>NW_028277035.1:15412500-21055000 GCF_059951505.1 Python bivittatus
TGTATGTGTTGATGGCATGGATCTTGTTCTTCCCATTGAGCTGGCTCTTCAGGACCTGTCTTATCCTTTGGTGGTACTTGGATGTTGCTGTCTTCCTTGCCTCTTCCTCATGGTTCCCGTGTGGCTGTGGGATACCAAGGTTGTAGCTGGACTGTATGTCTGCTATGTGACCCACTGGTAGTTCCACCCCATCAGTTTTAACTACCTTCCCTCTCTTTACTGCCATCCAGCCTTGTCCAGTCTTGGTGACATCCCAATGTTCTCACTGTAGATCCGTGTCAGGTGGATCAGTGAGTTGATGTCTTGTTCACTCTTAGAATACAGCTTGATGTCATCCATGTAGAGGAGGTGGCTGATGGTAGTTCCACTCTTGAACTTGTACCAGTATCCAGTCATTTTATTTATATATATATATATATATATATATATATATATATATATATAAAAATACGAATTTAATCACCAATGCAAATATATTTAGTACACTTTTAAATATCATTTTAAGGGCCATTTACTTGTCTTTCTAATGAGTTTAGCTGTAATTATTTTTCAGGCTAGAAAAACCTTTGGTGTTATTTATTTTTATTATTGTTCTATGTGTATTAACTATTTAAGTGCACTTGTGTGTCTGTATGTATTTATATCTATATTTATATATATGTATAAATTGGAAGTGAAATAGATGTTTGTTGTTTGTTTAACCTTAGTATGCTTTAAATAAATGAAATGCTGTCACCCAGTATCTGTGGATTGGAGCAGGTTATAAAAACTGAGAAATAAAGAAATGCTACAATTCGAGATAGTGACTGGGAGGCACTAAGCTGTAAAAGGAGATTGTAAATCCCACAAATAACAAGCTGCTATTTGGGAAATCTTAGAAACCTGGATTGACATACCACCTCACCCTTACCAGTGGCACTCGTAGACTGGTGCTAAGTTACACCAATTGTGCTTTCCTGAACTTCAGGATAAGGAGCTGAAAATGTAATGAATGGGAGAGGCAAGGATAGCATACCAATGACTAACTGGAGAACTGATTTTTTTTTTTTTTTAATGTTCTATATGGTGTAATTGGTAAGAATTCATTTCCACTGTAGAAAGTTCACTTTGACCTGCGATGGAAGAAATGTTATGCTGCATCATAAATGAAATGTATTCTGAGCACCAATTTTTATATTCCATTTTGCTTAGCTAAGTTACTGAGGGATTTTTTTTTTTTAAGATTGAAATGTAAGTTCTAGCTAATGGAAACATTAATATAGCTTAACTGCCCCCAAAAGACTATCCCTTTTGTGAATGGGTTCTTGGTGCTCTCTGAGCTTGGTTGTTTTATTGCAGATGTTTCATTATCCAACTAGGTAACATCATCAGAGCTAGGGAGAGTGGGAGCTGCTGCCTGTTTATATACAGTATCTACCCCTCCAGTCTTTATGGTTACCTCCTTGATTGTTCCTTGATCAGGGTATTCTTTCTTCCCTGATTATTTATCTGGTCTTATTTCCAGGTTATCTGGGTATTGGCTGTGAATAAGATGTGTTCTAGGCTGTTTGTTTCCTTCTTAGGTTTTTGATCGTATCTTTTGAATGGTATGTACATGGGGTTTATACCTATATGTCTATTGATGGCTGATTTATCTGAATGCCAAATTTCCAGGAATTCTCTAGCATTTTTAGATTTGGCTTGATCTAAAAAGTTAATAGTTTCCTAGTTGAAACTGTGGTTGACTCTGTCCAGTGTTGCAAGATTAATGAGTTTTTGTCAAGTCTTCTGACTTCCAGCTGGTGTTCATGATTGTGGTCTGCCTGTGTTCTACCTGCTTGTCCTATATAGTGGCTGTTATAGTCCTTACATTGTATTTTGTGAATGACTTTGGTTATTGGGTCTTTTAGTTTCCTTAAGACATTTTGGAGGGATTTGGTTGGTTTGTGTGCTACAGTGATGTGGGCTGGTTGTAGTAGCTGTTGGTTGTCATGGAGATGTTTTTGATGTATTATCCATTTCATAGATTGCAATGGTTGTGTTACAGTGGGTTGTATAACCAGATGCTTTCTGATGAAGTCATGTGGGTATCCCTTGTGTTGAAAGATGTTATATAGGTGGTCTGTTTCCTCTTTTTAGCATTCTGGATTAGTACAGTGTGTTTATGCTCATCTGAATAATGTTCTTACACAGCTCCTCTTGTGAGTGGCGGTGTTGTTGCTTTAGTATTGAAATACTTGGTTAGTGTGAGTTGTTTTTCATCAAACTTGGGTTTCTAATCTGTTGTTGTTTCCTCTGCTGATAAAAATATCCAGGAGGCTAGTGTGTTGTTGTTTTGTATTTCTCTTGTGAATTTTATTCCTTTCTCTAATTGTCATCTACATAAGAGATCATATTTTTGGTTGTATGTGTGGGAATGCTATCATTTTTAGATGTTGCATCAGCTATGAATCCTGAGAGTAATGATCCCATGGATATTCCTCTGATCTGTATTTCCCCATCAAACTGAAAGTAGGTGTGAGAAGAGTCAGTGAGTTCCATTAGTCCGGATATTTCAATCTCAGTGCATTCTGTCAGGTTGGGTGTGTTGTGTAGTAATGTTGCAATGGATTCTTTTGCTAGTTCTCCATCTATAAAAGTGAAGAGCACTGTAACATCAAATCAATGACACATTTAAAGGAATAAAATTCACAAGACAAGAAGAAAACTACAGCACAACAAAACAATTTCCTGGAAAATACAAATGACTCTTCACCCAGGCCTTGGCAAGGGTGAGTGAAGCCCTCTTGGATTCTGTGGATTTGTTTCTTTTTTGTTCCTGTCTAGCTCTTGTCATCTTTGGCATCTTTTATTCTTGTCATGAGTAAAAGGAATGACCTTGAGGACCAGGAGGAAAAGCCGCTACCGAGACAACAGTCAGATAAGAGAAACCTGACTCTGGGACAGAATTGTAACCTGAGAAAGCATCTCAGACAAGACCCTTCCTAGTTCTCAGGAAGATAAAGGGAGGCAGGGGGAAAGTGCATTCAGACTTGCAAGATTCTGTTAGTACAGCCTTATAATAAAAGTACTATTAGCCGGTATGTCTTTGGTTTCCTATTCTAGTCTACCTTGAAGGGCTGACAGTTCTTTTATTTTTGTCCCTTATCATATTTTTTAAAGATGTTTTTACTTGTGAGCTACCCAGAGTAATTGGGAGTCAGACAGCATACAGATTTAGTAAATATCAACAATAATAGTAATAATAATTATTATAATTGCAGTTAATGAGCTTTATTAGAGGATATTGACAGCCTCATTACAATGTTATTGTCTTCTAAGTAATATAAATTCCTTGTATCTAAATTATTCCTCCACCCCAAGATACAAAGAATGCCACTTTCAAAGCCATTGAAAATTGAACCTAGGTGTTGCTTAGACTACAAAATAGTAGCTACACTTTCCTTCCTTCCTTCTTTTTGCTTTGTTTACCTTATTTAGTACAAGAAGTTACTGTAAATTACCTGTTTGATCCACTTATCAAGGGAACAGCACATTTTGCAAAGGATTGGAATGTATTTCCAAAGCAACATTTTTGGTTTGTGGTTAATACTTCTTTCCAGCAAGCTTTGCAAAAATTGCTGAGGCAGATATCAACTCTGTATCTGAATAAGAGGCATTCCTGACATTATTTTTCCAGTTTGACAACAGAATTCTCCACCTGCTGGCAATGTTCATGATACAGAAGCTATCTGATATCTAAACTGATCTATGTTCCTCCCTCAGCATTTTTTCAAAGGATTTTTTTTTTTCCCTTCAAAAGCTGCAGCATTGTTGTTATTACTTTGGGAACCTCAGCTGGTCTTCTACAGTCCATTAAGAGAGCCTATTTTCTGTGGGAGGGATTCCTCGTGATGCCCCCCATCCTCTGATGTCTGTACTTAGCTTCAGAATTTAATTTTTGGGTGAAACCAGGAATTATAGCAATCCACAATCAATCCTATTTACTCTCCTATATAGGTCAAGCCCCTTTTTCATGAGATATCTAACATTCTGGTATTTGTGCATGCATTGTTTACATCTTTTTTTTACCTCCATTCTCCTCCATTGCTCGGGAAGACTTTTGTAATGCAAGCTTAGCATGACACCATCAAGTTTTCAATTATACAAAGGGGTTTCTGGATGCATGTTTGCTGCTATAGATTTTGTCCAAGGGCATTACTTTTGATTTCTTTTTCATTTGATTTCCTTTACCACCACCCACCACAAAGCAGCCTATCTGAATGGATTTTTGTTTTGCAACCCACTAGATAAATGATGTAGACCTACATATGAATTTGGGGGGTGGGGTGAAAATAAACACATTATTTCATTTCTTTGGAGGATATATGAAAGGATTTGTGTCTATTTACTATAAATTCAAGGTTCCCAGCAGGCAGGACCTGCAGGTAAGCAAAAAGGACACTTGGAACAATAAGGGTGAACAGGGATTTGTTTTGGAGACTTGAGACTGCCAAAAAACAGAAGACATGTCTCCAAGTGTAGCATTATGAATATATATTAGCAAAAGTTAAATATGTTTTTTTTAAAAAAAATCATTTATGTGTATGATAAGAAGTGAGACCTGTGGCCTAGAAATCTTTTAAGAGCCAGTTTGCATGTTGAGATTTTCTCTCACTCTGTCCTGCAATATATATTTTACAGAAATGTCTTATTGTTGTCCAGTCGTTAAGTCATGTCTGACTCTTTGTGACCCCATGAACCATATTGCGCCAGGCCTTCCTGTCCTTCACTGCCTCCCTGAGTTTGCTCAGTTTCATGCTCATTGCTTCAGTGATGCTATCTAACCATCTCATCCTCTGCCGTCCTCTTCTCCTTTTGCCTTCAATCTTTCCCAGCATCAGGGTCTTTTCCAAAGAGTCCTCTCTTCGCATTAGGTGACCAAAGTATCTCAGCTTGAGCTTCATTATCAATCCTTCCAATGAGCAGTCAGGGTTGATTTTCTTTAAGATTGACTGGTTTGACCTCGTAGCAGTTCAGGGGACTCGTAAGAGTCTTCTCCAGCACCACAGTTCAAAGGCATCAATTCTTTGGCGCTCAGCCTTCTTTATGGTCCAGCTCTCACAGCCGTACATTACTACTGGGAAAACCATAGCTTTGATTATGCATATTTTTGTTGGCAAGGTAATGTCTCTGCTTTTTAATATGCTATCTAGGTTTGCCATAACTTTCCTCCCAAGGAGCGAGCGTCTTTTAATTTCATGGCTGCAGTCTCCGTCTGCGGTGATCTTGGAGCCCAAATAAATGAAGTCTGTTACTGCTTCCATTTCTACCCCTTCTATTTGCCAGGAACTGATGGGTCCAGATGCCATGACCTTCAGCTATATTTCTCCCCCTTTGTTCTTGAATTTAATAACTTGCCTAACAAAGAATTATGGGTAACTTGAGATATTGCGTATATTGTGTAAACTTTCATTGGCCTACTAAAATATTCTCATTTATTTATTCATTCTCTTTCTCTCTCATTTTTTGTCATGACTGGCCAATGCTATTTGTTTCTTCCTCTCTTCTGTTCCTCCACCTCCTCCTCCTCCTCCTCCTCCTCCTCCACCTGATTGGTTTTAATTCACTGTGCCTATCCTTAGATACAAAAAGATCTTAAATATTTCTTTAAATCTCTTGATTTATTGAGTGCTGTAAACAAGAGTAATTGTTCCAAGGAATTTGAAATATAGAACAGGGTTTGCTGAGGTTTGCCTTTCTTTCAGAGCCTCATGTTGGTAGTTGGCAGAGCCATAATTCAAAGTGAGTAAGGATATGCACCCCTCTCCTTTCTACCAACCTTTTCTCTTAATCTCCTGCCTGCCTAGCCCTTTGCTCTTTGAAAAGGACTGAGTTGATTTGGCCAGACTAGATTAGGGAGGTCTTTTGAAATTAGGTTTAAGGACACAGGTTACTATACTTGAGCAAAATGTTTACAGTCCAACAGATACAGATGGCCAAACTAAATGTACATGTAGTACATTTCTCAGTGTAAATTTCTTCTTGGAAAAGCAGTCACAGGAAAAAATCTGGGATTACAGCAAAAGGGAAGGGGGCTTATTTCATATTCTCACACCAGTGCTTCAATATAAGAATGTATTGCTGACATTGTCTTTTTCTTCACATGTGCCAAAGAAATGGACCAAATTCACCTCCTCTTGTGACTTGGACTTCCAATTTAAAGTTGTTGGTTGCAAGCAAGTCACAGAAAAAAAGTTCAGGTGACAAACAAACAAAGGAAAGATGTGGTGAGGCAATTATAATAAGGGATCATATTTATATACATGTTTAGAGATGTTTATACTTGATTTAAGGATGGTCTCCATGGGACATATTGGAAGACTATTTTAATCCTTTCCTTTATCGTTTCAAAAATCTGCTTCCTACAGCTAAGCCCTTATGTGCTGTAAAAATACTTCTCGCTGAGGAAAGTTATATGAGAGTTAATCAAGCCTCATAAGATTAGCTCTCAGCAAGTAAGAGTTATAACGGTGCATGAGGAACAGAGCTCAAGGCTCAGGAAATATCAATAATAATTTTCTGAAAAGTATAGTGAGGAAACATCAGGTATCCCACAATGACAACTAAAAGTCACAATGCAGATTGAATTCACAGATTGAGATATTTGGGTCTGAGTGCTAGTGCCAATCTCTCAAGACTATTTTCTCACACCTGACATTCTTCAATAAGTCACATCTCCCCTGCCAAGGACTCTAAAAATAAGACTTAGGACAGCATACTATGTGCTCTTTGTTCAAATTCTTCTGATCTGGTTTCTGAAGTTGTCTTTTGAATCTTTCTTTGGATCTTATGACCACCTGAGGAAAAGCACAAATAGCATGGCTGTAATTCCACCCAACCACATCTTTCTGCAGCAACATTACAACAGCCAGATCATATTTCAGAGGAAGGTTTCCCAAACCACTATGATGTTCCTATGTCAAAGGTACTTCAACCTGGACCACTCTGAGTGGTTTCTAGAAGACCAGGAAAAAGTTTTTGACTTCAAATAATTCATTAATAACAAACAAAACAAAACAAAACAGATTAATTTAGGGTATATTGCTGAAGTGAAAAAAGCTTGGGGTAATTGGGAATAGATTTTGGTGGGGGAAGACTGTAACAATGGTTCTGTTCTGCTGCTCAGAGCAAACTTCTAGGTTCAGAAGTCTTTTTCTTTTAAAAAATGAAGCTTTATTATAAACATATAGACAATTTACATTCTTCACGCTTATAGTGAAGAATAAAAAGTATAGATACAGAAAAGTCAGATACTCAAACAAGGTAAGAAAAGTAAAATATAAAGAACATCATAAGGAGGAACTTTCAATAACCCATTTTACTCTTCTTCCATTGCCCTTAGACATGAATCACTACTTAAATTTTTCTACTTTTCTTTGAGATTGTTGCTTATATTTATTTAAATCATTTCATCTGATATTTTTTAGTTGATCTCTTAACTCTTTTTCTTAAAAAACTGTATTCCAAATGTCTAAACCTGCCTTGCTGTGTTTAAAGAAACCATTTCTGCTTGAATTTAATTAGACTTCTGTTACAAATATATACAGTCAGTTTTACCACCACTGCATACTCTCCAATTTTGGTCTCTCATGCTTGTACTGTCATCTGGGTTTCATTTTTGCAGTGTTGTGCCAAATTAATCCTTGCCACTGTCAGCATGTATTTTAGAAGTTTGTGATACTTTTCATTTATGCTCTCTAAAGAATTTTGAATCTTATTCTCAGTTTTTCCCCTCTCCATATGAACTTGTTAATTGTTCTTCACCAAACTTTTATCTGAAATTGGAATTGGTGCCATTTGAAATAAAAAGTCATTTTAGATAATACATTCATTTTACTGTCACAGTTAATCCCAGCCAAGAAAGTTTTAAAGTTTTTCTACCTTTTATTTCTTTCCATAATTCATTGTGAATGTTTTGAAATATATTTTTATTACATCCTGTCAGATAAAGTCCTAAGTATTTCACTGGATCTTTTGTTGTTTTACAGCCAGTCTCCCTCTCTCTCTCTTTTTTAATCTTTATTAATTAAAAATGACAAATGAAAACATGTCAGATGTTACATAATACATACAAAACACCATAACATATAACAATGTATACATAAAAGTATAACATACAGTAGAACAATATATACATAGAAAAGAAGAAACATAGTAAAGAAGGAAAAATACAGAGAAAGGAAAAGAGAAAAAAAAAGAGAAAAAAGAAAAAAAAGATTTTAAAAGTGGAGTTTCTAACTGTCTGAACGGTGAATGCATGTACAAATATATTATTTTCACATCTTTACTAGTGCCGATAAATATTTCCTCTATTTCTATTTAATTAGATATTTGACAACTACATTTTATATACACAATGTTATTTTTTGTGTTAATTCCATATATTTAAGAAAAGGTCGCCAATCATTCTCATAATCGTCCATATTCTTGTCATTTAACTGATCCGTAAGTTTAGCCGTCTGAGCTAGGTCCATTGTCTTAATAATCTATTCTTCAGTTGTTGGGATATTTTCTTCCTTCCACTGTGAAGCATAAATAATCTGAGCCACAGTTATCAAATATAGCAAGAATTTTCTGTGTTTCTTTTTGAGTTCTTTGTCCATTAATCCCAGCAGATACAGTTCCGGTTTTTTAACTATATCTATTGCCAACATTTTTTGGATAGTATTGTGTATTAATGTCCAACACTTTTTAGCTTTCATGCAAGACCACCACATGTGATAGAATGTACCTATTTCCCTTCCACATTTCCAACGGATATTTGATGTGCTGTTAAACATTTTTGATAGTTTGTCTGGAGTTGTGTACCACCTATACCTCATTTTATAAAAGTTCTCTTTCAGGTTGTAATTCAATGTAAATTTAAGTCCCCTAGTCCACATCCTTTCCCATTGATCATATTCAATATTATATCCAAAACTGTTTTCCCACTTGATCATACAATCTTTAGTTTGTACATCTTTCAATTTTGATTGTAATAATATTTTATATATCTTGGCAACCATGTGATCAGTCTTGAAACATATTTGACTATCCCACCAGGTTGGTTCTTTTGTAAATCTATATCTTTTCACATCTAATTTAAATTGTTCCTTTAGTTGTGTATACATAAACCAATGGCAAGGGTGCTCATTTTTCTCTAATTCTTCCCTTGTTTTCATTACGTATTTATCTCCTTCATATTTCAGTAGATCGCTGTACTTCAATCATTTATAATTTACTATATTTTCTCTTTGTTTACCAAATCTTCTCCCTCAGAAGTTACTTTGTTTTTCTCTTTGCTTTATTTTTATTAACTTTGTATCTAGAAAAGTGACCAATGTTTTTTTTACTTATTTTTATCAACTGTCTCATAGAGCTTGGTGGTTGCACGGTTCTTCATACTACATTGTCTGCATAACGTTTCATTTTGTATTCCTCTCTTTGAATTTTAGTCCCAGTTATTTGTCTGTCTTTTTGGATCTTGCCTGCTGGGATTTCCAGAGCAACCCCCACCAAAACTAGGATGGCAGAGAGCAAAGCCCACACTCACTAGCATTGATGCTGTTACCTAGTTGGGTAATGAAACATCTGCAAACAAACAACTGAGCTCAGAGAGCACCAAGGACTCTGCAGTTCAACCCTGAGCTACAGATATGCTCTTGGAACTTCCAGAGTTGCCTTGCCTTGTGCCTTGATTTGTGGAAAAGCTTGCAGAGAGTGTTCTATTTGCTGTAATCTTTGCTGCTTTCCATTGATATATGCTGTCATCCCAAGTTCTGAATTCTTCTACAAGAAGTCTTAAATAATAATCGTATCCTCTTTGTTACACTTGCTGAGCCTTCAGATTCCAATTTAAAAAGCAACGATTTTGCAAACCTCAAATCTATATAATTCCATCCTTCTGATCTCACAGTAGCTTGGTCTACAAGCAACAGAATAAGAGGCTGTGTAAGAGGAAACCCTTTTTACACTTAAAAAAACAGCAAAAATTAGCACGTCAAATAGAAAGAATCTAGAATTAATCTGATCCTTGCTTCTATGTACAGAAGATAATTTCATTTATGAAAAAGTTCACAAGAATGTGAACTTTTATGAAAGGCTAAGTATAATTTGATTCCTACCACTGCATGAACCAGTCTTGTCCTAATATTATCAAAGGAGAGGAGAACGTGGCCATAGAATAAGTAAATTGGTCCCATCCTATAATATATGAGCCAATTCTTAATATCCATGGTCTGCTAAATATAGTTGGATTTTAGCTCCCATCAGTCAGTTCTAAATGATGAGTGGAATGAAGGAACAAAACAATTGTCATGTTGTTACCAGGCTTATTGAGTGCAGCACTTTAACAGCATCATCTTTTAGTATTTTAAATAACTCAGCTGGAATACTGTCATCTCCACTAGCTTTGTTGTTAGCAATGCTTCCTAAGGCCCACTTGACTTCACTCTCTAGGATGTCTGGCTCAAGGTCAGTGACCACACCAGCATGGACATCAGGGACATTAGGATCTTTCTTGTAGAGTTCTTCTGTGTATTCTTGCCACTTCTTCTTAATCTCTTCTGCTTCTGTTAGGTCCCTGCCTTTTTTGTCCTTTATCATGCCCATCTTTGCACCAAACGTTCCTTTGATACCTCCAATTTTCTTGAAGAGATCTCTAGTGACATTGTCCATGGGGTTTTCTTGGCAAGGATACTGGAGTGGGTTGCCATTTCCTACTCCAGTGGACCACATTTTGTCAGAACTCTCTGTCATGACCTGTCCATCTTGGGTGGCCCTGCATGGTATAGCTCATGGCTTCACTGAGTTACACAAGTCCCTTCTCCACAACAAGGCAGTGATCCCTGAAGGGGATATCACCTATATCTATCTATATATCTCTATTAGATTTTATTTTTTTTTTGAACTCATTAACCATAATATAGTAAAAGACTGGAAGTAGTAGCTATAGAAGTCCACTAGACAACCCATGACCCATTAGGTCATCGTTTCAGAGATATTTCCTTACTAAAGAGAGAAACAAATGATCAAGGGCAAAAACGCAGTGGGAGTGAGAGTGACTTACAACTTGCTGCTGGCTTCCCCATTGACTTTGCTTCTGGCAGGGAGCATCAGAAGTCTTCCTTCCTTCCTTCCTTCCTTCCTTCCTTCCTTCCTTCCTTCCTTCCTTCCTTCCTTCCTTCCTTCCTTCC
The DNA here is from genome assembly GCF_059951505.1 of Python bivittatus. NCBI lineage: Eukaryota > Metazoa > Chordata > Lepidosauria > Squamata > Pythonidae > Python > Python bivittatus. The sequence goes on from NW_028277035.1 coordinate 15,423,696, forward strand.
TTCCTTCCTTCCTTCCTTCCTTCCTTCCTTCCTTCCTTCCTTCCTTCCTTCCTTCCTTCCTTCCTTCTTCCCTTCCTCCCTCCCTCCCTTTCCACATATAATATAGGCTTACACCATTTGCTCTCCCCTCACAATCCTCAGGAGAACCTCAGTGAAGCCTCTTCCTCCTCCTCAGCTGACCTGCCTGCCACTTTGCTGGGGGGAGGTAGAACAAAGGGAGCCATGGACCATGAGGAAAACTGTACTCCTACTCCCCATTCTGGCATGTCCCCAAGGGCCCCCTCCCTTGAGGGAGAAAAAGGGCTCACCCATCGACCACCAGGACCCCCCAGCCAGCCCTACCTTGCCAGCAGGCATCCAAGTCATTCCCTCATCCTTACCTCAATACCCACTACCATTAAAAGATTTCAGATTTCTACCTTGTTTCCAAAACAGCCAATCACCACTTGCCCATCGGGCCTTGCCACCAGCCAATTGGGTGCAGGGGACAGAGGGAGATAGGAAAGAGGTCGGGGATACTCCCATGCCAATCACATGACGTGGGCTGACCACAGTGGTGCATCAGCACACATGTGCTGAAGCAGCTACAAATTTCCCAAATTTCAACCCCACGAGACGTATGGGTCCCAGATTTTGGACGCATTCTGTAAGTCTACCACTTGAAGTACGTTGGTTCAAAAATTGTTGCCCTATGACATGCTATTTCACCCTGTTGAAGGTTACAGACATGAAAGTATTAGTAGTATATAGATTTAGTTTTCCCTTTTTGTATAAAATATATACAATATATATATACAATACAATATATACAATATTTTATACAAATATATATTTGGTTACTAAAACAAGCCTTGCAGTACTGAATGTATAGTACAGGCACAAATGAACTTCTGGATTCACTTTCCAACTTACCACTGGCAGCTAGCCAAAAGCAGTCAGAACTTCTTTAATCTGGTTCCTAAGAATGTAGATACCTAACTAGGTAAGAATGCATGCCTGCTCACAGACTAGGATAAGTGAATACACTTAATGAGGTGGTTGCAGCAAAATGCATACCTAATGGAAATACAATTTCCATTCCAATTATGCAAAGGGGTGGACCAACAAATAATATTAAAAAGTTACTATTTGTTAAGATTTTTTGTCTTTCAATCCTCTGTTTTGTAAGACTTGGCCCTTGATCTTTTGGCATACTGATTCTCTTGGGTTGAGTATTGTTATGGTGAGGAAAATATAATTTCCAGAGCAATATATTTAAATACACCATCTATTAGAGAGAAAAATACAAACATATTTTTGAATACAAGGAATACATAGCTTGTTTTTCTGCATACATGGACATACATACATATACGCATAACCATCCTGCTATTCCATTTCAGGGTAAGCAATATTGTGCAAAGCACAGAAAAGGAGAAAGAGATAGAAAGCCAATAAATTAAAATGTAAGATAACACAATAACAAATACAGATAAATCAGACTGACACCAACATTTTATTTACTTATTTATTAAGTAAATTTATTTAGCCACTAATCTCACTGAAGTGACCCTGGGTGGTGTACAACAATCAGATAAAAAGTCAACATACAACAGAAGAAATATTTTAACAAACACATGAATAAATACCATAAAAAACCAAAATTACAAACCAGAAGGGAAGGGAGAATAAAAAATGGCCCCCTCAACAATGGAGCCATCTAAGCAGGTCTTTGGTTCCCTGGAAGCCCCAGACCTGATCGCATAACCAGGTTTTGAGGGCCTTTCAGGATAGCAAAAGGGATGGCATTGTGAGGGGAAAAAGAGCCAATAAATAAATAAATAAATAAATAAATAAATAAATAAAATTACAGAGCAATAAACAAAATTGCTATGTGGACTAAAGTTTTCAGTCATGGACAGGAAGCTGGAAAATAGGTGGACAAAGTAAAGTGCTGATCGAAGGAGTGTGACAGGAGCAATGGAACAGGGAAGTGTGTTAAAATTAGCACCAAAGGACGGTAGCATGACCTGGGTGTCATGATTGTGGTTTGTGGTTTTGAGGAATAAAAAGGATTGCTGGGAGGGGTTCGGGGCCACACGGCTAAGCTGTCTACCTGACCGCTTACTCGTGCTGGACTTCATTGCAATGGGATCTTAAGTAAGTAAGTTATGTTTTGCTTCTTGAACTAAGGTCTGTTTATTGAACTATACTTGCTTATTGAACTAACATTTAATAAATACTTTAGAACTTTGAAGTGGTCTGTGTTCTGGTGTGTCTGTCTCTTGGGTTTGATGGGGTTTTTCCCCTGACAGCATTAATCTAATTTTGGGAAGAAGGATGTTCCATAAGGTGGGCACCACAGCAGAGAAGGCACATCTCCTGGGACCCACCAATTGCTGGTCCCCAGCCAATGGTACCTGCAGCGTGCCTTCTTTGTGAGATCTGATGGGGCAGGCTGATGTATCTGGGGAGAGGTGGTCCCTCAAATAGCCTGGTCCCATGCCATGAAGGACTTTAAAAGTTAAAACCAGCACCTTGAATTGGACCCTGAAGCAAACTGGCAACCAATGCAGCTCACAGAGCAGAGGTGTAACATGCGTTGTTCTTGGAGCACGCATTCTGAACCAGCTGAAGCTTCCAGATACTCTTCAAGGGCAGCCCCATGTAGCAGCACTGCAGCTGTGATGGAAAAATAATAAAATAAAGCTGGAAACTCTTCCCCCCTCCCCCTTGCCTCTCCTGCAGCAAACTCTTTCCCCCATTTCCCTCCGCCATTTCTTGCCCCCCCAACACATACACATGTAAAACAGGGCCAGTCCCAGACTATGGCATGACCCAAGGAGACCATGTTTCCGCTGCTGAAATAGCCCTCTTAATGCTATCACACTAAAACAATGAGAGGGCCATCACCTGTCTGCTTAAGGATTTGTCCAGGGGATAGCCTCAGTAAGGAAGTCTTTGTGAGAAACAGCAGGAATTCCATTCTTATTAAGCTCGAGCGCCTGCTTTTCTTAACCTTCCATTCTCCTTGACAATGGATTCCTTGACTTGGCTGCCTTGTTACAAAAGTGCAGTTTTTGTTCCACTATTAAAAAAGCACTTGTTTTTTTAAAAACACATCCCTGCTTCCACTGCGTTGATACACTGTTTCAACACGTTGCCTTTTGTAATTTAACCTGCTCATGTCTCTCTTTTTCAGGATCTCATGAGCTCTACCCAACCATTATTTTCTCAGCCTCTCTCCTCCTTTTCACCTGTTCACTTTTTCTTCATATATTTGCTCATTCATTCCCTCAGTTTGATCAAAACACCTCTTTCAGACTGGTCACTCACTTACAGTATGTATTCAATCCATGTTCATTCATCACCAATCCATACTAGATCCTATCTCTCCTTGTTTACTAATTTCTTTAGTACTCCATTCCCACCCTAACCCTTTAGTACTCCATTCCCACTGCACTCAGCTTACCTTTATGTTTCTCCTGACATACTCACCTGTCACTTCCATATAACAAAATGACAGAAGCATGCTCTTATACACAGCCAGTTTTGCCTATTTCAATGAATATTCATTTCTTACAAGAGATCATATACTTTCCACTACATTTTTACCAGCATTTGCATGTTTTATAATTTCCCTATTTTTCCATCTTTAGTAAACATTCTAACACATTGCACAAATTCACCTATTCATCATTTTATAACTGGCAGCTGTTCACTCCATTTCCCCTGTCAAATGCAAGCACTTTGTTATTTGATGCATTAATGTTCAGATCTATGATCTCCACTGTATCATATAATCCATCTAATATTTGCTGTAAATCATTTGGGTTGTCAGCCAACAACACAGTGTTATCTGTGTACCAAGGTACACACACAGTCATGTCCCCAACGAACACCCCTCTAATGTCTCTTATTTCATTCAGTGGCCAATTTTCATCTCAACATTTGTGCAAAACATTCCTTAATTCAGAACTATTCATACTTCTCTTTAAATCAAGAAATGTACAGTTTTTCTCCTCACATTCATATTTGTCTTACTGATCTACTGAACAATCCCATCAGATCCTACATACCTTTGGGAACCAGAATAAAGCCGCAGTGCACTTCCAAATTATGCTCATATCCTTTTAGCAGAATTCTTCCAAAAATCTTCCCAGACATACAGTACTTAATGAACGAATTCCCCATGTAGTTTTTGCATTCATTTTTGCCACCTTGGCCTTTGTATAAGGGAAGAAAAGGTGCATTCTTTCATCATCATGCACAAATGCAGCCTTTACCCACACATTAAACAGACACAAATCACACCCCTTTCTAAATATTTCTGCAGTTTTACCACCTATATATTTTTTTCAAAATTATCACACATTATGACTCTGTTTTAATCACATTTTTCTTAAGCATCATTTATAGCACTTATTTCACTTCCACTCTTTGACATAAAACGGTAGTTTTATTTATTATGTGCTTATAATAAAGTGAAGTACAAAGAATGAAAAATTGGTACAATAATATATTACAATAAATTATAATATCATAGTATAAAATAAGGAGTCTCTAAACTAAAAGGTCCATGACTTATAATAATACATATGATAATAATGATTTCTATATTCAAAGTGACAAGTACAGATGTACTTATTTTAAAGCAAATTCAGAGGCCCATGAAAAAGAAGTGTTTTAAATTATTCAGTTCCAAGTGTAATTCTGGTGAGAATTTGTTCTAAAGAACTGGCACCAAGTGAGAAAAAGCTTTTAACTCTGACGTGACTATCTTATGTCATGGTAGAACCAAATGATCTTGGTCCATGAAGCACACATATCACTGATATTCTCATACAAATCTCTAAAGTACACTTCCAGCATCCCAAATAATTTCATCACTTCTGTTTTCAAATCCATTCATTCTATTAGAGGCTCCTTGTTTAGCCCTTTTCACCCACTTTGAGATGTATTCTCTGGAATTGCTTGGATTCTTTTAATTTTAAGTGTTGTATACTGCCCAGAGTCACTTTTCTGTGAGATGGGCACCTATACAAATTTGATAAATAAATAAAATAAATAATATTTTAACAGTTCCTTGCTCTATCTATCTTCTGTGCAGCTACGTTTTTTCTCCCTAAACATATTATATAATGTCTTTTAGCCTCATTTTTTTCAGTAATCATTCTCTTCCATGCATTTTTTCCCCATTCAGAATGTCTTTCTCTTTATGTTTCCATCAACATCCTTTTTTCCATTTGTGGAAAAACATCACATGCTTGGCATTCTGTAAAAAACCATTGTTTTGTGCTCTATTCCAAGCATCCTTTTTCTTTATGTCCCCTTCTATTCATTTTGTTAGGAGATTAGTCTAACTTCTAATACTTTTTTTATTCAGGACTTAGACTTCCTACAGTCATATATCTTTGTTCTATTTTTTTCACTTTTTCTTTTATTCCATGTAAGTTTTTCTCCAACATCCACTCTTGACTCTATCAAATAATGGCCTGTCCTACATTTAGAATCTCTCATCAATCTTCTATAACTTACTAATTCTCTTAGTTTTTCATCATAAATAATGAAATCAATCATACTTTTTGAGACACATGTGAGATTAGGTGTATTCTTAAACCACACATTCAAAATAGATATTCACCAATCATAATTCTCTTCTTTCTTGGGTCTCCAAATGGTCCATTTACTTTTCCTGTACTCTCTTGTGTTGTTCTCACCCATCCATTTATGTCACCTAACATAATCTCTCTCCATCCCCCCCTGAGATTGCATACATTCAGAATGTTGCACCACTTTCACACAAACTCATCCCCATTATCTTCCATTATTGCCATTCACTGGAGTGTGAATGAAGTTATCATCAACCTATGGTTTCTTACATACATACTGACAATGACCTAGATGACATCAATTCATATTTTCTGACATATATTTTAGCCCTTTCATTCATAATTAAATCTACACTTTCACTTTCCTCTATGCATTCATGGACTTCACTCTACAAAATCAGGCTAACTTCCTTCAAATTTCTCACATCCTTTCCCTTTCTTTTAGTTTCACAGGCACATAACATATCAACATCATCTTTATTTACTATCAAAAATCAAACCCAAATGTATAAAACTCTGTTTAACTCTAATGAGAACCTGCCCATCCAGCAAATCTATTTTTCTTTAATTCCATTTGTTAATTCATATTTACCATTTACCGTTCTTACATTCCAAGTCACAAAAGCATCTTCCACATGCTTTGGTCATGACCAGATGGGACAGAGATATTGACTTTTGCTGCCTACCATAGTTTTGGTCAAATAAGGCTTTCACTTAATACTTGTTTAAACTAGGTATAAACTAGGTTAACAGCCTTAGTTATATTCATGCCACATGAAGCATTTGCAGCTAGTGGTAAGACAGACAGTAATACTTAGCTTTAACCTGGATTCTAGGATCTCTATTTTAGAGATTACTTTACAAATTAACCTATTGTTGCCTTCATCCCAACAGCTCAGAGGTACATGCAGCGTCCTGACACAAAATGAACATATTGCTTTTTGAAGTGATATATTTGAGTATAAGTAATGGTAGAGGAAATTCTTTTAAGAAGTTGATTTAAAAATAGGTCACTTTTCAATTATCTAGAATTGATGCCACCATTCATGATACTTTCTGGAATTTAGAAGTCTGCTTTCTGGTTCAATAAGAATAAATTAAGGAAAACACACTGGCAACAGAGGAAAGATTAGTCATGCTTCTTTATTTAGTGTAAAATGCCAATAAAATTTGCATTTGTAATCACAGTAAAATTAATCCTTTGCTAGGTATGTCCAACAAGCTTGTATAACAGTGACCTCTATCTGTCCTTGACTGCTGCTGAATTGCTGTATGGTCAATTAGTTCAGAAACAAAGAGAGCAATAGTCTTTTACCAGACTGTTCCCAGCAGTTATTTTCAATGTATTCAGTGACATTTAGTGTTGGATTTTTCTATAAAGCTGCTGTCAAGTAGGTTCTAAAGTGGCGATGTTAGAGGTGTGATAGCAGTTATATGTGGATATTGCTTCTTTAAATCTGTTTGAATGCAGTTTTTAATGTAGTGATTTGGTGAAGTAGGGGAGGGAGAAGGAATGAACTCTTAAGAGGCATATTTAAAGAATATTTGATCCTGGAGGCAATGAAGAAATGATATTGGCTTTCTACAAGGTGAAAGGTACAGTCTTTTCAAACCAATGTTAATGTGAAGAATGTCTTGTGTATAATATAGAAGATGTATAAAGTGAACCTCACACATAGATTGTGTCTGATTTCTCAGCTCTCAATTATTCAGGGATAGTCCAGATGGGGATGAAGGAAGGTTTGTTCTTCCTTTCCCTTCCAACCACCAGATACCCAGAAAATATTCCCTCAAGAATTGGGTCACTGTCAGTGAAGTAGACTATGATAAATAAAGCTGAGGCAAAAAGAGAAGTCCATGAAAATGTGAACAAGTGACTCTTTTGCTCCATTCATGGAAAGTGTATTCACTCTATTTTCTGCAGTCTCCTTATTCCTTTCAGCCCTTGGCACCACAGTCTACTATATTCTACAGTTTACCCATTCCTCTGAAGAATACTTTGAGGTGGGAGGAGATGGCAAGGAGAAAAGGTCAAGTCAGCTTGTATTTGCACCCTTCTACAGATGGATATTTGACTCCAGCCTTCAATGTCTAATGATTTAAAATTGAATATATGAATTAATGACACAGAGGTGAGGCAATTTGAGTTGAAAATTTTGTTCATTAAATTTGAATTAGGAGTGTGCATCCTCAGTGCTGCAATCATGACATAACAAAGAAGCATTCATAAGATAGCTTCAAGAGCTAGATCTAACACAGACTTCTAGAAATAACGCAGACATTTACATTAACAGCCAGAGTTCCAACTAGGCATGAAAACTGATTGCTCTAACTATGAATATTGATTGGCTGTATTAACTGTGGTAAACACTTTCCTCCAGGATAACTGGTTTAATCTCTTATTTAGAGATGGACAGGTTTTCCAAACCTCTGCACAAATCAACTCAGTTGTTTACCAGAGAAGATCAGAAAAAAAAATTACTATGTTAGTCCAATAGCTAACTTGTCCTCAGTCCCCACAATCCCCCACCCCCCACATACACTTAGCAATCTCTGTCCCACCCCCACCCCCCACACACTTTCTCTGTTCCCTTTTCTTTTTTGTCCAGTGGAACATGACAACAGCCCTCAGGAAGTACTACATATCCATGGTCCCCAGAGGTCCACAGGCATTGCATTGTGACATGTGAAGAGAAGGAAGGAAGCATTTGAATCTTGTATGAATGGCTGCTGGGAATTTCTTTCTAAGAGGAACATTTAAGCCAAATAGAACAGTAGGGGGTTTAAATATTCACCTCTTATTTACAGTGCGTTTTTCTGAGATACCAAAAGTCATAACCAAGTATGACTCAAGAAAAATTTCCCAGCATGTTTGTTTGGGTTTTTGTCTGTCTGCTTTGTTTTGTTTTGTTTTGTTTTATTTTTTAAATTGGTACATGGAAAGAAAAGATGGCTAGAAGGAGTTGGGAAGTTATATTTATTAGGAAGTATTCGCACATGATTTATCGCATGCTAGATCTTTGGATGCTTAGTACTAACACCACTGAACATTAGCTTTTCTGAAGTTTTATTCAAATTCAACTCTGGATAGCAGCATTTAAAAAAAAATCACAAATGTCAACTGCTTACTAATTGTCACTACCTTTATACCTGGTCATTAGTTTTTCTGTGCTATAGCTGTAATGTTTGCCATCTGTTTGAAGTGGAAAGCATTTTATTGTTCTTAGCTCAACCAGTCAGTGCAATAAAACATTAACATGGTGCTTTCTCATTCAAAGTTTCAAATATTTCTTTTTCTGAAATGCCATAATGTCTGAATGTTGAACTATATTTTCAAAACCACCATTTCCCATAGACTACTATTCATCCTGTTTCAAGGGCAAGTATACTGAGGTCAGCTGTGAATCCATCTCATAGTGGGTCCATTCAGCCCATATTCTTTCCAGTTTATCAAAAAGGAGGCTATGGTCCACTTTATCAAATGCCTTCAAATTAATCTCAGCCCTTACAATTGCTAGCAGCCTTGCCTCTCCCTATTACTATGATGAGAAGCTATTGTGAAAAAAGAAAGAAAGAAAGAAAGAAAGAAAGAAAGAAAGAAAGAAAGAAAGAAAGAAAGAAAGAAAGAAAGAAAGATCCATGCTGTATTGCCACGATTCATTCACTGCATTTAAAAGTTAAGGTCACAAAAAGAAAGAAAGAAAGAAAGAAAGAAAGAAAGAAAGAAAGAAAGAAAGAAAGAAAGAAAGAAAGAAAGAAAGAGGAAGGAAGGAAGGAAGGAAGGAAGGAAGGAAGGAAGGAAGGAAGGAAGGAAGGAAGGAAGGAAGGAAGGAAGGAAGGATAGCAGAAGAGAGAGCCCAAGAAGCAGGAAACAGTTCGTCCAATGGGAAAATGGAGGACCCATTACCTCAGTATAAATGGAGTTTTGAAAAGAAAAACAGACAAACGACAACAATGTGTTTTCTCCAACTTCAAACAAACCACATTAAAGCATGAAAGAAATCAACTGAACTCTAAAAGTCAGCTGACGTTATGTGTCAGGAGTTGTTCCCAAAACTGCAAAAAGTCCTTGCACAGATATTCCATATTGTTTGTACATGTCAGTTAACAATCTACTCTCATATATCTTTATCTCTATCTATTTATCTATCTTGTACTTTTCCCTGTAGTACCTTCTGTTTTGAAAACTGGTGGAACTATTCATAGATACACATACAGGCACATACATGTAGTTGGGGATGTGTAGCACTTGTGTGTATGGAGCCTGATAACAACTCTGGAGAGAAATGCTCAGATTCCATTCAACCATATAATTAGTTTACACTGCTTTAACAACCCTGCTATAACAATTCATATCAGCTCCATTATAATTCCAATTCTTATACTTTATAAAAAAATCATCAACATCTGCACTTTCTCTAAAGAAGCACACACACACATACAAAAATCAAGGTCAGCTAGATAAAGTTAGTTGTCTAAAGCATTATGATGAAAAGAGGCATGGATGTTTTAGATGACAGGCTGTCAGATTTTTATATAGATGGATATTCTTAGAACCTAGTCAATTGATGAGTGTAAAGAGATAGAATATACACACAGAGATCACAAAAGAAAACATGATCTAGATTTAGATTCTGGCATCTCTGGTTGCTAAGCAAGTAAATGCCATTTATAGCTGAATGCCTAAAACCCTTCGTGGTTATCCAGTTGTCTAACTTAGTTAGACATTTAGTTTAGCATTCCTCAAACTGATGATCCTCAATGTGATGGAACAATAGTTCCCAAAATACATACCCAGTTACCTAGGAATTCTAGCAATAGCCATCCCAGCATAGCTGGAGGATATCAGATTGGGAAAGCTGATTCATTAGAATGCAAAAGTTTAAAAACTTAGGCAAAGTATGTTTTTGCTAAAAAAAATTAAGAACCTTTTATTAAGGTAGCTTACTACCTTGCTATGCTACTTCATCATGATAGCAGAGGATAGTGTTCATGGAAGAGATGAGCAAAGAATCTTGGGACAGGACATCCAGACTATATACTCCCAACAGCCTAGCTAAAGCAAGCAGGTACCTATATCAGGTAGCAAAGATATAGAAAGCTGCTGGAGGCAGATGATTACTTTAGTGACAATGGCAAAGGCACCAATTCATACTGTGTGAGAGATGGCAATGGGAAACTGCTCCTCTGTTTTACCAAGAAAACTACATTGTGCCATTGTGACTGACAAAATAATGCTGGATGTTGGGCCCCTCAGGTAGATGGCACTCAACATACTATTAAGAATTGCTGAGGATCTTTCAGAGAACTAATGTTGTTTCTGACACAGCTAAATTAAAGTGTTCAGGATATCTAATTGCTAACCTTGCCACATAGGAAAAGAAAATCCAACTGGATTTGGACAGTTTCAGTCAGAAAATCACATTACTCAGGACATGAAAAACAAAAATATAATGACATTGCTTTCACAGACAGGAAGGATATAGCAAAGACAGTACTTAGACACCATGCAGTCAATGATTAAACAATATCAATTAGACTTTATGGACAACCCTTTAATCTGATAGTTATTCAAGTTTATGCTCCAACTACTGATGCAGAAGGGGGTTGATAAATTCTATGATCAAGTTTAATCTGAAATCAATGGAACATGCAAGCAATATGTGTTGCTTATAGTTGAAGACTGGAAAAATGGGAAATAGTAAGGAGGAAAACATAGTTAGACTGTATAATCTAGGAAACAGAAATTAATCAGGAGATTTACTTACCAGTTTCTGCCAATCCAATTATTTCTTCATCTCTAATGCTGTATTCCAACAACCAAAATGATACTTAAATAAATAGATATCATCAGATGGAGTATACAGAAATCATATTGACTGTATTATTTGTACAAGGAGATGGAAGAACTCAGCTAAAATATCTAAGATGTGGTCAAGAACTGATCATGAACTGCTCATGTACAAGTTCCAAGTCAATCTAAAGCAAAAGAACAAAGCCTACCAGTTTTTATTACATGATCTTGAGAATATAGCCACCATTCTCAAGAGAACATCAGGAATCACTTTGAAATCCTGAATCTCATTGATAGGGAACCAGAGGAACTGCAGAATGAACTCAGAGAAGTTGTTAAGGATGAATGTGAAAAGAGATTGCCAAAGAGCAAGAAGCCAAAGTAAGCAAACTGGGTGTCAGAACAAATGGAAATTGCCAAGAAAAGAACAAAAAGCCAAAGCTAAGTAAGATGAAGATCTCAGGAAAGAACGTAAATTTTTTCAGCGAGCTGTTAGAAGAGACTACAAGCAGTATTACAACAATATCTGTAAAGCAGACATGGAAAAACAAGGAAAGATGGAAGCAGACAGGGAAAACAAAAAAAGTCTTCCAAAAGATCTCCAAAATCAGGAGATTCCAACAGAGAGTAACAGAATCAAAGAAGATCAGACAAAGAATTCTGTATAGCAGAGATGTCAACATCCAAACTATCTTAGAAGATATTACCTTCTTACAAGGACCTCTTATACTAGAAGATGAAGTTAAACCAGCACTCTGATAATTATCAATCCAGAAGTTACAGGAATTAATGGATTATCTACAGAAATATGCCAAGCAACAGAGGAAGGATCAATAAAAGTTATAACCAATCTATGCCAGGAAATGTGGAGTATGATACTGTGGCCAGCAGACTGGAAGAGGTCAATCTACATACCAATATTAAAGAAAAGAGACTGAACAGTGTGTTCAAACTATCATAAAATATCCTTAATTTGACACAAGCAAAATAGTGTTTAGGATTATCCAACACAAATTAGAGCTCTCCATGGAAAAGTGAGATGCCAGAAGTTCAAGCTAGTTTTAGAAAAGGTTGAGGAACAAGAAACATTATTGCTGATGCATGACAGATAACTGATAAAGCCAAAAAAAAAAAAAAAAAATCATAATATGCTTCATTAACCTTAGAAAGACCTTGGATTATGCCAGTTATGTTAATCTGTGAAATGTCCTTAGAAAAATGCCAATCTCACAACTTCTTATTAGTTCTAATGTAAAATCTATACACTGAACAGGAAGCCACAATCTGAAAAGAATATAGTGAAACAGACTGGCTCTGGGTCAGCCAAGGACCTCTTTTCTTATTTATTCAACCAATATGCTAAATATATATTGAGGAAGGCTTGGTTGAAGGAAAGTGAGCTTGATTTAAAACCGTAGGAAGAATCATCAATAACCTGCACTATACTGATGACATGTCTGATAAATGAAATTGCAAATGATGTGACAAGTTAAATCAAGGAACACAATAAAAAATAGGACTACAATGAATGGACTTGATTACAGTGGCAATGGCTGCACCATTGGAAGACCTGAAGGGCCAGGCTGGGGACAGATCATTATGGAGAAAGTCTATCTATGTGGCTGCTAAGAGTTGACACTGACTTGATGGCACATAATCAATCAATCAAATTACCAGAAGCTTATAAATTAAAGTAAGCAGAACCTTAACTTTAGTAAGCAGTGGTGTCCAGGAATTGTTGCTTTCATCAACATGATGAAAGTAGAATTGTGGGATCATGCCACAAGCTCTGTCCCTTTTCCATTTGCACTTGATATCATAGTCCCTGAACGAAAGGGGTGGGGCTTGGGTTGCAAGACTGCTTTCATCTTTCTGCACCCATTCCCTTATAGATGCTGCTGGTCCTAAGAGGAAACTAAAAGTAATAATAGCATTTTTGATAGCAGGGCCAAACCATTCCAGTCTGGAGATCCATGATCAGATTTCTAAAATTTTGCTTAGTCCTACCTTATTTTTTTTACAATATTAGAGTTATCCTTCATGTGATGGGATTAATGTTAATTAACCAGAATTGGTTATTTTCATATGATGGGAGTAGCCTTAATACTGAAAAGAAAAAGAATTTCTCTCTTCATAATTCTGGGAGTGATGGAACAAGTACAAGAACATCTGCCTTAAATAAATAGTGGCAGATTGGCCTAACTGGGAGCACAATAAGTATTTCTATTTATTCATATATATATATAATTATTTAAATCATTGATATTCTGTTCTTCACCCCAAAAAGCTCACAGAATCATTTAATAGATAATAAACACAAAAACCCTCTAGCTTTTAGGCACACAATTTGTGCGAAGGGGGGAAACATGGCTCAGAAAAAACAGAATGGGGTGGGGAAAAGGAAATCAAGTTATATTTTTTATTTGAATTAAACTTGGGAACATGCTTCAGTCTTACGCCTCAAATAGAATACATGTGGCATCTATTGTTATAGGTATCCATTTCAAAAGGAATCTCAGTTTGTTTCTGTATGAATCCCTACTTTCAGTGAGCCTCCTGCTTGAAAGGATTCATCCTAGAATCTTTACAATGTTCAGTGAAACAATACACATCTTCCTCTGAGAATAGGTAATTCTGATGTAATCTTAGCTGTGAGAGAAATTGTTTGAATCATTTGCAATGTAGAGGCATGGATATTAGTGAATGAAGATAAGATCAGAGCGTTCTATAAAACAGACTGAACTTCCATTTCCTACCTCTGAAGAGGGACTATGAGAGCCCATTTAGTGTAGTGGTTGAAGACCCTGGACTAGACCATGAATTCTAGACCTGTCTTAGACACAAAGCCAGCTGGGTGACCTTGGGCCAGCCACTCTCGCTCAGCCCTAGGAGGAAGACAATACTGCCAATAAAACTGCAAGGACTTGTCCAAGCAGTTACCAGGAGTCAAGGTTATCTTGAAGGCCTACATAAGAGAGATTATACCTCAGTGCTGGAGAACATGCTTTGAACTGAGATGGGCTTAGATCTCCAGCATCTCTGCTATTTTCAGAAATAGACCAGATAGCATAGGAAGTTTAAAAACTCTTCTGCCTGAGAACTTTTTGCCAGTCAGCTCAAGCAGGCAATGCCAAACTAGAGGAGCAAAAGTTTCAGTTTAATAAAAGGCAGTTCTTAAGAGAGTTTCCTCTCAAATTGAACACTATTAAATTGACAGACGTCTGTATTTTTATCAATGTACTTCAGTTCTCTTCCAGCATTATAGGGAAGGTGATAGTGATCACTAAGGCTGTGCAGAACTTTGAAGGAGCTTTCCACTCATCAAGGAGAGGCCAAGATGCCTCACACAGAGTTAGGAGCCATAAATAATGAATCTTCAATGGAGCATCACATGCACTAAAGAATGGATAATAATAATCTTTATTTCATAAGCTGAGGAATTCCAGAGTTGGCAATTCTTTCTAGTAATTGTATTATGGTCATGTTAGAAATAAATGGGGTGGGGGTGGGGTATGAAGTAGATCTGCATAAAGAAAATAGTCATGAAAATTACATGAGCCCGTCATGAATATAAATACTTATATTCTGTCGAGGCATCCCTCAGTGAGAAATTATTTCAAAATTCTATTTCCTAAACAAAAGCAGGATGAACCCATCCTGGCAAATACCTGAAGGGGCCGCTATTTTGTATACTTCATCAGCATGTGTATATATCTTGTCATGCTAATGAAAGTGTAATCTGTTTAAACTGAGCAGTAATTGAATTGTGCACAGTCTACAGAAAATTTGAATATGCAACAATGGTTTAATTTACAGCTCCCTCTTCCTCTACTGCAGCAATTCCTCCTTATCCTTCTTTGCATTTAAATATTGTCAGAAGAAACTTCAAACTGGAAGTGAAGTATACCACTGCTTGGCAAAAAGAAAATAGTTTTAAGCTTTTGCAAGCAGTTTATGATTCATTTTAGACATATTTCCAGTAACATAAGCACAAATAATTGTTCTCCAGGTGTTGCATTTGAAGTTGACCCATACTTTTTTTTTTTTTAACTTCAGCACAACTAGACATATTTACTGGGGCTGAAATTGCAAAATCCATGACTAGAGTTGTCCAATGAAATGAACCACAATTAATCTTCAATTGGTGTTGTTTTCTTCCCATTTCCCTCAACTAGGCTTTGTAAATAAAATTCTATTGGGACAGGAAAATAAATCTTGTTTCTTTTCATTTCACTATTTATACAATTCATGACGTGTTCCATCAGATTCCATCTTTCCTTTCCTTTCCTTTCCTTTCCTTTCCTTTCCTTTCCTTTCCTTTCCTTTCCTTTCCTTTCCTTTCCTTTCCTTTCCTTTCCTTTCCTTTCCTTTCCTTTCCTTTCCTTTCCTTTCCTTCCCTTCCCTTCCCTTCCCTTCCCTTCCCTTCCCTTCCCTTCCCTTCCCCTCCTCCCTCCCTCCTTCTTTCTTTCTTTCTTTCTTTCTTTCTTTCTTTCTTTCATTCATTCATTCATTCATTCATTCTTCTTTCTCTTAGCTACCATATAGATAGATTTTCTCCTTGATGATCTCACTAACTTGCTCCTTCAGGCTTCCAACAGTGCATCCATTACCAACTGAATCCATCCACCTTGCTGCTGGTCATCCTCTTCTTCTCTTTCCTTCCACCTTTCCCAGCATTATAGCCTTCTCCAGAGAGCTAGGTATTTGCATAATGTGTACAAAGTAGGATAATTTGAGCCTGGTTATTTGTGCTTTGAGTGAGAACTCTTGATTTGTTTGATGATCCACTGGTTTGTTTTCTTGACTGTCATGGTACTGTATTCTTAGGAATCTTCTTCAGCACTGAAGTTCAAAACTGTCAACACCCTTCCTATCCTACTTTTTCAAAGTCCAACTTTTGTTTCTATAGACTGTCACAGGGAATACCACGGCTTGCATGATTCTGATCTTTGTAGATATAGATACATCACAGCATCTGAATATCTTTTCCAAGGCTTTTATAGCTGCTCTACCAAGTGCTGATCTGTGGTGTATTTCTTGACTGCTTGTTTGTTTACTGTTGATGGTTGATCCTAAAAGGCAGAAGATATCCACCACTTTGATATCTTCATTGTCCGTTTTAAGGCTGGTTGTTCTATCTGTTGTCATTAGTTTGGTCTTCTTTATATTTAATTTTAATCCTATTTTTTTTACTGTGCTCCTTGACGTTTATTACTAGAGCTTGCAGATCCTTTGCATTTTTCGCTGTCAGGGTAGTGTCATCAGCATGGTGCAGGTTATTGATGTTTCTTCGTCTAATTTTAAAATCACACTCATCTTCTTCCAATCCAGTTTCCATTAATATATATTCAGCATATAGGTTGAATAAATAAAGGGAGAGTATACAGTCTTGTTGCACTCCTTTGCTAACCTAGAGCCAGTCTGTTTCATCATATTCTATCTGTACTGGGGCTTCCTGACCTGTATATAAGTTCTGCATGAGTACAATGAGATGTTCTGGGATTCCTATTTTTCTGAACACATCCCATAATAATTGATGCAATCAAAGGTCTTTCCATAAACTGGTGAAAACTATGCAGCACTTTTATCATTCAGCTATGGGTTTCTTAGGAAGGTGGCTTCCAGGTAATTTTTGGATTTGCTGACTACATCTGTGATATCAGAGGGGGAGTATTTTGCATGATGTGGCCAAGCAACTGCCTCCCTATAAAATGCAGATAGCACTCAACCAGAAGGAAGGAAAAGAAGGAACAAGAAAAGAAGGATGAACTGACTAACTTCCAAGGAGAGAGCTACTCTCCTTCAAACTATCCTTTCTTCAATGAACTCTAAATATGTTCTGAATCCCAAAGTCTTATTTTAGCAGACATAATTTAGTTAGAGCATGTTTATTGATTTCATTTAGAATTCTGTGTCAGTCCTTCCCTCCTTGTTTTATATTGTCTTCCCCTCAAAAATCCTTTCTTCTTTGTAGGAATTGGGCTTCAGTGATGGGAAATGGGAATTGAAATGAGTTTGAAATGGAAATTTCTCACCAAAGCATTCCCATGCAAGACTGCACAGCTGCATAGCTACTCTCATGTTTTCAGGATATTCTCACACAGTTTTACTAAATTCTGTATTTCTGGGCCTTGGAGGAAAATCCAATGCACCTTTCTATTCCCCCCCGCCCCAAACTGGGCTGAAGAGCTAAGAACAGACAGAATAGGGTGTGTAAGGAAATTCAGCCTTCTGGTAGACAGCCTATCACCAGCTGAAACCCTTGGGAGAAATGCTAGTAAATTTTACAATGTCTCTCCTTTTAGACTGGGGGAAATGTATGCCCAAATATGCAAAACAAAATAAGTAAGATATGCCCTGTCCATTCCTCCCTTTGGATTAAAAGTAATCTTCAATGGCTTTTAATTGAAGGATTCCTGCACTGAGCAAATCGGACTCAGTAGTGAAATGGCTTATGCCAGCTCTTTGATTCTTTAAAATTATGAACGGGAAACACAGGGAAGAAGGTGCTATTGCATTCATTTCCTGCTTATGGGTTTTCTGTAAGTAGTGGATGGGTCACTGTAGGAACAGAAGCCTATTAGATGGACCCCTGGCTCTTTCCAACTGCAACAGTAAAAAGAGTTGCAGTTGCAAGTCACATAAACACCAAAACAGAATCACATTTCATCTCTGCACCCCCTCCCTTAGATTTTCTGTAGATTATTTGGGTTGGGGCTAAAATTCATGGAATGCATTATTATGAGTGTGAATCTGGTTAAAGTGTTACTTTAACATGGAATCTATAGAAGCTATGTTGAACAGCAACAACTTTAAGGCAAATATTACAAAATATGGGATATAAACTGCATACTGAATGAAATAAAAAGGGTCAGAAGCAACATATTATCACAGAAAGATTGTTGCTGACCTGCAGCAAATTCAATGAAACCATGACACAGTTTGTATGACTACAAAAAGGCAGACCTCTCCTAGTATAATTTTTAGCTAAAATTCCTGCCTTTGTATTCAGGAATGCCTTATAGTATATACGGAGAAGTAGTAAGCAGGCTTCTTGATGACAAGTGACTTGTACAACTATAGTAAGGTCATACTTGCTTTCATAATCTGTAATACAATAATGTTATAATTATTCATTTTGTTCATTTCAAAGCAGAAACACTAATACTTTAGCATTAACCTTTAGCTTTCAGTTTCTCGTCGTTGTATCCATCAATGTCCTTAGGCCAGTCAATCAGGCACTATGAATGGATTGAATCCCTTCTCCCAGCAGTCCATCCCACCATCTGTTCTGGAGGGTATCCCAGCAGTTTGGGAAAGAATGTAGGAAGCAGCAGCAGAAAGGGATGGAAAAGTCTACTTTTGCACTATAAAAATAATAGTCTGTATGATGTAGATTACCTTTTTTCTTTTTGCTTTTAGCAAACATGGTGAGAAGCATACAGCAGTGGAAACAACAGTGCAATGCATTGGAATGAAGATCATGGTCTTACGCCTTCACTTTAATTAATGATTCCCCCCCCTTTAATGTTGGCATTATGGCTTTGGTTAATTTACTTTGGAAGTGTATTGCATTAAATCTGCAATTCAGTCTTTCAAAGCATACAATATTGTTCTTTCTTTTTGTCCTTCCCTCCCCCCTCCCAATTTTCCCTTTATAGTTGGCTGCGGTGTTGCCAAAGGAGTGACAGTGACAAATGAAACACTTTTAAGATCAATTACTTTATATTGGGCCAATAGTTATTTTGCCATCAACATATAAAACAAGCTCCGGGTGAGTAATATGACTGTGACAGTCTTCCAGATAGTGCTATGATCCTTAAGAAATTGGTAGCATTGGCTCAAGTTGAAAGAGACCAGTAAAAATATCTGACAGGTGAAAACAGAGATTTTGGCCATAAAACTTGTTGCATGTTTGGCATGTGATTGAATTGTCCCCAGAATGTATTTGCCCTTAGTTCATCTGTTCTCCTTTCATAGCGAGCTGATGTTTAGGGAGCCTAAGCAATGTAGTAGAAGGTAGCTGGTAGGTAATGAATGAATGAATTAGATTCACTTGTGACCTCCATTCCTTCATTTAAAGAAGCAAGAATAGCAAACAATAAAAACTAAAATGTGTAAAGCAAAATATGTCACAGAAATTATGCAATAAAATGAAATTTATTTCAAGAAAAACTGATCTTAATTCAATGTACACTTACCTGGAGAAATCTGCGCATGGAAGGGAATTAGCTTTCTTTTGCAGATCTTTTGATGGCCGAGCAATCACTTGAACCTACTCACTCTATATGCAGATTTCCCAGACTCTAGTGTATTATGCATGCATAAGTTGTCATATGATCAACACTAATTACTTGTGCAAGACACCCCCAATGCCTGCCTCAGTGTTAGTTATGGTCAATGATTGGTGGTGGTTTTTCCATCCCAATGGGAAATCCACGAATCGCTGCCATGAAACTACCCGCCATTAAATTGTGTGAAGGCAGCCTCAGTGTCAAGCGAAGTAAAGCTTGGGGCAACACATTTTATGTCAATTGACTTTCCTGCTGACTCAAAGACAGGAAAAAAAACACATTAAACTGGTGGTCTGGATGAGCCTAATAGTGAGCACTGGATTGGGAAAAGGGAGGGGAAGAATCCAGCTTCAGTCCCACAACCAATGCAAAGCATTTCTATTAATCTAAATATTGTATATGTTTATGTATTCATTAAAGTTATACCTCACTGCAGTTGAATGATTCTCACCAGTTTATATAGTGTAGACTATAACCAAACCTTATAACATCCATGGTATGTTTAAAAATGACAACAAATAACATCATAGCCTTCCCCTGACACCAGGTAAAAGCACAATGTTAACAAATGGAAAACAAAGCTAAAGAGATACAAGATATCACAGTGCTTTAACTTTAGCTTAGGAGAATGCCCTCCAAAATAACTCTATTTTTAACATCCTCCGGAAGACCAACCAGGTGGGTGCTAGCCTGAGGCTATTCCAAAGCTTCATTGCTACCACCAAAAAGCAATGGCTTCTTGCTTCAGTTCCCCTCATCTCTCAGAAGTGTGGAGCACTAAGAAGTTTTTCCCTAAAAAAATCTACTGGATCTGACCAAGAGCAAGTTGACCTGCAGATACACTGATGCCAAGCCATAATGGGTTTATAAGAAGTTAATGGATTAACGTACACATAAAAGTACAAAGCCAATGAGTTTTGGTCCATGTTAGCAGGATGTCAGTAAACTTTTACTAAGAATGTGTTGTAATACTGACAGAGAAAACAATGAGGCATTTATGGTGTATAGAAGACAATGGGCTGCATCCAGACTTAGTTAAACTTAAAATAGACTGATTAAAATCAGGATTATGCTATGTTAATTCTTTCAATGGCTCAACTCTTAAGAATTACTAAGTGGGGATTCAACCTCATATTATAATTAACACATTAAAGTTTGGGATAATTACAGGAATTAATACACTCTGGGGTTAACATATAAGTTTTGGGTCATTGTAATATCAAATTATTTATATTGTCTTGTAATGGTATCTACTACAAATACATGTCCAGCTTTATATGGTGAAGTCACTATCACTAGTGTTAATAGGAATGAGACTTCTCTTCAGCGAATACCTACAAATTCTTGCAATCACAAAAGGAATTTATAATTAGAAAAATAAGTTCAGATCCATAGTAATAAGACATTTCCAGAAATATCAGATTTTGGTATTGCATAAATAATATCACATAGCTGTACCAGAATATGGATTTCAGAACTGGTAATATCTGATATTTCCTGTTTTCTAAAGCCTTTCAGGTTTCAGTAACATTTCAGAGAAGTACTACAAGGTAGAAGTAGAATGATATTTATTATTTGGCAAGCTACATAAGATTTATAAGGACAATGACAATAGATGCTACCACTTTGTGGAAGGAAAAGGACCCTCTTCAGATGGAACTTATGGTCACCATCAAGCATCACTTTCAGCAGGACAACAGTTCTTTCTTTAGTTGAAGC
This sequence comes from Python bivittatus, assembly GCF_059951505.1. Classification (NCBI taxonomy): domain Eukaryota; kingdom Metazoa; phylum Chordata; class Lepidosauria; order Squamata; family Pythonidae; genus Python; species Python bivittatus. Next base: position 15,445,094 of record NW_028277035.1, read on the forward strand.
ATCTAGAGAGAATATATTGTCTCAGCGCTGGAGAAGCGGCTGGATGGAATAATCTGGAAGCAGAACCTGGAAGCAGAACAGGAGCAGCAGCTGAGCTCATGGCTCACCAAGAAGCCATTCTGGATCTGACTCTGCCGCTTTGAGAGGCAGAGAATTGAGGAGTTATTAGGGTCTTGCAGATGGACTATTCCTGCTGTGGATGACGCTGGGGAAACTGGTCAATATAAATCCAGTTACCTGACCCTGAAAAAATAATTACCACACCCCAATCTAGTTTAGTTCAAGTGTCTTGTTTTGTATTTTAATTTTAGTTTGAAAGCAATATATGGGATGGGCAGGTTCATTGGAAAATAAGAATTTGATCTGTTGAGGTTTGGATATGTATGCCCTCTGTGTACTCCTGCTCCTTGTTACTACTGAATAGGACCTGGCTTGTATGACTCTTGTGTTTTCCTTGTGGATTACTAATATACTTATTTCCTGTAAAGACTGGTATTGTTGGCAAAGCCTAGCAAATTAGTAACTGTGAATGGTGGTAATGCTTTTTGTATTTGTTTTCCTGATGTAATATTAATAAATGTTATTCATAACAGTTAAGCCTTATCAGCCCTTTTCTTTTGCAGTCAGCACAGCCACCCAGTGCAATATCTGGAAATATTTGAACAAACTCCATATTAGTAGGAATGCAAATGTCCTTGTCTGGCTGGAATGAAACGTACAAGGTGGGAGGTGCTAACCAACTGCTAAATGAAGAAGAGTGGTGAGAGGATTAGTCGCCTTTCTTATCAAACAGAAAGACAGTGTACAACTGGAATAATAAGTCAAAACATGAGAGCTCCCAATAAACTCCCAAATAAAATACTTAAACAAAGAAACAAAACTCACAACCATTCCTTGGTAGAATTTCTATTTTGGTATTGACCTTAGAAAACTCCAGCTAAAAGTATGTACAGGTAGTCCCCAGATTAAGAATGCCTAGTTTCCAGATGACCCATAGTCAAGAATGGAGACTACTGTAGTAAAATGTGAGTTAAATACACAATGATTGGAGTTAACTACACAATATTACTTATACAATATATACAATAATACTGTTCTGGCTTACATACAAATTGGATTTAAGGACAGACCTTGGGAATGGAATTCATTTTTAATTGGGGACTACCTGTACTCACAACAATGCAATTCAAAATCCTGGGGGGGGGGGTCTCTCCATACAGGACAAAGCCCCATCAATTTTGCATCATCATGTTACCCAGTGGGGGCCTCCAAAAACCCAGCTATCAGAGATTGCCAATCCCTATTGTTGACCAAACTTCCTGGATTAAATTGGCTAAATTACAGAGTGCGCTGCAGTGATGGAGACATGTCCAAACAGCATGGATGGTGCCCTTGTGTAAATGTATCCTAGATTATTTGACAATATTGATTCTTTCCACCAGCCTCTTTCTTCACTTGTCTGCTAAAAACTCCAGGGAGTAGCATGACTTATGGGATATCATTGGGGTTTCTCAGTTCCCTAGCCTAAAGTATATATGACTTTCCATCTCATGTTGCCCACTTCCTCTAATGCTTGCCACTCAGTTTCTTTCTAGTGGACACATTCAAATGGTATCTATTTTGCTCCTGGCCCAGGAAAATATACTGGCATCTGCCTTTGAACTGTAATGCCTTCAGAAAGAGGGAATGCCTCTTTCCATAATAAAGATTGTTCCAGCAAAGCTTAAAGAAACAAACAAATCACTGAGGCATTTTCAACTCTTGCAGAACTGAATTTGTTTCAAAAAGTTCTCTGTTTTGTTACTGTTAATTGCATTTGCCCAAACTGGCAGTTCTCCAAGCTAAAATCTTAACCCAATGAAGAGTGGTGGACAAATGTTTTCAACTAGGTAACAAAGGAATAACTTCCCTTCCTAGATGTAATGATACTTTCTTTCTCTCTTCTTACACTGTTGATGGATAAAAGACCCACTAACAAAATACTAGGATTGGTTTGGTCCTTTCAGAATGCTGCAGTTTGTTATTCCAGGTCAACATTCTTGATGAAGTTTTATTTATCCTTCTCACAAACCTGAATAAACCCTGTAAATTAATCCACTTGTGTGAAGTGCCCTTTGCCTCACTTTCACACCTCACCAGGCACATTTTCATTTAACATTGTTGTTTGCTCTTGCTTCTTCTGATGTGCTATAAATGAACATTGTGCTATGCATACTGAGCAGGGATCTAAGTACTATATTCTGTGGATTAACTGGATGAAATGTTCTTTTGTCACCATTAGAAATTAAAAAGTACCGTGTGCACTTACTTGCATGCATTTGTGATATCTTCAACCCATCAACAACTGACAAGAGTTAATTTGCAAAATTCAGAAAAAGGACTGAAAGAAATACAAACTATTGCACAAAGGGAATGCCTAATTACAGGTATTCATTACTCTGATTTTATGTAGCTGTTGTAATAAGATACTGTTTTTATCATGTGTAAAATATTTGATTGCATACAATCTCAGAAACTCTCTCTGAAAGATGGCATATAAATAAATTGTCCACTTCCACATTTTTGGAGCTCATGAACAATAAATGGAATGATTCTCAAGTGTTCCTAGGATGCCAGTTCATTTTGTTAGAAAAAAGTTAATCCAATAGTTCCAAAAAAGCAAGCAGAAAAAATGATCAATAATTCAAGTGCAATTTTTACTACAGAAGCCTAGTTAGAAATCTCACACACACAGGCCATAAGTATAGTCTTTGTGTCATAGCCAGGCCAAAGCCCAAAATGCCCTGGCCTAAAAACACTAACAGAATTTACCTGGAGTTAGAAGATAAATCAACTGCCTTTTTCAAGAAAGAAGCTGGAAGTGGTAGCAATATGAATGCATGCACATACAGGCATGCACACACACACACAATTTAATATGAAACCAAAATATTTTAACTATATCTGTAAACTTTTCAGGGACAACTGCAACATTTCTAGATTTGTTGTTTGGTATCAGATCTATCACTTTCTACTTTATATATTTTAGGACCATGAGTAAATAATATTTGAAATTGCTAGGAACCTGAATCTTCAATTCACCTTCCCACATACATTCTTGGCCAAGCTTTCTCATGTACTTCTGCACTATCAGCTAGAGGTACCAGTAAAGAATCTACAGAGAGTAAATATTTAATTGCAGGAATATATGATTCTATTGTAAATATATATGTATGTGATTCTGTGCAAAGTTATTTAGGTTTCTTAGAAATAGCTGCTGTTGTGTTCAATGGGATTTACTCTTAGGAAAGTCTGCAAAGAACTTCAAAATCTTCTTGTTACCTTTTCTCCTTGGCTCCCTAGGCCCCTGGTACAAATCCAATGATGAGTAAATGATTAAACATGCATTACAACACAAACCACAGTCCTTTTGAACATGGGTCTCAATAGCAGATACAAGCATGTAAGTCATGTGATTTGTGTCACCACACCTATTTTGTCCCTTGCTCCCTCACAACCCATCAATGCCTTTGCCTTCTTTATAGGAAATTACACAGGATTCCATAGCATTTTCCACAAATTCATGATTTTTTGTTAAATTGAAGTACAGGACTGAAGTTAACCTGATACCTTAAGAACTAAAAATTGCAGTGTTATGTTTATTTTTATGCTTTGTTTTGTTTCAGTGAATTTGGAAGGAAAGAAGGAATTCATATTTTACTGTTTCACTGGTGAACCTGTAAAAAAGAATGGCAGCAATAGGACCCGGGGCATGATGGGCATTCCTGTTGCAGTGCCTAGTAAACAACTGGAGTGGAAGTTTTGCTTTTGGTGAAGTGAAATGGAGCAGGTGACAACACTGCACAAGTCAGAAGACCCTATGTTTGACACATGGCAAGAAATGACAGGCATAGGTGGTATTCCTGAGAGTGGGTTGAGAGTGGGTCTTGGATGATGTCATGCACTCCTAGCCCCAGGACATCATCAGTGGCCATACTTGCTTGAGGCAAGCCTGTCATCAGCCTTAGATCTTCCTGAGGGAAGCAAGAGTTTGCAGGCCTAACATTAGCATTCCAATCTGGAGCTTTGTTTGTGTAAGCCTCTTCTATGCTATCTGGGGTGATGATGATGACTTTGATATGCAAGAGGTTGCTTCCTGAGTTAAATATAATTTTGCATTTACTTTCTCAGCAAGGTTCCTATCTAATTACCTGTTTGTGCTGATTCCATTTCCAAAACACTTATCAAAACTTAAGAATGTCTGTCTTGTACACACACACACACACACGCATACACACACAGAGAGAAATCATTATTCGATTTCTCCAGTCACAGTATAAATTTATAAATGTCTATGCTGGCAAATTGTTCTGATTGCATAACCAGAGTTTTTAGGGCTGCTGTGCACACTTCAAAAACAGTTTAGAAGTTCTCCAGACCACATGTGAGCACTGCACTTCTCTGCTATTCATTAACATAGCTCTTCTTTTTTTTAGGTTTCCACACAAGCCTGGGAGAAAAGACCAGACCAGATGTACTCTCCTCCAAAGAGGCCCAGAGCCCTTCCTTCCAAGCCTTTCCGAAGAATGCATAGCTGTAACAGTCTTCTCCTTAACACTGAAAACAGAGAGAGGGTTCAAATTGCTTGAGATAATAGGCTCCCCATAAAGTACAATATGCTCATAAAATTTATGTATTTATTATTTAATTATTATTAAGTGTATATGCTGCCCATCTCCCCCAGAGATAAAATATAAAGTAAAGTCTCACGCCCCTACCAGCAGTCCTTTTGTGCCCCCACAACCCATGAAAGTGTGTGGGGTAAAAAAATCTGGCCATGTTTACATTTTCCCCATTTGTTTTAAGAAGCAGCTTTATGGCTTAAACCCTGCAGAAGTTGAAGGCATCTGCTCGAATGCATATCTAAAATAATGTCCAGGAAATACATTAACCAGCAATGCACGTGAGCTGTTGCTGTTTGCTATTGTTGTTGTTCTCAACACTTAGGAAAACCACAGAAACTATCTCAAAATTACTGTAGTTAATTCTAAGAGATGCATTTGCTCCCTGACAAGGACTTGGCAATAAATCACAAATCTCTGGACTTCACACAGTTTAACTTGGCTCCTAGGCTAGGATTTAGCAGAAGTCTAACTGTTGCAACTCAACCAGTTAAGAATCTTTCTTGCTAACAAGAGTTAAGCCAATGAAACAGTTGATTGCACTCTTGCACGGGCGGGGCACAATCTCCTTTATAACCATAGTGACCCGTTGTTTTATACTACTCTTTGCCCAGATTAATGGACTCTTTGCCCAGGGCTTAATAGTTTATACAACAGCAAGTGCTAAATGTTTATGTATTTGCCATCTCTGGCTGAGAACTCCTGGCTCTCACCTTAACTCTCACAGAAATGAAGTAGGATTCTCTTCAAAGTGACCAGACCAATAAAATCTGGAGTCTGCTTATTCTTGGGGATGCTTTATAAATCACTGGGGGCTGATCTAACCTCAGAAAGTTAGAGGGTTTATTTTAAACTAGTTTTTATATTTAAGGCAACTTTCCTCAACCTGGTAACCGACAGAACAATAACTCAGAATTCCTAGGTTTTGGCTGTGGAGGGCTAATGTAAGACATACTAATGAGTTGTAGAAGTTGGATTAGTGAATAGTGCTAGCTTGAGTTATAAGTAGTATTGATGTATGCTTTTAACACTATTGATCTGTGCTGATTAATGTTATTAAAATCTTATTTTCCTTTAGTGCTGGTTTCTGTAGAATAAGTTCTGCGCAAGGACTGAAATCATAGGGCTATTTTCTATATTACAAGCATAGGTGGAAGAGGACAACGAATAACTCCAGTGTCTGTTACATTGTGAAAAGACTGGGTAGGAAAGTGATGGACTTTAATTCATCATCCATTAACTCAAAGTGAAATGTTTTCTATATAGGGCACTGAACTTAAATTTGTGTGTGTGTGTGTGTGTGTTTTTAAATATTGGTGAGATATAACAAACAACAGCTATTGGAACAAAATACACTAGTGATTATACAATGTAAAAAACCTGTACATACATTATTGGGATTAAAATAAACTGAACATCAAAGAAAAAAGAACAGACGGAGAGCCTGTTTGATGTAGTGGCTAAGATGCTGGGCTGGAAACTGAGAAATTGTGAGATCTAGTTCTCCTTTAGGATGAAAGTCGGCTGGGTGACTTTGGGCTAGCCGTTCTCTCTCAGGCCAACCCATCACACGGAGTGGCTGCAAGGAAAATAGGAAGTAGGGCATATGTAAAACTGGATAACAATAAGCAAAAAAAAAAAAAAGTTAAAATAAATGTCACTCTCATTTAACAAGCCAACTAAAGCTTTGTTCAGTGTCATTTTTACCTTTTGGGAAAAGGAAACCTATATTTCTAATCCACTGTTGGGTATCACTCTGACACCGTCTTACCATGGATCAACCAATTTCACAATGCACTCTTAACATGGCAGCATTCCAACTGGGCAAATACAAAGGTCATTTTACTGAGGATTAAGGATAAGTTGAATTATTGCTGGTTCTAACTATTGCCAAGCTAAGCTTCCTTTCATGAAAATAGTTGGCTAAAGAAAACTGAGGGAGGATGTACAGAGATCTGGATTTAAAAGGGCAAAGTGGAATTTGCAGCATGTGTAGGTACACATATAGAATCTGTCAGCACATCTTAAAGCAATTGTCCATTTTCTCAGAATTTTCTAATAGCCAATATGAGTTAAACAAGAAAAGCATTGATAGAGAAATGATGGTGACTCATCAGAAATAGGATTAACACAAAAAGCATATCATGTTAACACAAATTACATATCATGTTATCATGTTGATATCATGCTATATTAAATTATAACATAAATAGCCATGTTTCCTGTTTTAATGTTTAATTAATTTATAGTTTTCATTTGTCTTCTAGAATTTTATGTACCGAATGCCTTGTTCCCACTGGCAAAGCAAAATAGTACAGCAGGATAAGCTTTCCCCTCATAAAACAGAAATTAGAGTAGTTATGTACAGTATATGAGTGTGTGTGTATCTCCAACTGTATTAAAGACAGAACATGCATGCCATCTGTCTGCCCTACAAGCAAACAAGAAACTGCATCAAAAAGATGCTTTGCTAAAGAGAGAGAGGGAGAAAAGAGTAGAGATGAGAAATGCCCTAAGGGTCTTATGCCCTGTCTTCAAAGAAAACCATCCTACCCATAAAACAGCCAGAGAAAAACAGCAACAACACACTCAAAAAAGAGGTTGATTTTTCAAGGAGCTGAGACGAGTGAGCATTGGCTAAAAAGTACATGCTTATGGTGTTTCTCCTTCTAGCTATACAGTTGTCATTGAAGGTGGAATTATGAGGTCATATCAAACACAATATTTTTAGATTTTCTTAAAAGCAAAGCTAAATGTCATGTTCAAAAGGTGAAAAAAGTGTGATTAGTTACAAACTCAGTAATAAGAAAATGGGAAAAGGATGGAGAGCTATTTGGTTATTTAATAGGTTGTTGGGAACTTGGCTGTGCTTTTCTCTGGTCCAGCTGCCCCAGTGGTAGGAAGGGCAGGCAGGGGAGAAGCAGCAACCAAGTGGGCATCTGGAGAGGGCTGCATGGGAGGTGTCAAGATTGCAGGTAAACTGTAAGCATGGATTACTTATATGTGACCTTTATCTTTAAGAAACCAGCTAGTCTGGGAAAAGGGTGACCAAAATATGGCTCTCAAGTTGGTGGGTTCCACTTCCCATCTTCCTTCCTTATTGGCCATGTGGTTAAGACTGATGTCAATTGGAATTCAGCAACATCTGGAGAGTCATGGCTTGTTTGCCCCATATGGAATGCGTGGACTTCTGTTTTGAGTACTGAAAATGGCAATTGAACCACCTAAACCTAGACGACTCTGTCTTCAACTGAGGAGATAGGATTGTGAGATGGCATTTACAACCCACACAGCATTTCTAGTCCAGAAAATGTTGTTACTACTGTCTTGTAACACTAGATATTTCAAAATGTCAGAACGGAAATTGCAACTACTTCTCTCAAATATGTAGGACAGTGAAGAGCTGGGCTAGTTTACTGCAGTCTTCATGAATCAATAAACTTGTATTGGCTTGTGCTTAACAAAAGAAACTATATCTGGGCAATTGTAGCAATCACTTGGTGATACACAAAAATTACAAAATATTGTGATACCCCAAAACAGCTGTCAATTGCAATGTTGTGTTCTTTGCATCTTCAGTTTGCATTGAACTGAACTGCTTTTCATATATATACAGTATGTTGTTGTTTAGTCATTAAGTCGTGTCTGACTCTTCGTGACCCCATGAACCATATTGCGCCAGGCCTTCCTGTCCTTCACTGCCTCCCTGAGTTTGCTCAGTTTCATGCTCATTGCTTCAGTGATGCTATCTAACCATCTCATCCTCTGCCGTCCTCTTCTCCTTTTGCCTTCAATCTTTCCCAGCATCAGGGTCTTCTCCAAAGAGGTCTCTCTTCACATTAGGTGACCAAAGTATCTGAGCTTGAGCTTCATTATCGATCCTTCCAATGAGCAATCAGGGTTGATTTCCTTTAAGATTGACTGGTTTGACCTCCTAGCAGTCCAGGGGACTCTCAAGAGTCTTCTCCAGCACCACAGTTCAAAGGCATCAATTCTTCAGCACTCGGCCTTTTTTATGGTCCAGCTCTCACAGCCATACATTACTACTGGGAAAACCATAGCTTTGACTATGCGGATCTTTGTCGGCAAGGTGACATCTCTGCTTTTTAATATGCTACCTAGGCTTGCCATAGCTTTCCTCCCAAGGAGCAAGCGTCTTTTAATTTCATGGCTGCAGTCTCCGTCTGCGGTGATCTTGGAGCCCAAATAAATGAAGTCTGTTACTGCTTCCATTTCTACCCCTTCTATTTGCCAGGAATTGATGGGTCCAGATGCCATGATCTTAGTTTTTTTAATGTTGAGTTTCAAGCCAGCTTTTGCACTCTCCTCTTTCACCCTCATCAAGAGGCTCTTTAGTTCTTCTTCACTTTCTGCCATTAGGGTGGTATCGTCCGCATATCTGAGGTTGTTGATGATTCTCCCTGCAATCTTAATTCCGGCTTGTGATTCTTCCAGCCTGGCATTTCTCATGATGTACTCTGCATATAGGTTAAATAAGCAGGGTGACAGTATACAGCCTTGTTGTACTCCTTTCCCTATTTTGAACCAATCAGTTGTTCCATGACCGGTTCTAACTGTTGCTTCTTGGCCCGCATACAGATTTCTCAGGAGACAGGTAAGGTGGTCTGGTACTCCCATCTCTTTAAGAATTTGCCACAGTTTGTTGTGATCCACACAATCAAAGGCTTTTGCATAGTCAATGAAGCAGAAGTAGATATTTTTCTGGAACTCTCGTGCTTTCTCCATGATCCAGCGAATGTTGGCGATTTGATCTCTAGTTCCTCTGCCTCTTCGAAACCCAGCTTGTACATCCGGTAGTTCTCGGTTCATGTATTGCTGAAGCCTAGCTTGTAGGATTTTGAGCATAACCTTGCTAGCATGTGAAATGAGTGCAATTGTGCGATAGTTTGAGCATTCTTTGGCATTGCCCTTCTTTGGAATTGGAACATAAACTGACCTTTTCCAATCCCGTGGCCACTGTTGCGTTTTCCAAACTTGCTGGCATATTGAGTGCAGCACTTTAACACCATCATCTTTTAGTATTTTAAATAATTCAGCTGGAATACTGTCATCTCCACTAGCTTTGTTGTTAGCAATGCTTCCTAAGGCCCACTTGACTTCACTCTCTAGGATGTCTGGCTCAAGGTCAGTGATCACACCAGCGTGGACATCAGGGACATTAAGATCTTTCTTGTATAGTTCTTCTGTGTATTCTTGCCACCTCTTCTTAATCTCTTCTGCTTCTGTTAGGTCCCTGCCTTTTTTGTCCTTTATCATGCCCATCTTTGCACTAAACGTTCCTTTCATATCTCCAATTTTCTTGTAGAGATCTCTAGTCTTCCCCATTCTATTGTTTTCCTCAATTTCTTTGCATTGTTCATTTAAGAAGGCCTTCTTATCTCTCCTTGCTATTCTCTGGAAATCTGCATTCAGTTGCTTATATCTTTCCCTTTCACCCTTGCTTTTCGCATTCCTTCTTTCCACAGCTATTTGTAAAGCCTCATCAGACAGCCATTTTGCTTTCTTGCATTTCTTTTTTTTTTGGGATGGTTTTAGTTGCTGCCTCCTGTACAATGTTACGGACCTCCGTCCATAGTTCTTCAGGCACTCTGTCTACCAAATCTAATCCTCTAAATCTTTTCATCACCTTCACTGTGTACTCACAAGGAATATGATCTAAGTCATACCTGAGTGGTCTAGTGGTTTTCCCTACATTCTTCAATTTAAGCCTAAATTTTGCAGTAAGAAGCTCATGATCTGAGCCACACTCAGCTCCTGGTCTTGTTTTTGCTGTCTGTATAGAGCTTCTCCATCTTTGGCTGCAAAGTATATAATCAATCTGGTTTCGGTATTGACCATCTGGTGATGTCCATGTGTAGAGTGGTCTCTTGTGTTGTTGGAAAAGAGTGTTTGCTATGACTAGCTTGTTCTCTTGACAGAACTCTATTTGCCGTTGCCCTGCTTCATTTTGTACTCCAAGGCCAAACTTGCCTGTTATTCCGATTACTCCTTGACTTCCTACTTTAGCATTCCAATCCCCTATGATGAAAAGGACATCTTTTTTTGGTGGTAGTTCTAGAAGGTGTTGTAGGTCTTCATAGAAGCGGTCAACTTCAGCTTCTTCAGCATCAGTGGTTGGGGCATAGACTTGGATGACTGTGATATTGAATGGTTTGCCTTGGATACGCACTGAGATCATTCTGTCGTTTTTGAGGTTGTACCCCATTACTGCCTTTCCCACTCTCTTATTGACTATGAGTGCAACTCCATTTCTTCTAAGGGTTTCTTGCCCACAGTAGTAGATATAATGGTCACCCAAATTAAATTCACCCATTCCCGTCCATTTCAGTTCGCTGATTCCCAAGATGTCGATGTTCAATCTTGTCATCTCATGTTTGACCACATCCAGCTTGCCTTGGTTCATAGATCTTAATATATACAGTATACTATGTGATAAATAAATGAATAAATGCATGCAATTATTGCATCAGATAGACTGAACTGGAGTTGGGACATATGAAAGGAAGAATTCCATTCACAGAAAATTAATATATAGATTTTTTTTTCCAGATTAACATCCACATTCAGTCAAAATTGAGAAAGTAAACACACAAATATGTATCAAACAGAAGCTGTATTTCATTTTATCGACATCAAATGTATTTCCATGAACTCATTGGAAGTCTTTTCCTAGTAGGACTTTCCTACTGCCTGTGTTTCCAATATGTTTTGGGCCTCGCTATATTCAAAAGCTATCTGCCAAGTTAAGTTTATATTTCAGTTGGGGATGTCATATAGTGTGAAATGTGGAGGAGGAAAAAGCATCAACAAAATGCTACAGTCAGAAAAGAAAAGGAGAAAAGTTGTGAAATACTGACAGCTCTAGCGAAACAGAGAAGCAGAGAGAAAGAGAGAGTGAACATTACTAAGAAGAGACAAGGAAGGATACATTTTAGCCTGACCTCATCGTGAGAATAAGGTTTGATGCACGTAGTCTAGTTCTAACTCTGAATCCTCATTCTACTTCATGGAGAAATCACTGCTATTGTATATTGTGGCACGTTAGATATAAGTAATGGATGGATGTGGTTGTGCAACCGTGCAAAAAGAGAATGAGGATGACTCATCCACTACTAAGCTTTGTTCATCCCATTGATTTCATTTTCTCTCACCTGCTGAAATTGAAGAGGTTGTTATAGATGGTCATTATCTGGTTCAGAAAATAAATCCATGTACCCAGGCTAGCACCTGCTTGCTGCCACCTGCTGTCAAGAATATTCCTAAGGGCGTGAAAAAATGCTCGCTTCCTAAAGATTCCTATTGTGTATGCTTTGGGGGGAAGGGGGTGACAAGAAGATTTCTGCTGTATGTCTGTATATATCTTTATGCTTGTATGGCTATAAATATGCACATATTCTTTTTGACATGGATTTGATACTTCGGGGAAACTAAGGAAGAATTCAAATATGAATGTGCAAAAAGAAATGGGAGGAAGGTCTAAAGGACAAGTCAAATCAAGCACTTTTAAATATAAATCAGTAGTACCTTGAGGAAAATGAACTGTTGATTTGAAATTATGTCATTGACTAAACAGGCCAGTAGCAGAATCTCCACACTAGGTATTGTGCAGTATTTACCATCTGCAAAGATGTCAGTTCAGAAACTGAGTAATGTTTTTGCCACAGGTACGATTGGAGAGAGAAAGAGTTTATGGTGTTAATTGTCAGCCTTTAAAAAATAATTCTAGCCAAGAAAGTTTTGCTGATTAATGAGAAGGCGAAATGGAAGAACTTAAATTCTAATATCACACAAATATGGCATCATAACACTTACATTTTTATTACCTTTGGATTTGAAAAAAAAAAAAAAGTCAAATCCGAAGAACAGCCAAGAAGAATAACAATGTGTTATGCAAGCTTGAAGAAAGGGGTAGATGTTTTCAGCAGTCAGTTAATTAAAGTTAGCACAATTCTTGTGGCAGCTGCCCTGTTTTTTCAGCCTCACACAGAAGCCTGAAAAAAGAAAGGCTGCTTTAATAAACAATATTATGCAAAATCCAAGACATATTTTCCTGTCTGAAACATACTGAAATAGAGTGCCTGTTAATATAAAAGAATGAAAATATCCAGTCTTAAGCATATATAATCAACCATCTAAATATGTACCTCTTCAGGTGTAATTCCCAAGCTGTTTTGAGGTTACCAAGAAAAGGTATTCTTGTGAAAGAAATGGAAAAAGTGCCTAAGTGTGCCTGTACTACTTCAAGCTGTGTACTATGCAGCAAGAGAATATATATATATATATATATATATATATATATATATATATACACACATACATACATACATATACACATACATACATATACACATACATACAGTACATGATACTTTACAACAGGTTCAGATAATTCAGGATCTTGCCCCAGAAAAACATACAATTAAAAGTTTAATGGTAGGGGAAAAGTGGGTATATGGGGTGCATGGAAACAAATTCCCTCTTCATATTTCCATGAGATTAAGTCCCACTCCTGCCTATATTTGCTTAAGGCTACTGTATAGTGGTTACTTCTATTTCTGAGTAGACATATATAAGATTACATTGTTCAGTTAAATTTTGACACAGGAATGCATGAAGTTAAACCTAAAACATCCAATACCTCCAGTTCAGAGGTTTTCATGTGCTACTTTAGCAGTGAGGGGTTTGTTTTGTTTTTTTGGTTGTTGTTGTTAGTAATTTGCATCCATCCTTGATTCTCATGCCAATAGTTGCATGCAACTATGCAAAATCATTGCAGCTCTGGATCCTAAGTGTCAGCCCTGGATTAAATATAGTACACATCTGTGTTAAGGAATGGCATGGCATGACATGGCAATACCATGTTCTAGATCAGGCCTGCACAACAAGTAGCCTTGTGCGGCCCACCAGCGTTTTTTGAAAAATAATTAATTCACTGCCAAATGTTGCCACCACCAGGAAGGAGCTGCTGTCACCTAGCTTTTCACAGCCACTTCCACTCCAAAAGACATGCTGCTGAGAGCCTCCAGTGCCTGCAGTCCTCATGGACACTGCTAGCTTCATTGCTACCATCCTGCCACTAGCTGCAAAACAGCTGATTGGCACACCAGCTATTCCTTTGTCGCCTGAGATTATTTTTAAGGTATCAATCTGGCCCTTTCCACTCAACACGTTGTGCAGACCTGATCTATATGGATGGCACTCATCCTCTCTTGTGCCCTGAAATCTGGAAAATGTGCAGATATGCCCTTGTTTTACAGATAAACAGAGAACCTGAATCTCTGAAGTCTGAAGGTATCTTGAAACTTTGTTCAGGAAGACCTCCAGCAAGACTGAGATTGCTCTTGGACCAAGCTAAATATTGAAATACACTTTCTGTCATTAGGCTTGAATGGTTTAGAAATCCTTCAGTAGGAGAAGGAACAACGTATAGCTCCAGGACCACATGAGGCCCCTGAGTCTTTGTTTTCTGCAGCCTCCTTTTGACTTTTTTGTTGAAAATCAAAAGCTCAGCTTTCCATCATTTTGACACAATAGGGAGATACACAAATAGGCATTGTGTGTGTGTATGTGTGTGTGTTGGAAAAGCCCCAAATTCTTCTTCTCTAAAAACCAGAGGAAAACAATCAACTAGAAATCACTGTCCCATTCACCTATGTGAAGTTCCTCTATCCATTTTGCCTAACCACCTTACTTACTGTAGCCTAGATCTTCACCCACTAAAAACACTGAGTATAGCCCCTGACAAGTAAAAAGCTCCCATGCCTGCTCTACTTCATTCACCTCTTAGTTAACAAAAAGCATGAAGATGATGTTGACCTTCTGCCCCAAGAAAGGAAGCATGAAAGATCTCTATTTGTATTAGTGTTCATGCTAGATGACAGCAGCTCTTGCTGAGAAGAGGATCACACTGAATTCCACTGTACTGACAGAAAGAATTGCACCTCTGAGTTTAGAGCTACCTTTAGTGGTCCAGTTTTGGAGGCAGCATTTGATCATTCTTGTAAGTCTGAAAGTGTTGATGACAGAAGACATGGATTCTGGCTGCCGTAGGTAGCTTCCCATTGAAATGTGCACTCGCAACAGCCTCTCCTTGAGTGGTGTTTAATATATGATTACCCTGAACTAGATAATCGGCCAAGAATCCTCCAAAGCTGTACAAGCAAGCAATTGGTTCTTTTTTACAATGAGCTTCATTGCCTCTTTTTAAATGCATCACTTTTTATGTAGCTAGAAGATATCTGATCAAAGGAACAGAGCATCAAGGAGAGAATAATGCCAGGTAGACCTTTATGTACTAGGACAGCTAACACATGTGCTGAATGACTGGTGCTAAATAACTTTAGCATAGATTTCAGTATCATGAACTTTAGCCTCAGCAAAGCTGAAGTATCAACATGAACATATATTCAGGTACAACTACAAATTCCTTCCTTGCATTTTTCCAGCTTTCTCAGACTGCTGCAGGAGATTCTTCTCACTATCATAGTGGTTATAACACAGGTGTTATCATGAAGAATGTTTCTGTTTGAAACCCAGCAGGAAATATGGAAATATATATATATATATATATATATATATATATATATATTCATGCATGCATGCATGCATGCATGCATGTATGCATGTACATATGTATGTATATATATGGAATCTTCCAGCAGAAAAGTACGTTGCTCAGAGAAATATCTATCTATCTATCTATCTATCTATCTATCTATCTATCTATCTATCTATCTATCTATCTATCTATCTATCTATCTATCTATCTATCATCTATCATCTATCATCTATCATCTATCATCTATCACCTATCACCTATCACCTATCACCTACCATCTACCATCTACCATCTACCATCTACCATCTACCATCTACCATCTACCATCTACCATCTACCATCTACCATCTATCATCTATCATCTCTCTCTCTCTCCATCTATCTCTGAGCAACTTGCTTTTCTGCTGGAAGATTCCATTAGGAAAAGTGAGAAAATATGGTGAAGCAGTGTTCCAGCCTCTGAGAAGTAACCAACTGAAGCACAGAATTGTGAGAGATTATGGGGAGGCTGGAAGCAATGTTAGACATAAACAACCAAGTTACCAAATAAATGGCAGCTCAGTCCAGCCTGTAAAAAGCCTGGGAAGAAGTAATTTGTTGAGATTGGCAGGAAACTACAACAGCAAAGCCAGTACTGGGTGCTGTTCCTGTCTCAGATGTTTCTACACCAATATACAGAGTATGAGAAACAAACTGGCCATACTTAAAGGCTTCATACAGAAAGACAAATATGATGTCATCAGCATCACTGAAACCTGGTGGACTGACACAAATGACTGGAATATAGCCCTGGAAGCCCACAACGTATTCAAAAGGAACACACTCAGAGGAAAAGGAGAGGATGATGTGCTGTACATAAAGAGGCCATATGCCCACACAGAAATGTATTCATTAGAGCAATGAAATCCTGTTGAGAATATTTGGGTAAGAATTACAGGGAGAGGAACCAAAGTGATATTGTGTGTTCAGCAATTTGTTGCTGAATTTCAACAGTGCAGGTTCAGGGAGGTGGAAGAAACTCTGGCATCCCTTTCTGTTTCTGCCAGTTTGGAAATGATTCTGCCACTTCAATTCCTAGAATCCTAGCTCCTCTTCCTTATGGCAACCAATATCTTATAGATGCCTAGAGATAAATCAGTCAATCAATCTTTATTATGGCCATAAATGAGTACAAGAGAGATATTTTATCAGTCTCTGAGCTCTTCATCATTTTTCAAAATCTGGTGGAGGAGGTCTTTTCTATCTTTTAATTGTATGGCAAAAAGGATAAAGGCTATATTATATCTATCAGTAGCAACAAGCATATTCTTCCTAATGGCTCTTATCACTGATGCTGATCCTTGGATACCAGCTGCTGGGGAGTTCTACCCCTCCCATCTATGTTTTAAAGAAAACACCCTCCCTTTTTTAAAACAAAAACTGGAAGCCACAGGGAAAGAACCTGGCAAATTCTACATGATGAAAACATGTGCTCTGTCTCTGAGTTGTAGTCCTTCCATAAGTATCTGGCTGCTGTGATTCTGCCTGATTTGTATTGCTTTTAATTTTACATTTGTTCAATGAATTCCCATTAAGGGTAAGTCATTTCTCTTTGCCTATGAACATATGTCATTGGGTCACTCAGTTTCTTCCATGGCAAAGAACAGGGCACAATATCTAGAAAACAAGTTACCCGTTGGGTCTTTGTATGTCATAATTCCCTGTATGGTTCCTTTCATCTCATATAGAAGTGCAGGAAAGCAAAACTACCTGGCCCTTTTCAGAGATGGCAAGATCATCTTCATGTAAAATGCATACACTACCCCCCTCCCCATGTGGAAAACAAACAAATAATTCTGGTTTTGAACTCAATCACTGAGTCCATTCCCTAAAGATGGTCAATGCAGCAATGTGACAGAGATATTGTACTGAATAGATTACATGGACTGAATAAAGATGGACCAGTTAATCCAGTGTAAAGTGTAGAGGGACATTGACCCATGGAAGAATAGGCAATATTTATCAAAAGAATAAATAGAAAGGGTTATATTTTAAAACAGCAACAATAGGACACAATTCAGTTCTTCAGGACACTAACCTCAAGGTGATAGTCCTAGAGAATATGAATCACAAGAACCAAATTCATCACAAAACAAGAGAGCTAGAATTAATTAAAAGATTTAACACGGTTTCTTTTGGAATTAGTAAAGACCATGTTTTCTTATAAGATTAGATATAGGAATTAACTGTTCAGTGCAAAAATATTTGGGTCACACCTAACTTTGCTCCAGTAATTCTACGTTTTTTTCTCACCTTTTTCTCACCTCATTTTTTACCATTTTCTTTGCCTCCCCTTACTTTCCTTCCTCTCTCTATCCCAACAACAGCTGGGTCTCCATGCATATCGATAGTACTTCTGTTTCAGGAGTCTAACTCATACATCTGACAAAGGAGACTGTAAGCCAAGAAAGTTTATGGAATAATAATTTAGTCAATCTTTAAGGTGCCATAAGACTCTTTATTGTTTTTGCTGAAAAAGGTGCATATGAAATTGAAGAAGAGAGAGAAGAGACTGAAAACAGGGGGCAGAAGGAGGCATGTACCAATTACCTCACTCTACCCTTTCCTTAATCCTTGCAGTGCTTCTCTTGATGTGACAAGAAGGCTGCCTTTCCACCCTATCACTTCCCCTATAGAGAAATCTTAATCTGTCACACTCTTGCTTGCAGCCTCTGATTATTACAGAGCTTGGTCCTGCCCACTCCTTTCCAAAAATACCCTTCTCCTCTGCTTCCTGGCCTGCAATAGCTGATTCCCTGCTGCTTTGACTGAAGGAATGATTGGCAAACCAGCCAGCTGTGGTAAGCTATGGTGGGGCTTCTTGGAAATTTTCTTAATGGGGACTCCATCTCATCCTAGGTTTACTGATTGAAGAAGGCACAGCAGGGAGCAGAGGACATCTGGGAGGGAAGACAGGCAGCTGGATGGCTGGGAGGAGTTCTGTAAGATCCTGCTGCAATACATTTCCTACCTTTATCTACTTTTGAAAAGTAAAGAGAGAAGAAGAGAGATTGGTGTGCACCCTCACAGTGGCATCAGGGCTATTTTTCATCTTCTTAGAATCAGAACTCTGATAAGTGGCACCATCCCAAGGTAGGCAGGAATGCACATTGCAAAAACTTTGGAGCAATCACATACTCCTTGGGAGTAGCACATTCACCTTCTCTGACAACAAATCCAGACTTTCCACAGTTTCAGGACATTAATACCTCACTATCATTGCTGTTTGAACTCATAAGAGATACAGCTGCCAATTAACCAGAGTTAAGGTTAATATTTTGTTCCAAGTTGTTTGTTTAATTCCCAGAAATCTTCCCAGTATATTAAACTAATGACTACAATACTGTAGTTCATTGTATCCTGTGCAGATGTCAGTTCACATACTTTTGAATATCTACATCATTACCCACAGATTTGGGATCTGGAGAATGAATTGGAAGAGCTAGTTTCCAGCAGATTTATATTGTAGCTTTTGTTGTGGTACTGAGAGAATGGGATAAACCATGACCTATGGAGGTGTCAAGGGTGATCCATGTATGGGCCTTTCTCCTGTCCATCAAATTTGTTATACAGAGGAGCTTCCAAAATCATGTTCATAAGAACTTCACAGTAGCCCTGTTGGATCAGACCAGGGTTCATCTTAGTGCAGGAGTTTGTTTTTTACAATGGCCAATCACTGCCTCTGATACCGCAGTCAGAAGATGGAGGTATAACTCTCTTCCACCATTGTTTTCCTGTAAGCGGTACTTGGGGGCATGCTTTATACAAACACAGAAATAAATTGAAAGACTGATAACCTTGGTAGGGCTTTTTAAAGCTATCCAAGTGGGTGATCACTGCCATACCTTCAAACCTGGCCTCTGGGTAAAGCTGCTTCCATAGCAGGGCTAAATCTTCTGGCTATTTTTCTTTGAGCTTTCAAATATCAGTATAACATGTATTGATTCTTCAAGAGGAAAGCCTTTTTTTCTGCAGAATATTGACTCTGACTGTTTGATTTGAAAAACAAATCGGTCTTTCAGTGCTCTCTTCAGTAAAAACCAAACCGTTTATTGCTAGCAACCTCCTCTAACTACGAGAAATTGTGAAGTAGTCTCTCCATTATATAAATTTGATAAGAGGAACTGATATTCTACAAAGGAATTGTCATTGGGCTCTGCTGCCATCTCCTCCTCCTTGTACTTTTCCACTTCCCTACAGAGTCATTTTGCCCACTAGCAGTGGTGGAAAGAACTCCAGGTATATGTGTCACATTTGGTGACTCTTATTTTGCACAACTTTCTGAATGGACTGCAGCAGTGCAAGTAGTGCTCTTTGCATTGCAGGGGGAAAAATTCCCCTTATCAAACACATCTGATTGCATACTGCTCATATCCAGCTTAGCATCTGTTTCCTGGAAAACTTGAATGAAAAAGTCATATTGAGTAGTCATTTGCCACAGCTACCAACCCTTCCCTTCCTTAATTGCTGAATCAGGAGAGAGTTGACTGCTGATCTCTTCAACTTCAGAAGACATTACTCACAAATATACCATAAGCATCCTGAGTTTCAAAAGTCCCTAAGTTCTTGTCTATGTACCAGCTAATTTAGTGTGTGAGAAATCTTTTTTTTTTTTCAGTTGCAAGTCATTCATTAGTTTTATTCTGGATCAAAGGGTATGCTTCCACTGCCCCTTCCCCAAAGTTATCCTTACCACTGGTTCATTCCTTCCCAACCAGATGGATCTCATCCAGGGATGAAAGTCATCATGTGAGTGATATTCACTGGTCATCTCTACTTTTTAGATGGCTTTTTTTTTTTTTTTGGCTTCATTGTTACTAGCTGTGTGCATCTTTTCTTTTGCCTTATGACCATGATGCTAAGTAGTAATCAGGGCTCATTTTCTTTGCTTTTCATTAGGCTTGTATATCTCATAAGATTTCTTAAACAAATGTTCTACCTCCTTCATGTTAGCAGTGCCATCCATTGTAATGTTCTGCCTTTCTCAGCTGGAGATTGGCAAGGCACATACCACCTTTTCTTATTGGAGGTGCTCACCTAGCAGAGCCCTTTACTAGTAAAGTGTTTTGTTTCTGTTTTTTTATCCCAGAGTATTTCATAGACGTTTGGAGATGGTTTTCAAGGGACTGCCCTGATCTTGTTTTTCTTTTTAACATAAACATTCTGATTCCTTCATTTCTTTAAGTCCCATTGTGGTGGCACAGCTGTAAGACTTCCTCCCTCAGGGGTATATAACCAGGATATACATTTTCTCATTAAAAAAAAAAATCTAATTCTATTTATAGTATTATATATTATATACTGACAGCAAAAAAAAAAAAAAATCCCTTACTTTCTATTGCATTTATAGTTCTTAATTATTCTGGAGAATAATGTATCTTACTATCAATTTTCAGAACTATAGCAATTGAAAAAAATAAACAGTGCTAATACTATTGCTTAACAGTTTATGAGTGGAAGTGGAATGATTCACTAGGTACACTAAGGAAAGAGCTAATCTCTAATCTCATGTTGGTCTGGTTTTGAGATGCTGCAGTTGCTGCTGTAAATATATACTGTATATGGAGAGAGAGAGAGAGAGAGAGAGAGAGAGAGAGAGAGAGAGAGAGAGAGAGAAATAATAATAATAAACACTCTCTATGTAATTTGTAGCTTGTTTTAGTTCTTTCCATAAATAAAAGACAGGTAGCTATTTTTCATGAATACTGAGGGGAATATACAGCAAAAATATAAGAAACAAAGTTAATTTTCAAAATTCTGAAATAAGTGCTGTTTTAAAACCAAAACCAAAACCTGAAAACAAAACAATTTTTAAAGGTAATCTGCATAAACCAGGGCTTCCTGCTGGAATATTAGGGCTGTGCAAATCACTTGGAGGGGTGTTTTGCTCATGGCAAGCAAAGTGCCTCTCTGAATTATTTGTATAGTCCTATAAATATCACAGCTAGTTAAATGTTAAAATGAAAGCAAAGGGGGAAAAAACCCCACTATCTAGAAAATTCAGCAATTAATTGCAGTTAAGCAAACTAGATTATTGAATAGCAGAAACATTAAGGTCTAATTGTAGAAAATAGTTTGTCAGGCACAGGCTTTTCCCAACTAAACTACATAGAAAATGTGCCTACCAGAAAAACACACGGGTGCCTGTGGAGCTGACAATTTTTTTTTCAAGGGACATTAATCAGATGAAATTTAAAAGGCATTTGCTTCTGGCCTTAAATTCTTCAGTCTGGAACGAATTGCATTGGAAATCACTCAGATCACTCAGAATGACGCCTTGAACTGATAGAGAGTGTATGTGAATACACATCTCCTTTACTGTTGGAATTGGTTTCAGTGTTTATGATTCAAAGCATCTAGATTAATGTAACTCCTCTTGGCTTTTCCTGTGAAAACTTATCAACCATTACAAAGTTGCTATAAAACAGTGAGAGATGATAAATAGATTGCTGTTGTTGTTTTCCCCCAAATGGTTCTAACTCTTGAGGACCTTAAATGACACAATTTGTGCCATACAGATACATTTAATGTATATACAGTATGACCAAAAAAAAAAGAACTGATCCACATATTGAGATATATCCTCAGAAATAAAAAAAATCCTGGTCTAAAAAAATAACATACTATAATGTGTTGATCAAACAGTATAATTTTATTTAATTTTAACATTATGAATATCTCTAGGAATGAAGAGCCATTCACTGACTTGATTACAAAAGAGGAAAAGGAGGTGCCAATTTTCTTCTTTGTAAGAGACTCCAGTTCTAGGCATCAAGGTAGGTATTGGCCAGACTATGGATTAAGAGGGCAATATGTAGAATCCTAGCCATAATCCATTGCCCTTCCTGATCTGCCAGCTGAGACAGACCGTTAAGAACTGCCCCGTCCTGTCCTAAAGAGCGAATGAGAAATTCAATAAATCTATTCCCAGTTTCAAAGATAACGTTGTCTCAGCTTCAAATTAGGCAGCCAATGCTCCTTCATGAAAAAGTGTTTCTTTTCTGGTGTCTGGCTGCATGCAGGTAAGTTTGACTCTGTGTGTAAATGGAAGACGCTCAGCAGTACATGTCAGAAAACGATCATGACATGTCTGACATCAAATATTAGAAAGAGAGAAAAGAGAGTTCTCAACCCACCTCTACCATTTCACAACCTCCAGGGCTTTCACTCTCGTTTTCTGTCTTCCACAGTCATACACAAATGGAGAAAAAGGAGCAAAAATATTAGCACAGCATCACTTTCTATGTGCCAACAATCAAAGAATACCAATTTGTTTGAATGCTTGTTCCAAAAGACGCAGAGCATTTCCTCCATTGTTGCCTAGCAACTACTGTAATGATTCCCTAAAATAATAAGTAGGTGGACATAGTGACCAGGAGGCAGGTACAGGAGGCAGGCACAGTGAAGTATAATGCTATTGGAATAGATACAATTGAAGGGATGATTTGGGTACAGTATATTGGTACTTACTCTGGATTGTTGTTACAAGGAGTTCAATATGATTCTGCTAGAACACATGGTCAAAATGTTAGCTTCCAGCAAATAACAGAAAACTGAATTATTGTAAACAGAATGCATCTTTAGAACAGTAGATGTTATTGTCATCCTGACTGATACCAGGAGAAACTGATGTAGATCCTAGTTATTTGTAGAGAAACTATTCCCTGAACTTATTTAAAATTACATATGAAGAGGAAAATGATTTCTTAATACAATACAAATACAAAATACTTTAATGACCAAGTATAAAATATATACAAGGAATTTGTCTTTGGTGACGAACAGCAAGATCAACGGTGGATTTGGATAGCAACAGAAAAATAATAAACAGTAACAATAACACTACACAGTAAAATAACTTTTTCAAAGGGAGAAGCCACTGTCCAGCACATACAGTATCACGTCATGTAGTATTTAACAGAGCAATGGCACAAGGGAAAAAACTATTCTGATGTCTAGATGTTTTAACATATGGTGCTCTGTAGCACCGTCCTGAAGGAAGAAGTTGGAACAGTTTAAGTGTGACTAGCATTCCAGTGTGCTGGAAATTGAGGATCAGATTGCAGAAGCAGGAAGTGCATGGAAGTTAGGAATGGTTTACATGTTTTAAAATATTTTAAACACTTCTTGAGGAAACTTTTCTCCAGGTAAGCACAACATCTTTGTCATTGTTACTATTATATATTTATAATATTTATAGCCCACCTTTGTATCTCATCCCTTAGACACTAATTGATCATGGCTTTATGTGCCTTTAATAGTTTTACCTTTAATATTTTGGATCTTTTTTATCCTGATTTTATTTTAAAATGCCAGAGCAGGGAGGGAACACTGGTGGCTCTGGATAGTCTGGATACAATTTCAGTCAGCTCCAGCCAGCATGACCCAGGGATGCTGTGCCTCTGTGTCTCTCTAGTATTAGACTGGCTAGGTATAGAGATATGTAAATTAGGCCAATGATTTATCTTGGTCCACTACTTCTCTAAATCCTTGTCCAAGTAAAGAACCTTGCTTAGATTCTTTCATTGGAGAAAGTGGATATCAATTAGCTATGCAATGCATTATGTTTACCCAGAAGGAAGGTGATCCTAAATTTAAAGTGCCCCGCACCATGTATGGTTAGACAGGATACACATACACACATAGACACACATATACATACATACATACATACATACATACATACCAGGCCCTGAAGGAGGAACTAGAGAGGATGTGGAAAGTAAAGGCCAAAGTGGTCCCAGTGGTGGTAGGAGCACTTGGGGCGGTGACTCCTAAGTTCAAAGAATGGCTCCAACAGATCCCGGGAACAACATCCAAGTTCTCTGTCCAGAAGAGTGCAGTGCCAGGAACAGCTAAGGAACCCTCAAACTCCCAGGCCTCTGGTAGAGAACCCGAGATTGAGGAAGACACAGATCACCCATAGGGGGGAGAGGGGAATTTTTTTTCTCCCTTTCAGGCACATATCACTTCTGCTCCACCTCTGAGCTGTGGCCTTTCCCAATAATTAGACAGAATCTGAGGTATAACAATTATTAGGCTTAATTATGCTTAAAAATTAGGCATCACTACTACATCCTTTGCCTGTCAGAATATGTTTACATTTATTTTACTAGATTATATTTACTACTTAAATCTTACAAATGTCCCTATAAACCTTTTCATACAGTAAATGATAGAGAGAAGTAATTAAAATCTTATGTCTCCACTTGCCATAGGCACATACTTGAGTTCCATGGTAATTGCTAATAATTGTGTTATTTGTTTTCTATTTCTGTAGAAAAAATACATTTAGGACCTCATTACAGAACTGACTGGAAAGAAAGAGGAAAATGTGAATTAAGTTTTTTTTTAAGGAATAGGTTTTTTAATTGCTTTCCCTCTTCATGTTTTTTTCAATATATATTTTAAATTGTTGTGAACTGTATGTTATATATTCTTAAGCTAATGAATGAGAAGTTCAAAAGAAGTTGAAGCTCCACCAGAACATAATGAGGTTGTCTACACTATAACTTTTATCTGAGTATTAATAAAAGCTATACCCCTAGCTTATTTGTTACATTGCTGAGAAAATAAAAATTTAACTTGAAATTTAGAAGTTGATAGGGCCAAAGCTGGTTTGCCAGTAAGTTTAGCCTATTAAGGGAAAACAAAAGAAAAACAATTTTCTTTGTACCATACCAAGTTTCCTATTTATGACCTAAGTTTAAAAATCAGGATTGAATGCAGAAAAAAGATAATAAAATAGGTATTTAAAAATATCTTCTCCTAAACCACTGCTATCAGAAGAGCCTGAAATTCTATGGTATGTTCTTAAAGCAGCCTTTTAAATTTGTTGGTATTAATTACATCCTTCACTGAGTTAAAGATATGATTTAACTGCCAGTTTGAGTTAAAATTTGGGAATAAGCTTCAGACAATATTCATATTCAGAACCCCTGAAAATCAAGGAGTCACTTTGTTATTTGCAATCATATTTAAAATAGGTTGGATGGAGATACACTGTAGATTTAATATCTAAAGATTTGTTTGGGAGAAAAGAAAAAAAAAAACTCAAAGAAAGGGGTAAAAACCCCAGTCTGCAGCACTAAGCCATAGCAGTTGGTTTGATGTAATTTTTGGAGCAAAGTTGAACATTTTATTGGTTTTATTCTCATATGCTCCAAAACAGAGAGTTTGACTAATCTAGCATATGGCAGAGAAAGCAGCTTCAGGCAGTAATTAGTCACTTGGAGTACACACAAGAGTAGAAGATTGGGAAATAAATTGAATAGAAAAATAAATAATATCAGTGGATTTAACTAGCATAATACCAGTTTGAGGTGGTAAAAATAGAATAAGTATAGATCTGAGCACTTCAAGAATGAATATCAGCAATTTGTTTAAAATGGTCTGAGGAGATTTTCATGCCCACATTTCTTCTCCCGAGGAAAAATATGCAAAAGGTTTTGATTTCAATGGACATAAAATTGGAGGCATTTGATGGCCCTGTTTAATAAACGAAAACCTTACAATTACATTTAATTTTTGGTCAATCTTTAATTTCAGAGATTCATAATAACCGGTCCAGGTGCCAGATGAAGAAAATAGCAGACACAGACAGATAAGAAAAACTTGGGATAGGATAAAATCCTGCACTTATGTATCAAAAATTTTGATCAAAAGATCAAAAGAGTAATGTCAGTATTACTCTAAGGTAATAATTTTGGGATGGGTTATTATTCTGTAAGGCTAATTACAGTGTACACAGACTGTGTATAAGATATCAGCATAAAGGAGAAAGGATGCATTTCTTTTAAATGTGTGCTTAAAAATAGTGAAGAGCAGAGCATGTCATTGAGAAATAAATTATAGAGAAGTGGGACAGATTTGGTTTAACACTCATTAGTGGACATTACACCTAATGGACTCACAGAAGAAAATCTCACAATATTTTATTGTTCATGTAGAAGGTACAGAAAAATAATAATAGTAATGATCCATATTTGTACTGACTAGTTTTGTCCATAACATATTTGTGTCAACTCACTGAGCCCTTTCTGCAGCTACGAACAATACAGTAATAATACTGGCAGTAGAAATACTGAAATCTTACTGCAAAAGAGAAGGAGCAGAAGGAGGAGGAGGAGGAGGAAAGAAAAAAAGGAAGGGAATTTAATTGTTTAATAAATCTTCTAGTTTATGTAAAAATATGAAGCATATACTTTGGCTGCAGTATTAATAAGTTTATTTGGATTATAGTTTGAAGAAAGCTTGTGGCATCTAGTCTTCTAAATTGGAATTGCTCCATTCCTTGAGTAAACCCCCAGTTAGATTAATATGACTGAACTGAGTTTGGCCAAAATAGGTATCTACTGCTTTGGGTTAAATCTGAGTATCCCTGTTGGCCCATACTCTTCTCAAGAAGTTTCATTCATCAGTAAACGTAGCTAAAATTTATATTTCTTTCTGACAGAAATGGGGCCAAGATTTGCAGTTTTAAGTTATCAATGGTTCATAAAGTTGAGAAGTCAAATAGTTGTGTGGTCAATTGGCTGAGTCAGAAGGTGGAAAGCTGGAGGTCTCAAAGCTTTTCATAACTTTGGTCTCTTCATAACTTTGCCTTTGCGTCCCTGGTTTGGGGAAGTGGCTTGGTAGTTCCTGCTACTACCACTTATCTTCCAGAAGGTACTATTCCTAATTCTGGAGAGTGAGAAAGACAGCTCTCATTATCTATACTGCCTTTCTGGGGTTTAAAAGGTCAGAATGCAAAACACACACGCACACAAACATTGGTTAAACATAGTATAGAACATTCTCTGTTAAAATAAGGCAATCCCAGTTGTATACGTTGCTTTCTAGTAAAGACCATTTTGTAACATGGAACAAATGTAGTGAATATGTGTGTTTGTGAATGTGTGTGTTGATAGATAGATAGATAGATAGATAGATAGATAGATAGATAGATAGATAGATAGATAGATAGATAGATAAATTCTGGAATGTATAAATCATTAAGATGATATAAATTAAGTTTTAAAGTGAATACCTGCAATAAAATACAGATTCCTCTCTAGCAGTGTCTGGCAAACCCAAACTTTAAAGATATGTGCAAAACAGATGTGTCAATCTTCTAAAATGCTGGACAGAATCAAGACTTTAATTCCTAGGATTCTCCTACTTTATTTAGCTGCAAGTGACAGAGGTGAAGTCCTCAGGGACTGGGAAATGGATTTTGGCATTGTCCTTCCTAGATATTTTTGTTTCTACTAGGTACAATGATCTAATGTCTCAGTGTGTTGTCAAGAAATTGCAGTAGAAGTGTGGGGAAAGCACATATTTTTGGTTCATAAGCAATGTCTTTGCAACCATATTAAACATTAAAATATTCAGATAACAGAGTAAAGTTAAAATATTTCATTTCTTAAAGAAATTGAAATATAAAGAAAAACAAAGATTTGGCTGCATTTAATATAGACATTTCTACACATTTAAAGACTATGATCTTTTCTCGGAGCTGGCATATTGCCACTTTAAAGAAAAATTGTAATAATCAATGACATAACACTCAGAAATCATCTGTCATACAAAGGGTATCTTCAGTGATGTACCTTCAAAGGGTTTCAAATATCTATTTGCCTTGGTTTCATCGTGATGTGCATTTTAGCACATATTTTGAAAGCATTAGAAATAAGTGATGTCAAGTGGACTGAGAAGCCTCCTGGTTGAAGAAGCATTAAAAGATAATCAACAGGACATTAGATAAATCCCACAGGTAACAGCTGTGATTATCTTTTTGATGCATACAATCCAGGAAATACTGGGCACAATGCACAGCGCAAAACAAGTTTGGCTTTGCATGTTCCTAACAACACATTGTGGTTTTAGATCCAATGCCTTACACATCAATATAGCCGTATTAGTATGACAGGCCATGCTTCTGCCTAATGCCATCTGAAAACTGGAAGCACTTTCAATTTTCCAATTTTGTAATCCACCACTACAGATGTATATTTCATATCTACAGTTTTAAAATGAGACATAGGAACAAAATACTGAATATATAGCAAGAGCAGAAGCTTAAATAAATATGACAAATATTCACTTGTGCTGGCAGTTTTAAAATTACACACAGATATAGCATCAGTTCATCTCTTTTAAAAAAAATCTGTTGTTGTTTTTGCCTGGTACTGATGCTATGTTAAAAAAGAAACTGTAAATGAGTTATCTATATCTGAATTTATATTTTTCTATCTACTTTCTTTTCCATTCTACCTCTCAAGTACAATTTTATACAAACACAAATACAATAATTCCACTTTACCAAGTACCCCCTGAATTAACTTGCAGAGCTCTGGAGATAATCTTTGCTCAACAAAACACCCCCCTTTCCAAGAATAAGTGCAACTAGGCTTTCTACCTTATCTTGACTGACCTCAAGAAGTGAAACAGGCTTGGACCTGGTTGGTATTTGGGTTGAAAGACTCCCAGGGAATATCATTGGAAAGCCCGGGAATTTTTTATTTTTTTTTTAAAGCCATCCTTGAAGAAGATAATTGTAAACCTCTTCCATACTGGGCACATCCATGAAATTATCAGCAGTTAAGCTTAAGTGAAGGTGACTTTCCTTTTTAATGTGGAACAAATTGCTGATGACATAAGAAGAAATCCTATTTAATTAATTTTCAGTGAATTTAAATGAAATTTAATTTGTCCACCCATGTCTTTCTCCTGACTGAAGCAGTAGCATATAGAAAAAAAATATCAGTGAAAAGAAGTGGGGAAAGAATGCCACAATCAGGACTCTGCAGAGAGATTTCTCTTCCTTTCCCAACATTATTTTCAGCTCAGTAATTGAAATCTGCTGTTATCCACTGCCAACCTAATCTCACCATGTGACCGGTTCTTTTTGACTGCAATGGCAATGTCCCTGCAAGGAAAATAGCAAGATGCCCATTCAGCCCTCCTGCATTATTCAACATTTCTCGGCTTCCCTCTCAACCATTTTATGGATATGCTACAGCCAGGCCTTCCTTAGTGGGAGCATCTGAGGTAAAAAGGATTTAGTACCATTTTAGTCTGTTCTTGTAACATCACTGAGCTTAATTGTGGGGAGGTTTGCTACAACAGGATACTTTGGAAAATATTAATATTTCATGAGTAATGTTGCAAGGAAAAACCCACAATGCTTAATGTTAAATAAAGATATAGAGATTGACATCCTGTTGGTTAAATATTTAGTCCTCTTTCTTCTAGATAATAAATATTCATTTGAAGACATGACAGTTGCTACAACATTTATCTAAGCGTAAGTCAGAATACAAGGAATAAACTATATGTGGCATTAATAGATGTGTAATGAAGGCCTCTTGGATATTTTGTTAAAAGCAACAATCGGTTGACTGTCAGAAATATTAGTACATTATACTTACCTTTTCCCCTCTGTTTGTATGCTGCAAATTTACACCCTCTTCAAGCTATTTTCATCGGTGGTCCCCCCTACTCCTGGTCAAATGTTAAACTTGCATTTGGACTCCTACAGAGTAGAAAGTAGAGTCTGGATAGGAATTTGGAAGGAAAGGATTAAGTAAACTTGTTGTTGCCAGGGGTGGGGGGAGTGGAGTGGGCTTTGTATTTGGGATTTTTATTCTTGTAAGCTGCCTGGAGTCACCGTACGTGAGTTGGGCAGCCATATACATTGCATGCATGCATGTGTGTATGCATGCATGCATGCATGAATAAATAAATAAATAAATAAGCTCACTCTGCTTGAATCCTGTAAGCCCTGAACCCCTGTGTGGATTCAAGAATGAACTGTATAAGGGTAGGGCTACCAAACTAGGGTTGCAAAAATCAAGGGAAATATTATTGATTGATTGATTGATTTGATTTGATTTATTGGATTTATAGGGTTGTCAACTCAACTCAAACAATGTGATTCTGGGCAGCATACAACAAAAGCAAACAATAAACCAAAAAATAACCATTCAAAAGACTATGCAATATATATTTGTATTTTTATTTAATTATATTTCAAATTTAGACACCACCCATCTCACGAGGAAGTGACTCTGGACTGTTTACAATAAAAATAACAAATAAATATTAGTTAAAATACAATAAAAACAGTATAAAAATACAATAAAACCAAATATATACATAAATAATATATTTATATTTCAAACATTTAAAATATTAAATATAAAATGGTACCAAATACAATAATTAACCAAAAGGGGACTCCATTCAACTGGACCAAAATGCCTGGAGAAAAAGCTGGGTCTTCATGGGTTTTCTAAAGCCAAGCAGAGTTGGGGCTTGTTGTATATGGGGGGGGGGGGGGAGTAGAGGATGGGAGTAGCCACCAGAAAGGCATGCTTCCTGGGTCCCATGAGATGGCAAAGTTTAAAAGAAGGAACCTGGAAGGAGCCCTCCGTATGGGAGCACATGGGATGGGCAGATGTATTTGGAAGAAGGCAGTCCCACGTGTAACCCAGTCGTATGCAATGTAGCTCTTTAAAGGTTAGATGCTAACAAATAGATACAGAATACTTTACCTCTTTATTGCTATCTAATGGCTGCCCAGACATCTGGATCCCAGATGTGGTAGCCTTATATGAGTCCTATTGATTGACTATGGGTGATCAAGTCAGTGTCAACTCTTAGCAACTATACAGATAAATTTTCTCCAGGAGGATCTGTCTCTAACCTCATCCTTCAGATCTTTCAACAGCACACTCACTGCCACTGTAATTGAGTCCATCAACCTTGCTGCTAGTCATCGTCTTCTCTTTCCTTCCACCTTTTCCAGCATTATAAGCTTCTCCAGAGGGCTAGGTAAAGTGTCTGAGCCTGGTCATTTGTGCCTTAATGAGATGTTCTGAGAGTCCCATTTTTCTAAGCCCATATCACAGCTTGAAATTATCAACACCATCAAAGGCCTTTCTATTATCAAAACTCAGCTCTGGACCTATTGCTTATTCAGAAAAAGAAAAATATCATGTCCTTCTTCCCCTGCTCACCATGTTCATATTCAATATGCGGAAACTGACCAGACTATTACTTCAACACTTTTCACTATGTCTGAAGGAAGCAGCCTTGGTAACAGCACAAATGGGGACACAGCTGTAGCAAAGGGAAGCAGGCAAGAGCAAATATCTATAGATCTGTCAGTGTTTCTTGATGTATTATACTCCACTATCTGTTTCCAGCAGCAGCTGAAGATTTACAAGATACACTGTTATTGAGATTTGCACTTTACTTCTATAGGGTCTGTCCTGTTATTTATTTATTTTTATTTAGTATTTGTATGGTGTTTATTAGACTGTAAGTACTTACTAGTAATGAGAAATTGAGGATGACTGGATAACAGGAGTGAATAATATATAGCTAGATAGCAAATTTGAAAAAATGGTCAGTTAAGTCAGGGTCATTCACTAAATATTACACTGGATTAAAATGCATCTATCTGAAACATATTTTGGGGACACAAGTGAATGTGATCAGCTCAAATTCAGTTTAGCAGATGTGAAGTGTAAATGAACAATGTATAACTGGGCACATATGGAATAGCTTCGTGTTCTGTCATTTGAATTCTTTGACATCTGTATACATTGATCTTCATTCTGTTGTTGTTTTTTTTATGAGTGAATGAATATCATATTAACATTTTCTTTTCCTTGAACATAGTGTTGAATTCATTTTGCATAAATGGCCTTTGTCCATATGAAAGGAAAACTTCAGACGTTCAGCCAGTTAATCTTAGGGCCACTGTTCCCATTCTTAACTACTTTCAAGTGACTGAACACCTATATCTGCTAAATAGTCAGGAATCTGCCAACGTTCTTGCTCTTTGGGAAGTCCAGCAGAAGTATACTGGGGACTTTGCCAGCACTACTGCAGACTATAACTTGGGCACTTAGCAATGCAGAAACTCTGACACTGTCAATTACTTACTCCTCAGATTAGCATGCCTAGCACACAGTTAATATATTCAATAAATCATCCAAGTAATGACAAAACAAAGTTGAATCATTTTATGAAGGAAAAAGCAATTAGAAACGTGTTTACGATCAGCTGGAACTTTTCTCTAACAAGCTGAAGCAGAAAATGAGAATGGAAGCTAATGAAAGGCATTCTCCTCTCTATGCCAGAAGATTTACTGGCTGCTTATTTATTTTGGAATTATACATTACATCATATTCTCATTAAATTATCTCTAGGTATGGTAGAAATGAATTTGAGATTATTTTATAATTTTCATCTCATCCTTCCGTTCTGTATGATTAGAGTAGTACTGTGTTTAAACACAGAGAACTGTTGACTTCATAGCTGGTGAGCAAACAAGCCCCAAAGATATTGGCAGCAAAATGATGAAGAACTTAGAAGATAGTGACTAAAGCCTATTGGAAAATTGGAGGAAGGGGGGAAGTTTGCATCAGAAAGTGACAAGGTGGTGGATGGATCAAAATGCTAGACCTTAAATCAGACAATAGAGTAGATAGGATTGTACTCCTCTCATTTTTGAAAACCATATGGTTCTCTTGCACACTTGGTCCTGTGGTTTAAAAACGGTAGCTTGGAAAGGCAGTTTGGTCTTTTAAAATTAATGCAGAACAATATAAATAAGCAGCATTTATTGGTTCAGACCTATAAATCATCTCCCAAAATCAAGGCAGTTCACATCCTTCAAACACCCTAATACTCAAACTTAGTCTCACATTTCTTTCAGAATGCATGTTATGGTTTCAGTGGTAAACTCACTAAAATAATGGCTAATTGACCTTTATTAGCTTTATGGATAGCTGACATTTTTTTCTCATGAAAATTGTAACCAAAAATATTACTTTTGGTAAGATAGATTGTTTTCAAGTTAATTTACAACCCCCCTCCCTTCTGTAAAGCAGCCAACAGATTTCACATGAAATTTCCTGATTTCACACCAGTTCTACTTTTGATAAATTGCTTTACCCTTTTATTTTGAGGTGCTAAATATGTGGCAAATCAACATTTTAAATGATACAATTAGTATCAGAAGTTCTCAAAGGAATGTAATAAAAAGACAAACGGAAAACTTCCACATTATAATGTGATGTACTGTATCACTTCAGGGAAAATAAAAAATATTGGGCTATAAAGTAGGCAAGTGACCTGTCAGTTGGAATGGCTGTAGAAAAATAAAACCAGACTTTATTTTCAAGCTGTCTGGACATTATACGTTTCTTAGAAATAGATTGTTTTGTAGAAACACGAAACAGAAAATGAAAATCTGCTACTTTCCAGAGCTGACATTTGACGCATGATCTGAGATTTATTTTTAGTTCACTAATTATTTCTCTCATACAATTTACAGTAGCTGTGTCTACTTTTTTTAAGAGTTAGTGGCCAGTTTGCTGTTTAAGTAAATTTTACTATCTAAATTTACAGGTTAAAGCAATAAATAGACTGTGCTAGATAATCTATGTAGAGAATTAATTTATTCACTATTAGTCCAAAGTTAAAAAAAAAAAAAAATCAGCTGTCATGCTAATGAATATCTGATTGTTTGATGAATACACGTAGGTTTTGAAAAACAAACATGCAGCTTACAGGTTATTCATTCCTCATTCCTACTTGGAAAATTACTTTCCAGCTCTTAACAATTTTCAAGTCAATTTAATAGTGTGTTAACCAATGTTGTCAATTAAACTGAAATGCCCAAGGGCTCAGCTGAGCTGCCTAATGACAGTAAATCATAACATAGCTCAAACCTTTACGGTTCCTTTTAATTAACCAATAGATGTATTGATTTCAAATGCTTATATCCACTACCACCATTTCAAGTGTTTTGTTTTTATTACAATTTAAATAATACAAAAATTAAAAGGAAGTAAAATGGTAAGTAAAACCCTAAATAAAGCATATGCAAAGCCAATAGGATTGAATCCCTATGTCTTTCTCCCAGCATTGATTATCCAGTAGAGTAGCCATGGGACTTTATGTTCCAAAACCAAGCCTAGGTCCTAATTGAAACAGATGCAGAAAATTGGCCTCAACCAAGAATAACTTGGACATTTGGGCTATGGTATCACTTTTTTTCTCCCTTAAATAGCAACTCATCTTATGTGCTGCCTTTATTTCTAGTCCCAAATCCCTGAAAAGAAATTCAATATTAATCTGTAATCATATTTTCTTCACCAAACCTGTTGAGAACAACCACAGCTCTTCACTGAGTGGTGTCAGATCTTGAGAAAGAACATTTATTCACTTGCATTCTATAAAAAGGAAAATAAAACAAACTGCCCACATCTGTATCCATCCATGTCCTTTTTTCAAGTTGTGTGAATGCAGAAACCTCTAAGATACAAAAGTTGCAAAACCATTAAACTGTGTTTTTTTTCTTTTTTCCCCTTTTGAAATACCTTCTAGAGCAACTGACCTAAGCATAGATAATATTGACACGAATAGGCCTTATTTCTGAGTAGATATATACAGATTTCATTTAAGCTTCTGTTTTATCATTTTTATGAATGACCTGAAAACCAAATCAAATAATATAGGAAATAACCTGTTCGTTAAATTTGTTTCTCTTGCATACATTGAGCTGGATTCATGCTTTCTTTAGAGGAGACTGATATAAAAGCACTTTTGCATCCAACAACTCTACTGACAGTTGAATAGGACCTGGTGCAACTTCCAAATTAGATCACACCCAGTATTCAGTCTTTTTTAAAGAGCCAGAAATTCACAATTTTAAAAACTACTGCACTATGACCACCTGATTGCAGTGTATGTCTAGAATAAATAAACATACATTATGCACTTCTGTGGAACAAAAGTGAAAGCATCACAGACCTTTCAAATAGATGAAAATTATCAAATGTCCAAGGCTTGAAGCAACTACGCATTTGCATTTATTTATTTAAAAAGGAAACTACTTAGCACTTTTTCGTTTCCTGTCTGAAATTGATTACATTTCCTGTACTTTTGTTCCTTCTACTGGAACTGAAGGCTATCGGAATTAAGACTTATCTACGTGGTCATCCTCAGGAACATGCTGCTTTTATCACATGTATGCAAAAGGGCAGGGGTTGTGTTGTAAAGCTGTAACACTGCTTTCATCATTCTCTCTCCTCTTATTTTCCTACAGATGGATAGCTGTAGGAGCTCTGAAAGTCTGTGTGTTTGAAAAAAAGGATTCACTTATCCCTCTACCTTTTCTGTGGAAATTTTTTAATGAAAATGGCTTAAAGGAGTTCCTAATTCAGTAAAATTTATTACCAAATAATTTAATTGGCAAAACTTCAGAAAAACAGGCACTTCGAAAAAAGAGTTGGGTTAAAGTTTATGTTCCAAATTGTGATTTGGGAAATAATATTTGCAAAGTTTCAGAAGGATAGGTATATGATTATTTAATGCTAATTAATCAAATATTTGTTTGAAGTTTTCAGATCAGTTAACCGAATAACATCTTTAAATATTCATGTGTGGTTGAATAGTTCAAAGACACTTTAACAGCGTTATATGATAGCTTAAAATGAAGAGGTTGTGCAGATGGTTGAATGAAAAGAAAGGTATAAATATAAACTGCCAAAGGATACCAAATTCAAGAACTGTTGAGGCTACTAATCAATTTCCAATGCACAAATCCAGATTGTGAAACCTTTATATACAACTTAGACCAGTGTTGTCCAAACTTGGCTACTTTAAGATGAGTGGACTTCAACTCCCAGAATTCCCCAGCCAGTCCACTCATCTTAAAGTGGCCAAGTTTGGACAACACTGACTTAGACATTTACCTAACAAAATTAGATAACTGAGGTTCCTGTCCACTAGGAAACTAATAAACCTGGGTACGTTTTTTGAGAAGAATAATTTAGAAGCCAAACAGAAAGGGATCGCTGGCTGTCCTTCTGTGAGCCCCCCTTGTTCCTGGGCAGAGCTGTTGATAAGAATGTGCTCAACACAGTTTCAAGTATAAAAATGTGGATGCAGTGTGTTCTTTATTTTGTGTAAACCTGCAACAGGAACTGGGGCAGTACTTTTTGGCTGGCCTATATTTAAAGCAATATAAGAGAAAACTACTTGTGTTATTTAAAGGCTCCCATTTAAAAAGTGCATCGTTTCTAAAAAGATTCTCTAACTGAAAGCCCTGCAGCTGTAATTTCCATGCCACCCATTGCAAATGCTATTGGAACCAGAAAAGCAGAGAGTTTGTTCAGATTCCTTTGCCAGCTGCTGCAGGTGTGGGAGCAAGAAAAATTGGGAAAGGCATCAATGGTGGATCAGAAGTATTTTTTAAAAAAAAAAATGACAACAAAACACCATGTTTATAAATGGGATATTCGGGGTTTTAATTACTGTATTGCACTAAGAAGCAACCATCAGCCAACAAAACAGATGGCAATCTCACTGCCCACTAGATTTAAAAATATCTCAGGGGATTTAAAACAATGAGCAGGCTTTCTGCAATTAATCGAACAACTAAGAATTGTATCTGGAGCACTAATTAAAAGCTTAGCTTTGAATAAATGAGTTTTCTCAAAGAGAAACCTAGGCTCCAAAACTGTATTAACTTTTTCTTTTTTAATGCTGAATCACATTAACAACTTCCCAGAGAAAGAGATAGATTTCTCTTTCACTTTTCTTTTAAAACTAATCTTTAATGAATAATGTAACTATTTCCAAATTCCAACCCTTTAGGATTAACTAACAGCTCTAATATTGCTTATCAAACTTTTAAGCTTCCACAACTCACATGTAGTGCATAGATCAGCCTTATAGCCTATTTTTATTTCTACAAAAGTAAATGCAAGCTAAGACCTTCTGTAATGATGATACTGCTTCCTATAGTAAGTCACATTTTATTTATTTGTTTGTTTATATCCTGCCTTTCATTCAAGAGCTCCAGGGGCAGGATATAAATACTGCCCCCTGTTTTTCTTGTCTTCTATTTTGTGAGGATATTTATCACATCAGAAGTCTTTTTCCTTCTTAGGGTTCTTCTGAACTCTGTACTTCGTAAGCCTGATCCCCACCCCAGAACTAGGGGCCACATCAGTTATCTGCAAGCAGCCAAAGTAGCCTATAGGAGCTGGGCAGATTCCAGTCCTGACTGCATCAAGTGAGGCCTGGCAGATTGCATCCACCTGTTGGAAGAATGGGAAAACACTACTTTGGAACAGCTAAAGACAACTTTAAGTCTCTTCTGGTATGGGCTGGAGAGACCAGGAGGTCATGGCAAGTGGATAGAAGCAAGCAAGTGAAGAAATGATGTGATTTGCCTCAATGAAGCACTTTCCATTGCTTCCCCTGGCACTTGCAACAAGTAGGGGAGGCTTCTGTGCATGCTCAGTGCATCTTCTTGCTCTTGCAGTCAAGACAGTGGGAGCAAGTGACACAAATCAATCCGTCTGCTTCATTCTTAGAAGCGAGGGGATCACCTGGAATTGCACAGCAGCTTTGATTGGATACTTTGGTCAAGAACAGAGACCTATCCAAACTTTGTGCATTGTGGAATCAAAACCTGCCTACTAAAGTAAAGGCTTCTTGCAAGCAGCAGTTTGTACTGATGTACAGCGTGCTATATATTTAAAAGTTTGATAACCTGTCCTTATTATATTTATCCTCCTACTGTAAGATGATGATATTATGATCTGGGAGAGGCAAACATTTGGTTCAATCAGGTTTTGGATTAGATGCTACATTCTTTATAAACAGGCTTGAGGTAATATATAAATAGAAGATTTTTGCAGAGAAAAAATGAAAGTGCAGATTTGCCCATCCAGGCATGTTAACTTTGATCACTTAACTCTTAAAAATTGGGTTGAATTCCTGTGTATTCAGCCAAGCTTCTGATGCTGGTTAAGGGCTACCATGTCTTCTTCCTTGCAGGCTGATCAATCCTTGCTATTTTGGGCATAGCCATCAATACTCCTATTGAAATTAACCAGTAAAGCTGGATGAGAATTTCATTCAGTTCGTTATCAACTTAACAACATTTGCACATAGTTTTAAAAGGTGGAAAGAACTTGAGATTTTTTTAAAAAATGAAATGTAAAAAAATGTGAAACTGAGAATTTGTTCACTTTCATATGACTTGGAGCCAAGACAGAAAGACCAGGACTTACCAATAAGCCTCAAATGGTAAGTAAAAAACCAGATTGGAATAAACCAAATCTTCTAAGATATGATTTACTCTTTTCTAACAACTAATTATATGCAATTACTTGTTTGTGCCTTTAGATTATATTCCAGCAATATTAGATAATTGTGCCTTAGAACTAAATAACCATCTTGAGTGTTTCTCAAACAGAAATATGTGATATAAATTTAATAATAGTAATAATAATAGCAACAACAATAACATGAATGGATCATGATGTAATGGTATGTGGGAAAGACCTTGGGAGATGGGGTGAAGACAGTCAGGTAAGAGACAGCATA
Source organism: Python bivittatus (assembly GCF_059951505.1). NCBI lineage: Eukaryota > Metazoa > Chordata > Lepidosauria > Squamata > Pythonidae > Python > Python bivittatus. The sequence goes on from NW_028277035.1 coordinate 15,483,776, forward strand.
GCCCACAGCTGGATAGTGGATGGGACAAGAGGCTCAGAAGAGACCCTCCCTAGTTTCTCAGGCTATAAAGGAGACAACAGGAGAACTGTATTTTCAGATTTGCAAAATTCTGTTAATGTAGCTTTACAATGAAGAGGAATTATCTTATCTGGTCATGTTTCCTGTCTGGTCTACCTGGTAAGACTGACATGATGATGATGATGATGATGATGATGATGATGATGATGATGATGATGATGATGGTTTTCAGCCTGCCTTTCCTAAGGCAGAAGTATACAAATCAGTACAAAATGATGGAACTTCCTAATTAATTTTGTGGAAGTACAATTTCATGGTATCCTTTCTATACATATATTTTAAAATGTAATAACGTAAATCATATTCACTACCTAGCATCCCTTTATTGCTAGGTAATTGAGTGTTTAATTAATTTAATGAAAAAAAGCTCAGTGATTTTGGTCTAATTGCTACACTCTTTGCTTTGGCTACTGAATTTTTACCATTATTCTTGTACCTTCTGAAAGTAGGCAATCTGAATTCAGGGCGCGTACAAGATGCTCTGAATGGAAGCACATAAATAACACTTTTCAATAGCTACTTTCAAAAATATTTCATCTTCTAGTAATGATTAGGAGCTGTTTAATTTTAGAGCAGCATATGAAAAATAAGTAGCATTCAATAGCTGTTGGAATCAGAAAAAATAAGAGATAATAACCACAAGGTTAGGGCTAGCAGATGGGAAGTGATTAACCATTGGGGTCTGTGATTCAAATTAAATTTTCAGATTGAATCAGAATTGTCAAACTGAATGCCTCTGAAATCTGTTTTTTTCCTGAATTGGTGGAGAAATGTTAATTTAATTGGCAGTTTAATTTGGATGTTCACATTAAATTTTCACAGTCATAGATGATAGACTGAATCAGACTGCAAATCCAAATCAAACTGATTATTCAAATCAGATCTGAAGGAGAAATTTAACTTCAACATCCTATACTGAATTCCTAAAAAAAGTCTCTCTTCTGATAATAGTATTTCCTGAGGAACACAGATGGGAAATTCTACTTTGCAAACCCTGATATAATAATTGTGAGAAAGGGTTCTGTATGTATACCGGGGGTCAGGGGTGGGGATTCTTCACATGAAGGGGAATCATAGCCAACATTTGTTAACTACAATTGCTTATTAAATTAAAAGCAAGTAAACAAGCACATAACCCAAATCTTTGTAAGTAAAACCATCTCACAGTCACTGAAGATGGAGACTAATGCCCTGACTGTTCCTTCTGGGTACCAGCCTCACTGCACATGGCTTGCATACCTGGGAAATTCAGGTGAACCCTCCTCATGTGCAGTGATGTTGCCATAAGAACTGGAACATGTTTTGATTCTTGCTAAAAGTGGTGAACTGTTACAAAAGAGGGGTGCTTAATTGTGGCTGAGGAGTTAAAGTGAGGTGCAGTAGTTACCACAAACTTTTTTCTCTTTCTTTTTCAGACACAACCCTAAGATCCCCAACATGTTACATTTCTAAGAACTTTAAAAGAGTGAGAACATTGGCTCTCTGACAAACTTCACTGGCAGCTAGTGGTATCCTGGCTGCATGAGAACAGATATATATCTCCACCCCACCCCCTGCCCGTGTATGTGCGTGTGTGTGTGTGTGTGTATTCTCATTCATTCCTGTGAAATGCCTGAAAATAGAATTTGGCTTCCTGAATAAATTTCAGTTTAATTGCTATAATTGAATAGTTCTTCTTTTGTGTAATTGGAAAAAAGAAAGAGGAAAAGCAGGTGGGTGGAAAAAATAAAGGGCCACTTCCTGTCACAAGAAACTTATTCTATAAAAATGTCAGTCTTAGTCACTGGCAGTCTGAAATAGCAAGCTTCATCAGGAGAGAGAGGCATCTATTTAAAGTCATGTCCTGAGAACATTTTTCCTATGCAGGGGTCTCTCTCGTACAGAGATCATGACGACTGTGATAAGCAACCCAAGCCAAAAAAAAAAAAAAGAGTTTCTTTATGAATTATCATTTCAACATTCTGTTTCAGTAACATATAACTCTGTGTTATATGGAGAACATATAAAAATAAGTGATCATAGGAAAGAAAGAAAGAAAGAAAGAAAGAAAGAAAGAAAGAAAGAAAGAAAGAAAGAAAGAAAGAAAGAAAGAAAGAAAGAAAAAAGAAAAGCAACAGATTGCTTCTAGGAGCTGGAATCAACTTCCACAAAAAGGACTGAAAGCCAGTCCTTTGGCAATTTGACAGAAAAGTGGTGTGTGTGTCTGTACCTTGCAAGTTGCTGGCACTGATCAAGCATTTAGATGGTAAGAGAAGCAGCCCTTGTACTAAGACAGTGCAGATTTTTGACAGGGTGATTCAGTTTGATGAAGATTTGATCAAGTCATCTCATGGAAGCCGATTCATGAATCAGAGTGTATCCTGCTTCAATACAGCAAATCAATCAGATGGCTTTGAAGGACTTCATAGTCTTGCAAAATGCTTGGGAGATCTGATGAATTTTGAAGGGTAGATTGTTATTACAGATACTATAGAAAGCTGCAACTTTTTGTGTGAGCAGAGTGGCATGATGGCATTGAAATAAATAGCCAGCCAATGAGTTTTATCACCTCCTTAAACCCTGTCTATAAGAATGCTTTTGGGGTGGCAAAACTATCATTGCCTGGGGCTTCATTCACTTCCTCAGCTTTCTTAACGTGGCCAGCCAGCACCCTTAACTTTGCTGTCTCTTGTGTTAATGGAATTTTACACTTCTGCACTGATCCTGTCAACACAACTGGCAGTTCAGCTCAGCTCTCAACACTTTACTATAGGCTCAAACTGACTAATCCGGGAAGCATTTATAGGTCTGAATTGATTCTGCATGATGGAAGTGGATTTAAATTTCTAGACAATGAGTGAATTGTTATTAGGCTAACTCTTACAGGTGTGGCCAGACATTTTATTAAGGGTGAGGGGTAAGGCTTGGAATATATTTTTCTTTGTGCCCTTATCTCTATGGCATTGTGCCTAGTCTGTTGTTCTGGTTCTGCTACCTAAATAACAATTAACATAGAGCATTTCAAGCAAGCCACAACCCTAACATAATCTACAACCAATGATAAGATGGTCCTTCTAAGAGAGACCAACCTTGTCAACTACTTTCCCAACTCTATAAAAGAGGAGGATGATAATTCCACTGTTTCTCCCCAGCAACCAATATTTAAGGCATTCTGCCTTTGATTCTTGATGTTGCATACAACAAGATTACATACCTATCAGGTTAACCAGTAAGAATATTTAAAATTGTGAGATCTCTGTGAGTGATCTCACATAAAGGCTATGACAGATGTGTTTCCTGTTCAAAAAATGGGTGGCATTATAGGTTAGGGTAGAATCCTCTCCAAGCAAAGCATCTTTTGTTTTAAAAAAAGAAAACAAATCCTTATTATTTTATGTGAAATAGATTCCTATATATTTGCCTTTTTACAACAATATTAAATCCCATTACTTGATACAAGTACTGTACTGCTTTTCTTCCTCTGTCAAGTTCCATGTAAGTATTTGGGTTTTTGTTTTTTGTTTTAATTTCTTGATCTGTTAATCTGACACAAAGCCATATTGCTGTATATATTCTATTAACAGTATTAAAGAGTCTTTGGGTTGAGTAATTATGAGTACATCATTATCAGCAAATAATTTCAATTTATACAAAACAGGATTTCTGAACAAGAACTGTTAGTCAATGGGTTGATTATATCATAGCAACTGTATGATCAGGGCTGCAAAAAATCATCTTTATTAGCAGATCAACCAAAGCTTTAGTTGATTAACTGATGGAATATTATTAAATAATAGTAATCTTAACTAGTTGCTATATTTCAGAATTAGATGTGTGTATTCAGAAATGATACACATGCACTAAATTTCAGGGTTTTTTTTTTTCATTATTTGAACCAAATCAATCTATTAGGTGACAAGTCCTGATGGGTGCCTAAATGTGACATTTCATAAGGCCTTCTCTGAAAAATTAGAGGAACACTCTGATAGTCAGTAGTCTATAAGCTGATCATTGACTGTAAAGAAACAAATTTAAATTTGAACAGTCCTCTAGAAAAGCAAGAAGCTCTGCTCCCAGGTGGCATTCTAATTAAGATTACAATAAGAAGAGTCTTGTGTCCTTTTTTTTATTCTTGGATCAATAAAGTTCAGATCTAGCCACCTAGAGTACATTTAAGAACCCAAACTCTTCTCTTCCACCAGATTACTTAGGAAGAGAATTTAAGTACCAAGCACACTCTGAGTTCTGTTTTGATCAGTCATGCAGCTAAAATGGCCTCCCCAGTACAGTCCATATAATCCATCCAATGCCTTCTTGAGAGTCCTCTGATCTTCAAGAACAGAGACCACTGAGAAGCTACAACTGTCCAGAATGCAGTAACACATGCAGTTTTGGGCTCCCCAGAATATGCCAACATAATACCACTGCTTTGCAATCTGCACTGGCTCCCAACAGGCTTCCGGTACAATTCAATAGGCTGGTTATCATCTATAACATTGGTTCTCAACGGGGGCGGTACCACCCCCCGGGGGGCGGTGGGAGGATGCTGAGGGGCGGTGAACTTGTTTTGGGTGGTAGGGGGGCGGTGGGCATGTTTTGGGCGGTAGAGGATTGATGAGCATGTTTTGGCATTCGAACTTAATTTTAAAACTCCCAAAAAAATTTATTAAATCGATTATCCGGTTTACACCATTTGTACCAGCAATAAAACGAACTTACGCGATGGCTGCCCTCACGCACTTCTAAGAATGGTGAGACAAATTTGTATTCTAGGTAGGCTGACCTTGAAGAACTCGACACTACGATTCTTCTCTGATCCCAACCAGCACAGCACATGCCTCAACTGTTTTCCCATGCGATTAATCGCAGTGCGTGCGTTGAGCATCCTTTCAATATGAATGTTTGATTTGACCCATGTTTCTTGAGTTGCTTTTCGTTCGCTTCATTTCTGTTTTTTCCCCTCAGTTTCGATTTACTTTCATTGTTTATTTGGCCATTCGGCTAGGTAAGTACGCTTATTAGTTCTTTATCGTGGTCGTGAATTATTAATTTTGAGAAATAGTTATCTTTCCCTCATCATATTTTGCAGCCGCCAATGATGTCGGTTAATAAAAAGAAGTGTCATCAAAAAAAAAAAAAAATAAAAAATAAAAAATAAAAATTTAAAAAACGAGCATCAAAAAAATAAACATATTTACAGCATTTTGAAATAAATGTATTTACATAAAAGAGCATTTAAGCATTTTTTTTTTTGCATTAGTCATTTTAATTTTAATAAAAGGAATGCAATTACCTTCCAGGGCAAAAGTATCGAGTTAAATCGAACAAATTTGGTGTGTAAGTCTACTGAAAAAAATTACTTAAAATTTTTGCCTTTTATAATTCAGTAACTCCCCCTCCCATACCCTAAATTACAGGATTTTCACAAAGGGTGGCGTTGAAAAATTTTCCACTCCTTAGGAGGGTGGCAGCTTCCAAAAGGTTGAGAATCACTGATCTATAAAGCCCAACATAGTGTGGGGCCAGGTTATTTGTGGGACTGCCTGTCTCCAATGGTTTTTGCTCATCCCACCAGATCCAGCAGAGAAGAGATGCTTCGGGTCCATTCTGTGAAAAACTATTATCAAGAGGGAACCAGGAGATGTGCCTTCCTTATCACGGTGCAGTGCAGAACAGCATCCCCCCCCCCCCCAAGCTTCAGGTGACTCTGTTGATTTTTCCCCTCAGGCCTTGGTCAAGGATGTTAGTTGAGCTCAATGTGTAAAGTTGGTTGGGGTTTTGTTGTTTTTTTCAGATGGTTTATTAGGAGTATAGAGCCTATTGTATTGTTCATGTGTGTTCAATTATTATATATTTTTTTGTTTTTTACATTTATGTTATGTTGTTGGCATGTTTTTATATATTATTTGTTGTCCAGAATCTCTGTGTTGAGATGGGCAGCCATATAAATCATTTAAATAAATACATTCATTTTATTTTATTTTATTTTATTTTATTTTATTTTATTTTATTTTATTTTATTAAGATAAACTTCAAGATGCCTCCTTCTGATGTCAGAGCCCTGATCTCACAGGGTTTCTGGCATGTATGATATGGGATTTCCCCCCTCTGAATTTGAAAGTGTTTCTCTCTCTGTTCAGAGAAGAATCTGCATGGAAACATATGCTTTACCCATTTTATTTTCTGTCACCATTTTTCATAAACAACTCATTTATACATAAATGAACAATGCAAGAAGCAAGCTGATGTTTTAGCCCTGAAAATTAGGCAGCAGGAAGTCCTGATCAGAATACAGTGAAACAGAGGAGAGCAAACAAAAGAATAAAGAGGGAGAAAGGGCAATCAATTCTACTGTGATAGGAGCCAGTCAAATGAGATAGCCAAACAGAGAGTCTGCCAAAAGGGCAGTAGAAGAGAAGTGTAAATTGCACAAACAGCTTATCCAAAAGAGACAGGCTCTGGTGATTGTATAGCACTAACAATAGATTAATCACTCAAGCTGCCAATTAGGGACCAGTATACTTGTTTTATCAGAAAAAGTTATAGTAAGGTTGAGTCTGTAGGCTGAGGTAGCATGTTATGAACATAACTACAGTAGTTCATGCACTCACTGGAGCAGACTCACTTCTTACATTCATTGTACTATATGTAATTCCTGAGATTGGTAGTATCATTTAATTTACCTTCCCCAAAGTAATGCCCTCCAAAAGTACTGGTCTTCAAATACTGGTTTGAAATTATGGGAGAAGAACTTGTAGAAGGTCAAACTAATCCATAAACCATGAATATATATATACTTAATTTCTTCCAAGGAATTACCACCTTGATGTGGGAGAGTACAGTAGCTATAATGACTCTGACAGCAATGCTGGTAGGAGCATGAGCTCCTGGTAGGGTCATCCTTGTGAGTATTGTTGAAAGAGGAAAGGAGAAGCTAACAATAGTCCACAGTGAGAGCAGGAGGCCAACCAACTTAAGGTGTATGTGTATGTATGTATGTATGTATGTATGTATGTATGTATGTATATATACACACACACACACACACACACACACACACATAGAGAGAGAGAGAGAGAGAGAGGGAGGGAGGGAGGGAGGGAGGGAGGGAGGGAGGGGAGGGAGGGAGAGGGAGAGAGATACACAGACATACATCCAAACTGAAGAAATGGAAGAACCTGCAATTACAGAATGATTTAAAGATAACAGCAAACCACTTCCAAAAATCTTGCTAAGAAAACCACAGGGACTAGTTCAGGCAGTTGCCAGGAGTCAACACTGTCATGAAGGCACAAAACAAAACAAAACATGGGCATGTCATGAGCATGGATGGACTATAAAAAAGACTTATCTTAGCCGAAGGTGAAGGATGTAAAAGGGGAAGACAATGGATGTGAGTGAACTGTATTGGGAATGACCCTAGAAGAGCTTGGATCATCCTTTGGCAGGCATTTGTCCATACAGACCACGAATCAACCCCAATTTAATGATACTTAACAAACCCACAATTAATGTTCTGATATGCCAAGAGCAGTTTGTGTATATTAGCTATAATAAAACTTATCCAGGACTAGATGTTTCCAAACATAATTACAATAACCTGCCAAAAAAGAATTATATCGTGATATAGATATAATAGATAGAGAGATGGAAGAACATATTGCCTGAAGTTTGATTTTAGCTGAAAAATTTGTCACTTATTTTGCAATCAAGGCTTTATTAAGAGAACAATTACAGCATGCAGAAAGAGATGAAAGGTTCCTTTCAGAATAAGAGTTCTACAATTGTAGACTTGCCTTGTGAGATGCAAATCTCATTCATTTCAGTGGGATTACTCTCAGTGAAGTGAGCCTTAGCAGCCCAGTCTAATTCACTATAGAGTCAGCTCAAATGTACATAAACATTGCACAAACCTACCAGCTTTTTGGCATTATTGAAGTCTTATGCTAAGTAAACATTTTAGCAGACTGAATGAACTTGAGATAAAAACATCCTAATTCTTCCCCCCTCTGCAAATTATTTTATAAATAACAGGCAGTTTATTCTTCACTAGTGCCAAAAAGTGCCTGAGGCATCTTACTTCAAACTGCCAAATGGTTACACCAACCCTGACTTCTCTAGCTAGGGGCGGGAATCCTTAAATCTTAATATGATAATGGATTTGGCAGCAGGGAGCCATTCCAGAATAAGCTTATCCATAATTTAGCAGAGACATGTAAATGAGGGAGAGGCACCCACCTCTTTTCACCTCAGTTGTTCTGAAAGGTACATAGTAAGGCAAAATAGTTGGACATAACATCAAATGCTGGAAAGGGGGTCTTGTCATGCATTCTTAGGCCTAGATGAGACAATGCAGGAGCCAGAGTTGGTAGCTGATGGGGCTCTATTCACTGCACACTCTTTAGAACCACTTAAATACAATTCATTTTATTTTGGTCCCCACATATTAGACCCTTAAATGTAGCAATATTAGCAGTGCCTGCATAACAAGAATGATTCCCTGTATCTGTTCTTCAAACTTTCTCCATGACTGCATGTGAGTGATGTGAACTGTGGCACCTTAAACTTTGCTACATTGGTGCTTGTCTAAAATATAACTTCTGAGACTCAGTTCTCAACACCCAGGATGCACAACTTGAGGCCCCAGAGTCATTATACAACCTTGAAAAGTTTAAGATACAGCTCCCACTGGCATTATATCACTTGGCACTAAAGTGTAATGTTTAATGTGGCTAGAAGGGAACATTATTAAAATATGAACAAACGTATTAATTGCATTTAATACACAATACACTCAATTGATCATAGCAGTTGGTACTACATTGATACTATGTCCAGTTCTGGACACCAAACTTTAAGAACAATTCAGAAAAAATGAAACAGGTGCAGAGAAGAACAACAAGGATAATCAGGGAACTTAAAGCTAAGTTCTCCAAGGAGAACTGAAAGAACTGGGCATATTTAGACCACTAAGGTAGAATATGGTAGCAACCTTCTACAAATACCTGAATGTCTGTAACAGAACAAGGTCAAGACCTATTTTTTATCATCAAGGTGGCTGGTCTTAAGTTACATAAAGGCAGATTCCAGTTGAATATTTTTTTAAAAAATCCCAACAATAATGGAAATTCAGTAGCGAAACCCATTTTCAAGTCATGTAAATTCCCCTTCATTTTTTGTGTTCAAGTAGAGGCAGGGTAGAATTTTTTAGGGATGTTTTAATTTGGACTTCTGCACTTAGCAAGGGTTTGGTTGATGGCCTAAATAGTCCATCCTATGTCTTACAATCCCATAAATCTAAATCATTTAATTTTAAATAAATTAAGAGAAAATAAGTTAAATTAAATGCTAGTTTTGTCCTTTTTCCACCTACTTTATATACTTTTTAAGTCCCCGGTTTGCCACTCAAAGACCAGTATCTGCACTGACCTGAAAAAAGTTTTACCTTTATGGGTCAGAATGGATTCTTTCTCCAATGCCTCATTTCACCCAAACTGGCTCCTCCCAAACCCATGTCTTTACCAGATCAGTTGTAGTGTAGGAAATCTAATCTATTCCAGTTTATGCTACATTGGTTGCAAGCCATTTCTAAAATACTGAGCATTTATTCTGAAACATTTCTCTGTCTGCATAATAAACCATGCAGAGAAAGTTTGTATAGCTAATAAGTATAAGCTAATAAGCTTGCTTCAGAAAACAGAACTCTGGACAACGATCGTTAGCTTCCTTTAAACCTGGCAGACGTACTTGAAATATAATTGTGAGACCATTATGTTTCACTCTTGACCTCTTCCAAATGGCTGGTTAGGTCTGAGGCCAAAGGAGTGAAGCCTTTCTTTCACTCAGAACAAGTCCCAAGCTTTCTTACCTCTGGAACATGAATCAAGTCCTGTAGATGAAGCATATCCTGAGAATGGGAACTTCTCAGCTGGATTCTCATTAGCACCCTCTGATTAGAAAATGTGCTTATCCATTTCACTGCCATTGTAGCTATAGCAAGAATTGAGTGATACAAACACGAACATAGTACAGGGAATATTTTTATCCCCTTGTTCTCACACTGCACAAGAACCATCCTGATAAGTAGCACCTACACTGCCGTCCTCATTAGGAAAGCAATTCCCGTTAATTGTGCCACATGTATCAAGGGCAGTCATTCCAACAATAGTACTGAATATCAGAGAAAGGCTTGGGTTTGGCAATAGTATCAAAAGCCTCTGTGAAATCAAACAGAATCACAGAGTCATACCACTTCTGTCTCTCTTCCTCAAAACATCATCTATAACTGTGACCTTGAGCGGTTCTATTCCAAAAACCAGCCAGGAAACAGACCGACAAGGGTCAAAAAAATCAGATTCCTCCAAAAAGAGTCACACAAGTACCACAAGCTTCTTAATAACATTGCTTGAAAATGGAGCATTTGTGATATAGCAGTATTTGGCAAAATCTCCAGGGTGAGCTTCTCTCTAGGGATGGCAAAATCCCCTGAATCCAGGAGTAGAAAAACCACTGCCTCCTCTGAGGTCTGTGTGACCACTTCATCGTGGAAGAACATGTTCATCATTTCTCAATTGAATCAGGTAAACTTCCTAGCCTTGCACAGATAAGCCAAGATGAGCAGGTTAAGTCAGCTCCCATAGAATGCAAACAGGATGGCCATCATCATTTTAGACTATAAACTGCTTGTTAAATCATAAACTAAGTTCCAATCTTTCATCTGAATTGCAAAGGGACAAGCAGGAGTAATGTTCTAATTCAGAGCAAGAGTCAAAGTTCCAGTAAATTCAAGGGCTGGTAGTTTGGTTGGTTCAAGGGGCAAGATGGTGGCAGCTATCAAAAGTCTGCAAAAGAAGAAGGCATAGCATAAGACAATAAGATGAGACTGGATTTCAAACTTATTCCAGCCCAGTCTCCACTTCTCACCCAGGCACAACTAGAACTAAACAATCCAGATCTATTAAGCCAAATTCTGCAAAGCTTCAGTTTCAGTCATGTGTGTTTCCTTGGAAGTAGCTAGACTTCCATCTTGTGATCCTGATATGCAGCTAATGGCCATCTTGGGGACTAGTTGGCCTTGAATTTAGCTGAACCTTCTGCAGCTAGGGCAAGGATGGCAAGGCCTGAATCTTTTCCACCTTCAACTTCCAGACTGATAGCAGAGATCAAATGAGTATGTGGTAGCCAGATAATTAAGAGCTTCTTGTCCATATCTTCAGGCCTCATAAATTGAAATCTACTAGCCTTGTAGTTAGACCAGGTGATGTAGTAGACATTTCAGCATGATGTGCTGGTAATAGGAAGCCCACATGTTGGCTATATTATGTGCAATATTCTCCCGCTTGTGTTCTTGTTTTTAATCTATGTTCATTGTTTTAATTGTTTTCCATTGGTTTTGTAGTATGTTTTAATAGGTGTTTTTATTGTATCCCCCCCCCCCCGAGTATGCCCACTCATCTTATGTGAGATGGGCAGCTATATAAATTTGACAAATAAATACATAAATGATAACATTGGTATGAAAACAAGTGATTTTATTCTCAAAATGCCAAAATTTGGTCCAGCAAATATCTGAAGGCTCCTACTTTGTGTTTTTCAGACTACATAACAATACCTCCTTGACCTGCTTAAACATTTTGCTGGACATTTATTAAATAATACAGTGGTGTCTGAAAGGAAACCCTCTTTGTAACCTTCATTGCTACATGTACTATGAATTGAAGATGAGTTTCTCTCTTATTTGCAATCATATAGGCAAAAGAAGTGTAGAAATTAGGTATTTACAGCAATAGAATTTGTGCTTGGACATCTTCCCTGGTATCTGTCAGGTAGGTTGGACTTCAGTTTTGATAATCCCAGGTCATCCATGTTGGTTAAGGGATTATGGAAATAATATTCTGATATAAGGCACCAGAGTGAGGAAGGGCTGCTTTCTTGGGATGATTTACAAGTTCTTAATATTTTAGTTAATTCACAATGCCATTTTTATTATGGCATTTATTATGGTTACAGACAACTCAAAGAAGAAAATCAAATGTAGGCTTGAAATATTGAAGAAGGGGGAAACCTTTTAAATTATCCCTTATTTCACCTTGAATTTTAGCTCAGTCATAGATCACCAAAAACAAAAGAAATCAATTCAGAATGAGAGCAATGCTTTCTGAACAAATAGCTCCAACTGAACTACCAACAAACTGATGATTCACTGGTTTTCATGGAATAATAAGGAAACACAGTGAATAATTCTAGTTTAATGTTGCTATTACAATCTGCTGACAAAGAAAGAATGAGTAGGCCACAACTAAGGAGACTGAAAGGAATTTGTATATTGGTTTGCATTAAATAGAAGTTTCTTCTAAATAGATATGAACATGATTGCATTTTAAAATTTTGATGTCTTTGCTAAGCTTTAGCCACAACCTGCTTTTGCTGGACAATATTCAGTGTATCTCATTGATCCAGAATGCTATAGATCCTTTTAAAATACTATTTTTATGTGTGTTGTGTGTGTGTGTGTGTATGTTTAAACACAGCTATTTCCCTAATTTATTGTTTTCTTGCCCAGCTAGCTGGCATCCTATAGCTGACCTTGACTACAAGGATGGGAAATACCTGGGAATACCAGAACTGTAGTCTAGACTGGAAAATAACAATGCCAACAATAACAACAGAAATCAGAAGGTGGCAATTGCAAATCATGCTTATATTGCTGACAGAATAATTATAGTGACACATTTATGAAACCACAGGAGCTGTGCTCAAGTTGAAGGAGGCAGTATCTTTACTGTTTTCTTTATTTTCCAGCTTTCATTTCTACTTTTTACAAGCAATATCATATGAAATCAATTTCTCTGCCAAAAACATCATTTTCATAATAATACTTTGAAGGATAAGCATTTGAAAGGCACACATCTACTTCATTGTCTGGCAGATTCAGAAGGAATAAAGTGCTGCCTTTTCGAGGAATGTAAGCTTCATTACATCTCTGAATATTTGGAAGCAGAGACAGGACACTTCCCATGCTAATTGTAACCTGTGCATCCATTTTGAAAATGGATTCCATCATATAGACATTTTTTTAAATTTTCTTCTCAAACATTTTTCCTTCGCCCACTTTTTTTTAAAAAAAAAAACTCTTTGAGGAGCCTGAAGCAATCTACAAATGGCTATTACAATTTCCACTGCACTCTTTTACAAATCTCTCTCTTTCTTCCACATACTTTTCTTGGTTAGATAGTTGCAACCAAAGGGAAAAAAATAGTGGCTTCAGCTGGTAACAAATAAGCAAAAAGCAAACTCAGCTCAAAGAATACAGCATTATCAAACCTGCACACTCAAACATCCCTGCCAATACATGCCTGCAATATTCAACTCTCTCAGGCCCTTGGCTTGTAAACATGCCAAGCCACATCTCCATGACCATGTGACGATTGCTTTCTCCAAATGGGTAGGCTTCTCTCATGTCCCACAATAATCTGCAATATATATGAGGGCAGGCATTTGTTCATTAACTGCATTCTTCAGCTTAATTGATTTCAATGGAATGATTCTAGCATCAAGGTCACCAAGTCTGTTTCTCTGGAGAAACATTGAATAGCATATTGAAAACTAGCTATCTCAGAGACATAGCCTGTGGCCAGATTACGCCTGGATGAGGAGCTGAATATTTCTATTGGAATGTTTACCTTGTTATGTTTCCCATAATTTGTTTGGTAAAGCTTGGCATGAATTTCTTGTTAGGGAAGTATCATCAATGACCACAAGGAAGCTTCCAGTTTTCCCTTAATTAAAACTGTTAAAGTAGCAATCTTATGCCTTCTTACTTGGAAGCAAGATATATGATTATCAATGGGGTTTACTTCTGAGTAATTATGAAGAGGGATTTAGTACAGCACAAAGGAATGTATTAAGCTACAGATACAAACATTCAGATACACAGATTTTTTTCCAGAAATCATGAGTGCTAAGCAATATCTCCTTGTACAATTTAGCCAAAGAATGTTACCTTCTATCTGCAAATTTAAAATTACTCATTTTAACTTTATAAATTAATTTTTGAAAATTGTGCCTCTTTTTTTATCCTTTAAATGTAATTGTTGGCGGTAAGAACAAGGGAAAATTACTGCACTGAAGTCAATGTCTAAATGAATAAATATTGGTATATCAAGCAAACTTTTTAAACTATGGCTTTAACTATTGGATGGCATTTTTATCTCAAATGTCACTTCACTTTTGTTTTCAATAGAATGAAGCCATCATTTATTTCCCTATAAGGCCCCAAAATAAAATGCTAAAAATAAAATGACCTTTGTTCAGACATGTCTCTCTGTCATTATCTGCATCACAGAAACTACTCAGCCATAATAAATATTTCCAAATGTATCATGGCAAGAAATTAGAGTATGTCTTGTAATTTCATGAAAGAAGACAAATAGAAAATTAAATCCTGCACCATAAGAGCATTATTCTGTTACTAGGATTGCTCATGTGTTTATCCTTTCTCTATTTCATCTACTGTTGCATTCCTAATGCCATTCCTAAGCTTTCTAATGGTACCTTGATTACAAGTCTCATAATATCCATGCAATATGGCTAGCAAGGACTTTAGAGATTATTGTCCCAACACCTATAGAGAACTTTTGGTTGGAAAAAGCTGCTCTTCAAAATTTACTATTCTGAGGCAGAACAGGAGCAAATGTAACTTCTGATATTTCCCAATGAGGCTATGAATTCAAGATTCAGCTTGAATTTGAAAGCTGAGATTTAGACATCTAGCACCAGGGTAGAAGTTGCTGTAGAGGTAGAAGTATGAGGAGGATTTTTAGGAACACTTATTGTGGAGGTGATGGCAAGGGGCCAAGCTCTCCATAATTGCCTTTTAATTGCAAAAACTGGGCATTGTTCATATGTATGAGATGTCAATAACCTGGGGGCCTCCAGATGTTGCTGATTTACAATTCCAAGAATTCAGCATCCTCTGGAAGATCACAGGTTCTTCACAATTGGTTCAGCATTTTGCTAACTTTGAAGGGCAATGTTGGAATTTTATGGATAGTATCCTGGGCATCAGAAGTAGAGCTTGCTAGGGATATTTTACTGAATATTTGGATTACTGTGTTTTAATGATATTATACTTTGGCTGTGATAGATAGATAGATAGATAGATAGATAGATAGATAGATAGATAGATAGATAGATAGATAGATATTTAAGTTATTTAAATGAATATATTTGCTTGTTAGGCTTTTTAATTAGCTTTAAATATATTTCACAAAAGAGTTTTAATTTTGCTCTCTGGCAGAAAGTATGCTTATACTGATATTGTCATGTTAAAAAATAGCTACAGATGTTTGTGAGTATGAAATAGACAAGGGAAAAAATGATATATTTGTCAGTCGTCTGAGGGCTGCTTGCAATAACACTTCAACTGCACCAATGCCATACAAATCTACTAAAAAATAGTCTCCAATGAAAACAGTGGATTTAAGAGTGGAGTAATGGAGATGACCTAACGTGTCCTGGCCTATATCCTCAGAAACAAAATGCTGAGGAAATCTTTTATACATAATTTTTGGTTCTATATAAAAGAATTTAAAGGATCTCCTTGCCTTTCAGAAAAGACAGGATGGTCAGAACCAGTGATGTGCTTTTGCTTTTTATTCCACATTGTGCAGGAATGCTCTGCTGAATTGGTGGGCCTTGCTTTGCCTTGCCTTTCTTAGGGACTCAAAAGAATCCACTGATTTAAGCAACCTCTTCCATTTAGCAGGATCTCATTATGTGGAGGGCTAAACCAATTCTGTCTGCATTTCCCACAGAATCAGCTTTCAATCTACCCTCCAAAGACAGATGGAAAGCTGTGTTCCCAAGCAGCAGTTTTTCCTTCTCTTTACAGTTTTTTGAGTTCTGAAACTTCATAGCTAACCACCAGCAACTCCATATGCATATCAACATGTATTCAAATAATGACTTTCACACTTGACTGGACATGATCATTTTTATTGTAATGCTTATCAATTGTTGACAGAATGCCCAGCAGTATATAGAACATGGTAGTGAAGCTATCTAAAGCTCCATTCGAATGGAGAAAGCTAATGATCAGAAATGTTTGGGTTTGTTCTCCATTGGTGCTATCCATAAGTTTTATTATGGGGGAGGCAGTGTGGGGTACAAAAAATATTCTGTATTATTGAATATTAATATTCAATAATACAAGATGCTGAAGTGCATATTAGGCAGATCTGGCAAACTGAAACTGTCTGATGACCCTGAAGGGGAAGGAGACAGATAACAAAAAGCAGGTTGTTGTCTTTTTCATGTTGTGAAGGAAGTCAATATATGGGTACAATAAAAGACACTGTTAATGTTAGAAGGCACTACCAGCAGTAGAAGGGGCAGGAGTCTCCAGGCCAGAATGTAGAAGTGCCGGGTCAGCCCATAGTAAGGTCACCCCATGTTGATATCAGATCCTGCATAAAGGTCATGCTATAATTTACACCACTTTTGGAAGTCCTATGTATCATTTCCAGGGGGTGTTAACCTATAACCTGGTGGGCTTTGGTCCTCTTCTGCTTTCCTTTCACAAGAAGCACAGTGATCATTGCAGTTGTGCATGCCAATAAATGATACTTTATTGCATCTGTCTACAAATGCTTTGGTTCCTTATTGAAGAGGGCATTTTTCACACAATAGCCTGGTGTAGTTGACGGGGAAGGAAGGTCAAGAGCTGTGGCAGCTTGTTGCATTTGTCCCCTTACCACTTTTGTCACAAGAGTCATGTTGATAGCTGCTCCTTTGAAATGTTATAGGAAACAAGTAGGCAGCTAACTTAATACCCCAAATCTAAAAATAATCACTTCTTTCTAGAAAATCATATCTAAAGTGGTCACATGTGAAGCAAGACCTTTCCCCCCCACATTTATTTTATTTTTTAATCACTATAATATATTTAAGTATTTTCTTCTTCAATGTCTAATCACTTTTTTCAGCATTAAAAAAAAAAAAAGATGTGAAGGAAGACGGGTTCTTGTACTATCATTCAGAGAGAAGAAAAAGATGTTCCAGCAGAAGCAGCTTTCCTGGCCATTTATGAAAAGCAGTCTCAGGGAATAGTCCATATTCTGCATGATGAATAAAATATAAAACCTGAACATTTTTACTTGAAAGTAAATTACTATTTCAGTTAGACTGCATTGATCCCTATCTATGTCCAGTCAGTGGCTGGACTCACCTACATTGCTCAGTCATTGTTTATTGAACAAGTTATAGTGGTCCCAATCTATTGTAGACATGGAAGTCTTCCTTGGATCATAGATAAATTCTGAGCCATAAGCTATGTTTTGCAAACCATAGTGTTTCCACAACAAGCTAAGACAAAACTAAAACCTTGGTTGCACTCAGCCAGGAGGGAGCTCTCTGATAGCATAAGGAAATGGTGTATCCATGACTATCAGTGCAAATGGGTTGCTGGCCAATTACTTCTATTACAGGCAGCCTATTTGACGAATTAGCATGGGGCTTGTATGGTCAAACTCCCCACAGTGAACAATGAATACATTTATTTGAGTTATGCTTTTATCCAACCCTAAACTTTTGATTCTATCCAACCTATCACTGCAACATGGCTCATAGCACCCTTTGTCCATAGGAATATGACCAAAATATTTTCTTTTCTTGTATACATAAAACTACATTATGCTGAGTCAAATCCTTTGCCTACTACTACTGACACTACCATGTTGCTTAATCTTGCACCTTAACTAAACTACTATTCTTTAATCTAATTGATAACTTATTTGCAAAGGATCCTCTTAAACTGAGATAAACCCAATTAAATAAATGAGTATCTCACCTGGTCATTATGGCTGGACTACTTTTCCTTCCTCTGCTTTTCCAATCCTTCCCTCATATACACTGTCAGGAGTAAGCAGTCTGGTGTTCTCCAGGTGATTTTGACTATAAATCCTATAATCCCTAATCATCTGCCATGTTGTATGAAGCTTAAAGGTATGATCTGCAGACGCTATTTTTTTCCCCCATGCAAGGCTAATAAAAAATGCAGGGTGTGGAACAGTAATGAAGAACAGAAGATACAGCTACTTGACCTGAACTGAGAGGAAGATCATTTTGGCTTTACTTCAGTGAATACAACCTAGATTCTCTCAAATTGCAGGTTAAAGCTGATCAAACAAGTGCAAAGCTCTTCCCTGGCCCTGCTAATATTCTTCTCATAACAATCTATTTATCAAGCATGATTGCTTCTTATGAGGTTCTTAATAACTCTATTTTATCATCACTCTTTTTATCCCATGCAGCTCCTAGAACCCTCCAGCTGTGTTTCTCATTGTAAGGGGCCATTGATTTGAATGCTAAATCTTGCTCTCTGGTTGGCATCAAAGACTCTAGATGGCTTTCTTCTGTCACATATAGTTCTAGAGATAAGTTACATTTAAAAACCAAATCACATATGGAAAGCTATAAATCAGTGTGAAATGGAGCAGAGTCTATCTTTTTCCTGAAAGGTAATTTGAATGCTGTACATAAAGGGCAAAGAAAGGGTAATTTGTATTCCCTAGGCAGAAGTGTGCATGGCACTAATTTTGAAATCAAATGACCTCAAGTAGCTATCTCTAATCTATCTGTAGTGGCAATTAATACTGCAGGAATGAAATATACTAAATTAACCTGAGTTGTGTTGATTACTCAGAAGAGTGATGCTTGATTGAAGGACAGGGGAATATAGAACAGGTGAAGAAGATACTCCTGGTATTCCTTCTTTGCTGCTTGCACACTTGAGGATTAAGAACATAATTTCATTTTCATTTTGAAATAAAGCAAAATGAACTGGTACATGAATTATTTTCTGTCTCCATTTTTCTATGTATTCATTCAAATGCCCTGCCTTTCCCATTCATAATGAAGCATTCAAGGGAGCTTGTAACAGTGTAGTTTAAAAGACGATATTTTAGACAACAAATAAAATCTAAAAATCTGAATTGAAGATATTTTTTATATCAAGATGGGTACATTGTATTTATGTGCATACACTAAATAATGCATTCGGTAATCAGCACTGAGCTTTAGAAACCAACTAAATACAAACCTCCTAATTTTAGCCTGGGCATTGTGATTGTAGTGACTTAGCCTACATGAATCAATACATACTGCAGATAGCCAATCTTTACACATCACCCTAAACCAAGGTTTGCTTAACCATGACTTACTGAATAAATGTTATGACTGGGTTTATACAATGCTAAGCCATAAACTTTGGTTTAAAAGAGTTGGTTTCATAGAATACGCCAAAGGTAATGCACATGACCAGCTTGCCCCAGGGGAAGTACTGCCACTGACAATTTCTAGACAGCAAGAATACACAAGGTGACAGTTTCTAGAGGGTCGATGCACACAGAGTCCCAGCTCATAAAAGGCAACTTTCACTCATCTTTTCTTTCTGTATATTAAAGGGGGTGTTTTCTGTCTTGTACCAGCATAAGCTCTCCTGCTGTGCTTCGTTTCATTGTTGACAAATATCTCCACTCCAGTTGACAACTGTGCACTGTGGCAGGAATGCCTCCTCCCTGCCAATCACTGGTTACTGTCCTCCACATGAACTTTTTTACAAATTCATCAGTGGAACAGCAAAAGGCTGGATTTGTTTTGTTTTTTCCTTGTTCTGTTTCACCAAGTGAAATTATTGAGTTCTGCCACTTTCTCCTTCTAGGCCAAGACACCTGAAAAATGGTATAAGAGTGCTGCTCTTGTTTTTTTAAACTGGTCCTCCAGTGTTTATATCAGATAGGAAGGTGTCAAGTGTGAGGGAGGGTTCATATGAAAGATTTGTCCATCAAAACCACATGTCCTCAAAAACTTTCCTGCAGAAGGAAATGGATTGGGGTTTACTTTGCTAGTGAGAAGGGTTAAGGAAGCAGGGGAATCCACCAAACTGGACCCATGGTAAACATGATCTGGACAGAGCTTCAGGCTATCACCGTGCCAACATGCAGGTTGGCACTGAAATCCAGGAAGCAATCTTTTAAGCCAATTTCAATTCCAGACAGATTTCCAGCCAGTTTACGCATGGATGTCAAACAACTTGAGGCTGCATTGCAGGAGAGCCTTAAATCAAATCCAGAGAATTGCAGTTACAGATTAGTGCAATGTGTGATGGTGGCCAGAGGGAAATACATGCATTGATAAGGGTAATGCTATTTTACTTACTTCATGCATTTATCTTTCATTAATACATGCCTTTATCTATTTCATTGTGTGGACATTTTCAAGAGGTGGTAGAGACTTTTCTGTAGCTTAGTTTTGACCTTTGCTGGAAAAGGCTTCAAGGGGTTAAAAATCTCATTTTGTTTCCAAATCTGGATAGAGATATAATTTTTATATATGCCATAACAATAAGAAATATCCATGAACTCCCTTCTGGAAGTTTCAGTGTCTGGTTTCAGGATATACATTTGTATAAAATAAGGAAGATATACAGAAAATAACGATAATTTAAGATTATGCCAAAAGGAAGTTATTAAACCAGGCAAAGATCAAATAGGTCTCTCCTAGAATTTCCCCAAGAAATTCCCCAAGAATTTCTACTAATAATTTATCGAGAATAAGAAATATTTTAGATGTTCCTTCTTTTAAAACAACAATTGTCTGCTGCCTTTAAAAACACAAGGAGCATTTAAGAAACTTCACATGGGGTTCAGTGGAAAGTGTAGGTGAGATATACTAAGTGTGTAAGGAAGTCCCATCGGTACTCATTTAATCATTAATTATTGCTGAAGCCAAGAATAAAATATAAATGGTTTCACTCTTTTGCAGAAACTGTACACACAATCTTTTACAATCCTGAGAAATATAGCAACATTTTATCCCTTTGCAAAGCCTTTTAGTAACTCTGAAATGGCCTGGCACCTGGTTGATTTTGGAGCTTGTATTTTCCTAAGTGCTTGTTACATAAGACTGATGCAAATTTAGATTTTTAATTTATGAAGTAGACATTTAAGGGTTTCAGTCATCAGAGTTCCATCTTAGCATTTTAATTTGTACCCAGCTGTGTGGTTATTTTGAAAGTTGAATAGTTAAAGATAAGAGAAGCTCAACAATTGACCTCTAGTATAGTCCAACCCATGTGTTTGTAGAAGCCAAGGTGAAAGTCTTCCACTTACTCAACCTGGATGATGCTATAAAAATGCTGTATCCTTAATGAGGAAGAACACCAATTGTAACTTAGCACACCTACATCTAGCCTGGAGTTAAAATATGTAGTCATATAGCCAAACTCTAGGTGGTTTGGATACATGCTAGAAAGATCTTGTTTAACAATAAAGACTCTTGAAAAGTTTGATTCTAACTCTTTAAAAAATATAAATATCTATGTTTGTATCATGTATCTTATCTTAAATTTCTTCATTGTATCAATGTTATTGATTTTGTTTTAATTCTGAAAATTGCTTAAATCCTTGTAATTCAAACCAATTTAGGATAGATAGACCTTCTCCAGGATGATCTATTCCCCCACCAACCCACCCTTTTAGTATAGTAATGGTGCTACTATAAAAAAGTCCATTCGCCTTGCTGGTGGTCATCCTCTTTTCTTTCTTTCAACTTTTCCCAGAATTATGGACTTCTCAAGACAGTGAGGTCGCCACATAATGTGTGCAAAATATGATAATTTCAGCCTGCCTCAAATCAATCAACTCTGGATTGATTTGTTTGATGATCCGTTTGTTTTCTTGACTATCCATGTTAATCTCAAAAGTTTTCTCCAACACCAAAGTTCAAAAGCATGAATAATCTTTTTGTCCTGCTCCTTTAGTATCCAACTTTCACTACTGAAGAATGTCAAAGGGAAAATGATTGGCTGCATAATTCTAATCTTAGTAGGTGTAGACATGTTACAGCATCTGAATATCTTTTCCATGGCTTTCATTGTTGTTCTATCAAGTGTTATTCTGAAGCATATTTTTTGACTGCTGGTTGCTTTATTGTTGATAATTGATCCTAAAGGGCAAAAGCTGCCCCTGACTTCTATGCATTCATTGTCTGTTCTAAGGCTGCTTGCTGTACCTGTTGCTATTACTTTGGCATTCTTTATATTTAAACTTCAATTTTTTTCACTTTGGTCCTTGTCTTTCATTATGAGAGCTTGCAGAATGTTTGCATTTTCAGCTACAAGATAGCGTCATCAGCATAGTGCAAGTTATTGATGCTTCTTCCTACAATTTTAAAACTGCATTCATCCAATCTCCCTTAATATATAGCCAGCATATACATTTTATTTAATAAATTTTATTTAAAAATTAAAAGAAGAAATTCACAAAACACTTAAGTACACTAAAAACACACATACAATTAGCAAGTTTACTAATAAGTACTATACGCCACTATAATATGATCAATGCAAAATATTATTGTAAAATATGACAAAATATTCAGCATATAGTTTGAATAAATAAGGAGAGAATATATAGCTTCATCTCACTCCTTTGCTGACCTGGACCTTGCCTGTTTTGCCAGATTGAATCGCCCAGAGTTGTTGAGAGTCAGGCACCATATAGGTTTAATAAATTATTGTTGGTCACACAGGCAGCCAGATGTTTAGACTGGATTTGGCATTTTTATCCACCTATTGAGTCCTTCCCAAGGACCAGGGATAGGCAGATGTTGTTGTTTGATGGTGTTAAGGCCAATGTTTCAGGATGTAAGGTTCCTGAACATTCCGAGTAAAGCTGCCTTTTGCAAGGTGATTTTGTCAATGCCAGTGGTCTTCAAGTAGTACACCAGATGTTTTGGGATTGCACCCAAGGAGCCTGTTACTACTGGTACTATCTTTGCTTTCTTTTGCCACAGTTATTCTATTTCTATTTGCAGGTCTTTGTACTTTGTGATTTCCTTCAGTTCTTTTTCTTCTATTAAATTATTGTTGTTGGTTGCACAGTCAGCTAGATGTTTAGACTGGATTTGGCATTTTTATCCACCTATCGAGTTGTTGTTATCATCATCATCTGTCTAGACTGTGGCTTCCTGATATGTTGGTAGGTTTTGGATAAGAACAATGAGATATTCTGGCATTCCTATTTCCCAAGGATATTCCACAGTTTAAGATGGTTTAAAAATTGCAGCCCTTTCTGTAATTAATGAAGTACATATTTACTTCTTTTAGGTACTGGGCTGTCTCAATTATCCATCATGCATCAGTCATAATGTCTCTTCTTTCTCAACCTTTATGTGAAATCAGCTTAAGCCTCTGGCATCTCCCTTTCCATGTAGGGATTTAATCTGCATTGGCTGATCCTAAGTATTATTTTGATTGTATGTGAAATTAAGGATATTGTACAATAGTTTGCATAACCTGTTAAGTCTCCTTTCTTTGGTTTTGATATGTAGACTGACTTCTTTCAATCTGTTGGCCTGTGTTGCTCTTCAGATTTGCTAATGTCTTGGAGACTTTACTGATTCTTCTGCTGCTTGCCATATATCTGTAGATATTCTATCAATTCCTTCTGGCTTGGAAGCCAGATTACTGATCTAACTCAATGTTCTAGTACAAGAAGATCTTGTACATAGGGAATATCTTCTAAGGTATGTTGGACATTGACAACTCTACTTTGAGAATTTCATTATACTCCTTCCATCTTCCATCTTCTATTTCTTTTATTCTCTTTTTGTTTTTTTCTGTTGCATTTTACTTAATTAATAAAAATAAAAAATAGCTTCAAAATATAGTTTCTGAAGTTGACCTGTTCCAATATACCATGCTTAAAACTAACACAATTTAGGAATTTTATGTACTATTACATTGATTAAAAATGAAGCAGAAATTCAAATCTTCCCTACAAACATGTTGGAAGAAGAAAGGGGAGGAATGTATGATCCTGAAGCACTTGCACAGAACATTAAACTTTAGTACTGTATCTAAACTCAACC
Organism: Python bivittatus; assembly: GCF_059951505.1. Classification (NCBI taxonomy): domain Eukaryota; kingdom Metazoa; phylum Chordata; class Lepidosauria; order Squamata; family Pythonidae; genus Python; species Python bivittatus. The sequence continues at coordinate 15,507,764 of NW_028277035.1, forward strand.
ACTGAAATGCAAAAGGGAAAATAGATCATTTAACTATTTTTGACATATAACTAAGAATGTATCCTTGCACATATTAACAATGGAGTATGCATTATTGAACACAATGGCCGTATTCAGTAAGCCAGGATTTTCAACTTATGGTTTGTTAAACAAATGTTAATGCTTTATTTATAATAACACAAAATAAATGGATATCTTCACACATTAAATTAAGTGAAAAATAAACAATCCTTACTATGGCTTAGCATAATGTGTGAATCAGGCCAACTAGACTTAATCCTAAATAACTGCACAGAATTTTACTCTGAATCTTGATCTTCAGCAAGATGCTTCTCTTTAGCAGTTGACAGCTGATTCACACTAAGTCAAATAAGAAACTAACCCCATTATAACTTAGTAGGTTATGTTCCAGAAAGCAAGCTTTGTGACATATTATCTGTTGATCTGATGATAAAGTAGCATAGAAAAACATTCCTAGCATTATTCTAGAAACATTAGGACAACAATTATAATCTTGTCAAGGGATTTCTTTCTTTCTTTGAGAGAAGCTGGAAGATACAGAAATAATAGCAAGGCAAAAAAAATTAGGAGAAGGCTCCATAATAGTTACCTAACCAATTATTATTTCAGCATTAAGTCCAATCACAAGAGTTCTTCTCATCTCCTTGGAAACTGTGTTGGAGAAAACTGTCATTGCCAATCTAGACTGAGTATTGCATATATATATATATATATATATATATATATATATATATATATATATATTGGACTTTGCACTACAAATCTTAGACTGTATAAAGACATTTTGGTAAAGCAATATAGCATTTCTAACTTATTAAAAGTACAGTGTTTCTGTATCACTCTGCTTTGTCAGTCCTTGCAACTGTTTTTCCAAGTGCTGCTATAAAATGCAAACTATTGTATCTCACCTCTTTTAAATCTGTTTCCTCTTTGGAGAAAACAATTTCAGGAAGAATCATTATTATTGAATTTTACCCTTTTTTATTGTCACAGGAGTAGTTATAATACAGTTAGGTATGTCTAGAAAATAAAATCTTGATGATATAATAGAGATACCCGATGAAACTATATTCTTTATTAATCTTTTCTCTTCAGGGCTTTCTCACTCCAACTCCTTCTTCTTCAGTTCCATCTTTTTCCTCAATATAAAAACTGGAAGAGCATGCAAACTTCCAAATCATCTACCAAGGCTAAAATGAGATGATGAGGGTAGAATGAGCTGTCTGATGCAAACAGAAGATCCCAAAAGCAAAGTGGGGTGGAGAAGATTTGGGGGTCTTCTCACTAAGGAATGTATCTGCCCTTTACTTATCTGTTGCTTTTCCTCTACAGCATCTTATTCTGGCTTTCTTGGTGTGACACAGTGGACAACAAAGTAACCAACATTTCCACCTGCCATGTTTTATGAGGGTAGTTCCTATGATCAATTTAATGTGTAGTGTGAATCCAGAAGATTGGGTTGACCAAATCAAGGTTCAATGGATAATGGATAGCTGTGCCAACAGCTGCTGAAATCTATCCTACATGTACTTTCCATTCACTTGAGGAAAAGCAGGGTTGAGAGAGGGAAGGAAAAACAGCCAGGGAAAGACTGAGCATATCCTTTATCTTTTCACTTTTATCCTGAATATGTCTCTCTGTAAGAAGCAAGCATGGGATTGGGAATTACAGAACAACAGTAAATGACTGATTGCAGTTGAAAGACAACAATCCCAGCAATAGAAATTTGAACTGTGAATGTATTGAGTACTCCTGATTTTGCATTCAAATTATAAACCTTATTAAAGCAAGAGCTGTTTGAAGCCTAGAGAAGAGAAATGTCCTTACAATATGACACATAACACCCAGGATGAAATTTTGAAACTCCTGCATTTCATTCCCTGGATTTCTTGGAGAGACTGCACATTAATAAAATTGACTAAAAATATGAAATGAATACAAATTAATGAAAAAGGTGGTGAAGGTGATGAAACCCTTTTAAGTGGCTCAAATATCACAAGCTAAGATAGACTGTGTGTGTGTGCATGTCTGTGTGTGTGTCTTCATCATCATCAATTGTTGTTAATCTATCCCTTCTTATTGCTATTCTAGTGCCAATGTCCCTATTAATGGGCAAAGCTGGATAATTCAATGTCACTCAGGAAGCATCATGGCTCTGCCATTTATTCAATGGATTGAAGACCTGATTGCTCTTGTCACTTATGAGTGGATTGCCTATAGATCTAGACTTAGTCTGGAGAAGTATAATGAAATATGGGACTCATTTATACAAAATACAGTAGGTTAAAAAATGATAGTCATACAAATGCATTAGAAATAAATACGTTCTTGAATAATATTTGCATTAGATAAGTATATAGAATTGTAATTGTTTACTGTTAGAATGACATATTAACCTGCTTTTTTCTTCTTCTTGTATTTCTTTCACTTTTTTGTTAAAGCACTTTCTATGTGTTTTCGTCTTTTTCTCAATAATAAAAAATAAACAAAAAAGGAAGCAGCAGATACTGGAACTCAGGTCCATTGAGGGGAAGTTTACTGTTGTAGCCATCACTACAGCAATTAATCAGGTTGTAATAGGCAGTTTCTGTGGGTGTTTTTGCTTAAACAAACCAACCTGGTGTGACTGATATGAAGATGGAGAGAAAATTATTAGAGAAAATATTGATGATTAGTATTTGTATCTGAACATTGCATTTTTCAAATCCATGTGTACTTCATCCTTGAAAAAGGTCCCTTCATTAGAGAGCTCAGAGGCATTTTAGGGAGGATTAGCTGATAATGGTGGTGATGATTTTGCCATTACTTATTAAGCCGAATCATACTTAATTATATCTGAATGTGAAAAAAAATAATGGTTGTTCATGGATTTGGACTAAATACATTTGCCATTATTTACTGAAAATTTACTGCTGAGAGGGCAGCATATTTTTCTCACTCTCCTGGCATTCATGTGGATTCTGATGTGAGCCCTTTGCTCAGGCCTGTTGCCATTTTGCTTTCAAATAATTGAAAATAATTGGAGCAGAGGCTTCTCTGCTGCTTATTCTGAATTTCCAGCTTCTTGTTCCATGCAATGAGAATTAGGTTAGGTTATTATTATGGCTGTTTCAGAACTCAGAACTGGAAAGGCAGCATGGGAACTGTACAGACAAAAATAACTGTTGGCCTCCTGGTATGCATCCTTCTCATGCAAAAGGTGGTCTGTTGAATGATGGCTCTGAATCAAGGAAGTAGAATTTTGAAGTCTTATATATGAGGCAAACCCTAGATATGCAACTTGATACCATCCTATTGATCTTACAGAAGCAGATGCAAAACTGCTGACATGAGACAAAGAGAGAAAGAAAAATGTGCTTAGGTGCTTCTTGGAGTGGGTTTTTTTTAAGCCATGACCCCACTATTCTTCCCATCTTGGAGGGAGAAAAAACCTGGCTGGCTCTGAAGCTGATTCACTTGCTCCCACTATGAGATCCAGGGAGAGTCCCAGTCCTTTAGGAGGCAATTCTGTCAGTGAAACATCAGGTTTCCATGTTGACCACATTAGCAAGTAAGAACTGATGAGGATAAGGATGGGTGGGGGTATCCTTGCATTCAGGGGGAGTTTCATTTAGGCTCTTAGATCAATGAGAGAAAGCTGTAGATAAATAGAATGCATATTCATATATCTCAGAATACTGTATGTACAAGAAAGAAAAAGAAAGAAGGAAGGAAAAGGAAGCTGAAGAATTGATGTTTCCTTCCAAAGATTCTGGGAAATATTTTTCAATCAATTATTTTGACTTCATTTTTGTCTTTCCCTGTATCAAATAAGGCCTATCATCTCAGTGCTAGCATGGTAGGCTTACACAACAGGTCCACAGAAGGAAGAGAACAAAATAATACTTCTGTAATCTATAGTACTGCCTATTTAAGAAAGAAAATTGCAGGATATCCATTGATTTCTGTCAGTATTTTATGCTTTTAGTTCCATGTTATTGCTTTTTGTAAGAATCATCTTACCTTTTCTTTTTTGTAGACTTTTACATTCCCTTTCTGAGTACAATACTTTGTTTGATGCATCATCCCCATCCATCATTCTGCCCTCTTCCTTCATGGTGCAGGAGGGATCATTTGGTATCCTATTTTCCATCTCTATTCTGCTGCTATTAGCTACATAAAAGGCTTGGTTAAGGTTGGAATAACCCAAGGCCACTCTCAGTCTCTCTTTCGGACTGCCTGTGCTGGTCCCCACAGTATTGTTTCCAGTGGCTCTGGAAAGTTCTGAGGGAGGGAAGGAGGGACAGAGAGAGTTGATATTTAGTTCTGTAGCATTTTATCTCTTGTTCATGTCTCTCTCTCTCTCCCTGCTTTTGCCTGCCTTTTATCCTGCTTTTGTCAGTTAAATGTTTTGAAGTTTCCTGATGTTTAATAAATAAACATCAGTTTATATTTTTTGGTAGCTAAATTGAATGATCCAGCTTATTGCTCTGATCTGAATATAGGGGTTGGCTGGGAGTATTTTGGGTGTAAACTAAACTGGGCATTTCCAACACATAATAAATATGGCTATGAGCAAAAGATAAGACTGTAGAAATAAGATGTGAGAGCACTGCAGTCGATCCATCCAAATTAGGTGCTTTGCCTTGGAGAAGCACCTCACTCTATCACAATCTCCTTCAGAAACAGAGTTAGCTGCTTCTCTCATTTCCTCATGCTTTGCTGCTTTCCACAGTTGTTCCACAGGGTCATTTTGTTCAAATTTATGTAGCAGTGACAAACCCTTTGTAAATGTTCACAACATGTGTATATGCACTCACATACTGTATACAGTTGCTGTAGATAGTCCTATTATCTACAGCAACTCATAAACTGTGTCAATAACAGAATCATAAGCACTTATTTCAATTATTGTTTCAGAAACCAGAAGTTAGAAAAAAGAGGTGGTGAGAGTAATACTAAATATTCACATCTGAGTGCAGTGATGTACTAGATAGCGGCCAATAAATTAAGCTCAGCCCAGAGAGTATCTATGAGAATGGGATTCATTATTTCAAGAGAGCAGTGTTCATTCTCTCCTAGATTACATAAAGTCTGAAAGTGCTTTTCAATCCATCCTTGTTGCTAGAGATCTGTCATCTTTCTGTAGGATGAAATACTTCTTTCACCAGCTTAGATACAGTCAGCTCTAACTGTACTGCCACAAAGATATGCTAGCAACCTCCAGTTTAGACTGTGAGGAAATGGAGGTCAATTTTAAGCCTGCTTCTAATTAGTTCAAAAGTGTGAGCAGGGTGCAATTTCCTGCAGTTTTTAGTTTATTGATCAGAATGCTACAGTGGGAGCAAACCTGGACTCTTTCCATGATTCTTTCACATATGATGTTCTTTCGCATTTCAGCATTAATCAGCTTTTTAAAAAGTCAATATGTATATGAACATTTAAATATGCATATTTTCTCTCAAAATATGCATGTTTATTTTTCAATATATTGATTGTTTTCAAATATCTTAATGGAAGCCAGGTTGATTGACTGTGTACCCCCAAGTCAATGATGATTATTGACAACTACATAGGTAGACCTTCTCCAGGGTAATGTGTTCCCAGCCTGGTCCTTCAGGTCTTCCAAGGGTGCACCCAGTACTGTTGTAATCAACACCAACCACCTTGCTGCTAGTTGTCCTCTTCTTCACTTTCCTTTTACCTTTCCCATCATCATGGACTTCTGAGGAGAGTTAGATCTTTGCTAATGTGTCCAAAATATGATATTTTGAGCCTGGATATTCATTCCTTAAGTTAAAATTCTGGGTTTATTTGTTTAGTGATCCATTTGTTGGTTTTCTTGGCTATTCACATTAATCTCAGGAGTCTTGTCCAATACCAAAATTCAAAAACAGCAATACTCTTCCTATCCCACTTCTTTAAAATCCAGCTTTCACTTCCATAGACTGTCACAGAGAAAACTATTGCCTGCAGGATTCTGATTTTGGTAACTCAATCACTATGGCATCTGAATATGTTTTCCAAGGCCTTCATTGCTACACTATCAAGTGACTGTGTCTACACAGTCTAGAATGTGTGGATCCTTACCAGAAGTGTGTTTATAACCAATTGGTTTGAATTTTGCACATACTTAGGGATGTATAGATCATTTTGTATCTGGTCTGTTTTAATTTTGCTTGTACTGAATCATAAACCCATAAATCCATTCTATCAATTTATCACCTTGCTCTGTGACAAGAAAAAAGAGATTTCCCATTTTTTTTTCTGCACAGTCTCTAAATATACATTTTATATATGCAATTTGTCCTATATAAGCCTTTACAATGCAATTTTTGAGCCAAAGGAAATTGCAAAATCTGGAATAAAATGAATTTTGAATATCTGTGTTTCAATTCACATATAAGACATGTAGATCATCTCATCTTCACTATTCCTACTTCCCCAATTACCATCTCTTAGCTAAAATGAAACTCACGAGACTGTTTTGACAATCAAAGAGACACACATATATAATTTCAAAGTCAAACACGAAGTATATATTCCAGAGACAAGAAGATGGGATTGGTTTGGACAAGCCTGTTTGTGTATCTTTCTTGTATAGCTTTATATGGATTGCACCATGGGAAAATTAATTTCCACTTACAGACCAGAAGCAGAGGGTATATCCAACTATGACCATTAGTTTATTGTTGTTTTTACTATAATCTCTTGGCTAAAGTCATGCATATTTTGCCAAGTCTGCCAGATATTATTTCTAAAAATTGTATCCTGCAGAATTGTAACTACCTCCCAAATGTAAAATGCCTTTTTGGCTATATTTATTTATTTATTGCATGGCTTATACCATTGATTTCCACTGGGGTCACGATCATATATATGTTGGCATAATCTCTTAGAAGCAGCAGCAAACCCCCAGAACAATCCATGGTATAAAAACAGTTGTCTTGAATGTATTTTTAAAAAATGAATGGAAGGAAATAGTGATAAAATAAGCTCTACAAACATCCTATTTGAAAGCTGGATACTAAATTGTATTTATTTATTTCATTTATATCCCACTTTTCCCTGAGGGAATGCAAAGGTCTCCCCTAATTGTGTCTCTGCAACAGTTATCTGGGCACGAAATCATTCAATGAATCTCAAACCTGGAGTGGGGATTCCGGGTTTAGCACCTTAATTATAATACACTCACTTTGGGAACTGTTCCCCCCCCCCCCCCCGCCGTCCTCTAGTTCATTTATAATCTCTGAGAATCATGCTGTCTGTGGAATTCTGGGAATTGAAGTCCACACATCTTAAGGTTGCCAAGTTTGAAAAACACTGCTCTAGAAGAAAAATTATTGTTGCAATGAGGAGAATGATTACATCATTAGAGAGGAAAGGTAATTAATGATAACCTGTGTCCTTATTGATGAAATGGAATATACCCGTTGATGTAGCAAGAAGAAATTCAACTATCACTTCCTTCAAATCAAGAGCTTTGACAACTCCCCCCCCCCAACAGTGATCCCCAAGTCTGTGAAGTGTATTCATAGTCTTCTGCTATCCCTTGGTATCATCTTGTCATGTTAATCTATGTTGACAGCATGCCTGCAGGCAATTTTCTGGAAGTTTTTAAGTTGGCATGCTTCAAATAATCTATATTTAATATTAACCTCATTTTTTTTTAGTTCAATGACCAGGTGCAATTGTACAAAAGTGGAAGCAACTGTTGCCCAAGCTTTAGTGCAAAAGTTGCACTAAATAAAGAGAGAGCAAAGGAAGCTACAGTCTGAAGTCTTATTTAGGCTTGTTCATAATTATTTAATGTGATATCAGATGCAGCCCATTAGATATCACAGCTATAATGTCTGCCTTGGTTTGATACGCTGAAGCTCTTACCTTTAATAATTCTGAAGAAGCTTACAAAAATATAATTGATAGTCAGATAATGCTCATATATCTTAAACAATAAGAATACCATAACTCTTTAAAAAAGATTTAAAATTTGATTACCGTATTTTTCCATCTATAAGATGCCCCCATGTATAAGACGACCCCCACTTTTCCAACCCAAAATTGAGAAATCAATATTTTAAAGATAAAGCAGAACACATTTTTATTTAGTTATTAGGTAACATTTACATGATACACTCAGTGGGAGGAGGTCCAAACTGTCTCTGTGCAGCTCTATTTCCATGCTCTTTTGCATAACTGATTATATTCAATCAAGAGTGAAACTGCCGATAGCTTGTCTCTGCAAACAGACTTCCTCCAGTTGGCTTGTTCAGCATCAGCTGATGTCAGTTACATAAGGCTCATGATTGGAGGAAGTCTGTTTGCAGAGACAAGCTATTTTACTCATGATTAGAGGCTAGTGATAGGAGGAAGCCTGCTTGCAGAGACAAAGTATGGGCAGTTTCGCAACCGTGTGGTTCTCTCCTTGGCTTACTTCCTTGCATAAGACGCCCTTCAATTTTTAGTGTAACGATTTTAGGAAAAAGTATCATCTTATAGACGGAAAAATATGGTACTTTCATTGGAACTTTTTATACTATAGAATTCCTTTAAAATTTGCTCATCAAGAAGTAATGATGAAGATTGATATGGTAATACCCTCTGCTAAAAATACACAATATAAATTGTAACCTTACTAGATTGTATTGGTGGGGTTGTAGTAAAAGGCTATATTTTATTATATTTGGTGAAAATGCCCAGTTAGTTCTTTTAGTTGAAAGTTTTTGAAGAATTTGGAAAAATCATCCCAAAGTCTTTCATGATGAATCCTCTTGTTATTTTATTGTAAATATTTCCTAAGAAATATAAATTGATTCACTATAAGAAATAGTTTATGTTTCTATTGTTAGCTGTCAAATTTGTTATTACAAAATACTGGTAAACTAAAATACATCTGTTATTGAATCAGTGGTATTTAGATGTGTAGGAAATAGGTCTGTCTGAGAAGTAAGCACAAGAAAAACTCCACAATGAAGGATACATTTATTTAAGTCTGGTCACCATTCATTAGCTATGTGAGTGTTTTTCCTGAAAGGTTATCTTAATTTGTGCAGATGTGATTCCACGTAGGTAAATTAAATATGGATATTTAAAATGTTTGCACATCTTAAGATCCCAATTTTCTTTTTTGGATTTTCATTTTTGCTCTCCAGATTATTTTTTCTTTTTCTTTTTTTCATTTTAATCTTGATGTCTTGTTTCAATAACAAAAAAGTGGGGAGACAGTAGGAATAACACATTATTATAATAACATCCGCCTTGGACTACGAAATCGTGGTAACACATACCTGAAAACCACCATGTATTTTTATTGTGTTGTGTAGATTATTTTTGTAATTATTCATCATGAAACAAGAAAATGGTGAGAGGTTTCATCAGTTTCTCTTCAACCCCAGAAATAGGAAATTAACATTTTTACCAAAAATCCATCTTTATGAGCATTTTAAATATAGACTATCTACTAGCTCTCTTTCCTAGAGTGAAATAATGTTTTCTGTTACAGAAACATAGTGTTTTTTAAAAAAATCAATAACACAGCTAAACTGGTTAGAGTGGTGTAATTATTTTTCTTTTCCAGTTTCCTTAATTCTTGTTGTTCAATATTCAGACATAATTCTGAAAATGATTTATTTTTGTTCTTTTTTCCCCCCATAGGGAAGATTTATTATTTTTGCAGCTTAGTCTTCCTTATTTTTTCTCTTCAGAAAACCTTTCCTACATTCTCATAAACTTGATAAGTAAATGAGTTTCTTTCTTTGCCAAACACAAGCCTTGAAAATATTTTCCAGCCACTACAAGTTTTTATTAGGTTAGAAAAACCCTAAGTGACAGGGAGGAACCATCTTTGTATAGTCAAATGTTGATGAAGCTAAAGGAAAAATTGATAAGGATGCTTTTTTAATGACACTGAATTTGGCTGTAGCAAGCATGTACAATTTTGCCTATATAGGTCTTTTTTTAATTGTGGTTTTTATTTGTTCACCACCCAGAGTGCCTTGGTTGATGGGCAGCCAAATAAATAAACAAACAAAAAAACAAATAAATCAATCTAATTTCAAAGTACCATGTTTTAAAATGAAATAAAACTGGATTCATCAAAATTTTCAGGGAAACTTTCCATTACACAATTAGATACAATTTTTAAAGGATGCATTCCTATGTAAACCTAGGACATTCTAAATTTAAAGCTATGATTCAGACTTGGATGTTTAAATAAACTACAGTGGAAATCAAGAATACATTTCCTGTGTATTTGATGAAAACAGAATTTATGTATCTCCTCAAGGATGAACGACAGTTGAAACATATCTGCTTCACAATTTATATGTTACATAAGAAATCTCCATAAATATCTCTGACATCCTTAATTAGCATTTCACTAAATACCTGAAATGACCCAGCAAAGCAGCAGGGAAATATTTAACACCTGAATTTATGAAGCCACAATTTGCATATTACAGCAATGCAACAGAAGCATGAAGCTCCCATCTTTTAAAAAATGTTCTACAAAGGTAATATACAAAAGTGATGATGTACAAATTCAATTTATATTAAAAGCTGGAAATTCCACGGTATAATTTTGAAGAATCTTCTGACAATAGAATATATGTGACTGTCTTGTGATAACTAAGCCTGAGTAACAGAGTAAATTGCAGACTAGTCTTGACCCACAGTGAGGATAATAATATTGTAAACAATAGAAGAAGCATCACTACGAACATTGCTCCTAAGTTAAAGGTGTACAATTCTGTTGTGACTTCTAGAACACAACCTTGTTGAATATAACTAAGTACAGAAACAGCAAATGTAGCAGTTGGAGTTTTCCCTTGAAAGAGAAAGGTTAATGAGTATGGAACATAGTTTAGCAAAAGACTATTAAAGAAAAACATGATAAAGCACCATTGTATAAAATAAATTAACAGAAAGATGATCTCTTGCCTTTCTAACTTTTTCTTTTTTTCCCCTTCTTTCCTTCCTCTTTTGTAGAATATTAGTATCAAAGTAATGAAATGCACTCTATTGGTAGTCAGTGCAGGACAAATGAAAGAAAATGTATATTTATACACCACTGAAACAATGAAAGATATCAGTGAACGGTATTCTTTTATCCCCAGGTGGCCTTTAAAAGAATTAAACAAATCCCTTCAGGATCATCCATCATGGACCAGTAATGTCACTGATAATTGAACACAATCTCCATACTCAGAAGAATATATCTTTGTGCAACAGTTGCAGGGATGAACAAGAAAATACCTTCATAATCTCCATCATTCAGCATCCTCTTGATCACCATCATTCTCCATTCCAGGGACCAGGCCACTCCCTTGAGAACCTTCTTTGCTATAACTTTCTTTACTATTCTACATTTCTTCTATGTTTATGACCCTTTAAACAAATAGGAAATATTAAGATTGCACCAGGAATAAAGTGAAAATTAGTTTTAATATGTTTTCTATGGTAGTTTCCTAGTATTTAAAGAAGTAGTGGTATAAATTTTTGCTTTGCATATTAAATTTTTAAAAAAGAGAAACATTTATAGCATTGTATTAACTGTAAAAATCAGATCAGAAACTTCATGTCTATGTGTGTGAGAATGATCTTAAGGAAAAATACAAACATTTCAGATATCCATATTTAATATTTCTACCCAGAACAACATCTGGATGGAGAAATGAAGTCTCTTAGAAAATACATTGTTAATAGAGGTAATAAATGATGATGACTGGATTTGAATAAATGTATCCTTCATTGTAGGATTTTTTTTCCAAAGCACTTAATTATTTTTACATATTTCACTGCATCAGTGGTATTTAATGGGAAATTGCTCTATCTGAAAAGCAATATAGCAGCATTCTTAAATTTCATCCATTCATATTCATTAATAAGACTTGCAAAGAAGACTCCCCTCCTCCCAGGATTTAATTTTCTGTTGAAAAGAAATGAATAACATATTTATAAAGTAGCTAGTTCAGACTTTCAAAGACAACAATTACTGCAATTAATCTCTAGACAGCTGCATAGTTAATTCCACATTTAGAGTGATGAAACTATCCTGGCCATATGACACAACTTATTTCTGTATCAATGCCTCTCTGTTTCCTTGTATGGCTTCAGCACACAAAGCCCCTACTCCTGAAACCTGTTATCTACAATCCACACTCCCCAAAATCTCATTGCATTCCCTTTCTGCTATTGCTGTGCTTATCACTGAGTCACTCTTAAATTGTATCAAGTTAAATTGAGTTTTTATCATATTTAATTTGATTGGGGGATAATTCTTTTTATGACAGACTCCACTTTATCTTGATAGAACATTTCTTTATCAAGTGGAGCAAAACAATTGTAGCCTATCTCCTCAGTTCATCTAGCTACCCCAAACTTCAAAAGCCCTCAGGTAGTTAAAATCAATGACTTTGTGATGGTGAAGCAGTTACCCTGCCACAGCACTGGCTTAGATTTCAGCTGGATATGCAGCTGCTGAAAATAACATTGGTATGGTAATTGTAAAATGTTGGGGATTTAATGGTTGCTGAATCTTTTAAAACTCATTCTTGCGTGCCATATATTATGGCTACTATTTAACTTTGTTATTGTGGACACTGTATGGCCATTAAAAAGAGCACAGTGCATAATTCTTGCCCAGATGGCTTGTATTAATCTAGAGGAGGAAGAATATTTTGAAAGGAGAAAATCAGTGATATTATATTAATGGCCTGCTCTGCACTTTGTACATAGAAGGCACAGCAGTGTTGGTCACAGGAACTTGAGAGATCATTGTTACAACTTATGTAAAAGCATTTTCTTTTTCTTTTTCTCCTTCTCCTTCAGAATTTTCAGTAGGGGAGGGGAATTTTGAGCTAAGAACAATTAGATTGTACATAACTCTTCCATCTTGTAGTGTCTATATTTACTATCTGTGGCCTCTGGAGATTTTTCCTGCTCAGAGATCCAAATTATGGATAAAAGTATAACTTGCATCCCATGAAATGGACTTTTGGAAGGGAAAAACAGAAGACTGTATAAATATTCTTTGGCTGCCTGTTGCACCTCCAGAGGTTTTGCATCTCAGGTCTGCTGAACCCTGGGCTTGGTCCAGAATCTCATTAGCACTAAGGAGTTTCAGCCACCCTCTCTCTTTTGCCAACAGCTCCCATAATTGTAGCTCCCATAATTGTCAGAAAACAATCAATGTATGTGTGTGTGTGTGTGTGTGTGTAAGAGAGAGAGAGAGAGAGAGAGAGAGAGAGATTGGGGAAGACTTCTATGATCTAAGTGGCATGCATCAGGTCCTATAAAACCTCTGATCGTTTATGCATCTGCACCATTTATCACCAAAACAGTTGCCAGACTGTATTTTTCCCTCTGAAGCTTGTGATGTTCATCTGCCTTCTCTAAATCCTAGTACTCAGCATGATGTCTGCCTCTGTTCCTTTCAGTCTCACTAGTTTAGACACAACTAGGTTTGGTCCCATTGCAGCCTATTTGTTTGGTGCAGAGCCTGACCCTAGAATATGATTCTGCTTAGCCAGAAATGCAGAAACTGCTCCCCCCAACAAATCTTAAGTGTGGTCCACAGCTCCCATCCCAATGCTACTGTTAAATTATAATGAAGGAGGAGGAAATGATTAAATAGCCATATCAGTATATATTATATGAACATTAAATTTAAACAACTTTAAATTTTGTCTTTGTCCATTTCTTGGTTCTGGACCATTTTTGGGATGCTGACCTTAGCATGTGATCTCATACCCAAGTACAACTAAGTAAATGTATATGAAAGATGGGGGGAGGTATTAATCTGAGTTAAGAAAAAGGACTTTTCTGGGAGTGGAAAGGTATTTTTTATTTATATTTCAGCCAATATTAAACTCCAGACAAATTTGTATGCCAGTCTAGGTAGTTATAAATGTTGGTATTGCTGATAAACATGATACTACTGAGAGAAGTATCACTCACCATCCAACATTTTTCTTACCCAGTGCTTGCACATTTTCAGTCTTTGTACTCTCAGAGTTGCAAAACTACACTGGGAGAAAACACAGATTTACAGACTAGAACATGCCCTTTGTTCAGAACAAATAGGAAGGACTATACTGGCTCTTCTTCCCCAGTGAATTGTCCTTCCATCCTTCTATAAGCTACTTTTAGTTATGATAAGGAACCTTCTGTTGGGGTAGATTCTCTACACAAGTTAGAATTCTGGAAAACATGGGTTCCAAATCAAACAGGAACTTGATAGACCATTGTTACAACTTATGTAAAAGCATTTTCTTTTTCTCTTTCTCCTTCAGAATTTTGAACTACAGGCATCTTAGTTTCTCGGCTGTCAAGCTGCTGGAAGGAAATATATCCAGGCTGCAAAAACTGCCTACAATTTCTGGAGCATGATGAGAATGGATGCAGACAGCCAGCTTATTCATCCCAGTTCTATCTGTCTGGGCCTTTCTCATTTGTATTTAACCATGATGCAAGCATGTTCTAGCAACTTCTTTTTATGCCATGTCCCATGCTGTTGCCTTCATATTAGCTACCATGACACAGCCTTAAATTGTCTTTCCATATATCAGTATTAAAGTTGTGTTTCCCCTCTTATTCTAACACTGTCAAGGGTAACCTCATAGTGTATAAAATCTGTTAGGCTTTGATGTGGATTAGTTCGGAGGGAGATCAGCTAACTGCAGTGACTTCAAACAGAAGCAGTGGGGGACAGCAAATTTCATGCTGATATAGCATCCTGCTAATTCAAGGATAGCAGCAATAAACGTGTAGAGATTAACTAAACTGAATTAAATACCTTTCTTCTGATCTCACATATATTGCTGTGAACTAAAATTAATACAAGAGAGTGACATTATTTCCCAACTCATGCAACTAAAAACCATATGCTATTTTGGTTTACCATGAAAGCAAACATTCTATTTTAAGATGACACTTTATATTTTTAATGATTTAAATAAAATATTGATGTGATCATTTGCAGACTAAAATGATGCCAAGAATTCCATTAATAATTGACTTAAAAGACTAATTTTCAGTTCAGTGTACCATGTCATTCATTAAGGAATAATCTAACAACAGAATGAGATTTGACAGATTGATTGAATTTTTAAGCATCAATCTTCACTGAATAGATCGCTAAGTGGTTATTGAAAATTATGAACCATGTGGCCATCCAAATTATGCAATGATACAAAAAAGGAATACTGGAAATAGCTTTCAGAAACTGGGAAGGAATTTATTAGCATCAGCTATCAAGGCCCAAGAGAGTAGAGTAGGGTAGGGTAGGGTAGGGTAGGGTAGGGTAGGGTAGGGTAGGGTAGAGTGGAGTAGAGTAGAGTAGAGTAGAGTAGAGTAGAGTAGAGTAGAGTAGAGTAGAGTAGAACAACAATCTAAAATTGCCCAAGAAGAAAATCATTCAGTGATAAAACATACACTGAGAACATTTTTTGTTTGTTTGTGCCTTTGAGTCAGTTTTGACTCCTGGCGACAGGTCTGCAGTTTTCTTGCTGAAAGAGCAAGTCCTGAATGGCAAGTCTTGAAAAGTTTTATAGATCAAAATCAGCACTTTGAATTGTTCTCAAAAGCCTATTGAAAGCTGATGCACTGCCCATCACACTTGTATCATGTGATTATGTTATGGGAATCTTTTAGGAAAGGAAGAAACCAGTTGTGCATTTCTGCCATAGCAACAACCACGTTGACATGGATTCTGGGGCTTCTCTTCTGTTTTTTTATTGAACCAGCTCTTTCAGAAGAGCTCAGTAATGAAAATGTACTGCTATAATTTTAATTAGGCATTTATAAGCACATATCTGAATGCACATATAACACACTAAGCAGAGCTGAATTTGCCTCCAATCACTAGTTATGGCTTCATATTAACAACATTTGCAGAACATTTTTAAAATTCTGTAGCAGTAAAGATAAAATATGCCTGTGATGAAATCAACAATGGGAGTTCTTAGAGGTGTGACTATAGCTCAAGGAACTGTTCTGAGGTCTCTTTATAGATGCAATATCCTCATCAGCAAGAAGGAAAGAAAATGAGGAAACCATAAGGCTGCTATAGTCAGTTTAACCAAAAGACACAATAACCAAATAAGAAAAAATAGAAGTCATTCACAGCGTACAATATAAGGACTGTAACAGCCACTATGTAGGACAGACGGGCAGAAGGCTTGCAGAGCGCATCCATGAGCACCAACTAACAGAGAGAAGACACAAGGACACTCCTTAATCTCACAACACATGGACAGACTCAACCACAGTTTCAAGTGGGAAACTGCGAGCATCCTAGACCAAGCTAAATCCAAAAATGCAAGGGAATTCCTGGAAGCTTGGCATTCAGACAAATCAGCCATCTATAGACACATAGAAATAAATCATATTTACACACCACTCAAAAGAGACAATAAAAAAGCTAAGAAGGAAACAAAAACAAAAACAAAAACAAAACAAAACAAAACCAGAACACGTCCTCTGTATCAGCCAACACCCAAATAAGTAGGGATTAACACCAGGCAAACAATCAAACAGAAAATAATACCCTAATCAAGGCACTACCAAGGAGAAAACCACACCCCCACCAAGTACTGGCAGGGCAAACTACTGAATATAAGCAGACAGCAAACCCCACATTCACTCACATTGATGAAGTTATCTAGTTGAGTAATGAAATGTCTGCAAGCAAACAACCAAGCTCAGAGAGCACTAAGGACTCCACAGTTCAACTCTGAGCCACATATATTCGCTTCTATTAGAACTGTGCCATTTGTACATTTTCCAAGTTCTTTGTTAAATGTCAGTGCAAACACCAGCAGTGACACTGGTAAATGGATTACATTGATTATCCGTCCCACAGGATCTGGTTTTATTACAGTTCATCAAACGTTTGATAATATTATATTATTCATTAATACATTAGCTATGCATTCAGAAAAATTGCAATCATTGGTGGTAATTTCACTTGGACATAGAAAAGTCTTTCATATGATACTCTGGAAAAGTAATACTCTGATACAAGCTTTGGCTTAATATGGATTGCTGCTTGTTTTTATCAATTAGATCAACATGTGGTACACTACTCCTTTCATTTGGATTATTACAAATGGAGTTACTTTTTCATTCATCAAGATGCCTTAACTGACTCAGCAAGGCTGATCCTTATTTCCTCATATCTTAAATTTAATATTAGAACCACTGGCCTGCCTTTTTAGATATTTTAGGTATAACAGAGAGTGGAACTGAACCTATACTATTATGATAAGCTGCTGGTATATTATCACTTATTGATAATTATGTGTTTTCTATACTGAAACTTACTGCAATTATGCAGCAGTAATTAGTGATTTATCAGGTTTCTTGATTAAGTTCCATAGATTCTAATGTGACAATGGAAATTTGCAGTAATTGGATTTTAATTGTTGGTTGAATTATTTTAAATATTTACACAATTTTAAATAGTTATGAACAGTTACCTCAAGGAAATTTTCTTCAATTAGAAAATTATTATGTGATGTCTTTGATACAATGGCAGGAGTTTGGCTTTGTTTTTAGCCATAGCTGTGTTGAGTTTCCTGTACTAAAGCACATTCTGAAGAAGTTGGGATAGAGGCATAATTCTGACTCTTGTTCATATGACAAATTTATACTATAGACTAAGGTCCGATTAAAATAGCAGGTAAACTTTTTTTTTCTTTCTTTTGGGAAGACATGGACAATTAGGACTATTCATACTTGATTGCCAATCAAGTTTTCAAGCCATAGGACATGTTGCAAGTGGAAGTTGGATTGTCTAAAGCTGTAAAATGGTAATATACACACCTAAAATATTTCTTGATTTTGCAATGTGGCCCAGATGCATTTTTCAGCATCCAAAGTTTAAGAATTAATATGGTTTAGATAAACAGAAACCTGCAATACAGAACAATTAACAGTTATAACAAAGATGAATATATCTTATTTTTAGGAACTCAAATAAGTTGCTAGAATACCCATTATTAATGAATCAGTGACAAAGAGTCTTAAAAAGCATTGCATATTTCTTATAAGATTATTTTGAACTTTACTGGACTCTTGGGAGAATGGTTAAAAAAGCCTAGTTATTAATTTCATTATGGTGGAAATGTAAAATTTATGAGGGGACCCTTACTTGTATGATAGGGGCTTGTTCTATTAATGTTTCATTTTGATTTGATAGTTATATAATGGCTAATATGATGACACAAAGATCATTAGAGTATAAGGTTATGAATGTATTGTTTAATTATATATGAAGTACATGAAGAACTATGGATTTATTGCACTCAGGGGGTAGGAAATAAAATCACTGAACAATACTAGAAAGATAGAGCTACCCCAGATTTAAAATCTTGAATTATAGATATGTGTTTATTTTCCACTTATGAGCAGGCTTTTTATTGATGTAATGGAAGGATGGATTAATATTATTTTTTGCAGACAAAGTGTAATGATTTGCCTGAAAAATAGGCTGAAATGTATGTAACATAATTTTAATGTTTTGTTCTTTTTCAGTTTTTGTGGTTTTTTTTTCTTTTTTCTTTTTCTGTAGATTAAGAATACTGTGCTGTCTCTGTATTATACTGAAATGGTGCCTCAGGGTCCAAATAATCCATTTCCTCCTAATTCTCTGCAACTGCCATCCAACCACCTTCTTCACAATCTTTCCTGTAAAGGGAAGATTGGAAACTGGCTAATAGTTATTCCAGAATGGAGGGGTCCAGCAATGGGCTCCATCCTGCCATCCTCTTATCCTTTTGCCTTCAATCTTTCCCACCATCAGGGTCTTTTCCAAAGAGTCATCTCTTCACAGATGGGCTCTTGAGGAGGGGGTATACCATCAGCTTCTTCTACCTGGAGGACCACTCTGTCCCTGAAAGAGGAAGATACCACTGCATGGATGCATCCTTTAGTCACATCCCAGGCTACCTTAACAGCCCAGGAGGGGTTAGGATCTAACAGAAAGGTATCTGAATTGACAGATTAGAGGATCTTGTCCACTTCCCTGGGAGTCACAGAATCAAACTCAGTCTAGATAATCTCACAAGACTGTGTCCTGTGCAACTCACTTGGATCTGCCCAGTCAGAGTCCAACTTCAAGTGAATCTGAGTGACTTTATCTGCTAAATAGCATAAATACTTCTTATTGTGGCCCTGAAGATAGTCCTGGAGCCCATCTCCCCATCAGAGACTGGATCACTCTAAACAAGGTCACTGAGCAACTATCAGTGGACATAATAAGGGTGGAGAAATAATAACATTTTGCTTCCCTTATCACCATGACGTAGGCCTGAATATAGGCTCTAAGTGATGTTCAGTCAGATTCCTCTTTGTCTTTCTCCAATGGTGTTTCAAGCATTGCTCCTGGTGCTTCATCTCCTTGGAGAACCAGGATGCACCCCGGATCATCACATAGAAATAAACCACATAGGAGCAATCTGATTCAGGGCCTCAGTAATTCTACTATTGCAAGTCACAACCAAGACCTCAGCCAAACTGTCTATTAGATCCTTGGGGAAAACCCCAAAATCCCTCTGGAACCCAATAGGTCCATCAGTCATCCTGGGGTGGACTGATCTAACAGTACCTGTCACATTCTCCACATTCCCTTGCCTTTCTCTTATTTTCCTCAAAATAGAATCAGAATCCAAGGACATATTTTGACGTTAGTCTGGCTATAACAGAGCATATTTCTAAACATTATTCTAGACCTTTTAGTGGGATTCTGGTATCTCAACCATCCCTCAACTTCTATACTCAGTCACCTGTCATCTTCTATAATAGAGAATTTAACTGCATTGGTTTATTCTGATCCACTTTTGTATCTTGTTCAGTTGGATGACCAGACGATAGCCTATGGTTGATATGAATTTCCAAATGCTTCTAGTTAAACAGGAAGTATGTCCTCCAGTTTATTCTGAAAACAAACAAGCAAAAAGATCAGTACATAACTACTTGTACAGCACTTTCTTTACATTCCCGTGTATCCATCCATTGTGACATGGTCTTTGTTGTCTCATCAACATTTAAATTATTTTTCTGCATGCACGCTCTCAAGACCTATCTGACCATTACTCAAATCTATTTTTTACTGTTTATTTGGTAAAAAATGCATTTCTACATAGACCTATTTCTATGCCACAGTTTGCTAGGCTATCTCAACAAGTTCTCTCTGTCTCTCTCTCTCACTCTCTACTTTGATTCTCTGGAGGGGCTATTCCAGAAATAACATTCATTCATTCATTCATTCATTCATTCATTCGTTCGTTCGTTCGTTCGTTCTTTCGTTCATTCTGCTGATTATTCAGCAGCTATTCAAAACAGTTTTCTTTTTCATGTGAATGAAGTGTTACCATACATATTCAGAACTGTAGTAACAGAAGGCCAAGGCAGAGCTTCTGATGATTGCTGAGTGATCACCCCTCCATCCAATGAAGTTCTGGCTTTTTTAAGAGGCCCTGAGACATGGGGATTTGGGACTCCCACTGAAATATGTTGCTTGTATTGCTGTTTTCTGATATGGGTAGTCACATACACAGACAACACATACTTCCTGCTCGCTAATGGGATCATTCTTGCTTTTGTTGGCTTTTGCTTTGTTGGCTAGGTTCATTCTGTTTAACATTATATGGACTACTAGAAGACAGTACATGACCAATTTTGACCTATTTTGGGACTCATCAGATGTACATAGTCAGATCTTTCCATGCACTTCAAACCTGGTATGAACTCAGTATGTCTGACGACTCTGATGTACATCTGATAAATTCCAATATAAGATGATAGTGGCCCTGTATTACTTCCTGGAGGTCACTATAAGTAAAAGTACCTCCCAGGATATACATTGTGTAAAACAGTAAAATCCCCCCGCTTCCAAGGGAGTCACATAAACTTCCTAAAATGTAATACCCATAAAAAAGGGGACTATATATACCTTTCTAAAGGTATCTTTAAAATTTAAAGATTAAAATTATTTAAAATTATTGTTTAAAATTATTGTTTTTACCTTTTTATGCCACCTAGGCATGCTTCAATGACATTGATTAATAAATAAATAAATTAAATAAATTAAATAAATAAATAAATAATCTGGAAGCTTCTGAACAATAGTGTTCCAGGCACTGATCTCATTTCTCAGTTATTGTGTTTTAAATGAAATCATACGATTCAAGGTATGTAAGATTCTTATTGTGATTCAACCAACCATTTCAGTTAATGTTCAGTTCCTCTTTTGTTCCTTAATTGTAGAATTGGAAGAAACTGACCTAAGTCTTACTTTTCTTTGGTCTATGTTGGTTGACAGCATAACAGCTGGATTTCTTATATTGCTGTTAGTTTATTTTAAAGTGGATAAATTCCCCTGCCTGCGTTTTTATAGCTAGACAATAAGCATAGATGAAACTTCTTGTATTTTGAAGGACTGAATGATCATTCATATAAAGGCAAAAGAGGAATAGTATCAGAACACTTCCTTGTGGTAAAATATTCTGTTAAATATACCACTTGGCTTCATTTACTTCCAAACTCAGCATAGCAGCACTGATTTTCAGTGAGTGCTGGGATAAGTATTAGTTTGAAATTCTGTTTCAGATTATATAGCTTCCATAACCATATGCAATGGCAACTATTCTGTATTCTGCTGAGAAGCTGATGAGCGCTCTACTCATAATTTGGCATCTTTCAAAACCATCTTCGGTATATTGACTAAGCCTCAGTGTTTGGCCTATATATACTGTAACTTTCTTTGTTGAAATCCCACTTGCTTCACTATGAGTCATTCAATGATGGGTGAATATTAATTTAAAATTATGCTGTCATATATTTTGTATGGATAGCACAGGAGAGAGATTTGCCAGAAGTTTTTTTGGATCTGAAGAATCTTTGGCCAGTTTTTGGCCAATGTTGCAACACTGGAGTATCTACATGTCTTATGTAGTATACCTGCCTTTACACATTGGTAAATTGCAGGAGATATTTGTGGGTATCCAGTTCAAAATGTTTTATTTGCTAAAGTTGAATGTCAACAAGGCCAACAGTTTTGCTGGATTTCATACACTTAATGGCATTTTTAAAGTTCCTCCATTGTAAAAGGGTCGGTAAAATAATAAAACTAAAGTTCCTGCCATTTCATTTTCTTACAGTTTAAGAACAATTGGTATGCTACTTGATTGGATGTTACCTTGTGGCACTCTTCCACCTTCCTTGTGTTACTGTTCAAGTTTCTAATCATGTTCCAAGGTTTCTTGGTGGTATTGATCATGCCCATATTTTCAGTGATTTCCTGCCATGTCCCACATAGCTCTTTACCAACATGGCTGCAATTTTTTCCTGTAGAAAACACTGCCTTATTTTTATGTTGTCTATCTCACTACTCATTCATTTAATTTTCATGTAATAGTTTATTAAATTTGTATGCTACATAATCCATAACAGACTCACTGTGGGTTACATAAATCAACAATTAAAACACCCATGGTAAGCTGCTTTAGTGAAAATCCATAAACAAAATTAAAAAATAACATTCCTACCATAGACATACTAAGAATAAAATGTCCATGGTAAACAATAAAAATGGACATCCAAAATAATATTACCATAAATGAATAAGGCACTGGTTAATCATAATCCTATAGGAATACACAAATCGTTTCAGTGAATATCACTCTTTATAAGAGCCAATCTCCATATAAGATGATCATCCGCCACCAAACACCTTCTGGAATAGGTGAGTCCTCCCAGTTTTCTAGAAGGCTTGTGGGGGCCAATGTAATGTCCAAGGGAAAGCTATTCCACATTGTTGGTGCCATTGCTAAGAATCAATAGTTCTGTTAAGAGATTGAAAGTTTAGATTCCCAATAATTTAGTAGTAAAACAATGGGGTTAGAAATGTGTGGTCTTTGACTAGATTAGACAGCTTGTTATCTAATAACAGACACTATATTAAGGCAGACATTCTGTTTGAATCAAAGCGATAATGCTAATGGGAAAAAATATAGTAAGGAACTGATAAGCAGGAAAGTTGTTCATTTCCTTCTAACTTTAGGTGTGAGTCTGTGATAAATGATAAATCCAGTAAGGCATAATCAGAGATAGTGCCTGGCTGCATATATAGTAAATCACTGCAAACTTTTGATTAACTCTGTGTCATCAGAAGAGAGTTCCACCCTTTTGAGGCTAGAGTGTGAGTGCCATAGAACAGAACTGTGCACCATTCATTTCTGTTCTTTGTAAAGGAAAAGGACTACATCTTGTATTTTAGCAGTCAAGAGGCTAAGGAAGCTAGTAAAAGCCTTTGCAAAGTCCCATCAGACAATCATTTTGATGTTAATGTATATTCTGCAATATCAAATACAATATTTCAAGGAGTTTTTTTACCACCCTTTCTAATGATAGCCATTAGTCTGGGAGAGATAAAAAAAGAGGAGGGAGGGGAGGGGAGGAGAGGAGGAGGAGGAGGAGGATGCAGGGGAGAGTTACGTGAAAAGCATGTGGCAAAAAGCATTAATCATCTATGGGAAAAAGAGAATCAACTAGGGAGGGGGTTGGGACTTAGACAAAAAGGCAATTACACAACCAAAAGGCTCTACATGACAGCTAATCAAGTAATCAAACACTTTGGTTGCTTTTCTGGATTCAAAATTAATGAAAAGAAAACTAAGATAATAACAAAGCACTTAACCTCTGATGAAAAAAAAATGTGAAAAAACAGACCAGTTGTGAAATAACAAGACTCGCTGAAATACCCAGGACTCCATCTGACAGGAAGTAATAAAGATATATTTCACAACAATTACAACAAATTATGGAAAGAAATAAAGCAAGATCTTGAAATGCGGAGAAGTCTGAAACTCTCCTGGCTAGAACTTACTGCAGTAATAAAAATGAATATACTGTGAATTTTCTATTTCAAATGGAATAGAATTCTAATTTCAGACAAAAACCAGCAGGATTGGCAAAGAACAATCCACAGATTTGAAATTCTACAAGATTGAAAGGAATTAGCCCAGTCTAAGATTGTATTATAGAGCAAGTTGCTTATCTTAAGAAAATAGATAAGATCCCTGAACAGTAGAGCATAAATAATAGAAGGAAAATATTTAGCTAATGGACTTCATAGGTACCTATGCTACAAAGAAACAAAAGAAGGAAAGAATTTGAAAGGACATACAATAAGACAAAGCCTGTCGAAAATCTGGACTTGTTCAAAAACAAGAATAACTCTGACAATTTCATCACTAGACTCGCCATCAAATGCTTTTTACTCTACGGACAATTATAGTAAAAATGATTTATTTGCATATGCCAATATGATATATTC
Organism: Python bivittatus; assembly: GCF_059951505.1. Classification (NCBI taxonomy): domain Eukaryota; kingdom Metazoa; phylum Chordata; class Lepidosauria; order Squamata; family Pythonidae; genus Python; species Python bivittatus. The sequence continues at coordinate 15,532,101 of NW_028277035.1, forward strand.
AGATTCAAAAAACAGATTAAAACACAACAAGAACTGTACAATAAAGGAAGGAATTTACTATGGTGAATTTATTTACACATAACTGGAAAAATAAAAAGTGATCTCAAAAAAGGAGGAGGAACTTTGAGAAAGATGATAGAATTTGAAATGCTTATAGCATACAAAACCAAGATCACTTACTAGGACATATTTATCAACTGTTACTGGAATACGACCCAGGAACAGAACAAATTTAAACTGTATGATGAAATGAATGCAAACTTTGAAGGAAGTAATCACAGTGGACCAATGGGAAGTGTCATGGAAAAAAATCAATAAAAATTACTTCAGGCCACAATTTATGGGAAAATTGGTATTAAATGTTCCACAGGTGGTACATAACTCCATCCATAATTGACAAGATAGATAAAGTATATAACAACAAATACTGGAAATGCCATAATAAAGAAGGAACATTTTACCACAGGTAGTGAACATGCAAAAAAATTCAAAAGTATTGGAAAGAAATACATTACAAAATCAAATAAAATGTGAACAGACATTTCTATTAGGCATAATTGCATAAAATATAAATGAAAAATGTTACAATTCACTAAGATATATGTTGACCACAGCAGAATAAACCTTGCACAACATCATAAAGGATGCTGTGCCTACGATATCAAACTGGGAGCCGAAATTGGAGAATACGCTGTGCTGTGTATATATCCACAATGAAGTTTAACAAAATTCAAGCAAGAATGGCTCTGTTACGTACAACAAATCACAAAGCAAGGCAGATTGAGACAACTGGAATATGTTTTTAGGGCTCAGATTGAAACTGAGAACAATTACTAATGTTTGATGCAAAGTTCAATTATCTATACTGTGGCTTACAGCTGGGGATACAAATAGAAGGGAAGGGGAGGATGCAACTTACTTTTTCTTTTTTCATTTTTTTTTTAATTTAAATGTAGCAGTCTTTTATATCATCTTGATTTTTTCTTCTCTTTTTAAAACTTCTTTGTATTTCAATATTTTAACAATAAATATATAGGAAGAAAGAGGAAAGGATAATGTGATGGTTGCAAGGAAACTCCATGAATTTTTTGTAGATATTTTTGCTACAGAAGATGTGGGACAAACACCTGAACTTGCACTGACTCCTGAGGTGTGGAAGGTGTAGGGTGGGGACTTGAGCAATCAAAGCAAATTGAAGTAACAAGAGAAGATGCTCAATGACATCTAGATTGTACTAAATCTCTGGGCCCTAACAACATCTACTTGAGAGTTCTTAAAGAATTCAAATATGAAATTGCTGGCTTAGGTTCAGTGCTAGAGAAATGAAAGGTAGCCAAAATGTTTAAAGTTTAAAAAAGGAACCCAGGGAAGAGCCAGGAAATTATAGGCCAATCAGATAATGGCTCTTTTAAGCAAATTGATTGTAATGGTATAAAACCATTAAGCATATAAAGAAACAATCTTTCTCAAGGAAAATCAACATGGATTTGGCAAAGGTATATCCTGCTTCACCCACCTTCTACAGGATGGGTGGTTTTATTTTTTCTTTATAATGGATGAAGATTACCATACTGGCACTGTGTACTTGATAAAGTTCCTCATCAAAGGTTCTTGAGTAAATGGTTAGAATAAAAGAAACTGTCCTTTCATAGATTACTAACCAGTTTGCAGCAGGGTGTTAACTCCCTTGTAGCAAGGTGTACCCAGAATACAAGGCTGACAGTTCTCTTTCTGGAATCTCCATCTTCCCACCTCCTCTGACTGATTTCTGAGGGGTCTGCATGTTTTCTGAAATGCTTGTGTTGCCAACTGACTACTTTAAAATTTGCAGGGTGGATACTGAAGCAGGAGGACATTAAAAGAGGCATCAGGACGGAAACAAACAGCATCATGTTTATTTCCCCATTAATACTTACAGAACCAGAGGTCCTTCCCCAATTGCCATGGTGAACCAAGTGGCAGGGATGGTCTCTGGAATTCGACTCACAAAAGGGTTGCTTTTGTTGGGCAAGTTTTACAGTCCTTCAACCTCTCTCTTCCCCTTCACCCCTTACTTGCTTAGTTTAGGCATCAGCAAGGGAAGGTTACATATCACTGTGGTTTAAATGTCTAGCAGGCACTGGGCACCTGCTATGACAAAAGAGGGAAGTAATTATACAATTGGCATTACAGCAAAAAGTTTTTTTATCTCACAGCTTGCGAGAGTAAATAGGAAGAGCTAGCTTGTCTAAGCAGCCTCTCATCTAGGTGTTAATTCAAAAATGCAGGTCAGTCACAGGACATTGCCTGTAGCTGTTCCCCTTAGAGGCAGATACCTAAACTGCCACCAGCTGTTTTGAGGAGGCAGATGCCCCCCTACATCTGGAATCTGGATGGAGAGAGAAGGGAAATCCCCCTTCTTAAGGAGTAATCTTTTGAACAAATGGTTCTCACTTGACCTTTTTACCAAGATCACCAGGCCAAAATGATTTTGGAGTTTGTGGGGCTTCTACAAACCTAACACTAGAGTGAGAAAGCACTTATATTTTCATAAATACAACAAACTGAGTACCCAAGAAATAAGATAGCTGAACCAAATTATACGAGGCTTAGATCTACATACAAAATTTAGCATCATTAACCACAAACAAACAAACAGAGGGACTAAGAATGTGAACAAAGATAATGCCACATGACTGAGCAAAGCAGCACTGAAAAAAAAAATTCTGATGTTTCTGCAAATACTGGGTTGTATTTAGATCTTTGTTGTTCCTCAAAGATCTTTGTCTTCTTTGTAATGTTGTTAATTTTGTTTGCTATTGTTAGTTGCTCTTTTGTTTTACTATTTTAATTTTCTAACTGAAAGAAAGGAATGCAAACCACTTAAAGTCCCTTTGGAGGGTATAGTATATAAGCTCCAATAAACAAATACACTTTCATTGCCAAATCTGCCCTATTGGTTCCGATTCTCTCAAGGCTTCCATGCAGAAGTTCCAGGCCCAGTAAAGAAGCAGGATCCTATAGTCTTTGCTGTAGCTCTCTTAGTTTGTGGGGAAAAGACCCTTCTCATTGCTTCTCTCAGACTGAATCTCATCTTTTGCCTCTCATCAGAAGAGTTGATTCTCAGAGTCCTGAACAGAATTACCAGTCAGCCTGCAGGACCCTAGATCCACTATATGGTTACAAAACAGAAAGCAAATAGTAAGGTAAGTGGGTTTTTTTTTCCCAGTAAAGTGAAGTAAAAAGTAAAATCCTTCAAGGATCTTAGTTGGGACTGGGATTGGTCTTTTTCAGTTTATTTATGATCTTGACTTAGGGGTAAATAGTGGCCAAGTTTGCAAATGGTACCAAATGAAAAGTGAAAGTGATTGTGAAGAGTTCCAATCTCTTAGACTGGGTGAATAGCTAGTCACATAGTAAATAAAGGACAATTTAAATAAGTGTAATGTGAGGCATATTGGGGCAAAAAGCCCTCACATATATACTGACAGAGTCTGAGCTGTTTGCAATTAATTAGGAAAATAATGGATAACTCAAAGATGTTGATTCAGTGTGCAACAGCTATGAAAAAAGGCAAATTCCATGCTAGAGATTATTAGGAAAGGAATCAAAAATAAAACTGATCAAAAATCAGTTAATATCCTGATACAAATCTGTGGTATAGTGTGAGACTAGGCTGAAGCTGCCATAACCTAAAGATGAAGCAGGCACATAAGCAGAAAGGACAAAAGCCAGGAAACTTATCTATGAGATCCCTTCAGGGAGGTAGATAAGAAGGAAGCAAGTCCTTAAGGAAAAAACAAAGGACCTGAACCAGAAAAAGGAAGTTGGACCTGAGCACATAGAAATCCTCACCCCAATCCCATCAACTTGTAAATCAACCCAGCAAGGACTTTTGGGCATAAAAAGGGGTCCCAAAGCCCACCCACTCTGAGTCGTCTGAGTCACCTTTGGATCCAGACTTGGCGGCTTCCATCCCTCTAGCTAGTGCCTGGCAGCCTAGTTGGGAAGGACGTGGGTAAATGTGGATGAGCGTGTGTGTGTGTGTATGAGAAAGAACAAATGTACCTTGCAACCAGTAAAGTTTTGCTGTTACTTTAAATTCACTGGGTCTCCGTGTATTACAAAGAACCTCTTGTGCCCCAGTGTTCGGTTGGAAGTGATTTGTGTGTATCCCCAATTATTTCCCCGCTGTTGACCAGGGCTGTGTGTCTGTCTGCTCCAGCCGCACCTATCTGGAAAACCCAGGTAGAAAGCAAGGGGGGCTGACAAGATCCGCGTGCCTCAACAGGCTGTGAGTGTGTGAGTGAGCGACCATAAGCCGAACCTGGGAGCAGCGTGTGGAACAATAGTATGTCATATCTAGAATACTGGGAATAATCCCAATCACCACTTTTGAAAAAAGAGATAATATTGCTGGAAAAAGTGCAGAGGGCAACCAAATGAATATCTATCTATCTATCTATCTATCTATCTATCTATCTATCTATCTATCTATCTATCTATCTATCTATCTATGACAATGTAGGACCTATAGTGACTACTAATCTAGTTTCAAAGGGATCTCATGGATGACCAGTCTATTGAGGGCAATTGGTCTTGAGACTCTGCTGTTACTTCCACATTAGAGAGAGTGTGCCTCTAAACAGCAATTTCAAGAGAACAATGGCAGGAAAAGGGTGTATTGTCATCTCCTCATGATCATCTCAACATATCTGTTGGCAAGAGTGAGAGCAAAAAATGCCAAACTAAGATGGGCCTTGGTCTGTTCCAACAGTGCTGTTCTTAGATTCCGATCTTCAAAGCCTGGAATTTGGCCTTGGGTTTACTGTTTTATTGTTTAAAATCAGCCTGGGGGGCCCTGAGAGAGGTCTCTTCAGATACAGATTGCCTAGATGTGCTATAGTAGATAGATGATGCTGTGTTCTGTTTCAACAGAGCTCCAAATTATCTTTTTTGAAAATGTGTCAGTAGGCTGTACTTCTGAGTTTCTGGGATGTGGGGAGTAATATGTTGGCTTGCATGATAATCTCAAAATTAGAGATTCTAGTTTGCATCAAACAGCATGAACACGCTTGGGGTAAAACTGGGCACTGGTTGCACTTATACAATTCTGGCCAAAATGTGCTAAAACCCATCAGTATTGTGCTTACCATTAGCAGCGAATGCTGCATGTGGCATGGATAGAGCTAAGGATAGTATAATTAGCATCTTCTCTATAATGCTAAAAAGGCTTATGTGAAAACCTCAGTGGACCATGACAGGTGGCAAAGGTCAATTTCTGCAGGCCATTTGATAATAATAATGTCATATGGAAGATTGCATCATGGAATGCAAGTGGAGAAAATGGTAAAGCGTATGAATGAATGAATGAAATGATAGAAGATGAAGAGAAAGTTTAAAAGGGACAATAATAGATTTGAATGATGGTGGTTTGATTTCTGGAGTGGATGTAGTCACTACATGCAGAAAAGTGGGGGAAAAAAAGCAAGGGTTAAAATGTATGTCAGAGAGTATGAATTGTCATCATTAGGATGCATATACAAATAGGAGTAGAAGACTATAAATTGCTGATAGTTGAATGCTAATACTTGAATGAATAGTAATAATGGAAGCACTAGAGATGCGATGTGAAAAAATGTGCAACATTCTGGATAAATGTAATCCAGGAGGGGAAAAAAATTAGATGACATGAATGGATGGTTGGGAATGAGAAAAAAGTAAAGAAAACTGATGGAGCCATTCAAAGATCCAGGAATATATTAGAATGGTGACTGTTTGGTGTGGTGTTTGCTTAAAAAGAGCATCAGAACAGTTAGTCCTCACTTAGCAACTGCCTTGTTCAGGAACTGTTCGCAGTTATGATGATGTTGAAAAAGTAACTTTATGACCAAACCTTACATTTATAACCTTCGCAGGTCTGCGAAGGAGACAAAGGAAAGGAAAGCAAAGGAAAGCTGAAGTAAAATCATGAGCACAGTCAAGATTTCACTTAGTGACTGCTTCGCTTAACAACCGAGTTCCAGTCCCAATTGTGATTGTTAAACGAGGACTGCTTGTATATTCATATCTACATAAGGAAAAGGAATGGATATTAATTTTATTGATTCTATTCATCTAAATGTATAATCAATTTGATTGTTTATAGTGAAAGATTGAGAGCATTAGTGAAGGATGATGAGAAATTCTTAATGTGGGACAGAGCATTATTTGCTAGTGTCAAGAGTGGATCTTGGAAAAAAATGGACATGAAGAAAAAGAAAGAAGTGAAGGAAGCTAGAATGAAAGTAGAATGATTGTAGGATTAAAAAATACAAGTCCTGATCTATGTGTGTGTGTGTGTGTGTGTGTGTGTGTGTGCATGTGTGTGTCTATATAAAATAAAGTAAATCTAATGTTCAGCATAATGAATGGAAAGTAGACATAGGGGAAGAAGATGTAGAAGCTTTTATAATACCAATAATATCATGAAAAGAAGTATGCTACAAAGTGCTACAGATAGACAGATAGATAGATAGACGATAGACAGCTAGAAATGGTAGCTATAGCTGAATCATAGCTTTGGTTACCCAACAATTTCTACCTACTCTTTCTAACCCCAGTGATGAAGGCATACCTCTGCCTCTGCCAACCATCTGTCATCTATTCATAGAGATGATTGCATTTTGTATGATCACACTCAAACACTTCAGTTTAACCTCCATTTTATTTTCTCTTATTTTTCCAGGAATAGAAACTTCAACAGTTGTGTTTGCCATGGTAACTATAATAGATCACTCTGTCTCTTTTCTAAAATCTCCTACTTTTAGGTTATCATTGCATCCTTCTAATCATGTTACCACCTAGAAAATAGCTCTTAAAATCTGCTCTAGTAAGTAGCCTGAACCCTTGAGCCTTGCCCAATTTCAAAGGGTCATTTTTTCCTCATTAATAATACTTCTAACCATTGACCAGATGATTAATTCACTCCATACAGATTCATTTGCATTTAAAACTCTTTATCCATAAATTCGAGTGAGAGCACTTACATTTCCTCTGTATTTCATGTTCAGATGTGTGGTGGGGTCTGATAAGCTACTTATAGGATACAAAAGATGTGGTTATTAAGGATACATGAATCACTCCAGTTCACATTGTGATTCCACTTCCATTGGCACATTTGAATGATTAAATTAATTCAAATTGCAAATCACTGAACTGTATGAATTTGACTTGAAAATTTGATTTGATATAAGTGTATATGTGTTGTGTGTGTGCACATGTGAATACACAAAAGACTATTAAATCACTGTATTGATTTGAAGGAATCTGATTCATAGGCATGTGTCAAATCAACTGAGTGATTTAACTTAGATTCAGTTCAAGGAGGTGAATAAAAGCTTCACGGAGCCATAGCAATTATGCATTTTAAGTGTTTCAGTTTCCTGGTTAGTACAGAAATGTTCATTCTCTGATTTATGTATTGTCAGAGAGATCATATCCTCCATGTCTTTCTCTTTCTGCACAAGACAAAAAAAAAAACCTACTCTCTCTCCTTATAACTGACAGAATCAGCTACTTTTATTTTTCTTCAAGTTTTGTTAAAATGTGCATGAATTAGATCAAAACAAAACAAAAATGTTGGGTTATGTATACATAGAACTTTGATCTGAATATTTCTCACCCTTCACTACATTGTGAATTCACTGGTAGGCTCGGCAAGCCAGGTTTGCATAGATGTTCTGACTGCATGAACAAGCGCTTCATATAGGGGCTATTCCATGCCATGGATGGACAAATTATTAGTTAAAGTTCCTGCTGTATATGGACAAGAGCTGCAACATGCATATGTGTGGCAACAGCTCCACTCAGGGGCTGCAAATTTGGTAAGACATCAGAGATTTCTGTGTTAGTACCAGATACTATGAGGGATGCACGGCCCTGGCACAGGGGTTTCTCTGATAATGCAACAGAAGCCCAGAACTGCTTCCAAATGTTAGGGCTTCTTAAGCAACAGTTGTCCTACAGCCATGTTTTTCAAAGGCGTTCACATTGGGCTGTAAAATTAGAATAAGTCCATTACCTTACATCAATCTGTAGGATCTTACAGATATTTCACATTTTTAAAAATTATTATTATAATTATTATTCATTTCTAAGTAAAGGACTTTGCTTTACTGATCTGTGAAGGTTGTAAATGCCAGGATTGGTTGTAAAGTTACTTTTTCATCATCCTTGTAACTGTGAATGGTTGCTAAACAAGGCAGTTGCTAAATGAGGACTACCTGCATATCCTCAGTGTTTCCAGATTGCTTATCTTCAGAGAGGGAAGTATGGCTCATACAATTTGCAAAGCAGTCTGTGCAGCAAACTCGTGGGAAACAGGGTTTCCTGAAGGTAAAAAAGGATTCTGGGGAGATGTTAAAGTACAACATAATTTCTCTATCATTATGTGATGTTTTGGAAAGAACACTTGAAATGAATAATCCAAGCATGAAAGTAAATGACTTTAATCTGATTTTATAGTGATTTGTCAAAAGATTTCTCTTTGTTTTCATCTGTACAGATGGTTTTCAAAAAACATTTATGACCGACATGTATCTTATGGTATAATCTTCTTTTGGTTGAATTTAGGACTACCGTACTTGGGTTGTAAACAATCCAGGTGATCATTAGATGGCAGGAAAGAGAAACACTGTAGTGCCATCTAGTAGTTATCTGGATTTTTGGAACCCATATAAGGTAGCCGTAGGCATACTGCTACCTCTCTGACTTTCCACACTTCAAGTAAATACAACAATAAAGCCATGATGAGGGAAATCTTACCACACATTTCTTCAGATAAGAATTGCAGACAGCAGAGAAGGCTGCAGAATAATGGAGAGATGTATAATTAGAAAACTCCTGACAGGAGCGATACCATGAACACGCTAATGAAACTCTAAAGCAACTTGGAAAGCAGAAGATTTCTTCTTAGGGGCAGAAAATGTTTGGGAAATTAGAACTGGATTAAATATATGATATCATAGGCCAACTGAGGTCCGTAACTAGGCATTAAAATGAATATACTACGATTCACAATACTGTAGAAACAACGTTGCATGAAAGAAAGTTCATCACCAACTTGTGGTAATGAAATGGCCAGCCACTTCAAATGATGACATAGTAAAATGGCCTAGTAACCCTCAAATCACAGAGGTGCTACTTATTTATATTAACTCAAGTTTAATGGAAATAATCTTAGTCAAAAAATGTATTGATGTGAAACTAATGAATTTCTTAGTTCAGTTTTTTTTTTTTTAATTTCAACCTCTCTGTTCTTTCTTCATCATTTCTTAGAAAGATATGATTTCTCCAGAATCCTTCAGCAAAAGGATGGTTTCTGTAATCTAAGGTGAAGAAAATATAAAAGCAGATAATATAAACATGTCACTGTGAATCCAACCTTCCATTATAGAACACATCCTCCTGTATACAATGGAATAGGTAGATCTATACAGCTTTCCTAAAGCCTGAGAATGCTGACCAAATCTCTGCTAGAAGGAAATTCCAAAGATGGGGGCTGGCTCTTGAAAATGCCCATTTCCAAGACCCTGTCAGGCAATAATTTTTGTTAAGATGTGACCTGGAGGAAGTTGAGCCTATTTGATCTGGATGACTGGGCATAGGAATACAGGAGAAGCAGGTCCCTCAGTTAACTATACAGGGCCTTAAGGGTGACAACTGGCATTTTGAATTGTACCTGGAAGCTGACTGGCAGCCAGTGCAGCTCCTGATGCATTAAGTTGTATCCTAATGCTCAGCCATCCAAGAACATTAGGATACACCCATTACTGCCTGTGCTGCCACATTCTGCCAGCTGTAGCTTCCAAATGCTCTTCAAGAGCAACCACATGTATAGTACCTTACAGTAATCCAAACAGTAGGTGACTAGGGCATCTGTGACTGTTGACAGAACCTCCTGATCCAGGAATGGCGTACAAGATCTAATTGTGCAAAAGGCCATGGCTGCCACCTGCTCCTCAAGTAGGAGTGGTGAGTCAAAGAGAACACACAAATTGTGGACCATCTCTAAGCAGCTGAGTGCAACCCAGTTCAGAATCAAATATGATATTGCCCTGGAACTGTTAGAGCCATAACCCAAAGCCACTTTGTCCTGGAGGGATTCAGCTGGAGTTTGTACCTCTCCATCTCCCTGACAGCCTCCAGGCCCTGGATTAGCATTTCTACTACACTGCCTGGTTGGCCCAGGGATAAGATGTATAAGTGGCTATCATCAGCACGATGATGGTGACACTGATGACATTGAACCCTGTGCTGACAGATGACTCTCCCAGTGGTTTCACATAGCTGTTGAACAGAACAGGAGAAAGGAGATCCCTGAAACTCTCTACAAAGAAGAAGTCTCAAGGAAGATCTCTCCTCTGCCATCACCATTGATTGGAGCCACCACTTCAGGAAGGAGGAGAACCATTGCAAACATTGGCTCCCCCACTCCAATCTCCTGGAGTCAGTCCTGAAGGATATAAAGTTTAAGTTAATGTGAATGGAGAGTGATTTGATGCCCATGACTAGTTATTGGAGGAAAAAAATCTCTTTCAGCCCCTCTGTTCTCACTCAAAGATGGCTGATGGATAAAAAGGCAGTCCAGATTTGAAAGAAGCAACAAAGATGATGTGAAAAGTCCCACAAATAAAATATCTGAATATTAGGAAAGAGGATGATTCAGTCATGGCTTTCCCTAGTCCAGTCCCCTCTTGGTCCCTTACTTGCTCTTTCCCACTTGATATAAGCAAACTGAGAATTCCAACTGCTCCATTAAGTAGATGGATTGCAGAAGAAATAACCAAGAGCGAAATCCCATGCATATCTTCTCAGAAGTACATTCCATCAAGATCAAATACATTTACTCCCACTGCATATACATAGGGTCACAGCCTAAGAAAGCTACATCCAGCTCAAAGTTGGGGTAGTTGAAAAGATGAAGACAAGGTCTCTAAAGCTGAACTTGATTTTCTGACTTCATAAACACACCCGTGCAGGTTTCTTGGCAACAATACACAAGTGGTTTCCATTGGCTTTTGCCAGGATGTTTTTCAAGTTTGCAGTCTAGTCTAGCCCTAGTATTAGGATCTGTTCCAATCAATAACATCCCACCCTGCTAGCTTCTGAGCCCAGAGAAGCCATGCATACCTTTTGTTCATTAAAACTAGTGATTTCTTAGCATAATAAATCTAACAAAGCCAGAAGTTTTGAAAATGGTTATCTAGCCCTTGATGTTTCTTAGTTGGGTATTAATTTATAGATAAAGATGAGAAAGAATGTGAGCTGTTCTAAATGCTGGCATAATATAAATGATAGCAATACCCTCATTGTCATAATGGAGGCGAGCGGAAGACTGTTAGGTCAACTCTTTCCAAAGAGATGACCTAACAGGACACCTACTTCTTTCCATGCTAATTGCTTTGGGCTCCTATGATAAAGTGCCATTAACCGTTTTGTTCACACAGCACTTAATTGGCACATTTGGCGGCACGTGGTGCCACAAAGAAAATGGCAAATTACATTTAAAAAAAAAACCACAGGAAGTTGAGGAATAACTTTCAACTTTTAAGTGTGGAAATCACTGGAACCCAAACTGTTTGATGAAGAAAATGGCAAATTACATATTGGGGGGGGGGGGTCACTTCCAATTCATATGTGCCAAAATTAATATCCCTGGAATATTTCTTGCAAAATGATTGTTTTGTGAGCATGTATATGCATGTGTGTTTTAAGCTGATTGCTTCATCTGTATAATGTGGACATTGTGAACCCAGAAAAGCCCAAGCAGGCCCTGCTACCTGCAAAGGACAAAGCTGGGTGTCCTGTGACTGACCTACATTTTTTAATTAACACCTGGAAGAGAGGTTGTTTAGACAAGCTAGCTCTTCCTATTTCCTCTCAAAGCTGTGAGACAACAAGCTTCCTGCTCTAAATCCAGTGAATTACTTACTACTTTTGCCTTAGCTAAGTACCCAATACCTGCTAGGCACTTAATCCTCATTAATATGTAACCTTTCCTTTCCAGTGCCTAAAATAATCAATTCTGAGAGTGGGGGTTGGGGGGACAGAAGGGTTGAAGGGCTATAAAACTTGTGCAACAAAAGCAACCTCTTTGTGAGTGGTTTCCAGGGAAGACCATCTTCACAGCTTGGGCTCATTGTGGCTATCTGGGGACAGGGTTCTCTGGCGCTGTAAGTAGGGGGTCATTTTCAATAAATCTTTATTCAATGTAAGCATCTTGGCATTTTCTTTGGTGCTCACCTCTTTTGATATCCAACCTGCATATGCACTAGCTGGCAACAGGGGTTTATGTGGGATAATCATATTCTGTCTGGATGCTTGAGGGAAAAAAATAGGGTTAATGTAGACTGTATTTTTTTTTTTAAAAAAAAGCTTCATTTGACATACTGTAGCAAGAGCAAGCAATAATTATCAAACCTAATAATTGTGATGTTTGGTTTGACTTAGGCTTATATGTCTCTTTGCACAGGACTAGCCCATTTTATTTTGCCATGTGGGGTGAAGCAGGGTGAAGGGAAGGGAAGAGTCACTATGTCCTCTTTGCCACATGAAATAATTGCTTCCCTCAGCCTAAGGATGAGGGTGGCCGTTCAGTTGTCCCTGTGGTGAGGATGATAGTCATGTCATGCCAGCTTGGACAACATCTCATGGGAAATGGCATTTCTTAAATATTTGAAGGATTTTATTATACTGATTTACTTTTGTTACAAAGTGGAACAGAGGCTTTCATACAGATACTCAGAAACTCCATTTAAAATGGAAAACAGATCAGCCATATATCACTCTGAACTCAGAAGAACCTCAGAGCCATTAGGAAGGACTATCCCTAAAATATTTTTTTTTCTTCCCCTGGAGACTTACCAATGTCCAATATGGTCTCTTCCTAATATAGGGAAGACATTTTCATTTATAAATAGTATTTAAAAAAAAATAAAAAGATAAAAACTAATACAAACTGTAAAAAAGAAAAGAAAAGAAAATAGAAGGTGTAAAATAGAAAAAAATAGAAAAGAAAGAAAAAATAAGAATAAAGGAAAGAAAAAGAAAAGAAATATAAAGAAATTACTTCCCCCTTCATCACAAGTATAAACAATTTCAGTAACTTATCACTTTCTCTTTAAATAATGATCTCTTCTTCCCATATCCCATCTCTTATCTATAAACAAATCCATAAAACCTCATTATTTCAGTCCTTTTTAAAAAAAAACTTTTATTAAGATATATAAAAAGTACAGTTAACGTACAAATCAAAAAGTATAGAAAAGAAAGAAGATAGAACTAAAAGAAAAAGACAAAAACTAAAATAGTGAGAATAGGTAGAAAGATGAAACAGAAAGTGACTTCTGACTATCTCCAATACAGGTACGAGTACAAATTTGAAAGAAGTTAATCTCTTACCACTAATTAATCCAAATTCACATTATTTCTATCAGTACAAACCTTCTAATCATTAAATCCCGCAATCAAACCTTCATTTTTTCCCAACCCAAGCATATAATCTAGGAAGGGTTGCCATGAGGAGACAAATTTAGAAACGGTATTATCTCTTATTAAAGCTGTTACCTTCGCCATGTGAGCCAAGTCCGTTAATTTAATCATTCCAATCGTAGATATTTGTGAGTCTTTCCATCTTTGCGTGTATAATAGTCTTGCAGCTGTGATCATATATAGAAGCAAAGTTCCATGTTGTTTCTCCAATCCTTTCTCCATCAAACCCAGTAGAAACAATTCTGTTTTTGTTTTTTTTTAATATTCACTTTAAGAATCTTTTAAATAGTAATGCATATCTGGTCCCAAAGTTTTTTGGCCTTTTCACAAGTCCACCAAACTCATTATCTCAGTCCTGATGTCCACAAAAGTCCATTAAGGTTACCAGAGATAACAACATATCTATTTTGACCTCGATCAAATAATCCAACTTCATATTCCTTTCTTTTACTTTTAATGATCTTGAACTTTAGTTCCTTGAAATAATGTCCTAGGACTTGATTTATTTTCATTTTTTCTTTGTCCTTTCCCACAAAATTCTTCAAAACTTTAACAAGCCTCTTTTGTAAATCCAATATAGGAAAAGTATCCAAGGCACTTTCTTGGTTTGTTATTTGTATATCCCTTTTATTGATTTAGACATCAGCCAGTTTCTATTGTATGTCCAGTTTAACATCTTTTTCCATGTCATTCTTGTAGCCTGTCATTTGTAAATCAACTTTCAAATCAGTCTCAATTATGTCAGGTAAAACTTGTTCCTCTTCCATAATATCTTTTAAACACAGTCTATCTATAGAGGCAGACACTCTTAAAAGTAACTTCTGGGTCCATTGTTCAAAAATATCCTTCAAATATGTCCAATGTTAAAATATTTTGCTTCATTCTGTATTAGTAAGTTGAGTTTGAGTGTTCTTCTCCTTTAATTTTAATCTTTAGTTCCTTCTAGTTCCCTCTAGTGTCCAATTTTTGAAGTCTTATCTTTTTTTTTTTAAAGAATTCAAAACAAAAGCATTTTCCCATGGGAAGGATTCTACATAGTTAATTCCAAAAACTTATTTCAAATTTATCTGGACCCTTAGTCCATTTGTAATTTTCTAAGATTAAAGTTTTAATCACCCTTTTACTGTTTATTCCAGGAAAAAAAAAATCCTTAAACTTGTTATTTAAAACTTCTTTTGCTAAGGGTTGAAGGAAATTCACCTGGTGCTGTAAAACTTATCAATCCAAAGGTTCCTAATAGCTGAAAAGCAATTAACAAGCAATTTCTGAATGTGATTAGAAAAGGAAGTATGCAAACCCAGTGTCCTTTTAAAGGCACCAACTGTAGTTTGAGCAAAAAGATGGTGATTCCCTCATCTCCCAGAGCATGAAACCCACTGGAGACCACTGTCTTTCAGTTTCCTTGTAAGGAGCAACTGTATGGAGCCCTTGTGGGCAATCTCAAGTCCTCTTCTTCTTTGGAAAGGAATTATGAAGAGCCTGTCTACTCATCAGCTCTTCATTCTGCTGCAATTGTCATCTCCGCTTTCAGCGGAGCACTCTTAAGTTCTCTATTTCTTCTCCATAAGTCCCAGGGACAGACATTTTTATTTCAACTGGCTTCTGGTGGTCAGAATATGGAAAGAATATGATCAAATAACTTTGCTGCAGCTAGGAAAATTGTAAACTGGAAAAAGTGTTTGGAATAGATTGATGTATAACCAAATTCTAATTCTACCTTATCTGAATTATTTGAACTTGTACTGATTCTTCAACAAGACTAAATCAGCTTAAATACAAGTGAACTCTGCTTTAGTTTGCCTATGGACAACTCAGTCTGGCTATATCCCCTACTCCAATTAAATCAGAAAGATACTATGGAACTCAAGATTGTGTTTGTTCATTTGTGCCTTCAACTGACAGTCTGGACAAGTCCCTGTAGTTTTCTTGGCAACTTTTTTGGGAAGTGGTTCACCATTGCTTTCTTCCTAGGACTGAGAGAGAGGGACTGGCCCAAGGTCATTCATCTGGCTTTGTGCCCAAGCTGGGACTAGAACTCCTCTCCTCTCCTCTCCTCTCCTCTCCTCTCCTCTCCTCTCCTCTCCTCTCCTCTCCTCTCCTCTCCTCTCCTCTCCTCTCCTCTCCTCTCCTCTCCTCTCCTCTCTTCTTTTCTTTCAATAGCTGCACACTGGGCTGATATTTTCATCAAACTGTCTGCTGTGGCTCCAAGATCCCTTTCTGGGCGGCCACTACCAGCTCACCTCTCCTCTCTTATACAGGCTGAGTGGGATTTTATTTAATTAATGATTTATTTTGGATGATTTTATCAATGGTCCATGGGATTCTTTGTTTCTGTGCTCATGGTCTACTGGTTTCTAGCCTGGTGCCTTAACCACTACCCCAAACTGATTCTTACAAAACCTTCAAATCATTGTTGACTCCTGTGACTGTCTGGAGAAGTCCTGCAGTTTTCTTGGCAAGGTTTTTCAGAAGTGGTTTGCCATTGCCTCCTTCCTAGGGCTAAGAGAGAATGACTGGCCCAAGGTCACCCAGCTGCCTTTGTGCCTAAGGCAGGACTAGAATTCACAGTCTCTCGGTTTCTAGCCTGGTGCTTTTAACCATACACCAAACTGGCTTTCAAGATGTGTTTGGGAAAGGTAAAATGATTAAGGAAATTTATGTAATTTCACGGTGTGAGGACAAAATCTAACCCTGCTTATGTGACTACAATGGTATTTGGCTAGCCATAATTGGATAAACCTGTAAGTCAGTTCCCACACTGAAAATAACTAAATGTTCCAAATAAAATAGGATGCTAATATCTAGTTGTCACTGGGTTGGATATAGAAACAGGGGGACTCAGGTTCAACTCCACGCTTAGCTATGGTTAACTCTGAGCCAGGAATTGTTTTTCAGTCCAACCTATCTCCACCAGGATGGTGAAAAAACTGGAGGACAGAGTACTATGTATGTTGCCCTGAGCTCCTGAAGATAAGCTATAGATCCAAGAAATAGAATTCCACTGAAGACGATGGAATCAACTTGGCTTCAATTATTGTTTAATTCAATTTACAGGGAAATAATCACATATTCCTCTATGCTGTTTTTCTGTGTGAATCTACCCAGTATGTCTTAGCATTATCTGTGAATCAAGGCACTATGATCTGTTCAATAAACCATGCTTTAAAATTCTTGGCTCAGCCTTATGTTTCAGTACAGCCAGGGTTTCTATCAGGAGTTACTAGAGACATTTGGATGTAACACTAAATGTTGGTTCATGACTGATTTTAGCATATCTATTCCCTGCTCTTTCCCTTGGCAGAAGTACAAAGATGAGATAAGAATGAATTGCCTTTAAATGTTCAACTAACTATACCTTGCTTGAAGTGTAATAGATCATGGCTAGTTTCTAAATTATGTTTCCTTTGAATTAGTTTTAAAACATTTCTTATTGTTCCAGTTTGAACAGAACAATGTAGTAATATTGTATATATTGCATTATTAAAGTAGAAGAACTAGCCAGAGACAAGGATATCGATTGTGGATATATTTGCTTACAGACCCTTCACACAATCACTTTATTTTCAAGGACTTCCTTGCCTAACTAGACAGTCCTTATATTCTGTGTCTTGAGTGAGAGTAAGTTGCTTGTTAATAACTAGAAGAAATACAATAAGCATGTCTCCTCTGAAGAGTCTAAATTAGAGGACCCTCTGATCAATGTTATCAATCAGAGAAGTATTTTGTTTGAGCAAAATAAAGGAGCTTTTCGTATGAGGATGTATCAGAGAGTTTTTTGGGGGGCGGGGCATGTTATTTGCCCATTCCTTTTCTCTACAAAAAATAATCTTTGTGATCATCTTCAGGCTGCTCTTTCTGAGTTGATGAAGTTCATTTTCTAATCAGGAAGGGTGATCTTGAGTCAAGTGCAATCAGAAACTTACAAGGCAGAAAGTGATTAAAAAAAATGTAATGATAACTTAAGATATATCCTGTGTGAATATATCAAATATGAAAGTATTGCTCCAGTGAAATCATTAATTATTCTGTATGTCATACATTCCATTTGTTACCTGAATTAATGCAAATTTTCTTCTTTTATATTGTTTTGCTCCAGACTAGATTATACGAGGAATGCAGCAGCCAAACATTTAGGCTACAACAAATCTTCCTCAGTTTTTCAGACCTCACCTAGAAAGCAGTATCATTACTGGGTTCACACTACATTGAGCTGTAGGTTCTAATAACCATTTTTAGCAAATCAAAGTGACATTAAAACATACACTATGATTTATAAGCGACAATGGCTGAGTTCACTGTACCAAAACCAAACAAAGCATACTTTTGTTAGCCAGTCAGGGAGTCCAAAGTAAGACTAGCTCCAGAATTGCTGGGTAGTGGCTGCAGTTCTCTCAGACCCATTTTCAACACACCTTCTGCCACGTACCCGATTATTCATCTCCCTGCTCCCTTATAACCTTTGGTGTCCTAGATGAGTGCATTTTCCCTCAGTGTTCAGGACATCCATAAAGGTCAGAAGCATTCATTTTTAAAACAGGGCTTATATCATTTCTGACCTGAAGTAAACTGCTGATATTGAGAAAGAGACCATTTTGGTTCAGTGGGCTTTCCCCTCCCCCCTCCCCCTCCCCCTCCCCCTCCCCTCCCCTCCCCTCCCCTCCCCTCCCCTCCCCTCCCCTCCCCTCCTCCTCCTCCTCCTCCTCCTCCTCCTCCTTCTTCTTCTTCTTCTTCTTCTTCTTCTTCTTCTTCTTCTTCTTCTTCTTCTTCTTCTTTGGATTTGAGCAAAGCAGTCTCCTTATTTATACCTAGGGCACTTTGGATCAACAAATGTTTTTTTTTTTTATACTATTTTATTGACATTTTAAAGATACATATTTAAAAGTTGGAAATAGAAAAGAAAATTTGAAATATAAAGAAAAGGAAAGGAAAAAGTGAAGTAAAGTAAAAGAAGAAAAGGTATGAAAAATAGATAGCTTCCAATCTATCTCTGGTCTTAAAAATAATAAGGCTATCATAAGTGCTAGGTTTTAATACATTAAATAAGAATAATTCTTTGTCTAATATATCCCATTACATTTATAATCTAATCTTCAAATCCCCATGTAAGCTTCACCCCACCTGCATTTTGCAAATAGTCCATCAATGGTTTCCATTCTTTAAGTGATCAATGAATGCTTCAATGAGTGGAAAACATTTTTGGGGTTTGGGTTTTATTGCTGCAGGGCTACATGCTAACAAGGGAGATGGCCAAAGCCAGCAATGGGTGGAGCTGTGAGATTTGCCCCGTTCGACAGAGAAACTCTCGTGACACGTGTGGTTCACAAAGAAGGTTTACTCATGCGTAACGTAGTAGTCACAAGCAAAGCCAGGACTGGCTTGGTACAATTGCATCACTTGTTATATTCCCCCCTTCCCGCGCTTTTTCCCGCCTCGTGATCGCGTTGCAGCTGTGGACTATTGGGCCCCCCAATGTCCCCCCTGATCGTTCATGATGGCAGGGTCGGTCAGAGTCCATTGTCCTTGATTGCCAGTCCCCCTCCGGCTGGGTTGGTCCCTCCCTGCTACGTGCAGACCCGCGGGTTCTGTGCTGCGTTGCGATCTTGTTTCGCTGCCCTGCGGCCCCGTTCCTTGCATGCTCGCGCCGTTATCAGTTCATAGTTAAAAGCTTCCGCTGCGGTTTTCCTGTTTAGCTGGCCGCAGGTGGCTCGTTAATTAGCGGCGCTTTCGGTTCCTCTTTTCCCCGCTAGCTACCGCCGGTGGATTCCGCGTGGTCTGGTTGCGAGCTTCCCTGCAGCCCCGTGCTTCCCTGAAGCCTCGTGCTGACCGAACCTGACAGGAGCCACCATTATTTCTGCCACCTTTCTTATATCAGTGTCTGGTGGGAAGGGACAGGTACTGGAAGCCTGCGCCTTTAGTTTAGGGGAAAAAGAGATTTCTGAAAGTAAAGTGGGTACCTCAGATAACTTAGGCTGCAAGTTAGCAATTTCGGCCTTGGGGATAGTGCTCTCAAGAAAAATAATTTGCATTTAGAGTCTGTCATGCCAATCTGGCCAGTCACTTCTTAAGAAAGGGGGTAAATGAATACCTTTCATTAGATCAGTATTTCCTTAGATGATACTAGATTAGGTTTTCCATCATCCCTGACCACTGACCTTGCATGTTGGGGGAATAAGTCACATATGTCAGATGGGCGGCTGTATAAATTTACCGAAGGAAGGAAGGAAGGAAGGAGGGAAGGAGGGAAGGAGGGAAGGAGGGAAGGAAGGAGGGAAGGAAGGAGGGAAGGAGGGAAGGAAGGAAGGAATCAAGCTCTGCTTAAGGTACATTACTGTTCTCATTCAAATCCGTGGGACAGAGATTGCAAGTCCCTTTTGCCTGATAAGCCTTCATTTATCAGGAATGTCAATCTTTAAATTACAGACAGAGATTAAGAGACATAGCTGGATCTTGCTCAAACTGAAACATCTTAGTAGCGCCTGGAAGCATACTACTTATTTTAAGAAATTTATTTGGGACTGCCTGATATAAGATTGTATTATGAAGCGAGTGGTTTGCTATGGATAAAAGATTGGGTTACATTAGAAAATTGGAGACTATTAAATTTAGAAGGACATGATTTAAAATTTGGCTGGCACGGATACCTATGGTATAACAAAATTAAAATGAATAAAGCTTTTGTGTATTGTCGAAGGCTTTCACGGCCGGCATACGATGGCTGGTCTGGGTCTTCCGGGCTGTGTGGCCACGTTCTGGAAGTTTTGTTTCCTAACGTTTCGCCAGCACCTGTGACCGGCATCTTCAGAGGGCAGGAGCACAGACAGGAGCAGTTCTCTCTGTGCCCAGGGTGATGGGACCCTTTTGTGGGTATTTATAGAGATCTGTGGGGGGGGGAAGGGGGGGATTGGGTGTGTGTGGGGGGGGGTTGGGTTACTGAGTGGCTGCTTGTTTTGGTGTCATATCTGTGTGTATCTTCCTGGGGATTAGGCAGGGATTTTCTTCTATTGGATTGTTAACGATCATTAACAATCTAATAGGAAAAAAAAACCCTGCTTTTAATAATAAAAAAAACCCCTGCTTTTAATAAGCTTTTAATAATCATATTATAAGGAAGTCAATTTTTAGAATTTGGAATAAGTATAAACCTATCTTAACACCAAATATTCCACTCTGGATCTCTCCACAAGAAGCTTTTACAAGATGGGATAATGCAGGAAATTATAAATGGTTGAGATATTCAGAACTATTAAACTTGGAAGGATTGTCGTATAGATTAAAAACAAGAGAGGAATTGGAAAAGGAGGGGTACCTGTGCCACAGGTTCACATATTTTCAAGTGAAAGAACAATTCAAAATAGACATCAAAAATTATAAATGTACAGAAGAATTATCATGGTGGGACACTCAAATTAATACAAATAATGATCATATGATAGCCAAAATATATAAAATTTTATTACAAGCTAAAAGGAGGGAAGTTCAAAATAAAGATTGTATGAAAAAATGGGAGAAAAATTTTGGCTATAATATTGAGTATGAATTGTGGGGAAAAATGTGGACCAAAGGGTTAAAATTTACATTAAATTATAATTTGAAAGAAAATTTTTATAAAATGATGTACCGGTGGTACATAACCCCTGATAAATTAAATAAAATGTATAACACAATATCGAATGTATGTTGGAAGTGTAAAAAGGAAATTGGTACTTTATACCATATGTGGTGGACATGTCCAAAAGTAAAAAAACATTGGGAGTCAGTACATAAAAATGTTTGCAAAATATTGTCAATGGAAATTATTAAGAAACCTGAACTGTACCTACTCAGATTTATGGACAAAGAAATTGAGGAAAAACATGGAAACCTTCTGCTACACCTGATCACTGTGGCTAGAGTTGTCTATGCAGCCAAATGGAAAGAGGAAAATGTACCAACCCTAGAGGAATGGTTACTCAGATCTTTGGAAATTGCTCAAACAGCTAAATTGACTGACCAGCTAAAAGATAAAGATGTTGATGACTTTATAACAAATTGGAAACCCTTTTTTGGCTATATGGAAATGATATACTCCATACAGATGAACATTTAGAGTAACAGGTAAGAACTGTGAATAAAATAGAAACAGAGACAAGATGAAGGGACCAAGAAAAGAAGAAGACATGTAAATAGTTAAAACTCACTGTTTAGTTAGAAGAAAACCCTGTTTTTAAACATTTTTGTGTTTCTTTTTCTTTTTTCTTTTTTCTTTCTTTTCTCTTCTTTTTTTTTCCTATCTGTATTTGCTCTTCTCATCTTATATTTGTTAGGTATTTGTGTGTGTTAAATTTTATAAGCCAATAAAGATTTATTAAAAAAAACAAAACAAAAACAAAAAGAAGCATACTGTTTATTTTCAGCACAATGACAAGAATCCTCCCCATTTAAGATTGTAAAAAAAAAAAAAAAAAAGTCAAGTTTTTGTTGAAAGTCTTCCTCACTGATGCTATGAAGTACTATAAATGATAGTCTGGGCCAGCTCTCCCATGCAGTGAGGTGAAGCAGCTGACTTCAGGTGGAAGGGATTACAAAAGTCAGCCCTACCAGATCAGGACTTCAGTTTCATTTCAGCCAGCACCATGCCCTTAGCTTTTATTGTTACTGTAGATTAATAGCATCTGTATTCTGACTTTTCTTTTCAGAAAAAAAAAAAAAAAGGTTAATCTCCTCTTTATCTTTTCAACAACCCTGCAAAGTAGTTAGAGAAATACACAGCAGTTCAACCCAGAATTGGCTGAAATCCCAATTACATTCTTAGTTGGCAGACATGATTTCCAAATGGAAGAAACAGTTCAGGGTTTTTGAAAGCAGCACATTATGACTGAATGAAATCTAACTGGCCTTGAGCCATAGACTCAGCCACCTGTTCTTTCTAGAGACTCTCTCATCACACAATCCTGCTAACTTGGTAGAAAGTCAGTAGCTTTGCAGTTAATAGAATCTTGTTCACTGCAGATAAGAAGTTGCTATTCTCTCATGAGCTCTTAACCCAGACTCATGAGAACAACTACTGGCAATTCAGGACATCACCAGCCCTTTCCCCATTGAGCAGACAGGGAGAGTGCATAGAGAAGGAAAAGAGAAAAAAAGAGAGAGAGAGAGAGAGAGAGAGAGAGAGAGAGAGGGAGGGAGGGAGGGAGAGAGAGAGAGAGAGAGAGAGAGAAAGAAAGAAAGAAAGAAAGAAAGAAAGAAAGAAAGAAAGAAAGAAAGAAAGAAAGAAAGAAAGAAAGAAAGAATTGTAAATGGCAAAACTGCAAGCATTAATCCAAACCAAGACTTGTAGGCCCTGCTTTTTACACCATATTCCTTTCATCAAGTACCTACCCTATTTGCATCCCAGTTCCTTCCCCAATATGTCAATTGTTCATCAGTCTTTTTTGGTATGCCTGGTTAGGAAACAGATACCACCAGAAGTACTGGAACTTCACTTTATTGTTAAAAGGTATTATAACAGTAGATTAAAAGCCTGACAGATCTTTCCCCCCACTTTTGTATCAAAGAGAATCAAAGTGGGACAAACCTGGGGTTCTTTCTTACTCCTTTCTCCCTTTCAGGGCAAAACTGGTATTTATTCTATATAACCAGAATTCCTTTTTAATTCCTTCTTCAAGGTTATCTCTGTACTTTTCTACACTGTCCAAGCAGCATCCCAAAAATGTCCCATAGTAAAAAGACTCACTAAAATACATCTCCTAGAAGCCCCTAATGACTGGTCTCGCCTTCTCCACCTTTATAATATCTGGCAGGTAAAGTCATTCAGCACATATGAAGATCTTACAGGTTGGAATTTATGCACACCAGGGAAAGGGCTCAGGGGAAGTATTAAAGTCAAATACTATCTCTCCACAGACATAGCCCAAGATATGATGTGTCTTGCTGCAATTATTTCTGCAGCAACCTAAGAAATAAACCTATTTATGTGGGACAGCTAGAAATCATAATTGTCTGTGAGGGAAAAAAAAGATTTGGAAATACAGTAGAAAGTGGAAAGAAGAAAGGCGTGGAAGAGAAAGGAAGAGAGCAGAGAAGGGTTTGCAAGGCCCAAACCCTTTGGGAACCATGAACATGGCCTAGTAGCTCCCAGAAGAAATAGGCATTGGGATGGCAAAATATTGATATTGAGGTAAGAGATGCTGTTACCCAACATTAAGAGTCAAGGACTAAACAGCAGGAACCATCAGTTGATAGTGAACTATGAGAGAGATGTTGTTGGACAGTGTGCTCTTGCTGAAGAGAAAGGCCCATGTCACCCTGAAGATGTCACACCACTTCAGTTAGCAGATGCCTATTTGAGGTGGTGAAGGTCCTTTTACTCTCAGCATATAGTACCAAGTAGAGTCATTCAGGCTACTGTAAAATATGGTCTCAAGCTGGCCCAGCAAAAAGCCCAGTGGTCATATGGAGAGGATATAGTCTTGAGTCCCTTGTCTGTATGCCTCTTGAAATGGTGCTGAGAATGAGCAGCCTCCAGATCCATGCATAATACTTTCTCTTTGTTTTATAAATGTAAAACTCAAAGTTCATTTTTTAAATTGCTGCCCAAACATTTTATTCAAACATTTTAAAAAGTTTTAATGGTTTCATTAAAAAAAAAAAAAGAATCCAGTGTCTTTCACTGCCCATACTGTTCAATTCATTCAAGGCGCATTACCAAAAAACAATGCACATCTTTTAAGGATTATACAAATTCTAATGCTGCAAAGTCCTTCAGGAGAAATAAATCTTTCCTGGCATTCTAAGGGAACATCCCTTAGGAAATCAAATAACGTCAATAAGAAGGCCAGAATGTGAAATATTACTAATCCCAATTGGTACCTTAATGGAAAATAGCAGTTTTGAAAGTAGCAGTTTTAAAGGTAGGCTTCCTTCTGACTTTTGCATTTTTGGAAGAAAAAAAAAACCCTAAGAAACATGATGTTCTTTGGAAAAAAGAGAAAGAGAGCAAGGGCGAGAGAGAATTAATTGCATTGTCTTCACTCTTACCAGATATGGTAATATTATATTTTCTAGATCTGAACTTTCCTTAAAGAGGACATAGGGCATGCCAAAAATGGGGAAGGCATATGTATTAGTATTTAGTAAATCAGTTTATCCTAATAAGTTAGATAAGTTGTTTGTATACACCTAATACAGCATGAGCCAATAAAATGAGTAACAATTAATATATGGAATATGCAATATATTATGTATTACATGTGGTCCATATTGAACATCTGCAATTAAGAAGTAAGACTGAAAAATAAACTCTTTTCTAAATCAACTCAAGACCAGCTGTGAGAAGGTAGACACAAAAAGCATGGACAAAGAGAGAGGCGGTTCTCAAAGTGCCCAAGCAAAGTTGGTGTGATGCATTTCAGGCCAAAAGGTCTTTTTCAATGTCAAATCTGTCTGTCTGTCTATCTATCTATCATCTCTTCTGCTTTCTCTTCTCTCTTAGTAGCTTGCTCGCTCTTTGAGACACTGGGTCCAAAATGCATTGGTCCCAGACGAGAAACATTCTGCAGCCACCTCTTTGCTTGTATTCTTCTAAATCAGAAAATGGCACAATGAGCACTGCATTGAAAAAAGTTGGTCATCCAAGGCAGAAAAACTCCTGAAATGGAATAATAAGCAGAATTCAAAATTCTATCCTAAATCTGTGAAACTCTGCCCTGGACTGGAGTAAGAAGCAGGTTTGCCTACTCACCTACCAACCTGGAGCACACCATTCTTTCCAGTGTGAGATTTGCCCCGTTCGACAGAGAAACTCTCGTGACACGTGTGGTTCACAAAGAAGGTTTACTCATGCGTAACGTAGTAGTCACAAGCAAAGCCAGGACTGGCTTGGTACAATTGCATCACTTGTTATATTCCCCCCTTCCCGCGCTTTTTCCCGCCTCGTGATCGCGTTGCGGCTGTGGGCTATTAGGCCCCCCAATGTCCCCCCTGATCGTTCATGATGGCAGGGTCAGTCAGAGTCCATTGTCCTTGATTGCCAGTCCCCCTCCGGCTGGGTTGGTCCCTCCCTGCTACGTGCAGACCCGCGGGTTCTGTGCTGCGTTGCGATCTTGTTTCGCTGCCCTGCGGCCCCGTTCCTTGCTTGCTCGCGCCGTTATCAGTTCATAGTTAAAAGCTTCCGCTGCGGTTTTCCTGTTTAGCTGGCCGCAGGTGGCTCGTTAATTAGCGGCGCTTTCGGTTCCTCTTTTCCCCGCTAGCTACCGCCGGTGGATTCCGCGTGGTCTGGTTGCGAGCTTCCCTGCAACCCCGTGCTTCCCTGAAGCCTCGTGCTGACCGAACCTGACATCCAGCACATCCTGGGGCCAGCATCTTCATCTGCATTACACAACAATGTAATGGTTTCACTTTTAACTATTGTCCTCCTTATAAGGAAGTTCTTCAGATCTTGGGATTTGGCCTGCATATTATAATAGTTAAACTCAACCTTCTCCAAACATTGCTTCTGCTGGGTGTGTAGGGATTACAAGTTCCAACATTTTATAAAGGTTAACTTCAGAAAGATATATCTGTGGAGGGCTTGAGGGAATATACTTCATTCTGTATGTCAGTTGATCATATGGGTAGAATGTTTTATATGGAGCAAGAATCTGCAAAACTCTGACACAAACCTTTAAAATTCCTATATGGCAAAACATATATTAAAAATTTGCATTGCTATAAATAAAAGTACAAATAGCAGAAGAGTTTGTCAGATCCCATAAATATCCCTTAAATCAGAAAAAGTTCATGTGAGTTCATTCGGCAGAATCTATCTTAAAACATTATCACAGTAATAAGCTCCTGATTAGCTAATAATTCAGATGTTCCAGAGAGCTTTAACTTTTTTTTTTTTTCTGGGAACAAACATTAGCTGAATGATTAAGTATCTGTTGTTTTATCCACCAATTATAACCACCTACCTTTTCAGTGATTATTATATTTATTTTCCTTTTCATATCATTAGACTATCTCAAGAACTTTACCTCCTGTTTCTGAGGGAACCAATCTGATGCTTCCAAGTATTCTAAATATGCCCAGGACTTATAGACCTCCTTTTTAATTTTTTTTTAAAGAAATATCTAAAGTTTTATTTTACAGTTCATTTGATGAAAGCCCCACTAGAATTGCTAAGTTCCCATCTGAATGTTCTCTATTGCTTCTCATAGAAGACACAGTAGGAAAAAAAATGAATATGTGTAGTCCTTTGATCTCCTTCTCCCAACATATGTATTGCAGTGAGAAAGACTGCAGCAGAATAGGCTGTACCGTTAGGTAGAATGATGTGGTCACCTTAGCAATGGGTACTGGGGGCAGGGGGAGGAGTCATGTGTTGGAGGAAACCAATAGCGGGAACTTGTGACTTCTCTAGCCTTCCATTTAAAAGAGAACTCTAAGGCAGACACAAACAAATAGGTATCAAAATTGTCTATATAAATTTACTGATATTGCAAGCCACATATTTATTTCCATTAGACTTACAAATATGTCAGGTCATTATTTCACTAGATAGAGAATTAATAATCACATTTACACTTGAATTAAACATTCATAAAAATTTGATGCTCATTTAGGCTATGTCACTTTAATATACACAAATTAAAATGATTTGTGAAATCTTTCTTTTGCTTTAATCTAGCAGAAATGTCTACAAACAAAGCCATATGTTAAAGTTGAGATTTCCCAGAGTATAGCGGTATGCAGGGTTTTTTGCTATGCTTTTATCAGCACTAGAGTTTATATGCCCTACTAACTGCAAGCCACAAGTTCTCAGATTCGTCAAAGTTGTGATATTTGGCATATGAGAAGTGCAAATTATAACAAGATTTTTCTTTTCAAACTTGGTAGTATACTCAGCATTTTTCTTTTAAGTTAGTAAGCTAATCATTTTCCCTGAAGGTTTCTGTAAAGAATTAAAAGATGGGGCTGCATTCAGAAAATCAGGCTTTCTGCTTAGCTCTGCTCTGCTCTAATATAAGGCTAATTCTCTATCTTGCTCCTCATTTGCAAATGAAGTTTCCACTTGACTGAATGCCACATTTTAATTATGAAAAGACCAGAAGGGAACAGATAAAGATTAATGCAAGAAAAATGTATAGGTGAGCCAAGAAAAATCAAGAAGAGTCAGACAGACAAAGCACAGCAGTCTTATTCTCACAATATGCATGACTCAATCACTAACTTAGTTAAATCTCTTTACCAGTGGTTCTAACAGCACACAAACTGGGTAAAAGGTTAATTTTTTTGGAATTAATGGAGCCTCACCCACTTTCTTCAACGATCTTATGAGGTTTTGCACCAGGAAAATGCTGACAAGACTTCATGATATTGGCAGCCTATTTCACCTTTCATCAGGCAGGAGACAGAGTCTGACCACTGAAGTCAGTTAATATTTTCTGTGCTGTCAGGCCTTGGCAATGAATGCTGTAACAGAGTGGCTTACTTCTTCAGCTTCTTCTCTCCAATTCTTTTTCTGATTTGAAAAATGCATAAATTGGCTACATTTAGGTGGTTCCTGTGGCAAAGCTGACTGGGTGCAAACTCCGTCTTTGGGGGGCTATATTTAACTACCTCTGGACTACTTGACCACGTCAATTCGGACTTTTTAGTGTACTGATTACACCTAACTCCATTTCTGACCCAATTCAGGTTGTTTTGGGAATAGAGTCATTGATATATGTTTGTCAACCCACTGGTTTACAGTGACTATGCATAAATATGTGCATTAGTTTTGGCTAAAATTCAAATCCTCAGTTGACATGGTCTCATTTAAACTAACTGTATAGCTTTGTGAAGTATAATCCATACAAATTTTCCCGAAGTGATTCAAGAGGAAACACTAAAGGGTCTGCAAAGAAAGTTGATGAAGAGGAGGGGGAGGATGATGTGATGATGATGATAATGATGATGATGATGATGATGATCTCCCATCATCTTAGTGTTAACCCTTACCAATCATATAGATTTTCTCCAGTACTATCTAAAGAAACATTATAGTTTATTCCAAAACATAAAACTATTATATATTTTATTTTTATAACGCTTAAAGTTTTGCCATCTTTATTATTTTTCTGTAACTCTTAAAGCTTTACAGTGTTTATGGATTTAATGCTAGCTCTCTTCTTTGCACACAAAAAGCACGGGTGCTATGCTCTTTGCTTTGTGCACCAAGCCTCCTGATGGTTTGGTGCTTGTGCTTCTGAGCACTTCAAAAATTCAGATACTGTCTCTGTAAAAACCTCTTTATCAAAATCCATTTCTATATAAAACTGCAGGATGGGAAGAGTGGAAGGGAGTGGAGTGGAGTATATTTGAATGATGGACAGGTCTATCTTCTAATCCAGTGTTTCTCAATCTCAACAACTTTAAGGAGTGTGGACTTCAACTCCCAGCATTCCCCAGCCAGCTGCTGGGGTTGCTGAGGCTGAGAAACATTGTTCTAATCCTAGGCTTTCCTTCCAAGGCTTCCTAGTCACAATACTTTAGGGAAGTCCATTGGAGTAGCAAATCTCATCTAATCTTCTTCAAAATCAAAAACTACTTCCCAATATCCTGCAGCTCTCTTTCTTCTAGCTGGCAGGTTTCCTGTCAAATGATATCTCAACAAAGACAGTGGGGTAATTAATTTTGTATCATCTCAGTTGTAATTTTGTGACTGACAGTGGGAGCTTTCCACCTGAGGGTGGCTTCATTGGGATTTTCTGATTATACCCTTTAAAATAATATAATGGAAATGGCTATATTGTTTTTCAGTGCTCTTCTGCAAGTTGACTTCTCCAGGAGAGGCAATTCAGAAAGAGTTGTACTGAAGGATATGTTTGCTAGCATGACTTTATTTTCCCAAAGCTGTCCTAAATCCTAGGTGCTAATGTCCTCATTTATTTTTTGTTGTTCATCTGCATCTGCCTTGAATATTGGTTGATCAGCTTGTAGATAAGGCACTTCCGTTAAATCCAGGCTGTTTCAGCCCTAGCTGTATTTAACTGAAACTCCATGTAGACTATTTTGCACACCTTGATGTCGCTGAGTAATACACTAACACAAGCAAGCATTTTGAGATTGCACATAAGGACATCTCATTTTTAAAAAACATTTATTAATAAAAGCCTTTTGCTATTGATTTTTGAAATTAGTTAATATAATAAATCAATCTCCAGTGAATGATAAGAACACATTGTGATTATACATCAGATTAAATACCAGCATTAAATAAGCAGTTCAGCAAGCCAGCTACCATTGCTACTCTGAGGAACTGTACCAACAGGGGCAGGAATCAGGATTCTTGAACAAGTAGCAAGTCACAATTTATAAATGATACGTTTTGGTTTAGTGGGTCAAGGTTGCATCTTCTTCTTGTTTTGGAATGTTTTAAATTCAACAATGTACAATGAAATGATGTGTCAGGTACTATTCAGGTACAGCTTAAACTGTATAGCACCTTTTTGGAACCATTGATGAAAGCCGGGATCTTTTAGGAAAACATGTCAGAAGTCTTTATTACATACAAAGACAGAGCAGGTCCAATCCATTACTCTATTCCTGAATTCATGGCAGCCTTACGTTGTGATTTTTCTCTTCAGCTACTTTCAAAATGCTAGATGTCTTTGTTCCAATTATGTTGGGGCTACATTCACAGGCACATGCATTTGGGTATACCTATATCAACAGAGAGAGATCTGTGTGTGTATATGTGTGTGTGTAAAAAATGCCTCTGTTATCTATGTGAAGAATTCTCTGTGAACATCTGGAAAGCATTAATTGAGAAAGGAAGCCTAAACGGTGACATGATTTGGCTTACATTAAATGAGTTAGGAAATTAATCTTGAGTATTACCCGATGTCCCTCCTCTCTTCCTCCCAGTTCAAGCCCCTATAACATTTCCCAAGTAAGTTTTCCTAGCTGGATTACCGCAAACTCAGACCAGCTTTGGGAGGTTATAGGTTGTTTTTATAGGAACTTGTATGGCCGAGAGCCTTTCAGTATCTCGGTGCTCCCAACAGTGTTTCAAGACCACTGAAAGAAGAGATAACTATTCAATGCACCTAAAGACAATGAGACTGGCGTTTCTATTTTGAAAATGTAGCAAGCTAGATAAAACATTCAGCTTCTTTTCATGCATTGCAATTGTAAATTAAGATTTTCTAATGAATGGTAAATAAACTGGGAATTAAAGGTGTCTATGATATATGATAGATAGATAGATAGATAGATAGATAGATAGATAGATAGATAGATAGATAGATAGATAGATTGATTTTGTCAGGAACAGTGATATACATTTCATCCCTCTTATAATTCTAATATCATTGATGTCAAAGTGCCTGGTTACCCACCTTTCCCCTTTTTCTTCTGGCTGATGCCATTATTAAAAGCTGCTCGCTATTTGCTAAGGAGCCTCTTCTAGCCTCTTTTCTGGCTTGTGTTTCTTTCTATGGATAGACAGAGCCCTCCACTGGCTCCTCTCCTTTGCATTCTGTGGTTCAGCTGCTTTCTGCATGTAAATCTGGCACTTCTAAAAAGAGAGGAACTTTTCCATTATTGGTTGATTGATTGATTGATGGATGGATGGATTTTGCAGTGGGCTTTATGAAAGCATTGGAGGCTTTGTTGGTCTTGTGAAATGTTATACGCATCGAGGACAAATTAACTGCTATATGCAGCTGGAGTCCATTTTTGAACATTTTTGGGGGCTGCACACTGAGGAACAGATATCTATAGAATTGTGCTGTGGCATAGCTTTATCTCTGCATTTTTCAAACTGCTGAAGATTCTGTAGACACAGAATCCATTTATTGTGTATGTAATGCTTTCAGTCAAATAAATTAACTGGGGGAAAAGGGCACTTTTAAAATATACCTTGGATGGGGAAGAAACTTGGCCAGTTCTGATCTAAGCAACAGAAATATATTTGCCTTTCTATAAAGCTTGATTTCCTCCAAGCAATTGATAGTAATTTGTGTGGGCAAGTGATATGGTTTGACTACATAAACAGTGCTCCCCGCCTCCTGAATATCAGAAATAGAGAGAATGCTAGCACCATCTCCTCCTGCTTGTGAGGTTGCTCTGCACTTTTGTTGCTTCATTACACACTACACAATGCTAGTCAGTCACAGCCAGATTATTTTTTAAATTGTGTGTATTCTCTGGAGGGAAATGAGAAGCATTAAGATCATATAGTCCCCTTTGTAATGAGCATAGTTATCAGAGATATAAAAAGATATTTGTCTGTGCCTTGAGGAAAATAGAATGGGTGTCACTTGAAGAATTTCTGAGTGATTTTTTTTTTAGAACAGCTGTGTCTATCACCATATATCCCACCTCAAAAGAAATAAAGAACTAAATTTTCAGATTCAAGCCAACTCAGAACTGATGTGCATGGCACTGGATGGAAAACAGCATCATCCTCACTATGCCGAATGTCCATTTTTCTTGTCTATTCTGGCTCCTAAGTATTATTTAAAAGCCACTTTTCCCTCCAGTAATGATGTTGGCTTAGTCTGTTGGATATTATTTTCCAGACTGGTCTTTCCCTTCATTTTCTAATGCACTGTGCATCTGCCTCAGAGGCCAACAATAACAAATACTCCCTGTGCATCTGATCAAGTAATATATGTCCTTCATCTGAAGCCAGCTTGTCAAATTATCCCAAGCAAGCCAACACAAAACCCGCAGCGTCAATCATGAAGAATGGCAAGTGCTTCCCTCTGGAATGCAATCAAGACTTCAGCCAGCAGAGGTAACTTTCATTCTGACAAAAATCATACAATAATTTGTTCTTTTGGCCTTTCTGTCTCCTGTTAATCCAGAGGGAACTAAAAGTGCTTTTGAATAAAGCTGTATTACCAGAATCTGATTTTTCTGGTATGTGAATCATTTCTTAAAATCTATCAACTAAGGGCTCATCAATGAAGCAATAGAGTCATTTCAACTCTTCAGCTAATGTTAGTTGCAGTAAAAATGTATTGCTTCCCTAAAAGGTGTTAAGAACATAAGAAAAGTCCTTCACGTTCAGGCCAGAGGCTCAACTAGAACTCACGTGTCACACAATGGCCAGCTAGGTGCATGTGGAAGTTCATAAGCATAGTTAAGCAAGCAATAGCCTTTTTGCCCTGTATTGTTCAGGGGAGGTATTCAAGAATTGATGATCCTTTGGTTCAGGAGATGATATGGGTGATCCTGACTTCTATCATTGTGGGAGAAAAAAAAAAATTCTCTTTGGGTGCATTTTCCACATCATACATATTTTTAAATATCTCTGTTATAGCTCTGCTCTTCTGACAACTTCCCAAGAAAATTCCTACAATGTCTCAGCTGAGTGTTACCTCTCCCTTACTTTGCAACTTTACAACTTACATTGTTGGCAGCATAGGAGTTGATATCTCTAGCCACTTCTCTAACTGAAGTGTGTTAAAAATAAAGAAAAGTTCTACAGACTTTTTTTAACCCAGGGCCTGTAAGACACACAGCGAATTCTGAGAATCAGTGATGGTAGCACATCTGTATTCCAATGCAGTTCATTCTCCTTATGGGAAGTGACATCCTAATCTTTCTTATGCCTGCTACCCCACAGCTCTCTCTTCATGGATATTTTTATCTCAGTCCATTTCTAGTGTTATTTCCTGCAGAAAAAAAATTACCTGCAGGAGGAAAAATAGAAGAAAAAAAAGTAGAAAAAGGAATTAATATTCCTCTTGACTATCTGATTTTTCACTTGAATACTGGTGACTCGTGGCAGCATGTTTGCTGCTAGTTTAGTTCTATCCTAAGATCATGTGCTTTTCTTCACTAGTAATTTAATGTATCACTCCACCCTCTCTGTGTTGGTAAAAAACATCACCATAAATTAGCTTGTTTAGTTTGTGGCATTCATCTTGCTTTCAGAGTGCTTTACTAACAAATCAACTTGTTTTCATGGGTTGGGTGCTAAGATTTTCAGACCATGGTTGACATATATTGTTTCAGCCACTGATCTAAAGGAAGTAGGGGCTGACTGTTCCTTCACATGTGCCTATGGCACATCTGTATTCAGTCCCTGCAGCAAGTCACCTGATATGTCTTCCATAAACATAGTGAAATGCTACTTTTGTTCCTTTGTTTGTTTCATACTTTGTGGCAATGGTGGAGCTGTCAGCTTATGCAGGACATAAGCTGGTTGTCTTCTAGAACAGGAACTGTTGGCATGAACTGCTGAAATCACAGGCTGGAACAAGCTTTGACCATCATGGTATGATCAAGAGAGAATTGGCAGGATACTGTGGTGCCATTGTAAAGAGGAAGAGCCTATATATTGAGAGAGGGAGAGAGAGAGAGGAAGAGAGGAGAAGCAGCACAATTCAAATTAAAATAACATATATATTTATTGCAGTCAGTGGAGCAGAAATTAAAGCCAAGCTAATTAAAATAATAGCATTTTAAACAAGCTATCCTACTTATAATGATGAAAGGGAACTGAACTGTAGCAATTTATTCAACATGAGATAGAAGTAGAAAAGGCTCATGCCTTGAAAGGTCACCATTAATTTTATTTTGGAGCTGCCAGAAGAAAAGAAGAAAAATATCTGGAGTTTTGTTTTGCTTTGTTTTCCCCAAAGAGACATTATGGGACTTAGTTATGGAGGCTGGGGGTACCTATGAACATTCAGGAGTCAAGCATTTCTTCCTAAAGAGTGTCACCTGCTGGAAAAGGGTGGCTTGGCACTACCTGTGTTTTTGCAAAGATCATTCGACCAAGATTGCCTTTCACTCTATTGTGCACAATCCAAGCCATCAAACCCTTGCAATTTATTACCTAAGTTGTTGTATAATGAAGTTGCATCCTCTTGCCACATAGGCTAATGGTAGAAAAAGTAATTCAGACAGGCCTGGAGAAATAATAATAATAATAATAATAATAATAATAATAATAATAATACAGTGGTACCTCGAGTTACGAATGCCCCTCCTTACGAATTTTTCAAGATATGACCAGCTCTGGCCCCAAATATTTACCTCTACTTGTGAACTCCGCCTCAAGTTACGAACCGGATCCATGGCCATTTTCCCTGCTGCCACGCGGTCGCGGCTTCCTGTGGGCGAGATCGCAGTAGCAAGGAGATGTTCGGTGAGGCTTGTGGTGTGTTTTGTGACGTTTGGAAGGTTTTTGTGGCGTTTGGAAGGTTTTTGAGGTTTTAAAATAAAATGCATATGTTTCAGAACTGTTTAGCCATATTTACATTGAACCTTATGGGGGAAATTTACCTCGGGGTGCGACCAAATTCGGAGGGCAGATTAGCCGTATTTACATTGAACCTTATGGGAAAATTTACCTCGAGTTGCAACCAACTCAAGTTGCAACCAGAGTCACGGAACGGATTAAGTTCGTAACTAGAGGTACCACTGTAATGCCATCATAAATGAAGAAGAAAATTGACTTCCATAGAAAACAACTTGGGTTTTATACTTTTTTTTGGCTATTTAATTTTTTTTGTGGTGCTTGACAATATGGCCGATAAGGAAAATTCTCTCATTGTTCCTCTGGCTGAAGGATGACTAGCCAGCAAGTAGAAAGGCAAATTAGAAATTAGTTACTGAAATGTAAAATTGCCCCAACCAAGAATGTTGAACAGGTTCTGCAGACAAAATGACATCAGCTTTAATGAAATATTGCCTTATAAGTGAGGAAAAGGTGGGGCTTAAATAAGGAATAATTATTAATTATTAAATAAATAAATTATTTATTCTTTCTCCTAGAGTTGCTGCTTTTGGATATTGAACTGAACTAGGACTGTTGTGAGCAAAGGAGTGGAAAAATAATTTTCAGATATCACAATTGCTAACAGTGCATTCTACAATTATTCAGGCACACAGATATTCTGCATTCCCATTTCTAATAAGACCTTCAAGTCATTTATCAACCATTATTTAAAATCCAGCAGCCAAATAAAGCAAAGCACTTCAAAATGGACAGTAACAGTTTTATAGCTATAAGGAATATAAGAAAGCTGTTTTGTTCAGACCTATGAGAAGACTCTATTAAAACATTTACACACACATATTAATACCTCATAAGGAGAATAGTATATAAAGATAATTTTCTGCAGTGAAGTTGAAATTCCTTTCACAGAATTCTCAGACCAGCCCCTTACTTCATGAGAATTGAAATTGGGAGACAATAAATGTCTGAAAGTAGCATGTGAAGGTATGATAAGAAAGAGAGAAAGGGAGGGGGAGAACAGAATGGACTCTATTTTATGTATCTTATATGTATACCACACTCACCTGCTTAGAATTGTTGAGAAAGGCTCTCCATACAGAGGACCACCAATTATTGCCAGTCACAAACAATTGTGTAAGCAGTGACACACCCTCACAATGACTTCTGCAGCCACTGCAGCCCCATCCTAACCCTTTATTGCCTTTCTAATCTTACTGCCTCCCTCCTACCCAACTGATGAGATGTATCTGCCAGACGCTGCTATACTTTGCTCCATTTCAGACACTTTTTTTCAAAAGCAGCATTAAAATAGAAGGTGCTAGTTTATTCTGGATGGGAGCAAGGCAAGTTTGACTAGGATAATCAGCTTTCACAAGGAATAAACCATGTTTTAACTTCTTTGGGGCACTTCCCTGAGAGTTACCTCATTCTATTATTGTTGATAGCTGAGGAGGTTGTATCCTTTCAGGTCTTTCCTCAACCACTCTGCCTTGAATCTCCTGTCCACTTTTCTTGGTCCTCTATTTAAGACTCAGGACACTTCCACTCAAGGATTCTGCACCACCTGAAAGCAGTTCTAAGCCTGAGCATTCCCACAACCAGGACTGCTGCTGACCTGTAAGATGCACGTTTTTTTGCCTCCGGAGTATCAAGACACGTCACGTGACAGCTGCAGCTTCCCAGTGCTTTGTCTTCCCTTTTCTTCTACAGCGCATGTGCAGACGCACAGAGTGGTGACTGGACGAGATTCTTCAGCTACCATTCCCGTCATTTGGCACTCTTCATGTCATGGCACTTTTGTGCACTGCACAACTTGCACACCTGTGTGTGGCAGCCCTGCCCACAATGTTGTTGGCCCTGGATGGCTGAGCTAAGATTGGTTCCCAGCTAAGTTGTAGTATAGCTGAAAACTTTTTTTGTTTTTGTTTGTTTGTTTTGAGATGCCATAGTTCCATTTCCCCATTGGAGGGACCTCTTGGTTCACTTCCACCTATGCCATGAGTTTCAGATCCTGTAAGAAAAAATCTACTTGGGCTTCTGGTGAGGATTCATGGTGAACTAGATGTCCCCAAAGGAGTGGGGGATTGCATTGTTGTGGAAATCAGTGGCCAGATGGTGTATTCTGATTGGCGAAATTTCTCCAGAAAAAGGAGAGATTGTGAGATTGGCCACTTCTACTCTGGACAGCTGATCCTCATGAGTAGGCTGCAGGAACTAAGGTTTTTGCTGTTGGCTCATGAGTTGAGTGGTTGAGAGTTGAGGGATTTCAAATAAGCTCACAGCTGTAACGATCATATGGACATAAACCCATAATAGCCTATGTGGGCATAACATTCAGTGGAGCCTAATTTCTTAACCACTTTTGGATGTAATTTATTTGCAGCTAAAGAGATTTTCTGAGTGGCAGGATAAGAATCCACTTGGTGAATTACCATTTTTTTTCTGGATTACAAAAGAATAGGAAAAAAAGGGGGGTTTTAAAGAGTTTATTTTTTTGGCAAAAAGCTGAACAAGGAATTGATGTAAGAAAGTTTAAAATGGATAAAGGGGACAGTTATTTTGAAAGATTATTTTTTGGTGAAAGTACTTTTGAACAAGATGGAATTAAATTAGACAAATGAACTGGACCTTCGTGGGAATGTTTTTTGTTTATTACTAAAATGTGCAGACACTTGGTGGATTTTACAAAACAAAAGATAAAGGTAATATGAGCCAGACTGTGATGCTGACTGTAACTATGGAGATGTTGATTGTGACGCTGACTGTAATTATGGAGTGCCATTAGAGACAAATGATGCACCGTTAGTATATGTCACCAGATAAATTGTTTAGAATATATAAAGGCACTTCAAATTTATGTTGGAAATGTGAACAACAAGAAGGGACATTTTATCATGTTTGGTGAACATGTAAAAAAGCTAGAAATTTCTGGATTCAAATACACTGATTCAGAGGATTTTAAAGATTAATATACAATTGAAACCAGAGGTTTTTCTTTTGGGATTGATGGACAGATTGCTGGAAAAAAGTCATGGATCTTTGTTTTCGTATATGATAACCACAGTGAGATTATTGCATGCACAAAGATGGAAAGATTTGACACTACCCACACTGGAGTAAAGGTTGGTGAATATGATGGAACTTGCTGAGATGGCCAAATTGACTTCTTTGATCAAAGACAATATTTACCTTTATTGCTGACTGGAAACACCTTATAGACTTTTTGTGTAAAACAGGGAAAAAATGAACTTACAATATATAGTTTTGATGATTAGACAGGATAGATTATAGAGAAAAAGAGAGTTATGCCGTAACCATAGAGTAAGAAGTAAATTTATAATTTTACTTATAACTGCTGTAAAGAAGATTGGAAGCTACTTCTTTGTATTCTTCTTTCTTTTCTATTTTTCTTTTATTTATTTTTCCTTTCTTGCACTTTTCACTTTTCTTTGATTTCTTTCTTTCTCTTTTGTTTTTCTCATTTTATATTAGTTTGTATTAGCTTTTTTTTTTTAATCTTCAATAACCCTGTTTTTTTAAAAAAAATAAAAATCTACTTGATGGCTTTGCAAACAAAAGGATGAGGGTAAAATTAGCAGCTGTTCTGTTACTTTCACCTTCCCGTTCAGTCCCAGAAGAGCAGGTGCAAAGGGCCAAGCTCTTCCCTCCTTTTCTCTCTTTCTCTTTTGTGTGGGGTGGTGATAAAAGGGGTCCTTCTTCTCCTTCTCCTTCTCCTTCTCCTTCTCCTTCTCCTTCTCCTTCTCCTTCTCCTTCTCCTTCTCCTTCTCCTTCTCCTTCTCCTTCTCCTTCTTATAACTGCCACAGAATCTGCAGCACCTCAGGATGCGCCTGTGATTTTTCACTTCTTATTCTCAGCATTTCAAGTTAGCAAAAGCAAAAGCAATCCTGGATCATCTTCAAATGTGTTTCTGAAGGTTTGGGGAGTAAAATAGTGGCAGTGTGAAAGTACCCTCAGGCTGAATATTAAATCTAGGTTATGTCACACCTTCCTCAAATACAGATACTCCCCAATTGAAGAACAAGTTCCGTTCCCAAGGTCTGTCCTTAATTCGAATTCGTATGTAAGCCAGAACAGTATTATTGTATAATACTGTATAAGTAGCATTGTGTAATGAACTTGATTGTTGTATATTTAACTCAAATCATTGTGTATTTAACTCAAATTTTGCTACGATAGACTCTGTTCTTAACTATGGGTCATCCTTAACCTGGGCATTCTTAACCTGGGAACTATAGCAAATCTTGTCAGCTCTGAGAAACAAGTTACAAATTGTTTTTCTTTGCAAAGCCAGCCCCGAAATTTAAAGAATTGGAGCAGCAGCTTTTTTTAAAATCATTTTTATTGAACTATGATGAATAAACATTATCAGGTAACTAAATAACATAAACTCAAGATGCATAGAGGGGAAAAAAAGATATAGAAAATACAAACAAATCTACTAAAATGTCAGTAGCAGTGCAAATTTGTCATACATGTAAAGTATTACCATGTTATAGCCTATTGCTATTCAGATAAACCATAAAATCCATCCAAATTTGATAAAATTGTGGTTCCTGCTTCTGATGTCTCATTATTTTAACTTTGTGATTTTTTTTTCTAATGTGGGAATTGAAGAGAACTTATTAATCCATATTTCAATTGTTATGTCATCTAGAGCAGGAACTTGAATACTGTATTTTGTATCCTTCCCTCTCTCTGCATATGACTTATAATGTGCTTATTTGTTTGGCTGGTGATAGAATTATCAGTATTGACATCTTCCACAGCTGATGTCTTGCCTTTGCAGGAAAGAAGAAGTCTCCCTTCATGAGATCCTGGTTGATGGTAGGTGAGGCATTCATGCCTAGAGGTGATTTGTAGGTATCTCTTCCTCCAGCACAACGTTGTCCCCAGGTAGCATTCTTTATTTTTGCTTAATTCAGCCTTTCCAACCTTGTGTCCTTTTGATGTGTTCAGCTGGCAAGATGGTGAGATTATAGCCAAATACATCTGGAGGGCATTACTTTGGAGAAGGCTGCTTTAAAAGAATTAATTACTCCTGTGCACATTTATGTAGGAGGGAGCTTCACTGAATACTTTCTTTCGCAGTGATGTGAACATCTCATTTCTTTCAGTCTTGTTTTTCTCCCTAATCAAGTTGTCTTTAGCAAGATACAGCAAGGCATTATATAGTTTGAAGCCAAGCTCTAATTATGTTTTCTTTGCAAGAAAACGAAATACTTTGTATAGACACTATGAATAATAAAGTATTCTAAATGGAAAAATAGATTCCAGAATGCTGTAGGGTACTGTGAAGAAATGGAAGTCAAGGATGCCAAACAAAGGGAGCAATCTCAGGGGCCAGGCTAGAAGCATTCAAAGCCAGGATAAGATATGAAATGAATGACAGTATAAGAAACTTTAGATGAAATATAGTGTGGGTTGAATCTATAAAAAGGGCTGGTGATGAAGCAGGGAAGAATTTATGTGTGTGTGTTTCCGAGCATGCATGCATGTATTCCCTTTGGATTTCATGACAACTTTCTTTTTCTTCCTCTTAAATAAAGGGGTAGTATTGTATGATATAGAAACTAGTAAAGAAGAAGACACAATTGACATATTAAAACAAAAGGCATGGAGCTTTGATGTTAAGCTCATTTTCTGAGTTTGCTATTAGGTATTGATTCATTCTCAGATCCTGCATATCAGTTCCAATCTCAGTTTAGGAAGGAAGAAAACTGATGAAAAACAGAAAATATAGCAAGGTCAAGAATCTATGCAATTGATACTAACATTTTCATTTAGCAAGGTCAGATAGAACTATTACTTTTTTCCTTCTGATACTTTTTTAATCTAGTGCTATTCTGGGCAGCTATCATCGTGCTGTTTTTCATGGATATTACCATATATCAAATATGGACACTTTTATTTTTAATTCATGTTGGTTCCAGAACAAGGATTTTTGGTTTATGCATTCTTATTTTAGCAAGTTGTGCCTTCTTGATCTTTGTAATCAGGAGTGCTCTCTGAAACGTATTGCTTAATTATTGTTACATTTGCATTGTCCTCTATATCTCTTAGAAGTTAAGAAAGGGAAACGTGTGTCTGCTATCTCACACTGAGCTCAATTATTCTGCTTTTGCAATTCTTTTCACACTAGCCACTTCCACACAGGCTCTTTGCACTGCTTTGAATTAATTCAGTCCCTATATGATCTTACGCTCTTGTTGCCCTTTGGTAGTTGAGCAATCTTTGTATATTTATGTGTTTATTTAGCTCAGCTCTGGTGTATCTAAAACCACACAAAAGCTTCTTCGTCTTTTTCTTTTGTTTTTCTGACGTTCTGTAGAGCTTGCAGATGGGTCATTTTCCCAGTGAACTGGAGACTTCCCTTAGCCTGCTGAAGCCAGCTTCTCCCATCTCCACCTATTCAGTGAAATGGATTATGTCCTAGAACAGTGTCAATTCTATCTTCTTTAGGTTTGGTTCCTGTTGTTGCTGGAGATCAAATACAATGGCACTGGCTCTTCAGCACCTCTTGACCTACTAACAATAAGGGGATAGTGGGGTATAGATAGGATTTGCTTTATGTGCCATCTTTGTTTATTGCTCTGCCTGCTCTTTATATAGAAGATTGCTAACCTGGGGTCACTCCCTTCTAACTTTTTGCCTGGCTCTCACGCACATAACATATGCTCTTGGACTTTACTTGATAGGAGAGTTATTAGCTAGGGGCTAGGTTTTGCCTAATCTCTTCATGTATTTCTTGTAAATAAATCTCTTTTCTGTTATAGCTATAAAATCTGTTTCACTAATCATTGCTCAGGTCCAGTTCCCACTCCCCAGAATGCATGGCTGCCCAGGCAGAATCCTTCAACCTCTTACAGTTGGGACAATATTATCACTGAACTTCCAGGGACCCTTAAACAAATTCTTTTATCACTGGAAAGCACTCTCTTAGCATAATTTCATTCTTTCCTAGTTAACTCTCAAATTATAGTAACTGGAGAATTTATGATCCCTTAAATTCAGCATGCCACTCCTTTTTAAAAGAAACTAAAGAATGCTATTTTGGCTTAAGTGAGTGTCAAGTTGCAGCATTTATAAAATTATATTTGTTTTGTTAACTTGTTCAGTTTCCAACTTCAGATGTGCCATGTGTTATATCATTACATGTATATAAATAGAATATATGTATGTAATTTATATACATTACATATATGTATGTAATTTATATACATTACATGTATATAAATAGAATATTTTGTTATATAGTTGGGCAGGAATAGGAATTTTAGATAGGAAGAGATAGGAATCAGCAGTCTCCCCATTGACCACAGATTGATTTCTATACCCCTTCCCAGAAAAGCTTTTTTCTTAGTGTTGTAAAATCCATTAATCCTCTTTTGTAGTGAAAACAAAAATTCTGGAAACCGATAATACTTTGACCCTAATGCACATCCAAGTATTTGAAAGAAAATAATAAATTACAAATAATAGAATGAACTGTACAATGCACTGGGGGAAAATCTAGAATAAGGAGTAAAGCGTTAGAAACTCTATTGCCATATATTCTGCTTAAATGGAAAATCAGCAGAATGGCAGACTGAGACATAGCTAATGGGAAATGAAACTCGTGATCAGAAATGAGAAATGAAAGTTGCTTTGGGTGTAGCACACTTGAATGCAAATCAGCCTCATGCTGCAGTGAGCAGGGCTGAATGGTGCAGTGCCACTGAGAGAGTGGGGTTGATTACTGATTAAGCTAGAAAGGCTTCAGATGTGCATTGCCTATAAATAATACGTCAGTGAGAAATGCTGTTGGTGGTGTTAGAAAACAAGCTTGGAAAATCTGGGAATCACAGAAAAGTAGCATTCTTTACTGTATTCTCAAAAAAGTTCTACAGGAGAGGTCCTTGTGTCAGTGAATTATTTATCCACCAGTTTTAGCCAAAATCTATGTTTTCTAAAATATTAAAACTTCAAAATAAATTAAATACTGGTTTTCATTATACCCATCAATATAAAAGGAAAAACAATGAAAAACCAAACTTGGGGGGGGGGGGATATGTGCTGTTTTTTTTTTAACACAGTGTAAACAAGATCCCCATGTGTACAGGTAGTCCTCATTTACCGACCACTCGTTCAGCGACCATTTGAAGTTACGACAGTGCTGAAAAAATAACTTTACAGTTCATTTATGAACATTTATGACCTTTGCAGCATCCTGTCACATGATTGCCATTATGGTCAGTATGTATTGTCCTGTATCTGACCTGTGGGTCCCCCCCCCCCTTTGCAGAGCAGAGAGATTGGAGAGAAAGGGATTGCAAGAAAGTAAGCTCTTTACTCTTCTACACTTCAAAAGCAATGTTGTTTTATCATCAGCCCAGGGCCTGCCACCCCACAAAGTTGAAGAGATTGGAGAGAAAGAGATTTCAAGAGAGTAAGCTATTTGCTTTTCTACACATCAAGGGCAATATGATCATACTGGCAGCAGGAAAGGGTCAGGCAAAGGAGAGATTGCCTATAGAAACTGCTTGCTTTTTTCTCACCCCCCCCCCCCCCCCACAGTGGAGAGATTGGAGAGGAAGGGATTTCAAGAGAGTAAGCTGTTTAAGTAATGTGCCTGCAGCTTCCAACCCCAGGCTGTGGCATGATCACATTGCTTTCGATGCGTACAAGACAGTAAGCAGGCACTTGAGCATGCCAAAGGACAGGTTAGTGGTTAGAAGGCAAACAAAAGCCAAAGGTGTGAAACTGAGTAGTCTTGTCTCTTTCCAGCTGAAAGGCACAATCACAATCACATGATTTCCCACTTAGCAACCATTTTGCTTAGTGGCGGAGTGGCCAGTCCCAATTAGGGTCATTAAGAGAGGACTACCTGTGTACACAAAGACACTCTGCCAACTAGCTTGAGGATCTAATGGGGACTCCCAACACTGGAGGTGGTTAGTGCCCTGAGGATGCTCTCTCCACTTTTTAACTCCATTTGTAGTCTTTTTAACTTTGTTTTATGTTTTTATGCTTTTTATATGTGAACTGCCTAGAGTCACTTGTATAGTGAAATGGTGGCATACAAGTTTGATTTATAAATGAATGAATGAATGAATGAATGAATGAATGAATGAATGAATGAATGAATGAATGAATCCTTATGATATTTACAAGACAGATGTCTAACTACTGACCCCTACCAAAAAGAGAATGAACTTGGCTTGACATGATGTATCTAGCACTCTGTGTGGAATTTTCCAGTGCTTTTTTGTTTCACAGTATCTTATATACTTATATCCTTCTCATTCTGGATAAGCTCGAG
Source organism: Python bivittatus (assembly GCF_059951505.1). Taxonomy (NCBI): domain Eukaryota; kingdom Metazoa; phylum Chordata; class Lepidosauria; order Squamata; family Pythonidae; genus Python; species Python bivittatus. Next base: position 15,576,132 of record NW_028277035.1, read on the forward strand.
GTAGTCCATCTTTAAATGCTCTCACTGGCTTTCTTATCTGTGAGATTCCCAGGACTTCATAGTCAGATTTGGCAGCAACAGCAGATGATCATCTTCTGATATATCAACTGTCTTCTTTGGATCCATGCCAGAGTCATACATTCTTATGAATCTCTCTTAGACTCCCCAAGATAGCCACTAGAGAAGCTCATGCCTTCCTTTGGCAGCTGTTCTCTGGCTCTATCAATGCCCAGAGGCTCAAATTCAGGGGTGCACAGCCTGAGACTCCAGGTCCATATTTTGAGTCTCTCAAAACTTGTTGCTGAACTGTAATTTATGATAGGACAGGAGACGAAAATTATGAACTGCATGGAAAGTATTTATATCAATAGTATTTAATGTAAATGGTGCTAATGGACACTATCATTTATTTATCTTGACCCATCCACTTCTTGTAGTATAGTCTCAGCAACTTCCTGTAAATGCTGAATATGTATCTTTATTTTAGTTAATATTTAGGAACTAAGGGCATCAAAGATAATCAAACATTTTTTGTAATTCTTGAATTACAAACCATAGCTTCAAGATGATAAATCTGAATCTTTTTGTAATTCAAAGTAAGATTTTAATTGAAAGAGTTAAAGAGTTATCTGCTTGCTCTGCATGGCTGAATGACTAAAAGGTAAATTCTAACATCTCCTCTTTGACAGCAAAAGTAACATGCCAAATCCTGTGACAAACTTTTTTTTTTTTTTTGCTTTTTCTGCAGACTTTGCCTCTGCCTTGGGAGGAAAGTCAGTCACAGGAGGAAAGCATCATTACATTATACAAGTGGGAAAGGCAATATTTATTTATTTATTTAAATATTTTATAGATATGTCCATCTCACAGCAGTGACTCTGAATGGCATACAAAGATTAAAACCAACATAGCTATAGATAACCCATAACACCCCAGTTAAAACAATCACCCACAAAACAAAAGGCCACATCACCTAATTTCCTGGCACACATGCCAGGTCTTCAATCCTTTATGAAAGGCTAAACAGGGCTGAGGCCATCTGGATCTCTGAAGGGATGTTATTCCACAGGGCAGGTGCAGCCACAGAGAAGGCATGACTCCAGGATCCAACAAGATGGCATTGTTTCATGGGGACTTGCAAATAGCCTGGTTCTATGCCATGTAGGACTTTATAGGTGGTAATCAGCACATGTAGAAAGCAGAGGGAATGGCCTTGAAGGACAGGAAGAAGAACCCCTATCAAGGAAACTGTCAGATAAAAGGGCCTGAAGCCAAGCCAAGAATGAAACATGAATTAACATCTCAGACAAGCCCCTCACTAATTCACATTAAAAAAAAGGGAGGGAGGGGGAAGCACTTTTAGACTTGCAAGATTCTGTTATGTTAGCTTTGCAATAAAAGTAGTACTGGCCTACATGGCACTGGTTTCTTAGTCTGGTGTACCTTGAAAGGCTGACAGCAGCTTGAGTGGACCCAGAAGCCTACTGGGAGCCTGTTCAGCTCACAGAGCAGTGGTGTTATATGAATATATGGAAAGATGCCAAAAACTGCTCATACCGCTGCATCCTGGAGCAGCTGCAGCTTACAAATGCTCTTCAAGGGCAGCCCCATGTAGACCATGTTACAGTAATCCAAAAAGGAGGTGACTAAGGCATGTGTCATTATTAGCAAGATCTCCCAGTCCAGGAATGGCTCCCACTAGCCATGGTAGCCATCTGCTCTTCAAGAAGGAGTCATAAATCCAAGAGGACCCCCAGTTGCCAAGCAGCTCTGACTGGGGAAGCACATCTCGAGGCAGACTTAAAGATGGAGAATCCTTGGAAATGGAGGGCCATAAAACCCACAACCACTCAGTCTTGCCAGGTTGAGCCAAATCCTGTTCTCTCCTATCCAGACCTCACAGCCTTTAGGCACTAGGAAGAAGCATTCACCATATCCCAGGAGAATCAGCCAGGAGGTACAGGGATTTAAAATACAGGTGGCCAAACTCACAGCTCCAAGAACTCTGTTCTTGAAGACTGTGCCAATAAGTTCAAACTCCTCCCAGATAACCAAGCAAAACTATGCCTCATGCCTAGAATAATCATCATAGCAGCCTTCTAAGTGTTCCTGCATTCCCTCCTTATCCAGGAGGGACCATGTTACCCAAAACAGAGCCACTGATTAGCACTCTATGGACACAATAAGCGTGGAGAAATAAGTAAGTTTTGCCACCCTTATCACCATGAGGTAGTCCTTAAGAAAGCCTCCTACCTGTGTTTGGTTGAGTTCACTCTTTTGTCTTCTTCCGGTAGGTTCTAAGTATCTTTTATGTTACTTCATCACTCAGAGTTTCTTTTAAAACCAAGTGGTGTTCCAGGATTCACATGCATTCAGAATCTGCAACGGCATGATCTGATCAAGGCTAAAGTTGCCCTCTTAGTCTGAGTGATGACCAAAACCTAGGTTGAACCATGCACCAGAGTCCCAGGAACAACCACAAGCTCCTGCCATCTTCTATTCCATCCAAGGAAAAACAACCATAGCACCGTAGAAAAACATCTTTCCCTGTAACTCCCACCCAAATTCCTCAGTCCAAAGCTTTGAAGTCCAGCACCCCATAGTCTTGACTCCTCCAGATGGCAAGGGGAAAAGAACCTTGGAGTGGGTTGTAATAAAAGTTCAGGATACTATTCTCTGCAGCAGCCCACTAAGATGGAGGAAACTGGCAAAAAGATGTAACTGGCCAAATGGTGGCTGTTCCATGTGGTCAATCCAATGGTAACTGCAGGATGCAGGTTAATCCCATTCAAAAGCCTCCTGCCTGTTTCTCCTCCTGCAGCCATCCCATGTCAAAAGCTAGAAATCAGAGCACATTCCCAAGATGCTCTTTTCTGATATACATGCACAAAATACAGAGAACTTGAAATCCTGAAATAGTAGAGAACTTGGTTCCAGGTTTAAAATGTTCGATTCAGACCTCAGCAAGCAAACAGAAAGGCCGCTTTACCCACTGCTATCATACTTTTTCTGAGAGAAGAGGTGATAGATTAATACAAACCAGTATTCAGGCCAAATTCTGTATAACTTGTTTATAGTAGGGGTGCAAAAAATGTGGTTGGGCAGGCTGCATGAAACTGCCCAGCATGTTCTGGGGATTCCAGAGCCCCCCTCTAAGTGAATGGGGCCAAATGTTCAACTCCTTTGTATTTGGAGGGACTCAGGGACCAAATGTGTACCTTAAGACTTGAAGATACTTAAGACACCTGTTTCACCTCTTAAAATTCCTGAACCCCCTCCCAAACTGGCACCCACCCCCATCCACTTTTGGAGTACAGTCCTTGATCAATGGAATCTGTACATTCCCCTTGGAAATTTAAATATCCATGTGAACTTGAACTGATCATTTCTATATCAGTTTTACAAAAAGGTTTCAGAATTATTTCAAAGGAGAATAAAGGAAAATTGTATCCTTTAGTATGGTAACCAGGAGATGCCTATTCTACTTCTGTTGTTGGCATGGCAAAGAATCTGCAGTTGGCACAGAATTTATAAGTAAGGGCAATTAATTCATATTGTTTTAAGTGGGAAATGTACACAGAAATCTTGTATCTTCTGCCTCTGATAAAATGCAACATATTAAAAGTTGGCAGATGGATGTATGAAATAGAATGTAAGCTAACCATTAAGTACTTTAAAATTGCTTGTACTTACATCTAAAGGAAAAACTAAACTATGAACTTAGTTAAAAGATGTAGAGTAGCATTTGAAACATAAGCAGCAGAAAAAAGAGATGATTCTTAAGATTATTACCGCATAAATGAAGTTTGATTAAACATTTGATTAATTAAATTAATTATTCACCACATTTAAAATCTGAAGGGCAAGGTTGTTGCTGGTTTCAGTCCTCAGCTATAGAAATAAATTGATTGGCATCTCTCAAGGTCCTACTTTAAGCAGTTCTTACTATAAGTGCATTTGAACCAATCATGGAAAAAATGAAAACTTACTGAGTCTCAAGAGTGTGTTTGCTTCTGTGTAACAGAGTTTCACTTTAATATTTAATCTGTAATAAAACATTCCGCACATTTAAGCTGATGTCCCATTTGAGATAGCTGCCTTCACCCATTTACTTTCTAAACCTGTTAATCATTTCAGCAAATAAAATTTAAGAGGCCTATGGAGCAGTAGAACAGTTGCTGAAAATCCATATACATTACTATCACATATTTACAGTTGTTTTTGTATAAATTATGAAAATTGGAGTAAAGAGGATGAAAGCTGAAATTAAAATAAATAGGATGATATAAAACACTGAATACAGAATAGAGATCACGTTAACAGGAATAAATTCATACTGAAACAAGTCTCTACTAGGTACACACCATCAAAAGAAACTAGTGTCATCATACAATTGTAAATATTTAAAAGTTTAAGTAGTGTAGGTAGGTATACCTATAGTATGATATTATACGTAGAAAAATTGAGATTGGAATGCTAAATAAAGGCCCCACAAATCACTAAAACTGATGGACCCAGGCCATTCCCAGATAATAATTTCTCATTTAACCCTATTATTGGCATAAATGAAAAATGCTAGGTTTTCAGACAGGAAAATATATATTCATGTTCAGTTGACTTGCAAATTGGATCAACAAGATGGGTTAGCATTTGATTTGTTTTAGAGGCTTTCCCTCTTAAAAGCATATATTTTTGTTAAAGTAGCAGCCCATGTAGGGAATTAAATATATCACATTTCAAGTAAGTAAGTAAGTAAGTAAAAGTAAGTAAAACTCACTCAATCCAATCAAATCTCTTTGGTATTTTGAGTGAGTTACACGATGAACTCTTGGCATCACGAAAACCAACTGGTCAAAAGGCACTATTTGGGAAATACAGATCCTCATTCCCTGTTCTCCTATGAGCTGTCATGCCAGAAGAAAACTGATAATGTTTCATGACATCGCTAGCCCTTTTTCCTTTATCCAGGCAGGTATTAGGAATGATTTGGCTGCTACACCAATCTTAGGGAGTGAGATCTGTACTGGAGTAGCTTGTTTTTTCAATCACTCTTTCTCTGTCTGTAGATATCTGTGTGTGAGAGAGAGAACCAGGTGGACATATCTGGATTTTGATGTTCCCACAAAATAACACACTGAGATTGTTTCAGATTAAATTTAACTCCCTGGAGGTTAGTTGACTAACTTCATTGACCCTGTCAAGTCCACTTTTGGAACTGGGACTTGGTTTTATTTTCTTCTGCAAACACTACTTAGCAGCACAAAAGCTCTACAAGCCCTGTTCTTTCAAACACCATGTTTTGAAACTCCTTTTTCTGATTTACCATAATTCCTTCTATCTTCCAGTTTTACCTGAAGTGAGTCTTTGTCAGACAATCTCAGCTCCCCACTGCTGATGGCAAAGGCCAACTTAAATAACCAAATGCCTAAGAGAAAACACCATTAAACTCATTAGCCAAGCTCCTCATTCAAAGTAAGCCTCAATTCTAAAACATGTTACTGTTTTTCTGCTTCATTAGATTTGCATTTCCCCTTTGTGGATTGTATTTTGAATTTGACTGCTAATCTTCCCAACTGAAATCATTAGAATCTATTATGGTTTCACCAAAGAAATTAATGGAATGCTTTAAACCTGGGGGCTGTATGTGTGTATTAGTAAAAACTCCTTTAATCAGGAGACATTGTTGTATGTGCATGGTGACATGGCTTCATTCAACCAAGACACAGCCATTAAAGATCTCTTACAATAGAAGAGACTCCTTTGAGTTGATCTTGACTCTTGTTGACTTCCTGGACAGATCTATGTAGTTTTCTTGACACAATTTCAAAGAACTTTACTGTTGCTTACTTCTGGAATGTCTTTTCAACTTCCCAGTCTAGCCTACAGCCTTGGGATTTCTCAGTGGTTTCCCATCAAGGTACTAGCCAGATCCATCCCTGCTTAAATTTTTGCAAGTGCAACCAAGGTCAGATAGTTGTTGCCACCTACTGTGTTAAAGGTCCCTTATTGAACCATGTTCCTGAGCATATATTCTAATTCTTCTAAACATTCTACAGTCTCTCTTATAAAAACCATACACTTTCTGCTAATTTTTAAAGTACTACAAAATAAGTTATAAGGAGATTTGTGGCCCATGAACTGTCTTTTGAGGTGAGAAGGGAATTTCATCCATCTTCTGTCATAGATACTATTCAGTGAACAATATAAATCCATGTGTGCAATCTGCACTCTTTTATTAATTTTAAAATAACAAAAGCAATAGGATCAGTGACTGGAGAAAATAAAGCAATTTTTACTGGGACATTCCTACAAGTCTTTGGGCACATCTGAAACAATATGACAGCTATTTATCACTTTCAAAATTTCTTTTGATTAATATACTTTGAATATATTTCTTTCTGGTTGTGCTAACATATCTCCAGAATATGTAAAGTAATGTTTCATTGGGATTTTGGTCTCAGATTAAATATAAATATTAAACACTGCTTAGAGATGTATTTTCCTGAAGCATATTCTCTCAACCATAAATGGTATCAGTAAATCACATTTGGAAACAACAATGGAACATTTGCCATTATAGTCTAGTATTACAGATCTAATTCAATGATTTCATGCCATTTGAGGTATAATCTATTCCATTTTATTTATTTATTTTTAGATGATGAAGAAGGAAACTTTATAAAAGTGATAACTGTGGTCTTTATATCTGGCTCAGTGTGGCATTTTTTCCCTTAAACATTCTGAAAAATAGATTTTTTTCCCCTGCATAACTTGTTTAATGAAAGCAATCTGCAAAATGTTAAACTATTAGCAGTACAATCTTATGTAGGTCTACTAAGAATTAAGACCCACTGGACTTCCAGAAGAAGAAATGGCAGACTGATGACCACAGTGGAATGAAGAGCTGGTGAATAGATCCAATTCTTCAAAACCTCTCTGGACAAGGAGAGGACTTGAGATTGCCCACAAGTGCTCCAGCCAGCTGATCCTCACAAAGAGACCACAAGATAGTGGTCTCCGGTAGGTTTAGAACTCTGGGAGATGAGGGAATCGCCATCTTTTTGCTCAGACTGTGGTCAGCACCTTTGAAAGGACACTGGGTTTGCATACTTCCTTTTCTAATAACTTTTGGAAATTGCTTGTTAACTGTTTTTCAGCGTTTAAAACCTTTTGACTGACAAGTTTAACAGGTGAGTTTCCTTCAATCCTTAGTGAAAGAAAATTTTAACTACAAGTTTAACAACTTTAAAAATTGGGAGGGGGGAATAAACAGCAAAAGGGTGATTAAAACTTTGATTTTAGAAAGTTACAAATGGACTAAGGGTCAAGATAAATTTGAAATAAGATTTTGGAATTAATTCTAAAGAATCCTTCCTGTGGGAAAATACCTTTGTTTTGAATTAAAAACAAAACAAAAACATAAGATTTTAAAACTTGGACCCTAGAGGGAACTAAAAATTACAGTTGAAGGAGAAGAACACATAAACTCAACTTACAATTACAGAATAGAGCAAATATTTTAACATTGGACTTATTGAAGGATATTTTTGCCACCCTGCAGGGCAGCAAAAAGGGCAGAGATAGGGAGAATAGCCAGTTGGGGGAGTTGAAGGGGGGTCAGTCACTTACCTTGGAAGAACTGAGGCTCGGGGCTGGGAGGGACCAAGCTGGGAATGGCTTGGATCGGGGTGCGTCCTCAACTAACAATAATGTGGTGGAATTTAGTTAACAACAGCAGTTGGGAGTGCCGGACTGCCATTGTAAGCGACATGGTCACATGCCGTCAATCTTTACAACCACATTGTTTAGCGATAGACATTCTAGTCCCAATTGCTGTCATAACTCGAGGACTACTTGTATGTTTTTTTTTTCTATGTATGTGTATGTGCGTATAGTTTTTATTGAAGATTTTAATTACAATGATAAAAACTAATACAAACTAAACTCAGAGAAAGAATGGAATTTAAAAAGAGAGAGTAAAAAGTGCAAGGAAGGAGAAAGCAAAAAAGCAATAAAGCAAGCAAGCAAGATACAGTAGAAAGAAGAAAGGAAAAGGAAAGAATGAGATAATGAAAAAGAAAAGAAATACAGTATATAAAGAAGTGACTTCCAATCTTTATCACAAGTATAAATACATTTGCTTACTCTTCACCCTCCATAAGATTACCAACAAATAACTCTTCTTCCCATAGCCCATCCCTTATCTATAAGCAAACCCATAAAACATCAACTTTTCAATCCTAATGTCCGCAAAAAAGTCTGTAAAGGGCTACCAGAACTTTATAAAATCATGTCTTATTTTAACCTTGTTCAGATAAACCAACTTTATATTCCTTCCTTTTACTTCTGATAACCTTTATCTTTAATTCATTCAAATATTTTTGTAGGATTTGATGTCTCTTCAATTCTTTGTCCCATTGTACAGACTTCTTTGAGGCTTTAACAAGCTTTTTTTGTAAATCCGATATTATCCAGATCATTCTCTTGGTTTATCATTTATATTGCCCCTTTAATTTTTAGAACTTTAGGCAACTTCTTTTGTATATCCAGTAAAGAGTCCTTATCCAGGTTGTTCTCTTGGCCTGTCACTTGCCTGGAATTTTTAGTCCACTCTAGTGTCCAATTTCTAAAATCATAAAGTCTCCAATCTCTTTTATGGCTTAGACTAGACAAATTAATTTTGGTTCCCATGGAAAGCTATTTATTTTACATAGTTCGTTCCAAAATCTTCTTGTAAAAGTTTCAGTGTTCCAAATTTGTCTGGGCCCTTAATTTGTTTATAACATTCTTTGTTCAAAATCTTATTTAGCTTTTTGCCGTATATTTCAAATTCTTTAAGTTCTTAAACTTATAGTTATTTTTTCTTTTGTTCAGAAATGAAGATAGACTCACCAGGTGGCTTTTCAAACTTGTCCTTCTGAAGATCTCTAACAGCTTTTAGATGGTTAAATAGGCAATTTCCAAAAGTGATTACAAAATGAGGTTAGCAAATTTAGTGTCCTTTAAAAGTCACCACCATGGTCATGAGCTTAATGACTGATTCCTTCATCTCCCGGCGCTCAAACCTGCGGGTGACCACTGTCCTGCAGTCTCCTTGCAAGTAGCACCTGTTTGGAGCACACATGGGTGATCTCCTGTCCTCTTCTTGTCCAGAGAGGTTTCAAAGAGCTGGAACCAGTTCTTCAGTCTCTGCTGCAGTCAACATCTCTGGTCTCCCAGAGATTTGTTTAGCTCACCATGCCTCCTCTGGAAGTCCCCGGTGGCACTTATTTCCAAGAAAGGGTACACAATTAAGGTTTGCATCCTTAATTACTTAGGAGTAAAGCTACAATTTTGATATAACCTTGCTACATACAAGTACAGTCCTGTGACAATGTGAATGAAAAGTGGTGGTGGTTGAGATTGGTTACAGGGCATGACAATTATTGTATGGCAACTACATTCTCTAGTGATATTTTGCTACTTTGGTAACCTTTGTAGAAATGTTTAGGTAGTAATATTGGAATCTCTGGAATCTCTCTGTTTCTCTTCTCTGTCTCTCAGCCATCTAGAGAATAGGATACCTCTATGCAATGAACAGAAAATCCTTGGCTTAATTCACAGTCCATAAGAGCTTTTGATCATGATGTCAATTTTCAACATCTGGGAACTGCTGATTTGCAGAGCCTACAGTTGGTTAGCAAGCAAGCAGGGACTCCAGCCGTCTGGCTTCTTAACAATGCCCTGTAACATGGTGGGCAGCTAGAGTCCTGATTGGCAGCAGTGCTGCATAGCATGCCCAGATGGCTATCTTGTAAAATTATTTTCAAATGGAAAGGAAAAAAATTCCTCCTAGCACCAAAAGATAAACTCTATTCAGAAAACCCTGAAAATCCTCCTTCTAAGTCCTTTATATTAGGGATGTATCTCTCTCCCACCAGGGCTTGGATGTATCCTTTACTCAGAACTTGCTGTCAAATTGAAATGTTCATTGTGGCAAAACAGTTATTAAACATACATATGGTTTAATTTTTTTTTTTAATTAAACAACAACAACAGCAACAAAAACAAATTTAGTTTCTTCCTACTCTTGCACGTTTTAAACATTTGGCCTCTAGGCTACCATTCAAAAGCCAATGATGGCCCTTGGTCTGAGAAAACTTTGAATATCCCCTTTTTCGACTAGGGTATGAGCCTTTATACGAACCTGTATATCAGAAAACTATAATTCTCAGCAGACCGACTAGCACAGTCAGCAGTGAGGGATCCTGGGAATTGTAGTTCAGCTGTAATAAAGGCCACAGGTTCTTCATTGCTGCTTTAAATATAGCTACACATGCTTCTGAAGAATAGCATTTCAGAACCAAACACTATAAAAGTAGTAAATAAATAGGCATTATATTTAACTAGAAAACTGTCCAGGGGAAAGTTAAGTCAGCCACCATCCAAAGGGTGAGGGGGAGTTTCAATTAACACTTAACTGTTTCTTTGAATAAAATGGTCTCTAGAAGCAGCAATGAAGAAAGGAGATAATTTGCAGTGGGCTTCATTTAAAATGGTATCCCTATTGCTGGTGGTCTAATGACCAGCTCTATAAAGTCAGCCAGTTTTCAAAGTAACTATCAAGCAACAAGAAAGTGCTGAAGTGTTGCCATTCTGTTCTGATAGAGTAGAAGAGAAAGGACATGATTTGTTAGTTCCACTGCTACCAGTACGTTTCCCCAACAAGTTGTTCATGATAAGAAAAAAAACCAACCCCCCCCCCCACAAAAAACCTTTATTTTCTCTTTAATACCTTCAAACCACCAATTTTTCATTAGTGAGATAAAGCAGGTTATCCAACCAAGTAAAATTTCACGGTAATGTAAAACCAGCTCATTAGCTGTCGTGGAAAAAAGAAGAGAAATAAAAGAAGGATAAGGACGTTCATGGAAGTTCAGGTTGACTTACCTTTTTCATCAGTCCTGAAGCACATCAAGCAGATCATCAGTCCTGAAGAATAAGGGCTTGACTACAGTATTTTGGACAGCTTCTTTTCTCAGCTTGTTCCTCATAGCCTACTTAATATTTGCAGACTGTCCAGAAATAAATAAATAAATAAATACATAAATACACAAATAAATAAAAGCATCAAGCTCTACCACTTGATGACTTGAGATACAAGAATTTCAAAGAGTTCCACAGCTCAGGACTAGACAAATCTGTGCATTCAGATCTGCTTGGAAGCCCCTACTTGGACCCCACCTATGGATATAGCCCAGAGAAAACTCATTGGCAGGACATTGCCTAAGTAATTGCTTCCCATTGCAATGGTAGCCAGTTCCTTCATTGTGAAGTTGTTAACAACCAAGAACATGACTCCTTATCTGGGCAGTTATGAGGCCATATTGCCCTAGGACCAAATTCTCTTGGAACTGACAACTATCTACATTTTTTAGCATGTCTTTGTTGATTAAATTATTGTACACTGAGGTACTTTTATTATTCTGATCTATAAGGGGAAAGGCAGGGTGCTGAATACATTAATTAATGCATTAGTGACCATAACAAATGCTCTGCATTTGTGTTGTGTTCTGTGTATTGCCTGGACAGAGAGAGTGAGGGTCCTTGCCCAAATGTATTTGTCCTTTTAGCTTCCTGACCACTTCCAGGTTACATTGCTCCTGGCAAAACAGCAAAGGTGTAATTTACAACAGCAGCTTCAGTTTGGTAAAAAGGGGGGGGGGAGCTGAAAAGCCAAATGGGGCATTATTGTTACCTTGAACACCACTGAAACATAACAAGGGAGATTGCTTATAATGAATTTGGATTGCTACTCTTCTATTTCTATTTGATCAATGGGAAGCTATAAACATTTGCTTTAGATTAATGGTCACGTTGCATTAGAAGTAAAAGATGCATAGCAAGTCCTGATAGGACCTGATTTCTCGCATTAGGCTTCAAGGCACCAAACACAAGCTTCACTTCAGATTTAATTCTAGATGTCCTTTCCTTCTTGCACACGTGAATAAATAGGAAATGATTTCTGTCAGAGACATTTCTGGTCTCTACTGAGAAGCAATCATCACTGTGCCTAACGGTTGTATGTACACTCTCTAACTCAATTTTCTCAGCATTATTTAGACATGCTCTGTGCTTAAGCCTGATAGAAAGACTTTCCTCTCATACCAATTAAGCTAAACTTGCAACTGCAGTCTATTCTGTTGTCCTTGCTGTTTCTTGTAGCCTTTACTTGCCTTAAGCCTCAATTCCTCCTCCGATTGTGCTGACATTTTTTAGAACAGTCTTGCTGCTGCTCCTAGGAAATAGCAACTCATCAGACAACAAAGCCTGGCCATAAGCCCACCTTGTGTTAATAGTTGGCCATTTATCATGAAACGATTTCTGCAGATATAGATATATTGAGAGAAATGTGCATGAAACCCCTTCTCCTTCCCATGGGTGAGCACTGTCAGATGAAAAATATCAATGTAGAATGAAAGAGTTTCAATCTACTGATACCAGTCATCAGTATTTTAATATCCAAATCTATTAGAAGCTGCACAGCCTATGAGAATTACAGTCTGAATTGAGTTTTTAAGCTGATCTGCTAGACTAATTAAACTACATAGAAAGCATATTGGTGATAGCAAGATGGACACAGAATAAGAAAGCAGTGGTGGAATAATAAAGGGGAAGAAACAATGAGTATACTGAGAAACAGTGATTCATAGGAAACTATACCCAAGAGTTAGAGGCAGATATGTAAAGCAGTAAAAATTGAATCATTTATTTCATTCTAATCTCTGAAAGAATCCTCATGCATGCAGTTTACAAGCTTGGCTGCAGATGACCCCTGGCCCAGAGCACCTCCAGATAATGCTGTCAGAATTTGGCACTACAAATGCCCATTTTCAGCAGCGTGATTTAAGGTACTATCACCTGCAGAACATATATCAGAATGAATGTTCACACACATTGATTGATTGATTGATTATGTACCATCAAGTCATTATTGACTCTTAGCAACCACAAAGATGGCAATCTGTCCCTAACCTGGTCTTTCAGGTCTTCCAATGGTATACCCATCACCACTGTAACTGAGTCCATCAATCTTGCTGCTGGTTGTGCTCTTCTTCTTTTTCCTTCCAGTGCACACACATACATATAAACACATACCCTACAGCAGGGAAGATGCGGCAACTCAAATGCCTTTTACCTGAGATCTCCAGCTTCCCACCCTTTTCACCTGGGTACTGAGATTTCTGGCTGTGGCTATTTTCCAGTAAAGAGTTGTGCCCAGGCAATTACTTTGTCACTACTGTTCTTGAATAGGGAGATCCCTTCTCACTTGGAATTCAGATGAGACAGAACAGAAAATCTTCCTTTTCCAGCACTAAGCTTTTTTAAATCTCTGAGTCCAGTTTCCTTATTTTTAACTAGAGTTACCAGGCCTAAGTAGTTTGGAATATATGATGCTAGATTACTAATCATGGAGTAATGAAATAAATTTCTTTTTCTTTCTTTCTTTCTTTCTTTCTTTCTTTCTTTCTTTCTTTCTTTCTTTCTTTCTTTCTTTCTTTCTTTCTTTCTTTCTTTCTTTCATGAAGGCTTCAAAGTAAGGTTCTGAGAGAACAGTGTAACTCCAACAGGTTAAATGTGGTTGAGATTTGGAACTCCCTGGATGCTACCTTGGAAAATGCAAAGTTCTTTTGCTCAGCATTGGGTGCTGTTCCTGCTGATCTGATGGCATTTTCAGCTCTGCTCTGAAGTCAGAAACCATTTGTGTGAATTAGAAAGTTTGAGTTATTCTTGAATGTCTCATATGACTCTGAAGGAACCAACATTTTGGGATTTGTATTTGTATATTTAAATATATTCATTTGAAAGCAATTTTCATGCTACATCACTTTATTTTATTACAATTGTTATGTATTCTAATCACATCATTTCCATTCTTACTATGGAACAGAAAAAAAAAAGATTAAGGTACTATGTGGGAATTATATTTCCTTTTAAAATTAAGCTCTTGAAAGTGCCAGTTCTAAGATGAAATACTTCTGGCAGAAGCTTGGCAGAATCAAGACTTACTCTCCTGACTTGTAAGTACATCAAACTATGTCTACATGGGAATCATTCTTCCACTCAGTATAAAGATATTTCCTTGAAGTACTCCCATGCTGCAAACAACTTGAACTTTGGATTTGTTGGTCAGGCCTTGCTTTGCTGTCTAGCTGAACTCTTTAAAACTATCATCTTGAAGTTACTTTGTCCATGGCTCTTTCTGCTTAAGTTCTGTTGACCTGGTAAATTGGATTGAATTGTTTACTTCATTCCATCATCCTCAACTGATTCCTAGTCTCATTGATGCAGGACTGTTATTTAGACAGTTCCTGTGAACTGGTTTGTTATTTCTTTTTCCCTAACATTTGTTTCTCCTGAATATCTGTTACCTTCAGTCTGCTTGTCATTTTGTGAATGAGGAATGCAGTGCTCTTAGAAAGGCAAGGAAACAGCAATACATCCCAGAAACCCTAACACAGAGAGCTGCTTCATCACCTGAGAGAAGAGCAACCCTTCCCTTGCAGGAAACCATCTCTGAGTGCATTGTTCCTGCCAGGCACACCTCCCCTGCTTGGTATGCTCTGCTCATTTGATCAGGAACCAGTTGTTCCCTAATCTTGATAATACCCCTGTGCTCATATATTTTATTGACAGTTTTAGGTGGATTTTGATATAACACAAAGTGTGAATCCATTCATTGTGTGATGTGTACAGTGCCACAATTGGTGGCTTAGATCAGTAGTTCTCAACCTCAGTAACTTCAAGAAACGTGGACTTCAACTCCCAGAATTCCCCACCCAGCATGGGAGTTGAAGTCCATTAAATCAGTGAACAATAATTTAAAAACTGACTTAATATAAATGTGAAAATTCTCACAGAGAACTTTTGGTAGCTGAAAAGTATCCTTCACCTTCTTGGCCTCAAGTTGCTATAAAACAGAGATAATACCCTCTTAGTATTATTTTGACAGTGGCCACAATATAATTCCTTCAGGGGATGGTATTCTCACTAGTGCTATGCAGAAAATGATCTTACTTCTTTTTCTTATTCATTCTCGCTCCATTTGACAAAAAAGAATTAGCTTTCAAAATGTTTTTTAGAGGACAAAAGCATTTTGACAAATTTCTCACGGGTGGAATTCTAGTGCTGACCTTAGTGATGAATCCTCTATACAGAAGTATGTAGCTTTTTAAAGAGTAAGATGTGTGTATCCTGGGAAGCTTTAGAGTGTATGTATGGTGTCTGTACTTACATGATGGGTATATGTACATCCATGCACATGTATGGACCTCACAGTCTTGCATGCAAAGTTGGAGGGGTTACACTGTACATTAGATGAACAAATTATCTCCCACTGGGCTCCCCTCTTTGGGAGATCCTTTTTTTTTTTTTTCCTTCTGCAGGCATGTATCCATATCGCTAGCATAGACAAATGAGTACCCATCTTGTGAGCTACATCAATATCATGCAAACCATACCAGCCCTCTTGGGACATCTTTACAGTACATGCAGCAGAGGTTTCTGCAGGGGAAAATCTTTCATGCTGAAAACTGGAAACGAGTAGGATGTGAATATAATATATATGTCAAGGCTTCCTTGTATCCTGCAGGGTCAGTCATTGGAGGAAGCTGGAAAAGGTGGAACTTAACTGGGAATGTACATTCTTTTTGAATAGCTGCACAGAGTTTAGAACTATTTATATAGTTAGAGTTCACATTTAATCTTCAAAGTCAGGTCAGGTCAAAATGTGTGTCAGTGTGCATGAATAATAACATGCACAGATCATTCTATGCTATTTAATTCTACAATTTAGTTTGCTGATCATCTTGACAATAAAGGAGCTGGGAAGAAAATAGGAGGAAGGATGTTCCTCCTATTTTTGACATTGTTTTGATTCAGAGACAGAACGTTAGCTCATATTTTTGCTAAAATAAATTACTGAATTCTTAACATACCAAGATGCTACATCTCATTGGCAATATATTTATGAAATTGTTCCCCATCATTTATAGATGACTGAAAGTCATCTATAAAAATGTTACTAGCTCTTTAAATTTAGGCACTTTGCAGCTGGTGAGGAATTTGTGTAAGTCATGATGACTTCATAAATACATGAAATAAAGGTTCATGCACCACTAGCTATATCCCTTCCACAACACAGGCCAATTTTACACAAATACATACTATATTTATTTTTCTCCAACTCCAAATAAGGTCAGACTGGTACCACCAATTTAACAATTAATTATGTAATTTGCTACTCTTGTTACTCTTGATTTTGCTTAATTGTCTTCTCCCTTTGAAAAGAGCAATAATGAGTAATGATACTAATGAGTGGGGGTAAAAGAACAATAAACACCAAATTAAATCTCCTCTTTATGCAGAAAATGAGTGGATTTATATTCTTCACTGCTACTTCTGTGTAGTTAATTCTATGCCTCACTGAAGTTTTTTATGGCACAGCAGACCAGAGATTTCAGGCTCCAACTGATAACTTAATCCATTTTAGCCTGTGCTGTCTGATTAGAATAGAAAAAAAGTTTTCCTTGACTTTAAAAACCATCATCTGTCACACTCTGCAGTACAATTCTACTCTGCATTCTTCAAATACACTGTGTTAATATTTATTATACTGCCACACAGGGTTCTAACCCCTTTCCCTAATCTTTCTTAGCTTACTTGTAGAGAATGCATTTGACCTTTTAATACTGCAAACCACTGAAAAACACAACACTTTATAATTACAGATTTTGCCTTATGAGTACATAAAAGGAAGAGGCTTCTACATATATGTTGATCATGCACAGAAGTCTCTTCTGGTGCTTCCTGAAGCTGATTGGTGATATCTTCCAACTTTTAGTAGTGTCAGGTTGAGTCTATAAAATGACACAAAAGAATAATGGGAGAAGGAGGAACATGTTCAAAGGTCTGCAAACCATCTAAGTCATATGAACAGCCGTACTAGGGTCAATCTTTCCCTAATTAAAAATGCATCTAGAAATGTGGGTTTTAAAAATCTTCATCTAGGAAACTTATATAACAAAGGCTGTCTAAGTAATCCATAGATTGGTAACCTAAACACTGGATTATCTGTAAACAGGGTTATCCTTGAGGCTTGCTTAGAAGCTACAACTAGGGCTGAAGAAGGCAACCTATTACAAGGAATATTACACCTATTCTAATGGAGTTGTACTGGCCATCAGTTTCTTACTGAGCTAAAATCAAAGTAGTACTCGTTAGGATCTATGGAGGCCTATATAGCTTAGGGATTTTCTATCTGACTGAGATTCTCCTTCAATATTTACTAGCTCGTCAGCTGAGTTCTAGGGGATTGTCTTTTGGGAGTTCCCCATGCAGTTACAAAAGCGCTGACTTTTCCAGCTGAAGTGTGTTAGTGGTGACATTCTTTCTGTGTACAGATACAGCGGCGCCAAGCCTTGTCAATGTCTGATGCCAGGTTAAGATGTGGCTTTCACCCAATTTTGAAGTAAGCTTATGTTCGATGTGCCTGGTCCTCTATCTTAGTTTTTAAGCTGTTTATGGCATTAAGGATGGTATGTTTAGAGATTTTTATTTAATTCGTTTCTGTTTAAGTGGTTTTATTTTTGTATATTGTAAACAACTTTTAGTTTTTCTTTTCTTTGGGAGGTGTTTTTCTTTTTTAATTGAAACAGGAATTGAAAATGCTATACATAGATAAAGATTATGGAAACTTGCCCATAATTTTTTTTTCAGGGAATTTACATTAGGAGCTACATACACTGAAGGTTGGGAGGGCAGGGTAAAGGGGCACATTGCCTATACGATCCATAAGAAAGAATCTCTCAGAATGCCTTGGAAATGGAAGTTCTTTATATTTTTATCTAGTTTGCAGCCCTCATGCCTTTAGGAAACTGCTACAGCTTTCCATTAATTGCCTATGTTTAGCTTTAATTCTTCCAAATCTGGTTTTCCTATTTTTTGCTAGGGGTTTGTCCTTCACGTATCACTCAGCTTAAACAATTTGAAGGTGGTGGTGCAGGAGTATGTCTTAGTCCCTGTATCAACTTGGGAGCAATATTCATTTTTGCAATATTTATCTTTCCCTATAAAACTCAGCAGGATTTGCAATTTTCATTTTATAGACACATACATCCCGGAATGAATGTGGAATGAATTTCCAGTTATTTAAAAGAATTCATCAACCCTGATTGCTCATTGGAAGGATTGATAATGAAGCTCAAGCTCAGATACTTTGGTCACCTAATGCGAAGAGAGGACTCTTTGGAAAAGACCCTGATGCTGGGAAAGATTGAAGGCAAAAGGAGAAGAGGACGGCAGAGGGTGAGATGGTTAGATAGCATCACTGAAGCAATGAGCATGAAACTGAGCAAACTCAGGGAGGCAGTGAAGGACAGGAAGGCCTGGCGCAATATGGTTCATGGGGTCATGAAGAGTCGGACACGACTTAACGACTGAACAACAACAAAAAGAATTCAAGGAACAAATTTCCAAAAGGAAAAAAGAAAAAAGAAAAACCACAAGAGCCTATAACAACTATGTGAGATTTACTCCAGTTGGTTAAATAACCAGATAATATGTTAAATTGTTGCATAGTATCATAAATTTTGGTATAAAATATAGAAAATATGTAAGCTTTTGGCCAAAATCAAGTGAAGTTATTAATAACAACGTATCATTGGCACAGATCTCAGATAAAAGTCAGCATAAAGAGATGGTTAAAAATTGCGTCTTTAATTTTTATTTTTTTTTACTTTTTGCTTACTATTTCTTACTTCTCTAGTGCACATTTCTTAATGATGTTTACTCTGAAAGGATATGGCATAATCTATGTATTTAGTAGGTATGCAACTAACATCTGTTGGGTCACTCTTCTTTACATACCATATTGGATCCTTTTCAGAGAATTTTATTTTTCTATATATTTATGTTTTCTTTAATAATATTTTCAACCATTTTTCTCAGGACAGATGTTAATGGTTTCCTTACTGTGTTCAATTCCTTTTAAAAACTTGGTGATTTTCCAGCCCTTGAGGACAGAATGTTAAACAGAAGTTGTGTGTGTGCATGTGTGAAAAGATAAACCGTTTAATACTCAAAGCATTCTAAGGTGGACACCATCATGATCTGGGGATTTGTTTATTTTGGTTTCTTAATCTGGCTTGTAGCTTTACCTTTCCTTACCTCTACTTATCTCAGTTTGTCTGATCCTCCTCCTGAAAAAGATGGCTCAGGCAATGGACTTCTGGCTCAAGAGTGAAGACAGAAACAAAGAATCCATTTGATTTCTCTGCTAAATGTTCCAGTCCTGCTTGAGCACATCTTTAACATCCATGTCATCCAGTGACCTCCCTAGTGGGTTTTCTCTTCCAAATATATTTGCATATTTTGTTTTTGTTGTTTTTTAAAATATTTTTACCATGTGCTTCTCAAAGCCTTTATATATACCAAGGTGATGCACTGTCCCCGCTGCTTTTCTGCATAGGCTTAAACCCCCTCAGCCAAATAATCACAAGGACTGGATATGGGTACAAGTTCAAGAGTGGAATCACCATCAGCCACTTCCTCTACATGGATGATATCAAGTTGTATGCTAAGAGTGAATGAGACATCAACTCACTGATCCACCTGACATGGATCTACAGTGAGGACATTGGGATGTCATCCAGACTGAAGAAGTGTGGCAGGATGATATAATAAGGAGAGGGAAGGGAGTGAACTCCAATTGAGTGGAACTACCAGTGGGCCACATAGCAGACATAGACCTTGGTATCCCACAGTCACATGGGAACCATGATGAGGAGGCAAGGAAGACAGCAACATCCAAGTACCACCAAAGGATAAGACAGGTCTTGAAGAGCCAGCTCAATGGGAAGAACAAGATCCATGCCATCAACATGTACGCCCTGCCTGTCATCAGATACCCTGCCAGTATAGTGAGCTGGCCAAAGGAGGGCATGGAGGCTGCCTATGTGAAGACCCAGAAGCACCTCACAATGTACAGAGGTTTCCACCCCAAGTCCAACACCAGCTGCAAAGAGGGCAGGTGGGGCCTGATGAGTGTTAAAGCCACTGTCCTGGACAAAACGTGGAGCATCCAGGAGTACATCAGTAAGATGGCACCCAAAGATGAGCTGCTGAGAGAATGCCTGAGGCAGCAGCAGACATGGGAGGAAGTTCAAGTGGAGGAAGTGCCATGGCAAAATAAGCCCCTGCATGGGATGTACCATCAACAGATAGCTGAGGTGGCTGACATTGGGAAATCCTACCAGTGGCTGGAAAGGGCTGGGCTAAAAGACAGCACTGAGGCACTGATCATAGCAGAACAAGAAGAGGCACTAAGCACCAGATCCACAGAAGCAGGGGTCTACCACACTAGGCAGGATCCAAGGTGCCGATTGTGCAAAGAGGCCTCAGAGACAGTCCAACACATAGTGGCAGGGTGTAAGATGTAGGCAGGAACAGCATATACTGAACGGCACAACCAAATAGCTGGCATTGTGTACAGGAACATCTGCACAGTGTATAGGCTAGACCCCCTCCCCCAAGTCCAGATGGGAGATTCCACAGAAGGTTGTGGAGAATAACAGGGCTAAGATCCTGTGGGACTTCCAGATCCAGATGGACAGGCAGGTACTGGCCAATCAACCAGACATCGTGGTAGTAGACAAGGATCAGAAGACAGTGGTGTTGATAGATGTAGCAATGCCAAGTGACAGCAACATCAGGAAGAAGGAGCATAAGAAGCTGGAGAAATACCAGGGCCTGAAGGAGGAACTAGAGAGGATGTGGAAAGTCAAGGCCAAAGTGGTCCCGATGGTGGTAGGAGCACTCGGGGCCGTGACACCTAAGCTGGGAGAGTGGTTCCAACAGATCCCAGGAACAACATCCGAGCTCTCTGTCCAGAAGAGTGCAGTGCTAGGAACAGCTAAGATACTGCACAGAACCCTCAAACTCCCAGGCCTCTAGTAGAGGACCCAAGATAGAGGAAGACACAGACCACCCATAGGGGTGAGAGGGGATTTTTTTTTTTCTTTTAACTTGCTTACATATCTTTAGCCCCAGATTATTTTTCTTTCTGTTCTCATTTGGGCAAGACTGCCATTTTTATTAATTTGTTTTTGAAGGAAACCTTCTTGCCTATAATAACATCTCTAATGCTATTTGCTAGTCACTCTAATGTTTTAGAGTTTGTGGCATCTTTCCTGATATGAAATATACATTCTACTTCAGATTCTATTATTGCAGTTTTTTAACTTTCTCATTCAATTTTCTTTTTGACAATGCACTCTTTTTTGCAGGTAAATTTAAGAAGGTGTTTGTCAAGCAGTCCATTTCTCTCATTTCATCCCAAATGCTCCTGGCATTTAAGGACATATACACAATCTCACCCTTGTGTTTTCCGCAGCATGCAACTGTACTCTTGCAGCTTTCTTTCTTTCTTAATCCTCCTTTCCAAGCCATGCATTCCAAATATAATTGCAAAAGTGTTCACAGTACTTAGAAATTCTACTTGGAAGAAAAGGAATTGGGAGAACAACTCTGTATGCAATGATATGAAGTCTGATCATGTGTCTGGTTCTGATTTTCTGTGTGTGTGTGCACTTTCTAGGAAAGCGGTGGTGAAAGCTGGCCGTTCACCAATAAAGACAGGTTGGCTAAAGGCTCAAAAAATAAAATATATTGATATAAGCTGAATACCTTATAGTAGAAGGCTTGTGTCTGACAATAAAGAAATCCAAATAATCTAGGTCTATTCATGCTGTATATGTCCTTGAATGCTGACCATGATCTCGCAAAATACATTTCGGTGTATATCCACAATAAATTGCCTAAATGTGAATGAATAACAAGTAGAAGCCAATGAAGAATGTGTGGAGGGGTACACAGATTTCTGACAGTTTTAATTATAATCAGACTGAATACTTTTTATGCTTTAATTAGCAAAACCAGCCTTCGGTGAGCACCTTATGTTTCCAATGTGCTGCGTAGTGCTCCAACATTATACAGTCATTGGAAGCTGAGGTCTGGTTGCTATAGCTACTACAAGCTCCCAGAGTGCCTTCTGAATCTACCAAGATCACACAGAATACTAATGAAGTTTAAGAATCTACCCAGCAGCTCAAGAATGCAGAAATTAAATATTTGCAATGAATTAATTTCAGAAGTATTTCTTCTTTTCTTTTTTTAAAGACAACATTTATAAAAGACTTTTAACTCATACAGGTAGTCCTCAAGTTATGATGGCAATTAGAACCAGAATTTCTATCACGAAGTGATGCGGTCATAAAGCGTGACGTTGCAGGACTGCATTGCTTAGTCACAGCAATCCCTGCAGTCCCCTTTGCCATCATTAAATGAGGATCGTGGGTTGCTAAGCGAGCGCCTCCTCGCAACTTCCTGTCGGCTTCCAACAACCAAAGTCAGTGGCAAAGCTGGCACGAAGTTGCAAGTCCCAGGCAGCTTGCAGGCAGACTGACAGACATGTAAGTGGGTGCTGCTGGGTGGGAGAGGGAGTGAGGGGTATGTGGGTGGCCTAGGAGGTGTGGTGCGAGTGAGGCAGGACTTGGGGTGGCTGCTGCTGGGTGGGAGAGGGTGTGTGAGTGACCAGGAAGGCATGGTGTGAGTGCAGTGACACTTCCCCACAGGTGGTGGGGAGGCATGGCACAAGCACAGCAAGGCCCGGGGAGGCTGTATGCGGATGCACAAGTGGTGGGGAAGATGCAGGGCAAGCATGATGGGGCTCAGGGTGGCTGCTGCTGAGTGGGGAAAGGTGTGTGAGTGGCCAGGGAGCCACAGTGTGAGAGCAGCAAGGCTCAGAGAAGGAACACGAGGGTGTGGGGGTGGTGGGGAGGTATGGTGCAAGCACAGTGGGGCTTGGGGTGGCTGCTGTTGGGTGGAGGAGGGAGTATGAGGGTGTGCAAGGGGCTGGTGAGGCACAGCACAAGCGCAGAGGGGCTGGGGGAGGGTGCACAGGTGTGGGAGACATACCCAAGCAACTTGCAGTCTTCTCTGCCAGCTTCCCCATTGATTTTGCTCGTGGGAGGCCAGCAGGGAAGGTTGCAAATCAAGATCACATGACTGCAGGATGCTGCAATTGTCAAAAGTGAGAACCAGTTGCCAAGCGCCCAGATTGCAATTATGTGACCATGGAGCTGCTAGGATGGCCGTAACTTCAACAACTGGTTGTAACCACCCCATGTTCAGCACCCTTGTAACTTTGAAGGGTCACTGAATAAGTGGTTGTTAACCAAGGACTACTTCTATTCATATTTGTGGGGGGGTTTTCTATTGATAACCTTTGATTAGAAATAGGCAATATGCATTCAAAGTAATATGTTAAGTAATGACAGGGTTTCCACCCATTCCAAAATTATAATGCAACATTATATTTACTGAATTTATGCAGATAAAAAGAAGAAAATGACAAGGGTTGCAATCCTAAACATACTTATTAGGAACAATCTTAAGTAAGTAAAAGTACTTTCAAGTAGAGCTGACTCCTGCTAACTTACTGGATACATTCATGTAGTTTCTTTAGCAATAATGTGAGGATGTTTGTTACTGCTTTCTTTGAGGATATTGTTTTACCCTTCCAGTCTTAGTATTTCAGATTTCCCATCCAAGTACCAAGCAGTCCTACCCCTACTTAGCTTGTGAACCTGGACTAAGTCAGCAACATGCTGCTACCGAGACGGGGAATTAAGGTTAACTGAGCATAAAGGATTTATTCCCAAGTAAGATAGACCTGTACTATAAGATGCAATTAAGTGAAACTTTCCAGTGAGTATGCCTCACTGAACTCAATGATTCTATTCCCACATCCTTTCAAGACATGGTCTGGTTAATTATGGTTTATTGAATAAAATACAGTGGGCTGAATTCATGTAACATGCTAAGTCAAATTCAAAAGAATCATATTGTGGTTTATTGCAATAATCTGGAGCGACAGGTCACCTGCTTTGATTCTTTCCATGTCTCAACCTCTTGAAATGGAATTTCCCCATATTCACTACAGATGTGTGTGTTTGTGTGTGTGTGTGTAATATAAACAAACTAACAAATCTAGATCTAGATCTATAATCCCCTCTCACCCCTTTGGGTGGTATGTGTCTTCCTCAATCTTGGGTCCTCTGCCAGAGGCCTGGGAGTTTGAGGGTTCTGCACAGTATCTTAGCTGTTCCTAGCACTGCACTCTTCTGGGCAGAAAGTTCTGATGTTGTTCCTGGGATCTGTTGGAGCCACTCTCCCAGCTTAGGTGTCACAGCCCCGAGTGCTTCTACCACCACTGGGACCACGTTGGGCTTTACTTTCCACATCCTTTCTAGTTCCTCCTTCAGGCCCTGGTAGTTCTTCAGTTTCTCATACTCCTTCTTCCTGATGTTGCTGTCATTTGGCACTGCTACATCTATCACATCCGCTATCTTTTCGTCATTGTCTACTGGTACAATGTCTGGTTGATTGGTCAGTACCTTCCTGTCCATCTGGATCTAGAAGTCCCACAGGATCTTAGCCCTGTTATTCTCCACAACCTTCTGTGGAATCTCCCATCTAGACTTGGGGGGGGGGGGTCTAGCCCATACAGTGTGCAAATGCTCCTGTACACAATGCCAGCTACTTGGTTGTGTTGTTCAGTGTATGGTGTTCCTGCCTGCATCTTACACTCTGCCACTATGTCTTGAACTGTCCCTGAGGCCTCTCTGCACAGTCTGCACTTGGGTCCCGCCTAGTGTGGTAGACCCCTGCTTCTGTGGATCTGGTGCTTAGTGCCTCTTCTTGTTCTGCTATGATCAGTGCCTCAGTGCTGTCTTTTAGTCTGGCCCTTTCCAGCCACTGATAGGATTTCCCGATGTCAGACACCTCAGCTATCTGTCAATGGTACATCCCATGAAGGGGCTTGTCTTGCCATGGCACTTCTTCCACTTGAACTTCCTCCTGGATGCTCTGGGTTTTGTCCAGGACAGTGGTTTTGACACTCACCAGACCCTGCCCTCTTTCCAGCTGGTGTACAGTCTTTGGGTGTTGGACTTGGTGTGGAAACCTCCATACATTGTGAGGAGCTTCCAGGTCTTCATATCAGCAGCCTCCATATCCTCCTTTGGCCAGCTCACTATACTGGCAGGGTATCCGATAACTGGCAGGGCATACGTGTTGATGGTGTGGATCTTGTTCTTCTCATTGAGCTGGCTCTTCAGGACCAGTCTTATCCTTTGGTGGTATTTGGATGTTGCTGACTTCCTTGCCTCCTCATCGTGGTTCCCATGTGACTGTGAGATACCAAGGTACTTGTAGCTGACCTGTATGTCTGCTTTGTGGCCTGCTGGTAGTTCCACCCCATCAGTCTTAACTACCTTCCCTCTCTTTACTACCATCTGGCCATACTTCTCCAGTCTGAATGACATTTCAGTGTCCTCACTGTAGATCCATGTCAGGTAGTTTAGCAACTCAGTGTCTCAAGCATACAGCTTGATGTCATTCATGTAGAGGAGGGGACTGATGGTAGTTCCACTCTTGAACTTGTATCTTTTTCTAGTCTTTGTGATTATCTGGTGAGGGGGTTCAAGCCAAGGTAGAAGAGCAGTGGGGATAGTGCATCACCTTGATATATGTCACACTTGATGGCCCCTTGTGCAAGCTGTCTTGAGTTGACTTCCACAGTCTCACTGAGTTGTTGAGGAAGGTTCTTAGTGTCCTGTTGACTTCGTCCTGTCCTGTTGACCAGGCATTCACAAATCCATGTGTGTGGCATCAGGTTGTAGGCTTTCCTGTAGCCAATCCAGGCTGTGCTCAAATTGGCCTGTCTAGACCTTGAGCCTTGGGTGACTGCTCTCTCTCAACCGTTTGAAATGGAATTTCCCCATATTCACTACAGGTGTGTGTGTGTGTATGTGTGTGTGATATAGATGAGATTGAGACAGAGATATAGAGATATACTATAGATATTCATTCACTACCAGTATCTAATATTCCTTTTCTAAAAGAATATCACACCATGGTGTAACTACTTTTTCTCTTATTCCATGTTTCTAAAAAAAAAAATGTTTCAGTAAGTTCATTAAGTAGTGATTTTTTTACTTCCTACAAACATATAGTATACAATCTACCCTGATCCACAAACCAGTTAAAGCCGCTGAAATAACAGTAACAGAATTACTGAAATTGTTCATCTAGTTAACACAGTCTATAAAGGCAACTTAGCTGATGGGGAAAAGACAGATGGATTAACATTCAGGAATCTATCCGTCTGTATGCTGTATGAGATAATTTTTTGCACAGGAAGTCTTCATTAGCAAAAGGAACAAATTGACTCCCAAGGCATTAGTTATCATATTAATGGTGAAGCAGAGCCCATGGCTCCTTGGATCACCAGCTCCAGGTCCACCAGCTCCAGGTTTTTCTGTGGATGATGTGAATATTCTAGGTTATTTTGTGCCTATACACAAAAAGAGACAGGAACTGCCCCTTCCTGTTCATGGGCCTCATCTTATGTGCACAAGAAGACCACAGATTGTTCACATCACATTGTTCTGTGCCGAAAGAAAAGGGCAGCCCATTTGTCTCTGCATAGAGTGATTGCACCAGAATCTTCTATGCCTCTGTGTATTTTAAAACAGGGAGCCCAAGGAGCAGACATTCAGAAATAATAGGCTGGTTTGTTTTTGTTTTTTCCCAAGCAGAAATGCAGAAATCTCACACCAATATGATTATCAGTATATTATATGCACCGCTTCCTAGCGCACCTCTTTGAAAGCAGTTGGGGGCCTTTGCATTCCTATACTGGCCCTGTTGAAGAGCTGAGCTGATTTATTTCTGGTTCAGCTGCAGTTACATAAATAGGTGTGTGTGTTTTATGTATATTTGTTTTGAGATACTGTGGCTGTATTTCCCCACTGGAAGGTATTCTTGTCTCCCTTTTTCCCTGGCTTTTCATGTTTAGGCCATGTAAAAAACAGTAGTAGCTCAGAAAAAAACTGAGCAAAGCTGAAATCAACAAAAGATTTGGGTTTTGCCTTCTTTTTATGACCTGACCAGCAGGCATACAAAATGCCAAAATACTGAGTTTTTAAATGTCTTTTTCTTCTGTATGGTATAAGGGGCAACTGGGTCCTCAGCAAACCATGTTGATGCCATCTGTGATGTCATCCCCAAATTCTACTATTGAGTACTTGTATTGAGACATCTGATGGAAATTTGTAAGTGGCAGCATTTGTGGGATGACATCATGCTGATTTCATCATTTTCTCCCTTTTTGTCCCCTGACAGATGGCCTTGCATGGGATGAGGGGATATTGCTCCTGCAGGATGCTATAGCTTGGGCTATAGCAACGATTATGTTTTCAGCATTCAGGTTGGCAGACAATGATGGCTTGTCATCAAGCTGCTTTGGTGGGATTGGGATCAAAAATGGTGTTGGCATGGAACTGCACTGGGACCCCTGAATAAATTTCAGTTGCCTAGTCATATATTGTCTTTGTAGATCTGCTTTGATTAACTGTTCCAGTGTAAAGAGAATTACAATATTTCCTCTATTCTTGAGCATGTCCTTTGTAGCTGACTGATATATAAAAGATGGCGGTTTCCCCATCATCATATATGGCAGCTGGAGAGGGAAAAGGGTATAAATGAAAAACATATATTGTGACATTGCAACACAAACTCCACTTCTAACATACATGCATGCAATATGATGAAACAAATACAAAAGGGTGGGGCCTCCGTTGTGATGTCATGATGCAGGATTCATCATTTTGGCATATTTAGGCTTAGATATGGGTACATAAACTCATCATTGTATCCCTGTAGTATGGAAACGTTTTCTTGTTGAATTTGTTCCTTAAGTAAATTCTAGAGTTACGACCACCTTCTGGGAACATATCATGTGTGCAATGCTAAATGTATCATCTTCTTCATATATGATACAATATATTTCTAATGAAACATTCATTTTTAAAATATGTATATCAGTCTAGAAAGAAAAGAAGTGACTCTATAGTTCTGTCATTGAGCTGTCTTTGCCTGTTAGATGCAACACTTTCCTAAAATTATTTTAGTTATTTTAGTTATTCCTGTATTGTTGCAAAGTTATTTATTTATTTTTGCTGTGTTCATACATTGTAGAATACACAGACTCATAGCAGTTTACAAATGAATAAAATAACTAAATAACAATAAAATAACAACACAACATCCACATCTGCAATTTTGGTCTGTCACGTCTGTTCTGCTAGTATCATTTTTCTAATCCATTCCATAGAATTGGATAGCAGTTGGGCTAGGAAGCCAAGATACATAATAATTTAGATCAGCTCTTGAGTTCTCTAAATATTCCTGTTTGCAGTGGGAAGGAAACCTTAATATATACTTAAAGCAACTTGGAAAGGGACAAAGACACATTTCTATACTTGTTTATAAGCTAACAGGGCATTTGGATATAACAGTTTTCTCACCTATACTTAAGTATCTACCCATGGTTATATAGAAAAATCAGGATGATCTACATTTAAAGGAATCAAAAGTTCATCTTATCAAAGGAATATACTGAGAATATATAATACTGATTTTAGCGACATAAATCAGCATATAATCAGTGGAATTTTAATTATGTGCACAACTGAAGTTACAGGAATAACATTAGTAAACAGAATAAGGATCAAATTGGTAATTTAATCAGACAAGACCTTTTTATTTATATACAAGAGAATAACACATTTTAGAAACTAGTGGTATCATCCATAACCATACATTTTTAGAGTGCTTTGAAGGAAAATTGAGCTAAAAGCTGAAGCGGAAACTTATTTCAAAAGCTGTCCTATTATAATGCAGTTACACCTTGGATAACTGGGAGTAGAACACACTCCATTATCTTGATAAATACTTTTCTTCTCTCTACATCATGCCAAATGAGCTAAATGTTTTCCCAGAAAAACAATATAATATATAATGATTTTACACATAGGGGTTTTTTTAGCCAGCTAACTAACACTTTCAGATTCCTCCTTTGAAATCTTATTAATTCAGTAAACTGCGATTCAGACTTCCTGTAAGCTGTTCATGGAAGTAAGAGAGGCACTTTTGCCAATTATTACAAAGTCAGAACTTGTACATCCATATATGTGAAAGTGAGTACTGTTTTATTTCAATAAATGTGACTCATTTAGTGACCTGAAAGAAAAGATGGGGTGCAAATAAGAGATCTGTGGATTTACATTGATGGTACAATTGAAAAAGCAGGAGAGGAAATTCATTCACTGTAAAAAGAAATTCTCAAATCCTTCCAATATAAAAGAATGAAAACAGAATGACATAAGTGATAGTAAAAGACAGAATGCAGAAGCACGCACAATATTTCTTCCCATTATAAATGGTTGGGCTCAGTGCCCTTAGTCAAAAGGGATATGCAACTATTGAATATTAAATTGCAAATCAGTATAGATAGCATCACAGGTTTTTACTACAGGTAGTCCTCAACTTGTGACTATTCCTTTAATGACAGTTCAAAGTTACAACAGTGCTGAAAAAAGTGACTTATGACCAGCCCTCACACTAATGACCATCACAGTGTCCCCGCAGTCACGAGATTAAAATATGGGTGCTTGGTAACTGGCATGTATTTACAATGGTTCCAGCATCCTGGCATCACATGATCGCCATTTGTGACCTTCCCAGGGGGCTTCCAACAAGCAAAGTCAATAGGGGAAGCTGGATTTGCTTAACAACCATGTGCTTTGCTTAACAACCATGGTGACTCACTTAATGATGATGGCAAAAAAGGTCATAAAATTGGGTGTGACTCACTTAACAATCACATCACTTAGTGATGGAAGTTCCAGTCCCAATTGTGGTCATAAGCTGAGGACTATCTGTATATTTTCTATTCCAAGAAGTAAGATTTCAGTATTGTTTGTAAATAATGTATCTTGTCTTATCAATTTTTTTAAAATGGTTATTTAGCTGTGAATCATGTTAACTGGCAATTTATAACTTTAAAAGGATATTCCACAATCAAATAGAAATTAAGGAAACTTATCTGGCCCACCACTTCATTCCTCCCCATATGCAATATAAACTGCCTGCTCTTATTTAAAACCATCTCTGAATAACTCAGTTGTCATTCATCTTTCCTCTTTTAATGCTCTCCCCAAAGTGCACACATTTCAAAAATGCCTATTGGGTACTTCATAGTCATGTATGCTACAGTTTCTAATCTGTGCTGCTCCTTCTGATGCTTCTGTTATTGAAAAACAGTTAGGTAATAAAGAAGAATGGTCTACAGCAGGGCTGGGCAACTGAGTGTCCTTTTTGTGCTCTTTAGATCATCCTCT
The DNA here is from genome assembly GCF_059951505.1 of Python bivittatus. NCBI lineage: Eukaryota > Metazoa > Chordata > Lepidosauria > Squamata > Pythonidae > Python > Python bivittatus. Next base: position 15,606,476 of record NW_028277035.1, read on the forward strand.
CACAAAATTTGATAAAAAGTTATTACATGGTTTGCTGTCAGTTTAAGGCTGAAATCACACTGTAATGTGAACCCTAAAGTAGGCTTTGCAAGTAACCTTTTCTGAAACAGAAAAGAACCTAAAACATCTCCCCCAAAGCCATAAAAGCTATTCATATGCATCTTGTCCATTGGAGTCCATTTGAGTTGGGCAGCTATAACAAATTTGTATCATCATCATCATCATCATCATCATCATCATCATCATCATCACCTTCACAAGCTGTGGTCTTTGGCAAATGTTAAGTATCTACCCCTAATGTATAGTATAATGAGCCATCTTCTGTAAGAGAATTTCAGCTCTTTTGTGTGCCACAGTAGGCATGTTCATCCCACTTTAGCGCTCTCTATTCTGGCCGAATTGCTCATTCAAATCTTTAAATATTGTGTCACATTGCCAAGAAATCTAAATGGACATACCTATGAAGTTATCAGGAGCCGAACTTGATTCATAGGAAACTTTTTTTAAGCTGAAGAGCAGCTCTTCTGAATGGCTCCTGATTAAAAATAAACAAATAAGCAAACAAAAGAAAATTAGGGTATGGATCTTGTAAAATTAAAGCATTAAATGGTTGTGAGTTCCCAGGACTGATCAGACAAAATTCAGCATACCAACTCTTTCTTGTGAACTGTTTCAATTGGTTTTTCTCTCATCTAGTTCCCAAACTCAGGTTAGCAATAGACAGTTTGTATGTCTGGGAATTCATATAAGAGGACAGTAGATGGTGTTTACCTTTACCATTCTGTCACACAACCCTGCACTCTGGACCTCGAAATTATACTCACTGAGATTAACCAAAAAAAAGACAAACACAATCTGTACAATTGGAAATAAAACAATGAGAAATCCATTGTTTACAGGATTACCTCATTTATGGAAGCTAAAAAACAGTTATGAAATCTTTACTATTGATTTGGTCTGGACAAATAAATAAATAAAATATTTGCTTCTCTCTCTCTCTCTCCCCCCCCCCCCTTTTATGGCCAATTTTGTTAATGTAATATAATGCAATGGCTGACCAAAAATGAATAAATGACAAATGTGTTAGTAGATTAATCAAATGGACTCATATTTTCGAGTGCAGGTTTGATTTTTACATAAATGTATATCTTACATATGCATTCAAATAATATTTTCACTAGAGCTATTAGGAAAAAAAAGTTAGTTACAGAGACATTATATACTTTTGGCGGAATATTGAAATCCGTAGACAACAGCTGGAGTGCCTGTGCATAAAACATCTACACATACAGTTGCTTGTCATCCCAAGACATCATTCTATTCATTCTTTACTTTGGCATCATTCTAGAGAGAATCAAGTTATACATATGCTATGTGTTCCACCTGAGCATGAAACTGAATAAACTCAGGGAGGCAGTGAAGGACAGGAAGGCCTGGCGCGATATGGTTCATGGGGTCATGAAGAGTCAGACATGACTTACCGACTGAACAACAACAGCAACAATGTGTTCCACCATTCTCCTGCTATGGTGGGATGAAGCCACAGAGAAGGGATTGCATTCTGTTACTGGCCATAGTGTACATAGGAATCAAGCTGAGGCAGTGGACATTGATAACCTTCTGAATGCTAGCATCCAAAGCATGTCTTATTCAGGACACAGTGAAGCATTGGAGAACCAAAAGGTTTTTACTGATCCCTTTCTTTTTTGCCTTACAACCTTACAATAAAGGCAGTACAGCATCTGAACAAATGGATAGAGTTCGAGGTACAATGCTGAAATGAATCAGCCATTTTGACGAGAGAGAAAAGGAGGACAACAATCTTGTCTATGAAAATGTCAGGAAGAATCTACCTATTGTCGAAGCAGCATTTTTTATGTTGAATCGTTTCCTTTTATACCCATAAAGTTACTTTTCATAAAACAGAGTTTGATCTAGTAGCTGCACTAGCTGGAAAAGGACAACAGACCATATGATTCAACAGATCATATTGGATTTAAGCTTTCTTCTCAATGTATGCTGTTTCTTTAACTGAAATCTCTGAACCTGTTGTAAAGGAAATGTTTTATGCAATGCATTCTTAAACTATGCAATTTATATTCATAAAATGTAGTGATGCCCTCCTCTTATCTAGATAGTTTTAAAAGAAACAGAGAAATTCATGGAATATTAAGCTATATCAACAGCTGCTATTCTTAACCGCTGTCTGTTACCTCATATACTGTATCAGTTGAAATATGCCTTTGAATACAGTTAGAGAATTTTCATTCAGTGAAATGATCTTTCATGTTTTATTTATTTATTTATTTGCCTGAAGGGGTAGAAAATTTCTGGTACAGTCATGCCATGGATGTTTAGCAACTCAAAAACAACAATGTCATATTCAATTTTACAAATATTCTGAAGGGCCTAACTGGTCTTCTATGTAATCTCCCTTAAACACTATTTTCAGAGGCTTATGGTTAAGTACAAAATATACTCTATTACCTTTCAGAACTTCTATCACTTTTGGAAACATTTATGCTTTCCGGAAAGTTTGTATATTGGATAATTTGATCAATATTAAAATAATTGAACTCAGTTCCTTGTTTTCCCTCTGAGCGATTACTACTTTTAAGAATGTAATTTTTTCTCTCTCTCTCTTGAATACAAACACTGATCTCACTGTATGGTATTCTTTATTCCCAAATCAACTAACCAGCATCTTCATTCCATTAACCTCTCTTAAATTTTTCCCTCACTGTGTCAATTCAACTCCCCCACTGTTATCTCTTCATACACACTTTTTCCATTAATAGGAATCCTGTTCTTTTCCCAGACTCTTAGATGTCCTTTCAGTTTGAAAATTAAAGAATTGGACATTATCATGACCTTTGTTAAAAGAATGGCTTAGGGATATAAAATTCTGTTCTCAATGTTCACCTTTGTCTCCTTTCATTTCTGATTCAGTTAATCAGGTCTACTCTGACTGGCTCCAGTTCTTTAAGGTCAGAGTCTGTCTATCATTCTTGCTTCCAGTAACCTTCCTTATCAAAGTCTATCAGAAGAGGAAGAGGCACAAACTACAGCAGCACATCCCTTACCCAACTATTCTGATAGGCAGGGATTGCAAAGGTGATACGATTCACTGGCCAACTATTCAGGTATATATTAGACAGCCGATTACACCATTCAGTCCCCTACCCCAGCTTAGTCCATACAACAAAGTTCAGAACTTTACAAACCAGAAAGACTATCAAATTTTCTATTGCCTTCAAAGCTCTCCAAAGCAATTCAAATTGAAGCCTCAAACTGATCTGAAGATTTGATTGGAAGATTTAGTCTGAATAGATGATCAAATCTCCCTCAAATCAAATCCCTCATTTGAAACTTTGCACAGCTCTATCCACTTGTGGTTCTTTGCATTCATAAAATGCGCATTCCAGTTTCCTTCACTGCTTAATATTAAAACTGAATGACTCGTATTTTCCACAAAATAGTTATAACTGAAACTCAGTATCATTTATCACAACCTGGTTAGGACATTATAGATGAAGAAACAGAGATTCAAAAGAATTCACAAGGGTAATGCTAAGAGTAGATTCAAGAATTTCACTGTAGCCAATCTACAGTGAATCCATGAGGGATGAATGCTGTCTGAAACAGTCTAACTAGCAGCAGTCTTCTCTAGAAAAAATCCAGAGTGAAAGTGGACAGAGATTGTACTTAATTTCCAAATTTTACAAGATGGACAAAACTGATTTCTATCTTTTTGTAAACCTTTTAAAAATATATCCAATATGCTGGAGTTCGTTAAAGATTAGAGGCTTCTTCTCATGGACATTTGGGATTAGCCATATATAAAGTGATCAGCTCTCATGGTTGTATGACCATTCCAGGGAGGGAGGGAGGGAGGGAGGAAGGAAGGAAGGAAGGAAGGAAGGAAGGAAGGAAGGAAGGAAGGAAGGAAGGAAGGAAGTTGCTACTCTTGAAAGAGCTCAATAACTTTGTAAGCAAGCCAGACCTTTTTAAAAGTAAAAATGAGGAAGTGGGATGAAGGAAATGTGGGGGGAGGGGGAAAGAGAGATGGAAAATACAACCTCTCAGACACCTTATAAATGTAAAAAGTAAGTGCAAATTCCTTCCATTCCTGGATTTATCATGGTGAATACTTATTTGGATTTCAGATTTAAAATCAGATTAAAAATTCCTGGATCACAAATCTATCCCCAAAACAGGTAGCTAAATGAAATAGATCAATCTAGTCTGATCATTACTGGTGAGAAGGGAAACAAGGGAGAGCTCCCTTCTAAAAACATTTTAACATATTGAGGAATGATAATAAAATCAGAATACCTTGCAAGTTTCAGTCAAGCAGTATTGACACTCAGCAAGAACTTCAACCTATTATATTGTGATAAAATGGATAGTAGTCCATGCATTCCTCAACTACAAAATAATAAGCTTGATTATCTTATTATTGCACCTCTATAGTCAGCTCATCTGATTTTGAAAGTGAACCACAGGAAACCAATATGTTATCCATCAGTTCTATCTCCTTTCAGGAACAGGAGGACAAACAAGCATGGTAAAGTCTTAGCAAATTTTGCATCAAGTAGTGATGTCTGGAAAATCATGTTCTTAAGGGTTAGGCACTAATTTATTTTGTAGTGTCTGGAATATTATTTCTGTTGTAACTGCTATTATTTTGTGATAATTAAAGCTGAAGTAAAGCTTATTTTTAAATGTCTGCTTTCCTAAGCATGCCCAAAGCACAATCCAATTAACACATTATTCACAGAATGTATTAATACATGCCCTGATATGTTTTCCAGCTTGAAATCTAAATAAAAGATCCTGAACAGAGATGGATGCTCCATAAATCCAGGTATGGAAATTCAATCTTCTTATCTGTTATAACTGGAACTACATCCCTCCTCAGGTCATTCAGTATTACCTGAACTTAAGCCTTTGGACATTGAAAGGAGGGGAGAGGTTTGTGCTTATTCTTAAAATGAATATGTTTTCCTCCATTTATGTGAGTTGTAAAACTGAATGAAAATTCAAACAGATGAGTTCTGAATAAATATTCCATTTATGGAAAGCAATAGAAGCTTATAGGCAGAACACATTTTTGCCTCTAAAAGGGGCTATTGGGGGCATTTTTGTTATCTTTCTGAAGTTTGGCAGGTATGATGCATTGAAGGAACAGTAGAATGGGTCTCCTAACAAATTAAACAGGCACACAAAATGAATGGTAATTAGGCTAGAAATGAAATAGCTTGGAATTTTGAAGGAAAGCAAATAAAACTCAGAGTGAAATTCTAGCAAATGAATAATAAAATGAAGGAAAAGTTTAATGAGAAAAACCCCTTGACTAATACAATCAGTTATTTCTTTCCTATCCATAATTATTGCCTTCCTAGCATTCTAAAATAAACCCAGAGCTTTCTTGCTGAGTAGGCAGCAACAGAGATTTAGCCCAGATCAGCTATTTGTGCTTATTGCAAGTGCAGCAGACCCACAGCTTGATGTTTCGGTGAATATGTTCGTCACAGAAAGCATAACATCATGGTCAAACCAGAAATAGAGAGAAGTCAGGCAAAAAATTACAAATATTTTATATTAGTGTGTGGGCTGACCCAAGACTGGCTATGTACACCCTAGGTTTTTATGTGCTGGCACAGCAAGTCTTATGGATTGCTTTGTTGATTCATCAGTTGGTCCCTCTACATCTCATACAGCTTACTCCAGGTGTCTGCACTGGATTGTGTTGTAAAGGAATAAGAAAGATGTAGTCTAACTCATTTATTTTGTATTAGTCCTCCTGAGTTAAAAAAACAATTCTTCTGAAGTAAAGCATTTAGTAATGCAACTTAAGCTTCTTGAACTTATTTTGAGAGAAGTTTAACCTGTAGAGAACCGATTGTATTTGCTGTCATATGCAATTTGCAGCCTTATGGAGCTTGAGGAAGTGCAATCAAAATTCAGTCTCACTAGCACTGGCTAGGGTTTTGCTATTCCACATTTATGAGTACGAATGTATTTATGGCTGTCTTCAAAGGTTTATGCTTCCAAATCTTCACAATGTGGACAGTAGTGATACTCCCACCTCAGTTGAGGAAGGGAGCTGGAATAGGTGGTGAGAGCCTAAGCTACACTATCCCTATGCAGACTTTCTTGCCATAGTCTGGATACTGGAAAAATGCTCAGAGTGGGAACTGGAGCATGTCCTCTGGAGCAGGCCAGGTAGCTATTCCTCTCATTCTGAGTGATAAAGAAACTTGGTTTTATAGAGGTTTGGATGGCAGATCAGCACAACCGATGGCCCTGGATGGCTCCGGATAAATCAATATTGGTTCATCTGCCAAGTGTCTATTCTATAGATGGTGAACCTTCTAACATGGGAAAAGGAGAGGAGGACATGAACAGGCAAGTACTAACCTTGTGAGGAAAGGCTGGTTGATGGCTTCAGGGACATACATGAAGAAGGTACTTGCATTAGAAAGAATCTGTTGCTGCTATTAAGAAATAGAAAGAATTTGGTGGTAATACCAAAGCTTACACAAGGACATTAGTATTCTGCATTGGAACCTGTTTCTTTTGAATTCCCCATTATTCTGCTTCATGAGATAGCTGGGCTTAGAAATGAAAGAGAATCAGAAGAATCTCTCTCACTGCTCCAAGCATAATGTTGTCTTTCTCTTTCCTGTATCTTTTTTACTTGTTAGAAATGGAGAGACCTAATCATGATGTCTATGTAGAAACTGGGAGTAACAGTTTTGTCTTTTGAATGGGTACCTATGGCTTAAATACTATTCATTCTCTAGCATCATCTCTATCCCTTTATTCAAGCATTTAGAATATCTATCATGTTAGGATTTAGCCAATGTGCATCACTATCCTTGAAACAAGCATAACCTAAAACAATTGATTCAGCAGTCAAGTTGAGACTGAGTTAATCTGGATTAAGTGAGGATGGGAGCCACCTATTCACACCAATTTCTCAGTCCCTTATTCAACCAATTTTTATCCTCAGGATGTCCTGCCATTTCCTTAAGAGAACATATCATATCTAAAAAAAAATATTAATTAATGTGTGTGTGGTGAAGGTTGATGGTAATAGCTTTGCCAGTTAGTGAGACATGACTACTAGCTTTGTTTTGTATCAGGTAAGGTGCCTAACAGAAGCTGGAGATAAATACAAGAACAAAAGTTCCCCTAGAGAGCCTATTCAGATCTAGGTTGACTGTCTCAAAGATCCCTATAAATTTAAAAGTAACAAAATGGCCTTTGTAAAAGCTTGTTTGATTTTTGTGCAACAAAGCATAGGTGAGTACTGAGAGAATTTTTTTCTTCATTCTGCATAAGAACATATTGAATCTGACATCAGAAAACCTGGAGACCTAGAAGAGATCAGATTTTCTGGGGTGCTGAGCTGGGCAAAAAAACACTTTGGTCAGGACTGCTATACACTGGGATAGGAAAGAAAAATGATTATTGTCATAGAAATTTGAATTAAGAAGTAATTACAACTGCACACTTATGATAATTGGCCCATGGGGTAGAACACTCCAACTTGTATTCTACACTATGTCAGTTAAACAGTGCAAGGCCAAGGGGATTAATTTCAGGATGAAAGGATTGTTAATATTAAGATTTTTGTGATTATATCCAGGATCTAGCTCTTTAGTGCAGGATTGTATATAGTGGAATTAACATACATTAATGTATACTGTAAAGCATGTATAAGATAATAAGATTTACTTGGGTATCCAGGATTACCGAATTGCTTGTAGTGAATTCACAGTCACAATTCTGGGACATAGGAGATGATTCAGAATGGATTATCTCCATTTCTGAAGTGGTATGGTCAATGGGGGAGATCATGATTACATTACTTGCAGTTCAGCACCAGACATAGCCTGGCTTAAATCAAAGCAGGAAGAACTGCTAGACAGTTCCTGCAATAGTAATACCCTGCACAGTTTCACAATTCTTTCAGATCTTGTTACATTAAAGTGATATAAACTTATGGCCCCAGTTAACCCAATGGCAGATGTCTCATTTCATTATTCTGAGTTGGATTGCATTCAGTGTGCTCATGTGGCAGAACATTGCTCAGCTGGATAGAATTCAAGATCAGCATCTTTGAAAGGATGTTTGCTATCCAATATAAGAAGAGATAGCTTGAATGCTTATGTTAGTCTCAAGTTGCTCAAGTGTTTTATGAATAATGTGACTTGCCTCTTGGGCCCAGAAAAAAGCCAAAAGAATATTCATAGATAGGGATGACAATAAAGCTAAGGAACTACAAATATAGAAGCAGTCACCAGATAGAAAATACTTATAATAACACTACTACTAATAATAATAATAACAAAAGTGTCTCTCCCATAAACAATATGGTGAGTCGTAACTGAGAGAAACCTATATTGGATCAGTTGTCACCTGGGTCAGCAAGGACTGCAGTAGGTGTTCTAGTTCCTGGACATCTGATGACAAGTGGGCTACAGGACTTGGGACTGTTGGCTGAGAAACCAGGGCCAGCAGCTGCAGGACTACTGGAAGAAAAGTTGCTTACCCATTGCAAATATACAAAGACAAACAAAACAAATATACAAAGACAAAGAAAACAAAGAAATAATGATTTGTTATTACAAACTAAGTCCAATGAGAAGAATATACCTGAAAAAAATGCACCAGTTCTGGAAAGAACAACATCCAGAATCAGAAATAACAGAACAGAGGCTAGCAGATCAATGTTGATTTATTATACAAAATAAAGAATTTACAGAAGTAGATTTGGAAGAACAGCAAAGGTATACTAAGGGCAAAGAAATTGAAGCCTTGCCAGAAGTAGCTCAGACCATAGAGACAATTCAGGGGAGTTGGTAGTACAGGAAGCCAGCATTGCTACTGAACTGTTCTCATTCCCAAACCAGGCACCTCTCCTCTACCTTCTCCTCAGAAACAACAAAATCCTCTAACTAAAAAACAAAATAAACTGAAACAAAGAATAATTGAGCATCTAGAACAGTACAAAAACAACAGAATAAGGTTGCTTGCATTGAAGCTTGTTACAAAAAAAAAAAAGCTAGTGCCAGTATTAAAAGATGCCAATTCTATAATATCAAATATAAGCACCAGCTTATTGCAAGAAACAAACCAACTGATGTATACCACAGTTGCAGTTATAACTGAAGATCATGGATGCAAAATCAACAAACAAGAAAAAAAGCCAAACAGTGCACCACCAAAATGGAAGATTAGGTTGGAAATTAACATCAGCATGCTAAGATCAGATGCAAGCAAGCTAGAACAGATGAAAGAAAAGAAGCTGAAGAACAAAAAGACCAAAGAATACTTGATCAAGAAATATTACCTAGAACCAAGGAAGATCAAGGAAGCACTGAAAGAAATAAAGCAGCAAATAAGAGCCATAGCCAAGAAAATCAGCAGATACAACGCTTGAGTTACACACTACAGGGAGAATCTCCAGTCAAATCGGAAACATTTCTACCAATCCATCAATGGAGAGACTGCAATGAACCAGTCAACACCTGACAAAGAAGAAACAGTGCATTTCTGGGCACAGCTATGAGACAAGCCAAAGAAACGCAACAAGACTGCAGCTTGGATAAAGGAGGTGGAGAAGGAAAAAAAGGGAGCTAAAATGAAAGAACTTTTATTACAAGAATATATAATAAATGGTGGAGAAAAAGGCAAGGAATATCAAGAATTGGTCAGCACCAATTGAAGATGAACTGCATGGTTTTTGGTTGAAACATCTGACTTCTCTGCACCCACTATTGCCAAGCAGTTTAACAACATACTGGAAGACAGTGAAATTGAAGATTGGTTAACATCTGGCAAAACCTACCTGATAATGAAAGATCCAGCAAAAGGGACAGCACCTGGCAACTACAGGCCAATTACCTGCATGCCAACAACTTTCAAATTGCTAACTTGTGTGGTGGCTGATGCAGTTCCACAGCATCTAGTGGAAAACAAGCTCTTTCCATCTGAGCAGAAAGGAAACCGCCCAAACAGTAGAGGGACAAAAGATCACCTCCTATTTGCAAGATGATTTTGGAAAACTGTAAGAGAAGGAAAACCAATTTGATTGTAACTTGGATTGATTACAAGAAGGCATTTGACTCCCTGTCATATGACTGGATAATCAAGTACCTAGAAATAACAAGAGTCAGTAGAAACATCAGAAGCTTTGTGCAAAGATCAATGGCACAATGAAAGACACAGTTGCTGGTCAGTGGTGATAGACTGGGAGAGGTTAATATCAAGAATCTTTCAAGGAGACTCGCTATCACCACTACTGCTTGTCACTGCATTGATTCCTCTGTCAACAACACTGAACAATCAGGCCATGCCTATCAAACATCAAAAACATCTTCCAGGCTATCCCACCTCCTTTACATGGACGATCTGAAGCTATATGAAAAAACACCATCTGAAATGGAATCGCTACTCAACACTGTCCAAATATACAGTCAAGATATTGTATTGGAGTTTGAACTGGACAAATGTGCCACCCTTACCATCAATGGGAAAAAGAGTAAAAGCTGAAGGAATCAAGGCCCTATGGAAATAACATCAAGAGTCTGGATGAAGAAGATCACTACAAATACCCGTGCATCCTTCAGGCTGACAATATCAAGCACACTGAAGTCAAAAATAAGATTAGTAGGGAATACATCAGAACAGTGAAGAAGATCTTAAAGTCCAAACTCAGTGGTGGAAATAACATTAAGGTGATTAACACCTGGGCAATTTAGGTCATTAGATATACAGCTGGAATAGTGGACTGGACTCATTAAAATCCTTGGATAGGAAGACCAGAAAAATAATGACAATTAATCATGCCCTTCATCCAACCAGCAACGTTGACAGACTTTACTTACCAAAGAGCACTGGTGGGTGTGGAATGTTGCAAGTACGTACACCAGACAGTTGAAGAAGAAGAAAAGGGCATTGGAAGAATATCTGAAGGACAGTGAAGAAGATGCACTGAAGCTAGTATACCATGAAGGCTTACTGAATACTGAAGAGACCAAACTGGCTTATCAGAAAGACCAAATGAAGAATAGGAAAGAGATATGGCATGACAAAGTATTACATGGCCAGTACATTAAAAAAAAAAAAAAAAAAAAAACCTAGCAGACAAAGCAGATAACAACAAGACTTGACAATAGCTAAGAGGAGAAAATTTGAACAGAGACAGAAGGGCTAACTTTAGCAGCACAAGACCAAGCTTTAAGAACAAATGCATATAAATATATAAAGTCAGAATTGAGAAGACAGCAACAGACAGCAAATGCTGCCTCTGCAAAGAAACTGAAGAAACTGTGGACCACCTACTTAGCTACTGCAAGAAGATCACCCAGACTGATTACAAACAACATGTCAAAATAGCAACAATGGTGCATTGGAATATCTGCAAGAAATATCACTTGCCTGCAGGCAAGAATTGGGGGACCACAAAATAGAGAAAGTAATAGAAAATGAAGAAGAAGCTAAAGTGCTCTGGGACTTTAGAATTCAAACAGACAAGCATCTGCCACACAACACCCCAGACTTAACAATTGTTGATAAGAAAGACAAAAGAGTCTGGATAGTGGACATTGCAGTACTTAGAGACAGCAGAATAGAAGAGAAAGAACTGGAGAAAATAACAAAATATAAAAACTTACAAATAGAAGTAGAATGACTGTGGCAAAAGGAAGCAAAGATTGTACCAATAGTAATAGATGCCTTGGGTGCAATTCCAAAACATCTGGAGCACCACTTGGAGACCATCAGTATTGCCAAAATCACCATCAATTTCAAAAGGCAGCTTTACTTGGAACAGCTTACACCCCGCGACAATACCTTAAATATTATTAAAGAACAACATCTGCCTATCCCAGGTCCTTGGGAAGGACTTGATTGGTGGATAAAAATGCCAAATCCTGTCTGAACATCTGGCTGACTGTGCGACCAGCCATAATCATTTATTAAACTTGTATGCTGCCTGACTCTCAATAACTCTGAGTGGCTAATTTAACTATTTTCTGTCTGAGGTTTACTGCATGAAGAACTGTTTATGCACACTGGTTTATCACAGAGACTGGGTGATTTCCTTCATGACTATGCAAAATGCTATTTTGTGAAGAAAAGTCACTTGATCTACATGAAGGTGAAATGGCTTGGACACAGTGATTTGAAGTGAACATTCTTCAGATGTTCACAATCTGTAACAATACTGAAAATACAAAAGTTATGCTCTAGCTCCACTCCAAGTTCTGAGGAAAAAATTGAGGAATGACTGATCACATTGAATGAATGAAGGATTGAAGGAATGAAGGAATGAATGAAATTACTTTTATTTGTACTAATATTGAAAAGCTACATCCTGCAAGTTGACAGGATCAGACAATGGTTGGCTTGTAATGTAGAAATCCTAGCTAGCATAGATTAGCTTGCATAGACTTAAAGAGGCCTTCTCAAGAAGCCATCACTAGACCCCACAATACTGGACAACTTTTGTCCAGTATCTAAGCTCCCCTTTTTGGGAAGGTAGTTGAGAAGGTGGTAGTGAGGCAGCTTCAGAGGACCTTGGAAGATGTGGACTATCTGGATCCCTTTCAGTGGAGATTCAGGCCTGCGTATGGTATGGAAACAGCATTGGTTGCACTTTTGGATTACCTCTGACAAGGACAGGATGGAGGTTGTACATCCATCCTTGCCCTATTTGACCTCTCTAGAGCTTTCGATACCATCAACCATGGTATCCTTCTGGATTGGCTCAGAGGATTGGGGGTGGGCAGCATGGTGTTGTGCTGGTTTACCTCCTCTCTCTGAGGTCAGTTTCAGTTGGTGGTGAATGGGGAGGAGAGATCCTGCCTTCAGCCCCTACTATGTGGGGTGCTGCAGGGTTCAGTGCTTGTTCCTCTCCTATTTAACATCATCATGAGGCTGCTGGATGAGTTCATCCCTTGCCATGGGGTTAGGTATCATTAGTACGCTGATTATACCCAATTATACATCTCTGCCCCTGGCAAATTAAGCAATACCGTGAATGTCTTATCCCAGTGCCTGAAGGCTGTGAGGGTCTGGGTGGGGAACAGGCTTCAGCTAAACCCTGGCAAGACTAAGGTTTGGAGGTTCAAGGACTATGCCGTCTTTGGTGCTGGATGGGGTTGACTACCCCAGACAGACTTGTTATGCAATTTGGAGGTCATCCTGGACTCATGACTACTGCTTGAAGAGCAGGTGGCAGTTGTGGCTAGGAAGGCCTTTGCACAGCTTTGTGCTGCATGCCAGTTGTACCCATTCCTAGATTGGGGGAGGGGGGGCTCTACTCACAGTCACTCATGCCCTAGTCACCTCCAGATCGGACTGTTGTAATGTGCTCTACATGGGGCTGCCCTTGAAGAGTATCTGGAAATTTCAACTGGTGCACAATGCAGCAGCGCAGGCAGATATGTGTGTGCTTCTAGCACAGCACATGTCACATCTCTGCTTCATGAGCTGCATTGGTTGTCAGTTTGTTTCCGGGTCCAATTCAAAGTGCTGGCTTTAACCTTTAAAGCCCTTCATGACATTGGCTGGGTTATCTGAGGGACCTTCTCTCCCTGAATATATCTGCTCATGCCATCAGATCTGGTAGAGAAGGCATGCTGTGAGTCTCATCTGCTGGAAAACTACACCTGTCGAGTCCCAGGAGGCAGGCCTTCTCTGCTGTGGTGCCCACCTTATGGAACATCCTCCTTCTCCTGAGGTTAGCTCCATCCCTGTTCATGTTCAGGAAGACCCTCAAGACTTGGCTATGCCATCAGGCCTGGAAATCCCAGAGGACTGGTGAAATTCTAAGATGGCTTCCTTACTATGCTCTGTCTTGTGCCTTGTGTGCATGTGGGTGTGTGGGTGTGGCATACAGGCCAAAATGTGCCAAAACTGATTGACAGCATCCTTACCGTTGGCAGGGAATGCTTCATGTGGCTCACTATGATTGAGGCTGAGAATCTAGTCCATCCCTTCTCTATATTACTAAAAAACTTTATAAGAAAGCCACAGTTGACCAAAACTATAAACTACAAAGTCATATAAAGCCTTCTAATCATAGGTGGGTAATTGATAATCCATCATACAACTTCCATAGCATTATGCAGGCAATAAAGAGAGGAAATTATGAAATCTCTGCTGGTAACCATACATGGATTACACTCCTTATATGCAGACTGTAGAAAAGTGATTTTAAAACCATTATCCCATAGTTACCACTTCAGTGGTTGTGTTCATTTCAGGCAATTTAGGGAACAATTCACATCTAATCAAAGCCTGTGTGTGTTCTAACAGTTAGCTGCTATGTTTTATATCCTTAAACCTACTGATGAATAATTCTAACATTGTTAGCATGTCTTAATTATTCTTCTCTTTTCCAACCCATTTCTTGTGCTGTTAATTTTGTTCATTGTGTGAGTGGACCCACATCTCAGTGGAAAAGGACATGTTTTGCATGCAAACATTTCCTAAACTCTGGTTATTACAGATTAGGTGGGATATATTCTGGGATGAAAAATTTATGGCTATCCAGATGATGCCGCAACTCCCAACATCCCTTAGGTGGGAGCTATGTTAACTATGCTGTTGGGAACTGCAGTTCAGGAACACCCAAAGGAGCACAGGTTTCTGTTGTAAAAAGTATAGAAAGTATAGAAGACTGACCAGGTGTAAGGTAGCACCTTATGTCTCTGTGTGCTTAGTTGACGGCCCAGCTATAGTAAGGACTTTTTGGAGTGTTAGTTTAAAGAAATGCACTACATAATGAAGCACACTATGTAAAAGAAACATGTTGCATAATGAAAGCTTAAACCTGCAAAGATGTCTTCAGGTTTCAAACATTTCCATATTTTAAAGGATTTTTTCCTCCTCCTAATTGGACTCTGAATAGATATTAACTATACTAGGCCTAACGAACAAATTTTCTATCTTCATAAACATGTTTGCAACAGATGTTTCATTTGGAAAGAAAGCCAAATCTGTGCTATAACTGGAAGATGATCAGTATTCATTCAACACTTTTAAAAGAGATGCCCAGTTATCTGTCTGAAAAAGTGCTGAATATTTTAATTCGTAGCCCCATAAGATTCATGCTTACTTGTGTTTTTACTGTGTTCTGTTCTTCCTTACCTTCCTATCTTAGGAAGCCTGAAAAGAGCAAGTGAAAGAATTCCTTTGGGAGGAACATTACAAGTCTGGAAGCCAAGACAAGAAGGCCCAAAGCAGGGGCTTACCAATAGTGATGCAAATGAATTTCAAGACATATGAACAGAACTGAACTTCATATTTCCAT
The DNA here is from genome assembly GCF_059951505.1 of Python bivittatus. Classification (NCBI taxonomy): domain Eukaryota; kingdom Metazoa; phylum Chordata; class Lepidosauria; order Squamata; family Pythonidae; genus Python; species Python bivittatus. The sequence goes on from NW_028277035.1 coordinate 15,621,810, forward strand.
CAATTTCCAGCACTTTTAAAGATTTAATAGATAATCAATATACAACATCTGGAGGGGGGTCTCATAAATTGAGGAAAGTCAATGTTCTTCCCACTTCAAAAAATATTCATTTTGCTTTAGGCAAAAGTGACCTGCTCAATTGACACTTGATTTCCATATGTTATTATGTAAACTGCTATTGATGGCCAGGTAGTGAGAAATGCAAATTTATCTTGGAGCCATTATTTGTAGATGATGATGATGATGATGATGATGATGATGATGATGATGATGATGATGATCCTTTAGTTTCTCAAATGGTTTCATTAAATGTTTGGTTTTTCCCTGTTAGAAATATTTCTAGAGTCAATATGCACATATTATTTCCTCCAATAAAGTATTTCTTTATTGAAATGATCAGAAATGGTCAGAAATTATTGGCTCTCCAGCGGTTCGAGCCCAGCTCCGCGGGACAGGGTGACCTCCTGTCCCTTGTCCTAGCTCCTTGCTCACCCAGCAATTCAAAAGCTATTCCATCTGCGAGTAGATAAATGGGTACTCCCGTTTAGATGGGAGGAACCGGCGGTGCTGCGCAGGGGAGCAAAATACTGGTGCTGGCCGAACTCCGAATGCAGCGGGCATGAGCGACGAGTGGCGAGGAAGATCTACGGAGGAGGAAAAGCCCATATGACTCCCTAGCGACCCCTGCCGGTCACAGAGCGTAATTAATTGTATAATTGTATGATATGTACTTTGTGAGCCGCCCAGAGTTCCCCATTGGGGGGAGGTGGGCGGACAATAAATCGAATGTAATAAATAAATAAATAAATAAATAAATAAATAAATAAATAAATAAATTTCTCTAATTCTATGTCTATTTAGGAGTACCTTACTGAACTTGATTGGATTTACTCCTGAATAAGCTACATACCATTGAATCAATTTCCCCATTTTTCATTCAGAGTTATTATCTCTGATATCAAAATAAAGTAGATATTCATGTTATTTTGATCAGTGCTATGATTATAAACATAAAAAAAATACTCATCTATTTTCCTATTTTTTTGTGAGTGAATTTCACAATTCCCACATTTCCTATCCAGCTAGAAAGGAGCACCTCCAATCATAAACAACAAACAGGGTTTAATCCAGTTGCTTGCATGAGATATCACCACAAAATCCCAGCCATGTACTGGGAAGTTGACAGAATATCGTAGAAGAGGGCAATGCAAAGCAATTTCCATATTGCTTACAAGAAGCTACGTAGAAGGTTAGAATTCAAGCTCAACTAAAAGGAGACTTTATTAATCCTTAATGTGGTTTGGTTGCTTATGGGGTTAGCATTGTTGTTCAGTAAAGCACTCAGTAAAGTTACTCTGATCTTAGCATCAGTACTACATATATAGTTCCATAGTCCCCTCATATGTTTCATATACCCTTTCTTATTAGGTCTACTGTTGTAGTAGCATTCCATCAATTCCAGGTTCCCTTGTCTTATTCATGTATGGTTTGTTCCGATAGCCCACTTATCATCAGGTCATCCTGGCTCCTCAACAATATTGCGTTGACCTTGCTAATCACAAGGACTGAATACAGATACAAGTTTAAGAGTGGAACTACCATCAGCCACCTCCTCTACATGGATGACATCAAGCTGTATGCTAAGAGCGAAAGAGACATTGACTCACTGATCCACCTGACACAGATCTACAGTGAGGACATTGGGATGTCATCTGGACTGGAGAAGTATGGCTGGATGGTAGTAAAGAGAGGGAAGGTAGTTAAGACTGATGGGGTGGAACTACCAGGAGGCCACAGAGCAGACATACAGACCAGCTACCTTGGTATCCCACAGTCACATGGGAAACATGATGAGGAGGCAAGGAAGACAGCAACATCAAAGTACCATCAAAGGATAAGACAGGCCTGAAGAGCCAGCTCAATAGGAAGAACAAGATCCATGCCATTAATTAGTATACCCTGCCAGTCATCAGATACCCTGCCAGTATAGTGGGTTGGCCAAAGGAGGACATGGAGGCTGCTGATATGAAGATCTGGAAGCTCCTCACAATGTATGGAGGTTTCCACCCCAAGTCCAACACCCAGAGACTGTACACCAGCCGCAAAGAGTCAAGATGTAGCCAAGGTGACTGACATTGGGAAATCCTACCAGTGGCAAGATAAATGTCAGGTTCAGCCCAAGAACCACAGTGAGACAAATCCAGGAACAGTTCAGTTACCTTATTGGCTTATACCCATTAGACAGAATCTCGCCAGACTAACTCTAACCCCCAGCGACAGCAACTAAACACTCCGAATTCCTTAGGGTAGTGCCAGTCTCCTTCTCTTCACTTTCACACACACTGGCTGAGGGTTGAGGAGATGTTTGGGATTCCTCTCCCCCTCCCTATGACCTTGGACCTCCTTGCTCATGTCCTTCATCACAGTCATGGAGAATAACAGGGCTAAGATCCTGTGGGACTTCCAGATCCAGATGGGCAGGCAGGTACCGGCCAATCAACCAGATATCATGGTAGCAGACAAGGATCAGAAGACAATGGTAGCTACACAAGTAGTGGTGCCAAGTGACAGCAATATCAGGAAGAAGGAGCATGAGAAGCTGGAGAAGTACCAGGGCCTGAAGGAGGAACTAGAGAGGATGTGGACTAAAGGCCAACGTGGTCCCAGTGGTGGTAGGAGCACTTGGGGCTGTAACTCCTAAGCTGGGAGAGTGGCTCCAACAGATCCCAGGAACAACATCAGAGCTTTCTGCCCAGAAGAGTGCAGTGCTAGGAACAGCTAAGATACTGTGCAGAACCCTCAAACTCCCAAGCCTCTGGTAGAGGACCTGAGATTGAGGAAGATACATACCACTCATAGGGGTGAGAGGGGATTATATATATATATAAATAAATAATTGTTATTGGGATCAGAATTGTAAAGCAAAAGACAGATATAGAGCAAATGAATATAATAAAATCTCAGTTTGGTGGACCTCAGTACAAGCTTTGCACGCAGGAGACTAACTTCTGCTATGATTTATGCCATTTTCATAATGACTCATTATGCAAATGACATAATTAGTACCATGTACATCACCACAATGATATGCTGTTTGACTTACCAAGCTTTGAGAAATAATAGTCATCCCCTCCCCTCAATTAAAATAAGGCTTCACCATCTAATTTATGATGCCATTTATTCAAATATTGTGTTTCTAGATATCTGATTCTCTCCAGGTGTTTGGAGTATAACTCACAATCCTTTGCTATTAACCATCTAACTGAGACTGATGGGAGTTGAAGTCCAAAATATCTGGAGAACATCAGATTGCCATCCATTTTCTCTTTTCTTTTTTCTTTTCTTTTCTTTTCATATAATTTTTACCAGAGATTTTTATGCAGTAAGAGATAAACATGAAAAAATAGAAAAAGTGAGATTACAAAAGAAAAGATAAAGTGCAGAAAAGAAAAAAGGAAAAGATATTTAAGGAAGCGAATTCCAAACTTTATAGCAGTTACAAATAAACTTAGTATCACTCTACCCCTTTCAAAATTACATTACATAGTTCACTTCTTCCCATATTCAAGCCTTTTCAATTGGCAAATCCAGGAATCATTAACTTGGTTCATTTCTGTCCACTTTCAGCAAAAAATCCATAAAGGGTTTCCAGTGTCTTATAAAAGTACTTAATATCTTATCTCTGATCAAACAAATCAATTTTATATTCTTTTCTCTTATGCGGTATTCTGGTATTATTAATCCTTAGTTTAGTATTAAGATGTTGTAGAACCTGGTTTCCTGTCTTCTTCTTGACAAGGTGCACAAATATATTTCTTAGTACATTTCTTAACTTTCCATTTCTTGTGTTAATTCTGTTCACTTTGTCCACTTCTAGACCCATGTCTTCTTTCTCCAATTCTTTTTCTAGGGCATCAGCAACCTTCTTCTTACTATCTTCACCAAGTTGTTCTACAGCTGCTCTCAGTCTAAGGCAAAATATATTTGTGCACTCTTTTAAATCCAGTAGTGTCACATTGTCTAATTCTTTTCCCATCATCTGGCTTATTGTTTCTGTCTCACTCATTTGTATTGCAGATTCTTCACATTTTCTATTTATCTTTTCTTCCATATTTGCTAATTTTTCTTCCATTCTTCCTTCAAATGAAATCAAATCCCTTATAACAGATTGAATCAATGATACTGCCGTTACTGCTGTAATATTCTTTTCAACTTTTCCCAACATCCTTTGCACAGTCTCTGGAATAATCTCTATTTGCTCTGTTGATGGTTCCTCCTCCTGTCTTTTGTTGCTTTCCTAATATTAGCCATTTCTTTCCTTAAAGTTATAATCCAAAAAGGTGATGCAACAAAAATAAGACACCCTTTTTTTCTTTTTCTTAACTCTTTAGACCCATCAGCTCTCCATGATTCTATAGCCACATGGTCTTTCACAACTTTTCCTTATCTTTTTGTTTAAGAAAATCTCCCAATTAGTCCTCTTAAAAAAAATAAATAGTCCTTTTTCCCACAAAGATATTTAATCTGTTTAATTATGTCCAAAGAACTTTAAAATAAGCAATATTCCAAATTTATCTGGTCCCTTAATCCATTTTAAATTTTCCTAATTCAAACTCTTAATAAGCTTTTTGCCTTCAGTTACTTTTAAATCCTTATAATTATTTCTTTACATTTCACTGTGATCTTGTTCCAGATTGAAGGAATACTCACAGGTGATCTAGTTGCCATGCTGTTTAGGAGATCTCTGTAGCTGGCAAAATAATTATATTATATAATAATTATATTCAAAATGTGTGCTAGAAAGTGGGATTTGGGTTGAGTCCAGTGTCCTTAAAGCAGGCTCTGCCTAAGGCTGAAAGCTTGATGTTTCTTCCTCAGCTCCCAGTGCCCTACTTGCAGTTCACCCAGATTCTCTAGGTCCTACAGGTTTCTTCATAAGGAGCAGCCTTCCAGGATGCATGTGGGCAATCCCTTAGCTTCTCCTTGTCTGGAGAAGCCCTTCTGGGCTGGGCTCACTGCCAGGTCACCAGTCTTCACCTCAGTATTGTTTCTGCTCATCAGAGATGTGTCAGCTCACCATTTTCCCCACCTGGAAGTCCAGATTGCCATCCATTTTTTAGAGATATTTGGGAGGCAACTTGAGTAACAACAAAGACAGATCTTTTCTGCTCTGGCCTTCTTTCACTGTCATTGATGTTTATTAATTTTTAATTACCAACTACTTCCCAAACTTCCACTCAAGTTCTCATTTCTTCTTCCCAATGTCTTCTCTGTTGCCAGCTCAACAATATCTGTTTCCCCTTCTTCTACCTCCTATAAGAAGCTTTCCTATGAGAAACTAAACCATCACCTACTCTCTGGTTCTTGTTATCAGCAAAGCTAGCATACAACATTTGTCAGCATGGAAGCCTGGATTGAGTTATTGATTGATTTCATTTATATGGCCACCCTTCTCAAGTTCATGACTATGTATGGCTAGCAATAATTAGAAATGGCATAAAAACAAAGAAACAACAACACATGTGACCTGCAGCCAGGGCAAAAAACAAACTCACCAATAAGAAATCAATATAAACAGCTGTTGGTTCAGCCATATCTGCAGATCCCCAGCCTCCATGACAGAATTATGTCTTTAAGGCCTTGCAAAAGTCTGACAGGATCAGAGCTAGTCTAATCTCTGGGGAAATGATATGATGGAAAAGACTGTTTTCCTCCCTGATAGTTGGGATTGGGAGCATGCCTTTACCAGACCTGATGGGACAAGTAGACATAATTAGGGAGAGGCAGTCCCTCAAATACATGATGAGGATCAGCCAAATCTTATATCCTTAGAGGCTACATTATGGCTATGACAGGGTTTCTCAACCAGGATTCTGTGAAATCCTAGGGTACTGTGAGAGGTTGCTAGGGGTTCTCTGGAAGATCATGATTTATTTAAAAAAAATATTTCAAATTCAGGCAACACATTCTTGCAGTGATGAGCAGAGACCGAACAAAAATCTAGTTACAATTCTTTCTGAATTCTCTGATAGTGCACTGTAGGACTGTGTTTATTTGGGTGAATCCATTCTTAATTTTTGACATGAGACAGGGGAAACTGTTGATAACAGGTGAATACTATATTGCAGGAAGGGAGGAATATATTGCAGGAAGGGGAGGGAAAAGTGAATTTTTCAAGAAATTAATGGACTTGTCCAATTTAGTCTGTGATGTGAGTCTGTCTCTCCTGTATCTTTTCCTTGTGGTTTTCCTGTAGTTATTTTATCCTATTATTTTAAATACAATTCATACACATTTATTCAGTCATGTCTGCGGGTCCAATGTGGCAATTTTTGAAGAGGTGTGAGAGAGAAGAGAATTCTAGAATGGACAATACTGATAATTTTAATGATGATAGCGATAATGAAGAATTTAAATCATCTCAAGCATTTCCTTGCACTGGTACATCAACGGATAAAAAAAAAAAGTCCATCTTTACAATGAAAGCTATTTATCAATGGGTTTTACATGATCCAAGTTGTCCTATTCCATTGTGCCTCGTCTGTGGCAAACAACTTACAAATGCAGCAATGGCTTCAGCAAAATTAAAAAGACACTTAATTACAAATCATAGCCAAATGACAAACATTATTTTAAACGATTCACAGGACAGAGGAAAGCTTTTGTTAATATAATGACAGTCAGTAAAAAAGCCCAAAAGCAAGTTATTTAGTAGCAGAACTTATTACACAGCAAAGGAAAAGTCATGCTTTGGGTGAGGAAGTAATCATGCCAGTGTGTAAAATAATAGTGGGAAAAATGCTAGGACCAGATGCAGTACAAGAAATTGAAAAGGTTCCACTTTCAAACAGTACAATAAGTCGGCATATTGATGACATGTCACATGATGCTGAAGAGGTTTTGTGTGATAAACTGAACAACAGCAGCTTTTCTATCCAAGCTGATGAGGCAACAGATTTCACCAATAAATGTCATGTTATGGCATTTGTAAGATTTGTAAATGATGGTGAAATTCAAGAAAACTTTTTCTGCTGCAAAGAACTATACGAACTACTTTATTCACAGAGAGGTGTTGGTGTCAAAAACTCTTGAAGATGAAATGGAAAAAGTTCTGGATGACACTACAAAAATGTTTAATTTTATTAAACAAAGACCAGTTCACTTAAGAATGTTTTTAAAAGTGTGTGAAAACCTGGACAAAGAGTACATAAGTCTCCTGTTACACAAAGAAATATGGTGGCTCAGCAGAGGAAGAGTTCTCAACAGGGTGTTTGAGCTGAAGGCAGAATTGCAAGAGTATTTTCGAGAAAATAATATTCCACATTTTGCTGAGTGCTTTGAAGATGGAGAATAGTTGCAGAAACTAGCATACTTAATGGCCATCTTTCATCACATGAACCAGCTGAACAAATCTCTGCAATGCACTGGATAAAATGTTTTGACTTCAAATGACAAGATTCTTGGATTAAAAGAAAACTGAATGTTTGGAAAAATCATGTTGCAAAAGGAAATATTGAAATGTTTCCACTGCTGCTTGGCTTGACAGTGAGGAAGGATTCCAGAAAGTCTCAAATTTAATTGAAAACCACCTGGAAGTACTGCAGAAGAAAATTGATCAGTACTTTGTCTCCATTTCAACACAAATGTATGACTGGGTGAGGGATCCGTTCTCTGCATCTTCTGCTCAGCCTGAGAACGTCACTTTGAAGGAAGAGGAAGAACTTTGTGAGCTTCAGTCTGGTCATACACGCAAGAAGAGATTCAGTGATCCTCCCATGGACAAGTTCTGGATTTCTGTGAAAGAAGAGTATCCTGCCATTCATAGGAAGGCACTGAATGTTTTGTTGCAGTTTTCAACTTACATGTGTGAGCAAGCTTTTTCTTATTTAACAAGCATCGAAAGCAAGGACAGAAATTGTCTTATTTCAGTTGAAGATGAAATCTGTGTGTGCTTATCTCAGGTTCAGCCCAGAATTTGAGTATTTGTGCAGCAAAAAACAGGCACAGGTTTCACATTAAAGAGACAAGTTTCATTTGAGTTTAAGAACACTGTTAATGCATATATACCTACACATGAAACAAATATAATAGTTTTGTAACTTCTGGCCTATATTTCAGCCTGAATGTGCAGGGGTTCCCCAAGGGCTGAAAAATATTTTAAGGGTTCTTCGAAGGTCAAAAGATTGAGAAAGGCTGGCCTATGAGTTTTGATGGAGTCCCTAACTCCCAGTCGCTCAACTTACAAGCAAATCACAAAAAATGTCGGTTCCTGCTATCTACTCATGAGGAGCCACTTTTTGGGGTATGTGTAGGCAATCTCATGATCTCTCCTTTCTCTGGAGAGATTTTGCCAGTCCAGATCCTGTATCCAGCTGCCAATTTCAGCTGTAATGTTGTCCCTTCTTATTTAGGGACATCTTCAATTTGCCATGTCCTCACCAGAAGTCCAATAATCACTTCTTACCCAAGCTATATTATTTGTTCTCAGGTTGTATTATTTATTATTAAAGCGGGGGGGAGCCCCTCAGAAGTGGCATCTAGTATGCTGGGTCTTAGATCGAAATCCTGAGAACCCATAAAAGTCTGTGGCACAAGGCAAACTTGATATTGTCAGAATTGTCAAGTCTGAACACTGACATTGTGGGAATCAGTAAACTAAATTGAACTGAAATGAGACACTTCACATCAGAGCCACATCAGAACTTCTACTGCAGACAAGGAAATCATAGGAAAAAAATGGAATAGCTATTATCATTAATAAAAGGGTGTTAAAGTAAGGTCTCAGGCACAACATCCCAAAATGATAGAATGATCTCAGTTTGAATTCAAGACAAGTCAATTATTGTTATGGTGAGCTATGTCTATGTTCCTACCACAGATGCAGAAGAACTACAGATGCACTGAAAAATTCTATGGTGACTTGCAACACCTTGTCAAGTTAATTAAAAAATATTGTTCATTATAGTACTCTGGAATGCTAAAAAAGCATCTCGAATAATGGAACATTTGGCCTCAGTGTACAAAATGAAGCTGGAACTGCTTAATAGAGTTTTGCCAAGAAAAGTCCATCTTTATACCTTCTTCCAACCCCCTAAAAGATGCTCAGATGGACAATATAAGAAATAATTTGTCTGTACAGTCTTCAGGCAAAGATGAAGCTTTGTTCAATCAACCAAAGCAAGACCTAGTGCTGACTGCAGCTTGCACAAATATAACTTAAAGAAAATGAATTAAATAATCATACCAACATGATACAACTTCAGGAATATTGTATACAATTATGCAGGTGAAGGTACAAATTAGATTTAATAGATTAGAGTGCCTAAAGTATTCTAGACCAATATTGGTGATATTATTAAGGCGAAGCATACAAAAAACATGCTTCACACACACACACACACACACACACACAGAAAATGAAATGGTTGTTTCCTGCTACATTGAAAATACCTGAAGGAATGTGGAAAGAAAAAGACAACAGAGTCAGAGGACAATTTGCCAAACTATATCTTGAGTTTCAGAGAAAAGCAGAAAGAACTGCAACTAAATAAGCAATTCAAGGCAGTTGCAAATAACAATTGAATAGGAAGGGCAGGAAATTTATTTATAAAAAATTGTCAGCTCTATAAGTTAGACCAGACTAAGAAACCAATACCACAGGTATAGGCCAAGACTATTTTATTGTAACAGCTACAGCAACAGAAACTTGCAAGTCTGAATGTGCTTCCTCCTCCCTTAGTTTGACATGAACTAGGGAGGGGCCTGTCTGAGACATTTACTCAAATTAATTTCTTGGCCTGGGCTCAAGCCTCACTTATCTGACCATTGCCTTGGTGGTGTTTCTTCTTCCTGTCCTTCAAGGCCATTCTCTATGTCCTCTACAACATTATAGAAATTAAGGAAAACTTTTATGCAAAATAGACATGATAAAAGATGAAGAAGACAAAGATCTACTACAGAAAAATGATACAGATAAGCAATGGCACACATATTTGGATGAACTGTACAAATAAAATCTCAAATCAGTGATATGGATGAAGGTTCAATCACTAAACTAGAGCCAGATATTCTGGAAACTTAGGTTAAATGGCTTCTAGAAAATACTGCTAAATACAAAGGTGCAGGATTTGATGAAATATCAAACAGAACTGCTTAAACTCTTACAAGGTGATCCAGTTAAAGTGCTACATGAAGTTTGTTAGTAGGTGTGGTAAACATATCAGTAACAAAGTGACTGGGAAAGAAGAATTTATATTTCAGATCAAAAAGGGCAGTACTAAGGAATGCTCAAATTACCAAATAATTACACTTATATCACATGCTAGTGATAGAATTATGAAGCTTTTGCAATCCAGACAAATGGAACAGGAATTGTCAGTTGGAGAAGGATTTAGAACCAGCAGGGGCATCTGAGATCACATTGCTAACACCTGATGGATAATGGAAAATGCAAGAGAATTCCCAGAGTATTCTATTTTGCTTTATTGCTTACACAAAGGTTTTTGACTGTGTAGACCACAACAAATTGTGGACAGCCCTTAAAAGTCCTGGGCCACTGCATTTCCCTACTGAGGAATCTGGCTGACCAGGAATATAAAATAAATTACATAGTTCAAAAATGAGAGAGGAATACTCCAAGGTTCTCTGCTATTAGCTATCATATATCATAACAAATGCAGGACTAGAAGAAATAGAATTTGGAATTATAATTGCTGGAAGGAACAAGAAGAACCTCAGATATGCTAATGACTTCATGGCTAGAAGTAAAGAATACTTAAGGAATCACTTACTGGAGGTGAAAAAAGGGAGTGTAAAAGCCACTCTGCTGCTCAGTATTAAAAGCCCTAACAATCTGCCAACAGGCAATGCCAACCCCCTGCAAATAGGCAGAGATGTGAAGAAATGGCCACATCTTGCTAGACTCACATATTCTATGGGGACTCAAGTAAATAATGCCTGCTATTAGGAAGACCATGACTGATTCAGATATCACACTGATAACAAAGGTATGTATTGTCAAGAGAACAATTTCCTGGTTGTAATATATGGCTGGACCATCAGAAAGCTAAGCAAAGAAAAATGTATGCCTGTGAACTTTGGTGCTGGAGAAGATTGTTGAGAATACCTTGGACTTCAAGAAGAGCAAATTATTTAATAGTCAGTGAAATAAAGCCAGGCTACTCACTGGAACCATTAATAGTGAATCTAAAATGTACCCCTCCCCTCCCCCCAAAAAACAAGGAAGGGATAAAAAGAATAAAAAGGAGATTTACAAGCTATATAAAATTGGTTTAAAATGTGAACTACATAACCTAGTATTCTTCCCTACATCTTTACCTGGAAATCCTCTGGATTATCACATGATCATAGGGACAGTCTAGAAACTACTGGCAAGAAGTTCTTCTCTTCTATGAAGACAGTGGGGAGGGAGGGAGGAAGGAAGGAAGGAAGGAAAAACCATTAGCCACAAGCACAAATTCTTCTAATGAATTCTTGCTAAGTTTCCCCCTTTTCTGCTTCTTTTCATTTTGCTCACATTTCATACGAATGGAGAAAAGCATTTACTGTATAAGGCATTTAATAAAAGAAATGATAAAGATATCTCACAAAGGGACTAAGGGCCATTTCGATTGTGTTTTGTGGGGACAAAAGAGCAGAATGAAGATAACTCATTTAGATATTGGATTATTAAAAGGATGCAGCATGACATAACTACTTTTCTTACTTTCTAGTTGCATACATTATTCAATATGCATTGCATAAAATGTCTTTCAGGTCCCAGATCAAATATAGCTTGGACTTCTGTATGCTTCTGTAATTCATGATAATTTAAGATAAGACTGATAAAAATATGTGAAAATGTTCAATCTTTCAGCAAACTATTCAACTCAGAAAGCTACTGTTTGCTTAAAGTGATAGCAACTACTTCATAATGCCTTCTTGGTTATAATCAAAATTAAATCACAAATATTTACTACTGCAGATGGAATTTTTCCTACTGTATTGTGAAATTTGAAAGGTCATTGCAAATGACATGTTTTCCATAATATTAATAATATTTGCACAACCTGAATTCTGCATCACAGCTGTTTTCTACTCCCTCCAACTTAACATAGGCAACCCCACCACTGAAATGCCTAAAAGGGAAGGAACTTAATATTGCAAATATTTTCATTTTATCACCCAAAGACTTTCTCACTTAAAATCTCTTACTTGCAGAATAAAGTAGGATGGAATGGTAAGAACTGAAAATTGCTTTTGGTCCTTTGACATAAGTTAAGGACATATAGCCACATTGATCCCACTCTATATTATCACCTATAATGAATCATATAATTCCATGATGTATATGAAAAGGTGTAGCTTTATACTACATATTTGTGTGAATCGATACATATGAAAGGTGGAATATATGAGACCCACGCAGACCACACATAGAGGAAGAAATGTTGTTTTGGAAGATTTCAGCCCATGTAGCATGTAGAGAATAGCAATTCTGAAGAAGACAGAATATGGTGCTCACAACTAAAGATGGTTCCCCAAACAAAAGAGTTCTCACATGACCTGCAGGATGTAAAGGTACTCTGGGGAAAAGTACAAGGAGATGTAGGAAACATGTCAAGATGATACTTGCCAAATGTTGATGGACTGTCAAGCCCTGTTGAAAATTATCCAAGTAAATCAGAACTGAAATCCTTTTCTATAGAAAAAGAAATCCTGTCTAATGTCACCTTGATTCTTCTGGAAGTCAAATCTAGCCTGACCACCTAGACTATGCATTGGGTGTGCGAATGTATGAGCAGAGCTTTTCTGGTTCAGAAAGTGATTAATAAAAGTTGTAAACCTGACTTTTTTTCTGGATAAAACAGAATAAGATGTGCTGGAGATGTCAGAGATACTTGAACATCTCATTGATGCCTTTACTTGGGAAGGAATTGGCACAGTGCTGATGCTAGTGGTAGGTAGTAAAGCAGGACTGAAGGCTGTGGTCACATAGGGAGTAGGTGGGGTGCCTATCCAGACTGTGGTTCATAGATATGATTTTAAGAGTTGCTGCCAACTCATGAAATTCCACTATTTCCCAATCCATTATGAAAATATGGGATCTGATTAGTCAAAGCAAAGTAGGAAATGCTAGGCCACCGACTATGGGACTGCTTCCATACTCTACATACCCATTTGCCTTTAAGAGAGGCAGGGGGAAATAGTGAAATGTATTGGGATTTAACTAAGAGTTAGAAGGCATTTAACAGAAAACAGGGAGTTCAAATGGGACATTTCAGTCCCTGCGTCAGCACATTTTCCCCCTTGCATTCAGCTTTCCATGGTTCCTGATCATGTCTCATCCCTAATAAGCTGTTTGGCAGGATTTGCCCCTATGGATATTCAAACCACTACCACAGCCGCTGAAACTGCTACCGCCTACTCCTTCCCCTCTTGTGCAGCTCTGTAAGTCTTAGGATTGGTTTTTGTTTATTGTTTGCATTTTTGTTTATTGTATAAGCACCAGAGCGTATAGGTACCATTGAGATGAAAAGCAAGATACAAGTGATTCCTCCTCTGTTCTGTACCATAAAGGAAACAGTTTGGTATTTCTGTTTGGACTCACCACTTTTGTTGCCATGAGGAGGGAGGCACAGTGTAAATGCTTCTGGTGTTTTTACAATCATTTCAAAGCAGTGTCCCTGGATTTAATTTATATTGATAGCTATGCAGCATTCAGGCTAAAGGACAATGGGTTTAGGGTTATTAGTACAAAAACCCTGCTTTTTTTCCACCCCACCCCCAAAAGTCATAGGTGACTAGCTCAATGCCAATCTCTGCCTTGAACTCTCAAATTCTTAAACAGATTTAACTCTCAAATTCTTAAACAGATTTAACTCTCTTCTGCGATAGGGCAGATCAAATCCTCAACTAACCTTTATTTTGAAATGCTTTGTGAGGTGCATATTCTATCCTAAAGCTACAGCTAGATTGAGCATGGTAATGCTATAATTTCCCTGTGTGGTTTTCTATTTATAGGGTGCAGGCCAAGAAAGCGAAATCTGTCTTTGCCTATTAAATGCACATTTCAGATAGTCCAGAAGATAAAAATGGCCACTGCCTGAGAGAACTGAAAATACTCTATTTAAGGGTTTATTGGTCCCTCCTCCCCTCTCTTCTCTTTTAAAATTACTTGCTTTTTGTGGCCTCATTTAAGTAACCAGCATCTCCATGTCTGATTAGAAACCCTTGGGAAGAATACGCATTATCAGCTGCCCACAACTTAGCCCACTGCATATATTCATAATTATTTGGCATTGTGATTCATGCATGAGGAGCTAATGCCAAACAAGTAAACTGGAGAAAACAGCAGCTCTTATAGAAAATAAACTGGAGCCTCTCTTAGGTTTGGGGGACATTGTCAATGACATTTTAGATAGTCACTTCAGAAGTCCAATTTTATCCATTTTCTTATCTTCCTGACTCTATTTATGAATTTGGGGGAAAATGCATGAATATGTGTACATATTTTCCTGCATACTTCTCTTAATATATACATTTTATATCACCTATCTAATTTATGCATTTATTGCAAGCATGTTCTCCACAATAGCTATATTGTGGTATTTTTTTTTCTTTTATATAAGCATTTTTAAAATCCTTAATTTAACATCATATAATTTTGAAAAAAAGGAAGATTTTAGCATGCACATATGTTCTAGATTCTCCTATATAATTGACAAATTTGAGTTTGTCAACCACCTCTATTCTACTTTTCCCTCTTATGGCAATCTTATGTGACAATTAGCAGATACCTTTAGCTCAGAACCAAACAGACAGCTATTTAAAGCATGGGCTGTGTTGTGATATCAAAGTCTGCAAGATTGGTGCTTGCAACAAGAGCCCAGATTTACCAGAGATCCTTGGATAACCCTGCGTGCCTATTACGTGCTGCTGTGTAGCAACTGGAAGAAATACAAAGAGAGAGAAACCATGAAAAAGAAAAAGAATTACCAAGAAACAACAAACCCATAATATTCTTTTACATTGATATTATCTGCATTATGGGCCTTTGGCTCAATACAGAATCAATTGAAAAAATAATAGAATTGGAAAGGACTGTTTGGGCCAGTGTTTCTCAACCTTGACAACTTTAAGATCTGTGGACTTCAATTGGCAGAATTGAAGTCCACAGATGCTGGCTGGGGAATTCTGGGAATTGAAGTCCACAGATCTTAAAGTTGCCAAGGTTGAGAAACACTGATTTAGGCCATGGAATCCAATCATCTGCTTAAATAAGAATGTAGATTAAAGCATCTCAGACAGATAGCTGTGTAACTTCCACTTGAACACATCCAATTAAGGGGAGCTCATCATCTCTGGGCAGTTGATTCTACTATCCAGTTCTTATTGTTCAGGGAAATTTTTTAAAAATCACATTTTTTAACATATGTTTTGTATTTATTGTAATTTGGGAAGGGATTAGCTCCTATAAATTAGAAATTAAGTACTATAATATAAGTATCCCAACTATTTTAATCTACAAGACAGTGTTATATTTTATTTAGTATTTATTATGTTTTTGACTTGCTTGATGGATGCAAAACAAGATGTAGTAGTATAGTATGGCTTGAACAGATTCAGTACCTACATTGTTATTCTCAAGGTTAATAGTCTTCACATCAACGAGATTGGTTTGGAATACGTGAAGGCACAGGGCAACAGAAGGAAATTTTCAAATGTTGTAGCAGATTTATGAATCATGCAAGGTAGGTTATCATTGTTGACAGCCTTGGACAGACCTAACCTTAAACATCAATTATATATCTTCAAGGACTGTATTCATCGAAAAACCTCAACAATCATTTCTATATACCGGATGTAAATATACTCTTGTAGATATTCCTTTATTCCATTTACTGCTTTCTGTAACTGTTTTTCAAAGCATTAGTGTTCTCCCAAGCTCATGTCTATGTTGTACTCCATTAAAATGGACAATAGCAATTCCTTATCATTACAGCACTTTAAAAATGGTCTGTCTCTCTCTATATAATGACATTTCCAAAGATACATTTCCTTCTTTGCCAAAACCCCATGTTAGCACCTATCACACTAATTTGATAGCACAACAGATAGCAGGTTCTCAGGAGCTGATCATAAAGGCTAGACAGGGTAGAACATAAAGACATGGCAAATATCAAACGTCAGTCAGAAAATCAAACAGCTAGCCCTTGTATTTAATATAAAATTGATTCAATAGGTTTGAGAGGTGTAGTTTCTACTAAGATAGTTTCTAAACCAACTTTTAAGATATCTTTATCATAATCTAGTCTGCATGTAACCAGAACATATAACACTGTGGCAAGGCGTGCTTTGTCCTGATAAAGCTACAGTTGGAGAACCTGCCAAAGTTGATTAAAAAGTATTCTTGGTTATCTATGTGATTCTACATGACTTTTCTGTGACTCTATTAAAAATACTAGATCCATAAGCAACCAAGCTGATATTTCAACAGAAAAATAATTCTGTGTAAGGCAAACCACATACCTTCATCCAATTCAGTAGGTTTTCTAATTTGTGTAACTTTGATGTTTTGTTCAAATTAAGATTAATCTTCTTTGCATTCAAACATCTCAAAACTGTTTACAGGCATTTCTTCAGAATTTCCTCATCTCCTTCAATTAATGAATGGAAATGAGGCATAATGCTAACATTGTCTGGATGTTTATGACACCACTGCCCAAATTTCCAGTTTTATGGAGCTGGGAAATGTCATCTATTGATATTAGGTTAGGTATTATCAGTATACTGATGATACCCAGTTACATTTCTTAAGCCCAGGCTGAAAAGGTGATGCCATTGAGGTTGTGTTTCAGTTTGTGGAAGTTGTTTAGAGTTTGTGTGGGGATAGACAGACATTGATTTAGTTTCCGCAAGACAGAGTACCTATGGGTACCTAAGGATATCAGTAAATTCCACCTTTGGTCTTGGATGGGATCATGCTTCCCTGTGCAGAGTAAATTTATAATCTGGGGGTCTTCCTGATGGCTCCAGCTGAAAAAAAAACAAAAAACAGATGGAAGCCATGGTCAGGAAGATCTTTGCGCTATTGTGTGTGTGTGTGTGTGCCTGTTATGGCTGTTCATGGCTTGGGAGGCCTTGCTGACAGTCACTCATGCCTTTGACAGTTCTCACTAGACTACCCCAATTTGCTTTACACAGGGCTATCACTAAAGAAAACTCAGAAACAACAGCTGGTTCAGAATGTAGCAGCATAAGTATTAATTGGCTTAAATCAGTTTACCTGTGTCACATCTACATTTTGACAGCTGCACTGATTCCCAGTAGGCTTCCAGGTGCAATTCCAAACCATGGTTATCACCTTTAAAGCCCAGAATGATTCCGGGCAGGATTTCTGCAAAGACTGCATACCCTGAGTAAAATCTGTCCATCCAGGGAGATCTTGCTATGCTATGGATTCTGGCCGCTAGGGAATGTTGACAGCAGAGACCTCACAAACAGCTGCCTAACTCCTTTGGAACAACAGATCCCCAGAGTAATTTTTGACATACATATATATACATACATTCTTGAAACATGAACTTGCTGTACTGTTAAACAAAAAAACCTAACTAAAACAGGAAAAATCTGAACAAAATCCTGTTATCTAACAGAAATTTTGATTGGTACCTGCGTTAATATGCCAATGGCTGAATGTTAAGAATCTCAGTATAATTATGTTGGTTTTCCAGAAAGTCTGGAGCAGACTGACAAGATTTATGGTTTATCTAATGCTTCTTCCTCTTCTTATCCATAGCAATTTAAGAATGTACCAAGTGTCATGCAAAAAAAAAAAAAAATCACCTAAAACTGCAGGAAACCCTCTCCCCACAAAGTTTTGCATTTCATCAAGACTGATACAGCCAACAAAAACAACAACAAAAAATTAATAAAATGAAATAAATGACAGAAATGACAGAAAGACAATAGACTATTGGCTGCCAGGTCTATCATAAAATTCCAATTTCACACTCTGACACCTTACATTACTGAAGGGAAAGATATAAACTGGTGCATTGATTAGGAAGAAGCCAAATAAATGATTTCTTCTCTTCTGCTTGTTACAGTGAAAGAGAGCATCAAAGGAGCAGGCTTCTCCATTGAAATAGAGAGAGAATGACATCTACTGGCTGTTGGAAGCTGGTTTAAAGACTGATGGAAGTATTCAAGAGCTTTGCTTTTACTTAAAAAATATTGTTTCAAATGGTCTATTCATCCTTGAAATGGTGCTGGTGTTTATTAGACAGGATCAATGAAAGCAGTGGCAGTGGCATTTAAATCTCAAAGACTGTAAGTGGAAGGCCTGACACAATTATCATAAATAAGTGCGAAGGTTTTCTTTCATGACTCTGTGTGCTGCACACACCTTGCCCTAACAACAGTTTAACTCACTCTTTTGAAAAATCATGAAATCTAGTTGAATGTATAACACGCACACACACACACACACACACACACACACGCACACCAGTTTTGCTTTCAAGAATAGATGGCATTGCTTTGTAAATCAAATGCCGTTTAGTGCTTTTGCCCTAAATGAATTTAGTACATTAATGTGAATTTGCTTTCTGTAAAAGATCAACTGCTCTTGGGGAAAACCCAGTTTATATACCCATTCCTTTTCTGGCCTCCTCTCCCCTGCCATTGTTATTTTATCCCAAGAGATAAATTAGATCTTGCAGATACCTAGGCCATAACCCATACTGGGCTTTTTAGATGATGACCAGCATCCCCCCCCCCCTCCATTAAAATGCCTTTGTGGTCCTAAAACATTGTCTGAGTTTGAGAGCTGAGCTGATTTATTTATGACTCAGCAGTGAGGTACTTGAAACTGAAATAAAGTAGTCTTTAAAAATGCTGCAGCTCTGAGGGAACTTGTGCTATGCTTCCCATTTGCAGAAACACATGCTTAATCATGCATTAGGCTTGACATTCTTTTACTTTGATTCATAGAAACCATCCAGGGTTTTTTCCTTATGTCCCGACAAATGCACCCAACATAGAAGTGCAGAGTTGGAAAGGACCATTTAGAATATCTAGTCTAACGCCCCGCTTCATTCAGGAATCAAAACTGAGACATCCATAATAGATCTGTACTCAGACTTTCCTTGCATAGGTCCAGCAAACAGAAACTAATTGTTGCTCTTAGTAATTGTCAAGTTGCTCTTACTGTTGCTGTTGTTTTACCTTTTTGTTTCAACATACAGTTGGAAACTGCTTTTCCATAACCTAAACCCAATAACCCATGTCCTGCACTTTGTGGCAATAAGGAACAGATTTTGGTTTTCTTCCATGTGACATCCATCAGGTACTTGAAGAATGCTATCATATATCCCTTAGCCTGACTGATACAAAAGTGAATGGAATGATTATTTCCTGTAATTTAGAAAGTATTGTTCTCTAGATGCAGCCTAAAATTACATTTGCCTTTCTTCTGGCCTTATCACACAGCTGACTCATATTCAGTTTTTAATCAACTTCTATTCAAAGATCTTTTTCACAAGTACTATTGCCAAGGGACATTTTCCTCATTATATACCTGCGCATTTGATTATGTGTCTTAAATAAAGAACAATATTGTACACTTGTCTTTGTTAAATTTCATTCATTTTCAACCCATTTCTGTAACCACTCAAGATCATTATGAATTCTACTTTGGTTTTCCAGGATATTAGATGTCCTGCTCAATTTCATATCATTTGCTAATCTGATAAACATTCCCACCAACCTCATCAATCTGTAAATAAAAATATTGAAAAGTATGACTGAACTTTGAGATATTCACATGATACTCCCTCTGCTTTGACAAAGAATCATTGATGAGTGCTCCTGGGTTATGGTTTTCAGGCTAGCTCTCTTTCTGCTTAATTGTCATACCAGTCCCCACTTAACTAGCTAATCAGCATATCATGTGGTACTTTCTCAAATGCTCTGCTAAAATCAAAACATGTATTTTCTTTAGTATTCTCATAATCTAAGGAAATCCCCAATCAATAATGAGGTAAGATTATGTTTTCTTCTTAACAAATCCATACTGACTCCTAGTAATAACTATATTATTTTATATTACTTATAGAAATTATTAGTTAATGCTCTAGATTTTTCTAGGAAATCAGTAATAAACTGATTGATTCCCTGGATCCTCATTTCTTCCTTTTTGTAGATAGGAATATTAACCTTCCTTCACTCATTCTGTTTCTTCATTCATTCTTCAGAATTTCTAAAGACAATAGATCAAAATAATAGTATTCCATGTCCCTTTGAAAGATCTGCAATGTATCTTTTATAAAAAATCATCCACATATTTTCTCTGGTTAAGTGGAGATAACACAGCTTTTATTCCTCCCTTTATTTTAATCCAGAATTCTCTACAGCAGATTTTCTCAACCCTTTTACCCTGGAGAAACCCTTGGAATAATTTTAAAGTCTCAGGGAACCCTGCCTAAAAATAATTATATTTACAACCAGCATTGCACAACACAAGAAAATTAAAAATAATGTTTGTTTGTCTTTTTTAAATCACAATCTCTTGTGGAATGCCTAGCAACCTTGTGGAGCCTTAGAACCCTAGAACCCCAGCTAAGAAATGCTGTTCTACAGGGTCACAAAGAAGTTTTAATCAGGTGTGGATACTTTTAATATACACTGCAACTCTTCCCTTTCTGTTGCTTTTGTTCCTTTTGAATAAATGTTCCATTGCTATTTTCCAGTTAAGGAAATAATTCCATCAAGCCTCAAGTTACATCTATTAAATCATATTGTCTTCTAGGACCAAGAGTTCAACTGATCTGGTTTATTTCTCATACTCTGAATGTTAGTATACAGCTAATGTGGACCTTGAATTTTATAAGCCAGTAACCTTTCTGTTTTTCATGGAGTAGTTGCAGAAGCTCCATTACACCAACATTCCCATTTCCTTCTAAAGCACATAAGTCTTTAACTAAAGTGCTTTCTTCAGGGTTTTTGTCTCAAACTTCATAGGATTTAGTTTAAAGACCTCCTGGTCAAGTGTGCCATGCTAAGGCAAACACATTTTTCTAGCACTCGAAATGTGTACCCATCTTGTGCCACCATTCCATCATCCAGACAATGCATATCGTCCTAGAAACCAAATCTGTCCCATCAACACAATTTGTGTACCTCATCATTCACCTACTGTATTCTTCTTTTGCTTCCCAGTCTATTTCCATGGACCAGAAAGATGGATGAAAACATTACCTGAGCCCCCACATTTTTAGCTTCCTTCCTAGATCTTCAGAAACTACAGTGATACATTTGCAGCTGCTGTTGATAGCATCATTTGTCCCAACATGGATAAGTAGGAAGGGATATTGTAGGTAGATTTTACAAGTGTTGTCAATTATTCTACCGCATCCTGATTATATTCTTCTGACAGACAGCATACTTCATAAGCTAATAGATATGATTGCCACACATTTGTTTCTTATACTAGTGAGATATCAACAATCAGAATCCTTCCTTTGACCTTCAGAGATTCACTATCCTTCCTGTCTCTTTTTCTGCTTTTCTGCAAAGTCTCCAGAGAAAGAGAGAGAGAGAAAGAGATGTCCCTCTTGCTCACTGGGCTTGCTAACTTGTCTGATGCTTTTTCTTATGCAGAGTTGCTATCTCTTTCAGCAATTACTGTATTACCTCCATTATTGGAGCTGAAAATGCTTGATTCTTTTTTATGAGCCAAAATGTGGCTACTTGCTTTTTCTCCAACTTCTTCAAGCATCACTTCAAGCTTGCACTTGCTACAAACATGTGCCAGATTGTTTTCAGACAGGACACAAACATGCTATAAATGTTGTAGATCTTGATGGCAGGGTCATGTACATTACACTTCATTTCTACTTCTCAATGCACACCAACAAAAGGGTTTTATTTCCTGTTCTCAGATGTTCAGGGTAGCTTAAATGTCGATTTAAAAGGGAAATGTGTTAGAAACCTCTCTAGTAGCAAAATTGTATTAGTTTTCCCTCTTCATTCACTACTCCCTGGAAACTTGAACTAAGGATGTGAATCGAGAATTGGGATAGAAGCACTTTATTTTATTTACCTTTAAATTGGGGGGGGTTGAGGGGAGATTTTTGAAGTGATGCTTTAAATTAGTGGGGGGTTGAGGGGAGATTTTTCTTTAGGCAATTTGGGGGGGCAATTATATGTTCTTTGTTTTCTGCACTGCAAATCAGCAATAGTAAAAATGATTGTGAATCATTTTCAATTTGGTTTTGAAGGATTGGGGAATGGAAATGGTGAGGAAGTGCCCTATTCTGGGGTGGGGGGATGGGGAGGGGCACTGCTATTTCATAGTGATAGACATACTTTTTTACAGAATAGAACCCAGTTGCAGGATTGATTTTTTAAAAAGTAGTATTAAACCATACAATACACAATTAGGTAACAGCTGTTTGTTTCATACATTATTCACATTATTTCTCTTATTTTTTATTAATCCAATTTATATGGCCACCCATCTCACAGAAAGTGACTCTGGGTAATGTATAATAATCCAACAAAACCATAAATATATGGAGAATCATTACATAAAACCATTATATAGTGATTATTAAAAACATTAAAAACTATAAAAACAGAACTAAAACAGAAAAAGAAAATAATAGGAGAAGGAATGTTAATAATAGAGCCACCTCACTAATTCACATTATAAGGGTAACCTGTGAATATTTCTGTACAAAAGTGTTGGGCTCCAATTGTCTGGGGATCATGGGAGTTGTAGTCTAACAATAGTTGGAGGTCCCCTATTCCTTGCTTGGATTAAAGGAATATTAAGCAATAATTTTGATATAAATTAATAGCTGGAATCCATAAACTACAATAGTTTGATTTAAGCCTACTTTCATCCCATCAACATTATTCTGAGTCAGGCTATATTTTATAATAAGATATATTCTATAATCAGCTTCAGTCTTTCCCTCTGACTTCAGACAGTGCAGTTGTATGCAGGTCATGTCAAAGTTGTGCAATATATAATAATAGAAAGAGCCTCACTTTGTGGGGAACTCAGGGCATTGATAGTTGTATTGCTTAGAAAAGAAATACTCAATATTAGCAAATTAATTTCATTAATTCTTAGAATTCTATACGTTAATTAAAAGCCTTGGAGAATCACTGTTAGACTTAGCCTTCACTGGTTCTGTTGATACAAATGCAAATGATGATATTACATTTTGTTTACAATACTATCACACTCCTGAGCCATAACTTTCAAAAGGATTGTATAATCCAGGATTATCTCAATAAAAGCTTATTTTAATCACATTAAGAAATTATTCTTTAATCTTTTCCTCTAAGCTCTTCCAAACGGTGATTTCAATATTGTCTAATTTCTAGGGATAGATGAGAAATTGTACATGAATAAATCAGTTTTGAGCTTCCCAATACATGGCAGATCTTGAAATATATGTGCATGATGACATTTCCACTTTTAAGAATTTACCAATGCAGCAGCAGTGCCAAAATAAGCTGAAAATGTATACGATCTGGAAAATATGAACAAAATACATATCCACTTACTAAGGGAAAGCTGCATGTGACATATGCACACTGTGAAAAAGGTATAGACAGCTGCATTCCTTAGGATATTCATGCACTTTTTCAGTTCAGTTGAAAAAAATGTTAACAAAAAAAGGACAAAAAAGAGAATAATACTAGTTTTTGTATGATGTATGTTAAGCTATAATGTACTTTGCTATGCCAATTTAAATATTGTCTTCAAAGCTTTTGGCCGCTACCCATGGTTGTTTTTGAAGTATTGTTTATATATATATAAAAATGGTGAAATATAAAAAGCAACTACTAGAACAAAATACACCAGTGATTGTACAGTAAAAAAAAAAAATCACATACGTTATAGTGATTAAAATAAATTAAACATAAAGGAATCAAAGGAACTAATAAAAAAAGAAAACATGAAATTCATGTGGTATCAATTTAAAATTAATTTAATCCTTAAATTTATCATTAAACCTAAACCATATAGAAATACTGTGTGCTATCTTCTCATTTTTAGAACATAAAGACATTTCAAAACTAGATTACAAATGCATATCTTGAATACCTTAATTAATATGAGGATAAGCATCTTTCCATTTACATAAAATTATTCTCTTTGCCTCAGGCTTGATAGGCCTCTGCTCATGTTGATTGTACCTCTTAGACATGGTAAAGATATAAAAAAAGACATAATTAAGATATTTCTACAGGCAAGATTAACTATATAAGTGTGTACTGTATTGTATGAGCTATGAGGACAACTACAAGCTATTAGTGGAAGGAAGAAGGAAAAAAGGGAATATAAAATGTTTTCTGCTCTTCTATTCTTTCTAAGAGACCTCTTGATGAACAGGAGAAATATTTTATTTTAGGTCATAATCTGTAGTCTAAATATTTCCTATAAATGGCTTCCAGTGTGAGTCATGGCTGACTGAAGACATCTCCGTGAATGACTGGAGATGATGACCACTGTGAAGAACGAAGGATTGGTGAGTAGACTGGTCCTTCGAATCTCTCCAGAGAAGGAGAGAATGGGAGATTACCCACGAGTGCTCTGAATGGCAGCTCCCTGTGAAGAGACTGTAAAACAGCAGTCTCCTGCAGGCTTCAGCTACAGGAGCCGAGGAAGACAACATCTTTTCTATCAGTAGTAGCCTTTAATAAGGACACTAAGCCAGCCAAACTCATTTTCCAATCACATTCAGAAATATTCAATTTAACCACTTTATGGATATTAGACACCTTCAAAACAGTGAGCTTAATTTGATACCTGGTGAGTTTTCCCTTCTTTGGATTTAAGAAATTTTAAACAGAGACTTAATTTAAAATAATATACAATTGGCAAAAAGCAAAAAAAAAAAAAAAAGATTCAATTTAAGAAAGTTTTAAATGGATTGGGAGGCTAGAAAGATTTGGAATATTGGTTATTTTTGCTGTGAGATTTGAAAAAACAACTATATAATTAAATAATATACT
This sequence comes from Python bivittatus, assembly GCF_059951505.1. Lineage (NCBI taxonomy): Eukaryota > Metazoa > Chordata > Lepidosauria > Squamata > Pythonidae > Python > Python bivittatus. The sequence goes on from NW_028277035.1 coordinate 15,646,848, forward strand.
TGTGGGAAACGACTGAAACAGAACTAAATCCGTATTAGGAACTGAGGCTTGATGAAGTTTGTAAATAGACAGTAGAGGGAACTAAAGGACCAGGCAAAAAAAGGACCAGGATTATAATTTTTATAATCTGTATCCTTTCTGAGATATTACTTATCAATATCTCAGTCCATTTTTCAAAGGACTCTTTAAGACAAGGAAAAGTTTTAATGTCAATGCCTGCCTTGTCTGTACACCAAGCTTCCAGGAATTCCTTCACATTTTTGGATTTAGCTTGGTCTAAGATGCTGACAGTTTCCCAGTTGAAACTATGGTTAAGTCTGTCCATGTGTTGTGAGATTAAAGATTTTTCATCTGGTCTTCTGACTGCTAATTGGTGTTCATGGATGTGCTCTGCTAGCCTTCTGCCTGCCTATCCTACAATGTAGTTATTATAGTCCTTACACTGTATGCTGTAGATGACTCCTCTTTTTTCTTCTTGGGCTACTGGGTCTTTTGGTTTACTTAAGATGTTTTGGAGGGCTTTAGTTGGTTTGTGTGCTGCAGAAATGCCATGTGGTTGTAACAGTCTGTTGGTTGTTTCTGTCCGCATCTTAGACCAAGCTAAATCCAAAAATGTGAGGGACTTCCTGGAAGCTTGATATTCAGACAAGGCACCCATCAACAGGCACATAGAGTTAAACAACATCTACATAATATTCAAAAGAGGCAATAAAAAGGAAACAAAAGACCAGAACATCTCCTCACCAGCATTCATCACCCAAATAAGCAGAGATTAATATCAAGATTATCACCAGACAATTAAGCAGTAAACAATACCCTAATCAAGGAACTATCAGAGGGGAAAAAATAAAACAAAACAAAACCCACACCCCCACCAACACTGGCAGGGCATGCCACTGTATATAAACAGACAGAAAACCTCATTCCATTCTAACACTGAAGATGTTACCTAGCAGGGTAATGAAATGTTTGCAAGAAAACAACCAAGCTCAGAGAACTCCAAGGACTCCACAGTTCAACCCTGAGCTACACATATTCTCTTCTGTCTGTGAATATTCCATGGTTTCTTATAGGGAAAAAAAAAACAACAACCCTAAAATACCATTACCACCTAATTCTGCATGTTGTGTTTGTAAGCATTATTCCACCAAACCCACCCAAACTGGCAGGGCAAGCTACTGTATACAAACAGGGAGCAAACCCCACACTTACTCACACCGAAGATGTTACCTAGTTGGATAATGAAATGTCTGCAAGCAAACAACCAAACTCAGAGAGCACCAGGGACTCCTCATGAATAAATATCAGCCACACATTGAAGAATGAATTACTGTGTTCCTGGTGCTTGGGTTTGTACTGTTTAGTTTTCCTTTAGTTGCCTTCCCCTTTGGAAGGGGAGCATCCTTGCTAGTCCCTTTAACACAACTTTCCATTTCCCTAATGGTTTGCAGTATTGCTGAATTTCATCTGCAAACCACTCTTGCTTCACTGTGCACCTCTAGTCATCCACAGCCTGCAGCCACTGCCATTCCCCAGACCAGCTGTAAACTAAGAGCCCCTGCTTGCCAGCAAACAACTGTAGTGATTCCTTTCTCCTCTTGCTTCCGCCTTCCATCAACAAGGAGACATTCCATGTTCTGGAAACCAGGCTCAATGTTCTTCTCCAGCAGACACAGTACAGCTGGCAGAGGGAAACATAAAATAAAGGGTAATAAGGAGAAGTAATTTGTCACATAATTACATTTAATTTCAGTTCATTTTACTTTAATTACAAGTGACTAATTTTTATTTAATTAATCTAATACGTTTAATCTGGTATGCCCACTTGGGTGGGGGAGCATGAACATCTTTTTGAATTGCAGCCTTCCCCCCCCCCACCCCCCGCCCTGAAAATAATGGTAAACTGGCTATTGGGATTAGTAAACTGCAGTTTTTCTTGGCCATAATTTATTTGTTTTGACTATAAGAACATTATTTTTAGATGCCTCATCATTTCAGAAAGACACATTCTCTGGCTAATCTTAAAATGAATTTAGTTCCTTTGCTGTCCCATGGTTTGCCCATATTACACCGCTGCCGCATGAGCTGCAGTGACTTCCAGTTTCTCTCTGGGTGCAGTTCAAGATGCTGGTTATTGCCTTTAAAGCCCTGCGTGGCCTGGGGCCAGGTTATTTGCTGGACTGCCTCCCCCTGGTGGTACCTGCCTGTTCTATCCAGTCAGATAGGGTGAGTGCACTCCAGGTCCCTTCCCATAAATGTTGTCACCTGGTAGGATCTAGGAAGTGTCCCTGTATCCTCTCACCAGGATCTGGAAGGCCCCTGTCTTTCTAGCCTTCCAGAAGGCCTTGAAGAGCTGCCTCTTTTCCAAGCGTTGGGCTAGGGTGAGGGTGGAACTAGGTAAATGTAAATGCTCATGTATGGGGAAGTGTTCTTATGGGGCATTGGGAGTTAGCTTTTGATGGTGGCTTTGCTGTTCTTTTTATGTTTTCATTGTTGTTTGATTGCCCATATAAGATGGGCAGCCATGATAGATAGATAGATAGATAGATAGATAGATAGATAGATAGATAGATAGATAGATAGATAGATAGAGTAGATAGATCATTGTTCCTTCCTCTCCTTGGGCTGTCCAACCCTTCCCCTAGTCCGTTGTGCTCTTCGGCTTCTCACAAAGAGAAAGGAGAAAGAAACAAAAAGCAAATCAACCACTGTTACAGGAAGCAACTTTATTGCTCCTCCATTCACTGGCGGGGGTGCGGGATGTGGAGAAAAGAGAGAAGAGGAGAGGTAGGACAAGGCAGGCATGCTGATGAGAAACCACCTGAGAAAACATGGAAAATGGTCACTGCAGATTTTCCTCTGAAGCAGAACCTGAGGAGTTTACTAAGATACCAGTAAGCTTATGACATCATAATGCAATCTCAGACTAGCACGTTCGTTGCATAAGGAAAGGGCCTGTCAGCTCTACAAAAGCCTCCTGAGAGACACACACTGAGGAACGGAAACTATCATCACAAGCTTTTCTGCTTGATTGCTGCTTCTTCAGCTTAAACTGGAATCAGAAGTGGAATGCAGATTTTAGGGCTTAGATTTGGACCTGTGAGGTTTCTTTGGGGTATTTGCCCTTTGCTGATAAATGATTTGGGAAGATAGGTATGTACCTAATTTTGAAGGCCATGGCCTTGGAAGATTGAGCAAATGTATATGTAGTCAGGTAGGACATACCATCTCTGTCCTAATGTAGGCCGTTTTCTGGAAAATAGACACAAAGTGTTGCAGGTAGTCCAGGGTTTCCCTAAAAGGGAAGAAATATGCTGGGTTGCAGTGAATAGAGAGGTTTTCCATGACAGATTAAATCTCCTGGGAAGTGAACAGGTTTGCAATTGGCTTAGTAACCAAGCAACAGTATTGCAGGAATTAACTGAACATTTGAAAGGATGGATTTGTGTGAATTATTTGGGGTGTGTGCGTGTGTGTGTGTTGTCAGGATTTTCATTCTCATGGGAAAGGATTCATCCCGTTATCTTTACAACAATAACAAATAATTTTTTGACTACAGAGATCATGTGAAAAACACCTGTTATTGTGTGTTGTGTATTGTGCTATTTACTGCCACCTATTGGCGTGTGTATGCTAGTTACCCAGTGGGGGTGGCATAGAGCTATAATACAAAGGGAGGAAAATGTGCAGCCTCTCTGAGTAGTTGTTAGTTGTTTTAGTGTTAGCCACTATGTAGGTTTTATGGGCTACGTAGTTGTAACAAAGTACCAAGTAGCGTACCTCTTCTCTAAGAGTTTGTAGCTAGAGATTTTGTTAAGCTTCTGTTGCTAATAAGTCTTGGATGCTACATTAAATGAGAAGATGTGTTTTTCTTTATATTTTGTATGATATTTGCATTTTATGGAATTTTGCATTTTTATCAATAAACACCAGTTAGTATATATTTTCTGACTGGATTTCTTTGGGAAACAAGAAATGGACATTGCATTGTGTTTGCTGTCATGGCTAATATTTTCCTGGAGTTTTTGCTGCGCTCTGCACAAACAGGAGTGTTTGTGATTATCACTCTGCCCGACATGTGTTTGGTCCTGTGAAAGTGTAGAAAGAATGAAATACTAGGGAAATGGAAATCTTTTGGAATGGATTTAAATGGAAAGAAGCTGGAAAGGAAAACCAGAGGAATATATTGCTTACAGGAAAAAAAAAAATAAGCAAAGTCTAGGCCAGTGTTTCTCATCCTTAGCAATTTTAAGATGTATGGAATTCTGGGTGTTGATGTCCGCACATCCTAAAGTTGTTAAGGATGAGAAACACTGATCTAGATTCTCAGTAGATTCAGCAGGGGTAGGTATTTGGGAAGAAGAGGAGCCAGCATGGGAAATATGCATCAGGACTAATGTACTACTCAGTAAAAGACCTTCTAAATGGAAAAGCTGATGATGATGTCACTGTTTAAAAGGAATACAATACTTTTGGGAAGAGTCAAAACCAGCACTGAACAGAATGCTGAACTGCAAACATAAGTGGAGATGATGCAGGTACAGGGGAAAAAGCTCAAGCCCTGATGATATAGATTATAAAACCCAGAAAAAGACTACTAACCTGCTGGGGAAAGTCTGTATGAGAAGGAAGGTGAGTCAAATCCCAATGATCAAAGGACCCTTTGCCACCTTGAAAAGCTGAGCTATGGAAACTTGGACAGACATGGCAGAAAGAAAAGGATGAGATATCCTCCCTGAAGGCTACGCTGTCATCCCCTTTTGGTGAGGATAAGGGTGAAGATGATGGGGTTTATATCTGCATCCACAGGCAGATGGCTGCTCCATCCGTACCTGCTATATGAACAAGAGAGAAGGAAGGGAAGGGAAAAAGATGGAGAAGGGAGTGAAGGTGTAATACCACCTGGATGATCCAAATAGAAACTAAATTTGACAACAGAAACTATGCCCTTCTCATCTATAGGTTCTTAGAAAAGGTCTGGGGCTATTGTACAGTATTCTGAAGGTTTAACTGAATGGGCATATCAAATGTCTTGGTTTCTTAAGAACATGTGATTTAAACCTGTGTGAGGGGAAGCGGCATGCATCGTTAGAAACATAAATAAACAAACATTGGAATAATAAGATTTGACAAATACTATTGCATTACTTTATGTGTTATAGTAATGCAATACTTCCGTATATCAAAAGAGCAGGAGGAAGAGGGAACAAAATAATCATTTATATCTCATTAATATCCCATGCTTGAATCATTCATCAGACTAAAGGGCACACCTTCTGATGTATCAGGCTGAAACCATTTCAGCCCAACTTTCTTTTTAGGCTGCTGTACTGCAACTCACATTTCCACTCATTGGCATCTATAGAAAATATCAAAAAGCTTATCTGGGAGAGAAATTGAACCATTTACTGAGCTTATACAATGATTTTACCTTCCATTCTTTTCTTTTCTTTTCTTTTCTTTTCTTTTCTTTTCTTTTCTTTTCTTTTCTTTTCTTTTCTTTTCTTTTCTTTGAATCTGTAGTTGTCAATGCACATAACTTCAGTGAGATTAATAAAGTTCATAAAGCACTTGGGTATAAGTAATGAAATCATAGCCTTTCTAGACAGGCATTGATTGTGATCTCACAGTGTACAGCTTCAAAGGTAAAGCAAAACACACTGAACGGTGGATGGCCTTTCAATATTTATCTCAATAGCTAGAAGAAAATTACTTTTTCTTGACCTTCTACATTGGGTAAACACTGCATGTATCACTTATTGATTGAATGCATTTAGAGCATAAAAGAAAGGACAGTCAATGTAGCTTAGAAGTCAAAACAATCACAAATGAAGTTATCAGTTACCAGTAATAGGCATTTGGTGATAAGCATAACACAGGCTTAATTTACACTACGGAAAAGGAACAGAAATCTAGTACTGGATCTCAACATTCATAGTGATTCTTTTCATGAACTCAGACCTTGTGGAAAGCAACTTTATGCAATGAATAATAATCTTCATTCCCCTACACAACACTTTTTTTTCCCCCTTTTTCGGTGCCCAGGAGTCAGTCCTAGTTCCTGCACTTTTCTTGGCAAGATTTTTGGAAGTGGTTTACCATTGCCTCCTTCCCAGGGCTGAGAGAGAATGACTGGCCCAAGGTCCCCCAGCTGGCTTTGTTCCTAGGGTGGGACTAGAACTCACAGTCTCTCAGTTTCTAGCCTGGTGCCTTACCCACTACACCAAACTGGCTCTCATGGAACACTAATACATTTTTTCTACTCTAAACTTTCTGAAGTGTTCCAAACTGTTGTAGCTCTGACCTCAGGTTCCCCAAATTACATGAAGGAGGTCATGAGCCACATGAAGAATGTGGATTAGAGAAGACAATTCATCCAACTATCCCAGAATTCCCAGAAAGCCATATTGCAACCATCCTTCTGGTTCAAGATGGTTGTGCTGGTATATTCTAAGCCCAACACCTGTCAGGTTAAGGTCAAACAAGGTATCTCTCTTAGTACCCACTATGGAGTGATGATTGAGGACCAGGGGGTTCTATGAATGTCACACAGCAGACATTATGCTTTTGGGCAAAAGCTTTCTGTGGGACCTGATGGGCTTTCTTTTCTACCTACTTCAATGTATGGGCTAATGAATGCCCATCTGGAGAAAAAGTCATGAGACCAAGTTCATTAGTCAGCAGAAATAATTTTACTGCTTTTTAGTAGAGAACATTACCAAAGGAATCATAACTAAGTAAAATAAGGAAATAATGTGCAAGATAACAATTAGCAAGCTTTAATACCACATACCCATTTATTAATTCTAAATCTTATGTTTCCGTATAATCCCACACCAAATATGCATAGTTTTATCCACTTTACAGTGCATCTGGGGTGGGGAGAGAGGTTGAGGAAGGTGTTATATTCTCTCCCACCCCTTCTTGTCTTTGGATTGGTAATTTTCGTGTGTGAATCCATGGCATACATGTGCTGAAGGGAGGTATGAATCCATGGCTTATACTGTATGGGCTTAAGGGAGTCTACTGTAAGAGCATTTTGTGTAATATCTGCATGCAGAAATAAGTGTGAAAAACATCTTTGGGGGGATATAATAGGAGATCCATCTGCCCAAAGTGCTTGAGCCAGGTTGATGCCTCCAGGGCTTCTGCCTGAATTTGCTATCTGTGTTTCATGACTAAGTTAGGTCTTTGCCCATCAGTTTGTTTATCAGTAACTTACACAGGAGTTGTGAGTAAGCAGCAGGCAGCCTGCCTCCACTTTTCCTTTCCTAGAAAACTAACATGCAGAGCCAGCTGGCTGATGCAACACCAACATGGCTGATGAAGTGTCTTTTTGAACATGATCTACAGACAATCCATCCCTAAAACTATAATTCCCCTGACATCATTAAAACGAATGGCTGCTAAAGCAGTAAATAACCTTTTAGTTAAATTAGGCTTCACCAGGAATGCAAAATGAAGCACCAAGCAGCAACCCTGCTGTTCTTCTGCTTTTCTGTTTCTGTTTTTCTGCTTTTTATTTTCTTTTAACACTGTTATCCACCCAGAGTTATGGAGCTGAGATAAGCAGCCATATACATTAAATAAATAAATAATAAACAAATTATCTCAAAATCTCAGTCTAGGCTCTGCCCTCGAGCCAATTTGGCACAACTTCTGTTTGTTGTTCTATTGCTTTCTGGGAGATTAACTCTAGTATTGAATTTAAACTCTTGCCTGTCCTGCTTCTAACTCCTAACTTTGGATTGGAATGCCTGCTAGAAACCTTGTTTGTTTATTTCATGTATTTATTACATTATTTATATAGCACTGACCACTCCCCCCCCATGGACTCCATATGGGGTTACCTATGACCATGAAACATAAAGCCATAAAAAAGTTGGTAAAAACTATAAACAATATTCCACTCTTGTCACACTCTCCCAGGACTATTATAAATATTATAATAATATTATAAATTAAATGCTCTGTGGACTAGGTCCTTTTTACTGTTTCTTGGAATGCAATAGGGAAGGTGCCCCCTCAGATTCTTCGAGAAGGATGGAGTAAAAACTGAAAAATATAAATTTTGCCTCTCCTCCTTGAATCTCACATAGGAGAACCCTCCACAACCTTACTTGTTATGTGTGCTTTGGACAAGTATGTTCTACCTGAAGCAGATGGTCCTGAAGGTACTTAGGGCCAAGCTATTAGGGCTTTATAAGTGATAACTAACACTTTGAACTGTATTCAGAAATTTATTGGCAATCAGTGCAGTACTTGAATATCAAAGCTATTTCATTCTGGCAGCTTTCATCTCTCAGCAAGTGGGCTACTGTATTTTGTACCAATTGAAATGTCTGGGTCATATTCAAAGGCAACCCCATGCAGAACACACTGCAGTTGTCCATCCCAGAGATGATAAAGACATGGGCAATTGTCTTCAAGATCTCCTGCTCCAGGGAAACCCACAATTGGCAGCACAGCTAAAGTTGCCAAAGGTCCTCCCTATTCAGTAGTGTCTTGAATCTAGAAGGATCCCCAAGTCAGGGATCTGTTTCTTCTGAGGGATGGCTACTTGTCCAGGGTAACAACCAGAACAGATAAAAAGAAAGATTGTTTGGCAGCAAATAGCATTTCCATTTTGCAGAAACTTCAGCTTCTTCCTCTTCATCCAGACCTTCAAAATGTCTATGTCCAAGATCAAGATTCCCATAGCATCTCTAACCTGGCATCTCCAACCTGAGTAATATCAACAAACTGATGATACTTCACCCCAATCCATATGATGACCTTCCCATGATTTCATGTAGATTTCATATTAAATGAGAGCAGTGAAAGGGGCAAACTTTGTAATATCCTAAAAAGCAACTGTTGGGCCACTCCCTCCTCCCCATGAACACCCCTCCAGTTAGGAAAGAGTAGAACTACTACCATTTCAGGTAGTCCAGAAGGATATGATGGTCAATGACAACAAAAGCTGCTGAAAGTTCAAAAGGGCAAGGAGGATTACATTCCTCCCATCTAGATTTCATCAACCAAAGTGACAAATGCCATTTCCATCCCATGTCCAGGTCTGCACCCTGACTGAATGAGGCTCATAATATTGCTTTCTTCTAGGACATTCTCAGTTGTAGCTCCACACCTTTGCAACACTCCTTATAAAGGGAATATTGGAGACAGTATATTAGTTATCTAAATTGGCCAGATTCTGTAAAGACTTTTTCAGAAGAGGTCATACCACTGCCTCTTTCAAGGTAACTGACATCACCACCTCCAAGATCTTGCCATTTACGACTATTCTAACTAAGAAGCTAATTTGGGCATGGATCTACAGTAGTTCATAGGTGCAAAAGCTCATTCCTGCAGTTTACCCTATCAGCTTCTTCCAAATGAACAGGTTGAAATGGCCTCACAAGATAACTCACAAGACCTGTCCATTCAACTCCTCAGACCCTGTCCATGTGAAGTCCAGACCTAAGCAAATTTGAATGAATTTATCAATGACATGTTGCACAAATGGTTCACAATGATCTTAGGTAGGTCTTTTTGTAAACTGCCATTCAGAAGGAATCATATTCAGCACCATGATTTCAACAAGCAAGGTACAATCTGATGATGTACAAGGGTGGAGAAGTAACCACATTTTGCCACCCTTATCATTACAGTATAGTGTAGGTCTGAAGAAGAACTCTTACCCATGTTCATCACATTCACTTCCAGTCTTCCTTCATTGATGCTCTACATGGGTATTCTGCTGTTTCATCTCCCAGAGTTTCTATGAATACCAAAGAACCCCTCAAGTTCCTCCCCTCAGGAAGAGGCTACTTGGAAGCAATCATGTCAAGCACTCTGGTTATCTCAGTAGTCCAAAGTTTGACTTGTTGCTCAGTGGAGCTGCCTAAAGAGATTGCTGGGAAATTCCCCAAGTGCCTGCAGGAATCTATATAGATCTATAGGGCACCTGGGGTATACCATCGTAACCGGTCCCTCCAACTTGGGGAGGTCTCTGCTGGAGATAAGCTTCATTCAGATCAGGGAGTGATCTGACCATAGCAAAGAATTCTCTAATATGTCCTCCTGTTTCGGGTAGAATATAAATTGTTCTGAAGTGAATATATCTTGTATGTGACCACCAGTGTGAACTGAGCCAGATATTATTTATGACAAGCCAATGGTTACCATGGCATCCATGAACTCCTGAGTATTTCCTGAATACTTTCCCAGTGCAAGAATATTGAAGTTCCCCAGAAACAGCAGCCATGGGGACTCCAAAACCAGCACAGTGATCACAAAGAGCCTGGATGACAATGAACATGTGGTGGCACAACCATATTTCTACTCCTTTAAAAGGATATGATTGGGTCAATTTATCATAAGGGTCACTCCGACTTGGGGATGGATCTGTGGATTCCTGGGTCCAGTTCAACCACCTCCATTTTTTACCCTTAATCTCCTTATCCTGATAAAACAGCCTACAATCAATCTGTTCAATGGAAAATTGACATGTTTTGGTAGCGTGATTTTTCATCAGAGGGTTGGATAGAATAATGATAGAAGGAAAGGGAGCTGTCTGCTTTCCAGAGGTTTCTAGTTCCAATTCTATTCCTTTGGGGTGGCGGGGGCGGGGGGGGTGGAATTGCAAAAGTGAACCACTGAAACTTTGTCACCAAGTTGGTAGTGCAATCTTGGAGTGCTGAGGAGCTAAGGCAGCCCATTGTTTGCCCATCCCTGCTGTATATAAAAATATAGAAAATAGAACATACAGTGACTAGTTATTTCTAGGGCTAATGAAACAGAAACTGGACAAACCTATGATGTTTTCCTCTCTTTCTCCATAATGATGATAAATTGTTCTATAACTCTCTGACCCCTCCAGCTCTGCAATCATGCTTTAATCAAGTACCTGAAATCAAAATCTTTATTACCACTAGCCATTTGATTATTTTTATAAAAGGTAATTTGTATGGGCTATTTTGAGTCTTTAAATCTGGTTTTCTCAAGCTTATTATCCATTTATCTACAATCAGGTAAATATATAAGCTGAATGATTATAGCAGTGTTATAACAGAAAAAAGGGGTTTTGTTGAATGGACATAAAATCAATTCATCAGTAAAAGGATATGGGAAAGTAAATATATGTTCATTCAAATTTTTTCATGTTTTTAATCCCCATATGTCTTTCTGGGACAGCCTTCTCATTTGCCTTCTTTCACATTCCAGTGAATACAAAGAATAGACATAAAGACATAGAGTGTCCTCAGAGATGAGTCTGACTCTTAAATATTTTACAGATCCCTCCATATAGTTTTCTTGTATAATATGGAAGTGGTTTACATTGCCTTCTGTGATGTTTGTCCACATTTCCACTCTGTTCTATAGCTCTTGCATTTCCTGGTGATCTCCTACTTAAATACTAATCAGGGGCAACCCTACTTAGCTTTTGAAGATCAGGCCATAGATATGTGGTTCTAAAGTCCTATTCTTCTCTATATTTTCTTTTATTTTATGTTCTTTGTGGTGCTCTCTTTTTAAACAGTAGAGTCCATGCCTCTATGTGTACGTTTAATTATTTGAAGCACACACATTGATCACATCCTAGGGCAAAGTAGTTTTGGCTGATTTTCAAGCTTTCCCATAGTATAATTTTGTTCATGAGCCCTCTGCTTAATATTTAAAAAATGATGTATACAGTATCAATATTAGCCTATTTAGATCAGTTTAATATAGCTGGCACTGTACAGTCTCACTAGTAGCAGATATTCTGGATCCGGGAATTCATTTGAGTTAGAGATGCTAGGGATCAAATTTAGCATCTTTTGATGGTAACTATGTATTTTATCTCTGTTACAACCCTGGTTAAAGCTCATATGCTATTATGAGAAAATACCTTCTTTTGTAAATTGCTATGGGGATATTTTAGCTGAAAAACAGTATATAAAAATGAAGGAAGAGCTATTGTTTCTACTTCATTGGTAAATTTATGTTCCTGACTTTCCAGGCTGCTGGTAAAACATTGCTTTAAAATGCTTCTGGATTCCTGTGGAAAGAATATTTGTATTCACACACAGACAGACCCTACCCACAGCAACATTTTCCTCCATTCATCAGGATAGAAATACTGTTTGCAGTTCCTTCAGCTAGATTGTGGAATATTAATGGTGCACAGTTGGGCAGCAATCTCTAGATGGGAGCAAAAGGTGTACGTTTTCTGTGTCTCCTTGCTCTCATCTCATGGTCATCTGGATTTCTGCAGCCCAGATCTGGTAGCTCTATTCTTGTGGCATTGCCCTATTTACATATCTTGCAGGAAATTAACACTATCTCCCCCGCCCCACCCCAACATATGACAGGCCCCCACTCTGCTCACTTCTATGGAAGCCATTAAGCCCCAGGCATTAGGGGCTGGTTGAGTGGAGTCCCCTTCTGGTTGTTACGTTATGGTGCTTGGTCGCCATTCTATATTTTAGAATTTAGATTTATATATTGTACGTTTTGATATTTGGAGGTTTTTGTTTTTTGTTTTGGTGCCGTATGCCTCCCAGAGTCACATTATTTGAGTTGGTCAGAAAGAGGGTTGTGCATGGTTCAGAATTATTCAGAAGAAGCATTTCAGACCTTGTGCTAGCACAGTACCTCCCTGATACTCTTCAACAGAACCAATCTTGTTTCAGGCTTTGCCCTTGCATGTTAAAGGAGCCACGCAACTTCTCAGGCTTGGGCAAAGCCTGAAAAAAGATTGGTTCTGTTGAAGAGTATCAAGGAGTTGCATTAACAATGAGTCAGTCCTTAAAGCAACCATACCATTTTTCATGCTAGCACAGCATACTTCATGATATAGTACAGAGCTGCTGTGCTTGCAGGAGGTCCAAAGCATTTCTTTTGAATCATTTTTTTAACTGTGTGAAGCCTTATTATGTATATCACTGTGATTTTTTTTCCTCTCATTTGTTTCTGTCAGGATTCACTACTGAAATTTAGATTAAAACAATACAATATGAACCAAAAAATGTGATCAGAAATGCAAGCCTCTACCACCTGTAAAAAATATTGTTCACCATGCAGTATTCATCTCAATGGACCTAAAATGTAGTTCCTATATAACATGAAACAGATTTTATTTGTCCAATTCTGCTACAAAATTGATTCAACTGAACTGAATAGAAGGTGGCCACAGGAATGGAAGCACTCCAGTGCATCTAGCTAAGTATTACGCTCACACATTATTGATTTCTTTAGGAACTATCAATCTCCAAAAGTACATATGGTCTTCGTGGATCTCAGATGACAATGCTAATATCTGGTTGTGTTTTAAGCAGATTTATACACCATGTGTATGCTGAATTGTTTGACAATGAACACAATGTTCTTCAGTTGATGGAGGGGGGACAAGGAATGCTACTGAGTGGTTTCCTGCTGACAGAAAAACTATTTTTATTCCAAAGAAGTATAGAAAGAACATCCCCTTTTTACAGAATGTCTACATGTTTTTTGTATAATAAATATAATGATGTGAAAAGGACAATTCTAATACAAAAGGTCAGCTTTGGAAAGATCGACCAAGGTATTTTTCATATTTTAGTTCCATTAGGTGCTTTTGTACACATGTGGTTAAAAAAAAAATAGTGTTCCTCCTCAGCAGAGGGCATCAAATCATCCACTGCCTTTTTTTTCCTGAGCAAACAAATGTTTGTTTTTCAGGGCTGTTAATCATGTCTTAGTGAAGCACATCATTTATATGCATGCATTTACACTTACATATATTTAACTAATTTGTGAATTACATACAGTGATAGTCTGGAAATATAATAAGGGTAGTTGCAGAGGAGGAATTGGTGTATCACAGGACAAATAATCAGTATTGTTAAATTTAGCCATGTAGCCATGAAGCCATGGAGGTTTCTGAGAAAATAATACCCACAACTAGATTGGCTACCTTAGCAAAATTGTAAAATCTCACATGTTCATTGAGAGTATGTCTATTGCAAAAGGAAGATTTCTAAGAATAATAGAAGTCATTTGTGATCTCTGAGCTTGGTTGTTTGCTTGCAGATGTTTCATTACCTGACTAGCGCACTGATGATGTTACTTAGTCAGGTAATGAAATGTCTGCAAGCAAACACCAAGCTCAGAGAGCACCAAGGACTCCACTTTTCTAAGAATCTCAGGAACACCTCAGAAGGAGTAAATTTGTACAATAGAGAGGGAGCTTTTCTGCAGTAGAACCAACTGCCGATACTTAATTTCAATATCTCACCAAAGACTTCAAAAGCTAATTTTAAGAAAAATAATCAGCTACTGGGAACCTTCTGAAATCAGTCCCCTCAGGACTAACATGTAAATCAAAAATAGACAGCATGGTTCATAGTTAAAATTTCAGCAGACAGCTTTGGTAAAATACATTAGTGGGATAATTTTGGGATAGTCCAAAATTGGCAGTATTGAAAAGAACCATCCACCCCCACACACCCCAGCTGAAACCCTGTAGGAAAATTGAGAATTTGGACCACACCCATCTTTTATCAATGCATATTGCTTCCCAAAATGTTAAATGTGGTCTCCAACCATGAAAATGTTTCTGCTGTTGCTCTCCCTATATATATTGGGCAAGCACAGCATGTCAAAAAAAGGCTCCATAGAATTACTGACTGAAGAATGACTTCAAAAAAGCAAGAAGGTAGTAAACATACCGTAGGCCCATGAACAAAATTCTCCAGCTGATCATGAGATAAAGAAAAAAAATCTGGGGGCTATTAAAGAATTGGATTGGGATGTCAAAATTACAAGTGATATCAACTCTTCTCAGGATGACTGAATAACTGCAACAAAATTTCTGAATTAGTGAACAGTCATGGAAGCAATATGAAAGTCCTACCCAGGCCAGTGTTCTGTTTCAATAGGGATGACTCAGATGCATTGGGGAAGCTCACTAGCAGAATATGAAGTCAATAGCAAACTCCAAGTTTCAGAACAGTAGATATACTGGGGTACCAGAATTTGGCTGCAAGAATTTGACAATCACTAAACAAAAATAAAAAGAGTTTTTGTATTTCTTGGCTGCCATCTAGTGGTTTTCTGGAGTTTTGCAGACCAGATTTTCTAATCCTATGCTGGCATTCCAAAGCGAAGATAGTAGGTTGTCTTTCTGGTAGGAGTACTAAGACCTGGATAATGAGGACTCAGACCTGGCGATTGACTATCAAACAATATAAATAAGTTATTACAAATGTAGTAATACTGAAAAATATTTGCTGCTATCTAGTGGTCATCTGGATTTTTACAGTCCAGATAGTAGCCTTGGTTTGACATCTTTTTGTGCAATCTTCTCCAATTTTGTCCTGTCCTGTTGCCCATCTTCAGCCAGCGCTTGCCATGATACCTGGGAATGAGAACTGCAAGCTAAAACACTGAGAATATACCAGTTTAGGGAAGGTTGTTCTAGCTCTTAGGCTTCAAGTTTAATGTGAGCTTTTTTTTTAACTGAAATGTCACGGTGCTAGTAGAATTATATTATTTTTTATTTATGACTTTTTAAAGATGCTTCAAGTCCTGGGATATCAGAGGAACCATGGACAACAGCATCCAGAATGGTAGATTTAGTGTCAGGTGGAGAAATCGGATGGTAAGTAGAATTAGAAGAAGGAGATCAGTTTGGGTATCATTGGGTAAAAATATTTATTATTCTTTATCAGTGGGCTATTTCTTATGAATGTTGTCATATTCTATAAATAAATATCTGTTTGATATTTAACTACTTATGATCTGGTCTAGCTGGATTTTTAACTTATGCTGAAATACATTATTAAAGTTTGTAAGAGGTGAGTTCAATGGCTCTTTGCCAATGGGTAGGTGATAAAAACATTTTGAAAGCATTAAGTAAAGTCTGAACTCAGTGAACAAACAGAGTGAGTTATCCTCAGATATCTAGAGGTCAGAGATTTTTAGGAAACGCCTTCAAATTTCACTTTTTTTTTTTTTGGTAGTAGAATAATGAATTATCAGTACTGAGATATCTGCAGGTTGCTGGATTTTGGAAATTGGTATTCTTGATGGAATAGAATGCAAGCCATAGTAGAACACGAATTCTATTGTGTCATTTAGAATAGAAGGCCCTAGACAACATGCATCCCTGATCTCTTTAAGGGAATTTCTCCCGTGTGCACTCCTTCTTGAACCATTATGCCACGTATTTCCTTCGGTTCCCTACACATGCCTCCAAAGGTTGCCATTTTTCATCCCCAAATCAGTGCACGCTCTTTCATGGCCCCCATTCATTCGTGCCCCTGGGCTGCCATCCCTTTGTGAACCATGGAAAAGAAAGTCATCCTTTCTCTTCCCTTTATCTATAGGTTTTGTGAAATGATGGCATTTTGCAACTTATCTTTGATGCAGCAGCTTTCCTGTTCATAGATACACTAAAAGAAATAACTAAAAGCCAAAAGTATAAGAAATGACTAAACATTTCTAGATATTTTAAATCCTCCTGTGACATTTACCCCAGAAGTTACATTTGGTTGCAGTGTGGCAATATAGAAAGTTCCAAGTGAGCAACTTGATTCATTTCCTATGCTTAGTGTTGTTGGGTTTTGACCATAACAACGTTTTTCATTTCATTTCAACTTGCTTCAATAAAAGCTTAAAATAAATTGAAGTCTTATGATTAGAGGCCTAAGAGTTCTTCCAAACAGTCCATCCTAAGCATCATGACTGTTTTCTCCACATCACCGAGAGGGAATAGCAATGATTGGATGAGTGCAAATTCGTGCCCAGTTGTGGGGCAGCCAGCTATAAATTTTTGGATGCATTTAGCGGTTAGATAAGGGATTACTTCTGAAAATGTACAAGGTGTCAGCAACTCCTAGATGAAGCTGTACTGCACGCGCGCACACACACACAGAGGAAGACTGATGTTGAAGATTCCTCAGGCTGCAGACCAATGGCTGAGATGGAGTGCCAAGAACCATCCAATGAATCAGTTTATAAGGAATGATGCTGGTGAGATAGGACCCAGGCAGTTCCCAGGACAGAAAGATACATTAAGTCAGCATGAATCAAGGGTCTCCCAAGGCCATAAGATCATGGGCCATTAAGTCCATTGACTCAGAAGGGTGGAAGAAAAAAACCTAGAATTTAAACTGGGGAGCACAGGCCTATGTAAAGGCTTTGACTTTTGTGTACTGCAGTAGGGAAATCTCCTATCTCTCTATGGCTTCATTCATGTCTCCAGTGAAAATCTAGCAAGCCATATCTGAGAACCTTCTTCCAAGTAAGCCAATTCCTGAAAATAAGGTTAAATATGTGAAGAGCTAAGGTTTACAGCCAAGCCTGACATAAGTCTCTCTCACAGGACACTCCAGCTACATATTTAAGAATGGAGGCCGGGCCGTTCTCAGTCTTAAACAGAACTTTAACAGCCTCCTGGAAGATCATCCATTTAAATCTTGTTACCGGTACTACTTGGAAGGGGGCCAGTTGAAAAACAAGCTGATCCACATGCTATAAATGTATTCCTTCCTTCTCTAGAAGAAGTTAAATCATGAAGCAAGGAAGATTCCCCCTCAACCAGGGTGCTGGCTTGGTGCCATATTCATTTTTTTCCCCATTATGATATTCAAACTTATCTGTTATATCTGAGTAACAGATATATTTTGTAGCACATATCCTGTCTTATTAATGTTTTTTTAAGAAAAACATTATAAGTTTATGCATCCAAATCATGAAGGCAGATTTTGTGAAGTCCCATGAACTAGCATCTTTACCCTTGTGCTCAGAGACAAATGGAGGACATTTAATATTGTATCCTACATTACCCCTTCTATGAAACAGTAAGAGAAAAATGCTGGGCCAGATTTTTTGATACTTTCCTAGGTCTAGAAGCTGATTTTTTTTCTGGTGAATATGATTCTCTACTGTAGCTATCATAAACCATAACCAGCTGCAAACATGAGATACAGAAAACTCTCTTTGCTCCCCCCTGGTGGACACCCATAACTTTGCAGCTCAGAACTGGTAGCCCTAATTCTGTTGCCTTGTAAATTTAGATAAAGGCCGTCTTTATGGTATGTAGCAATTTTACAATTAGCCTTACATTATTTTAGCCTTGTATTATTTACCTGCTATTACCTTTAGGCAAGCATTTGAAAGTCAAGCTATTGCCTATACTTTATTAGTTAGAGGTCTTTATGTTCTATATTTTAAGTCTCATGTTTATTCTATATTGTACTATAGATATTACAGCAAGTCTGTTTTGATTTTGATTCAATTAGTCCTTTAACAGCATTGGATGCTGCCAATTTATCAGTCTTTGATCCTAAGGCCAGAGATGGAAACACCAGCTTCCTTTCTAAAGGGAGTGAGTTTGCATGAAATGACAATTGCATTTCAAAGGAAAGGCCAACTGTGACAGATTAGGGGCTGCGATGAGACCTTCTTATCATCCACCTTTAAGCAGATAGCAAGAGCTTCCAAGAAAAGCTGGTCTGAATACAAAACTATATTGAGAAAGTATTTTGCAAACCATTGAGAAATTTGAAGGAAAGCCAAAATAAATTCAACTCAGAGTTTTGCACTTTATGCTATCATTATATTCTGTTTATGTTTATTCATCTACATAATTATTCATTTGTAATCATCAGTTTTATATTCAGTGATATAGTTTTTTTTTCCAAGCTGATGAAAGAGAAATAGCTTTCAGAATTTCTTTCAAGGACAGAAAAGAATTTAGATGAAATTCTCAAAGATGAAATGTGGCATTCCTGCATGTATTTAGCTACAAGAGGACCAAGGTGTGTGTGTATAAGAGACACTGTGCTACTTTTCATTGCACAATCATCCCCCAACTGTCTCTGGGGTGTTTGGCCTCTCATACTGCAATTCAGTCCTAAGGGAAAAGCCCATGGGGGAATTTGTTTCATTGATCCTTTTTGGATCGAAAGCACAGAAGGTTTCAGAGTGAGGGAAAACTGTGTAACATTGCCTACCACTACCTCCAATAATAAAATTAGCCCAGAAACACCACAAAGAGAATATCACACAAATAAATAAATAAAAAATAGCTAGCTAGCTAGCCTTGCAAAAATAGATCAAATCAAAAAAAGATAACTAAATAGTCACTGGAGGACCCCCGCCTTAACAGCCTCATGCAAGTGTGGGAGCCCTCCAAATACCAGGGGGCAAACTGTTCCATAATATACCCCCACCCATGAAAGAGGGCATCCAGTCTTCCATCCTCCTCACCTCACATAGGGTGATGTCATACCCACTAGGGTAGACCAGACCAGGAAATCAGTTCCAAAGAAAGGCTAAAACTACTTTTATATTTTATTATTGGCTATAATAACAGAATCCTGGGTGTCTGATTACCTTTTACTTCTTCCTCCCTCTTATCATTCAGTGAATTAGGAAGCATCTGCCTGTGCCACTTCTGAATTTTTTTCTCATTCTGGACTTTAAAAATACTTCAGCCCCTTTTGCCTATGTCTCTCCATCAATATCATCTTCCTTATGTTCTACAGCATCCCTTCTCAGAATGAATGGATAGGATGGGCTAAATCTTATGAGCAGTCTAGACAGGGACCAAACTAGGTAGGGCTTTATAGGATAAAACCAGCACATTGACTTGGACTCTAAACCTATTGGTAACCAAGAAAATGACCCCAAGAACTGGTGTTATACCAGTAAACCTAGTCATCTCTGTTAGCTCCTGGGCTGCTACATTTTTGACCAACTGCAGTTTCTGGCACAGAGCCATTTAGAGCATGTTACACTACTCTAAATACATGTGCCGTTATAAGAATTTTCCAGTGTACACAACTAGACAATACGTAGAAAACAGAAATACTTTTACAGAGAAAGGAAAAACTCAGGAACTTTCAGATTTCAATGCAAATTTACTTTTTTCTTATTTTGGAGTTAAAAATGACACTGCTTTGTTTCCTGTTGATTTAACAAAAGTACCATATTCATAATGTGTCCTCCTATATAACAACAATAATGTGGTTTTTTTTCCCCCTTGTTATCTGATAGCAGTTTTCTGACTTTAAGAAAAAACAAAGTATTTTTAGAGGTTTAATAAAATCACCCAGGCTCATTTTTGCTGCATTGAAGAATACTTTGGGGACTCAGAGAGAAACTGAACTTTCTCCTTCAGTTTCATAACTCATTTAAGTCAAAGTACTTGAGTTTCAGTCAATTTAGTTCTTCACCTTAGCTGGATTGTGGATTGGCTGCCAGGCTTTAACGTGCTTTTCCTGCTAATATAAATCTTTAAAATCTGCTTGTTCTTCTGACCTAGCATTTGTAGAAGATGCACTGTTATTGAGTTGAACTTGCCTTTAGTGACCATCCAGACAGAATGATACCAAATAGACCATTGCAAAAAGGATAGAAACAAATATATCTAGTTTCCCGCAAGATTATTTTAAACAAGAAGATAGTTTGTGCTAAAAGAAGTATAAGAAAAGTACAAATCTAGGCTACTTCAGCTGTACACAGAAGCCTTCTGGAGGGCAGTGTCTAGAAAGTTCCAAGGAACTACAGATTTGAACTTTAATTTAACTCAAATTAATATATTTTATTATAGAAAGGTATTCTGTTCTTGTTGTAATAGGTTTCTTATTTGTACTTTGGAGATATAATGCCACAGAAACTCCAAGGAATCTGGAGGAATATATTATGAAGCAATCATTCAATCTTACTCCCAAAGTCTAGGATTAGGAATCTCATATCTCCTAATACTCTAGGCTATGTCATGGCAATCTATTTTCATTTCATATTTGCAGTTTCCAAGTGAGTTGTAGACTATATTTCAAGCAAAATGGTACTATGTTTAGAATGATATAATAAATCTAGTTTTGTTGTCCTTGAACATATACTCCCATAAATTTATTAAAGGTGAGCTAAATTATGTATATCCCCTCTACCTCAAAACTGAAAATGTATTGATTCCCCTTATTAGCAGAATATCTTTGGATAATTATATAGAATCCAGTAAGTTAAAGACTTGGCAAATGTTGGATTGTTTAAAAGAACAGCAGTCTCACTAGAATCAAAGATTTAAAAAAAAAATCAAAGAAAACCCTCATCATATGCAGTTTACACAAGAAGCCCAATAAATGTTCATGGATATAACTTGTTATTAGGTGTCATTCATGCAGACACTTACTGAATCTGAATTCTGGTTGACCTTTCCCTTTTTATTTTTAAAGCTCTCAGGGTATATTTACTTCTTGTTTGTTCCTTTTTGCATTGTTAGTCCAACACTCTTGAGTCTTGGATTTATAACGCATGAGCTTTTGTAAACATGTGGAAACTAATGCAATTCAAATTAAGCCACCTACAGCGAATATTAACTCTTACTACATCCTGGCTGATATTGAGAAGCTGATATGAACCAGTTGGCCCTGGTTACTGTTCAGATGGAGGATCATCTGGAAATTCCAGGGCTATTAGCTGAACTAGGAAGTTAAACAAACCAAGAACAGAAGAAGGCAATGGTAGATCATTTCTGTAATATAAATGAAAACTACATGGACATATCCATGTGGTTGCCCAAAGTCAAGATGGATTCTAAAGAGATTACACATTTACAGATGTAGGAACAAAAAGACCTATTAAAATAGTAACTTTTAAAATAAATGAAACTGAAAATTCATCTGCATCTGCATGTGTGCACATATAGACACACTTTAGTGATATGTGAAATTTCATTCTCTCATTTTGGTCTACCCTCATTTTGAATCTTGCTTCATGAAAGTTCAAAAACTCTTCTGAACTGTGGCTGCTCTTCCTCTTACCATATCACAGAATCTCATGTGAAGCTTTAGCTTTTTCAAATCACCTGGTGATGGAGCAGAATAAAGAGCAGAAGCATTTGTATGATCATGTATCAGTTTCATACACTTTAGTTAACATTTTGGCTTCTGACAAATGATTAGTCAGAGTTTCAACTTGACCTGCAAGCTAAGGCAACCATCTGGGAATACTGAAGATACATCTGATGAGCTTTAAAAAAAAGTAAAAATGAAATAAGAAAATAAATGTTTTATTTGAATTTATTAAAAACTCAGGAGCCAGGAAATCTGCACCTAGCCATCTCCTTCCTCTTAATCTCAGAATCAGAAGAAAAGACCAAGACACACAAAACTTGATTACAATCTGTGCTCAGGGCTAAAAGCTCACGACCTTGAAGGCTCAGGTGCTTCCAGATATATGGTAGCTACATTGTTAGCTGCTCTGTTTAAGAACTCAGGAACTTGAGAATAGTACCACAGAAATCTTTAGCAGTATGTTTTATGTCCCCAATCTTTCCTGACATTACAGGAATGTGATATCTGTGGTTGTGATATCTTGCCAAGAACTTTGACTTTGCCTTGCCTTGCAGATTATAAGCCCTTGTCTTGCACGGCTTTAGGCTTCTGATTGGCTACTGTGGGAACAAAATGCCAATCTAAATAAGACTTTGGTCAAGTCCAACTAAGCTTTTTTTGTGTGTTTAATAAAAATATAACAATATATTTTTAAGCATACTGTACATTGAACTTCAATAGAATATACCTTTCTCCTGCAAAGGTGATTATAACAACACTGATATTCAAATTTTAAGTGACCATCAGACTAAAAAAAAAAAAAAAAACTTCTGCTTTCTTAAGGCAAGACCTATGTAGCCTGGGAGCCCATTTCCCCAAGGTCCCTGTTCCTGGTGTTTTATGAAGAGATGATTAGGCAGAAAAACAGTAGTGTTAAAAAGCACAGGGACTACATTTCTCATGCTACAGTACAGAGCTCCTGCTTGAGCAGAATCCACCAGTGTTAGGAAATCTTGGGCATATTCATTCCAATGCGTGACATGAATTCCTCTGACCTTTATCTCTTTAGATATTAGAGAAGCATAGCACCAAAAGAATGCAATGTAAGTTTTTAAGAGTCATATCCAAATACATGTTCAAGATACATTATGTTTGAGAACAACTTGGAATAAAAGCATGCAGGAACTGACCTTTAAAATCTATGCTGAAACGCTCTTAGACTGAATTTTAATGGTAATACTGTAAAATTACACTGGAAAATAGACACATGCATTTGTCTTGCAGGGACTTTTGACTCAGTGGGAATGAATTGGCAGCAATTGTGGTTCAATGAAGCTGAATGTCCTATATTTTGAATTCTCTTTTGACTCAGGTTTGACTCTTGGTGACTTTATGGAGTCACCCATGTAGTTTCTTATCCAAAAATGTGGAGGGCCACCTTCTAAAACAAAAGTCATTATAACAGCTAGAATTAAATTTAGTGAAAATGTAGACTCTTCAGTGTGGTGTTCCCCAAATGTGGAAAAAGCTGAAGACGAATCATGAAACTTATAAAATGCTGTGTGATATGTTGTATTCAACTAGGGATGACTCCATTATTTTCAAAATGAGGGGCTTACAGAGCACTGAATTGCATTCAAAAGTCATTGTTCAATATGAAAAAATATATATACAGTAGTCCATATTTTATTAAAATTCCAGGTGCAAACACTGGAATGGGAATAACAATAACAGAAGAAGCCTGTTTATCTTTCCCCATAGTTACAAATTAAATTGTATTTCTTATTTATTTCTTGAAGTTTTAAGCTGCAAGCTCCACACAGACTGATGGCAGGATGGAAATTCAGATCTACAACTTTTAAAATAATTGACATTTAGACTAAACTGACATTTAAATTTGCATATTTAAATGTATATTGTAATTCATCTTGCTTTACACATGTCATGGCCTGACAACATTAGGGGTATCACTGAAGTTTGCATGTATCTGGTTCAGAACACAGTTTCATTCATTTTCTAACATTTAGTTGCAAACTCCCTGTAAAGTTTTTATCTGGATTGAAATATAAATTTAATTTCTGAGAATGCATTGGTAGTAATTTGTTGTGTGATTTTCCTGGGCCTTGAGAAAGATGTGTGTAACTCAGGCACCTGAGAAACTATATTCCCGAACTGCTCAACATCTTGTCCAATAAGAACCTTTCTAATCCTGTAATTGGGCAAAAATACTGTTAGGGAATTAAACAACATATTAAATCAGTCCATCTCTGAACATACAGCTATGAAGTATATCAGTATTCACCTATCAATAATCATTTGACAAAACAAAAATAAACTTTGGTTGCCAAGTGAAGTTCTGTCCCATATGGCAATGAAAGCAGAAATACCCACAGAGGTGCAGAACCTCATAGCTACAGTAGATGGGAGAAAATGGTCTTGTAGCACTTCAGTTGAAGTCCTGCAGGTCGTAAACCTCCCTAAGGCTCCTCCTTCATGCAAAGCAGAATGTTCTCCTAGAAAAGGGCTTGTTCCATTTTTGTTCCATGTAGTATTCCAAAACAGATCAGGAAGGAAAAATATATCAAGATCATAGAGTAGTTTAGACTCAAGACACTTATATTTTCAATATGACAATGTGTAAACTGTCTTAAATTTCTCCAGTTAGCAAAGATTGTCTTATAGGAAAAGTGCCTTGCTCTGGGGGGAAAAATGCAAAAACCATAAAAATATTAAATCTAATTATAATCATTTCCATTTCTGGAACATGGCCTTTTCATAAATAATTATGTCTCCATGCAAAACTGGCAGGCTTTAAAGTCTCACCATATCATTCATAATAATGAGTAAAATAATAAGCCACAAACCAAACTTTCATTTGCTCATTAGTTACAGAATGCTAATTAGGACTTTACCCAGGAATGCCATTAAGCATCATGCTCACAGAGGTAATTACAGAACTGAAGTCATTAAGACAGCAAAGCCCTCATTGGTATACCAAAAGAAGTCCAAAACATGCAAGAGAAAATTGAGATTCTGAATCCCCTTTCCTCTTTTTAATAAATCTAAAATTCTAAATTTATGATAATAAGTAAGGCTTGCAAATATTATTTGAAATTTAGGGCATCATCTTTCCACATCTGGACCCAGTATTCACATGTGGAGGAATTTCCAAAGGAGAAGACAAAGCTACAGTACCACCTTCTCCTGTTGGCATGTGTCCATGGTCATTCAGCATTCTATGCTTGTTTCTCTTGGCTGACCAACTGGGGCAAACAGAATGGAATTTTGAGAATGGGTATTAACTTCCCATTTTCACAACTCAAGAGGGAGAATCAAAGATTTATGTCAGGACTCTATGGCCCTCCAGATGCTACTGAACACACTGGTCCCAGTCAACACTGCTAACTGGGCACTTAAGGCACTTAAGTTTGTGTCAAATTACATTATATTTCAAGTCATTGTGGCAATTTACAAGTGGCATGAACTAACATGTAATTTGCATCATTTGTGCAATGACATCATTATGCAGATGAGATAAACTCCCACAAATTGCACCTAAATGCAATTAAGCCAGCTCAACCCAACATTCTTGATGAACGTAAGAAGGTGAGAGAAGTGTTGAAGCCATAGCATACCTCCCAAAACCCTTCACAGATTACCATTTCTTTCTGGTGGGGGAAGGAATGGGCTGAAATCTCTTAGGACAGTGAATGAGTACTTCATGACTGAAATTTTGAGTCAACTGTCTCCTCCTCTTCCTCTCCTGGCCCTCCATTTTTCTCAGGATCCAATCTGAAGATGAGTTATGGAACACTTGTTCCTTACCTTTGGATTTTTTTGGTTATTTTTTAGTTACTATGGCTTTTCCCCCCTTGGGTGCTATTATGGTTGCTTTCTTTGACATTTCTTTTTGTTTTTAGTTTGCTGAAAAACTCAGGCACTTATGGATCCAGTAGCAGAATGAGGGTGGTAAAATGGCCCTGCCCCGTGGGTCAAGAATCTAATCTTCAAATGAAACTAAAGTTGTCTAATAAAATTGCTCCGTAAATGCTTCAATAATTGGATTTAAAAACACATAGCTTCTGAGAAAACAACTTGGAGAATGTCAAGAATACTTAGGAATCACATGTACTTTTCATTGTCCCCAGTAAAAGCCAATATTTAATTCTGGTCCCATATTATTATTACTATTGTTGGCCTGAATGTCACTTTCTTCAGCAATAAAATCTTGTCAGATTTCAGGCCCACAGAGTGAGGGCTGGACATTTTGACTCCTTTCTTGTTTTTCTTTCAGTTAGCAGTTATAGAGAACCGTTTTATATACCATTAAAGAGACTTGAAAATCCAGTTAATAAACTAGGTTATTTTCCTGCTAAGTCATATTGGTTTCATTTTGTTTAACTGAAATTACTTCTGTATACCTTCATTATCACCATTAAAGAAAAGAGTTTTGAACAAAAATGGATGTGAGTAGAGGAGTGACATTGGATGAAACAAGATGCAGGAGGCATATGCAAGGATGTTAAAAGTGAACTTCATTTCATAGATTGCACTTAAGACAGCTTGCAGCTCTTCTATGATGTATTATAAATCAAGAAGTTCAAATACTACTGAAATCAAAAGCCTTTAAATTAAAGGAGATATATAATCCTCAAAATATTATCTATTAATCTTACACTCTTCCCTTTGCTATGCTTTCTAGTTTATTAAATTAGCAATAAGCTCTGATCCTAAAGCATTAGTCATGCTGTTAGTTATCAGAATGCACATGCTATGCTTCATTTAAGCAATCAGGTATCCTGATTACTAGTCATTTATTTTCCCGTGCATTATTTATTTCTATTGATGGATTGACTGAATTTATTATACTGCTGACTGACTACCATGATTTTGCCAGCATTTACAACAGAACATAAAATCAGAATTAAACCTGGAGAAATTAAAGAGAATTTAAAATAATGGTGATTGCTTTAAAAGGTCTCTTTAGGGCACCTTTAAAAGGCAAAGTAGAGGACAGACCCCTCCATATAGGAAGTATCTTCCAAAGAATTGGGCAGCTACAGCAAAAAGAAAGGTAACATTGCATGTCTTGCCAAAAGAGGTGATTTGGTTTCTTATCCATGTATCCAGCTCTTTCAACTTT
This sequence comes from Python bivittatus, assembly GCF_059951505.1. Taxonomy (NCBI): domain Eukaryota; kingdom Metazoa; phylum Chordata; class Lepidosauria; order Squamata; family Pythonidae; genus Python; species Python bivittatus. The sequence continues at coordinate 15,673,779 of NW_028277035.1, forward strand.
TCCAATTTGATTGGCTTCATCCATCAACATGGTCTTAATAATTAATTTCATAGTTTTAATTGGTTTTTATAATATGTGTAAATCATTTTTTTTTAATTGTATGCTGCCCAGAGTCACCTTGTGTGAGATAGGTGGCCATATAAATTTGATCAATCAATCAATCAATCAATAGAAAATGGGGTAAGTAAATTTCCCACATTCCATTCTTTGTAGTATACTATGGTCTGTTTATGAGCTCTTGATCTTCAACAGTTGTGGGCAACCTGTAAATCAGCCTTCCCAGGCCTGTGGTAAGAGTGCTTCTGTGGCCCTTGTTGAATCTTTTCTAAATGTTATGAATGTATTTTAAATATTGTAAGCCACCCAGAGCCTTTTTGTGGTTGGGCAACTGCAAAAAATCTAATAAATAAAATAATAAACAAACAAACCTGACCTCCTTTTTGTAATTCCTAACTCCCTCTCTCCCCTTACACTGCCAACATTCAGTGGCACACCCTCAAGAATTCACTCTTGCTTTTCTCTCATCTTTAGGAATATTTGGAGGCTTTAAATTTAAGATATCATGGTCACTTTCTAATACTATTCCCCCCCCCCCAAAAAAGAGGAAAATGTGAAAACACAGAAATCGTACTCTGGTTCACATATATGACAAGGTCCTTTACAAGCCTGCTGATCCTTCACACTAAAATTCAAAACCATGCTTCAGTCTGGATCTAATCCAATCCAGTCCTGCCCCTTGGTGATTAATCATTGCAACCTAGTTTCCTGCCCCTCCAAGAAGTGAGATGTAATTTGAAGAAATAATAAACAGCAGTTTCAGAAAAACAGGAACAGGGATTTTAGAGTTAAACAAGCTCTCTAAAAATATCCTTTTCCCTTTTAAAAAAGGGTTCTGTACCTGTTGTATTTAAGGGGGGGAAACCATGTTTTTTATATTTCCACTAAATTGCCAACAAGTGAGTTGACTTTGAGTTTTGGTCCAATGTTCTTTTTTGCAGGGAGGGAAGTTTATTTATCTCCCTAGTTTGGGGGGAAATTCTCTTTAACAAGAAACATGAGCAATTTCACAGAAATATGAGATAGTTTAAGCACATAGTTCTTTTAAACTGAGATTATTTTACTTTTCATTTTAGAACAGTGTATCTAACTTTGCTGTTTGGGGACTGAACCAGTATGCCTGGAAAGTTTCCAACTGAAAGGATAAACTCTTTGGCAAAGAACTCTGCAAAATTACAAAGCAATGCTTGAATGAGTGTTGTATTGCTTTTGGAAAAAATAAAAGATATTTGCTGGAAAGCTGAAATAATTTAATTTCGTATTTAGATATAGAGAAGGAAGGAAGGAAGGAAGGAAGGAAGGAAGGAAGGAAGGAAGGAAGGAAGGAAGGAAGGAAGGAAGGAAGGAAGGAAGGAAGGAAGGAAGGAAGGAAGTCTATGGCAAGTATTTTGATGAAGAGATGGTCCCTAAATTTTCTGGGGATTTCTAATAGCCATTTGAATCAATCAGTGGATTGCAAAGGGATTTCAGTGTTCTATTGCTCAATAAATCCAAGAGGCATGAAAAATTAAGTTTATGACTCTTAGTGAGAGCTATTTACAGTAACTGATCCTTCTTGCCAGCTCTAATTTTGTCAGAATCAATGAACCACTGCAGTGAAAAAGGTTGTTTTTGTTTTTTTGGTCATCAGCATGTTACATCTTTGAAAAGTCAATCCAATATTATTCTTTCTGAAGGGTCTTCAGTGCACTATCGTATATTCCACAGTGCATCAGGGTGATCTATACTTCCATTTTGTCACATCCACTTAATCACCTACAGGAATATCATATCTTTTCAGCTGAACTTTATAATGAGCTTCTCTAATGAAATCAAAGCACATTCCATAGAAGTATCACTGTGTTTTCCTTTATAATTTTCTTGATCTAAGTACTATTAAAAGAACTACATCAAGTTTGCTAGTTAAAACAATGCCATTTGACTCCAGGTTCCCTTTGCCTTCTGAAACTGCTACAAAACCAATTTTAAATACCTTCTTTGCTATTCATCTTTTAACACCAGAGAGCTATCAAAGCATCTGACTTGATATGTGCAGTTTTATGTAAATATTTGAAGTTATCACTCACACTCATACTCATTATCACTTTTCAAATCTTACTTGACAATAATCTTAGAGCTCATATATACTTCAAAGAAACTTCTAGGAATTTGGACATTCCAAATTATACACAAGTAGACTAATTATATATTTGGTGTTTTTTTTTTCCTGTTGCACTTCAAATTAGATAGGAGTTCAATATTTATGACATTGGATTTTCACAATGAAATATGTATTTTTAATAAGGGAAATATTTCTGTTGAGCAGTTAGCAAATCATATGCCTCCCTTCCCTCAAGTATTCCTCTAAAATCTATGTCTTAGATACTGTTTGTTTGGAAAGTCAGCTCTATTATTTGGTAAAAACAGTTCTGTGATCACAAAGGAGAAATCTAATCATGTTCAAACAGAAAAGGCAAGATGCACACACAAGGAGGATATGCTTTATCTAGTTTCAAGTCCTTATATTTTCATGAACAGATTGAATGTTGAATTAATTAAGCAATAGTGAACTGCTGGTCCAATCAATTTTGCAAGATGGAATGGGGGAAGGAGACCATCTTGCTCTTCTCTTCAGGCAGCAAAATTTCATGGAATAATCCTTATTATTATGATTGGTTCATCTGATAATTGTTATGCAGTTATTCCATCATTATTAACTCTTTATGATTTGATGGACATTTCACCAGGATTGTCTGTCAATAACTCCTTGTCTGAGTTCTTGTAAGCTTATGTTTATGTCATCAGTGATAGTATCCACTCACTTTATCTTCTGTCAGTATCTTTTTATATTGCCTTTTTAAAATTACCTTTCTTTTTGAAATTATATGTCCAAATTATTTAAGCTTAACTTCATTATTAATGCTTCAAATGAGCAGTCTGGCTTTATTTTATCTAGTACTGTATTGAATTCTGCATTCTTGTGGTCCAAGGTATTACCAAGAATTTCCTCCAGGAATACAGTTCAAAGGCATTCTTCCCCCAGCTTTAATGATTATTTGGTTTTCATAGCCATAGTTTATGGGAAAACTGTGACCTTAAGAATATGTACCTTTGTTATCAGCATAATGTTACTGCATTTTAATAGTTTATCTAGATCCTTTTTCCCAAGTAGCAGTAAACATCTCTTTATTTCATGGCTCCAGGCACTATCCCTATGAATGTTTGAGCCTAGGAACATAATCTTTATTACTGCTTTACTTGGCTCCCCTTCATGCTTTTTTTCTGCCACAGAAATATGCTTCTTCATAAAGGAATATGCTGATAAGCAAATAAAAAGCATAACATAGATTAGCCTTTATATCACAGTGATTAATATGATCCATTAAAATTTAGAAGTACAAATGAGAGTGATATGACCTTTAACCCAGGCCATCTGCTTTGGTATGAACCGTATTGAGATAATATATTATTTTTGTAAAGCTGGAAGAAAAGGTAGAGGTTATTTCACAGCACATTTTCCTTACATGAATACATGTGACAAGGGAGGGTCCTCACTCAAACACTTTTTCTGCATTATCCTGATAAAATAATATTAGTATGCATCTTTTTTTTTTCCCTATGTACATTGAAAGTATACTAAGAGGGCATGGGATGAAGCATATCCATAGCTAGATCTTAACTAGAGGAGATGTTTCCAAGACAGCCAGACAGTCTTGAAACAAATGTATTCAAACCCAAAGGCAACAGCAAAAGAAAAAAAATATATAATAATTTCATAGAATGGATTATTGAAATGCATTTTCCCAAAGTGACAGAAGAACTGTTTTCTTCTATGGATCTGGGACACAGTACTTAACATAATTCTATTTTTATTAACCACTTTATATGTCAGCCCAGTTAATGAAATAATAAACGTACTGAAGTATGCAATGCTATTTCCATATGTTTCTGTGGCAGGGCATTAGACAATGCTTGATCTCAGAGGCATTATCTATCCAGTTTGGATAAATTTTGAGAATCAATTTTAAAAGAGTTAGTTTGATAAAATTGAACAATCAGGGTAGGGGAGATGAATGGGGAAAAACAGGCTAAAAAGTACACCAATTCCAGGAAAGGAGAGCCTCATTTCTGGTACCCAACTGACCATGACACCTTGAAGAGTGCTTGTTGCTGAGGCCCCATAGAGATAAGATAATGGAATGGTTCAGGTTGGCATTTGAATGGGAACCATAAATATAGGTTGCCCACTGTTTCCTTGCCTTACCACTCTGCTCTGTATAGAATATGCACACCAAACTGGTCTTCTACTGAGCTTTTGGTATTGGTGGTGAGGTGCAGATGCCACTTGAGAAAAAAATGGGAGTTCAGGCCTATAGGGATCATGCAAGAGAAGAGTAGGTGGGGAGAGATTTGCATGTGAAGACATCCATTGTTAGAGGAATTGAGTGCCTTCTGCCCTTGAAAATGAAAGAGGAGCTACCTTCAACCAGATATCCTACCTGTGTTTTCCTGGGAGTATATTCTATAGCATCTCCAGAACCCCTTATATTCTGTAGGTTGGAATAATTGTCAGAACCATTAAGCAGAACTGCTGCTTAATTCAGACAAAACCTTTCAGTTATAAAGCCCCAGAAGGAAAAAATGAGAGACTTTCATAGATTAAATTTTGGATAACTTTTCTCCATCCTCCCCAAGAAAACTATAGAAAGTGATTCCTTTCCTAAAGAAGTATCTGATTAGTCTGCTTTGAAAGTGTTACTTTTCCCACATATTTGAAAGTCATTTGAACTCTTAGAATATATATTGTAATTGTTTTGTCTTGTTAATTTTTTAGTCTCTAAATAACCATTCCCACTATTCTATCTCTGGAAGAGTTCACTTGATTTTTCAGACTCAGGCTCATTGACTTAAACTGTGAAGAAAATGAGGGCTATAATGACAAAGTAAGTGCTGGTACTAATTTCTGGCAGTCAAGTTCTATACTTCAGTCTCCTTTAATCCTGGAATAATATCCTCAGGAGATCCCATGCCTAAAGGAGTATTTAATTAAGCAGGAAGCTGTAAAGTAGTTTATCAAGCAGCAGAAAAACATTTGCATGTGGTAAATTTAAGCCTGTCCATTCCATCTTTAGTTCAGGCATTTGAATCAATGTCCACTGGAGAAGTCTTCTTAATACTATTGTACTAGCAACCATGGAGACAGTTAAACTTCCCAATGGCCCCAAGTCTCCTAGTAGCTGGAGTTCAGCAGCAGGCGATGTCTTGAAGTCTGGCAGGAAGACAAATGAAGAGATACAGCCAGAGAAGATGATGATGATGATGATGATGATGATGATGATGATGATGATGATGATGATTAGAAACATTGTACTGAGTCTTGGAAGGAGTGGAACATGGATGAGGGAATTTCTGGTCCTGATTTAATCCTTTTTTGTTACAAAGATGCCCAGGTTCCACTTGGTCAGTGTGGGCACTGGATGCCCCTACATCCTCTTGTCTAGAATGTAGACCAAAAACTAGCTTTTTCTTTAAGGATATTTCTTCTCTCAAAACACCTCCCTAGCTCTCTGGCTTGCTTGCTTGTTTAGGTATGTATGTATGTAAGTATTTTGCAATATTTATAGAACTCCTCATACCTCCTAGAGGCCTCTGTCTTCTTGGCTTTATGAGACTATTTTCTTTAAACAAGACTGACAGCTGTTAGCTTCTTACTAACCAAATTATTCCAGTAAAATGTGACTTTAAGCAACAGGCTATATTTATTATGTTTCGTCCAAATAGTGAACGTAATGTATATGTCATTATGTAAGTATATAGGTCACTGCATTCTATTATTTCTTAAAATAAGTATTATATATTGCATTTCCTTTCCTGATTTTTTTTTTAAAGGCATTACTGAAACAGTAAACTCTTCATTCTTGCTCCCTGAATGGAAGCTGAAGTAAAAACAGCCACTGCCCCAAGAACTGTACATGCTCTAGGCCTGATCCTTCATATATAATGCATGTGCTTCTCCTCTAAACGGATCTATGCTGTCCCAGCAATGAGATGAATAAAGCCCTCAGAAAAGATCTAAGCTATGTAGTCAATCTGACAACGCGGACTCCACCTGGAAACAAGGGATTTTGAATGCATCTGGTAACACCGTGGCGAAAAAACTCCAGTTAAGATGTACAACTACCACTTATGCTCCTCTGCCAAAGAAAATGAGGTTTCATCATTCTCCTTCTCCTTGCCATAACATTCAGAAACACCACATGGGGGAAAGCTTACTGCATCATATAGTGACTGATCCCAGATACGACAGCTTATATACATTGTTGAGGCCCTGACTGCTGTCAGAGGGTAGGTAGGGATAGGAATGAAACCCACTCACCCACATCCACACAACTGACAATGTATTAAAAATTAAAAATTAAAAATGTATTTTATTTTATTTTTGCCTTCGAGTCAGTGTTGACTCCTGGTGACCTCCTGGACACGTTCCTGCAGTTTTCTTGGCAAGATTTCAGAAGTGGTTTGCCATTGCCTCCTTCCTAGGGCTGAGAGAGAGTGACTGGCCCAAGGTCCCCCAGCTGGCTTCATGCCTAAGGCAGAACTAGAACTCATGGTCTCCCAATTTCTAGCCTGCTGCTTTAACCACTACACTGAACTGGCTCAACAAGTGAATACACTGCTGTTTATTACTATAAAAGCTTAGTGCAAAGTCTTGCACTGAAATTATTTACAATAATTTTAGAAATAAGTGTTTATGTATGTGGATGGATAGGTAGATACTGTATATTAACAGAATTGTAACTGAATGATTCAAACTCTACTCCTTTACATTACAAAACATTTAGCTGATAGTTTCTTCCCTCCTTCCACACGTAGTTCTCTACAGGCTTAGGAATATTAGCAACTTTTCCTGTCTGCCTGCTCTAGTAACTATATTAAAGGTTTCTATTGTCTTTTAACTCATCCTTGCCCAGTTCTCCAGCTCTTGAACTACCTTGGGCTTGTGTTTTGCCACCATCTTCAGCCCAGGGTTACTTTTCCCTTTCTGCCAACCTTTTTCAGATTCCTTCTCCAGTTTCAGCTGCCTCGGACTTCTTCCTGGTGTCTTCTTTCTGGCCATGGATTGTCTGGTTCCTGGTTTTCTCAGTTGCTGTCTCTTTTTCTCCACATCTTATCTGGTTGCCTTTCACTCCAGGAGCATCTGCCAAACCTAAAAGACACCCCCCCACACACACACACACACATACACACACTTCTATGTCTACATGCTCTGACTTCTTTTATACTTCTTTCTTTCAGAACCCACATGGCAACTTGCAGGTTATTTTAAGGGGTTTAAACTTTTTTTCCCTCTGTAACTATCTATGTACCTAAGCTGTGCACCTGTCTGACTACTACATTTTTTTTTTTTTTTAATCTTGAAGGTTGCATGTAACACTGTTCCGGTTCAAGGCAGTTCATCCTTCCTCAATGGGCTGTTCTAATTTTATCCTATTGATTTATGGAAGGAGGTTATCTCATTATGAAGCATCAAAGCATATTTTAGGTAAATAATTATAAAAAGCAAAAAGATTATAATAAATATATGGTCTAATTGTAGCCGTTGAATGCTTTTCTTTTCTCATCCCACCTCCACAGTTAGGACCAGCCTTTATTAGGACCAGCCACAATGCCACAGAATAGAAGTCCTGCTCCTGAGTTCTTCAGAACTCTTCATCAGATAGCTACACATTATACACATTATACCAGGGCATTTGGGGGAGACGGGGGAGAGATGGGATTGAAAAATCCAAAAATAGGCATGAGAATTCTTGGTTTGAAAAATATCAAGTCCAGAGCTAGACCCTGCATCCCTGAAATTCAAATTAAATTCAAGTCTTTAAATGCCAAAGAAAGACACTAGTTTCATCTAAAAAAATACAGCAATTAATGGTAGTACCTGCTAGGAAAGTCATCATCAGTCTACGTGGATAGATTTACTGATTTATTCATCCATTTGGGATTTAATTTTCTGTCTTGATTCTGTTACATGGCTACTTGCCATGAAGCCTCCCAATTAATCAAAGCCAGAGTGGTAAGCCTCCCACATGTAGAAACATATTTACTAAGTGCGTAGACATTCTTAGAAATGGTGAATTACATGCCCTAAAGCACACTGTTAATTATTCAGACAACTAAGTATGATTACATGCAACTTTATGGGAAAAAAAATCTGCCACTGTGATTAAGAGTCCTGGCTCTGGAATCCAAAATACAGGATTAAATTTTGATAAATTAGTTTGTGGACCTGCTTGTGAACATCTCAGTTTGTCCTTTGTGTACAGTTTGTCTCTTACTTTTTGCCATGACTGCTTCTCCATGCAGTTCTATCTGGACAATTCAAATGACATCCTCTCTATGGCCACCCATACATAATGTTCATTTTAGTATAATGCAGCAAACAGATTTCTTTCTAAGTATATTCAGCACAGAAAAAGTGTCTCAGTTTCCTTGAAATAAATATCCTACATGTCTTTTTTTCTAACATGGCTGAATGTGAAAGAAATCTGTGATGAATTCATTCTTAATGGCATTGCCTGATGATCAGTTTATCTGTTTCCAAAAGTCTAACAACTCTTAAGACCAAGTGTATGTTTAATTTCACACATACACACACACACATCCTACAACAGATCCCAGTCCAAATCAGGAGTGCAGTGCAGGAAAAACAATGGTTTAACCTCCTTTATGCAGAGGTTGCTTAATAAGAATTAAGCTTCCTCCCTAACCCCACCAACATCCATTTTCATTGGGATTAATATGGTAGAGATAGACTTGAGCAGCCTGTCACTCAACCTGATTGAAGTTCCTTTAAACTAAGGAAAAGGCATAAAACCATGCATTAATATACTGAATTGGATTCAAAGTGCCTGGCATGAATAGAAACACTCCACATGTAGAAACATTTGTTTCTGCAGAAGGAGAAGCATGTGAATTTTGCCAGTTTCCTGTAATAATTAAATTAATTTTCAGGGAAAGTTTCTCAACCTTCTAGAACTATTTTAGGGGTATGGGAATGTAACTGCATGGGGAAGGAGAAATAAACAAAAATCACCTCACTCCTTTAGGATTATTCTGCTACCCGAATTGTGTTAACAAGATCCAAGACATGACTGTCTTGTATCACATTTTTGACAGTCACAGCATTTAAGAGGCATGGGATAGTAGACATGTGGTAAAGTAATTAATAAGGATTGGTGTCATGAAAGTGTCTGTTATAGGATCAAATCCAAAGGCCATCTTACAATGAAAATATTAATCATATGAGCACTCCTTAATGTAGTATTACTTATTTATGGAATATAGATAGAAGTCATTAGTCACTATGAGCTAATTATAAAATAAAGAACATTCTATCATCTAGGAGAAATACCTGTTTCAATAAGTGAGTTATTGCATTGTAACATTTCACAGCATCAATGTCCAGAGATCAAGAGATGCTAAAGAGATGGACCAACTTAGAAAGCCTTTCTGTTAAATCTTTGTTTGTCCATGAAGTTATTAGGCCAGAGTTACCCCAGCTAAGCCCTAAGGTCTATGCCAGTGTTGTCCAAACTTGGCCACTTTAAGATGAGTGGACTTCAACTTCCAGAATTCCCTAGCCAGCATGGCTGGCTGGGGAATTCTGGGAGTTGAAGTCCACTCATCTTAAAGTGGCCAAGTTTGGACAACACTGGTCTATGCAGTCTCTGAAGTTTTGTGGCAGTTTCCAAACATCTAAAAGTGTTGTGATCCAATTGCAGTTTAAAAAATATAGACAGCATAATTAATACATACATAACTGGAGAATTATTAAAATTACACACACAAAAACACACATATTTCATTATATTTAAATATTATTTGGAGTACAGGCATCGCCATGCCATTCAAAGGGCAGTGACACCTGGTACAGAAAAAGTTGAGATCGTGGTCCTGCAATGCATCCTTACACTATGTGAATATTTCTACAGGACCACCTTTCCCCACTCAATAAGACTAGGAAGGTAGCCTTGTTCCAGGCTTCTTCCCTTACAGAATGTCATTACCACAAGCCATGGAATTAGCCCTCCCAGTTAGAGACCCCCTCTCTAGAATGGTTTACCTCCCAAGATGAAAATACTTCACAGCTTTACTGAGCTTCAGAAAAGCTGTTAAACCCAACTTTTTAAGAGGCACCTGAGAGTGAAACTGATATGTGCAGTAACTCGCCCTTGATGGGTTCTATTTTGATGTTAGAGTGCCTCAGATACTGAAACTTTTTGTCATTTTAGCTGAAAATTTTAGTGGCTAATTTGTTATTCTGTTTTGTTTTTAACCTTCATAGGAAAGAGGGGAATGTGCAACTGTCAGAGTTCTTTTGGATTGGAGCAACAAATAAAGATATTTGTTTCCAGTCTACATCCTCTCCTTCAACCAAGGGCCATAATCTATCTTTAAGGGATACTATATGGATTATACAGATTACAGGGCCATATTTTGACCATCAGAAAGTATCTTATAGAAATGATATGTGTCATTTTGCTGTCTTGAAATGCTTTAAGCCCCAGTGCAATTAAGATGACTTAGATCTACTAGGCTTACTGCAACTACTACACTTAGTAGATGTAAATTTGCACTTTGATTATAAACAGATATTGTAAATAGCTTGAAGTGTCAGAAGGCCTGTTTATAAGATTTATATGAACCAGTTCTTGTATTATTCAAGTACAGTGGTAAGCTATAAAGTTACCAATATGAAGTGAAATGACTCTTGTGGTTCGTTTCATATAGTGTCACTTGGATATAGGCAGGAAGGGACACTAAATATGTATTGATTCTGAGATGTAAAGGAGGCAGCATTCAGCTTTCAACACAGGTTGCAAAAAATACAGTTAAACCCAGCCCTGGGTCAAATATATTCAATCTTCTTAAATTCTTCTTAAATTCAATGAGCTGAATTGCATGAAATGGCAGTTGTCATCCTTGTAGCCCAGTTACATTTTCCTCAATTTCTGTATGAAGAAACCTGATAAGTGAAAATGTATTAGCCATTACAATAAGAATGAAATGTGTCTGATGCTAAGCTTGTCATGCTTTTGAAATAACTAATATTTGGATCCTTGTTTTTATGTTTGAAAACTGGTTGATTGCATTTATATTCCACCATTCCTCTGGGAGCTCAGGGTGACACACATAGGCTCTACTCTACCTTTATCCTGGCAACAACCCTGTGAAGTTAGTTGAGCTAAGATCAGAGAAATGAGAAAAGTGAGTTTTGTGGTTGTGTAGGAACTTGATCTAGAGTCCAAGTCCCATATCTTAACTACAGGTAGTCCTTGTTTAATGACAACTCATTCAGTGACCATTCAAAATTACGATGGTGCTGAACAAGGAGATTACGACCAATCCTCATAGTTGTAGCCATCGGAGCATCCCCACGGTCACGTGATTGCAATTCAGGTGCTTGGCAACTGGCTCGCAATTACAACAGTCACAGTTGTGCTGTGATCATGTGATTGCCATTTGCGATCTTCACTGCCTGCTTCCAACAAGCAAAGTCAGTGAGGAAGCTGGCAGGAGGTTGCAAATGGTGATCATGTGACATTGTGCCTAACAACCACATGGGATTCATTTAATGATGGCAACTGGAACTGCCACAAATGCTATCTTAAGTTGACACAGTCATGTGACATCATGCTTTATTAAGTGTCTCATAGCAACAGAATTGTCAGTCCAATTACTGTCATTAAGCAAGGATTAACCTGTACTGATGAACCTTGTTTGTATTCCTAATATCCTGTATAACATTGTTCACTGTAAATAACCTTTCCTGAGAAATGGGAATGTTTTTCTTCTTTCCCTCTTTTCTTATTTTGATCAAATGACAATACTTATCTAACAAGTAACTATAAGTGTATGATAAAACTTTACCCCCACAGAAGTTACACCACTGTGACATTTGTTATTATCTTTAATATGGCAGTAATGAAAATCTATTCATGCAGATTCTCCATTAACACAAATTAAATTAGCAAGCGTTTATTAAAACTATTTTCAGCATGTAAAGCTTAATGATATCCTTTATTAAAAAACTTAATCTTGTAAGTTATTGCTCAAAACAGTTTACATGTATTAGTTTAATAAACTGCAAGCAGTCAATTGACAAATACCTGTCTGTTCATGGAATAATGTAACAAGAAATTTAGATACAGCATAGTAACATCATGGTCCATTAATTGTGGTAGAACCCTGCTGACTGAAAAATCGAGCAGAATGAAATTGTTACACATTTAGCAGAGCCAATAGGATAATATTAACAGAGCAATGATTTGGACCAGCAAAAACTGAATTCAGTAATGAACTCAGAATAGGTAACCTTTTACTTTTTGAAAGATATGCATACATATGCATTATCACATTTCTACAGATTCCTTACAAATGCACAGTCCTTGTATCTGGGGGAGGAATGCTGAACTGAAGATCGCTCTGTGAAAGCACAGTTGATGACCGTGACAAAGACCAAGGAACCAGTTCCTTGGAAACTCTCCAGATAAGGGGAGGATGGGAGATCACCTACATGTGCTCCAAATGGCTGCTTCTTGCAAGGAAACTGCAGGACAGTGGTTTTCTGGGTGTCTGAGCACTGGGATTAGCCATCTTGCTCACAACCAAGGTGGAGATTTCACAAAGTTCTCAAACTTCACTTCCTAATCACTTTTGGAAATTGCTCATTAACTACTAAGCTATTCGAAACTTTTGGAATGACAAGTTTGAAATACTTGGTGAATATTGGAATATTGAAACTTTTACAATAAGATTTTGGAATTAATTATAAAGTACAAACAGCTTCTCATGGGAAATAGATCCTGTTTCGGATTTTACAAGATATAACATAGATAAGGTATTTCATGATTTCAAAAACTGGATACTAGCGGGGATTAAAGATTTTAGGTAGAGGAAATATATACAGGCCTATAAGATGATGCAAAACATTATGACAATAAAAATACTGAAGGAGACTTTTGAAGAATAGAATCAGAAAATAGTAGCCACAATATATATATAAAATGTCAGTAATGATGTCTGCTTCTATGGATAGACTATGTCCAAAAGATGTCACTGAAGAAATGACAGATGTAGAATAAAATTTATCTGACAAGATAGAGATGGTATCAAAAGTGGATTTACAACTGACCACCAAGACAATGACTTAGAAAAGGATGTTTCACTGCATCTGCAAAAGAAACTGGCTGAGATGTTAAAATTTAAAAAGGGAATACAAATGACAAACCAAGAGAGGTTTTTTTCCCCCTTATTGGATTTACAAAACAGCCTTGTTAAAGCTTGAAGAACTTTGTGTGATGGAACAAAGAAGAAATGAAGAGAAATCAAATCCTACAACAATATTTGAATAAACTAAGGATTAAGACTGTTAGAAGTAAAAGGAAGGAATATAAAGTTGGTTTATTTGATCAAGGTTAAAACAAGATATGTTGTTATTTCTGGCTACCCTTTATGGACTTTCTGCTGACATCAGGACTGAAAAGATGATGTTTTATGGATTTCTTTATAGATAAAAGATTTCTCTTAACATACCCATTTTTACATATTCCCTCATTTAATATATTATTACACATCATGTTAGAAATGTATTGTTTCTCATGCTGGTATTTCCTTAATACACCTTTTTTAAAAAAAATAACAAACCATAAGACAAAAGTCAGAACTATACAGTTTTTGATGGAGACTTTTTAGCTTTCTACTACTCCAAAACCTAAAAATAAAAGTCCAATCCCTGCCAGAGGACTGCATTTGATGTGATGTTAATTATAGTCTTGAATCCCTCTCTCCAATGGTTAGATTTCCTTAATAAAGCAGTTTCTTCGGAAGTTGTAAATGAGAAGAGTCTTCTGTAAGCTTAAACCTTTACTGATCAGTTCCCAAAGCTTCTTATTTGAGTGATGAGGAGGAATTTTGAGAATGCATATGCAATTCAATACATCATGTGGAGTTTCTTCAGGGCCTTCTTCAAATGCTTCACAAGGGTTCATAATGATACACACAGCCTGATATATAGAGCATTACAGCCATGATATTGAGTAGGACCCAAAAAAGTAAGGTAACATCTCCTTGAAGTTGAGCTTAACATCAAGCGACTATGTACATTTTTTCATGTAGATTTATTGGCAAGGGTATGGAAGTGATTTGCCATTTCCTTCTTCTGGGGTATTTTTTCAACTCTCCAGTCCTGATATTCCCTGGAGGGCTCTGTCAGGCTCTTTGGCATCTGGCAGAACCAAGGATAGCACTTTTTGAAGCAGGTCTCTCCCTCTTTGGCAAGACTGATTGAGAAAAAAGAGAAGGGGTTGCAAGAATTCCTGGAAATAAACTGTTTTCCATCTCAAAACCAATAATAGTGTGCAGTGCAAGGTGTTCTTCAGCAGCCTTTTTGTGAACTGGCAAAGTGGCAGGATTCCTCGCTGATAGCATTGGAGCTTTGTAGCTGGTTGTTTATGAAGTGTGGAGTCATTGGGGCTCTCTGAGTTTGATTCTTTTCTTGCAAACGTTTCATTACCCGGATAGGTAACAACTTCAGTGCTAGAATGGAATGGAGTTTGCTCTCTGTGCATATACAGTGGCATGCCCTGCCAGTGTTGGTGGGGTGTGGGTTTTGTTTTGTTTTATTTTTTCCCCCTTTGGTAGTTCTTTGATTAGGGTATTGCTTACTGCTTGATTGTATGTCTGGTGATAATCTTGGTGTTAATCTCTGCTTATCTGGGTGAAGATTGCTGGTGAGGAGACTGTTCTGTTCTTTTTTATTATTATTTTATTATTATTATTGTCTCTTTTGAATAGTGTGTAGATGTTGTTTATGTGACTGTTGATGGCTGCCTTGTCTGAATACCAAGCTTCCAGGAATTCCCTCGCATTTTTGGATTTAGCTTGGTAAAGATGCTCACAGTTTCCCAGTTGAAACTATGGTTAAGTCTGTCTCTGTGTTGTGAGATTAAGGAGTTTTCATCATGCCTTCTGACTGCTAGCTGGTGTTCATGGATGTGCTCTGCTTGCCTTCTGCCTGTCTGTCCTACATAGTGGTTGTTACAGTCCTTACACCGTATGCTGTAGATGGCTCCTGTTTTTTCTTCTTGGGCCTTTTGGTTTGCTTAAGATGTTTTGGAGGGCTTTAGTTGGTTTGTGTGCTATGGAGATGTCATGTGGTTATAGTAGTCTGTTGGTAGTTTCTGAGATGTTTTTGATGTATGGCAGTGTGATCCTTTTCATAGCTTGTGTAGGTTGTGTTGTAGTAGGTTGAGTGGTCAGGCACTTTTTGATAAAGTTGCCTGGATATCCATTTTGTTGGAAGATGTTGTATAGGTGGTCTTTTTCTTTTTTCTGCTGTTCTGGGTTGCTGCGATGCGTTTGTGCTCATTTGAATAATGTTCTTACACAGCTCCTCTTGTGGGAGGTTGGGTTGTTACTTTGGTATGTAGTACTTGATTAGTGTGGGTTGTCTTCCGATAGACCTGGGTTTCTAATTTGCTGTTGTTTTCTCTGCTGATGAGAATATCCAGGAAGGGTAGCGTGTTGATTTCTTCCTCTCTGGTGAATTTTATTCCTTTGAAGATGTTGTTGATGGTTTCATGTGTCTTCTCTAGTTGTTCCTTTTTTATTATAACAAAGGTATCATCTACATACCGGATCCATACTTTAGGTTGTATGTGTGGAAGTGCTATAGTGTCTAGGCATTGCTTTACAATCTCTGCTATGAATCCTGACAGTGGTGATCCCATGGGTGTTCCTCTGATTTGTTGGTATATTTGTCCATGAAACTGAAAATAGGTAGTGAGCCAGAGGTTGATGAGGTTCATGACTCTGGGTATTTCAGTCTGGGTGTATTTGGTTAGGTCCAACCAAGCTCAGAGAACCCCAAGGACTCCACAGTGCAACCCTGAGCTACACATATTCTCTTCTGTTTTTTATAAAGTGTCTCTCAAAACTTTATCTGTCTAAAAATTAGCTATTGCAATCTCCCACCTAAATTGTAACCAGACCAGATCCTGTTTTACCTTCTGAGTCCAGAAACAGGCTGACGGGACACAACTCAGCAGGCAACATTTGGTGTCCTTCCTACTTTTTGGGAGAGGGGAGTGATGGAGGGGATGACATCATTCTCATTATAAGCAATGCAAAAAAATGCAGCTTAAAGTCTTAACCAGATTTTGTGGGCCCCCATTTCCCTTCCTTGTACAGACCCATCTGATGTCAGGAGATTCCTGATGTCAAACCACCCCTGGAGCTAGGAGCAGGGAGGTAGGAGTCAGCAACGGATGTTGGATTTTTCCTATGAGGTTAGAGGTGTCCTTCTGAAAATGGAGAGTGAATTCTAATCTGTCATATAGCCCCTGGGCTATTTTTCCACAGGATTGCATTTGTAACTGGGCTCTGAATCAGCCAAGAACATATAATGTCATCTAAGCATTCCAAGAAACCCTCCAATAATTCAGAAAGAAACTATCAGTGATGGGGAGAGGGGATATCTGAAATAAGCTGTCTGTGACAAATTAAAAATAAAAGATTATTTATCTTTTGTACATGGCATTATGTTCAGTGAATTTATTGCGTCGTTGTTGGGTTGTCCATTAAAAACTCACCATAAACACATAATTTTAAATTGCAGACATTTAAGCAACACAGAAGGCAGTTAACTTCATTGCCAGCCCCTTAGAGTATTCTTCAATGAGCTCTAAATGTCCTATAAAGTAATGTCTAAGATTTATTCACTTCTCTTGATTAGCCTTAAGCAAGATAAAAATGTTACAACAGTTCATTGTTCAGCATCAGAACAGTTAGTTGCTCTACGTAGAGTTGGCAATTCTTTAGCAACATTGGTTTCAAAGCAGACTTAGAAAGATCTGCCAGCATCCAAAGTTATTTGATAGATTGAAGTTTTATGCAAAGCACACTTTTATGTAGATGTGGATACACATTATTTAACCCAATTGAAAACATCTACCTTACCTACTTTTTCATAATTCAACCAGCACATTACTTATAATTAGGCAAGGAATATTCACTTGACATATTGTGAATATTAACTATATATTAACCTTTGCTTGGTATTACATCCATTCCTGAGTTACACTGAGAAATTATTCAGTCTTGTATTTTATCTATTCTTAGCGTAATTTTCTTATCCTGCATCTTTATGTTTTACTACTACTCATGTTAACTTTAATCATTGCTTGATTTTCAATGGTATGTTAACACACAATTCAGTTTCTCCCCTCCTTCTCTCTCTCTCTCTCTTTTTCTCTCTCTCACACACATACAGTACACACCTCTTATTCAGTAATATTGCCTGCTGAAAACAGGCTGACATGAGAACTATTAATTCTGTTGGAAGTAACTGGTTCCTGCTTAAATATAGCCAGTTATCATGTTGAGCAAATATTATTTAAGGTTTATTTCCAAAAATGACCAAACTCTAAGGACCCCATCCCAGATCATTTTATAAAGGAATAAATAATGCTCTGGGTAAGTCACTCAGCAGAGTAAAAATGTCGCAAAAACTTTCGAAGTTCTATGCACAGATTGGCTTTTGCTGTGTGGTAAATGCTGCTGCATTAATTCTCTTCAATTAGTGTGAATTTCACTGATATTTTTCTTCTGACCCAAAAACTGAATATAAATAAGTAAATGCTGTGCTCAAACTTTCTTCTGCAGTTTTTGCCCATACTCATTTCATTTGAAAGGGGAAAAAAAATTGAAAGGGAAGAAAAGCATGATGAAATTATCTTGAGATGGGTGCAGAGCAATCAGATCTCAAAGTGCCTTGGCTTCACTAAATGCAGTTTTTGGCATAACCAAGACCTTCTCTGCCTTCCCATGTTCAGTTTCTTATGTTGGCTTTTTCAGATCAGAAAGCATGGGTAGTGAGATCAGACACATAACAGAAAGAGTTTAATTAAAAATGTTGGAGTTAAGGACTAAAGTATTTGACAAGTAAAGTTGCCTGCCCATTAAGCTTTCCTCCTAGTGACTTCATGGACATGTCCATGAAGCTTTTTTGGCAAGAACAGAGAAATAGTTTTCCATTGTCTTCTTCACACTGTCTAGCTTACAGCCCTGGATGTCTCCCATCCATGTATTAACTAAGCTAAATCTTGCTTCGCTCCTAAGCTTTGACAAGGTTGGTCAGGTACTGTCTTTTGTTGTCACATGATATAAAAGTGTATGTAGTTCTGTCCTCAAATGCCCTACACTTTAAAATGATTTGGAAGGACTAGTAGAGAAGCAATAGAAAATGGAACATTTACCAACATATTTCTTTAGTCCGAACAATTTCCTACCACTTCTGTATTTTTGTTTTGTTTTGTTTTAAAAAAGACTTCCCATTATGCCCTCCCAAAAGAATTAAAAACAATGAGCAATAATCCACATTTACATACTACAAGCCCATTTTGGCTCCAAGCTAATTAAAATCAAATCAAAGTGGTTTCTGGTTGTGAAACTCAGCAAGTGAATGGTAGTTTATGCAAATGTAAGTAAAAAATAATGTAATTGCAAATGCTGTTTCTGCAAATGTTCAAAATCATCATCTTGTAAGATCTTTGCAAAGGGAATTTCAAATATTATATTCAAAATATTATTCCAGTAGAACTCAGTACTGTTGTCAATACTGAAGGTGGTGTCAGATTCTGTACATTGTCTGCTGTCTGGGTGAAAAATATTTTCCCCTTCCTTTGGATCCAAACAGATAGAGGTACCAGATTCTGATTGCCAGGGAGAAAGCATATTTGTCTGGCACTTGACAAAAAGGAAGTAGATTTCCAGAGCAATTAATGCTGCCTGTGGAATTAAAAGTAGTTGAAACTACTGCAGTGGGAACAAGAGTAACATCTCATGCCTGATCCAAAGGGGGCATTGAATGCAGGGTCTAATATGTGGCTGTTTTTTTTATTTTGATTTTTATTGACAACCACTCTCAAGGCCTGTTGAGGGGTACAATATTTTAATGTAAAGAAACAATATTTACCCCTCTTTCTGTTCCCTCACTGATTTTTTTTTCAAACCAATCCCTTCTTAACATATTAAGATTGAACTTCCCTTACAAACTGTCTCCAATAATTTTAAATGGTCCCATGTCTTAGCTGTTGCATATTTTAAAGTAAATTTTGCTTACTTCATGGTAAGCATATGGTTGCCTAATCTGAACTAAGACCACCTCAGGAGGGAGAGAAAAAGAAAGACAGAGATAATGTAATATCCCTCCCTCCTTTTTGTTCAAAAGAACAAGAACAAGAAAATTCTTCTGGACAAGAAATATATGTATATTGCCCTGTTACATGCTCTGCTCCCTAAATGCAGTGATTTCTGATCTAGATTGGGCCACAATAAAATGAGATACTACCGCAGAATGGCAAACTTTGTATCTATGATCCAGTTTAATCCTAAACCTATTTACTACTGAAGTAGTTTTAATGCGGTGGGTGCTGTTTCCTTCTTCCTTTCCCATTGTTGTATTTTATTGTATTAACTGTAATGTTTCATTTTATTGTTTTTCTAGTTGTAACACTTCCTTGCAGGGAAAGGCAGAATATGAATGAAATGTTAGTAAAGTAATAATAAATTCCAGACTATTCTTGTTTTCAGTTCCTATTCTCAAGTCATGATGATCCTACAATATACAGTTCATTTGCAACATTATAAAGTTTTAGTTTCATGGTATAGGACATTATACACATCATTGCTCTGCAAAGAATGAAATCTACAGCACTGTTTCTATTTTAAATGAATAGTAATATATTGTGCCTTTATTGCTCATTTTGGGATGTTCACAGTTCAGTTAGAAGAGATAAAGAGATGAAGATCATCATATCAGCCACTCTGCAAACAGTGCAGCTGAATGAAAATTGGCCAAAATGGGCATATTCTTTTATACAAAGTCTTACACTGAAAGATAAAAAAATCTGGCTAATCAACTAATCAGTAATCAGCTCAAAATCACAAGTAATATTTTTTAGAAAAGGACATTATCTTGATTTATTTATTCTCATGTGGTCAGTGTCAAAGATCTTCATTTGGATGCAAATTAAAACTATATTTAGAATGTTAAAAAAATTCAGATAGGGGTCCCTGTGGGAGACCACTTACAGGTGAGGGTGAAGGGAACCATTTAGGTATTATGCATGCTGTATCCTTTTCATCGGCATCAAAGATTATTTGCAGGAGGGGAAATACAGAGTGGCATATAAATTGATGTAGGAGGAAATATGTTCATTCCACACTGACTGCATTCTCACCGTTTTCTGCTGGAACTCAAGGATAAGTCTTTATGGTATTATACTCCACAGATCCACTTTCTTAGTTGTGTGTCTATGAAGTGTGTAGCAATGCTGATACATCCATAGGAAACCGAGGATCAAAGAATTCAGTAAAAGTTTGCTCCCATACCATTAGCTATTGGAGTTTTCTGACTCCAACTGAAAGTGTCATGCTTAATTTGTAAATTTAAAATGAGGAGTGACTGACCTTTATTTCTGTAGTAGTGCTTACTGTCAGCATGTATGATATTGAAAATGCTGGCAATTATAGTTCATTGCTAAGAAAACCACAGTCTCCTCTCTCCATGTTTGAAACTTAAAAACCAGCACTTTGAACGGTATTCAAAATGTCCTTCTAACTAGCACAGTTGTGGTATTTGGCCCACTCTCCAATGGTCTTAGGGGGATTATGAAAGAAGATTGCCCCTTTCGCACTATATGGACTGTATGTCTGTGTGTCTGTGTGTGCATATGTATACAGTAGATACTGATATATCTTGTAGCATCTTAGTGTTTCTAGCATTCTTATGTTCTTTCTAGTGTACTTAGTTTCTAGTCTGTGTGCTTATATGCTTTTTTGTGTGTTCTTTGGCCTTTTTACTATGCTGATGATTTTTATTACACAATTATTCTTTGTCTTGGGATCAGTCAGAAAAGATGGATCCAGTTTGTAAATGTTTTCAGCAATTCATAAATAAATTTATTCTGAATATATCCTGATTTATATTCTATAGTGTTCACAAGTGCTTGTACAAATTAAGGCTCGCACATATCACATGCTTTTCCTGTCAAATAAAGAAATCTATAAAGCCAATTTCTCTTTTAATCACATTATAACACGAATATAGTTGAAATCAACTTTTACATTTAACACGCTGAATTATGTCTAATTCAATTTGCTTCCCTAGAATAACCACCTTAATAATCGTCATGCCACACTAAAGTGTTTTATGTCACATTACACTGTATTTATGAAATTAACCTTTACCTGACATTTACATTTAATACTACAAGAGTTTTCCAATAAATCATTTAGTAATATTGAAATGAAATGTTATTGAGTGTCAGTAGTTTTCAGCTGAAACTGAAAGATGTTTGATGACAAATCAGCATCTTGCTTCTTGTATCAGTAGACAATATTTACACAGATTCTTTAATAAGAATGAAAGCTATATGTACTGTATATAGGCGCAATGAGATATCAAACTCTCCCTGTGAATGAGACTTCTGTTTTTCTATCATATTTGCAGAGTTTGAATTTGAAGGCTCCTGGTTGCCCACACATCCCATTCTGGAAAAGTCTTGCCAAAGGATTTCCCATATAATATCTTCCCATGAGATTTAATTGGAACATGTAAAGCCAGAGAGCCACCACACCACTGAAAACATGATTGTATGATGAAAGAGAAGACATTCACACACACACACCTCTTCATCACCTTATACTTGAAGAAGTGCAAATGGTGATTTCCTTTAAAAAACCTGGGAAAATGGTTTCTGTTTCATCAGGCACAATGAGAATTGTTAGGAAAAAATGCAGCACTGGCTGAGAGATTCAGAGCATTTCTCGGTGATATCCTTTTATAACAGTATGGTTGCATCAAATATTGTTCCTCTGATATCAGAACAAACATTAATAAAATTGATCAAATTCTCTTGCCATATGCAGTCATCTGGAAATTTGCCCTGGCGGTATAGGAGCTCCTCCAGGATGAGTGTACAGGAAGTGAGGATAGAAACTGCTCAGTCATCAGTAGCCATAGTGGTGATGGCCTGGTGAGCATCTTTGAAACTGATTGAATCTGTACTAAATCTAAATACTCACTGAGACCATAAGAGAGGCTGTTTTTCAGAGCTCCCATCAGATTATTTAATGCTGGCTATGTAGTCAACTTCCTAGCCTAGTTTGGGTTTGAACATGGTGTAATTTAGCTCCTGTCATTTATTTATTTATGGATTTTTTTATTATATAGTTCTTTTTTATGGTTCTGATTTTTATGCTGCTGATTGTCCATTCTGAGGGACTTGTTGACTGTTTCCTATCAAGCAGAGACTGTAATTTGTATGTTTGAATTTCTTCCCAAGTGAAGAATTTTGTACTTGTCCCTGTTACATTTCATTGTGTTATTGTCAATATATTACTTAGGCCTATAAAGTTGTTTTGAATTTTAGGGCTGTCTTCTACGATATTAGCTATCTCATAAATTGTGTGTCATCTGCAAATCTGATAAGCTTTCCCTCCATCTTTTATCTATATCATTAATAAAAACATTGATGAGTACTGTTCTTTGTGCTCTCTCACTTTATATCTCTCTCCAGTTTGATGAGGAACCATTGTTGAGCACATTTTGAGAATGATTGTTTTCAGTATGATCCATTGAATTGTCCTATCATTCAGGCCACACTTAACCAGCTTGCTAGTCTGCATGATAGACAGTACTTTGTCAAATGTGTTACTGAAGTCAGTATGTCTATAGCATTCCCATAATCTATGAAGGAAATTAGTTTATAAAAATAAGATAAGATTAGTTTAGCAACATTTGCTTTTGACAAATCTATGCAACACTCTGATAATTGCTGCATTATTTCCAAGGTACTTGAATGTTCTATTTATGATCTGTTGTAAGATTTTTAGGTAGCCATGTCAGACTGAGTATTCTATAGTTTGCTATAACTTTTGTATTTCTTCTCTTGAAGATGGAGTCATTCACCTTCTTCCAGTCATTTAGCACTTCACTAGTTCTCTAGATTTCTCAAAAAATAATATATAAGGATCCATCCATCCCTTCAGTATCTAGGATGGCATTTATCTGGTCCTGGAGATTTAAACTCAAAGAGCCATTCTCTGATTACTTTTGTATCAGTCCCAATCTTCAGTCCAGCTTCTTCATTCTGTTCTTCACAATTTTGTGGTGAAACACATTTTTTGTTTTTGTTGTAGAACACTGAATCAAAATAGAAGTTCAGTAATTTTGTCTTTTCTTTGTTATCTGTTAGCATTTTCCATGTCTGGCTCAGAGGCTTTACTTCCAGAAACCATTCAGTTTTCCTGAATAATCCATTTCTATATCAGCTAATTTTGCAGATTGTTACTGATCACTTTGCCCTGATGTCCTTAATATTCCACTTTCTCAACTAAGTTTTCTCTACTGATTAGTATTATTGTAAGTGAATGACAGCTGATCCTTTTGTGCCTTTCATAAAAGTTGTCAAGACAGGCTAGGAATTGGAAGAACCATGCTTGGCAGACCTCGTCTTCCAACAAATATTGGAATAATTAAAGTCTCTGATTATTATGACTTTGTGCCTGCTTGAAAGTTTTACTTTTGGAAGGAATTATCTATATCTTCTCCTTGGTTGGGCAGACAATAATGGACAAAAACAGTGACATTGCTTTTATTTGTTCCTCTACTTATTTTAATCCAAATTCTTTCTACAGTGTTGTTATATTCATTCATCTGAATTTCTGAACAGAAAAGGATATTTTTAGCATACAGTACAATACTACCTCCCTCTCTAGTTTGAACCAAGGCACACTGGCTTTGAAGATTCAGATTTATCATGATCCCATAGAAGAATGCTATTTTCTTAGCCCAAATGGATAAACTTTCCACTCAAACTGCCCATAATGCCAGATAGATAAGAGGAAAGAGGTGGAGCTTGTACTTTTGTAACTGAA
Organism: Python bivittatus; assembly: GCF_059951505.1. Lineage (NCBI taxonomy): Eukaryota > Metazoa > Chordata > Lepidosauria > Squamata > Pythonidae > Python > Python bivittatus. Next base: position 15,697,815 of record NW_028277035.1, read on the forward strand.
CTATTCCACTAGGACTTGCTTTATTTCCTTCAATGACAGCAGGTTTGGAGGGAATGAAGAAGGAACATATTGGAATTTCATATTTCAGTGATATCTCTCTTTCTAGCTAGTTGATTTGACCATGCATCTGGAAGCATCTGAACTGCCTTGAAAAAGCTCCTGTTAACTGATTTAAGTGATCTACTACAGTCTATGGGAATGGGTGGCTATAATAAATTTAAAATAATGATAATGGCAAGGCAAAGTATTACATGGCCAATACACAAAAAACTAGCAGGCAAAGCAGATAACAACAAGACCTGGCAACAGCTAAGAGAGGAAAGATGAAGAAAAAGACAGAGGGGCTAATGCTGGCTGGACAAGACCAAGCCTTAAGAAGAAATGCATACAAAGCCAGAATTGAGAAGACAGCAAAGACAGCAAATGCTGCCTCTGCAAAGAAGCTGAAGAAACAGTGGCCATCTAGTTAGCTGCTGCAAGAAGATTGCACAGAATGACTATAAACATGACAGCATGACCAAGTAGCAACAATGGTGCACTGGAATATCTATAAGAAATACCATTTGCCTGCAGGCAAGAACTGGTGGGACCACAGAACAGACAAAGTAATAAAAAGTGAAGAAGCTGAAGTGCTCGGGGACTTTAGAATTCAAACAGACAAGCACCTACCACACAACACACAAGACTTAACAACTGTTGATAAGAAAGACAAAAAAAGTGGGCATTGCAATACCTGGAGACAGCAGAATAGAAGAGAAAGAACTGGAGAAAACCACAAAATATAAAGACCTGCAAATAGAAATAAAACAACTGTGGCAAAAGAAAGCAAAGATAGTACCAATAGTAATAGGTGCCTTAGGTGCAATCCCAAAACATCTGGAGCACCACTTGAAGACCATTGGCATTGACAAAATTGCCATCAGTCAATTGCAAAAGGCAGCTTTACTTGGAACAGCTTCTATCCTGTGATGATACCTTTAACAACATCAAACAACATCTGCCTATCCCCGGTCCCCGGGAAGGATTTAATAGGTGGATAAAAATGCCAAATCCAGTCTAAACATCTGGATGATTCTGTGACCAACAATAATAATGTTGCCGGGTGTTACTGTCCAACAGTTCCCACTAGGCCAATGTTAATGTTGCACTGGCAATGTCACTGCTGTTCTTATATGCTGTCTAGAGTCTCTGATTTTGAGACAGCTCAACATTTCACAAATAAATAAATAAATAAATAAATAAATAAATAAATAAATAAGGGTAGGAATTCATGTCCAACCACAGGGACAAAATTAATATACAAATCAGTCCTTCAAGACCGTTTCCTCCCCATTTTCATATCCATGTTGCTTGAATCTTTTGTTGATTTCCAAAGTCTACATTTTTTTTGGTACTTATAGCTTATCCTTGCATTCATCACCTTTCAAAAATCAGAAAAAGTTAATATCAGTGAAGCTATTCCATGCATTTGATGCAGTGAGCTGCAGCTCACAAAAGCTTATTCCTCATAAAAAAATTTGTTAGTCTTAAAAAGTGCTTCCAGGCTCTTTCTGACTGGGCTTTCATAGACTAATACAGCTGTCTTCTTATGATAACCTTTCAAAGTATTTTTCAGCTGTACTCATTTTTGAGTTCTTGTTATTTGTTGTTTTTAATTATAAATTATGTCAGGGCCAATGTATGTAAAATTATATCATAGCAATTTGTTAAGTGGCTTGACAATATTAAAGACTAATAGCATTCCCTATTTGTATTATCACTGTATACTATCAAACTGTTGTGGCATTTAATTAATAGACCATATTGAATAGGATGAAACACCCAGTGCTAGTTATCTGAGTGGCAAAAACTTTCAACATCATATTAATTCCTGCTATTCCCAAAGAGTGAATGAAGAAATGAAAGCATACCACCAAGATTTATATTTGCTCGGTGCTGATTTGCATTCAGGATTGAATATGACATGCATTTTTGGTATTTGGTTCCATGAATATTCAAAGGCTTTTTTCTCCTATGAGTATGCTATTTATAATTGGAGTCCAAACAAGATGCTCAGGAGGTTTCATTTAAAAGTTAAATTCCATGTAAGAAAAATTGAAGTGCATACATATGACAATTATCTGACTGAGAGTAAACATTTAGAACCAATATAGCTTTTAAACTTAGAAGAAACTTTGCTTTACATGGTGAATTGACTAGTACTGGTCAAGTACAACATTTTGCTCTTGGCCAAGGAAATAGAAACTTTAGTTTGTCCTTGGAATTTACTGTAGGAGACAGGGCTATATGCTTGACTGGGAAGTCAATAACAGTCTGGAAGAAGGCAAAGGCAAATCACTTCCATATTACACCCAGGAAAATGCCCATCTCCATTAAGCTACCAGGAGTTAAGTTGAAAGAGGTGTTTTTATCAGGGTTCAAGTCTCTCTTTCCTTCACCATGGCAGGAAACAATGTTACTGATGACTGGTAATTGTGGCTGAGGGGTACTAAAGGGTCATACACCCACATAGGTCCGTGGATCACATGGGATCATGAGAGTCAGGTTGCATAGCTCTACTACTCGACTGAGGTACATTTAGTTCTTAATGATAAGGAAATGGAGATTTGTGCAAGGTAAATACATAGCTCAAATTGCAGCCTCACTCGTCAGTTTAATATCTACTGACATGGGACAAATCACATTCCACTCGACAAGTCTTCTGAGTATGTGTGCATGATTGCTCTGTCACTTTTTCCCTTTAAATACATTGATATATACTGCTTAGAGATCAGTTGATTTTCCCCATAAACTCAATTATACACTCTGTGATTATGTATTATTTTGCACTTACCAATATTATCATCATTGTTCAGTTATCACTATAGCATATAACATGAACTACAAGCTTTATGATAATAATTTCCAAAATCTTTATTTGTTGCCATTCACCAGGCTTTAGCTTTATATACAGACTAGAAGAGTTAGTTATAATAATCTCATTTAAATTTCTAGCACAACATTGTCATCAAAAATATTGAAAGGCTTATTTCCATGTTAAGTCTAAACTACATCTGAGCTGTGTAGGGTATCATTAAAATCTATAGAACTTTCAGTGATTGAGAATGACTTTATAAAAATCTAAAAATCTCAACAGATAATAGTAAAGAAGCTGGAACTTAACATGCATTTAATTTAAGAGCCTCTTATATTTTATGTCATGACTGAGGAATGCTGTGAATATATGGGCTGTGTTTTATAACTGAATAAGCAAACTTATCTTCCTCTTCTTCAACATAACAGGATTTAATGGGCTGTAAAAACTCTTAAGGGCCTGAACATGCTATTTTTGTCATGATAGGTAATTGGTTCCCAAAGCCTCTACATTATGTCTTCTCTATGAGAAAACAGTAGTACAATACAGTCTTTTACTCACTGTCAGTTGGAGGTACTAGCTGGACAAATCCTGTTGCCAGGAAATTGACTAGTCAAGTGAAAACATTATTTATTTGTTTGTTTATTTGATTTAGCCGCTGTTCAACTATAGATTGACTCTGAGTGGCTCACAACATAAAAATGAACTAACAAATAGGAAGGGAAAACATTAAATATTAAACAAGCTGGTAAATCTGGACAGCAACAACAATATATATATATAACACACCCAGCAAGGGGCTCCAACTAGCCTAGCCCATAGCCTGGGAGAAGATCCAGGTCTTTAAGACCCTCCAGACTGCCATGAAAGTGGGAGCCATCTGGATTTCAGAGAAACCTAATTCCAGAGAGCAGCACCGCCACAGAGAAGGCATGGTTCCAGTGTCCTGATAGATGGCATTGCTAAATCAAAGGAACCCATAGTGCGCCAACCCTGTTGGATCAAACTGGCCAGCCAGACATTATAGGAGATAGACAGTCCCTCAAGTAACCAGACCCTATGCCACACGGGGCTTTATAGATCAAAACCAGCACCTTGAATTGTACCCAGAAGCAAAGTAGCAACCAGTAAGACTAATGAAGTAAGGGTGGCACATAATCATACAGGTGTATGCTCATCACTGTCCATGGTGCTGCATTCTGGACCAGTTTAATTAATGTTTAATTAGCAGGTGATGCTATAACATTTATCTGAAGCCTGCAAGGTAGTTCCCTTAGTATCTTTTCATGTTTGGTCAGCATACTTTCCAAGGTTAACATGGAATTGAAATGAAGGGAAACTTATGTTGAGCTATCTTGAGCTCCCAGAAAAATATAAAATAATAAGTTTATATCACCACCACCACCACCACCACCTCAAGTCTACCTCCTCCCTTATTTGTGGGTTGTTCCTCACCCCTGGTTGAATTCAGTACCCTGTTTGTTATTGGTAGATCATGGAGGCAGCTGTAGTAGTTAATGCTATTGCTATTCAGGGGCCTACTGTCTCTACTCCCACTCTGAAGCCATATATAACCTGTATGGCTAGTCATCATCTATAACATTATCTTCCATAAGTAATTCTGATGACGGGCTAAGTTTTTGTATGCCCCTACTTGCTACGGTTACTAATATTTCAATTGCTATTTGACTCTTTCGTTATTGTTCACCTTCCTTCGCCTCCATTAAAATATTAAGCATGACAGAGAGCTGCTTTATTGCCAAGCACTGGCGGCTCACATTTGTTTCTTTAGTCCTGGCTAAAAAAAAAACGTAGCTTACCAGCTTTACTGAATAAGATAGCCACTCACTTTGTATTCCTGGCACTACCACCCATTTATTAGAGCTTGAAATACAACAAAGGAGCCATATAGGAGAGAGTATCTCAGTGAGCACTGGACTTATCAATAGGATAATGTGAGGATTTTCTTTTCTTTTTTGCTTTAAAGTTTAATAAAGGACAATTCTATTTGTAATTTGAACTGCTAATGAATATTAACTGGTGTCCTATTGTAAGTGACTGATTTCCCTATTTATGGAACTCCAGCATGAAGGCTGTTAACTGGACTTAAATTAAGTTTAACAAGTAATAGACTCTTTTTTTTTTCTTTTTTCTTTTCTTTTCTTTTTTTGTGAAAGGTGAGTTTTTAAAATTCTATACTTTTTGGGGACTAACATTTTGATGAAAATTATACAGTTGGATAATACTTTGATTTTTAAAGAAAATTAAAGATAATCTCCAAACGCCAAAAAGCTAATTGCAAAGATTCCTAATTATAAAGCATCAGTGAATAAAGCTAAGGTCTCACCTCACTCTTCTCTCACTTTTTCTCTTCCCAAGAATCAGAAATCCATTTACAGTGTGGAAGAACTGCAGGACAGATTGGGCAATACTATATGCACTGTGTTAGAAGGAGCTTTTTTTCTCTACAAACAGCAGAAGATATATGGTGACACTTTCTCATGAATGATCTAAATGTATTTATGATGTGAGATATATAGAAACAAGGCAATACCTTGATAGGATCTATTTTTATGAGCCAAAAAGGACAACATTCAGGTCTGGTAGTAGAAAACTCACCCAAGAAATTCCAACAACTAGAGTGTATCCAACAGTTGTTTTATTATTTCCAAAGCTAACAGGTTACAGTGAGTTACTGGTCTCTTGAACTCAGAAGAGCCAAAAGCAAAAACTGAAAGGTCAAAAAGTTTTATGAATGAGTTACACAATACATGCTATTGAGTAGATCTAACAATGGGAAAAATGTCTCCTAGATTGCTGGTTCCTATGTAAATATCATGAAGCAGACTGAAGCTTATAGAAGTTTACACCTTAATATATTTATTAGTCTTACATTTGAAGCAGGATTCTTTGTTTGCTGCAACATAGAAACACAATTACCTTTCTAGGATAAGTTTTCTAACAGTCTCAAAGAATGAGATGTGTGTGTGTGTGTGTGTGTGTGTGTATTCTGATTGCTCTATCTATCTCTCTGTCTAATCAGTAAGAAGCACATCATGGCCCCAAAGGCTTCTGAGAAGCCAAGTTTTTATGGCTCCTTGAAAATATAAGAGGGATGGTGTAGTCTGAATATCTAGGAATAGGCTATCTAAAGGCAGGGGGTCTATGTCTGAGAAGGTTCAACTATGGAGTCCCACCAAAGGACATTCCTTTAGATTTGGGACCCTCTGTAAACCCTCTCTACTCAAATTGATCTGATGGGCAGATTCAATCTGAAGAAGGCAGTTTCAGAGTTATCCAGGCCTTAAGCTGTGTAGAACTTTAAAGGTGATCATCTGTGCCTTGAATTCAAGCACAGGGAATCATGAGAATGCATCCTTTTAAATCCATATCATTACACATTTTCCCATCAAGTTAACTACTTTCAGAAGCTTTATCTTTCACTCTTTACTATAAGTTCATTGTTTTACTAGGGAAGAGACAGTGTTAGTTATGATGTTGGCTCTAAATGAGGTCATATTCTCCCAAAGGAGCAGGTCTGCAACTTGGGAGTTCATAGATGTTCCCTAAACAGCAGATGGAGACATGACTAGGAAGTATCTTGCCCCAGGATCATCTGGTGCATCAGGTGTGTCCTTTCTGGAGCAGAAGGCCCTAGCCACAATTACTCATGCCTCATTACATAACTTGAGATTGGATTTTGCAATGCACTGCTTGGGGATGCCTTTGAAACCATAGTTGGTACAGAATGTGCCAGTTTGCTTTCTTCAGCTGGTGCAGAATGTGGCAGTAGAGTTGCTGTTGATGTATTGAGTACCAATTTGTTTTTGAATACAATTCAAAGTGCTAGTTTTGACATGCAAGGTTCACTATGGCTTGTGTCCAGGATATCTGTGGGATGTCCAACCTGTGCATTCTTTGGATTTCCTCCCCTCCCCCCCAACAACGGATATTGAGTTGTTGGGAGTTTGGAGATAAAACTTTTTAGTGGCTTCCCTTTCTCTTTGGAATAGTTTGTGCTCCCCCCAACCCCCACTTCAAGGTCTGGATGGCCTCCACACTGCCAGGCTTTGGAAAGCACGTGAAGACTATTTTTCCACAAGCTTTGGCACTTAAAATGTGACCTTACTTGATTATTTTTAACTTTAAACGTTTATTCTGGTTATACATTTTTATCCTGGTTGTAAGATGTGAATGTTAAGTCAATTTTATCAACTGTTATTGATTACTGGTGTGGGTCTTCCGGGCTGTGTGGCCGTGTTCTGGAAGTTTTGTTTCCTAATGTTTCGCCAGCACCTGTGACCGGCATCTTCAGAGTGCAGGAGCACAGACAGGAGCAGTTCTCTCTGTGCCCAGGGTGATGTAAATACCTTTTGTGGGTATTTATAGAGATCTGGGGGGGGGGGAAGGGGGGATTGGGGGGGTTGGGTTGCTGAGTGGCTGCTTGTTTTGGTGTCAGAATCTGTGTATCTTCCTGGGGATTAGGCAGGGTTTTTTCTTCTATTGAATTGTTAACAAGGGGCTGCTGGGGGTGATTAGCAAGTTCACATGTCCCGGTGGTTGAGCTGAGTTCGTTGACCTTTTGCAGGCTGTATTTCTCAGGACTGGTAGCCAGGTTTTGTTGATTTTTAGATTCTCCTCTTTTTTTATTGAAACTGTGCTGGTGTTTGTGAATCTCAATGGCTTCCCAGTATAGCCTGGTATAGTACACTATCTGGACAACACCACAGTATCTGGTACAGTATCTGGACAACACCACAGTATCTGGTACAGTATCTGGACAACACCAACAGCCACTATACCAGGCTATACCGGGAAGCCATTGAGATTCACAAACACCAGCACAGTTTCAATAAAAAAGAGGAGAGTCTAAAAATCAACAAAACCTGGCTACCAATCCTGAGAAATACAGCCTGCAAAAGGTCAACGAACTCAGCTCAACCACCGGGACATGTGAACAGTTCACACAATGAACTTGCTAATCACCCCCAGCAGCCCCTCGTTAACAATTCAATAGAAGAAAAAACCCTGCCTAATCCCCAGGAAGATACACAGATTCTGACACCAAAACAAGCAGCCACTCAGTAACCCAACCCCCCACACACACCCCCAATCCCCCCTTCCCCCCCCAGATCTCTGTAAATACCCACAAAAGGGTCACATCACCCTGGGCACAGAGAGAACTGCTCCTGTCTGTGCTCCTGCCCTCTGAAGATGCCAGTCACAGGTGCTGGCGAAACGTTAGGAAACAAAACTTCCAGAACACGACCACACAGCCCGGAAGACCCACACCAGCCATCGTATTCCGTGAAAGCCTTCGACAATACATTGTTATTGATTATTTTATAGTTTTAAAAAACTGTTTGAGGATTACGATGTTATGGTTTTATGCGACTTGTCCAGAATCTTATGAATGGGAGAAAGGTATACATTCTGCACTAAATAATTTAATTTACACTGTTTATAGACTGCCTTTTATTTTCATCCTTTATATTCCAATATATTTTGTAAGTGCCAAATTCAATGATACTGACTGATTGCTGACTGAAATTGATAGACACTCTTTTAAAGTGTCTATAAATTGTAGTTATGGGGATATAAGTGTGTAGTGCGTATGTGGGTGTGTGAAAGAAGGGGAAAGAATAGAATAATTGAATATAGATTCTCTATATCTGAATAATGTTTACAACTGTGCTTTGAACTTCTTTGTTGCATGGAGATGTGTAAAAGGGATAAGGTTCTAGGATTTTGTAAAGATCAAATAGCATCATGCACCAGTAACAGTGCCATGCATTTCAGAACGCATTGTAACATGCAGCAGTAACGCTGGTCAAATTTGGACAATGGTAAAGAAATGAAAGGGGAAAAATACTTTCTTTGGAATATATCTTTCAGTTCATTTCCCCAAATGTTATCATGCTGAATATTTTGGCTGAAGCCAGAACAGACCTAATCCTTGATGGGGCTGTGCAGAACCTGAGATTTCAAGGCAAAATGATGCTTCGGAATACACAGAGTGCACAATATAACACTTATTTCCATGTAAGAAAAATTGAAGTGCATACATATGACAATTATCTAACTGAGAGTAAACATTTAGAATCAATATAGCTTTTAAACTTAGGAACAACTTTGCTTTACGTGGTGAATTGACTAGTACTGGCCAGGTACAACATTTTGTTCTTGGCCAAGGAAATAGAAACTTTAGTTTGTCCTTGGAATTTACTGTAGGAAATATTATTTTGAAGGCAGGTTCTAAAATGACTTGGAAATGATAGGCATATAACTTAGAGAACTGGCCAAAATTTGGTGCTGGAAGTAGGAGGAGAAGCTGGGAAAGAAAGAAAAATAGTTTAAAAATGATGACACTGATGAAAGCGTTATTTGTTGGCATCTAAAGATGAAGGTATTTTTAAGAATTATTTCTAACCCAATGAATGTTGTAAAAAAACTATGGAAGGGGGTTCAGAGTTCTGTCTATTAATTAGCATGGTACATCTTCCAAAAATGAACCAAGTGGGATGAAATTTGAAGCTGACAAAAGATAAACTGAGTTTGAAAATAGGTTGGATCCTGCCAAGGGTTACAGAGAAACAAATTTCAGAAAAACATCCCTCAATGTATCCCAGTTGGGCAATGACATGAAATGTTGCCAAGTCCTCCATTCTAAGTCCCCTTCTGTCTTGGACATGCAACCCAAGGCAGAGCTGTCATTTAGGGTTTAAAAATAATTCCAAAGGCTTTCTCCAACCTCTTAGTTTGATCTCACATTCTGATCTGGACATCATTTGTTACCATTTTGTAAAAACCTAAAATCTGTGGTGAATCTACTTATTTGAAGAATATTATTTGGATAACTATTTGTTTTCAATGAAAATAAAGTTTACAGTATGCACATTTGTTGACTTATAATAGTATCATATCATAGTATAGGATATTATGATTTGAGAGTTGGAAGGAACCATGAAGATCATCTAATCCAATCTCAATCCAAAGAAGGAATTCACTAGTATAACATCCCCAAGAGATGGCTCTTTATCCTTCCTGCATTCAGTCTTCTAGTTCTTCTATTTGTTGGCAATCTTTCCCTCTCTTTTTTCTTTCCTCAGATAATCTTCTCTGCCAAACTTCTGTTAGATCTCCCTGCTTACTCATTCAATGAGTAGTCTGGCAATACATATATACTATATTTTACCTTGGGAACATTAAACTTAACTTGATCCCCGAGATGCCAATTTAACATGTCAGTCAAGAAATCTTTCCAGGTATAGATGTAAGCTTAATGTCAGGGATGGACAATCTTCTTGAAGCCAGGAACCACACTTGTATTTTGTGGAGGTTAAGGGCTGCATTGGGCAAGGTGATGAGGGAAGGTGGGGAGAGCCATATCTTCCACAGGGGTTTCCTGATTTTGCTTTCGGCATGAGGTAAAAAAAGCTTGGGGAAGGTTCATTTGAGGAAGTCTGTTTACCTACCAGATTTCGTCCAGCTGGATGGCAATTATGTGGGCAATCTCAAAAAGCTAATCAGGATGGGAGCTGTTATTACTTGGGTGGGAGATCATCAGAAATTCCTAGGGCTATATGCTTGACTGGGAAGTCAATAACAGTCTGGAAGAAGGCAAAGGCAAATCACTTCCATATTACACCCAGGAAAATGCCCATCTCCATTAAGCCACCAGGAGTTAAGTTGAAAGGGGTGTTTTTATCAGTGTTATATCACCACTTCAAGTCCACCTCCTCCCTTATTTGTGGGTTGTTCCTCACCCCTGGCTGAATTCAGTATCTGATTTGTCATTGGTAGAGCATACACAGGGTGCACAATATAACACTTACCTGCAATGCCTTAAAGCAGCCATGATGTTTCTTGGGATTGTACAACTACCACCTGAACTTGGGAAGGGACATGTTTGATTAAGGAGTTGCAGACAAATGTCACAACTGTTGGAATATATGGGGTTTCAACCAAGCCTGTCTCACATGAGCACAAAGGGGTGTGTTTGTGGCTCCGCTGAGGCCTAGCTTTGCTGCTTTGTGTGGGAGGGGCTTGGATCCTGCCTTTTTTCCAGTTTCCCTCATTTTCCTTCTCTTCTCCTCATGGCTCTTCACGAAGTAGGAATGAATCCTCTCTCCTGCTCAGAGTTTTTGCATTAACATTTCAGAACCCCAACAACAACCATATGCCAATGCTTCTTTTTGCCCTTGAATCCAGAGTGCTGCACAGCCCTAAACCTTTGCATTGGAATGATAATAATTTAAGACTTGGGTAGGGCAATAACAAAAACTTTTAATTAAACCTAGTGCATAAGCATTGTTTTTGCACCCCAAAGGGGAAATTGCATTTCTATAGCACATTTCTTCTTTGCAGACATCAATTTTGCTTAGCTGAGAAATGATCTTATCACCTTGAGTCCTTTTTAGCATAGCTATGCCTGCTCGATAATTGGCATGCTGCTAAAAAATAAGAAAAGCTCTTCTGTTAAAATTTCTCTTTCTGACACCTCTTCTCCCCCTGTACTTTAATTAAACCAGAAAGAGAATTTGTTATTCTAGGCACATCCAAGGCAGGATTGTTTATAACCTTAGTGTCATCATTTGATACTTCAGCTATAACAATGGAAGTGGCTACTAATCATATGAAGGTAATGAGAAGAACTCACCTGAAGAATGATTTCCCAAGAATAGGAAGTAAATGGAGAACATATTGGCCTTTTGAAGCTGATGTTAAGCCCCTTCACCTACTTGCAGAAGATGTCTCTACTGCTTCATTGACACAAAGAATGACTTGTAAGAAGCGATTGACGTTTTCTACTTCTCATTTCCTAGTACTTAATTTTTTTTAAATGTGACCTCCCAATTGAAAATATTCTAATTCATCTCATCTTCCATTCTCATTCAATTGAACTGAATGCAAAAGAAGTTAAAGTTAAAGTTGGTGACTTTCACAAGGCCCAGCTTTGTGTCCTACTTGTATGAGAATCAAAGATCCTAGACAGGACACGATGAGAGTTTAGCTCCATTAGTTCCTGAAGCATTCATTGTCCATGGATCTTAAAAATAACCCAGCTCTGTTCAGATATTTGTCTAAACAAGTGAAGGTTTCAAACTGGGTAGAGGATGGGGCTATACATGTCTACCCAGATCCTATGTTTTGCATCATATTCATATACTATCCTTTTTTATTCCCTTCATTATTTAGTAGATTTATATCTTGCCTTTCCTCCAAGAGCTCAGAATGGGGATATCCCTTCATTTTATGTACACAATAGCAACTCTGGGGCATGGGTGGAGCTGAGATAAAAGTGACTGGTCCAAAGCCACCAAGTAGATGTAAATCTGATTGTCCTCAGTCCTAGACCAATGCCTTAAACACTTGACCACACTGACTCTTCCATGAATTCAGCTAGTAGATCAGAAGAAGAGCTGTAATTATATTTATCTGAATGTGATTATGGTCCTTCATGAGCTCCTGAACTTCTTCTAGGGTTCCCTGATCTTATTAGAGAACTGTAGTCAGATTCAAACAGAGTACAGTTCTCTTCCTAACTGCTTAATGTGACAAAACTAGGGAGATAGCATGGCCATCTTATTCAGCCCCATCCTTTACCTGAATGGAGCTTATTTCTGCAGTGAACTGTGTGGCTTGGTTATTCATCTGACATTATGGAAGCTTTAAAATGACTGTGGTTATTTTTTTGTTAACAAACAATTTATAAATTAAAATATCCTGAACAAATGTCTGAGTGTTCACACACATCCAATTCTAAAAGCATTTCCATGTGCAATCTTGTGTCGTTTGAATGTAGATATGGGAAAATTATATTTCAAATTAGCATTCATTTATGGGAAGGATTTGTCTTGAAACATGACCTCATGGTTTACAACCTTCTAACATGTTTGCAACTTGTATAACATAAAGAACATCTACTGAAATGGAGCTTAGCTCCTAAAAATATATGCCATCTTAAATGGGTCTTTAGGTGGCATCGAACTCTTGTCTTAGAAGACCAGCTCTAATGGCTGATTACAGCCTGTTTCAATCTGACACTTTCCAATATATTAGAAAAGCAATTCTTGGAATTCCCAGACACCATAGATATTTAAATTCCCAATATTCCAAGTATAAACACTGTGCTAGCTGGGAAGTTTGGAAGTTGAAGCACATCTTGAGATCCTAGCACATCTTGAGATCACCAACTCTGGGAAAACTATACTACTGTAACAAGAACAAGCAGAATCATTTTTCCCATTAAAAGTTAACAATATAATCCTGAATGTGGTTGCGAGAGGGGTACAAAGTAGCAAATTGACCACCAATTCCTAAGCCCGGCCAACTCACATAGACCAAGGAAGATATGAAGGTAGAAGATACTTACTATTTCCCATAACTTACTGATTTCCTTATTGAGAGGGAAGCATTTTGATGGAGATTGCATTTGGATTTCTCAAATTCTGGCAGATCTAGAAGGGGAAAAGTTGGGGCCTTTGCCAATGAAGAAAGGGGCCCAGTCCTGCCCCCTGAATACCCTGCTTTGAAATCTACCATGGGGAGATATAAAACCACATAGCTTTTTGCAGGCATATTGGGAGATGTTGGGGTGCTTCTGAAAAGTTCCTTCTCCTCATTCTAATCCTCTTAGCATGGTTATCAAGGTGACGTAAGGTTGCTTTGTAATTTATTTCAGTATCAGCTTTCATCAGATGCATTGTGATTAAAGAAAGTGGTCTGAGACAGAAAGAAAGAGAACCTGGATAAAATAGAATGTAGTGCAATGCAATTTGTTATCCAACCAAATGAACTCAAGGAGCAAAGTGGAATGTTAAAGACAGCTTGCTAAGAACTGAATCCAGCCAGGCACACCTTTCCCTGGACAGCTCTGGGTTTACAGATAAAAAGCACTGGTAAGGAACAAAGCTGTAACTCCACCTAGGTGGGAGTAAATCCATTTTATATTGGGGAAAATGAAATGTTTTGGTTTTAATAGCAAGACATAAGACTACATTTTTCTTGAACTGAATAACCATGCAATAGAATCTTAGAGGCAGAACTAATCTATTAATCTATTAATCATGAAAGGCTTAAATGTGTAGAATGCTGATTGTGCCCCACTTCTTTTTGCTTTAACTATAGTATGTGATTAGCTCCATGGATCTTATGTGGCTGTCTCACATTCTTAAAGTTAGGCATGAAATGAATGATAGTTCAAACATGCCATGGAAGTGAGGTTTTAGAAGCAACACCAATGTGTCCTTGTGATTTTCTGTTTCAGAATTTCCAGATCAGACACACAGAGATCTCATATGATGCTCCAGGCATCTGGATATTATTTAATGGGAAAGCATTCTGATGGTTATAGCAAGCATTTGGAATATCTATCTATCTATCTATCTATCTATCTATCTATCTATCTATCTATCTATCTATCTATCTATCTATCTCCTTACTTGTTTGCTATTTTCTCACTTAGCTTTGCCAGGATGTCTAGGCACTGAAGACAGAAAAGTCCTGTCAGTAAGCAGTAAGACTAACTGCAGTGAGAGGTCACATTCTGACTTGGCAGATACAGTAGGAGTACCTATCTGCCCTGCTTTGTAGTCAGTACCTCAGCTCTGAAAGTAGCTCTCCCCATCTTGCATCATTCCTGGGGTAGCCTTCCCAACACATTCACAATTCTGGCATATTTATTGAGAAAAAAGGAGTTCTGCCTTCTGACTATCTAACAATGGAAAAATGACTTAAAGATAGGATGAGCATTAAGAGCTGATGAAGCTTATCAGTTTCTGAAGATTTCTATAAAGGGCTTTTCAACTTACATAGTTTGTGTTCTCAGACTTTCCAGTAACCCATAGTCTGTGCAAGTGGAATGAATTCTGTTCCCACCTTCCCCATCCTTGATCTCTCTGGTGATATTGCTTAATGCAAACACATACCTATCAGTGATGCCAAAATAGAATAGGGGAGAATATGGCCTACCAGACCAAAATACAGGAAGAAGAAAGTTACAATATATCACTCAAAATTTTATAGAGGAAAAAAGACTAATGATTTGCAGGATCATTAATAAAGAGGGAAAAGTCAATAAGAGCTAGTTGAACTGAAAAATTATAGGCTTTAAAGAACAGAAAAATGGTCCACCTAGTTTGATGACAGATCTGTTGATTCTTGCTATCCTTCCCTCTTTTCTCTCAAAGCATTTTTTTCCCAAACTTCACTCACCATTTCTTTTGCTCCCACAGACATATTAAATGGAGAATAACAGTCACCATAGGTATGTATGCATGTATGTATTTAACAGATTTATATGGCTGCCCATGTACGAGAGAAACTCTGGGTGGTGACCAAGGATAAAACGCAATACAATTTAAACAAAGGGAAAAAGGGAAAAAATAATTCGTAATAGTTTACAAATCCTACCTAGGGAGCATACAGCTGAGATTTCAAAATTTTAGCTTGTGGGGACATCATCTTGCTCTTCTCCTGTTCAGGCAAATGATGCTAATTCTGGTGCAATGAAAGTTTGTATAAGCCATAAACAGCTACAGCTACATAAACAGGGATTCTTACTGGCCATAAAATACTAAATTGGACTTAATCTTATTTGTTTGTATGTGCACGTGTGTGTATGTTCAAATCATTACCTTCCCAATTTTCAGCCATAAAAGATAAGTTCCATCTATAAACTGGTGAATGCACAATTGGCTTCAGCCACATTTCTAGATGAACAGTGTTCCACTTCAGTTGTTGCTATAGCTGACCAATTAATATATTTTTTTTTCTTTGCAGATTCATTTTCAAAGAAACTGAAAGGGCATATAGAAATGGTAGTCAAAATTCTATTGATACTCCTTACAAGAAAAGAAAAAGGAAGGAAAGAACAAAAGAAGGAAGACAGGAAGGCAGGGAGGCAGGAAGGCAGGAAGGCAGGAAGGCCCTATCATCTATGCTATCTAAACGAACAAGGGGCCAAATGTGAATTGAACAATTGACGTGTGTCTGACATAGATAGAAACAGAAAAAGTTCTTGACTACTTATTATAAATAAGAGTCAGTGTACTCTTGGTTGGGGGCGGGGGGGGGGGACATGCTGCAGTGAATGGATTATGTTCCTTCTCTAGGATTATTAAAGCCAAATGGCAGATTGGTCTTGTTTGAACCTATAATGGTGAAGGTGTGGGCTGTTGTAGGTCAGAAGGCATGCATCTTTGTAAGACTGATTTGAGTTTCTGAATGGCCCACATCTACTTTACTTTGTAAATGAATATAGACAGATAATACTATGTAAACTGCATGTAAAATAACCCTTGTGGGTATACCAACTTTGGCTTTGAAGGATCACTTTGACAGTAGTTCACATAAGAGCTTATCTGGCTTTGAATGAGTTATTTAGATTGCTAGGAATTTAACTAGGGAAGAGTTTGCAAACTATATTATTTCTGTCTTGCAAGAAATACAAGTACTTTAAAAATGGTGAAGTATGTTCTTCTGCAGCCAGCTTGTTTGCCACTTACATAACTACAGGGATTTTATTTCCATAATAAAGAAATAATTTTGGTTGCATGAGGATATATGGTCACTTTTGTTAGCTGGCACTATGCTGAGACCTGTGAGAAAGAGTAAGTAGCTGTCAAGATAACAGCTCCTGTTAAACACCGTAGATTCCAGATGATACTTAGAGAATCCTTTTGAAAAAGCTCATAGGATTAGAACATGGAACTGCATCAGAAAAGAATTCTAGGCCTCCTCCTCCTAAAATAGTAGAGTACTAAATTCCTAATAGGCTAGGGAACAATATATTGCCACAGCAGCAATATATTTCTGAAAGCCATGAATGTACTTATATATTTAAAATAAATGTGCAGAGACATTATTATACAAAAGACCATTCTCAGATTGGGTTAGAAGATAAATCACATTTTCAATATATCAGAGCTGTTGGAGCAGAGAAATACTTAGATTTAAATAACATTTTTCTCCTTTTTAATTTTTGTGATCCGTTTCTTTAATTTACATTAAAATCTCATATAGGAAAGGTGCCATCAAAGAGGTCTAAATGCTTGGCATTTATTAATATTAAATACCAGCATGTTCCACAATTTGATGGGCAGAACATAACATTGTTTCTTTTTAAAAGTACTGATACTCTCTAATACTAATTTTTTGTAGATAGTTCATGAAAAGAAATTATTTTTAACTGCCTGGGCCAATAGTTTATTAAACCTATTACCTTTTCCGGTATGAATTGGAGAATCAAAATGCTTCCTTCTGCAATTAAAAAAAAATTACTGATTTTTTTTTTTTTTATAAAAATTGGTTTTGTGTTCATTTGGAGCATAAATTGAAGCAATAGCTATTTTCCCATGTTCAGTCTGAAATCAAAATAGCATGAGTCTCCCTTCTTCATCCTGAATTTGTTTTTCCAAAATCTATAATGAATTTCTAACATATATGACTGCTTCATTTTTCCACCTGCCCTAGTTCATAAATTTTGGACTGAGACATTTACATTCCAGCAAATTAATATAGCCTTTTTAATACGAATCTCTTGAAGGCATGTACAGTGGTATTTGCATCCCCCCTTTTCCTTTAAAATGGACTATTCAGACTGTTAATATTAGTTGAAAATATTTTAATTTGGCCCATAATGTAAGTTATTGCGTTAGTTTATGAAGAAAGAGCAGCTGCTTGATCCATTTTTTAGTCTTCTGCCTAGTCTAGATCTTTAGCCTGTTCTGTTTATGTCAAAAATCTCAAATTTCTTCTCTTTCTACCAGAGGAATATCTGGTAGAATCTCAGTTACTATTTCTCCCAGTTTTAAGGGACTATCATGCTTTTTGGTTCCAGTATTGCATCCTTTGTTTTCAGGTATGTGAACTGAATAAGCATCTTGCATGGTAAATTTCTTCTTTGTGCTATCCATGAGTTTATTCTGTATAAATTCTGTATGTGGATGTAAACTTTAAATTAACAAAGAAAGCAGATACCATCAATAACAGCTAAAAACAAATAAACCAAGATGATAAATCAGCAGAAGTTTTATTAAAATATTTGTAAACTGAAACCAGGTTTACTCTTTAAATTGTCCCTGAGAACATTTAAGTTAATCTGTCCTCCCCTCCAAATACTTCTTAACCATTCTATCTCAGTTTCAAGGAAAATAAAGGACCTTAGTTTATTCATATTCCAAAAGAGAAGAAAACTGACGAATCAGGTACAATATTCTTGCCTTTACCTTAGTTACAAGGTGATTAAATTCTGCACATATGAGCAACCCCACTTTCATTTTGCTTCTCTGTACAGTCTACAGTGTCCTTGGCTTTCTCCCCTTCCATTATCCCAAAGAATTCCTTTTTTAGACCAGGCAGTCAGAACAGGGAGGGAGGCTGCAGAGGGAAGGAAGGATGGACTGAAAAAGAGAAGAGGTCACCATCACCTCACAGCAATAAATTAAGCTAAGTGCTACCATGATGTAGAAAAGAAGACATCTCAGAGGAAGAAAGCTTTTGAGAAATTAGCAGATGGATTTCAGTATAGTGTTAACATCAGGGCAAATAAGAGAGCTGGAGTTAAAGGAGTTAGAAACTTC
Source organism: Python bivittatus (assembly GCF_059951505.1). Lineage (NCBI taxonomy): Eukaryota > Metazoa > Chordata > Lepidosauria > Squamata > Pythonidae > Python > Python bivittatus. Next base: position 15,716,253 of record NW_028277035.1, read on the forward strand.
TTAAGTTGCAGTCACTGCTGTTGTGGCTAAAGTTTCATAGTCTGCACATCTTTTCTTCTCCATTAAATGTTTTGTAAGCAATGCAATAAGAAAGTGCACTGTTATCATTTGGCCATGTAACTGGTTTCTGCCACAAATGTTTAAAATATCCTGCTTATGTAAAAGGGACATATTTGGCATGACACCTTGTGTGCAAAATATATTCATAGTTTGTGCATATATTTGAATTTTTAGCAGCACTAACATGGTAGCTATAAATGTAAAGGTCTGAACAACTTCTGTCAACAGATTAGCATCTAGAAGTATAGGAGATAGGATCTGTTTAGTTTGAAATCTCATCAGCATTTACATGACTTCAGCATTTCAAAACTGTAACACAGTAATACAGCAATTTGGTTGCTATGAATAGCTAAATTATTTAAATCTAGTCTACTACTCAGGTTTCAAGGTCACAACAAAGTGGTAACCGAGCTGTCTCCTCTTCTGCAACAGAGCAGAAATATCCCAGTTTTGGTGCTGTAATCTAGCCAATTTGGAAACATCAGCATTCTTGCCTTTTTTTTATTTTATTTTATGTTTTTCTTTTGGCTGTCTCTCCCTCTACATCAGTTCTTGGAAAACATTGCCTAATGGCTGACTTATACAATAAATAGGCAAGTTTGGTTGACAAGGGATACATTAGTTCATATTTGAAAAAAAGATTTTGGAAATGTGGCTTTGATCAAAAGCTGAGCATGAGTCAGCAGCATAATGTGGCTGAAAAAAAGGCCAATGCAATTTTAGGTTAGATCAATACTTCTCTAGTTCCACTGCATCATTACAGGAGCTGAAAGTAATGTCTATATTGAACTCTGCATAGGTCAGATGCCACCTTGAGTATTATGGCCAGTCCTGATCATCACCCTTTACAAAGGCTTGAGATAAATTGGAACTGATTCAAAGGAGTGTGATAAACATTCTTCATATATCTGAAATGGTAGTAGATAAAAGATAACATCAGCCTGCTTCTATTGCCTTAATGTACTGGATAGAGGCCAAATATGATCAATTACATTGGTCTCTGTTGCATATTAGAAAACCTATGAAGGACAGCCATTCAGCCATGCAGCTGTTGATTTAGGCAGATACTACACTTTTTGTTACTAGACATATTCAAGCAGAGACTCCCTAGCCATTGCTAGAGAATGTTTAATTAGATTTAATTGTATTTCAGTCTAAGTCAGGGGTTGGACTCTAAGACTTAAAGATCCTCTTTCAATTCTGTAATTTTATTTTCTTTATGTTTTTGAAGTGAAAGAATTGACTATCAATTTTTACATGGAAGACTTACCTGGCAGTTTAAGTTGTGTACATGACAGAGAAGCGGGCTTATGTACTGAGTGTGCCTCTATGAGAAGCTCAGGGAGTATATGAACAAGGCTGATGGATTCTGTGCAGCAACTGTTCACTATATAAAATTCACTATATGAAATTCTGTCACCTAAGATAGGCTTTGATATGTTTCTCTGCTAAGGCCTCATAAAGCATTTGCTTTTATGGGGCAAATCCAGATTTATGGCTATTTTTATTGTAAAAAAAATAGGATTGCATTTACTATTGTGCAATATTGATATGAAGACATCTTCATGTGTGGCAGATAATACTGGGAAAGCTCCATGTGAGCTGACAAATATGACAGAGATGTAGCTGAAGTTACATTAGTTCCCTATTTTGTCTTAGGCATGATGCACCCATCTTATGTAATCTCTGCTCCTAGAGAAAACGGCTATGGTCACAAGATTTATTGCAATCCCCAGAAGAAAAGTTATTATTAAATATAGGCAGAGAGAGACAGTGCTGAAGGGAAAAGATAACTGAGACTCAGATATATTTCAAAAGATTTTTAAAATAAAGTTTTGTGTCAGAAAAAGAAAATGAGAGTAAGCTAGTGTGAGACAAATACTATATCACAGAGGATTTATCCACATTCTGAAGTTCTGTGCTAGGGGATAATTGTCCTGTTGCCCCACACTCCCATCCCCCTGTGTCCATCCCCTGGGAGAAGATCTGAAGAGGGGAACTTGCTTTATGCAAATAGGCTTATTCCTGGCTGGTGTGGGTCTTCCGGGCTGTGTGGCCGTGTTTTGGAAGTTTTGTTTCCTAACATTTCGCCAGCATCTGTGACCGGCATCTTCAGAGTGCAGGAGCACAGACAGGAGCAGTTCTCTCTGTGCCCAGGATGATGTGACCCTTCTGTGGGTATTTATAGAGATCTGGGGGGGGGAGGGAAGGGGGATGGGGGGTTGGGTTACTGAGTGGCTGCTTGTTTTGGTGTCAGAATCTGTGTATCTTCCTGGGGATTAGGCAGGGTTTTTTCTTCTATTGAGTTGTTAATGAGTGGCTGCTGAGGGTGATTAGCAAGTTCATTGTGTGAACTGTTCACACGTCCTGGTGGTTGAGCTGAGTTTGTTGACCTTTTGCAGGCTGTATTTCTCAGGATTGGTAGCCAGGTTTTGCTGATTTTTAGACTCTCCTCTTTTTTATTGAAACTGTGCTGGTGTTTGTGAATCTCAATGGCTTCCCGGTATAGCCTGGTATAGTGGCTGTTGGTATTGTCCAGTATCTCTGTGTTTTCAAATAGGATTTTGTGTCCAGTGTGCTTAAGAGCATGTTCAGCTACTGCAGATTTTTCTGGTTGCTGTAGTCTGCAGTGTCTTTCATGTTCTTTTATCCTGGTATGGATGCTGTGTTTTATGGTCCCGATGTATACTTGCCCGCAACTGCATGGTATGCGGTATACTCCTGTGGCGGTGAGGGGATCCCTTTTGTCTTTTGCTGATTTTAGCACTTCTTGTACTTTTCTGGTGGGTCTGAAGATTGTTTGGAAATTGTGTTTTTCCATCAGTTTTCCCATGTGGTCTGTGACCCCTTTGATGTAGGGCAGAAATACTTTGTTGGTGGGTGGCTGTTTTTCTTTTTCAATCACATGTTGTTTTCTTGGTTTGATGGCTCTTTTTATTTCATTCTTGGAGTAGCCATTCACTTGTAATACCCAATTAAGGTGGTTAAGTTCAGAGTTTAGGAATTGGGTTTTGCAGATCCGATTGGCACGATCCATGAGGGTTTTGATAATGCCTCTTTTCTGACGTGGGTGGTGATTGGAGTTTTTGTGTAGGTACCGGTCTGTGCGGGTGGGTTTTCTGTAGACTTTGTGTTCTAATTTGAGGTCTGGTTTGCGTATGACCAACATGTCTAGAAATGGAAGTTGGCTGTCCATTTCTTTTTCCATGGTGAATTGTATATTGGGGTGGACGCTGTTAAGGTGGTTCAGGAACTTCTCTAGTTCTTCTTCATCCTGACTCCAAATTGTGAAGGTGTCATCCACAAATCAGAACCAGACTGTTGGGGTAATGGGTGCAGTTTCGAAAGTCCAACCCCCCAACCCCCCCTTCCCCCCCTAGATCTCTATAAATACCCACAAAAGGGTCACATCATCCTGGGCACAGAGAGAACTGCTCCTGTCTGTGCTCCTGCACTCTGAAGATGCCGGTCACAGATGCTGGCGAAACGTTAGGAAACAAAACTTCCTAGAACACGGCCACACAGCCCGAAGACCCACACCAACCATCATATGCCGGCCGTGAAAGCCCTAGGCTTATTCCTGTTGTCAAAATCCTCATATGAGTCCCTAAAGTTTGAAAGAATAGAATCTAAGCATGGAGATTAGGCTCCTCACTTCAGATCTTCTGGTCAGGCAGGGTTGGGTGGAATGGAATGTTGGAGAACACAAGATCAATGGAAGTACATGTTCCTTGTAATACTAACTGGATCAAGCAGAACATCCAAATGAGGTTGGAGAAGTGGAGTAATAAACAAAATTGTCAAGAAAGTAGGGTGACATTCATAATTATCTTAGATTGCAGATTAGGGACAAGATCAGCAAGCTGAGAATGCTTATGGGCTCAAGTCACTGAGAATTTGTGCTCATTTTTTAAAATTTGTCTTACCAAGTGCTTAAATCTCAAGGAGTGCCAGAAGGTTCCACCAATAAAAGCTGAACTTTCTGATTCTGAATGTTTACCAGACATCTGTGGAATAAGCCAGTATTTCTTGATATTTTACATAGAGGAAAACATAAAATTGGCAATTTCTTGACATCCATTGTTAAATTATGTATACATATACATGTACAACACTAATGTAATTATTTGCGCGTATGCTTGTCTTTGCAGATATTTAAAGATAATGTGTTTACATGCTTAGATTAAATCGTGACAATGAAATTAAACTTGTAGAGAAAGTAGACATTCATGCCCAGGCTCAAAGTAAACACAAATGGAAGATGCAGAGAATTATTTAAGAGATTTAAAGTAGATACCAAAGAGTGTAGTAGAAGGGGAAGAGAAAATTAGTCAAGCAAGAGATATCCAAGCTGAGTCAAAGAAGGAGAACAGAATGCAAACAAGAATAAAATCCATATTTATAATAGACTGTTAATTCCTAGGTTCATAATCTAACCATAATATACAGTGCAGGAATTTATAGCCATAAACACCTGAAGATTAAATATTATGCAACAATCCCTCACGCTAAATTAGTACAATGTCTGGCACTTGCACATTCAGCCATCACTACCAATTTCTGCCTTGTATTTTACAGACCCACTTAAACACAAGAGTGTGGTCCAAATACAGTATTGTTCTCTTACAGAAAAATGTAACTGTCAGCCTACTTAATGGAAGAATGATGTTACACTGTAGATGTGGACAAAACCAGTATGACCTGTTTAAGGGTGGTGCTGGAGTGGCATTTCTTGGCTTAAAGTACCAGTGAAACAGTGAAGAATTCTGTTCATCTGAAGAAGAAAAGATTCTTGTTGCTGTCAGAAAAGGAAGGACTAATAGGCTTGCCTGACTGGAAAATGTGAAGTTATGTTATGCCTGTTGCAAGGTTATGTTCTCTTTTGCAAACAAACTAGGATAAGAGCAAAGTAGAAATAATGATTGCAAGGTTTATTTTGCAAATTCATTTCTTGCATGCCCTACAGCTCATAGTGTGACATGCACACAAATAGAGATGGATAATTGTGCACAACTGATGCAATACCAGCAAAAGTAATGGCATGAAAAATAAAATGAAGGGTTAAACCACATTTCTTTCAAAGCAAATAAAGTTTTGAATACATACAGTTACTCCTTTCTTTTTCATTCCATGTTACTTTTGTTATTCTCTAACAGAACCGACATGAAATAAACATAACCAATTTAATCTGGCAGTTTTTCAGATTGAACTAAACAAGAGAGCATTTTCTATTCCTACAACCCCAAAATTGTGTATAAATCTGATGCTAAAATGGTTTGGAGGTAATCTAGAAAGTTTCTTGACCCAAGAGGGACTTAGGAAGTAGGGGGAAAGGAAGATATATTGAACTCTAAGAGGAAAGGAGTGGCAACAATTAATTAATTTTGGAGAGCAAAGCATTGGAACATGATTAGATGAGCAATAATTTTTTAGACATTTTTGGGTCATATGTTCTGAGTGGATGATGGATAGAAAAAGGATTAGGTACGGCAAGATTGAAGAAAACAGAGGAGGAAGATAACAGATAAGGTGGATGGATGGGATCAAGGAGATTACTGAAATATCCTTGAAAGAGCAATGGATTGCTAAAGAGACGTTGAGATGGTGAGCATTTGTCTATACAATCAGTACCAATCAGATTTGATTCAATGGCATCTAACTAACTAAATGTGCAGATATAAGGTGTTGTTATTTTATTTTCCTTATTTGCTAAGAGGGATATGCCTTTTGTATGAGAAGCAAATCTATCTACAACTTTGTTCAGATCAAGAGACTTTGACATTTCCCCCCCCCCAATTTCCATAAAAAGTTAATTGTCATGCAGATCCTCTCAACACTATCTTACTGTGTCCTCCCCCCCCCCAAATATCCTTGCCTTTGAGGCATTTCTATATTATATAAGCTGTATAATGGTAATTATTTGTTTGGGAATGGCAACTTATTCTAACTTATTCTTTTCCACTTTCTTGGTTAGTCAAAACCTGCCAGTTCAGGCTGATTTTCTGTTCCTGTCCCAGATTGTATAACAGGAGAATTTGGGATAAAAGTAACACCGCTGCTACAGCAGCTGAAATGGGCAAGGGGCATGATCTCAACCCCACCCAGTTCCTGACAAGGAAGAAAGCTAAGGAGTTGACCTAGCTTCGTGAAGGACAAAGAAGTCTCATTATCTGGTTGCAATTTAGTCTAGGGTAAAGAAGAGTGAATGAGGCTTCTTTAAAAATAAAGGGATTCCTTTAAAGATAATTAAAGCAATTGATGAAATTGTATTATAATCTATGGCTGCATTGTCTGACACATTGATGTACAGATCCACTCAGGTGGATGAAGGAACAAAAGGAAAAAAATCTACTGCTCCTTACTACTCTTGGAAGTCTTCTCCAGATTAATAGCCAGAAATAAGTTCCTGTTGCTCCCAAGACACAGCAGAAACTGAAGAAAAGAAGGTTTGAAAGGAGGCTCCAGGAATGGAAGGCAAATGCAGAGAAGTGTTCACGTTTCACTTGTAAGTTAGATACCTAACTGCACTGAATGCAGCAAAGTTAGGTAGCTGTCTATGCAAACAAATATTTACCTATGAGTTTAACTAAAAAAAAAAAGTCCAGAAATGGCCTTTCCAGTACAGATCGCTTTTTCAAAACTACTGTATATATAGATGAGTAGTACAGAATAACTTTATAAACACAAAGTGTACTATGCAGTATTCATTAATGTAGGCTTATAAAGTTACAGCAGCATGGTGACAGGGTGATGCCTTGGTAGGAAAAGGGACTGTACTGTGTATTCTGCCCAGGACAGTCTCATAATTCCAAGAGCCACAGTTCAAAGAGCAATTGCTACCTCATTGGCACACTCTGTTTCTTCCTATTTGTCACTGTGTTTGTTTGAACATGGGAATATCAACCTTGGAAACATTCTGCCTTTTTGATAGCCAGAAGAAAGGCATGGAGAGGCCTGCAAGGCTGTCCCCCACTCCATTCCACTGGGTAGAACTTTTAAGGAAAATCTGAATATGAATTCTAGCTCTGGAAGAGAAGAAGAGGCTATTACTCCAACAGCAGAGCCTCATAGTATTGGATTTGCTGGAAGGAAGGGAGCTCTGCACACAAATAACTGTTGTTGTTTTTTCAGCCTAGGCTTTGAAGAGGAGACTCAATCACACTTTTGAAAATAAGCTGTGGTACTTCCTATTGGTGTTGGTGAGGCATGGTCAAAGGTAGGCTATGGGGGCAGCAGTTTTTCTATGGGCATCCAGTTTTCCCCATCTCAAGGACAGGAGAAAAGTCCATTCATGTGCCTGTGTGGACAAGTCCTAAATATCTGTTATTGGTTCAGATGATAGGAGACCATTGGCTCCTTCTGTAAACAGAATGCTACCTTAAATCTTCTGATCCATATATATTTTATTTGAAATATGTTTATCCCCCTATATTATGCTTGAAAAGCACAATCAAACTAATACAGCTATTTTTATTTCTTATGTTTTGAGTGCTCCATGTTGGCTACTAAAATCCCTGGGAAACGTCAATTTTCTTGAGGGTGCTTTAAAAGACTCATGGCTGTTCTTTGTTTGCTTTGCAGCTGGCCTTGATGCTGCTAATGTGCAGAGGGAGTTATCACCAAAGGGAACTCTTCGGCGGTTTCTCTCTTTTTCCTTATTATGACCAGTAAAGTTCCTGAAGGAAAAAAAGAAAAAGAAAAAAAGAATTTGTGTCAATGTAAAAGAATTCTGCAAAGGTACAAAAGTTGAAAATATATGAAATGTTTCATTAGCAAAGAGTCAACAAAGAATTTGACTTATGAAAATATTTAGCAAGATTAAACTGAGAGTAGAGAGAGTAACCAAGTCAAGGAATACAAATGAAGGCAATGAGCTCCATGTTTCAAAGCATAGTTCACTCCTTGGAGATTTTCAAGTCCTCCTCTTTCTTTTCTCAAGCAATGTCACTAACCTACCCAGCTTCATTGCCATCCAGATTACTGCTGCCTGGCTCAGTGACATGTTTTAATGCTGCCATACCCAATGGATAGATAGCAGTGTGAGGACCCCAGCAATTCTCACATGGTGTTTCCACCCTGATCACAAATCAACCTGGGACTCTCCAGTCATTTACACTGTAACGTAATAAAGCATTTTCAATTAAAATAAATTAACATTATAAATGGGGTGTGGAGAGAGGGGAAATTGCAGTTTGCATCAAGGAAATATTGGTGCAGATGAGATTTGGGGTCTGAGGGATTGTGTGTGGGGAATTAAATGAAGAGAAAGATGTTCTTCTTGAAGAACTCATACATTATTTTTTCACTGTCTCTTATTATTAAGGGGTCATTTATGCCATCAAAGCTTATTTGCTTCAGAAGAGCAGGTAAAAGACATAGTGCTATGATTAAACAAGACAAAGCAAGACTTGGGTTTGAAGGAATGAATTTACACAGAAAACTCTGTTTTGCTCAGGCCTGGGAGAATGGGCCATTCCTATTCACTGAAGGTCAGAACGGAGTCATGCTGAAGTAGTTCCTTTAGAATTAGAATTGCTAGTCAAGAAATAGGGAAGATAGGATTTCTGGTGTTTATGTAGACTCTGAATCATTTATTTATTTATTTACTTCAATTAGCTTTTACTGAAGAGAAAAAGAGTCTTTGTACTGCTGTTCTACCTTTGAGCAATTGATTTTCAAGGTAGATTACATTATATATTTTTTTTAAAATTACCACAGTGCATGTATGTGCTTATGTGTATGAGGGAGGGGTAGGAATATTGCATTTTCTTTTTTTCTCAGGAAACACACTGCAGACCAAGTTGCAGAAGACAATTATACATTATATATTCACCCACCATCGATGATGGAATTCTTCAAGCAGTGGGGGTAGGGATGGGAAGCAAATTTGGATTTCAGTCCTTCATTTTAAGAGTTTATTTGTTCATACATATACTGCAAAGATTGACTCTTCAGCCATAAGTCTTTTCATATCCAACAGTTTGTTGTAGAGAAAGTTACTGAAATCTTGGTTAACTCCCATCTTGGATGATGTCATCCAACTACTTGGAATTTAGTGAGAAGTACCATTATTACTTAATTTCGGATATCCATCTGAAGTTGAAAATGATACTTTATTTGGTGATTGGCTATAATGTGCTCTAGAATCAGCATGGCTTTTGGGAACATTATGGAATGCCAGAGTTTTCCCAACCTCAAAGCTATGAAAAGTACCTGGACTCATCATCGGGCCAGACTAGGAATTTTCTTCCCATGTTCCTATTCAGCTACATTGGCCTTCTTTCCAGCCTTCTATTTCCTTCCATTTATGCTTATATTCTAAAATGTTAACAAAACCAACCCTTGACATTTAAAAATGATTTTGAGTCAAAGGTCACCTTATACATTTCACTGTTCTTTGAATAAACATCTCAAGTGCTGTAGAAAAATGATCCAACGTGTCCTTATTTTTTGCTGGAATTATTCATCCCATTTTGTACTGTGGGGTGACCTTGTTCCAAACAATCCTTGTTTTCAAATAAATAACATATAGTGATTTCTTTATTGCTTTAAAATCCAAACCTTCTCCTCTGCTCATCACCTTTACCCCCTTCTTTATAAAGTAAAGCCTGATGGTCTTTCTCTCTCTTTTTTAACCAGAGCTGAGCATTGCCATGGCAACCGCCATTGGGAATGGAGCAAACTATTAATTCTTATTCTAGCTTCTGAAAAGTTGGAACCTGCTCAGAAAGAAAAATCAATCCATCACCTGCCTACTAACAATCCTCTGTTTTATCCACTAATATGGCATGGAGTAAACTAGCCTCATTATGTATCAAAGAAAGACTCTTCAGAATGTATTTCTTGTGTTACTTTTTCTGTTGCCTAAAATATTATTGTGCATATATTTGTTCATATAGTTTTAGTGACATATTGATATATTCTGTGAACATTTTTTATTATAACATCCCTACTAGGTCAGCTATTATGTAATATAAATAGCAGTTATTGTATAGCAGATCATGCTTATAAGGTAAATCCTTAAGGCATAGAAAATATTCTATTATTTGGACCATACTAATGGTTAAGCTATACTGATTTTTTCTTTAAACATGTTCTCAGCTTTAGAGAACATGCCTTGCATGCAAAAAGCCCAAGTTAAGACATCATCATCATCTGGCAATTAGAAGACTGTCAGAACAATACTGGGAAAGATTTTGGCCTTACATCTTGGCATGCTGTTACCTGGGCTAAGTAAATTAATATTATGAGGTATAAGTCAGCTTTATTTCTAGGACAGGTTACTCTGCCTCAATTTTATCTCTATTATTTAAGGTAAGCATTCTCAAGTCCTCAGAATGTACTCCCAGACCAAGTTAATGCTACATTTCCAGAGATGACTAGCTATTTCTGGACATTTATAAGCAAGGCAAGATAAGAATGTCATACATCCTGTTTCTCCCTAAGAGCTAGTATTCATCACTGACTTTTACCCTAATTTTACTCACTCTGAAAAATATCAACAGAAAAGACAGTTCTTTTCAAATAGACAAAGATAAATTGTATTATAACAATAAACAATAATTCATAATAAATGGAGCTTTCCGATTATTGTTATAATACAATTTATCTTTGTCTATTTGAAAAGAACAACAAACACAAACAAATAGTTTCTACTAGAATTTTCCATTTTTCTAATAAAGTAAATGCATAGTAGCATCTCGACTTCTTCAGGCTACTTGACAGATTAATCCATTACCAAGTGACTGGTTTTGTTCTAGCAAATTGCATTAACATTCTATCATCAAATAAAAATAAAACCGTTCTCTATTTGTTGGATGTCTTGCAAACAGAGTAAGAACAAAATTTTCCATAGAAAAAAGACAGGAATATTGATTCAGCCAGATAGCAAATATTTGGAGAAATATTACAAAAACTATGGTGGCTACAGCCTAAACTGCTGTCTTGCTGAGATGAAGTATGGGGATGAATGTCTATTAACCATGATGGCAGTGTGACTGCTTCTGAAGGCCATCTGCGGGGAGACTAGTGGGCTTCCTGGTGCAGTTGGTTGCCCCCTGGGAGAAAACATTGTTGGACTAGATGGACCTGGGGTCCAATCCAGAAGGGCACTGCTTATGTTCTTATGAAGTAGATAAAAGTTCAAGTAATATTTCAATGCAGAGCTACTGAGGTACTGGATCAAGGATACAAAAATCTGGATGATCTCTAGATGGCAGCAGTTCTAAGACCTTTCTGTCATCTAGCAGTCATCCAGATTTTGGCTGCACAGATCTGGTAGCCATAATAACTCAGGCCGGAATTTGATGCCATCAGATGTAGTAATGGTGACTAGTTTGGATGATTGTAAAAGAACACATTTGTAGAGGATTAGGCTATCAGTAGTTACTCTTTTTGATGATTGTTTTTGATTATTTGTTCTGATGATTGTTTTTGATGACTTGTGGAATCATGTCTTGAATACCAATTACTGAGGAGCAACAGAATTACACAGAGCTGCAATATTCTCTGCCTCCATAATTATACCCTGGGGCATAAAAATGTGAACATAAATAGTCTTCCTCCCTCCACTCTTTTGTAGCATGTAGCTTCTGCTGAAGGTTTGTTCCATTTCATAGGCCACCAGATTTTTTAGCACTGATCAGGGGTCACTGTGAATGTTCTGAACAGCATTATATACTTGCTTATAGTACAGACTTCCTACAGATCAGGCTTAAGGGCAATGGTGAACACAGCTTGGCTTGGTGACTCTAATTCAGCTTCACCATGAATCTCAGAGGCATATTCCTCTCTCTCATCTTAGTACCTAAATGTTAAAGCAAAGTAACAGAATCCCAATCTTTTAATAGCTGGTCATGAATGGTCAGGTCACTGAAACTTCTTAAAAACATTAAAATATTTCCAGACAAGCAAACTAGTTTTTGCTTGTGCTTCTGTGATGACGGATAGAATCTAAGTAGTATTTCAAGTTTCTGCTTCTCATGATATGGGAGAGATTTAGAAATCACGTTTCTAATTACCAGGAAGACAGCAAGAGTTTAACTTCTTCTGATGGATACCTGTTTATTCACATGACAACAACATACACACATATCTTGGATGTTGTTAAACCTATGCGTACAGGGCATGTTTGGGAATAAAATTAGATAGCAACAATAAAATCATGCATTGTGACCTGGAAAGTGCCACATAAGAGAGCAGATTTGAACAGAAAAGTCTAGGGGTTCTATCCAGAAATAAACTTATTTAGATACCTACCAAAATCCAGCAATTATATATATGCCTTAATATAATCCTATACTTACTTAAAGATCACAGTATGGTTTAATCAGAAAGTAACACAAGTATCCTCCTATTTGTTTGCTTGTCTGTTGGGCTATGAGGAGAACAACAAGAGTAGCTCATGGAAATGTATACATTTTTTTCCCCCAGATGAAAAGAGCGAGTTAGTCAGATTAGTGCATGAAACAGGAAAAAAAAAAAAAAAAACGTAAGAATTACTGAGGGAGACAATCCTAAATCCTGACCATTTACTTGTTATGGGAAAGTAGGGTGCAAATAACACTTCCTTTCTATCCATTCTATTTGGTGCTCTATTCTACATAAGTTCTGACTTTCCCTTCTGCATTCCAATCCATTAGCTACCATCTGTTTTGCCTTCCCTAGAGCTCCAGCAATAGATCAAACAAATTAATGTCATTTATATACCCTTACAATCTGAGTAATTCAGTCAGGTAAGTGGAAACACTTACCCTTCCCCAGTTACTGTATGAAATTAAGCCACTCCAGATTATCTTATCAGAGGTTGCATTTCCTCATCCATCATCACTACAAAATTGTCTCAATCCTGTATTTCAATATGGGCAGCAGCTGTCCCAGCATTTTGCATCATGGCTAGTGGGTAGAGATTATGTGAGTAATGTTCTGAAACAGAAGGCACTAGATAGGACTAGATCATCCTGTTCCAACCTGGGTTTCTTCCAAATATGTGAACTTCAAATATCAGAAGTTGAAAATGATATTAAAATAGACTCCCTTACTTTGAAGTTCTGTTTTCCAGAAGATTTTTTTTTTTTTTGAAGTAGTATTTATACTCTTTCAAGAGGGGGGGAAAAAGTATCTGATGGGGGATGATAATGAACATGAGCATCAAGTGTTTATAAAATCATCCTTTTTGTTGCTTCCTGTACTTGTCAAACTAGATACTACCCTTTAAGAAAGCTCTAATTGTCCTGGAGTTTGGCATTTCAAACTATGACTTTAAGATAAGCCCTTGATTAGTTTTTTTTTTTTTAAAGCTTCACATTTTAAGCTAATGAACTGCCAAAAAATGAGCATTCAGTTCTGGTTCTTAAAATGGGAGTTTTGATGCTGTCTGACTAATGCTACTGAGAACATTTCTAAATATAGCCTGAAAAAGCTATATTTATTTCCAAAAGAGTAACAAAAAAGCTATGTAATCTTTAGAGCAATATATAGGAATTATCCAAATGTATTCAATTAACTACTATTTCAGGGCTTTTGTGGAAGTTCAACTGTTCCCACCAAAATAGCTTGACTGCCACCCTTAATATGAAACTGAATGAACTAGGATTCAAGGAATGATGAATACGACTTTGAGGAAAGCAGACGTGCTGCTTGTAAGGTTTACCCCATTCATCTCAGAAAAACTCTCATGACACGTGTGCTCAGCAAAGAAGTTTACTCAAGCGTAACATAAGTAAGTACAGACAAAGCCAGGGTTGGCTTGGCATAGCTTACATGGTATTTTATAACTTCCCCATTGCCACGTTTTGCCCCATTGCTAGGTTACAGATTACCCGCAGTAGTCCCCCCTCGCCCAAATGGCAGATTCAGTCCGGTGCTTTTGTCTTTCTGATTGCAGTCTGTGGGTTGTGCTGTTGTTGCCTTTGTTGGGTTTGCCTGTTTGCCCGCAAAGCCGGGAGTTCTCGATCGTTTGTTGATTGCTTCGCTTCCGAGCCTCTATGCTTTCCTTTGTTTGTAGCGCCCGAGGGAAGCCGCACTGATACAAAGTACAGTGGTACCTCTAGTTACGAAATTAATCCGTTCCATGACTCTGGTTGCAACTCGAGTTGGTCTCAAGTCAAGGTAAAGTTTCCCATAAGGTTCAATGTAAATACGGTTAATCCGTTCCGCCCTCCGAATTTGGTCGCACCACAAGGCAAATTTCCCCATAAGGTTCAATGTAAATACGGCTAATCCGCCCTCTGAATTTGGTTGCACCCCAAGGTAAATTTCCCCCATAAGGTTTAATGTAAATACGGCTAAACAGTTCTCAAACATATGCATTTTATTTTTAAACCTCAAAAATCTTCCACAAAAACCTTCCAAACGCCACAAAACACACCACAAGCCTCACCGAACATCTCCTTGCTACCGCGATCTCGCCCACAGGAAGCCGCGACCGCGTGGCAGCAGGGCAAATGCCCGCGGATCCGGTTCGTAAGTAGAGGCAGAGTTCACAAGTAGAGGTAAATTTTTGGGGCCGGAGCTGGTCATATCTTGAAAAATTCGTAAGGAGGGACGTTTGTAACTAGAGGTACCACTGTATCCACTTGCAGTTTTGAGTTAAGCACCGCCACCTATCCGTAATCAGCTCGCGGTTTCACTTCCCCTTTTTCTCTGCTCGCGCCTGGGCGGTGAAATTGACTTAGGCGAAGATGAGCGGTGCCTTTGCCGTGGCATGCCGTGCCGGCTGAATCTGATACTGCTGACATTGATATGGCAGTGAATCACCCATTCCTGAAGAAAATCTCCTGGATCCAGAAGATATTGCTAATTATTGTCCAGGTACAAATACTCCCTTTGGGCAAAGTTCTTGAAAGTGTGGTGGCTGTGCTGCTGCAGAGCTTCTTGGAGGGGCCCAATGATCTAGGCTTCGTTCAGTCTTGTCATGCCTCTGCATTTGACAGCTATGTTGGGAGATGCTTCTTGCTCCCAGAACTTGTCCCCAGTTATGTATGAAACTAGCGGAAGCAGTCATCAAGGGATTTGAAGAAGAGTTTCACCAATATGTATATGACACTCAGCTTTATTCTACCTTAGCTACTGGATCAGGAGAGGCTGTGAATATTCTGAAGTAGTACTGTGGTGCCAAGATGGATGAGGGCCAATAAACTGAGACTGAATCATGACAAGATAGAGGGACTGAGGGTGGGTGATTCTTAGGTACAGGAACTGGAGAGCTTACATGTTCTAAATGGGGTAGCATTTCCTTAGGAAGAACAGGTACACAATTTTGAGTAATCCTAGAGTCATCATTGTCAGTGATGGCCCAAGTGACCTCCATGGCTGGAAGTGCTATTGCAGCTTCTGCATTATGCTAAGACTCATAATGAGCTGGTTTTGACCCTTAAAGCCCTTCATGACATGGGACCGGGTTACCTGAAGGATCGCCTCTCCTTGATTTCATCTGCCCGCCCCATCAGGTATGGCAGAGAAGGCATGCTGCGGGTCCCATCTGCCAGAGAATTACATTTGGCAGGTCCCAGGAGGCGGGCCTTCTCTGCCATGGCACCCGCCTTGTGGAATCTTCTCCCCCCAGAAGTGAGATTAGCTCCATCCCTCTTAACATTCTGCAAGTCCCTCAAGACCTGACTATGTGATCAGGCCTGGGGCTCCCAGGGGACCAGGGAGATTTTGCAATGGCTCCCTTATTAATTTTATCCTCTCCTATTTTGTGTGTTTTTTGTTTTTTATTTGTACTTGTTTTTATGTATTTATCCTTTTTAATTGTTGTACGCTGCCCAGAGTCATATTGTGTGAGATGGGCAGCTATATAAATATGATAAATAAATAAATAAATAAAATAATGGAAGGCTATCATTCATATGTTCCGGTTAACAACAAGCCCTAAACTAGGACAAAATGATATAGCAGTTGTGTATGGCTGATGCTACAATCCTCATGCTTAGGTCTTAAACAAGTCCCAAAGGTGAACACTGAACCTCTAGAAAACAAGCAAAAGTATTAAATAGTATTTCATCTAGAGATACATGAAGTCCTAACTAAAGAAGGGTGATCAATGTATTGAGTTCTCATTTCAGTACAAGCTTCAGTACAAGTTTGCCTTTTTTTTTCACATGCAGGAAAGTCAGAATGTACTGGTAGGGGAAAACCTGCACTTTCCAAATTTCACATTGGCAGTTCACAAATTAAATAAAAACAAAACATGTGTGCAAAATACATATTGCTTAATAGACTTTTTAACTGACTAATTGAATGTAAATTGCTTTGTTTTGTTTTTTGCCATCTGTCATACTATCCATGTCCATGCAATATACTACAGTGAAATTCCTGGAATGTCTACAAAGGTTTATATATTATGTAAAAGCATCATTTTATAAGACACGGCTTGAAAACCAATGCTCTTTCTACAATAGGAATACTGCCTACAAATGTGGATATCGGGAGAAATGGGCACAAAAATCTGTTTCGATTTTCATAGATTTTGTTTTTTTAAAATAAACAAAATGTGTTTTTTAAAAAGAACAAAATGTGGAAAGAGGCTCACCTAAATTTCTAAGTTGAAAAAAACGAATTGCATATCCATTCCTCATACTAAAAAAATAGCTGAGTCTAGTTTGTAGAGTGTTAGGATACTCTTTTCTGTATCTGTCCAGGCTTGGATTTCCTATGCTTTGTAGTTCTCACGATGCAGCATGTGATAAAGCCCAAGTTAGCACCTCCTTAAACACTTTCCTGGTCTGAGAATATAGTTCAACCTATATTCTGAAAGATGAGATCAGATTGTTCCATAGATCCTCCACTTTCCCAGTCAGCAGGAATTTTAGATTTCAGAAAGGATTCAGAAGGTTTATATTTCTGCCAGATAAATTTCTACTAATTGTACCATACTGGCCATGCAACGCTGTTCTCAAAAAGGCTTGCTTGCACTAAGGGCAAATCCATATTGCAGCCTGTCTTATATGATGCTTCCATCTTTTCGTAAACCAGCTTTAGAAATTCCACTCTAGATTGCAGGGGATTGGCAAAGGCGCCAGGCTGGTGCTCAGCTGGCCACCAACAGTCTAGACTGGCTATTCTCCTACTTCTTGCCCTTCCCATCTGTGGTAAACTTGTTGGCTACCTCCTGCACAGACTGCTCTACTTGTACCTGCTTTTTCCTTTTAGGGATTATTTCCTCCTCCCAAATCCCTGTGACTTTTCTTTGCTTTCCCAGATGTTTGTACACATGGATGCCTTCAAACACCCCTCCCACATTACCTTCTTTGACACTAACACAGCCCCTTCCTTTTTCCTTTCTTTCCCCTTCCCCTCTACCTCCCTCCCTCCCTTCCTGGCACTATCATAGCTGTGATGCTACAATGATCAAAGCAATAGCAAACAGATTCTTCTTTCATTCCTGCATTCCTCAATAGGTCCATAGAAATTTTGTGGCTTAAAGAATTGATACTTCAGCTTCATAGAAATAAAGTAGCAAATTAAATATGGATTTAAAAATAAAGGAAGAGGAAGAGAAGCTTTACAGTACTTCAGGTAGGGGTTGGAAAAGCAAGGGAGCATGCTTCACCCAACCCGAAAGGGTGCCCACTGGGAAATGTAAGGGCTGAATGGACCATGAACTTCTAGGGTTGAAAATAGTTCATTAGAGGCCATTGCTGGATCAGACATGGGAGTATTTTTTTTTTTTTTTAATATAGAGAACGTATCAACTTGGCATCCCAGGATGAAATGATAGCATAGGGCAGCAACCAGCTACTGGAGGGGAAAGAGCATGCCAGGCACTGCAGTTCATCAGAGTTGGAGTTGCTACTAGAATGGAACAATGTACTGAAGACCATCAAAGGTTTCAAGATAGCTCTTCTCAGAAAATAGCAACTTTGAATTGAAGTTGGAAAACCTGGGTTTAGATGCATTGACAATGGGCTGGGAGTGGGAGGAGAGCAATGTCATCTGTTCCTGTACTCAAGAAGCTGTGAGTGGCCTGTACCAGTGATGGACAGACTAAACAGAAAAATACAGAAAAATTCAGAAAATGCAGGACTGCCCTAAGTTGGCTTCCTTGAGTTAAAACAACAACAACAAGGTGCTTGTTTCATTATACATCATTATTAACTTTATTTCATTAGCTTACCTAAGAGCACTTGGGTAGGATAATTGTTTTAAAAATGGTTTCAAGTAAACAAACACCTGTTGTCAATCATAAAAAGGAGCACAAACTCCTATATTTGGAGAACGTCATGGGGTGGCCACGTCACTTGTGTAGTTTTGGCTGAGCATGTGAGCTCAGCCATTGTTCAATAAGCCACCACTGGCTGGGCTGGGCCAAAAACCAATGAGCTACATTATGACTTGGCACAGTATGTACATCTCAGCACTGAATCTCAGTCTCAACTAAATCATAACTTATAAAAATGGTCATATAAGCACTTTAGTCATTTAAAAATGTGGGGCTCACACTGGGTACAGAGTCTCTGCCAACAGGTTCTATGCTGCATCTCTTCACCAATCATTTATTCCTATCTCAGTTAAATACACAGCCAAGCAGAACTGTTATCAGGCCTTTCATAGTTGCCTAACCTGAAAATGAGCTTTCCCCAGCATGATTCTCCCAGAGTCTTTAGCAAGATTCATTAAGAGGAAAGTAGCAATGATACAAGCATTTCTCCAAGGGAATTTCTTTCAGATTAGAACCAATATATTTTGAATGCATTAAGGCAGGGACTTTCTGGATCTTTTCCCCACAGCTTTACAATCAACTAGAGGGGAGGCAGATTTTTTCTTGGATACTGGGAGAGTCTACAGGTATGGGCTATTCATAATCTGAGAAACAATCTTTCAGCTACAGATCTTCCCCTGTTATTGAGCTGAAGTGTTTTCCACCAACTTGCTGCCCTCATTGGTGATCCCTATCCTGCTTCTATCTCTGTTTCAGGTTACTGAAGTTCCCTGGAAAGTGAGAAAGCCTAACAGAGGTTGGAATTTTATTTTCTGTAACAGCCAAGATTACGTTGCAGTCATTGTAATAAACCGACATACACAGGGCTTTGTATTGCAAAACACTAGGGTAAGTCCCATTAGATGGGATCAGTAGCAGCAGAATAATTTTGGATTGGTTGATGAACAAAGGGGTCAATAAAAACTCATTAGGGAGCTCATGGGAGAAATGACTCAGTTGCAAAAATGAGCAAAGCACTAGTAAAACAGCATAATCTGAAAGTAGTCACTTAAAATACTAGGGTGTGAAAAGTTAAAAATAAAACAAATGCACCAGTGTATAAGAATAGGAAATCGACTGTTACCCTCGTCTTAATAATTTGGATTACAACTCTCAACATTCCTTGCTCTTGTCCATGCTATTTGGGGTAGATGAGAGTTGAAGCACAAAATATTTGGGCTGCTTACCTCTAGAATATGAGACAGTTTGGTTCAGAAGTTTGTTATTTGTTATGTCAACAGAAATGGCCTGTGCTATAACCTACCAATTTTCACTATAAAGTGCCACCAGAATCTGGTGACTTTACTGGGTGGTTCTTCAAGAAAGAAATGCAGGGGCCTGAACCTTAAAAGCATTTAGATGCCCACAGCCTGAATAGGCATTTCTGACTGTAATACTCTGTTTTTTCAATTTACCTAGAAGTAAGACAAACTTGGTGGGAACTGCATCTGGGCATCCATTGTTCATTCATTTCAAAGTATTAAAATATTAATTTCAATTCAAATTATATCAGCTGATTTTGAGTGATGTCCTGAATACTAATAATGTTATAGCAATTCCCACCCTGCCTTGTTCTTTTGGGCTCGGATGCCAAAATGGAATAGGAAAAGAAAAGAAAAAGATACATTTTGATTACACACACATCTTAGAGATAGCTATACAAAAAAATGGACAAAGTAACCACGCAATAATTGAGATCTTGTGAAACATAATGTATCTGAGAAACACGAAATTAAATTTGGTCAGTTCAATCCATACAGCAGTGCACTTCATATCTCCCCTAGTGAATTTTTTAAAAAAGGAGCTTGCACTCACAAGCTTACACTAGCTGATTGCTCTTCCCTTGGCCTTTTTCTTCAGCTGCAGCATCACCCAAGCTGAGCACAGCAAATAGCCAAGCAGAGAATTATTAAGGTAGAATGAGTAAAGCACGTTGGGGGGGGGGTGTTTTGTTCTGTTTCTCTCTCTTGATTGGGCACGCAGTGTATTGCCCTCATTTAAAAATAGTTTCCCCCCTATTAAACCTGTAAGTTGATATATGATAAATCCTGGGTTATGGAATAACTGGAGTTATGGGTTGTTTTTCCTGATGGAGATACATATAGCAATGCTAATAGATGAACCTAGATTTTAAAGTGTCACATACCATTCCGATTACTAAATCCTGCTATAAAATGCCTTTCAACACAACTCTATGTATATTTATTTTCTGTACCCTAAAAGTCTACTGTAGTTTGTAGTAGCAATTCAGTAATGTTATGTAAAAAATTAAAACAACACATAGATGTTAATCTAAGTCCAGAGAAAGAAGCATATTTTGCCTTATTTATTTATTTATTTATTTATTTATTTATTTATTTATTTATTTATTTGACTTGTCCCCACCCATCTCCCCACAATGGGGGACTCTGGGCGGTTTACTGTACATCAAATTAAAACCATAAATACATAATTAAAAGTTATAAAAAGAACCACACTTACACAGATAGAAAAAAGATAAAAAATCCAGGAGGCTGATGGAGGCCACTAAGGGGCTAGCCAACCCCATTTCTGACAACCTCCCTCCCCGCCCCAGGCCAAATGGCAGAGCCAAGTCTTCAAATCCCTCTGAAAGGTCGGGAGTGAGGGGGCCTGTCTCACCTCTGGGGGCAAGATGTTCCAAAGGGCGGGGGCAACAGCAGAGAAGGCCTACCTTCTGGACCCCGCTTTGGCTGAGGGGGTCCGGAGCATGCCCTCTCTGTGAGATCGGGTGGGATGGGTTGAAATAGTGGGGGCAAGGTGGTCCCTCAGGTAGCTTGGCCCCTTGCCATGTAGGGCTTTAAAGGTGATAACCAACACCTTGAACTGGATCTGGAAGCAAACTGGTACCCAATGCAGCTCATGGAGCAAAGGTGTTATATGGGTCCTTTGGACCCCAAAATCACTTGCGCACCTGCATTCTGGACCAGCTGAAGCTTCTGGATACTCTTCAAGGGTAGCCCCATGTAGAGCACATTGCAGTAGTCTATTACTGATTCTTTTCTCCAACATCCATTTACTGATAAGCATAGAAATTATAAGGTATGTGTGTATATTGCAGATACAAATCACACGTATATCCAAACTCTAACCAGGTTCTCACATGCTAAGCTATGGTTTACTCAGTAGCTCACAACTGACTAACTTCACCCAACACTAAGACATAAAGCAAGGCTGGGCAATTGGAGGCCAAAAAGCCACAGGCAGCTCCTGGACTCCTTTGGTGTGGTTAGAGAGGGCTCCAAGGCCACAATTGCCAGGTCAACAGCCCAGTTTCCAGCCACACATGGAAACACACTAAATCCTAAAATAGGCTTAACTGCTATTAATAGGAACCACACCCAAAATCTAACACTGCAAGAAAATGCAAAGAGAGAGAGAGAGAGAGAGAGAGAGAGAAGAAAGAAAAAGAAAAAGAAAAAGAAAAAGAAAAAGAAAAAGAAAAAAAGAAAAAGAAAGAACTTCAACCTACTTTGTATTGTTGCATCACTCATTACAGCCTTCTTACCCAAAACTGTTAAATCTAGCCCTTTGCCATCAAAAACCTGCCAATCCTTACCATAAAATAGAACTTAATAACCACAGGGTTAGGTTCATAAAAGTAATCTCTAAGCAAATTGCATTATGGAAGGAAACCATTGTTCCTCACTATTCTGCATTTTAACATTCAGTACTAGGCATCAGATTTTGGGAAGAACATTGACAAACTAGAGCATGTTCAAAATAGAGCAATAAAGCTGATAATAAACTTGAAAGGGGAAAAAAAAACTTATGCAAAAACTCCAAAGGTTGAAGATATTGGGTTTGTTTAGCTGAAGAAGACTGCAGGGGGAAATGAGAGCTATTTTCAAGCATCCAAAGGTCTATCATCTAGGTAAACTTCTTCCATGTTGTTTCAAATACAAAAACTAATGCGTTTAAATTACAATGAAACAAATTTTGATTGGACATGAGGACAATCTTTAAAAGCTTTAGATTTCAAGGGTTATGCATATCTAGCAGTGTTTTTTTTTTTTTTTTTGGTCTGCGCTCAGTCATTGCTGACCCTGCAGTGACTGCTTGGACGAGTCCTTGCAGTTTTCAAGGCAATTGTTTTTTTCGGAAGTGGTTTGCCAGAGCCTCCTTCCTAGAGCAGAGCCCAGCTGGCGAGCGCAGGAGGCGGGTTTCCGTTGCTTCGCACCCTTTTTGGGTGAGTGTGGTTTTTTTTTCGTGCTTACTGGCAACTGCTCCCAACTCCTTTTTGCAAGGCGCCGCCAGCATTTTTCCTCCCACCGGAGTGAGAGTCCCCATTTATCTACTCATGTGAGTTTTCGACCTGTTGGGTTGACAGGAACTGGGGGAGGAAACAGGAGCTCACCCTGTTTAACGCGAAGGCTGGACTCGAACCGCTGAACCGTCGACCATTTCTGGCCGGCAACTTTCAGCGTCATTAAGCCGCTGCGCCACTGCGTCCTCCTAGATTTCAAGATTTAGATTTCAAGGGTTATGCATATCTAGCAGTGTTGGATCTGGTCTATAAAAATCCAGATAACCCATTACATGGCAGCAAAGAGATACAAAAGAACTCTTAACAAGTTGTTATCTGGGTTTAGCAACCCAAATTCCTAGAAGGCAATGAAGAGTTATCTGTATATCTTTGCTACTATCTAAATATTGCAGCCCAAATGTTATATGCCCAACAGAGGGTTCTAGAATACATTAGCCTTGTCTTATTTATTTATTTTATTATAAATAAAGACTTGTGGATGGTAGCAAAAACAAAGTAGTCTGTTATGTTGCAAACAGCTTACATGAATATTTTAAAAGTTGCAAGAATAAGTTTTGTGTCATAGCAAAGCTAATTAATTAGTACATTATTTTTGCAAAGTATAAACTGGAGGCTAATTGGGAATAACTAGCCTCTGAATTAAACTGATATTCAAAAGCTTTCTTAGTGATAGTCTTCTAAGCACAGAATCTCAATATTTAAGAAATGTAGTTAAAGGAGATACATATTATTCCAAACTATAAAGATAAGAACAGCGATTCTAAAAATAAATCAGGACACAGGCACCATGAGAGAGAAAGAAGAAAGGTATTAGCATTAAAGTGAACTCACAAGAGCTTAACAGCCAAGCAGAGCTTCATTTACTGTAACTGAACTGAGAGTCAAACAGGGAGTAAACCTACAAAGCATGATAAGATTTGAAAGAAGATCTAAAGGAACAGCCGGAGTGAAAGAGACTTCCATGCACACACAATTGTCATCCAGAGCAGGTATTCAAGTTCACAGGTTGCTTCAAAGGAAGCTTAGCTGTATCCATAGTACATACAGAATACCAGAGGCTGAAGTACTGAAAGCAATCCAGTCCTGTTATTGTGACCCAGCCTGAGCCTTCAAACCAGGGATGGTGGATTCAGATATTTATGAAGTAGAACTTTTAGACTCAATATCCATAGAGCCTTTGTTCCTTAAACAAACAACTCTCATTTTGGTTTGTAATCAAGGTGTTATTTAGCCAGTTCAATCTGGTTGCACACTTTATGGTTAAGCCAAACGTTCATATTTTTCCTACACTGCCTGGAAGACAGGCATGCAGTGGGAGGAAAACCTACAGTGTATCTGACAAGGATCACACTTACCACATAGAGGGATAGTCATAATCCTGACAGGATCATACTTCAGGTTTTCTGGGTGACTAGCTTGTCCAGGCAGAGCAAGGCAATAAGTGAGTTTATTTCTTAAATAAAATTGTACTGAAAATATTGGGACTTAAGCACTTAATGAAAATTGTAACTACTATTGATTCATTTTTAGTAGAATGTAATGTGCATAATTGTGGTTTATGGATTAAAATTTCTACCAAACATATATACCTGTATCTAGTTCACTAGGACTCTGAGCACAAAAATTGTATTAGATCAACCCATTCTAAGCACAAGTATGGCCAATGAGTTTAGGATTCCAGCTGATACATCTTAACAACTAAAGCCTTTAAAATTATTTTAATAATCTGTGTAAAAATAAGTATTACTTTTGTATTCTGCTGCATTCCCAATATTGTCTCCAATCACTTTTATTTTTATCATTTTCAAATGAGGAAGGTATCAAGCCATTTCTCCATTTGTCTTCAGTTCTCTGAGTAAACCAGCTAAGACCAAAATTTCTAATCCTTTTATTATCATGAAATACCATCCAGCTCAAACAGCATTCTTTAATAAAAGCCTTTTTATATCAATCTTGCATTACAAAACCACTATATTTCTCAAGGGTTTCAATTAACCTTGGTTAAATTGTATTATTTAGAACAGGTTCCCAAAGTTGTGATATCACAAGTAAGAAAAGTCAGTCCTACTTGAAATGTTAGTGGTTCATTGTACTGCAAAGTTTGAGAACCCAAATTTTATTAGTATTGCTGTACAATGAGATTGATGTCAGATTCAGCCCAAAGAACTCCAAGAGACAATGCAAATACAGTTCTGTTGCGTTTATTAGCTTCAACCTCAGGACAGAAATCTCACTAGACTGAACCCTAGTTCCCAAGCCAGCCAGCCACAACACCATGAATTCCTTAGAGAGGTGCCAGCCTCATCTTCTTGAACTTCCCACGCTCCTGTTGGGGGCTAAGGACATGCTTATCTCCCTGAGCCTGGCCTTCATAAGTCCATTCCATCACAGCTATACCCAGTAGTATGCAAAACATTTCAAATTTAAAATGTTCTGAGACTGAGATTCTCTATTCCAATACTTACTGAAAGTGTCATTATCATTCTATTGCCCATTTCAGAAGTGTTTCATACCCTAAACACCTCTGCTTTGAGGATAGTCACTAGTTGGAACACCAGTGAAACATTTCCAGGAAGTTTCCAGGAACTCATCTGAAACCTGAAACATTTTGCACTCCACCTATGCATCACAGATAGGGAGCTTTTATAACTTCACATATTACAAAAGAACAGCTCCTAACGTATCTCACTGTTGACCATGCTGGAGGGCCTCATTTCCCCCATCCTACCCCATAGCTATGCAAGAAAATACATCCTGTTGAATTTCAATATTGAAAATAATAATTGAAAATATTGAAAGTAGCTAATATTTTCTACCAAAAGTAGCTAATATTTTCTAGAAGGAAAGTCAGAAAGATTAAGCATAAAAGCAGCTTTGGCTCACAAGGAAAGATATGAGCAATGAGAAGTGCTTTTCTGGCTATGTAAGTAGTAAGAGAAGAAAAGGGATGGAGTGGGCCTGGTGCTGGAAGAAGATATGAAAGTAATAAGGGAAAGGGAGAGAGCAGAATTCCTTAATATCTACTCTTCACAAAGGAAACTGTATTTAAACAGACCTAAGCAGAACAATGGATGAAAGGAGGGACTGACAATCCAAGATATGTAAAGAAATGGTCAGGGAGCACCTGGCTACTGTGAATCAGTTTAAGTTTCCAAGGCCACTCAGTTATGTCCAGGAATCTGAAAGAGGCTTGTAGATGTCATCTCAGAGCTCCTTTCCATAAACTTCAAGAAATCATGCAGGACAAGGGTATTATTGGAGGATTAGAGAAAGGGAAAAAAAGAGGGCCTGGGTAGCTACAGATAGGTCAGCTTGACATTGTCACCAGGCAAAGCTCTGGAGCACATTATTGAGCAGCTGGTTGTAAACATTTTTTTTCGAATACATTTGTTAAGAATTATAAATGAAAAGAATAATAGCCAATACAGGCTACAAAAAATACAAATAGAAAAATATGAAGAAAAGAAAAAAGTGTGGAAAATTAAAAAAAAATAGAAAAGAAAAAGAAACAACTCTCCCCTTCATCCCAGCAAGTAAAGACAACCTTAATATCTAGAATAGAGATATAAGACAAGATGAGAGGATTGTGGGAGTAAATATTAAAAAAGAAACTTATAAGTTAAGGACTTTTGCAGATGATTAATGGGCAAATTAAAAGAATTTGGTGCATTAGCAGGTTGAAGATTAATAAACAGAAGACAAAAATGTTAACAAAAAATATGAAAATAGAAGATCAAACAGAACTGATGAATAAAACAGGTTTTAAGATTGAGAAGAAGGTAAAATATCTGGGTATCACTATGACAAATGTGAACTGTATGTTATTTCAAAATAACTATATTAAGACATGGAATGAAATTAAAAAGACATGTTAAGATCAGAGAAATTACAAATGTCATTACTGGGGAATATTTCTGTGATAAAAATGAATGTTTTGCCTAGATGTTTTGACAACTGATGCACCATTTAAACAGTGGCAGAAAGATATATAATATAGAATAGAAACTTTATTGATTTAGTCATCTGACCATAACAAAAGTATAAAACCAATACAAGGATTCAAATACAAAGAAAACAGTAGGACAGAAGGATATATCTAAATTTGTGTGACAGGGGAAAAAAAGGATATATCTAAATTGGTATGGCAGAGTTAAATATAAGATATTACAAGTTGCAAAGGAAAGAAGAGGATTGGGTCTACTTGAACTGAGATCATATTTTGCAGCTTACTGTTCAGTTTGCAGGAAAGAGTAGGTGCTGCTGAGAAATAGAAGGCTCTTAGATTTAGAGGAACATGACCTGAGGTTTGGGTGGCATGGATATTTGTGGTACGACAAAGTCAAGGCTAATGTGGATTTCAAGATTCATTATGTTAGATGTGCCATATTGAGAATAGATACAAATCCAGGTTGTGCCCGGATACACCTTTGTGACTCTCATCACAAGAGACATTTCATAGACGAGAAATAATAGGCAAGCCCAAATGGCTAATTTATTGTGAGATACTAGGATTTTGTCAAGGGGAATGTAAAATAAAATCAAGAAAAGAACTAGTGGCAGAGGGATATAGTTGTCAATGGTTTTCTTATTTACAGTTATTAGAAAGATTTAAAGTAGACAAAAGAGTTTATGGTTTTAAACATTGTAAGACTGAGTTTGAAATAGAATTGTGCACAAATGATGAACTTGTAATTGCTAAAATGTATAAACTTCTGCTGAAATTTGAAACAGAACAAGAACAAGTGAAAGAAGGTATGATAAAGTGGGTTAAATTGTTTATAATACAGTGGTACCTTGGTTCACGAACTTAATTCGTTCCATGATTCTGGTCGTGAGCCAAATTGGTCGCAAGCCGAATCAAATTTCCCCATAAGGTTCAATGTAAATAAGGTTAATCTGTTCTGACCCCTGCGAATGTGGTCGCCAGGCGAATCGGTCACCAACCGAACCAAATTTTCCCATAAGGTTCAAAGGTTAATCCATTCTGAATCATATGTATTTTTTTTTAATCACAAAAATATGAAACAAAGTACAGTACAGTATAGTATGAAGAGAGAGAACACTAACCTTGCTTGAGGCGACATCAAAAAGCTTCACAGCAAGTGCCTGTCTGTGACCACGATCTCACCTAGAGGAAGCCACGACCATGTGTCAGAGCAGGGAAGATGGCCACGGGTCATGTTCATCACCCAATGCAGACTTAGCGAACAGAAGCCAAATTTTGTGAATGCTGCTGTTTGCGAACCGAATTGTTTGTGAACAGAAGCGTTCATGAACTGAGGTATTACTGTATATAGATAGAACAATGGGAAAATATGTGGCTGAAAGGATTGAAATTTACATGGTTATAATCTTTATAATCTTAAAGATAATTTTTATAAAATGATTTACCGTTGGTATATGTCACCAGAGAAATTGTCTAAAATGTATAAAGGCACTTGAAATTTATGTTGGAAATGTGAACAAGGAGGGACATTTTATCATGCTTGGTGGACATGTAAGAAAGCTAGAAAAAATTGGATTCAAATACATACACTGATTCAGAGGATTTTAAAGATTAATATACAACTGAGACGAGATGTTTTTCTTTTGGGATTGATGGACAAACAGAAAAAAAGTCATGGAACCTTATTTATTTATTTATTTATTTAATATAACTGCAGCAAGATTGTTGTATGCACAACGATGGAAAGATTTGGCATTACCCACAATACAGGAATGGTTGGTGAAGATGACAGAACTTGCTGAGATGGCTAAACTGACTTCTTTAATCAGGGAAAAGACAATATATAGTAAAACCTTGGATTGCGAATAACTTGATCTGCGAGTGTTCCGCAAGACGAGCAAACATTTCTAATAAATTTTAACTTGATAAATGAGCAATGTCTTGCAATACGAGTAATACGTGATGCCAAACATCACATGATCACAACTGAGCCAATGGTGGTTCTCTCTCTCACTGTGGGATTGTGGGTAATCATCTTCCATGCTAGTGATAGTGAAAGTCGTCCTACACAATAACCCTCCTCTCTCTTGTCTCCCTCACACCAGCCACGAAGGTTTTCAAAGGTAAGTGCAGGTTAATTTGTTTTATTTTTCTTTATATTTTGTATTTTCTTTATTATTTTGTATTATATTACAGTATTGTAATAATTTTTATATGAATATTTTTGGGTTGTGGAACGAATCATCTGAGTTTCCGTTATTTCTTATGGGGAAATTCGCTTTGATATACAAGTGCTTTGGATTACAAGTATGTTTCCGGAATGAATTATGTTTGCAAACCAAGGTTTTACTGTATTTATTGCTGACCATCCGACTTTAATCTGTATGATTATATCATTTCCTGAATCCTCCATACAGACCAAGATCTGTGGAATTCAGCAAGTGTTAATGAAACCTGGTGGAATGAGATTCATGACTGAAATTTAAGGCCTTAAAAGTAAACACTATGGCAAAGGAAAAAAGGGAAAAGGAAAGTAGCATTCTATGCAAATGAATTTTATATGGAAATCCATATAACTGAGCATGAAAATTCAATTGTAAGAGAATTTTGAAAGGTAGGAGGACAGAAGAAATAATGTGAGAATTTGCTATAGCCTGTTAAACCCCCCGAAGTATTTGCACTAAGATTTGCTGGATCAAATTACCAAACTTTCAAAGAGGACAGACATAGAAGTAGCTACAAACTTCAAATAGCCTGATACGTGGTAAAAATGAATCTCTGCTAAGAATGAGGAGGGACAGCTAATATCGTAAAAGACAAAAATGGTATTCAAGAAAACCTTGACATGACTTAAAACTGCCTTTGAACTAACAAAATGATTTTCAACAGATATAAAAGCAATCTAAGGGCTTTAGTGTACTGCAAGCTAAACATCAGTCAGCAGTGGGAAGTACTGGTGATGCTGTGTCAGGAGAAGTTTAAAACACAGATATAAGGATTAATTGTAACACTTTGTTCTGGTCAGAGTTTCTCTTCAATAACTTATCCATTATTTAAGAGTACTGACAAGATTCAACATTTCCAGAGGCAAGAGATAAAAATAGTGAGAAACTGTAGGTGTCAAGTCATATGAGGATACATGGAAAGTATGTTTAGCCTTGAGAGAAGATCCTTAAGAATTGCAATTATAGACATTTTGCAGCTAGCCATTGATATGCTCAAAGGTGGAAAGACTGGACACTACCTGCAAAGGAAGAATGGATGGTGAAAATGATGGAGTTGGCTGAGATGGCAAAATTGACAGCTTTGCTTAGAGAAAAAACATTAACTTTAAGGCCAATTGGAAGCCCCTTTGGGACTTTTTGCAAGAAACAGAAAAAAATGCAATTATGATCTATGGATTTGATGATTAGTTAAAATAATAGGTTATACAAAATATGTATGTTAAGATGTAGTTTTAATGTCACTATATGATTTATCTATATCTGCTGTATAAGAAGCTGGAAGTCATTCTTTTCGTAATTTTTCCTTTCTTCCCTTCTCTTTAGTTTTCATCACTTTTGGGTTTTTCTTTATTTCTTACTCTCTTGTTCTCTATTCCTCTCTTTGATTATTAGTTTTTGTTTGCTTTTATCTTTATGCTTTTTATAACTTAATAAAGTTCTTATTAAAAAAGAATTGCAATTATGGCCATTTTCAAATAGTTGGAGGATGATAAGTTAAGCGATGAAGCAAGTTTGTGGGACGTGCACCGAAAAGTTTAAATTACAACAAAGGAGATTTTAGTACAACATGAAAGTCTTCCTAACAGAATGGGTTATTTGCTGGCTGAACTGACTGCCTCTGAAAGTAGTGAATGCTCATTTATTAAAGGTATTTCATGGGTGATGGGACAGCCTGCTTCCTACATTGGAGAGGTGAGCTTCAGAGCCTTTGAATTCTTCCAGTTCAGTCATTCTGTTCCATGAGTTTATGAAATAAAGGCTGCCTCAAAAGCTTTGCAGACTTGATGCACAAAATGCATTGGGGGTTGGACTGGATTCCATACTTCATTTCGTTTGGAAGAAATGGAAAGACCTATCCCTGTTTAAGTGGACATTTTTAGATTCTTCATGCTATGAGTTATACTGAATTTTGGTGAGCCAGTCTTCCTAAATGGCAGGGTTGTTCAAACAGGGCTCCAGGGAACCCTTGATGGGGTTCTGTGAGAGACTAAGGGCAAAAAAACCAAAAACCTTCACTCAAACACAGCCAATTTTCTATCACTAGAGCTTTGCCTCTTGAGCAGGGATTCTAAGTTCGTTAGTTCATTAGTTAGTTAGTTAGTTAGTTAGTTAGTTAGTTTTTTAACTAACAGGAGCCCTAGAAATCAAGTATACTTGCTCTGCTTTAAAACTTTTTCTGAAGATTCATTTGCATAGTGTTAGGCTGTATTTACATTCTGAATTTATTGCATTTGACTGCTATGGTGATTCATTAAGGTTCAGAAAATGTGATGGAATGGTTTGGTGAAGGCCGCGCTTGGGGAGATAAGCATTTCCTTAGCCCCCAGAAGGAGCGTGGGAAGGTTAAAAGATGAGACTGGCACCGGTGTTTGCTTGCTGGCTTGAGAAGTTTAGATTCAGTCAGGCAGGATTCTGTCTTGTGGTTAGAAGCTAATAAAAGCTATCGAACTAGACCTGTACTGTCTCATGGAGTTCTTTGGGCTGAACCTGACAGGAAAGTTTCCAATCAAAATTAAGCAATTAGAATACCATTTGTTTAACATAAGTAAATGTAGCATACATTTGTGTGTGTCTTTGTATTCTTGAAATTTAACATGCATACATTCATAATTTTGATGACATTATGCCCAAAGCAAATAAAGTGAACTAAAGTGTATTCATACAAGTGATTTACATGATGTTGTCCTATTTTTCTTCAGATGCATTCTTTTATTTTGTGTTAGACTTATGTGGCTATAAAATTTGAAGCTTCAGAACATTTTTTTAAGTTGATTGTTTTCTATGTTGTGTTTTTTTTATCCTTTTATTAAAGATAGTAAGGATTGTGCGGGGGCATTAAAGTAGATGCTTTATAGATTATTATATCAATATGTCTCTTCTTGAACAGCACATGATTCAAAATATGTAGCTTTTTATTTTGGAAGACATGCTTCACCCACTCACAGTAATATGTTTTTTCTACATATCTCATCCCATTCTATTGGAAAAGAACAATTATATCTATTTGAGTTGCTTTTTTCCAAATCCCAATCTGGAGATTTATTGTACTCTGGATCACACCTTCAGAATGGACTATATATCACATAAGTACTTTACTACATGATATCCATATGGCTGGATTGAAAGTAGCTGATCAAAATGTTGTTTGGATGATCCAATCACCTCCCTGTTCCTCATAGAGGCATATATATAGCGGAGCAGCTGGATAGCATAGTGGTTAGAATACCGCCTTTGATGCAGGAGACCATGGTTCAAATCCCGGCTGGTACCTACCTTACCAGTACGGGTCCTTGGACAAAGACCCCCTAATGCTTCACCTGCCTACCTCAAATACGAGAGTGACATGAACTAAGAGAGTCATGCCGGCTCGGACGTTGCCCGGATTAACAAGCTCCGCGTCAGATGTTGGGGAACCAGGACAATCTGATGTTAAGTGGGCTACTGGAACAAATCATACATGGACGAGACAAGAGAACTTGGAATTGATGGAATGCTACTACAACAGCAGACCTAATGAGAACTCAGGGCCGTGACTCCTAAGCTGGGAGAGTAGCTCCAACAGATCCCAGGAACATCATCAGAGCTCTCTGTCCAGAAGAGTGCAGTGCTAGGAACAGCTAAGATACTGCACAGAACCCTCAAACAAACCCACAAACTCCCAGGCCTCTGGCAAAGGACCCGAGATTGAGGAAGACACAGAGTACCTATAGGGGTGAGAGGGGAATTTTTTTTTTCTATAATGTATTGCCTGCCTTTATATTTGTCAGTCATCAAAGTCTTAACTCATAATATCTCTGTTCCACAGCATAAAAGTCATCCTGTTTATCTGAACATCAAGCAATATATTTTATAATTAATATGAAAATAAATGCACTTTTCTTTAAAAAAGTGAATAAAAAAAAAAAATTCTGAAAAACTAAAAAAAAAAGTACACATGTGGAAACAAACAGAATTTTAATTCATATTATATCCATATAGCATGCCTCCACAAGTTTTAATGTAAAACTTCCTCTGCCTGAAATTATTTGCCACATATTGCCGAGAGCTACAAAGCTTGGATGATGAACCAAACTATAAAAAACAAGAGTCTATAAAAGGATAGATAAAAATCAATGTGCTGTTAAACATCTCATCAGAGATTTCACAACACAAAGAGTGTTTGCTTGGATATCCTGGGTGAATTCCAACTTCACTGACTGAATTTGCCTTTTCTGAAATTCTTAGGCAGAGGACCATTGTCATTTCCGTCCCAGACCTGTGGCATAGTCTTTCTCATAGTCAAGGATTTTAGTTAAATCAAATCTTGATCCTTTTCCCAAAAAAGTATTATGGGGGCTTTTGGCATCATTAAGCATGCTGACATTCTCCTCGGCTTTCTGTGTTCTCTTCAGGTAATCATGGAGGTTAATGGATGCCATCCAAGAACTTCAGACTAGTAAATGCTAGAACAACCTTTCTGCACTGTTCAGCTGGTTTCTAACTAGGCTTTTCTAGATATGAAAAATAAACACACTGTATGATTGTATAATCAATATAAGGGAGAACCGCTTCCCCAGTAACTTGACTACTGTGTAATTAAACCTGCAGTTTTATATATTAATTTGAGACTTAGTCTCACTGAACTCAGAAGAGCTTATTTTTTCATATAGCATATTATGCTTTTATTAGCATAAGATACACATGACTATTTCTGTATAATTCTATTCTGTTTCCAGGACTGTTGCAGTCTCTTTTGCTGCACTGCTAATAAAAAAATTGAAGGTTGTTTTAATGTATCCTTTCATAACCTGCAATTAAAACTGATTTGGAAAACTTATTAATAAACCTAGTTGCAAGGTAAGTGGATATACTCAGTAGAAGACTAAGTACAAGAGATCCAAAAAATTACTTACTGGTCAGCTTGGTGCAGGAAATAGTTTTAGACGTTTAAGCAATACATTGCTATGTCTTTCTCATTTCAAAGAGCAGAATACCAGTTTATATCCACTGTGTATAGATTTACTCCCTCAGTAAATGAAAAGGATGCTGTTATAATGTCTGTCCAGGGAGGTCAGGTAATGAGATGGAGGAAGCTTGGTTACCTGTTGTGACCTAGGGGTCAGGTCAGGCTGAAACAGAAGCCATATTGTCACTCTGCAACTCAGATCTCTGATCCACAGATTTTGAATGCTTAGCAGTGTCACCATTGCTGAGTGGAGGAGCAGACAGCTGGATGGTGGACGAGTGTTGGATTACATGGTTGAGTGATATTTTTTTCTTTAATATACTTCATTGACCCTTGTCTGGCCCTCAGCCACCTTTAGGATGATCCCACTTGCATCTAGAACAATATATCTTTGCTTTGGACCATGGACTGCCTTGAATAACTCTTTGGCTTTCATGTCTTTGTAGGATTCATTTACTGAGTTTGACCTTAGTTAACATTTCTCTTTCAACCCCCACACCTCTGGGGGAAAACAATTGTGGGTATTGTGTAACTTCATTTCAACAAGACTTTCAGTGGACCATCATAATGTTCTTCTTATAGAGCTGCTAAAATCTGGTCTAGAAAATGCTACAGTTGTGTAATTTTAGTAACTTGACATATCATACCTAAACATTGTTCCTCATACATTTTTCTTTTATGCTTTTTCATCTGCAAATATATGTATTATATTATATTGTATTGTATTGTATTAATATTTTATAGACAAGTTGCAGCTTCTCCATTTAAACTTTCAGAACTCTTGTTTCCATTATCTTATCCTTCTTTTTTAAGGAAAACAATCTCAGTCAGCATCATGTGGATATCTCTGAAGAGAAAATGAATGGACATAAGAGCCTTATAGCACGCTGACCCACTTGTTGCATGCAATGCCTTCAGTAAATTTTGTACTGAGATGTCATTGATAGGGAGAGTGAATGCCATCGCTTGGTACTACATGCAAATTGCATTTCTTACAATTGCTACTGTTCCAAGCAGCCTCTCCTCTATTCTGGCTTTTTAAAGTTGAGCTCCAAAACAGACAGCTTATTCAACTTAGAACTTTGTGGGAGATTCAAATGTCTGTTGTTCTGCTCCAGCTTTCAATAAGCCATGTTTTGTGGTTTATGGCTTAATCTGTTGTGCAATTCTAGCTAACTGTGGCTAATTCAATAAGAAGCTATAGTTTAGTGTGATGTGGCTACCGAGACATAGTTTTTTGTCATGTCTGTTCAATGTAAATAAAATGACCAAAGAACTCCAAGAAAAGCCCCTTTCTGCCCAAGATGAGCTTTGCTTCCACCTCAAAAGGGCCCTGAATCTGGGTGGATTTACTGGCACCAATCAAGTTTGCCCTGCATCTGGAAGCAACCCTCCACTCCCCTTTGGCTGCCATGAGCAGAGGCTGTGAGTCAAGGCCCTTTCTGCAATCACTCATCACTCTGCTCCATAGTTATATAATTTCTATTGAAGATTTTTTTCTTTACAAAGTTAAAAGCTAAGAAAAAGTAAAAGAATAAAAAGAAAAGAATACAAGAGAAGAAATAGAAAAGATAGAAGAGTAGAAGAGAAAGTGAATAAAGACAGAGAAGAAAGAAATATTGAAAGAATGACTTCCAATCTTCTTTGCAGCAGTTACCAACATAATTAACACCCTCCCAAACGTAATTTTCTTCTTCCCATAAACATCCCTTTTTAATCAATAAATCCAGAAATCATCAATTCATTTTTATCCACTCTCAATAAAGTCCATAAAGGGTTTCCAGTCTTTTATAAGTTATTGTTCCCTCCTTGATCAAACAAGTCAATTTAGCCATTTCTGCAAGCTCTGTCATCTTTACAATCCATTCCCCCATTATAGGTATTTCTGTATTCTTCCATCTTTATGCATATAGTAACCTTGCTGCCATTACCATATATAAAACCAATCATCCATAAGTCTTTTTTAACTGACTATCCATGAGTCCTAGTAAGAAAAATTCTGGTTTCATCTGAATATTAATTTATCTTGCTCTATAAATTCTCAGCATGCAGCACACAAAAAGTGAGGAAACTCCCTGATATTTCAGCCCCCACAGGTCTATGGTCACAGGAAGATCTGAGCTACTGGGGGACCCATACTATGCAGAGCTGACCCTGTGAGTAGCCATGAAGAACCCCTGGGGCAGATCCCAACCTGTTGCAGGCTGGTGTGGGGCAGCAACATCCTCATCTCCTGAATTGTTTAAAAGTAGCTATAGCACTCCTTTATGGTTTGAGGTGGTTGATGGTAGAACAGGCTGCCAAAAGCATCAGGTTCTCCTTCATTATGAAGAAAATATGGAGGTTATTATAGCAGGGATTTCTTTTGTTAATGGTAGATTGGACTGATTGACTTTGTGGTACCTTTAAAATCTAGACATCTCTGACTAATTAAATATTAGCATTTTAATGATCAAGGGCCGGAGCTCTATTTCTTGATGACAGTGTTATGGGGCAAACTAACTTGGTGTCTTAGTCTGGATACTAGCAAGACAGGTATCTAACAATCTCATCTGACAATCTGGTCATTCACAGCAGGTACATCTAAAGACTACCCAAACAGTTCCAAATACCGATAAAGATTTGAAGTCAGTTTGCTGATCCAGCACTTTTCATCATGTTGTTGCCATAGCTAAAGAAATCAATTGTTTAATATGCAGATATGTCAAACACACAAAATGTGGGAAAGGCATGGTTTGGGGTTTCTGAGTGCCAGGGGCAGAAAAGATTATTTTGAAATTTTCTGGGCACTTCCGTTATGGGATGAGATAGGCTGTGCCAAAAGCATATTCTGCTTTCCTTTCCTTGTGGCATAGAAGGTTAATTATTTTAACAATGTGAGAAAGGATTTGAATCTCTGAGCTTTAAGGGAAGTGTTGGTTTCATACAAAATATTCTCCAATATGTAGTTTTATCATGGGTAAGCTTTATTAAACAAAACATGAAGGAAAATTTACTTGATTGCCTTTTTGGTTCCTGTGGCAATACTTGGGCAATGGCAAACTCAGTTCTTCTTTTCCTTCTGTCCAAAAGTTCCTTCTGTTACCTCAAAAGAACTTTTCACACATGCCTGTGTGTCCTACACAGGCAGCCAGTGGAATCCTTGGGAGAGGGTAAGATGTGTGCTCTAGCCACTCTTGACTCCCAACAAAAGGAGCTGTTGTCACACTTCTCCTCCACAAAAATCACTGGATAGAATTCCCTTTCTCCTGTTCCTCTTCTTTGTTGGCTTTTGTCATGGCTGCCAGCAGAATTGTCTTTTTTTTTTTTTTAATTTTATGTTATCTGCCAGGTTGCATGGCTACCACCTAACCTTTTCAATTTCGTCAGCCAGAGCTGTCCAGCTTGTTCTTTCTTCTGCTAAGTGTTATTGTAAAAGTGGAACAAAGGAAAGGCTAAATGCATCCACTCCAATTTCTTAATGTTTCCAATTAAATTTTAAGTTTTTTAGAACTCTACACTCTGCTGGCCTGGTAAGATATAACAGCTTGCCTTTTTGCTTAAGTCACAGTCATGGAGTGGCAGTTTCTTATTTAATGCAACAAATATTTAAATGGCCTCCAAAACAACAGAATGGATAGTCATGTGAAACTTGAAAGAATAAAGGTTTTGGGAGGCTGGGCCTGAAATGGTTGCCAAAATGCCAAAATTATACAAGTTTAGTTTAAAAGTAACTGTAATTTCCTTGCCTTTTAAAAAAACAAGAAAAATAAGCTTAAAGCTTAGATCAGAATCATAATGCTTGGGAAAAGCAGAACCTTCCTCTAAATGTTTAAATGAAATACTATCTTCCTTGCTCACATCAAGTTACCATGTGCCCAAAGAGAGAAAGTGCCTTCGAGAAAAGTTGGAGGGGTTTTTTCAGAGGCAGATTATATCAGTCCTTCCTGCTTATTATGAATCTGAACCTGTTCTCTCTCCCCCTCCCTCCCCTTTCCAGCCACTCTCTAGACATGTGAAATATGATCCCATATTTCTAGCTTGCTTTTAAGTATGTAGATATATACCATGGGCATAGAGAGAAGTATTTTTTTCTTCTTTTTTTGAACAAAGTGAGACAATATCATTCTCAATACCATGGTATTTGGGAATTTCTAGTTCATTCAGAGAGAAGATTTGTACAAGATTGGTCTAGGTAGAAGCTAAGTAGGGTTAGGAGGGGGCAGGGATGAAACATGAATATTGACATCAGGATGTAAACCTCATGGCTTACCTACTTATCTCCAAAAGACCAGGGTTTATATCACAATGTCACAGTGCTCATGTCATCATATTTATTTATTTAGTCATTACTGTTAGGAGCAGATATCTATGATTGGAATAGAAAGTCCAGCAGAGAAACAGGAAACAAGGTGATAAATTTTGTTCCAACCACTAATGATTTCTAAAATTCTTGTGTAGCTGGCTAATTTAGAGTTAGCAGGGTGGGTACCAAAGCAGGAGGACATTAAAAGAGGTGCCAGGACTGAAACAAACAGCATCATAGAGTCACTCGTACAGTGAGATGGTCAAAATATATAAATTTGAAAATAAATAAATAAAATAAATCGTGTTTATTTAAATTGTCCTCATTAATTCCTTATAGCACCAGGGGTCCTTCCCCAATTGCCATGGTGAGCCCAAGTGGCAGGGATGGTCTCCAGAATTTGACTCACAAAGGGGTTGCTTCCACTGAACAAATTTAAAAAAACCCCTCCACCCTCAAAGTTGCTTACTTTAGGCATCAGCAAGAGAAGGTTACATATTAATGAGGATTAAGTGTCTAGTAGGTATTGGGAGCCTGCTAAGACAAAAGAAGGAAATAATTATCTGATTGGGGTTAGAGTAAAACGTTTGTTACTGCACAACTTGCAAGACTGAATAGGAAGAGCTAGCTTGTATAAGCAGCTTCTCTTCCAGGTGTTAATTGAAAAGGTCAATCACAAAATAACTAACCTTTTGAAAATTGGGGCTTTTGAAGATGAGCTCTTATAGACAAGATGTGGGCAGGGCCTTATTTATGAGCATACCTTAAGTCTTGAAGAGTACAGTCTTGGTCTCTTATATGGTCACTTCTTCACTTTGCTACTGGTAAACTTGTACCTTTTATAGTGTGTGTTTTCCAGGACTGGATACTGTTGCTCGCTTTTTCTTCTATCTTTCTATCCTTCTTATTTTTCTTTTTATATCTTTTTATATCTTTTTTTCTTTCTTTCTTTCTTTATTTATTTGTCAGCTTTTAGCTTTGTAAAAAAATTTCTCAATAAAAATTAGAGAAAGTTATCTATTTGTCATATCTTTTTTCTTTTTCCTTTACTTTGTCTCACTTTTTCTTTTCCTTTTCTTTATAATTTTTATTTTCAATTTTCTTTTTCATTTCTAACTTTTAACTTTGTAACTTTAAAATTCCAATAAAATACTATTAAAAAAAAATTAGAGAAAGAGAAAGAGAATTTGTGAGGGATATAAGGCTAATGCTCTAGGCTTCATTCGTTTTTTTCAAGTCTCAGATTCTTTAAGATTATTAGCCACAAACTTTCATGTTGTTCTCATATGCTGATGGAAGGACACTTCTGTACTACTGCTGTCAGCGTAAATGGGAATTAGTTACATTTGCAGCACTCTGCATATGGAGCTAAGACATTGAAGGCCAGTAGGACTCAGGGTTAAGTCATATTTTTACTTAAATCTGCCCAGTTGCAGAGAATGTATCTCAGAAATGAGTGAAATAGGGATTTCCAGTGG
Source organism: Python bivittatus (assembly GCF_059951505.1). NCBI lineage: Eukaryota > Metazoa > Chordata > Lepidosauria > Squamata > Pythonidae > Python > Python bivittatus. Next base: position 15,755,679 of record NW_028277035.1, read on the forward strand.
GGTATTAATGGCAGCTTAGACATCATTGTAATTAGTGGAGATGGCATCACAGCGGAATTGGTGACTGGCAACAAGCGCTGGCTGCCAAACTTGCTCCAGACTAAGGAGGAAGTGCTAAATCAACCAATTCAGTCTCCAGACAGCCATTCCTTGAAAGCTAATTGCAGAGATGGAAGCTTCTGAGAACAGCTTTTGAGTTGAGCAGCCAGGAGGTAGGGGATCCATCTTCATTTGCAGTTGTGGTGCAGCCTTTATATGGACACTAGAGCTGATTGAACCCCATTTCAAGCAAAGCTTTTATTAGAGGGCATTTCATACATTATAACATTGAGTTTAAAAAGAGGAATCAAGAGAAAATGCAAGAAGGAGGAGATAAAGAGGAAAGAGAATGAACTAAAATTAACACCAGGAAAGTTAAGTACTGTACTTCAAACCAAATTAAACTCCTACAGCAACAGCTATCCATGTTAATAGTGAGAGAATTGGAAAAAAAGATTAACTATGTCAAAAAAAAAAAAAAACTTTGAATTTGCAAATAAGCCAGGGAGATGGTTGGCATATAAATTAAGAAAGGAGAAAGAAAATGATTACAAAACTTCAAGAGGGTGATACTGTAATAATGGACAATGAGACTATACAAAAAACGTTTCAGCAATACTATTCTAATTTATATAAAAGATAGGAACTCCCTCTGGAAAAAAATAGATGACTACCTAAAAAAACAAAATTTGCCAAAGTTTACAGATAACCAAAGACAGATTATGCATGGACCTTTAATAATAATGGAAGTATCTGAAACTATACAAAAGATTAAACCAAGTAAAGCACCAGGACCAGATGGTGCTTCCAGAATCATACTACAAAAATGTTGAGGATGAAATTTTATAACTACTCCAATCTATGATGAACTCTATATTGGTGGAAGGTGAGATAACAGTCTTGGAAGGAGGCTAATATAGCTTTATTTCCTAAAGAAAGAAAAGATTTGAATCTAACTAAAAATTATAGACCAATATCATTATTGAATAATGATTATAAGTTGTTTACAATGATCTTAGCAGATAGATTGAAAGTTATATTATAAAAATTTACTCATGAAGATCAGTGTGGATTTTTACCTAAAAGACAATTAAAAGATAATGTTAGAACAGTGTTGGACATTATAGAATATTTGGAACAGCACAGTAAAAAACCAGTTGCATTAATTTTTTTGGATGCAGAAAAAGCTTTTGACAATTTAAATTGGTCTTTTGTGTTCAAAGTTTGGGAAGATATGAATTTTGGAGAGAATTTTATAAAAGGAGTGAAATCGATTTATGCATCACAGAAAGCGCAAATTATTGTGAATGGAGACTTAGCTAAATCATGTCAGATGCCAAAGGGAATGAGACAAGGTTGTCCACTGTCTCCCCTGTTGTTTATTTTAGTTCTGGAAGTTTTGAATAGAGATATAAGGAGAGATGAGAAGATAAGGAGCATAAAAATTAAGAAACAGACATATAAGTTGAGAGTCTTTGCAGATGATTTGGTGTTGGTGCTGAAGGATTCCTTGAAGGGGGTCAAAAGTTTGATTCGAGATAACACATTGTTTAATTTTAATGCTAACTGGAAACCTTTTTTTTTTTTTTTGGAGTTTTTGCAGAAAACAGAAAAAAAATAAATTATGTTGTATAGATTTGATGATTAGAAATAATATGGGTTAGTAGAAATAATGGAAGTTAAATTGTAAATTTAGACCAAGAGTTTGATGTACAGTATATTGTTACTTATATCTGTTGCAAGGAAGGTCGGAAGTCCATTCTTTTCTTTTTCTTTTGTCTCTTTTCTTCTTTTCTGCATTCTTGATCTTTACTATTCCTTTTTTTCTAATCCCTTTTTTCTTTTTCTTAATATTAGTTCTTATTACTTTGTACTGTTCTTTTTAAAAAAAAATTAATAAAGTTATTATAAAAAAAGAAATGAGTGATATAGGTGCCAGGCTAATATTTACAGGAATTGACTTAAACCTGTATTGCTGTTGAGGTATGGGGGCCACAAACACCACTTATTCTGTGCCACATAACTTTGTAGAATTACTATATCTCATTATGCCAATGTATTTTTGCTGCATCTGCCAGCTAATTAACACTGACTCTTGCTAGCAAGCCACAATACTGGTAAGTTCTGTTACTGATTAGGAGGATCTTCTAGGAGAGGCCAAGTTTCCTAACTAGCTATGCCAACTGACCTGTCACCCTACAAATTCTCCCATAGTGGTCATTCTTCCAAACTTTCTGAGAGGAGGACAAGCTTTTCCAAATGTGCTTTGCTCTTGGAATCTACTACAGCTGTTTTTCCCCCACAGGAAGACTCAAGCTTGCCAATCCTTCTGATGTCTTATAAATACAATGATCTGAGGTAGCAAAAGGACACCTCTGAAGAGTTAGAGTACTAATTTTGCACTTTTATTGTTTGTGTATTTGCTTGTTAGCTACCTAGAGTTGTTTTGTATAATATAGGCAGCCATATATAGTTTTCAAACAAATAAGTCAGTGCCCATTCTTTAAAGTCGTACCAAGCTTGAAACTCCAGAAAAGCATGTATAAAAGTAAGAACTTACATTTGACCCAATATTTGAAGGTTTTCATTTTATGTTGGGGCAGAATGCTTGCTGCATTGATTCACCACCACTTAGGCTCTTTGTTGGACATATTGGAAGGTGTTGTCCCTCCTTAATTCCAGTGATCTTTGCCTTAAAAGAGCTACAAGGAGCACATTTCAGAAATTTATTTCAGTGAAACCTCTGCAGATATTCAGCTGACAATTTGGGGGATTAATGTCCTCTAAAGATTTAAGCTCTGCTGTTTTCCAACCATTTTGCCAAAAAATAAAGCAGGTATAGGTATTTTAATACTTTCCCATTATACCCCATAGCCATTTTTTTCCCTTAATCAAGCTCAACTTGCTTAAATTTTGCCCTCAAGTCACCAACTTGAATCAAATCATGCCTTCTTCAAATTTCAAATTTCAAATCTCCAATTAGAATCAAATCAAGGCTGATTTGTATAGGCCTACTGACTAAGTGGGATGAGCTGACATGGCCCTAACATGATACTGAATGAAAGCATCTGGGCTACAGCTCCCACAAATAAACAGGTGTGTGTGTGTGTGTGTGTGTGTGTGTGTGTGTGTGTTGGCACTGGTTCTGGGTCTTTGACATAATGTGGAAGATAACTGAAAACAGTTGAGAAAAAGGGATGCTCCCAGTTGGGTAGCATTTGTGCCAAGAGTCTACAGGAGACACCTTCTCTCTGGGCAAGTCCATCCCCTCACTGTTGTTACTACTGCCCACTTATTTGCATTAGCTTCTGGATCCTATCTGTTACACTACTCAGATGGACAGGGATCAGGAAATGTCTGTTTATTCTTCTCAGACTCCTGAAGTTGCCAACAAAAAAACATAGAAGCAAAGAGAAGGAAGAGTACCAGTAGAAGTCCAGGGTTGGGACAAAGGATCTAGAATAATAAATGGAATGAAAAGATTTAAAAAATTGGAAGAGACCTTAGAAATCTTAACTCCAGCTTCATTGCAAATACAGCCCTGAAATTCCTGATATATGCTTGTCATGTCTGTGCTTGATTAGCCCTACTTTCTGATGCAGATTGATGCATGAGAAAAATTCTCCTAATATTGAGCTGAAATATGGTCTAATGGAATAATGGAATGAAGCAGGACTTTGTGAGAGAGTAATCTGGTAGGTAAGTGAGCTTGTACAGATGCTCAGCAAGGCTAGCCTCTGATGCCTTCCCTGGGATGAAGTGACATGGGTAACAGTTTCTTGCAAATCTTGCAGATAATTACTGGATACTTTTTGGCTGAAGCAAAGCTTGCAAACTGAGCAGTCTAATGGTATTCAGAGAAAGGGAGGCCATACTTTCTCTTCCCTATCCATTTGGGGCACTTTTAAATCAGGGATGGATGGTTTACATTTAATTGCTGAACTTCCTTGCCTCAGTGCCTTCTCAAAGCTATCATACATTCTCCCCCACTTGCCATCATTGACCCGATAAATGATTCCTACAAGGCTAAGACATCACTAACAAATCAGCAAGCATACTCTAGATTGATTGGGACTGCTGAGAAATCGTGACTTACAATTAAGCACTTAAACACATGGTTTAACTTATGCAAATTATGATCCCCAGGGCTTTTCAAGCATGACACACTGTTGGCTGATGCCTCTGTGTCCAGCCTTTTCTTGTAAGCCTCTGAAAAAGCCTTCCATCAGGTTTTAGTATCATGGCATAGGGAACTGGCCTTGTTTCTGAAACTGCTATTTGCTGTTCACTCATTCCTAGTAAGCATCTAGGTGACATCTTCCTGATGATTTGAACAGGGAGAGAGAAGAGAGGAAGAGACTCTTTGAATATTCTTTGCCCCAAAGTCAGATTTTCTTTGCAGGGTAAAACAAGATTTTTGATTATTCTTTTTTTCATTTACAATGATGAAATATTGCCTTAAAGATGCTGTTTCACCACTGGGGAAAAAGGATCTGAAAAATATCATAACTGAAGGTTGACTCATGCACATAGATGAGAAGAAAATTTGTCATTGGAGCAATTTTAGATTTTTCTTCTCGTATGTATGCATATGTCATCCTTGATTTTTTTTCAGGGGGCAACTCAAAAGTTCTGAATCACTAAATGAAATAAAGAATGCTATAGTCTGAAACTGTAAATAAGAGAGTTTCAATCAGCATTAAAACCTTTGCTAAATGGAACTTACTTGAGTATATATTATAGAAACTCATTAACTGCCAGCACAGGGCTATCTAATCTGGGCTCAAAAGCTAAGCAAGGTTAGACTTGAACAGGAGGTCACCAAGGAATTTTGGAGCTATAGACTAGAATGCAAAGTGTGTGTGTGCATGTGTGTGTGCACATGCATGCACATGTGTGGCTGAAGGCAGTGGCAAACTAATTTTGTTACTGCTACCAAGAAGGCTACACAATTGTATCCATGTATTCACTAAGAGTGAGCATGAAACTGAGCAAACTCAGGGAGGCAGTGAAGGACAGGAAGGCCTGGCGCAATATGGTTCATGGGGTCACGAAGAGTCGGACACGACTTAACGACTAAACAACAACATTCACTAAGAGTCAAGTTCAATTTAAGGGCATCTTTACCTTTATATATTACAAAAGTCTTTTAGTTTCAGAAGGCATTGCTGGATACTATAATAGTCTATTAAATGTTGTATAACAGCACTATTTTAATCCTCCTACAAGCTTGCCCTTGGAAAACAATTTATAGATATATTAAAGAGCTTCCTGATTAAAACAGCAGTCCAAGTGCTGAAATAATTGAGCTCTGACTTCTAAACTGAAGTGGACAACCTATGACCCTCCAGACATTGCTGAATTATAGTTCCCAAGATCCCTGAATACTGTCTCTGCTGGCTAGTAAAGCTTGAAGTTTAGCAATATGAGGCAATATAAGGAGGCCATAGGTTCTCTACTAGAAATTGCCTGAATAAGGTATCATAACATACATAAGGATCCTGACAGATTTCTAATGCTTTTAAAGATTCTCTTGCCAAAGTAGCTTATGGCTCAATAAAGGGCTTGGCTTATCTTTGGAATGAAGAAATCATCTTGGTTATTAACATAGTGGCCCAGGAACTTTTGGGAACATTTGGGAACATGGATACTTTTAAACAACTGTTGGTAATAATGAAGAATGCTCATGATGGATTTAGCCGAATGTGAACTACAAGCCTGCTATTGGGATGACTCCATGAAAATTTCAGTACTGAAGAAAGCTGATTTCCTTATCATCATTACGTTTGCATAGAATTAGCCAAGGAGTCTTTTTAGGTTTTTAGCCCATTTTGATCAATCAAATAAAATTGCAGACATCCATACCAAATTAGAATTCATATTAACTCTCAATAAATACCTTCTGCAGTTGCTTGCCTTTCTGTTAAGAATTGTTTTCTGGTTGTAAAACCTGAAAATACATACAGCATTTTTGGAGTAGAAAAGGATGGTGTCATAAACCAGTCCCTAATCTGCCTTATAGTAAGGAGCCAGTGAATGGGCTGTCCTTGCTGTTTGAATGTAGGACAATCAAGGAGAGTGATTGATGAATTCCTTTGGCTTCTTTCTGCTTCCCACTAGTGGAAGGGAAAACAACCACCAATTATTGTCTTTGATAGCAGCCTGTCTCCCGAAGTTGTGGGTGCTCCATCACTGAAAGTTCTCAAGAAAAGTTTGGACTGCCATTTGGGATAATATGATGATTTCTGCAGAGGGTGGGACTAGAAGACACCCAATGTCCCTTCCAACTCTATGATTTTGTGCCCAATTATTCAGGACAAATTATGTTGAATATCTATTGTTATGGGCCCAATCTGAAGAGTTACTGTTTGGCAACCTTGAAATTCTGCCAAGTACTTGGTTCCACTTACCATAGGAATTCCATGGTATTTCCAACACTAACTGGGCATATTTGGGCATTATTGGCTAGGCAATTAAAATTTGATCTTGGTTTTCATGAGAAATTGACAGTTTGGAATATCTCTTATTTAAAAATGGGAAAAAATAAAAACTGGAAAATGGAATAGTTACTATTGATCATTTAATTACTAAGGGCATTTTTAAGATTTTTGAAAAATTACAAAAATATAATTTATCCTCCCAAAAAGCTGCATGAAAATATATACAGTTAAATCTGTTGTATTCTTTGTTTAGTTTAGATGCCTTAGCAACCGCTGAAGCTTCAGTAGCTCTGAGTGCATTGAGAAGAATTTTATGAGGCTACCACTATCATCCAATATATTAACAATTTAAAAATTGTCCAAAAATAAATTTGAATAATATGGAGAAATTTGCAGTGGACAATCAGAGTTTCCTACATTACAGAACTAATGATGTCAGATTTTAAAGAATGCCAAGTATATTTCTTATGGTTTGAAAACAAACAAAACATATTTTTCAAGTTTATTGGACTCCCCTACAGAAGTCTTTAAAAAGTTAGTTATCATCCTTCCTATGTTGTGTATGCAATATATTTGAAGGTCTGATAGTACATATGTTTTGGTCATCCCCATTGGTTATTCCTTTTCGATTAAATATTAAGATGACTAAACTACCTCAGCTGTGGGCTGAGAATAAGAGGAAGGCAACATCATGAACATGTGACATAGAAATATTGGAACATGAGGCTCAGCCTTAAAGATATCAGATCTATGTTACAAAAACCTGGACAACCGCTTGATGTCAGAAATACAGACAACACTCTTACCTATGGTTTAGGGCAGTTCAGATCTGGTAGCACTATATAAGCCATTATCTTTGGATCCTGAATACTTTTGAATTAAGTAGCTTGAATGACAATCTCTTTCCATGGAGAATCTGCCTGCTTTTTAAGTTCTGTTGATCTTAAATGGTTATGCCAAAGGACAGAAGGGATTTTTCTGTTGCTATACTTTATAGGTATAACTCTTCCCCCTTTTGGAGTTTCTACTCACCTTCAGTTACTTGCAGCTATTGGAAGGTATACCTTTCCTGTCAGGTTTTTGGAGCTATAGCTCATTAGACTGTGATTCTGTTGGTAGTGTTGTTTACTTATTTAAACTGTCATGCTGTCATCGTAGCATGTGTTAATTTCTTATACTATTTTAAACTGGTTGCAGTATTTTGGTTGCTTTGTGTATTTTAGCTCCCTTATGAATCTCTGTTGGGAGAGGATATTGTGGGATGCAAATTGTATTATAAATAAATATTATTGTGGCAATTACATAGTCTGCTTGGCCTAAATAGAGGGTGGTTTCAAAGTAATGCATGAAGGTATCAATATGTACATTGCTCTATTATAAAAGAGTTTTCTTCCCCTCCCTTTTTTCCCTGACATCTTTCTTAGCTGTCAAGCATTGTCAGCAAGGCATTGTTAGAGCTAAACTTTGAGTCATAGCCTCCTGTTAATGCTGTTGTTTAATTACAGACAGTTGTTTAGGAGATAGATTCCATGGACAGAAGATTTGCATTCAAATGCAAATGTTAGACAATAATGCACACTTGAGCTATTGCATATAAAATGTATTAAAACTCCACGATTTGGATGTTGCCCAAAGTTGCTTTCTCATTTGCAGTAATGGGTAAGAAAACTTGTAGTTTTCTTACAGGCTCATCATGTCAAACATTTGGTCTCCAGACTTGATTAGCCTGCTGCCCCCAAGACATTCAGCTGCTGGATGTGATGAAGAGAGCAGCTTCTTCCCTGACAAGTGGCAACACTGCCAGCAACCTTGTCGTGGAATTTCACTTTGTTCTCATGGACGTGGCCTGAGGCTTGGCTCAGGGGAGCTTGGGCATCCCTTGTTTTTTCTTGCATAATCACTACCAGGACTAACAGTTCAAATGTGAGCCAATGCAGCGAGAAGCACTGCAGTTCAGATGGCTGAAAATACATCTCTCTCTAGAGTTGTGTCTGTGATAGGCCACTGACACAACAGTTACAATCTGAACTTGCAATCTTGAAAAGTTGCAGAAGAGTCTATATTCACTACTTGAAAACATATCCCTTTCAGAAATGTTGCTGCGTTATGGCTGAACTGCAATTTGCTCATGTGGGAATTGTAAGTTATCCTACTTTGTGCAAAATGAGTCACTCTAAGTACTTCAGATTATTGCTATATAATAAGGACATTTGGCACACACTGCCTATCATCAAGGGACCTAATTAAATGGAAAAGCTCCAGAAACTATTTCCCCAGGCTGCTGCACGTTTAGCCTCAGTTCTAGTCATGTATGTTTGTAAAGAGACTGGCCCCAGATGGTGACATGAACATCTGAACCTGCACCAGCCAAACATTGCAATGGAGGTGAGAGATTCACCTGTGTTTGCATAAAGATAGCATAGAAACACATTTTTCACTCCTGGGATTCTTTCTTTCTTTTTCAATAAGACTAGTACTTACTATAGCTGGTGAGCAATGTATTTATTTATTTATTGTATTTATATGGCCACCCATCTCTTGTGATGTGACTCTGGGCAGTGTACAAACAGACCATAAAAAACAATTTAAAAAAAACATACAAAAAGTACAAAAATTAATACTATTATTTTGAAAAGGCTAAGAGAGAACATCAGATTATGTACAATGGAGCCACTTCATCAGATCACTGTTCCCTTGCAATCCCTAGGTCTATTGACACAACCAAAATTTAAGGGACTTTGGGAAGGTCAGCAGAGATGGGGCCAATCTTGCCTCAGGCAGGTGCCATGGCAGAAATGGTTTGTCTTCTGGGTCCCATCAGATATAAATGTGAAGAACATGAGCTTCCCCTAATTTTTTCCCAGGCTTTCACAACTCTAGAAATGCCATGATCCACTTTTTCAGCTCGGAGGGGTTATAGATTTGGTAATGAAGAAACTACTAAGACATTACTAATGGAGTTATTCAACAGTTATGCTTGGTTTTAACTTATTCCTTTGCAATGTACAAGATTACAGGATTTTTGCTCACCAGTGATTCAGAATAGAAAAAACATGGCAAATCGGCAAAAACAAAAAAGATAGGGAGGAATAATATCTTACATGGCTTAAAATGACTAAATATTGAGATCTATCTCTTCCCAGTCTTTCATGTGATGTTCTGTTTGTAATGCAATGTATCTATTTCTTTCAAGCAGTGCAGATCTTCAGTCAAAAATAACCGAAAAATTGGAAACCCATTCACATGAAAAAGGAATATTACTGTGCATTATTCTTCTGGAGGCTCACAGAAATGAATACCTGCTTGTTGAGTACTTTCTCTGATGGATTAGTGTAAAAAGAAATCAGAAAGGATGGCCAACCATACAAAGGGAAATTGCTGGAAGGATGGGCAGTCATTCTGCCCTAGAGTTGAAGTGTAAACTGAGCTTGGTTACAGCAGAACTTGTCTTTCAGTGTATCAATGGAACAACAAAATATGCAAATCAAGAAAAATCTTAGCTGATTATGCTCTTGCAAAATATATAATTTTCAAAGCATCTACTTCTTTGAAAACCGAACTTGTGACAATCTTGGATATGGAGGAAAGAGACACCTTTTTCATTCCTCCTTAATAAAAAAAAATAATAGCTTCAGTTAAGCCACATGTGTGCTGCAGTGCTATAACTCAACAACCATGGGACTGTAGAAGCAAACTCTCTTGTCCCACCTCTGTGAAAGGCCTCTGAACCCCAGTTCTTCTTCAGAGGAATGAAATACATATGACTGAAGAACAAATTGTAGGAATAAAACTGCATCACAGGTAAGGGAAAACAATAATGCTTTACCCAGCTGAAACATTACCACCAACCATAGTGTTGTCAGTGAAAGAACCAATTTCAGGATTGCTTGCTTACACAGAAATGAGAGTCTGCTATGTAATTCTGCTTGAAGTAGACTTAATAAGAAAAGGTAGGAAATAAAGAGCACAGCTGAAGCTTCATAGAAAACCCAGAATAAGCTAAAGCAAAAGCCAAACCATGAGGAACAAGGATCAGTGTCTCCAAATTAGATATAATAAAGCTGGATGATTGGTCTCTGAGCTCATCAGCATCTATTGCTAGTTAGGATGGTGTGGCCTCCTTACCTTTTAGAAGTACATGAATGGTTTGGAAATGGTGTCTGAGTCATCTGATCCTGACTCAGTAATTCCTAAGAGAAAACTCAGAACTGCAACTATTCAGAGAGAGAGAGCATGTGCGTTCAATCCTGCCACTTGGCTTCTATGCCAGAAGTAGACTGTACGAATTATGTGCTAACAAAAGACACACATTAAAAATGATAATGTAAATCTGTTGGAATGAAAATATCTCTGGCAAAAATTTGTGGCCTCTGATAGACTCCCCCCCCCCCAAATAACTATATTCATGAAAAAATTAAAATTTAGACTTTAGAAAAACAAATCAAAGAAGCATATGATTATGTTTTCAGACAGAGTCATAAAAATAACAGTTGCTTCCATCTATGCTCCAAATGAAAATAAAAAAGTTTTATGAAATACTATTTCAACTGCTTTTTGAAAATATAGAGGAAGATATTTTAATATTTGGAGACATAAATGCTTTTTTCTTTGTTTATCCCTCTAGCATCAGATAGAAAGAAAACTGTGCAAAAACAAAAGCACATTCTACTGATTGATTTGAAACAATTGGAATTAAGGTATCATCTTAATCCAATCTGAGATTTAGAATATAAGATAAAAGCAATATGGAATCAACTAGATTTACATGAAGTAAAAGAAAATTACAAGAAGTTGAACTTTATCAAACAGAAATACTTTGAAGAAGGCAACAAGCCAGACTAATTACTGGTTTATCAATTGTGCAAGGAACAGGAAAAAAGGACCATCATTTCCATTTGGGACAGAACCAAATACATTGATACAACAAAGAATACAATGCAGCAATTTGTCAATTACTTAAAATCATATAATAAATAACAATCCGGGGAAAAAATGAAACATATTTGAATGAAGCAGTATGTAATTCAGAGATCAACAAAAATAAGTTTTTAATCAACCAATAACACAGAAACTAAAGAAGCTAGACTTCAAGTCTACAAATGTACTATAATAACATTTGTTAAATTATAGATGATTATTCAGTTGCCATTGTTTCTTTGCTTATCTAGCTTACTCAATATTTCTTCACCCAAGATTCATTTCCTCTACATGCTTTCCTGGAAATAAATCTCAACTGAAACTGTTTCCTTGAGAAATTCACTTTTAAATAACCTGATCTATACATCCCGGCTGAATGATCAGAATGGAATTTAGTTTTGCTGTTATTTATACCCTATTTATACTTTCCCAGTGTTCCAAAGGAGTCCCTAGCTGAGAAAGTACAGTGGAAGAAGACAGTTTATATTTAAGGAAAATAAGTACCCAGCAATGGATATTTTAAGAGAAAGCTCATTTGGAACAAGACTTTTGAAAGAAAATACATTTAAACACCATGTGCAGGGTTCTTATGCAGGTATTTTTTAAATTGAAGATAAATGCAGGAATGAGCTGGAATAGATTTATGAATAAACAGCTGTAGAAGTATCATCTGGAAGAAATAGAACATCTTATTCAGGTCTATTTTTTAAGAGATATGCATAGGATTCCACTGCATTTTTAACACTGTTCATCAAGATACTTTCTTGTTCCATGGCATTTTGATAGTATTCCCTTCTTGTGGTCACCTTGGCAGTTAAGCTTAAGCATATTGAGCTCTCCCAAAAGGCTGATCTTTTTCTTTGACCATCAGTAATGCACAGGGCAGCTACTTTGCTCTGCTTAATTTCCTTGGAGTGTGTTTTCTCATGAACCGTCCATGGTACTCTCCATTAAAGGGTTCCTTGGCAAAGATCTTAAGGGGTAAAAAGTCTTCACTGATCAGCTGATGACAGTGCTGATCTGCTATGGTCCACACTACAGGTGCTTAAATGCTCCCCCCCCCCCTTTCTGCCTCTGCTCATGAAGCTATATGAGCTTTTTCATCCCACTTAATCTCTCCATAAAGTGGAAATTTTATTTCAGCTGTGTTTGCATCATTAGTTCACTAGCAATCATCTACGTCTAAATTATCCATGCAAGCCGCTTCATTTATTGAGCCCTCTTTGCAGGAAAAGAGCAGCAATCAAATCAGTCAGCCCAAATTATCCTTGACTTTAACAAAGGACTCTAGGATCACTTTAAGAAACATCTTTTATTGCTTATAGGGAACATATTATACTGGATGAAGGTCTGTAGCTCCATAGCACAAAAGCAAGTTTAAAATAAAAATGATTGATAAAGAGAATGCAATTTTCATTGTCACTGTTTGTTGTATTCAGTGTTTTATTAAAGCTGGCTAAATATAAATTAGACAAGCTGCAATAATTGGCACACCAACAACAGGAAAACTTTTACAAGAAGTTGAAACTGTAGCAAGTCAATTTGAATGTAGGGAAACAAGTTCCTGGCAACTAGATGGAGTGAGAAGATCACAATCTTGTTTTATTCTTTGCATTCTATGAGGTGGATTATTGTTATTTCCTGGACTGATATCTCACATTACGTTCAGGAGCCCAAGGCAGCATACGTAGTAAAGAACAGAAAATAAATAATGCCTTTCAGACAACAGAATGTTTCTTATCATAATTGTTGATCTGAAAAAAAATGTTAATATGCTATACGTATTACAAAAGCCTTTCTAAACATGCAGGAAACAACAAGTTAAGTAGAACTACTGGAAATGTTGGGATTCACAGGAGCATTTTATGAATTTATAAGTCTGGATGATTTTTAACTCTGCCTTAGAATATTTGCCTTAGAAACAAAGGGCCTTTTGGAGAGATACTATTTTCATTTATATGCACTGACTGCAATTCATTCCTGTGCTTTAAAAAATTATAATTTAAAACACTTATGACTTTTCTTCAAGAAATAATAATAGTAACTATGATTGTTTGAGTATCTTGCATTTTGGCATATGCTTTTGTAGAGCTGAACTGTGACATCTGCAGCCCCAAAATCTGGTGAAGGTCAGCAGCTTAGATGATTAACGTGAGGAGGGTCCCAACCACTGTCAGCTTGAGGGATGCACTAGGCTTTATGGAGGATGTTGAGGATGTTCTTGAAAAGAGGGCAGCCAAAACTCTTGACTTCTCAGATGGAGTTGACAGCTCTCTTTTTAAGAGGATCCTCAACATGGCATAACCATCTTCAGTGTAGAAGATGGGTTTTTTGCTACCAACCCCTGACTCCCCAAAATGCAAAGCAAGCTTTTTTGACTCCAGCCCCCTTAGGGTGCTCAAGGGACTTCAAGAAAGATGTTGGTGGCTTCATGCAGCCCCAACCTACATTTTTTGCACTCCTGGCTTAAAGGTACTAGACACAATCATGAAATAACGTGATAATATCAATAGCGTATCATAACTATTATTCATTATGACTATAAGCTTCTTCATGTCTTGCTTGTGGACTTCCCATTTGGCATCTGGCTGGCTATTGCAGGAAGCATTATGTCACCAGAATTTATTTAGGTATTCTAGTTGCCATAATTCAGTCAAGGCTCCAGGTGGTTGAGAAGTGTACGTAACTGTAAAACTTACATAGTAATTATAACAAAACACAGTATGTTAATTGAAATTAATAATAAACCCAATTAATGGCATATAACACGTTTCAGATCAGTTCTACACATTCAATCTAGGAGGCATCCTCTCAGCCTATATCGCCCTTCAAAAGAGCTAACTTTTATGCATCTTCCTAAACGACATGAGGAATGGGACAAGTCTAACTCTGCCCATCCCACCAGATCCAGCAGAGAGGGGATGTTACAGATTCTGTCATCTAGGGATCTACATTTAGCAGGCCCCAGGCTGTGGGCCTTTTCTGCTGTGGACTATGGAATCTTATCCCCCCTGAGGTGAGGTTGGCCTCATCCCTTCTGAGCTTCCAAAGGTCCCTCAAGAACTGGTTATGTCAGCAGGCCTGGGGACCTCAGGGAGAGGAGAATTTGTGAGGTGGCTCCATTATTATTAACATCTCCCCATCTATTTTTTGTTTGTTTGTTTGGCATTAGCTCTGTTTTTATTGTTTTTAATATTTTTTAATAATTAATAATGATAATGGTTATAGGTATTTATTAATTGTTTTAGTTCTGTTGCATGCCACCCAGAGTCACTGGCTTTGTGAGATGGGTGGCTATATAAATTAGACAAATAAATAAATAACTTCAGTAGGAAGCATGTATGGGCACCACCACTAAAAAGCTGCACTTCTTAGTCTTAGCCCCTCATTTTCTAGAAGTAGGTTATTACCAGCAAGTTCTTCTGGAATGCCTGTGTCAGCTGGGACAATCATTCTGATAATTTTGGAGACTAAAATTCAGATACTTTCCCTGAATATAAATGGCCAAGTATTGGCTACATAGTTAGTGGCATCCTGAATTCATACAGTAGTCTGTTCATATATTTTCCTTAAATTGGCCATTGAGTTCTCCCTTTCCTTGGCTCTTAAACATGGAACTTTTTGATGTTGGATTTAAGTTTTGCTTGCTCAAGATCCTTTTTTCAACTGCTGTTATACTAAAATCAGTTTCATATTTCCAAGCCACCTTCTGTAAGCCATAGCACAACCACAAATTATTTTTATTTTATTCTGTGGTTTTATTACTCCACAAAACAATTATATAAATCATAGGGCTACATGAATTAAGTCCATAAAAATGATGCTTACAGTTTAACTTCAAGCTAAGCTAATCAAATGCATATACTTTCAATATAAGAAATATACAAGCACAAAAAATGTCTGTGAATGGGAGGCAAACTTCTTCTCTCTCCCCTAAAACCAGTGTTTCATCAAAGCTTTTAGGAAAAAGAGGTTCAAACTAATCCCCAGGTTGTTATACTCCTCTCTTTTGACAGCTGGATAAATAGTTAATATTTTCAATTTCTTTCCTTTAAAAAACATGTTTATAGCTTTGTTCATAGCAAAATATGATAGTACTTGCAATGCTGTTGGCTCAGATAATGGGAACCACCCATACCAAATTTGAGACAAACAGATTGAGAGAGATTCTGCAAAAGAAAGGAGGGGTTATAGTGCATGATGATGCTGACTCCTAAATATGATGGAGTTTCCTATAGAATTGTGGAAGAAAGGATTTGAGATGAACTGAATGTTCTTTTCCATAATATTAATCAACTACTAGCTAAGACGCTTGCTCCTTGGGAGGAAAGCTATGGCAAACCTAGATAGCATATTAAAAAGCAGAGATGTCACCTTGCTGACAAAGATCCGCATAGTCAGAGCTATGGTTTTTCCAGTAGTAATGTATGGCTGTGAGAGCTGGACCATAAAGAAGGCTGAGTGCCGAAGAATTGATGCCTTTGAACTGTGGTGCTGGAGAAGACTCTTAAGAGTCCCCTGGACTGCTAGGAGGTCAAACCAGTCAATCAACCCTGACTGCTCATTGGAAGGATTGATAATGAAGCTCAAGCTCAGATACTTTGGTCACCTAATGCGAAGAGAGGACTCTTTGGAAAAGACCCTGATGCTGGGAAAGATTGAAGGCAAAAGGAGAAGAGGACGGCAGAGAATGAGATGGTTAGATAGCATCACTGAAGCAATGAGCATGAAACTGAGCAAACTCAGGGAGGCAGTGAAGGACAGGAAGGCCTGGCGCGATATGGTTCATGGGGTCACAAAGAGTCGGACACGACTTAACAACTGAACAACAACAAAAACAATAAGCTAAGAAAACTCAGAAAACATTGTAATTCAACCACTTAGATTTAGAGACTGAACAAACCAATGGTAAAAGTAGGGATCTTGATCTGCATAAATTGTGAATATTTATACATTAACCTCATTCAATAGAGTTTAATGTGTTACCCTTCACCCATTCATTCTGATGTCTACACTGGTGATATTCCAAGTGATGATGTGATCATGTCTCTGATCACTCCATCCCCTTTGTACATGCCATTTAACCTAAATTCCATTCTCTGATAGGCTCTAATCCCTGGTTAACAAAACACAATTGCTGGGTTCAGACAATTCAAATGAGTTCCCATAACACACTGAACTATAAATTACCCAACCCCATTTTAGCCCAGTATAGTATTTTGTGCGAACCCAGTTGCAGGGACTAATTACCCATTATGCCGAAATACATTTATACTGTCCACTTGTCCTTCACTCCTTTGAACTCCACTGTACTCTTGCTGGCTTTTTAAAAATTTCTTTGAATACCTTGGGTCTGTTTTGGATCAATTCTACTGTGTTCTCTTCCCACCAATCCATCCCTTGCTGTTTCCAAGCAACCACTACAAAGTAGAACCACAAAACTCTAGTGTCATCTCCCTGTTGCTATGGCAAATATGTGAACCTTATAAAATCCTTCTTTCAATAACTATCTTAATTAATCTGGCCCAACCATAGTTTGTATGTACTGGTACCACTATACACAAACAATGAACAAATACATGTTTTTGGACTGCTTGTTCATTTCAATCAATAGTTTATTTAGATAGAGGATAGGCAACTTGATGCTATCCAGATATTTTTGATTACCAATCCTACAATCCCTTACCTTTTATAACAAAGGTTTGTAATGGGCTGTGAGAATAACCTTGAGGAACAGGAGGAAGGGCCACAGCCAAGAAAATGGTCAGATGTAATAATTGTCAGAATGTAACTTGAGAAAATATCTCAGATTTGACCCTCCTTAGTTCTCTTTAGACGTGTAAGATTCTGTAACTGTAACACCATAATAAAAGTAGTTTTAGTATTCATAACTTTGGTTTGCAAGTCTGGTCTAATTGAAATGGCTGACATCAGTCTTGCAAGTCTGAATGTGCCTCCCCTGTCTGTGCCTTTATCCTAAAGAAACAATCCAGTTATCTTCATGTTCTTGCTAATATCTAGCTTAAATTTGACTCAGTCTAGCGTCCTTCAAATGTTTGGAAATATACAACTTCCAGAATGCCAAGAAAGTTGTCTTACAATTCTGGGACTTTTGATCCTAATACATCAGGAAAGCACAAGGTTGAGGAAGGTTACTTCATCCTGCAATCTAATTAGTTCCTTTGCCTATTCTTGTCTGTAATGTTCACACTGCAGCATGTTTGTCTGAAATAGTGTGAAGAAGAAGAAATAAACTAATCACCTTCTCTTCTTGACAGTTTCAATCTTTAGAATGAGAATGTGCTATTTTTTAAAAAAGGCAGTATTGTGAAGAAAATAAAAATGCTATTGTTGGATTAGGATTGCAAATATCTTTTTGTCTTCCTTTATAAAGGAAAGTTGGTTATTCCTCTAATTCTAGCATTTCTGTGCTACATTTTTCCTACTGCTGTTCATAACAAAAAGTCTTTCAAGAACTGCACATCTTTCACTCCTTGCTAGACATTGCTGGCCCAAGAGACAGAGTGTCCTAGCTAGTAAACTGAAGTTATCATAACCCTTGATGTTATGGTTGACACTGCAGACAGATGGGTCCCTGCTACAAAGTTTATGAACAAAACACAGAAATCTGCAGTACTGATTTTAGCTTGCAAATGCAATTTTCCGTCTTGTGATTTTCTTCCTTCTGCAGTTATAATCTTTTTTTTTTTGTCCTATCTTTTGATTGCTTATATTGCATTAATTCTTTGTGTGTGACCAAAAGAAAGCAGGAGTCTGCAGAGACAGTGTTACAAAATGTGCTTATTTATGGATGTACGTATGCAATACTTACATGCAGACTGAACACAGATATGGAGAATCTTTTTGAGTTGAAACATGGGCATTTAAGAAAGAATTGGTACCCAAAAAGATTACTGGCAAGTTCTGTTTATTAAATAAGAACTAAACTGAGTTCAAATCACACTTTAGGGGAATTAAAATGGGAATGTTTAGATCAAAGAAAGTAGAATCAAGTATCAAGTTTGAATAAAAATGTTTGCATGTGAGAAAGAATGTAATTAAAAGATGATTACAAAATATACCCATAGCATATCTACTAAATATATGTGTTTGGCCACTTTGGGAAAGAGAGACATGTAGAAAAGAGAAGAACAAATCTAAAGATTCCCTAGTGTTTGAAATGCATAAGGAAGAGGAAAGCTGATACTGGAACTGGGAATATTCTTAAGGGAAGAATTTGAAGAGAATTTTGGGATTAAAACTTCAGGAACTCATGGGTTTATGATAAAAATTTAAGAAAGTTTTTATCATAATCCCTGCATACAGGGATTAGACTAATTGATTTATGGACCAATTAGAAGTAATAGACAATAGTGTTAAACTATACCTATCTTGATTTATTGATTTGGGAGAGATGTAAGCTGGTTTATCTTTTTCTGAAGAAAGAAAGGGAAAAAAGAAAGAGCAAGAGCAAGCTTGAGGCTCCTTCCTGGATAGCAAGAATCTTTCTCCTCCCCATGAAAGACTTTTCATGCCTTCTCTGGGGGATTTTTCATTCATTGATTGCTTGATTGATCATGTGCCATCAAGTCAGTGCAACTCTTAGTGACCACATAGACAATCTCCCCATAGACCTTCTCCAGGACAATCTATCCCTAGCCTGGCTCTTGCAATGGTCCAATCACTATTGACGTAATGAAGTCCATCCATGTTGCTGCTGATCATCCTCTTCCTCATTTTCTTTCCAACTTTCTCAGCTTTAGGCATTTCGCAAGGAAGCTGGGTCTTTGCGTAACGTGTCCAAAAGATGAGTCATTGAGCCTAGTCATTTGTGCCACAAGTGAGAACTCTGGATTGATTTGTTCAGTGATCCATTTGTTTGTTTTCTTGGATATCCATGATATCCAATGGTCTTCTCAAATATCACATTCAAAAGCATCATTCCTATTTCTTCAATCTTTTGCATCTATAGAATGTCAAACAGAAAACCATTGCCTGCACAATTCTTATCTTTATAGGTATAGACATGTCATAGCATTTGAATATGCCTTCATTGCTACTCTATTAAATGCTACTCTGTGGCATATTTCTTGACTGCTGTTTCCTTTATTGTTGATAGTTAATCCTGAAAGCAGAAGGTACCAATTGCTTCACTATCTTTTTCTTCATTTCTAAGTCTGGTTGCTGTACCTGTTGTCATTAGCTTGGACTTCTTTGTATTTAATCTTAGTCCCATTTTTTGCCACTGATCCTTGATTTTCATCATCATTTTCCAGACTATTTGCATTTTCAGCTATCAGAATAGTGTCATTAACATAGTGTAGGTTACTGATGTTTCTTCTTCCATTTTAAAGTTCACACTCAACTTCTTTCAGTTCTATCCTGCCTCCAAATAGATAGACAGACAGATAGACATATACTATTTATTTATTATTTCAATTTTGAATCTGCTCAACTCTACAGTTACAAGTCTGGGAAGCTTACAATTAAAAAAAAAAAAAGAAAACAACATATATCAAAGAAAAAAAATACAGGTAGTTCTCGGTTAATGACCATTCATTCAGTGACTGTTTGAAGTTATGATAGCACTGAACGAGTGATACTTATACCAGTCCTTGAAGTTCTGGTCCTCCTAGTACCCCCGTGGCCATGTGATCCCAATCCATTGCACCATCCCACGGTCACGTGAACACCATTTGCAACCTTCCCTGTCAGCTTCCCACAAGCAAAGTCAATGGGGAAGTCAGGAGGGAAGGTCGCAAGTCGCTCCCACTCCTGCTGCTTTTTCTCCTGAGGAGCCCCACTACAGAGTATGAGATCCCAGGGATCAGCCTTACATGGTAGGCCAGACAGGAAACACGACCAGATGAGCTAATTCTACTTTAATGTAAGGTTACATTAACAGGATCTTGCAAGTTTGAAAGTACTTCTCTCCCCCCATCCCCTTTACAGCACAGAAAACTAGGGAGAGTCTCTTCTGAGCCTCTTGCCCTCCCCATATTCCTGCTGATGGCTAAGCTGTCTTATATCTGACCATTCCCTTGGCTGCATCTCATTGCCCTGTCTCCCAAGTTCATTCCCACATACCATTACAGCACCTGCCTGCACTCCATAGCATAAGCCTGCCTGCCCAGCCATGCTCACATGGCACCAGGGCAGCAGCCACCCCAGCCTCATCTGTGCTTGTGCAGTGCCACAGCAGCCACCAGCACGCACTTCCACACCTGGCAGCAGCCACCTCCGCCTCTAAGCGATGTGAGGACTACCTGTACAGCTGACTGGAAGATAGTACTGAAAAACAAAGGGGTTTAACCACCATCCTTACACAAGGCCTAGGAGAACAATCAGGTTTTAACCATTTGTAGAGATTCAGAAGGGTGGAGCAGGTCTGCAAGTGGATATCATTCCATAGACAGAAGCTATCACCAAGAAGGTATGCTTTGTGGGTCCCACAAGGTGTCACTGTTTAATCAAGAGGACCTGGAGCATGCTCACTCTGACTGACTTCAATGGGCAGGCAGAATCATATGGAAACAGGCAGTCCCTCAAGTAGCCAGGGACTATGTCTTGGGCTTTATAGGTGATAACCCGCAACTATAACTATCCTGCCTGACCAATATTATCTGGTCCCAGGCTGCAACAATACCACCATCGCTTGGATTTTATCACATTTAATAATTGTATTTTATGCTGTATTATTTGTGTTTTTATTGGTTTTAACTGTTTGGTTGTGAACTGCCCAGAGTCCCTCCTTGTGGGAGAGTTGGGTGGTGATATAAATTTGATTTATAAATAAATAAATAAATAAATAAATAAATAAATAAATAAATAAAAATAGGATATTGTGTACTAGTTTGTACATTCTGTTAAGTTTCCTTTCTTTGATATTGATACGTAGACTGACCTATTCCAATCTGTTGGCCAGTGTGTCATTCTCCAGATTTGCTCGTATGGTTTGGTTAGAACCTTTATTGATTCTTCTTCTGCTGCTTGCCCTATTTCTGCAGATATTCCATCAATTCCTGTAACTTTCCAACTTAGTAAGGATAAGAGTGCTGATCTCATGCTATCTTCTAGTACTAGACAATCTTGTAAATTGGGAATATCTTCTAACTGGGGGATTTAGTAACTTAAAATAAAGCAAAACTGAATTCTCATTCCCAGATGGAAAATCATTTATTGAAGAGTCAATCAGAAAGGAGA
Source organism: Python bivittatus (assembly GCF_059951505.1). Taxonomy (NCBI): domain Eukaryota; kingdom Metazoa; phylum Chordata; class Lepidosauria; order Squamata; family Pythonidae; genus Python; species Python bivittatus. The sequence continues at coordinate 15,777,278 of NW_028277035.1, forward strand.
AAAGAAGGGTTTGGGTTTTTTTTCCCCCTTTCTTCTTCCTGGACTTGATAGGGAAAGAATGAAAAGATTCTTTAACATTCATCTTTAATGCAATTTATTCAGTTTCAGTCAGTGAGAAATTAATTCTTGCAAACAAATTGCTTTACTGAGGTAACCAGAACTGCAGGATGTAAGGTGTTCAAACTTGGAATGGCAATATTCATTCCAATTCCAGGCTTTTTCTGTCCAGTTCCAGTTCAACATAATACTGAAGTAAGAATAGTATAAAGCCGCATACAGTAAAACTAACATTTAACCTATTATTTCCTTTTGGCTTGCATAAAGATAATGATGTCACTGAGTCAAGTTCAATCCCTGGTGTCTGCATCCATGCTGTTTTCTTGGCAGTATTATGGAAGTGGTTTCCCACAGCCTTTCAACTTCTCAGTCTAGTTTCCAGGTATTCTCCCATCTAAATATTAACTAGGGTGGGCCCTGCATAGCTTCCAAAATTAACCAGGTGCTTCCATCTTTGAATTTCACTTAAATAGAACGTTCAAAGCAATACTGATATTACTTGCTGACTACTTCTATGGCTCCTCCCTTCAAACAATGTCCACAATTTTACAAAGGCTAACAAGGGTGGGTGGAAGTGTTTAATCACATTAAATCAATACATCCACTAACAGTGGTTGCAGAAGCTTACCTACATCTGTCATTTTGCTTGACACATACCTTACCTGAATTTCAGTATAGAAGGGGCTTCTCCTCTGCCTTTGCCAAGTAGGAACGGTGTCTCTGCTTTCAAATGTAGCTTATTTTTAACGAGAGAGAGAGAGAGAGAGAGAGAGAGAGAGAGAGAGAGAGAAATATAGAGAAATCTTTCCAACTTTTTTTTTAATAGAGATTGTTAGACAGAGATATTTGCTAGCTTCCAATATGAGGGATGAAATTCAGTTAATCTTTTTCATGGAACAATGTAAGTGGGCTACTTTCAGTCTGCTAGTGCTCAGTCCCTCAAAATCAGCTCTATAAGATTGGAGGACCCTCCTCCAAGCTAGTCTGAGGCAGGGGGTTGAGTGAAGAGGGAGGTGGTCCTATAATATGAGCAAATGACTGGTTGGGCTCTATTGGATATCATCACCTTCCTTTAACTCATGTAGGAGGAGGAGGAGGAGGAGGAGGAGGAGATGATGATCTCAATTTTATCTTGTTTTAACTACTGAATTTTCATAGGCCAGAAGGTTAAGAAAACTAAAATTAATTAAAAAGGTTTATATTTAGGAATGCAACATCTCAGATTACAATCCAGTTATGCTGAGTTCCTTGCATTAGATAGGGGGTGTTTTTTTAATGAGAAATTAGCCGCTCTGTGTTTAATCGGGTAAACTTCCAGGCAATTATATATAGCAGGGATAAGCAACCTGGTGCCTTCAACTTTCTACCATGTTCAGTAGCAACTGCAGTTAAAACCAAAGAAGACATTGTGTTGCTTGCCGGTGACATATAGAGTTGCAGCAACATTAACTAATCCAATTACAGCAGTCCCACTGTTTTTACCCTGAGATAAGTGTATCTTCTAGGTGACAGTGAAATATTTTTAATGCTATAGGAAACAACAGAATAACTTAGTCATGTGCTCCATCAATATATCTTCCTGCGGAAACAAACTCATCAAAATATGGAGAAGGAGTAGGATAACAGCATGATATCGTGTCTGTTTTTTTATCTGCTATATTGTATCTTGCACTGTCCCATTCCACCACTCCACCCCAATACCCACACGTTTCTGCAAGACAAGCAAAGTAGTGGGAGTTACCCAGCTGCGATAGGAATGTGTGCCGTACCATTTCAATGCACTTTTGGTCAAATGCAAGTGCTAGAAAAGAACTTGAAATATCTGTGCCTACAAAAAAGCAATAGCTCTTCCTGAACTATCTGTCCTATACAATGAATCAGAAAGGAAATAAAGAAGAGAGTAATGAAACTGCAAAACAAACAAACAAACGGAACAGCAACTTGAAACAAATAACCAAGGCAAGGGAGAATGGAACCTATTACTGCTGAAGACATAAATCCAATAGACAATCCGAGAAAAGGCACAGGTCAAAGGAATCAGCTAATATTTAGACATTACTAAGAACTGTGTAAAAAATTGGCTTCTGGGGATCACTTGCCTATATTAAGAGAAGGTGGGAAGGAGTTGAGAGCAACATACAAGTAGTCCTCATTTAATGACTGTTTGCTTAATGATGGTCCAAACTTACACCTTAGGCATGAAAGCCAGCTGGGTGACTTTGGATCAGTCACTCTCAGTCCAACTCACCTCACAGGGTGGTTGTTGTGGGGAAAATAGGAGGAGTATTAGGTATGTTCACCGCCTTGAGTTATTTATAAAAATAATAAAGGTGGGATTCAAAAAAGTGCTTTATGACCTGCACTCACACTTATGACTGTCACAAACTGTCACACCACCCCATGCAGTCACATGATTGCAATTTGCAACCTTTTTTACAACAGTCATTAAGTGAATCACCATGGTTGTTAAGCAAATCACAAGATCATTAAGTGAATCACGTGGTTGTTAAGTGAACTCCCACAAAAAAGTCCATTGGGGAAGCTGGATTCGCTTAACAACTACATTATTCACTTAATGACCATGGTGATTTGATTAACAATCATCTTTAAAAAGTTTGTAAAATTGGGTCTGGTTATATGGTCACTTACTTAATGACCACCCTGCTTAATGACTAATTTTCCATTCCCTATTGTGGTCATTAAGCGAGGACTACCTGTATTTGTCTATTGTTCATGTCTCTCAGACCTGCATGTGTACTTGTACATGATCAGACACACTCACATTTTCCAGCTGGCATTTATAGATAGCCATCATTAAAGGCACCATTCAAACAAGAAAATAGCATGGAAGCCATAGCAAATATGTAGGAATATTACTGTTACATGCCACCAGATCATGTCATGGAATGGCATAACTGGTTTCTATCTGCACTGACCAACTGATTTTAACATTCAAAGTAGTTTTTAGAATTATTGTTAGGTGACAAAATGGATCAACTTCTGGTATTAGTAAAATTATTCAGTATATTTAATAGGACAACAGTTGAAAACCTGAAATGATTTTTTTTTTAAGTCATAAAACCATGAATATGGAATCTCCCTGTGCCATTCTGTCATTCAGCAGATGTCAGTCTGAGAAAGAGGAGAAGCCATTTTTACCAGCTCCACTTTTTCTTTTCCATGCTGTACCAAACTGGTTTTCAAGACCTGCAGAGGAAACAGGAACTGGAAAAAAATTCTTTCTGTATTCATCCATTTCCAAAAGAGTTTCCTGAATTGAAAGTTACTTCAGGCATGTCTGTGAGAAACAAAGTATCCCTGCTTTCTGTCCAACTTCCCATATTGACATTTGCATAATAATTGGTTTGGTTGACAAGAAAATACTGTCAATTAAAGTTTTTGGGGTGATTGTCACATTAGCTCCCTCAAACTGGTATGTTGGGGCTGTAACTCCTCAAAATCCCAGCCAGCGCAACGCTATTGGCCACCTGAGAAGCACCCACTTGGGAAATACTGACAGTATTTTGATTTTTGAGCCACAGCTGAGATGCATCCAAATCTTGTCCTTCTCTGATAGAAATTCAGTATCAAGAGGAAAAAAAATGCTTTCAGGGGTCTCAGACTGTATGCCTTTCTTTTGTTAGCTCAGCAGAGGTAGGAAAGGAGGGATACCCTCTGAACCAGTCTTCCGTTCCACACTCATGCCTGCCTGTACCTTCAGAGGCAATGCTTGTACAAGAGAGAAAAGAAAAGAACAGAGGAAAACAGAGCTAAGCAACTTCTTTCAGAGCACTGAGACCCAAGGGTATATTCATCAGGGAACTAAAAAATGTGGGAGAAGGTTCTTCTGTGTCATGATGGTTCACTGTATGAACATTGTACTTGCACTGATGTTTGAATCTGGATTCCATGGAGAACTTGCTTTATAGAGCTCTTCTCAGTTATCCTATTTGTGACCCAATCTGAACAGTGATGCTACACATCAGAGTCATCCATGGGAAGGGGATCCAAAAAGTAAAAGATGGGTGCCCCTGCCACACACTCTCAGTAAATCTCCCTTTCCAGTTATACTACTGTTATAGTCAACAAAGATACCAAGGGCCTTTGAGATTTCTACTAAACATATTCCCCATTACTAATGATCCTGTGGCCTGAGCAAAACCACTGTAGTTAATTTTAACTCCTCTCCTACCCAGATATTTTAAATGATGGATATTTTTATACAATTCTCCATTAATTATTCTCTTTGCACTAAATATTTCATTTTAAATTTTCAATAAATACAGCAGATTAATAAAAGTGTTCAAAATTTTCCATTAATCTATTTTTCTTGTTGCTTTGTTTCCTTGTGGTTCTGTTTAGGTTTATTATATATGTATATTATGTACTGTATGTGTATTTTTGTGTGTGTGTATGTATGTATGTATATACACACATACACATACACACACACGCCCTCCCAAGCCCCCCCCCCCCTCAAGTCCAGAAGGGAGATTCCACAGAAGGTTGTGGAGAATAACAGGGCTAAGATCCTGTGGGACTTCCAGATCCAGACAGACAGGCAGGTACTGGCCAATCAACCAGACATCGTGGTAGTAGATAATGACCTGAGGACAGCGATGGTGATAGATGTAGTGATGCCAAGTGACAGCAACATCAGGAAGAAGGAGCATGAGAAGTTGGAGAAGTACCAGGGCCTGAAGGAGGAATTAGAGAGGATGTGGAAAGTAAAGGCCGAAGTGGTCCCAGTGGTGGTAGGAGCACTCGGGCTGTGACTCCTAAGCTGTGAGAATGGCTCCAACAGATCCCAGGAACAACTTCAGAGCTCTCTGTCCAGAAGAGTGCAGTGCTAGGAACAGCTAAGATACTGCGCAGAACCCTCAAACTCCCAGGCCTCTGGTGGAGGACCCGAGATTGAGGAAGACACATACTACCCATAGGGGTGAGAGGGGATTTTTTTTTTTTTTAATAGTATAATGTTGGTATAAATTGTGTTGTTCTTTCTGATCTACTCAACATAGACACTGCTGCACAATTCTCATTATCCCTTTTGGCTCTTTAATTATTGTTTTATTTAAAGAAGATTATTTTTGGTAGAACAGTGAAGGGATTAGTGACACAACTGCAGGCCTATATCCACATATCTGTGAACATGGGAAATATTTCTGAATAGATATGTATGGGATTGTATGATCAGCAGTGATCAGAATGTGTCATTCCTCACTGCTTGATGTTTTTCTCATTAGAATGAATATTTTCAACAATTATTCAGAATAATATAAAATTAAGTTCAACATCCCATATATAAATACTCTAAAAGAGCTTGTATAGGCTTTGAAGATTTAAAAGTGAATATCTATGTAATGCAGTGTGATATTTAATGTGAATACAAATGTTAACTGGAGTTCACCCAGTACCTGTAATTGAGTAATGATTACTTGTATTGACATGGTGTAGTAACACCACCCACCCCTTCCCTGCTGGTTTTGCTTGGGTCTAGACCCTGTTTCTTTGGTGACTGACATAGACCTTTAGCAATATCCCCATGCCAACCACTAGAAAATCTTGCATAAGCTTTGAATACTAGTTGAGAAATGAAAAGGCCAGGGTTGGAAAAAGGCATATGGTTGAGAGTATTTTCATCCTGCTTTGAAACATGCATGTTTAAAGCCTGCAAATTTAGGAATTGACGCAGCTACTTTACTCTGTGTCCTTTAAAAATCTCAAAGGGTTGCCTCTTTATACTTGGAGCAAAGAAAGGCTGCCATCTTCATCATCTTTAAGCTAAGTCGCTGGCAAAAGTGCGGACCGGTGAAAATCACAAACAAAGAAATGGACTAATGTGCCCTCAGGCTGATGAATTCTGCAGAACACTTCGGAAGACTTAAGGGTTTGCAGATCATTTTGTATTTCCCAAATGTTGAAGCTTTGCACTTCGAGACTTTTGCTTAAGCAGGCTGGATCTGATAACTAAAACAATAAGTGCTTTGATGAAGAAGAATGCATTAGACTTTCGATAGGAAGAAGAGCTGGTAACTATCACTAGAGATGTATAATAAGCTCCCTGGGGTTTTTTCTGTAAAAGATTTACATATTTTCCCTTAATGCAGAAACCACGTCAATAGGCTTACTGGAAGAATGCCATTTTTCTTTATTCTTTATGAGAAATACAAGTACTCTATCTACACTATGTTGAACCAATATCATCTAGTCTTTGTACTATATCAGTGAGACACACCTATAATACTTCTTATAACACTGCATTCCTCTTCATACTTAACTGGAAGAACCATTATCCTGGTGTAAATGTGTAGGATTGGGTGGAAGAGATGGCAGATTTTTATGCATAGGCATCTGCAAGCTGGGCATGTTTAGGGTAGATATGTGTGTGTGTATGTGTGTGTGTGCCTTTGAGTCAGAGTTGACTCCTGGTGACTGCCTGGAGAAGTCCCTGCAGTTTTCTTGGCAAGGTTTTTCAGAAGTGGTTTGCCATTGCCTCCTTCCTAAGGCTGAGACAAAGAGTGACTGGCCCAAGGTCACCCAGCTGGCTTCGTGCCTAAGGTGAGACCAGAACTCACAGTCTCCTGGTTTCTAACCTGGTGCTTTAACCACTACACCAACCTGGCTCTCGATTTACTGTGGACAGCCATCAGAAAACAGCAAAATAAGCAGGAATCCTATTTAAAAAATCCTTCTTCAACACATTAACCTCCTTGTATCCTTCCATTTGATCACCAATGGCAGGTACAATTATACATAGAGGTGAATATGAGCAGCTCAGGGTTGTACTGTGGAGTCCTTGGGGTTCTCTGAGCTTGGTTCTTTTCTTGCAAATGTTTCATTACCCGGCTAGATAACATCTTCAGTGCTGAAATGGGATGGGGTTTGCTCTCTGTTTATATACTGCAGCATGCTTTGCCAGTGCTGGTGGGGGTTTTGTTTTGCTCCTCTGGTAGTTCCTTGATTAGCCTATGTTTACTGCTGGATTGTGTGCCTGGTGATAACCTTTGCTTATGTGGGTGATGATTGCTGGTGAGGTGATCTTCTGGTCTTTTGTCTCTTTTGAATAGTACGTAGATGCTGTTTATCTCTATGTGTCTGTTAATTGTTGCCTTGTCTGAATACCAAGCTTTGTTACAGAGATGTGCTATAAAGTTGCTTGAATATCCATTTATCAAAAAGTGCCTGACCACTCAACCTGCTACAACACAACAAACACAAGCTATGAAAAGGATCACACTGCCATACATCAGAAACATCTCAGAAACAACCAACAGACTATTACAACCACATGGCATCTCTGTAGCACACAAACCAACAAAATCACTCCAAAATATCTTAAGTAAATCAAAAGACCCAGTAGCACAAGAAGAAAAAACAGAAATCATCTACAGCTTACAGTATAAGGACTGTAACAACCACTATGTAGGACAGACAGGTAGAAGGCAAGCAAAGCGCATCCACCAGCACCAACTAGCAGTCAGAAGACATGATGAAAACTCCTTAATCTCACAACACATGGACAGACTTAACCATAGTTTTAACTGGGAAACTGTCAACATTTTAGACCAAGCTAAATCCAAAAATGCAAGAGAATTCTTGGAAGCTTGGTATTCAGACAAGGCAGCAATTAACAGACACATAGAGATCAACAGCATCTACATACTATTCAAAAGAGACAAAAGACCAGAAGATCACCTCACCAGCAATCATCACCCACATAAGCAAAGGTTACCACCAGGCACACAATCAAGCAGTAAACATATGCTAATCAAGGAACTACCAGAGGAGTAAAACAATCCCCCCACCCCCACCAGCACTGGCAAAGCATGCTGGAGTATATAAATAGAGAGCAAACCCCATCCCATTTTAGCACTGAAGATGTTGCCTAGCCAGGTAATGAAACATTTGCAAGAAAAGAACCAAGCTCAGAGAACCCCAAGGACTCCATAATTACACATTTTTGCAAAGTTGAAGGTAATTGCAGATACACCATTTTGGTTTTCAAAAGAGCGAAGATTTAAGACACCTTATGTCAGTTGAAGTTCTCTGGAGTAGTACAGCAGGACTGACTTCTATTTAAGGTGTACGTTAAAGCAGGCTACCTTGCAGTCATTACTTTTAGTTATCACGATGGAAGCAGAGATCTTGAAATTTACTGCATCCAGATTACAGCCTGAAAACCAGTAGCACTGTAAATAATATTCCCAGCATCCAGAACTACCTGTACTAGGCTCAGGCAAACAGAAAAGGAGGAGAAAAAGGAGACTGAGCTTCTGCATCTTTAAGGTGGAAAAATAAGGAAATTTCAGCAGATATAGCTTGTGTTACAAGGAACACTGGTGAAATTTCCTCCCTGTTGGAGCTGTTAATGATATAGGGTTCTATACTGTTTGTAATAAGCCTGTTTTCCTCAACATTGTACCCTTTTGTTGCATTTGATTTACAACTCCCTGGTGTGGATTATGCTGGCTAGGAATTAGAGGATTTGTATTCCCAATACATTGGGAGGGTAGCTGGTTGAAAATAACTTCCAGGGATACCAAAATATTTAAACTGTGGATGCTGGAAATCCTATATTTAGTTGTTTTCCTTATGCTTGGCTGGAGTAAGGATGAGAATGCTTCCTCTGTGTACCCCTCTCTATTCTCACCATAGACAGTGATTATTTCTAGAAAACACATTTTCTTAGGGCTACCAAATCAGGGCTGCAGAAAACCAGATGCTAGCAAAGAGACACAGAAAACTGCATCTCAATCATCTAGTAATCTGCTAGAATTTTGTAGCTCAGATGTGGTAGTTCTAGTAGTAGACAACTTCATTTGCTTCATGGCACATTGGGCTTTGTATGGCATTTCAAAAGAAGCTGTCTTAGATGAATTACAAAATCAGTGCCCCAGATATGCTGCTTAAGTACACTTCTGGCTTTTTCATATCCTGTTGGGCAGAAGTTCTCCAAAGAGAGTCCTAGGGAGTGAAACTTGCCAGTAATCCCCCACCCCCTGCAGGTTGACTTCAACAGATCTTTAAGAACCAGTGGGGCCAAACCTCTTGGGAAGAACATTAAGAAGTTAAAGAGATAGTACCAAGCTCTACACCTTCATGGATCACTGCCTTGTCATGGTGAAGGGGCTTGCGTAACTCAGTGAAGCCATGAGCTATACCCTGCAGGGCCACCCAAGATGGACAGGTCATGACAGAGAGTTCTGACAAAATGTGGTCCACTGGAGAAGGAAATGGCAACCCACTCCAGTATCCTTGCCAAGAAAATCCCATGGACAATGTTAAAAGGCTAAAAGATATGACACCGGAAGATGAGCCCCTCAAGTCGGAAGGTGTCCAATATGCTACTGGGGAAGAGCGGAGGGCATTTCCAAGTAGCTCCAGAAAGAGTGAAGCGGCTGGGCCAAAGCCGAAAGGACGTTCAGCTGTGGTTGTATCTGGAAGCGAAAAGAAGGTCCGATGCTGTAAAGAACAATATTGTATAGGTACCTGGAATGTAAGATCTATGAGCCAAGGCAAGTTGGATGTGGTCAAACATGAGATGACAAGATTGAACATCGACATCTTGGGAATCAGCAAATTGAAATGGACGGGAATGGGTGAATTTAATTCAGGTGACCATAATATCTACTACTGTGGCCAAGAAACCCTTAGAAGAAATGGAGTTGCACTCATAGTCAATAAGAGAGTGGGAAAGGCAGTAATGGGGTACAACCTCAAAAACGACAGAATGATCTCAGTGCGTATCCAAGGCAAACCATTCACCATCACAGTAATCCAAGTCTATGCCCCAACCACTGATGTCAAAGAAGCTGAAGTTGACCGGTTCTATGAAAACCTACAACACCTTCTAGAACTAGCACCAAAAAAAGATGTCCTTTTCATCATAGGGGATTGGAATGCTAAAGTAGGAAGTCAAGGAGTAACCGGAATAACAGGCAAGTTTGGCCTTGGAGCACAAAATGAAGCAGGGCAAAGGCTAATAGAATTCTGCAAGAGAACAAGCTAGTCATAGCAAATACTCTTTTCCAACAACACAAGAGACGACTCTACACATGGACATCACCAGATGGTCAATACCGAAACCAGATTGATTATATACTTTGCAGCCAAAGATGGAAAAGCTCTATACAGACAGCAAAAACAAGACCAGGAGCTGACTGTGGCTCAGTTCATGAGCTTCTTATTGCAAAATTTAGGCTTACAGTAAATTGAAGAACGTAGGGAAAACCACTAGACCACTCAGGTATGACTTAGATCATATTCCCTGTGAGTACACAGTGAAGGTGATGAATAGATTTAGAGGATTAGATTTGGTAGACAGAGTGCCTGAAGAACTATGGACGGAGGTCTGTAACATTGTACAGGAGGCAGCAACTAAAACCATCCCAAGGAAAAAGAAATGCAAGAAAGCAAAATGGCTGTCTGATGAGGCATTACAAATTGCTGTGGAAAGAAGGAATGTGAAAAGCAAGGGTGAAAGGGAAAGATATAAGCAACTGAATGCAGATTTCCAGAGAATAGCAAGGAGAGATAAGAAGGCCTTCTTAAATGAACAATGCAAAGAAATTGAGGAAAACAATAGAATGGGGAAGACTAGAGTTCTCTTCAAGAAAATTGGAGATATCAAAGGAATGTTTAGTGCAAAGATGGGCATGATAAAGGACAAAAAAGGCAGGGACCTAACAGAAGCAGAAGAGATTAAGAAGAGGTGGCAAGAATACACAGAAGAACTATACAAGAAAGATCTTAATGTCCCTGATGTCCATGCTGGTGTGGTCACTGACCTTGAGCCAGACATCCTAGAGAGTGAAGTCAAGTGGGCCTTAGGAAGCATTGCTAACAACAAAGCTAGTGGAGATGACAGTATTCCAGCTGAGTTATTTAAAATACTAAAAGATGATGCTGTTAAAGTGCTGCACTCAATATGCCAGCAAGTTTGGAAAACACAACAGTGGCCACAGGATTGGAAAAGGTCAGTTTACGTTCCAATTCCAAAGAAGGGCAATGCCAAAGAATGCTCAAACTATCACACAATTGCACTCATTTCACATGCTAGCAAGGTTATGCTCAAAATCCTACAAGCTAGGCTTCAGCAGTACGTGAACCGAGAACTACTGGATGTACAAGCTGGGTTTCGAAGAGGCAGAGGAACTAGAGATCAAATTGCCAACATTCGCTGGATCATGGAGAAAGACAAGAGTTCCAGAAAAACATCTACTTCTGCTTCATTGACTATGCAAAAGCCTTTGATTGTGTGGATCACAACAAACTCTGGCAAATTCTTAAGGAGATGGGGGTACCAGACCATCTTACCTGTCTCCTGAGAAATCTGTATGCGGGCCAAGAAGCAACAGTTAGAACCAGTCACGGAAGAACCAATTGGTTCAAAATAGGGAAAGGAGTACGACAAGGCTGTATACTGTCACCCTGCTTATTTAACCTATATGCAGAGTACATCATGAGAAATGCCAGGCTGGAAGAATCACAAACCGGAATTAAGATTGCAGGGAGAATCATCAATAACCTCAGATATGCAGACGATACCACCCTAATGGCAGAAAGTGAAGAAGAACTAAAGAGCCTCTTGATGAGGGTGAAAGAGGAGAGTGCGAAAGCTGGCTTGAAACTCAACATTAAAAAAACTAAGATCATGGCATCTGGACCCATCAATTCCTGGCAAATAGAAGGGGTAGAAATGGAAGCAGTAACAGACTTCATTTATTTGGGCTCCAAGATCACCGCAGACGGAGATTGCAGCCATGAAATTAAAAGACGCTTGCTCCTTGGGAGGAAAGCTATGGCAAACCTAGAGAGCATATTAAAAAGCAGAGACGTCACCTTGCCGACAAAGATCGGCATAGTCAAAGCTATGGTTTTTCCAGTAGTAATGTATGGCTGTGAGAGCTGGACCATAAAAAAGGCTGAGCGCCGAAGAATTGATGCCTTTGAACTGTGGTGCTGGGGAAGACTCTTACGAGTCCCCTGGACTGCTAGGAGGTCAAACCAGTCAATCTTAAAGGAAATCAACCCTGATTGTTCATTGGAAGGACTGATAATGAAGCTCAAGCTCAGATACTTTGGTCACCTAATGCGAAGAGAGGACTCTTTGGAGAAGACCCTGATGCTGGGAAAGATTGAAGGCAAAAGGAGAAGAGGACGGCAGAGGATGAGATGGTTAGATAGCATCACTGAAGCAATGAGCATGAAACTGAGCAAACTCAGGGAGGCAATGAAGGACAGGAAGGCCTGGCGCAATATGGTTCATGGGGTCACGAAGAGTCGGACACGACTTAACGGCTAAACAACAACAACAACAACCAAGCTCTGACATCCATAGAGACCAGCCCATCTCTATATGTAAAGCAATGTCCTTAATACATCTTGAAATTACAAGAATAAACTTAGATTCAATAGCTTCAAGGATGTCAAATTTTGTAAAAGTATAAACTTGGACAAGCTTGTAGTCCTTGATTACAAAGACCTTGCAAGCTGCGGGGAAGAAATGTGCTCCCTTTGAGTGGTAAAATCTCAGGACAGCCAAGGAACTCCACTGAGCAACACTAGACAGATTTAAAAAAAAGTGTTCTCTTCAAGATACTGAGGCCTGGAAGAGCACTCTAAGGTATTTATACATGCACACCTGCTTGATAGAATTCCCATTAATTTGTTGATTATGGAGTTTATGGTAATTTCATGCAAATACTAAAATTTTACTTTTCTGATGTTCTTACAAATAAAAAAGTACCATGCCCTCCATATGCCCTTCTCATTTCAACCTGAGATACAGGCTCAGGTACAACGTTATCTGCATAAAGAATAGAAGAGCTGAAAACCACTTGATCTGCTAATATGGAGGAGAGGGGGTGATGAGTGGAAATCAAGAGAGCCTGAATAATTGAATTAATATACAAATTAAAAAGTAAGGAAGCTAAAATGCACCCCACTTTACCCTTCTTTGAGCTGTGACAGTTCTGGAGAGATGTCCCTAAGGTGAACCTCTAACTCTTAAGCAGTGTTAGAGAGACTAAATGAGAAGCAATCTTTTGTCTACTGAGGAACCTTTTCATTTTTTTTCCCCACAGCTTCTCCCTTGGGATCAAATCAAAAGCTGGTTTGAAATCAATGAAAGCTACAAAAACAAAGTCTTTGGGCAGAGAAGAATATCATTGGCTGAATATTGAAGGACCAGACATAAGTCCAGAGTTTCTTGGTCCCCTCTGATTTTGGCCTGCTCCTTAATAAGGATGTTTTCACTTTCAACCCAATCCAGTAATTTTAGGTAAAGGTATTTAACAAATAGTTTGCTGCTCATATTAAGCAGGTTTATGGGCTTATAACTAGTAGGTCTAGTCTATTTTATTTTTTTTTATATAAAAAGAGATTACAGTGGGGGGTTCCAGTCAGTGGAGAAACATGCTGAACACTTACATGGGTTTATAACTGTTATATGGATAAATAGGACAGCCAGCTCTGGTTCCAGAAATCCTTTAATAATTCTGGGGGAATAAAACTCCTCTCTATGTTTTTCCAGGTTTTAGTTGCATAATAAGATCCCTGATCTCAGAAGAAGAATCCTTTGAGAGTAAGTCACAGCTGGATTATCTAGTGATTCCATGTTTCCGTGGGTATTTGGCAGATTGGACCAGAACCCCTATCATTAAGGGAGCTATTAACTAAGCACCAGAACCAAGAAGGTTTCTTAAGCTTGGCAGCAGCAATTAAAGTCACTGGGGGATAGTGTTCCAGAGGGCAGGGACCAACACCTCGAATCATTCCCAGAAGCTCACTGGTGGTCACTGCAGCTTACACAGCAGAGGTAAGGGGCATACCAAGGCACACTCATAACTCTTCATGCTGCTGCAGTCTGGACCAGATGTACTTTCCAAGTGGTCTTCCAAGGCACCCCATTTAGAGCATATTGATTCACATGCAAGGTAACAAAGGCATGAGTGATTGTGAGAAGAGACTGACAGTCCAGAAAGTTCAAGGCAAATGCCTTTCAGGCTGTAGCTGCCACTAACTCTTTAAGTAGGAGCTGCAAGTCCAGAAGAACTCCAAACTGTGCACCAGTTCTATCTGGAAGAGTGCAACTCCATTCATAACAAAAGATAGAAAATCCATAGCACTGGAAGAACCAAGAACATACAGCCACTTAGTCTTGGTAGAGAATCAGGAGATGACCCTGAGGGAAATAGGTAAAAACTGTTATATGAGCAAAGAAGGCTGAAACAAACATTCTCAATACAGGGTAGTTCTAGTCTTCCCATGGAGTCTGTTTCCTGATCTGGTCTACCCTGAACGGCTGACATTTTGTCAGGGTTGAGCTGTTCCTCCACATCCAAACCCTAGCAGTGTTCAGGTACTGGAAAAATACTCTGACAGCATCAGGTGGTTGACCTGGATTTGAGTTGTATAGGTGGGTATCATCAACATACTGATGATATCTGACCCTGTATTGATAAATGACCTTACCCAGTTGCTTCATGTAGATGTTAAACATGAAGGGAGAGAGTGTCAGGTCAACCCACAAGTGGGCTTAACCTCCCCCATCAGCCAGCCACAGAGAAAGGAGAAAAAACATTGTAATACCATGCCTCTTACTCCCAATCAGTCCAGAAAGATACCATGATAGATGGCATCAAAAACCACTAGAGATCAAAAAGAACCAGGATAGTCACGCTGCCATCCTGCTCTGCCAGAGGTCTTCAACAACTACCATCAATATTGTCTCTGTATTATGTCCCAACCTGAAACCTCCCTTAAAAGGGCTCAGATAATGTTTCTTCCAGGTCCCTGTGAATCTGCAGCCTGACCCATCTTCTCAATAACCTCTTCCAAAATTTTGTGATAGTCATCTGTCACAACTTGCTTCCCCTTTGTCTCTGCAATCCAGCAGACTCGTGCAGGGAAGGAGGAAGCAAGTCTATCTTTTGCAGAGGGAGGTTGTAGATTTAACCCAGTCGATTACAGTAGGACTGTAGATCGAACCTCATTCCTCCTTTTTCTGTGCAAGCTGGGCAGACTGAGTGCTAAAGCCTATGCTCTGCAGTTTTGCCTGCACCAGCCAGCTAATCACAATCTTATCCTCATTTAACTGCTTGAAAATGCATTAAAGTCTATTTTCTGCTGGAAACGTGAACAGAAGATGCAGGCAACTGTTTATTCACACTAATGTTTCTTGATTTGATTTGAATTGATTTAATAAAGGGAAGAGTTGCTTTCTTTTAGCAAGCTGAAAGAGATAAATTAAACTGAGAGGTTAATTGTAAGTATTTTAGGCATACAAATTTAATAATAAATAAATAAATAAAATACATAATTTATCTGGGTAAGCTCCTTTTATCACAGCAATAAAGGTAACACAACAACACAAAGATAGTGCTGGATCTATTAGGGACTACTTTGCTTATTTATAATGTATTTATTTCCATTAATATATAAGTGACTGCTACTATATCCTCATTTTTAAAAAAACTTTGACTACCCCTGTCCTGTCTTTTTTGGGGGAGAGGAGTATTTCATCTAAATGGGCATATAAGAAATAAGAACATCATCATTATCTTCATCATTAATATGCAATTTGCTAAGTGGAGGTCCTAATGAAGCTTCAAGAATACCCTTCACACCCATGAATAACCTATCAGCAGTTTTGAAAGGAAGAAAACTCTTGCGGGGAGGGAGAGAGGCAATCCTGTCTGAAGCAATCAAATGCAGTGAATGGGCATGGAGTCAAACTGCCTTTTTCTGGGGAGAGGAGAGTGAAATGAAGGTGGAGCAGAATGAAGTGACTGGTATCCTAAATGTGACCTTCCCTCTCTGCAGGCAGTGTTTCATGACTAGGCATACCGATGCCTGCCATTCCTAGTGCTTAAAATGGGTGTTCCCATGGGTCAGTTTTAAGTCTGGGAGGCTTAAAAAGATATCAGTAGTAATAAATAATAACTAGAAAAAGAACTGATCAACTATCTTTGTAAACCTTAAACAATTCAGCTGTTTGTTTATTTATGCCATTGACTGATTGATTGTTTGATTAATTGATTGATTGATTTGGAAAATGTGACTCTGGGCAGCTAACATAGGATTAAAAAAAAAAAAGCAACCAAGATAACCAATAAACCTAAAAGAACCAACAACACAATAGAAACAACACAAATAAAGGCCAAAGACAACATATTCAAAATCTACAACTAATTTTCCAGACAGTCCCATCCAACATCCTTCTCCAACAATCAGAGGAAAAAAAAGTTTTTAAAGGCTTGTAGAAGGCCCAAAGTATTGGCCAGCCAAATCTCAGGGGGTATACAAAGGGCTGGCACACCACAACAGAGAAGGCACACCTTCTGGCTCAAGCTTTCTCTCTCTCTTCCTTCCCCATCCCCAATCAACAGAGATTTAAGCCAGCCAGGAAGAAAGGATGATGAAATCCTCCCCAACACCCTGCCTTTCACTCCCAATCCCTAAAGTCTATCCAGAAAGCTGTTGAGAGATCAAAGAGAACCAGGGTGGTCACACTGCTCCCATCCCAACTCTGCCAGGCATGGATGGCATTGTTTCATGGAGTGGATGCAAACTCTGTCAGATCTCATGGGATGAGCAGACATAAGGTATCAGAGATAATCTATCAGAGATAGAGGGGCCAACAAATAACCTGGCCTTGTTCCATGAAGGGCTTTATACGTGATAAGCAGCTGCTTGAACTGAACATGGAAGCCAATACAGCTCACAAAATAGTGATGTTACATGGGTGTACTGCAGTACACCCTTAACTACCCATGCCACTTTGTTCTGGAAGGTCTTCATGGGCATCTGTAGAACAGCACATTCTAATAGTCCAGATGGGAGGTAGTAAGGCAGGAATTATTGTGAGCAGGACCTCTTAATTCAGGAATAGACACAATTGGCACACAGGATGGAGTTCTGCAAAGGTCCTTTTGGCCACAGCTGCCACCTGCTCTTCAGGCAGAAAGCACAAGCCCAAGAAAACCCCCAAATTGCACACCAGTTTTGTCTGAAGGGGTTCTACCACATTCAGAGTTAAAGATGGAAAGTCTCCAGATATGGGAGATTATAACCTACAGCCACTTGTTCTGGCTTGGGTTGAGCTGAAGCCTCTTCTTCCCCATTATCAGCTCTTCAAGGCAGGTCAGGTCAAGGAACAACTCCATAAGGACTACTGGAATTCTATGCTATTGTTGCAGGATTTAATAATAGAATCTTGAAAACCTAACAGAGTTTCTCTCTCTCCTCTTATACCTAAGAGAATCAAGGCAGGGCAATCTTGAGTTTCTTTCTCACCCCATCCTCTCTCTCAGGGCTAACCTGGTGTTTATATAACTGCAATTGCATTTCTTCTTCAACATTATGTTTCTGTGCTGGCACTGCTGGCTATCCGCCAACAGGACAGCAAGCTGGATGCCACAGTCCGGTGATATGCATGCTCAAGCAGAACTTTTAGAAGACAAGAGTCCTTTTTACCCATATGTTAAGGTAGCAATTATAAATGAAGTCACAGGCTTGGCACAGGTTGAGACCAGGAATCCAATAACAAATCCAAGGGGTTGGGGGGAGGAACAAGAGACATGGTGAAGTGGAATCCAGAGCTCTAAGCATGGCACAGCAAGGTAAACATGACAAAGCTGAAGGTCGAAAAGTTGTTCTTAGTGCCTGCTCCCAAGGAGTAAGAGCAATAAATCAGCCTTGCTGAGCCTCCTTCCAATACACATCTGTGACACTTTACTTCTCAGCTTTGGTTCTTCTGTAGGCCTGTTCCTTGGCATGTCTCTCAGATATACGGAATTATGTTCTCTATTGTTGAATATTTATCACACACCTCTACTTAGGACTGGGTGGCAGGACTTCATAGTCTGAGAGGCTTTCAATGAGTGCATGGAAAGCATCTTGAGGGTTTGCTGGAACTGTCTCAACCAGACTGGAATCACTGGCTCCACCACTACTGGAATCATCCATGCCAAGACTATTGTCCCTAGATGTCCCTGATTCCACTTCCTCCCTATCGTCTTTATCAGAGGACATGTTATGGTACCAGCAGGACCATAACAATTATCTCTGTATTCTTCTAGGCCCATCCAGACACCCTTAGACTCCAGACATTGGGAAAGAATCTTGATGGCAGCATAATTTTTCATCAGTTTGTCAAAATTTAAAAGAAAAACTATAACTTAATTAAATTATAGATACATGAAAAAACATGTACACTTCCTAAAACTAAACTCTGGAATGAGATGGTCATCATCATCATCTCCCTTTTTTTATATATAACTCAAGGTGGCAACCATACCTAGTACTCCTTCCTCCTCCTATTTTCCCCACAACAACCATCCTGTGCGGTGGGTTGGGCTAAGAAAGAGTGACTGGCCCAAGTCACCCAGACAGCTTTTTATGCCTAAGGCAGGCCTAGAACTCATAGTCTTCTGGTTTCTAGGCCAGCATCTTCACCACTACACCAAGCTGTTTTCCCCTGAGATCTAGACAGCCCCCACCCAGGTGGTATTTTGAAGGACCTTGAAGACTGAGCTCTTCCCCCAAGCTTTGGAGATGGTGAGTGAAGTCCCCTTTTGGATTGCATAGGTTTGTTTCTTTTCGTTCCCATCTGGCTTTTTTTTTTTTCCTTTTTCTTTCTGTCATCCTTGCCATCTTTACTCTTCATTTTTGTCTATCATGTTTTTTTTACCTTGTTTTTAATGTTTTTATTTGTAACAGCTCAGAGTTATTGGGAGTCAGGTAGTATATACATTAAACAAACAAACAAACAAACAAATAGCCCATTAAGGTTTTCTGTGCCTCAGTTTTCTATTTCCTTTCTCCCAGTCTATTTCCAACACCCCTCAAATATTCTCACCCCTTTCAGGATGCTGTACGATTAACAATTAAATTACTTTAACACTTTAATGTCCTGACTTTGCGCATTAGAATTTCATGATAGATGTGGCAGCTTTTATTCATCTACACTTCCCACAGATCCAGTCTGTATTCACAGATTTTTTTTCATTTTGTTTTTGTTTCTCTACTATCTTTGTTACATTACTGCCTAAGCCAGACAGAAGGCTTAATTTGTGTTGCTTAGAGCAGAGGGGAGAGGAAGGAAGGAAGGAAGGAAGGAAGGAAGGAAGGAAGGAAGGAAGGAAGGAAGGAAGGAAGGAAGGAAGGTAGGAAGGAAGGAAGGAAGGTGGGTGGGAGGGAGGGAGGGAGGGAGGGAGGGAGGGAGGAAGGAAGGAAGGAAGGAAGGAAGGAAGGAAGGAAGGAAGGAAGGAAGGAAGGAAGGAAGGAAGGAAGGAAGGAGGGAGGGAGGGAGGGAGGGAGGGAGGGAGAAGGAAGGAAGGAAGGAAGGAAGGAAGGAAGGAAGGAAGGAAGGAAGGAAGGAAGGAAGGAAGGAAGGAAGGAAGGAAGGAAGGAGTTTCATTAATATTAGAAGCTTAATGGTGGGTTCTCTACTACTTGTGACAAAAAATTAGCCACATGAAGTGATATGCGCAGTGGATTTTCTTTCTGTCATTCTTGTGTTTCAAACAGATCTTTTGCATAGAATTCTAATTTGTGTTACAAATGAGCCTTGGAAACATTGGAGCATTGATCCAGGGTTTCAATCTGGATCCTCACTTGATATAAATTGGCAAAGATCCATCATTGATTTTTTTAAAAAATGCATCTTTTTTGGGAATAATAGTAGAAAGGAATGCTTATAGAGTGGAAATCTATGCTGCACGGTACCTGTCAGACAATGTTATCATCAGGTTGTGCAGCACTTGGGAGTAAGGGCTCATTACCCATTTGCAAGCACTTTAAAAGGTCAAACTAAAGTCACATTGGCATGGAATAATATCCTTGTCATCAACTCATATCAGCAAAGAGGATTTAACCTTCTGGGTTAGATTTTCTTTTGTGAAGGCATTTTTTTTAAATTGTAAACTCAAAAAGAAACAGTATCCTGTTCAGACACTTAGATTTAAATGTTTAATTTTAAATAGCAATTATGGCTAATGTATTACTATTATATCATCATCATTGATTTATTATTTTCATTTATAAACAATCATTACTAAGAAGTGATCCTTACTAAGTGTACATAAGAATGTACCTGTGATGAAAATAGGAAGCAGTATAAAGAATGAATGGTGCACAGAGAAACAGAAAACATTAACTATTTGCTGCTATCTATTGGTCATCCAGTTTTGCAGCCTGGATACAATAGCCATAGTGTTGACCTTATTGGAATAGATGGACCAAAGGTTTGCCTTAACTCAAGGCAACTTTGTATTTTCACTTGCTATCATACATACGTAAGTTCAATGCCAGGACATGTTCCTCACATTGGACATCCCCTCCTGCCTATGGGATTGGTAGTATCCTTGCATGGTTATCAATAATATTTGAATTCTGGATCAACAATGTCATGAATATTGTGCAATATATGGCACTATAGCACTGTAGTACTATAGAACATATAGCAGGCTGACTTCAGCTCTGATGTAACCCAAGAGAAAGTACAAGGATCTAGCTTACCTTTTCTGAGTAGTTTCTAAAGTGAGGAGCTAGGCAGAAATCAATCCATGTTTTGTTTCAACCTCAAAATAAAACTCACAAAATAAATATTTTGTTTCAAGCTGGGAAGATTTGAAATAACTTTTCCAAGGGCAGAATAAGTTTACGTGGAAATGCTTTACACATTCTTAGCTCCTAACTTGTCTCTGCAGGAGGCAGCACTTGGCTGACCTTGTATGGGCTCAAAAACTAAGCAGGCTCAGGCCTGTTTGATACTTGGATGGGAGACCCCTAGGGAATGCCAGGACTGCAGGCTAGATTGGGAAATGGAACAAATAGTCTAGCAGAAAGCAATGGCAAACCACTTCCTCATCACTGCCAAGAAAAGTACATGGATGTGTCCATCAGGTCATCAATAGTCTGGTCAGCTTGAAGAGGACTTTACCTTGATTTCCAACTTAAAACAAAACAAAAAAAAAGTTTTTTTTTCTCTAAACGAGAGAAAATAATTATTTAATTGCTTTTAAATAGTGTAACAGAATGCTTCCAGCGTTCCTTCTGCTGAATCTATGTTAGCATAATGGCGTCATGCCATTGCATTATATCACCATTATGGATTCATATCCCTTTTCATCAGTGCCTTTAATATCTCTGCATTAACATTCCAGCATACACTGAGTTTCAATGGCTTTAACAGATTTCTGTTGATCCTGGGAAATAGAGAATGAACGTTCACTCCTTACATTAATTTTAATGACTTTTTAAAAATGTATTTATAACTTTTTAGGTCAGCTGGCACTATATTTGGCTGTTCCTCCAAATTTAAGAAGTGGGGAAAAGTTCCTTCCCATCTCATATTTTATACTTTATATCCCTCCAGTAAAATGATTCTTGAGTTCACATCCATGTTAACTGACCTACATCCCAGCATCAGTTAAATTATATTAACATAAATAAATTTATATGATGATTAGCCATGCTTTATTAAATCAAATAGTTCTTTCTAGATTCCACATCTGATTAAGAGCAAGAGGCAGTAACATGGCAGTAATATAAGATGGATATATTTATAACTGATGTTAAAATAAATTAATGAAATATTTGCAAAGCTCCATTCTTAATCTTACAATGGGCATTTTGCCTACTAGAAAGGAGCTGGGAGAGGACCTTTTCTGCTCAATTTACGTTGGCAGCTCCCAGATAACTCTACCTCAACCTTCCCTGTAGGAATGTGCAAAGGTTTGAAGGGTCTTCTGTTCCTCTACTGAAGCTTGAAATCAACCCCACCTCCAAGCAAAATTGTGTAGTTAGGCTGGCCATCCTAGTCCCAAGCTGAGTGACTGAAGAAAGTGCACAGAAGCTGCTTCCTTTCAGGAGAGACTCTCTTTGGAGGCAGATCAACCTTGTCTCATTGATGCAAGCAGTGGAGTGCATGGTCTCTGTTGTGCAAAATGAGCCGTTGTGTGCAATGTATTCTTTCCGTGGTGGGGCAGTGTGCCTTAGTTCGCACATGAACATGGAGTTAGCTGGAAAACTGAAACAAAATTAATTAAAGAAGGAAGTTAAGTCCCCAAGAGCATACTGACTCTTGAAACTCAGCTTTCCTAGCAAACTAACTGAATAAAGAGAAACAGCTATATTAAAAAGCCAGCAGGGCTGTAATGGTTTTGCAGTTCACTGAACGAAGGACATGTATTACTGTTTGCTGCATCATAGTTGTAGGTGTGTAAGAAAGGAAAGGAAAGGAAAGGAAAGGAAAGGAAAGGAAAGGAAAGGAAAGGAAAGGAAAGGAAAGGAAAGGAAAGGAAAGGAAAGGAAAGGAAAGGAAAGGAAAGGAAAGGAAAGGAAAGAAAATGTTCCTGCAGCCAAAATAGATGCCCAAGAGAATCTGAATTCAGCACAGTAGTTAGCAAATGAGGCTTGGAGGGAAGTAAATTAACATCAGAACAGTAGAAGAGTCTTACAGGATCAGATCAGAGTCTCATCTAGTGCAGCAGTATATCACCAGTCTGGTCAATGAGATGCCTATGAGAAGCTCCCCAACAGAGCTTCAGTGAAATGTCACCTCCATCACCTGCTTAATAGGAAGGATAACTCCATGTAGAGCACAGTACAGTAATCTATCCAGGAGGTGACTAAGTTCTCCATTTCCATTGGGTCCTGCAATGGCTTCTTAAGAAGAAGATGGACAACTCCCTCTTTTAAAGAAGAGGGCACCATCTGTCCCACAAAGAGGCATTATTCATCTGAGGGTTCCAACCTCATGTCATGTCTGGGATGCCTTGACCACTCAGGAGGGGCACAGATCTAAAAACACAGGTGGCCAAACTCACAGGTCCAAGAACCCTGCCCACTTCATCAGGACTAAGAGGTTCAAATTCTTCCTAATAGACAGGAAAGACTGCTCCACAGGATAAATATTTCCCTGGACCCTCCTCACCCAGGAGGGACTTAATCACCTTAAACTGGACTGCCAGACAGCTCTCCATGAATGTGACATAGGCATAAAAATATGTTTTGCCACCTTTATCAACAGAAAATAATTCCAAGAAAAGTTCTTAGCTGTGCTTCATCAGGTTCACTCTTCATTTTCCTCCATGATGCCCTGGGCATCTCTTATCCCACTTCATCACCCAGACTTCCTCTCAAAGGAGCCAGGGGACTCTCCAGCATCTACATGCATAGAGAATCCTGTGATCTAACCTAAGCTGTCATAGCCCTTTCATTCCAGCATGATCGTAACAGGGTTCTCAGTAGGGTGCTCAAACTGTATATGAATGTATGGAGGTGGGTTGTGCACGCTTGAAAATGGTTTGGAAGAAGTGCTTTGGACTTCTTCTTTA
Source organism: Python bivittatus (assembly GCF_059951505.1). NCBI lineage: Eukaryota > Metazoa > Chordata > Lepidosauria > Squamata > Pythonidae > Python > Python bivittatus. The sequence continues at coordinate 15,800,683 of NW_028277035.1, forward strand.
AGAATCTTCTTAACTTGAATAAGTGGATTCCTTAAAGCAGAGACATATTTTTCCCAGGCGTATAAACAAACTCGAAAAGGTTTGGATTCTTTTAATGGACAGCACAGAGGTGCTGCAGTTGTGGTTGTGCTTGCATGAGGTCTGGATCTCTTCTTCAGAATCACTTTTGAAGAGTGGACTCCTGCACACATACAAAAGTAATGTACACAAAGATTATGCTATTCATTTTCATTTAAAAAGACAGCATGCTTTTCCATGTGCACGCAAATCAATGCTTATTTTCACGTAATTCATATGGCCATCTAAATGGAGTGATAAAGAAGCCTATTAAATCCAAGGTCTGGAATTATCTAATGTCTTCTCATGTTCCTAGCAGCAAGAATTAAGGGTCATGCTGCCTCCAATCTAGAAAATAATGTTATCTCAACATTGTTGACTTATGCAGATGTTATTATCACAAGCCAGAATCTTTCTTTTTTTTTCCTACTTTTTTTTAGAATAAATACAATTATGTTCATTCATGTATTAGTGTATGATTAAAATGCTTGTGTTTAAAAGGCATTCTATCTCTGATTGTCAGATGCTGGAGACAAAAGGTTGCCAGGAAGAAGCAACTGGCAAGAAATCTAGTTGACAACCTTCCCAGAGTATTTGGCTGGCCAGTGAGAGAAGAAGCAGCTTTAATGGAATGAAAATGGGGGGGGGGGGCAGAATACAGGCTATTCAAAGGACGGTTGCTTTCTTTTTCATGCTTTTTTAAAATATATGTTTGGTTGGTTGTTTAAATTTCATCCTGCCTTTGACTAAGATGTTCAGTGAAGCATTTACTGTGCACCTTTCTCCTATCTTCCTCCCTCCACTTGGGCCAAGAGACAGTCACTGGCTCAGAGCCACCCAGCAGGTTTCCATGGCAGAAGGTGGATTTGAACCTGGGGGTCTCCTGATCTACAAACTGGAACAATGTAGAACTATAAAATGGCACTAGCAATGAGATGCTTAAAGTCTTCATTGATAACTGCCTGGGCATCTCATCCTGGGTGCCCAAATTGGAGTTTGGAAGTTTTAAAAGAAACATCAGGGTTGGGTGTGGAAACAAATCACTTGTGGTCCTTTGCTTGCATAAGGCACCAAACTGCTTAGAGTGCTGACCAGTGTAGCCTAACTCACTGAGTAAAGTGTAATGTTTCCATGTCTGTTTGTTTTTCTTTCATCGATTCATGGGTTTTCAGAGAAATATTGGGGAAATGATAACTATGTTCTAATGCCAGCAATCAATAATCAAAAATGAATCCTTAAGTCAGCTTTATAGGTTCTTGACTGTGAAGGTAGGCAGGAACTCTGATACCATCCCTATAACCAGACACTCCAAATTTCCCCTTTCCATTATTTCCTTGTGTTTCACCACTAATTAGAAGTTTTAAAATCACTACCATCACAAATGCAGTGAGGGTCAGGTGACGGGACCAAGGGGCTATGCTAGACTTCTGCAATCTTATGGTCCCATCTTTCAAAACAAATAAAGAAGAAGGTGCATGGTGGAAGCAGAACAATCTTACAGATCACAGAAGTCAATGGAGGACCACAGAGGATGCTCTAGCATTTTCATGCAGAGATCAGGAATTGATCAGAGAAGGAAGCTTTCACAAGGAGCAGTCAGGAAGCAGCGGAGCTGTCCTGCTGTCCTTTCCTCCCTTTGCCACCACTAAATGCAGGATGGTGGATAGACAGAGTAGGAAATAGATCAGTTTCTCAACCTTGAAAACTTTAAGATGTGTGGACTTCAACTCCCAGAATTCCCAGCTAGCATGTAAGTCAGGGAAAGCAAAAAGCAGAATAATAAGCTATTCAGCGTTAGTCCTTCATTCTTGCCACTGCAAACTGCATCAACCACAAGAAGAGGAGAGCAATACCAGTGTTACAGTTAGTACTCTTTAGCATAACTAATAGGCCTACTTCTCCTGGACATTTCTATTTATTTCTCCTACTATTGAAGTTCTCATAAAACACTAGCAAGCATTGGCCTAACAGGTTTTTACAGATTCTTGTTCTGAACTGAAGTCTAGAAAGTAATGTCAAAAAGTAAAATATATTTCTGTAGCAAACAAGTTTTTATTCTAGATGGACATTATGTTTGAGAACCTTGACATATTTGAACAAGAAAACTTTGTATTCTTCTTCATATTGTTGTTCTACTTATTCATAGTAATTCTATTGGAGGAGACAGTTTATAGGTCTAGCAGAGCTATGCAGGATGCAAGCTGGAAAAAATGATGCTGTCCTTGTTGAATTTCAGATGACATTATTAGTTAGGGTCCTAGATTTTGTCATCTGACTAAAGTGCATCACTGAGGAAGATCTCACTTCTGCACATTATTATATTTGAATAAACACCATAAGCCAGCAATTTTTTGCTATTTTTTGTCTGGTGGTACACATTGTGCCTTGCAGAGGCTTAAGGCACCCATTTCACCCTGTAAAACACCACAGATACTAAAACTGGGTTTAGTAATGTTAGTTTTACTCACTTAAGGCATCACTCTGAGGGCCCAAAATGGGGTGCTAGAGATCACCTGTGGGCTATAGGTTGCCCATCTCCACTCTAAACAAATCAGATTGACTTTCTGGAAAGGGTTCCTTAACCACAAATAATAAGCAAAAGAGGTATGCAAATCAGTGAAGAACTGATTCAGTTGTGCAATTCACTTAAGACAGTCAAATCACTTCAATTTGGATTTGCAATTCAAATAATCAAGAAGGTTAAATTTAAGGATTGAATTTGATTTGAACGAAATGGGGCATGTCATTTATTCCTCTGCACCATTATAGTAGTTTTCCACAATGGCACTATAGTGAGTCACCCAAATTTCCCTCTAATCAAACTTCTGAGTCAAACCTTTGCACAGCTCTAATCCTTAAGTATTCTACAGAATAGTGCTAGATACACCTTTTCCCAGGATCCCATGGATGACACTGGATAATCCCAGGAAAGAGAAGATAGGCGGGGTGCAGGGGTAGAAGGAAGGAAGGAAGGAAGGAAGGAAGGAAGGAAGGAAGGAAGGAAGGAAGGAAGGAAGGAAGGAAGGAAGGAAGGAAGGAAGGAAGGAAGGAAGGAAGGAAGGATAAACATGTTAATTGTTTATGTTTATAACTTTGCTTTGCAAAGGAAAATTCAAGACCAAACCAAAACCAAGAAAAACTTTACAAAAATGCTTATTCTAATAAAAATATCTAAAATCAAACAGTATGTGTAAATTTATTTTAAAAAGACAATTCAATTTCCATATTTTTCACATGAATGTAAAAGACTGTACATTAAGTGGTACCATTTGTACAGTAAAAGTTAAATGACAAAAATAAAAGACAAAAGTGAGTTTTTGAAAAATAAATCTAAAGGACAGCTTTCTAAAATAAAGGACTGTCATTTATAATAAAGTAATGAAGCTCAAGCTCAGATACTTTGGTCACCTAATGCGACGAGAGATCTCTTTGGAGAAGACCCTGATGCTGGGAAAGATTGAAGGCAAAAGGAAAAGAGGACGGCAGAGGATGAGATGGTTAGATAGCATCACTGAAGCAATGAGCATGAAACTGAGCAAACTCAGGGAGGCAGTGAAGGACCGGAAGGCCTGGCGCAATATGGTTCATGGGGTCACGGAGAGTCGGACACGACTTAACGACTAAACAACAACAACAACATGTATGGTCACTGTAGATATAGGAAACTTGCCAAACTACACTTTGGTATGATTTTGTATCTACAGAATACAGTTTTCTGAAGTGATGTGGAAAGGTTCTAGAGGGCTGTTCCAAGAAGAAGAAGAAGAAGAAGAAGAAGAAGAAGAAGAAGAAGAAGAAGAAGAAGAAGAAGAAGAAGAAGAAGAAGAAGAAGAAGAAGAAGAAGAAGAAGAAGAAGAAGAAGAAGAAGAGGAGGAGGAGGAGGAGGAGGAGGAGGAGGAGGAGGAGGAGGAGGAGGAGGAGGGTAAAAGAGGTCCGTTTGCAAATCAAAATATTGCACATACTGTAGCTCTATATCCTGGTTTATGTCTATTTTAATGGTCATTTTCATAACTACGTGAGACTTAATTTTTTCTTGATATGATATTGGTAATGTTGCTGTTGAAAATGATACTTTATATATTTTAAACTACAATTTTACAGATAGGAAAGAGAATTGTGTACCTCTTCCAGAAAAAAATGTAATATACTACAGATATAAAAGATTGCTCGCATAAAAAAGGCAGCTGGAATGCAGGTAGGAGAGAAATGCATCTATTGATCAAGAAACCTGGAGTATTTTTAAATAAATGATGTGAAAACAGCATGCTGCCTACTATTTTTCTGATGGTTAATTTTCTAAAAAGATTTTTTATTATTAAAATTAAACATATACTTATTCTTCCTTCTTTGGTTGATTTCTGTTAAAATCAGCAGTATTTCATGCACAACATCTAATTATTGAACCGAAGTGTCTTTTGATCATTAAATATGCCTGATTTTATAGATGAGATTTCTCTAGTGGTTTGTTTTAGGTTCCAATCACTGCTGTTCCAGGTGCATTATCAGGAGAGAAAGAAGCAGGAAATGGACTTGTAAAATTATTTTCTGGTCTGTTTGCTCTCACAGCTTCAGATGTATAACCTGAGACATATCGAATACCCCTCTGAACAGCATTTAAAGCAGCTAATCTGCCCTCCTGGTTAAGCCAAGGAAGGTTGATCAAGAGAAAACTATGTAATGTTCACCATTTTTTATCAGAGTCAGGTGATTATTGGTTATATGGAGGGGAAGAAGAGAGGGCCAAGATGCAAAGGAAGTGAGAGAAATTCAAGCTACAGCAAAGTGGAGTTATTTTAGAGTTGGGAATTTTAATTTTAATTTTAATTTTAGCAATGTTGCTTGCTAAACCAGAATTCAATAGTAGAACATGGCAGATAGGAACTATGGATCAATACAAATTGTGGAGGAAAAAATTCCATAGTGAATAATTTAATATGAATTATTTGTATCTCAGATAACATCCAGAAAGCATCCAACAGAGGAAGAGGAAGGAGCAAAGGAAGAGATTGAGGCAGAGGCTAAAACATTCTATTATTTTCCCCCTCTACCTTTGATCAAAGGAATATGAGACAACCATAGAGCTGGACAGCTGCAGAGTAGACATTGCTGGCAAAGGGGAATCCCTTTCCTCCTGCATGTCTCCATACACTTATCTCTGAATCAGATTAGAGGTCTATGAAAAAAAGTATAGAAGGAGAAGAATAAATAGAAGCCCAAATGTATGAGTGAACAACGCTTGCCTGATGCTGGGTGTAGCCCATGGCTCCTAGAAGGGAAAACAAGACTTCTAAACCTGGGCATTTACTTGTGGTGGTAAAAGGTACCCCACATAGACATGTCAGCTGCATTCACTACCAAGCCTATGAGATGCCCCCCCCCCCAATACATATGAACTGCTGAAAGTGCACTTGTAAGAAAACCTTCACAGCAAGCTGAATTGACCCTGAGTGGCAACAGGGAGAAGACTCAGTCAGGAACCAGTGGCCAAATAAACCAAATAGTTTCTATTCTCTGACCATATCTCAAAGGTAGTATGGCTAAATGCTGACCTAGTAAGAAAGGATAAATAATAATAAGATTACACAGATGTGTTTATCTAAAATATTCCAATGTCACACTGTAATTTCCACCATGTCTACCCTTTTCTTTGTCTTGCCTTTGCAATGTAGTGGGCCAAAGGTACATACTCTGGTTCTGCTTTTGCTCGTGGTTGCTCAGCAAACTGTCAAAGCTTTCCTGGAGGTACAGTATATACTGTACTATTGCTTGTATGCATGCAAATAAAATGAGGTTGTATCTTCAAAGTGATTTGGGTGCTTTAGGTGAGCCAGGCTTTGGCAACAGCATACTATAAAAATTATGGCACTTAAACTGCTATACCTGCAATGGTGATTATGAGAATCACTTATTTAAGTCTGACTGCAACATTGATTAGTCCTTTCAGATCACATGATACCATCCTAGGACCAACGATGGCTGTGTTAAAAAATTATTAACTTGAGAATAATATATGTATCCAAGGAAGAAATGGCCAAATGAAGGCAGCTCCGCTAAAAGTAGAGCCACCAAACATGGTGGAATGAAAAGCCAATGAGTAGACTGGCTCTTCATAATTCCTCTCCAAACAAGGAGAGGACTTGACATTGCTCACAAGTGCTCCAGACAGTTGCTCCTTGTGAGCAGACTGCAAGACAGCCATCTCTGGTGCATTGAGAGCTCTGGGAGATGAGGGAACAGCCATCTTACTCAAACCATGGTCAGCGCCTTTAAAAGGACACTAAGTTTGCATACTTCCTTTACTAATCACATTCAGAAATTGTTAACTGATTTTCAGCTATTAGGAACCTTTATATCGACAAGTCTGAAAACAGCAGGTGAGTTTCCTTCAATCCTTAGCGAAATAAGTTTTAAATACAAATTTAAAGGCTATATATATTCATATACATGAATAAACAGCAAAAGGATGGTTAGAACTTTGATTGTGGAAAGTTACAAACAGACTAAGGGTCCACATGGATTTGAAATAAGATTTTGGAATTAATTATAAGAATCCTTCCTATGGGAAAATGCTTTTGTTTCGAATTCTTTAAAAAAAAAAAAAAGGATGGGACTTTGAAGGTTGGACACTGGAGAGAATTAGAAAGAACTAAAGATACATTAAATTAAAGGAGAAGAACATTTAAATTTGAATTATGACAACAGAATTAAGCAAAATAGTTTAACAGTGGACATATTGAAGGATATTTTTGAAAAATGGACCCAGAAGTTAATTTTAAGAATGTCTGCCTCTATAGATAGACTGGGTTTAAAAGATGTTATGGAAGAGGAACAAGTTTTACCTGACAAGATTGAGACTGATCTGAAAGTGGATTAAAAAATGACAGACTACAAGAATGATATGGAAAAAGATGCTACACTGAACATACAAGAAACTAGCTGATGTTTTAATAATTGAAAGGGAAATACAAATAACAAGCCAAGAGAGTGACCTCAATCATTTTTCTATATTGGATTTACAAAAGAGGCTTGTTAAAGCTTTGAAGGATTTAGTTTGAAGGGACAAAGAAAAAATGAAAAGAAATTAAGTTCTAGGACATTATTTGAAGGGACTAAAGATCAAGATTGTTAAAAGCAAAAGGGAGGAATATAAAGTTGGTCTATTTGACCAAGGTTAAAATAGATATGTTGTTATCTCTGGTAACCCTTAATGTACTTTTGCTGACATCAGGACTGAAATGATGAGGCTTTAAGAATTTGCTTATAGACAAGAGAGGGGATATGGAAAGAAGAGATCATTTGTTGCATTTTAAGAGAAGGTGATAAGTTACTAAAATTGTTTATACTTGTGATGAAGGGGGAAGTCATTTCTTTATATATTTTCTTTTTCTTTACTATATTCTTATTTTTTCTTTCTTTTCTATTTTTGTTTCTAGTAGTTGTTATTGTTGCAATTGTAATTTTTAATAAAATTACTATAAAAAAAGAATATGGCAGATGGTTGCAATATATGAGGTTGTTGTTCTATGTTGTTATTGGTTGATCAAACTTTCCTTTGCTCTTGTAATGTTATATGGATTACTTGCATATGTTAATTCTTGGAGGCTCTCTGGAGGTAAATTCTTTTTAAAAATTCAGTAAAACAAGCAGTAGAAAAACCTTAAAAGAGAAAGAGAAAGAGAGACAATAATGTATGTATCTATTACTGGATTTAATCAGTGTCTTTCAAATGTTGGTTTTGCTGTTCTGTTTACAACACATTCTGAATTAAAGAGAGATTTCTTTCAGTCTCCTTCATCTGCAGCTTTATTTCACATGACATTGAGTATCTGTTCATTCTCTCAAAAATTATTATCTGCCACCTAAATCACAATATATATCAAAGCAACAAAATGAAAATAGTAACACATTAATCTCTACTGCTTGTCTTTATGGTAAACAAAGACAAGCAGTAGAGATTAATACAAGTTCACAAATCAGCATTTCATAGTTTTGTAGTTCAAAACATAAATCCAAGAAAAGCAATCTAAAAATCTACTATCTTTCCTCAGCATTAATTTCCTTGTGACTATATATCTTGTGTAGAATGCAAAATTTTTGCCGGTTAACACCTTAAAATAGGTCTAATCATTTATTTATTTATTATTTCAAATTGTAGGGTTGCCACATACTGTGTGACTCTGGGTGACTAATACAGGGTTAAAACACAAATTAAATACAATGGAAATCATTCAAATGCATAGTATTAGAGGCAACTCATAATAAATACATTAAAACAGGCTTGTGTATCATCCTTGCCCAGAGCTTGGGGGAGGAACCAAGCCTCCAAGGCTTTTCTAAAGCCTTATTAACCCTGTTGATCTTATCAGATGAGCAGAGACAATTAGAGGTGGACAGTCCCACAAATATTGAGGACCTGTGCCATGTTGCACAGGCAATTCTATGAAAAGGGCAGGGGGCAGAACATGACAAAGAAAAGGCAGGTGTTCTTTGAAGTGAGGACTTTTGATCATATAAACATTTTTAAAAAGTTGTCATCTGTCAAGTCCTGTGAGGCTGGCATGCTCAGAAAACAAAAACTGTTTAGATTTCTGAAAATATCTTTATTGGTAGTAGGGTAATGTAACAGAAAGCCTACCAAAGTAATTCTGCCACATAACTTGCACCTTGTGTAACTAAAGCAAGTATTTTTCTCATGCTTCCCCTGGACTCAGGAATCTCTTCTGTAATGTCTCCATTTCCTTCCTTAACTATCTTGCTGCCTCCTCTATGTTCCCAACCTTTGTAGAATCTCCAAATTCTCAGAATCTCAAGATTCTCAGTAGAATCTCAGTTTTTTATTTAAAAAACCCTGCTGTTCCAAACTTTATTCTCATGTCAACTTAATTTTTCTTCTTCCCTCCAAAAATATCAGTCTTTAATTACTCTTTGTGTCTGTAGAAAATGATACAGACCAGCTCTCTGTTGTATTAATATTTCCTATTATTAAGTCTAGGACACCATGCTCTCCCTTAGTCTCCTAAGCAATGCTTGTTTTCTCCAGGAAAAAAAAAGGAGGACTATTTTTCTACTGATTTCTTTGTGGATGAGGCATTGCCAAAATATTCTTAGGCTTGATAAAACCTTCCAAACTTTGGAGAAAAGTCCATAGCATTTGTATTGCAGGAAAGCATTCATTACAGCTTCGTAATTATACTTTCCCAGAACATTTGATGTGTTGTTCCCCTGACATGGCTTCCAAGTTAGGATTGGTGTGGCTGGCAAAAATGGCAGTAAAACCTCAAGCTAGTTATTGCTGATGAGGAGGGTAGGCACGTAAATTGCCCCTTCCTCCAAGGCACTCACCCCTACGTGCACTTTCTAAACGAAATTAAACAAAACTGCTAGCTCCACCATAAAACACTTGAACACAAAGAATGTCGATTCCGATAAGTAGAGGTGCTGAGAAGCAAGACATATGATAACTCCTAGGAAAAGTAACATTTCAGGAAGACACATTCAAAGACCTCTTTTAACTCAAATAAGTCTTTGTATTCACCATATTGCTTCATCCTCCTGGCCTCACTAACATGCGTTTTACCATAACCCAATCAAATTGCTTGTTATATCAATTAAATGTAAGATGTAATGTGCATAAGTCTATGCTGAGGGATTGCCTCCCTACCCATTTTAGGTTTGTCTATTGCCTCCAATATGAAAATAAACCAATTCGTGCTTCAGTGGAATTATATGCTGGTCTCTTGCCCAAATAAACTCCTAAAAATTCTTCTACAGAGGCCTTGGCAATGTATGACCTCATTACCATACAATTAGGCTATGTTAGTGGGTGAGAGTGGTTTCAGCCATGTAACATCACATGCATTGGTTGCCAATAGTTTCGGTATAAGTCAAAGTGCTGGTTTTGATCTATAGAAACCTATGTGACTTAGTTCCTAAGTAATTTCAGGTAGAACCAGCATATCCTGTACATCCATCATGGTTGGAGATGTTTTCTGTTCCTCCCTTCCGCTCAGAGGTCCAAAATGTACTTACTTTAGTGCTATTCTGTAAGGCTGCCAAGAAGATTTTTTTTGGTGGGGGGGATGGGCAAGGTCTTTCAAAGTTGCATAAAATTGATGCCAATGGCTGTCTTATTTGATTTCATTTATTATGTATACTTTTATCAGGATTTTGTGCTTGTTTTTAAATGTGACTGTATGCTTTATAACTATCACAGTAAAGATATCCATGAGTCATTTAGATTTGATGGCACATAAGTATAGTAAATAAGGAGAAAGAGAGATGTAGTGTGTACAGGGCACCCAAATAGAGTGCCTAAATATGAATTTCTAGGGAGTACAAGGCATACTACATTCATGTCCTGTCCATTTGTCTTTGTGTGAAATGATAGACCTTTGTGGTATGTTTTTATAGACTAATCCAACAGACTAACATTAGAAGAATGAACCTATAAGGTTGCTGGTTTATTATTTTCAGGGACAGCCTTTAACATTAAGCAATAACCTTGAAAATGCATACTACATGAAGCCAGAAAGAAACACACACACACACACACACACACACACACACAAATGGTAGAGATGATACTATGGCCCTCCCTGTGCAGTAGGAGGGGTAGAGAATTGGGGTCACCCCTCTAGATTTTGCCAAATTATACTTCTAATCCACCCAGCAATATGATTAATGGTGAAGCATCCTGGGAGTTGTGGTTCAACAACTTGAACTGTTAGCCTACAAAGAGAGAATCATAGAAATGGAAAGCTGACATAGTTTGAGTAGCATGAAGTTTTTACCAGAACCACTTCATCTCCAGCATTCCTGAATAGTTGGCTAGATCTGAGAAGTAGGTAAAGAGATTACTCTTTTTTTTACTTTTCAAAGAACTATCCTTTTTAATTTGTGCTTGGTCAACAAGCTCTGCCTCTGTTGTCAGATGATTGGCAGCTCACAAAGGATTTCTGTCTAGAAAACTGCTTATAAAAGGGTTTGATTTCTAATTTCTGCAAGTTAAGTTTGCTGAGCAAGGACTAGCCTGTCAGCAGATCATTCCCATCTTCCCTGATCTTAACAACACCTACTCATATCTTGTTCCATTAGAAATCCAGTCAGCATGCCAGCCTCCAATGAAAAGATTAAGCAGTCAGTTAAAAAGCAGCAAACTATGTCTGAAAAAGTTGCCAAGAAAAATGCCAGGACCTTCTAGATAGTCAGTGGGAGTTGGGAGTGTCTCAAAGGGCTGTAACAACAATATCAACACCGCTGCCACCATCATCACCATAACAAAGTAAACTGCATGGGAGGGAAAAAAGAAAAAAAAGACCAAAGAAGGTGAAAAGAAATATAGGAGGGTGAGGGGTTCTGATCTACTGACAATGTATTAATCTCACTTGGTTTAAATAAGTATCATTCCATTTCTAATTAGCAAAGTACATTGTAGTATTTTCTTTTGGAGGAAGCTGAGTATTTTAGTGTAATATCAGACTTACCAGAAGGCTTTTTTCAGACATGACATTTCTAGCAGGTATCAGAATTATACTGAGAGGAAGGAAGTATATTTTGGATAAACGTGCTACAGCAATGAACTTATGCTGTCCTGTTGCCCTGTTACTTAAAGGCAAGTCAATATTATCTTTTGAGCTGGGAGGGGTGATGAACTAGAACTCTCAAGGAAAGAGAAGGCAATATCACAAAAAGTTATGAGATGTGATAATGGCATGAAAAAAGTTTCACAGATTCCCTTTATTCTTTTCCATGAGAATTCAGAAGGTTCTACATTATTTATGTTTCACTATAAACAAATATTAAAACAAACAAGAATGCTCATGAAATTTCTTCTGGAACAAAAATACGTATCAGCATTAGTTCTTGTTTGAAAACCAGAACTACAAAACCAAGGCAGAATCTGAAAGAGGTAAGTATAACCCTCTCTAATGTGACGGTATTAATTCTTCTTTATGTGTAAATTCTTCTTTCAGAAGAAGTCCATATACATAGCGGGTAGATATATGGAGAAGACTGAAGTACAGTCAGGACCAGAAATATTGGAACAAGGATAACTGTTTTGGCATTTGGCCTCTGTACACCACCACATTGAAGCTGAAAGGAAACACACCCAGATGGGAGCAAAGTCAGGATTTTCAGCTGTAATTCAAGGGGTTTGACAAAAGTGGGGCACTAACCATTCGGGAAGTACAGCCGGTGGCATACACACACACCCATTGTTGGTGGCTTATAAGTAATGGAACAAACCAACAAACATAAGGATCGCCTGGTCCTGACTGTACATTCCTTTGTTGCAAAAAGTATAATTACTTAGCTTCTGAAGTTCAGGTAGTCCCCGGGTTAAGAACATCTGATTTAAGGATGACCCATAGTTAAGAACAGAGCTTATTTTAGCAAAATTTGAGTCAAATATGCAATGATTCAATTTAAACACAGCATTATACAATAATACTGTTCTGACCTATATACAGATTCGACTTAAGGACAGACTCTGGGAATGGAACTCGTTCTTAAACTGGGGACTACCTGTTGAGTATTCTGTTCACACCCCAGTCATGTGTCTGTGTGTATATTTCCCTGAAATGCAATTCAGGGTAAACTGACAAAAATTATAGTTTTCAGTCATACTAAATCATATGTAATTTATTTATCTCCTACATATTTATCTGCATACACGAAGCAGTTAGCAACATAGATAAAAAGTAATAATAAAAATACAGTACAAAAATGTCAACATTTGAAACTACAGAATTATCTATTAGCTAGGACCAAAATCTTGATAGGTATTAATCTTGAAATTCATAGATGGAACATGCAACTGGGCTGCTCGATCAAGATTCACATTTTTTCTCCATACTTGAATGTTTGAAGTGATGACAACATTTCATTTTGCTATTCAATGAATCTAATCAGTTCATTTTTCACCTTTGTTTTTTTGTAAATGGGTGCAATGAAGTAAAATTAGTGAAGTGTTCTTGTCCTTTCTGTAATTAACATCACACTCCTTTTGCATCGGATTGATGGAACTGTTTAGTTATTTATAATATAATATAATTTATAATATAAAGGGCAGAGCATCATATAGCAAGTGGCAGAGTAATCTGTTCATAAGAGAATTCAGTGCCTTCCGAACCTTATGCTATATTTCTGTTAATTGCACTTCAGATTAGATATGGGCAAATAGCATGAAAGATGTATACTTAAGTTAAATAAATTAAATTTAAACTTGGGCTATTTAACTTGAACTGGCTCATTTCCAACATGTTAGACACAGTCCTTAGACACAGTCAGTCTGGTGGCTTAGTTGCAGTTCTTCAAGTCTGTAGGTGCTATTAGTGAATCCCAGGTCAATGAACAGGAAATCATATAACATCTTTGTCCTTATCCTCAAAGAGCATGCCAATCTGGTTTATGTCACCGTGACTGGGTTGGAAGAAATGGGGAGACATAAATCCCTTCCAAATATGTCTACCAATAATTTGGTCTCAAAGAATTAGAGTTTCTGGATAGGTACCCTATTCAGCTGCCTGCAAGATTTGTGATTCCATATAGATTCTTGGGAATGTGAGACAGGAGGGTAATGCTCGTGACCCAGTTTATTGTCCAACTCCAGAGTTTCTCAGCCCTACTTCAGGATGATAAGGATTGAACTGGGACCTTTTGCATGAAAATATGGCCTCTACCTCTGAGTTATGGCATTTCCATAAGCTAGTCTTTATCTAAAGTGAAGCTTATATCAGTCTAAGAGTGCTGGACAATCAATATTTTCTCTGTTTATATTGCATAATCGGATAAAGAATTGAAGGATTACTATTGCCTTTTATCTCTATTGCATTTCATCTCTATTCATGGAATGAACTCAGGCCTAGAGCAATGCTGTTATGTTTTCTCCCTAAGTATCACTGAAACTCTGTCCATTCCTACAAATATGTGGCTGGCATGTGCACAACAAACTAGTCCTTGTTTAATTGAACTATGGTACACTGAGCTAAAAACCAACCACAGCATCTTGATCTACACAGTAAACGGAGTCCCAAGCTAGCCATGCACTAGCTAGCCTAACATGTTATGCAAACCCAGCCTGGATGTGGGTTGATGTCTACCCTGGTACACAGATCTGCAGCAGTCCCCGCTATTGTAAGAAGTCCTGTTGGGGAAAGCCTGCTTGTTTGCCTGACTGATTTGCATTCCACCTTTCCTCCAATAGATCAAGGTGGCTTACAAAAGGATCTCCTTTCATTTTAACACCAAACCCCATGAGATATCTTGGGCTGAGAAACAGGAACTGGTCCAAAGTCACCTAGTGAGTTACTATGGCTGATGGTGGACTTGAATTTGGGTCCTTCCAGTGACAGTCCAACACTTTAACCACTATGGTATACTAGCTCTCAAATATTACAACAGCTACTGTCCTGTCCCACAAAGAGGCATTACTCACCTGAGGGGTCCAACCACATGTCACATCCCAGGATGCCTTCACCACTGGGACATGGATTTAAAAACACAGGTGACCAAACTCACAGGTCCAAGAACCCTGCCCACTTCATCAGGACTAAGAGGTTCAAATTCTTCCTAATAGACAGGAAAGACTGCTCCACAGGATAAATATTTTCCTGGACCCTCCTCACCCAGGAGGGACTTAATCACCTTAAACTGGACTGCCAGACAGCTCTCCATGAATGTGACATAGGCATAAAAATATGTTTTGCCACCTTTATCAACAGAAAATAATTCCAAGAAAAGTTCTTAGCTGTGCTTCATCAGGTTCACTCTTCATTTTCCTCCATGATGCCCTGGGCATCTCTTATCCCACTTCATCACCCAGACTTCCTCTCAAAGGAGCCAGGGGACTCTCCAGCATCTACATGCATAGAGAATCCTGTGATCTAACCTAAGCTGTCATAGCCCTTTCATTCCAGCATGATCGTAACAGGGTTCTCAGTAGGGTGCTCAAACTGTATATGAATGTATGGAGGTGGGTTGTGCACGCTTGAAAATGGTTTGGAAGAAGTGCTTTGGACTTCTTCTTTAAGAATCTTCTTAACTTGAATAAGTGGATTCCTTAAAGCAGAGACATATTTTTCCCAGGCGTATAAACAAACTCGAAAAGGTTTGGATTCTTTTAATGGACAGCACAGAGGTGCTGCAGTTGTGGTTGTGCTTGCATGAGGTCTGGATCTCTTCTTCAGAATCACTTTTGAAGAGTGGACTCCTGCACACATACAAAAGTAATGTACACAAAGATTATGCTATTCATTTTCATTTAAAAAGACAGCATGCTTTTCCATGTGCACGCAAAACAATGCTTATTTTCACGTAATTCATATGGCCATCTAAATGGAGTGATAAAGAAGCCTATTAAATCCAAGGTCTGGAATTATCTAATGTCTTCTCATGTTCCTAGCAGCAAGAATTAAGGGTCATGCTGCCTCCAATCTAGAAAATAATATTATCTCAACATTGTTGACTTATGCAGATGTATAGCAATTACAGTGCTGGTAATCTCCCTCTGTTCGAATGGGGTACATACAAGTGAACCATGCTCAGGTACTGGATGGTGTTCCAAAGATAATTCATCTATAATAATCCAGATTTATAATTCTGAGGTTCTTTTGCCAAAAAAAAAGGAATAAAAGCTACCATCCCAGGTCGATTATTATTATCGCATGCTGCCTTCTTCTAAAACCTTCTTTTCAGTGGAAAATATTATTTGAATTTTGAATTTATCCATACCCAACAGGGTGTTTCTACCCCATTGCATTTAAACCCCCCTATTAGTGTAATCCTTTTACAAGTATATAGCTTTTAAAGGAACAAATTCAGTTTTGGTTGAATAATTTGCACATTAGCTGTGATCAATGCAAATTAGTCCACACAGCACTATGACTCTTTTTGGGTATGCTTTGTATATTATCTTGGGAAAGAAAAAGGGCTAATAAAGAATGGATGAATAGGCAGAACAAATAATTTGTCATGCAACTTCCTTTTAGCAGGAGAGAGTAATTAATCTTGACACATTATATTAAATGCTCTGCATTTTCAGTGCAATTGTCAAATGCTGAAGTTTTGATTAACCTCTCCCTAATGTTGATGCTGCTTTGGACAAAGCTAGGAGCTTCATTCCCTACTGACTAAATGGTTTATTTATTAGATTTCTATCCACCACACTCAAGACTCTTGGTGGCTTAAACCTCATCTGATACATGAAAACATCCATGGCTATATATATATATATATATATATATATATATATATATATATGACAGTAGAAAAATACAATTGTGACAAAATACATTAAAAACATCCACAGTAACAAATCCAAAATTAAAAACCAATAAATAGATGGTGATATATCACAACTCAAAAGTTCTCCTAAAGAATAGTTTATGAAAAAGTAATATGGTGAGGGCTGTCTGAATGTCAGCATTCCAAAGAGAAGCAATCCCCTCATGTGTCCATACCTCTTACTTGTGAAAGTGGAAATCCACCTGCTGATTCTCCCAGGACATATAAATCAGATGGGTCAAGACTGGTTGGAAAAGTCATTCCTGGAGATACCTCAAAGTCAAGCCATGTAGAGGTTTAAAATCAAGAACAGCATTTTAAACTGCACTGAGAAACCAACAGGAAGCCAGTGCAAGGCCTGGAGCACAGGCATCAATGCTCATGTCAGTGTATTCCAACCATTAACTAGGACATTCACTTCTACATTAATGGAAGTTTCAAAGAGTTTTTGAAAAGCAGCCTCATGGAAAGGCATTGCAGTAGTCTAAATTAGAGGTGATGAGACCATGCTTCACTGTAGTGAGAACCTCACTCAGTTGCTGGCTTCCTGCTCAATCATTTGTTCCTATGCGAACATAATCTTGATGAACTCATGTGGGCAAATATCACTATGAATCATGTATTGCTAAGATGATAAGTGTCACCTGAAGGATTGGTTCCACTCAGTGGTGGGAGAGGAGAGATTTGCCTGGAAATCTCTACTTTTTATTCTATCCTACCCTATCCAATTGAATTTTTAAGTCACCCAATAGCCAAAGCTTTCAGGGCGATTTATAATAAAACACACTAAAATGCAACTCAAAGACAAACATATACAATAAAATCAAGTAAAATACAAAATAAATCCCCATACAAATTAGGTAGCAGCAAGGTGATCATATAAAATCTAAAATAATAAGAATGAAAATACAATTAAAAGTCAATTAAAAAGTCTGGGAAAATAGAAAAGTCTTCATCTGGCACCAAAATGATGCTAATGTGGGCTCCAGTCAAGCCTCACTGGGGAAGGGATTCCATAAAATGGGATGCCACCATAGAAAAGGTTCTCTCTTGTACAGACCCATCTCTCTACAGGTTTGAAACTAGATTGAAATGGATCTAGAAAATCAGTTCCATCCAAAACAGCCTGGAGCTGTGCAGCTACAACCCACTTAGGTACTTGCCCTTTAAGTGCCTACTTTGTGGAATGCCTCAGAGGTCCCTCCTCTCTCCACTCCTTTTTAATAGCTATATGAAGCCATTGGCAGAAGTCATCCATTGGTACCCTATAATACTTGTTGCCCCTGGGCCAAACAGGTAATGCAGTAGAATTGCTAACCCAGTGTCTGGAGGCTATCAAGATTTCAAGAAACAGACTTCGACTGAAACCCTCCAAGACTGAATAGCCTTGGATTTGTGGTCCAATACTTCTAGGCAAATCCCATCACTGATTCTGAATAGGGTTGTACTCCCCCACTCAGAGGTGGTCTGCAGTTTGTGAGTTCTCCTAGATTCGCAGTTCCTGTTTAAGGAACAGGTGGCAGCTGTGGCTAGGAAGGCTATTGCACAATTACATCTTGTGTGCCAGTTGTGACTTTTCCTGAATCAGGATGACCCACTCATGCCCTAATCACTTCCTGTTTAGACTACTGTAACATACTGCATGTGGAGTTGCCCTTGAAGAATATATAGAAGCTACAGCTGGTGCAGAATGTGGTGGCTAGGCAGTGATGGGTATATCTCAATATACTTGGGTGACCCCATTGTGTGAGCTGCATTGTTTACCAGTCAGCTTCCAGGCTTTAAATAGCTCTGGACCTGGTTATCTGAGGGATCATCTTCTCTTGAATTCATCTGTTGTCTAACCAGATCAATAGGGTCCCACCTTCAGGTACTGACCCTACAAGATTGTCATCTGACAGGGCCTTGGAGGTGGGCATTTTTGGTGGCTGCCCCCATTCTTTGGAAGTCCCTCAGCCTCATCCCTCCTAGGCTTCAGAAAAGCTTTAATGCCTACTTATTCTTACAGAGAAGGAGGGTGCTCTTTGACTGGGGTTACTGACATGTAGTATTTGTATCTGCTGGTGCTTATTTTTGTATTTGCTGGTGCTTATTTATATTTGCTGGTGCTTGATTTTTATGTGTGTGTCATGAAATATTAATACATTTATATCATTAGCCACCTAGAAACTGTGGATATCGGCATGCAAACAACAACAAAATAAATAAATAAATAAATAAATAAATAAATAAATAAATAAATAAAATGCGGGGGGGGGGGGAATCATCTATGAATCAAGCCTGCCTGCTTGCTCATTGCTTTTTGACTTTTTCCTTCTACCCTTTTTTTCTTCTTGCACTACTTATGAATCCATTGCAGTCTGCAACATTAATTTAATGTGACCCTCAACTAAATTGACACCCCTCTCTAATAATATCTAAAACTGAGATGGAGGAGGAGGAATAATAATTGAGGAATGATGTTACAATGGTATGGAATACCTAACTGTTTCTGAGGCTGCAGCAGTATTGACAAGCCAAAGATTTATATGAAGAGTTCACAGTTCTTCATGTTCCTTTGGTCATTAGGCATTTCCTGTCTCAACCATGTCAGCAGTGATGCAGTCTGGCAGCAGAGGGCATTGCGCCAATAACAGAGAAAGTGTGGGAAAAATGCCTACAGTGGTATGGCTGTGTTCTATGAGCAGCACCTCACGCCATCACCTCCACCGCCTACCACTTCAACACCAATGTCAAATGCCCATGTGGAAGATCGAAGCAAAGGTGGCAGGACATAATTAACACAGACACTAAAATTGCCCAGTTGGACCTGGTTGCTGTGTTCAGTCACGTGAAATGGCACTCATTGATCCGAAAAGCAGACCCTGCACCTGCAGGAAAAAACACTAGGATGATGATGATTCACAGTTCTCTTAGAAAATTGTCCCATTGTTCCTCCCTAAGAAGACAAGATTGCTGAACTGACCACTCAAGGATTTAACCACATATCTTGCAAATAGATTTTATATTATGGAAAGACGTCATTCTTGCTATAGCTAACTAAGTCCCATCATGATTGACAATCAGTGAGGCAGTATCTCTGATTGTTCAGTGCCAACTTGTTGGTTTATTTCTTTGAATCTGAATTAAATGCAGTGTGCTCTACAAATGCAGTGTCCTGAAAATGGAAGATACTGATCATCTTTAAGACAAGAAGAGATTTTACCCAATCTTTGGCTAAAATGACCTAAGTTCTGGATAATGATTGATTGGCTGTGTGCCATCAAGTCATTTTCGACTCCTGGCGACCACATATGTGGATTTTCTCCATGATGATCAATCCCTAATCTGTTCTTTCAGGACTCCCAAGGGTGCGCTCATTGTCAGTGTAACTGAGTCCATCCACCTTGCTGCTGGTCACCCTCTTCTTTTTTCTTCCATCTTTGCTAGCATTAAAGCCTTCTTTAGAGAGCTAGGTCTTCGCATAATGTGTCCCAAGTAGGTTAATTTGGGCCTAGTCATTTGTGCCTCAAGTGAGAACTCTGGGTCCATTTGTTTGATGAACCATTGGTTTGTTTTCTTGGCTGGCCGTGGTATTCTCAGGACTCTTCTCCAACACCAAATGTCAAAGGTGTCAGTCTTCTTCTTCTTCTTCTTCTTCTTCTTCTTCTTCTTCTTCTTCTTCTTCTTCTTCTTCTTCTTCTTCTTCTTCTTCTTCTTCTTCTTCTTCTTCTTCTTCTTCTTCTTCTTCTTCTTCTTCTTCATCATCATCATCATCATCTTATTCTTTTTTTAAAAAAGAACAGTAAAAACTAACAAGAACTAATATAAAGAAGAAGGAGAAGAAGAAGGAGAAGGGAAGAAATTAGAAAAAAGATAATTGTAAAGATCAAGAGTATAGAAAAAAAGAAAAGAAAAAAGAAAAAAGAAAAAAAGGATTGACTTCTGACTCTCCTTGCAACATGTATAAGTAACAATATACATTAAATTCTTGCTCTAAATTAACAACATAACTTCCATTATTTCTATTAACCCATATTATGTCTAAACATCAAATCCATACAACATAATTTCATTTTTTTCTGTTACCCGCAAAAAGTCTAAAAAAGGTTTCCAGTTAGCATTAAAATTATACAATGTCTTACCACGAATCAGAACTGTCAATTTCACCATCTCAGCCAACTCCATCAGCTTCACCATCCATTCTTTCATTGTAGGTAATATCTTTTCACCTCCGTGGATATAAAAGCCTTGCTGCTGTTATTATATATAAGAACAAAGTTCCATTAGTTTTTTCCAACTGTTTATCCATCAAGCACAAAAGGAATGTCTCTGGTTTTGATTGAATTTTGTTGTTTAGTCGTTAAGTCGTGTCCGACTCTTCGTGACCCCATGAACCATATTGCGCCAGGCCTTCCGGTCCTTCACTGCCTCCCTGAGTTTGCTCAGTTTCATGCTCATTGCTTCAGTGATGCTATCTAACCATCTCATCCTCTGCCATCCTCTTCTCCTTTTGCCTTCAATCTTTCCCAGCATCAGGGTCTTCTCCAAAGAGATCTCTCTTCGCATTAGGTGACCAAAATATCTGAGCTTGAGCTTCATTATCGATCCTTCCAATGAGCAATCAGGGTTGATTTCCTTTAAGATTGACTGGTTTGACCTCCTAGCAGTCCAGGGGACTCTCAAGAGTCTTCTCCAGCACCACAGTTCAAAGGCATCAATTCTTTGGCGCTCGGCCTTTTTTATGGTCCAGCTCTCACAGCCATACATTACTACTGGAAAAACCATAGCTTTGACTATGCCGATCTTTGTCGGCAAGGTGACGTCTCTGCTTTTTAATATGCTATCTAGGCTTGCCATAGCTTTCCTCCCAAGGAGCAAGCGTCTTTTAATTTCATGGCTGCAGTCTCCGTCTGCGGTGATCTTGGAGCCCAAATAAATGAAGTCTGTTACTGCTTCCATTTCTACCCCTTCTATTTGCCAGGAATTGATGGGTCCAGATGCCATGATCTTAGTTTTTTTAATGTTGAGTTTCAAGACAGCTTTTGCACTCTCCTCTTTCACCCTCATCAAGAGGCTCTTTAGTTCTTCTTCACTTTCTGCCATTAGGGTGGTATCGTCCGCATATCTGAGGTTGTTGATGATTCTCCCTGCAATCTTGATTCCGGCTTGTGATTCTTCCAGCCTGGCATTTCTCATGATGTACTCTGCATATAGGTTAAATAAGCAGGGTGACAGTATACAGCCTTGTCGTACACCTTTCCCTATTTTGAACCAATTGGTTGTTCCATGACCGGTTCTAACTGTTGCTTCTTGGCCCGCATACAGATTTCTCAGGAGACAGGTAAGGTGGTCTGGTACTCCCATCTCTTTAAGAATTTGCCACAGTTTGTTGTGATCCACACAATCAAAGGCTTTTGCATAGTCAATGAAGCAGAAGTAGATATTTTTCTGGAACTCTCGTGCTTTCTCCATGATCCAGCGAATGTTGGCGATTTGATCTCTAGTTCCTCTGCCTCTTCGAAACCCAGCTTGTACATCCGGTAGTTCTCGGTTCATGTATTGCTGAAGCCTAGCTTGTAGGATTTTGAGCATAACCTTGCTAGCATGTGAAATGAGTGCAACTGTGCGATAGTTTGAGCATTCTTTGGCGTTGCCCTTCTTTGGAATTGGAACATAAACTGACCTTTTCCAATCCCGTGGCGACTGTTGCGTTTTCCAAACTTGCTGGCATATTGAGTGCAGCACTTTAACACCATCATCTTTTAGTATTTTAAATAACTCAGCTGGAATACTGTCATCTCCACTAGCTTTGTTGTTAGCAATGCTTCCTAAGGCCCACTTGACTTCACTCTCTAGGATGTCTGGCTCAAGGTCAGTGACCACACCAGCATGGACATCAGGGACATTAAGATCTTTCTTGTATAGTTCTTCTGTGTATTCTTGCCACCGCTTCTTAATCTCTTCTGCTTCTGTTAGGTCCCTGCCTTTTTTGTCCTTTATCATGCCCATCTTTGCACTAAACGTTCCTTTCATATCTCCAATTTTCTTGTAGAGATCTCTAGTCTTCCCCATTCTATTGTTTTCCTCAATTTCTTTGCATTGTTCATTTAAGAAGGCCTTCTTATCTCTCCTTGCTATTCTCTGGAAATCTGCATTCAGTTGCTTATATCTTTCCCTTTCACCCTTGCTTTTCGCATTCCTTCTTTCCACAGCTATTTGTAAAGCCTCATCAGACAGCCATTTTGCTTTCTTGCATTTCTTTTTCTTTGGGATGGTTTTAGTTGCTGCCTCCTGTACAATGTTACGGACCTCCGTCCATAGTTCTTCAGGCACTCTGTCTACCAAATCTAATCCTCTAAATCTATTCATCACCTTCACTGTGTACTCACAAGGAATATGATCTAAGTCATACCTGAGTGGTCTAGTGGTTTTCCCTACATTCTTCAATTTAAGCCTAAATTTTGCAGTAAGAAGCTCATGATCTGAGCCACAGTCAGCTCCTGGTCTTGTTTTTGCTGTCTGTATAGAGCTTCTCCATCTTTGGCTGCAAAGTATATAATCAATCTGGTTTCGGTATTGACCATCTGGTGATGTCCATGTGTAGAGTCGTCTCTTGTGTTGTTGGAAAAGAGTGTTTGCTATGACTAGCTTGTTCTCTTGACAGAACTCTATTAGCCTTTGCCCTGCTTCATTTTGTACTCCAAGGCCAAACTTGCCTGTTATTCCGATTACTCCTTGACTTCCTACTTTAGCATTCCAATCCCCTATGATGAAAAGGACATCTTTTTTTGGTGCTAGTTCTAGAAGGTGTTGTAGGTCTTCATAGAAGCGGTCAACTTCAGCTTCTTCAGCATCAGTGGTTGGGGCATAGACTTGGATGACTGTGATATTGAATGGTTTGCCTTGGATACGCACTGAAATCATTCTGTCGTTTTTGAGGTTGTACCCCATTACTGCCTTTCCCACTCTCTTATTGACTATGAGTGCAACTCCATTTCTTCTAAGGGTTTCTTGCCCACAGTAGTAGATATAATGGTCACCCGAATTAAATTCACCCATTCCCGTCCATTTCAGTTCACTGATTCCCAAGATGTCGATGTTCAATCTTGTCATCTCATGTCTGACCACATCCAGCTTGCCTTGGTTCATAGATCTTACATTCCAGGTACCTAGACAATATTGTTCTTTACAGCATCGGACTTTCTTTTCGCTTCCAGATACATCCACAGCTGAATGTCCTTTCGGCTTTGGCCCAGCCACTTCACTCTTTCTGGAGCTACTTGGAATTGCCCTCCGCTCTTCCCCAGTAGCATATTGGACACCTTCCGACCTGAGGGGCTTATCTTCCGGCGTCATATCTTTTAGCCTTTTAACATTGTCCATGGGGTTTTCTTGGCAAGGATACTGGAGTGGGTTGCCATTTCCTTCTCCAGTGGACCACATTTTGTCAGAACTCTCTGTCATGACCTGTCCGTCTTGGGTGGCCCTGCACGGTATAGCTCATGGCTTCACTGAGTTACGCAAGCCCCTTCGCCACGACAAGGCAGTGATCCATGAAGGGGTTTTGATTGAATATCAATCTTAAAAAAAAAAAATTATGCAAATATGTATCTCATTCCAATTTTTTGTTTGTTTGTTTGCTTTTTTACAAGCCCACCAGAGATAATAGAATGTCCTGCTTCTTCTATCCTGCTTCTTCAAAGTCCAACTTTCCCTACCATAGAGTGTCACAGGGAATACCATGGCTTGCTCAATTCTGATCTTTGTAGGTATAGACACATCACAGCATTTGAATATCTTTTCCAAGGCCTTCATGGCTACTCTACAAAGTGCTAGTCTATAGAGTATTTCTTGATTGCTTGTTCCTTTACTGTTGACAGTTGATCCTAAAAGACAGAAGCTATTCACCACTTCAATATCTTCACTGCCAATTCTAAGGCTGGTTGTTCTACCTGTTGTCATTAGTTTGGTCTTCTTTATAAATATAAAGAAACTATATATAATAAAAGCTATAAAAACTATATTTTTAGCCCCTTTTTTCACTGTGCCCTTAGTATTAAAGCTTGCAGATCCTTTGCTTTTTCGGCTATCAAGGTAGTGTCATCAGCATAGCACAGGTTGTTGATGTTTCTTCCTCCAGTTTTAAAACCATGCTCATCTTCTTCCAATCCAGCTTCCCTTAATATATATTTGGCATATAGGTTGAATAAATAAGGGGAGAGTTTACAGCCTTGTTGCACTCCTTTGCCAACCTGGAACCAGTCTATTTTGGCATGTTTTTTCTGTACTGTGGCTTCCTGACCTTATTCTTTGGCATTCTCAATTATCCAGCATGCATCTGCAATAATGTCTCATGTTCCTTGGCCTTTTCTAAAGCCAACTTGAACATCTGGCTTCTCTTTTTCCATGTAGGGCTCTAATCTGTGTTGGATGATCTGTCTAGTTTTATGAATTGTTGGTTTATGAACTGAAGTTCACTAAATCAGTTACTGATTCTTGTTCAATGATTGATGAAATTCAGAACTTTTTTTCATATGTGCAGCAAATATTTTGGAAAACAATGAAAGATTCATGGATGTGGAATAATTTCCTAGTTTTGGAGTGAAACTTCTAACTTAGTCTTCAACACTAACACACAGAATAAACTGCACTGTAAAATACTGTTACATCTGGCTACTGTATGAAATAAGCTCTAGCAGAAAATAAGGCCATGAAAATTGCCCATCGACATCAAGAACCTTAAAAGAGTTATCATTTTAATGGCATAAGGTCAGCATCCCAATCATTTCTTCCCACTGCTTGCTTGCCAATGATGCAAACTGGAAGACTAGACAGTAATCCTGCAATCCTATAGCTGATGAGAAAATGTATTGCCTTAAAAAAAATGGATGTAGAAGGATCATAAACTGTTCCCTTTTGGAGGATGCCTTTCCATCGGTTTTTGTGGCTTTATTTAGAGATAACACTAACCTGGGACATAGCCTGGAAATGCATGAGTCTTGGGCTCTTTATGTTCCTATTCAAGTACATATATCTGCTTCCATTTTCAACCAATCAGATCTTCATTAAATCTGTGCCTTAAACTATGATCAATTTTAAGTAAAGTTTAGAAAGGGAGTCAACTTCATAAACCACTTGTTAAGATTTATCACAGTGTTTTCAAGTTCAAGCATAGCAATTAACTATAGTTGGTTAAAAACTGATCAGTAAAGTCCAGTTACCTTCCTACAATGTCATTTAGCATTGTGGTGAACATGGCCTATATGGGAAAGATAGCCTGTGAGTTGTTCATGTACAAAAATTAGGGAGACATTTGCTCAGATTCATTAACAGAGGAGAAAATGCATCCATAGTTGACCTGAAGGAACTTAAATGAAAAATCATTGTTGAATTTCCAGCATCACAAAAAAACAAATTTGTAAAGTCCTCCTCCCCTTTGGATAGATAGTTTTAAATAAACCAATAACTACTATTTTGTTTTCTCATATATTGTATATGACAATTCCGTATAAATAATCTCTGTCAATTCTATGGGACATCACAGCTTAGTATAGGTTGTAAACACCTTGTATGCAAGCACACAGACAAACATGTTATTTGAACCCACTAAGTTAGTTAGGCAGTATTCTTGTCAATTAGGGAGGAGTTTATTCATTTTTAAAAAAAAAGTGTTTTCAGAAACTCCAATCTATTAATCATAGATAACTTTCCATAATGCAGGAAGCTTTTGTACCAAGCAGCCTCTAAGTCCTTTTTAAATGTAAATCTTTCAAACATATTTTTGCACAAATTTCCCAAATGTCCTTTCCTACATAACTTTCCCAATGCAGCTGATTGCTTAATATGCCTTATTGTTTTTGCTGTTGTTCAGTTGTTAAGTCGTGTCTGACTCTTTGTGACCCCATGAACCATATCGTGCCAGGCCTTCCTGTCCTTCACTGCCTCCCTGAGTTTGCTCAGTTTCATGCTCATTGCTTCAGTGATGCTATCTAACCATCTCATCCTCTGCCATCCTCTTCTCCTTTTGCCTTCAATCTTTCCCAGCATCAGGGCCTTTTCCAAAGAGTCCTCTTTTTGCATTAGGTGACCAAAGCATCTGAGCTTGAGCTTCAGTATCAATCCTTCCAATGAGCAATCAGGATTGATTTCCTTTAAGATTGACTGGTTTGACCTCCTAGCAGTCCAGGGGACTCTTCTCCAGCACCACAGTTCAAAGGCATCAATTCTTCGGCACTCAGCCTTCTTTATGGTCCAGCTCTCACAGCCATACATTACTACTGGAAAAACCATAGCTCTGACTATGCAGATCTTTGTCGGCAAGGTGATGTCTCTGCTTTTTAATATGCTCTCTAGGTTTGCCATAGCTTTCCTCCCAAGGAGCAAGCGTCTTTTAATTTCATGGCTGCAGTCTCCATCTGCGGTGATCTTGGAGCCCAAATAAATTAAGTCTGTTACTGCTTCCATTTCTACCTCTTCCTCCTGTTTGCCAGGAATTGATGGGTCCAGATGCCATGATCTTAGTTTTTTTAATGTTGAGTTTCAAGCCAGCTTTTGCACTCTCCTCTTTCACCCTCATCAAGAGGCTCTTTAGTTCTTCTTCACTTTCTGCCATTAGGGTGGTATCTTCTGCATATCTGAGGTTGTTGATGTTTCTCCCTGCAATCTTAATTCCGGCTTGTGATTCTTCCAGCCTGGCATTTCTCATGATGTACTCTGCATATAGGTTAAATAAGCAGGGTGACAGTATACAGCCTAGTCGTACTCCTTTCCCTATTTTGAACCAATCGGTTCTTCCGTGACTGGTTCTAACTGTTGCTTCTTGGCCCACATACAGATTTCTCAGGAGAAAGGTAAGATGGTCTGGTACCCTCATCTCTTTAAGAATTTGCCATAGCTTGTTGTGATCCACACAATCAAAGGCTTTTGCATAGTCAATGAAACAGAAGTAGATGTTTTTCTGGAACTCTCATGCTTTCTCCATGATCCAGCGAATGTTGGCAATTTGATCTTTAGTTCCTCTGCCTCTTTGAAACCCAGCTTGTACATCCAGTAGTTCTCGGTTCACGTACTGCTGAAGCCTAGCTTGTAGGATTTTGAGCATAACCTTGCTAGCATGTGAAATGAGTGCAATTGTGCGATAGTTTGAGCATTCTTTGCCATTGCCCTTCTTTGGAATTGGAACGTAAACTGACCTTTTCCAATCCCATGGCCACTGCTCCATTTTCCAAACTTGCTGGCATATTGAGTGCAGCACTTTAACAGCGTAATCTTTTAGTATTTTAAATAACTCAGCTGGAATACTGTCATCTCCACTAGCTTTGTTGTTAGTAATGCTTCCTAAGGCCCACTTGACTTCACTCTCTAGGATGTCTGGCTCAAGGTCAGTGACCACACCAGCATGGACATCAGGGACATTAAGATCTTTCTTGTAGAGTTCTTCTGCGTATTCTTGCCCCCTCTTCTTAATCTCTTCTGCTTCTGTTAGGTCCCTGCCTTTTTTGTCCTTTATCATGCCCATCTTTGCACTAAATGTTCCTTTGATACCTCCAATTTTCTTTTCTTTTTTTAAAATCTTTATTGGCTTATAAAATTTAACACACACAAATACCTAACAAACATAAAATGAGAAGAGCAAATACAGGTAGAAAAAGAAAAAAAAAAGAAAAAAGAAAAAAAACCCTAAAGATCAACACCACACAGCCACAAAAGAAAAAAAAAACACACACAAGAATTTTTAAAAACAGGGTTTCCTTCTAACTAAACAGTGAGTTTTAACTATTTACATGTCTTCTTCTTTTCTTGGTTCCTTCATCTTGTCTCTGTTTCTATTTTATTCACAGTTCTTCCTTGTTACTCTAAATGTTCACCTGTATGGAATACTGTATATCATTTCCGTATAGCCAAAAAAGGGTTTCCAATTTGTTATAAAGTCATCAACATCTTTATCTTTTAGCTGGTCAGTCACTTTAGCCGTTTGAGCAATTTCCAAACATCTGAGTAACCATTTCTCTAGGGTTGGTACATTTTCCTCGTTCCATTTGGCTGCGTAGACAACTCTAGCCACGGTGATCAGGTGTAGTAAAAGATTTCCATGTTTTTCCTCAATTTCTTTGTCCATGAATCCAGGTAGGTACAATTCAGGTTTCTTAATAATTTCCATTGACAATATTTTGCAAATATTTTTATGTACTGACTCCCAATATTTTTTGACTTTTGGACACGTCTAGCACATATGGTATAAAGTACCAATTTCCTTTTTACACTTCCAACATACATTCGATATTGTGTTATACATTTTATTTAATTTATCAGGGGTTATGTACCACCGGTACATCATTTTATAAAATTTTTCTTTCAAATTATAATTTAATGTAAATTTTAACCCTTTGGTTCACATTTTTTCCCACAATTCATACTCAGTATTATAGCCAACATTTTTCTCCTATTTTTTCATACAATCTTTATTTTGAACTTCCCTCCTTTTAGCTTGTAATAAAATTTTATATATTTTGGCTATCATATGATCATTATTTATATTAATTTGAGTGTCCCACCATGATAATTCTTTTGTAAATTTATAATTTTTCATGTCTATTTTGAATTGTTCTTTCAATTGAAAATATGTGAACCAGTGGCACAGGTAGCCCTCCTTTTCCAATTCCTCTCTTGTTTTTAATCTATACGACAATCCTTCCAAGTTTAATAGTTCTGAATATCTCAACCATTTATAATTTCCTGCATTATCCCGTCTTGTAAAAGCTTCTTGTGGAGAGATCCAGAGTGGAATATTTGGTGTTAAGATAGGTTTATACTTATTCCAAATTCTAAAAATTGACTTCCTTATAATATGATTATTAAAAGCTTTATTCATTTTAATTTTGTTATACCATAGATATCCGTGCCAGCCAAATTTTAAATCATGTCCTTCTAAATTTAATAGTCTCCAATTTTCTAATGTAACCCAATCTTTTATCCATAGCAAACCACTCGCTTCATAATACAATCTTATATCAGGCAGTCCCAAACCTCCTCTTTCTTTACTGTCTTGTAATAATTTAATTTTTATTCTTGATTTCGTCCCCTGCCAAATAAATTTTGACAGGTCTCTTTGACAGGTTTTGAAAGTTTTATCCATAATTAAAATTGGGATAGTTTGGAATAAAAATAATAGTTTTGGCAATATATTCATTTTAATTGTAGATATTCTTCCTAGTAATGATAAATGTAGGTTTTCCATTTTACTAAATCTTGTTTGATCCTATTCCATATCTTTACATAATTGTTTTGAAATAAATCAGTATTTCTTTTTGAAATTTCTATTCCCAAATATCTTACTTTTTTTACATTTTGAAAACCTGTCTTCTGTTCCAACAGTTCTTGGATGTTTTGTGGCATATTTAAATTTATCATTTTTGTTTTTTGATTATTTATTTTAAATCCTGATAAGTCTCCAAATTCTGATAGAATATTTACTAAATGCTCTAGGGACTCCTGTGGATTTTGCATTGTAATTACTAAATCATCAGCGAAGGCTTTTAATTTGTACATTTCTTGTTTTATCTTTACCCCTTGTATGCGGTCTTCTTTTCTAATACCTTCTGTTAATACTTCTAAAACTAATATAAATACTAAAGGAGATAGAGGACAACCTTGTCTTGTTCCCTTTTCAATTGGAAACTCTTGTGTCATGTCTCCATTTACCACTATTCTGGCTTTTTGTGCCATATAGATTGCTTTCACTGCATTTAAAAAAATCTCTCCAAAATCCATTGCCTCTAATGTCTTGAACATAAAATTCCAATTTAAATTATCAAATGCTTTTTCATCATCCAAGAATAGGAGCGTAATTTGTTTTTCATTATGTATTTGTGCATATTTTATTAGATCTATAACTGTTCTTATATTATCTTTTATATACCTCTGTGGTAGGAAACCATTTTGATCATGGTTAACTATTTCTTGCAATATAATTTTTAGTATTTCTGTTAAGACTGAAGTACTGTATATATTTTATAATCATTATTCAAAAGGGATATGGGTCTATAATTTTTACATAATTTTGAATCTTGATCTTCTTTTGGAATTAAAACAATATTAGCCTCCATCCACGATTTAGATATCTGATTCCCTATCAAATTGAATTAAATGAGTCTTTAAGTAGTGGTACAATTTGATCTTGAAATTTTTTATAATAACTTGCCGGAAATCCATCTGGACCTGGGGCCTTGCCTGTTCTCAATTTTTGAATCGCTTGTATGATTTCCTGGTCTGTAATAGGATTATTTACTGTTATCTTTTGGTCCTTTGATAGTTTCTTTAAGTTTAATTTCGAAAGATAACTTTCTATCTTGTCTATTGGCACTTCCCGTTTTTTATATAAATTCATATAATATTTGTAAAAGGCATTTTTAATTCCTTTATTGTCAGTTAAATCTTCATTATCTCGAATTTTAGTAATAGTATTTTTCCCCCTATCCTTTCTTAATTTATAGGCTAAACATCTTCCAGCTTTATTAGCATATTCAACATTTCTTTGTTTTATATATCTCAAATTTCTTTTGATTTCATTTGTTGTCAAAATATTGAGTTGCTGTTGCAAGATTTTTATTTGATATTTTATATCTGTCCGATAGTTTTGCTTGGTGGTCTTTTTCTTTTTGCTTAATCTGATCTAATAATAACTGAAGTTTTTGTTCTAATATTCTTTTGATATGTTTATTTAAATATATATAGTAACCTCGCATATACGCTTTGCTAGCATCCCATCCCATTGCTATATTCACTTCATTATTTAAATTCCATTCAAAGAATTCTTTTAATTTTCTTTGATGGCAGAGCTCTCTGTCAGCGTTGCCTCCGTGGTCCACCCATCTTTTCGACTCTGCAGGATGACTGGCTATCCACGCTGTAGTTTTCTTTTTCTCCGAGCTGCAATTACAGCCATCCTGTCGCCATCTTCTCACCGGACCCCCCCCCCCGATATCTCCAATTTTCTTGAAGAGATCTCTACTCTTCCCCATTCTATTGTTTTCCTCGATTTCTTTGCATTGTTCATTTAAGAAGGCCTTCTTATCTCTCCTTGCTATATCTTTCCTTTTCACCCTTGCTTTTCACATTCCTTCTTTCCACAGCTATTTGTAAAGCCTCATCAGACAGCCATTTTGCTTTCTTGCATTTCTTTTTCTTTGGGATGGTTTTAGTTGCTGCCTCCTGTACAATGTTTCAGACCTCCGCCCATAGTTCTTCAGGCACTCTGTCTACCAAATCTAATCCCCTAAATCTATTCCTCACCTTCACTGTGTAAGGAATATGATCTAAGTCATACCTGAGTGGTCTAGTGGTTTTCCCTACATTCTTCAATTTAAGCCTAAATTTTGCAGTAAGAAGCTCATGATCTGAGCCACAGTCAGCTCCTGGTCTTGTTTTTGCTGGCTGTATAGAGCTTCTTCATCTTTGCCTGCAAAGTATATAATCAATCTGGTTTCGGTATTGACCATCTGGTGATGTCCATGTGTAGAGTCATCTCTTGTGTTGTTTGAAAAGAGTGTTTGCTATGACCAGCTTGTTCTTTTGACAGAACTCTATTAGCCTTTGCCCTGCTTCATTTTGTACTCCAAGGCCAAACTTGCCTGTTATTCCGATTACTCCTTGACTTCCTACTTTAGCATTCCAATCCCCTATGATGAAAAGGACATCTTTTTTTGGTGCTAGTTCTAGAAGGTGTTATAGGTCTTCATAGAACCGGTCAACTTTAGCTTCTTTGGCATCAGTGGTTGGGGCATAGACTTGGATTACTGTGATGCTGAATGGTTTGCCTTGGATTCACACTGAGATCATTCTGTCGTTTTTGAGGTATTACCCCATTACTGCCTTTCCCACTCTCTTATTGACTATGAGTGCAACTCCATTTCTTCTAAGGGTTTCTTGTCCACAGTAGTAGATATAATGGTCACCCGAATTAAATTCACCCATTCCCATCCATTTCAGTTCGCTGATTCCCAAGATGTCGATGTTTAATCCTGTCATCTCATGTTTGACCACATCCAGCTTGCCTTGGTTCATAGATCTTACATTCCAGGTACCTAGACAATATTGTTATTTACAGCATTGGACCTTCTTTTCGCTTCCAGATACATCCACAGCTGAACGTTCTTTCGGTTTTGGCCCAGCTGCTTCACTCTTTCTGGA
Organism: Python bivittatus; assembly: GCF_059951505.1. Classification (NCBI taxonomy): domain Eukaryota; kingdom Metazoa; phylum Chordata; class Lepidosauria; order Squamata; family Pythonidae; genus Python; species Python bivittatus. Next base: position 15,833,194 of record NW_028277035.1, read on the forward strand.
GCTACTTGGAATTGCCCTCCGCTCTTCCCCAGTAGCATATTGGACATATTATTGTTTTATCCAAGTTTAAACAAGTTTCTATAATACATTTTAAAGAAGATCACTTTTGTTTCTGGATGTCTCTCTCTCAAGCAAATGGGCTTTTATGTAGAATTTGAACCAGAATAAATCAGTGAACTATCTGTGCTACAGTGGACTCTTTATGGGCAGATCTTGAAAAACCCCTCCTATAGAAATCTGTGATAGATTACTCTATCTTAGAAGATTCCTAAACTTCACCAGCATGTGGAATTTTATGAACAATTACCACAATTAAGTGTCCTGTCCTGAGTGTGCTTAGACTGATTCTTTTTTCAGAATCACAACAAATCAAACACAATGTAAGAATACATTACAGTGAGAAAGGATAACTTTTAAATACAAGTTATACCAAAAAGGATAACTTCATTAAAACTGAAAGAGATAAGGGGTATGTTTGTCCTTTTTCTCTCTCTCTCGTTCAGGAACAATAATGTTTGCATGGGCTAAGTACTGACATTTGTTAGCCTGGCCTTCTCCAATATTAGTCCCCTTCTTAAGTACAGTCTCTACAATAATTAAAATTCCTCAAGTGATTGTCAGTTTGGATGGCCTGTTGGAACTGTGCACAAGCAAAAGTGGGATATTCCCAATCCATCTTCTAAGACCTTTTCTCAGAAGGCTGCTTAGGCTTGGTTCTATGGAATGCCAAGGAAAGGATGATGTGAATTCACAGAAGTGCTTTGGTTCTTTTCCTTCTCCCTTCTCCCTACCCATACCCCAATTCTCTTCCATTGGAGATTCCAGCTGGAATCTTATTTTCACCCTTTCTGCATCCATGCACAAATGTATATACTTACAAGAACTGTATCAACAGTTACATTCTTTGCTTGTTATTATGGTTGTATTTATTGTTGATTCATGCAGCACTAACACTTAGATTTGGCTTTGCTTAAACCAAGATTTTACTTTGCCCTCTGCCTAATCAGCAACTATTCAGTTTTTCTCAAGGCAAGAGGCAGATCAAAGTCATAGCTGGCTACCTTGTTTTCAGAAAATGATGGCCAACATAGTTTTTGTTCCTTGGTGATGAAATCTGAAATAGTTGTTTCTGATTAATTTATTTAGTCTGCAATTTTATTTTCAGCTGGATTCTAAGCTGCAAACCATCACAAGAACAACGTCTGACTGTTGGTTTCTATTGTCATTTGTTGCTTTTTGGACCACCTCCCTACAAAAGTGCGTGAACACTCACACACTCTTTTATAGCATTTTGGTGGCCCTAATCAAACCCAACTATAAATTTGGCATTTTACTGTGACTACATCATTAACCGTGGAACTTAAGCATTGACAAAATCTAAATAATCATACAATACAACATCATGTTCCACACTTAATTCTTCGATCCTGCCCCCCCCCCCCGGGTATAAACAGAAGGAAAAGATGAATGAATCAGAAAAAAACCTGGTGGTTTTATGGATATGCAATTTTGTTTTTATGATAGTAACTTTCTCTCACTTCCATCACCCATTTACTTTCACACATATTCTGTTTAACAACTCCATATATGTTTTTGTGACACTGCAATGATCACACCAGTCCATCTTCCTTCCCTCAGAGGTTATTTGCAGGCATAATCATCATCATCATCAACATGTAAAGGAAAGTGACAATATGTGTCATAAACCTGGAGGCAAAAGCTGGGGAATGAATCACTATCAAAGTGGGCAATAATAAAAAAAAAACCCTGCTGTTTGATATGCATAGATACAGACATTCAATCAATCACTGAATCAATAAATAAGTTTTTGTACCATTTTTGTCAAACACATCTCAAAGCACTACAGAGAATATTCAATGAAAAGAAAAAAAGTTTAAAGTATATACATTACAATAAATAATTCAAAACATAAATATTTTAAAAGATTTGTAGAAAAAAAATCATACACAACATTCATGCAGAGAAAAGCTCAATGAAGAGAAGGATCTTTAGTATGTGTCCAAAACAAGTCATGGTAGATAACTCTGCAATGTGGGAGGAAGTTAATTTCACAGACTGGAGTACCACTGCAGAGAAGGCCTGCTTATATTTTAATGCCACAGCACAAGCAGTATACAAGTCCTAGTACAAACAACAGAACTTCCTTGATGCTCTTCATAATGTTAGTAAAAGGATTGGGAAATCAAAGGGTGAAACATGGTCCCAAAAGTTTTAGAAATAGAATCCAAAAGAAACAACAGTAAAGGGGAAATTGGGGATGATACTCATTCATCACTCAATTCTTCACATCTTTATGTGCATAGTTCAACAGGTTTCCCATTGTTAAGTGGGGATGATCTAAATCAGTATTCCCCAGTTTCATGCCCTCCAAATGTCTTGGGATTCTAACTTTTGGAATCCTCAGCATAACAGCAGGTAGTGAAGAATGTTGTAAATGGATATGCTCCACCAAGACGTACAGAGACATTTCTACAAGCATGAATGAACACAACTGGCAAAAAATTCATAAGAACTGATTTTATTTTATAGCAGTAGGTCAACATCTGATAAATCTTAGTGATGGTACCATTATAATAAGATATATTGCAGAACAAAATGGCCCCTTTTTCAATTTTAAAACCCAAACTCATGCCATTTTAGATGTCCAAATACAGTTTATACCTGATTGCTTGCTAAGTGCACTGGGAAAAAAAAAAAAAAATCCTTCACATTAGATTCATGATGATGTAGGGAAGAAGAAGAAGAAGAAGAAGAAGAAGAAGAAGAAGAAGAAGAAGAAGAAGAAGAAGAAGAAGAAGAAGAAGAAGAAGAAGAAGAAGAAGAAGAAGAAGAGGAGGAGGAGGAGGAGCAGGAGCAGGAGGAGCAGGAGCAGGAGCAGGAGCAGGAGCAGGAGCAGGAGCAGGAGCAGGAGCAGGAGCAGGAGCAGGAGCAGGAGCAGGAGGAGAAAGAAAATATGTCTTCTTTCCTATCCTAGAAGTTTAATTACCTGAAAATAATCTGAATTTTAATCTATCTATTCCTGCATAATCTGTGAGACTCTTACAGAAACTTAAAACCATACAAAGCCTTCATATATGAAGATATTTCTTACTCAAATGTATTGATGCCCATCCCATGGAAAACTGCATTTTTCCTATGTAGGGCTGTACTAGTACTAGTTTTCAGCTAACTACTCCTAGAGCAATAGGGATGCATAATAACTGTTGATGACAACCTGATTGTAATGGTGAGGAGGTTTAAGCGGTGGGCCCTTTTTTCTCCTATGTTTTCCAGTGTAAAACGCTTCTCTTTTTCTAACACAGGAGAAGGGAGGATAAATAGTTGTATGCCAAGGATGATATCTTAGTTGAAATATTATTGTCAATTATTCAGAAATTTAGGTTTGATCCAAGCTACTGATAAGGTGTGCCATCTAACTATCTCCAGGCATTATGTGATTTAAACCCCTTATATTTGGTAGAAGAATGAAAGATCATAAACACCCTAAGCATTTTGAGCCTCAGTATAGGAAAGAAATGATCTGGGAAACATCTACAGCTGCCTTTGGTGAAAATGAGGGGTTCCAGCTAGTGAAAGGATGTGAGATTCTGTCCTGGAGCTTTTAGCATTTATTAAAAAAATAATCTGAACTGGCCCTTATCCCCAACTAAGTGATTCGAAGATGAGTTGAAAGGCACTCTTACCTCTTTACCTCTTTGCCAGATTTCTGTTATTATAAGAGATCTACCAACAACATTAGCTTTGTTCAGCATTTTTTCAAAACAAAAAAAAACACACTTATTTCAATAACCAAAATCAGAAGCAAAATCCATTTTTTTCTTATGGTTAGCAGTATGCCTGTACTAGACATCCCAAATTCCTTTTTAAAAATAACCTGTACAGAAGAGCTATGCAATTAAGGAGTTTTGCAAAGGGTAAATATTATAATGGTCCTTTCAGGCCAATCTCTGCAGGAAATGTTTAAATGCCTCCATTGTGGAGGTTTACATTTGATTTAGCAACCTAGCTATTGACATTCTCAAAACTCTAGACAGAGTAAGTCAAGAGATGACTTTTTAAAGGCACTGAACTGCTTAGCACTCTCAAGAGACTTCCACATGATGGTTGCAGTAGATAAGGACATCTTTAGAGAAAGTATTCTAATCAATGTTTCATGGAGGGGACAGTTTTCTTAAGAAGAGGCAAAGGTCATTTGGGCTGCCTATGTTGCCAATGATAAATTTTTAAAAACTTTTCTAAATAATTTAAAAGTTGGCCTCATTAGGCCAGTGAATTAATAGAGTAAATATAAAAAATGTTCAAATAGGATTTTTTTTCAAACCCAAGATGCTCTTACTTTTTATATATATAAAAGTCCCGAGAGGACCTGAGATTGAAAAAGACACATACCACCCATAGGGGTGAGAGGGGATTTTTTTTATATAAAGTCATCGGTTGTCTGCAGCTAATCACATGGGATATTTCAAGATCTCAATTCATTTCCAGGATAGTGTAGCTTCACTCACATGTCTCTCTGCAATGTGGTATAAACTACTGGTGAATATAATGCTAGAGCAATGACGTGGCTTCTCACTGAGAATGAAATGTAAAATCATTCTGGGCTTCCTACAGAAGGAACTCTCTATCATCTTGACTCATAATACACCTTGGTTTTCATTTTACTCCACCAGCTTGTATGGGAGCATGGAAATATTTATATTTATTTATATTTCAAATTTGGTCACCGCCCATCTCACTAGGAAGCAACTCTGGGTGGTTTACAGTAAAAAACAAGAATAAATATTAATTAAAATAGAATTAATAATTAATTAAAATACAATTAAAATATAATAAAAACCATTCATACATAATACAAATATACCATGTTGGTATATCAATAACACTGAGGGTGTTAGCAACTAGAAATCATTTATGACAATCATGATACCACTGTTTTTGCCAAATCATAACACAGTTCCACAAATTCATCAGAGAAATAAACTCAAGTATAGCTTAAGTTTAAAAAATAATCACAGTGAGGATTGCAGAAGTCACTGCAATGTGGGTGTTAAGCATTTGAATGTCATTCCATATGGGGCAGCATTGAACTCTTTTGGTATTTCTTTCCATTCAGATAATAATGAATCTTTAAGTCTGTGTGTAAGAACTGTTAGCTGAATGTAATAAAGAATGTTATGCACCATTTATTATGCAACTTTTCTGTGACCTGATATCTCCTTACATTTCAATATGCTTTTTTAGGTGATATCTCCAGTGGATTCTGTCCTTAGATTATTATTATTTTTTTCAAGTTTTGAAGATGAATGCTTTCTTTCCTTGCATGTACAATGTTCCAAAAAGTGTTGGTGACTGTTCAAGTTAAAAAATGAACCACATTAATAAAAGAGTTGAAATACTCATTTTCTCTTTTTTCTACACTTCAGCATAGGAAAATACATTTTATCTCTCCAAGACCATGATAGATTTTTTTTATTACAAAACAGACTGAAAAAAGGAGACAGCTTTTATTCCGAACTATTCTCCTGGATCTTTCAAATTTTAAAAAGGAGTTTTCATATATGCCTGTAAAGAGTCTTCAAGATAATTCTAAAAACCCTAACTTCCACTTTTAAAAAATACAAAAATTATATGGTAAGCTGTGTTTTGTCTGGAAACTGGTTATCTTAAATTAATTAAATCCAGTATTTCATAATAGGAGGACTAGTAGTTCCACGAGAACAGCAATTGCCATTCAAATCATATACATATTTATCATCTCAAAATCCATTGAATTCAGCATGATTTGAGATTTCCAACTGCATATACTTAGGTTGAACTAGGATAAGAAACTGAAGATAGCTGAGTACTATTAAAATGGTAAGGCATATTATCACCTGAACAAATCCATGGAGTACATGCTTTTATCTGATCTTCTTTTTCTCACCATGTTAAATCTGAGATAGTAATTTATATTATTTTTAAAAATGCTGTTTTCTACAGAATCCTAAGAAAATTAAACTGAAGAAAATATACTGAGCTTTCTCTTATTTAGTATAATTTATTTATGATACTATTTTTGGAATCTATTAATTTGATAATTATTTATTAATTTTATCTCAATAGTTCACTATATGAAAAAAGCTGATAAATTTTAATAACAGTCTACTGAATAACGGAAAGAGATCTTGAGCAGATGTAATAAATTTTTACTGTCCTTTTTTTTTTTTTACATTTTTCTTTTCTTTCTTACTTTTTTAGCTGAAGGATAATTGCTATTTTTAAGCTCTTCTTTAGTTTCTTTCCAAAATATTTTTTAACATGTCAGCATTTTATTTTCCAATGCTTGATTATCCTTTGTACATCATTTAAGACTAGGAATTAAATATAATACAAAGTTAAAAGAGAGGAGGAGGAACCCCAATGCTGAAGATATTTATCTATCATCTATTTAGTTACATAAAACAAAAAGGGAATGTATTTCTTTTTTCCAAGAGAAAAATAAATAGATGCACAACTGGAAGTAAACCTAGGTCATGTGTACAGCTATATGTGTTTGTGTTTCACTTTAATATATCTTCCCATGGATCCTTGGCAATGTAATTTATTAAAGTTTGGCAAGTCTCTACCAGAAGTGTTTTGCTTGAAACTATAAGTGGAATAGTGGAAAATAATTTTTGGTTTCTTTTCTATTCAATATCATGTTCCCACCCCTACCCCCTCAAGTCCACTCATACTATTCTTTAATTCATGCAAATGGATTAAATATACCAATATTAGCTCCCTTTTCATTTCCACGTTCCATAGCAACTCAGTTTGAATCTATCTAACTACCCTTTCTCTCTTGCTTCCCATTTTTTGCCTCATATTCAAAGGAAGGCACTCTGGAGTAGTTGTCTTATGAAAATAGAATTTACAGCTTAGGTTTTCATTATGCATAGTCCCCTGAGTCCTGGAGAAACAAACATACATTTCCACATAATTATATTTAACCTTGTACCTGTATTCTTCCCATTTGCCAGACAGAAAGCTACTGGCTGAATTTTTTTAAAAAAATTACTTTTGGCAACCTACTAGGTAAGACTTAGCCAATGAAATATTCAATTACAAAATATTTGAGAAAAACAGAAGATGCTATATGAAATAAGTACAAAAGTAGGTTTCTGACAGTGGTTAAAAATAACAAGACCTTTGAAGGACAAGCTGGAAAAATGTTATTTATCATCTAGTTCAAACCTCAACACTGATCCAGGATGACAGATATCCCAAATCCATGTTTAATTACAGCATATTCATGAGTTACTGTGACATACTTAACTTGGTCAATTATTTAAGGTTAAATAATTGGGTTATTTTGTGTCAGGAAAACCCTATTTATATATGTGTGTGTTCCTTCAAGTGAGTGTTGACTCCTGGCGACTGCCTGGACTAGTCCATGCAGGTTTTTTGGCAAGATTTTGGAAGTGGTTTGCCCTTGCCTCCTTCCTAGGGCTGAGAGAGAATGACTGGCCCAAGGTCACTCAGATGGCTTTGTGCTTCAGGCATGACTAAAACTCACGGTCTTCTCACCAGTTTCTTGCCTGGTGCCTTAACTACTATACCAAATTGGCTTTCAGGAAAACTCTAGAAAAGGGTTAATGGACCCAGTAGATTAACTCAGGTAAAGGAGATTTAGATGTTAACATACCCAGTCTTGCATAAAGTTAAATAATTGGGTTATTTTCTTAATTGGTTAAGAAAAAAAAAGAGAAAGGAATATCTTCTAAATCATACTGTATTGTCATTTATAAACACTGATGTCATGTTAAATCATCCAGGGTGTCATGTGCCATAATGTTTACTGGCTTTATTGCCACTACAGATTGCTGTTATCCAAAAGAGTAGATTATAAACAATTTCTGGATGGGTAGGTAGATGTGTTAGTGTGCAGTGGCAAAAGCAATAAATAATATTGAAGTACCTTAAAGAGTAATTAGCCACAGCATAGGTGCTATGCTGAATAATGCATTCTTCAGGGCAGTCAGTTTCATGGCATTTTGGAGTTCGAGTGTAACTGAAATGTTTTTAGTACAATACATTAATCCAACAGAGGGGTTCTTTTGTGGGGGAGGGGAGTTGTTAATAGAAGATTAATATAATCCATAAATATGTATGAGAACTAAAAGATAAGGAAGAATCAATGGGGCTTCATAAAAGCTGTTTTAAATATTTGCTAATAGAAAAATCCATTAAAGTTTTGGTATGATACATTGAACTAGGAGCAATAAATAACATGGAGAAATAATGCCTGGTAGTTCAGTTCTATCTATGACTACTCAGAAATAAGTCCTATTGAATTTAATGGGACTTATTTCCTAGGTAACTGTGTATATAATTGCAGCTCCATGATAGTATTTTTCACTACTCTAACCTTCGTAAGATACCAAGCTGTCAGAAAACCTCCTTGGTCTAATTTTATAATTTTCCTGTTTTTCAGCATAAACAAGAGGTTGTACATAGCAATGTGATGCATTATCTATTTTCAATCTATATTTCCAATTAATGTTTGCTATTCTTAAAAAAAAACAAAGCAAAACAACAACAGCAGAGAATTCGGATGTACTATGCTGAAAAAAAAATGTTCTAATCAATTGATTGGGATCCATACTTTCAGCTTTCTTAATTTTTATAATTCAAGGCCAGGGATTCTGCAGAAGAAATAGCAGAGAGCTTTAAAATGTCAGGAAAACTCATTTTAATGAACAAAATGAAGTGAGTTGTATATTCTAATAATGTGTTGTATTTGAGCTGGGACTGCCAAGAGTGCTTCATATCAGCTGCATTTCTACTCAGCTTTGGATTTTTTAAAATCTATTTTCATAGTTTTATCTGTGACCCAGGTGTTTTTTTCTACTAAGAGCTTCCTCTCCTTTGAATGAACATTCAAAACAAATTCAATTTTTGTTGCTTTTGGTAAGTGAAAAGAAAGAAATCAAGTTTTTATATTTTTCTGAAGGAATCTTCCTTCTGCTTCTCCTCTCCCTCTCATCTTACCCTGAGAAGATCTTTGCTATAAATAGGAAAGGTGAAAAGAAAGGTGATGACGATTTCCTACAAATCATGCTATAATGTAGCAAGCGATGACTGGAGTCTGTGAGACTTGTAGGTTAGGTACCTACTGTACATTTTAATATGGGTGAAATGTGTTTTCAACCAGTGCCTGATTAAATAAATTAACTTGGTGAGTTGCCTTTTAGGCTTTGCTTTAGCATCCAGAATGCTTAGCATCTGCCTGTTTCATTGACCCCAGGAATCAATGGAAGCTTAATGAAATTTTTTTTTTTTTTGCTAAACTCACTCCCTCACAGATTTCAAAACCTCAGATGTTCTTTTGTTATGCCTATCTTGGGACTCATAGCTAGCACTGGGCTTTGCTTCATAGCAAGGCAAACCTTTAAAAAACCTCCCTCATTTTAGGTACTGTCTAGATGCTTGGACCATCTCCTAGAATTCCCCAGCCAGCATGGCTATTACTGACAATTCTGGGATTTAAAGTCTTCACATCTGTACAGTGCTCAGGTTGGAGATAGCTGACTTGAATAGGCTTTTTCTTTTCTTTCCTTTGTTTTAGTTTCATTTTAAGTAATGATAGAAGAGTATGAAAAAGTAGATTTTGTTGCATAGAGGTCATGCTGTAAGGCCCATCCCTAATTTTGTGACTCTTTCTCTTTGTGTTACACCACTCAACATAGCCTTCTCTTCACTATAGATATTTGGTTCTTTGGCACTGCATTTGTAAAAACGTTCCGATTCTGGACTAAAACCAGGTTGAAGTCCACCTTCAGTCATGAAGCTCAGTGGGTGACCTTGAGCCAGGCATACTCTCTCAGCCCAGTTTACCTGAGCAGGTAATATGTATGCTACCAGGAGCTTTGTGAGAAAAGGTGAAATATAAGTGTAATAAACAATGTAAATGCTTTGTTCTTAATTAGGACAGTAATGCTCCATCCCAACTATGCAGGTTTTTGCATGTCAAGGAGGATTTTTTAAGTGTGAAACTGCAACCCAAGCTGATCACACACAAAGATCACGACACATTCTCTCTCACACACACTTTCCCTCTCTTAAAAAAAACATGGATGCTAAAGGTAGCTTTTCAAGAAAGACAATGTCAAAGACTCTTGTGGTGCTCAAGACAATGTCCATGACTCTTTGGAACCAAGAGGCTGTTTTTTGCCTAGCCCAGTTTAAAACATGTCTTGGCCCATGTCTTTAATTCCCCCTTGTTCTTTGCCTACTGACTCTGTACTAGCCATTGGAGTCAATGAAGTCTTTGATTTTCCAGATTGAGTTCTGCATTATTTTAATTGAATAATTAATTAACCAATCCTAATTGAAGATTTGATTCCTTTGCATGTATCAGCATTTCTGCTTTGTATATGAAAACACCCCAAACCAATGTCTAAATGTACTGATTCTTATTTTATTTATGTTGTAAAACCCCTTGGAAAACAAACACTTGAAAGAATTAGATATAATGAAGTATTAATCCTAATGCAAAAATTGATCAGACCCATGTTGAAATGTGACTGTCAATGAAACTGTCACATGCACAAACCATTTATGAGTTTATCCTCCTGAATCATCTTGGCTGCCTGTTTGGCTATCCTGGCATTTTTTGAGGAATTTTCTTCACAATTTTCCCAATTTCTGTGACTTGTCTCTATATTAGCTACCCTAGCAACATGGGTCACAAAGGAGATCCATAGAGCAAGATCAAACAATCCTTGGGATTGCTCGACTGTGCTGTGATATGCTTTTTTTTTTTTTTCCCATTTCATTTGGAAAATAGTCAGAAGCAGCAATACAGAAAAGTGCTTTTCAATCACTAGTGCCTGTCCTTACCAATCAAACTGAGATTTGCCGGCTTAACTGTATTCCCCAAACTTGGCCCATTCTAGGTGCATTTTATCTGTGCACAGCTAAGGCATGCCAGTGCATGAGGAACAACTTGTGCTCGGCTCTAATTTAAATAAATAGCCCTGCTTTTCCTAAAATAATAGAAGACTAATTATACACGCACAACAGATTTTTAAATCCCAGGGAGCTTTTCAGAATCAAGTAGACTTAGAATTTTATTACTAGCTCTGTGTGTGTGTGTGTGTGTGTGTGTGTATGGTATAGTAGACAAAGACCAGAAGACAATGGTAGTGATAGATGTAGCAATGCCAAGTGACAGCAACATCAGGAAGAAGGAGCATGAGAAGTTGGAGAAGTACCAGAGCCTGAAGGAGGAACTAGAGAGGATGTGGAAAGTCAAGGCCAAAGTGGTCCCAGTGGTGGTAGGAGCACTCGGGGCCAGGACTCCTAAGCTGGGAGAGTGGCTCCAACAGATCCCAGGAACAACATCAGAGCTCTCTGTCCAGAAGAGTGCAGTGCAAGGAACAGCTAAGATACTGTGAAGAACCCTCAAACTCCCAGGCCTCTGGTAGAGGACCCGAGATTGAGGAAGATACGTACTACCCGTAGGGGTGAGAGGGGAATTTATATATATATTAATGAGTCATGTGTGCCAAGGATCCCAAAATACTATCTATACAATTGTAGTAAAGAAACAGACTGGAGTTCTTTATCAGAGCTCTTAGTCTGCTTTAATTTACTGGCAACTTGTTCCTTTGCTAAAGAACAGTACACAATCTTCAACTGACAGTAGCATTCTGTGACAGCATGGAAGATTTGATATAACCTGAGCTCCATTGAACTAACTGTTTAGAAAAACCTCCAGGTGGTTACTTCATCTAACCAGTTGCCCTTTAGCTATTGTAATAAAAACCCCACTACCAAGGAAGGGAGATGTAACAGAGTGCAAAACTGTTGCACAATATCTTTGATTTCACACACTAATAAGAAATGCTATCATCCAACACAGAGCAGAGCCCTACATGGAAAGGAAGGTGCCAGATGTTCAAGCTGGTTTTAGAAAAGATTGAAGGAGAAGAAACATTTTTGCTGATGCATGCTGGATAATTGAGAAAGCCAAAGAATACAAAAAAGAAGTCACTTCATTGATTACAGAAAGGCTTCTGATTATGTCAATCACATCAAGCTGTGCAATGTGCTTAGAAATATGGGAATCCCAGAACATCTTATTGGCCTCATGCAAAACCTATGCATAGGTCAGGAAGCCACAGTATGGCAATATACAGTAAAATAGGCTGTCTTCAGATTGGCAATGGAGTGAGACAAGGCTATAGACTCTTCATTTATTTGTTTAATTTATCTGTGGGATATATATTGAAGGAAACTGAATTGGAAGAAGATGAGTATGGTTTTAAAGTTGGAAGAAGAAATATCAATAATTTGCACTATGCTGATGACACTACTCTGAAAGCTGAAAATGTGAATGATCTCCAAGCTCTTTTAATGAAAGTCAAGGAGCTGGTGGAAAAAATGGGGCTAAGATTAAATGTAAAGAAGAAAAACTAATGACCACAGGTATAGCAAGATATTGAAGTGGTAGATAACCCACAACAGCTTCAGCAGATCGGAGTGGTTAGCACCAAGTTCACTAAGAAGGCCAACAGAGACAAGATACATAGAAGATGTGATGGCTGGTAGATCTTCAGACCAAAAGTTTCTTTGGTGTTTGCCAGATATTGCACCTGCACAAGCTTGGTATCTTCTCCTCAATCCTTCCACGGTGAAAGAGACAACACTGAAAGTGGGTGCAATAGAAATTTACAGGACTAGCCCCATCTCTGTGGATGATTTTATTCAAGTGCCCACTTTACCTCAACTGTAGATAGTAAGGCACTGGTTCAGTGATAAAAGTAGCCTTTTCCAAAGTCTGCATTAACTAGGAATTCTGAGAACACATCTGGAAGGCAGCTAGTTGGAAGACACTCAATCAGAAAATAAATTGCCATTTCATGAATTTATAACAGGATATGCACTCTCTAACTTCTTGATTATGATGAGGTTATGGTGCTGGTACAAGTTCATAGATTGCCTAATAACTTTAGTAAGTGGCTTTAGAATAGTGGCAAACTGGATTTTATAATTACAGACCGATTAAAAACAATACTGGTTGCATTCATGTTAAAGAAGACACACTGTAATCAGGGCAACTTCATTCTTAATTCAGCTGTGACCAATTGCCCCTTTGAATTCAAAAGATTTACCCAAAGGGTGATGAAGGTTGGATCCAACACACCGAGTTCAGAATGATAGTCTATCCTGACCAGCAATGACCTCTGAACTTGGGCCAGACTGTCCTGAAATGATTATTCGATTCTACTGGAACTCACAGAATGCAGACACTCACTAATGTGGATGATATATATTATGCAAATAATTGTTCTCTTGTTTTATTCCTCCTAGTTGCTCCTGATAAAAACAGTTACTAACAGTGGATATCTCTGATGGTCCTGCAGCCCTCAGAGGGCATCTCAAGACATTAAATCTGTTGGGTTGGAGAGAAGATCCACCTTTTAAGGAAAATATATGGCCTTATATTACCCCTTCATGCCCTGTAGAAACATATGATAAGGGTTTACTGTCCCAAATTTAGAGTTCCACAATAGTAGGGCAAATGAGGATCCAGGACATTCCACAGCAAGTTTATGAAACCACATCACCTATATCCCTAATAGTATACTGTACTTCCTAGAATAAGAAAAGAACTGCTAGCTTATCTCATGTGGACATGGGAAAGTGGTAAAAATAAATGAAAGAAAAACTAAAAAAAAGGAAGACAAATTCAACCTACTCTCCTCCTTTACTTTGGGGATTATTTGGAGGCTCAGATGCCTGAGCTCTCAACCCCAAATAATAGGGTTGTACTTTTTTAGACTAAAGCAGAGACTTATTTTCAAATATTCTATTCACATTACTTGTCGTAAGAAATGGAAAGTCACTGCAGGAAGATGAGGTTTGCATACTTGCAGGTGAGTCTGTATCAGTGCATACCAAAGAGAGAGAGCACAAGCAATAACAGTTGTTTGATTATTTCAGTGTGAAAATATGTAATTATTCAGAATTCCTTTAATAACTAATTTTTCTGCTTCCAGCTCATTACACAGGCAATGGAAATGAACTATTGTGTATTTTCAGTAGAACACTCAAAAGCAGACTAAGCAAACTGAACAGAAAGGAGATAATTATTAAGTATTAAATAAATGTTTCATACACAAACTTTCCAAAATCTCTACTACTATGCTTTTGTTGCAGCCCCTGGAATCCTTCCCTGCCTTTCTGCCTGTTACAGCTGCAATTTCAATTAGCCTAGTCCTCTCCCGATCACATTTTCTACCTTCTGTCTACTTTGGCTTTGGGGCATAACACAGCCCAATGTGCTCCAGTGCATTGACATGAAGTAGGTTCAAGAAGGGGAGCATCTGAGTGCATGAACATGCTTTGTTCTGGGATAGATACCACAGTATTATTTTACTGCAACTGGCAGCAAGTAATTATCTTTCCAGCCCTGAAGGGCGCTGTCATTTCCCTGGGAAATGCTTTCCATTCCGCATGCCAAGCATTTTAGCTACTGTGGCACTCCTGAAGGTGAATCTAATCTTCATTCTTCTTTGTGGATTAAAAGACAGACACTCACAATTGTTTGGACACCTGTGAATGCACAATTACTCACATAAAATCACTTATGGCTATTTCAGATACTCATCCATTTGCATGACTAGATGTGCACTCATTCAGCACAGTGACAACAGTATGCTGGGCCTGGATCCTAGTTTATGTAGGATTCTAACACCTGAGTACAAAGTATGTGTGCCCATTTGGTGTGGTGTGGGTGAATCCTTGAAAAAGAAGGCTTTGTGTGAGCACAGACTACGTCTAGTAATATAGTAATCTCTGTGCACTGCATAGTTACTACTTTTATTTCCTATTCTGAGATGTAATAGAGAGCCAATTTGGTCTAATGGTTAAGGTAGGATAGACCTGAATTCTAATCTTGCCTTGGGCAGGAAGCAGCTGGGTGATCTTGGACCAGTCACTCTCTCTCAGCCCTCGGGAGTAGGCAATGGCAAACCACTTCCAAAAATGTTGCCAAGAAAACTGCAGTGACTAGTCCAGGCAGTCACCAGGAGTCAAAATTGACTCAAAGGCACAAATATACTGTATGTGAGATGCAGTGAATCCCAAAAGTCAAAAACTTGTCAATAAATCTTCAGTCATAAGCAAGTTTTAAAAATAAGGCAGGTTTCTTTACTTCTACATTTTTTTCCCCTTTTTGCTTTGCTGGCCTTACTGTTCTTTCCTGCTCTTTTCTAATTCAGTTTATAATTCCTAAACTCATTAGAATGCTGAGGAAAGTTATGGAGCAACAGTGCCACCTGCAGGGCACAGAGACCAAAGCGACCGTTTTCTAAACCTCTAGATGGAAAATATCAGGCGAAAATCAAGCGCTGAAATATATCATATCGCTCATAACAGTTCAGTCCTGATAGTGCTTTTCTTCCGAAGACTTCATCTCCAAACATTTACTCTACCTGTGGACATCAGATTAAAGATAAAGTGATGTGACACATTGAGATTAAATAGGAGTGATAAAAAATTATACTTCCTATAAAATCTTCTACCTATTCATGCCCCATTTCTTATCTTTCCTTCAAGAGCTTTGGGAGGTATTCTGCATTCTAATTCTCCTCCCCCCCCATTTTCTTCCCAATAGCTCTTATTTTGTTGTTAAGACCATGGTACCACATGCATACAGTATAAGAAAAGTATTTCATAACCATACGCAAGATTATCAGAGATTTGACTGGATTTTCCTGAGGTTGTTTACTTTTCACAAAATGGAGAATTTTATCTTGATGGATAGAATGCTGGAGCAAGGCTTGGACTGACATTTCTTTATGGATAAACAGTTCTCTGTTTCATCTGAAATGTGCATCTGTGTATTCCTAATACTCAGCTGAAAGCTAAAAAATAATTTCTAACTTTGGAGTTTTGATGATACGTAGAGATGTAGGGCTGTTGTCTTGCATTTGTCCTGCATAATGGTTTGGCCCCAAAGTGAATAGTTTTCTAACTTTAGGGGCAGAGAATAAATTTCCACAATGAGCTAAACATAGTTAGCTGCTACTTAGAAACAGAAGAATGAATTTTATTCTAAGAGACAAATTAAAATCTCTCTTTGTTCTCCAATCTTATTCTTTCTTGCCTCATATTCAAGATGAGAATTCACAAATCAAGACACAAAAGCAAGATGGTTTCATTTTTTCCCCCTATGAATTAATATAGGATCATTCTAGATGGTTCCGGAAGAAGATACATCGATATTTTTTCCAAACTTTAAAAAACTGGAAAACAACAAGCAGGACTTTTCTCCTCCAGCAGGCTAGTGGGAAGATCATTGCAGTCTGTGACCATTTTCTCACTTGTGATTTAAAGTATCTTACAATGTCATCCATCTGTCACCATGGTGATATAAAGACTGTTTTGAGTACTGGTGTATTGAAACAGCAGTGATTTCTTGAGATTTTGTTTCTCTGTCTTCTCTCTCTATTCTATAGCTTCAGATGTAAAAGAATATCCCACAAAATACTGTATATGTATCTTGTTCCACATCTCACTGGCTGATGGCATTTTCAGAAGATATCTTGTTGAAACCTGGTAGTTACATGTTTTCCCCAAACTCCATGGTTCTTTTTTGTGCAATGGGCCTTCTTCTTCTTCTTCTTCTTCTTCTTCTTCTTCTTCTTCTTCTTCTTCTTCTTCTTCTTCTTCTTCTTCTTCTTCTTCTTCTTCTTCTTCTGAAAGATGCAAATGTGATTCTGAAGTTATATAAAAATTTGAAATCTATCATTATACAAAAATTGTATATTGGTTCTGTAACATGAGAAATTAGATTAGATTAGATTAGATTAGATTAGATTAGATTAGATTAGATTAGATTAGATGGAAAGACAGCACCACCATGATATGTGTTCACTCTTTGCTTATGAACTGACTCTCTGCCAATATAAAGGAAATATTACTCTGGGGGATTAAAGATTTAATGCTGTATTTATAACTCAGCTATTAACTGTATGCATTATGTTTTTGTCTTTTGTCTTTTCTATTTCTTTATAATAAAGCAAATAAATATTTTTTTTAAAAAAATGGAAGAAAATATTTTTTCAGCCTATATATCAACAGTTTCAAATCATATTTTGTTGAGGGACCTGATATACAAAGGGATATAAATCTAATGGATGAACTGCAATGCTTTGTTGTACTTTGTTTATGAGTCAGTATTTAAAGCTCAGATAATTACTGCATAAATCAAATCATTCCAAATGCAAGGTATCCTATTTGTATCCTACCTGTCCTCACTACCACTACGACCGCTAGCCCCATGGAGGCCTTCTGTCTTCAGCCTCAGATTTTTCATCCTCTTGGACTCTCCTTCTCCTTTTTTTGGGGGGAGATGGGTGGTTGAAAAATATAATAATAATAATAATAATAATAATAATAATAATAATAATTATTATTATTATTATTATTATTTTCCATGTTGATGGGAAGTGGTAAAGGTTGGTGAAACTGAGGGTGCTGAAGAAATATTAAGAAATACTAGAGATTTTTCCCAGGTCATGCAGAGGCCTGCACATACAACAACTTATTTAGTAAGGAATATGTAGACAAGATAATTTGTTACAAAGTATACAGAATTATGCTCAGTAAAGAGTATGGAGGCAGAGAAGTTCATGAATTCATAAATAGGAACATTTTTTCAGGAGATGAACATTGGTCAATGGTAACATGCATGCAACACAAAATGTCCCAGATTCAAACCCTGGCCACTTCAAGAAAAGGAGTAGCTGGAGATTATAACCAAAAAGCAAAGTGGCATCAGGTATAGACACAAGGAAAGTTTCTCTGAAATATACATAAAGAGATATGTACATATGTGAATTTTTTTACCTAACAGTTTCAGTAAAGGATAATAATATTTTATTGTAATTGTCCATGTATAATGTATGCCTATAGGTAACTCCTTTGCTGGATACAAGTAACATCAAGTCTTCGATCCACTGGGTAATTAGGGCCATAAATTTGTATTTCCAATGTTGATAAAGTAACCTCTTGTTAATAATGAGTGGACAAAGAATCCATTTCCACTGTCCCACTGTCAATTTCCATGTAATATGTATGTAGTTCAAAAGAAAGTATGCATCCAAACATTAAACCTTGTTTCAAATTAAAATTAATATATGAAACTACTTTTTCCCAGAATACAGTAATTTTAAGACATTGCAAAAATACATGTCTTAATGAAGCCTTATTTGGGTTGCATCTCCAACTACACAATGATTTACTAACCCCTTTTCTATACAAAGACAAAGGGGTCAAATGAAGCCAAAAGATTTTTTTTTTCCTTGTCCAAGCCATAGCCTAAGATCTAAAGAAAGATTTTGTACTAAGGTTAAAACATTTCCCCATTGTTTAGGCAAAATGAGGCTCTCTGGTTCCTTATTCTATTCATTCTTTAAAGTTTGCATATCAAATTGATTTATTGATAACAGATATTTATAAAGTCTGGTTCCGGGCTTTTTTGATCTCATAGGATTTAATGATCTGGTCTAATAATTTGAGTGCTCAGAGATTGAAAATACCACTGGCCAAAATGGAGATGCAAATAACTGATGTAAATACTGCTGGTAGGTGTAAACTGATAAATGGCATTTAAAGTTTAGCATTAAAATCATCATCATCATCATCATCATCATCATCATCATCATCATCATCATCATCATCATCTCATCATTATCATCCAGTAGTTGATCTAATGTAAGGTTCCCAGCATAAATCCAGATCTTCTATACAACTGTTTTTTAATCTATTTTGAGATCTGGATTACTCCATGGTATCAATTTAACATGACAAAAAGAATCAAAATGCATTTTTCCAGAAATAATGTACCACTTTTCAAAACAATGTCAGAATGACAGGAGATATAGCAAATTGATTATATTTTGAATCCAAAACAGTCCAACTAATTAAAGGTGTGATACAGGAATATTTCAAAAAAGCCCAAGGTGGAGAATTTGCACTAAGTGAAGGTGCCTAAAATTTGGTACTCATAAAAATGTATGAAGTAGTGTATTGAGTTTTTGAAAGTATTTTCTGGATACGTGTACAGTAATTCCACACAAAATATAAACTATCCTGGGAAATATAGTACATTCAAATGTACATACATATACTGTAGGTAATAGTGTTTTTCCTATTCCAGTATTACAACTGAGAGCCAGTCTGGGGTAGTGGTTAAGGCACCAGACTAGAAACTGGGAGACCATGAATTATAGTCCTGCCTTAGGTACAAAGCCAGCTGGGGGACCCTGAGCCAGTCACTCTCTCTCAGCCCTAGGAAGAAGGCAAGGGCAAACCAGTTCTGAAAGTTGTTGCTAAGAAAACTGCAGGAACTAGTCCAGGCAGTTGCCAGGAGTCAACACTGATTCAAAGGCACACACACCCACACAAACACAACTGCCGTTGTAATATTTTAGCCAGATTCTATTTTTGATCAATGTCTTCTTGCACATACACATTCAGCTGGACTGATAATCTTTGCTTCATTAACTCAGTAAGTTTCAGAAAAGGGGACTTTTCCTAAAATCTCCATCTCATTCTTCCATTACTTCCAGCTATAGACAAATCATGTCCTCTTTCCAGCTAAAAAAGACAGGGAGGACACTGCCCCCTCCTTCTCCCATCTGTATTTTACACAATGCTTGCAGGACTGCATTGGGTGTTTGAATTAAGTCTATAAAAACTATATAGACAATTCTATACACTGTTATGAACCCATTTATAGGCAAATCTCTCTCTACTGTTCAGATCATTTTCTTGGGATTTCTTTTGTAATACTTTTAAAGTGAGGAGGAAAAAAAGAAAAGCAATCTTAGATTCTTTAACATTTCTCCTGGTGTGTATACTTAGAGAGGAATGTTATAAGTAGGGAGAAGCTATATACTGTATGTCCCAGACCAAATGTACTAATCTCACTGGTAGTTATTTCTCTGGGCAGCAGTGGGTAGAATGGCACATGGCAACTGAGCATGTGATGACTGGGATAGGGAGAAACTGCATTTGGATGTCCTGGATCTAAAGCATTTCTGGATCTGAGATTTCCATTCCACCAGACGGATCCAGTTTGAGCCTTGAGCTGAGGAACTTGCTATAAATATGGGAAGAAGAAGAGACAATTGAAAATATATGGATATGTCAAGATGTCAGGCCCTGTGAATCTCCATACTCAGAGCAGGATTAGGAATAATACAGTAGATTTGCCATGTGAGCTTCTAAACAGACAAACTGTACTTGAAAGGTGAGAAATAACTGGAGGGTAACAGCTAACAATTTCACACATAGGAAAACTTTTTCACAAGCGGGGGAGAAAGGAAGTGAAAAATAGGCTGGTGAGCTTGCATAAAGGAAGAGCTGTCATTGGAGCTTTGGAGCAGGAGGAAGAAGATAATCAGCATCAAAAGATGAAAGACCAGGGATCATGTCTATTCTGCCCAGAGGGCCAAAGGGAGAAGAGGATTGGAAGAAAAAGCTCAGTCAGCTGCTAACTGTAGAAGTTTGCCAGATAAACCTAATTCATGTCCTTGGCTAACTGTAAGGGAGAGAAATTTAGCCACACCTACCTGTTAAAATAGATATTTTGACATAATAGCAGAAACTTTCTGTCCTGAAGTAATCTACTGCTTTTTTAATGCATGCCAGGGGGAGGAAGATATATTTTTGTATATCCACTTATTCTAAAAGGCCATTTCCATGATTAGCCTTACATAGCTGAAAGAGAAACAATGCTTTCTATCTTGTAATATTATAAATAACGGGGGGGGGGGGAACCATAATAAGGAAGGTTTACATGCTGGAGTGTGTGTGGCTGCATCCTGAAAACCAATCTACCTTTGCGATTTGACATTTACCTCCTCCATGGCCATGTTTAAAATGACTGTACAAATCTATCATATTTCAAGAAATTGGATATATTATTGTGTGAGAGGATGACTAAGGGACCAACATTACTTGAGCCCTCCTCTCAGTTGTCTGTTCTCCCACATACAGTAAACTCCCATACCTTTCTGCAGGTCACATCCAGGTAAGGGGCAGAGCCAGGTCTTTAAAATAGTAACCTAGTAAGGATTCTGGAGTACTATAGGCAGAATGTTCAGCAACAATAAGTCAAGTGCACTGAAGAGCGTCCAAAGATGCTAAAGAGCAGCAGTGCCAGGAGGTAGCATGGGTGGTGAAGAACAGCTTTGGGACAGTTTGTTTGAAACCTTTAATATAGTTTCCTGCTATAGAGAGTGCTGATGTTGAGATCAGGAGTATCTGCATTCTGAAACTAGAGTACTAAAGTCTGATTGGCACCTTACTGCTGAGACTTTGACTTTCTCTGATGCTTTTGATTCTTTGGAATGATAGAAAGGATTTTCTAAGGTTAGTTTTGGCTCCTAAATTAACTAACGACTCCTCACTGCTATGAGTAGATTCTCTGTAAGCATACTCACTGAACAATATGGTTAGGCTACTCTTTTGTTTCCAAGCTCTTGATCTTAGCCTAGGGTACCTTGGCTCCAGTTAGGCCCTACCGAAATTCTTGAAAAATGAAATGGTAGCTGATTGCAGCCAAACACTGGTGCCTTTTTACTGGTGCCTGCTTTTCCAGGAGGACGAGAAGGAGATAGAAATAATCTAAGGTAGTAAAAAGTGTTCTGTAAGGTTTATTGGGGCATAGTAGCATCAGTTTGCTTTGTAATAAATAAGTGCTGGGTTAGTAGTGTTGGTATATTTTCTTTATTTGCTTGTAAAAATGTCTAGAACAGTATAAAAGGCTGGCAGAAAAGCTAATGTAAGCAATTGCAATGCCATTTTATAAAGAAAGAACTAAAGAGTGAAACCAAAGAAGTTGTGTACAGGAAAGATCGACAGCTTATTCCTTCAGCTTATGTATTGTGGTTAGCTATAGATGTTGCCTTTGTAGACACTGTGGAAAACACTGATGTTTTCCAAGCATTGCAAAGGAAGGACACCTGTACCAGCTAGTTCATGCTCATGAAAACAGCATGAGGTGATCATGCTGAGAGAATGTGGACAGGAGAAAGGGAATATGATTGGATGGCCCATTGTGTCTGTATTGTTAACAATTGGCTAAAAGCTCTGAAGTAAAAACCTATAAAAAGAGATGGCAAGGGATATTCAGCACGGCCACTGTCCAACATCCTTTGTTGATCTTGGGCAAAATAAAGTCTTTACCTATCATCTAGTGTCTTTGATTTCTTCTCGGCTTGGAAAGAAACCACCTGGGGCAGAAGGGTATTTTCCCCTTAACAGTAGACATGACAGCATGGGAGCCATTCTGTAGCTAGGAAAGCCATTCTATGGCAGCCATATTTTAAGAGTTTCAACAACATATACTCAGATTCAAGACATATACACTGCCGCCAAAAGGTTGCCTAACTCTGAAGAAGAGTGTATTGGGTTGAACTGATGAATATTGCTGTTGTTTGATCATTAAGCCACTTTCAGCTCTTTGTGACTTGAATGGATATCATTTTGCCAGAAGTGCCTTAGGAACTGTTTCTTTGGGCTCTTGTAAGTTCATGCTTGTGTCATCAGTGATAGCATCTAACCAGGCTTCTGTTAGCCTCTTTTTTATTGCCTTCAAGTTTGCCAAGCATCAGTGTCTTCTCCAGAAATTCTTGGTGGAATTATGTGTCCAAAATATTTCAGCACTTCACTATCAATTCTTCCAGGGAGGGAATTGGTTGTAGTTCACCTAGTACTGAATGATTCTGAACAATTTTCTCTAGCACCACAATTCAAAGGCATCATTTTTTCTTCATTCAGCCTTTCTGATGGTTCAGGTTTTGCAGCCATATGAATATATACAACTAGGGAAACCATGGTCTTGACACTACCTATCTTTATTAGTAGTATGATGTCTCTGCATTCTAATATTTTTTCTGGTTCAGTCCCAGTCTTTTTCACAAGTAGCAGATGTCACTTCACCTCATGACTACAGTCAATATCTTTGTGACTTTTAGAGTCTAAGAAAATAAACTCTGTTTCTATTTAAACATCTTCTCCACTTGTTTGTATTGAGCTAGCATTTCCTGTTGACAAAATCTTAGATTGTTGTGTTTTTTTTTTAATACAGAGCAACAGACAAGCATTTTCCAGTCCCTTGGGTACTGTTACGTTTTCCAAATCTGCTTGCAAACAAACTGATGAATAATCTTGCCTCAGTAAGGCAGCTTTCTATTTTAACCACATTATTAGATTCTTTAACAAATGCACTACTTTAATTGTGTTTTGCCAGTTTCATGCACTCATTGAGTTATGGTGATCACCAAATGCATGGGTTCTTTTTAGACCAGTCTGTACAATCTTACTTTCTCAGACAGAACACAGCCTTAGATCTGTTTCAGAATTGCCCTTAACACATAGCTAATATTATATAATGGCCATCTATTATTGAAGTCCTGCAACTAATGTGGAAGTTATTCCTAAGAACATTATCCCTACTGTAGACAAAAGCAAAACTTGTTCAAGGGAAAATAGCATGCATAATGTCAGTGATAAGTGAATTGACTAGATCAATAGAAAGGAGAGAGTCCTTGGTGACAAACTCTCTTAAATACTGGGTAATGAGTCACATTAGCAACCAAAAGCAAGGATGCTAAGAAGTAAGTCACATTGACTGAATGAGTCTTAATATTGAACAGATATGTTGAACCTGCCTATACAGTTATTAAAGGACTCTGCTCAAGATCATCACCTCTGTGATGATGATACTGTAGATTTGTATCTTCTATATTCTTTTTGCTAAATTACATGCATTCAGCCATAGGTTACAGCACCCCTCCCCAGTCCCATGCCCATCAGATAACTCCCAGAATTCCCAGCATTGTCTTTTAACAATGGATGTATCTATTAATTCTGTTTGGTCAGTTTTTCATTCTTTCCATCTTAAATTGATTTGTTCTGTTTTTGCATCAAACTGTTCATTTTTAACAAAACAAAAAGCCCAGATAAAAATGGCTATATATTTCCTTGCATACTTCCTTACCTTTCTGCAAGCAACTATTTCTAAAATGGTTTTATACATTAATGCTCATATGAACAATACACATACCTCTCAACCTTTGCCAATAAACACTGAAAATCACAAACTAGAGAAGGTCAACAGCTGCATCTACTGCAGTCAAACATTTACCATGGAGGGTGACATTGTAGAAGAAATTTTGAAACAGACTAAATGAGGTTGAAGAGCATTTGGATAACTTTGAGCTACTTAAATATAACATGGAAATAAATTTGCATTCAGATAACTGAGTGAATATCTCCCACATCTCTAACTATGACTGACAGGAAGCTGCTGAATGTGTACCTGGTGGAAAAGCAATTGCCTGCACTGTAAGATGTATTTCCATCTATACTCTGGACTATAAGGAATTTTATACCATCTGCTCATAGCATATGGTTTCCCTGATCAAGCTGCTCTACTTCAGCCTTCCCCAACCCAAGCTGGTGCTCTCAGTATGGGAACATATGAACATATAAACATTTGAATAAACATATAACAATACAGGAAGAGTATTCTTAATCTTCTAAATGATAGTATTGAATGTATATAAGGCTCACCTTTTTCACAGAATCATTGAATCATAGAGTTGGAAGGAATCTAAGAGGTCATACATCACACACTATACCAGCCTAGATAGATGATTATCTTGCTTCTGTTTGAAAATCCAGTGAAGAGGAAGAAACCACTTCATGTGGTAACCCGTTCCACTTATGGACAGCTCTTACTGTCAAGAAATTCCTCCTAATGTCTAATCTGTATCTTCAACCCTGAAGTTTCATCCCATTAGTTCTAGTCCTACCCTCTGGAGCAAGTGAAAATAAGTTTGAACCCTTTAAAATGTGACAGCCCTTCAGGTATTTGAAAATAGCTATTGTGTACCCTCTCAACCTGAGAGTTTACAGAGGCTTGTTCCATTTTATTCACAATGAGACTGTTAAACTGTAGAAAAGGTAATCAGTTCAAGATCATCCTTAAGTTTACAGAAGATTATATTAAAGCATTGTTCTTGAAATTCCATTGTTACTTGAAATGGTAACAAAGACATCTGACCTGGGACATGAAGAACTTCAGAGGCACTATTCCTCAATGAAGTTTTGAATGAAAGATCCCATCAAGTAAAATGCTTGATGAAGTAAAATGATTTCCCAACTTCCAAATGTTGAAAAATTGGTGAAGGCATCTGCTACAAACCAAGTTGATGGCAAACTGACCAGATATATATTCTAATGACAGTATATAAACCTAGCCCTATTATACTTGTATCCCAATATTGGACACAAGCATGTAAGTCACATGGTTTGTCCCATGATTCGATGATGCACATTCCCCCCCCTCCCCCAAGACACCTATGCAATGAACTCTGATTGCACAGTAGTCTCATTCAGTGAGATAGGATGGCTGGTCAAGGGATATTAGTCCCACCTTTATGCTTTGCTGAAGTGAATCACCAAACAGAATGACATCCCTTCATATATCACTAATCTAAATACACTTTCAGAATTCAATTTATGTTTCAGTAGGTTTAGATGCAAAACCTCCATAAATTTATGACAGATTTGGCCCTTGGCAAATAATATTTCTAGCACAACATTCAAAAATGTCATATAGAGAGAATGGGTAAATGGGATAAAATTTACATTGTGTTATGATTTAAGATAATTTTTTTTAATAAAATGATGTATCGTTGGCATATGACACCAGAGGAACTATCAAAAATGTATAAAGGTAAATATTGGAAATGTGAAAAACATGAAGGGACATTTTACTTGCATGATGGATGTGTGAAAAAGCCAAGAAATTTTGGATACTAATGCGTACAATGATACAAAGTATGTTAAAGATTAATATTGCAAAGAAACCAGAACTTTTTTTATGGGGATTTATACATAGTGTACTAGAAAAGAGTCATGAAAGACTAATTTTGTATATGGTAATGGCAGCAAGATTATGCACACAAAGATGGAAGAGTGCTGAAATTCCTGCAACTGAGGAATGGATCATAAAAATGTCAGAACTGGCGGAAAGGGCAAAACTAACCTGTTTGGTCAGGGAGAAAACAGTAAGTGCTTTTTTAAAAGACTGGAAAACTTGTATGGACTTTTTGCTAAAAGAAGAAAAAAGTTAAATGATGATTTATGGATTTAATGATTGAAAAACTGAGAATTATATAAGGGGTTGTAGGGATTTCTGTAATAATTAAGAAGGAGGGGAGACAATGGATTTATTAATATCTATTTAAGAGAAGGCTGGAAGTCATTATATTTCATAAATTTAGTTTCTTTTCCTTTCTTTATGCACCTTTTCTTTCTTCTTTTTTCTTTTCTCTTTGTTTAGATTTGACTTCTACTGTATGTAAAATTCTTAATAAATATGTATTTTTTAAATATAGTTTAAGTTCCTATACGGATGAACATATTAAGTTAAACATATAAATACATATTAAGTTAAATATAGTCATATAGTTCATAAACGGATTCTGTGCTTTTACTATGGCCAAAAGATGATATTGAAACATTGGAAAGATAAATGTATGGCCCGATTCATTCAATGGATTGAAGACCTGCTTGCCCTTGCTATTTATGAGTGGATTGCCTATAGATGTAGACTTCGTATGGACAAGTATAATGAAATATGGGGCTCATTTATACAAAATACAGTAGGTTAAAAAAAAAAAGAAACCAAGATGGTCATATAAATGTATTAGAAATATATACATATGTGAATAATATTTGTATTAGATAAGTATATATAGAATTGTAACTGGTTACTGTTATAATGACATATCATGTTATTTATTTTCTTTGTCGTATTTGTTTCACTTTTTTGTTAAATCACTTTTTATGTGTTTTTTTCTCTTTTCTTTGACAATGTATGTATCTCCATCATAATTATCTTTGTGTTTTACTCTTTTTCTTTTCTTTTTTCTTTTTGTTTTTAACTAAAAAGCAATAAAAATACATTTTAAAATTTTAAAATGCCATATAGTTCATATTAGAGCCACTCTAGCTCACAGATGAGGGCCCTGTGGCCCATTAAATGATCTTGTCTCCAAGAACATAGCCAAAGATGAGAAAGTTGGGACAAACAACTTTTGGAGGGCTTCTGCTGTAACTTAATCCACTTGTACTTAAGTGCATCTAGGACAATGGGAAAGCCCACCATTGAAAGCTTGCTAGTATAACTAGATAATACTTCCTTATTAGTGCATACAGTTTTAAATTAAAAATATGTTATTAAAAATTCCAATAATTTTAAAATTCGTACCTTCTAACACAGAGACACATGCTATACTTTTTAAAATCTAATATGGAGGAATGTGAAATTAGGTTCAATTAACATTTTCATCTCAGAGATGAAACAAATCTATGTTTGAGCAGACTGTTAGTTCTATAGAAATAATAACAAAACTAACTTTTATCCTGGCCATATGCTGAATTTTTCCTCACCTGATTTGTCTGTAACTTTAACTTAGGGCCTGGTTATTTGCAGCATTGCCTTCTCCCCATCGTCTCTGCCATCCTATAAGAATGGCTTGCTCTAGATCCCCTGAATACATAAACGATACCTTAATGGGATTCAATAGGATTCTGGATTCTGATGCCTTAGTGGGAATCAGTGGGGTTCTGGAGGCATGCCACAAAGACATGACTCTTTTAGCATGGCCTAGGCCAAAGCGTTTTGTGAATTGCTCAAATATTATGAGGTTTTTAAGTTTTTGTATTTCCTGAGTGGTTGTCTATTATTTTAGCCCTTTGATGTTTGTATTGCGTTTTAACCTTCTCTGGAAAGCACCTTGAGTTCCATGATGCTTAGATGTCCTTATAAATCTAATAAATAAATACTTACAGATTGTTGTGGTAGCATGACCTAGCCACTTTGTGTGACAAAGCTAATGACACTTTCACTTGAAGTTCCTTGAACCACTGTGTAGCATTCAAATTACATCCCTAATGTTATTCCATTAAAGCATCATGTGAAATGCTAAAAGAATAAAGAGGCACTATTTAACTGAAATGTTTTAAATTATGTAAACTCATCTCTATTTTTTGCTGTATGAGTAATCTATGATTCACAGCAAATTATACCATAGAGCAAATTCTAACCTGAAGGTGACATATACCTCTTCTGTATTGCATCTTAAAAATCACATTAATAACTCAGTGAATTTAAATCAGCACTGCACTTGGGCATCATTTTCCTAATCTACACGACCAAAAGGACATTGTAACAGACTTTTCTAGCCTGGTACACTCCAAATGTGTACAGACGACATCACCCCAAATTCTCAGTCACAGCCAAATTATCTAAGAATTCTGGGAGGAGTTGTTCTAATACATCTGAAGGGCACCAGGTTGCAGAAGGCTGACTTACAATAGAAAGGGTAGGAGAATTCATCCATTGGCCATTCTTTGGGACCACAGATAGCAGACAGATTAAATATGTTAAAGTAAGTCTGGGGAACCTTTACTGGCTCAAGTATCATACCGCCTTATGGCTAACATTCTGAGAGATATACACCAAAGATAGATAGCTCCCTGCAAAAAAAAAAAAACCCAACAACAGATGAGGCTATTTTAGATTCATTCTTCAATATTTTCATAGTCATATACTTCTGTATAAAACAAACAGCTGCATTGCTGCACAGAGCATATCCATGTCGATATGCCATTCATTGTCCATGCACCACATTCATAGATAATGTAGACAGAACATACTCTTCCCTAACTGCATATTTAGTTATGCAGTGCAATATATGCTTGGTTCCAAGGAAAAGGGAAACCAATCTTCCTTATGAATAATGAGTGTGACCCCAAATAGCCTGTAGACACACAATGTACTCAAAGCAGTACTGGGGTTTAGAAAATGACATGATTATTTTTCTTGCAAAGGAAGACTATGGTAAAAAAAACCCTCCCTATTACTGTAACTCAAAGATAGGTAAATTAGGAGCTATGGCCCTGTCTGATCTGCATATGAAAGTCTCCTATATTTCAACTTACTTAAAGAGATTTTTCACATGTAATTTTAAATGCATAATTGTTATTTGTGTAATAAATAGGTAATACAGAAGTCAGTCAATGAGGGTAATTCAGTTCTTCACTGTCAGCATGAAGATCTCCCTGTTGGAATTCTTTCTTGGTATAACTGGAGCATTCTTCTCATCGAAAATAGCATATTGAGGTGAAATAATTTCCAGTGAAACAATTAGTTTATCAAGTAACAGTGACACTTTGCTAAAGTTTGGCCCTAAGGCTATGATGTACAAGGTAAATACTTTGCCCTTGTATCTAGAGATAACCAGTCTTTATCTTATACTGTAGTCCTGAAACTGTGTGCACAATTTTGGTATAAGGGGTCCATACCAAACTGGAAATTAGGAATGTTCCTAGTACATTTGAAGGTTTCACTTATTATCTTAGACTACTGATTGGCAGTGAAATTCCATCCATCTTTAGACTTAAGACAGACTGTGTTCTGCTAGCCTTATGCTAGGTAAGTGTGTTCAACAGTGTATGGTCATTACCTCCAGCACAAAGAGTGTGTGGATGGTATAGAAGCAAATAAAATGTATGAAAGCTTGAAGACAGGATTAAGGAAGTAGCATGAATGAATGCATCCTCTGATTCCTTATTCCTGTAAACAAGGATTGTTGAATCCTCGATCTCTGATATAACCTTGAGTATTTCAATAATGGCAAGAAGACACACTTCATGCTCAAGGGAACAAGTCAAACTGTATGTGTGATTAACCTTGATTTGCTACCTCTGGGTAGCAGTAATTCTCGGTTCTGTGTCCTTGTACCAATTGCACTTCAAGGCAGAAATCTCAGGCACACTGAGTGTACATGAAAGTATCTGCCTATATAGTGTCTGTGCTTGCTCTTTGAAAGCACCAAACTGTCAGAAAAATTATGATGAAACACTATAGGGATTAAACAATGAAATAAAATTAAGCAGGTCAGAATCTCCAGAGTTCTTCATTTATGTAGCTGGTGTTTTGTTTTTTGTTTTTTTGGAAGTTACCGGGTTGTTTAGTCAGTCATGTATCAAAAGGTCATGGTCTACTAATACATATTTCACCAACTTGCTATTTGGGCCTCGAATCATGTATTTTTAAAAGAGCTGTTGAAAAGATACTTGAGTAAAAGTATTAGTAAAAGTTGCATTATTAATGCAACTGCCCATGTTATTAGCACCTCTAATGTAAAGTTATTTTGCATCTCTTTTCAAAAGCAAATTGTGATTTAGGAATGCACAAACACACCACATTCTTAAGTAGCATTGGTTTGTCCTGCATTATATAGCAGGTTGCAAAGAAATGGCTAGAAGTCCATTTTTTTAGCAAATTGGGATCATGATTAGCATTTCAAAGACTTTTCACAATCACAAATCAAATGTAATCTCAATATTGTTTCAGGGAACAATCATATAAGATAGATAGATAGATAGATAGATAGATAGATAGATAGATAGATAGATAGATAGATAGATAGATAGTTAGATAGAATTTAATGAGACGTACAAAATCTAACAACATCCTATAGAATATTAATTTAAGGTAGCAACAGAGATACTTGGCCAGATGGCAAAGGAGACATTTCTTCTGCATCTATTTAGTAGATGAATAGAAGAATGCACATCAGTAGCTATGCCATACAATGTAAGCTACATCTGCTGAAATTCCCTTCCTACTTTATGTTTAGTTTGAGATAAAAGAGAATGTGGTTGGATTAGGGAAGATTGTTTGTTGAGAATGAATAGGCAATGTCAATGACCATCTGAATGTCATCAAGATGGGAGCTATATGGACTTCTGAGGAGATGTTCTAGAGGGCAGGCACCATGACAGAGAAGGCTCACTTTCTAACACTGTTTAGTTGAAGGGACCTACCCACTCTGCCTGATCTTACTGAATGTTAGAAACTAATGGATATAGATAGTCTCTCAAATAACCGGGCCATATGCTATTAAGGCTTTATGGGTGACCAGCATCTTGAATTGCACCCAGAAGCCAACTGAACCACTGCAGCTTGTGGAGCAGTGGTGGCATATGGGCACATCTCTGCATACTTGTTACTGTTCTAAGCCAGCTATAACTTCTGGGTGGTCTTCAAGCAGCTCCGTGTACAACACACTGAGGTAGTCCATTTGCAAGGGGGCTATGGCATGATTGACCACCTGAAGAGTCTTCTAATCCAGGAATGGGTGCAATTAGTATACTAGATGGATCTCTGTGAAGGCCCTCACAGTTGCCATGTGCTCTTCAAGCAGGATCTGTGAGTCCAACCCCCAGACTGTGCACCAGTGCTACCCCATCTGAAACTAAAGGTGGAAAATCCCCAGGACCAAGGGGCCCAAGTATCCACAGGCATTCAATCTTGTCAGGATTGAGCCTAAATCTGTTCTTCCTCAACCAGACTAGCCAAGTTTTCAATGACCTTCTGAATGTCATCAAGGTGGGAACTGTATGGATCTTTGGGGATGCTCTTCCAGAGGGCAGGCAATATGACAGAGAAGGCATGTACAGGCATTTATAACATTCTAGAAACATACAGGATTCAGAATTATTTTAAGTGAGCATATAGTAAACATAATCTAATACAGCAAAGTACAGATGGCATAGAAACCTATATTATATGGCTAGTCCAACAACTTTAGAAATACATTCTGTAGCATTTCTATTGTTATAATTCAGTGAGGTAGAACGTGAAATATTTTGAAGGTTGGTGATTTTCTGTCCAAATACATTGATGAAAATTGCACAGCATTTGAAAGAAAAAATAATTACGCCTGAAATTCTAATTGTTACAAAGCTGCAGTGATGTGTCTAAAGCATTATTTAAAAATGAAAACTGTAATTTGATCAGGAAGAAGCATCATCATCCCATTCCAAATACTGTACATTCACAGCAGCAACAGAAAAAGGGATGTCAGAGAGATGAGAAGTCTTCTCAACCTCTTGTTGTCTGATTTGTATAAGAAGATGCTTGGCCAAACTAGCGCCTTGCAGAATGAATGAATGAATGAGTATTTGTGTGTGTGTGTGTGTGTGTTTATAAAATTTAATACTTTTTTAATGATAAAATGATCAAGAGGATGTGTATACATGCCTTTCTGTATGATGCAGCTATTAAAAAGGCAATTGTGTATGTTGGGTACTGGGTTGGCTATGTTAACAGATCACAGGAAGTCATCTCTCTGGTCATACCCCATTTGGAATACTGTATCTGGTTTGGAGCACCACAGTGGTGCAAGGAGAATGGCAAATTGAAGCAAGTTCAAAGGAGGGCTACAAAGATGGTGAGAGGACTGGAAACCAAGTTGTATGAGCAACAATTAAATGATTCGGGTATCTTTAACCCAAGAAGAGAGATGTATAAAAATGCAAAAGACTCAGCCCATTCCACAAAGAGAGGCATGAGTTTTGTGTGCGTTTGCTCTTCATTTTTTTCAACATTTTCTACTACATATATGCAGTCAATGATGTGATCCTGTCCATCTGTGATAGGAATAGTTCCACCATCAACACTGAGGCTGGTTCCTTCTAGATCTGCCCCAAAATCAGTTTTTCGTTTCTCATATATATAAGCTTTAGAAACAGAAAGACAACTGTCCCATCATTTCACCAGTAATTTTTGCTGCACTAACTTGGGGGTACTACAAGATTCAAAAATGAATCTGAAGTACCATTTGCAGCTAGAAGGCTCTGTTGCATGCAAATAGTGAATTCATTCATTAGGTACAGGCTCATACATAATGAAAAAGGAATCATCTATGAATAGCAAGCAAGGGAAAAATCAACTTTGCATAAGAACTAAAACAGTTCAATAAGGACTGAGCATGCTTAGTGGCGCTGAATACTGAGCAATCATTGGGAGGGAAGATATAAACCATGGAACAGGATCTTCCTAGAAAATGGCATTGATGGCTGAATTCTAAATATGTGCACTCTACGTTACAAGATTTACTGATCTGCTTTCTATTTCATAGAATAATGGAAAGCTATAGACTCACAGTATACTAGCATATTTGTTGGAAATCCATCTAGCAGCTTTTGTATAACTCTATGATAGTGCTATAACTAATACATTATCTATTAGGATACAATACTTTATTTATTTATTGGGTAATCCCAGGGAATTCTTCAACCCTATACATTCATATATATTTCAGCATATTTAGGCTGCAAAAATCTGGACTAGTTTGCAGCAAAGAGGTTTGCAACAAAGAGGTACAGAAAGGTCTAACCCTAGACTTTTTTGGAACCTTGATCTGGTAGTCTTAAGATATTGAAGAAGTAAAAGTTAAAGATCCTTTGATGGTTAGAAAATGGTATTTAATAGGTTTCTATCAGCTATAATACAAGGAGTATATTAAAGTCCCCAGAAGAAGAAATCAACCAGATGAAATAATCTTCAAAAGTAATGATGTAGTGGGTCCATTTGCTTTATTACAAGATGAATGTGAAGAACATGTGGATATACACAATGGATGTAGATGGTAGAACAGGCATTTCTCAATTTCAAAAAAATATATATTGAAAAGTTGGAAATTCTCAAGGAGGAGAATTTTTAGAGTGTTATGTCTGAGTACTCTTACATATGTTTTAATAATTGTGACTGTTGACTGTGCTAGCTCTGTTTAATGAAATTTTCACCAACAATTGTTGACATTAATTTATTTTAAGGTACATATATGGTCAGTCTAGGGAGCGATATCACTTTTGTTAGCTATTTTGACATCTTCATGTGCTTAGAATGATGAAGTACACTGTGGTATTCTGAAATCTCCATCAGGACCTGAGTTCCTCTGTGAACATATATGTGTTTAGATGTTTATAATTTCTCAATCCAGCAACCATTTTACCGCGCCTGGCCAATTAGTGATTTTTCAAATCTTTATTCGGCTTCTGAAGGGGGCTCCAAGATTTGCATGAAAACCTATTCATTAGACCAATTGTGACCTCACAATCTGAAGAGTTCCTTTACAAGTAAGGCCAAAAAGTGAAAGGCAGTGGGTCCACACATGTTAAACCAGAATATGGCTTGTTTGGGTTTGTCTGGACCATTGTGGTTCATAGAGCAAGGATTACAGCTCAGTGTTATATGTGAATTGGGACACAATGGCATGTTCAGCAGAACAGAGTTCGAATAAACTATGGCTTAGTGCAGTGTGTGGACTCATCTGTGGTAATTCATGATGGGTACTTTTAGGTGAGATATTATTACTCTGTGAGCAATACTGGAACAAAAAAGCACAGAGAAGATTGTGGTGGACTATCAGGAAAAACAAAATTTATTTTATTGGATTTTGAGGAAAAAGGGGCTGTCTAGAATTAGAAGACAGTCCTACTGCTGGAGAGGAAAGCATGAAAGTAAATGCTACATTTTCTGATCAAATGAAGAACTGAATAGAGAAAAATTAATGTTAATCTTCTGCTTTAAAACCTAGCTATAAACTCTTTAATTCAGAGTTAACCCTCCCAGTTTTAACTTAATGTGAATGGCCAGCCTCCATCAATAAAAGGCCTATAAACTCCAAGCACAGTCATTAACATCCTGCTGGTCTATGATTGGATCCGGGCAGCAGAAGGCAGGTGGTGGAATGTGCTAGAATTGCTCATTGGCTTTTGCACTATCAGAAAGTCACCCGGATGACTTTGAAAGCAGCTGCCTGAAAGATGCACACAAAAGCAGATTAGTTGATGAGTCTGACTAGCTGTCCGTGAGCTGCAGAGCCAGGATAAAATGTGCTCGGTAGGAAATGAATTATAAACTGTCTGAAAGAATATAGTTCTGTCCTGGATCACAATAGGGTACAGAGCTGACACATTTAGAGGATCTTTGTTTCTCAGGAAGGATATAATTAATTTATACATCACTATCATTAGTGTAGTAACGTAGTAAAGAAGTAACAAAGAGATCGGAAATTAATATGAATATATATGTAGTGCAGGCTTCTTTTAAAGATTTATTTTAAAATAACAGAAATACAAGCAACATGCAATACACACACACACTTACATACATACATACATACAAACACACACACACACACACAAACATTTTTTTAAAAGGAAGTATTGCAACAGCCCTGCAATACAGACCAGTATCCCTATATTATAGGTATGGGGTACAACTTGAGGAACTTAAGGAAAGCCTCTTCTTTAGCTTGTTCACCTCATCCAGAAGCAGCCCTAGATAAATTGTGATCATCCAAGACATAGGACTCTTTATATTTACATTCACCACCTGGGCAAGAAACCCTAATCTTGCCTTCCTTGCCAACCCTTAGAAATCCTGCCCATGGCCTGGTTCCTCTCCAAACTCCTCTCCCTCAGAGAAGGTGGTCAGAGCTGGCTTTCATGGAGTCACAGCTTCAAAAGACCTGGAGCATCCGGAAGATCCTCTTCTGGTCCAGCCTTTTCCTGCCAGAAAGAAGAAAGTGAAACCACTGAGAGATGCTGCCTCCAAGGGTCTGGAGTTCCTTGAAAGCAGTAATTCCCCAGGGGTTCACAGGGTCCTCTCCTCTCCTCAGGGTGAAGAACAGTCTGTTGTAGCACTGCTATTCTGGCAGTATATGAATGTTGTGTGTGTGTGTGTGTGTGTGTGTGTGTGTGTGATAGAGAGAGAGAGAGAGAGAGAGAGAGAGAGAGAGAGAGAGAGAAGTTAGCATGGTCCTATCCACTGGCATCTATGGGGAGCGGAAGGAGGGAAAAGAATCAGAATGATGCAAACAACATTGCAGCATTGTGATGCAAGCTTTGCCTTTTTTCTACATGATGTTGAAAAATTGCTGTGGGTATTTTCCAGTTTAATTTGGCTTCTTTTCATTGGAGAATATGATTCTTACTACTGCCTCACCAGCAACAGAAAGTATTTACTGCATTCTCTGCAGTTCAGAAAGGAAACAGCTTCCAATCTCTGGCATTCCAATTCCAGGTCCCTTAAAAATGCATTAAATTCACCAGTCATTGGTTTGTTTACCACTAGTGACACCTGGCTTTCAGGATTTCAAGGTTAACCTGGCTGAGTTTTTATTCGTTCCTGAAATAACCATAAAACTATTGTTAGCAGTTTGCTTTCCATAGTATAATTGTAAAAAAATAGATGGCATACAGGTAGTCGCCGGTTTAAGAACAAGTTCCATTCCCAAGATTTGTTCTTACGTTGAATTTGTATGTAAGCCAGAAAGGTATTATTGTATAATACTGTATAAGTGGTATTGTGTAATGAACTCAAACCATTATGTTTTTAACTCAAATTTTGCTACAATAGGCTCCGTTCTTAACTATGGGTCATCTGTAAACCAGGCGTTCTTAACCCAGGGACTCCCTGTACCATAATGAGGAAGTCTTCTGAAAAGAAAAGCCATACAGATCATCAGCCAATGAAAGAAACAAAATAGGAAGCCTGATTAGAGCCAAAATGTCTGATTCAACTGAATGCAGACACTGGATAAAAACTGGAATAAAATGCAAGATTTCCTGGGCTCCCATTGGACACATTGGCATGGAATCGACCTACGCAAAACAATCCCAACTCCCCAAGTGATTTTGAATTGTAAAAAAGCTCTCTCCCCCAAGTGCCTGCCTTTCCCTCAGCATCGACTTCCCACAATCCATTAGTGCTCCTTAGGGAGCCATGCCAATTATACAATTGTCAACACAAATGGCATTTTAAAGTGGCCCTGAAGCAGACAAGGCATGCTAATTCTAAAACAGCCTTTTGTCAGCATGGCTCTTTGAACTCCTTAACCTCTTTGTGCTTCCTTTTTTCCTCCTCTTGGATAGGCTTGAGGGGATTCAGTGACCCCTCTTTTGCTTTTGTCACTCAAAGTCACCCATTAAAATGATCTGTTTTCCAGAGCCAGAGAGTGTGGAATTTAGCAGCAGCAGCCTCAAGAGATGAACTCCCGTATAGGCAGAGCGATAATGAGGAGTCAACCAGTTTTCTTTGCCTGATGAGTTATTCTTATTAAGATAAAATGTTTTCCAAAACTTCTCAGAAAATTGATTGCAGAAAACTTTGGTTAACAAATAAAAAAAAGTAAAGGAATCCTAATAAGTGCTAATATATGGGGGGCAAGAGGGGGGGATCATTCTGTTGTTTAATTAGTAGACTTCATTTATGAGAGAGCTAAGCTTCTCCTTGTAGATAATATAATAATGTTCCTAATGTCTCATATGCCATGCAGTGTGACTCTTTGTAGAGGGATCTGATGGATGCCATCTTCCCCGCCACAATACCACACAAAATTATATTCACGATAAAGAAGTTTTTCAGGTGATGGTCTAGAAACAGGTCCCAAACTCATTAAATTAATTAATTTGAGCATTGTGCAAGGTAGCTTTTCAAGCTGTCAAGTCTGATCCTGCAAAGCTATCACATTAAGTTGTTATCAATCACCTTGAACTTTATGCATTTGCTAAGTAAGTTTTTGAACATGCAGTGGTGGGTGTGGGTTATACCTTTTTTAAAGTTTGCTGAGTAAGATTAATGAATCCTCAAATTAAGTCCTCACCCTAGAGGGAAAATGTCCTAACCTAGTTTTAGAAGAATCAATAAATTCATTCTACCCTCAGCCTTGATACTGAAGGGCATTATTTTAATATATGATTTTATATTCTATATATATATATTTCATATAATGTATAAACATACATGTGACAGTGCACTCTATCTAACTTGCTTTGTCTTTCCCCCCCCCCCCCACCTTATCTCTTTGTTGAATGCCTGATTGTCTTCAAATAAGCAATTAGCTTGGTACAAGCTTAGTAAAAGTTGCAAAGAAAGGGGCCCTGCATTCCAGAGAGAGATAAGGAGGTAGGCATTTCTTTGGTAACAGGAGAAGAGAGTTGAGCTAACTTTCTCTTTCTGAGATCTACTTTTACTCCTCCCTAGACCATCCCAAAAATCCCTTGTATGGACATGAGGGGATGTATGATCTGATTACATTTGTAAACGTCTATAAAATCTTCGTTGTTTGCTTTGCAAGGTGTGGCTCTCCTCAACACTTTGCCACAGTGTTGACTGAGCCATCCAGAATGTTTCTTGGCCAGTAAAACTTCTGTTAGCTAAAAAGCCTCGTCTCAAGTTCTATCTGGCTCTTGGAACTTGGGTAAACAAATAAACAAAGGCATGTGCCTAACAATACTTTAAGTGATGGAACTGATTTCCTGAGATATCATGTATGGCTAAGCCATGATCCATGCTGTAATATGCAGTCCTTGAAGTCTCTCATGAATCACAAAGAATGTTACCATAATGCTGTCTCTTTGTCCAAATTATGCCCCACATCCCCAAAACTTGCAATAATTGGGTTCTAAATAAGCTATCAAATGACTTATTTAAATGATTATCAAAATTAGATATAAAAATAACAGAGTGCTTGAAACCTTGACACTAAGCATATACCCTATTATATTACCAGGGACCCTATTATATTACCTATTTACCATAAATGGTAGACAAAGCAATGTTGGATTCATTATCAACAAAAAGCTAAAGGATAGCATCATTGAATTCAATAGTTTTTCAGATAGCCTACCTAACGGATAAATTGTCTGCTACATCCTTCAGCTGATATAGTTGTACGACCAACAATCAATCACAACAATGAAGAAATCAAAGCATTCTATGAACTGATTACTCATCAACTGAGCCAGAAAAATCATCACTTCAAAATCATTATGGGTAATATGAATGCAAGGATAGAAGAAAAATAACTATGTGATACAATAATCAGAAATTTTGGATTTAGCAACAATTCTAAATCATGAAATCAGACAGCTCAATCAAACAAGTCAGCAATAAATTTTACTTCTACTCTAGTAGTAGAAAGACTTCTACTCTAAATTTTAGGCTGACAAAATAAAACAACTGGATACCACCAACTTTGGTGCTGGAGAAGACTCTTAAGAGTCCCCTGGACTGCTAGGAGGTCAAACCAGTCAGTCTTAAAGGAAATCAACCCTGACTGCTCATTGGAAGGATTGATAATGAAGCTCAAGCTCAGATACTTTGGTCACCTAATGCGAAGAGAGGACTCTTTGGAAAAGACCCTGATGCTGGGAAAGATTGAAGGCAAAAGGAGAAGAGGACGGCAGAGGATGAGATGGTTAGATACTGTAGCATCACTAAAGCAATGAGCATGAAACTGAGCAAACTCAGGGAGGCAGTGAAGGACAGGAAGGCCTGGCACAATATGGTTCATGGGGTCACGAAGAGTCGGACACGACTTAACGACTAAACAACAACAACCACCAACTTCCTAAATACTGGTGGCCCTGACATAATTCCAGAAGAAGCAGAAGATGTTATTCACAATCTTAAATATGGCAAAGCAACTGGCCAGGGTGGAATTAGTGGAAATATTCTTAAATCTGGTAGTGAAATATTGGAAAAATGATACTTTGCACTGAATACCAGCTACCACTTTGCCCAGCCTAAATCGACTTCAGAAAAAGACTTTGACTCTGCTAAATTGAGTGCTATATTCAAATCCCTATAAGGACAGTGTGTGGAAGAATTTTGCATCAGCCTGCTGAAATCAATATACAGAAATACCACAGCTACCCACCACATAAATAAATGCCACCATCAATATTCAAAAAGGAATTTGACAGGGTGAGCCAATTGCACCAAAACTATTCTTAGAAAACCTAGAAGAGATATTCAAGTGACTGAACTAGTCTGAATTAGGAATAAAGATCAGTGGGGAATAACTTAACTACCTGCACTTTGCTGATGACATTGTCCTTTTCTCCAACAATCTTAAAAACCTTCAAAGATAAATAACATAATTAAATGACAACAGCAAATTATCAGGCTTGAACATGAACTTGAAGTTGACACAAATCATGTTCAACAACCACTCCCAACCTTTGCCAGTAAAATTTGAATATTATGAACTGAAGGTCAACAGCTGTATCTGCCTCAGTCAAAAAATTATCATGAAGAGTGATATCATAGAAGAAATTTTTGAACCAGACTAAACTAGGCTAAAGAGCCTTTGAACAGTTTTGTGCTATATGCAAAAGCAACATACCAACCTGTTTCAAAATAAAATTGTTGAATCAGTGTATACTATCTGTGCTGACATATGGTTATGAAACTTGGAAGTTAAACACAAAAGTAGTGCAAAAGCTGAAAGTTACAAAAAGAAGTATGGAATGGCAAATACTTAACATACCCCAACACAACTAGAAAAGAAATATATGGATTATCTGATATAATGAAATGAATAGCCTCACAAAAATGGGAATGGAATGACCATGTTGCACAACAAACAGATCAACACTGGACAACGGCAATTACCAATTGATCTGAAAAGACCCATAAAATACCAAAAGAAATGCTGGGCAAATTATCAGGAGGAGTCTAGTAGCATTTTTTCAAACTAAAAAATTATATTAAAAGGCATAAGATATTGTGAGCTAGAGTTCACTTCATCAGATGCATGGAGTGGCTAAACTGATGTAAGATTTAAATTGGGATGAGGCAGGGGGTGTGGAAGGGAAGGGAAGACAAGTAGGTTCTGTTGATTGATGCTACATGTGAGACAGATTACAAGTCCCTTATTCATTAACAATCGTAACATGATAAAAACCCATTGTGTTTGTTAAGACCTTCCAAGATAGCTTCTATCAGAATGGTATATACAGTCCACCTCCCCTTTAGCTCTTAGAGCAGAGAGATACAGGATTTATTTGTTTGTTTGTTTGTTTATGAGACTTTTATGGCTGCCATTAACTCTGGGCAGCTTACAACAGCAGAGATAAGAATATAAAAAAACCAATAAAAACCAATAGCCCCCCCACTCACAAAAAACCCCCCACCAACTCCCAGTGCCCTAAACCCACACTCCCCAAAACATTAAAACAAAAAACAAAAAAAACCCCACAGTCACTCATCCTATCCCAATGCTGAGGGGAAAGGCCAGCTAGATTTCAGAGGGAGAGTGGACTACAGGGCAGGGGCTGCTATTGAGAAGGTGGGCTTGCTAGGTCCTGCTAAATGACAACATTTGAGAGAAGGGGCTTGGTGGAACAGGCAGAACCCTTCAGGGAGAGGTGGTCCCACAGATAACCTGGCCCCTTGCCATGCAGGGTTCTAAAGGTGATAACCAGCACCATGAATTGGACTCAGAAAGAAACTGGAAGGCAGTGCAACTCACACAGCAGTGGTGTAATTCAGGCAAGATGAGGAGTGCCCCAACTGCATGTGTTGTTGCATTCTGGACCACTTGTAATTTATGGATGATCTTCAAGAATACCACCATGTAGAGTGCATTGGAGTAATGCAACCAGGGACCAAAGCATGAGTGAGGCACAGTCTCCCGATCCAAGAATGGGTTCAGTGGACACAAGATGAGATGGATCACATCAGCCCCAGATCACAAAATCGGTAAGAAGGCTAAAACTACTTTTATTGAGATTGACTATAATAATAGAATCTTCCAAGTCTAATTGTATCACACTTTTTCCTCCTTGTTATTATAGTTACAGACAGTCCTTTATTTCAGAAAGCTGTCCTTTAGTTTTATTTATTTAATTAATTTATTTTCTTGGATTTGCTCTTGAATTTTCCTTTGCAAAGCAAACATTATAAACATAAACATTTTTTTTTAATCCTTATGAACCTCTTTCAGATTTGCTCCTTTTTCAGGTTTGTCCTTTATTTTTTCCAGGAACATATGGTCACTGTAATTATACTTCAGTGAATTAGGGAGGTATCTCAGCTGCTTCCAAATATTACCTGAAAGTTCTGGACTTAGAGAATATTTTACCCCATTTCACCTTGGCAACGAAGCCTGAATATCTCCATCAAGGTTATCTTCTTTACTCTCTACAGATCTGTTATAATATGTTAATTCTGGTGTTTTATATGACTTTTGTCCTCACTTGTGGGGAGTGTACATCTTGTGTGGTAACAGTTTCAGCTATAAAGTCTCAGTTTCAGTGGTATTTTCAGTTTCAGTTACAAAGAGCACCAGGAGGCACCATGTGACCAGTTTCATCCTTATTGAGATTCTCCAATAACATCTGGCTACCCATACCTGAGGAGTCCCAATAAGGATGAAACCAGTCATGTGATGCTTCCAAGATAGCCTGAAACCTTTTAATGTATGTGAGTTCAGTCATTGCTTGGTCAGTTGTGCTGGAAAGGTTGTTTTTTCCAAAATAGTTATTTTCCTGTCATGGTAAAAAATTGTAATTTCCCCTGCATGAATGTCTTTAAAAGCCTGTAAAATTGTCTGTCCTTTCTGCTTGTAAGTCTTTAAAGGAAGTTGTATTATTATGCTTTGCCAAATGAAAAAAGAAAAGAAAGCCCTGGAAGGATGAGAAAGCCAGTTTTACATAAGAATGCTGATGAAGCATTTGACAGCTAAAAAATGGACATAAGGCATTCTCATGTTGTGCTGCATCTTCCAATGATTTGGACAATGTTCTTGGAAACATACTCTCTTCTTACCGGCGTTAAAATGTAGTATTTCATGTGAATTTTGTTTATTCAATGTCAACTCAAGAAATTTGCAGAAATGCACACACATACACATACACAGAGATAGGGCACCTGACAAAATCTGCTGATCTTTTTTAAATGCATTACTACAACTGAAAACAACGAAGAGTGTACCTCAGATTCTTTCTGCCACAAGGGATTCTTTTTTGTTGTTGTCATTTTGCCTTTTCAATAAGATCATAATGATGCAATTGATCAACTTCCCTTTGCATATGTGACTCAACATCAATCATTAAATTGATAGATAGGTGAGGTATAAATTAGAATTTAATAGAGGAACAGAAATAACTAGAGAACGAACCGGGTTTTTCCATTTATAGTATGAATTATGAATGAACTAAAAATGTTGACCTAGAATTAAAACTATATATCTCAAGAGATGACCATCTAAACTGCCATACAACAGTACCAGCTATTGTAGAACGCAGACCTAAATCTTATTATATCTTCATAGAATACTGCCTAGGAGCACTATTGCAGAGAGCAAATTTCTCCTATGGGATACATATGGTTTAAATTAATCATAGCAAGTGCTTACAGTATTTACATGGAAGAAAATCCCACTGACTTCAGTGGGACTCACTTCCAAGTCAATGTGAATTGAATTGTAGCATTTTACGTTGAATTATGTACAGTACCTTGCCATTTCCTTCCCCTAAATGCATTCAACTTCATTTGGAAGATGAAAATATATAGGCATTAAAAAGCATAACATACAAATTATTTTGGTTTATTTATTTCAAACAGCAGAATTCAAATACAATACTGAAAAACCAGAACTGTTGCACAGGTCATCATCTGCTATATTTGTCTTCTCCATGTGAACAAATAGAACAAAAATCATAATGACCGTAACACAATGCATACCAATAATCACAATACATGTTGCATATGAATTATACCCATGGTGGGGATGAAGGTTTGCCCCAAGCAGAGTTCCAGGCCATATATTACTTCAGGTATATATAATCTGTCTGAAAGGAATGCTCTTTCCAGTTGGCTCTGAGTCTGTACCAGAACTAACACGCATGATCGGCATATCATCACTGCTATTTCTATCCTTCATCCCTGAAACTTGAACAATGTGGTTAGCACTTTGCCATGACAGCAGAGTATTCTGGGTGTGTGTGGGCTGGTTACCTACAAATTCCTGGATTATAGAATTCCCTCTCCATTCATCCATTCCTCTTTCCAGAGTTGTTTCAAAACAGGAATCAAATCATCCTGTTCTTCATCAAAACTTTCTGGAATGAAAGCAAGTTGTTCCTCTGAATCTTAGCCAACGGGATTGTAACTTCATCAATGGTGAAAAGTATCTTGGCTGAAAGGAGTGTGTGCTTTGCTTTGCTTTGCTTTGCTTTGCTTTGCTTTGCTTTGCTTTGCTTTGCTTTGCTTTGCTTTGCTTTGCTTTGCTTTGCTTTGCTTTGCTTTGCTTTGCATTTCATTTCATTTCATTTCATTTCATTTCATTTCATTTCATTTCATTTCATAGAAAGCATACTAAATATAGTTGCCTGACAATTCCTTTACTTTACAAGCAATATGGAATTGGTTGCAATGGGAAGGGAGGTTGGTTAGTTCTTTATTCATTTATTATAGTTTTAAACCACCAGATCACCCAAGAACTCATGCAGAAGTAACCCTACAGGTAGTCCTGGACTATGACTCTAACTGGAATTAGAATTTCCATCATTAGGTAAAGCAATCATTAGTGAACCATCACATGACCATGCTGCTTAATGATGGCAGTTCCGGTAGTCCCGGTTGTGGCTGTT
This sequence comes from Python bivittatus, assembly GCF_059951505.1. NCBI lineage: Eukaryota > Metazoa > Chordata > Lepidosauria > Squamata > Pythonidae > Python > Python bivittatus. The sequence continues at coordinate 15,877,576 of NW_028277035.1, forward strand.
AGGCCAGCATCACACCATTGTTAGGTGATGTTAGACCTCATGCTTCTCCTGCCCTGCCACACTCACCTTTGCTTCAATTGCCCTTTGCCCGTGCTGCACCACTGCTCCACAGTGCACTCTACCCCTCCTGCTCACCCCTGCTGGCCCCCACCTCCCCCAGCTGACCTTCTCCCTCTTCTTCCTCCTGCTGCTGCCGAGGCATATCCAGCCAAGGCAGCTGCTGGCCCTTTGTGAGGCCTCCCCAGGGTTCCCCAGGGCCTCCCTGAAACTCTCCATGTTTGATTAAAATACACAACCATTTTCAAAGCAATTTTTAATTGGCCAAACTATTGTACTCTATGCTTAGTAAAAGGACAATAATTTTTAACATGAAATACTCTGAATAAAACAAAATGTATTTTAGAGCCAGTTATAAGATATGGTCTGCTTTGCAGAACCAAAAGATAAGCTGTTGCTTTAAAAATAGCCTTTTAGTTTATATTAGAAATAAAAGTGAAGGGGAAAATGCTAAAATTTCTGACTTGCATTCTCAAGTCAACCATCAATTAAGGACAATTAAATACACAGTCTGTCAAAAGTCTGGGCAAGGAAAGATGTTGTAGTAGCATAATGTTGCTGTCTGTCCAATTGTTCTGCCTTCGTAATTTATGAATGATGAAGCTCCCATGATTTTCATGGTATCACAACATTTTCCATTAAATACTTTCGATCTGAATTTCAGCTGAATTCCTTTGTAGCGCTATTTTTCTGCATACTCCAAGGCAGAGTGAGACAACTGTCACAGGCAGCAACATTTGGGTGTGAGGAAAAGTCAGCAAATGTGTTATCTACTGGACGGTTCGTATTGTGTTTTTATTGCCAGAAACAGGACGGGACGCTTGTGTGGTTTATAACGCTGGGATATATTCAAGGTCCTCACATAGCTGACTCTGTGTTCTTATGGGCACCAAATGAGCAAAGAAGTGATCAGCCAGTCACACGTGCAAATAAGTTGCTTTTCATGCTGTACCAGAACTTTGGTATAATTGAGAAAGCTGTGAACCTCATATTCAGCAGGTGCCACTTTCTATATTCCTCCACATCTGTACCTGTCTCAGTCACCAAGTTATTCAATAAAGAAAAGAGCCAGGAACTATATTCTGAGCTGCAGGGAATATCTGGCTAGTGCAGAAATCAGCATATTCACAGATTCTGCACTATTGTTTCCAAACAAATAATCTGTAACAGACATTGATACCTGCATCCTCCCTAAAGCATTTTTAAAGGCACCCAAGAGCCAGACTACATATGATATTAAATGGACTGCCTGTAATGCTGTATGAATTTCATATTATTTAGTAATAAGTGCAGCAACTCCGATTGAATCTGGACCACAGTGGATAAGAAGAGTTTATTCCTTCCATTCCCTCTCCCCTGTATGATGCCGATTCAATCAGAGACAGAAAAACAGAGCTCTTATTGTTGCTATTTAGAGTCTTTATCCTGTGGCTACAATTTGGAAATCACAGCACAGCCAGTTAGTTTAGATTAGGCCTACATTCCCTGTATGCTGAAGCCATAATTCAGAGTGGACTATCCCACACTTACTATTCCACACTTACAACAACAACTTAATAGGATGCTACAGGCAGTGCATTTACTATCTCATATAGTTAAGCTCCAAGTATCTGGCCTAAGTTGCTAACTTTTATCCTGTGGCTACAATTTGGAAATCACAAAAGAATTACTTGTTATGCACTTTATTAATCGCATGGGTAGAGCAGCATTTAGTCTGGCTTTCTTATTAGATCCCATCTACTTCAGAGGGCTCATTTGCATCTCAGGCCACGTTCTTTCCAAGCCCATCTACCAGATGTTACTTGAACAGGAAGTGCCAGAAATTGATCAGGGATGATCTAATGGATGATGGATGACCTACATGATCTAATACTGAACTAAGCCCTTTCTCTCAGTCTCTGAAGATCTTTAGAGGAGAAAGATGTCAGAATCCTAAACTGTTTCCATGACAATTCCTTTTAAACTGCCTTTCCTATGATACAAACATTTTACCTCTGTAACAACCTCTTCAGTCAAGCTTTAAAACTTCAAATTTCCAGTGCTTTAAATGAACTTTGTCTTTTCACACATTATTTCCTGACTAGAGAGATCAACAGGAAAGGGATGCCTAAAAATTGCTTTCTGTAATATTCTCAGTAAGTGAACCATTAAGAGACTCTTGAAGTATTTATGATACAAGAACTTGATCTTAGTTACTGAGTTGCTTGTTTTTGTTTTTTTTTCAAATGGTACTGTAAGTGAACTACAACAAATACCAAGGGGCCATTGCCTGGATAAGTACCAAATTATAATTGAGAAATGAGTGTCTTGATGTACATTTATTGTATAAAAGTGTTTCTAAAATCATCTTCTCCATGGCAATATATAAAATATATTTCCAATATAATTGGAAATTTGAAAACAGAGTTTAAAATCCAAAACATGAAACTTAGCAAAACAAAGGGAAAAACAATTATTTAGAAGCTTATCCCTTCTCAGATTTAAATAATGTTTGCTTATGTATTTATTTTTTGGATTTATTTCCCATATCTGTCCCTCAGGAGTTCAAGGCAGTACCCTGTCCTCCAATTTTCCCCATAACAACCCTGTGAAGTATATTGGGCTGAGTTAGAGTAACTGCCCCAGAGTCACCTGTGAGCTCCTAGGGCTGAGGGTGAATGCAAACCTAAGCCTCCCCAGTCCTAATCCAACACCTTCATCACAATGGTTCTCAAACTGTAGTCTCCGTTCCATTATTAATTTGATCACAATATTTCAATAACCACAGTGCAACCATTTTTACCATATATATTTGCATATACGCCCAACCAAAGATGAGTCAACCCTTGAATTTTTAACCAAAATACCATGAAAAATGTGCCACCTGTGGATAAGCCAACCCTTGAAATTTTCATATGTTTTAATTTTCACAACTGGTTTATCCACAGGTGATGCATTTTTCATGGATAGTATTTTGGTAAAAAAATGGAGGGTCGGCTTATCTGTAGATGGGCTTACATGCAAGTATATATGGGATATATGGATACTTTTAAAAAGCTGAGGGAAAAACCTACTGTATATACTCATGGGTAAGCCCATTCATGGATAAGCCAAACCCAATGTTTTGGGTGTATTTTGGCACCTAAAATTCTTGGCTTATCTGCAGGTATATATGGTACACTATACTTGTAAATCCTATAAGATTTAGCTGGAAGTGCTGAGCTATGTTAGCAAAATTAGCTGGGGTAGATTTTGCTATAAATTTTTCTACCATTCAGTGTAATTGAAATTTATTTTTATCTATTTATTCCACTTACTCTATTTTATTCTCATAGGATTCGGATAACATTGTGAACCAATAGTTAACATTTACTAGTGTATCTCTGAAATTTCAGTTATTAGCTATACTACCTACAGTTGTCACCATTTACATTTTGATATTCTCTGTATCATGCAATGCATTTGAAAGCATTTTATATTTATGGACTTCTGCTACAAAATAAAACTTCTTAAATTCATGCTTGTATAACAGTTTAGTTATTTATGTATGGAACCAGGACATAAAATAAATGAAATTCAACTGAATATGTATCATAATCAAAATCACCATTATCTCATGTATTTATATAATCAAAACAATGCACATGGCATTTTATATAGTAAAAAGAGATGTCCTCACCTTGAAGATATTCAACAGCTTAAGCAAAAATATCACATAAGCTGAGAGAAAAGTTATAGACCCAGTATGATGGTTTAGGTGAAAGCATCAGCAGCTGATATAGGATGTCTTGGAAAAGGGAATTTCAATGGATGTATAGCATATAGCATGGCACATTAAAAAATCATGCAGCTAAACCCCCAAATGAAGTCTTCCAGTATGATGTTCTCCAGATGTGTTGAGACTACAGTCACTATTGCTAGAAAATCAGGAACTTCTTGTCCTAACATACTCATTTGTGAGAGGATATCCTAGCCTTTTTATCTACAGTATGGCCATCATATAGCAACTGTATATAAGTTAACTTGAATTAAAATAACTTTTGAAATATACAGTAGATAGCATTGCAGATAGAAAGAGGGCATTTAGTAGGCCAATTTTTGAAAGATCACCAAGCATTTCCTGACAGATTGGATTCTTGCACAGAATACTGGATTAATGGAACTTGATATGACCTAGGCAAGCACTTTTATCTTCTTGAGGAAGAGTATATTCATGACTGCTTTCTTCCTAAAATGTGCTTCATCTTCAGAAGTTCAGAATTCAGAAGTTAAAATTTCTTCCATATTCCTTCCATATTTTCTTTTATATATTTAACACATAAACATACAGATGGACCACAGGTTATCTAGTTTCTAGTATTTCAGGGATAACTTGGCCAGAGTTGGTTTGTTCCTGCAATACTTTGCTTCCTTGTAGGTAGTAATGGAAATAAAGCTAATGGAGTAGCACAAAGATGGATCTTGAAAGTCTTCTAGAACAATAATAATGCATGTAGAAAAGAATGAGAAACTGGTGAGGAAAACTGGAAAATTTGGCAGCAGATTGGTGGAAGTAAAGAGAGCCATACCTTTTTATTATTAATGCTTTTTTTTAAATGAAATTATTCATTATTACTTATGAATCCTGTTTCTTTTCTTAATAACTTACTTTCACTCTGACAACTTTTACATAATGCTTATGGACCACAAACAGAACTTCTCTAACATTGTTTTATTTGTTTGTGCATTTATTTGTTTTTTTCATGGTATAAATTCCTCCAAACATGCACTTAGGACCTGCAAAGTTGAATTCAGAGTTTTTTTTTTCACTGTTAACATAAAGCTTCTTCTAGCTCAGTGGTTCCCAAACTGTGGGCCACAGGTCCATTTCAATTCAAGCATCCACAATATACTCTTTCACTGGTATAGATACTAGCACAGATAAAAACTGACCAAAAGATACTTCCTCTTACAGGATTTAATACCAAAAGAAAGGCCTTCCAGGTGCAGGGAAATCATATGCAGGCTGCCAGTCTAACTCATTAATATGTTCCTCCTGGAGCTCCTGCTGTCAGACTTGGTTATCTCTTTTGCTTGCCTCCCTCTGCAATCTCAGCAGTATCTGGAGAAACGGCAAGCTGCCAGGGGCAATGTTTTAATCCCTTGGCTAAAAGATGTCATGCTGAATCCTTCTACTCAATCACACTAACAGACATTGACCTGACAAAGTTGCCAGGTACGGCTGTGAAGGGCAACCAGGCCCTTCTGGTGAAGGGACTTATCTAATGAATCTAAGGTTGGGGAGAAGTAGGATGGGTTTCTCTGTAACTTGAACCCCATATGCACAGAACTGGAAATGATTTTAATTTTTTTTTTTTTTTAAGTGGGAAGGTAAATATACGGTTGATGTCCCATAAGCAATTACATCAAGAGTACTTTAAACCTTGATGTAATTTGGGGAGGAATCATCTAGGAGGAGGGGGGAAAAATGTGCATGCTGTAATTAACAATCTAATACTTATTTATGCAGTGCTTAAAATGGAACTGACTTTCCTGGAAAATAGCTTATAGTCTAAAAGACATATTTCATAAAATGACAAAAAAAAACTTAAGACACATAGACAACATTCAAAGTAGAGCTGGTGCAATCCTGGAGATGATATAATGATATAATTTAGGACTGTACATGCTTTAAAACCCTTCATGGATCACTGCCTTGTCATGGCAAAAGGGCTTGTGTAACTCAGTGAAGCCATGAGCTATACTGTGCAGGGCCACCCAAGACAGACAGGTCCTGACAGAGAGTTCTGACAAAATGTGGTCCACTGGAGAAGGAAATGGCAACCCAGTCCAGTATCCTTGCCAAGAAACCCCCATGGACAATGTCAAAAGGCTAAAAGATATGACGCCAGAAGATGAGCCCCTCAGGTTGGAAGGTGTCCAATAAGGTACTGGGGAAGAGCGGAGGGCAATTCCAAGTAGCTCCAGAAAGAGTGAAGCGGCTGGGCCAAAGCCGAAAGGACGTTCAGCTGTGGATGTATCTGGAAGCAAAAAGAAGGTCCGATGCTGTAAATAACAATATTGTCTAGGTACCTGGAATGTAAGATCTATGAACCAAGGCAAGCTGGATGTGGTCAAACATGAGATGACAGGATTGAACATCGACATCTTGGGAATCAGCGAATTGAAATGGATGGAAATTGATGAATTTAATTCAGGTGACCATTATATCTACTACTGTGGGCAAGAAACCCTTAGAAGAAATGGAGTAGCACTCATAGTCAACAAGAGAGTGGGAAAGGCAGTAATGGGATATAACCTCAAAAACGACAGAATGATCTCAGTGTGAATCCAAGGCAAACCATTGAACATCACAGTAATCCAAGTCTATGCCCCAACCACTGATGCTGAAGAAGCTGAAGTTGACTGCTTCTATGAAGATCTACAACACTTTCTAGAACTAGCACCAAAAAAAGATGTCCTTTTCATCATAGGGGATTGGAATGCTAAAGTAGGAAGTCAAGGAGTATTCAGAAAAACAGGCAAGTTTGGCCTTGGAGTACAAAATGAAGCAGGGCAAAGGCTAATAGAGTTCTGTCAAGAGAACAAGCTAGTCATAGCAAACACTCTTTTCCAACAATACAAGAGACGACTCTACACATGGACATCACCAGATGGTCAATACCAAAACCAGATTGATTATATACTTTGCAGCCAAAGATGGAGAAGCTCTATACAGACAGCAAAAACAAGACCAGGAGCTGACTGTGGCTCAGATCATGAGCTTCTTATTGCAAAATTTAGGCTTACAGTAAATTGAAGAACGTAGGGAAAACCACTAGACCACTCAGGTATGACTTAGATCATATTCCCTGTGAGTACACAGTGAAGGTGATGAATAGATTTAGAGGATTAGATTTGGTAGACAGAGTGCCTGAAGAACTATGGACGGAGGTCTGTAACATTGTACAGGAGGCAGCAACTAAAACCATCCCAAGGAAAAAGAAATGCAAGAAAGCAAAATGGCTGTCTGATGAGGCTTTACAAATAGTTGTGGAAAGAAGGAATGCGAAAAGCAAGGGTGAAAGGGAAAGATATAAGCAACTTTCCAGAGAATAGCAAGGAGAGATAAGAAGGCCTTCTTAAATGAACAATGCAAAGAAATTGAGGAAAACAATCGAATGGGGAAGACTAGAGATCTCTTCAAGAAAATTGGAGATATCAAAGGAACGTTTAGTGCAAAGATGGGCATGATGAAGGACAAAAAAGGCAGGGACCTAACAGAAGCAGAAGAGATTAAGAAGAGGTGGCAAGAATACACAGAAGAACTCTACAAGAAAGATCTTAATGTCCCTGATGTCCATGCTGGTGTGGTCACTGACCATGAGCCGGACATCCTAGAGAGTGAAGTCAACTGGGCCTTAGGAAGCATTACTAACAATAAAGCTAGTGGAGATGACAGTATTCCAGCTGAGTTATTTAAAATACTAAAAGATGATGCTGTTAAAGTGCTGCACTCAATATGCCAGCAAGTTTGGAAAACACAACAGTGGCCGCAGGATTGGAATAGGTCAGTTTACGTTCCAATTCCAAAGAAGGGCAATGCCAAAGAATGCTCAAACTATCACACAATTGCACTCATTTCACATGCTAGCAAAGTTATGCTCAAAATCCTACAAGCTAGGCTTCAGCAGTACGTGAACCGAGAACTACTGGATGTACAAGCTGGGTTTCGAAGAGGCAGAGGAAATAGAGATCAAATTGCCAACATTCGCTGGATCATGGAGAAAGCACGAGAGTTCCAGAAAAATATCTACTTCTGCTTCATTGACTATGCAAAAGCCTTTGATTGAGTTGATCACAACAAACTCTGGCAAATTCTTAAAGAGAAAAGAAAAGACCATCTTACTTGTCAAAAGAAATCGGTATGCGGGCCAAGAAGTAACAGTTAGAACCGGTCATGGAACAACCGATTGGTTCAAAATAGGGAAAAGAGTACGACAAGGCTGTATACTGTCACCCTGCTTATTTAACCTATATGCAGAGTACATCATGAGAAATGCCAGGCTGGAAGAATCACAAGCCGGAATTAAGATTGCAGGGAGAAACATCAAGAGCCTCAGATATGCAGATGATACCACCCTAATGGCAGAAAGTGAAGAAGAACTAAAGAGCCTCTTGATGAGGGTGAAAGAGGAGAGTGCGAAAGCTAGCTTGAAACTCAACATTAAAAAAACTAAGATCATGGCATCTGAACCCATCAATTCCTGGCAAACAGAAGGGGTAGAAATGGAAGCAGTAACAGACTTCATTTATTTGGGCTCCAAGATCACCGCAGACAGAGACTGCAGCCATGAAATCAAAAGACGCTTGCTCCTTGGGAAGAAAGCTATGGCAAACCTAGGTAGCATATTAAAAAGCAGAGACACCACCTTGCCGACAAAGATCCGCATAGTCAGAGCTATGGTTTTTCCAGTAGTAATGTATGGCTGTGAGAGCTGTACCATAAAGAAGGCTGAGTGCCGAAGAATTGATGCCTTTGAACTGTGGTGCTGGAGAAGACTCTTAAGAGTCCCCTGGACTTCTAGGAGGTCAAACCAGTCAATCTTAAAGGAAATCAACCCTGACTGCTCATTGGAAGGATTGATATTGAAGCTCAAGCTCAGATACTTTGGTCACGTAATGCGAAAAGAGGACTCTTTGGAAAAGACCCTGATGCTGGGAAAGATTGAAGGCAAAAGGAGAAAAGAACGGAAGAGGATGAAATGGTTAGATAGCATCACTGAAGCAATAAGCATGAAACTGAGCAAACTCAGGGAGGCAGTGAAGGACAGGAAGGCCTGGCGCGATATGGTTCATGGGGTGACGAAGAGTCAGACATGACTTAACGACTGAACAATAACAACAAATGCTTTAAAAGTGATTCAGAAGTATTTTAGAGTTGCATGAACTTTAATGAGCAGAGTCCTTAGAACAGAGGACCCTTTTTGCAAGCTTGCACAGAAGCCTGAAAAAAGTTGGGCTGCTTTAATGGAGAGTTAAGAGGTGCTATACTCATGCTTCAAAATCATTTTCAAATGATTCAAAACATGCACAGTTGTCATATAGTTGATATATATCACTTATGTATTTTTTGATCCGATTATCCCATTTTTACTTCATTACTTAGGACTTCATTTTTCAATTTTTTTCTTCCAACAACAGTCCTGTGGAGCTGAGAGATATGGTGGGCCCTGTGAACTGCCATGGCTGGGGAGAAATTTTGTCCTAGTCCTTAGCCTCTACACCCCATTGGCTCTCAGATTTGAATAGAAGATGCTTATGTCTTACCTAAGCCATACTCTCAGGGCTACATGTAAGTTTAATCATGCATTTCTGTCCTTGACAGCAGCTTTGGGAAATGTGTGTATGTTTTACTAGTTGTTAGCCCAACTTTTCTACCATCACTCCACATAAGGATTAGGTTCAAATATGGTAGTTAGGGACTGTAATGCTTCTTTCCCACTTAGCATTAATTCAGATTCACAGGCATACACAACCTTTGCATTTTATGTCTAAAAACACAGCCCTTGGTTTGAGAATAGAACAGAGATTAAACAAAGATGAAACATCAACTTTGTTGAGCTTCTGTTGCATCTTGGTTACCCAATTTCTGATTTGAAGCCCTTTCACACCTATACCACTAGACTTTTAAGACTTGCTCTTTCAACTATTTATTAGTTCTGCTCTGGTTTTTGGACAGACTTGCATTTACTTCTGCAATAGGATCTGTAGGCTGGAAAATTAGCTCAGTTATAAGGTCCTACAAACAGCTAGGTGCAAGCATATATCAAAAATAGTGGAAGTGTCAACTGTCAATGATTCTGACAGCTTTTTTGTTGTGATCATTGGATAGTGTTCCATTGTAGCACGTTTCTCTACAGATCAAAAACAAATCTTAAAAAAACAAGTTTAGATTTGCACTGTCTCATAATACATGGAGTCTCAATATGCATCTTCCCTAATTTATCTAATTGTTAATGCAAATTGTCCAAGAACCATTTTAATGCAAATCACCTGTTTTCATTCTTTGACATGTCAATTTCCCTGGTAAAGGCTTTTAAAATGCAAATTCCACTGATGCAAGTTACATTTTAAAATATACTACTGTTGTTTGCCAACAAAACTGAATAACGCATCCTTTTTCCAGGCATCTTTTTCCCAGTACATTATTTTACTAGGGAAAGTTCAGTGATGGTAGATATATCCAAAGCTATTATTGCCAAGTGGGACATTTGGTAGCAGCAGAATGCCCAGATTTACTCCCAGGACCAGATGGGCATGTCTCCGTATGCTTGTGTGATACCTCTGCATCGTGAGCTGTGTTGGTTGCCAGCTTGCTTCTGGGCGTGATTCAAAGTGCTGGTTATGACCTACAAATCCCTGTATAGCATAGAGAACCTTTACCACATTAGGTGAAAGAACAACCTTTTAGAGAAGTAAAAAATCCAATTTGTGGGAGAGGAGACAACTGGAGCGCTACAAGAAGAAAAGACAAAAATCAAAATAGAGCATGATCTGTTCCCTTTTTAAAACCTCATATATGAGGGAAAATCTTTCTATTTTGGATCGGCTCTTTAGGGTTTCATTTTCTTGGGCTTGGATTGTCCCTGCCCCCTACATAGATTGACAGGTTAGATTTGACTGAGTTAAGAAGTTTGGGTTAGTAATTCTCCCATTTATCACACCATCATACCAATGTAAAACTATCCAAACAGGAAGGGGGGGGGGAGGGAGTGTTGACATGGGTGTATGTGAGAACAAAAGAGTATTTTTATTTTTCTTCAAAAGTTCATGAAAGGGGAAAGGGAGATAACTATACAGTGAGCAATGATGGGTTATTTTCATCCTGTCTTACAATAACCCCACCAGCCTTCCCAGAGCCATATATGAGCTAGGTGTAAATGAATCATTTCTCTGTTGCTTAATCAGTTCATCCGTCTCTACTACTATGTGTGATATCAGACAGCTGGGAGAAAGAAAATCCATATACTTGGAAGAAAGGTCTGAAGTCCATTGATTGCTTTTCTTGTGGATGTCTGGAAGGAGGGGGAAGAGACAGTAAAGATGGAGCTAGCCAATGAAATGAGCTGGCAATTTTAAAAGAGGCATTGGCCAAATAGGCCAGCTTTGTACAATTACTTTGACTTATTTACTTTGCTTATAATAGTAACTGGATTTCTTTCTTTGCCATAAATCATGGCAAATGTGTTAGTCCAAGCACTGACCAGTGCCAAACTATTTCAGTAGATGAGATAACAGAGAGGAAAACAGTGTGAAGGCATAGATTAAAATTTATCCCATTAATTATTATCCATGTCATTAGAACAAATTGGCAACCCAATTCTTCCCCATCTCCAAGTCATGATTTACACAGTTTTATTCCTCAGGACAAAACTTCACCTGTTAAAGTATAGATTGTAGCAAACACAGGAATGAAATGTATCATTATCCTGAGACACCTCATTCTGATGCTACAGAAAGGGAAAGACTCTGCTAAGGATTATTAGAGAGGAATAATTCAAAGAACCTTCTAGTTTCACTAGTAAAACACTACCCAGCAACACAACTCCAGACATTTTAAAGCAACTTTCTTGTATCTAGGGATCACATTTTTAAAAAATATCTTCTTTGGGTCCCATGAGGCATAGAGGGATATTGGGAAAGTTTTTATACCAACCTCTGTTTTACAGCAACCTGTGCAAAAGGATTAGCTCTCTAGGACAGTGTTTCTCAACCTCGGCAACTTTAAGATGTATGGACTTCAACTCCCAGAATTCCCCAGCCAGCAAAGCAAAGCTATCTGGGGAATTCTGGGAGTTGAAATCCACACATCTTAATAAACACTGCTCTAGGAGCTTCTGATTTCTGAGACCAGTTATTATTTTGGTTTTCCTTCCTACTCCAAGTGCTCCTGCTCTCAGAGAGTAAGGAAATATGTCTGAGTGCTAAAGGGTATATTTCAAGCTTTGGGGTGACATAAAATGTGATATTTTTTTTTATTCAAAAAGCTGAGTGTCAGAATTGGAAATAAAAGGTGAGTTTCTTTTATATTTGCCTTGCCTGTATTACTTACACTATAGGCCTGATGATGATGAAGATTTATTTTATTTTTATACCCCTCTTCTTCCCAGTGAAGCCCAGAGCAATGTATAACCCCCCTGAAACATACAATAAACAATCAATAAAAGCAATTAGATTAAAATATCAATAATATACCAACCTCCTATATAATAATACTGAAAGAGTACAACAATTTAAAGTAGGGTTATATTAGTAGTTTGCTCACTTTTGAGGCTGGCTGATCACTTGGTTGAAGTTATAAATGTCTGTATTACTATGAGGTTCTTTTTAAAAAAAGAAGAGATAGACACGCACACACACACATTCACACACCAAAGGATCTGTCTGCTCCTGGAATACTGACACCAGGACCACAGGATTGCAGCCTAGAAGCAACTACAGAAGTTCTACTTATGTGTCCACCAACAGATATAGGCAGGATGATGGAGACAAGAGAACAGAACTTCCTCCTCCTCCTTCTGAGTCTTCTTCTCATTGGTGGTTTTGGACTGATGTTCATTTCTTCTGGGCCAAATCTGAGCACATTTTTTTTTAATGGATTCTCTTTCTAGCTGAGACATTGTGTGGAATGTTGAGTTGTGTGTGGACAGGGAGTGATTTTTATTTTTACTTTACTATTTTGTCTTCAGGGGCTCCAACTGAGGGTTTTTGAATTTATGACAGTGTTGCTACCTGGAAAAGTCTGGGCTGCTGCTTCTGTTGGTGCATTTTTTCAGTGTTTCTACCACACTGTTGTATTCCTTTTTATTTTATCTGAATGTATTAATAACATCTCAATATTCTTGCTTAAGATACTCTGGGTATTTTGTGTGTCAGTTTAAATATTTAAACTGCAATTTTAAAAACACGTTCTGGAAAATACAGTTGAAATGACTGAAACATGGATAAGTTTAGAATGGAATAATGTATAAATTGATGCTAAGACACTAATCTTCTAGCCTTGTGTTAACTAGAAACTTTATTGTCAAATAATAAGTCTATTTTGCACTGGTTTTAATTTTGATGCATTAAGTTTTGTCTGTTGAAACTAAGAATCCATTGCATCTCTGAAAAAGATGTAGGTGCTGGAATACCAGCTGCTATTTATTTAAGATTATCTTGAGTGGAAATGTTAAAAAATATGTGTTATCAAACACATAATGCAGCAGCTCTTTTACAGGAAGAGCAGAGCAGAGCAGAGCAGAGCAGACAAACCTCAAAATTTGAAACAACTGATAATAACTGGGATTTACTGGGATATAAGAGTGAGGGGTGGTAAAGCAGAATCAGGCTTGCAAAATTCTGTTGTTATTCTGCTGTTCTGTCTCAATAAAGTATAGTACTAGTCTTCCTGTGGAGTCTGTTTCCTGATCTTGTCTACCTCAGAGGGCAGACAGTTCTGCTCTCCAGAGTCTGGATACTAAACTACACAAATAGAGTTAGTTAAGACCTCAGGTTAAGAAAATAATGCTGGTCACCAGTCTGTGTAATTGGTTGTTACTTGGAAGGTGGAAATCTTCCTAAAGTGCCAAGAATATGCTTTAAAATTCTCGCCTGGTGGCACTTACCATTTCATGAATGGGACACATCTTCCCAAGTATTCAGTAACAGTAATAGGCCTATTTCTGGCTTTTTGAAGGCTGGAAAGTAGTGATGCAAGATCTTCACATTTGCATGAAATACATGATAACACGGCTGACTATGCTACATGGGCACACTGGGCTCCCCAAACATCCTTAGTTATAGTATTTATGTCCCACCTTTTTCTTGAAATGTCTAAGGTAGCCACCTTTATGGGAATCTAAAGTCTATTGGTCTGGCATTGTATTGATTTACTATCAAGAACAAGAATGCTACTGCAAATCTGCTGAAACCCTGGAAAGTTCACATTTGGAACTGCTAGGGTATCATCTACTATTGATTTCAGATAAGCAAGTGAAATTTCTCCTTTTCCAGAAGTCATTTTACTTGCACAGCTTTAAATATTTGCAAGCTAAGACTTACTTTCAGTGGTGCTCCTAAGGATTAGAAGGTTTTTTTTTTTAATCTGTGCTCAGTCGTTACCGACTCTGCAGTGACTGCTTGGACGAGTCCTTTGCAGTTTTCAAGGCAAGTGTTTCAGAAGTGGTTTGCCAGTGCCTCCTTCCTAGAGCAGAGCCCAGCTGGCGAGCGCAGGAGGCGGGGTTTCCGTTGCTTCACACCCTTTTTGGGTGCGCGTGGTTTTTCGCGCTTACCGGCAACTGCTCCCAACTCCTTTTTTGCAAGGCGCTGCCAGCATTTTTCCTCCCACCGGAGTGAGAGTACCCATTTATCTACTCATGTGAGCTTCCTTGGGTTTACAGGAACTGGGGAGGAAACAGGAGCTCACCCTGCTAACGCGAAGGCTGGATTCAAACTGCTGAAGCGTCAACCATTTCTGGCCGGCAACTTTCAGCGTCATTAAGCCGCTGGTGGTAGTACTGATCATGCATATGTTTCATCAACATAATTGTACAGTTCTGAGAATTACAAAATGTACTATCCTTCAGCATGGTGGCCTACCCTAGTTCACAAAAACGGCTTAATTGTAGCACAATGGAAAAGAAGGAATATGGTAAATAAGCTGCTATATTACGTACAACAGCATCACTCCTTGGAAAGTCTGTTAGCATCTGGAACAAAAATGAATATTCAGTGCTAAGGCATAATGAGTGTGCGCTTTTGCTACCAGCCCCCCCCCCCCTCCAATCATGAGAAATGCCAGGCTGCCAGGCTGGAAGAATCACAAGCCAGAATTACGATTGCAGGGAGAATCATCAACAACCTCAGATATGCAGATGATACCACCCTAATGGCAGAAAGTGAAGAAGAACTAAAAAGCCTCTTGATGAGGGTGAAAGAGGAGAGTGCGAAAGCTGGCTTGAAACTCAACATTAAAAAACTAAGATCATGGCATCTGGACCCATCCATTCCTGGCAAATAGAAGGGGTAGAAATGGAAGCAGTAACAGACTTCATTTATTTGGGCTCCAAGATCACCGCAGACGGAGACTGCAGCCATGAAATTAAAAGATGCTTGCTCCTTGGGAGGAAAGCTATGGCAAGCCTAGATAGCATATTAAAAAGCAGAGACGTCACCTTGCCGACAAAGATCGGCATAGTCAAAGCTATGGTTTTTCCAGTAGTAATGTATGACTGTGAGAGCTGGACCATAAAGAAGGCTGGGTGCCGAAGAATTGATGCCTTTGAACTGTGGTGCTGGAGAAGACTCTTGAGAGTCCCCTGGACTGCTAGGAGGTCAAACCAGTCAATCTTAAAGGAAATCAACCCTGATTGCTCATTGGAAGGATCAATAATGAAGCTCAAGCTCAGATACTTTGGTCACCTAATGCGAAGAGAGATCTCTTTGGAGAAGACCCTGATGCTGGGAAAGATTGAAGGCAAAAGGAGAAGAGGACGGCAGAGGATGAGATGGTTAGATAGCATCACTGAAGCAATGAGCATGAAACTGAGCAAACCCAGGGAGGCAGTGAAGGACAGGAAGGCCTGGCGCGATATGGTTCATGGGGTCACGAAGAGTTGGACACGACTTAACAACTAAACAACAACCCCCCCCCAATAAAAATGCTTTTCAAGATCAATGATGGTCTACTTAGACCAACATGCTTTAAAAGAATCTCATCAAGCAACAGCTACAAGCAGTTCTCCAGAAATGTCTATCCATATCTACCTACTTCGACTTTTGGTTACACCTAAGAAACGTACACAGTTTGATGAAATGCAGGCTTGGGGAATCTTAAATGGAGTACAGGCCACACAAAAATGGTGTGTATCATGCATTGAGAAAAATAATCTGAAGTAGATAAAAAGTTTCATAACTTAAATACTTATTTTTGAATGTTCCTTGTCAAAGTGATAATATTTTCTTCCCTTTAGTGAGCTGTCATCTTTTTCTTTGGAATTTGAAAATCGTTCTTGTGGGAGGTTAAATGTAAAGCCTTTTTATAAAAACTATCTGACTCTTCCGGTACTTCTTAGACTGCAATTATATGCAGAAATAATTTTGCAGCTCTCTCTGAAATACTTAGTATAAACACACTGCATTCACAGTCTTTAATGAGCGTTAACTTGGAAATAGCAACGTAAAGTGTGTATCAACAGCTCCCCCCATTGGAAAGCAAAAGGTATACCTGCCATTTTATTTATCTTCATTTCTGCAGTTTGCAAGATATATGTTAAAAAAGCATTTGTGTTTTAACTGTTGAGGTTAATGACACATCTTATTATCCTAGTTTACTTTCACTGATAACTGAGCTATTATGATAACATTCTGTTAAAAAAAAATAAGTAAAATTCTAACGAAGTCATGACTGGAAAAGCAAGAACATAATTGTCAGGTTGCTTTCCTACGTGGTCCACATCACCATAAAATTTGAATTGTTTGGTAGCTCAAAATAAACAGTGATCAATCCAGGATTTACACTTATTTCCCTGACATTGTATTGGTTTAGAATGATCTCTTTTTACATTCAGAGGCTTCTAATATCATGCATTAACTTAATACTGGTGGAAAAGTAGTGATACAGGCACTGAATACCCATATTGAATTAATTCGAACAATGTGTTAAGCAAGGTTTGCTTGATCATGGTTTGCTGAATACAACAGAGTTGACTAAGTTCACGCAGCATCCTAAACTATAAACTTTGAGTTACAATCCATAATGACTAGGTTCATACAACACACTAAGCTGAAACTAAACAAACATAACTTAGCGCTGTGGAAATCCAATAACTGACCATTGTTCTGCAACACAAAATACTTTCCTTAGTCAACATTACCATAATGATCAGGCTTTACAGATATCAAAACTGTTGGAAAATTCTGCAAGATCCAGTTTGATTCTTCAAATTTCAGGACTCTCAATCCTACCCTTAATCCTGTTTGGCAAACTAAACCCAAAGTCAGTTGAATACATATGTTCCCTTGGGGTCCATCATACTGAATGCTCCCACCAGCTCAGCAACAGGAACCCTTGGAGCTCTGTGGAACAGAAGCTGACAGCTTTGACCAGTTCTGCTTATGCATTAGCAAGTTGCGAGTATCTTCAAACCATGTAATTACCAACAGTTTCTGCAGTTATTTATATCCAAATAAAACTAGAGCAAAGAGGCTAATGACAAGAAAGCTCCTGAAAGCACAATGCTGTAATTTAAGGGGAAAAAAGGTATCAAAAATAAAAGAGAAGTATACATAAGGGCAAGAATATATGCATGTGTGTATGTATGTGTATATATGTATGTATACATTCATGTAGGCTTAATTAGGTCAAAGGACTTTTTCCTAACATGAATAACATAGAGAAAAGCTGAATCCTTCATTTCCAGAGTCCAGATTGTAATTATATAACACATACACAAACTACATAAGAAGGCTACAAGTTTGCATAGACCCTGAGTCTTAGGTTTAAATTGCCTGACCTTTTGCAATGTCACATTAAGCAGTGACTATTTCTGGACCACAGAAATGTTTACTGGAGGACAGATAGATTATATACTATGCATTCAAAAGTGGAAGGTTGCTATGGTTTCCCACAGAAAGCACAAGATTATCTTTGCTGGATTGTCATGGATCTTGGGGCTAATCTAGTTTGGCCAACTTGCTCCTTAGATCTGTCCACAGAAGATGCCATTTCTTAACACCAGCTCTTTGAGCAAAGAGTTGCTGCCACTACATACACGGATCGATAAAAGTACTCAGTTTAGACTGAATCGTTGCAAAGTCTGTAACTCCTTTCCAGCCCCATCACTCTCTTAAAGAATATGGTTGGACAGTTAGAATCTAGAGATTTAAATTAGTGAAGGCTAGAGCATTTGAGCCCCCATAACCATAACTTTGTTCTTAAATAAATGGTTTACTTAGGAAAAGCAAAATGTATATATTGTTTAAAAATAATAGATTTAGTATGCATACCAACTTTCTAGCACAGCCATGGACCCTTTTAGATTTAGAGATTAAAAAATACAGCTAAATTTACATAATCTAGCTGTAACCTGATGTTACAAGAAATTAGGGCATTTTCAATTAACATTTTTCTTTTTCCAAAAATACAGCTGCTGCTGCTGATGCTGCTATTATTATTATTACTATTATTCCATTTCATATTAAAATCATATTTCCCTCTTTTGGAAACAACCATCTATGAGATTTGAGGTGAATTTACAGAGCAGTCTTATGTCATTTGAGAACTGAAAATATATATCTGTGCTGGAAGGGCTTCCATTTGCCATCTGTGCTCAAACTTCAAGGGAGAGGAACCAAAAAATAGTATCCCTTATCAACTAAATGTACAGTGAATAACATTAAATTGGATTTTTCCTACATGTGGTTTCTATACTGGCGGTAGCATGCTGTAATCAGGTCCTGAGTTATACCATATTCTACCTTCTGTTCTTGACACAGGAATAGCTAAGTTTCTCAAAACTGAAAGAAGGAAAAACAACCACATCTAATTTAGGATTGTATAAACTTGGGTCTTTGGCAGCACCATAAACTGAAATGGTAAGAATGAAATATAAAAGTATTTATTTTCTGTGTCACCCACATACTGGCTACGACCACTTCAGCCATTCTGGCTGTCTGTATCTGTCAAGGCAACGGGACTCCAAGGCTGGTATTTCTCCCTGATGCACCCATGGTGCTTTGCTGGCATACTGCTCATGGCAGTGGCAGACAGTATATTCTGTCAGCATAAATCCTGTAGTCTCAAAGCTGGCTGACTTTTAGCATGGGATGAACTTTCATCAATAATTTAAAAACATTTAAGTTCTATTTAAGACTAAAGAAAGACATAGATGAGTCATTGTGAGAAAAGAAGGTCAGTTGTCCGATAGCTGCATGATTAACACTTAGCAAGGATTATCTTCAGGGAAGGTTTGCCTCAAAGCAGAGGGAAATAAATGCAGAATCAATACCTCATGTATACAGGCAAGTAAACCTAATAGATTGAAAACTTAACCTTTGATTTTATTATGCCTGATATGTCCAGGGGGTAAAAAGGAAGCATTCTTATACATAATAAAACCTAATACATATATAAAACATATATCTAAAACAGAAATGTCAGGTTTTGGGTTCTAAAATATTATCAAAGTCACAAAAGTTATCTTTGCTTTTCCTTTATTTTATAACCAGAAATTTTTGAAATTGTTTTCCTCCTTAAACACAACTTTGAAATGGATTATGATGTCTCTCAGTTATTTAAAGAACTGAGACATTTTCAGTATAGAAACATTGTGCATCCATGACATGCACAAGATTTTCAGTTGAAAGTCTAAGAGTAGCTCCTTTACA
Source organism: Python bivittatus (assembly GCF_059951505.1). NCBI lineage: Eukaryota > Metazoa > Chordata > Lepidosauria > Squamata > Pythonidae > Python > Python bivittatus. Next base: position 15,897,022 of record NW_028277035.1, read on the forward strand.
TATGGTTCAGAGACAACCATGTGATCGTTCCCCTTGGGTCCTCTTCTTACCTGAGGCATAGAATACAAGTTCCAGCTATCTAAAGTATTTAACTTATTCAGTGATAACGTTCTACTTAATTCATCTTGGAGCTTTTGGCAGATACATCTGGTAGTTAATCAGAAATTGGTTGACAGTACAGTACTGAGAAAGCATCCTCAGTGAAGATAATAGCATCATCTTCATATAATAGTACTGGTAAACTTCTGGCTATTCAGGAAGCTGAGAGTCCAGTTCATGCAACCACTTAAGGAGCTGAAAAGCAAAGGGGCAGACTTAATTAACCTCTTTCTGAATTAACATACAATTTGTAAGTGGGCTGCATCTTACTCATGAACTTGTGTTTACACGTAGCTTAAAGATAAGCAAAAGCAGGTATTTATCCAAGGATAAATCTAAACCTTTCTTATCAGATTTCTCTAAAGAGGGAAACAAATACCCCACATCCTAGTAATTCTATATTTTTCAACTCTGTGTTGTAGAATATACAGAATATACATATGCTTGGTCTGTAATGGAATGGTGCATTTGAACCTGCTTACTCCTCAGTCACAATGTATGCTTATTCCAGCCAGCAGTAAAGTAATTAGATAATTGGAAAATCAGGATATAATAGCCAAGCACCAATCATTAGGAACATGGTCATATTTCTTTCAGCTCTAGAGCAGGATTCCTCAACCTTGGCAACTTTAAGATGGGTGGACTTCAACTCCCAGAGTTCCCCAGCCTCTGGGAGTTGAGGCCCACACATCTTAAAGCTGCTAAGGTTGAGGAACCCTGCTGTAGAGTATAAGCAGACAGACAGTCTAGAAGATGTGTGTAAAATCATCTGCCTGTAACATCAGCTCTCTCCTAAATATTCCCAGGTTTCAATCTCTTCTCAAAACAACTCCAATGCTAAATTCCAGGGGATATTATGGGGCACACACATGCTGCTACTGCTTATACCAAAGTCAAGGTTTGGTTGAATATAGTGTTGCAAATTGAAGGCTGTGATACTATTACGTAAATTGGGGTGAGGTGGGGGGTTAAAACCAATATAAAACTGATGGCTTAATAAGTTTATGTAATTAGAAAGAAATATCTTCCATTCATTATACAACGTAGTATTTTCAGAATGATGTTTTTCACTTCTAATGCAATGGGTTTGTACATTAGTTCTCTGTGCAAATGAAGTCCAGTATGATGCCACCTGGCTACCATAATGAAGTAACATTTTTATGATTATCATATGCATTGCCTACTGCCAGATCTCCCTGTTCTTAAGAGTTGATTCTATATTTATTCACTGCATCCTTCACCTACTAAAACATAGCTGCCTGGTTAACACTGAATCAGAGCTCCCACCTCGACATAATCACCATGTAGAATCCTAACAACATTTCTTTCTTTCTTCTTTCTTCTCTCCTCACATTTCCCTATTCCTTCCCTGCCCAACTTCCCACAATCTCCCTCTTTATCCATCTCTTCCAATATCTTTGGCAATAGTGTCCTGATTATTTCAAATAACCAAACAAAAATAAATACATCTGAAACAGTCTCTCTCTCTCTCTCTCAACTCCTTCAGTGGTGGCCTAATACTTCCCAAACTCCAATTCATGAGAAGATAGCTAATCAATTAGCACAGCTGTTTCATTCCCCTTAGAAAGTTACATATTGCTTCTATGCCTGCTTCCATGGTTTTGGTTTAGTCAATTCTCCTTCCCACTCAGCTTCTGTAAATGTGCATTTGTATCACAAATTCTTGGATTAGTCAATTGATTCTGATGTTAATATACAACACAGCATAATAACCCACCTGTCATTTACAGTTTTATTTATGGATCAGTGTTTCAGGCCTGCTTCTTTGTACCAAGAAGCTACACCTACATTGGTTATTCATACAGGAAGATAAGGACTGATGGACTTGTTCTTAGACATACAAATCTTACTTTGGCATTTTCTAGGAATAAAATTCTTTGGTATGGGATCTTAGTCACCTGTACAACTTTGTGCTGCAGATTTAACTGTACATGCAAGAATGAATCAATCAGTTACCAAAATCAACGGTTACTTCAAACACTAAACTGTTATCCATGCCTTGATTTCATCTTGTCTGGATTACTACAATGCATACTATATAGTGCCACCCTTAAAAGAGGTCTAAAAGTTGCAATCAATACAAAATGTGGCAGCTACATTGTTAACTGATGTAAAATATAAGAACTGTGTGAGGCTCCATTGAAATATATGCCAGAAAGTTGCCAGTTGCCTTCCAGATACAGTTGAGGGCCTGACAAAGGGACCACTTCGCCCATTGGAAAGTTGTTCAGATACAAAGATCTGAAGATCAAACCCTTCTGAAGATGCTCTTGCTGACCGAGATCCAGCTATTGGGCATGTGGGAAAGAGGCCATGGAGTACACTCCGCTGGGAACTGCATTGGGCTTCTACTCTCTCAGCATTTGGGAAATCCCTAGCAGAACCTGCAGGATTAATGATTTTATTATGTATGTTTTTGTATAGTCTACATTCATGTATGTTATGTGTGTGTGTTTTATTTTAAATCAGGGAATGACAATGTGAGGCCCAAATCCCCCCCCCCTTTTTTTGCCATTCCTAGTCAACCTCTGACCCCAGCTGCCAAAAACTGGTGGCATGGTTTCCCGCCTTTTTTGGGAGGGAATAGATTTTTTTAAAAAAGGCAGTGCAAGTTAAGAAGCAATTTCATTGTTGCTTTCTCCCCTCCTGGTGGGTACGGCTTTGTCTCCTGGTCTTGTTGGAATTACTTCTGTTTTAATCCATTTGTGCCTTGTCAGATGCACATCTGTCTCAAGAAAGAAGCTTGATGTTTCATCTAGTGGATTGTCCTGCTTTCTAACCTGAAGGCACATTTCAGAAAGGAACAAGTGGGGGAAAGCCCATAGATGATTCAGGCTAATAAACAAGCAGAGAATGGGTTGACTACTTAGTGATCGGTGACACACCTCTCAGCAGCCACTTTTTTTTTTCCTCAAAATTTCAGAAGTGCCCATGGCTTTCAAAGGTTTGGTAACCTCTGATCTAAAAGGGAAAAAAAAGTGTGGCTTAGTCACCCACCTTCTGTCGCTCAGCAGAAAAGGACAGAATGTATTATTTTAAAAATTTGCTGGATCATTTTTGACCCCCTCCTTTTTTTGTTGTTGTTTAGTGAAGGGTGAACTCAGGGAATGAGCTTTCAGCAAATTATTCTCAAATCACCTCCTCCAGAGAAAGGACATTTTTACAAAGTGCATGAGAGTCCTTGATAAATGATTTGATGTACCTTCACTTTTAGCATACTTAGTAATTATATCTAGTTGGTTCTACAGAAAGCTAAAATGTGTTTCTCTTTTCTCTCCCCCCCCCCATCAATCACTGTGTCCTTTAAAATGTTACAAAAAGTTTGCAGCTACAGTGCCCAAATCTTAAGGGATGGGGAATATTAATATGGTAGTCCTTTGGGTTTGAAGAAGGCACACTGTTGTGCAGTTCATCTGTGGACATGGAGGTGGCTCTGCAGTCCCAACCTGGAAGCATAGAGTCTACACAATGGGGGCACTAGAAGTCCATTGTTGTAATAACTGTGGGTGTTGTTCTGTGACACCAATCACCATTTTCTATCAGTTTTTTGGTGGTGCCTGTCTTCAAAGCCAGTGGAGGCTTCACAACACAGGGCTTGCTAGCAGGTTCTGTCAGCAGCCGCAGCTTCTAGTTCCCTTGGCTAGATGTCATAGTAGCATAGGGTTTCTTTCACAGTGTCTTTATAGCACTGTGTGGTCAACTTCAAGATTTCTTCCCAGACTCCAGTACACTATAGAGCAACTGGCAAAGCATACAGTGGTCATTCATTCTGATGACGTGTCCCACCCACCCACCCACCCATCCAATGAATGCTGAGGATGGAGTGAGAACACACATGTGAAATTTCTCCAATTGTTTGATGTGCCTTCAGTACACAGTTCAAGACTCACATCCATATAGGAGAGAAGGGATAACCACAGCTCTGTAGACATTCACCTTTGTGGAGATATGGATGTTGTGTTGATTAAGCACTCTGGTACGCAGCCACCCCAGTGCCTGGCTGGCCCTGCTTATCCTGGAGTTAATTTCTTTGTCCAAAGACCCATTGCTCATGATGATGCTTCCCAAGTGTTTGAAGCTATTTACATTTGTCAGGTGGGTGTCATCAACAGTGATTTTTAGTTCTATGGGGTTGGTATTTAGCATGGGCTGGTAAAGTACTTCAGTCTTGTTCAGGCTGATAGTCAGACTAAGGAACATAGCAGCATCTGAGAATTTGTTCAGCATCAACTGTAGATCACTGTCTTTGTGCACCAGGAGTGCACAGTCATCAGTAAAGAGGGTTTCTTGGATGACTGTATGGAGGCACTTTGTCCATGAGTTCATGTGACAAAGGTCAAAGAGAGAGACGTCCAATTGGTACCTGATGTACATTCCCTCCCTCAGGCAGCACATGACAACATGCAAGTGAAGAACAGATTAAACAGGACTAGGGCTAGCACACAACCCTATTTTACCCCACTGGAAATGGCAAATGAAGTTGATGTATCACTGTTGTAAAGAACCTGTCCTGTCATTCCATCATGGAGTAGCTGAATCAACCTCATGAATTTCCTTGGGCATCCATAACATCTCAGTCTTGTTCAGGCTGTCAAATGGCTTTTTCAGGTCAATGAAGATAGAGTAAAGAGTCTTCTTTTGCTCAATGCACATCTCCTGGACTTGCCTCATGGCAAATATTATGTCTACTCTACTCTGTTGTGGCCAAAAGCCACCCTGAACCTCTGAGAGGTTCCTTTCCAAGAGTGACAATGTTCAGGAGAATGCAGGCAAAGATCTTGCCTGCAATGGACAGCAGTGAGATACCCCTGTAGTTTCCACAATCTGATTTGCTTCCCTTATTTTTGTAGAGAGCCACAATGAGGGCATTGTAGAAGTTATCAGGCATCTCCTCTGTGGACCAAATGTTTTTCAAGATGTCTTGGAACATTTGTAAGACATTTGGGTCTAGTGCTTTGTAGATCTCAGCAGGAATGCCATCCTGTCCTGTTACTTTATTTGAGTTCATCTGCAAGATTGCTTTCTTGATCTTATCAGTAGAGGGAGCTGAGGAATCTCCTCTATGACATCATGATTAACTATGGATGGCCTATTGAGTAGGTTGGGAAAGTGTTCAGACCAGTGGTTTTTCAGTCCTTCCTAGTCTTTGATTAGGCTTGACCCATCAGATGACAGCAAGTGGGAGCATCCTGATTTAGAAGGTCCATAAACTGGCTTTATGGTCCTGAAGAACTCTCTGGTGGCATGCATGTCTGCATAGCTTTCCACCCATTCAGCCTTTCTCTGCCACCACTCATCCTGCATTTCTCACAGTTCCACTGGTACTTTGGACTGCAGGTGCTTAAACTTGTCTTTCTTTGAGACAGAAGGTAGATCATTTTGCCAGTCTGCATAGACCTTGTTCTTGGCCTGGAGGGCTGCTGAAAGGGTCTCGTGGTTTTCATCAAACCAGTCTTGATGCACCTGGGTTTCAGTCCAAGTACAGTTGTTGCAGTCTGCATGATGACATCTTTAAATTGCATCCAATTTTCAGAACAGGTTCCTACAAGCAGTAAATTACCAGAGTTTTTCATTAAGTACATCTTGGAAATGCTGGGCTTGGCCTGGGTCTTGCAGTCTGCTGATGTTGAATGACTTTCTGGCAGTCCTTGGTTGCTTATGCTGTAAAGGGGCTATGTGCAGGTTGAGGACTGACTGGACCAGCCTATCCAGCACTCAGCCCCTCACATGGCTCAGGTGATGGTGACGTTTTTAAGGTCACACTGATGTACTATGACATACTCAAGTAGGTACTAGTGTTTAGACCTGGGATGCATCCAGGAAATTTTGTACTTGTTCGCAAGTCTGAACATTATGCTAGTGATGCACAAGTTGTGTTCAGCACATTTGCTGAGAAGCAGCAGGCTACTGCTATTTAGTTTTCCCAACCCATGTCTCCCAAGGACTCCATCCCAGTTGTCGCTGTCTGTCCCTACCTTAGTGTTGAAGTTGCCCAGAATGACAAATTTGTTGCTGGCGGGGGTTGTTCAAATAATCTGGTCCAGGTCCTCATAGAAACTTCCTTGCCTTCATCTGGATTCATGAGAGTTGGTGTGTAGGCACTGACAATGGTGATATAGTGGGACTTGCTGAGAGGAAAGTGGAACTTCATAATGCGTTCATTTATTCCAGTGGGTAGAGTAGAGATGTTCTTCAGCAGAGCAGTTTTGATTGCAAAACCTACTCTGTGAGTCTTGTTGTCAGTCTGGGGTTTCCCTTTCCAAAAGAACATGCATCCACTTACTGGTTCCTGTAATGAACTCTCGTCTGCCAGACTGGTCTCATTGAGTGCAGCAATGTCAATGCTATAATGGTGAAGTTTGGCTGCTATGAGGACTGTTCGTCTTTCAGGCCTTGACACCTTGTCTCTATCCATCAAGGTGCAGACACTCCAGGCTCCGAAGATAAATTTTCTTTGATTTGTTTTTCTTGATACTCGACTGCTAAGGAAATGATCTTCCAGCCATGGTTAGCCAGATGTTGTGGGGCAGGCAATGTTTAATCATGCATACTCAATACAGTATACAATATACTATCGAAAAGGCCATGCCATTGTTTTACATCTCTCAGATTCTAATCAATGTGTTCTACTTTGTGTAGTCCACAACAGAAACCATTTAGTACAGAGATATAGATATAGATATAGATATAGATATATAGATATAGATATAGATATAGATATAGATATAGATATAGATATAGATATAGATATAGATATATACATCTCTCCTGGGGAAAAAAAGCCAATTTGCAATTTGCAATTTGTTTGATTATCTATAATGAACTGAGGACTCACATAGCACCAACTCTAGTGGGACTGAACACTACATGTTATTAAACTGGCTTACACATTCAGAAAATCCAAAATGAAAGTATAATTAATACTCTATTACTACAGTTTATTAAATAATATTTGAGGTCTAATTGCCTGCAAGATAATGGAATAATCATTTATTTGCAGGCTAACACAGAGATTCTAAACAATGTATCAGCCTAAAGGCTAACATGGGGACATTAAGTAATTAACACATTTTAATATGACAATAAAGTAACTAATGCATTTTAATTGACTTCAAGAGATAAAAGTTGAGAGTGAAGTAGAAAAAGGATGGGACTAGTGACAGAGACATTTAATTAGTCTTGGCTGGTTTTGAAAAAAGTTAGGCAGGCTTAGACCAGGTTATTATTTGGATGGGAGACATCAGGAAATCTTAGGGCTATAGGCTAGAAGGGGAAGTTAAAACAAAAAATCCAGAATGTGATAGTCAAACCTTTTCTACATTGTTGCCAAGAATTATATGGGTGAGGGAATCTTTACAGCATATATAAGTGTGGCAGAAAATGCCATAACTCCTTTGATTAATGAAAAGTGTCATACCCGTTGGAGATTAAAACGGCTCTTTTCAGAAATGCAATAAATCAGGGTAGGCAGTAGTTAAATTAGAATTCGCTGGTACTGTAGATATCTAGGTAAATTGCAGTACAGAAGCAGGAAGACACAGTTCCCAATGACTGAATAATAGTAATATCAAAAGTCGTCCTGCCTCCTTTTAAAATCAGGCGGGTTGTGCTGGATAACAGACAGCTTTATACAACAGAAAGAATGTCTGGAAAGAGAAAGTTGAAGTTAGGAATATAACTTCTATAAGAAAATATTCATGAGGATGGTTTTTGCACAATAATGATGATAATAAATAAACCCCATTGAAGAAATAACATTGTGATGGGAAAGCCTACATTGCTGAAGTCCATCTACAATTTAGAAACTGTGCAGTGCTTTCCTCCTCTAGGGAAAGAGGATGAGTCACATAAACTTCCAAAATGCACAAGTCAGAAGAGAAAGAGCTAAATTGAGAGAAGGAAGTTATGAGAGTCCTGAGAAGAACAGTCTAACAGGCATATTACACAGAGATACAACAGTTTTGGCAAGGAAAGCTGATTCTTGCAAAGTTCAGCTCCAACTTTGGAGGATGGACCTAAATGATACGTGTGCAAGTTCAAATATTGATACGACAAATGCATTCCTAGCTTAAGCTTTGGCACAGAGACACATTACCTTGCAAGTTTGTGTCTCCCCACCTGAGTCACTCTGTTTCACCTTGTTCTGACTGATGGAAGTCATGGTTCAAATGCAAGCCTCAACTCTGTTTTTGACTGACAAATTTAAACGGAAAAAGATACCATTCAGATGGGATAAATTGGAAGGAGCAATCTTCACTTTTAAACAACAGAGGTTCAGAATGAAGTCAGTCCAAAAAGCAAGAGAATTTTTAGAAAAGTTTAAAGGGGAACTGGAAGAAATGCAGTGGAAATGACAAAGAGCCCTAGCACTCTGGACTTTGAAGAGCTACAGCAAGAAACTGTGGGAGAGACCACCATGTTAGGTGCTACAGGTATTGACTTTTCTACATTTTTGGCACAAATATGGATTATAAATGGCTAATGTGAAATATAAATGAAGAAAATGCTCCTCAAAAAAGAAGAAAATGAATTATTTTAAACAATTGAAACAAGATGTAGCCTGTTTGCAAGAAACATATTAGCAAAAAAAAAAAAAAAAAAAGTAAAATATTTGATTTGCAACCATTTGGGTGAATAATTTATTTCAGCAGGAGTTAAAAAATGAAGTTGTTTTGTATATAAACTCCCAATTACAACCAAAAGTGATATTGACTGATGATTATGATAGATATGTGGGGGTGGAAGCTACTTTGCATGGGGCCAAGATAATGGGAATTTATGCTCCAAATGAAGACAAAGTTACTTTTTACAAATGACTTATAGATAAATTAATGGACTTACCATATGAAAATTGGTGTTTAATGGGGAACTGGAATGGAGTAATTTGTCTACAAAAGGACAGAAACACTGAGAAAGATATTAAACCAACATAAGGGAAACTACCAAAAGTTCTTTTTGATGTCATGGACAATTTAGAGCTGGTAGAGGCATAGAGACACAAAAATTGTGATGCAAAAGAATATACTTATTTTTCTGAAAGATGCAGATCTTTTTCAAGAATTTATATGTTTTGGATATCTAAGAATTTGGCTACTAATATTCACAAAGTGGAGATATTGCCAAAGACCAATATCTTTTGGTAGACCAATATCTACTTTTTCAGACCATAAAAAGTAAAGCTTTTATGAGGGGACATTTCATACATCATAACAGCAAACTAAAAAAGAGAGAGAGAGAGAGACAAGAGAAAACACAGACATTTTTAGATTAGATAAAAATGAAAGAAAAATTAAAGAAATTCCCCAAAAAGAAAATTATTTCACAACAAATTAAACTTTTATATCAGCAGCTGTCTTTGTTAACAGTAAGAGAAATGGAGGTAAAAATGAATTATGCAAAACAAAACAAAAAAGTGACTTGCAAATAAACCAGGAAAATGGTTGGGATACATTAAAACTACAAGATGAAAATACCATAATAACTGATCATTTAAAGATGAAAAAAAATTCATTAATATTACTTTAAATTATATAAAGGAGAAGAAATTTCCCTGATAAAAGTTGACGTATATTTAAAAAAACAAAATCTATTGAAGATTACAGAAAAACAGAAACAATTAATGAATGGACCTATAACAATAAGGGAAGTTTGTGAAGCTACAAAAAAGGTTAAAACAGGGAAACTGCCTCTTATTATAAACATTTTGTACTACAACAACCATTGTAACACATGATGTAGTCTATTTTACAGATTGGAAAGACACCAGACAATTGGATAGAGGCCACTATAGCATTAACACCTAAAGAAGTTCAAGATTTGACCTCACAAAAAAAACAAAAAAAAAACACCACCCAATATCATTACTGAATAATGATTATAAGTTATTTATAATGATTTTAGCTGAGAGAATGAAGATGGTTTCACAGGACTTTATTCATGAAGATCAGTGTGGGTTTTTACCTAAAAGATAGCTGAGGTACAATATTAGAAATGTATTCTATATTTTGGAATACTTGGAACAACATAATGTAAAACAAGCAGCACTGATTTTTCTTGATACAGAAAAGGCCTTTGACAATTTGAATTGGACTTATGCTGGCCTATGACCATACTAAATATTTGATTGATTGAATTGGACTTGTTTAAAATTTTGGAGGATACAGATTTGGTGAGAATTTTATCAAATGGGTAAGATTGATTCACACTTTACAAAAGGCACAGATAATTGTGAATGGGGAATTAACAAAACCTTATGAGATACAGAAAGGACTAGACAAGGATGCACCTTGTCATCATTGCTATTTATTTTAGCTTTGGAAGTACTGAATAGAGATATAAGGCGAGATGAAAGAATTGATGAAGTAAAGTAAAAGAGAAACTTATAAATTATGGATGTTTTCGGATGACCTGATGATAATCTTGGAAGATCCTCTGGAAGGAATAGAAATATTAATGGAAAAACTAAAGGACTTTGGGGTACTAGCTGGCTTTAAAATTAACTTTAAAAAGACGATGCTAACAAAGAATATGAACATCGAATTTATGTTATACCAGAATATTTATGTTAAGACATGGAATGAAATCAAGGAGGACATGTTAAGATGGGAGAAATTACAATTGTCATTGTTGGGGAGAATTTCTGTGACAAAAATTAATGTTTTGCCAAGAATGATATTTTTGTTTCAAACAATAACTATTTTGACAACTGATCTACCATTTAAACAATGACAGAAAGATATATTTAAGTTTGTATGGCAAGAGAAAAAAACCAAGGGTTAAATATAAAATACTTCAAGATGTAAAGGAGCAAGAAGGATTGAGACTGCCTGATTTGAAGTTCTGCTTTGCAGCCTGCTGCTTAGTCTGGATGAAAGAGTGGCTTCTGCTGAGAAATAAGAGGATTTTAGAATTAGAAGAGTACAATCTGAGGTTTGGATGGCATGGTTTTCTCTGATACAATAAAGTTACAATTAATGTAGATTTTAAGAATCATTATATTAGAAGTGCCTTAAATAGAATATGGAACAGACTGTGTCTGAAAATGCCTTTAAGGGTCTCAGCACAGGAAGCATTTTATAGGAAAGAAACAGTAGGTAAAGAAAAGTGGTTAACTTGTTCAGAGTTGTTAGAACAGAAACATGGAGAACATAAGATGTAATCAAGAGAGCAATTGACTGCAGAGGGATTTAATTTTCAATGGTTTTCGTATGCACAATTAAGAGAAAGATTTAAGGTAGATCCAAAGACATTTGGAATTGAGCAGCAGAAGACAGAATTTGAAGTTGAACTATGTGCAAATGATGAATACGAAATTGCTAAAATGTATAAACGTTTACTGAAATTTGAAACAAGAAAAAGTGAAAGGCTGTATGATAAAATGGGCTAAGAACTTTGGACACAATATACTGATGGAAAAGTGAGAAAATATATGGTTAAAGGATTGAAATTTATATTATGTTATAACTTAAAAGATAATTTTTATAAAATGATGTACTGTTGGTATATGACTCCAGAAAAATTGTCTAGAATGTATAAAGGTACTTCAAATTTATGTTGGAAATGTGGACAATATGAAGGATCATTTTATCATGCTTGGTGGACTTGTAAAAAAGCCAGAAATTTCTGGGTTCAAATACATACAATGATACAAAGAATGCTAAAGATCAACATTCAGTTGAAACCGGAACTTTTCTTGCTGGGATTAATGGACAGTCAATTAGAAAAGAATCATGGAAGATTATTTTTATATATGATTACTTCTGAGAGACTATTATATGGGCAAAAATGGAAAGATTCTGAAATACCCACAAAAGAGGAATAGTTGGTGAAGATGACAAAACTAGCAGAGATTAACTAGCAAGCAAATTAACTTGTTTGATTAGAGAAAGATTAACTACTACATTTATCAGTGTCTGGAAACCCCTTATGAACTTTTTGCTGAAAAAAGAGAAAAATGAACTTATGATTTATAGGTCTGAAGATTATAAAGGCTAGTTTATGGAAAGAAGGAAAATATAATGTAAACTTAGAGAGAGAGAGAGGGTAAAATATAAATGTGTTTATAACTGCTGTCGAAAATACCAGAAGCTGCTTCTTTATAATAATTCCTTTCCTTTCCTTTCCTTTCCTTTCCTTTCCTTTCCTTTCCTTTCCTTTCCTTTCCTTTCCTTTCCTTTCCTTTCCTTTCCTTTCCTTTCCTTTCCTTTCCTTTCCTTTCCTTCCCTATCTTTTTTTACTTACTATTCTTCCTTATTCGTTTCTTTTCTAACATTTTTATTGTTTTAATTTTGTTAAAAATTTTCTCAATAAAAATTATATTTTAAAAAATCTCACTGGCAATCCCATTCTCCCAAGGATTTGCCATTAAAATATGCTTATGATCGGCAGCCACCAGGCTGAACAATACCTGCAGCCCCCAGCTCTCTGGTCAAGATTGTAACACAGTGGGAGAAATTCCAGTTACTGGTAGCATCTCCAATTTTGTCTGCTTGTTTGTTTGAAGGCTTATTTCATCTGATTTTAAAATACAGTCAGAATTTTCCCTTCAGGTTGTTCTGGGGAAAAAAATATCCAGAGTATGATGTATGTACACTGCAAAAAAAATGATACTATTGGGTGAAATGACTTAGAGTTAATTGTAAGAAATTATATAACTATGTCCCCAAGAAAAGCAGGGAAAGGGGAGGACAGAGGAAAAGCAAATGTTAAAATGCCTGAATGTGAACAGAAATGTTAAGTAAGGATGGAAACCATTTCATGTACAATAAAATTAAATACATTGCTTTTTGTGATTTCTTTTCTGCTGAAGAAAAGTCATTTTATATCCAATAGACTCCTGACAAAATGACCTTTCTATGGATTGATTTAAAACAAGAGATGCACAGCATATTGTCTTTGCTATTGGCTATATCTAGCTAGAATTCTCCAGCCTGAAGGAGATGGAAACTCACTGAAGATTTTTTACTGCATATTCCAAATGCTTGCTTCAGTCAATTACTAAGAACTACATACGAAGTCATTCAATTTTGCTTTAAACTGGAAAGATAGAAGGTGGGAAGAACATTGATTACTTTGAACTTACTTCAGTGTTGTTTTTTTAAAGCTCCAATTCTATATTCCGCACCTGAAAGTAAGTCTTGTTGAACTCTGTTGAACTTTCTGAAAAAAGAAGGAAAGAAAGAAAGAAAGAAAGAAAGAAAGAAAGAAAGAAAGAAAGAAAGAAAGAAAGAAAGAGGAGAGGAGAGGAGAGGAGAGGAGAGGAGAGGAGAGGAGAGGAGAGGAGAGGAGAGGAGAGGAGAGGAAAGGAAAGGAAAGGAAAGGAAAGGAAAGGAAAGGAAAGGAAAGGAAAGGAAAGGAAAGGAAAGGAAAGGAAAGGAAAGGAAAGGAAAGGAAAGGAAAGGAAAGGAAAGGAAAGGAGGATGCCATCACTCACAACTTGCATTTTCTTACATTGGAAAACACCTGATCAGTTAGCTGTTTATGTTACATTATAAAAATAGAACCTGGTTGCCTATTCAGCATCATTTGGATGAAATATTTTATAGCTTCATTCTTGAGAAAGTAAATGAAAATTTAAGATGACTGATTGAGCAAGCATTTTTTAAGAGGCAGGAATGATGATGAAGATTAAAGGTCATTAAGGATAGGATGACTTCTGATATATTGGGTGAAAAACATCACCTAAAAAAGGACACAGATTTACATATATTTTGCATCTGGTAATTTCTATCTATAGATATAATTTTATAATAATTACTATAATTTATATCAAGGGTGGACAACTTTAATACCAAGGGTGGAGAAACTATGGTTCTGCAATTGCCAGCAGCTACAACTACTATGTTTTGTGGGATTCCAGGAATCATTGCAAGTTCTGGAGGATTATAGGTTCCTCAGCCCTGACCCAAATACTTCTCCATACTGGGAAATATTGTGATCAAGTGACTTGTGTGCCTGCTAAACTTGCTGTTCAGGAGCTGTGATGCATAGCTACAAGGCTCTGCTCTCCTTTTAAATAGATCTATAACTTCAAGGCAGCCTGGATATCTTTTGCTACATAGAAAATATTCAAATAATTGACTCTTTAATTAGACTATATGGCTGCCTTATTGTTAAAAAATCCAGTTTCTAGTATTATTTTGGTAGCAATAATTTGCAATTTTATCATATGTTCTTTAGATACATGCCTTCAGACAATGTTTGACAGGACTTCAAATGTAGGATTGTTCTTTGAATAAATTTGTTGTGAAAGTTGTAAAGTTCTTTGGCGTGAGATAGCAAGCTAATCCAAGACATATTGCTTCAGGCAAAGGATAAGATGCTGCCTCAGCCCTAGTGTTAGGTGGACTGATGAAATTATCAGGTAGCGGATGCCTGATTTCTTTTTTCTTTTCTTTTCCCAGGACAAAATTATATGAACCACACGCTTTGTCCTGCACCCTATAACCTAGCCTGCTATTCTCAAGTTCTGTGGAAGACATCATTTTATCATCAGCACTGAAGAAAAATTCAATCACCTTGTTTACATGGAATCAGAGGGTCACCATACTGTCCTTTTAGCAACATACTGTCCTTTGGGTCAGCACTGACAAGATTCTTTTCTCCATCTCACATTCAAAGCTCACAAATTAGCTGGACTGACAAGTGAATCTCATTTTAATGGGAGAAATAGAATAACAACCTACACCGTACTCATGGGTAGCAATAGTAGCTTAGGAAATATAAAGCCACATAATATTTCTTGCCTCCAATATCTCACCAATATTCTTTGCATCTAGCATCTGATTTCAAAACCATCCACTTCATTTTTCCTGATGGTAGAATCAGCCTTGGCTTAGCACAACCTCCTGTAAAATATTTCAATTCCTTTATCAAACTGTGGACTTTATGTCCAGACTGAGCTAGAGAAAAAATCACAGTCTTCTGATTTTTGGTACTGGAGGCCATTAAGTACAGAAAGGGCAGAACTGGAAGGCCAGCAGTTAGGGTTTATGTATATGCTGCAGTTAGGCACTAGACCAAAGCAAATTGATATAGATGCTCCCTATCTACTTAGCTGTGTTCACAATGTGCACACTACTCTCTTCTGTACATATTTTGCAAAGATTTTATTATTATAAATACAGTTTGACAGAGTAGCAATAACTGTGATAGTGTGAAGAAAATGTCACAACACAGCCAGTCATTTGTTTCTCCTTCCTCTTTGTCTGAAGCCATTTCTTCAGCCATTTCTTCTTCATTTCTTCAGTGTCTTGGTAGCATCACCCAATCATCACTGAAATGAAAGAAAATCTGCCCCACATTACAGTGACTTTGGTTGGACATCTCTAGAAGACACTACAAGTTGCTAATGGGGAAATGTATTCAGACACTGAAAATATTTATGTTGCTCTTCATTTCTTTCTATGCCAGTGAAGGCCAACCTGTGCGCCTCTTATAGCTCTCAGCATCCCATTCATGGCTCCCAAAATACTGAGTGTTTTCTCTAGAATGAATGAGGGCAAAATGTTCTGAGCTGATTTTTCATTTAGGAGAAATTTAAAAAGCTTAAGTCTTATGGAGTCTTTAGGAATCCATAGCACCTTTCAAAAACTTAATTCTCAGCCAAAAATTGGCCAATTTTGCTTGTTTTGGAATGTTAAAGAGACAAAATGGATGCATTACTTTTGCCCCTTAAATTCCTCAGAAACGTAAGATTAAAAAAAATCCAATCCTCAGAATGTTAGCCCTGCCACTTTGCTGATACATCCCTGTGGCTACCAAGCAGGTCACAAACTGACAGATTGTCCATTCCTCTTTTATGCAATATCCCTGCAAAAATAATCAATCGAAGAAAGTTGTATATGTACTTGTTCATATTTCATAAGTGGTTTCAATAATGAATTATCACCAGGATGAGCAGCCAGATTCAAGCTGGGGAAGCCTCCACACCATCTGGTTCATGCATCATGCATTAACCTATTCTAAGGTGTGTTGATTTAACATTGGTATGATCTGTGGGCCATTTCCCCAAGTTTAGCATGAAGTTTGACCTTAGGTTGCAAGCAGCCACTACTAGCACACCAGTGAACTCTCTATAAAATTCCAAGGATGTGTTTGAAAAGCAGCTGTCTTACTCAAGACAGCATAGCCAGTTTTTCTGACACCTTATGGTATAACACAAAACACTGAGTTGCATCAGTCATGTTTCATTATATTGGCTACCTATCCATTGCTGGAAGGAAAGTGCTTATCCTTGTCTTTTCACACTGAAGAACAGTACATTGGAGTATAAGTCCACTTCCAGTTATCCACTGTAGCATCCACTAAATATAGATAGAAAAAGATGCAGCTACACTTGTTGACACCTTTTTCTAAGATCTTGAGTAAAGAGAAGAACCAACATAACTGCAAATACTCTTCCAGATTTGGAGAATATCAGTGCTTATACATAAGCATCTGCTAAAATTTTATTTAAGAGCAAAGAAACCTCTCTGTATGACCACTTCTTTCCATGGATTCACTTCCAGTGATGGAGCACATGTTTGCTGCACCAAAGATTCCACCTGTAAGGATGGTGGTCTGGAAAGACAGCCCATCTGTGAAGAGAATATTGACTGGGCTCAAAATTGTTACCAAAGTTTTGCTGGGAAGTACATACAGTAATTTCTTTGCATCTATGAGTTGTTTTAACCACTAGAACAAGTGGCAAGAGACAGATAAAGGAAAAGGTCTGTCCCTGCATCTGTTTTTCACCAGCCCATGGTTACTTGAACTTAAATGAGTCTCTATGTTGAATTGATTAGAAAACTTCCCTTATCCTTTTCCCTCTCTTCTAGGTGTAGTTAAGCTGGTGTTTTTTATCCTCATGTATTTCCCAATAAGTCTACTTTTTTCTTCAGATACAATGAATATTTGTTAGCATTCATTGATAGCTGAGCTAAGCCCATACTCTGCATTCAAGATTATATTATAAGATTGTTACATTTTCAATATGACATTCTGCTACCGAATTACTCAGTATTCTTTTAGCACTCTGAATATGCTCAGCAGCATCCTCTACTAAAAGCTCCTGCTGAATACAAATCTTCAATAAGTTTGTAAGTTAATAGATGTATATGTTCACATAAACCTATACATCCATAACATCATTGCCATTATTTCACACCTTCCACCCAGAGAATAGTAAAGTCCTTGAGTCTCAGAACATTCACTGTCCCCATGAGAAGCCATAGCAGAGATTGCCTAAATCAAATTACCCTTGGATTGCCAAACAAAAATTGCTTTAAAAACACAAATGGAGAGTGGGAGAATATTACAAGATTGATAAATTGATTTTACTTCCACTTAAGTTACATAATAATGAGAGTTTGAGAATGATCCACTGGGGAAATGATTAACCCCCAGATATTCGCTGTACTATATTTCTCAGCAGGCCTAGCTAGAATGACCAATAATGGGGAAGCTAGTGGTTGTAGTTAAGCAGTATCTGGAGGGTTACAAAGGAAGAACAAGAGAAGTAAGACAGAGGTGTGGGTATATATGCATCTGTATATGAATAGATACCTAGATAATCTCAATTGCTATATATTGTACATGGTTATATTTTAAGGAGAAATCAACTCTTGATTTCACTCATACATTCTTACATGCATACATATTTGGCGTGATCCTCTGCCTCTGCTATTCCAGCATTTTTTTTTATTTTTTATTTTTGGTTAATTGAAGTAACTCTGATTATTTTCTGGTAAATGTTTCCAACCAAAAAAACGCTTCATATTCATGAAGCATGATTTACTGTAATCATTTCCTTCAACATTCTGCATCTACAAATATTTTAAGTACTTGAATTCTGATTCATAAGCAATTACATGGGCATATCTTATAAAAAGTAGCAAGCTGAAATTGTGGGGAAAATTTCCCTGGTGCACGGTTGTTCAGCTACAGCACCCTTTTAGACTGGTGTTGGTTGGCATTCAGCAAAGTCCAAAAGCCTGTTCTTGGACTCAGTCAAAGATAAATTGTGTACTTTAACTGCTCTTCTATATTACACAATTTATTATTTATGACAATAATTACTCAGTATACAAAACCAATGAGATAGCCAAGTAGGGCCTGAAATTCACTCTGTTCTTACTTTATACCAGTAACATCCTTTATTGCTCCAGAAAATGTCATCTTTCTGGGGAAAGAAAGGCATGGGGAATTCAAGTATTTAATGTGGGTTGGTCAATCTGTCAAACATAATAAAAATAGTTGTAGTTAGCATTATATTCATGGGGGGCTGTAGGGTATAAGATGGAGATCACATCTACATGATACAGTCTAAAGGAGAAGGGAAGTTGTGTTTTGGGACAAAAAGGAGAAAGAAGGTATACATAAAATATATTTCAGTGCCCCTTCCTGCTCTATTTCTTATGCTTTGTTCTGAAACTTCATTAGTACAATATTGTTATGCCAAGAATGAGTAACCTATGGCTGCAGGCTGGACAGAACACCTCCAGTTAGTAAAATTGCTTATGTTTAGCAGTGTGTTGCTTTGTGATTTTACTTTTACAAGACCTTCCAAATGTTGCCAGACGCTGTGCTATGCTAATGGAGACCACTGAAGTATCATAGAGTTTTTGTGATGGAGCATCTGAAGCCATTTAAGTTGGTTGGGAGGATTTTACCAGTTATAAACAGAGCCAACAGAAAGGTTGGGAATGGTGTTATTAGACAAATTCCTGGATGGTTGACTGTTAAAAAAAATTGCCATTTCATTGCCCCCCTTTTGGCACCATATGAAGCAGGTCTCTTCCCCCTGCAACCTTTCTGTTCAATCAGAACAACTTATGCCTAAATATTTCTGCTTGTTTTCATATCCTTTTCTTTTCCCTTCCTATTTTGACTTTCTGATATCTCCTCCTCTTCTTCAGACATTCCTCATTCATCCCCCTTCGTTGCTTTCTCTTGATTTTGGCTGAAGGTGTGTTACTCCATATTTGATTAACAGAAAGAGGGAACTTCATTGGTTGAGCTCATGCTTTTTATTATTCCTATTCAGGCTTGGAAAGAATCCTGAGAACTGCTGCCAGTTACTGTGAAAATCTTCCTCAACTTCATTCCTAGCACTTATCACATAACGGAGCTCCAGTTCTCAGCGTTCCCTGCCAGCAGGGTTATTGCTCACGTTAACTGATAATCCTATGAAATGTAGTCCAAATTGGTTTGGGGGGGGGGAGGGACTCATGGAGCAGTGGTCTGATTTTTTTTTTTTTAATTTGGATAGTTGACTTCTGAACTATCCAAATCCAGCTTCCTAGCCATTTTCACTTATTTCCTTTTTTGCCAGAAATAGCATCACAACTGCCTGTCAGCCATTCTTCATTCAAGCTGCCAGTCTCACCTTCACTGTGATCTCTCTTTACTGATGATGAAACACTGGACATACTCATTAGTGTCTGAGATGCCAAGGTGTGATTATAGTGTTGGTGCTCAAGTTTTTCTTTTCTTTTGACTGAAAATGCATTAAAACTAAAAAAGCAAGCCACATCCAGCCTTGAGTTTTCAAAGCATCCACAGAAGGAGTCAGTTTGGCAGTGAAGAATCAGCAGGCAGGAGAAATGCTCATCTCCCAAACACATATATAATCTGAACACATATATATGCTGTTTTCCTGTCCCCTTTCCTCAGTAAGAATAAAGGAAGCATTATATGACAAAGCTGAAATAACAAGAATGGCAGTTCATGACCAAGACGGGGGGGGGGGGGGGGGAGGGGAGAGCTGGTAGGAAGTGACAATATGGAGACAGAGCTGAAGAGACACACAGAATAGAGCTGGACACAAATGGCCTTTTGAAAATCTCCATCCAAGCTGGGGCAGTGAAATTGGGTGGAGGATTTCTCTGAAAGGAGAAATTCTCCAACAATTTTTTCCTTCCCAATATCTTCCCTAGGAATTTGACTAAAGAATGAGAAACCTGCCATGGGGACTGCAGACTGCTAAAGAAAAGACTGTATGGTGAATGACAGAACATTCATACATACCTCATTACTGTAATCCAAGAACATCATATCCTGTTCATGACAATTTCTCTTAAACATTATTTCATCAAATTGAATGAAAAGTGGGAAGGGGATAGGCAAGATATTTTCTGTGTCATAGAGTGAACTGGTGGAAACTACCTAGTTTAAATGAAGATCTGTGCTTTTTAAAAGTTCTGTCTGATTCCCATAGGCATCCATAGGAATTTGGTGCTTTTATCAAAATTATGAAAGTACTGTTGTATTGTTGCACTGCAAGCTCTGCCCACTTTGTACATGCATGTGACTCATACACACATAAAGAAGGGGTGAACTTTGTGTTACAACAGCATGATGCTTCTTTCACTTTTCTGGTCCCCCTCTCCCCCTCACCTTGTGGACACTGCCAATGATTCCTAAATGGTTACATACCCTACTTGAAACACCCTTGGTGGATTCCACACTGCATTTGTAATGTAAGCCTGGAACCTAAGAAAGGATAAAAGCAGCTGGGAGACATTTCAAGGGAAATGTAGCAAGAAGTAACAATGTGAATACTTTTTCCTGGCTTCTTCATGAAAACTCTTTCTCTTGAAAGATGTCTGGAAGCAGCGGCATGACCAGGAGTTAGAGGAGCTAGAGTGTCTCTTGCCACTGGACATGCTGGTACAGATTGCTGGGATCTGGGAGGCAAGAGGTTTTCCACTCCACATTAAGATTGCAATTTGCAATTTAGCCCTCAAATTCAGCCTCATAAAAATACCCAGAGGTAATGGGCTCTATTTCACTGAATGGGTTTGAGCAGAACCTGGGGAGCCGTCTACTGAAAATGCTTTCAGTTGGATTCAGTGGCCTAAATGGATTCCTCAAGGAAGAAACATAAAGTCTCAAATTTTCTACATCTTCCTTAAAATCTGGGAAGTTTGCAGATTGCTCCAAGAGTTAAAATCAATAATACATTATAATGAAATTTGAAAGCCAGTTCCTCAGCTGGAAGTGGCATTCTCTATTACTATTTCTGTATGTGATCCACCAACACATTTCAACCCAACTTTCAACTCATGTTTTTGTGTTGGCTTCATTACAAAAGGATTGTTACTTAGGTAACTTTGTCCAAACCCTCATTTTGATAACAAATGAAGAGACCAGCCTTACACCCCATTATGGCAGTTCAGCATCAATGGGAGAAAAACTACTTCTTGGCTGTTTAATTATGTTCTAGGAACAAATGAACTGGGTTTTTTGGATCTTCACTCATAATGATAATAATTTTATTACAGTCAACAAGCAGCTTATTATCTTTGTTCACCTTCTAAAGGGTTGTTAATGACCCATTGTCTCCTAATGAAACAGAGAATCTTAGGTGTGCCAGTTCTCTGTTCATATGTAGTTGTGCCTAGTTGGATTAGAGCAAAAGGCAGAAAATCAGCATCTTGCTTCCCAAAGCAACCATCCAGATATGTGAGAGATAAGACACCAAGACAATTACATTTATTCAGTATTGTTCCTTGGCAACTAGTATTCAGATGTATAGTGTCTCTGATCCCGGAAGTAAGATAATAATATCATAATTGTGGTTAACAGAATAGTTTGTCCAAATCTCACCCACCTCTTAAAGTTACTACATCCTGTGGAAATAACTAATTAAACTCTCAGCTGGATAAATGATTACATTCTGGGGTCTCTCCTTATTCTCCCACATAGAAGAGTACTTCCTATCACCATCTGAAGATGGCTTTTTTCACCTCTGGAAATCTTTGGCAAAGGAGGGCATCTATCAGACTCTTAATGTACCAATTTTATGACTTGCTCTATAAACACAGAGAAATCACACTGCTGAAAATCACCATTTTGCTGCCAAATGTTGGTGGTGTAATATGGGGGTCGGGGGAGGCTCCAAAGGCTCAACAATTGAACTGGGAGCTACATACAAGTTGAAGGTTTCTCACCTTAGACCTAACTCATAGCATGTTTACTGAAAGTTGTAAAAAGCTCCTATTGGAAATCGTTGCAAGAGTTATTCAAAGTGCTTACCAATAATTCATTATGATGTACTTTTACACAAGAACAGTGAGATAACACTGTTTAAGATCAAGGTTTATCAAATGCGGATGACTTGCAAGTGGTCCATTGTTTGATATAGAAAATGATCCCTGCATCCCCTGGATCATAACAAGGAATTCTGCAAGCAACGATTGGCAAAAGTAGCTGCTTAGTAAAAGCCTAGACCAATGAGATTGCGTCTTTTTACAGCCAGTGGAGGTAGGTCAGTTCAAGAGCAAAATAATCTATTACCCCTTCATACATCCTGTCCCATAGATGATCATGCACCACAGGGGCATTTGTGCTGCTGTGTGCTGACTGACTTACAGCCGGTATGGAGACCAAGAAGGTAAGTTTAGAAATTGTGCAAGAATGGAAAAAGTCTGAGAAACGTTTCACAAAGCTGCATCTTTTGGAAAGCTCTTTACCTGAGTTTACAGTTTGATTCTGTCCACATCTACTCAGCCACAGAACCCATAACAGTCAATGGGATCTACTCCCAGATAAATGTGTAAACATCTGCAACTCGAATGAGTTAATAACTGTGTTGTCATGTTAGCAACAGCATGAACCTTTTCTCCTACCTCCACACTAATCGTGTAACAACCACGAGTAGTGCCAAATGCAAGGCTTTTTAATGCTGTCATCCTAAGAGAGATGCTTTAAAGAAGTTACATCTTTTTATCTTAAGCACAAATATTGATTGACCTGCTTTCTGCTAAGTCCTGCTGGCCTTGGGGCTTTCATTGAAAACAAGAAGCTCTCAGAAGAGATGCTGGAAAAAAAGAAGTAGGTCATATTGAGAACATGAGAAGGGGAGATACTGCAATGAGTAGGGCTGCATATTTTTAACAGTATAAGAAGCCATAATCAGCTCATTTTTCCTGAACTGTACTAAATAAATTTATCCAAAAGTTTACTTTGAAATCTGACATATGTAATCTTTGATCACAGGCTGTATAGGACCCAGCTGAATAAGAAATATTTGTGCGTGGTTACTGCTGTTTTAGGATAGCCGTTCCTGATTTATTTTGAATGGTCCAAGCTGGGAAAAGGATCAACATAGATGGCAAAGCACAATCAAACACAACATTATTATTTCTTGCAAATTATATCAACTTAAGCATAAATTATACTAAAAGTTTATGAAGAACAGAATGAGGAAGTAGGCTTTTTTGTCCAGTCAAATTACCAATGGGGTTCTCCTTCTGTCCCCATGGAATTTAAGTGCAAGGTGGCTACTCCATACAGCAGCAGACGGTAGAAGTTTTATTTACTTCTTGCACCATATTTCTTCCACTATTCCTTGAGAGAACATCAAGGAAGGTAATTAGAAGATATACAATCTATTCTAGTATGTCTTACTCCAGAACTGTAACATATGGCTTATTTGTACAGCGTATGAGTTCTCCAATCAGTTTTCCTTTCAATCCATTCTCCTCATACTGTACTTTTAGAACAGTTTTTGCTGTGTTATGATTTCCTGCACAAATCAGTTATGTGTGTTCAGCGTTAAAATCTGTGGACAGGAAATTCATGGCCAGTTCTCCCCTCCACCCCCCGAGGCTATATTTCACTGTGAACCTAAACTACTGTGCAGTTGGGAATCTTGAAACTAGTGTTCTGAAAATCTCTTCAGTGTTGGCCCACATTCTCTTTGTTTCATGTCAATAAAATGTCTAGATGAGTGCAAGTTTCACATATATCCTTAATTATGGGTATATATGAGTATCCTATCTTGCACTTGTATCTTCAGTGGTCAGCAGTCTGCCTGGCTTCCCATACTTCAATTAAATCTTAAAGGAATGAACTGAACAAAAGGAAATGACACAACTCTACCCATTAACCTTTTCTCAGATCAAAAAGAATGGGCAGCCAGGAAAACTTCAGAGAGAGTAAGTTCTAATGGAGAGATGTACTGTAAGTCCTAAAGCACACCTAGAGAAATGCCAAAGCACCTTAAAACTGAGGTAAGGAAAAGAAAAAATACTTCTATTGAAGGGAAAGGGGGGGAAAATCAGGAAAAGTTCAGTGTTATTCATATTTTTATATCGTAGCCACAAACAGCAGCAGAGGCCAGTGGGAAAAAAGAAGAGAGGAAATGCAAAGGAATTCATGAGGTTGCCAACATGAATACATCAAAGATAAAACATGGGATCTTTAAATTTTACCTTCCTCCTTTATCTTACTTTTATTATGGATTGCATACATTTGTACATTTAGATATTGTACATTTGTTAATGTGTGCCTCTAAAGTAGCAATTCAGTTTATTTAAAAAAAAATACTGGCACAACAAAGCCTCAGAAATGAATGCAGAAACTGCCCACAATAGACTTGAGGAAGGGGCTTTGTAAGAATGACAGGGCCATACTGCCCTCATACCTGGTTTATTTAACCAAAGTTTATCAAATAAACCACAATTGGCTGGATTTGTACAATGCCATGTTTGCAAATCAATGGCTGGGCTAAACACCAGCCCAACACACTCAAACGTATCATGGCTTAGCACAGTAGGTAAAGCAAGCCACTGAAAGAGCTGCTCTCTCCATACTTCATCCTCTAAGTTGGATTTAGAAACAAGAGGCACAAATGAACAAATAAGCTGGGAGAGTTGCTTGCAATGTTTCTCTAGGCCAATGTTTCTCAACCTTGGCCACTTGAAGATGGGTGGACTTCAACTCCCAGAATTCCCCAGCCACCCTTGGGAGTTGAAGTCCACTCATCTTAAAGTGGCCAAGTTTGGACAACACTGCCATAAAGGGTGAAGGGGAGCTGCCCCCATATCCCCTTGCTCCCAAGAAACAGAGTTGCCTCAGTGAGTGGGACAAAAGTCAAGGGAGCTTTTTGGCTGGGGACTCCCTCCGCTTCCCATTCTCCCTCTTTCCCAATTTCTGCTGAGCAAAGGAGAAGAGATGACTCCTATCTTCTGCTTTTGATGTTATTTTCGACTAAAAGTGGCAGCGTCAACAAGCGCGCGTTTCACGCTCCACTAGCCCCGCACTTTGGCTCTGAAACTCTTCGGCTGGGTGCTGGACACTGGGAACGGGAAACAAAGAGAGCTAAATGCGAAATAAGCAAGTAACCCGCCGCTGGTGCAACATGCGGTCCTTGTGGCTTGGCTTTGGGCTACAAGAGGCCTTCAAAGCAGCCGCGACTAACCCCTGTCCGCGCAGCCCTCGCGCAGCGCCCGGGCCAGCTTGCCGACGCCTGAACGGCGTTCTCGCCTCCAGTCGTGAGTCGGCCGCTCCACTTCCTAGGCAGCCTATTCGTTTTGCTTCTGCAACGAAAGCAGTTGCGCGGCGGGGCCCTTTGATCTGTACTTAACTGTCGTACCGACTATTAATAATCATGAGAACAGTTTTACGTCTGCCGCGCTCGCCTGGACAAGACTGTCAGCAGACGGGAGGAAAGCGCGCGTCGCCCTTTCGGGATCTGTTTTCGGAACAGCGGGAACATTTATTGCCACGATTTATGGGAGGGCTGTGAAGCAGGTGGATGTCACGACTGGGGAGTAGGGAAGAACAGGAGCGTAATGTTTATTGAACTCCTCTGGAGACTGGCTTTTTCCCCCTCCACCTAAATCTGGATTGATTGTTCCCATGGCAAGCGAAAACGCCAACGTTGGAACAATGGCGCCATCTCGAGGCGGCAAAGGGCACCAAAAGCTGGAGATGGAAAAAACCGATCGAGTGAAAAAAGGAAAGCCGAAGCTAATAGTGGTGGGTGATCTTGCCTACACGAATTCGACAGTAATTCTGAACCTGGTCCTGGGAATATTTCAAGAAGAGCCTGCCTGACCCTCTGCCCACATTATTTTTTAGAAACAAAAATGATGAACCGTAACAACACAGAACGGGGAAACTGGAATGCTGCAAAAGAAAATGCCAGATTTTCTCTTCCATCTTTATTTATTGGGTCTCAAAGGCATTATTAGATAGCTCATAGTGATGTCCAGTATTTGAATCTGAAGCAGATAAGGGCACTTTAGATCCAGCTACCGCACATCCTGTGCCCAGACACATACAAACAGCAAATGTAACCTCCAATAGAAGAGCATATCTGTAGCCCAGGGTTGAACTGTGGAGTCCTTGGTGCTCTCTGAGCTTGGTTGTTTGCTTGCAGACATTTCATTACCCAACTAGGTAACATCATCAGCACCAAATAATGTGGGATTTGCTGCCTGTTTATATGCAGTAGCTTGCCCTGCTAGTTTTGGTGGGGTGTAGTTTCCTCCTACACCCTACGCTGTGAAAATAGTCCAAAATTAACAAAAAACAAGATACTCAAAAAGCCAGGCAATATTTGACTTTAAGGTTATGCCTGCCAGACAGAGGACATGATGACAAAAAGGAGGATGTGTCCTCCTTTTGCCATACATCTGATAACCCTAACTATGACCACCATGACAACTGTTATAAATAGGCAAGAGCTGCCCTATAGCAACTATATTCTGAGAAAACCTAGGACATGGTCTTAAAAATAGGCCTCCTGACTTGAAAATATTATCTACAGTTACTGTAATCCTATCTATCAGGCATGTTGGTATCAGTACAGCTCCAACCATTTGATTCTGATATATAGGCATCTTTATGCTACATGCATGTAGTACACAGCTCTTAGCTACCAGAGAAATTGTTATTGTTGGATTTATTTGGCATTTTGGGGAAGAATCTCTATCTCCCTCACCTTTATTGCTGTTTACAGTGCCCTATCTGTTTTCTTTGCAGAAATTCACCATATAGATTTCGTTTCATAAGACATCACTCAAAGATTATTATTTGTGTCATTTTTGTCACAGAGGAACAGGCCTTGCTATTCGATTCTGCTTTCCTGCCATTTTTTTTTTTAGGGGTTCTGGGATTTTATCCTGAGGTTTCAAAGGACACAGTATCATTTTCCTCCTTTGCTAGTCAAAAGCTGTTGCAAAAGGGAGGAAAGGAGCCACAAAGCCGTTATCAGATATCGTGTCCCCCTATTCCTGACATCTGAAAGGAGGAAGCATTTACACAAAGAGCTGTGTTATGTATAGTTCCAGAACCCAAGATGGGTACCCACAAAAATACAGGTTTGCCACTTCATATGAAATTGTAATCAGGAGAAGCCATGCTTCATTGGTGGTGGGGCCCTAAAGTTAATCTTTCAGTTAACTATGCATTTGTCAGACTGAAAATGCACTCCGGATGCTAGCCAGCTGAGAGAAGGCTAGT
The DNA here is from genome assembly GCF_059951505.1 of Python bivittatus. NCBI lineage: Eukaryota > Metazoa > Chordata > Lepidosauria > Squamata > Pythonidae > Python > Python bivittatus. Next base: position 15,924,376 of record NW_028277035.1, read on the forward strand.
CTGTAGGAGATGACAACAACATTGATTTTCCTGAGGGAACTGTCAGAATATCTGATAGAAAATCACCATACCAGCTAAATTTTCCTGGGTCAACAGGGTAGCAAAACTGTTCAAGAAGACAGATGAGGAACCTGGGAACAAGTGTTTGGTGCCAGAGTAAAATAGAAATGGATCTAGGAAGGGATCATAAAGAACAATCCTGGAAACCAAATGAATCTCAAATTAATTTTAGAAGTAAGCTAAAATTCATAAATCTACCAGTTGCACAGCCAAAAACACAGCATCCCTTCAAACAATGGATATTCAAACTCTAGAACTGTTATTGTTTTTGTAATAAAAAGTACATTGGACTTAGTGGCTGTGAGGATGCAGTCAAGATGAAATGGAATGAAGGAATTAGTAGTTTGATTCTGTCTACTTGACCGAGTGACAACTACTGAAACTTTTAGGATTTTTCTTGTGTGTGTGTGTGTGTTCCAGTACTCTGGCTTGGTCAATTTATAAACACTATTATGGATTAGTTGGCTGGATGGTCTTCTATATATAGTTTCAGTTTAATGGGAGGAACTTTCATAAATTTAATTAACTGAAGATGCACAAAGAAGATTAGTATCAGGCCCCATTAAGCTACTTAAAATTCTCTTTTCTCTCCTGAAAGACTTCAGGCCCATAGCTCTCTTGATTGTCTGGATTTTGTTCATTTGTTTAAGCCAAAAAAACATGGGGTAACATGTATGAGCTCCACTGTAAGAATTAGGCTATCTAGTGGAAAGATTTCTGTGAAAGATTCTACAGAGCAGTTAGATATTATTCCACCTGTTTCATTCAGGCTGGGTTCACACGCTATATCAAACCATAATGTGGTTTGCTAGGCTTAGCATGTTTTGTGAACTCAGTTGATCATAGTTACTAAGGAAAATATGATTAAACTTGATTTTGTAGGCTCTTGGCATACAGATTCTGAACTGGATATAGAAGGCAGTCATGAGTAGAGGTGTTTTCAACAGGGGTGGGTGATCTGAGGTTCTATAACCAAATATCGCTTCCCCTTTTTAGGGCACTCAGAGACCCTTTGATAATAATTATGGAATTGCTATTTTGAGGAGGAATCCATAAAACTTTAAGATCTAAATTAAGTATATAATGGTTAAAATGCAAAGAAAACCACCCAAACTCTCCCAAAACTCCTGTTCTACCCACATTTTTAATGTATCTCCATTGACATTGTTGTCTATCCCTGAAATCTTTAGTTACAGAAAGGCAAATTCTAGCTGAATGTCAGGAAAAATTCCTTAACATTAACAGCAGTTCAACAGGGGAACCAGTTAACTAGTGAGCTAGTGGCCTCCCCTTCATTGGATGCATTTGAGCAAAGGCTAGATACTAGATAGCCATTTGTGGAAAATTTGGATTCCTTCAAAGAGTAAGGGGTTGGACTTGGTGACCTAAATTATTCCTCCCAAGTTTATGATTCTTTATGCCACCACAGAAAAGCATTGCTCTTGGATTCCTGCTCCCTTTAACTTCCATATATGGGGATTCATAAGTATCCTTACTGGGACAAGTATATTGAACAACTAACAGTGAGTATATAAAGTTAATTTTATTAGGGGAACATAGATGGAAAAGCCTGTTGCCCTTGCAGAGTAGGCATCAATAATTTAATCCTGTGATCTTATTTAGCTATGGAGAAAAAAGAAAGAAAACAGATTACAAGAGAAAAGAGACTATAAGCGGGGTTGCCATTAATGTGAGGAGTCTTGATGGTAAAGGGAAACAATCTGTTGGGTTGAGGACTTTACCTTTACTTTGTTGGTCCCTTTTGTTCAGACAGGTTAGCAACTGCTGCCACTTTGTTTCTGATTATTTTTCTCCCCCTCTCATTATCTTTGTTGGCCCAGATGATCAGTAACAGTGCCTCAAGCCACTTTATGTTGGTTGTTGAAACATGAGTGATGGTGGGGTGTCCTATTAAGAACATAAGCAGTGCCCTGCTGGATCAGATTCCTGGCTCATCTAGTCCATCAGTCTGTTCTCACGGTGGCCAACCAACAGCACAAAGAAGCCCACTAGTCTCCTAGCAGACGGCCTTCACAGCCAGTCCACTGCCATCTAGGCTAATAGCCATTGATTCCCGTGATTCCATGGATTGATCCAACCCTTTTTTGAAGCCAGAGAGCTGGGAGCCAGCACCACATCTCATAGTAGCAAATTCCAAAGTTTAATTATACATTGTGTAAAAACAAAAACAAAAAAATCCTTTTACCGGTTCTGATTCTTCTAGGACTCCATTGCACTGAGTGACCTCTGATTCTAGTACTTTGAGAAGGGGAAATTTATTTATTTATATTTATATTTCAAATTTAGTCACCTCCCATCTCACTCAGAAAGCTTTTCCTTGCCACTTTATCCACACCAGGCATAATTTTGTACATCTCAATCATTTCCCCTGTCATTTGCTCCTTTCTAGACTAAAAAGTCCCCAATCCATCCTAGAGGAGCTGCTGCAGCTTAGTTGCCCTCCTCTGAACTTCTCCAGCTCTGTAGTGGGAAAAGAGAATGGCCTAGAGGGACAGAAGGAAGAGCCACTACCAAGGCAATGATCAGATAGAAAATGACTGAGTTGATTTCCTGGTTTGGGCTACCTTGAGTGGCCGACAGATTATGAGAGTCCAGCCTTGGTGCCTCTCAGGAGACATTTAACTTGTCACTTCTCATGGCATTTTGTACATCTCAGTGGTATTTGGAGTTCTTGGACATTAGACCATGAGGAAATCCAGGGCTATGAATTAGATTAGGAAGTTGGGGGGGGGGATTCCTAAAAATACCGTATTTTTCCGACTATAAGATACTTTTTTCTAAAATCCTTACCCTAAAAACTGAAGGGCGTCTTATTCAAGGAAGTCAGCTGAGAATCGCACGCTTCCAAACTGCCCATACTTTGTTTCTGCAGAGAGGCTTCCTCCTATTGCTAGCCTCCAATCACGAATGAAATAGCTTGTCTCCCAAACAGACTTCCTCCAATCACGAGCCTGATGTAACTGACGTCAGCTGATGCTGAACAAACCAATTAGAGGAAGGCTGATTGCAGAGACAAGCTATCTGCAGTTTCACTCGTGCTTGAATGAAATCAGTTAAGCAAAAGAGCATGGAAATAGAACTGCAGAGAGACGGTTTGGACCTCCTCCCACCGAGTGTATCAGGTCAATGTTAACTAATTACTAAATAAAAATGTGTTCTGCACTATCTTTAAAATATTGATTTTTTAATTTTGGGCTGGAAAAGTGGGGGTCGTCTTGTACATGGGGGCGTCTTATTGTCGGAAAAATACGGTAAATGGCAAATCATTTTTGAGTTGTTGCCAAGAAAGCAAATATGGATGTGTCAGTGTAATCCCCGGGACTCAAACTCAACTCTGAGGAGACTTTATTTAAAAAGAAAGAAAGAAAAGAAAACAGTTAAATGGTGTTTTAAGGGCTAACAAGTGATAATGTGCTAAAAATAGAGCCTGAAATCCTTGATCACAGAGGGCAATGTGATTCAAAGCAAGAATTGCTTTGAAAAAAATAATATGGTAGCATGTAAAGTGTTTCCTACAATTTACTAATCCACCCTTGCCCCAATACAAGTGTTGACTCTGTAGCTAGTTCTTTCTTTTTTATTAGGAAAATAAATACGTGAGAAACATTGCAACATAGTCACAAAAATTAATACTGATTGCTAGTTTTCCATCTCAACTTTTATTTTTGCTCTTTTTAAAACAGCAACAGAAGCTTTAATGTGCATATTGCTAAATCCCACTGATTATATTGTGGTGTTAGACTCATGTTTTTCATGCCAGATGAAATATTTGGGATTGAAAATGCTTCATTTCAGCTGAAATATTGGCTAAGAATTTATGTACAAATAAATAATATGGATGCATGGGCGGGGCTGTAACTCTCCAGATGTTGCTGAATTATAGCTCCCAGCATCCTTCACTTTTGGCTGTGCTGACTGGAGTTGCTGGGGAATGTTGTTCATCACATCTGGCAGACCACAGGTTCCCTGACCCATTGGTATGAAAAGTAAAGGAGGCGGGGGCGGGGGGGAGGAACAGTTTATTAATGCTAGAAATAATTTGGCATAGTGTGCTAAGTTAAAAAAAAAAAAAGTCAGTGGAAGCCAAATGGAAGAGCTTTACCAAAAGGTGGAAAGTCGTGTGACTTCATGAAATCATGATAGTCACAGTAAGATGACATATGACCATTCTTGACCATTTTGCATACATACACAAGGTTCTTTCTCTGCCTACCCACCCAGTTTTTCCTTCAGCTGCTCCTTTCCTTGAGCTTCAAAAATACATTTGAACATAAGATGAATTTAAAAAGCTGTGGTTTAGTTTTTAAAAAAATGCAAAATCAGCATGTAGGCATTGGGATTATTGTCACCTTTCATTTCCTTGGAACTATAATGTAGATGTCATATTAACTTTAAATATGTGTTTCATTATGTAGTGGAATAATTTAGTAATAAATACAAGTTTAGATGGGCATTATAACGAGCCAGCTTTTTTGTTTGTTTTCAAGGAATTGCCCTTGATCTTGACTTCCCTGATTTCCTATGTTGAAGGTCACTCCATTTTGCTTGTGATAGGAGATTCTGAATGTGTATTTATCAATACTGCATGCAGCTAATTTAGTTTTATGGACAAATGACATTCTCCTAGAAGAGAGAGCAGTTAAGTAGTACTTAGAAACTGACAATTCTCTAGGACATTACTTCCAGAGAAGGTGGCTTTAAAATACTTCAACATTAATATAGTGGATTTAATATTAATATGGGGGGGGCGTGTGGAGAGATCAGAAGCAGCAGTAGTCATTTTAATAAGCAAGTAAAGATAAAGCAGAATCCAGAATTTTTCAAGCATATTTCCTGAGAAGGGATTAAATAAGAAAAGGGAAATTGAATGCACAATTTGGACAACTATGTGCAACTTGATGCCCTACAGAGGTTTCGGCTAGAACTCTCAATTTATTGCCATGGCATGATGGTAAGATTGAGTTTAAAAGCAACTCAAGTGCATTAGTTTGCCAACACCTGGTTTAAACTAATTGCACCATTCGGCACAAGGTTAAGGTTGGAGTGGAATTTGATTTAGATACTAGTTTCACTATTTTCAACATCCTAAATCTAGCCCCAAGAATTTCTCTATCATATAAGAACTAGAGAGGAAAGCTGACAGCAGAAAGATTGCTGGAGCAGCCAAGTCTTCCTTTTTTTTAATTGCCCCTTGCTTTTGAGCTTTTAATATATAGCTTGTTCTGTAGACAATAATACTTATCCATTCTGTGAAAAGATTGCTGCAGACAAGTACACTGGCAATTGTAGGGTTGCAAACTTATATATTTATGCTTTTGGTATACAGACAAAGGATAATGCAGTAAACGTAGCTGCACTGATGAAAACGTCAGAAGATTTTGTAACAAGTTTGACAGGAACCAGTTACCCAGAAAAGTGATAGGCTGCCCTTTGTGGATGTCTTTCAAGAGAAGGCTAGACAGGCATCTGTTTGTGAAGCCATTTAGAATCCTGCATTGATCTGGAGTTGGTCTCTGGGGCCTAAATGATCCTGCCAACTCCATGATTCTGTGATTCACATTAGAAAAGGTATTTCATAGCCATGTAAGAGTCCACAATTGCTGAATAGCCTAGACCTGGGAGCAGCTACTTATATAATCTCAGTGTTTATATTTTAATAGCAGTGTCGTGGATTCAGTCTGAACAAGGAGCACAACACTGAGAAAAACCATGTTTATTGCAATGATCATTGGGCGCCTGCTTTACAAGAAAGAGGGACCCCAACAATAGAAAAACAAAGATTTTTATAGAAGTTGAGGGTTACAAGATGGGAAATCCTAGGGATCTGATTTGCTGGCCATTTTGGGGAAGCTAGGTAGGTCCTTGTTAGTCACCTGGGGTTAGTTCTATTGTTAGGCAAAATGGCCTTTCAGGAAGGCAGGAGAGCTGAGGAAGTTCATTGTGAAGGAGATGGAATGTTGAAGTCATCAGCTGATAGAGGATGAAACCTGGGGTTTCTCTCTGTTGCAGTTTCCTTCTTAGGGCTGCCTTTGGGAGGCTTCTATTCTAAATACCCACAAAAGGGTCCCATCACCCTGGGCACAGAGAGAACTGCTCCTGTCTGTGCTCCTGCTCTCTGAAGATGCCAGTCACAGGTGCTGGCGAAACGTTAGGAAACAAAACTTCCAGAACACGGCCACACAGCCCGGAAGACCCACACCAGCCACCTTCTATTCTTTGGTTTGATGGGATTGGAGGGGGCTTTATCTGAGGAAAGGGAGGGTCAGCTTGCATCTGATAGGATTAAGCAAAGAGATGAACTGGGTTTGACCCTAGTCATGTCCAAAAGTCAGGGAGGAAAAGAGTGCAACTTCCATTTTGTGTGTTAGTTTTATTTTCTCCATTACAGCAATATTCTCACTCTTATACTTAGGAAGACATATTATGTTTGAAAGTGTGAAGTCTGTAAAATCTGAGAAGCTGGGGTGGGAGAGTGATGTGAGAGTCCCGTAGCCAGCAGAAGCATACTCTATTATGTAAAATTGTTAAAATATAGAATAAATGAGGCAAAAATAAATTTGTCCAACTTCACTAAATTTGCATATTTACATAATTGTTTTGATCATTAAATACAGAATATACAGCATTCATGTATTCTACAGTCAGTGTGCTGTTATTCCTCTTACTAATACTTCCTTGATCATTTGTTGAAATTGTGCTTTGGAACTGCTGATTAATATTTATAAGGTAGCTAGGAGAAAAATAGTATATCGTCTGCCAAGCCTCGTTATCTACTTTTGATCTGGAAGACAGCAGAGAATGACAACTTTCTCTGGGTTCTTGAATGATGTTATCACATTTTAATTTATACATGTGATGATTATAGTTGTCATATGATGGCTTGAATACATCACAATAAATTAAGTGAATCATTCCCTCTTCCGAGTTCAGGAAATTGTCTAACCCAGGCAAGATGGAAGGTGATAAGTTTATCATGGGTTGGATTTCATTTATCACACATGCCTCTGAAATTAAATATATTAAATTTCCAATACAAATAAAAGTGATGATAATATAGGACTACCACGTCTGAGCAGCACAAATCCAAATAAGGACTAGATGGCAACAAAGAGGTGCTAAAAAACTTCATCTTGCTACCATCTGGTGATTATCCATATTTTTGCAGCACCGTTGTTTCTTTGGGTTAACTTCCTCACATAGCATGGATAGACAATGAGCAGTCAAGGAAAGTAAGTTTCACTATGTTAGAAAGGAGACAGGGCATATTTCTACTGAAAAGTACTTTTGTTTTATTTAGTAGCTTTTTTATATCATCTTACTATATTTATCATCCTGGTTTATGCAACAACTTAGACTAAAATGCTTGCAAACAAAGGAGGGGGGAGCCATATTACATTAAAGACCAGATTTCACATTCTGCCTTGTGGAATCTTGTCTCCCTGGAAGTGACATTAGTTCCATCCTCTTAACATTCCACACATCCCTTAAGACCTGGCTATGTGATCAGGCCTGGGGATCCCAGGTGATATTTTGCAATGGCTCCCTTATTGTGACTAACCTCATCCTCTCTTGTTCCGTGTGCTTTTTTATAGTTTTTATAATGACTGTTTTATATGTATTTATTGGTTTTCTTTTTAACTGTCGTACACTGCCCAGAGTCACTTTTTTGTGAGATTGATAGCTATATAAATATGATTGATAAATAAATACATAAATAAAACAGCACTGAAATCACTAAATGCACATTTACTCCTTTTTTTAAAGCTAAGAGGGTAAGGGCCACTCCTCTCTCTCACTGAAGAACATTCCACTATTTACAATAATTCAGGAGAAAAACCTGTTTCCACATGCCTGATAAAAAAGTCTCTCTAGGCAATGGTATTCTCAGAAATGTTTCTGCACACCTCAGCAACCAGGCAGCCTTATTCTGAGAGTAGGCAAATATAAATGTGGCCTTGGTTCTGATATTTTATTAGATCTATTCTGCCTCTGAGCAGTGCACAAATGAGAATTAATCAAATAATTAAGATCACCCATGGAACAAAAATCTCTGTTGGCTTGTTGAATGTAAGAAAGCTGTACACTGTGTGCTGAAACTTAAAGATAGATATATATAAACCATAGACCATTCATAGAAATGTATATGAAAAAAAGACTTATTTTACAAGTGGTAACATTTGTGGATACAAACCATATCAAAAAATATGTAGGTGCTGAACAAGATCACAGTTCTCTTCATTTCAGCTGGGTTTTCTTAAGAAGTATGCCCAGAGTGCCATGATTATGTGTTTAATTTGACATTAATTAGACCAATTTGACATCCCATCACACACACACACCCTCCTTACGTGTTCATCAGTTTGGGATGTAAAATAGATAATATATGTGTAACTTTTAACTTAATTGTGCCCAATTCTGGATTACTTTTGAGCAAATGGCTCTGTCAGCCTAAGAAAAGGAAACCATAAAATTGTATTTAACAGCTGAAAGACAGAATTATATGCAATCAACAGCTGTTAGTTACAGGATTGCCACTTTAAGAGCACAGCTGTTTGATTGTATCCACTTTTAAAGTGTTATTCAACCCTCAGTTCCCAAGCCCTTTTCTAAAGAACTGTCATTCTCCTACAAAGAGGAACTTGGTTGAAAACAACTGTAGACTGTAAAAAGAATATGTGCTGTCAGCAGTCTTTCCTCTTTTAGCCAGATCATGTTATTTTGCAAGGCCAAATGCTTTCACAGGATGCCAATTAAATCAGAAAAAAAAGCTGCAATTTGTAATGATTTCCTTCTCCAATCCTCTAAGTGCTCAGATTGTGTACAGCACAAGTGTATGCATTTATTCAATCCCATTATGTTCAATGGGACCTATTTCCAGGTAACTGGTAATAACATCAGCGTGATACAATTTGTTCGCTGAAAGGCCACAAAGCTACTGTTCTCATTACATATCCGTGTATTTGTGTGAAATTGGATAGAAAGAGGGCGGGGAAGCTGTAGTCCTAACTGGCCTATCATAGCTGCTGTTACTGTCCCTTTTTGTTTTAATTGTCAGCTGGTCAGCTATCACAAAGGTGGCTGAGATATTGGCCACAATAACCGTTTCCCAGGCAAACTGGCACCAAACCTTGATAAAAATGTTACCTCAAATAGTAAGAGCTTTCTGACAAACTAAACTCCAGTATCTAGCCACCCTGTCCAGTCCTCAGCGTCCATCCCCTGAGAAGGCTGCCTCACTTTGCCTAATAAGAGCACCAGTCCTGTTTGTACAGAGGCATCCTGCATAGTGAATAGAAATCTCCATGGTTCTATGGTTCTTTAGTAAAGAAGAGGCTCCTATAACAAAAATGAGTTGTTGAATATAAATCAGATGAGTTTGATATTTCTATTATCTTCTTGACCTGTCACCAGATAGTGTAACCTCTTGACTGGGGTAGGGCTTTGTTTTATTTTATTTTGTTCACCAGGGGCCATTTCAGATTGGCCAATTCAGAGATTTTCCTCATAGGTTTACTACAATATGATGCCCTTGCTAGCATGTGTCTGGTAATTACATTTTTCTGGAATATTCCTGAATTAGCAGAGGAAACATGTGTTTCTCCTTCTAAAGTAAGCTAGGGTAGTGCTTCCCAAATCTAGGTAAATGATCCAGAATTGGGTAAAAGTGTTTTTTCTTTGGCTAACAACACCTGAATCCATTACCCAATCACAATAGGGACATTTAAATTGGCTTAAAGATTGCCATGTGTACTAAAATATATTTGAAAGTCTTCCAAAGTCTTCCTGTTAAGATGGAAATTGATGAAATTACCCATGGTAATTTGTTGAAATGACATAAAGATCATTCAATTATATTGTTTTTATAATGCAGGTAGTCCGCATGTTATGACCATTTGTTCAATGACAGTTCAAAGTTACAATGATGCTGAAGGAAGGGACTTATGACTAGTCCTCAAAGTTCTGGCCATTGCAGCGCCCCTGTGGTCACATGAACAAAATTTGGTCGCTTGGCAACCAGCTCACACTTATGACTGGTTGTCACATGATCACCATTTGAAACCTTCCCTCCAAGGAGTTCTCTACAAGCTTAAGAACTTCTCCCAGAACTCAAACAACAAAACCTAGGCATGTACCTTTTGCAATATCCCTCCTAAGCTACAATTTTACAAAGTTATAATACAGGGGATGAGCATGATCTCTCTAAATGGGAAACCAAGGAGTTAAGTCACAAGAGGAAGCTGGTGGATTTCACTTTAGGACCTCCAATGACCCTAAGTCAAGCACTGAATAAGGATTCAAGAGGAACTTGGAAGATATTATTTATGTATGAATATGGTTTTAATTGTATTTTAATTAATATTTATTCTTGTTTTTACTGTAAACCACCCAGAGTTGCTTCCTAGTGAGATGGGCGGTGACCAAATTTGAAATATAAATTAAAAAAAATATATAAACATACTTTCTTTTTCGGAAAGTTGCCAGCTTGTGACATAGACATTTTCCCCAAAGTCCTGCTGTCCTACCTCATCCTGGCAGAGTGTGTGTGTCTGTATGTGTGTTCCTGGGAGGGATGAGCAAAGAACGTGGGAGTGTATGCCAAGAGTTATATATTCTCAGCAGGATCACCCAAGGCATGAAGGTCATCCCAGCTGCCCAGCTAAAGCATGCGGGGATCAAGATTGGGCAGCACCAATATAGGAAGATGCAGGAGATAGATAATCACTTTAGTGACAATGGCAAAAGTATCAATTCATACTGCATGGGAGAAGAAAGCGGTAAACCACTCCTGTATTTTTACCAAGAAAACCACATGGATAGAAAATATTAAGTGACTGACAATATAGTGCCAGATGATGGGCCCATCATCTCAGATGGCACTCAACATGCTACTGAGGAAGAGCTGAGGATCTTTCAGAGTGCTAATGTTGTTTATGATGCAGCTAGATTAAACCTTTTGGAATGTTTAGTTTGTTTATTTATTAATTAAATTTATATGCCACCCATCTCCCCCAGAGATTGCTGACTGAGATTGGACACTTTCAGTCAGAAGATCACACTGTTTATAACTCAGGACATGAAAAACAAAGAAGGAATGGTGTTGCTTTTATAGTTAGGAAAGGTAAAGCAAGAACAGTACTTGCTACAATGCAATGACTGAATAATATCTATATTATTAGACTTTGTGGACAACCCTTTAATATGACAATCATCCAAGCTTATGCTCCAACCACTGATGCAGAAGAAGAGGAAGTTGATGAGTTTTATCATCGTTCATTTTGAAATCAACAGAACATGCAAGCATGTGCTGTTTGTGATTGGAGAGTGGAATGGCAAAGTTGGAAACATTAAAGAGGAAAATGTAGTTGGTTTGTATGACTTAGGAAACTGACATGAAGCTGGACTTTACAATTTCTGCTACTCCAATGATTTCTTCATAGATAACACTGTCTTCAAGCAACCAAACGATACCTCTATACATGGACCTCACCAGTATATAGAAATTAAATTGACTATACTATTGCTAAAAGGAAATGGAGGAGCTCAGACATGGCCAGGTGCTGACTGAAACAGATCACAAACTGATCGTGTGCAAGTTCCATGTTAAGCTAATGAAAAAGAAGAAAGCCAGTCAGTTTCCACAATATGATCTTGAACATATACCCACCATTTTCAAAGAGAACATCAGGAACTGTTTTAAAGTCCTGAACTTCATTGATAGAAAACCAGTTCATTATGGAATGAACTTAAAGAAGTCATTAAGGATGAATGTGAAAAGAGACTGCCAAAAAAAAGAAGAAAGAGAAGAAAGCAAACTGGCTGTCAAAACAAATCATGGAAATTGCCAAGAAGAGAAGAGAAGCCAAGCCAAGAAAACAAAGTTCTCAGGAAGGAACTTAACAAAGAGTTTCAGAGAGCTGTTAGAAGAGACAATAAGCAGTATTACAACATCTGTAGAGACACTGAAGGTGGAAACACACGGAAAAGCAAGGAACATCTTTCAAAAGATCTCTGAATTCAGAAGGAGGTTCCAATCTCAAATTGGTTTGCTAAAGAACCCCAAGGGACAGATAGTAACTAATTCAAAATAGATCAAACTAAGATGGAAGGAGTATACTGAAACACTGTACAGTAGAGATGTCAGAATCCAAGATACCTTAGAAGATATTCCCTACTTTTACAAGAACCTCTAGCACAAGAAGATGAAGTTAAATCAGCACTCTGATCATTAACAAGTCGGAAAGCTACAGGAACTGATGCAATACCCACTGAAATATGGCAAGCAACAGAAGAAGAATCAGTAAAAGTTCTAATCAAACTATGCCAGCAAGTCTGGAGAACAGCAGAGTGGCCAATAGATTGAAAGAAGTCTATCTACGTTCCAATACCAAAAAAAAAAAAAAAAAAAGTGTGAGAGAGATTTAACAGTGTGTGCAAATTATCAAACAATACAGGTAGTTCCCAGGTTAAGAACGCCCGGTTTACAGGTGACCCATAGTTAAGAACGGAGCCTACTGTAGCAAAATTCAAGTTAAATACACAATTATTTGAGTTAAATGCACAATGCTTCAAGTTCAGTACACAATACTACTTGTACACCATTATACAATAATAACACTGTTCCATCTTACATACAAATTCAACTTAAGGCAGACTTTGGGAATGGAACTTGTTCTTAAACTGGGGACCACCTGTATCCTTAATTTCACATGTTAGCAAAATAATGCTTAGGATCATCCAACACAGATTAGAGCTGTACATAGAAAAAGAGATGCCAGATGTTCAAGCTGGCTTTAGAAAAGGTTGAGGAACACAAGAGATTGGATAACTGAGAAAGCCAAACAATACCAAAAAGAAGTCAGTATGCGCTTCATTGATTATAGAAAGGACTTTAATTATGTCAATCATTGTATACAAGTATTCCACCTTTAAAATATCACCTGAAACAAGTTTAACTGGGGTGAAAGTTTGAAATAGATGCACCAATGCAATCTTCATTCCCTCTGTGAGAGGAAACCTTTAGGTTTTGGGAAGCTGATAAATGCCAGCTTAACATTCATTATATGCATACCTTTGGTTTTTCTCTGGGATTCTTTTTAAATTCAAGTAATGCAAACAATAATCTATTATTTAAAAACAGGTTGCTGAATGTCTTTGCCCAAAGTAATTTGTTTAAATTACCACAAAATAAAATTGCCCCTTGGTTTGCACTTAATAAAACAAAAATTGAATGCAGACATTATCTGAGATGTGTTACAATGCCATCCTTCCGAGAAGCACTTACAAGACTACAGTTCCAGCAAATGGCAACTAGAGAGAGCTGATTTCTCTTCTTTTTTTCCCAATAATTTTATTGAAGATTATATAGAACAGAAAAAATGAATACAAAAACCTAATACAAAATTACAATAAAAAATAAGAAAAAAGTGTAAAGAGAAAAAAAAATTCCCCCCACAAAAAAAGAAGAAACTTTCCCTTTCATCCCCAGCAAATATATACAACTCATCAATCAATCAATCAATCAATATTAATCAACAAAAGGTGTAAAGATTAACAAACATAACAACTTAAACATTTAATCATCCTTTCCATTTAACCACAGGCAATCTCAATTAATAATTAAATATTATAAAAAGATAAAAAATTAACCATTAATCATCACCCGAGATAGCAACCCATTATTAATCCCAATTAACAATTAAATGTTACAAAAAAATAAAAAAAACTATTAAACATTACCAAAAATAGTAATCCCTTATTTTTATATCAAAAATAGTAATGTAGATATTGCAAACTAATCCATTACGTCCAGTCAGACATTTCCAAAAAAGAATAATCCAGGCAAAGTAACCATTAAACATAACAAAAAATAACAACCCATTTCTTAACCATAATCAAATAACCATTTTTGTATTTTTTCTTCTGCCTCCCATCAATCCTTAAATCCCATAGATAAAATTCCAACATCTGCTTTCTTCTATTATCCTTCTCTTGTCTCGAAATCCTTGTCATCTTTGTCCATATGTCCATATGTAATTTTTATATAGCCACTCCTGTAAATTTCTTATATTCCAATATAAACGGGTAATCCACATCCCTCTTTTGATATATTTGTATACCTTTTTTAATTTTCAAATGTTCATCCAATTCCATTTGTAAATCCAATATTTCCATATCTTTCTTATAGGTTATAATTTTTAAGTCCACATTAAAATCCATTTCAGTTATCTTCCAAGGAGTTTGGTTTTCTTCAATAGCAACTTTTGATTCCAATATAGGGTTAAATAGTCCAAGCATTTCTTGAGCCAATTTATAGAACATTTCCTTTAAAGTAGCCGTCTGGTGCTCTCTGGTGATTAACCTTCAAAGCTTCATTATCAGGGCAAAATATAAACATGAATTCTTTTCCAACATGAGGCTCCTTTTAATTAACTTCCAAAGTCTTACTTTAAATCAATTTCATCCAAATTTTTAATGTTCAAAAAGTTTCCAAAAAGCAACATTATATTCCCCCTTTTGTTATATATTGCAAAAAAATAAAGAGCTTACAAAGCCGGAGAGGGCCGATTTCTCAATATCCCATATTATATGCACTTCTCCACTTGCTCCAAGGAAATTATAGAAGATTTTACTTATTATTTATTGTACTGCCCTATTTCTCCTTCAGCAGGGGGAAAATTTCTGGAGCCCCTTTTGATAAGAAAAATCATTTTGGCCTGATTCATATAAAATTAAATATCTAATGAATTTAGACAAGGAGCCACTAATTAGCAAGCTTTGCACAGGCTGCTGCTAAACAGAGAGAATATTTTATCAAAAGTTCCTAATGGTTTTTTTTTAATATTTTACCTGCTGTAATAACCCTGTTTTAATGTTTTTTTTACTGATTTTTGTACATTTAAATGTATTTTATTAATGTTTGGCTGCCTGCCACTTTTGTGCAGGTTTTATCTTATTTGTTATGACTGATGTCAATCATGTCGAGCTGTGGAATGTGCTCCAAAAAATGGGAATCCCCAAATAACTGATTGTCCTCATGAGAAACTTACATACAGGTCAAGAAACCACTGTCTGGACATAACATGGTGAAACAGACTGGCTCCAGGTTGGCAAAGGAGTGTGACAAGGCTGTATATTCTCCCCTTATTTATTCAACCTCTATGCTGAAGATATATGGGAAGCTGGATTGGAAGATGAGTGTGGTTTTAAAATTGGAGGAAGAAGCATCAATAATCTGTGCTATGCTGATGACAGTACCCTGATAGCCAAAAATGCAAAGAATCTGCAAGCTCTAGTAATGAAAGTCAAAGAGCAAAGTGAAAAAATAGAACTAAAATTAAATATACAGAAGGCCAAACTAGTGGCAACAAGTAGAACATCCAGCCTTACAATTGGCAACTAAGATATCCAAGTGGTGGATAGCTTCTGCCTTTTAGGATCAACCATAGGCAGTAAAGGAACAAGCAGTCAGGAAATACACCACAGACCAGCACTTGGTAGAGCAACCCTGGAGGCCTTGTTAAATATATTCAAATGCTGTGATGTGTCCTTACTTACAAAGATCAGAATCGTACAAACCATGGTGTTCCCTGTGACATTCTATGGAAGTGAAAGTTGGGCTTTGAAGAAGCAGGATAGGAAGAGTTTCATTGCTTTTGAACTTTGGTGTTGGAGAAGTCTCCTGAGAATATCATGGACGGCCAAGAAAACAAACCATTGGATCATTGAACAAATCAAACCCAGATTTTAGGTACAGATGACCAGGCTCAAATTATCCTACTTCAGACACAGTATGTGAAGACTCAGCTCTCTAGAGAAGGCTGTGATGCTGGGAAAGATAGAAGGAAAGAATATACGAGGACAACCAGCAGCAAGGACTCAGTTATAGTGTTGATCGGTACACTGTTGGAAGACCTGAAAGACTGTCATGGAGAAAAATCTATTTATATGATCACTAGGAGTCAAAAACCACTTGATGGCACATAAGCAATCCATCATTCAAAACATAGTCATTTATCTGGGAGTAAACTTTTCTGATCATAGTCTTATTTCTGAGGGTGTAGGTAACTCTCTGTTGCTTATATCCTTTCCAAGGTATCTGCTAGAAAGGCTATTTGCAGCGTGCTGTTCAAAATCATTCTCCTCAGACCCTTTTAAAAGCTGAAGAAAGCAACAGCCTAGGGGTTGGCAACAAACTATGATTTTGTGTGTATATTCCTACTAAACCAAAACCTAAAAAAAAGCATCATGGTTTAATGTACTGCATAAATCCAGCCAGCTGTTTCAGTGATTTGATGATCTATCCCTCCAAAGGCAGCAACTTATTGTCCATTTTCAATTACAGTCTTCATCATGGGGTGCAAACTGTTAAATACAGTATCCCTGTCTTCCCCAATCACGCCCTGTGCAAAAGATGTATTGTTGCCTATACATTACAGATGGACAGTCTGTCACTGAGAGGTAACTAACATTTACAACAAGCCTGTAATGTAGTGCAATTCTATTACTCCCATGCAGCAGATTGGAATGATCGTCACAGCCATCCTATCCGATGTGACCTGTGCGAAACGAACGCTTGAATTAATATCGCCTGTGACTGTTGTGTTTGTGTAATACCTTTATTCACTCAGTCGTGCTCCGAGGGATGATAAAGCAGGACTTGTGGAATGGGATTTCCTCTCCTTGGATCGCCTCAAGAAAACATATCCCGTACAAATCCACCGCAGCTTGAAACGAAAGTTAACTTTCCTGAACAACTCCAAGGCCTGAATCCCGCCGAACGCAGCGACAAGCGTATTTATCTGCCGGTGATCGCGGTACCCGAGATGCATGAAAAAAGTAAAGCGCCACAGACGCTCAATTTTCCTACATAGCTGATAGGATTCCCCATATAGCTTCTCACGCCCCGCTCCGAGCAAGTCGCGGGACGGGAGGCTCTGATTTGTTCACCAGATCAGGACAGTAGCCAATCGGAGGAATCCTCATTTCTTCTATAAAAGCCGGGGCGGAGTTTTTAGAGTAAGCCGTAGTGGAGTCTGCGGGATCTAGTTGTCTCCGGAACAGAAGGAGAGGCGGGGAACCTTCGCGTGCCTTACTCAAAGCTGCGGCCGTCACTGCTTGTTCTGTGCTTTTGTTAAGTAAATGAATGAAAGGCTAAATTATTTGTTTTAAAGAAATATCTGGAGGTCTATTTATTTTAAAAATCAATAGTTTATTCTTTGTTTCAACTCCGACTCGGGTTATCCGAGGGGTCTCCGACCGCCTGTGTTTTTCCTGGAATAAAAGGTAAGGGGCTGGAGTTCTGGGAGATGGGCTATTTATTTCGCCATAACCTGTGTGCTACTGGTGGGTGGCTGTCAGCGGATGTGTCGAGAGGGCAAGCCCAGACATGTCTTCGAAGTTGGTGTCCTTAGAGTAAGAGATTACTGACTTGATGAAGTCTGTTTAAGTGTAATAATAGTTCCTGTGTCTATCAGCTGGAATAACGCAAACTAAGGAGAACAAGAAGTGAAAGATTTCCCATTCATATCCATATTTTCCAAATAAGGATTCCCGAAAGGAAAGTGAGAGAGATAAAGCCAGCTGTGGCAGAGAATATTATTATTAAAATGTTACTTGTTATATTTATGTTGTTAAACTTGGCAATACTTAACTCAGCCTCTCCCAACCAAATGCCCATTTAATTCTGCTAGCCCCTTGGCAGTGCAGTCAAGCCCAACACTTCTAGAGGACGCTGGATAGTGGCAGGCTAATTTAACGGATCTATTATGTCAGGATCTTCTAATAAATTATAGTTGACCTTTTCCTACGGGAGAAAGCGAGGAACTTCATAGGGAGAAAGTCAGAATGACATTCACAGTAGTGCTCTGTAGCTAATACAGAGTTAGTGGACTAGTAAATAAATCTAAATCTTTATCCTATTGTATGTGTTGCTCTCTTTAC
Organism: Python bivittatus; assembly: GCF_059951505.1. Classification (NCBI taxonomy): domain Eukaryota; kingdom Metazoa; phylum Chordata; class Lepidosauria; order Squamata; family Pythonidae; genus Python; species Python bivittatus. The sequence goes on from NW_028277035.1 coordinate 15,942,397, forward strand.
AGTGTTTTAAAGGCTTAAATCATAGGGCATTTATAGTATAAAAATAGTTTTAAATGTTTCATTTTTAAAAACCATAAAAAGTATAGAAATATAAGTGAAGGTGTGATCAGGATAATTTATTTTATTTATCAGATTTTAATATGAAAATACCTGTTTCACTGTGGATACAATGGCTCTGTTACAGTTATAACTTTAATTCACATTTGCATTTTCAAACCTCTTCAGCGGCTCAGCTCCGTATTCAATTAATTATTCTGACAATCTCCACCCCCTCAGCTCACATTTTCCCTCCTGCTAAGCTTTTTACCTGTGCATTTTGCATTACTTCTGCCATATGCATGTTACATATGTAGTTAAAGAGCACAGAGTATGACTTGGAGCAATGTCTCTGTGGCTTTACTGCTTTGTAAAAGGCGGCAATATCAAACACAAACTTCTCTAAGTGTTTTGCTTGAAGCAGTCCTGATCTAAATTTTGTATTTCAGATGATTGATACATTTGCAACAAATGGGACTCGGGAGTTACTGCTGCAGCTGAATGTGTTGCTTGAGCAGGAGTTAAGGTATCAGCCAAAGCTCTCTGGCCTGAGAATAATTGAATCAGCTCATGATAACGGGCTCCGGATGACGGCGAGGTTGAGGGATTTTGAGGTGAAGGACCTGCTTAGTTTGATTCAGTTCTTTGGCTTTCGCACAGAGACATTTTCTCTTGCCGTGAATTACTTAGATCGTTTTTTATCAAAAATGAAGGTAGGTCTTTCGACTATGAAGTTATAAGCCTATAAGTGATGTTTCTATTTTGACACAAGACTTCACAAATTGCTGCTAATTTGCTTTTTTAGTCTCCAGCTGCCAAGGAGAATTTTATCACTACAGCATTAGTTTGTAATCTTAACATACAGTTATGCCATGTAAATCTTATTAACTGGCATCAACACTTACTTTTAGCTGAATATAGTGGATGAATAGCTCACAGGAGGAGCATTTATAGCAGAAGCTATAGCAGCTTGTATGGTTTAACATCATTACAAATACCAATTACATTTGGACATTTCAGGATACTTAAGGACTAACAGGGGAACCATACTATGACTATCTAAACCTTTTCCTTGCCAGTCTTATTAAAGCACAGGAGTTCTTTTAATTTGGGTGAATACAGATCAGCCTTCCTCAGCCTAGTGCTAGATTGTTTGACTGCAACTCCCATAATTCTCATTGAGTCTGGGGATTCTGGAATCTGTAGTTCATCATAGAAGTTTGGCCTAATGGACCTTTCTGTTGCCTTATGCAAAGTATGTTGCTACAAGCTTCTGTATATATTTTGGGGAGGGGGCTTAGTGGATTTATGTGGTCTTTAAAACTTCTGGGTTCTTCAATGAAACAAAGATGAGGGAGGTTCCAAACAAGTGTATCCCTCTAATAACATCTTTTAGAAAGTGCTATTTTAGATGTGTGATGCCCTTCAGGCCTGTATGCTGAGCTGAATTGTCTTGAGGGGTAAATATATAAATGGTAGGTGCTTGACTGATGTTGGACAGCAAGGAGTGATTGCTTTACTTTCTGAAACAATAGAAGCATTAATGGCATTGTGCCAGAGCATTGGTTCCACAGTGGGAATTCCTGTTTTCTTGAATAAACGTAAATACACTAGAAGTTTAAAACATAGGATAGAAGAAAATAGCTAAATGATTGACTGCTTTTTATTCTATGTGAGAAAAAGTTGCTATAAGCCCACGCTTAACATTTTTGAGTTAAAAGTCCCATTGAGTTAAATAATATTTACTCTGGTAGGTTTGTAGTCTCTATGCAAAGCAGGGATATTGTAGACTTCAACTCAAAGTCTTTTTTTCTTCTAGGTACAGCCAAAGCACTTGGGCTGTGTTGGGTTAAGTTGTTTTTACTTGGCTGTGAAAGTCATGGAAGAAGAGAGTAATATTCCATTAGCTACTGATTTAATCCGAATAAGTCAGTATCGGTTTACTGTTTGTGACCTGATGAGAATGGAGGAAATTCTTCTAGAGAAGCTACATGGAAAAGTAAAAGCAACAACTGCCTTCCAGTTTCTGCAACTTTATTGTTCAATTCTGTGTGACAGCATTAACTGTGAAAGGTAAGTTTCCTTTTCAGGGCCAATTTGGAATTGACAGTTCCTTTAAAGCAAAGATATAGGTTTATAGAGAAGAAATGTCCTAGTGCCCTAGCAGGATAGTAAATATCCAACAATCTCTTCAGTCCCTTATTAAAATAATCTGGTTGTGCATTTTCAATTCAGATTTTAACCATGTGGTGAATGCCCCCACAACTCATGCAAAAATGCATTGCTAGATGTACATTACAGCAAATGGACAATCTGGCTTTAAGAGATATTAATATTTACAACAAGGCTGTGATGTGGTACAATTCTATGATTCCCCCACAGCAGGTTGAAATGTTATAATAATCCTATCAGATTTGAGCTATCTAAAATAGCGTTCAATAAATATCACTTATTATTTTTGTATAATACTATTATGCACTCTGTCATGTCATCATGGTTATTAGAGTAGTGCTTATGGAGTGGAATTATTTTTCCTTGCTCCTCAAGTAGTAACTTTCTGTCAGTGGCCTTTGAGGTTTCTAGAGAAACATCTCTCATAGAAATGTACCTCATCTGCATGCAAACAAATGCAACAGAGTTAACTCTGTTTAATAACCTGAATTACTTGAATTCTGCAGAATGCAATGGAAAGTGTACTTATCTGGCTTTGAACATGGTATCAGAACTGGATGGAGGAACCAAATGAAAACCAAAAAACCCCCAAAACAATAGACACTCAATTTTTCTGTGTAGCCCAATCAGCAAGATTCTGAACAAGAGTTTGATTTATCTACCAAAGATTCTCTTCCTTGGTTGAATCTAAGCTAGGCTTGAACTACTGTTGAACTTGAATATTGTTTTTAAATATGCTATGATTGAAACACAGTTGTATTTTGATGTGATTTTGTAATTTATGAAAATTTAAAGCTGTGGGCAAATATTAGGTAATGTATTTTTGATTTAAGCTCAAATATTACTTTATGACATTAAGTTAGCTTTTTATATGTTATAACTTCTCAGTTTATTTTTTGCTTTGTGGTAATCCTTATATAGAAATATTGAAAACCAACAAATTAAGCCTTGTTTTATCACAGGAACAATCATCTTAATTTAGAGAGACTTGAAGCCCGACTAAAGGCCTGCCACTGCAGAATTGTTCTTTCGAAAGCAAAGGTAAAGACTCTGATCAATTAGCAGTGATCAATTCAGCAGTTAGAATTTTGCAAAAGCTTAGCATAATTGATCTTAATTATTTTGTCTTCCACTAGCCTTCAGCGTTGGCACTTTCAATAATGGCTCTAGAAGCTGAAGAGGAGAAAGTGCCAGAATTGATGGAAATAATACAATGTCTGCGAATACATTCCAAGGTAGACCATAATTAAATGTTTGTCTGTTTGATGTCATTAACTTTGAATTAACTTTGTTTTCTTAGAAATATTATGACTGACTTGTCAAGAGGCTAAGTATCATTCAAGGATTGCTTTCATCTAAAAATGTTTGGTATGGTTAGATTAGAGGAAGAAGGAAATAGCTATGTAGGTGGCAAGAGAAACTGAATAATTTTCAGGAGAACCCTTGCTCCATTGTAGCCTGACAGTTTTGGAAAAAATCTTTTGTGAAGCTATCTCAAATACATGTTTGGGGCCACAGTTTCAGTCCTTTGTAAATATCTCTGATAACACAGTAGCTATTTTGCAAGCATTAAAATAACTTATTTGCCTTAACTCTTGTCACAGCAAATTGTGCAGTTCAGTTCTCATTGTTTAATTTGTTCAGTGGAATTGAGTAGCTGGCTAGAGTTCCATGTAGAAAATCCTTTTAGTGCCTCTTTATTTGGTCAGCAGAATGGGAGTTAAAGGGCAAACCTGACACTAGGAAACAGGATATAGTTCTGGATTAAGGGTGCTGATATTTGGACAGTGGTGAAGGGCAACTTTAAAAGTTTCCACAACTTAGAGGTTTAGTAGTTTAGAAACCTTTTTGGAAGTGTGGTGAAATTCATAGACTAATTCATAGATTAACTGATTTGTTAAATTAGCCACACTATGTGGTCCAATATAACGTACTAAATAATCCTTGTTTTTCAAATCACATATTACAATGTGTGTATGTTTATGGATTTTATTTTATTTGATCCACCTAGTTATAAGCTGTTTAAATCTTACCTTATAGTACAGAAATCCTTTTTTCTTTTTAAGACAGAGGGTCTTAAATTGTAATATCAAAAACATAGTTCTAATTCTTTAGCAACAGACTTAAAATGTCAGGGTTTTGATAACAGGAACCATGTTTCCTAAAGACCACCTGTAGAAAATTTCAAGTCTTTAGAATATTTCTCTGTTCTAAAAGTGTTGAGAAACTTCACATTATTCAATCTGCTGCAATGAAAGGGTTGAGTGGGCTTAATTGTAGGAAACATACTAGTTCGTGTTTCTGGGCACAATTCAAAATATTTGTTATGACTTTTAAATCCTTAAACAGTTTGGGTTCACGCTATTTAAATGATTGGATTCCTACTTGTGAGTGTACTTAAGTCTTTAAACCTTTTAGAAGGGCCCTTCTCTTGGGCATTTCACTATTAGAGATGCATTTGGTGAGAGTATGAGAGAGGGCCTTCTCATTAGTTTCTTCTAGATTTGGAACATTTTTTTTTGGAATATATTTGGTATATATATGTAGATATGAGTATGTTGATATATACATTTTAACTCCTAATTTTTTCTCTGATGCATAATTATCTTTCATTGTAAATCACTAACTTAATACTCAGTCTCATTTTTGAGAAACTTGTTATCTCAAAATATATTGCTTTGTTATATTTTTTTTCTAGACACTGATATCTCAGATAACTTTAAAAATACAGTTCTGCAACTTTTTATCCTTTATAATCTTAATCTCTGGTGAATCTTCATTCTAGAATTCCCTTTTTAATTATTTACCTAAATCACCTTGCACATTATTTTTTTCATGACAGGTACTAACAATTCATTGTGAACCTGCTTGGATTTTGATGTATCGTCCTGTAATAAATCAGTTTTTAACCTCTTATTTACATTTCCATAGTTTTATATTAAAAATGCTTTCTTGTCATAAGACAACCTAAAATGGTCTGAAGTAAACTAAAATTCGGTATTGAATAACCATTTTTAAGCTTACATGATAAATGAAAGCATGTGTAATTGTTTCAGTGGTATGAACTTTCTAGGTTATGTGTCACCTGGTTATCACTAACATGTATTTTGCTGCTCCTGAGTGGTACTGATTGGTTTTTAATTTCCAAATTTGTTTTCTGCAGATAAATAGTAGAGAGTTTTCCTTTTGGAAGGAACTTGTGTCAAAGTGCCTCTCAGAATATTCCTCAAGCAAATGCTCCCGGCCAAGTGGACAAAAGCTAAAATGGATTGTATCTGGTCGCACAGCCCGGCAACTGAAACATAGTTATTACAGAATTGCCCATCTTCCCACTATCCCAGAAACTGGTCCCTGAAAGGTAAGTTTTCTAAAAGTGGTGTTGACTGAGCATCATAGGAATAATTCATAAGCTAGAGCATTAAAAAATTATAGAATATTTAACTATACTGACTTCTTGAGTTGAAAAAAACTAGTGTAAAAGTTGCAGCACTTTTTTTTAGGAATCTGGAAGATGTAATTCTGTAAGAACAAAAGCATCTATGTCTGAGAACTAATCTCTAGGTATCTCTAAGGAAAATATTGAAGGCCTATTGAAATCTAGTGTCAATTTTATACTCTCAAAGATCCTAATGTGCTTTGCTATACAGGTGATCCTTGCTTAACAACTGCCCTGTTTGGTGACCGTTCAAAGTTACTGTGGCGCTGAAAAAGTACCTTTATGACAGGTCCTTGAACTTATGACTGTTGCAGTGTCCCCATGGTCACATGATTGCCATTTGCAAGCTTTACAGCCGGCTTCTGACAAGCAGAGTCAATGGAGAAGCTGGTAGTGAAATTGCAAGTCGCAGTCATGTGATGTCTCATTTAATGACTATGTTGCTTAGTGATGGAGTTGCCAGTCCCAATTGCAGTTATTAAATGAGGACTACCTGTATTGATCCTTTGTTTTTAATATATTTGCATGCATTCTTCAATCTAAAATGGCACAAATACTGTTTGTAGTAGATGGCATGTAATAACCAAGAAGTAAAGCCCTAAGCAGTGAGAAATATGAATTTTGGGCTTTCCTATTGTTGGTATACATACAAATGCGCTCGCTTACCAACTGCTTGTGCAGTGACTGGTTAGGATGGTGCTGAAAAAGTAGCTCTATGATCAGTCCTTGAACTTGCTGCCAAAGCGTCCACGTGGTCACGTGATTGCGAATCAGGCACTCAATAACTGGTGCACATTTACAATGGTCACAGCATCCCATGGTCATGTGATTGCCGTTTGTGACCTTCACAGCCAGCTTCCAACAAGCAAAGTCAATGGGGAAGCCTGCAGGAAGTTGCAAGTCGTGGTCACATGATGTCTCGCTTAACCACAGCTGGAACTGACTTTAAGTGGGAGCAGTCATGTGATGTTTCACTTTATGACTGCATTGCTTAGTGATGGATTTGCTGGTCCCAATTGTGGTCAGTAAGTGAGGACTACCTGTAATCTTAAAGAACTCTATTAATGAGAGAATAGAGAGTTCATCTTTGCAAACCAGGAACCCTCCAGATATTTTAGGCTTTCTTTCCAGTAAGTCCCTGCTGATTTGGTTGTTGCTGGAGGGGGTTTATGACAGTGGACTCAACAAAGATAAATATAGATAAACAGTTTTGTTCAACAGCATAAAAATTGAATAGTGGAATAATTAATGGGAATTTTCAAAAGGGATAAATTCCTGTTTGTTCTTTTAAAAATTACTACTTGTAAACAATGTTAATTCAACCCACTCTTTTGTGTAAGCATATTTTATGTTACAATAATAATTTTAAAACTTCTTTTGATTCAGGGGCAATCCTGAAGAAGAGTGGATGGGACATTGCCTGGCAACATATGTTCAACTAAGCTTCCCTGTGCTGAAGCAGAAACATTGTTGGATACTTCTGACCTATGGAAAGTGTGATTTCATGAATATTAAACTACAGCCACATTTTTTGACTCTGAACCATAGGACAATATAGCATGTTGCCATAAGGCTGTTCTTAACCCTCTCAAAGTTCTTAATAAAACTGAAGACATTTTTACAAAACAATACTTGGGTCTAAAATGCAAACAAGTCAGCTGATTTTGTTTTTGTCTGCCTCTGGAAATGTGAAATGTGAGTAGTAGGGCTTGATCCTTAATATTCTTCTGAATGCTGCACTTCTGCACTAACTGTTGGCTGAAAATGAGCATAATCTAGATATATTGAGAAACCATCTCTAAACTAATAAAACATGCGCATAGTACTCTGGTGAAAGTAGGAATGTTAAAGGAAAGCATGCTGCATTATGGTAATGATTGATAGGAAACAGTAACTTAAAATTCCAAATGAATCCAAAATTAGATAATTCCTTTAAACTGTGATGCACATTAGAAGTTTGGAACTGAATTAAAGATATGTGGGCCCTAGATTATACTGCTTGCAAGTGCCAGATTTAGTGATCTGTATTTCCAGTGTGTTGAAGTAAAGAATACTTTTTTTTCTTTAACGTAACAAGTATCAGCACCGTTCAGATTCTAGCAAAATGTATTTGAAAGAAGTCGGAAAGTAATACTCACTGTGGAAATTAAAGCTGATTGAAGAATGCAAGTCAGGCACCAGCTGAGAATGTGGGCAATGTCTAAAAATAGGATTAACATTCTAGATCTAGCCTGCAGTGCTTCACCCTAGCCTTTAGTTCAGCTTGTGTGGACCAAAATTGGTGAGACAAGTTAAGCATGATTTGAGACCTCTGTGTTTCACTGCGAACCAAAGCTTACTAATTTTACTGCATTTCCCTGGTTGGATTAAACTTATTTTAGTCCTTGCTATTAGAAGCATAAAGTTTTACATCAGTGTTTCTCAACCATGGCAACTTTAAGATGTGTGGACTTCAACTCCCAGAATTCCTCAGCCAGCCATGGCTGGCTGGGGAATTCTGGGAGTTGAAGTCCACACATCTTAAAGTTGCAAAGGTTGAGAAACACTGTTCTATATGTTTGTATTTAGCATACATTTCGGGAATGTTTCTGTGGTTTTGGATTATTGTCAAACTTTCAGTAAAACATTGCGTTAAATGGACTTCAAAGAATAGAATTTAGTGTTATGCCACTTTAAGCCATTTTAATTGATGATTTTTTCAACTTGAGAATGTTTTCTACCAGTGTATACTGCATTGTTCAGCCAAAAGTTGGAATGGGTTCTCCTAGGAAGAAAGAACTCCTGCAGTGATGCTAATAAAAACTAGGCAGGATTAAATTACTATTTTGCTCATTCTGTTTATAATTATCAGTTGATTCAAATGGATAGTTGAGATGGCTAAACCAGAAGAAGTTAAATTTGTGCATCGTGATTTCTTGAATGTTAAATGGCCTAAGGAGGCAACAGTTGCTAAACAGCAGCCTTGCTACACAGCAGTGATCTGTTTAAGCAGCTGTTAACATGTTCAATAGCTTTTTGACTTTGGTTCCTTTAAAACACTTCTCCCAATGTCTGTTTCTAGCTGTATTGTGTTCAGATTAGTATTCTACCTACATCATTGTATAGGCATTTTTCTGGTTCTGTTTAAATTGCCACAAGAAAAACTGGAAAGGATAATGCAACCATTCTGACATTTTAAATTTTAGCTTCTCTGCCTTTGGTGCTGTCTTAATGGCTCACTTAAAGCTGACTGTCTTGTATTTAGAATTGAAGTAACAAATTTAGGAGAATTGCTTAAGTACAGAAATCTGAAGACTTGTTTTTGGTTTAACCCAGCGTTTGGTACAAACCATTTACTTCTACCTCATTGCAAGCTGCTCTTCAGAACAAAACTGATGGGATGTTTCTTCAGACATTTTTTTTACGGACAAGTTATTAAATTGTATCTAATATGCCTTTGCTATCTGAAGATTGAAAGTGAACAATATTCCAGATGGAGATGTTTACAGTGCCAAGGAGGAACAAACTGGTTATCAGAAAGTCCTATTATGCCTGTAAGCAACAAGTGTACCTTTCAATAAAACACATTGAAATGGAATTGCGTGAATTAAGTTGCTCTGTACTCTAAACAAGGCTATATGTTAAGATATGTATGTCTGTGTTTGCAAGACATGGCTGGTCTAGCCAGCTACTATCCTGGGTCAGACATGTACCTGTAACTCTTTGCCAGCAATGCAAAATTGGAGACACACCAATCAAAGTGTGGGCCATCTTTGATGCTCTCCCAGCTACTGCAAAGGTGATCCAGAAGCTTTTTGCTTTGTTTTCCAGAAAAATATACAGCAGCAAAATATGCAGATGGGCTTGTGGGAACTTACCTTCTTTATCATTTTCCCCTCCCCCGATTGGAGGTTAATTGACCCGATCAGTTAACCTGGATTTAGAAATTGCTGTGTTGTGGGAATTCAGACAGATATTCTGGTCCTAGATTATTATGAATGGCAGTTAGATGTTTTGGACTTCAGCTCCCAGTCATCATGGCCCATATGGCCCAGAACAATAGAATATATCTGGAAGGCACCAGATGATGCTAACCTAGATTTAAGGCTTTTAGTTAGGAGCACCAATTTTGAACCCCACGTGTGGGCAATGGTAAAATTACATACAACTGCAAAGGTTTAAGCCCCCCTCTTCAAATAATGCATTTCAATGAGGTGAAGAGGATACATAAAGATTACCATTTTTCTGCAAATTTGAATGCGCACTTAAAACACAGTTCTTTACATATTCAAAATAAAACAGTAAAATAGGGCAAATCAAATGTTTGGACTCTTTGGACTGTCAATGCCCAGAGTTGTTGAGAGCCAGGCAGCATATAAGTTTAATAAATTACATCTATGACAGAAATAATAGCTGCCATGTTTCCTGTAGCCAGCTAGGAATCTCTTCTTGTGCAATTTTTCCCATACTCCTCCGCAGAAGTCTTCCAGCTCAAAAATATTAGGCCTTCATCCATACACTGCGTGTTTCAGATCTCCCACAGATTTTTCAACAATATTCATCTGAGGATTGCAAAGGCCATTCCAAAACTTTTTTTTCCTGTGAGGACATAATGGTTTGAAGATCACTGTCTTGCTGAAATAATCTCTTTCCAACATCCTCATATGAGTACTATTGATAATTATTTGTGAGAATACTACTTGGGCTTAATGTACACATTTTTCTCTTCTCCTTTGCATTTCAAGTCTGCCTTAGGCATACAAAATCAATTTTATTGATTCCATTTCCTTAATTTGTATAAACAATCCATGTTCCTCTTGTGGCATCTTAATAGCTGAAATAGCAGCCTTGAGTTCTTGGCAGACAAAACACTTAGCATTCTTGGCAATGTACAATTAAAACATACTATACAACAAACTGAGGTAGTTTAAATCTTTTCTTATACATGAAAATTACTACTTAACGATAGATAACTAAACACGTCTAAGCATAAAGATGCCACAATTATAGACAGAGTACACATGGTTAGGGAGCGAATCTGATTACAATTAACTTTTATTTTGTTAATTGGATGAGTGTGTATATGCACAAAGCAGAAGCGTCTTATGTTTAACCATCCTTTTGAAGGTGGTACAACTGTTAGAATTTTTAATTACATAGGAAGCATGTACTTTATTCTTACATATATAAATAAAAGGTATATGCAATGTTTTCCAAACGGATTTCCAGTCACTGAATGAGAATTCACCTCACTGTTTTGTCCTGTCCCCAGTTCTATATCCCCTAGCATGCTGGAGCCAATCAGGGATGCAGAAGGGAACTGTTTGGGTGGCCAAGGCCAAGAACATCGCTGGATACAACCCAGATCTTTTTGACAAGAGTGTTACAAACTTGACAATAAATCATATCTTGGGCTGCAGAAAAATATCCACAAATCCAAGGGCATTCAGAACAATGTCACATGAGAAGTTACACATATTTTTAATAATCTTGCCAAGTGTTCCAGACAGTTTAATGTATAGCACAAAGGAGCCTGTTGTCAAAACAACAGAAGTTAAAAATATTCCTTGCATGAAACAGCTCTTTAAAGTGTCCAAAATGGTTATCTGGATCTCATGACAGTAAAACTGGAACTCCTATTCTTATGAAGAATGTCATGGGATAAATTTATGAATTCTAAACTGCTTTACTCAAGGATGCATACTAGATGTTGTGATTTGACTGACAGTACAGTGTGGCACAAAATTATGGAAGGTATTTATAATACCAGATTTTAACATTACTAGTTTTAAAGACTTCTATGTGAAATATAGTGCTTGAGTTGGCTTAATACGACTTTTTCAGGATAGTAAATCTGCTTTTAATCATTAGCCTTCAAAATGTGCTTATACCACACAACAGTGTATTTGAAAACATATTTCAAAGTCTATTTTAGCAATTTGCCACTGGAGAAAAGCTACAGTTGTAATTACAGCCAGGAGCATTTAGGTAGTAATTTTTTTTTTACTCATCCACGTTGCCAAAGAATAAGCCAGGTCTCAGACTTTCAAAAAAGTATTACTAGCATATAAATAAACAGCTTAAATTGTAGCAGCTGAAAATGTGTGCTCTTAACCTTGATTAAAGTGTCACGATACAAATAATATTGATCTGAGTATGCATGAAATGTTTATTTTTAATTACTCTGTTAGTGCAATTTTTGATAAAAGTTGTTGTTTGTGGTTTTTGTCCAGAAAAACCAATAAGCTATTCTGAAGCTTAAGGCTTTGTCATTTTGTAGCAACTGGAGGATATATAGCTGAAAGGACACCACTATCTTTCAAGACTAGAAAAGTCTGGCCCCCCTTTGGTATAATTTCCAGAAATTTCTGCTCCACTGAAGTCAAATCCAGGGTTCTGCAAGAGAAGGCATAACATTTTATTGATACTCTTGCTGATTATACCTATTAGGATATATTTAAAATTAATCATTTTAAAAACTAAGAATGCACAGCATTCTGTTCTGTACTCTTCTTAACAATTTCCAAAAATTTACTGTATTAACACCTGAAAAACATAAATAACTTCACATTGCCTCTAAAGAATTTATTGTTATTTATTTCATAATATTTGTAACCTGCACCAATTTGAATGCCACTTCTATTTCTTGCATCTTCCCCTCATTCTTCTTTTAAATAAAGCTAAATGTAAAAACAGCCAGCTGTGCTCTAGCATCATTAATACATAACACATTTGAAAGCCAAAACAAAATTCAGAATATATTTAAAGTACATTCCATGAGTCTTGGTCCCTGGTAAGTGAATATAGTACTACAGAGCCAATATGGTGATTATTTTCTGATACAGATAGTCTATAAATATAATATATTCCAATTAATTCTGGATTACTGTTTATAAAGCATTGCCTACAATACAGGCATTTTACTAGGTGGATAATATCTGTTGACTTGCCTCTCTCTGGAACCTTTCCAGTGTAAGCTTCCTTTGCATTTGGTCTTGGACCCAAGGATCAGCAGCATACTCATTCTCCAGCAGGGAACTCCAACAGTTGCCAGCATCACGGTTGGTTTTTGTCAAGGTGATTCGTATCAATTTCTGGTCCTCTTTTCAAGAGAAAGAACACTGGATTTATTCACAATTATCTTTGGAACAATTCTTATTTGGAAGAAGACGACGATTAGCAGCAAGGTGGATGGACTCAATGAAAAAGAGAATTGAGGTCTCAATTAAAAGGTCTTCTAGCAGTGTACTCAAGGACAAGGTTGAAAACAAATTGTCCTGGAGAAAATTTATCTATGTGATCACTAAGAGTCAGCACTGATTTGATGGCATATAATCATAATCCTCGTATTTGGGACTGTAAGAAAGTGGAACACAAATTATTGTGGACCATCCCCATCTGACTTCCAGATGGAAAGGACAGGGTCTAATGATATTCCACTGAGATCAACCCAATACAACCATTGGGGTATAGTCCTGTTTTCTGTTACAGCTGAAAAGAAGGGTGGATGCTTGTACTAACTATGCTAAATTTCAGATGCTCAGAAAGCAGAAAGAAGGTTCAGGAATTTCCAAGATGGTCAGTGCAACATGGGGAAGAACTGCCATTCTTCTAGGCTTCTGAATTCAATGTGGCATTTAAGTAACCCTCAAACTTTGCTGAGTATAGGAGGACAAGAGAAAGGCTGTTTTTTGTTTTCATATAGTGGATATAACAAAATATTCACCAGTGTATTCTGCGGAGCCTTATATATTACATGAACATCATGAATACAAACCTTCCCTGTTAGGGCTATTTCTCTTTTTCTTGCATCTATGCATGTACTGGCATTACAATAAATCTTTTAAGGTTTTTAAGAGATCAGTGCTGTCCTGTCACATCCCCATATCTCTTTTCTTCAATGCTCCATCAAATTAGAAGAAATCTGAACATATCTTAACCCAAGATAGCTGAAGTATTTCCATGGAACTCAGCAGACTCATTTTTCCCTCCACTTCTATTCCCAAAGCAGTATATGAGAATGGAGGTCTATGCAGCTCCCTCACCCTTAAGAAGCTTTCCTTTTATTTTAAAAAGTGTGGAGGGAGAGAAAGGGGAAAACAGTAGCCAAAATTACATTTCATGTGTTCCTGCAAAATAATGACCAAATCCCATGTGATTTTTTTAAACAATGAAACAAAATCCATGCTAGTAGAAAGAAAGTCCACAATGAAACTAAATTGTTATGTAAAGTCCTCTGAAGCACAGGTCTTACCTAGTGTCCAGGTTGCCTCGTCAGCTATTGTGGAATCAAATAGATTACCCTGAAAAAAAAATATTTTTTTTAAAATACAGTACAGGAACAAACTCTGTGTTTCAAAAGCAAATAGGTTTATAATAAATGAACTTCTCAAATTGGTCACAGCAGCACTGTAGTTTTGCATATGTTTGTAAAATTTACTAAATAAATGTTAGATTTAGCAGATCATCAAAAAGGTCAGCTTGCTTGGTAGTAAAATTATTGCATAAGAGGAGTTCACATTTTTGATAGATTTTGCCATTTTAATTATGAGACCTTTAAGATCATGATATACTAATACCACAATTCCAAGCTTAATTATGGCCATTTGTTTTTCTTGCATTTGAACTCCATTCTGCTAAAATGGCAGGATTTAATTCCAAATTGCATCCCCTTTGGAAAGAAATGATTAAGTAGCCAACTGCTTAGTAACACCTAATGAATACAAAAAAAAAAAAAAAAAAAATGGTAATAGGGTTGCTCTTTGCAGAGCCATGATTCCAAAGATGGAGATGAGGAAGAATGAATCAACATCAGCAAACAACATATATATTTGGGAAATAGTCACAAGGGGGACAGATTATCCCAATGTAAAAGCAAACTTAAGAACAAAAACATAATACTCCTTTTTAACTTTAAGGCAAACACTTGGTGCTGAAAATAAATTCCAAAGCTGTCCAGCTTATGAGAAAATCAGGTTGTAACTTAGATAAGCAAAAGAAAAATACTAAAAATATATATAGAAAAAAGGCAAGATAAAAATATAATAATTTTATTAATAAAAACAATAACATATTTCTACACAGAAGATCCTGAAAAACATATTTGCTCTGCTTCAAGTACCTGTATTTCCAATCTTTAATCAAAGGCTGTGGGGACGGTGGTCCCATGTTCTTCCCAGCTTTAGACTTTCAAAAAGTTCTGCCAAATTCTCTCCTTTGTTTTAAAGTAACCAACCCTTTTCTATCTGTAGCCTTTATGTATGTTATAGGGATCCATCTGCCCTTATGGGATGTTTACTGATTACATAGGTATATAGGCTGTAGTCTCTTGTGGAGATGTGGACTGTGAACATCTAAAGTTGGCAAGGCAAGCAAGCTATACTCACAATAGCACAGATGTTATACTTTAATCAGCTTCTCAAGATAGACTGGCATCCAAAAGGAGTATACAACATAAACATTTATTACTCTTTTGACTGTACATTATTCCTGGCTTTACTGATGGTTTTCTTTATTTCTAGATGGCAAGCTAGAAATCTGCATGTCTGCCTAAGATAGGAGACAAATATGAGACTCAGAAGCTTTTATATGAAGTACTCAGGAAGAGAGTGAAACAATTAGCCACTCTGTTCCAGAATTCTAGATATAACCTGCTACCTAAAATATTTATTACTAATCAATGCATCCAGTCCACAAGTTCCATTGAGATAATAAATAATGCATAGCAATTTTCATTGTCATAATGCCTACAGTAATAGTTCCAAAACTTCATCTCCTGAAGTACCATCTCTCCCTGGAAAGAATTCTAGAAAATGGAAAAGGTTGCACATTCTTCTATGCCATTTTGGCTGGACTAATAAAGATATTACACAATTGTGGATTTTATATTATTTATTCCCAGGTTTTTCAATGTGAAAAATATGTACAGTACTAGAATAAAGGTGGTAAGTACATTGGACTGAATACCATAAATGCTCTCTGTTGGAAAGCAAGCGAACAAACATATGAAACAGCCACAGTGTGGTTGATAGTATTTTCATGAAGTTGATAGTTTCATTCAGCTGGATGACAATATGTCTGTAGTTTCTATACATTTCAAGAATTTCTACTCATTTGTAAAAGAGGCCTTGCATCTGTTCAGGAGACTTTCCAAAATGTTGCCTTCTAAATGTCCTGCATTAAACTAAGTCTTCCATAAATCTTGACATGTCTTGATGTCAAATCTTCAACAGCAAAGGATAATGTCGGTATTGACAACATGGAACACATCTTTTTTTTTAATTGGAACTGAACAACAAACAGCTGCTCTTGTGTATCTGTTATTAACTGGGGAAGAAAGGAATGAAGAAGAAAGAAAAGAAGCCTATATGAAAAGCTGGAAGGAGACTGATAGATATTTCCAAGTTGTGCTGAGAGAGAAAGAGCTAAGAGAACTATAAGGCCAGAACTAAGTCCTGCTAAAAAGATGTACAGGAAGAAATCACTTAAAGCAGTGTTTCTCAACCTTAGCAACTTTAAGATATGTGGACTTCAACTGGGGAATTCTGGGAATTGAAGTTGACATATCTTAAAGTTGCCAAGGTTGAGGAACACTGTCTTAAAGGATCAAGAAGCAGTTCAGCCAATGGAAACCATTTCTGAATCACAGTGAATGACGTGTACTTTCCCCTTTCAATCACTTGTTTCTTGACTAGAATATGCATACTGTCTAATGTTCACTCATTAGGCTTAATAAGCCTTTAGTTTCTAGAAAAACAAGTTCTTTGCATTTTCAGAGCAGAGTGGTATTTCTCTATAGTAAACAGACGCTCTGGTGGTAGGACCAGGTCTTGGCCGTAGCTGTGTTGGTGCCTCAATGTGGGGCCAGGAGTGCAATCTTCTCATTTTCCTTCCTCCCTCCCTTCTTTCTCAGGTGTAAAAGAACATGTGTATGGTACTACTGATGGAACAGTGTAAGGATACCTTATCCTGGTGACAAATTGCCATGTATTCCATCTCTTCCCTATCCTCTCCCATTCTCCTTCCCTGACATTTTTTTTCCCTAATATCCTCATATGTTCCCAGTCTTCCTCAAATCTTTATTGCTGCTGAATTTTCTAGCTGTTACAAAGTGTAGGGGTTTTATTACTGTTTGCTTTGTTTTTTTTTTTTTTTTAATGGAAGACTGTGGCAGGGTTCATGAGCCCAGAGCAGGGTAACATCCAAGACTGACTCTGGTAACAGCAGGATGGGGAGGCACTTTTGCTGCTTCTATATGCTTTCCATGCAAAAGTGACATTTTTATTGTGCATGTGTGCCTTTGAGTCAGAGTAGACTCCTGGTGTCTGCCTTGACAAACCCCTGCAGTCTTCTTGGCAAGGTTTTTTAGAAGTGGTTTCCACTGCCTCCTTCCTAGGGCTGAGAGAGAATGACTGGCCCAAAGTCACCCAGTTGGCTTCATGCCTCAGGCAGGACTGGAACTCACAGTCTCCTGGTTTTTAGCCTGGGGCCTTAACCATTACACCTACCACAAGCATAACCCCAATATCATCAGAAACCTCAGTTATTACCACAGCTGTTACTGCAACATTTTAAGCTCACCATTATGCATATGGAGCTCCCCCCCCCCCAACTAATGAATTAGTCCTCCTGCAACCCTGATGACTTGAGATTGAGACTCCTGGTTTGAGGAAAAGGCTTGAACATTTAACTGATCCTGAATCCAGAAAGCGACAACTCTCTTGACATGAACAAAACCTTGACACCCTTGATATGTTGACAAAGCAAAACATTTTTCACTCTGCTGCTCTGCACTGCTGTATAATATTATAGTATTAGTATAATATTAGTATAGTATGCCAGTTTGGTGTAGTGATTAAGGCATCAGACTAGAAGCTGGGGGACTGTGAGTTCTAGTCCTGCCTTAGGCACAAAGCCAGCTGGGTGACTCTGGGCCAGTCCTTCTCTCTCAGCCCTAGGAAGGAGGCAATGGCAAACCATTTCCAAAATCTTGCGAAGAAAACTGCAGGGACTTATTCAGACAATTGCCAGGAGTCAAGATCGACTTGAAGGCACCAAAAAAAAAAAGTATAGTATAGTATAGTATAGTATAGTATAGTATAGTATAGTACAGTACAGTACAGTACAGTACAGTACAGTAAAATAGCGTTAACCAGAGCTCAATACGGGACCACGCGATGAGCCCTGCACTACGCTATCCCATGCCACATCATGAGGGCTATACGAAATAGCCTCGAAGGAAATGCTCTCTCCCATTTTGCAAAGGTACCTTGAGCACCTCCTTCCCCGCCACGGCCAAAGCCAGGTGCCGGCTCTTCAGGCTGCATTCCACGTCCCGCGCGCGGGTCCCTGGCGGCACGTTCACCTCGACAAAGACCTCTTCCATGGTCTGGTACCAGCGGCCCCAGGGAGTAGCGCAGGGCACGAGCCCGCTCCGCTCCTCGAACGGCGCAGACATCCACCTGGCCGCCCAAGCCTGAAAGAGACGCATGCGCCCTTGCGCGGCTACCGCTCATCCGATCTCCTCGTCTATCCTCGGAGCGATTCCGGCAGGAACCGCGGGGGGCGAAGCCACAGCGTGCCATTCTTCCGCCAGCTTCCACGACACAGCCCATAGACCTAGAGTGGGGTCTGAGGGGGGGAGTCTTAGGCTGCGTGGTTATATCGTTTTACAACTGGCTGCAGGACAGCTTGCCATTTTTGGGTGGGGGCAGCTGGTTCAGGCTTCTACTTGTTATCACTCAAGGTGCTTTCGTTTTATTAATGAAAGGTCTTTAAGACCTGCAATATGACAGCCTGCCAAGAGCTACTGCAAGACAATACGGGGAACCAGGACTGAAAACAATAAAGCCCTGTGGTTATCCGCCACATACGGTAACTTTGTTTGCTCAGTGCTGCTAAAAGGAGCATAAGTAGAAACACGGGCCGCTTTAAAATAAAATCACATTTAATTGCTGCTGTTCACCTAGCACAGCAATACTTTGCGTGAAGAAAAGGATGCATCAGTATTATTATCACGTGCATTACTCTTGACCGAGAGATGTTTTGGAGTTCAGTTCCCATAATCATTCACTGGCCAGCAGATTGTGAGAACTGAAACGGGATTGATCTGGAAGTAAAAAGATATCAGGCTGGGGAAGCTTGCTCAATATATCCACAATCTAGTCGACATGTTTGGAACTGAATTCTGTGTGCCCAGTATAAAAGGTATTTGCATTTAACAACACGAAATATATTATTGAAAACCGGACAGTTTATACTTAAGAAGAAAAAAATAAGTAGGTTCTAAACTATGTTAAACGTTCATTTTTCTTCGCAACCTCAAGTTGACGATAATTTCCGTTCAGATTGCACTGCGCTCAGCATGAGGAAAGCCAAGAACTTTCCTCACTATTCCGACTTTCGCGATCTTCGTCTTATCTATCCGCCCACCTACAGCGCATGCTCCACGGCGGACCCCTGATTTGTAGACCAACTCGCCGGCCGAATTCTCCGATTGGCTGATTCGGGCGTTCCTTAAAGCGGGCGGGATGGTGTTCGATTTTTGAATTTGTTCTGTTCCTTCTGGGTGTGGGGGAGTTGCGGACTAGTTATGTCGTTTCCGAAGGCTCCGATCAGGCGCTTCAATGAGGCACCAAGTAAGTGAATGGGTGCTGGGCAATGCTGGGCTTGGTCTGGTTTTCCAGAGGCTGTCTTTCGTTCCTCCGAACGAAAAGGTCGTTGAAAATATCTTTTTCGAGCATGATGGAAAATTAGCGCGAGAACGTTACTTTACTGTATTTCTGTGCAAACTTAAACTTTCTTCAGAATAATTGTATATTGTATGGAGTTCCGTTCCTGAGACGTTTGGGGTATCATATCTTCACTTCCTCCCCCCCCCTCCCCCATGTAATAGGATAGCCTTCCCCAATCCAGAGCTTTCTTCTAATCAAGTGGATTATAATCCCCTTTATCGCCAGCCAGCATTACTATTGGCCTGCAGAGAAACAGGGTAGTAAAACATTGTTGGAAAAAAACATTAGAATTGCTTGGCTTACATGTAATATTCTAATGCACTAGGATAGAGCTACCTATCAACATAACTAGGTGAAAAAATTGAAAAAGGAGGTGTCTGCTTATCATATGCTAAACCATGGAAAAGTTTTCTTGAAACTGATTAAGAGTACCTCTATTTAGCATCCTCTTTTCATAGTGAACTGTTGCAAACCTCATGAACAAGGAGGAGATCAAACAGATTGTTACATCTGCTGGTGAGTCAGGAGAAAAAAAAATGCTGTTAGGTGAAAAACCTCTCACTAATGGAAGGAGCCTTTCAATAGGAGGTTTTTGGAACTCTAGAAGTGATGCAAAAATGGTTCCTGTTAGGTTCCCTCCAGTCCTCATGTAAACTAACTGATTAAGCAATGGAATTAAATGGGCAGATAAGAAAATGTAAAAATAGAAAGGTCTGATCCTGTTAAAAGAATCAAATAGTAACTGATAATGAAAGACCCAGTTAGAAATCTAGGGAGGTAAAAGGTAGTCTTGTGTGAGCTGAGCTTAACTCCTAATGACTTCATGGAGGAGTTCAATTTGTTTTCTTGGCAACATTGTAGAAGTGGTTTGCCACTGCATTCTGGGATGTTTTCTGACTTCTCAGCCCTGATATTCCTTGCAGGTTTCCTACTCAAGTTGTTACCATACCTAACCCTGCTTAGTTCCGAGCCCAGATAAGGTCAGAACTAGATTTTAGGGAGTTTCCTGTTGCTTTAATATCACTAATCTCATCCAATCCAATAGAAGCCATGGCAGTTATGCAATCACATTCCAGAAGCCTGTACCAATGCTAGTTGGAATGTCAGCTCTAGAAATACCTTGTATTCTAATTGAATTCAAGATTGCTAATGAAATAAATCTTCAAAATAACTGACCTGTGCTGAAGGAAGAAATCAGGGTTCCAAATAATCTGGGAAATCTCAGTTATGGGCATTGTTAGATTGAGGGGTGGCATATCACTCTCTCTCCGTCAAGGCTGGTGGCATTTCCCCCTCTCTGAGGCATTAATCACTCCCTGAATTAGCCACACATGCCAGCCTTCAGCCACCCAGCTTCAACATAGATCCAGCCTGCTGGTAACAGAGGTCATGTTACAGAGGATCCTATTCTCTTTCTTGGGGTCATGAAATCAAAAGAATCCCAGATCACATTGAAAGATGTTACCCCATTCAAGTTGCTATGAGCGACTTTATCTGCAAAGAATTTCACAAAGATGACACAGTAACCTATAACACTGTCCTGCCCTTTCTTCTCCAATAACATACACATTACCCTGAACAGTCAAAAGTCTGAAGATGCAATAAGAGCAGAGAAGTACACATTTTGCTACACTTATCACCATAGTATACCCAAACATGGTTATGTACGTAGACTTAGCCATATTCACTCCTGGTCTTCCAATATAATCTCTTCAGTTGTTTGGTCTACCAAAGCTATTTGATAAGCCAGGAGTCCCCCAGGATCAGAGACTAGAGACAGGATCAGTCAAGGCCAATCTCATCAAGTGCACTGGTCGTCTCTATTATCCAGAGATCAACCAGGTATGAGATAAATTTGCCTAGCAGATCACTGGGGAAAAAAAGGCATAAAAGAGGGTTTGTACTCAAGGTATGTCTATATACAGTAGTTTTCTTCTGAAGAATTGATGTAGACTTTGTATATTAAACTTTCTAATTCTTTTATATCTTGATGACCTTAAAGTACATATTTATGAATCACTGAGATTAAAACATATATAATGTAAACTTTACAAAATCAATTTTTACAGTCTTCAAAAACAGCCTCATTTCAGTTTGTGCTACTGTACATACAAACACTAACTAACTTGCAAGGTGTACATACTTGCCATATTGTATGCACACATGCAAGGTTTACAAACTTGCCGTATTTTTATGTACATGGAAAAGAGGGGCTTATCTTCTACACATTTATGCCATAAATTATTTTTGTCCTTATCAGCTACAGATAATTTTTCGAAGGCAGAAACACATGACAGCCTATTGGGAAGGCAACCTCTGTCTATCTTTCTGCTATGTATGAAAAGTAGTGTTTTATGATTTGTGTCAGCAGAGATCGTGCTGTTCAGTTGTCTGCTACACTTCATTTCATTGTGGAAAAACACCTCTACCCCCCATTCGTTACTGTGTGGAAATGGCAGGAATACCTCTTCAATTACGGTTGCTACCCTCCATGTCCATTTAAAAAAAGAAAAAAGAAAAAAACCTTCACCAGTGGAACTTACTCTTTTTTTAACAAGTTTGCTGATAGAACAGTGAAACAATGGGGCTGTCTAATTTTATTTATGTTTGCAAGTTCACTGATGGAACAATGAAAGGACTACCTACTTCCTATTTTTGTTTTTTTGTTTTTTAAACCAGATGAAATTGACAAGAGTTCCTCGACTTTCCCCTTTTATCCCAACCAGCAGGGAAAATGATAAAACTTAATTTTAATAATGGCTCCCTGGTGGGTTATATGAATCTAAAAGAGTACAAATATAATGCACAGTCATGCGTGTTAATAGTTGTCAGCATGCAAATACCAATGGGCTGTGTGCAACAAACAAAGTGTGTTTTGTTTCCAACTGGAAGCCTAACATCACATCTGGAACAGTCCTTTGAAACATTAAGCATTCCCCCACCATGGTAACACAAGCGGAAAACAACAAGAACAATATATTCTCTTCTTTTCACTCCATGATCACAAAAACAGATAGGATAGCTATTTATATCGAGTGCTCTTTGAAAGCTACTTTGCAGAAAAAGTGGCAGGAAAAAAAACCCCCAAATACCTCTTTTTAAAAAATTCCCATTATATAAGCATTTGTTTCAGCTTCCTAGGCTGTCTGTTCTGAATTCAAGTGCAAGTTGAATTTGCCCTAGGGAGGAAGGATGGCAAGCAGAGCTTCCCAGGGTTGGCTATCCCACCTTTATTATTTTTATAAAAAAACTCAAGGCAGCAAACATACCTAATATTCCTTCCTCCTCCTATTTTCCCCACAGCAACAACCTTGTGAGGTGAGTTGGACTGAGACAGAGTGACTGGCCTAAAATCACCCAGCTGTTTTTTCATGCCTTTCTCTTAATCTCCCTCAAACACAGACTTTTCTCTTATACACATTTCCAAATCAATTACGTCCTCCCAGGAAGAAGGATATGCTGGCAGAAAATGAACCCCAGTCAGTCCATTAATACAGATGGGATTTCTTTTTAAATTCTTTTAAAGTACAGTAATTCTCTTAATCTAGGTTAAGTTTGTCTAAACCTACTTTTGCAGATTGTCAGAAACATGGACTGCCTCTTTCCATGTCAGTAATGTATTTAAAGGTTCATCTGCAGATTTACCTTCTGTTCCCACCTTCCCCCCCCCACCCCCCGGACTATTTTTGGCAGCCTGGGTAACAAAAACAAGGCACTCCCCCAAAGTGTCTGCAGAGGCGGGCGCTCAAAATATCCAGTGCTCAGCCGACTGAACCAAAGCAAGACATCAGCACAGCAAACATGTGGGGACAGAATACCACCTTGATGATATATGTGTTTGCCCTTCTTTCTGAGTAATCATTGGAGACTTCCCCAAATTGAGAATTTCTTCAAAATCCCCTAACAAAGTTTCAAATAAATTTTCCCCAGCTGTATTCTTCCCAAATAGCCCATGGTAGATCATTCAAAAAGAGAATGTACTCTTTTCTTTAAAATCAGTGCCAATTACATCAAGGTCTCAAATTACATTTTTTGGAACAGATGAGTTTACCTTCTCAATCCATGATGTGGGCATTTCATTAAGAGTTCATAAATATGCAGAGGTACCTTCTACATTTAGTGGAACCATGAAATCAGGAAAAAAAAATAAACTCAAAATGTATACATTTAAGTTAAATATCATTTTAATTGATTATTTAAAAAAACAAAAAACAAAACTTATTTTAATTGGGGCTCTGACTTTGATTAATATTCATTCCCTATCCACCTCTCTAGCTTGTGCCCCACCACCAGGCTCTTACGATATCAAAACTTCAGACCCATCAAAAGGACCTGTGTCTTTTGAAAAGTCTCAGCGATTTAAGATGCAAATGGGTAAGTAATTGGGTTATGAATAGCACTGGTTTGCAAAGTTTCTTCAGCAGCTTCTTGCTTGCGTGTATGGTTGCTTCTTTAATGCTAAGCATGTGTCTGGAGGGCCTGTTTCTAACTTTTACTGCAGTTTGATCATGTGTAGAGCCTGGATGTTGAATAACTTTATTCATTGGGATATCTCCTGATTTATGACCTCTATAACAACTTGAGAACAACGTTCAGCAAACGTAGCAGAGTTTATTTCCTAGAAAATTCACACAGGACTGTGCAGTGAGTAACAAACTAAGGCTCAGTGCAGAATCTAACTGAGTCAATCGGCAACCTTACTCAAGATCATTGTTTCTTAACCTCAAGTTTGCTGGTCTATGACCGAATAAAAATTGATTGATTGATTCTACTTTATCTCTCGAGATTAATCAGATTCATCCACCGCTAGTTGACAACCCTGGCAGTGAGATAATATGAAAATAACAAAATTCAAATTGCACTATGTAGAGATATGGGGCGTATCTAATTTTTTCTTTAAAAAATAACTCGTATGGCATACTGAACATCTATTTTCAGTTTGAAATTGCTGAAATAACTGTTAAGAATGTTAACAAATTACTCCTGCTTATCTTATACAAACTGGATTTTAATCAGATGTTTAAAGGATTGCTTCTGTTTGACAATGCTACTTTTAAATATACACTAAAAAAATTACATTTTGATTTTACTGTAAATGTAATCAACTAATCTTGGCTTACTAAACTAAGTCTTGCAAAAATGTGTGTATGTGTTTCCCTTGTCTAATTCCTGCATTTTTATTGTGTCAGCTCACATTTAACACACTTTTGAATGTAAAAGGCTGCATACAGATATAAAATGCATTTTAAAAGTTAAAATATTATACCATAGTCTCTCCTCTAAAGCAAAGCAGTCTCATTGGTCATTTTAGCTGTAAGGCTCTAAATAGCTTAAGAAAAAGGAATCCTATATATACTGGAACCATGCATTTAACATTTGGGATTTCTGTAATGTCTATTAATCTCATTATAAAACTGTAATATGCTTACATTTGGCATATAGGTTTCCATGGAGCACAGAAAGGGGGGCAAATGATTAATGTGATGACATTGCCCTGTGTCACCAAGTGGAATTTGTTACATGCGCCACCAGTTTGGAACCTAAAAATTGGATGTAAAATAGATAATGTGCCAGATTTTCTTCATAGAGTGCCTCCATCTTCCAGTGTTTCAGTGTTAATAGCTTTGAAATGTATTTGGGGGAAATTACAGTCTTTAGGATGGAGAATGAAACCTCTTATATTATATTTTTGTAGCGGATGTAGGAGTTCAGCCAAATCCAAGCAACATGAAACCTATGCCTTCCCCAGCAACTACAAGAAAACTTCCATCTCTTGGTTCAAGAGTAAGAATCACATTACACCTCTTTCATGTGCCATTAGCATTATTTTGTAGAGAGTGAGAAGTCATTTGTCTCTAAATAGGAGTTTGTAACTTACAGTAGAACATGTAATATCTAAATGTTAAGCAAGCTGCTGGTCACATTAAGGAAGACAGAATTTGGCATTGTAATAATTGTGACAGTGACAATTGTTTTATGGAGATGGGGGGAAATTTCCAGACCCCACATTTTAAACTGAATAGCTTAAAATGTGCTGAACTATTTTTCAAAGAATTTTCGCCAAATGTCATTAAATATCCCTGTGAATAGGCATCTAGGTTATGGTTTCCCAGCAATTAGTGTATTTCTCAGCTCGGTGGCTGTTCAACCTGCATTTATACTTTTAAAAGTTGTTCTCATAAAAAGTGAAACCAAAATTTCAGTTTCTAGCTTCCAGTAACCTTATGAAGCAAACCTGCATAGTTCTAACCTTGTTTCTGTATTTCTTGAATTTACAGCCACACAGCACAGGAATAAAGTCTGACAAGGATCTGACTGCCATTAAAGAATCGAAAAAGCAAAAGGAGCTGGAAAAGGAGGTATGAATCAACATCATTTTAAGTTTGATATGCAGTCAACATTCTAGTTGTTGACATATCTAAATCAATAAGCCAGCTCTGCAAAGCAGGCTTCTAGGTTTTTGTCTTCTCAGTTCAGCTGTATGTTTTTATCTTGCATGGCAGCGGTTCTTGAACTGTTTGATCCAATTACCCCTTTTTCTGGTTTTGAATAATGTCATTACCCCCACAAAAAAACCCAGTTTTATACAAGTGACTCAGTGGTAGTTCCAAACTGGATCCTCAGCTCATGAACAAGCAATTACAAATTGTTCCATTACCCCCAGGATACTGGTAGTCCTCAGTGGCACTGAAAAAATGGTGGTTACGACCAGTCCTTGGAATTCTGACCATCCCAGCACCCCCACAGTCATGTGATTGTGATCTAGGCAATTGGCAACCCATTCACACTTATGACCAGTTGCCAAGCGCCCCGTGATCATGTGGTTGCCATTTGAAACCTTCTGTGTTGGTTTCCCAAGAAAGTCAGTGGGGAAGCTGGCAGGGAAGGTTGCAAGTCGCTGGGGCAAGTCTCCCCCACCCATGCACCCTTCTGCATCTGTCTGCTTTTGTGCTGGCTACTCATGCACCTGGCCTGTGCAGTGCCTCTCGTATGCACCCTCCCCAACCTGCACATCCTTCCAAACCCTCCCCCACCCCCTCACTCCCTCCCACACCTGGCAGCAGCCACTTACCTGTCTGTGAGCCTGGGAATTGCAACTTCCTGCTGGCTCCCCCACTGACTTTAGTTGTGGGAAGCTGGCAGGAAGTTGCCCCACCTTATGACCATGGGATTCAGTTAACAACAGCAACTGGGACTGCAGGGATGGCCATCGCTAAGTGATGTGGTCGCGCTTTATGACTGCATCACTTAGCAACAGAAATTCCAGTCCCAATTGCCTTTGTAAGTTGAGGACTACCTGTATGCCCAAATTATCCTTGGGGGTAATTACCTCCAGTTTAAGAACCACTGTTGTATGCTGACTAGAGATGTTATGAGTTGGGTAGCCTACAAATTTAATAAATAAATTGAGTATCAGTAAAATATCATTTTTTTCAGATATTTGATGGAGGGACTGTCTGATTACTGATCTTTGTAAACTAGTCCCTGGTTGAAGAGCATGTTATAAATGCTTTAATTTACATCCTAAACTCTGTAAGAGTAGACTACCTACTTTCTTTTGGTTGTTTAATTTAACCTGTGTTTTGTGATTTAAGTTTTGTAACCATCCTGAAATCATTGATAGAAGGCAGTGCATATTAGAAATAAATATATGGTTGCTTCCCTCAGTGGGCAAGTAAGGAATGGAACATTTCAGTCCAATGGTTTTATTTTAGGAACAAGTTTATATGTATTTTGCCAAAATATATAGAGGGCTGGACTTCCCTTCTGTCAAATGTTTTAGTTAATTTCATCCTGTTTGGATAGATTCGGATACTAATTGGAGAACGTGGCCAGCAAGGTAAAAGATTGCAAGTCCTGGAGGAAGATCTTATCAAGTCTGAATCAAAGCTGTCTGCTGCAGTTCGGGAGAAAAACACTCTTTTGGCAAATGTTGCTTCTCTGGAAAAACAGCTTCTGGAGTTGAGAAAAAGCAATGACTTGCTCAAAACAAAGGTGCATATAGATCTCTATAAAGGCATTATAACAGCTTGTTGTGGGGGGGAGTGTAATGATGAGCTCCAGAATTTATGGGTGGAAGATAAAAAGCAATGTAGGACAAGTACATAATGATCACTGTTCTTTTAAGGTAGATGTTTTATACAGGTAATCCTTGCTTAATGACAGCCACGTTTAGCAACTGTTTGAAGTTACAATGGCGCTGAAAAAGTAACTTTACGACCAGTCCTTGCACTTATGACTGTTGCAGCCTCCCCATGGTCACATGATCAAGATTCGGGGGCTTCGCAACATGTGGGCATTTACAACCGTCACAGTGTCTCGCAGTCACTTGATTGCCATTTGTGCACTTCACAGCCAGCTTCTAACAAGCAGAGTCAATGGAGAAGTCAGCAGTAAAACTGCAAGTTGCGGTCACGTGATGTCTTGCTTAATGACTGCAGCAGATTAGCTTAACTATCACAGTGAAAGTGAGGTTGTAAATCCATTGCAGTCATTTGATGTCTTGCTTAATGACCGTGTTGATTAGTGACAGATTTGCCAATCTCAATCACGGCGGGTAAGTGAGGACTACCTGTACATTTAAAATACAAATGCGATACAGATAGTCTTCAAGTTACGACCATTCATTCAGCGACCGTTCGAAGTTATAACATTGCTGAACGAAGGGACTTATGACTGGTCCTTGAAGTTCCAGCTATTGCAACACCCCCATGTTCATGTGAACAAAATTTGGGTGCCTGGCAACCGGCTCGCACTTAAGACCAGTTGCAGCGTCCCGTGGCCATGTGATTGCCATTTGCAACCTTCCCTGCTGGCTTCCCCCAAGCAAAGTCAATGGGAAGAAAGCAAGAAAGGTTGCAAGTCATGGTATAAGTCTTCTGCCCCCCAGCCTTTCTTCGCTTGCATGCACCACACCCTCCTTCATACCCTGTGTCCTCTTTCCCCAGCCTCCCTGTGCTTGCACGCACGTATGCATGCACCCAATGTCCTCTTTTCATGGCCTCTCTGCAACTGCATGCACCCTGCACCCTCTTTCCTCAGCTTCCCTGCACTTGCATGCACACACCCCCAGGCTCTCTTTCCTTGGCTTCCCTATGATTGCACGCACACATGTGTGTATCCTGTGCCCTCTTTCCACGGCCTTCCTGTGATCGCACCCACCCTGCACCCTCTTTCCTCAGCCTCCCTGCACTCATGCACATGCACACACACTCATGCCCTCTTTCCTTGCCCTCCCTGTGATTGCACACACGTGCACGTATCTCATGCCCTCTTTCCACGGCCTTTCTGCGATTGCATGTACCCTGCACCCTCTTTCCTTGTGCATACCTCATGCCCTTATTCTTCATCCTTTCTGAATTTGCGCTGCACTGAGTATCCCTTCCCCCAATTTGTGCATTGCCTTTGCCAGGCCTCCCAGGGTCTCCCCCACCCCCTGAGGCACCCCGGCACTCCTTACCTGGGACCCCTTCACTTCCCACTTAATGACCTGCATGCGTTGGGTTATGACAATGACCAGGACTGCCTGGATTGCTGTCACTAAGCAATGTTGTCACGTGACATTGCACTTTACGACCGCATTGCTTAGTGATGGCAATCCTGGTCCCAATTGCAGTGATAATTTGAGGACTACTTGTATTCATTTCTTCTCCAAGAACATTTTGGTGGTAATGCTGTGTAGCAAATTTCTGCATTGTTTTGTAGCAATTAATATTCAGTTTCATGAAAGAGAATTTGTTTTCAAAATTTTCTTTCAAAGAAAAGAGCAGTTCACTGAAATGTTAGGACAAGTGTGGTTTTCTTGTACTTCATATCGTTTGAGGTAGCCAAGGAATTTGTAGGACTGCCTTCTTTCTTTTTTGTGCCATAACATCTCCAGCAGTCTGGAGTTTTCCTGGCTTTCCATAGCTTCAAGAGGAGACATCATGCAGGAACTCATCCTATTGAACTTGTTTCAGACTGTGCAAGTAGCCGAGGAAACTTCAGAGCGGTGGAAAAATTTAGAGCAGAAAACATTGTCAGTTGTAGTTCAGCGATAAAGTAAAAACCACAAGAGAAATCAGAAAGAAGTGTTCAAGCCCTAGGCACAAAATGTTTGCAAAGCAGATTTCAGCACGTGATTTAGTGGCACTACTGTATGTGTAGTGATTATTCATCCAAGCAATGGCAAACGTATGGCGTGTACTCAAACAAAAAAGCCCCACGCATAGTGCGTGTTTCCCTTTTGGTTCTAGTTGAATTTAAAGGAAAGGTTTTTACAGGATGCCACACTGACATCTGGTGTAGCATCTTCATGAAATATTGATATCACTTAAGTAGATTCTTCCAACCGAGAATCAAGAACACGTTTAAGACTATATTTGGGGACAAGTGTCACTGAACACTCTGGGACTTCTGAGCTTGGCATGGGATTATCCTCTCCCACTGGAATCAGATACGTCAAAGTCATGTTTTTTGTAAGTCTCCTAGGTAGTTTCTGGAGTAGCCTATGTCGAATTTAATAATAAAACTAACTTGCTTTGCCTTCTGTCATTTTAAGTGTTTTGAAGATGGAACCCAGAAGAAAATGCACAGTCTCTATTTGGAATTAATGAAGCTTAGGAACAAAATGAACTCAAAAAAGGTATGTTACCTGACCGATGTGGATTACACTTTCTCTCTTAAAAAAATTGTAAGTATCACAAGTTCATGATAATATACTGTATTAGACCTACAGTTTTCCCTAATGAATATGAGTTAGAGGAACTACTATTAGTTATGTTATTCTATTTTCATATCTTTTTCCTGGCTTAAAGAAAGTTTAGGACAGTCATAGTCCTTCACATGGTGAGCCGTTCTATAATGTTTGTTGATACAATTTCAGATGGATCCTATTAAAAAGGAAGACATGGAAATTCAACTAAATGTAATCCAAGGAACTGTGGACGAAAAAGTAGCCCACCCTGAAGAACTGTAAGTTATCTCATGAATTGTTAAGCACCAACTGTTTTTATTAACTTCACTGAAATGTAGTTTCGTAATAACATATTTGGAGTTTAGTATCATCAGTATGCTGTTGATACCCAGCTTTACATCTCTATCCTGGGCTGCGCAAGTGAAGCTGTTGAAATACTGACCCAGTGTCTGGAGGATGTTTGGGGCTGGACTGGGAGGAACAGGCTTTGACTCAATCCTGGCAAGACTTAGTGGCTATGGCTGTTTGCACCACCCACCCCCCTCACAACACCCTGCCTTGGGTCAGGGACATCACCATCATTGGTCTTGGATGGGATTACACTTCCCCATTCAAGACTGGTGCACAACTTGGGGGTTCTCCTGGACTCAAAGCTACTGCTTGAAGAGCAGGTGGCAGCTGTGGCCAGGAGGCCCTTTGCACAAGTACATCTTATGCACCACTTGCACCCTTTCCTCAACTGGGAGGTCCTGCAGACAGTCATTCATGCCCTGGTGACCTCACAATTGGACTACTGCAATGCACTCTACATGGTGCTACCTTTGAAGACCATTTGGAGGCTACAGCTGGTTCAAAATGCAGTGGTGTGAGCAGTAATGGGCACTTCTCTTGGTACCCATTTGTCACCTCTGCTACATGAGCTACATTGACTGCCAGTTGGCTTCCTGGTGCAATTCAAAGTGCTGGTTGTTAATTTAAAGTCCATCATGGCATAGGACCTGGTTACCTGAGGGACAGCCTTTCTGCCATTATTTCTGCCTGCCCACTACATTACAGCAAAGGAAGTATGCGCCACATTCCTTCTATTAAATGTTGCCATCTTGTGGAACCTAGGAAGTATGCCTTCTCTGTCATGGTCCTCACCCTCTGCAACAGCAACCCCCCGAGATAAGGACTGCGCCCTCTCTCCTAGGGTTCCGAAAAGCCCTTAAAACCTAGCTTTGGTCCCAGGCCTGCAGTTAATGCATTTTGGGGAGGGGGGGGCTGTCATGTGTTGTTTAAAAGGTTGCTTTTAGTCTGTTTTTAACTGTTCTAATTTAGTATTATAGTTTGTAAGCTGTCCATTGTCTGCTGGAGTGGGTAGCTATATTAAATTTAATGAAATAAATTAAGGAAGTCTTGAAAGACATGGATAGACAAGCTGCCATTATTTTCTGAAACTTTATTTTAAAGAAACATGAGATGTAAATTAAATTATCCGTTTTGCCAACTTGAGACTTGGAAAATGTTTTGTCCTGTTTTCTGAAGATTAATACTCTGTGATCAAACTTTATTTCAGAACAGAAACAGAGAAGCCAATTGAAGGGAAATATGACTCAGAGAAACTCCTGGAATATATAGTAGAACTTGGGTAAGTGAAGTATGCATATGAAATCCTAATTTTGGACAAGCCATGTTGTATAAAGATCATGGGGCTTGTTTTCTATCCATTAGTAGAAATATATGTAAATATTCATTTGTCTAGACTTGCTAAACCAATGAAGATTACAGATAGGCACATTGCTTCCAAATCCTGATTTTCTCAAGCTACAGTTTTATACATGATAGATGAATCCCCAGTTCCCAACATGGCTATCCTAATACACTAACATGGTCTATGGGACCCAGGGCTGGATGTAACAAATATTTTCAATTAATATTGGTGACTGGCAGAAGATACTTGCTAGCTAACTGTTCAATTTTAAACTAGTATGGTGGAGAGAAATTAAATTGGTATTGTTGGATAGGCATGTAAAAAACAACCAAGACATTCATTCACAACATTTTGCCCTTCAAAGAAATAATTTGTATAAAAGCTACATGTACAGTATGTTGAACACCCTAAGGACAGCAGCAAAACCAAACTCTGATTGAAGTGACTATTTTAGTTCTTTATTGCTCAAAATGGCTTCTGCAGAAATTCAGAACAGAAAACCTATCCATCTATCTGTCTGTTTTTAATGATTAATACCTTATGGGAATTACCAAATATATCAGTGTTCTCACGTGAAATCTTGTAAGGCTGTGAAACCATTAAATTCAAAATAACATAAGATAGGACCTTAAAGGTGACATCACTGATTTTGACCATTTTAACTTATTTTTGAAAAATTATTTTTGGTGCCTGTGAGATTGTTCTCTGATGCTTGATGCCAAAGAAGGTTAGAAACACTTGTCCTACTGCGTACAATTCAGCTAAAGATTTAATGAAAATATTGGCTAGGAATAGCTTGTCAGATATAATCTAAACTTCAACTGCAAGCAAAAAAGCTGGGGTATTTTTGGGAAGAGATTATTTTAACAGAGATACAAAAAATAAGATTCCCCCCCCCATAAATTTGTATATCATATAGAAGAAGATGAACTGAAATATACTACTTTTGCTAACCAAATTATTGTAAAAAACAATGACAAAACTAGTATGATTTTTTTCTTTCTAACAGCAATGTTGCAGAACAAGTTGATGATAAATACAAGCTCCATATTGTCAAATTAGAGGAAATAATAGAATCCAAGAACAAGGACATTGAAACATTGGAAAGTACTCTTCGTCTGAAAGAAACTATGGTATCTACACAAACTGAAGAACTGAATCAAAAGTGCAAGATACTTGAAGAGCAGAAAGGTAACTCCAGTAATGTTGTGGTTTGGATAGATATTACTCTGTCAGAAGATAACATTCATTTGTTAGCATTCTGAAAAATATTTCTAAGCTTGGCTGAGAAATATTTTCTTCCTGCCCATCATGACAAATAAAATAATTTGTCTGCCAAGTCAGAACTTCCTATCAATTGATGAAAGAAATAATAGATGGCAATGTCTAAGCTCTAGCCCAAACACTACCTTTAGATCAATACCATTCTTCTTTAACTGGGTTGCACACTAATATAGATCATAACAGGAATATATGTCAAAGGATTTTCTTATGTTGACTTCAGCGTTGTTTCATCTCAAATTTATGTGCAGTGGGCTGGTTTCTATCCTAACTTGAACCTCAGAAAGGGATTTAAGGAAAATTTGGCTTGATGTGCTTTTGAATATATTAAGCAGCATGTGGTTAGGCACCTTAAAATACTATTCAAGAACATTGACAGGTTATACTACCTTGACCTGATGAGCTTTTATCATGTTACATTGATAATCTCACAGAGAGGGCATGCTCCGGACCCCCTCGACAAAAGAACTCCCACTAGCGGGGTCCAGAAGGCGGCCCTTCTCTGGTGTAGCCCCCGCCCTTTGGAACATCTTGCCCCCGGAGGTGAGACAGGCCCCCTCACTCCCGGCCTTTTGGAGGGATTTGAAGACCTGGCTCTGCCATCTGGCCTGGGGCCGGGAGGGAGGTTGTCAGAAATGGGGTTGGCTAGCCCCCTAGAAGGCCTAGTGTGGCTTCCATGAGCCTCTTGGATTTTTTTCTCTTCTTTCCATCTGTGTAGATGCGTTTGTCTTTTTATAAATTTTAATCATATATTTATTGTTTTAACTTGATGTAAACCGCCCAAAGCCCCCCATTGTGGGGAGATGGGCGGGGATAAGTCAATGTATAAATAAAATAAAAATAAATAAATAATGCCTCATTAGTCAATGAAATGGGATCTCTATTGATTTCCCAAGGGAATCACATCACCAACATGCATGCATGGTTATGCTTTCAGTCTTCTAACTCTAAAGATGGGAATCCATTAGCCTTTCCATGAATGTTATATATTGGTTACTAAATATTTGTTCTCTCTATGGGCTCCATTTAGCATTGCATCAACTTTCCTCCTGCCTTCATCCTTCTATAATAGGTTAGAGAAAAGGAGAATGTAAAAAGGAGAGGGAACCTAATTTGCCAGAATTGGTATTCCACACGCAGATGGAACTACTGGAAACTTTATGCATATAATCTCCACTCTAATCAGGACAGAGCTAAATAAATGCTTTATTTTGTTCACATCTAACAGTTACAGAAAAAAAGAAGAAAAAATCTGTCAAGAAGCTGTGCTAAGAAATGGACACTTTTTGCCTTTAATAGTCTGATCTTAAAAAAATGTAAAGAGAGTGCTGTAAAAATTGTTGTTTTGATCAATCCCAGCAGCTTGAATAGAAAA
This sequence comes from Python bivittatus, assembly GCF_059951505.1. Taxonomy (NCBI): domain Eukaryota; kingdom Metazoa; phylum Chordata; class Lepidosauria; order Squamata; family Pythonidae; genus Python; species Python bivittatus. Next base: position 15,976,777 of record NW_028277035.1, read on the forward strand.
TGTTCAAACATTTACTGGCATTTTTGAGAACAAAAATAATTAAAAACACATTCTGGAAATAGCTTTTGCTCTTTCACTTGCATTTCTAAGAAATAAGTGAGGCTTGAAAGCTGCTAGGTGTTCCATGGGCTCTAATAATATGTTATTATGAAACAGTTTATGCGGAGAAACTTAAGCTGTCAAGTTTTCCTGTAGTAGTAAAAATAATCAAGGAATCTCAAAAATATATGAAAAAAGTTAATAGAACAATAGATAGAATGTATATCTATATATGAGTTCTTACGTAAAAAGCAAAGTTCTCATTTAGAGAAATGCTTCCGTGAATATGGAGAAAAGGAGCAAGTTATGACTGCTGAGATACAAAGCCTAAAAGAAAAATTATCTACAGAAGAGCAGGAACACCAAAAGCAGAAGAAGATTATTAAGGTAAAAAGATTAGATAACTAAAGGTTTGCTGTAACTAAAGGTTTATACATTTAGAAGTGTATAAAAAAAAAGTGTATAAAATTCAGTATGTACTGAGCATCCCCTGTGTGCTTCCCAGTTCTTCCCCCTCATGTTCTATCAGGACCTGGATGAAGACCTCCCCTGGTCCGATTGGCCTCTCATTGGCATTCGGTACCATCAACTATGGTATCCTTCTGGATTGTCTGCAAGGATTTGGAAGTGGAAGGTGTTGTTTTACAATGATTTTGCTCCCACCTGAATGAATGATGCCATTCTGTAGTTGAGCCCCTGACTCCTTTAGTGTGGGGTGCCACACGGAGCTTGGCTCTATCATTCATGTTGTTTAATATCTACATGAGATTTCTGGGAGAGGTCAATCAGTTTGGGGTGAAGAATCATCAATATGCTGATGATACTCAAGTATACATTTGGGAATGGTGTGGAGATCCTGATCAAGTGATTGGAGGCTATGAGGGGTTGGATAGGTCGAAACAAGCTCAAATCCCTGTAAGATGGAGTTGTTGCTTGTAGGTGATGGTTGAAATTTGATCCCAGTCCCTAAATTGGTTTGGGATGAAGTCATCCTCTTTTTGAAGGAGAAGGTTGCAAACTTGGGGATCTTTCTGGATTCATGAGTACTGCTTGAGCAGTTGGTGTGCCAGTTGTAGGTATTTCTGAATTAGGATAACCTTGTGATGGTGACTCATACTCTCCTGACCTCACAGTTAGACTATGGTAACATGCTTTAGATGGGGATGCCTGTGAAGATGACTCTGAAGCTGCAATAGGTTCAGAATGTAGCAGCCCAACTACTGACAGGTAGAAATATCTTAGCAATGTTACCTCTATGCTAATGTCTTTGTATTGGTTACCTGTATGATTCTGAACTCAATATAAGAAAGGTATTCAGCCTTTCATGGTTTGACATCAAGGTACTTGCAGGATCATCTCCCCTAATGAGAATCAGTCCATACTGCATGTTCATTCCAAGAAAAGCTATTCTGGGTCCCCATCTCATGTGTGGTAAAAAAAGTGAAAACCTTTCTGCGGCAGCCCCCCTTCTTATGGAATACCTTGATTTTGGGAGACCCCATCTGAACTATTCTTATCTTCTTCTCTGTAAATTAAAATGATATTAAATAGAAATGCTGTTATAAATATAAATGTAAAAAAATAAGTGAGAAGCTTGAGTAAATTGTCACAAGCGAAGGTTAGGTTCTTGCTTCCTGCCTTCTGTTAAATACTATGTTCTTCAGGTAGGAAAAAAAATTACCTGATTATTGACCACATTTCATTTGTATTTTTGTTGGCACCCATTTCAGGATGCTTCAGCTGATATGCATCAGAAGTTGCTTAAATTCCAAGAGGAGGTAGCTAAAGAGAGAGAGATTCTAGAGACAGAATTGAAAGAAGCCATGAATGAGTTGGATAAATTGCACACTAAAGAAGCTAAAGTTGAGAAGCTGTTAAAGCACTTGGAACAGGATAATGAATCCCAAACTGGGGAGTTATCACAGCTGGAAGCAAAACTGCAAAGGTTTGTAGAAAAGCTATTAAAACCATCTGTGTCAGTCAGCTAATAGGACAGGTGCTGCTGATAGAATGGATTTCCTTCTTCAAGCCTGTGTATTCTCAGATCTCTTCTGAATGTTCATAGTCCCTTTGGAGACAATCAGGGTATATGTGCTAAGAAGGAACATAATTTCCTGTTAAAGAAGCAGAAGTGTGGTCATGCACTAATGGATGGTGCCCTTAGTTCTCACAAATGGCAGATAATGTAGACCAGAAGTGCATGGTTTGAGGTCCCAGGTTTGCATGTGACATCTGTAAACTCCCCATGTCTCCCCAGAGACTCCAAAAGTTGTTATCAAAGTGTAATTTTTTTTATATGACAGGAAAAAAAATGAATAAATACATGAGCAAGGAATAGTCATATCAACTTTTTTGGTTTAAATTAAACAGAAGCAGATTTTTATTTAAAATTAAGGATGAGAATGGAAAGACCTTGTGCACCCTTTCCTACCCTTAATCCTCCTATCCCTGCCCAAAACTTTCAGGCTATTTCTGGAGTCTAAGAAGAGGAATTCCCAAAGGACTCCCATTCCTATCCATTTAAATATAAACTAAATTAAATCAAATTTGAAATTAGTCCTGACTCCCCCACACTCTGTTTGTAGTCTCCAGTTCAATCAGTAACTTTTGGAGCGCTAAAACAAATTAACTATTGAACATTATCACTTTGTGCAGGAAAAGTGCAGAGTTAGAAGAAATGGCTGAATCACACAAGAGTACCATTGAAAAGCTGCAAGGAGAACACAGCAAACTCCAGTGTAAACTTGGAGAGACCACCACTGAATTTGAAACGTATGTCAGTACCATGGCATGGAAGGGTTGGAAGGGTCCTACTTCTTTGGTATGTTGAACTTTCTCTTTTTTCCACGGTCATCTGTTTCAGAGTGACTATATATGAACAGAGGGATCAACATCTTGTACCGTGTTTCCTTGCTTTAGGTAGCAAAGATCCACTGAAATTAACAGGAACCCTTTTAAAATTAACAAGCTTTATTGTTCCTCTCTCTCAATACAACCTGTCAGCCATGAGCTTTGTGATAACCCCTTGTGTCAGGATGGTGGGTAAAACCTTAGCATAGAGGTTAAGAATCAACTTTTAAACTCAAAAAGAAATGCTAACCGTTAAAATCTTCCGTAGTTACAAAGTCTGCATGGCTGAAGAGATTACATGCCTGAAGCAAGACAAAGCTACTTTGCAAGATAAATTAACTGAGATGAGTAGAACAGTCCAGCATGTGACTCATGCAGTGCAAGAAGAACAGCATGCTAAAGATCAGGCAAAGGAAGATTATATGAGGTATGGACAGTTAGGAAATTTTGCCAAGTAGACTTGACCATGAACTTGGTGACTACTTGGTGCTTTGTGGCATTTGTAGAATCAGAGAATTGAAAGAGGCAGCCTAGCTCACCAAGTCCAACTCTCTACTTTATACAGGAATCCAAAGTAAAGTATCTATGACCATTGGGTACCCAGCCTCCTTTACACATTCAGTGAAGAGAGGCTCACACACCTCCCTTCTTAACTGGTTCTGTTGTCAAACTACTATGATTAGCACTTTCCCCCCAATATTTTGTTCTCTTGTATTTGTTCTGATTTCTGACTGCTTAGAATTATGTAGTTTCCATCAAAAGACCAGTTTATAGGAAGTTCTAATTTCTATCAATTTTGGTTTAGATTAGTTTAAGAGAGAATAAGCTATTTGGAGAAGAATTCTTGTCTTTTGACTAAACCAGAAAGAAGTTTGTATGTTGACTGGAAATTGTATAAAAGCATATATCTCCTTTCACCCCCAACTCTGCAGTATGTTGAATTATATACTGCTGAATTGATATCTACAATGATTTCAACAGCACAATCACATTTAGGCCAGCACAAGAGTAACAGATTTCAGACTGTAGGATTTGCTTTTATAGACAAACAAACAAACAAATCCCTAGGATTTAGATCCAACAAGATTGCATTCTAAAAGACATGACAAACATTTGGAATTAAACAATTTGTTTTGACCACCATACCGTAGTCTTTTTCTGCAAAGATAATTTTCCAGTACAGTGGTACCTCGGGATACGAACTTAATCCGTTCCATGACTCTGGTTGCAACTCGAGTTGGTCTCAAGTCGAGGTAAAGTTTCCCATAGAGTTCAATGTAAATCCGGTTAATGCGTTCCACCCTCCGAATTTGGTCACAACCCGAGGCAAATTTCCCCATAGGGTTCAATGTAAATCCGGTTAATCCATTCCGCCCTCCGCCCAAATTTGGTCGCAACCCGAGGCAATTTTCTCTTCAGAGCCTTACTCCCGCCAAGCCTGCTCTGCATTTTCTTTGGAGCCATGCTAACACGCACACCAAAAACCTTTGCAAAACACCGCAAAACACACCACAAGCCTCGCCGAACGTCTCCTTGCTACCGCGACCTTGCCCACAGGAAGCCGCGACCGCGTGGCAGCAGGGAAAATGGCCGCGGATCCGGTTCGTAAGTCGAGGCGAGTTCGTATCCTGAGGTAATTTTTTCCTGCCGAAGCTGGTCATAACCCGAAACGTTCGTTAGTAGAGGCGTTCGTATCCCGAGGTATCACTGTATCTTCAGCTATATTAATGTTAGCAGTATAATTTAGACAGTGGGATTATTTTTAATGTTTGCTGATTTATTGGTAGCTACTGACCTACCTTTTTCCCATTTGTGACATAACATGTACCACCTTTTTTTTCAGTCTAAAACTTTGCCAGTGTTCAATCATACTTAAAATTACTGTGAATTTCTTCTAATTTTTCTTCTCCTCCTACCTTTGTTTTAAGGATGCTTCTTGAAACTCAGACGAAAATAGCATTAAAAGATGCAGAAATAGAAAGAATCAAGGAATCAAGTATTATGCAAATTGCTAATCTACAAGCAAAACTAGAGGAGCAAAGTGAAGAACTAAACAAAAAACTTGAAATAGAAAGGTGAGTTTCAGCTTTCTTGCATGGGATCTTCAGATGAAAATAATTTGAGTCTTTGGGAAAAAGAAGTCTTCAGTAGGCATTAGAGCGGTGGTGAGCAACTTGGGGCTCTTTGACAGGAATGCCCAACATTTTTTTCAGCTAAGACATGAAGTTGGCCTTTGGATGGCTTGTAGTTGATCTTACTCCCAAAAAATGGGACCAGGACAAAAAGTACAGTAGATAAAAACTTGCTTTGATTTAGTAGAATATAGCCAATATTATCACGCTCCATGCATTAAAAAAATTCCCCTACTGCCCTGCTTTTGGAAAGATTCAAATATTTCCAAAGTCCAGGGGTTATGCACTTTGGCAGAAATTGGCAGAATTTCCAAAGCCTGATATTCAGATCTTTTATTGCAAACTGCTTTGAGATGCTTTGGCATATAAAGAGAAATATAAATATATTAAATAAATGAAAATAATCTGCACATTTGCTGTCATTATTTGGCGGGGGGAAGGTACAGGAGGTGTCAGACAAAAGGGTATCAGAAGAAAAGAAATCTGCAAAAGAGAAAACGTCTCCCTCCATCAACTGATATGCTGTGCTCCAAGAGAATATGGTCCCAGAGAGAATGGCTGCCTACATAAATAGAAATATTTAGAAGACTTAATTGCATATCCCATTTTTTTTAATCTTTAGGAAAACCATTACAGAAAAAATTGGAGTAGATTACAAAGAGAATATAAAAACTTGGCGTGTCCTCTATGAAGACCTATATAATAAAGTAAAGCCTTTTCAGGTTAGTCTTTATTAAGCATTGATGGGTTTTTGGCAGCTTTTAATAGCTTATTACATTTGAACCCCAAAATCAAGCTGGAATTTTGACTATTTCTTGGATGCTCCCCTTGTTCTAACACTACAAATACCCTGTATTCATGGATGGTTACTACAGTGAATTGGTTATTATTATTTTTTTTAAAAAGAGGTATATTCTGATGGTGGAAGATTTTTTGATCCATCACAAACATGGGCAGGAAAGCAATTCTTCTCTCTATGTCATTGGGAATTGTACTAAACTAGGATTGGGGGACCCTTCTGAATAGTGTGGGAGATGGCACAACTGAGAAGGAGATCACCTCCTCCTATTTTGTGGAATCTGTTGAGTCAAACATGGAGATCAGTTGAGATTTGCTGATCATCATAATTCCACATATATTATCCTTTGCATTTCAGCAACAGCTAGATGCATATGAGGCAGAGAGAAATGTCCTCTTAAATGAGCATGGTGCAACCCAAGAAGAACTGAACAAAATTAGTGATGCTTATGCTAAGTTGCTGGGCCATCAGAATCAGAAGCAGAAGATCAAACATGTAATGAAACTGAAAGAAGAGAATACCCAACTAAAACAGGTCTGTGTTACTCTGTGAAGGACACAAAGTGTTTATGTGTGATAGGGAGAGACAGAAATATCAAAGGACGTGTGAATAACCAAGGTGCCTCTGCATGTATCTATTAAGGTTGGGGGGGAAGTCAACATATGCTGTCAAATTGCTATCTGTGTATATGGATAAAGAACATATGTTTAACAACTATAAAATAGCTATGAAATGATCAAGCACATGTTCAAAGTAGAGCTTCTCTCCACCCCCATCAATTAGCAGGGAATAAAAGCCAACCATCCTGGAACTTTAGTGGTGATAAGACCCATAAGTGATAGAAGTGGGTAGAAGAATGAAGGATCAAGAACAGCACCTAACAATACTTACTGGAGGAAAAAGAACATATACCTCAAATCAGTCATCAAACACTAACCACGTGATACTTACTAGCTGAGGGGAATAGAGGCAAAAAGAAGGGATAGGAGTTTGAACAGGTCATAATATGTGCCTTGAAACTGAGGATTAGATTGGAGAAGGGTGGGAGTGGTAATCAAGAATTATGTCTCATGCTATATAGATAGTACAATATAATAGGACTAGATAAATTTTAGGCTGATAATGCAGACTCAAGAAAACACTTCTGGTTTCTCAGTTTCAAGCACAGCTAATTGAATGGATACGACTGAATGATTTTCTCTTTCTTCCCTAGGTTTAGTTGATAAGAGAGAAAAAATCTTTTGTTCCCTGAACTCAAGATTTCAGTATAAAACAACTCTAATCCTATATACAGTGGGGCAAAAAAGTATTTAGTCAGCCACCAATTGTGCAAGTTCTCCCACTTAAAAAGATGAGAGAGGCCTGTAATTTTCATCATAGGTATACCTCAACTATGAGAGACAAAATGAGAAAAAAAATCCAGAAAATCACATTGTCTGATTTTTAAAGAATTTATTTGCAAATCATGGTGGAAAATAAGTATTTGGTCACCTACAAACAAGCAAAATGTCTGGCTCTCACAGACCTGTAACTACTGCTTTAAGAGGCTCCTCTATCCTCCACTCGTTACCTGTAGTAATGGCACCTGTTTGACCTTGGTATCAGTATAAAAGACACCTGTCCACAACCTCAAACAGTCACACTCCAAGCTTCACTATGGCCAAGACCAAAGAGCTGTCGAAGGATACCAGAAACAAAATTGTAGACCTGCACCAGGCTGGGAAGACTGAATCTGCAATAGGCAAGCAACTTGGTGTGAAGAAATCAACTGTGGGAGCAATAATTAGAAAATGGAAGACATACAAGACCACTGATAATCTCCCTTGATCTGGGGCTCCATGCAAGATCTCACCCCGTGGGGTCAAAATGATCACAAGAATGGTGAGCAAAAATCCCAGAACCACATGGGGGGACCTAGTGAATGACCTGCAGAGAGCTGGGACCAAAGTAACAAAGGCTACCATCAGTAACACACTACGCCGCCAGGGACTCAAATCCTGCAGTGCCAGACGTGTCCCCCTGCTTAAACCAGTACATGTCCGGGCCTGTCTGAAGTTTGCTAGAGAGCATTTGGATGATCCAGAAGAGTATTGGGAGAATGTCATATGGTCAGATGAAACCAAAGTAGAATGTTTTGGTCTAAACTCCTCGTGTTTGGAGGAGAGAGAATGCTGAGTTGCATCCAAAGAACACCATACCTACTGTGAAGCATGGGGGTGGAAACATCATGCTTTGGGGCTGTTTTTCTGCAAAGGGACCAGGATGACTGATCCGTGTAAAGGAAAGAATGAATGGGGCCATGTATCGTGAGATTTTGAGTGAACACTTCCTTCCATCAGCAAGGGCATTGAAGATGAAACGTGGCTGGGTCTTTCAGCATGACAATGATCCCAAACACACTGCCCGGGCAACGAAGGAGTGGCTTCGTAAGAAGCATTTCAAGGTCCTGGAGTGGCCTAGCCAGTCTCCAGATCTCAACCCCATGGAAAACCTTTGGAGGGAGTTGAAAGTCCGTGTTGCCCAGCGACAGCCCCAAAACATCACTGCTCTAGAGATCTGCATGGAGGAATGGGCCAAAATACCAGCAACAGTGTGTGAAAACCTTGTGAAGACTTACAGAAAACGTTTGACCTCTGTCATTGCCAACAAAGGATATATAACAAAGTATTGAGATGAACTTTTGATATTGACCAAGTACTTATTTTCCACCATGATTTGCAAATAAATTCTTTAAAAATCAGACAATGTGATTTTCTGGATGTTTTTCCCCATTTTGTCTCTCATAGTTGAGGTATACCTATGATGAAAATTACAGGGCTCTCATATCTTTTTAAGTGGGAGAACTTGCACAACTGGTGGCTGACTAAATACTTTTTTGCTCCATTGTATACATGGAAGTTATGATGAAATCTTAACGCATTACTCTGTTTTTAACTCTACTTACTGTATGTCCTAATTCTAGAGTTAAAGAAGGGCTTATAGAGATTGATAGCAAAGTTTTTGAGATTATTGAACTTTCTCTAACTGGTAGACTTCTGGCACCTCTGCTTCTGCTTCACTAGTGTTGCTCCTCCGTGCTCTTCACCCTCTTGTGGGTCTTCAGCATGCTTTTCCAGAACATATCCTTGTCCTCTTGGGGATCTCAGCCCATTTGGAATTAATGAGCCTTCAGTAATATAATCTATTTTGGGATTACCACCACACTTTCTGTGTCTTAAACCTAACTGTCCATTTTCAACAGCCATTTCTTGCCTTCTCCATTTTATGTGCCAGAAATTTTCCAAATCTCCATTCCAGTTCTTCCCCCTGAGTTCTGAGTTTTCTAAAAAGGCTTCTTGCCTTGATGCCAGCTCAGTCCAGTGGCCACTCCTATCTCCTATGATATAAGCTTTTCTTATAAATCTAAGCTAATACCTACTCTCGGCTTCTTGCTAACCACAAAGTTAGCACAGCCTGGCTCCAAAATGTTTGTTTGGGTTAGAGCATGGAAGTTTGGATATGTGACAAGGGAGATAGGACAGATGAAGGGCACATGTCACAAGGGATATGTGTGAAAGATGAAAAATGCTTTGTTTTGAGCCTCATAAAACAATATTACTCAACTTTTTGCTGGGATTGATCTGGGGGCATATATTGTCATATTTGCAGTATCTGGAATTTATTTTGCATTGGGATTTTTTCTTTTAGGAGGTATTAAAGCTGCGTGTCCAAGTAGCAAAGGAAAAACAAGCAAGGGGAGAGCTCCAAGATCAAATTAATGAAATTCAGGGTATTAGACGATTTGATCCTTCTAAAGCTTTCCAGCATTCTAACAAGGAAAATGTTGGTCCCAAAACACCTTTTAAAGAAAGTGAGTACTCATAAGTATATTCTATAAATATTAACAAGTTGGGCTTGGGGAATTAGTCTGATATTAGATGTATGCATTAACTAGCAGAGTAGCTTTAATATGTTTTATTCTTATTTCAGCACTATGAATGCATTTGTTTTATTGATGATTTAATTAACTAATTGGTGGAAGTAATTCCAGTAATTGGGCAGATCAGAAATACAATAAAATAAATTCTAAGTCTTCTGTAATTTAAAAATAATAGTTTCAATTAACTTATCTTCACTATTTAACAGGTAACGAAAACAAAAATCAAGCTGTTCTCTGCTGAACAAGAACAAATTCATACTTGAGAGATTCATCTTTCCAAGAAAGTATTGATTGTCTACTATTTTGTGTGCTTCAATCTATATTTCTATAATAGAAAGCTCTCTTTAAATATCTCTCTAATAAAGCAAGTAATACTTACTTTTAAACTATCTAAAATGCAAACAGCTACAGTACTTACATCTTAAAATATCAGTAGGTCACAATGATAAAACATTAAGTGCTAGCCTAGTAATTTTTGTAGATGACATTGGTATATAACACCTAAGTGAAATTTGTTTATACACACACCCAGGCTATGTTAGATAGTTAAACTCTGACTTATATACAGTATTTTAGAAATTGAAACAGTTGCTTCAGTGATCATAAATAGCTCATAGTTGTGGAAGTACTTAGCCTTCAAACACTATGCAACTTATAATTTACAAATTTTTCTGTTGTTTAATTAGCATGTGAATTGATTTTGTTTTTTTGCATGTGAATTGAAATATGTGTGGCTCTGATTTTAAAGATTACATTAGGTTGTAGTGTTATTTGATTTTATTCTTGGCTCACCATTTTATTTAGAAGAATTTGTGAAACCCTCATGATTACAAGATGCTTGTCTTGAGCTGGACCATTTCTTAATTTTAGGGTTTGTAACTGGTATATCCCTTAGTTTCCTATTTGTTATCTATATCCTATTCTTCTGTGGAGAGAACAAACACAAAAGGAAATTCTTACTAATAAGTGTATGGAAGAAGAGACTTTGATATTTGGTTAGTTCCTCCTGCCAGCCAAACAGGTTTCATCAGCAAAACAAAGCAAATTTTTCCTGTCCTCATTGTGCCTACCCTGGAGCAATTCTTTATTTTTACAATACTGATGATGCTAAGAAATAAACTTTTATTACTATAACTTCTATGTGGAGCTGCTTATCATTCCATTCCCAGAATAACTAACCAGAAGCTCTGTAAGCTTCTTTGTGGCAAGTTTCTGACCAGGACTAGATGTGATGTTTGTTTTCAATGTGTTGAAGGTTGAACCTGTTTGGATATGCCTGTATAGTCTTTTCAGTGAAAATTAACCATAAGATACTATTAATCATTACTTTGATTCTTAGGGAATGTGTCAGAATTTTTTTTTCTTTTTTTAGATATATGATACTATACAGGTTTTTATATACAATAAAGATGGTTGCATGGATGGACAAAATTCAGCAATTCAGACCATGCCAAGCTGCTTCAGATTTGAGGAATTCTGGAAGTAGCTGAATTCTCAGAGATATACCAAGTTCTAGACGGAGATCTGATTGTTCTATTCCTTTCTGTTTGTTAAAACATTTTAAACTTTTGAAATGGCTTATCTTCCAGATTTTACTGTGCAGAGTTTCTGGAAGTTAGTTAATGGAAACTATTTAGTTTAGGGCTGCAAAAATCCTGAGGGCAACCAGATTGTGTTTGGGTCCAGCCAATTGACCCTCATTACCAGGTTTGGGACTCGGTGCGAGGTAAACAGAACACCAAGATGAAAATCAGACTTTTTCTATCCACTTTATTTTAGAGCTCTAAACAGACTGGAGACTCCCAGCTAATGGAGGGAGTCCTGATTACAGATTTTACATACAGTGGGGCAAAAAAGTATTTAGTCAGCCACCAATTGTGCAAGTTCTCCCACTTAAAAAGATATGAGAGCCCTGTAATTTTCATCATAGGTATACCTCAACTATGAGACACAAAATGGGGAAAAACATCCAGAAAATCACATTGTCTGATTTTTAAAGAATTTATTTGCAAATCATGGTGGAAAATAAGTATTTGGTCAATATCAAAAGTTCATCTCAATACTTTGTTATATATCCTTTGTTGGCAATGACAGAGGTCAAACATTTTCTGTAAGTCTTCACAAGGTTTTCACACACTGTTGCTGGTATTTTGGCCCATTCCTCCATGCAGATCTCTAGAGCAGTGATGTTTTGGGGCTGTCGCTGGGCAACACGGACTTTCAACTCTCTCCAAAGGTTTTCCATGGGGTTGAGATCTAGAGACTGGCTAGGCCACTCCAGGACCTTGAAATGCTTCTTATGAAGCCACTCCTTCGTTGCCTGGGCAGTGTGTTTGGGACCATTGTCATGCTGAAAGACCCAGCCACGTTTCATCTTCAATGCCCTTGCTGATGGAAGGAAGTGTTCACTCAAAATCTCACGATACATGGCCCCATTCATTCTTTCCTTTACACGGATCAGTCATCCTGGTCCCTTTGCAGAAAAACAGCCCCAAAGCATGATGTTTCCACCCCCATGCTTCACAGTAGGTATGGTGTTCTTTGGATGCAACTCAGCATTCTCTCTCCTCCAAACACGAGGAGTTTAGACCAAAACATTCTACTTTGGTTTCATCTGACCATATGACATTCTCCCAATACTCTTCTGGATCATCCAAATGCTCTCTAGCAAACTTCAGACAGGCCCGGACATGTACTGGTTTAAGCAGGGGGACACGTCTGGCACTGCAGGATTTGAGTCCCTGGCGGCATAGTGTGTTACTGATGGTAGCCTTTGTTACTTTGGTCCCAGCTCTCTGCAGGTCATTCACTAGGTCCCCCCATGTGGTTCTGGGATTTTTGCTCACCGTTCTTGTGATCATTTTGACCCCATGGGGTGAGATCTTGCATGGAGCCCCAGATCAAGGGAGATTATCAGTGGTCTTGTATGTCTTCCATTTTCTAATTATTGCTCCCACAGTTGATTTCTTCACACCAAGCTGCTTGCCTATTGCAGATTCAGTCTTCCCAACCTGGTGCAGGTCTACAATTTTGTTTCTGGTGTTCTTCAACAGCTCTTTGGCCTTGGCCATAGTGGAGTAAGGAGTGTGACTGTTTGAGGTTGTGGACAGGTGTCTTTTATACTGATACCAAGGTCAAACAGGTGCCATTACTACAGGTAACGAGTGGAGGACAGAGGAGCCTCTTAAAGAAGTAGTTACAGGTCTGTGAGAGCCAGACATTTTGCTTGTTTGTAGGTGACCAAATACTTATTTTCCACCATGATTTGCAAATAAATTCTTTAAAAATCAGACAATGTGATTTTCTGGATTTTTTTTCTCATTTTGTCTCTTATAGTTGAGGTATACCTATGATGAAAATTACAGGCCTCTCTCATCTTTTTAAGTGGGAGAACTTGCACAATTGGTGGCTGACTAAATACTTTTTTGCCCCACTGTAGCTTATATACTTTTTCTTTGCAGGATCCACGTGACAGTTTAAACAAAGAAACCGGTTAACTTCTTACAAACATCTGCAGGTGTTTCTTATAAAATTATCTATTTCACCAGGTCACTGTGACTTCAACCAAAAATGAGTTTCTGTGTCCTTCACAACCTCCTTCTGCTATGCATTAATTATCACTCATTATCTATCTTAAACTTATCTTAACCCCAACCCCTTTCCCCTTATCCTATCAGGAGAATAATATTACAGGCTTATAGATCTTGTATGTTCTGTCAGTTGCCCAAGCCATGACCCATCTCATCAGACTGACCACAGCTGGTCTCTTCCACCTCTGCTATAGGATCAAGGAAATCACAAATCATACAATTATTTTTATCTTCAAGGATACAATGAAATCACTAAATAATATAATTCTATTTAAAGATTAAAGATTACAAAAGCAAGGGGGTTGCAAGAAAGCCATAAAGCACATAATTATCTTTAAAAATTGCATAGGCACGTCATTGGGAACGAATACATCACTCTTGACAAGAATACTGAGTATCGTTTCTATCACAGATGCCACACATTCTCATGCCAGCCCACCACACATGTCTTCATATGCAGGTTCAACTTCCACATACTCAGGTTCACTATCAGATTCAGCTCCCATGCCCATTCCTACAATTGTAACCTTGTTTCAGCAGTTTGAAACATGTAATAAAAGCTAGGAAATTAGATAGCAATTTCACTTTTAATTGTATCTTGCCAGGTTCCCTTCTAACCTGTGTATTTAAAGCAACCTATTTTGAACTGGGTGGCAAGTTTGTGCATGCTGTTTTTAATGCATATTTTCCATGTATTTTGTATATGCATACAACATGTTTCCATATTTGCAAAGATTTCTGGCTTTGAGAATAAGGAAGCTAATTTTTGCCTTACATACTAAACCAGTAGTGTGTTTAACGAAGAAGTTTTGTTTTGAAGCTGAGAACAAGTAGGAAGTTCAATTTATAAGGGAGGCGGGGCTCGGATGTTTTCATGAATTTATTGCCCTGCGGCTCTCTAGCATTTCCGGGACAGGACAATGTGCAAAGAACGGCCACCAGCTGATTTCTCAGGGACGGGGGGAAGTGATTTTCTAAAACAGACATACTGCGGGGGTTCCGTTCAGAAATTCCCTCAGCCTCCAAAGCAGACAGGAAAGCCTTTCAGAAAAGGAAGATTAAAGTCTGGAAGAGAGCAGCCCCGCCCTCGCACCGTAGCGCACGCTGCTCGCACGTCCGCAGTGGGTAGCTCCCTCCGAGCCCTGCCTCCCGCGGCGGAAAGAACCAATCAGCATCGCGGCTGGAAGAGGAGGGGTGGGCCTTGGGCGACGGCCGCCGCCAGAGTCCAGTTGAACGCGGGCGGCGGCGCCTCAGAACCAAGGCAGGAGGGATGGTCGGGTGGGAGAAAGGGCTCCGCATCCATTTTGAGCCGGGGAGCTGTTGGCTCGAGGAGGTGAGGAAGGATTCGCAAGACCCCTCGTCCTCTGCGCTGGCTTTTCCGTGGTAAACAAACTGGCCGCGCCTCCTCTGCGCCGCCTCACCCTTCCGGCCCGGCGGCTCGGCTTGGCGGCGCCCTCCTTGCTCTGCCGGGGGCAGAAGACGCCTAAAGGAGTCCTCGGGCTGCAGTTCTGAGTTAGCTCGCAGATCTCCCTATGTTCAAGAGGGTTTCCTCCCGTGCCAGGGTTTATGACAGTGTTCCTCCGGCTGGCGCTCTCTGGGTGTGTTAGACCAGGACGCCCATAATTCCCAGCCGCCATTAGTTACGGTGGAGGTTTTAGGGCTTGGGGTCCCACTCAGCTGGAGAGTGCCAGGTTGGGTGTGCAAACACTTGCAAACAGTCTGGGGAATGAGATCTAGAGGGAGTTCCTTTTTTCCCAGTTAGTACTGTATGGGAGGAGATTTATTAAAATAATCCACCCATACACGTGATTGCTTAATACTGCTTGTTGTTTGGTGAAAAATACCATATCTGGGGAGGCGAGTAGTTAAACTGTAGTCAAACTGTAGTATTAATGTTGCATAAAAATAGTATTCACAGTTCCGCTACTATGTGCCTAGTAAACAAATGAAAGATTAAGCAGATTAACTTCCAATTGTCTTTTTAATTTCTAAGGTTTCTCTCTAGTGGGGCTCTATAT
The DNA here is from genome assembly GCF_059951505.1 of Python bivittatus. Lineage (NCBI taxonomy): Eukaryota > Metazoa > Chordata > Lepidosauria > Squamata > Pythonidae > Python > Python bivittatus. Next base: position 15,992,124 of record NW_028277035.1, read on the forward strand.
GGACTTGGAGGCTATTTCTCTTGGCTAAGGTGGGATAGGTAGATATTGTATTAATTTGCATCCCCCCTCCTCCTCCTCCTCTCTGTTTCAGTAAGAGATCCTCTACTATCTAGGTTAAGTTGCATAGCCTGAAGTAATAATCATCCCTAGTTCTTATGATCACAAAAATTGCTGATTTTATTATTTGTCACGTATTTGGGCTTTTTCTACTTCAGGGACAGACGTGTTTAAAGTGGTCTAAGTGCTTTTTTTGGATATGAAATTCCATTAACCCTTTCTCAGCTTAATTTTTAAAAGCATTTATGCCCTGCTCCTAAGTTATATATAACCCTGGACAAACTTACAGATCAACAAAGGCAAAACAGACCTTGCTGTCCGACCTAGCAATCTAAAAAGTCGTATCATGAAAGGAAAAAAAAAAAAGTAGAAAAAGAACTATTTAAAAAAGCCCCTCAGAATTACTCCTTAATGTTGTGTAATTCCAATAACAATTCTTTATAAACAATTGGAATTACAATTCTATCAGCTATAATGCTAATAGAATTCCAGAAAGCAGCTGAAAATCATTGATCAGTCTGGAATGGAAACACTTCCTAGAATAATTTACAAGGAAGGCAAACATTCAGTGGGACTTTTGGTAACTGTGTTTCTTTCTGTCTTTGCAGAATCTTGATAGAAAAACTTGATAGGTTGATAGGTGAAGAAAAGTAATTTTGTGTTGTTTTGTTTTCTTTTTAAAGAAAATAATCCACCTTGGAAGGTTTTTGTTTTGACAGTTTAAAACAGAAACAAAATGAATACATACATTCTTCAGTGAATCTTTTTGTAGAGATCAATTTTAATAACATGGAATGACTAGTTCTAAGTTATAGTCGTCTTCTGATATTGTTAACCACAATATATGGGTATGTTATCTTCAGTATTTGAACTTCCTATGTAGCACAGATTATTATTGAAGCTGCTATTCTGTGATTTAAGCCCAACATATTTTGAAAATATGGGATAGAGATGCACAGGAGCATGCAAGAGTTTTGGGAAAAACAGTGATAATTTGATATGACTATAGATTATATTTTCTTTTTACAGGATGATGTTGATATCCCAAATAGACGTGTCCTAATTACTGGTGCCACTGGACTACTTGGCAGAGCTGTTTATAAAGAATTTAAAGTAAATAATTGGAATGCTCTTGGCTGTGGGTACAGTAGAGCTCGACCTTTGTTTGAACAAGTTAATCTTTTGGATCCTGTTGCTATTCACAGTGTAATCCAAGATTTTCAGGTGAGAATTTTGAAAGGAAAGGAAAAATACCTCATGCTGTTCAGAATTGTTTGTTCAGGAATTTAACTGGCTTTCCTAGATACTGGCATTTCCTATTCATTGTGTAGTATGAATATTCTGTTTTTAAACAATCTTGACCTTATTTATGTGAAATGCTTGTATTAGAAAAAGAAATGGAACAACAGAAAAATAGTCTTGTATTGAATTTATTAAAAGTAAGACCATACTTAGTAGAATCTTTTCTGTTACTTCTTGTTGTATGTTTGAAATTCTTTGGGATGGCATAAGCAAATAAACAGGAATCATCAGTGGTAAACAGCCAAGCTCGGGCCCTGTTTTGGATACATATTATATTCATTCTGGTAGATCTCAGGTAAATTAGTCTTGCAGCAATATAATAGGAGTTTTAGGTAGAATGTATTTGTGTATTTAAATGGAACTTCAGTGGTCCTGTTTGAATGAACTTCCTCATATGGGTGTATCATTTCCAGCCTCATGTGATAATACATTGTGCAGCTGAGAGAAGGCCAGATATTGTAGACAGTCAACCAGATGCTGCTGCTCAGCTCAATGTGACTGCTTCAGGAGTCATAGCAAAAGAAGCAGGTAAAAATGACTGATTTTTTTTTTAAAGTTAGGTTATATTATTATTTTCGATGATATTGTAAGTATAGGTAGTTCGATCAGTGTTGAAGAATTTTTCCCAGTTAATGTTTGATTAATGTGGTTTGGTAAAGGAGGATTGTGGGAACTGCTGTTTACTATTTTAAATCTGGTCTTTGGTGTGATTCAGCAAGTTTATAAGTGGTATAATATACTGGAGAACTGAAAGCTAGATGGAATATTCCCATAGATACACATTTAATTACGATAAATGTTTTTCCAATTTAGCTCAAGTGGGAGCATTTCTGATCTACATTAGTACAGACTATGTATTTGATGGAACAAATCCTCCATACAAGGAAAATGATGTACCAAATCCTCTAAATCTCTATGGCAGAACTAAACTAGAAGGTGAAAGAGCAGTTTTAAAAAACAATGAAGGTAAGTATGAATTTGGGTACATATTTTTCCCTTCCCCCCTTTTTATTGTTTTATAGCAGTTAGCAAGATTAACAAATAAAAATAATCAATGGTAATAATACAATAAAAAGATATACATATATGTGGTTAAAATAAGCTAAGAAGGAAGGAGGAGAAAAATCCATATAATAATACAAAAGTAGCTCAGGCCTTTGACAGCTAGACCATGTCAAAATGTATTTTGACATCTTATTTTTATAATAAGACATTTCAAAAATATTGAAGATCAGATCTCTTGAACCCACTCTTTGACACCTGGAATGTTTTATTTTCATCTACCTAGAGTAATTCTCCATAAAGTGCCAAATTCCTTATTTTTGGAATGTAATTCAGTATCACATATCTTTAACTACTATGTTTTTCCCCCCAAGGTTGTATTCACAGATTTGATGGAATCCAAATCATATGAGTCAGATTTGTTATGGTGCTAACGCATACACAAAAAGAATCTGATATCCATCCTTTTCTGAAATATTCTTTAGAAAGTCCAGTAGATTTTTTCTAATGAATTAACTTCATGTATAAGTCATAAGTATACAGGTGGTCCTTGTTTAACAACCACTCGTTCAGTGACTCTTTGAACTTATGACAGTGCTGAACAAGTGGTACTTACAACCGGTCCTCAATGTTCTGGCTTTTGCAGTGCCCCCACAGTCATGTGATCACAATCCAGGTATTTGGCAATTGGCCCAGATTTCTGACTGTCGCAGCATCCCATGGTTACATGATTGCGATTTGCAACCTCCCCTGCTGGCTTCCCACAAGTGAAGTCAATGGGGAAGCTAGCAGGAAGTCGAAAGTCGCAATCACATGAGGTCCTCACTTAACGACCCACAATGATTTGCTTAATGACAATAAGCAGGGACTGCCAGAACTGCTGTCACTAAGTGACATAGTCGCATGATCATGTGCTTTATGCTGTATTGTTTAGTGACAGAAGTTCCAGTCCCAATTAGTGGTGTTAAGTGAGGACTATCTATATTAGCATTTCTTAAAACTTGGCCCATTAGTTTTCCAAGATCAGAAAATCCAGTTGCTTATTCCACAAATTATATATACTACCATTATTAACCATCATGGTTTTTTGTCTCACATAAAATTGAATTGTTGGTTTTACTTCAGACAAGGCATTTCTTAAACATTCTACTATTTTATGCGTCTCTGGAGCTGCTAAGGCATCCAGGCCATATTGTGTTAACATATTTTAATTGTATATATTGCTGTTCAGCAGCTCTTTAGCTCTTTTTGTTTTATCACACATGCTTAAGTACCTCATTTTCACTATTTTTAACTTTTACGTTTCTCTTGACATACCCAATGCTTAATTCCATATAATGATATGAGCAGAAGAACATTATTAGAGTCATTTTCACTTCTTTTGACAAACATTTCCTCCCAAAAGACTGCATTCTGCTGCATTTCTACCAGGACTTGCAAGTCTTAAAATTTCTCCATTTTCATCTTTAGTAAATGGTACACAAGGGACACAGATTCATCCATTTTTTCTTAGTTTTTCAGTGTTTATATTTAATTTACACTCATGCACTCTATTTTCCTTGTCAAACACAAATGTGTGTCTTTGAGCTTGCTAGAAAGAGAATATAGAGGAAGTGAGGCCAGTATGCTGTAGGGAAGGGAAGATCTGCCTGTCCCATGTGAACTCTGGCCCCCTTCTATCAGGAGGTACAATAGGAGAGAGCATGGAGGCAGGCCTTCTCTGTGGAGCTCCCCTCCTTTGAAACAGGTAACCCTCTGAGTGAAGAGTGGCCCCCGTTCTTATGGCTGACTTTTCTGGAGGGCTTGAAAGATTAGGAGACCTTTGCCAAATGTGGGAATGTTGTTATTGTTACTACATTGTGGTTTTATTTTGTATTCTATTATATTCTGTTATTGTATTGTTTTGTATTATTACTTTTGCATACTGCCCAGAGCTTTTGCAGTGAAGAGATTTATGACTCTTACAATACATAAATAAACTAACATTGCATTGTAGACCTCTCAAAGAAAGGGTAAATTAAAATGGTTTAATATTTAATCTACTATCTGTAAGATTATGTCTTTTGTTTCAGTGCTTGAACAGAAAGGTGGTTACAGTGACAAGCAGGATGCTGGTTTATAAATGATCAGTCATAGGCTTTATGAAAATATTTTGCCTCTTCAAAATATAAATTTGATCTATTTAGCCAACCAAGCTGTGGTAAACAGATGTAGTTAAACCATCGGCCATAAAAGCATCTCTATGCAATTATAAAATGCTTGTTTGCTTACTTTTCAGTGATTGACTTTCATTGTAAATAATGCTGGGTTGGATGTGCTTACATAACAAGCTGTTTCCTATGTTGTTAAGGGAAAGATTTAAGGAATGGTGGAATGCTACGTGAACAAGTGGATTATGGCTAGGTGGAAATTAAAGAGAGCATATTTCTGAATAGGTGGTTCATTACATAGATAATAGAAATGGAAAGAGGAAAGATAATAATAAGGAGTGGCAGCAAAAACAACTTCATATTTTGAGTTTTTAAATGATGTCTCTTGTTGGTATTTCAGAGCCAGTTGAATTTGCAAGCTCATGTTGGTAGTTTCCCAGATGTTAGTACAGTGAGAATACTGTACTATGAAAGATTTTATTGACAGAGTTATCATTAGAAACAAAGCTACCTGGACTTAGTATTGACAGTTGAAGTTACTCTAGGAAACATTGCTACAAGCAGTTTTGAAGCAGTTTCCAGTTTACAGCCTTTTTTTTTTTTTTTTGGTTCACACACCATATGTAAAATAATTTGGCTTGTCCCAGTTAAACCTGTCCCTTTTCCATTTTTTCTATTGGTGTGAAGTTTGCAGCAAGCTGGGCAATTGCATGGATATGCTTAGTTGATTTCGTGCAATATTTATGGCTTATCTTTCTTTTCTCTTAGGTGCTGCTGTGCTTAGAATTCCTATTTTATATGGAGAAGTTGAAAAGTTGGAGGAGAGTGCTGTGACAGTTATGTTTGATAAAGTGCAATTCAATAACAAATCAGCCAATATGGATCATTGGCAGCAGAGGTTTCCTACCTATGTCAAGGATGTAGCCATTGTTTGCCAACAGCTAGCTGAGAGGAGAATGGTGGTAAGAGCTTTCCTAAGTGTATTAAATGCACCTAAATCAAGGTTTTAAGGACTGCTTCACATGTAAAATGTGTATAAATAATGTGTGTTTTTTGTGACGTATTTGAGGTTTCAAAAATTCATGCAGACTTCCTAAAACATTTAACATGTATCTGATTATATTGTAACATGAGAAGCATAATAAAGTTCTGATTAAAACATGCAGAATATTTGTACAAAAGTAAGTGGTTACAATATATATTATAATATTATACGATAGTATAGTTATTCTTAGGGTTAAGATAATAGGGAAACAGGAATCATATGGTGGCATAAAAATAATGTTGGAAGGACATGAAATAGATGTAGAGACATGTTCTGCTTCTCTGAAAAAGCAGCTGTTTCAAAATTTAAAAACAAAAGGGATCTCCATCAAAAAGGGCAACTGTCAATTCCTCCTTCCTCATGTAAATCTGTACATTCTATATTTCCCTGCCAGCTTTGAAAATCAGTGAACATTAAAAAAAAAAAAAAAGCTATGAAGCTGTGATTAAAGGTATACCCATTTTTCAGATGTCCATTATATTTATGATGCCTCCTACTGTCAGTCTCAATGCCCTGTGTGCAGGACCTGTATCATTTAACACTTAAAGCATTAGATAATTTTATACAAGGCTAAGTTTTTAATATTCAGAGAGTTCACTGAGATTTTTTTTTTAAAAAAAATCCTGCATCATGATAATGCATCTTGGATTGCTAGATTATATTTGCAACAAAAATGGTTGTAAAACAGCCACAACTACTCTTTTGGACAAGATCAGGATATTGAGTATTTTCTAGTAACACTATTGTGTACAAAGTACCATATAGCTGAGTTGAATTTGTGTATAGTAACTATTATATTCTGTAGCAGAAACAAAAATCTGTTGAGATAATGCAAAAAAAAGTTCATTGAGTTAAATGTTGCTTCTCATATTACAGATAGTCCTCGACTTATGACTTCTTGTTTAACAACCAGAGTTATGACGGCACTGAAAAAAGTGACTTACAACCAGTCCTCACACTCATAACTATTGCAGTGTCCCTGCGGTCACATGTTCAAAATTCAGGTGCTTCGCAACTGGCATGTATTTACGACAGTTGCACCATCCTAGATCACATGATCACCTGCGACCTTCTCAGCCGGCTTCCAACAAGCAAAGTCAATGGGGGAAGCCAGATTTGCTTAGACTGCATGATTCACTTAACGGCCATAGTGATTTGCTTAACGACCATGGCAAAAAGGTCATAAAATCAGGCACAACTCATTTAATGACCATATTTTATAGTGACAGAAGTTCCAGTCCTGATTTTGGTTGTAAGTCGAGGACTACCTATAGTCTAAAAAGAATGGCCTCCAGTAAAGCTTGGATTTTTTTTTTCCTTCCTGGAACTGTTTAGCATAGGAAAATTAAAATGAATTTAAATTGTTTATGTTTGTTGCTTTTCCAAGGATCCATCCATTAAGGGAACATTTCACTGGTCTGGTAATGAGCAGATGACCAAGTTTGAAATGGCATGTGCCATGGCTGATGCTTTCAATCTTCCTAGTAGCCACTTGAGACCAGTAAGTAATTAATCAGAATGAGAAAAGCTAACTTGTAGTTGATAAACATTCAACATTTATTTTATATTGTGCTATGAAATGTTATCCTTAAGGAACAATTGCTCTTTTTCTGATGAAAACTTTGAAATTGATAATCCATTTATCTGACTGTTTGGGAAATGTGTGTTTTTACCTCTGCAGTTTAAGTGATAACCTTATAACAATGTAGCCCAGAAATTTCAGCTGCAGTTAAGATGCTATATGGAAAGGATGAAAAATTACTTTCTGATTGTAGTTTCTCACATTTTAATAAGTGGCTATTTGCATGGCCTTTTTATCCCAGCCTTTTATGTAAACACAAGGAATTCCATGCAGCTGACTGAGGGCCTGACAAATTAGAGAAGGAATACTTTAAAGTCTTAAAGTGTATCAAGTCTAGAAATGAATTCATCTATCCCTCTTCTGTCAGCCTCTAGTATCCTAGTAAAGGGAAAATGTAAGGTAATAACTTTTGCTTGATTTACAAGCAAAGACTATCTTTAGAAGTATCTTCTCAGGAGAGACAAATGACTTCAGTGTCTGTCTGTCTGTATCTCTGAATTCATAGGCAGAAGTGTTTTGGCAGATAACCTCTGATTCTATTTTTGCACTACTAGCAGATTTCAGGATTCCTTGCTAAGTAATATGAGAGAGAAAAAGTGGTTTTGGGCTAGGAGAGAAAGGATCCTTAGAAATAAATGCATGTCAATATTTTTATTCTGAAGATAAGTATATTGGTCTTTGAAATTAAAGATTACAGATAGCCCAGTCCTGGGTGCTCCTCGTCCCAAGAATGCTCAGCTTGACTGTTCCCGTCTTCTGATGTTGGGCATTGGTCAGCATACTCCATTTCAAGTTGGGATCAAGGAATCACTTTGGCCTTTCCTCACTGACAAGAGATGGAGACAGACAGTCTTCCACTAGCTTGTAAATATTTTAGTGTAAGTATGGTATGAGGCACTTTTTTAAAATGGGGAGAAAGAATAGTTTTGTATTGAGCATTCTTTGTTTCAAGTTCAATCAGGTAAAAATATGGTCTTGCACTAGTGAAATTGTAAGAAGTATTGGCAAAAAAATGATCCTTGTTTGAAGCTGTTAATATTCATTTATGTTTATCACTGGCTTATGATAAATATCTAGTCATCTACAATTATTGCAGTCATCAGTAATGTGGTATGAGAATGTTTCCTCACATGCAATTTTTGTGTTTAAAATTGTTGGATAGAATCTCTCTTGGCATTTATTTTCTTGATTATTATAAATAAATAAACATTGTAATGCAAAACATTAATGTTTCCAATGCAATTTGAAATTAAAGTGAAAAGCACTGGAGCTGCTTTAGATATTAAAACATTCTAATAAAGTAAACTTTATTTTTGTTTGGAATGAATGTATATTTCACATGTTTTCACATTGTGCTGCATCTTGAAACTCCAGCTTTGTATGAAACAGTTCACTACCCTTTCTCAAAAATGCTATTGTATATGCACACTGATGTATATTAACTGATCTTATTTACCATGTCATAAAAGAGGTACATTTTTCCTGCAATTTACTTATTAATATTTGGATCTGGTAAAATCCTATAAACCATTCAGACCATTCAAAGAACTATTCATTTATTCAGTTCCAAATATTTACAGAATCTTACTTGTTTAGCTGAAAAGAGATATATCAGAATTATCTCTCATTCATCCCCAAAGCATACTAGCAGATGGAGTGACAACATTAAGTAGTATACTATACTATAAGTAAAAGGCAAAGCCTGAAATGCAGTTACTTAAACTGTTAATACAGCTTAATATTGAATGAATATCCACTTTAAGTTTTTACAATTTAAATGCAAATTTAGTGTTTTTACATCAGTAAAATATTGGGAGTATTACAAGGATTCCCCTAAAATAAAAAAACCAAGATATTTTATGACAGCATCTTTTCCCTACTACTCCCTGATCTTCCAAGCTAATGTACCCAAGAAAAAAATTCTATACTTGTGACTTTTCCTTCAAAATATGTTGATAGAGCAGCAGTCTAACTAAAAAAATACTTTGAGGCCTCTTGATTCAGTTCCTTCACATAAGAAAATACTGCCTTATCAATACTCTTGATAATGCTTTGCTAAAAAATATAAAATTAAAGAAGTATCACTAGCATAGTAAACATGTTATACTTCTTGACAATCTCTTGTGGAAATTAGAGGCATTTTTTAAAAAAACTTAACTGTTCCTAAAAATTGGAAGGCATTACAAAAGCATATATATTAGAATTTAATTTAATAGATATTTGGGTTTTTTTAAATACAAAATATACTTTTTCACATGTACTTCAACATTATTTCAAATTAAATGAATTTTTTTAAGTCTACTTTACTGTATCAAGTTACGGACTCTTCAGTAGGCCCGTTGCAATCTCAAACAAAGCTCCAGGGAGTCTGACTATGAAATATAACTTATAAATCAGCCAATTCTACATGGTATTTGAATATATTTCTTCTAAGAGTTCTCTTTATATAAAATATATTAAGGATTTTTTAAAAAATAAATTGGACCTCTACTAATCCATTAACTCTCTGGAGTACATTTAAGGCATACTGTACGTCGGGATCAATTATTGCTGTCGCCTCAGCAAAAAGTTCTAATCTTAATACAGTTGGATTGTTAAAGATTCACTTTTGTTATTTGCTAGAACCCAACAGACACATCATATCAAGCATTTATAGCAGCATTTATAGCAGCAAAGCATGTACTGGAGCTACTACACTCAGAACAATTTGAATACTGTTTGAAATTTACTAACAAAAAATACTGGGAATCATAGGAGAAAGCTAGAAAGTTACTGGCTTATGGCTTGAAACAACAAAACTAAGAAACTGCCATCCAGACTAATGGTAGAGTTATTTATCAAAACAGAATCGGTTAGTTGTATGGTGTTTGCTTTCACTTACATCAACTAGGGATTCCTGTAACTGAAAAACAAATTATCAATTTCCTGAGAAGTATTGAAATGGAAGAGATTTCTCAGGAAGATGAAATTAAATTGGTACAGCCATTGTCATAAGAAATCACAGAAATTCTGCAATCTCTGAAGGTGGGGAAAGCCCCCGAACCAGATGGACTTCCAAATGAATACAGACTTATTGTGACTTAACAGAGTTGGAGATCTGTAATCATTTTTTTATTCTCCATTTATCATTTTATACTCCTACAAGATGTGCAAACTATAGTCTAATACCTTTGCTTAATGCGAATGCTAAAATATTTCCTGCAACACTAGCCAGGAGGCTACATAAGGTAATATTTATAATTCATCCATCTCAATCTGGATTTATAAAAAAAAAAAAAAAATAGACAAGCACCTGACAACATCCACCTGGTGATTGATATTATGGATATTGTAGCTGATGAAATTAGCTGTTCTAATTTTGTTGGATACTGAAAAGGAAGGACTTTGATACGGTTCATGTCAAATTGAAGATAGAGGATTCCATCATTTTTTTGTTCATGGGATTACAGTTGGGTATCTTTACCCAATGGCTAGAGTTATTAATGGAATTGTTTTTCAAACTTCCAATTTATATTGCATTTGTAAGGATACTCTTTGACTCCTTTCATTTTCAATTTGTTTCCTGAACTACTAGCTGCTTCTGTTAGATATTTTCAAGATACTGAGGGTATAGTGGTATTTAACAATGAATATAAATTGTTCATACATGCTGATGATATTATCCTTGGTGATTATGCAATGTCATTACCAAAGCTTATTGAAGTCATATAGCAATATTGTTAATACTCTGGTTATACTATTAACTGGAACAAGGCTAATTTGCTGCCTTTGGGAACTTCTATATCTATGAATTACTGTAACAGATTAGGATTTACCATTTGTACAGGCTGCATAAAATACTTCGGTTTATATCTTTTTTGAAATATATCACAATATGCTAAATTAAATATGTATAAATGCAATTTCAGTAAATATAACTTGATGGTTAAAAGTCCAATTAAGTCTTTGGGGCAAGGTTAATGTTATCAGAATGAATACTACCAGAATTCTAAGATAGATTTAAACATTAAGTCCTATTAGATACTTTATACTGATAAGTTAATAAGAAAATTCTTACGGCAGGCTAAAGCCTTTCAAATATCCTTGGCCAAATTGAGCTTACCTTGTGATAATAATGCTTCAACCTACCAGATTTTCAACTATATGATTGAGTTTTATTTTAACATTTGGGGGGAGGGGGAGAATGAGAGTTGTATGCCCCCCTTAGGCCCATTTGGAGAGCACGTGTGTAACACCCCTGAAATCTTAGCGAGATGTAGGGTCAAAGTATACTAAACAGGGATGTTCATTTCCAGGTTGAAAGCTACCAGGGACATTTGGTTGTTCATAGGTTAGTAATTAAATTTTTCATACAGAACAAAATTAAAAATTGATGCTGAGGAATAAGCCAAATTTGAAAATAGGGAAGTTGTTTTACTGGAATGCTTGGGCTAAACAAGGGATGAACATTTTAGATCAATTTATAATGGTTGCTTTAAAAACGAGAGGTTGAATATTGAATATGATTTATCTTTAATACTCCTTGGAAATATATCCAGTAGAAGCATACATATTAATTAAACAGTAAGACCCAAATACGCTAGCAATCTCCAAGGTACCTACAGTTTTTAAAAATACTTAAAAAAGGATGGACATTGACTTTTTTATGTTAGCATAAAAGGTTCATTAACATCTATGATTGTCCAGTTGTAGCCTAGTTTGGCTTTCAGATCACTACATATATCAACACAGTTGTAATGTGCAGTCCAGTTTTAGAAACAAATTGCTTAAACCTGGAAGCAGAAGCTTCCTTTTAAAGAATTACTTATAATATGATTTTAGAAACTGGAATTTAGGATGCTTAAAATGTGACTCTGATTTTCTAGAGAAGAATTTCCCTAGGAGTGGCCTAAATTACAGTGGTGAAAGTAGCGGAATGCTTCTTGGTTGTAGGCTAAGATAACAAAGTTGTTTGTTTTAAAGGGCAGAAAAGTCATTAGTTGAAGAAGCGGATCATTTGTCAAAAATATTCTGTGAAAATGAACCAGGAAACAGTTACTCAAGTGTATGTAGAAAAAACTTGCTAACCTGCTTTTTCATTTGAATAAACTGGTCCTTAACAATTGAAGTGCTGAACATCTCAGCTGTCCTATAAAAAAGCAGGACAGACTGTCCTGGTAAGTGGACAGAATGGAATTGTTCTTTGCCCCAATTATACCATGATCTCAATCTAAGTAACAATCCTTGTATAGCCCATTTATATGAGAATGGGATGTGGAGAGAGGGAGCAAAGTGGGTAGAAAAATCCCCCATTCCAGTAGCCCAGAGATAATGGTCAGTGTGCATGGAAGGCTAACTGCCCTATTTTGAGTATAATAGAATTCAATGTTTAGGAAGAGAAGATTCCTACAATGGCCCATTGAGTTTCCACAACAGAAATTTGTTTCTCTGGTGTTTTGGGAGGAAGTCAGGATTAGGCAGGTAAAAAAGGAAAAACAATTTTATTTCTAAAATAATCTTTGGCCCAAGAGTGATAAATGATTCATCAGAATGTACTGTAATTTCTACATATAATTTAAAAATAGGGAAGGCAACTGTTAAAACTATCTTGACTACTTTGATCTTTACAAAAACGGATATCAGAGTGTACATATGTCTATTTCTACAAGTGTATATTTAACAAAACACTATAGATTGTATAAGCTTATTTTATCCAACTCAAGCACATTATCAAAAATTAAGCTTAACTAACAATTTTTCTGACATAAGGACAGAAAAAGTGGAAAAGCTTTGTCCAATTATCATAACTTCCTTCCTTCCCCTGTTGCTTTTTATATGTGTTTCACAGGTATCTTTTAAACAATGATCTGTTAAGAGTCTCTTTAAGTAACAAAGAAAACTGGTGTCTTAGGAAAGCTGAATTTTGAACTTCTGATCCTATTTTTTGTCTTCTTCCACTCTCACATATGGAAGGGTTTTCATAGATGCATCCCTGTATAATAGCAGTCAGGTACATTTCTAAGATTAAAATAAATGATGTCAAAGGATCTCTATTAATAATTTGAGAAGATGTGTGAACAAAGAAAAAGAATGATCCCCAAGTGATAAATGCAGTAATTCATATAAATATCTAAAGCTTCAAAAAGACGGTGGGAAGTCAATGAAGAAAAATGAAGATGGATGGTGCTGAACTTGCTAAAACCCCAAATGGTAGCCTATTATTCATTAGACTGACTGAAGGAGGTCACATTCTGCAAGCAAGAATAAGTGAGATGTTAAAAGACTTTATCATTATGGTAGAGTCAACAGACAATTATAACTATTACAGGCTGATGTGAAATGTCATGTTCATCCAATGTTAACTGATCAAAATGTAGCTCCTTTTAAAATACTTGAACTAAATGTTATCTTTTAAAGGTAATTATATAAGGGTTAGAGTTAGGAGCAACCCTCATCATTCATTGTAGTGTGTGAAAGAGACTTTGTTTACATATGTTTGTGAGTGTGTCTCCAGGCAACTATGTTAGGGTCTTGCACAATTTGGCTGGGATTCCACTCACTTTCAGCTGTGACCCTGCCCACTGCTGGCAGCTACTTCTAATGCTCTTGCCTGTAGCCAGTTTGGCCTTCAGACTGCATTAATTTCCTCATCTCCTTAGGAAAAATATTTTGCTGGTATTTAGCCTCTTGGTCTTGCAGGCCATCAATATGCTGCAGACAGCTTGTACAATAGAATTGTACAGTTACAATGTACAGATTTCAATTTCCCATGCTGGCTTGGAATTCTGGGAGTTGAAGTCCACGCTTTTTAAAATGGCCAAGGTTGAGAAATGCCGATTTAGACCACAGAATCCAACTGCCTGCTTAGTGCAACATTCCATATCAAAGCAATATCAAGAGACGGCTCCTTAGGGTCCACTAGAACACATTCAATGAAGAGAAGTCCACCACTTTTGGGGAATAGTTTCACTGCAGAATTTCTCTGAACATTAAAATCTATTTCTTAACATGAAAACCTTTAAACCCCTTCATGGCATGGGGCTGGGTTATTTGAGGGACTGGCTCTTCCCAATAACAATTGCCCATCCCATCAGGTCCGGCAGAAGTATGTTGCAGGTCCCGTCTGCCAAAGAGTTACACCTGGTGGGATCCAGGAGATGGCTCTTTTTTGCCATGGTACCTGCCCTGTGGAACATCATCCCCCACCCCACCCCCGAGGTGAGACTGGACCCATTTCTGCCAACTTTCTAGAAGTCTCTCAAAATCTGGTTATGTCACAGGCCTGAGGGTCACAAGGGAATGGTGATCTGATGAGGTGGCTCCATTGTTAGTGATATCGGACACACTCCTATTTTAATAATAATTTTAATTTTTGTATTTGTTGAATGTTTTTTAAAATTGTTTTTATATTTTGATTGTATGCCTTCCAGAGTCACATTTCATGAGATGGGCAGCCAGATAAATGTGATACATAAATAAAACAGATAAACATTCAATTAGAGTCTGTTTTCTTGTAAGACTGGAAAGAGGATGCGAAAGTTACTTTCCAGAAGCAAATTTCAAGTCTTTCAAAAAGGCATGGATTTTATTAGCAATTTGGATGAAGAAGTGGAAGTGGAAATAACATAAAATCCCAAGTGGTATACGTAGCTAATACACTAAAAGAGAAGTAAATTTTTTAAAAAATTAAAACAATGTTGATAGGTTAGAGAAATGTTCTGAAAATAACAGAATGAAATTAATAATGCAAAGTGCCTGCAGAGTGATGTATCTGGCAAACAATCAAATGTGCATGAGGAATATGGGTTGGTAATAGTATTTGTGAAAAAAAAATAGCAGTAGAAATGAAGTATGACTCAGCAATATGAAATAGCTGCCAAATACACACACACACATACATAAATACATAATTTTAGGTTGCATGAATGGAAGTAGGTTTTCTAAACAGGAATTAATACTTCCACTTTTTTTCTGGATTGGTCAGGCAACTTTTAGTATTGTGTACCATTCTGGGCATCACATTTTAAGGAAGACTGAGGCAACCTGGACTAGGTTGAGAGAAGATCAGATAATCAGGGTACAAGGAAATATGTCCTGTGAAGGGAGACTGAAGCAACTGAGACACTTATTCTGGAGAAGAGAAGGGTGAAGAACCTAAAAGAGTATTTTATGGAAGAAAGCCAAGTTCTGTTATTTTTCTCTGTGAATCAATTGGATAGGACATGATATAATTGATTTAAGCTACACAAAGGCAAATCCTAGTTGAATTTTAAGGGAAACTTCTAAGAATAACAGCCGTTCAACATGAGAACCAGTTACTCAGGTCAGTGGTAAGCTTTTCCTTGTTGGATGGGTTCAGACAAAGACTTCTGGTCACAGCAAATCAGATCACAAAGACTCGCAAAATACTTCGCACTATTTTATTTTATTAATCATGTATCACCTTTTCTGAGTGAAAACCTGTATAGTCGTGAATTGGTGATGCTTTTCTGAATAAAACGTGATTGGATTCAACGGCCTAAATGACCCATCTTAATTTCACAAGTTTTCTAGCCTCTGATGTCTATTTAGAGATGGAAAGAATGACTACCCTCAGATTAATTCTCTAACCGGAATCTGTCTGACACAAGGAGTCAAAACCAAGATATATAAACTTTTTAAAACATTGGCTTTAATCACAATTTAATCCATAGTCCAATTTCAAATAACATGCTGGCTCTAGGCACACATTGTACTGGTTTAGTGTGCTGTGCACATCAGGCTTTAGAAATTGTTTCCTTGTCCCAAAGTGTCCCACTATTACACTATTTCTTATAACTTAACTGAAGTTTTGTTTTCTGCTGCTTCCTTTGTCATAGTAATCAAATAGTCAAATAATAATATAAGCTACCCTGTTTCTTTTGTTCTGTGAGCTGGGTCCCTGCTAGGATGAATAGGACATCAAATGGGGCTGAACAGCTCTGGGTCAGAAATACGTTTGAAATAGTTCAGATTTGTTCACCATCTGAAGTGGAGCTGCAGATAAATCCCAAGGTTTGAACAACGTCCTTAAAATAAAGAGGCCAACCTCGTAGGGCTGTGTCATAAGACTTTAAAATTACCTTATGCAACTATTTCAGGACCAGGATGCCCTTAAGAAGGCTTTTATTTGGTTTTTAAATGTAATTTTGTTTTTAAAATGAACTTTAATGTTTGTCTTTATTGTTTGAGCATTGTTGGTTTTATTTATTCCTCCAGCAATAGTTTATAAGACTATTATAATCACGGTTCTAATATGCGAGTACCATGCCTCAGGCTCTCCCTGCATTGTGGCTTCAGTAGTTTTGTTTTGCTTTTTTCCTAAAAAAAAAAAAAAAACCTTGAAAATAAAAGTAAAAAGTCTTTGAAAACAAAGCAGTAAACAGTTGTGAAAATAGCAAAAAGGAAATGTTACTGATGTTAAAAAAAAAAAAAAGATCCCTTGGAGGGTGGGTCCGCTGTCATTATTTTTATCCATGGATATGTCATGCATTTTGAAAGCTGAATGCTAATAAAAATTAAACTTGAACTAAAGATGGCAAAGATCAAGGGAAGTTAGAGCAAAGCTTTCTTGTTCCAGGACGAAGTTCTGTATCTTGAGCACCAGGGGCCAGCCTTGCCCTACTAAAAGGGCTGCTGTTTTGTAGGTTGACTTGTAGAGCTTTGTTAGATTTCACTGTGTATGTGTGTATTATTTCTGCAAATAGAACCTGATTATAAATGCATACGTATATTTTATTTTATGGGATTTATGGCAAAACTGGTAATTCTTCTTCATATGCTAGTCCGATTGACACATGCTAACAATCTGAGCAGGTAGTTCAGTTCTGCTCTGATGGAGCAATTACAGAATAGGAAATACAAGGCAGGAAATGTCACTATGGTAATATGCATACCGAAATGAATGGAAGAAAATCTGGACATTGTTTAGCAATCTCCGTCATTCATCTGTGTAATTCAGCCGACAGCAAGAAACATGGGAGGGTTGGCAATGAACTATTTATTTCTAATTTTAAAACATCATTCTCCTGTGTATGGAGTTCAGCAGGTGAGCGTCAAAAAGCAGAAATAGGCAGTCTTTATCGCACCAGCCTCCAAAGCAGTTTATTAAGGGGCAGACCCACAATGCAACTTTGTGTTCTATTTTTGCAACCCACTTGTCCATTCCTGCCCGCTCTGAAATTGGGGTCAAGATAGATGTGACATTAAACTTGTCTTTACATCCTACACTTCGGATCACATTTCATCTTTTTTTTTTTTTTAATTAATAGCATACGTAAGGAGCCCCAATCATATTGTGTGTTTATTACTTTTCCTCCACCTAAATTCCCCAATGAAAAGTGGCATTTGCTTAGTCTCCTGTTTACTGAAAACATACAGTTTGCAGACTGGGGAAGCAACATGTAGTTAATTATTTAAAATGTTATCTTATTTATTTATTTCATTAAATCAGATTTTAGACTGACATACAATGAGGTAGATAATCAAGTTTTTAAAGCCTAATCCAACCCAGGGAAACAATAATTAATAACTTAGGGTCACCCAGTGAAGATGATTAGCAATAGATATGGAGAAAACAAAAGAAGACATTTCTTTGGAATTAGACTGTTAATATTTGGAGTTCACTACTATGAGTTTTGGCAGCATAGATGCCTATAAAATAATTCTAGTATTTAAAAAGGATGCATCAGTTGACATAAATCAAGATTGGTAACTGAAAGTGCAAAATATGGTGGTAGGATGGAAAAATCAGGTCATTTCTGCACTAGTGATTTGTAACATCTTCTAGATTCATCCTGCCATTATTGTGCAAAAGTAACAGTGATGCAGACAAGCTTTATATCACTTCAGTGATGGCTGGGTGATGCTATGAAGATGCTATAAGTCACTAGGACAGAAATGATCTCCGTGCAAAGAAAAATGATGTGAAAAGATTACCACACTAGCATTCTCATTTTTTGTGTCAGCTAGATGCTGTTGAGCCCAACATGAAAGCCAAAACCAGCCTTCCTACCCTGGTGCCCTGTTGATTTTTGGACTTTACCTACCATAATCCCCAGCCAGCATGGCTGTTTATGGGGAGGTATGTAGATGAAGCTCAACACATCCAGACAGCATTCAATCAGAACAGTCTCGTCAATTTTTAATTATATATTTTATTAATTTTACTGGGCTGAATCTCAAGGAAGGAGCTAAAGTATTCAGCCATGGATTCTGATCAGATGATTACTGAATGTTTTAGTTTTGCAGCAGAATGGATGGTAACCATCATATCAAGTCTTCTGTGCTTGAACACTTTTTTTCATCAGAGGGAAAAGTGCTGAACAGTTGTGTGAGAATACTAGTTACCTTTTAAAAATGTGGTTATTTTAGAGGGGTTCGTCTTTCAAAAGCCTGCCTTAAGGATGCAAAAAAGGAAATCAAGAAAGCGTCCAGTTAAGAAAGGTTTCAGTTGATTAATATTAACAACTATGTAAATATGAGGAATATGTATTAAAAAGTTCCACATATATGAAAAATTGCAGTATAAATGGGAACTATTTTTCATATATATGAAAATGTGTATATGTGTGTGTAAAAATCTGTGGAGACTTAATGACTTGTATGAAGTTGGATGTTGCTTAAGCATGAGTAAAATCATGAGAGTATAAAGCAGGGGACTGGCACTATGACCCTGGAAGAGGGACAAAACCAGACAGTTGCCTTTTCATGGCGTGAAAGGAGGTGGCATACGGGCACAATAAATGCTGTTGTTGATGGTACCTGGTGTTAGTATCTAAGATGGGAATAGAACCCCATTAGTTTAGAGGAATACAGGGGCCCCACAGTAAGGTTATCTCCTAAGTATTATCAAAGAGAGAGGCCATGGCATGACTTGCACTATTTTCATATGTAACAAACCAAAGGTATATAACCTGTGACCTTGCTTCGTTCAGGGCTCTCCTGTGTTTCTTCAGCCCAGTGATCACTGTAGTTGAGCATGCCAATAAAAGGTACTTTGTTTCAGCTATCTCCAATTGCTCTGATTCCTAATTTAAGTATGCTAGGCTGGAATATTAAGGTAAATCAGGCTGGAGTTTTACTAATCCCCTTCTGGGTTCTCTGTGATGGATCTGATCCACAAAGCCATCTTTTATGTTCCAATGCCCATCTATGATGCCTCAAAAAACTTGGGAGTTTTAGTTCTTGTATTTCTCATGGAATAAAACAAAAGCAAGAACAAAATGCCTAAAGCATAATTAAAAACCACAACAATTCATTCAAAGCCCCTGGAGAAGAGGGTGGATAAAGCAGCAGCAGTGTGGACAGAGTAAGATTTTCCACAGTTGCAGTTCAAGTACCTGCCTGACCTACTGTATCAGTGATAGAAAATATCATTCATAAAAGTGATCTACTGCTGTTTTCCCAATGTTTTCTTGTTATGTTGGCCAGCAGATGGGGGGAAAAAAATCCCTTGTATACCAGGGTTTTCTTCTGTTTTAAAAAAGGTATTATTCTTTTTAAGAATTATTGACAGTTTGAGGCATTTTGAGATAGCACGAGGGCAACAGTGAAGGGAGGGAGGAGAGAGAGAGAGAGAGAGAGAGAGAGAGAGAGAGAGAGAAAGAAAGAAAGAAAGAAAGAAAGAAAGAAAGAAAGAAAGAAAGAAAGAAAGAAAGAAAGAAAGAAAGAAAGAAAGAAAGAAAGAAAGATAGTTTTGAATCTCTATATTGACCTGTTCTTCTGGCAGCTTCATGCATTAGGTATTGTTTGCAGCCACCCATCTCAGAGTTGATTGCTTTTTCTATGTTACACTTGCAATTGCATTCAGATGGCTATTCTCTGAGTTGAAAAGATCAGCTTGACTATACGAGGAAGGGGTGGGGTGGCTTTGTTGCACAAACCTTTTACTCAGTGAATAGATGCTCCATCTTACAAATCCTCTTGATGGCACTGGAGCCTTACAGATATTTTTAAGTCCCATCTTTTGGGCACCAAATCCTATTATCTGGGTTAGCTCATCTGTATTCAAAAGATCAATGTTGCATTATTACAAAGATCCTTTCAAGTGTAAAAAGGATGGCACTTCATTACAGAAAGTAAAAGAAACTAATCAAACTTTCTTGGGGAAATCATTGACTTTTTTCAGTAAAGGGCAAATTTAAGAATTTGAAAGTCCAAGATGTGAGTGAGCTGCATTGGGTGTTTCTTGCTTTGACTTAAATCTTGCATTACACATTCCTTAGATTTTCATGTAACCTGAAGAAGAAAGTGGCACAGTAGCGCTCACTAAATGGATTCCAATTACCTAAATGTTGCCACTCACTTTCCCTGAATGTTCAGTATTCTGTCTCTGGCAGCTTGCCTGATTTGTAAGAGGTTTCCTGCACAGCAGAGTATTGGAAAAGAGCAAAACTGCCAAGAGCAAACACCAAACACTGCTGTATTCCTGAGAAGCGTAGAATGATTTGCAAAATCTGAAATCATGTGCTTTTGCTTTTAAAATTCAGGACATATAATTGGAAAGGGATTAGGAAATATTTCATAAGCAATAATTTATACATGTGTTTGCTTCTGCTGCTCCTGCTGCTGCTCCTGCTTCTCCTCCTCCTCCTCCTCCTCCTCCTTCTCCAGCTTGTGTGCGTGTGCTTTACAGCTAGATAGCAGGGACATCAAGTTTGCATTATGACTGCAACATAACAGTCTCATATACTAATGTTTTGCCTTGTGCTCCCAACATGTTTTCTTAACACTTTGCTACGTAACATCGGCGGTGTAGAAATCCTATAATTATTACCATACTTTGCCTTTGATTGAGCATTGGACTTTAAAAAAAATTGCATGGGAGAAAATTGTACAAGAAAATAAATATTAATTTAAAAAATGCTGAAAAGATTGTATATATTATTTAGATTGTATATATTATTTAGTATTATTTAGTATGAACCAGGCTGTTTCTTGATAGATTCTTTCCCCTACGCATTTTCCCAAATATCTTAAATGAATGTATGGCTTTATAGGATAAAGACAAAATTTACTTTGGCTGTCTTGATTTTTAATATTACACTAAGCATATCTAGACTGCAAAAATCTAGATGAGCACTAGACAGCGACAAAGAGATAACATTTTCTGTATCTCTTTGCTGCCATTTAGTAGTCATTCAGATTTTTTCAACTCAAATTTGTATCAGCCTTGCAAGGTAGACAAGACAGGAAACACGGCCAGATGAGCTAATTCTACTTTATTGTCAGGTTACACTGACAGAATCTTGCAAGTCTGAAAATACATCTCTCCCCGCATCTCCTTTACAGCCCAAGAAACTAGGGAGGGTCTCTTCTGAGCCTCTTGCCCTGCCTACATTCCTCCTGTGGGCTAAGCTGCCTTTTATCTGACTGTTCCCTTGGCTGTGTCTCGTTGCCCTGTCTCCCAAGGTCATTCCCACATACCATTACATCATGCTCCCCTTCAGACTTAGCCCCCCTCCTGAGTTCACAGGGAAAACTGAGTGTGAGCTGTGAGAATGAAGTGCAGCTGTGTTGCTCCCCTCTTCTGCTGGTAGCTCCCCAAGATCACATGAGGCGTCCTGCAACCAAGCTGTGCCTGTAAAGGTGACTGCCCCCCCCCCCCATGTCCTGTATGCCTGCTGTTGGCTATCTGACTCTCAAATGATTGAGGGCTCCCCTTCAGAGGTCTTGGGAGGGGGGCTGGCAAAGATTCTCTGGTGTGCTGCTTCAAAGCAAGCTGAGCACCTGCTGGTTATGTGCGTCCTTGATTTACAAGTTCTGCATTTCATTGCTGTGTCTGACACTTGAGTTTTCACCAGGCATGATCTGGCTATGTGTCCAGGGGCCCCGCAATAAAAGCACAGTCCCTGATCCCTTCTTCTTTGTTTCTCTGCTGATGATATGGATCTCTTTGTTGCTCTGATTTGCATGGGTCTTCCCATGCTAGATTCTGAGGAGGCCATTGGGAGGGGTGGTATGGGAGAAGACAGGCTGTAGGCTCTTTTCTCCTTCCCTGCCTTAACTCCTCCAGTTGGGCACTATTATTTCACAATGTTGATACAGCTCATCCAGGGTATTTGGGGTGCCTTGCCTCACCATCTCGGCTCTCAAATCTTCAGCCAACCCTTCTCTCAGCTAGTTAATCAGGGCTAAGTTGTTCCATCCTACATCTCCAGCAAGTAATTTAAAGTCCAAAATATATGACCTTACTCTCCTCTGTTCCTGCTTGAGCTTTCAGATCTCTTCACTAGCAGTGTTGTGTTGTATGGGATCCCCAAAGTGTCCTCTGAGTTTATGCATGAAGTCCTGAGGGTTGTCCAGCACTGGATTGTACACCTCAGTGAATGGTATTGCCCACTTAGCTGCTGCTTCATTTAGCAAACTCAGCACAAAAGTCACTTTGGTGCAATCAGTGGGAAACTCCACGAGCCTGCCTATCATAGAAGTTCACACTGAGCTTCGAATGTCCAGAATTGATCCTGGTCCCATCTGAACTTTTCTGGCAGCATCCTAAAGGAACGTGAGAGCATGGGCTGAGCTGCAAATTGTTGTGCTGCTGTGGGCTGAGGCACATTCTGCCCCAGATGTTGCCTTAGTTGAATCATGGCATTCTGCAAATTGGTCACTTGTGTATCTACCTGCTAAGGTTACATTAACAGAATTTTACAAGTCTGAAAGTATGTCTCTCCCCACATCTCTTTTACAACCCAAGAAACTAGGGAGAGTCTCTTCTGAGCCTCTTGTCCTGCCCACATTCCTGCTGCATGCTAAGCCACCTTTTACTTGACCATTCCCTTGGCTGTGTTTCATTGCCCTGTCTCCCAAGGTAATTCCCACATACCGTTACAATATGTTAGGCCTAACTAAGCAACTTGGAAAAGATTAAGGCAGATTGTTTTGCTTCATCTAGGAATAATATAGAAATGACTCATTGATTATCATCTTGGCGTCTTCTCCAAAATACAAAAAATTGAATTCTATAAAGAATTTAGATCAAAGGCTCCTAGCCCTATCAATAGAAAAACACCATGCAGCGATCTGGTTACTTCCTCCTTAACACAGTGAGGTACAAGTGAGAGACAACAATGTTTGAAAAAAATGTTCATGAATTAGACAGATCAATTGCACAATTTCCTGGCAATACCATCTGCATTCTAGAAAAAAATCAGCTGAGCTCATTGACCACCAGGTTCTTTCCTTTGTAAAATATAAAACGCCCATCTAGTTGTTAAGATTTCTAGGACAGCCCTCTTTGAAGATGTTCTGCTGCCAGAGACCCATCATGGCATAAGGCCTTTTCCTGCAAAGTATGGACTTCAGCTCTGCAGGTCTTGTTGTTGACCCTTCCCACTCAATGTTTAGAAACTCTTTAAAGACCCATCACTTTTACCAGGCTTTTGACTATTAGATAATTTTAGAATTTATTTTATTGTTCATTTTAATCTGTACTTCTAACTTTTTATAAGTTGTTTTTAGTTTTAGATTTTGTCAGCTACTTTAAGGATGTCTCAGATTAGAAAGGCTGGGTATAAATGAATGAAACAGCTAAGTAAAAAATAAGTACAGTATAAGTACCAAAGAGTGGGAGGTTTCTGCATGCAAATTTTAATTGTACCTACATTAAAGGAAGTTGTGGGCCTTTGGGTACTATATACCTTGACTGCAGTAGCAAAACCTATAATGTTAGTCTTGATAGAACCTGGTTGCAGAAAGACAAAAAAGAAAGAATAATTTACAAGATGAAAAGTTCCAAATGATAAATTATTTAATAGGGATTTGCATGCTTGGAAAATGATTCAGAAGAAGTACTTTGGATCTTGTATGAGGGTAACACTTTTTGGCTATTCATGAAAGCAGCTTGACTTTTTCCAAACTTCTCTATGTGAAAAATGGTGCCACTGTTTTAAGAGTCACATTAACTATAATTAGAACTTTCATTATAAAACATACTCTTCTCTCTCTCTCTCTCTCTCTCTCCCCCCCCCCCCATCTCCCTGTGCACCCCAGGTCATATGAAAGTCTGGAAAAAGTTGGGTGACTTTCTGAATAACAGAGAGGTTCTTTGTATGCATTTATTATATTTCTAAGTTTACATTCGGCTTCCCTCCCACTGGTAGTTAATGCTTTTGTGGACATTTAGCGTACCAGTGGATATTTGGATTTTTTTTTCTTTTTCTAATACAGGCATTGATAGAGCTGATATGGGCTCAAAGTATACTACTAGAAGGAGGGAGGGAGGGAGAGAGAGAGAGAGATCCCTTTTATCTGTGTGAAATCAATTTGAAAACAATCCATAAAGTGGATTCTTGATGAAAGAGGCTGGCATTATTAAAAAAAAAATGCACATATTCATGTTACCATTAGCATGTTCAGTTTTGTATATTTCTGTCAAAGCAAGTATCAATCTTTGTGTCAGCTAACAAAGTGTGAAGCTCTAAAAATAAGCAAACAAATCAACAAACACTAGTATTAATCTCCAAATAGACCACATAATACATCAAGCAACTTCCCCAGTTTCACTTCACATACTTGTATATATACCCCCAGTTTCACTTCACGTACTCATACTTGGCATTTGATAAACATAATTCTTAATGAACGATCAGCCTTAGAATGCCTCTTTTCCAAAATGAAGGGAGAAAATGGATGTTTATTTAGAAATGGAATGACTTGTTTACCTCTTCAAGGAAAGAAGGTGACCAGATTATTCCTTCCCCCTTTTTAGTACTAATTACAGTGTACCAAGGAAAGCTGTGGAGTATAGAACCAATCCTGTCCTGAAAATCCTTTTTGCAGCCTCTTCATTCAAGGCTGTGGGTGGCATTCTGAGCCATTCATTTCAACTGAAGTTTTAGCTATTTGACTTGAGACGAGACAGAACCATGTGACATTATTAGCTGGTCCTGAAGAGAACAGTCAGGTATCTCAATAGGGAGTCTCTCCCTAATAAGTTGAGAAGCTTACTACTATCCCCTAAACAGGCTGGGCACCCCCGAGTACACAGACTGACACTCTGCCCTGGAGTTGCTATGGTTACTGTTGTTTTCTTTGCTCCTGTTATCTGCTTATGACAGAGCTGGTAGATGCAGATGTGCCTGCCCTGCCCTTCACGATCAGGAGAATATGATCAGGGAGTCAAGGCAGCCGTAGTTAAGAATGGAAGTCACAGTTTTCAGCCAGAAGATGTTCTGCTTCTGCCGTAGCAGCATCAGATTTACCTTTGTTCCCCAAGAGTCAGTTATATTTGTGACATTTCTGTACACTGCACAGATCACACAGTCATTTGATTGTTTTCCTGCTGTCACTAACTAGTTAGTCACTACCGACGGTGCTTTCTTGTTGGAACAAAAGAGCAGTTGTGTTTATAGGAAGAAAATGACAGCAATGAAGCTGTATGCGCCAGATATCAACCTGTGTGGAAGTTTCTTGTAAAGGCAATATACATGTCTCTACTGCGTTACTCAAGGATACAGTTTTATTTTGCCTAGCATCAAAGGGTCAAGCTTTCTTGACTGGCTTCATTTTATTGTATACTTGATACTGCTCGTTTAATGACGCTGCAAGACATGTCTGAGGCACTCAAAATGAGATGAACTAAACTTCTATTTTGTTGAAGGAACAAGGTCATCCTGCTGCAATTAATCAGTGGGTTTCAAATCAATGAAAAAAGCTTATTTTATTGCCCTAGTCTGCAAATTGGAGTTTAAAGAAGCACCTCTAAAATTTATTCAGCCTTTTCTTTCTGAAGTGTGTCCATATTTTATACCCAGGGCACTTTACTTTAGTTGTTTATAGTGATATGGTAATTGCTTTCATAAATTACTGATCTGACACCAACAGTATTTGTGCAGAAGATCATAACTGAGCACTGTGGATATTTCAAAATGCCATCCATGGCAAAAAGAGCAAGAAATGAATCAGGCAGTAGAGTTTGACTGTTCAGCACAAATATCAGCATGGAGTGATGTCTGTACGGGCCAATTCTTTCATAGGTTTAATATTAGATTCCTGTTTCTTTTTCACTGATTTGTTCAGTTGCAGGATCAGTCCAACACAATGCTACATTCTTCCCAATTACTATCTATCTATCTATCTATCTATCTATCTATCTATCTATCTATCTATCTATCTATCTATCTGTCTATTGTGAGAATTGGAATAGTAAAGTAGTATCATTGTACATTACTGCAAGACTCTTAGTATTAATAGAACATGAAATACAGAGATTGTAAAAAGGGACCAGGAAACATGAAGAAAAAATGTTCACAGGGTCTTGGTTTTGTTTTATTGCTGCTGTATTTCATTGGCTGAGTTATGGAGCTATTGGCTTTATAGCTCTGTAGCATCCTAAAGCTGGCAGCAGTCAGTAGTCTGAAAATAAAAATTTCTTTTAAAAATTGCAGGCAGTTTTGTGTGTGTGTGTGTATGTTGCAATTCCATATCCAATATTAATTTGATAAGCCTTTAGACCCTACATGTCTACATGTCCTACATGCAAGGTTAGAGTGTGCGCCTTCCAAATATTTCCAACTCTTCCGTTTTCTCCCCTCACCTAATGTCTTGGTTTGTTCTGTAATAGCAGCAGTAGCAAAGACTCCCTTAAGTCAAACAGCTAAACCTTCATGTAGTTTTCCTGGCAGCATTATTGAAGTAGTTTGCCTTGTCTTCTTCTGGGGTGGCTTTGAAGACCTGGCTGTTCCCTCAGGCATTCAAGCCAAGATGTTAGATGAGCTTCTCCTGTAAGGCGTACCATATGTTGGTGTGTCCTGTAGTGGATGTCTGGTTGTTGTGACTTGGTTTTTTTTGTTATCATGTATATTGTAATTCTGTTTTTATCGTATGTTACTCAAAGTCCCTTTTTAAGAGCTAGGCAGCCATATACAGGTAGTCCTTGACTTACAATGGCAATTGGGAGCAGAATTTCTGTTGCTGACCAATGCGGTCATAAAGTATGACTGCATCACTTTGCAACAGTGATCCCTGCAGTCCCGTTTGCCATTGTTAACTGCATCCCATGGTCATTAGGTGAGGCAACTTCCTACCAGCTTCCCACAACCAAAATCAGTGGGGAAGCTGGCAGGAAATTGCAAGTCCCAAGCCAGCAAGTAGGTAAGTGGCTGCTCCCAGGTTGGGGAGGGAGTGGGGGGTGTGGGGAAAGGTCAGGGAGGGTGCATGACAGGTGCAGTGCAATGTGGTCCAAGGGAGGGCTGGGGAAGGTGTGCGAGGGTGTGAGGGACTGCATGAGAGGCACCATGTAGGTCAGGGATGGGGCATGGGGGTGTGTGAGTGGCCAGTGTGGTGCAAGTGCAGTGGGGCTGAGGGAGGGTGCGCAGGTGGAGGAGACTTATCCCAGTGACTTGCAACCTTCCTTGATGGCTTCCCCATTGACTTTCTGGGTAAGCCAGCAGGGAAAGTTGCAAATGGTGATCATGTGATCGTGGGGCACGTGGCAACTGGTCATAACCACGAACGGGTACCCAAGCACCCAGATTGTGATCACATGACTGTGGGGTGCTGGGACAGCTGGAACTCTGAGGACTGGTTGTAACCACCATTTGCTCAGTGTTGTTATAACTTGGAATGGTCGCTGACTGAATGGTCATAGGTCAAGGACTACCTGTAAATCCAATCAATCAATCATTTCTCACCTTCCCAATTTGACCTGGGATTTCTTTGTGGTTTTCAGATACTAGCTAGGACTGACTCTGCTGAAATGTTTGGGATCAGCCAAGGTTGGGTAGGCCCCCACCCCATCAGTTATTCAATCATAATGCTTACACAGTTGTTTACATGACAGAAGAAAAAGAATGGGAACAGCCAGGAGTTAGTGTGTTTTGTGCACCAGGATAACCCAGCTTCGGTCCTGGCTAAATTCTCTGCAATTCACTGTGATTTATGAAAGCTAGATTAGAGCACAGTGTCATATCAAGCAAGATTGCCAGTTGCTTTCCAGGGCTGTTTTCTTTGCATTTTGACATTTTGTTTTCATAAGATGTATTTGAACAGTCTCCATTTAAAGGAAAAAATATAAAAAATAAAACCCCTAAACATTACTTTGACAATGTTCTGGACAAAATAATAGATAACATTGAAGCCAGACTTTTGTAGAAAGTTGTTTTTCTCGATTCCACCCCACTCTTTATATCCAAGAGTTCTTAGAGTCCAGAAAGAATAACAATTGCAACAACTGCTGGGTTTCTGTTGCACTACACAGGTCCTGGGGATGCTCAAGAATGTGTGAGGCTTGTCAGGGGAATTATTTATTGAACACATTTGTATCTCCCAGTTGCTATAGGTGTTATAGATGGGTTAATCCCATTCTAATCTTGCCATGAATTTACTGGGTTACTCAGAGTGTAACATAAGCCACTGAGAAACCTGCTATACTGAGAAATGTTCTTCCGTGGCCAAGTCTTGAATTAATTAATCCATTATATTTACAACCTACTTATCAAAGGAAAAATAGCAAGGCAAGAAATGGATACAGACTTTTTTGAACCCATACTGCTTGTGATACAGTCCCAGACTATGTTTGTGGGAAGAAGGCTGTACTTTAATGAAAATGCTCCTCTCCCATTTCTGCAAACACATCTGCTTCCCTTCCTTTGATCAGCAGAAATCGTTACAAACACTCAGGCCAAATATACATGGTGCCTTCGAATCAGTGTTGACTCCTGGCAACTGCCTGGACTAGTTCCTGCAGTTTTCTTGGCAAGGTTTCAGAAGTAGTTTGCCATTGCCTCCTTCCTGGGGCTGAGAGAGAATGACTGGCCCAAGGTCACCCAGCTGGCTTCGTGCCTCAGGCAGGAGCAGAACTCACCGTCTCCCGGTTTCTAGCCTGGTGCTTTAACCACTATACCAAATTGGCTCTCCATACTAGTAATAATAATTTATATCTCCTTTCCTGATGGAAACCCATTAGGGATGCTTTGATTTGGATTCTTGCACTAAGCAGGGAAGGAACAGGTGTTGCTCCTTGAGTGTATGGGCAATGTATTAACATTGGAAAAAAATCTTTAGATATGATTGAAGAAATCAATTGGTTTGCCTTCTGTCCAATAGCATTCAATCTGAAACTGTGGTTTCAAAGGGTTAGTTTTGTGTTTGGGGACTCAGACCTTTTTCTGCCTTGTAATCAAGCTTTTGGGAAACTTGCTTGCTTTATAATCTTCTTTGAGTTTCCCTTCTGTGAAACAGATCTTTTGTTGCAGTAGTAATTATTACTGTAATGATTCACATCCTAGTTGTAGCCATTTTGTGCCTGGGTATGCCCAGGCAGCCATTTTATAACAGTGCTCATGACAGTTTTTTCAAAATCTCAAAAGTGCCCTTAAATTCCCAAATGTTGGAGCAAATGTCTCATTTTGAAATGTGATTCTGCAATAATGACTGAATGCCAAATGCATTTATTTTGACTACTGTACATTTGTCTGTAACAATTTGTCTGTAACAATTCTAGGAAGCACAATTCTTTCTTGCTTTATGAAAACTCTGGAAACGGCTAAGTGTTGGATCAGGGAGACCCAGATTCAAGTCTACTTTCAGTCATGGAAATTCAATCCAACCTGTATCCCAAGATTATGTAGTGGGGGAACAGCAGGGGAGGGAGTGCTGTTAGTGCTGCTTTGAGATCTTGCACAAAAGATAGAATGTAAATGGAACAGAGAATCAATAAATGTCCAGTTTTCCACAATGCACAATGCAACTTTTCTATATGACTATAGAATGATTCTGCTTTGCATAAAGCTAATCTCTTTGCCCATATATGTGAGACTCCTCAAAAACATGAAGTGGAAATATCAAAGATAGGCACTAAATATTTATGATTCTGCCACAGAAAGTTAACAAAGAGATTTAAAAAGAAAACACACATACATGGTTTATTTCTCCTTTATTTTCTTTCTGATTTTATGTAGCCCAAATTTCTGGCTTGTCTTCTGCTGCCTTCCTAAATGGAAAGGTTATCTTGTGATTGAGCCACAATAATTCTATTAAGCCTGTCTTTTCATTATTTTATCTCATTAATTGTCTGATCACTGGAAATAAAAATAATCTGCCATTAGTTCACAACTTCAAAGAACCCTGTGCGAAGATCAAGCATCTCTTTAATAGCTCTTTAAACAGCTCTTTATATCCAATAGGTTAACTTCAACATATACCCTGTGGGTGTCTTGATTTCAGCTGACAGGTAAACAGTAATTGATGGCCAAAGATAGGAGTGTAATGAAGTGCTTGCTTAACTATGAATGTTGTCCTTTTCCTCCTCTAAGGAATAAATTTGTTGCTTTTTTTTTTCTTTTTAAACTATCAAAACATTCAAATTTGACAAGACTGGGTACCAATTCCTCCATTTAGCAACAACTGGAGCAGCAACAATTGATTCTTGTCTTTCACGTGCTCTTTTTTCCTGTATGAAATAAATGTATATATCTGTGAATGCTTTGGTTTCATATATGAGACTTAATACAATGTTTACCTGAAACATGATTTTGCTGCAGAAAGAAATGTCCTGACCAGAATGCCAATTTGCACTGTTTATGTTCCCTTTTGGCAATCAAAACTACTAACATAGTTCAGGCTCAAATGCAGTAAAATTTCATAGCTTATATGAATTGCTCCTGTCTTGGGTTCAACATTGAGGACTACAGTTCCTATCACCCAGCATAGCCAAAAGTTATGAATAAAGAGGGGATTAAGAATATTATAGCTACTAAGATTGTGAAGTCTCTCTAGCACGAGGTTGCTAACAAAGCACTGTTGCATGAAACAGGCTTCTTTATTCTCATCAATCTCCTCTCTGAGCATCTGTGAACAGTGACAAAGATAGGGAGTGCAATGAGGCACTTTGCCATCGTAGTTCTTAAAAAGTCATGTTCAGGTCAGTATCTGGCAGCTTACTTAGCTTAGATCTACCATCAGGGAACCATTTCTATGCAGTTCTGTTACTTGCCCACATAGTTTCTCTGCCCTTTGCTCTGTATTTTCCCTAGCCAAACTGACCTTTCACTTCTCTCACAGGAGCTGAACTATTTGCAAACATTAGGTGGCTGACAGTTCAATTCCCTTAGCAGTTAAACTGTTCATGAATGTTATATGACATCAAGCATCTCAGGCTAAACCTGGCTTCAAAATATAGATGGATTCTTGGTCAGTTAGATGCTTCTAGACACTCTATAAAGCTGTATTTGTAATAGCCATTACAAGTGGAGACCCACAAGGAATTTCAGCAGAGAAGAAGGGGGGGGGTGTTGATTCATTTCCTTCCTGTGAAACAAATCAATTACTAGAAGGAAGAGGATTGAATTCAGATAAAGTTTCCCTTGAGCCCAAGCAAGTATTTCAGCAGTTGCTTTGGAGATAAAGGATAAGAAGTTCTTCTTTTCATCCTCTGAATGATAGTTAAGGACAAGGAACTGGGTTCAGAAGTACTTCTTGACACTAGTTCAGATTTAATTTATGAACATTTTTTTAACAAGAAGTGGTGACAGTCATTTGTTCTGGTGGGCTTTAAAGATGAGATAAATTTGGGGAAGACGTCTTTTCCCCACGTGAAATCTTTATGCATATATTAAGCCACCATGTTAAAAGGCACCTTTAAATGTCTGCTACTGAGACAACTAGCTGGAGCACGTCATTGCTTCCATGCTCTGTTTGTGAGTTTACAGGAGGCTTATGTTTTCTTTGTGGGGAGGCAGGATGCTGTTGAGGAGTTTTCTTATTTCCTGAAAACTCTGGAACAACCTCTCTGTGTTAGTGAAACAACTTCTCGATAGGTAGGGGAAGAATTGGTTTAAAAAAATAGCAAAGGCAGGTATCAAACATCCCCTGCACAAGCACTAACAGTACCTCTCCAATGACTTGGATGAACATGACTAAAAACTAATTTTTTTTAGTTGTAATTCAGGAATGGAAGCCATTATAGTCAGTTAACAGTGTCTGAGCTAGTGAAAGAGATGAAACAGAATTTATACCCAAATGTGTGTCAAATCCTTTGCACTCTATTCTGTTCTTCCCCTGTGTAGAGAGGCTTTCTGCTTTTTTTTTTTTTTTCTTTTTCCTTCCAGGTCCCTTGAACCCTTAGTTGAATGGTTACATGTTGAAGATACCTGCATGTTTACATTCTCTGCAGTTCTTCTCTGGCCACCAGCAGAATCCCGACAACAGGTCTTGGAAAAATGAGCCCTGGAGCCCTAGATTGGTTGGGATTGCATATCGAGCCTCCATGATTTATCTACTCACCAGGAAACCAGTGGATTCAATATATCGACCAGGATAAATAGAATGCATTACATTTGGCCTAATAGTTCTCCCATATATATCTTATTTGTCCTAGCTGAAGAACAGGCTGGCTTTAGACCAGAAAGATCTGCCATAGACCAAGCAATAATCCTACAACACTTAGTAGAGAAATACACCTCTGAATCCAAAGGCTTTCTTTATATAGCTTTTGTAGATCTCAAATCTGCATTTGACTCCATGTCAGGGGAATATTGTGGAAGAAGCTGCTATCTACCAACATAGATAAATGATTACTTCTACTAATATATACACTTTATAGCAATACCGTCCTGAGGGTAAGATGTGGTCCCCAAGGGCAGTAACCAACTCAACTGTATTCTTGCTCCATTACTTTTTAATTTTTACATAAACTCAGTTATACAACACCTCAATAATGGCAATTCTCACCCACCAAAATTAACTGACAGATACCTTTCAGTTCTCCTGTATGCTGATGACATGGTTATTCTATCATCATCTGTGGTAGGGAGGTGAACAGCCCTTAAATCCTTTGCTCAATATTGTGAAAAAGAAAAAGTGATGATAAATTACCAAAAAACAAAAATTCTGACCTTTAACAAAAGACCTAAAATTCATAATTGGTATATCAATGGCAATAATATTGAGCAAGTCAAATGCTTTAAGAACCAGGGAATTATCTTTCATTTCTTGGGATGCAGGGACCCATACTTGGCCCACATACTGCAGGTTGCCCTGAGGAGTGCCACAGCTATACTTTTATACTTTTATCTCTCTAAAGTTGGCCATTATATTCCAGCTGTCCTAAAACTTGTTGAGGTAAAAGCTATGACACAACTATTATATGGGATTCAAGTGCGGCCTTACATTAACCTAACTGTAGCCAAGAGGATACAGTCCAAGTTCTTAAGATCGGTCATGGAAGTACCTAGATGTGTATCTAATGCAGCTTTAAGGCTAGAATTAGGAATTACAAGGATAGAAACCAGGATCTCAATTGTTATTTTTAATTACTGGCTGAAACTACTCTTTAACCCAACAGGCCTCATTATCCTTCATTAACAGAGATAACTTCCAATCTACCTAGAAGATATCCATTAGAGAAAAACTGGCAGCCTATGGCTTCTCTGATGAGGCAATACAAATGAGGATATATAATCAAGCAGAAAGATCACCGAAGGAGAGGATTCTTGATACAGGATGGCAACATGACATTAGTTTAGCACCAAGGCTACATAAGTCTTGGAGACTGTCTTTTGCCACCAAACCAGCTGATTATTGTCAATCTCTAATAAACAATAGACATTGCAGAGCATTTGCACTGGCCAGATTCAACACACTCCCTTCAGTAGTTATTGATGGCAAATATCAAAAAGTTCCCTTCCACAAACAACTTTCTCCCTGTGATTCCCATGCTGTAGAGGATGTCCAGCATGTCCTGTTGTACTGTAATTTCTGTTTGAACCTGCATGAGGTATTAATCCAGCCACTCATAAAGGAATTCCCAGGGAGAGACGACCAATGGTACATCTCCTATCTTTTAGCAGACCATAAAAGCACTATCAGACATTATTTCGCCAAATTCTGCCTTGCTGCTATAAGAGTGGGGCAACAAATACTGTTCAACAAAACTGCATTTCTTTGATATCTTTAAAACTCCTTTCCCTTCCCTTCCTTTCTTCCTCTTTAACTTATATAACTTATTTTAATTGCCATTTTAATGTATATTTTATATATTTTATGTATGTGTATGTATGTATGTATACGTACACATGTTGGTCAAAGACTGTGATAAAAATCTATCAATCTATTGATCTATCATCTATCTACCTTATTTGGCACTTGCAAGGGTTGAAGGTCTCTAGCACTGAGAAGTACCTTTTATCTTGTTCTCTGTGTTTAAAGAACAAAACTTGATCCCATACAGATAGCCCATTTACAAACATGTAGTTTGGTCTCAGTCCATTTTTATATTTTTTGAAACATTGACCTTTACAACTCTTCAGAGAAATGAAATGCCTTTAACAAATATAATGTGCATATTTCTCTCCTCCCTGACCCCCTTTCCTCTCTCTTAATTGTCCATGATTTTCTAGATTATTGAATATGAAAAAGATTATATAATGATGATCTAGATGGAGGCTATGAAACCTTTTAAGTAGATATAAACAATGTAATTATATATCACTAAAGTAACATGGACACCATATTTTTTATGAACTATGTAAGAATTATAATGTATCTTCTGTAAATAATACTTTCTTACCATGCCTCTCAATTAAATACTTCAGTTGGCATTTTCAAATATAGACCTCTAATATTAGACACTTTACTGTACTAAGTGCTGATTATTAGTGGATATTCCACTGACTTGATATAATCCAGTTGGCCTGGATTTGAACTAGTGCCCCAGCAATTAAAAACTTCTTTTTCATTAGTACTCCCTTGAATTGCTGAATATTCCTTTCTCTTAGTCACATTTCTAGTGTTTCTGCCTGAGGGTTGGTGCATCTTAGCACATGACATTTTAATATCCGCAAAACAGAGTCCCAGAATTTTAAATGTCAGGCTTGCAAAGTATATCTTCTGAACAAGTTCTGTTAATATTGAAAAGGCTCTGGGTACAGCTGAAACTGTATGTGGCTGGTAACAGTGAATGATCTCTTCCTAGGTCAAAAAGTATGAACATGCTAGCAAACAGAGTCACAGTTTGTCAATATCTTCAAGACACTTCCTTCCTTCCAATAGAATGAAACTGCTATTCAAATCACAGGGGTCATTGCTGCATGCTGCCAGAGTCACTTTATGTGAGGTGGGCAGCTATATAAATCTGACAAACAAACAAACAAATAATTCCATTCATGCATAGCCAGTATTCACAGAAGTCCCATTCCATAGATGCAAATGTACATTTAGATTAAAAACGTAATCATTCAAGTTGTCTAATTCAGGGCACATGTGGAATATTGGTAAGATGTTATTAATACTTTCACAGAATGATTGCCATGATAAGCATGCCAGTTTTTTTAAAAAAAGGTTTTGTTTTGTTTTGTTTTGTTTTGTTTTAAATCAGAGGCAAACTGGAAAGAATACTCTGGAGCTTCATGATCAGGTGCCTTTTAAAATTTAAGTTTAACAGCAGTTAATCCACCACACTAATATATTTAGTGTCTATGAAATTATATAAGATCCACCCAGTTTACAGTCATGCTCACTTTTATTATCATATATATATCAGAAATATTTATTAGTGCAATCTCTCTCTGGTTGGAAAAGCATGGTGTTATTGGTCCCAGTTGTTCTGTTTCAGTGAGATTTTAATCCAAATACTACTTTGAGTATTACAGTTACTGTATATACTTTCAGATAAGCCAAGAATTTTAGGTGCCAAAATACACCCCAAAAATTGAGTTTGGCTTATATATGGATGGGCTTATCCATGAGTGTATAATGTAGATTTCTCTCTCAGCTTTTTAAAAGTACCCTTATTTCCCTTATATACTCAAGGATAAATCCATCTGCAGATAAGCTGATCTTTGAATTTTCAACCAAAAGACCATGAAGAATGCGCCACCCATGGATAAGTCAATTACGAAAATTAAAACATACAAAAATTTCAAGAGTTGGCTTATCCGTGGGTGGCATATTTTTCATGGTATTTTGGTTAAAAATTTGAGGGTTAGCTTAGCGCGGATGGGCTCATCTGCGAGAATATACAGTACTCTCTTCCCACCAGCCACATACTCCAGAGCAGTGTTTTTCAAACTTGGCAACTTTAAGATGTGTGGATTTCAACTCCCAAAATTTCCCAACTAGCATGCTAGCTGGGGAATTCTGGGAGTTGAAGTCCACACTTCTTAAAATTGCTATGTTAGAAAAACACTGCTCTAGAGCAACTGTCTCTTCTCTCTGTGTCTGTACATATGTCATTTTCATTTTGCATGCTATAAATTTGCAGTATGTAGGTACTTCGTAAATCTCAATGGTAAATGATATCCCCCAAGAGTTCTGTACTGTTCCAATCCTTTTGAATTTCATCAAATTGTTGAAGACCCGATTGTTCTCCCAGGGCTTGGCCAGGATAATGGTTGGTTTTTTTGGTCCTGTCTTCCAATCAGCTGTATGCTTTCTCTTTGATATATATTGTTTTCTTTATTTTTTTGTTAATTGTAAGCCATCCAGAGTTCCTGTGTAGTCAAGCAGCCTCAAAACTGAATGAATGAATGGATGGATGTATAAATAAATAAATAAATAAATAACATGAATGGTGTATCCCTCCCCTTTCTTCTTCCACTGACACATTATTCATTGTAGTTTCCCTAGTAAGTAAGAAACTATAGTCACAAGAATTGACACAAGACAATGTCTGAAATCACTGACTTTGTTTAAGATCCTGCCTTGTTTTGAACCTCACAGTTTCTTGGCTCAGACTAAGAATAAAAATATAATGGCTGATTATACTTAATTGAGATAAAGGAAGAAGCAATATAAAATGAAGTATGGGGACATAAGCGTGTGCATATTATAATTTAGTAAGCCAAGATATGAATCCCCAAACAATGTTAGTATACGGAAACATAGATTTCCCATAAAAAATTACAGTGACCACTAGAGCTCTATTATAGTTAGTCGTGGTGAACATACCTCTTATTTATTTATTTATTTATTTATTTATTTATTTATTTATTTTTAAAATTTGTATGCAAATTTAGTCTTGCATTAGTCCTCTCTCTCCAAAATAATGTGTAAATATGATGACTGGTCATAACTCCAATGGTCTTTACTTCAACACTGTATCCTGGAAACATTGGATCATTAATTCAGCACATGACTGAAACTGATAGGAGATAAGTATATTTAACTATTTGGTATACTGTGCTCTTCACTTTTTATCCAATAAAAAGTCTATTAAAAATCTTACATAAATTATAGCTAGATTTTTTTCCAACAGAAAAATAACTCTTTTTACTCTATCATTTTGACAGTTGTTAACATATAATTTCTGCATCTGTCATCCAAATATAATTGCATTTAGCCTGCAATAATTCATTTTCTTTTCTTTTCTTTTTTCTTTCTTTTGCTTCATCATCTGGAAATTGTCCATCTCACTTGAATTTTGACTTAATTATTTTTTGTATATGTGAATATTACAATATCGCTAATCATGGAAGATATATCAAGTATGTTTGTTCCTAATGAATTAGATTCACTGTTATGACTTCTAAAAATATGGTAGCATCAAAAATAGCTGACCTTTTCAAAATCACTAGTGCATTTTTATCTATCCATGCCAGGTGGCCATTTCAATATCAGTAACAGTATAAATCATAGCAGCAAACCCTTTTATCAGCTTTATATTTAAAAAAAAAAAAACATTCCTCTTTGTAGATGCTGACTTTAAAAGGATTCCTCTCCAACCATACAAAAAAAAATTAAAACCATACAGATTCAATCATAACAAAGTCCAAGAATCTCAGCCTGTTATTCCTGTGCATGAAATTTGACTTCAGATACAGTATTAGACAGCTCAAATACCTTGTGTACAGCTGATAATAGAAAAATCACTGACAAGTTTTGAGTTATAATTGCATCAGGTTGTAACCTGTTGCTAAAAATAATCCCACCTTTTGAAGAAGGGAAAAAAAGATCAAGACTAAAGGGTTAATCTAGAGATAAGCAACACAGAGAAACAGATGGTGAATTTCTTCCAGACTACAAACTGTGGCAAGCGTAAGACATCAAAACAATATCCATTTTTTGTTTCAAAGTGTATGTGCAAAATTAAGATTAAAGTTTACATTTAACTTTATTAGAAATACCCGTGTCACACAACAAGCTAAACACTTTGTACATTATATGGTAGAATTCATGTGTGATCTGCCAAAGGAATGCTTACCCCTTAATCTGGGTTTATAGACAATATTTTGCCTCTGCAGATAAATTCTCTCTCTCATACATCTTGAGCTAGTAAAGGAATGGAGGATAAGACTAGCTTGGGAAGCTAAAGTTTTGTTGTTTTTTTTAAATGGAAAAATAAAGCCCGTCATTACAGGGTTCTGCAATGTTTCCTTGATCTGCACTGAAATCACTGGCCAACATTATATGGACTATTAATCTTAAAATGAGAGCTCTTTCTCAAATAAGTTATTAAAACTTATCTATTCTTTCACATGTAAACATATTCTACATCCACAACAGCTTTTTCCTGGTCCTTCTCTTCCAGCCCTTGCCTGTCCCTGAAGCATGAATGTGCTCTACCACATTTTAATGATGTTCAGGAATAAATGCTAATCTATGGAGAGGGGAGAAGGGGATGGAATTTCTCTCACATTCAGAAAGGGCCGAGGAGCTCAATTATACTGACTGCACAATGGTTCCTCTAGTTCAATCAGTAAACTTTCTTGAGAATGTCAGGGAAAAGCCTTTGCAAGTAATGTAATGCCTGAGATGTAGGAATAAATCTATGCTGAAACTCTCAAGATATGACCTTTCCCTATTAACTGTGAAACTAAGAAGAAACCCTTTTATTGGTGTATCGCAAAAGGAGAGACTGGCAGAGGATGGGTATCCACACCAAGAGCAAAGCTGTCACTGGAGTTGAAGCAAGCTTTGTTTGTGTGTGTGTAAGAAAACATGTTTGTTTCCCCATTCCCCTTTTAATTATTTTATTGGCTCAACTATTTTGTTTTGAAATGTGTCATTTTAATGTTTTAATGTTTAAGAGTGGAGGCAGTCCTTGTTTAATGACCATTTGTTCAGCAACCATTCAAACTTATGACAGAGCTGAATGAGTGGTAGTTATAACTGGTTTTCAAAGTTCTGGCTGTCACAGCATCCCTATGGTCACAGGATCACATTTGGGGCACTTGTCAACCGGCCCACACTTCCAACTGTCTCAGCATCCCACAGTTATGTGATTGTGATTTGTGACCTTCCCTGCCAGCTTCTTGTCATTGACTTCTGACAAGCAAAGTCAATGGGGAAGCCAGCAGAAAGTTGCAAGTCGCAGGCATGTGAGGTCCTCGCTTAATGGCCTGCACAGTCCTCACTTAACGGCAACCAGGACTGCCAGAATTGCCACTGCTGAGCAGTGTGGTCACATGTTTTTTAACTTACGACAGCGTTGTTTAATGACAGAGTTTCCAGTCCCAGTTAGCATCATTAAGCGACAATTACCTGTATTTCTATTCTTTTCATATTAGTTCTATAAGGCTACCTGTGGAAGAGGTAGCATATATTGTACATACTTTAAATAAGTACTTTAAATATATATATATATTTTTTAATGAAGAAAGGAGGATGGGTTGACTTGTTACTTCACAAAGCCTAGAAATTGGGGAAGGACAACAAACTTAGTGATTGACAAGTTTGAAGAGGGAAATGTGAGCACTGTTTGGCTTACATTCATTTAACTCAGCTATTGACTAGCTGGGACTAAGCAGTGATTGGCTGAGTTGCTATCTATGATTCTGAGATTTGCAAGCAGCACGACACCCCATGCTGAATGCATCTTTAATCTGTAGATGGTGAGGATAAAGACTGTGTTTGTGTAGAATGCAGGTTAGATTTAAAGTATATTGGAAATGATTGGCATCTGAAGTGGATGGTGGTATAGCAGAGATCAAAGTATCTGATACATGTATTCAGGGCTGGTTTTAGGTCTAAGGTTGAGTAGGCACTGACCTAGGGTGCCAAACCTTAGGGGATGTCAACGCCACCCCTCCTTCTGATCATTCTAAAAATGCAAATTTTTGCATTGGTGAGAGATGGCCACCAGTCAATGTGGCCTAGGGGCACCATATACTTTTGACTTGGGACTGGATGTACTTGATAATGTTTCCAAAGCTGATCAGTAGACCTTTGTTGCCTTATCTCCATGTTTCAGGCAAGCTGTTGCTTTCCAAGACTATTTGTAAAGCACTTCATGTCCATTTACATATGCAAATAGATATTAAGACTGATATAAAAGACCACAGGAAAGAAATGGGACACAGAAGGTAAACAATATTTCTGATTCCAGCGAATGTGCCCTACGCACCAATACTAGCAGAAGTGGATTCCCTTAAGCTAAATTGTACAGAGGCATCTGCAGTTTTAAACAAAATACAGGGATTGTGCTCCTATAGCAGCTCCATCACATGGATCGTGTTCATTTGGATGCGCCAGACGATCCCTTGGCACTATGCCAGTTTTTGTTTATTGCAAGGATTGAGAATTAGTTGCTCAGAGTCAGAATCATTATATAAAGTAAATGATCAGGCTTTTAAGGTGGGAGGTGAGAGAGACAGTGTCTGATGTTATTAATTAGAATTGGAGATAACACTAATTGCATGTGACACTAGGTTCCTGTGCACACTGTCCATCATGATAGAAACAAACAAAAACATAATGACTAACTGAATTATGTGTGAAGAGGAATATCAGTCACATTGTTTTATAGTCAGTTTTATTTAAAGTGCCTTCTCTACCTGGAATAGATTATATACACACATTCACGTTTATGTCATTGTAATAGATGTGGTGGCTCGGACCCGCTCTAGTTTCAAAGTGGGGCTTCTCAAATGTCCTTCTTGCAACTTGTGGAGAGAGCTGAAATGGTATGCTGCCACCAACCAGTTTACTCCAGAGGAATCCTCTTTACTGCTGAATCACTCAGAGGAAGGAAATGTTCACCAAATCCCTTCCATGGTCTGACCAGGTGCTAAAGGTTAGAAAGAAAAGGAAGAAGGAACATGAACAATTACTTTCTGAAAATGTAAAGTCAGTTCCTTCTGTAGCCCATGAGCTCTCTCTCATACACATGTACACACACATAAACCAGAACAATTTTATGTAACCCAGATCTCCATCCATAGAAGAAAATATGTAGCACAACTAGATTCATGGTTCTAGCTTGCTGCCAATCACCAACTCCAGGGCTGTTTCTCCTGGCTTCCAGACAGCCTCTGAGAGGATTAAATCAAATGCAGCCAAGATAAAGGCAAAATGGAGAATGCCCTCCTCAGGTAGAAGCCCACCTGATTGGCTCTCTGCATTTGATTCTCCCAGGCTTTAGTTTTCTCCATGCAACACCTGAAGTGACAGGTCTACTACTTCAACGTTTTTCATGTCTGAATCTCTTGAAATGGAAATTCTCAGCAATACAACAGCAACTATAATACTCCAGAGTGCCTTCGAAAATAACAGAATTAGGCAAAGTGTCTTGCTACTCATTCTCCTTCTTTCACTGTTCAGATAAAGGATGGGATTTATTCTTCCATGGGCAAAGTAGAAAAAGCTATTTAATATACACTTATTACATGACAGTTCTGTTTAGACAGTTGGCCTCCTTGCAACTGATACAGCTGGAAACACGAAGAAGAAGCCACTGGGAAACATGGTGTCTATGCTATTCTCACCCATTTTCATAGTGGTTAAGATGTCGGACTTGAGACCAGAAGCATCCACATCGAAATCTCTGCTTGACCAAGGACCTGACTGAGTCACTTTAACCCAATCACTATCTCTCAGTCCACTCTACGTCACAGAGTTATTGATAAAATAAACTGAGCTTTCAGAGGAAAGATGGTATATAACTACAATGTAATAATAAAACTAATGCTGTTAGGAAAAAAAAAAAAAAGAGTAGTGAATACAAGTAGCCCTTTCTAAATTTCCATTATGTTTTGCTTCAGCCTATAGCATGTAGCATGGCCTTAGCATAGGATCTATGTGAGAAACAATTTTGGAAATATCTGCCTAACTTCCTGATAGAACAGCATGTCAGAACTTGCTAAGGGTAATAGGTGGTACAGGAAGTTCTTTACCAACCAGGATAGAGAGCCAACTACATACATGCTGGATTCATTAGTTATCTCTAGATGTTTCCCCTGCTAGGAAACTACTCTACATTGTATGTTTGTCTTTTCTTTTTTACAAAATGAAAAAAAAATATTTTGCTTAATGTCACTTTGTTTATTAAAGGTCTTTAGATACTCTGTTGGCTTCTACTAATGTCAGTTGCCTGCTTACTACTTTCATTTTCATGTGTTCCTAGGAGTGTTGTCAACTGGAGACACATGGCATAGTTTTCCCTCTGTTCCTACTCCTCCAATTCCTCACAAATGAGTTTGAAGCCAACTTTCAGTCATGCAGGCCTTCAGACGCTGACGGCTGGTAGCGATCAGGTTATCCATTTTTCCTCTAGCTGAACAAGAACAAAGCTAAATAAAGGACTCAAACAGGACTCTACCTCACTGAGTAACAAAAGTACTATGTCCCCCATAACTGTGATGCCAAGGCAGGGCTGAAGGACATGATCAGGAGGACTGAGATCCTTTTAGCTACATGACATAGCCCCTTTCTGGTGATCTG
Source organism: Python bivittatus (assembly GCF_059951505.1). Lineage (NCBI taxonomy): Eukaryota > Metazoa > Chordata > Lepidosauria > Squamata > Pythonidae > Python > Python bivittatus. The sequence continues at coordinate 16,034,854 of NW_028277035.1, forward strand.
TTATAGCATGTAACAAAAGTTCTATTCAACACATTAATCCCATGAAGAGGCCAACTCATAGTTATGGAGGAACATTGCCAGGTGTTTGCTTTGGTTCTGATATCTGGTTCTTCTGGACCTAACTCCCTACCTCTTGAGTCTGGACATCGGTACCAAAAAGCCTATATTTGTAGACCTCTGTGCAGATAGTTTTCCCTGATGCCCAACAAATGAATCCCAGGAAAACTGAGCAATTATTTCTTCTCTTTAATTACCTGAAGTTTATTTCATTCAATGAAATGAATCCATGACAAACCAGCACCATATATTTCTTCTCAGTATAACATCAGTTATACACACACAAACACATTATGTCAGTCCTTGGAGATAGGCCAGGTCAAGAAACCGACACCACAGAGATTCTAGGAAAGCTGCTTTATTACTGTATAGTAGTACGGCATGATAGCAGAATCTTGAAAGCCTGTCCAATTTTATTTCTGCCACTTATGCTAACAAAGTTAGGCCAAGTTATTTCGAGTTTCTTTCTCATGCTTTCTTCAACCTCTGGATTATGTAATCACTTCTCCAAATCCCTCCTCAACAGTTCTTACATACCAAGGTTATCTCTAAATTCCTTTATACCCCATCATCTTTAGTCACGGTTTTTTGTTTTTTTTTGCAACCACAATTTCATCGTTCTCTGTTTACTGAACTGCAGCCAGTTTACTGAGTCACTGTGGTGCCGAGACAAGTCTTCACCTATGATTTGAATGGCATTTTTCAACACTTAAGGATATTTTCTTTAACATTTTGGTTCACCTTCATTACATTAAGTTGTTAATCAATTTTCTTTCTGTGCACAGGAGGCAACTGAACAAAAGTTTCATCAGAGACATGATTGATGAACTGCTTAATTTGCATAAGTGACACCTTGCATTAGCCTTGTCCCCTTATTTTCCCTTCATGATTCCCCTGAGATCTAGAAGTTCTGCCTTAGATACTCTGCTTTTCTTAACTCACACTTAATGGGGCAAAGTATATAATGAAGGAAAAAAGAGATGACAAAGAGGAACAATAAAACCAGACCTTTAACTTGAAAGTGTATTTTATGTTTTGGGATATAGAAAGCATATCTCTTTTCCACGTAAAAACCAACAATAATGTATTAAGCTACAAATAATAATTCTAAAGGATATCCTACGGCATTTTGTCCCCCATCCCAATTTTTTTTATTACAGAATACATTCTGCTGGGAGACAATACTCATTGCAAACAGCTATTTTAAACATAGGCTATTCTTCCACAGTCAGACATGACTAGGCTGACTTACAATAGCATGTGCAAACAAACACATCACTACATTTAAATAGACTGAGAAACCAAAGAAACCTATTCCACCATGCTATTACAGAATTAGTGTTTTTCTAGCCTTTGTTCATGTCTTGAGGAGAACAAGTGAATGTGCGTGCATGCGTATGTATGTGTATCTATATATCTATATCTATATATCTGCATGCATTAAAACAAGAAATAGTCTTTGACTTAACTTGGCCTATCAAATCCCCACCGAACCAGAATCTCCAATGATATCTTCTTAGACCTGTGCAGGCAACATTTGTTGCTTGCTGATTGCCTCCCCACTCTATAATCAAGTGCTTCATGGTTGCAAGCACACTTCTTCTGCATGTTGTAATTACCCTTTGTTTTGTCAAGAGACTAGTAATTACAGCTATGGGCCAAGTTTTTCATTTGAGCAGCATTTGATTGCAACTAACCATTTATTGTGATAAAAATCTAAAGCCTTGCTGCAGTGTTTATAGATAAACCTTCTGCACGACAGACATTTAGCTTAATCATCCATCCACAGAGTCAAAATACCACTTTCTTGTTGCTTATGGAAGACAATTCACTATTGTTTTTGCTTGCACTTGGTTCCCATAAACACTGTAATAGTGTGGTTTTATTTTTGATAGAATCATGTTGGGGAATCAAGCCCATTCTAACCAACAATGATGATACCAAACAAAGGAAGAAATGAACTGATAAGTATATTATTTCCTGTTTCCAAGATGAGCAGCCTTATAAACTCTTTAATCAGCCCCTGGAACATCACTATATCCAGATGCATTGTGTGTGTCAAGTGTATGCCATTCACAAAATCATAATTATCGTAGAAAACTGCACAATATAAGCAATATATAAACAATATAGCAATTTTGGTAAAGGTTTAGACTGTAGCATGTCTTCATTGCACTAATGTGTTATAATGTTCTTAGAGTTGGATCAAGAGGTACAAATGGTCAAGGTTCTCATAGGCCATCTCCCCAAACAGATTGTAGTAGTTGCTGCAAGATTTTTTTTCCTTTTCTTTTCAAGCTTGTCACAAAACAGATGTGCTGCTACAATGAAATTCCACCGCACTCCCACCTGCTGTACTCATTTCTCAGGGTGCTGGGAAACCTTATTTACAAACTCTTCCTAACCAGACTTGGTTTTTGCAGATTGAATCCAACAAATAAAGGTGATAATACTGAAGCTCCATCACACACTGCTGATGGGCTTTTCTGCACTGAGTTCAGAAATGTATGTAGGTTTAAATTTCTACCCCCCTTCCCCCAAATGGCTACACCATTTTTTCCCTTAAATACACCAAATCAATAAATGTGTACATTTATTTATTGGTTGAAATGTTATTTTTATCCAGGAGAAAACTAACTTGAGATAAGTTGCAATTAGATGCAGTTGGATGGAAGACATCGTTTCCAAAGTAATACAAAGTAAATGTAACCAGATATGCTGGTGTCTAGGCATGATGAGGCTCAGCCAACAGAAGTATGTTTGTTGTTCATTACCAAGACATTATATGGACTGCTTAATTTTTAAGGAAGAATCCTGAAATCACACATTCAGTTTTCCATTCAGGAAGTGCTAGCATTTTGGCTCTGATTGGAGGATGAAGGAGAAACCTGCCTGACTCTCTGAGATTCTCTGCCACCACAGTTTTTCTCCTGCAAGTGAACTGCTGCCATGATCACCTATTGACTATGCATGGAAACAACTGTGGTGTCAGGACTCATGCTTTGAGCTGCACAGCAGGTGCTTTCTGGCTTGAAGTACAAAAACAGCAGCCTTTTCATGCAGAATTCTCCCAGGAGGAAATGCAGGCTTGGTGAATATTCAGGAGCAAGCAGTAGTTAACTATGAATATCTTTCTTTTCATGTGGCAAGGGTAAGTTTAAATGCCTGGTAATTTATCTAATAAGCACATCTGAAAATAAAAGTGACAAAAACTGGTTAGAAAAGGCTGTAGGACAATGATGATGATTATTGGGGATTTGGGGGTTTAAACTTTATTGCAATTGTATCCTCCCCAATGGACAAATAATTGTCTAAGGGGATGATAACAATGGAATTAGTGCAGCATCACAGAAGTACCCAGCAAATACATATCATTTAAATAACCTACTATAAAATTTACTCCCTAAATAGTGAATCCTTTGTTCAAAGAAAGAGGCAAGAGGCACTTAAAGTGCACTTAAAAAAATGATCTTATGAATGCTACCAGGGTAAGGGTACTTATGTACTAGCTTTGCTTCACCATGTACTTTAAGAAAAGAAATTTGTTTGGAGAATCAATCTAGGGATGAATTACCACAACATGGATGTCATAGCTGAGAAAGCCCTCCTCAGAGTCACTGCCTTTTTAACCTCAAGGTCCCAAAAGCAAAGCCTTCTCAGTTCACACCACCAACAATAATATATATGATTAGAAGTTAGGCATGCAGATTTGTCAGTAACATTTCAATTTACGAAGTGAGTAGCAAGCAGCTGCTGGATCAACAATCAAACTAGAAGAAAGCTGCAGATACAGATGTATGGAATGATATTCTGAGAATAAGTTTAGGTTCATATCAGTGTTTTAATACCAACCAAAACTCAGATTTGTGGAATGCTATGATAATGAGAAATTAATGGTAGCTCATCTAAGTTTGTTTTTATGATGGTAGACTAAAAGAAGGCTAAAAAGTAACTGAAGCAATTGTGGACTTACAGTATTTCATGCTATCCAAGTTATTTCATGCTCTCTTGTTTTGGGCTAGTTCCTATTCTCCCTCTAGAACAGATGGTAGAAACAAGCAAGATCCATTACTTGCGTCCATTCAGTTTGTGAAAAAACATCATTAGATAACAACCTTCTGCTCTGAATAGCATTCTGCATTGAAAATTAGAGAACATTGTTTAGAATAAATCCAATAGCTTTGGCACTATATTTGCATTAGAACTATACTGAGAGAAGTAAACAGAAATATTACTTGGATAAGGTTATTTCAAATATTTGATCCTTTCTTGCAGCCAGGATAAAACTATAAGCTTTTGATAGCATTTATTAGTATGATCAGTATGTCAAACCTGTTTTTCCAAGCTATACCTAAAAATACTCATGTTGCCCTCTAGTTCAGTCTTGTTAAATAGAAAAAACTTGACTATAATAGACAGATGTTATGCCCTTCCGTTATTAAGAGAACTCTGCTAACACTCAAACATAATGCATTATAACATTTTATTTTAACAAGAGTGAACAACCCTCACATAGCAACATGCTATTTTTCCCTCTAAAAGCCATATTTCACTATAGCTTTCTTGTAACCATTTTAGTTCTTATGCTGCTTTTTAATACAATGGTATTTCATAACAGAAGCAATGATAAAATATAAGCTGCTTCTCTCTGTTCAAATTTTTGTTGTGTAATGTTATTCTGCATTAAGTTATAAACAGAAGCAAGAATTATACATCCTGCATTTACAAACTATACCTAGGTAATTTATTGCAATAAAGAATTTGAAATACTATCCATCTGTCAAGGAATCTGAATCAGCAGGAGCTTCCTGGACAAGAAAGAGATTTAAGTCAGTAGCACGGTTTGAGGATTGAGCCACCATTTTTTAGCTGTATGTGTGTGTGTGTGTATCAAAGTTTCAACAAAAATGAAAGTCATCTGGGCAGAGTCAGTGTAGCAACAAGAATTAGACAGCCATGAATGGCTTTTTGTTGTCTGACTTATCCTAGAATTCAACTAAGCGTCAGCTGAGTTTAATAGAAATATGATAGAGGGACAATAGAAACATAAAGTTGAATAGAATTATGGGGTCTTGCTGTCGTTCCTTTAATGTTGATCATTGTATGCTGTTTTCATGAAAACTAATTTTCCTTGAGGATTAGGATTTCGTGTGTGGATGACAAAGCTGCACTGTAGTTGCCTGGACTGAAATGTACCATTCATTTATAAGTCTTCCCATGCTGTAAAATGTATTTCTGTGTAAAATTAATAGGAACCTATATAAGGATATGCTCAGTGTTGTATTAATGTATTCCCGTGGTGCGTCTATTTGCTATCACAATTTTATGTCATTAAGGAGTCTTCAAAATCTGTTTATAGGAACTCTATTTTTTAATCTAAACCTGATGTTTCAGAATAGCTTAGTTGTGATATATTGGAACCCTTTGCCTAACACAGCTGGATTTTCTGCAATTTTGTTTTGTAAAAGCTTGTATGTGGTTAAAAGTGCTTTTGGATTTTCCAGGAGTGGTACAAGGACAAATGGATTACAGACAGACTTTTATACATACATATAAACTGAGCTTACATTTATGACATTTTTCCTACCTAAATGCATCTCCAAAAGTTTACCAATGGTCCCATAAAAGCCAAGGACAGATGGTTTATGAGTTCAGATTATATTTAGAGGGGGAAAAAATCAGTTTGTTTTTTAATCCTACCTACAACTCCAGCTTGTGTATGGGAAGAATTTTCCCCTTCCATCCTGAAGGCAATTGTCCTAACAATTTCATGAAGGATATGTAGCCTTGGTACAATTAGAAAGAATCAGGGAACCTAAACCTGTGCACTGAAATTAAGGGATTTTAGAATGAGCAGCATCTGGTTGTGTTGAGAAGAGATTGAATAAAACAAATTGGAGTTGACATGATTCTTAAATGATTTCAGCTTCTCCAGTGGTAGTTCACTGTGATTGCTTTCCTTTCAGCCACGGAGAAGCTTCAAATTGAGGAGCTAATGCAGTGACTACTTTTAAAACCGGAGGGCAATTTCTGTTTGCTCTGTTCCCTGAAAAGTCTCATTGGACTTGATTTTCACTGCCTCTGGCCTTCAGCAGCCAATTTACTCATGCAGAGTAAGTGTCACATGCTTCCATTCTCCTCTGTCTTTCAGTGATATAGCTTAAGACTCCCCCTCCCTTATTCCCCCAAGACACACACACAAACACACGCACACACAAGGCAATGTTTTCAGATGTCAAAAGCAGCTTCTGACTGTAAAAATCACCTCATCCATGGGTATGTGTCCCAAATGTTCTAATCAGGAAAAGAAACTCAACATAGCCTTGATTTTCTACCCTGGAGATCAATATATCACGTGGAGATAATTGACAAGCTCTATTTAATACATTACTTGTATTGACTATAAATTCTGAGACTCATGGTTTAAATTTAAGAGAGACCAGGAGTATGGGCAAGGGAAGTGTCAAACAAGAAGCCTGTTTGTTTTTTAAATAACCTCCTACATGAATACCTGCAGTTTTCTCAAAATATATGCATCCCTCACCATCAAATAATGACACTTATCAGCTACAAACTCCAGAAAAGAGCCCTAAGAAGCTACTTAAATAATTAATATGTTTCTTTCCTTATACCAGGGCTTCAGTTGTTGTTGTTTGTTGTTGTTTTTAAATGAAGACCCAAAGGGCATATGATTGATACTACAAACACAACAGAACTTTCAAGTGTAGCTAGGTGTAGAGGGTTTAAATCAAGAAATATAGAAATATATTAATGCAGTAAAAGGAAATTTTTTTTTGACAATGAGCTTTTTAAAAAAAAATTACATGAAAAATCATAAGGCATTCACCTATTATGGATTTCAAAATGAAATTAAAATACCTGGTCAAATGGTGGACTTTCCTTGTTAACTGATTTACCACAGAGAACATTGTTGCCCCATCTGCAGAATTGCAGAGGTTTGTGCTTCTGTTGTTTGTGTTATCATTTTAAAATACAAAAGCAGTGAGAATAAAGAGGGAAGGAAGACCCCCCCCCTCCCCCCCAGTAATGCGAGACAATTAATATTCTGCCTGAGATTCAAGGTAAAACCTATGAAAAGTTAGTCATGGCAGAATAATGCCAATAGCATTTTCTTTTCAATGCAAATAACAGGTAAGTTTGAATTAAACACTAATGTGTTGGCTGATTAGATAGAAACTGTAAGTATACAGGGGTACTTGATATCCCATTTAATAGTGTGACAGGATTTAGTGCTTCTACAGGATATACAGGGCGATTGAACTGCAGATGAAAAGAGGGTATAAGAGCTGTTTTTTTTTTTTTTTTAATGACAGATGATACAAAATCATTTACTACTGTGGGCTTTTGCATTCTTTAAAAAGATGCTAGTATATATTAAACATATACTCAGATCTACATGTGTTCGGACAGTTTCCCCCAATCCGGCATTTTTTGAGTGTCTTGACTAATACTACACCAATCATCAGCCAGAATGGTGCCAGCTGCAGGAATGCAGGCTATCCTGTTTAACATGATTGGAGGGTTCCAGATTGAGGAAAAAGTCATAATATGCTACTTCAGGAATTAGGATACATACGGTAGGTTGAGAAAAGCAATAGACACTAACCAGCAACTGAAGCAATTGAACATGCTACTTATTACATGTTTAGAAATATATACAAGAATAGCAATTGAAGATAACTAGCAATTCTTTGATCATTTCTATGGAAAGGTTCGGGACCCAGGAAAGGCCTGAGAGAGAGTCCACACTTCATGTTTAAATGCTTTGAGAAGATGAGAGAGAAATTATTATTTAATGGATAGATAAAAGTGAGATAGAAACATGATAGACCTGTAAAGACTTTAATTGGGTGATGGTACAGACGAAAAGGTAAGTAACTTGACTTGTAGCAACTCATTAATATATTATGTTAAGAGGCAAGATCAGAAAATAACATGGGACATAAATATTAATTATTCTGGTACAATGGAGAGTAGAAGGAAGCCTCAGCTAGGTAGAGTGGGTTAGAGTACTTTTAATTTTGATGAAAACTGACCTTTTTTTTTTTTTCTTTTCTTTTGGGAAAATTGGCTAAATTCCTCTGGCAGGCAAATACAGGTAGTCCTCACTGAACAACCACAATTGGGACTGGCAACTCCATTGCCAAGCAATGCAGTTGTTAAGTGAAACATCACATGACCGTGCCAGACGTATAATGTCAGTTCTGTCACAGTTGTTTTTTTTAATCTATTTTTTATTTTTTATTACAAAAAAGGGGAAAAAATACATAAAAGTTCTTTAACTTGAAAGTGAAAAAGTTCAACAAAAAAGTTAATATATCACTACAATAATATACACTTCCAATTGTATATATGCTTATCTAACACAAATATTATTCAAGTACATATATATTTCTAATAGAGTTATATAAGTATCCTGTTATTGCTTTTTTTAACCCAGTGTATTTTGTATAAATGAGTCCCATATTTCATTATATTTGTCCATACAATGTCTACATCTATAGGCAATTTGCTCATAAGTGACAAATGTAATCAGGTCTTCAATCCATTGACTAAATGGGACCATACATTTATCTTTCCAATGTTGTAATATTAGCCTTTTGGCCATAGTAAGGGCATGGAGAATCCATTTACATTGTCCCGTTGTGAAGTTCCATGTACTAGGTATATAGTTGAAAAGAATATTATCCTCTGAAAATTTTAGCTTTTGTCACACAATCATATTTATATAGTCCAGTACTTTCTCTCAAAACTTAATAAGTATAGGACATTGTAAATACATATGTTTTAAAGAAGCATTGTTCTTATTTCATCTCCAACAAAATGCGGTTTTTGACAGTCCTTTTCTATACATATATAGTGGAGTCCAATAAATTCTAAATATTTGTTGTTATATAAGTCGTAATTTAAGGTCCATTGACACTCTTGGTATAGAAGTTAAGACACTCTCCCATTGTCTAGGCAATATAAAAACCTCTAATTTTTTATTCCACTCATCCCTTAGTATCTGCATATCAAATTGATTTATTGATAATAAATATCTATACAAATTAATGGTTTTTTTGTTTGTTTTAGTTTTAAAAGATTTAACAAGTTGTTCTAGTATCTCAGGTGTCTCAGAAGCTGAAAATGCTGCTAGACCAAACAATATTGTTAACAAATGTTGTAAATATTGCCATTGGGTTACATCGGCTAGATGATATCTATCTCTTAACACAGCATACGTTAAAAAATCATCTTCATCATCTCTAAATTGGTCCAAAGTCAATATCCCCACTTCCATCCAATTTTTCCACATCACCATCTTTTTCCCAATGTTTAAAGTTGGGTTTCCCCATAAAGTCAGTTTGGCATGTGAAAAATGGTCAAATCTTTTTTTATTAGACATTATGTTCCATAGCTTTCTAACTGATGAAACTGTTTCCAGAGATATTAGAGTTTAGTGTATTTCAATCCTAATACTGTCCATCCAACCAAAGGTGTTATGTATGTATATTCCAAAGTTCCCCAAATCAGAAAATTAACACCACTTGTTGGCTTCCAGTATTTAATACTTGACAATAGGTAAGCTTGATGATATAGTTCTAGATCTGGAAAAGTGAATCCTCCCTCATTAACTGATAATTGCATTTTCTGTAAAGATATTCTCAGAATTTAAGATCCCCATAGAAATTTTCTAAACAAAGAATTTTTTTTCTGAAAATATTTTCCAGATATAAAAACTGGAATTCCTCTCAAAATATAAATAAATCTGGGAATAATATTAATTCTGAGAGTGTTCACCTTTCCCCAAAGGGTGAGGTTTAATGACTCCTATCTATTGATATCTGAAGAAATCTCTCTCTATATTTTATTTAAATTACACATTGCTAACTGAGTTATATCCTTTGGTATAGACATACCTAAGTATTTAATTGATATACCTTAAATGAGTGGGAAAGCAAGTTTTCACCTACTGGCATCAATTCTGATTTGGACCACTTAATAGAGTATCCTGCTATTTTACTAAAGATATCTATCATTTGCATCAGCACTGGAATAGTAATATGAGGTTTAGAAATAAATGATACTGCCACAGTTGTTAAGTGAATAACCCACAGTCGTTAAGTGAGACACCACATGACCATGACTTGCAATTTTACTGCTGGCTTCTCCATTGATTTTGCTTGTTGGAAGCCATCTGTGAAGTTCAGTGATCATGTGGGACATACGATGGTCATTAATGGACACCAGTTGCAAAGCACTTGAATTGCAATCACATAACCATGGAGATAATTTGTTGGATGTGTAAGTAAAGAAGAAACGAGAGCTCATCACAAAATCTTTTTCTTCAGAAGCAATGAGGTGAAAAAATGCTTTTAAAAATCCTGATTGGGGAACAGTTTTTGCCCCATGATCCAAAGAGAGGAAAGAAGATCAGACAGTGGTCTCAATTGCATTACTCTATCATACCTATAACAAAACTGGGGCGTACAAGATATGTTATTAAGCTACATTACTCTGGAGTCTAATAAGAGGCTTTAATAGTTGTCTTGACTATAAAAGCACAACCATCGGTTTCATTCCCCCAGAAATATTTTTATACACCCTAAAAATGTCCTTTTGGTAGGGAAGCAGCACTCCTTCCAGCTGACTGATGGGAACACAAAAATCAGCATCTGGCTAGTGCCTGACCCATCGTCATCTTGCCTTGTCAAAGAAGCCAATGTAGAAGGGGAAAAATCCTTTCTACTCAATTTAAGCTCATTGAAATAATTGCAAGCAAGGTGTCAGGTTCGGTCAGCACGAGGCTTCAGGGAAGCACGGGGCTGCAGGGAAGCTCGCAACCAGACCACGCGGAATCCACCGGCGGTAGCTAGCGGGGAAAAGAGGAACCGAAAGCGCCGCTAATTAACGAGCCACCTGCGGCCAGCTAAACAGGAAAACCACAGCGGAAGCTTTTAACTATGAACTGATAACGGCGCGAGCAAGCAAGGAACGGGGCCGCAGGGCAGCGAAACAAGATCGCGACGCAGCACAGAACCCGCGGGTCTGCACGTAGCAGGGAGGGACCAACCCAGCCGGAGGGGGACTGGCAATCAAGGACAATGGACTCTGACCGACCCTGCCATCATGAACAATCAAGGGGGACATTGGGGGGCCCAATAGTCCACAGCTGCAACGCGATCACGAGGCGGGAAAAAGCGCGGGAAGGGGGGAATATAACAAGTGATGCAATTGTACCAAGCCAGTCCTGACTTTGCTTGTGACTACTACGTTACGCATGAGTAAACCTTCTTTGTGAACCACACGTGTCACGAGAGTTTCTCTGTCGAACGGGGCAAATCTCACTTAAAGCCAGGACTCACCGTCAGCGCTACCCGGTACCACCGAGGAGCGTTTTCTTTCTCAATACAGGCATGACCAGCGACGAGGAATCCGTGGGTCAGCTGGAGCGCGAGGAACCCAGGCTCGCGGAAGGGCGGTCGGAGCCGCCCGGGAGCGACGGGGCAGCGGCCAGGGCCGGGCGCCCTCCATCCGAGCGGTGGTCGGTGGGCGTGAACCAAGGACCAGACGGTTCAGGCGTTACGATGACCTGGGGTTCGGGGTTCCAGAACCGCGAGTGGAGCGAGAAATTCGCCCGAGTAGAGGAGAGAGTCGAGCGACGCCTAGACGCCGTGGAGGCGATGCTCCAGACCCTACTACAGAGAGTGGGGCCACCGGCGGTGAACGAGGGGGCGAGCGACAGGGGGGCCGGTCCGGCACCCCCGCCGGCACCACCCACGGCGCCCCGGTCGGAGGACCAACGGGCGGCAGACGCCCTGAGACTTTGAGGTATCACTGGGAAGTTCTCAGGGGACCCCGAACAACTGCCGCACTTTCTGACGCACGTCAGGGGGTTCATGCAGAGGGGTGGTCACCTATTCGCTAGAGACAAGGACAGAGTATCCTACGTGGCCGAGCTGCTAGATGGCCAAGCAGCCAGCTGGGTGATCGGGCTGTACGATGCCAACGCGGCGGAACTACGGAGTTTCCCGGACTTCATGCAGGTGCTCCGGGACAGATTCGAGGACACATTGAGCGCCAAGCGGGCGGAGGACGACATCCTACAGTTCAGACAGCGGGGCAAATCGGTATCGGAGTATGCCCTGGAGTTCCGGAGGTTGGCCGAGAAGCTCACGGACTGGCCGGAGTCCCTGAAGGTGAAGTATTTTAAGAGGGGACTCAACCCAGAGATCCTGGAATGGGCACTGGGGCGGGACGACCCGCCCACAGTGAAGGATTGGATCTGGCTGGCCGGAACGGCGGAATCGGCGTGGCGGCAGATCCAACAGAGCACAAGACGACGGGACCAGACGAGGGACCAGCTGAGGGAGAGGACCTCCGAGGAGAGGCGGAGCGGTCGGTGGCAGTCCACCGGGGGGCGAGAGGCGACCAGAGCCCCGAATCTGTGCTTCCGATGCGGAGGCAGAGGCCACCGAGCGGCGCAGTGCCCGACGGAGCGGGAAGGAGCCCCACCACGGCCCGAAGTCAAGCCCCCGCGTGCGAACGGGAAAAGGACTGGCGACCGACCGCGGAAGGGGGCAGTGGCGGCGGTGACCGAGAAAGGACGCGGGGGGTGGTCGACCCCGGAGACAGCATCCTCCGGAGAGGACTCGGAGCCGGCGGGAAACGAGGCGCGCTCGCACTGAACAGCGTCCCAGTGCGAGCAGGGGAGTCGAGGCGCGCGGACCCAATAGGAGACGAGGACTGCCCACCGTTCCGGGTGAGGATACACGTCCGGGGGGTGAGATCCGGAGGGGAGGCGCAGCTACGGGCGCTACTGGACTCGGGCTGCACCCACTGCTTGATGCACCCAGCGGTGGTCTCGGGGCTCGGGCTACAGCTGAGGCGCCTCCGGGAGCCCATTTCATTCAGCCAGCTAGATGGCACGCTGGCAGGGGGGGGGCCAGCTCAGTATTACACCGAGCCGGTCCAGATGACGATCGGGAGTCACCGGGAAGAACTGAGGTTTGTGGTGGTCCCGGTGGCCGACTACGCGGTAGTACTCGGCTTGGCGTGGCTGCGGCGGCGGAACCCACGAGTCGACTGGATGGCGGAGGCAGTGCGGTTCGGGGTCGACAGACCGGCGAGGGGCGGGAGCAGAGGGGACCGAGCCGTGGAGACGGAGGCAGCCGCAACCACCGGCGGGCAAGCGGAGGGTCCGGGACACCAGGAGACGGGGCGAGAGCAGATGGGGCCCGAGACCCGGGCGGCAACAGCAGCAGCAGCAGCGCCGGGACCCCGGAGACCCGCCACGATCCCGAGGCGAGGGGAGGCAGCGGCGACTGGCGAGGCGACCGCAAAGCGAGGGGCCGGACCCGGGGAACCCCCGACGGGCGGCGGAATCCCGAGGCAGTATCGAGACCTGGCGGCAGCGTTCGGGGAGAAGGAGTCCGACCAGCTCCCACTACACCGGTCCAGTGATTGCGCCATCGAGCTAGAGCCAGGAGCGACCCTGCCTAAGCCGAAAATGTACTCCCTGTCGAGGAGGGAGATGGGGGCCCTGCGCGAGTTCATAGACAAGAACCTAGCGTGGGGATTCATCCAACCCACGAAGTCACCATTAGCGGCCCCGGTGCTATTCCGGGAGAAGAAGGATGGCTCGCTCCGTATTCGTAGACTACCGGGGGCTGAACGCAATCAGCACGGAGTACAAATACCCCCTCCCCCTGATGAAGGACTTGATGTCGCATCTGTCGAAGGGGAGGGTGTTCACAAAACTGGACTTGCACGAAGCCTACTTCAGAGTCAGGATCCGTGCAAAAGATGAGTGGAAGACGGCGTTCAACACCCCGCTCGGAAGCTACCAGTTTTCCGTGATGCCGTTCGGATTAAAAGGGGCCCCGGTGGTATTTATGCAGCTAATAAATGAGGTGCTGCACGACCTACTCTACCGGGGCGTCCTGGTCTACCTGGACGACATCCTCATCTACACCGAGACCCTGGCGGAGCACGTGAGCCTGGTGCGCACGGTGCTCCAGAGACTGCTGAAGGCACAGCTGTACGCAAAGCTCTCGAAATGCGAGTTCCATCGAGAGCAACTAGACTACCTCGGCTACCGAATATCCAGCCGGGGAATTGAGATGGACCCGGCGAAAGTAAGGGATGTCCTGGGCTGGGAAGCGCCGCGAACCCAGAGGCAACTCCAAAGCTTCCTAGGGTTTGCGAACTTCTATCGCCAGTTTATCCCGAACTTCACCCAAATCGCCCTTCCCCTAACCGACCTGCTAAAAACCAAGGGCACTGGGAAACCCCCCAAGCCCAGCATGGCACTCGCGTCGACTACAGAATGCCAGGGGGCGTTTGAGGAACTAAAACGGTGGTTCACAGTGGAGCCGATCCTGCGCCATCCCGACCCAGACCGGCGGTTTATAATCCAAGTGGATGCATCAGACGTGGCAACGGGGGCAGTCCTGCTCCAACCCAGCCCGGAGGGGGCCATCCACCCGTGCGCCTACGCCTCCCGCAAATTCACCGAGACAGAGAGGAGGTGGATGGTGTGGGAGAAAGAGGCGTACGCGGTCAAGTGGGCGCTGGCCACGTGGAGGCATCTACTGGAGGGGGCAACTGAACCGTTCGAGGTGTGGACGGACCATAAGAACCTCGAGGCCCTGAAGACCCCGCGTAAGCTATCCCCCAAACAGGCACGGTGGTCCCAATACTTCGGGAGGTTCAGGTTCACACTGAAACACATCCCCGGGAAGCGCAACTTCCTAGCAGATGGACTGTCTCGCATGCCCCAACACGCCAGCCTACGGGAGGAGATCGTGGACTCCGTCATCCCCGCCAGCAGGCTGGCTGCAAAGGCGGTGACCCGAAGCCAGACCAAGGGGGAGCGACGGGACGCGGCACCTGAAGTAAGGCAAGGGTTCGCGGAGGCGGCGGAGTGGGACGCTTGGCTCAAGCAGAACCGAGAGGCGCTAACCGGCCAAGAGGGGTTGTGGTGGCACGAAGGGAAGCTGTACATGCCCGAGGGTTGCTGACGGGAGGTCATGGAGAGAGCCCACGACAGCCGGAGCGCGGGGCATTACGGCTTCGTAAAGACACTCCATTTAATCCGGCGGCAGTTTTGGTGGCCCACGCTCTGGAAGGACGTGGAGGCGTACTCGGGGGGTTGCCCGGTGTGCGCGACAGCAAAAGGGGCCAAAGGCAAACCTAGAGGCCTACTCCAGTCGGTAGCGGAACCCGACGGCCCTTGGCAAGAGGTCGCCATGGACTTCATAGTGGAGCTCCCGGAGAGTAAGGGGAAGACCGCCATTTGGGTGGTCACGGACTTATTCTCCAAACAAGCGCATTTTGTAGCGTGCCGGCGAGTCCCCACGGCCGAGGGGCTGGCGAGACTGTTCGTGCAACATGTCTACCGACTCCATGGCGCACCTCGACGGGTCGTCAGCGATCGGGGCGGCAACTTCATCGCGAGGTTCTGGTGGGAGTTCCTGAAGCGGGTGGGGACGAAACAAGCCCTATCCTCCGCGGCGCACCCGCAGACAGACGGAGCCACGGAACGCCTGAACGGGGGGCTCGAACAGTACCTGCGCTGCTACGTGGGGCACCAACAGGACGATTGGGCGGAGCTACTACCATTCGCGGAGGTGGCATACAACAACGCCGTTCACAAGAGTACCGGGTTCTCTCCGTTCAAAGTAGCCACCGGGAGAGATTTCGTCCCCATGCCGGAGCTGCCTCAGCTGGAATCCCAGATCAACTCCCTAGACGCCTGGTTCGCCCAAATCGATGAGACCCGGCGAGCGGCGCACGCGGCATTGCAAAGAGCCAAAGCCGACTACAAGAAACACGCGGACTGCAAGAGGCTCCCCGAGGAGAAATGGAAAGTGGGGGACCAGGTGTATCTGTCAACCAAAAACCTAAAGACGCACCAGGCATCGAAAAAACTCAGCCCGAGGTTTGTGGGGCCGTTCCCCATTACGGAGGTCATCAATCCGGTGACCGTCAGGCTGACGCTCCCGAAAAGCCTCGGGAAGATCCACCCGGTGTTCCATTGCAGCCTGCTAAAGTTGCACCAGCCGGGGAACGCCTGGCACAAGGCGGAGGGAGTGCCGCCACCCATCATGGTCGGGGGGGAGCAGCACTTCGAAATCAACCGGATACTGGACGCCCGGAGGCACAAGGGGCAGACCCAGCTCCTAGTGCAATGGAAACATTTCCCCAAGTCCCACAGCGAATGTGTCAGGATCTACGCAAACCACACCTGCCACCCCCCCAGCTCAGGCAACACCGGGTCCTCCGGTAGGCCCAGTCCCGCCACCTGTGGCCGTGCCGATGTTACCTCGGAGGGTGGCCCCAATCCAAGCCCAGCAAGAGGCCCTCTTAAAGCGCTGGGGGTTGACCGAAAAATTTAGCGGGGACCCGAAGGAAGTACCTAACTTCATGGCGCAGACCACCATATGCATGGAGCAAACGGGGCATCTTTTCGCCTCCGACCGGGAGCGTGTACTCTACATCTGCAGAGCGTTTACCGGCAAGGCGGGAGAATGGCTGATCCAGCTCCGAGCGGCACAAGCGCCGGAACTGAACCACCTGGGGGGGTTCCTAACCGCCCTTCGCAGGAGATTTGAGGACCCCGGGGTCGTCACCCGTGCCCGGGCGCAACTGAGCACAATGCGTCAGGGAACACGTAGCCTCGGCGAGTACGCCCTGGAGTTTCGTGGCGTTGCGGGGCTGATACCTGATTGGCCGGAGCAGTTCAAAATTGACTGCTTCCAGCAAGGAATGCGTCGCGATCTCTGGAAGTTGGCGTTTGCCCGGGGAGACCCGAATTCCCTAGACGGATGGATCCAGCACGCGGGGAACGTCGAAGCCCAGTGGAAAAGAGTGGACCCGGACTTCGGCAGGAGGCCCAGCGCCTCGGCGCCGACGTCCCAAAGACAACCATCGAGGGGAGGAGACGAGAGAAATCCTAGAGCGGCCGATCGCGTTTGCTTCCGTTGCGGCGACCCGGGGCATCTGGTGCCTTCCTGCCCTAAGCCGCCACCCGCACGGGGGGCGGAGGCGAAAAAAGCCGCTGGAGCAGTGCAAAAAACCGGCGCGAAAGGGGAAAAAGGAACCGCTGCGGCAGGCACAGAATCGCCGTTCCCAGACCTCGTCCTTTACAAAAATGGATCCGTTGGAAAAGATCAAAAGGCAAACGTCGAGATCGACAAGCCTGCTCATGAACCCAAGGCGGAGCCAGAGGAGGAGGAAGACGACTCCGATGACGATGGTTCGGTGAGTGTTACCACCCTTAAAGTGACTATTTCAGCACTCAGAACAGAGTACAAAGCCACGCTAACCGCGCTAATGGATACCGGCTGCTCACGCTGTTTGATCAGTCCCATACTGGTGAACGCGTTGGAGCTAAGGGTGAAAAAAATAAAGACCCCAATAGTGTTCACCCAGCTGGATGGTTCCAAAGCAGGGGGAGGGGCAGTGCTGTATCGTACGGAGCCTTTTGAGCTGCAAGTGGGGACCCACAAAGAGACTATTAAATGCTTAGTGGCTCCTTTAGGAAATTACGCCCTGATTCTCGGAGCGAACTGGGTGAAAAAGTGGGATCCTCGTGTTTTTTGGAAGACGGGGCAGTTGCAATTTGCAGATGGAGTTTATTTGGGACCTGAGCAGTCAGGAAGAACGGAAACTGCAGCAACAGCTTGCAGCATGAACAAAGACCTAGAGTTGGACCCAGAGTCCCTTAAAGACATTCCTGAACCCTACAGGGATTTACAGGCTGTGTTCAGCAAAAAAGAAGCAGACACACTGCCTCCCCACAGAGACACTGACTGTGCCATAGAGATCCAGCCAGGAGCTAAATTCCCAAAAAAGAAAACTTATTCAATGACCCAAAAAGAGCTTGCTGCTCTGAGGGAATTTATAGACACAAACCTGGCAAGGGGCTTTATACAACCAGCTAAATCGAACATGGCAGCTCCCGTGTTATTTAGGGAAAAGAAAGATGGAAGCTTGAGGCTCTGCACGGATTACAGGGGCCTCAATGCAATCTGCAAAGAAAATAAATATCCCCTCCCATTAATGAAGGATCTGCTTGCTCAACTTTCAAAAGGGAAAATATTTACTAAATTGGACTTAAGGGAGGCATATTTCAGAGTAAGAATTCGCAAAGGGGACGAACATTTCACGGCTTTTTCAACTCCTTTTGGCTGCTATGAATACAAGGTCCTCCCGTTCGGCCTTTCGGGAGCGCCCGGGGTATTTATGCAACTAATTAATGAAGTGCTACATGAGCATTTATATCAAGGAGTGCTGGTTTACTTAGATGACATCTTGATCTACTCTGACAACCTAAAAGACCATGTAAAATTGGTGAGGACTGTTCTGAAAAAATTGTTGAAAGCTCAATTATATGCCAAACTGTCAAAATGTGAGTTTCATAAAAAACAAGTAGACTACCTGGGGTATCGCATTTCTAAGGCAGGAATTGAAATGGACCCTGCTAAAGTAAAAGATGTTTTGGGTTGGGAACCACCTAAAACTAGAAGGCAATTGCAAAGTTTCTTAGGCTTTGCCAATTTTTATCGCCAATTCATTCCAAACTTTGCACAAGTGGCTTTGCCATTAACAGATCTACTAAAAACAAAAGGCAAAGTGATGGCAAAAGCTCAAAAGCCCGGGGCCCCGATAACATGGACAGAAGAGTGCCAAAGAGCTTTTGAGGCTCTGAAAACTTTATTTACAGCAGAGCCAATTTTGAAACACCCAGACCCTGACAAGCCTTTTATAATACAGGCCGATGCCTCAGACGTAGCAATTGGGGCTGTGTTACTTCAAAAAGATGAAGAGGGTGCACTCAAACCCTGTGCTTATATTTCTCGCAAATTCACTGAGACAGAAAGGAGGTGGCTTGTTTGGGAAAAGGAGGCTTTTGCAGTACGCTGGGCCCTTATGACCTGGAGACATCTCCTAGAGGGGGGAGCCCAGCCATTTGAAGTATGGACTGACCACAAGAATTTGGAGTCTCTTACAGCTCCAAGAAAGCTGTCACCTAAGCAAGTACGCTGGGCCCAATTTTTCAGTCGCTTTAACTTCACTTTAAAATTCATACCAGGAGGGAAAAACTTTTTAGCTGATGCGTTGTCAAGATTGCCTCAGCATAACAGCCAAAGAGAACAGGTGGTAGCCCCGGTAATCCTTAAAGCACCACCTCAACTAGAACCTGGCTCAGTAGCTCTAACCAGGTCTCAGACAAAACTCCAGAAACAAAAACCTACCACCGACTTACTCCAAAACATAAATGCTGCTTTGGATTCAGATAAATGGTTCCAGAATAATAAAAATATTTTAACCCATGAGGACCAAGCTTGGTGGATGGGAGACAAGCTTTATGTGCCACTTTCATTTCGTAAACAAATTCTAGAAAGGGGACATGATGACAAGTCTTCAGGCCATTTTGGATTTATAAAAACCTTACACCTTCTGCGCAGACAATTTTGGTGGCCGACAAGACTGCTCAGGTCCCAAATAAACCTTGGGAAGAAATTTCCATGGACTTTATTGTAGACCTACCTCTGAGTAATCACAACACAGTGATTTGGGTTGTGGTGGACCTATTTTCTAAACATGCACATTTTATTCCATGTTCATCAATTCCGACTGCTAAAAAATTAGCTAAACTATTCATTGCACACATTTACCGCCTCCATGGCGCCCCCAAGAGGGTGATTTCAGATCGCGGCCCACAGTTCACCTCTAAATTTTGGAAGGAATTTCTTACATTACTTGGATCTAATCAAGCTTTGAGTTCCAGTTTTCATCCGGAGACTGCGGATCTACGGAGAAGATTAACTCTTTATTGGAACAATATTTAAGATGTTTTACAAATCATCAGCAAGATGATTGGTCTGAACTCCTTCCTTTTGCTGAAGTAGCTTATAACAACACAGTGCATCAAAGCACTGGTTTTACACCATACAAAATAGCATCTGGCCAGGACTTTCCACCTTTCCCAGAATTGCCCCTTAAAAACCTGCCTGAACTCTCAGCAGACCAATGGATAAACAACATTATAACTTTATGGCCACTAATTGTGAAATCTCTTGAAAAAGCAAAAAGCCAGCATAAAAAATTCGCCGATAGAAAACGTACTGCAAACCCACCTTGGAAGGTAGGCGACCTAGTCTGGCTTTCTACAAAGAACTTAAAATCTTCCCAGCCATCCAAAAAACTTGCTCCAAAATATGTGGGACCTTTCCCAATTGAGAGAGTTATAAACCCTGTGGCATTTAAATTAACTTTGCCAAAACATTATAGAAATATTCATCCTGTTTTTCATGCAAATTTGTTGAAAGCATTCAAACCCTCTGAGACATGGCATCCTGATCCAACTCCACCAACACCTGTCATGATTGAAGGACAAACTCACTTTGAAGTAAAAGACGTTTTGGACTCTAGAAGACATAAAGGCAAACTCCAGTACCTGATTCAGTGGAAGCATTTTCCCAAGACCCATCATGAATGGGTGGACAGTATTAATGTTAAAGCACCTAAGCTGCTTCTTCGTTTTCACTCAAAGTACCCTGACAAGCCTAAATAGACATTTTAATGTTCATTCTTGTCTTTCTATTTTCTTTTTCAGATTTTCTTCCGAATGTAGGCACATTCGTTCTGTTGGAGGGCGGCATGTCAGGATCTACGCAAACCAGATTCTTCGATTGCTTTATATGTTTTAATTACTAATTATACTTTTGCTTTAATTGCTAAACATAGATTAATAGAGTAGTGCTGGGAATGTTATTCTAACCGTTTGCTTGACCTGCCATAAGGGGGGGAAGGAGGAGGCCAGGTGTTGTTATCTCTATCTTCAGCCAGACATCCAAGGCCAAGATGTGTGAGAACTGGTGGAAGGCGCGAAGAGCTGCAAGTGGGAATAGAAACCTAGAAGGGGGGGAAGTTGGGCTTAAAAAGACAAGGCTTTGCTATGTTGAGGCAGACTCAACAAACTATGATGCTGTGCGCTTCTCTTAAAATAAAGAAATCTGTAATGGAACTCTTTGGACTCCAGAGGATTTACTGAACTTTGGGATTGAGTGTGCAGACTCTGACAGAATGGGTGAGTAAAACCCACATAAGGGCGCCGGACCTAGTGCGGGACTTTTACAGTAAATACCCCGGGAAGCCGAAATAGAACCGAGGGGGGGGAGTTGTCTTCAGGGGGGCGGCATGTCAGGTTCGGTCAGCACGAGGCTTCAGGGAAGCACGGGGCTGCAGGGAAGCTCGCAACCAGACCACACGGAATCCACCGGCGGTAGCTAGCGGGGAAAAGAGGAACCGAAAGCGCCGCTAATTAACGAGCCACCTGTGGCCAGCTAAACAGGAAAACCACAGCGGAAGCTTTTAACTATGAACTGATAACGGCGCGAGCATGCAAGGAACGGGGCCGCAGGGCAGCGAAACAAGATCGCAACGCAGCACAGAACCCGCGGGTCTGCACGTAGCAGGGAGGGACCAACCCAGCCGGAGGGGGACTGGCAATCAAGGACAATGGACTCTGACCGACCCTGCCATCATGAACGATCAGGGGGGACATTGGGGGGCCTAATAGCCCACAGCCGCAACGCGATCACGAGGCGGGAAAAAGCGCGGGAAGGGGGGAATATAACAAGTGATGCAATTGTACCAAGCCAGTCCTGGCTTTGCTTGTGACTACTACGTTACGCGTGAGTAAACCTTCTTTGTGAACCACACGTGTCACGAGAGTTTCTCTGTCGAACGGGGCAAATCTCACACAAGGTACCATAATGCTTTGACTTCAGCCAGAATGGAGAAAACTGAGCAAGGAGAGGTTGAAATTTCCCTCCACTGAAATACTACCCATACTTACGATGCTACAGAACTGGAAACACCAAGGGACTTATTTCATTTCTTAAATCTTCTGAAACTCCTTTCCCAAATGGCCTATACCCCACCCACTTTTGGAGTATGTGTCCTTCAACATGTTAGGCAAAGCCTGTACCTCAGATTGACAAAAACTGCACACCCCAGCTGTAATAGGAAGTTGGGAGACTTCTTTTTTTTTTTCTAGAGTTCCAAGGGCAATGGTGTAATAGGACAGAGGTGCACACAAAATGAAGAATCAGGATTTCTTAGTGCTTGTTTGTTTCAAACTCCCTTTGCTACGGATCTACTAAGAGATTCTGGTCTCCCTTCTCTCTGCCAATAATCCAATTAATAGAGATGGACTTAAGCTCAGAGTGGGACATACACAGACATGCATGCTGCGTTTTTGCCTCTCAGTTTGTAGAATGTCAATGTCTTTTTTCCCTCCTGTTTTCAACTTGATTGGTTAGAAACAGGCTCCTTATTCCCACAGAACAGAGGTCACCTTTGGAATTTAGAGAATAAGTTGTGGACAATTTTGCCCAAGGAAGGGTATCACTCATTCACAAAAAGATTGGCATTGGGATATAACCATTTTCAAAACACTAATTTACCAGATGATGATGATGATGATGATGAAGAAGAAGAATTATTGAATTTATGGCACTTGCTACCCTATCAACTGCCCAGAAGTTTCCGTATCATCCTTGCTTGCTTCTGGACAGAAGGGCATATTTTCAGACAAAGCTCTGGGTAGCAAGGACCTGTCCATTTATTTATTTATTTTTGAAAGCCAGTGAGGGCCATATGGAACCCAGAAGCATTATTGGAAATAAAGATGATACTCAACACTGGCCTTTGCTTTGCAGCATGCCAACTTCCCATTTTGAATGCTTTTTTTTTTTTAATGTAAAAAGAAAAGTGGGACAGGGAGGCCGGGAACATCCTGGCATGTTGGGGGATCCATCCCTACAGGCTGACCCTCAACACTAGGAAAATGATGGTACACTTCACAGTCACAAACATCATCATCATCATCATCGAATAGTTAGGAAGTTGAGTTGAAAAAGAAAACTGGCAAAAAATATTTGCCAACTCTTAATGGTCAGGGGAAAATGAGGGACATAGATGCAAAAGATTGAGTAAAAAGGCCAACACTTACTAGATCATGGAAATGAACAAGGAACAATGAGAAATCCCTGAGATGGAAAAGGACCACAACACGCAAACACCAGGACAGGAACTGTACTTACCATCTAATTAAGGAGAATCTGTATGCCCGTGAGTCACTTCCCTAACCCTTCCTGTCACTGCTAACACCTCCCTTACAGTAATGTGGGCTCCCTTCCTGAACCACAGACCTTTTAGACAGCCTTTTAGTTAAGCCTGGAACATCTTTTATCTTTTAATTTTTATCCTCATTATTTTACTGGTTCTTATTTAAATTGTTTTTACTTTTATGCTTGCAGCGGACGTTTTTAACTTTTTCATATCAAATCTAATAACTAATTAACTAAGTAATAGTCCAGTTGTTCAAAAGGATGCTTTCCTTAGGGCAGCTTTGAAATAGAAAAAAAGAAAAAAGCCTTTCTCCGCCCACATATTGGTTAAGATCTCTGCATCGCCAGGTATGTCCTCCTGGGATCACCAAAGTTATTTTCTTTACTTGCTATGTACAAGAGGGAGGGAAAATGAGGGAAGATTGGGAAGAGCTGAATGTAAATCTCTTCTTAGAGAGTTGAGAACTGGGCCTCTTTGAAAGCCAGCCTGACTATGTTCTCCCCACTGGGCTATTAAGATAGACAACAGACTCATATACGTATACAACTAGACATACACACACCCTGCACCCCCACTTTGGCCTAGAGATAGCCAGGCTTCATACAGAAATGGATCCTCTCAGACTCTAAAGAAACACCATTCACTCTTTGCTTGCTAACGTACCATTAAATCTTGCAGTTTGTACTGAGTGATATTTACTTCCAAGTAACTGTAATTAGAATCCATTTGTTAAACTCAGTTTCATATACCTTTTACACACACATACACCCTTTTGCCTTTTACTCTGAGTTTGAAAATATTAGGCTGTATCTGAAATTAAGAGAAAGAAAAGAATCTTCTTCCCTCATTTTAGTTTTTTTTTTGCATTATCTGCTTTGTGTGTTTATTTGTCTGTTATGTCATTGTGCTATAATGGGGGGGGGGCGGGGAGAGGGAGGGAAGAAGTAACTGCTAACGTTTTAAAGATTGAAAATTTCCCTATAGTTTACCGCAACAGTTTAAAAAATACAGTAATTTAATAGTCCCAATTTTGCTCAGGAATAGGGACAGCTAAATGTTTCTCATAATATGTACAATCGTCTGTAGAAACCTTGCTTATTTAAATTATGATGCTTTTTTTTCTTTTTCTTTTTAATGTTTTTAACAAAATCCATAATGTGCTTTGTCAATGCTTTCAGAATCTTTTTCTTCTTGGTTCCCTCCTCCCCAGCAAATATAATTGGTAGTTAATCAATAAGTGTGATTCTGATTAGCTCATTCTGAATCTTCAACTCATGAGACTGAAGAGAAGCAAAGGTTAGCTAAGTGTTTTGCTGATGATCCAATCTATCTTAAGTGAATGCAGTCTTGCTAATAAATATTTAATAGGTACTTGTTTGCAGTTTAATAGAATTAGATAATTCTATTAGAGTCCTGTTTAGAGATTTAGATGTACCATACATCACTGTTGAGGACATGTTAAATAATTTAAACTAAGTGACTAGTAATTAGAGACACAGTCAGATTAAGCTGAAGCTTTCTTATTTTAGGCTACCTTAGAATATAAATGGTTTAATTGGAGCATTAAGCTTTGGCTATGCCTAGAACAGCATAATGCAATGAGTCTGGGAAATGCCTTAAATGTGATAACAAAGCACGAAGCCCCCAGGGTATATCTGATATCTCATCCTCTGAGTTAATGAGATGGAAAATAGTTTGCTGTTTATCTACACTAGATTGAACAGATGTCTCTGATTCACTTTTATGGAATGTAATCTTGGAGAAATTGTCTCCTGCCTATTATGTTTTCATGGATTGAATCTCTATCGTCCTCTTCTGAGCTCCAAGAGAACATTTCCCATGTCAACCATGGCTTTGATAAAAGATCATCCCAGCAGAACGTGCCAATGAAAATAATCAAGTATTATTTACAACAGAGATCTTCACCAATTTGTAGATTGGATAGCGCTGATCAAGCCTTAAGCATTGACATAAAAAGCTACTTTTACTTAATCATGGTCCTAAATGTTCTGTACTTGTTAGAGGAATGTAACTCACAAATGTTTGTCATAAATGAAAACATATAATAGTAACACTAAAAGGTTTCTTTTATGGGGGGGGGGGAAGAGAGAGAGAGAGATTAAAATTTGACAGATTTTGAATACAGTTTTGACCTGAACTTAGATTATAATATCTGCAGTAGCAATAACAAAGTTTGAAATGAACATGGCATGACTGGCTAAGTGAATGAAGTTAAGCATTGTAGATATTAAATTTTATTATGTATCATCTGGCAGGTACTGTCAAGCACAAAATACTACATTATAGGCAATCAAGCAATAACAATTCCTGCATGTAAGTCATCAAAATATTGTCAGTTGTTATGTGTTTGATGGCCTGTGCACAGGTTCATGATCAAATGGACATACCTTATTTATGCAATTTGATTCTGCTTGATTTAGTTTAAATAACTAGGTGAGGGATAATACTGGGGCAGGAGAGGATCAATTTTAACCCAAAATGCTTTCAAGTTAAACAATGAGTTAACTCTCTCCCCTGAGTACCAGCCCATAAAATGGGAGCCCAAGTACAGCTGCAAACCCTCTGAACATTATATCCTCTTATTCCTACATAACTAAGTGAAAGAGGCAGAAAAGGTAAAAGATCCATTGATGTAATGTTAGGTGGGAATGACCTTGGGATACAGAAGGGAGAGTTACAAACTGGATAACTGGCATGTAAAAGATGTGTCAGTCCACAGAAGAAGAGAAAGCATGGAAAATATTTCAGAAGGCATCTCCCTAGTTTTCTGCAGAGTAAAAGGAAAGGAGGGGAGAAATATTTTCAATCTTGCAAGTTCTGTTAATGTAACCTTACAATAGAGGTAGTACTCCTGGTTGTGCTTCTTGTCTGGACTACCTTGCAGGGCTAACAATTTCTCTTCAACTTGTCTGTGGCTTCTTTGACCTTAATAGAGCTAGCATACTATTAAAAAAAGGGGGGGAGGGAATGGGGGGCAAAGTGAGCCAGCTACCTTCACATACACAAAACAACAACAACAACAAAAGTGGTATTGCTAAAGATGACTATTCCAGCGTCAGTTGGAACAGCTTCATGTCATGCTGATCATCTGCAATGGCTTCATTGGATAGCTTTAGTGGGGTAGAAGTTGCTTGGATCCCCCTTGCTACATAAAGCCAGCCCTTGTCTCCATGCTCACAAAGGGAGCAGGAACAATTTATGTGATCTCTGTCTCTCTCCCCCTTCCCACACAGTATATCTCTAAATGACAGCTGGTTGAAAATAGATATTGCTTTGGTAATGTCAGTGAAGTTAGAAGAGGATATAAAGAGAAAGTGAAATTTAGACTCAAGGTAAAGACACACACACACACACACACACACACACATCTATCTATCTATCTATCTATCTATCTATCTATCTATCTATCTATCTATCTATCTATCTATCTATCTATCTCAGACATAATGGGATATCTAACCTTGGTAAAAAATAAGAGATCAACAAGATCAAGTCCAGGCTATAAACGACTCATTAACAGACTTGGCATTTAAATAAAATAAAATAAATAAATGCATCCTCTGAATTGTACAAGCAGCACTTCCATTGGAAACACCAGTAAAGTGACTATACCTACCCAGGATGACCACTGGCTCCTTTTAGGAAGAAAGGATAATAATAGACTTCCCTTTTAAGCTGGATGTTGCTTGAGTAGTAAGATTTATTTGAGTGCTAGTGGCTTTTCCTGATTTGCCCTTACATTCTTCATTCTTGGCTCCCACCTTTCTCCAGGCTGTTGCTCATGGCCCAGTCCTAATATTATGTTCTGCTAATAAAAGCTTAGCACTCTCAAGAGACTAATTAAAATTATCCAGTAACTATTTGCTATTCTTTATACCAATCTGGTGCAGTATTAAGCAACTCTGATTCTGCCTCCCCTCCCTGCAGTCTGCTGAGATGGATTTTTCTCTTACTCTGTGTTCAAAAGAGAGTGACTTAAGTAGAGGGTATGGGGATAGAGAAACTGAGACTTGCTATTTTGAAGACATTTAACAGCTCTCTTTTTAAAATAATATCGATTGTTTAATTAGATATGCTTTCACTGGTGAGGATGGAGGCAAGCTCTATTAGCCAGTCTTACCTCCTTCTCAAAGATTTTTGGCTGGGTCACAAGAATAGTTCCAAATGTGGGTCAAGGGCCTGAATCAACTCATTCATCATCAGTAAAGGTTGAGACAACAGTAATCAGTTTGTTTTGACTCCAACTGGGAAGTGAACAGCTTATTTTGGTTTAGTGATGATTTCAAAGACACATCAATAAAATTACCAATATTGCCCTCAGTATAGTCATCCATCTGTGTCTTGATGCTGACCGAGGGGAAAAAATAGAGGGAGGTAGGACTTCCTATTTTTACTAACATCACTGACACATCACAAAGGCTCCTGGCCGCTGTAACAAATTTACCTATGTTTGATCCTGTTGTCTTCTTTGACAGCTTTATCTTACTGAATAGGAATCATTTATTTAAAAGAAAAAATGGTAGAAGGGGAAAGACAAAGCACAACTAAGTCTGCCTGGAATGTACTGGAGAGGCACTCGATAGAATTTATTTATGTTTTATTGAAAACCAATTTTGTTCTTTTCAAAAGGAACATTTCCCATTCTACAATTTCTGGCTATACTTTCTTCACTCTACTAATATTTCCATTACCACAGAGGAGCAACACCTAAGATATCTAAGATCCTTGGAAATTAAATAGTTTCTTCCATTTACAGGAGGCCACTCATTTCAAAATGAGGGCTGCAATGCCAAACATTTTTTTTTAATAGGGAGGAAGCCCCATTGAAAATGATGAATCTTCTGAATAAACATGCATTGTAGATAGCAGCAGCTCTCCTGCTTATATTCTGTGTTTATCTAGCCCTGTTAGCTTCATTTGAGAATCAGCATTTTAATCTTTCCACATTGCTTTCACATGCAGATCTGCTTATTCACCTAGAAACTGCATTACATGGGCATATCTACCCAAAGTCCTTCATAAAATGATAAATATGCACTAGATGAGCCTACTGTTAGATGGACTGATAGACTGCTGAATTACCTCATACAAAGAATGTTCATTGATGGCTCCACCTCAGCTTGGAGAAAAGAATCAAGTGGAATGCTAGAGGGCTCTCTTTGGCCATGTGCTACTCAATATTTTCATCAGTTGCTTGGACGAGGGAATTAAGAGGGCACTTATGAAGTTGGCAGATGCCCCAAACTGGGAGGGATGGCTAATACTTTTAAAATTAATTTTTAATAAAGAAGTTTTGTACATGATAAAAACAACACAAATTTCAAGAAAAATGAAAGTAAAAGAAAATTTATAAATCAGTAGGAAAAAAGAAAAAAAGAAAAAGAAGGAAAGAAAAAGGAAAAAAGATATAAAGAAGTGGCTTTCAATCTTCTTTACAGCAGATATAAATGCATTTATATTTCTCTAAGGTTAAATCATGGCCCCCTTCTTTCCTTATTTTACCCTTTCTAATCATCAAACCCATAAATCACTAGTTCATTTTTCCCCCTGTTTTCAGCAAAAAGTCCATAAGGGGTTTCCAGTCATTGACAAATATAGTTATTATTTTTCCTTAATCAAACAAGTCAATTTTGCCATCTGCAAATTCAGTCATTTCAGAGTCTTTCCATCTTTGTGCGTATAATAATCTCACCGAAGTTATGATGTACAAAAACAATCATCCATAAGTCTTTTCTAATTGTCTGTCCATTAGTCTTAGCAAGGGGATAGCTAATACTTTAGATGAAAAGAAGAAGATTCAGAAAGAACTAGACAGGCTTGAAGAGTGAGCTGAAATGAATAGAATGGAATTAATAGGGAGAAATGTACAGTTTTGCATCTGGGTAAGAAAAATGAAAGGCACAAATATGAATTAGAGGAGATGTGGATTGGCAGTAATATATGTGGAAGGGATCTGAGTGTCCTTGTTGATCACAAGTTAAACAAGTTGATCACATGCTAAAAAGGCAAATGTTTTCATGGGGTATATTAACAGGAACATAAAGTCCATAACTGTTCCACTCTACTCTGCCCTCTTCAGACTCTATTTGAAGTACTATGTCCAGTTCTGGGCACTATAGTTCCAAGAGGAGAGTGACAAATTGAAGCAAGTTAACTAAGATGGTGAAGGGTATGGAAACCAAACCCTATGAGGAATGGCGGTTGGATCAAGATATATTTAGCCTAAAGAAAAGTTAAGTAAGGGGAGATATGATAACAGACTTCAAATATTGTCAAGTTGGATTTGTTATCTATTGTCCCAGAGGATAGGACCACAATGAATGCATTAAAAATATAAGGAAGAGGTTCAGGCCAGAATCAAGAGGAACGTCCTGATTTTATGATGTTTCAGCTGGTGAATCAGATTGTGATATGACATGGTGAGTTCTCCTTACTAGACATTTTTAAACAGAGTCTGTATGGTCATTAGTTACAGATTCCTAGTGGATACTATATTAAGCTGAAGATTGGACTAGACCTCTATAATAAATTCTAACTTTATGATTCTGTGTTCTTTTAATTGAAGCATGGTGCCCTCGGAGTAGACTTATGTATCCAGTTTTGAAGATTATTGTTAATCTCTAATAGCCACTGACAACCAGGGAAACTAGATTCTCAATGAGTTTCATTAGTCAGATTTATTGCAAGGAAAAAAGGGTTAGGTTACAGAATCATAAAAACTGGATATGTGTATTTTAGCCTCCCATTTATCAGTGAGCATATTATGGCAGGGCCTCCTTGATGCTTTTGATCCTCTATCTAACAGCCTGTTGATGCAGGTGGGATGTTGCTGTCCGTTTGCCTGATAAGGAGGAAGAAATGTACATCTAGACCGGCAATATTTTACAAATGTTCATTTCCATTTCCAGGTTTAGAAAATGCCATTACAACAAGCAAAATCAATGTGCTGTGATCATGAGGAGGCAGCTGACAAAAGGATTGAGCAAAGGATAATAGCTACCCAGACTAAAGGATTGTTATAGATCGGCAGACAATGAATTCAAAAAGTTATGAACTTTGGGGTTATGCCCATGATGATTTAGAACATGCATATCCTGAATAATAAATAGAAACTTAGAGTTACTTTTTTTTCTTTTTTCTTTTCTTTAACAGATATTTGAAAGCACAGCCAAGAAAAAATGGAAAAAAGACTAAAAGAACAAAAAAGAAATAGGAAAGAGATTTACAAGGTGTATAAAATTGAATAAGAACTTTCTAAGGAACATTAGATTACTACTGCATATAAAGTTGATCTTATTTAAATTTAGCACTTTAAACCCATTAAATTCAAATCAATATTCAGTAATTAACAAAGATGGCCAGTGAGATAACAATAAATGAGAATAAACAATTAATAGGATTTTTTGTCTAATATATGAAAGTCTGTCTTTATTATAAAAATCAGAGAAGGGCTTTTAAAACCTTATATGAATCTAATCTTTTAAAGCCCTATGTAAAGAAACCCCCCAGCTTTGGATGGAGTTATTAATCCTTGTGCAGAGTTACAATCCATAAATGGTTTCCAGGTTAAATTAAGAGTTGTTTTTTAAATACATTATTTTTGAAACTTGGAATTTCTTGATTGATGGCATATGTAATAAAGGATAGAAAACTGAGAATCCCAAAAAAGTTACTGAGGATACTTCTTGTGTTAATGCAAAATCTCATAATCTGGACAAACCTTCATTATTTGTTTTGTTTTTCTAGATTAGCCAATTCATGTATGTGTGTTCCTCTGCAAGGTGCTAGCTCTTAATTACAGTAGATACACAGTACAATCTCTTAGGGAAATTCCCTCAAATCTTACCACTGAAGGTATGCAGACATTTCTCCTACATCCAGTTGCTCATAATGTACAAGATGAGCAGCTATGCCATTTTTATTCTCACTAATCCATCCAACTTCTTTGAGCTGGACAGTATTTCTCTTGAACATAATGGAACTTAATAGAAATCTGGAGCCAAAGAGCACATCTCAGCTCCTTCATAGAACGAGAATTGTACTGAAATATAGGGCTGTGCAAATCTTCAAAATGGCACCGCTTTTTGAGAAAAAACATTAAAGTATCAGTGTTGTGAAATTTTGCCCTACTTTTCAAAGTCTGAGCAGAACAGCCACCATGCTTGACTTTGAGCTGAAAAGGGTTCTGCAAATCTGCACATGTGCAGAAGCTACACTCAATTGAAGTAGGCAGTTGACTGAGACGTTGCATATATAGAACATCTCACAGAATTTCTGCAAGGTGGATGCGACATGATCCATATAGGCTTTTTAAAACATGCTAACTAAATGTAAAATATATGTATTAAATCGTACCTTCCTAATCAATGCTGCCTCGGACTATCCATAGTGAAACAAGAAATCTTTTTTTAAAAAGTAAATACTTATCCCCATGTTTGAGTGGCCTGCCCCAGGTGACTGATGGACCCAGTAGGGTTCCAGTTAGATCTTGGGGTTATTCCTGAGGCTCTGGTGCAAGGTTTGGCTGAGGACTTAGTCACAGCTTGAAACAAGCACATGACAAAGGCCTTAGATCAGATTGCAGCTGTGTGGACTTTCTGTGATTGTGGATCCTGTAGGGCCCTTGGCCCTTGGCCCTTGGTCCTCCCCTTTATGGAGCAGCTTTGGGAGATGAAACCCCATAAGAGATGCCTAGAGAGTTGCTGGAGAAAGATGAAGAGTGAAACTGACTGGGCACAGGTAAAAGCCTTTATTAGGACTTACACTGTGGTGGTAAGAGCAGCAAATCATGCTTACTTCTTTACTCTTATTACATCTTTAGATAGCCAGCCAGGTTCTGGTAACCAGGGACCTCCTGGGTAAGGGGAGACTGGGCAAATGCCTGAAGGGTCACTGTGAGGACTATTCTAGGGATTTCTTGGACAACGTCACTTAACTTTATTTGGAGTTAGATTCCAGCTGGGCAGATCCAGTGGAAATGGCTGAGGCACGTCCTAGCTTGGTTATCTGGGAGGAAGTCAAGCTGTTGTGATCTCTGCCACCTGTAGTCTGGATCCATGCCTCTCCTGGTCAAGGCCTCCTGAGTGATGGTTGGGTCCAAGCAGTGATAAATGCCTTTTTGTGAAAGGGGTGGTTCTGCCTGCCCTGAAAGAGGCAGTGGTTTGTCCCCTCCACAAGAGACCATCCTTGGACCTTATGGTTTTGGATAACATCCATCCAATTGAAAGGGTGGTGGGATCCCAAATACTGAAGGCCCTGGATGAAGTGGATTATCTAGACCCTTTTCAGTCAGGGTTCTGGCTGGGCTATAGCACTGAGACAGCATTAATTGCACTTGGGGATGAGTTCTGGAAGGTTCGGGATGGGGGTGGTGTGCCCATCTAGACCCTCCTGGATCTCTTGGCAGCTTTTGATATGATGGTATCCTGCTGGACCAGCTTGAGAAGTTGGAAGTGGAGGGTGCTGTTTTGCAGTGGTTCTCTTCCTTTCTCTGCAGCTGGTACCAGTTGGTACTGGTAGGGGAAGAGAAGTCCTGTGAAGTGGCTCAAGACCTGGATCTCTCTCTCCCCTCCTATTTAACAACTATATGAAGTCTCTGGGTGAGGTCATTCAGCAGCACGGGATTCAGTATTATCATGTTGATGATACCCAATTATAAATCTCTACCCCATGCTGTGGGGTAGAGTGATGTTGTTTACGGGCTTGCTCAATGCCTAGAGGCCACAAGGGTTTGGATGGGGAGAAACCAGTTACAACTCAACCCTAACAAGGCTATGGGTTGTGGATTCCCCCCCATCCCCAAGGTCAGAAAAGTTACTGTAACATCTCTGACTCTGGATGGGATAACACTCCCCTGGACAGACTGGGTGAACAATTTAGGGGTCCTTGTGGACTTTCAGCTCCTGCTGGAAGAGCAGGTGGCAGCCATGGGGATGGGGGGAGGGTTGCACAAATTCATCTTGTACACCAACTGCACCCATTCCTGGACTAGGAGGCCTTGCTCATGGTCACCCATGCCTTAGTGACTTCCCACTTGGATTACTGCAATGCGCTATTCATGGGGCTCCCCTTGAAGACCATCTGGAAGCTGCAACTGGTCAGAATTCAGTGGCATGCATAGTTCTGGGCACCCCTTGGTTTGCCTAAGTTACACCATTGTTGCATAAGCAACTGGCTCCCAGTTGCTTTCCAAGTGCAATTCAAGGTGCTAGTTATTACCTTTAAAACCCTACATGGCACAAGCTCAGGTTATTTTTGGGACTGTCTCTCCCTGGGGGCTATCTGCCCATCCCACTAGGTCAGATGGGGTTGCCACTCTCCAGGTCTCTTCCCTAAAGGGAAGATGCTGTCATCTGATAGGACTACAGAGGCAGCCCTTCTCTGTAGATGTCCCGGTTCTTTGGAACAGCCTCCCACCTGAGATTCGAGGGACCCCCTACTCTTTTAATCTTCCAGAAGGCTGTGAAGACCTGGCTCTTCCCCCAGGCATTAGGCTAGGCCAGAGGTTGGGTCAGATTAATAGTTTGGTTGGTCTGGCCTCTGGTGGAGAAGACTGCTTTATTTTTATTCTACTGTTTTTATTGGTAGCTGTGAGCCACCTAGATCATTATGTGAGAATGGTAGGCATATAAGTTCTTTAAATACAGGAAATATATTTAGAAATATATATATATATTTGTGTGTGTGTGTGTAACCAAAAAAACACAACAGACTGAAATCAGTGTCCTTGCTTGTGGTTCTACCTCTTCTCTTCTTCCTGTCTTCCTGTCTGCTATTTCTGCCCTGAACTATGGCCTTGAACTTCACTTTCTCATTTGATCAAGCAATACCTTTTTTTGTTTGCCGGGTCCTAAGGAATGCTGGCAGTGCTGAATGCAAATTGGAAGAAAGGAAATTTGCACTTCAAGGCATCTCCTAGCTACCAATCTTGGCTCAGAAATGGAGCTCTTGCTGCCAAGTATGCAGGAAAAGATAGAGAAAGATAAACAATTATGCAGAGAAATGATAGGTAAGTGCTTTGATTTGGCTGTTTCTGGGCAGGCTCTTTTCAGCATATATAGTGCTCCTCGTCAGCTTCTCTTTCCTTAATGCAAAACCAAATGGCATTATATAAGAACTGGTTTGTCACTTCAAGGGTGAAGTTAGGCTTATATATTGAGCCATAATTCTACACAAAATGGAGCAGAGAATTCCCAACCTGGAAGGCTCTTGGGTGATGTTAGAACAATAATCAAGCTAGGACTGGCATATAGAGAGAACACTTTCCATTATGAACAGAATGAACTGGTGGTGGGAGAATGGATGGTCCTCACACTCCAGAATACGGCAAGCCTTTGGCTATAACACACTGACACCTTTGGTGAATGGCTTAATACCCCTATCCTATTCCATCTTCGAAGCCAACTGGACTGACAGTGGGTGCTCACCTTAACATCTATCATGAGATAGGATTCTGTCTGGTCGAGGAGAGGCTATATGGTATAGTCAGATGGATCTGCCATCAGAAAGAGACTGCCAAAAGCTCAGGAGAAGTTTAGGAAAATAACAGGAGTGAAGCTTACATACAGTATAAGGAACCAAAATACCACATTAACCTGATAAGAAGAGGATTTCTTTGTCTCTCCAACCTGTAAATCAGGGTGGGTGCTTTACATTCCCCCTTAAAAATAAAAGAAAGCATTGAAAACAAAGGAATTAATGTAAGTGCAAATGTCTACAGACATTCCTGTTGCAATACTAGATCCCTTTAAAGATCAACCTGAAGATTAGATGCTGCTAGCCTGGTGAGTTGATTGATAGATAACATGCCAACAAGTTGTTTTCAACTCCTAGTGACCACATAGATAGATTTTCTCCATGACGATCTATCCCTAACCTGTTCCTTCAGGACTCCCAAAGGTGCACCCATTGCCACTGTAACCGAGTCAATCCACCTTATTGTTGGTCATCCTCTTCTCTTTTCTTCCACTTTTCCCAGCATTAGAGCCTTTTCCAGAGAGCTAGGTCTTTGCATAATGTGTCGAAAGTAAGATAATTTAAGCCTGGTCATTTGTGCCTCAAGTGAGAACTCTGGGTTAATTTATTCAATGATCCATCGGTTTGTTTTCTTGGCTGTCCACAGTATTCTCAGGAGTCTTCTCCAACTTTAGCCCAGCTAAAGCAAGCAGACACCTATATTGGGCAGCAGCAATATAGAAAGATGCCAGAGGCAGATAATCAGTTTAGTGACAATGGCAAAGGGATCAATTCATACTGTGTGGGAGAAGGCAATGGTAAAATCACTCCTGTATTTTTACTAAGAAAACCACATGTATAGAGCCTGATGAATGTAATCCTTTAAACATGACAAAACTCTTTTTTCCCCTAGACCTTACCTTTTCTACTCATCTCAGTACCATCTGTTTTCCCCCTTTTTTTCATTCCTCATCTTCCCACTTTAATTATATCTTCCCCTTGCTCCTTTTTTAATCCCAGCTCTCTCTCCCTCTCTCCCTCTCTCCCTCTCTCCCTCCCTCCCTCTCCCTCCCTCCCTCTCTCTCTCTTTCTCTCTCTCTTTCTTTTTGCTGTTTCTCTGGGAAGGAGAGAGGGGAATATCACATGTGTAGTGTACCTGGGAAGGTAGTTTCTTCATGAGATAATAGTTGCTATATGCATATGGGAATCAAACAATTTTGTAAATGGGGTGCTATTTTTAATAAGCAATTAATTATGAGTTATCAAATCAGTTAGCATAAATTTATCTTTTAGTGCTGGGCCTGTCCTTTTTTGGGAGTATGACTTTTGGCAAGTATATATACACACATTCATATATTCACAAACAAATCCATGTATTAATTAATTAATTAATTAATTAATTAAATTTGTATGCCACCCATCTCCCCCAATGGGTGACTCTGAGCGGCTCACAATTAAAACCAAAAACCCAAGCCATTAAAAACAATACCATAAAAATAATTAAAATTAATTAATCAATTAAAATCCGACCATAAAACAACCCTATACATAAATACTAAAAAAATTATGTCAGTCCTTATAATTAATGGGCAGGTAATTGATGTGAAATCTCCAGGAATAGTTTCAGCTGCAGTTAGCAATCCTACCTGCGCTTTGCACAGGAATGAACATCTCTTTCTCTCGTCTACTACTACTTTTGTGAGACTCATAATATATTCAGGACTTTTTCTCAAGTAAATATATTAGCAAAACCATAGATTAATATCAGAATACAAATTGCTACACAATATAGACAAATTAATTCTTGTTCTAAGAACATCAGCATTCGTTCATGCATTTTAAAAAAAATTATCCTAGCAGTCTTAAAAGCAATCTTAGATGCAATATGAAACCATTGTAGCAAAAAATCAACCCTAATTTGAATGTCCATCAACTTCTCTCCACATTCTGTTTTAAAACTTCAGGATCAAGTTACTACATCCCCATACTTTTTTTATAACATTAATTGTGATGAAGAGATTTTGAAAGCTTGCACATTTTTGTGGCTTCTGAGTTGGCCCAATAAAGATATTGTACTAATAAGGATTTTGAAAGTTTACCTGTGGCCATCGTAGCTATGACATATGTTACAACCCCTTCCCAAGCTTTTTTCAGTGTCTTAATTAAAATTCCACATAAGGGTTGCTGCTAGGTTCATGGCCCTCACAGTGGAGCATCGTTTATGAGAACTGAGGCCTCAGTGCGTTCCCTTGCTGCCATCACAAGCTTTATAATCACAAATAGACCATTGAAATCTTTTCACTTCCAATTATTAGGGCAACACACCTCTTTGGAAATTATTCAGAAAAGATGCTTTGGAACACCTAGAGGTACAAATGTGGTCCTTGCCTGTACCTCTTTAAAGCAGGCATCAATGCTTTAAAAACTTACAGATGGGTACTATGTTTATGACCCCTTTGCCCCCAGCACTCCAAAACACCCTTTTGAACACAAATCCAAGCATTGCAGAGCCCTTATGGGCTACTGTTTTTCCTCTAATATTTTTACTGCATAAGAAAACCTCGGCACAAAGCTATAGCAGCCATGTGCATGCCAGAGTTTTTTTGCATTTGGCTATTATAAATGTGATTTAAGTGCAGGTTTAAATATCTGCAAGTAGAGCTCTGCAGTGCACTACATTGCTTAAAAATGATGTTACCCTGTGGCATTCATAGAGCTGCATCCTCCACTGAATAGAAATGTTAAAACTTCTAAGCTTTGATATAATCCTTCCTGCATATTAGTTCCCTGGAGGGTATTATTCTTAGAAAAAAGCAGGGAGTTTCTTATTATTTTCCATTACACTACAAACTTAAGCTAGTTCTTGGTACTTTAGTAGGAAGAATTTACATAAAAGGAGGAAGATAAATTATTATCATGATCATTAAGTGTTTATAAATTAAAAAGAAAGTAATCAAAAGAAATATGTTCCTTTTTATCTTCACTATTTTCAGCTAATCTCTTCTGAAAGTCTTTTGCTAAGGTATTATATAAATACATTGCACTTATGGGGCTCTAACTCAGCATGGAACCTGTCTAAACTGGCCAAATGCTATTTCACATACCACTGTACCTAATCAATATTCTATTATTGTAAATTAAGTGGTTTGCTACATTATTCTGGTACTAGCTATTAGAAAGCATGTTACCTAATTTCCTAAGCAATAATAGGATAAATAGTATACATTTTTTATTATAAAAAATCCTAACAATTGTCTCCTTAAAGTTAATGGATTTTTGTATAGAATTGGCACTTGGGAAACTAGGTAATAAATCATAACAAAATTAAAGCCAAAGTATTAACTTTTGGGCAAATGACATTCTGTTACAAAATGAGTGTACTTAATTCTCCCTTGACTGAAACTGTGAAAAACGGTTTTATTGAAATTGTACTTATTTCTTAAGTTTGTTAACTCTCCAGCATGGAGCTAAGGGGCAGTTCCACACCATCATTTCGTACCCCTTTGGAGTTGCCTCCAGAACTTTTTGATCTCAGGTTACTTTCTGATTTGGGGAGTGGAGTGAATTTATTTTTGACTCCATTCTGAAATATTGGAAACCCCAGCAAAGCTGGTATTTTCTTTTGAATTGCTGTGGCTTTGCAGCCCTTGCGGGTAGTCTCATTCTGCGTTGGCAGGGAGTCTTGCTTCACCCTGCCTCAAGTGCTCAAGCCATTTATTACTCTCCCTCCTGTCTAGAAGTGCTGGGTCCTGTTCCTGGGGCTTTGCTCATCTTGTATGCATTGTTCAAAACTAATCTCCCTTTCCTCTCCACAACAGCCACCAGAGCAACACGAGACTAGACCTCAGCTACTGGGAAAATAGCAAAATTGCTCACATGCTATCATTTTGCCTCTGTAACTCACAAGGTCTTTTAAATGCACAAGAGAAATAGCCACAAAGCCATTGGAAGAGTTGAATACTTTTGTTTACATTTTCAAAAAGGGCTTTTCTTTGTATAACCCCCTATTACTAGGACAGTGATCATTAAGATTTTTTTACACTAAGACAAACAGCTCCATGTGCTGAAGAATGGAAGGAGGAAGCATTAACATTTTTTTTTTTACTTCACTTTGATAGGAGACAAAGGTGAGGGATTTTTGTTATTCCATGACTGGTAATGTTGGCTGGAAAACCAGTGTAGGGTAGGTACAAAGATCCAGCATGAGGATCTCCAAATAACACGCAGGATGAGAGAAATCCAAACCAACTCATTTATGACTGCAGCAATAAAGGAGGACACATCCAAGTGTCCCTGCACAGGGAGCACCCTCAGTGCTTGTCACATTAGCCCTTTTTTACAACATTCAAACAGGGAGAAGGGCTATGATTGGTCAAAATTTGATACAAACACACATGTGTATAACCTTGCCTATCCCATAATATCTGAGTGGGGGTGTAATTATAATTATAATAACATAGGGGGTGTGGTTTTAGGGTCCTTTTGTCATAAGGCCACAATAGTTCACCAGTCTAACCGCAGATCCGGTCTTGTCTGGTTCTGACTGTTAGTCCTGGGTTTCTCTACTTCCCCTCAGTTTCATAAACCCTTTTCTGCCCAGCAACAGCCAGTATAGGCCATCAGTAGTAGCTCAAAGAGTGGGACCCTGATTGGATGACCAGATATGCAGTCTCCTGCTGGTCAGCTGGAATAAAAGAGGGTGAGCACTGATTGGCTTGTGCTGTCCTTTGCATGTTTTCTTTGCTCTGATTTTGGTGGAAACACAGATGGCTGGCTTTAGATATTTTGTGTGGGTTTGGGATTGGAAATGCTGGTGCCCTAAATCAGTAGACATTTCACCTAGTATCTCAAAAAATGATACCATTTTAAATCATATTTGCAGAAATAGAAATCACTATTTCTTTGGAAAAAATCATTAAGCTGGAATCTCATGGTACTATTGGAAGCATAGCTATCAGGATAAAAGCTTCAAGTGTGCTTTTTTCTGCAAAGAGAATTTGAGAAGGCCTTTTAGAAGGCCTACATGCATGCATCCTGAAAATGAAGTTATGTGATGGACTATGGTATGTATACTCAGGATGGATGTATCTGAAATTATTCATTGATGGTCCCCTTCAGTTCTAGCTGAATCTGATACATCCTATTTTACCTTTCTAGCATCTGTGTCCAAGAAACAAAATCCATCTGAAGGCTATGCAAATTGATACAGTAATTTTCAGTACTTCTAGTAAATTATTTATCTGAATTGTATGGGAGAAAGGTGTTTGTTTTTATAATATGAAGCCATTTGGAAAATCTTCTAGGACAATGAACACAGCAGCTATCAATCTTCACCATTTGCCAATTTGGCTAGGGTCTGAAAACATCTGGAGGGGCACAAACTTCTCATCTTTTGGTTTAGCGTAAGGAAGGTAAGTTCAGAGCTTCTTTTAAGTGACTAATGTTATGGCTGGATTGATTTTTGAAGTAGGATTGAGCAGATATTTTGAGTGAAGCACTCCACACAGAGCTCTGGGTTAAGAAACACTGCTCTAGAGGATGTGCTGCTGTCCTCCAAACTGTTTACCAAAAATATTAGCTGCACTGTGGAGAATGAGTTGCTCACCAATTCCAAGCAGAGGAACTCACCCAAGGAGACAAGCACCACCTCCTGTACCGGGTTGCCTCTTCAAATATCATAGAAAACATATCTTTTGTCTCCTCTGACAGGACTCTTCGCAAGTTTTGGCAAGTCATGTCACAGAACACACCACTCTGATTTTTCTGATTTGCCTTCACCAAAGCTAGAAGAAGCTTCTGTCTGGGTGCATTGTCTATTGAGATTTCATGTCTATGGCTTTGATAGGTGACAGAAAGGAGGCAGGGAGATGCTTTGAGGCAACATAATGATCTTATGTCAAAGCAAATCACTGCTTTGATGAAGAAAATGTTGTCACCACTAGAGTGTAAATTTCTTCATTAAAGCAAATCTAGGACACTTTTTACAGGCCTATTATGAAAAGGCAGGAAAGAGAGAGAGAGAGAGAGAGAGAGAGAGAGAGAGAGAGAGAGAGAGAACACCATTAAGGGAAGTTTGGGAACTCTACAACCCTTCTTTGATTATCTAAATCTTTATCTAAATAAAGACCTAAGGGTTTCATGCAAGGTAATGTTCTGCAGAAAGGCAGGGGTCCAATTTTTGTTATTAATGCAGGTATTTCAGGCCTGCTTTGTATTTTGTAAACCATTTGCAGCCTTCTTTGGGATATACTAAAGTGTTTCAGTGGCCTCAAAATAGATGTAGCAGCAACCTTACCATGGACCAAAAGTGGTGTGAAAGCAAGGAAGTACGGTGTTACTTAGGCTGGTAATTACCAGTTGTGATCTTAACCATGACTAAGAGAATGGCCAGACCTACTATAGTAATGTATCAGTAGCTGTGGGTCATTCACTTATTCAATAAGTTAACTATATCTATATTTGGCATAATTATTCCTAGGTCAGAGAGGTAGAGAGAGTCAGTGGCTAAAGTTTAAAGAAAAAAAATAGTCTGATTACATATCATCAAAGAGAACTGGAAGAACAAATTCAGCCCTAATTCTGACTCCAGTATCTGAGGGAGCCTAGGTTTTAATGATCATATACATGTTAATTTTTATTGAAAGCTGTCTTCATCATAACCTTTGGCTAATCCTTCTCTCACAAGAAATGTTGGCCAAACAAGATTAAGTCCTAATTTCAGCAAAAGGAAGAAGGGCTGCCTACATTTTAATAGAAAGCTCTTGGAGGGCACCATACTGAAAATCTAATATCCCAGTGAATCCACAAGGACCTGAAGTGACTAGAAGTGTCAGTGAAAGATGTCAAGATGCCATCAAAATAGCATTTCTCTATGGGATTCATATCACTGCTTTTCTACCTCAGCATGGAGGCCTCCTAGAGTTAGCAACAGGAAGGAATGGAGAGGACAGAAAAATATGCACGTGTGTGTGCATGCACTTCTAAAAATATAGCTTTAAAGATGTACAGTCTTCTTCAAGTTTTCTTTGAAACATTTTTTCCCTTTAAATGTAGCCTTGCCTAAAAAATCGGCATTCAGTTTGAATAAAACTGAATACGTTTCAGGGCTCAAGCAGTATGCCTTCCATCTGAAGTAAAGCAGAAATGAATTTCAATTAGGTGCTTCCATTATAATCTATCTCCACCTGTAGTGTTCATCAAAATTGCTAAGAAGTGTTATATAATGCATGAACAGGATTTGCCCACCAGCAGCAAGTTTGCACATTATCTTAGCTGTATAGACAACAATGTCTTGCAGTGAAGGACTTTAATTGTAGTCTGTACAATCATAGTCCGTATCATATTCAGATGATTTATATGTACATCCCCATGCTCTCCTCCACCTCCCAGAAGATACCAATTATCAATTCTGTTGAGGAAATAGCAACATTTCTGTAAACAGAATCTAGTTGTCAAATAATCCTTGTAAAATGGCAATTGTACAATCTGATTTTTGGATGAATTTAATTTATGGAAATTCTTTTGAGAAATCTCAACAACATCCCCCTTCTACCTTGAGTTGCATTCAAATTAGTTACATGGATTCAATGCCAGAGAAACATCTCAAACACATTTAGTAGACTTATAATTGACGAATAAGATAAATTCCATTTGGTGGAATTAGTGCTGATGCATTGTTGACAAATGGCATAATTCTCCAATGGGGACCTTCTGAAAAGTTCCATTTCCCTCACTTCCGGGACTGTTGTTGGGAGTTTGTGTTCAGCTACTCCCTTTCTGATAATAAAATAAATTAATGTCATGCCTATCTGGCTTTGAAACTTGGCAAGAGACTATAAAGATTTATATTCCATATAAACTGGTATGCACACCACATTTAGTATAAAGTTCAGTTTATTATCTCAGTATCATCGTATTTTATATTTTAGAAGTTAGAAGTATTTGATTTTGTGGCTAATTTTAAGAGTCTTACAAACTGACAATTTGATAATATCCATCAGAGCTGTTGTAATTAATTTGGTTCTTGCCAGTGCTGCTATAATACTGAAATGCCTTAATTAATGGCCTAAATCTTTACTCTTAACATGTCAGCAGTTTTATTATTAAAATGGTGACTTGATGATTTGCTTTATCTTTCCTGGTTAGTTCAGGTGATATAAAATATAATAGGAGTAAGATGAATTACAAGCAATTTCATCATATTATTTTGGCGTCTTTAGACTTGGATCTGTTTTATAAATAGGACTACCTATGTTCATCATTCACCAGTACTCAAACTGAAGACTTCTGAAACATTTCACTGAAATCTTGAAAATTGTCAGTAATTCTAAACATCTAAAATAAAACACCCAGATCCAAAGACATTTTTATCTCCAGGGTGACTTTGGCCTTCATACATTTATTGAGGCATATTCCTTGCCCAGTTTTCTGTTGTAGTTCAGAATTCATTAAAGAAGGAAGACAGAAAGAAAGAAAGAAAGAAAGAAAGAAAGAAAGAAAGAAAGAAAGAAAGAAAGAAAGAAAGAGAAAGAAAGAAAGAAAGATGGAGCATAATAGGAAGGGTTTTGTTTTGTTTTGTTTTTTGTTTTGACTATATAATCTACTTGACTGGACTAACATCAACAAATGTGTTATTGGGTGATAATGATTTGCTTCCTCTTCCCTTCTCTTTTTAATAATGTATAAAACATGGCATAAACCCTAGATCTGTTCATATACAAGAAATCGCACAATGAGTGCTTTGGGGTTTTTTGCCTCCTTGGCAACAAAGATATAAGAAATACAATAGGGTGGGGCAGATGACGGGTATGAAGCATACAATGGCAAAGGCAGAGGGACAATGTATAGCATTTTCAAAGCATTATCAAAGCAAGCATCCAGTCCTGCAGACCCTACCCGCTCCTTCAAGAAAACTAAAAGGGAGTCCTGAGCCAGAATACCGTATTTTTCCGTCAGTAAGACACCCCCATGTAGAAGACGACCCCCACTTTTCCAACCCCAAATTAAGAAATCAATATTTTAAAGATAGTGCAGAACACATTTTTATTTAGTAATTAGTTAACATTTTCCTGATACACTCGGTGGGAGGAGGTCCAAACCGTCTCTCTGCAGTTCTATTTCCATGCTCTTTTGCTTAACTGATTTCATTCAAGCACGAGTGAAACTGCCGATAGCTTGTCTCTGCAATCAGCCTTCCTCTAATTGGTTTGTTCAGCATCAGCTGACATCAGTTACATAAGGCTCGTGATTGGAGGAAGTCTGTTTGGGAGACAAGCTATTTCACTCATGATTGGAGGCTAGCAATAGGAGGAAGCCTCTCTGCAGAAACAAAGTATGGGCAGTTTTGCAACCGCGCAGTTCTCTCCTCGGCTGACTTCCTTGAATAAGACGCCCTTCAATTTTTAGGGTAAGGATTTTAGAAAAAAGTATCGTCTTATAGTTGGAAAAATACGGTATATATTATTTCAATATCCCTTGTTGTATAATATTATATACTATGTCAACATCCCTCTTCAAAGCAGTAAATCCATTCA
Source organism: Python bivittatus (assembly GCF_059951505.1). Lineage (NCBI taxonomy): Eukaryota > Metazoa > Chordata > Lepidosauria > Squamata > Pythonidae > Python > Python bivittatus. The sequence goes on from NW_028277035.1 coordinate 16,079,070, forward strand.
CTATGATTAGAAGTTAGAGCGGTCAGTTCTCAAACTAGACTCCCTCCTCCTTAATCTGGTGCTTTTCTTATACAAAGAGCTTAAGGGAAATATGCATTCTTTTTGCACACTATTGTGTTCCTTCCACTTTCCAAATGATTAATAACACTCCTTGAGGATTCTGATTTGAGTCAATTTGTTTTGGAAGAGCTTAGCTTTCATATGGACAACCTACCTTGAATCTTTCAAAATCTGACCAATTCGGTTCTGGACTTGAATTAGGCCAAAGCATGATGCTAAATACTCATCAACAATATCTGTAAAGTTTTGCTGATAATTGCCACTATTTTGGCAACATTTTTTACAGAGGCATGTTTGGGTAGCTTCCTTCATTAGTGAAATGTTTATACGTTATTGCTGCCTTAACAGTCAATTCTACCCACTAAAAATAAAATGAAAAAGAAAAGAACTAAATGCTTTCATAAATCTGCACTAAAGATTTAGGAAAGCATTTTTACCATATTAGGAAATTTACAAGCTTAAAACAACAACAACAAACAAACAACACCACAGAATTCCTACTGAATTTTATGGACAAAATTGAGTTCTGAAATTGAGAGGGAATCGGATCAGTATTAAAAAAAGCTGTAGATAGAGCAGATATTTCTAAAAATCTGCCTGATGAAATAGGCAAGCATTTGTAACCTTGACCTTTTACTTTTTTAAGTGGAAAAGGCCACTAATGTATTTGCATTACAACGTAATTTGCAGTCCAAGTTTGCAAAATGATAAGTGGTGTGTGAATCTGCCAACACAATTTCAGTGAGTTTGTTAAAATTAAAGTTCACTTTCAGTTATAGTTAACTTCACCGTTATTCTTGTTTTCAGTGGACTGATCTTTTTCCTTGCAACGAAACCAATATTTGCTATGAAAGAATTTCTATAGGAATCAGAAAGCTCATTTTAGAATGCCAGTGCTCATTCAGTCAATGGACATTTTATATTAGTCTTTCTCAATCTAGTGCCCTCTAGATGCATTGAGCTTTACCTCCTATAATTTGCAGTATATTCAGACAGTTGCCATTCTCACATGGGCACTTGGGCACTAGAACCCAATACAATTGCAGGGTATCAAGTTGGATAAGCTGTTAAGCAGTGTGGGATGTAGCGTGCCACTTGGGATGAATTAGTGTGATAATTACTCATACGGTAATTGATCCACAGATTAAGGTACTCTAAGCAATAGGTCTTATGTAACCTAGAATGAGCAGTCATGAATGTGTGTCAGAATATTGCATGCACCTCCTATTGATAGGATGTGGATGTAAGAAAAGAGGGTGTGGAAGTTGCTTAGAACAGAGTGAAAATAATTATTTTACAGAATACCATAGGAGTGTGTGGAGTCACACTAATGGGAAGTAGGAAAAACGATGTTTGGTGGATTGACAAAGTGAAAAAAGGTATGGATGAAATAAAAACGGACATAAAAGGATGATTGTTGAAAAAGGATGAGGGAAAGTTATTCTATAATGTAGACAAAGAAAGTAAGGAAAAGTTAAGATTATAAAAGTTGAAAGAAAATGCAGAGCTTTTGAAAATGGGTGCAAAAGGCTCAAGGAGTTTCCAGCAGAGTGAATGGAATTAAAAATAAAAGTCAAGAAGTGATTTGGAATAAAATTAAAGTGAAGGAATGCAAGAAGGATTATTTTGTTGATTTGTATAGGAAAGTTAGTGGTACATCAAAGAGCAGATTTAAAAATAATGCCATAAATGTTAGTGTCCCCGGGGGGGAAAGGACAAAAAGGAAGTCATAAATACTATGAAACTATTGAAAAATAGAAAGGCTGCAGCTGTAAGTGGCATAACTGGAGAAATTTTAAAATATGAATGTGGTTTGTTTATAGAAGCAAGTTATTATTGTTTCCCTATAAAATGGGAAAGGCAGTAAGAGAGAATAGGAAAACTACAGGGCATTTAGTTTGTTAGGTGTTTTTGACAAAGGGGAGGTTACAATGAGCAAAATTTGATAACTGCATTGTGGCTTTATGACAAATATGGGGTATGCAAATCAATGTTTTTGCTCTTCAACAGTTCAGTGAGAAGTTTATTAATGTGAGAAAGATAATTGTACAGCTGTTGATTTAGAGAAGTGTATGACAAAATGAATAGGCTTGAATTATGGAATACTTAGCACAACTATGGAGTTGAAGATTGGTTGCTGAATGCAGTTAAATGTGACATATGATGCAAGTAATGCATGTGTGAGAATAAATGTTTAGTGAACGGCCCAACATTGAGCAGGAAGTAAGACAAGGATTTGTGATATCACCTTGGTTGTTTGATGCATTTATGGACAGATATGTAAGAATTTCTTGCAGTGATATTAGAGGTGTGTTAGTTGAAGATGTGAATTTGTGTGTACTTTTGAATGCAGACAATGATACATAATTGACTGAGAACCTGAATAACTGGAAGCAAATGTTAGATTGTAAGTAACAAGTAATACAAATACAAAAATTAATGCGTCAAAATCAAAGGTCATTGTGTTTGACAGGGATAATGAGGTAAGCAATTGTAAATTATAGATAGTAATAAACTAGAACACATAGATGAATTATATATACCTTGGTAGAATGCTTATTGAAAATAGAAAAATGTTTGAAGGAATTTTAAAGTCTGCAAATGCTGATAGAAAAGTATTGGTTACTTTGCAGCCTGTTGTGAGGAATGAATGTTCACTGAAAGAAGCAAAAATGGCTAAAGTATAAAAATAAGCTTTTGTCCAATTTATTATAAGGAAATGAGGATTGAATATGTTAGGAGAATACAATAGAGATTATTTAAGAAGTGTATCTGTGGTAAAACAAGAAGACCTAGGATCAAGAATGAAGGGTACAGACTGAATGTGCATAGATGGAATATAAAAGTGAGTGATCAAAGCAAGTTTGTTGAAGTGATTTGCTCATACAGAAAGAATGAATGAAAACTGAATTGCAAAACAAACATATGAAGGAGAAGTAAATAGACTGAGTGGAAGGGGAAGACTGAGATTATCATGGTTTGACGGATTTGATGAAATCTTTAAAAAGAGAGAATAAGAAGTTTAAAGAATAAAGTGCCAAGTGTGAATCTCTGTAGGCTTGTGGTAGAAGAAAAGATGGTTTGCAAGGATAGAAAAGTTATGAAGAGATATAATGAATGGCGTTAGTATAAACTAGATTTATCTCTATCTCTATTTCTTTTTCTTTTTCTTACTGGATGCCTTAAATTATTTTCTTACTAGTGTTTACTTCTTTTAAGGTTATTGCATAATGTTGCTTAGCCCCAGAAAGAAGAATACAATCATTGCATATGTATGCCTGCGTGCATGCCCAGTCAGCTTCTATCATCTTTGTTCCCCCATGGAGCAAGCAAGGGAAGGAAAAGTCCTTCCCATCACTATACCTACAGCAATACTATTTACAGAGGTATTTTAGATGGCCACATTGCAACAAATTCATCCCAATACCATTTTTCATATTTTGTTCATGCATTCTTGGCACGTGTTCATGATTCTTCCAATTTTTGAGATCAAAATTCATGGTTCATAAGTTCCCTGGCAACCAGTTATTATATAATGGGAGACATCACTCAAGCTCTTCCTGTTCTACTTATGGGTAACATTCTGAGTGAATTTGTGCCACAGTGCAATGCCAGTTGTATAAATGCCCTATTTGTGCAATCTCCCCTAATCTTTTTTTTGTTTGAAACCACAGAATCTCGACACAGTTGAGCATTGTCTAATAAAAGGGAAAGTCTTATGCTGCCCGTTCTTCGGTAACCATGCTGTCGTTCTCTTATGCCCAACCCCCACCCTCCATTTGGGTATATATGGAGCTTTGGCTTGTAGAAATAATGAGTAAAAAAAAAAAAAAATCAAGCTGGGATTGCATGCTGATTTCAGTTTTCAAGATACCTTGAATGCTGTTAATATTTGTAATTCTTTCTCTCCCTTTCTCACCACACAGGGTATTGCATTATTGGAATGTGAGAAGAAAGGAAATACATTTTATCCCAAATTTCTACTGGGTATCTCAATTACTCTGGACAGTAATGGGTGTAAAATGCTACTGTTCCGATTTTTCACAAAGAAAACAGCAGCTGGACATCCACCTTGGGGAGCTTATATAATGCCAGTACACACACTGGGTAGTTTGAATTGTAACATGTACAGCATGTGTACAAAGCGAATGGCATTTTCAGCAGACCAACTCTGTTACCTGAAGCCTCTGAAAAGGACTGCCGAAACACTTAAGAGTCAGGAACTCTGCATGCTGCTGAATTATGTCAAGAATAAATATGTACTTGACCTGCAGGTGTGCCATTATTTAGCATAAGGGAAATCAGTCTCCAAGAAGGTATAGCCTGTCCTTCCCAAAGTTCGTGCTGGCTTCACTTAGCTAACTTGCAGTAAAATCAGCCCTTGTGTTGTTGAAAGGGGAACTACAGAGGAAAGTGCACAGGCAGTGTGCAGCATTACCTTCTGAGTCATCCACAGAGAGGTCTCTACTGTTTGAAGCTCAGTTATCAGCAAATCTTGGTCAGAGGGATATTAATGATATTATAGGGCAATGGCTAGACCGAGAATCTGCCTCAATAAAGAGAATGTAAAAGCCTTTGGTCTGCTAGCTTATCTCGAGTTTTTTAAGTGTTTAAATATTCCCTCTACTATTTAGGTTTCATCAAACAAAGGAGATCTGATTTAGGATCATTTTTCTTGTAAAATAGCAGTCATCGCTTCACTCTGCTGTTCTCTCTATCCACTGATCCCAGGACAAACATTCGCTTATAAAAGCAATCAGAAGGAAGCACAACACACTGCATTCCATTTACAATAAATTGGAAGGTAAGTATTTTCTGACACTAGTCATTCGGCTCTGCTTGATCTCCAAGGAGCAGGAGATATTATACAGTACAGTATTACTGGACATATTTAATTTTGAACAGAACTAGCTATGCTGAAATTTCATTAAAAAAACAGAAACAAAAACCAGAGGCACTTTGCTCCCCCACAATTTCTTTTCACCTATCTTTAATTTAATTTTTAAGAGTTAAAGAGGAAAGCTACAGTATGTTGTTAACATAAATGATATGGGGATACAAAGAGGCCACTTCTTAAGGGTTTTTGTTTATTATTTTTTTTGGTGCCTTCAAATCAGTGTTGACTCCTGGCAACTGCCTGGACATTTCCCTGCAGTTTTCTTGGCAAGATTTCGGAAGTGGTTTGCCATTGCCTCCTTCCTGAGGCTGAGAGAAAATGACTGGCCCAAGGTCACCCAGCTGGCTTTGTGCCTAAAGCAGGGCTACAACTTATGGTCTCCCAGTTTCTAGCTTGATGCCTTAACCACTACACCAAACTGGCTCTCCTCACTTCTTAAGTTACCATGATGCATTTAAGCCTCTCCATTTATGTCTTGATTTGGAAGTACATATAGATGTACTCTGCACCCTGAATGGGAGATGTTTCTTGATGTATTGTTAAGGAATTTCTAGAACTGACTGGACTGGAAAAAATCCTTTCCATAACTTGCCTGCAGTAATATTCCTGTGATTAAATCAAGTCTCTATATTTGGTTCATAGCAGATAATTAAGCCAAGAAACATACAAAGGAAACCTTTTCAGGTCAGCATACCTATGTCCATAGGTTGTATAGGTATAATAAAAATGAAACTCCTTCTAATCTTGCATAAAAATAATCCAGTTCATCACAGAAAAGTATTTCCCACCTCCTTTTTATTTAAGTCTTTCCTTCTCACTTCCTTGTAGCTCCTCTTCAACAATCAGCATATTTCTTTTGTTAGGTCTTCCCAGAACTGTCTTTTGTACCTTTTTTTGAGAAAGGAAGATTCTATACAGTGAAGGTAATTTTTTTTCCCAGAGTTGGTTGGACTACAATCAGGTCACCCATGTCCAAGTCTGAACCCAAGCTGATGGAGGATTTTTGAACTATCTGCTACTCTTTCTCCAAACTAACCCGGAGAAGACCACTCTTCACAGAGAGATTGATGGCATACAAAGACCCACCCTTGCCAGAAAGAAAGAGAGAAAATTTCTGAAAAGGCAGCTGCCCATGACCCATATAATTCTTTGTTTCTGTGCTTGTTTTTCCAAAACTCCAGCAAATATACCAAAGGTAAGATTTCTTTACAAAATGTCAAAAAGATTGGAGGCTGGGGGGTATGGGGACTGTACATGGCTTTTGAGTGGCATGCTTGGGGCTGCCCTTCAAAACATGTACATGGGGCCAAGATAAAGAAATGGGTGGGACCAGGAAAGAAATTAAATTTGATCTCTTTTCTTTAAACATTATTTAAACAAAAGAATTTTACCCATTAATATATCTTCTCTCCATATATTTAATAATTTTCCCCTTGTGACACATTAAAAATTAGAAGTTGGTAAAATTGGAAGGCTTTTGGAGATCTTCTCCTAGACTTTGCTGATCACATGAAGTCTTGGAGCTTCAGGTTGTGTACAGCTGTTTTAGGAGGTGTTGTGTCAACTTACTGGATTCTCTAACACAGATAGGAGACTTCTCACTGAATGTACTAGGTCCTCCAGAAATATTCAAGGAAAGTGGGAAGAAGGATTTTTTCAGTTATCTTATTGTTCCTCTTATTTTTTTCCCTTCTAATCGACTAGACCTCCTTTCCCCTTCAGTTCATGACACTCAAATTGTTTTCCCAGATAGTCCAGGAAGACTACGGAGAGGTAATAACTCAGGAGAGGTAATTAATCTATCCTCTGCTTTATTTTTCATAAGTTTAGCTGTATATTGTTCATTTCTCATTCTCTCTCTCTCTCTCTCTTTCTCTCTCTGTGTATTACATATCTTTTATTTTGAAACTGGCTTCACTGAATAATGCCAACCTTTCCCTGGTAAGCCAAGTGGAAAGACCAGGCTGTTTAGTTGCGCCTTTGTTGTCAACTCATTCCCAAACTATATTCTAGAAGTTCACTCAGAGAAATAACAAGGAATTGCATCAACTCAGGTGTGTTTTATCTTGGCATTTCCTCTATTTCTCTCTTCTGTGCTGTTAAACGTTTTCTACAGCTGTACATGCCCTATTTATGAAAACTAGAGACCCTGAGCCAAGAAAGCTTATGGAGATCCTTGCCTTTGTAACAGGGAAAGACCATTGCCTCAAAGTTATCTGAAAATTGCCTTTCAAATGTTCCACCTTGCCTTTTGGCATCCCCCTTCTTTTTGTAACCATGTAATCTTATTCCTCTTAAATCATATTTCCAGTTACCAGCAGTGGACTGATCTTCCTTCTCCCTAATACTATTTTGTTAATACCTCTTTCTAGGTATTTCAAAAGTCCCAAATGCTTTTGCACTTCAAATTTAACAGCTTGGTAATCAGCAGATAAGCTACCTTGACAAGTCTGATCTGCCTCTTCTTTAATACTCCTATATTTATAACCACTTTCTCAGTCTTTTCTAAGTGTTTCATCATCTTCCAAGTTTTATTAACCCCAGCCTCTTTAAGACTCTTGATTGGGCTATTGCCAGTTCACATCAAGCATTTGTAACCTTACAAACATCAGTCAGCTTTTTTCATCTACACATTAGCTCTCCATTCATTACTGTGATTTCTGTGGTCTGCTTATAATAATATAGCTTATCTTTTTTCTTTTGGATTTTCATACTTGTATGGTATTTATTAATTCCCTTTGATAATTTATTGGCTAATATCTCCTAAAGAAATCAGTTGTTCTTTTATGCTGGTGTGTAAGTTCAGTAAAGTAATTCCCTTTCAAAAGAAGTTATTGTGTGAATGGTTGCTAGGTACAAGTGTGATGATCCACTATTGCTGTGATCCCTGATTATGTGCAACAGAATTTAAATGTGGGTTTAATAGCAGAAATGGTAACACCAAGATGTGGAAAGTGGCTGTAGACAAGATGAAACAGTCTTCCTTCGGGACCCATACAAATGCCCTACTTTGGTACAAATGTGTAAATACCAAGAACGTACCAAAATGCCAGAGGTTATAATAAACAGTTGCCTGATATGTGGATACAGCTGTAAAAAAGCTTACAACCCCATTAAGTAGATCTTGTGTCCTTCTATCCAAAGTTGTATGAAGTTCCTGGAGCACTAGTACATAGTAAGATTATCTCAATTTTTTCCACCAGCATAGCAGGGGGTGAGTAAAATATTGTTTGGAGAAGCTGCTAGATGAATTGCTGCTTTTATTTATTTGTGAGCTAGTTGCCAGACTTACGAATCTATGGTGCAAAACTTCACTATAGTGGAAAATACAGTCTTATTCATTACTTGAACATTTTGCATGCTGAGCGAAATAATGTTTCCTTCCACAGGTAAAATATCCATTATGGTTTTTAAAAGATCATCCATTTGTGGCACAGCCCAATTATAGTCTAAGCTGAATCATGTTTTTCCATGACATGTATGAACCTCTCATTCAGGGGACATGATCACTAACTTCTTAATGGGTTTCTTAGAATTAAAGAAACTGTGTCTTTAACTGTGTTTTGTCTAGTGGCTTTATTTTTCCAGTGGGCCAACTGAGAATTTAGGGCATAGTGTTTAGATGTTCTATATCAGGTTCTCTCAAGAATAATTATACTGTCACACACACTTTTAGTCACTTCTCCTTCCTTGGCTCCCTACCCAAAGTTATCTTGTCTTTCTCTATGTTTTTTTATTCCTTGGATGACTTAAGTTTCAAGGAAAAATCTTGTTCTCAAATTCTTCATTCAACATTCTGTTTTGACAATGATGTTATTTTGTTGCCATCCAATTGTCTGGGGTCCCTAACATCCTGAAGCCTGAGTTTCAGTTTCCCCATTATCAGGTTTTCTGTTACAACTAGACAATCTTCAGTCTCTAGAGATCAACAATTCTAAATGCATGCCCCAGAATCTATAGAACAGAAGTAAAATTTGGCTGCTATGGATTTCCAAGAATTCATGACAACCAGGAAGAGAGTTTCCAAAATTAAGTGAGATCTGTTATCCCTTGTCTAAAATCAGTTTGCACCTCACATGACCTATTCTGGGTGGTGGTGGTGGAGGAGGAGGAGGAGGAGGAGGAGGAGGAGGAGGAGGAGGAGGAGGAGGAGGAGCAGGAGCAGGAGAACTCATAGACTCTCACATTCTGCTTGGACAAACTTTCAAAAGGTTTAGATTTGGATTCAGTCTACCTAAATTCAGATATGAGCTATGTTCAGATATGAATGATCCTACTTCAGTTTCAGATTAATGATCTGGCCTCTCCCATTTTCCAGTGAGTTTGTTTATATATGTGAATAAGGATATCTCATTCACTAACAAAACAGTAGTTGAAGGGAGCTATTCATTAATGCAATTAACTATTAATAAGGAAAAAAGATTTCTGAAGGTCCAACACTTTAAATGGAAAGCTATTTGTAGAAGTCATTGATCTAGAAATCTGCCATAGTCTTTTACAGCTTTTTTTTTTTTTTTTAAAAAAGACAAAATAAAATTAATTTTCCACAATCATGTGAATCACATATATAGAAAATATTTCTTCTTCTTTTAAATGAAGTGATAATATTTCAGATGTTAGGGTCAGATTTCTTGAACAGTACTACTCATCCTTACCCCGATAATTAGCATTCTCAGTCAAATATCGACAATGCATCTTCATTATCAGATTTAGAATTTCTGTGGCACAGAAGGGAAATATCCTTTGCCTTTAGGAAACTTCTGGGTTTTGTTCCCTTTAATAGGCTTCATAGGAGGTTTCCCCCCCCCCCCACTTGCCCTTTTAAATGTACAATGTGTGGATTATCAGGATTTTTAGTAAATTCATCTGGCCTCTTTTGTGTAATTAACCTGCTGGGCCATTTTTCTTTAACTAATAATATAGCAAATATGACCTGCAGTGAGCTGAAGAAGAAAAAAATATGTTTTTCCTTGGCCACTTGGTGCCACTCTAGCATTAAGAACGAGACTGCTTCATCCAAATACATGGGAATGTCTGTCTTTGTTTTTAGGTCTTTTCCTCCAAAGTCTGAACATGCAGCCCTTTGCTAACCATTCCTCAGCTATGTGATGTTCTGATCTTGAAGGACATAGATGGGTGAAGGAAACAATGAAGAGCTGAAATGGAGAAGAGTGCTAGTCACACTGTAAATGTTACTTTGTTGAAATTAGGGCATGTGCAAATAATGCTGACAGCTCTTCTCTCTGTGTTACTTTTCCCACCATTTCATAAGCAAACCAGCATCTCCCATCACTATTCTGCCTTTGTAAAGCAGCTTTACAACCATATAGTATGAAATCAGTGTTACGTTACCATCTAAAGTAACTGTGATTCAATAGGAACTGAAGGCTCTGTATTCAAGCGTGATTTTGTTTGTGCTTCACAATAGATGGAAAGCAACTGCTGAGCATCTCCCCTCTGCACTACTGACAGCTCTCAATATTGCATGCCTGTGGATTTGTCAAGACTCCCTGCTTTTCCTCACTACCATTTTAATTGTGTATTCAACATGAAGCAAACAGTCTGGGGGAGGTGGAGGCATCTGTAAACAAACAAAGTGCTTATTGATATGAGTTTGCAACAGGGATGAGCGGCTGGCTAAAGTCCTTATTAAATCTTTCATATCTTACTGATTCATCCACTATACTGCATCTTACATAGGCTGGCTGGCAGAGCCTGAAAAGAAACCATCGACGCAAATCCGGCTGCATGTCCCCCCCTCAACCCCCCCCCCAAACTGTGAATTTTTATTAGCACAGATGTAAGTTTTGAAAGTCACAACGATTGATGCTGCCCTGAGATTCACGTCAATAGGGTGTATGCCTTTTCTTCCAGTAATACTATTACAGATGTGCAGGCTTCAGCAATTGCTTCTCTGTTTAGAAGAAGGGAAGAATTGGGAATAAAAATCTTATTCTTTTTGTGTGCATGTAGTAAGTGCTTCCCATTATTTTAATAATACAAAATCAGTGTTAGAAAACGATTATTATTCAACTCTTGCTGGCCATCTTTGCTTGCTTGCTTATGATATAAAAATTATTATGTGACAAGCCCGGGAACAACAGCGGGGCATACCTTAGTTAATCCTTTCAAAGGAACCTACAGAAAGACATAGCTAGGGCAGTGGGCATAAACCTGCATTTTCTACTCTCTCCTTGGTAGAAGGTTTTGTCTTCTACTCAGCTGACGGACTGGCAAAACATAAAGCTTGGCTTTTCTTATGCTAAACTGTTGGAGATGGTTTATATGAACCCCGCTTCTCTTTCTCTTACACACACACACACACACACTCCGCCCTACCCAGTTTCGAAGTTATGCTGAGGTGTCATGAGATTCTTGTTATTTCATCTGATAAAAAGAGCCAAGAGTTTGTTTTGGTTCCAAGTGGATACTCACAAGGCCTTTATGCAGAAACAGACTACTAGTATATAACATCCAAACAAAACACAGCAGCTCCACTCTGCTACTTCCTGCTCTGCTTCGGTGTTCAGCTTGTTTTACCAGGACCTGATTATTCCGTCCCTCCCTCCTAACCCTCCTGCTATCTTATGTGCCAAGGGAAGTCAGTTTGCCTTGTTTCCAGAGAAAGACGTTTAGCCTGGTTAAAATGGAAGTTTTCTTCAAAACCTAGTTCTGTTACATTTAGGCATCCTATCAGCTGACAGGTTCTTTACCATCCTCTATGATAACCAACATGAAACCACATCTCAGGAATGACTTGCTAGTTTTGAGGATCATGATTCTTGTAATCCAGTCACAAATCTAGAGCAATTCATGGCATTTCTGTTTAGTGCTTTGAGTCAAAGACAAAGATCTAGTTATATTTATTTTTTTCCCCACTAAATATTTCTGGCCCTTGGATCCCTAAAACATTGGCAAACCTTCCTGTCAATGCTGCAAGAAAATAATAATAGTAATAATAATAGTAATAGTAATAGTAATAATAATATAACTGAATCAGAAGAGAAGAGAAAGAACTGGAGAAAATAACAAAATATAAAGAGCTACAAATAGAAATAGAATGACTATGGCAAAAGAAAGCACAGATAGTACCAATAGTTATAGCTGCCTTAGGTTCAATCCCAAAACTTGTGGAGCACCACTTGAACACCATCAGCATTGACAAAATCACTATCAGTGAATTGCAAAAGGCAGCTTTACTTGGAACAGCTTATATCCTATGACAATACCTTTAACAACATCAAACCATCAAACAATCACATCTGTCTATCCCAGGTCCTTGGGAAGGACTTGATAGGTGGAGAAAAATGCCAAATCCAGTCTAAACATCTGGCTGACTATGCGACCAACAATAATAACAAGAGGAATTGAAACAACAAATCACTGAGCAACTAGAGCAGCACAAAAACAACAGAATAATGTTCTCTGCATTGAAGCTTGTTACAAAGAACCACAAGTATTAAATGATGCCAATACTGTAATATCAAATATAAGCATCAGCTCATTGCAAAAAACAAACCAACTGATATACAGCATGGCTGCAGTTATAACTGAATACCTTGGATGCAAAATCAACAAACAAGAAAAAAATCAAATGATGCACCACCAAAATGGAAGATCAGGTTGGAAAATAAGATCAGCATGCTAAGATCAGATGCAAGCAAGCTAAAACAGATGAAAGAAAAGAAGCTAAAAAACAAAAAAGACCAAAGAATAGTTGATCAAGAAATATCACCTAGAAGCAAGGAAGATCAAGGAAGCCCTGAAAATAATAAAGCAGCAAATAACAGCCATAGCCAATAAGATCAGCAGATATGAAACTAGAATTGCACTCACTATAGGCAGAATCTCCAATTTCAGTCGAATCAGAAATGTTTCTACCAATCCATCAATGGAGAAACTACAATGAACCAGTCAACACCTGAAAAAGAAGAATCAGTGAAGTTCTGGGCACAGCTATGCAACAACCCAAAGAAATACAACAACAAAGCAGATGGTTAAAGGAGGTAGATAAGAATTAAAAAAAAGCTGAAATGAAAGAACTTGTAATAACAGCAGAAATGGTGGAGAAAAGGTCAACAGCATCTAGTTAAAAACAAGCTCTTTCCATCTGAGCAAAAAGGAAATCACCCAAAGTTCAGCTTCTAATTAACAAAATGATTTTGGAAAACTGTAAGAGAAGGAAGACCAACTTGAATGTAGCTTGGACTGATTACAAGAAGGCATTTGACTCCCTGCCACATGATTGGATAATCAAGTGCCTGGAAATAACAGGAATCAGTAGAAACATCAGAAGCTTTGTGCAAAGATCAATGGCACAGTGGAAGACACAGTTGCTAGTTAATGGTGATAGACTGGGAGTGGTTAACAATCAAGAGAGGAATCTTTCAAGGAGACTCACTATCACCACTACTGTTTCATTGCATTGATTCCTCTGTCAACAACACTGAACAATCAGGCCATGGCTATCAAACATCAAAACCATCTGCCAGATTATCCCACCTCCTTTACATGGACAATCTGAAGCTGTAGGGAAAAAAAACATCTGAAACGGAATCGCTGCTCAACACTGTCCAAATATACAGCCAAGATATTGCAATGGAGTGTGGACTGAACAAATGTGCCACCCTTACCATCAACAAGGGAAAAATGGTGAAAACTGAAGGAATCAAGATGCCCCTTGGAAATAACGTCAAGAGTTGGATGAAGAAGATCGCTACAAACATCTGGGCATCCTTCAGGGTGACAACATCAAGCACACTGAAGTCAAGAAGAAGGTTAGTAGGGAATACATCAGAAGAGTGAAGAAGATCTAAAACTCAGTGGAGGAAATACCATAAAGGTGATGACCACCTGGGCAATTACAGTCATTAGATATGCAGCTGGAATAGTGGACTGGACTTAAGCAGAAATAGAAGCCCTGGATAGGAAGACCAGAAAAATAGTGACAATGAATCATGCCCTTCATCCAACCAGCAACGTTGACAGACTTTACTTACTAAAGAGCACTGGTGGGTATGGAATGTTGCAAGTACACCAGACAGTTAAAAAAGAAAAAAGGGCATTGGAAGAATATCTGAAGGACAGTGAAGAAGATGCACTGAAGCTAGTACACCATGAAAGCTTACTGAATACCAAAGAAACCAAACTGGCCTACAAGAAAGACCAAATGAAGAACAGAAAGAGACATGGCAAGGCAAAGTATTGCATGGCCAGTACACACATGTACACACACACACACACAAACTAGTAGGCAAAGCAGATAACAAGTTCTGGTAATGGCTAAGAGCAAGAAAGCTGAAGAATGAGACAGAGGGGCTAATTCTGGCTGCACAAGACCAAGCATTTGTATGCTGCCTGACTCTCAATAACTGTGGGTGGCTTGTTATGGGAGAACTACATTTGAATAAAGCTATGTTGTCTTTCTGGGTAACATTCTTCTCAAAAGGGACAAAGCAGGCTGAAGTTTTTTTTCTAATTTAATTTTATAACTAAAAGTTGGTCTATACAGGCTGGGCTTAATATCTATTCAGGATGACTTTTGTGAACTAGTAGATTGTGATGTAGCAGAACCTCTGGTCTAGTAATGGTATTCTTATATCTTTATTCTGTTATAAGAGTCTTAAACATGACTTAATAGCTAAGATTGCTGTTGCTGCTGCTGCTGCTGCTGCTATTATTATTATTATTCCATAGTATTGTTAGATATGATACTCTAAAGTCCCCATGGTAATTTAAAATAAATTCATACACTTGCTATTTGTCATGGGCTCTTGGGATTACTGTTCCAGTTTTAGTGCTAAGCAAACATTTATGCTCCTATTACAATAGAGCTGAGAATTGTAGCCATTTATTTTACAAGATATCCATTAGTGTCACAGCTAACATAAGACTTCATTTCCAGAAAGTTCATCACTGAGAATGAAGTTGGGTGCACTTCCTGGTCATGCTTCATTGTTGAATCCCACTCTAGTTAAGAGCATTAACTATGATCCTATAGCAGAAAAAGTTGAAAACCAAAGGAGCTTGAAAAAAATATATAAAAAAAGTCTAAGATCATTAAAACCAACCAACCAACCAACCACACCATAAGGTCAAAACTTATTTTACATGGAAGAGGACAGGGGGGTGAAAATTGTAATATTCCATGATGAACTTCAGCATTATATGAAGATGCAGGTCATGTAGAAGTTACATTCACTTTGGGGAAATATATTAAACGGGGCCATTCAGCTGAATTTTCATTCATTTCAAAATGAATGTGCAATGACTGTTCCTGCTGGCTATTTTCTGTCATACCTCCTTTGTGTAAATAAGTTGAGTTGTTGAATTAATGGTCACCATTTTTACCTACAGTAATATGCAGTGAATTGGGCCTTATGGGTTAAAAATAATGATGCGTACTTCTAAAAACAGCTTTGTAGCCACCATGAATAGGAACAAAAAGTAGAATAACAAATGTGACTAATCAACTTTATTTTTATAAATGAATGTGTGAGTAAAGAACCAAATTAAATTGTATTAATGAATTTGAATGGCATTATGTCGTCCCCCCCCCCCCCCCATATTTCCCTAGGGACTGCAAATGAGAAATAAATGCACATTTACTGTGCAATTCCTTTTTTTGCCTGATCTCATAATCTTAATTACAGTTATGTGAATTATATTCAGACTTGCAGCCTTTTGAGTTTCTTGGTAGATACAGAAAATAATTCTTTCTTATAATTATTCATAAAAAGGTATGATCTATTGCTTTTGTGGGAATAGCACCCATAGAATAATTATCAGTATGAAATTCAATACTTGAGGTCTGTCCAGGCTATAATTGGAATGAGAAACACTGTGTACTTCCCCTTTCTCTCATGAGCTTTGAATTTAAGTAGCCACTAAGACAGAAGAACTCACTGGCCCTTTTTACGTGAGCAATTTATTGCATTTTATAACATCACCCAGCCATCACTGTGGCAATATAAAGCCTGTATTCATCAGTGATGTATCACCAGAATGAGGGCTAGGTGATGTTATAGAATGTTATAAATCTCTAATATGGATCTGGACAATCACAACTTGGTCCAAAATATGTAGCCAAAATATGTATCAGCCCTATGCAGTTCCTTCTTTCCTCCATTCTTGATACAACACAATTAATCCCTTAAGTCTTCAGCTAACCTATTTTCATATTATATCAGAAACAGGAAACTGTGGTTACCTAATTCATGATTTTATAGTAGATTCAAATCATGATTTATGGTTCATCCTTATTCTGAATGATGTAACAATCATTTCCTGGTTTAGACATAACAGATGGATTGTTAAACACTTGGTCACCCCATCTGAGGATTTCCCTTTTGCTATCCTATTTTTGCAGGTATTTTCGGGCCATCTCTAATTCTTTAGCCTACATGGTGTTTTCAGAATAATTGCTTTCTAAACATAGGATAATACAGATATCTTACTTGGGATTTTTGCTTGATTATGTGCCATCAGGTCACTGACAACCCTTAGCAACCACACATATATAAACTCTATTTAGGATCTGTCCTTAACCTGGTCTTTCAGGTCTTCCAACAGTGCACTCATTGCCACTGGTACCAAGTCCATCCACCTTGCTGCTGGTCATTCTTATCTTTTCTTTCCTTCTTCCTTTCCCAGCATTAGAACTTTCTCACATACAGTAATGTCTTACTTAGAAAGCTCCCCAAACATAAACGTGACTCTTATACATTCTCCTAAACCCAGTCATCTCAAACTTGACAGTTTTGATACCCCAAAGAGTTAACTTTGTTTGCAGCTATCATCTGGTTCTACACCAATCATCACCAATTTCCTTAAAACAAAAGAAAAAAAAATCCAACAAAAACAAAACTGTGTCTTGTGTTTTTAAGGTTTCCTTCCTAACAAAATCAGACTTGAAATTTTCATTCAGTTATATCAAACAACCAAATGAAATAAAATGATAATATAAAATAAAATAACTGTTCATTGATTTCCAGAGACAATAACAGGGACATGGTTGAATCAGGAGATATCAATGTTCTTTTTTTTGGGGGGGGGGGGCTCAGCCAATTAACACAGTTAATTTTAAGAGAAGTATTTATGTCATTGTTAATTCAGATATCTTTGTGGATATAATGTAAACACTGTAGAATGTTTTATTCCCTAAACTTTCAAAACTGAACCAATACATAATGATGACATTCCATTGCCAATTATGAAATCCCTAGAGTATGTCATGAACCAATCAGTGTCACCTCTTGGCGACCACTAAGAAAGCACAAATATCAGCACCCAGCCTGCACCCTGCTCCCTCCACATCTGTAGCTCTGGTATGTGCTTGTTTTTTCAGTTCTGGAAGATTTCTTAGCAGACACTGTGATAGGGCTGTGCCAAACCATTTCTCTGCTCAATTAGAAATATCTGTGAAAGTACAGTGCCAACAGAAGACTGGAAGGAAATCATCTTAGCTACCTTATGGAGACAATGGTGTGGGATCACAAGGGCATAGACCTAATCCAGAAATGGCCTAAATGTTAATGCTAAAATTGTAGTAAAACAGTATGTTATTTTGCTTTGATTATAAATTAATCAAAGACCAGTTCTGAAGGCTTGAGTCCAATCCAACTAGTTTTTCATAAGGAGTCAAGCCTTGCGGGGGGGGGGGGGGGTGTCCTTTTTGCTGGCTAATTTAAGCCAATGGAGGTATATATATATATTTTAAAATGCTGTTTAAAAAGACTTAAGAAATCACTATCTCAGACCTTTAAATTTAGATAGATGACTAGGTAAAGGATTTATCAAATCCTTGAGTCCAAAAGACTCCTTGTAGCAACAGCTAAAATTCATATAAGTAATTTATTAATCATAGGCTGCTCTTTCTTTAGGTAGATTTCCCCACTATTAAAAGCAACAATGTACCACTAGTGTTAGAGCTGTTGTCAAAAATGTTAGCTATATAAGGTGTGATAGTGCACAAGATATGAAGTAAGAATATATGAAAACTGAAATTAACAATCAGTACTTGTACTATACTGCATACATTCAATGCAGCAATTCTAAAATATTATCTATTTTCTGTAAAAATAAGCTTTTTGCAGAGACTCTCCCTGTAATAATTCCTGACTTCAGATATGTCCTAGCAAAGATCATTCTGTGTCTTTGTGAGGGTCTTTACAAAGAAGCCAACCAGTAGAGTTTGAAGTATAGGATAATCCCAATTAGGACAGGATTTATGGAGTATTGACCATGATATGATAGCCATTCAGGTTATGAATACAAAACCTGCTGACTGAAAGGTGGGCCACTTGCTATTGCCTCTAAATATTTCATTATTTTCTATTATCTGTTAATGCACATGGCATGAATGTAAACAAAATAAACATCATGTTTTTATTTTTTTATTTTTTATTTACTATATATCTTGTTCATGTAAAGTAGAAGGAACAAATACTAGATGAAAATATCAGCTGTAGAAAACTGATGAAGCAGTGATATTTATTGGAAGATTGGCTTATTAAGGATAGAGGAGGAGAGACAATGATAAAATTGCTTTAATGTTTCTTTAACCCAAGGTATCTCAGAAGACAACTAATGATCACTTGCTACATGGTTATCTTTGTAGAACTCTTTTAGTGAGTTCACCAGAATTCTCCCATGTGGGAACCTGCAGGATCTTTCTGCAGCTGGAGTTGGAAACTTGTGGTCCTCCAGATGTTCCTAAAATATAATTCCAAACATCCCTAGCCAGCACACTTCATGGTTAAGGATGCTCGGAATTGTAGTTTAGCTGGAGGGACAGGATTAGCTTATTAATAATATTAAAATCCACTGAGAACATCACAATCTGTAACACATTTTAATCCTATTGATTCTGTTGGTATGGGAATAATGTTCTATTAGAATTAAAAAATGAAGAAATAAATATAGAAACATTTTGATAGCCCTAGGTGGGTTTACAGGAAAATTGAACATATTTGATGACTTATTTTGCAATGATAAAAAGTTAAATACCTCAATCCCTGTTACATTTATACAGGAATAAACAAGGACAAACAGGCTATTTTTGGAAACTTATTCCATTCATTCTTAATTGCCAAATAAAATTTTCATGGTGAAATTTGCATATATATTGCTACTGTTACCACATTTGCACATAAACACATATGCAGAAACTCTGCACCAAATCTAGAGACATCTGTTTGATTTGGTGCACAAATACAATGCTGAATATATTGAAAAAAGCTTAAGTATTATTTTTTTCAGAGAAAATTTGTTTGTTTGTGTCAGATATAAGGAAGCTATTTATACTTATAGTCTTGGATTCTAGAACTGTGAGAAATCATGGATGGGAAGAAATACTGAATATTATCCAGTCTGTAATCTCCACTATATCAAAAATCACACATCAAAAAATATCTGCTCATTTGGAGATTTTACCAGATTTCATCTTTTAAAAAACTGAATATGTTAGACTGGAACACTTGATGATATAACTTCACTTTGGTAGACAGTGAATTTGAGAGGAAAAAATCCATAATTGATTAATACTACTAACGAGAGAATCCTAAAAACACGACACTGCTACCAAAACTTATGTAGAGAGATTTGCCAAGTATGACTTCTGGATTAATTAAGTAGTCATAGGCATTTTGCCTTATTTGGACTTGTCTTGAATATTTCCAAGTTTATCAAATAAATAGGGTTCATAGGTTTCATGATAATGCAAAGTTGTGCAATTCATGTAGGAATGATTATTTATGGAATTAGTCTGACTCTTGCGTTAAAGAATAGGTTAACTTTTTAGAAATACTTATTCATCTTGTCTTACCTGAATTCTATAACCAACTACCAGATGAATAACCATCACTACATTTAAAAATAATTTAATTACTCTTTAAAAAAAAAAGCCATTTTGAAACATATTTCTCTAGAAATATAAATACCAGGAAATCAATCTTTCTATTCAACAGATGATGAATTGCTCTGCTGTATTTGGCAAACTGATTTTGAAATATTTTTAGTCTTAGCTATAAGGAGTTATTTTTATTTCAAGGCTTTTCTGTCACCATAGTTACAAGACCTAGACACCAGCCTTTCATATGCAAGTATCAAACATCAGAATGAAGCTAATAAGACTACATTCTGGTTGCATTCCAAGATCATAGAGCTTCCACACTGGTTGCAGTTTTGATAGAGAAATGACAAAACATACAGTATTTATCTGATATCTCCTCTGGATAATTTTGAGAAGCTGCTCAGAACAGATTCTGGAAAAAAATGACTTCCATTTTTTCTAAGTTTAAATATGAGCATTCAAATTCATTTAAGATTCACATATAACTTTCCTGGTGATGGAAGGAGCATTTTGCCAGTCCTTCAAAACTGATCAATAAGATAAAAGCTGTACTGAGCATATTTAACTATCTATCCACCTGTCATTTATCTATCTACTGTCACATGTTGGTTTACCCCCATGCAACTGTGACAGATATGTGGGACCAAGCTAATTCACTTACACCTCTCACTGCATCGTGTTGCCCAACTCTCCACCAAAGTTTCAAGACAGGAGCAAGTTGCCAGTTCTATGAGGATGTCTTGATCAGGAAACTTTCCACAAGAAGACTAGAACTATACTTTATTGAGAAATGCTACAGCAACAAAATCATGCAAGTCTGACTGCATTTTCCTTTCCCCATCTTTTATAGCCCAGGGAGTCAGTGGGGAGTCTGAGTCTCTTTCTAATATTTCCTCTTTGCTCTGGATTCATATCATGTTTGTGCATCTTTCACAAACTAACCATTTCTGGATAGTTTCTCCAGGGTCATTCCCATGGATCCCTACCCAGGTGGTGTAGGAATTCCCCTTGCCCACAGTGGACCAAGTAGTTCAGGGAAGATGATCAAATTTTAAGGGAGATTGAGTATTCATTAAAACCATTCCTCCCTCCCAAATTAAGTTGATTGGTTGCAATGGCAGAGCAATTCATATTAAACCAATATAGTTAAGGGATTGTCTAGAATGCAAAGTTTTGTAGAGTAGAGAAAGGCATCATGTATGACTGGATCATGCATGAAGAAAGTTGGAGGTTCAGTGTTAGTAATTCAAGAGGAACTTTGACTTTAAAGGTGTGCCCAGATACAAGTGAAGTAGGCAGCATGCTGTTTCTAGGGCAAGACAGGACAAGGATTATCCATAATGATGCAAGGTGAGAGGAGGGCTCTGGTTTGATTAATTTCCTTCCTCTCCATCTCTTTTGTTAATATTGGTTGTGGTTCACAACTCAAGACTTCCCTTTTTTTCTAGGTGTCAGTGAAGCAAAATCTGTTGTGGTGTAGGGGATCTTAGGTTAATTCCTTAACAACTATCTTAGGGCTAAGAGAAGTTGAAGATGACACCCATTACACTGTGTGTATTTAGGTTTAGATGTCAGTGTTTTAATTTTGATCACTTCCCAAGAGAAATAATGACAAAAAGGTGTAAAACTAAGAGAAAGAAATCTCTAATCTGTGCAAAAAAACCACACACAAAAAAGGCAGAAACTTCCTAAAAAATGCACAAAATAATAAGTAATACCAGGACACAGTTATTTCACCTAGCATCAGTGCACTTAGCTGAATTTCCTGGAAGATACTTCTTTTTAAAAAAACAACTCCAACTACAGTGCAGCAATATTCTAACATTTATAATTGATTACATTAACTGGAAACAAATATGGCCTCACTTCTAATAATAATGAGCAATAGTTGTTTCTTATTTATCTGACAATCAAATCCTAAATTTAAGGGTTTGATAATATTCAAGTTGAGACAAATTTAATTTATTAAAACAATAGAACAACTCAACTAGATTTTAATCATTTGCAAGTCATCTTTATTTCGAGATTTGTTGGAAACAAAGATGTTTATTAGCTTGGGAGTCTCTATATCTCTGCCTATTTCCCACCCATTGTGCTGGTATATTTAACTATATTACCTTCTATTTTTGCAATATGCCACCTAGAAGCATGTTGTAGTCTGCAATACTTTCTTAATTTACAATAATGGCCTGTCTGACCTTGATTTCCATAAAATCTGCTTGTTTGCTTTCCGTCACTTAGTGAACATCATACACTTTATTACTTGGATAGGATATGTGTCATGAATTACTGATCTTGTAAATGTGTAAATGACTTTGGGGATTTCTGGGAAGAAAGCTGAGGGAATTTAGCAGAGACTGTGCAGGAAATTCAGTGTGTGGGCATGTGTGTGTGAAGGAAGGGGTTGAAGATGGGATGGAAGGGGCTGCAGAACATCTGTTTTCTCTTGTGGGCTATTGGTATGTGATGATTCTGGTGTGCTTTACAGTGTGAAATATCATTTGGGAGCTAGCCCAGCATTTGCTCCAATGCCATATGCTGTGTACATTCCATTTTCTTGGCTTTTCTGTGTGAGCATCACACACAATGAAGGTCTAGTTATAGTGTTTTCCTAACAAAGTCCTCCTAAGAAATAAAGTGTGAGCAATTTCTATCCTGGTTAAAAGTCTGGAAGTTAACACAACCTGATTCCATATTTAAAATATGACCTGTATGCTGCCCACCTATCTCTTTGTCAGTAGAATTAAAGGGGCTTACAAATACACTGACTTATGTGTCTAGGACCCTACCATGCTGGGAGGATTACTCAGATGGCAAAGATCAAGGTGAATAGAGCCCTCCTTTAGTAATAACAAATGTATAGCCAGTGAAGATCGTGATGGTGCATGGGGAGGCAGGAGATGAACCCAGACAATGTAATTACTATACAGGTGATTTTGGCTTGCAAGATAATTCAGGAGAACCTGTGTCACTTGTGCTTTGCCTATTTCTAATTGGCTAAGTATTGATTAGACTGATTTGGTTGGATCTACCTTATCTCTGTGCAAGAGGCATACAGCTGAACTACTCCATAGTAAGAATGTTCAGAAGGCTATACAATTCTATCCATAAATGCTACAACAAAGTGTAGGTTTTAAAAACCTTGCTTGGTGAGCTGGACCAAGCCAAAGGAGATGAAAAAACCTAGTAAGACAAGTTTTTGTTTTAAAGGATCTTTTCTTCATATTTTTCTTCTCATAATAATTTAGTTACATTGAAGGACATCAGGTTGACATTCCCATTTTACATAAGACAGCCCTTGGCTTATCTGCATTCTTGAACAGAGTCTTGCTTTATATTTTATACATTTATAAGTACATTTATATTTGAAAGCCTCTGGAGTGGCTTGTTCTAAGTCTCTGGCCCCAGAATTGTCTCCCTTCTTAGTATAATTAAAGGTAGGCTGAAAACAGTAATGAAAAAATTAGACATTACCAGCAAGTTAAGACACTGTGTTGGATGAAGCTGAGCATTATATTACAGGGCAAACAGGTCTAGGAGTTTAAAATCAGTAAAAAGAAAAACACTTGCACACTGAATGAGTTGGGAGGAGTAGTCATTTCAAATCTCATCTAAAGGGTAAGTGAGGTCTTAGGTTATGCTTTCACCATTCTTATTGAACCTTCTGATACACCCTACTCTGCCCAGCCAGGGAATTCTTAGCTTTCCATCAAGGACTTCTCCATTTAACCAAGATGAAGGAAAAAGAGAAAGGAAGGTGATTTAGATCTTCCTGTCAAAAGCCCTGCCTTAACAAATTCAAATATTGGGTGGTGGTGGTGGGGATAATTGTGCAACCATACCATCTTCCATCTTGGGAAAGTGTTAATGAGCAATTATCCTTTTAAACCAAAGAAACTAAATCTGTGGATACCACAAGTTTATTGGGAACAAGGGAATATTGGAAAAACAAAGGAAGATAATCACACAAACATAATTCAAAATAAGATCAACAGAGTCAGCCTATCTAACTACTGTAGCTATTTATTACCTGTTTGCATAAAATCTTGGGTTCCAACATACAGTCATTGTTCACTGCAGAACAAGTGATGGAAGAAAAAGAATCTGGACACTTGCTTGGAAGTTGCTGTTATTCCTGCTTCAATGTTTTAGTCTAAAAATTTAGAGAACATGGGAATAACTTAAAGTCATTCTCCCTGCAAATACTAAATGCTGCTTTTTCCAGTAAAGCAAAATGCCCTATCTTTCACATTCTGGGTATAATCTGCAAATCAGAATATGATCTGGCTGATGAATCCACCTCCTTAATAATACTATAGTTTATTAATAAAGATGCTGACTCGTTTTCACAAATTACGCCATTATAATTAAAGGTTTACATGTGAAAGGCTTTTTTGAGAAAGAAAGGATGATTTTGCTTTCTTCATACCTCTCAATATGGGATCAAACTTTTAGATGCCTTAGGAGGTTCTTTGGTATGAAACCAAAAAAATAAGGGTTTGTCACATATACCTGTTTTCAAGATTTAAAGGACAAGTGGAAGATGTGAAGGCAGACTATAGTTCTGGAGGAACAGAAGGATGTGCTTTATACAACTCAATCTGGTCTGTCTGTTTTTCTGATTGCTGTTGAACCTGGGGTTGCTGGAAGAATAAAAGGCCAGTGCAGTCTATGGATTATTATCATCATGTCAATTTCTCTTTTGATAGTTTGCATTGCAATACAAAAATACAGATTTTCGCACAAATATCTTCCTTTGATTCCCCCCCCCCCCCTTCATAGTCAATAGAACTCTGCCCACTCACGCTTGGACTATTACTTGACATTTTGAAATTTATTGGCTGTGACTCTCAGCACTTATCATATCGCAGACAGACAGGCAGACAGTCAAACCGATAAATGCCACTGGACTGAATATATAGCTTTGCTTCACTTGGCCTGCTATTTTACCTTGTACATAACATTGCTTATTGAATCTTCTCCATTTACTCTTCACATAGATTCTTTTTCTTTTTCTTTTTTTTTGCATGAAATGTTGTCCCTATATTTAGTCATGGGGACATATGTATCTTTTTATTATTCACAACCCCTCCTGCTAACTTTTAGGAAAGAGTCTCATGATTTCTTTGGAATAAGGCTTGGCCAGAACTATCTCAATTATTACATTGTGTATTGCTCCACTTGCAAGTGATGCTGAGGGCTAATTTTCAGTTTGTATCTCTAAATCCAGGATGACTCATCTGGGGGGGGGGAGTGTGTCCAGGTACAGAAAAACAATTCCGGGTTTAGTAATCCTCCTTTATTTGCATTCCTGCCCAACTTCCAGTGCTCTCCCATTAATTGAAGCATTCCCTGCTTCAATTGCATGCACTGGCATGTTTACTTTTCATGCCAGGCTTCAGCTCAATTTCAAAAGCTCATGTTCAAAAGCATTGCTTTCTGGTCTGTAGCTAGTCGCTTTCCACAAAGTTTTGGAGTCTAAGGCTGATCTAGGCTGAGAAGGTCCAGAAGGCACATTGGGCAAGTCATCCTGCCTTTGATTATTAAAGCTTTTCCAACATTTTCTCTTAACACAGCATGTGTGTGTTATAAACATGATTGTTTAAGAATGGTATGCACAGTGCAATGGTTCTTTTACTTTCATGGTTATCTGATATATCAGTTTTCACTGAATCCAGAAAAATTGCTTTTTTCCCCCCCTGTGACCTTATGGATGAAGGGTTGCCATTTCAGTTGGTGTTTTGCTTAAAACAGCATCCCAAAGGAACACCACAGAGGCAGAAAGCTTATAGTATTACTAATAACATTAAATACCTCTCAGAAGACTTGCATTGAAGGCAGGGTCCCTTTCCTGCTGCTTCCTTTATCTTCCTTTCAAAGATTTTCTATCCCTTTACCATGCCAAAGCAAACTCTGAATAATTTCACAATAAGACATTAAAAATCATTCTATTAGGTTAGAGTATTCCTATATCTCCTTGTTCTCTTTCTGTGTTTGGGGAATATGGACAAGTAATTTAGATCATGACTCCTCATCATAGCTTATAGTACATCCATTTGTCTGAAAGGAAGATCACCCCAAAAAGAAAGTTTTAACAACTTTGCTCCACTAGCATTTTTTTCAGCGAAAATAAGATGACCCACTTCAAAGATACTTTAAAGATACTTCCCCAATTATTTGGGGGAAGAAATCTTCATCTTCCTTTCAGAGGCATAAACTAGTTATTTGAAGTTAGTGCAAGAGTCAGATTTCCCCATATGGAATAACTTGGGATAACATTGTGAATTCTGGTGAATAGCTTTGAATCAGTTATCCTCTTGCACTGTCACCGCTAGTAAACATTGCATATCCCCACTCTTCAGTTTTTGGTTCTTCCTTCTCTGCCTCTCCCAGTGTTTCACCCTAATAAGTTTCAACATTGTTCTCCATTCTAGATTCCTCAGAGATAAATAAAACCAACTCCAGTGTTTGAATGACTGCACACTCAATTTTTTTGCTTCATTTTCTCTTTGGGTGGCACTGCCAAGAAGATATTATGAGCTCAGCCTTTTGTGATTTATGAGAAAGAGCCTGACTTTTGAGAAGCTGAACATAAAAACTCCTGATTTGTTATGCATTGAATTACCTAACTCTCTTTGGGATGGCTATACCACAGATTTAATTGGGAAGAGACTAGTGAACAACACCTCAAATAGCTATAATGTTCAGAATACATTGGAAGAAATCATGGGTGTTCAAGTGATCAAGTAAAAATCATGTGTTTGCAGGATATACTATTAAGTAGGGCTAACAGAAATGGGTTGTAGAAATCCTAAATAACTATAAAGAGATACAAAAACTCTGATGCCATTTAGTAGTTGAGCAGATTTTTGCAGCTCAAATCTAATAGCTGGCACATCTGAACTGCAAAAATCCAGCCACTAAATTCAGCAAAGGTATACAAACTCAGAAATTGCTTTAGAGCTACAGATCTGGGCTGTATTCTAGATAGCCACTGAATGCCTTTTGGCTGCCTTCAAGTGTCCTTTGGGATTTTTTTGCAGGCCCAAGGTCACCCAGCTGGCTTCATGTCTAAAGAGGACCTAGACATTGCAATTGCATTTTTCCTCTGTAATCTTTTACATTGTAAAAATTAGATATGTTAAAATAAATAACCCGGAAGGTCCGTGAGGACCGGGCTCTTCCCTCAAGCATTGGGCCAGGATGGGGCTTGAGCTGTGAGGATGTTTGATCTGGCACTGGGGGTGGGGGGAAGGCTATCTTGGTTTTTAACTATGTTTGATGGATTGTTGTGAGCCGCCTAGAGTCATTGTATGAGAGAGGCGGCCAGATAAGTCCTATAAATAACTAAATAAAACACCATTCCCAGAGGGATTATGGGACTAGAAATCTCATCCAACCTCAGCTGTACATTTCTTTGGGCAATTATAATCACAATGTTGAAGAAGATGGAGGAAATCAGAATGCATAAGTATTTTTAGCCTTTTAAACGGTCTGGTAAACAGAAATCTTTTGACTTCTTTGGAGATTAACCATCGAGTTTCAGTCATGATAATGCAGTCTGTCTACCTTTTGACAAGAAACATGAGTTTGCTGGAATCAAATTGGTAGACTAGATGGAAGTTGCTCTCCTTAATGTTTCATACGTTCTCAGGACAGTTGCACAAGGATTCTTCAAGGGATTGTTTAACAGAGGCATCTTTCACAAGAGATGGGGAAATGGCTTTTTACACTGAAGGGTGTAAACTGTAAACAATTAATCTGCATCTAATAGCCTCATACTGTGACATTTGAAGGGGAAAAAAAGTGCTTGGAGAAAATCATCTGATCCCAAAATATGTTCTTGAAACACTTGATGAAAATTAATTTCTGCCACATCCATTTAGCCCCAAAGGCATGAAATCTCAGGATTCATCCCCACTTCCTATTAGGTACTGCAAGCAATCTAGCTGGCTATATATAAGTTTTTTAAAGTTTAGGGGTACAAGATCTGGACTGCAAAAATCTGGATGATTGCTAGAAGGTATCAACAAAGCATCTAGCAGCTGCCTAAATTTTTGCTGTCCATATACATTGGTCTATAGAGGTTATAAGAGCCATCAGCTCTTATTATTGTGAGAAAAATTATTGTATTTTTCCCTGGTTAATTGAGATAAGACCTTGGTGATCTCAGTCATCTAGTCATGTGTCAACTCCGCATGCAAAGGCATCAAATAATGGTCAGGTTACTGTCTAGTCTGGTTTTTTTCCCTCACTGTTTTCATCATCACTGTTGATAAGAAAGAAAGAAAGAAAGAAAGAAAGAAAGAAAGAAAGAAAGAAAGAAAGAGAGAGAGAGAGAGAGAGAGGGAGGGAGGGAGGGAGGGAGGGAGGGAGGGAGGGAGGAAAAAAACACCAAGTGCTTTTCCAAATTGGTTTCTGATGGCTGAATTAACCCTTTACATTGAAACCAGCTAGAGTTTTCCCAGGGCTAAACTCAAGGGGGAAAAAAGCATCCCATTTTTTCCCACTTTTAAGTTATAGTTTAGTAACCTACTTTTTTACCATTTTACATATCCTGGTTTACTGTAGGCTTAATAAATTTATTTCTAATTTAAAAAAAATTGCTGATCATTGAATTTCATAGCCGGTTATATAAATTAATACTCTTTCTGCCTGGAGGAAGAGCAAAGAGGAAGGTTCTTCTCTACCAGTGTGTGTGTGTTGTGGGGGGGGGGGGGGATTCAGCCGTGGAATCTGATCAACCCCTAGAACTGTGGTTGCTACATTGAACAAGGAGTATTGGATAAAGGGATTGTGACCTGAACAAACTTTGCAGCTATCTAACAATGTCAGCTGGTGATGCCTTCCCAAGCAACATGAAAATTATAACTTGCCCCTTCAAAATTCCTCCCCTTGTCATAGATCCATTTTTTTCTGAACAGTTTGTTTAGGAATGAAACATTCTGCATCTTTTCATCATTTTCTCCAGGGGAGCAGGGTATACATAAGAAGTCTGATGTTCTAATTCATGGTTTCCCTGCTCCAGATGTGTTGGGATAGGAGCACTTCTGGATGGTACTAGCTGGGAAGCAAATGGAAATGCTGGTCTTTTTTGTTGCAGATTTTCAGCAGGAGACTGAGTATTAGAATCCATGCAGAGTCTGCCCTATCTAATGAGATCTCCTTGAAAACACTTTGGGCATTTGAAATTTGAATACACACCCAACGATATCTGTGACTTTTATTCCCTAGTGGTGTTTCTTGATGATGCCAGGGAAGTCCTAGTTGTCTTCTTCTACTTCAGTCCTTCCATCTTTCTTTCTTGTTCTTGTGGCTAAAGATAATAATAGGAACTTTTAATGGGGAAACTGGGACACTCTTTCCTACCTCTAATTTCTTTTTGAACTCTGACTCACATTTGTTGTTCTCTGTTATACACTAAATATGAAAAAAAGAGAGAGTTGCATTAAGCACCCTATAAAAATTGGAATGTGCTGACATTGTTGATAACTAAGATGCCAGTAAGCCCTTGTGTATATCCCTTGAATTATTCTTGTAATGGTTGCATTTTCTTATATCTATTAATAGTTTGACCTTTATGTGCATGTATGTTTTCTTGTTTCATTTTCTCTGCTCCAGGCCAAGCTGACATGCTCTAAATCATTAACCTTATGCTCCAGGGAAGTGGTCCTTTTGGCAATATCTTTGATATTAGATTGGTATCCTTCCGGGCTGAATTTAATTGACTGGATTTCTAGGGGAATAGCTGACTCCCCTAGGTTTTGGCTACTACCACTTTGTTATAATTGCTTTAGTAGCTCATGTAGGTTGCATTCTGCAAGCTCTGCTTTACACTTTAAGAGGACTATCCCAAAGAAAGTGGTTTGAGGATATCAGCCAAACCGCCTAAACTAGTCCCTTGTCAAATGGAATGAGGGCGGCAGATTGCATATCTGAGCTTACAGGCTGTTCCTTGCATGTCTGGCTTATATACCTCTTCATTGATGGATATATTTTCATGTTGTGGCACCTGGTAAGCCCTTATGCCAGCAAAAACAGTTTGGTGGAGACAAATCCAATTTTTATAGTGCTTGATGGCATATTGCTTTGAAGCATGCCTGCAAGAATAAATCATAGATGATGCACACTTTATATTAAAGCAGAGAGCAGGTCCAAGCCCATTTTTGCATTCAGGATGGTCTTTTCCTTTTCCAGTTATGAAAATGTATTGTAAGTAATCTGAGTATTGGAGAGACTTCACCTTGTTAGGAGTAGCATAGCATTTTGTTTTATGTTGTTTTTGCATGTGTAATTTTGTGTCAAGAGTTATATGGTCAGTACTGGGAACCATCAGCTATGTATGCAGCTGTCCCAGTAGTAAAACATCAACTGCTTTTTAGAAGTACTCACAGGACAGCATTTCTTAAAAGGAAGTCCAACTCCTGACTTGGTTTATGTCTTTGATGGGCTTGATCTTTTACTACCAGCCCCTGGTATGATTTCCTATGGCTTAGTTTTTAACTAATGCTGGGGTCCCTTCATTTGTTTATTTATGAGGTGTTCTGTGAAGATGCATTTCAATGGCGTCACTGTGATGTGAAAAGCATTGTGCTATAGAATGGTTATCTTTCCAATCTTTATATTTAGACATGGCTTGTCCTGCATCATTTTCACATAGGACAAAGCTTTGCCATGTGAAACTATAGTGGGATCATGCTGGGGTTAGAAGTGAAAAAATAAGCAGTAAAGAAAGGTAATATAACCAGAGAATATAACTAGAAGGGCTTAATTTACAGATAAGAAAGGATGTTTTTATCATCTTAAAATCTGATGATCTTGATCTTAAAGTCAGGAGCATGCTAGGATAACTGAAAACACCATCTAGAAACTAATCAAAGAATTTATGTAGTTAGAACACAAGCCTGGAGAGAAGAAATATTCCATAAAGGCCCAAAAGATTGATAAAGGCAGGGAGTGACTATGAAAGAATCATTTATTTATAATGCCATAAAGAAAATTTCCCTGCATTTTTCCTGACAGTTGGATTTGGCAATCAAGAATTTGCTGCCAACATTTCTTTCAAAGAAAATTTCACAGAAATTCTCATGGGTGGCATGAAGAGGCCAACATGAATGTCCTGTCTTTCATTGTACCATGACTTTAACTCTCTTTTCAAGAATGACTGCTAGGAAAAGCTGTCACCTGACACACAGAGGCAGAACTTTGTTCTTTGCTCAGATGGGTTGCTTGTTATTGGTGGGTAACCTCTAGAGTATGTTTTGTCAGGAAATTACTTGGGGAAAAAGAGTCACATTTGATATTCTATATCTGATTATACAGTTTCTCCCTAAATTATAACCAATCATCTAGCTAATCTTGGCTGAGCTCAGAAAGCCAAGCAGGCTTTTTAACCTCAGGTTAAAGTATTTGGATGGGAGATCATTAAGAAATCCAAAGGTTATATCCTAGACTCAGGGGAAACACACACACACACACACACACACACACACACACTAGAAGAAGGCAATAGCATATTTCTATATAGCTCGCCTGAAAAATATACATGTGTCTATGCAACCAGGAGCTGAGCTTAAACGCCAGGAAAGCTACCACTGTACTAATTTTCTATGGTTAAACATTTAAGATGAAAAACTATAAACTGAGAAAAAGAGCTAAACAAAACAATCACAGTACAATCTATATTTTTCCAGACTCTCTAAGATAATGAACACTGATATCTATTTTAAAAAAATTCACAGAATGAATCCATGGGCCATTTTGAGGACCACGGAGGGACATTTCTTTTGCTTCTTGAAATATGGGGCAATTTATACCACAGACTAAATGTAATTTTTGTTTGAGAAAGAATGGCTTTATATTTCCTCTGTCAGTAATGCAGGCATTCACGTAAATGTGAATTTGAAAGTCAACACTGAGATATTGCTGGCTGCATCTCGATATTCTTGTATGATTATCAGTGTTCAGTGGCTCAGCAGGAAACTTAGGAGGTGGGAGGATAGGAAGAGATTATATTTTCAAGAAATACAATGAGAAGGGGGACAGAATTTTCTTAGCATTTGCGACATATGATTGTGCCTGTATACTGCTGAACGCTGCAAATGTGTTACCGTGGGGAGAAGGCGGGAGCTCCTAGTGGGAGGGCAATTCAGAATATGAAAAGGATAGCCCTCTCCACAAAGTGCATTGTAGAAAAGAAAGGATGGATCAAGGTAGAGAAGCAGGATTAATCAGTGACAGGAATGTGGAGTTTATGGAAAAAAGAGCAAGCAATTTTATTGCATGAAAATATCCTTTGGAGAAAAGGCAAAAGCAGGAGAGGTAGTAGTATTCATTTCAGCAGTTCTGTCCTATTTTACATTTGAATTGTCCCCACATTCATTAGTACTGCATGGGTAAAGAATGGAATGCGGTGAAGCTGCAAGGAAACTCTAGATACCAGTGTAATAGAGCTACAACCAGAAACAAAGACGACCAGCAGGGCAGCAAAATAAATAGAGGAGAAATGAATCTCTTTCAGCCAATGTGTGTGTGTGTGTGTGTGTGTGTGTGTGAGAGAGAGAGAGAGAGAGACAAGTGGGTGGGAGTGATTGGGGAATGGGGGGGGGGGGAGACTTTCCATTAGCCCAAATAGCTGTGCTTTGTGTGCAATCAGTATTGCAGACACACTCTCCACTTTTGGTCTCCCCTTCTTTAGTTCTTTCACCTACCACAAAACTCCCTTTCATGCTCGGCAGCTTTCCCAGCAGTCTGTTGACAGCAGCTGTGGCGACGCTTTAGGTCATTTTCTTACTAATCATTTTTGTCATTTATCTGTCAACCTTCTCTGTAAGATTCTCAGAGTATATTCCAGCTCTGTCTTATCCCAGGAGAGAAGAGCAAGCATGAGATCTTTGAGATTTAACATGAAGGATGGATGAACTCTGATTCTAACATGTTCTTTAGAACTTACTTCAAAGCCTTCCTGCCAGCACTTCAAGTGCTTCCTTTTCTTTTTTCTTTCCCCTTTTTTTCTTTAACACAAATTCAGCAGGGATAAAACTACAAACCCATTCATAGTGCCCATTGTGTAGCAACTCAGTCTAAAAGCTGGATATGTAGGTTTCTCCAATGCCACCTTCAGTCTCTGGGGAGCTAAGACAAAATGTCTTCCATGATATCAATCAAGTATGGAGGGCTAAAAGCCTATTGGGAGCAAATGAGCAACTATTAAAAATGGCAGTAATTCACTTTTCTGGAGTTATAGGGTAGGAGTGGGTGGGCACAAGTAAGGCACAGCTGGAAGGATGACAAAAAGCTATAGCCAAAACCATTGCAGTCTTCCAGTGAAAGAGAGTGTGAATCATTAAGTATGCAGACCTTCCTGCTCTTTGTCTCCTTCTTGCTCCTAATGGAAAATCACTCACCTACTCTCTTTATTTGGTATGTTATCAAGGAAGACATTTTCCCTTAGCTTCCTAGAGTTTGAAGGTGGCATTTGGGAAACTTACATACCCAGAATTTAAACTGAGCCACCAAACAAAGGGCACATGAAGGGAGTCCCAGTTTTACCCTTGTTGACTTGATGTTAGAAAATAGGGGATAAAGTAGAGAAATGAAGCACTTATAGGTCTGGCAAGAAGACTTTGAAGCAAGTTCTAAAGAACATGTTGGAATCAGGGTGCATCCCATCCTTCATATTAATTCTCAAAGATCTCATGCATGTTCTTTTCTCCTGGCAAGCATCCAGATTAATACACACAACATGTGATTGGAAGGAGCAAGGGACAGTACTTATTTTATTTCCTGTTTTCATATATAGAGGTGAGGGAATTTTTATTGCCAGACCAGTGGCAATTTGAAGCCAAGCAGTGATTCTTTGCTTCTTGTTCTCAGCATTTGGAGAATGACAGGCTTAAGGGTAATCATGGATAGCCTTTAAACTGGTTTTGAGGAACTGGGGAATAGAAGTGGTGGCAGTATGGAAGTGCTCACTCTTTACAAATGTTTCTCAGGCTTTTTATTATTTTTTCCACCTTTTGGTTCTGCTTTTTCAGGAAAAGCTCTCCATACCCAATTTTAAAAGTTACTGATGAGCTAGCAAAATTAAATATAAATGTTGAAGATCAATTATGATGGAAGCATTTAGCAGATGGTTGCACTATTCATTCACAAACAATTTATAGCCAAATTGTGCAACTGTACCTGCTGAGGTTTGGCAGACCTGATTTAAAACAAAAGAATACTTTTAGCATGCATCTTCTATTAAATATTATTAGATCAATTAATTGGCTCTTTGTTACAATTTAATGTCACCTTATTGCTTGAATTTTTTTTTAAGTAAATATATAAGAAAGTGATGCTATTTGTGGCCAGAAATAATCATATTTAGTGATAAAGAGTCTTCTTCAGTTTAGCAATACAAACAAGGTAGATGCACATTAAACAAACTATTCATTAGCAATCCAACTGAATTGTTGTTACCTGCATACCATAGCCTTAGATCCACCTTTGTTTCCATCCAGGGAGATTAACAACACAACAACTCTGACAAGCTGCAATGCCTGCCTGCTGGGATATGCTCAGTTTTGTGTTGATCAGGTTGTAACTGATGTTCCAGCAACTGTACTAATTTCTTCCTCAGTGTTGGACTTCTTTGGGCAAATACTGCAGACATGCTTCCCTCTATTCCATGTGTGAGATCCGCTATTTTTCCTTATACCAGGCTTCCAAGTTTTTAGTTTCATGTTTCTATGATGTCAGACTGATTAATATCCTACACTATTTGTATTTCCAAAATCAGGAATTGCAGATGCTTCCAGCAGATGGAGAAGCTTCCCAATGGGATCTGTGTCTTCCCAGATTATGACTGTGAATGCTCTGTTCTTATGTATTATATAGGGTGCAAAGAACATGAGCAAGATCTTTAGGGGCAGTGTGACAATTGACAAGCAGCTGTATCTTTTCACTTCCTAATTAATGTTTCACTGCAATTTGTTTTCCCATTCATTAATTTATTTTCATTTATTTATATTTCAAATTTAGATACTGCCCATCTCACAAAAAGTGACTCTGGGCGGTTCACAATAAAACAGCAATAAATATTAAAATACAATAAAAACAATATACAATACAATAAAAAGAATATAAAATACAATAAAAAATAGAATAAAAACCAAACACATACACAAATAATATCTTCCAAGATGTTGATGGTCAGTAAGATGTTCACATATGGGGGCGTCTTCAAGGTGCTAGCCACCCCCAGTGTTGGTTGCCCTTTTTTTCGCCCCATGCCAGTTGGCAGAGCCAGGTCTTGACTGCTTTCTGGAAGGACAAGAGAGTTGGGGCCTGCCTCACCTCTGCGGGGAGAGTATTCCATAGGGCAGGGGCATTTGTTGGGTATAATTGTCTAGTTCATGAATTATTGTTTGCTTTTAATTATAACTGTGTTTAATTTTGATATGTCCCATCAATCATTTGGAAAAAAAAATTGAATGTAAACCTTTATATTATATCAGCTGATAGGTTTTCTGATGTTCAAGCTAGGATTCAAGTTATTGGATTTTACTAATTTCAATTAAAGCCAACCATATCTCATTCGGTCATATCTTAACATAGGCACATATTTATTTTCATTTATAGTAGTAGAGCTGTCCTATAGTATTACTGCCATTCCTATACAAAACTAACCAAATAGAACAACAGGGAGTTTACTTAGTCTAAAATCTGTCAACTAGTCCTACATAATTTTTATTAAAATATTTAGGGATATCAGAGAAGATTTATAGTTCTGATATTAAAGATGCTGGATAGTAGCTTTTCCAAAACTGATACAGCACAATCCAGAAGACATCTATCACAGCTCAATCCCATCACAACTAATCAAATTTAGATCAGTCATAAGAAAATCCCACTGCATTGCTTTAAATAAGATTTAGCTGTAATTAACAATTGCTGCATTGTTCCTGTCATTTTTATTCCTCTGCTTGTCTTATAGAACAGCAGTTCTAAAACACTTTAAAATACACTATTCTGATGTTGAAGATGCCCACAGTTTCCCAAACCAAGTTCCTATCCAGGTTTAAAGGCCAGGATGGTAGGGCAGAATTTTTCTGCTAGTAGTGGTGGTGGAAGAAGAACAACAACAACATAATCAGCAATCTACTATTTCTGCATGAGAAACAATGGCTAGTTCAGTCTTGTATTAAATATTACAACAATCATCATGAAGGGAATAAATCTAGATTTTACTACCATGTGCATCTAGTGATAAAAGCCAGCCAAAGTTTTTCTCCAGTGATTTCTTTTTCATAATGTTGTGTATTGGGGAAAGGTTCATTTCCCAAGCTGTATAGCCTTGGCCTCTGCTGGAACTCAACAGTGATCCTCACTGTTCCACAATCTTTTCCACTTCAGTATGAAATTGCTGCTTATGTGCTGCCCTGGTGCTACTGCTGCTGCCAACTCCATTGAGCTGGCTCTTACTCTGATGCAATGTGAAGGGGTGCACTTTTCACTTGTTACATCTCTTAAATTCAATTAGTGCCCCTTATACCATGGGAGGCCACCGAAATATCTGAAATGGAAAACAGGCAACATTCCAGGAGTCGTTTCTTGCTCATCGCTCTTAGTGTCTTCTCAGACAAGAAAGCATCCGGTATGCATTTAAATTCAATTCACAGCGAGTGTCACAAATCAGTGATTGTTAGAATGCATTATGAAGAAATAAACATTTATCAAATTGCCTTTTGAGAAGGTGAATAATTTAGCTGCCGGGGGGTGGGGGGAGAAGGGGGAGAGAGAGAAAAACCCAGCAACAACAAAACCCACACTGCTGACTGACAATTTATTTTATTCCACTGAGATACAAAGAGCCGTTGTGTGTTGAGTGAATATTGATCAGCAATATACAGAGAAATGAAATTTCATTTAGGATTCTTGACTGGTTAGCTTGGTACCAATTAAAACTAAACAGCATAGTCATGGGTAAAAAATATCAACAATTCTGGGTGCTATTTGCGGGGGGCAGACCCAGAGATCAATGGCCTCAGCAGCAAAGTCCAGGATTCAAAAACAGATGTGATCTGAAAATATAATAGATTAATACAAAATACAAGCAAGATAGGTCACCATAATTTACTTCTGTGTATGTACCTTCAAGTCAGTGTTAACCCCTGGTGATTGCCTGGACTAGACCCTGCAGTTTTCTTGGCAAGATTTCAGAAGTGGTTTGCCATTGCCTCCTTCCTGGGGCTGAGAGAGACGGACTGGCCCAAAGTCACCCAGCCAGTCCTTGTCCCTCAGGCAGGACTAGAATTCAGTCTAGTCTCCTGCTTTCTAGTCTGGTGCTTTATCCACTACACCAAACTGACTCTTTACTTCTACTTTTCTTATATTTTTATATTGTGCCTATTATATTGAATTAGATATGTAAAATAACAGGTAGAGAAGAAATGCAGAATTATTAGTTTGTGCTATCTTTTTCTGCTACTTTGTTGAATGTGGTTTCTACTTATGTCCATATTGTCATTTTGTCCTCAGCAAGTAGTTGTGTGAAAAATATTTAGTGGAAACCTTTACACACTCTCCGGATGTTCTTGGTCTATAATTCCCATATTTACCAGTTCAGGATTAGCTGGAATTCTAGAAAGTATAATCCAAACATGCCTGGAAAATGCCAGCTTGGAAAAAGATGTGTCAAATCATGGTTAGAATGACCACAATAACAGGCTCAGAAAGTTCTCTTTTAAGCTAAGCTTACTATTTCCAAGAGTAATTCTGATTTTTCCTAAACAGGATTTGTATTAAGTTAGCATCCTAATTTGTTAACAATCCAGAGTTTAAATTAAAGTTGCCCTAAATTTTGGTTCAGCTTCTCTTTTTTAACCATGAACCTGTATGCACAATAGACTTAAGTGGGCCAAAATTGGGAATTAACATGTGTAACCTGAGACTGGTGGGTGTAGAGGAGAAGAATAGTTTTAGGCGCAAACCGCCTGGGGCTTTTGTGGATAAATTTACTCCCTTCAGTCACATCATATCACATCACGTCAGTTATGATGATCTAAAGCTGGCATAGATTAATATACTTCTACTTTGAGTGATTCAAGAAAAAAGAAAATGAGCAGTGAAGATAAAGTGACAGTGGCGATAAGACAGGGATAAGACAAGAGACATGCCTTCTCTTGTACTCATAATTTGCAAAAGAGCATAGCCAATATCTTTTATCTCACAAATGCTGAGCATATCACCCAGAAGTTCATCAGTTACTGCTTTGGAAGAATTCTCACTATTCTGCTCTGGTGAAGAGAAACTCATCTCCTAACCTTTAATTACATTTGCTATCATGTAGCTTAAATCTACCTGTACTGTCTGAAACAGTAAAAACAAAGCTCTAGATTATTTTCGATATATTTGACTGTCTTGGCGTACCTTTTCTGAAGCCACTCAAGATTCTTGGTGTCCTTCTTAAAATATATTGGCCTGATATAGCAGTTCAGGTACAAACTCATGCGGAACAAAGTTGATCCATTACATCCTGTTAATGCACCAAAAACCGCCTTTGCCTTTTTTACAGCTGTGTCACATTGCTGGCTTATGGTCAGCTTGTGAAAAAATCAGTCAAAGTCTTTTGGATTTTATTAGTTGAGATCAGTTACTTCTCCTCATCCATTTATTTGATTTTTTTTAATGGCGAAATGATCCAAATTTGCATTTGTCATAGTGCACTGATTTTTGTTAGGTTCAGCCTAGTTTCCTATGCTGTTTTGAATTTTATTTCTGTTTCTTCTTTATAGAAAAAAGAGAAGCATATTTTTAAAGATAGTCTTTAGTTCAGAACTGCAGGAAACAAAACAAACAAAGAAACAAAAGGAGTTGTGGTCTCTTCCTGGCACACCAACAGGATGATGATGATGATGATGATGATGATGAAGATGATACAGTTCTTTGGATCCTTCCTTCCTGTCCATTTTTTTGTTGCACCATTACAGAATGCAGTTCAATATACTGCATTAAATCTGGGTCAACAGAGAATTTAGAAGTTTCATCAGTTGTCTATATAAAAGCTAAATATGCTACCAAAAAGAAAAAAAATCTTAAACTTAAAAGTTTGGGGATTCTTCAGAGCCCTCTTCCTCATTGAAAAAAAAAATGGAGAGAAATATGATTGAATTCAAATTGATTATACCAAAGCAAAATTTGAGCTGTTTTAAAGAAGTCTATTTCCTTCCCTCCATTCTACCTCCCCCTCTTCTGCCTGAGCAGAATCAAGTCGAGAGCTTGATTTGGAAATGACACTACATTGTACAGGCAGTATTAAAAAAAATAAAACAAAACCCCATCATTTCCAATAGCTTGAGGCCATGAAAATATTGATTCAGCAACAACAATGTTTTCCCATAAAACTATGTTAGCTGGCTTGTTTCTGAACTGTAGTCTGTTGCTGCAGGCTCAGCAGCAGATCACTAACAAGGCAGAAGAAAAGCTACTGCCAAAGAATTGTAGACTACGTTCTAGAGAATTTAAAAACAAAAACGAAAAGCAGGTTGCTTGCTGGAGGAGAGGGCTGGGTTTAGAGGAGCGCTCCCACGTCACTTAGAAAATATCCATTCTGATTCCCATAGGAATGTGATATTTTTGATTGCAGTAATTGTTGGGGAGACAACACCCCACCCTTACTCCAACCTGAATTCCTACTGAATGAACATCTGTTAA
This sequence comes from Python bivittatus, assembly GCF_059951505.1. NCBI lineage: Eukaryota > Metazoa > Chordata > Lepidosauria > Squamata > Pythonidae > Python > Python bivittatus. The sequence goes on from NW_028277035.1 coordinate 16,118,576, forward strand.
CTATAACCATTTTAAGCACCAAATGGAATATATTCAAGAATTCAGAGGATCTGAACAAATTAAAATAATGAAATACTGCCATGTCAGATGGCCACGTGAGAAAGTGAACTATAGTTTAGCCTTTCCTTGGGTCACACTTTTCATAATAGATTGGTTAGATTTTATGTGGGCTGGTGCTTTTAATCCTGTGTCTAGTGTTCTGTAAGATTTCAAGACTCTACAGGAATTTAGTGGCCCAGCAGGAGAGAAAGAGAGGAGATTAATAAACAAGAAGCATTTGTTATTTGTAGAGGTAATGCAACTATCCTTTGATTAGAAGAAAGAAGTTCCTGGATTTATTACTAGGATTAATGTTATTAACTATTAACACTGGTATTGATATGAGTAACATTTGACAACTAGAGTAAATAAAAGATGGGGGAGAAGCAGAGTCAATGCAGAGAAAACCAGAAGACAATCTAAGCTGATCTGATTTCTTAAACTGCTCTAAAATTTTGTAATCACGGTAAGACTGGCTGCATAAGCACTGAAGGAGGAAAAAATTGGTGTGACCTGTAGACTAAAAGGATGGTTGTTATTGCCCTTAGCTCTCTCCTGTTTTCCTGAGATCTCTTCTTAGATGCTGTTTCTGGTCTTTGTCTACAACAAAGAGTTCAATTTAATTCAGTTCTTGGAAGTTTATGGGTTCCTCCTCATGCTTTTTTTCCAAATGCTCTTCTCTCTATAATAATACCACTTAGAGTGGATACAAAAGCAAGGAGAATAATATCAGAAAAGTAATACCTCGGTTCACGAAGACTTCTGTTCACAAACAATTTGGTTCGCGAACAGCAGCGTTCGCAAAATGTTGCTTCCGTTCACGAACTCCGCATCGGGTGATGAACACGACCCGCAGCCATCTTCCCTGCTCTGACACGTGGTCGTGGCTTCCTCTAGGCAAGATCGTGGTCACAGACAGACACTTGCTGTGAAGCTTTTTGGTGTCGCCTCAAGCAAGGTTAGTGTTCTCTCTCTTCATACTGTACTGTACTGTACTATATGTACTGTACATATTTTTGTGGTTAAAAAAAAATACATATGGTTCAGAACGGATTAACCTTATATACATTGAACCTCATGGGAAAATTTGATTCGGTTGGCGACCAGAATGTGGAACGAATTAAGTTTGTGAACCGAGGTACCACTGTATCGCTAAGGATTTTGCAGCACCATCTCTGTGTATTGTTAAAAGGAACTAATTGTACAAGACAGTTCTTGAAACATTGTTCAGTGGAACTTTTCAGAAGTACCTCTATTCTACTGTTCCTAGTAAGGTGTTTTGCAAATGATTTCTCAAGCCTCTTCAGGCAAACTATATTAGATCAGAAAATGCAACCAAAACTTTACTACTTGCTAACTGTATGGTTCTGAAGATCACTGTACATACAATTGGCATTTGAGGACCTTTTCTTATCTTAAAATAGTACACTTTCAGGAACATTAGCAAATTAACTCTCTAAGTTTGCATCTTTATAATGCTCACACAGCATCATAAGGAAATCCAGAGGTTTTCAGAAAGCCAAAATCTTGTGAAAGAAAAATTCTAATCCTAATTGATGACCGCACTGCAGTGCCTTGGATCATTTTCACCCAGCAGCATTTTCTTGCACATTCTATTTGTGAACTACAGGAAAGTGATCCATTGAAGAAAGTATTTGTGCTATAAAAATGATTTACTAATTTATAATGGCTTCTCATTGCCTAAACCTCTACATGTGTTAGTATGACTGCTTTGCTGGGTTACAGGTGCTTAGGTTTTCCATCAGCCCCCTGGCATTTCCCTTCCACCCTTTTCAGCCAGTGACGTTGATTATCTGAGAGTAAAATCAGAGGAGTTATTGTATTTCACATTTTAATTTAAGGGGGGAAATGGATCCTTTAAAATTGCTCTCAAATATGATTATATAGTACTGCTGCTAAACTGGAGGCTTCATCCCACATATATGACTGTTCCAAACAATTTATGTTAATTATTTTTTTTTTAAGAAGGATGCAGAACACTCTTTCCATAATGAGCATGGTGACATATAAATTATAGAGCAAAATGTGCACAGAGTTCTCTAAAATAAACAATTCATAGGCATATTCATACTGAGAAATTGTAAATGCTATCTAACGGAAAATATCCTGGAGCTAATCACGTATTCAGAATCAGAGTTCTGTTGTTGAAATCAGAGAGAAGCCAAGACAGTGAACTGATCTGGAAGTTCAAGAGAGGATGATCTTCTTACACTATATATTCACTATATAGTAAAATTAATGGACCCAGATAATCACTCATTCTCCTCCCCCCGCTTTCCCCCCTCATATCCACATTTGGAAACTGATGTGAAAATGTATCAGTTGAAATAGGGATGTGTCAGTGTACATTCAGTCCATTTCAATTTGGCATATGCTCATTCATAAATCAATTTCCCAGATCAGCTTGCAATTTTAACAAAATGCAAGAAAATATATATGCTATATATTACATATCTATTTTTGACACAAAGTTATAGTGTTAAAAATAGTGTTCTCTATTTTTTGATACAGTGTTACAGTGATATTTGATACAATATCTTACATATCTATTTTCTGATGCCGTGTTCTTTAATACCTACCTTTTTAAACATAATTTTTGTATCAAGTACTATGGCCATTTATGCAGTGGCAACTTATGGTGTATTCACAGCATCACATAGCCACTTTGAAGTTATATACAGCCTGTCATCTTTGCTGTTACTTTGGTACAATAGCTGGATGCTGCTACAAATTGCTAATGTCGAAGTGACCGACATCACAACATTTGGGAAGGTCCAAAGTCAAAAGAATACTGGTATTCTGATCTATTGGTTGGTTCAGGAGGACAGGAAGAAATAGCCAGGTGTGATTTTCAATGTTAGCAAGGACAACTCATGCTTTTCAGTCTTACAGTGTTCTTAAAGCAACTCTCATATTAAGTATGAGAGATGTGAAAATAAGTCACTTATTTTTAATAATCAGTGCAGTTATAAGCCTTCCATTCTGACAGCTCCTGATTTCATCCAGTGCAACTAGAGGATCTCAGGCGTCTTTGCTCAGAGTCTCCTGGAGAGCTGACGGGGCAGTTGCCCATCGCAGAAACAGAGAGAAATTAATTGATAGTATAATCATTATTGAAAATTATCAGATAGATCAACATGTCCTATTCAAGCCAGTAAAACAAAGCAGTTAAACCATAATCACAAGAATGGTGCTGATTGTCACCTATAAAGCCTTCTATGGCATGGTACCAAGTTATCTGAGGGACTGCTTTTCTCCAGATGTCTCTACCCATCCCCTTAGATCTAGGAGGAGGGTCATGCTCTGGGTCTCATCTATTAGAAAATGTCATTTTGTAAGATCCAGGACGGATGTCTTTCCTGTCACAGCACCTGCCCTTTGAAATGCTGAACCCTCTGAGATCAGATTAGCCCCAGCTCTTCTGTCCTTTCAGAAAACCTTCAAGGCCTGGCTGTTTAACCAGGCATGGGAGTCAGGAGGTTAGTTAATACCAGTGTGTTGGTTGCTGGTCTTCCTCAATTGCCATATTATGCTTCTTTGGTTTTTTACCTGCTTTGTTTTATATGGATTTCTACATTTTTGTTAGCCACCCAGAGTTGCATTTGCAAGTTGGGCAGCCATATAAATTAATTCAAATAAATAAATAATTTTTAAAGCTTTCTAGATTTCTTCCTACACTCTGCTCAGGGCAATTTTTCCCTCAATCAATCAACATTTAATTGACCTAGGATACAGTGCAAGAAAAAAGGTGGCAGGGGGACAGGCATGATTGAAAATATGCCTCAATGAACTGGGGAAAAAATGAAATTTTCTCCCTCTCACACAAGCTGCACCATAGCTGTTAGTATTATAATGCAGAGTCCTGGAGGGGAGGGGGAGGATATTCATATGTAGAAGAGGTCAGTTGACACTTAAATACCCAGCATTTAATGAGTATAAGCCAAATATTTAAATTGTATATATTAAGAAATGTCATAGCTGAATAGAAAACATGTTTTTTGGAAGTTCTGTCTACAATGATTGATTTTTCATGGTCAAGTCCCTCAATTTGCTACTTGATATGAATGATGAAGTTTATGTTTGGGGAATGGGACTAAAATGGAACAGAGATCCAAGATTTTGTGGTGATTAAGATGCTAAAGTAAGATGAGAATCACCTGGATTCAAATCCACCCTCAGCCACTGAAGCTTACTGGATAATCTTGGAGCAGTCATTTTCTCTCAGCCCAACCTACCTGACAGGGCTGTTATTTGAAGGGAAAAAATTAGGGAGGAAATAATATGTAACTTATCTTGAACTCCTGGAGGAAAAGTGGGATATAACTCCTAGCAAACAAGATCAAAGATGCCACATTTTGGTGCTTTATTCAGACAGTTCTATCATAATTCCTATTTCTTCAGCCTGAATTCTTCTATAATATGAATATGTGTTCAATCATTCACAAGAGTCAAATGCCAGTGGCTAGTAGAATGACTCTTCTGCTAGCATTGCTTTAGACCAGTGTTTCTCAGCCTTAGCAACTTTAAGATATGTGGACTTCAACTCCCAGAATTCCCCAGCCAGCCATGGGAGTTGAAGTCCACATATCTTAAAGTTGTTAAGGTTGAGAAACACTGCTTTAGACAGACAAATACTGGATCTGCTATGCATAGAATATTTTGAAATATCTCTGTTCCTGTTTAATAGTTAAACACTCTGTTCTTTTATCCTTTGGATCTGCCCAGACTGAGTTAAACCCAATTAGGCTTCAATCTGTGAAGTAGTAGTAAAGATGGAGTACTTGGAATAAAGTTGATTTGTTCTTATTACTGACTAGACAGTTATGTCTGGAGCATTTGGCTTCTACCTAATCTTCTATAGTGCTGTTGCTGTAATATAACTATAACATAACTTTTCATTTGCCATTCCTAGCTACACTCAGCAACAATGACTGGAAATGCTCCTTATTACTGTCTGTGTGGAAAAGCCAAGATGTTTAGCATGGAATGGGAATCATATTTTTTTCATACTTGTCACTAGACTAGCCTGATGACTCTTTCACCAGCTGCCCATTTCTGGTAGGCTTTACATTCACAGTGTATTCTGGACTGAGTAGGAATCATGTGAATTGGCCTTTGGAGAATACAGATGGAAACTAGTAATGGGTGAATTGATCCTATTACAATTCAGAAACTGGCAGCTCATTTATAGACCCAACATTATAAACCTGGACTCCAGTTTTCCTGTGCTATGAATTCCTGAATAAGGCAGATCTGAATGTCTGAACTCTCCAAGTTGCTCAAAATGTGGAGATATTGTGGCGAATGAAAACCTTCTGGAGGTTTGGGTGTGAAGGGACACTGGGCAGGGGGGTATATTCAGATGAAAGCTATTCTTACAGCACAACTTCATTAGAGGTGGTGAAGGATTTTTTGTCTCTCTCTTCCCGGATCTTCCATTCATTTTCCAGTGTAAAGAGGCAAGCCTGCACTCAGATAAGCCTCTACCTCATGGCTTTATTGAGCTTTGAATTTTAAGCCATTAACAGCCTGGGTTTCCACTATGGCATGGCACTGTATTTTGCCAGTTACATCACTGGGCAAATATTTTTATTTACTCTCTATTCATACCATGTTACACCATTTAGGGAACTTATTTTACTTAAATTTAACTTTAAACATATAAGCTAGTATATGAAGCCCACATTCCTAAATAATCCTCCAGTCAGGACATTTATCTGGTGGAAAAATCTTGTTCAAATATTGAAGAGAGGTGTGATTTTCATTCCACTATATAACTGACACAGAAGGTATATCTATCCAGCTGGATAGTATGCCTCCTTTTTTGTGTGTAGATACACTATGCATTTCCATTTTCCTCTTATTTTCCAAATCATTGGTATATTGTTCAAAAGAATATCAGCATCTACAAAAGAAAGTGAATTTTTCAGGATAAAATTAAGGTGAGATAACTTTTGTGCAATAGGGTGCCATTGTAGCTCTAGATCACACCATAGAAATATTATAAACTGCCCTTTGAGCATTACAGCTCCAACAGTTAGCTGGATCTATCCATTTCTGATACTTAGTTTAACACAGTGGTAATGGTAATTTAGCCTGATCATAAGTCTCAAATACTAGTAGCTATTGGGGGGGGGGGGGGGAGTTGAAAGGGGTAGCAATTATCCCCATTGAGGAAAAAAATTCAAACAAGAAAAACATGTCATTCATAACCCCTCAAGGAGGCACCTCTTGGTACAGTATAGACTTAAATCTAGTAAACTAAAACCTTCTCTGACAACTGAACATTTTGAGCAAAAATTCAGAGGGCAGTTTCCCCAAATAAATGTCCAAAACACTGCATTAAGTTTTTGAAGGGTGGAGGGAGGAAGATGTGGAAGAATACAACGATCACCACAAAAACAAAAAACAAACAAAAATTCCAAAGCCAAAAACATTGATTTTTTTTTAAAGTGTTTATCTTTATCCCATATACTATACTCAGTTAAAGTGAGTTTTATCTGTCCAATATGTTTCTATTCTGATTCTGTTCAAAAATACAATATATTTAAATTCAGCTTAATCATCTGAGATAAATCTCTAGGTATACTTAACCTGAGATACGTTATTACCTCCAAACTTCACAGAAATGAATGGTTGGAACAAAACAGTAAATATCACTTGTATGTTAGGAATGTCTCAGATGTTGTTTCATCATGCGTAAGTTTCCCTGTTTTTAGTGTGTAGCAGTTATACTAAAAAAATAGCAGAACCAGTAGAAACTGTAAATGTAGTGGAAAATACACCCAAGTAACTTACCAAAATGTCCAAACAGTTAGTTATTGAATACAGTTAGTCAACAGACCTTTAGCCTATGTAAATATCAATATGAATATAATAGATCATAAATATATATTATACGTGATATGTATAGTAAATCCCAATAGAAGAGAATATATGTACAGTGCACAAACCAACAAAATCCCTCCAAAACATCTTACATAAACCAAAAGACCCAATAATCCAATAAGAAAAAAATAGAAGTTATCCGCAACATTCAATGTAAGGACTGTAACAGCCACTATGTGGGACAGTCAGGTAGAAGGCTAGCAGAGTGCATCCGTGAACACCAACTAACACTCAGAAGACATGATAAAAACTCCTTAATCTCACAACACATGGACAGACTTAACCATAGTTTCAACTGGGAAACTGTCAGCATCTTAGACCAAGCTAAATCCAAAAATGCTAGGGAATTCCTTGAAGATACATCAGCCATCAGCTGTTCAGCACATCAGCCAACAATAGACACATAGAGATAAACCCCATTTACATATCATTCAAAAGATACTGTCAAAAGTCTAGGAAAGAAACAAACTGCCTAGAACACATCCCTTCCAGCAGCCAGCACCCAGATAAGCAGGATTAACACCAGACAAACAGTCAAGCAGACAACAATACCCTAATCAAGGAACCACCAAAGAGGAAGCCACACTCCCCAGCAAAACTGGCAGGGCAAGCTGCTATGTATAAACAGTCAGCAAACCCCACTCTTTTTCCTACTGATGATGCTACCCAGCCTGGTAATGAAACATCTGCAAGGAACCAACCAAGCTCCAAAGAGCTCTAAGAACCCAGTATTGAGGCCATCAGGCTATGGCTTAGTTAAAGTGAAATAGCAGTTTTCTTTTTCCTTTTTTAATAATAATTTTATTGAAAATTTTTACAGTAGTAAAAGCAAATACAAACTACAGTCAGTGAGAAAAAGACAGAAAAAAAAGTACAAGGTAAGAAAAAAAGTAAGAAAGTAAAGTAAGAAAGTAAGAAAAAGAAATATTTAAAGAAGTGACTTCTGATCTTCATCACAAGTATAAACAAACTTACTAACTCTTCACCACCTATAAGGCTTCAAACAAATATCTCTTCTTCCTGTAACCTGTCCCTTATCTGTATGCAAATCAATAAATCATCAACTTCTCAATCCCGCTGTCAGCAAAAAGTCCATAAATGGTTCACAGAGCTTTATAGAAACATGTCTTATTTTAATCTTGGTCAAACAAATCAACTATATATTCCTTCCTTTTACTTCTGACAATCTTGATCTTTAATTCATTCAGATGTTGCCATAGGATTTATTCTCTTTTCAATTTTTCCCCAACCCAAAAGCTTCTTCAAGGCTTTAGCAAACCTCTTTTGCAAATCCCATAGAAAGTCATTCTCCAGGTCATTCTCTTGGTTTATCATTTGTATTTCTACTTCAATTTTCAAAGCTTTAACCAACTTCTTTTGTATATCCAGTAGTAAGTCCTTATCCAGGTAATTCTCTTGGCTTGTCATTTATGTTTCCACTCTAGTTACCTTTTCTGTTTTGTAATCTACACTTTTTTTAAAAAAATCCAGTATTTCTGGTTCTAATTTTTCTGTATCAAGCAAAATTTGTTTTACCCTTTTATCCTGTAAATCTCTCAAAATATTCTCTTTCATATCTGTCATTCCTTTGTTAACATCTTTTGAACATAGTCTATCCATAGAAGCAGACATTTTTGCTGAGATTGTAACTGCTAATTTCTGACCCCATTCTTCAAAAATCTCCTGAAGTGTTTCAAATATCATAATATTTTTGTATCATCTTGTAAATTCCCACACTAACCAAGAACAAAGGGCAAACTTTCATTTTTTTTCCTTTTCCTTTTCTGCTTGGAATCATAATGTCTCAAATTTCTGTTTTGACTTAGGATAGACAAAACATTTAGTTCCCATGAAAAGTTGTTTATTTCTATAATTATTTCAAAAATCTTATAGTAAAAGTCCTAATATTCCAAATTTGTCTGGTCTCTTAATTCATTTGTAACTTTTGTAGATCAGACTCTTATTAGCTTTTTGCCATTTGTTTCCAAATCTTTAAATTCTTAAGCTTATATTTAATTTTTATTTTATTCAAGAACGAAGGTAAACTCACCAGATGCCTTTCAAACTTGTCATTTCAAAGATCTCTAATTGCCGTAAGATAGTTGAATAGGTAATTTCTGAAAGTGATTAGAAAGTGAGGCTAGCAAATCCAGTGTTTAATCAAATAAGTTTAGTAGAATGGTAATACCCAATATATCCACTATGCTTTATATGGGTATTCATTGATGTAGGTATAGCCATCTATAGAGATATAGTATATTAAAGTATCATTCTTGCTTCTTTAATACATGTAATAAATTGTAAAACTTAGTTGTATAGTAGTAAAGTCAGGAAAGAGTTCTGGGGCCTCATTACTTGATCTGTGACAAATAGCCTGTTTCCTGGGAGACTAGACTCCTTCAAGGACATTGAATAGCCTGGTGCAGTCTTATCACATACTCTATATTCTGTAACAAAGTACTGTATATACAATGCAAATCAAAGCACCTATTTGTAGGGTCTATACACTCAGCATTTAGAGATTCATCAGAAAACTGCTATCTCATGGACTCCTGGGGGAGGTATAGCAAACTAGCATGTCTCGGAATGAGTGGAGACAATTGTCATGGCAAAGACTGAAGAACTGGTGAGTAGACTGGTTTTACAGAACCCTTCTGGATAAGAAGAGGAGCGGAGATTACCCACATGTGTTCCAGACGGCTGCTTTTCACATGGAGACTGCAGTCTCTTATGTGTTTGAGTGCTTGGAGACGAAGACAAGCCACCATGCTCTTAACCATGGTGGAGCCTTTGAAGGACACTGGGTTTGCTAGCCTCACTTTCACATATTCATTTTTAGTTCATCAGAATAGAGGGTTCTCCGCCACAAAAAATAATAAAATAAAATAAAAAAAAATAAAAAAAAATAAAAAAAAATAAAAAAAATAAAAAAAATAAAAAAAATAGGGACTTTTATTTTGATGGCCAAACACTACAGTTAACATTTTGAGGTTCAGCTATGGTGGGGGAAACAAAGGATGGGTGTGGACTATAGGTTGCCTATCCTTGCTGTTCTTTTATACTTCTGCTATTTAACAGAGTTCTTTGGGGTGGGAAGTGATAATTAATCTAAATAATAATAGCAATAATAAAAACAACAACAGCAACCTTTATGTAACATACGTTCATTGTAGCTAGTGCAAACAGGTAAGCCACAAGAAACAGGAAATATATCCATATTTCAAAATAGAAAGTGAAAATTATATAGCAGAGCTTCTGTTATTAATCTATTGTCACCACTATCCACAAATAATACATTTAAATATACTTGTTTGGGTTAGTTTATTCTATGTGGATAACACTTGAACTCTTTGCAGCAGAGTGTGATATCAAAAATTATGATACATATCATAAGTATTGTACAATACAAATATAATACAAATATGACAAATTCTGAAATTTATAGAAATCAGTGTTTCATTATAACTTCATATAATTATTGGCACTTAGTTTAATTATATTTTCATGATGTGTCTCTCCCAAGAAGCTCAAGATATTGCACCTGGTGTAATTCCACCTACCTATTTTTGTCTTCACTTTAACAGCCTCTGTGTGATAAATACATCTTGTATGAGATGCAGAGATGCAAGCAAGGACACTCAATGCTTGAGTGAATATTTTGAACCTTTCTCACCAACAGTGTGCAGTGATATGCTGATTTGCCTGTTTTCTTATGCCAATCATGTAAATTATGCAGGTGTAGAACAGAGAATGTAACCTGTAATAAGACTCAGTTTTCTTTATGAAAATATTACAGTACTGTTGAATTAAAGTCAAGGATATATAGTGCATGTGTGTGAAAACCTGGGTTCATCAAGACTGTTAATGAAAACCACGAGACTGAACGTCTACAGAGCTGTGGTTATCCCTTCTCTCCTATATGGGTATGAGTCCTGGACTCTCTACCAAAGGCACATCAAATAACTGGAGAAATTTCACATGCACACTGTCTGCTCCATCCTCAGCATTCATTGGCAAGGCTACATCTCCAACCTGAAGGTTTTGGATCACTCAGGGTCCACCAGCATTAGGTCCCTGATTATCAGAACCCAGATGCAGTGGGTGGGACATATCATCAGAATGGACAACCACCATATGCCTCACTGCTCTATGTTGAATTGGAGACCAGAAAGAGACCTCCAGGTCATCCATGCAAGTGCTACAAAAATGCTGTGAAGAAAACCCTACACTACTGTAACAAGCAGCCAAGGGAATTAGAAGCTGTGGCTGCTGACAGAACACTAGTTTAGAAGACAGGCGCTGCCAAAAACTGATGGAAAATTGTGAGTGGCATCACAGAATAACACCCACAGTTACTACAACAATGTATTTCCAGTGCCCCCATTGTGCTAGACTCTGGACTTCCAGACTGGGACAGCAGAACCACTTTCATGTTCACAGATGAACTGCACAACAGCATCTCTTCTTTGAATCTGAAGGACTGTGTGTGTGTGTGTGTGTGTGTGTGTGCGTGCATCAGTCTCAGAATTATATAGGCTAAGATTATAAAGCACTATGCAAGTTGGTGTCTTCTGGATTATTGCATTACAACACCAATAAACTCAAGTTAGTATGGTTGATGGTCGGTACTATGGGAGTTGTAATCTGAAGGTACAAGGTCACCCGTCTAAATGCTACCTAAGAGATTTCAAATTGTACTGCATAATAAGATTCTAGAGTTTGACTACTGGACTAGGCAAGGAAAAATGCAACCTTATTCAACATTTCTTGAATATTTAATTTGGCATGTTTAATATATTCTTCTACTGGGTCTATTTTATTTTTTAAAAACATTTGTGGAAGTCCTATGCATTTAATTTCTCATTTAGAAAAGCAACGAGGAGCAGCAGGTTGACTTTTTGAATCTAATAATGCAGATCTATCCATATTTAGTAGTAAATTCAATGAAGCTGACTCCTTGGTAAGTCTGCTTAGGAATCCAGCCTCAGTGCTCATTAGGCAGCTAGCTAAGAAAGAATCCAGCAAACAACACTTTCAGTACTTTCTAAATCAAGAATATATTTCTAAATATTTTCTTTCTAAAAACCAGGATGGGAGATGGCCTTTAAAATATCTGCAAGGATACTATTTCAGAGGAGGAGGGTACAATTAAAAATGTCCCTATAGATGACAATCTCTAATCAAGGGGTATGTATGGAGCCTGGTCTACTAGACCTTATGATGTCAGCAGATGCCCTCAAGAGAAGATGATCCTATTAATATCCAGGTCCTAAACAGAGATAATCACCAGCTCTTTGAATTGTGGAGTCCTTGGGGTTCTCTGAGCTTGGTTCTTGTCTTGCAAACATTTCATTACCTGGCTAGGTAACATCTTCAGTGCAAGCCAAATGATATCCAGTGTGTAAGGTTTGCCCCGTTCGACAGAGAAACTCCCGTGACACGTGTGGTTCACAAAAGAGGTTTACTCATGCGTAACGTAGCAGTCACAAGCAAAGCCAGGACTGGCTTGGTACAATTGCATCACTCGTTATATTCCCCCCTTCCCGCGCTTTTTTCACCCCGCGATTGCATTACCGTTGTGGATTATCGGCCCCTCAATAATCCCTCTTAATTGTCCATGATGGCAGGTTCGGTCAGGGTCCATTGTCCTTGATTGACAGTCCCCCTCCGGCTTGGGTTGGTCCCCCCCCCGTTACGTGCAAGCCCGAGGGTTCTGTGTTGCGCAGCGATCTTGTTTCGCTGCCTGCGGCCCCGTTCATTGTTGGCTCGCGCCGTTATCAGTGTAGAGTTAAAACTTCCGCTGCGGTTTTCCTGTTTGGCTGGGCGCAGGTGGTCCATTAATTAGCGGCGCTTTCAGTTCCTCTTTCCCTCGCTAGCTGCCACTGGTGGAGTTCGCGTGGTCTGGCTGCGAGCTTCCCCGAAGCCCTGTGCTGACCGAACCTGACATACCGCCCCCCTGAAAACAAATCCCCCCCGACTTTATTTCGGTTTCCCGGGGTATTTGTTGTAAAAGTCCCGTACTAGGTCCGGCGCTCTTATGTGGGTTTTGCTTACCCATTCGCTGTGGGACTTGGGAAAATGTTTCCATTGCACTAGGAGCTGGACCTGCCCCTTGTGCCTCCTGGCGTCCAGTATCTGTTTGATCTCGAAATGCTGCTCCCCACCGACCATGATGGGTGGTGGCACCCCCTCTGCCTTGTGCCAGGCGTTCCCCGGCTGGTGCAGCTTTAGCAGGCTGCAGTGGAACACCGGGTGGATCTTCCCGAGGCTTTTCGGGAGCGTCAGCCTGACGGTTACTGGATTGATAACCTCTGCAATGGGGAATGGCCCCACAAACCTCGGGCTGAGTTTCTTCGATGTCTGGTGTGTCTTTAGGTTTTTGGTTGACAAATACACCTGGTCCCCCACCTTCCACTGCCCCTCGGGGAGTCTCTTACGGTCTGCGTGTTTTTTGTAATCGGCTTTGGCTCTTTGCAACGCCACGTGCGCCGCTCGCCGGGTGGCGTCGATTTGGGTGAACCAGGCGTCCAGGGAGTTGATTTGGGATTCCGGCTGAGGCAACTCTGGCATGGGGACGAAGTCTCTCCCAGTGGCTACTTTGAATGGAGAAAAGCCGGTACTTTTGTGGACGGCGTTATTGTATGCTACTTCCACGAATGGCAGTAGCTCTGCCCAATCTTCCTGTTGGTGTCCCACGTAGCAGCGCAGGTACTGTTCGAGCCCCCCGTTCAGGCGTTCCATGGCTCCGTCCATCTGCGGGTGCACCGCGGAGGAAAGGGCTTGCTTCGTCCCCACCCGTTTCAGGAACTCCCTCCAGAACCGCGCGATGAAGTTGCCGCCCCGATCGCTGACGACCCGTCGGGGCGCGCCGTGCAGCCGGTAAATATGTTGCACGAACAACCTCACCAACCTCTCTGCTGTGGGGACTCGCCGGCACGCTACAAAGTGCGCTTGTTTGGAGAATAAGTCCGTAACCACCCAAATGGCGGTCTTCCCCTTACTCTCCGGGAGCTCTACTATGAAGTCCATGGCGATCTCTTGCCATGGGCCGTCGGGGTCCGCTACCGACTGGAGTAACCCCCTAGGCTTGCCTTTGGCCCCTTTTGCCGTCGCGCACACCAGGCAACCTCCCGAGTATGCCTCCACGTCCTTCTGGAGCATTGGCCACCAGAACTGCCGCCGAATTAAGTGGAGCGTCTTCACGAAGCCGTAATGCCCCGCGTTCCGGCTGTCATGGGCTCTTTCCATGACCCCCTGTCGGCACCCCTTGGGCACGTACAACTTCCCTTTGTGCCACCACAAACCCTCTTGGCTGGTTAGCACTTCTCGGTTTTGCTTGAGCCAAGCGTCCCACTTCGCCGCCTCCGCAAACCCTTGCTTTACCTCAGGCGCCTTGTCCCGTCGCTCCCCCTTGGTCTGGCTCCGGGTCACCGCCTTTGCAGCACAGCCTGCTGGCAGGGATGATGGAGTCCACGATCTCCTCTCGTAGGCTGGCGTGCTGGGGCATGCGAGACAACCCATCTGCTAGGAAGTTGCACTTCCCGGGGATGTGTTTTAGGGTGAACCTGAACCTCCCGAAGTATTGGGACCACTGCACCTGGTTGGGGGATAGCTTACGCGGGGCCTTCAGGGCCTCGAGGTTCTTGTGGTCCATCCACACCTCAAATGGTTCAGCTGCCCCCTCCAATAGATGCCTCCACGTGGCTAGCGCCCACTTGACGGCGTACGCCTCTTTCTCCCACACCATCCACCTTCTCTCTGTCTCCGTGAATTTGCGGGAGGCGTAGGCACATGGGTGGATGGCCCCCTCTGGGCTGGGCTGGAGCAGGACCGCCCCCGTTGCCACGTCTGACGCATCTACTTGTATGATGAACCGCCGATCTGGGTCGGGATGGCGCAGGATCGGCTCCTCTGTGAACCGCCGTTTTAGCTCCTCAAACGCCCCCTGGCATTCTGCAGTCCACGCGAGTGTCATGCTGGGCTTGGGGGGTTTTCCACTGCCCTTGGTTTTTAGTAAGTCTGTCAGGGGAAGGGCGATTTGGGCGAAGTTCGGGATGAACTGTCTGTAGAAGTTCGCAAACCCCAAGAAGCTTTGAAGTTGCCTCCGGGTTCGCGGTGCTTCCCAGCCCAGAACATCTTTTACTTTCGCCGGTCCATCTCAATTCCCCGACTGGATATCCGGTAGCTGAGGTAGTCCAGCTGCTCCCGATGAAACTCACTTTTTGATAGCTTCGCATACAGCTGCGCCTTCAGCAGTCTCTGGAGCACCGTGCGCACCAGGCTCATGTGCTCCGCCAGGGTTTCGGTGTAGATGAGGATGTCATCCAGGTAGACCAGGATGCCCTGGTAGAGTAGGTCGTGCAGCACCTCGTTTATTAGCTGCATAAACACCCCCGGGGCCCCTTTTAATCCAAACGGCATCACAGAAAATTAGTAGCTTCTGAGCGGCGTGTTGAACGCCATCTTCCACTCATCTTTTGCGTGGATCCTGACCCTAAAGTAAGATTCGTGCAATTCCAGTTTTGTGAACACCCCCCCTTGGATAGGTGCGACATTAGGTCCATCAGGGGGAGGGGGTATTTGTATTCGGTGCTGATTGTGTTCAGCCCTCGGTAGTCCACGCACATCCAGAGCGAGCCATCCTTCTTCTCCCGGAATAGTACCGGGGCCGCCAATGGTGACTTCGCGGGTTGGATGAATCCCCGTGCTAGGTTCTTGTCTATGAACTCCCGCAGAGCCCCCAACTCCCCGAAGCCCCGTGCTGACCGAACCTGACACAGTGCAGCTTTTGAAGTATAGATGTTATCTGGGCCCCTCAAGGCGCACCATGACAATTTAAATCAAGTTAAGCTGCATTCTGGATTAGCTGTAGCTTCCAAATGCTCTTCAAGAACAGTCCCATGTACAGCATGTTACAGTAGACTGGCAGTAGGGGCAGGCCTATCTTGCATAACATGATAGGGCTTCTCCCTGTAAATCTTCTTTTCTCCAACATGGGAAAGTCTTCTAAATTTCCCTGAAGGTAGGCGGGGGGGGGGGGGACTTATGTGGGATCTGCTTGTTAAATTCCCTCAGAAGAGGCAATCTGGATTGTCTTATTTCTGGCTTTATCTGGCATCCAGTTTTAGGCATCAGTTTTCTTCAAGGACTTGTTCATTGGAAACCAATAAACACTTTGTAATAAGACCAGTATAGGTGGACACGTTCTTCTCTCCCTTGGTGCTAATTTTGCACTTGTTCAGATGGTTTTTAAAAAGGTCAATAACCAAAAGTGAATGTCCCATCTGCGGTGGTCTAGTCTGTTCAACCACTTTGACTTCCTTCTTTCCGTTTTCTAAAGATAAATATCTGTTTCTAAAGATTATATATTTCCTTGAGTCACTTCCCAGTTTGTGAAATCTTGTTAAAACTAAATGATAACAAAATTTCTTTCAAAGCCCAAGAAAACTGTAAGTAGGAGGGGCACGGAGTGAACATGCTTGAGTGACAGGATAAGTTACTAGGGCTATCAGATCTGCTCTGCAAAAATCTGGATGACCAGCAAAAGATTTGAGAAAAATATCTAAATCTTTGCAACCATCCCCTGGAACTTTACAGCCTTAATGTTTTAACCCTGCATAAATTAGACTAAACCACTTTGCCTCCGTCCCTTCATTTGTTCTCTGCAGGGCAATCAAAACTAAACAAAAGTGGTTTCTTCTAAAAGCAAAAGACCATTATTTTAGATGTGTTCATTCTCTTCCTTTGTTGTGTTGTATTGCCAGGTGGGTATATCCAGCCTTTCTCAAGCTTTAATTATCTGTTCTCCTAATGAGTACAGTAGCTGATCCAGATTGATTGTAGTAGCTAGAAGCCTGTGTGAATAAAATATCAGGCCTGTTTGAGATCTGGCAGCTATCTTTGTTTGCCATCTCTTCCAATTACTTCCAGGTCATTAGGCCCATCTCAAGTAGAAGTTCTATTGTCATCAGGAAATGCAGTGTAATGGCATTCAATGAGTCAACAGTTCCTGCAAAGAGACAGAGAGAGAGAGAGAGAGAGAGAGAGAGAGAGAGAGAGAGAGAGAGAGAGATTAAAATAAGTTACCAAAGAACAGGAATCAACTTCTGTGTGTTTAGTCCAACTATTTGTTTAGTAGGCTGAACTGAATTGGAAAGGAGAAACGTGATTAGGTGCCCACATTATGCCTGTTGGCAGTTCCTTAAAGAGGCTGCATTTTTTTCTGGGCTCATCAAATTCATGAAAAGATGCATTTAGTTCAGGTTTATTGGAGTACTTTCTTCAGCTGGATCACCTTGGATGCATTTACAATTAGGCATTTGTCCTATATAGTTTCCTTGTGGGACTGGACTAAAGAGTCATCTAGTTCCACAGACTGGCTTTGGTCCAAATCTCCAATTGAGGGGAAATTTTACCTCTTGTCTAAAACATCCTCATTAGCATATCAGACCTGAGGGTTTCTGTCTCTCAGCTGCAGTACAGCCACCATAGCTTTAACACAAAACAGAACAAAACTCCGAGAGACTTGGGGCAGAAAGTTCATTTAAGAAATTCTCCCCCCCTACAGACACACTCACTTCCTATTCATTGCATCCTGTGTCAGTGTAATTTTTTCCCTGCTGCTTTCTGTTTGTCTGCTTGTTGTTTTTGTTTTGTCTATTGAAGTTAGTAGACTTATAAGAGGAAAACTAAAATACTGAAATCAATCTGGGCATTACATTTTAACACATGTGTTTTGTTGTCTTAAATGAAAATATGGATTCATATGAATATTTTGACTACTGAATTACACTTTACACTTTGGTTCCCCCCCCCCCACTTCATGTGGGAGGTGGTGGAGTAATTGCCTCTGTTTGCAGGGGGGGGGGTGAACCTGATGATTTTTGTTGGGTTGATGGGATGGGAATCATAGGGGGAAAATACATGCTATACTTGAGCAGAAGTGCTTCAACATGTGTACTAAGATCTGTGGCATTCGGTCCTTATCTTTAACCGTGGCCAGGCAGAAGGTTGGACTAGCCCATTGACTGTGGACAAAATGTACTGTAGGTAATAGAATCAAACTATCTCTGTACATGGAGGCTCTAGCTTTACATCAGACACAAGTCATGGCATATCCAGAAATGCTGCTGTATGGATGGGCAAACTGTGGCTTCCTAATGCCCAGTAATGCCTCCTAGGGTAACCTCAGATCACACTACTGAAAATTGAGGACATACCCTTTGATTTTCAGTAGCTATTTTTCCCCTTTGGGAGAGCAAAAAAAAAAAAAAAAAAAAGCAAACCAACAAACAAAACCTAATCATGGGTATCTGAGGGTATGGTCAAAAAAGTCAAGATGGTATCTATGATGGTGTTTTCACAAAAACAAAACAAAACAAAAAAAACAGGTGAAGCTTGAATCACGTTCTTATGCCTGCCATCTTGATTCTACTCTGTTGACAGTCCTGTGCCTAATATTTCTGGAATATCCTTAGTATAAACATATCTCTTTGCTTAAGAAAATGGCAAAATAACCTTAAGTTGGGGAGCTCCAAAACAGCCTAACTTGAACAGAGTATGTGCAGTCACTATAGACTATTATTTAACTATGAAAGAATATACAGTATATGTGTGTGTGTGTGTGTGTGTGTGTATACACACACACAATACAAATTTTGAAAGAGAAAAGTAAGGAAAGGAAAGGAATAAGTGAAAAAAAAAAGTACAAAGAAAGAAATAGAGAAGTATGAAAGAATTCACTGCACCTACAGAGAATTCACTAGGGCTGAGCACTGGGACATGCATTCAGCTTCTACCCCAATTTCCCCATCCCTGTGAAGCCTCCAAATGCCTTTGTGCATTTGGCTCAGCTGGAATGCACTGGAAGCATATTCAAGTAAGGGATGTACAGTCCTGTTCCTGACAGAATCTTGCCTTCTTGGGATTCTGAACTGCAGATTAGGTTAAAAGTCCATTCACCCAAACACACAACCTTTTTCAGCTCTTAAATGGACAAAGATTTTGAAAACAACCAAGTGTGTGAGGACGATGAGGGAAGGGCTTTCATGTGCATCCAGGTCCCCAATCCTTTTTATATGAAATCCCTTTTATTCATCTTCGTATATGAAGACAAAGGTCTGCATTGGATTACTGTTGGAGGGAGAAAAGTGAAAAATGATGGGGTTTAGAATGGAACTTAGAATCCTAGAATAAGATATGACTGGCTGACTGAAACACTCCATTCTGCAACTTTTCTTAGCTGGCTAGTCTCCTTTTTCCAGTGTTATTAGCTACTAGTAGACCACTGGCTTTTTTCTTATTCTATTTTACAGTAGGAACTGAACAGAGAAGAACTGCCAAATTGCATTCAGTTTTAATACGACCAAAAAAAAAAAAAAGCTAAATTCCAGGGAATAATAAGCCTTGATTTTATATCATATTACAATTAGAATTAGGTGTTATAAACATTTGCAGAATGGGAAACATATTTGTGATGATGCTGTGCAACCTTTAGTGTTATTAAAATCAAATAGAATGTCAAATTACTTTGCAAATGCAGAAAGCAACGGATACTATATTGGCTGAAAAACAGAGATGGGTTTGAATAAAGCTAATAAATACCACTGCATTCATGAACGATAAATATTATCAGTCTGTGCTCAGTTCAGCTTTCCAAATCCATTTAATAAATGTGCACCAACAAAAGTCCATTTCACCACAATCTCCTCATGTGCAATGAATTGGGTACCTTATCCTTCAAAAAAAGAAAACACCATAGCTGGTCTGTGAACAAATGCCCAGCACTCAAATTAGAAGAGGCCTGAAGAGAAATTGTTCTAAAACAGACAAAGAATATAGGCTCAGATTACAAAAACTACAAGGTCATGCAAAAGAAGGAACAATCCAAACCCCACAACTTTAAATTAGCATAATTTGGCTGCTGGGGTCATGCATTACACAAAAATATCATGTGGTTCATTTATTTGTGGGCTGTGAACCCTGCAACTATACATGTAAGTATAGTGGGAATGCAAACCTAACTATCTGTGGTTTATTCAATCATTCATACTTAGTACGGGGGGGAGGGGGGAACCAGGAAATAAGAACCATATACTACTCTTCCACAACTCTTCTGCAGCCTCCAAAGGACATCGTTTTTGGCCTTTGAGGGCAGCATGTCATGGAGGATTTGAGGGGCAACATTGGTGCTTTAAAATAGACATTTTCTCTCATAAAAAAAACCTTTCCAAACCCAATTCCTCCCAAAAGGCCAACACATTTTGCCCTCTGACTTCCACTCTAGTGGCATCATGGTATCATTGGCCATATTTCCTGTGGTTCCAGGAAACCACATTTCAAAAGCAAGGCTAAACCCCAATGACAAGAAAGTTGCTAACTTCTGACTTAGCATAATGTATAACCTTAATTTTTAAAAAATAACTTGATTGTTAGAATTTTGCTATGTCCTGGAGTATCTTATACTAATTTGCGAAAACCCCTTTGAGAAGTTGAGTTCCTTCTCTTTTATATCTTAAGCTTATGCCAGGGAACTGTTTGACATCCAGTGACTGGTGAAACCTCACTCCCGTGCAGGACCTCACAGATATTGCTTTGAATGGGATCATTGTCCTAAACTAACTGGCTGTATCTGAAGTTATTTTAAAATCCCTGTTGAAAAAAATTTGCAAAATATTTCAATTTTTTTTTTTTTTAAAGCTTGAGTTCTGTAATTTCTTTATAACGGGCTTGTACAAAAAAAGATATACATGTTGACCCTGGATAGTTTGATAGAAGAAGATTCTTGAAGAAAAAGGAGCCAGAGGTCTTTTGCAAGGACTTTTAAATCAGCAACTTAGTCAGCTATAAGGAAATGGTTGTTTGTAAGTTCTTTAAAGAATTTGAAGCTCTTTATAGCCTGGAGAAGCACCCATTTCCTGGAAACTCTATAGCCTTGGGGAGTGACTTTTATGATAACTCAGCATATATAAGCTCTTCCTTCTTTTATCTGGTCAGCCAAGATTAGGTAGACAGCACTATCCATTCATTTTAATGTTGAGAAATGAGGGGCTAATTAATGCTCTTTGGAATGACAGCCGGTATAGGTCTGAGCAACTCAGTTACCTTTAGCTGAATCACTGGGGTTGGTTAGAGAATGGTCCAGGCTAGGAAGAATAATAGTAGTGTGCATATTAATTAAGTAAGGTAGCATCTGAATGTGTTCTACTTTAGCACTGTTTATGCTGATGAAATAACTCAAGATGTCTAAAAAGGCATCTGCCACCCCTCCCTCCTTTTTTGGGTTAGGTAGAACTTGAAAAAAGGGCTCACCCACCCACTAACTATCAAATCATGGTCACTGTCAAATAGTTTCAGATGCTAATATGTTCTTAAATGGAATCATCCAATAATTATTATCTCTGCACTTACCTGTTTGTGAGATATTCAGAAAGAATACAGCCCTTCCAAATAAATTCTTCAAGTCTAATTAGATTCTGATGCTCTAGTTTTAGGCAGTCAATGCCTAGGATTGTGATTCCAGGGAGAGATTCAAAGAATAAGGTCATGGAACGTCTGAAAAGGTTCAGTTTAACCCACCTCTTCAATTGACCACTTATACTGACAACTCTAATTGTTCACCAGTTGACACATTATCCATTAAAATGTCTTCCAGGGTAGTTCTAAATCAAAGGATAATCTAACTTCAATCATCAGCTTTGAATTAGGAAGCTAATTGCATCTCTTCCTTGAGCCTTTAAAAGGGTTGCTCTTTCAATTTAACAGATTCCCCAATATGTTTCTTTAACACAGCTAGTGCTAGTGCTGTGAAATAGGCAGAAAAAAATGTTTTGAAGAACTGAAAAGTTTGCTGTATATTGGGGGGGAGGGGACCCCAAAAAAGCCCGAATTATCTTCTGGAGGGCGGGCCCCTTGTAGTACAGGCTTCCCCCACTAGGTGAATGTTCTAGGAATCCATCTGCATCAGTGCACCAGCTGGGTTGTTGTGAGAGGCTGTGTTCGGCTTCAGTGAGTGGGGTTTTTTTTGGAGACTCTTTCAACATGTTTACCTATTTCGTGATGGGTGATTTGTGCCTCGCTTGCTCATGCCTGAACAAAGAGACAATTGCTTGACTGTGTGCCGTGCTTTGAAGGAGCAGTTGGAGGCTGACCCTGATTTTTTTTTGAAAGTCATAACCGGAGATGAATCTTGGTGCTACCCCTATGACCCCAGAACGAAACAGCAATACAGCCAATGGAAAACTGCCACATCCCCATGACCCAAAAAAGTACAAGTGAAGTCAAAGCTGAAAACAATGATCATCTATTTCTTTGATGTGAAAGGGATTGTGCACTCAGAATTTGTTCCTCTGGATGAAATGGTCAACCAAAGTTTTTATCTGCAAGTTTTGAGAAGGTTGCGTCACGATTTGCAGAAGAAACGTCCCTAGTTGTGTCAAACAGGTGACTGGTTCTTCCACCATGACACTGCAGCTGCACACACCGCGCTGAATGTTCAGCAGTTTTTGACCAAAAACAGCATGACCCTTGTGGCCCACCCTCCCTATTCACCTGACCTCGCCCCGTGCGACTTTTTTTTGTTTCCCTGGATGAAAAAAGTCCTCAAAGGGAAATGTTTTGCTGGTGTGGAGGAGGTGAAACAAAAAACAGCAGAAGCACTAAAAGGCATCAAAATCGACAAGTTCAAAACCTGTTTTGAGCAGTGGAAAAAACGTCTCGATAGGTGTATTGGATCAAACGGAGAGTACTTTGAAGGTAACTGAAGTTTGAACATGTAAAAATAAATACACCATTTTTTATAAATAAATTCCAGTTTTGTGGGGGTCCCCCCTCGTAGGTGCAACACAAAATGAGAAAGGCCATCAGGTTTATATGAGAAGTTAGCTTGGGACATTAGGTTCTGTTTGATCCTAATCAGGACCAGTTTGTTTTACCCTAATAACATAGAGTAAAGGTAGAATAGAGGTAGAATGCCTTTCAACTAGGGATATCCAAGAACCATGATTTCCTTTTGATGACTTAACATCCTGTTACAATTTGTAGTTCCACCTTGCATAACACCAAACTTTGTCATGTTCAGTGTATATTTGCATTTGTACAGATCAAAAACTTCAATAAATTATCAGAAAACTAAAGTTTTAGTTTTTGCCTGATACTATCATAAAAGCCATAAATGGCAAATAAGTGGGACCCCAACTGAACAGGTGTGCACCTATAAATACCTTGGAGTGCAATTCCATGCTTCTCTATTCTGGAATGCACATTTCCTTTATCAAGCAAGTGTGGCACAGTGCACTTCATCAGCAATTATAAGATTCTATCGTTCAAAAGGAGCCCATTATATCTCTGCAGCATGCAAGGTATTTCAAGCTAAAGTAATACCTCAGCTCCTCTATGGCTCTCAGATTTGCTCCTTTGCAAAGCTCAATAAAATTGAAACTATTCAAAATAAGTTTATGAGAGCCATTTTGATGGTACCAAAAAGTGTTAAAAATGCCATCTGAAGGGTAGAATTAGGTATAGTTTCATTGGATGCCAGAGCATGGTTTCTTCTTCTTCTTCTTACCTTCTGGCTAAAGTTATTACTGTCTCCTATAGGTTTAGCCCTGTTAGTATTTAGGGATCATTTCAAATCATCGTGGCAAAAACAAGCCTTAGATAGAATTCAAACGCTTCTCTATGCAAACTCTGTGCTTATTAGGATTTGATAATGCTAGAACTGCCCTTAAACAACGTATCTGGGATATAGATTTACAAACAAATTTAAGTAAGGTGCTGCACCCCAATATTTGTCAGTTTCTACCACAAGGGTTCATTCCAGCTTCTTATTTAATATCTATTACAATTCTGAAATTTCACAAAGCTTCACCCAGCTAGAATGGACGCATTGCCCTCAGCAGTCCTTTCTGGACGCTTTAAGGGCATTCCTATGCACCTTCGATTATGTCCATGTGGAGATGGCTCAATAGAAACACTAAGCCATATGCTACTATATTGCTCCCTAATCCAGCTGCTACTGGAGCTTTCCTTTCTTCCATGACATGTGCCAAAAGAATACAACTTAAGGTAATGGCATCTGGGGAGGCAGGGAGAGTCATGAAAGTCAAGGCAGTTGCTGTGACCACATGATTGATGCCCTGGCCCCAATTCATGTGCTTTGCAACACACATAAAAGGGTGGGGCTTTGATTGCATAGGTATAGTTGTCACCTGGACTATTTTGGCACCCCCCTCACCTGGCTTAACAATCTGTTAGAGCATCGCACAAATCATTCCCTTACATGGACAAATAATTCAAGTCAGAAGCCTACAGCTGCAGTTTTTCTATATCCACACATCAGAAAATATAACAATATCCTCAGTGAATCCTACCTTCCATACACATACATTCATTGTCTCATTACCCAAAGTTTGTAACTTACCATCTCACCCAATGTACAGTGGATTTTTGGAAACAGCAAATTGAAAACTTAAATTTGAAAAACACCAAATGGCAGCTTCTCTGACTTTAGGCAACATGTTGAGCTTCAGTTTCTTTTTAATGAGATGATCATGGTGGAAGGTATGATGCCGCACTTTTGTCCTAATTAACCTGTTCCTTTGGTCAACGTGACATGAGAACATAGGGAGTATCTAGGTCCATATTTTGTGCTAAGCCATAGTTTGGTTTGTTGGTTTGGATTTAGCAAGGTGCCAAGCCAACACAGTATCAAGACCTGTAGGTTAGTGTGCAGCTTTCTCATATGGTGAACAAAACAAGCTCTGGACATCATCATTAAAGAAGTACCTTTAAACTTTGGGTTGATTCAATCTATCCCTGCTGCCCATTAAATTCTTCCTATTTCAGATGACTTAACTTGAGCAACTTGTTGTTCCTGAGCCCAGTTGGGTCCATACTTAAATATATATATATATATATATATATATATATATATATATATATATATATCATGATTAGTGGCTGTTCCTTGATTATGCATCAGGTTTATCCTTCAGTCCTGACTTGCTCAGTCTCAACTACTACCTTATCCCATGGTTTCTGGTTCCTGAATAATTTTATACTGTTGCCAGTAGTTTAATTTTGACATTAAGATTGCTCCTATACTTTTTCTCTCTTTGCTGCTGTCTGTTGACTCTTTGCTTCCTTCTATTGTCAAGTTCTTCCTCCTCCATGTATTCAGATGTTCTGTGTACATTTCTCTGCCTTTATCATGTCTGCAGAATGCTGCCTGGTGGCCCTGTTTAGGATCACTAGGTCCCTCCTTGGCAAGGGGGATGTGAGGGTTCATTTGCAGGGCCGTGCGGAGGAATTTTCAGAGCATCTGCAGGACAAAGTCACTCAGATACATTCCAAGTTAGACTCCGAGCGTGGGGCAGGGTCTGGGGAGATACCGGGGGACCATTCTTACCCAGTTATCTGGGAACAGTTTGATCCTGTTGCTCCTGAGGAAGTGGACAGGGTCCTGGGGACTGTGAAGGCCACCACTGGCCATTTTGACCCATGTCCCTCCTGGCTGGTGAAAGCAGCTCAGGAGGTGACATGTGGTTGGATCCAGGCGATGGTTACTACATCCTTGCAGGAGGGAGTGTTTCCGGCCACCTTTAAGGAGGCGTTGGTGGACCCCCGCCTCAAGAAACCCTCCCTGGATCCTACTGTACTGGACAATTTTCGTCCAGTCTCCCACCTCCCCTTTTTGGGAAAGGTGGTTGAGAAAGTGGTGGCTTCACAGCTCCAAAGGGTTCTGGAGGAAACAGATTATCTGGACCCCTTCCAGTCAGGTTTCAGGCCCGGTTATGGAATGGAAACAGCATTGGTCACACTTATGGATGATCTCTGGCGGGAACAGGATAGTGGAAGTGCGACCATCCTTGCTCTCCTTGATCTCTCAGCGGCTTTCGATATCGTCAACCACGGTATCCTGTTGGGACGACTGAGGGAATTGGGGATGGGCGGCACAGTATTGTGCTGGTTCACCTCCTTTCTTCAGGGCCGATCCCAATCAGTGTTGATAGGGAACGAGAGGTCCCATTCTCGGCCCCTCCTTTGTGGGGTGCCGCAGGGTTCGGTTTTCTCCCCACTCCTTTTCAACATCTACCTGAAACCGCTGGGTGAGATCATCCTCCACCATGGGATGAGGTATCATCAGTACGCTGGTGATACACAATTATACATCTCCATCCCAGGTGAAGTATGTGATGCCATGACTGCCCTCTCTCAGTGCCTGGAGGCTGTAAGGGTCTGGATGGGGAACAACAGGCTTTGGCTGAACCGTGGTAAGATGGAGTGGCTGTGGGTTAATGGCTCCTCTGTATCCGTGACTTTGTCATCTTTGGTGCTCGATAGGGTGGCACTACCCCAGACAGACCTGGTACATAATCTGGGGGTCCTCCTAGACTCACGGCTCCTGCTTGAAGAGCAGGTGGCAGCTGTGGCAAGGAGGGCTTTTGCACAACTTCGGGTTGTGCATCAGTTACGCCCTTTCCTGGATTGGGGTGCCCTTCAAACAGTCACTCATGCCCTTGTTATCTCCCAGATAGACTACTGCAATGCACTCTACATGGGGCTGCCCTTGAAGAGTATCCGGAAGCTACAGCTAGTCCAGAATACGGCCGTGCAGGCTATTTTTGGAGCCCCAAGAAGGGCCCATGTAACACCATTGCTCCGTGAGCTGCATTGGGTACCAGTTTGCTTCCGGATCCAATTCAAGGTGTTGGTTTGTTACTTTTAAAGCCCTACATGGCATGGGGCCAGGTTATCTAAGGGACCACCTCTCCCCTATGACTTCAACCTGTCCCACCCGATCACACAGAGAGGGCATGCTTTGGACCTCCTCAGTAAAAGAACTCCGATTAGCAGGATCCAGAAGGCGGGCCTTCTCTGCAGTAGCTCCCACTCTTTGGAAAATTCTGCCCCTGGAGGTGCAGTTGGCCTCCTCATTCCTGGCCTTCCGAAGGGATTTGAAGACCTGGTTCTGCCACTTGGCCTGGGGTGGGGAGGGAATACTTCAAGCGGGGGGATGGCTAGCCCCATAGTGGCCAGCTGTCCGCAGCCTGATTTTCCATCCTCTTGGATTTTCCTTTTTTAGTATTGTTCTTAATCCAGAATTAAGTACATACATGTACTATGTATTTTATATATATTTATAGTTTTAATGTTTTTTGTAAGTCGCCCAGAGTCCCCTATTGTGGGGGAGGTGGGCGGGGGAGAAATCCAACAAATTAATTAATTAATTAATTAATGTATGCATTTAATAATTAAGCCAATAACGTGGAAGAGAGTACCTGAGTGTTCATGCTAAAACCCATCACTCCCAGGTTTTCTTCCAGTCAGATCTGGGTGTTATTTTGACACTCTAAACTTCAATCAGTTGGTAGAGATTTAAACTGTGGAGCAGGCTGTTTGAGAAGTTATAAAAAGTAACATTTCTATATCCTAATCAAAGCTGTATTAGTTAAAAGTGAAGGTTCCCCCCATCCCCACACACACACAAAAACCCTCTCATATCGTAGCACATTAAGAGATTATTGAAATGTGAAGTATCTGTTCATGGGAATGGATTTTAATAATACAGCCTTCATAATACTAGGGAGTTGTCAAATCAGTTATAGGTAGCACATTTTTTATTTTTTCCCAGTGGAATTCATATTATGAGAAACAGTCCCAAGATGAGGCTATTAATAAAAAGCCATTTGCTCTCAAAGAAAATCTATGTTCATAGCTAATGGATAGGGCAGACTGGGACAATTTATTCCTTCCCTCCCTGCACCCTGACAAACCTACACACAAGAAATGCTTGAAACACACAGTCTCCTTTCAGTTCCTTGGTCTCAGCCTCTCATTAAGAAGTTCATAAACCTAGAATAGCACAGGGCTCCTCTACACCCCTTGTCAACATGCTTTCCTCCCATCTCTCAGAAAGGGAGGAAGGTACAGGCTCCACAGCACTGTTTTTCTCTACCTCTGAATAAGATTAGTAAAGTTGCTACCTGCACAGAGAACAACACAAGTTACTTCCTGGGCAACAGTTGATTGCTCAGGATTGTGGCAGGGAGTATTACACAAAATATGCAAAGATCATCCTGGGTGGTAGAGTATCCAGGAGTAAGATCAGATTCATGCATCCTCCATATTCATTCACACAGATCATAGAAAATCATGTGTCTGCTTCCTTCTCTTTCATTCTCCCACTCCAAGGCCTGGATTCACTTGACACATTTACCAATTATGGGTTCAGACATTAACTTAATTATGAACTAATCACCCAGGCTAGACCAGGTATGAGACATTTTCTTGTGGCTAAGGTTCATTTTCTTATTCTTTTTTTGCATTGTGATTTACTGTATAACCAATAATGTCATGGCAAAACCAAAGTGTGTTTGTATGTGTGTATGTATTTGATATGGGCAGGGGGAGGGGGAAGAGGGAAACTAACCAACCCAGAATTGGATTAACTGTTCTCTTAAATGCTGCAATTCTTTTATTTTGCAGTATTAGATATTCAGTTTTCATGGCACTTGGCCCCATGGGAATAAAAATGGCCTAATTTTGTACATATTACAGCTACTGTATGACATCCAGTTGAGTTCTTCCATCAACAGAACCTCTTTATCAGTGTTAACAGGAAGAGGATTATTCCCCCATATAACCTCCAATCTATTTTAGAGCTGATTTGGGGATGAGATGGCAGACAACAGGGAAAGGAAGAAGTCTCATTTTGCCTTATGCAGTGTCATTGAACTCCACCTCTGTCTGCTAAGCAAGTACTGGACAGTGAGGCTCAGATTACATAAAATGTGGAATTCTATCTTCTTTCCTCTCCCTGGATAAACAACAACCACAGCAAGCGTCCTGTGTCTTTGCAAACAAAAAACAAAAAAACGGGGGGGGGGGCTCTTACTTGGAAGACAATGCAGAAAGATTTTATAGCTTGGTTTCAGGAAGAAAACTGTTTTCAGTTTCTCTGTTCCCATGGGTGAACAAAACGTTTGGGCAGGGGATTTAGAGTTGAAAAAACAGGAGGAAGAATTAAGCAGCCGCCTCCTCTTCCTCCTTCAATGTCTGTGGAAAAGAAAAAAAAAAAAAAAAAAGAATTCACATGAATATTAATTACTCATAAATTATTCAGTAATTCTTACATATATGCTTATATCATACTGTGCAGTTAAGTTTAAATCAGTTTATCTAACTTTCAAAGAAGAAAAAGCATATAAAAGTAAGGTTATAGAGTAGTAGGTTACAGAATGAATTTCTAAATAGTCCTCCAATTGAGATTCTGGCTATAGAATGTTTGTTGAAACATGAAAAGAGAAATAAGTTCTTCAGATGAGTATATAATTCACAGAGAATGACTGACTTCTATCCTTGTCATTTAAACTTTTTCACAAATGTAAGATTGTGCAATGCCAATTTTCTTTGTCCACTTGTTTGTTTCCATGCCATTTATGTGCAGTTCAAAAGCACATGGTGCATCTATGAAAAAGCAGTAATTTTTCCAATCTGCCAAACTTAATTTGAGAGATGAAAGGAAAAGTTTTCTTCCAACTGAGCTTGACTCCTGATGATTTCAAAGACATATTCATGTGGTTTTCTTGATAATACTGTAAAAGTGGTTTGTCATTTCCTTGTTCCAGGTTGTTTTTTTCAGCTCTGAACTTTCCTGGTGATCATCCATCCAAGTACTAATCCAGTTCCACCCTGCTTAGCTTTTCAAGTTCAGCCGAAGTTAGCTTGGTACTTCCACATAGCTGAGTTATATAAGATACCATCTTCTAATCAAGATGGAAGACATGACAGTACAAGGCCACATCATGTAAACCAGTAGTCTTGAGCATTGCATTACCAGCAATTAGCTGAACTCCTCAATTTTTTCCTAAACAGGCACCTAATAAGTATCCAATATACAAACTCTCTCTTATTGTACACCATTTTTCTCCCAAACACAGCTTTGCTCAGGATGAATATGAAGGAATAATTACAGTTCATTTAAGTAACACGTGGCAATGTCAGTAAATGAAAGAAAATGCTAAATCAGTGTTGTCCAAACTTGGCCACTTTAAGATGGCATGGCTGGCTGGGGAATTCTGGGAGTTGAAGTCCACCCATCTTAAAGTGGCCACGTTTGGACAATGCTGTGCTAAATGTTTGGTGTTCCAACCTAGAAAGAGTGAAGGGGAGGAAAAGGTGGTGGCTGGCTGATGGGAGACAGAGATGGAAAGTACTGTGAGCGCAGATGGTGCCTCTTAGCATCCCCTGGCTACATTTCTGAGATATTGAGGAAGAGCTCAATTATGTTCCTAGAAGTGAAGTGATTAAATGTTAACAGTGATGAGACTAAAGGAAATTAGAAGTACATGAAATAGTAATGATCCTGGTGTGGTCATTTGAAGCTGACAGAGAAGAAACTAAATTATCTTTAAAAGAGATCGTGTAAAGAGTTTTAAGAATGATATGTTACCTAAGATAGTAGCAAGGTACCAATTAATAAAATTGTTCCAAATGTAGGGCTTTCACAAATAAAGAGATATATGAAAGGGAAATTGAATCTCCATATATAAGGGTAGCTGTCAGCCATTTGTGCAAATTAAAGATAATAGAATCGTCCAGATAATATGTCAAATGAAATTAATTGTAACAAACCACCTTCATTTCTTAACCTCAGCTGATAAAAGAACAAAAGCATATATTTTCCTTTTTAGTTGGTTAAACTGAGACATAGGATCAGATGTTGCTAAGTGTCAGTGATACCTAAATAGAGCATATTGGCTTCATTTAAACCACATTGGCTATCTAAAATTAACTTGCTTTGCTTCTGATTTGGGAATAACCCAGATTTCATATCTAAATTTCCCTTTTGAGAGTTAAGACAAGGCTTCTTTATACAACATACTTGAACTTATATATGCATTTAAAAATCCTACAAGAATTGAATGACAATTGTGGTCATTTTCCATTTACTTTCTGGGAGGGTAGAACAACCACAAATTCTGATCTGGAGTTCAGTTTGAAGATTCAGAAAGCAACCAGCTTCACTTCAGTATCAAAGCTGAAGCAAAATTCAGAAACCTAGAACTTCATGCATCATATAATTGGAAATCAATAAATGATTATACATTTTCAAAATATATAGGTAAAATATAAGTAGGCATAACATATGCCTGTCAGCCCTCCCAGGTAAACCAGACAGGAAACACAACTAAATGAGCTAATTCTACTTTAGTGTAAGGCTACTTTAACAGAACCTTGCAAGTCTGAAAGTACATATCTCCTGCCCTCCCTATTTACCACCTGAGTAGTTAGGGCGGGTCCTTTCTAAGTTTCTTTTTCCGGCCATTACTCTGCTGTGGACTCCCTTCTGTTATATCTGATTGTTCCCTAGGTGGCATCTCTTCCCCCCCCATCCTGGCTTCCAAGGTCACCCTCACATTCCATCACAATGCCTTTGATGAAAATTAATAGTTGCACAGGCATTTTAATTTGTGCAAGGAACAATTTTACAGTTCGATGCTGTTAAAAAGAGTTATTTAAATTGTCATATTGTTTGGTGGGCAATAGATGATTTTAATAATAAATAATGCATAAATTTCTCTAAGAAGTTACAGACTAATGGTAATGTAGCCTTTTCTGCTAAGCAACTACTCTGGAAGAAGAAATGGAACTGAATGATTCACTTGCCACGTTCTTACTTTGTGGTTGTATGGCAATGAAAGAAAAATGTATTATGCAGGTCCCTGTGATGGACTGGAATGGAGGAAGGGGGGGTGAAAACGGTGCTTTTGTCTCCAGAGCAACGCTCTGGAGATAAGCGGAGAAAGCTGGTGCATCCCTAAACATTCCAGAAGATAGTAGAGAGTTGTGCCTGGGAACTGCTAGTCAGTCTGAGAAGATTTCTGTAAACAGGTCCTGGCAAATAAACCTTGCTGATTGAACCTGCATGGTCTCCAGGAGTTCTTTGGGCTAGGCCTGACATCAATCTTCTCAGACTGACTAGCAGTTCCCAGGCACAACTCTCTACTATCTTCTGGAATGTTTAGGGATGCACCAGCGTTCTCCGCTTATCTCCAGAGCGTTGCTTTGGAGACGAGAGTACCGTTTTCACCCCCCTTCCTCCATTCCAGTTCATCACAGTCCCAATTAGTCAGTGGATTTGAATGGATGTAGGGGAGGAGTATGATCTGTTCAAATAATTTCAAAGCAATCACAGCAGCCCTGCAGATGATCTTGTGGCCTGTTCCTACCCAGTAGGGACTGAGTTCCCGTAAATAAGGCCATTGGGCAACTATCTGCGGACTCAATAAGGGCAGAGAAATGTTGATCTTTTTCTGCCCTTATCACCACAAGGTCATTTTTAACATGGGCTCTTACCCATGTTTGGCCAGATTCTTTCTGGGTCTTCTTATAACAGTATTGCAGGCATCTCTTCTTGTGCTTCAACTTCCTCAGTAAACCAAGGTTTGAAAATGGGCCTAATCAGACCAGTGTCTATGGGAAAAGAAAATAGTGAAAAATCTCCTCAGTGTCTCTCAATGGAGTGGAAGTTGGGCAACAGCTCCAGATGTGGACATCTGCTCAATTTTAAGCCCTTTAATTCCTCCCTCTCAGTTATGACTCAGAGCAGAGGGTATGCAGCCTGCCACATTTTTCCCATGGGTGTGTGTACATATATACAGACAAACATTGCTACTGGTAGAGGGCTTATAGAAAACTTCAGAAGACATTTGTTGTGATCACTATCTGGACTTTTGTGGTCATGAACCTCCCTTAGCTACATTCCTGAACATGAAAATGTCAGTCAGTATATGCAGCTGGATGTGCTTTGCATTTTGTCATCTTAAACCCAAAGAAAAAGGCCGTGTCTTGGATGTAAGGAATTTCCTTGTGCTATTCTATCCAATCAGAGCTCCACCTTTTCAAGAATGCATGCCTTTCTGAGAAAGTTTGCTTAAATATTCAGTGTCTTCAGCCCAGGAAATGGCTGGCTTTCCTTGGAGCAATGAATTAGATTTCACAGTGGATTTAGATTACAGTCCTTAAAAATATTTGATTAACAATTTAATCAATTATCCCAAATAAATATGTAAATGTATCATTGACATTTCTTGCTGTGTGTTCATGCTCGGCATTTATTAAATATTCTAGGCTGTACCGGATAGCATACTAATTTAACAAACATAGCAATTATCATAACTTAGAGAAATGTCCTTTGTATACTGAAGTGATTCTAAGTTACAATCCTATGTGAACATAGGAGTGACCAAGTCCTGTTGCATTCTATAAGGCTTCTGAATAATCATATATAAAATTTCACCGCTAATCTTTTGTGCAAGCTGATCTACATTTTAAGAGATTCTTTGCATGATTTTTAACCTGGAATTTTGAGGAACTATAGATATATCTTGAAATGCTACTGATGTTAATTAACCTCCAGCTGCTCAATGTCGCTGATCTTTTATCTGGAAAGGAATAATTAGTGTACAAACTGCTATACCACATGTAATTGTAGTTAATAAAAGATGTACGGAAATATGAGGTTCATCTAACAGAATCTTTGCCCCAAGATAGAAATTTTTACATTTATGTATGGGTAAGTATCTATTATAGAAAAGTACATGTGCCATATATTAAAAAATAAAATAATATACAGAATGAATTAGAATCAGGAAAATTGTTTGCTAATTTTTTATATTTGGCAAAAGAAAATATGTAAAGGTATTTTTTGCCTCTGTGATCTCCCAGTTGTTTGCTGTTATAAGTACATGAGTACTATGCTTGTTCAACATACTGTGATCTAAAATACTTAGAATTGTGTGGCAGCCTGTATTAAATATTCCTAACTTCTCTCTTTATGTTGATATCTTCAATAAGATTATCAGATGGTATACAGTTATGTCCTGCCCTTCAGGATGTAATAGTTCTCATGTAGCCCTGGGAGAATAATTTGGCTAAAAAAAAAAAAATGTACAGCACTTATTAAAAGCTAGTTAGGTGAAAAGTAGCCATCATCTTGCTCCTTTTTCTAGGTTACTTATGCACCTTTCTTGTTCCTCATTATTAATGGCATTAAATGTAAAAATATCTCCCATAGCAGCCTAAAGTATTGGGTAGATGATATACCTACCAAGACATCACCATCCTTTCAGGTCTATAAAATGTCAAGCTTTTAGTGGCTACTTAGTGTTCTTATCATAATACTTTGGAAACCATCTAGAGAATTTTGCTCACTTAAGCAGTCTGTGAGCATAAATACAAACCATCAAGATGAAAGGTAGTGCATTCTTGAAGCTTTTAAAAGAAAGAGGGATTAAACAGAAGACATTTGTCTATGTTATAGGTTTGTGTTCTGTGTGTATTAGTTTTTTATGGGGCAATCATTGAGTTTATCAAATTAGAAGTCTGCTATACTAGAGATGGAAATCTTCAGTTTCTGTAAGAAAGCCTAACGGAGTGCAATCTGAACTGACGCATAAGCAGTTGCATCAGGGAAATCAATCAGAGGTTTCTACATATGCTTCCTATAGGCTTCCATTAGAGAAAGTAGTAAGAACTAGTTTCAACTACTATGAAACTCAGGTAAGAAGATATGCCTTTATTCAACCCATAGGCTACATGTATGAAAAGATACTGTGTATTACACAAGCAACATTATTTTATTTGTTGATGATGATTGCTCTTACTTTAGGCAAATATTTATTTATGCTAACCTGGCTTTGAAGTTTTCTGAAAGGTTTTTCCAGAAGTGGGTTGTCCCATCCTTTTTTATTCTATTGAATATTCAATACGTTTATGTATTGTTAAGATTCTCTTTTTGTCGGAAGAAGCTTCAGCCCCTTATTGAAATGCTTGGCTAATCAAGCTTCATCTCAGAGGCTAAAGAACTACTCTAAAGGCTTGATTTTATGAAAGGGAGATAAATTAAATTGGCACTGTCTGAAGGTGGGAAACAAATTAAATGACTAGGTACACAGAAAAGTGTGTTCAGTATTCATTTTAAATTTAATTCAATTAATATTTTATTGCATTGATTTTCTGCCCTGGATCAACTATCTTTTTCAAGTGCAACCTTGTTCAGGATATCACTCAATGTCTACGGTGATTCTTGGCCAAAACAAGTTTTGTATTCTTGTTGGGAGCCAACACATAAAAAGGTTCAGCAAATATCATAGTGTACAGAAATGTTCTTTATGAGGACTACCAGAACTGAATTGCAAAAATCCAGACAACACCTAGATGGCAGAAAAGAGAGTTTTCCTTGTTTTCTTGTTGCCATCAAATCACTGTACAATTTTTTGCAGCCCAGATTTGGAAAAGCTTACTCTATGGGATTGCTCTATCTCAGTTCCTGTCCACCTACTCACCTATATCTTTACCTTAGAAAAATCAGAATGCTGTTGACAGTGGAAAATAATTATCTACTGTAGGCTTTAGACCAGTCAATTGATGATTATGATATGCAGAATTTCAGCACACAACTCCATAGAGTGCATATACCTAACAAACCAACCAGAGATTAGCTTCACTGAGAAAGAATACACCCATGGAGTATGATCATCTTCACAGTCAAAATGTTCTTTGTGTGGTGATGTCATTGTATCTCTTTGTTTTTGAAAGACTATGTCTCAATAAGAGCACCCTTGTACATGTATACATAACCATGACAGCCTCTGTCAATTAAATATATAATGTAATTAATTCAGGCCAGGGATAATTCATGTTCTGGGTTATACATATGAAATAGTTCTTTGTAAGTTGTTACTAGCCAGATTTCTGCCTGTCATATGAGAAACTGTATATGTAGTCAGCTTGGGGTATATTAGAATCTCTTCAGCCTTTCCTTGTGGGAAGATCAATTGTAGAGTTAGATTGTTTATCCCATTAAATCATTCATTATTAATTCTTCTAGTGGTTCTGGTAATTTACACAAGCAACCAAATGACAAGAGAGCTATGTACATGTTAATTAATCCTACCATTACTCAAAACATGGGGGTATTGATTGCATTTCTATATTTCCTGCAAGCTTTCCTACATGAGCTGTGGTTAGATAACATATTTTCAGTGGCAGGCATTTATTAGGTCTCAGGGTGAAATCTGCATACACTGCCGAGGTGACTATGGTGGACTGTAATTTGCATTTAATTTACATATTATTATGTATTATCTAAGACATTTGCTGAGAATTTCTAGAAAATTATACCCCATAGGTTTTCTCTAGGTAAGCTTCATTTAAAAATTGTTGGAGATGTTAATAAAAATTGGAAATTATTGTAGCCTATCAAGCCTACTATAACCCATGATGGTGACATATCTGGAGTTTGATTGGCCCTGTTTTTAAGGACTACCTGTTGCTGCAGAATGAAGGTTTGAAGATTTATCATGCACTTGGAGAATGGTGTTTCAGTTGTATAGAACTGAACAAAAGCAACATTTTATCTAAATAAGAGTTTAGATAAAGATATTCTTTTATCTTGCACAGAAAGAAAAGGAAATACTGAGATGATGAATAGAATGCATTTATATTTCATTAAATAATTTTACATGCTGATGAACTGTTGAAAATTTGTCAGAACAATATATAAAATTTCAACTAGGCATGTACAAAATGTTCTATGCACAGACCATTGCATGCATGGAACAGCCAGGTTCAGGTAGCCAGTCCATGGACTAAAACATATATGTTCTGTCAGCCACAGAACAGGAACACACACGTTTGGTCAGTGCATGGACTGGGAATATATATGTTTTAGGGACAGGTCTTCCAGGGAGAAAGACAATGGGGAAAAAGCAAAGCCATTGGTGGTGGTGGTGGTGGCATTGATAGCAAGGGGAAGAAAAGCATTGAAAATATAGGGGAGGGGCAGGCAGGGCGGGTTGGCTTATGCAGCCCTTGGAAAGAAGTACAGCGGGAGAGGGAAGGGAAGGGAAGGGACTAGGTAGGCTGGCACACAGTCCAAAGAGAGGAGGAGGGGAAAGAAGTGCAAAATATATAAATCTACCCTACTCACCATGCAAAGCCTCTCTGGAATTTGTCTCAAACAAAACCCAGAAGATTTTCTGGAGTTTGGTACAGCCAGAGCTTTTGGTCAAACTCCCAGACCATAGGGCAAAATACATTTTATACTGTATGCACCCTTACACTTTTAACCATACGTGTGTGTATGTGTGTACACACACACACACACACTTGCATAGTACATCTGAACTACTAAGACACAGATGTTCCTTATATCCTTTATTATGATATACAGTATGAAAACCAACAGAGGTGAATATGTGTAGCTCAGGGTTGAACTGTGGAGTCCTTGGGGTTCTCTGAGCTTGGTTCTTTTCTTGTAAACGTTTCATTACCTGGCTAAGTAACATCTTCAGTGCACCTAGCCAGGTAATGAAACATTTGCAAGAAAAGAACCAAGCTCAGAGAACCCCAAGGACTCCACAGTATGAAAACCTTTAAGATACTGAATATAGCTGTCCAGAGATCTAGATTCAAAGGCGCAAAATATGATTTAGAACACATGTGAGCACTCAAGTAACACCTGTTGGGAACACTTTAACACAGCTGGGTCTTTTCCTGGATTCATGTCAATGCCGACTGCCCTCTGATGCACAAACTGATGCACAAACCGTGGAAAAGCCACGTTTATCATCAGTGAACTCATCGCTCCCCAGTGACTGATTGACTCTCCTCCTTCTGCACATCACCAGCCAGTGAGAAAAAGATCTGACAATCATGGTGTTGGTGCAGAGGATGGGTGTGGCTGCAGTGCTCTTTCCATTATCCCTAGATTCCTTCCTGTGCCCCTCTTCCAGCCCCATTCTGTTGTAACCCAGTAAAAAATCAGTTTAAAAAATTGGTTATTTCATCCCACAAGTGATCTAACAGTAAAATATGTATTTTGTTTAGTAACTGCATGTCAATAAATGACAAGCAAAATGATATTCTGTGCTTTACAATAAACAGATTATATATTCCTAAGGTTCAAAAGTATAATAAACAAGGCTTGATGATCCTGTCTCTGTGTTCATGTGTGTGTGTGTACACATACATACACATACTTACATACATACATGCACACTCCAAATGAACATATTTCAAATGATGTCCAGATCTAATGTCATCATCATTCACTTTATATATTATGGTTGTGTAGTGATCCAGATTCATAGGATGGACTCTGCTTCTGAAATGTATACAAAAGTGCCTGTAGCATATGCTGGGAACTTCCTTAAACAAAATGTATCTTTTCTGGGATCACATACCAGGTACAGAGGGCAGATACGCAAACCCAGGAAATGGTGCAGCTGTTTCAAGGTGTTCCCAGTAGGTGTTACGTGAGTCCATTTCTGTGCTTCAAATCACAGTTTGCTCTTCAAATCCAGATCTCTGCACTGCCCTATTGTATATTACTATTACTTATATTATGACAATTGCTCAACCCCTTTGTGAGAACATTCTGAACTTCCTCAAATTAATCTGGGAACACATATTAGTCCATGCTAAGAGGTTGCCAGTTCAGAAGCCCCATGGTTACCATTAAAGGAAAGCGTTATGAAAAAAACGCCACCCCTTCCCATTTCTGCAGGTGATAGTTTCTTTAACTAGGATAAAACACAGAAAGAATATAGGCATGCACAATTATACTTTATCTTTAACAGTAAAAAAAAAAAAAAGTTAGAGCATAGCATATGTTGTGAAAGGAAAAGAAACAAAACTATGCTAAAAGAAGGGATTGGAAACTTGGATTGGAATAAACTGAATGAGAGTCAAATGAGAATGGCCAAGATCAAGTGAAATTAAGAAAGGTTTAAAAAATCAGTCATCTGTAATTTGTTCACGAGAGAAAAAGAACCATGACACAGAACCATATAACATGAGAGTATGGGGAAAAATTAAATGTGATTGTGAGTGAAAGCAAATATGCATATATACAGTATATCCAGCCATTCTGACTGTGACTGGGGCAAATGTTGGTGGTCTGTTTGCAAGGATCAATCTCATCTTAGCACAGATCTCTTGGTCATGGAATCCAAAACTCTTTCTGTTCTCCTCTAAATGAAAATGTTTTATATGAACAAGCCCCCCCAAATCTTTAATTGCCACTTCCCCCCACAATTGCCACTGAACTACCTTTGTAGTATAGCAGAGTTCCTGAAATATAAATTAGAAGTAGAGGATTTTGAATCTGGACAGAGTATTTACAGATGTCCAGCCCATACTGACTGAGTTAATAACTACCTTTAATTGTCCAATTGTTCACAGGTTTTGGGCTTCACCCAAAATAACAGTATAACCCTAGCTTATACCTTCTGGCTTATTATTACAGTACTGCAATCACAAAGAAAAAAAAACGTTTTCTGTTCTGTTTGATTCCACTAATCTATCATTTTTAACTAACCAAACTGCACCAATGTAAGGAATAAAATATATAGAAGCTGAAGTGATGCTTAATTGCAATAGTGTTTACTATTTTGCAATAATCTTGTGGAAACTATCAGAGAGAAAATGGTCAATGGTCAACAGATAACAAAAACATAAGGTCTGCATGGGATCAGACTAAAGGTTAATTTAATCTGGACTTCTATTCTCAGATGGCAAAGCAGACTATGTGAGCTGTAGAAGAATCATTCTACTCGGATTCCCCAGGAAGTTCTAATCATCCCCTCTAGCCAGTGATAATCTTATTCTTCATACTTTGCCTGATTTCTTTTTAAAACTATCCAAATTGACAATGATCACTACAACTTGAGGTGGTTGATTCCATAGTTTTAACTAAGTGTTACATGAAGAAGTAATTCCTTTCATTTCTTTTGAATCCTTCATCACTGAGTTTCATTAGATGATTTCACATACTAGTATTTCTAGAGAGGACAAAAAGTTATCTCTATTTGCTACTCTCTGGCTCATCAACATATCAGGGATGTCAGTGCACCCAAGAATACCTCCTTGCCATAATTCCAACTGATTTTTTATATTAAAAATAAAATAAAAAAGGAAAGATGACGTGCTACAAAGAAAAACACAGCAGCAACTTTTTCATTTCCATGAAAGCCTAAAGGAACAAAATGAGCTCAATCAGCATTTAAAATAACTTTGATGGGTAGCCCAGTGCTTAGTTTAAAACTCTTCCCACTTGACCAGGAAAAGGCACACTGATGAGTTGAGACAGTGGAAAAACTCTTGCAAGAGGAAGGGCTAGAAAGGATGGCAGATGGCATTCTGGAAATCAATCCTTGCTAGCTGGCAACTGCTTTAAATGGGTAAGCCCAATCCACAGCTTTTTTGCAAGAATGCCCATTGCATGTTCAAAGAATTTCAAATGTGCCCACTAGCCACTGCATAATTTTATATACCTCTTTCATGTTCATGTTGCTCATGCTTTCATTAATTTAAAATATCAAAATACTGAGACCTTTCAGGATATTTCACCACAGATGTTTTAGATTAAGTGCATTGTGTACTGCTGAGAGTTGTTTAATTATGGCAGTACAGAAATTGAATAACTAAATAAATAAGGAATAGCTCCAGTTCCCTGAAAATTTAATTTCCATTTCTGAATCCTTCCCAGAGGTGCAAGTTCGTTTTTGAGAAACAGTGGACAAGGACAACAGCAAGGATCACAAGAGTCATCACATCAGAAATTCCTATAAAGGCATTATGATCCTAACAGTTTTCAGTTTGATTCATTTCCTAATTAATGCAATTAAGAGTGGATGATGATGCCCAAGGTCAACTTTTTTTAAATCAAGCATTAGTTATGCTATAACATCTTATAATTATCCATGTTAGCATTATAATCATGATAATAATAATGACAATGAGCAATTAAAATAACAATTTCAAAAGCAGCAGACAAAAAGAAAACTGAAAAACAGCGTTCCTTTACATACCCCATAACAATAGAGATGTAATAAACTTGAAAGTCCAGAAAGAATAAAAAAGTGTTTAGCCCAGTGCTAAAAAGAAGAACAAAGAACCTCCCAGAGCCTCCCTTTGCTAACCAGCAGTGTGCCTTGACCGAGAGATCTTGTCGGTGAATGGCCTTCTCCCTCATCTTAAGAGGAATGGCTCCATCAGATACGTTCATTCCATGCTGTGAAGAGCTGTATATGTTGACAGTACTCTGAACTGGGCCCTGTAAGTAACTGGGATTTTGTGACCAAGATGTAATTCTGGCAAGATGTGAAGCTAACACCGAGTTCAATTCTGCACTTTAACTGTCCTCTTTTTGCAAGAGCTGAAGTTTCTGGACCATATGTAAGGGCAGTCTCATATTCTCCTAACGTTCAAGTAATGACTCAGGACTCATTGGCATGGTCTTGACTTCTGGAGCAATACAGGGCAAGCCTGAGGCACTGCCATAATGTGGTCCTTTTAAAGTCATCCTGCATTTGGGGGACAATGATCTCTAGGCTTATTATAAAAAAACATATTCTGTTTGGTTCTGACTCAGAAAGTGAAAAGAATATCTGCCAGAGATCAAAGACATCCACAGTCAAATAAAGTTTCCATTTACTTGATGGGTGGATCTGGAATATTGCATTCAGCAGGAAGAGACAAAAGAAAATTGCTCTGAGTATTTCCTTGAATCACCTTTGCTATTGTCACAGTAGGTGGTGTTCAGACAAATCTCAGCAAGCAATTTTTAAATTAAAATCAATGAATCATATTTTTTGCCAATATGCCATGCTATCATTTTATTTTAGTGTGTTTTTTATGAAAGCAAATTAAATTTGAGGACAGAATTTCCACAAATGATTACATCTGCTGAAATGCTCACTGGGGTTATGGCTTCTCTGATGATAAAAGAAAATGTGGGGAAAATGGATATATATGTATAGTGCAAAAGGATTATTTTTTTTCCCTTATCTTTCATTTTTGTTTGATGTCCTGCAAAGGACAGAATAGAATAGTTTTAAAGAAAAAAGAAAAAAGAAAAAAGAAAAAAGAAAAAAAACCCGCTATGCATGTTGTTGTTCTTTTTAAGAGCGAGGAAAGGATGAATTGGAAGATAACATTTCAATGACAAAAAGAAAATAATATCAAATATCAGTTGGCTTCTCTTTTGGAACTTCCATAACCACAAACGTATAAATATAATTTTCATACATTAGGTTACCATTGTCAGCCTGAGACTGAGCAAGTGGCATAAATAAGGATATAATCATTTGTGAAATGAGGTGTCTCCTTTCAACTGTTAATAATAATAATAATAATAAAAAAGATAGGATCAAATAAAGAAAGAATCTATTGGAAAAATGGTTGGTATTAAATTAACACTGAGGCAGATAGACAAGCAGACTTTTCTCAACTATAATTGCTTTCAAAGGAAATGAGGTACGGGTGATGTGACAGAAACATATAATGCAGAACTATGTGTGAAGGCCTTTCTGAAGTTCCCCATTATCACACAGACTCAGACACAGAAACACATACAATCTGAGTTAATATAATAAATACCCTAATCCACATGTCTGATGTATATACATATATATCCATATGTACATATCCTTCTTAATTATTGTACTGAAGCAAGATATATCACGCCTGGTTGTATGATTTGAGATAAACCTAATTAGGTTCAATGATTTTTTTCCCCAAATTTTAACTTGCATCTATGTTCCTGAGTACTGCTTTAAACCTTGTGCTTTTTGATATCAAATTAATTAGCTTATGATGCAGAATGCCATGTTTGCTTTAAGATGTATACTAAGAGGGCTACTGGTTCAAGAGAGATCTGTGAATTATTCTAAATGTGGTTCATTCCAGCATT
The DNA here is from genome assembly GCF_059951505.1 of Python bivittatus. Classification (NCBI taxonomy): domain Eukaryota; kingdom Metazoa; phylum Chordata; class Lepidosauria; order Squamata; family Pythonidae; genus Python; species Python bivittatus. The sequence continues at coordinate 16,161,285 of NW_028277035.1, forward strand.
GCATGTAGTCAATTGTGTGCCTATTCTCCTATTTAAAACTCACACACACATAAGAATTTTTTTTTGTTCTCTGCATTTTAATCTATTCTAATATGTTATTTAGTATGCATTTTTATATGCAGCTTTCTCTAATACACATATTTTTACATAACTTTCCATGACACACACATTTTTATATGCAAGTTTTAAGCTATCACAAAACCTGAAGAAATATAGAATCTGAAGTATAATTGCCTCAATCCATACAGAAGCCTGTGAAATGAAAATAAGCACAGAAATGGGCTTAAAATGTGTACTAGTAACATTCTTTGACATCCCTAGAACCTGCCTGAAATGTTGATACCCATTTACCTGCTGGTCTAGATAGGCCATCGGATAGATGGATAAAAAAAAGCCTCAGTGTTCAGATAAACTATCTTTCTGATGCAACCATTTCATCTTAATAGCCAAGCCTGAAACAAAATTTACTCTTTACTCTCAGCAAGAACTAATGCTTATCAAATGCCCTGGTCAAACACAATAAAATCACACTGGGTAAAGAAATTGCTTTTGTAATTGATTTACTAGTTTTCATAGAAAAGGCAATTTCAATATCATTTTCATTAAATTGCTCATCTACAACAGGGAAAAAAAAAATTCTATATGTAAAGGCCAAATGCCTTAGTTTCCATGAAATGACATAGACTGACCGATGCTTGAACAAAATTATGTTGGTGTAGCCAAAAGCTGAGCTACAGGGTTTGGGATGTTAACATTGCATTTTTGAGTTCCAACTCCTCCTCCTCCTCCTCCTCCATCTCCTCCGTCTTCATCTTCTGTCAGGTGGGGGGACAATTTTGCTTGCCTTCAGAAGGTGGAAAGTATAAAGTTTCTACATCATTTGAGCTTATTATGGGTCTCTCTCTTTCTCTCTCTGAGCATGTGCATTATTTTCTTCATACATATAAGTAAAATAGGTTAGGTGACAAGTGCTTTCCCCACATATAGGCAGCTTTTCTGAATCATAACATTTTTTGATATGTAGATCTGAATCAGGTTCTACATTTGGCTAAAGATATTTTGGAATTTTGGCAGGGATATTTACAAGTTAAGGAAATCTTTTCCAAGTAGGTAGGCATCTGATGAAGCCCAGATAGCCATTATTTGCCTTTAACTTGAGTGTGTGTGTGCCTTCGAGTCAGTGTTGACTCCTGGCAACTGCCTGGGCTAGTCCCTGCAGTCTTCTTGGCAACATTTCAGAAGTGATTTGCCATTGCCTCCTTCCTAGGGCTGAGAGGAAATGACTGGCCAAAGGCCATCCATTTGGCACCATGCCTAAGGAGGGACTAGAACCTACAGTCCCCCAGTTTCTAGCCTGGTATCTTAACCACTACACCAAACTGGCTTTCTTAGCCTGAGTATTCCTTGTTTTTTCCTCTCAAATTACAATTGATTGGTATACAGAATTTTGTCTGAATGTTTTGAATTTTCAACAAAAGCAATTGATGTCACACCATTCTCAATACTTTGAGCCATTTCTTTTTTTTTTTAAACACAAACTATGGAGTTAACAGTTATAATTGACCCCATTCTTTTTTCAGCTGCATAATGGATGATTTAAACAACAGCAACACTATCTAACCTTGTCTATGAGTGCATTCTAAAATGCTTACAAAAATTCTGAACTGATAATTATCTAGTGCAGTACTAAGTCACCACCGTGTTACAGCCCTCACCCTCCCTCCAAAAGCTACCAGTTTGAGAAACATTTTCTCAAAATGTTGAATTCTATGTATACTTTTTGTTTAAAGTTGGCTGTAGTACTATACTTTTTCAAGTCCATAGGCACATAACACCCATGCAGTGGTCCTCTTTATGCAAGGGCCTTTCCTCACTGCTGAGTGAAAGAACTATTCACCCATCACTGAGTTGGCAGAAAACTATGAAGTCATGAAATTTGCTGTCTCCATTGCTGATTGATCCTGTCTTGCCCTATTGCTTCTGCTTAAAGTTATTGCTGTACCTGATTTCTCTTCAAGATAATGGGTGACAAAAAGGAAATCTCCATAGCTGTCTCTGAAACCGGGGCCAGAAAAAAGCTTGCTTCTGTATTTTTATGTGGCAGAGTCCTGATGATCTGCAACTGACTCATTTTATTAAATAATTTTTAAAAATGCTATGAAAGTTGAAATGCTATTGAATTAACATTTGATTAGGGCATGAAGAGAATTCATCACAGTTTATTCTCTTTCTTTTGCCCCTTCTTTCTCTCTAACATACAAGGAATTATTGTCTTTTCAGCCCATGAAAGACCAGAAGCTCCATTAAAATAAATCTTCCTTGTATATAATGCAACATTATAGAGCCCTGAACTGACATTTAAAATACCTGCTTGTTCAAATGACATTGTTCTTATTAGCAACAATTAATTACCCTGATCTCACTCTCTTTTATGTATTATAATTCATGGATTACTGAAATTCATAATTGAATAATGTCTAGAAGTCACCTAGAGGTATTAAAGTAATTCTCTCTTATAATTGCCTGACTAAATAAGAATGACAGTAACTTTAGAGTTTTCTTTCTGATTAGGGCTGCTGTAGGCTTGTAGTCGACTCAATATAGCATAAATCAATAAAGTAAAATTTTCCAGGTGGTAAACCAATTGTCAGTTCACAGAACCCAATAACTCGATGCAGGATTTATTTTTTAAAAAAAAAAGCATGAGGGAAAGAATAAGACTAGCAGCCTTGTTAGCACAAGGCTAAGCATCCTGTATGCATGCTTAGCTATGTAAAACCCAGTTTCATTCAGTGCAGCATTTGTCATTCATAGGAATTAACCCTTCATTTTTTAATGTAAAAAGCAGGATGCCATGAGCTGACTATGCTGATCAATGGTAATAAAGGTCATGGGCTTTCTCTAACTTCAAGCAGCTGTCTGGGCCACCACCATGGCAGATCCAGTTTCATGTGCCAATATTTCACCACGTACGCTATCAATACAATTGTTCCAAATCCTGCTATTCCTAAATATGGGAAGGAAGTCTTAATATGGGGCAACAGGGGCATGGAAATGGATAACCATGTACCAAAAATTTTCAGCTTCCACAAAGTAGATAAAGTAGTTTACTTCTACATAGATACAAAAAGTCAAGTCTCTCTCAAGCTGAGCTCAGCTCTTGGTTACTACATGGACATGAATGAAAGTGATTTGCTCCTGCTGTCTTCCAGATGTTCTTCTGACTTCCCAGTCGAGCCAGTGGCTCTGGGATTCCTGGGTGATATCTTACCCAGTACAAATATAGTTTGTCTTAATGGAATAATTGAAAGTAGAGTAAGCCATGATTCTCCCACTGGTAGTGGACCTGCTGCCCAGAGTGGTACCTCCACTTTTTAAAAAGTGGTTTTGTGGAAATTGCTTTGGTCAATCTAGGCAAAGATGAACTGCTGCTTAGACATTTGTATATGCATGGAGAAAAGAGGGGGAAACCTTGCTTTAAGTGGTTGTGTTGCTCAAAGTTTCAAAGTGTTCCTCTGAAGCTCTGCACACGCCCAGTAAGGATGCTTGATGGTTTTAGCAAATCAGTTTAATTCTTGATCATAACAAGGATCAGTTCACTTTTTTTTTTTAATTGCCTTTAGCATCAGTCAGTCACTCCATACACAGAAAAGGATTTGAGTGGGTAAATAGCCTTAGGATTTACTATCCAAATGAGTCTACTGCAGGTTAGTTCTCAGAGACCTATTATCAAATGTGAAGCAAGCTTTTATTCAACAAGTCTTTAGGCTTTCTCGGTCTCTCTGAACAACTGCTGGGCTAATCTAAATTCCAGATATTTTTAAAAAGCAATCAAACTACATTGGTATATGTAGTTTGATAATGTTGTAGGGAGATCAGGAGGGGAGCTACTGTATTAGGGCTGTGTTAGCTGTTCAGAGACTCCCTTTTGTGAAGACCCTTCTGAAGCTATTGCTTGGAGCATCAAGGCAGCAGCAGCCTTTAAGGCGTGTCAGCTCTGAGGCCCTTTTACAATCTCTGCTTCCATCAATTCTGGCAGAGGACAGCCTTTGAAAAACATGGCCATCTCAATGCCCTGAGCAGTAGATTTAGGAGACCCTCCACCAAGCATCCTCCAAGTGGCTTGCGCAGTTCTAGTAGCTACCTTCTTTATGGAGTTTCTTTTTCCTTCTTTCTTTAGGTATCTATTATTATTACAATAACATGAATTACAGCAGCATACATAAACTATATCCAGAGGCATCCACTGAGTGAGTTTGGTGTAGTGATCAAGGCACCAGGCTAGAAACCAGGAGACAGTGAGTTCTAGTCCCACCCACCCCATGAAGCCATCTGGGTGACCCTGGGCCAGTCACACTCTCTCAGGAGCCTAGGAAACAGGCAATGGCAAACCACTTCTGAAAATCCTTGCCAAGAAAACTGCAGGGGCTTGTCCTGGCAATCAGGAGTCAAAAACTGAGTTGAAGGCACGTACACACAAATCCATGGGGGAGAGGCAAAAAAAATCAAGATGGCACTGCTGAAGTGCTGCCCTTTGTCCCCACAGAGGTGGGGCTTTGATCATGTACTGGCAGCTGCTATCTTTCCTTTTTTTAACCCCCCCCCCACCACCACCACCAGACACTGCCGTTTATGTCTGCTGATAAGGCAGTTTTACAGCGGAAGAATCAGTGTTATGGAACAAGAAAACTGCATCAGGAAAAAATCCTCTTTCTAACCTGGGGTATTGTGAACATAAATGGAAAACATAGCTCAGTATAAACTACTGTAAAATGATATTCACTGAAGAAAAACTCCTATTAGCATGCCAGAGTTTTATCCTGTTTGCAGAATCTAGAAAGAAAGAAAGAAAGAAAGAAAGAAAGAAAGAAAGAAAGAAAGAAAGAAAGAAAGAAAGAAAGAAAGAAAGAAAGAAAGATAGATGATCAGAGTAACCTTTTTGTTTGTGAAAATAGGCACATCATGCACAGGGTAAATGACAAAAGTTGCCTAGCACTGAAGGGCTTTGAGTCATCTGAAGGTTTACTGAGGCACCCTAATTTTTATTGCCACTGTACTTCCTCCCCTACCTGATCTAATCACTATTGTTTAAGCAGTAACCCAGCTATTACAGGTCTACAGCTGACAAAGAACTGAAGAAAGGAGCGCAGGCTGTCAAAACGTGCTGTCATGGTGAATACATAGGGTGTGAAATTGAAGTAATAACTGGAATATCTGCAGCATCTGCTCAAAGTTTCTTTTTCTTTTTCTTTTCCCTGACAATTTCAGCCAGGCAGGGTCCTCCCAACTTCAGCTGAGTGATGATATTTAATAACTGTCAGATGTGTTTGTCTTTCTGCTGCCTGTATGATATAGCATTAGTTGATGGGGGAGGAAAAAGCTTTCAAATTGTTAGGGAGGATTCAAGCTGACAGTTCCACCAAAGTAGGGGTGATGAGAACAATAATAGTCCTTGAGGAACATGCATGGTTGACAAAATGTTAACTTGGCTATGTTGTGCCAAAAGGCTCAAGGAAAAGAGAAATGCTTGCATGAGATGAAGATGATGAGTTCACTTGTCAGGAAGAGAAAGAACCTTATCTCCTTGCTAATTAACAGATTGTTTACTACAATGGGTATTGTTCAATCCATGCAAAACCACTCAGCAATGGATATTATTCCATTTCAAGCCTCTCAAGGGATCTCATTTGGTAAGCATCTTCCCCCCCTGCGTATAGTTCTGACCCCCCACTCCCAAAAGCATAAAATGTAGTAAGATCTTGATTTTTGAAGTCTTTTCAGAATCACCGTGTGGGAAAGGAAACATTGAATTAACTTTCCAGTCCTTTAATGGTGAAACAGAAGGTCTTAAAATTAATTCAATGTTTATCCAATGGGGGGGGGGGGAACTCTCCAAGGAGGGTTTGAGATCCATCTTACCTCTGTTGAATTGTTCTTACTCAATGGACTTCCAATAATTAATTTAGGCATCCATGTCACTTTTGGCATTCCCAGTCACTATATTCAGGTTCCTTTCCCCCTTTGAACAGTTGACACACTCCATTCAACTTACCTTAAAACAGCTTTTCTAGCACTTTCCAGCTTATTGTGTAGTACAGAGGTGCTGCTGTTCAAAATAAACAAATCTAGGACAATTTGTATCATATGAAATGATTCAGACTGATCTTTGGAACCAAACATTTGAGATTTAGAACATGCATAGCCCTTAAGCCTTAAAAAAATCTTCTTACTTCTTATATCAGTTAACACTTCTGCCACAAATTTGGCACCTTTATACAAGCTACACAAATTTGATAACTTTATACAAGCTACACAGATATGTAATATATTAGTAATTTCAAATTAACTAAGATGATCTGTTACATAGAGATCAGTAAATAAGAAGCCTGTTTTTCTTTGTTATTTTTATATATATCCAACCCTATTCTTGTGAACTTGGGTCCCAGATCAATAATAGATTAACTCAAAATCCTTCTCTCTCTCTGTCTCTCGTTACACACACACACACACACACACACACACACACAGTTTTAACAAAGCAGCCACCAAATGTAGGGGCTGGAGACAAATGTTACACATATGGAGGTCAAATGTCAATTTCTGCTTTATGTGTATTTTGAAAGAACACCTTGAGCCCCTAAGGAAATATAACACATTTTCTTAGTGTATATATGTGTTTTTCCTCTTTTTCAAATAATTTGGCAGTGGTTCCACTACTCCCCTTCCTGAAGGAGTGGGGGGAGGGAAGGGGAGTAGTGGAATGTTGAAATGATTGCTTCAAACCTCACAGCTATTTGTGGGTATCAGGAAGGGATCTAGCTGATTCCACTGACATCTTGCTGACAGACATATCACAAAGCCTCACAAGGATGTCATAATCTTTGGTTATGCAAATCTGTGGATCAAGATTGCTTGGAGGCAGACAGCTAAGCAGATGATAATGTAGCCCCCTCATAGTACATCAGCAATTATTTTGACAGAAGAATTGGAATGTTTCTGAAATAACAAGGTAGGAAGGAAAATAGCAGTGGCTTTATGTGCAGCTAGATATTGATAATCAAAATGCAGGTTAATTGAATTCAACATGTGGAGCCCCATTCCCTGCTTTTTTTTTTTTAAATTAATGAATGAAAAACAATAAAACTTAAACTCCTGATCAGCATGTTTTCTCCTCATCTAATGTACCACAGAAGAATATGGCAAGGCAAATGCAGATTTTCAACTGAAAGAGATTACTTATTTATTAAAATATCTATTATCACCCAAATCAAAGGAACTTAGGGAAGGAGACATTAAATACAAGCAAGCAAAATCACAGAAACACATTAAGCCTCATTAAAATATTGAAACCCATTGGTTAAGAATGCTTGTAAACTATTCCTTCATCATTCTGGTCCAGTTACAGACCATATATAGTCAAAAATTGATTTCAGCATATAGCATATGAATCTTTTCATTGGGGTTCTCAACATGGTGCTCAAGGATCTAAATGTACCCACAGATACCTCCTTTGGCCTCTGTTAGATACCTTGCCTCACTATCCACCCACTTACCTCTCTTCCAACCCCCTGGAAGGTGGCATGTTGGAAAGCAAAGCTTTAACCTCAGCATTATCAACATTTCCAGGAGTATCTCTGAGTTCCACCTAGGCCTTATAGGTATTCTTAAAAAGTAGAAAGGGAAGATAGTTATAGTCTGTTCCTTTGTTTGTGAAGGTATTCATCATTCCACCCCCAGCAATAAATTAAAGTGGTAGGAAGCATTTGGTTGGTTTATAGGCAGAGTCCATTTGCCTCTGGAAAATGAGTATGCTATAATAGGATAATCCTACACAACAGCCATTTTTTAAATGGGGAAGTCCCTCTATGGCAGCTGTTTTCTGAGAATACCCATGATACACTCTCAAAATTGCACTGGCTGAATAGATGGAAGATTTTTGCACAAGCAGTTGAAGTTGGATAAGAAGCAGAAATGTGCACAAGAATAACTGGATCAGGGACGATTAGCCTGCTCTTTCCTCCATGTACTATCAATACTGCTGCTGTTGTTTATAGCAATTCCAATGCATCTTTTTAAAGTGGGGACAATAGAATGAATTTCCCAAGGCCGTATACATAGAGAGGAACCCATCCAAACTACCAATATTTTACTTCCAAGGTGGCAAACAAATTAAATTAAAATGCCCAGAATTATTTCAGTATTTCAATGCCCCCCTCCCTCCCTTACTGACTTCAAAGATAAAAATACAACAGAGAAAATAAAAATACCCAGATTGTAGGGTGCAGTGAGAAAGAATTGGAAGGAGAGTGTTCAAATAAACATTTTGCTCCTCCAATTCATACAAGGGCCTGTAGCTCTTGCAAATAGTTATATTATTATTGTGAGGCAAACATAGATGTCCTTCTTTGCATTCAAGATGGGGAGGCTGGGTATGATATAGGACAAGCAAACACCCAATGTATATTTGTTCATGATTTCTCAGAGAAATGATGCAAGGTCTAAGAATTCTTGGTGTGAATGGAAAGTTTCAAGCTTTGTTTTCTGGATAACGGTGAAGGGGATCCATAATCACAATGTGAATATAGATCTTTATAAGATGAATCTACAGCAGGGGTCAGCAACCTTCTATGTAGGGGCCAGGGGCCATGCCACCTCTGCCACTTCCTCCTCACCAATACCAGAAGGACTTTTTCTTCTGCCCACGCTGATACTGATGGTGAAGCCATTACCAAAATGGCTGCTCAAGGCAAGTGCTCTTTCTCTCTAGTTTCTATGAGCCAGGTATATCTATTTCTTTTGGGACCACAGGCCAGATGATTTCTGGTGATAGCCATATCTGGCCCACAGGCCATAGGTTGCTGATCCCTTATCTGCAGTGAAGCATATGTCTATTTTACTAACTGGGCACAAAGCCCAACTTAGTGTGGAATGGGGTGGAAATCCAAAATGGAACTCCATCACCAATGTGTAATATGGTGTTCAAAGTGAAATGCAAGACAAAAAAAAAAAAAAGTTTATTACTTCTTCAAGAAAGTTGCTTTGGGTTCAGGGTTTATAGATCCAGCCTCAAATGAGAAAGATCCTAATGATCTATTATACTAATTATCATCTGCTCTCAGGAACAGAGTAATCATGGATTATACAGTATGGATATAATTCCAAAAAGGGTTACATTTGGGGTATCTGGGGGTGGGGTCAAAAATATCAGGACAGCAGATACGACCCTGTGATTGGAACTCCACCCCTTTTTAATGGAGTCACACATACTAAAAAGGGCTTGGGGCTTTGATCACATGGTTGTGCCCACCCTCTTGACTTTTTGGATCCCCCTCACTTCAGATACCCCTGGTTACAGCCAGAAAATCTACAGAAGAGTAGTCAGTTAATTTGAAAATCAAAAATCACACTTGTTTCAGTTCCAGTGACATTTCCAGAGGCATTGATAAGAAAGCAAAAACCACAATGCAGGCAACCAAGAGTGAATATTCCAGGCTGTGTATGCCAGAATCCTCGGTATAAGGCTTACCTGTGGTACATATTGATTCCAACAATGAACTATTGACATTGCTATTATCTGCCATCAAGTCATTGTCAACTCTTAGCAACTACATTTTCTCCATGACAATCTGTCCCTAGCCTAGCCTTTCAAGTCTTCCAACAGTGCACCCATCGCCATGTAACTGGGTCGATCTACCTTGCTGCTGGTTGTCCTCCTCTTTCCTAACATTAGAAACTTCCCCAGAGAGCAAGGCCTTTGCATATTGTTATCCATGTGGTTTTCTTTTCCATGTGAAAATACAGGAGTGGCTTACCATTGCCTTCCCCTGTACAGTATGAATTGATGCCTTTGCCATTGTCACAAAAGTGATCATCTGCCTTCAGCTTCTTCCTATATTGTTACTGCCTGCTTCCTTTAGCTGGACAGCTGGGATGACCTTCATGCATTGGGTGAGTCTTGGCATGCATTCCCAACATTCTTTGCTCATCCTTTCCAGGAATACCCCCCACCCCCACCACAATGAGGCAGCACAGCAGGACTTGGGGAGGCACCCATTTTTACTGTGGTTAAAAAAAAAAAAAAAATCTTTATATCTTTGTAAGTAATATTCCACTATACTGCCCATCCTATTTTTAGTCTTATTGATAGATCTCTAGAGAGATAGATCTGATAGATGATCCTAGGACTGGATACATTAATATGCCAACCAATCTATATATTTCACCAGCATGCAGGATGTGCATTATAGGCCTTATACATGATGCCTGTAATCTGTGCATGCAGATCCTTCTTCCTTAATGCCAAGCTCTTCTGTTTTGCCTATCGTGAACTACTGAACTATAGAGGTCAACCAAATGGATTGTTATTATATCCTAGTGGGAAAAAAAAATATCCTGAGAGCCTATTGCAGGGACAGTGTTTTTGACCTTAGGAAGTGGTAGCATGATAACCATGCTGACCTCCCATAATATAAAAACTTGAAGAGTGAACCTATCTCACCACCCAAACTAAAAGGGTTCAGATGGGCTTCAGAGAGCATCCCTGGGGCCAGGGATGAGATTACAATGAATGATGTTTTCTGTGTACAATAAAATCCCAGGAATTGAAAAAGGTGAGAGGCATCAGTCTGATGATGCAGAGTCGTATCTTAAGAGCTGTCATTTCTTTCTCCCTGCTGCACCACAGCTTCCTTCTGAACTTACCCATGAGCTGGCTTCTGAAGTGCAGTCACCCCTTCAATCTGAGTGAAAATTCATCTGTTGCATGGCCATGGGATTCAGTCACTGGAGGAATGTGGAAAATGATAACCTGTAACTGAATTGCCTGTCACAGATTGGGTGCCATTTGCAAGGGTCTCTAGGACTTTTGCCTGTCATGAACATCTGATGCAAGTGCTCAGCTTTTCAGGGAAGGATTGCAAAGAATCCTTTGGTGGCCACCAGGACTTACAGTCCTCTCAATAGTCCTGCTGGCTGAATGGCTGGGGATGGGGAAGGAGTTCAGCCATTGCTATCATGATGTCTTTGCAGAAAGAGAGACTATGGTCTTTTCTTCTTCTGAAACCCAAATGCTAAGAGAAGAAGGAAACCTCCTCTTTCTCATTCTCTTCCCACCCTGCTGTGTAGTGACAATTTTAAATGAAGTACAAAAAGCTCAGGTTTGCTGTGGGGCAGAAGAAATAAAGTGTCTTCGTTTAAATTTTTATTTCTGCCATCACCATGTCTTGCTGTATAGCCCCTGATAAATGGCTGTCATTTACAAATGAATGAACGCTTACCTGTTTGTCAGACAAGTCACCTTGGTTGCCATCTGTCATTCTCACTGGGTGCCTGCTTTCTATTCCTTACAGCAATTGAACAATGTGCCTGAGAGAACTCTTTAAAACCATATCAGTAAAGCTGTTTTGTTGGGAATCTATAAAGCATCTTGGAGGTTGCTTCCCTATTATTACCTCTTGCCCCTTTAGTGCTCTTTCCCGTGTCTTTTGAAACAACAAATAAACTCAGTCAAGCAAACCCAGGACACCTTTTGGTCTTTATGGTTTCTCTCTCCTCCCTAATTGTAATTATGCATCATGATTTTTTATTTTCCGTGGGTGGATTGCATCTCTACTGTTTCAGAAGATAGCATGAAAACAAAGGCCTGAGGGGAGAAAAAAATCAACTGAAATTTGGAGCACTTTCAAGCCATTTTCCTGAACACTGGAGGGCTGCAAGAACGGAGAGGGCTGGCATTGCATATAGAGGCCACCCAACTCAATATCCCTCATAACTGTCAGGCCCTGCCTCCTTAGTCCCTGACTGAGCAGCAAAATCTGAACTGTACTGATGTTCATTTGAGCATGTCTGAGGCTCTTTATGTGATAATGGACCTAACCATTGAAATTTCCCTGCTAGGATGGAAGGGAGCAGGAACTAATACACTCAAGCAGAATATAGAGATATTCACCTGTTTACATTTTTAGCCTTCAAATATTTAGGCAAATGCTGAAGATTTCTTATTAAGCTAGCTGCATTAATCTGCTAGAATGGGACATTATTTAATGTGCACTTGCTAAAACTCCCAGTCAAAAATTATTCTGATGGTATTAATGAAACACCGCTGGGTCAGGCCAAGACCATAGAGTTCAAAGTCCTGTTTATGGCAATAGCTAGCCAGATGCTTCTAAGAGGTCTATAGCATGGCAGAGGGTTAACAGACCATCCCTGCTATTTGTACCTCTCCATAAGCATATATACATATAAGTATTTAGACAAATGCCACTTTCCTCAACTACAATGTGCAATTGAGGGAAGCACTAGAAATGAAAAGGAGGGAGTTCTCCAAAGAGGCTTGGTAGTCTACTGTAGCCTTTCCTAAATTATTACCTGTGTGGCAAGGTCAGTGATTGGGAATTCTGAAGTCCAACAAACTTAATATTAGATTGGGGATGGTCTGACCATTTTCACCACTCTTGTGTGTAACTCTGGAATGAGCATGTGACGACACCTTGAAAAACAACAATATATATTTGAGAGTGTGGGTTATTCTGAACTGTAGTTTAGGACATTCTCCCTCACATTAAGGCTCTTCTGTTACTCTGCATGAGTAAGCTCTAAAAATTGGGAATATAAACAAAGCTTCAGCCAACTGACTGAATCTACCACACACTTAATATCTACAGCTGAAATGTGTTTCCCTGAGTATTTGAAACCTTATTGCTGGTAAGTTTACTTTTAATTTCATTTTGTTAGTATAGAATAAAACGAGATTCCTAATTGACTTTCAAAAGCACCATATTTATCTTTTGTCAATATAATTTCTTACCCATTCTGCCAATGACGTGATCTTTCTTTGTAAATCCTAGAGAACCACTGTTTTCCTCCATCTTTTCTTTTCTTTTAATGCCTCAAGCTGAAATTCACACAATGACAGGGGTTATACTTTCAGTTATTTGCCATTTTCACTGATATTGTGACTGCTGTGAAAGGCCATTCATAATATGGAACAGTTAGACGTTAGTTGTGATTGCTCTAATGTTAAAGAGCATCACATCTCTTATGGAAAATGCATGACACTTTTATCTGAGACTGATTGGTAGTCAAAGCAAAACAGTTGTTTGTACTCCTTCTGTTATCCCAGGAATTCTGGGTTCACGGCCTGGCATGCCCACGTCCAATCAGAACACGCAGGATGTAGAGATCTTTTCAAAGTTTATTCTGTACTGAAGAAATATGGGAATATGTTTGCAAAGCAAGTGCACATGCTTATCTTTAGCAGTACAAGTTAGACATTAGCACACAGGGAAATTGTAAAATCTCATTGGTACACATCATTAGCTCTGCCCACTGTAGGCAGGCACAGGAAATTCCTTAGTTGGTCTTCTGATAACTAATCCCACCTACTCTAGGTGAGCACCGGAAATCCCTTATTTGGACTTCCGGGAATGAGTTATGGTGGGAGTGTTTCTCATTAGCAATGCAAAGTAGTGAAACAAAACAAGCAGCATCTCTTATTATAGTGCAAAATAAGACAGGTAAGGTTTTCCATCAGTAAGACAATCAGGGTTTGCAAGGTAACTCAGCAAAACAAAGCAAAACTGGTAATGTTTGTTGTTTGCAACACAATCAAGTCTATGGTAAACAGGAGGCAAATGAACATTTGTATCTTTGTGAAGTCTTTGTAGGCCTCAGGAAGCAATAGCCCGAGCACTTGCAAATATCATGATTTTAATCTACCACCTCAGCTTGGGTGGACAACCTGCAAGTGACCTCATATCTTCCCTTAAAACATGGAGAGGTTATACAAACTATTGAAATGGATACAAATTATCAAAAAAAAAATGTACAAAATATAAAATACCAATACAAAATGGCAAACATAAAATGCAAATACAAAATGCCTGAACACTGCTCATCACTTCCAATCCCCCCCCCCCCGAATGTTCTGTGGTGTGGAAAGGAGATAGTCTTGGAAGTTTGAAAGTGAATTATGTTTTAAGGGAGACACTTAAATCCTTTAGGTGCTCACTAAAACTGTAAATGTGGATGTGGTACATAAACATTTGCTATCCTGGGGCTGCAGCATAGAAGGCAGAGGAAAGTTTAGATTTTCACTTGCAAACCTCCCTTCTTTCAATGCAAAGGTGGCCTTTCCACAGCCAGCTACTATTATGTCTTTACAATCTATAGGATGTCTTATTAATGAATCTCTTTCTTCACATCAGTTTTTGACTTCTATGCGTATTGGCTGTTAATTCTTGATCAGTGAACAATTTATGGAAAACCTGGATTTGTAGATCTATAATATCAGTGATGTTTTACTGTCTCTTTGTGTAGAGAGTAAGGGAGATGACCTTGATAGAAATATGCAAGAACTGTTACCTAGGTGAAGAGGACTGAAACATTCTTTAAGTCCTGGGAAACTAAATTATATTTGGAAGTGGCTCGAGAAGATGCCTCCCTGATTCACTGGGGTATAAGAAGGGGGCAGAGGTATAGCACAATCAGACTTGAAAGAATCTATTGTTATAACCGATCTCAATAAAGTTCTATTCTTCTGTGGAGTGGCTCACTTAGTGGGGCTGACACTTTGGTGGTGATGCTAATTCTGCAGCAGTGCTTTAATCTTGATCAATAAAGTGTAAGTGGTCCAACTGTGCTCCTGGAACAATGTTCAAATCAAACATGTCTTCAAAGATCATTTTAACAATTTTGGCTGTGCAAATTACAGGTAATTCCCCTACTCCTGCCTTCATCCTCATCTAATCTGAAGACTTCACTATGCCTATAGGTATTAGATCCTGATTAGATATCCATAATAGTTTAGTTTAATAGCTTTTTAATCTTTTTTTTCCCATAAAAAAGTTATAGTGAAATTATTAGTGACATCTTTAAAGTAACTGTGAGTCTAATAATAAGAGTTGCTGGTATTCTTCTCCATGCTTGGAGAAGCCCATTGTTCTTCATGATCAACATTTTCTTGTTGTTTTCCTTAGGTGGAGTTCTATTACCTCAGTGGGAAATTATTTGAAACACTGTTTCCTATAGAGAGCCAGAAAGTTGTAGCTGATAAGGTGCTAAGAGCAGGGAGATTCAGGTTCTAGTCCTCTTACGACACAGAAGCCAGTTGATTAACCTTGGGCCAGTCACTCCCTCTTAGCCCTAATCGATATCCTGCTATTTGACAAGCCAGATGAAAAACAAAACCCCTTGTCTCACCATACACTGATAGCTTTGCTGTAGGAACTAGGTGAGTGCAGTGCCAAAACAAGCTGTCCTTACAGCCATTCAAGATGTATACTAAGATGAGTTGGCTTCCATCAGAGGAACCTAATCTTAATTCTCACTGCCCCACCAAAACAAATCTGAATGTTCCTGCCTTATTGGTGCTTATTCTTTATCGTTTATCTCTCTTTTCTCTCCCTTTCTTCTCTCCCATGACTATGATTTGGTTGCTTCGTCCACTAAAGTGAAATTGTGAAGCTTTTTGTAAAATACACATCTTTTATCTTTATTGCTTCACTTTACTTTGCATATGTCATTCAGTTCAGTCCTATGCATGTGGACAGTACCATAGAAAAATATTAATTTTTATACTATCCTCATTTTAACACTCTTCCAAACTTTGCAGAAAAGATCTCATTAGGATTGTAGCTTGCTAGACAAACCTGACCAGTCAAACTGCATGCAGTGAAGCAAGTAAACAGCAGACTTAAAACCCACAAAGGGTATTTTCTCTTTTATCTTGTCATTGTTGACTCATGTACATGGTAGATCAAAGTTGTACATCCTGAGATTGCATCCTCATTAGCTACAAGAAAGGTCACTCTGTATACAACACCACAGCATATGTCAGATTAAAGAATCAGTTTTATTACTATTTTTAAGATACAATATCTTTGGGATATATTACATTAAACCATTTTGTTTCAAATACAGATGATAATCAGAAGTTGACCTTTACAACAAAAGAAATAGTCTTGCTGACATTTCATGACAAGGATAAAAAGAAAGCTGGTTCCAGTGTGCTGCATTGTAGAATTTATCTGTATAATTGGAATATAGCACAAGTGAAAAAGATTACTTTCCTATACTTCACAGTATCTCTAAAATTTATGAGACAGGTGTTTATATCACCTGAGAATGATGAGAAAATGGCACTCAACCCATGCAGACCTTTTCCTTAGTTTTCTTAACCTGATGAGCCCCAGAATATTTCATGCTCAAAGCCTGACTCAAGGATTCTTCTGTCAATCTTGCTCTCAGATAGATAGCTGCTATTATGATTATGACTTGAAAGTATCACTGCTTCCGATAGAGAACCAGCAAAGTGTGGTGGTTAAGGTGCTGACTAAGAGCAGGGAGATTCAGTTTCTTGTCCTCTCTAAGACATATAACCCAGCTGGGTGACCTTGGGTCAATCACTCCTTCTGTCCACTGAAGATTATGGACTACGGAGGTAATGGGCCATAAACTATCACCCTGGTCCAGTGTGGATTAATCAATAGACATTTTTCAAATTCCCAGTCTAGGTCTGAGAGGGAGAGTGACTGGTCTAAAGTCTCCCAGCCAGCTTCCATACCTAAGAAAGAACTAGAACTTGGGTTTCCCTGCCCCTAGGCCAGCACCTTAACAACTATGCTGCACTGGCTGTAAGACAAATATTATTCCTCCAGATAAATCTGAGCTAATGTTGAACTGTTCAAATGACTAGTTCATCAAATACATATACATATAATAAATGAGTCATCACTGTTTGACAGTAAGTCCCTAAATGTGCTGTGTGAACTCATCCTTGAATGAATGAATGAATGACATTTAACTGCTGCTATGCAATACTTTCCAAAGAATCATTGTGTAATTTTGTATCAGATCACACTGAAATATTTTTTTTAAAAAAAAGATATGACCATGTTGTAGCTACTGCATTCTGTGGCCCTTGTGTATCTGATAAGTTTGTGCCTCAATAAACACATAAATGGACTCCATCATTTAAAGAAATGTTTGAGCCATTCAATGACTTGTGATGTGACAGTTTAGCCTTCCTATATAGTTTTTGTTAGCTAAAATATTATGTGATCTGAGAGATGGAGAAAAAGTGTCAGAAACATTTCTTATTTTAGCTCATAGCATAGAGAGGTAGAGAGAAGGATGGAGAAAAGAAAGACGTAATTTAGAAATGGAATGTTCAGGCTGATTGAGGAATCTCTCCACAAATTTTCAAAAAGTATTTATTTGCACTTCAAAACTTCTGGAGTGGGGAAGAAAAATAAGCTGGAGAGGGGAGGGGGTTGGAATCAGATACTCTGAATATATCAAGAGAAAACCCAATGCCAAGATCATAGGTAAGATAATCTCAGCTATTATATCAGCCTTGTGCTCTGTCCTTTGAAGCCATTCAAAATTTCAGTTTTCCTTTTACCCTGCAAACCACACATCTTGCTTTCACGGATCTTCTTTGTAATGCTGCTGCTTTTGTTTTTCTGGGAGCAGCCTGATCTGATCTAATCTGCTCTGTCTTCTTATATTGAAATTAACAAGCCATATACCCTGAGGCACAGGCTGTATCTACGACAGTGAAGCACAAATGAACTTGAGCACGAGGTCAATCAACTGCACAAAATACATCACACAGTTATTCCAAGCCTCATGCTGTGTCTGTAATTGCCCCTTGTTCTGTCATTAGAGCTCCCCTACAAGTCATTATTTTGAGTCAGCAAAGCTGCAGGGAGCATTCAGCCCAATGGTTTGCAGAAAGCTGGATAGATAATATAAATATCTCCCTATAGTGGCATACAAGAAGCAGGTATTTAGATTAGCCCTTCTAAAGTGTGCAGCTGTTTAGTCCCTTTATGAAACCAAAGCAAAGCTATAATCGTGAAATGTTCAGAGCAGATTCCCATAAGCTGATGGTTCTTCCAAGGAAAGGATGAGAAAGTGGACCCCATGCCCTCTATTATGGTTCTAAATCCAGCTTTAAGGATCGTAAGCAGTGAAATGCTAAGCAACAGCAAAAAGAATTGTGAAAGCTTGATAAAGGTTGCTTTGTATTACTGTTTAAGTGAACTGATTATTCACAAAGGAGCGTCTGTCACATGCAAATCACAGGATGATTAATTGATTGGGGTTAGGGGTACACTGGTTTGTATACTAGGCAGGCTGACTTTCAAAGAAAGCATTGGTTAAAAAATACAGCAAAGATAAGTGAGGAAAAAAGTAATCTGATCTGGAGAACAAAATCTGATAATCTCTTACAATGAAGGATTTTTTTAAAATTTATTTTTTCTCTATATTTCTAATTATTGGTTTTTGTACATTTGCTGTTTTATTGATTGTTGTATGCAGCCCAGAGTCACTTTTTGTGAGATGGGCAGTCATATAAATGTGGTAAATAAATAAATAAATAAATAAGACTATATCAATGACATGTTGTTCCTTCTATCAAAGGACTTTTGAATAGTATTTCAGGGCCCACAATCCAGAAAGTAGACATGGCCAAGAGAAGAACAAAGAAATTACTTATCTTAACTTAAACAGGCAGAATATGGTTCTTTTGCATCAGAAATGACAATTTCACAACAATTTCTGGAGGAACATGGTGGACTGCAGGCCCCAGGATTGTAGTTTGTATGCCACTGCTATAAAGTAAGGCAAAATCTCCTTTAAGTTTTGCTCAGTAATTGCATGGGTTATGGCATTCCCAGGAGATATTTTGAAAGAAAGATGCTCTGTTGATGAGCTACGATTCCTCCCCAAATTATATCCTAAGACTGAGGAAGCTTTTTCCTACATATTCTTATTCTGTTAGGAAGAAGAAACTCTATCATAATTCTCTCTTCCCCCACCTCCGCAATGCATGTAGCATTTTGGAATATATTACTGCAGATGCAGGTAAGGAATTTTTTCAAATTTATTTTCAGAATATTATTTTATTTTTCCATTCTCCTTTTGTGGAACTGCAGGTAAAGTTAGCAAGGAAGAAGACTAAGAAGAGGAAGCGTAGGGAGATGTGGAGCAGAAATAAGTAAGGCCAAGAGATGAGAAAAATAAGGAAGTAAGCTAGGCAAATGCTGGCAGCAGGAACCCCCCAAACCAAACCAATTTGTTATAAAAAATGAAGAGAAATATAGATCTTTTTAGTTTGTTGTTGATAGGATTACAGTAAAGCAATGTCTTCCTCTGTGTTTATCTTGAACCTCAGTTCAGCTGGATTGCTCTGCAGATGTAAGTCACTGCTTTTCTATATATAAGTGAATCTTCCTTGCCTTGAATAGAAATTGAATACAGCACATGTCAAGAAGTGAGATTCCTCTGCATTTGCTTCCAAGCTTTTGTGTATACAATGAGCTAGAATAACCTCCATGAACTGAATTATCCTTCTGTACTATGGTTCAGTGAAGATCATTATATTCCAGCACAGCTTGAGTGATTTTTAATGCCAAAAAGCATCAGCAAGAAATACAAATGTTACAAAAATATTGAAACAATACATTTAAAAAAGGAACATACCACAGGATCGTAAACACTTACTTTACTTGGTCTGCAAGGTCAACAATGCCCGATTGTGGAAAATTAAAATGTTCTGTGTGTGAATGTTGTTGTATAAGTGCTTTCTGTGTGAACATTGTTGAAGATGCATTCACTATTTATTCTTGAAAGAAAGAAAAAAATCCAGACCTGGAATCTATTGTTGGCTGATTAAGAATAAAAAAGTCATTTTTCCCCCCTTTTCCCCTTGTAATGGAAGTGACAAAGTTAGTCAAGTGTGTTTTTCATTCATGTTCCCATGAATGGTCTTACTAATATTAAATTAAATTATGGTAGCAAAAATTGTGCCTGGAGAAATAGAAGCAATTTAGTTGTTTGCACAGAACATAGTGTATACCCACAAGCAAAAAGAATTCATGGCACACAGAAAAACAAAAAGAAGAAAAGAAGAGGAAAAAAAATGCAAGACTAGTTCTGAAACCCCTTCTTCATGGGCATAATATTATGGCTTATTTTATTTCTGATTGACACTAGCCCTATGAAGCATCTTCTTGAACATTCAGTGTATGGTTTCATACAATGACCTTACCTTGAATATAAGATAGACTTTGCAATTACATAGTGCTATTCATAGAGAGGAATCTAGTAAACAAGAACAAAAGTTCGTCCCTTGTATACTTATACATGATGTTGCAATATAAGTATAAAACAGATGGAGTTTGCATCACAACATTGTGATGCATGTTTTATCATTTGCTCCTATTATCTCTTCATAGATCCCTGTATACAAGTCTCTAAGGTATCATGATAAAATGCAATATAGATGATACCTGTAAGTTCCCAATACCAAGTCATCTTGGTACATCAGACTACATTATGGAAACATCATGAATCTGGATAGAAGAATTAAACTTTTCTGAACAATTCAGAAGAAAACCTGTTTTACCTATACTTACAGTATATGAATCTATTATGCTCATAGCTTAAAAAGAAAACAAATCCAAATAAATCTACAGTTATTTGCATGGAATCCAATGGGTCCCTGGACCCTTCTATAGGGAACAATGGAGGTCCACTGCAGAGGAGCTCCCAGATGTTGGTAGATCTATCTGTCCACTATATGTAATACAGTATTAAAAATAAGACAGTTGGAGAGAGAGTGGAAGTAGATACTGTATATTATGCTCCCTATATTTTCTGTCCTGGCTGATCAAGTTAAGACCCCTGAGAAGTGGCAGTTCCTCTGTCACTGCCCAGACTTAGGCCTGCTCTGGCCTCTTTCTGAATCCTTAAGAGAGCTTTTGAGTTATGCCTCTTACTGTTTTCATCCAGCTACTTCCCTGCAACAAGTGCCATATACCTTTGTGCCTTTATTTGGCATCTTCCTGACTCAGCATATCCAGGTCCTGCATTCTGCAGTAGGATCAATCTCTTTAGACCCAACAAACAAACAAACAAACAAACAAAAAACCACAAGAAACTGCATACCTTGGGTTAGCCTATACATTTTGGTATCGGCTCTCTTTTTTATCATTTATCAAACAAGGGAAGGCATTCTCCTTTAAGGACAGCAAGGTTGTCAGTTTTGGCACATGGACCATGTTTGCTCACCTTCAATAACTGCTGACTTTAAAATGTCCCTGTATTATTCAGGATTTTTTTAGTGTCCTCACTGACAGAATCTGTAATCAATATTGTGAGCTTTAGCATGTACTGTATAATCATTAATCCATAGCTCTGTTATATAGTCCTCCAGACACTTTGCGCTGAACTACATAATTTTGAAACAAGATAATGAAGTGCTTGTGACAATCCTTGATTTTTTTAAAAAATGTTATGTATTCACCAATCAAATCTCAACAGAATTAGGAAAGGTTGTAGCTGCCTGAGAGATACTGTCAATACTTTCTGATGATAATTCCAACCAATGGTCCCCTTATGAAGCTGGTGGGCTTTTGTTTTCTGAGCTGCTTCAATGAGCTGAGTGTTTTGAGGAAATCTTTCCCAGCAACTAGCATTCACAGGCAAACTGCCTTTAGAATGTAGTTATAACACTTCTGATTCATAGCCAATAATAATCTTTTTTTAAGGAATTTGATGACTCCCTGTTTAAAGCTATCCGAGTGGTTGGTTTGCTAATGTTCCAGTAATATCGATTTTACTTCAAAGAAAGGAGATGACCAGCTCCTTTGGAAGTATCCATGTGAATACATGGCCATGAAGTGATTTAGCATAAGCTTAAATTGACTACAGATTTCATCTGATAATATATCAGCTTTGGTTGGTTGTGTTATTAAAAGTAATCTCTCTCTCTCTCTCTGTGTGTGTGTGTGTGTGTGTGTGCGCGTGTGTGCATGTGTGTGCACACGTGTGTTTAAATCACAGACCTAGCTTTTGGTGCTATAGGCTCTTCCTACAGAATTTGTTGATTGGCCTTTGCCAAAGTAGGAGTTGCATTCTGATGAAAAGTGCTGTTTGAGACAGGTATGTGCCATTTTGTTTCCTGCCAAGAAACAATTTAAGAGAAACACTTCTATCTTTGTAGGCTAGAGAAAGTTTTTTTCAGTAATTACTTGAAAATAAAACAAACAAAGAAACAAAAAACCACAGCCTCACCCAAGATATATACTTCTTGCTCCCATTCTTTCCTTAACTCTCTGTCCCAGTTGTGGGCCCAAACTAATCTGAACACTCCTCTAATTATTTAGGAACAATTATTCTTAGTGGAAAAAGCTCAGCAGATAGTAGGACCTAGCTGAGCTTGTGGGATCACAGAAGCTAAGCAGGGTTCTTCCTGGTTAGTATCTGGATGGGGGACCACCTGGGAATTCCTACAGAGTTGGTTAGACTGGGAATTTCTTTTTAAAGGTCCTGGAAGAAGGCAATGCCAAACCTCTTCCTTACTGCTGCCAAGAAAACCGCATGAACGTAGTCACCAGGTGTATGTAACACTCATCTCAGGGGCAACTTTGTTTTTATTCATAGTGACTCCAACAATATTCTACATCTTTTTGTTATCATGCTGTGAAATGGAATTCTGGGAATTGTCAAATTTATGTCACTCTCTTCTGGTAATCTAAAAGCTACTTTTCTTTGATTGTCATCTGGAGTCACTTAACACTTGACATTCACTTTAAAAAGGCAATTCCTAACAAGGAAGCACTGCCCATTTTCTTGTACATGCAGGCAGTAAATGCATACATCCGTGCAGCCAGTCACAAACAGAATGAAAGTAAACAAGATGAGGTGCATCAAAATGTTTTACATTAATTGCAAGAAATATAATTTTGCCGTATGACCTGTTTCCTCCCTCATTTGCCTCCTTGAAGGGTCAGGCCAGAAGCACAACATTATCTGATTTTTCTCCCCTTAGGCAAGCATTAGCAAGAGAGAAGTAGAGGTTGTGCAACTTACTGAAAAGAAATGTTTTACTGTTTACTACCTGAAAAACGTAAGACATTTTCCTAATGAATAACAATAAATACAAGAAGGAATAGAAAATTTAAAACAATCCTGTATTGCCATAGTTATGTCTACAGCCTTCTCCTACGGTGGCATGTTTTGCAAACATTAGATGCCTAATATCTCCTTTTTGACTCAAAAGACTGAGAAATGTTCCTTTGCTATTTTGTGAACAGAATCTGTATTTATGCTTTGCTTTCAGTAATTATTTCTACTCTTTATTCAACAGAGAATTCTTGCACACAGAGTTGAAATCAACCAGCTACATCTGCTTTTTTTTTCAGGCGGCTGTTCATGACATTGCCATTACCAGGTCAAATTTTGCCTTGCTTTGTTATGTCAGATCTAGAATTTCTCCCTTTTTTGGGGGGGGGCTACCTTAAACCTGCAAATACTCCCTTGTGTGTTGTGTCTTATATAGATACATAATACTGAACAGTAAAATAATACCCTCTATGTTAATATTCAGGATCCTTGGTTAGCAGCAATAATACTTACACTCAAAAGAGAGCAAAAATGGTCAAAGATGTCCCCCCGTAGCACATATGCTTTAAGATTATGTTTTACTATAGCAAGCCAGCTTATCATTATTGAGATAAGAGCAAATCCTCAAGCCTAAATCACCTTGTTCTGAAGCAATTGCAACTTTCCGACCAGAATGCACAGGAGCTGAAGACTGTTTTTCTCCTCCTTTTTATTGAGGGGGAGGGAGGAGAGAGAGAGAGAGAGAGAAATGCTCCTTTGCTCTGGAAAATAGAGCCCTTGGTCACTTTTAAGAGAGCCAGAACAAATCTTCATGTTGTAATAACTATCTCTTAAGTGAATTAACCTTGTTTCCCCTTGGGCTCATGTTAAAGGAAGAGAAATTGTTACCCATTACCTGGTAGAATTATGACACTTGACTTGTAGTGTGCAAAATTTCGTATTGGCTTTGAGGAGGCAGGAGCAGAGAGAGGTTTATCACAGCATTGCAAGCAAGTGTTTTGCACTTTAACCTTCTTAAGTAGCATAACATGCTGGAAATATATGAAAGGAATGAAGAATTCCCTGTGGGCACAATCTGTAGAATCACTCCACAGTGCAATTATATTTATGAAAACAAACCTGTAACATTCTTATGTAATTTAGTTGCAGTTCAGGACACAACATCAGCTGAAAAGTGGAGACAGTCATTAATTTAATCTGCAGCCCTCAAAGCTGTGGCAAATATGAATGACTCTGGTCTTACAGGTGTAACGTGCAGGGTGCATGAAATTCTGAGCACTGCTCTCTTTGAAACTTAAGAGGAAAGTGATCAAAATTTTATAGGGCTAATTAAAATTTAAGATTAAAATACAAGATCAAAAGAATTCTCTGCTATCTATGTTTTAAAAATAAGCCTCTTGGAAGAAACTTGGCATCTTTCTCCTCTAGAGACCTAACTTAGAACTAGAGCTGATTATAGCAACAGATCTTCCTGGTTTTGTTTTGTGTTTAAAGATGAACCAACTAGTGTCTACAGGTAGTCCTCGGTAAGGGACAGTAAAAATTCATCATTAAGTGAGGCAGTTGTTAAGCAAAGCATCACATGACCGCACCCGATTTTATGACCTTTTTTGCAGTGGTCGTTAAACAAATCACTGTGTTCATTAAGCAAATCATGAGGTTCCCCACTGATTTTGCTTGCTGGAAGCCAGCTGGGAAGGTTGGAAATGGCAATCATGTGAACCCAGGACGCTGCAACCATCATAAGTGCAAGCTGGCTGCCAAGTGCCCAGATCACGATCACCTGACCATGGGGGCACTGCAATAAGTGTGAGGACTGGCTGTAAGTAACTTTTTTCAGCATTGTCATAACTTCTGACAGTTGCTAAATGAATGGTCACTAAGCGAGGACTACCTGCATTTTCTTCTTTGTGTATTGTCATCCTGAAACCATCCTTTACTGAAAACTTCTCAGGAATCAATCTGGCTTCTTTGAAAGGTCCATATTCTAATATTGTTCAACAACTAAACCTTGAGGCAAGACATAGCCCCTGCCACTGCAGTTACAATACAAACATAAAAAGCTTTAGCCTTTGTCCAAACCTTGTACAGCTTATTCCCAACATCTTTGGACACTTTATAGCACCTTTCTGTGTGGTGGTTTGCCATAAAAGTGTCACTCAGTTACCAAGAGTTATTAATTCTGTGGTGCATTTTATAATAAAGTACATTAGCAGGATGCTTAAGAAGCAATATAAAATGAATTGAAGAGAAGAAGGCAGAATGAACATATACACACTGTTTTTGCATTTGGTTGTTAGGCTTTAAAGTTTTTTTTGCATCCCTCTGTGTTTGCATGTGTAAGGCATGCCTATATCACACAGGTATGTTTGGCACTATCCAGCTTGACAAAGTAGATTAATATTAGAACAGAAGAAGACTTCAGGATGTATTGGAACCTACTGTATAAAAGTGATTGTGGGCATCCATAAAAAAAAATCCACTTAGATATAATATTCTTAAGACACAGAATTGCTATAACACTGAATCAACAATGTCCCAACCAACATATTGTAATTTATCAGAGTTTTTCACAGGCTAACATAATGCTATTATTCTTAAGTATTATGTATTTTAATAGCAACGTGCGTAAGCTATCCTGTTAGGATGATGACATATTAAGATCTTTAACCAATGGCTTAACAAAACTTTCAAGAGTGGGAAGTCAACTAAATGGCGAGGAAATATGGAATAATTTAAAAATAGTGCAGATTATATTCCAACATTGCAACAATAATAAGGAAGCCTTTGTCTTGGTCAACATGCTGCTAACTCTGCAGCCATGTCATTCGTGAAGAACAGTAGTTGAAAAGGCTACCCTGTAGATGAGTCATAAGAGACTGTGTAATAATTTCCAAAAGTGAGAAGATGATCTGCCTGTAGACAAAGAAGCATCATTCCTAGGATTGTACTGTTTCAGACAGTTGCAGACTAGAGACTCAGCACTGCATATCTAAATATTTTCTGTCCATTCTGAGACAGAACGGAATCTAATTCTCCAATCTAATCACCAGACATTTCCCAGATAATGTTAGGATATTCTATTGTAACTTGATGGAATAGCAACTGGGACGTAAGAAGTAAGGTGAATAGCGTAAGAATATTCAAAATGTACCATGTAAAACAGATCCAGGTAACTTAATATTGATAGATTGCCACAGGCATCTACTCCCTTTTTTGAAGCCTAGCTCTTTCATTGCAAAAAAGCAAAAACAAAAAACCAATGAACAACAACAACAAAGCTACAAAATATTCAGAATCCCATCTTCTTAAAGGACTATTTTAATTTATCTGAACACAGGTGCTTTTTTTTAACTCATTACTATCAGTGGGGTTTGCGCTGTAATGCAGAGGGGGATTTTCTTTTTAGTTTGATGACAGAGATGTTTTGTCTTTTTCCTCCCACCACTCTATCTATCTATCTATCTATCTATCTATCTGTCTGTCTGTCTGTCTGTCTGTCTGTCTGTCTGTCTGTCTGTCTGTCTGTCCGTCCGTCCGTCCGTCCGTCCGTCCATCCATCCATCCATCCATCCATCCATCCATCCATCCAATTTGTCACCACCCATCTCGTTAAACAGCTCTGGGCGGTTTACAAAACAATTAAAATCAATTAAAATTACAAAATGACAATGATAAATAAAAATAAGTATAAGCAGTTTCTACTCTTTCATCAATGGATAACGCAAACTTGTAAAGCAGAAGGCAGTGCCCCCTTCTCAATGGTGAAATTGTTCATGAAAAATGGATCCCAGTTTTGTTCATCACTAATGGCACTTTGGGTTCACAAACTACTGTAAACTAGCAAAAGATGTATCCATGCAGGAAGGCTTTAACAGTTTGTCCCTGATGAAAGCACATGAAATCATGTCATAAATAAAAATATTGTTTGAGGCAAATGGATCAGATGCAGCCTGCAGTGTGGCATAATCATTCTAACCCTGTTCATACTTAAAGTGGCGCTTTAGGACCTTAGTTATTCATTGCCGATGAAAACCTTGATGGTGGAAATATTTTTAACATGTTTAGGGTTTTCCTTTTTTTACCCACACTTTTTTTTTCTTGCCCTAACTCTTTCTGTCCCACTTTGCTTCATGATTCTGGTGGCCTGACAATATAAGTTAATTCATAGAGTTGCTGCAAGATGAAAGTTTCAGTGCAAACTCATAGGAATTCATCCTAATTCTACCTGTGGTCGGAGGTGAAAAACAAGATGTCATATTCTCCATTCCATCTACAGAAACCAACCAGACTGGCAATATTATTTTTTTTGCGGGGTGGTGGTGGTGGTGGTGGAATTTTGCTTCTGACTTTTCTCTCTATGCAAAAAGAAGAATAGACTCAACAGGATAATAAAAGTAACCTCCATTTATGCCTAATGCTAAGAGATAAACAAAGAGGTAAGATTTTGATTTTAGGGGAATTTCCATACACATTTGTTTGGCCCCTGAGAATATTGTGGCAATCCCTGTAGCCATATATACAAGGATTAGGACTATTTTCCCCAGGATATGTTATTTATACTCTAAATCAGTCAATAACCTGATCTTAAACATGGTATACTAAAGGAAACACCTAATACATAATATTTGCTGATTAAGTTAACAGAACATGACTTAATCAGAGTGCTGATTAAGAGGGCACTGGTATTTGGAATTAAGTTCATTTCAGTGGTGTTTACATGAAACTTCATAGCTTCAACTAGCAAATGCACTGTGTTTTAACAGAAGACCTTCAGTTTGATGAAATGGCCATGTATGAGTTCTTGGGGGAATTAATTAGATCAAAAAGAAGCTGTTCAGGAAGCATCACTTCTCCAGAAAGCAAATATTCATATATATGATGTTTCCAGTTCTATGCTGACTGCAGATAGGTTTGTCTCTAATCAAAGTACAGCTGAACAACTTTTAAGCCAACCTTTGTCTGACTCAGAATTAATAGAAATTGGGCCTCCTCCAATATGTCAGCAGTCAAGGCAGAACAACTTGAAAGGAAGCAAAAGAGCTTAAATATTCTACAGAGACTCTGCAGATCATGACATTCCTAGCACCCTCCCTAAATGGTTAGAGTAGCTTCCTTTTTATGTTTCAACTATCATCCTTCCTGGTATGTGCTTCCATGTTCTTGCGCTGTTAGTTGACAGCTTCTTGAAATGGTAGAAAGGCTGACTACTGCCCTTGCTTTAAAATTTGGTTTGGACTCTTTATTCTGGCTTTGTTGCTAAATTGAAAACCATCCTTTCTTACTTTTTTTCCTCCTGACAAAACTTAACTAGAGACCTCAAGTTTCCAGCTGGACAGAAATGCTACTGTTAGCCAACAGGAAGCAGCAGACCTCCTAAAGAAAACAAATAAGGTGCACAGTTTAACTATGAATTCAGAGAATGAGAAATATCATCTAGGCTATGCTGAATGATTTTTCTCATTCTCTGACTTCATTGTTAAATTGTCCCCCAAAAGAGCAAAATTATAAAGCCTCATTATCATTTCAATCATTTGCCATTGAAAATAAAAACAGTCGTCCTGGTATTCCAATGGATAACATCATCTAATCTGAAAAGACCCTAGAGCTGTAGTCAGTGATTGCTGGAAGCACAATAGTAGATTTTTATGGGCTTTGACCTAATTCAAAATTGTTTATGCTTAAAGGTCTGCCATTATCCGTTTTATAACATATACTCTTATTTAGAACTTTTAAGATATCATCTGTTGTGAGATAGTCAGATTTATACAGGCATGAATACGCTAGTAAACTCTTAGGTGATCTTGTGTGTACAGATAGTTGGAAAAAGCTATTCGTCATCACAAGCCTTTCCCTCTCTAACATCTAATGCCATAATGCTAAAAAGGGATATCACTAATTCTTTTACATTGGCTCATCAAGAGCAGGAGAGTAACTGGTTTTCTCCACAAGCATTTATACAGAATCAAACTTTAGAAACTCCATATCAGACAAGTAGGGGAAAATGTATTCCAATCTAAGCATTTTTATTGACATGTTTGCAATAGATAGAACAGCTAATGGCACTTGAGGGTTAAGCCTTCATCAGATTTTCTTCATCTTTCAGATAAGAGGGAGGTTATTAAATACTTGTTTTGCTATATGTTTTTATTTTAAAGGAAAGTAGCCATTTGGGTGAGAAGAGGCAAATAGTAAAAAGCAGATCCTCTTGTCCTCTGGTCTATCAAAGAGGCTGAAAAGATGGGGTAGAGAATGGCATTCTTCAGCCAAAAAACATCCTGGTCCCTTCTCATAGAAACACCTTCAGCACTCTTCAGCACTTCTGGAGGCAGGCAGAGAAGGAAGCAAGGATCCTCTGTTGTTTACCTGCTTTTGAAACCATAGGTGGGAAGGTTGGACCGTTCTTGAGAAAGCTTAAGCCAGTGTCCCCAGCTGCTTACTTACCACCTTCCCTTAGCTAGAGGAGAAGAAAGGAAAAATGACGTTGTTGTTTAGATTTATATGCTGTCTTTCCTCCAGCAGCCCAAGGTGATTTATGTAGAGGTTTCCCTTTAATCCCACAAGAATAAGATTTAGATTAGACTAAAAAAGACGATTCACCCAGAATAATCCAGTGAATCTCCATGGCCTAGAGATGGACTAAAGATAGGCTTCTCAGTTCTGCTCCAACCCTTTAGCACCTTTGCTACCACATTACATTTGATCACCTGTATTCTCCCTCTGACAGTATATTATACAGATGATTCTTGCCAATTCACTAAATTCTCCATGTTGTAACACATAGAGAAGAAAGGTTGACTTAGCCTCCCTTCCTCCCTCCCTCCCTCCCTCCCTCCATTTTTTTTTTTTTTTTTGGTGGGGGAGCAAGTAATTATTGTGTTGGTCTTAGATTGCTCACCTGACCCACCATGTGCCTACTTATCCTCTATTTTTGGACAATGCAAAAGGAAAGGGTGAACTTAGTGATGTAGGCCCCACTAGGTAGACCAAACCAGGACACCAGGACATCAACTCCACAGAAAGCCTAAAACTACTTTTATTGAGATTGGCTGTAATAACAGAATTTGAAAGTCTGATTGTGCTGTACTTTCTTCTCCCTCCTAAACTTCAGTGAATTAAGGCACATCTGCCTGAGCTGCTTCCAAATGTTATCCATTCTGCACTTAAAAAAATGCTTCAGCTCCCTTTGCCTCAGCAACAGTTTCTGCATAATTCTATCGAGATCTTCTTCCTTACTCTCTACAACAGAGAGGGAGGGAATATTGGAAAGGAGGCAATAGCCTGCTCATGCTCCCTCTTTCTTGACAAGGTTGGAGAAGGAAGAGAGAAGGAGTGAGCAAAAGCTGACTGCTTCTTTGTCTTGATTACACTCTTTAAAAGGTGAAAAATTGATACAAGCTGAAGAGAAACCAGAGTATACCCACACTCTCTCATTGCTTGATGTGGAGAACTGAGTTCAGGGGCCACTTCCCCATCACTACATCATGCAGAGTCAGTGAAAAAGGAGAAAAAATGGCTATTATTTTCATGATTAGCTTCCTATATTTTTGCTTTGCCCAGCAAGAGTATGAACAAGCAGGCAGAGGTAACTGCTTGCACTTTTGACATCATGTGGGACCATTTTTTTTAATCAGGTTGGTCAAAAGGGCATCTTGTCTTTGCTGCCTATCCTCTCTACCCTCCCCCCTCAAAGTGGCAGAGGAAGAGACCATCAAGGGAATGAAGGATGGGAAAAGGTCCTAAAATATTTCTATTTATTGCTCAGTTGCCTTTCCTCACCAATAAGTTGCTTTTCCTCACAAAAAAGTGGCAAAGTTAAGCATTATTTTATGAAAAATGAATTTGATACCAGTTGTACTTAGGCCCCAAATGGCCAGTGTGATTTTATTTTAAATGACAGATTGGATATAATCCAGTCCCATGTTTCATGAGAACTAAAGAATAAAGGGCAGCATCAGGATATCAGTGACAAATTCCCTAGACCGCAAAATTCCCTAGTTAAAACAGTGAGCAAAAATCACGGCACGATACCTTTAGCTACAATATAGTACCCATTGAAAGCAGAGAAAGAGATCAGACTGTCCGTTTCTCAGATATATGTCTCACTGAAGCCAGACAGATGAACAGGCAGGTTAGAAATGTAATTTTATTTGATAATAGAGCAGGGCAAAAGAGCAGGATCAAATGAGGAACATGAAATAGTCTAGAAATGGGGAGGGAATTATTTTATTTCTAAAAACCAAGCAAACAGAGAACAGTAAGGACTGACTGCACACTATGGATGATTTTCCAACATAAAACAAGAGGGATCAGTACTATGTACTGATGATAGACATGCTTCTCTTTTTTAGCCCTATTACAGGTTTGCATTGGGCCTAGCAAACTATTCTCTCTCTCTCTCTCTCTCTCTCTCTCTCTCTCTCTCTCTCTCTCTCTCTCTCTCTCTCTCAAAGAAAATTAACTCTCAGATCATTTCAAACTCTCATGATGATACCAGTAGCCTAATGGGTGCCAACAATCCTTCCCCACCCAGTGACCTATCAATTTTTTTACACCACTGCTGTAGGAGCACCTATGCCTTCTATTACATGTTTTCCATATCTGTTTCTCTATCCTTCTCCCTCTTTCTTCTCTTCCTTTGTTTCTCCTTCTCCTTCTCCTTCTCCTTCTCCTTCTCCTTCTCTCTCTCCCTCTCTTTAACTTTCTCTCTCTCCATTTCCTACTTGGTGTTTACAGCATGTGCTAGAGCCATCCAGACATTGTTGTGCCAATATAATGCTAAGAGAACAGATTTTATATTACTTTAATGATGGCTGGTATATACTATAAGTGACTGCTAGGGAGATATAGTAGCCTCTGATTCAATTGCCTTTTTCCTTCCCTGAGGTACTTAATTATTCTTGGAGTGAAGATACAGAGATCCAGATACAATTATATTTACTGTACACTCATTACTTTTGAATCCCATTGATTTTAATAAGTCTGTTCTAAATATGTCTAAGTTAAGATGTGATCAATAATTCTACAAATGGGTCATTGTTAGCAATAGCTAGATACATAAACAGCAGGAGTTACTCTTCCCCAGCTTAATACTAATCTGTATCAGAGAAGCCCTGTTGGAAAGGGAAATGACCTGCGTTAATCTGCAGCAGCCTTTCATCCCATCAGTGTTATATTTGACTCATGAATAAAGCATATAGCATACTCCCCAACCTTTCCTCCTTAGTCTTCTTTTTAAATTCTTCTAGACTGCTTGATCATTTTTTGGGGTAATTTTGGGTTCAGTGCCCTCTGAGTAAAATGTGTTCATTTCAACTCTTAGTACTGGTATGATTTCAAAGTTAGTTTATGTTGAGGGTTGGAGGAACATAATCTCCCTATATGTATGACTGCAAATGAGACTGGGACAACCACTCTGACTCTGAAGGTCATGGAGAAGCAAGTTGCAGACAATATTTTTAAAATCTTTTTTCTAATTCATACTCATGATGGCGTGGAAATATGTGTGTGAACAACCATACAATTATCTCATTTTGAAATGTCATTTCTGCATAGTCCCCTGAATTCACAGACAATGGAATAAGGACACAAGCAAGCAAGCAAATGTGGCAGGAACTGGAATTCACAATTGCAAGATTATAGATTGTAAAACCACGTGGTCTTTCTTATATCTCCTGTTCCCTCACACTTAAAATGTGATGTATTGATGTACCTCAAACTAATTTATTGAGCACAACAGACACATGCTGCATTTAAGGCACATGCCTACTGAGAAGCAATTACCTTTCAAAGAAATACTATCACCATGGTGTCTCACAGACAGACACAAAGAAGCTCTGATGGAGATTCCCTCCGTTCAGAATCCTGGGATAGTCTGAGTGCACCAAACTGCAGTTGTTTTATTAAGATCATATTCTAAACTATTATGAAATATGGCAATATCTTACTTCAGTAGATTTAGTCCTGAGCTGAGACAGAAGAAATTTAGATGGATCTTTTCAAGAGCTTTCTCTTTGTATGAGATGAAACAAAATATTGAGAGAAATTTGTTCAATATGCTAGAAGCACATCCAGACATCATCCCTAGATTTAATTGTGTTGGTAAACATATGGGCCCTTTCAAATGAAATTGGATTAAGATGAGGCAAGTTCCTTATTCAGCCATGAAGGATACTTTGACCCAATCTTTGTTCTGGTTAACTAATTTCACAGGGTTGTTGTGCAGACAGAATACAAACCCGTCTAGAGTATTCTGAGCTTTTACAGGTGGAAAAGTAGGAAGATGAGAGGGAGGACAATGATACTTGTAATGATTATAAATCACATATATAAGATATATTTCATAGCATCCCCCAATGATTTGATATAGCTTATGTGACCAGTAATTGTAATTTCGCAGGGAAGTAATTGTGTAAGTTGAGTTGTTTGAATAAAGTATATAGAGAAATATAGGGTGCTCTCTTCTTCAGTTGTATTTCTTAGCACAAAAATAACTATCCTAAATCCAATGTAGAATTAGGTCAACTCAACCATGCAGGACAATTTTTTTTCCTTATTCCCTTTCTGCTTTGGCACCTGCTTTAGCAAAAAGGCAATTGGGCTTTTGAAGTAGGATCATAAAACATGTCTGTTTTCTGAAGGTGCCCTAGTTTTTTTTTCCCCCCATTCTGAAAGAATACTTGTGTAACCAATTACATGAAAGTTCTCATTGTGTTCCAATTTCATTTCAAGCAGCAGTCTAGTTAGCTTTCCTGTACCTACCCAATGACCTACAGGATGCTGAAAGTCTTCTTCAAATATAGAAATTTAGTACAAAGCTGGATTTTGATCTGCATGCCTATATTATTACAGATAGTCATAAAAAATAATTATTGTCAGATTCTGAAGAAGGGCAAAAGTGCTATAGATCAGCATATGCAGCAATTAAAAAAGAAAAAAAAGTCACTTTGGTATGCAGTGTCACACTGTAATTCTATTTAACCATGGTTAATAAACATGATCTTAGCAGAGGGATATCATTAGTTAATGTATGAATGTTGAATACCCCTGCCTCATCCTTTGAAAAGTTCCTTTCTATATTACCCAGGAGCACCTAAAATTCATATCCATTGTTTCATCTTAGCAAGCAGTTAAGAAAGATATCATGGCTGGTACTATCAAAATAATTTGTTCATACACTGTCTACAAAGGAACCAAAATATCAAGGCCCCAAATCAGATCTGAAGCATGGCTCTAAGTAGATTTACAGAATGTTCCCAATCCAGGAACTGATTAGGTGACAATCCAGGACGCAGCTGACAAGCTGGTATTAATAAATGAGCAAGCATATTGTTGTCTCTTCGACATGCTATAAGGCCCCAGGCATGGGAAGTTTAAAATGGCACACCAGTCTTTCATACTGATCAATACACACTTTCCTTTTATTTTTGGAACACACCCGGAGCCTGGCCAAAAAAAGGAAAGGTAGGGGGTTCTGACATTCTCCTACCGCTACAGTGGTTGTATCAGAGGTGTTTCATAAAGAGGGAATAATGTTAAGAATGTATATTTGTGCTTGGGAATTCAGATAAATTCAGATAAAACTGCATCAAGGAAAAGGTGGACATCATAACAGATTAAAATTAGTTTTCTGTGGGTGATTGTCAACATACAACTGTAACAACAACAAAAAAAACTACAAAGGATAAGCACATTCTAGAGCTGTAGAAATGGCAGTTACTTCAAATTAATTGGATTAAACAGAATATTTCATTTTATTCTTTTAATAATTTATAAATCACATATGCTGATGAAATGTACTATTTGAAGTACTATTAAAATACTAAAATGTAATTGCTTTTGTACAGCAAATGAAATATGTGATACGGACAAAATATTTTTCCTTTTGCAAAAGTAGGATTTTACCATGTTTTTCTTTCTTTTCTTTTTAAAACTCTTGAAGCAAAGCAACCACTGTACTTTAACATTGTGATAACTCGAAGACTTGAAAGCCTAGTCATTGTATTTTTAAACTACATTTTTCAAAAATACAACATGCTCAAAATGTTCAGAAAGCAAGCATTTTAAATACAATATCTGTAATTACAATATATTACAATGTAACATTTGAATGATTCATTTGAAACACGTCAAAAGTTTAAATGAACATAAAGCATACCAATTGGCCCCTTAACAATATCCGTATCATATCCACAATAAGAAAAGTATTGAACAGGTCTTATTAAGAGTATTAAGAGACAGCAGTACAGTCCCTATAGCCACTTCCAACTAGCAGCAATAAAGAAAAGGTAGTGAGGTAGAATAATGTTTCCTTCAAGCCAAACTGGATTCCTGATGATTTCATGGACATGTCTATATCGTTTTCTTGGCAGCAATAGGGAAATGATAAGCTATTGCTTTCTATTAGAGTCCCCCCCCCCCCAATTTTCCAGTCTACGATAACACAAAGCAAAAGCTCAGAGTAAGAACTATGGTTGTGTCTGTATTATGGAACACAAGCTGGAGAAGAAGATGGCACCTCCTTGTTAAAATTTAGGAGGAGGTTTAAATCACATCTTTATCCAAGTTTGTAGTTTTCATTTAGAAATGTATGGGGTTGATTTTTTTAAAAGGTTTTCATTTTATTAGATTATGTAATGAATTTTAGATGTTGGTAAGACACTTAGAGAATCAGAGCAGATGACATATAAAAATTTAAAAGGAGGAAAATAAAAGAATTAAGGGACCTGCTGGTCAATCACAGAGTGACTAACCAGATATATTCTGAAAACTCACAAATAGGACGTGATGGCTATCATCTCTTCCACTACTGCTCCCTAATAACTTTATGTAAAATATTTGAAATTTAAAATAGGAAACAGAATGTGG
Source organism: Python bivittatus (assembly GCF_059951505.1). Classification (NCBI taxonomy): domain Eukaryota; kingdom Metazoa; phylum Chordata; class Lepidosauria; order Squamata; family Pythonidae; genus Python; species Python bivittatus. The sequence goes on from NW_028277035.1 coordinate 16,197,066, forward strand.
TCATCCAGACATGCTGTACCCCTTGAGATTCCTATTCCTCAAGAAATTATCTAATCCCCTTTTAAATCCATATCTGTTAATAGTCATCATCACCGTATCTGCTAGGAGCGGTTTCCATACTTCCTGTTTTATGCATACTTCCTGTTTTTTGCATCTTCCTTCATTTTTCTAATATTTTCTTATTTTCTAGACTGCATCTCTAGGCAGCAGAAGGTGATAACGGGCTCATCATTGGATGTTGCCATTGATTATGGTTATTTTTCGGTTTTTAACATGGTTTTCATTGAAGTTTGTCAGTTTTTTTTAATTAATCATATTGTGGTTTGGGTATTGTTTTAATTGGTGTGAGCTACCCAGAGTTACCTTTCCCTTTCCCCCCAACATGTCTTGATGTACAGTGACTTTCCTGATGATGTGGCCAATGAGACAATCAAGACCTGATATCTGCCCAGCTCCCATTGGCCATTGTAAGCTGCTATGAGCACACCCCCTTTTTTCCAGCCCAGGGAAAATTTTGGCAGTGGGAGAATGTGGTTCCTTCAAATTTACCATTCTTCCAAAGAACTATTGCTCCTCACTTTTCCTGGTAGACTTGTGTGTTGGCAAGAAAAATAGGGAGGGGAATCAATTCTTTCTCTACCAGGCTTCTGATTAACTAAGCTGAACAGTGTGATTGGACATTTAGTAAAAAAAAAAGAGTCAGGTCCCCTCAGCCAGTGGCTGTCAGCCAGCCTGAGAAGTATTGGGAAGATGCCCCATTTCGCCTCATAGCCTATCAGTGCCTCTCAGGTGTTTTCAGGCCTATTTTTAATCAAGGGGTTAGCACTCTTTCAAGAGAGAACTAAACATGTGTTTAAGTGTCAGTGGAGATGCTTCCTAGGTAAAGGACCAAAGTAAATCTCACTGCTGTTCTATGAAACTTTTTAATCACTTCTTTAGCACTCTTACGAAAGGGTGTTAAATCCACGTTTATCAATCTGTCTGAAGGCATGCTGGATGAATGAGGATTGCCAGCTTTACCTGAAAGCTCAAGGCCTGATCCATGGGGTAGTTAGAAGCTGTTTACCTGTTCATTTTGGGCTTTATGGTAAAAGAGTTACCCCAAGGATCGTTTCTAACTTGTCCCACAGTAACATTGTAAAAACAGTACTACTCCTTGGTGTTATTACTAGAAGCTGCTTTGATTTTTTTGTTTTTTTTTTGTTTTTTCAGGCAGAAAGGCAGCGCATAAATCAAATAATTTTCTCTCACCCCTTTCTGGCATCATAGAAGGGTGTAAAGCTAAAGGAAGCACAAACGCTTTTAGAAAGAGTGAATACGAAGGCTGATAACACTGCTTCTTCATGACTAGTGTGATGTATAACACAAGCTTCTATAACTAAACTTAAAAAGCGAGGAAATACCTTCTGGTATAAAAATAGCTAACTTCTGGTGGCAAGATAATGTCTTCCTGTTCATGGTTCATGATTTCCAGTGGAGCAGTTCACTTACAAAAGCTTGGAAGTTTTGAAATGGGACAAGGCAGATAAAAACAGCCAAACCCCAACATCAGACATTGATACCCAAATACGTTGAATGTAAAAGCAGTTTAGAATGCATCTGCTTAGAGTTCTACTTAGATAGCTAACCATTTGTGATTCCAGAATATTTCTTATATTTCCTTCCTGAGCCCCCATAACGGTCTGAATTTCATAGCTGCTAACCGTACTTATTGTTCAGTAGACTCCTTCCTTCCTTCCTTCCTTCCTTCCTTCCTTCCTTCCTTCCTTCCTTCCTTCCTTCCTTCCTTCCTTCCTTCCTTCCTTCCTTCCTTCCTTCCTTCCTTCCTTCCTTCCTTCCTTCCTTCTACTGTTGACAGATATTTGGGTTGCTTTAATCTCTCTTGCAGGCAGAATATTTCACTTTTACTCATGAAAATCTAAACTCATAGAATGAGTTGGCTCTTGTTTATAGGAATGTGCCATACTTACTATTCCAAATATGTTCCTTCAAGCATGAAGACTTCTGCATAAAGAGCTAGGGTTAGTGTCTGCTGTGAGATGAATTCCCTGGTAATGAGATGACACAGTTGCTAGGGGGACTTGCCACTGCATGAAATTCTGATAAATCCCCACTGCTTTCAGGAAAAGGGAAAAGCTGTTTCAATGCTTTTCCACCTCACATAGTCTAGTTATCCACATATCATGTGGAATTGTGTTTTGTTTTTGGTCCTGGGATTTTGTGTACTGAATCTATTGAGAAATGCAGTTCACATGGTACTCATATACCTGAACATAAAACCAATTTGATGTTTCTTTGAGGAGTCCCAAAGAAAGGAGACTTAACAGATTGTGGAAACCACTGCACAGTAGCCTTAATTTCACCTGCTAGTAAAATAATAGTTAGGATCATCCAACACTGATTAGAACCCTAATGGAAAGAGAGATGCCAGATGTTCCAGCTGCTTTTTAAAAAGGCTGAGGAACAAGAGATATTATTGCTGATGCATACTGGATAATTGAATTAGCCAAATAATACCCCATATAAGTCAATTTGTGCTTCACTGGCTATAGAAAAGGCAATCAAATTGACACACATTTAATTGTGTAAGTCATGTCAAGCTGTGGAATATCCTCAGGAAAATGAGAATCTCAGAACGTCTCATTGTCTTGCAAAACCATACATGGAACAGGAAGCCACAGTACAGATGGAACATGATGAAACAAACTAGTTCCAGGTCAGCAAAGAGTGAGGAAAAAACTGTATATTTTCTTCTGATTTATCCATTCTATATACTGAATATATATTGAGGGGATCTGCATGGAAAAAAGAAGACAAGCATGGTTTTAAAGTTGGAAGAAAAAAACATCAGTCACTTCCACCATGCTGATGCTAATACTCTGATAGCTGAAAATGCAAATTATCTGAAAGCTGTAGTTATGAAAGTTTAAACAAATGGGACTAAGGTTAAATATAAAGAAGACCAAACTAATGACAAAAGGTACAGCAACCAGCCTTAGAAGTGATAGTGATGATATTGAAAGATATTTTATACCTTTTAGGATCAACTAACAACAGGAAAGAACCAGCAGTCAAAAAATACACTGCAGACCAGCATTTGGTAGAGTATGTCTATGAAGGACTTCAAAAAGATATTCAGATGCCAGGATGTGTATGTACCTACAAAAATCAGAATCATGCAAGTTATAGTTTTCCCTGTGATAGTCTATGGAAGTGACTTCAGAGTTGGACTTTGAAGAAGCAGGATAGGAAGAGCATTGACACTTTTGAACTTTGGTGTTGGAGAAGACTTTTGAGAATATGATGGATAATCAGGAAAAAAACAAATAGATCAAAGAACAAATCAATTCAGAATTCTCACTTGAGGCATAATTGATCAGTCTCTATTTCAGACATATTATGCAAAGATCCCACTCCCTTGAAAAGTCCATAATGCTGGGAAAGGTGGAAGGAAAGAGAAGAGAATGACCAGATGCAATGAGGATGGACTTGTATATTCATTACAGCAATGAATGCACAATTGAGGGACCCAAACGTCAAGGCTGAAAACAGATCATCCTGGAAAAAGTCTAAAAGTGGTCGCTAAGAGTCATCACCTACTTAATGACAACTAATTAATCAATTGATGATTATTTGGACAGAAGAATGATCATAAGGGGAGTTGAGAGGTAGTATTTTTTGATAGGTCCCAGTGTTTTATTTTTGTGAAAATGAAAATTTATTTTTCTGAGTACAATTTTTCACTTAAGATGGTAAATCTAATAGTTTATGTGTAACAAAGGGCATGTGCAAAACAGAATTAATAAGCAGTAATGCTGAATATTTCATAAGTCTTCATGACATTTTAAAACAAAAATCTGGACTTGGTCAGTCTTGTCCATATTTCTGTGCATATGATTTGGGTGTGATTTATGGTGGAAGTTACTATCATGTTGATGATGATTTTCTTTGTGCTATACAAAGAGAGATATTAAAATGGATAGTGAAATAAGCTGATTTTTATTGCTCCTTCAGAAAACTCTTCTATAGCTTTATTCAGAAGTAAAATAGGTTTTTATGATTGTAAACATTTATGACTTAATAAAATGAGGCACATCCATAATAAAGCAATTACATCACACAGAAGGGATAAATTCTTTGTATCCATGTTTACTGCTTTAATGAAGTTTAACATTCACAAAAATATATATTGATGAAGTTTAGAAAACAAATAGTGCCATTTTCCTTAATAACTTCATGAAAATATTTAAAATAAATGTTTCAGTATTTTTTCACTTTCTTTTCCCATTCTTCATTTGTATCTATAATTGCAATTTCTCCATTTCCTTTCTACTGCTAAGATAATTTATTCTCGTAATAGGAACAAAATGATCTGTCTTGGAGGCAAGTCATTTTTCCCCCTAATAAGATTGTAAAAAGCAAATAACATCTCACTTTTTATAAATTCTACAGGTTCTGATGTTTGATTGTTAAACAAAATATAAAAAATAAACCTACAAATAAATGGCACAACAATCAATAGTGATTCTAAACTGCATGAGAAAATGGCTTTTTTAATGTTCAAGGACAACTTCTCTAGTAAATCTATAATGCATGAAATAATTTAATCTGATGATGAAAAATTGGAAACAGTTACCTGGAATTCTCAGTGTGTTGACTACACCATCTATTCAAGCAATAGTTATTTCCTTATTCAGCACCATAAGGTGGCATTTTACAGGCATAACCTGATGAAGAAGAAAAAAATGAAAGCAGCTTGCAATAGCAGTGCAGCAGGGATCTGGCAAAGCCAATTTTTTTTAGGCTGCCAGCATTTTCATCATGTATTTCATCATGTTTTTCTCATGACAAGGCCTTCAACTATAGCGGGACTGAAAAAGGAAGGTCTGGAAGACTGAGTCTTGTATCATGAATCTCATTCTCACCTCAGCTCACAAGGGTATTAGTAAGTGGTGTTGGTGAATAGCTACCAAGCTATTCATATGCTGACCTAGTGTTTAGGTATCTTTAACCTAAAGGAGAGAAGGCCAATGGGAGGCACAACAGCAGTCTTTGAATAGTTGAAAGGCTATCACAGGGAAGAGGGTATAGTTTTATTTTCTATGGTTTTTGAAGGTAAGATGGAAGCTTTACAGAATGAGATCCAAACTGCCGGCCTTGTGTAGTCCAGACAAGAAGCACACCCAGGACCAGCTCTATCTTTATTGTAAAGATACATTAACAGAATCTTGCAAGTCTAAAAGTACATCTCTTCTCCCCTTGCCTTTACAGTCCAAGAAACTAGGGTGGGTCCCTTCTGAGATGTTTGCCACACCCACATTCTTTCTGCAGGCTCAGCTGCCTCTTATATGACCATTGCCAAATCTGCAGCTCTTCCTCCTGTCTTCCAAGGTCATTCTCAGATATTGTTACAGAAACTCAGAATATGGGGGAATGTCCTTACCTTGAGAACTATTATGCCTTGGAACAGCCTGCCTCATGAAGAAATGGGGGCTTTGACTCTACAGCTTTTCAAGCAATGGTCAAACAGCATCTGATGGTATGAAGATTCCTGCTCTGAGGAGGAAGGTGAATTAAAAGACTTCCAAAGTAACTTCCAACCCTCTGATTTTGTGATTCTATGATGTTGAGATGCTTTGAGGAAAACTGACCCTCCCTCTTGACCTAGCCCACCAGGAAGCTGTTCTTAGTGGCATTGTCTGGCCAAAATATGCTCATAGTGATGAAACATGTTGGTGAGAAGCTGGGAGATCCAGAAATGCATACAAGCTCATAATTCAGACACATTGGCTGGGGAATTCTGGGAGCTGAAGTCCACGGAACTTAAAGTTGCCAAAGTTAAGAAACACTGGTTTAGACCCTAAATTCTAGAGGCTGCATGTGAGCAATGGAGGGGCTAGGCTGAAGAGAGCAGGGCAGTACTATAGCCTGCAGGCCTAAGCACACCTGCCATCAGTTATTTGGGTGATGATAGTGGTAATGCTTAGATCCTGTAGTATCATTTCTTGAAGCCTCAGCATCAGTTTGTCCAGTGAGGCACCCAAGCCTTAGAATTAGATCAATACTGTATGTAGCCTAAGATGAATCTTCATGAACTGAGTGCCCTGGTTTCTGCATAAGGAGCCAGTATTGAGGCAGTGGATCTTAGGCTATAGACTACCTAGCTAGCAAGACCTGGCCATAAAAATAGTTGGACTTTGTACAGGGCAAGGGTATAAGAAAAAAAACCAAGCAAGCTAGCTCTCTAAATAACTTGGCCAGGCTTGTTAGAAGATGAACATTTGTGAATGGTATTTAAGCATGCTTAATCACATTAGAAAAGGCCAGAGGTCCTGAACTAGTGCACATTCCTTCCCTGTATGATGCCAATGTATGTAGTTGCCTACCTTGATATTTAACAAGGAAGACAATATGATCCAGTCAAAGCAAAAATAGAGAGAAAAGGAAAAACCAATTAAAAAAAACCCCATCAAACCCAAGTCCCTTCCTCTTTTCTTCAGTAGATATCTAGATATGTCTGAAAAAAACCTATAAGCAGAGTTCGAAATCAACAGTTACTCATTTTTGCTCCCAGCAAATATTCCCAATGTATTATCTCTGAACCTAGAGCTTTTCATTCACTCTTCCCAGCTAGATCTACCCAGAAGCCAGGGAATGTTGTCATATTCTTGTGGTGGCTATCAATTAATTTGTGATTTGCATCAAATCAATAGACTTAAATGCTTACCATTGGCTATATCATACCTAATGTATACCCTCTAGTTATGCAAAGAAAGGAAGAAGCAGTGCTGATTTTTGTCTTCTACCACTCTCAACTCTATTTTATGAACAGGACCTTGTTCTTGAGTTCAAGCAGCTCACCTGCTGCTTTACTCTCAATGAATTTAATGATACTGCATGTAGCCTCAGGTGATACTCAGCATGAATAAGGAAGTGCCAGAGTGCTCCCCAGTGTGTGCACGAGTGTGTGTGTGTTTCTGTACTGATGATTCCTGGCTTGGCAAAAGTACCATGTTTAGCATGAAAGCTCTTCCTATCCCTGATTGTTTCTGCATAATTGGAGGAAGATTCCTAAACCATTCCACCATTGCATTTTATTGTTAATAATGGCACACAGTCTAAAACAATGATTGATCATTTGCATGTATGGACAGTAGTTTTCAGAGGCCTCTATATTACCCTCCACCAGGCAGTCCTAAGCGTGTCCAGCACATGTACAGAAATTGAGCTGTGTGTGTCTTTTTTACCTTAAACTTGCCTTATTCAACTTGGTGTTTCCAGATGGGACTCCCAGAATTCTCAGCCACTTTTCTGACTGGAAATTCTGGGAATTACAATCCTAATTTAACTGGAAGACATCAGGTTGTGGGAACCTGGCTCTAGACAATAAATTAAAAAAAAAAAATTCTAGAAGGAATTTCTTAAACCCATTATATTTTATTTATGACATTATAATGCAAACCCATCAATCTTACTAATGGTTTATTTCTCAGACATCCTGTTTCATTAGTCATTTATCTCAGCTTTCTCCCATTTTGCAGTTTTAAGTCACTACCGTAAGACCTCAACAAATGTCCATGGGGAAAGGGAAAAAAAAATGGAAGCCTTCCTTCAATTGTCCATATGAAAATTTTAAAAAGAAGAAAAGAAGTTAAAGAGAAAATCTGACTGACAAGAACTGTAGCTGAGACAAACCTGTCATTATGTACTAGTTTTCCATCTGGCATGAGGTAGAAGATGAGCAAGACAGAGCTTTGGGCCAGCTGTGTTCTCTAATTGTGTGTGCAGGGCAAGCAGCAGAAGGGATGTTATTATAGATTGTGTAAAATGAGACAAAGCCATGAACATCTGGACTTCCAAATCAGTGGGACAAATGTTTGAAGGCATGTTGGCATTTTTTTCCTAAGGAGACAAGAAGTACATTTTACCATAAGAAATACGTTATTTGTGTGTACAAGTGGAATCTTTAAGTAGATTCATTGTGTGTAGTCATGTGTAATCAGTATAGCTGTAACAGTTTCTTTTCCCTACCAGTTGGAATATATACTTACTCAGCATTGGTCACTATGTGGACTTGGACACAGAAGGCAGAATTTTTAAAAATGGTTACTTATACATATTGATAATGAAGCTCAACAACTTATACATAACTGCAGATCTTTCAGTGGCCATCCATGAATTTACACATATGGGTTATGTTCCTGTGTGGAGCTCTATTTGGAAATCTAGAGCTTAAAGAATTGTTTGGCAAGTGCCCTGTCCTCAAACATATCATACAATTAGCTACGGCTTCTCCCAAATGCTGTTTAGTTTCTAAGACCATGGAACAGTGAGGTCACCTGAGACCAAGCCGGGTAGGAAGGTGGGTGGTATGAAGCTGCTACAATTTTCCTTGACTGTCCAGCTGGAAGTAGAGAGATATCAAAATGACATTTCTCTCTTTTTGGCTGGACGAAAGTTTTTCCAAAGTAGGTTATTCAAAAGGGCTGCTACTTTCCATGAGAGAAGGTAAATTGGATGATAGCCATGGGCTTTCAACATTAACCTAGGAAAAACAAGGGCGAGCTACAGGCCAAACATGGCAAGGATGTGAGATGATAGAAAAGGGCTCATGAAATGCTTTAACAGTGGATTAGGAAAAATATTTCCTGACAGAAGGAAAAAGGAAGAGATGGCTATAAGGTGCTTCTTTATTGAAGAGAGAGCCAAACCTTGCTGTTTCAAGTGCAGGAATAAAACTGAAACCTGATAGACCTGGTATTTCAGGAGATTAAACTGATATTCCTTGTATGAATTGGACAATAATGAAGATTTCTCATAACTGATATGGAGTTCCATTCACTGTATATATTCTATTGGTTTAATAGAACTACAAAAATTACATCTCTCCCCACAAAAGAAGGATAGAACAAATTACACAGACAAAAAAGAGAACCAAAAAGAGAAGAACATTTAAAAGATGATAATGATGATGATGATGATGATGATGATGATAATAAAAAAATGATGATGATGATGATGATGATGATGATGCCTAGATCATGGACATTGCAATACATGGAGACAGCAGAATAGAAGAAACTAGAGAAAATCACAAAATACAAAGACCTGCAAATAGAAGTAAAACAACTGTGGCAAAAGAAAGCAAAGATAGTACCAATAGTAATAGATGCCTTGAGTGCAATTCCAAAACATCTGGAGCTCCACTTGAACACCATTGGCATTGACAAAATCACCATCAGTCAATTGCAAAAGGCAAGCTTACTTGGAACAGCTTACATCCTGTGATAATACCTTTAACACCATCAACAACAACATCTGCTTATCCCATGTCATTGGGAAGGACTCAATAGGTGGACAAAAATGCAAATCCAGTCTAAACATCTGGCTGACTATACAACCAACAAGAATAAATATATAAAAATTAACTCAATTCTTAGACAATAGATTGAAACTTGACTATATAACATCATATTGTCCATTTTTTCCTTTGCACAAATGTAAAATCAATTCAACTTGAGAGTTTATACCTTTTTGTCAAGCCAACCTTTGATATCTAGTATAAAGTCTCCTTCCAAGAATGTACAACAGTCTCTTTTGCAAAAATCCAGGATTGATAGAACCAAAATTCTTCATCAATATAACAATTCAATTTTTTTGAAATTGTTTAGCAATACAATAACATTTTTAAATCTTAATTCCCTTCCTAGAACCTGATTCCTCACAGTAAAAATATTCAATCAATATGGTGTAACCAAGGGCATGACCGAATCATATGTGCTACTGTTCTTTCACATTTATCCATCATAGAAAGGAAGACAACCAATGCTTTTTAAATATCCACTGAAGGTTCCTCTAGACCTGAAAAATACATGTTTATGAATTAACCTGATTTTAATAAATATATTTAATGTTTCTTTTAAAAGAGATCATTGCCTTGATAAAGTAGGTAACTCAAATTCTCTTCCATTTTTTTTTGTAAATTATCAATTTTTATTTTTAGCAAAATTCTTTAATTGTCAATAAAAGTGAATCCATGGCTTAGCCTTCTTGTTTAAGTTAATATGCTCAAAATCATAGGAGTTTCCAAGGCTGCCAATATACAGGGTCCGAAAGGAGATAATATCAAGTCTTTTATTAAATTATATTTCCATCTGGTGGTTTCAGGTAAGTTACATCATTTTGGCAGCATCTCAAAAGTTGTAAAAGTATAATTAACTATGAGTTGATCAAGGAAAACAATCCCATTCCCAGTTCAAAGTTTCCAGGGTAAGGCACTGTAGAAGCAGAAGGATTTGAGCTATGTGTCAAGGTAGTTTGGTAAAGGCACATGTAATAGGAGCTAATCATCCAGATAAGAGAATAAAATAATACCTTAAAGAAGGAGGAACACCATTGCAGGTGCCTTACATTTAGAAAAATCTCTGGGGCCATTTAGAGGCCAATGATAAAATACACAACTGATAAATGCCTCAATATATCTTGGTCTGTTCCAGGGAGTATTGGTCCTCTGACTTCAGGGTTGCTGACATACAAGGCACCCTTGTGCAGAAGTCCCTTTAAGCTTGAAAGTTTATGGCCACTGTTAACCATGGACCTGACCCAGATCACTGAAGGCCTGACACACAGCAGAGGTTAAACTTTAGATCTGTTTTCTTTTTTGTCTCAAGGAAGTGTCAATATGATCTGGAGATGAGAGATATTAGCATCAGTCTCCTGTTGTGGGACTCAAAGCACTTTTTGGTTTCCACAGCCACTCCCTGCCACAGAGAGACAAGATTTGGATGTTTATAGTCTATTCCTGGTACTTGGTAGGCCCCACTGGGTTTCAGAGGGAGCTTGGAGTTGTTCCTGAGATTCTGAAGCACAGTGTGAGTGTAGCCTTAGTCACCACTTGTAATGGATAAATGGAATAATACACACCTTGAGAAACAAATTGGGAAATGAAAGGAAAGAAATGAAAATTTGGATAGGGAACCAAGTAACTGAACAAAGGTCCAGCAAGAATAGGGAGAAGGAGGATGAAAAAATAAAACAGCTTGTCACAGGAAATTTGTTTGCAGAAGGAAGCCTTATCACCTGCAACCATTTAAGGCAAGAGCCTGGATGACAAGATGGCATGATTGTCAACCAAACCAGTATTGTTTTCTATATTTGTCATATAGCATCTAAAGAAAGTGTGTCTATTTTTATGCAAGGGTTTGTGGGAAAAAAGGGGGAAAGGAGAAAGAGAGAGAGAACGAGTGAGTTAGTGAGTCACAATTGAAACAATGATTGTGCTCAGTAAGGGATGAACATTCCTGCTAGTTTGGGTTAGGGCAAAAGATTTAAGAAAACAAAGTAAGCTGTACAAAATCAGTGGTTCTTGGATTCATTCTGCTGCTGCCTGAAGAGTTTTCCTTCGTTCTGACTGGCTTTTAACATAGACATACAGGCTACAAATGTCTGTTCATAACTTCATTCTTTCAACAAGCAGAATGAAAAAATGGCAGTGATTTCTTTTCCCAAAGAGACAAGGAGATGTCTGGTTTGTGAAGTGGCTTGCCTCTTTGGAAAAAGAAAACATTTCGAACAGACTCCACTGCAGCTATAATTGCCATATCAGTAGAACTGGGACCGGGAAGCAAGTCTGCCCCCACTCCCTCAAAACTGTTTCAGATGGCTTCAAGGAGGAGCACAGCAGTTTGTCATAAACCTTGTTCAGACAACACTGGATTGTACCAGAAAGCAGCACTCTGATTATGCACGTACAGCCCTCTCCTGTACCTGTATCTCAATTCTTTGGATTGCCACTATGCAAAATTAATCCTGTATACCTATTCTGTGCATTTTAAAGATGTGTCTTCTATATATTTTTGCAGTTTTTCTATCTTAAGGAAAGGAATGCATAAAAAAGAGGAGAAATGGGGGAGATACAGAAACATCCACTTAACTCAGAAATATTAGAATGCAACGGATGTTCCGAGCACACAATAAAATATATGCTGAAGAGGCAGTGTTAACAAAAATGAGATTCATAGACAGTAATAATAAGACACGATTTAAGGAAAATATGAAGAGGCATAAAGTAGCACTATGTCTGCTGATCTTTTTCTTTGTGAGTGTACAAAGACTTTTGCATAAAGACATAGCCACTGATTATAATTAGTTGAAGATTCTACCCCCCCCCATCTTTTAAATGCAAATTAATGAATTTTGTGACAAAAAAAGTCCTTGTCACCTCTTGAAGAAAGAGTCAGGTTAATGAATTATTCTGTACAAAAGAGTAGCCAAAAGCTATCAAGGAAAGATAGTACTACATCAGAGGAAATGAACAAATATCATTCAAAGCCAATCATAATTTCAAAACAGACTTTCTGTCATAAAAAGGTTTTCACTGAATAAGATAAAGATGCTGTAAGTGTAGATATTGAACCCCAGTTTCATAAACCTTGGAAGACTTCATGTTAGTATACTAAGGCTTTTTTATGTTTGTTTCTTAGGGTTATATTGTATATTGTTTTATTTTAAGTATTATTTCACCAGTGGAGTTGTTGGTTTAAAAAAGGCACCTGAACAACAATTAAAAACATGGGGGAAAATGAGCAGAAATGTCGTCGGTAGGTTAACCCCAGTAACTGAGAATGCATGTGGATAAAACACACAATAAAATAATCAAAACTAGGTCCTTCATATAATGCAATTATTTTCTGTTTCAGCATTGCAGTCTTCCAGTCATCCCAAATGAAATTATCTTCATTTCCTCCCTCCCTCCCTCCCTCCTTTTTTTTTTTTTTTTTTTGGAGTATAGGTAAGCCAGAAATAGGATACCAAATTTCTATAAACAGAATAGGGTTGTCCATGTCTTGAAAAGAGTTCAGAAGAAGTGTTGTGGAACATGCACTGACATCTGAAAATGGATGGTTGTTTAAAAGAGATACTTTCCTTGCATCTTCTACACATCCTGAGACACCTATTCCAAATCATTCTGTAGGCGTACATAGCCTTAAAGCTGAATCCCCCCTCCCATATTTCTCCCATATTTGCAGCTCTGTTCATAGGTGGTAATTTAGAAATATGTTGGAGAAGCAAAGAAGACCTTGATGAAGAGGGAGTGATTAAGAGTTCCTCCTTCCTTTTTGCTTAAAAAGACTTTTAACTGCTATGGATGGCTTAGAATATCTCAGCCTGTCATAGAGAGAAGGCAGGCATATAGACCCCAGCCTCAGAGATTGCATCTTCTGCTTCACACCGTGGGAGCAAAATTCTGAAATTGTTCAGGAAGGTGCTCCTTGCAGAAGACCACTCTGAATTTGGAGGAAGATCTGTGTCCTAGACTTGTGTCTTTGGAAAAGATTAGTCTACAACAAAGTTCAATGAAGAAATAACACTAGATTTTAACCCACATCAAATACCTTATGATTTACCTCCTTTATACATCACTGGACATGGAGTTATTTGACAGCAGCAATAGGCCACAATTAGCCACCATTTAAATTTATTACAGTGTCCAAGAGTAATGCTACACCAGGTGTGGTATGGTATGGGCAATTTAAAACAATGACTCTTAGATCCAGTCATCTGAGACAAATATCACTGTCAGGATGATACAGCTCTAATGGCTTTGATGGTGTCTGTTTTTTCCAGAGTTCCTGCTATAGCAGGATCAGGTTAGATTAGTGAGATAAAGGAGGAAGGGGGAGGTCTTTTGGAATTTTATCTGTCTCATTCCAATTCTGTAAATTCAAAATTGCAGTCTTTATGTAGATTGTTCCTAAAGTTTTCTGACTGATTCCTTTTATATTGCAGACAATTTTTTGGAACTTAAGGATTTTTTTTTCTATTCTTTCTCCATGATGTTGTCTTCAACTGAGCCCTAGCCCACTAGTGAGTCAGGCTAAAGAAATCTTAGTGTACCAGTGATAAAGTAATGTTTTCCCCTTTAAGTAGATAGCATGCTATGACAGCCACAAGGTCTCCCCATCTGTCCTTTGCTGTTCCAGTTTTCAAGTAGAATTTTATGCCTTCTCTTAATTCAAGTCATGGTGTACAAATAATCTAAGATTCCTCGTGAATGATCTTCATGATGACATGGTCAGAGCCTGGCATCTGTTCCTCTTGGCCAGGTGACACTGCTGAGGTGAACACCATTCCACCCCATTCATTGGGCACTGCCCTCCATGGTCATTTTGATTTAGGCTGCAGCCATAACCTGGCACCTGATTTGCATGAAGGCTTCTGCCTGTGTACTGTTTGACTCATGCTTTGTAAAATGCTGGTCAGGGATTATACTAATATACTGGTACACTTGTCTTCTAGAAGGCTACTAGAGCTGCTATTAAACACATGTTCAGTAGTCTTAGTATATCTGTCTGTTAAAAAAAGAGCTGCCAGTTAATTTCAGTTGGAAAAGTAATGTGTTGCTAACTCTGTCCCTAATGAATGCATTACTGGTTTTCTGCTACTTCTGCCAATAAGGTGTTTTGCATGGCCAAGCTTTCTGCTGTTTTTATGGCTTTGGAAAGAGAGCAGTGCAACTCGACTACTGTAATGCCATTTCGCACACACCAGGGGATTTTCCCAGGTGCTGACTGTGGTCCCTCTCTGCAAGCACAGCTGTTCCCCTGTGGCACTTACCAGTTTGGGATATTGGGAATTGGGTGGAATGGATAAGAGTTCTGCCAGTTTCCCCTTACAGCCCAAGTGATAGGAAGAGTGTGTTACAAATAAGCCCAGTGGGATGGCCTCAGGATAAAGAGGGAGATCTCTCAAGGAACCAGGCAAGCTTCCTACCACTTTATCCCATAATCCTCCTCCATCCTCCAGAATGGTCAGCCAGAGTATTTTGGAGCCAAGTCTACTGGTCTTCCAGACTCCTGGTCAGAAGTAGCTTAAGTGACAGGTTACCAGCACAAGGCACCACTACACCAGTAGCCTCTCACTTAGACAACTTGAAAGGTAGCTAAAGCCTTTCTCCCAGGCCTCTGCCCATTACATACATCCCACTACACTTAAGGAGAGTGATTAGTGGTAGTTTTTTCCTGCTGGCTGGTAATGCTGAGTGGGAGGGGAAACAAAGTCAGAAGAATCCACTATTCTCTGCCTTTCAGTTGTCCTGCAGTAAAGCTGCAAGGACAGGACCATTGGCAAGCTTTTTACTGAGGGAGACTATAGCTCAGCCATTGGGGAGTGCAAATTATGTGAGCATATTTTTCTGCCAACTCAGGGATTGAAGGAATACACATTAATGCAGCTCTCAAAGTCTTTGAGAAACATACCTAGTTAATTGCACCTGTCTTTTCACAAAAGGGAAAAAAACAAAAAACAGTCCAACTTGTCAAAAGCAGCACAGTGGGGAGAAGAAGCGAAATGCAGATCAAAATAGATAAGGAACTGGTGAGAGAACACCTAGTTGTTTTGAATGAATTCAAGTCTCCTGGGGCAGGTGGATTGCATCCCAGGTGTTAAAAGAACTGGTGAATGTCGCCAGTGACTGAAATTTTTGAGAAATCTTGGAGCACAGGGGAAGTGCCAGAAGACTGGAGAAGAGCCACATTGTTCCAATATTTTAAAAAGGGGTAAAAGTGGACCCAGGAAACTACAGACCAGCTTGACATCAATATGAAGGAGAATCCTAGAAAAAAATAATCAAGCAATGGGTTTGCAAACACTTAGAAAGAACAACATGATTAATGGAAGCCACCATGGATTTGTTAAAAACAGCCTATGTCAGACAAATCTCATTGCTTTCTTTGTCAATGTAACTAGATTAGTGAGAATGCTGTAGATGTAGTGTACTTAGACTTCATTAAGGCATTTGCTGAAGTATACCATAGCTTCCTTCTTGATAAACTGGAACAATGTGGGATGGATGGTCCTACTATCAGATGGATTCATAGTTGGCTGAAAAACCATAGCCAGTGTGTAGTCCATAATGGATCTATGTCCACATGGAGGAAGGTATGCAGTTGGGTACCTCAGGGTTTGGTCCTCGGCCCAATACTCTTTAACATCTTCATGAATGACCTAGATGAAGGAATTGTCAGATTCAGCTGGCATGGCATGGCGAACGTACTGCTCAGCTTTGCCTAGTCAATTTCACCACCCCAGGCGCTAGCAGCGAAAAAGGGGAAGTTAGCCAAACCACGAACTGATTGCTGACAGGTAGCGGTAGTTAACTCCAACCGCAAGCGGATACATTGTATCACTGCTGGCTTCCCTCAAGCGCTGCAGACAAAGGGAAGTGCAGCAGTTCGGAAGCGCAGCAATCAGCACGCGATTGAGAACTCCCGGCTTTACACGCAACAGGAAAACCCAACAAAGGCAACAACCACACAACCAATAGACAGCAATCAAGAAGACAAAAGAACCGGACTGAATCTGCCATTTGGGTGAGGGGGGATTACTGTGGGTAATCAGTAACTATGCAACGGGGTAAAGCATGGGAATGGGGAAACTAAACCACCATGTAAGTTATGCCAAGCCAACCCTGGCTTTGTCTGTACCTACCTACATTACATTCTAGTAAACTTCTTTGCTGAGCTTGCGGGTCACAAGAGTTTCTTTGGAGCTGAACCGGGTAAACCTTACAGGAATAACAGAGATGCTCATAAAATTTGAGGATGACACAAAGTTGGGGGGAGATTGCTAACATCTTAGAAGACAGGCTCAAGATTGAAGAGGAACTTGGTAGACT
The DNA here is from genome assembly GCF_059951505.1 of Python bivittatus. Taxonomy (NCBI): domain Eukaryota; kingdom Metazoa; phylum Chordata; class Lepidosauria; order Squamata; family Pythonidae; genus Python; species Python bivittatus. The sequence continues at coordinate 16,213,741 of NW_028277035.1, forward strand.
TGAACATTGAGTCCTGTCCAAAAAAATGTTGTTCAATGATGAGAAATGCAAGGTAGGTGGGAAACACCAGATGCACAGGTAAAAGATAGGCTTAGCAGTAGTACTTGCAAGAAGGAAATAACTGTCTTGGTAGACCACAGATTAACCATGAGCCAGCAACATGCCACAGCTGTCCAAAGAGCCAATGCAATTTGGGGCTGCATCAATAGAGGTATGGTGTCAAGATCATGGGAAGCGATAGCATTGCTCTAAGCTGAACTGGTGAGACTGCAACTGGAATACTTGATCCAATTCTGGTTGCCACAATACAAGAAGGAGACAGAGGAACAGGAAAGAGCATAGAGAAGAATGATAAAGATAGTAAGGGGGTTGGAAGCTAAATTCTATGAAGAGCAGCTAAAGGAACTTAATATATTTAGCCTAAAGAAGAGAAGATACCCCACGATCTGCAATCTGAGAGAGGCTGCTTCATGGCAATCATGTCCAACATTCTTGTCATCCATACATTCTGGAGAATGATGAAGCTTGTGGCAGAACTGCCTGACATATCACTACTAGGAAATCAAGTGGATTAATAAGGTGCCTAGGGTGGACCATCCAGGGGTATGCTGTTAAATGTTTAAGAATAGGCTCTGCTGGCTCTATTGGTGCTGCTGTGCTATGCTGCTAGTTACAAGCAGCTAATTGGCAAGCTAGGTATCTAGACTCACCTCTGCTCTCAACTGACTTACAAAATTCCAGAAAATTTAACAATCATCCCTTGTGAGCTGGTGCAAGCCATCTCCAGCACACCATTGTCCCTGTCCCTTGCAGTAGTCATTAGTGATGACTAGCCACATGCTGGCCAGGAAGCAATCTGACTACAGCAAAGGATTAATTACCATGTTCTTCTTGTGATAAACCACTTCCTACAAGGTAAAAACTAGTTTCAACTTATGTCTACCTTACAAGTTGGGCCAGGTATCATCTGGGGACAAGCTCATAGTTCCTATGGAGGCCAGGAATACCTGAGCCATACTCAATCCCATCCCTAAGGCAGACATTAAAATCTCCCTGCACTAATAGCAGGGAATTTAACATCAGCCTTGCAATATAATCTAGGAATTCAGGAAGGGAGGCTACTGGACAGCAGAGTGGTGGTACATGAGGTGATTCCATAGCTTGTTCCACAGTAGTCAATTCTCTGTCGAACAAGACCTCTGGTAATAGATTTCACTCAGGACCATCACTAGCTCCCCTTACTGACCTTGGAATTTTAACTGATATAAATCTCCAAAAGGCTACCTGCCCATCCCTTCCTTCCTATCCAATCAGATCATACATTCTGCTCATTAATCCTAATCAAGTCATGAAGGTCTAACTTCTTATTATATAGAAATCTGGCATTCACTAACAGCACCTTTCTCAACAAATTGGCATTCCGGGCCTAGGGATGAGGCAATTGTTTAGAAGAGGGGACAAGAACCAAATTGGCAGCCCCTTCACCTCTTTAATTCAGTAGCATAAATTAAGTTTAATAGCATGAGTCTCAATGATATGCACTATAGAATGAATCTTGCAATTAGATTATATAATTTGCTGTGAACTAATGCCAAACTATACACTAGAAAGAAACGAGAACAAATGCATCCAATATAAATAGGTGAAGCAATATAGCCACCCAGAATTTCTCATTTGTATCAAAACATGGATGCAAAAGGAGAAGTATTATTTCCATTACACATAGGTAGTACTCAAGGTAAACTATGTTACCTATAGTTTAACACAAGACAGTCTCTACCTATGTGTAGAAAACTTGTTTCTGTGTTTTGCAGTTTCTACAATGGATGTAGTATGGAGGTGTGTGTGACGATAGCATTCATTCCCAACCAATTTGACATCTAGGTGATGTAGAAAAGATGATGATAACGCTAAACATTCTTATAATATTCAAGTCAGTAATATTTGCTTTCTACCTCCACATTTAATACTGAAGGTTTGAAACTCAGCAGAATCTTTTATTGTCTTGTAGCACCATACAACTGACTCAGATGCAGGTCTTTTATATGCAGTTTGACTATTGTTCAATAGGTAAGTAGACATGTTTGATTTAGTTGTGCCATTTTAAAAGTGAGTTATCTGACAGGTTGAGTAGAGAATGCCTAATTAGATCATGCTACTGCATTTATGATAATGAATGCTGCATTTGCAATACTTGAAGCTTCACAGTAAGCAGGTATTTAATTTTTCATGGCTGTTTTTGACAGGTAACATTTTTTATCTTCCACATACATTAGTATAGGAATATTGTTTGTGTGCCTGACTCACATTTGAAATTTTAACTTTGGGATCTAGGAGTATGAATGTTTAAACACATTCTCATTTGGAGAAAAAACCTTGTATTTCTAATTATCTTTCCTTTATCATGCAGCATTTATTTTTTTTATATAATTTTTATTAAAGATTTCTTAAATCAGAGCCTTTACCTAAATTATTTTCAAAAAAATTCTTTTAATTTCTTTTTACAATTCTCCACTATTGCTTGCTTCTGTAGCAACATTTCATTTAGTCTCCATCTAAAAGAATTAGATTTTCTTTTATAAAACAAACACACAGGATTATGATCCAAAAAAGTTTTTGATAATATCTCTACTTTAGAATAGTAGCCAAATTATGTGAAATCCAAATCATATCTAATTTTGAAAAAGATCTATGTCTTTCAGAAATGTAGGTATACTCTCTTGAATTACCATTTTTCTGTCTCCATATTTCAACCAACCCTAAAATGTCCATCAAATCAAAGAAACCCTTTGGTAATTTGCCTTGAGTAATTTGAATATTTTTCTCAGAAGTTCTCTCCAGTTGTGGGGAGACCACTCCATTCCAATCCCCCATCGAACACCAATTTTCATAAGAGAAACCTATTAATCTCTCCACAAGTCATTTATAAAATAATACTTTGTCCACATTTGGGGCATAAATTCCCAGTATCAAAGTCTTAGTCCCCAAATTAACTTCCACCTCAACAAATCTACCATGTTCATCAGTCAATATAAGTTCTGGTTTTACCTGGGGGCTTATGTACAAAAAAGCCTCATTTCTTTTTTTTTCTTCACCCAAATTTTTATAAATCAAATATTTTATGTCCTTCTTTCTAATATATGTCTCTTGTAGGCAAATTATATCTTTTTTTTTTCCAAATAATTATTTTTTTCCCTTCTCTTTTGAGGATCATTTGCTCCATTTATATTTCATGTTAAGGATTTGTAACTCATAATCAAGCCAAACATTTAGAAAAATCAGTACCTGTAATGCCTAGTTCAGTATCATCCTTTTCATTTTCCTGTTGCACCTGTTGGAGTTTTTGTGTAGTCTCCTCTGATGCCTCCATTTGAATCTCCTCCAATTCCTCTTTGAATTTTTCTAGAAATCCCCTCACCTTCTGGACAGAATTCAATCAAAACATCGGCTGTTTAAAAGTAAAAATCACACCTTCCAATTTGTCCCATTGAAATGGAATATTTCTCTGCTTTAATCTCTCAGTCAAAAAAGAATACTCTTTTCTCTTACGCAAAATTCTAATAGGAATTTCTTTAAGAACAATTACATCTGTATATTATCAATCTTCTATCTTGTATTAAAATGCTGCTGCAAAACGATCTCTTGTCTTCTTCTTGCCAAAGTGCACCAAAACACCCCTTGAAACATTTCTTATTCTTGCAAATCTTGTATTTATTCTATATACTTTATCAATTTCTGCCTCTGCAATCTCCTCATCCCAATCCCAAAAATTTGCTAAATCTTTAATAATCTTTCTCTAATATCTTCACCAGAATCCTCTGGGATTGCTCTAAATCTCAAACAAAATGCCTTCTCTCTCAAATCCAATAGAGCTAGATTATCTAATTCTCTTTCCAACTCTCTGTCTATAATGTCTGTCTTACTCTCCAAAATTTCTACTTTGTCATTAATTTCTTTCACATCTCCAGACACTTCTTTTACAGAGCTTTCCAGCTTCTTAACTTCTTTCATCTCCTCTTTCATCCATTCCCCACCCACCCACCCCAAAGCTGCCAATTTAGTATCAAGTGATTCAGCTAACTTACTGGTCAGTTGCTCAAACATTTTCTAAAGCAAATCTGGTATAATTTTTCTCTCTGGAGGTTGCTCTAGTGATTGTCTCCTCTCCCTCTATTTTTGTCACTTTTCTGGTGGTTGCAATTATGATATTATAATCCAAAAATAAAAATGTCTTAAGGGAAGAAGAAAAGGGAAGATCCCCCCCCCCTTTTTTTCCTATTCTGTCTTCCTGTGCCCTTAATACTTCATCTCAAGTGGCACTCTGTAGTTACAGTCAACATCACAGTCAATATCTCCATAGTCATAGTCAGCATCTACTGTCAGGTTTATATTACCTTTCTCTTTTGTTTTGTAAAATCCACCAATAGTCTGCACTTTTTAATAGTAAACAACTACAAGAACAAAAACATTCTCACGAAGGTCCAGTTTGTTTGTCTAATTTAATTCCAATTTATTCAAAAGCACTCTCACCAAAAAATAATCTTTCAAAATAACTATCCCCTTTATCCATTTTAAACTTTCTTACATCGACTCCTAGTTAAGCTTTTTGCCAAAAGTTTTTAAGTCTTTAAAACAACTTTTGTTTTGTTTATTCCTTTGTAATCCAGAAAAAATAACCCACCAGTTTCTGTGCTCAGAACATTTCTCTTTAGCTGCAAATTAGTTACACACAAAAGTGTTTAAGAAATGAGGCTCATGTGAACCTTGTGTTCATATAGACTGCATTATAGTGGTGAGCTTGATTGAAATCCTTCAACTCCCAGCCACTCAACTCACAAGCCGAGATCAAAAACCTCAGTTCCCACAGTCCATGAGGAGCAGCTATCTGGAGTGCAAGTGGGCAATCTCACAATCTCTCTTGTTTATGGGGAGACTTTGCTGGCTGGAATTCACTGTCTGGCTGCTGATCTGACCACAGTGCTATCCCTGGTCTTTCAAAGATATCTAGTTTGCCATGAATCCTCACCAGAAGCAGCCTTATTTAAAGAATAAGGAAAGCCTACAGATATGTAAAATTATTCTTCTCACAAAGCTAATGATTTTATAAGGCACCATTCCTGAGCATAAAATAAAATCAATTTTAATACCTATTTAGGCTGAATGTAGCAGGAGTAAAATGAAAATTTAACACCACAGAGCAACTGTTTAGGATTGATTAACACATGTTGCCATCAGAATAAGGAAAAATCTTCTCAACACCTACCTTGTCTATAAAAACATCTGGAAGAATGAAGTGGAAACACTCAGTCTTCTCTACTGGATGTTCCTCAGATTGTCACTATTCAGTAGTCAGCTGCCTTCCCCTTAAGAAGCCTGCTCATTGCTTTTCCCTGAGTCTTGCCAATTATTTTTAGGTCAGAGGGAGACCTATAGGGAATAAAATGAATAAAATGCCCATTGGCTGAGAGAAGGTATGCAAATGCAGTTAGTGCAGTAGCATCAGAGTGATCAGTGGAGTGTCTGTCAGAGGTCTTCTTCTTCCAGGGAATGCAAAACTAGAAGAAAGGAAAAAAAAAAACACTTGAGTGTTCTCATTATCACCCAAAGGGCCAGTCCCCAGTGTTTAAAATGTTTGTAACATGTTTTGAGAAAGCTTATCAAGAGATTGAAGGGCAAATGCATGATTTATAAAATAGATTAAGGCCATGTTATATGAAGAACAATCTAAGCTAAAGATCTTCTCCCCATAGTTCCTTTACTTTTAAAAGTTCCACCAGCACCCTACATGGGCAATGGGACTTGTGCACAGGCACCTTCTTATAGTTCTACAATAAATAATTTCATATGTAGTGAACAATTCTTCATCTTATGCTAAAAATCCACACCTATCCTTGGATTATGATTCTATTTAGGACATGATCACAATGCAGCTCTGGAGTGAGATGTGAAACTTCCTGTAACAAACTGAGAGGGGATAATATGAATCCTCACTGGGGGCTATCCTCTTCCAAAGGTTTTTTACTAAAAGATGCTTATGGTAGGCTTCTACAAGTTAAGCTGAATCTTCTGAAACATGGGAAAATTTGCATTTCCAACCCAGGCAAAATGCTTTATTTCTGGTGTCATGGGCCTAACCATTAAAAAGAAAGGGGGGGGGGGGGAAGGAAGGGGGTGTTTACCAGCCTTTTCTTTGCTCTATTTCTTCTTTGCTATGATCTTGAAATCATAAGTATTGCAAGGAACTGGATCTATCCATCTCCATTTGCTCAACGCAGGCAAGCTGTAGGACTGGGATGAAGAAGACTACTCATGAGCTGACTCTGGTTCCTTGCTGTGCAGCAGGGTATGGTAGCAGCTGCTTAGCTTTAATTTGAGCATTCAGCTATAAATCATTTTTATTATAATTGATGTTTGAAAGTACTGTTCATTTTTGTAAAAAATCAGTTACAACACGGCTTCTTCATTTTGTTTAGTTTGCTCTGCTTTGGTTTTATTTCTGCAGCCACTATAATTTCCCTGACTGGATATGAACTTTACTGGCCTTCTAATAGGGGGTGTGAATATTCTATCAGAAATAGTTTGGGTAGAGTTTGCAGTTCTCACTATGGTAGGATGCACAGAATGTACCCCCCCCCCCAATTTCATGTCTCTTAATGATCTTAGAAAAAGTTGGCAAGCTTTTCCATATACTTATAAATCAGGCAACAATATTGCAACCATAGTCATCAATTAAACCAGAATGACCAGACATTTTACTTAATTATCATCTGCTGCATATTATGTCCCCTTCTCCTCTTTCTGAATATTAACTCATGGTTTGAGGTAAATGTGTGCCCTGTGAACTGAAAGCATAGTATGATCTTGAAAACAACAACAGCAACAGCAACTACAACAACAATAACGAAACTGTAGGAATTGATTCAGGTTTCTTTCCAGAAACTTGGCTAGAATGCAAACAAAAAAGAAACAAAAGAATGGATGAAGGGTGCCAGACCTTAGCAATTCTGTTGCATGCGCACTGTATCACAATACCCAGAAAGCCAACTATGATTAGAAATGTAGGAAAAATCTATGGATGTAAAGGATACTAAGATAGAATTAAAATACAACCAATAAGTGAAATAATGTTATTGAGATTTCTGCTATTTCCAGAATACATAGCTTACATATAGCCAGGAGGGCATTTTAAAAATTATTTTGGCCTCTGAGAGCCAAAAGATGAAGTCACGGACACATGTTTTTGGCCCATCCAAAAAACTTTCTGTGTGTGTGCAGCTGTGTGTATGTGTGTGTTTTAAGGAGGAGGGCATTGCCTTTGCTGAGGCTTTAAATCCGAAACCAAACAGATAATATCAGCCCAGTTTGGGAGGAAGGGCAATTGGTTTTATGGGGTGCATGTATGTTGGTTCTTAACTCCTATATCCAAGAACTACCAAAAAGGGCCAAATGTTTTAGTCTGCCCACAGTGCTTTCAAAATAAAGACACTATCACCAACAAGTAGCCTTATGTTGTTAGGTCTCATTTTTATTGCAACAGGAAAAGAAAACACTGGCACTAGCCCTAGGGTTAAGGCTGTTGTAATAGCTTTCCTGAGCATCATATGGAAGAAAGATGGGAAATTTAATGAGCAACAAACAAATAAATCAATACATAAATTGAGGAAATTGGTTTGTAGGACAACCTAAAAAGGAGCTAAAATAACAGTAATAATTCCAGTTCTATGGAAAACATACTTGCCAGCAATGTCCTCATTTTATCTGTAAACAGGTATACATTCTGGGTTTGCCCATCCCTTGAAGAGATCCTTTGTTTACCTGGGACCCAAATCCTTGACTAGCAGCCCTGAAGGCAATATATATATTGCCTAGCTCTCTGTCCAGAAGAGTGCAGTGCTAGGTACAGCTAAGATGCTGTGCAGAACCCTCAAACTCCCAGGCCTCTGGTAGAGGACCTGAGACTGAGGAAGACACTTACCACCCATAGGGGTGAGAGGGGAATTTTTTTATATATTCTAGTGGCCATACCCTTTTTGCTCCTGGCAGAATTCATAACTAACTTTTAAAGTCCTTCATTCTAGTAACAGGCTGGCATGGATGTTGCAAGAAGAAATAGAAATGGATATGATCAGTGTATTGATGCCATTTTGCTGGACAACTTTGCTCAGAAGTTCCATATAGCTATTAAACAATAAGGAAAATGAGATGCACCCAGCCTAAATGCCAGAGAATTGAACAGCAATCTCCCAGCAGCACTTCAGTCTGCTAGAGGGAACCAATTACTCAACTTTAATTACTGGTTTCACAACCAAGATAGATAGTCTTGTGTATCATGATCAGTGGTACAGAATACCACCGAGAGATTACTGTTTCTTCTCAGTGTAGACAAACATATCTAGATCAAAAGTCAGACTGAAGTGGCTCAGATTTTTTTCAGGAACAACTTGGAGAAATTAGTTTTTTTTCTTCTTCTTGCCTATTGGTTAAATGTATATTTATCTTTATATTCAGCTTGCTCCAGAAATCTGATCTTCACATTGGCAGCCATAAACATTGCCTCCTGGACAACTAAAACTGAGCAACTTGAAACTCAACAATGGTTTCTATTGTAAAGATTAAAACCTGCCTTTTAAAAAGCTCCAACTGTTAGCTAAACCTAGAAGATACTCATCGAGAGAGATAACAAAGCTTTTTTAATGCCTCCATTCACCAATGCATTCCTATTGTATTTTCACTTCAACTGTGTAACTTTATTGGTTCATATTATCTCTGGGCAATTGGCTCATTTAATGTTTATTCTATTTTTAAGCATATTGCTCTCATGTCACCCTTCTGTGGCATCTGAAATAGAAAATTTAGAATGAAGGAAAAGAGCACTGAGACATACCCCCAAGCTCAAAACTCCAATAGTGAGGTTAAGTCATCTATGGAAACACCCTAGACACCCAGCAGAGACAATTAGAGTGTATATATTTCCAAATACCCTCTAGCGAGCCACTGGAACTAGCTAATTAGAAACACATATACAGCCCACAGAGATTGTGATGTTGTACAACTTTTACCTCCATTGAAAGGAAAAACAATTACATCAGAAAATGTGCAGATACTTTTGTGGCAGGAAATCTAAAAGGAACTCATTTGTCTGGATCAAGAATTCAAGAAAGCTTCAGGCTAGTGATCTAGTGTAGGTCCTTTGTCACTGCTGAACTGATCCTCTCCACCCATTGTGGAGTCAACAGAAAAATATACCAGCATGACATTTGTTGTCCCTCACTGCCAGGTCCTATCCTGTTTCTGTTGCCTCTGTTTCAAGTACGTTAGTCATCAGACTTCCCTCCAGGATAACAGGTCACAAAGTCAAACAGATTTGACACACCCTGAGGCTACTTTTGGACAGTGTTGAATAAGACTTTAACCCTGGTTCAGCTAAGAATAACTTAAGGCTACTTCACTCATGGGTAGGGGATGCAGTGAAGGCAACATAATGGGGACATAGCAGAAAAAAAGATGTTACCAGGGCATGATTGTAATCTTGGTTAGGGTTGCATGGGAAAGGCCTTAGACTGTATACAGAAACAAAGAGCAAATTGGCAATCTTAATGACTTGAACTAGACACTGATTGTCTCATGTTGCTGGTTGATGACCATGCTTGAACTACAGATGGAACAAATGTGATTTGGCTCCCTTAGCCATTGTTTATAGAAAGTTGTATGGAGGCACTCAATGTCTAAAATTAAGATGAGAGAATGTAGGTTTCACTAGGGGTCTCCTTAATATTTTGCTCATAATTCCAGCATTCTTAGGAATATCCTAGTATGACAATATATGGGATGAAAGCTGTATCAATTGAAGTGGACATGTGGAGTTTGTGTTTCTTTTTCTTCATCTGCTTTTAGAAACTTCTGCCTTGTTTGCCTCTATGGCAGAGGAATTTGCATTGTGATCTTTTCTGTAATAATACAAATAAAGTCTTTGATTATATCATCTCTCAGCATGAGGGATAGTTTATTTCTAGGGAGAGGTATATTTAAAATATTGTACTAGTTCATCTACCACTCTTTGAGGTACATCAGGGATGGGTCTAGCCCAGATAACTCCAGAACTCTAACTTCTGCCTTAGGAATAAGAGTGAGAAGTAAGTTCTCTGATACAGTATAGTATGTTTCTCCAGCCAGCCTTAGGATTAGCCTGCTTTCAGAATTCTAATTTTTGCAGAACTTTTATTTGATGTCATCCTCCCATGTCTGAAAAATGGCCATCTTAGTCATGCATAAGTATTTCTTATTTTAGGGCCGAAGCATATAGCATTTGTGCCTAGTATCATAATGTCTGGCTTACTCACTCAGGGGATATGCAACACATTGCCCAACTTGTTTGATGGTGTTTTTCCCTCAAGACACTTTCATAACAACTTCTTCAGTGATTGTCGTTTCCTTGAGTTTTCGAGTAATGTGTGGTAAATCTATTGGTATTGTAAATCTTGGTGGGAATAGCTTCAATTTAAAAGACCTTTTTTGCAACATCTCCCTTCCCCACTTTTTCTATTTCTTAGTCAAGGAGGGATTTGCAGTAGGAAAACTTTTCTTATGATGTGGTGGTAGTTAGAGATAGGGCTATTTTTTACACAGACCTATGCAATTGCATTCCTACATGGCCTTACAAACTAAAACTGGACATTTTGGACTCTACTGGGAGAGCATTACCTAGACACAGCAACCTGTCTTCCTGCAAAGTGGTGCAGATATTTAGACATTTACCAGCCATTTAAGCAAGCAAGCTGGAGTGACAAGCTGAGCTCACACTTTCTCTGCAGTTACAGTGATATACTACGGCTTGTGGTCTTTCTTCTCTAAACACAAATCATAAAAGAAATGCAGCTTCTCAAATGCTTGTCCTTTCCCCACTATTAAAGCACTATAATTGTATTACAAGCACCCCAGTATGCTGTGTGCATTCATTGTACCATTTGAAAAACGACCATTGTAGTGGGATCTATGAACCCAAAGGGCATCAAGTATAGATCTTGCTTTAATCGCCTCCCATATACACAGACACACTCATCATATATTGCCTCCTCTTAGCTACTACTGAATCATCACTATCTTTCTTCTCACTGTTTTTGCTATTCCTCTGGCCTGTTCCTGCATTTAAATTGCTCTCACTGTGACTCTATCATTTATGTCCCATGAGATTTAGCCAAAGGAGAAAAAAAGGGGGGAAAGGGAAAGAAAAAGAATCATCTCTCAGCAAGAAATATGACTATGCATAAATTAACATTTTAACAAATGCAGAGACTTTGGCATTGGAACAGAACAAATCCATAATAGCACAGAGATTCTGTATTGCATGAAAACACACACACACACACACACACACACTCTAAAATAACTAAATTTCCCATCTTGGAGAAGTGACTGTAGTTAAAAGACTCATAAAATAGGTTTTATTGTTGCATAATGAAACTCACCACCATCAAACAATTAGAAGCTTGTCACTCATCTTTACTATTAATAGGCATTTAGATTTTGGGCTTCTTGCCATCAACGGCTTAGATTTCTCTAGCCTGCTTCAGTCTTAAAGCTTGAGCTGCTTCTGATTTACGGAACGTAAATTTTGCTTCCCTGCAAAGCAAATAATAGGTGCATTTTAACACTTGCCATAACCTTTCCCTTCCCCTTTAGCTAGCCAAGTGATAGGCTAGAGAAAGATGTGTTTGCATTTTCTCTTTTCCTTTTGGCTACTTGAAAGAAAATCCAGCAGGCTCCCTATGGTTGCGTCTTCCACAGCAAGAACTACTGCCTATCTTACTAGCATGTAAATGTAATATGAAAATAATTCCTGCTCATTTGCGTGCTCCCCCAGGGATTTAGTTTGTTAGGAAGGTATTGGAATGAGTTTCTGGATTGCCTTTTTTTTTTTTTTTGCTTAAGCCTGTGGTTCAAGATAAACCTTAACACCTTGGAATATGTTTCCAGGGATTCATTCTGCCTGTTTTGTACACAGAAGAGTTTGCATCCAATTCAGCCTTATTAAACAGAAAGAACACGTTTTCTCTCCTCTCCCACCCAAAACAACATCTGGAAGGAAGAAAGGAGAAAGGAAGGAATGGGTGAGCTTGCCAGCCATTGGATGTCACTGTTGCTCTATACCATTCTGCCGAAAGAACCTCATTTCACAAAAACAGTTCTCCTTAGAGAAGTTGCAATGCAGATCAACCAGTAGTTAATGTCATTTCATTCTAAGTTGGCCTGGAAAACAAGCCTTCCAATTGATTCTTTTCATCATTCCAAGGAAGGAGACATTTTCCAGTGACTAGAAGAGACAAGCAGTAGACACTGACAAGCCGCTGAAGGCTGTAGAGAGGCGATGTGGCGCTGTCTATTCTGGAAGGGGGGGTGGAATCTCAATTTGGAGATTTCTTTAATGCTTTTCCAAATGCAAAGTTGCTTTTGTTTTTCATGGATTTAGCAGAGTATTTATCCCTTGTCTCTCATTTACTTTTATAGCGTAGCAGATATGCCAGTTTTATGCAGCTTTCTAAATAGAAGTGACATGCTCACACTACCTTATGTCCAGCCATGTTGTATGAAACGGTCCTTCTTTCTTCACTTTCCCTCCATTAAGGGGCAGTCCTGCACACACCTAATCTGGGAGTAAGCCCTAGTGAACACAGAAAACCTAGGACTGCAGTGCAGTTCAGTCCCTTCATTGAAAATAGGACCAGTAAGCTGGTTTGAGATTTCAGGAGATGAGGTAGAGAGACAGCAGTATCAGATGTGGTGTAACATTTCTGATGCTCAGGAAGGGTGATTTGGAGAAATTGAGAGTCAATCAGCCAAAATAATTTTTCTTTTCCTCCAGTCTGGAAGCCAAGGCTCATCTGGGAAATGTTCCGGCCACATGTTGAGTGACAGGCTTCAGGGAACAGTTTTGCTAACTATCAGCCTGCTGTCAGCCAGCCCTGAACTATGCAAGCCTCCAGGATTAGAGCTGCAGTGAAAGGAACATGCTTCCTTGTCTACAGCTAAATCTAACCTTTCCTAGGATATTTCCAAACCTACAGCTGAAGGTCAAACTATGTGAGATGGCACAGATCAATGATTTTGACAAATAGCAGCTGCCACAGTTCTACAGAAAAGGCAATTGCACCCCTTCCTTTATTTTACTGGTAAAATAAAGGAAACAGTTATGCACACAGAAAATGTTCTTGAAGTCAGTAATGCACAAGGTGCTTTTTTGTTTTCTGTTTCCAATCCACTTGCCTTTTAATGACATGCAATGGATTGTATTCCTAAACGTGGGTAAGGTCTGGACAAAATGTAGTTTCTTATAGGATAGGCTTCCCTAAGCTGGGTGCCTTCCAGATGTGAGGATTTAGCTCTCAAAATTCCCCAGCCAGTATGGCCATTCCACTGCTGAGCATTCTGATAGTTGAAGTCTACATATTCCCCCAGAGATCTGGATGCCCCCCACTCTGCTGTTGTTTAGAAGAGGTGTGGAGACCTGGTTCTTAACCTGGGCCTTCAGTGAGAGAGAATGAGATCCCTCACTTCATTGTGCCTTCCTTCTTTTTCTCTCTACTTCTTATGATTTATTGTAAATTCTTTGTTTGATTGTTGTGAGCTACCCGGAGTCGTTGAGAGTCAAGTGGCATTCAGGCTTAATAAATTATCATTATTGTTACATACTTATTTTCTATAAGGCCCTTTCCCAAAGCTAAGATCTTTCTATACTGTTTATTCAGCTGTCTCATTCTCAGCAGATATACTGCTCCATGTTAATTTAATTTGTGACTCCAAGAAGTTTGTTGTTAGTTCTGGTAAAATCAATGAGAGATGTATTTTAAGTAAAAATATCTGAAGCTGGAGAAAAGCTTGGAAAAGGAAGGACAGATATTATTTTAGGGAATCAAAATTACAGTACTTTTCTAAGAAGTCTGTAAATTTATGTATTTATGTAATTTATATACATATGCATTATTATTATGATTATAATTGTCATAATGCCCAAATTGATTAGAAAGTTGGGACTGAGATTCTCTGGTCATCTGGTTAGTTCTTATGGGATTATCAAATTCTGTTTTATCATTTTGGTTTGGCAGTGGGAACATTTTTAATCTCTCTCTCTCTCTCTCTCTCTCTCTCTCTCACACACACACACACACACACACAAATAATTAAAATCCTATATAGGTTTTAGAATACGGGTAGTCTCCAGGTTAAGAATGCCCAGGTTACAGATGACCCATAGTTAAGAATGGAGCCTATTATAGCAAAATTCGAGTTAAATACATAATTATTCAAATTAAATACACAATGGTCCAAGTTCATTACACAATACTACTTATACACTATTACACAATAACACTGTTGCGGTTTACATACAAATTTGACTTGGGAATGGAACTTGTTCTTAAACTGGGGACCACCTGTACTAAATTACTACCATGTCAGAACAAAACTGGACTCAGATCACTTCAAGGTGACATTTCTATGTAAAAAATATCTTATTTAATTATATTAGTGATGAAACTTTTAATAACTGGGAGCTTTAAACTCAGATTTATGAATTCTTATTTGGGCATAAGTCCGGCTGAGCTCAGTGGGGCTTTTATTTGAATAGACAAACATAGAATAACAGTATTAGTGTTTCACTAAGAATAAACCCTTTGTCTTCAACATTCCCATTTTTTCCCCCTATCATTTGACCATTCTGCTCTTTAATCTAGTATTTTTCCAGTTCTACACACAAGCACATAATGCCTTGCTATTTGCTATTAAGTTTTGTGTGTGTGCGTGTGTGCGTGCTTTCCCTTCTGCAGCTACTAGCATAATTGCCCTTAAAAGTGTCAAATAACCCATTGCTGAGTCTAACTATGTATGTATTTGTGAACAACAGGGAATCTGCACATTATGGAATACATGCTGGGTGTGAAATGATCAGGAATATTTGGTGGTTCAGTAAAAGTAGCAGAGGAGCACTCTGAAAAATTAATATGTTGAAACCATTTTACTTATGAAACAGGATTGGGATGGAGTCAGAAATGGTGTGTTCTGTTTTATTTGGCTTGGACTGAGGTTTTTTCTTTCTTTCTTTTTGTAATTGTCTGCCTAATATGTTTTTGCTACCATTGCTATAGGTAAAATGCTCAGAGTTGTTACCTTGTGTTTGTATTTTGTCAGTATCTTCCCCTGGAAGCCTCTTCCAGCAGGTTACCCACCTGTGATATGAATAATGGGCAGCATGGATCCTCATCCTGTGTTTCAGATCAAGAGTAGCAGACAGTGAGTAGGGATTGGATTGAAAGAACCCCTTCTTTCAATAGATGTCCATGTTCCCCTCAAATGGTTGCTGCATACTGTATTTCAGATTGAGGTTTTGTGTCTTAAAGAAGTGCACAATACTTGCTATATTCAGACTATTTTGGATAATCTCCCTCTTAGTTTTATATTAAACACCCAGATTTCTTTTCTGGTAATACTGGCTTCATGATCTTAATAACAGGACAGTAATGAAATTTGTTCATAAAGCAGCGGAACAAGCCCAAAAACCATTTTCTCAGCTGTTATCTCTTATAATACTCTACTGGGTGGATAAGTACTTAGTTAAATGTTCGTCATAAGGTATCTTTGTATTTTGTCATATTTCCTATGTAAAATTTCCTTTATAACTCATTTAGAAAGGGAGAGGATATTCAATACTAATGTCACAATAAGTAGTCCCAAATTTGCATATGACACCAGGCCTCCTCATTGGATAAGAGTCCCAAAACAAAATGAAATCTCTGTTATTTTGAAAAACAAATATGGGGAAAAAAATAACTAAAGTCATGTGTGTGTGTGGAAGTGGGTGAGAGAAAAAAAAGGCAAAAGGCTATGTCCATCACTGTCCAATCTGAGTGTATGTGTAAATAGACTGAACCTATGGAGTCCTTGGGGTTGAGACTAAACCTAGCTATGCTAAGAATGAGCTCAGTAAACAAATATAATGCAAAACCATGGTAATTTATATTTATTCTATGGGTTCTTTCCTAAATTGACCTTAACCCTATCAATGTGCTTTCTCACTCTTATTCTATGCCAGTAAAAATTCTTTGTTTAAATGCTTTGAGCCAATGCATCTCAGCATGTTCAGTTGCAATTCAATAATACATATTGTACACTTGAAATCTGGAATGATGTTACTATTCTGTACAGAAAGAGAGATGACTACTGGTGAAAATGAGAAAGATCCACACAGTGGTTGCGTTTATAAACATTCTTAACCTGGTTAATGAATTGACTCATTTTCCATATTTGCACAATACAGTGAACCACAAATTAACTAAATGCACTATGTTCCCTTAATATGTTACACCATAAAAATACACAATAAGAACCTAACCAAGGTTAATGCTAACCAAGCTTAGTAAATGCATCTGTTAGATGTTTATCTGACCTTGTTAAGTATGAACAGAACCAATGAGTGGAATAATTGATCTGCACTTTGTTAATTTTTTCTAACCAATTTGTCTACAAATGCTTTTTACCTTGAAGTGAAAATAGCTACACAGTGTGTGTTTAAAAAAAAATAATCATTCTATATTAACCTAAACGTTCTGGAACTGGAATCTTATTGACAATTAACTGAATGAGGATAGCCATCTCTCATTATTCTAAGGATCAAGAATAAGGAATGTTGATGTCGCCCATTGTATTAGTCTAGAAAGGGAGAGAACGTTTTCATGGGCTGAGGGATGTTTAAGGAGTTTAATTTTTGAGACTAATGACATAGAATAACCCTGATTTACAGTCTCATACAGTTGCTACTAGAATGTAGCCCTCCATTAGATGTTGTTCTTTTCCAAATGTGGTGTTGCAATTTGAGGCTCAAAACTACATCAATGCACATTTTAAAATTGTGCCAGAGTTTCAGGAAATATATTCAAAAATTAATATTTAAATATGCATTTGAATAAAAGTTGTCTTGCGTTTTGTTTAAAAAACTTTCAAGTGAATAAGATGTTGAACAGAATTCTAAATGATATGTCCTGAAACAAATTGATTTTTTTTTTTTTCATTTCTCATATAATGCAGACAAGGAATGCTATCTCCTCGAGATGGGGAGAGAATTAATGAATTTAAAGCATACACAAAAAACCCACTTCACAGGACTGTGAAGATTAAGCTTTTTAATTCTGCAAATGACTAGGCAGGTCTTGCTTCCTACTCTGTATGTGCACAGGAAATGTGAGAAGGACATGTACGGATACTGATATAGATGTGTAGATGTCTTCCATATACAGTAAGGAACAGAACCTCATTGTATCAAGATACTTTGTTTACATAACTTAGCACATGAACAGACATCTCTCTCCCTCTCTCTCTCTCAATATTTATAGCCTCTTATATTTCAAAGGATCTTCAGGATACAGCAAGTAACAATAAAACAACTAAACACTCTCAAAGCTAAAGAACTATGATGACAAAACCTGGGTGAAGAGCTACATCTTTACAAATAATTTTATACCCCCCACCCCCCAAAAAAAACCCCAAGCCCTATATTGCAGTTTTAACAATTCAGGAGAAGGAGGAGGAAGAAAGGGAAGAAAAGGGAAGAAAAGGGGTAGGAAAAGAAGGAGAGGAAATAAACAGGTAGAAGATGATTGAGATGATAGATAGATAGATAGATAGATAGATAGATAGATAGATAGATAGATAGATAGATAGATAGATGATAGATGACAGATAGATGAAATTCTCATTTAAGATGCAAGGTTTTCGCTAACTTAATCAAGAAGACTTGAAGGGATGTGCATGAATGGCCTACATTTCAGTGCACACATAATCTCCAATAATCTGCAGCCTCCCTGACTTTCTACATTTTAATTAAATTCCCAAAGCTATAACAAGGGAACTCCTCCCATGGGCATTTTTTAGTTTAGAAAATGGGGATATACAAGAGGGCTACAGAGTGAAGGAGAGCTGGCGATAGAAAACAACAGCAGTGGTAACATTGTCCACTGCCTTGAAACAATCATGGAAGCTTAAACACACCTTCAAACCAAATTTGAAAGAAACTCAAAAATATCACAAGAAAGGGGGGGAAAAAATAGAAGTAGAAAAACAAAGGGCAAAGAAATATTCAGAAAATTGGAGGACCAATTTTGGCACATAATTATGCTAACTCACATGAATAGAAATTGATTGGTGAGCATAACACTGGCCACTTCTCAGTTCATGCAGAGTTCTCTTTAGAATACCCTAAACTTATGTAACCCATGAAGTGTTGTAGCTTCTGAACTGTTCTTAGGAGACCACATCTGTACAATAACACTAACCTGTTACCCTCTCAGGACTAACCGGACAGTTTTCTGGTAAGATATTCAAATAGTAGTTATCTTAACTAATACTGTTATTAAGATATTAAAGTCTTCCATGCTTGATCCAATTTTCAGAGTTGTTCATGGATCATCAACAGAAAGTAAAATGTAATCTAGATTTGTAACGGAATAGTCAGGAATATTTTTTTCCCCTAATGCTACTGTTTTATACCTTAGACCAACAGCTTTTCATAATGGATATATCACTGCACAGGACATACGGACAATTCAGTGAGCTAACTGGGGCTTTTCTGGAAAGCTGTATGTATATGTATATGAGCATGAACATGTACATGTATATGTTTGCACATACGTATATGTGTATTTCTGTCTATGTGTGTGTAAAATAAATGTTTAGCTGGGTTTCATTATGTTCAGAAATTATATTAACAAAATTAAAAAGACATTTCAAACAAACTAAATAATTTGGCAATCTCCAGTGAAAATGTGAAGTGAGCCAGACTTATTTCAGAAAAATGTGACAGAAGATTTCTAGAAGCCTGAAAACTTTTTCTTTAAAAAGAATGAATTGCTCCATTCCTGTTGATGGTAAAATGAAATCTATTTTTCTACCTTTCAATAATACTAAAGAAAATTATGCAAACTGAAGAACGTACTCTTGTCACAATGATGTCAGATAGGACCTCTTACTTTGGAGGGCTATTTGTACGCTGAAAAAAACATTGAGAAAGTAGTAATAAATTGCTAGGGTGCACTCTTCTGGCAGCCGTTAATAAATCAATATGAAGGGGAGTTCTGAAGGGCAAAATGTTGCTGTCGGTGGGTGTCCGAATTAATTTTGCTCAAAATTAATATTTCGGATATGATAAGTGAGCTGGCAGGAACAGATTTCATGATTAATTCTACAGAATTGAAAATGCTTTGATGGTACTTTAATAGCAGTTCCAATCATCTAAAATTCCCAGAAACTAACTCAGACACGTTGGCTTCTGCAGCATGTGACAATGACATTTTTGTTTCTATTCAAATATTAAATGGGATGCTGTTTAATGGAAATGGTGGAATGACGTTTTCAGGCTTATAGAGAACAGAGTCACTACAGGTGGAACCAAATACATCAATCTTTGGGACCCATATTCTAACAGCCCAATTTTATCTTCATTTAGTCAGAGCAAGGCCCCATTGATGGCAACTGAAATTACTTTCAAGTAATTGTATGTAGAATTTCATCCATTGAATAGCTTTCCCCTAGATTCTTGGCATCAGAACCCTTTTCCAAATTTTCATGCAATGGTTTTTACCTTATAAATATCAATTTGGCATTTTAACAAACACATATATTTAGAAGAACAATCTATTGAAAACCCTGAGGTTCTTTTCCAAATAAATAAACTTAGCATCCAGCCACCTGTTGGGAGAAAAGTTTGCAGCAGGATCTGAATTGTGTGTACCTGGATCCTCTTTCCTTCAACCTATGCTGAAGGGCAATGTGTACATCTTTTTGCAAAAGAAATGAAGGGATATAGTACTGGGAATTGTGTAAAAAGCATGAGACATCTGCATGTATAGATTCCCCCTGACATTTAAATGTATATACTTATGACTTCAAATTTTGGATGCCAGGGTTTGGGGACTACAGTATATTCAACACAGAACCATAGTGTGACAATATTAATGGTTTTGAAATATTGTCACATGTCTAAGCAATTTGTCAGAAGGATTGCCTGCAAGAAGGAGAGGAGGAGGAGGAGGAGGAGGAGGAGGAGGAGGAGGAAGAGGAAGATGGGGGCTTTGCAGAGTTCATTTTATAGAACAGAAATGGAAATAAAGGGGCTGATATAAATGGTAGCTGAAATGGATGAAAACAGGAGCAAAAGTAGAAGCCCTTTATCTTGCAGCCATCTTAAAAGCGGTGTGTCTGTCTAAGGGAGACAATTCAAATGACACAAGGAATGAAGAACGGTATAGAAGGAAGACAGCTAAAAACATTTAGTAAGAATATGAATCCTACTGCTGTCTCTCACCCTCAGACATTCTAAACTTCAGAAAGAAACGTGTCCCATCCATTTCTTCCTTCTGCGAAGTGTATTTGCTTTCCCACATACAGAGAATTATCTACGTACCTTTTCAGGCTAACAGGAAAAAAAAATAAAAATAAAAATAACCCATGTCCTAAATATAAACATATCTCTGTGCATGTTTGCAGAATGCAAACTAAAATAGATGCTTGCATATGTAAGAAAGCTGATTAACATCTTCAGTGTAAATTGCCCTCTTTATGCTTATACATTTCTTTCCATTTAGAATATTCATACTGAGGCTGGAAATAAAACGTCTTGCTGGCTATATGGTGAAATCAAAGCACTGGGGATCTTTTTGCACCACTGTTTATTAGTCCTGCGTGAAGCTTTCCTTTGCCTCAGTGAGAGGCTTTGCACCAGGAAGGCAACACAATGTGCCTTGCTAAGGCAAAGGAAGGAACTAGGCAATCTGCCTTGATGAGGCTGTTCAGGTCACCTTGCAGCTCCTTCTCCACGGCCTCCTTTGCAGCATCCCTTGCCACTGGCAAAGGCCCAAGACCTCTACAGAAGCCTCCTCTGGCTTTTGAGAGAGACAGTAAAGGAAGACCCTGCAGGGGGCCGTGGAAAGGGAAGCAGAAAAAAATATATAAAATATATAAATATATATATCCACATTTCTCCAGGAGCTCAAGACAGTTCACATGGGAATCGCCTAAATTTTATCCCAACAGTAGCTTGTGGGATATGCTCTAGAGAATAAGGGAGATGACCTTGAGAGAAATATGCAAGATCTGCTACATAAGCAAAGAGGGCAGAAACATTCTTTAAGTCCTGAGAAGCAAGATAGAATTTGAAACAACTCAGGCAGACTCCTCCCTGATTCTCCCAGATATAAGTAGGAGGGGAGGTAAATCACAATCAGACTTGCAAGATTCTGTTATTACAGTATAGCCAAACTCAAAAAAGTTTAGTTCTACTCTTCTTGTGGAGTTGGTTTTCTGATCTGGTCTACTTGGTGGGGCTGATAGAGATGGGCTAAGACAGAATGACTCATCCTAAGTCACCTACTGAATTGTCCTGGCTGAGGGTAGACTCACACTTGGGCCTTCCCAGTTATAGTCCAACACCTTAATTCAGTGTTTCTCAACCTCAGCAATTGAATTAATATATAAATTGAATACAAGGCAGAAATGGGCTAGAGATTCAAAATATAAAAACTATTCTTTTGATTCCATGCTTGTGTTTCTTATTCAGATAATCTTCCTCTTTTTACACCACTCATCCAAACACAAAACTTACAGCTTTCCATAAACTTTCCCATTGCTTCCATCAGCCCCCTTCAGTCCAGAATTAAGTTCATTGCATTTAATAGCCCCCTTTCATAAGTATACTTTAGTCTGGTATTTTTTTCCACCCCTGGAATTTTAAAGGAAAAGAAAAAAACCTGACAATATTTTGCTGCACCATTTGGATTTAGTTGTATGAAATGGGCCTCAACCTTTTATAGTTCTTTTCTTTCATTGTAAAAATGTTGTGTATTCTTGAAATAGTGCAAGCCTCTTCAGTCAATGCCTCCTGCTGCTGCAGCATTTCATAGTATGAGGTCCTGCAATATTGGGAATTACACAGGGCATTTTTAGTAAAATAAATTAAATATAACAGATCCCAAGCCTCCTCATAATCTAAAAAGTAAACCAGATTTTTAAAAGGAAAAGCCAAATGCTTGCCAGGTCTTGTTGTTGCTGGAGCTGGTCCTACCACTGGCCCATCTGGAGTGAAACCCTACATTTGTTCCTAGTATAACACTGTGGTACAAGGTCCTCTTACATATTTTATATGCTTTAAAATATTCAAACAAATTCTTTTTACTAAATTCATAAACTTGGGAGTGCACCAGAACATCTGGGTGGCAAGAGGGAAAAATCATAAAAACAATATTGTTTGGGATTGTTGCCAATCTGTGATGGATTGGGATGAGAAAGTTCAAGGACCGAAGCATCTCCTCAGCCCACAGCTTGAGCATGGGAAAGCGAAGAGGATGAGACTGGCACCACCCTAAAGAATTCGTAGTGTTTATTTGCTGGCTTGGGGAGTTTAGAGTTAGTCTGGTGAGATTCTGTCTAGCAGGTGTGAGCTAATAAAGTAACTGAGCTGTTCCAGTACTGTCTCGTGGAGTTTCTTGGACTTAACCTGACACAATCTCTGTTAAAAATCACCCTTATTGGAAGGTCTTGCTTCATACAAATTGCTTGTCATCTTCCAGATTCTTTTGTGATTTCTCCCAGGCACTTAATTCAGTTTTATAATGAATACATTGCATATTAATCTTCTTTATAAGAAGGGTAGCAGTGTGTGTCCTGTTTTTCAAAATAACCACTTCTGGAATGAATGAAAAACAGACTCATGGCTTTGAAGATGGGAGCAATTAGGTAGTTCTGAATGGCAGTTATTCCAGTAATTTCTCAAAGTTTCTTTTTCACCTTAAATCCATTAAGGTAAGAATAATATAAAACAAATAATGATATTATGTACTCCAGTACATAATATTTGGTCTGTCAGTTGCACCCAAGACAAGTTATATTTGCACAAGCGGTTTCATTTATTTATTTGTTTGTTGATTTATATACAGTAGTTGTCTGAAAGAATGGAGGAAAATTGAGGAGGAAATGAAGAATATATTTTCTTATATAAAATGATAAACTAGTAATCATTTTTCTCATGTTGCTACAGAAACACTGAAAATCCAAGGGTTCCTATGGCTGCTGTTCCCTGATGCATTTAATGCAATCTTTTTATTTGAAAGAGGGGGGGACCTTCAAACTTCAGAAGCACTACTTTGATGTCTTTCTGTTGCTGAGGAAAAACAAAAACAAAAACAAAAACAAAACCCTTTAATTGGGTCACCTAAACGTCATTTTCTTTCAAATTGTTCACATTCACAATTCTCTTTTTCTTCTGTTCCCTTTGATGTTTCAAAATATATGCCAGTGATATTTAAGTTTATTTATTATGCACAGGCATTAAACTCGTGCTATTAACATTTATTCATGCCCTTGAAAATTGATTAGTTAATTAAGTGCAGAAGGCCTCTTATGGGAAGCTATTCATTCATGTTTCATTTAATAATCTACATGTACTATGTACAGCATATACTTTTTTTTCAGCAAAAACAGCTGTTACTTATATGATATAGATTTTACAGTCTCCAGTTGGGTAACATTTTAATTGAACTTTCCTTGGTGCTATTACTAAATCCCTGTGCACTTTGATATAACTTTATCTAATGTAACAATAACTCAGTTGTTGTTAAAACTGGAAGTTGAGATGAAAATGATGTCCTGGATTCTGGAAGCTTTCTTAAAGAATAAAACTTGGTTGAAAATTAAGTTCTACTAGCCTCAGTTACAGGGAGTCTTTAGTGAATGACTGCAGGATGTGCTCTGTAGCAATGTAAAGATGTATCACTCCCTAAATGTTGTCAAGCTCCAGTTCCCACTAGCTTCTGACAGTATGGGCAAATGATTAGGCATGATGGGAATTGTGACTGAACAGATATGGAAAGCCACCTGGAAAACAGGTGGCTCTGCAGAGAAAGCCATATGCTGCGAGCTGGTTGAAGAAAGAATAGAATCAGATTTTTGGAAATTTGCATTTTATTTATTTAATTAATCAATTAATTAATTAATCTCCACCCATCTTCCCCTAATGAAACATGTTTTTTTTAAAAAAATGGAACATTATTTGCCCCTAAAAGTAGGCAAATTGTTTCTTCTCAATGACAAACTGCTTCCAGTATCCCATCCCATCCCATCTCATCTCATCCCATCCCATCCCAGCACACACCCAAACCTGAATAGCTATTCCAAGAGCCTCTCTGCATTAGGAACATGTTAACCTGTGAAGTTTTGAAAACATTATTCTAATAAGTGGCAACTACATTTTCAGCAGGCAGTACTGGCCTACACATGTGAATGGAAGATAAAGGCATTACTTGACAATTTGTGGAAATGTTTCCTGGATTTTGCCTCGGTAAACTGAGATTGGGGAAATAAAAATCACAATGTGGTAATTCAGATGACTTCAGAGATGAGGCAGCGAGACAAAGATAAACATTCTGCAGGTCATTTTTGGTTGACAAACCACTCTTGAACTATTATACTGCAATCACCTCTTGCCCTTGGAAAAAAGAAAAGTCAGCATTTACGTTAACCAAAGCAACACCAATAATGGGATCCTCTAGATGCATTAGGCTCTATAATCCACTGCCATCACAGACATTGAGTCCAGCACATCTGGAATGTGTGAAGTCAGAGAAGGCTGTTTTTAAGCATCTCCATGTTTTCCCCTCGCCTGAGAGAGGACAAGGTATTTGGGGCACTCCAACCTTTTCCCAAGCTACCCTATAGATCTCTGACTTTACAAAGGACAGGGTTGATAGTGAGATGTAGTATACAAAGAAATAAGTTATATATCATGATAAAAAATATATCCATCATGAATCATCTCACTTAACTCCAAAACAAAGAACTTTAATTAGACTTTAACATTTTACTATTGGAAACAAATATCACTACTGTTCATATATGGCGTGATGAAATTTACTGACATAATTAGATTTTTAAATGTGTTAATGAGTTTTGTTCATCAGAACTTAGGCAAATGCAGTGCCATCTGATGAAAGTTTGCTACTGCATGTTCTCTTACAGTTAAATCTAATCCCCACTGTACCTACTTCCATGGCAGAAAAATTCTGTTTAATGTCGTGCCTTATATATTGTCATTTACTCCTGATCTATTTTCATAACTAACCAGGCCAAAAACTTTTTACCCAAACCCAATGTGCAGTTAATTGTTAGACCAAAACGGCCAACTAAATGTGTAGGCAGGTTCCAATGAAGTATGTGTAAAGTGGGGCTGGGGGTAGGAGTGGAAAGACAGACTTGAAACAATAAAATAGTCTATAGTTTTACAATAGGGAATTATTTTTAGTTGGTGATATACAAAGAAATATTAAATGCTTGTAAAATTCATGTAAAATTTACCAGCATTCAATTTGAGACTTATTTCAGTTCTGTTTGTATATAATGCATTTGCTCATGATGCTGACTAAAGAAGATTAGCCATTTGTATGTTTAAAACACAGATGAAATACTGCAGGAAATAAATACATTAAAAAACTGTCATAGCATTTGCATTACTGTTCTGTAGAATCAACTCACACATTCTGTGTTCAAAAGCATCAAGGCCTCATTAAGTCACAAAACTTAAACACTAGTTCATCAAAGATGATTGTGATGATGATTACATGCCTCGGTTGTCGACTCTTAGTGACCATGTAGATAGTTCATCAAAACATGCAATATATTCCTAGACTTGGAAAAGGTCATTTGGCGATCAGGTCCAACCCTCTGCTTAATACAGAATCCAAATTAAAGCATCCCTAACAGATATGACAATGTCATTAAGCAATAGCTTACATGTATGAATGGGCCATTGAGATCTAACATGATTAATGGACTTTTCATATGCCCACACATGAAAGTCATACATTTCAATTGAGATGGACCATATTTGTTTTCCACATAGTCCAGCCACTCATCACTAGGACTGTGCAAACCTTCAAAGGGTGCTTTGCTTTGAGTCCTTGATGAGGTAAAATCTGAAGTGGTGCTACAAATTGCAGTGGCACCTCTTTTCTAAGAGGAAAACCCTGCTTCTGTACCAAAGTGAGGGACTAATTGATTTATTTTTTTACATTTATTTGTTAAATTAATGTCCCATTTTCCTCCAGGAGCTCAAGAC
Source organism: Python bivittatus (assembly GCF_059951505.1). Taxonomy (NCBI): domain Eukaryota; kingdom Metazoa; phylum Chordata; class Lepidosauria; order Squamata; family Pythonidae; genus Python; species Python bivittatus. The sequence continues at coordinate 16,239,884 of NW_028277035.1, forward strand.
AGCACGCATAGCATTTCCTCCTAATTTCCTTCGTATTTTCCACTGTAAAACAATGACTGGCCCAAAGTCACCCTTCCATATTTGAGATGTAGTTTTATCTGGGTCTTCCCAGTCAGGTCCAACACCTTAACCACCATACACTGGCTCTTCTGGTGAGCTAACACATTTAATTTCTGCCATTCTACATCTGCAATAAACTAGTGAATATGTAAATTGTTCATTTGTATGCCTGGTCTCTATCTGTGCTTTTATAGCCTCTGTTACTGGGTATGTGACTATCTGTGTGTATAATTTGGACATGGACATAGTTTGTATGAATATAGGCATATTGCAGATACTTTAGCAAGTATGGACAAGTCAGGACTGTCACTATGATGCCCTCTATCTGTATTCACCATACCCAGCATTTCAACATCAGAAAGATGTTTAAGTATACAGTAATCAAATGCAGAGAAATGTAACCAATGTGCATGCACATGTAACTGGACTGAAGAGGAAAACATTAATGGATGGTTACACCAGAGAAAAAGGGTCATCAGTGCATTCAGTTTACATCCTTGGAGGTAAGATGATCACAAACACCATACCACATAAGGCCTTTTCATTCAGGAGATATCTGATTTGATTTAACTTATTTTTCTTGTGCTTTCCACTCCTGTACCATATTGCTTTGGACAGAGCAAAGAATATTCAGAAAGTCACAGCAGCAACATTAACTTGGCCTATATAATTTCCCATCATAGCTATGCCTGGATTAAAAACAAGCTGACACCATGTGGAACTGCATTTCTGAAAGGTCTACTTCTAAGGCTTAGGATAATCATTTCATTAGTGTGAAGTGTCATTACTGGATGCTACTTATGAACTCTATTATTTGCATCCCCAAAGTCATTGTCTTCCAGCTGGACTGCATATTAGATCCATTATTACATCTCCTCCCCCACACCCCACAGACAGAAAAATACTATTTAAGTCCTATTCAAAAATATTATTTGTTTAATAGCTTCAATAAATAGCCCATCTTTGTGTTTCCTAATTCATTGATGCTTAATTTTTTTTATTTTGGAAGATAAGAAGTACACCAGTTCTAGCTATATATCCAGAAATTGTTTATCTGGAGTTGGGTTCCATCCTGGCTCCATCTTCCAAGGCAGCATATCAAGTTTCAACACCTGTCATCAGTTTGAGCCTATTTTCTTTTTGGAGAAACGCTGCATGCTGCCTTTTACTCTGGCATTCAATAATAATGGACAGTGTGTAAAAATCTGTAATCAAAATTAAACATCCCAGCTACTCCTGTACAAATGACTCCTAAGATATTTATTCAGAAAAACAGCAAGATTAAAATTTTTCTAGGAGGTACTAAGAAACCTCCTGATAAGTGAACAAATGCCTTTGTCTTTACCTTCTTCCCCTTGCAAACTCCTTTCCAAATGTGTTACATTCTGCACAGTTTAGAATATGAAATGTAGTAAGCAGTGGGACAGGTAAAGAAGTGATAGTTCATTGGCTTAAATTAAAAATTAAAATTATCCATACACACATCCAGATTGTTCATGTCTCAGAATTACATAGTCCAGGCCATTTTCTGTTTTTTCAACAGGTTTTGGGGCCAGGATGGTTGGAGCTTCCCATCTAAAGAGGGATATGAATGGGATTTCCTAGTTGCCTATTAATGTTTTGGATTTTAACTGAAATTGTTGATTTTGTTTTGTTTTTGATTCATTGTCCACCATCCAGAGTTGCAATATTTGAGCTGGGCAGCCAGATAAATTCTTTTAATTAATTAAATAGTTATTTATTTCCTAGTATGATTTTCCTGATTGTCTTTGCTCATTTTTCCCATAAATTGAGACTTAAATGTCTCAGCAGGTATCAGCAACTAGTCAACCTTGTGTGAGCTGAGAAACTAAGCACAGTCAAACCTGTTTAGTATTTGGATGGGAGACTTCCAAGGCTGGACATTAGACTTGGAAGTTAAAAAAAATCAAAATAAAAAAGCCTCCCAGAACAAGGCAATTGATAATCAGTTTCCCTATTTTTGCCAAGAAGACTGCATAGACTCCATGAAATCACATAAACTGAACTAGATAAAAAGGAGTCTGGCTTTAGACAATCAAATTCAGAAAATCATTTTTGAGGCTAGAGAACAGCCTACTAGTCATAGGATATGTTCCCACCCAGCAGTTCCCACCACAACCTGGTATAAAGGCTGACTGGAGCATTTTTCCCCTTTTCAGCTCAGTGTTGGATCAAAATATTGTAAATTTCTCAAAACTCCCTTTTCAATGTATGTGAGTAGTTATTTGAAAAGAAAGAGAGAGACAGAGAGACAGGTGCCAGAGACTAAGGAAGATAACCTTTATGGCAATATGCAAGAACTGTTACCTTGGCAAAGGTAAGGCTGAAACATTTTTAAGCCCTGAGAAATAATATTTGGAAGGTGCTCTGGAAGATACCTTCCTGATTCACTGGAGTATAAAGGGGGGGGGGGGCATATAGCACAACCAGGCTTGCAAATTTCTGTTATTATAGCCAATCTCAGTAAAAATAGTTCTAGCCTTCCTGTGGAGTCAATTTCCTTGCCTGGTTTTCCTAGTGAGGCTCACACGTAGACAGAGGAAGCTAAGCCAATACTTTTAGATAAATTGCTGTTCCTCACAGCCACATTAATATACTTTCCTGCCATCATTGAGTCTATCAGAAAGTATACTGACATAAATTATGCTGACTCCACTGTCCACCTTTGTCTTGCTTCAGCAATGAGTCTGGACTGTGTTGTTGCCCTCACACAGTTTAACACAGGATACTTTCAGGGCAATGATTGGTGGATTCCTTGACATAATTTCCCTTCCAACTCATTATCACCTACCAGCAAAAAAAAACAACAACACCCATCAATCATTCTCTTGAAGATGGGGTAGATGAGGTGGTTTATCAGACCAGAGACCCAACCTCCTCTGCGGCACATTGTAAAGCTTTGAGAAAAAGACTCAGAAAGTGTCCACCCTAATGTAGATCTAAACACATTGTTTCTAACTTGAAACTGACTCCCTTGCTGGAATTCTGATATCCCACTGCTTTTATCTTAATAAAGAGAACTTCATGACTTCCATGTATAGGAAAAATCATTATTCAGGAAGCTATCAAATATCTGACATCTCCACGTGAAAAAGTCTGCATGAATGACCAGAAGAGGTGAAACTCAAAGCAGAGATACTTGAACTAGAAAGATTTCAATGCTATTGTGCCCCCTCACCCCAAAATCATTTCTGGTCTTTTCTCTCCCATCCCTATACCGTGTGTGTGTGTGTGTGTGTGTGTGAGAGAGAGAGAGAGAGAGAGAGAGAGAGTGAGGGGGAGAAGGAGACAGACAGATTCCCCCAGCTTTACAATTCCCCAAGTGCACATATGCACTGTATATATGCATCAAATAGCAAGATTCCTGCCTGACATGGATTATCTCCTGGAAATTTAATATTCCAGTGTAAGGAGCAAAAGCCCAGGTGTCTGGTCTCTATTGCAGCCAAAGCTACAATAGCCATGTAGATGCAATGCCCAGTAACCAGATGGCAGGGGGTATTTCCACAGCAGATTTGACAGGCCAACTGGAGTAAGGAGATCATTGTCCCTGATCGTGTCTGCTATAGACTCATTCCCAAGGCATCTGAGATTGTCCACATGGGAAGTTTTATGTCAGGAGAAGAAAGAAAGCATTTTTCCCTCCAAATTCACACATTTAAAGAGGGCTCTAGGCTTCCTCAGCAGTGGGCTGGGGATGAAATGAAAATGATATCATGAGGACATGTGTCTCAAAACAGTTTGCAAAGCATTTTTGTGTCATGGGAAACAGGATATGAAACTGAGCCATAAATATGTGCTATTTGCAAATATTTCTGGCATAATCAAAAAGTCTTAATTTAAAAACAATTTAGTTTTAGATTTTTTGTTTTAGATTATGAAGATTTTCATTCTACATAAAATTCAGTGAATCAAATGTTCATCTGGTCAGAGCAACAATCCTTCATGATTTAGCTCTGTTTGCTTCCAATGTTTCTTATACTACTAGTAACCAAAATCAGACAGACCATTTCAATCTGAGGCCTGATTATTCCTAAGAATAGTATTGTACATTAAAGTGGACATAATATTTCAAAATGTGAGCATACCTACAAAATGTCAACACTATTATTAGATTTTTGAGAGAACTTCTCTCCTTCTTATCCCCAGCACTAATTCTGACATTTGGGAAACCACTGGCTTCTTAGTCCCACTCCACACCATACCACACACAGTTCTCCAAATTGTTCAACTTTATACATGACCTTCCTTCTAGTCACAGGTCTAATGATCAGTCATAAAATAACTGGACATCTTTGTCTTGGGGATGATCAAACAGCCCTTCTTTTCAGATGAAGAAACCCCTTTCTGTTGCAGCATCAAGGGTCTTGCATATCAGTTGTGCAACTGACATTATTTCTACCTGCTGTTTCTCTGCTCCTAATCAGTTCTTTACTTGCTGTCCCCCTGCAGGGTTAAAAAAAAGGCCTCTTGTGTGGCTTTTGCAACAAAGAAGCAGTGGGGAGGGAAAAGGTTAAGCACATAGTCTATCCTGCTGAGCTGCTGCCTTCTGAAGCAAGTTTTATCTGGGAAAATGTGGTCTTTTTACCTTACATGCAATTGAATTACATCTCTTCACCCCTCAAAAGTTGCATCGTTCAACTCAGTGGGAATCCAGTTTTTTTCATTGGTGCTCCTCTAAGATTAAATACTTCTGGATACAATCCTATATAAATCGCAGTGACATAGTCCTTTTTCTGCTTCTCATCTATAGAAATTGGATAGGCAACCCAACATATTGTTCCCAAATTGCAAATATATGAAGGAGCAAAATGTATCTTTTCTTTACATTCTTTGAGCAATTCGAAATGAGGATTTTAACTGACAATGGCCCTGTTGCTTTCACAGAATTTAATGGGGAAGCCAGATATTATCATCTTCCATTGAATAATTAACCAGCAAAATGCATTACCCCAAGATGTGGTGACGACAATTAATTTGAATGATTTCAAAAGAAGATTGGTTAAATTCATGGAAGATAGGTCTATCATGGGCTTTCAGTGTTGAGGACATATTGTTATACCCAAACTAGGGGCAGTGCTATTCCAAATGCCGGTGCAATAGTTTTCATTGATTATGTGCCAAGCTGGTATTGACTCTTAGCTACCACATTGATAGATTTTTTTTTTCCTGGATGATTTGTCCCCAGGCTGGTCCTTCTGGTCTTCCAATGGTATATCCCTGCTATAATTAAGTCCATCCACCTTGCTGCTGATCATCCTCTTCTTCCTTCCAAGACGCAATAGTACAATAGTAAAAAACAAACCAAAACCAAAACATATCCCCCTACAATGTATGCCTTCACTCTCCTGTTTGGAAACACCCAGGAGACATCTAGCTAGCCATTGAGGGAAACAAAATCCTGGAATAAGGAATAAGCCTGATCCAGCAGGGCTATTTTTATATAATATCGTGTAATGCTCCTACTTTTTAAAATAATTTTCTATTATCCTTCCAATCTGTTCAGAGAGACCTAGTAACTGCTGTTTGTTATGAGTCATCTGTCTGAAATCACCCTATGACCCCTGGACTTGACCTACAGGACATATGAGAGACTGCAGGCTGAGGGGGGTATGGGAAGAACAAAGTTGTTCTATTAAATGCTTTCCCCTACACATTTCTTCAGCATCCCTATCATTTTGTCAACTTGAATTTTGAAGACAGCTTTGAATTGGGGGGGGGGGTATAGCAGAAATAGAGAACCTGTGGCTTTTCAATTCTGATATTCCAACTCTGATTGTCCTCAACCAGCTCAGCCAATCGTAGAGATGACAGAAACTGGAGCACAACAATCTGTGGAAGATTAACACTTTTTGATCCCTGGTTTATAGGATGGCCAAATGCAAAATGGGTCAGGCTCCTGAGTCATTAATAGCTGTGTAAGAGTGAGGATTTCAGGCAGATATAGTTTGCATGACAATTTACAGCTGCTGAATTCCCCTCTTTTACACAACTAATAAAAATGCATGAGCTCTGATCTTTTATTTGTATCTGGTCCCCCTTCCCCAAACTGCTTTTCAATATTAAAAAAAAAAAGTTCTCTGCATGCTTACTCTCCTTTCTTTTCTTAAAATAATAAAAAAAAACAGTGACACTTGTAAGGCTAGCTTTGGAGCTAAGTGAGTCTGCTCTTTATATTTTGCTTTCTTCAGAAAATGCACCCACGCACACACAGTTCAGAAGGAACCCTTCAAATTCATGTGGCAAGATAACCTGTTGGTGACAGCAGAGGCCCACGTAACAAAACACTTGCAAATACACAGCACTTGCTGCTCAAAACATTAACAGAATGAGATGGACACAGCTTAATGCATTTTCATTAAATTGCTTAATTACTTTGATATGAAAAGCACCTGGATTCTTCTATTTATAAAGTAATGGTCTGACCTACTAAGATGAGAAAAGCATGAGAAGGGCAAAGAGAATATTGCTGGGACCCAGAAAGGGTCTGTATTTCTTTGAGATGAGTTGAAATTTCCACCTTGAATGCTGCTGATGAGAAGACTTGGAGGTGGGAACCATTTGGATCTAAAGTCTCTTTGTTAATTGCCCCTATCAAATATATGCTACTAGCAATATGGATGGACTTGAATATTTTACCTAATATGAAGATATGAGGATAATATGATACTGAGTTGTTTATGTATCAACAAATTGCTTAAGTGGCATTTGGCTTCAGAATTAAGAAAGAAGAATGTAGTTATATTGAACAAGGGGATAGACATACCTTAATCCAAGGTTTATGAATAAAGTTAAAATATACACTGTGGAACTCTTTGGATGAATTTGGTTTAGAAATCTGTGGTACAATACGAATTATTGTGATTCTAATTAGGGTCAGATAAAATAGTTGTACATGAAGCTGGGTCTCTTCACTTTGAAAATAACACTCTTGGATTTAAGTCTAGCAGAATATTTCATCTGTATAATAACCCTTAGCAATTACCCTGGATTCATGTTATCCTAAGAATCTCCATTTTTTTCTGACAAATTATTATAGAATTTTTAGGTTATTTTTATATAGAAAGCCAGCTCATCAGTGTTCAACTATCAGTTTTTCAATTGGTAGGACATATGCTAGGATACTGTTTTAACTGCATCCATCTTTTTTATTCTCAGTGATTTAAACAACAGTAGCAGAAGAATCATTAACATTTTCAGTCTCTATCCATTCTGCTTATTTTCTTTTATACTACACAGGGTTCTTATTAGCATTTGTCAAGTTATGAAAAGGCCACAGAGTCAAAAATGTCTGAATAGTAACAGCAACCTTGGATTTAATTCAGAGATCCTCCCTGTGCTTCACCTACGCAAAGCAGGAACTGAGAAACAATTTGCATTCTCAGTCTTTATATATAGGATGCCAACTCATCTTTCTTGTACTGAACTGAACAGTTAGACCAGTTAGACTTATGCGGTGCCCTTGGTTCAGTTCCAAAGTGCTGTGTTGTAACACAACATTTTTCTGCAATTCTTTAAAGCAGCGGAGAGCAATATGATCCTGGGAGAAGACACAGCAACTTTAAAGAGCTACAGACAGGTGTTGCATTCATCCTCCTATGAACTCTTCAACACTGTTTTTAAACTGAATCCAAAATGTTGTACCAAGTCAATATCATAGCTGCCTGAAAAAAATACCTTATACCTACAGATTTTATTCTGCCTGTAATGTACAGGATTCTACCCTCCCAATTAATCACACACATGTGTGTCCAGAATTTAACTATATTCTGCTAAATTTCTGACCACCTACTAAATGCCTTCAGACTATATAAATGTGCTGTTATTTGCTGTCAGATCTATTCATCCTTGTGTTCCTCAGAAGGTCCTGCCATTTGAATCTGAAAGCTGGCAGTCTTCTCTAAATAGGAGCTTTAAACTTTCTGGATGATTGGCTTTTGTGATTTCATACATTTCTTTGACTAAGGCTCCAATTACTCTTTTTCCAGCCTAGTGCTTTCTTGATGTGTGGGACATCAACTTAGTGCTGATGGAGAATGTTAAGAAATGAACTTCAACACATCAGTTTAAGGAATTTCAATACATACATACATACATACATACATACATACATACATACATACATACATGAGATGTAGGGAAAACATATAAGTCAGGCATGGGAGACCTGATAAAACTCAGTAAAGCTGAATGAATGTATATGTATATGTACTGTATATGTATATGTATGTACGTGAATAATACATCAAGAAACTTGTCTATTGCAGTCTTATTTGCTAAACTATAACTGGAGATTACTAGCATATTGATCATGATATTGAGCATGATCAAGACATGTCATGTTATTTTAAAATAACCCCTCTTTTGATGAGAATTGTCCACATAACTGTCCTTTTTTTTTTCCCCATGAAAGAAGAACATTTATTCTTCAATGAATGTTGATATCAAATTTTCTTTTGAGAATCCATCATACTAAACTATCTTTCAGATTTAGCAAGCAGTTACTTTACTGCTAGTCAGATTGTTTTATTTCAGATTTGATGAAACATCTGGGTCCCACATTTTGTTCAAGAAACTTTTGCCTGAAGTTTTAATGTTGTCATGCATTTGTTACTCAGTCAATTCATCTTTATTTTATTATTCTGAGAAATTGAACACAATCTAGTATATACCAGGGATTATAGACAAAAAAGTTTTGGTACTGCTGCTAGATAGGCATCCTTCTAAAAGTCTGCTTATGTTTTGTTACAGATAATCTCTGATTGTCTCTCTTAATGCATAGGTTTATAGGCTGTACTGAAAAACAGGGCCCCAGTTTAGATAAATTCTAGGCTAACTATCCATCTTAAAACAAGATTTAAATATGGAGAGCCATAAGAAGATAAGAGATAATTCCATGAAATCAGTTTTTGCCTGTGTTGTTAAAAGGAAATATTGAACATGAGTTTCTAATACAAATCACAAATACTATTCAGCCAGAATTAAAGCACATATTTAACTCTTAAATTCAGCTGGATCAGATCCAATGGTTTCCATATTAACAGAAATCCAGTGAGATTTTTCTAAAGGTATTCTCCATGGGCAAAAAGCTTCAGAAGATACTATAACCCGAAAGAGAATAATGCCTTTAATTTCCATATCTATAATACTTAACAGAAATTACTGATGCATAGCAAATGGGATTCTGAAGGATGCATCAGCAATGCTTCCATTAGGCCCATAACTTTGTATAGGCCAGCTCTCTATTCTCACAGTGGTCAGCTAGTTGTCAGTGGGAAGCACATCAGCAGCACGGCACTCTCTTTTGCCTAGAAATTGGTACCAATCAGGTTTACTGCCTCCAGACAGGAATTAACATATAGTCATCATGACTTGTAGCCACAATAGATTTATCCTCTGTTCAGACTTTTAATGGTTGTAATCCATATACAAACATGTAGCAGAAGAAGTGGAAGGTGCGGAAAAGAAATCTTATATTATTTGCATGCCCCAGAATCCCTAACCCTTGGAGTTCATTGAGCTAAAAGAAATTTCACTATTTTCCAGATTTTTTCCATTAAGAGATCAAGGATAGAAAGGCCTGTTCTGTGTCTCTCGTCCCATTCATAGTTCCAGTGGTGGTTGCTTTGTTTTTAAATCAATCAACTAATAACTTTTTCTAACTTTAATATGAGACATTTTTACAGGATATTGATTTCTTTGTTCCAGATGTTTGAAAGCTTATGTCACAAGTATAGACTGTGGCATGGGCGACTGCTCTGTTTTAGTGATTTTCTGTTCTGAAATGATGGGAAATAATTTTTCCTTGGGCTTCATGCAGCGACAGCTGCTTGGGTCTAATCCAAGCGGTACACCACAATATTGATGGGTTTTCTATTATGTTAAGTCATTCACAATTTTTGGTGGCTTGGCTTCCTTGATATCACTACTTTCTAGCTCTCCTCTACATAACGAAGTAGAAGGAAGTTATATACTGCTAGGCTTGCAAAAAACTGTAATATAGGAACTCTGCTTGGATGATAGTACACAGCTGTCCAAACATGAATCCAACACCCTGTCTCGTTCGGGATATTCTGACCTATGATAGCAGGGATGATGATTTCTGTCTTGGTTGGAATAGCTCCATACCAGAATAGACATCTGCAGTCAGCTTCCCAGTCAAATTCATCCAGTTCATCCTTGAAGATATCATTAATCACAAACTTTTGCTTCTTCCGCCACCATGGTGAACTTAGCTTAAACAGTGTTAATAAACAACAAAACCCATAACAAAAGCACAACTATGTTGTGCTTGCAGTTATTAAATTCCTTAATTATGGATGTAAGCAACCAATTTTATTACAGTCATATATCCAAAACAACATACAGGGCATTTTGCCAGATATCAAAGGAATTCAGCTATTTAAAGGCCTGATCTCAGGAGAGGAAGAAGATCAAGAGAAGACATCCCCAGAAACAGACTCTATATTGCTGGCTCCCAGCAACAATGCTGAAACATCTACTGGCCCCACCATTCCTGCCTGGCCCCAGCAGTCTCTGTCTCTATCAGGAACCTCTTCCATCCACTCTTCAAGAACACTAGCTTCTGAAAGGAAGCATCAGAAGACAGAGGGCTTGGCTATGCTAAACAACAATAAATCTGTCTGGGCTATTCAGGAGTAACTTGCTGAAGGAAGCAAGGACTAGGGTCAGAGAATGACTGTATTTAAGAAGAAACTTTGGCTAAATAAGGCCACTGGAACAGTACTGAACTATCATCAATTCTAACTGATGAGATCCATTCTTAGAAATTTGGTTCATTTGTCTTTGGATTCCCTCTTTCACTCTTCCTTTAACAGTCTACCCAATGAATTCTGCTCGTGTGTGTATGAAATTTAGATTGAATTTATAACTCAGAAAAACCCATAGTGTTTGTGTGTGTACAAACATACACAATACAGCAATCAAAAACAGATGGAGATTCTTTTTATGCCATATCATACTTATTTCTGAAACAGACCAAAGCTCTTTTCAGATATTCATTATAAATGTCTGAAAAAGTTTTTCATCTGCATGTAACTAGATCCATCCGCTTGATGTGATGTGACACAGCACACCAGCAGTACTCTCAAACTGATACAAGATCATCTTCAATTTAAAATGGGGAAGATTCATAATGCATAAGCAAATCAGAGTTCTCACTTCTTGTATTGTGCAGCCTACATGCAATAAAATTGGTTTCCTTCAAACTCAAGCAATGTTCTATGAGGAATCTTGCTAGCAGGTGGGTTGTCATCAAAGGGGCTAGACCTGGCATTCTTGCAGCCCTTTTATGTATTCATAAAGCTATGTGTGAAGAAGGCAAAGGAGTTTAAATGTACATTAAAATGAATTCTTAGGAGTTTTTTTTCCTTTTTTTAAAGATTTATGAAATACACTTCTGAACATCCCTAACCATACAGAATAAGCATTCAGGAAGGATTCTGCTGTTGTTGCATGAAATTTAATATAGTTCACAAAGAATACCAGGCCTCCCAACAATATATACAATTTGAGGCTTGCAGGAAAAGGGATGAGCGCTTCACTCATCTCTCTATGAAGCCTTGAGCTGAGTGATGCTGAGTGATCTAAAAAGCTATTCTAGAGAACAAAAAGGTTAATTAGTATCTTCCTAGTAATACCAGGGATGTCTAGGGTAGGGAAATGCTAGAAAAATGCAAGGAGATTTGAGGATTCCCTATTCAAGTTTATGATAGACATTAAAGAGATAATCTAATGTAAGCAGTGGTTCCTGGAATCACCTCCTGGGAACCATAGATTAGCCTTCCAGCTGAATAATGGGCAAGAGAGTGAAATGTCTTACTTTTCCTTTATCTGACCCTGAATGCCTTTCAGCCCAGACAAATTCCACTCATGTACCCAGTAGGTTTTGTTTTCAGGATTAGGTTTTACTTCCTCCATATATCCCTTTGACTTTTTTATGTACTTTTCTTGCTCATGTTGGTATCCACACTTGTTCTTTTATCCGTTGCTCCCTTGCCTAGCCTTCATCTCTTCCTTCAAAAAATGATTGTAATTAGTCTTGCCATCCTTGAAATGCCAGTGATGTTTCCTTAATTTCTTTCTGCTCACAACACTTCTGAGATTGAAATGAAATTCTATAGAAAGTGAAAGCGACAAGGTCCTTGTGAATGCTGGCATTTCTCTCTCTCTTTTGCATATGTTTTGCTGTCTCCTAATTAACTTTTCCTTCACATTTCCTCACATTTTTGTTTTATATATCAAAACCAGAACATTTATAATGCGGATGCAGATACGCTAGCAGTCCAACATTTATCTTACTCATTCGCACACTCATTATTTATATCTACCATTCCTGACATGGCTATCTCTCCCTCACACTGTTTCTTCAGGCTTGGGTTGAACTCCATAAATTTCAGAGAATAGTAATATATGGCCCCTCTCATTTCTTGATAACAGATATGGTGCTGTGCTTTTCTCTCCATAGCCCCTGACAGTTTTCAAGGAATCTTCCATTTGTTTTGCTTTGTTCCTTTCTTTTCTGTCTCTGGCTTATCACGCTTTCTTGGTGATTTGTATTTGTATTATGCCTCTTCTACTTCCCTTTCAGTTTTTGATCTTTGAAGACTTTCTCCCAGGCTCCATTCTCATGCTTTGCACCCAATGCTATTTTAACGGTTCAAGAATATAAACAGCAGGAAATGGGGTTTGAATCAGTCCTTCTGAGAGAGAATTGAATTTCCGGTACTGGCCCAAGTAATAAGTATAAACTGCACACCTCAGTGGTAGGGCTGTTACCTAGAATTTTAGGCTTTATTATTAGCATTTTAATAAAGGTGTTATTAGCGTTTTAGCATGGCATCCATATCTCCTTTTGAAGTTTAGGAACCCATGTTCTTCCTTTAGCCAAAGCCATTTCCTTTGATGTGCAAAACTAGTCCTTTCAGACTGGCAATCAAACAATAGGGCTGTATTCTGAAATCCTTGAGTTTTTTCAAGGCTTAAAGAAACAAACCTGCAGGGGAAAGGAGGAGATGAAACATATGTTAAGGGTGTCTGTCTTTTCCCATGTCTAATCAATGGTTTTTATTGTTTGATTTGTTGCTTTCTGATGTATCACATACAGTGGATGTATGTATCATTTGTTTATGTACCCTATTTAAAGAATTCACCCCCTTCAGGCTTTGCCTGAAGTACTTGTGATTTGTATGGTGGGGGGGAGGGGAGTCACTTTGCAAAGATATTGAGTGTTTCTTTCTCAAATTCAGGAACTAGGTTCTTTCCAGTCCACACCACACAAGTGCCTGAGTTTCATAGGCAACAGGGGTCACTCTGTAAAACTGAGTATTTTGTGATAGACAGCAGGAAGAATAATGGAAGAGTTCTTATGCTTTGCTTTCCTGCCATTTGGGTACTGAAATATCATCTAGAAGAACAGAGATAAAAAATTTGGTAGGATGGGCAGTTTGCACTGATTAAGTGAGAAGAAGTGAAGGGAGTAAGCAGACCTTTCTCCAATGGTGAGACACTCAGGTTTGCAGATCATTACCTAGAAGAAACAAAAGACTATCATGTGCAGTTTGATGAGAACAAGGACACATTTTCCAGCTTATTTTCTGTGAAAACATGAAAAACATACAGTTTTGTATCACCATTTTGAAGCAAGAGCAAAACCAAATGTCTTGATGGCTTCTAAGGATGTCTTTTATGGCAATAAATAGTTCTTCATATTGTTCCTGTGGGTGGCAGGGCAATTTAAGTTATTTGTGATGCTTAAATCTGTAATAATTACGGACACTACATGCATATAGCTAGTGAATGGATTATTTTTGTTCCAAGTGTGCTTAATTTAAAGTTTTCTTAATAATGAAACAACTGCAGGAAGTATTAATTCCTACTGAAAATTATTTCTGAAGTCACATTGTTCTATTTTTTTCTTCTTATAGTAAGAACTTTTCTAATGAATTTCTAATATTATCCAAAGAGAGAACTACAATTCAGAAATGCAAGTAAATATCCAGGGACTATCAACATTATTTTATAGTATAAATGCAGACTTGAATAAGTAGCTGGTCATTAAACAGCTAGGATATGGTAGGATGTTATAGTTCTTCCCATATACTTGGTGTCAATAGCCATGGATAAATGTAAATATGTATACTAACAAAATCTAATTAGAAGATGTGCAAGCAAATAAGCAGTGATGATAAACTTTTGGGCAAAATGGTCAGGGTCTAGTTTTCTGATGTCCTGATATTTCACCAGCAGCTGTGGCTGGCATCTTCAGAGTCAGAATGAGCTGATTATATTGTCCTTCTCAGCAGCTCACAAGCAACTGAACAGGGACTGATTGGGCTCTTGTATTTGATCCTGGCAAGCTGATCTCTGATGGGAGTCCAAGAAAGCTGGTTCCTGATTGTTTCCTTGCCTAGGTAGAATTCCTATTGGTCTATTTGGAAGAAATTCCAAGAGAACCAGTTCCTGATTGGCTTGTCCTTGAGCCAGGATCTGATTTGTTCTTTGTGTAGATAGGGTTCTGATCAGTTTGTTTTGGAGAAAGCCAAAAGAACTGGTTCCTAATTGGCCTGGTTCCAGGCCACTGATAGGTGTTCTTTCTGGTAAGACTACTGCAAATCCTTTTTGTTGTTGATTAGTTAAGGGCTGTTTAGTTTTGGTGTGACCCAAGCTGGGATCCATGCTTTGTTGATTTTCAAACTCTCTGCTTTTCCATTGTTGGAATGGGTATGGCTCTTGAAAGCCTCTCTATGAAGTCGCACATGGTAGTTTGACATAGTTGCCAGTATTTCTGCAACTTCAAACTGGACCTTATGTCCAATATGAAGCAGTGCATGTTCTAGGTTGCCCTAGATGGCAGTGCCTTTCATGTTCTTTTAACCAAGTATTAATATTGTGTTTTGGGGTTCCAATATATTCTTTATTTTGTGGTTCCACAACTGCAGGCGATGCAGTAAACCCCTGATGATAAGAGTGGACTTCTGCCATTTCAGACATACTTATCTACAACACAGGCTTAGAAATGCTAACAACTTTTCTCTTTAACACCCTCTTGCCCAGTTATCCTGTACCTGGACCACTTTGTTCCACCATTGTCTGGTCTCCTCCTCCCTGGCTGGGGATTATCTGATTCCTGGCTCTTTCAGCCAATGCTTCCACTGGTCCATATTCCCTCCGATTGTCTTTCATTCCTGTAGCAGCTCCTGTTGAACTTTGAACTTGATTTTTTTTTTCTACCTGCATTGGCTTCTTTTCTACTTGCTTTGTTCCAAACCTTCCACCAACTGGCAGGTGCTTCTAAGGAGTTTAAACTTTTTTTTTTCAGTTTCTTTGTAACTGCCTATGTGCCTAAGCTGTACACCTGAGAGTCAAATGAATAATAATAATAATAATAATAATAATAATAATAATAATAATAAAAAACAGTGATCTTGACAGTACCATGTGACATTTTCTTGTTTCAGGGTAGATCATATAATTTTATGCTTGAAGATATATACTTTTCCAGTTAACTGGAAAAGAACTGAATAAATTTGACAAAGTAAAGCCAAATCTTGACAAGATGGAGGTACTCTTGATAAATGCAGCTAATATAGGAATTCACATCCCACCTGCACACCAACTGAAAACATGGTTTCATTATCCTGGAGATCATTATCAACAATCTATGGAATTGTTCTTGATCCCAAATAATCTGACGTTAGCAATGGCCAGACTAGACTAGAAGAGGTTGATGAACAAGCAGTGTCTGTTTGTGGCAAATAAAGAGCTAGGCAGAGTGATAAATGCCCTGGTTACATCTTATCTCAGTGCCTGTGATTTCTATGTAGATTTGGCTTTGAAGGGTATTCAGACATTAAAAATGGTCCAGAATGCTGCGACCTATTTGTTAAAAGAAGCTGTCATTGGAAAATTTGTGACTCTTTTACCAAAGAGACTGGAATAGCAGAATATAGTCTGTAGCTACTGATGACCTTTACAGCTCTGAATGCATTAAGACCAGACTATTTGAAAGGCTTCTTCCATGTAAATCTGCCTCTCTACCAAGATAATCATTGGCTATGTCTCAGTAATTCCTAAGACTTGTTTGATTGGAACCATGGAGAGAAATTTTGATTTGTTTTTTTTTTTTTTAAACTACTATGCCAGTCTGTGCAGTTTTCTTCCAAAGGGAGGCCATCTCATTTTCTCCCAACAAAATTTTGAAAGGCAATCATGCTTTTTTAACAACCTTTGTAATATTTCAGATACATTTTGATCATTGAGGTTGTTGCTGCTGCTCATGTTGTATTTTAGAATAATGTTTTAATTGCTATATATCAAATTAATATGAGTTTCTTTAAAATATTCTTTTTATTATTCTGCAGTTTGAAGTGCTTTAATTTGTGTTTGCTTAAAAAAAAATGTGGATGTTAACATGGACAAGTTGAACCTTTGTTGATATGTGAGGAGAAGGGTGTTAAGACCAGATTGTAATTGCATAATCTCCTTTCCTAATCTAATCCGTGACTCAAACCAGTCCTGAACATACAAAAAAAAAAAAAGGATGAAGCTTAGCAGGATATACCTCTTTCTTTTCTTTTCTTTTCTTTTTTTTTTAATCCATTATGCGAGAGCTACAGGAAGGTTTAGGTCACACAACCTTGAAATCTTTAATTTTCATATAAATGTTTCTTCTGATTTAAGAAGGAAACTATTTAATTCAAATGAGTGCGGCAAATCTTGCAGCTAGGTAGAGCATGAATGTACAAGATAGGATAAAATCAAATAGAGGTTTGTAATACTATTATCAGTGCTTTTTATGTACTTTTTTTATACTGCAAGCTTAGTTTCTATGTTATGTAGAAGCCATATATGATTTTTTTAAAAAAATGTTAAATGCCACTTTACTATGATTCACAGCACTGAAGTGTCTATCTGTTATTAATATCCTGGAGAAAAGCATTAAAGAAGAGCTATATATAAAGCAAACCATTTCTTAGTTGGCATTACACTCTGACTTTAAGTACATTAAAACATGGACATGAGATAATAAGATAAATGCTCAAGTGTCCTCTGTTGGCCCTTGATTTTCAAGACCAGAAATAGCAATACTCATTGAGTTATCAGAGCTTGAGATCGGCAGTCAACAGCCTGCTATTCACAGATTTCATTATTTTATTCTACTAAGAGGAAACAAATGAGTGTTAACCTTTGATTTATATTGGGGTGAATATTTTAAATGTTAATTAGCCAGTGGGGGTCTTTAAGATCACTAAAAAAAATAATCAGTGGTTTTTGTACTCTCTTTAAAAGGAACTGTTTACAATTCTTGGTATAAAAATCAACTGAGAAAAACTTTAAATTAATGGCATTTGCTAACACATACTGCAGATAAGTGTCAATATTTTTTTTATAAAATAAAACAATATTTATAACAACAATATAATGGTTAAAGTATGGCATAGGATAGATGAGACCTGAGTTCAAGGCCGTATTCAGCAATTGGAGACTTTGGATCAGATACTATTTTTTAACTCAGCGTACATCACATGGTGACTGTTTTGGGAATAAAATTGGAAAAGTGAATACCATATAGGCCATAATGGGTTTCTCAAGAAAAAGCAGGAGATACATTTTTTAAGCAGAAGTATCCACAACCTGGGAAATATGTTTTGTTGTGAACTTTGTTTTGGATCTGCTATAGTTTGGCACAAACAAAACCTGGATGTTTTGCTTATTCTGGTTTCAGGAAAACAAAATCCTGAAGGATCTCAGAGTGATTTTATGGGGCGAGTTGATAAGGCTGGTGTGCATCATCCCCACTCTACCTCCAAAGTGGTTTGTATGCTGGCCTACCCACCTCTGCTTTTCATAGTGCCTCCTTTCCTCCCTCCTTTGCCTCCCCTCACTGCCGCTCTGAATGTCTGAGCCCAGCATATCTCACTACCTAGTGCTTTCCTTTCCCTTCCCCTCAGCCACTGCCAACATCAAGGAAATCATCAAGAAAATCCTTCAGCCTAGATTTTCTTTTTCTTTTTCTTTTCAGCTTTCATCCTCCCTCCAAAACATTTTTACCAATAACTGTATTTTAACCTATGCCTGGGGCTGGGCGGGTGGGGGGGGGGGTCCCAAACACAGACCTCAGCTTCCAAAACTTGTGTGTGTGCTGGCCCATTCACCTCTGGTTGGGCATAGACCAAAACCCAAACCACCTGTTCCATGCAGTCATTGAAAGTTTTGCCCATCCCTACAAGTAAATAATTCAATCATAGCATTCCTACAAATGTGGTAATTCAAAGATTGCATGTATTTACTGTATTTGTTGTTTGTTTGTTTTGCATCAAATCCATTCAGCTGGAAGCCCAAGAATAAAAAAAAAAAATTAAGATCACAACTGAAATTAAGATTAATAGGTTGTATTAAATTTAGTTTATTAAGAATTATATATTCTTGTGACCTGCTTGCCAGGTGCTTTAAAGATAAACACACTCAACTCTACTGAGGCGTTTGGATAAGATTTTGTACACTGATTACATCTAGATCACTAGCTGGTCAGATTTCAGTTGTGTAGCTTTCAGTTCCAAGTTGAGATGGATAATATGTATAGAGGAATGCAATTTATAAGAACTTGTAGGTAGAATGGATAATTTAGGGATCCTTTAAAATCCTTTCCTTGATTTTTAAATTTCAAGCAGATTGTCATACAACATGGGAACATATTAAACCAGGAATTCCAACCTTCAGGCTTTAGGGGGTCTCCCAGCACTCTTTCCAGGTTTTGGGAGGGGTGAAATGGGCAACTTGTGAAGACTTAAGAAATCTGTTCTGCTCCTTAAAAAATAGAAGACCCCTCAAAATGGGTACCTCAAGCAATTTGTTCCTTAAGACCTCCTTCCCCCTGGGGGTGGGGGGGGGGGGAGAGAAAGCCTCAAAACCTCACTCACTCATATCTCTAATCCATCCATATGATTAGGAGTAGCAGAAAGCCAAAGTGTGGGTTTTAGACCAAAAAACATGTCTACTCTTTCCATAGATCAAAGGTCATAGTGAATAACATGACCTTTTGAATCTGTCATCCAACAGTGGTGGAAAAAAAGTCCTTAAAATACTTCCCAACCTATCCAAACAAAGCAATCTAATAGTCAGTGCTGAACACTGTGATGATAGTAACCTGTGTCTGTTCCAAAATCAAATTTTAAATGAGACTGAAAGATGATCAGCAGAATTCAGAAATCCCTCTGGTTAAATTGCCCTGCCAAAGGATGGCAAATGAAATGTTGCCACACTGACTTGTAACAGCACTCTGTTTCTTCTTTCATTACCCAGTTTAATTTCTTTTACAAGACTCCTCAAGCAGGTGGCCCAGCATTTCCAGCAGGAGTATCAGTACAGCTCTTGGATATTTTTTTTTCAAGCATTCAGATACACCTTTGGATCTGTGATTCCCAGGAATAGGTTTACAAAATGCTGCCTTGCAGGCATCCAGCCTGTAACAGAGTTCTTTTGGCTGATAAATTGAAGGTGATTTAAAGAAGGCAAGCTAGGGTAGTCACAAAACAGCCATATCTTGTATTGCCAGAGCTGCAAATTGCAGACTAGAGAAGGGATTATTAGCAAGTGGAATGGGAGCCCTTTGCAATTTCTGTCTACTAAATTAATTCTATTTAATGTGTGCTGTCAGACAACATTTTTTTTTTTTTTTTTGTAATCTGTTTCTATAAACAGAATGCTTTATTTCATGTTGGTATAACCTTCTAGAGGATGTAATCTTTGTCTGGCACTGGGCCATCAAGGCCTGACATCTGGTGAGGTATGGTGCTATTGTGTCATCGGATGGTTGCTAAGTTAAGGACAGAGAAGAAAACCTGTAGCCACTGAAACTCAAGTTCTGAAGGGCTTTATCCAATAACAAGACCAGGTGTAGTGGAAGGCTGCAATGGCCCAATAAAAAGTCCATTTTTGTATTAGAGTGTTTTTGTATTCTGTATTATATATTAGCTATAGGGCTTCATGGGGCCATCTCTGCATCTATGTTTATCCTTCAGTCCCAACTCTGACTTCTGATTTGACATATGCACCTGGTTAGCACTTGAGAGATGACCAGAAAGTCACAGAGCTAGCCTGGGAAATTTTTAAAAAATACCCCCAAAGAAGACAATGGCAAACCAGTTGCTAAGAAAACAAGATGGACATGATGGCATCGGGAGTCAAGACTCAAAAGAAACTTTATTTACTCTCTTTTACCTATTAACTCATACTACTACTACCATTACCATCACTGAAAGATAAATACAAGACTTAATAATCTGAACAATTGTCCAAAGAGAGAGACAGTTTGGTCTAGTGGTTAAGGCACCAGGCTAGAAACCAGGAGACCGTGAGTTCTAGTTCTGCCTGAAGCATGAAAGCTGGCTGGGTGACTTTGGATAAGTCACTCTGTCTCAGCCCAACTTACCTCACAGGGTTGTTGTTGTGGAGAAAATAGGAGGAGGAAGGGGTATTAGGTACATTTGCCACCTTGGGTTATTTATAAAAAATAATAAAGGAGGGATAAAAAAATCCAAAAAAAAAGTACCTGTTTTTTCACAAGAGCAGTGTTTCTCAACTTTGGCAACTTTAAAATGTGTAGACTTCAACTCCCAGAATTTCCCAGCCAGCCATGCTTAAAGTTGCCAAGGTTGAGAAACACTGCACCAGAGTATCTCTGATTTTTGGAGATGACTTGGGAATAAATTGCTGAGGATACATGCAAATGAAAAAGTGGGGTGTAGGATTTCTGATAAATGAATGTGCTTTTTGCTTTTACATGTGAACAGTGGAGTAGAGATGTAGATTATCTGGGGAAAAAAAGACAATGGATGAATTGAGTACAAACTTGGGTAAGCAGAAGCGGTGGGTTCTGGACCCATACACATTTGGCCCTTGGTCCTCTTTTCTGAGTTCCAGCCGAGTTGCTTCTGGCACATGGCCCCTACGTTTGTACAAAATGTTCCATGCGTGACCCATTCCAGCACATTTTAGGCTGGCATACTTGCTTGTCGGCTCAAGGACTGTTTGGATAGTACTTTAACACAGCTGTTTGGCTGTGCCTGGAATCTGTATTTAGATTGGAACTTGAGAAAACCATCACAGACTAAGTTGTGATAGATTGTGATAACAATTCCAAAAATAATTTGAATTCCATTATAAATGCTCAGCAAGCAAGACCTGAGCCTTAATAATGAGAAAAGACTGCTGCTGACTGAGTGCTTTGTTGATTAAACTGGAGCCAGCATACTTAAAAGGTAAGAAGTCTGAAGCATTTCACACCAAAGTGTCAGCAAATGGCATCTTGGGGAAAGAAATGCAAAGCTGATCGTTCTGGCAGGGAGATGAAAAATGATCTGTAGATTTTAAAATTAAGAGGCCCATCACTATTGGCTCTAACAATGCAAAAAGCTTGCTAAGGAAGCAGCACCTACCTTGACTTTGCAATACATGTATATGAAGGCAGATCCTGAAAGCGAGTTCAGTGGTTTCTTCTTTCACACAATTTACTGCTTGAAACTTGAATGGCCATCATTCCTTGATGGCCTTCACTGCTGAGAAATATACAAGTTATCAGGTTTACAAATTTGCTTCTCCTAAGTAACTTGTCATGGAAGATTAATGAAGTTTCCTCCCATTGCAACGTGCCTGGGCGCTTGGCTTATCCAGGTTCGGAAAGCCAAGGGAATGATGTGTTCCACTGAGATTTTAGATTTCCCTTTTATGTTTCATTTCCCTACCTTTTCAATTTCACTTTCTAACTGTCAGAGTTAATTCTCATTACTTCTCTTTGTCTCTTCTGGTTAAAATCTCAAGTGTAGATTTGTCTCCTATCTACAAGACACAGTGCACTACTTTAAAACAAGGGTAGAAGAATAGCTTAAATGCATTATTCTGCTACAAAAAATGCTGCAAGCTCATCCAGATAAATTCCTCCTGGCAATACACGGATGCCTGCATTCAAATGCACTCCTCTAGCATTCCTCACTTATGTTTCCAAATCATAACCGGTAGGAACATTAATTTATTCAAGCAAGATTTCTTGTCAGATGCTGTCAGTCTAATATGGCCAACCTTCCCGTGTCTGCAGAAATTTCCTGAGATATAATATCTGTCTTTAAGAATGCTCAATGCATTTTTAAGCCAACTGACTTAATTCCTGCTTAATAAACTAATACATAGATTGAAATGCAGATATCTTGCGGGTTTTCCTCTTCTTTGATCCACCTCCTATACTTCATTCCAACCCACACAAATGCTCTGCTCCAATTGGCTGCTGTCTGCACTGGGAGGAATCCCCTCCTCAGTCTCCACCCCTGCCTTCAAAAGCCATTTTGTACTGGATTGCTGGGCTGTCCACTGCGAATGGCTGAAACTTTGTTTGTGGTTCTTAATGGTTCCACAGTGGAATGGAGACATGGTGGCCATTTCTTGATTTGTTTTGCTTTGAGAGGGCAAAATCAAGTAGGGTTCAGCCCAGGTTTCTTTTCCAGCCCAGGTGACAGGAAGAACCGCATAATGGTTTCCATGTTTCATTTATTTTAATTCCATAGCCCCTTAAATGATGTGTCCAAAGAATGAAAAGCATCTTGTGCTTGCTTTTGTGTCATGGGAAGGAAAAGAAAAGCAGGGGAACCCACCACCTGGGATGAGGGGTGGGAGTGTTATCCATGGTCTAGACAGAACACCTGGCCATAATTGTGGTCAAAAGTAGAAGAAGCAATTGAAGTCCAAAAAAGGGATTTCTTACTCCAGCTTTATTTCCAGTTGATTTAAGCACAGGAGAAAAGCAGCTGAAGCCTGCAGTGTGAAAAAGTCCCTAGAACCAAATGCATACAAAAATATGCATTTTGAAATAAAATATATATTTAAAAAATCATAGTGATAAAGGAAGAAAATAGAATTTAAGAAAGAATGTTGATGTATTTTTTTTTTCATACAGTGGAATAGACTTGGTAGAGAACAAATGAGAAACAACTGTAGCTAGAAATAGATTGAACTATCTACCCTTACCTGTCTTTTCAAAAATTCTTCATCCCTTTGCAGCTGCGCCCTGAATCAAGAGCACAGGCAGCTGCTGAAATGGTCTGTATTTACTCTTGTCTCATCACACATGTATGAATAATAAATATCACATATTACAGAATGCAAACAGTATATCATATCTCTTTGTTTGTTAACCATTTCTCGGTAGGGCCACATTTCTAAAATGATAAAATATACACGTCTTGTAAATAAGCACAGAAAAAGGCACCAACCTGCAATCAATTTTAGTAGCTCTTAGATTCATCTCCAAAGTTTATTTGGCCACTTTTTAAAAAGTCCCTTTGGCCAATGGAACAAAAGTCCCTTGTCTGTCAGTCCACCCAAATGGAAGCCAAAGTCACTATTGGCAAAAACTGAGACATCTGCTCTTCCTCTGCTTGGAATGCTGTGTTAACTAATACAATTTGCTTATTATTCCCAGGCCTCCATCCTTTAATATTCACTCATTTACTCCTTTTTGTAACTTAATCCTGAAACTTAACCAATTTGGTTGGGAAAATCATGTCAAACGTATGCAGCTTTACAAACTGAGGTATCATATAGCCCAGGCAATAGCAAATATAGGTAGGTTCCAAAACATATTCAGTGATTTCAGAGCAGTTTTCTGCAATTATCCATCACTGTTCTAAGTATAAATATTATGGGATCATCCTCATGTTTACTGCAGCAAAAGATAACCATTTTAAAGGGACATGTCTTCATGATGTCACATTTGTGGGATGGGTATATCCCACAATTTATATACAGTATATAAATTGGATGGATGGATGGATGGATGGATGGATGGATGGATGGATGGATAGATAGATAGATAGATAGATAGATAGATAGATAGATAGATAGATAGATAGATAGACAGACAGACAGACAGACAGACAGACAGACAGACAGACAGACAGACAGACAATCACCTTTGTCTCATCCCCTGGCTGTTGCAGGGGTACCCAAGATTGTTTTTCAGTATTTCCAGGGTGAAAGTGGTAGGGTTTTTCCCCCCCAACACAATCTTGCCGTACAGAAATCTAAGGGCACCTCAGTAACAATGTTGATGATGGTGTGGTCAGGGCTAGAATCTCAAATGTTCCAATGATTGGTCATAAGATCAACTTTAAAAAGAAGTAACTGTCACTTGAATTTAAAATGTAAAATACAGCTCCACAAGGAAGTACTGTGTGCTGTTGCCTCCTGGTGCTGAATAGTTTAGGGATATGTAGCACTGGCAAGTTGCAACCGATTTGAGTTCCATAAGAATAATATAAGCACAGATAGAGATGCACAGTCCCAATGCTGATTTACTGTCTCCTTATCTTCATCTAGCGGCTTTCATGGCAAACATTCCTCCCAAATTTAATATTATTAAATATTAGATAGATGATGATGAAGATTAGATAGGCAATTGGCTTGTTAACCGATCCCCATAAATATTATTGAAAATAATGGCTTCATTAGCACAGTGTACTTTATTATTTAGGGCAGTATATATAGAGATTGATTATAGATAGATTTAGTGGACTTTATGCTTTCTCAGATGTAGTTAGAATCATTATCACAATATGCAGTTTTTATAACTACATGCTCCTCCCTCCCTCCCTCCCTCTCTCTCTCTCTCTCTCTCTCTCTCTTTCTTTCTTTCTTTCTTTCTTTCTTACTGTGTAACTAAGTGGCTCCTTTCAGGAAACACGATGACCACGACATTTTCAAATCCTGCTTTTTAACACATCTATTGATTTTCTGGGGAAATAGAGGATGTAGGGATATAGGAAATCAAGAGAAGGCAGAGGTGTGGTAAGCATTAGATAATAGCAAGCACATAGGGGGAATGAACAGAATCATTTCAACTATATTATTCAAAAACAAGGTGATATGTGTATAAATATTGTCTAATAGCTATCATTTAAAATGCATGAGAGAATTTACTTCCTGACTTTGTATCCCAGGGACTCAGTAAGAGAATAACGCATTAGGTTTTATTAGCATATCGGTTAGTATGCACACACATACAGATAAAACATTTCTACACACAGAAATACAGAAAACATTGGTGCATCTACCTCAGCACCATAAACCTTGGGCAGCAATATTCCTTCAGGATTTCAGGAATGAACTTCCCCCAAGCTCTACCCTGACAGCAAAGCTGGTGCCATTAGTGCTCAAAGGGTTCTTTCCCATCTGCAGAGCAGGGGTGAAGGGCAGAGAGAGGATAATGAAGAAGAAGAAGAAAAAGACGTTCAGGGGCCGTATGGACCCGCCATCATTCCTTTTGTTGCTTAAAGAATCTCTTCCCCTGAATGGATGATTCCTTGTTTTTTGTATTTGGGGACAGGTTTTAAGGGACAAAGTGGGTTCCTTAAGCATTGCAGATGCTTAAAGCACCATTGTGCCTCTTTAAATTCCCTGATTTCACTCATTTTTGGAGTGTGGCACTTCATATGCAACCTAAAGCCGTGATTCAATGGAAGTTGTTCACCCACATTTTAAAATAACCTGTGGTTTGCCCCTGGGTTAGCCTCAGGTTAAGAAACAACAAAACACTGATTGATAAAGTCTTGTCAACATTGCACTGAACAGAGTTCCGCATATGTAAGTTCATTGCATTCGTCAGAGAAAGTGTTAGGAAACTACAGGAAATGTCTCTAGTTTCTTGATGAAAATACACATTATATGGTGCATACAGTATCATACAGTTTCAAGATATTAAATAGGCGTGATAACAGAAACGGGTTTGGTATTACAAATTCAGGTACTGAACCAAGATTGATATTATGCTGGAACCGTTAGCAGGGACCACTACGCAAGTGAGATATTTTAACTAAAAATATTTAAAAGCTATATATCCCAGAGGAAATGTTGAGCTCAAAACTGGCAACGTGCTTCAAAAAAAAAAAGCCTTAGATTATATTGAAGAAAAACACAATAAAATCATCTCAGTGGGGGGAAAAAATAGCAATTATAGGAAATAGCATTCAATGGGCAAATATTGATACCTTTAAAGCAATAAACAGGGTTGACTGGATAGAAATGAAAACATGAAAAATATTCATGAAATGCTCAGGTGGGGAAAGTAACAGTCAATTGGGAAATGGCAATGAAGTACCAATCAGCAAGGAAGTAGAAATTTGTTGGGGAAATAATATTTAAGCAGAACAATTCCTGAGCGCATACATAGTTTTAGGAAACAGCACAGGTCCAATATAAGCTCTGTAAAAGCCCCCCACCCTTTTTTTTTTTTTTGCCAGAGAGAGACAGGGGCACACAAGAGTTTTGGATATGCATGAAAGATGTATGTGCCTTAGCTTTGGGAATCAGAAGTTGAGAAATACAGGGGGAAGTTAAAAGGAAGAGAAAAAGAAAGGGATTAGAGAAGCCAACCTATATGTAAATCAGATTATTTAGTTATGTATATATGTATGCATTATTTTTTTTCATTATTTCAATTTATATGACCACCGTCTCAAATTCTTGACTCTGAGTGGCTAACAATTAAAAACAAGGTAATGGATCAGGAGGACAAGAAAAAGGAATATTGGTGTGGCTTTCCTTCATGCAGTCCTGGTTCTTGAAGACTGATGGAACAGTGTCTTCAGACATTCATAGGAAGACAGAAAGAGGGTAAAAAGGGGAGAGGGCAGATGTATTTATAGCAACCAACTATTTCATTTGATCTGATCATATCAGTATGCTCCTTGAATTCCTTAATCCCTAGTCTTCACGGAGTTGGGGACTGAAATGAGGCCAACAGTGAGCATTGGTATATCATATCTTTGTCTAATCTAGATCCAGTCAATCCTAGCCTCACAAGGAGATCTTTGGGATATCCAAAGGCTTGCAAAGAAGAGGAGAACTCAGAGTTAGCCATCCAGCTTTGCAGTTTCCCCTTGGTTGACTTTACCTCAATATGAAGTGAAGACCTCAAAATGAGTTGTTTTTAGCTCTCTCCCTTACTGTAAAAATGATGCATGCTTTATACTGTGTCAACCCCATGTGACTAATCCAGAGGGACCGTTGAGCCTTTCCCTGACCAAGAGGTGGTTCCATATGCCTCAAAAATTTGTTATGACTTCATTTTACATTCAAGGTGATCAATCTAGTCCAATTGACTGAAATCCAGCCAACTTTTTAACAGGATGCTCATGTGCTGTTCCATCTCCCCAAGTTTCATCTCTATTTGCATTAAACCTGAGCAAAAGGTGACATTTGTGGGTGCAGGGGAAATCAGGGAAGGATTCCTCATAAGCATCACCTTGTACTAATGTATATCTAGTCCAAAACCTGCCAAGCTATTAAAGTGTTTCAAAGGACAAACTAAAAGGAAGGACATTTCTGAAGAAACTGGGGGTTTCATTACACTGGGGAAACCAGGATAAAATTGCTACTCCACCAAAAAGAACTTGTTGTGTGATCTTAAGCCAGTCACTGAACATACCACATAGGGATGTTTTGAGGACAAAATGAGAAGGAAACTTTCACAAATTCTCTTCTTGGAGAAATACTGGGCAATTATTGCAATAAATAATTGTGGGAATTATTTACTAGTGAGTGAAATGGTTCTAAGTGATCTCACACAGCTATTTTTTTTTCTCTCTCTCTCCTGTGAGGGGGATCTTTTAGGAAATGGAACAGACCACCAACAGACAGACTGTTTTTATTTTCCCTGTGTTTCCAGCGAGGCTTTTATTATATATAACTTAATAAGCTTGCTTATTTCCCTACTTACCACTTATTACTAAGCCTATGCTATTTTATACTATATTTATACTAACATCTATGCCTATTCTTAAACAATCTATAACAATTCTGTTCTCCTTTGTTGCTTGAGCTTACACCAAAGTCTTTAGCCACCATTTAGCCACTTTCAAGCTGGCTTCTGTTGTTATCAGCTGCTGTTCTAAACTGCTGCTGGAGCTTTGGCTTGGCAGTTTCTTAGTCTGTGCTGGGGTGGGAAGAGGAAGGTGCTTTACCAGTGGCTGGCTGGCTGGAGCATCTCAGCGTTGCTGCTGGAGCAGTGAAGGTGCTGGGCTCTGCTGCTCCTTTCCGCTTGTCTGCTGCTGCTGGTTTGGTGAAGTCCCAGCCTGCTCCCCCTTTACCATCAGTTACCTGTTGAGCTGCCAGCTGCTTCCATCTCTGGGCTGCCAGTTCTTTCTTTCTGCTCTCCCACACAAGGCAGAGCCTCCTCCACACACACCCACATACCCCCACTCTGATGCTCTCACTGTTCTCCTTTGATAATTGGAAAGCAGATGTGGTGCAAGGCTCTTCAGGCTGCCTTAAACTCCCAGGGGAGAAAACAAAGGGATGGAAGAGCTCATGCTGGCCAATGCAAGGCTTTCCTTCCACATCAACCCATTCTCTTTCCCTCCCTTCCTCAAAGACACAGTTTTGCTCCATTTTTAGAACATTTGGCATTGTGTACTATGTTATTAGCAAGAGAAGTTAATATTTCTTTTGTTTATGTAGTAGCAGGAAAGACACAAAAAGTGCCTTTGTGTATCCATTTTCATACAATAATTCATTCAGTTATCTTCTGAGATTATTAGAAATCCTTTTTAAACTTATTTCCTTGCAAAACATACTATTTTGACTCAAATAGTTATTTTCTGATAAGGCACCAGACCAGAAACTGGAAGACTGTGAGATCTAGCCCTGGTTTAGGCACAAAGCCAACTGGGTGACTTTGGGCCAATCACTTTCTCTCAGCCCTAGGAAGCAGGCAATGGCAAACCACTTCTGAAATCTTGCAAGAAAACTGCAGATACTTGTCCAGGCAGTTGCCAGGAGTCAACACTGACCTGAAGCCCCACATACGCACACCCACACAGAGAGAGATTGAGAGATTGAGAGAGAGAGAGAGAGAGAGAGAGAGAGAATGAGAATGGAATTACAAATTGAGAACTTTTATTTGAAGGGCAGTTGGTATTTAATACAGGAATATCTACGAATGTCATATTTTCAAAAACAAATTTCTTAGTCCTTCTATAGTAGAGATCAAGATTCATCTAATATTTATCTTTAGTATGATAACTGAGTGTTTTTGAACACAGAAATGCATGATTTGTTTCAATATTACAGAAATTAGAGTGATGTTACTTGGTGTACTTAAATCTTCTAAAACCAATGCTTTTCTTATAAGATATAAATAAATATGTTTTATTGGCAGTGTGAGAGAAACTATCAATTGTTGCTCTCTACTGCATGTATACTTAGAGAAGAAAAAGAAGATTAAAAATTAATTGCACCTTTTGTAATTTGTTCTTGTGTGGCTTTGATAGCATCACCAATCCTGCAGCCTATTTTTTTAACATCTTATTTTCTACAGATTGGATTGCCTAGGGAGTATTGTATTTTAAACATTACAATTATTTCCCTCCTTTGAAAATATTTTTTTCTTCTTGGGATCAATAAAAAGACTGGGCAGAGTTATATAAGTATTACCAAAATACAGAAATAAAGCAATTTGTCTAAAATAATTCAGTATTTTGTTTTATTTTATCTGTCTTGGGGATTCTAGAAATCTGTCATTGTTCAGAAGTCTATATTCTTCCTGTGAGTACAGACACATACACTTTTTGGGGGGGGGGGCTGTGCTTGCATATTATTTTGAAGTGTGAGGAATCAACAATTTCAAGATTGTTCTACAGGAATTGAATCCTACCCTGCTTGTAGGTAAGTTCCATCCAGAACAGAATTAGATCTGCTGCTTCTTAGTTTTATATTCTGGCTTTTCTTCAGGAGCTTAAGGTAGCTTACTACTGGATCTTTTTCTTTGCTTGTTTGTTTGTTTCTGTTTTATCTTCACAACAGCAACCCTGTGAGGTGAGCTGTTGGGCCAAAAGTACAATGTTTTTGACTCATTTGTTTAACTGGGTTCTCTTTATCTAGTTTTAGGACTTGTGTGGAGAACAGATCACATTTTAGGTCATGTTTATGCAGAAATATTGAAAATTCAAAAGGGTTCATAGACTTTTAAGCACCACTGTAGATTCCAGATGCTGTGTGTTGGTATTAAGGGTAATGGCCTTGAGGCAATAGTACAGTAGTAAATGTTTCTGCCAAGGACATGATTCAGTAAAACCAGCTCTTGACAATATAATTTTCCTTAAGTGAAGTGATTTGAAGCGAAACAGAAGGAAAACAACAACCACAAAAATCCCTTAATAGATAACATGAGAAGAGCTTCAATAAAAATTGTTCAACATATGAATTATCTTTTTTTTTCTTTTTTTTCTTTTTGATTCTCAAGGAAGGACATTTGTGATTGTAATTATATTAGTAGAAAATGGACCTGCTTTGTATATGGAACTCTTTGACTGAAATAATTTGCCCATTCATTTCAGTGGTGAAAACAGATCTGGTTCAAATGTCCCCCTAGGATAAATTCTCCTTCAAGGATCCCACTGCTGTCACCTCCTTATCATCAGTATCCAAGTGACAGAGGAAACAAAGCTGATGAAAAATGGTAGCAATATTTTCCAAATCTTAGAATTTGCTCCCAAATATCAGTGACAGGTATTTACGTAGCATTGTTGATGAAACAAACTTCCCCCAGTACTCATATTTCATGATTTCCAAAGTTGCTCTGGTTGCAATAATTCCTAAGCATTTATTTTCTATCAGATTAAATCTTGAAATGAAACCACTAGATCTAATACAGTTCAAGCAAATCTTATGTATAATATCATGAAACATGTAACAAAGCCAATTTGAAGCCTGAATCAGTGGGCACAATTACTTTATTGCAGCACCATATTTTAGGTTCAAAATAAGGGCAAAAAAATAATACCCCAAAATGATGTTGAAAATACTGCAATTTAATTTAGCAATGAAAAAGTGTTTTTATTATTACTGTTGGTCACACAGCCAGCCAGATGTTTAAATTGGATTTGGCATTTTTATCTACCTATTGAGTCCTTCCCAAGGACCTGGGATAGGCAGATGTTGTTTGATGGTATTAGAAGTATCCTTGCAGGATATAAGCTGTTCCAGGTAAAGCTGCCTTTTGCAATTGACTGATCACATCTAATCACATCTCCTATTATATACTAATATATACTGATTATATATATATATATATATATATATATATATATATATATAAAAATTATTATTATACACACACAAATATATACATATACATACATACATACATACATACATATATATATATATATATATATAATACACACACACACAGAACTCTGTGTGTGTGTGTGTGTGTATGTATCAATATATACCAATCACATCTCCTGTTGTCCCTCAATGAGGCTATCATGCTAGGAAGAAACACAGCCACCCTGGAAGACTTTTATGGGGTCCCCCTAACCAACTTTTTTCAGAATGAAGAAGCTGCTTGGACAAGTAATGAAATGCCTCTACCAAAAAAAAAAGAGAAAAGTCCAGTTGCCATGACTCAACCTCCAGACAATTCTACCTGGATGACTGAGAATCTTCATAAACATATTGACTGATGTTGATTTCTTCAATGCTGATGGTGCTCCAGATGTTTTGGGATTGTTATTGTTTTATTGTTGTTATTACAGTTGGTTGCACATTATTGCTGCTGTTATTATTATTATTATTTCTAATCTAAATGCTTACATTAGCCCTGAAACCAACTGCTCTGTTGCATATGGCAGCTGCATACTCAATATACCATAAATCTTTTTAAAAATCAAATGGTGATGAAAATGTATTAAGATCTATTAAAAGAGTGAAGGCAATTTAGTTTCATAAGTGTTATTATAGCAAAAGTGAAAATGCATCAGTCTTTGCTTCCTTCAGCTACCAAAGCTTTGCAAATGTTGATTCCTGAATTCAATATACCCCCTCCCCACAAAGGCATTCTGTGAGCAAGTACTGAAGTGATATTGATAAACCAGCCCTTTCCACCAATCAAAGACTTCAGGTAAGCATCAGAGGAAGACTTTTGGGGAGGATTTATATCAAAGACAGTTGAGTTAGATATCATCATTTCACCATGAGTGA
Source organism: Python bivittatus (assembly GCF_059951505.1). NCBI lineage: Eukaryota > Metazoa > Chordata > Lepidosauria > Squamata > Pythonidae > Python > Python bivittatus. Next base: position 16,272,014 of record NW_028277035.1, read on the forward strand.
GTTGTTCCTAATAATATCCTATTTTGGATTAGTTTGTGGTTTGCGTCAAGTTGGAGAACAAACAGTTCTTAAAAGTATCATTTCAATTAATTTCTGATTTAAATACAGTATATCTGAGTTCAGGAAATTGTAATATAAAATATGTGTACTAAAATACCACTGCAAACAATGTCAATGGGAATGGGGAGAGGAAGACAACAGAAGCATAAGCATTAAGCACAAAAAAGTTAGAGAAAATTGGAAAATTATGTACAGAGGAGGAAAGAAGGTCACCTAAGAAGATAGATTAGATTTGCAGAGATGGTGTCAGGAAAGCTAAAGCTTAGAATGCACTGAGGTTAGTAAAACATCATCATCATCATCATCATCAAGAACTCACTTGTTCAGATTTGTTCAAAGGAAAAGGAAAATAATCGATATACCAACCATTAAGTGAAGATGGGCAAGGATTAACAGACAACACAGAACCAGCAAAATTATTGAACTCTTACTTCGGCTTAACCCTCTCCAAGAAGAGGGTGTTTGTTCCATCAGAAAAGTCTGAAAAAACCAGGCTGAAGAAGCCAGGCTACAACTAGAGTTTGAAAATAATATAGTTAGGAAATTCCTACTGACCTTGAATGAGCTCAAATGTCCAAAGACCAACGAATTGCATCCTAAAATATATAAGGAATTTGTGGTTTGTGGATGGTCTGGGAGATTCAGATGAACCTGAACAGATGCACACAGAATATCATTGGAGTTGAACTGGGACTAGGAACTAAGTTCTGTGAGGAGAGACAAGGAGAACAGAGTATGATTAGTTTTGAGAAAAGAGGAGGGAAAGGAATGATAGAAATCTTGAAAACTTGAATGGTGTCACAAAGAAAATGATCAAGACTCGTTCCATGACGTCTCACAATCCAGGACACAGAATAACGGTTGGAAATTATGGCAACAACGATTCAATATTCAATGTTCAATGTCCTTCCAAATCTATTAATAATTAAGTCATAAGTAATTTGTGAGACACATCCTGAACATATACTCCTGCTTAAAAATAAGGACTTCTTTGTCAGTGTACAGTAATGGCCACACATAGACATTTTTAAAAATGCATCTCAGCATGTTTTGGTGCTGACCCGGTTTGCACATCAGGTTAAGCTGTGTTTAATTATGGTTTATTGCACAAATCACAAATGTTTGGTTCCCACAACACACCATGCAACCATGTTTTACAAACCGTTATGACTGGGTTCTCATATCATACTAAACCCAAATGAAACAAAACACATTCTGATTTGTGCATGGTAAATAGGCTTTAGTCAAACTCCAGTCAGTCTGGAAAGAAAAGTGGTAGAAAACCTCAAAATAAATATTGATCAGATAGCTGAACCAGTTTGTCCCTTCCATGAAAAGTGGATAAAGGGTTAATGCTAAGATTCTTTGTACACAGCCTGTTAAACTTGCCTTATGCTGGCAATAATTGCAGCACTGAGCCCTAATAGGAATTTCATCATGCTTTCAAATTGGCAAGCAAAATCGTTTAGCAACTCCTGCAAATAGATCTCAGCAGGCTTTATTTCAAGAACTTTCATAGTGTCAAGTGGTCAGTCCTTCATTTTTAATTTCTAAATAGATGAGATGCAAATTACTTGATCTTTCATCCTAGCCAACGGTCATGGCAAGCGTTTCCAATTACATCTTGACGTTGGGCTTGCCTCTGAGGTAAATAACATTATCAAGCTCAAGATAAGGGTGGGCTGGATCAGAAAGAAAAGATTAATTATCTTGTAAAAGTGTTTTATTATCTTAATTCCCTGTGTCAGTCATGTTTACCTAATTAGAAAAGTAAACACCAGCATATAGTTGATGCCCTGACACAATGTAACATGGTTAAATGTTAATAAATTATACCTGCATAAATTATCCCTCTTTATACAGAATAATTAGATGTATTGAAATATATTTTCTTAAAAGCAGAGTTTGTGACACCAAATAGTAGTTGCCAGACATTCACTAAAAGGATCATCCAAAAGGATTTTAATTGAAAGCAACATACATGGCATATTAATTTTAGAACAGCATATTCATAACAACCTTTATACTGCACCAGGCTTCAGACCCATCTGCTCTTAAATTATGCTGAATGGCAAATGCTGTCTTTCATGCAAACATGGCAGGAGTTTGCAGATGGAATTGTTTTGTACATATTTCTACTTGAAGCCAGGTTTGGGTCAGTTCTGTTGTGATTGTGGAGAACTGGAAAAGTGGAGGATCCAATTGGCTCCTTCCATTCCTTCCCCCTCCAATCCATATACAGTACTGTAGCTACACCTAAATAAGGAGTGGGAGGTTGTGAATCTCCATGTGGGGTTGAACTACAGCTCCCAAGGACCACAGTCAGCAAAGGCAATGGTGAGGGACGCTGGAAGTTCAGTTAAGAGAGGGCCACATAGAAGATGCTCAGTCAACAATGGCTAGTGGGGGCGGGGGAAGGTACTGAGAATAGGCTCAGTGGGAAAATACCACCAGTAAGAAGGAACAGAAAATACAGTGCCTGGGTTATGGTAACATCCTCCTACCACACATTGTTTACCGGACTGGAAGTAGTTTGGTTGGAAGCCCTTAAACGTTATGTTCCTATGCAGGAGAAACATCTACTGCTAATTCTGAATAAGTGGTTTGTCCAGATCTATAAATATAGATAAGGATATGTGTTTGTGAAAATGATTGGGGGCTGTATTCACTTCCCTAAGCACTGACTCAGACAAGGTGCTTTCTGTTTCCTAAGTTGTCAAAAATTCATTTTCTTCTCAGTCCTCTTTGTGACATTTGTATCTCCACTCCTAAGCAAATAAATGCCAAATACTACAAAAGTCTCGGTTGCTCTCTCTCTCTCTCCCTCTCTCTCTTTCTCTCTCTCTGTGTGTGTGTGTGTGTGTGTGAGAGAGAGAGAGAGAGAGAGAGAGAGAGAGAGATGGGGGAGTACACAACTTAAATCCACCTTAAGGCAACAATTACATTTTCATTTGCTCATGGAGAATATCTTTCAGACATTAAAATTATGAACACACTTTTAATTGCAACCTTCTTCTTAGGGGTGTTCATTTTTTTCTCTATTCAACTTGGCATTCTTCCTGAACCACTACTAATCTCTTTGAATTCTATTCTGTTAATATTTTATTTTCCCTTCATCTTTCTCTGTATCATAGCATTCATATCCTGAGCTCTCTTTTTCTTTATGCTACCATTCATTCTTTCTATTCTTAGGGCACCTCCATACTACACCATTTCCACTCCCAGTCCCTCAATAAGCAGTGTGAAGACAACCTGCAAAACAGAACAGTGCAAAGGAGCAGAGCGAGGCAAGTGCTCTCACCAATGGGGGATCCAGGGCAGAAGTGAGAGTTTCCATAAATGGCAGAATGGACTGACCAGAAGTTCTGCTGAGCTGCAACGATTCAGAAGAAATGGTTAGCTTTGCTGCAGTTGCATATACACTAAAGCAAAGCCAGTAATAAATAGATACAACTCCTATGTTAACATAGGGAGAAGGAAGCCTGGACTGCTGTAAAGACCTCAGGTGTGCCCTCAACTACATAATGTTCACTGCCTAATTTCTGTTCTCTATTTCCTCCCCTGCCCCACAATTATATACATCCAACATTAATTCAACTCTTGGCTCAATCTCTTCAGACTTCAGTGTTACAGCCACAAAGAATGTAGATTGGCCATGGATATTTCTACTTCCTCTGTAGAAACTAAGGAACAGGCTACAATCAGAATGGGTACACCTTGCCTTATAGCTAGTAGCTACCTTATGGTTCCAAAGTCATATAGTCCACATTTCTGTTTTACTGTTCAATTTCTTTACCAAGCATGTTTGTCTAATTATAATCAGTTTCAATTTTAAGAGAATGCCAGCAATTAACAAGTTGCTTAAAGCCAGAAAATGCAAGAGTAGATTTATTGCTCTTAGTTACAATGACTGCTTAATAATGAATGTAAGGATTATTTTTATATAGAATATATATAACGTTTCTCCTGGGACCTTGATAATTATGCATCTAATATATAATTATGAAAGATTTAACTGATAAAACTTCTAACCTCTCCCTGCTGGTACTGAGAAAGCTAGTTAAAAATAGAGTGATTCTGCAGGTCTTTTCATCTGTAACCTTGGATTTGGGATTTTCAATTTTTAATTCTAGAGTTTGGATACCAAGTTGAATTGGTGTTTGGTGTTTTTTTTTTTTTATTGCCTTTATGTATTTTAGTGATGTTTATAAGTTGTTTGGAGTGTTGAGGTGCATAAAATGTAGATGTATTCCTAAATAGTTCTAAATATTTCACTGAAAGTTGCAGCTGCCTTAAAGATGGCAGGGCTACCATATCTGGGCTGATCTCCAAGTCTCAAGGGCATGGGGAGGTTAGTTAAAGGGCATATATATTTCAGAATAAGGATTACCCATCAGCATCCTACATAAGTGCACAAAATAAATAAAGTATGCCTCAGTGACTACTGTTTTGATTATATACAATAATATAGGATTTCTTTGTTTCTATGTATTTATATAAGACTAGCTAAATTAGATCTATATCACATCATTTGCTTGGCTTATTCAATCATAAGGACATTTCTGGTGTAAAATAATCCTGACTCTGGATAAAAGGAATTTTGCCCTGTAGCATCATATTGACTGAAATTTAATAAGTTTATTTAATAATAGGCACTGAAACCAAAATATAAGAATATAAGAATATATATATATATATATATATATATATATATATATATATTCATTCATTCATTCATTCATTCATTCATTCATTCATTCTTATATTTTGGTTTCAGTGTCTATTATTAAATAAACTTACATGTATACGAAATACATTTTCAACCACTTATTATGCAGAATGATGTCCTAATATTTTCAAACACTGCCAATATGGGCCCCAAACGTATCAAACAAAGCAGAAGATGTTAAGGGATTGCCCACGGGGGAACCCAAATGGTTTATTCTACCTGTCCAGATTTTTACAACTGGGCTCTAGTTAAATATATTGTCGACAAGACAAGAGAATATAATGTAGGTTCATTATTGTTTGGCAGATGAAGTTATTTCTCTGAAATAGGCTTGACTCTGTCAGTTCATTGTTCTAGCAAATTAAAAATGAAGCCTGGAAAAGTAGATTCGATCAATAAAATCACTAATACCACTCTACAGTTAAGACATTTGGTCAGAATAAAAAAGGTGGGGTGGGGGTGGGAGGGTGGAGGAAATAAGAAGATTTTGAGAAGGCAGATCTAGAAGGAGACAACCTCTCTAGGACGAGATTTCTTTTTATAAATAATTCAAAGCTGTCAGCATTTAGTCAACTTTTCAGTATCAAATCATTATACCTACAAACAGCCATACAGGTTTTGGTGTAACATTCTATAAAACAAAAGACCTCCTAAGGAGAAATCAAACATATTAAATTAAAAGTATTAGACAACTAATTACAAATGATAGGTAGCATGAAGGAAGCTGCAAGAATGTGAAGTTACACAGAATTACAGAATAAAAAATTGTTTTCCTTCTGCTATACACAGTGGGAGGGATATATTTTAGATGAATTCAAAGGCTGGTCTAAACTTTCCCTGAAGTTGAAGACATGAAGTAAGACTGGAAGAGTTTTGATGCTTTAGATCCAATGTCTTTCCAGTTTCATCTATGCCTTACCCCAAATCTCACTTATGCTGGTGAGGAAAGGACTAGGGCTGTTTCCACAAGTGGTGGGAGAGCTGGCAACAAATTATACAAATTTAATCCCAGTTTTCAAGCAAATATATTTTAGGACATTAAAAAAAAAAAAAAAACAGAGTAAGACATAAGTAAAAGATAAAGCTGTTCTATCAACCATTATTAGACAACTGCTCTGTTTTTCTTTTTGATTTCTTCAGTTTTAAAGACAAATTTACACCCATCAAAACTGGTTTTGTGTTCAAAGACATGGAAAAGCCAGTTTCTGCAAATGATATTCATGTTATCTCTTTTGCACTAGTGTGTGGTTTTAGCTGTTAAAAATGAAGAAAGGGCTAATGTACCATTAATTAAAATTCATAGGAAATTTGGCTGCCTTTGGTAATTAAACATGGAATATCATCTATTCAGAATTTAATATCTGAAAGTCCCATAAAAGTTTTCTTTTAAGGCACAGCATTTTCAATATTAACAGTAAACTGCATGAATGAATGAATGAATGAATGAATGAATGAATGAATGAATGAATATATATATATATATATATATATATATATATAAAGGGAAAAATTGCTCATGCTTTTCTAAGGGTTATCAACAGTTCAGTTCCTAGATCCAATGCCAGGTACTATATATATATATAGTACCTGGCATTGGATCTAGGAACTGAACTGTTGATAACCCTTAGAAAAGCATGAGCAATTTTTTCCCCCTTTTGATTTTGTTAGGCATGATTGGACAAAGACTAAGAACCCTACATATGGAGAGAAAGTTGGATAATAGGCTCCCTGCCCATTAGGTACACCAGTTTTATACAATAAAGTTATTCTGCAAAGTTAAAAAGCATATTAAGTATTTGGGAGTTTTTCTTCCCCTTCTCTTCCTTCCCATTAATTATCAGTACAAAGCCAGTGTTCATCTGGCTGAATTGTCCCAATGGAATGTTTCAGTTCTTTCACAGGCCTTGTGGGAATCTAATGCTAATTATGAACACATTGCCAATTTCACTTAATATTTCCCTTTAAAAATATTAATTCATGCTTATTCCCTTTCATTTGATATTTATGTAAAAAAAAAAAGGCTGAATTCAAGAAGTAATATGAAAGGCTGAGATACTTAATAGGAGTGTCATATTATTCACTTTTTACTCATCTTTAAGGACATTCCCATCCAAATATAAGGGAGAACCACATACAGAATTCCCAGCCAACATAGCTAACACTGGCTAGGTACTGAGAGTCCCAATATATTGTCCCAATATATTTGAACATTGAAAGTTTGGAAAAGACTTCCAATGTTCAAATATATTTTACCTTGGATTTAAGAGAGAAAGTCTTCTGAATAAAGGTGCTCCAATGTATAAGAATTTGAGCCTGGAAGCTGGAAAACCTATATTGAAGTAGGGCTTTATGTTACCCAGATTATGACGTTATACTGAACTCATCATTATGGAGCAGGTCCATAATACAGAGATTATCTTCTCCCATCTAATCAATGGTGAAATACACTGACTATATGAAAGCTTGGATTCACGTGACAGAACTTGATACGTATACAAGTTTAAAATTACCCACCCAACCCTGGGATGCTGATCATTATGGCAAAGGTCAAAGTTCTCAATGAAGCTGAGTGCTAGTGTAATGGGTGGAAACAGATAACAGTCTATTCTGATTATATTCACATTTCCAACAATCCCTTACCACTAGCCATTCTAGTTGCTGTTGCAGGAAATTGAAGCCTAAAACATGTGGAAGTCTCTCTGTGGTTGATGCTGTTCTAGATTGAGTTTGTTTTTAAGGGATATCCTTTGGAAATGGAAAGCTAAATTGTTCTTTTTTTCTTTGTTGCCTTGTTCATGATAGAAACATTTCATACCACCTTTGAAAGTTCATGCATGCAAAAGCACACACCAAGGATGTGGAACAAAGTTATCTATGTTGTAATTTGCTAAACTTTCTTGTGTTGAATCCTAATTTCTGAATAGGCTATGTTCATGTCATGCTAAATTAGTATATTTAACTACAGCTCCCTGAACAAGCCATATAAGAACCAGAATCAGTAGAGCGTGGCTCATTTTTAATAATGGCTTTGTTGTTGAATTTCTAGTTTGTTTTCCTTGCTTGTTTAGTTACTTTTGCATTGCATTTCTGTAGCTTGGCTGGTGGCTTGGACAGGGCACAAAAATATATCAGGAATAAGCTAGGAAATCACAAACGAACCCTGTCTCCATATCTCACATTAAGCTGCAATTGCATCAAAAAATAAGACAAAACCTATGTGAAAAAAGAAATCAAATATATTACAGTAAGAAGAGGGCAAAGTTCAAAATGGATATCTATCTGACAATCTGTTTGTTGAGCTCACAAAGATGAAAATATTAAAAGGAAAAAAAACAGTTCCTTGCAGGTTCATATTAATGGTTAAATAATTAATTAAATTAATGGTACATTCCAACATTGGCAAACGGTGTATCTTTTTTATTTGGTGTGCTCGCATACAGTAATACCTTGAGGAAAAAAATCCCAAACAAAAGAAAAGTTGTAGAAGAGTCATAGAATCATATACCTTGAGTCTACTATTGTTACAAATTTTTCAAATTGTTTGGCGTGGATGAGAGAAATATTGCAACATTATTCCTTATTTATGTAAAGTAAGTAACAAATACTGCAGAACATTTATGGCTGTTGTATTATGAGTTTTCTTCCATCTGATGGTCTGCTCAAGCTGAAGGAAAGATATTGAAAAGAACCTTTGTAAATTATATTAGTGATGATACACATACACACACATTGGTTGTTCATCCTACTGTATAGGTGATTTGTTTCCTCTTTCTGATGTTCCAGGTTGTTGCCATGTGTTTGTGCTCATCTGAATAATGTTCTTACACAGATCTTCTTGTGGTGGGTTGGGTTGTTGCTTTGGTGGTGGATTACTTGGTTAGTGTAGGTTGTTTTCTGATAGACTTGGGTTTCTAATTTGCCATCATTTCCTCTGTTGATGAGGATATCTAGGAAGGGAAGTGGCAATGGCAAACCACTTGCAAAGAAAATTGCATGGATTTGTCCAATTAATCCCCAGAGGTCAAGATTGACTTGAAGGCAACACACACAGACACATAGACACACACACACGCACACCTCTTTTCTTTGTAAACAAAGCTTGATTTTGTTTATCTCTTGTGAGTATAGTCTATCTACCAAGGAAAGGCTAAAATTGCCTAGCCATACATCTGGTACTACAGATATGGTAATTCCATATGAGGCACCCCCAGAAGATAGATGATGACATTCTCAATAGCAGTCCCCTCTCTCTAGAATAGCATACCTCCTAAGCATGTCTCATTCTTATATCCTTGAGGAAGATGGTGAAGATAGTCTTATTTAAGAAGGCATTTTGGTGAGTAAATCTTCTCAATAGTTATTATAGCTACTGCATATGATTGCTATTATGAATTATCTTATTGTTAGTTTATGGTTGGTTTTAGGCTGATTTATTGTAAGCCTCCTAGAATTTCTAGAATAGACAGAATACAAATCTATGCATGTAAATAAGTAGGTAATTTAGTAACTCATAATGCTTTCTCTAGATGCAAGACTAAAACTGTAAATCCCAAAGTTCTTCTATAGTTTAGATTCCTAATTGTCTTTAGTCCCTTTCATATTCTTTCACTTTCACTTATTTGTTTACAACATCTCTTCTTTCATCTGATAATCTCCAGTTCACTATCTCATTTGCCAGGCCATTCATCTTATTGCTAATACTACTCCTCAGTGACAATAGAAATTCTGATTTTACTATGACAGGGAACTTGGCATTTGGAACACTAGGAAATACAGTTTTTTCTGAGTGATTCTGGGTATCCATCTTGGATATTTATCATGGTTTCTGATAATATTACTTAGCAGAAAAGTAAAATGTCTTGATTATATAATAATAAATAAACATGTTCCAATATTAGCAAAATTTTCCAGTGGACGTTTTTCTGTGTTGGTATTTGGGTGTCAAAACGTTTGACCTCTTTATATTCTCCCTTGTTAATATCATAGATGTCTAAGCAATACATTTTGATTGAATAGTTTGTGGATCCAGGGAGAATAACTTCAACGTAAAGTTGAAATACTTTAAGAAAACTATTTCTGCAGCAGAACCTTAAACTAAAAGACTGGAAATTTCATACCTTTCCCTAAAAGCTTACCAGATCTGCACAACTTCACCTTGCCTCCTGCCCTGATGTAGCTGCTTGGTAGTTACTACTGCCACTGCCAATCTTCCAGGGTGCACCCAACCCAACCCTAACCCCAGTGTGTGAGAGAGATAAGACTCCCAAAACCTGTATTGACATTCTGGCAAATAAAAGTTGCTAGTGAAAAAAAAAAATGTAATGCAAACCTTTATCTTCATGTAGCGTTCAGATGTGTGACAAGTGGTTTTGGCTCTTATTTCCCCCTTTGGGAGATAAATTAATCTTGTTGGAAATAAAGTCAAAACTTTTTTTTTAAGTAACTGGAACAACTTGATATACAAAGCCCTATTTGCCCAAAGACCTGCAGTGCTCTTGGCAGACCTCAAGTGAATACTGGCCCACTATAATTAATGAATTTGGGAGTGAGATATAGCTGTGCAAAGTGAGCTATTCCTTACAGATAATCTGAGGCCTGATGCAAAGTCCTTTGATCCCTTGTCTGTCCCATGGCTTCTTGGAGCAATTCCAGTTTATCGGAGATATTGGGTATATATAACATTCTACTTATTTTCCAAACTCAGCACAGAAACCTTACTTCATGTCCCTAAAGTTCTATCTTTGGCTTTAAATAGGGCAACACTTTTTCCTCTATCTAGAAAATCGTAAGAGGAATAAGAAGGTATGTACTCTGACTCAGATACTGCCTGGCATCCAGAATATTGGAAGCTGAAGTATTGTGAATGCTAGCTGGCTGTTCACAACAACTTAACTCTAGGAAATTTGACTGTGAAGCTGACTCTATGGCATAATCTTCTTAGGTTATAAACATATATAGATTTATGTGAGAGTAAGCCTGATTAATTCAATAGAAATCACTTTGAATAGATGTGTTTATGACTCTATGGTTAAAAAGAGGTTTATGCTACAGATCAAGATATGTTTGCCATATTCATTTTAACTTAGGTGTCTGTGATGGAACTAATGAATGGTAATGACATCTTCATTCAGATGTCACCTAAAATTAGATAGTATATAATTCTTATAATTTCAGAGATTACAAGGTAATTTTTGTCAAATAAAAGATCACAAAGCTTGATAAATACCTAGATCAGTAAAACTCCACTGCTAAAGCCATCAGTTTGGAGTGGTTGGTTGAATAATATAAAGAGAAATCTTGACTGTTTCATATCTTCATAGGCTTCCTTATAATTTGCATATCAGTTGTTCCAAATAAGCTTCTATTATAGTTGTAATCAATGTATATTTCATCTTTTTTCATGTGGGAAGCAAAACAGACACCACAATTTTCGTTACCACTCAACAAATGTATTATCCAGTTGAGAATATGCTTTTTTTAATATTGCATTTTCTGAATCTTAAGCTTAAAAATGAACATGATAGAAAACTAATAGACTGCTCAAAGTCCAGCTTCATCATTTATTGATTTTCATGTTATTTGTCTCATAGAAAATGCAATTACTGCTTAAATACAGTATCATATTTTGCTAATAGGATACAAATGTCACCACTGAGTGTAAAGTCCATAGAAACAAGTAAATGGCTGTCCAAACTCAAATGCATGCTTATTGTTCAGTCTAGTTTATTATCAACAAAGGACTAGAATGTGTTTCCATCTAAGTTAATGGAAGTTTTACCATTGATTACCAGGAGACCAGGACTAGTTCTTGTATGCTGAACTGATTACTCTTGCCACATCTTAATTATTCAGTTTTCCAATGACCACTTGAAATTGTTATGATTCTATCAATGGAGACAGAAGGAGGAAGAGAGATGTATTATTTCATCATTTGTATGACATCCAACAATTGTTCCTAGGGCAGGATCTCCATGAGCAACCTACATCATCTTCTAGAGTCATCCAAACACTGTTATTTCAATAAAACAGTAATGACCACTGGCATTTTATTGGCTCAATGATGGCTTGGTAATATTTTAAGACACTATAAATCAGTAGTGGGGGGCAAAACTTTACATTCTTGGTAACTGTCTTGAGTCTTTGGAGTTATCTCTTGTTTGAAAACAGCATTTTATCTGCTGTTTCTGTTTTATCTTTTCATGCAATTTAGATAATGTGTTTTGCAGGTGGATAGCTCTGGCTTCTGCAGAAGGTGCATGTAGTAATCTGTAAGCTACTACATATTGCTGTTGTTTAGACATTTGGTTACTTCTAACTCTTTTTGCTCTATAGGCATCAATAAACCAAGACTATCAATAACCACATCTTTGAATTCTTGTAAATGTATGCTTGCATTGTCTGTGATAGCATCCAGGCACCTTCTTTTCTGCTGGTGTCTTTTTTGTTTTGTTTTGTTTTTTTAAGTCCTTTCTACTTCCCCAAGCATCAAGGTCTTCTCCAGTGATTCTTGCTTCAGATGATATGCCTGAAATATCTAAGCTAGTAAGTGCTTAGTGCTTCTACTAAGCAGTCTGATTTTGCTTCATTTAGTACTGAATATTTTGTTTTTGTGTTCCAAGGTATGTATTTTCAACAAGTTTCTCCAGGAACATAATTTAAAGGAATCATATTATTATTACTATTACTATTATTATTATTATTATTATTATTATTATTATTATCATCATCATCATCATCATCATCATCATCATCATCATCATCATCCAGGCTTTCTGAGGGACCAGCTTCTACAGTCATGTGTTCCAACTGGGAAAAAGCATGGTCTCAACAATTTGTGCCTTTGTCATCAATGTGAGTTTGCTGCAGTTTAATATTTTAATTTGGATCTATATTATTTATTCCAAGTAGTGAACATTTTTAGTATTTTTAATATTGGAATATAAACTTATTCTATCCAGTCCCTGGGCCACTGCTGTGTCTTCCACATCTGCACAAACTGCAGATATTATTTTTGTTTGTTTTGTTTTTTGGAATTGGCATATTTTTATTTGCTTCATCTTTTATGAAATCATGAATTTCAGTTCAGAGTTCTTCAGGCCTCCTGTTTATCAAATACGCTTGGAAAATGCTGATTGCCTCTTGCTAAATTATAAAATTGTTCTACTCAACAGTGGAAATGGGTACATAGGAAAGAGTTAAGTGGTAAATGTTTGATCTCATTTATTTAATATTGTATGAAAATGTTTTCTTGGCCATCAGATTATATCCAATAATTGCAATTTATGTATTTGCTCTCAGGTTTGCTCTCAAACTAGTCCATGAAATGGTATTTAAAACTGACTGATTTTAATACAATGTTGTCATCTACAGACCTTCTCATGTACATTAACATTTTTCACATTACCATAATGAGACACTGAAGAATAATCAAGCAAACAACTCATCCCAAAAGAAAAATAAATTGTTAATCTATGTAAACCATTTTTAAAAAGTGGGTATAACATATTTAATTTCTCCAATAAAATTGATAACATTATTGAGAAACAGTGGAAAGAAAAGGAGTGGATTCACTCCAAAATGTTTTAAACTGGATATCAAAATTGGCAATGGTCCTGATCTGTTCAATGCTACTATATTTCTTAATCAGGAATTCTTCCAAGAGTGTGGATGACCTACTTCCTTTTATGTCCATTGACATACAGTTACAACCATATATGGGTGTGTTAGTAGTACAGTTTCCCAGAAGAAATCAGCAGAAGGAGTGAACCCATCAGGTACTGTAAGTTTTCCTCAAGACTGTGAGGAAGTCTGGTAATTTGCCAGTTACCAGTTTTATATTTCATTACAATTTCTTGTTTCCAATATTTCCTTTTATAGGGCTAATTGTGCCCTGACCAATAAAGGTAAGTCAACTTTCTTACATATTGGGCACATTGTTGTTTCACACAAGTTATAAAAAAAAAAAAGCTCCTTCCCCAATGGGTTCCACACATATTCCAGACTAATATCTCCATCTTCATCATCTCCATCTCCATCTCCATCTCCATCTCCATCTCCATCTCCATCTCCATCATCTCCATCTCCATTATCTCCATCTCCATTATCTCCATCTCCATCCATCCATCCTTAGGGATATTATCAGGTTCCTGATAATTATTCAGTGTAACATTTACTGACCAAGATTAAATATGTTCTGGAAGTCTGAAAAACAGTTTGGAATGTTCTACTCATATAGAATTTAATTTGTCTAATCTGTGTTACAGGAATTATGTTGGCTGCCTATGATGAGCCCAGTTCAAAATGCTAGCTCTTATCTTTAAGTCCTCAACAGTCCAACCAATTAAAAGAGGAGACTTTCATCACATTGTTCATTCTTTGTTTCCTTATATGACAAAAATACAGAAGAGCGTTTTCTTTGTAGTAGACTTAAACTTTGGAATATCCTCTGGTGGGAAACTATAGTCCAAATATTACAGTATTTTCATTCCCAAGTTAGACTTCAATTATGACATTTAATTTGGATTTTGAAATTACATCAGTTTCAGTAGTTAAATAGTGCTATTTCTGTATCGCCACTTAATATTTTATTTTTTAAATACTTTATTTCAAATATTTTGTACATCTCTCTTAAATTCATTTGGAAGGGGAAAAGTGAAGGTGCAGTTCCTGCATTCTTCAATTTGATGAACAAATATAAATGACAGTAACTTCAACTATTTTTGCAGAAAGCTGCAAGTTTATCAATTCCAAGTCATATAATATTTTGGAGATAGGGGACATTTCAGGCCATGTAATGTGAACCAATCCTTTGGCTTTCAGAAATCTTTTGATATGTTAACTTATGTCTTAGCCAAAGGCTTTTTTATTCATAAGTTTTGTAATTAAAGTGTGATATATACTGTACATTAATATACTTTGTATTATCCTTTTGATCTGGGTTGAACTATATTAGACAACTACATCTCTCCAGTTTCTTCATATTTAATGTAAAGTAATTGCTGCACTATGAGGACTTAAATGAGCATCACCAGTTTTATAATTAATTCTTTTTGTTTCAGCCTTCTTACTAATTGAAAGTAAGTCTTTTGACACAGAAAGCTTTGAGACTGGCTAAAGAGATGGAATTGCAAATGAACTTGATTAATTGCAAGCTGTCAAAATCAATCAGGGCTTGACAGTGCCTTTGTATCATACAGAGTTCATAATGTACTTGGAATTTTTGGTACTCAGTATTCTATAATTGAACAATGATCATGCTACCAGGGAACAAAATATTTGTCTTGATGATGTTGGGCTAGGAAACAGTCTTTGATTTTTGCATGGATACTATATTGGAGAAAAAGCGGGTTTTTTTGTTAGTTTTTCCTTCAGGCCAAACTAGATATGACATTAAACATGTCTTTGTTTTTAAAATTCAACTTTAAAAGAATGAAAATAGTACCTTCTGAAGAGGGGAGTGTGAGCTACTGAACCCAAAGTAGGCATGAGACATTTTGATTAAAATGGCTTTTCTGAAGCTATTGGGAAGCTCCCACTGGTGACAATGGAGCATTTTATCCCAATTAAAATAGTAACCTTACATAAGTGGTTTCAGGGATAAAGCCATACGGCAAGGGAGAAAAAGGCCTAAAACACATTACTCATCCCAGCTAAAATCATCATAATACTAAGACCTTCCTCTGTGAGTCCTGCTTTAACAAACAATGTCCATGTTAAATGCAAAGATATATTTAAGGTCCTGTATAATTTGGCTCTTCAAATTAGTTTCAGCATTTTTCTCAGATCTGTAGTCACCAAAAACTCAGTCTAGCATCATTTTTATTTATAAAACATGCTACCTGTTTCCTATCAATAAAAACATTAGGAAGTATAAAAAACAATGAAAACAATAGATTTGTATACAATAGCAACACAAACATTTTTTTTTTTTAATTTCACATAGACATTTGTGCAAACTGGCTTTCAGCTGGCGGAGTTCTTGCTCCAGAAAACCCTATGATATGAACTCATTTTCAAAAATGATTTTTATGAAATTTGAATAAAATACAACAGGTTTAGAGGTGCATTTTCTGGATATTCTGAAATGATCTACAATGAGCTGTGAAGCATTTCTCCCAACTGAAAGAATCATCATTTCCCTCTTACACCATAAAATAACATATCCTCTTACACTGTAATATAATAACAACAGCAGCCACAGTGAGGCTGATTAATGTCCAAACTGAATGGTACACAATTTGCTATGGCAGACCTTGCATTTTTAATGGATATACAGTGGTACCTCTAGTTACAAATGCCCCTACTTACGAATTTTTCGAGATACGACCAGCTCCAGCCCCAAAAATTTACCTCTACTTGCGAACTCGCCTCGATGTACGAACTGGATCCGCGGCCATTTTCTGCCCGTTCCACGTGGTCCGTGGCCATTTTCCCGCCTGTTCCACGTAGTCCGCGGCCGTTTTTCCGCCATGCCACGTGGTCCGGCCCTGACGCATGGTCTGCAGACCCTGGAACGGATTAATGGTAATTACATTGAACCTTATGGGAAAATTTGCCTCGTGTTGCGACCAATTCGAGTTGCAACCAGAGTCACGGAATGGATTAAATTCATAACTCGAGGTTCCACTGTATAACCATGTGATGTCCAAGAAGTGCAGGACAGGAAACTTTCAGCTTTCAAAAAGCCTGGCACTACTTAAAACTAACTGTCATTTAAGAAATTAAAGAAAGATACAAAAACATCTCAGCTGCTTCATGCATTTTAAGAGGGTTGTACAATGATATATCTTCAGATTTTGTTTCTGGTAAGATTTACCCTGCCCTGGATTCACTGTGGGCAAAATATACCCCCCCACACTTTTTTTTTTTTTTTTGATAAAAGGATCCATGATGGATTTTCTTTTTTAAATGCAGGGTTATCTGGGCAGGGGGAAAAAACAAAACAAAACCTTTAAAAAGTTATCTTTTTTCCCTTCTAAGTCATGTATCTGTCCTTCTGAATTCTGTAGGTTTCTCACTGAGAATATAAATGTGGCTGTGATACATGCTACTTCCATAAAATTAACCTTGAATGGAATGATGATCTGCTTCCATAAAACAAAACAAAACAAAACACCTCCAAAAAAAAAATCTTGTAAAATGTTGCCAGTTTCCTACTTAGCCCCAAATATATGCAAAGGAAAGGACAGAGAGAGAAAAAGAATCACTTTACCCAAATCAGTTAGTATACCCTTACAAAAAAGGTGGAATACCACAAAACCACAGAATCTGTCCTTTTGAAATTTCCAGGTTCTTAGCTAGGATCACCTATTTGCAACACATTATATTTGCAAATTTTGCCCATTAAAAATCATATAGGAATAAATGCATTACTTTAAGTAATCCTTGAAATCTTAATATTTCTTCTTGTAACCTAAAAATTGCACTCATGCTGGTATAGTTGGAAGAGGGAATGGCCTTGAGGGACAGGAAGAAGACCTGCTGTCAAGACAACAGTCAGATAAAAGAAACCTGAGTCTAGGCAAAATTGTAACCTGAGAAAACATCTCAGACAAGATCCTTCCTAGTTCTCATGAAGATAAGGGGATGAAAGGGGGAAGTGAATTCAGACTTCCAAGATTCTGCTACAATATCTTTATAATAGCTCTTCAAACTTCTGGAGGAAGAATGGTGGACTGAAGACAGCTCTACGAAAAGTGGAACTGATGAATGCAGCAAAGAACAAAGAGTTGGCAAATACTGGCTCTTTAAACCTCTCCAGGCAAAGGAGAAGATGAGAGACCACCCACAAGTGCTCCAGACAGTTGTTCCTCATGAGGAGACTTCAAGACAGCAGTCTTTGGAGGGTTTTGAACAGTGGAAGACAAGGAAGTAGTCATCTTGTTGGTGCCTTTGAAAGGGCACTAAGTTTTCATATTCTCTTTTCTAATGTCATTTGGAAATTACTTATTAACTACTTTTCAGTTACTTGAAAACTTTGGATCAACAAGTCTGAAAACAACAGGTGATTCTGCCTTCAATCCCTAATGAAAGAAAAATTTAACCACAAGCTTAATAACTTTTTTTTTAATAAAAAGCAAAAGGTTGATTAAAACTTTGAATTTAGAAAGTTACTAATGGACTAAGGGTCCAGATAAAGTTGGAATAAGATTTTTGAATTAATTATAAAGAATCCTTCCTGTGGTAAAATGCTTTTGTTTTGAATTTAAAAAAATAAACATAAGATTTTAAAAATTGGACACCAGAGGGAACTAAAGATTTCAATTAAAGGAGAAGAACACATAAACTTGACTAGCAGTTACAGAATGGTATAAAATATTCTAACAATGGAAATATTGAAGGATATTTTTGAAAAATGAAGTCACAAATTAATATTGACAATGTCAAGAGTGATATCTCCCTCTATGGATAGACTGTATTTAAAACATGTTATGGAAGAAGAACAAGTTTTACCTGACAAGGCAGAGACTGAGTTGAAAGTGGACTTGCAAATGGCAAGCTACAAGAATGTCATGGAAAAAGATGTTACACTGGACATACAAAGGAAACTGGCTGATGTTTTAATAATTAGAAGGAATATGCAATAATAAACCAACAGACTAGCCTGAATAATTTTTCTATATTGAATTTACAAAAGAGATTTGTTCAAGCCTTGAAGAATCTTGTGAGAAGGGTTAAAGAAGAAATGAAAAGAAATGAAGTTTTATGACATTATTTGAATGGACTAAAGATTAAGATCGTTAGAAGTCAAAGGAAGGAATATAAAGTTGGTTTATTTGATCAAGATTAAAATAGATATGTTGTTATTTTTGGTAACCCTTAGTGGAAATTTGCTGACACCAGGACTGAAATGATGATGTTTTATGGATTTGTTTATAGATAAGACATGGGATATGGGAAGAAGAGATCATTTGTTTTAATTTAAGAGTAGGTAAAAAGTGACCAAAATTCCTTATACTTCTTGTGATGAAGGCTGGGAGTCACTTCTTTATATATTCCTGTTCTTTTTCTTTATTATATTCTTATTTTTCTTTCTTTTCTTTTTTCTTTCTATTCTTTGTCTTTCCTATTTTTTTTCCCCTTTGCACCTTTTACTCTTTCTTTCTGTTTTTCTTTCTTTCTTTTAGTTTGTATTAGTTTTTAGTATTGTAATTATAATCTTTAATAAAATTACTTGGAAAAAAACAATATCTTTATAACAAAAGTAATACTGGCCTGCATGACTTCTGGTCTGCCTTGAAGGCCTGACAGCTGGAGACTTTTAGCAAGCGTAAAGGGGCATCTTGTTTCCAGATTTTATCAGATTCTGCCAAACAATGAAGAAGTTGCTTTTAAAAAATCCAAATAAAAGGACACAGAGGTAACATAAAACACCTATTTCCATTTGTTTAGAATGTAATATAGAAGGCTTTATCTCCCTGAAAGGTGCTTTGATTTCTGCAAAATCCATTCATTTCGGTTAGATAGATAAATCATATGATAGTTTTCAATAATAGCTAATGATGGAATAGAATTTGGATTTCTTCATAAAGATTCAGATGCAGGTCCAAGGCTTCAAGTAAAATTATATGGCCCTTGAATTGATCTGAGACAACTCAGACAATTCTCTTAAGCTCTGAATCTGAATCTCTTAAGCAAACCAAATCTTGTGGCCAGGTTATACCTGAAATATATCCTAATCCTTAATTCATGTCTGCCAAAATTAAACCCAGAATTTAGATTATGATTTCATTGACAAATATTATAAAACTGGACATGAGGACATTGATACACATGAATACATTTTCATAATAAAAGGACTTCCCTTGGTGTGGGGAAAACTTTTGTTTAGTCAGCAAACTAAACAAATATTAATATGTGAACAACAGTGTGGTTATATTTCCATATTTGCACTTCTCAAAATTTGTAATGAAGTTCTCCAGATAAATTATGTATTTGTTAGAGGCACATAACAAAGCATTAGATTAAAGGAAAATTGCTTGAAAGAAAAAACATATAGCAAATCTATATGCAAGATGCCTTCATTAGGAAAAACGGGCACAAAAATACACTCACAGACTTTTTAAAAGTCAAAAATTCATTTCAGGTGGTAGAGGACATGAAATGATAGCAATCACTACCCTGTCTCAAATGCTAGTGCTTAAGGCGCCAGGAGAGAAACTAGAAGACTGGGAGTTCTACTCCTGCCTCAGGCATGAAAGCCGGCTGGGTGACTTTCGGCTAGTCACTCCCTCTCAGTCCAGCTGACCTCACGGGGTTGTTATTATGGGGAAAAGAGGAGGAAGAAGTATTAGGTATGTTCACTGCTTTGAGTTATTTATAAAAATAATAAAGGTGGGATAAAATATGCAAAAAGAAAAAAAGAAAAAAGACAAAGACATGATCTGTAATATCATGTCAGTTTCCACCAGTGAAAACCAGTGGTAGCCATTGCTGTTGCTATTTTGCCTTGTCGCTGTCCCTCATTCTCCCAGTGCTAACGGATGTGCCATAATCGAATCTAAGGGTTTTTAAAAGTGAGTACTAAATAGAAATCCAAAGCAACAAATTCATCTATTTCTAGTCTTCCACATTCTATAGGCAGTGGCAAATATTTCACAACTGAAGGCAAGCTCATGTCTAATTACTTGAGATGACACCTCGTCATTTGTCACTCAAACATGACATCTGTACATTCAATATTCTGGACAGTTAATGTGGTATTTGCATAGTGCAGCTCACTAAAATCTATTGTTTACAAAGTGAAACAGTGGCAGAAATTCAGCACAACAGTCCCAGTTATACTGGGAGAGACATCGTCTCTGGTATCCCAATCCTTCTTGTACACCCAGTTGTTGTTTTTCATAAACAGTTGAAAGAAAAGAAATACAATAAAAATCAGTGATAGCCCATGATATTTGGAGACACTGTGGGCATGTACTGGGGAGACCTATGCTTCTGAACTGTCATTTATGCCCTGCTTCACTTTCTCTATCCATCTGCAAGGAATCAGAATAATCACAATATATATAGTATTTAGAAAACCCCTGATCTACAGAGTCTGTCCAAGGGCAGGCAACTGAAAGTGAATTAAACCAATGGTGGTCCTTTTTAATGTATGCACAACACAGTTGATTAGAAGACAGTAATTTAACCTTGAAGAAATCTGGAAATACATGGGTTAATCTGAGCCTCTTCTGTCCCAGTGTTAACTGAGTATTCATGTCTGCATAAAATAGCAACACTGAATTTAATCTACTTAAGCATATCATATGAATCCAGCCAGTGAGCTCAAACAAAGTAATATTTCTAGTTTCATCTTCCAGAAACAATGTCTCAACTCAGTAGGATAATCTCATAGATTAGAAGTTTCAAGGATGCATAAGACTTGTGAAAGGTGAACTGGCAGCAATTTGTCTTGTAGCTTCAATGGACTGGAAGATGAGAGAAAAATTGAACATTCTAACATACAGAGAGATATTAAAAATAGATAAAGCCTCAATTACATAATATATCTTTTTTTTTCTTTCCACCCATTCGTCCATCCACCCACCCATCCATCCATCCTAGCACCATGGAATATTCCTGGAAACATCAGATTGCAGCCATCAGTCTGATTGTATTTTGGAGGGAATGGTCAGTAGAAATTTCAACAAAATATATGTGACTAAGAATGAGTGAAATTGAAGCATTTGAGATACTGAGTAAACCAAAAAAAAAAAAAAAACCCATCACAAGTAAAAAGAGAAAGAAAAGAAATAACACATGAAAAAGCTGCATGCACTAGTGAATCATGAAGGAAATGAGAAAATTTGGCAGTTTACAACCATATAAAGCAAGAGAAAATTGCAAAAGGGACATGGATCAAACTGTTTTTTACATTCCTTAGCTAAAGAAATTTAAAAGCATACAAAATTGAGGAGGAAAAGTTACAAATAACAGACAGGGAAATTGCACAAATAGTAAATAATGATTTTGTACACTTTTCCCTTGACACTACCAATGAAATGTGTGACAATGCTCTTTTAAAGGCAGGGTTTATGAAAACAGAGCAACTTCAGCTGGAAAAAAAAATGAATACGATAAATCACACTTGATCAAATCCATTTTTGACTGGATAATCAAATTTTACTGTAGTGAGGAATAGTAATGGCAAAGCTACTGTTTTGAGTGCATGAGAAAACTGCCTTATAGCATCTGAATATCCATAGGAAATCTCCAGATGCACTGATAGTTCAGAGGAGATTGGCTTTATTTGTTAAAAAAAATAAAATCAAGTGCCTGATCTTATGGCCAAGCAGATTGCCACTATAGTCCCACTGTCTTGGCCTCAGAAACAGCAGCTCATATCTAGGTCACTGCTATAATAAATCCATCCAGTTAATCCTGTGGTCATAAATTCAGTTCAAATTCAGCACACAAAAGCATACTCAGCTGGATAACAGAATCAGAAAGAGTAGGCAAAATTGGGAAATCAGAGAACAAAATCAATTAAAGGGGAAAGCCAGGGATAGGAGTCTGAAAAATTGGTGGCCATGGAGGGCTTTCCAGGCCTTAGACTGCTCCAGCAACTTTGTTGAGCATAAGTTTATCTCAGATATCAGCAGCCTCTGACCTTGCCTGAGCACAGCTGGCCTTGACTAGTGGTGACTTCCCTCAATAGGGTTCCCTTCCAAGTAATCTGTTGGTTCAGCTATCTCCCAGCTTAGCCGCATACTTCTATACTTTTCTATTTTTCTGATGTTCAATTGGTGGAGTTCCCAGGGGCTGGATGAAGGAGGCTCCATACTGATTCCATGGCAGGGATAGTGAGATTTGTTGCTGGTACCCAGAAGAAGAAGCTCTAACTCTTGGGTTGCCTCCTTTTCTTTGCTGTCTTCTTCATCTGAAGATGATTTTATTGACAGGAACATGATACTCACATAACTTTCCAAGAGTCACTTTTTTTTCTCCATGAGAATTGTAGCTTGGTCTGTTTCAACACATTCTAATCATTATTAGGCTGATCCAGAGCATTCTTCAAGCTGGACCACCACAATTTGATTTGATGTGGTGCCTCCATTCAAAAATGCAGTCATGTCACTTGACTGACTCATGTCCAAAGACAGTAAACATATTCCAGCCACTTTGTTCGAGCAGAAATGGCCCATAAGAACAAAGCCACTCCAACTCCCTACTTCATTCCAGGGTGCCACTTCAAAGGGCGCTTGTCTCAAACTTCATCAAAGTGAAGGATCCCTTTAAAGCTCTGCATAGTCCTTATCATGATTTCCAATTGTATCTGCCAACTAGCAAAGCAAATCTAGGGATCATGGGTGTGAGGGGGAAGAAGCTGTATTATAAGCCATTCATGTTGCATTGGCAGGAATCCACATTTTTAGTATTTATCATAACATTAACAGAGTAATCCTATTTATTTGTTTGTTTGTTAATTATTTTCAGAAGAAATTTCTGTTAAGTTGAATGGGGCTTCTCTGTGGTAAAAAAGGTATACAGTTTCTTTCTTTAGTTTCTTTTTCCAAAGATTTCTACCTTGTGTATACAGCAAAGAAGTTGACAGACTAAATAATATTGATACTATCTCATAAAACAAGCTTAAAAGAATAGCAAAACAGTAAATTCAAGCAGCATTTAAATCAATTTAGAAGATTTGAAAGGCCTGGGAGGCCTTGGAATTCTAAAAATGAGATTCCTCATCTAACAAGGCTCTCTTCAGGTCAGCAGTCATCTCCCCATGATAGAGAGAAAGAAGTTTAGACTAAAATCTCTGTAGATAATCTTTGAATCGGGGTCGAATTAAGGCTGACTGATGCTCCAAGCACAGCCAAACAATGTTGCCCCTTGGCCCTTCCATGACTTAACTAACAAGACTTTTAAGACTCAATAAGTGCTGAAGATGAAATAAGAGATTAAAAATTCAGTTCACTTGCAGGCCAGCCCCTAGGCTGAGCCCTACAACTATACAAAAAATAATTAAATATATATATATATATATATATATATATATATATATATATACGTGCATGTGTGTGTATGTGTGTGTGTGTGTGTGTGTAAATAAATAGCAGTAATATAAGCAAATTATTTACTTATAATTAAGGCAATTAAAATCCACATTTTCAATGCTTTTTAATGCATTTTTAAAATAAAATTGTTACAAGGAAAAAATGAAAATACAAAAATTTATTGAAAACTAAAGGTGAGCATGCAGTGGTAGAGTTAAGGGCATAATAGTGAAGGGAAAAAAAACCTCTGTGATGCCCCTTTTTATTTAGTGCCCTAAGCATGTGCTTATTTTGCTTAATGGTTAATCCAAGGCTGCTTTCCATCCTGGTAATGAACAGCTATCTTTCCAGCATCTAAGGTCATATAAAAAATAATAAAATAAAACAGAATGCTTGCAAAAACCTGCATGCAATTTATGAATCAATAGCACAGATTAGAACATCAAATTGGTAGCTGAACCACAGGCCAAATGACCAAATAAATTCCTCTGATAACTGAAGTTTCACACTGAAGCAAAGGGATGCATAGCAAATCCTGCAATTGTGACATAAGCATGTTTTGATAATCATGCTGATCTCACAGAATCATTAATCAGGTAGAAAATCTCATAGAATCATTACTCAGGTAGAATAATGAATCTTAATGAGTTCTTCTTATAGATGATGGACTCAGGCTAAAAGAATAATTATCTAAGAACAGAGTCACTCTCAAATCAAAGGGTTGCATTCAATATAGTGTGAGCAGGTAAGTATAAGAAGTTGTTCCACTAATCATTATGCAAGTCCTAACAGAATAATTAGAGCAACAAATGAAAGCAAGCAACCAGTTCAGAAATTCTGACTTGTGCTGTAGCTTTTCTGCATTGGTTTAAGTTTCCCTCAGTTCTCTAGGTCACCTGTGAGTTCCTTCTATATTATAAATGACAGATAAGTCATCCCAAGTCAATAGGAAAGTCTCCATCAAATTCACCACAGGAATCCAAATTAAGACATGCTCAACAAGTCTATATCACTATATCCAGCAAAAAGTAAAGCACAACCTCCATAGATAATTAGTTTTACTGTTTTTATTATTAGATTTCCCCCGTGAATTGATCCAGTATCTAGCTGCATCATCATTGCCCTGAACCTGTTCCAATTAACCTGAATCCTCTTTAAAATATGTGTCTAGAACTGACATAACACTTGAGAGAGAGTATAATCAGTACGTGGTAAAATGGAACTATTATTGTCTGTGATTTGTAAACTATATTTCTGTTGATATAAAGGCTAAAGCAATATTAGCCTTTTTTGCAGCCAAACATCAATGCTGATTCATGCACAGTTTGTAATCAACTACTATTCTAAGATCTTTGTCACAGGTACTATTACCAAACCAGCTGTCTTCATTGAATATCTGAGTTCTTGACTGAAGAACTTTGAATTTGTCTTGGTTAAATTTTGTAATGTAACTTTCAGTATATTTCACTAACATATCAATATAATTTTGAATTTTCCTCCAGCCATAGTTGTCCCATCCAATTTTGTGCCGTCTGCAAATCTGATCAGTGTCCCTTCTACCTTTTCATTCTAATAAAAACGTTGAAAAGTACAGGGCTCAGGAGTATCCATGTGGCACCCCACTCAATACCTCATTCTAGTTTGATTAGGAATAACTGCAGAACAGTCTTTGAGTACAATATTGAAATAGTCTTTAAGTTCATGTATCTTGTCAATTCATGGGGTAGTTTGTTGGGGGGTATAAGGCTTTGGCTGGATTGTGAAATTCAGTGACACCTCAGTGGAATCACCCCACTGAAGTAGAATATAAATCAAAATGGGTACATGTTTTGAAGATGCTTCTGGAGCATTTCAGAGATTCATTGGATCTTCTGCTGCTGTTGGGATTCTTATAGACAAAATATATTTTGGCAAACTGCATTTTTGCATTCTCCAATCATATGTGGAGAATGGTAAGGTATGCATGGAGCGATGTGATGGGCTCTTATCTGTTGATATGAGCAGCTAGCCAATGAGATGTATTGTTTCATTAAATGCTCTGCCTATCAGAATTCTTTTGAGAGCTGCAAGGGTAACATTACTTTGAGTTTTGTTCACTTTTAGCTTTGTGAATATCACTACCCATAAGCCCCAGCTTTGCCATCTCATGCTAATAGAAATTCCAAAGGTTTCTCTACACATAAGTAGGGAAAAGATTGGTGTGGCTATCCCCTCTCTTCCATACTCTTCCTTATTCATGATTTCCCCCCTGTGTCTTTTTACTAACTTTTTTTACCTGCTCTGCCCTTCATTTCAAACACAGCATATCCAACTGGCTTCCCACCCACCTGTCTCTCCCTCTTTCTCAGTCTCAGGGGGAGGGAGAGATGGGCTGGTTGGCTATGCCATGCTTGAAATCAAGGACTGTAGCATATACCTGTGATCCATCCGCCCTTCCCCTTATCTTCCCACCACCTTCATTTAACTCTGGTTTGGGGTCATGCTTCATCAATGTTCTTACCTTTTGTGCTGATCTCTCTACCCCAAAACCTTTCTGCATGTTTTGCCCCAGACACAGATTGCTTGAAGCTGCCAATGCTCACAAGGAATAGTTTGTGCACATAATGCCTTGCACATCCCCATAAATGACTCGTGTGTGTGTGTGTGTGCCCTCAAGTCAGTTTACTTGTCTTCTGGCAACTGCCTGGATTAGTCCTTGCAGTTTTCCTGGCAAGGTTTTTCAGAAGTGGTTTGCCCTTGCCTGCTTCCTAGGGCTGAGAGAGAGTGACTGGCCCAAGGTCACCCAGCTGGCTTTGTGCCTAAGGTGGGACTAGAACTCATGGTCTGCCAGTTTCTAGCCTGATGCCTTAATCGCTACAACAAACTGGCTTTTCTATAAATGAGTCCTAGATTTCTGTTTTCTCTACTACCTGATTTAAATCCTGCCTATAAATAATTCACTGTTTATGATTGCTAACATGACATTGTGACAACTATATGCTCTTATGGGATCTCAGCAACTCTTTTAACATAAGCAAATATATTATTACATTCTCAGAATTTTTAAAGAATCTGTAATGAACTGAAAACTCCTACAGCACCAGTTCTGCCAAGACAGGGCATTATAGGTTATTAAACTGGCTTATGCATTCAGGAATTTTCAAAAAATCAAACAACAATTAATAACCAATCAGTATAATTTGTTAAATATTGTTTGAGGTGATGGTATGCAAAGCAAGAAAGCAATACCTTTACATTCAATCACTTCAACCAGTAGTTGTAGGCCAACCCAGAGAAACAATCTATGTAAAATTCATTCAGTTCAATGGGAGAAAGCACAGAGCAAGTTCAAAGACAAGCGCGAGAAGCATGGGATTTTAAGCAGCAATTCACTTTAATGGGGTACACAAAGAGTTCAGCTGTTGATGGTGAAAGCAGAAAAATAAAAATGGAATGATGTAGCATTAACACTCTTTTGCCAGAGCAAAGGAAACAAGAGATTTATAGATGCAACATTAGCACATCTTGCTACAGCAAAGAAAATATGAGATTGAAAGTTGTAACACACACACACACAAGACAGATACACACACACACATGCATATGCTAAGGGGAGCACTTGGAATGGGCACAAGTAGCTTGGGAATACAGAATGAACACAGAAAAGATCATGATCCTAGGGAAAAAGGAGTTTTGAATCAAGGAGGGAGAGAAAGAATCATCCTTCATGGCAATCCTCAGATGTGTTAGCTCAGGTTGCTGGCCCATGGAATTATCCAAGAAAACTGGGATTCCTAAGCAGAAAAATAATGGGGGGGGGGGATTGGAAAAGGAAGTTATACTGAACTCCAGAAGTGGGGGGACATATGTGCCTTCTTCTTTCCTTTCTTTTTTTATTTGGGTACCTGCCTTTAGGAGAAAGTATTGTTAATCCAAGTGAGCCCACCTGAGTAAAATGGTAGGAAATGAATGTGGCAGTGCCTAAGGAAAGAACAGGAGGAAGGAGAAGGAAAGAACAAAGAAGAGAAAAGGTTTGGCCAGGGGTTGGGTTGGTTAATGACATGAACAAAGAGGGCACTGGCGGTGAGATAGCACTCAGGCTTCTTGTAATGTTATGCTGGCAGCCTGATAAGGATTCAGGGGACCCTTGGGAAAACATTAACAAACATCTGTACATTCACCAGTGGTCTGAAAAATGGGCAGCCAGATCCCCAGTTCAGAAAAGGGGCATTAGAAAGAAATGGAATAACCTCTGCCCTAACAAGCTGAAAGATAAATTGGGTTCTAAAATGAAAGTCAATCAGTAACCTAACCTCTTTTCCCTTTAGTCGATCTTGTTAAAGAAGACTCGGTGAGAATCTTATTTTTGGTAAATTGGCTGCCGAGAGTCTGGCACTTCATCATTTGACTGACAAAAGGAATTGTCAAGGAAGAATTAATGGCTCTGAGTTATCGGCTATGCAGATGTCTTCTAACAGATCTTTTATTGGTTTACAAGGATCCCACAATCAGTGATGCAAATGAGAAGAGGCTGGAGGGATGTTTGCATAATGTCACACTCACATATCTGCTTGGGAAGGTCAGCCTTGGGTCTCTTTGTTATTGTTTTATTCCCTAATGCTACCAACATATGCTGAGCAAAGATGGTCATGAAAGGGTTTTCTGAGGGCACTCTGATGCTTTGCCAGGCAAAAATGCCTTTGCAAGCCAATTAGGCATGCTGCCAGCCTCCTTTTAAAGCATAAGGACACCAGCTTCCCTGTAGGAGTGGGTGCTGTTTGCTGAAAACAGTATTTTTTGCCTTTTACTGCTCAGAAGTTTTTGTCTGTGCAAACAATGGGTCAGACTGAGAGTGGGATTTACAAGAGGGAGGAGTGACCAAGTCAGCTAATGTGCTGCTTTCTAAGCAAAATGATCTAATATTTTGCTACACAAATAAATTCATTACCTTTTTCAATCCTAATTTTGCCAGTTTTCAGATTCTAAACTATGAACAAGTACTGCATGCTTTGGATGTGATAGATATTGATATAGGTATAGGTATAGATACAGATAAAATTCATGGAGAAAATCTATCTAATCTATGTGGATGCTAGGAGTAGAAAACAACCTGATGGCACATAATCGATCAAGAGAGAGAGAGAGAGAGAGAGAGATGAAGAAGAAGGTACCTAAACAACAAAAATATAGTTCTTACTGATTGTTCTTCCTTTCCAATAATTATTCATGTGAGAAGTAGGATATCATCTCCATCTTTTATCCAATTTAAGTTTTCTTTCCCACGTTTCATGGTCACAGTCTCACATCCCCTCCCATATGTTGTGTACTGCTATTATGGTGTTTTTGATCTTTACTACTGGGTAGATACATCGTTTCCTTGGACAACTGCCTGAATACAAATTATGGTGATGGTGGTAATGATGGTAGTGATGATTATTTCTACTACTCTCATTCTACTATTTAATTAGATCTGGCCTCAGTTCACTCACTCACTCACTCACTCATTCGTCCTAATCAATGTTACCAACACAGCCAGATAAGAGTGCTTAAAGAACTGATGAACGTATTGTAGTTCAGACAAATATATGGACTGGAACACAGTTATACATAGATTTGGCATTTCTTTGAATTTCATAGTGCAGTGCTAAACACATAATGAAATGCATAGAAACATGCATTTTGAGAGAAATACACACTTAGAAATGTACGCTTGTGAGAGAAAATGACTTAATGTGCACTTTAGTCCCAATTTTTCTGCAGAGTGTTTTATAAAATTGCAGAAACAGGATGGGACTGAGTTGCAGATGAAGGCATGTGAGGAATGGAAGACTGATCTCCAGTTATGGCTTTTTGTGCTGTAGCCATCTGGAAAGACTGACATTCTGCATTCTCATAATCCATAAAAGTCCCTTACTCATATTGCCCCTCTGAATAATTTTTAATAAAGTACATGTTCTTTATAATAAGAAGTAAGTAGAAGCATATGTCTCTTTTACCCCATTTTTTTAAAAAAAATCTGCTTGGTTTTACATCAAAGGTTCCAATTCTAATTCTATTCTGATAAGGGCTTTCTTTTTGTTTAGAATTTGGGTTTATCTTTAACTTGGAATATAAGCTTCATATTATAGTTAAAGATAAACAGTTTTCAAGGCTTGTCATAGCACAAAGTGGTCTTGATGTAGTTAGCTCTCTCTCGCTCTCTCTTTCTCCAGAGTTCCAAGCACACCAGGAGAAAAAGAAGATGAAAAGTATCTGTGGGCACATTCTGTGGCTCATCATGGAGTGCATTTTATTTCTGCCGAGGCTAATTTCTGTTTGAAGCAGCTATTTAGTGATTATTGATCATCACTAGCTGAACTTGATGGGTCTATTACAAGCTTCACCCATCTCTAAAATTTACTAGTGACCCAGACTACCATTCTGCACCACAGATATGTCAGAGCTTTGACCAGCTATGTATTGCATCCATACCTCACACACAATATAATATATGGTTGTGAACATATTCTTTTGACACATGTTCTTTTTAGTTTTGCACTGTATCACAAAGAAAGAATATAGTTAAGGACAAACGTGTGTTCTCATTTACACACTGGTTCTGGAGATGCAACATGGTTACATTTACACCGAAATTCAGACTAAATAAGTTTACCACTGAGTACAATCCAGTCAGAATTTCATAACTGATCAATATTTTTTTCTTGGAAACAGACTGTAAATCAATCTGAACTCACCTGGAATCTTTTGGGGGTATAATCCCTAAAGGAAATACCAAACTGAAGACTGAAAAAGCCAGTAAGATTTTGAGCAGCAAACAGTTGTTGTGTATTCCCACCCTCACTTTGAAAATAACTGCTATCCCTAGGAAGTAAGTATGATTGGTTTTTCTCATCAATATGTTTGAGCCGCCTGATTTATTTAGGACCCAGAAAGTTTTCATTTATTTTTCTGGTCTTACTGCCCTGTCATTTACTCTTTTCCCTTGTCAACCACTGAAGGGTCTCTCTTCTTGAATTCCTCCTCCTCCCTTGCTAGCATTTCAGACCTAACTAGGAGAGCCTGATGCTGAACCTCCACTGTTTCTCCAGTGAAGATTTAAAATGTTAAACAAGTCCTTTAAGGAGATACTATATGATTAACATTTTGCAGGGCCATGCTCATGCACAAGAATGACCATCTTTCAAGGTTCTTGTTGCACTTTTAAAATCTTGTTGGCCTGAAAGTTGGGGACAGAACAAGAAGAGGAATGTCCCTGAAAATGTGATAAAACAAATGGTGAGGAGTTAAAATGGACATATGCAGAAAATCTGCCTTTTGCAGAACATAGAAATCAAGTTGTATAAATACAGTTTCTCCAGAGGCACTTGAATACTGCATTTGGAATGCAATCCTATTGATTTAGGTTAAAATCAAGTGCCATTTCCAGATATATGAAGAGAGTAAAGAATATTTATGTAGTTCTTTTAAATGTCTTTTACAGGAATGAAGGGTAATTGGTTCTTATAGTTATTGTAAAAGCTGAATATCAGCTTTTGAATGTTTTAAGATTAGGAGAGTGGATTTCTTCCCACCCACCACCTGAATGCATGCATATTAATGAAAAAAATTAGACCAGCATTTAAGATAAAAGCCTTATTGATATAAAGCTGCTTTCTTTAAAAAATTGCAGCGCAATGACATCTTTCCACAGTAGAATAGGGCACATGGATGGATCAAATTCCTTCCCCTCCTAGTGCACCTTTAGGCTTGCCCTGAAATCCACTGGCAAATTGTTGGATTTAGTCCCATTTTACAGAAGGTTGCTACAATATCTGAAAACCTGCTAATGGTGAAAATGAACATAGATTTCATGAAGAATTACTCTAATAATTAAATGGGATAAACGATCATTCTTTAATTCTAAGTGAAAGTTTAATAACATATTGCTACTTGGCCTCATTAAAATTATATGTATGTTTTGTAACAACATTGGCTATTAATATTGATACATTACCTTTCATAACATGTGTATTCTAATAAGGCAAGGGCTTCATGCTTAAATATCAAAGGACAAATAGCTCGGGGATTTCTCTCTCTTTTTTTAAAAAAAGTTTATTACAAAGTTTAGTCCAAGGAAATTCAGGGTAAGGTAGCCAAGAATATGAGGGAAAAGGGATTCTATATGATTGTAAAGCTTATGGCAAGCATGAAGCAATAAAGAAAACTGGATAAGAAAAGCAACATATCTCAGCCACACAGTCCAATTCCATTTTAATCAATGTGCTAAATAGGGACTGCAACTATTTTACTGAAAGCATATGCTTTGTCTATCCCAAAGATGCCAAGATGCTCTTTAATTCTAAATTTGCCCCAGAGGTTTACAAACCATTTAGTTAGGATGTCCATATGTGTCTCTCTCTATTTTGATTAATCATTTCATTAAGCAAGCAAAATTGACATTTTGTTCACCAGGGAACTTGGAATCTAAATCAAGCAGTCTCTCAATAAATTTGCTACTAAAGCAGAGCTTTGTGAATTTATATTCACAGTATAATATTAAAAGTAATGTTCAAAATGTGCACCAACACCTAAAAAACCTGAACTGAGAATCACCTATGGATT
Organism: Python bivittatus; assembly: GCF_059951505.1. NCBI lineage: Eukaryota > Metazoa > Chordata > Lepidosauria > Squamata > Pythonidae > Python > Python bivittatus. The sequence continues at coordinate 16,304,366 of NW_028277035.1, forward strand.
GATTAATTTCTCAACTCTTACTGTCTGTATTATTGATATGTTGACTTACTGAATAACTCATGGCCTCTGGTTTTTATTCCTTTATTAATTTTTTCTTTGTGCTGGTCTGTTCTCTGGGTTGGCAGACTTTACATTTTTCATCAGAGACTTTATTCAGTGCAGTCTACTAGGCAGCAGAGGGAAGATGCACAAGGCTGCAATATTCAGGAAGTGAAAATATGCAGTCTGCCACAGAAGGAAAGAGCCAGTGTGTGATCAGATTTGTTTTTCATAACTTAAATAAAAATTGATGAGGCGATATTGGAAACAGCAGCTACAGTGGAAGCAACTCCTAGATACAGAATGCAGAGTTCAGGCTCTGACTTCCCAAATCAAATTGTTTTCACGTCTGTTTTCTGGCATTCCTGAATCTCATTTCTTTTCTCTATGCTTCTACGTGTGTCTTAACCTCATCCCAGTCACAGCAAAGAGCACTTTGTGTTCAGGCCTGTCAGTCATGAGATAGGTACCATTGAGAGCCATTACCTCAACAGGTATCCAATCAAAACCAGTATCTAACAGGAACTGCTTAATTTGACATTCTCTGGCTGTCAAAGGGGGAGCCATTAGAACCTATTATACCTGAAAGAAACTTTTGCTGTGCACAATAGGAGGAACAATATGTTTAAATATATCCCAGGGGCATCTTAAAGTAACTCCAATAGTTTTGGATGATTTCCTTGCCATTGCCCTTTTATTTCACCTTTTGGGAGGAAGTTTATATATTTAAGTTGGAGCGGGTTTTTTTTAGATATTTCAATTTAATCACTACAGCTGTGTGAAGCATTTGGAGAGGCACTTTATAGAGCAAGCAAAGCACCCCTCCTTATATTTTGCCCAGAGCAAGACTGGGAAATAGCCTCAAAGTGGTCACACAAAGCCTTTGAGATACACAGCTGCTTTGACGCTCTGAGCATGCAGTCAAAAGGGGGTCTTCTCTGAATGCTTCTTACAGTTCCCCTGGTCCCAAAGGTCCAAGTGAGTAAAGGACTATATACACTCTGGGGTATAGCTAAAGGTGTTATGCCATCCCTCCCACTAACTAATTTCATTGTTATGGATCAAATCAAAGAATGAATGGGCTGTATTAAGTTTGTTGGTAATTTCTTTCCGTAGGTGTCCATAGGAAAATCATGTACATCATGGCACAAAAGGTGTAATTATGTAGTGATATCTGATGCAAGTAATTTGTTTCATTATGTTAACCCTCTTATGGACAGAACAGAGTTTTTGTGCTCCAGCCATAAAAGCCCTTGTTCCACCCTTACCACGAGGAGGAGCTTCTGCCCTCAGGATGGGCTCCTTCCCTCATTATGTGTGGGAGCAGCTAATACTTATAAGCTGCCATGTCCCTAGCTTAGCCATAAACCTGGCTTGCTATATTGTCCAGAATCTGGGATTCAGACAAAAGAGTTAAAAGCTTGGCTCTGGGGAATAAATACAAACCTTTGTTCATGACTGAATTTGGACCAGCAAGTTAAGTGCTAGACTACCATGTTTCTGAGGGACTGAGTTCACTTAAAATAGGAGACTGTTTCCTCCCAGGATTTTATATGTAGATTAATGTGGGTTCCTCACTAGGGTTGTGACTTCACTTTTAGGAAAGTATATATCCAGAGTTCTCATGCTTTGGATGTTCACTTTCCATAAAGGGCAAGTCCTATTAATTCTGTTAGGGAGGAAACACACGGAGATCATGAACTTAAAATACATCAGGTACTTTAAATGTGTCAAATGCTAGTACCTTGCATATTATCACCATTCTTTTTCTATTTCTAGCTGCCCTATCTAACCTTCCATGTCAATGAAACATATCTGACAAGGCACTGGGATGATGCTAAAAAAGATATATGTAAAAGGCATTGTGCCTGAGCATTTCAGTAACACTGAGCAGCCAAAGAAGGCATTATTTCAACTGGTGAGGGAGTAGCAGTTCTAATGTTCTATACATGAAATTCCCTAAGCTGTGCAAAAGGCCAGAGTCTGATTTCTACTGAAAAATAAGAGGTGATATAGACCAGGTCAGAGTCTTTATCCATCCTGTCCAGTACTCAGCAAATCTGCACTTACCATTTAAGCTGTATCTCTTATGGTCTGATGCTGGCTTGGCTTTAAAACATCTGGTCTGGTCTGCGACACTTTGGCAACAGCTTACATGGTATTTGGTCCAGATTGCAGGTTACCATGTCCTCCCACTGTACAATTCCTTTGCTGCTGTGCCCTCCCAACCTTTTCTTCTCAGATAAGTGATTGCTAATCTCTTTCCTTCTTGTGGGTGGGTCTCCTTGGACATATTACACACACTTATACACATACACAGAGTTAATTAAGTTAAATTGATATATACTGTACAAAGGTGAGGCATCAAAATGCAGATTCAGGCAGGCACAACAAGCAGCTTAAAAATGTTTTTTATATGCACTCTAATGTCTCTGTATCTCCTTTTATCAGCACCACAGAAATATTGTAGTGGTTAAGGTCCTTGGTTAACATAGAGAAGGTTGCCATTTCAGAAGCTGGGGAAAAAGTATGACTTTTCTTGGGGAGCTAGTTTTCACCCTGAGCTTTTCTTTTTTCTTTTTATATATATATAACCCATATATATGGGTTTAATTAATATAATTGTTTTTCAGAGGCTTCTGGTAGCTGGTATAGCGGTTTGACTGTCTCTGAGTTGCAGAGTTGCTCCAAATGAAGATAAAGCAGTTTTTTTTTTTTTATAAGAGATTCACAGAACAACTGATACATTTTACATATGAGAATTGGATTTTGATGGGAGACTGGAATAGTGCAGTTTTGCCACAACTAGATAGAACATCTGAGAAGAAAATGAAAACTACCTAAGATTACCAAAGACTTTTTTTGACCTGATGGATAGTTTAACATTAGTGGCTATCTGGAGACAAAAAAAATTGGAAATTCTAGAGAATACATTTATTTTTCTGAAAGACACAGATCATTTTCAAAGAACAGATATGATATGGACTGAAAAAATTTGTTCACAACACAGCTAAAGTTAAGATATTACCAAAACCTTTTTCTGACCGTAACCCTGTGACTTGGAATCTTAAAAAGAAACTTACTATCTTCAGATGGAGATTAAATGAGACGTTATTACAAAAAGATTGGATAGTGAAAGACTAAGAAAATATTAATGGATTTTTTTGAGAATAATTAAATAAAGGCATGGATTTAAAAACAGTTTGGGATACAAGTAAAGCTTTTATTAGAGGCTATTTTATTCAATACAATATTGAACTAAAAAAAAGCACAAATAAAGATACAAGCTATTTTACTGGAAATTAAGGGAAAAGAAGAAGAATTAAAGACATTGCAGAGTAAGGCAAATATCTTATATCAAATCAAAATGCTACAGCAGCAAAATATTGTTGCTGTAATATTTTGAATTGATATAAAATATTTGTCCTAGTCGGCAATGTCTATGTTAACAATAAGAGAAATGGAAACCAAAATGAATTATTTAAAACAGAGGAATTTTGAATTTGCAAACAAACCAGGAAAGTAGTTAGCCTATAAATTAAGGAAGGAGAAAGAAAAAAGGATGATATTGAAACTTCAAGAGAGAAATACAGCTTTAACAGACAATTTGGCTGTACAAAAAGCTTTTCATCAGTATTATTCCAATTTGTACAAAAGACAAGACATTTCCCTGGGGAAAATAGATGAGTATCTAAAATTGCAAAACTTACCATGACTTACAGATGTACAAAGACAAATAATGAATGGACCTATATCAATAATGGAACTTTCGGAAGCTATAAAAAGATAGATAGATTACTAGGGTCTTACTATAAATGTTTTGAGGATGAAATTTTACAGCCACTTCAAAATACAATTAATTCTATTTACAAGGAGATTGGATGCCAGATGCTTGGAAAGAAGCTAACATTACTTTAATACCCAAAGAGGGACAGGACTTAAACTTAGCCAAAAATTACAGACAATAACATTACTAAATAATGACTATAAATTATTTTGGCAAATAGACTAAAAATAGACTTTGTTCATGAAGTTCAATGTAGATTTTTGCCTAAGAGACAATTAAAAGTTAATATTAGAATAGTACTGGACATTATAGAATATCTGGAACACCATAATGAAAAACAAGCAGCATTGATCTTTTTGGATGCAGAGAATGCTTTTGATAATCTTAACTGGCCTTTCCTGTTTAAAGTTTTAGAGGATATGGATTTTGGTGAGAATTTTATAGCATCAGTTAAATTGATTTATATATCACAGAAAGCACAAATTATCATCAATGGGAAGTTAATGAAACCATGTGAGAAACAAAAAGGTACAAGACAAGGATGTCCACTATCCCCACTTTTGTTTATCTTGGTCTTGGAAGTTTTAAATAGAGATATAAGACAAGATGAGGGGATAATGGGAGTAAAAATCAAGAAAGAGACATATAAATTGAGAGCCTTTGCAGGTAATCTGGTGCTAGAAGATCCTCTGAAAGGGATAGAAATACTAATGAGAAAATTAAAGGAATTTGGTGCACTAGCTGGATTTAAGGTTAATAAACAAAAGATAAATATATTAAGAAAAATATGAAGATACAATACCAAATAGAATTGATGAATAAAACAGGTTTCAAGATTGAAAAAAAGGTAAAATATTTGGGTGTTAATTTGACAAATATGAATTGTTTGTTGTTCCAGAATAATTATGTTAAGACATGGAATGAAATTAAGAAAGATATGTTAAGATGGGAGAAATTACAACTATCATTGTTGGGAAGAATCTCTGTGATAAAAATGAATGTCTTACCTAGGTTGTTATTTTTGTTTCAGACAATACCAATTGTGACTACTTATTTACCATTTAAGCAATGGCAGAAGGATATAACTAAATTTATCTGGCAAGGTAGAAAGCCACGAGTTAAATATAAGGTGTTGCAAGATGCTAAAGAAAGAGGAGGTTTAGCCTTGCCTGATTTCAAATTGTACTTTGCCGCTTTTTGTTTGGTTTGGTTTGGTTGAAAGAATGGGTGTTGCTGAGAAATAGCAGATTATTGAATATACAAATTGAGATTTGGGTGGTCTGGCTATTTATGGTATGATAAAGTTAAGGTTAATGTAGCTTTCAAGAATCACTTTATTAGATGTGCCATTTTGAGAATTTGAGATAGATATAAACCTAGATTGTGTCCAAAACTACCCCTATGGTTATCTCCACAAAAAGCATTTTATAGGAAAGAAATAGTAACTATGCAGAAATGATTAATTTATGGCAATATTCTTAATATTCATCAAGGAGAAATTAAAATAAAATCAAGAGAGGATGTGACATCTCAAGGACATTCATGCCACTGGTTTTCATATGTGCAACTTGGAGAAAGATTTAATTGATAAAAAGATATATGGTTTTGAACAAAACAAAGCTGTTTTTGAAACCGAATTGTATACCAATGATGAACATCTTATTGCTCAAATGTATAAACTTTTGTTGAGATTTGAAACAGAAGATGAACAAGTTAAAGATTGTATGATAAATTGGGCTAAAAATTTTGGATATAATGTACAAATGGAACAATGGGAAAGTACGTGGATGAAAGGGTTAAAATTTACACTGTGTTATAATTTGAAGGAAAATTTCTATAAAATGATATATAGATGGTATCTGTCATCAGAAAGATTATTGAAAATGTACAAAGGGGGTTCAAACATATGTTGGAAGTGTGAACAACAAGAAGGGACTTTTTATCATCTTTGGTGGACATATAATAAGGATAAAAAAATTTGGACCCAAATTCATATATTAAATCAAAAGATTTTGAAGGTTAATATACAGTCAAAACCAGAGACTTTCCTTTTGGGACTGATGGATAAACAACTGGAAAAAGCTCATGGACCTTTGTTTTTATATATGATAACTGCAGCTAGACTTTTATATGCTCAAAGGTGGAAATTACCCACAATGGAAGAATGGATGGTGAAGATGACAGAGTTAGCTGAGATGGCAAAATTAACAGGTTTGCTTAGAGAAAAAATACTGATGAACTTTAATGCCAGTTGGAAGCCCCTTTTGGACTTTTTGTAGGAGACAGAAAAAAATGAAATTATGATATATGGATTTGATGATTAGTTAAATTAATCGGTTATACAAAATATGTATGTTAAGGTGTAGTTTTAGAGTAAGAGGTTAAAAGAGGTTTAATTAATATAATTGTTTTCCCAGTCACCTGAAATAAAATGGTAAGGTCTAGACTTATTATTAAAAAACAAACCAACCTCAGGAGGGTAACTAGCATCATCATTATCATCATCGCAACAACAACAACAAAAACCTAGGATGTCCACACATATATTACGCTGATACATTACAGCATCCTAGGATCTTGGGAAGAACTCATTGCAAATGAAGGCTAGTACCAGCTAAAGAAGTGGCAGCTGTGATTTCACGTAGTTGTATATACAACAACAACAAAACATTCATGCCAGGTTTTGGACAGGGAACGTTTTCATGCTATACAAAGAACTTAGTCATTATGTTATTTCTGTACTGCTGATATTGGAAAGTTTAAAATCTATTAAAATACAGTACATCATAAGCTTTGGCTCTACTAAAGAGGTACAATGTAGCTAATGAATGGTTAAGGTTAGCCTGTCAGAAACTGAAATGTTCTGGCCCAAATGGACAGGAGATGACATAACAAGGAAATATATGCTTCATAAGAAGAGCAGAGGAAAAAAAAAGAAGATTACTTTAGGACAATGCTATCTGTTCCAGAAACAGCTGACTGCCATTTTGGTGATGGGCAACATGACAATATGGGTAAATCTTTTATCTGGCATTAACACTTCAGATTATCTTTTTTTTTTAAATAACTTTTTAAAAATTTTAAATACAGAAAGAAAAAAAAAACTAACAAGAGCTAGAAATCAAGAAGAGGAATAGAAAAGAAGAAAGAAGAAAGAGAGAAAAAAGCAAAAGAAAAGAAAAGAAAAGAAAAAGAAAAAGAAAGAAACAGAAATACAGAAAAAGAATAACTTCTGACTTCCTTTTACAGCAGATGTAAGTAAAATATACATTAAACTTTTTCAACAACATCCATTTTTCTATAGTCTATTAATTTTACTAATCAAATCCATATATCATAATTTCATTTTTTTAATGTCTCCTGCAAAAAGTTCAAAAGGGGTTTCCAGTTAACTTTAAAATTAGGGTTTTAATTAATTAAAATGTTTTTTTCTCTAAGCAAAGCTGTCAATGTTGCCATCTTAGTGATTTCCGTCGTCTTCACCATCCATTCTTCCATCGTAGGTAATACTGAGTATTTCCATCTTTGAGCATATAAAAACCTCACTGCAGTTATCATATATAAAAACAAAATTCCATTAGATTTTTTACAATTGTTTGTGTATCAATCCCAAAAGAAATGTCTCTAGTTTTGATTGTATATTAATCTTCAAAATCTTCTGAATTAGTATGTGTATTTGAGTCCAAAAATTTTTAGCTTTATTACATGTCCACCAAATATGATAAAAAGTCCCTTCTTGTTGTTCACATTTCCAACATATGCTTTATACATTTTTGGCAATCTTTCCGGTGACAAATATAATTGTTACATCATTTTATAAAAATTCTCTTTAATATTATTACATAATGTAAATTTCAACCCCTTCATCCACATATTTTCTCATTGTTCCATTTGTATATTATATCCGAAAAATTTTGCCCAATTTATCATACAGTCCTTAACTTGCTCATTCTTTGTCTTAGTTTATACATTTTAGCAATAAGATGTTCAGCATTAGTACATAATTCAGTTTCAAATACAGTTTTGTCACAGCCAAAACCATAGGTATTTTTATCATCTTTAAATCTTTCTACTAATTGTACATATGGAAACCATTGACACATATATCCTTCTGATACCAAATCTTCTCTTGATTTTATTTTAACTTCCCCCTGAAGAAAGTCTAAAATATCACCATAAGTTAACCATTTGTGCTTAATTACCATTTCTCATCTGTAATATGCTTCTTGTGATGATAGCCGTGAAGGTATCTTTGGACACAATCTAGATTTATATCTATTCCAAATTCACAAACCTATAAAAAGATTTTTGAAGTCCACATTAACCTTAACTTTGTTATACCATAAATAGCCATGCCAACCAAATCTCAAATCATGTTCTTCTAAGTCCAAAAACCTTCTGTTTCTCAGTGTCACCCACTCTTTCATCCAAATCAAGTAGCAAGCTGCAAAATACAGTTATCAAGCACTGAACATTTCACATCATCTACCATGTTACCCATTAACAGGACCTAACAAGGCCAGAACCTGAGTGTTGTGTAAATGGCACAAATCTCCCCTTGAATCTGTCCTCAAATTCCTCACCCTGAACATCATACCTGCCTGAAGTCATTCCTGGCAGGCCTGCATAGAATATGATAGAAAGGTCACTTTGAGCTGCTTTACCTTGTTGACAAACATTGTTCTTCTTCAGTGTAGTGAAGCATCTTTTGAAGGCAAAGCATGGCACTTCTGTAAAGCCTCAAGACTAGGTGATCTGCCCTGATTGGCAACTCTGGTTCAATGAAATAGCTGATGTGCATAAACAGAAGACAGTTTTGGCAAGTGAAGCTACTGCCAGAACCATTAAACCTCACCAATTAGAAGCAAAGCAGCACTGTGAAAATCTACCCAGCTTTAAGACTTGGTGCTATTTCCAAGTGATGAGAAATGAGATGTGCTGTCAGGAAATCAGGTATAAAAATGCTAAACCTTAATACACCTGTTTTACCTGTTAAAACTGGATTTCTAATCCCTCTCTCTATACTCTTGGGACTATCACACAGAATTATTACTGTTTTGTGACTTGGTCCTTAAATGGTATTCTTGAGGGCAGAACCAATTATTTTGATTTGTTCTATACAGTTCCTTGTTAATATAAGTAATTTAGAAATGGCACTGATACATAAATTCATATTGTGTGTTTTCTAGAAGAAAATAAACAATTCTGAGGAGTATACACTTAGCAATAGCTTGAAAATACTACTTAGGACAATGAGGGACAAAATGAAATGTGACAAGAAGTGCTGGTAGAGAAACAGCCTGCATGGATGCACAAATTTCTCTTGTCACTTTAACATACAAATCAAGTTGAAGGATAGTGGCACAATGAGCTATTCATTATTGATTCACAAGGAGTTGGGTGTTCTGCCCTCTATGAATAATGTAAGGCCTTTTTTCTCACCATCAAATATGTCTTCCTTTACTAAAGTGGCTTTTGAGTCTGTTATGCTATGAATTGAGACACAGTTATACAATATTGCCTCAAAGCCTTCTATATTTTTGGAATCTGGGGCCAAATTTGACTTCAGCATGCATGTTTGAGCCTTGAAATAGCTGCGATTTATTTATAATACTGACCTTGATTCCCTCAGAAAAGGAAGGTCAGGTTGACAGGAGCCTGGCTGTAGAGACTGCCCTCCCTAGTAACTATGTTTTGTCCAGCAACCTTCCTCAACAGATCAGATCTTTTATGGGGTGGGGGTGGGGGGAGATCTGCATGCAGGGAAACAAACATTTGTATTTGTTTTATTGTAACTTAACTACTGATCACAAGAGATCATGGACATGAAGGTGAAGACAGAGCTTCAAAAATATAGTCCACAAGGAAGTAGGACAAAATATTACCAACAGAATAGAAGATGCTTAATTTTTCAAAGGGGTAAATATAATTCTAAGAGCAGGATATATTCCTGAATTAACCTCCTTCATTTGGATTCCTACTTTATTCTCCCGAATGTATTACAGTACTTAATTTGATGACATCACTACATTGTTTGTATGGCTTCAGTCCTCATCTCACCGCCTCCACTGAAAAAAAGTATAAAAGAAACAGCCATTAAAAGGAAAGAGGGCTATAGCATGTATCAGATTTTCCCAAGATTGTAGTTCTGACCTTACAGGCGAAAAACTGACATCATGTTTTTTCCTCATGTCACCGCCAGCATAGCCTTTGAAGCTGGATCTTCCTGACACTCAAAAGTCCAAAAGGAAGATATTTCAGAGAAAACAGCCTTCTTCCCCATGAGATGGCTGCTTTGTTTTCAGGAGTGTGTCAGTCTTGTCTGTATGTCCCAAGTAAAAGGAATGTGCTCTTAGTTACTGTCCTTCCTTCCTTCCTTCCTTCCTTCCTTCCTTCCTTCCTTCCTTCCTTCCTTCCTTCCTTCCTTCCTTCCTTCCTTCCTTCCTTCCTTCCTTCCTGTTCTTGGAGTTACCTGTGTGTCTCTTTGCTTTTTCTTTCCTTTTCATTAAAGGCTTTGCAAATAATGTGAGAGAGGTTTTCTTCTCATGCTATAAGCCTTTGTAGAGGAGGCCTCACAATCTGGGTATGAAATGCACCTTCTCAGCTCCCTGTTGCCCTTGTCTTTTGCCTTCTGTAGTCATATTGGAGGAGCAGTGAAGGAACACAGGGAGAGATTGGCAAAACAGATGTTGTTGGAGGGGTTGCTGGAAAGTTTGGAAACAGCTGGAATTGTCAGCCAGAGAGTGAGCTTGGGGCTTGGAGCAATGATGCCTTTCCTCTTCTCTCTCCCCATCTGTGATACACCCAGTGCTAGTTGCCTGATGGGGAAGGAACTTACCAGTACCCATTTGATAGAAGAGCTTATAAAATATCTGGAAAATATGAATGGGAATATTATTCCAAGTGTGAAGATTTAAGAGTCATAGGGAGTTGGAGATTTAATAATAAATCATTATATGTATAAATCAATAACACATTTAATTATAAATAAATAAATTGTTTACAATGTAGTTAATATAATAATGTGTTTCCAGAAGCAAAAGTAAGATCTGACGGGACTAATGGCTGACTAGGTTAAGCATGCTGCGTGAACAGGACCAACACATTTGATCTTTTCAATGTTGCGGTTAGAGTTTTTTTTTTTTTTTTAACTGTAGTAGACATTTATACTGTTAACATGGCCATTCACAACTGGAGATCTCATCAAAGTGAAACCTGCAGTATGATGTCATGAAACAAGCTTTCCCTTAACAAGCTTACGTATGGTTTGATGACACAAGTATAAAAGGGATAGAATTTTTATTGTCGTGTTGCAATGCACCTGTTTTGTTTTGTGGCCTGCCCTCTCAGACATGCTAATGACTACTGATACTCTTGTGACAGTACTTACAAAAAGTTGTCTTTGTTAAAATTTAATGCTTTTCTTCCAATAAGAATTTTGCAAATATCTGGTTATAGACTAAGATATTGTCCAGTATTTTTCATAGTGTTGCAGATTTGACTTTACTGGCAGACTTGCTAATCGAATGAATTCTGATTATTAAGTACGTAAGATTCACTTTTGCACTTCACACTTTTCCCACCCATGTCTGATGATTTAAAGAAAGGAAAACTTTCATTGAAATGTAGATTGGGGGGGGGGGGAATCCAAGCCAACTTGGTGTTGAATCTGTTCCAAACTTTCATAACTACATACACTTACCCTTGGTATCCCTCATTTTAATCATATCTGTTGGGTGTAACTGTTTATAACCCTACCCCGCACACTTTTTTTTTTCCCCTGATTACCTCCTTTCCCCCCAACTTCTATATCTCCAAATAGCCATGAAAGCCAAGCAGGGATCAAAGGATAACAAGGCACATGTGCTTATGAACAAAACCATTTTCTATCTGAAAATTCAATCAAGGCTCTTTTAATCAGGACATAAATCTTTCAGACACACATCACAAAACTTATAGCAAACCTGACTGCTGATTTTTTTTTTCAGCTTTTCTACAATTACAGCTTCTTAGAGAGACACAAGAGAGGGAAAGGGGAGATATCTCAGGACAGGAGAAAGCCCCTGTAAAAGCAGATTTAAAGATGATGAACTATATTTTTCATTTATTTAAGTCTGGGGTTTCAGTCCTTTGGAGAGCAAATGAAATGAAATGGGTCTCAGGCAATCAATATGATAAAAATTATTTTAACAGATACATTGTAAATACTGAATCAGCCCCTCAACAGATACCTACCTCCCCCCTCAAAAAAAAAAAAAAAAAAAGCTTTGGGGTTTGCTGCTGTTTCATGGTGAAAGAAGTATGCCCAACAATCAGTATGTGTTGTTGTTGCTGTTGTTGTTGTTTTTAACAAAGGAGATCACCATTTCTGCTTAGGTGAGAGATGTTTTATTTGTAATTTAATCTCCTTTTAAGCTTACCTTTTCCCATTTGTACCTTAAGATGAGGTTGAGAGATCTTCTCTGGGTTGCCCCATTTATCAGGACCTTTTTCAGAACCTTTGAGCTCACTCATTGAATGTTTATTATGACTGTTCATTTTCTTTTGTTTGTCTACATGTTTAGATGTTTATGGTCTTCAATATTGATTCTTTGGGTAAGACACGTCATTAGAATGAATGACCACTGTATGCCTCATCAGTTGCTCTATAGTGTACTGGACTCTGGGAAGAGACCTCGAGATCAACCACACAAGCACTACAAAGATGCTGTGAAAGAAACCTTATGTAACTGTGACATCCAGCCAAGGGAACTAGAAGCTGTGGCTTCTGACAATACCCACTGGTGAGCCCTGTGCTATGAAGCCTCCACCGGCTTTGAAGACAGGTGCCACCAAAAACTGATAGAAAACCATGAACAGCATCATAGAAGAACACCCATAGTTATTACAACAGTGGACTTCCAGTGCCCCCATTGTTGCTAGACTCTCCACTTCAGGATTGGGACTGCAAAGCTACCTCCATATCCACAGATGAACTGCACAACAGTGTGTCTTCTTTGAACCTGAAAAACTACCATGCACTATATATATGGATTCACTGCTCTTGTGTGATGAAATAGGCTTTGTTAATAAGTAAATAGATTTGCCAATACTTTTTTTTTGGGGGGGGGGTGCATATCTTAAAACAATCTATTGTTTACTATATCTGGGTTTGTAGCAAAGGAATATTGTGGGCATGTATCCAGCTATATACATATATATTTGCATTTATTCACATCTCATGGTGTGTTCAGGACAGGTATAGTATTTTCTCATTATTCCTAATACACACACACGCACACACATACTATATATATATATATATATTGATGATATATACATTTTGAAAACATTCTATCACTAAATGGAAACATTTATTATATGCCAACTTTCTCAGATAGCAACATTCTGCATTAGCAGCAAAAAGAATATTTATACTGATATTTTGGGAGTTGTATTGTGCTTCCTCTGATCACATGTATTTGAAACTGACACTTGCTCAAATACTAAGGAAACAATCAAGCTCACCAAAGACCCCACAGCTCATATATCAAGACAGATACAAGACTCAAAGCAGAATTCCCAGATTTGTAGTATGCACTCAACAGATCTGTGTAGTGCACTTCCAGAAAATAGGAATAACTATTTAATGGAGTGGGGTGGGTGGTGGGTAATTCATGTCCAAACTTACTGACTTTTAATAACACATATGGTGTTAAAATGGCTTGATTCATATATCACCCCCCCCCCCTTCTAGAGATAGCTGGATCCGTCAATTGCAGCTTCATTCAATTTCTCATCTTCCCAACCAAAAGTTCATCTTGACCCCATCTTGACAAGTGCTTTTACTTGTGCTTTGTCGAGAATAATTAAAGCAAGGATCTTGGAGGGAGGTGGATGAGATGCTGCTGCATCTCTGCAAGATTAATGAAAGCAGGGAGCTGGAAAGGAGTCAGAAGAGATGGAGAAGCAGGGCAGTGCATGAGTTCATTACTCATGCAACTGCTGTCATGTGTGCCTTGGAAAGGCCGGGCGTGGGGGCCATACATAAATGATTTGTGAAGTGGCATTTAAGAAACACTCTATTCCAAATGCCTTGGATGGAGCCCAGGTGATTTCTTTGAGTTAAAAGAAGCTGAGAATAACAATGGTAGTTACAAGGAATAAGAGAATGACAAGGAAAATGAAGGAATTGATGAAAATTTTCAAGATGCAAATGTGGAAAAGGCAAAGTACTCAAAAATACAGCAAAACCTAAAGGGAAGGCAACAAGTCAAATCATTAGTAGAAAGTGTGTGCCTTTTTATCTACTATATCATGCATGTTTGTGGTGAGAGAAAGAGGGAGAAAGATGGCAGGGGAATAGGGTCATCTTAAATTTAGGGACATTTTCCTTTCTGTTAAATACAGTCTGTGGAAATGATTAAAAAAACTGGGAATATATAGATGTGTAGTAAGTGTTAAGTCACCCAAAATGATACATCTTATCATGAGTATATGTCCTGTATGACATGGAACAGAAGACATCCAGCTCAATGCTTCTGGGTGTTAGATGTCACCAGACATAGTGCCTTCATACTGATAACTGATAATATATAGATATTAATAAGAAAAGTGGGAGGTGCCCCTCAAGCTTTGAAACCCTCAAAACACATACCTATATTGCCAAGAGAATGCTTTAAGAAACGGTATAAAGTTATGTCTGCATTGTATGGGGCTGACATAACTCTATACCAATTCAAGCATTTGTGGTGGCAGGAACCTACTGTAGATTCACTCTCCAGTTCCTTCCTCATTTATTTACACATTGCTTATTATTACGATGGCATCACACATTCCAAAATTACAGTGTCCATCTAACCCTATTTTCATATCCTCAGAGGATCTGTTGCATGGCACATTTCACTTAAACTGTATGTTACTCCACTGAGCTCTACTCCAAAGAAAGAATAGCTTTTGCCTTTTGGACTGCTTATCCATCAGAAAATGGCAAGAAAGATTATTGACTACTTGACTGAGCTAGATCTGGTGTTGAAGCTGTTTCAGGATGTCATTGTTTTCTACTAATATCCTGGATTGACCACATGCTTTGGCAATTAGGTAGACATTTGCCCATATAGACAGTTCAACTGGAATGATTCCCTTCAACCTAATTAATGGAGGAAGCACATAATTTAGATTGTAACTATTCACTGGAGCAACAACATAAAACCATTGAGCCTCTGATACCTCTGCTATCTGTAAGAACGTTACTTTTATTCCTAGCACTTCTAACTTCTCAAGACTTCCATTTTGCCGTTCTTTCTAGAACAAAACAGAATTCTGAGCCAAAAGTCAGAATTTTACCAAATGCTGGTAAAAATAATAAAAGACACAGCTACACCTGCACATTGAACAGTGACCCAGCAAATCTGAGCTTTTTTTATAACACTTTAGTAGCATCAGCATCCAGCAAGGAATATGTTCTGGTCATAAGTGGATTAAGTTGGATATATGTATCTACTCTGCACTGAAGAATAGGTAGGTTTAATGTTGTTTTTACACAGTTTAATCCTATCATCCATCTCCCTCTCTCCCTCTCTCTCTCTCTCTCTCACACACACACACACACACACACACATATCTATTGAAATGATAAATAGATACAATTGCACAATGCATATATAAATATATACCCAGAACAGTCTGTGTGATATCTATATTAAAGTAAAATCAGTTGTGAAACCAGTATGCATGACACATAATATCTGCCTGTGATCTTACTGTTATTCATTCTTCGTGGATTATTGGTATATATTTCTTTCAGATACTTTGGAGATGTATAAAATAAAATACATAGTTCTGTGCCTATTTATAATTGTTGCTAGTAATAATGACAGCCATTACAGCAAAGAGTTATGTATATATTGCTCTCAGCACTGCATCCAAACTTAAAACAATCATTAAGTGCTGATTCTCCTCCTTGGGTATCAAAGCAAGCTATAGTTCAGCAGAGAATTCTACATTGTCAAGATTGTATCATGGAGCGTAAGTAGTATGTGCCCTTTGCATAACAGGGACTGCTATTCATGGACCATTTGTGATTTCTTCAGGCATGCCTTATCTCTGCAGAGAAAAAGGCCTGGAACTTAACACTGGAACACCTGGCCAACAGACTGCTTAGTTCTGGATTTTCTTTTATGGTAGAACAGCAAACTACACATTGTATCATATCTCTGAGAGTAGTGCAGGGCAGTTACTTTTTTTTTTTTTTTTTTTTGAGGATAACAAAATATGCACACCAGTGTTTTGCATCTCACACTCAGACTGTTTTATTGTCTGCACTACATCCTTCTTTGTGGGAATAGATCTAGCTTGGAAGAGTCACTGTCCTGAGTTAAATTCTTGGAGGAAAGTCTTACATGAAAACAAAGGTCAAGCAGGACTGTTCTCTGCAAAGCAAATTAATGACTTTCAAGAACACAAATCAATAAGGCTATCAGGTTACACCATTTTCTAGTCTGATATTTATCTTGATCTATAGTTCCACAATACCTTGGTGAACTATGGGAGGGAGAAAATCCCTGTGAAATGGAAGTGTCAGATAAATCATCTGGTAGGAGAGCATGCAGTTAAGAGTGAATGTTAAAGCCTACTTTGAGCTATAGAATGCCAGTTTAACCCACTGGTCATTCCATTATATAATGAGACAGTGGGAGAAATTCTCTTGTAAACCGTGCAAGGTCTATCTTGGTTACAAAGAGGCCAAGGGTGTGTTTGAGCATTCTGACTTGTATTGTATGCAACCATTTCTTTAGAGATCTGCAATTTCCTTTCTCTACATGCTTTAGACAAATTCCAGAGGAAGACATCGTAAAAGAATTCCTTCCATGGACCCTTTCCAGATCAGGATCTAGGAGAAACCAAGAAGTCTGATAAACCACAGAGAAATATGTAATAGAGAAAATATAACACAAAGACAGACACCAGAACTATCTGCCAAGTCCCAACAATAAAGCAAGCTCAAAAATATTCTAATTTTCAAAGTTTGAATATTCCTTCTCAAGCAAAACTCACTAATTCAGCTTTTGGAACCATACTTCTGTAATAATGTATTTGGATCCATCTTCTTGGATTTTTTTTTGTTTCTAGTATTGTTTTAATTGTATATATGCTATGTATTTTACATATATTTATAGTTTTAATGTTTTTGTAACGCGCCCAGAGTCCCCTATTGTAGGGGAGATGGGCGGGAGAGAAATTCAATAAATAAATAAATAAATAAAATAAGACAAATGACTGTCCAATCTTTGTTTCAAAAACCTCCAATGATAGAGCACCCATGGCTCTAGGAGGCAGGTTGTTCCACTATTTATAGCTCTCATGGTCAGGAAATTCCCCCTAATTTGGAGCTTCTATCCCTCAGTTCTTATCCTACTCTTGGGCGCTGTGGAGATTAAATCCACACCCTCTTCCCTGTGATAGCCCTTCAAGTATTGGAAGACTGCTATCATGTCTCTTCATAGACTTTTCTTCTTTAGGCAAAATCTATACAGTCTCTTAATCATATTATTCCTTTCTAAGTGCTTGCCAACCCACTCCTTGATTGCCTTTTCTAGGTTTTTCTCAGACACTGATATCAAGGTGATTGGTCTGTAGTTTCCTGGGTCTACTGTTCTTCATAGGATTTAGTCTCCAAGACCCTCACCATCTTTGTTGTTATCCTCTGCATTCTTTCCAGTTCCTCAGCATCATTCTTGTATTGTGACCATCAAAACTTGACCCAGTATTCCAGGTGTGGTCTGACTAGTGCAGCAAGAACAGAACTATTACTTCCTGTGATCTCAACATTATACTTCTGTTGATGCAGCCCAGGATTGCACCCATTCTTTTGGCAGCTGCAGTGCATTGCTGGCTAATGCTTAATCTGTGATCTACTAGGACTCTCAGATCCTTCCCACATGTACTACTGCCCGGCCAGGTACTATACCTCTTATACCTGTGCATCTGGTTTTTCCTACTTAAGTGCCAAACTTTACATTTATCACCACTGAATCGCCTATTGTGGATAGGATTCCATGTTCAAGTCTGTCAAGATCCTTTTGAACCTTGAGCATGTTTTCTGTGTTAGCAATCCTCCCCAGCTTTGTGTCAACAGCAAGCTTAATGAGAATCCCATCTATCCCTTCATTTGTCATTTAAGAAAAATGTTGAAGAGCACTGAATCCAGCACAGAACCCTGGGTTACTGCACTGCATACCATCTTCCATGTAGAAACACATCCATTAAAGACCACGTGTTAGATTCAATTGTTCAACCCACTGTAAATCCATTTGGTAGAGGGACCATCCACATTGCTCCACTTTATCAAGATGGAGGGTATGGTAAACTTTATCAAATATTTTACTACAATGCACTACATCCAAACGTTCCCTTGGTCTACTAATCAAGTCACTTTGGTGGGGGGGGGGGGGACAAGCAATAAGATTTGTTTGGTGCAACCTATTTTTAACAAACTCATCCTGGCTTCTCTTTATCATATTGTTCCTTTCTAAGTGCTTGCCAACCCACTCCTTGATTACCTTTTCTAGGTTTTTCTCAGATACTGATATCAAGTTGACTGGTCTGTAGTTTCCTGGGTTCTACTGTTTTCCCTTTTTTTATATGTAGATTGGAATAATGTCAACTTTCTGGCTCTTCCCATATATTCCAGGAGTTCTCAAAGACCTGTGGTTTTGAAATCATATCTGCCACTTCCTTTAACACCTTAGGGTGTAATCCATCTGTCCTGGAGAATTAAATTCATTCAAAGTAGCTAGGTGTTTTCTCACCAATTCCTTACCTATTTTGATCTGCATTTCTTTTCTGCCCCCAATGTGTGGCTTTTGACAGGTTGGATTACTTTTCCCTTTTACAAAAAGACAGATGCAAAATAGGCATTAAGCAGTTCTTAAGCCTTCTCCCTATTACCTGTCACTATTTTGCCAAGCTTAACTCCAACCAGCAGACTGACTGCTTCCTTGATGTTCCTCTTGTTCCACATATACTGAAATAATGTTTTTTGGGGGGGAAGAGGGGTTATTTTTGGCATTCACTCAGCTCATTCTGAGATTTAGCTTTTCTGATCACATCCTTATTGTGTTCAGCTATTCCATGGTGTTCTATTTTTGTTATATGTCATTTTTCAAAAAAGTGTCCTTTCTGTTTCTCAGTTTATCAGGCAGCTGTTAATGCAATCATACTAGTTTCATTAGGTGTCACCCATTTTATTTTTTCTTTGGTGCTTATTTAAGTTTGGGCCTTATTTATCTAATTTTTCAGAATTTTCAAACTCTCCTGAACTGTTTTTCCCTTCAGGATTTCTATCCATGGAATCCTTCCTATTAAAAATAAATAAATAAATAAATATATGAGGCATATGTTCACATATATGTATGCATATATAATATTTTACATAAGCATTTATTTTATATATATAAGGCAAAGGTGCAGAAAGAAAAGATAAAAAGAAATAGAAAGAAACTTCCAATTTTCTTTGCAGCAAATACAAGTATGATTACAAATTTATCTCTTACCCTATGGTTACAAAAGAAAAGCTTATGTTTTTCTATTATCTATTCTTTTTTTCCTAATCATCAAACCACAAGTCAAAAGTTCTTTCTTTCTTTTTCCTGTTGCATGCAAAAATCTATAAGGGATTTCCAGTCAGCCATAAATGCAGATATTGTTTTTTCTCTAATCAAGGAAGTTAACTTAGCCATCTCTACAAGTTCCAACATCTTCGCCAACCATTCTTCTATTGTGGGTAATTTTGAGTCTTTCCACTTTTGAGCATATAATAATTTCTCTACATAAACATTTCAATAGACAGTAGCTTTATTTCAATGAGCTCAGCATCTGGGTAGAAAATATTCCAGTGGTAATGTGGGAAGCAAAGAATTAACACAATTCAGAAAGGGAATTTTTTATGTTAATAGGTTTCCTGATGTTAATGTAATGAAGCCTAGTGTATGTATTAACAACATTTGACACTTAAGCTGCTATGTTTTCAAAATTCTGAACTTTTTCTGGTTCCGCTCTTCTCCTAAGTGCCCTTTAAATTGTTATGTTTAGAATCTGAAAATCAAACTCTCCAAAAAGAGATATGAGTTAAAACTTATGAACAATGTTTTTTCTTGAGTGGTTGCAGTCAAGATGGTGGCTTCTGAGTTTATTTTTATTGATTTCATTTCGTCTGGGCACTGCCCAACCCCTGAACGACTCTGGGTGGCTGAGTTTATGATATTTGTCAACTGAAACGTACAGATCACTAAAAACCTTGCCTATCTTTTTTGTCTGAATTTATAGGTATTATCCTTATATCTAGCAGGGAATGCTGCATGTGGTATGGGTTGAAGGCTGGTAATTTAGTTTGGTAATTGAGCCAAACAGTATTATGTAGAACTCTTACTTGACCAAAGCCATGATGGGGGTGGAGGTCAATATCTAGGGGACTATCTGGTGATGACCATATCATATGAAAGACTGTGACTTAGAATGTGATAGACCAATTATGGATCAAATCAAATCAAATCTTTATTACAGTCAAAGACCAACATATGGAGAGATGGGTACAGTCAATTTATTTTTATGCTTTTTAAGTGACTGTACCCCACCCTCCTTATGCTGGTCTTTGGCCATAATAAAAATTTGATTTGATCCATAATTGGTCTATTAATTATCATGATATAGAACAGCTAAAATGCTTCAAGTACTTTGGGATGATAGTCCACTTTTCTGGGAATACAAAAGCTCAGATGGGATATGTAGCTTTGGTAGATCACAAGGCTTCAGCAGCTATTCTGATCCCCCTGCCCCTACACACAAGGGAGTGGGTTGGTACCTGCCCTCAATTCAGGCAAAATAATTGTAATAGTTTATATATTGCACAACCTGGCCCTTAATCCAACTATAGGCTACTTTTATCAGTGCAGGTAGTTCAGTTTTACAGTTTCCCAGATGCAACCTTACAACTGAAGGCTGAACTTCAGAGGGTAGAAACTTGAACTTGCTAGTAATTGCCAGCTACTAGCTGAAGAATAAATTTCTCCCATGTGGTTTAGTTGCACGTATATTCCTTGATAAACTTCCGTCTAGATAAAAGCAGGGAATGCCTCTCACTACCTTGGGTTCCCTCCAGAATTTCTGTTTTTCTGGGCTACGGGCATGTCAAGGTGGCACTAAAGCAGTAAATCAAGGATATAGCTTACCTACAAGAATTAGCTTCATAAACTGAGGAAACAAGAGAGCAATTTATATACCCCTGAGGAGAACCTGTCAGCTATTTTTCCTCTCTTTTACTACCCAAACACAGGAGAACATTTACAAAAATAAGATTTGATGTTCTCCCATTTAGAGTATTACAGAATACTGGTAATAGATAGATTTCAGAAATGGGTTTGCTCTTGCGGAATGTTGCTCACGTCCTACTTGTATTTTTTTAATACACATTACCAAAGCAAACGCATTATACCCTTCCTATTGCATTTTTCAGTTGGTTACAACAATTATATCTTCCCCAACATAAATGACAAAAATGACTCCATTTGCAAAATGTCCAAATTGTGACAAAATTTTGTGTGACAGCAAGTAGAGTCCAACACAAGTTAACATCTAATCCACTTTTGTGAAATGACTCTACAACTATCAGCTGACTGTAACTTAAACTTTGTATTGTCAGCCATAACATGCTTTTAGACTATATGTATGTGTGTTTGTATTTGTATTTGTATTTATATTTCATTGTGCTTATAAGCCAATTGTGAACATCTTTGAGTAGTATACAACCCAAATTCCATAAAGCAATAGAATAAAAAGAATATAAATAATATCACACAATATACATATAACACTGGGAAAATTCATTAATATAACCAAAAATCAAAGGATTCTCTATGTATTTTCTCTATTTAATATTTAGGTTTTTATGTTTGATATCTTGACACTATGTAGTAAGTGATTACTGTTTTTGTATGATTGCCTGGTATTATAAAGCATTCTTCCTTGTTGGCTTTTGGCTGTAATTAAATATCTGCCTGCCTGCCTGCCTGCCTGCCTGCCTGCCTGCCTGCCTGCCTGCCTGCCTGCCTTCCTGCCCGTCCATCCATCCATCCATCCATCCATCCATCCATCCATCCATCCGTCCATCCGTCCGTCTGTCTGTCTTTTTCCTGCTAGCTGATGTTCACAAAAAAGTAGCTCTTAGCAGAATTGTTTTCCTCCCCTTTTTCTTCTTTGTATGTTTTGTCTTAGTGTTATACTTCACATTAAATGTTTAGTTTTATTCTATTTTGTACAGTAATTTGTTCTTTTCAGAAGAGCACATTTTTGTTTTTCAGGACTTGAAAAAAGTTTGTTGGTGGAATGATGAAAGAGATTGGGAATGAGATAATGTTTACACAAAAATGATTGCTATAAAAATGAGGAAGACAGAAGGATACTGTATTATGCATATATAGAGAAAAATAAGTTGCAAAGGAGGAAATCAATGCAATGAATGATTAAAAGAAGCTAAATGAAGAGTGATTTTGATGGAAACAAAATATTGTTTTGGAAGTGGGTAAAGGGCTAAAAATAAAAATGATGAAGCAGCTTGGAATGAAACTGAGATAACGAATGGTAGGAGTATTTTTAGAGATTTGTATGATAATGATAGGGCTATAGGGATATAGTACCAAGGAAAAAAATTGTAAAAGGGGGGGGGGGACACTGTAAGAATGTTAAAAAACTGCAAGATTGCAGGTGTAGACTATGTAATTCAAGAAATGTTAAAGTATGGATTGAGTTTCTTTATGCAGTGAGTTTGTGACTTAGTTAACAATTTTGTGAACACTGTATCTGCACCTGATAATTGGAAGAATGTTGTTAGCAAAGGAAAGGCAGCAAGGGTGAATGCAAACTCTACAGAAATATTAATTTAGTTTGTTAAGTATGCCTGGAAAGATGTTTGTCAGTATTTTGATTCAAATGATACAAGGGTGACAGCAAGCAAAATTTGAAAAGTCCAGTATGGCTTTATCCTAGGCAAGATGTATGCAGAACAGATTTTTGGTCTTCAGCAATGTGTATAAATGTGAGAAAGAAAGCATATTGTACATTTTTTTAATTTTGAAAAACTGTATGATAATATGAATAGACTTGAATGATTTGTGCAAAGATAGAGTTGAAAGTTAGTGGCTGAAAGCATTAAGAGTCACAAGTGAGAACAAATGGCATGCTTAATGAATTGTTCAGCACTGAGCAGAGTGTAAGACAATCATGTATAATTTTCCTTTAATTATTTAATATATTTATCAATAAATGCATAAAAAATACCATTACAGATATATTGACTGGGGACATAAATGGAAACAATGAATGAGGATTGAATTGCAAAGCAAATATATGGAGGAAAGGAAAAATCAAGAAAGTCACATTTGGTGGAATTCATGAGATCCTCAAAAAGGATGGGAAGCTTAAAGAATAAATGTTAATAGAAATAGGTGGATGTGGACAATGTGGTAGAAAAACTCACCTAAAAATGCACTGACAATTGGATAAGATTCAACAATCCTTCTATAAAAACTTGCAAGTTATAGTGAGTAATTGATCTGCTATTAAGAGTGACTTTCAAAGATTGGTCAACAGAGTTGTTATATAGGGATACAGAGATTCAAGATGAGCGTACATTTAATCACTGAATACATTTAATAATTTAGTCACCATTAATGACTGAAGAAACATTTAATTACTGAAAGAATTGTTTTATAACCGATGATGAACACAGATAAGGGTACCGAGGAATCTGTGTGTTCCTGTGTCTGGAAAGAGAACTGTAATTGTAATTCAGGATACTTAGCCTTTGAGCAGTGTGAATGTGAATCAAGCTGATTGTTAACAACAGTTTGGTGCTGCATCCCACTGTGAACAGGGAAAGCTGTTAACTTGTCCATTATCAGTATCCTTGAGAACGTTGCAGTTTTTGAATCAAAGCTTGTTCATAGATGTAATAACTCCAGGAGGAGATATGTGATGAGAAAGAAGTCTGACATGTGTGCAAGGAAGATGGTTTAGCATTAAGACTATTGTGGCTAGATACTTTTACATTAAAAAGGAAAGCAAAGACAGGGGCCATCAGGGGCCATCTTAGGTATGAGTATGTTGGAGGGATGCAGAACAATAAAAAATATCTCCACACTATGGTGGAAGGAAGGATGATTTAGAAGAACAAAACATGGATAATGTTGGGGAAAAAAAACTTTTTTCTTTTCTCATGTCTTTAATTTATTTTGCTTACTGTTTCTTACTTCTTTTGCTTTGCAAAATAATACCTACCTTAAAAATAGCATGATGGATATGTATGTATATCCAGGAATAAGTGGATTGCTGTCTATGCAGCTGTAATGAGCCCTGGAAAAGAGGAAGTCTCTAATTAGAGGGCAAGCAGAAGTGAGCAATATGTCAATAATCTGAGGACATGAAAGCAACAGCGCCTGCCTCTGCTTGCCTCCCAAAAGTACCTCTTGTCTACCCACATTGCTGTTGTTGCTGAATGTAAGGAACATTCCTTGTCTGCAGATAATTGGTGTATTTCTTCTCCCTTCAGAAAAAGAAGGCACTGAGGCCAACAGGATTTTCAGGCAGGCAGGTCCATCTATAATCTAAGATGGTTTCACATTAGCTGGTGAATATATATGGCTGAGAAGGGGGATTAAATATGCTTCTTTTAAGTACATCCTTAATTTTTGTTGTGATTTTTATTTTGAACACATAGTTTTAACATTTCATTTTGCAGGTATCCATCTGCAATGTTAATCTTGGACTGTGTGGGGGGTTTTGCCCCACAACTGAATGCTCAAATTAGTTAAGGCAATCCTGCATATTTTAATTTAAATTACCTTAGGTTCTTTTTCTAAAATAAATATTTTAATTCTTTGAAATGTATATTTCTCTCATGTAAAGTTTAAAATGTGAAGATCCTTGGTGGAAGTTCTGTCTTCAAGTGCTGCTACATCTGTGTGCATGCAAATAATAGTAGCATACATTTTGCTGGTAGAGGTTTTGTGGATTTCTTATGGAGAAAACATCAATTCTAATGGACTTTGTTTGACAGTTGTAGTCATGCCACTGTGAAGACTGATGGGACTGGAATGCCCAAATGTGAATTCGGTTGTGGTCTCCTCCTCCTCCTCCTGCTCCTCCCCTTTACATTCCTACATATATTTTATGACTCACACATAAAATCACCAAGCACGTGGTAGCAATGACATTTAGGCTGACTTCCTACTCAGGCAAACAAGGTTAATGGCTACACTTGGTTAACCATATGCCAAGAAAAGCAAGAGCTTCATGAATAGTACAATCAGGAAGGTAGGTGGGAGAACAGATTTCCCATGTTCCATTATACTACAAGTGTCCTCAGAACCCCTGAGGGTTGTTCTAAAATTACAATTTTTAAAAGGAAAAATACAGTCATTCTATTGAACTATATTAAAGTTTTTTTTTTCATATAATTTAAATTTCATTAAATCAAACTTAGTTTTGTGATGGTCTCAGCCCACTTTTTGGTGTGCAGCCCTAGACACTTCACTCAAAGGCCTTTGCAAAAAAGGTGGAACATTTCTGCAGTACATTGATTTTCCAGGTTAATGTGGGAAATTTCAAAAACTAGTGTAAGAATTCATCATAGGCAATATTGTCTTTTACCTTAGTGTCATATTGAATGTATCATGTGTTGGACCCAAAACGGGGTTCTTGCCCGGAGATGGCTGCCAATAACTTTGCCAGACATGAGAAACCATTTAGAGTGAAGATCCTTTATTGGTGCACAGCAGTAAAGGGGATACCTCTGTGAAAAGAGGCACTCTGAACATAAAGAAATCAGAGTTTTTATACATTTTGCTTTAAGGAGGTATAACATTTAGAAATTAATAATTGTTCAGGAAGTTCTTCATCCCCTTAGCTGGTATTCCCTTTTGATCTCTTCTGTGCTGTGGACCCATCCTCTTATCTTTTGTTTTCTCAGGAGATGTTTACTACAGGTGAATACATTTAATAGGTTACTAAGGTTAGATATAGGCTAACCATGAAGGGTCAGCTATGGGTGAATACGTCCTTGCCCTAAGAAGGGTCACCAAGTTCAGCTATAGATTAATAGGGAAAGATTAACTTCAGATTAAAACTAGGCAAGAATTTAATCCTTGCTGTCCTGCAAGAATCACAGGTACAATACTTTTCCATTCCATGCTCCTCAATGTATTTACCTTGATTTTTAATTTAAAAATCCCAAATTTTAAAGGCAAAGAAATATTGTTACAACACACAAAATGATGCATTTCTCTAGATATTTTTTCCAAGTCTTCTCCTTCAGGATATAAAAGAAAAAAACTAGAAATACCTACTCATTCTACAAATTGCCCATAGTCTTATAACTGCATATAAGTGTTTCACAGCATAGGCTAAAAAGAGGAAAGAAGTAATATTTTTTTTCTACAGCTATTATGGGATCACAAAATTAAAAAAATAAAATAAAAATCTGACTATACATTTGAATTTATGCAAAGTCTATGCAATTGGCAATGTTGTCCTGTAGTTGGAGTCTACTTCAGATGCACCAATTATATGTCCACCAACAGCTACATGATTAGAGGAACAATGGAGGCAGAAGTCATGTGTTCTGTGGTGAATTTAGATTAGAAAAGGGACAAGCTGACATGCATAATTTATTTCTAGAGTTACCACTTAATAGGCCCAGTCTTTTAAAGTTTCTATACATTGACATTTAAACTGCAAATACATTGATTCTAAAGCTGAAAGAAATCTAGTCCAGCCTTTGCCTGCTGTTTTTCCATGGATACATTGCCTCTAAAATGATTCTGTATGTTTGTGTGCAAGCTTGGTGGTATGTTTACCGTAAAATGCACTTTGATCCTCAGAACACCATTAAAGTAAAGTACAGTGGTACCTCGGGTCACGAACTTAATTCATTCCACGATTCTGGTTGCGAGCCAAATTGGTCGCGAACCAAATCAAATTTCCCCATAAGGTTCAATGTAAATAAGGTTAATCTGTTCTGAACCATATGTATTTTTTTTTTAACCACAAAAATATGAAACAAAGTACAGTACAGTACAGTATGAAGAGAGAGAACACTAACCTTGCTTGAGGCGACACCAAAGAGCTTCATAGCAAGTGTCTGTCTGCGACCGCAATCTCACCTAGAGGAAGCCACAACCACGTGTCAGAGCAGGGAAGATGGGCATGGGTTGTGTTCGTCACCCAATGCAGAGTTCGCGAACAGAAGCAAAATTTTCGAATTCTGCTGTTCGCGAACCGAATTGTTCGTGAACAGAAGCGTTCGTGAACTGAGGTATTACTGTACATCTGTCAAGCCTAGCCCAAGGAACTCCAAGAGACCATGTAAATTCAGTCCAGCAATGTTTATTAGCTACAACCTCTAGCAAGAATCTTCCCAGACTGAAATCCCAGTTCCCAAGTAATGCCAGCCACAACATTGTGAATTCCTCAGGGAGGTGCCAGTCTCATCCTCTTATCTCTCCCTCGCGCCTCAGGAGATGAAAGAAAATGTTTTTCTCCCTGAATCTGGCCTTCACAATTCCATTCCATCACAACATCAAAACCACCAGTATCACGTTTTTTTAAAAGTTCATCTGACTTCCTCCAAGATCTGATTCCTTCACATTATTTGATTCATTAGAAAAAGACATGGAAATTTCAATTAGTCTTGCTATCTGAGAAGGGGAGGAGAAGAAATGAAAATAACATTTTAGGAGTGGAGAATAGGTTAAGATCTCCTCCTAGCATGGTTGTTGGTTTGTGCAGGGAAGTTCTTTTCATTGGAGGGGAGGAGGGTTGGAGAAACAAACATTCAAATATTTGATTCTTGAATAATCACTGTCATTATCTATCTATCTATCTATCTATCTATCTATCTATCTATCTATCTATCTATCTATCTATCTATCTAATCATCTATCTATCTTGCCTTCTCCCTTATTCTCATTTCAGATATGCTTGTAAAAAATAATAATAATAACTCACATCTTATGCCAAACCTGTATAGTTAAGGGAGAGATATGGTAGAATATGTGACTTTTGATTTAAGAATAATTAATTTGCTACAGGTCTCTCATCTGATAGAACTGCTTAATTCTCTTTAGGTCAAATTATTTTTGATATTCATCGTCCTCATTTATTCATTTATTTTTAGGACACTTACATTGCTCAGTCATAACCAACTGTAAATGATATGTAGTTAACAATACATGTATTAGATGATATGATAACAATCAGAATAATCACAATATACATTCAGTCACAAAAGCTTCAACAACAGCCACATTCATGGTGCCTCCTCTCACTCAAATAAACAATTTTAGTTTCCAAAGGCCTTTTGGAATAACCAAGTCTTAACCAGTTTCTAAAGATCATAACAGAAGTGTTGCACTACAGGATAGACCAGATCAAGAAGCAGATGCCTTGTAGGCCTAAAACTATTTTTATCAGAGTAGCTATAGTAACAGAATCTTGCAAATCTGAATATGTGTTTTCCTTCCTCCCTCTTTTAGCTTCATGTGAATTGGGGTGGGGGTGGGGACAGGGGGAGGGGGGCTACTTTAGGTGTTTCTGCAAATCTCTATCTTGGTATGGGTTTAAGCCATGTTTATTTGTTCATTGCCTGGGTAAGAGATCTTCTTTCTCTATCAAGGCCATCCTGCCCACTCTCTATAAGAAGGGACCAATCTCACCTTTGGTAGCAAGCTATTCCACAGCAGAGGAGTCACCACAGAATTTCTGTATTGAATTCTGCCCTTTCCAAATTCCATCCTGTAAGATAGTGACTGTCCAAAGTCATCCAGTGAGCGTCCATGGCAAAAAGGTTTTGAATTGTGGATTTCCTTGAGTTCTAGTTCAGCTTCCTGATCACCACACCATGCTGTGCTTTAAATTCTGTGCTTGCTGTTTCTCCTCTGGATACAATAATGGTGTTTCATTAGACATTGGATTAGCCTCCACTACCTATTCATATTGGTCAAGCTCATTTAATCTAGGAAACAAATAAGATTGAATGCCACTTTGTTTTGAAAATGAATAATTACTCATCTAAGTTCAGCATCATATCTTGATAGAAGAGAGTGTGAGACTTTAAAAGTCATATATTTTAATGGGCTGTTTTATAATAATATTGTTTCCATTTGTATACCCATATATTGTCAATCAACGATTTTTAATTTTCTAAATGAAATGTATTTTTAACAATGAGAATTTTTAACAGCTGGTATTTTGTTCCAGACATAATGTCAATTGAATAAAATGTTAGCGAATAATGTTTTTATTATGTTACATACATGCCAAAGGGAGAAAACTATAATTTTATTTTATAATTATATTTTTAAGGGACAATAATTGTTGAAAATATTGTTTGTTTCAAATGCAGCAAACATAGATTCTGTGATAGCCTCTTATTAGACTGTCTTCCCTTCTATTATTATGCAGGATGATTGATAGGTCACAAGCTAAACGTTTTGTCCTGTGGGAACTACTGGAGTTGAGTGAATTTCATACCCCATTAATTCTGATTTGTTGAATTCTTCCTGGCCTTTCCTATGTTTGTCATTAAATTGCAATTTGAAAATGTCCTTCTTGTTAAAGAAAGTGATATAGAATTTATTTCCATAGCTTTGATTGTATTCCCTTTATGAAGCCCACAACTTTGCCTGAAGGATACCATGTTTCTAGTGGGCTGGTGAGATATACTGTATGTTCAGTGGCTATTATGATAACTGTGCTGATTCAAGAACAGACATTGCTCTTGAATGTCTTGATAGGTACAGTATTGGGAGAAATAGTTTTCTTCTGATCTTTGGAACACTGTCTTCTGATAATTGTCCTCCATATATAGGCCATTCTTGATCAGAATGAGTGTTTTGGCTTTTGAATACACTGGTTCTCATTTCTCCTATCTTCCCAGCCGCTCTATGGACATCTCTGAGATGACATCACCAGTTTGGAATGGAATGCCTCCCTGTTCATTCATGTATAACTTTTTCATTAATTCTGCTTGCAAATGAGCTATCATTCTGGCATGATTTTTCATTAAGCTGATCACTAGTCATATAGCAATTATTGAATACGCTCATGAAAACTCCTTTCTGCTAAAAAAAAAAAAAAAAAAAGAATATTCTTTTAGTTTTGGTCAGGATCTGGATTTTCATTCATATGTCTCATGGTAGTCCATTTACAATCCCATACATGGTAAGCAGCTCTAATAGTTTTCCTGAAATGGTCCTGGAGCATTATGATTCCACTACTAGTTAGTGGCTCCATCAGTTATGTTAGAATCAGGACTGACACTTTTGGAAAGACAAGCTGCTAAGAAATATAAATTCCAAGTATAAAGCCTAATTTATATCACAGTGGTACTATAACATGTTTTCATCTCCAGGAACACTTTTCTATTGTTTTCCAAGGTCTGTTACAAAAGCCAGGAAATTAATTCTTCATATTATACCTTTTCACCTCTGTGAAACCCCTCTAGACTTTTAGACAAAGAAACAATTATTGGTAATCCTAAGCAGCAGTCCCATTATCTCAATATTCCTGCAGGCCCAGGGTCCTGCTGCCCAGAGATATTGAGACACTCACCAAAGATAAGAAGAACTGTCCCTAACAGCAACATAACCAGTTTGAAACCCAAAGAAACTCTGACTGAAGAAATATATAGTTAGAGTCTTCAGCTAGTTCAGCTAGAAATGAGAAGGACTCATTTCTCATGCCATCCAATTCATAGGAGCAAAGACTGGGGAACAGGCTAAGCATCCTTACCATCCTTAATAGAAATTTACCTTCTCTGCTCATCAGCTAGCATTAACTAACTCTTGTGCTTAGACCATGCATTTAGTATCATGTATCTGTTGATGTAGTAGAAAGAGGAACCATTTCTCTTTGAACACTAAATGAGTTACTGAAACAGACCAGGGCCCCAGTCTTTATACCAACTGATCTCCCTATCTAATCAGCCAACACTGGGATTCACTGGATTCTTAGTCCTGTGAATTACTACTTCTTTTAAAAGCAAAAAATGAATGTCATAGTTGTAACATTGCTGCTACAGTATTTAAATGTCTTGATAAATAAAGAATTGGACATAAGAATGGGGTCTTCAATGATTCCTTTTAAAGAATCAAGCATCTTGGAACTGGTTATAACTGCAGCATTGTGAAGATGGCTGTGATTTTTCCATTGCTTGATTTTCCAGCTCCAGAAGACTCT
Organism: Python bivittatus; assembly: GCF_059951505.1. Classification (NCBI taxonomy): domain Eukaryota; kingdom Metazoa; phylum Chordata; class Lepidosauria; order Squamata; family Pythonidae; genus Python; species Python bivittatus. Next base: position 16,335,459 of record NW_028277035.1, read on the forward strand.
ACTCCTGATATCAGCAACTTTATTTACAGAGTTTGCAACTTTTGATTTCATATAAGCAAGCACATTTTTTCTCATTACTTTTCTGTTTAACTTAGGTCAGGAAAGCTAGACTGATGGTATTCTGTTCTATACTTACTTAATGTCACTGATGGTCAGAGCAGAGATTTGACTGACATACAGAGAAGCAGAAGTGCAATTTTTATTTTTAAGGAAACCATAAACCCTGAGCCAAAATCTCTCATCCATTTTCCTGAAAGTTCCCTTCCCCATGAAAGAGACTTCTCATTTTTGTATCATTGTCAGAGCTTTTACACTTTGTTTTCTATTTCTTTTGTGATTCTTTAACTTACCTTTTTGTTGCAAGATGGTCCAAAGGTGGTATGTCTTTGCTTTCTATTTTATATCTCTTGATTATTTATTCTGCAGTATCTTAGCCACCCATGTCTCCCAACATGGGGGGAAAATCATCATGGGAAGAATAGGCATAAAATCTCTTTTCTGGACTTTAATGACTAAATGGCCAGATTCTCACAAATACCAACTGGAGTAAGCATAAGCCCCTGGCTTCCCAGCATGACAATTCCAGAGAAACATCCTAATTTGATATTTGGAAGCCATTTCTCTTTTCATTCAACTGAATGAGACTGTTGATGGGGGTGTGGGGGAGATATGGAAAATAGTTTCAGGATAGCCCTGTAAGAAATCAATCTTTTTTTTTTTCTTTAATTGAAACCATGTAGTCTTGAGAAATAAGAATATAGAGTTCAGGGTAGCCAGGCTGCTTTGTAAGTGTCTACACAATGTTTCTTGATTTTTCACATTCAAAATCTTGATTCTCATTTTCCTTCATGATTTCCTTTTCAAGTATGTGAACTACAATCCTCACTATATTCTAGGTGCATCCACAGAAATTAATCTCTCCTATTACTGGTTGACTGGTGTGAATGATAGGACTATAGTTCCTCCACCCCAAAATAATTTTCTTGGGCGCATCTTACTTTGTCATCTCAATTGCTTCTTTCAGTATCTTGAAAGAAACAATTGAAACAGTATCTTCAATATCCGTCCAAATATCTTAAACCATGTCTTGTTCCTGGATGTATATTTGGATCGATCGATCGATTGATTTGTCTGTCTGTCTGTCTGTCATACAAAATGTGCTTTCTCCAAGACTACAACCCCCTAGATAAAAACTGGCATCAAAAATGGCTGTTTATTATTTATTTTATTAGAAAATACACTACTGCAAGAAAAACATGAAGCAGGGCTTAGAGAAAAAAGGTTAGCTGTCAAGAATAAGCATAGAAAAAGAAGAATAGTTGAATAACTAACAGGGTAGATATTAAATCTGATCATCTCTCCCTCCCTCCTTCCCTTTCTTTTTCTGTAGATATACCCACAAACACAAGGAGTTCTTGTTGCTGGTTGAAATGACATTCAGAAGGAGATTTCCATTTCTTTTCTTTCTAAAATTTCAGACAATTCATTAAATATTTGGAGCTTTCTTAATTAATGTTGTAACATTAGTTTATTCACTTTAAGCATCTCAGTAAAATATGACTTTTGTTTAATAATATTAATTTCAGGCTGGAGAGGTGATTTGTAAGCAGTTGTCTGACTTTGTCCCTTCCCCTTTCTTCTATTTCCAGCATCATATATGTAGAATTTGTACTTAAGCAAGAAAACAAACATATTTATAAAATGTGTATTGCTATTATGCAAGTTGTAAGAGTAATGTCACAAAACCTGACCATTCTAGAAATGATTTAATTCCAGAAGCAAAGGAAAGCACCAGTGTGACCCCTTTCCTATCCTCCTGATCTTTGAGGTAAGGAAGAGTATTTTTATCCAGTGGCCCATTAATATGGCAAACACTTAGACCTTTATATGGGAAAGACTAATGATACCATCAGCTATGTTATAAATTCACCAGTTTGATTTTCCATGTTCAGACTAATGACATTTCATTTCCTTATTTCAAAGAGACTAATTAAGCCTTACTAATTTCCTTTGCTTTCTTACACGTAGCCATATATTTCAAGCATTCAATCTCATTGTTAGCATGCATATAAATACTATAGAATAATGATAGCTACCTCATAGGGATACTAGTGAGTAGGTAGTCAGAAAATGTGCATTTCCTTTTTACTGAGAAAGTATAGAATTTGGTGGTGCTCATATTTCATCTTTCCTCCAGGTTTACCAGGATCCAGGATTCTAACCAAAACTTTTACCTAATCACCCATACATAAAAAAGATATATTTTGAAAGGCAGAAAAAATGCTGTTTGGGGAAGGTGCATTGTCTTAGTGTCCATTTACATTATAAGTCAATTTAAAATAATGAATGACCCTACCTCTAAAAATTATAGAAAATGTAGTTATAGAAACATTAAGAGGGTTTTTTTTTTTGTTTAAATCCCACTCCTACAATTTACAAATCACTATAGTTTACATCTGAAAATAGGTGCATAAGAAATAGTCTCTGTTTACCCTAGATTTCAACATGTGCATGCCCCAGCATTTATACACAAGCTTCTGCATAAGAATTCCATTTCTGTATCATTTCATAACAGCAGCAGTAACCTTGGCACCTAAGATTAACGATCATTTGAAGTTAATGGGTTTTAGCAGTACTTTGGGACATAAGCTCCTCCCAGGTTGTCATTAAGAACCAGAAAATGTATGCTGCCTAAATCATCTCCATTTAATTAGACAGCATGGGGGTGCATGCTAATTGCCAAATTATAGGTGACCAAGAATGAGCAGGTGGTTGAAAAGATCACTAATATCAGAACACAGTAGTCCAATGTCCATCCTAGGAAAGGTGAAAATGATTCTTCTACCTCAGAGTCAGGGTCAGATTAGATAGAATTGTATGTGGCACTCTTTGAGGTGAAAGTTACCAGAAACATTGCCAGCCCCCTTAGAAAAGAAAAGCATAACCTCATGGATATACATATACATATCTGTGTGTATTTAAAAAGAAAAGGCCATGTATTACTGATGATGATGATGATGATGATGATGATGATGATGATGATGATGATGATGATGATGATGATGATGATGAAAACCCTGGAAAAGAATGGGGTTTCTCAACTTAATGCTCTATTTTAAAACATTTCACTTGAAACAAACTGTTTCTATCATATGGAAATATAGCACCGAAACTGCATACAGATTGAAGGTTATTTTATTTATAATAAAGAATTAGAAGTTACTGTACATTATTTAAAAAGATAATGGATAGAATGTCCAAATCCCTGCTTGGGGATGTCATTAGATATCAGTACCATATCCTTTCCCATGTATGCATCTTAAAGGAGATAATTTCTTGCCAGAGAACTTAAAGGAATTACAGGTAAAGAGATGGGAACAGACAAATTGTTGAAGTTCAATAACTGGTTTATAAATGGAGAAATAATATCTAATTCAGAATTTAGAATTAAATGTGGAGATTCAATATTGCAGGACTAAATTGGCTACAATATACATGAGTTTCATCATTTCTTAAAGAGAAAGTTGTAAAGGAAGCAGTGACCTGCTGTCTTACAGATTTTGAAAGATTAATTCATGAAGCAAAGGAAAATACTAAAGAAACAGTGTAAAGAATTTATGTTGGTAGCAGCAAAAATGTCCATATCTCAAAAATGATAGGAAGCAAGTATTCCAACAACAGATCTTTGATATTTGAAATTATCAGAAATTGTCCTAATTGAAAATCTACAGAGACAATGCATAAAATACAGTGCTTATCCTTACATCAAAAGCATCATCATCATCACCTTCACTTGAAATATGACCATTCCAAGAAGCATCAAGGGAGAATTGTGCTTGGAAAACATCTTTTCCCTCTTGTACATTTTAGAAAGTGCACTTCCTGGCCATTCGGGAACTGTTTTGGTAAATCCTTTTATAAACCTTAAGAAATTGATTAGAAAGTTTTCCAGATTGAACATCTCCTTTCCCCCAGTCCAGACAAGTAAATGGAGTAGACTTCTTCTGTTTCAGGGGTTCCTTACCCCAAAGAATCTGAACTGAACATCTATATAATTATGGCTCCTTCCTCTCCAGTTCTGCCACAAGTTTACATACATTAATTACACTGCAAAGGAAAACTATCTGGAAAAAAAAATTAAAGATACCTAAACTCATATTGAATTTAATGGAATGAATGCACAATTAAGTGCTCAAGTACCATTGATTTAAAGGGACATAAATACAGCTAACTTTGTTCTACATTGAATGCAATCTAGTTAGACTAACTAGATCAGCAATTAACACCATTTAAATCACTTGAAAAGGAAAATTAACACTAAGTATAGTGTAAGAGGAGAATAAAATGAAACAGAGGTAGAATGATAAGGATCTTATGGCAGCTCATGTATCTATATTGGACAGAATCATCTATTTTGCACCTCTTACAGCACAAGCTTCCTCAGGTAACATTTTTGGGCATATATGGACTGTTGAATGCATGTTAGACTTGCCTGTACAAAACTGCAGCCATGTGAGGAGGGCTTGCTTATACTCAAAATGGCTGCCACTGTTGACATGATTAGTGACAAAACTGTAAGGTTTACCCCGTTCGTCTCAGAGAAACTCTCGTGACACGTGTGTTCAGCAAAGAAGTTTACTCAAGAGTAACGTAAGTAAGTACAAAGCCAGGGTTGCCTTGGCATAGCTTACATGGTATTTTATAGCTTCCCCGTTCCCACGCTTTACCCATTGCTTAGTTTCAGATTACCCGCAGTAATCCCCCCTCACCCAAATGGCAGATTCAGTCCGGTGTTTTTGTCTTTCTGATTGCAGTCTATGGGTTGTGCTGTTGTTGCCCTTGTTGGGTTTGCCTGCTTGTGTGCAAAGCTGGGAGTTCTCGATTGTTCGTTGATTGCTTCGCTTCTGAGCCTCTGCGCTTTCCTTTGTTTGCAGCGCCCGAGGAAAGCTGCGGTGATACAAAGTATCCGCTTGTGGTTTTGAGTTAAGCGCCGCCACCTGTTGCCAATCAGCAGGTTTCACTTCCCCTTTTTCTCTGCTTGCGCCCGGGCGGTGAAATTGACTTAGGCAAAGCTGAGTGGTGTCTTCGCCGTACCGGGCCGTGCCGGCTGAATCTGACATAAGCATGGCAAAGTGGTATGGTTGGTTCCCTCCATTCCTCTGATCCTTCTAGAATGCTTTCTATCATATATTTTTCTGTTTTGTTTTGTGGACAGATTTCTTTAAGTAAAATGATAAGAAACCATGGAAGGTGGGTTTTTTTTTTTTTTTTTTGTAGGATTGCTTTTCCACTGCAGCATCCCTGCTGTGACGCCACCTTCATCTCTAAACCAGGATGGCCCCTCACTCATGAAAGCTTTTAAATACTACTTTTTTTCCCCCAGAGAGTATTTGGGGAATGATTGTGGTTATTGCTAATTGTGTATCTATTTTCTTTTATTAGGTAGCAATGACATTGCTTTAAGTATAGCATTTTGAATATTTTATCATATTCAAATTTTGGGGTATTTTTATTTTATTTTAGTAAGTTCCCCTCAATCTTGAAGATTTGGTGGCATACAAATTTAAAAGAATAAATGTCCCAATAAAAAGTATTTGAGGGCCAAGTGGTTTAGGCCCCAAATTCTGTTTGAGAGAAAAGCAACCCTGATATCTAGGAATGGCCATTTTGTGTTTCCTCTCCTCGTTCCTCCTTGTCTATACCATTTGTCTATACCCTCCACACATATTTGTGCCTCAGCCCCATACTTTAGCTCCAAGTGAGTGATATTTAGGGACTACAGTACAGGAAAAGATTCCTATAGCTTTCAGTAGCCCCTCCTGGAAGTCCTTAATCATAAAAGATTTTTAATGTGTCACATTTCTCTTACAGAGTTCCAGATTTCAATCACAACCATGTTACAGATTGATCTGCTTTTTCTTCAACGTCATCATGCATATACTGGACATGGTTTTGTTTTTCCAATTATTAATCTGACTTTGAATTATTTCCTTCTTGCATTCTACTTAGTTTTTGTTGGCTTCAGGAGCCATGCCTTACAAACTTCCACAAATAAAGCCACTTGTAATCTACTCTGTTTTTCTTCTTCCACAATTTATTTTATTTGCAATAGTCCTCTACCCCTCTATTCTGGGTATGCACAAACTGTGAATGTCACTTCTTGAGAAACTGCATGACGTATGTACTGCATTTTCCTAGGTTTCTGATCAAGATCGCCCAATTCCACTTGGGTCCAATCAATTATCCCTGCAGTATGTCTAATTAAGGGATTGACCAAGTGTTTATTGCTTTAAAAATATTTCTGCTATTTTAGTTTAGATTTTATAATTTTTGGACTCCTTTGACATGATTTGAACTAGTAGTCCTAATTTGGTCATACAATATATCAGAAGCTTTCATTAATCCTAAATATATGCATCTTTCTTCAGCCATTATTATTATTATTATTATTATTATTATTATTATTATTATTATTTTTCTCAGAGTCCATCAGGATTAGGGCAGGCTATAGACATTATAAATAGAGAAAAGGATATAGACAGAAAGAGAATCCAAAAGAGAAGCAGCGAGCTTTCTGGCCCTTTCAAACCCTTTCTGGCCTGTTTACTTGCACGTGTCCACATATAAACTGACTTATTTCACACCTCTTATCCTGCCTACAATCTCATCCTAATGCTGGAGAAACATCACTAGAATGTCATTTCAATGTCTTGAAAATATATTACCCTGATTTCTCATATTACTGTTTCAGCCATATGCCACTGAAGTTCAGTTCATGGGATGTAGTAGCGTGATGGAAAATAAATCCTAAATATTCTATCTTTAAAATGCTTTTTTTAATTTTACACCTTTTTTACATTTTTTAAATCAATTTAATCGTACTTCATGCTCATTATGTCATTTTGCAGAAAACCATGATGCTGATAACCAAACTAATAATGTTATGGTTCATTAGCTAACACGTGAATTAGAGTAAAGGCTTGCTTCTTGGCAAGCTTGCAAAAGGGTGATAGGTGAATAAGTAATTCTCTTGAGATGTAGGCTGTCAAGACCGTCTAGGCTTTAACCAAGATGTCACATTAAAGCGTAGGAAGATAACATGAGCAGAGCAAAGCTTCATATCCTGCGAGAGTGATTCCTACACAGTAAGAAACAAGGGCTATTCCTCATGAGCCCAGATGGCTTTGTGAGGGAAGGAACTTCAGCAAAATCCAGGCATCATCTACTGAGACACAAATACTTTTCCCCTTATTCTATTCTTCCTTCCCATAGGATTGTTTTCTGCAACTGTGCTGACCCTCAAATTGTTTGTTTATTTATTTGTATATCACATTTATATAGCTGCCCATCTCACACAAAGTGACTCTGGATTGTGTACAGCAATTAAAATAAAATAGCAAGTGAATAAAAACAGGTATTATAAAAAGATAAAAAGTTATTATTAAAATAAAATAATATTAGCACTTTTTTTAAAAAGAATAGTTTTTAAAATATGCAAACCCTACAGAGAGAGCAGAATATCAACCATAGTGGAACCAACTGAGAATGTCTCTGGTTCCCAAGGCCTGATGAACAGGTCTTGAGGGACTTCCTAAACAAAAGCAGGGAAGGGGTGAGCCTAACATCAGGGCAGAGAACATTCCACAAGGAGGGAGCCACTGTAGAGAAGGTCCACCTCCTGGGATCCACCAAATGCAAGTCCCTGGCTGATGGAATGCATAGCATACCTTTCCTGCCAGATTTAAAGGTCAAAACCAGATCTAATGGGATGGGCTGATGTGATTGGGGAGAGACAGTACCTCAGATAACCCGGTCCCATGTCATGAAGGGCTTTAACGGTCAAAACCAGCACCTTGAATTGGACCCAGAAACAAACTGACAGCCATTGCAGCTCCCAAAGCAGAGGTGTAATATGTGCTCTTCTAGGAGCACACATAACTGCCCACGCTACCTCATTCTGCACCAGTTGAAGCTTCCAGATACTCTTCAAGGGCAGCCCATTACAGTAGTCCAATCTGGAGATGACTGGAGCATGAGTCATGTGAGCAAGCCTCCCGATCCAGGAAGGGGAACAACTGGCACACAACAAAAGCTGTGTAAAGGCCCTCCTAGCCACGACTGCCACCTGCTCTTCAAGCAGGAGTCATGAGTCTAGGAGGACTTCCAGATTACACACCAGGTCTGTCTGGGGCAGTACAGCATCAAAGATGGTCCCAGAAGCATCAGGCCCCCAAAGCCACTCAGTTTTGCCAGGGTTCAGTTGAACCCTATTGTTCCCTATCCAGACCCTCACAGCCTCCAGGCATCAGGATAAGACGCAGGCGCAGAGATGTATTCTTGGGTATCATAAGTGATGATACCTCACCCTGCGGCAATGGATGAGCTCACCAAGTAGTGTCTTGTATATATTAAATAGGAGAGGAGAGAGCACCAAACCCTGCAGCACCCCATATAGTAGGGGCTGAGGACAGGACCTCTCCTCCCCAATCATCACTGACTGGAATCGACCCTGGAGAAAGGAGGCAAACCAGCACAGCACTGTGTCACCCACCCTCAGTCCCCTGAGCTGATCCAGAAGGATACCATGGTTGATGGTATCGAAAGCTGCCGAGAGGCTAAGTAGGGCAAGGATGGATGTACAACCTCCATTCCACCCATGCCAGAGATCATCCAAAAGTGCGACCAATGCTGTTTCTGTCCCATACCCAGGTCTGAATCCTGTCTGAAAAGGATCCAGATAAACTAATAATAGTTTAATACAGTAAATTAGCACTCCATGGTATATGATCAATATCTGGTTAATTACATATTGGGTAATTAAGAATGCATATTTTTTCAAGTGATTTTGAATAGGCTGATTTTTTTTTTATAAGTCTTTCTACATGGATTGTGGATGATTGTTGGGCTGCTTTTGGCAGGCAGTTGCCAACTTAGGACAACAGGTATTTCTTTTTAAAAATCATCCACAAAGATTAATCATTAAATGGTTAAGAGTTCTCATATGGTAGAGAGGAAGCACAATCAAAACCATATAATCAATATGGAACTACATTTCCTTTTCTGTTCTATGTAACAACAATACTAAATTTCTAATTACCACAGGTGATTTACCAAACATAGTTATCAGGTAGCTGAACTATGTTTGTGTTTCTCTGAAACCCATTCCTGTGAATTATACTATACAAGTGCAATTTTTACTATAAAATGGATAAGCTTGGTAAATGTAGAACAGTTTGTTCTGTTCAGTAAGATAATGCACAGGCAGCAAAGGGTGATTGCGATGATACAGTGTTTGATACTCCATCTTTTAAACTTCATCTTTTTAGTCCTCCTTTTCTATGTACCAAAAACATTAATTACATGCTCGATGACTAAAAAGAAATTATAATGATAATAAAAACAAACACAAATATATAATTATATCATTGGTGGTTTGTAGTGAATCTCCGTAAGGGATTTGATTTGAAATCTTATCTGTCAGCTGATTTTGCAGAAGTCTCACTTACATCAGCCACAATGGCAGTTATTTTATCTATCAGAACCACTCCTATTCAGCCTGATAGCTATATGTAATGAAAATCTGATGTTTTAGGTTTTCACTGGCAGCAAAGCTATATCAAGACATGCTCACGGCGCCTAGTCTGGTTCTTCCCATAACATTGTTTTTGAAGCTCTGCAACAAGTTTGAGAAGTTAGGTTTCAGTGAGGATCATACATTTAAAACTTAGTAGAGCATCTGTTTCACATGAAAAGACCTCAGATTTAATCTTTGATAGTCACTATCAATTAGTGTAGACAGTCAGTCAGTCATCTGATGGAACTAGATGAACCAATGATCTAATTCATTATAAACAGCTTCCTTTGTTTTTATGTTCCTAAGCCATCTAAGCATTTCTGTGTATGTTATTGCCTGGCACTCTTGATTTCCCTTAAAGCCTGATGGGAAGATCTGAACATGGAAAGATACCTTTTAGGCAAATTTATTTCTGACACCTGGCTGATTAGGCCACCTTATTATATTCTATTGGGCTTCCCATGGTTGAAAATACAATGCTGGTACCTTGTAAAAGTTCTGTGCATGGTTCAGAGATAAGATTGCTCTATGAGTAAGAGCTGAATTCAGTTTCTCCTGTGATCTTTAAGCCCTGACTGGACAAATCAGAAGCTTTTCAATGTGGCTAGCATATAGGTATTTTTACTGGTTCGATTTGGGATCGGTGGCTTATATCTCATCTCAAAGGATGTTGTGGGCACATCTGTCACTTTTATGGCATTTTGGACTTCACTAAGTTGCCCTGTGACTGAACTGTTCTTTTAATTGGCTCCCCAACACTTGCTTGCACAAGCTAATCTCTTCTTATTTGCTTACCTCAATTAGCTCATTATTTCCCACTTTTGCCTTAACAAGGTGCTCGATCTCTGCTAGACATTTAGCAATGTAACTAGTCTTCACTAACTTGTAACCTTCCCTTGCTGATGCCTAAACAGTGCAGCTATTTCCTGACTTATTTTCCCAAAAGCAACCTAAGCAAATCTGGAGGTGGGAGGGGGTTGAAGGCTACAAAACTGGTCCCCAAAAGGCAGCTTTTTGTGGATAGTTTTTCCACGGCTTACCCCACCTGCTGCTCCCTGTAACCAACTGCAGCTGAGGATGAAGGGAACTCTCCTATGGAAGTATCCAGAATTATCCAATAAAGCTTCATGGATTGCTTCTCTTCTGGCATCTCTCGTTCTTTCCTTCTTCTGTATCCAATCTGCAGCCATTTCAGCCAGCAACACGTGCAGTTTTCTTATTCTCCTGATCTGAATATTTATAGAAGAAGATAGATATTTTTCTGTTATAGCACACACATATATCTTCTTCCTCTGTAATGAAAATTCAAGATTGTTCTTGCTATTTGCAGTCGTTTATCAGTTTTCCTGAAGATTAGCCCTATCAATTTCAATGTCCAGTTGGAAGAGTTTTGGAATGACTTAACAGTGGAAAAGGGTTTTGTCCAGTTGATTATTATTAACATTTATTTGACTGTCTGAGAAGAATAAAAGTTGCTACTGTAATTTAATAAAAATATTAAATACAGTATTACATATCTAACATGGCCTACATAAATCAGTAGCAGTGGAATGATAAATCCAGCAACTGAGATATTGCTTCCCATGTCATAAGTACTATTCTCTGTTAGCTGCCCAGAGTCATATGTTTGAGATGGATGAACATATAAATTGAATTAAATAAATAAATACATCTCACATTGGAAAGATATATAATTAACATTATTCTACCTTTCTGCAGGAACCAAGAATTTCTCCCCCTTCCTCAGGAGTCAAAACATGGGTGAAAGACAGTGTCCAATTTTAAGTAATTTAAATATTTCATATTTTTAAGGAATTTAAATAATTCACATTTTTGTTATTTAAGGATGTTTTGAAAGAAGTAGAAAGTTGCTTCTGAAATACTGTAGTTCTAGATTTCCTTCATGTTTGGTGGTTACCATATAAATCCTATCCCGTTCTTCTTTCTCAGTATAATGCTTTCTGCATTTCCATTTTCCCTTAAACCACACTCAGCAATTAGCCACTTGCCATTATCCCATATTACCTCAATTAACAGAGCAAATGTGGAATGAGCAGGATGTAAATCCATTCTCCATGTAAACCAATATACCTTGCAGATTGAATTTTCATGACCAATTTATAATCCCTAAAGCTTTTACAGTAAAATGATTTCTTCTTATTAGGAAATGTGGTAACAATATAATACACACATGAATAACTTTAAGTATATAACACAAATTCTGTTAAATCAGACCCAAGACCTCACTAATTCAACAGTCTTTCTACAACAGTCAATCTGATGTTTATAACAAGCTGATTTCCAGTTGTTTCTGCCCATCATACATGCTCCAACCGAGTGAGCACACTCCAGGTCCATTCCTTGAAGCATCATCTGATGGGAACTAGGAGGAGAGCCTTTACTGTTATGGCACTTGTCCTGAGGTTCAGCTGACCCTGACCAGGAAGATTTTTGAAGACCTGGCAATGCCCTCAGACACTGGGGCCAGGATTTTAGATGATCTGTCCTGGGAGATGTAGTAAATGTTGGTGTACCATGATTGTGGGTTTTGTTGTTGTTGATTTTTTTGTTGTTTTTGTCATTGGGAACATTGTAATTTTGTTTTTATCAGGTATGCCACCCAGACTCACATTTTTGCTAGTTGGGTGGTCATATAAATCCTCAAATTAAATTAAATTGAATTAAATTAAGTTCCCAAAAATGGAATATGAATTCTGTGGGCATTACTGGCTACTTATATACTTATGTCATTCAGCTAACAGACTAATTTAGGACCTAGGGATTCCAGTGAATTTCATGATTTATTTTTATTTTTTGCATTATAAATTTATGAGTTGCCTCCCTATAAAACTCTCTCACATGGATTTGGCCTCAAATACTTGTGTGGCTTTTGATAGTGAATTAACTGGTACTTCTTTCCTTGATTTAACCAAGGTATGTATACACTATATATGTATCCCCACTTTCCCCTCTGATGAATTGTTCTTATAAGCAGAGTAGATGTCAGTGAAATGCATATCCACACAAACACACACACATACACATAACTACTTTTTATGACATTGATCCTATGAACTGTTAATCCAAAACAGAACCAAGCAGATCAGAACTGCTCCATGTTCCAAGTGTTATTATATCTCCTATTGCATGATCAGTCCACTCTCTCTGAGAATTGGCAGCTACTTAAACTATCTCATATGAACTTGCAGAATGAATATGAAAATCTGTATCTGCCACAGCAGGTACAAAGGTTATTTCCCACAGGCTTCTCAAAGAAATACACTCCTTTGCTGTAATTCTATCTCCTCCCAATATTTTGAGCAAAGGACAATGGCTAAATAATAATCCATTGCTCCAAGCCTTCTTTTTCTTGCTGCAACTAAGCCATAGTACAGCAACCAGGTAAGATGATCTCAGGTTGATGAAAGGAGGTCAGCTTTTATCCTTCTCATTCCTAACTCTGCTCCTGCAAAGCCTTGGCAAATCTTCCTTGGCTTGATCTTCTTAAATAGACTCCCACTCTACAGATACTTCCTTATATGACTAGAAGTTATAACCATCTGCTGTATTTTTGCTTCTGTGCTATCTTCCTATTCTGGTCATCACTCCTTACCTTACTGGTTCTATTATGACCAGTAATGTGTCTCCTCTTGAGAATTCAATGGATTTGTAACAACTTAGTTTTCACCTTTCTTTTTTTTGTGGGGGGGACGGAGTATGTGCATCTTTGTACCTGGCATCTGAGGGACTTCCTGCATTATTATGAAACTTCATAATTAATACATTCACTAGGAGTATCCTTCTGAAGTCAGCTCAGTTCACAGAAGCCTGTTTGTTAGGCACATATCAAAGTTTTTTTTTTAATTCACTACTTTGATCCTAAATGTGGAATACTCTTCATTGGTTGCTCTTGGAGGTGCCAAATTATGGAGAACTAAAGTCATTCCCTTTTATCTTCTGAAATGTTCAACATATTCTGAGGGTAATTTAAGATAGCATTATCACAAGTCAGTTATTGAGGAAGCACCAGATGAGACTGAAAGGTTGAAGAAACAGTGCACTTTGCAATTTTAAAAAAATTTTTTTTTAATAATCTCTATACCAAAAGGTCAGCTTTGTTGATCTACATCTCTCCTGGCAGTTTTTCTCATGTTCCATCATACTCAGGTTTTGAATTGCTGCACTGAATATTATTGATTTATTTGATTTATATCTTGACTTTGTACAAGAGCTCAGCTGTTGGCTACTGTAGGGAAAAGGATACTGATCTAGATAGACTTCTATTCTGATCCAGAGTAGTGATATATAAATATGTTAGTTACCATCCAGTTCTGGTTTTTTTTAAACAGATCTGCTCTTTTTGTAATGGTAAAGTTTGCTAGAGGATGAGAAAAAAAGAAGAAGAAAGGAAGAAAAAAATGAAATAATGAAATGAAATGAAATCAATTTCCCCCTCTCAACTCTATCAGTTAAATTTATTTAATTAATTTTTATTCTGCTCCTTCCCATAGGATCTGTTCCTTGCATGTGGAAAACCATGCTGAACATGATAATCATATAGTTATTGCAAATAAAAAAAGCCTTTCAGAAAAAGAAATTCCTAATTTAGTACCACTGACATGATTGAATATATAGGATTTCAAGACTAGACTTCTGAAAACTCAAAATCTCTTTTCCTGGAAATAAAAATCTGCCAATTTTAGTTTCTTTCATTCAAATTACTTTAATTTGTAATTCCATTTATGAAGAAATTTGAAAGCTTCTTTCTTTTTAAAGTCCTTTTCAGCAAAACTGTGTCAGTGAAAAGTTTGGATTAGTTTGTAATGCAAAAAGGGTGTTTTTTTCCCCCTTACACTAGAACTGAGGCATTGAATTAATCCCCTAATGGTATAGCTAATGGTATAGCTTAGATACAGATCTGTCACCTTAATTCAAAATGAGCAAGTGATTCGATGTGCTGGTGACACTGCACTGAATGTTCAGTTTTGATCCAATCACTATTGCAGGTTGTCCACCCATTCTTATGGGAGGAAAAATGTGAGTTATTTTGCACTTGTACACAACACGATATGAGAATTCAGTATTGATGAGTTACAGGTATTATTTGGGAACTAGTTTTGTTTTGTTTTTAAGGGCAGCATGGTTGCATTTTCTCAGAACATCTCATTGTCCTCATGAGAAACCTATATACAGGTCAGAAAGCCACAGTATGGTCAGAACATGGCAAAATAGATTGGATCCAGGTTGGCAAAGGAGTGCAACAAGGCTGTATATTCTCCCCTTATTTATTCAACCTACATACTAAATTTAGGGAACCTGGATTGGAAGAAGATAAGTGTGTTTTAAAATTAGAGGAAGAACATCACTAACCTGCCCTATGCTGATGACCCTACTCTGATAGCCAAAAGTGCAAAGGATCTGCAAGCTCTGGTAATAAAAGCTGAGTACAGTGAAAATACGAGACTAAAATTAAATATAAAGAAAACCAAACTAATGACAACAGTCACATCAACCAGTGTTAACAACTGAACATTGTTAAACTAACAATGAAGATATTGAAGTGGTGGAGAGCTTCTGCTTTTTAGGATCAACCATCAACAGTAAAGGAACAAGCAGTCAAGATATATATCGCAGAGCAGCCATGAAGGCCTTGGAGAAGATGTTCACATACTGAAATGTGTCTATACCTATAAAAATCAGCATTGTGCAAGCAATGGTATTCCCTGTGACACTCTATAGAAGTGAAAGTTGGACCCTGAAGAATCAGGATAGAAAGAGTACACTACTGACACTTTGGTGTTGGAGAATACCATGGACAGCCAAACAAACAAACAAACAAAAATGGAATATCTAACAAATCAACCCAGAGTTCTTACTCAAGGCACAAATGAGCAGGCTCAAATTATCCTACTTTGGACACATTATGTGAAGACCTAGCTCTCTGGAAAAGGCTCTAATGCTAGGAAAGGTTGAAGGAAAGAGAAGAAGAGGATGACCAGCAGCAAGGTAGATGGACTCAGTTACAGTGGCAGAGTACATTGTTGAAAGGCCTGAAAGGCCAGGTTAGGGACTGATCATCATGGGGAAAATCTATCTATATGGTCACTAAGGGTTGACATGGCTTGATGGAACATAATCAATCAATCAATCAATCAATCAATCAATCAATCAATCAATCAATCAATGGTTGCATTTGGTAGTGGAACCAGAAGGTCTATTAAAGGTGCACAGCCACACTTGCTTCTTAAGTTTGTTGTTGAGGGCCACACTCCCAAAAATGGAGGATGGGAACAGGACAAAAATTAAATTTGATTCCATCTTTAGGTGTAATTAAAAACAGGCAAATATAGTTACCATCCATTCATATAGTTAATCATTTTCTCTTCTGACATATATATTTTTAATTTTGTAAGAACGTTTGTAGATCTCTAGGGCCACACCCAAGTCTTTGAGAGGTTGCAGGAAACTCCAGAGCCTTAGATTTTCAATGACTGGTTTAGAATTCAGCCAGGAGGAGGTATACAAATGTTTGTATGTGTGTATGCATATATTTATGTATAAATGCATAAAGAAATAAAACAAGCAAATACATCATCTGAGAGAGAATGCTGCTGAGTGCTGCTGTGTGGATAAAGAAGGAACGACTTTTATCTTTGCACGTACTGCTGTTTTCCTAATGAGGTATATGTGTATCAGTTGTATACATTTGCCCTGTGAGTAAGAGTAGCTCAATCCCAGCAAAGCAGAGCAGAAAAGTCTCCCTTCCTCTTCAGTCTCTGTAGGCAAAGGTGGGATTGTGTCATTTGATAGTGACACCTGGGAAGTAGAAAAGGTGAAGCAAGTTTTTAAGAAATTGGGAATAGAAAAACTGCTTTCAGTTATGCTAGCTAAGAGGGAACACCCTTTAGACCAGTGACACATGAGGTGGATCAGGACAGTGACTTACAATTGAGTGGCTTATGCTAGTGAAAAAGGAGGAACAGGTGATTAATAGCAGGTTTGATAGGGTGGGCACACTCCAGTTCTCCTTTCTTTTAATGTTGCCACCTGAGGAGACCTTCTCAGTAGCCACCCCAGCCCTTTGAAACAGGCCCCCACCTGAGATCTGAGGGATCCCTACCATTTTAGCCTCCAGAGGGCTGTGAAGACCTGACTCTTTCCCCAGGCATTGGGTTAGGATGGGAATTGAGCTGGAAGGCTGCTTGGCTGGCTGCTGGGGTGGGGTAAGGGTACTTTTGCTTTTAGTTATTTTTTTATGGATTGCGGTGAGGCACCTAGAGTCATTATATGAGATAGGCAGCCATACAAGTCAAATGAATGAATGAATGTCGGGCCTTAAGTAAAAATGTAATGATCATGAAACTCCATTCAGTGTCTGTTCTATTGCCCTGAGGTCTAAGAAATATCACTGAATGCAAGGTATGTTTTGGTTGCCAACTCATGAGTGTTATAGCCAAAGACTTATCCATAAATGGACAGCTGATTAGTCCTTTTCCCCTAAAGAAAAAAAAAGCTTTTTAAAAAAGTTTTAATTTCTGATTTTTCAGTCTCATCTGAACAAAATTCTAACCTTCTTCACTAATGAGACTGTTATGAGGTATATTTTCTCCTTTCTTTAATGCTATGCTTACTAGTTTCTCCTGCATTCTGATAGAAGAAAAGTAATTCACATTTTGCTAATTATGATATCAGGCTCATGGTTTCCAAAATATCATTTCTACAATCTCAATTCCTTGCATTCGTTCCGTTTTATTTAAAAAAGCTTTTAACTTCATTCTACACCTAGCTTATCATAAGGCTGCATAATGGGACAAAAAGAGTGGCCCATTTCCAGCCTTCCACTGTGTGTTAATTAAAGGATGGGATTGGAAGATAAGAAACTGCTGCAAAGGTTCAACTGATTCTAGGGGGTAGGAGAAGTGAATGTTTATAATCAGTGAATGTTCATAATCCTTCATAAGAAATTGACCATTCATGAAATAAACTTGGCTGCTACTTACAGAACAAACTGTGCACAGTTTAGAAATAAAAAATGTTAGTGGTTAGTATTTTACATTACTGAGTTCTTAAGCAGCCATTCCTTGCAGCAAATAGGAGATTAGACTTTTGGAAACAAAATTCTGATTTAACATGAACATGCTAAACACACCCTGGAGTCCACAGTCAACCAATGGAGTTCCTAAAGCACATTTCTCCCTGTTTGTACTCACAATTTCATAACAAAACACACAATGAGCTCCAACTTTAGCAAGGGGCAAGGCTTTGGATGCTTTCAAATGAGTTTAGTAAGGAAAACAAATACCAATTTTCAGTTTCAAAGGTCTCTCTGACCTTGGAAAAGGAAATCCAATCTATTTTACGATTGCCCCTGGGCTACTAGGAATACAGTCTAAATGAGCAAAGGGAATAGTTAACAGTTTCTTTATCTGTGGTGCTATATTCCTCCAAGAGAAAAAAATGTATAAGGCCAACTCTTCAAGATCTTGTCTTTTATTCCGGATTCAAGGAAAGCCTGAATTAATGGTAAATAAAACAATATTGTAAGCATATGTACACAATAAGTTTTAGAGTCTAATTCATTATATAGGTTTCAATCAAGTCATTTTCAATGGGAAAAAAGTGAAAGAGAAAGCAGTTGAGATCCGAGGTTAAAATGGAATCCTTGGGGTTTTTGGTTTGTGTTGGAAAGCTAAACTTGCATATTCTAAGTTTTAAGACGAATATCCTGAATATAACAATTATCCTATTTGTGAAAGAGGCACATAAAAGCAACATTACACTGGTCAGTATTGGATGTAATGAAAGTCTGTGTGAATACTTGCAATCCCAGTTGACGATGACTACAGAGCTTGCTAGACAGGTAGGTCTTCTCAAAGGGCAGTGATAGCACAATATCAGGACCTGGAACAACTCACTGTAGAATTTACTGGCAAGGTTAAGATGAAACACCAGTAGAATTCAAACTAGGGAGCATGTTGTTGAAGCAAAGTGACTTATATTGGATCAGACAATTTGTTGAGAGGAGCTGTCATTTCTTTCCTTCCTGAATAACACATAACACAGCAGTTGAAATATTCTCAAGGGAAAGGGAACAGTTCTTGTAAGAAGGGACTGGGCCCACTGCAACTAGAAAACATGATGGAAACATGTTGCAACTAGGGGGCAGGGAGGAGAACCAAAGCAAAAGTGAGATATGCAATGAATTTATTTTTGACAAGTGAATTCTAGAGTGACTGTTATCTTTATTAATACATTTATTAAAATATCCTTGTGCTGCCTTTGTCATAATTTGTCACAGCTAATATAAAGGCCAATATGGATATTTATTATAAAATATTTTAAAAAATGATTTCCGGAAATGGGAAATTCTATGCAAACTAGGCTATACATCTAGCTCCCAGATCTAAAAACTACTAGCTACTAGACCTTCATTCTGATGTGATTCAATCTGAATTATTGGGCTTTCATCCCATTCATTATTTAAAAATAATAGTTGTGTATCATCAATATATTGATGTTATCTCAGTCCAACCCCCTCTCCAATGACCTCCAGAGTTCATACATATGTTTAAAAAATAGAATGGAAAAAGGAAATGTGTGGTGTGCTATGGAATAAATGCTACAGGGCTAAGGGAATCTAACTACACCCAAGTGCTGTTTTCTAAAACTAAGCCTGTATACTGAGGCAGAAGCATTCTTCCTGCATGAAATCACCAAATTTATATAGCAAAACACCATGACTGTATTGCATGAGATCATTTAAAATCAGTAGGATTGCATTCCCATTGGCACAAACATTTGCAGGATGGGTTGGGGCAAACAACAAAATCTCCATGATTATGTCATCTCAGAAATGTCCAGAGTTCTTTATATTAGTTGGGAAACAACTACAGAATGAACAGTAAGATCTGGATCCAAACAGACCTCTTTCTGCCTGGCCATAACAGCCTCTCTTGTGTGTTCAGATCATTCATTTGAACTGGAGAGTTAAACGTGTGTCTAAACCTCTTCTACAATCAGAATGTTCAATGTTTGTTGGATTGTGGTATCATTATTTTTAACCTAGTGTAGTTATGAGAATAGTGCAGTTGATGCACTATTCTCATAACTACATTAAAGTTAAAAAGGATTTTCCAAACTAGAAGTCTTCCATGGGTGTTCAGTAGAAACTGGAAGCATGAAAGTGACTGAAGATTTGGACAAAAAAAGTTAGTGCTAAAAAAAAAAAAGGATTACAATTGGGTCAATTCATTTAAGTATATGAGGAGTGGTAATTAGAGGACCTGGAAAGGCAAGGTGGGTTATATTTTTGGAAGCTAAACTGCTGACTGCTGCTATTTGCCGACCTTGCGGTACTTGCTGGTTGGTTTTTCTCAGCTCAGTGATATTCATAATCTCCTTGGTCCATAGCTCTTTCCATATCATTGAGAGACAAATTCTGCTGAACCAAAGTGAGCAATAAAAACACTTAATTTGCCATGATGAAGAAATGCTCTGAAAGATAAACAATTTTAATAGGAAATATGTGATGTTAGACCACAAATTTAGGTAATAAAAGGAAACACGCTTCTGTTTATAATGATATTGATGAAGATGATGATGAATATAGAACTGACAGACTGTTTTTTTTGTTGTTGTTCTAGCATCCACCACTAGCTAACCTGTAATTTCTAAGTGACATCAACTAACATTATATCCCTGTCTAAGTGTGACCATTCCAGGTTTTGTATTCTCCTAAATTAGGAGAGGTTATTTGGTGCCTTCCTCTTGATGGCTTGTGAAAAGATGTAGATCTGGCCTTGGGAAGGGGAACAGAGTGATGAACCATTAAGGGAGGAGATAAGATTACTCACTCCTGAGAAAGTGGAAAGAATGAAGCTCAAAATAACCCCACCTCGATTTCCAGGTCCTCTAATTACCACTCCAGAGAGACACTCTGACCAGCTTTCAAGATTCTCTTATTTTACCCTACAACAATAGAGAACATTCCTGGAATCCCTGTGGCTGCTGTTTCTTGACCTTGCCTATCTGAAAGGGCTGAAATGGCTTGAATTACAGATCCCACAATACCACTCACTAAAGATACTGACTGTGGCTGATGGGAGTTCAAATCCAAACCTTCTGAAGGACAATAGGTTGCCTATCTCAAATTTAATCAATATCTGTATTTCTTCCATGTTACCTCCTATGCCTGAAAGTTTCCACCTAGGTGAAACTTATTTTTAGAAACCCTTTCTCAGGGCATTTTCTCTGCTGTAATCCTTTCTTCTCTTACCTTTTACCAAACATTAGATAGCATTGTTTCAAATTGCTGACTTGGTGTTTTCTGTTTTCCCTACTTTTATTTTATTTTTCTTAATGATATCCATTAGAGCCCCAGTGTATTCAGTACTGACAGCCCTGATACTTTTCAGGGCTCCTGTGTCTTTAAATAAAATACTTCTTTTTGCAAGCTCAGACATTTTTATTATTTCCTTATTTTATTGCATCTAACTAGAGATTAGTAAATACTTTCCCATTTAGATAATCTTTCTGAGAATTATGCCATGTTCATCTCACTTTCTATGTGGTTTGAATTATTTATTTGCTCTAATTTTAAAATAAACATAAAGGGGGGTGTAATTAGAAAGAAAAGAGAAAGAGAAAGGGAACAGAAGTTGTAAGGAAGTTCACATTTCTGGAAAAAGACACTTAATATGGAACAATTCACAGAGAGACAGCGTTTTCTCTCATCACATGCTAAGGGTCCTGCTAAAATTCCTTTAATAGGATTTTATAAGATATGGCTGAATCTGCAAGAAATAAACTTATGCAAAGTTGGTAGGGAACCTTTGTTTAATGGAACTTATTCACAAGGTGGCATTGAAAAACAATCTTGTCTATAAAAAGGACATTTTTGGTTAAGAATGCACCAGATAAAATCCTGTTTTGGACCCTCAGTTTATTATTGCTAATGACAGAAAAACAGAGAAGCAAGACAAGCACTACATTTTATGTGGGAGCTGTTGCTTAGATTCCAAACTACTTAATCCATCTACTCCAGAGTTAAAGAACATGTCAATCATAATGCATTCTTTCTTGCCATTTCCATCCTCAGTCACATTTTCTATTCCATAGTCTTACATTTTGCCCTTCTTTGTGTCATCACCTCACACCCACAAATAATGATCCAAAGATCCTCTTTGGTTGTTGTAAATAAATGTTTATTTCTTCCCAGATCTTCCTGAGTCACAGACTTTGTCTCAGTGTCCTCACATACTGAGATATGGCTTGTGGCCACTCAAAAGCAAGTTATCTGTAGTAGCACTCCAGTTTTTAAATCCCTCTGTAGAAAAGCTTGTTGTCTTTTGAGGACCAGGAAACTATCTTTCTATTCTTCCTGGCCTTTTAATTTTCCTATGTATTGAATTTTCCTATGTATTGAATTTTGCTCCACCCTCCTGTCCAGTGAATCACTGTGAAATCCTACCTCACTTCCCCACTTCTTTAGACCATTTCTCAAAACAAAGACCATGTCTAGGAACACCATACCTTGCAGGATGCTTTTCCTATAATTCAGGCATTCCCTAAACAAGTTCTGTAGGAATCACCTGAAAGACACCAGCTTGTACATTCAATGATCAGTTAGCTGGATTACCCTTTCTGGAAGCTATGAACAATATTCCAGAAACCCTCTTGTTTGGTCTTCAAGAGAATATGGAAAGTAAAGGTCAGTCCCTGCTGTGGACTTTTAGGCATTGTCTTGTAAGTATAATCAAAGATTATACTATATTATGCTGTACAACGACAATTTTTTTTAAAAAAAGTATTTCTAAGAAGTACCTAAATCTGATACACTTTAGTTAAAAGCTGTTTCATTTTTTTAAAAAAACGTTGACTACTGTTATCTTCTTTCTAGTGCTTTTTTAAAGTAAATGTGTTAAATTAGGGATTGGAATTGATTATTTCTGCAAAGTCTATGAAATAACTCTGAGGTATCGGTTCTTACATGATCATTACAGAAAACTCTGGGAAAAAGAGGACTTTTGTCTTTAAAGGTGTAACTCTTATGTCTGAATCATCTTGGGCTGAAGCTGAAGCTTAGTAACTATTGTAAATCACATGAGGGGTGGCAGCAGATCTATCTTGGAAATGGAGAACAAAGGAGGTCTGGCATCTTGTCTTACTTTGCACAACTGGAGATAGAGACATCAGCCTCTCGGTTGTCACCCTGGAAACTCTCACTCTAACCATTTTACCATGCAAAACTAGACACCATCTAAATGTGTTAATATTTGAATACTATCAGAAGATGAACAGCTGCAGTCAAACCACCCTAAAATGCTAAACACAGTAAATAACTACCTGCTCCACCTTTTTCTTTCCTGTATTTTTGCTTGGATTAAAATTGCTTTTGAAATCTTGTTAGTACTGTACAGTGCTAGCATTCCCTAGTATAAATGAATTAAAAATAACAACAATTTAGGTAGCTTTTCCTGCCTAAGCAACCTGAGAGTATATTCAAATGACCAGTACAAGCTGGTTTTGTGCCTAGCTGTATTGTAGCAGTCACATTTCTATTGTTTTGCTTTCTAGGATTTCTAAATACTGTTAAAGCTCAATGGAAATCTTTTTACAGAGAATGGAATTTTATCTAGAATTGTAGAAATGTATGATTTCAATGTTACATGTCATTTCTTATTTCTGTTTCTGGAAGGAAGATATCTGAAAGGTCTGCTATTAGTGTTGTTTCATACCATATATATGTCATTTTCAGTAAACTGTTTTCTCACATTCTGTCTCTGGAGTAAATGTGAGATGGCATATAGTAAAAAAAAAAAAAAAAAAAGCATATCACTACCCATTTAACTAAATAGTGATGTGTGTGGATAATTGATGTCAAAGTTGTATCACCAATTTTTATACACAAAAACATATACATCAATAGAGTTTGCTTTAGAAACCAAACTAGAACAGATAAGCAGTCGCTTTCTGTCAAGTTAGTTAACTATTACAAAAACAAAATACTTATTTTACCAATTACGAATGGACTTATGGAGAAAGGAAATCACCACTCACTTTTATGGATGATATAAAGAGAGCCTATGAGTGAAGTTTGGTCATGCTCATCTTTTCAGTCAAATTTGCCCAGATATGGATGGCATAACTCTTCGAACAAAAGAAGTCAAATACTGATGATAGCACAGTTACAATGTTTACAATGTGGTAGTAAAGCCAATGAAGAAAGCTCACTTTATTTCCACCATTGGATTATTGGGTAGCCAATCTCTAGCACTATTCTGGGATTCCATAGAAGTCTGCTGTTAGACACTTGCAGGGCTTTTTGAGACAAAATCATCACTATTCCCCTTGTGTTGTTCACTAAATGCATCCATAACACCACTGAATCATTGTATGGGGTCACTTTCAATTATTGTGTCCTGATAATGTGCACATCCTGATACATCCTGAACAGTGATTTTACAAAGGTCCAGTGGATTCTAAACATATTCAACTTTTGCATTAAAAATATTCAACTTTTGCCTTTGTGCCTTGCTTGTGGATTTTAAAGTGGGGAATGGAGAAGAAAAGGACATTGACTTGATAGGTACAGTATAAGGTTTGGTTGACGTCTTTTTGAAAGAAAAGTACCACCCATAATCCAGAAACCTTAAAAAATAAAATAAAATTGAGAGAATGGGAATGGTTTAATGGCCTGAGAGACATTTGGAGATGGCAGATTGCTTTGATTCATTTCAATCGGGTTTCAGCCTAAGGGATGGAGTGCTGGCAGTTTTACTGGAGATTGGCGAGGAGAAATGGAGTAGTAGTGCATAGCTCTTTCCCTTAGGTCTATGGTTCATAGAACTCTATATCACTTTATATTTTAGGTAATGGTTCAGTATTACAGCATAGAATTAAGCAAGCATTTGTTTTACTCACTAAAGGATCATACTTGAACTATACTTTGTTCTACCTTGTCTTTGGCAAGACACTTGTGTACAGTAGGATGATTTAGAAACAGATACTCCTTAACTTTGAGATGGTCTCGTCACCACTTGAAATGAACAAAGACTCCTTAGCCTTGATTGTCTCATTCTTGGCAGGAAGATAAAGGATTCCAAGATAAGATAGATCTGCCTCCTTTTCCTTAGTAAATCCAGGGAGATGAGATCATTGAAAAGAAGGTATGCTTAATTATGGTTCAGAGCCTATTTATGGTAGTCAAAGCCCCCAAATGGGATGGAACTTCAATGCAGATCTAACCAGAAGGGTGCTGCTTGTTTGCTGGCTTCAAAGCATTCCATCCACCATCATCTTTCTGGCAGAAGAGGCATAAGTTCTTTCTTTCTTTGACATATTGTATTCTTGAATATTTTTTGTTAATTCTTTTGCTAATATTTTTTCATTCTGTCTTATGTTACGTTGGGTTGGTTTCTACATTGAAACTCTCCTGGTAACCCTCAGGGATAACTTTAAAAGAAGGAATGTATGCTTGCTAACTTTTGTGGATCTTTTGATGACTTTTGATATCATGTTTCCACTTTTATAGTCAAGATAATTTCCAGAAACTGACACTGAAAGAATTTTGCTGAATCCTATGACAATTATTTTTTTGAGAAGCTACAGTTGCTGGATGTAAACATTAGGATATTTGGAACATGGTACCATCAGTATATGGATCAAGGGCTTTTCACAACAGCATTGTCCTACTCTGCAATTTCTCCAAAGACTGCATGGTTATCCTCATTCTTACCAATCTTGGAATGCTGAAAAAAAACTTGGAAACAGCATGAGCTAATCAGTGCTTCCTGCAACTGGCCAAGGGGAGATTGCAAAACTTGTTGTTTAAGTCAGTGCCCTTGCCCCAGGTTATAATAGTTCCCAATGTATTCCTCCCCCCACTGTTCTTCATAGAATGAGGTAAAACAATACATTTTTCTCCCCCCCCCTTCATTTTCAATAAATGTTGTATGCATTTGTCTGTCTTTTTTGCAGAAATATTGATTGGAGAAGAGCTTTGCCTAGCATCCAGACATCACTCTTCCTGCGTATATTTTTCTGCTGAAAGTTATGATGATGGCATGCCATAGTAGTTTTGTAGCCAGATGTTTCCCCAACAGTTGTAGCCATGACTATTGATTGCACTATGGATATTTTGAGTAGTGGTGAATAGTGATGGCTCCTAAAGGTGGTGAAACAAAAAGTTTGGAGCATGCTGCTTTATAAATAGAGAAAATCCATTTTTACAAAGATCGTGCAACTATTTACAAACTGACTAGGTAAATTAAGATCCTTCAGGGAGAAGGTTGATTCTGAAATCTGCAAGGCCGTTCCAAGTTCAGATGAGCTGAAGTAGTTGAAGTTAGTAATGGGAAAATGAAGCTTCATGGTCACAAGTTGCAAAATGTTATGAAGCTGAGCTGAAAGAAAGTTGGCTTGGTTGTCCTAGGATAATGATATCATGAGAGCACAGCACAGTATGCCAAATCAGCAGATGTGCTGTGCGTAGAGGGGCTTTGTGTTACATTTCATCTTGTCATCTGAAGTAGATGAGAAGTGCCTGAAGGCAATAATAGACTGGATGAGGCAGTAAATTTATACTGAACACACTAAGTATGATGGAACTCTGTGAGTAGGTAGTCTTGGAATTAGATAGGCGGTCTATTCTAGATTGGGTTGTCCTCCTCCTGAAGGAGCAGGTGCATACTCAGGAGCAATTCTTTGATCTAGCTTTGGCAGTGGAGATCCTGGTGGCCTCGTTTTCTGAAATGTCTTGTCTTTGGTGTGATTGGTGTTTCAGACGCAGCTGTTCCTGAATCAAAATATCAGGAGCACAGAGAACCATAATAAGATAACCATTTGGTTTATTATTTTAATATGCTTAAATCCAATACAGAAATGGCAATGCTGCAAAATGTATTTGCCAGGATGCTGACAGGAGCAGCTGTCAGGAATTATATAACATTGATACTACATTGGTTGCTTAATTTCTGGGCTAAATTTAAAGCGTTAGTATTTAACTGGTAAGTCCTAAATGAGCTGGGACATAAATATCCCGCCCCCCCCCAAAAAAAACACCTCCTGTCCATTTCTTTGATCTAGTGGAGGTGGTTACTTGGTTGTCTTGCCATAAGGAGAATTACATTAAAGAGTGACACAAAACAGAGCTTAATAGTGCCCCAAATGCTAACTTTATCAATGTTTCTCTACCTGTCTAAAATTCATTAACTCAGCCATTTATGAGTTGATAGTGGTCTGGCAATAACTGTGATCAGAACTCCTGTTGAGAGTTTGTTCTCTCTACTGGATGTTGATGTTATTTAAGATTATTATGCATTTTACTGTTGACTGGTTTAATAGGGCTGTTACTATCCTGGGCTTGCATGTATGTGTGTGTGTGTGTGTGTATGATGTCAAATTTATTATGTGAATTCACTGCATCTGGGAGTTGCTGTCTAGTCCTTCCTTACTCAGGGATTTTTTTTTCCCCCAGTGATATTAATAGCTTACATTCTACATTTCTCAGTATTTCTTAGCAGTGCTGAAACTTACAGTGTTGCCCATGGAATTTAATCACATAGTTTCAGTTCTGAATTTCCCTTCATATACATCCACCCTTGGAGGACCTTCTCTGAATATCAAGTGAAAGGTAATGAGAAGTGTGCTTTAAAACGGTGGGCAGAATTTGTGGTAATTATTTGAATTGGTCTTTGATGATTAAAATAATTATTTCCCAAATATTTACTTGGCAATGTTGGAGCACCCAAATCTTTACACAGGGCATTGTGCAGATTCTACCCTAATGAGTAGTAGACCATGAACTCTGTGAAAACAATCCCTGTCTTTTATATGAGTTTGTACAGTTATATGTGAAGAAAAAAGGGTAACTGACTACTACAAGACAGATTTCGATCCATAGACTCTCAGCCTTTGAATTTCTTCTATACTGATGACAAGAAGAGATTGGATGATTTGATTCCTTGTGAGCTTACCTTATTTAAAAACTGAAGAGTAGGACTTTTTTTCCCCTCCCCCCCCCTTTCTTTTATACTGTGCATGCTC
This sequence comes from Python bivittatus, assembly GCF_059951505.1. Taxonomy (NCBI): domain Eukaryota; kingdom Metazoa; phylum Chordata; class Lepidosauria; order Squamata; family Pythonidae; genus Python; species Python bivittatus. The sequence goes on from NW_028277035.1 coordinate 16,363,078, forward strand.
TCTCTCTCTCGTTCTCTTGTCTTTCTATCTATATTAGTTATTAGCCTACATTATTTACGTTTTAATATATACCTCAGTTTGAATTGCTTATATGTTATTTACAAATTCAGTTTGTCTGTTTTGGTTTTTTTCAAGAAAATCAACATTATATAAAAAGAGTTTCAAGGTTTAAAAATGACAAGAATTGTGCACAACAAATATTGCTGATATAATTGCTTTTTTTCTCCTTTTCACTTCCTTGCTTGCATGTTTTTATAAATCCCTCAAATTCACATGCATCAGAAATGAGAAATCGTTTAGTAATCACAGGAATAACCAAGGACATGATACTGTCCAGGTGCATGAGGCTCGGTATGTAGGTGTGGGTGTGTTTTGGTAAGCTGATTCGGAGTTTTAGGATTGGTTAGGTTCTACCTAGTAAGTCTGAAGGCTTACATGGCTCTTTACTTTTCTTGAGAAAAATAATAGAAGAATTCAGGACTGCAGTTTGTTGTCAAATTTTTGGCAGCATGATTCTTAGACTGAGGTTATTTAAAAAAAAAGGGGGGGGGGAATTCTGATCCATGTCTTATCCCTTAACATAAATTATGTTTTAATTCCTAGTGTATTCACTCACCCAAAAAATGGAATTTCAACCTATTACAATTACATTTTTCTGGATCACCAATTTTTTTTTTTTAAGCAGATATGTTTATGTTGGGTATTTTTATTTATTGGTTTACTCTAGGCTGTCCAGAACCACATTGTTTGAGTTAGTTAATGCTTTAAATAAATAAATAAATAAGCTTAGAAGGTGTGGCTTGTTTATGTGTTTAATTATAGATGTGCATGGACATCTCATTCCAGTTGTTATGTGTTTTGTAAACAAAGTTGGTGTGACACTTGTGTTGCCCATCACAATTATAAACCTTAAGAACTGTCCATTAAAAGTGAAATCTCAAAAAACAACAACACCCTTTCTTGATGTTACTTCCTCTCCTGTTTTTCTTATGAAAACAAATGATAATTAATAATTAAGATTATATTATAAAATCAAAGTTAGGATGTCATGAAGAGTTGTATGATTGGAAAATTGGATTTTAAGAAATTACAATAATTCTGCTGCTTGAAGAGTAGGATTGACAGTGTGGAGCCCTAGCCTTTTTAAAAAAGTCTCCTGACCTCAGGGAGGAATGCAACAGTGCTGAAAGTAAGGGGAAGAATCATGGGCAGTAGGCATATAGATTTCGTAAAGAGACTCCTTCCTTCTCCTGAGAATATGAACACAGGAGAAGTTTGTACCCTGGTCAAAGCATTCCTTCCTTCCATCATGATGGCACCATATTGTTTGGGCTATAATATGCTCATTGAGATGGAAGATGAGGCCCTGTTCCTGATAGCTGACCACTTAATCTGGTCTAAAGCAGAGTTAAGTGTTCTGGCTTCCTTTTTGATTCTGCCATCCACATTCTTAGTAAGGGAGGTTTTACACCTGCCTGTCCAACCACTCTCTGATTTATATTAAATTAATTCATACAAATGAGTAGAATGAGTGGAATGAGTAGAGCTCAGCTGAAAGTAACCAAAGTCCTCCTGAGAATTGACTGGATCATCCATTGAAGGCTAATGGTCTCAGTCTATACTGCTCTCAATCTCTGTTTAATTGTATGGAGCTGGTCTTCTGGCTTGCAGTTGGTGGAATGGCATCTATCAAATCAGCACAAATGATTCTATCTTTAGTCTAACTATTTAATTAGAAATAATTAAAGCAAAACTATCTCTTTGAAATCACTTCACATTGTGATGAAGTTTTACTCTTAGCTCTGTGATGAAAGGATGCAATGTTCTAAAACCTGAATATAATTCCTTCATTTTCCTCCTTCTTCCCTCCATAGCTCAGAATGCACTGAAAGATATGGTAGTTCTCAATTTTAGATCCTGAGTTGGAGGGCAATTCCCTAAAGTGATTCATCATCATAATACTGTATGATCAGAGCATAGCAAAGCAGAAGGGACCATCCAGCCATCTCTCTCTCTTCCCCCCTCCCCGTCTCCCTCTCTCTCTTTCCCTTTTAATTCTGATCATTAAGTTGAGCAAAACTTGCCCTCTAGGAAACAAACGTACACATATTATTTATTAAATTCACACCTAATAATTGAAGGAAATGTCTGAGTTAGTAAGCAGTGAGAACAGCAAGATTTTAGTTTTCTGTTATGCAAAATAAATGAAAACATGTCCTGTGTCTGTGCACAACGTTAGATATTGTTCAAGGTGCTCATGACAGGAATGACTGAATGGCAGGAAAATCTAACAAATGCAATTTTCTGCAGCTTCTATATTCTCTTCTCCTCTCTGCCACTGTGGATTGATTCTTTTACTGAGACGTATATTGGTCTGTGGGGGGAAAAATGATGCAGTTTGTTGCCCTTTCTCACTAGTTTCTCATGATGCATTGTTGCAACAGGAAGTGTAAATAAGGAAGACTGAGGAAAAATTAATAGCCTGCCAACTCTTTGTTCTCTCATACTTAGGCTCTATTAAAGCATTCATTAACCCAAACCCTTCCCTCAACTCTTCCCATAGTGGCTTATAGACACATTCATGCATACACACATGCCTACACATGCATGCATACATAGCATAAGAGCTGATCTAAATTATTCCTTCAGGGCCCGAGCATGACAGAGAATTCACATACACCCAGCTCCCATTATCCACCCTTTTAAGGATTTATGACATCAATCTTTCCACTTTTAGAAACTGGTATTGGATTATTCTTCCCAAACACCTTGGCAACTGACTTAATCTACAGCAGGAGGCACTATCTGGATGGTGGATCGGAAGCTAGGCAGGATTGGTCCTGGTTAGTACTTGGATGGGAAACTACCAGGAAAGAATATGGCTCTTGGCCAGATTGGCGAAGCATAAAATAATCCCCTATTTTCCCCCAGAAAAAGGAAACGGCAAACCATTTTTGTATTGTTGGCAAAAAGACTGCATGGGTACATTCATGAAGTCCCTAGGAATTGGCCTCAACTCAAAGGAATTCAAAAAGAGAAATCCAATGGATCCTGTAACCAAGACACTAACCTAGAAGGCATAGGATTGCAACCTCACTGTTCTTTTTCCTTCTTCTAAAGAAGGAGAAATGTGCATAAACATTTTTGTCCAAACTTCTAGAAAAGCTCCTCCAATTATTTATTAATTATTAATAATTAGATTGGGTGGGGATCAGGAAGGATAAATGGAAAGAAACCGATGGATTTGGCGATCCCTAACTGAAAATAACCTTTGCCATGCATCTTTTGTAAAATTCATTGCTAGCTTAACTGAGAGATACTGAAAAGCACAGTTGGGGTGTGTGTCATGCTTTTCTCTATTGGAGAACCACTGCATCCTATTTCTTGACTAAGAGCAGTTGAAAACACAGTAGTAGCAAGATGTTGTTTAGAAAACAGGGGAGTTTAATGCTATGGTAATAATTTGCTTTTAAACATGCCTGTACTAACTGAATTAATGGCTTAATTGATCTTGGGATGAGATACAACCTAATTTTTTTTAAAAAAAATAATTATATAACTATAAAGAATGATTATTAGCCATCTAATCTTTCAAGAAAAATCGACTGTCTATAGACTTTTAAGTTAAAAGAGAGAGAGAGAAAAATATTTTAAAAAGTTTGGGTGGACTGGCAATAATAATTTCTGCCTCAGTAAACTCTTATTTATTATTTGGATATATTTGTGTGGGGGGGGGGGTTGGGCATTGGGCTTAGGGGAAGATTACTTTTCCAGTGGGAATTGTTATTTTAGCCTCAACTGCTAATGTCCTGTTCTGTTGGATTTCTGCATGCTGGGAGGGGAGAGCAAAAACAGATTTTGATAAAATAGCTCCCTAAATTTAAACACAGTTTTTATATGTACAGTATGTGCATACATATGTATCAAGTGCTACTTTGAGATTTCCATCTTCTTTTGCTCGTTAACTTTGGATGCCAACCAAAAGTATGTTGACAGTTGCATTGGATTTGCAAACACCAATACTAAGTTCTGAACAGGCACATTTTGAGGCCTATGCTATTAAAAAGAAATAAACCCTGCAATTCTGTGCAAGGCAGGTGTTCAAAGTGATAATATGAATATTGTTTTCCTTTCCTTCTTTTTATTTAGAAAGAATGCCAGAATGACAGCAAGGTGAAATAATTAGTTAGAAGTTCTAAACTGAGAAAGTTAACTATCCCCAAGAGATTTGAATCCCTCCTTTACATTCCAAAATAGTCTTCCCATTAGAATCAATAATGATTCTTCAGTCTGCCACTGAAAACCTATAAAATTGGATAGAAAAATTGTGCAACAAAAATACAATTAAGAGTTATTCACCCATGCAATATAAGTGAATGAGCAAATATGGGGAATTACAAAACTGATGATCTAAAAATTGTTGAAGCTTGCTATTTGGCAATCTCACCTTGATGGGGGGAGGGCGAACAATCACAAGAGAAAAAGCAACATAAAACAAGTTTCAACCAGCCTACTAAAGAACAGGAAAATAATGAAGAAAAATCCAACGAATGTTGTCAAGTCCAAAATGGCCACATTTATATCAACAATGGAATAGCATGAATATTTAACACTACTTCTATAATGTTATTTGTTTTAACGTTATTCCACTTCTGGCCTCTATTTAAAGATATGTCTACTGAATGGTTTTTGAAAGCCCAAGATCTCAGGAAAGTCTGCCTCATACTTTCACATGACCTTGAAAAGTGGGCCACACTACCAAGGTCTAGCATATATCACAGGACTGGAAACACAATATTCTGAAATAGCATCATTCCAAAGGTATGCCATACCAGGGCCCGAGAAGGAAATTCAGATATGGGACATGGTGTCTAAGTAGCTGTGCTTTCCTTCTGGGAGGGCTTTCCCTCAAGAACTCCATATGGCTCCAATCCTGCTGTGTTTTCTCAAGCCTTTCAACCAGGTGAGTTACAACCCACTCCTTGATATTAGATAGGATTCATACTTTATCATTGTTACTGGTTTTTGCTTTGTTCTTTCCCGTTGGACATCTTTGTTTATTTTTATTATGTTGTTACTGATCCTAAAAGGGAAGCCACCTAGAGATGCCTTCATAACTGAAGTGGCATACAACTTGATAAAATAAAAATAAAATAAAGTAGGGACATACAAGTTATTTTTTGCCCCTCTGCTTATCTACTATCTTCAAGGAAAACAATAGTCTTACTGAGAAGAAGAAAAAAATCAGTTCAAGGTGCCAGATGCCAGGAAGAACACATCCTCCTTCAAGACAGATGCCTTGTTTGCTGTGGGGATGTTTGTGGTTGGGCTTTGTGATAAGCCTTTTTTACAACCAGCCTAGTTCCCACCAGCTTCAAGGGTGCTGCACATTCTTTTATATTTCAGTTTTATTAAGGTGCTCCCATTCATCTGAAGCCTCTAAAAACTTATTTTTCCCCGAGTCCATTTTTCCCCCTCTCTCTCTATTTTTGCTGCTGTTGTGTCCCAATACCCAAATATGGAAAGGGAAGGCAACAATGCTGAACCAAGCATCCCTCAATACTACAGGGTAATGTATCTGGGGCTGAGAAGGAAAACTGAACAGAAAAAAATGTTTTCATTCCATGTATTCCCAGCACTGATAACATGATGGATAACAACTCCTGGGGAAATTGATATTTGGGTGGTGGGATCCCAGTTATGGAATATTTTACTTTATTTATTCCATTTGTATCCCAGCACAGTCTGATGGAGAGTCCTGCTTAGATCCTACTCTGTTGTAATTTTGACATGAGAAAAGGTGTATTGTTTTAATTATTAAGTTTTTTAGGTATACAGTATCTTTCATCGTAAATGTTGTTTCAGATTAAATATCAGAGATACCTGGGGGTTCATCAGTCCCTTGATGACAGAGTGGAAGAAGGTAGGTTTTATTTCATAGAATCATACAATTGGAAGGAACTATATAGTTCATGGATTCCCCATTCCTTGCTAAGTACAGAAAATTGCACTAATTAAAGCATCCATGTTTTTTCTGTTCAGTTTTCCTTCTCAGACACAAAACAACAACAATAATAATAGTAATAGTAATGATGATAATGTCATCCATTAAAACAAAAAATGAAATTATACCATCAGAGATTAGATTATATGGTAATTTGAAAGCGGATCAAGATGTCAGAGATCTGGAGGTATTGGATTTAAAACCCTTTGTAGCACAACCCGAGACCAATACTTGCACACTTCCTTTTCTCTTAGTCAGAGATTGGGCTTTACAACTTCAGCAACAGCAGAGGTTGAAAGGCTAAGAATGGATTCCCAATGTTGGATTTATCTCTTTGATTCTGGAGAATGAAATCACAACAATTCTATGGTGACTAGGACATCTGCCATGAGTCTGCAATGTTAATGTGTTTTATTTTACTCTAGGTATAGTGATTGATAGGCCTATTTCTAAATTGTTTCAAAGACAGGGAGAAATAACAACCACCAATGTTTTTAATTACTAAATTAAATTAGATTCCAAAATTATATGGCGCATAAAGCTATATTGAATTAATATCATAACTATGGTTGTCTATTATTTTAAAACATATGTACCACCTCTTAGCAAAAAAGTTGTTAAAGCAAATACCGTTTATGGCAAAATGCTTGAAACATTAACTTTAACCTTTCAATTCCAGCACCCTGGGCAAGTTCAGGGAGGATCTCTAAGTTTAGAGAGCTGCTGTCAGTCACGATAGAAATGATAGTGAGCTAGGCAGTACAGTTGTCTGTGAAGAACAACTTATTTACCATGTCCTGTTTCCCCATTGCCAGAATGGGCCAATCAATAACCATTATTTGAGGGCTGAATTATTTCATCAAGTGACCACCCATTTTTGCATAAAGTCATCTGAATATAACAGTTCTTTGCTAGTGGAACTTAGAAAGTTTGGGAATGATCTCACAAAGTGAGACTGGATTTCACTGCCTCTGATCAAAATAGAGGAGAGTAATTAGATAATTTGGCTAATGCACAAAATACCTTAATGACACAGTTTGCAGAGACAGTACAGGCAGGGAGATTCATTGAACATCTTCTACTTTAGCCTCTAAGTTGAGCATTGGAGCATGGGATGAATGCAAGAATTGTGTGGAAGCAGATGTTCCAGACATTGGGAGTCAGTGCAAAAGCAAAATGGGAGATTTCTTTACCCTGAGTCTGGAAATCCTTAGTTAAGCATAGTGCTAGTTGCTTGTAAGGGTGCTTTCAATTCTGAAAGCATCCTATAAATAAGATTATTTTATTTTATTTTATTTTATTTATTTTCCTCTGTATGTATCTTTATAGCAGTACTAGAGATAGAATATGATAATGACAATGAAGAACAATATTTCAGGAAAGAAAATATGTGTGTGTGTACATACACACACACATACATCCATGCACACACACACACACACACACACGCTTAATAAGTTATTAATTAGAAGTGTGTGGTTTGCAAGCACTCTTCCTTGACAAGGTGCTTTTCCTTATGAGGTGGATCACATTCATGTGGCAAGACATGTTCCAAATATTACAATGTGGCAAGACATGCTCCAAATATTAGAGTAGAATTTTATGAAATAACAACATTTAATTTCAGGCTTTCATAATGGCTTTTAGACCATATCCGAACTGCTTTGGGAGAAGTTGCACATCTTCTCTTAATTCTAGTATCAGAACATATAATTGGTAACTCATTGTATTCCAGATTATCCCATTTCATTCTTACATAAATTCAAAACCCCCAATCTTCCCTGTATAATTTGTGGTGTGCATTGTTAGACAATATTTGTTGCTTTCTTTGTTGATTTAAACATGTATTCTGTGGATTTGATCTGTTCTCTCCAAAGAACTGAAAGTGGTCTTCAATGCTTTCTTCTTAGTGACTGAAAAATCCTTTGATAGCTGTTCTGACCTTGTTGAGATTTATCTTTCTCTTTATGGTAGTAAAATGAATGCTTGTGGATTTTTAGAGAAACCACTTCTTTTCTTATGAAACAGAAACAATCTACTTTTTTTGTGCCATGCTTGTGTAGGATGAATGACAAATAGTACAAAAAAGGAAAGAAATGAGAGATGAGGAACAATGCCTAAAACTCTGGGGAGGAATGCAAAGAGCTTATATTTATACCTGCCCATCTCTCTGAGGAAGAACTTCTCTAGGGGCATGGTTTGGACTATTAGTGAATCAGCTAGGATTAACAAATAATAACTTTTGAAGAATGCAGTATGTTATTTTAAATGACCTGATGATCTACTTGGTACCCTATTCATTTCAGTACAGTCTTTTCTGTGTATTAGGAGATCTAAGGAAAAGGGACCACCCACTCTTTACTTGACTTAACTTATCAACATGTTGCTTATTTCATAACTTTGAAGTACTGTCAAGTCCATTCCAAATAAAGATCAATACATGAGTCGTAAACCACTGGTTCATACCAAAAACCATGCAGTCAGTTAATTATCATCCGAATTAAAATGGAGAAAGTCATCAGGCCCAGCCCAAGAACAACAGGGAAACAATCCAGCCAAGTTCAGTTCTTTATAGCTTACACTATATAGACAGAATCTTGCCAGACTAAATCTGTACTATGTTAACCTAAGAGATATGGTCTAGGAGAATCTAGGGACTGGCTGTCTTAAGTCTCTTCTTCTTCCCACACTCCTGCTCTGGACTATGTTGCCTCTTGTCTCCCACTTTTCCTTCCTGGAATGTGTTCCCTCCTTCTTGAGAACCTGGGTGTCTACTACATTCCATCAAACCACATCCCACTTCATAGATACATTCCATTACAAAAGTAGAGTAGATCAGAAGCACAGAAGAACTGTTGGATGTGGCTTAACTGGTCTGAAATAGGGCTCTCATCCCTGCCTGCCTGCCTGCCTGCCTGCCTGCCTGCCTGCCTGCCTGCTTGTCTGACTAGGTTCCTCCTCCCATCTTTGAGTAGTTGGTTGGGGAACCACAAATTAAACCTTTAAATAATATGAATAAAGGAATTTAGTATCAACACTATAGGAAGGAAGGAAGGAAGGAAGGAAGGAAGGAAGGAAGGAAGGAAGGAAGGAAGGAAGGAAGGAAGGAAGGAAGGAAGGAAGGAAGGAAGGAAGGAAGGAAGGAGGGAAGGAAGGAAGGAAGGAAGGAAGGAAGGAAGGAAGGAAGGAAGGAAGGAAGGAAGGAAGGAAGGAAGGAAGGAAGGAGTCTGAAGTGATAAAGGCAAGCTTTAGCAGTGTTATTTTGGATGCTGTTTGAAGCTACAGTGCTGCAGACTAGAACTTTTCAAATATGTGCTTTGCGCTATTATGTAATAGGAGGTAACTTCAGTGACAGTTTCATCAAATTTTGCATAGAACTAATTAGTGACTTTTTAAAAAGACTCATCTAAGCAGAAATACAATAATACTTAACATGTAATTTATTGTAACTATTATTACTGGATGAAGTGTTTTCACATTAGCATTCTTACTGGTTTTCATTACTTAATAATTTAAATATTTTAGTTTGAGACAATTGTTAGATGCTTGTATGTTGGAGCTTGCCTTGGACAGCTTTTTAGTTTAAACTCAATCGACAAATATTTTCAGTTAATTAAGTAAGAATAAAAAGAGGCTTAAATTGTTTTCCTATGAGATATAGTTCTTCCTGTGTCAACACCGGGACAAGTATTCCAGACTTCTTTTATGTTATAGCTGGCCAAAACTGGGGTGGGATGACTGCTTTAAAATAAAATGTTGTATCTGTAAGTTTTATTTCATTGGTTATGATGAGTTTTCTCATCTCTGGTTATGATGCTGAAGGTAAATTCTGCAGAGATGCAATGTGTAGAACATCCTGCTAAGAAAGAGATAGAAAGATAGAAAGATAGATCTGGGCTTGCTGACATTAGTGAAGGTGCTCCATGCATTTTGTATCACCACCTTGTCAACTGCAGTTCTCAGTTTTCCTCCCCGCACCAAAAACCAGTAAGTTTAACTCTTGCTCATTAAAAGGTCACCTTCTCAGAATAAAACACGTTCTCTCACCCTGAGCAACAGTCCTTTCCCTACACACAATGAAACATATATTAATTTTAACCATTTTAAGCAGCTTGGTTTCAGACTCAGTCTGTGTGGGCATGCCCAAGTTTGAATTCCAGTTGCATTAAACACCCCCTCCCCATTATAGGAAATAACTTTTATATATATATATATAAGAAAAGCTTTCCTGGGCGTATAAAAATCCTCCCCACACCAAAATTAGTGGTTCAGAAGAGGCTGTCTGAGCAATGCCTGAGAAACAAGAAAGACTCCCCAGTGCAGAGTGCCACCTGTAAGTTACCAGCATGAGACTTCTAGGAGTAGAATAGGATGACTTTGCCTGGATCCCTTTAAAGCTTGTCTAGCAACTGAAGAATAGCACAGCACATCCTTGCTGCTCTTGTCTACAGAGTGATGTGATGCTCTGGTAGGGAGGGTTGCCTTCCTTTCACCTCAGGCACGTTCACTTAAGCTGGGAGGGAAGCAGCACAACGTTCTGTCAGCTATCTCTTTGCTAATGTCTGCAGAATAAAACTGAAGTCACAATTAGAAAAAGGGTGAGAAAAGGTAAGGAAGAAAAAGATGCTCTTTGGCATATCATATCCCTGCACTGGGTCTCTCTGTAAAGGCAGAAGGAACAGCAGCAGCAGCAGCAGCCTTTGCAAAGAACTGATGAGAACTCTTTCCATTAGAAAAGGGGACTTTGAACATTTCATCTCCAAGATGGGCAGGAAGTTCTTGGACTTGGTTTGTACCTGGAAGTGCTAAGCACGCTTTTGCCTCTGACTTACCTAAGAGCACCCTCCACACTTCAACTTGTTTCTCACCAGGCAGGTAAGAGATTACAAAATTTGTGCTTCCCATTTGGGGTGTTTTTCTTAAGCTAAATCTTCTTCTTAGCCTGATATTAAGCTACTGAATCTTTATTACTGCTTTTAGTGTCCCTGGAAACTCAGATACTCACATCCTGACTTTGGATATTCTAAGTTCTTTTGTGCATGAATAATCTTTGCATTTAACTTGAATATTTTCTTGATAATTCTGATCAGATGTGAAAATGTTACTGGGTTGAACTTTTCTTTAACATCCAGCCCGCTACTGTCTTTGCAAAGTTTGTGAAGTTTTTTTTCAGTCATTCCATTTGCAGCTCCATGTGTACCAATGCCCATAGTTGATGTTTCATTGTTTATGTGTATAAGAAAGATGGGCAGCATATTACTCATCAACACTATTTGTTTAAAAGCCATTGAATGTTCCCCGTCTGGCATCTTTAAATAACTATTGGACAACATTTTAATACTATTGATTTTATTCTCTTAGTCTTGTATCAGTTTCAACTTGTAGAAATGTAAACTTGAAAATAAAATTTTTGGTTTCTTTACATGAGTACATAAAGCAGTGCAATTTTACTTAAATATATGCTGTAGTGACACAGATGTTCTGATAATATTACTTTAGTCACTTATATTATGTCACACTACTTTGATGCAACCCAAGTTCATCAAGAGTGCTGTGCTGATTTTTTCTCTTTGCCTTATCTTGGGTTAGCATTTCCCATTAAAGTGATATGATTGAAAAAAAGCAGAGTATATGCAACAGTCTTCTGGTTTTCTTTCTTTGTGGAATGATTTTTCTTTATAATACAGTCATAACTGAACTTTCTGAGTCTATCTTTGTGCTGTTTTGAAAACAATCACTTATATGATTCTAATTTCTCTCATTCCAAAGAACTGCTTTTGAAAATGTTCTTCTTTATCAACTCACTCAATGAAATAGTATATTATTTTGAAATAAATGTAAAAAATTGGAAATGCAAAGGAAATTGATAAAACATATAGCAATAGAACAAGATAAATTAGTTTAATCACAAATTTTATTTTAAAAAGATATTTCAAAAAAGTGGAAGGATGATACAAGCTTTATTAATGTGGAATGTGATATGTATGAGTAAGCATTTCATTTTACTATCATCTCACCAGTGGTCTGCAGCCTCCCTGGCTACCCTCACTTCAGTTAAAAACTGGGAGAAATGTCATGAGGGACCTCCTCCATGAGGATGTTTTCAGATCATGAAGTGCAGGAAGCAAGAAAGTCTATAGATTAATGACAGTGATGGTGACAACTTCTTCTACCACCACTGCTAGAATCCTTGGTTACTACATAACAATAGTGTAAGTTTAAAAACAACTCCCAAAGAAATTCACATGAAATTATAAAACATCCTGAGCATGAGGAAGAAAAATGGAAGCCTCTTCTCTGAGTGAAGCAAATTTCCAGGAAACTGAAAGTTAAATTTTGGCAAGCACCAGCTTGGATATGGTCAGTAAGCAGGTGAATCATAGAAATAAGCTCATCTAAACATGTTTTGAGCACAGCTGGAAGCTGGAAGGGAAGTTTCATTTTGAAGATAAATAGAAATTGTGGCATTTTTGTGCTTTTATGGGACAAATTATCTTCAGTTAAATGACTGATATGAAAATGAGAAAGAAGATTACATTAAAAATAAGGTACTATATACTGACCATTTAAATTTTATCTGTATCCAGAAATGTATACATAAATTCTAGTGATATTTTTACCTGCTTTCAATCATATCTTGCTCATTTCTTTATTGGTACCATAAATTTCAATTTAGTCAATATTGTTTCTCTCTACCTCCTTGGAATTTTGATGTGCTATCTGAATATAGTATATGAACACTACTATGGTCTGATTGTTTAAACTTTTCATTTACCATTAAGCATTCAGTATTATTGCAAGGAAATAATTCATACCCCAGTTTTATGACCCTGCTCAAAATTATAGCTACTTTTAATTAACTGATTTAATTACTTTGATGGATAGTTGAATGGTTTTAGCATTACCTTATGATTTTTGCATGAGGCGTTTGGAGAAAATTTCATTATTTAAGATATGCTAGTCTCCACTGTTGTCCCATGTGCAGCAAATCAAACTTGCTTCTTGTATTATTTTTACCAAGTTTAGACATCACCTACTTATTTTTAAAAACATTGTGTAATCTTAATGTTGTCATCCAAATAAACACCACTCTCATTATGAGAGAGGCTGTATTTTCCCAATACCTGGAAACTCTATTCCTATAGATTTGTTTACAACTCCACATGACTCCTTCCACTATATAAGTAAACAAAGCATGGTTGCTGTAGGAACACTGACTGAAAGAAAAATCCCTAAATGAAGTGGTTTTGCAGGCTGAAGTTTCAACAAAGGTACAGAAAAATTCAGGTTTCTACAAACCATCAAGCTAATTTGTGGGAAATATATGAAGCAGGACATGGATGTGGGAGAAGTAAGGAAGCAGGCATGGTTTACAAGGATAGAAAAGTATGGAGAGGTATAATGGGTGGTTTGGTAAAAAGTAGATTTAGCTACCTTTCCATCCTTTTTACTTCTTTTGTATCTAAATTCCTTTGCACTGCTATTTCTTACTCATTTTCTGCTTCTGCATAGCACTATTTACCTTGAGAGGGAACAGTATGATGTGTATGCAGTTTGGCACGAGAAGTTTCATCCTTCTTCCATTAGAATCAGAGTAATTTCTGTGGGCAAGATTCAGAAGATACATCTTTTACAAACAATGACCTGAAGTTCTATAAAGGTGCTATCACAGATCATGACCTCAGAACTTTGGAAACATTTTGAAAAGGTGTTTATTCATTAAAAAAAAATTGGTATCTTCCATGATCTTAAGTTGATAAAATATACTCATGTACATGGAAGAAGTCAGACATGCAGTTGAACAATTTACCTTATTTCGTAATGTTTAACTTATGAAAAAGGAACTAGAATAAATATTTGTCTAGAACTCCTGCCTTCCATTGTCATACAAATCCAGGATCTCTATGGTTACATAATGGTGGAGACAGCATGTTCCACTTCTCCACACTGACAAGATTCTCATGTCTTGCAAAGCTAGGTTTGTTTCAACCATGGCAGTTTAACTAAACCACATGATTGGATTCACACAACAGTTTTGGATGATGTACAAACCCATACAACAATCTGGATGGCTTCACTTTCATTATATGTTATTGTAGCTTTAACTCTATGTTTCAAAATTATTTGAAATCTGCCTCTACTAAAGCATATCAGGGTGAACTTGGACCTGCCATGATAAACTTCAGAATACCTCTTATGTTTCCAAACTAAACTTGACTTAAACAAATAAGTCTTTTTAAAAAGGGATCAGTATCATTCTATAAAGCAAGGCAAGAGTTTCAAGCTTTAGCTCTTCAAAATATCAGTGGGAATCACATGAGCCTTATAAGCTTGCTTAGAAAATAAAAATAGCAGATTACTTTGGACACTTGCCTACTCTGTCAGGAAGGAAGGAAGGAAGGAAGGAGGGAAGGAGGGAAGGAGGGAAGGAGGGAAGGAGGGAAGGAGGGAAGGAGAGGGATGGTAGGAAGTATTCCAACAGGCAACCTCACCAGTTGGCCTTCTAGTAAATGAGTGTTTTATTATCATCCTCACTGCAGAAACCATACTGTAAATAGTCCTGCCTCCCAACAACTGCAATTTTGTGGAAGCACACAGCTTGTGCCTAAAATTACAGATATGGTCTCTCTATCCCATCCTAATCCTCATAGTGGGAGATCCTTGGTTCAGTAGAATGATACTGAAAACCTCATCAAACAATGTTCCTTTAGCTGGATGAATGGTAGATGAGTGCTTCTTACTTCTTGCCTATCCTCTCTACTTTTTATCAAAATAGGAAGAAATAGGCTTCTGTGGTTTTGCCAGCTATCCCATTTTCTTTCACTTACAAAGCATAAGCTAGACAGACACCCCATTTAGCTCTCTCCAGGGAAAGGGGTATATTGAGATATTGACTGTAAAGCCTCAAGTACAGTAAAAAAACCAAGTATGTGTTTATATTTCAAAATCCTTCCATTGGGTTTCTTTTTTCGAGCAGGGAAGGGGGATGAAAGGTCTCGGATTTAGCTGTGACAAATTGTCAAGGAAAGTTTTTTTTTTATTATTATTCTTTGCAAGTATCATGCTTCAGTCTTTCCTGCATTTCACCTAGCAGTTTGGTTGTTCATCAAAGAACTCCATTTCAGCCCTTTGTCAGCATAAAAATGCTGCAGAAGACTGGTCATCCTATCTGAATGGACACATGCTAATTCCTATCACCCCAAGGATGGCACTGAGCAAAATGAGAATAGATTTTGACTAAGCTTTCCTTTTGGTTGGCTACTGTGGAAGGAGAACAGATTTTTTTTTTAACTTGAATTGACACCTAGACAAGAAAGCAGGATGTGTTCAATGCTATTGATTTTGTATTTAGAATCCAGTGAAATGTCCAGTTCCAATTGCTGGATTGGAAAGAGATGCACATTGGTCACAGTAAAAGAAATGAGAAAAATTGGATTTTTCATAGCTATTTGCAAAGATTTGCCATGAACGATTTTCATTCAGAACACCATAAAACCAGTAGGCCCCTTTCTGTATGTAGGAATTAAGTGAACAAAAGTGTGCATAATACTTAAGAGGAAGATTGACATTCTTTTCATTGTTACTCTTCCAGATATCAAGTTCTGTCACACGTTTGATGGGTTCACTGAATGTATATAGCTGTAGACTATCACTGCTGTTGTCCCGATAGATTAGTGCAACAATTATACTGCAAAATTAGTAACAGCATTTTGCAGAAGTTAAAATAGATCACTCCTTCTTCAAATACCTCAGGTCTTCTTAGTACATCAGATTAATCTCGACTTGAATTCTTTTCTCCAGCCATTGTCTACTTGTTAAAACTGTCATTAGAATGAAAAGCAAACCAATTACTGTTGCTTTTCCTTTTATGGGTTGGTGAAAACTAAGGCTCAGGATAGAAACAAGGTGAAGAAACTTTCCAATTATCCCTTCGAATAATGTGGACTTAAACCCAATGAGAATCTTTGCAGTGCATAGTTTGTTGGCATTTCTAAAGCAGAAAGTGTTTTGGAATGACATTAAAATTGGACAGGAGATGAAAGAAGGTTGAAATGTCAGCACTATATTAATAGTTTCCAAAGCAAATAACCAAAAAAAAAAAAAAAAAAAACCTTTGGGAAATCAAGCTTGTACATGTGCATTGATTTATTCCCTAGTTGGCTGTCAAGTGATATGGATTTAGAATAGGCAATATTTGTAGTCTTATTAACAGACATATTCTCTGTCTACTGATAGGGAATATTATTTGGAAAAGGTGGTGATTTTAAGTAACACCATACAATAAGCTTTACTTAGTCACTGAAACCTCACAGTTGCTCACTAAATTTATAGCAGAGTTTACAAACCACTGCTCTTCCAGATGTTCTTGGAAGAATTCCTATAAGCCCCAGCCACGGGGGTGACGGATGCTGGCCATTATCTCAGGAACAGGTGGAGGCATAGTTTCCAACATCTGCCTTATTGTGTTCCATTCAAGTATTCATACAATTGGCTAGATGCCATAAATCTAAGCACCTGAAATACTTTAAACATTTGGTTATTGGAAAGCTACTGAGAAACAGAACTGATTAATAATTAAAAATAAATATAGAAACCTTCTGTGATACTGTCCTCTAAGAGGCATACCTGTAGACTATTATTTCTTTAGTGCTTTATTCAGTTTGCTGCCTTGAACAAATTGGATAGATTATTTCTCCTTTGTATATCATCCAAGTTCAACATCTTGAACAAATCGCAAAATCCCAAGGAGTAATTAGTACATGCTTCAGCATGGCAGTCTAGATTCAGTGGCTTTAGAAGTCTCTGGTTAGTGCAGTCATAAACTCATATCTCTTCATGGATAGCCTTTACTCATTTACAGATCCACTTATCTTTGTTTCATTCTTGTTTCTTTGCCTCCCCTCTTACTTTTGTAGCTTAACCATGCTGTCAAAATGTAAATTATAAGCTCCTTAAGCCAGGCCCAAAACTTATGCTATAGAGAAGTGGACCATTAAAATGGATATAATTCCACCAGAAATTGAATCCATTTCCCCTCTATAAAATGTGCTGTGCTATTTTCGTGTCTGAAAACCAAGTGGCAACACTTCTATGTGCTTAAATGACATTTTTCCCAGTGGTGCTCTATTTCCATATCAAAATGAACTTCACAGACAGAAATGCTGAGACAAAACCCATACTCTCTGATTATTTTCCTGCAATACACAAAGACATTTTAGACAGCTGAGGTCACAAATCAGCCCTTTTTCAACATCTGGGCAGGGGCCATATTTTATAAGTTTGCCTAAGTACTTCTGCATAAACCCAGCCTGATGCTAGCATCTCTTTAGCAATGACGGATGGATGGATGGATGATAGATAGATGAGAGAGAGAGAGGGAGAGAGAGAGAGAGAGAGAGAGAGAGATTCAAAAGCAGACTTTCCCAGTCTAGAATCCTTCAAGTGTGTTGGAATTGCAGCATCCAGAATTGCTAGTTAGCGTGGCTAGGCTAAGAATTTGGGGAGGTCTGGTTCCAAAGCTTCACAGATTGGCCAAAGCTACCTATTTCTGTGCACATTGAAAGATCTGCACTTATGAATCTGTACAACTGAACTCAGGAAAAAGTTGGACAATATGGGATAATCAGACTAAACTCACAAGGCAAAGTGAATGAAGCCAAGAATGAAGCATAAAAAGAATGCCTCTTGTTCATTGAAAAGCTATTCCCAGCCAAAGCCATTCAATGACAGGTGCAAGCAATTATGCCACCAGTTGTTTTAATTGATCTGAGACAAATTGTGCAGGTGAGGATGTGAGTAATAATAACTACAGCCATCAATTTATATTTATTGTTGCTCTCATGAGGAGCAAATGGAATAGATTTGGTCTTTGTGAGTTGCTAAAGAGTGCTCCCAAGTATTTAGGATTGATGTAACTGGGATCATATTGAGAGCACACAAAGTCAACTGTTATAAATCACTTGCCCCTACCCCCATGATTTGTAGGGTTGGTTTTACCAGGATATTTTTTTAGTTTGATCGAAATAGCAAGATCTGTCAATCAGATTATCCCTCCACATCTTCCTTTTAAATATGGATGAATTCACAGTATAAATGGAAAGATATATTTCTGATAATGGTATCAAAATTACACTTGGTGCAGACAGGGAAGAAATCTTTTTCCCCTTCTCCATCTTCACAATATTAGAAACTGTGGTCTTCCAAACCAAATGATTGGAAATTGCAGGACAGATAGAAGAAAGTATTTCTTAAAGCTTTTAGTTAAACAATGGGATTTGTTACCATAGAATATGGGGAGGTCTTTAAAAAGAGGCTCAGATAAGCTTTTGGAGGATAAGGCTGCCAATGGTTATGAATAATGATGACTGCATATTGTCTCAAGTATCAGAGATAATTGGTTCCAACTAAAGCTTTCCCACCCTTTAAAATAATATATGCAGAAATGAAACATTGTAAGGAGTCTAGCTGCTGAGCTAGATCAAGTGGGGCATAACTGAATTTACACCTTAGACCTGCCCTACACAGGATGTGTTTAGCCTCAAGAAATGTGGAGGGACAAGAAAAATGAATTTTCTATGCATTCATAATCCATATAATTACCAGGGTTCTATAAACTTGAGATGACTTACCATATCTCCCATTAAACATATTGCATCTTACCTCCACTTTAAGCTTTAATACTCATAAGTCAAAACTGATTTTTAAAATTTTCAATAGAGAACATGTGGTGAGTCCAGATGTTCAGGCTTAATGTGTCCCTGTAGGGTCATAAGATAGTTGCATTCAAGAATTGGAAGGTAAAAAAAAAGAATTTTTTCTATAATGCAATGTAAAATATGGAAATAGATATTAAATGCAATAAAAGAGAAAAATGTATTCCACAGAGACTGGTATCTGCTATTTGGAGTTCTCTGGCTCATTTCAAGTTTGTGGACCACAATAATGATATACTGTAAGTATATATGTGTGTTGTAAAAAATAAACCACACTGACTTCAGACATGCTGTCTCCCAGATAAGTGGATATGGAACTGAATATATAGAGTCCTCTGAGTTCTATTTAGTGCAGTGTGTTATTTAGCACATACTATGGTTCACAGTTGCATGGTATAATGGCTCAGAACCACAACAAACTATTGCTGAGAAGAAGAAAAATTTGATAATCAATAAATTCTAATAGACAATTTTATTGGTTTTTTTTTCTTTTTTGTTTGATCTTATTGTGCTTTATATTGTTGGTTGGTTGAAATATTAATTTTTATTGATGCTATAAGCTTCCTGGGTGCTGCTCAAAGACATGGGATATTAATAAATATACTAAGTGCTGTATAGCTTCCTTCAGTATTAACAGCCCAATCTGGAAAACTAACCTCTTGGAGATGTTCAATTTATGATGCAAAAAGATTATTCTTGAGTATAAGGACTTTCACTCAAATATGAAACTATAGTTAGTGAATCTACAACAGGGGTAGGAACAGGTCCATGGCCAAATTAAGAATTAAAGGGTTATTATATTGGCAAGGATCTCCACATCTCATCTGGTGCAGCAAGGTTAAAATATATATATATATTTTAATCAAGTATGGAGATTAGATTTTCTCTTATTCTAAAATCCTACACATACTCAAGAAAGACAGATGAATATATTTATTGCAGAGAATTAGGAAGCCATATTATGAGAAGTTCATCTAATTGTTAGGATTGTTGCTCCTGTACCACTCTTCTTGCATTGCAACCTCTTTCATTGCCTGAATTCCTTGATTCCGTGGGTGGGTTGGTGGTAGAAATGTTCAGGCTTATGGTCTTGGGGGATTTCAACCTGCCTTTTTTGGTGGAAGAACTTGAGGTTGATCAGGAATTCATAATCACTGTGGCTGCCGTGGATCTGATTGATGTCATCAAGAACCTGACACATAATGGTGGTCAGTTGCCAGATCTCTTTTTCATGTTGGGGAAGTGGCAGCATGATCTGGAGTTGGGGAGATCACTATTACTCCCCTGTTATGGCCAGATCACCTTCTGATTTACCTGGAGTGCTCCAGTGCTGTTTCCTGCTGCAGGAAGGCTGAACCTATTCAATTGGTCTGCCTCAGGCAACTAATAGACTATGAGTTTCAGAGGAAGCTTGGGGTTGTTCTTGAAGGTCTAGAGTGTAATCTGATTGAAGGCTTAGTTGGTGCTTGGAATGAGAGGTCTCGTGGGGCTAATCTGGATCAGATTACATTTATGAGGCATTTCTCATCCTGCAGACCTCAGCGTCTTCTTTGATTTACCAAAGATCTGAGGGAGATGAAGAGTGAGATGAGATGCCTGGAGTGCTGCTGGAGGCCAACAAGGAGTGAACCTGCCAAGCACAGGTTAGAGTCACTATTAAAGTCTACTTTGTAGTAGTAAGGATGGCAAAACATCAATATTTCTCTATTTATATTGCATCTGTGGACTGCCACCCTAGGGAGGGTAAAACAAGAGGTTTTTCTTCAGAGCTGCTGTGAGGAATATGCTAGGCATCTGATGGATGAAGTTGCTCAGATTCACTCCAACTTGGACTCTGGCCTTCAGGCAAGTTCTATGGAGGTAACTTGCCTGGTGATCTGGGATAAGTTTGATGCTGTTGGGCCTGATGAAGTGGGCAGGGTTCTGGAAACTGTTACTTTAGCCATGTGTGTGGTGAACCCATGTCCCTCCTGGTTAGCTCAGGCTTCCCAGGATATAATGTGTGCCTGGATCCTGGAAGTGGTGAATTCATCCTTGAGAGAGGGGCTGGTCCTGCTGATGCTTAAAGAAGCAGTGCCTTACCACCACCCCAAGAAGCCATTGGTGAATCTGACAATTTTTAATAACTTCACCCCATCTCCAATCTTCCCTTGGGTCAAGTCATCTAATGGTACAGGATGAAGTATCAACAGTGTGCATCTCCACTGCAGCTGACCAAATGATGTCTCAATGTTTGGAGGCTGTGGGAGTCTAGATGGGGAAGAACAGCTCACCCTAGCAAACTGAGGGGCTTTGGATTATAGGGCCCTTTAGTGTTCCTCCATCTTTGATTCTGGATGAAGTTGTACTTCCGCAAATAGAACTGGTGCACAATCCAGGGTCCTCCTGGACTTACGGCTCCTGCTCAAAAAGTAGACAGCAACCACGGCAGAAATACTTTTGGAATTCTTGGTGCTCTTTGATTTGATCGTCTGCTTGCAGATGTTTCATTATCCAACTAGGTAACAATATCAGTGCTTTCAATAGGTAATGAAATGTCTGCAAGCAAACAACCAAGCTCAGAGAGCACCAAGAACTCCACCGTTCAACCATGAGCTACAGATATTTTCTTCTGTAGGAGGGCTTTTGCACAACTTTCCCTTGTGCATCAGTTGTGCTCTTTCTGGGAGGCACTGCTCATAATCACTCCTGTATTTGTGACCTTCTAAGTGGATTATGCAGTACTTTAAATATGGGACTGCCCTTGAAGACCATCTAGAAGCTGCAACTGGTGCATAATACACCAAGTTATCCAATCAGTTATGGGCAGATTTCCATATGCATATGTTACCACAGCTGCCTGCACTGGCTCCCATTGTGCTTCCCAGTGGAATTTAAGGTGCTGGTTGTCACCTTCATGTAATGGAGCTGGGTTATTTGCAGGACAACTTCAGTCCACTCCCAAACCTACCAGGTCTGACAGGAGAGGCACACTTTTAAAGAATACCAACTAATTGGACCGAGGAAACAACCTTTTCTGTTGCAGTGCCTATCCTTTGGAACACTCTTTGAGATTAGAGTGGCCCCAAACCTGTCAGCCCTTCAGAAAGCTCTGAAGACCTGGATGTACTCTAGAACATGGGATCAGGTGGTCAAGTGGCTTATGAAATGTTATTGATACTGATGAGGTTCATTGGGTTTGTTTTGGGCAACTATTGCAGGTTTTATGTTTGTGTTGTTGTCTTTTGTATTGTTGTTAATGTGTTATTAGCCACCCAGAGTTGCATTTGCAGCCATATCAATAAAATAAATAAATAATAATGTCCAAGAATCCTTTTCTTTACATATTATAGTCCAAAGGTTTGAATCCTGGCTCTCTTCTTTGTGTCTTTATGAGTCAATGTCTCTGTGACTACATATTTCCCAGCCTTGGCTATCTGTCATTCTCTCTGAGAATCACAGATTTCTACTTCATTGGCTTCAGTCCTTACATCATCTTTCTCTCTATCTTCACCTTCTTCTCAGTTTATGGAACTGGTGATGGCCAGGAACATCTCCCTCCCCTTACCTCCATCCATGGGAAATTGGAAGGTGAAAGCCCCCTCATTCATTCCCGTTATTTCATCAACTAGAGTGACAGTGTCCCCCCTTTCCCACTTTTAACTCTCTCAATCACTTCCTCCTCTTGGTTGAGGTTTTCAGGAAGAGGAGGAATTTTCATTTATTCAGCTAAAGTTGAGAAGAATTCGCCCCTTTCAGGTTTTTTCTTTCTTCTTCTTCCTTTTTTTTTTTTGGTGAACCCCGTTGTCACTGACTAGTCAATACAATATCTCCATCCCCCAACCTGATTCCATCTCCCTGACAGTTGGAACTGTTGACAGACACCAAGGCTACAACTTGTGTCCAGTCAGGGGGTTGTGGTTTATGAGGATATTGCAAATGGAACAATTGAAAGAAGACAGGTGGGTACATATCCTCTGTTGATTACCCTGCTGGGTAGCCATTACAGTGAATTAAATATTCTAGATTTCTCCTTATCCCCCCCTCAGTGATGGGAATCTAAAATAATTACACTTCAAATTACTCTTCCCTCAACCAAGGTGGAAGTGGGTGGTGTGGCAGAAATATAGAAAGGGTGTTAGAGGACTTGAAGGAAATAGTGGGAAAAGGATGTATCTTCATTGTAGGTGGAAATGACAGAAAAGGATTACTGTAATTATCTGTGCACTGTGGTAAAAAATCCAATAATATGGCATTTTGGACAGTTGCGTGGAAGGGAAGAATCTGGTAGAAAGATGGGTATGGCCTCCAAGAGCAATGGGGCAGGGTGGAGTGGGGTGGGAGGACATTCCTGATGATGATGGTCATCAGAACATTTGTTGAGGCCTTGGCATGATCCAGTAGTGACATGCAGTTCCTAGAGCTAATGAAGGGCTGTAAAACTTGATGCAGCAGATAAGAGATGTAACCATACATGGCTTGAATTGGCAGAATATGAGTAGCTGTATGAGATATGAGTTAAGCTATAAGTGAATACAGCCATAGTCAGGATAAATGTCTTGATAATAATTTGCACTGCAATGAAGGGATGGCTCCAAAATATTTGCATTTGTCTTTTGTGTTCTGTTTCACCTCAGATGATGAGCAGAAGACAAATGGACTATTATACTGAATAGGTGAAAAAGCTTTCCAAAATTGTGCCACGAAGTGTGGTCCTCTATTAGAAATGAGATGATTGGGCAAACTGTGGCTCCAACAAATAAGTTGAATAAATAGATGAACTGCCTCAGAAGTGGAGGGGAGGCCACAGGAAGGAATAAAATGGTCCATCTTAGAGAAAAGATCAACTACTACTACAGTGGCATCCAATCCTTGACACATAGTATCACAGTAATAAAGTACAAGGAAACTAAGTCTCAAAGCCTTTGAGGGAGGGTCTGTAATACACCAGCTTGTTGGTAAGAACCTTGGCACGGTGACATGATGAACTGTAGGCCTTGTTACATGTCCTAACACAAAGTCAAGGAGATGGATCATTTTAAATGTTCCAAATTGCCCAGCTATCATGATGGCATTTCCTGAAGGTCTTCTACCCAAATCCATAAATAGGAATCTTGCTGTTACTGAGTCTCAACTGATCTGTTACGAAAGGCTTCTTCCTTCCAGTTCCATAAGTCTCACAGGGCAGGATTTGTGATGGGTCACATTTTCTGGTTGTATAATAAATGTGGGAAGAGGATTATAGCATAAGAAATAGCATGGCGTATATGATAAAATATCAGCCTGCTGGTTCCAAAAGCTAAGTATGTAAATGATATGAAAGTTAATATGGGAAAATCATTGTGCCTTGCTATAGCATAGATCTGTTTGAAGTCTGTAAGTATTCCAAATTCCTGAGAACAATTTAAACCTGGTTAAATGTTCCATGCCTTAAAGGGTATGTCACCAACGTTGAAAAGCATCTTCAGGAGTCAGAAGCACCTTGTTAAAACCATCATAATTTCATGATAGGTAGTCCTTGCTTAGTGACTGCCTCATTTAGTGACTGTTTGAAATTACGACAGTGCTAAAAAAACAATTTAGTGACCAGTCCTTGCATTTATGACCTTCTTAGAGTCTCTCTGCTCTTATTTTCACTTGCTTATTTACCTCATACCAAGATTTCCTCAAAGAGAAAGAACCCTAGTTCAGCTGAAGGAAGTAGCAAGAAGCAAAGGAAAACCAAAGTAAAATCATAACCACAGTCATGATCACGTGATTTTCTTTTAGCGACCACTTTGCTTAATGACTGGGTTACTGGTCCCAATTGTGATCACTAACTGAGGACTATCTGTAAAATGAAAGTAGCCTTTGAGGAAAAAAATGCATTGGGGAGCAAGGTGGTCATCAAACTCGAGTGGATTGTAAAAGCACAGCACCCACAGGCAAACCAGAAGCATCAGCCTGAACCACAAAGGGGACCCTTGCGATCTGTATGTCTGAGAATGGGTTGGTAAGTGGATGCCTGTTTGAGCAGGAGAAAAGCTTGTTGGGGCTGGAAAGCCCATTTAAGAGCTATCCCTTTCTTGTTAAAGAAAAAGGCTTCCTAGGTTCCTTCATCTCGTTTCCAGATGCTGCTGAAGTTTACAAGAGAATAGGAAAGAGAGTATCCATAAAATTGTTTTGTGTTGTTTGTAGTCTGCAGTGAATAATGGTTCACTATAGATTCAACTTGGTGGGATATTCCTCTTCTGGTCTTGTTTAGTAGACTTTTCGTGGCAGTTGTACATCAATTTAGCATTGCAATATTTGTTCACTATGAATTTAATAATCATAAAATTATGCAGACTTAATTAACTTCAAGCTCTGCTTATATCCAAGAATCCCAGGTGTAATTCCTGTTTACAGAGGGCAAAGACATCTCATCATCCCCATACAATTAACTTCCATATGTGCCTAATTACAAATGCAGCTACATGTTTACACAGGTAAACCTCTAGTGAGGTTACCTTGGACTATATTGTTTTCTCTTTTTTCCCTATACTTCTAACCAGCTTTCGGTATAAATCCCTGCACTGACAGTTAACCATCTGTCAGTTACAGTAGAAATATTGAGATGTTATTTCCTCCTTTCTTATACAGAATGTGTCTAGTAGGTAAAGTTGTAAATCATTATAGGTTTAGTGAATAGTGTAGGACCACCTTATATTTCAACTCACGTGGATCTGATCATTCCTGGACTGAACACCACTGATAGCCTTATGGGCTTTCAGTTAGTATTCCTGGCTGAATATTGTGCAAAGAAAATGCTGGATTTGTTGATCTCTTGAGTTGATTCAGCAATGCTCCACTTAGATTCCTATGGAATTTTCTAAAGCAGAGTGGAATATAAAGTAACAAATCAGTTTGTGGGAAGCAATAGATTCACAGAGTCATAACCCACAACTAAAGGGAATGTGGGCAAGAAGATCTTGGTTTTTTAAAGCTCTGAACCATAATAGTAATTCCAATGTAGGTCAGCCTTTATACAGTTATTGGGGCTGGGGCGTGGGAGTACAGATATCTAAAAGTATCCAAGCTATTTCTAGAGTTCCCTAAAATGATTAACTTCATAAAACAGTTTTGACATTGGGGGCTTGGATCTTTATTTCCCCTCTCCATTCTTGTTGAATACTTCCTGCTTCTTTGGGAAAGCTGTCCCATATGTAGAATTGTTCATAAAAATCACATTCAGCTTGTTTGTTCAGATGAATGGAAACAAAGGGAGTAGCTGCCAGAGGGAAAGTAGAGAGATATGCATACACAATAAAAATCATCCCATTGGATTCTCTGTATTAAAAGTGCTTGCATAACCTCTGGGAAATATGCTTGTGGTACACAGTGATCTCCCCTATTGTATTTTGTTAGCAGCCTGCAAATTTCCTTCTGCCAATGGGATAGATTGTAAATATTTTGAAAGATGTTATAATAGCTTCCATCGTACTTCACCTTTTATATTTCACTGAAAACAATATAAATTTACATATTTACTCTCAGTAATTTATTGTAGGGGAAAAAGCACTACTCCAAGCTTTTGGAAAAGGAAAAGGAAAAAGAAAAAAAATGGAACGAAATGTAAGTTTCTGTTCCATTGTTTGAGAAATACAGTATCAGATCCTGCATCAATCAGATGTCCTCTTGGTTTTGGAGGGCTTTGGTAGAAAGAAGCATCTTGCTTTTTCCTCTGAAAGGATGAACAGAATTAATACAGCTTAGAATAACGGAGACAAGAGAAAAGATACCTGTTTCAAGGAGCGATTCATCACAACTGTCACTTTCTTCATAATTAAACTCTAATCTCTGTTGAGCAAGGAGTTTCTAAGGAACAACATATTCATAATATGTTAGATCCTCTTATTTAGAAAAAGGGAGTGGGGAAAAGCAGTGTTATGGTGAATGTGAAATGGGATTCCACTATGCTTTATTATTTCTAGACTCTATAGTTTAATGGCTAAATTTGCACATCATGTTAAGCCAAGGTTTGTTGAGAACAATGCTAAGCCATAAACCATGAACTTTGGGTAAAGTACATTCACAGAATGCTAAGCTATAAACAATGGTTTACAGGTCGCAGTGCCTGCGTTCACATCTTGTGCTACGCTGTAACATTATTCTGTGTGAATCTACATGATGTGTGAACGCAGCCATTGGAATTTGTAAACCATCATTCTAACTAACAAATCATGTTACGATGTAGTGTAATGTATACCCCCAACCATCGTGTTTAATTTTTTTTCTAAATTAACTCAGCCACGCAAATATATGACATGAGAAATGGTAAGACATGGGGAATCCTACTATAAAGTTAATGAGGTGTGTTCCTGATGTGACTGGGAGTAATCTGGTCTAATTAGTTCCCCCTCCCTTAAATAGCCATCATCTTATTTAGTTTTGCAAAAGCAGTTCCAGTCAATACTCTCAGTCAATGCACTGGTCAGTGACTCTGCTAAACTATATTCTGGTTCTTTTATGTGACAAATACCCTTGATTTTTATAGCAGTTATACTGGTCATTGAGCTAGGATAGATGAGCTTTAATAGATAGTTAAATGTCCGCTACTTGGTCTTTGGATAGATGCCTAGCATTACAGCACATTATTTATCCATGTATTAATTAGAAGGCATATTCCACACTGTAGAGAGGCAGATGAAAAACAAAACCTGAAACATGAGCAAGTTTTAGCTAGGATATAATCAGGAATATAGGGGTACCTTGTGTGGCAGTGATGTATTTCAAATAATTATATGGGAGAATATAGAAGGTGTAAGCTGAATGACTAGACCTTTGTCAGCATTGGAAATGTCATATATACAACAGAAGAATTACTATATCACCTCCAAAGAACTGTACAACCAGTTTACTTTGACTAGTGATGTTTGGGCCTTCTGA
Organism: Python bivittatus; assembly: GCF_059951505.1. Lineage (NCBI taxonomy): Eukaryota > Metazoa > Chordata > Lepidosauria > Squamata > Pythonidae > Python > Python bivittatus. Next base: position 16,390,681 of record NW_028277035.1, read on the forward strand.
AGCTCAATGGAGATTCAAAAATAGTTTCAGTCATGCTATTCAATTATTTGATTTCCCCCAAGACTAGTCATGCTTTTTTGAATATGTTCCAGTGGATGATTTTATGCAGAACACCCATTGACACTGTTAGGGTTCTCTTATGACCTCAGGCCATGAGCAAACCAACCAATCTGTTGAATTAGGGCAACATGTGCACTTGGCTATGGAAACACCTTTTGTAATTTATATATGAAAAGGCACCCCAAAATGGCAGGTATGAATGTTCCCTTGTATTAAATCTAAATCAGAATTTATAGCAACTATTAGGAGTGGTATAAGGATATTTCAAGCCTTGGAGAAGGTGCAATACAGTACAGGTAGTCCTCATTTAGCGACTGCCTCATACAGTGACCCTTCACAATTACAACAGTGATGAAAAAGCAACTTTGTGACCCATCGTCATATTTATAACCTTTGCAAGTTTTTTAAAAAAGGAAAGCTGAAGTAAATTCAGAAGCATAGCTGTGGTTTCACTTACTGACTGTTTCACTTAACAACCAAGTTGCCAGTTCCAATTGTGGTTGCCAAATGAGGATTACCTGTCAATAACAATGGCTTGGGAAGGGCTTTAGCTCACTCATGGACCTGAATTCTGCATGTAGAATGTCCTACTTTCAGTCAAGGCATCCCCAGATAGTCCGGAAAAAATAGTTTATACTCTGATACCATAAAAAAGACACTTTCTTCTGATCCTGTGACTTTGTATCTTCCAGATGGATTTGGTGTCCTAAATCCAACTTTTCTACAGAATACATATTTCTGCCAAAGAATAACACAGTTTTTGTTATAATTTAGTGATTTCAACCATGGAAACTCATGGAATTTTACTGAAATATTAATTATGGAAAAAAGGACAAAGGCCAGCAAATAATTGGCATAGAGCCCTTGATCAATTATCCTGTTAAAATGAATAGGAAGCTGCAAAATAAGAAAAGTAATTTTATTTATTTTTTTAGAACTTGTACTTTTTGGGTAAGTGGGAGTGTTACAACTGTTAGAGAGCAATAATCTGACACTGGAGATCAGCTCCGTAACATTTTAACCTTTTAAATTATTATGGTTTGTCGCACAGTCAGCCAGATGTTTAGATGGGATTTTGGTATTTTTATCCACCTATCGAGTCCTTCCCAAGGATCTGGGATAAGCAGATGTTGTTTGATGTTTTGATGGCGTTAAAGGTATAATTGCAGGATGTAAACTATTTCAAGTAAACCTGCCTTCTGCAATTGACTGATGGTGATTTTGTCAGTGCCGATGGTGTTCAAGTGGTGTTCCAGATGTTTTGGGATTGCACCCAAGGAGCCTATAACTATTGGTACTATCTTTGCTTTCTTTTGCCATAGTCGTTCTACTTCTATTTGCAGGTGTTTGTATTTTGCAATTTTCTCCAGTTCTTTCTCTTCTATTCTGCTGTCTCCAGGTATTCCAAAGTCCACTATCCATACTATTTTGTCTTCCTTATCAACAATTTTTAAGTCTGGGGTGTTGCGTGGCAGGTGCTTGTCTGTCTGAATTCTAAACTCCCAGGCACTTTGGCTTCTTCTTCATTTTCTATTATTTGGTCTGTTTTGTGGTCCCGCCAGTTCTTGCTTGCAGGCAAATGGTATTTCTTGCAGATATTCCAATGCACCATTGTTGCTATGTGGTCATGCCGTTGTTTGTAGTCAGTTTGTGCATTATTATGATTATTATCCATAATAAACATTGTGAAACTTTCCTAAGATTTACTGTGTGGTTGGACAAAATCCATACCTTATCCCTATGCAGGTTTCCAGTATCAGTAGCTACAAGGAGCTGGCCATTAATTCTTCCTGACATATGAATATATTGAAGTCCCTATGGTCAGAGAGGTAAGATTTAACCTGTAATAATAATAAAAATAAAAAGATGTTACAGAAAGCTCATATAAAGCAGAGTACTTTGCTTATAGTGAATCCTTTGTTCATTGCATATGACAGCTGTGAATCTAGACATGCCAAAGTTAATTTAGCTTCTTTAGCTGATGCTTTGCAACTGTTCCTTGAAAAAAATCAGTGAAGAAACTGTTGGGCATCTATAGCTCCTGCTGATTATTTTGAATATATTATTTCGGTTGCTTCATTGTTTTGGTCCTCCCTAAACCTTTTTCTGACACATTTTTATGGAAGTCAAAGAGAATTGTTTTGATTGTGATGGCAAAGAAATATATTAAATAAATAAATAAACAAATCTCTCCTATATACCTTATTCGGTGGTTTTTCCAATAGCTTACCCAGAAGTATAATGTAATACCCGACTCTCACCTGATTTGGATCAAATGGTAAGTTATACCTAATGCTTTTATGGCTTCTTCCAAATATTCACTCTCAGCCCTCCAACTAAAGTTTCTTGTATAAAGCACATTTCTGATGATCTTTGAATTGACTTTCCATTCCATTGTAAGGTTCAGTATGAAGACCCCAGAATATATTATTTTATAAAGAGTGTTATGACAACTCTTCCTCCTCATAATAATTTATGGTAGCTTCTTTCCTTTCTTATGGCACTTCTCTTTCTTTTTTCTGACTTTACTTCTAGTTAAAATACCTTTATATAACTTAGATTTTTTTTTTAAAAAAATAAGATTTATTGTGATATGTACAATTGAACCTTTAAATGTAGTAGTGCATTAAGTGAAACAAATCTCATTACTAATTTGGCCCATAATTAGGATACACACTGGAATGTAGAGCAGAATGCAGTCTGTTCAATTGATAGTATCCATCAGCGGGTAGGCAGTCTTAAATACAGCCTTTCTGGCCAAATATGTTGAATGTACAAGGCAGGAGGTGGAAAATATAAGGCTCACAGGCTCCATCTGCTCCAACCCCATCCTTTTCTTTACTTTTCTTTTTTTCACTGTAGGGAGCCCCCAGTTTCGGCTAGAAGTAAAAAAAAACAAATTAGTGTGTTTAAGTCTGCATAGGCTAAACACACCTGGAAAACTAGAGAGAGAGAGATCTTTAAGAAATAAGGGGAAAAGACTCAGAAATCTGAGCTGTCTTCTAGATGGTGACATCATTATTGCACTGTTAGGCCTACTACAGCTGCTGGCTACTGGGGCAAAATTTAAAATAAAAACAATGCCTCTGCTATTGGTATCGATACTTCATAGAAAGAAGCCATATTTTATTGCTCAAGATTTCTTTCATTTGGAGGTGCTTTCCACTTTTATTTTATTTTTCTCCTGCTCTCTAGCTCCTCAAAGCTTGTAAACACATGCAGCAAGGTCAAGACAAGTCCCTCAGTTAAGACAGCAACAGGCACAGAAAGTGAGGTGAAGCAGAGAGCAGCAGGAAACAGAATGCTGGATAGCCCAAAGCAAACCCTGATACATTTCCATTTTATCTGCATCCTTCAGCTTTGAAGGCAACTGCAGCCAAAAGATAGCCATGCTCTACACCAGCCTTTTACAACCCGGGTCCTCTCCCAAAGTGTGGATTCCAGCTCCTTCAATTCTCAGCAATAACCATGCTTTTGTTGTTGTTTAGTCGTTAAGTCATGTCCGACTCTTCGTGACCCCATGAACCATATTGCGCCAGGCCTTCCTGTCCTTCACTGCCTCCCTGAGTTTGCTCAGTTTCATGCTCATTGCTTCAGTGATGCTATCTAACCATCTCATCCTCTGCCGTCCTCTTCTCCTTTTGCCTTCAATCTTTCCCAGCATCAGGGTCTTCTCCAAAGAGATCTCTCTTCGCATTAGGTGGCCAAAATATCTGAGCTTGAGCTTCATTATCAGTCCTTCCAATGAGCAATCAGGGTTGATTTCCTTTAAGATTGACTGGTTTGACCTCCTAGCAGTCCAGGGGACTCTCAAGAGTCTTCTCCAGCACCACAGTTCAAAGGCATCAATTCTTCGGCGCTCGGCCTTTTTATGGTCCAGCTCTCACAGCCATACATTACTACTGGAAAAACCATAGCTTTGACTATGCCGATCTTTGTCGGCAAGGTGACGTCTCTGCTTTTTAATATGCTATCTAGGCTTGCCATAGCTTTCCTCCCAAGGAGCAAGCGTCTTTTAATTTCATGGCTGCAGTCTCCGTCTGCGGTGATCTTGGAGCCCAAATAAATGAAGTCTGTTACTGCTTCCATTTCTACCCCTTCTATTTGCCAGGAATTGATGGGTCCAGATGCCATGATCTTAGTTTTTTTAATGTTGAGTTTCAAGCCAGCTTTTGCACTCTCCTCTTTCACCCTCATCAAGAGGCTCTTTAGTTCTTCTTCACTTTCTGCCATTAGGGTGGTATCGTCCGCATATCTGAGGTTGTTGATGATTCTCCCTGCAATCTTAATTCCGGCTTGTGATTCTTCCAGCCTGGCATTTCTCATGATGTACTCTGCATATAGGTTAAATAAGCAGGGTGACAGTATACAGCCTTGTCGTACACCTTTCCCTATTTTGAACCAATCGGTTGTTCCATTACCGGTTCTAACTGTTGCTTCTTGACCCGCATACAGATTTCTCAGGAGACAGGTAAGGTGGTCTGGTATTCCCATCTCTTTAAGAATTTGCCACAGTTTGTTGTGATCCACACAATCAAAGGCTTTTGCATAGTCAATGAAGCAGAAGTAGATATTTTTCTGGAACTCTCGTGCTTTCTCCATGATCCAGCGAATGTTGGCGATTTGATCTCTAGTTCCTCTGCCTCTTCGAAACCCAGCTTGTACATCCGGTAGTTCTCGGTTCATGTATTGCTGAAGCCTAGCTTGTAGGATTTTGAGCATAACCTTGCTAGCATGTGAAATGAGTGCAATTGTGCGATAGTTTGAGCATTCTTTGGCGTTGCCCTTCTTTGGAATTGGAACGTAAACTGACCTTTTCCAATCCCGTGGCCACTGTTGCGTTTTCCAAACTTGCTGGCATATTGAGTGCAGCACTTTAACACCATCATCTTTTAGTATTTTAAATAACTCAGCTGGAATACTGTCATCTCCACTAGCTTTGTTGTTAGCAATGCTTCCTAAGGCCCACTTGACTTCACTCTCTAGGATGTCTGGCTCAAGGTCAGTGATCACACCAGCGTGGACATCAGGGACATTAAGATCTTTCTTGTATAGTTCTTCTGTGTATTCTTGCCACCTCTTCTTAATCTCTTCTGCTTCTGTTAGGTCCCTGCCTTTTTTGTCCTTTATCATGCCCATCTTTGCACTAAACGTTCCTTTCATATCTCCAATCTTCTTGTAGAGATCTCTAGTCTTCCCCATTCTATTGTTTTCCTCAATTTCTTTGCATTGTTCATTTAAGAAGGCCTTCTTATCTCTCCTTGCTATTCTCTGGAAATCTGCATTCAGTTGCTTATATCTTTCCCTTTCACCCTTGCTTTTCGCATTCCTTCTTTCCACAGCTATTTGTAAAGCCTCATCAGACAGCCATTTTGCTTTCTTGCATTTCTTTTTCTTTGGGATGGTTTTAGTTGCTGCCTCCTGTACAATGTTACGGACCTCCGTCCATAGTTCTTCAGGCACTCTGTCTACCAAATCTAATCTTCTAAATCTATTCATCACCTTCACTGTGTACTCACAAGGAATGTGATCTAAGTCATACCTGAGTGGTCTAGTGGTTTTCCCTACATTCTTCAATTTAAGCCTAAATTTTGCAGTAAGAAGCTCATGATCTGAGCCACAGTCAGCTCCTGGTCTTGTTTTTGCTGTCTGTATAGAGCTTCTCCATCTTTGGCTGCAAAGTATATAATCAATCTGGTTTTGGTATTGACCATCTGGTGATGTCCATGTGTAGAGTCATCTCTTGTGTTGTTGGAAAAGAGTGTTTGCTATGACTAGCTTGTTCTCTTGACAGAACTCTATTAGCCTTTGCCCTGCTTCATTTTGTACTCCAAGGCCAAATTTGCCTGTTATTCCGATTACTCCTTGACTTCCTACTTTAGCATTCCAATCCCCTATGATGAAAAGGACATCTTTTTTTGGTGCTAGTTCTAGAAGGTGTTGTAGGTCTTCATAGAAGCGGTCAACTTCAGCTTCTTCAGCATCAGTGGTTGGGGCATAGACTTGGATGACTGTGATATTGAATGGTTTGCCTTGGATACGCACTGAGATCATTCTGTCGTTTTTGAGGTTGTACCCCATTAGTGCCTTTCCCACTCTCTTATTCACTATGAGTGCAACTCCATTTCTTCTAAGGGTTTCTTGCCCACAGTAGTAGATATAATGGTCACCCGAATTAAATTCACCCATACCCGTCCATTTCAGTTCGCTGATTCCCAAGATGTCAACGTTAAATCTTGTCATCTCATGTTTGACCACATCCAGCTTGCCTTGGTTCATAGATCTTACATTCCAGGTACCTATACAATATTGTTCTTTACAGCATCGGACCTTCTTTTCGCTTCCAGATACATCCACAGCTGAACGTCCTTTCGGCTTTGGCCCAGCCACTTCACTCTTTCTGGAGCTACTTGGAAATGCCCTTCGCTCTTCCCCAGTAGCATATTGGACACCTTCCGACCTGAGGGGCTCATCTTCCGGCATTATATCTTTTAGCCTTTTAACATTGTCCATGGGATTTTCTTGGCAAGGATACTGGAGTGGGTTGCCATTTCCTTCTCCAGTGGACCACATTTTGTCAGAACTCTCTGTCATGACCTGTCCGTCTTGGGTGGCCCTGCACGGTATAGCTCATGGCTTCACTGAGTTACGCAAGCCCCTTCGCCACGACAAGGCAGTGATCCATGAAGGGGAATAACCATGCTAGCTGAGGAATTATGAGATATGAATTGAATTGTGGAGTATATAGAACTGGCCATAGAACTGTAGAGCTGGAGTGTATAGAATTATAGATTAAAAATATAGCAAGAACTACTTAGTGAAGGCCAGAAGATAACATGGTTGATATACTAACAAGTTGCTGGAAGGATAAAATCAGATTTCAAGAAGGAAGGAGGGATATTAAATAAAAAGAATTGAAATGTTCATATAAAACCAACACCATCTGTTAGGATACATACATAAACTTTTACTTAGATAAAAAATTGTATGATAAAATGGTTGCGAAATTTTAAAGAAACAGTTACAACACAATAGAAAAAAAAATATGGACTAAATCTCTAAAAATTATACCAAGTTATAATTTAAAGGAAAGTTGGTAGAAAATGTTCTACAGATGGTGTACAACTCCATCAATAATACCTAATAATATCTAATATAACTACATCAATAATATCTAATACTATCTAATATCTAAACCATACAGTAACAAATGCTGGAAAAGCCATGAGAAAGATGTAATATTTTATCACATGTGGTGGACATGTAAAGAATCCCCAAATTACTGGAAAGATATACAATGCAAAAAACCCCCAAAAAACAGAATTTAAATTTGAAATGAAATATTGCCACCACCAGGAAAAATCTGCCGCAGCCCCAAAAGTCAAGGGCCTCCAATGCCTCCAGGCCTTTATCAATACCACTGGCTCTGTTGTTGCTGCCACACCCTAGCCACCAAACAGCTGATCAGAGTACCAGCTATTGTTTGTAGCCAACAATAATTTTTAATTTATCAATGTGGGCCTTTCCCTTCTATGAGTTGTATAGGCCTGGTCTATGCCCTTAACATGGGCTTTAAGACTCTGTACTCTCTCTTCCACTGCCACTTGCTTATTAAGATTAGATTTGCTGCAACAGACTTGGATAAGCCTCTAATCACAGGCTGATATAAAAGCCTGAATGCTTTAAATAAAGAGATGGGTGGTGGTGGTGGTGGTGATCATCATCATCATCATCATCATCATCATCATCATCATCATCATCATCTCCCAACTGGGTTTGCTTCATCAGAAAACTGCATTTGAGGTAGGAGGTACCTTTCCATCTTACTAATATTCACTATTAGATTGCATTTCTGCTCAGTGTATAAGAAAGATTAATTGCACTAAAGTATAATTCATCCTTTGAGACAAAGCCAAGGACTCACAGCAGTATATCTTTCAGCAGGTATTGCTCCACTTGGCAGAATCAGTTGCTATGGACAAATTAATTATCCTATTCCCTAATAGTGCAAACCTAGGCAAACATGTTTACGCCAAAGTAAGTCCTATTAAGTTCAATCAGATATACTTCCAGTTAAGATTTCAGACTAAATGGTTAAAGCCTTGCAGAGGGACTGAAGTAATTAAAAGGGATAACAGGCTGTCTGTGGAAATGAACATGATATTTTACATAATGCTGAACCTTTATCTTTCCTTCTTAATGAATTCACTTTTTTCTTCTTTTTTTAAATAAACCAATGGATAGAAGATTGAGTATGTTTACCTGAGATTTATTACTGGGGATTATAGGTAATGAAATACATCCTGAATATGATGCTACATGGTTGAGATGCTTAATACGTACAAATTAAATCTTTTCCTGCAAATATACTCATAAAAATAATGAATTAAACATCAGGACGAAGAGATTTTAGGCTTATTAGTACATGTAACCCTATTCAGTGAACTCCAATTTTCTGAACACAGATGTTGCCAACAAAATAATTAGTAGAGAAAATGTATATCCAGCAGAATATCAATGTATCAAATATTAAAATTTAATACCTTGTAAAAAGTTGGAGAAAGTGATTTGTGATGGAAAATTGTAACCAATTTTAAGGCTTAAACTCTGGGAAATGCTGCATTTTTATAGAAACAGCTCATTGGAAATTGAATATTAAAGAAATCCCTCTAGGGTAACATGTTCTTGTTTTCTGAAAATGCTTTGATAGAACATACTGACAAGATGAGGAAAAATAAAAAAAGAAAGAAAGAAAGCTCTATCACAGGAGGTCTGGAACTTTAAGTCATCATCATGGGACAGGAAGCATTGCTTGTCACAGTGTAACAATGCAGGATTGTTTGTATATACATGTATTAGTGTATGTGTGTGAACACAAATGTTTGGGTAACTAGAACATGCATTTGTAATTTAAGCACACTGCTATGTTCACTTCTTCTTTCATTACTTAGTTTGCATTCTTTTAAGCGACAGAACATGCAGGCCATGTTCATGCAGTCTATCTCCGTTTAAAGACATCTTCTTCTAAGATCTGATATGGTCCATTTACAATGTGGCCAGTAGCTTTATGGGCAATGCCAAATGATGTCAGTAATTTACTTTTAACCAAATGGTGTTCATTCTTGCTGAGTAAGAGATTCCTTGGTTTCTGCTTACTATGTTTCTATTACCTATATAACCAATTCTGACTTGGTAGTAGAAAATTTGACTATTGTGCTTCTATCTGCGGGGGAAGTGTGCGTGTGTCAGAGGAAAGAGAGAGAGGTTCCTATTTGATTTATTATTAATGCATTAATACTTGAATGCTGAATTAACACAATTCAATGTTTTAGTTATGTCTGTAGTACTGATTACAGCTGCTAATTTGACATTTGACTATATGTACATTTTATGGTTTAAATGTTGTTATTAGTGTTTTTATCCTACTCCTGGGCTGAAAAGGCTCTAAAGCAGTTTACTAAGATCTATAATTAAAATCTAAAATACATAACACAAAACGAAAAGGGATTGGGAAGGAAAGAGCAAAAGTGCCAAGTCAAGCACTGCTCCTTAATTAGGAAATGGTTATCGATGTTCTTTGTGACCCAAAAGAAAGAAGCAAGTTTCTCCTATATGCAACTTTGCTGAATAATCAACAAGACTTGTAATTCTCATAATTCTTCCCTTGTTATAATGGTCCCCTTGGAAGAGAGGAGGAACAACATGCAATCCCCCTTCGTTTTCTGTCCAGTATCCTTTTCTGGCCCATGGCCATTTCAGAGCAACTACCAATAGAAATTAAGCTTCTTCTTTTTTTTTTTGTCAGAGAGGGCTGTGGCAAACTCTGCAGAAATATTTGATTGGTCAATGAAATGAACTCCATTGGTGTCCCACTTGTCTTGATTCTCTTCCTGAGAGGTAAGGAAAACACCTATTTATGCTTTAGCTGGTAAGTGGGAAGGCAGTTTAGCAGTCCCTTTTGTCATTCACTGGAGCAGGGTACACTCTGGAAGGGAAGTGAGAGAAAGAGAGAGAAAGTACATCACAAATAGACACTGACTTTCAGAGTGCACAGAAAGGAAATGTCTTTCTAATATCCATCTTTCTTTTTCTCTTCTTCCTTTTCAGATTCACCTTTGGCCATTGTTTACCTAACAGTACTCTAGCAAACAGAAGGGAAATTACACAATTTCTTACACAATTAAGATATTAGAGCAGGCAGTGCTGAGCCCCACTTCTGGTATTTCTATTCAACACACACAAGCCCTCTAAGGAGATGTTTTGCTTTTATTTACTTTTAATTTAATTTATTAATGGTCCTTAGAATTTAATTTATTATGAATATGGTCAGTGTTGCATTTCTATGCTTGGTTGCTTCGTTTTGAGATATTCCTTAGTAATGATGTAAGGGGAAGGGGAAGGAAGTGAACCTATGCTGGTACTACCTATATTTTTTGTTAACTAATATTTATGATTATTTCATAATAGTTGTGTGAAAAATTGTTTAGATTGTTTTTGCAAATCGCTAGGAGAAATGTCATGGATGACACATGGAGATTCTGAGGACCCAGCCAGTCCAATCCTGCACACAAAACCTTCCTGTGAAACCAATTTTCCATTATGATATAACTCAATGATATCTCTTAGTTTTTCTTTAAACCATGCAAGGTTAATTATGTAGTTTCCCCTCTGAAGCTGGGCATTCAGGAAAGCAATAAATTACTTAATGACTTAATATGCTACTACCATTCAATGGTTAATTAGCTCCCTGCTTGCAGTAGTACAACTTCAGTTACTATTCCAGTGAATGTGGCTAATATAAGCTATATCTAAGTGTGTATAGCTATTACTAAATTCCTTCCTTAGAGTTAGTCAAGGGCATTAATTATACTTCATAGGCAATTTCCAGTGGTTACCAGAACTATGATCTTGTTTGGCTTCTTCTGAACTTCTTGCTCTCTTGTTGGGTAGGTATGATCCCCTCATCTTCAGTAACTTTTGGTGGTCCTTGGTCTACCCTGGAAGATCTGCCTAAATCCAACTTAGCTTGACAGCTATTTTCTTCTCTCTCTCTCCAACAGCAACAACCTTCCTGGCAGCTCCTTAGTCCATTTCAATTCTACCCTTCTCCAAGAGTAAGAACTCTCTGTATATGAGAACCTTATCTATTTTACTTCTTGTTTTTCTCCCAAACTCAGCTTATACATTAAAAATACAGCTTGTGTGTCTAGGAGATCATGGGGCAGGATGTCATTATATCACATACTGCTCTTTTTAGTGAAGAGGTGGGATGGGTTCCCCAAACCTTCCACTGTTCTCATTAAGATATATATTGAGAGAGACGGGAAAAAAAACTGTATCAGTTCCATATTTAGATAGAAAGTCAGCAACTTGATATGGTTTCCCTGTCATTGAATGAAAAACATGTATTGTTGTAGTGTAAGGTACCAGTGGGTGAGTTTCCTGTTAATACTGTCCATCTTTTCCAGCCAAAATGTATGTGACCACTGTGAATTCACCACCATATAGATAAAACCTGTAATGTTTCTATCCCCCACCCTCTTTCAAAGCATAGGCTTTCTTTTAATCAGGAAATATTTATTTTTGGAAAGGTAAACATTGGATAGTGTCCATTCTCAGATGCTTACATTAGAACAGCTGCCATACCCAAATCAGAGGTATCAGCACACAAAACAAATGGAGGATTAAAATCTGGTGCTTTTAACACAAGCTGACAACACAAAGCAGTCTTTGAAAGTCTTTTTGTCCAGCAAATTTTATTAGGCTTACTCTGAGGGTTCCCACTGTTGTGGGGGGGTGGGGGGTGGGGGTGGCGGGAAGCATTAACTGCTTGTGGTATCCCACAGTTTGTAGGAATGATCGTACTTCTTGGTAGATGGAGATTCTATAGTCTGTTGAATAGCCTGCACCTTCTTTTATTCCAGTTTAACTTCTTATTGATCTACTATGCAGCCCAAATAACACAGTTCAGAATAACCAAGATGAAATTTGGTTGGATTAATGGTTAAGACTGCAATTAAGTCTATAACAGTTGCAGATGGTCCTCCCAGATCATGCTGTAATTCACAATATTGTCCAGATAGGACTCATAATATTTTTACCTTCCTGGGGGTGGGGGGGAGGCTACTAGTCTTTAGAAGATTGAAGATGTCCCAAGGCATCTAAAAGGTAGTTTTGTAATTGAAATAAACCTTGAGTCATCTCAAGGTTGTTTTCTCATTAGATTTCATTTCTAGAATTATTTGTCAGTAGCCCTTGGTTAAATCTAAGTAGATAGTTATTTAGCGCTGCTTAACTGATTTTTTTTTTTTTTTTTTGGCTTCCTTCAAGTCAGTGCTGACTCCTATTGACTGCCTAGACTAGTCCCTGCAGTTTTCTTGGCAAGATTATGGAAGTGGCTTGCCATTGCCTGCTTCCTAGGGCTGAGACAGAGGGACTGGTCCAAGGTCACCCAAGGCACTAGATTAGGAAGAGTAGACCTGAGTTCTAGTCCTACTTTGGCCATGGAAGCCAGCTGGGTGACTTTGGGTCAGTCACTCTCAGTTCCAGGAAGAAGGTAGTAACATTGCCTTGTTCATCTAATTTCCAGTAGTCAAGACTAACTTGAAGCAAGCAAACCAAACTGATCTAGCAAGTCATCTTCTGTGGTTAGCTATCAGTCTTTGTTACTTGATCAAGATATCCTTAGATCTACACAAAATCTCACAACCCCATTAGGTTTAGACACTAAAACTATAGGTGAAAATTACACCTAAATCTGGCATGTTTTACACTCCTTTTTCTGGTGTATCTCTGACTTTTTCTGGAATATGATAAGATTTCTGGATTACTGGTCTTATATCTCCAGTGTCTATTTTATGTTCTATGTTGCCTAGAGTCATTATAGAGTTGGGTGATCTTGGTCATTTAAATAAATAATAATACTAATCTAGTATAGCTGCTTTTTTTTTTTTTAGTGCCTTCAAGACAGTCTTAATTCCTGGTGACTGCCTGGACAGGTTTTCTTGGCAGCATTTTAAGACGTGGTTTGCCATTGCCTTCTTCCTATGGCTGAGGGGGAAAAAATGACTAGCTCAGTTACCCAGCTGGATTCATGCCTAAGGCAGGACTAAATCTCAGTCTTCTGGTTTCTAGCCTGGTGCTATTAATCACGTCACCCATCTGGCTCTGCCCACTGATGAATCTTTGCAGTCGTGCTTTCCTCTCGTTCTATAGAAAAAAGATGTAACCAACGTCCCCTCCTAAAAATTTATGCCTCTGTGGTGATGGACAAGTTGAAACAATTGAGTATGTGCTTCTGTATTGTTCATTCTACAGAGGTATCTGCAGGGCTCCCCCCCCCCCCAATTGTTAGTAGTTCACCAGGTCACTCAAGTGAGTTTTTCTTTCTGATTGCAATTCCTCCATAACATCTAGTGTTGCAAAGTTTTGTGAAACAGTGTTCAAAATTTACAGGGTACTATCAGGTAATAACCTCCCTGCTGATATATAATATTAAACTCAACTGTATTTGTATAGCTGTTAAAATGCTTTTGTTGAATAGTAGTTGATAGTTATAGATTTATTTCAAGTGGTCTTTTATAGGAATACTTCCTTTTTACCTAGCATTCTTATATTATCTTTTAACATCTTATTTTCTATGAATGTGCTGATATTTCTATCCTATGCTGGTTGAACACCATAATAAGATTTTGGTTTTTAGCTTTCTTGGTGGGGGCTTGGTTGCTTGCTTGCCCCATGTGATCTGCTGAAAGGTTTCCATGGGTGAGTTTCAGCAAGTCTGCTCTGAACCTCTGTGGAGCTATCACCTGCTGTATCTTTCTCCACTCCCAGAGTCTCTCCTAACATGCTATAAGAACCTATTCTTTTTCAGAAATATAGGATTATTTACCAACTCATCATCCCTAGAATCATAGAATGGAAAGGATTTTGGAGGTCTTTGTCCCCACCCTCTTCCTACAGCTTTCCGGGGAAGGATTTGACTCTTTAAGAAGCCTTATATCCACTTTCCTAGTTTTATCAGCTGGCTAACAGCTTTCTCGTTATGTGGCTGCTTTCTACATCTGGTGTGGGCAGTAAAATTGCAGATATCTCTTCTGCTTCACTTTCCTTCCTTTGCTTTTTCACTTGAGCTTGGTTCTAATTCCAGCTTTTTGTTTTTTCTGGGGTTGCAGTGTTAAAATCAATTGTTTGCTTATTGGCATTTGAGTTCCAACAATGACAACAACACGTGGCCATTTTTTTCACAATATCCGCAGTGGCTTTCTACTTAATGCTCGTAAGTTTAAAAACATGAAAACTGTAAAAGTAAGCTCCCAGGCAGATTTATAGCAAGCCAATTAAGGCAGAGTTTTTCTGAAGCATTTCCTTCTCATGGGCCCCCATCTCTGGGCTATGCTGCCTCTTGTCACACCCACTGAACCAGATAGTTCCCACAGTCTCTCACAGCTTAGCACCACAGCCCACCACCTCTCCAACTGCTCCTGCATCTGGTGAATCAGCAAGAAGCTAGCCATAGATTGATGCAGGAAATGTTTTAGCAGCCTTTGCTACCTGTTAACTTTAGAATACAAGCATGTTTGTGTGGCCTCTTCTTTGGCTTCAAGGGTTGCAAAATCCTCTGCAAGTCAGCAGGAGTTCTCCACCCAAATTCCTCTCTTCCTTAACCCACACAAACAAGAATGAATGGCGGTGGGCGGTGGGGGGGGGGGGAGTGAAACAGCCTCTCCTGTTGCCTATTCTAGAATATGACAAGCATGGTTGAATTTTTCTGGCATTCATCACATTCCCTTTAGCTTTTCATTCCTTTTCATTTTCTGGATACCTTCCTCTTATTGCCTTGGAGTTATGACACCAAACTCAATTCTTTTTCCTAGCAGAGTCAACAGTTTTTGCAATGGAAACACATTTTAAAGAAAGTGTAATCATCACAAATTGATCCTTACCATTTTTTTTTTCTGCTTCCTTCTATTTCCTTACCTTTTGTGAATCAGACACAGAAGTCATACCTTACAAAAGTCATACATACGTAGGACTGCCACCTAGATAAAGCTATTCTTTTCATGTTCTGAAGTGTTTTATTTATTTGGTTACATCATACTGATGCTTTATAACAATGTATAACAATAAGCTTTCATACTGCTAGAAAGTACTGTCTAGTTGTAGGCTGAAACACCCTGCTGTTTGTTCTTCTTGGCTTTGTATAGATTTTAGCTGGCAAAATTATGTCTTCAGTGAATCTCACATCATATTTTAATAAAGCATATAGGGATGTAGATAACAGCCTCAACTGGAGTCAGATCATTGGTTCATCTGGTCCACAATTGTTGACAATGGCCAACAGAAGCTCTCTACAATTTTACATAGAATTCTTCTCTAACTAACCTGACAACATCAGGGATTAAATATGAGAGCTCTGCATGCAAAGCATGCACTCTGTCTCTGAACTGGTGTCTTTCACTGAACTTGACATTGCTGCTAAGCTGAAATGCTTACCAGGGTCAACATTAGGGACAAGAAGATCCTCTCTTCCCTTCTTTATTTAATTATTTACTGTGCTAATACACTAACTGAAGTAATCTTTTTGGTTTTTGGAATGTTGTAAATGAATTATGCTCATGTACTTTCATATACAAAAACATTTTAAAAGGGAAGAAAGTCCCCAGCTCATTTCATGGGGAAAAAAAGACCTAATTATATGTGTTGAGAGTTAATTAACATACATCTTAATTTCTTATAATGCTCTAGATATCTTGTAAGCAATTATGTTTGTCTTTAGACAAATATCAGATGTAAATAAAGGCTTTAGGTGAGTGTTTGAGATGAGGACTGTGGATTGTGGGTATCTATTAAAGACTGCTATGTGAAAAATGTGTTTAGTTTTCTGCAATGTGGAAAAGATTTTTAAATTGATTTTATTATATATGTTCCCTAAACCATCAGGTATTCTTCATCTGAAAGGACATTTAAACTATGCAGATCCAATCTCCGTAAGTGAATGCGGTTCCTTTAAAACTGGTTATTTCTATAAAATCAGGGGGAAAAAAGGGAAAAAAATATTCTGATGAAAAAGCGCAATTTATTTCAAATGGGCTTCTATATTTCAGTGGCAATCCAGTAGGAAGAAAGAAATTTATCATTTGTAATTGATTAATATCAACCAAAATAACAGTGCGCTCAGCAATCAGGCATCCTTTGTACTTTTGTATGACATCGTGGCAGGGTGAGATGCCCTAATTTGGAAAATGTTGTGAAGGGGTTTCAAGGTTGAAGGATTCCCCTCCCCTCCATTGGCAGCACCATGGAAAGTATCACATAGACACCTAGAAGCTTCCTGTTTAATTAAGACATCTGGAACAGGCACTTCTATCTTTGATGAAACTATATAAAGGACAGATCAGTTAGGTAGTGGGAGAAGTTGTTGGACATTCCTGGTGTTGTGTTTGTACTGTGTGGACTGGACATGTTGTGTGAATCCAGGCACAACTGGAAGCATCTGCAGCTGAGGACTTGACAGGAGAAAACAAGATCAGAAACAGAGGTCTACAGAGTAGAGTGGCTGGTAGCAAAGACTGCTGCATTGGGAAAGGCAAACCAGATGTCAACACCTGGAATTTCAGAGTCTCCGGAAAATATTATTTTTTGCCCCTTTCCTTTCTCCTTTCTAGGCTAAAAGTAAGCCTGAGAAGTGAAAGTACTGACACTGTGGAACAGAGGGAACCCATAAAAGTAATGATAAGGAACAACTTTAAAAAGAAAGCCCTGAAGAGAAAGTATTTTAGCTTCTTAAGCCATTCTATTATTAAAAATAAGTGCTCCTTAAATAAATAAAATAAATTAATTCTATGCATATCTGGAAATGTTTCAGTTTCGCTTCTTTCTTGAGATACTAAAGAATTTAAGGTTAACACAATGGCTGGCTGGCTGGCTGGCTGGCTGGCTGGCTGGCTGGCTGGCTGGCTGGCTGGCTGGCTGGCTGGCTGGCTTTCTTTCTTTCTTTCTTTCTTTCTTTCTTTCTTTCTTTCTTTCTTTCTTTCTTTCTTTCCTTTTCCTTTTCCTTTTCCTTTTCCTTTTCCTTTTCCTTTTCCTTTTCCTTTTCCTTTTCCTTTTCCTTTTCCTTTTCCTTTTCCTTTTTCTTTGAATTATGGTTGCATCAGCTTTTTAAGATGTGTGAGTCAAGTTTCTGAGCTTTATATTTATCGAAGCCTGAATGTGGTATTAGATAGTTTATCAAGAAGATATAGTAATTGTTTGAGGAAAAGTGATAAAATGCATGCATAATACAGTAGCTGTGATATATTATTTGATTCTTAAACCATAATGAAATTCTGAGAGTGATATAGATTTCCAGTATGCAATTTATTGATATGAGGATATCATGAAAGGTATCTATAAAACTACTTTTTTTTCTTTGGTTTTTAAAGGTATAATTAGCTAAACCTACATTTATACTGGAATATAAAGAGAGAAGGCTGGAATATTTGTTCACATGTACATGTGTATTGGGACTTCAATCCTTTAAAATACTGTCTAAGGGTCATTGAGTCTTTCAGATTACTTTGTGTCCCCCTAGCCTCCCCCGCAACATGATTAGAGGAAGTTCCTGCCCTTTTGGGGAAATCAGTATCAGAAATTTTCTCATATCTCTTGCAGGCATCCTCTATCCACTGATGCTGTACCTCCAACATAAGGGGACAAAAAACATGAAGACTACAGATCTGCTTAATCAAAAATATCTTGATGCTGTATCAATATAGAGGCCAGGCCTAGAGCATTAATTCAGGAAGGGGGAAAAAAAAAAAACTTTTCTGCAAATGTGCTGGAGTATTCAAGTCACTTTAGAGGAGTTCAAGTTAATTAAAAAAAAGTCAATGTGGAGATTCTATTGAATTGCCATTGACTCTTGGAATTAAATATTTACTCAGCCCTAATAAACAGTGTTGATGAAACCCATATTCTTTTTCATATGAAATTCCAATTAATTGTTTAAATAATGTTGCTAAATTAAAGTAAGACTAATTTTAGAAGCATAATATTGAATCAACAGGCAAAATCTCATATTCTTCATGACCTGTTATCAGTTTTTTAAAAGTATGTGTGTTTCTATGAAAACAACCTTTATAGAACAAAATCAGAGCAAATTCTCTATACTCAGGTGTATGCATATGTGGGGGTGTGGATGTGTTTGGTGTCTTCAAGACATTCTTGACTCTTAGGACTTCATAGACAGGTTTAAGCAGTTTTCTTGACAGAATTGTGGAAGAGGTTTGCCATTACCTTTTTCTGAGATGTTTCCATCAGATTAATGTACCTGATTCTTGTACTCTTAGGAATCACTTTGTTAAATCATATTTTATTTTTTCATCAAGCAGAAGAAAATTAAAGTATATTGTTGGGACTAATGTCTAAAGAAAATAGTGACATCTTGGACTTATCTGGGGCATCATTTTCCTAAGTGAACATTCCAAAGTTGGAGAAGATAAGGAATAGTTTACCAGCACCTTATTCTATCAGATCCTTCAAAATAGCATAGGTGGTGGTAGTTAAGATTACAAGGAAATTGGGGGGGGGGGGGGGAGAGGAGCAATTTACCTTCCCCTTCCCTTAAATAGAAGTCTCCCTTAAATATGCTCTTTCCATGAACAGAATGAATTATTTCATTTGCCAGTTAGCCGTCTAAGTCCAACATGAAGAACTTGTCCTGGCTATATTAACAGCAAAAGGTTAAGTTCCAGCCATCCCAGATTCATTATACAGAGTGCTTTATAATACTTACTTCCTTATTTGTCACAAATAATCCCTTCCATTTAAAGGAAAACATGTTGCTCTTTTGTCATTATCTAATCTTAAGATACAGCTGCTAAAATCAGAAGATGTTGTGAAGAGGCCGGTGCAGAATCACTGCAATCCATTTCAGTGAATCACTATGGGCACTGAGGCAAGACTCTCAGTCTTGGTGCTTGACATGCTAGAGACAAGATTAATTGAGGTAAGTAGCTTCTGTATTTGTGCTGTCTAGAAGACCATTGAAGGAACTCATCCAGTAACTAAAGGCACAGTGCCAAGCCACTTTGCAGATCTGCTTCAAAGCACCAATTCAGTTGAATCACCTTCAACCCAAATAAATAAATAAATTTTTAAAAATCCATTTTTATAATCTAAGTTATTAAAGTATTTTATGGGCAATTCATGAAATATAGGGGACCATGCAGGAACCCAACCTCTTACCTCCTGTAACAACCTTCTGGGCTTCAGCAGAAAACTGTAGGTGAAAATTGGAGGAACTCAAGATGAAAACACATCAAGAAGTAAATTTTAGTAAGGTTTGTCTATTTTTTCTCCCACTAATTAGTCATTAGAACATATGTGTGAATGAAGCCCATAAAAACAGTGATTCTGAAGTAATAGTTTGCAATATTCCAATTTCAGAGAGCTACAGCAATTTGAATCTTCATTTACAGTAATTATGTTCTCTTCTTACTCCTTTAGAACTTCAGATCCCATTCATCCCTCTTCTCTTTCAAGTGCGTAATTTTGTAATGTGAGCATTTTACAGCTTTTAAGAGTTTGAGAAATGCATTCATACCAAAACTATCTTCATATCTAATATATTTGTAAAATAGTTATTCCATTAATATTGAGGAGAAATGCAATATCTCACTTGTAAATAATAATAATAATAATAATAATAATAATAATAATAATAATAATAATAATAATTTTAGAATACATTAAAAATGTGTGGTGTACTCAACACAGATACAGGACAACTCCTTCTCCTTCTCCTTCTCCTTCTCCTTCTCCTTCTCCTTCTCCTTCTCCTTCTCCTTCTCCTTCTCCTTCTCCTTCTCCTTCTCCTTCTCCTTCTCCCTTTTTCTCCTGCACTCCAATTCCCTCTCTTCTGTTGTTTTCAGAGCTAAACTCTTACCTATCACTTGGTGCATCACAGAAATAACCTAATTAAGCAGTACTATTTACCTCCTTCAGTTTATTCCATAATCACAACTGCAGGGTATATGTATATCATAAATCATGCAGTCCTATACATTTATCTTAGAAATAAACCTCTGAGTTCAATGGGAATTCTGCCTAAATAAGAATGCATAGGATTGAAGCCCCAGGTGGTTACATATCAATTGCTTATTTCTTGATAGCTGTTATTATTTAGGATATCCCCTGGAACCATTTTTTTAAACTGAAGTTACACTGTTTGTAGAATTTTCACTACCAGTTAAACTTTGGATAGGGAAGGACACTTAACAGGTTTACAAGCTGTAAAATAGTTTGAGGCTGGCAGAGAAAAAATCTGTCAGTTCACCATTTCCTTGAAATCAAAAAAGGTTCATTGAAATAATTGTACACAATTTGGATTCTCAGCATCAATAACTTATGATCTATGGTCTACTATATATATTTAAAGTGGAAATAAGAATGCATACTACTTGCTGTGACATGATGAATGTAGTGCTAAATTTGTGTGAGTGTATGCATGTCTGTGTGTGAAGAAATATAGAACAGAAGCTTTATGTTTTACAGTTGGTTTCACACTTATGACAAACATCCTTAATATATAATTTATGGCTACTAATTCTTGGATCTCTAATAATTCCCACAGATAAAAAGAGAATATAGTGTTTTCTTCCTTGACACTGTCCACAGTTATGGAGGGAGATGGCATTTGAATATCAAGCCCAAATCCTAGTTTGCCTTTTGGAGAACACTAATCAGAGATCATCATGATCAGAAAGGCAAAAGAGCCTTCCAACATTAAATTCTTAATGCGTCCATCTCTCTGGCATAAAGCAAGCCTTTCATAGCTTATAGCCTGATCATAAACACATTAATTGGAAGAAAGTATCTTGGAAATGGTGGGATTAATTTCCATTTACTTATGTATTTGTTTATTTATATGTACAGATATACAAATGATTTGTAGGCTGCCTGGCTCCCAATGACTCTGGGTAGCTTACAATTAAAAGTATAAAATACAAAACAAGAATCCTGAATGGCCTCAAAAACATCACATAACCAAAGAAAATTCATCCCATTTCAAACACTATGATAAGGAGAATGAAAAAAGAAGGAAAGAAACTAAAGACTTTCCCCCCCATTGAATTGAATTTTCAATATTTTTTTTTAATTACTCTTGGGATTTTATACTCAGCTGGAATTGAATTTAGATAGCAATTTGTGATAGACATGAATCCACTATATTTAATTCATTGAATTGTATTATAAATTATCTGGCCAGCATTATTGTGATTCTACAGTAAATCTATATGTAGTCATCAACAGAGCTCCTCCTGCCTTGTTTTTTAGTTTTACATTTATTCCCCATCTCTGTGTTGCCTCCCATTGCTTTCTTCTCAGGCTGAAAGAAAGTACTAGTTACAAATTTGTCATGATGATGAGAAAGTGATATCAATAAAAAGAATGAATTTCCAATTGAAGTCATGGACTGGAGGAGAACTCAAACTGTGTCCTGCTAGTACAAAGCTATCTTCATCTCCCTGACCATGCTGTTGTCTTCCATTTGGTCATCCTGGAGTCACTATGGGACAGGATGACAATCTGCTATGGTACCATCACCCCTCCCAATTCCTAGATGTGGCTGTAGTTCCATATATGTGTATGTGTATGTATGCATATGTATATGAAGCTAACTGCACTTTGATCTGAATAATTTGGTTGAAGAGGAGTAAATAAGAAAGACATGAAATAAGAAAACTGCACTAATGGAGAAACCAAGAGACTGCGAGTTCCAGTCCTGCCTTAGATATGAAAACCAGTTGGGGCACTTTGGGCCAGTAACTCTCTCTCAGCCCAACTCACCTCACAGGGTTGCTGTTGTGGAGAAAATAGGAGGAGGAAGGAGTACTAGGTATGTTCAGTGCTGTGAGTTATCTATAACAGTAATAAAGATGGGATTTAAAAAATGAGATCCTACCTGTAAAAAACCTCATGTAGCTCACATTAAAATGTAAACATTTTAGAGTTCTTGGGACTCGGGAGACATATAAATTTATTATTGTTGGTCGCACAGTCAGCCAGATGTTTAGATTGGATCTGGCATTTGTATTCACCTATTGAGCTCTTCCCAAGGACCTGGGATAGGCAGATGTTGATGTTTGATGGTGTTAAAGGTATCGTCACAGGATATAAGCTGTTCCAAGTAAAGCTGCCTTTTGCAAATGAGTGATGGTGATTTTGGCAATGCTGATGGTCTTCAAGTGGTGCTCCAGATGTTTTGGAATTGCACCCAAGGCACATATTACTATTGGTACTATATTTGCTTTCTTTTGCCACAGTCGTTCTACTTTTATTTGGAGATCTTTATATTTTGTGATTTTCTCCACTTCTTTCTCTTCTATTTTACTGTCTCCAGATATTGCAATCTCCAGACTTTTTTTGTCTTTATTATGAACAGTTGTTAAGTCTGGGGTGTTATGTGGCAGGTGCTTGTCTGAAAATCCCAGAGCACTTTAGCTTCTTTATTTTCTATTACTTTGTCTGTTTTGTGGTCCCACCAGTTCTTGCTTGCAGGCAAATGGTATTTCTTGCAGATATTCCAATGCACCATTATTGCTACTTTGTCATGCTGTTGTTTGTAGTCAGTCTGTGCAATTTTCTTGCAGCAGCTAACTAGGTGGCCACTGTTTCTTCAGCTTCTTTGTAGAGGCAGCATTTGCTGTCTGTTACTGTCTTCTCAATTCTGGCTTTGTATATATTTGTTCTTAAGACTTGGTCTTGTGCAGCCAGAATTAGCCCCTCTGTCTCTTTCTTCAGCTTTCCTGCTCTTAGCCATTGCCAGGTCTTGTTATCTGCTTTGCATGCTAGGTTTTTTATTTTTTATTTTTGGTGTGTGTGTGTGTGTGTGTGTGTGTGTGTATTGGCCATGTAATACTTTGCTTTGCCATGTCTCTTTTCTATTCTTCATGTGGCCTTTCTTATAGACCAGTTTGGTATTCAGTAAGCCTTCATGGTATACTAGCTTCAGTGCATCTTCTTCACTGTCCTTCAGATATTCTTCCAATGCCCTTTTTTTCTTCTTCAACTGTCTGGTGTACTTGCAACATTCCATGTCCACCTATGCTCCTTGGTAAGTTGAATCTGTCAATGTTGCTGCATGGATGAAGGGCATGATTCGTTGTCATTATTTTTCTGGTCTTCCTATCCAGGGCTTCTATTTCTGCTTCAGTCCACTATTCCAGCTGTATATCTAATGACCTAAATTGCCAAGGTGTTAATCACCTTGATGTTATTTCCACCACTGAGTTTGGACTTTAAGATCTTCTTCACTCTTCTGCTGTATTCCCTACTAATCTTCTTCTTGACTTCAGCGTGCTTGATGTTGTCAGCATGAAGGATGCCCAAGTATTTGTAGTGATCTTCATCCAGACTCTTGATGTTATTTCCATGAGGCAACTTGATTCCTTCAGTTTTTACTATTTTCCCCCTGTTGATGGTAAGGGTGGCACATCTGTCCACTCCAAACTCCATTGCAATATCTTGGCTGTATATTTGGACAGTGTTGAGCAACAATTCCATTTCAGATGGTGTTTTTCCATACAACTTCAGATATGTCCATGTAAAAGAGGTGGGATAACCTGGCAGGTATTTTTGATGATTGATCGCCATGTCCTGACTTTTTCAGTATTGTTGACAGAGGAATCAATGCAATGACAAATAGTAGTGGAGATAGTGAGTCTCCTTGAAAGATTCCTCTCTTGATGTTATTACAGTTGGTTGCACAGTCAGCCAGATATTTAGACTGGATTTGGCATTTTTATTCACCTATTGAGCTCTTCCCAAGGACCTGGGATAGGCACATGTTGTTTGATGGTGTTAAAGGTATTGTCACAGGATATAAGCTGTTCCAAGTAAAGCTGATGATGAATTTGTCAATGCCGATGGTCTTTAAGTGGTGCTCCAGATGTTTTGGGATTGTATCAGAGGTGCCTATATCTATTGGTACTATCTTTGTTTTCTTTTGGAACAGTCTTTCTATTTCTATTTGCAGGTCTTTATATTTTATTACTTTCTCCAGTTTTTTTTCTTTTTCTTCTGCTGTCTCATTATTATTATTATGGTTGGTTGCACAGCCAGCCAGATGTTTAGACTGGATTTGGCATATTTATCTACCTATTGAGTCCTTCCCAAGGACCTGGGATATGCAGATGTTAACTTTTCTTCCAGTAGTTTTGCAGCTGCTAGCCCTGGTTTCTTAGCCAACATTCCCGAGTCCTGTAGCCCACTTGTCACCAGATGTCCAGGAACTAGAACACCTAGCACGGTCCTTGTTGACTTGGGCGATGACCGATCTGGTATGGGTTTCTGTAAATTACGTCTCACCATATTGTTTATGGGAGAGACATACTTTGTCTGGCTCCACTGATGAGTCCTGTCCAGTATGGTTGAACCTCTGGCATAGCTCTCATCCTCCTTGGAGCATGCAAGCCCCACAACCATGTCAAGGTAGTGCCTCACTGGGGGAGGATTATTATTATTGTTATTATTATTGTGTTTTTGTTGTTGCTATTATTATTACTGTTATTATTATTAGCTGCTAAAGTGAGTGTACAATATCCATGTCTAACCAGAATTTATCTCAAAGTACACCTTTATAAACTTTGTTGGATCATTCAGAAAGTGGGGGGAAAAACAGTGAATAAAGTGTTGACTTGTTCATTAGTATAGGTACAGATACTAAATTCCTCAGGCAGTTTGAAGAATAAAAGGGGAAGCAGGACAAAAGATGTTACACCACTACTATTGGGTGTTGTATGGTCATATTAGATGTGTGAAAAATCAGCACCATAAAGCTGTGATATTCTCTCTGTGAATCACCAGCATCATTGGCCTATTATCTGTCATTGGCCACTTCTTTCTGAAACATTTAAGGGCCATAACATTTCACTAGTTTGATATTTGTTCCATGGGGGCATTGATTTTCTACCACAACATCTGTGCTGAATCCCCTTACTACTACAGTCATGAAAATATACCGTATTATTACTGTACTTTTTTAACTATCTGAAAACTTGGGAAAGCATGTTATTAGTGTATTTTTTTTAACTATCTGAAAACCTGGCAGGAACTGTTTATACTATCAGTAAGTACACATAGTGATGTACTTGGGGGGGGGGGTGAGGAGGGTTGCTGCTGTTAGAGAGGGAAGGATTAATATCTCTCTATGTACTGTAATCTTCATCCAGATTGCTGACATTCTTACTTTTGAGTAAAATAGCAAACCTGGCACATGCTGTTACTAATGCAGCTGTCATCTGTAGTTGCAAATAAAGCTGAGCCAAGTGGTCTGTCTGTCTGTCTGTCTGTCTGTCTGTCAGTCATCCATCCATCCATCCATCCATCCATCCATCCATCCATCCATCCATCCATCCATCCATCCATCTCTAGTTTATGCATACATACATATATACATACTGTATATTGTGTTCATTCATTCTACTTTCTTGCAGATGAAGGCAAGGAGTTCTTTTGTTAAGGAAGAAGGAATGAACATGAAATTGCAGATTGTGTGGCTCTGTTCCAAAGCACTGATTTTCATCACTTTTGCCAAGCTCTTGTAGAAGGAGTCATTACAATTAACTCAATGTAACAATTAACTGGGGGGGGGGGGGAAATCCATCAGTTCCTCACATTATTATATAAGATTTTGCTTTGTTTCTTATTCATCTACTGAGCCACATGATATAATATAATCCCTTGTGGAATAGCATTTGGAAATTAGGTAATCCTGTTACCAATTTACAGGGGAATGGGGGGTGAGCAGCCCAAGGAGCTGGACGAGAACGAGAAAGCAAGAAACACAGAGATTTTGGTAAGATATATTTTCTGCTAGCCTGGAATAAATACAGAATTTCCCACCCTTGTTTATAGTGAGTTAATTAAGGTAGAGACCCTTTAAATGATTTGAAAAGCTGCTTCTCAGTTTTCTTGTCACTTGGGCTAAGTTGCCATTGATGAGATAAGCTGTCAGTTGAGAAATCTCCTATCTTTTGATTATATGTGTATACTTTCCCTTCCAGTCCCTTCCCAGCCTCCCCACAAACTCTTATGGGGGGGGGTCATGGAGGAGCCGGGCAAAGGGAATCCATTTTCTTGCTGCACACAGCTCATCTAATATTGCACTAGCAGGACACAGACACAAACAGTTGTCTGCCTTGTGGAAACAGGACAAAAACAATTGAAAGTCTTGTGGAAGCAAGAGGAGAAAAGCAGAAGTCAACTGGATCCCAAGTGAGAGATGCCAAACAGAAGAGAAGTCTTCAGGCTGTACTGTGATCTTCTCCTTGCTCATCAAATCAGGGTTTTCCTATTCTCCTTCTTGCTTTGGATTTAATGTTAATGCACATCATAACTTGCATATTTATCTCAACTTTTGTCACAATTTGTGACTTTTGAGGCATTAGGCTACATCCTTGGCTGGAGTGAATAGGTATTAGGTCCTCTGCAACTTGAAGAAGTAGAGGATAAGGCTGTAAAACACCAACCTACGCATGCATCAACCAATTTAGTCCTGCCTAGACACAAGCTTTATCAGACCAAGACTTGGAAAACCTTGGAGCGAGTAATACTAGACAAACTTTGCAAACACTTTGAATCCCTCATAGATTGTTGCTTTGGCTCTACTGAATTTGGGAGTTTTGCACTCAGATAGATTCCTCTGAGCTTTTCTGGACCCGCTTGCCTGTCCACTAGTCCAAGACTGAGCAGGATGAAGGCTAAGGTGAGCAAGAGTAGCCAAAGCTATGAGAAGCAGAGGGGGGAAGGAGATGGGTAAACTAGAATGTTTTCTTCAATAATGCATGAATTTGTGCCTCATTCCTCAGACAAAAAACACCTACTGCATATTGGCTGGCCATGAACTGCTTTTCTGGTTGCCTGAGCATCAAGCCTTCAGAGCAGGCAAAAATTACTTGTGGTTGAGCAAGCTTTCTGGCATCTTGGCTATAGCAAATACACTGCACATCGGGCTAATGACCAAAGACTCCAGTCAGCTATCCTGTAAGCTCATCCTCTGGCATCTCAGTAAGATACCAGTGCATGCGCTCCTTCCCATCCAAGGCCAAATGGAAGATTTTCAGCAATCTGAAGAATGTCAGAAGGAGAGGGTAGAGTATGTCCTTGCTTGCAGAAGTGATGGTGGTGGCAGCAACAGCAGTAGCAACAAAGGGGCAATACTCAGGGGGTTGGGAGCAGGCAAGGGCATAAAAAAATAGATGATAATAGGTGCCCAAGGAGCATAAGTTAGAAGATCAGGAGATCATTGATTTGGTTGGGATATGAACTGTAACTTTAAGAACTTGTGTCTGAATTTGTTCTTTTCCTCTTCCCTCACCATTCTTTTTCCTTGTGTATCATGACTGTTCCATTATAAGTCTGAGAGAAGGCAGTTTCTCATCACTAATATTTGGAAGCTGCTCTAAAAGTCTTTTTGACTAGAGCAGGGTAAAAATGTTTTAAATAAAATTTTAATAAATAAATAAATAAATAAATATTTTTTTAGCTCTATAGTGATAGCCAGAGAATTATAATGAATAGGCACGGAAACATTTGTTAGATACTAGAATACTAACACCATTGTTAGCTCAACCTCCTTTCAAGCTAGGAATTGCACAGCTTCGGGTTGTGCACCAGTTAACCCCCTTCCTGGATTGGGATGCCCTTCGAACGGTCACTCATGCCCTTGTTATCTCCCAGATAGACTATTGCAATGTGCTCTACATGGGGCTACCCTTGAAGAGTATCCAGAAGCTTCAGCTGGTCCAGAATGCAGCCACACAAGCTATTTTTGGGGTCCGAAGAAGGAGCCATATAACACCTTTGCTCCATGAGCTGCATTGGGTACCAGTTTGCTTCCGGGTCCAATTCAAGGTGTTGGTTATCACCTTTAAAGCCCTACATGGCAAAGGGCCAAGCTACCTGAGGGACCACCTTGCCCCCACTATTTCAACCCATCCCACCCGATCTTACAGAAGGGGCATGCTCCGGAACCCCTCCACAAAAATACTCCGACTAGTGGGGTCTAGAAGGTGGGCCTTCTCTGCTGTAGCCCCTGCCCTTTGGAACATCTTGCCCCCAGAGGTGAGACAGGCCCCCTCACTCCCGGCGTTTTGGAGGGATTTAAAGACCTGGCTCTGCCATCTGGCCTGGGGCGGGGAGGGAAGTTGTCGGAAATGGGGTTGGCTAGCCCCCTAGAGGCATAGTGTGGCTTCCATCGGCCTCTTGGGTTTTTTTTTTTTCTTCTCTTCTTTCTATTTGTGTAGCTGTGTTTGTCTTTTTATAATTTTTAATCATGTATTTATTTGCTTTAATTTGATGTAAACCACCCAGAGTCCCCCACTGTGGGGAGATGGGCAGGAATCAGTCTATGTATAAATAAATAAACTGATTGAAGTGAGAAGGATATGTATCCCTCCATCTCTACAGACTCATATTCCCAGACTTCTTACAAAAGAAGAAAAGAAAAACAAACTTCCTTAATAGTCAGGTGAAAGCAGGGTTTCTTTGGAATGCCAACCAAAGGGAGGGAATTCCTGGAAGCCTGGTATTCAGACAAGGCAGCCATCAACAGGCACATAGAGATAAACAACATCTACACACTATTCAAAAGAGACAATAAAAAGGGAACAAAAGACCAGAACATCTCCTTACCAGCAATCATCACCCACATAAGCAGAGATTAACACTAAGATTACCACCAGACATACAACCAAGCAGTAAACAATACCTTAATCAAGGAACTACCAGAGAGAAAACACCCCCACCAACACTGGCAGGGCATGCCACTGTATATAAACAGACAGCAAACCCCATTCCATTCTGCCACTGAAGATGTTACCTAGCCAGGTAACGAAATGTTTGCAAGAAAACCACCAAGCTCAGAGAAACCCAAGGACTCCACAAGTATAATTCAGCAAGATATACCCCAGGATTGCCTCAGAGTAGCTCACTGTTATGGGAGTGGAGGGTTAACTCAGGGTCAAGTTAACCTCAACAAGTCCCAGAACTCAAATGTTTTAGGACAGGCTCCCTGACAGATATAAATATTGTCCAGGGATTGAGCTGCAGATAGATTTGGCAGGGGATCATCAATATCACTATCTTCAGTGTTTTCATTGTTCTGACCCTTCCCTATAAACTGCTTTTGATTAAGTTCTTTGCGTGTTTTAGCTTTAAAAAACTTCAGGAGTCTGTAGGAGTAGATTGGCTGAGTTGCTTGTTCAGAATTACAGACTTGGGAGCTGATGTTGTACCTGATTTAAAGGAGGTTACATTAATATGCAGTTCTGACAAGGCCTGTTTCAGTTCCTTTAATATCTGGAGGACGATAGCTTGGTCCTTCTTTGGCAGCTGAGTGAAAGAATGACATTTCCTCTGGGAGAATGCATAGGGATGATGGAGTTAAAGGATCCCTAGTTGAGGCTTGGCTGTTTCTTCCAAGACTGACTTACTGGGCTTCTTGGAAGTATACAAAGTTGGTTTTGCTTCTGGGTTGATTTGTTTTGCCACGGCACCTGTGCTTTTCTGTTAGGCTTGATATCCAGATAATAAAAGCATGGCTTGGGTAAATTTGAAAAGACTCCAGAAAATTCTTCATTTTCAGTAACAGAAACAAAATATTTGGAGTTTAGGTTTAATTAAAATTCCATATCCATTAGGAGACCCAGGGAGTTTTCACATAAATTTATGCCCCTAAGGCTTCTAATGCTATAATTAGATTTGCTAGTTGTAATGATAATAACTTTGCCTCTAAGGCAGTTAAATTATTTACAGCAAAGGTGCTATGTCTTTTGCTGTGTAGCACACAACTTTGTGCCTATAAAGCTATAATGACCTTAGAAACAATTCAATCAAAATTCATAAGAACTACACTTCACATTCTTCAATCTGGGTCAAATCCAGTCTGCTGAAATTCCTTCAAAAATGGCTAAATTCTCCTTCATTGTATTTGCCATCAAAAGGTACTGGTTTTTAATCAAGGTTAGGCTTGGATGGTAGGGTTATCTGTGTTGGGCCTAGAAGATTCTGCCATTATTTCTGTCTCCTTAATGTTCTTATTATTTTATATTATATATTGAATCTGTGTTTATATTGTATTTGTCATTGCTTTTGGTCTCAGGACATAAACTCAGTAGTTAAATAAATACAACTCCAGCCCAGTTTTGAGACTAGCAGGCTGTTTCTTTCTTCCCGTGTGACAGGGGCAAGCATGTGATTGTTTTACATCAGGATGAACCAGCCCTTCATTTTAAGAAGTTATTGAACAAGGAGGCTGACAAATAGGTTTCTGCCAACAGGTCTGAAGTGCAGATTTGTGTCTGATGACACACCATAGCTCTTATAAAGCTGAATCGATTAAAACTCTGGTCAGTGTTTTCCAATCCACTCACTTGTGCAATTTCCCTTCTTTACGCATCCTCTTCTGCTTCCCCTTCCTGTTCCATTTGATGCTGTTAGTGCATTAAATTGATAACCATTTAAAAGTAAGACCACAGTTAGAAAAATAGAAATTGAGCTTCTGACATTAGTAGCACGATTAGCATCAGCCAGTCCCCGGATACGTTAATGTATAATTTGGTATTTGTTTACAACTAGTTGTATTAAAGATCTTTAATGTATATGCATATTACAAATGTGCTAAGCAAAGCATTATGGTACTAAGTCATAACAAAAGGATGTGCTCTTATCTAGCATTTGGATACATATTGTTTTTCTGTCCATTACTACATTCCCACAAGTGAGTTCCTTATCTAAATTAGAGTATACATTTTTGGCTTTTATATATTACATTTTAATTATGTGATTTTAAAACAAATATTAACTTGATGGGGTGTTATGTAGGATATTATGACAATGTGAAATTTTACTCAAGTTTATTGCAATATGATCATGACGTAATTAATTATCTTATTAAAGTTAAAAAAATAGTATTAATTTAATAAAGGTAATGATTGAATGTATATACTATCAGTCTGCAGTCAAATGCCAAAAATGGCTAGCACCAGAAATATAAAATGAACATTTCTCAAATGAATGAATAACACATTTTTTTAACAATTCCCAGTTTCTCACTTTTGAAAGAAGGTGTCTATAGAACCTATAGACAATTCTATAGAAAATTGTGTTATCCAGTACAATCCAGATGCGTTGGACTTAGCTCTTATCCTTCTCAGCCATTGGCCATGCTTACTGGAAATTATGGAAGTTAATGATCAACATATCTGAAGGACATCAGAGTGGGGAGTCATGTCTATATCTTTATAAAGCTGTGCCAAAGAGTAGATTGGAAAGCACTTTTTATAAGATACAATTTGGAAATGTTACCCTTCTCCTGTAAAGTGATGCTATCAATCATATTTCTTTTTCAGAACTATCATGGGGAAAATGCAGGCATGGCAAAGTGTATTTTGGTCGGTTGGCCAGGATCATTATTTTGGCAGTCTTAATCATGGTTTTAATCTTTCTCTTTGAATTTCAAGGGATTTCCATGATACAGTATTATAAGCTGGTTCTTGTTTAACAGTTAATCCCTGAAAGTAATGATTGCTCCAGTTCGTCTGGTTTTCTCAATTGCATGGAAATTTTTAAGGAAGATTCAGTTATCCTGTCTGGTTTACAGCAGCATGTCCGTCCAGAATTAACTTTCAGCCAAGGAGGCCAACATTAATTTGTTGGCAGGTACTGGAGTGTCAACATATGATGAAGTGCTTACCTTTCTGCATAGATCAAAACATTATCACTCTCGTCTATAAATACAAGTGGAATGTGAATATATTGATGGCCTTGCCACTTACTATCTCTAGATTTTGCACTGCACAACCCTGTGTGTTCTGGGTATTTATTTTCATTGATAATGAAAACAATAACTACACAAAACACATAGGCATCTTGCAGGAGAGAGTTTGATAAAGTATCAAATCCAAAGTAGAATTCAAGTGGGAATGCCATTCCCATTTTAAGCACTTATTGTAAAAGCTTGGCTGTAGATCCTCTCCATTCATTTTCTAGGCAGATGTCTGAGTTCTTCCTTATAATTGTGAATATCCCAAGGCTGTCTGGGGTTGGGAGAGGAGGAATGAAGGACAATTATTATGGTATAAAATAAGAAAAGGAAAGTCAAATACCACTGGCACCAGAGAGGAAATAAAGTTTCTGACCTGTATTATGCAAATATAGACAGAGAACATAAATCTGGTCAAAAATAGAAGTTACATTAAGGGAAAGTTAAAAAAAAATAGAAAGAAGAGTGGGATATAAATATAATAAATAAACAAATAAGTAAGATGTCATATTGCATAGTATGAATTATTTGGATGAGAAAGACACAAGTGCTGGTACTACCACTACAGTTTATGTTTCTTCTAGAATTGTATGTAATCTTACTTCACTATATCTTTACAGATAACATAAGTATATATAACATAATTATATTCACACATCAAATGAAGGAATTTGTATTTGTAGGGGAAAAAGAGATGGGATGGAGGAAGGGAGAACCAAGTCTTAGAGAGAGTATGGATCAGGCTGAAGATGTTTCAGTTGACTGCGTTAAACTCCTGTAAGACCTTTTGGCTGAGTGGGAGGATATTTCATTCTGAATGAAAAATATTTTATATATTAAAAGTTTGAAAAAAATAATAGAGGTATTAAATCCTCTTTTTCCTTTGAAACAAATGTATTTTCCATTTTCATTTAAACAGATCTAAACATTCAGTTACTAGTGTTCAGCTCGTAGTTCAATTTATAATTCTTATTGGTATTAAAATTACTGAGAGTTATATAATTTCATAAAGTAAAAGTAAAGCTGCCCCAAGGGAGGCACAACTGTGCATATAATTAAGAGTAACATTAAGTCTATTATAAAATGCATTCTCTTAAAAGGTATAAATTACATCCAAGTCTGGAAAATGAAAGTGTGTATGTGTGTGTGTGTATTTACTTTCTCAAATTCTGGTAATGGATATGATTCCTGTTTTGTGCAATGCTCTTACATATTTATCAATGCATTAATTCTCTACAAGGTTGCCTTTTCTTTTCTTTTCTTTTCTTTTCTTTTCTTTTCTTTTCTTTTCTTTTCTTTTCTTTTCTTTTCTTTCTTTCTTTCTTTCTTTCTTTCTTTCTTTCTTTCTTTCTTTCTTTCTTTCTTTCTTTCTTTCTTATATACTAGCTTTATTGTATAGGCATTCACAGGCTACAGATTACTCACTTATTATCTTAAAAAAGATACTAGAGAATGTCTAGACAATGATAATATGATTTTTTAAAACAGTTGTTGTGATAGACATGCACAAATATGAACATTTGCTTTGTTTATTTTCTTTGTATCAAAAGCAGTAGACCAATAGGTAAATCAGCAAGAGTTTCTGCCTACACAGATGGTCTGGAAGAAATAGACAAGACATGCCCATTCTTTGAAGATCTCTAGTGAAGTACGGAACTGCTTTATGGGACACAAGAAAGACATTGGTCTTACTCATAATATATCAGTGGATAAGGATTAACCCATGGATTTGCCACCAGCTCTGGAAGCAGGAGGGAACCAGTTTGGTATAGTCGTTAAGGCACTAAGCTAGAAACCGGGAGACTGTGAGTTCTAGTCCTGCCTGAGGCACAAGCCAGCTGGGTGACTTTGGGCCAGTCACTCTCTCTCAGGCTTTTTTTCCCTCCAACTTTGTAAAAAAAAATTATTTATGAAACTGGAAATCATTCTGGATTGGGCTTCGCACTAGCACATCAGGGGGCTCAACTGCTGCTCTGTTTAGCTTCTAGCCTCTTGTCTCTCTTGTCAGCAACAGTGAGATGGATTCGCTTTCCATGAGGCAGGATATTCCCTTCGTAGATATATTCCTTACTGTACTCTTGCATTCAGATTATAGACACAATTTGATGTTTCAGCCTAGCCTGGAAACTGACTCTTGACCTAGCTGTGGACTCTGTTCTATTGATAATTAGTTATTTTCAGCTTGTATTTCACTCTGTATTTCACATAACCTTGCATAACTTGAATTTTGCTTCTTCTGGTGTAATGTGGTAGACAGCAAAGCATCCCCTGGTATTGTACACAAGGTGGAAGTGCTCATCTGTTGTCTCAATGCTACTCACATCCTCAGCTGGACAGGTAATATCTGTGTGGATTTTGCCATCAATCTTGATGAACCATTGCATGCAGATTTTCTTGATCTTATCACCAGTCAGGGCATATTTAAGCCTATTCCTGAGAAAGATTATAAGTGGGAGGCATTCCCTCAGTTTGTGGGGTCCTGTCAATGGATGGGGTGCAAAAGCTCCCATCAGCTTATCCAGCATCCAATGCTTTAGAGCCGCCACATGCTTCAGGTGCTTCTTGGGTCCAGGAGCCATGGCTGCGCTCTGCCAAGAAAGGGCCTTTCTCTCAACAGGCAGTGGCAACCCACTTCTGAAACTTTGCCAAGAAAACTGCAGGGACTTGCCCAGGCAGTTTCCAGGAGTCAAGACTGACTCAAAGGCACATGAACACACACACTGGAAGAAGGTGAAAGCAGGCAGGCTTCTGTCTTTGCTCCAATCCTGATTAGTCTAGATTTGTTGAATGGCTAGATCTGACTCTCACACCTTACTGTACTCTTGCATTCAGATTATAGACACAATTTGATGTTTCAGCCTAGCCTGGAAACTGCCTCTTGACCTAGCTGTGGATTCTGTTCTATTGATAATTAGTTATTTTCAGCTTGTATTTCACTCTGGGTGCCAGCTTAGTGGTTCAGTCATACTGCAGACAAGACAGAATCTAATCCTGCCTCATGAGATAACAATATGTTACTATTTTTGCTTGGCTTTCTTCTTCCTGATCAAAAGAAGGCTTGCCAACTTTCTAATGCTTCCTTTAGATCCTAAGACTTCAGTAGCACTCTGGATAAATCTCAGAGGACATCCTTTTGTCATTTCTCAGATACTTCAGCTCTAAAGGACCAGTGTACAAGAATCTCTTTCTTTAGAAAGGCATTTAACAGTACTCACCAACAGCCACTTGCTCATTTTATTTCCTGCACTGCTTTCCATTATGCCTATCCTATTTTAGCTGGTACCATATGGTCAATTTTCCTCTTTGGAATCAGGATCTAACAGGAAAAAAAAAAAGTACCAAGAAAAATCAAGTCATTTTTTTTTAAATTACCTAGCAACAAGGCACCTCATAACATCCAGTTTAAATCACTTTTAATGTCCCAGCAAAGCTATGCCAGTGCTATTTATCTAACACCTCCTCTCTCTTAGCATGTTCACATTCTATGCGGCCACATGTTCCTTTTACAAGATGATATGCTATGCATTTCTTGGACTACAGTTACTATCAGAATGTATCTATCTTTAGATGTTACATCTTGCAAATGCAGTTTTCAGTGCAAATAAATAAATAAATAAATGTACATTAAAAGGATGCACTCGAGAAAAATGTCCAGTTGCACATATCTTGTGAGAAAACCTGCAAATTTTAAAGATGTGACTACTTTAAACTTTTACTTTTCTTCCTTCATATTTTTAGGAATTTGTAAATTTAAAAAAAATCATAATGTGGAAACAAAACAGAATACATCAATGAAGGAATGTGTGTGATAATGACTGGGGAAGAATACATTTATGCACTCATCCTTTATTTTCAACAAATTATTTCTACATTAAATAGGACTGCATTTTCTTATTATTAACTTTCTTGAGTCTGTCTACACTACAGAGTCCAATTTTTTGCAAAGCCTGATTATTTGACTGCAAGGTCCCAATTTCATAGGTATTAATCTGTAAACGAAGATTGAAGAAACTGCTCTGATACTGGAAAAAAAACCCCAGGAAATAATGACAGCAACATACAGATATAAGCCCATAAATACAGGATTTCCCTAGTGGGATAAGACAGATCTTTCATGCATCTCACATCATATTTGATCTCTGGTAAATGTTCACTTCTTATTAAAATACAGATTTCTCAGACAGAACAGTCTGACAAAGATATCACTTTTTAACATATCCTAAACTCAAACTCTCAGATTTAAATGGAACAAAAAGCATACTTTTTGTTAACTAAGAAGTTGCTTCTCTGTGACAAGGAGAATGCACTTACTTCCAAATACAGACAGTCCCCCAGTTATAAACTTTCGAGTTGTGAACTTTCTCTGATATGAACAAGATGGACCCAGAAGTTGGGCCAGAAGTCGGGAGAAGGAAGTTAGCTGCAAACCAACCCTTTCCTGCTGTCTCCCACTTCTGATCCTGACTTCTTGCATGTTCAGTGTGTGGTGTATGGTGACTGCAAATTGCAGACTACAGATGTCTGCAATTAAGTGCAAGAGTGGTAATGGGGAGGAGGGTAGCATGAAAAAGTGGCAATCCATTATGATGTTGGTGAAGATGGAGATATTGAAAAAAAAATGGGAGGGAGATGGGGAGTGTGGTATGTTCCTACAGCATGAATTGTTCAACGATCAGAACAATCATTAAGAACAAAGACAAGAACATGGAACATGTCAAAAATTCAGTACCTATACAATTCACAATGATAAGCAAGAGGAGAGGAAAAGTGATGGAAGAGATAGAGGCACTGCTTGGCATGTGGATCAAATATCAGCATCAGCAGTGTGTGCCGTTTAGCCTAATGCTGATCCAGGAGAAGGCTAAGATCTTATTTCATGAATTATAACAGAAGTCTGGTGAAGGTGGTGCTGAAGAGGTATTTGTTGCAAGTCATGGGTGGTTCCACCACTTTAAGGCTCATGTGAACCTTCATAATGTGAAAGTCAGCAGTGAGGCAGTGAGTGCAAATGAGGCTGCAGCCAAGGAGTTCCTGGAAACCCACAAGAGATCATCGAGGAAGGTGGTTATTTGCCCCAGCAAATATTCAGTGTGGATGAAACAGGACTTTATTGGAAGAAAATGCTGGACAGAACATACATCAGTAAGGAGGAGAAGACCATGCAAGGCTTCAAAGCTGCGAAGAATAGGCTAACTGTGCTGCTGGGTGACAACACTTTTGGTGACCTGAGCCTAAAACTGCTGCTAGTCTACCACTCTGAGAACCTGCGAGCTCTCAAGAACATCTCAAAGTGTCACTTTCTGTTGTGTGGAAAGCTATCAAGAAAGCTCTTCTCATCTTTGAAGACTGGTTTTTCCACCATTTCTTTCCAGAAGTGGAGAGGTACATGGAATTGGAAGAGCAGCAAAAACATGAGGAAGAGGAAGAGATCAAACCACCAAAGTGAACCAGAGCAAGCTTATGGCAGAGGGGTTCAGCTTAAATGAGAAAATGCTATCATTTTTTGAGGTGCAGGACCCTAGCATGGAGCACTTCATTAAGGTGTCTGCAGGTGTCCATGATGCAATCCAGTGCTACAGCATCATTTAAGAGGAGAAGAGGAAGACCACCACCCAAAGTTCACTGGACTGCTTCTTCAGGAAGGTGGAGAAAAGTGCCATTTCAACTCCATTGGACGAGCTTATGCCATCTCCATAAGCACCTACATCATCGCCGCAAGCACCTATGTCAATGCTGCTGCTTATGTAAGGGAAGAACTGTGCATGTTTTTTTATGCTTGTTGGACTTGTAAACAAAACAGACTTATGAACAGTCCCTCGGAATGTAACCTGTTCGTAAGTAGAGGATTGTCTGTACAGCATTCTAATTGTTTTCCATTTACTCCTGACACTTGAAAACAGACACCATCAATATCAATGTCTGAAGATTCCTGTCCCCCATTTTTTTCTTTTCCCTAGAAAAGTTTATATGGTGGTTTTACATTGTTCAATTGATGAATCATCACAATATATTTTTAAAAATCAAAAGAAAAATAAAAAAAAAACCTCATACATTTGTACCAGGGCACATGCTGGGCATGAAGACTATCACAGGTAGATCAGTGCAATCTCAAATCTTAAAAGAACCAGGGAGCAAGCGACATGACAGACCTCTCCTGAGCTCTGGACAGGTAGTGTCAGTAAGAATAAACAATACTGGGATAAATGGACAGTTTGACCTGAAATGCAACTTCCTCTGTTTCTAAGAAGACTATGTCTTTGTCATGTCACCAGGCTCAGGATCTCAAGACTTCATGATGAATTCTAGGGTACCCACATTCAGGTTTAATACCCCCTTTGTGTAGTGACAGCAGCAAGCAGAGAGAGAGCATATGCATCTTTGGACTCTGCCATACGCCTGCCCATAGCTGGCCAGAGAGAGATAATGAAGAATATGCCGGCAGCGGCAAAAACAATAATATATATTCATAATAGAAGCCTGACTAAATTCAAGCAGGAATGGCTGCCTTATATATGACATATTATACAGCAAGGCAAATCCAGACCTTTGGTACCCAGTTTTTAGTAAAAGAGTTGCGAGACCAATCAAAAACAATACATGAATTCACTTAAACAGATGCTAGCAATAATCTCCAGTGTTTAATGTTCAAAGTACAGTACAAATATTTAGAGAGTGGTTAGCAGTTGGGGAAATAAATAGAAGGGAAGGGGGGGGGGGAGAGAGAGAGAGAGAATGTATGTGTGTGTGTATCTGTGTGTTTTACTTTTGCTTTATTAGTAGTTATTTTCTACTTTGCTTCTTGTACCTTTATTCTTGTGTGATTTCTGTTTAAATAATCTGTCAAAATTTATGCTTTAAAAAAGAAACTTTTTTTTTAACTGATAAAGATCTAGCATATAGTGTCCTGGAGGTAGCTTTCCTAGTCTGGGTAATGTTTTGTTGCAACAGAGCACGAGAGCTCCAAGCACTAAACTTTAGTTACCTTTGTTGATGTCTATAGTCCGGGTCTGCTAAGGGTGCTTCGAGAAAAAACAGAACCTTCATCATAATTATAGTACAATTTTATTAAGCTGCACTGGAGAAGTGATATACCGTGATATAAACATAACAAAATGCATGTCCTCAATGGTGGCCAATCCGACAAAGCATACAGAGCGCTGATCTACCAGTCTTAGCTTTTCCTTTCAGTCATCAATCACTTACCTTACATCCTTCCCCAGGCTGCCAACATTCTTCTTAGTCAGACTTACTTTGCCATCCTCTTGCTGGAAACAGTCAGAGGAGCACACATTAAAACAAAACAAAATGAAACATGAGAACAAACAAAAACCCTTAAAGATACAGGAAGGTGTTCAAGAGTAAAGTCATATCCTTTCCTCAACCCTGCAGATCTTTTTTTTTTTTTTTTTAGGGGGTTGGATAGAAGAAGGAAGTAGCAAATTACTTCTGTTTTATTGCCAAGAAAAATTCATGAATGTGTTCATGGAGTTACCAGGATTCCAGCTCAACACTGGTGATGGGCACTCGTGTCCTTCTCACCTGCCAATTGGATTGTTATAATTTGATATACATGGGGCTGTTCTTAAAGACTTTCCAGAAACTGCATCTGGTCCAGATGCAGTAGCCAAAGTTCTTACTGGGCTGTCTCAGTACTGCAACAGTATACTACTACTGTGAAAACTACATTGGTTAATAGTGTTTATGAGTGCAGTTCAAGGTATTGGTTGCTATGTATAAAGCCCTATATAGCTCAGGGCCTAGATAGCTAAGAGGCCACCTTTTCCAAATAAATTCTGTCACCCCACATGAACAGAAATGTCAAGACATTCTCAGTGGAATTCCTTTTCCTCCAAGGAGATGGTAGCTGCCAGTCTCATGGTCTTCTAGAGTAATTAAAACTTAAAACATGTATTAGTAGTAGTAGTAATAGCATTGTCATTGTTATTAATGTGTTTGTATGTGTGTGAAAAGTAATGCCTCCAATGTTGTAAGTCACCAGCATACTACAGTACTGACACACTAAAAGATCTAATGTGTTCTTTAGCAGCTGTTCTTTCACTTCAGTTAACAGGAGGTTGCTATGAGAAAGGGTTGTGTTGATATTCTACATGAAATAGAAACCCACAGTGAGTACTCATCAGTGCATCTTAAGCAACATGCCATGATGGAATTTTTCACTGCCAAAGGAGTCTCTCCACCTGAAATTCACCACTGAATGCACACTATGGTGATGATTATGTTGAAATGACCACTGTATGTCACTGGGTGCACCCGTGCGTGCACGCGCGCGCATGTGCGCGCGCACACACACACACACATATATATAAAGATGGCGAACTGGAAAGAGTTGATTTGTGTGATCAAGAATGAAGTGGACCACCTGTGACAACAATCAATGAGTTTCACATGAGAAAGGTTGATGAACTAATTAAGGACAATCAGTGGATCACTTAAAGGATATTTCTGTCTAGTCTGGTATTTCACAGGAACATGCGGGTCACATTATCGATGTCTTCAATATCAGAAGGTTTGTACAAGATGGGTTCCTCACAGGCTGACGGCAGAGATTAAAACTTCAAAGTTGAAATTTGCCAGCAATTTTTGTCATGTTTCAAGAATGGTGAAAAATTTGTTCATAGTATTTGATAGCCAACAATACATGGACTCATCATTGTGACCCCGAAACAAAGTGTAAGTTCAAGGGGGGAGGGGGAGGGGAGACAATCAAAATCGAACCTTCAGCAAGAAAACTCATGGTTACTTTGGTTTGGTGGGGGGAGGGAACAAAGAAGGTGCTATTCACATGGATTTCCTTAAACCTGGCACTACAATCAACTCAGAGCAGTATGCTGCAACACTTAAAACTTTATCTGGACCCTTTTCAGTCAGGATTTAAGCCAGGCTATAGTATTGAGACAGCCTTGGTCACACTTGTGGACGACCTTTGGGGGGGGGGGTGGCCCATCCTGGCCCTTCTGGATCTCTTAGCAGTTTTTGATACCATCAACCATGGAGTCTTGCTGGACTGGCTCCGGGAACTGGGAGTGGGGTGGGCACTGTTTTGCAGTGGTTCTCCTCCTTTTTCCATGGTCAGTACCAGTCAGTGCTGGTGGGAAAAGAGAGGTTCAGCCCTAGGCCCCTATTATGTGGCATACCTCAGGGTACAAGTCTCTCTCCTCTCCTATTTAACACCTATATGAAACCATTGGGAGAGGTCATCCACCAGCATGGTGTTAGCATCGTCAGTATGCTGATCATACCCAATTATACCTGTACCACATGCCAGACAAGTGATGCTGTTCAGGTGCTGGCTAATGGCCTGGATGGGGAGAAACTGGCTGTGATTCAATTCTAGCAAGATGGAATGGTTGTGGGTTTTTGGCCCCCCAGGTCAGGAGAGTTGACATCTCTGACCCTGGATGGGGTAACATTCCCCTGTACAGATCTGGTGCATAATCTGGGGGTCCTCCTGGGCTCACGGCTCTGGCTGGAAGAGCAGATGGCAGCCATGGCCAAGGGGGGCTTTGCACAAATCTGTCTTATGTGTCAATTGTGCCCATTCCTGGACCAGGAGATCTTGCTTACAGTCTCCCATTTGGATTACTACAATGCATTCTACAGGGGTTGCCCTGAAAACCATCTGGAAGCTGCAACTGGTCCAGAATGCAAAGCACACACAGTTTTGGGTGTCCTGTGGTTCACCCAAGTAATATCACTGCTGTGTGAGCCACACTGCTTCCAATTGCTTTTCAGATGCAATTCAAGGTGCTGATTATCACCTTTAAAGTCCTCTATGGCACAGGGCCAGGTTACTTGCAGGATCACCTCTCCTTGAGGGTATCTGCCCATCCTACTAATCAGATAGGGTGGGTACACTCCAGGTCCCTTCCCTTAAATATTGGCATCTAATGGGACCTTGGAGGTGTGCCTTCTTGGTGGCCACTCAGTCCTTTGGAACAGCCTCCCACTGGAGATCAGAGGGTCCCCTACCCTGTTAGCCCTCTGGAGGACTGTGAAGACCTGGCTCTTCCACCAAGCACTGGGCTAGGATGGGAGACTGAGCTGTGAGGATGTTTGGTTTGGCACCTTGGGGGGAAAAGTATGTTTTTAACTATGTTTTATGGATTGTTGTGAGCCGCCTAGAGCCATTGTATGAGATAGGTGGCCATATAAGTCCTCTAAATAAATAAATAAACTTTGAAGCAATGATTAAGCAAAATTTGGAAGCACAAGAAGGGAGGCCTTATCCTTCACAAACCTCCCAAGAGGCAACTATGAAGCTGGATCTCACTATCTTACCCCATCCATTTAATTTCATTTGATTATATGTTGTATTTTTATAGTTCATTATTATATATATATATATATATATATATATATATATATATATATATATCACATATATAAAATATGATTTTAAATTGTTTTCATTACCCAGGGTTTCTTTGGTGAGATGGGTAGTCATACAAATTGAAATAAATAAATCTGCCATACAGTCCAGACTTCCACCTTTTCCCAAAATTGAAGGAATACTTTTATAGGCATCTTTTTGATTCAGATGAAGAGGAAAAACAGATTGTCAGGACCTTTTTGAAGAGATAGTATGGAGTTCTTTCATAACAGCTTTAAGAAGCTTGTCCATTATTGGCAAAAGTGTGTAGTCAATAGTGGTGATTACATGGAGAAGTAAATACAGGCAACAAAAGAGTTCATTTTAAGGATTATTTTCCAGTTTCATTTATTCAAATATCCCTATTTAGACTAATGTTATGAAGGTAGAGGTATTGCTTTTTATTCAACCATTATATATTTAATCTTATTGGTTTTTATTATTTGGATTCTATACATTGCCTAGAGTTGTGGTGGCCTGAGGCAGCATATCAATTCCATAAAAAACCAAACCAAAACAAGGGCAATATTTCTATTTTAGAGAATGAATATTTGAATAGTATTAGTGAGGCTTTTTTCTTCATTTTATGAAACCTCAAAATGTTTCGTGACACTGAGCTGTCTTTAATGTCTAAAATGAGAAATGCAAGTAACTGGCCAGAATAGGGTCAAGAAGCCTTGCCCTCAGTATTGTCTTATTTTGCTGATTTGGGTAGTTAAAGTCTTTAACTTCTAAAAAGTAAACATTAACCTTGTATGGAGCTTGACTCCTGGTGCCTATGTGGATTTATTTGTTTGCTTGTTTGTTTGTTTAACTTTCAGTGGCATAAAAAGTTAAAAAAGAGCAGTACAACAAACAAAGGAATAGCAGCAAAAAGCATTACACACATTAAAAGCAGTAAAATCATTAAAACCATAAAACCATTTGCAGTAGAGTGCAGTCAATGTTCTTGGAGGCAAACCAAAGTAGTTTGCCACTGCCTTGTCCAGGTTTCTCTGATGCCCCACCTTAAATAATTCTCCAGGCAGAATAACTTGCATAGGGTGGGCCTCCTATTTTCCCAGGGTGAAAAATCAATTTCTAGGCCTAGAATTTATGTTCTACAGGAGAACCACTCAATTAGGATAGTCATTTTTGGCTTTTTTTTTTTTTTAATCTGAGGCAACTGGCCCTTTGGTTTAGCTTATTTCCTTTTAAAATTAAACAGAAAGAAATGTTTTTTCTTAAAATTAATTGTTTGCATATTGGAAGAATGTCAAGCAATTACAGATGCCATAAGAAGTATGTAATGCCTTTGCAGTTGGCTGTCCTTTGATATTGTGCCTTAGTTCTTTATACTGAGTCAACCTTGTTTCCATACAGTTTGACCTCTATATTGATCATGAACCACCTCATGCCCTAAAAGATTAATTACAATGAGCACAAATGTGCTATAGAATTCTCTGAAGGATGTACAACGGTGATTTGTTTTTAATCACTTATTCATATAACATTAAGATATAGTTTTATTACAAAAAATCTGAAGATTGGAGACAAACAAATATAAAATAATAACATTTAGATACCAACAATTAAAAAAAAAAAAAACCTCCTAAAAAAAGATCCATAGAAGGCTTAGGGGTTAACTACTACTGCCTAAACAGAAAAAATATAAACTGATGCACACTGTATGTTACTAATGCAACTGCAGGAATATGGCAAACGAAAAGTGACATTCTGTCATATGTCAAGCATGTGTCAGATCATAATGTTTATTCTTTATTATTTGCTTCTAACAATGACTGCAGTTAGGATAAATGATATAAAACTTTACTATTGCAGTATCCCATGAAAACTCTAGCAGTGATCAGTTTGGTCAGGATCAGGCACAGAGTAGCAGAATATGTTACCCACTTCCTCCCCACCACACAGAAAAAACAAAACAAAAACAAAAACAGCAAAACAAAACACCATCTTCCTAAGCCACTGTGCAAAGCAGGGCATACATAGATATTAGTTGGGTGTTTACAAAAGGTGCTTTGTGCCCGGAAGAGTGATGTTGGAGAATTTTGCTTGTATTACACTCTTAAACAGGCTAACCGAATCTACTTTCGGGATTATTCTGTGGATCTGAACTCTGGATTCAACACTTCCCTGGATTTTACAGTGTAGTTCTTAGCTCAGAAGCTGCTCACAAAAAATAAATATAGGAGAAATTGCATACACATGTGTACTGAATGTTTTCTTATGTGTGAGTTTTAAATTGATGAGA
Source organism: Python bivittatus (assembly GCF_059951505.1). Classification (NCBI taxonomy): domain Eukaryota; kingdom Metazoa; phylum Chordata; class Lepidosauria; order Squamata; family Pythonidae; genus Python; species Python bivittatus. Next base: position 16,435,189 of record NW_028277035.1, read on the forward strand.
TAATGGAGAAATTTGTCAAAAGGGAGTTATGATGACTGAATACGTGCAGGAATAGAACGGACTGAATGTAAATTATCAATGCATCCTTAATTAGGGGCCATATGTCATTTAGTCCTCCACATTATAGTCCATTAGCTACTGATAAAGGGCAAAAAGGCATTGGGCTTTCTGGGAAGTATTTACAGTTTTATAAATGGAGCAATATTAGGGTGGTTTTCCCACCTTGGACTTCATTTATAGTGATTTGTTTAATAATGTTTAAATTCCCACACTTTAGGAAGGTTTCTGAACTCTGCTCCATCACTACTCCAAATTTGCTAGAAAAATCAAGGGCAACTACTTGCCAGATCTGTCTGTGACTTCAGACTGTTCTCCATGTTCCTTCTGCATGTTGTTAGATATTTGTGAGGTATAAAGAATACGACCAACAAATGTCTGGTTGTGTGGCACTCAGGGAAGGAAGGAATGAATATATGTCACACCACCTAAAACTGGAAAATTATATTTATAAGGGGGGCAAAAGCAACTGGATATGGTTTGTATGCAGAAGCATCAATTCTTCTTGATATTTATTCAAACAGCAGTAAATGTAATTATGCTATTCCTTATGGTAGTGATTGTCCAAAAACATGCACATCTGCTACAATAAAGCAATCTGCCAGCTCTGGGGAAATATCACTTAGGAAAACATGTAGTGCACAGAAAGCAATTTCCAGCAAAGTTGTTTGCTAAACTAAAACCAACATATTGGAGCTAAGAAAGTGTAGATGAGAAACCGAAGCAACAAGATCGTGTGTATATTGGGACATGGCTAGTGTCATTCTGAAATGTATAGGAAACAGTTTTTTGAGTGCAGGAATCCTAAGAAGACAGACACAAGTGGTAAGGTAATACATATATTTAAACTATTAAGTTTTCGTCCTTGGGTCAGTGTTAGACATTATGATGTGCCACCATGTCTAAAATCTGAGTGCTGATTTCCTTGTGGATCTTACAATTACAAGACAGTAAACACAATTTTTATTTTGGGGAAAAAAAAATTCATCTACAAGCATGAGAATTGGGACATATAATTAAGGTTTTAGAGGCTATTGGAGTTGGTTGGAGGGTCCAGTCCAGAATTCTAAAAATGGCTTCCTCCTGCCCAAATTGTTCTAGAGGTAATGACAACTAAATTGATGCTCAGATGTCAAGTGAGATTGAAAACGGAGCTTTGTTCTTCTAAGGCATAGGAATTATAAAGACATCTGTTACATTTTTGTTTATCTGTAGAAAAGGATGAAATTTGTAGGCTAGTTAAAGAGTTACAAGGGAATATGGTGTGTCAAACTTCATAAAAATGTGTCTAAGGGGTTTCAAACTGCACTCCTTTACATGTTAATACATTTTAGTGCTTTGGGAATGGAAACTGTAGTGATAAAAGTCTCTATGGTAAGCAACGTAACATGCCAAATTTCAGACAAATGTTGAAAGGGAAGGACTAACCATAAGGAATGATGGTTTTGTTCCTTTCTGAATTCAGCAAAGCTGTCTGGCAGTTGTATAGCAAAGTTCAGATTGATAGTCTTCTGAAATATCGTTCCAGGTATAACTGAAAATCTGAGGGAAAAAATTAGTTGACATGAGTAGAGCTCTCTGAGCCCCAAAGCAAACCTTTTAGATGGAGTCCCACAGTGGTAAGAAATGGATGACCACTAGATTGCAGCAAAGAATTAGATCTTCCTCTGTCTCTTTGCTGTCATCTAGTGAATGGCTGACTCTGGAATGGCAATGGAAAAGGAGGCTAGAGCAGTGCAGTATAAATGTTTTTTTTTTTCTTTTTCCTTATACTGTATGCTCCTTCTTTCTTTCAATGTTGCTGTTTTGCTACAGCTCCTCTGCACTCGGGCTAGCAAATATGGGCTGCAAAAATCAAATGTTCTTTGTCAAGTTATGTGAAACTCTGACTCTTTGTTGCCATCTACTGGTCATTTGGGTTTTTGCAGCTTATGTATGGTAGCCTTATCCTACAGAATGAAAGCATGGGGCAAGGATTTAGTGACAATGGGGAACCCATTAAGGCCAACTATACCTGAAGACCCCAAGGCTGTGGCCCCCTTCCCTTCACCATATCTTGAACCAAGCTAGTCACAAGGCAAGATGAGTAGATGAACTGCCTCATGTAATTATTTCCTTTTTTCGCCTTAAGATGGCAACACACCTCCCTCTCTCCCCTTTTCCTTCCACCATCCTGCACCCAGCTGACAGACTGCCTGCCTCTCTGCTGCAGCAGTCAGTCTTCCTTTTCCCTCCTGTTTCCCACCCAGGAACATACCTGTCAAAACATGCATGCTCTGACTCTATCCACAAGGGAAGCTGCATCTCTTACAAACTTCTTTTTATAGCCCTTTTATCTTTAAATTTGATGTGTTTTACCTTTTTAGTTGAGGTCCATTTTATTAACTCCTTGGTGGTGATATAGATATAGATGATATAGATATAATCACAATGATGGAGTCTTAGAGAGTTTTATCTCAATTGCTGCCAATCATTTGGCTCTGCTTACAGTCTTAATCTTGAGGCCCTGAAACTTATTTTCCTGGCCAGCTCAATGAGGCAACATGAATTGCACAGTGGAGCTTGCTCTGTTGGAGAAGGAGAAGGAGAAGGAGAAGGAGAAGGAGAAGGAGAAGGAGAAGGAGAAGGAGAAGGAGAAGGAGAAGGAGAAGGAGAAGGAGAAGGAGAAGGAGAAGGAGAAGGAGAAAACCTTAAAATGATTTGGAAAAGATATTTAAATTACTAAAATGCACCCTATGCAGAAGACCCTGATGTTAGAATGATTTTTACGCTATAATTCTACCTTCAAGATATAACAGGGAGCTTCACTTCTGAGATCTTGTTTGCTATTTGCTGCTTTATTTACATGACCCTTGTCAAAGGCAACTCAGTGTGCTACTTGAGTAGTTGACTGGATCTGTTGAATTGGCATAGCCTATGACTGAAGAAGACTAACAGAGGAGTAGCTCTTTGTGATTGACGGTCTCACTAGCAAAGGTGAGAGCAGAAGCTTCAAGGAGCAGTAGCCTGAACACTATGAACGATAAGCCTTGCTGTCAAAGAACTGGTGTGGGCTATAGCAAGGTCAAAGCCAATTGCAAGGGAAAGTCTGGACAGAATCCAAGACTGCTCTATCAGCCACAACTGGGCTAGCACCTAATTATATACTTCCAGCTTATGCTGGCCAGGATTTTGTTCTGGGATCAGCTTTCACCCCATCTCTGTTTCAAGCTTGCAAGACCCCTGACTCTGACCTAGTAATTGCCAGATGTCCACTATAAAAGGTCTGCTGCAAAATGCTTTGCTATTGATGAAGAAAATAAACCTTTAAACTGATTATATGCTTATGTGTGATATCTTTGGTGCTGGTCCCCAAAACTGGATTTTGTAAATTTGTCAGTTGTTCTTTTCTGTCTTAGAAATCACAGGTTGCATCTATTATTTTAAAGCTTATTCATGGGGAAAGGGGGACTTGTGATTGTTTTATTTCGTCTTGGGCTCTTGAAAGCTTCTCCCCTCTTTCACTATTACTATTCTTGTGGTGCCAGCTCAGTCTTTTGCTAGTAATTTTTATGGCTGGCCCATATTTGTCATTTACTATTTCACAATTATTTCTGGAAGTTTTCTATATGGCTTTGTGAATTCATTTTACTATACTGTCTGTCATGGCTATGTAGGGATTTTAATATTCATATTAATTCTTCACCAGTGATACGGGATTTCTCTTCTACTTTTTCTGCTCCTTAATTATTCTTTCTTTCCATAGTGGAAAGAATAGTGGAGGGACTTTAGATTTAGTGTTGTCTTTAATGATTATACCCTCTTTGGACTTAGTTTTGCCTCCCAATTATCAGATAATTTGTCCCCCTTCCCCTTGATATCACCCAACCATCTATCAGATATTGTATGTTAAGTGATTATGCATGTGTTTCACAAGATTCATTTTCAGCTATCTTTTTAGAGACTTTAGAGATTTTTGTAGTATTAGCAAAACTGTATCTTCTATGAAGTATACTACTTTAGCTGTTTATTTTAAATTAATATCACCAAAGTCCCTCTGGATCAGGTTGCTCCTGTTCATGAATCTATACTGAGGGCCAAGCCTCCTTGACCACAGATGTCTGCAATTTTGAGGAGGGAAAGGATCCTGGCTAGAAGATTTAAAAAGTATCTGAGGAGGACTTCCTCCCTGCATAGAATAGACTAATATAATTCTTTTCATATCACCAAGAGGCAAAGCAGGCTTTTTTCCTAACTACTATTCACTCTTAGGATGCAGTTCTTCATCAGTATTCTCCATCTTTCATTCTCCATCTATCTGTCCCTGAATATGCTATTTTTTGGTTCCATTCATTCATTTAAGAGTTTGGGAGAAATTTTCTTTAATAAAGTAATAAACATTGCTTATTCCTTCCTTTCCACTAGCTCTGTCAACTTCTACTCCCTCTGCATTTCAATGTATTCCTGTCTTGGAGGAAGAGGTTCAACCACTTGTAGTGGGTTGTCCATCCTATCACCTGGGTGACAATTTTCTCCCCTTCCTTTATCCTATTCTTGTTTTTCTTTTTTCTTTTTATCCAATATTACCTGTCTTGTGAATAATTTTTAATAATTTAATAATCAGACTTTTTTAAGCATTTCATACTTTGGTGGAGGTGGGCGAAACACCTTCCCTGGATGCCCTTTATGTTTAAGTTACTAGCCCAGGTCTCAGTTTCCTTTTTTATCCAAAGTTCTTGAGACAGTTTCCTTCTCACAACTGGCTCCTTATTTGTTTCCCAATGGCCTTCTGAATACGTGTCAGTCAGGTTTTTAGACAGGTCATTCAAATTAAATGATACTTTCTGGACTCCTGAATGACATTTTCATGGCCAAGTCCCCAATTCTTACATCAGTGCTATTTTTTTGTTTTGTTTTTTGTCTGGACTTGACACCAGCATATGATATACTTGACCACCAGTTAAAGTTGTCAAGGTTACAATCCCTAGGCACCATTTGTTAAAGTTCTTGATTGGTTCAATTTTTTGTTTGTTTGTTTGTTTTGTTATTTTGCAGGATTGCAAGTTGAATTACAATCCTGGAAATTTCCCTTAACAGCAGGTGTCCCTGAGGGATCAGTCCTGGGTCTTATTTTGATTACTCTTCATACTCTTTCCTTGGGTGCCCATATTTACGACCAGGTTTTTCAGTATCACTGTTATAGTGGTGATACCCAGATCTACAGAATATTTGTATCATTAAAAACAATATCTGGTGATAACGGAATAATGTCTCATTAACATTTGGTCTTGGCTATCCTCTCATTGTCTCTAGTTTAATATGGATAAGATGAAGATTGTTGTGTTTCAGCCTGATCGTTCTTCCCATTCTCTACTGTCCCCCCATTTGTCTCCAGGGCTCTCACATTGTTCCAGTTTCCTCTGTGGCCAGCCTTGGGGTCTTGGTTGATGATCAGCTGACTTGACACCCATTTATTGATCTCATAGCAATAATCACATTTTTTTTTTTTAATTTAGGGTTTATTTAGGATTTAGACCAAGGGGTTGATAGAGGACAATGAGGCTTTATGAGTTGTTGGTTTAATTTTTTATCCTTGTCTGGTTGCTTCATGGTTATATTATTGCAAGAATCTCTGGCTAATTCTTCTCTCCATTCTTTAATCCTAGTCCAGGATATTGTAGTTCAAGCTATTTTGGGCCTTCCATAGTATTCCCGCGCTTTGATACATTGCAGAGCTCTTCATCGAATCTGTGAGGCAGAGTCCATTTCAAACCAATTGCTTACCTTTCAAGCCCTCTGATTATACAGACACACCTTTCCCAGTATCTGTCTGCTTTTATTTCTCCCTACAAATCTGCTTGTTCCTTATGTTCCTCTAGGCAGGGTCACACTCTACAGTTTCTGGGGTTTTAAGGCGTTTGTTGATTTTCTCTGGGATTATACTTTGTAATAAAAATTGTGATTTCATTGCAGATTTAACTTCCAAAATTGTCTGCATTGTACTATGTATATTTTTCTAGTACTTTTGAGGGTTTGGGGTTTTTTTACATATCCACCACATGTGGTAAAATGTTCCTTCTGTTTCATGGAATTTCCAACATTTATTACTATATGATTTATTTATTTTGGAGATTATTAGTGGAGTTGTATCTTTAAAACATTTTGCACTGATTTTCTTTTGAGTTATAGCTTGAAGTAAATTTTATAGATTTAGTCCATAATTCTTCCTGTTATTGTACTGGGACTGTTTCTTTGAAATTTTACATCTATTTTATCATATAGTTTTTTATTTGTTTTGTGTCTGTGCAGTATCTAAGTAAGAGTTTATATATGCATCCTAACAAATGGTATTGGTTTTGTATAAACATTTCAAATTTTGTCTTTTTTCTTAAAGTCCCTCCTTCATTCTTAAGATTTGATTTTAACCTTCCAGCAGTTTGTACACACATATGTGTTTTGGTGTTTCAGTGTGTGTCTGTTTTTCCTTTTAATTGGTAGTTTCCTTTTAATCAGTATTGTACCTTGTTAAAGAGATGTGATGATGATGATGATGATGATGATGATGATGATGATGATGATGATGATGATGATGGAATTCAGGCTTCTGAATAATCACAACTTTTTTACCTGAGCTATAAATCAAGCAATTTAATGGGTTTTGCAGACTTTATTATTGTATAATAAAAAGCATATTATATGATAACAATATCAGATTTGTATATAATGTAATTAGTCTACCACTAAGTCTTTCCAGTACCACTGATGTATAATAAATAATGTGGGATTGTTTTAACTGTGTGAGCTGTCAGATACAGAAAAAAATCACTATATCCATTAGATTCAATATGCTTAATTAATGTATGGTCCTGTTCTTTGTAATTTCATACATATAAACATCTACTATCTTCTATGATGTGAATATATCGTGTATAAAATTCTCTGTACTTGTTATAGGTAAATATTAGCATATATTTTCTGCTTGACAACAGTAATACTCACTAAACATACAGCTATGATAAGATCAAAATGACTTCAATGGCATCTTAAGTGGAGTCTTAAGGGAAGTATTAGAGATTAAGAATATGGACTTAATATCACAAATGGACCAGCAAATTGGAAACATCATCTTAAGTTCACAAGATTTATGACACTTGTATGTGGGAAGTTATCAGTTATTCTGGCTTGGAGCTAGTTTAGAAAGAGGCTGAAAAATCTCTTTGGAATGTTGGACAGGAAATATAAACATTAAATATTGATATGTTATTATTAAATGAGAGTTGGAGAGAGATGGGACTTGTTTGATTTTTCAGATCTCCAAGTTTCCTCCATCCATAATGCATAATGTGTTTTAGCGACTACAATTGATTTACCTACTACAACTGTTCCTGGACAAGGATACTGTAGTTATAGTTAGCCATGCTTGGATATCTTTCTGGTCTGCTATTCTTGGGACTATTGTTTTACAACAACCGTCAAAATGTTCAGTTAGTGGTTTTTCTGCTTCTCTGACCAATTCAGTACACTGTTGTTTTTCTTTTGAAGCTCTAAAAAGTTCAGTGGCTACTCCTGTACCGAGATGTGCTTACTGTATCTCAGGACTCCAAAGCCCCATTTGAAGCAAATCAGTTGTTAAAGAAGAGGAAAGAGATTTTTTTATGGGGGGAAAAAACCAAACTATGGTTGTAGAATACTATTTTTCAACTAATGTAGGGACCATTTTTATTTATTTTAAATTTTGCTCAGCTAGATGACAACTTCTACCTGATCTTGTCTGATCTTGAAAGGTAGAATTGGACCCATTAGTACTTTGATAGATTTCCTGATAATTTCAGTCTGTAGGCCAGACTGGGAAATAAAATTAATCCTGGAAGAAAGCCAACTGCCTCCATATTGTTAAAGAAACTATATGGGCATGTTTGTGAAATCAGCAGAAGTTGAACTCAACTCAAATGAGACTTTCCTTTAACCTTGTTTTAAAATTTGTTCTAATTTTAGGATTGATCAGTATTTTATTTGCTTCTGTTATTCATTGTGATGCAAAATATGTCATACTGTGCTTTTATGCATTCTTAAAATCTATAGTTTAAATGAATATTTAAACATTCATTAATATTTTAAATAAAAACTGATTACATTTTTAAAAATCCAGAATGCATATTGCATAGCCCTTTGAATTGTTCTGTTAAAAATTAGTTTTTGATGGAGTTTGGTACTTTATTAATTGTAAAACTAAGTACACATAAGCTATATGGAATAGTGAGATCATATAAAATGGAATCAGAGTTGAAAACACAAAGGTTTGGGGAAATTTAGTGGTTTCCCTGAGGCTGGAAGATTCTCAGAGATAGAAAAACATAAGGCAATGTGGCCTCTGAACAAAATTCTTTCTACTCAAAATGCATTAGATGCAAAAAAAAAAAAAAAATGTGGAGTGGAGGTTTTCTAAAAGAAAATAATAAGCATTTTTCCAGTGCCTTTGGGCCTATATCTAAACATTTCCCCTTTCAGCTGAGTGCTAATATTACAAGCAGCTTTTCTTTTTTCCTACCTTGTTCCACAAGGCTGCCAAGCTGAAGGGATTCATTCTGGCTGCTGTTTTCATTGCAAAACAGTGTTCCATTAAATAATATGGCATAAAACCCATTCATTCATTCTGCTCATTTAAAACAGGCTCAGTATATTGACAAGGACAGAGCTTGAGAAGTGGGCTGTCTGCAACTTGGATGTTTCAAAGGCATGCACTCTGGGGAAATTTTGCTTGAAAGAACTACACAGGCAACCAAGACATCCCATAAATTTTTATACACAAGGAAAAATAACATGTTGTCCTTAACACAATCTACTTTTGAAGTTTAGAACAACCACACCATCAATTATACACTTTATAATACACTCAAACTATTTTTTGAGCAATGCCATGTGCTACATTTTGATTTGCATATAAAATCTGATGGTGATCCAAGATGAATATCAAAAAAGTAGATTTAGGCAGATTTATATTAATGATTCCCATGCTATTCATTCTATATATCTGCCATACCTTTCAAGAGAGCAAATTATGTGCTTCTGGGGTCACTCCTTACTACCATGGAAGTGTGTTTAGTTACATGCAGCCATGCTGTGTGAAATCACTGGGAACTGGATTTCCTTCATATCTGAAAGAGGAGCCAACACTTGGAAAAGCTGGAATAGGGAATCCCTCACTAGCTTTAGTAAATTCATTGCAGGAGTGTGAATTTCTTTCTTCTGAAGTCACATCATTGGAAGGAGGTTTATCTCTTTGCTGCCTATGTTTTAACTAAATATAGCCACTTTTATGCATTTTGGAGCTTTAGAAGAAATTCCCATCAAATGAGGCCACAGTTTGAACATCACTGGATTATTGTTGTTGTTGTTTGCACAGTCATCCAGATGTTTAGACTGGATTTGGCATTTTTATCCACCTGTTGAGTCCTTACCAAGGACGTGGGACAGGCAGATGTTGTTTGATGGTGTTAAAGGTATCATCACAGGATGTAAGCTGTTCCAAGTAAAGCTGCCTTTTACAATTGACTGATGATGATTTTGTCAATGCCAATGGTCTTCAAGTGGTACTCCAGATGTTTTGGGATTGTACCCAAGGGACCTATTACTACTGGCACTATCATTGCTTTCTTCTGCATCATCATCATCATCATCATCATCATCAAAAAAATCTTTCCAGGCTGAACCTTAGATTAGATTGTAATGGTCTCCAAATAGAAATGTGCTTTCTAACAAATATTCTATCTGCATAAAAACAATTTTGCTGAACTTCAAGATAAGTATAGTAAATTTTATGTACCTGTGTATTGTTCTGTTTGAACTGTAGTATAAAGCCAGTCTCCAAAGAACATATAAATGAATCCTTCATAACTTACCTCACTAAGCCATATAAAATATACTGTACTTAGAAACGTTGAGCCGTGAACATCAACAGTAAGTAAGCCATAAATGTGAGGTTGCAAAAAACTATTACGCAAATGTTATCAAAGTCCTACAAGGAACTAAAGTTAAGCTAAGCCTCATTGATTTTGCTTTGGCTGTCTTTCTTTCCCCATACTTTGGTCTGATTGAGGGCTTCTGATTTGGGTGATCATTACATGATAGTGAATTATCTAAATAGAAGCATGCAAATTGTCACTCATTGATTGGCTGATGGCCATTACTGGCCATTCAGAAAGCAATAGATTTCTACAATCACTTTCTGCTTTTCTCTGGTAATAGTACAGTGAATGTGCCAATTATCTACTCTGGTGATTCTAATGTTTTCATCCTGATTGGCTACAGCATTCTGAATTATCAGAGCTATTTGCCAAGAAAAATCTGCTATCTCAGCTTTTGTTCCCTATAATAAAAGGCCTTTCGTAAGGGGAAGGAAAAATTTCCTATACTTACCATTTATAAAAATATGCATGCCCCGTTTTAAAAATAAATGTTATTTTGCATTTAACAATTGTTCCTTTTTTTCTTTTTCTTTTTCTTTCCTTTTTTGTACTTTTGACTTGGTCTTATTTTTATTGTTTATACTGTAACAAATCAAAAAACATCAGTTATTTCAAGTGAGCTATGGAATGACTTTTACAAAAATGGCTGGAATCGGGAAAAACGAAATTGCGGGGGGGGGGGGAAGCCTGCCTAGTCTGAATATTTAAGTTTGAACGCATAAGCCCCTATATCAGATATAGGGAGTAAGGACTATAAAGAGGCCTGGTGGATGAATCCCAAGGTCTGTTAATCCAACAACCTGAATCATATAGGATTAAGCTGCTATCAGGGAACTAGTTAATAGTCATCATGTCCAACACACAATGAAAGCTCTATTCCAATTATTTTTTAAAAGATAAAAATTGGTGGCTGTTATCACATCCAATGGCAACATACTCCACAGTTTAATGATGTATTTTATATGAAGTGCTTTCTGGGGCCTGAATTTCCACCATAATTTCAGCTGACATTGCGTTAATTAATGCAATACATTAAAGACTTATTATTGTCCTGCCTAAAGCTGAACGCCCCTGCCCAAATCTTGCTATATAAAGTAACACGTTATAGTCAGTTAAATATCCAGGGTTCAGAAATCAGGAGGTCACATGAACAGAATATAGGAAAAAGAAGAGCCAAGATATGTGAATCTGATGAGGACCAAAGATTAAAACCAGGATTATAAATACAGAACAGACCAAGAGTACAAATCCAAAATAACTTGTAAGCAGAATTTATGACTCTTGAATTCCCACCATGTGACTGAGGGCTTATCTGCACTTGCCATTGAAGCTGTCCTGTGCTCCTCACAGGTTAAGCTTAATCTAAGAAAATCCTGTCCAGACTGATATTCATAGCAACAGTTTGTAAGATTTTAAGTCTTGGCTGCAGACAAACTTATCCACCTATGAGACTCCTTTGCGGCTGCTGCTGCACCTCCCACTTTCCTGTTCTACTAAAGCAATGTCCAATCACCTTTCTGTGGGTGGGTCTTTCTAAACATGCATACATTTATGCACACATGTATGTATGTGTGTGTATGTGTGTGTGTGTGTGTGTATGTATGTATGTATGTATGTGTGTGTGTGTATATATATATATATATATATATATGTATATATCAGATTATTTTCTTTCAGCCATTTCTTTCCACTCTAATAACTTCTATACCTTCTCTTTATCACCAGTGTTAAAGCACAGTGACTAAGAGCTTTGCCTAGTAAGTAAGAAGTTGCTGGTTCAGAGCTTAGCAAAGCTTTTTTTTTTTTTTAAATTACTATTTTCTATGCTTAACTACCTTTCCTTAACTAGCTTTTTTAAAAAAAGTAAGTTGCATTGTTCTGCCAATTACGTGAGGTACCTTTAATTCAAATAATTTCAGAAGGCTGGTTTTCCCTCCTAGGTTAGATTCTAAGGCTGTATCAGCATACTTCATGGACTTGGGAAGTGCAACCCCATCCGAGACCAACAATGAAAACATCCCTGACCCGGGAAGTGTGTGTTTGTTGGGGGGGGGGGTGATGGGTGGGCAGAGGGGCAAACAGCCATAGCCACACAGTCTTCTCAGGATTGAGCTGAAGTCTATTCCTCCCCATCCAGCCCTGAACAGCCTCCAGACACTGGGTCAGTACATTGACCTCTTCACCTGTGCAGCCTGCGGCTGAGATGCAAAGCTGGCTATCATCAGCATGCTGATGATACCAAACCACAAACCAAAGGATGACCTCACCCTGTGGTTTTGTGTTGAAGTGAAGCAGGAGGGGAGACAGCATTGAACTCTGAGGCACTGCACAAGTGAGGGGTTGTGAGCATGATCTCTCTTTTTTCTTACCTACCAGAAGCCAGATGGTCCCCATGATGGAAAGTGAAAAAGACCAAAGGCAAAATGAAGTTGACTGTTCTTCTTTAAAAAGCTCACCTAAGAGAAAAGAAAGCCTTCATGATCCTGATTTTTGAAAACCTTTGGGTATAAGGGCAAAGCCTTCTTATTTGTAAGAATAAGAACAGCTCAAGATCAGACTTGACAAGGACCAACTGAGTTAACTACTAGATTGTCCCCTTTCTGCCCCCTTAGGGAAATAGCTTTGATAAAATCAGAGATATCTGAATGTGAGAATTATTTTTCCAGTTCAGTACAATGACAGTATCTACATGAGAAGTCAAATCTAGTAATTTATCAAGCTCTTCCTAATTAACTACCCCTTGATGATCTATCTTATTATTTATTTATATGTCCCTTTTACATATACAATTTTTGTCCCTTCAGGATTCCTGTAGATTCTAACTGAAGACCAAGTCAAGCAATCCTCCTAGAAAATGGAAAAGAGTGCATTCATGCCACTTCATAAATGTTTGACCTGTAAGGTGGAGGGCAGAAAATATACAATCCTTGGTGTTTCAGTGCAGGCTGATTCTACAGTTCAACTCCACTTTGACAGCATAAGCTTGGAAACTTACATTCAGTGATTTCATATGAGCCTCCTGCCTGCAGTCTTGCACATTACTCAGGTGTGAAAAGTGACTCTAAGCTTTCCCATTCCTCTGAGGAAACTACTTTGCTTTCTGAAGTCTCAGCCCTGGCTAGTGCATCAGATTTATATCATCCAATAACCCCTGAAGCTAGAGTGACAAAGTTGTTAACTTTCTTAAAAAATAAAACTGCCCCCTTCTTTTTGGGGGGGGGGGCAGTGGAGAGGAAGAATATAATGTTTAAAAATCCCTTTTAAAGCCTCAAGTTTGAGATTATTCAAAGAGAATGCAGGATGACTTAAATAATGTATAGGTCAGTGGCCTCTGTGGGCATGATTTCAAACACATCATTTTCCTGAAACTCCAGAACAATATTTATTGATATTTTAGACATGTGCAAAGGCTAGCAACTGTCTATTTTTCTGCTAATTTATTCCCTTGCTGAACTCTTTTCTCTGGCAGCCTAACTGAATGAACTGGACATATTCCACCCCAAAGGTGAAAATTCTGCTTTAGGGAAAGGCAGATTTGCAATGGTCAACTCTGAAATACACTCAGAGAGAAATTAACCTGTGATTTGCATGACTAAATCCTTTCCTAGAGTATGAGATCAGGATAGAGAAAACAAAATAACTTAGTCATATTTGTGGGTGGGGAGAATGGGTCTGTGCAATAGTATGAAAATAATTTTGAACTATTTTATTTTTCTTCATTTATTCCTTGAAAAAGATCTTTTAATGAGAAATATGGAATGCATGTTATACATTCTGCTTCAGTAAAATCCCTATACATAGAAGCTGTATTTTTGCACATAGAAACAGAATTTAATGGGTTGTTTATGCAGAAAGGACTTGCCTTTTCCTTTTAAAATTGATTTACAGAAATGCATACAATGAGTTCAGAAATCCAAATGCTAATATTGAATGACTCTGCTCTTATTTTAGCTTAATCTTCTTTGAAAAGAGGGGATAGTTTCCACCAGGCAGTTATGAAGAGTAGGATGAAGAGACTGATATAAACATGGTCATATCTATTTACTTGAATGAGTTAAATTTCTAGGACCAAATAAATTGCATCTTGAGAACTGGGGGCACTTGTTCATGGTCTATCTGAATCTTTCCATATTACCACTGAGAAATTCAGATGAATGATTGTCAGATGACTGGAAGAAGGCATATAACTCTGTCTTCAAAAAAGGAGAACTGATACATCTATAAACCAATCAGACTGACATTGACATATTGGAAAATTCTGAGCCATAGAGGTGTGTCAGTAACCAACTTGAAAACAAGTGGTTGTTATCAGAAGTCAACATGGATTTGTAAAGAACAAACATTACTCATCAAGTCTTACCTCATGATTTGATGGGATAACTTCCTTAGTAGATTGTGGGAGTACTACAGACATGATAGGTATTGATTTCAGCAAAGATTTAACAAACTACCCCATGGCATACTTAAAAAAAAAAAAAACTTTATTAAATTTTATAATAAGAAAAATAGAAACTAACAGAAATTAATTTTAAAGAAAAAAAATGAAAGAATAAAAAAAGGTTGAAAAACAAAAAAAGGAAGCAAAGTCAAAGGTGCAAAAAATAAGAAAAAGAAAAAGAGAAACAAAATAGAAAAAAAGAATGACTTCTGACCTTCACAACAGATATAAGTAACATTTTACACTAAATTCTTACTCTAGGTTTATAGCATAACTTTCATTTTTCTATTATCCAATATTATTTCTAATAATCAAATCCATACAACATGATTTCATTTTGTTCTGTTTCACACAAAAAGTCCAACAAAGGCTTCCAATTAGCCTTAAAATTATTCAATATCTTTTCCCTAATCAAAGTCATCAACTTTGCCATCTCAGCCAACTCCATCAATTTCACCATCCATTCTTCCATTGTAGGTAAAGTCAAATCTTTCTGCTTTTATGCATATAAGAGCCTTGCTGCTGTTATCCTGTATAAAAACAAAGTTCCATGTTTTTTTTTCCAGCTGTTTGTCCATCAAACTCCAAAGAAAGGTCTCTGGTCTCAATTGTATGTTTATCTTTAAAATCTTCTGAATTAAAATATGTATTTGATTCCACTTTTTTTAGCCTTTTTATAAGTCCACCAGAGATGATAAAATGTCCCCTCTTGCTGTTCATATTTCCAACATACATTTGAACTACCTTTGTACATTTTAGATGATTTTTCTGGTGTCAATTACCAACAATACATCATTTTGTAAAATTCTCTTTAAGATTATAACACAATGTAAATTTCAATCCTTTCAACCACATGTTCTCCCATTGTTCCATTTGTATGTTATACCCAAAGTTTTTAGTCCATATTATCATGCAATCTTTAACTTGTTCATCTTCAAAAATAACCCATGAAATTCTGATTAGCAAGTTGGGTGGCATTCAATTAACTGTATAGTTAAACTTGTTTCAAAGTGGGCTCATTAATGTTTCTCCATCAGTTTGTAGTGAAGTATTGAAAGGGACACCACAAGTTCAATCCCGGCCCTTGTACCCTTCAACTTTTGTATAATGAAGTGGATGAGTATATATGAGTAATGTTCATCAAATTTGCAAAATGGTCTAAAACTGGGTGGGTTGCTAATACCTTATAAGAGAGAAATAAAACCTGTGATAGGTTATACAAAGGGAATGTAAACAACAGAGTGAAATTTGACAGCAATAAATGAAAATCAGATGAGTGGTATACAATGGGAAACACCTGATTTAGCAATAATTTCCAAATTATGGGCCGTAATACTCAACTTTATTCATCATTGGCCAGGCCCCATGGGTCCAGTTTTGGCAATCACACTTTCAAAAGGGAAAGGGAACAAGTTCCCAAAGTGCCTAGAAGTGATTAAGGAACTAGAAATTAAATTCTAGAAAGAGAAATTGACAAAACTGTCAGCAATAGATTTAAGCCTCAGGAAAGAAAATTCTAACTGAATGTTTGACAGAAAAATCTTAATTTCATAACAATAAGAGTAGTTTCATTGTTTACTGGAGAAGTGATCAGTTTCTTTTGTCTGTGCTTAAGCAAAGCCTGGAGCATCTCCTGTAATGAATTCTTTAATTGAGATTCTTGCATTGAGCCTACATTTTAATTGTAGGATTCTCTGAAATCTGTTAAATCCCACCATGTTTAAATGAATAAACTCTCTATAAATTATTTGCTCTACAACTGTTTTTTTCCCTACCTAGAACTGTTGGAGATATATTTTATAAAAGGCACATATATTTATGTAGCATTTTAAAGCCTTTTTCTGTCTATTTACCTACCTATTTATATGCCTCTTCAGAGTAGCTTTACACAGCCTACACATGCATTTATGAACAATTAGTTAATGAAATTAAATTTAAAGTTAGACCTCCTATGACCTGAGTCTCTTATATAAAATCTTTATAAAATGAACTAACACCATAGAAAGTTTGTGTGTGTGTGTGTGTATGTGTGTAAGTAAGTATGTATGTGTGTGTATATGTGTCTGTCTGTCTGTCTGTCTGTCTGTCTGTCTGTCTGTCTGTCTATCTATCTATCTATCTATCTATCTATCTATCTATCTATCTATCTATCTATCTAATCTTCCTGATAAAAGTACACCTTCTTTGTAATTCTGAGAGAGTACATAAGTATAAACCCTTTATTCTGTACTTCACAGTTCTTTAACAGAATTGTGATATAATAGCCTTTCTTACAAAACTATAGCAATGTCAAATCTGTAGATGACTGAACAAATTAAAGGAATATACTTCAATGGGCCATATCTGTATTATAACCAGTCTACCTTTTAAGGATATGTTTCAGAAATATGATAAAGCAGTGCACATTTGGCCAGGGGAATTTTGATCTATTATAGTCACACTAATATGCAAAAAAAAATGTTCTAAGGAAAGTTTTAAAGATAGTTCCTTAAGTATTGCTTTCTGGTTACTGATTTTGACACAATCATACATGCATTTATTTCATCAAGATGAAAAACAGTAATTTCCTATCTCTTGAATTTCCATTTGATCTAGCCTAGAAACATTAGCTGATAGGTAGTGAAATGGAATAACATATTTGTTGAAATGTATTGGACATTTGAGAGACAATTGTATCTCTTTTGTGTATTAGACTGGGTGCTTCCAAAAGTAATAATTTGGTCCCATATTCTGCATGAATCTATGCTTTCTAAACTATAACCTAGTCATATAAACTGGAATTTACACTAAAATGCATTGTCCCAGTTTCAGGAGAAATAAAACATATGTTATCAAATAAAAGTAGCAACTTACACATCATACATTTATAAAACATTATAAAATTATAATTTTATAATGTTTTATAAAATTAAGGACCAGTAATGACTGCAGTCATGATCTCATTTAGAAAGCTATAAAGATTATATATTTCTTATACATATATAGGATTGCAGTGAAACAGTAAGACTGAAGTCAATTATAAGTTCCATTCTTTCATAGGAAATCTGGTTTTATTCACGTTCCGTAGCACTTTCTGTGACACTTTGAGGCCATTAAAATAATAATAAAGTATAGCAACAAATAGCAGATACTGTCATATACTACTTTATTTATTTATTATTTTTATTTATTGGTTGATTTATTTATGGCCACCCACTCCCCAAGCAACTCTGGGTGACTGACAACATTTAAAAAAAAGCAAAGAAATATAAATCATGCATATTTGTTATTGAATATTTTAAGCATTAGAATTTGTTATGTGTTGGTTAAATGAGGCATTGGTCCACAACTAGGGTTGGACTAAATCATTGAGAGATATCCTGAAATTCAACACATGAGGTCTAGATATGGGTTTGTGAACATGAGCAATAGCCCACCAGTCTCCCACCTCTCAGGGGCAAGCAATATCATGCAAGTGGTTTGCTAGAACTCTGTTATCTTTGATGATTTTCCCCAGCATGCATGGGGAGATAGGTTGCAGCCTAACTGCAGAGTAGAATATGGAAACAGGCCATGTGCTCCACCAGGCTTCTGTAACTAGTGAATTTGGCTGACAGTTTCCTATTGATCTACATTACTTTGTTATTGCCTCTTCGGTGCTCAGAATTGTCCCTCAGTACCACACTGGCCTCCCAGCGATCCACAAGATTGGGGGTGGGTGGGGCAGGGGGTGGGGAAAAGACAAAAAAGGTATTACCCTGGACTGAGCTGTAAAGCTTGCTCATAAAGAATCTGTTTAAAATAGCTTCCCTATAAGGTATATTATAAACATAAGCTATTTTAGGGCATTACTTTAGATTTGCAAGCTTAACATTATGGCATTAAACTGTTCCCAGCATATCAGACATCAATCTAGAAGATGCTGTGGAGATTATGTGTGGCTAATACATCTCTCTGTCAGTGCTACTGAAAATTCATGGTTGAGCATTTGAGCAAAGACACTGTCATGCAGAAACTTCCCATGACATCTGGATTTTAGTATTTGACATCTCTGGAAAATACTCATTTAAAAGTTTATGGAAACAAAACAAAAAAAGGTGTGTTCTCTTAATGGGAAATGAAATTGCACAGTAGATGATAGCGATAAGACCAGGCAAGTAGAACTTTGCTGTGGAAAACTTAGCAGTATTTTGCTCTTATTGCAGGTACTATGGTGTCTTATTGTTCTGTTCATGTTTTAGAGCAATGACAGTCATTTTGTTTAGCCTATGCACTTATCTGATTTTGACTGATCTCAAAAAAAAAAAAAAACAAGGAAGGAAGGAAGGAAAGGAAGGAAAGAAGGAAGGAAGGAAGGAAGGAAGGAAGGAAGGAAGGAAGGAAGGAAGGAAGGAAGGAAGGAAGGAGAGGAGAGGAGAGGAGAGGAGAGGAGAGGAGAGGAGAGGAGAGGAGAGGAGAGGAGAGGAAAGGAAAGGAAAGGAAAGGAAAGGAAAGGAAAGGAAAGGAAAGGAAAGGAAAGGAAAGGAAAGGAAAGGAAAGGAAAGGAAAGGAAAGGAAAGGAAAGGAAAGCAAAGGAAAGCAAAGGAAAGCAAAGGAAAGCAAAGGAAAGGAAAGGAAAAATGAAGAGGGCCAAATTTGACTTAGACTTTGATTTTGGACGTTGCTAGGAAATCCCAAGGCTAGATTGGGAAGTTTAAAAAACTCCTTGAGAAACCACATGCATATGGCCATATAGTTACCACAAGTAAAGCTTGCTTTGAAGGAATCTTTAAGTTATACATAGTTATACATATGATTATTCTTTTAATTGGTCATCCTTTCTAGTACTTTATCTGTTAAATAAAATATAGTCTGAAAATGATATATGCTTTTAGAGTATGAAGAAAATTATAAATTAGATAATGGTTGAGATATGTCTAGAAAGATTAATTTAATAATATCTATGGAAACAAATGTAATGTTGGTCTTTTAGGCTTTTTTCTATAATATTAACTTATATCCAATCAACATGCTTTGGTAACACTGTAGTGTGAATATAAGTGTAAGGTATAAATGTCAAGTTTCCAGTAAGGAATGGCTGACAATTATTCTATCATCTAGATTCATTATATAGTGAGAACAGGAAATATAATATTTTTCCCCAGTATTAAAAGTAGATTGTATTTTTGCCATGAGTTTGAGAAATTCGAGAAGCTTGAGTGATATGGAGAGACTTGAATATGGCTGCTAATTCCCTAACCACAGCCACATACACATACCAACCCACCCACCCACACATATAAGAACAAATCTTTCCCATCCAAGTTGAAAATACAGATTAGCTCATTCTTTAAGTACTATGAAATGAAAGCTACCTAAAGTATTTATACTAGTGTTCCCGAAACTAGAACCATCAAGATATATTAGACATTATAATTATAATTCCAATCAGTGTGACCACACACATCTAGAGGGCATCAGACTAGGGATAATCTGAAACACATCTAGAACATAGATGTTGCAGCTGGAGTTTAATGCATACAGTCCTATCTTGCGTTAAAAAAAATGTTGTGCAGTCTGTGAGGTAGATGTACTGTTCTGATATGCCATCTGTATAATTCATTCAGATTGAAAAACCAGAGAGATTGCTGCCTCCACTTGTTTCAGCACATTCATCTCATTTTGTGGTTTGCTCATTGCTTTCCATGGCAAGAAAATTCATCCTCTCCTATCAAGTTCTAGCTCCTGATACAGTGGCACACTTTGATAAAATAATGTCATTGAGGAGAGGATGAAGCTGTAATTACAATCAGAGTTCAAACTCACAGGAGATGGTAGAAATTAAATGTGCTAAATCTGTGGCATTTTGATTATCAGAAATGTTCCCCAAATCTTGTAGATGACTATATTTAAATGTGTAGCTAAGTGGCTCCTTATAAATCAAGTCATAATTGTTCAGCGTCCTGCTGCAGAAGCCACTGTCAATTTTCCCCTCCTTGGGAAATTCTATGTTTTGATTAAGAATGCACTGAGGTATGAATAATAATCACCTCCCCCATTAGCCCTTTTCCTCACCCATAAATGAATATTTTCACTGGAATCAAGTTGGTTATATATAACAGAACATATTGAATGGTTGTCTAAAGGAACAGTCTCAGATGTAAAGCATTGGGAGAATAAACAATGACTATTTACAATGAACCCTCTCCAATTACAATTATTGGGCACAATCCATAATCCAAATATGTAAATTCTCATGCAATCCCTTAAGTAAAGTGGAAAACAAACCCCACAACAAAACAAGTGTGCATTTGATAGAGAAGAAAACTAATAGACTAATTCATGAGATAAACACATGCAAGATAGCTACAATTTTGGTGTTTGCATTTGTTTTAAAATTATATCTAGAAATTAGCTGGAAAATAAAAAGTCACATGGGGTGGGGATGGGGGTAAAAACTATTTACATGCATATCTGTTGTGCTACTCCCACTGAAATGGAATAAGAAACAGTCAAATCCCCCCCCCCGCCAAAAGCATGAAATTAGGAAAAAAAAGGAACCATAGCTACATATAGTTTAAACGACTATCCCTCGTCAAAGCTTTCTATCCTGCAAACCATTCTTGTTTTCACCATATGTACAAAATACACTTTTTTTTTTTTTTAATCTGCGCTCAGTCGTTACCGACTCTGCAGTGACTGCTTGGACGAGTCCTTGCAGTTTTCAAGGCAATTGTTTCGGAAGTGGTTTGCCAGAGCCTCCTTCCTAGGGCAGAGCCCAGCTGGCGAGCGCAGGAGGCGGGGTTTCCGTTGCTTCGTGCCCTTTTCGGGCATGCACGGTTTTTCGCGCTTACCGGCAACTGCTCCCGACTCCTTTTTGCAAGGCGCCGCCAGCATTTTTCCTCCCACCGGCGTGAGAGTACCCATTTATCTACTCACGTGAGTTTTTTTCGAACTGTTGGGTTGACAGGAACTGGGGAGGAAACAGGAGCTCACCCTGCTAACGCGAAGGCTGGACTCGAACCGCTGAAGCGTCGACCATTTCTGGCCAGCAACTTTCAGCGTCATTAAGCCGCTGCGCCACCGCGTCCCCCACAAAATACACTACTTCAATGCTAAACCTGTTGCTAAGCATTCCATTTCTTCTCATGCAGGCTTTACTTCCATATTCCACTCTTACTGCATTCAGCAACCCAACTTCAATTCCTGGACTTGACAGGTCGGGTTGTTTCTCCACTTCACTCCAACCAGTTGATGTCCTCTCCAGCATCTGAAATATAACCCTCCCCTCTCAGGTTTAACTTTCTCTCTATATATTTTATATCTAAGGCACGTGGGTCCACTTTAATTAACAGTTTATTTATGTTTTTCTAACATTTTCCTCTCTTCTACTTATGTACTCTTGGTCTTATCTTGAGTTATCAGCCTTCCCTAAAAAAATCTATGACTTTGGCACAGACCCAACCACTCCTCTTCAGCTGGGCACTTCATCCTATCACAACTCACTCTCATATCTTTCCTTTGTGGTCTCTTTTGCTAGCTAAACATGCTCATTTCCTTTAAGGGTTCCTCATAGAGCATGGTTTCCAGACCTCTTCTCATTATGGTAGCTCTCTTCTGAACTTACCTGAAAATCTGATGAACATCTCTTCCATTTCACCCTTTGGGTCACTTATAGAGGACTGAGGACAGAGCTATGAAGCAGCCTGCTTAATATTTCCTTCTAGGATTAACAAAATCATTTATGGGCACCTTATTGCTGTGGTTGTCATTCAGCTGCAAGTCCATTGGACTAAAATATAAACTGTCCCATATATATCTATCTTGTCCACAAGGATATTAAGAGAGACCTTGTCAAAGTCTTTACTGAGATCAAGGTACACTGCATCCATGGTATTTCTTTAGCCTGCTAAACTCGTCATACTGTTAAATGCCTTAAACACAATACAAAAGATTAACATATTTGTAGAACCCCTATTTTATTTTATTTTTAAATCTTTCTTAATATATTCCCCCACCTTTTGCCACCCTCAAAAAACAAAGAATTATCTCTTATGAGGGAGATACTCATATACCATCTGGAATCAGCTAATTTATACTTTTAAATTTTTGAATGAGAGTCACTGGGGCATGGTTTGAGTTTGTAACTGAGCAAACTCAGGAATCCACAGTTTGATCCACAAAAACACAAGAAAAAATAATCATCATAATCTAGTCTAAAACAGTTTTGACACACATGGGAGAAGTATATTCCCTATGTGTTGGATTTTTAAAATCTATCTATCTATCTATCTATCTATCTATCTATCTATCTATCTATCTATCTATCTATCTATCTATCTATCTAGAATCTATGAAATTCCATTATATATGTTGCTGTAGTTCCAGTTTTGAGAAGAAGCAAAAGTGGTCTGGGGTGAGGGGTAAGGGTAGTATTTCTGTCTAGCTGAAGATTTTGGGTTAGGATGACATCATCTGCAAGAATGATTGATTGATGGTTTTCATAATAGAGGTTTGAAAATCATATGAATATTTCAGGGGTGTTTTTAGGGGGCCCATAAAAAATAATCAGAGCAATAATTACATTGGCTATTTTTACAGTCAAGAAAATAAAGTGTCTTTCACTGTCACAGTGCTCAAATTCCACATCAGTTTTAGAGTTGCTATTAAATGTGGTAGATATCCCATATGGCTTTTTTGAGTATCCACTAAAAAAGGTTTGTTCAGACCAGCTCTTAGGCCTCAAAAAAAGCTATCCATTGAGCTGAATATGTGTTTCTTGGAAAATAATTATATCTGGTTGCAATTTTTCTAGCTTGCTATAATTTGCCTCCCTGCCTCCCTGCCTCCCTGCCTCCCTGCCTCCCTGCCTCCCTGCCTCCCTGCCTCCCTGCCTCTCTGCCTCCCTGCCTCCCTGCCTCCCTTCCTTCCTTCCTTCCTTCCAGATCTGATTCCATTTTTATTCCAGATTACTTTAAATGCCATGCTTCCAAGTAGACAAAATATTTCTCAAGGTCAATTTCCCAGCATTCCAGACTTCTCATGCTGTAATAAGCTTAATAAGTAGCAGATAAGATAAGGGGGGGGGGGATCAGTTGTAATCTAAACTAAAAAAAAAAATGGACATAATACAAAAATGTGATTAAAAATGAAATGCCCATTCCAACAATAGTAACATAAAAAAAGAAGCAGCAAATTCATTTTAAACCTCCAGTTTAGCTAAGGTTGCTCCCCACTCCCAAAAAAAATCCTGGGAATAAAAATATAGAAAAGTAAGCTTCTATACTCATAAGGTAGAAATGACTGTTGAAGGAAAGGGGAAAGAAAGCCAAGCTAGTTACTCCTGAGATAAAAAATGTCTAAAAATTCCATAACAGCAGATGGGCTTATAAACCTTTTGATATGTTCTCCAAGAGAAGGCAGAATAATAATATTAAAAAGTATATGGCATTTGTGTTCATTGTTAATGAACTTTGGATGTGATACAAGTCCATGTTCAAATTATAATACATAAATGGTTTCTGGCTTAAATTAAATTTTGTATTAAACTTGATTTTTTTTTTTTAAATATGATGTTTTGCCTTGATGCATACTCTCAAAGCTTTGTCTGCCGTTCTTCAAAAGGGGGATTTATATATAAAGTGTCCTGGCAGCAGCTATTATATACAGAACCCATATAATTTGTATGAATATCAGGCTTAATAATGCTTAGCAGAAGAAATAGCTGGCAGGAAAGAAAAGCTGATATTTAAAATTTGTTTCATTCTCCAAAATTGTTGAGCTTTATGATATTCCACCCAAGTATTAAAAAAAAAAGTTTTTTTTTAAAATCCAACCTTATTATTGCATTTCCAGCAATTTTTAAAACATGAATTAGCTCTTTAGGCAATCAAAAAATAATATAACAAACAAACAAGCAAACAAATCATCTTGTACCAGCTTTCTCTCAATGTAATATTTGCAGTAAATTTGAAAGTTATCATCCATTTGGATTCCCACTGTAAAATATCAATTGTCCTGTTCAAATTCATTTAATCTTACAGTCTTTGACTTGCTCAATTTCTGAATCATATTTGAATAACAATAAACCATAACAGATGTTCTGAATTTTCAAATTCAGTCAAGTCCCTGCCTAGTTTTTGTAATTCATTTTTTACCTTATCAAGGAGAAAGCTGCAAAGGATTTTATCTTTGTTTTATTAAAGATGAAATATTGCCATCTTCATAAAATATTATCCCATTTACCTTTATGAAAATAAATATTTAGTACTGAAGAAAGGGGAGATAAATCTAGACTTATTCTACATTTAGTATGCTATCTGTAATTGAATAATCTCTTACAGACTTGGACCCTTCTGTTTGTATCAAAGCAATGATATTTGTGCAAACCTTCTGGGAGTCTTCATCCTTCAGTAGAAGTAGTCTTGCCAATCCATAATCCAAGTTAAACAATTATCTTGATAATATAAGATTTGGTGTAGATGTTCCATCTCATTCTTTCACATCTAGCAAGATCCTAAATTTAATCCCTAGGCTTTTGTTTGACCAAATAACGTTAGTAATTTTTCTTTGACACTTATTTAATATATTTTATTCAATTCTTATTGAAATAATTTGAAATGGAAAGTCAATCCTTGGTAAAATATTCATTTTTAAAGTCACTATTCTTCCTAAACCTTCTCCATCTTAAGATATCTGACATTATATTTTTTTCCCAAATCTTTGGGTAGTTATTTTTTTTAATTACAGTGGTACCTCAGGTTACAAACACCTCTGTTAATGAATTTTTCGGGTTACGACCAGCTCCGGCCCCAAAAATTTACCTCAGGATGCAAACTCTGCCTCGGGTTACGAACTGGATCCGTGGCCATTTTCCCTGGTGCCACACGGTTGCGGCTTCCTGTGGGGGAGATCGTGGTAGCAAGGAGACATTGGGTGAGGCTTGTGGTGTGTTTTATGGCATTTTGGAAGGTTTTTGGTGTGCTTGTCAGCATGGCTCCAAAGAAAATGCAGAGCAGGCTTGGCAAGAATAAGGCTTTGAAGAAAAAAGTGACGATGGAACTGAAGAAGGACATTATAGAAAAGCATGATCGTGGTATTTGTGTGACAGATCTGGCCTCGGAGTACAAGATGGCAAAGTCAACCATCTCGACTATTTTGAAGAATAAAGATGCCATCAGAGGAGCTGATGTGGCAAAAGGAGTAACAATCTTAACGAGGCAGAGGACACAAGTGCTGGAAGAGGTGAAAAAGCTGTTGTTAGTGTGGCTGAATGAGAAACAGCTGGCAGGTGATAGCATGAGTGAAGGTATCATCTGTGAAAAAGCCAGGAAACTGCACAGTGATTTACTGCGGACAAACTCCTCTACCAGCATAGCAAGTGAGGAATTTAAAGCCAGCAGAGGCTGGTTTGAGAAATTCTGCAAGAGAAGTGGCATCCATAGTGTGGCAAGACATGTTGAGGCTTCCAGTTCTAACAAGGCTGCTGCAGAAGCCTACAAGAAAGAATTTGAGGACTTCATGAAGGTGGAAGGATATGTCGCTCAGCAAGTGTTCAACTGCGACGAGACAGGGCTCTTCTCAGAATATGCCAAACAGAACCTACATCATGCAGGAGGAAAAGGCACTGCCAGGGCACAAGCCCATGAAGGACAGATTGACCCTTTTGCTGTGTGTGAACGCAAGCGGCGACCTGAAGATTAAGCCACTACTGGTGTACCATTCCCAGACCCCTCGTGCGTTCAGGGAACACAATGTGAACAAGGCCAGACTGCCTGTCATGTGGAGGGCCAATGCGAGAGCATGGGTCACAAGGCAGTTGTTCATGAAATGGCTGCACGAGGTGTTCACACCCAGCGTTACAAAATACCTGTCTGACAACCAGCTGCCTGAAAGGTGCCTTCTTCTGATGGACAATGCCCCGGCACACCCTCCAGCTTTGGTGGATGATATGGACACTGAGTATGACTTTATAAAGGTCAAGTTCCTCCCCCCCCAATACGACACCTCTTCTGCAGCCCATGGACCAGCAAGTGATCTGCAACTTTAAGAAGCTCTACACAAAGGGCCTCTTCACCAGGTGTTTCAATGTCACTGAGGAAACATTCTTGACTCTGAAAGAGTTTTGGAAGAAACATTTCAATGTCCTCCACTGCATCAGCCTCATTGACAAAGCCTGGGAAGATGTCACCTGCCGGACCTTAAACTCAGCCTGGAGGAAACTGTGGCCAGAATGTGTCGCTGAACGTGACTTTGAAGGGTCTGATGCAGAGGTAGTGGAGGAGATTGTGTCCATGGGCAAGAGCATGGGTCTGGTTGTCGATGATGCAGACATAGAGGAGCTTGTTGAGGACCATAAGGAGGAGCTGACCACGGAAGAACTTGCTGAGCTCCAGAGTGAGCAACAGAAAGCGCTTGGTGAGGAGCATTCCACTGAGGAAGAGGATGACGGGGAGGAGGTGAGCAGTGAAGTGATACAATCCATCATGGCGAAATGGAATGAGTGCCAGGATTTCCTTGAGAAGCACCATCCCAACAGAACTGTGACAAACAGAGTGTTGAATATGATGAACGATAACGTGTTCTCTCATTTCCGGAGGGTTATGCAGCGCAGGAAAAAACAACTGACTTTAGACAGGTTTTTCCCCAGAACTGAACCTGCAGCTAAGAGGCAAAGAAGAGAGGAAACCCCTGAAGGAGATCTCCCCGATGTCCTTTTGGAGGGGGACTCTCCCTCCAAACAATAACTGCCTCCCCACCCCATTCTTCCTCTTCATACTGTGCTGTACTGTACTTTTTTTCATGTTTTTGTGGTTTAAAAATAAAATGCATATGTTTCAGAACAGATTAACCGTATTTACATTGAACCTTATGGGGGAAATTGCCTTGGCTTGCGACCAAATTCGGAGGGCGGATTAACCGTATTTACATTGAACCTTATGGGGAAATTTGCCTTGGGGTGCGACCAAATTTGGAGGGCAGAATGGATTAACCGTATTTACATTGAACCTTATGGGAAAATTGGCCTCAGGTTGCGACCAATTCGAGTTGCGAGCAGAGTCACGGAACGGATTAAGTTCGTAACCCGAGGTGCCACTGTAAGTCTGTTTTTTTATTTTGTTAAGAACATCCCAAGTATGTAATTGGTTTAACAGTGTTGTTACTTGCTACAGATACTGTTTCCCTCCCACTTTTAAGATAGATTCCATGTAATTATTTGTAACTTGCTCTTGTAATCCAATATTCTGATACATACATATTTTTGGAATGAGTAATTATAAATATGTTATCAGTGCATTATTTTAATTTATGTTCTTTACTTGCCAATTTGATTCCTGGAATTTTATTCTCCTACTATATCTTCCTTGCCAATGGTTCTAATCCCAGTAAAAATAAGGAAGGGAAGAGGGAACACTCCTCCTTGTCCCATGCATTTTATATATATATAATATATATATATATATAGAGAGAGAGAGAGAGAGAGAGAGAGAGAGAGAGAGAGAGAGAGAGAGAGGTGATATATATCAAATCAATTTATAATTATTTCTTGTTCATGTGAGAAAGTATGAAACCACAATTTATCTTCTTCAAAGTCATGAAGATACATATCCATTCCAAATTATCAAAAATCTCTGCATCAAGAAAAGGCATAGCTACGTTTGATTTTTTTTTTGAAGTAATATTAATATTATCAATGACATTTAGGATACATCTGATATTGCCTCTCACATATCTCTTTGGGACAAATCCAGTTTGATCAGGATGAATTAGATTAGGTAGAAGGGATTTTAGTAGAGTGCATAAACTCAGCTTTCCTTTCTCTCCATTATCTGGAGTGGAGCTCTTTGCTTGACCTGCTTGTGGGGGAACCATTTTCTTCAATTTAGGAGGCACATTGTTAAAACAAAGTCACATCCAAGTTGCTATAGCATACTAAAAGTCTGAGCATAGATCACTCACCATTCAGGTATCCATTCATCCACAGGTCACAGCAAGATATAGGAAAGCAACAGCCTAGACAACCATCAAAACTGGAAGTTTGGCTGATTTTTGTATGGCTGACGGTTCATCTGGCCCTGAGTGGGATCAAGTCCATGAAGTGTTCAAGGGTGAAACCCAGAGGAAAACTCATGAGAAATAAAACACCATGGGATCTAACATACCAGTGGGGGCTGTGCCAAATAGGGGGCAGAGACAAATATATATTTTTGCTGTCCTTGTGAAGAATGGCTCATCCTGCCAAAGAATCTCTTATACTGTTGATGTAGGGTGTGGTCTAGGAATTCAAATCTTTCTTGACAATAGCTTCTTCTTAACCAAGTTCTTAGTTTCAGGATCTTGCTTTCCCTTCTTTTCCCTTGATCATCAACAGAAGGATGAATGAAAATATTGCTTGCATCCCAAGCTCCTTCAGATTTTTACAGTCACTTGTAATCCAATGATCATTCAGTTTGAGGAGACTTGGTAATCTTTCTGGGATACTGTATGTATATCAGGCAGACAATGCACATTGCTTTTATTCTTCACAGAAGTTTATTTCACCATCACCATCACCTACACTACTTTTCCTCCTCAGTGGAGTGCTTTGGTTTTGTTGATTCCTAAAGTGTTGAGAGTCCTTACTATGGCTTTGAAGAAGTTGGAATGATAGACATTTTAGGCAGTTCAAGGTTACCTTCCATGTCCAAAGCTTCATACTGATTGGTCATTTCCAGTGGAATGGAGATTTGCCTGGTTTGTCCACTCTTTCTGTCGTATGCGTCACTGCACCCCTTATGGTGCTTTCTTCTTGCATTTCTGCCCTGTCTCCTCTACTCTTGAACTGTTTCCCATCCTCTATCCATCCTCCTTAGAAGTCTCATTCTAACTGTCTTCAGGGAGAGTCCTTTGTGTGACAACTATGTGCTTTCGGCTTTTCTTATGAGTTTTGAAGACAAAATCTGGCATCCAGTCCTATTGACTTCTCCTCCAAAAAAGAGACACTCATTTTGGCAACAGGTATAATTGGCAGACTCTTCTGATAAGTAGACATACATACATAGCATGAACTTGACAAGTCAGCACTGCTGAAACCCTAATGACCATTCTGCTAAGATCTGAGGTAAATTTACTTCTCTCCTTGGCTAAATTTCCTTACAAAATGTTCTTATTCTTGTTTGCTGGGTTACTCAGTCTGGTTGTGAGCTCCCAGCTGCTTCCCTTCTTTCAAGGAGTGCTAGTTAAAATTGAATTACAAGTCAAGAACAATAGTTCCACCTTATAGCTAGTCACTTGACTAGCGAATAAGCCACAATTGTAAACCCTTCCACTTCAGCCATGTGCTTAAATTGCAGACAAATACCCAAACCTTCAAGTCACAGTGTCCATACAATTAACTAAAACAAACCCTAAATCCAGTAAATAATCTCTACAACTCACCAACTCCCTCACAAAATTCCCTGTTTCCTATTTACAAGGTCCCTGCCTGTCCTCTTTCTAAAGAGTGCGGACTTAATTTTCTGTTTTTGTTGTTTTTCAGTTCAGTATATATAAAATTCGTCTAAGATTTGTTTCATTCCACGTACTCTCATTTTTTTTTAATCTCCAGTATTTTTCAAATTACCATATTATTCTAAAGAGCTTCATTAAAAAAAAAAAAGAAAATCCGATCACTGGTCGTGACCCATAATGGCCATTCTGTCCAGGACTGCTGCAATACCTGTCCTCTTCTAAATGGACCTCCATCTTCTTTTTAATAAAGTGAATTTGACAAGAGTTCTGCCCGTTTCCCTTCTAGCCCAAGTGACAAGAAGAATGGTAAAACAGTTCCTTTAGTAGTCCACTGATTGATGCACCAGACAGGAGGATGTTACTTATGAGGGTTAGTCAATGGAAGGGTGCTCAAGCAAAAGTTAGTCAGTGGAAAGGACATATGCCCCACGACTTGCCCACAGAAAGAAAAGTGATTAGTGTTCACTTTCCCAGCATAGGTGGAACAAGTAAAGAAGTAGAGGAATCTACCAATGGGGCAGCATGGTAAGCATGGTCTGGACCTGGACAGAACACTCAGCCATCATAATGACCAAATTAGAAGAAGGATTTAAAATCTGGAAAATGATTTCTTAAGCCAGCTGACATACAGGAGTGAAGCAGTTTAAGGCTAGAGTGTCATAAAGCCCTGTATCTCTGGGTAACCACTGTCCTGGCTATCCAGATACATAAACTCAGAACTGGTAGACTGCCCGATGGAGTATCTGGCTAGTAGAATGGAATTCTTAAAGGTCATGGCCACACCATCTCCCCACCTTCCAATTTGAGCCTGTTCTATTATGGAGTAGCCCAACAGAAAGAGCTGTCAACCATGTCTCCATAATACAAGCCAGATCAGTGCTTTCATCCAGGATTAAATCCTGCATATTAGATGTTTAACCAGCACCTGACCTGGCACTGAAAAACAGGACTTGGAGCTTGGAACAGCTGCTATATTTGCTCTACAGTACCAGTGACAATATTATCTATGTGTGAACATTAAAAAAGACTCACTGGAAATAACTGGAGTGCTTTAGTCAAGTTAGATGAACATGACTAAATGATTTTCATCTCATATTTTAATATCTTGCCGATTGTGGAAAAACATGATCTAACAAAGATTAAATACTTTCACAGTGAGAGACTGATACATGTATGCAATTGTCCCATTTTAGCCAATGGAATTATAGAATATTAAAATGGATTATGTTGTTCATGCTATCTTAAGTATTCGTCACTTTAGAAGAAGAAGCTTCCTTAAGTTTCATACATATACTCAAACTCCTAATAATAGCTAACTGTAGCTGAACATATGATGAGCTAGAAAGTATATTAGAAGATGATTGCCAGTGTGAATAATTAAATGGAGAAATAAATAGTTTTGAGCTATTAGGATTGTGTTAAATTTTCTATTATAGTTGTTATTTCTGACCCCAAGCTATGGAGGTGTCCCTTTAGAAAACCAGAAGCTCAAAGTCACTCTTATCAAGTATTTTTCTCAATAGTAATACAGTACCCCCTTCCTTCTCCCTCCCCCTCCCCAGAAATTATCATTTCTTCTTTTCAAAAAGCAGTTCCTACTCTTCCCTCTTCTTATTTTGAGAAATTCCACAGTAGTCCTCTCCCAAACTAAAGAGTTTTAAGGTTCTATTGACATTCTCCTCTTTCTGCAGCTATTTTATTTTTCCACAGTTTTCTGTATCTACCAAGACATTCAATGTCTATTTATGCCATCCCAAATTCACCTCTTAGTTTATTGGAGCTTTTGGAGAACCTTTGGAAAAGAGTTCAGGAGCTGAAAGGACAAGGAGATGTTGAGAGTCCTTGTTTCTAAAGTGGATATTGCTCATCCTTCTAACTCCTTTAAAAATACCACTTCAGCTCTGCAGTCTTTTGTAATATAGGTGATTATTTCAAATTTAGACATTTCAAGGTTTAAACCAGGAAAAGATGGTAATTTTCCCTATATACTATGTCTACAGTCATTTTACATTTAAATAGTTCCAAGATAAGTGACAATCTATCCTTTCTATATTTATTTTGGGGTCTTTCTTGGAATAATTTTATTAAAGTTTATATTATACGGATAAAACTAATACAATCTACATAGGATAAGTGCATAAAAAGAAGGAAAAAAAAGATGAAACCTCCCCCTTCATCCCCAGCAAGTATAATTAACATTAACAACTTATCACCATCTCTTAAAATAAAACCAACAATTTCTTCATCCATTCTCTATAAACAAATCTTTAAAGCCTCATCACCCATCTTAATCAGCAAAAGTCCATTAAGGGTTATCAAAAATAACAACATAATTATTGCAAAGTATATCTAATAAACCCACTTTGAATCCTCCCTTTTACATTTATTTCTCATTTTCTATTTTAAAAAATCCCCCTTTCTGATCTCTTCAGATAAATAAAACCTTTAAAACACTGTCATCCAGTCCTAAGGAGTATAAATCCATTAAACAATGCCAAAGATAGCAACCCTTATTTTAACCTTGATCAAATAACCCAATTTTGTATTCTTTCCCCTTTCTTCAAACAATCTTTGGCCCCCTCAAACAATGTCCTAACATCTGCTTTCTTTTCATGCTCTCTTTGTCTCTTCTACCAAAGTTGTTGGCACTTTTAACAAGCCCCTTTTGTAAGTCTGGTATAAAAAAGTTATCCATGTCGCTGATGATATTCTATATCTTCTCACAAAATTGTTGACAACTTCAACAAACCCTTTTTGTACATCCAATATAAAAATATTATCCACATCACTCTTCTGGTTTAGCATTTGTGTGTCTTTTTTAATTGTTAAGGCATCAGGCAGTTTTAATTGTATATCCAGTATTTCATCTTTTTGTATATCCACTGTTTCATCTTCTTCCATCTCTTTCTTGTAAGCTGTCGTTTTTAAATCCGCATTCAGATCAATTTCAATTTTATTCAGTGGAAGTTGTTCCTCTTCAATGACACCATGTAGTTTTCTGGGTTTTTTGTTTTTTGTTATAAATCATATAATCATAGCGGATAACTTTAAAATTATTTTCTGAGCCCAGTAGTCATAGATCTCTTAACCAATTCATTGATGTACTTGTTTCCTTCTGGTGCCCTCTAGTGATCAATCTTCAAAGTCTTCTCAGTTATTTTTTTTCCAGATGTAAACTGTAAAAATTTTCCCACTGGGAGGATTCTTACAGTTAATTTTAAAATTTTAATTCAAGTCCTTCTGAACCCTTAATCTGTTTAAAACTTTCTAAAATCAACACTGTAATCACCTATTTGCTGTATATTCCCAAAAGGTTTTCCCCCAAACCTTAAACTTGTAATTAAAACTTATTTCTTAAAGGATTGAAGAAAAACTCACCCAGTGAATACAATCCAACTTGCATTTCTGAAGGTTCTCAGTCTTTAAAAAGCAGTAGGAAAAAAAGTAAAATCCAAAGTGATCAAGAAGTGAGGTTCAGTCAAACTTTGAATCCCACAACTCCCAGCTGTTTGCAAGCCAAGAGCAAAAACATTGGTTTCTGCTGTCTACTCAGCTGTCCAAAGTACATAGGGGGGATCTCAAAATCTTTTTCCAAAGAGATTTTGGTGGTCCAGATCTAGTATCCAGCTGGTGTTTTCAGCTGTAATGTCTCCCACTATCTGCAGGACATCCATTTGCCATTTCCTCACCGGGAGTCTCCCTTTCTATATTTATTTTGAATCTGGTCAGTATATCTTCTAAAATATGATCAAATCAAATCTTTATTAATGTCATTGACCAGCATAAGAAAAGTGGGGTATAGTCAATTAAAAAGCAAATAAGATACATCAGATTCTTAAAAAAAAGTAAAAATATAAAAGATATATGCATTGAAACAGAAAGTATATATAAAAAACAAGAGTCTAAAGGAATCTAAAAGAAGGGGCAGGAGCATAAAATGGGTGTAGGGGAGCATAAATGGTTAGTGTGTGGAAGACTCTATCAAATTACACAGCACTCTAATATGGCAAACTAGGTGCTCATTAATCTAGTGTATTGCACAGGCCATTATCCAATGAATTTTTCGTGCTGCTGTGCAGAACCTGACAACATTTTATGTTGTAGTAAGGTTGCTATCTGATAAAGTATGTGCTGTAGAAGAGACACATAGAACATACAGGCACAAGGCTGGCACGTGCAAACTTGCAATAGTTTTATTTAAAATAAACAAACGAACAAAACAGATTCCAGGTACAGTAAGGATTTTTCAAAAGAAAAGAAAAGAAAAGAAAAGAAAAAAGAAAAGAAATATTACTGTAATGTACTTTGATATCTTGAATCTGGTACTTTTGAGTGATATTTGCAAACATAATACTGGTACATATGTATAGGATCCATACTTCTACATCATGATGCTTCTTTTCTAAATTTCTGTACTTTTCCTA
This sequence comes from Python bivittatus, assembly GCF_059951505.1. Classification (NCBI taxonomy): domain Eukaryota; kingdom Metazoa; phylum Chordata; class Lepidosauria; order Squamata; family Pythonidae; genus Python; species Python bivittatus. The sequence goes on from NW_028277035.1 coordinate 16,469,499, forward strand.
AAACAAAAGTAAAGTAATTCCTTACTTAGCCCATTGGGAGTACTTTACCTGAATCAGCACATCTTCTGCTTTTGCTATTGAATTTTGCCTTCCTTTTGACATAATTGTACAATTCTTGTTACTTTATGGTCCAATCAATTTGACCTAGCCAAAACTGCAATTACAATCAATGCTTATATTGACAAATGCAGAGCAATAATGAGAAACTGTAAGTCAGTAATAAACATGTTGTGGTGTGATTTTTAACACCTTGCAATGAAGAAGGGATGGGCCTATTGACTAACCTATAAACTATCCATAAGTTATTTACACACACACATGGGCCATTCTTGACACAGAAATACATATGTAAACTCATGGCTAACGGTATGTATAGGGAAGAATAAAACATATCAGTTTGATAGACAAGATCATACTGCATTAGTAGTGACATCAGAAGATATTTGTTTCACAAGAGAACTGGACAATATTATCTGTACTCTTTACTACAGTATAAGAAGTCTTCATCTGGAGATTAAGAGCAGTGCATGGTTTTTTCAAGTCCTAGTCATTGCTTTGAAATCTCATACGTTGGTTCCCACTTCCCTAAATACTAAAACCTCATGAGGTCACCAGATCTCATGAGGTTTTAGCAAGGTGACCCAAAGATGTCATGCAAGAACATTCAGACTTCATGAGATGTGGTGATTGTTCATTTTTGTTCACAAATGTTTTACATTTTTATTAGGGGGGACTACTTCTGAGAATTTTTTTTTTGTCAACCACTGAAGCTTATGCTCCAGTTCTAGACATTATTCTATTATTCCCAAGTTGTTTTGTCACTGATTTGCAGTCAAACATGTATTCAAATTCAACAATATTTCTATATTTTACTGTTGTAGGGAGCTAATGAACATTAAATAAAAGTAAAATCTGCTTCCTGTTGAATCTTACTGATTTCACAAAAATATCTATTTTAGGATTTTTTAAAATAGAAGTATAAAAGTGCCATTGCTGTCTTCCATGATATTTTTGACTCCTTAGTTTAGCTAACTCCTATCCAAGAATTAAACAGGCCTGTCCAAATCTTGGTCAGACAAAATCAACTAAGTGCTGATTCCATTGAGTAGATAACCAGTTAGAGATGCTAAAAAGCCAAACAGTTAAAATCTATTCCAAAATGACCGAGGTGATCAAATATTGGCCACTAAAAATCTACATATTCACTTAGTTATTTTAACATTAGCATATATTAGTATATTTTCAACCAAACATTCACATATAACAAAATCCAATGGAACATTAAATAACTCTAAGTATCAGAATAAGAACACACATTTGCCAAAAGGCAAATAATACTGGGCTCGGTCAGGTTTCAGGTCTTTTGGATGGTCATAGGGGAATTGTATTAAGACCAGAATAGAAATGTATTGAAAAAACAATGAAATTTAAAGTAATGCTTCATGACCCCTATTAAGGTCTAACCTGCTAGAACAGAAATGAGTAGGGTCAAAGCTACACGTATTAGAATTGCTCTCAACATTCAGGGAAGATCAGTCTTGATCTTTATCCATTATCATTGTTCCTGATTATGGGGCCCTTGTAAAAACATTTAACTGAATCCTCTTCAGACCCTTATGTAGAACTTTACAATCAGGCAGGGATGGCAAGGGAGATGAAGGTTCAAACAGGCCAGCAAGCAGAGTCCTCCTGCCTAAACTTTCTGCCTGTGCTTTCAGACTGAATTGAACAAGAATGGCACATGCCAATTGGAGATTCAGTTCACCTCTCCTTTTTGAGTGCTCTGAGCAGCTCTAAAGTCCTGCTTCAGCCACACCAGCAAAGTAGGAAAGAACAGTGTCTGCTTTTCTTATCATTTTTGTTCTTCTGTTAATCTTTCCCATTATATGGTATGAGAGTGGGAAAAAATAGATAAGTTCTAATGGCTTTGTGGGGGACAGAAGATCATATGCCCCGTGTCTTGCCACAACCCCTTTGGGGCTCTTTCTAAAACTAAGAATTCACTATTTAGAAAAGCTATGCTCATATCAGTGGAAAACATGGAGAAGTCCAAGACTGAATCTCTCTCTGCGAAGTCAGAAGTCTCCTTCCGACCTATGGAGGGATTAATCCAATTAATCCTATGGTTTCTTATATCACTATTTAAGATACTGCAGGTGTGCAGCCTTGAAACACTGGGAAGTAATAGTGCAGAAGGATTGTTATGACACTTCCTTATTGCTGAGGACTTGTTTATTCTATAGCAGAAATGAACACATTTCTCTTTTCAAAGTTTATGGTATGTAGGCAAAGTGATAAGTAGAGAGTTAATGCAGATGTCTCAGGAATCAGAGTAAGATTTCAAATATGATACATATAGCAAAACTGTTCTTCCTACTTCTTTAAATCGATGTGCTTGTTTCAGTAAGTGGTGACCTTATGATAATAACTAGGGTTGTAGTCTTACATACATTTACTTTCAGTATTTTATTCAATGTGATGCATAATATCTAGTGCTATACTTGCGAAGAAATCATTGATTTAGTAAGATGTGACTTTCAAGCTGATACTGTACTGGATTTACAGTAGGAGATCTGTGTTTGATAGATGATGCACCTTATTCAATATTCAATAAGTTGTGATTTCATAAATGATGTTTCTGGTTTGGTAAATGAATAGTTTACATTGACATTGATTTATTTTCCTGTTGGGGTATACATTTATTTTAATAGCTGATGTATTCATTTTAGTGTGAAGTTTGACAAATTCATAATATAATGTTCTTTCTTCTGTGGCTGTGATTTATAGGTTTTACTGCTCATATGTATATTTTGATTAAGCAGAATATAAAACATTCATTACACTCATTTTATATTTCCCAGAATTTGTAAATCTATATCAGTTGGCAAGTGCATTGGAGTTAGATGCTAATCTTAGGTCAGCCTTACTGTGGGTTTTGGCGGGGCGGGGGGGGGGGGAATTGGCTAGGTATTGGCTGGATGTATGATGAAACTGAATATGTGTGTGTGTGTGTGAGGGAGAGAGAGAGAGAGAGAGAGGGAGGGAGAGAGGGAGAGAGAGGGAGGGAGGGAGAGGGAGGGAGAGAGGGAGAGAGAGAGGGAGAGAGAGAAGGGTAAATTAAATGAATTATTTAAATTTTGGCAAATGAGGCCAAGATATATGGCCATAACTGATTTTTCCCACTCTGGTTACATACGTCTTAGTATTGCATATAGATGCATTAAGTATTTGATTTTTCTTATACAGGAATGTTAAAGCTGACACTGAAAATATAGGCCTCCATAAAGTCAAACTGTGCAAGTTTCAATAAAGGTTGATTTTACCTGACTTCATATTAATTCATGTTTTTATGTTGTGCAGGATATTTTCAAATATTTTTCTCCTTTTATTTCAGTGCCATACTATGAAAGCCATCATCTTATGTTCACTCTTTCCTGCCTTTCCTGCCCTCCATATACCAGAGTTTCCTTTTCATATCCATCAATATTTACAAGAAACCTGGATATACTTAAAACCTTAAAAGAAAATAAAAAGTAAAAGATGTACTATATGCTGTTATAATGTTTTTCAGGGACAATTTTTTTTTTTTTTGCAATACTTAATTAGAGGGAAGGAGAAATCTTCACTAGTGAACCATTGACAACTGAACAGTTGAAGCTTGAGAGTCACAATACATCAAATGGTGTTGTGATGCCATTCGGGGTTCACACGATTGGCAGCTGCTTGCCACATAGGGAATATACATCCCACTGCCTCAGAGAGAATTTTCCTAAAGAGAGGTGTTTCCTATGATATGTAGCCAAAGGGGAGAAAGTTCTCCTACAACCCATCCCTTTCCAGGTGGATTATTTATTTGTTTGTTTGTTTGTTTGTTTGGTTTATTTGGTTTATTTGGTTTATTTACTTGTTCTGGCAATTTTCTGACAGAAGGGAGACAAGCAAGAAGCTATGTACCAAGATGGACAGTAAGGTGGGTTTAGGGGCTTAAAAAGGACAGCTGAGAATGGGCAAGAAGAAGGATTTTCCAGGTAATATATTGGCACAGAGCTAATATCTGTTCCAACGGTCATCTATTCTTCAGAACAAGAAAAAGTTAGCTAAGAACTGTGGGGTTTTTTTGTTTTTAACTGTATGCATTTTTAAGTCTAATCATATTGCTTCTATACAAGCCCAGTCCTTGTGTGTTCTATGCAAATTCACACTTTTTTACATCAACGTTGTTTTTAAATGGGAACAGACCAGCAAAATCTTGCAATATGCTTAAAGCTTTATCATTTCCTTTATGTTTTCTATTGGAGGTTGTTCTAAGATGCTATCTGTAATTTGAGGAGACCAATAGTTTCATCTCTTCTACCGCTGAATATTTTTATACCATAATTTTTAAAGTTTTAAAAGAAGGTTTAGCCTCTTAAGGTGTTTAAAATAAAATTTCATTCTATTTATCTCTTGTGAGATTGGTCTAGCATTGCACAGAGAAGCAAGGGCTGATTTTCCTAGCCACATGCCTCAGTGCTATAAGGTTAGGGAGTGGCACTAGAGATCTGATTTCTTTTTTATTATTTTCTTTCTTGTTAGTGAGGTGTACAGACTCACCTCACTATCTCTTTCAAACACTGGGGTTAATGGGAATGACATCAGGTAAAGGCATCCTTCTGGAAGATAAGTAGTGATTGCAGTAACTATCAAGCCATTCTATAAGGCAGGAGGTGGACCTAGGGTGTGTAGTCCCAAAGGACTTCTGGGAGAGGTGGGTTGAGATCTCTAGCCTTTCACCTTATGTGTAAGGTTTGCCCCGTTCGACAGAGAAACTCCCGTGACACGTGTGGTTCACAAAAGAGGTTTACTCATGCGTAACATAGCAGTCACAAGCAAAGCCAGGACTGGCTTGGTACAATTGCATCACTCGTTATATTCCCCCCTTCCCGTGCTTTTTCCGCCCCATGATCGCGTTACCGCTGCGGATTATCGGCCCCCCAATAATCCCTCTTGATTGTCCACGAAGGCAGGTTCGGTCAGGGTCCATTGTCCTTGATTGGCAGTCCCCTCCGGCTTGGGTTGGTCCCCCCCTGTTACGTGCAAGCCCGAGGGTTCTGTGTTGCGCAGCGATCTTGTTTCGCTGCCTGCGGCCCCGTTCATTGTTGGCTCGTGCCGTTATCAGTGTATAGTTAAAGCTTCCGCTGCGGTTTTCCTGTTTGGCTGGGCGCAGGTGGCCCATTAATTAGCGGCGCTTTCAGTTCCTCTTTCCCTCGCTAGCTGCCGCCGGTGGAGTTCGCGTGGTCTGGCTGCGAGCTTCCCCGAAGCCCCGTGCTGACTGAACCTGACATTATGAACCTATTCCCATATGGGCATGTTAAAAATGCAAGCCTATTATAATTTTAAACACACTTTGCTCTTACATGAAGTAAGTTTAGTTCTCCTTTTCATCTGATTCAACATTCAAATTCCCAACTGCAGCCATAAAGGCTTGCTTAACTGTAATTGTGCTATATTCCTGGAGACTGGATGTTCCTGATCTTACCAGCTCTGCATGGAAAGAGAGAGTTGTTGACTGCTTCTCATGTATTGAGATATACATGTCTTTGTAATGTCTGAATAGGGCTTCTCTCAGGGGCAGATTTAAGGAATTGGGGGCCCCAATATAATGCCAGATTTGGTGGCCTCCTCTATCAGAACCCTAATCCTATCTCTAGATTAAGACTGCAGATGGATTCCTGAAAAATGAGATGGTGAAATTGATTCCAAAATGAAACTCCCATAGAACCTAAACTAAAAATTGAAGTGGTATCTAGAAGAAACATACTGGATAAAAAGTCACCATGCAATAAAATCCTGCTTAGCACAATGGTCTTGTTGACTCGATCTAGCCTATGGGTGGACATGACCTCTGAAAATCCCCTCACCTTGATCTCCTTTTAATAGAATTTGAAATTTGGAGATTTTGGAAGTAACAACTTGAATTTCTCCTGATTTTTATTAGCCAATGGGTAAACTGGCCATTGCAAAAACCCAGTTGGCTGAATTTGCTTTTTAGTTAACATATTGGATGGCTGGCTGGCTGGCTGGCTAAGTAAATAAGTAAATAAGTAAATGAGTAAATGAGTAAATAAGTAAGTAAGTAAATGAGTAAATGAGTAAATAAGTAAATAAATAAATAAACAAACAAACAAACAAACAAATAAATAAATAAATAAATAAAATGAATTGTGTTAGTCTATTGGAGGGCCTGACCCCTCTCCTCCCCTCCCTCCCCCACCCCAGCCTTATCTATCCATTGGATAACATAGAGTTACATTAGCTAATGGGGAGATTGGGCCAAACCAAACGCAAGGGGGAGTGGGGAATGAAGAAAGCAGGAAGCTAAAGCCGCCACACTTTCATGGATTCATTTTCCCATGGTCTAATTCATCCTGCCCTTTTGCTTAGGCCTCCAATTTTCTGGGGCCCAACGTGGTTGTGTAATCTGCAAATCATTTAAATCAGCTCTGTATCTCAAAATTATCGCTGGTACAACTGGTACTGAACAAAGAGACCCCATGAATTAAAGTTTTCTCAGAAGTGTTAGAAAACTGCTGTCAGACTGCTGAATAGAACCTATTGTATGGAATGTATAAATTGATTCAATTTCTTTAATTACTTTCTTATATGGAAATGCAATATGACCTTATAAATCTATCATTTATAAATCTATCATTTATATTGTCCACCCTCCCTGCTTTACTTTACACTATTTGTATATTTATACTTTAGCTCCATTGTTACGTCACATTTATTTTTGTCTATTATAAGCTCCAAATTGATTAGAACTGGAGAGAATATTAAATAGCATGTATGATGTCATTTTGTTGCTCCAGTTTAGTTGATAAGAATTATATGTCCCCCATAGCTGGAGAGAGATGTTTTGTTAATGTTATATCTCCTTTTTATTTCAAGGAGGTGAGGCACAAATGTTCCAACTAACTTCTTCTGAACATAAATCTAAACCAATTAAAAAGTCAATTCTTCTTAATTATGACCAATGGCTATGCACAGATTTCTAATGACTTTTTCAGATAATTTGTTCAGAAAAATTATATCAAGGATAGAAAATAATATAGAAGTTGCATCTGAAGATTTTATTGGGCAGCTCATCTTACACAACTACTCTGAATTTTCTTTTCTCACTCTTGTTTGTTTTATTTGTTTTTTACTTTGAAATAACTAATTAGGCAGTTTTATTATTTATTTATTCAATTTATATAGCTGTCCATCTCACATGTATGACTCTGGGTGGCTCACAAAGTTAAAATGACAAATAACAAAACTCATATAAATAAATAACCAAAAACAACAATAATAAAAACCATTAAAAGCAAGTTAAATCAGTTAAAACAAATTAACCAAAAACATAAATGTGGGAAAGTGACAACCACACGCTTACAAACAATACAGACATCTCAGAGGCTCCATACCTTCATAGGATCCCCAGACCTGATGGCAAAACCATGTCTTCAAGTTCTTCTGAAAGGCCAATATGATCAAGGGCAATCTAACCTCAGGGATGATGTTCCAAAGGGCAGGTGCTATGGCAGAAAAGGTTCTCCTCCTGGGTCCCATCAGATGAAACTCCTGAGTAGACAGGACCTATAATATGACCCTTATCCCAGACCTAATAATATGTAATTATTTATTTAATTGCTGATTCAGGCTAGCCTGAATAAATTTGACTGTTTCTTATGTTTAACTCCCAGAACATGGATTAAATCTAAGATGGAGCTTCTTCTGAATAGAGACAATCCTACTAGTTTATCAATGAGGCCTCCTATTTGACTGCACAAGAATGGCAATTATTCTCTTCTAACAATTCGATGTGCACAAGCTTATAAATTTCTTATTTGCTAATTGATGTGTCCTTTCCTATAGGATCCTGAGGTGTGGAGACTATTACCTACTTCAGCTTTATCCCAGTGAGAATCCTTTGCTGCTAATTCATCCCTTATTCTGTGAAATTGGTGCAACAACAGCAATTAACCATAGCTTTATGATGCATGCAGTGCTGGAATTGTAATTAGTGGTTTCCAAAGAAGTCTAATCTGGAAACCAACTTTATTTATTTTTATTTATTACCAGTATTTGTACATTGCCGACTGATGTAGCTCTGGGTGGTCTTCAATATACAAAGCTAAACACATCCATAAAAACAATTCAACATTAAAACAGAATTTGTTGTGATCCTAATTAAAATCTTCCTGTCCAAATGTCCTGCAGAAGAAGACTGTCTTCATCAGTTAGGTGACTGCTACTGAAAATGACATTCTCTCAGCCCTCCATTCTCTTCCATTATGGACACCCACAGTATCCACTAAATGTTAGACCATGTAGAAAGTAGAATCTAGATAACTTAAGATCAAAATCTAAGCTTGTCCTCCTGAACTTGCATCCATCTAGACATTTTGACTTAAAGTCAGACATTTAACTATCTGTTGAGGTGCCTGCCTTATGGAACAGCCTTCTCCATGTGATTTAGATGGCCCCAATCCTACTGGCCTTTCAGAAGGCCTTGAAGACTTGGCTCTTCCCTCAAGTGTTGGGGTCAGAATGTTAATGGTGCCCAGTATGTTTGTTTTCTCTTTATATTTTAGATACTTTTTAAGGGTGCCTCAACTATGTTTTTCATTGGTAGTTTTTCTTTTTTTAATGTTTTTGTTAGCTGCCCAGAGTTATTTGGTTAAGACTGATGGACATATACATTTTCTTAACAAACTGCCATCGGTTTCAACCAAGGAATGCCCACTAGTCAAAGTTTTATGGAATATCTAGTTTAAAGCAACTGGAGGGACCCATTTTCAGCAAATCCTGCTTAAAGCATCAACATGTATTTAGCGTATTAGCTATTGCTTTCTATGTAATAAAACTGTATATGTAACTGTAGCTGTTCACATATTTATGCAAAGGGAAGAAATAAAGGTGACCAAAAACAGTGTGCAGGTGCTTGGAACTCATACATATCCTATGGGTTAAGTCAGGATTTGCTGTTTGATCTAGGCCAATAATATACGGATTCATATTCTACTTTAAAAAATTGCTCCCACTCAGGCCTTCAGTTTGCAAACCTGAAAGCTGAAGAGATTTACAGCACCTTCTCCGTTTTGTGCCATATAGCTGCCTACCCATCCTGAACATTATAGAACTGCATAATAGGTGAGAAAACAAAGACAAGGAAACAAGTGCTTTCTTTCTTTTATTCTTCCAAAATCTCCCTACATAATTCAGGAAGGTGAGGTTTTTAGTCTCATGGTACACATCTTTCCCACTTATTTCCACCTTATCCCCTGGATGCTTATTTTATGTTATTAAGTGGCTCAGGTAAGTTAATAGCATCTCTATTTTCCTTAGAGAAAATAGAGAAAGAGAACATTTTCAAATCCAAAAGTGTTCCATATTTTTTTTTATTTTTTTTTCCTCCTTATGGACTTATTTGTAGTTACTACATGAAAATCTTGAGATTAATTTTACATTTCAAGTTCCTTCAATGATAGACTTGATCAACAGATTCAAACAAACTTGACTCACTTCTGATTCCTTCTGTTCCTCTTTCTCTACAACGTTTTGGAGAAAACAGTAAGAATTGTCAGAAGAAAGTAACGGAGGAATCCAGGATGCTTGGATTTGGATGTGATTGGAAAGCAGTGTGTCCCCCCTACTAAAAAAATGGACCAAAGGAAGATTAAAGCAATGACACTTCTGAGAAAAGGATGAGAATCCTGCCTCTGTTCGTTTTTAAAAATTAAACATTCCTTCGGCTCAGTGGAAAATACAGTGTATCTCTATATGAATAGACATGACCTTTGAATGTGTATTTTCCTTCAGCATAGCATTCCCCTCAGTCCATGTACCTCTGATATTAGGAATAAAGGTTTTCAGGTCAGATGGTTTGACTGCAAGGCAGCCTTGAATTCCAGACCTTTCATTTTGGAAATTAAGCATGCTATCTGAATTCCCATGGAATATTTCTGTAAACCATAAGAGATTTATCATGATTGTGCTGGAGGCATGAGTATGCATAATGCATTTCAACATCAACTGACCTCTGGCAACCTATTATGCTCCCTAGCACTTGGAGGCACTCTGAGCAGCAGCCTCAGGCAAGGTAGATTGCACTGGAGCTTTCCTATTTGCACATCCACTTATGGGAGAAGCGGCTTTTTCTAGCAGAATTTGGATTGACAAAAATATTTTTGCACTCTTGCTTAATTGAATTCATCCAAACTATTATTAACTTACAGCAGCTTGCAAACAAAGTATAACATACATGCAGCCTGAGAACTATCTATATCCAGTAAGAATGTTAAGCATCTCTTAACAGCTTTGGACCTGTTACCTTTCCCAATTTTTAACACAATCCTTTAAACACACACACACACACACACCAGACTAAGTCTTTTGAATTCAAAGGACCTTTGGTAGGTGGATGTGGATACAGATCTGCAGCTCAAGGGGGAAAAACGGGGGAGGTTTTATTTCACCAAAACAAAAATCCAAATAATCAGTAAATGAAATATAGGACACCTACTTTGGATCTTTCATGCCTAGCTTACATTCAGGATACACTATGTAGCAACAGATACATAATTCAGTCAGTCAGTCCCTTTATGCTTGATATCAAACCAGTGCAGTAATATGTAATATTGTAAATTCACTGTTCCTGTTCCATCTTCTTTAAGTGAGCTATTTAATAGTTCTGTTTGCTAGAGATGTGTGGAGAGTTATGCATATTATTTGTTAATCATTTGTGGTTTTGAAAAGATGTCAAACAAAACTCCGGCCTCACACAAAATAAAGTTGATGAATCCCTGTGCGCATGATGTATGATTAATTTCCTGCCCAATGGGCTCTAAATAACATGCATATAGCTTGGATTCAGCATGCTACCCTAATTGCTACTTGACTGCTTTTACAGACCTGGATTTTTTTTTTCCTTAGAAAAGGCATCTCAAGAACAATGTCTAATTATATGAAGAAATATAATTCAATGGCCTATTGGAGCCTTTCTGAATATTCTGATTTCGACTGAGAGCCATTGGCCTGAAATATCATGTAGTACTCTCCTGCCACAATTAACATGCTAATCCCCTGCTTCCCACATTAGTTTATTATTTATCTTCTGCCTCATTCTTTATCTTCCTAATTCTGTGTTTGAAAAAAGAGGCTGCAATTTCTATAACTCTACAGAGACCTGAGATTGTTCATAGATTAATTTTTAGAAGCTTAATTTCTTTTCAATTGCCTTGGCCCATCCAAATTGGTATTTTTTAATTCTAATTTTACTTCTAATTCTATGTGTTCTTATTTTCCAGATAAAGAACATCTTAATAAAGAAGGAATTCATAACATCCTCAAAAGATACGAGCTTTCTTTCTTTCTTTCTTTCTTTCTTTCTTTCTTTCTTTCTTTCTTTCTTTCTTTCTTTCTTTCTTTCTTTCTTTCTTTCAAGGAAAAGAACAGTTTTCATTGTCTAAAGATAAAGTGCTTTCCAGGGTCTCCTGTAGCCAGGCCAGCTAGAATTGCCCTGGGTCATATCCATCTTTGAAGTTTTCTTCCTGTAGTTCATCAGTTACTTGAAATCTAACCATTTTATTGTGTTGGAACAGAGCTGGTCAATTCATGTGAAAGAACATAGGCAGCACTAAGCAAGATATTCCTTTTGTGCTTCCTAGTACACTTTAAACATAAAAGCCAAGATGTGTCTGTAATCTTTCCTGCTTAGTAGACTCCTGTTTGCTGTAAACTGAGGAGTTCAAGATTCCATTCAACTTGTAATGCCTCTTCACTGCTGAATTTCCAGAGGGATGGGAAGATTGAAATGGAATAGTTTTTTCAAACATAGGCAATGGGTACCAGACAAAGAGGAAACTTCAGGTTACTGTCTTAAGGAGATACCCATTTCCACAACTTCTATAGTGTTCTAAATATCAGAATAAGAATGAAAGCATAATGATGATTTCTACTGTTTCTTGTAATACATCTATCCATGAACATTCAAGTCTTACCACATTATGAGCACTGGATTCTACATTACCAAGTTCTGCAGTATCTCATATTAGATGAAGCTCTTTAAACACTCCTCCTGAAAAATAAGCCCCCCCCCTTTATTCTCCATTGAGCCTAGCAAAGAGTTGGGCTGCACTCTGCAGCTCTGATGGGAAAGAAATGTTAACTCAAGATGTTATGTACAAGGCTGCAGAGTGGGAGTCTTGCTGTCACATCTAAGAGAGAAGCTTCATTCCAGTCCTGCCATCTAATTGCATCTGTTGTCAGAAGCAGGGCTATTGGAGACTAACCTAATTTATTGTATTTGATTCAGTTTAGTTATTTGATTTATATCTACCTTTCTACTCTGGCAAGTACTAATTTGTACTTCTTGGACTGGGTGGATTCTAAAACAGTTATTCTTCATACTTCTCAGCTCAAAACCGATGAGATGATAGATAGATAGATAGATAGATAGATAGATAGATAGATAGATAGATAGATAGAATAGAGATATATAGATATTTCCAAGGCCAGGGGGGGGGCAGAGGGAGAGAGAGAGAAATACATGCACTGAGGAAGCATGCATTCAAAATAATTTTATGAAGAAATGTTGCTTATGAAAATGATGGCAATAACTAATGGAATATAGTAACAATCAAGTATATGCAACACTGAAATGAACCAGATTTAAACTAATTAGTGCACCTCTACATTGCTCCAAACCTACATTACAAACACAAATCAAGGAAAGAGCACAACTGTATTAATTTTGATAATGAAAAAAACAACAACCACAAACACAAAACCCTAGATAGTAACAAATGAGAGCTCACAAGAACAAGTAGTTGCCCACTATATAGCAGTAAACTGCTCCAATAGCACTTGTTTCTATAGATTGCTAAAGGTTTTGTTTTGATAAAGTTAATAATAGAATAAGAAGACAGATCAGACAAAATGGCTTAAGAACAGAAAACAGAAAAAAGGAAAAGAAATGGTCAGTTACTGGAAATCGAAGAAGGTGAATGATGAGTTTGTATAAACATCCGTATTGAAAGCAATGTTTTAAATATATCCATAACAGATTAGAAACTGAGGAGAGCAGTGAGGTGACATCAACTAATTTAAGAGGGTTAACAGTAAGGAACAGTGCAAAATAATATTTCAGACTGGAGAAGTATTTAAAGTAGTAAATATAGCTTCCTACAAGCAAGGTCAAGTGATGTTGTGACAACTGATTTTATTTTCATACATATTTTATTAGTTCTAGCAAAAGAGACCTTAGGCTATGTTGAATAAAAACCCCAGACCAGTTACCATTTGCCATGAAAAAGGGTATAAGAAAAGACCTGTTGCATTAGGCTGAAGACCCTCTTGGTCCAGCATTTTGATTCTCACTGAAGCCAACAAGATACTTCTTGTGTACTCATAAAAGGAGATGAAGGCCCCAGGCTCATATGGATTACTTTCCAGGGTACCAAAGGAACTATTGGGGATGATTATAGAGCCAGTTTACAAACTTTTTTTATTTTTTTGTTCAGGTCCGAAAAGATTGGAAGAAAGCAAGTGTCATCCCCATATTCAAAAAGATGAAGAAGGAGGAACGGGAAAACTGTAGACCTATGGTATAACTGGACCTCTAAGCCTTGCACAGAGTGCCTGATGATATTCTCTGCCATATAAATGATAAGGTATAGGCTAGCTGCTGCTGCTGTTAGATGGACTCACATTAAGTTGCATGTCCACCCATACCCAAACAGTACTCATTAATGATTTCACTTCAGCTTGGAGAGAATCTATCCTGGGCCATGTAGCATTCAACATTTTTATTAACAGCTTGGACAAGACAGTTGAGAGGATACTTAAAAAATCACCAGATGACCAAAGCTGATAGGGGTTGCTAATATTTTAGATGAAACAGTAAAGATAAAAAAAAAAATAGGCTTAAGCAGTGAATTGAAATGTATAGGATGAAAATTAACAGGGAAAATGATAAACTTCTGCATCTGGGTAGGAAAAATGTAAGGCACAAAGATGGGAGAGCCCGTCAGTAATATATTGAAAAGGATATGATTGTTTTATGAACCACAGGTGAAACATGAGCCAGTAATGTGATACAGCTGCTAAAAAGTCAAATGTAATCTTGGGATGCTTTAACAAGAACAGAGTCCAGATCGCAGGAAGTATTTGTTCCACACCACTCCACCCTGGTCAGACCCCATTTGAAGTACAATGTCCAGTTCTGTGCACCACTGTTCAAAGCTGGAGTAAGTTCGGGGGGGGGGGTACTAAGATAGTGAAGGGTCTAAAGACTAAGCCATATCAGGAACAGTTAAAGTTTAGTTTAGTTTATTATTATTGATTAGCCATTTGGCCATAGCAAGATAGGAACAGTTAAAGGATATGCTTATGTTTAGTCTACAGAAAGTATGACTAAGGGGATGCATGATAGGAGTCTCAATAAGGGTTGTCATACCATAGAGGGAGGGGATTTATTCTCTACTGCCACAGAAGATAGGACCAAAACCTGTAGGGTTAAAACTACAGAAACCCTGGGTTAAAACTACAAGGTTTAGACTAGACATCAGGAGGAATTTTGAGTGTATTAATTGTCAGCTAAGGAAATAAGCTGCCACATGATGTAGTGAGTTCTCAGTTGCTAAAGCTAGATGTCTGAGATGCTGTAGTGGATCTTACACTGAACAGCAGGTTAGCCTAAATAACATCTGTGATCCCTTCCAACTCTATGGTTTTATGATTAGGTCCCTCTTATAGGGGCATCTCCCTTATTCTCAAAGCAAAATCTTGTTTCCTGAAGACCCTCAATCTCTCCGACAGCAAGGGAGCTATTATCTTGGCAATGGGATGAAGTTATATCATCTTTGAAGGTCCTGTCTACACACTTCTCTACCTTTCTAAGCATCTGCAGCATAACCACTTCGTTCCCTGAAAGTCATGAGCTCATTGCACCAAGCACAACCCTCAATTTATGCCCAACAGGTAGAAAGTTGTACATTTGATACTCTGTGCAATAAACTGGAAAATATTGTTTCCCCTGCTGGCTCTCTATCTTGATAACAGTTATTATTAATAAATTTGCTATTTTTCTTGTTTAGAAACTGGCTGACCTAAAAGACAGCCTCTATGGTCCCTGAATTCTTCATACAATAACTAAACTCCTCTTGATACTTAGCCCCTGAAAGTGGGACCTTACTGGGCTCCCTCATCACTGAACTCCCTTGAAAAACTCACCTGTTCCTGCTTGCCCATCTGTTACTGATTCTAGTCACAATCTCTCAACTGCCTCTCTTCTGTATAAATTGTATTGGCTTAAACTAAGCTGTTGTCTGGGGGGACGCGGTGGCGCAGCGGCTTAATGACGCTGAAAGTTGCCGACCAGAAATGGTCGACGCTTCAGTGGTTCGAGTCCAGCCTTCGCGTTAAACAGGGTGAGCTCCTGTTTCCTCCCCAGTTCCTGTCAACCCAACAGTTCGAAAACTTACGTGAGTAGATAAATGGGTACTCTCACTCCGGTGGGAGGAAAAATGCTGGCGGCGCCTTGCAAAAAAGGAGTTGGGAGCAGTTGCCGATAAGCGCGAAAAACCGAAAAACCGCGTGCGCCCGAAAAGGGCGCGAAGCAACGGAAACCCCGCCTCCTGCGCTCGCCAGCTGGGCTCTGCCCTAGGAAGGAGGCTCTGGCAAACCACTTCCGAAAAACAGTTGCCTTGAAAACTGCAAGGACTCGTCCAAGCAGTCACTGCAGGGTCAGCAATGACTGAGCGCAGACAAAAAAAAAAAAAAAAGCTGTTGTCTAAGGAATTTGATTCCACTCACTAGCTGAACTTGCAGCTGCAGGTGGAAACCTTTTCTTCATGAGGAAAAAAAAAAAAAAAGCAATGCATTCAGCCAAAGAAAACAAAGAACCCTGCCCAATTTGCCAAGGACATTTCCTTGACCAGCTCCAGAAATGCATCCTTTTCCTCACAGAATTCCCCTGTTCTTGCTCCCCTATATACACCTTCTGGTCGCAGGTTCTGAACCATCTCTCCTCTTCCTAGAGTGCTAGGTGAGACTCTCCTATTCAAGAACATTAGCAAATAAATAGAAATTATGCCAATATCATACAATTCTATATCTATCTATCTATCTATCTATCTATCTCTATCTATCTATCTATCTATCTATCTATCTATCTATCTATCTATCTATCTATCTATCTATCTATCTATCTATCTCACCCAAAGGGGCGACAGGGGAATTTTCTCTCTCTCTCTCTCTCTCTCTCTCTCTCTCTCTCTGTGTGTGTGTGTGTGTGTGTGTGTGTTGGAGAAAGTGCAGAAAAAAAGAAAGCCAAGAACCTATCAAGAAAAGTTATACAACCCTTTGAAGCTTTTTGATAACAAATAGAAAATGAAGAAAGAGGAATGTGACAAAGAAGTACAAATTGATGCATGATATGGAAAAAGTACATTAAGAGATGCATTCTTCTTTCTTCCTAATATGACAATCTGAACAATTCTTTAAAGTTGCATGTTCAGTGATTCAGGACTAGTGCTCTATGCTAAAACAGTCTTTTGCATTTTTTTTTTTTTCACTTGCTTGCTTACTCACTCATTTTTCATTTGGGAGAAAATAAACTATTTAAAAATAAGTTACCAGGAAAACATTCTGGAGAGATATTTTATATTTGTTTCAGTTATAAAATAGTAAAGTAGAAGAATATTATGGACTCCTGTTTTTCACTGAAACTCTCCAGTGGTCCAAAGCTTCCGCTTCTTCAATGAAATACCAAGAGAAGACACTGTAAGATAGCTCTTCTTATGGGCCTTTTTTCCAAGTTAGGGGGCAAGGGCAGCCCAGGGGTCTGCAGAGTGGTGAGACTCTAACAAGGAAAAATAAAACCAGAACAAAACTTCATACCGGTACCACTTGTCATATTGTAGCAAGAAAATAATGTCAAAAATAGTACCAAAAGAAAAGAAAAGAAAAGAAAATTATGCAATACTGTAAGCACAGGAGAAAAAAATAGAAATGCCTTTGGCACTGAAAGAGGATTTGGGGGAATTTGCATGCTGGATTTTAGGACAGTGTTAGTGAATGGAATATATAGCTATACCGTATATACCATTCATACAACATATGAATGCAACACATTCCATTCATAATGAAGTTATGAAATTTGCTTCTAGAAGCAAGTGGATGAATTTCTGTACCTCAACTGAGTGTTTACTTTAAAAACGGCTGTGTCTAAAAATGTGCTTCTTCACATTTTGTTATACAGAACTGGGAGTTGAATGTGTCGGAGCATGTGCATAAAAGAAGAGATGGGGTCAGAAGAGATTGGATGCTGAATGAACATGGACTGAATGCTAAAGTGAATTATCAGAATGGAAGAAGTACATTGAGATGATTGGGTCATACAGAGAATTTGTGAGGGTCAGATAAAAGATCAAACACATGAAAGAAAAGTGAATGGGTTAGGAGGAAGTAGAAGACTGGGAAAGTCATAGTTGGAAGGAATTGAGTTCCTCAAGAAAAGATGTGGGAAATTTAAAGAGCAAAAGGCAACACATGAGTCAGAATATGGTCGAGGTGGATGCAAGGATAGTGTGTAAGGATACAAAGGCATAGAACTTAAATATGTTGGTATGAAGCTACATTTCTTTTTCTTCTCGTGTGGTTTTTTTTTATTTTTATTTTTATTTATTTTTGGTTTCTGCTTTCTTACTCTGTAATAGGAAAGGGAGTAGCACATGCTGCCCCAAAATGTTAATGACACTTGCCAACTTGGATAGCTTCAAAGGCAAGATTAGACAAATCCCCACAAGATAAAGCTACCAGTGACTGCTGGCCTTAATGATTCTATGTTATCTCCTGAGAAAGATATTATGATAGAACAGAATGCTAGTTCAGCAATAGGGTTTATCCTATACAGATTAGATTTGGCTTTACAATCAATACACTGTTCAAATTGGGATTATTTTTCCCTGCATGCATGTCAACATATAGCAGACATTTACACAGGAATACACACAGATTTTCTGTTATGTACAGTGTCTGCATTTATATTTATATAACTGGGCAGGAAAATTGGGAGTTGCATATTAATCACCTACAGACTGAGTAAAAGTGGTCTATCTGTGTCAAGTGACTGTCTGAATAAAGCTCCAGTGGGTTTACAGTCAAGTACTTGGACAACTGGATTGAGGATTGGAAAGTGACTATTTTAAATTTAATATGCCTTGGACTAATACCAGATATACAACCCAACCAATGTATATGTTGTTATCTCTGCACCTGCAAATGTATAACTCTATATAAAAGTAATATTGCTTTTTGAGAAAAGTATGAATTGGTCTTTGTTTCTAAGTGTGCTTAAGGATGATTCAGCTCTGAGCAGCTATGAGATTCATGCTATAGCAATCAAAACATATTAATGCCACAACAATATTGTTTCAACTGTTTTTCTCTGCAGCAACATAGCGGCACCCAGTGGCCATCAGCATGAAAACTTAACCTGCAAATGAGTGGTGTTTTTCTCCCCATTTAAAGAAACAGTAAACACTACATAGAAATCATTCAGAATTGTTCATTGGGATTTCTTCCCAGGGCTGGTCACCTTAATATTCTGTTTGTTTATTTGCTCCAAAAACTCTTAAACCTCCAAAGACAACAAGTAGCGACATTCCTGATATAGACAATGCTGGAAATAAAGGTGCAATTACCCATAATAGCCAAGGGAGGATACCTAGCTGCCAGGAACATCAACTGTGTCCATTTTGCAGGGAAACATCCATAACGGCATTCTTTCCCGTTCTTAAGTTTGAGCTGTCTGAAAAGTGAACATGGTATCACCTTCTAGGATATATATACGGATCTGTGGATGGAGAACAAAATCCTGGACTCATTTCATCTGCTTTTGTTTATTGAAATCATGGTATCAAGAGTTTTTAACAATTGTGCTCTATGGGCAGCACTGATGTCCCATGTAAAAGTTTGCTGTTGCACATTTTAACTGATGATAGCTTTTTTTAATTGACAAAAGTAGTCAACCTTTTATTTTCTTCTCGTGCATTAAAAAAAAATTGGGCTCTTATTCCTAAACATAATGAATGAGGAACAATTCTGATTCCTTCTGCAGTAAAGTGGGCAACAAATTAAAATAAAATAGGCATGAGTACTAGACACATGTCTATCTGGATTATCTCAAGCCATACAGTACTACATTTTCCCAAGTGTCAGGTAATAGCAGTGCTTATTCTGAAAACAATATGTGCTACAATAGAAGAGAATATATGTAGCTCAGGGTTGAACTCTGGAGTCCTTGGGGTTCTCTGAGCTTGGTTGAGCTCAGAGAACCTCAAGGACTCCACAACAATATGTGGTAAATTGGATCCGTTGCCTCTTTAGTTGAATGTGTGATAATATACCTACCCAACATTTCCATTTATTGGGTGGACCGCTGGTGTGTTTATTTAGACCTTGCTGAGGAAGAGGAAAACCTCCTCCTGCTTTTTGCTTGACAGTAGATGTGCTTCAGTAGCAAGTCAGGCACTATGGGGTATCAGAGAGGAGAAGGGATTGGAGGTACCATTAATGAGAGCTTCCAGTCCAAAGATGCCCCCCATTTTAAAATGAAAATATTGGGTAACCACTACATGCAAAATAAAATATTGCATTACTACTGCTATTGTGAAGTCCAGAAAAGAAAAGAGGAGAACTTATAAGAATAAATGTCTGTTAACCTAAATACTGCTATAATATGAATATAATGGGGTGCCCAAAGGGCCCATAGTTTAGTAAACAAAAAACACAATTTTTGATACTGTATCTTAAAATATTTGTGTGTGTTAATTTCCCCTTATACTGATTTAAAAAAAAAAAAAAAAGTTTTGGGTTTTTTTTCCCCCAAGTGATTTGCTCATTCTTCTTCCCCCCTGCCCTTTCTTTTGAAATCAAGGATTTCACTGTGGGGCTTTTGTAGAACTTCAGTGTATGCATGCCTCCCTCCATATTTATGATATTCATGTTAATAATAAAAGTTCAGTGCGGTTTTATCACATAATATGTATATTATGCATAGTATGTGCCTCTAGTCTGTTGTTGTTGTTATTTCCCAAATAAAAATATCCAACTTCTGACATCTTTTCTCTCTCTGCAGTCAGTCAATGATTGGAGAAACATAAACAAAAACAATTGTTTACAGGCTAGCCATTATTCCCCTTCCTCCTCCTTTTTTAGTTTCTATTACAATCTTTCAGGAAGTAACCCATTTTGCTCTCCTAAAATAAATAAACAAACAAGCAAGCAAGCAAGCTTTTTTTTTTTTTTTTAATGACATTTGGCTTTAAACCTTTGCCTATAAATTCTCTAAAACCTCTAAAAATCAGGCCAAGTATTTTGGCCTCAGTCACTCACAGGCATACAGTAGCTGCTGCATGATTCACATTGTATAATTAAAATAAAAGCTAAGACTCATTTCAGTATTTTATGTTCCTGATTTTCAGTCTAACCAATCCCTGAAGCAAATTCTATATGACAAACTGAAAGTACAATCTAAAAACTGGACTGATGTCAGTCACATTTTCTGTGCACGGTTTTTCTTGTCCAAAACAGTACAGCAGTTGTGGCTGTGTTCATCTTTCTCATTGCCTGAAGTATGCGATGACACAGTGGGGAGAAGATGGAAGCCATAAAAATGGCAACCTCTGGCTGCCTTGAGTATCGGTGGCAAGTGGATAAATGCTAGGACTTTTCTAAAAACTACTGCTCCATTATCATGCCAAGGCACTCATGTTCTTGGATCAGAATGCTTTTGCAAAAAGTTACAACTTAAGAAGATTACTACTGAATCAGACAAATTACATATATTTTCCAGATCTTCTGTATCACACAGTGGCCAATCAGATGCTTAAGGAGAATCCATAAGTCGGATATGTGAGCAATATTCATGCATCCCATTACCTGCAGTGCCCTCCAGAGGCTCCCTAATTATTAGCAAAGGTGGTTGGGACTGCTGGGAGTTAAAATGCAACCAATCTAGAGGACTACAGATTCCTCACTCAGGTATTGTTGTCTAACGGCCATTGATATCTTTATCTTTCACTGTTTACTACAATAAGATTGTGGCTTTTTGCTGAACTTGCAGTAAAATAAAAAAAAGTACCTGATGTATTTAAAATAAAAGAAATAAAAGTTTTTCTCATATAAATTCTCATTTATTTATTTGTTTGTTTGTAGCACAAATCATGTTGTCGTTTGATGATGGTATTTGCTTAGCTGGAAAATGCATATCCTTTGTTGAATTATTTTAACCAGGCAATAAAACTGATTTCAAAAGAGAACTTCAAGAAATAAAATATGAAGTCTTTAAATAAGGCATACTTAATGTCCCATGAGTCAATAAAATTACTGTGTGGTTTAGACTGATTTTATATTATTAATAGGACTGAGCAACAGTCTCTTGCAAATCTCTTATTCCAATGGTAATATCCTTTTTCTACTGAAAACAGCAAAAACAAGAAGATATATTGGGAGATGCTAATGACTGTGAAATTAAGATCTAAGAGAACTTGCATAAACGCCGAACAGGCTAGATTTTATTAGAAGGCTTAGATTTTGTAATAATAATTGTGTTGTGAGATAACTTCCCTCAAGATTTACTCTTTTCTTTTAATAGATATTTCTCAGGAAAATCATGATGAGGTATTATCTCTAAAAGATGTAAGTATGGATTTTAAATCAAAAGTACCCAAAGAACACTGCTGTGAAATAGAGAAAGACAGAATCTACTGTTGATTGTATATTACAATCCTTGAGGGGAATTGGCATTATACAGATACAAACATGAATGAATAAATGTTCATACATAAAATATTTTAGAAAACCAAGGCCACTGGTCTTTATGTGAAGCTGTGAAAAATCACCAGCAAGTAGGGAGAAGTGCTGGCGCTGGCAAGCTCAATATGTACTCAGAAACTATAGGCAATGCGTACAATTCCTGCTTTCTTCTGTCAATCCATCTAGGTCAGAACAAAGTTCACTTTGTCCTAAATAAATGAAATCTAAAGTATTCTGACTCAACAAAACCCTGAAAGCATGTTCTCCTCTCTGCATGATATTTATGGAATCACTACTAGGCATTGAACACCGTACTGCTGTTTTTGATATTGAACTTTAAAATGATCACTCTTTCAACTTGTTTGGTTCTTTTTAAATTATGTTACTCATTACATACCTCTAAGGAGGTCCAAAGGCATATGTAGCATGGACTACTTTTGAAGAAAATAAGGGCTGTATGATTGAGCTGGAATCTGGACATTAAAAATGGAAGGGTACAGCCATATTCAACTAGTGGGTAATTCAGCCATGCATACTTGCATACATTTTCATATTCTTTTTGGATTTTTTAAAACTTGGTTTTGCTTTTAATTCTATGTCCAGTGGTACTTTTTCAATGTTTGGGTGGCATGATTACTTTTAACATAGTATGAATAGAAGGTGTGTGTAGGAGAGTAAAACTAAAATGCACTTCCATACCTGCCAACGTATCAGAAGCAGAAATAAGAATGTAGTTTGGACAATGTACTGTGTGCTGTCTTCTCTAAACTAATCTCAAGAAATATGTCTAAATAAGTAAATAAGTAAGAAGCAAAAAGAAGAGACTACATAAAACAAAGTTAAATTTCATTTGGGTAGTGTTGGGCTTCAAGGTTTAGTGACCGGGGTTTAGGCAACAGATTTCTTGACATTTTGCTGGCAACTGTGGCCGGTGTCTTCAGAGCATCTTCAAATGCTGCCCAACAAATACTGACCAAGGCTACACCAGATTTAATTTAATTTAATTTAATTTAATTTAATTTAATTTAATTTAATTTAATTTAATTTAATTTAATTTAATTTAAGCAATGTCCTTACTACTGAAGAGGAAATTGCATACTCAGGACAATAAGACTCTTCAAACTTGTGCTTGAAATAAAAAAGAAAATAAAGGAAAAGCAGTACAACTGTACTTTAAAGATAGGCTTACAAAATTCAAGTTTTGCCTTCCATTCTGGGCATTCTATCCAGTTAATAAACAAAAATGTAGGGTCTATAGTACCATAAATGGATAAATGCAGGTTTAGACAGTACACACAAACAAAACAAAATAGAAGAATTAGTTCCCCTAAACAAACAAGCAGGCCTTGGTGAGGTGAGGAAATTATTTTTGGGGGGGGAGAGGGAGAAAACTGTGGGTTTTTTTTAACTTAAATGGAATCTAATTTAAAAAGAAAAGGGATGGAAGAGATTGAAAGAATCCTTCTCTTTATCTAACTAGAACCACCTTCCACCTCAATACAATGAATCAAAATTGAAACTAGAAATATATAAAATAAAATGGGATTATAAAATGGGATTAGGCTTGTGGATGTTACCTCAGAGACAGGAAATCAGATACTTACCAGTACGAATAGTCACTGCCTCTTCAGCAGGGACAGCCATTCAGAAATGAGTCTGGTGGTCCCTTCTACCAATTTTTTCTTCTGAAGGTCACTCTCCAGAGGTCTTTCTGAGGGTCATTCTCTATTTCCAAATCCAGCATCATTCCCATTTTGTGCCAAATGATTCTTAAATGCCCACAGTTGAGCTCTACATCCTTATCCCTGGTCACCCCTCCACCAGCCAAAATCAATATGATTGAGCATGTTTTGCAGTTTAGGGTTTCCAAACTTTTTGGATCGGTGAGCACATCTGGATTTTTTAAAAAAGTGTTTTAACCCCACTTCCCACCTCACAACAATCTGCTCTGCCAACAACAGTTCCATGCAATAAAAAAACTAATTTCACAGAACACATAATACTGAGACTTAAAAGCAAGCAATTCCTTTGAAGCTGTGGAGATTCTATTTCTTTGAAGTCACAGAGTTTGGGTCTGAGACCTGAGGAGGTAGGGGAAAGGAGGGGAGGCATTCCTTGAAGTGCCATATTAAAGGCAGCTATGGAAAACTGATTCATAGCAAGCCATAAGAAACATGCCTCTGCAACTGCAATATATACATTTGGTTATCCTTCAGAAGTTAAAGAAAATAAAATCCTTACTCACTATTTAAATATGTTACAACATATTTCCTAGCAAAGACCCAGCATTTGAATCACAATTTATGCCTTATCCCTCTACAGCATTGATATAAATGCAGATTGATAGTAAACAAATGAGTCAGGATCATACACTATAACTCCACTTGATTTTCAAATTCATTTTTTTTCTTTCCATTTTTTACTGCTGAGACATTGTGCCAGTTTAAGATACTATGCTATCTCAACCTCACCACCATCGCCACCACCACCAAAATCTCCAGAAATTTGCTAATGTAGACATTTAATTGCTCTAAAGAAAGCTAACCATCATGAAGAAACAGGCTTGTCATTTCCCAACCCAACTTAAAAATAGTATTGTATACCTACGTAGTGCAGAATACTCCACCAAGCACTAATGTACCTGTTGTTCCATGAGAGCTGGCTAATTGGTCAACTGTATCATCAAGTTCCACCTTTTTCTGTGAGACTGTACAGAGAGTTCAGGGAAAAGGGATATTGTGAAAGGATTTTCAGGTTTAAATAAATATTCAGGATGAGTTGGCATTTCGGAAGCATTGTTACACTTACCATGTCCCACTGCTTTGCTTTCTTAAAACACCTCCTGCAGTGTGAATGGCTATTATTTATTTATTTTTTGGCCCAGTAAGGTCAGAATCTTGGACAATCCTTAGAAGTGCTAAATATGACCTCTGGTTCATGTTATTCTTGAAGGAACCTTTTGAAGTATCCCCAAGGTATGAAGAGATAAGAAGCTTACTGATGATTCTGTCGTTAAGCTACCATCAAGAATTTGATATGCCTCCGAGGCATTACCTGTCGACTTGAATCTGTAGAATTGGTATGAGCTTTCTTCAGTGATTTTTGTGAAATATATAGGTCCCCTCCCCAGTAAAGCAGAACCTTTAATATTCCTTTTGACTTTGTCATTTCCTGAGAACAATTAATCTGTTTTATGGGTCCTACCTTAGTATCTGGTTTATATTGACAAAGCTGAGCAAAACATGAAACTTCTTTATTAGACTTTTCCCAATTATGTGATGTGCCTGACCTCCATTTTTATGGCTTCTCCTTAAGAATTTAGGCAACGTTATAGTTGTGCTTTCTCTACCTCTGGCATGGTCCTCCAAGCTAGCACAGGAGGGATTTCTCCATCAGGTTCCAGGTTGAAGTTACCAAGTTTGTGAATATTAGCATTTGACTCTCTGAATCACTTTTACATAAGGATAACCAAGGCTGATTCTGTAAGCCAGTTCTGCAGTCCTTTCGGCTATGGACTGGACAAGTCTGTTTCATTTATCTGTTCATATTATGAGTTACATTTCTGGGACTGGGACTTATTCTTTTTGTTTTGTTTTGTTTTGTTTTGTTTTGTTTTGTTTGTTTTGTTTGTTTTGTTTGTTTTGTTTGTTTTGTTTTGTTTTGTTTTGTTTTGTTTTGTCAGTGTAGGGCTCTTGTAAAGGCTTGTCCATTACTTCCTGGACTGACCATAGAGGAAGAATTAGAAGAAAAGAAGAAAACACCTAGGCAAAGCTAAGAGCCTACAAGTTATTTGACAGAAAATGGAAGCTGATCAGGCATATAATTTAAAAAGCAAAGACACACCTTGTCCCCCAATTGTAATCTTACCAAATTAGCTCCCAGTACAATCTGTGATGGGTTCTTTTTAATCCCTATCTTAGATCAAGTTTGGCTTTGCCATTGAGATGGAATTGACCTGGCATGCTTTATTTTCTTTTATAATCTACTCTGTTCTTTAAGAGCCATTTAATAGACAATTATATTTACACAGGTAGTACAGATAACATATGTAAAGTAATAAGTGGGCACCCAGAGATGCATTTGGGGTGAAGCATGTAAAATTTGACACTTTGGATCTTGGGTCTTTGAAATGGGAGATGTATATGCAAACTACATTATGTAACTCACAGGCATGTCTGCTTTTATGTATGTATGTATGTATGTATGTATGTATGTATGTATGTATGTATAATTGGCTTTTAATCCCCACAATTGTACAGGCAGGTAATTAAAAACAAGAGCCACCTAGGTTGTTTCACCTAGGGATTTGAAATAAATTATTCTTCCAGTGTCCTTTGTGATCCAGACACTTTTCCTGTAATAAAAGAAAACTGAAAATATCATAATACAATACCAACTTTATATATCACTTAGTCCATTCCTTCACATATTGAGACATAGGGAAGATACATGACAGGCTGACCCCCAAACTGGGAGATAAGCTGTGATCATCTTCATCAAGCCTACATTACCAAGAGCTGCTCAGTTTCAGCACTGCAGAACTTTCTATTAAAGCTATAGTGCTAAATTACCCAAGCCCAGTGTACCACATCTTCATTTCTCTCCTCCTATATATTCTGTCCACCTGGATCCTTCAGGGAGACTTATAGCTAACAGAAATATCCAGACTAAATGAACATACCTCAGAACATTAATTCATCCTAATTGGAACATATTTTGGGGGAAGTGAAACTAGCAGCTTTTGAATAGATGAAAAGAGAATCAAATACAATTGCCAGCAGCCTACTGGGACCTGAATTGCAGATTTTCCTTTTTCCTCCTGGGCTCTAACATATACATTGTGAGCAGAACTGCTAAGTGCATAGACAAGGAAGTTCATCTAAGAACCCATTATATCAATCAGATTGGGGTAGCATGTCAAGGTGGTGCGTTTATCTGAATGCTGATTCTTCATATTTGCCACATACATGTTTTATTATTGTATTTTTTTCCATCTATTTTACCCTGGAATTAGATCCTGTATTTAACCTTTATTTTGTTTTCTTTGATAGGGATGTAAGACTAATCAGGTAATAAACCACTACTACATATAGTTGCCAGTTTGCACCCGAATCATTCCTTTAATTTAGAAAGTATTGCTTCTGATGCCATATCAAAATATATCTTATGCTCAGGAAAGATCTGGTGATCATTCTGTTTCTGAGACTGAAAGCCCATGTCAATCAGTTGTTACAAAGAGGGATGAGTGTGTGTGTGTGTGTGTGTGTGTGTGTGTGTGATAATTAAAAAACCACATCACCAGCAGAGCTCACCTGACTTCCTGGCCCAAATGCCTGGGGAAACCTGGCTGTCTTCAAAGCTTTTTAATAGCTAACAGGATCATAAAACTAGCAAGTTTTAATTTGTTAAAACTAACTAATAAAACTAATACAGTCAGCCTGTTCAATTAGCTACTTAATGCTTCCTTGAATATGCCTGAGTTCTGCATGGATCCATTGCAGAGTGACTGGTTGTAGCGAGATGGGCCTTCTGCTGGTAGACCTTCCTTCTTTCTTCTTAGATTGGGAAAGATATACTCTGTAGTAGCAGTGGCAAAATCACCCCTGGAAAGGCATACCCAGGAGAACCTGGCAGTGGAAGCTGTGGAAAAGGCTATCCAAAGTGATGGAGCAAATACACACACAGGAGGGGAAGCAGATATTGAAGATGCTGTTGATTCACCAATCAAAAGTAATTACCATAGCTTAACTTGCTTGACTGTAACTAGAGTCAGCAAAAGGGCTGCCAGTGTCAGAGAAGAGCTCAAATAGGGCATGATCTGGTTTATTGTGATAAATTGCAGGCATTGGGCTTGAAAGGGGAATGCTATGTTTTCAGAAATAAAAGTACAAAAAAGAGTGGAAGAGGCTGTTTCCAGTTTGCAGCAATGGCAAAATACCCTATGTACACTTTCCTTTGCCTGAATCTTTAAAAGACCCAGAAATCTTTTTTTGCTCAGAAATAGATTATCAGCCTAAATAAAGAATGCTTATGATCTCCCCTCAAAAAGTCAATAAAATATTACTGATGGAAGCAAGATGATGATGATGATGATGATGATGATGATGATGATGATGATGATGATGATGGAGCTTTTTTCCCCCCCCCTCTGCATGGTACAAGCTTAGAACAAATGGCTAAATATGTCAGATAAATTATTCATTGTGAATTACTGGCCTATATCTATAGCCCAAACTAGGAAGCTTAACATCATTATGAATTTAATCACAGACATCATTATTCATTAATTATCAAAACCATCAGAAAGTTTTCATTCAAAATTCATCATATTCAAATAGTGAAAGGAAAAAGTTACTTAAGATACACCCTGACTATTAAGAGGGAAGTGTAATGTTACTTAGATGTTAAGCTTTAAAAGGCAGTGCTAGCTGGCTGGAAGCAAGATGATGTGAGCTTGCCAAAAATTCTCCATAAAGCAGATGGAGAGGTAACTAACAATCTTGCTAAAGTGATGTGGCTCTGTCTTCAGAATATCCATAAAACTCTCAAAGTTACTTTTCAAATTCACTTAACCACAGTAATGTAGAAGGCTTCTCTTCAACATAATCTCATTTTTTTTTCATTTCTTCTATAATCTAGTTTAAATAGTTAAATCCCTGATTACATTTTAATATATTTTTGCTTAATTAGATCCACATGCTTAGCAGTAACCTTGAAAAACTTTGATGAGTTATTCAAGGCATGATAATCTCTTCATCCCCATCTCTAAAACTTTAGTTCTAATTCATTTAAGAATTACATTAAAAACAATAGGACTTATTTGTAAGTAATATATATAGAGGACTGTTATTTCTAAATCTTCACAATTACACTAATAACTTCCTCTAATGAAATGATTAATTTTACTTCTGAAAATAATCTGATTACCACATAAATTGGTGGCTCTGATGACAATATAGTTATTCAGAGTATAGCTATTTTGGGAGAAGGGGGAGGGGAGGGGGAAGAGGAAATGGTTATCTGCCAGCTGACTTTAGCCATTTAATTTTTGTTTCGTGGGCTTCACACATAAATCAAAGTTAGGATTTCCTCTATTATTCACCCAGCAAAACCTGCTTGTGGACTCTCTGTGGGCTCCAGATGGTTTGCTACTGTAATAACAGAATGCTAGATGGGAAAGTCCTCTGGGTTGGTCATGGCTCTTTACTCTTTATGATCATGATTGTTATTGAAAAGTATTCCCAAATATTTGAGGCACTTACCAGCTTCTGTAACATTTGATTATTTTGTTTCCAGATGGAAGTGTTTAGTACATATTTTGGGGAGTTGATGGCTTTGCTGTGCTTCCATATATAATCAAACTGATCCATTCAAAAATGTATTAAAGACATCCACATAATTAATTACTAACCCTATCAAAACTCTATCTATCTATCTATCTATCTATCTATCTATCTATCTATCTATCTATCACCAGCTCTGTATTTATCACCAGCTCTGTATCTGAAAACTGCCAGATATTTGACTTACAAATATCAGTAGTAAGATAATCTCTTCTTTCAAGTTTACAATCTGAAACCCACAATCAAAATAGATGGAAAAAGAACAAAAATGACGATCTTGCCATGACCGGCTAAAATGAAAACTATTTGGGTAGCTCAAAGGCTGTAATACAGTCATTGTGCTCAGGTAACAGTGCGGAATGGCTGCCAGTTGGGGAGGAAACATAAATGGATTGCACCTGCTCTTTTCTCCCTCTTCCTATACTGTGTAGCTTGTTGGAACGGGAGCCACCCCACAATATGTTACATTATCTCATAATATATTGCAATAGTTATAAAATATCTTGGGCCAAAAGGACCACAAGAGACCAAGTAGTTCTCCTTTCATTCTAATCTTACTGTTACAGGCTAGATGCAGGAAGACATTGATCTCTCAAACCGGAGACAATTTCCTGTTTTCAAAAAGAAACTTAAAATGAGATGGAGAAAGAGAGAGAAACACAAATAAATGCAATAAAACCACTGAGGAGATTATTGACCTGAGTGAAACTAGATGAGCTAGAAAATGTATTTCCTATTTGTCCCAAATTGTAGCTTTTCATTATTGGTTTGTATCATGTTATCTAGGGAGGAATTGTTCTTCAATGCATATTTAGTACAGGAAATCAGACTCATTTACTTGATATATCTTGGGAGATTCCTATCCCTCCACAGAGGCAATGCAGTGGATTTTGTTATGAAGAATAATGAACAAAGTAGCAAACTTGAAAGAATATTCTTAAACAGATATAATTGAACTAGCATTGTAAAACTGAATCCTGTCAATCTTAGGCTGCAAAAATCTACTGTTAAAACCCTGCAGGAGCAGTTAAAAATGCTATTTTGTCTACCAAAAATTACAACCTGAAGCCATTGTTATTTGAAGTTTATAGGCTTGGTGGCATTTCTTTAAGAAATGGATAAAAGTATATCTCCTTGATTTTTCTTTAAGGCAGGGGCTGGCAACATATGGCCCATAGATCAGACGTGGCCTGCCACCTTAAATCATTTGGCCTGTGGTCCCCAAAATATTCACCCAGCCTGAAAGAGAAAGGGCACAACCAACCACCACAGCATAGGTGGAAATGGTGGCAGCAGCATGGCCTCTGGCCCTATGCAGGGGAAAGTTGTCAACCCCTGCTCTAAGGGGCCTATAGTGGCACATAAAGCTATTCTGAAATGACATCCCATGTTGGCTTCAGGCATAGGGACTGTACTTTCTTCTTTTGCATTGTTTTGTTTTTATGATTTACATTACTGCCCATCTCATAAAGTGATTATAGGCAGCTTACAAAAATAATAGCCCCACTCATAAACAAACAAACAAACAAACAAACTACCATCAATAATAACAGAGTTCATCATCCCACCTGACTCAAATGCCTGGGGAAACACCCAGGTTTTCAATGCCTTGTGAAAGGCTAACAGGGTTGAAGCCATCTGGATCTCTGGATGGATGCTGTTCCACAGGGCAGGCACTGCCACCAAGAAGACATGACTCTGGGATCTAACAAGATGCCATTGTTTGATAGAAGGGACCCGGAGCACGTCTTCTTTACTAGATCTGTTGGGTTGAGCAGAAACCATGGGAGAAAGCTGGTTCTGCAGGTAGCCTGGTCCTATTCCATGGATGGCTTTATAGGTGATGACCAGCACTTTAAATTGGACCTGGAAGACTAGTGGGAGCCACTGCAGGGCAGCAGTGTTATATGGGTGTAACAGGGACCTCAAAAACTACCCACACCACTGTTTTCTGGACTAGCTGCTGTTTCCAACTGATCTTCAAGTACACTGCATTACAGTAATCCAAATAGGAGGTGACTAAGACATGAGACACCATGAGCAAGGCCACCTGGTCCAGAAATAGATGCAATTGGTGCAGAAAATGAACCTGTGCAAAAGCCCCTCTGGCTATAGCTGCCACCTGCTCTTTGAGCAGGAGCCAAGAGTCCAGAAGACCCCCAAATTGTGTAGCAACTCTGACTGGGAAGTACACCCCCATGCAGATTTAGAAATGGAAAATCCTTGGTGCTGAGGAGCCTTGACATTCCCCAGACTTGCCAGGATTGAGCCATGGCCTGTTCTCCCCATCCAGATCCTCACAGCCTCCAGGCATCAGAAAGGATCTTGACAGCATCACTTGGTTGGGTCAGGAAAGAGATGTGCCACTGGGTATCCTCAGTGTACTGATGATACTGCACCCCAGGCCAATAGATGACTTTGCCAAGTGGCCTCATGTAAATATCAAATAGAAGTGGGAAAAGGGTAGAGCCCTGGAATAGCCCACAAAGCAGGGGCCTTAGGCTCAACCTCTTCCCCC
This sequence comes from Python bivittatus, assembly GCF_059951505.1. Classification (NCBI taxonomy): domain Eukaryota; kingdom Metazoa; phylum Chordata; class Lepidosauria; order Squamata; family Pythonidae; genus Python; species Python bivittatus. The sequence continues at coordinate 16,501,206 of NW_028277035.1, forward strand.
ACTAACACCTACTGGAACTGTGTCCAGGAGGATCCAGATCTGAAAGATGAGGCTTATATGACTTTTCTGTCTACAGCTACTGCTTGCAAGGTAAGTTTGGCATGGGAAATGAAAGCTGCCTCAGAAAGCCAAAGTAAGCTTTCTTGAAAGTTTGGAGATTTTTCCAAGAATTTTTGGGAAAATGTTGATATTCTGAAATGACAAGGGGCATATTTGTCATTTTTCCCCCTCACTCTCCTATAGGAAGCTTAGCTCTAAGTTATAATAGTGGGTGCAAACATAATTCTTCTTTATAATATTCATTAGTTCACTCTCAAAACCTTTCAGCCACAACTGAATAATTATTTCAGGGGAAAAAAAAAAACAGAATGAGAATAGCCTTAAACTTTTTAGATGACATAAAAATCCATTTATCAAAAGCAATTTAGCATTGGTCACCTTATCACTAGCTGTGATGTCTTGCTATATATTCCCTGAAAGACAACAATCCAGGTATTTCAAGTAACCCTTCAATCACATCGAATTCATGCTATTTAAAGTTTTCATTAAAAAAAAAAAATCTTGCCATGATGCAACAGCATTTACATATGGTAACAGATTTCCACAAATGGATCCCATTTTCCCATGTGCACCAAAGGGTGATGACTTTAGCCAACAGTGCTAAATATTATATATTTATTATATACATATATTTAATATTGTAAATATTAGCATTACCAGCTCAATTTCCTCTCTGATCTCAGCATGGAAATTTTGATAGAATAGATTCTCTGTGGGAATTAATGGAACTGATTCCAGTCACAAGTACTGTACCTGTTTCCCAAATGAATGAATCGATCCTAGAAAAAAAATCCCACGATGATCATGTCTTCCACTTATGTTAGTTGGTAGACACCCACATATGTCATGCATGCGTGGATCCTGCTTATGGGCATATTGTTTCCTGTATTATATATTAACCTTGTAGCAGTTTACGAAGTAGAACATCATAACATTCAGTTTTACAGAGAAATAAAAGAAAGAGAATTGCTTGGGGCAGCTAAATTCATAGCTGAACAAGGATTTGAATTTGCTGATTCTTCTATGTTACAAATAAGTATTCCTTTGCTTGGATAGAAGCACTACTCGTTATCCTTCTCTTAAATCATTTCAAAGCTTCAGTAAGTGATGCACCACATCATAATGACCATTGAAGCAGTTTAAATTTTATTTTGTTCCCCTACATTTTTAACTTGAAGCCATTGCTATCCGAGGCTTGTAGACTTCGTGGCATTTCTTTAAGAAATGGCTAAAACATAAAATTCTTAAACAAAATCTAATAAAATTTTCACTGTTTGGGGAACTTCCTGGAAACCCTGTATTACTCAGCTGCTATATCCTAAGTGTCTAAATAAAGTGACTTTTTTGATAGATTTATTATATGTTTCTAAGTGAAAATGCAATGGGACAATAGTGATTTAAGGGCATAGCAATTGTTTACTGACTGTACTTCACATTTGACCAGAATGTTCAACCCTATTTTTCACCTGTGACTCCAGCCTCTAAATTACAGTATAATCATACTGGCACAATCATTATAATACATACATACATACATACACACACACGTGTGTGTGTGTGTGTGTGTGTGTGTGTGTATACTACTGTATATATTCTACTGTATATATTCATTCTACTGTAAACCAGGTGGCTGATGCTGCTCTTCACTAACTATGCAGGCTTAGTTATTTAAGCATTACATCTTATACACAGGTGGTCATTCATTTAAATACTAACTAGATTTAACACTACTCCTTACATTTTTTTGAGGTTAGCCAGGGTCCTTTAGGTGCAGCCACCTGAATTTGACAAATGACATCTAGAAGACAGAATATTATATGCTGACAATGTATACTTATTATATTTAATTTAATTTTATACATAATACATGTATACAGTATGAGTAGGTAAATCCTGACACAGATATCCCTATTTCTCCAAAATATCTTATTTTGGAAAGGCCACTTATGATGGTTGTACATTTCCTCTTCACTGACTTGTCCTGCATTATATGGGAGGAGACCAGACTGGATATCTCATCATGAAGGGCACCTTGAGGATTTATCAAGAGTCCTAACACCTGATCCACCATCATGAGTTTGCAATCTGTGCAAATTTGATTATGTGCCATCCAGTTGGTGTTGACTATTCATGACCACATAGATAGATTTTTTTCCATGATGATTTGTCTCAAACTTGTCTTTCAGATCTTCCAACAGCACACCCATTACCACTGTAATTGAGTCCATCCACCTTGCTGTTGGTCATCCTCTTCTTCTCTTTCTTTCTACCTTTCCCAGCATTAGAGCCTTCTCCAGAGAGCTACCTCTTTGCATATTGTGTCTGAAGCAGGATAATTAAGACCTGGTTATTTGCACCTCTGGTGAGAAGCCTGGGTTGATTTGTTTGATGATCCATTGGTTCGTTTTCTTGGCTGTCCATGGTATTCTTAGAAGGCTTCTCCAACACCAAAGTTCAAAAATGTCAATACTATTTTGCAAGTTTACTGAATGGTAAACCCATCTGTACAAATGAGATGAACTGCTGAAAAAGAAAACATGCACCAAAGGTCAGAAAGTGAAGTGAACCTAAAAACAGGGTTAAAACAAAATTTAGAAAGTGTTAAGGAAGATGTTCCTGAATTGTTGATACTCTTTAATAGATACCACTGAAATTGCAGGTAAGAACAAATGTAGCACTTTCTTGGCAGAACTGATTCTACAGTGCTTTTATTTCTATTTTCTTAATTATTGTTTCATTTGGAGCTCACGCATTATTTTACCTATTCTGTATGTCCTCCGGGACTTTTAGAAACCTTGAAAGCTGCATTTTTGCCTTGTTGGAGAATGCAGGCTAATTGCTAGTTTGACAACGTATAATAACAGAAGAGTATCAGTGAATGGAAAAAAGGAGCAGAATATGCAATTATTTTATAAAAAGCCCTTTTTCCCCTTGAGGGAAAAAAAAATCTGTGCACTTACCATCTGTGACCAAGGAAATGTTGAGCTCTGTATGTGAATTACTCCCCCCTTTGTGTTTATTGGAATGGATTGAACTTGAAATGACATTAAGTAATTTTGATATTGTATGTGGGGAGGAGATGAACTAAAGTTACTACTGTGCATTACCATAAAACCTTGTTCTTCCTAATAAGTGAATCTTTGAGCCCAAATCACAAAATACTGTATAGCAATGCCATCTTTAGTTTTTTACTTAAACATTTCTTTTATTTTGCAGTAATATTGATACCTGTGCATCCAAACAAATCTTTGTAATAAATGCCCAGTCTTTGTGTCCCCTTCCCAGACTTATGGGCCATTCAATTTGTTTGTTTCTCTTTGTTGATTTGTATCAGGGATGGGCAGAGACAGCTCATGGGGCACAGGAGTTCCCCTACTTCTCCTTTTGTGGCCCTCAAGGCTTCTTCTAACCATGGGGGTTGAAAACAAGCAGAATAATTTCTATTTTAAGATGGGAAGCAGATGAAAACTGTAATACAAGACCTAAAACAAAGTATGTTATGGTTTTAAAAACCTACACCCATAACAAGTCCCATCCACAAAAATGATATGACCCCACCACTTTGCAACCCTTGGTGCCTCTCCTCTAAAGAGTAAATATGGTTGTTGGTCCCTGAAATTTACCCATTCCTTACTGACATCATTGTACAAAGTAGTGGCCTTTGGAAAGTTATAATCAGATGGGGGTTTCCTATGAAAACAGGGAAAATAGAAACATGGAATTAAGGCAAAACAAGAGAGAATACTGATATAATTTGGACTTCACCATACTCTGAACAAACCCATCAAAGTTACTGAAAGTTAGTCCTAACTCACCAGCTCCATTTATGTCAGTAAATGCTTGACTCAGGATTATATGTGAATACAGTTAGTTCAGGAAGGGATAAGGATTCTTCCAAATGACTGATGTTACTAGTAGGTTTGATGGGATGGAGGTAACATGTTTAATGTAAGAATATATATTTGTGTTTGTAAAGTGTCTGCTGCATCCAACTAACTTCCATAAAAATTGGGATGCTTCCTATTTGTAGAACAACTTTGGATTCAAGCTAGGAAATGTTATGCTTAAAAATGTCACAGCTTGCATGATCTTCATTCTCTTCTTTTCTTGCAATCTTACTGGTCCATCAGTGTATTTTATATTTATAAATAAAGAGTAATATATGTTAACAATTATCAGTGCTAGGTGATGCTAGATTATCTTGCTTTAAAACCTAAGAAATAGCTTGGAGGAATACTTAATCCAGCATTCCGTCCAAAAATCCATGAATATCACAGATCTGGGTTATGGGACAGTCCTTAACAAATCTAAGCTGGCAGCTCTTGGATAATCTGAGATCATAAAAAGAAGGAAGTATTGCATTACTTTCTACTCCTGATGTCTTAAGAATGAAATGTGATAGATGAATGGATATGACTGCTGTTATAGCCTGCATATTTTCATTCCTGCCTAAAAATGGGCCTGGCTGGTTGGCTGGCTGGCAAGTTTATTTACTGTTAGATTTATAGCCCCCTTTTTTTTTTTCTGCAGAAGCTCAAGGCAGCATATAACTGAAGTGGAGCAAGCTTGGAGAAGTGCTTGAAAAAAAAAAGGTATGATGATTGGAAATCAGCTTATAGGAGTGGATGAAACATTTCTTATAACAAGCAAAGGAGATGCTACACAGGAAGTAACAAGAGGAAGTAATTCTCCATAAGAAAGAACATCAAAGAAAGGAACAAGTCCAAAGGATAAGAATAACAACAAAGAGCAGCAGTTCCCATGGAAAATTACAAAGATGGTAGGTTGTAGAGTGAATTGAGGTTTATGAAAGAAGCTAAGGACCAAAAAAAAAAAAAAAAAAAAGGCTTCCTTAGATTAATTGTTGTACCCAGAGTCACCTTGTATGAGATGGGCGGTTATGTAATTATGATAGATAAATAAACAAACAAACAAACAAACAAAATACAAGAAAGAAAGGGGAAAATCAGCATTGCAGCTTCTTACAGGAACTGTGAAACTCAAAATGGTAAGTGGTAACAAAGAAAATTACTCAACTATTATTTTGACTCAGTCTTCTCTGATAAAAAAAAATGCATTTCATGGGAAATTGTAGAGAGCAAGATAAAGGTGCAGGATTGAAGCTCGAGTTTGAAAAGAACATGGTCAGGCAACATCTCTCTACTTTGTGTAATTTTAAAACTCTAAGGCAACGTGAATTGCAACCTAGAGTATTAAAGGAATTAGCTGATATCCTGGCTGAAATCTCAGATATTACTACTGAGAAATCCTGGACAGTGAATGAGGTGCCAGTTGACTGGGAGAGAGCAAATATTGTTCCTGTCTTAAAAAAATAAATGGGGAAGGAAAAGAAAACCCAGAGATTTTCAAAGCATCCAGCCTAACATTATAAACTGGGAAGATTTAAAATATATATTATAAAATATATACATACTTGAGAAGAAAAGACTGAGGAGGGATATGATAACATGCTTCAGATACGTGAAAGGAAGTCACAAAGAAAAAGGCCAAAAACATCACCTATTGGATATGAAATAATGAATTGTAGTTACAAGAAAGCAGAATCTACTTTAAAATTTGGGGAAATATTCCTAACACTAAGAGCAATGTGGCGATAGAACCAATTACATGGGGTGGTGGTTGGCTTCCATTCACTAGTTGTATTCAGACAGAGGTTGAATAGCCAACTATCTTATATACTTTAATCTGGATTTTTGCATGGAGCAGGAGGTTGGATTCAATTGCCTTACTGCCCCATCCAACTCTATGATTCCATTATACCATAATTCCTTCTACTGGCTTTAATTTTATTTCATAGAATTAAATCTGCAGTGTAGAATTATTCTTTATTTCCAGCAATGGAAAGAGGAAGAAGAGTGTGTGTGTGTGTGTGTGTATGTGCATGCGCCTGCATGCTTCCTACTCTACTGATAAGCTACAGTCTATGCTGTGGTAATACTTACATACTATACAGTGTAGCACTGGATTATATCAGGCACTACTAGACCACAATTGACTCTGCCTCTCCAAAAAGAACATCCAGAATGGGCCTGTTTTGAGTCCCCAGTCTACATGAGTTCAGGGGAACATGGATGAGAAGGCATCATTTTTTGTTGTGGCCCCAATGTGTGCTATTTCTAAACCTCAGAAAGTTCATGCAGCACCTTCTTCCTAGCATTCTGTATGATAGTGACAACAATTCTGTTCCACTAAACTTTTAATTCCACTTAATTGTGTTGTGGTACCCTTCCAAAGTTTACATTTTGGTGTGGGTTACAAAAACTGTAAAATAACTAAGTCAAGAAATATATGATTTCATGTCTCTTACTTCTACAACAGAATTGTCTCCAGCTGTATATGCTGTTGCCATGTATTAGATAATCCAAGAATTTCACTTGACCTGGATTGAAGAAGTTAAGCCTAATTAACATTATTATTTATTATAACCACAATTTAAAACATAGGGTTTTCTTCTTTGCATTCTTATCTGCTCAGTTCATAACCTTTTGAGGGTCAAGGGCACAATGATGCAATGTTGCTAGAGTAGGTCTACTCAGTCCTCTCCAGTTTAATTTCTTGGTATTTCCCATTGTGGGCTTTGTGGCTCTATATTTCTTTCTGTTATTTATCCAAGTACTTTAGCTCTGTATAATTGTGCACTGTACAGTGCATTGTTTAACATGTTGATTTAGAGATATTATTGGCCCGTAGGGTAGTGCATGTTTAAAAGCTTTCATTAGTAGGGCTACCATTTCTGTGATTTCTGTATTGCTTTGCTGCCTTCTACTGGTTGCCCGGATTTTTTGAAGAGTTTACACGATATCCCTAGTTATTGGGAGCAACCCGTGGAGAGGAGAAGCAGTCGGCATAGCAGGCTTCTGGGATTAGCAGTGGACCCTTTAATGAAGCAATGGCCTAAGTAGAACTTAATAATACCCAACTCTAATGTGAAACTTGCTTCTCACTCCAAATTGTAACATTCAGAAAAATGAAAGCAAAAACAAAAACTGACTTTGACTCAGAGAATTTTACCCACATGTTATTTTAATTAACCTTTTCCTCTTTTGGATCTATATTTAAAACAGCTATATGCAAAAGCTGTGTTGGAGGTCCAGCTTATAATGTTATCTGATCATGATAGATGATACAAAGGCTCTTGAACAGGGATTTGAAGAGTGGCTGTGTTGATACTGAAAGTGGCAGGTGTACTATATTCAAATCTGTCTTTAATTAAGAATGACAAATGAAATACAATTCATCTAACGAAGAATATCTCAAGCCATTTACATTACTTGAGATAATATTAACTGATTGCCTCTGTTCATTCCATCTATGTCTTACCTCTTCCTTTTCAGAAGGAAAAAAAAAAACAAAGTTGTCCAAAACCACTGAACAGTAAAAGACACATTTCTAAGGTCCAAAAAGAACCTTGTCCAGGATATATATTTCCAATTTTGCATAATTATACATGAGAAAACATCACCAAGCTGAAATTAGTTGAAAATAAGGGGCCATGGGAGCTCTAAATCATCCCATTTATGAAATAGAAATGTATTAATTTTCACAAATATCTAAATCCTTCACAATTGTATGTGTGTGTGTATGTGTGCATCTTTGTGTGTTTTGCACATGCAAAAAAGTGAGACTCATACTAAATATACCATACATATATGCATATGTATCATTCATGCTATTCCTTTTTGGGGTAAGTGAAAAATAGAGGGAGATAGAGAGATAATAAGAGAAAAGATAAGGAAATGCAACTAAAACAACTTTACATTAAATTCACTATATCTCTCCATACCTTTCTCTCCTTCCAAAGCATGTTACAGAAATCACCTTTTCTCTCAACTATAGCAGTTTAGGCTACATAAGAGAGCAGCAGAGACTTTGCAGCTCTTCTTTTGTCTTTTGCAGTAATTGAGTAACTTACCAGGGCAGGCACTCCTTCATGGCCAGGTTAGCCACTGTGTTAGGTGTATTTTAAGGTTGTGTTAGGAGTACGAAAAGAAATGAAAGTCCTTCTGGACTGCCATAGGTTTGTCTGTTGTTGTGACTGCATTGCAAATGGTAAGACCAAATGGATGCAAATTCAAGGGCTGGTCAAGGCAGATAAATCAGACTTGAGATAAAAAGGGGAGAGAGAAAGAAAGGAAATCAGGGCAATGAAATGTTGTGGGAGAACCAACATGTTTACTTTGGGCTTCCCTTGGATATGGCTGTCAAGCTTTAGAAAGCAATGGTTCTTCTTTCACAATTTCTCCCTTTCCTATACAGCTGTTCTTTACATTAGTTAGTTGCCCCAGCTAAAGTTCTCTTTAGTAAGTAAGTTTATTGTTGTAACCAGAGGTGATAACATATGGTATGCCAGAAAAGTATAATAAAATAACAGTAAACTAGTAAGATTGTAAAATAAAATAATAAAAAGAGTATTAGATGTAAGGAGGTTACAACAAGATAAAGCCAACGCTACAGCTAAGAACTTAAGTATTTTTTTTTTAAGTTTAAATGACAGTAGAGCAAAAGTAACAGCTTGTTTGTCAACAGTTGTGAACATGTCTGCAAGAAGATTCTCTACTATTTTTCGAGGTCTGAGCCCTTGAGTTCACCTACCATCAATAATTTGGCCCTGATCTCTTTGTAAATGGGGCAGTGGAGGACATAATGGATAATGTCCTCCATTTGACCAACACCACAAAGACAGACATGTTGTTCAACAGTGAGCTTACAAAATCTCCCTTCAAGATATGCAGGCGAAGGAATGTTAAAGCCCTTCTCAGTGAGGCACTGATAATATTAACCAGGAGAGGTTATTGGCATTCCTTGCAAAAAACCTAGCATTAATATTTTCTCTGTTCCAAGTTCTCCCAAAGGTGGTAAGGAATAGATTTGTAGGATGGGTGACAAAAGTTTGACTCACTGATTCCCAACTGTGTAATGGAGATAACAGAGTTTGGCCAGGTGGGATTCTTGAAGGCGTTCTAATTTCTTGTAGTGCCCCAGCAATGAAAGATGTATTCTAATGGCAGTGGAAAGTAATTCTACCTCCATCATTAAATAGGTAGTGGGGCTGTCCTGGGAGAGGCCCAGATCTTCCTTGTGAAGTCGTTTTGGATTACTTCCAACTGGGCAATAACCTGCTTATCCCACCCCCAGATGTCATAGACCTCATACAGCTTCTGGGCTGTCACCTTGTCTTGGAATATTTTAAGTGCAGTGGCTACCAGCTGTCTTTAGCCATAATATTTGTCTTAAAAGACAAAGAATGTGAAAAAGCTTCCTAGAATACAACAAGCCCATCACTGACTGAACTTGAGGAAGCATAGGCTGTCATAACCACCATCTTACAGGAATTTTGAGGAATCTGAAAGCATAGGGAAAAGTTACAGTTACATCATCTGCTACATTTTAAACACTCTGCTGAAATATACAAACTGAGAGTTTAAAAGTCCACTGGGGAAACAAACAAACAAACAAGAAGTAGCATTCTACCTCTCAGTAATTTGGTTTGATCATCTGTAAAAAAATTATGATTAGAGATATGTTAATCATATGGAGAGGAGGGTAATATTTTTGTAAAGGAATTGAGGAACATTTGATTATTATTACCCATAGCCATAACTCTCAAATTAATGTAGCACCATGGACTAATTTGGAATGTTACACTCATTTTAGTTGATTTACACATCTGCTCTTGAACTGATGAATGTCATTCACACAACCCCCTTCAATTATGTGCTATTTACAAAAATGTGAGGGGAAGGTTTGACTTCGTTATTGTCAGAGCAGATATTTTAGCTATTTTAGAGAGGATTAAAACAAGGACAGACTAGGAATGGATTAGAACTGCAGGCCTGAGGGAGTATTCTGGGGAAGAGGTAGGAAACCAGATGGCTTCCTTCAGTATCCAGGAGATCAAAACACCTGAAAGAGTTTAAAACTATCAGATCATCACCTTGACTTTACAGGCTATAAAGATTTACTGGTTTGTTTCCCATGTGGAAATATGTGGCATTCTTTTTGCTGGTCAGTATACTGTAAATATAATATAAATATAAAGAAAGCCATGTCTCTCTTTACTTCTGGTCTGCTTCATAAGAAAGTCACCAGTGTGCCACAATCTGAAGATTTAAGATGTTATGTTTTCAAAGTAAAGTGCAACTTGCAATTGCTCCTTTTTTCTTTTTCATTTCAGCATTTTCAGTGGATCTTGAACAGAGACCAATATAATTAACTTGGCCTGCATGTCCTACAGTATCCTATAAGACCCATAAACAGAAGACTTTTATTTGTTGCATGTTTTTGAAATTATAGTTAATGAAGAATTTTATTTCTTTTATTTATTTACATTTCAAATGTGTCACCGCCCATCTCACTGCAGAGCAACTCTGGGTGGTTTACAGTAAAAAGAATAAGTATGAATTAAAATAGATTTTAATTTTACAGTAAAAAGAATAAGTATGCATTAAAATATAATTCATAATAAATATGAATTATAATGCATTACAAGAAGACTTCCTATATAAATAATAAATATCTTCCAAGGAATTATTAGACTCAGGGAGTGTCTTCAAGGTGCTAGCCACCCCCAGGGTTAGTTATATCCTCTCTCACCCCACACGAGTTGACAGAGCCCAGTCTTCAGCCCTTTGTGGAAGGCTGGGAGAGTGGGGGCCTGCCTTACCTCTGGGGGACGGGTGTTCCATAGGGCAGGGGCAACAGCAGAGAAGGGTCTCCTCCTGGGCCCCACCAATTGACATTCTTTCATAGTCAGGTTCTATAACATACCTTCTCTGCCTGACCGGGTGGGATGGGTTGACATAATGGGGATGGGACAATCCCTCAGGTAACCTGGTCCCATGCCATGTAGGGCTTTAAAGGTGATAACCAAAACCTTGAATTGGACCTGGAAGCAAACTGGTACCCAAAGCAGCTCCTGCAGCAAAGGTATTACCTATGCCATCCTTGGGGCACCCAAGATTGCCTGCATGGCCACATTTTGTACCAGCTGTAGCTTCCAGATACTCTTCAAGGGTAGCCCCATGTAGAGTGCATTGCAACAGTCTATACAGGAGATGACTAGGGCATGAGTGACTGACTGGAGGGCCTCACAATCCAGGAAAGGGCATAAATGGTGCACAACAAAGTTGAACAAAGGGCCACCTGGCCATGGCTGCCACCTGATCCTCAAGCAGGAGTCATGAGTCCAGAAGGACCCCCAGATTCTGCACCAGGTCTGTCTGGGGGAGTACCACCCCATCCAGAACCAAAGATGGTAAACTCCAGGATACAGAGGAGCCCCCAACCCACAGCCACTCCATCTTACCAGGGTTCAGCTGAAGGCTGTTGTTCCCCATCCATATCCCCACAGCCTTCAGGCACCTTGAAAGAGTGGTCACAACATCACTCAAATCACCCAGGATGGAGATATATAATTGAGTATCTTCTGTATATTGATGATACCTCATCACATGGAGTTGGATGATCTCATCCAGTGGTTTCATGTAGATGTTAAAAAGGAGCGGAGAGAGTACCAAACCCTGTGGCACCCCACATAGGAGGGGCTGTGGGCTGGACCTCTCGTTCTCTATCAACACCAAGTGGGACCTGTGTTGAAGGAAGGAGGTGAACCAGCGCAAAAGTGCACCACCCATCCCCAACTCCTCAAGCCAACCTAAAAGGATACCATGGTTGATGGTATCAAAAGGTGCTGAGAGGTCAAGAAGAGCAAGGATGGATGCACTAGCCCCATCCCACTTCCACCAGAGATCATCCAAGAGTGCAACCAATGCTATTTCCATCCCATATCCAGGCCTGAAACCTGATTGAAAAGGGTCTAGGTAATCTGTTTCATCCAGGATCCTCTGGAGCTGCAGTGCCATGATTTTCTCAACCACCTTGCCTAAGAAGGGGAGGTGGGAGACTGGATAAAAATTGTCCAGTATGGTGGGATCCAGAGATGGTTTTTGAGGAGGGGGTGCACCAGTGCCTCTTTAAAGGCAACTGGAAACACTCCCTCTCTCAAGGATGAATTCACCATCAACTGGAACCACCCACATGTCACCTCCTGAGCTGCCTTAACCAGCTAGGAGGGGCATGGATCTAACTGAAAAGTGGTGGCATTTACAGACTGGAAGACCCTGTCCACTTCCTTGGGCCTGTTAGGCTTATCAAACTGTTCCCAGATAAAAGGGTAAGCACGAACTCCAGGCATCTCCATAGACCATGCCCCATGTTGACATACAACTGAGAACACATCCGAGCAATTTAATCCTCCAGATGACCAGAAGACTCCTCAGCACAGCCCTGCAGGTGGGTCACTCCTTTCCCAAAAGAAATTGGTTGATCTTTAACAGGGCCACTGGGCAGATTCTGCTAATGCAATAAAAGCAGAGAAATATTGGTGTTTCACCATTCTTACCACCACAAAGTAGGCCTTAATAGTGTCTGTAGTCTGTGGATAATAGATGATGATGATGATGATGATGATGATGATGATGATGATGATGATGATGATGATGATGATTTGATCTTTGGCTTCAAATGGATCAGCATGCTGACTTTTGTATGACAAATATCCAATAAGCCCACGTGAAGTGGCTTGAGTTTATTTCAGGTGCTTTGGACAGTGATGCATCTTGTTAAGGCAGAAAGTACTGAGGTAAACACAATTTACCTCAATGCTTGTATTGCCTCATAGCCTCTATTGGCATTTCCAGTGGCCATATTGGAAGCCCTTATTTTTAGTACTGGAATTACTAGAGAAGGCAGTCAGTGTTGAGCTGGGCAAGTTCAAGTAAGCAAGAATTATAGAGACTTCAATAACCTATCTTTAATGCTAGTATTAGATATACATACAGAAACTGCAAGAGGTGGGGTTACAACTTCATTTATTAGTGAGTTCAATAAGACAGAGAACTTTGAAACATATTGAACTGATTCTTGCAATGCTTCTTGCTACCTGGACAATGGAATCCCCTCTTACCTCTTGATTGTTAATGCCTAACATTCCTTCCATTACCCTCCCAGGCCTCCCTACAACCTCTCACAGTCAGAACAGGTGAAGCAAGTAACACCTCTGCTTCAGCCTGAGAAGCAAGGGGGCATATTTTTTCATAAAGCATCTTCAGGAGGTTCTTCAGTTGAGCCTTCACTGAAAGACGTCCTCAAAGATCTGCTCTACCCTAGCAAGCAAGATTTGAAATGATAGTACCAATCTGAACTGATAAAGAGAGATGGAGGGGGATTATGCAGATTACCAAAACTATAGTGGAAATTACTAGGGTTTACTGAAACTACTATAGAACCCTAGTATTAACTCAACCTCAACATTACCACTAAGAATCAAAAAGGCTGTCACAATGTTACCCTAAAAGTAATTAATAACACAGACTTTTACAGATCCATTGTGTGTATTTCAGCCATGGCAAAAAGGAATAGTCAGCTGAAAATAACAAAGCATCAGTTTATGAAAATATCTTGGATATTTACAAAACTGCCAGTCTTGTATTACATTTCTCTTTGTACTTTAGTGCTGCATAATTCTTCTGGGGTATAAATTCCATGTCTGAAATGCAGTCAATGTTTGTGTCAATGAACGGGAAGAGAATGCATTTCATCTTTTGCTTTATCTTTGTTAACATAACATTTATGGTAGAAATACCAAAAAAAAAAAAAAAGCTTTTGCCTATAAAGTAAAATACACTTTGGTCATACTTTTGTTTCATTCAACCAATATTTCACACCGATAGCTTTGTGGTCTTTTGGGAAAGTATGGTTTAGTCAATCAGTCAACTGATCTTAGATCTCCCCATCTGCCAAGAAAAGAAAAACAATTTCTGCTTGTAGCTAGAAGGTTTTTTTTTTTTCCTCCCACTGAAATGTCCATATCACTTGTCAAGGGTTCCTCAAATATTGTTGTTTTCAAACTATTGGAAATAATACTTTTAAGGGACAATTACTATGTTTCTGAATTCCCAAGGCAGCCTTTTTTGAACAATAAGGATCTAGCTCTGTGTCTAGAGAGCAACATAAGCTGAAATATACAACAGGAATATTGTATTAAACCCAACATTTTTCAGGTTACTGTATGCATGAACCTGAAAGAGTCACAGGAATTAATTTTGATGAATCAACAAAGCCCAAATAGAAGCTTGAAGAAAGGGGGGCTGTTTTAATAAATAGCAGAGAGATGCTATGCTAACCTGAGGGCTGAAGCACTTTTTCTGAAGCATTTTTGAAGTATGCTCAGCACACATGTACAGACATACACACATGCAAGCACACACACAAACTCATACCTATATTTATATATATGGATTGAAAATGTTTGAGGTTTATGTTCAGACAGAAGAGTATTAACCATTATGGAATATTTATTTACAGAGTGGCCAAAATTGTCTCTGGACTGAGATTTGGATTGGAGGTTCATTCAGTTTGGTGTTTGTAAATTGAAGATGCAATGCACTATGTAGCAAGGTACTGACAATATCTGTTTTGTTCTGTTTTTTTTTTTGTTTTTTTTTTGCTCTTAGGTGGTAAATATATAGAGTAGTGTAAGAGCTGATTACTATTGAGCTCATGTCTTTAGATCAAGACCATTATTTTTAAAAATCAAAATCCAGCAATAACAAGTCCCCACAAAGGTCCTTCAGTGTGAATTGCTGTGCAGTCCCACAGGCACAGGCACTGTTCCCTTTTTTTTTTTCTTCCCCCAACTCACACATGATAATAGTTTCCATTAAGACTGTTTTTGCCTTCTAGCTGCTAGGAGGATGTTACTGTCTCCACAATCACAGATTTTGTATTGATTCAGAATTATGACGTTTAATTATGCCAAATAATTTTGGCTAGCAGGGCCCAGGTAGAGATCCTTTTCTGCCATGGCACCCGCCCTCTGGAATATCATCCCTCCAGAGATTAGATTGGCCCCATCCCTGCCGGCCTTCCATAAGGCCTTGAAGACTTGGCTCTGTGCTCAGGCCTAGAGCCCTGGGTGTGTGACAGAGCCTGTTTCGTGGTTACATTGAATGATTGGTTGATGTTTTTGTAATGTTTCCTAACTGCTGTGTGTTTTATGTTTTTGTATAAGCTTTTATTATTTTTGATATTGTTAGCTGCCCAGAGTCATGTATTTGAGATGACCATTTAAATCTAATAAGTAAATAAATAAATTCGCCAGGTGGTCAGGTGGATATTAACATTTTAAACAAGCTTATTCAAATTTGCAAACTAGTTAACAAAATATGTTACAACTTATGTGTGGTGGGTGTTTCTTAATGGATGCTGTAGATGATGGAGAAGGTGAAATAGTCCTTAAAGAAATGTATTTACATAGCATTGAACAATGTTAATTGTAGTGGACTTACAATGCCATTTCTGAATGTCCATGAAAAATGTGGCAATGGGAACTCTTGTTCAGAAAAGAATAATCAGAATGTATAAGGATTGCTTTGTCCCCCTTTTCTTTTAAAAAGTAATTTACCTTATCCCATAATTATAGCATGAATACATAATTTAGAACCCTTTTTTAATGAATCAAGTTTCTAATCAAAGAACTATCAGAGTGTAGTTCTCCTTCCTTTTTTCTGGAAGACTATTTTCTTCAATGTGTACTTTTCCCTCTGCCTCTTTTCTCAACTTGATTATTTTCCTTTTCCAGTCACCTCTTTTTCTTTAGGCCCCTCCATTTTCAATCTTATTAATTTCTTCTTCCTTCTACCTGCTCTTCCAGCTGTAATGCTTGCTGTTTGTGGAGCCATTTTATCTACCAGGCAAACGTACTTATTCTTCTAAAGTATGTGTTTGGGAGAAGATAAAGTAGCTGATGCTTAACTTCTTTTTAAGTGACCAGACTTAGATCTTAAATAATATTTAGAAAGCAGGAAAAAGGGAAATGGAAATGGAAATGGAAATGGAAGGGGAAATGGAAGGGGAAAGGGAAAGGGAAAGGAAAGGGAAAGGAAAGGGAAAGGAAGGGAAGGGAAGGGAAGGAAGGGAAGGGAAGGGAAGGGAAGGAAAGGAAAGGAAAGGAAAGGAAAGGAAAGGAAAGGAAAGGAAAGGAAAGGAAAGGAAAGGAAAGGAAAGGAAAGGAAAGGAAAGGAAAGGAAAGGAAAGGAAAGGAAAGGAAAGGAAAGGAAAGGAAAGGAAAGGAGGTCTTAATGGGCAAGCATGAAGGGGAAAAAAAGCAATGGAGATTTATTTATTTTTTTATCTTTAAGAATGCCTAGCCAAATAAACAAACAAACAAATAAATAAATTCACACTTAGAAACTTGTTCATACTTCCTAAAGACAAGGTACAAGCAGTAAGTGTGCTAACTGTTGCAGAACTATGGACATGTAGGCTCTTTTGATTTAGCCTTGTCAGAAGCCAGGTTGAACTTTTGCCCTGTCTTCACCCCACAGCAACTTCGTCTCAACTAAATCTGGACAGTTTATGTATCTATGACAGCAAACCTTCTGAACGATGATTTGGGGGCACCTGCTGAGCAAGACCTAAAATTTTAAAAGTAGTTTATTAGCTGTCAATTGTTACAGTAAAGTCCTTGAGCGCATTTTTTTTAAAATTTATTCCTGTCTAAGACAGATGCTTTTAATAATCAGATGTGGTTTGTTCCTTTTAGTTTAAATGGGATTTTGGTGCAAGTGTCTGCTGAATGCAAAATTTTGCTCATGTCTTAATTCAGAAAATAGCCCAGTTTGATCTGGACTAAATTCAAAGTTGCCTGCTATAAGTGAATGATTAATTCAATGAAAGGTTGAGAAATCTAGAAGTTTGCTTCCATTGACTCACATAGAAAATTCCTGAATACAGCTCATGTTAAACTTTTTACAGATCTGGATTATATTGATAAGCATAATAAACTTTACTGAGGATGATGAGGTCAGCCAGATTGCAGGCAAAGAGGTTTATTGGTTTATTTGATTTTTAAAGCTGAAGAAATCACTTAACTGTGGATACCATATACAGTTCTAGTTTGCTAATCCCACAAGTCATGACTTATATTAAAACAGTAAACATTATATAATTGCCCCTTGAATAGTAAGGTGCTATTTTGGTACACTGGCTTTTGCATTAGGCCAGTTAAATAAAGAGAAGATAATAGATTTCTTTTTCCTGTTGGCAAGTTGAGTGCCTTTTTGCAGTCTTTCAAAGTACAAATTACTCAGGAATCTGTATAAACCAGATTTTGTTTTGGCCTTTTCAAAAGGAATCTTGTTTTATCAAAGATTACTATAACAACTATCTGAAGTGGTATTCATCTGAAGCTGATGTATATCACTAGCATTAAGCAAGGCTTGGAATTCATGGATGTCATGCATATGATCTGCTACAATTAATAGAAAAAGAATAGGATAAATAGTTGAATGAACATGGTGCAGTCTGCTAAATATATTTTTTACAAACAAATGGCTTCTTAATCTGCACCTAGTACATAAGGCACAGTGGAAATGTAAAATTATTTTCTTTGTAATTTACTCTACTACTTATTTAAAACATAACCCTGTAAGAAACTGCAAGACTCAGATCCCAATGAAAGCAATTCCCATTGAAACTGTTTAAGGCTCAAAGAAGAATTCATTTATTGTGAGACTAGTGTACAGTTGTAAGCACTGCTAAGACTAAAGAGCCCACGCACGCCAAACCTAGTTTTACCCCCTTTTCCTTCCACCTCCCCCCTTAATGTCTCATAACCATTCTTGTGCATGCCCCTGGGTTTCTCCTGGTCTCACGTTGGTACGACCTTGGGCATTCCTGGGAAACTGATAACAGTCCATCTGCACCTCTTCATCTCTCCCCCCCCCACTTTGTAATGGCAGAAACAAAGCAAGCAAGCTAGCAGGATAGGTTAATTGATTGTGAGGCTTCTGACAAATCCATGGGCTATTTTACAGGAAGGGCAAAATTCAGAGAGATATTGGGATTGAAGTGTTGGACAAGGATTAGGTGACCCAAGTTCAAGTCCATCTTCAGACATGGGAGCTCAACAGGTAACCTTGAGCCAGGCACTCTTTCTCAGTCCAACCTGCCTTGCAGGGTTATTGCTGTAGGGAGAAACTGGAGAAGAGAAGGCTTTATGTGCTGCCTGGATAAAAGGGATAATAATAAATCAACTGACTTATAGCTATTAAATAAATCATGTTTATTGAACTATTTGTTGTGTGGAGATTTATCTCCATTTGACAAACAAATACAATGGATGTTGGATACCTGCAATGCATTTTCTGCCTTGAAGAGTTTCTTAGTAATTATAAACATTAGATTCATTACTCTTCTGGATCTTTCTTTTTGTAATGTTTCTCTTGATCAAGAAGTAGTCTGTGACTCCACCAGTGCTTTCATATGATCATTTTTTTCAGACTTGACCTTTGGAAGATAAGAAGCATTAGCCACTGAATACTAGCTGTTAAGGAGTAGTGATTGGATATTACTGCCTTTTGGTCCCGCTTTTGAACTTACGGGAGGCATCTGTGGGCAAAAAGAAAATGGATTACATGGACATTTGGACTAACTCAGTGTAGCTATCCTTCTGTTGATATTGATAGCTTTAGAAGGAAATGAGGCACATTCACTAATGGCATTCAGATGGGGCAACTAAACAGAGTGCTTGCGATAAGAAGCAGTGTTGCTCAGTCTGAATACAATTTATCAAAAAAAAAAAAAATCTTGGCAGGATATTGCCATTGCATCTTGTTTGGAACTTACTAAAATACCTAGTTGTTTCCCATTAAAGGTAACGGAAACTTGCCTGCTTCTCTGGGCTTATATATTGAAAGGGATGTAGAAAAATGGATACTCAGCAAAAAATCGTTTAGTGTACTACTGCATTAGTCTTTAGATTTTGGATAAGTGGATTTATTTTTCTGAACAATATTCTCTTCCTGGGAGAATGCCCCATAACCATGTTGATGATCAATCAAGTTAATGTATTACCCTTGCTTTTGTGGACATTCAAGGTGATACCTAACTGTACCACTATTATATTTAAAAAGAAGAATGCTTTGTTTGGCAGGTGTTCCACTTTTCCCCAAATGCCACTAAATTGCCTTTCTGCATGTAGGCATCATTTTGTTCCTATATTGGTCATTTAGGACAATCAGTGTTTTGACAGGAATTTCCATTTTTGCCACAACAACTTTAGTATTTTGATTCTGGGAAGCCATTTTTTTAATTTTGTTTTTAATCTCTCCTTCTGAAGTCTCCAAAATGTATCATTTTTGTCATGGTCTCTTTATTATTCAACATGCAGTTGTGGGAAATGAAAACATTTATAAAGCCAAGCATTTTTTTAATCTTTCAATTTGAAATGCAAAAGTTCTTAATATAAAAGTATTTCAAGGTATTACAGTATCGATCGATCAATCTTTTATTTTATAGACTTTAAAAGATTGGTCTTAAAATCTCCACACACAACTGAATGTAAATAGGAAGGATTGGTAAAGCACAGCAGGCAAATTCAATGTATAAAGGTTACTGATCAGCCTCTTTACTCAGCTAAACTAAGGACCCAATAAGTTGAAAATATTTCACCAGCCATGTATGGTGGCCAATTCTCTCTCTTTCTCTCACTCTTTAAATCCAAAAATAAGATACCCATATATAAGGGGATAGCTGTGATTTACTTAATGGGGCAAAAAATGTGCAAGTTTGTGAATGGTAATCAGTCTTGAACAGAAATGGCTAGAAGTGTTTTCGTAGATGTTAACACTAGCCAGAATCAGATTGTCTTTAAACTCTAAAAGTCCTAGAGTCAGAACATTAACTTGAACCATTTCTCATTAGATAAAGATATTATTTTCATTGCATGTCATGTCATTGGAAGTTTCTTTCGTCCACTGTTTTTTGTCCATTGAAGTCAGTGGTTCTATAAACAGTAATATGCATGTAACCCACCTACTGGTTCAATGCATATTCCTGTTTACAGAGCCATTGAATTTTGGGGGGAAATATATCTAAATTGATTAGTTTTAATTGAACAGTATTAATCAAATTTGTCATTCAAATATTGAACTGTACTTTGAATAGGGCTCTTATTATGGGAAGAACTGGGGCACTTATTCCCATTACCCCAGTCAATGGCCCTTATATATTACCAAAATTAAAGATGCCTCTTTATATTCTTAATCAATGAGAGAATCAAACTGGATTATACTAAAAACCCATCTGTTACAAATTTCTATTTCTAGCACTGGCCAGGCAGATGCTTATCCTGAAAGCCACAAGCAAGCTCTCCATTGTCCACCATCCCATATTCTAAGTTATCATCCCATCTTTGAACATGAAGGATTTTTTTTTTCTTTGATGTCATCAATACTGATGGTCAAGGAATGGAGAAATATTTTGTATGCAGAAAGTTCCAGGCTACCAATTTGGTAACTCAGATTGAAAAGATCTTATGCTGCAGGGGAGACTGACTACAGCAGAAGATCCTGCATTATATATACAAACATTGTAAAGAAGAAGGAGAAGGAGAAGGAGAAGGAGAAGGAGAAGGAGAAGGAGAAGGAGAAGGAGAAGGAGAAGGAGAAGGAGAAGGAGAAGGAGAAGGAGAAGGAGAAGGAGAAGGAGAAGGAGAAGGAGAAGGTTTATATATTGAGTGTCCAAAGGTATAATCATTAATCTCTATCTCTCTCTCTCTCTTTCTGTATTTATAACTCTATATATCTTCAGAAAGCAATTGCTTCTTTCCTATACCTACCCTTGAACATTATCTTGCACTTTTGAGAAAGCCTAGCATTAAGTTAGTTAGCAGGGTGCTTGCTGTAATTCTTCCATTTACTGAATTCCACTAAATCATAATACCTAAATTCCAAATCCCAATCTGTTTGGCACAGATGCAGTTTATAGTAAGGTAGTTCTTGTCTGTTTTTTGAGCATCATGGCAGATGTTTTACCCCAAGGTTAATATCTGACTTGCTTTAAATTCATGTGGGAAATCTGAAAGTTCCATTTCCTATTTCAAAAATCAATGGAAACAAATCCCACTTCTTCTGTAACATAGAGCGTAAACAAGGTACAAAATTAAAAGTGACAGAATATTTTACAAGAAGGATGTGGAATATTCCACCAGTTCTAAGAGGATGGGCTTTATACCTTCAAAGTTTCCAGCTGATTGGAAAAGGATTAATAAGATCAAAACTAAGTGTTTCAGTGGTCTCTGTTTTCATGAGAATGTGCTATGAATAGATAAAGATTTCAAGGTGCTTCTAACATGTGCAGTAGAAATGATTCAAACATGCTTATCAATAAATTTCCTAATTTTATATGTTAAACAAACTGTCCTCACTGATAGATAATTTCTCTCTTGTCAGGTTGCACTGAAAGTTACTGGGGTATTTACTCTGCTTTAATATCCTATTTAGATAGAATTGCTCTGCAACTGGAATTAACCCTGGGCAATAAAGCAGCTAATACCCCTCTATGGGTCCATATAGCTAGGGTTACCAGATGTCCAGCAAAAGGAGGACAGGTCATGTTCTCTGTCCAGCAAGCACAGCCTTAAAATCAAATATTGCCTGGCTTTTCAAGTGTCTTTTTTTTCCTTTAAAAAAAAATTGCACTGTTTTCACAACAGTCATTATTCAAACTTTCATGTATTGTGATATGACCTTATAAATTGTCTGTTTCTTTCTTTCCTTTGTCCGTTGAAATACTCAACAGCCTAGATTTATGTTATTTATTTTATTTCCTGATTCCAGCAGTTGGAATCAGGGCTTCAATCCAGCCCCTTCAAATCTATGATCACTGTAGTCTGTAGATCACATGACTCAACATACATTTCTATGGTGAAACTTGAAAAGCGCATCATCTGTTGGCCTTACCAGATAGATCAGACAGGAAACATGACCAGATAAGCTAATTCTACTTTATTGTAAAGCTATATTAATATAATCTTGTGTGTCTGAAAGTACAGTTCTCCTGAGATCACCTTTACAGCCCAAGAACTTAAGGAGGGTCCCTTTGGAGCTTCTTGCCCCACCCACTATGCAGCTGTGAGCTATGTTGTCTCTTATCTGAACGTTCCCTAGGCAGCATCTCTTTGCCCTGTCTCTCTAGGTCATTCCCACATACCATTACATCATTATTGATTCTATATTATCACTAGTATATGTTTTTGAAAATTAAAAATTTGTTGGAAAAATATTGTGATTGAAAAAAACAGTCTTTCTGATGCTGGAAGGAGAAATTTCATATACATGTAGGCCCAAGTACATTAGGAAGTGGACTAAAATGGACCTGCCAAAATGGTAATACTGTCGATGGTGAGAATGCAGTTGTATTGATGTATTGGGCATATCCACACAACTCCCTAACATTCACTCAAAGTTGTCCAACTTTCTTGAAGGACATGACAGTCTTTTGCTGTAATTTTTGTCAAGGATGCCAAGAAAGTTAAACAGTTAGTGTATCTTCCTCTATACCCCCTCCCCCCATTTGTTCTCCTTTCCAATTGTTCATGTCCTCCTCTGCCTGTTCATATATAAGATGACCCTACATAGAGCAAATCAGTGACTTTATCTAGTAGATACATCATTCATTTTTTCTCCTAATTTTAAAAATCATTTGATACACAAGGGTTGGTCAGGTGACCATACACATGCATGCAGATGTTGATGATGTAAATATGTTCCATAGCTAAAGAAACATACATGACAGTCTAAATGGTTTCCCATAAAACTATAACTTATCTACAAACTAAAACCATCTAGCTGTATCACTGAACTTGGAACAAGGGTCTACATTATTTAAGAGGGAGTACAGGCAGGTAGGTAGAGGTAAACCAACTGATAGCTAATATGTAGACTTTGAAAAAGATTTTGACAAAGTTTCTCAACAAAGCTTAGGAGAGTCTGAAGTCTTGAGTAAACTTGAGTAAACTGTAGGCTGAGTACTGGAAAGATAGCTGACAAAAGGACAGGAAGCAGAGAAGGAAATATGTGAACGCTAAAATATTGTAGAAGCAGTAGGACTCCCATGGTGTTGGATATTTGTTGCTGTTTTCTTATTGTGGCTGAAACAGAAACAATTGGCACAGCAATTTAGTAGAAATATAGAGGGCAGAAAGCAAAGAAAATAGCATTTCAAAAAATAAAAGCGGAGGAGGAGGAGGAGGAAAATTCAGTTCCTGTGGGTATTTTATTTTGAATACATTTTAGCATCTCATTTGCAGAATCCAACTGCAATGTTAATCTAGGGCTGTATAAATGGGATGGTAGGTCCAAACTTGGTGTTACATAGGACTCCCATATTCCTTAAACTGGCCCTATATAGTATAAACAGACTCTTCTGGCCTGGAAGCTGAGGCCTTCAAGATCTGCAACTTGAAATTCCAGCATGAACATATTTATAACAACTTTCCTTCAGACTGAGTGTCAGTATTTGCCTGATCAATAATTTCCTAAGGTGTAGAACTGTACTTATTTGTTGCATTTTTTCTTTATGGTCTCAAATTGAAACCCAAGTCCTGTATATATGAAACCACTGGATAAGGCCATCTAATAGCATGGATGATACCCAGTGATATATCTGTAGCCCAGCCAACCAAGTTATTCTGTTAAGATTCTTCCTAAGAGTCTGGAGCTGTAAGGGTCTGGATGGGGAGAGGAACAACTCTAGCAAGACTGAAAGGCTGTGGGCAGGACTCCCTGGTTTCAATCTATCATTGGTTCTGCATGAGCTAGCACTCCTCCAGAGTTGACACACAGTTTGGTGGTCATCCTAGATTGTTGGCTCCTTCTCAAAGAGCAAGTGGCAACCATGGCTCAGGCCTTTGCAGTGATCCATCTTGTGTGCCAGTGGCTCCTGTCCCTAGGCTAGGAGGCTAGGTTATTAATGTTTTGGTCAATCTCACCTGTATTATTTCAATTTACTCTACAGGGGTTGCTCTTGAAGACCAATCAAAAGCTACAACTGGTCCAGAATGCTGTGGCCAAGGTAGTTGTGCGGAAACTTCAGTATACCTATGCAACACCTCTATTTCACAAGCTGCACTGGCTCCCAGTAGCCTTTCAAGTGCAATTCAAGGTGTTATTACTTATAAAATCCTTCATATTTCGGGGCCAGGTTATCTTTAGGACAGCCTGTCCCCACTTATTTGTGTCCATCCCACAGGCTGGGATGCTTCCAATCCCTTCTATCAAATAATATCATCTGATGGAATCCAGGAACTATGCCCTCTATGTCATAGTACCTGGCCTAGGGAACAGAACACTCCTCAAAATCCAGATGCCCACTTTTTGTAAGGTTTTGAAAATCTGGTTTTTCCTTAGGAAGTAGGCCAGGATGCTGGGTAAGCTCATCTTTGGGGAAGTGATTGTTGGATTTTGAAAATCACTTTGAGCGTGATGTGTTTTAATTGTTACTACTACTACTACTACTACTACTACTACTACTACTACTACTACTACTATTTGGTGGTTGCTTTTTCAGCTAAGCCACCCAGTGAGTAACCATGTAAATTCAATGAATGAATGAATGAATGAATGAATGAATGAATGAATGAATGAATGAGAATTCTTGAGTATATTCTTCCCTGCATTATCATCTGTTTGTTTTACGGGTATCTTGGAATTTCTAACTTTCTTTCAAATGACTACTTTGTAACTAATTAGGTCACTGATTTTATATGTGCTCTTAATATAACGTAAATATGGACAGTCTACCTTTTTTCCCCTAAGACTATGACAAACACAGCATCTTTTCACTCAATCCTTATTGCTTCTTGGTAGCATCATGTTTATTGCTTAAAAAAAAAACTGGGAAAGGGAAGAGTCCATGGAAGAAAAGGCTTTCCTCCTATGTCCCACCCAATGAAATTCCCTGGCCATGGGACCTGCAACATGCTTCTTCTGCTGGACCTGATGGGATGGGTAGATGTAACCAGGGAAAGGTGGTCCCTCCATCAAGGTTTAGATCATGTTTCATAAAAATTGTACACATGATCCCTTGGGGGATTGCACATTTTTAGCTTATAAATTGCCCTGGGAAACTTAAGATTAGTAAAAGTATATCTGTATAATCACAGAAACAAATAGCAATGTAAACTCTACCCAGCATTTTTATTTATTTATTTATTTATATTTCAAATTTGTCACCACCCATCTCACTGTGAGGTGACTCTGTGAGGTTACTACGGTAAAAATAGAATAAATTTTGATTAAAATAGATAAATATTAATTAAATAATTACAATATGTTCAGTATGTTGCAGCACCACTAATACATTAGAAAGATAACTCCCATAATTCCCATCCCATACATTTTATTATGTGTTTATCGATTACAATTATTTCTAACCTCCTTGTCAGGAGAACAATAAAATCAATCAGAGAGGCATACAAGCCATTTAAAAATAAAAACACAATCACTTTTGTAGAACCATTCCATAGGGCAGCTGGGCGTTAACGACAATGTGAAGGGTGAGGGACAGGGAAAAAGTACTTCTGGACAGGTTGCCTGCCTGCCTCCTCTCTCTTTAGGGTCCTACAGAAGAGTGGAGTGTATTGGCTCAAGAAAGGGACAAGAGATACCAGGCTGAGGAAGACACATTCACAAGATCATTTTTCCTAAAATGAAAAGGAGTGTCACCAGAGACTCTGATCTTTTTAGCAGTTGATGCATGGCAACACTGCATAATAAATCTTCAGGTGAAATAAGTTCAGGATTTATTACACTGGAATCATCACAAAAGCTAAGAGTCCTAAGAAAGGTTAGGTCTCTTATCCCTCATGTATTTCCTATTATTCATTAATACCTACTTACTATTTTATAGCTATCTGGAAATGGCTTTTAACTGTTGCCATTTTTAAAAAAATGCGATCAAAATAAATCTTGCTTCTTTTCCCCACCTCCCATCCATATTAGCTAAGACAATAAGGGAAAAAATTCTCAGAAGCAGGGCTGCAACATGCAAGGATTACGTTCTTTCTGCTTGCCAATTCAGGTCAGATGTGCTTTAGTCAGGTTTTAAGACTCCATGAGGAAGGAGGGATATTGTGAATGTGTGAACCAGCACTAGATGCTCTAAAAAGTGTGAAAACATTTTCATAGGTGGTACCTCAGTATAGATTAGATCCTAAGAAAGTGCTCTGAGCCAGCTGTTTTGTTGGGGTTCACTCACTGTCATTGCTAAAGAGAAGAGAGATATAAGATGGCATGTTTTGATCTCTATCATTTTCCTTTAACACATTCCTTAACCAGAACTATGTTTTTTCCCCCTCTAAGCTTATTCATAAACCACTTTTTCACCTCATCTCTGTGTATTTATTGCATCCAAATCTGAGAATTTACCACCCATAATTTACTGGGGCAAAAAGCCATCACTGCAATATTCGTTACTGCTTTATCACAACTAGCTCTGGTGCAAAAGGAAATGAGCACAACTACATGGCTCTACTATCTGAGGTTCATTTAGTGGACTAATTGGGCAGGATGTCCATTACTGAGGAATGTCCTTGAATTGGAGAAAAGAGCATCTTAAGGATTTACATAATTTAAGTGATGACATTATTGTGCAAATAGTAATTATCCCAAATTACATTGTAATATAAAGCATAAAGAAAGTTGATTCTCTGGATGTGAAGTTTTATCAAGGTCTAATGAAACAAGGTTTAACCAAACTTCTGAAATAACCTGAATCAGATCAGTTCATCTGTAAGACCCACAAGTAAGATATGGTAGCCTTTGTGTATCTCTGTGTGATTAGTTATTTACTCATATGTCCTTAATGCTTCACGGACATTCTTTGCCTCAATTATCTGATATTTTTAAGACAAAGTGCATCAGATAAGCAGAACCACTGTAAGTTTTGTGCTGCCAACTTTCTATTTTTTTATCAAAACTTTTATTAAGATATATAAAAAGTACAATTAAAATACAAATCAGAAAGTATAGAAGAAAGAGAAGATAGAACTAAAAAACAAAAAACTAAAACTAAAAGAGTGAGATCAAGTAGAAAGATGAAACAGAAAGTGACTACGTACTATCTCCAATACAGATATGAGTACAAATTAAAAAAAAAAAATCTCTTACCACTACTTCATCCTAATTCACATTATTTGCCACGAGGAGACAAATTTAGAAACAGTATTATCTCTTATTAAAGCTGTTAGCTTTGCCATTTGAGCCAAGTCCATTAGTTTAATAATCCACTCTTCCACTGTAGGTATTTGTGAGTCTTTCCATCTTTGCTCATATGACAGTCTTGCAGCTTTGATCATATATAGAAGCAAAGGTCCATATTGTTTCTCCAAGCCTTTCTCCATCAAACCCAGTAGGAACAATTCTGTTTTTGTTTTGTTTTTTTAATATTCACTTTAAGAATTTTTTGAATAGCAATCCATATCTGGTCCCAAATTTTTTTAGCCTTTTCACAAGTCCACCAAAGATGATAAAAGGTTCCTTCACCCTGTGAACATTTCCAACAAGCATTTCTTATACCAGTATACATTTCTGATAACTTATCAGGAGTTAAATACCAGCGGTATGTCATTTTATAAAAATTCTCTTTCAAGTTATAATTCAACGTAAATTTCAAACCTTTGTTCCACATATTTTCCCATTGTTCCAACATAATATTGTATCCAAAGTTTTTAGCCCATTTAATCATACATTCATTGACTTGTTCATCTTCTAAGTTCATCTGTAACAACATCTTATACATTTTAGCAATAACATGCTCATCATTTATACAGAGTTGAGTCTCAAAATAAGACATTTAATCAACAAATCTATAATTCTTTTTATCCAACTTAAAATGTTTAAACAATTGCATTTGAGTAAACCAATGACATATAAAACCTAACTGTTCTCTTGTTTTAAAACTTGGTTCACCCTCCTCAAAATTTAATAAATCTTTATATTTTAACCACTTCATTTCTCCCACATTTTCTCTTCTAGTAAATGCTTCCTGAGCTGACAACCACAGAGGTACATTAAGAAACAGTCTTACCTTATATTTATTCCAGATCTGCAGTAAGGCATTCCTAATATAATGTTTCTTAAAATCCTAATTAAATTTATCATACCACAAACAGGCAGGCCACCCAAATCTCAATTCATGACCTTCAAATAGTAATAATTCTTTATTCTCCAAGGTTATCCACTCCTTCATCCAAAGCAAACAACAAGCGTCAAAATACAGTTTTAAATTAGGCAGACCCAAGCCTCCTCGTTCCTTGGCATCTTGTAACAATTTATATTTAATTCTCGGTTTTTTGCCCTGCCAAATGAACTTAGATATATCTCTCTGCCACTGTTTAAATAGTAAATCTGTAGTCAAAATTGGTATAGTCTAAAAAAGAAACAACATCCTAGGCAAAACATTCATTTTAATAACTGAAATTCTCCCCATGAGAGACAATTGTAATTTTTCCCATCTTACCAAATATTTTTTCACTTCATTCCAAATTTTGCCATAGTTATTCTGGAACAACACACTATTTTTAGTAGATAGAATCACCCCCAAATATCACACCTTTTTTTCAGTCCTGAAACCAGTCTTGCTCAACAACTCTTGATCAGGTAGGGTCATGTTTTTAATTAACATTTTTATTTTTTGTTTGTTTATTTTAAAACCCGCCAGTAAGCCAAAGTCCATCAGTACCAAATTATCCATTAAATCAGAAAGGACTTTGGCAATTTTCCTTGCTTGATTTTAATTTGATTTTCAGATGTTCTATCAATTAATGGTGAAGCAACTCCATTCCAATCTCCCATCAGACACCAACTTTGGTACAAGAAAGCTGACAATTCATTCAAATGCCACATAAAAAATGTGCTCTTTCATCATTTGGAGCATACACCCCCACAACAATCATTTTAAGTCCATGAATCTCCACTTCAACAACTACATATCTACCATAATCATCTGTTAACAATAAACATGGTTTCAAATAATTTTTAACATATAATACAATTCCATTTATTTTCTTCAAATTGGCTGAAACAAATTCCTATCCCAAATTCTTATTTATAAAATATTTTGTATCTTTCTTCTTTATATGTCTTTCTTGCAAACAAATTACATCATATTTCAATTTATTCAAATAGTGAAAGACCTTTCTTCTTTTCTGTGGAGCATTTGCCCCGTTTATATTCCATGTAAGACATTTTAAAGCCATCTTTATGCAGATGATTCACAACAGTCTTTAGGAATGAGAGCTGTTTCTTCCCCATATATAACCACATCCGTTTGCTTAATTCCAGATGTATCCTGTTCCAAGTTGGTTCCAAATCTAGCTAAAAAGTCCTTAGCCTTAGAAATTGAAATTAATTTAAATCTTTGTTAGTGGTAGGAAAAACTTATCCCTTCCAGTTTTTCCCAGCAAAAGGGAATGTTGTTTTTTTTTCAAAACATCTGTCAGAAATGCATATTCTTTTCTCTTCTTAAAATCCTTACTGGTATTTCTTTGAGGAACATTATATCCACACTCTCAATATTAAATTTAGAGTCAAAGTGCACTTGCAAAATCAAATCCCTTGTTTTTCTCCTAGAAAACTATACCAGCACATCTCTTGGCTTACCATGTACAATTGCATATCTGGAGTTTATACGAAAAACAAAATTCTATCCCATATGACATTTTATCTTCTTCCCAGTCAATTGGTTCCACCATGGCACATGTAATCATATTTGTTAAGTTTTCTTCTTTAACTTCAGGGATTCCCCTAAGCCTCAGATAAAACTCAACTCCAATAATGCAATTTTGTCCACCTCTTTTTCCCTTTCATTTTCCAGCAAGTCAACTCTATCATTAAGATTTTTAATCTCTCCGTTATTTCAATTTTATGATCAATTTTTTGATCTAACCTTTTTTTCAAGTTCAAGAAACTTTGTATCAAGTACTTGAGTAACACTTTGGGTGATCATTTGTGTTGTTTTTAAAGTATATTCTTCAAACATACCTTTTATCCAGTCAACATCACCAGAGCCACATCTTGTTAACTTTCTGGTGGCCTTTATCTTTATTTCTATCTTCTTCTTTTCCCCCCTTACTTGGAAGGAAAGAGAAAAAGGCTATTTCTTCCTTTCAGTAATCTAATAGTCCGAATATAATACCTTTGCTCCCTCCTGTGGCCCAAGATAGTATTCCCAGCAATCAAATGTAACCAGATATCCACAACTAGGAACAAAACAGAGGGGGAGGAAGTCTACAGCCAATCACAGCTTAGGAAAATTGGCAGGCTAAAACTTTCCCACAGCATCTAAAAATAGATTGCTCCAACTCCACAGGAAACCACTTATATAAATATCTTCCTTTTCAAGAACGAAGGTAAGGCATACATAGAAAAATAGTCTCCTGAAAATATACAAAACTTTCTGTAGCACTTTAAAGCTTCCAAGTTGCATGCTTGTATTTCAATCCTTCCAATCCAGTACAACACACTTAGAAATCCCCCAAAAATAATGAAAAGCCAACCAAGAGAAGAAGTATTTCTGTAATGGGGATAGCCTCTTTAAATTCTTTGAATAATAAACAACAAAGGTGATTTTAGAAATGGGGTGGCCGGAAGTAGTGTCTCTTTAAGGAGGCTTTAAATCCAGCTCTGAAAAGCTGTTCCACCCGGTTCCCAGCTGGTCACTCACCGTCTGGTCACATCTGATGAAAGTTTGATAAGCTATAGCCGTCTGGAAGACAAGAGGTGCAATTCGAGGCTTCTCCCTGCCCAGAGAATGCTTTGTGTCTCAGAAAAAATTCCTGGGACGCCCAGTCTACCATGCTTATAATTTTGGCTTCAGTGAAACTTCAGCCAGAATTAATCTTCCGCCATTACTCCTCCACCGGAAGTCTGTGCTGCCAACTTTCTAGACCATCTTGTCTGAGCCTTCCAAAAGGAACAAAACAATCATCCCCTCCCCCCAATCTTGTCTCTTGGACTCATTAATCAAAGAGAAAAACCCAGTGAGGAAATAATCATCACTGTCAGGTTAGGAAGCAATCCTAAAAGCCAAAAGATTAGCAGAATATATTTGAGATTAACATGAGCAGGCACTCCTTGGGCCCCAGAAAATGAATTCTCCTTGCAATTCTTCCAGTTTTAAACCATTTTGGATAGTTAGATCAAATTTAGCTGCCAGTTGAATTAAACATACCCATGATTAATTATTTTATTTTTGAAGCAACTAATACTGAGTCATGGATAGAAGTTAAAGAAGGATAGAAATTAAAGAACTTAAAATGTAGGAAAATGAATGTACTAATTCTACAATTAAAATCACCTGCCCAAATCAGTTCAGTGTTAGCACATTGAAAAGTCCTGTAGTTAGTCTTTAAACTGATCCAACAAGTCATCTGCCTGCAAGAGCAGTGTATAGGAGGACAAATGTACATTAATGACCAAGATGATTTGGTGAATCAATGAAAAGATTATAGCAATGGCTGAAATATGACAGCAAATAGCCACAGAAGAGTCAAAAGAAAATTAAAAGCAGTTAAGATGTTGAGGCTGCCTTGGACATTTCTACCTTTTAGGCTAAAGCTTTCAGAAAGTGGAAAGCCTTTATATTATTTTCTGAGATTTAATGGAGAAATACAATGCTGAGAGATTATAATATGCAAACAGAAGCAAGGCCACTCATACTGGAATGTCATCAAGCTACATTCCATGAAATGAATCAGAGAGCAGATGTATTATTCATATCATTCATCAACCATCGTCCTTGGGAGGTGCATTGTTGTGAGAGGGGGAAGTGGCTCTTGGTTGCTTCTAAGTAACAAGGTAATACAAAGGGAGGAATGGTTGAAAGAAATATCCACTGAAATGAGGAGTCATTTATTTTGTCAACAAGATTTATTGCTTTATAGTTAGCTCCTTAGCAGCGCTGCAGTGGATCAAGGCTCTCAGAGAGATGGCAATGAGAAGACCTTAATCCTTTTCAGTGGTCACTTGATTTTTAGAGGTTATAATGTATTATATCCTGCACACAGTTCAGATTGATGGGGTGTAGTTGCAGTAGAGATAAGGTTGAACTGCTGGGTTGTTGATGTTCTCTGAGCTTGGTGATGTTTCATTACTAAGTAATGCATTGGTGTGCTGATGATATTACCTATCCTGGTAATGAAACATCTTCAGGAAAACAACCAAGTTCAGAGAACAACAATAACCATTAAAGAGGGCTTGGCAATCAATGCTTAAGACTCTCTTATCAGGCTTCCTTATATGTTCAATACAAATATTCTTGGTCCTATCATTTATGTTCAGTAGTAATGATTTAACCTGCCAATCAATTTACAGCAAGGGTGAATTGGCAGCAGTTCCAAATATTTCATCATTTTGAACAAAATAGATGGAATTATTAGTGTCTTGAATTTAATTAGCACTCTAAAGGTGTTAGGAGAGGCTGGTAACCATTCCACCATATCAATATCAACTTGAGAGACTAGAATGTGCAGTGGTAGGCTCAGAGATAAGGTAAATGCTTTATGAAAGAGCCATCTGTCTTAGTTAAGAGAGTCATTTCCTACTGTAAGTATTATTTGAGAAAGCTGAAGGACATGGGGAGAATCAACTTCAGGCAGGTAATTTTTACTTTACAAAGTCATCCCTGCTATAGCTGCTTAGCTTGTTAATTAATTCAGAGTCTTCAGATGGAAGTATGTATGTTTATAGTGGGTTGGTTTGTTTTTTGTCCTCTGCTTCCAATGATACTAATGGTTCAAATTTATACCAGGACTGAAGACCAATTCTGAATATCCATTTCTTGTTGCGGATATGGACTGGTCTGAGTCCAAGATTGTACATTGTACTAGCAGCCATATCCACTGAAATTTCCAAGAAAGGAGTTAGGAGCCAACAGAAATCAAAAGGTTTAAATTTGTTTAGGCCAAGACTGCCCAAGATAACTACTCAATGCTACTATGCTCAATGTTTACTATTGAAATAACACAGCGACAGAAGAAATTAAAAAACAAAACAAAACTGTATGATAAAATGGATGGAAAATTTCAAAGAAATGCATGAATGGGAAGAATTATGGATTAAATATATAAAATTTACTCCAAGCTACAACTTAAAAGAAAATTGGTACAAAAATGGTTTATAGGTGGTATACAACCATATCAATAATCTCCAAGATAGATAAATCATGCGGTAATAAATGTTGGAAATGCCATGAAACAGAAGGAACATTTTACCATATGCGGTGGACATGTAAAAAAACTCAAAAGTACTGGAAAGATCTACATAACACAATGCAGACAATTTTGGAAATTAAAATTGAAATGAAACCACACTTTTTCTTACTAGGTATAAATCCCAGAAAACATCAACAAGAAATATCCTAATTTACTGAGATACATGCTCATGGCAACTAGAATAATTTTAGTTCAACACTGGAAGAAAGATACAGTTCCAAGAACATCTGATTGGCAACTAATGCAGCAATGGCAAAATTCACAGTATATATTCACAAGGGAAGTTTAACCAAATTTAAGCAAGAATGATTCCCATTTATACAATTTATCACGCAACATGGCAAATAAAAACATTTACAGTTTGGCTTCTAAGGGGGCTTAAATGTTTTTAAAAAACCCTAAATTATCAGAAGCACAAAAAGGGGGAAGTTAGAAATCAAGTAGCATTTTTTTTTCTTTCCTTTTTTATTAAAATTTTAAATCATAGTTAATACTGATTTTTTCCCCTATCTCTAATGGTCTAAATTATCTAAACATTAGAGTATTAATCTCTGGTCAACACTATAAATAGCACTATACTGAAATAATATAATGTATTACATATGTCTTGTAACAATATAATGAACATTTTTTTAAAAAAATTATATCACTACCTTACTATTTATGTATACTATCTTACATACACATTTCATATTCTATCTTATTTGGTTTTAACCTATTTTACCTGCTATTTTGTCTCATTTGCTACCTCTTTTGAACTATTTCATTAGTCTCATAAATATGTATTTTTTTTTAAAAAAGATCTTTAACTGTGAATAAATAAATAAATAAATAAATAAATAAATAAATAAATAAGATAATCAGTTTAATTTGACACATCTGAAACATTCAATCTATATTTGGATATTGTTGGAATATATAACCTTGGGTTTTTGCACTGAATTGAATCAGTCTGATTCAAATGTTCTGATCTGATTTGAAGGGTCAGATCAAATTGATCTGATTCTTCAAATTGATTCAACAGTCAAGACTGAACTGACTTAAAACTGCTAAACAATGAAAGGTTTCAAATTTTTGCACCTTTACCATTAATTAATCAATGCAATTTAATTAGTATTAAATACAATTTAGAAGCTGCCTGACTCCAAATGACTCTAGGCAGTTTACAACTAAAAAGTAGGAAAAATACAAGAAAAAGAATCATGAGCAGCCCAAAAAAGAAAAACATTTAACAGGGGCTCAATTCTCACCCTACCCCAAGGCCTGGGAGAATACCAGGGTGTTTAATACATTTCTGGATGTTACAAAGTTGTAGTTATCTGGATCTCTGGAGGAGTATTATTCCAAAGGACAAGCACTGTGACAGAGGAGGCACAGTTCCTGGGTCGGTCCCATTAGATGACACTGCTTAATCAATGGGACATGAAGAACACCCACTTTACCCAATCTTGGCTAGATCCATATATCACAGGCATTGCTTATTCTAATATTGACTTGTTGAGCAAACTCTTGAGATGTGGTTCAAATCTAGCACTATGCATTAAACTGTAGTGGTTGCTCCATGGGCTGCATGCAGCTCCCATATCCTCCTAGAAATGTACAACTCACAATTCACTAACTAGGTTGGATATGTATGCATGGTGTGTAAATGTCTGTCTAAATGGAACTTTTAATTAAGGAAGTAAACACTGAATGTTGCAAATATGTGTTTCTGCATGTTTGAGAGCTCTTCTGTCCAGTAGCCTTCAGCTGCTTGTTTTCTATGTATGAACCTGCTAAAAAGAACACCTTTTGGAGTTCAGCCACTTCTTCCACTTTGGCCATGGTAAGAGCTTGTTGTTCTATCTGGACCAGGCCTACCACGGTTCCTGACTTGCAGATTCCCTGCTTCTTTACTCCTCCTACCTGTGCTGGGAAAACAAGCACCACTTACCTTCCTTTCTTTGGACATGTGTTTTGAAGACTGGGGGGGGGACAACAATTTTACAGTTTTTCCTGTTATTTCAGGCAGATGGGAAAAGTGACAGAAATCAGGTAACAACAGAGAAAAGGAAAGGTCTATTTTTTCACTGTTGCACTGTTCCATCTGTGTGCTTGTAATCCAAGAAAATAAATAAATAAATAGACAAACAAACAAATAAAGCAAGCAAGCAAGTTGTGGAGGGCAGTGACCAATGACCAGAAAGGAGTGGACATTCTTCTATAGGACACAGTAGACAGTTGGATTTGCCTATAATGAAATTAAGTACAGTAGATGAGTGGGACAGCACAAGTCAGAAAACATTACTTTTGATGCGTAGCAGAAAAAGAGAGGTAAAGTTGTCTTTGTGGTGGTAGGCCTGGTGGGTAGAGGATGAGATCATGTGATCTTGACTTCAAGAAATGGTCAGTTGTCCATACTCATCCTGGGGCAAAGTGGTTTTGTGGATCATCCCTAAGTCTGTGGATTAAAAAAGGGGGAAAAAAAGTAATATTGAAGGTGCCTGCCAGCCCTCTGTTTGTCAGTGACAATCTAAAATTAAATAAAATATATTATGATTTAGCACAATATGTGAGGTTAACTATTTTGTTATAGTCCTACATGGAAATGATACATGACCCAGGATATCTTCACTACAATGGGCTACTGAACAGCTCCAGCAAGTGGTCTTGAAAACTACCATTTATTAATATTGAATGGGTACCACATTTAACATTTTTTCATGTTCATGGTCAATCTTAACCATTTCTTACTCTCACAACCTTCTGTTCTTTAAAAATATTCTCTCTGTGTGTGTGCATGTGTGTGCGCATATGTGTGACAGGCATAATTCTATCCCAGATCCTCCTTCCCATTCATTTTTGCCCACTCCAAGCAGCTACATATTCCATGTTCTTGTGCATACCAATCTTCCCACCTTAAGTTAACTGATCACAGGTCCTCTCATAAACTCACTCTCATATCTATCTCCGTTCATCTAAAAACAACCCTTTCAGACCAAACTTTCAGAGATGGCTGGCACTCTGTCAAAGTTTCATTGATCAATCATAATGTGAACATAATGTGAACATACACACTCACAGAAACATCTTTGGGAAATATTACTGTCATTCAGATCTATTAAGTGTTTTGCATTTTATAAGGCCAAGTAACTAGAGCAACATTATCCCACCATCTTTTCATTTTTGACTCTGAAATATCTGAAGGCTTGTCCATTCCCCAAAGGATGTCTTAGACTTGTTGTTTCTCTAAAAGCATAAAATTACCTACAGCTTCAAGGCAAAAGATATTTAAAACCCAATCATTATATGGCATGCCTCTATTTTAGCTGTTAAAAAGTGTTGATTAGTTTTATTGATAGAATTCTCAGTGGTATTTATCAGCACCATGAAATGTTGTCAACCAAATGGGTTAGCCTGGGTTGACGAGGTCCCAAATTAGGAAATGCACAAGAAGATGGATTGTTTATCAGTGTTCATCTAAACCTATAATCTTGGTTTAAAACATCTCATTTAAGAAGAACAGCAGGGGTGAAGTCAGGTTTACATTCAGCTTGATTCACAGAGTATAACAGAACAATGTGATATGTCCTACATGAACGTTAAAAAGGTGAAAGTAAGAAGATGCTGAACACACTGGGACTATCTTTATTATTTAGTGAAGCACTGAAAACAAGGGTCAGCCATTTCAACATATCAGTTTGTGAGTGATGGAGGAAAATAGATCAAGGAGTATGTTACCCTTGATAATATATAAACTGTGGCTAGAGCCACAGTCATACCTAGGGCAGAGGCACTTAAACAATGGAATTTAAATTAATCCTGACAGATTCAATCTAAGATAATATCTTTAAATATTTCTGACACATTTTCACAAAATGTACATTCTTTAGCTCCAATAATTCTATATCAAAGACCGTGTAAAAGATTTTACTAACCACTAATACTGTTTTGACCATTAAAACTTTTCTTTAAAAAAAAAAATCTGTCTAAGCCAGAACCTCCCAAGATATCTGGAAACTATCTGAGATATCTAAGATATTTGTGATTTTTATTTTTAAAAAACCTCTTTGTTTTCCCTTCAAATGTCTGTTTTATTAAAAGAGGAAGCACTACAGTATGTCTTGCTTTAATTTTAACTCTAGGCAATATTTCAGTGGTGACTAATTTTATGCTAACGTTTTACCAACCGATGTCTGCCCCCATTTTGAAGCCACTGAATTCATATGGCTTTGTTCATAATAAACATTATTTTAGAACTTTAATTTAAAAGGATTAGATTAGATTAGATTAGATTAGATTCAGTTAGATGTTTAGAGCAGACAAGTCAGAACTGCTATAGAGGGGGAAGCCAGATCTGGGATTGGATTACACTCAAAAGAATCAAAAGACTCTCTTACTGGTCCTCCTGGTCTCAAACCATCTGGGAAAGCACAAGTGAGAATACAGTTTAGGAATGCTTTCCTCACCTTAGACCAGTTTTTGCCATTTTTTGCCTTCCATAGAAAAAAGTGGTCTGTGCTTCAGAATGCATACAGTAGGTACTCCAGATTAGATTACTGTAAAACGGTATGTATTTTAGATGGACTAGCCTTGAAGATTGCTCAACACTTCACCAGGTGCAGAAACTGGGTGTTTGGGGACTTATTGGACTAGATGGTCAGGATGTACCACATTATCACTGTACTTGTTACCAGGGTATTTCTGCATCTATTTTACAGTGCTGGTCTTAAAACGTTAAATTGTTGAAGTAAGACAATCTGAAGGACTGCTGTTACCTACATGGACTTGTCTGTGTCCTAACCTTATTTTCAAGCTCCTGCTTGCTTGCTCATCATTAAGATGCTACACTGGCAGATGCAAGGACAGGTCCTTTTTAGTGGTAGTTAAAAACCTACAGAACTCCCACCCATGTAATGTGTGATTAGCTTACAATTTTATCTCAAGGGAGTGGGGTGGGGATTCTGATTTATAGAGGCCTGAGTAAAATCTTTCTTGATTCCAGACTCTGCTCTGATTCCCTGAAGGTACTTTCCATTCTTCTTCTACACTTCTCTTACCTCTTCTTTCTCCATACAGATATTGGTAGAAAACAATTATTCTCTATCACCTCCTGCATACAGAATGGTACACTTTGATGTAGAAGATAGGAAGTGGTTTCTCCTCAATTCCTTCTCCATTGAAAATGTTTTCTGAGGATGATGAATTAAGAAACTAAGAAATGAAAAAAAAAAAAAGTGTGTGTGTGTGGGGGGGATATCTTCATTTGGTAATTTTTCCTCAATTGCCAGCAACAGTGAGAATTAAAAAAAAAAAAAACTGGACTTTTTTCTTCAGTAAACTTCATGAGTTCCTTAATGTGCCACAAAATCTGGCTGTATTTTTATTAAAACCAAATTTCATTGAGTTTGCTGTTGTGCTATTATAACTCAGACTACATCATAATCAGATGTCTAAGCAGGCTATGGTATTTAAGCAATATGCAAGAAAATGTGTAACAGGAAATAATCTCTATTACTTAGAGGAAAATTATGCTATTGCCAGTTAAGAAGAGACATTGAGACATTGTAACCTTAGATCCCAATTACATGAAGGATCCACAATCTTGCTATAGTTTGTATAAGGCCTAATTGCATACAGCAAAAGACACGTCTTTCAATATTCCCACTAACTGGTTTAAGGTCTTGACTTTGTATGGGTAAGAAGATTATAGGAATGCCTGAAGGATAATTCTGGGTCTGAAACCAAATGCCCCCATGCAAATTAAAGCTGCAAGAAATCCTTTTCATCATATTATTAATTGTGTAATTAATGCATCCCTGTGTACCGATAAGGATAATGCCATGTAATTAATTTTTTAAGAATTAAAACCTCATCTTTATCAAGTCTCATGGTCCACTTTCATGTTTATAGCTATGAATATAAATCCGCTTATCTAATTATGACATGACTAGTTTCATTGTTCAAAAGAAACCACTCTACGGTTTGTTTTATTTTATGTTATTAATAATCAGATGCTCAAATTTAAAAATCATTGAAGACCAAAGAACTGATTTTTAAGAACCTTTTTTAAGGCATATCAGTAAAATTTGTCTGCTGGTTTGGATAAGGTGTAGTTTAGTTCATTGGTTTGCTGTGCCTGTTTTCTCGTCCATGATTACCCATTCTGTTTACAAAAAGTCTCAATTAGCATTTGAATAGGAACTCAAAGAGCAGACAGGTTGAGAATTCTTATAGAACTAATTTGGCAGGGCTCCTTCATTCTCTTTTCTCTCCCCCTCCCTTTACAGTCTCTTTCTTTGCCTCTAATCAAGTTCCAGTTATTAAAGCCAGAATAAAAGAACTGATTTTCCATTACACTGATGCAAGCTGAACAGAGCCTTTTCTTTCAGCTATGCTAATTGGACTCAAAGGAAATATTTATTTTATAATAGCAAATGAAGAATTCATTACTTTATAGCAAAGGAAAAATATGAAGTTACCAACAGCAGTGGGCAGTACTTTTTCAAAAGAATCCCTTCTTCTTCAAGGACACTTTAATACTGGCTTACCAATAACAGCATTATAAAATTACAGGTAGTCCCCGGGTTAAGAACGCCCGGTTTACAGATGACCCATAGTTAAGAATGGAGCCTATAGTAGCAAAATACACAATGATTCAAGTTAAATATACAATAGTTCGAGTTCATTACACAATACATACAAATGCGAATTAAGGACAGATCTTGGGAACGGATCTCATTCTTAAACTGGGGACTACCCGTTTCAGACTTAATGACTTCAAGTGGAGAACTCTGACCATCATAATAACAAACACAGAACTGTGGAAAGACTTTTGAGGGGTTCAACTGAATGTACTTTATGAAGAAAAGTACAGTGGAAGATTTAGGTTGATAGTATGCCAAAACTTAGGTTTTCCTACATATTTTCAATATGTTTACATATTTGAAAACTAGGAGTGAATCTGACCAAGCAGAGCTAGGTACACATGTTCAGGCCTACACCTTGGTGATAAGGGAGGCAAAATGTTCTTACATCTTCTTCCTTATTATATCAGGTAATGCCATCTAGCAGCTTTGTTTAGGATTGTCAACTCCCTTGTGGAGAGGGGGGAGGTGTGTGATCTTTCTCTGGGCCATTGTGACCAATTTGCTTAGCACTTTGCCAATAGTTGCTTATGTTAGCTGCAGTCTTGACTCTGAATGGACTGAGTCTTTGCTAATGACTAGGGGAGAGGTTTACTCCGTTATCTGAGAGTCATTCTGGTCTGTGACCTCTAAGAAAATGGATAGGATAAAATTTGGCCCCTGTCCCTTCCTGGCTTTTTTGGAAAGCAGGCAGAGTGGAGGCCATTGGATCCAATAAATTATCAGTGCTTCATTATGGGAGGGGGAGTTCATGACAGCCTTGAAAGAGGCTGTGATCTGCCCTCTCCTGAAAAGGCCATCCCTGGATCTACTCATGTGGAGAATTATTAGCCAGTTTCTAAGTTTCCCTTTACTGGGAAGGTCATTGAGCAGATCAAATTTGTAGTACCCTACAGAAACCAGATTATCTGGACACTTTTCAGTCAGGGTTCAGGCCTGGGTTTGGGAGAGAGACAGCATGGGTCACTTTCTTAGTTGACCTTTGTCAAGACTTCAGTGGGGATAGTACACCCCTTTTGGTCTTACTGGACTCTCTGTGAGTTTTGATGCTATCAATAATGTATCTTACTTGACTGTCTGCAGAGGCTGGGGATAGGAGGCATTGCTCTGCAATGATTCTGCAATGAACTGAACCCTAACCCTAACCCTAACCCTTCTTCAATGGGTTATCCCAGTTTGTGTGGGTGGGGGAGGAGAGGTGAGCCACAAGGGTTATATGGGGTGCATGGGATGCCACAGGGGATTGGTCCTCTCTCCCCTGTTCTTTAACATCTATATGAAGTTATTGGCAGAATTTATCCAATGGTTCAGGGGTGTATCATCGGCATGTTGAAGATACCCAACTGTACATTACTATCCCAGGCTATGACAGAGATGCTGTTGATGCCCTTCCCCAGTGCCTGGAGGCTGTCAGGTTTGGATGGAAGAAAACAGGCTGAAGATGAACCCTAGTAAGCCTGAATTGCTGTGGGTACACCATGGTTCTCTGTTGCCACCAGAGTTGTTCCTTGATGGGCAAGTAGTAACCGCCAGGGAGCAGGTTCGCAACATGGGGGTCCTGCTGAAGTCATGGCTCCCATTGGACAACAGGTGGTAACTGTGGCCTATGCTCAATTTCAGCTA
This sequence comes from Python bivittatus, assembly GCF_059951505.1. Classification (NCBI taxonomy): domain Eukaryota; kingdom Metazoa; phylum Chordata; class Lepidosauria; order Squamata; family Pythonidae; genus Python; species Python bivittatus. The sequence continues at coordinate 16,542,651 of NW_028277035.1, forward strand.
GTACTTCAGTTGTGATCCTACCTGAACAGGAAGACCTAGCTATAGTAACTCATGGCCTTATTACCACTTAGGTAGACTACATGGTCTACTTGGGTCTGCCCTTAAAAACTACTCAGAAAATATAATTTGTTCAAAAAGTGGTCCATATACTTTTTGGTTCCTATCACCGAGAGCATATAATGCCAGTTTTGCCAACCCTGCATTGGGTAATGATTGGTTTCTGGTACAATTTAAGGTGCTGGTTCTAACCTATGCAGCCCTTTATGTTTTTGCACCTGGATATCTGCAGGACCTCTACACCAAACAATACCACCCTGACAAGTTAGATCTAACAGAGAGAAACCATAACTGACTGCACATTTCTGAGAGGTCTGAAGGGTTGAAGCAATGAGGTGCTGAGATCAGGCTAACCCCCTCCTTGATGACATTTCAGAAGCTTTGAAAACAGAATTGTTCTCAAGAGTCTTCTTTTGATTTTAGCATACCATCTCCTTTACTGTTTCTATTGTTTGTAGTTTTCTCTTTGGGTGGTGGTGTTTTACTGTTTTTATTGCTGTTATACTATCAATGTTTTACTTGGTTTTTATACTCTATGTAAGCTACTGACAGTGGCAGGGTAGAAATGTGATGGTAGATAGATGATAGATTTCATTTGGCTGCATTTCAAGGAAGTGTGTGAGGACAGAGTGACAAACTGGTCATGCCTGGGTAAAAGTAGAATTCATTTCATTTTGATTTTTTTAAATTTTAAATATGATTATTTCATATACCATGTATTTAGCCTTCTTCCATTTTATGTCACATTAATGATTGGTGTTGTTCAGTCGTTAAGTCATGTCCGGCTCTTCATGACCCCATGAAACATATCATGCCAGACCTTCCTGTCCTTCACTGCCTCCCTGAGTTTGCTCAGTTTCATGCTCAAATGATTGGTAGAAACCCTTTTTAAAGAACAGACTGGTTTATCACTAAATAAATATTAGAGCTAGGTTTTTTGTAAGGGATGCCAATAAAGATGCCATTGCAGTACAATTGTCCAAATTTTCATTTTGGTACCATCACTATAAAAAGCATAGAAGTCTTTCCCAGTACCTGGTTAACATTACCATTGTTTCACTGAGAAGGGTTTTAGCATTTCTTCACCTGCAGATCATGCCCTCCACATATCTCGAAGGGAGATTTTGTAAGTTCACTGTTGAACAACATCCCTGTCCTTGTGGTGTTGGTCAAGTGGAGGACATTATCCATTATATCCTTCACTGCCCCATTTACAAAGAAATCAGGGCCAGATTATTGATGGTAGGTGAACTCAAGGGCTCAGACCTCGAAAAATTGAAATATCTTCTTGCAGACACGTTCACAACTGTCGGCAGCCAAGCTGCTACTTTTGCTCTGCTGTCATTTAAGCTTAAAAGGAAATACTTAAGCTCTTAGTTGTAGCTTTGGCTTTATCTTGCTGTAACCTTTTAACATCTAATGCTCTTTTTATTACTTTATTTTACAATCTTACTATTTTACTGTTATTTTATTGCATTTTTTGGCACGTTATATGCTATCTCAGGTTGCAACAATAAACCTACTTACTTACTAAATAAATTCGTAAATTGAGACTGTAATCCTAGGTACATTTACTTGGGAGTTATCTTGGTGCGATTTACATTTGAATGAGTGGGCATGTATAAGAAATTATTTCTTCACTTCTGTTATTTTCTTCATTTTAATATTTCATCTTTTTCTTGTAGGCTGTATTCCAACCAATGAGATCTAGGATCCAGGACATACTTTGAATCAGAAGTAAGTAACTTTGAGTGGTACACTGGGGCTGCATTTCAAGGAAGCATGTGAGGACAGGGTGACAAACTGGTCATGCCTGGGTAAAAGTAGAATTTATTTCATTTTGATTTTTTATTTTATTTTAAATATGATTATTTCATATACCATGTATTTAGCCTTTTTCCATTTTATGTCATATCCATGATTTTTATGTTTTGGCAACTTTTAGTGGAAATATGGGGGTTGATCCCAACAATTTAGGGACTACATGTGACGCTGTAGCATCATAAAATCATAGAACTAGAAGAGGTCATTTAGACCACTGACTCTAACTGCTGCTCAGTGAAGGAATCAACATTAAAGCTCCCACCACAGATGGCTATCCAGCTTCTGCTAAACATATCCAGGAAATGAATCTGGTTCTACCACATCTCTGGTTAGGTGGTTTCAGTGTCAGAAATATCTCTGAAAACTTATTTATTTATTTAATCTAACATCTGTAGCTCCTGTTTTAACATAGTAGCTGGCCCTCGCTACTGGAATTGGCTCCTTAAGGAACCTCTAAAGCAGGGTCCCTCAATTTCCTCTCCAATTCATATTCAGCAAGCCTGCTGCCAAGTGGTTTGGAGGAGCCAGTGGTAGAGGGAACTTTAAAGGGGTGATTTCAACTTTTTGCCACAAATCTAAATTTTAATTTAATGTCTGGCATGTGTGTGTATGTGCCTTCAAGTCAGTGTTGACTCCTGGCAACTGCCTGGACAAATCTCTGCAGTTTTCTTGGCAAGATTTCGGAAGTGTTTACCATTGCCTCCTTTCTAGGGCTGAGAGAGAGGGACTGGCCCAAGATCACCCAGCTGGCTTTGTGCCTAAGGCAGGACTAGAACTCACATCTCCTGGTTTCTAACCTGCTGCCTTAACCACTACACCAAACCGGCTCTCCTTGTCTAGCACTCCCCCTCAATTTCCAGCCATGCTTCCAGTCCTGACTTTCTTTTTTTCATATATAGAATATGCCCTGAATATGAATCATGCTCACCATTATTTGGGGAGGGTGTGTGTGTGTGTTAAGAATGATACCTGGAAGAGCGTGTGTGAGCTTATTCTTAGGATAGGCAAAGAAAGTTCTCATGGATTCTTCAGTCTTCCAAGGGCATTTTTTAATCCCAATCCTAAAAACCACTGAGTAACCAATAATATTTTCCCTCCATGGTTTCTAGACTTAGACAGCTCTCCTCTTGATTTTCTTGTTAAATGCATGAAGCTTTCAAGGCCATGTGAAGGTTCAATGGGGCTGTTTCATGTTTCACACTTCCCAGCAACCTTATAGGCAAGTTACTGAATGCACAGAAGGCCCTTCTGCTCAAAGCTCTGTACTAGTCTAATAGCTTTTCTACAAAAGCAGTGAAGAGAATGAATGATATTGGAGAGAACCAATAACTCCTCCTTACAGAGCAACAAAATATCAGAGTTTAATATTTCACTCACCAGAGGAAAGGGTGAGCTGGAAAGAACATTTGATAGCTTGATTGTAAATGAGAGATTTCATCACAGTCCAGCTGGTGCTAGCCACAGAGACTATTGGATCATTTGTATTAAACTAACTGATTAATGATGTTCATTTTCAAAGAGATGTTTGCCCTCTAGCACTGGTAGAGATACGTTCATATTTATTGCTTTCTAACAAAAGGTTTTCAACAGGCCTGTTAGCATAATCAGAATGTTTTATAGTGTTAAAGAAGATTAAGAAGACAGCAAGGCATTTTTTGGTTGTCATAAGAACAACTTTTCATGAATTTTGTTTATTGAGTTCACTGTAAATTAATTACATATACTGAAGACAAAGATGCTGATTTAATTTGAATATTTGCTTCATTTTATTTGAGCACCCTGAAAGTCATTTCAAGATTAACTACTTTAATTAAATTAATAAAACAATTTGATATAGGGTTACCTTCTAAAGTGGAATGGGAATAGCTTTAGAATAAATGCGTTTCTCAAATGTGTAATTAAATGTCACATTATTGTTGGCAGTCACCAGCAAATAAATCTTAATTTTTTAGAAGTTAAACCACAATTAAATATTATTACCAAACTATATGTAAATAAAAAAAAATCTGGACAAAGTTGGCAAGAAAGTTCCTTTAAAGTCAAATTGAAGACTGAAAATGTATTGGAAAGTGGTAATCTATATATGATATTACTACAATAAATAGAGCTATACAAAGCTTTGAATGAGTGCTTCAGTTTGACAAAACTTCAGCTGAATCATTTCATCAAGGCAGATTCATGAATCAAAGTAATTGTAATAATTTACTTTGAAGCAATGAATTAAATTAGATAGCTTTGAAGTCCTTCATAGTCTTTCAAAGCACTTTGCAGATTCAGTTGCTTTATTATTCTGATTCTGGGGTTGTTAAAAAAAATACAATGTTGAACTACAATTCTATATTTGGAGAATGCTGATGGGAGTTGGGTATTGTAATGGGATTTCTAATGTTGTCAAAAGCAGTCAGCCAATGAGATTTATCACTTCACTAAACCCTCTGCCAATCAGAACTCTTTTAGTGTGGGAAAAGTAGCATTACTTTCAGCTTCATTCACTTCCTTAGCTATCAATTTCTTCAGTGTGAATGGATAGAAGTCTTAATTTTATTCTTTTTTGTGCTAGTGGAATTACACCTTTTTATGTTAATTCTGCCAACTTAACTGCGAGTTCAGCTCAACTCTCAACATTCTGAACAAGGTCTCAAGACTCACCTTATTTTGAAATTCTTCATGACTGAGGCAGGTTTAAGTCTCTTGACAATGAGTAAATTGGTGCCAGCTGCTGGTCCTGAAGTTTTCTGTTCTAAAAAAAAAAAAATTGTACATTTGCTACAAATGTATTCTCTGTGCCAGTCTCTGCCACTGGCAGTGCATTTCACTATGCAGCCCTGTTTCTGAAGTTTCTGGTAACTAACTGACTAACATGGAATTTTGCCAGCAAATCACAACTCTAACCCAAACAAGTCCTGCAGTGATGAGAAGACCCTTTGCCAACTTGTTACGCCAGCCTCCTGGCATCCCAGAAACCTCAGTGATCAGGCTTAGTAAAATTATACCAATTCACACAAGATAAATCAGTGGTCATTCCAAGTCCTACTCAAATGGAACTAAAGTTTGCCAATATGCCCTGTCCAGTTTGACACTCATGAAATCAGCAATAAGAAGTCCTTACCAGAAGGGGACCATGCTTGTCAAACAACTATGCCAGCTCTCTTAGTATTCTAGAAATCCCAGTGTTAAAGGGAGAAAAGTTACATTACCTCATAAAGGCCATGCTTCATTATGATGCTGAGTCTTGCTCATAGAAAGACAAGTGAAACAGGTTTTGAAAAATTGTATTTTTAAAGTGGAATATAACAGTATCTACATTGGTTCTGTCAACTTTTCTATAGGCTCTTTGGAAGGCTTTGGCACTGTCCTTTCCTCATCCCTGGTAACTTTGCCTAAGTTAGTGTGGTATTGTGGTTAAAGTCCTGAACCAAGACTAGTGAGACCTAGGTTCAAACCTAACCTCAGCTAAGGAAACATACACTCTCTCAGCTCAGCCTACCTGTAGTTGAAAATAAAATGAGGAGAGATACAATGTAAGCAGTCTTGAATTTGTGGGTATAAATCTAGCAAACTTAAATAAAATGAAAGTGGTATTGGGGTGGGGAGGTTATTATGGTAAAATCCTTGAAGTAATCTCACTGAAACTTGGTAGGGCCAGAAAATGAGTTAGCTTCAGATATTTTTAGATGTCCTCCTTATATCCAATGGAAATTTCCCACCCCTGCTCCCTGCAATGAAATCACAAATCACAAATTTCAAAACACCTTGAATCAAATTGAATCTTGAATCACAAACTCAACTCAAATCATGCTCTCCACAAATATTAGTTCTTCAGTCTGAATCGAATCAAGTCTGAGTCTCATAGGTTTAATAATAAGCAAATTAAAAATAGACAAAATGTATTTTATATTTATTGTAGTATAAAAAATCCATAAATAAAAATCATGCTTCTCAGAGCACCATTCTATATTAAGGCATTTAAACTAGTTTAGGATCACTGAATTTGGCAGAAATGGAAAATAAAAAGGATATGCCAATAAAGTATCCCAACTTTATCAGAAGAAAAGTACAAAGTTCAGGCTTTATTTTGAATGGGCACCCATTTTAGAGCACAACTCTGGGCAGCACACAACAACAAAACTACAAAAGTCATAAAAAACATAAGACAAAAACTAAAAACCTGGGACCTCAATCATCCTCCCAGGGTCCCCCACCAACCATGCACAGGCTTCCGCCACTCTATCCCCAGGTAAAGAGCCAGGTTTTGGTGGCCTTCTAGAAGGCTAAAAGGGTAGGCTTCACATATTCAATGAGGGCATCACCTCTACTAAAGGCTAAGCTACATTTTACTTTAAAATATTAAGCAAAGGAGGACCTAATCTGGATTATGGCTCTAGTTTATGAAGTATAAAACTTTTATCCTTTACCCTATGCTATGTCTCCCAGCAATAAAAAGTCAAGAAATTGTAACACTGATTTGGTTTGAAATTGTGACAGGAGGGTAAAAAGGCTGATGCCCACCCCCACATTAGATTCCCAGTCTTAATCCAGTATCCTGTACTTATTTTGTAGCATTAACAATAGACATTGATTATTGACTTGATTGATTGATTATGTGCCATCACATCGGTGTTGACTCTTAGCAACCACATAGATAGATTTTCTCCATGACAACCTGTTCCTAACCTTGTCCTTCAGGACTCATAAGGGTGCACCGGTTGCCACTGTAACTGAGCCCATCCCCTTGCTGTCAATCATCCTCTTTTTCTTTTTCCTTCCACCTTTCCCAGCATTACAGCGTTGTCTAATAACAATAGACATAGCTTCTCACTAATTGTTCACAGTAATATATAACTGGCTCTGAATCTCCAAGCAAGAGCTTACCTTAAAACATAGGCTGATAAGAAAAGGCAGTTTATTGAAGCCTTCTGGCCCTTGAACTATTAAAGGACTTTAAAGCATATGATTTTCACAGTCCTGAGTATTTTTTTTTTTTAATGGTGAAGGGTATAACAGCTTGTTTTGTAGCATTATGGACAAAGTAAACTAATCTGAGATCTAATTTATTGCTGACTTGAAAGCTTATCCATCTAGACTCATTTTTATATCACTGATATGAAAGCAAACACTTTCACTAAAGGTTAGCATGATTTCTTACATTCTCCTTTGCCTTTCTGGTCATGTTTCCCATTATTGCTTTTCTCAGTCAATTATAGTTGTAGAATTTCCACTAAAACCAAGGGGGAACTGATTCAAGAAAACTAGGAATGCAGGCCAGATATGAAGCATCAAAATATTTTACTGTGGAAAAATACTTGCCTACCCCAAGGTCAAGTTCATTTTGTACTCTATAACCTCTTCTATCAATGCCATTGTTTGTTTTCCTGACACAGAGTTTCTCTTGGCTGTTGAATCTCATGGTGTCTATTCTCTCAACCTATTGTGCTTCTGGCTCTAATAAGCATGTGGCAGAATGAAGGAAAAAGAGGTCACAGCCTCTCTTAGAGGCCAAAGGAAGAAGGCAGGCTAGAGATTATATTTTCTATTTGGATGTTTGGAGTGATATTGATGTAAATGCTAACAGAACAAGTGGAAATTGCCCAAAAGGAAGTTGGAAATGTACATTTTGGGGCATAGGGGAGAGAGGAGAGGGACTTATTAGTAGTTCATAAATGCAGTAGACAGAAACAACTTTTCATCTGTCTAAACAATTTTACTTGATTCTGTATAAGCTATTTTAATTAACAATATTGACTTTAGCTACTTTATGCATGTGCATAGCTATTAAGCCTTTTCCTTGGAATACAATATATTTATATAGGAAAGCTAGAGTGATTAAGCCACAAAATATGTAGCTGGTTTTAATTCTTATATCCTTTAATAGTGAAGAGGACTTTGATGTTTATTAATTAGAGCTATGACATATTTAAATACAAAGAGCTGGAAAAAAAAACAGTAGGCTTTTGTGCATTGTTTAAGATTTTATACAATGGATTTATTTATAAAGAGATTACCATTATCTTATTGCCTGGATTAAGGGGAGTTTACAACAATTTAAATAATACACAGTAATGTATAATAAAAGATGTCAATAAAATACATTCACAATACCAATTTAAAACTTTTTTTTAAAACATAATCTAATGTCTACACAAAAAAGCAGATCATTTCAGGTAAATGCTCTTTAACCAGCCAAAGACAAACAGAGAGGGAGAATCCATGCTTCAGCGGGCATGGAGCACCACGATATTGATAGAACCAGTAATTAAACTTCCTTTAGATGGGAAGCAGGGATGGGAAGCAGAGAAGGTCTTTCTGATTATTGGGAATAGGCAGGAGGTAGGCAGCATGTTACAAAAGCAGAAATGATATCCTTCTGGCATCTTTGATCTAAGTCGGCAGTCAGTTCTGATTTGTAGGGTAGATACCAGTAACATATCCGCCTACAAAAATGTTGACTTTATAGAGGATAAATTGGTAAAATCTGACAAAGAGGCCAAATGCATATGCATATCATTCATGTGCATATATGCTTGCACAATCATATATGCATCCCACACATACCGATCTGAGTATAACACATAAAACATGAAAACAAAATCATTTCACCATAGACTGACCACATTTATGAATTGGAAGGCACCTACTCCAAGCCCCTTGCTCAGATCAATCATCCATTAATTATCCTAGGAACACCTTCAGCAAGAGAGAATCCACCACTATTCTGGGCTAGCTGAACACTGCTGAACAGCTCTTACTCTCAGGAAATTCCAGCTAAATTCAGCCCAAATGTCCTTTAAAAGAAAAATCACCCAAAAAAGCTTTGTCTCCTCATGAAAATAGTAGCTTTTTATCTATTTATAAATCACTATCATATCTCTTCTCAGTCTTCTGATTTGCAAGATAAGCATTCCCAATTCCTTTAAGTGTTCCTCACAGGTGGTAGACTCCGTAACAGCCTGGTAGTTGGGTTTGTTTGTTTGTTTGCCTTCAAGTCAGTTTTTGACTCCTGGCAACTGCCTGGACTAGTCCCTGCATTTTTTTTGACAAGATTGCAGAATTGGTTTGCCACTGCCTCCTTCCTAGGGCTGAGAGAGAGTGACTGTCCAAGCCCGCCCCCCCAAGCTGGCTTTGTGGCTAAGGCAGGACTAGAACTTATGGTCTCCTGGTTTATAGCCTCCAAATCCACATTCAACTCAGCCTCAATCTCTGTTTTGTCCAATAAAATCTGTTGTTCTTCATTATCCTCTGTTATAGTATCAGACAATCTTGTAAGTAATTTCTGAGTACATTGTTCCAAACAGCCTTAATTTCTTCTACAGTCAAATAATATTGCTTCATTGTATTATTGGGTCTCTTCTCCTTTATTTGTAATCATTTGTTTTCTCTGGTTCCCTCTAGGCAACTTTCAAGTCCCCTATTATCATCTGTTTATTTTCCAGTCAACAAAACTTTCTCATGGGAGGATTTCTTACAATTAATTTCAGAAACTTCATATATTCTTTCATAAATTTTTAAGCACCCCTCAGGAAATATTTTTTTCAAATCCATCTAGCCCCTTAACTTTCCAAAATCCACATTCTAGTTTCCCTTTTGCTGTTTCCAAAAAGTAAATCTTTTCTTTTTAATCCTTACACTTACATAGAGTTTCTTTTATCCAGGGTTGAAGGTGATTCTCCCGGCATAGTAAAACTTGCCCTTCAGAAGATTCTTAACTTCTAAGAATGAGTAAAAAGCAGCCTTCTAAAGTAATTAAGAGCCCAGTGTCTCTTTGAAAGGCACAAAACTGTGGTGTAGGCACAATGTTTTTCCCCCAGCTTCCAGAACTCTCAGAACTGCTGGGAATTGCTATTTTACAATCTCTTCACAGGGAGATTCTGTATGGAGCAAACCTGTGGGCAATCCTTGTCTTCTCCTTAATCTGGAGAGGGATTCCGAGCAGCCGATCCATTCACCAGCTCCTCTTTCCACCACAGTCATCAGCTCCACAAAAGCGGAACTGTCTTCAGCCCGCCATTGCTATCCTTGGAAGTCCTCCCAGTTTCTAGCCTGATGCCTTAACCACTACACCAACCTGGCTCTCTTTCAAAGTGCAGGTCCTATAACTGGTCAAAGTAGTCCATGTGCAATCTAACCATGTAGGATACAATGGAATTCTTGCTTCTTGTGATCTGTATACAATGCAAGATTCAACTGGGTGTCTTAACTGCTGGATCACTCAATTTACATATTCCATTCATAGTCTATTAACACGTATGTTGCTCCCAACTCAAATCCCCCCAATCCTGTATCAATGAATCTGACTTTTATCACACAGTAGATTATCATCCTGTAGATTGGCGCAAAGTTTAAGCCTTTTGAAGTCATTTTGAAATGTGTCTTTGTCCTCTAAGATTAATTAACCAGACTTAATATAACATAGAATGAATGGTAAAGGATGGATTATGATGATTTACCTTATGATTTAGGGATGTAGTTAATAAATCAGGAAAAAAAACTGTTTCATATTTATTGGACTCCCCAAAGAATGTTTTAAAAAAGGATGGATATTGTATTTTTGTGCGAGTATTATAAAAAATTTGAGGCCTTTGGACTTATACAATTTGGTCATGTTCTTTTCTGCCTCCTTTAAAAAAATCTAGTAATTACATCTGTTAATACAACTTTGGGGGGAAACACATCTTTTTTTAATCTTGGATCAGAAACTCCCACCACACTTTCAGTCTTATCCTGTCAAACTAAAACACACTAAGAAAGATAATAAAATGAGGGTGAAAGGAATACAATAATTTATGGAAGAGGCACTGTGCATTAGGTCTCAGGTCCCTGAAGCATAGTACTGAGCAGCAAAATGTTTTTTAAAGATGACTCAAAAGTTGAATGAGATGGATTATGTTTTTTTCCTTGAGGTCCAGACAGCTTGCTTCTTGGAAATTCACTAACACTCATCTGGCTTCCCTGAAATTATTGACCAAACCCATGCACAATATTATGATGTAGGGTTATTATTTGTTTTCTTTACCCTTTTCTTCTTCCTTTCCTTGCCATTCTTTCTGAACTTGAATTGCTTTTTTCTGCAATGGAGGAAGAAAAGCAATTCCCAAATATATATTCTCCACTTCTTGAGGAATTAATAACCAAGGCAAAGCAACTAAGTTATGGTTAGAGTTGCACAAATTCATGAATTTATTAGATCCCTGGAGACAATTTGCCATTTCTTGGTCCTTCAGCTTTATCTTCACCTTGGTCCATCATTCAACTCATAAACTTCCTTGTTTTTCATCTCTCCTCCCAGTTCAAATTGGCCAATCACTGTTTCTCAGAAACAATTGATCTCAGGATCCACTCCTGTAGATAAACTACTCATGCAGGGAAACACAATCATTAAGTAAACATCATCATCATCATCATCATCATCATCATCATCATCATCATCATCATTTTGGTCAAATCCCTCCTATCTAGACTTGTTTTAGGAAGACTCAGAGTAACGAGTCTGTTCATGTTCTTTAGTCAGCACGTTGTTTTTTAATTCCCTGAAATAGAATGGAATAAGAGGACCAAAATACTATGATTTCTTCCCCTCTCCCATTAAATTCAGACTTGTATAGACCTCACACGCTCTGCAAGTCAGAGAATGAAGAGGCACCATATGCTATCTGTTACAGCTTTTTTGATTCCCAATACTGGAAAATAGCTGTTGTAAAGACTTCATAGGAGTTTCTCCTTCAGTTTCTTTTCTAAAAAATAATGAAGTGCTCAGTAGGTTAGAGATGTCATGGAGATATACCTCACTGCAGTGAATTATAAAAAGTAGTAATTCAATGTAAGGTGTAATCACTATGTCCAGAAGCAAGATTAAGACTCATAGGCATGATATAAAATAGATTTATCTCTCTATATAGCATGTCTTTAAACCACTTGCCAAGGTGAAGCTTTTAATGAATGCTGCTCTTGTTCAATTGCACATTAAGTTACTATTCGCAGAAAGTATTCTCAGGCAGTGTGATTCATTTCACTTTTTTTGACCTAACAGGCTTGTAAAATTATGCATGTGTGTGTATTCCACAAGTAACAGTAAAGCCAATTTATATTTCAAACCAAAATCCAAAGGTGATCCAAACTTGATAATGACACCTCCTTTTCAAAAAACCTGTGCGGTTAATTTTTGTAATTCAATTGTGAGAAGAAAGTCTGCGTAGAAATAATCCAAATTTCATACACAGCTTTTTTTTGCTAGTCACACTAGCTTGTGAGTGTTTATTGGCTATTTATCTTTTCTCTTACCTCTCTCAAAGGATACTCTGTGCTGTTTGGTTGTTGTGTGCTCCATAGCATGGAGAAGTGTTCCTTTTGCAAAACATGATCACATATGGGAGACAAAACTGACTAGTTTTGTGTCAAAGCTTGGAAGCATCTCAGCATCACTGTGTAGAATCTTTTTCTTTTTTTGTCAGGGTGAAAGAAGTAAATGATTTTCCCACATATTTTCCAGAGATAGGTCTGTTTCAGTTCCCAAATGGTTTTCTTCTGGACTTTGAATTTCAACAAAGGGAGAATTACTTTTGCCATGATATGATCTTCAGCCAGGAATCTTCACTTCCCAGCCAAGTGCATGTGGGTACTGTCATGTTTCTGACATTAATACTATCATGTAGAAGGTTGTTATTAATATTGGTGCAATTAATACTCCTCATTTTTTTTTGTGACTCCCCATGGAATTTCTAATACAACTGAAGCCCATTAATAAACTAAAAAAAAATTACCTCTACAGTAAACACGTATTATTGAAGTACTACTAGTGAAATAAAGGTGAAAGTGTTAAAATGGACTGCAGCAATCTGAGTCCAAGTCTACCCATGGAAGCTCACTGAGCCTAACCTACCGCACAGATGCATTTTTGTGGGAAAAAAACACCAGATAATCCTGATCTTTTGCAGGGAATATGGGATAGAAATAAAAGCAATCAGGATGGAACAATTTGCATGCAGTCACCTATCGTCTTAGCACTTGCATTTCAGAACTTCATGAAACCTTTGGAAATCCAAAGTTCATTACCGCTAAGAGGAATAGTGCTGCTGAAATTTTTGCGTGACATGCTGTGCCAGTTTTTTTGTTTTTCGGCTAAGGCAAGTTACTTAGTTTATTTTACTGGTATCTTCCTCTTTCTTTACAAATACTGAAACTAACAAGAGGTAAATGTGGTTTTCTATGAAGACATTGATTTTATCCAGCCCATACCTGTTTTGTTTCAATATGGCTACAAGGTTATCTGATCTAATTACTCAGAGAGTAATTGTAGTACATAATTACTCACTGATATTATCTTAATAACATTGTACAATTCTCTCTAAATTTTCCTTTCTCTCTTTCACTGATAATATAAGCCCAGAAAGAGTTTTGTGGGGATATCTGCCGATACCCCTATATATGTATCCTACTGGATCATAAAAGATGGAATAGAAATGGCAGAACAGGGCAGGACAGCTAGAAGAATTTGTTCCTTTCTTTGTTTCTGCCCAATCATTTCCTTTAAAAAGGTGTAACTGCTGCATTTTTATATTATTAAACTTAAATGAATATGCAAAGGCAGAGTTCTTATGTGAGCATTTATGTCTGAGTGATGAGATCAGAGGGAAAGTAATAAGGTGCTCCTGACACTGATTTCACAACAAACAAACAATAAATTGGGGGAAGGTTTTCTCCCCCCCCCCCAAAGCCATTCTAGGAAAAATATGTTCATCTTGAAATTCACATTGTGAAAGATTGAAAAAAAGCCACTTATCATTGCCCAGACCTCTTCATTCATGCTTTTCCTTAACTTAAGATAGTATCAAATCCTGTTCACTTTGTAGCAATAAATCACAGCAATAAATCAAAGGGAAAGTTCAGTCAGATCTATTGTTTTACTGAACATTTCTACAGGATGAACAGAGTCTGCAGTTGATGAAAAATCAGGTTTGTTGTTCTTTCAAGGGATAATATCCTGATGAATTGTGTAGTAAATGCACATTCTAACTGTACACACAGCACCCTCACACTGTCAATTCATTGTTCAGCTTGTGATCCTTCAAGACACCCAGATCTTTTCACATAGACTACTACCTCACCAACCTACATTGATGCCTTTAATTTCTATTGAAAGGAGGACTTAACATGAATCTCTTCATGAAATTTATCTTATGCCTATTATTCTAGCTTGTTCTGTAATTGCTATCTCTTTATCTTTTTGTCATCCACAAATTTGATATCACATTTCCTAAAGTCCCATCTAAATCATTTGTAAATATGTTCCCCCAGCATGATGCAGAACCACTGACATTCTCATGTCATAAATGATGGTTCTACAAGCTCTTTATCTATTGAATGGTGGTGGCAGATGATGAAATGTTATTTGCAAAGTTCCAACATCATCCCCAAGATGGACATCCCTTCTCCCTTCTCCCTCAGGAATCCAAAGACAGGACAGGAAATCTTAGAGAGTAGCTTAGGTTCGAACCCTGTCTAACTTAGACATACTCCTATTTAATAGTTTTAAACATAATCACAATCCTGCTAAACATTCACATTGGGTTGGTGCTAAATCTTCAATAACTGATGATGTTACTATTGTACCTTCAAATATAGCAGGTACCTCCTTCAAGTAATTTGTTTCCCAGCCTTAGTTCTATTTCAGATGATAATTCTTGTCCTATGCATATAAAATGGTCACCTCAACAGAAACTGGTGGTAACCAAAATATGTGTGTCAGATTCAGATAGATTTATCTGGGAATCTTGGGTGATGCTCCAGATAATACTTTATTGGAGCATTTTACACAACTTGTCAACCTACTTCAGCCATTGCTGCTCACTAGCAAATCAAGTAATTGTAAAAGGAAGTTCTCCAGTTTTTGCCTTGGTTTGACTATGAATGTCATGGAGTAAAGAATGGTTTGGTAGAACATGTCACGATATATAAAGAAGGCCCTACTTTATTTTCCACTTAGGAAATACTAAATTTGAGGAAGTGGTAGAGTAAAAAAATAGAAGGAGAAGGAGAAGCCATGAGACTCCTTAATAGCTACATCTCAGTTAAAGAACTCCACCTTTTTCTGGTGATTCATTCATCTTTATTCAAGGTCCTCATCCCAAATCTCCCCATGATCCTGGATAATTTTTATACACTGTACACGTGGGTTGGGGCATCTGACTTTGTTTTGGACATAGATATTAATTGCTTCCCTAAGTGGCTTCCAGTTACATGCTGTGAAATAGAGGCTACAGCCAAGCATTTAAAATCTGGAAAGGCTCCAGAATTTATTTTATTACTGACATAATTATAAATAAGAGCTTGATGTGGTGAATTGGCTTCTCTTTTCACCACTATTAACTACACTATTCAGATCCCAAGGGACTGAGGTCTAGCTACAATTATTTCAATTTTCAAAAAACGTAACAGAGAACTTCCAGCAACTTATTGCCCTATCATGTTCCCCTGAGCATAATTAGCAAAATGTATGCAAAACACCTAACATTTATTGATTTGAGGACAACTTTTGATAATCTCAAGAGACAAGCTATGGTTCAAACTAAAAAAAAAAAAAACTATTGACAGATGCCTATTGCTTTTACTATTGTGAGGAAGGAGAACTTAGGTTTTACTATTTAGATCCTATGAAGACTCACAACTAAAAGTTAGGTGCATTGTGTCAGATCATCTTAAAAAAGAAGTTCCCATTAGGAAAAGTATCAGATATGACTATATCTTGGTACCCTTACTATTAAGTGATTATTTAATTGGTGGTCCACTTAAGCAAGATTGGCCCTAAGCCAGCAAACAGACATATATTTCTATTTCTGTATACAGATGTCACAGTAATAATATCATTGACCCCAGCTGGCATGAAAAGAACCCTGTGTCCTCTTGTTCTACATTGCAGGTGGGAAGTCTTAGGAATCAATTATTCCAAGACATTATTTCCATTTTCTAATACCGCAAAACTCAACAGTTAAATGGCCATGCAATAGAACAAGTTAAACTTTCAAATGTTTAGGAGTGGTCTTTCAAACAACAGGGAAACCCTGCCCACCTGGAGTATTCTAGTCAAAATGCTTTAAGATCAGCCTTATTATAATCTGCAGAGATGATACATGTGGCATGTGCAGAGTTTGTATCTGTGGCACAAAAACTGTTCACAGCTAAAGTTTCTGCACCATCACAACATGGCCCAGTTGGGGCCTGTTGGAGGGGGTGGTAAAGATAGGAACCAATTCAGACATACATCTGGGAGATCAATCAAAGTATCATTTATTCCTATTTAAAACAGATTGCAATAAAGAAGTGGTGCAGTTTCTGTATATATAAGTGAGTAGAAAGAGAATACCTAAGGCAAAACGTAACAATAGTGTTCTGCATACACTTATCCAGCCCTTGTTGATCTGTTCCTTAATGTTTATTCACTTGCATACCACTGTCACCTACTCCCTTCCTCCAGAATTGCTTATCTTAATTGCCAGCTTTCGAATGTTAATGTCTCTCCTTTGCTAGTCTTGCTGCTGCTGCTGCTAAGAAAGAAAGGGAAAAAGAAAGAGATTACCTTTGTTTTCCCCTTTGGAACCAACTTTCTCTCTCACCAGAACCTGCACCACCTGGGTTTTGCAGTGCAACAGCACTCAGTAATATGAGGCTGCCTTTCCTCTTTCCTGTTTCTTCCTAGATTCTTCCTTCAGGGCTCCTCAGCCATGGATCATCGGGGCTCCCTGCACATTCAGTTGCTGTTCCTTTTCAGTCCACTTCTGATCTGGTCATCTCTCTCACTAGTGGCACTCCCTGCAGAATCTGAAATACTTCCCACCCACAACTCTCTAAACTTCCTACTCCTGTTCTTATTCACTTTAACTCCCCTAAGCCCTACATGGCAGCTTGCAGATGCTCCCAGTGAATTTAGGCTTCTTCTTTTTTTTTCCCCTATCAGGCTAAGTTCCTAGGCCTTGCACTGTTAGACCTCTTGGTGGGGGGCGGGGGAGGGAAATCTTTACCCTTGTTATATACAATACTGCAGAGAAGAACCACGTTCTCAAGCATGGCAGCTCAGCCTGCCAGAGGGCCAAATGACAAAATGGCCATTTTAGAGGGTGTACTATATCTGCATAATAAGTAATACGTTGCCTGGTGTGTACCAAGCATGGAACACTTTGTGTTCCTAAGGTGGAAATTAGTCTTTGGTTAAATATATTTGCTTATTGGTTAAGGTTTTATTTCTGCTAAAAGAAAGTAGGTCTGGTTTCCTTAACATTCATCAACAACTTCAACTCAAAATTGAAAATACTACTCTGTCAAAAATTAGCTTACTATGGCTTCTCCAGTGAGGTACTCCTGATGCTGAGATTTGAAACTTCCAAAGAAGCACTCAGACGGTGGATGCTGGGTTTGGAAGGTCAAAGGAACAGGCCTCCCCACCTAGAGATGCTCTTATAAACCAACAATCCATATACCTAAAATCAGCCCAATATTTATATGAAATGGAAATTCCAAAATTCAGAATGGCTTTATCCTTAGCCTGCTTTAACACACACCCCATAGTGGTCATGAAGAAACCTAAGAAAATTGCTTATGTGACTAGACTTTGCCCTTGTGGTACTGGAGTCATTGAAACTGTATGCCATGCCATTTTATATTGCCATTTTTATGGGGATATCCACTTTCATGTCACAACCCTTTTAATAACAACATTTCAGGGTGCTCAGATCTGATTTGAATTATTTATTTTCTAACAGAAATACATACATTTTGGAAAATGTTATTTTATAGCCTAAAATTTGGCACTCCCTCAAGTCCTGCTATGCTGCCTCATTGTGGCAGTATATGTACAATTGTGTGTGTTCATGGGAGGGATGAACAAAAAATGCTGGGAGTGTATGCCAAAATATATATAATCCCAGAGTTGCTCAAGGGGTGAAGGTCATCCTAGTTGCCCAGCTAAAGCAAGCAGGCACCTCTATTGGGCAGCAACAATATAGAAAGATACTGGAGGCACATGATTATTGTAGAGACAACAGCAAAGGTACCATTTCATACTATGTGGGAGAAGGCAATGATAAACCACTTCTGTATTTCTACCAAGAAAACCATTTGGATAGACAGTACAAAGCAAGAGACAATAGAGTGCCAGATGATAGAGCTTTCAGGTCAGATGGCACTTAACAAGCTACTGAGGAAGAGCTGAGGATCTTTCAGAATACAAATGGTGTTTATAACTTGACTAGATGGAGGCCTATGGGATGTCCAGTTACTGATGTTACCATGCAGGAAAAGAAAATCCAAAGCTGCAAAGAGAGAATTACAGTAGGAACATGGAACATAGAAAGCATGAAAGCTCAACAAAGTGAAAGATGAAATGAATCATTAACATTTTGGCATCAATGAATTGAAATAGATTGCAATTGGACACTTTCAGTCATACCATCATACTATTTATTACTCAAGCCATGAAAAATAAGGAAGAAATGGTGCTACTTTCATAGTCAGGAAGGGTACAGCAAGGACAATACTTGGGTATAATGTAATCAGTGATCAAATAATATCAATCTGACTTTGCAGGCAACCCTTTTATACAACAATTATCCGAGTTTATACTCGAACCACTGATGAGGAAGAAAAGGCTGATGAGTTTTATGGTCATGTTCAATATGAAATTGACAGAACATAAAAGCAAGATGTGCTCCTTCTGCAATGCAAAAGTCGCAAATAGAAAGGACAAAAATGTACTTGGAATATAGGGCCCAGGAAACAGAAAAGAATCAGGAGAATGACTTATCAATTTTTGCCAATTCAATTATTTCTTCATTGCTAACAAAGTATTCCAACAAACAAAATAACAAATATACTGTATACATGGACATGGAATACATAGAAATAAGATTGACTCTATTATTGGTACAAGCAGGTGGAAGAGTTCAGTTATAACACCAAAGAGATGGCCAGAGGCTGACTCTGGAACAGATCATGAGCTGCTCATGTGCAAGTTCCAAGTCAAGCTTAAAGCAGAAGTTTCTACAATCTGATCTTGAGCATATACCCACCATTTTCAAAGAGATCATCAGGAATTGCTTTGAAATCCTGAACTTCATTGGTAGGGAAACAGAGGAACTATGCAATAAAACTGAGTAGGTTGTTAAGGATGAATATGAAAAGAGATAGCCAAACATCAAGAAACAGAAGACAGCAAACTGGATGTCAGAACAAACTGTGGCAATTGTTAAGAAGAGAAGTCAAAGCAAGAGAGACAAAATTCTGTGGGAGAACCTTAACAATAAATAAATAAATAAATAAATAAATAAATAAATAAATAAATAATTCAGAGAGCTGTTAGAGGAGACAAGAAATAGTGTCACAATGACATCTGTATGGCATCTGTAAAGAGATCAAAGATGGAAACAGACATGGAAAAACAAGGGAAAAATTCCAAAAGATCTCTGCTCTCAGGAGATTGCAGTTTCAAACTGGTATGCTAATGGCTGCAATGAAGAGATAGTAACTGATTCAAGAAATATCCTAACTGAAGGAACGTACTGAAGAGATGTCAACATCCAAGGTGCCTTAAAGATATTTCCTACTTACAAGAACCTCTAGTAGTAGAAGATGAAGTTAAATCAGCACTCTGGTCATTACCAAGTCAAAAGGGTACAGGAACTGATGGGATATCCACAGATATATGACAAGCAACAGAAGAAGAATTAGTAAAGGTTCTAATTAAGTTATGCCAGCAAATATGAAGAATGACACAATGGCCAACAGATTGGAAGATGTCAGTTACACGCCAATACCAAAGGATATTTAACAGAGTGTGTAAACTGTTATACAGTATCCTTAACTTCACATGCTAGCAAGATAATGCTTAGGATTATTCAACATAGATTATGTAGAGTATTATGTGGAAAAAGAAATGCCAGATTTCAAGTTGGCTTTAGAAAAGGCTGAAGAGTAAGATGTATTATTGCCGATGCACACTGGATAAATGAAAAAGAGCCACACAATAACAAAACAAAATCAATATGTGTTTCACTGAATATAGAAAGGCCTTTGATTGTGTCAGCCATGTGAAGCTGTGCAATGTGCTTCTAATTGTCCTCATGCAAAACCTATTCCATGGAACGTAATCATCAAGACACAATCTGGAGAACATGGTGAAACAGAGTGGCTCCAGGTTGGCAAAGAAGTTTGACAAGACTGTATACTTTCCCCTTGTTTATTCAACTTATATGCTGCATATATATTGAGGGAAGCTAGAAGAAGATGAATGTGGTTATAAAATTGGAGGAAGAAACATCAATAACCTGTGCTATGCTGATTATGCTACTCTGATAGCTGAAAATGCAAATGTTCTGCAAGCTCTGGTAATGAAAGTCAAGAAGCACAGTGGGAAAAAAAAATAGGACTGTGATTAAATACAAAGAAGGCCAAACTAATGATTACAGGTACAGCAACCAGCTTTAGAACTGACAAGAATGATACTGAAATGATTAATAGTTTTTGCCTTTTAGGAGCAACTGTCAGCAGTAAAGGAACCAGAGTTAAAAAATATGGCACAGATTGACACTTGGTAGAATAACAGTGAAGGCCTTGGAATAGTATTTCAGATATTGTGATGTGTCTATACCTGCAAACATCAGAATCCTATAGGCAATGTTTTTTCCTTTTGACACAAAGTGAAAAAGCAGGATAGAGTATTGATGCTTTTGAACTTTGAATGTTGGAGAAGATTCCTGAGAATACCATGGAACAAATGATCATTGAACAAATCAATCCAAAGTTCTCACTTGAGAGGCAAAAGATCAGGTGTGAGTTATCATAATTTGGACACATCATGAGAAGGCCTAGCTCTCTTGAGAAGTCTCTAATGCTAGGAAAGGTGGAAGGAAAGAAAAAAAAGAGAATGACCAGCAGCAAGGTGGATGAACTCAATTATAGTGGCAATAGATACATAATTGGCAGACCTGAAGGATCAGGTTAAGGACAGATCCTCCTGGAGAAAATCTACAGCATGTATGTGGTCCCTAAGAGTTGACACCAATCTGATGGTACATAATCATCAAGTGTCATCAATCAAAATTCAGCAAAAGTTAATGTACTAATCTCAGAATATATGTTATCATGTTGCTCTGTTATCTACCCCAAGTGCTTTTCTGTTTCTGTTGGCTGTCACTTACTATAATAACAAACATCTATCTATCTATCTATCTATCTATCTATCTATCTATCTATCTATCTATCTATCTATCTATCTATCCATCCATCCATCCATCCATCCATCCATCCATCCATCCATCCAAGCCCAGTACATTCTGCCATCTTTTTTTTTTACTAGGAGATCCTGAGAGACTTTATTGAGTGCTTTGCTGAAGTCCAGCTACACAGTGTCTCCCACATTCCCATAGTCATTTAAACTGTATTTAAAAAAAAAAAAAAAAGGAGAAAGAGAAAATCTGGTTGGTTTGGTATTATTTATTCTTGATAAACCCCTGCTGGTTCCTGCCAAGCAACACATTCTTCTTGTTTAAATATTCACAAATCAACTGCTTAATACTGTTCCAGAGTTTTTTCCAGGTATCAAAGTCAAGCTGAGTGTTCTGTAGTTTTCCAGGTCCTTTTTTCCTCTTTATGAAGAAGGGAACATTTGACCTTCTCTTATCCTCTGACATTACACCCATCCTCCTTGATTCTCAAAGTTCACAAAAATGGACTCTCAGATGGTATCCACAAGCTCTTTCAATGTTTTTGGTTGTAATTGGTCTAGCTGGAGACTTATTGTTCATGACATATCCTAACCATATCTACACACCTTGGATTGCTATTCCCTCCACACATCAATTGTTTTGCCTATGTCCATTTAAATAAAGTTCCACTTTGGGACAAAAACCAAATCAAAGTAGGAGTTGAGAAGCTCTGCTCTCTCCCGATCACCTGTTATTATTCCACCATCTTCTAGCAGTGGACCTCCTTCCTTTCCATCCTTTTATTCCTGATACTTAATCTCCCCAAACCCTTTTTACTGCTTTATTGCTTTCTTTGTAGCCCTGAGTTTCTTTGGTACTTCAGCCTTCCCAATTTGCTTTGTGCAGATATTAGCTATTTGATGGGACATGTCCTTCATCATTTACATTCATCTTCCATTGCTTAGACAACTTTCTTTTAACCCTTAGCTCACTTTAGCTTCCCAGCCATCCATAGAGGTTTACTAAGTTGCATACACAGTTTTCTTTTTCGCTCATAGGGTGTGTGATTGCACTTCCCATATCTTATTTTTCAGAAGTGACATGAATTTCACTTCACCTAGTACTTGTTGAAATTCTAGGTTGCTGAACTCACCTCTCCTAAAATCTAGTGAGCATATATGGCTACACTCCAAGTTCTCTTTCTGCAGTAACTTGAACCTCAAATTGACTTGATCACCTCCTCCCAAATTTCTCAGTGCTTTTATCTCTTGAATCTGCTCTGCCCTAATAATTATGAATTTTTTTTTCTTAGTATGTGTTCCAAGATTTTATTATATTTTCTGTGAGATGATAGATAGATAGATAGATAGATAGATAGATAGATAGATAGATAGATAGAGTGATCTAATTTGTAGTCTAAGATTTATATGTCTGAAACATGGCAATCTCTGTTCCTAATAAACAGGTCACTAAGACTACAAATGGAATCTTTTGACTGTAAAACAAAAAATATTACAGCCATCTTCCATTAGAAACCAAATAAAGAAACAAAGAAACCCTCCTAAGTTAAAAAGTAAATAGCGCCAAAACCCAGCACTTTTTTTTCTGTAATTGAGCAACCTTTCTCCCTCTGGAAAATTTCATTCAATTTGGTGAAAAAGAAAAAAAAAAAAAAATACAGCCATTTTTCCCCAATATAGTCAATGGGAGACACATGGCTTCAGAGCTGGCAACCTTTAATTTCTTTCCATTGACTCAGGCTTTTTCATGAATCAATTAATTATGATTTATAACTGACTGTGAGGTTAGCTCTTTCCCACATAATTTTCTATTTTTTTCTGCAGTTTGGGGAATAATGCTATTTTAGAGCTCAACATACTCATCTCAAAATTATGAAGAATTTCCTTGCTGCTTTTTTGGCAGTTGCAGTCTACAGTGTTTGAGGGTTATGTAGTTGAGAGAAATCTTCAGATCTTTCATCCATGCTCTAGACACAAAATTATTAAATTAATTATTTGTGTATTTATTGATCAATGCACTTTGATGAAAAATTACAACAATAATATTAAATAAAAAGAACGTTATAAAACCGTTCTTGAGCAGTGTGAAATTATCAGTATACATTTTCAGAAAGAACTTTCCAAATTGTCTTGCCTCTTAAGCTTCTCATTAGTTTGTGTCTCTACAGATGTACGTGATTTGTAAAAAGGATAAGGAAAAATAATCTATTCCAGGATAACATTTGGGGGGGGGGCATTCTTATCAAACCTCTTAAAGCACTGGATAAGTTAACCTGTTTATCCTATTGCTGCATTGATTTTTCTTTTTCTTTTCCCCTCAATCATCTTCTTTGGGAGAAAATATCTTTTTTCAAAACTTTGTCTCATTTTTAGCAGGGTTTTCAAGGAGGGGGTTGACAACACCAAAATAAATTCTGAAGTACCCTGAGATTAGATTGATATAAAAAAAAATTCTGAAGAACAGCATATCTGAATGTGGTTCTAAGCAGTCTGGAGAACATCTGAGTTTGTTGAAATACCTTTCCCTGCCCAGAAGATGCTTTTCATATGAATAAAAAGGTATTTACTATGGAGTCCTTGGTGCTCTCTGAGCTTGGTTGTTTGCTTGCAGACACTTCATTACCCAGCTAGGTAACAACCAAGCTCAGAGACCACCATGGACTCCACAGTTCAACCCTGAGCTACATATATTCTCTTCTATGGGATATCTACTGCTCACACTAGCCATAATGTATGTGTTCTGCTGAGCTGAACCCACCTGATTAAGGATACAAGTGTTAATCAGCATTCTTCATAAACTAATTCCATCTTGAGTACTTCTAATTTCTATTTACAGAATAACATTATGCCCTACAAGTTAAATTCAGCTTGTTGAAATACACACACACATATGTATATGTATACGTATACATATACATATACAATGTCACTGAAATTATCTCTTAGGAACAGTCTGACAGGTCAATCACTGCAGATGGTAAGTGCTTTGCTAATTATACACACATTTTTTCAGAAACAATTGTAGAATATCTTGCCTCTGGAGAAATTTCTTTCTCCCTCATTGTTGGAGAATAGATCCTCTCTGCTGAATTAATTTTGTGTTTGTGAGTAGATAACAAACTGTCTATGCTGCATTGTAGGAAGAACTCTTGCTCCTTGTTCAAATATGCAACTGTAAATAAGTAGAGGATATTGCAGATCAACCATGCCATTCTTTTTAAATAATGCAATATGTGTAATTAGGATACTGCAATTACAAGAGTATAAGAGCTCTCAGTGTAACAATTAGTTTTTCAGGGGGAAAAATGTAATTTGTCCTAATGTAAATGTTTCCCCTTAATTCATATGACTCCCTTGAGTTGTTACAATAATAAACTAATTTCTGAAAATCTATGCAGTTGTTACAGCATGCTCCACATCCCAATATGTTAATCAAAGGGGAAAGCTAACTATAGTTTAAGATGATCAGCATTTCATTATGAAAGGAAGAAGATATGTCCCAAGCATTGTATTAAAAAGACAGCTGGCTTTTTAAAGGAACAGGTAGAGCCAAGGTGGTCTTTCCCTGCCCTCCCCCCACTGTTCTATTCCTATTCTATCTATCTTTTCTCTCTCTCTCTCTCAGAAAACTGTTGAATGTATGGTTCTGGATTTATACAACATAATCTCTCATTTGCCAGTCAAGGTGTCATTTTTTAACTAAATGCCCTTGCTTGTAGGTAAGTCTCATTGATTTCCGTCAAACCTACTTCCCAAGAACTATGCATAGGGTTATGGGCATATACTATTTTAAAAGGCAGGCTAGAAAAGCTAATGCTGCTTTAAGAAAATGTAGCAAAACTGGATTTTTTTTTTTAAGTATTCTTTGGAGTATGTAATTTTTCGAAAAGAGAGAAGGAGACAGATCAATAAAGAGAGAAAACATATCTGGGTTGCAAAGTTATGCACAGCCATCACAGAATTAGTTTTTTGTCTCTCACTAATGCCAGCTAGCAGTCATTGGAACATTTGCAGCCCAGGTAAAGGAGCCGTAATTAAGAGCATTTATTTTCATCCTGTACCCTTTTTATGGTGCTTCACAAGATAAAAGAAGACAAATTCCAATAACAATAAAAGAGCAGTAAAAAAAGTATAAAACTACATAAAAACCACAAAGAGAGTAAAAGCAGTATAAAATTGTAGCAATAATGGGTCCAGCTGAATACTCTAGAGAAATATTTTTACTGAGTTTGATAAATATTATTGGCTACTCTTGCAGGATACCTTTGATTTCATTTATTTGTGACTAGGGGGTTTTGATGGTCAAAGATGACACTTTACCAGTTGATATTGCAGTTTTATATCACAGAGTAGCTGGTTTTTTAGGTAGCAGAGCAAACCTTAACATTCCCTTTGAAAAGTCTCATTTTGAATTTAATTTCAATATTTTTTAACCTCATTTGGGAAGGCTATATATTTTTGTGATGTGTTCTGTACACTTAATATTCTAGAAAATCGGGGTTAAGTCACTATACCTGCACCTCTGTCATGACTGGCCTTTTAAGACATTTTTGCAGTGAATTCAGTGGTCCAAAATCATGGGTAACAACATGTAGTCATTGTAGGACTGGGTACTTTTCAAAGCATTGCCTTTGCTGGTTAAGTTGGTGATAATAAAACATTACAGCTCAATAGGATGACTGAAAGGCAATTGCTCAGTACTGCAACAATTTTCTTTTTTCTAAAAAAAATTACAGGCATACTGTTTCAAAATATTATGAATGTATTATGAATCATATTATCCATTACACTTAGTATTTTAAATTTTTGTTTCCTAATTATTTGATTGAATGAGCAGATTTCCCCCTAATTCAGATGGAATCAAACTGGAGGGCTGGGAGTCTAAGAAAGAAAAAGATTGGATTTAGTTTAGTTGTGTGTGTGTGTTTTCCTATACCTACACTGAATGCTTTTCAAAAACAGTAATAGTGATCAGAGCAGCAACCTCTGATCTTTTGGTTTCATGCTGTTAAATGGCTTGTTAATCACTATAATTCTGGGGGAAATAAAGGCAAAGCTGCCCCAAGAGCCACTACAATCAGTGCCACCTTAGTACAGACAGTCCTCTACTTACTTACAAACAGGTTACATTCCAAAAGGCTGTTCATAAGTCCATTTTGTTTGTAAATCCAACCAAGTATAAAAAAACATGCACAGTGCAGTTCTTACCTTACCTAAGTGGTCGATGTACCATAATACCTAGAACTAAACACTATGAGATCAGGATGGGGTAGCATCCAAAATGGTGTATGCTCAGCCTCCCAATGTGCAATGGTGTTGCCAAGCATATGTATGTGGTGTGCTGTAAACTAATTCTTTCCCACTTTCTCCCACTTTCTAGGTTGGAGTTGCGGACAGGTTTGTCCATGTCAGTGAAAGTTTGTAACTCAAAAGTTTGTAAATAGAGGATTGTCAGTACCCTATAAAGCCAAGGCAAGAATGAGCCAAACCTCATTCCACATTGAATGAGAGATAAGCATAGGTGCAATGTCCTTCCAGGGAAAATTTACCCAGCAAATTCCCCCCCCCCAAAAAAAACCCCTCAGGTTCTGTTATGTTAACATAGGGGGTGGTAAGACAATGTTCAGCCATATTACTGTTTGTCCTGGAGATACAGTTATGTCAATCTCATTTAAGTAGTAAATATCTATAGAAGTTCTTCAATGATGTAGAATCATTGTCATATCCAATATTCATATTAACCTATAGCCTACCAAACAGTAACTCCTATAATTTTGGACAGGGTTAAGTATAAAAATAAGCCTGATCTATGCAGTTTTTATAGCAGAATGGCTAGTTTTTCTTCTTTTGGAGTGGGGATGCTTCCCTTCTTTTCTACAAAAAGTGAGAAACAGCTGTCTGCAGACAAGGATTTGAGCAGTAGCCAGCTGTTTTATAACTGTGTTAGCCTCAAACCCTCATGAGAAATTTCATTCTTCTGGAAAATAAATTATAACATGGCTAAGTGGTGCCTGATAAAACTAAACAGAAGCCCTACTTCTCTATTTCAAATTTGCCCATATTCTCTTGGTAGACAGACAAATAAAAACACTTCATCAAAATCAGACAGAGAAACTCAGGAATGCTCACTGGAGACCACTAAACCTGAAATACCAATCAATTTTGCCGACTTTTTGTCACACTCGTGAGTCTCCTTAAGCACTGTCTTCTGAAGCTGCCAGAAAGCAGCTGCTAGTTATGAGAGTTCAAGTTAGGTGGGAGACTCTTACAATCCTACCTTGGAAAGCTGGTGAATCTGTGTGTATTCTCAGTGCTTCTTTTGTTAAACTCCTTCAAGTGCCATTTGCACTAGGCTGATCTGCAGGCGCTGATTTCCTCTGAAATGTCTATTTTGTCTTTCTGGGATTGGCTTTCAAGTTATTGATGACTGATTATAATTAGCACAATAGTACACATGAGAACAATATAGCCTAAAACTGACAGAACAGCTATTAAGATTACAAAGGCTGCATGCATATCCTTACTAATTTTAAAATTACAAGAAACATTGATTGTCATGTGCTTTCTGTTGGATCACCAGTGCTGAGAATGGCTAAGCATTTCCTCAGAATATACAAGCCTAGTACTCTCTTCCCTTTACGTAGAGGCTTCATTGCGTTGAAACAGAAAGTCTGAAAAATGTTTCTGTTCACATTCTGCTGAATGTGAGTAGAGAACTTGCCATAATTGTGCCACAGTAATGAATCCAATTTTAGTACCAGGGTCCATAATCACAAGGAGGATTCCATTTGAGATCAACTCAACCAATTTAGAAACTCCTGGGAAAAAGTAATGTTCTGGGGTGGAAAGTTTTAAAACTGAGAAAGTGGAATGTATATTTGCTAATTTTTTTTTTTTTTTTATGAGATCAACCGTTCAGTCAATGTGTGATTCAATGTGTACATAATTAAAAACAGTAAATAATAATAAACATTAAATTTAATAAAGCATATTGTACCAGAGACAACTGCAAACAACCTCAAGCAATGAAAAACAGCCAAGATGAGCATAAAACCTCCTGACCTAGGAGATGCTTGGGAGAAATTCCTGGTCTTCAGGGCCTTTCAAAAGGCAGACAGGGCCAGGACCATCCAAATCTCATAGGGAACACTGTTCTATAGGATAAACATGGTGACAGGGAAGACATGTCTTCTAGGTTCCAACAAATAACATTACTTAAGTGATGGAATTCAGAGAGCCTGTCAGATCTTATCAGATGCCCAACAGTAACTGCAGACAAGACATCCTATGGATAACCAGGCCCTGTGCTGCAAAAGGCTTTTGTAGGTAACACTTTAAAATGCACTTGAAACCCTAATGGTAACCAGAGCAGCTTGCAAAGCAGCAGTATTACATGGGTGCCCTGAGGTTTCTAACTAGCTTATTGAGGCTCTGAGTCACCATTACTTACACCTGTTTTTAATGGTTTTTCATCTTACTGGATTTATAGAGGTGCTGTGGTGGTGGTGATTTCCCTGGAAAACCGGTGAGGAGGAATTGGCTAGTAGTGTGTACCTCTTTCCCTTAGATGTATGATACACAGAACTTTATATTCCCATATAATGGTTAAGTATGTAATACAGGATTAAGCAAACATTTATTTTAGGCATTAGAGGATTATAACCTGAGTTATACTTTCTTCTGCCCTATCCTGGTGGAACATCTGTGTAAAGTAGGATAATTGTTCTCATCTTCAATCCAAAAACCCTGGAAAACAGATACTTCTTAACTTTGAGGTGGTCTCATCACCACCTCATATAAACAAATACTCTCCAACCTTGATGGCCCAAGGTTATGGATTCCTTAGCAGGGAACCTTGAACCTTGATGGACTCATTACTGGAAGGAGCAGGCAACACATTCCAGATAAGATAAACTAATCCTCCTTGTCCTTGGTAGAATCCAGTGAGATGAATCCATCAAAAATAGGTGTGAGTAATGGCAGTTCAGAGCTTCTATAAGTTCGTTAGAAACTTCCATGGGATGAAATTTCAATGCAGACTTAACCAGAAGGGTGCTACATATTTGCTGTCTTGGAAGGAATCTGCCTGTTGTTATCTTTTTAGAGTTCCTTGATTGGCAGAAGAGGCATAAGGATTTTTCCCCCCCTTTGACTTATTATATTCTTGTATTCTTGAATAATCTTTGTTTGCCTTCTTGTGTTGTATTATATTCTTCAGTATTCATGAATGTTCTTTGCTGTCTCATGTTATGTTATGTTCTTTTCTCATGCTGTCTTGGAATAAAACTTAAGTACTCCTACCAGTGTAGTCATTGCTTCTGAATCCAAAAGAACCTGCAACCAAACCTTGCTTGGGTGGGGACCGAGCAATACAGGTGCTCCTTTCAGTCCTATAGTTCTTGAGATGCTATTCTATAGGTTTAAATCTTTGTACTGTAATTGATCTTTCCACACCTGTTTGGATAATTTCTAAAATATTTCTTTACAAATGCTTTGCAATTTATTCTGGCACTAAGTAAGAAAAAAGCCTCAGGCTGCACTAAAAATGAATTGTTGATTTCTAACTGTTCAGGTTGGTTAGACAGAGCATCCATTGGAACAAGAGTACTTATTTTTCTTTTCTTTTTTTTAAATACAAGGCTGTAAGGTTGCTTGCTGTGATTTGTTTTTGTGTGTATGTGTGTGTATATGTATTATTTGGATGTTCATCCTCTCCCAGATCACCCTCTACCAATCCCTGCTTATTAATGAAGATAAGAGGCAATGAAATATTTAATGACAAAAACTCCATAAGCTTTTAAGAACTAATAATGATACTGAGATAAATACATATTAATAATGCCCCCTATTCTTCAGGAGAATTGTGCTGAGACATTTAAAGGGCAGGTCTCGTGAGTTTTTTTTTTTTTTTTAAATCATGCTCTGAAAATGATACAAACACTGAACATGGTTTTCATATATGTTAAAACTTTCCTTGAGGAAAATGTATTTTATTAAAATTAAAATAATCAAGCTGAATTGGTGGTTTGTAGATTTTTAACCTTTCTTTTCTGGAGAGCCCCCAACTTTCTGAATCATTGCTTAAAATGTTAGGGAAACAAAGCATGGTAGTATTAATCATGGCTAAGAATTATCTTTGCAATAAATCTGTGTGGGTTATTTTTAAGCTGTCATCACTGACATCTGACTGAAATACCCCTAGTCAATCATATTTTTTCTCTCAAATAAGTCATCTTTAGGAATCCTCATGGTACTGATCTGTCTCAGTCATAATGTATAGAACCAGCTGAACTAAAATCGAAAAGATTGCTACCTTGTCTTAACTTTTCCACAACAATCAAATTACAATGTCAGCAAAACAGAGCAAGTGATAGCTAGGAACAGAACAAGACAACACATACACTCACACACAACTTAGACATTTAGGACAGGACTTCGAATGTGTCCCATCAAAGCTAATTAACATTCATTCTGTCTCACCATTTTTACAAATTTTAGAGAAAATGCATCACACTCCAAGTGGTACAGATGTTATATCAAGCCATTTTTATTACATTTCCAGAGTAGTTAGCAAAGGAAGAGAAGCCAGTGCATCAGCAATGGTACACTGCTTCTGCAGGACAAAATTATATTGTTTTAATATGTATTCCATTATCTGTTGCAGAGAAGCTTGAATGACTTCACGTGGCTGATGAACTAAAGTTCCAGTTTGTCTCCCAAATATGTTTAACACAGTGAGTAAACTTAACATTATAACAAAAATAAATAAATAAGCAAGTAAGAATAGATCAATACCATTATTGAATTCATAATTAAATCACCATTGAAATAAACCTGCCAAAATAAATTGATGGTGATATACCAACTGGTTCCCTCAGACTGAGTCCATAAATCTAATACCTGACAGATGTTGTAAAAGTGACTATTTTTTTCCTTTGTGATAAGCAATCAGAAGCAAGAGGTGTAGAAGATACTCTGTATCCCTGGAATTCAGAAACAATTTTCAGGCTTTTGCTAATAAAACAGAGTCTAAGTAGTCAGGAAAAGGAGGAGGAGGAGGAGGAGGAGGAGGAGGAGGAGGAGGAGGAGGAGGAGGAGGAGGAGGAGGTGGTGGAGGAGGCACTGAACAATAGAAGACAGTATGGATAATCCCTGCACAGCTGAGAGTATGTACCTATGCCATATAAGAACAGGCAAACCATCACAGATGGTGACTCACTATTATAAGAAATTAAAACAGATACATGCCAACCCAACCTTCAACTCATGAAGCATGCTGTCTGCCAGGAGCAAGGATTAGGGATCCAACTGAACAACTTTCAAGACATACAGTATTAATTCCTGCTAAAACAAGTGAGGACAAATGCTACTGAAAGTAATAACTGTCATCATGTCATCACAGATTCTGAACATCTCAGAAGGAAGCTCAAGATTGTGGGGCTCAGGTGGCAATTTTGTTTATCCTTCCAGTCTATGAAAGAGGATGATAAAGAGAAAGAAAGTCACTGACTAGTGCAAATCACTGACTGGTGACATAAATGATGTCAATGGGAGAGATTTGGTTTTGGGGCGATGGTCTGACCAACCCATATGATGGACTATTGACCCAAGATGGACCCAAGATTGGCTAAAGCATGGTGAATTTGATTAGGAGGGTTTTAAACTAAATCCTCTGGGGTATGGAAATGAAAACACTGATATAAGGATATCACATAAAGATGTGAATTGTAGAAACTGTTAGTATTGATAAATGGAAGATACTGTATGAAACAACTACTTGTAAAATCAGAAAGAACACTGAGTCATAAAATTCAGGATTTTTATTATTTATATACTAGATCTATAAATGTTCAGGGAATGGAGAATAAAGAAGATGAGCTTGAGATCTTAGTACACAGTGGCAAATATAATTTAATAGGTATAATGGAGACCTGGCAGAGTAACTCACATGAAATAGGAATAGGAGGATATAATTTGTTCAAAAGGAGCAGAAGCAATAAAAAAGGGGGAGGAGTTGCATTGTTGTATGTTAAACATATGCATTGTTGCTTAGAAATCCAAATGAATTAATTTGTCAATGTTATAGAGATCTTCTGGGTTAAAATAAGTGAGGAACAAATAAAAGTTAGACTGTTGCTGGTGTCTATTATTAGTGTTCCTACCAAGGAGAAGATGCAGATTATGCTTTCAAAAGCAAATGCAGAGCTTTAAAAAAAACAAAAAAAACAATGAAGTTGTACCAATGGGACTTTAATTAACCTACCATCTGTTGGGAGCCATAGTTCTTCAAGTAAATTTTTGACTTGTATTGCTGATACCCCTTCAGACAGTAGAAAAAGTTGCAAGAGTATCATCCCTGTTGTTGTTGTTGTTTAGTCGTTAAGTCGTGTCCGACTCTTCGTGACCCCATGAACCATATTGCGCCAGGCCTTCCTGTCCTTCACTGCCTCCCTGAGTTTGCTCAGTTTCATGCTCATTGCTTCAGTGATGCTATCTAACCATCTCATCCTCTGTCGTCCTCTTCTCCTTTTGCCTTCAATCTTTCCCAGCATCAGGGTCTTCTCCAAAGAGATCTCTCTTCGCATTAGGTGGCCAAAATATCTGAGCTTGAGCTTCATTATCGATCCTTCCAATGAGCAATCAGGGTTGATTTCCTTTAAGATTGACTGGTTTGACCTCCTAGCAGTCCAGGGGACTCTCAAGAGTCTTCTCCAGCACCACAGTTCAAAGGCATCAATTCTTCGGCACTCGGCCTTTTTATGGTCCAGCTCTCACAGCCATACATTACTACTGGAAAAACCATAGCTTTGACTATGCGGATCTTTGTCGGCAAGGTGACGTCTCTGCTTTTTAATATGCTATCTAGGCTTGCCATAGCTTTCCTCCCAAGGAGCAAGCGTCTTTTAATTTCATGGCTGCAGTCTCCGTCTGCGGTGATCTTGGAGCCCAAATAAATGAAGTCTGTTACTGCTTCCATTTCTACCCCTTCTATTTGCCAGGAATTGATGGGTCCAGATGCCATGATCTTAGTTTTTTTAATGTTGAGTTTCAAGCCAGCTTTTGCACTCTCCTCTTTCACCCTCATCAAGAGGCTCGTTAGTTCTTCTTCACTTTCTGCCATTAGGGTGGTATCGTCCGCATATCTGAGGTTGTTGATGATTCTCCCTGCAATCTTAATTCCGGCTTGTGATTCTTCCAGCCTGGCATTTCTCATGATGTACTCTGCATATAGGTTAAATAAGCAGGGTGACAGTATACAGCCTTGTCGTACACCTTTCCCTATTTTGAACCAATCGGTTGTTCCATGACCGGTTCTAACTGTTGCTTCTTGGCCCGCATACAGATTTCTCAGGAGACAGGTAAGGTGGTCTGGTATTCCCATCTCTTTAAGAATTTGCCACAGTTTGTTGTGATCCACACAATCAAAGGCTTTTGCATAGTCAATGAAGCAGAAGTAGATATTTTTCTGGAACTCTCGTGCTTTCTCCATGATCCAGCGAATGTTGGCGATTTGATCTCTAGTTCCTCTGCCTCTTCGAAACCCAGCTTGTACATCCGGTAGTTCTCGGTTCATATATTGCTGAAGCCTAGCTTGTAGGATTTTGAGCATAACCTTGCTAGCATGTGAAATGAGTGCAATTGTGCGATAGTTTGAGCATTCTTTGGCGTTGCCCTTCTTTGGAATTGGAACGTAAACTGACCTTTTCCAATCCCGTGGCCACTGTTGCGTTTTCCAAACTTGCTGGCATATTGAGTGCAGCACTTTAACACCATCATCTTTTAGTATTTTAAATAACTCAGCTGGAATCCTGTCATCTCCACTAGTTTTGTTGTTAGCAATGCTTCCTCCTAAAGTCTACTTTACCCACTTTTATGCAGATAGCTTTATGCTGGTGAACCTCTTTAGTGATTATGTCTATCTTTCATTTCCTATGCACATCCCTTTTAATTTATGGCTCAGTTGAAAGCTCCCTATGCATCCACACCAGCTTACTAAGCTGATCCCCATTTTCTTCCTCATTAGAATTATGTATAACTGTACTTCCAGTATTTTATTTGTGAGACTTTATATATAATGTCACTTCTCTTTTGTTTGGCCCCTTCTTTTGAATAAGTTGTTCCCTTCCAGCTTGCCATCCCACTCCTGAGTTTTTTCCCATTAGGTTTCAGCAGTGTCTACTGAATCATATTCATCTTTTTGCATTAAGACTTCTACAGTAGCTCTTTCTCTGGAATTTTTGAGACACTGGGATTTTTTAATCAGGTTAGTTGTCCTATTTACTGTTTTCTTTATATGTTCAATGGTAGGTGCTTCCTTATCCTACATATCCTTCCTAGTCCTGTCCTCAGTACTTAGAATTGCACTGTGTTCTTCTCCCCCCCCCCCGCCCCCCCACCATTCACAATTCTCTGGCTTATGTCTGCAAGGCACTTTCCAAACACATTCTTCTCAGTTCTCATGGTCCATCTCTTGTCATCTCAGGAATATGTCTCATTATCAGAGAATCCAAACATTTCCCACTGGCATAATCTGTGTGGACCACTGTTCATTTGCCACATTTCTCTCCCTCTTCCTGCATCATATCCTTCAAGAAAAAGGAATGAGTACTGTACATCGTTACTTGTGCTTTCAGCTTTTTCATCATCCTGCCCCATGCTTCTTAGTCCCTTGCAGGGTTTTCTAAGGCTGAGTATGCTGTGACATTTGTTCCCACATGGATCAGAAGAAAGGATTTTCATCAGTGGGTTTAAAGAGTCTTGAGAGTCATTCCATCACATCCTAAAAGTTGGCCACAGGAAGGCAGCACACTTCTCTTAATTGGTTCTCCAGCTGACTGCTTGCTTCTTTAGTCCATCCCAGTAAACAGTCTCTGATTAGTACCACCCATCACCTCCTTTTCCTTGAGGCACAGATCGTTCCCTTGCAGGACCTCTAGCATCCTCTTCCTTAGTCTCTAGATTTGCTCTTCATTCAGAAGTCCTAAAATATTTCACTGTGAGGCTGCAGAATCTATTCTGAAGCTCTGGAATATAAGAGCTCTTCTTGTCAGCCTTGGACCTGTGGAGCTTTTGGGGATATTTTAATTGGATTCCAGTGGTCTCTTCCAATCTATAATCTATGAAGGGCTTGGTCAGCAACATTGTTTCCTAACAAGTTAACAAGCAAATATAGTGCTTGTTATATCTACAGTACCTCTGAATTATCAGTTGTTCTCTGACATAGCAGAACTAAAATCAAATAATATCTGTTATAAATATCCATAGAAATAGCATGCATGCAGAGACATTACTTGACTCTCGTCTGCATATGTTAATTATAGAATCAAATAATGTTACATGAAATTTATCATAAGAAGATGAGCCTCTCTTTGCTTTTTACTCTAAAATAAGTGTAGGACCACAGTCAGGATCAGACCCTACACTGTAAGAAGGATATTAAAGCTTTACCAGAATTGCTTGCTTTCTGAAATCATTCCCTCCCATGAGATAGTGGTGGGAACAGAATGCACAAAGGAGAAAAGGGGTCCAGTTGTGCATATTCACCTCTCTTTTTAAATGTCTGCCTTAGATAGAAAGGGAGAAATGGAAGAATGCATTTTAGAATGCACTAGGAAGACGCTTTAGCCTTCTCTGTTCCATGCGATAATCCAATTCCTTAGTGAGGCTTGAGCATTTTTCTTAAAGTGGACAAACCAAAAGTAGATCAACTGCACTCTGTGCATTTAATGTAACATGTAATGTTACCCATAAGAAAGGACTTAGAATTATTTCTCGGGGATAGGAAAACTGTGACCCAATGGCTTTTATTCTCCTCCAACTCACATCATTTCCAGCTGATGGCAAATTGTCAGGCCTTGTGGGATTTGGAATACAATAAAATCCAAACGGCGCCTGCTCCCTACTTTGTCTTAAGTGAAGGGAAAAATTGAACCATAAAAGGCATAATTTTCCTGTACCCAAAGCCAAAATATTTTTACTGTGTTACTGTTAATAGTCATTCCAAAAGAAAGTCTACATAAAAGTCCCCTAGAGTAACAAAAAGGTTAAATTAACAGATCTCTTGCACAATCAGAGTGACTGCTTTAATTGGTTTTGCAATTTTACCTAATAAGGGGCCATGGTATATGTTATACAGGGAACATGTTGACAATAATAATTAAATCTTCATTTAAGTACTTCTGTTGCGCAACGATAATAACATTTGACCTAAAAATCTCTCTAAGGTTTATGAATGGAGGTCATCACAACAGATTGTGCAAAATATCCCCTATCTTGAACCAGTAAAATAAAACACGAAGTATTTTAGAATTCATCTATCTATTCTCTCCAAAGACACTGTGGGCAAAATGTCATGATTGAAATATATTTTCTCAATGACATAAAAGTGAATGTTTGCTTCAGCTTTTTCATGATTTACTTTAAACAAACAATATTGCTGAGAAAAAGAAATTGGAACATTTAATAAAGTCTAGATCTATGTTATTGTCCAGCAAACATAATAATCTTTCAAATTCATCTAATCCCCAGGAATCATACAAGTGATTTGTGGCATCATTGATGTTACTATAAAACAGTTCAACAGTAGCTACTCTTTGTTCAGATCCATCTCATAATCATACTAGTAGTAATTCTGTGATTCCTTTCATTCTCCTCTCTTCCTCTTTAAAACAGATTTGTTTCTTCATTTGCTATGTATGTCTGGATGTAAAACCAAAATTAAATAATATAAATGAGATAAACATGAATTTCTGAAATACTGATTTTGTCTGTTGTGCTTAAGGGGCAGGTCTTTCAGCCAGAGTGTCATTTTTACCTGAGGTAGAAAATCATCACGTAATCTTCAGGAAACATATGAAACCATAATGCCACTTCCATTTTAATTGCAAAAGCAACTCTAGGATCAAATACAGTAGAATGGGGGGAAAAAAGTAGAATAGTAATTAAGAATAAATCAATAAATCAATTTAGCCAAGAAATCAGTTCAGATAGTCAGGTGAAATACATGAGTTTTAGGGGAATGACATTTTTAACCATCTCAGAAATTCTGCTGAGTCTTTGTTCTCCCAGGGCCTATATCCAACATTCATCACACAACACTGCAAATAAACAGATCCAGGTGACAGTATTATAATAAGATTTACCAGATAAATTGTATTGAAGTATTTTTAAAAACTTTTAAAGTTTTTATTATAGTTTTTATGTTCAGTACTGTTTGTGATATTTAAGTAATGCTATGATCTATTATTATCTAATAATAATGATAATTATAATGATAGTGAAAATGATAATGATAATGACAAATATAATAATAATAATAATAATAATAATAATAATAATAATAATAATAGTAAAAAACAACAGCAACTGATGTGATGAATTTGAGTCCAAGCATTTCATCTTGAGCTGTGGAATGAAATCAAGATAATCAGTGATGGATTGTTACACAGAAGACAAAAAAGAAAACAAAGAACACAACCCCTCCACCTCCCCCCCAAAAATTCAAACTATCCCCAAAGAACAGTTTCCCCAACCAAGAAATCAAACATCAAAGATCCTTTAATAAGACATTAACATACGATGTACTGTCTCTGGTGACTGAAGAGGCCAGATTGAAAATCCCCTTTTCCCTTAGCTGATAAGCAATGGAACTGAATTTCTAATGAACAGTGGCATTTCTTACATAAGCAAGGAAACGGGAATTTAGTGAAGTGATTAAACAAACTTAATTTATAGAAATAGGAAAAATAACTATCAGGTGATTTGAATGAATCAATTTGTACATCATAACTGATAAAAGCAGCTATCATTTTGTTTCAGAGTAAAGCAAGCCACAATACATATTTATGCCTACTTCTGTTGAAATATATTGAAATGTAATATTCTATTCTAGTTGTTTATAGCTTTTAAAGAATATACATTATTGCAACAATATGCATTATTGCTAATATAAAAAAGAGAAACTGGAAAAAAATATTAAAACAAAATAGGAACAAAAATAAACTGAAAAAGAAAAGAAAAAAGGGAAAGAAATATTGAATTCAAATGATTCTACAGAATGGTAGAAATAAGTCATGACATTCAAGATCTGCAGTCATAATCTTTTACTTTGATGAGTATCAAGGAAATTGTGGTGAGGCAAAGGGACTTTTTTTTTTCCTTTAACCCATTCTGTTTTAACAATCTAAACTCCCACAACATCCACCTAGTGTGCTGTGTACTCTTCGGGGATAACTCTGACATTTATGTGTTTACTCTCTGGGTAAAATAGCAAACTTTGAGATACTTAGACAATTACATTGGTAGAAAAAAAGTGAGAATTGGAGGGGCCTGCCATGCCCTTTCTAGAGCTGTTCATTCACCTTTGGTCCTCACCTGGTACTCAGCTCTCCCCTGTGGCTCCAAGGAGCTGTAACATGTGCAGCGGCCACACCCTGGTAAACCAACTTGGCAGATGGGCCAAACCAGGTGAGGGTAGCTGATGGGTCTTCAACCCTCAGTGAGGTAGGGGATTTGTCTATCCCAGCATGTGAAGTTTGGCCCTGGCAGACTGAGCAGAGGAAACTGATCAACGGTCCAATGATCAAGAAGCCAGGCCCAGCAGGCATTGTGGAGTGCTAAGAGCATGACAGGACACTTAGACGTCCTGCTCATCCACTGCAGCAGGAGAGGTCTCTAGCCATAACAGTTCTCTGTGTCACTGCATTAAGATCTCTGATGCTGAGAGAGTGGGACTGCTCCTGTGCAACAGCTGTTCCACTTAAAACTCCATTACACACAGGTTTCTGTGTGCAATTCATCTTCATCATCTGCAAATCATCTCAGCCCAAACCTAATTCATTGAGCCCTGCAGTGATGGGGGAGTGGTGAAACAACAGGTAGAGATGACCACTGGCAGTTATAGCCACAAACCTGCATGTGGGCAGCCTTTGGAGCAGTGGTCATTTGTCTCAGTACCTGGGGGAGCAGAGATGTCCAGCAGCAGCCAGTGTGACTGGGCAGCTCTTCTAGGATAGCACTGCCCACCCTCACGTGAGGGACGTGGTTAGAAAAGGTATCTTAAACATTGCCTGCCTCACAACATCTGGCTAGCTAACTGCAGCTGGCAGATCATCTCCTTAGTGTTTGAGCATCAAGAAAAATGAATAAAAGAAAACTCATTTTCGGACCCTGGAACATCCACACCTTGCTAGATAGAGACAAAGTGTCAAGGCCTGAAAGATGAATAGCACTCATAGCAACCAAACTTTACCATTTTAGCATTGACATTGTTGCAGTCAGTGAGACCAGGCTGGCAGATGATAGTTCATTACCAGAAGCAGTGAGTGAATATACATTATTTTGGAAAGGGAAACCACAGATTGACAACAGGATTCACAGAGTAGGTTTTGCAATTAAAACTGCTGTGCTGAAGAACATCTCTACTCTATCCACTGGAATAAATGAGCTCAGTATGAAGTTCCGGTTTCCTCTCAGCAAGTCCTCTATATCACCATTGTCAACACCTATAGACCACTCCCATGAGTCCAGATAGGAAGGAAGGAAGGTTTCTATGAGGACCTGAACCAGATTATTCGAACAACCCCCACCAGTGACAAACTTGTCATTCTGGGTGACTTCAAAACTAGGGTGGGGACAGACAACAACAACCAGAATGGAGTACTCAGGAGACATGGGGTGGAAAAACTAAATAGCAATGGATTACTGCTTCTGGACAAATATGCTGAGCACAATCTGGGCATCACTAACACAACTTGCAAACAAGTACAAATCTACCTGGATGCATCCCAGGTACAAACACTGGCACCTACTTGACTATGTCACAGTACATCAGTGTGACCTTAAAGACATCACCATCACCCAGGCCACGCAAGGTGCTGAGTGCTGGACAGACCACAGGCTGGTCTGGTTGGTCCTCAACTGCACATAGCCCCTACATATTGTAAGCAACGAAGGACTGTCAGGAAGTCATTCAACTTTGGCAGATTGCAAGACCCAGGCCAAGTCCAATGTTTCCAAGATGTACTTAATGAAAAACTCAGCTAAATTATGTAGGAATATATAATGTATCTGTTAGTGGATTAGATTATTGTGACTTGCAAATGGGATAAATAAATGCTTAAATGCTGTATGTTGAAAATGAATCTCTAAAAAGAGCAGTAGAAAGTAGTTCAGATTAGTATTGTTTTGTTTTGGGTTTTTTTGCCTGACTTTCTGGTATCCTTCTTTCCCAAACTATCTTTACCAATGGAATCATGCAAACAACTGAAATCTTCATTCTCTGAGACTGCAGATACTAGAATTTGTATCCCTTAAAATCTCCTTGCATCCTAATGGTTACAAAGTGTGTTTTTATCTGCCACTCTGGCAGAGGGTTCAGAAATCCAAACCATACATGAGGAGGTTGCAGGGCCAATCATATTATCCTGGCTCCCAGTAATGGACCTGAAGCCATCTGCTCTGGTACCTACAAACCTGACACCTACATTTTCCCACATGTGATTGACATGGAAGAAGGCTACACAGAATCCTAGAGTTGAAAGGTATCTTAGATACCTTCTAAGGTATCTAGTCATCTAGTCCAACCTTTTGCTCAGTGCAGGATCCACCACTAACTCTGACAGATGATTATCTAACCTCTGTTTGAAGGCTACTAGAAGAAGAACTTGCCACTTCACGTGGCAGCCTATTCCATTGACAGAGAACTTGTAGCATCATTTTCTCCTACTATTCCTGAGTATTGGGCTAGATTACTGCTTGCCAGTTACATAAAAAAGGGGTAAAACCAATTCAAATATGCTATTATTAGCAATACTTCCCTAATTTCTAATTTCCCCCTAAAATAATAATCCGATACTGCCCAGAAATTTACAGATGATTATTTTGCCAACACTGCACACAGAAGTGATTACTTTCTGTCTCTGTGAAATATTTGACAACAAAAAAATATTTTATACTATCTTGAAGCCAGGGAAATGGGATTGTTTTCCTTCCAACAATCATGGGCTTCTTTTTTTTTAAGGTTTTCAAATAAATGCCAGTTTTAGAACTGCTTTTGCTTTCTTTAAAATAAACTATAAGCATATAGGGAAAACCAGATAAATAACGGAAGATAAACATTATGCTCTTATAATCCTACCATTGTAGTTTCCCACCAACTAGACTTCATAATTCTTGAATGTATTTCTCCATTGGAAATCTTGGCTGAAGTCTTTGTATATGTACAGCAAGCAAACCTGCTCTTCTTTGCCCAAAGTTGTTCAATACAGTAGTCAATCAGAATTAGTTGGGGCTGAAAAAGAAGGAATGGCTTTTGAAGAAGGATCTAAATCAATGTCAGTTTACATCCAACACCTTAAATTAATAGAAGTGTGGACTTTGATGTGTCATCTCATAATTATATTAAGACTGAATATGTACAATCAGGCATCTGCTTTAAAGGAACAACATACATTTTAACTAATCTGTTAAACATTTCCACAAAGCATAAACCTGCTTAAAAAAAAAAAAGGCAAATGACATTTTTGGGAAGTGGGAGGGGGCTTTCAATCCATTCTCTGTTATTTTCTCCTTTCAGCTATGCTACTTTGGGGAAGCACAGAACAAATGTGAATTCACTTTGGAATGCTAACAAAATTAATGACTTTGCAACTACTTAATTATAAGGATAATTTATAATTTATACTTATCATAAGGTGTGTGTCATTTTGTAGCCAGAACAGAAAAGAATGAACAAATACCAAGTGCTGAATGAAGTTGAGAGCAAGAGACCTGCAATCCTCCCAAGATTATGAAACATTCAGAGCCCCAGAATAGTGAGGGATGCTGGCAATTACTGTTCATGCTCCTTTGAGCTGTAAATCTATGCCTCCTCCTTGATCATCCTTGGATGAAAACAACATCAGCAGCAACAACATTATGCTAATGTTCCTACAAATGTTAAAAGGTAACAAAACAAGAGGTGATTGAAAACCTTCCTCATGATAACTTCTTGATTCATTAGTTATAAAACTATCAGTATTTTTTTTTTCCTTCTACCCACAGCCATCTCTTCCTCCATCAGAGTTCTTAAGCAACAAACGGTGGCCATCTGACATACTGACTTCTCTCATAATCCTATCTTCGAAATTAGATGAGTTGGCTTTGAGAAGGGGGAACTGGGTTTTGAGACTAACTTTCCTCCCATAAAACCTTGGTTGGAAACACTGATACATATTTTATCCCCACCCCCGCAAAACTCCACAAATCACTTTTTTTTTCAAAATGTAGGATGGAAGACCCTGAGATTTAGAAAAAATAAATGTATAAAAAAGCTTACATCTGAAGCGTTTATGTTTAATTGGACTAGGCATGCTTCAAAAATTATTTGGATGAAGAGCTTTAGACCTTGGCTGAACACAGCACTTTCTCCTATTCATTAAAGCAGCCCATCTTTTTAAAGGTTTCCATGGAGGGCATAGAAAATACATACTGTTGTTTTAAGGAATCCGCTCATTATATTTAATGTCACTTTCAAAGAACTTACACTTTTTTTTTTTTTTAGATTTGTGCAACAGCTTGAAAGATAGTCAGTTTTAATTAATAGGAGAGAGATGGCACACGTGCTCTTGTCTGGGCCCCAAAACAATCATTCCAAATAATTTTTAAAGAAGGCAAGCCCTAATATTCCACCTCATTTGTGGTAATGACTCAGGCTCTTTTTTGTCTTGAGCCATGATACGGCAGACAGATAAAACATAGACTACTTTGGGGATTAGCTGTATCTATTGAATTTGGTACAATGGGGAATGCTATCTGTTTCACTTTTTTTCTGATAAACCTACCAAAATGTGTATTTTGCTTTTTGTAAATTAAAAAGAAAAAAATGTGAGGGGAAATAAAAGTGGTAGTATCATTTATTCATATGCCAAACAATTTTATATAGTAAATAATGCAGGACTTCATTTTACAGTAGCTAGGTTAGCCAATTTTTCCTACAAGTCCATAGTAGAATAATACTAAGGGTTAGTGTACAAGTCTCCCAAAAGTCCTGAAAATATACCAGATGCTCAAGTCTATGAAGGCAGACCATTTTAAACGATTCACTGCAACAGAACCGACTCTCAAGAATTAAGTTCTTTAATACGGTCTTTATCAGAGGAATTTCTGATTGATATTGGAATAATACCTTTATTATGCCAATTCAAAGACATGAAACATCATGTAAATTTTTGAATTCTCAAAAACTCTTCATCAGGTAATGTGGTAAATAATGCAGGAACAGAGAGCAGAACAGGCATTTGAATTGGTTTCATGTGCCCAAGATACAGAGGAAAAGTAAAATAGTTGATATTGTCAGATTTCCATAGAAACAAGAGTAAATAGAACTTCCCTCTATTCTAAGAAATGGCAGCCATAGCAGATGGTTGATAGCTTCTGAGTGATTAAAAATGGTAGATCAGAATGTATACTATAATATACATTTTATAAATGATATACATTTTATTAAAAAATGTGATCTATACCAGTATAGATCAGAATGTATATCAGAATGTATAGCTTTCCAACTTTTTTCTGCTGTCTTGCAACGCACCCTCTTTGAAGAAGAGACTTTGCATTTCTCTTGTCTCTAGGCTTCATTATGTCCAGCTATTACATTCTGTCCATTTACATTCCCTACATTCCTGCTCTCTCTCATTCAGATAAGTCTGCCAACTTAGGCTGGAATTCCCAACCATTAACTGAGCCT
The DNA here is from genome assembly GCF_059951505.1 of Python bivittatus. Classification (NCBI taxonomy): domain Eukaryota; kingdom Metazoa; phylum Chordata; class Lepidosauria; order Squamata; family Pythonidae; genus Python; species Python bivittatus. The sequence continues at coordinate 16,586,462 of NW_028277035.1, forward strand.
GAAAATGTAAAATCTAGCTGTTAACTCTCTTCTGTTTTCATCCTTTACTTAAGATATGCATGTCCTTGGTAGCTGGCAAAAGAACATATAAAATTACACAATTACTTGTATTATCAAAGTTGGAAATAATTTTAGAAAGTATGGTAGCTGCTGCTGCTGCTGCTGCTTGTGATTTTAAAATATTTTTATTTATTTGTTTATTTATTATCAAACTTGTATGCCACCCATCTCCCCCAATGGGTGACTCTGGGTGGCTCACAATAATAAAAAAGAAAAAACACAGGTCCCTCCAACCATGGATAAAATCTATAAATAATTAAAAAACATATTAAAAATGCCCTAAAACCTCCTATAATTTTTAGCTCTAAAAACCTGCAAGATGCTGGAGGGGGGGAACAAACCCATCACCCCACCAGCCATCTCCACAGGTGCGGGCCCCCCTCCAGCCCCCAGGCCTTCTGGCAGAGCCAGGATTTAATCCCTTTCCTGAAGGCCATGAGGGAGGGGGCACACCGGATCTCAGGAGGCAGGATGTTCCATAGGGCGGGAGCTGCAGCAGAAAAGGCTCTCTGCCTAGACCCCACCAATCGAAATTCCTTGACTGGTGGGGTCTGCAACCTGCCCCTTCTGCTGGACTGAGTGGGGTGAGCTGAAATGACCGGGGTGAGGCGGTTCCTCAGATAACCTGGTCCTGTGCCATGAAGGGCTTTAAAGGTAATGACCAACACCTTGAATTGGACCTGGAAACAAACTGGTAACCAATGCAGCTCACGCAACAGCGGTGTTATACATGCCCTCCTAGGGGCATTAAGAACTGTCTGCGCTGCTGCATTCTGCACCAGCTGTAGCTTCCGGATACTCTTCAAGGGTAGCCCCATGTAGAGCGCATTACAGTAATCCAACCCGGAGGTGACCAGGGCATGAGTGACCGTGCGGAGGTCCTCCTGATCCAGGAAGGGGCGTAACTGCCACACAACACAAAGTCGTGCAAAGGCCCTCCTAGCCACGACTGCCACCTGCTCTTCGAGCAGAAGTTGTGAGTCCAGGAGAACCCCCAGATTATGCACCAGGTCTGTCTGGGGTAGTGGAACCCCTCAAGAACCAAAGATGATAAGCTTCTAGATCTTGAGGCTCCCCGTATCCACAGCCACTCTGTCTTATCAGGGTTCAGCTGAAGCCCCCTGTCCCCCATCCAGGCCCCCACAGCCTCCAGGCACCGCGAGAGGGCAGTCACAGCATCACTTAAAGCACCTGGGATGGAGATGTATAATTGGGTATCATCAGCATACTGATGATACCTCACCCCATGGTGCCAGATGATCTCACCCAGCAGTTTCATGTAGATGTTAAATAGGAGTGGTGAAAGCACTGACCCCTGTGGCACCCCACAAAGTAGGGGCCGGGGGCTGGACCTCTCGCTCCCTATCAACACCGATTGGGTTCGGCCTTGGAGAAAGGAGCTGAACCAGCACAACATTGTGCCACCCATCCCCAACTCCTGCAGCCAACTCAAAAGGATACCATGGTCGATGATATTGAAAGCCGCCGAGAGGTCAAGAAGAGCAAGGATGGATGCACTCCCTCCATCCCGCTCTCGCCAGAGATCATCTAAAAGTGCAACCAATGCTGTTTCTGTTCCATAACCGGGCCTGAATCCTGACTGATAGGGGTCCAGATAATCTGTTTCCTCCAGGATCCTCTGAAGCTGCCACGCGACCACCTTTTCTACCACCTTCCCTAAAAAGGGGAGGTGGGAGACTGGACGAAAATTATCCAGGAGGGTGGGGTCTAGCAACGGTTTCTTGAGGAATGGGCGGACCAAAGCCTCTTTGAAAGGCTTCGGAAACACCCCCTCCTGCAAGGATGAATTAACCACTGCCAGAACCCACCCTAAGCTACCTCCTTGGTAGCTTTAAGTAACCAGGAGGGACAAGGATCTAAACCACAGGTGATTGCACTGATAGCCCCAAGGACCCTGTCCACTTCCTCAGGGGCAACAGGATCAAACCATTCCCAGATAACTGGGTAAGAACACTCCCTGGGCAACTCCCCTGAACCTGCTCCACACTTGGCTTCCAACTGAGAACGGATCTGAGTGATTTTATCCATCAGGTATTCAGCAAATTCCTCTGCATGACCCTGCAAGTAGTCCTCCGCCCCCCCTTTTCCCAGGAGGGCCCGGGTGACCCTAAACGGGGCTGCAGGGCGACACTCTGAGGATGCAATAAGAGCGGAGAAATGTTGACGTTTCACCGCCCTTACTGCCACTAGGTTGGCCTTAATAGCAGCTCTAACCCGTGTTCGGTCTGATTCGTCCCCAGTTTTCCGCCAGCGGCGCTCTAGACGTCTCTTAGCCCTTTTCACCTCCCTCAACTCCTCCGTGAACCACGGGGAGCGCCGGGGGTGATGGGCCAAGAGAGGACACACAGGTGCAATCCTGTCCAAGGCCCCAGCCACCTCCTTGTTCCAGGCTGCAGCCAGAGCCTCCACTGGGCCATGCAGCAAGGCCTCAGGAACAACCCCCAGCTCCCTTTGGAACCCATGCAGGTCCATCAGTCATCGGGGACGGACCATTCGAATGGATCCCACCTCCCTGCGGAGGGGGGCAGCATAGGAGAATCCCGCCACCACCAGGGAGTGATCTGACCATGACCGGGGGGATAATATAACATCCCCCACCAGATCACCAAAATATGTAATAGTAACCAGATTGCTTTACTCTTTAGGATCTGATCATTTGCACCAGCCCAACCCAAAAAAATCCTACAAATGAGACTAGAAATATGATCAGAGTTTAACTAAATCTCTAAGTAGTCACCAATACTAGATAAGTGACTTTACACATCCACTATGCAGTTACAGTTGAAAAGAAATAGCAGTTACGGACAAATTGCTTTACATCTTATGGTAGCATAAGCATTATATACAAATTATATATATTACCAGTAAAAATCTTCACAAAACAAATGGCAAGTAGCAAAAGTACATTCCTTCAACCCTGATGACTTCAGAGATAACAATTACTTAATTCCATTGGTTACTTAGGAGTTTCTGCTTCAGGCCCAGATAAGTAATAATATCTGTCACTTGACTCATTAAAGCACGCCAAACCATTTAGTATTGTTACCGCAGGAGTTGTTAGGCGCATTATGTCAGTATGAGATGTTCTGCTTCAGCAGAAACAATTGATCAATCCGTGCTAATTTCAGATATCTATGAATTGGATCATGATGCCTTGTAATTTCATAGCATGACAGACATACAGAGTATTGTTTTCACTGGGTAATTCCTCATTTTTGTGCCTATTATTGAGAAAAAAAGAAGCTTCTATATGATCTGCTTCAGGCTATGTAAATGAATGTGCCAAACACTTTTCTTAATAAATGAGCCACCGCTGATTATTTTTGGTAACATTTGCTGTAGTTAACGGTATCATCCATCTAAGGATCCCCTACATTTATCCTGCTCATATGATAGTTGAAACCTTTGTGGAAGAGTCATTAATATCTTTGCATATGTCGTCAACCCCAAATGCTTTGATCATACTACGATTTGCCCACCCCTCCTTGTCATCACTAGTCTCAGATGAGTTTTGGCTTATTTGCTTTGTACATCAAAGGCATAAAAGGACCTCTCAGGCTCTTTGTCTTTCGGACAGCACTTTTGATGTCCTTTGAATATACATGAGCCATATTGTTGCTGCAGTATGAAAAGGAAAGGCCCGGTGTGCATATGGTGGACAATCTGACTCGAAACTTGCACAGTCTTTCATCAGAGACAAGCGGTGCACCTGCAAAATCCCAAAGGCCATGGGATTGGACCATAACCATAACAGATCCTGCTAATATTTTAAAATGAGCAGCAAATCCTTTCAAGAGTGTATTGTACCTCAGGGAATGATGGGCTTTTTATCATCTGGGAAGCAAAACCTGTCTTTCCAGTTTCCATAATACTAGCTGAAAGTAGGTAGCTACAGCATTCAGGTTCAAATATCATCAAAACCTACTGGAATTATGAGTAACATCTTATGATAGCATGAACATCTTGTGTTAATCTCAAAGTCTGCAACCACTTGTTAAATCACAGTTTCCTACTTTGGGTGCCATGAAAAATGGTGGTTTAGAAGTCAGGATATCAGACCAAAGACATGTGCATAAGGAAAACAAGGAAGGGAAGATCAAGGAGAAAGCACACAGTTCACATTTCTGATCTTATAAAACATGGTTTATTGGATCAGGGTCATGATTTCTGAACTCAGCTGCAGCTCATGTTTTATTAAATTTTAGTCCTACTGATTTATATCTGCATTAGAATAAATGTCATTGACATTTGAGTTCCAGTGCAACACCTACATATTTGATTTCCCCCCCACAACCATAAGTTGGGAGACAACTTATAAAATTATAAAATTCCCATCATATTTCCCACTGGGAATGATGCATGATTTGCTATTTTAAATTACCAATTAATATTTGGTAATTCTCCTACATTATACAAACTATCTAACTCTCAGCTTTAGAAAAAATAAGGTTTTCTTCATATTTATCTTTATGTTATAATTTTCTTCAAATATCCACTGAGTGCATGGACCAATGCGATTAAATGTATTACAAAGAAAAAGCCTTTTCTTTTCCCCTTCTTACATCAATAGTCAATATCACTTTCCTTAACATTTTGACTTATTCTCCATTTTTGTCTCTCCTGCATAAATATTCCCATATAGGACAATTTATGTAGCACTAACTATGACTTAGACCCCAGCTCAAGAAAAGACAATAGGAAGTTGCTTTTTATTAAGTCAGACTATTGATCTACCCAAACCAGTACTGCTGACACTAATTGGTTGTAGCTCACCATGGTTTCAGGCAGCAAAGTCTCCAATCATACCTGGAGATGTCAGGGATTGAACCTGTGATCTTCTTCATTTTTTTTTTTTTTATTTTACCTTGTTTTTCCTTGAGCTCTCTTTGTTGAGCTCTCTGCCCATCTTAGTTCATGATATTCAGTAAAAAATATTATGAGCACAAAATCATGATCATAATTAATCAATCCAAACTTTCAATAACTGTGCTTGATTGTTAATGACTTCCATTAAATATTATTGAATATTGGTCTCCACTGAGACCAATAGGAGCTTTTGTTAAACATTAGCATTTTAAAAACAAAACAAAACTCACTTTTGCTTTTAACCCAAGCAGTTTGAATGCAAGTATGTCAGTGAGGACTAGAGAAAATATCAGCTTGTTACACAAAGTGGCTTGAAGCTATCCATGTTGAGAGGAAGGCGCCACATCATTGGAAGACTGATACAACATACTTTGTTCTGGACACTTTGGGGTTGGCAAGACTTAGATAAATTAAAGGAAGACCAATACAACTGATTAGGTAGCTGGAGGGATTGATTTAAGTGCCTTAAAATAATTGAAGCAAACATCAAGTTTGGAGGATTATTTAACATTGTACAAAGAGTGTTAATTAGGGCTAATGAGATAAAACTAAGAATAATAAATGTGAACTATTAGGTAAAGCATCCTAAAAGCATTATGCTGCAGGCTAAGCTCCCAAAGAAAGAATGTGACTTGCCACTCAGTTTTTGCACTTTAAAGCAAACACCTCAGAGCATAGGCCTTCATATGATTAGCCTCCGTTTGTGTGAATGGCAATCAATTACAAATGTTAAGTATCTAATTAACAGCCTATCTTTCTACTCAAATTAGTGGTCAGGTGATTGACAATTATTTAAATATAGAATACAAATGTTTAAAAACATAAAGTTAATACTAAAACACTTTAACAATTAAAGCCTGGTGAAAGAGATGTATTTCTATAGATGATATAAATGAAGATACAGTAAGGGCTGGGCAGTGACACAAGAAAAGGCCCTTTGTCACATATCAAATAATTGAGCTCTGTAAATGGGGGAGGGGGGCATCTTCAGAAACACTCCTCTTGTAGATCTTAATATCCAGATTGGTTCCTGTAATTGCTTCCAATTAGCCTCTCTCTGATAGCTTATCTGAGGGAGTTCCTCAGCTTCCTGAGGGCTTCCATGAGATGAAGCAGCAGAAGAGATGCCCAGAGCACTGGTGGAGAAAGTTAATGAAAGGCCATGTCTTAGCACTTTGTAGCAATGATAGTGGTGAAGTATTCATGTTTCTCTGCTCTTACTGCACAAGTGGATGTTAGTCTTCAGCAAATTTTGCCCCTGTGATTTTTCAGGTTAAATTTTGATCCTTATCTTGAATAAATATTAGCAATTAAGAAAATGGGGTAAACTGATGAAAATACATAAAGGCAAAGAATATTAATTCAACTTGCCAACTGGTCTGATTCATTCCAGCAGGATGGGCATTCTCTGAGTCCCATCCATTAAGTAATGTCATCTTGCAGGACCCAGGAAGTGCACCTACTCTGTTGCAATCCTGCCCTCTGGAATGATTTACCCCCAGAGTTTCAGGTGGATACCACCCTTGGTCATTCAGAAAACTACTGAAGACCTGGTTGTTTTCCCTAGCCTTGGGAACAGGGTGATTGTGGAGCACTTTTTTGTCCTTTTGTCTGTTTTTGTTTTGTTTTGGTCTTCTTCTGAATATTTTGCTCTTCTTGTCAGTTGTATCTTTTATAAGATGAGGGAGGGAGGGAGGTTCTAGATGTAAGCCACACAGAGTCATTTGGGAGTTGGTCAGCCAAGCAAACATATATTTTTACCAAAAGGTAAGAACACAAGGCATCATCTTGAGGGAACTGAAGGATCTTACTGTCCCATCTGGATATACAGATGGGTTTGAGAGGTGATTGGACCAGGCTGTTAACCAATGAGGTGGCTGACCTGACAATAAGAGCTCTGATGGACACATAAGAAGATACCAGCATGGAACAGCAGACCAAAGGCAAAGGGTCAGTCAAAACCTTGGGATGGTATAGGAGGTGACCAATCAGCTGGAGAGGAGACACTGAAAACCTGGACTCCTGAAGAGATTTTGAGACAGGAGGGCAGAGAGCTTCAATCACCAATGCAGCTTGGCTTGGATTCTTCCCTGCATCTGCTTGTGTGTATTGGATTTTTCAATTGGGCAAGGTATCCAGTTAGTGCCTGCACCCTTAGATTTACTTTTATCAATTACGTAAAATTACATAATTGATAAAAGTAAATCTAAAAGAGGGTTCAATCCTGAATTGATTTTATCTTGTTTTGAAATGTCTTACTTGTTTGATAAGTAAAGATAGACGAAAGCTTAACAGAAACTTGGCTATCTTGCTCTTGCATTTAAGACATAAGGTTGAACTTAGCTGGCATTTTCCAGTGTTCAAGAGTGTCAAGGAGAAAATGAAAGAAGTGTTGGTGATTGGTAAGACTTTTCTTAGCTATTCCTCTGGTAACTCACTTTGTCAATTTCTAAGAAAGTCAAATAAAGATGTAGTGTCTGCTGCTTTAAGCCTGAGAATGTTCTTCAATGCTCTAAGTCCAGGAGCAAAGGACCAATGCCTGTCTCTATCTATCTATCTATCTATCTATCTATCTATCTATCTATCTATCTATCTATCTATCTATCTATCATCATCATCATCATCATCATCATCATCATCATCATCATCATCTATCATTCCCCCCTCTATTAATTTTTATATTAGCTTTGTTTTTCTATTTTTAATGTTTTAAGTAACTAATAATGATAATGGTTTTAGATATTTATTAATTGTTTTAGCTCTCTTATATGCCATCCAGAGTCACTGGCTTTGTGAGATAGGTGACTATATAAAATAAATAGATAGATAGATAGATAGATAGATAGATAGATAGATAGATAGATAGACAGACAGACAGACAGACAGACAGACAGACAGACAGATGTTATAGCCAACATCTACCAGTGGAACTCTTGGTGGCAAAAACAATAAAATATTATACAATTATCAAAATCAGAAGAAAAAAAAAACAGGGAGAAGGAGGGGAGAGAAAATGTCAAGGTTCCAATAAAAAGGTCAACATCCATAGATCACACACAACCATAGCAGGCTTCCATTAACATCCTGGTCCCAGCTCCTAGTAGAAAAAGTAGATCTTCACTGTCTTCCTGAAGGCCAGCAGGGTCAGGGCCATCCATATCTGCAGGGGAGGGTGTTCCATAAGGGAGGCACCATGATGGAGAAGTCATGCAAGTAATCTGGATTAAGGTGACAATTGGTGCCTTGAATTGTATCTGGATGCCTACTAAGGGCCAGTGCAGCTTATGTAGCAGCAGTATTATGTGGGCATACCATGGTTAAGGTTATAAACTGAGGCTGTAAGCTTCTTCTTTGGAGAAAGTTGACTTTGAGCACAAGATGTCAATGTTGACAAGACTATTTGAGTTTGAGGGGTCAAAATTCTCTGAAGAGGTGGTTGAGTTATTTGTGGGTATGCACTTGAGTGAGTGGTTATTTGTGTCAGGTTCGCCCAGCACGGGGCTTCGGGGAAGCTCGCAGCCAGACCACGCGAACTCCACCGGCGGCAGCTAGCGAGGAAAAGAGGAACTGAAAGAGCCGCTAATTAAGGGGCCACCTGCGCCCAGCCAAACAGGAAAACCGCAGCGGAAGCTTTAACTATACACTGATAACGGCGCGAGCCAACAATGAACGGGGCCGCAGGCAGCGAAACAAGATCGCCGCGCAGCACAGAACCCTCGGGCTTGCACGTAACGGGGGGGGGGGACCAACCCAAGCCGGAGGGGACTGCCAATCAAGGACAATGGACCCTGACCGAACCTGCCATCATGGACAATCAAGAGGGATTATTGGGGGGCCGATAATCCGCAGCGGTAACGCGATCGCGGGGCGGAAAAAGCGCGGGAAGGGGGGAATATAACGAGTGATGCAATTGTACCAAGCCGGTCCTGGCTTTGCTTGTGACTGCTACGTTACGCATGAGTAAACCTCTTTTGTGAGCCACACGTGTCACGAGAGTTTCTCTGTCGAACGGGGCAAACCTTACATAAAGCCAGGATTCACCATTAGTGCTACCCGGTACCACCGAGGAGCGTTTCCCTTTCTAATACAGGCATGACCAGTGACGAGGAATCCGTGGGTCAGCTGGAGCACGAGGAACCCGGGCTCAAGGAGGGACGGTCAGAACCACCCGGGAGCAACGGGACAGCGGCCAGGGCTGGGGACCCTCCAACCGAGCGGTGGTCGATGTGCGTGAACCAAGGGCCAGACAGCTCAGGCGTGACGATGACCCGGGGTTCGGGGCCCCGGAACCGCGAGTGGGACGAGAAGCTCGCCCGACTAGAGGAGAGGGTCGAGCGGCGCCTAGACGCCGTGGAGGCGATGCTCCAGACCTTGCGACAGAGAGCGGGACCATCGGCGGTGAGCGATGGCACGAGCAACAGGGGTGGCAGCCCGGCACCCCAGCCGGCACCGCCCACGATGCCCCGGTCGGTGGACCGACGGGCGGCAGATGCCCTGAGACTTCGAGGCATCACCAGGAAGTTCTCAGGGGACCCTGAACAGCTGCCGCACTTTTTGACGCACGTCAGGGGTTTTATGCAGAGGGGTGGTCACCTATTCGCTAGGGACGAGGATAGAGTATCCTACGTGGCCGAGCTGTTAGACGGCCAAGCGGCTAGCTGGGTGATCAGACTATATGACGCCAACGCGGCAGAACTGCGGAGTTTCCCAGACTTCATGCAGGCGCTCCGGGACAGATTTGAGGACACATTGAGCGCCAAGCGGGCTGAGGACGACATCCTGCAGTTCAGACAGTGGGACAAGTCGGTATCGGAGTACGCCCTGGAGTTCCGGAGGTTGGTAGAGAAGCTCATGGACTGGCCGGAGTCCCTGAGGGTGAAGTATTTTAAGAGGGGGCTCAATCCAGAGATCCTGGAGCGGGCACTGGGACGGGATGACCCGTCCACAGTGAAAGATTGGATCTGGCTGGCCGGAACAGCGGAATCGGCGTGGCGGCAGATTCAACAAAGCGCAAGGCGACGGGACCAGACAAGGGACCGGCCGAGGGAGAGACCCCCAGAGGAAAGGCGGAGCAGTTGGCGGCAGTCCACCGGGGGGCGAGAGGTGACCAGAACCCCGAACCTGTGCTTCTGGTGCGGAGGCAGAGGCCACCGAGTGGCGCAGTGCACGACGGAGCAGGAAGGAGCCTTACCACGGCCCGAAGTCAAGCCCCCACGTCCTACCGGGAAAAGGGCCGGCGACCGACTGCGGAAGAGTGCAGTGGCGCCGGTGACCGAAAGAGGACGGAGGGGGTGGTCGACCCCGGAGACGGCGTCCTCCGGAGAGACTCGGAGCCGGCGGGAAACGAGGCGCGCTCGCACTGAACGGCGTCCCAGTGCGAGCAGGGGAACCGAGGTGCGTGGACCCAATCGGGGATGAGGACTGCCCTTCATTCCGGGTGAGGATACACATCCGGGGGGTGAGATCCGGAGGGAAGGCACAGCTGCGGGCACTGCTGGATTCAGGCTGCACCCACTGCTTGATGCACCCAGCTGTGGTCTTGGGACTTGGACTACAGCTGAGGCGCCTCCGGGAGCCCATTGCATTCAGCCAGCTAGACGGCTCGCTGGCGGGGGGGGGCCAGCTCAGTATTACACCGAGCCGGTCCAGATGACGATCGGGAGCCACTGGGAAGAACTAAGATTTGTGGTGGTCCTGGTGGCCGAGTACGCGGTGGTGCTCGGCTTGGCGTGGCTGCGGCGACGGAACCCACGGGTCGACTGGACGGCGGAGGCAGTGCGATTCGGGGTCGACAGGCCGGCGGAGTGCGAGAGCAGAGGGGACTGGGCCGTGGCGACGGGCGCGACTGCAACCACAGACGGGCAAGTGGAGGATCCGAGGCACAGGGAGGCGAGACGAGAGCAGACGGAGCCTGAGACCCGGGCGGCAACAGCAGCAACAGCAGCGCCGGAACCCCGGAGACTCACAACGATCCCGAGGCTTGGGGAGGCAGCAGCGACCGGCAGAACAACTGCAAAACGAGAGACAGAGTCCGGGGAACCCACGACGAGCGGCGGAATCCCGAGGCAATATCGAGACCTGGCAGCGGCGTTTGGGGAGAAGGAGTCCGACCAGCTCCCTCCACACTGACCCAGTGATTGCACCATCGAGTTAGAGCCAGGGGCAACGCTGCCCAAACCGAAAATGTACTCCCTGTCAATGAGGGAGATGGGGGCTCTGCGGGAGTTCATAGACAAGAACCTAGCGCGGGGATTCATCCAACCCGCGAAGTCACCATTAGCGGCCCCGGTACTATTCCGGGAGAAGAAGGATGGCTCGCTCCGGATGTGCGTGGACTACCGGGGGCTGAACGCAATCAGCACTGAGTACAAATACCCCCTCCCCCTGATGAAGGACTTAATGTCACACCTATCTAAGGGGAGGGTGTTCACAAAACTGGACTTGCGCGAAGCTTACTTTAGGGTCAGGATCCGCGCAAAAGATGAGTGGAAAACGGCGTTCAACACGCCGCTCTGAAGCTACCAGTTTTCCGTGATGCCGTTCGGATTAAAAGGGGCCCCGGGGGTGTTTATGCAGCTAATAAACGAGGTGCTGCACAACCTACTCTACCGGGGCGTCCAGGTCTACCTGGACGACATCCTCAACTACACCGAAACCCTGGCGGAGCACGTGAGCCTGGTGCGCACGGTGCTCCAGAGACTGCTGAAGGCGCAGCTGTACGCGAAGCTATCAAAATGTGAGTTTCATCGGGAGCAGCTGGACTACCTTGGCTACCGGATATCTAGTCAGGGAATTGAGATGGACCCGGCGAAAGTAAAAGATGTTCTGGGCTGGGAAGCGCCGCGAACCCAGAGGCAACTTCAAAGCTTCTTGGGGTTTGCGAACTTCTACAGACAGTTTATCCCGAACTTCACCCAAATCGCCCTTCCCCTAACAGACTTGCTAAAAACCAAGGTACTGGAAACCCCCCGAAGCCCAGCATGACACTCGCGTGGACTGTGGAATGCCAGGGGGCGTTTGAGGAGCTAAAACAGCAGTTCACAGTGGAGCCGATCCTGCGCCATCCCAACCCAGATTGGCGGTTTATCATACAAGTAGATGCATCAGACGTGGCAACGGGGGCAGTCCTGCTCCAGCCCAGCCCGGAGGGGCCATCTATCCATGCGCCTACGCCTCCCGCAAATTCACAGAGACAGAGAGAAGGTGGATGGTATGGGAGAAAGAGGCGTACGCCGTCAAGTGGGCGCTAGCCACGTGGAGGCATCTATTGGAGGGGGTAGCTGAACCATTCGAGGTGTGGACAGACCACAAGAACCTCGAGGCCCTGAAGGCCCCGCGTAAGCTATCCCCCAAACAGGCGCGGTGGTCCCAATACTTCGGGAGGTTCAGGTTCACCCTAAAACACATCCCCGGGAAGCGCAACTTCCTAGCAGACGGGTTGTCTCGCATGCCCCAGCACGCCAGCCTACGAGAGGAGATCGTGGACTCCATCATCCCTGCCAGCAGGCTGGCTGCAAAGGCGGTGACCTGGAGCCAGACCAAGGGGGAGCGACGGGACGTGGCGCCTGAGGTAAAGCAAGGGTTTGCGGAGGCGGCGGAGCGGGACACTTGGCTCAAGCAAAACCGAGAAGCGCTAACCAGCCAAGAGGGTTTGTGGTGGCACGAAGGGAAGTTGTACGTGCCCGAGGGGTGCCGACGGGAGGTCATGGAAAGAGCCCATGACCCCCGGAACGCGGGGCATTACGGCTTCGTGAAGACGCTCCACTTAATTCGGCGGCAGTTCTGGTGGCCAACGCTCCGGAAGGACGTGGAGGCATTCTCGGGGGGTTGCCCGGTGTGCGCGACGGCGAAAGGGGCCAAAGGCAAGCCTAGGGGGTTACTCCAGTCGGTAGCGGAGCCCGACGGCCCATGGCAAGAGATCGCCATGGACTTCATAGTAGAGCTCCCGGAGAGTAAGGGGAAGACCGCCATTTGGGTGGTTACGGACTTATTCTCCAAACAAGCACACTTTGTAACGTGCCGGCGAGTCCCCACGGCAGAGAGGTTGGCGAGGCTGTTCGTGCAACATATTTACCGGCTGCACGGCACGCCCCGACGGGTTGTCAGTGATCGGGGTGGCAACTTCATCGCGCGGTTCTGGAGGGAGTTCCTGAAGTGGGTGGGGACAAAGCAAGCCCTTTCCTCCGCGGCGCATCCGCAGACGGACGGAGCCACGGAACGCCTGAACGGGGGGCTCGAACAGTACCTGCGCTGCTACGTGGGACACCAACAGGACGAGTGGGCGGAGCTACTGCCATTCACGGAAGTAGCATACAATAACGCCGTCCACAAGAGTACCAGCTTTTCTCCATTCAAAGTAGCCACCAGGAGAGACTTCATCCCCATGCCGGAGTTGCCTCAGCCGGAATCCCAAATCAACTCCCTGGACGCCTGGTTCGCCCAAATCGACGCCACCCGGCGAGCGGTGCACGCAGCATTGCAAAGAGCCAAAGCCGATTACAAAAAACACACGGACCGCAAGAGACTCCCCGAGGGGCAGTGGAAAGTGGGGGACCAGGTGTATTTGTCAACCAAAAACCTAAAGACGCACCAGACATCGAAAAAACTCAGCCCAAGGTTTGTGGGGCCGTTCCCCATTGCAGAGGTCATCAATCCAGTAACCGTCAGGCTGACACTCCCGAAAAGCCTCGGGAAGATCCACCCGGTGTTCCACTGCAGCCTGCTAAAGCTGGACCAGCCGGGGAACGCCTGGCACAAGGCAGAGGGATTGCCACCACCCATCATGGTCGGTGGGGAGCAGCATTTCAAGATCAACCAGATACTGGATGCCAGGAGGCACAAGGGGCAGGTCCAGCTCCTAGTGCAATGGAAACATTTTCCCAAGTCCCACAGCGAATGGGTAAGCAAAACCCACATAAAAGCGCCGGACCTAGTGCGGGACTTTTACAATAAATACCCCGGGAAACTGAAATAAAGTCGGGGGGGGAGTTGTCTTCAGGGGGGCGGTATGTCAGGTTCGGCCAGCGCGGGGCTTCGGGGAAGCTCGCAGCCAGACCACGCGAACTCCACCGGTGGCAGCTAGCGAGGAAAAGAGGAACTGAAAGAGCCGCTAATTAAGGGGCCACCTGCGCCCAGCCAAACAGGAAAACCGCAGCGGAAGCTTTAACTATACACTGATAACGGCGCGAGCCAACAATGAACGGGGCCGTAGGCAGCGAAACAAGATCGCCGTGCAGCACAGAACCCTCAGGCTTGCACGTAACGGGGGGGGGGGACCAACCCAAGCCGGAGGGGACTGCCAATCAAGGACAATGGACCCTGACCGAACCTGCCATCATGGACAATCAAGAGGGATTATTGGGGGGCCGATAATCCGCAGCGGTAACGCGATCGCGGGGCGGAAAAAGCACGGGAAGGGGGGAATATAACGAGTGATGCAATTGTACCAAGCCAGTCCTGGCTTTGCTTGTGACTGCTACGTTACGCATGAGTAAACCTCTTTTGTGAGCCACACGTGTCACGAGAGTTTCTCTGTCGAACAGGGCAAACCTTACAATTTGGACTTAATACAGGTTACCATCCAGCAGCCTTGTTTAATGTTGCCCATTGTCATTTATGGAAGAATGAGCAAGTAGAGTTGCTGCCTGGCCACTGTGTCCTGTTAACATTTTGCTGCTCTCATACACCACATTCTTGATTCTTCAGAGCATTATCAGATGTCATCTTGCAATGTTATCTGAGAAACATTTTGGCTTCTGGACTCTGATGAAGTGGAAAGGGTGCTCTCTACTGTGTTTTCTGCCACCTCTGGGCATGACCTATGTCCCTTTTGGCTTCTTTGGGTTACTGGAGGGGACTATGATGGGCTCAGCCCAGGAGGCATTTAACACCTTTTTGAAAGAGGAGGTGTTGCCACTTGCCTTGAAAGAAGTGGTGGCATGACCCATCTAAAGAAGTCCAGCAGTTTTGGAGAATTACAACTTGGTCTCCACTTTCCTTTTTCAGGAAAGATTGTTGAGAAGCTGGTGGGAAACCATCTACAAAGTGGATTACCTGGAACACTTGTGGTCTGAATTCAGGTATGGCATGGAATGGAACAAAATAACAATTGATCTTTCTGGTTGATGACATCTAATAGATTGTGGGTGAAGAAATGCATCCATCATTTAAAACTCTGAGTAAACTAGTCTTGATTTATGGAGATCCAGAGGAAAGACAAAAGATACCTAATTACTTTCACTTTCAACATAGATGATGATGATGATGATGATGATGATGATGATGATGATGACCTCTCTTGGTAAAAAAAACAAAAGTAATGGATGGTAAACTTTGACAAATGATTGCTTAACTAAATGAGTTTTTTTCATCTTCAAAATCCAAGTGTTATTTTACAGAAGACTTCCCTGTAGTGCTACTTTAGTACACAAAAGATGTCACACTGAATCAGAGTCCCTTTGAATCATACTCTCTGTGTTTATTATCTTGCCTTCTCTTCTCAGGGCTAAATTTATTTTAAATCTGTGTCTATATATTAATGAAAAGTTGCCATTTTGAAATATCATCCACTACTTTTTTCCTGTAACGTTTGTAGGAAGGATAAATGCATCGGAGAAACTCCGCCTGACAATAGATGAATTTAAGCTTGTGAAGTTTGCATTCTTTATTTTTTTTTTAATTGTTTTCATGATGAGTGGATGCTTCATTAACCCCTTTATTGTTGATATCCTATGGAGACTTGATGTGTAGTCCTAATTATTTTAAAATAAACCTCTTTGTTATTTAGCTGGTGATTAAAAATACATTAAAATGGCAACTGAAGACTATTTTTGTTCATTAGCTGATCTTAAAAAAACTAATCATCTAGTAAGGGATTAATTTTCATATAATTCTTAAAATAATAAGTACACAACTGTAAAAATTATTTGTGCTACTTCTATCAGTTAATTAACTAAATCACAGGAGACAAGGAACCAGAGAGAATGATTATTTTCTATTAATCAAACTGAAAAGGAATAAAAGATTATTCTGGTTTCTAATAATATTTCAACAGTTTAGCACTTGAACTAGCATAGTGGATTAAGCAGCAGATTGTTTCTGTGAGCAAAACAAAATTCTGATCCAGAAAGACCAAGGCAGCTTTATGAACATAATTATTTAGTTTAGTATTCATTGTGGGTGTCTGTTTATAAGAAAAAAGTTTGCTGAACAGAAACATATGAAGAAGAGTGCTTTCTGGTTGTCAGGCCCTGGACATAATAGACTTTTGTTGTTTTTTTTTTCTTTTTGAATTAGGCAAAAAGAATTAGAATCAATGGGTGGCAATGATTAAGAAGCATATATTCTTTTAAAGGTAAAGTGAAACATTACATGGGATCTAGGGACTAAAGAAGAGCAATGCTGGTTCAGGACAAGGTCTGCTTAACAGAAGCAAAAGTTCTACGTATATTTTGTAATGGATTCTTGCAATCTTTCCTTCCCTCCTGGACACTTTTTAAATTTCTCCAGTAACATTCATATTGAACTCCTTATTTGCTGTTCCTGTTTATTAGCTTTTTTTAGCCTTGCAGACAATTTAGAGAGCTAGGTCATTTGTCCCCCCACCCCATCCCTCACACAACAAACTGAGTGACATACCTCAAGCAAGACAACCCCCTCCCTTTAGAGAACAGCACCTGTACGTAGGTTAGAGAGAGGTCATGTTCCTAAATCTACCACAGCAAAGTTTAATCATCCCAGATGGAAAGTAACTGATTAGATCAATTCATTAAACTCCCTATCACAATTAAAGTTCTTTTTTAAGACCAGATGCAACAGCCTTCCTTCAGCACTTCTGTATGGAAAATTTAATAAGGTTTCTACAGCCAGTCAAATTTGCCCTTGTGATGAAGGACTGTTACACTGTCCATTTTATAATGATACTCAAGGAAGACTCATCTTTCCTCTGTTGTCATATATTCCAAGTCAGGCTGAGGAATTTTATTTTGACTTCTTTTATTTTAAAGTCCTAACACGTCAAGCTTTGTGTAATAGCAGTGAATGCATGTAAATAATTGGTCTCAGGCTAACATTAGTAATTTCATTTCTATTTCTATCTTAATAATTATTTTCTGTTTTCATTAATAACCCAGTATTTTTTTAAGTTACGGGAAGATTCATATGTACATTGTCAAATTATTTTAAGTTAAATATTTACTTCCCTTTTACATTTAGATACAAATTTTATTCAAGAATTTTAGCTTTAATAACATGCACTGCTGTATCATTTATTTTATTCTGTTTACTAACCCTATATTTGTACACTTGAATGTATTGTACAGTACTCTGTTTCTCTCTCTCTAATGCTGGTCATTGACTAAAATTAATAAATCTATCAATTGGTCAAGCCCCTTCCACAAAGTCATGTGACAAAACTCATTAAAAAAGCTAGAAAACTAAATTCATATAAAATCAGAATCCAAGAGGTTCAGGTACACCCCACCCAAACTTCAACGTCTTGATCCCTTTCACCATTACTACATAAAACATCTTTGTTGTTCCTCACCTTAAATATCTCTATGGCAACAACTGTTCAGATATGAGATGTCTTAAGAAAATAGTGGATTGACCTGCTCTGAAGGCACCAGCAAAGTCTGGATATCAGACTGAACATCAGAAGTGTTGAATTAAAGATGATCAATATACTCCTTCAAATACATTTCCTTCAGTGCACACTTCAAATGAAATAGGGACCCTAAAATTTATTAAGTGATTCAATAGACTTTTGTGCATGCACTTTTATTTAATCAAATCTTCAAACCAGTTTCATTACTCTTCAGATCAGATATTCAGAACAAAATAATGATTTAAATAGGATTTTGCTGATTCAGACACCCTTATTGCATCCTGTACTGAAATTACTATAATGAGTGGAACATTGGATTTAGATTATCTCTTAAATCCATGCTAATTTTCTGGCTTTGTGTGTGTGTTGGGGGGGGGGGTTGACCCACAAAAACTCTCTAATGTTTGAGAGTACTGAGCACAAACATAAGCAAGGGGAAAAAATGATGATTCAGGAAGTCAGTTTTGAGTGGTCTTTTTATTGTAGAAAATAAAACTCTACTGGGAATATAATCATATATAAGACAGATCCATCAAAGGCATACATTCCTAGTCCTGTCCTTCTGACTGGAAAATCCTGTAATTTTTCATTCTGAATAGAAATGAAAATGGGAAAAGGGTGCTTGGAAATAACTTTTCCATAGAGCTTTCTGGGCTGATCACAGACCAGTCATTATATTTATCCATAATAATGGATAAATCATGATTGGTAATGATTGGGCAACTACTAATGAATGGAAGTTTGTGTCTAAATAGCTGGATAGGAATCACAGCATCTTTCCCACTCAATCAGAATCAGTATTTTCATTTATACCAATGGAAACAATTCAACACTAGCTGTTTTTTATTTTGCTTCAGATGGATTTCATATGAAATAACAGGATGATCTAGACAACATCAGTGAGTAGGCATATCAATAAATAAGATACTTGCCAGATAATAAAACCAAACTCTGAACGGAAATAATTTTAAATCCAAATGAAAAGTATCATACATAAAAGGGGCCATCAGAAATGTGGTCAGGATGTTTAGCCTGTGCTATTAAATATTATTTTGGTATAGGTAGCACCCATGACTAACTTATAGAAATTATTCAGTGATCCATGTGAAACAGAAGGCAAAGTCTTCAGATTTCTCAAGGATTTTGGAATGTGTCCTGGGGGGGGGGGGGGGACATATTGTTCTTTTTGAATCTTTCAATCTTGCATAATATTACAAGCCCCAACCTTTCTGTCATATTTTCCATTCCACTTCTTGATCTATCTCTTCTTTTAGTCACCAATGATTAAATATTTTCAGACTGAAGAATTTGAGCATAAAGCATAACAAATCTCAATATGGAACAGCATTTACTCTTATTATACACAATATCACACAACACTATATTAAGTCAAGTTTGGAAAAAGCAGATGGCATGGGTGAGAATGTTTAGAACTGATATACTAATGAAACACAACTTGTCAAAATGATGGAGACAAGAGGAAATTTTGCTTCTATCTGTGAGTCGCATAGATCATTCTGCACATTTTATTACATATCTGCCCTAGATATGTGGTATATTTATCCATCCATTTGGTTAAATAGTACAAATTCATATCTGTTCAGTTCCAGTCCTACAATAGCTTCAAATGGCTGTTGCCTTTTCCACTTTGCTTTATTTCTTAATGCTTAGCATTCCTTGGAAGGAAGGAAGGTAGGAAGGAAGGAAGGAAGGAAGGAAGGAAGGAAGGAAGGAAGGAAGGAAGGAAGGAAGGAAGGAAGGAAGGAAGGAAGGAAGGAAGGAAGGAAGATTAACCACAACCAGATTTATATTATTAAACTATCCAATGGAGCACATTTTCACAGGAAACATGCTGTATTTTAATTTGAAATCTTGGCAGCTTCAAATTATTACAGAACAGCCGCAAGAATGGAAACATGAAAATAGATAATAAGGCAACAGCCTGACTATGAAATATTTATCTAGAAGAATGTCCATGTGGTCACAATTCAGCATTGTTAAGCGTTCTTAAATTCATTGTCTGAGTTCTGCTCAGAATACTAAAATGTGTGTATTAGAATTTTTTTTTTTTTACTAAATTAAAGAAAGGAGAACATTTCCAGATCTGCTTAAGATCCTCATTTAACATATAAGTAAAACCTAAATTATTGGCTTGTGTTTTATAGCTAATAAGAGTATGCACCAACAACAATATTCAGTTTTGATTCTGACTCATCAGTTTGGCAAATTGGGTTTAGGACAATTTAAAAAATGCCTATTTTGGCTTGGGACAAAATCTGAATGGGATCCATTGATTTTCATGGGAAATCTATAACCAGATATAGATTGACAGACAGACAGACAGACAGACAAGCAGGCAGGCCAACAGACTTTCAACCTTAAGCAAGTGATTTTTTTGGGGGGGGGGGCAGGGGGAAGGCAGAGCTCTGCTTTTCAGCAAACTTCCAAAAAGCTGATTCTTATATGAAGCTAGAAGGGTTGAGGGCTATATCTGGCAACTTCAAGGGGAATTCTGCTTTACTGTGGAGAGCATTTTTTTTTTTTAAAGTGGCCTGATTTAAGTTGAGATATATAATTCCATTGAATACGATGCATAGCAGTAAGTTACACTCTTATTTGAAGATAATACAAATTAATGAAATGGAAAGCAGGCTTGTGAAGGAGAAGGAATGCAATAGATTTAAATATGCGGAAGCAAGGAAATCTTACTATTCAGGCTTTATGGGAACAAAGTGTCTTCTCTCTCATTTCCCTGCAGCGTTAGATTAGTGATAGGTATATCGGAGGGAGAGTCAGTTCAAACTCATTATGCTTTTCTTCAATTTTACAGTATTTGGGGAGAAAGGCCATATTTCCTTCAACACAATCATTTACAAATGCAGTCATATACACTGATTCTCAAGTATAAAAACAGGCATGTGTAACAGTGTGTTTTATTTTATGTGTATATATGGGAAGTCTTTGATTCCACTGAGATAAAAAAAAAACATCAACTATTTAACAATCAAATACTCTGTTAGTATGGAACATGGGGAGAAAACAGTAAAATGATCTGAAATTATCTATCTGTCTATCCATCTATCCAACTATCCATCTGCATTTGCCCTCTGGAATGGTATCTCCCTGAAGATATGAAATGCCCCAACACTGCTATGCTTTAAATAGTCTTTTCCCCTAGTGATGGGTTAAGAAGTGTGTGCCATTGTGGGAATTTTATTAATGTGTTTGTGGGCCTGAAGGGCTGTTTGTGTATTGAGAGCTGTGTTTGTGGGGCCCCAATGGTTTAGGAATTTCCTATGTTGCTTCTGCTTGTTCTGGTTTGATTAGATATGTGACTAGTTAAAAGTTGAACTATAGTACCCTTTGCTTTATTATAATAGTAAAAAACACACCCCTAAGAGTGAACATGAGATGCTAATGAGCCCCCTTCATGGCTTATTATGGGGTACATAGTTGTAGTACGCATGTGCATGATGTAATTCACCCATGATTTGTTTTAGCCAATAAGAATTGTGATGAATGTTACCTGCTTAGTGAAATGTATAAAAACCTTTGGACAATACCCCCTTGCATGCTCGATTTGGATTTTGGTCCCGAGGGCACTTCTTTGCTTCTGTACAGAAATAAAGTGTGGAAGCCTTCCCTCTACTCTGTGCATAATTTGGCCCTCTCTTGCACCGGGTAAAAATGTGCCTCAATCAGTTGGTCACCCCATTTGGGGAATGGTCACCCCTATTGGAATCGTTTTCTTTGGTCATGTTGGTCACCCCATGGCCAACATGTTTAGTACATTATTCTCTAGGTTATGGCCTTCTTTTGCTTGTTTGCATTGGACTGGATTGTTTTTATTTTGTATGCCATCCAGAGTAGGTTTGAGTTAGACCACTTATAAATTAGACTTATCAGTAAATACATGTATATAAATAAATAACATGGAAAACATATTTAGAAAGTACCAAGAAGTCCACAGTTCAACCCTGAGCTACATATATTCTTTTCTATTGGAATCATTTTCTTTTATCAAACCAACTTAAAAAAAAAAAGATAGATAAATAAATATTTGACCAGTAATTTAAATAGTTTTTACAAAAACAATCCAAGAGTAATATGTTGGTCTGTCTCCCTCTCACTATGTATAGATATCCAAATAGCCTTTTCTATGATGCTGTGAGGAAAATACATATTTGGGTGAAGGAAGGAAGTTTTTAAAGGCCTCAGATGAATGGGGTCGCCTTAATAAAATTGAAATATAAAGGAATGTGCATCACCCTTGAAGCTGGCTGCTTGTGAAGAATTTATCCAACTGGTGTGAACTGAGCTGGTTGTAAAAAGCCTCATCTCAAAGCCTTATCACAAACATCCCAATATACAAGGCACCTGTCTTGCAGTTCTTCCTGGCATTTGGCACTTTGAACTAACTTGTTTCTTTCCCTTAGTAAAGTTATTGCTTTCCTTGAAGACAGTAGATAAGAAGAGGGGTAAATACACAAAACATCTGTCTTGAAGAAGGATGAGATAAGAAGAGTCTGCTATTCGTTCCTCAGCTGGAGCCTACAGGTGGTTTATTAACATAAGATAGTCATGTCTTATGTTAATAGTTCTAGTTCATCTAGTTATCATTATGAGTAGCTCTTTAAAATCTGCTTTAAGACACTTAAATTCTACTTCTTGCCAAGCTGTTCCCAAGTATGCAATTGTCCTACTGTAACTTCATAATTCTAACAACCCTTCAGTTACCAGAGTTGGAGGGATGCACATTATCTTTAACCAAGGTCTGCTTGGTCATCTCCTTGGGAAAGCAAGATGGCATATGCCAAAGCAGCACACTGGAGATTCCAGGGAGTAGGAAGCCCTAGAAGACCTTCATTAAAAGTCCCCTTCCCAGTTTGTCAAGAAGTTCAAGCACTCAAAGCTAAATGGAAGAGAATCCAAGAAGGGAAATTTGTGGTACCTGCATATCACCCCAACTGTATTTTCTGCATATCCATGGGCAAAAAGAATCAGAATCAATAATAAGCAAGACATTTGAGCTGTTCAGCCTCTGTAGATAAAGATGATGCTATTGTAGGATAAAATAACCTAAAAAGCAAAACTTTTAGATTCCTGGAGAAGCATCTCATGAAACTGACAATTAACTTTTCACATTCAGGTCAAATGGGGACAAATGATCTACCTTCACCACCTCAGATCGTTCCCCACTTGTAGAGGGTAAGTACCTGAAGAGGAGAAACTCCTCTATTCAAGGATACTTTCCACACAATTGAGACAGGTCTTCAATCACATGCAGAGACTCCAGAAACAGGTAGGCTTCATCACTAGACATGCTCACCATCTACATGCAGGCCCAAAGGGACAAAATTAGCATACTTTCCCCTGTTCCTTTTAAACACAATGTGGCAGGTGAAGGAGATTTTTTTTCCTTTTACAGGTACATTTAAATCAGTGACCAAGACAATTACAAGTACCAATTGAAAGTTTCAACACCGGAGGCCAGGAAGCAAAAGTCTAAAGAGGGGTAGAATTACTGGCCCTCTTTATAGACTTAAGCAAATGTTTGCTTCACATAATTGGTTACATGACAATTACAGCATCAATTAGAAGCAATGCAATTGGACATTGCTGGGGTTGATAAGATTAGCCTTACTAATTTGGTTAATTCATATATGTATAAATATATAATGAGGGGTAGATAAAATGAGGTTATACTTCCCCTATACAAAGGAACCTTGAATTTAAACAAAGCGTCTAAGATTCTGTAGATAAATGATTAATTTAGGTAAATTATTATCTGAAAACCTTGATTTCCAGTACTTAGTGTTAATGGTAATTGTTAACTTTTGTGACTGCCTTACTTTCTTATAATTAATATTTTTACTATCTTGTTAGCACCTTGTTACCTCAGGTGCAGCTATGAATTCTAGATGCCTGCTTGATTTTAGCTGAATTGAGTTGGGGTCAGAAATCAAACCCTTCACATTTTCCCTACACAGGGCACCTTAGAAGAAACAGGGAGAGATCAACCAGCTGTAAGTGCAGGAAGACAAACAAATAATACTTTGGTGGCTGGTGAGGGTCTTCCGGGCTGTGTGGCTGTGTTCTGGAAGTTTTGTTTCCTAACGTTTCGCCAGCACCTGTGACCGGCATCTCCAGAGTGCAGGAGCACAGACAGGAGCAGTTCTCTCTGTGCCCAGAGAGAGAGTTAGGAAACAAAACTTCCAGAACACGGCCACACAGCCCGGAAGACCCACACCAGCCATCGTATGCCGGCCGTGAAAGCCTTTGACAATACAAATAATACTTTGATAGACTGGCTCTCTCCACTTTTGTCAGAATGAAAAAAGCACTGTTGCAGCATTGTGCCACAAGGTCTGCCTCTTTGGGCATGTGTGTGACATCATGAGTCAGGTAGAAAATTATGGGACTGATGCTATGACACTGCCTTCATCACTATGACCCCCTTGCTTCCCTGTCCATGTTGCTGCCAATAGATTATGGAGGGAGTTGAATATATTCACTTCTATCCCTCTAAACTCTCACAGTTACATTTTTTAAACCAATACAGCCTTCTTTTTGAAGCTCCAAATCAAACAATAATTTTAATGAAGCAAACAAACCAGTACTGGCAATGGAATTCAACATACTTTTGTCTTCCTGTCCCCAACATGAAAGTTATGAATGCCAACAGCTGAGGGAGTTTAAACAGTCCTTTTTTACTTATTGTAGGCGGTTTTGTTTTTTTTTTAATTTCCCAGTTGGTATTCCCTGAGGGACAGCTCAGAGGAGATGAGTTATTCCATAACTAAGCATCTTGGAAGGTTGGGCCTGAAAAGAAATTCCTGAATGCAATAGAGGGTTTTGTTTTTGTTTTAATTTTTCCTTCCTTTTCTGCTAAAAGCCCTCCTCCCCAACCCCCAGCGTTTAACCTTCTAGGTAACTGAGCTGTGAATATTTACTCCCTGCTGATGAGTAACAATTGGGTTTACTCCTGAGGAGGCTGATGTTTTTCCTCACCCCCACAAAGGTAGAATATCTAATTTTCCTGAATAAATATTGAGTAGGCTTACATATGGGTGCATATAGATATACATATGCCATTCACAAACAAATTTAGTCTGAAAGTCCAGTGCAATCCATCATTGTGAGTTATCTTCACTGGATGCAATCCACAAAACCATAAGTGTATGGAAAAAGAGATTATACACATCACACTCTGTGGTTTAGCTAGGTAATTTTAGACCATGAGGAAGATTTTATGGATATGCACTTTAGTCTGCCATATCTATGCATCAGTTCAGTTGTGAGGCATACAATCAACATTTTTATTTTATGCCCTACCCCACTTCATCTTATTGTTCATAACACTTTCTATACTACTGATATACTAGAGAAGGAAAAAGCCTGTTTATCAAGCCTGATGTTATTACTCTAATCATGAGCACTTTTACATGTTGATCTCACTTGCTTACAAACTCCGTATGACTATGGGAATATTATGTTTTCAAATATTATGCATATTTATATGGGAATAGGTCCAATGTCATACAGACCAAAGGATTGTTTTAGAGATTATGAAGTATAAGGATTATTCTTTTAAATAACCTTCAAATTAAAAAAAAAATGAAATGTACATATTGGTGTCTACCACTTAACAGGTGCTAGTGCAGAATCTGCTTGCTACTACCACTTTCTGGATAATCAGTGGTACCCTTGGACATAAAGCTTGAACTTTAGATTCACATTCCAACTTTAGATGTATTATTATGAGCATTCGTAACTATAACAGAATTCTCTTAAACAAGATGTAATGTTTGATATTTCATAAAAAGAAGAGCAAGGTTAAAAGACCTTAGATCTTGAGTTCAGTGTTTCACTGAAAAAAAAAAAAATAGTGAATAGAACTCCCTTGAATTATCAGTAATTAAATGTATGAGAAGGCAGTATCTTTCTCAGGAAAAAATCATATTCAAAATTGTAGGCCCTATTTTTGCTGAAATTTGTTGTAAAGTGGTTGGCTAATTATTTAAATAAAAGTTGTGACACCTATAGCCACATTAAAAAAAAAAAATCTAGCACCAACAAGGAAGAAAAAGTTATGGATACCTTATGTATAACAATGCAAACATGGATTTAAAGAACTTGTACGGAGATACGCTTCAGCCTCAATATGGCCCATGTTATTGCTGCATGTATTCATGGATTGTGTTCCGTTATGTACTATGCATTAATTAAAAAGAAAACAACTGCAATTCTATCTGTATTTTAATACCCATTTTTTCCTAACATGTTGTATTGCATCTTTCCCTAAATTCTAGCATTTACCCCTATTCGGTTGTCCAGAAAATAATTTTAATGCATCTTTTTCAAAAGTGTGCTGTTTTATACAATTTGAACCTGAAATAACGGATGCTTGCCCATGCATTAGTGTTATCCTTTTCATAACAGAGTCCACACTAGTGGATCATACTATTTCATTCAAAAGAAACCACTAGATTCATAACATTTATTGAGCTGAATGCTTTTCAAATAAAGAACCATGAATTTCAACAAAACATGGCTTGGTGATTTGTCAGTCCCAATGAATTCTACAGTAAGATCAATAAAGCATCGGCTTACAGTGTATCCTAACACTTGAGATGGTTCTATCCTTGGCAGGCAGAATAAGTTGTAATATGTTATGAAAGATAGTACCTTCCTTCTAGGTTCATTATGAGGCAAAAGCTGGAGTTTATCTTTCTTTTAATCATGGAACTGACATAATATTAACCTCCCCTCCACCAAAATATATATATATATATATTTATATATATATATATATATATATATATAAATAAATAAATATTAGGGGCTTTATCTTAAGTCGATTAGGAGAAGTAAGGAATTAAAGTATTCACAATTGAATACCTTTTCTTTCAAGCTTTCTGAGCATTAAAGTATTCACAATACCTTTTCTTTCAAGCTTCCTGAGCATACGAATTTCTGTAGAGAATGAGGCCAAGATCTTCATGTTTGTTTTAATGGCTGTAGTCTCATGAGACCATAAACTCTCAAAATATGTTGATATTTGATCAACAATGATGGTTACAAAAATGTGGGTGCTTTTACTCCTGTGAAATTTCAATGTGTGTGTGTATACACATATACACACAGGTAGATCCCCCTGAACCACCAGTAGCTGTTAGACCATAGGTTAGAAAACACTGGTGAGAATCATATTTCAGTTCTGAGAACAAAGTCAGATAAAATCAAGGATGACTCTAGGTCAAGCCCTCAAAGCAGATTAAGCAGACTACTCAACTCATTTCTCACTTGTTATCTCTGACCTTAAAAGAGTAAATGTGCATATTATATAAGTAGATGTCCTCTTTTATCTTCTGTCTGAGGAGGCTTAAGTGGTAAGTGCATATGAATCAATCTTAAGATAGAATGGTTCTCCAAAAAATAGATTTATCTATTTTTACAGTCACCTGTTTCAGAAGCCACATGCTGATTCTGAAATTGCATAAACTTTATCAGACTGGCTTTCAAATGATTTTAAACCAGTAAAATTGTTTTCATGTAGCTTGGCCACTTTCGAGATGTTCTAATGTGAAGTTGCAAGGCTAATATTTCTTAATAAGTAATCCCATTCCACTAATGTGAGCAGACTGGTTACACCATTAATTTTACTGAGTGGGA
This sequence comes from Python bivittatus, assembly GCF_059951505.1. Classification (NCBI taxonomy): domain Eukaryota; kingdom Metazoa; phylum Chordata; class Lepidosauria; order Squamata; family Pythonidae; genus Python; species Python bivittatus. The sequence continues at coordinate 16,613,688 of NW_028277035.1, forward strand.
ATAATTGGAATACTATAATTATGCCTAGAAAGATATCATAGAGCAATAATACAGTAATTGTCAGAATACATTACAAATGAAACCCAATCTTAGATTAACAGTTCTGAAATGAATATCACTACACATGGATTTTAGTCAATACTTGTAAATCTAGATGTTTAGAATCACAAGGACTTAAAAAAAAAAAATCCAGTGTCAACAACTATAGTGAGCTTCCCCCCCCCCATTTTAAATAGGCATTGGTTGGAATACACAATCCAAATGAGTGTGCTGTTTTGTGCATTTTTGACTGCTTTTGTATTATCAAAATGAGAATTCCGAATCTTTATGTACCAAAATTAATTGCAGTGTACCTACACAAACTGTACTTTTACCACTACTATCATGGGCATAAAAAAAATCATTATGAACCCACTTTTGTGATGTTCAGCTTTATAATGGGGACATCAGCATTTTCTTCTGATTTGGCAGTAGAGAAAGGAGAGAGAAAAAAAATAATGATTTTATTTAGAGTAATGGAAGGCAGTAAGCTGCATTCAGTGGTATTTTTCCTAAATACAGGGGTGGGAAATTTTCATGCCTAGGGTCTCATAATTTCCAAAGAAGTCTGCAAGGAAGCAGTTCAAATGTTTGGCGATCTGTCCAATGAAACTGATTGCAGTGACAGCAAAGAAGTTGGGAGAGTGGCTCCAACAGATCCCAGGAACAACATCCAAGCTCTCTGTGCAGAAGAGTGTAGTGCTAGGAACAGTTGAGATACTGCACAGAACCCTCAAACTCCCAGGCCTCTGGTAGAGGACCCGAGATTGAGGAAGACACGTACCACCCATAGGGGTGAGAGGGGAGTTTTATTTTTACACATATACACACACACACACACACACACACACACACACACAGAGCAAAGCTCAGGGCTAGAAACAAAAACAGTAGGAGAAAAACCCATTGTTTCTCCTTGTAACAACCTCTTTACTCCCTTTCTTATTTTATGTGTGTGTATACATATGTATAATATTATTTTTATTAAATATTATACATATATATACACACACATAAAATAAGAAAGGGAGTAAAGAGGTTGCTACAAGGAGAAACAATGGGTTTTTCTCCCACCATTTTTGCTTCTAGCCCTAAGCATTGCTTGCTTAAGCCTCATCTAGCCTTCACATAAGCCTTTCTGCAAATTCCTCTCAAATAAAAATGGCCCTCAACACACACACACAAACACAACATCTGATTTAATGTCATTTTTATGCACCAGAAAAGCTATTTAGTGGAAAGTATTTCCAGCCATGTAATAAATGACACCCAATTTCAGTAGTGTAATCTTCACATTTTAACACTCCTAATTTGATTTTAAATTGCAGAAACTTTAAGAGGTATGGTAGATTTGAATGGTGCACAGAGAAGAGCATTTCTGACAGATGGTCACGTCTCTGTTTGCAGATCTCTAATGAAAGAAAACTCAACAACTCATATGGCGGTCTGTTCCATTAATTGACAGCTTGCATAGTCAGGAAGTTGTACCTGATGTCCAGCCTGAACCTTCATCCTTTTAATTTTAACCTATTGATTGTGATTCTGTTGTGAAACAACAGAAAATAAGTCCGCTTCCTCTTCTGTGTTACAACCCTCTGATACTGGAAGACTCCTTTCATATCTCCTCTCAATCATCTTTTCTGTAGGCTAAATATACCCAGATCCTTTAACATTCCATATAGGATTCATTTTCCAGACACTTCACAATCTTAGTAGCCATTCTCTGAAGTTGCTCCAATCTGTCACTGTTGTCTTTGAACTATTGTGAATAGAACTGGACTAAGTATTCCAAACAGGTTGGACCAGGGCAGTGTAATGTGGAACAATAACTTCCTGAAAACTGGACTCTACATTCTTGTTAATCCATCCCAAGGAAGGATTTTCTTTTTTAGCAGATGCCTCACACTGCTGGCTTAAACCACAAGGTTTAACTTGTGGTTGACAAGAATACTCAGATTCTTTTCAGATATACTTTTGCCAAACCAGGTCTCCCCATCCTGCCTAGATGCAGAACTGTACATTTTCCCTCTCTTAAATTCTATCCTATTCATTTTAAACCACTGCTCAAGCCTGTCTAGATCTTTTCAATCTTCTGTCTTTCATCTGAAGTAATAACCACCTTTCTCAACTTGGCATCATATGCAGATTTCCTAAACGTCCCCTCAACTCCTTCTTCTAAGTGATTGATAAAAATGTTCAATAGCAAAGAGCCCAGGAGAGAACCCTGTAACATTCCACTCAATATTTTCCTTCAAGCTGAAGTGGAACCATTAATGAGCACTCTTTGGATGTGATCATTCAGACAACTGTGAGTCCATTGAACAGTGGTCTTATCTAACTCATATGTTCCCTTTTTATTAAGGAGGATGTCATGAGGCACTCTGTCAAGGCTTTGCTCAGTCCAGGTGTACTATGTCTATAACATCCCCCTGATTTACTAAACTAGTAACTCTATCATTCCTCCAGGAATTCTCAAAGATTATTGAGAATGGCCTGCAATCAGATCCTTAGTTCCTTCAGTACACTAGGATGTACCATAGGATGTACCCTTGTTCATTTGAATTCATTTAAATTAGCTAGGTTCGGTCCACCTTCTCCTTCTCTATCCTAAGCTGCACTTTCCTTATTTCCCCAGTGGCATAACAGGGCTCCATTTCCCTTCTGAGAGAAGAAAGATGTAAACTAAGAGTTAAGAAGTTCTGCCTTCTCATCATCGCCTATTACCATCACTTTCTCCTTGCAATGGACCTACTCCCTCTTTAGCTTTCCTTTTATTTATAATGTAGCCAAAGAAACCTTTTTGATGTTGTTTTTGGTGTCTCTCTGAGCAAAGGCCTTTCTGAAACAGTTCCTATTTTCTGGAGACTACCATGTACAGTATTTTCTTCAATTATGTTCCCCTCCTACCATTTCCTATACATTTCCCCTTTTCTCTTCATTATTTTAGAGAGTTCTGTGTACATCCATGCTGGCATCTTCAAATATTTCCTATTTTTCTTTCGTGTGTGGATTGTTTGCCATTGTGTCTTCAGTATCCCATAGAATTTCCCAGCTTTCTTGGATACTTTTCTCCAGACTTTCAAGGGACAGAATCTGCCCTAATGTACCTTAGAGTTCATAAAGAATTATCTTCTGAAGTCTGGTATGAAGGTCTGGCTTTTCTCAATTCCTCCTCTAGGTATTACAAATTCAAGATAACAGGATCACCTTCTTCCAAGGTGTCAATCAACTTCATTTCTTCAACCAATTCCTATCTGTTGGTGAGGATTAGGTCCAGGATAGCATTCCCTTTGTTTGTTCTTCTGGCAAATGAAGTTGCCATCAAGAGAAGGCAATAATTTATTGGAGTCTGACCCCTGGCATAGTTAGATTCCCAGCAAGTTCTTGTCTTCTCTTGCTGACAACTTCATTTTTGTGCCAAGCAGTTCTTTCTTCTATATTAGGATTAGGACTAGTGTTTCTTAAATCATTTATAAATTACTAGAAGTTAGGTTAGGGTCTTTCTGAGAACGATCATTTGAATCTTCCCTCCCTTTCCTTTCCACTGCATCCAACATTTCTTTCTTGTCTTTCTTGTTTTTTGTCCGCTTAAATCAATAGCCCAATAATTGGGATAAGTATGGAAAGCTGAAAATACTGAAATAACTGTTAGTAGTATATTGTAATTGATTAGAGGTCCCCCCCCCCTTGAATAATAATAAAAAACTTCATTTAAAATATTGAATTACACATTGGTTGGTCCCCCTCCATGTGTGGGGCTTGGAACAACTGACCTTGCTTTTATGCCTTCCATACCTAATCCCTCATGCACTTTTCCATAAAACAGAACCAAGACATGCTGCTTCCTTCCATCAAACAATGCCTCCAGCAGATGATAATCAACTTTACCTCATGCCTAGTTGGAACTGCACTGACAATGATCAGCTAAATGGAAGCTTCATAAAGTTTGATGGAGAGAACAATGAGAAAAAGCCCTCAGGGAAATTGGTCTTTAAAGCCCACATCTGCTTTCACAACAAGAGATGAAGAATTTTCTTACCTGCATAAGGTCCAGTGAGACCAGAAGAGACTGAAGTGTTCTGACATTTACACCGGTTGAACGTTATTGAGCAATTCACACTGGTGACACAGCAAGTCTATTCTAAATTTCATAGTTTTATGTTATTTGACTGGGGAATTAATTGACCTGTAAGTGCTTCAATTAGTGTGTGTGTGTGTGTGTGTGTGTGTGTGTGTGAGAGAGAGAGAGAGAGAGAGAGAGAGAGAGAGAGAGAGAACACATTGCTTGTAATATAGTATGAATTTTAATCATCATGAGTTTGCTGATGGATGACAAGCTATAATCTCTTTTAAAATAACAACAACAACAACATCCTGGGTTAAATAAATATGAACCAATGAATGTGTGTTTAATCTAACAATGTAAGAAAGTTTTAGTTTTTCATAATGTCCATAGATGTTTTCCAATTTCTTTCTCTTCTTCACTCTTTCATGATGTTTTGGTCATGATATTAAGTGGGTTTGTTGAACAAATTTGTCTGAAACCATTATGACTGAAACTTCGGCCAGTGTTATTTTTTTAGTTTTAGAAATCTTTTGCATACAAATGTCTGGTTTTTTTAGGAAAAAAAAATCAGATTGCATCTTTTACAGAATTAGCAATTTATGCATCCCTGAAATCTTAAAGCTAAAGTGATGTCCTATCAGTGTAGCATAGTACTTAGCAGGTTACCAAAAGCAAATCAAACCAAAAACAAACACCTTCTAGGACTACTACTCTTTTTTTTATTATTGTTGTTCTTTTTTCCATGATCTAGTTTCAAACAGAATGTGTGGTTTCACAGGAACCAATTTGCCTGTGTATTTATTCTGCTTTCCCAATCCTACACTTGTTTCATCAAACATTTATTTCTTGGTCTGTTGCTTTAAAAAAGGAGGCAAAGAGCTGATGTTTCTGGTCCTTGTGAGAAGAAAATTGAAGCACTTGTACTGCTGGCTTGCAAAGCAACTCACTTTTTTTTTTTAAGAGTTTCCTTTCCCTCACAAAATTATCCCACTAATTTGACATGTTTCTCCTTGGAAAATTACAGGTGATATTTATTTGACCTTTAATGACTGATACAGAAAAATGCAGAGCTTGCCCAGTTTGCCCTTCCATGAAGTGGAAAAGGCCCTATTTCTCCAGTTTATTTATGGCATTATTTATTTATTAAATCAATTCAAATAGCCACCCAATCGAGCTGTGACTTGTGTACACAATTAAAAATAGCAGATAACGATCCCTCCCCCAATTAAAATATCATAAAATATAACTCCATCCAGGGGTGACTCCATCCATCCATCCATCCATCCATCCATCCATCTATCCATCCATTTATTCTGATGCCAGACTAGAAACCAGGAGACTGAGTTCTAGTCTTCCCAGCTGGATGATTTTGGGCTTGTCACTCTCTCGGCCCAAACCACCTCACAGGATTGTAATGGTGGGGGAAATAGGAGACAGGAGTAATATGCTTGCTGCCTTGAGTTGTAAAAATAAAGGGAGGACATATGTTTATTTATAAATAAATAAAAATAAACTTCAAACTTCCAGAAACAGTCTAAACAACACAGAACTCCTTACCTGCTACCCAAAGGAAAAGCCAGGTTTTTGGAGCTTTCTAAAAGGCAGGCAGGGCTAAGGCCATCCAAACCTTGTGGGGAATGCTCTTCCATAGGCAGAGAAGAGAAGAGACAGCAGAGAAGATACATTCCTGGGCTTGCACCAAATGAGATCTTACGTGATAGAACCTGGAGCATGGCCATCCTGTCAAATTTTATTGGATGGGCAGAAATACTCAGAGAAGGGCATTGCACCTGGAAGCCTACTGGTAACCAGTGGAGCTTGCAAAGCAGTGGGGTTACATGGCCGCACCAATTAGTCCACCTGAGAGATGGATTTCAGTAATCCACTTCCCATCTCAATTAGAGTGCATTGCAATAATCCAGGTAAGAGATGACCAAGGCATGAATGACCGTGCATTGGCCTTCCTATAACTGAAATCATTACTTTGTGCCCTGCACTGTGGAACAAGAGAGAACAGCTCTTGCCCTTTTTCTAGATGACATTTTTCCAGGTGTTGGAAGAGTACTAGCATTTGCCCTTGCCACTCCTACCAATTTCTTTTCTCAAGGCTAAACATACCTAGGTCCCTCAATTTATCTTCATAGCATTTCATTTCTAAACCCCTCTTGATCTTCACCTTTTTTTTTTTTTCCTGAACCTGTTCCAATTCCTCTGAACTTCTTCAGGTGTGGTGCCCTGAACCAACCAACCAATCAACCAACCAACCAACCAAACAAACAACAACAACTCAAAGTGGTTCTAATCAAAGCAGAATAGAGTGGAATGATTATTTTCCATGATTTGGAAATTATGCTTCCACTGATGCAGCCCACAAAATCATAGTTTTTGAAAACTGAATGATAACTACCATACCATCTGAGGGTAAAAAAAGTTAAATCAAACTCAATTTCTGGTGACTATACGTATACAGTATATCTGTAATTTCTTGGCAATTATTATATTATATTATATTATTTTCTTATTTTTTATATTTTTTATATTATTTTATTTTCTTATTTTCTTATTTTATTTTCTTATTTTCTTATTTTATTTTCTTATTGGATTTGTTAAGGCCACCTAACTCCAAGAAGACATAGGGCAGCATAGAATAGTTCCAATACATATATTAAAAGCACAGTAAAGCCCACTTAATTGCCCAGACAAAACAACACTCCCCAATATCCAAAAATTCAGCAGGGGTTCCTCAGTGACCTTAACCCCAGGTTTAGAAGTGGCTTGATATAACTTACTTCTGGAGCATTTTTTCAGACATTGTATACAGTCTTGGAACTTCCTATCTCAGGATTGGACTGTCTCATCCAATCCAGTTTAGTTTTTCATTGGTCGAAGATGGCTAGATGCTGCCGCATACTATTAGCAAGTGATTCACTTCATAAGATTAAACCGGAAATCCCAGCCCTAAATTTCACAAGGCCCTCTAAAATGCAATAATTTGGATTTTGACCATTTCTTCTTTGTTTCATGAAAGGAGTTTTTTGTTTGTTTGTTTGTTTTTTTAAAGTCTGGGGGTAGGGAGGAAAATAGAGTTTTTTTTTTTTTTTTTTTTTGGTGTTTTTTTTTACAGTTCCATGCTTTTCCTACTCCATGACACAATCTTGTGGAGCTAATTTCCTTAGGGCAATAAGAAATAGGAAGAATTAGCAAAAAGTCAATTTTCTTCCTGTTATGGGATATTCTTTATCCAGTATAATAAGATAATATTTAGTCATCCTGTTTTATAGACTACAGGCGAATGTGACCTCACAGCTCTCCATGCAAAATCTTGCCTGAAATCTGCTGTTTCTTATGTCTATAATAAGCTATCATTCACAGGTGTAATGCTTGCTGAGATCTGTGTAAAGGAAGTATGAAAAAAGCAAGTAAACTGTTCTGCTCAGCCAGTCACTCTCCCACTCATAACAATTCACCAGAGAATATCTCTTTCTATTGTGCCAGTTGTGTGTGGCCTAATTTCAGACACTTAATGCAGTTACTTCCTTTTGAAAAAAGAGCTTTTAGCAATGATTCACATAGCTGCCACAAGGTAGATATACCCCATTGGACTGAAAGGGATTTTAAAATAATCCTTTTTATTAAGTATGAAATGTCCAGCTCACCAAATCAGTCAGTTACAATGGAAAGTAGCTTTACAACATTCCTTTCTTGCTATCTTGTCTTGCACCTGCAGGATGTCCACTGATAATACCATCTTCGTGTTAGACAAGCAGTCAAATGATTTGATTGTTCTGTGCTTCAGAGAAATGCTTTAAAAATGAAGGCTGTTGTATCTTCCAGTGGGATGACATTTTTCATGTTTGTTGCTGGTGAGTTTTGAAAGCTTTGGTTTTTATAGTATTTCCTTTCTTCTCCTCTTCATACAACTGAAGGTTGCTGTGTGTTTCCTTCATTGCATTATTCCCAGCCTCGTCTGGCTGTGAACTTTCTTTCTCTGTTTGAATCTTCTCTGTTCGCTAAGAAAGTTAAACACGGTTTTTTTTGGCCCATATGATGAAAGGATACAACCATGCTGAATTCAGTAGATAGACAGATTGCCTCTCTGTCTGTATGTGTGAGTGATTTTATCTCTGTCTCCTGAGGCCACATATAGTAAAACAAAAGGCAAGGGGAATAACTCACTTTTTCATTTATAAATGGTCAGTAAAGAGTTTAACAGTACTTGATTTTTAACTGAACAATTGTTTCTGCCAGGTCACTTTAAAGTAACTTTTCCCTAGATATGTTATAAAGTGTGTTGTGTTCATTAACTTCAAGCTCTCAGTAGTAACACTTCTGTAATAAGAACATGCAGTTTGTTTATTGTGATTTAAGGAGATTACTACTATGCCTACTCATATGCAATCAAGCACATGCCATGCAGCAAAAAATACATACGAGGATTTTTCATCCAATGAAAGTAAAGTGGCATTAATGGGGAACAGTCAGATAGTTAAAACTTACTGTATTTACTTAAGCATTTTGAAAATGTTGGCAGACAAAGACAAAATGGCTAAGATATGAACATCTTGGAAAGAGGGGAAAAAATGCTTCCTCACAGACCTGTATAAAGCTTTGGATGAGGCACTGTGCTTCTAAAGAAAGCAACGCTCTAGATCCGCTCCTCAAAGCCACAAAGTACTTCCCTCAAGATTCAGATGAGCTTTGAGACCAGCTCCAGAGGAAAGCTTTGCTCACAAGTGGAGCATGTTGGAAATGTTTTTTGAGGAGTACTGGTTGTATAGGGTATGGGAAATAGCCAAGAGCATGATACTGAGATTTTAGAAAAGTCAAAGCCTAGATTCAATAAATGTGTAATTTATCCATTTTTGAACAGGCTATTTTTTTCAATTAACAATAATAATATTTTATATAAAAATAAACAAATTCTATGCACAATTTGATATGTTATTTTATGTTTAACTGAATATGTGATATATTTAGATTTAGATTTATTGAATATGTTAATTTTTAGGGTTTTCATTGTTTGTTGATTTATGCTTGTTTTGGAACTATAATTTCATAATTAATTTGTTGAATATTATTATTTTTCATTGATGGATTGGTTAATTGCATATTGTTTCTTCTCTATTTCTCTTTTAAAAATTGCAATATAATGTAAAAAAATAATAATAATAGTGGAGTGCCTCATCAAATGATTTCTATAGACCACCTAAAGAGACAATAGGAGGGCAAGAAAGGATCTAAATGAGTCAGAAATGAAGAACAGAATGGTCCATGAAGACATGGACACTTTTCTAAGAAATGAGAAAGAAAAGCAAAAAAAAAAAAAAGACATTTTATGCATCATTTTTCTGCCTCCCTATCTTCATTTAAAACTTTTTTTTTAAAGTTACTATGGGTCTTATGAATATGCTAAGAGTTGGTCTCTAAGACCTGGAGTACAGTGTTTTATAAGTTGTGGCTTTCATATTATGGATGGGTACAATTACTGTGGAATTTAGACCTCAAAATTCAGTTGTGTGTGTCTGTGTGTGTTTAATCTAGAAATATAATGAAAATTACTAGATTAGAAAACTGGAATTAGGATGAAGCTTTGTAGGTTACCTTAAGCCTCACTTGGGACAGACCTTAGAAAAAGAATTTGAGTTCACCTTGAAGCCTTTAAGTTAATACACTTAAGGTAAACTAGTAAACTTATGATTAAATTCTCTTATTGAATGGGCAAAGGGAATGTCCCTGTTTCTGAGAATTACTTATCACACGTGTCTGATGGAAAAAGGGAATTATGTGCAGATCACTAAATGTTACAGATCTTAAGGGATGTTAATAGATGAAGTATAGTATAATTATTCGTGTTTCTGTGTCCTTCCTGTATTATGATTTTTATCTTTAGGACACTCGATAGACCAATTAAAAGGGTATGCCAGATGATTTGACTGCATTATGAAGCACAGAGGAAGTAAGCCAAATCAGAAGTAAGATGTTCCTATCAAAGCAGACTTTGTGCTCTTGAAAGACACTAAATGTATATTGTGATTTTATCTTGGTTTGCTACGTCCCTGTCTGATTTTTTCACCTTTTCAGACCCTTCCCCCCCAAATTCCACTTATCATTTACCTTTGCACAAATGGAATGAAAATACAAGTAATTGGGGACTACTTTAGTATTCCATTATTTCCAGCTGAGCTAAACTGCTATTCACTGATCTGAAATTTTAATTAGCTCCCCACTACGATGGTTAGTCAAGGGGCCCATCCACTCCAGTCAGTGTTTATGGAGTTTATACTTGCACAGTCCAAAAGTCCTTCCTTTTCCCCATACTCTAAAGTGAGCTAGCACCGATTGGTTGGGATAGTTACCTTCAGCCACGAGGTCCTTCAAATGCTTACTAAGGGCAGCCTTTATTAACTGCCTCAGTAGGCAACACTAACCAGTTATGAGCAAGACGTTATTAGTAGCCAAATAAAATGATCAACCACCATGCTGCCAAGAGTGTGGAGCAGGAGAGGAGGTATACCCAAGACACATTAAAATGCACCAAAAAGGAATCTGTATACAGCTGCTCAATTAAGGTATCAGTATGCTGAGAGATAACAACAACAACAACAACAACAACAACAACAATGCCAAAACTGCTCAATTCCTCTCCCCCTTTCTTTCCATATCCCCCCCTTAAGAAAGTATTTCTTCTTCCAGGGCTACGGAGAACAGAATGAAGAGGCAGGACTACAGCTTGAGACTGGTAGTATTACAGTTAGGGAACACCTCTCTACTGTAACAAGTTCAGATGCATCCTTGTGTACTGAAGGAAACTTGCTGATTATCTGGCAGAAGTGTTAGGTACGTACTGTATGTATGAGGGACCTAGGAAGTGTGCTTTTTCTGTAGCTGTGGAACACCCTTTCTCTTGAGATGTGCCAGGCGCCCACCCCCTTAACCTTCCAGAAAGTCGTGAAGAGATGGCTTTTCCCCCAGGCATTGGGATCATAAGGTTGGAGGCTGGGGATTGTAGAGATCAATAGATGTAGTTGATGGATTGGGAATCTGATTTTTTCTTGATTTTGTGTTGTTGTTGTCCTATATTTATTACTTGTGTTTTTACTAAGTTGCTAGCCACACAAACTTGTGTGCCATAAGATGGGTGGCCATATAAATCTTTTAAATAAAGCTAATTAATTAATTAATTTTAGAGAAATGGGGAACTGATGAAGTGCCAGTTGATTGGAGAAGAAATATTATTCCTACTTTCAGAAAAAAGAAAGAAAGAACCAATAGACCACAGACCACTTTTTCTGACACTGATATCTGGGAAGATTGTAAGCAGATTTTGTAGAAATTGGTCTGTAAATACCTTAAAAACAATGTGGTAATTACCAGAAGTCAGCATGGATTTGTCAAGACTATGCTAATCTTACATAATTTTTTTTTGGATCTGATAACTTCCTTAGTAGAGTGTGTGAATGTGGTGGGCCTAATATATTTTGATTAAAGCAAAGCATTTTAAAACAATACCAGTGATATGGTGATTAGCAGTCTCCTGAAATGTTAAATGCATATATCACTGGCTTGGAAATCATACTCAAAAGAGCACATCATTTTTTTAAAAAAATCACACTGGATAAAAATGAGATGCTAAACAAACTGGACTGAATGAGATGGTACAAGGTTTAATTCTAGGAACTGCAGAGGAACTATTCTTTAAAGTTTTTATGAATGAATTGATTTTTAACAAATCTGCTTCTAAATTATTAGCTATTCCACTAATGGTATCATAACTTAGAAGACATAAATTTAATTCAAACTATTTTGATGAGTTAGAGAGATGGATGGAAAATAACAATATGAAATGGAACAGAGACATCTGCCAAAGCTCTTTTCTTATGAAACAACATTGAAACATACAGATACAGAGGACATTTCCACATGTCAAAGCTGGTTTTCTCTCATAGATTTTGTTTTGTTTTGTTTTTAAACAGACTTCAAAAATTCCAGTCCCAGGTCAGAAGTTATCCAACAAATTGCTAGAGAAAAGAAAAAACAAAGGGCAAGTATGAGCACAATGATGCTTGATTTGGTTGAGTTAAAGTTGAAAGTCTACCTGCTTTTGTGACTAGAGACAAAAGCAAAGTATGATGCTGCAAAGATATGTGTAGAAAAATAGAGTAGCATAATTATTAAAATGTTGTTAAAGTCAGTGCTTGGATATACCCTCCCCCCCCCAAATGATGAGAATTATCTTAGTTTGAATCTAAGACAAGCCAATTAATACTAAACTGATCTGCGTCTATGGCTGCAATCACAGATTCAGAAGGAACAGAAACTGAACAGTTCTGTAGTGACTTGTAATACCTTGTTTGCAGAACACACACACACACACAGAGAGAGAGAGAGAGAGAGAGAGGGAAGACATCATATTAAATATAACAGACTGGGATGCTAAAGCTGGAAGTAAAATAGCACCTGGAATAATGGGAAAATTTGGTCTTGGTGTGTGAAAAAAACCAGGAGACAGACTAATGGAGTTTTGCCAATATTTATAGTAAATATTTCTTCACACCCTGTAAGAGAAATCTACAGGTGGACATCTCCAAGTGGACAGTACTAAATCAGACTGGCTGGACTATAAGAAATAAAAATTGGAATTAAAATTGCTGAGAGAAACACCAACAGAAATGCTAGTGGTTCCACTCTGATAGCTGAAGCTGAGAAATAATTAAGGAATATCTTGTTGAAATTGAAAGAAGAGAGTGTAAAAGCTGGTCTGCTGTTCAGATCACCATCATCATCATCGTCATCATCATCGTCATCATCATCGTCATCGTCATCGTCATCATCACCGTGGGCATGATTTTTCCTGTTGTAACATATAGCTGTAAAAGCTGGAGCATCAGAAAACCTGAACAACAACAACAACAACAACAGATGCCTTTGAATTGTGGTGCTTGAGAAAATTTGTTGAGAATTCCTTAGACCAGAAAAAATAATTATTATTTTTATGAAATAAAACAAAACTGATCATTGGAAGCACTAATAATGAAGCTAAAACTTAAATATTGTGGACATATAACACAAAATCAAGAGGCGTTGGAGAAGACCCTGATGCTTGGAGCAGGGGAGAATGAAGATGATTTTAAAAAAGCCATGGAAGATAAGATGGCTAGATATCATCATTGACAAGGCAAGTATGCACTTACCAAACTCAAGAAACAGTTATTGATAGACTGTCTTGATGAAATAAAATCCATCAGGTTTCAAAATTACGCAACAAGAACCTGCATATTGATTTGCATAAATTTGCTTTCCTACCTAACGGATGCTATTGCAAGAGTAAAAATTAGGATTTTTATTACAGTTTTATTCTGACTTTACTCTGAGAGTTGGACAAGCTCTACCTAATTTTATACCTACAAGAACAATCCTGCGAGGTAGGTTGTCTGAGACAGAATCTTTAAAGGGATATTTTGGTTTGACAAAGTATTAGTAGAAGCACAGATCTAAAGCAAAACAGTTCCCCTGTTCATCAAGGCAGAGCAGCTGTTTCACTTGGTAACAGGTTCTAGGTGCAATACAGTGGCTGATCAAGACAGCTTTTCGTCATCGTGGAAAAATGCACAACCATGAGGATTTTCCTGCACTGAGGAACAACATAGCTCCATAAGAGGAAACAAATTCCTGATTGATGCAATTCACAAACTATCCACACACCCATATTGTTCATTACTTTGGTGGTTGTTTATAGGAATAGCATACAAGTTTTAGAGAGTGAGGAGTCCTATCTCATTTAAACATTTGCTTTTGCTGTGGTAGGGCTTTACAATTGCATTCCCAGCTCAGCTGTACTAGTGGGTGTTTGTTTTAGAAAATGGACTTGGTATTAATTTACAAATCATGAAGGAAGGTTGCAATGACAACTATTAATTAGCTGGCACATCTGTCAGGAAGGTGTTTCCACAAGCCTTGTCTTAAGTATTCTCCAGCCTCCTCCATTTTGGGGATCAATGCTAATTTTCCATGCTTCCTAGCAATCATAGATGACTAGCAGTTAAAAAACCATCAGCCCTGTCACGTTTTCCAGTGAACAGAATCCCTTTCCAGATGGCCCATCATTTGGATAATGGACAGCCTAAGAGGATAAAAATGTCACCTGTTGAAGCAAGTCAATGTTATTAACAAAAACACTATTCCTGAAATCTGCAGGAATCTACAGCAGCTTTATGAATTCATAGAGCAACTGTTAAGCTTTTCTGGGATGGGGGAGGATTGCATTTTACTTTAAAGATTTTATATAGAAAGAAAATGCTTGCATATTCACAGTTCTCTTTGTAACATATGCTACTTCTCCATGGATCAAAATGATGCTCAATTAGACAGTGTGTATATTATGTAAACAATGATAATTAAAACAGATTCTACTGTAAAAATCAATCAGTGGGTCAGTATTATTATGCAGAATAACATATTTAAAAATACTTCACAAGCACAATATGTCTGTATGTGTATGTATATTATACATACACATGCAATATATACAGTATTTATAAAATAGATTTCCACAATAGATGCACTCTATTTTGGAAAAAGCTTTATGGTCTAATCAAGTGTATAAATTATTCTACTGGGAATCCTATGAAGCCGTTCCCAAGGTATTAGTCCTGCTGAATGTGAAAACCATTTACATTATATTCTCAACCCAAACATGTAGACTTAACTATATTACAGTAGCTGCATTGCAATCAGTGGAAATTCTGTTAATGGCACACCTAGGTGCATCACTGAGTATTGTCTAAATGTATAAAATGTAAGTAATTATTTAATTATACTCTTTATTTCCCTCTGGTGCCCTCTAGTGTCCACCTTTCAAAGACCCATCTTACCTTGTTGTTTTTCTTCTGAATGCAAAAACATGGATAGTTTCCCATGAGAAGGATTCTTATATTTAATTTCAGAATGTTATTAAATCTATCTGGACCCTTAATCCATTTATAACTTTCTAAAATCAACACTCTAATCTCCCTTTTGCTGTTAACCCATAAATAAATAAATAAATAAATCCTTAACCTGTTCTTAAAACTTCTTTTGTAAAGGATTGAAGGAAACTCATCAAGTGAGTTGCCATTCCAGAGGTTCTCAATATTTAAAAAGCAATAACAAATTAATTCCAAAGTGATTAAGAAATGAGGATTGGCTGAACCTTATGTCCTTGGTTCACATTACACTCATAAGCTTTGATGGAATCCCCAACTCCCAGCCTCTCAACTCACAGATGTTGGTTTCTGCCACCCACTCACCAGAAGCCACTGTCCAGCATACGTGTGGACAATCTCACAATCTCTCCTTTATCCAGAGAGATTTTGCCAGAGCAGATCCCACATCTGGACAGTGATTTCAGCCAAAATGTCACCACTTCTTCTTCTTCAGGAGCATCTTGAATTAGCCATGTCCTCACTGGAAGTCCTCACATTTATGGATCTCAAATAATATTTTTGAATTGTACAGGTCTACATTCAAGGAGCTGATAGAAGCTGATGATATTATTCCATCTAGTCTTTTACAACTAGATTACAAGTATAAAAGACTCTAGATATGTTAGAGTATTGACGCTATTCACTCTAGTCAGCATGATGATAGAGAAATTGCACTGACATGGGATTACAGTCCTACCTATATTAACAGTTGGGATGGGGAAAGGCAGACTAAACTGTAGTGTTTCAGAGCACTAACTTTCCTCTTATCTAGAGAGATTAAATATTGAACCTAGGAGCCCCAACTGGGCTGATTTCTCTACCACAATGGATAATTTTTGTTCTTGTTGGTGGACACACATGATATGTAAAATTCATCTAATCAGTCCATCTCCTGAGTTCCTGTTGATCTGGGGTTTGTATAAGACCAAGAACATTATTAGGCAATGAACTGGAGATACAAAGCAAGCCAAGCCACATGTCAAAGATCTCCCAAACACTGAGAGGAATGCAAAGGCTTGCACCTGGAAAATATTTGTATTAAATCACTTAGTCCAATTATAGATAAGCCGTTTCTAGGGATCACTTTAATGCTCTCCTTTCAACCATCCTGCAGGGCAGATTCCAAAATATTGCAGTGTCACAGAGACTATGCCCATGTGAGTAGCTAGCGCTGAATCCATGGAGATCTTTTTGGTGCCTTTTATTCTTATTTAAAGTGACAGCTATCCCAGCCATTTTTTAATATTCCTTTTTCCCATCATACTGAACAATTTTATTTAATATACTTTATAGTGGACAGAAACTCCAAAGTCCTCTACTTTGTGACAAATATAGGAGAATTTTCTCAGAGGTATGTTTGAATTGGACATCAGGACACATTAATTAAAGCACAAATTGGTTTATTGCCTCTGCTGGTGGAAAAGACAGGCCTAAAGAGGGGAGGGCTTACATTCCCTTCTTACAGACTTATGCAAGTTAGAATATACATGCAATTGGATATAGCAGCAAGGTATTAAATTGGGTATAGAGAACTGCAAGTATTTGATTGGATCACCATCTCATCCCCATTATATTGACATGTCCCACCCAGTCCAGCAGGAAGGGTGTGTTTAGGATCCCATTGCCTAGAGAGTTTCGACTGGTGGGGTCCAGTAGGAGAACCTTTTCTGCTGTGGCTCCCATATTCTGGAATATCTTGCCCCCTGAGGTGAGATTGGCCCCCACTTTGTTGGCCTTCCAAAAGGGCATTAAGACCTGGCTCTGCCAACTTGCATGGGGACCCAGCAGGGGTTCACAGCACTGGGGGTGGCTGGTAGCCTGAGGATGCTCTCTCCACCTTTTCAGTTTGCATTGTAGTTTTAAATTTTTAGGTTAATTTTAACCTTTTGTAGTTTTTTAACCTATATATTTTTTTCTAGAGTCACTTGTATAGTGAGATGGGTGGCATGTATAAATCTGAAAAACAAACAAACAAACAAACAAACAAACAAATAAATAAATAAATAAATAAAATTTAAAAATGTACCTATTGAGGTCAATAAGGCCATTTGGGCGGAATTATGAGGTAATGGGTCAGGACTACAATGACAATAGGGTTTACTATATTGTAATAAAATCCAGTTGTACCTCCAGCCTGCACAATATAGACAGACAATGTACTATAAAGATTTTAGAGTATTACCATGAACTTGAATTAAACACTAACATTTCCAGATTTCAAATTTGTGAGTAATTTCCATCTGATTTTCTCTTGTTTTCCTTACGTGTGTACATATACACATAACGTACACACATACACACACGGAAGTTTTCATGTTGTTCAAAGGAAATGATGGGAAATTTAAAGACTGCATTGACATATAAGCTCTATTTGTCTTTTCCTATCAAATGTAAAGTAATATAGGAGTAAGCAGAGAATTCTGGATTCTGCAGAGACTGTAGAAAGTATATAATGATCCAGTTTCAAGGGAAGAACAAACTGAGTGAGCATATGAGGAAACTTAACAGGAGTTTGACAATGGAGTTCAACAGAGGAGTCAAAGGGGAAGAACCCTAACAAATGAACCAGCAATGTCCACTTGGTGAATTTATGAACCTAAGTACAAAAATAAATAAAATCCTTTCTATTAGTACTGTAATAGAGCTTGTAATGGTACATGTAATTTGAAGGGGGAAAAAAAAAAAAAGAATGGAACAATGAATGACCATACTTCAGGTGGTAAGAAAATGTGATGATTTATTAAATCACCCAAAGGAACTCTATAATGAGACCTGTCAGAAAAGTTTATGCAACTTTATATGTAGAAGAAAATGAAACTAAGGAGCCATTCCAGAGTGAAAATTAGAAGCAAGAGATGCAAAAATCATCTACCAATGAAATTCAAAAAGAGGTTTGAGGCCCTTGCAGAAGAAATAGGCAATGAGCCTTCAGGAAGAAAAGGAAAAGCAGAAGAGTTGTTCCCTGAAGAATAAAGGGGATTCTCTTTTGCACTCTCCAAAAAGAGAATGAGGAGAGCTGTGGTTTTTGGCAACCCATTACTATGAGGAACCAAAGCAAACAAACCTATACCAGTTGGACTTGTCACTTCTGGAAACATGCTAAGATTGATCAAGTCCACTGAAAATTAGCAATTCCTTTCTTACTAATCCACATGGAGACAAATGATATAATTGACTAATCATGGATTATGGAGATATAGCTAAGAGGTTCAAGATCTCCAGACAGTGCTCTTAATCCTCCTTCAGTCCATATGAGCCCACTGGAAAAGGGCAAGGAGGGAGTGAGGGGTCACACCTAACACTCCAGTGTTACAAAGCACAATATAGCCAAGCTCTGGACATTCATTAATACAACCTCCTCCTCCTCAATTAAAAGAAAGGAAAAAAAAAAACCAGAGCCAAGTAAGTTATAATGATAAATGTACGGCAGCACAGTTAAAACAAGAACAAAATAACAGCTGGTTAAGTACTGCTAATTTGCTTATTATATTTATATATTGCTGTCATCAAATGACTGACTCCTGGAAGTTAATTATCACCCTTTCAATAGTTGCTATCTGCATTTTAAATAATAATGACAAATTATTGATATGCGAATATACATTTTGTTTTGGCTCCAGCCTGTCTTTCAGACTACAGTATTGAAAAGATGACTATTTAGTTAAAAGATTCATTTGAAATACCACCTTTTCTTTAAAAAAAAAAGTGCAAGAGATCTAATATCACTATTAAAACAATAACAAAAATAAAACATAAGAGCCATAAAGTAATAAAATAAGAATTTATAAAAGTGGTTGGAGAAAATGATATAACAACTACAGCTCCTAATTTCATTCTTTCTGCCATTAAAATATACAATATAGACAAAAAGCACCAGGCTAGAAACTAGGTGATTGTGAGTTCTAGTCCTGCCTCAGGAATGAAACCTGGCTGGGTGACTTTGGGCTAGTTGCTTTCTCTCAGCCCAACTCACCTCACAGAGTTGTTGTGGGGGGAAATAGAAGGAGGAAGGTATGTTCACTGCCTTGAGTAATTTATAAAAACAAGAAAGGTGGGATTAAAAAAAATCTTTAAAGAATAGCATAAAGGCAGAAACCGAACAAACATCCATCTGCTAAACAGATGCTAACACAATCGAAGAACAGTTTTCTAGGAATATGGCTCACTACAAACCACGTCACATATTTCCATCTACAAGTTATTGGATTAAAGCCTGCTTTTAAAATATGTTTTTTAAAGCATAGCCTGATTTTAAAAGATGTCAATAATTATTATTTCATGAATTAGTTTCTTGTTTCTTGTTGCCAGAGTTTTTTCTCGTAGCTCTTTCACACAAATCTGAAAGACCTCCCTTAATTTATCCTCACAAAAACTGCCCTGTGACATAGTTTAAGCCAAGAATGAGTGACAAGCTCAAAATCACCCAATCAGTTTCAAGGGTGGATAAGGATTTGGAAGTCCAACATTTTAACTATTACATTTGATTGTATTCAGATTTAATTTAAATTCTGTACACTTCCAGAAGAGCCACTAGATAATTGACAATATACAAATATTTAAAATAAATAAATGCCATTAATTTAATCCATATTACTACTTTGTCCTATGAACACCATTGATGTATTATAGTTGTTAATCAGGATATAAAGACTTTCCTAATGAATGCACTCTTATAAATTAAACACTGCTGCCTTAATTGGTCATTTACTACAAAAGACTTTGAACTGTTTATATTAAATCCATTTCACTGCTATGAATAATGCATTGCTTATCCATGTTCTTAGCAGATATCCATAGAACAGTTTTTCCAATTTATCTCTTCTTTGCTAGATCTGGTGCAAAAACAATGGGGAAAATGCTATCTTGCAAATAGTTGACCCTATGCCATGTAGGGCTTTATAGGAGGCAACAAGTACCTTGAATTGTACCCTGAAGCTTACTGGGAGCCAGTTCAGCTTGCGGAGCAGCAGTGTTATATGGACATAGTGAGAAATGCCAAAAACTGCCAGTGCCGTTACATTCTGTACTAGCTGCAGCTTCTGAATGCTCTTCAAGGGCAGCCCCATGTAGTGTGTATTATAGTAATCCAGATGGGAGGTAACTAAGGCATGAGTCACTGTGAGCAAAGGCTCCTGGTCCAGAAATGTGTGCAACTGGTACACATGCAAAACTTGTGCAAAGTCCCCCCCTCCCGCCACAGTTGCTACCGCTCTTTGAGCAGTATCCATGAGTCCAGGAGGACCCCAAATTTCATACCAACTCTAACTGGGGAACTGCACCTCCAGGCAGGGCTAAATGTGGAAAATCTCTGGAACCAGCGGGACTTAAAATTCATAGCCACTTAACTTTTCCAGGGTTGAGCTAGAATCTTCCCCATCCAGATACTCACAAGTGAACATATTGAGGATATCACACCCCATGCCAACAGATGACCTCACCCATAGGCTTCATGCAGATGTTAAATTGGACTGGCACCCTACAAAGTAGGGGCCTTGGGCTCAACTTCTCTCCCCACCCCCACCCCAACACTGACTGCAACCAGACAGGAAGAAGGGAGAACCTTCTAATACAGTGCCTCCAAATACAAATCCCCTAAGCTGGGCCCAAAGGATACCATGATCAGTGGTATCAAAGGCCATTGATAGATCAAGAAAGGCCAGGATGCACTACCTCCTTCCTGATCCCACCAGAGGTCATACACAAGCATCTCCGTACTATAACAAGGATGAATCCTGACTGAAAAGAGTCCAGATAATTCACTTCTTCCAGGGTCCTCTAGAACTGTAAGCCAACCATCTTCTCAAAAACCTTCCCTAAAAAGGAAAAGATGGAGAATGGATGAAAATTGTCCAGATCTGTTGGGTCCAGCAATGGTCTCTTAAGGAGGGGACAAACACCTCCTTAGAGGTGGATGGAACCAGCCCCTCCTGCAGAGAAGCCTTTACCACCACCTGGAGCCAACCACCTATTACCTCCTGGGAGACCTTAGTCAGCCAGACAGGACAGGATGTAAAACACATGTGGCCCAACTCATAGCACCAAGGATCCTGTCCCTTCATGAGAGCCAACAAGCATAAACTCTTCCCAGATAACTGGACCAGACCAGGCAACTCCAAAGGACCTGTATAGCCAGAGCAAATCCAAGAGAGTTTATCCAGCAGATGCTTGGGATAGTCCTCACAGTGGCTCTGAAGGTATTTCTAGATAAGCCCCACTTACTTTCACAGGGCCACTGCTTGGCACTCTGTGGATGCAGTAAGGGTGGAGAAATAGTTATGTTTCACTGCCCTTATTGTCATATTATCTTATCTTATCCATTTTTGATTGAGTTCACTCTTTGTTTTTCTCCAGCAGCATTCTAGATGTCTCTCATGCTATTTCATCACCTGAAGCTCCTCTGAAAATCAGGGGACCCTTAGGGAGCCATGTGCATAGAAAGGCTGCATAGGCATGATTTGATCCAAGGCCAAGGTTTCCTTCTCAATCCAAGCAGCAACTGAGGCCTCAGTCGAATAATGTACCAGATACTCAGGAACAACTTGAAACTCCCTCTGGAACCCAATAGGTGCCTGAGGTGGATTGTTCAAATAGGTCCTGCCTCCCTGCAGGGAGGTGTAGCACCAGAGAATGCCACAGCCAACAGGAATTGATCTGTCCATGACAAGGGATCCTCCAACTCAAGATCACCTTGACACTGCCCCAAAATGAAAACCAGATCTAATGTGTGGCCTCTGCTCTGCTATGAGTCAGACCAGAGATAACTTGGGTCAGGTCTATGGTTGCTGTGATGGCCATGAACTTCCAAGCCACCTCCAAGTCTACGCCCATAAGTCTTGGGAACTCCACTGCCAACCCAGCCACAGACTTGAACAGCTTAAGTGAGGAGGTTGCTATGCTGGTACACAAACAATAGTCCCTTCTGATTCCTACCATACAACTTCACAAACAGGCCCTTTTACCGGGCAATCTGCAGAGCAGTGCACCTGAAAGTCACCAGGGTTTCTTGGATAATAATAATTTTTTGGATAAATGATGATTTTTAAAGTTCAGTTCACATATTACAGTTTCACTTTTCTCTGTGTAATTGATAACATAGAAATTATTGAAAAATGTGCTTTATCACCATTACTGCCACTTTAATTCATTAGACTTAAAGCTTCTTTCCATAGACTTAATAAAGACCAAGATTTCTTGTCTCAATACATGTTATCTAAATATTCAGTGCAACAGTGGCTGTGTTGCATGAAAGTGCTTCATTAGTATTTAGTCATATCTCAGTGTAAATATATGGATACAACTGCAAAGGTGCTATGCAGTTCTAGTGTTCCTGTAAGATCCAATACCCCCTCTGACAGTTGATCTAAAATTATTCTAAATATTTTTCAAGTTGTGTTTCCTCAGAACATAATCTATTAAATTACTTACTTTTGGGTAGGTGTGCATGAAATTGTAACCTGTATCACCGGGAGACTGACTATGAGCCAGGAGAAATTTATTATGGTAGTCCTATTTATAAGCAGTGTTGCCATGCATAAATGACAGAATGCTGGACAATCTGGAGCACAGTTAATTAAAGAGTTCATAAATATGAATATTACCAAATTATTCATCCATTTGGCTGTGAACTCCATAAAACACACCTAAGAATTTTTTTTTTAATAATTGTTTTGCTTTTATAACTAACTACAACACTTCTTATGGTGTGATAAATTCTCTACATTATCTTAGCTAAGGCAATGTAGCACAACCTCTATCACAGAATCAAAGTCAGATAATATTCTTAAAGGATGCTAGGCTAAATCCAATCTACTTTGGCTAGATACAATAAACACACCTACTTCGTCCATGGTTTATCTGCAGGCAGAGCACAGTGTGGAAGGAAAGCCTTGCATTGGCCAGCATGAGCTCTTCCTTCCCTTTGTTTTCTCCCCTGGGAGTTTAAGGCAGCCTGAAGAGCCTTGCACCACATCTGCTTTCCAACTATCAAAGGAGAACAGTGAGAGCATCAGAGTGGGGATATGTGGATGTGTGTGGAGGAGGCTCTGTCTTGTGTGGGAGAGCAGAAAGGAAGAACTGGCAGCCCAGAGAGGGAAGCAGCTGCCAGCTCAACAGGTAACTGATGGCAAAGGGGAAGCAGGCTGGGACTTCACCAAACCACCACCACCACCACCAGCAGCAGCAGCAGCAGCAGACAAGCGGAAAGGAGCAGCAGAGCCCAGCACCTTCAGTGCTCCAGCAGCAACGCTGAGGTGCTCCAGCCAGCCAGCCACTGGTAAAGCACCTTCCTCTTCCACCCCAGCACAGACTAAGAAACTGCCAAGCCAAAGCTCCAGCAGCAGTTTAGAACAGCAGCTGATATCAACAGAAGCCAGCTTGAAAGTGGCTAAATGGTGGTCAAAGACTTTGGTGTAAGCTCAAGCAACAAAGGAAAATAGACTGTTTAGGGAGAAGATATACACATAGGCATAGGTATAGATGTTAGTACAGGTATAGCATAAGATAGTGCAGGCTTAGTCATAAATAATAAGATAGGTAAGTTTGCTTTTTTTTTTTTTTTTAATAAAAGCCTCCCTGATAGGGAGCCACAGGGAAGATAAAAACAGTCTGTTAACTGGTCTATACCATTTCCCAAAGAAACCTCCTCACATATCAATTTTTGGGATGGGAGAATTATATATCCTTATTACAGTACATTCCTGAATCCTTTCTGCTTCATTAATGAAGGCAAGCTCAATATGATTCAATGGAGAAACAAAAGAGAGATACCTAGAAGTAGGTGGGGCTGCAAGTGTTAAACATACACTCTATGGAGATCCTTCAGCCCAGTGATATTCTACTCACAATGGTTAATCCAATTCCAAGAAATAGAAATTCCAGATGAACAGGTGACAGAATCACCTACCTTTGCATTATATGTATTCTAAGACCAATGCTTTGTTTTTATTTTTTTGGTTCATCTAGCCTCTTGCTTTCATTATTTTTATGAGCTTCAAAAAATTAAAAATATGTTTTTCCAAGATAATTTGAAACCAGGATGAGTCTTGGAGTCCTAAAACAATGTCACAATGCAACACCATGAATGTAGAGGACCAAAAGCAAATACTTTGTTATACAGGCAGTTGGGTTTGCAGAGAAGTCATTCTCTTTGGCACCTGGTAATTGCCACAGAGAAATTGTGATTCCAAGACCTCAGGTAGACAGCACAAAAGTTTCTGGTTACTAGGGATGCATAGCAATTAGGGCAAAGAACTTGGCAAAGTCAGGACTGCAGCGAAGAGCAAACAATTTTTTTTCTTCTTTTCAGACAGTTCTTGATTTAAGCATATCCAGCGTCTTCCTCGTTGATGACCACAGCAGGGGGAATGGCTCAATGTTGCAGCTCATAATGTCTACCGTATGCTCAAGCCACAAGAAGGGCTGCATTATAAGAGCACATTTCCAACATGTCATAAATCTACCAGCTGCTTGTCTGCTCCTTTTGCAAGAAGTATAAGCCAACAGGTGAACATTCTTGTCTATGGAGCCTCACGTCCTGAGCTACATGTTTCCAAGGCTTTAGAATATTTTATTTCTTGGTTCTATGCTTGCTCACACTGATTTTGTTTCTCAAAACACTAGCTCTGTTTCCACACTGGGAACTTCAGGGGCCAGTCAATCTGTCACTGCCTATTGCTGTCTTTAAAAAAAAAAAAAATAAGAAAGTCAATGGCTATGTTCGCACACTACCCTAAGGCTTAAAACAAAGTTCATATGTTTTACTAACCACACACCAACCTCATCCATCATATGATTTGTTTGAGTTTTGTTTGCCGTGTTGTGTGAAACCAGCCTCTGTTTGTGTCCAGTGTTAAACTGATGGGTAAGACAGATTGAAAAGTGACTCCTGCTCTTCTGGGATTCAAAAAACTGATGCTAAGGACTAAACTATTTATGGCCTAATTAATGGGATTCAAAGGACTGATGCTAAGGACTAAACTATTCATGGCCTAACTGTAATAAAAAGGTAAACATGTTTATTTCTGAAACACATACCTCTCTAAAAACTTGTTTAATTTTGTTTTAAAGGAAAGTTTTGAACACTAATGGCTAAATAGACAGGTCTTGCGGGGGGGGGGGGAAGAACTATGGGAAATTACCATTTAAGAATGATGCTTACCACTCCCAATGATCAAAGATAAAATGTAATAGTAAAATGTAAATGTCTTCTTGCAACCACAACACTTGACCAGCTGAAGCAGAATAAATTGTACAAAATTTTAAAAGAATGCAAATTTTCTTACACATTCTTTTCTTCTTATGAAGATTATTTTGTCAAAAGCAGGGCTTCTGTTTTTAAATACTGCCCTGTCTAAAGGTATGATAAGGATGGTGAAATCAACATAATAGAATTGTATGCATTATATGGAAGGTGGGTTTTGAACAAGAATTTAAATTCATACTTTAGCCATTTTGTTCTACGATCAGTGTTGTACGAATACCAATCACGAGACATCATTCATTGAGATAAATGGTTCTGGCATAAAGAAATGGTGGGCTGCAAGTAACTCTCAATGTTGCCATCACATCATAAGGCAATTTTTGCAGGACCCTTTTGCTTTTTTCTGAAAAGAACCAGCACAAACTTATTTCTTTACTGAACAAGGTAGCTCATACATCGTTGCAGATTATGAGAGATGAAATGAATTCATGTGACATAAATTAGGAAGAAATGTGTTGCAAATGCCAGATGCTGAAAATAGTAAAATATTCATGTGTCTCACAGGCTGGTGCTTTGCTTGTAATCACAGCTATCTAAATTATAGGAAATAGAGCGTGTGTAGCAATCTTCATTGCTATTTTTAAGCAAGCAAAATTAGATGAAGTATCTTGCAAGCTGGAGTTTGAAGGAAGATTAGGCTGCAATATTCGATTACAAAAATATATCCCATGTTTATTGATTCCTTAAGAATATTATCAAAAGAACCATGTCTGCATTCCTAACTCTGTGCCTAGAGCTAGGCTTCCAAATTTTAAGCTGAAGCAACAAAACAGGTAGTAGTTAGAAATGAATTGACTTGATATCATCAAAAAGGCCAGAGGGACTGGATCAATGCTGAAATCTGAAAGAGTTGTAACAGAAAGTATTGTTACTGTTATTTAAACAATCAAATAACAGTCACTAGAAATAGAATGCACATTTGCATGAATTGATCTGTGTGACATTATAAAAATAGTTGACATACCCTTGAGAAAAATAATAAATCTAATAAAAACAATTCAGAAAATAAACATGACTATTACAAAGTACAGTTTTGGATCTGGCAATTGTTATGAATGTTGTACAATTTAATTTGTGGCAGTAGTACCTTTCATACATTTGCATCACTCTAGGTACACTCAATCAGTATACCTTGTGTTAGGAACAAATTTTCTTGACTTTTTTTTAATATATTTTTTTTACAAAAAAAAAAAAAAGGAAAAATACATAAAAGTGCTTTAATATAAAAGTGAAAAAGTACAACAAAAAATTAATATATCATAATAGTACACAGTTCCAATTCTATATATGCTTATCTAATACAAATGTTATTCAAGTACAGATATATTTCTAATAGAGTTATATGACTATCCTGTTTTGTTTTTTTTAACCCAGTGTATTTTGTATAAATGAGTCTCATATTTCATTATACTTATCTATACAAAGTCTATGTCTATAGGCAATCTGCTCATAAGTAGCAAGTGTAATCAGATCTTCAATCCATTGACTAAATGCAGCCATACATTTATCTTTCCAATGTTGCAATATCAGTCTTTTGACTATAGTAAGGGCATGGAGAATCCATTTATGTTGTCTACTTGTCAGGTTCCATGTACTAAGTAGATATATAATTCAAAAGAATATTATCCTCTGAAAATTTTGGCTTTTGTCACACAATCATATTTATATAGTCCAGTAAATTTTCTTTACTTGTGTTAGGGACAAATTTTCTCTTTCAAAGGGTTGATATGGGCACTAGGGGATCTACTATTTTGGATTTGATCTTACTATCAAGAATGAGTTGATTGAATATGTTAAAATGACTGGAACTTTGGGTGCAAGTGATCATGCATTGTTAGAGCTGTTGATTTTAACAAAAAAAGTTTGATAAAAAAATATCAAGCACAAGCTATGGATTTTAGAAAGGTAAATGTTAATAAAGTAGGAGAATCTTTGTTTCAATTGGGTCCCATGTAAATCCATGGGGATGAGTGTCTCAGGTTCAGTTTTTGCACGTTAGTAGCACTCAAAACCGCATGGATCTGACTTTCATTCAGAGCCAATAAAATCCAAGTAACCATTATTTTCTCTCAAGCGCAAAATCTGTGCACTTTATTCCTTCATTTCATGATTCTTTCAAGTAGATGCACACAAGTGTAGTAGTGATGGTCATTGACTAACCAATGACCATGAATTCTAGAATGTGTTCAAGAAGAGTGCATTAACTATCATAACCTAAACGCTATATTTTTTCTATGAGCACTAGAAGGTTTCCAGAATGAACAATAAAATGTTAAACATCCACTTCAGTCTTTTATGCAGGAACATAAAAGTGTTAAAGTGCTACATTTCTTAAGTTGGTAACAATCATTTGCTCAGACAACTTCTGTAACCCTTCTAGCATTAAAAAATAACTGGAAACCATCCTCCATATCTCTAGTGACACTACCTCATATGCTAACATTCACGCCCATATACAATTTTGAAGAGAATTTGGGTGCCACCACCTTCTGTCTGTGGTATATCAAATGTGCTTCTCCCATATTTGTGCTGCGGTGAAAAAATAAAATAAAATCAATAATAAAATGCCTTGATTATTCCCAAGAGAGATCATTACTTGTCACACAACCCCACAAAAAAGATACTAGACGGAAATAGGGTATGACTTCAATGACAATAAATCACTCTCCCCACAGTTTTACCAGCTGCCCAAATGGGATAAGTATTCAGAAAGTTCACTCTGACTTGAGGACGAACCTATTACTCCTAGAATCCAAGTGTCCAATGCATTATTTTTATTTTCCTCTTTTGTTGTTTGACATATAACACAACACTCTGCCTATCCCTGCAGAACAATTCAGTTTAAAACTCCATGGAAGATTTTGAATCAGGGACAGGATGAGTTAGATGCTTTTATTCTACCTCAGGTGAGTTACAGTTGAATTGCTCCATTAGTGTTCACAGGTCTTTATTTTTAAATGTGTGGTAAACTACTTTCATGCTGAACTCTTCCCAATGACATAGAAGACGACAAACCTATACCCAGTAGTGGAGTAAGATTGTTGTAAAAGTAGCATACTTGTATTTTATAAAATTACAACAATAATGTTATAAATAATTGCCAAAAAATTGTTGTGAAACTAGAAAACACAACGAATGAACAAACTGTCTAGTCACTCTGCAGCTTCAGACCAGTGGGCTTAGGAAGGCATTCTCCATTGTCTTATTGGGCTTCATGATTAATAGTCTATTTCCACATCCTTTAGGGAATGTTATTGCCTTTCCCTTCAGTTGCTAACTTTTCCTAAGTCTGACATTTACAATTCATTGTGGACAAGGAAGAAAGGGATTAATTCCTGCAGGGTCACAGACTGGATCCTAATGGAAAGAGTATTAATGTTAGATGCCCACAACTTTCTGAACTGCAGATCTGGAGTACTGTATTAATTAGTGTAAGAAATATTGTCTTATCTGTCTGCATTTTTAAGTAAACCAGCCTAATTCACACCTCCTGGCTATTATTCAGATCAGAACAGGTGATCTTCAAATCAAACATTTCTTAAGTAGTGCAGTTCTTAACTTAAAAAAAAAAAAAGTAAGGAAAAAATCATACAAAATGAATATATTAGAGAATCTTGCATATACATACACTGGGACAGTTTATATTACTGCATTGTATAATATTTGTATCACAGAAAATTGCATTGTTACATCCTATATATTAGGGATATGCACCAACAATCACAATACAAAGAATAGGAAAGTATCTGTAAAAGCCAGAAACATAATACACTGCACCAGTACATTGCTTCTAATATATTCTTTTTAGAGACATATTTTAATTGATTTTTATATTGCTTCAAAAACCACAGCAAAAAGTAAAATTAATTCATTAACTACATAACTTGAGCCAAATTCAGCTCTCAGTTTAGAAATCCAAAACCTCAGTCTTCTTTCTACAGTCATTAGAATAGAATGATAACAACTCTGTGTCTGTACATTGCATTTGACAGGAAAAAAAAAAAAAAACAGTTTTGACATTTGAAGTTATAATGCTCAGTCAAAAATGTGTTGTTTTTTAAAAAGAAAACTGCCATAAATGTTCTATTTTCTTGCAAAATTGGATGAATTTTGCTGGCTTCTTTTCTTCTAATGGGATCAATTCTGCCAGTTTCAGATAAACAAATGCTTTATGGATTAAAATGGACCTAATAGTTGTGGGAAGGGAGGTTCAGAAATGAATGTAGTTATCTTCCTTTGCTCTTTTGTAAGTAATTGTTACTTGTAGGACACAGAACATAGGAGTGACCCTTGCTAGTGCTACAGAAACAACAAGAAACATATTTTTATGAACATTCATGACACATCTAGATTTGTCAAGATGTAACACACTTTTACCCTGTAGCTTTTTAAATGTCTTTTGAATCTCATGATTTATGTCAAGTCCTTCACTGCATCAGCTCCATAGAAAGCAAGCTTGTTCCAGAGCCTCTTTACCAAGATTTATTGAAAAAGGCCAGGAGAGGTTTAGAGCAATCTTAACAAGTGGTTTATTTTCCCCCTTTGAAAATGTGTCTTGCTCATGGCTTCTGTGTGAACTAGTGACGAAGCTGATTTCTTAAGTGATAATAGTTCAAATCAGTTTATTACAGCCATAAGGCCATATACAGTAAAAAGTCCAATAATAGAACTGTATGTGTATATACAGAAAAATGATTAGTATAGCAAGACCTAAAGGTAAATAAGAACACTTATTATAAAATAAAAAAATAAGTGATAATAGAGGAATAGCTAATTGGTTAGAATGTGAATCTCTCTCTAGTTCAAAACATAATATTATAGCTTGTACTTTGATGAATTGTACTTTGCTAAGTACTATTGTAACTGTATTTCATAGTTTAGCAAGATATATTTTCCCCAAAAGAAGATTGCTTATATGTCAATGATTTCAGTCTCAGTCACTAATTCTCAGTCGCTAATGTTATCAACTTTTAAAATTGTTTAGTTTGCTGTTTGGTAATTCGGTGGGCTGAATTGGGCCTTACAGTCAAATGTGTCTTGTTCTCCAATTTCAGAAAGATTCCAAAGGGTGTTTTAGGATAATTATTTATTCAATCTCTTTTTATTTCCAAACAAAACAAAACAAAAAAGCAAAAATTAGAGAAGAAATTAGTTATTGGGAAATGTTGGTTTCCAAATCCGTTGGACTTCAACAATTGATAATTCAGGAAACATATTTTCCCATTATAGATTCTGTTTCCTGTATAAAGAAAATAGGCCTTAGTCTCCTTGATTGCAAACAGATTGTCACAGACTACTGAGAAGATGGACAGGTTCTTCCATTCTGATATAGCTTGGAAAATACACTGGGTATTCCCCCTTCTCCCAGCCAGGTACTACTCAGTTCTGGATTATACTTCTAAAAAAAGAAAGGAAATCAGATAGTGAAGTTTGGCAGAATGCATGTGACAATCTTGTTGCTTGGAAGGAGTGCTTTTGAGTGAGACTCTTATTGCTTTCCCAATTTTCAGAGCCATTTCACAGAAGTTCAACATCGCCATAGAATTATTGTCCTTCTTCACCAAGTGGAATTATCCACCAAGTGGAATGATACTG
Organism: Python bivittatus; assembly: GCF_059951505.1. Lineage (NCBI taxonomy): Eukaryota > Metazoa > Chordata > Lepidosauria > Squamata > Pythonidae > Python > Python bivittatus. The sequence continues at coordinate 16,644,607 of NW_028277035.1, forward strand.
TACTGAAAAAGCCTTGGCAGACATTTTTCCTTGATAAAAGCAAAATGTTAGCCACCTTGTTGAGGCTGTTCAACTTTCCAAATAAATTATCTGTGAAGGTGATGCATCCAATTTTGCAGTTTCTTATATCACTGTCTCTTCCACACTTTTTTTTTCTTGAACAGCTATGGTTTAGTGACAAATCTTATACTTTACATACAGAAGGCCAAACATTCAATCCCTGGCATCTCTAGATAAGGCCAGCCAGTGTTGATGGACTAAAGAGCTGATTCATAGATGGAAGCTTCCCATGTTCCTGGGTTATGCAGAGACCTCATACTTTCAACACTTGAACATCATTCATATAGACTGATTTCCTGAGAGCAGACCCTACTGGATACTAGCACAGTGCTTATGCTAAGCCTTCTTATCCTGATCTATTGGAAGGAGATATGAAGATAATTATAGGAAATTTGTATCCTGCACCACCATTTTTCCTCCACTGAACTGCACTATCACACCTGAAACTGTAATAGGTTTGGGTTCTGTCAGATATGATTTAAGTTATACACAATTATCAAGTTAAAACATGTTTCATCTTGAATATAATCAGTAACGTAATAATGAAACTGCTTATAAAATGTGCTCAAGTGCCTCTAGATAAACACTTGAACACTATCTACCCAGAATAGTACTTTGCAGTTATACAACATAAGGCTGATATTCCCCCTCCCCTTTTTAATGTAGCAACACAATGAGCTCCTTGGAATGAATGACAACTAGCAGTCTTATCTCAGAACTCCAAGATTGTTATTGCCCATGCTGAATCCTGTCATGTAACAATCCTGAAACATTAGCAGTGCCCAATGATGGGAAGTCAAGTGCTTCTAAAAATGGCCTCTTAAGTAGAGTACAAAGAAAAACAACACTCCAAAAGAGATTTCTGACAGAGGACAGCATATTAAAATGCTATGAGATAGTATCCCAGCTTAGGTTTAAAGAATTAATGAAGAACAAATGTTTCAACTGACATGTAAGCATGAAATTCTCTCTGTGGGTTGACCTTCATTCTTCTGCAGTTAGCTAATGAGGGCTTTCTTTGTTATCTATCTTGCTGGAGGACCTCTGGGCCTTGTATCATTATTGAATGAGCACAATGTCACCTCAGCTGGCAGAAATGTTTTGTCTTTTGTCAGGGAAAGAAGTTTGCTCATGTCAGCCAGTGAAAAGCATAATACGGCAACAGGCAATTGAGAGCAGACATTTCAATTCAGTTAACTTAGCCCCATGGAGATGTTTAACCTGCTGCTGTTGTTTTGATCAGAATATTTACACTAGCTTGTTATATGACTCTTGTAGCTACTTCTGGAGTTTGGAAAGGGCTGTTATAAATTAATGATAAGCCAAAGCAATTTATCTTGAGATCTGCTCACCACAGCCCCTTTTAGCAGTTAATTATCATCAGTGGACTGAACTGTATATATTTGGAAAATGAATGCCCGTAGAGCAGCTGCTTTTTATCTTATTCATAATGGCAAGTATATCATTTCTATTAGTGATGCTTAGAGTTTGGAAAAACACATCTGCTCAGAGAAAATTCTAGAGACCTTGTAAATTGCATTATTAAGCAGTTCTACATCCAAGGGAGATATACCCACCCCATATACTTTGATCACATTTGTGCCAGCTTCACAGATATATAACATTTATAAAAAGTTTGTATAGCAGCAGACAATTTTCAATTTGAGTATTTTTGGAAATGACACTTCCCTTTAGCTTATCAAATCAAATCTGAAAGCCTAAATATAATATAGCAGAAACATTGTTGACTACTTGTTGTTCACTGTCATGTCTACCTATACAAACATGTTGGTTTTTTCAGCTTTAATTACCCTCATATTTGAAATCTTACATCACAAAGTATATCCTGACTCCACGCTGGAACCTTAGTTTGTTTGGAGAAGAATGTTCCCCATATAAATTCATTAATATTATTATTTATTGTTATGTATCACATAAGCCTCTATGTCAAGGGTGGGGGGAAGCTTATAATAATAGAATTACATAATTAAAGGCCATATTGCCTTTTGAATCAAACCTTTTGCTGAGTGTAGAAATGGAAATGAAAACATCCCTGGCAAATTTCTGCATGAAGACATTCCATGAAGGATAATCAATCACCCCCCCACCCCAGTAATTTTTGGCCCAGGGGTCACATTGACACTGAGGGAATAAGTGGGGACTGATGTGCTACCAGAGGAAATAGCTAGAATTCTATTATTAAATGTATCATCATGGAAACACATCATTTACCCAGATATCAAGCAAGGTACCTGTTTGTCCATTGATTCTCATTTTCATATAATTTTCATAACAAAATCAATAGCTATCCTATGATATCAGTATATTTACCCCAAATCTATCCAAATCAAGGATTTCTCCAAATCATGTTCTCCTTTCTTAAATTTGCTAAATCTATCCAGTATTGGCAATGCCCATTTCAGAAGTAGCCGATGCATCACTTTCTTGGGAAGCATTCCCTATTTAAGAAAATCTCCTTGTTCCTTTTTATTCTGATCCCAGGATTTTTTTTTTTTTTTCAAGCAGGTGGTTAGAGAGGGGAAAAATACCAGTAAGAAAAGTTGGAGAACTAGATAGAAGAAGCTAGGATTACGTATTTCGTTTAATGGGGCAGCTGGGTAGTTGTATTGAAGAGCCTTGTCTCAAGCAAAAGAGGGAAGAATGACAACAACTTGCTCGCCTTGTAAGTGGCAGAACTGATGAGGATGTAATGAACAGTCAGGTGGAGATGCCAGGAGCCTGTGACAGATTTGAACCATTAGAGTGACAGAGAACTATTTCTTCCTTATTGGAACATTGTTCCACTGCTAAAGTCCCACTAGTAAAGATGTCCTCAGGCACATAATTGATGGCTTCTGAAGATGATCTTATGGTCTAGGCATGTATATGTGCAAAGCATCCCCTGAGGCTCTAGGGATATCAAGGAAATGATCCTATTACAATAAGTGTCATTCCTTCCTTTCCATTGTCTAGGAAAGCAAATGAAATTGCTACCCCGATTTGCCACCTGAAAAATGAAAAGCAACAAACTAGGGGCAGCTGTTTCCCTTCAGTTCTTCGGTACTTAATCATTATCTCAAGGAGGACACAAAAATGAGGTAGGCATGAAAGACCACTTGAAATCAAGATAAGTGTTTTGTTATTTTTATCACAGTAGAACTTTTTCTGCCACAGCTTGTAGAAAAGTTTGGATTAATGCTCAGAAGAAAACCTTGATGCCACTACTATAGCCTCAGCCTCTCCCTCATTTATGATCACTCAGTAGGTCTGTGCTTAAAAGAGGTATTTAGGAATGTATGGGGCACATACATTCCAGATGTAAAAGCAGCTATGCTGGTTAAAGGCCTGTACAGTAAGCTTGCTTAAAAAGCTGCTTCTGGCTGCCTTTACGTCAACCTGTACAGGGGAAGACCAAATGGTGAAGTGCCCGTCAATGCGCACCCACATTGTGAAGAAAACACAAGAAAACACAAATACTAAGAAACGTAATCCAGCCACCCTCAGGGGGGATGGGTGGCATATACATTTAATAAATAAATAAACTTAATATCTAAGAGGACTTGTGTAAGTTGGACTAGATAGCACATTTGTTGGACTAGACTAAGTCCTTGTTCATCTCTCTTTTTAGTCAGGAATATGATGTTGTATTAATAAGTCTGCTAAGCAAAATTTTCTATTTCTGGTTATTATGATACATATGCTTAATATATATTCCCTTCATAGACATTCCATTTTTAACACAAAAGAAAAAGAGAGAAAACCAACAGAACATTTCTTACATTTAAAAAAAAAAAAATGTACATTTTTTAAAATGCATATATTAATTATATAAAAGAAATTCAAGAGCTACCAATCCCTAAATGAAATTTCAGACCCATCATTTTTAATGGTGAAAAAAAAAAAAAGAGTACAGTATCTGCATTTGGAGGATTATTATGTTTGAAGTACTAATGAAAGAATTCAGGATCAAGAAGCTTCACATTTCTAATTTTTAAAAATCCCCAACTTCACTATTGGTGGACATGCTTTCCCTTTCTTTGTCTGGATGCACAGTTTATTTGGTAATGCTAAAGCCTGGGGTGCTTTCTGTTGTAAGTGTATAAAGTACTAGAAAGTAGTCATGACTGGCTTTTATATGAATGTTTCTTGCAGCGACCTGAAGTATTACAAAAATACAGATAATATGTTCAAATCATGTATTTAGATTATCTATAACTTGCTTTCTTAGGTCTCCAAAGTAGTTATACTAGGTTTAAGAGAAGTATCACATGACAGGGACTCTCAACACAGTATTTAAAATAGCAATACAAATGTGCAATATACATTTAAGGTGAGTAATATGATATAAATAATTATGAATAGAGTTATTCGACTGAAATGGCACAGAGGTTGCAGTAATATATAAATAAATAAGACGTTGAGGGATGTGGGAGCAATTCCCTTCCAAAGAGTTTCTCTTTAAAACAGCAGTGATAGTTTGGAAGGATCAGACATTTGGAGAGATATAGGGAATAGTGGTGGAGGAAACTAGATCTTGGTAGACTTGTAATGTTTCATCCCACCCCAAAGCAACAATAATTATTTTCTCTGGCTTCACTTATACTGTGAACTGAGATCTAGATTAGATCCTTTGAATGGAATCTGATTTAGCAGAGACTGATCAGGGAAGCAAACAGAGTCAGTAGACAGTTCCATGAAATGTCCATCCAGTGTGCAGCTGCTGAAGGAAGGGAGGGAGGATTGAAGGAAGGAAGGAAGATTCTACTATTGAAACACACATTCTATTCCAGAAAAGTAGATGGGTTCAGCATGACTCTTCTTACATTCTCAAGAACTTTGGCTTCTTCTTTTATCACATATTTACCGATCATTTCATTAACTAGGCATAATAATGGAGCATCAATAAATATGTCTCCCCATTTTTTTTCTCTACTCTTTCCCATTCCTCATTTGTATAGATCCCTACAACTGCAACTATTCATGTGCCAAACACCTCTGAGAGCAAAATATTTCTCAAATATCTGACAGTTGCATGTTGATTAGAATAAAGTTGCAACACGTTTAGTTGAAGTATGGATCAGTGTAATTTGTAACTTTCTCTTCTGCCAGTGTAGAAAGACTAGGTTCATGGTACGTTTGGGTTAGACTCAGGTATTCTAGTCATTAAAAAAAAAAAATGTACTTCTTGCCCTGATCTTACAGATGCAATCATTTAGTCCCTAACTTACATAAAATGTTCCAAGTAATTTGGAGGTGAAGAAAATTCACTTGCAAATACTTGACCTTCCATTATAGTCACAGCCATGAAATTCCCACTTTCAAAATGTGTTTCTTAGTCAAATGAATTGATTAATGCAACTGTACTTGATTAAATCTTTTAGATCTTTCCTTTCTATTTATAACATTTTATCCTGAAGCAGTGTAATTATTAAAACAAATGCAAGCAATGAGTTACAGAGTACATGGACATTTCCTATGCTATCCTGATATCAGAATCTCAATCTTGTTCTAATTCATTTTGATCAGTAAGTGCAAAACTTTATAAATCAAGCATAGACAGAAGGCAACAACCTCTGTATGATTCTGGAGGGCACTCTGACATCCTGAAATACATTTTGGGGGAAAAAATACATTTTCTATTGTTAATAATGAAAGTGTGATTCATTACTCTGAAGAAGGTAAACCCTGATCTGATTTTTGTAACATATTTTGCTGTCTAAAGTTTTTGCTGCCTCTCCACTTCATACAGTAGGAGAGTTTTAAAATCCTTGATATATAGTTCCAAATATGAGTACAATTTGTTATAACCATAGCTCATTCACACTACAAGTCAGAGCTGATACGATAAAAAAGCAATAATCAGAGAACTGTCTTGTTTGTCTACCTACAGTAGTGTTGTCCAAACTTGGCCACTTTAAAATGAGTGGACTTCAACTCCCAGAATTCCCCAGCCAGCCATGCTGGCTGGGGAATTCTGGGAGTTGAAGTCCACTCATCTTAAAGTGGCCAGGTTTGGACAACACTGACCTGCAGAAATATCATATAGACTGCAAACATTTTAATGCATATTAATTTACAAGTCCTACAGGGACAGTTTCTTTGTTTGTATATAACAGCAGATGCAGCAGCATATGGCTTATCTGTTCATATTTATGGTAATTCAATGTACATCAGATTTTAATAAGATAACATTAGTTTATGTGTTTTTTTTAATCACATTCTTCTTTTTTTAAGAAAAAGGCAGCAGAAGCAAAATTTCATCCCTGGCAAATGATGAAAGAAAAGTCCTCTTTTGCAGCTATTGTTTCTACAGAAAAAAATATGATCCTCTACTTCAGTAACATGATTTTTACCTGAATTGGCTTCATTTCTTAATTTTTCTACCAATGTAATTGGATACTCCATATACTGACATCTCTGTTTAAAACTGTCTGATTTTATTCAGTCTGACAAAAACTACAGGAGTGCTATGTGTCTCAAATGCACTCTTGACTTCTGATTTTGCTGAAATCTTCCTTTCCCCAAATTTCCATCTGCTACATTAGTACAATCAGAACTATGATGACTTTCTGTTTTGTTCTCATTATTTATGTCTGTATGAATATATTTCCCCCATCTGGGTATGCAAACCATATATAAACCAGACAGGCATATAGTGGAGAGTGAAACCATGCCTTATCTGTCCCTATTCTTATAGTATCTTTGATAATACTTGTAATACATAAGTACCTTGGTAACAATGCATATTTGACTGCATCTTTTCAGAGCTAGAGTTTCCAGGTCAAAAGCTATTGTTCTGGCCAGTTTTCCCCAACCTGGGCACATCTTTTATCACCTGCAGTTGACAGCCAGCATGGTTATGATGAGAGTTTGGGGAAATGGTCCATAGGTCTGGAAGTGGTGCAGGTCAGAAGAGGCTAGTTTGGGAACAGGACATTGTGAGTCAATAAAAGCATATGCATGGAAGTTGAAATCTACATGTCTCAAGAGCACTCAGGTTGGAGAAGACTGATCTCTATTTGCAGAATAAGTATATGGGAATAAGTAAATGCAACTGAGTATATAATAATATAAGGGATCATCCAAGCAGTTCAGGTGATGTAATATAATTAGTACTAGAGCTTCCACTTCAGAGGTAATGGAAATTTTTCTGTGAAAGTGGTAGAGAAATTAGACAGAGGCAATGAATCCAGCATTCTTAGATGAACAGAAGAAGCCACTGAAAGCATAGACGTAATAGATTAGTTTTGTACTATTAGGTTGGTTATTGCTTAATAAAACTGTTCAACTCATTGCTATGGAAAGCAGACTGCAATATCTTGTATGTAAAAGAGCTTTATACAAAACAAATCTCTATTCTGTTCGCTAATCTAGCCTATCATCTCCCCTGCTCTGTAATGACACACATGTTCTGAATAATAATTTCCTAGCAGCACAGGATTCTACCATTAGATTCTCATTGCTCATAATAGCAAAAAGCCATAGGAATACCATAAGGAAAATGCTCTAAATGCAAAACTTGCACATGGCCAACTGGCTAGAAAGTTGTACAACATATACTGATGTTGACAACATTTTGTGATCTATTCCCCAGCCAATACAGCTAATATAAGTAAAGTGTTCCAAGGCACTGAAATGCAACAGAATAGAAAATAGATGAGAAGAGGCAAGAGTAATAGAAATGTACAATGAACCAGGTACCTCAATTGGTCAATAAATTATGCCTCCTCTCTTACCCTGAGCTCTATATTTGTGCCTGTTTGTAAGAGTGGGATACACTAAAAATTCATAATCTGTCCAAACGAAAGCAACTGTTTGTGTCATTAGTGGCAGGGAGATATCAGGCTGCATATCTTCACTTGGTAAGAGGTGGCAATTTAATCTGACAAGTTTCCTGCCAATGAGGGTGGTTTTAGGAATTCAACTGCCATGGTAAAGATTTGACATGTCATTGAGCGATGTTGTGCAGAAACTTGACAATGAACTGGAACTTGTTAATGCAGTTTAGAGTTGTTGTAAAAATTATCAGAAACTAGAGACTATAAAATTGCTATACTTTCCAAGTCCTTCCTTCCTTCCTTCCTTCCTTCCTTCCTTCCTTCCTTCCTTCCTTCCTTCCTTCCTTCCTTCCTTCCTTCCTTCCTTTTTCCTTTTTCCTTTTTCCTTTTTCCTTTTTCCTCTTTATTTTGCTGCATATTTATGTGATGTTTAAAACATAGCACATGTTTAAAATCTTGTTTGCTCATTGACTAGAATGTGTTCTATATGTAAGATTTGCCCCGTTCGACAGAGAAACTCTCGTGACACGTGTGGTTCACAAAGAAGGTTTACTCATGCGTAACGTAGTAGTCACAAGCAAAGCCAGGACTGGCTTGGTACAATTGCATCACTTGTTATATTCCCCCCTTCCCGCGCTTTTTCCCGCCTCGTGATCGCGTTGCGGCTGTGGGCTATTAGGCCCCCCAATGTCCCCCCTGATCGTTCATGATGGCAGGGTCGGTCAGAGTCCATTGTCCTTGATTGCCAGTCCCCCTCCGGCTGGGTTGGTCCCTCCCTGCTACGTGCAGACCCGCGGGTTCTGTGCTGCGTTGCGATCTTGTTTCGCTGCCCTGCGGCCCCGTTCCTTGCATGCTCGCGCCGTTATCAGTTCATAGTTAAAAGCTTCCGCTGTGGTTTTCCTGTTTAGCTGGCCACAGGTGGCTCGTTAATTAGCGGCGCTTTCGGTTCCTCTTTTCCCCGCTAGCTACCGCCGGTGGATTCCGCGTGGTCTGGTTGCGAGCTTCCCTGCAGCCCCGTGCTTCCCTGAAGCCTCGTGCTGACCGAACCTGACACTATAAGGCATGCAAGCATGCAAGAAATCCAGTAACACTTTGGTTGCAATAATAAAGAGTCTGTACCCATTTCTTATTTGTGGTCACAGGACTGGATAGAAATGCTCTTAGACTTAAACTTGTAAAAGACAATGCTACATTGGGAAAGGCAGGAGGAAAATCCATCAGTATATTTTTTTGGAAGAAAACTAGCACTTTTATAACAATTAGGCTAATGAGATAAAATAGTGTCCATCCACTTCATCCTTAAAATAATGAAGAACAAGATGCTGAGCCAGGAACCAATAAGGGAGCAACAAAAGTTTCAATTAGGAAATTGTTAGGGAAGAACAGTACAGGAAAAAGCAAATGTCTGGAAGAATGAAATATAGGGGTGTATAAAATGTTCACAGAACAGCCATTTGAAATTTTTGGATCCAAAATAAAAGAAACTTCCAGGGTTCTATCCCTGAGCTTGGGCTAAATTTGAATGATTCATTCCATGTTTTTTCCAGTATCCAGAGTAATTAATTGTTCAAGACATAGAAACTTGGAGAGTGCCTTTCTCCTATTTGTGGTGTCTCTAACTAGATCTAGTTGAGAGGAGAAGGTATGGAGGTAAAGAAGAGTCTGTTTAACACATCTTCAAAAGTGTCCACTGGGCATGTGTAGTTCAGAACGTGTTGCTATGCTGGATTGCCAGATGCAATGTTGTTATGGTTGTTCTTGTTTCTGTTCATGAGCTGTCTTGAAGTGAATCCATTACCTATATGCTGGGCTTCCATTTAAAATATATATATTTAATACTTATAAAATTATACTTATTTATTTATTTATTTTCAAAATCAACCTCTTGGCCCTTTCTTCACTAGGTTGGTAACAGCCAACATGGTAAGTAAAAACCAACATGTATTACTTAGTATGAAAACAAAACAAAACAAACAAAGAGAATAAAGAACTTGTTTCAAATTGCCACTGTTCTCTATGATGGAACATTTGAATTATTCTACATTTTGGCCTGTGAGAACACCATAAGCCTAACTGAATCATTAGATATTTTGTGCAAAGATTAGAACCGAGATATTTGCTTCTAATATTTACGTTCAGTGCAAGGAGGCACTAGGATGGAAATAAATCCTTGAACATGCTGTGAAGCACAATTGACCACCATCAGTTTATGAGTCCTCCAGCTGTTCTATTTTGGGAAATCCTACTATGTGCAAGACATCAGCACTGGTCAAGCCATTCTAATCAGGGTGTCTCTGAAAGTGTGACACCAAGGAGGATGAAACAAATACTATATGTGCAAGATGAGTTTTTCATCCTTCAGAGGCATTGGTAAATGGCCACTGGCCTCCTGGGTGAAAAAACAGAGGACATAAACGTTTCTCATTTATATCACTGGTGGGCTGTCATTTGCTATAACTCTTGCTGGTTTATAGTTGGCATTTTAAATTTATCATTAGGACTGAACCGGGTATATACAATTAAGATATGGATGGAACTCAGCATTGCAGATTTGGATGTGCTGTAGATTACCAGTATAGCAGGGTTAGGACCAGGGAAAGGATTCTGCTGTCCTCTTTAACCATTTTATAATTCTAATCAGTAGCTTACCAAACTTCATTTCTAAACATTGTGGATCATAACTAATGTTTAAGAGAGATCTTCCATTGCAACAGATAAATAATTCTCTTGAGGCTTTTCCTTAACAATAGAAGCAAATATGTGTAGCTCAGAGTTGAACTGTGGAGTCCTTGGGGTTCTCTGAGCTTGGTTGTTTTCTTGCAAACCTTTCATTATCTGGCTAGGTAGCATCTTCAGTGCTAGAAGGGAATGGGGTTTGCTCTCTGTTTATATATTGTGGCATGCCCTGCCAGTGTTGGTGTGGGTGTGGGTTTTGTTTTACTCTATTTCCTCCTCGCCCTCGGTAGTTCCTTGATTAAGGTATTGTTTATTGCTTGTATATCTGGTGGTTATCTTGGTGTTAATCTCTGCTTATCTGGGTGATGATTGCTGGTGAGGAGATGTTCTGCTCTTTTGTTTTCCTTTCTATTGTCTCTTTTGAATAGCATGTACATGTTGTTTATCTCTATGTGTCTGTTGATGGCTGCCTTGTCTGAATACTAAGCTTCCAAGAATTCCCTTGCATTTTTGGATTTAGCTTGGTCTAAGATGCTGGCAGTTTCCCAGTTGAAACTATGGTTAAGTCTGTCCATGTGTTGTGAGATTAAGGAATTTTCATCATGTCTTCTGACTGCTAGTTGGTGTTCATGGATGTGCTCTGCAAGCCTTCTGCCTGTCTGTCCTACATAGTGGTTGTTACAGTCGTTACACTGTATGCTGTAGATGACTCCTGTTTTTTCTTCTTGGGCTACTGGGTCTTAAGATGTTTTGGAGGGCTTTAGTTGGTTTGTGTGCCAAGGAGATGCCATGTGGTTGTGATAGTCTGTTGGTAGTTTCTGAAACATTTCTGATGTATGGCAGTGTGATCCTTTTCATAGCTTGTGCTGGTTGTGTTGTAGTAGGTTGAGTGGTCAGGCACTTTTTGATAAAGTTGCATGGATATCTATTTTGTTGGAAGATGTTGTATAGGTGGTCTGTTTCCTTTTTCTGCAGTTCTGGGTTGCTGCAGTGTGTTTGTGCTTGTTTGAATAATGTTCTTACACAGCTCCTCTTGTGGGAGGTTGGGTTGTTACTTTGGTAATGGAGTACTTGATTAGTGTGGGTTGTCTTCCAATAGACTTGGGTTTCTAATTTCCTGTTGTTTCCTCTGCTGATGAGGATATCCAGGAAGGATAGTGTGTTGATTTCTTCCTCTCTGGTGAATTTTATTCCTTTGAAGATGTTGTTGATGGTTTCATGTGTCTTCTCTAGTTGTTCCTTTTTTATTATAACAAATAAAATATAATAATGTTATATTTATAATAAAAGTATATAATAATTATATATTTAATATATAATACTAATATAATATATTATAAATATATTTATAATAAAAGTTATAATAAAAAAAGAGGAGGAGTGGAGGTGTAGCAATTGTCATCCAAGATACTTGGGTGGCTTTCAGAGGCACTGATCCACAGATTGCTAGGTGCAAGACCTTATTTGTTAAGTTGGGCTCTAGTTGGAATTGTTACTACCATACCAGATTCCCTGCTGTGTAGCAACCTCCCTGCCTGAGCTCTTTGACTCAGTGACCAGGCTGGTGGTGGAATTACCCAAGTTGCCTTCTCTGGGTGTGAGGTCTGAGTGGCTCAGGAGTTCATGGTTGCTATGGCAACCATGAACCTATCCCAAGTCATATAGTAATAGTTCAATACTGAAACAATTCTCAGTTACAAAATAAAATCTTTAGGGCATTTTGAGTCTTAATTGCTGCTCCCAACCATGATTACTGAGAACAAGTCTCTCTTGAGTTCAGATTAGTAAGGAGTCAGATGTATTAAGATGGAAATGAAAGGAACAACACAAGGATTCTGAAAAGCACTCTATTTTCATACTGGAATTCTATATATAGGCAAACAGGGTATGATTTCTCTGTCTGTTTCTCTTTCTCATGCATTTTCCATTAAAGGGAAGGAAGCCAGTCAGCTTTGTGAAAGAGGGACAGACTCTACCTATTGAATGTTTTGGAAACAGCTGCCAAATTTATATGTCTGAGAACCATCTCCTTCATGTTTTTCCTCTTGCTGTTTCTGTTGCTTGTCTTGACTTCTCTGACCCTGATCCCTCATCACTCAGCTGGGCATTTCCCTGCTGGCTGCCCTGTCAGTCATCTTCCTTCTGTTAGCCACTTTCCTCCGACCAAATTCCTGCTTCCATGTGCTCCTAGGCTGTTGTTCATCTGTTGCGTGGAGAGAGGAATCCTGCCAAATATACAGACTCTGATATTCTGTTTCCTGTAGAATAAAGAACCCAATTTCTCATCTTATTCCTCTCCTTTTCTTTAAACTCACACACATTCTGCTTGATCTCCTTCCTTCTCCTCCTCCTTTTATCCTCCCTGCTTAGTCTTGAGTTTCCACTTCAATTTCATTTCTGCTCTTTTATTCTTTGGAGGGGGGAAACACCAATTTCAAAATCTTTTAATTTTTTTGATTCTTTTCTTTTTCCTCCTAAAAAGAGGAAGGTTTTAAAAGGTTTCCTCTTGCCACAAACTCCCAAATTCTATCTGCAACTGGAGGGCTGAATGCACATATAATGCTGTGTGTTTTATAATATTGAGCTGCCAAGGTGGATGAAAAGTTTGTATTCATGAATTTGCTATGTTATATGCCATCTGGTTCTGTAACTCTTTTCATGTAGTACTTCTATATTTATAGTGTAAATTCTATCTTCTTACCATAGTGGCCATATGGTTCAACTGCATGTGCACTGCCTATTCTAAAAGCCTTTTATACTTAAGATCCATAATTTCAGGAGTAACGTTCACCTTCCTCAGAGGACCCTTCTCAATTTATTCATAATATCTACAGTAAGTGTATTTTTTTTAGCTCTGATTATGAAATCTCCATTTATAACAAAAGACTGCATATCATATTTCCATCACATAAATACCCAGTTCTACAGATATGAAGTGCAAAGACTTTTACAAGAATGTTTACCCAGGATGAATCTACTATATCCAATACATTCAAATGGTGCCCTCCCTAAGTTAAAAGTAAGGATAGATGATAAAACTGACTGTGTCCTGCTTTTTAATGTCACTCCACAGTTCTGAAAAGGACTCATAAGATGAGCTGATGGTAGGAAATACATACCATGCCATATTATTTTTAAAAAATAATAACCTACATTTCCTTCAATGAAAATATGAAAGATTTTCATTCCTCATTCTCATCACAATCTGTAATGAAATTCAGTGGGAATGTTTGGCTCAAGGTCATCTGGATCTCCTCAATGCTTAGTTTGATTGTTTATGTGCCATCAAGTCACTGTTGACTCTTAGTGACCACAAACATACATTTTTCTCTGTGACAATGCTTGTTTTCCCTCTGTACTGTATTGGCTACGTGAATCAGTTTAACAGTGTTACCAGAGTTTCTAATTCCTTGGCAAGTTCATTATTCATGGGCTTGCATTTAACACTACACAGTGATTTAACCATAATTGGTCCTAATCTTCATATTTACACTGCATGTAACTTTGCCAATCTAGTTATCTATTACAAATGTAGATTGTTTTCTTCGCTCCCATCCGGTTTTGCCATTTTTGTCATCTTTGTCATCACACTTCATTTTTATTTTTTTGTTTTTAATGTTTAAAACAATTTGTAAACCACCCAGAGTTGCTGGGAGTTGGGTGGTATATAAATAATAATAACAATAATAATGAGCATCTAGAACAGCACAAAAACAACAGAATAAGGTTGCCTGCATTGAAGCTTGTTACAAAGAAACAGCTAGCACAAGTGTTAAAAGATGCCAGTACTGTGATACCAAATATGAGCACCAGCTCACTGCAAAAAACAAACCAAACGATGTACAGCATGACTGCAGTTATAGCTGAATACCTTGGATGCAAAATCAACAAACAAGAAAAAAAACAAGCAGTGCACCATGACAATGGAAGATCAGGTTGGAAAATAAGATCAGTGTGCTAAGATCAGATGCAAGTAAGCTAGAACAGATGAAAGAAAAGAAGCTGAAGAACAAGAAGACCAAGGAATACCCAATCAAGAAATATCACCTAGAAACAAGGAAGATCAAGGAAGCACTACAAATAATAAAGCAGCAAGTAACAGCAGATACAAAGCTTGAACTGCACACTACAAGCAGAATCTCCAACTTCAGTCAAATCAGAAACATTTCTACCAATTCATTAATGGAGAGTCTGCAATGAACCAGTCAATACCTGACAAAAAAGAAACAGTACCATTCTGCATGCAGCTATGGGACAACCCAAAGAAATACAACCAGAAAGCAGCTTGGATAAAGGGGGCAGATAAGAATAAAAAAGAAGCTGAAATGAAAGAACTTGTAATAACAGCAGAAATGGTGGAGAAAGGGGCAAGGAAGATCAAGAATTGGTCAGCACCAGGTGAAGATGAACTGCATGGTTTTTGATTGAAACATCTGACTGCTCTGCACCTTCTCATTACCAAGCAATTTAACAACATAATACAACGAAGTGAAATTGGAGATTGGTCAACATCTGGCAAAACCTGCCTGATAATGAAAGATCCAGCAAAAGGGGCAGCACCAGGCAACTACAGGCCAATTACCTGCTTGCCAACAAATTTTAAATTGCTAACTGGTGTGGTAGCTGATGCAGTCCAACAGCACCTGGTTGAAAACAAGCTGTTTCCATCTGAGCAGAAAGGAAACTGCACAAACAGCAGAGAGACAAAAGATCAGCTCCTCACCAACAAGATGATTTTGGAAAACTGTAAGAGAAGGAAGACCAACTTGAATGTAGCTTGAATTCATTGCGGGAGGGCATTTGACTCCCTGCCACATGACTGGATAATCAAATGGCTAGAAATAACAGGAGGCAGTAGAAACATCAGAAGCTTTATGCAAATATCAATGGCACAATGGAAAACACAGTTGCTGGTCAATGGTGATAGACTGGGAGAGGTTAATATCAAGAGAGGAATCTTTCAAGGAGATTAACTATCACCACTACTGTTTGTCTTTGCATTGATTCTTCTGTCAACAATACTGAACAAATCAGGCCATGGCTATCAAACATAAAAAGAAGAGGAGGAGGAGGAGGAGGAGGAGGAGGAGAAGGAGAAGGAGAAGGAGAAGGAGAAGGAGAAGGAGAAGGAGAAGGAGAAGGAGAAGGAGAAGGAGAAGGAGAAGGAGAAGGAGAAGGAGAAGGAGAAGGAGAAGAAGGAGAAGAAGTCTGCCAGGTTATTCCGCCTCCTTTACACGGACAATCTGAAGCTGTATGGAAAAACACTATCTGAAATGGAATTGCTGTTCAACACTGTCTGGATATATAGCCAAGATATTGCAATGGAGTTTGGAGTAGACAAATGTGCCACCCTTACCATCAACAGGGGGAAAATAGTGGACACTGAAGGAATCAAATGCCTAAAGGAAATAACATCAAGAATCTAGATGAAGAAGATCACAACAAATACCTGGGCATACATCAGACTGACAGCATCAAGCATACTGAAGTCAAGAAGAAGGTTAATAGTGAATATATCAGAACAGAGAACATGATCTTGAACTAACTGGTGGAAATACCATCAAGGCGATTAACATCTGGGCAATTTTAGTCATTTAGCTATACAAGTGGAATAGTGGACTAGACTCATGCTGAACTAGACACCCTGGATAGGAAGACCAGAAAAACAATGACAATGGATCATGCCCTTCATCCAACCAGCAACGTTGACAGACTCTACTTACCAAGGAGGATAGGTGGGCATGGAATGTTGCAAGTACAGCAGACAGTTGAAGAAGAAAAAAGAGCATTGGAAGAATATCTAAAGGGCAGTGAAGAAGATGAACTGAAGCTAGTATACCATGAAGGCTTACTGAATACCAAAGAAACCAAACTGGCGTATAAGAAAGACCAAATGAAGAACAGAAAAGAGACATGGCAAGGCAAAGTATTACATGGGTAGTACACAAAAAAAACTAGCAGGCAAAGCAGATAACAACAAGAATGGCAATGGCTAAGAGCAGGAAACTTGAGGAAAGAGACAGAGGGGCTAATTCTGGCTGCACGAGACCAAACCATAAAAACAGATGCATATAAAGCCAGAATCGAGAAGACAGCAACAAACGACAACTGTCACCTCTGCAAAGAAGCTGAAGAAACAGTGGGCCACCTAGTCAAGTCAGCTGCTGCAAGAAGATCACACAGACAATGGCATTACAAATTAGCAACAATGGTACATTGGAAAATGTGCAAGAAATACCACTTGCCTGCAAGCAAGAACTGGTGGGACCACAAAACAGATCAAGTAATAGAAAATAAAGAAGCTAAAGTGCTCTGGGACTTTAGAATTCAAACAGAGAAGCACCTGCCACGCAACACCCCAGACTTAACAATTGTTGATAAGAAAGACAAAAAAAGTCTTGATAGTGGACATTGCAATACCTGGAGACAGAATAGAAGAGAAAGAACTGGAGATAATCACAAAATACAAAGACCTGCAAATAGAAGTAGAATGACTGTGGCAAAGGAAAGCAACGATAATATCAATAGTAATAATAGGCACGGGAGGGGGGGATCCCAAGACATCTGGAGATCATCAGCATTGACAAAATCACCATCAGTCAATTGCAAAAGGCAGCTTTACTTGGAACAGCTTACCTCCTGCAATGATACCTTTAACACCATCAAACCATCAAACAACATCTGCCTATCCCGGGTCCTTGGGAAGGACTCAATAGGTGGATAAAAATGCCAAATCCAGTCTAAACCTCTGGTTGACTGTGCGACCAACCATAACATAACAACAGCTCAATGTCCTGATCGTGGTCAAGATTAGATGGTAATGCTACTGATACTTCTGGCAACCCTAATATTTCTTCTCTTGATAGATTTGAGTCTTTGTCTCATTCTCTGAGAAGGAATCTTCCAGACAATTCACATTTAAATTGTAAAGTAGCTCAAATGTGAAGTCCAAAGATGTTGTCGAAGAACTAGAATGCTTTAATAACTATCGGACTGTTTTAAATAAGTTGACAGACCTAGAAAAATAGAATATACATAAGGGGAAATAAAGATCTCATCTGACTTTCCTTATAAAAACTTTATAAAGATTGGCTAAGCATTTCACTGCAGTCTACAGAAGACCATAGTCTATTACAGAATGTTAAGTGCACTTGACCCAGTCCCACTGAAGCATTACACAGCAATCTTTCCAAAGTCCCCCTCCCCACAAATAAGCTTTAATAATATGGATACATAAAAATACAAAATGTCACTTGGTTCAGGTTGAAGACACATGGCCATGGAAAAAGTAACATGCAACCAATCCAAAGAAAGCCCAGGATACATTTTGGATTTTGAAAAGCTATTTAGGGAATCAAAACTTATCAACTGGTACCTCGGGTTACGAACGCCCCTGTTAACGAACTTTTCGGGTTACGACCAGCTCCGGCTGCAAAAATTTACCTCAGTTTGCGAACTCTGCCTCGAGGTACAAACAGGATATGCAGCCATTTTCCCTCCCGTGACACGGTCCACGGCCATTTTTCGCCCCTGACATGTGGTCCACGGCCATTTTCCCGCCCCTGACACATGGTCTGCGGCCATTTTTCCGCCCCTGACACGTGGTCTGTGGCCATTTTTCAGCCCCTGATACGTGGTCTGCAGCCATTTTCCGCCCCTGACACATGGTCCGCGGCCATTTTCCCGCCCCTGACATGTGGTCCACGACCATTTTTCCACCCCTGACATGTGGTCCGCGGCCATTTTTCCACCCCTGATACGTGGTCCGCAGCCATTTTCCACCCCTGACATGTGGTCGTAGGGAGGGGGACTCTCCCTCCAAGCAATAGCCGCCTCCCTGTCCTCCATGCCAGAATGGATTAACAGTAATTACATTGAACCTTATGGGGAAATTTCCTTCGAGTTGTGACCAATTCGGGGTGCAACCAGAGTCATGGAACAAATTAAGTTCGTAACCCGAGGTTCCACTGTATTAGCTTGTTCGAGGAAGTGGCTCAAACAGTATCTGTGGCCACAACACTTGTGCATAGATCTGATGCCAAGCAACCATTATTCATTAGCAGTATCTGTGAAGTGCCATGTGTCAAAGGCAAACAGAAGATGGCTTTTCCAATGCCTCCCTCTGTCTAGCTTTCTGTTGATCAAACTGTAGCACCTTCATTGCTCCTCAGGTTGCTGAAACAGTGGAGCAGCTTTTCATTTTAAGGTGTTAAGAGAGCAGATGAACTGAAGTTTGGACCATTGGAGAAAATGTTAAGAAATGTCCATAAATGTTTAGTTTATGGAAAGCTAGTGTAGTTAGACTACTAGCATGTATGACGCTTCATTTCTCTCTCTCTTCATGTTTGTGAATTTAGCATATGATATGCATATTCCATGGTCAATATGTGTTTCCCCTTGGAATTCCACTATTGGAATGTATCTCGTATGAGTGACTCCTACCTAACTATTGTGTCCAGTTCTGGGCAGCACACTTTAGGTCTCAAATGGGTGGCTACACTTAAATAGTTTAAATACGATGAATAAAATAAAGAAAAATGGAATATGTTCAGAGAAAGTTAATGAAAATATTTAAGGGAGTAGAAACTAATGGCATATCAGAAAGTTGGGAGAGCACAACAACCGGGCAGTTGGACCAGGCAGCTTGCAGTCCAGACTGAATCATTCACAATCTGTTGCCAAAGCATCTCAGTCAGGATAGGGTTTTCTTAAATCCCTTTCTTAAAGTTAAGCTGGCAAAAGCACAGGACAGACCTATCATGGGAGACTGAAGGAGCTGGATATGTTTTCCCTTGAGCAGAAAAATCCAAAGAGGGGACATAATAGCATTCTTCAAACACTTAGAAGTAATATAGAAGGCCGAGACGCAGTTTCTATTAACCCATGCCAGGTCATGGAATAAGGGTTTAAATGAGGATGGTGGAATGAAATTTTCCTAACAATTAAGAGCAGCTTAACAGTGAAGCCAGTTACCCCAAGTGCTGGGTGACTCCCCTTCATTGTATGTGTTCAGACAGAGGCTAGATAAGCATCTGTGTGAGATGTTGTAATTTGGATTCCTATACTGTGTAGGGGATTGACCACAGTGATGTAAATGGCCCATCTTGATCATTCTATAGCAGTGGTTCTTAAACTGGGGGTAATTTGGGCATATTCTGGGAGTAATGGTACAATTTGTAATTGCTTGTTTATGAGTTGAGGATCCAGTTTGAGACTGCCACTGCTGAGAGGCTGGGGTAAAACAACAGATTCTGGTGTTTGTTTTTGTTTTCCTGTCTGTGTGGAGGGTAACAACGTTACTGGAGACCAGGAGAAGGTGTCATTGTGTGAAACAGTTGAAGAACCACTGTATATGTATTGAGAGAGAGGGATCCACCTCTGTATAGCACCAGGACTATTACACTTTATATACTTGCAAGTACATTAAGGGTTGAGTAGCCCACAGATGATGCACTACATATGGAGAATCTTAGCCTCAGTTTTACAACCCCAGCCAGATCTCCCCATGATTACACCACTCAGGCCCTCATGGCAAATTCAAAAGATACAGATACAAAGGGCCAACATTTCCAGTTGCATTCCTTACAGAGAGGTCACTGTGTCATTACCACTGCCTCTGCAGGCCCTGGGAGGCCTGGGAGGGAGGGAGGGAAGGAGGGAAAATGTTATTCATTCATTTATTCATTTGATTTATAAATCATGTTTCTATCCACACAAGGTAGCCCCATGGTGTAATGTCACATACAAAGAAATATGCCCATGAAATAAATCTCTTATTCAGGCTTTTTCTTCTGCCATAAGCTAATAAGGACAACAGGAACAGTCACTGCAGTAATGTCCCTTACACTACACTTCAAACATTATAGTCTCCCTAGTTCCTCCTCTATGGAAACTGATCACTATCTAGGAACTGTAATGGATATAGCAGCAAGCTCTTATTCTATTCCCAAATTTATTTGTTTTCTTCCACATTTTATCTCAACTTTTATATATCAACCTCTATAGATTTTGGAGGCTGATTCATGCTAGTTGTTTTCATCAAGGGAACAGAGGCTAGCTGATATTAAATGCATTTTTGTATGAATTAGACATACAATGGGAAAAATACATATTTTATAAGTTAATAATAAAAACATTTGTTCCAATAACTGACTATTGCTAGGCAGATATTTTTGCACTGCAGGCTGACACTCTTGGACAATAATCTAGTAAACTTAAAAAAAAAAAAAAAAACATGGCCCACCTATGGTATATACTGTGAAATTGTAGAATGGCAGTGTATTCATTTAAAACATATTTAGAATTTGCAATGGATGTAGTGGTATGATTAATGAATATTATTTTGTGTGATGAAGTTTAATGAGTTATTTAAACATTCAGCTAAGTGATCTATATAGCATGTGATATGATTTTTTTTTAAAACATGCCTTTTTTACACAAATACATTTCTTAGAAGATATGTATAGTGTTACTGTGTAAACATTTTTTTGTAATGAAATATTTCATATAAAGACTCATTAAAATGAATCACATTAATTTCGTTTGAGGTGGAAATCATGGCTACTAAAGCTCAAAGCAAATAGAGATAACAAAGGAACTGTAGATATGATATAAAGACTAGTATCTTATTTTTGGATATTTAAAGGAAAGTATCTTCTAGTTAAAACAAAAAATATTTTACTCCAGGTAACTAGTGGAAATTTAAGTGAAGGGCCAAGGAGATATAAATACAAATTCAGCCTCTGTTCAGTCTACCTCACAGGTAGGGGAAAAATATAGATGGAGTGTTAACAAATTCCTGGAGTAAAGGTGGAATATAACTAAGTTTAACGAAATTCATTTTCTTCTGTTTGAGAAGACACAAAGCTATTGCTTCAAAGACAACTTTTTTGCTATTAATTAGCTGCCATCAGTCTTTGTTATCAGTTCTTGTTTTAGGTTCAAGACTCTTGTTTTAAGTTCAAGCCCAACTTTAAATCATCATCATCATCATCATCATCATCATCATCATCATCAAGCTGCTAAGGCTGCCACCTCAAGTTCCCTGGAGAGTGTTTCAGGAGCCAAAGCATACCTTGGATATTTCTTATAAGTATGGAGAGGTCCATCCTCCATGGGCGAGATCCAACAAAGGAAATCCTGTCCCTGGTCATGCCTCACATTGTCCGACAGTCTATGCAAACCTGCTGCTCTAGATTTATATCCTCCTATTTGTTTCAATGAGAGAGAATTGACTGAGGGAGGGATTGCTGGCAAGGTAACAAGTGTGTGTGTGTGTGTGTGTGTACACACACACACACACACACATACATACATACATACATATACCATGTTCTCACTTCCAGCTTCCTGGAAGGTGTCCAGCAGGAAACTGGATTTGTCAGAGGCTTCCCTGTTGGCATTTTCTGAACCAGGTTTATCATGGTCCTCTCCTGCCTTTGATGTGTATGTAGTATATCAGAATTTTAAAATGTATGCATATACGCATTCTTCAGTGCTTGGTTATCAGCTAACACAAAGTTTGAAATAGAAATAAAAAGTTCCCAATATTTGCAAAACAGATGCTAGCCATAGCTGCAGTAGTTTCCCATCTTTTCCGTTGTATAAGACGGAATAGTAACAAGGTTTATGGCTTTTTCCACCACTAATTTTAATGGTTGTCATAAAAGCTGGTTTCTCACTCTACCTGTAGAAGTTGTAATTTGCCACAGGCTGAGTGGTGTTATTTGTACAATTATTTTAGGTTGACCATGATTTCTTATGAGCTATTGGCAGATTTACTCCCCAAAGCAATTCCCTGAAGAGAACAGGTCTGACTTACGGCCAGGGAGCTTGCTAGAGGGCCTGTACTGGTACTTATCATCAGATCCTATTTCAATCTAATTGCACATTTCAAGGGTCACAAATATAAAACAAACGCAGCCAGCCACAGGAAAGCAACCATCTTAAACCATCGACCATCTTAGACCATCTCAATAGACAGACAAAATTCTCTTGCACAGAGGGGAGGCACCACCCCAATTAATAATCATGCTTTCATCCTAAATGTGTCTTGGTTTCTGAAAGATCTGTGTTATTTATGAAAAGGAAAGAGAGAAATATACATGAGAGATGCTTTTTGAGGCTACTGATGAATGCAAATCCAAAACCATTCAGTCTTCAACTTGATCCTCTTTGGAGAATAAATCATTTCATCTGATAAAACAACTCCCAGAAACATTGACTGACACTTTCTGCTAGACCTGGCAGACTCAGAATTAATTTTGGGCAATATAACATTTAAATATCAAATATACAGAAGTTCATTTACAGATTATTTTAGACTTAATGACATGATTCACTGGCATCTGTCTTCGTAAAGTTAACTCAGCAATCATTTTGCCTGGGTCCCCTATTTCCCTTTAGAATCAGCAACAAAACCAGTTTCCAAAGAACCATTTTATGCTTCTCCTTTGAACTCTGGCCCCAAGAGATCCATAAAGAGCTCAGTATCTTTCTGTTAGGAAGGTTAACGTAACATGCTACACATAGGCTACAGTGGCATTGATGGAATTGCACTGGGGAATAAATCAACATTCAAAAAGCCTTATTAACATATTTTGAGGTTTGAATGAAATTGGGGGAATTTAATTAAGGTTTCTATGGTAGCATTATATGATAATTATTTATTCCTTTCTATGGCCAATGTGAAACTGGAGTGGAATTCTAATGGGCTCTTCAGTCTGCTGGATGCTAACCAGGAAAGGGAAATAAGCAGAATTAAAGTTTATAGCTCTCCTAGTTCAATTGCATTGGCTGTGATTAAACTCTGCTCTCTCAGTTTCATGTACAAAAAACATTCTAGATAGTTAATGAGATAGAGATAAGAAAATACAGTTTGTTAATGGTATCATTTAAAAGTACCCATTTTATCTGTGTTCATCATAAGAAAGCAATCCAAAACATATGTTAGGGCCATATTGTCCACCTTTTATTCAATATCAACTTTGGGGTTCTTTTCCAATCAAACAACATTTGGAACTATGCAAGGTGTAACAATATCTCAGTACCTGAGCCTGATTTGAATGTTTGCAGCTCCCCATATATTTGGACTCCACAATGAAACTTTTTAATTACTTTTCCTTCATTTCACATCTTACTAGACTTCAGGAGAATTCAAACACTTAAAGAACCTTAACTTTTGTGACATTTAATCCAATGTGGATATGGGGATTTGTATATGTATCTGTAGGGCAATATTTGCTTTATGTGTGTCTTGAGTCATTGAACCCTGCATGGGAGAAAGGTGTTTTATAGCACCAGAAGCTGGAAATTTATTGATTGGCAGTAGATCTCTGAATACTAAGAAAAGGCTTCTATTGTTACTTACCCTAGTTTAAATTTCCAATTATCTACAATTTTTAAATATAAAACATCTCTAGTTTCTTTTTAGTTTTTGTCTTCTGCAAATGAAGGAACCTGTATGTTTACCTGACAAGTTAATGTGCTCTCCTAATGTGCTCACATTTATTTTATATTTTTCAGGAATTGGAAATCAACAATTAAGGTTCATTCCACTGATCCTTGGGAAGTTCCAGGATGCAGGTGAAACTGTCTTAGCATCTGAGAGTTTATCATTTGAATGTTTACAATTGGAGTTGTGCAGTATTCATATCCAAAGTGGGCAACAACCATCAATCTCTAGGAATGTTAGCCACATGAAAATGCATAGACTATGAGAACAAGAATGAAAAGGGGGAATGCAGCTTTAAGCTGGTAGCAGCTTCTTAAAGAAGCTATGCCTTCTGGTCTCACATAGTAATCCTGTTGGCTCAGGATAATAAGAGTTTAAGTCAAAGTGTGCTAAGGAGGCAGCAGTCCTATATGTGACTTCAACCCATGCCGGGTATAGCCTGAATGCTACTAGTGTGGTTTGTAAACACAAGATCTAATCACTTTGGGAAAGAAGTAGATTTATTTTTCAAGTTTCAGTGTGGATAAATATTCATTAGAAGCGAATATGTGTAGCTCAAGGTTGAACTGTGGAGTCCTTGGGGTTCTCTGAGCTTGGTTGTTTTCTTGCAAACGTTTCATTACCCGACTAGGTAACATCTTCAGTGCTCAAATGTGATGGGATATTCATTGCCTGGAGAGTGCATTGGCTCTACTTTTCTGGGCATACTATAAAATGAGAGCTAATATTATTCATTGATTATACTGCCAAAATAGAAATGGGAAACTCTATTCCTCTCTTGCCTGGAAGTCTGAGGAAATATCTCTCAGTCTCACCTATGTCATAGAGTTATTATGGAGTGAACAATGTTCACTCCATTATACAAGTGTATTATGTACAATGTATACAAGTGGTATAGGGACATTTCACAAATCACTGAAGACCAGAGGAGATTTTATATAAACCTTCCAATACTGATTTGGGTACAGTAGCAAGATTGCTGAAGATGAAGCTGGAATGGCTTCTGGTGTGACTTCCTAGTATTGCTACTGGGAGAACATAAGAATTATGACTAGTTTAAGCACTGTGCAGCAGCTGATATAGCATCACGTGATCCCAGAATGCTTGTTAGGAGACCAAATAGCTTCTCTGATCCCCTCCAGTACGGGGACAGTTTCAACTACAATTTATTATAATATTATGGAATCAGGATAGAAGTTTGCTTCCATTCTCTGCTGTATTGCATTCTGAGCTGCTGTCCATCTTTGCTAATTACTTTACTCCCAACATAGCTCCTGCCGCCTGTAGGGTTCTCAACAAGCAGATGCCAAATGTCATGAGCGTTTATTTTCTGTATTCTGCAGGTGCTTGCTCTTTATAATGAGTTAGCCCTTTCCCTTCTCATTCTTGTTCTCGTAGTCCATGCATTTACATGTGGCTAACATTCCTAGGGATTGATGGCTGTTGAGCTAACTGTACCTGTAAAATGCTGCTTTATATTTCTTTCTTTGTTTATTCATTATAATTATAATCTGCTTTTTCTGTAGAAGTTCAAGGCTACACACATAGTACCCCTCTGATGTAATCTTCATAACTACTCTATATATTACTATGATTGGCCCAGAGTCACCTAGTGAGCTCATGGCTGAGTGAGGACTTCAGTCTGAGCTCCCCAAGTCTAAATAAATGTTATTCTAGCTTAAGGATAAGTAATATGAGGCCCACGGACTGCAACAATTCCATACTTTTTTCCGAAGCCTTCAGAGATCCTGTTGTTGCTGAATATGTGTTATCAGGTTGCTTTCTTGTGTAGAGAAAAAATGATAACAAAAAGTGCCCCAAATCCCCATGTTCTCCCCATTCATACAACATCATAGTGTCATCATTGTTCATGGCAACCATCAGCTATTGAAAAGTGTCCCTGGTCACAAAAGGTTGCCTCTCCTGCTCTAAATAGAAATATGTCCTTAGAAATATGCATGTTGAAGGTTAAAGCATATGAGTGAACAGTGGGCATCTGCTTCACATATAAGCTAAGTGGAATCACTTTCCATTTTTAAAATGTATTTATTAAAAACAAATCAAAAGATATAGCATTAATAAGTGGACAAAGAGAATGACTAAAGTTATACAAGTTATACAAGTAATGCTCAGGATAATGTTACTGAATTATTGACCATACCAGACAAAGTACACTGAGTTATTTTTATGGTATGAAAAAAATATAAATCTTTGATCTTAGTACCACAATCTATACAGAAATAAATAAATAAATAAATAAATAAATAAATAAATAAATAAATAAATAAGTAAGTAAGTAAGTAAGTAGAGGGAAAAATAACCTACTAAAGCAGTATAGCTAAGTATTTGGTTCTGACCTTCCCCTCTTTTGTTACTCCAACTGATTTAAGGTGTTTATAAACATAAACTTTAGAAACCGTAATCTATATGTTTGTATTTGCCTTGCTATATGATATGTAATATATATGAAAGTCATTTTTGTGTAAATTTAAAGTTCCATTAGAGAGAGTGTGTGTGTGTGTGTGTGTCTTAATTTTGCCATTGCTGCATGTCCTCCAAGTTTAGGTTCAGACATTGTCAGTGTTGTATTTTCCCCAATGTTGTGCAAAGTTTGTCCACACAGCCATGAGCATGTATCTTAGTAAGTTATGTTATTATTTTATTGATGTGGTAAACCATATCCTTCCTTCCTTCCTTCCTTCCTTCCTTCCTTCCTTCCTTCCTTCCTTCCTTCCTTCCTTCCTTCCTTCCTTCCTTCCTTCCTTCCTTCCTTCCTTCCTCCCTCCCTCCCTCCCTCCCTCCCTCCCTCCCTTCTCAGTGGCACATCCACAAACGGACGGAGCCACGGAACACTTTAATGGGGGTTGGAGCAGTACTTGCGGTGCTACATGGCGCACAAACAAGATGACTGGGCGGAGCTGCTACCATTTGCAAAAGTAACATACAACAACGCCGTCCATAAGAGCACCGGCTTCACCCCATTTAAGGTGGCTACCGGACGAGACTTCGTCCCTATGCTGGAGCTACCCCAACCGGCATCCCAGATAGACTAGTTGGACACTTGGTTTGCTCGGATAGACGCCACGAGGCAAGCAGTGTGGATGGCGCTGCAAGGGGCCAGAGCAGACTATAAAAAGTACGCCGATCGTAAGCGGCTCCTCAAGTGGCAGTGGAAGGTGGGAGACCAAGTGTACCTCTCGATGTAAAACCTAAAGATGCACCAAGCCTCAAAGAAACTCAGCCCACAGTTCGTGGGGCTGTTTCCCATCGCAGAAATAATTAATCCGGTGACCGTCAGGTTGACGCTCCCCAAGGCACTCGGGAAGATCCATCTGGTCTTTCACTGCAGCTTGTTGAAGCCGCACCAACCAGACAACAATTGGCACAGGGAAGAGCTGACCCCGGCCCCAATTATGGTAGATGGGGAGCAGCATTTTGAAGTAAAGCAAATACTGGATGCTAGGAAACACAAGGGACAAATCCAATTGCTGGTGCAATGGAAGCATTTCCCAAAATCGCACAGTGAATGGGTGAGTAGCGCCCACGTGAAGGTGCCCAAATTGGTCCAGGACTTTTACAGAGAGCACCCCAGGAAGCCAAGGTAAAAAAGGGGACTCTGTCTTCAGGGGGGCAGTATGTCAGATTCAGCTGGGGCGGCACAGCTAGGGACTTGCCCAGCCACGCTGAGTCAGTTCCACCACCCGAGCGCAAGCAAAGGAAAAAGGGGAAGTGGAAAAACCACGAACTGATTAATGGGCCAGCTGGGACCACTTAACTAAAACCGCAGAGCGGATGTTTTGTATTGGCACCAATTAACCTCGGGCGCTGCAGACAAAGGGTTGAGCAGCGGCTAGTGGCAAAGCAATCAGCGTGTGATTAGGAAAACCCCGGCTTTGCCCGCAACAGAAAGAACTAAGGAAGGCACGACCATGCCAGCGGGGTAAAGCAATCAAAGTCAAAAGAACTGAACTGAATCTGCCATTTCGGCGAAGGGGGGAATTACTGCGGGTGATTTGTAACATAGCAATGGTGGAAAGCATGGGAACAGGGGGACTATAAATTGTATTCCAAGATATGCCAAGCCAGTCCTGGCTTTGTCTGTAATTATGTACGTTACGCTTGAGTAAACTTCTTTGTTGAACACATGTGTCACGAGAGTTTCTCTAGACGAACAGGGTAAACCTTACACTGTTGACACTCTTGGTATAGAAGTTAAAACACTCTCCCATTGTCTAGGCAATATAAAAACCTCTAATTCTTTATTCCACTCATCCCTTAGCATCTGCATATGAAATTGATTTGTTGATAATAAATATCTATACAAATTATTATTATTATTTTAGTTTTAAAAGATTTAACAAGTTGTTCTAATATCTCAGGTGTCTCAGAAGCTGAAAATGCTGATGTTCCAAACAAGGTTGTTAACAAATGTTGTAAATACTGCCATTGGATTACATCGGCTAGATGATATTTACCTCTTAACACAGCATAAGTTAAAAAAATCGTCTTCATCATCTCTCAGTTGGTCCAAAGTCAATATCCCCACTTCCATCCAATTTTTCCATATCACCACCTTTTTCCCAATGTTTAAAGTTGGGTTTCCCCATAAAGTCAGTTTGGCATGGGAAAAAGGGTTAAATCTTTTTTTATTAGAGAGTATGTTCCATAGCTTTCTAACTGATGAAACTGTTTCCAGAGATATTAGAGTTTTAGTGTATTTCGATCCTAAGACTGTCCATCCAACCAAAGGTGTTATGTATATATATTCCAAAGTTGCCCAAATCAGAGAATTAACATTGTTGGCTTCCAGTGTTCAGTACTTAACAATCAGTAAGCTTTATGATATAGCTCCAGATTTGGAAGACCAAATCCTCCTTCATTAATTGATAATTGCATTTTCTGTAAAGATATTCTAGGAATTGAAGAATCCCATGGGAATGTTCTAAACAAAGAATTTATTTTCTGAAAATATTTTCCAGATATAAAAACTGGAATTCCTCTCAGAATATAAATGAATCTGGGAATAATATTCATTTTGAGACTGTTCACCTTTTAGGTCTCATTCAGTTTATGTGTATATCTCAATAACTTTTTGACAGAAAGCAGCATTAGTCCATTCAATGAGATTTTATACAATTTGACATCAGGAGGGGGCATCTCTATAATTTACATCTTAATCTGCTTTCCCACAAATATAATAACAGTTTTGTGACAACATAACCTATGTATCAATTGCTCTCATAGACTGACTAATTGAGGTCTTCTCTACAGGAATGTTTGTGCAGAATTTTAAGATGCTCCTTTGAAATATATAGTGTATGAGATGTTCTCCAAATGCATCTGTAATCCAGAATCCTTTTCTGACTACAAACTTTCATTAGTGCTCGGATTATGTTAAAAAAAAAAAAAAAGAGCCTTTCCAAATCAGACCAACAATCAGAGAATAGGCTAGGCCTGTTATAGGCCACAAAGCAGTAAGTCATAGCTTTATTTCATCAATAATACTTTGCCATTAGCATCTGTAATGGAGTGCCCACTTAACACCTCCATTCAGAAGGATCTGGTGTTTTAGTCCCTCTGGGTCCTTCAAGGGGTGGAGGGTCCAACACACTTTCTGCACAATATCTACTGTTGCAGCCTCCCACAATCTGGGGGGTGGGAGAGGCTGTCTGTAATTGTTGCCACTACCAATTTAATTCAGGGACAAATTTTCTCTTTCCTTCTTTCCTTCCTTCCTTGTAGTATCAGAGTGGCAATATGTTGTTAAACTACTTTCTTAGCAAAATGAATATACCAGTATAAAAGAAAATATAAGTATATTGCAGCTAAGAAACCAGTTAACTTATGTATATGCATATGCAGCTAAGAAACCAGTTAACATTAAAAGGAAAATGCCTACATTTTCCCTAGATAATTAATTTCTTCTGATTCACCTATCCTTATCCTAGGATTGGGGCAGATAGTCCTTACCTCACAAAAGCCAGATGGGAGAAATTCATTCCTCCTGCACTGGAAGATAAAGAAGAAAGGAAGAATGGATTCCTGCCTCCTTGTATTTACCAACAGTGAGGCCAGAGACTTGACACCTCAGGTTCTTCCTTCCCACATGCACCACCAATCATTTGTCTAGACCAAAACTACTCAGTATCTCAGTCCCTGCCTCCCTGCATTTACTCCTAATCAGTTGACCAAACTAAATTGCAGTTGCAGAAAGTTTGAGAAGCACTGGTTTAGACAATGAATTATATTAAAAAGTATAGTCTATAAAATGGAAAAATGAAACTTTCAGATTTTAAGAAGTAAGTGTAATCTTTTTAGGATAGGTAGGTAGACAGTTGAATGACAGATAATCTCACAAAAAGTCTATCACAATGTTTTCCTATTACAACCTTGAATATGAGAGATGGTAAACTCTACAGTTTGAAACTATTCATACAAATGGCTATGAGAGAAGGCATGGGTATATGTTTGTTTGGGTATTTTTATAGTTTGGCTTATTTCCACTGTGGTATTTTTTCACTTTACAAAGTTAAAATATCATTGGCAATTTAAAACATCAGTCTTAATGCTTGCTAAGCAGGGATTGGTTTTGTAAGAAGCCAGTGGCTGTGCAGCATTTAGAAATGTAAGAATGAACAGCCTGGGAATTAAGCTGCTTTGTGTAAACTTGTTTTTCACTGAGGTCCTAAGTATTTATAGGTGCACTCTAGACTTTAATATGAAAACTTGTAAAACTGCCTAAAGGCATAAACAATGTTTGAAATGCATTTTAACACAGTTGGCCATGAATTATAAGCATGCTGTGACCTTTTGCAAGCAAACTAGTCACCAGGGTTGCCATCTCTTGAGTGTGTGTGTGTGTGTGTGTGTATGTGTTATGATGCAGTGGGAACACTGTCTTTGGCCTGCTTGGAATTCCATCTTTCCAGAAGAAGCACAAAGCAATTATAACTTCAAAATTGAACAGACTACAAGGCAGCTCAGCTTCATTTTCAGGGCATTAATCTGTAGAGATGTGCTTGGTCATAAAGAAAGAAGAAAATAAGCTTTCTCCTACTCCTTGTAGCAAAAAGTAAATTTCAGCCTCAATGGTTCTTATTCTTTAATGTTTGCTTTGCAATGTTAATTTGCCCATGGCCTGAAGTAAATTCATTACTAAAAAGAGATAAGTGTATGGAATCAGGCCATGAAAAAAGTGTATTCATTCAACAGACGCTGATAACCTTCTATAATTCAATCGACTCCTACTGATTTTAGCATAACTAGAATTCAGCCAGTGTTTTGGTGATCACACAAACTCAAAGAGATGAAAAGGCCACAAAAGATATCTTTGCTCTTAATGGAAAGCCCAGAAGAACTGAGATGAGAGGTTTCTTAGAAAAGAAAGAAAGCCATATTGGATATGGCATATAGTATATATTTCAAGTATAGATGCTAGGCAACCCCACTGTATGGACCCTCCCCCCCCCAATATCTATATACTACTAAAATTATTAAACATGGTGAAATGGTGCATCATAGGGCAACGATTTTTGAACCAAGGTACCTCAAATGGACTAACTTACAGTATGTGTCCAAAATCTGGGACCATTACTCCCATGGGATTGAAATTTGGGGAATTTGTGGCTGCTTCAGCACTGCTGCACTGCCACGTAAGCCTAGGTCACATGATCATTATGGGCATATCCCCAACCTCTTTTCTACATCCTTCTATCCCCTGTGCCCAATCAGCTGGTGGCAAGGCCCAACAGGCAAGCAATGATTGGCTGCTTTGGAAATGAGGCAGAAATCTGAAATCTCTTAATGGTGATGGGCGTTGAGGGAAGGATGAGGGAGTGACTTGGATACCTGCTGGTGAAGTAGGGCTGGCTGGGGGGTGCTGGTGGTCAATGGATGACCCCTCTTCTTCCCTCAAGGGAGGGGGCTCTCAGGGACACACCAGAATGAGGATCATGGGTGCAGTTTTCCTCATGGT
Source organism: Python bivittatus (assembly GCF_059951505.1). Taxonomy (NCBI): domain Eukaryota; kingdom Metazoa; phylum Chordata; class Lepidosauria; order Squamata; family Pythonidae; genus Python; species Python bivittatus. The sequence continues at coordinate 16,676,549 of NW_028277035.1, forward strand.
CTGTGGCTCCCTTTGTTCCACCTCCCCCCAGCAAAGTGGCAGGCAGTTCTGCAGGTCAGACGAGGAGGAGAAGGAGGCTTCACCAGGGCTCTCCTGAGGGTCATGAGGGGAGGGCAAATGGTCCAAGCCTATATTATGTGTGGAAAGGGAGGGAAGGAGGATTGGAGGATGGAAGGATGGAAGGATGGAAGGGGAGGGAGGGAGGGAGGGAGGGAGGAAAGGGGAGGGAGGGAGGAAAGAGGAAAGGAAAGGAAAGGAAAGGAAAGGAAAGGAAAGGAAAGGAAAGGAAAGGAAAGGAAAGGAAAGGAAAGGAAAGGAAAGGAAAGGAAAGGAAAGGAAAGGAAAGGAAAGGAAAGGAAAGGAAACGAAGATTTCTGAAGCTTGTTGTCAGCTTCCCACAAGCAAAGTCAGGGGGGAAGCCAGCAGCAAGTCAAAAGTTGGTCATACTCCCACTGCTTTTTTGCCCTTGGTCATTCTGTTCCTCTGTTTAGATATGGAAATATCTCTGAAACGATGACCCAATTGGCCACAGGTTGTCTAGTTACCAATATGAAGTGTAAAAAGGTGTGGCATGGCCTTCCCATCTAGTATATGGCATCACTGATAAGGTTCTGAAACAATTTTGCTTCCCCCTGTCTAAGCAGCTTGATCTGTTTACATAAAAGCCATCAGAAAGGCAAGTGGAAAGCAGCTGCAATGGAACAAATGAAAGAATAAACAACAGTCGTTATCAAAGAGAGAATTTCTGAGTTGAATGTGCAGTGTTTTCACAAGGAAAAGTGTAAGATCAATCCTGAAGCATTGGCCTACCAGATACAGTAGCTAGTATATCTAATTATAGCTGGTTTCCCTTTGGGATTTTGTTCTAACAGGGTTACTAAAGAGTAATAATTGCCAGTTTTTCTATTGGTGACAGTTTTAAACTTGTGAAAATTCAAGAGATAAAAATGCATTCATCAAACTCATCCGGTCAGTTTCCAATATTCACCTTATAAGTTACTTTACTAGTTCCGGGCAGAAATGTTGTGGAAGAAAATGGGAATGCTGCTATAATATATGAAAAACAGTGCTGATTTTTCTCATCATCGGCATTAGAACCAGTGATTGCCCTATACGAAATCACATTTCCACTGTACTGAATAGGTAGAAGAAGGAATTCCAATCTCATTACCCTTATTACCACACCATGTATCTTTTTTCCCAATTCCTTTGTCATCTTTAATTAAGCCTGATTCTTTCTGTGACTTATTCAACATGTGGCTATGAGATGCACCTATTTAATGTCTGAAATAGGGTCAAGATTCTTGGCATTTCCCACTGAGTCCACTATTACTATGCACCAGAAAGGGAGAGGCAGTAACAAAATACTTAACATTTTCTGCATTAAATATTAATCTGATTAACATTAAATTAATATAAAGCCTGTACTAAAATTTTAGATCATAGATTTGGAGAGAACATATCGGTCATCAAATCTAACTCATGGCTCAGTGCAGGATCTGACATTTGTCTATTCAACTTCTGTTGGGAGAAAACTACAGGTGCCCTCTAAAGGCTATAACAGAAATTGATTTCAGTGTGAGTACATTGGCACAATCCATTAAATAGGATTCTGCTGTGGTGTGGAGAAGAAGTACTGGATGGAATCTGATGTTATATTTCATTCTCTTTTCAGAAATCGACACAACACCCTCCCCCACATGTAGGAGTACTGAGTATAAAAAAAGATGATATATTGGGAAAAATTGTATATTATATAGCTAAAGTTGACCATAAATCAAACTCATGATGACTACATGAACAGACCATGATTTTTTGCTGGTAACAGAATAGAAAGGATGTGCCACTGACCATTTGGGATATTTGGGATATTTTGAATTCCCAGGCTAGTCTACAGCTCTAAAAATTCCAGGATGGTTTTCCATCCAAGAATTAATTAGGTCCAATTCTGCTTATCTTTGAAATCCAGAAATGTCAGCCAGGTGCTATACCTATCAAGACACTATATGCAGATTTATATTAGGATCAGTTTATGTTTGTAAAAGTTAACATTAATGAAGCATTATAAGAAACTCTGTACATTAGAAAAAGTTGTAAATGACAAGGAATGCAGATTTTACAGTGTATTTTTTCTTTCCCAATTGTATGATTATTTATTTAGGTTATGTTGTTTATTAATCATATTTATATAGCTGCCCATCTCACACAAAGTGACTAAACACACACACACACATACACACACACACACACAATTTATACTGTATGTACATAAAATCATGTGAAGCTGATATTAACTGATTTAAACTGATCCTCAGTCTCATATTGACCTAATGTACTTTGATATAACATGGAAGAATTGCCAATTACTTATTCAGGCTTCTTATATTAAGAAATAAACCAATTACAATGAATAATATTTCTCTTGGGGATCAGGTTGAAATGGGTGAGTTTGTTTGCAATGAATGTACTGAAGGGAAACCAATCCTTTCATTCTTTACTAGTTACTAGTTATAGCCTTTATAATGAATAGAATTTGTGCATTGAAGCAAGTGCAGCAAAGCTTATCAGTTGCAACTAACAGAGAAGAAAACCTGAATGCTAGTTGTGCAAGCAAAAGAGCTCTTGACATGAAACAGTTACAAATGCTTAGGGAAAAAAATGTACAGGAATACAAGGGCCAATTAATGCCCTCCACAATCATGATTTGAGCTACATATTGCCATGTTGGACTCATAGATGAATGTTCCAAATCACTTCTTTCTGCATTAATGTACTTATAGCATTTGCCTTATTCAGATAAAACAACAGCACAGGGCCTGGTTACTTGAGGGATCTCCTATTTCCCATAGTATCTGCCCAGCCAATTCAATCTGGCAGGGTTGGCATGCTCTGCGTTCCTTCAATTAATAGTGCCACCTATCATGACCCCAAAGGTGTGTCTTCTCTGTAGCAGTATCTGCTCTCTGGAATGAGGTTCCTCCCAAGATCCAAATGGTCCCCCACCCTGCTGGTGTTTCAAAAGGCCTTGAAGACCTAGTTCTTTACTCAGGCCTTTGGCAAGGATGACTGAAGCCTCTTTTTAATCTCGGTTGTTTTTCTTTGTTCCCATCCAGTTTTCTCATTCTGCCTTCTCTTTGTTTCTTTGTTGTTGTGTGTGCCTTTTAAAAAAATTAATACAGTGGTACCTCTAGTTACGAATGCCCCTCCTTACGAATTTTTCAAGATACGACCAGCTCCGGGCCCAAAAATTTACCTCGACATGCGAACTCCGCCTCGAGATACGAACCGGATCCACAGCCATTTGCCCTCCTGCCACGCGGTCGCGGCTGCCTGTGGGCAAGATTGCGGTAGCAAGGAGATGTTCGGTGAGGCTTGTGGTGTGTTTTGTGGCGTTTGGAAGGTTTTTGTGGCTTTTGGAAGGTTTTTGAGGTTTAAAAATAAAATGCATATGTTTCAGAACTGTTTAGCCGTATTTACATTGAACCTTATGGGGGAAATTTACCTCGGGGTGTGACCAAATTCGGAGGGCGGAACGGATTAACCGTATTTACATTGAACCTTATGGGAAACTTTACCTCAACTTGAGACCAACTCGAGTTGCAACCAGAGTCACGGAACGGATTAGGTTCGTAACTAGAGGTACCACTGTATTTTTATTTTTTGTAACAAAGCAATATTTAATTTAAAAAAAAAGATTTTTTTTTAAATTAAAAGTAAAAACTAAAAATACAAAGAAGGAAAAGATAAAATATCTATTTTATGTTTTATACTTACCAATAGTCACTGATTTACCAATAAATTCACTACATAATATGAACAATACAAGATATTATTGAAAGATATTGCAGAATCTCTGCCATAGTAACACATATTGCTGCATCCTTTGATTAGTAGAAAACATTGCCTTTTCCAAAACAGATCACATATTTCTGACAACCATTCCTTGACATCTGGAATCATACAATTTTTCCAGTTTCTTAATATAAATAATTAGTAAACCACCCAGAGGTGCTGGGAGTTGGGTGGCATATGAATCACTACCACCATCATCATCATCTGAATTTAGTTAATACAGTTATTACTGATGTAACAGCAATACTGGAGAAAGAATGGATCAAGTCACTGTTGGCATTTGCTCTCCTCTGTCAGCTGTTTTCTAGACTTGGCCAATGAGACATCTGGATCATCACTAATAGAGAACTTAGTCTGCTAGCTCAAATCATTCATCTGCTAAGTAAACACTGACCTTCCCAGAAATAAAGTCATCTCTAGGTTTCTGCTGAAGCCACAGGCTTTGGTTTTCCACTTGAGTTCTTGCTGTCTTTTATCCCATAGTGTGTTATTCTCTGCCTACCCTAGCTTTGTATTCTTTTTTGCTCCTCAGATCCTTCCTCACTTTTCCTTGCACAGACTTTCTTCAAGATGAAAGGCAGCCACAACAAAGCTGTGACCTCCAATATTGCTCCAGGAAGGTCAGAACATGAGAATGTGGGACAGCTGAGGAATGAATATTAGTAGGAAATCTATCATGTCCAAACACCTCTCTATACTAAAAACTAAAAGACAGCATTACTTGGTGAAGGGGACAAAGTCATGTTAGATTAGTACAACTCAGACTCTTCTTCTCCTAGTTGCTTTCTGGTGACCAATTTGGCTGCTGGCAGTAACATGAAACACTTCTGAATGTAATATTCTTAGCACAGAAATTCATAGCACTTCCTGATAATTCAAACCTCCATTGCTAGAAAAAAGTCACAAGGAAGACATGCAACACACTTAGAGGATCTCTGTACCCTTCCTTTCCTTTCCTTTCCTTTCCTTTCCTTTCCTTTCCTTTCCTTTCCTTTCCTTTCCTTTCCTTTCCTTTCCTTTCCTTTCCTTTCCTTTCCTTTCCTTTCCTTTCCTTTCCTTTCTCTTGCAGAATATATAAAACGAGTGATTTCTCCATAGACTCAAGAAGTTGTTCTGTGTTAGCAGCTGTGATATATGTGTAATAAATTTTTTTATTACACCAATGCAATAAGGCTTGGCTAACCAATGATATTATATAATTATCCAGCTTTGCTAAACTGTGAAGAAATTCTACAGCATAATTCTGTACATAATTTATTTGAAAGTAAATCTCCTTGACTTCAGTGGAGTGTATTCATTAGTAAGTCTGCATAGGTTTGCTGCTTTATAGTGGAATACTGTATATACTTGGAGATGGAACTCACCATTTCTTCATTGTTTTCTATATGTACTACCTGCTTGGGGTATGTAACATTTGAAGGGCAATAGTGTCTGTCCACCATATGTACAGAAACTCCACGTCTGGAGTTTTGGAAGAAGTATATCACTCTGCGCAACCCCCCAGTGGAGAAGTGTGTTGTTCCCTTGCTTCAGCAAAGTGGAATACATTGCCTTCATAGTGTAAAGCATCTCAGTGGCGCATGGTGCACTCTCTTCACTCAGTCCTACTATCTGCCTTGGTGTTTGCATTCAGTTTTTGGTAAGGCCAGGGAAGAATAGTTTGGATATTGGGGGTGGGGTAGGGGGGAATTGATATATCATAAATCCTCGGGGGAAAAAATTCTAACTCTGAATTTAGGGGTGCTTTGCATGTAATGTTTTCAGGTCATATATATTCAGTAAAGGGATTTTAGGCAGCAATTCAATGACTATTTACATAGGTACATTGGTGAATTACTAACTGATCATGCTGTTAATCCTGTGAAATCCTCTCCAGGAATGCATCTTAGGTTCCCATGACAATTTTAGTTTTCTGATTATTAAAACATATAAGCATATGAAAGCTTATGCTGGTGCATTGCATTAACATTGAGGGGATATAAAGGAAATCTGTCGTGCATTTCTTTTTACACCAACACAGTGTAATTCAATAATAAGGACCTACTTGTAGAGTGAATTGCAACAATGCACTGAATCTTCAAGCCAATGTTTCAGTTTTCAGCTAAAACATTTTGGTATTGAACAAACTGGGTTTTGCAGATCTGCAGGTTCCTAATAAAAAACTATGCATTATACATTGTAATGGAAGAGGTAGAACTCCCAGAATTGGACAGAGGCATCTTCTGTGAAATGAGATCAATGTATGAAAAATGTCTATTGTCTAGGATCATCTCCATCAAACACTACCAATTCTATTAAAAAAATAAAAAAGGCATTTGGTGGAAGGAACGTTAAGGTTGTCTCCTGTTAGTCTATTAATTTAGTTGCACACTCCAAAATCTGAATGAATCTAATTACTGCATTAACCCCTGCAGGTGAAGTATAGTGCTTTGGAAATAATGCAGAAAATTTGCTTCACAACAAAAGGGAGTATGAGCATAGCACTTGTCTATAACTTGTCTATAACTTCCCTCTGAAACTGTCATCAGATCATAGGAAAAGATGACTAAACTTAAAATCAGCATGCTAAATAACCTAAACTTGATGAGAGAGAGAGGGAGAGAGGGAGAGAGGGAGAGAGGGAGAGAGGGAGAGAGGGAGAGAGGGAGAGAGGGAGAGAGGGAGGAAGGAAGGAAGGAAGGAAGGAAGGAAGGAAGGAAGGAAGGAAGGAAGGAAGGAAGGAAGGAAGGAAGGAAAAAGAAAGAAAGAAAGAAAGAAAGAAAGAAAGAAAGAAAGAAAGAAAGAAAGAAAGAAAGAAAATTCTCATACACCACCATGCCATCTAATACATTTGTATTTACCTCAATGAGCTTCCCATGCCATCTGCCTGCCCATATGGTTCTCCAATAGCATACTTAGATAAGCCTAGTCCACTCTGTCTTATTTTATTTACTATTTTATTTAGTATTTTGAAGGTAGTCTGTCATTAACAGTCAAACACATATGTACCTGTTTATTGTAATCATATGGGAAAGGATTTCAGATATCCTGGAGTGGTTCTGTAACCTTCCCATTAATATTTTTCTTCCAATAAGGGTTTATCTTGTCTTGCCATTGCAGTTTTAGATCTCCTGGGTTTTGTCAACATCACTGGCTGGCTTCTGCAGCATTCCTTTGAGTGCTAATATGAGCATACTGTGGCTGTGTATCTGTACGCTGCTTTATTTCTTTTGCTTTCTTTGGCAACTTTCTTTCTATGTAGTCTCTGTGTGAGTCAAAATGCTTCTTTACAATCCATAATGATATTTGATCGTCAGTTTTTAATCCATGCACTATGCTTATAGCTTCCTGATTGACTTGGCTACATCTATTTGAATGTCAGAGATTGCTCACAATTAAATTGCAGTTTCTCTCTTTAGGCAACAATATACTTGACATCCTTAATTAAACAGCATAATTTGCAGATTCAGCATCATGCGTTGTGTTTGGCTTTGAATTTTTTTTTTTTAATTTCAATAGCTTAGTGAACAGAAAAATACAACTTGTTGAATCAGTAGAGCAGTACAGTACATAGCAAAATGTATTTGAATTGTACTCAAGTCCACCCCCATCACCACCACCACCCCAGAAGCTGCAGGTGGACTGGGGGCTAGTCTGCAGGTGGCAGAGTTCATGTTGCAGAGAACCCTGTCCACTTCCTCTGAGGTCACATGTTTAAAGAAACCCCAGATGATTTCACAAGATGTTGCCTCAGTCCCTTTACTGGAGTCTGCTCATATAAAGTCCAAACCTGAACTGATATAAGCAATTGCATTTGCAAAAAGGTCTTGCAAACATATCACAACAGCCTACAAGAAGATTATTCTACTCATCCCTCCCCAACAGGATGTACGTTACCTGGAAACAGTGCAGCTGGATGACATTCTGCCAGTACAATAAGAGTGGAGAAGTATGAGTGCTGTACCCTTATCCCCACAGTGAAGGCCGATATATGAGTTTATACCTACCTTCAGTCATATTCTCTCCTCTTCCTCAGCCACCAGCATATTCATAAATTCAGATATTCATGGAGGTATGTGTGAGAGAGAAGGGTGCTGATGTGGCAGTCTTCATTCCCATTCTTCATATGTCCATCTGATTATGGGAAGAAGCCTCTACATTTTTAAGTAGGACATCTTCACAGTTCATCTCTCTACACAAGCAGGAGATCTTTCATAGAAGCATGGGAGTGGAGCCAGCAAGTGTGATCATCCCCACCACAGGTTCAGTTCACATGAAGGAACATAGAGAACAGAATGTTGTGTAGCTCTCAATCTCTGTGCATCCTATGCCACCTATGTACGCATGCTTTTACCTCATAAGTCTCAGACTCTACCAATGAAATTGGAAAGTCTGGATCTGAGTTCTAATTATTTACCAATTTTAGGAAGAGCTTTACTCCACTTTAGGTAAAGAAGTGTGTTCAGACTTTGCAGCTCAGTGCAAGAATGAGACTTATTGGACCAAGAATGCAATGACAGTACTTGAGGGGCATATAAAAGCTAGAGTCAAAAGTCACAGTCCTGCCCCTCTATTCATTTTATGTGATCTATAGAATGCATGAATCAGGTTTACATGAATGGGACTTTTTGTCAAACCCAAGATCTACATTTCTATTCAGGCATTCAGCCTGTTCACATTAGGCCAAATGGAAATGACAGCATCAGTACACATCCAAGCCTTGTCCCTGACATTCTCTTCTCATCAATCTTCATTCATCTCATGTTCAAATGGGAATAGCAGCCTATGTGTCATAACCGCACGCATGCTTCAATTCAGCACAGATAAAAGGGGTCATCAGATCTCCATACTCCAGCAAGAAGTGGAAGGTCTGAGCAGGCATAGTTGAAAACCTATAGAAAGGGTGTTATATGTACACCCACATTCCTTTCAAAATTTAGCTAGCCCAGGAACCAACTGAAAACTATCTAGAGCTTTCATTAGTTGCAAATAGAAATACCATTTTACTGGTTATATAACAATCTTTGGGACAGAAACAGTACAAATGTGAAGTATCTCGGTTTATTCAATGATATCAGAAAATAATATTGGTAAATAATATAATAGGAAAACATGGGGCAAGTATAAGCTCACTGGTTTTAATCTGAATGAGTTTTCATTACTGATATAAGAGTACTGAAATGCTAAAAGCTTGCTGGATTCTTTATGGTTCCCTAACTTTGGAAAACTAGCTTTTTGGTCAACATGATAAACTACCTTGTGAGATACATGGTAATAGCAGGCCATCTGGAGATATTTACAGATTAATTTCAAGTAACTGAATTATTATACCTAATGGATATTTATCCCACTATATTGCTAAGGAGCTCAGTGAGTTAACGTTATTTACAACTGATTGCACTGAACATATAAGTCATCTGAATATATGATATTTATGAGTTTTTTCCCCACTTCTATTAGAAAATAAAGCAGGTTTATTTTATATTAAATTCACATTTTGGTGATCACAATTTCTGCCATAGATATTTGAAGACATGACTTAAGCATTTGCATAACAATTCAGTTTCTGCCACCTCAGCAGTAGACTCTTTTGAATTTAGTGACATTTACTCCCAGGTCAGTGTGTATACTATGTGCTGCATAGGGTTGCATTTTTCTAACAAATTCAGTAGGATTGATATGATTGCAAATATATATGCGACTGAAGCCAGTTGAAAACAAAGAAGCTTTTTTGGAAAAGGCATGTATAGAATTGCACTATTGATTGTGTGCTTAATTTTTCTATTTAACTAGTAAAAACGAAATGCTCTTGACTTTTGTCTGGACTGTCTGGTTAATAATTTGAATATTTTGTTTTTGTTTTTATTTTCAGGAGGAAAAGTAAAGCATGTAAAAATATGAACCTCAAAACTAGTTTTGATTAATTGGTTCCACCATTTACATTATTTTACTGTTTTCTACCTGTCCACTTCTCTTTAGCATTTAAAATCTAAAATGAAGTTCATAGTATAAAATAAGAAGCTATATTGGTCCGACTAGGTTAGTATCCTCTACACTTACTGCGTTTTTCAGTTTCTCAGCTGTATCAGAGCTGTATTGATAGAGATCAAAGTTGGTTCCTATAGCAAACCCTGCTCCATCTGTAGCGTGCTTTAGATTCTGAACCTGCAAAGAATGGTGCAATGTGACTCCATGACCCCAGGGACATATATGCTGAAGTATACAGAAGTTAAACCTATTCGTGGTTGCTAGGAAGTTATGATGCAGTGTTGACTATGAGTGAGAAAACCTAGAGTCAAATCTCAACTCAGTCATGAAGCTCACAAGGTGATTTGGACCAGTCATTGTTTCTCTGCCTAACCAGTCTCAGAATATGAGAATAGAATTAGACTGAAAATGCATGCAAGCTGCCTTAGGTCCTGAAGGAAATGAAGGACATTAGTGCAATGGAATCAAGCAGTACTGGCCCTGTGAATGTTTTGAACGTTTTTAGAGTCTCCTGTGCATCAGAGATGTTGGATATGGGACGTATATACCCCAACATACATTTAATTATTACATATAGAAACTGCTGAACATGACTTTGAGGACAGAACTGGACTGAAAAAAAAGAGAAAAGAATAGACAGACAGATAGACAGACACACACACACATAGAGACACAGAGACACAGAGACACAGACAAACCTCTGTCTCAATATAAAAACCATGAATACAGACTAATCTGGAGACAGCATCACGAATGAAGTTGATAGTCAATATATGCATTTTAGAATAATTATATAATAGATTTCAAAGCTGCTAAATAACTGTTAGGATGAATAATTAATACAAAATGGGTTCTTCAACATTTACACATAATATTTGCAAATAGTAATATCTCTGTAGGTAGGTGTATGTGAAAGAACATGTTGTTGTAGTAGTTGTTTAACTATGCACAATGTACTTGAAAACAAGTCCCTGCTTCTGTTCTTTGTCCACTGGGTGATACTATTGCTCAATTTATTCATTTTATCAAGGTCACTTATATAAAGATTTTAAATGTTACATAGCAAGGTTCTTAAAGAATATAATTTGATGAGCAATAATGATCTCTCCTGAACTTCAGGCCAAATTGCACTTAGACAAGTTAGAGTTATACATGTCCTTCACCATCACATATAATGCAGTAAGCATCTACTCAGCTATGCTTCCTGGCAAATTCCATCTTATGTCAGAAGAATGGAAATGATGAATAATATGTTGAAATCACATTAGAAACATCTGTCATAATCCACATAAAATCCATTTCAGGCAGGTAGATTAATTGTTGATATTTCTTTGAAACTTTAAACCGCTCTTACATATCAAATAGCACATTCTTTCGTTTGTGCAAGAAGAAAAGCTGTCCTTGAAGAAGCCAAATACTCACAGGAGGTAAGAGATGTGACACAATTGTGTCTGAAGAACAGAGGATGAAGAAGTATCTTGTCCTTGTTGCAGATATCTAGCATACTGGATAAATCATGGTTAACTGAGAAAATGAAGCTGGTGATTTTGTCTCCCTAGTACTGACATAGCAGAATTACCTACAGGAACTCATGGGGCAGTTGCTTAGAAATTGAAATACAGAGTGGGGTATAAGAAAGGAGTTATCCTTGTTTAAAACTGCATAAACTCAAATGATGTAGTTGAGGAACTACAAAATGCTGAACAATAGACATCTCGAAATTTTACTGGGATTTTTGAGAGTCTGGCAGGGACAATAAGTTGCTTCCTTCCAAATCTATTGAACCCTGTCCTGTATTTATACAATTATTAATGAGGATAGGGATCCAAACAATTAAACCAGTACCCACTTTGTGGAAATTTTGTGCTTATTGATAAAGGGAAAGGGGGCTTTAGAAATTAGCATTCTAAATTATGAAGATTGCACCAGAGGTATGAGACAAGTAAGCTGTATTTGACTGTCCTACTTTTGAATTGTTCAACCTGCGGAAGAAAAGTATGTTTAGTCTTTCTCAGCTCAACAAACTCACCTGCCTTTGACCACCATGTCAAACAGGACTTTAGAAAGATAAAGGACATATTACGATAATTACACCCTTTGTAGCATTACATATCCTTTTCACTGTTCCACTATGCAAAATATGTGGATGTATTAGAAAACCTCTGTTTCTGACTGACTGACCGCATTAGCAAAATGAGGAGAAAGGTAGCTGATACTTGGAATTTCTTGACTGAAATGAATTCAAAGTGAATTTAAATAATGTTACTCAAGTGAAACATCTACAGAAATTTAAAGTGAATTAAAATAATTTTAGTAAAGTTTACTAGATTTTTGGGGAGCGGGAGTGGAGTAAGGAAATTTCTGAGACAGACAACTCTTTTAGAGCTTGAGTTAAAAACAACAACAAAGCTTTCCTATGCTTGAGCCTCACCTTGAATACTCCATTTCTGGGCATCACAATTTAAGAAAGATGGAAAGGCAGTAAAGATCATCAGAGGAGTGGAAACCAAGTCTTACAAGGAGAGATTACAGAACAGGATATATTTAGCACTGAGAAGCAAAAACTGAGGAAGTAATTACTGAGGAGATAATGAGCTGCTCTTCACAGGATGTTTTCAGGCAGAGGTTGGATATCCATCTATGAATCTGATTCAGTCTACATTCCTCCGCTTAGCAGGATGCACTTAGTGGATTTGAAAGGCTAAATCAGTGTTTTTCAAACTTGACAGCTGTAAGCTGTGTGGACTTCAACTCCCAGCATGTTGGCTGGGGAATTCTGGGAGTTGAAGTCCACATAGCTTAAAGTTGCCAACTTTGAAAAACACTGGGTTAAATGATTCCTTCTAATGCTATGATTCTATGATTTCATGCTTGAAATGTACAACTGGACACTATGATGAAAACCTCCTCCCCAAAATATAAATAGCTAAAGACATCCAAACATAATTTGGCTTAAAGCAAATACTGAGCCACATGGCAAGGACTGCTAACTTGTAATGGAGTTATATGCATATGTGCAAATTTCTTCTCTTGAAAACCCATTCAATGATAGGTTAAAGGTACCTACCTTGGACTAAATGCATGGTTTCTTAATTTGAAGGGACCAAACTGCCACCCTTGGATTATTTCATTAAGGTATATCCTGTCTTTCCTCCCAGGAGCTCAAGACAGCATATCTAGCATTTCTGCCTCCCTTTTTTTTTTTTTGTTTCTTTCCCCAACAGCAAAACCTCTATGAGTAGTTTGGGCTGAGAGAGACAGGGACTTACCCAAAGCCACTCCATGGAAATCAGAATAAAACTTACACATTTATTGAAGGCATACTGAAAATATTACACCAAGGGTGGCTTGGGCATAATTAGAAACTATGTCCATTTGAAAGTCCCTAGGCAGAGCTTTACTCTAAGAGACAAAGGGACCATGTAGCATAGTATTCAGTTTCCAAAAGTGGATGGTCATGACCCTCCAGGCCCTGTGCACATATGTATAACATAACTGAATGCAATACACATACGATATGATTATTTTACATGCATAATTCCTGGTTGAAAGGTGCATTTAGAAGCTATTGGGATTGCAATGCTTCAGTCCTCTGTTTTTAAAATGTTTTTGTAAGCTTTTGTAACTGCGTTTTAATAAGCCAGAATTGCACCATTATTATGCTTAGGAAAAAAGAATAGCATAATGCACACTCCACCAGGAAATATTCTTCCAAGTGTATTCCACCCAGCTACAGCAGAACAATAGCTTCCTCCTTTGCAACCTCTTTATTATTCAAACAATAGAAATTTCTTTGCTTCACCAGGTTCTTGAAAACAATTACATAGTCCTTGATTGTTTCTATCGCATTGCTAGAGAAAGGAGACCAGTGATGCAGTTAGGTAAATTTAGGATCTGTACTTAATGGCTTTTCAGTCAGAGAATGATTGAAGTCTTATGGGGCAACATGGAAAGGAGATTGTGGTGCTTACTAATAATCACGTCATCTTAATAAATTCAGAATAGGATCAGTTTCAGACAGCACCATGATAATTTCTAAGAATGATCTACAACTGATAATATAAAAGCATTCTAAACCTATGAAAATGCCTTAAACTGATTCATATTATCAGTCACTCAGCTCAACATCATCACTTTAGGTTCTCCAAGTTTCAGAAGAGCTTTCCAAAATGTTGGACCTAAGGAGGGGCTTGGGATATTTTGTATGTAAGTATATGTGCGCTACCACTGAACTATAACCAGTTTCTCTATACCTCATGGGAAGAAGTAATGAAGTATGTCAGAAACAAGATGGGAAATACGAAAAGATAAACACAATCTAAAGAAGAATCATTAACTGATATTTTAAAAGGGCAAAGGAAGTAGAATGTTGTGCAACTGTACTTTGGTGTCAAGGCAGATTCAAAGTGTTGGTTATAACATTCAACGCCCTAAACAACTTGGGACCAAGATGCTCTGCTTCACCTTTATACAATCAGTTGTTCACTGAGATCATCTGGGGAGGTCCTTCTACAAGTACCAAGAACTGCTGAAGGCTATCTGGTGGTTATTTATAAATAGATCTTCTGTGTGGTGGTGCTCATCCTAGCAAGCACAGCCAGAGATAAGAAATTATGATGACTGTACTTCAAAAATATGCCCTGGCTTGGCTTAAGACATCAATAGGCAGGTATAGATCTTCTCCTATGTGGTGGCATTCATTATCAGCTATCAGTTGTGTTCTTCATTGTTGTTCTTTCAAGTTATCTTCTGTTTCCAAATCATCTTTTTGCACATTGCAGCAGCTAGGACTTTCTGCTAACCATAGTTGAAGTACTTGATTGTTAGCATTTTGGTGTAAAAGCTACTGAGACATTTCAATTGGCTTTTGCTTTGAATTTCAGTTCTTTTGAACTTTTACTGCAGAATGAAATATATGATTTTGTGTTTATTGGCCTGCATGGATACCGTGTGATTGAAAGCAAGTTTTTCTCACTTGTTTTGTGTTCTGGATATAATTTTATTCAGTATGACAATCTTTTCTTTCATTCATTGGATGGCGCACAGTTTGAATTATTCTTCTCAAATGTCATATAATACCACTGTAAAATGAAAACAAGTGCACACACACCAAAAAATGTGAAGTATGTCTTTGCCTACAAAACACATGCCTTATTCTGGGTGTTCCCTCACTATTAATATATAATGCAATCTTCTTGCTTGACATAAGGATGATATCTTTTGCTGTGCTTCACAAAGTAAGCGATCTTAAGTTGTGTTACCTCATTTGTTTTTTGTCTCAGTATCTGATATTGTAAGATGCTAATGGGAAAGAGCTGAAAAAACAATTGCTGTCAACATTTAGAATTAAATCTGTTTTGTTTTAATCTTACATAAATTTGGTGTTTATTTATAGAAGTGGAAGTTAAAAATATGTAGACAAATTCAGTTGTCTGTTTCTTTTGTATTTTACTCTTAATATAAAAAAATGTTAGCATAAACAGGGTTAATAGTTTACAATATATATCTTTAGATAGCTGCTTCCATTTTTAGAATGCATCCTGTAACTTGTAGGAAGAATTTCTGAATCACAAGCTAAGTATTGACTCATGCCCTAGAGTTAGGCACAAGAAAGGGATTCATTAAGAATATTATTAATCAGTGATTAATTAACTTAAAAGTAACTAAATAACTCACTTTCCCTAGTACATCTGAAGCTGTGAAACTATGTATGCTATCATCTATCTTGCTCATCTAAGCCATGTGTATTTCCATAGTGTACATTTTTAAACATAACTTCACCCAAAGCTCTTAAAAACAAACAAGCAAACAAAGAAGCAAACAATACCAACAATTATTTGTCTACCATTTGCATCATATCATTTGCAGGTAGTCCTCGCTTAACGTCCATTTGTTCAGTGACTGTTTGAAGTTATGATGGTGCTAAATGAAGGGACTTACAACTGGTCCTCTAAGTTCTGGCTGTTGCACTGCCTCCGTGGTCATGTGAACAAATTTCAGGCCCACTCAGGCCCACCCGCATTTACAACTGCCACCCACCTACCCGCTGTCACCAGCTGCCCCTGCTGCCTGGCCCTACCCATTGCTGCAAGGCCCACCACACTGCACACCACTGGCTGGGGCCTTCTTTCATGCCACCTTCTTTCATGTTGGTGCAGTGGGAGCTTCTTTTGCATGCCCGCTAGGGCCTCCATTTGCAAGTTGGCCAGGGCCTCATTCATGTCCTGCCCAGGGGCCTTCTTTGTGAAAGAAGCCTGATGCATAAAAGAAGGATCTGGCTGCATTGGCATGGAAGAAGGACCCTTCTAGCTGGGGCCTTCTTACATGCTGGTGTAACCAGGGCCTTCTTTGAGCACCAGACTTCTTTTGTGAAAGAAGGCCCTGGCTGGTACACAAATGGAAGCCCTGGGCAAGGTACAAATGGAGACCTGGCTGGGGCATGAACAAAGGTCCTGGGCAGGTGCAAACAGAGGCCATGGCTGGGTGCAAATGGAGTCCCTGAGCAAGCCATGAATGGAGGCCCTGGGCAGGGCACAAATGGAGGCCCAGGCAGGGTACAAATGGAAGTCCTGGCTGGCATGCGAGGGAAGCCCTGGCTATACCTGTGTGAAAGAAGGTGGTGTGAAAGAAAGCCACAGCTGATACAGTAGTGGCATGCAGTATGGCAGGCATGGCAGTAGCAGGCAGGGTTGGGTGTTGGGGGCAGTTGGCAGCAGGTAGGTGGGTGACCAAAACGGCAGATATGGGGGGGGAGATAGACAGGTGGGGAGAGTTCAAGAGGAGGCAGAGGAAGCAGCCCCTTACCTAACTGAGGCTCAAGACTGGGAGGGACCAAGCCGGGAATGGCTTGGACTGGGGAAGGTCCTTGCCTAATGACCGGTGGGATTCAGTTAACAACTGCAGTGGGGGCTGCCAGGATTGCTGTTGGTAAGTTATGTGGTCACGTGATGTTGTGCTTTATGACTGCATCACCTATTGTTGGAAATTCAGGTCCCAATTACCGTCATTAACCAAGGACTACCTGTATTACTTTTTTCAGAGTTTTGATTCAGGAAAGATGAATATTAGTGTGCTTTATGTTAGAATTAATCCCACTGCAAACTTGGGCAGAATTACAATGCTTAAGGATATTGCCAGCATAATTAGCTTATATTATTATCCCAGCTAGGGGTGTCAGTGTTCAAGGATGGTTCTAAGAAAGGAACACATGAACATCTCCTCCAGCATGTAAGGTTGGAAAGAAATAAGAAGATTGGTGCTGGATGAGCTCTGTTCCCTGCCAGAACTTTTTCTATATACAGTAGTCTGTTTCCCAGAATGTCTAGCTGGACAGTTATGTATCTCATAAATTAATTCTTATGATTTCCCTTTGTGAGAGCCATCTATCATTTATTCCTACCCTTTACCTCTTTTTTGCTTCTTACCAAGTATGCAGTCCCTAAGAGAAATGTCCACTCATTCCATGACTATTATATTTATTCAAAAGCTTTCTGTGAGGATCTGATCAACCCATTTTTGAAAGTTCAAGTAAGAAGCATCTACTAGTTCATCCCTTTACTCATCCAGATAATCTCAAATAAATTATTATACAGTATTTATCTTGACAAAACTCTGCTTATTCTTCTTCAGCAGAATACTTATCCAGAGCAAATACTAAGGTAACTAGACTGTAATTTCCTATATTACCTTCAAAAACTGGTGTTACATTGGCTTTCTTCCAAATTTCTTATACAGTGGCCACTCTTAGAGATAATGCAAATATTTTAATTAGAATAAGAATGCTTTCACATTTGAATTATTTAAAAACCTGCAAGTGGATACCATCCAAATCTGGTAATTAATTTATCTTTAATTGGTAAAGAAAAGAGAATTTCATCTCATCACCATATCTGGCTCAGACTTTATATCCCCTTTCTGAACCGTTCACTTCCATGGGGAAAACAGACACCAACAATTAAATCAAATTTCCCTGAGGAATATTATTCTTATTTTTAAATTTCTAAACCTCAGGACTGAAACTTGTGTGGTAGTAGATGAAACAACATTAGCACTTCTTGCCTAGTTTTTATTGTCGGGTCTTTTGCTGGTTGTCTGCCTCCATTTCTTCTAGAATTAACAAAGACAACTTCCGTTGAGCCCTGCAGCAGACGGGGGCTGTAAGAAAGCAAAGGTTAAGCTGGGATAGAGCATAGGAAATAGCAGGCTATTTGGCTAAAACACATATTGGCTGAGATTCCATTAACCAGGATTTTGAAACATGTATTGTCAGGTAACCCAAAATGCTTGTACTTGCACACTGAGCTAAGCCTAAACCTAACAAGCTACATTAAGAGTTAGCATGATACGTGAATGTAGCTTTACAAAGGAGTAAGACATAGCTGGATTTATTTCTGAAAGAATGTGCTGTTAAATGTACTGTAGAGATCTCTAGCTTTCATATTCGGAAGCTCTGCTGGGTTGCCTGGAAAAAAAAAACATTAAAATACAAGATTTCTTGTTAAACATGCATGAAGCCTGATGTTATAAATGGCCTGTATGTGGGAAATACCAATAATTTAAATAAAGCTGCATAATTGCATTATTTAAAATATAGCTAGGAATGAAGACTTTCTAAAACATGTATCAACACCTGATCAGAGCGACTTCTGCTATATAACGCCTAAAAGATCACGTACTTTTATACTGATTTACACATCCCAAGGATTCCAGTAAGTCACTTGGAACAAAGCAAGACTTCTAATCTTAGCACACAAATCATAAGGTATTCAGCTTATTAAAAAAAATGATATGATACATCTTTTTCCCACTGGGTATAAAACCAATTAAGACTACCCAATTTTTCACCAGGAAAAAATGGCCCAAGAGAAGGAAATTAAGTATTCCAACACACCACAGCTTCACTGTTTTTGATATGAAGCTCCTTGCAGTTACTTTTCATTTTAAGGGGAAAAAAGTGTTACATGGATCTGCTATTTAACATCTACTTTGGTCTTTATACAGGTTACAACATGTAAATGATTTGTTTATTGAGTAATATATATTGCATGTTTTAATGGACTTTAAGTATTAATTGTAATTTATGAATTTGCACTTCTTAATAGCCATTTATGATCTGCTTATATGATTTATGTGAAAAATAAAATATATATTATTGAGATGAAACAAAGTCAGTATTAAGATTTGGTCATCATCAACTTGGCCTCATTGTGGCTTTAAATATACCATTCTTTGTATAACAATGTGCAAATTTTCACTTGTACCTACTGGATCATAAATGCCTTTAGATTTAAATAATCTATTCAAAAGTATCAATGCTCCATTAAACTCTCCCCATCCATTCTTATTCATGGTTTCTCTATTCTTTTGGAGAAAGTCCAGCTTAGATTCCACCTACAATTTGATCAGCTGTTCTAATGAAGGCAAATTACTATTAAATCTATTTCATGAATTCCTAGCTGCTCAAGAAGTTCTAACGTAAATATTATTTAGGAGCTAAATAAACCAAACTGAACCTGGTAGGTCAGTTCCTAAAGTTTCTAAATAACTGCTTGTCACTATGATTGGAATAAACCATCCTTTGCTTAGATTATTTGCTTGGCTCATGAAGAATTCAACTGTAGTAATTGTTACTTTTTTGTTCAAGCCTTTCTTCATGGCTTGGTTGCTTTGTGCTTTCTACCCTCAGTTTCATTTTTTTTTTTTTTTTGCCCTCCCATTTTCTTTAGACTTATTTTTTGTTATTGAATGCTACTAAGTATGTTTGGGGAAAAATATCAATAAGGTAACTATGAAATTTAATTTAATTTTATCTTATTTTATTTGCAGAAACGAATGAGCATCTTTGGGAGTAGCATTTACATTTCACTCACACACACATCAGTAGCAATATCTAGTTTGCTATCTCTCCTCTCCTCTTCCTTCCCTCCTCCTCCTTCTTGCCAAACTTGTTTCAAATTATGGCACCTCCATACTGCTATGGTTTCTACTCCTCCACTTCCTTGAAAGCAGCCCGAAATTAATTTGTAATTATTTTTACTGCAGCTAACTCTTGAAACTCAGAAGACACCATGAGTCAGTCAATTCAGTCAATTCAGCTGAGCAATTGGAGAGTGACAAAAATTATTCAGTCACTGCCCCACCCCATTATATCATTCATCTTTTTCTTTCATGGTGCATGCATACATTTGCTGAGCAATTTCTCACAAAAACAAAACAGTTGCAATGGAAGAAGCTGGGTAAGAACTGTGAAGCCAGGACATAATTATTTTCTTACATTTTAAAGGGCTGTGGATTAACTATGGCACAGCAAGTTCCTGAGGAGGATCCTGTCTGGGGTGAGGGTAAAAGCTGGGATGAGCCTAGGAGATGGAAGGCTGTGAAAGTTCCTACTAAGGGAAAGCAGATAACCAAAAGATGTCCAGACTGTTGAACAAAAGAACAGTTGCTGTGAATGCAATTTCAAATAATCCACAGCATAGCTAGGAATAAATGGATTCAATTCTCAGCTATGACCACTGTTGTGGGATCTCAGATCTGGCATCAAACTGTCAAGTAAATTGTAAGGGTGCCTACTGGTGATATATTTTATATTTATAATTTATAAAATACATGTTTTGTAATATTTATAAAATACATATTTAATGTATATAAAATATAAATATTCTTTTATATTTAAAAGGATATAAACTATTATTGACCTCTACCCCAGATCTTCTAAGAAATGTTCTATTTGAACATCGAACAAATTAAAAGGGTTTTATTTCAGATTTCTGGAAGTATGAAGCTGAGAGTTTCTTTGCTTAATAAAACAATAATCACAACAACAAAAGGCTAGTAAAATTCTTCATCATTCATTTTCAAGCTCACAGTTCTTTGGACTGCAAGCCTAATACCTTTATAAAGTTCATATTACTGTCTGCTTCTCCTATGACCTGCAGTTTTCTTCTTCACCAAGGCTATCTTTATTTATTTTTATTTTATTTTATTTTATTTTATTTTATTTTATTTTATTTTATTTTATTATTTTATTTTATTTTATTTTATTTTATTTTATTTTATTTTATTTTATTTTATTTTATTTTATTTTATTTTATTTTATTTTATTTTATTTTATTTGCATCTAGGCTAAACCAGTTCCTTCAATAGAAGCTCTTGTTCTTTCTTGCTCTGCATCTTACAAGAATATTGTCTTAAGATCCTCTCCCTGTTCACTTGTGAAGTTGAATCCAATCAGCTGTGTGACAGAGGAAGCACCATCTGCACAATTTAATTTGTATGAGAAAATTAATAAATCAAATATAGAAAATCTCTGAGAAGAAACAATTGGTTATACAGCTTCTGGGAAAAGATTGACAAGTTAATTTGACAGAAAGCATCCTGTATTCCTTACTCAAACTGATATCTGATAAAATCAGAACTAGAAAGGATTTTAAAAATGGGCTGGGGAATGTCGGTGTCAAGATGGCTTACAAAAATCAATACAAAAGATACAAAGAGTCAACACCAACATATTAAATTGTGCCTAGTAGGCAATTGGCAGCCAGGGCAGAGCTTTAGTACCAATATCATGTAAAACTCATGCTTTTTACTGGTTAGCAGTCTGGCTGCTGCATTTTATGTTGTTTAGTCCACTGCAGTATCTTTTATTCCCAGCATGGTTTCATTGTGAAATATGGAGAAAGAAAGAGTTTGTTGTTCTTCTGGTGTCCAACATATGCCTAATGTGACCTAATACAATTCAGGCTCTGTTTGTGAAAAAAAGCTGGTGCCTACTGATTTTGTAATACAGTTAGTGGCTTTAAGTATAAGGCTTTTTGCAAAAGCAAATCAGATTCACACATAGGCCAGCAGTTATATAGTATCTTGCCTTCAGTTGGACTAAAATGGCATAAATCCAAGTACTTTGATTAAAGTGACTCATAAATCGAGTTGCTCATGTGTAACCCATGAAATATGTAGACAGCAATAAAATTAGAATTTTTGTCTATTTTAGGTTTCTGGTGGTTTTTAAAGTTATGCATGAAGCATTTTTTCCTATTTATCCTTAAATATATATACAAATGATTGATCCATCAGTAAGTCAAAACTTTTATGTATAAGTGAGTACATAGAACTTATTTCAAGTTATCATTTCTTCTGTAAGATTTATTTGATGCAGCAAGATCTTTTTTTCTCTCCCACCCCTTTTTCCACCAAGTCATTGAATAATTTTTAATTTTAGACTATGTTTCCTTGTAAACTAAACTGACTAGCTTAGATTAATTATTATCTAAATTAAATCAACTTTACAATTCAATGAATTCATTCTCAACACATGAGTCCAATTCAGAACTGTGACAAGCTCATTTCAGCCTAAGGGAACTACATCACTTTCTGAAGCTAATACCTAAAAGAAACCAGGAAGATAAAGTTCAATGCTTTTCCAGCAGCTGGCTCTCTAGATGCAGAAACTGATAGTCAGAAAGGAATTTGATATCTAACTTTCACTTGGATTTTCTGAGGTTATTTTTAGCATCTTTTTCTCCCTCATTCTTGGAGGTCTACCTTGTATTCATGTAGCTACAAAATGGCCATTAATTAAAGATGTGATATAAGGAGTTAATTATTTATGGTTTTATAAATAACATTTATATAATTATAAATAAAATAGCATTACAAATAATATATAATTATAAATAAGCCAATAATTTATAGCATTGTTTAGGGTGTCACCCAATAAGAACCTTGAGATAAATTAACTGATATTATGGGTAATTATTATTACATAATTTTTCATTTTCTGAAAATAGAATGTTTCTTGGCTTCAATGGGGCATGCAACTGGATTTTAGATACAATTGCTAAAATGACTGGTGTTGTGGAACACAACTTCCTCAAGTAGAAATCTAAGCACTTAGAAATAAGTTAGCAGTTACCAATCTTTATAAAGTTGAGCCACCTGATCAATACTTCAAGCATTAATACTTAATTTATCACTATCTACATGATACTAACCAAGCAGACAGAGACTAGATACTTGTTTTTTAACCAGGTGGAATTTGCATGCTTTGAAGACAATCCTGCTTAGTATGCATTAAAATAACACAATTCTTGTTATAACTAAAATACATGTGATTGTGGCTAAATATATACCTGACCAACTTAAAGCTGCAGAAAAATATTCCTGGCCATTAGTGAGATCTGAGGATCCAGAGGAATTTGATTTTTCCACTCTGAATTTGATTTTTCAAGATTATTGCTGTGTAGTCAAGCACCGAAGAAGTCCCTTCTCAGTCAGTAATTCTTTGAGTCAAGAAAATTTTGCATGTCTTCTCTGAATAATTATCTAGTAGGTAATGTGGCACAGAGAAATGTGTGGAGAATACTTCAAAATAAATAAACAAACAAACAAACAAACAGGTCTTAATGAATATCATGCTGTTCTAGTTTTTGAAGATTCTGTGCAAGATATATTGGTTTTGAAACTGGCAGTTATTAGCTAGCTGGAGGCAACAATGCAAGTCTTTGAACAATAGTGAGTGTGAACTGTAAAGTTCTTTTTCTGGGACATTTTGATGAACTTTTAAGGCCAAGTGTTTGTATGCCATTGCTGAATTGTTCAGGCAAAAAAAAAAAAAAAAAAAACCTAGGGAAATTCAGTATAAATTAACCTACAGTTCAATTCATAGATATACTTTTTGTTTTGTATTGCAATTCATGCCAAGCTAATATTGACTATATGAGTATGTGTATAAGAGTAGCATGGCTGTTTCAATGAAACACTTTGTTATATTAGTCTATTAACTTCAGCTTTTGAATCATTTTATTCATAGGTCAAGAGAAGTGCAATTGTATAAAATCTGCAGGGAAGCTGGATCAGCATCATGGAAATGAATTCCATATTCATGAAATGAGTACAGTGATACTATTAGAACTGCCATGTAAACAGCTGCCCTGATTCCTTTATTTCAATATTCAATTTGATTATGTCTATGCAGTCTTGGACCTTATGCCTTGCTTATATGTACTTTTGGCATTATTCTGTTATTATTATACTATATTCTGGTAATAGAGCATGCCACATGATCCTCTAGATAGTGGTGACACAATGACTTTCCTTTTGACTTACTGAATCCCATGTAAGAACCTCTCAGAATATTATTTATTTAGACTGATGTGAATGGAGGTAAATTTTTTTTTGAAAATGTTAAGAATGCTGCCACATTTCACGCACACAAATGGAAATAGGTTTAGATTTATGCGAATAGAAGTACTGTAAGTTTATTTTAAAAATTGTTAAAAATAGTGCCAAATTTCATTTTAAAAATTGAATTTAGCTTCCAAATTGCAGTTCTGTTAAAGCAGAGTAGTGTTTCAATACATCTGGCACAATCAACAATAGTTGTAGCTTTATGTATAGTCATTCATTCCTACCCTTGTTGTGGTTCCTCCTCATCCTTTCAACAGGATGGTGATAAATTGTGAAGCATACTTGCCTTTTCATTTTGGGTCTGAATAATACAGGAATATTTTATTTATCCTTACACCATAAAACCATACAATCATGTGACTGTGAATCAACAATATATAATGAAAAAAACATTAATAATCAAACATCTGGCTAAGGAGTTGGAGGGGAAGAAACAAGTAGCAGCTTCAGATATGTCCACACATGATGTTTCCCCATTTGTTTCCTGTCCAGCCTTCCTTTTTGTAGAGCAGTCCTTCTCCTCCAGCTGTGCCTCATTGATTCTTGTAACTCAGAATGCATTACCAAAAAAACAAAACAAAAACACCTCAGGTTCTTAGCAGGATCTTAATAGGATGAGAGGTCTTCTCACAAGGAAAGATCTGGAGCACTCAGCCAACACATGAAAGGGAATGATAATAATAATAGTAATAACAAATCTTATTACAAAAAGTAGTCCGGATCTCCCCCATGTTGTAGAAACATTGACTCCAAGGAATAAAAAGATTTTTGTTATAGCCATTGCCATGGTCATTCATTCTGAAAATGTTATCACCTCCTCTCCACGTTCAAAACAGTGTATTAGTGAACTGCTAACCATTCTCCTTTTCTGCTTTTTATAGTGAGCTACCTGGGGATCATGCAGTGTAAGAATTAGGAAGGTAGGAAGCAATTTGCCAGCCTTAATGTCTTTGGCTCTGTATTTTCTTAAATTTCTTAACTTTTAGTGCCTTATGAATGGCACAGCATATTCCCCATTATGTGCTAGCAGTGGCAAGTGTATACCTTCATTTTTAGCATTTAATTAATTCACTTCTCAGCTCAGCATTCAAAGAACTAGGTTTTGGTGGTGGCTGCCCTGATGGATTTATCAGCTTGGATTACTGTGTCATATTTTCTGCAAATATTTTGTGCTCCTCATTAAAAACAATGAAGTGTGAGTGTTGCATTTGTATGATGTAAGTCACAGCTAGGATCCTGTCCTATGAGCTATCCTATGATAGTTTGAGTTTATTGCTACAGAGAGAAGTGGGAGAGAGATTTATTGCAACATTTTAAGATTATAATGTGTGCTATCCTTCAAAAAAAAGGTACGCCTGATATGTAGCTAGAAGAGAAACTAAAAGTCAGAGCTAATATTGTAACTCTTTGCTGATTTAATCCCCTGAGGAAGTAAGTGCATGAGTGAATCAAGCATAGTTTTGCAAACTTCTGCCTCTTGGTGGGTCCTGAATAGATTTCACTCTCTATTTTCTATCAGATCATAGAGAGGATAGTGTTGCCCTTAGGCATCCAGCCAGCTGCTGCACAGAAGCTGTGCCAAGCTCATACGCTCTTTCCTTTGACTGGCCCAGGACAGCATTCTTGCTCGCATGAAATTGCTGAGAGACATCGTCTCTTTCTTTTGCAGCTGCTTCTTCCTTTTCCCAGATGTCCCCTTTCAAAAGGCTGCTACGCCTTGGTCCACCAGGAATACCTAGGCTCATGCCTAATGAAATCTAAACAGATGCATCAGAGATCCAATTCAAACAACCCAGTTCAAATAAATAACTCATCAGGGGATATGTGGTCTTCAGTCAAGTACATTAGACACAATTGCTGGATTCTTTTTAAAAATATGAGAGTCTGTTCAGTGAAATCTCAATTTAGCAAACCATTGGGGGAAAGGAGTGTCCACTAAATGAAAATGTCCACTAGCTACAAATTTACATCACTAATGCAATTTCTATCATTTCTGAGGTTATGTAATTGTCATGTTATTTCATTAGCATCAATTTATGTCATCTGCATCCATATACATTATTTGCACCAATGGCATAACTGAAACAAATTATCTTGCAGGTAACCAATATCAGTATAGCCAACGATAAGAAATCAGTGAAACATGAATAAGCATGAAGAGTATGAGCAGACATCAAACAAAACAACCCCCTCAAGCACTCCTGCAGGCAGGCAGGCAGGCAGGCAGGCAGGCAGGCAGGCAGGCAGGCAGGCAGGCAGGAAGGAAGGAAGGAAGGAAGGAAGGAAGGAAGGAAGGAAGGAAGGAAGGAAGGAAGGAAGGAAGGAAGGCAGGAAGGCAGGAAGGAAGGCAGGAAGGCAGGCAGGCAGGCAGGCAGGCAGGCAGGCAGGCAGGCAGGCAGGCAGGCAGGCAGGAAACTTAATCCACTTCTATTCCACATGCCATGATTTCCATGAAATCATTTCCTGATTTCCTGTGCAAGGAAATTGATTCTCTGATCTGAAAGAAAGAAATGCTAACATAGAAAATTTGCATATAATATTGCCAATGTTGTATCACTGTACTTTGCACAACTTTTGATGTCATGTATTTTGCAAATGAATTTATAACTCAACAATGAAGCAAAATGTCACCAGAAACTTGAGAAATTATTGTCATTATTGAAATGTAAGATGCTCAAATACATTTGTTGTGAGAGGCTGAACATATTGTTTGGTTGGTTTAAAAGTATTTCATTTGAAATAAGACACAATAAACATAATGTATAATATAATACAGTTCAACACCCACTTTTTTTTTTAAAAAAGGAGCTTTATTTAAAAATAATTTTAATTTTATTATAATTCATTACAGTATTACAGAACAAAATTTACTCTAAATTTTATTTAATTTATTTTACTGAAACCCATTATAATATTATGGTACAAACCATTTCTTCCAATGGTTCATTATACAGAGGTAACATATATAGTCTCCTTCCTTTGGTGGTGGGGGGAAGGGGCAGCTAAGCCTGAAAGCCCTTTATGCCATTGTCTGATTATTCTGCATACTGATATCTGCAAATTATACTTGTGTGATTTATTCAATATCTTAAACATACAAAATATTCAAAGTAAAAACATAGCCTTGTGGGAAAATGCCCAATTTCATCTGATTTTGCATAAAAGCTATAATTCAGTGGAAGTATATAATCACCAGCTGTTTCTGTGTGAAGCCACCACAGACACTGTGACACAGCACAGAATAGATCTTGAAAGATACATTACAGCTATAGCACACACACACACACACACACACAATATTCACTCCAAGCTCCGAAGAAGGAAAGATTTTGGAGTCAGCTGACAAAGATCAATGGTGTTATAACTAAAATGTTTGCACAATTGATAGCAATTTTTTTTCTTTTTTTCCTGGAATGGAAACATAAAAATCTGAGTAAGAAGACATTACCTAAACGTGTTTGGCAAATCTTACTTTTCATTTCATTTATCTTGAAGTGTCAGCCCTTCGAGATAGGCATGGTCAAAAAACAGGCATGACAGGGATTCTGGAAATGCTTTTTCTTGTAGTAAGATAGAATAGAGAGTCAGTTTGGTGTAGTGGTTAAGATAGCAGTCTAGAAACTGAGAGACTGTGAGGTCTAGTCCCAACTTAGGCATGAAGCCAGCTGGGGGACCTTGGGCTAGTCATTCTCTTGTAGCCCTTGGAAGAAGGCAATGGCAAACCACTTCTGAAACCTTGCCAAGAAAACTGCAGGAACTTGTTTAGGCAGTCACCAGGAATCAAAACTGAATCAAAGTCACCCCCCCCCCAAAAAAAAAGAATAACAGAACCTTGAAATTGCTCTCTGTCCCATCTTATACTAAATAAAACCAAGGCAGGATTGTTTTGAGTTTCTTTCTCAAACTTTCCTCTTAAAGTTTTCTCACAGTTCTCTCTTAGCAGTTCACTCATTATTTCCCCGTTTTCAAGGATATTCTTTTATATGATGTCTTTGTAGAAATGCTGCATGTGTCGTAGGTATGTTAAGGCAATAGTGTTCATCATATTTTTATAAAATATTAGTCATTTCAATCAGTTATCTTTGCTCAACCTGCAAGCTCTTTCACTGAGTGGAGTTCAAGAACAACCTTGATCATTGGGAAGGGGATACAAGATTCCCCATTTCTCTGCACCCCTTCCACCACTTATATAGCAGGACCTTTCTAAACCTCTCAAACAGATTTTGGGGAAGCATGGAAAACTGTAAAGAGACTGAAAATGGCTCAAAGAGTAAAAATATTTGACTGAATTAAGACTTTATATGAAGAGAAACCCACATTTTGGATGTGGTACAAATCCATATATAAAATTGTAATCTAGAAATGTAGATCTATTAATTAATTGTAATCTATCCAAACTGAATTAAATTCTGTGCCAGATTTACTTTTAAGGTACAACATTATTTTGTGTATTGAAGTATATTCCTATAACTTGGCCATTCCTCCTAAGATTCTTTCCCGTAACAAGCATAGAGTATCCTTGCAGCATTAGCATGTACAATTTATAAAAAAGGCCTGGCAAGCTCCACATTTTGTGTTATAAGTTTTTCAAATTCTTTAGCTATCTTTTAAGTATAAAATTGTTGCTGCAGTTCTTTCGATACTATGTTAATATTACTTATTTGAAGATACTTGACAGAAATCTCAAAAGGGTTTTATCTTTCTCTTATTAATAATCAAATCTTGCAATCCATACAAATCATTATCTCTCCATTGAGCAAATTTTTCTATTTCCCTTTTTATGAAAACAAACATTTAATAATGAAGCAAAAGGGAATAGACCTAGACTGATGCTTTTTGTGTAATTATCCCAGATTTTCAATACACTGCTTATTATTGCATAATCTTTTATAAACTGTTTCTTAGGTTTTTATAAACTATGTTTTTCATAGCTTTTCCTGAGAGAAAAGTTTTCTGGACAAAGGGATTTTGATGAGGAGATCCAGACAATGTGTTCTGCTATCAGAAAGTATGCTTAAAAAAAATAACTACTGTAAGAATTATTCAAGAGTTTTATGGTTGTATTGAACATGTAGCATTAGATTCTTCTTTCCCTTAATTTCCCTACATATTGTAAGCTAAAGAATGTAAAGTTAGCTTACCTAGCTCACAGGATTAAGGAATAATAACTCAGTACTTCAAGTAACTAGGAAGAAAATGTTAAAATGTGATACAATAATATATAATACAATTTCTATTATAAGTAAAATTTTATGACTGGTCAAACCTTGATTTTTTTTTCTCTCTATGTAAGAGGATGGCACTATGGTATTCAAGAAAAATGTGAAAAGTCACATTCAGAATGATGGCAAGAGTACACTTTCATAGAGGACATTTGGAATCCTTCCTTCCTTCCTTCCTTCCTTCCTTCCTTCCTTCCTTCCTTCCTTCCTTCCTTCCTTCCTTCCTTCCTTCCTTTCTTTCTTTCTTTCTTTCTTTCTTTCTTTCTTTCTTTCTTTCTTTCTTTCTTTCTTTCTTTCTTTCTTTCTTTCTTTCTTTCTTTCTTTCTTTCTTTCTTTCTTTCTTTCTTTCTTTCTTTCTTTCTTTCTTTCTTTCTTTCTTTCTTTCCTGGTATCTGTTTTGTAGGATATAGCATTGTTACAAGGACTGACTAGTAGGCACATCCCACTTCCTGAATTTTCATGTTTAATAATTCTCAATCGCCTCACCTAACTGATTGATAGATAATGATAGATAGATAGATAGATAGATAGATAGATAGATAGATAGATAGATAGATGATAGATAGATAAGAAACAGAACTATTTCCAACCCTTGAAAATACTGAGCTTTTGATTCAAGTTTTGTATAACTGGAGAGCTAAGATATGTGTTTTAGCTTCTAGGCAAAACTTGAGTTGTGCAGCCCTGTGGGAAGTAATACAAAAGAGGGTTGGTGGTACAAAGAGAAGGGCCAAAAACCAACACTTAGCTGGTTTTCTAGCTATTCATGATTGCCTTTCGCATCTGGCACATGGCTCTGATGGTCCAGGCTAGAAGGATGAGATGCTGCCTCCTCTGAATAATATGAGACATGAAAGATGCGTGCTACGCTTTTCTGAAATGCTTTCTCCACAAACACGTTTTTGAACATCCAAAGGAAAGAAGGAAAAGTGTTTTTTTCTTTATTTAGCTATCAAAGTGAGCATAACCTCAAGCCAAATTCCAGCATTTTACCATCTCCAGTCTTGCCCTATTCCCTTCTCCACTTCTAGTTCAGTTAGATTGTGCCAGCATAGAATTTGTGTGAAAAGAATAGATGATCTGTTGCTGTGTTCAATTACCTTCCCTTGCATAGCATAGTGTGTTATGAAAATAAAAGAAAGTGGGAAAAGAAAGAGGACAAGTAAGACCATTTCTTTTTTACCCCCCCCCCACCCGCCATTTTTTAAAAAAATATTTATGGAAGGCACAAGTATGGGGCTCCTATTTTTAAGTCTATAGACTTGAACCTGAATGCCAAGCAGCACTTGGTACAAGTGCAGTCCATGATTCAACAGTTCACACTGGGCATTTCTAGTTTCTTGGTAGTCATTCAGCTTCATATTGTTGAGAGCTTCAGCTTTTTGTGACAAGGCAGAAGTTCTGTTGGACTGCAGGAAACCTCATTTGATTTTTAGTTTAGATTATCTATGTAGGTGAATCTCCTTTGAAGGACTAGGTTCATAGTGATATGTACCCTTGCCTCAACTTCATCCCTAAATAGGTATGTAAGTACAGCCAGGGCTAGCTGTGCCAACTTGACTTTTTCTAGATAAAGCAGATCTGACCACTGTCATCCATGGATGGTCAGATTGGGATCCAAATCATGCATGGTGGCACTCTTAAAATTATTTAGTAATTGCATGTAGTGAAAACGTAGCAGTGTTCACTTTAGCACACATTTTACTATGGTTCTTTCAGTCTGGAGTAGCTTTGAGTTAAATTCCATTATCCCATTTTACATTATCTATAAAATGCATAGATTGGAAGTAGAATATTTAAAGAATTGTCTTTTTACCAACAACCTGCTCTCCCCTGCACACTTCAAAGCATTCCATCCCTCTACATCTGATCAAGTAGCAGTGTCTGTGAAAACAGGCATATGTGTATGAGAGAAAGAAACAACACATGCTGTATTCTAATGATAGAATATGGGACAACCCTTCCCACTTATGACATGTGATTCTTTTTTTTTTTTTAAAAAAAAACAACTTTCCACTAAGCAGAGAAAAAAGTAAAAGGCCAACAGCTATTTTTTAAAAAAACCAAAAAACTAAGAATATATTGCTAAGATTTTTCTTTTTATCAGTGTCATCTTTTCTCTGGGTACTGTGATTTTAAAGAGAAAACTCTTCATTCACCAGACTCAGTTGCTACTAAATACCCCTGTGGGAAGGAGATTAAGTTAGCTTGGATAGCCCTGAGCCATGACTGCTTCTTGAAGTCAAGTCCTGTTCCTTATAAACAAAGCAATCGCATATACAAATAGAAAAGAAAGAAAAAAAGAAAGAGGGGGAATCCACAAGTTTGTCTGTGTGTGTGTGTGTGTGTGTGTGTGTGAGAGAGAGAGAGAGAGAGAGAGAGAGAGAGAGAGAGACTTTCTTTTCTTTGAAGCTGGCTGGCTGTCAAACATACTGTGATGCTGGTAAACTTAACCACATTTGTGCTATTCAAAGCTTCCATTTTTGTCTCAATCCTTGTAGCTACAAATTCTAAGAAATGAGTAGAATTTAAGATCAAGCTAAGCCCTTGTTTTTAGCACTATAACTGAAACTTCTTTCTCTCTCCCCCCTTCACATGGTTGTACTGGCATGATTTTTCCCCTCCTAACATAACTTTCTATCTCAGTCACTGAACAATCCACAGTTCCACCATAGAATGAGTTTCAACTTAGTTTCAAAATGTAATCACTTTCCACTGAATTAAACTGCCACTTCCTGAGAACAAGCCATCAACCATTTCTGCAAGGTCATAAAAGACAACATTATCTTCTAAACATCTGCACCTCACCATAAATACAACCTCCACTCATGTTTTCCTGCTCCAAGTTGAAACTACTGTTTTCCAGCTTGTGCCAGCTTTCCCCCCAAAATCTGGACACTATGCAGAGGCAGGAAAGCACACTCACTTCCTTTTCCAGCTTTTTCTCAAGAAAAGTTCTGTTGCTGTTTGTGTGTAGGTCCTCCTAAGTGCCCTAGTAGTTATAATATTTAACTGATGTTCAGACACCCCATGACTGAAACTCATCAGAAATTTGAAGATAAGATATGGTATAGACAGACACACATTATTTTTCTTTCCCTCAGTAACCACTTTTTCTTTTTAAAAAGTCAACTGGTGCATCATTTCAATTATTTTAGTTTGGGCTAATAAGCCCTTAACAGTGGGAAAGGAGGTAAATGAACACTTTGCTCAACTGGAGATATGCCTCTTCTTTTTCCTTTTATTGGTCCAGTATTGATTAAAATTCAAACTAAGTTGATAAAAAATAGTACATCCATTCTGATTAGATGGGTTCAGTTATGAATGGAAGAGTTATGCTCATTAGCATTACAAAGAGGTTAGAGAGAGGTGATTGGTTGAGCAGAATAACTGGAAGAACTTACAGAATGTCATCTCTGTGACAATTGCCCAGCCAACGAACCTGTCAGGATACAGAACAAGAGATTGAAACAGCCAAGGCATTTGGCTGAACAACACAGCACAGAAATTGGGACATGAGATTAATACAGCTGGAGAAGTTCAATCCATCTTGGTTCTGAACATTAAAACAAAACAAAACATAATCCCCCTTGAATCCAACTATAGGTCCATCACAGTTGGTAGCTAGAGGTTTCTGAGACATCTAGAAGGAGAAAATTGAGACAATACATAATTCATATATCCAGATAGAAGAGTCATGTGGCAGGATGAATTATCTCTCTTTCTTAGTATGCAGAAGGTATAATATTGATTAGGGAAAAATTAATTTGATCCCTCCATCTGGTTCCTTTATTGACCCTGCTTCCACATGACTTTAAAAAGTTGGTCTATTCAGCTGTTTCTCAAAATCACAGGGTGTTGTTGTCATATCCCAAGCAACTCTAAAATCTTATCTCATTTCTTCTGGAACCTTCTGTATTGTGACATCAGTACTATGTTCCAAGTCTGTTATGTTTGAAGTAATAACCTATCGGAGCACTTTTTGTGACCCAAAATCCAGTCTGTGAATCAGACCATAAAAAGTCTTACTTCAGAATTTGCTCCTCAGTCTGAGTAACTTGTTTTTGCTGTAAGATCCATGTGTGCTCTTTTGGTACTTTGCTGTTGCTGGCTGGGACTAAGCCCTTCCTTCTAGTCTTCTCAATCCATTTTTGCAGTGAATTTGATCTCTGCCTGATTATGACCATCTCTCATCATCTTTGTTTGTTACACTGGAACTCACTGTATATTGTAGGCCACACATCTGATTCAATCTCTGTCTTCAAAAGGCTGATATTCAGACACTTGTGCCCTGATATTATAGCAAGAAAGGAAACCTAAAAAAAAAAAAAGTTCCCTTTGATCCAGAATTCTACCAAGAAAGTTGGTAATTCATTCTGAATTTGTTCTAGAACAGTTTATATATTAGTAAGCTTATCCAGCTGTAGGTCTGCCTGAATGAGCTCATTTAACTTTTTCTTTAGTTTTTAATGTGATTCATATTTAAGGTTGGAAACTGTCACACAGAGCTGTCTCTACACTGATACTCATTTTTCCACAGAAGTAAAAATGGGCATCTTGGTTTGTTTAATCAGTTACTATGTGAGGGAAGCTAGAAATCATCTCTATGAATCAAAACTGATACATAGTGGTGCCCATCAGAGGAGATTAACAGCCCATGTCAAGATAGAAGCAGGGTAGAATAAAACTTGAAGCTAGGTCAAATAATTGGGTTCTCATTCAATAAAAGTGCCTTGTTTGTGTGTTGTAATGAAAGATCTTTGGTTCAATAGATGTCTGGATCCAAATACCCCCTGGATTTTCTGATAGCTAAAGGGATAAGATTGAAAGAGATTTAATTTAGAGCTATTGAAAAACCTTAAAGAGATTAGAGGAATTCATAAATGTACTTTCAGGGTGCCTTTTGTTACTTATCAAAACCAAGTTTTGCCATTGAAAAAAATTGACACACAAGGATTTCTGGCTGACTGCCATCACTTGCAAGTTGCTAGCATTTTGCAGTTCAGATGTGTGGGCAGCAAATGAAAAAGGAATTTTGTTTTCCTTCCTGAATACTCTGAACTAAATTTAGGAAGATAGTAAGGCAATTGCTTCCTATTTGAGTGCCTTATCAAAGCCAAGGAGAGCAATTCTGGCAAATGGAATACTGTCTCTCTCTTATTTCAGATGGAAGGTGTTCCCAACAAGGTCAGGTCATTTCAGGAAGTTCAAGCTCTTGTTTAAAAGCTCTAGCAAACACATTTCCTAGCACTAAAGAGTGCTTTGTTGAATTGAAATGGTTGCTTGCCTATTCAATATTTTACACAACCAGTTACAGTCTTTCCCTCCCAATCTCTCTGAAAAGCATTCACACAAACATTAGACACCTAAAGCTGTCTTTTGGCATGAAAATATATATTAAAAAAATCTATTTTTTTTAAGTCTTCGTTTACACATTGTACCCATAATTAAAAGCAATTGTTAATTCAATCTAATTTTTTTTTTTTTTTTGGAAATGGGCTATTCCAGCACTATCCTACACTTGGGTTTGTCACTGAAATAAGGCCACTGAGTTATTCAATTTAAATGGGTTCTCAGGACTTCTAATTTTTCTTTGATCAGAGGTAAGCAACCTCTTGATTCTCTGGTCAGAGGACACAGAGTCCTTTTGGTGCCTGAAGGTCACAGAGGATGTTACTAAGTGGACTAATTAAATTATATATAGATATAATTTAATATAATATAAGAATTCTGTTCCTATGCTAGAATTTTGGGGCAATGATATTTCCTCACTCTTTTAAAAGAAATAAACTTATGTTAAATTGTTTATATTATAATTTGGTGGTGTTTCTTGACTTGAAATTGCAACTTTTTAGCAATTGTGGCATCAATATTTGATGATGCGGTCAGAAAGATCAGTATGACAAAAATGGGGTTCAGGGCTAAATTCAATTCTAGGGCTGCAAGTTGTCCATCTTTTAGTAAATTAAATAAACATAATAATATACTTCAACATCAAGTTTATTATGGTCATTGACCAATGTTTTGTACAAATCTAAAATTACAAAATACCAAGGAAATTGGGAACCAGATACATGTGCAGTCCTTAAAATAAGGGAATGAAATAAATTTATAAAGAAATAAGATGTTAACAAAACCATATTCATAAAATACAATTATTTGGGTATTAAGAACTAAATTAAGAGCTCCCTAAATATTAGAATATTAAGAAAAACATAAAGAAATCATAATCTCCAGGGAATCAGTGACAATGAGCTTCTCTCTCTCTCTCCCTCCTGATACCAGGAGGAGGAATTTATATACAATTATTTAACATTTGAAAGGGATTGGCCTCCACTGAGTGCACACTATCAATATTTGTGGTAGTTATTGAAAATAGATTTTAAAAATTATAAAAATAAAAAAGGATTCCAGGGAGTTTATCCTGCCCAGTACCCTTAATTAACTGTTTATGGATTTTAATTGCTGCCAGGCAAAATCTAGCAACATTATATATAATAAACAGTTCCTTCTGTGAGAGAATATCAAGAGGAATACTTTCATTATGACTCTTAAAGCATGTCATTAAAGAAGAAATGAAAGTTTTTCAATGACACTGGTAATGGGGTAGTGTAAAATCACATGTGTGATGGTAGCATTTGTGCCACATGGACTTTAGTAAATCTCCCATTAGGAACTGAGGAGGAAAAACATAAAGCCTGGATTTAAGAGAAAGACTTTTCTTTGGCAGGAGAGACTAGGTATCTGCCCAGTTTCCATCTGGAATAAGTTGGGCAAATTCTACTGTGAGCTGGAATATGATTAACCTCATTCTGGAATTCTACATCTAGGACCCTTTGTCAAATGATTTTTTTAGCCTGAGTGTATTCCAAAATAAGCAATTGCTCAAGTGGCAAGTCGTCATCAGTAAGTTTGGTCAGAATTGCTCGTTGCCATGAAGATTGAAATTTGTCTGTCAGGACTAATGGAATCAGTCTGATGGGAAAAAGTGGCATTTGAGCCAACAGGTGAGTATTAACAGGTGAGAGCCATGCTCCCACTTCCACTTTTGGTTGCCCTGCTCCCCTTCTGAGCATCATACTAGGTACACATCTAGGTACTTGGAAAAGAATTCACAAAACTTTGTTTGTATAGGCTCAGGTGATTTATAGTGAGGGAATGGTTCCAACTGAGCATCATACAACATTTGGGCCAGGAGTTTTGCTGTAAAAAGTTTCAGAGCTGTGTGCATACATTCCCTACCCTTTGCCTGGGGGGAGAAAAATCATAATAGCTGCATGTTCTATGTACATTTTCCAGGAACCTGTAGAGTGGAACACTATCCCCCAAATCCATAAAATTTTAACCTGCTCAATTTCCTTCCCTTCAATGGCCAATTTAAGTCTTTTGGGTTTCTTGGCAAAAACCACCACTTCAGTTTTTGGGTCATTAATTGCCAGTAAGTACTCTTGGTAGAAATGGGTGAATATTTTGAGTTCTTGCCTGAGTCCTACAGGTTTTAGTGAAAGGATAGGCCATCATTATATAGAAGAAGCAGAAAATCCACCCTAGCAATCTTGTAGCCTTGTCTAACCCCATTCAAACATGAATTAGATTAGACAAAATATTTTGAAGGTTGCATTCAGTTCCAATAGAGGTATTATTCTAAAGTTATTGAATTAAGAACAGGAGATGCCTGTCCATATACATGTCATTCAAGTTCTACCAAAGGATTGATCTCAATATCAAATTGAAGGCTAATTTAACATATATAAAAGTTACATATGGTGCAGCTAAACTTTTCAATAAGATGTCATAGATCTTATGACATGATCTAAAGTGGAGTTGTTGGGATGAAAAACAGTCTACTCATTGACCAAAGCTGATTCTATATCAATTCAATCCTGTGATCTGTTGTTCAGATGGCAGGTAAAAAGTTTGCTAAAAGTAATCAGCAAAATTAAAAGGTGGTAGTTAGGTGGAACACCTCATCCCCCTTATTAACAATGCTGGTGACATAAGAATGAACACACACACACATACACACACCATATAGTTGCAGAATTATCTGGAAAACCCTGGCTATTATTATGAGGGACAGAGAAATACTTGATACAAAGAAAGATACTGGTCTCAGAAACTAGAGGATTATATTTTTATATAGGTTACCCTGCAATAGGATTTTGATTGGGAATATTTTATGTGTATGTCTGTGTGCATTAAGAAACTTTAAAGAATGTGTAGGAGATTAAACTGAGGGGAAGGAAGGAAGGAAGGAAGGAAGGAAGGAAGGAAGGAAGGAAGGAAGGAAGGAAGGAAGGAAGGAAGGAAGGAAGGAAGGAAGGAAGGAAGGAAAATGACATCATCTTATATCAATCTTCCACTCATTGTCAAAGTGACCTCAGAGTATATTTTTCTGCTCCAGTTCTGAAGTACACTTTTCCTTCTTACATTGCCTCCAAAGCTATTGTCCATTTAGAATAATGCATTACAGTATACAGTTTGTTAAATGTAAGCCCAGGCAGTTCATTTCTACTTTGCAGAAATCAGTGCTTACCAGGATTCCTAATAGGTACCTTTTAAATTACTATGAGTGCTGAAATAGCACAATGGCTATAATTCCTATCTTGCAAACAGAAGGTTGCTAGTCTGAAACCTGGCAGAAATGTTGTTGTTACTATTATTATTTTTCCTCCCCTGAGTTTCCTACTTTTCCTTTTTACCATTTTTCTGGTCATCCAAGAAAGAAAAGCTTCAAATACAGATCTCAAACAGCCCAAATAAATTATGAATTATTTGGGAGATGGGGACGAAAAAATAATAATACTAAAAAAAGAACCTATCCTTCTTATAGGAGATGTAGGTAAGAGTTGTCTAATGTTTATATTATGTCCTTTGCATCAACTGAGATTTGCTGTTTTGAGCTACAACTTTCACTGCAACTTCTGACATTACTGCTTCTTTTCATTGATTGAAGAAACTTCAGCTAATAAGCCCTGCCTGCAACTATCTGATAAGGTCTCTCTGTTGGAAGAATATATAATTCATTGAAATCTGCCTACCAGTCAAAAATTGTCCATTTACTTACAGAATTTTGTGTTGAAAATTGACATTTTAAGTCCAATTTCAGTGTATCATGCTACGTTTTGCTTCCCTCTACCCACACTTATTATTACATAGATTTCAATTTATGAGAGTTTCAAATGTTTAACAGTGTTGAAAACATTGAATGACACTCAAGTTGGCTCTCATGATGAGGCAAATAATTGATTACTTAAACATGGCATTTTGACTGAGACCAAATATAAATCAGCACTACCTTTTCAAAAAAAAAAAAAAAATGGGGTGGAGGAAAGAGATGGAAGAAGGCATAAGACAAGCAAAATTAATTGAATGAGGCACAGCTCATTGAAAAGATTGAAAAGATTTTATATCAGGCAGTGAGTTAATCCAAAGTATTATGCCAATCCATTTCACAGCATCATCAGTCAATATTGTGACAATACCCTTGTACTTGGTATGACACATCATTGCCACCTAAAGCATCTAGTAAATCAATCCTTTGTTAGAGCGGTGGTGTATTCCCCAATTTGAATCTGTCCTTCCACCTGCATTTCCAAAATCACTTTCTCCTGTTCTTTTATCCTGCTGGAATGTAACTGGGGGGGGGGGGGTACATAGTGTTGATTTGCAGTCCTAAAACCCAATGATCACAGAGTAACATTTCTGGTTCCCAACTGATGGCAACAATTTAGAGAGCACTCAATACTGAGACACCTTAGAGTGTCAAAATTGAGATAGAATACAAGAAGATACAAGAAGAAAATGGATTCCCTTCACACTTGGGGATGGGATTCAACTGCATCCAAATGGAAAGCAGTAGAATAGGTTGCCTGCTGAACCCCTTTCCTCTCTCTATAATCTATGGATAACCTTCCACTAAGTTTCTTCAGGGGTGGGGTGATCATAATTGCAGGTCACCTATGGAGATGAAGAAGGGGCAGGCCAAACTTGCAGAGGTCACAGATAAAATAAAAGTGATGGAAGAAATCTGGGTGTCAAGACATCCAGTGAGGAAGGAACTGGCTCCCTTCTGCCCCCAAAAATGGAGAAAGAGAGAGAGTTGCCTTTATCCTGCAGTTCTACCTATGCTTTACAGGGAATAAATACCATGTCATGAGGCCCCTGAGGAAACCTGCACAGATCAGAATTATCACTCGAACCAGTTGTTGCCTAATTTTGTTATATAGTATAGCTTCCCTGTTGTACAGTCCAGGATTGACACAAGATTGCCATTAATGTTGGTTTTAGGCAGCAAGATCCAAAGTACTTTCCTTTTTATCTTAACTAGGACTGGTCTCTCTTTTTCAAATAGTAATTTTATTAAGGATTACAATTATAGCAGTAAAACCAACAAACTGAAGAAATAGAGGAATAAAACGAAAGAGTAGAAGGTGCAGAAAAGAAAGGGAAAAAAGGAGGAAAATAGAAAAAGAAATAGGAATAAATAAATAAATAAATAAATAAATAAATAAATAAAAATAGTAAATACAAAGAAAAGAAACATAAAAAGAAGTGACTTCACACCTTCATCACACCAATATAAACAATGTAGTAACATATCACCTCTTAAAATACAACAAATGATTCTTCTTCCTATATCCCATCTCTTATGTATAAACAAATCCATAAAGTATCATCATTTCAGTCCTGGTGTCAGCAAAAGTCCATTAAGGGTTACTAGAAATAGCAACATATCTATTTTAATCTTGAACAAATAAACCAACTTTATATTCCT
Organism: Python bivittatus; assembly: GCF_059951505.1. Classification (NCBI taxonomy): domain Eukaryota; kingdom Metazoa; phylum Chordata; class Lepidosauria; order Squamata; family Pythonidae; genus Python; species Python bivittatus. Next base: position 16,716,554 of record NW_028277035.1, read on the forward strand.
TCCTTTTACTTCTAACAATCTTAACCTTTAGTCCCTTCAAATAATGTCATAGAACTTGATTTCTTTTCATTTTTTTCTTCATCCCTTCTCACAAAATTCTTCAAAGCTTTAGTAAGCCTCTTTTGTAAATCCAATATAGGAAAATTATTCAGGTCACTCTCTGGGTTTCTTGTTTGTATATCCCTTTTAATTAATTAATTATTAATTTAATTAATTAATTAATAATTTTAATTATCAGCTGGTTTCTTTTGTATATCCAGTATAACATCTTTTTCCATGTCAGTCTCGATCTTATCAGGGAGAACTTGTTCCTCTCCCATAACATCTTTTAGACACAGTCTATCTATAGAGGCAGACACTATTAAAATTAACTTCTCGGTCCATTGTTCAAAAATATCCTTCAATATGTGCAATGTTAAAATATTTTGCTTAATTTTATAATTATAAGTCAAATTTAAGTGTTTTTCTCCTTTAATTGTAATCTTTATTCCCTATAGTTCCCTCTAGTCTCCAATTTTTAAAATCCTATCTTATTTTTTTTTAATTCAAAACAAAAAAAAACATTTTTTCCCCACAGGAAGGATTCTTTATAATTAATTACAAAATATTATTTCAAATTTATCTGGATCCATAGTCCATTTGTAGTTTTCTAAAATCAAAGGAGGAGGAGGAGGAGGAGGAGGAGGAGGAGGAGGAGGAGGAGGAGGAAAGAAAAAAAGAAAAGAAAAGAAAAGAATTAAGTCCTTAAACTTGTATTTAAAACTTGTTTTTTTTTGCTAAGGATTAAAGGGAAACTAACCCAGTTCTATAAAACCTGTCAATCCAAAATTTCCTAATAGCTGAAAAGCAGTTAACAAGCAATTTCCAGAAGTGATTAGAAAAGGAAGTATGTGAACCCAGTTTCCTTTCAAAGGTACCAACCACAGGTTGAGGAAGATGGTTGTTCCCTCAACTCCCAGAGCTGTAAACCTGTTGTAGACCACTATCTTGCAGCCTCCTCACAAGGAGCAGCTGTCTGGAGCACTTATGGTCAATCACAAGTCCTCTTCTTGTCCTGAGAGGAAGTACTGAAGAGCCGGTCTACTTGCCAGCTCTTTATTCTGCTGCAGTCATCAACTTTGCTTTTTGCAGAGCTGTGTTCACTCAGCCATTTCTTCCCTGGAAGTCCCTTAACTAGAACTGGTCTCAAAGAAGTCCTGAGTAAAAGTACTAAGAATGTTTGAGACAGACCAGAGTACATCAGTATTTTAATGTGGCAACTGTGAACTCTTGAAGAAAGGATGTGAAGATGTGGTTTTAAATTACCATCCTATTGACCTGAAGAGCTTAATTTTGCTGTTCCCCTTCCACTTTATACTCCTTGAAGAAATACATTTGACTTTGTAAAAAAAAAAAAAGTGACATTGACTCTAGAATTGGAAGCTTTGCAATCCTTTATTTAAAATCCTTTTAAACTTAAATTCTAAATTTTGAATTCCAATGATATCTAAAGTTTCTCATTGGCTTTCCTAAATCAATTCAGTCAAGCCAAGCTCATCTTAAGCATCATGGTTATAGGCAATTGGGTAAATAGTCAGATTTTATATATTTAACTCATATTGTTATACAGTAAATGATCTTGATTAATCTAATCTTAGTACAAGTTAGTGGTGTACATCCCATGGTCTTCATAATACACGTGATTCGCTGAACCCTATTTTGAGGTTCCACCCACAATTGAGCTAATGCATATTACATCTGGACTCAGATATAATGAAAAAAGGACAATTTCAAAACTTCTTCATCCATCTACTTCCTGAGACACATTCTAAATGACTGTGATTTGGTTGTGATTTTTCCTGAACAGTGTGTCTTATAAACTTCACTTTTTGTTTCTTCTATTTAAAAATTCCTTTTGTATGATTGGATTAGGTCTGAAAAGTAATGTGGCCATGTTTCCATTTTCAACTTGTGAAACTGAAAGCAGAATATATTGCTTTTTGATTTTGATAAAATGCTGTTGTGCAAAATAATAGTCAAAAGATTCAGATGGTGTCACGTGGTTATATATAAATGTATAAATGTGTATGTATGTGTGTGTGAGAAAGAAAGAAAGAGAGAGAGAGAGAGAGAGAGAGAGAGAAGGAAGGAAAGAAAGAAAGAAAGAAAGAAAGAAAGAAAGAAAGAAAGAAAGAAAGAAAGAAAGAAAGAAAGAAAGAACCCTTTTTGAATGTGGCAGTTGAAGAATTACAGATTTACCATTTAGTGTTTTTCACATTGAAAATTGATGTACTATACCCATATTCTTCCAACTTAGTTTAGTCTAACTCCAGAAGTAGACATTTTTAATTCTTGAAAACCTTAGAGCTTCTGCTTATTGTGTAAAGCAAACTCTGAATATACAGCTTACATTTGAAAAGAAGCAATTTATGCATCTAATTATTCGTAATAAATGTCCAAAGTAACAGTTCAATAATAATGTAATGGTTAAGATAGTAATAGAGGAAACTGATATTTCCCAACAAAAAAGCAACAAGGCAAACAGATCAGTTGTATGTATTAATTTCTATCCTTGGCATTATAACAGAAACATAAAACTGCAACAATTATAACCACATTGATGTTCCAGAAATCTTTTTCTTCATTCTTCATTCTTCATTTCTTCATTCTTCCTGCAATACTTGTCTAGGGAAGAATGTCTGTAACTGTGCTTTTAGTAATAAAAAAGTGCTCCATTATACTATAATCTGATTTTGCTGGATTTGCTTGAATCGGTTTTTCTCTGAAAATATCACTGAAGAGAGAAAAGAGAGCTTTCCTTATCCCTGTAGTGTTTATTATTTCTTGTAGTGTCTGATTGTTAACATCAGTTCTAAGTTAACTCAAGATGGAAGGCAATGGAGTTTTGTTTTGACCATTGTCAGATGCAATAAAATTCTGAAGGGTATGTAAGTGCACACAGATGCCTAAAAGTGAGAATGATAGACTCAGGAAGGTCATCTCAGCAAGAAGTTCCTACTTTAACCTCCATATTTTCACTTGAGTGTTTGAAGCAAGACTCTGTACGTAAGATTCTTTCAGGTATTAGATATATTCTGGAGGTCAAGGTGCCACAGTGCTGTGTCTTTCCTTACTTACATGTGCTCACACTCCATCCATTCATGTCAAAAAAGCTTTTTCATTCATTCATTCATTCATTCATTCATTCATTCATTCATTCATTCATTCAGAAAGGGAGGGAGGGAGGGAGATGCATTGTTCAAAGACCTATGCCTGAAAAGGCTTCATGACTGCAACCCAAATAAAATATAGGAAGCAATTTTTTCAGGGGAAACATATATATATATATATATAAATTCCTCTTGTATGATTTCTCAGCTCCCGTGGTTTAGCTTTGCTGTATTGATTGCTGCCTATGCTTATCTCAGAGGCTTCACATATCTAACCCAAGTAGTTATCTGTTCAACCCACAAGTCCACCATGTGCTTCCTTGAGTTGACCTCGGTTAACCCCCTTTACTTTGTGAAGCATCAAACATTAGCAGTCAATTCCTGACTCCCTCTTCTGCTGACCTCCTGTGGGATTATGATTATATGACTTTTATATCAGGCCTTTGTTATTTACAGGGAGGCTTACTGATACAGGCTTTCTGTCCAAGCACAAGTAATACAGTGGATATACCGTATATGGCAGTATTTCTTTTATGCTCTCAGTCGTGGAAAATTTATTTTAGCTGTCTAAATCAAAAAAAATCTTGTTGCTGTTGCTTTAGGAAACCTGAGACTTCTGTGGTAGAATGGTGAGGATAGTATTGGGCCGAAGTAAGACCAATTCACACATAAACCTGTGATCAAAAGTTTGAATACATAAGCTTCTGGAAAGCTATAATAATCATCTACGGATACTCCCCTCAATCACTCCCTTCAATCACTCAGTTCAGCTGGCAGAATCATTTTTTCTCATAAACACGAGTTTAGGCCCTGTGGGAACTATTAGGACTTTGTGAACCAAATCTAAGATTAAGAAGTGGCATGATGCAATCTGATTTTTGTGTTTCAAGTAGAGATGTGCACTACTCAGGTCCAAAGTTAGCAAGGACACATCAGATTTGCTGGAGGCACTGTCTCTTTACCTGTTGGCTGTTCCTTAGAGGGGCCACATCTTGTCTGTAGTCTGCAGAATAGCTGCAAAGTAGCTGCTCGGGAAAATATAAGTTTGAGTTAAGGAGGCATTAGGGAGGCAATTAGAAAGTGCAACCACCTGTTGCCACCCTGACCTGGCCTCCTTAATTCAAATACGTATTTTCCTTAGCCCATGTGGCTACATCTGAGGCCCAGAAAAGACACAGTCCCTCTAAAAAGCAGCTTCTGGGCATAGGAAAGATGCCCATGCCAGATCTGAAGTAGTTCATATCAACTTTGGATGTGAATAGTGCTTGCCTCTGATTTCAAGCTTTGGAGTCAGCATACTTTAACTTAACCTCCTTACATTTTTTGCTTGAAAAAGCCTTGACTATTAAGTATAATGGGGAAGCATCAATTTTTGGAGGATATTACTCCTGGAAGCTTTTATCCGGATAGCTTCAAAACTTTCAGTGCAACTTAAAATAATAATAATAATAATAATAATAATAATAATAATAATAATAATAATAAAATCTCCCTCTGCACCACTTCTAAGGCAGAGATAGAAAGAAAGAGGAAAAGACAGCGTAACAGTATTCAAATTGCTCAGCAAAAAGTTCACGATTTTCCTTGGTTTCTATGGTCTGGCAGGTTTGTTGATATGACTCATTGGAAAGGTGAGTTTCTTCACAAATGATTGGCAGGAATGTTAATTAACAGCATGAAATACAAACAACACAGCAATCCAGCTTTATCCATATATGGAAGAGAAGTTGCAAAACTGTTTAAGAGAAAGCCAGAAGGACTAGGAAAATCCATCCACTTGTGGAAGCTCTTTGAAGAGCCCCCAAGCCACTCAGCTATTATTTACAAAGAGCTTAGTATATACACCAACACAAAATCTGAACAATAAGGTAGCATAGATACCATAATAAAACTGGTAATATTACACAATGCTGTAATGTCACACAATGGTGACTGAAAAAAAAAATTCAACCATTCTGGAAATTGCCATTGATTTAGCACCTATGGAAATAATATTTTTTTCTGAATTTCCATGAAAATTTATTAATAAGGGTGTTATTAGATCCTCATGCCAGGTATGCAAACATGACCAAGGACACATATTATGACATGTATATCCCCATTCTTGCAAAGTAACGTTATTATGCACCCCTATCAGCAATTCTGATCACAAGACATCAAATTTAACTAGGTTGAGCAAAGATTTTCCTGTGAATTAGATGTGAAATATTAGCAGAGTATGTAGTAGTTGAAAAGGGTCTCCCAAACAACCTCAGCATAAATATGGAAGAGCAAGACTTTAAATCTTTCTTCTGTTTCAGTTCAGTTGAAGCTCAATTAAAGTCATATGTTGAACGGATTAGTTTGCAAAATTTTAGGTCCAAATTAATACTTGTCACCCATGATGATGTGAAGGTCAAGGATACCAGAGCACTCTCAAATAAAATTAATTTAATTGAAAATTTTAAATGGCAGAGCCACATATAAATATCTATAGAAAATGAGCCAGATTCCAACCTTGGCAGGAGTTGAGGACACACCAGAAAACTGTCAATGAAGTCCTTCAAAATTTAGATTGGACAACTTTCAGAAGAGACAAATTACAGTAACTACAGATCTAAGTGTTCTGAGGCTGACTGTGTGACCAACCATAATAATAATCATAATAATAACAACCCAGCCATAAAATTATGTTTAATCTGTCCCAGTCAAACTTGCAATTCCACCCAAATCTTCCTCTCTCCAGTTCCCTTCCTCTGCTGGTATATAACCTGGGAGGAGGTACCCAGTGTTGCCATTCTTTAATAGAAATTCCTCCATCCAATAATAACATGTACCCCTCATTTACCCAAGGTTGGCAGCATCATTCACAAGCCAGTGATATGAAAGCACCATTTTTGTCATCCCTTTGAGGTAGGCCAGGTCAAGAAGCAGTCATCACAAGGACTACTGGAACTCTACTTTATTGTTATAGGGTATAGTAACAGAATCATGAAAGCCTGACAGAGTCTCTCCTGGATGCAAACTGATCTTGAGTTACATTGGTCATTATCCAAGGTTGGCATACAGTTTACACCATTTCATGAAGATGTCAGATCTGGTTATAGTCAATAATATATTAATTATATCTCATCTGAAGTATTACAAATCTATCCATGGGGTTATTTCTGAAGAGAGCTTAGAAATGACATTTGCTTCTATATGTGCAACTGTTTATCAGAACTAATGAGTAGAAGACAGAACTCCCATTTTACAGATTTTTCACTAATAGTTGGATCATTGATGGCTGCAGTACAGGGTGTCTAAAGACTAAACAATTTGGAAAAGTGTTTATTGGAAGGATTATATCCCCCGTATGAGCTTTCTCATGAAAATCACTTTGCTCAGTGATATCAACACCTGAAGCACATTTGAAGAGAATGAGAGACACAGAGTTTTTTTGGTTTCCATGTTCCACTTTTAGAAGTCTCAGAACATCTTAGAACATCTTCACTCTTAATTATCTTTTTGCCCCAACAGTAAGGTTTTGTACGTGTGCATGTCTGTGTGTGTGTGTGTGTCTAAAGGAAGACTTGATTGTGAGTAAATAGCAATGTTGCCCATGGATACCAGAATAGCCATGATTTCCCCAATTTCATCAGCAGAATCCCCAGATTAGCTAAACATCAAATTTAAATAAGACCAAACACTTGTGACTTTGGCAAAGTTTGTGAGATCTTGGTGTTCTTGAATGAGATTGCAAATTAGAATGCCAGGTAGGATTTCTGTCATTGTAATCCACACCCCATCGTGGTACCTGAAAAGATGCAAACTCCCACTTTGGCCTTTCCAATTAATATAATATCATTAGTAGTTATACAGTGTCTGACAGTCTATGCATAGGGCATAATCTATTTTTAATAATTTATTGGCAGTATTCAATTTAGTTGTTTTGGTGACATGTACATTCATGCTTATACAACAAAAGTTCAGTAAATTGAATGATCAATTAGATTTAAATATTTATTTATTTATTTATTTACTTACTTACTTACTTATTTATTTATTTATTAAGAAAATGTGTTTCTTTGGCAAACTGTTTAAATTGAAGTGGACAAGAATTATATAACCCATGGTATGTGTTAATGATCTGACTGATATATTACTTTCTTTAATCAAGTAACTACAGACAGATTTCAGCAATCTGGAGGTTGTTCCCCCCCCCCCATTATGGAGGTCTTTAGAATAAATTTCAAGGTTTTGGTACTTCATAGACTAACTGATAAATCAGCATGTCAATCCCTGCTATATGCTTGTGGGGCAATATATTATTCATCGCCAGAGTTTTAAGATAAAGCACATTGCATTTTCCAGCAAACCAAAGCTGGTAATAGTCTCAGCTTCTAGAGAGCTACACCTGATTAGCATTCACAGCTGGAACTGTTTGGTCCTCTTAGCATGATGAATACTTTTAAAAATAAAAAATGTTAACTTTTCCATCATTCATGTTCACATGGAATCACAATGTTTTTATCCAAATAAAAATAAAGGAATGTAAGAAAACTGCACAAATTACAAAACAAACAGAAAAAATAAATAAATAAAAGGCTACTAGCAAAAAGCATTTGAAACTACTGGAATAAGATGTTTGACTGACTGACTGACTGACTGACTAAATTTACACCCTTCTTCTTATACAAGTTCTTATTGCAGCTTATAATTAAAATAAAAATGCAAAATTACATTAAAATCAATACAATGTCTTTAAATAAAAAACGGATTAAAATTATTAATAGTTAAAAGCTTGGAAAAATGCATTTTTGCCATTTTCTTTAATACTGGGGAAGTGGGGGCCAAACCCACCTTCCTAGAAGAGTATTCCATACCCTAGAAGACACACCAAAAAGGCAGTTTCTCACATACCACATACCCAAATTTGTGGCTGTAGTAGTAGTGGTGATAGCGCTAGTGATGGGGATCTTCAAAAGAGCTGTGCGGGTTCATAGTGGCCCAGGATCCCCAGACATTCAGGCTGTAATTGCAGTTTTTAGATAGTTTTCAATGAAAGTTAATATACAGGGCACATTGCTGTATTTAGGACAGTTTTAAACCATACATTACACATAAATGCCATAAATCACAATATATTCACAAAATAAAATTATACAATTAAAATTATATATAAGTACATATGACTGCCTTATAATCAATGGACTAAAGACATTGAATACAGAAACATTCCAGAAATGCTAAATGAATTTACATTCTGAAAAATACTATTGTGCTTAATTTCAGAAGAGTAACCTGGTTTTCTGGAGCATATACAATCATGTGGTGCATGAAAGACCAACTTAATTGTGACATGACCTCTCATAAGCCAGTGTCAACTTGTACAGATGGCTATGTCAGCTACCAATTTCATAGAAAAATATATGTTGGCTGTTGTACATAATGACAATAAATTTGATCATGTGAAATATTACAAAGAATCCTTGTTGTTTATATACAGTAAGGACATAACATGAGAACTCTTAATAGAGTCTGGAACAAACTTAATTCCAGTGGTGGATATAAGGTGTCTGATTTAACTTGCACATCCATTTCAAACCTCACCAGGTTCTTCCAAGTCTGAAAAATGAAACTGATGGAGAGCTGGGCCTATTGGGTGACTCTGGTCTTTTGTAAAAATTAATGATGCCATCAGAATATGACCTGGGGGGGGGGAGGACACTTCTGATTAGATTACCGTCATTATTCATATGAAGTGCTCCATAATCAGAGTCATATTTATTGAACCATGTGGAAATGATGCATGGATTTGCCCTAGCTTGAATGAAAGCTCTCTCCTAAGAAAGAAGCAATGCCGATATCAAGGTGGACACTATAGTGGAACACAGCCAGATTTTTAAAAACTTGCCTCTGTTCATCTATCATAAATATGGTCATTTATTTGCAGAATATCACCTTTGTGTCAAAGGATTTTATATATATATATATACACATACATACATACACACACACACATACACACACACACACACATATACACACACACATACACACATATACACACACACATACACATGCATACATACACACACACAACTAACTGGTTAAGAAGCAGCCTTTCAATAAATGAGATTGTGCCATTGAAAAGGTGATGTCACCAAAGGGCATTATATATTGCTCATATTTGCTTATGTATGAATGTATGAATCTGTGTAAAATCAACAAAGGAAGTTGGTTGTTTTGTAGTATCTTTCCATTTCTTCAGCAAGACCTAATAACTTCTCTATACTACACAACACTTTCTTGCTGTTATGAACAAAGAACTTATTTGCAGCACTTTAACAGTACAACTGAAAAAAGAACAATCACTGAAATGATTGTTCAGTTTTACAAGGTGTGCATTATTGTGATGAAAAAGAAAGACCATTGTGGACTGGAACTTTTAAAAACTGTACTTTTAAAAGCCAAGAGATTGTTTCCATTTTTAGAATGTCATATCATATTAATACCAACCTTTCAATTATCAGGCGTGACTAAAACTTTGCTTCAAGTAGCCAGCTGATTATCTTCCATTTATACTTTGGATTTCTATTTAAGTTTGATTTGTTTGAGGTTAGCATCAAATCCAGCTGGAGTAAAGTAAATCACATTCCTGAAACAGCAAAAAATGATGATCAATTTGCTAAAAAAAAAAAAAAAAAAAGTATTTACAATACTTATAGTCCATCCACTATCCAGAGGACCTTATTGCAGGCTACAATTCATGTAATTTCTACATGTAAGACTACTCCCAAGTGCCCAGGGTGGTAGCCCTAGGTGGATTCAGCTCCACCAAGCCTGTACAGGCAAACCTTGATAAAAGTAGTAATTTAAGATTAGAAGGCAGACAAACCAAAATACCCATAATCTTAGGTTGTGGAGAACTAGAGAAGTGACCAAACTATGAAATAGCACTCAAATATCTAATCTGAGTTTTCCTTTCTGACTAATTCATTACACCTGTCCTGAAGCACTTCAATACGAGCACTCCATTTTCAGTTTCTATCATCCTTCATGATATACCAGTAATAAGGACAATAGCATTCATATCCATACTCCATTCAACCATAGTACACTTTGTATTACACAATCATAGTATCAACCCCAAAAAACAAGCAAAAATACCACAGTGAAACATAAAACTAAATTAAAATGGCCTCTGGGACTTGCCCTCCAGTGCCTGGGTTCCCTGTGGAACTTCCAAAGCAACAACCCTACTGGGGTCATCACTTCGAAGGCAGCTGGACTGGTGCTGTCCTCACTGCCTGAGGGGAGTGACATCTCTATTATTCTGATCCTAACTAGAGCTAATAGAAGGAGGGCAAATGGAAAAACACTGTTCTAGGAGCAGCAGCAAGTTCTCTTAGTCCAGAACTCTCCTGAGGTTTCTCCCAAGCATGGTAGCCCAGGCAACGCACAACAGACCAAAAGGACTCACTGACCAGAAAGAGGTTGAACCTTTTCTTGCAAGGTTGGAATTCTGTGTTGCAGAAACAGTGATGGGGGAGAAGGGGGTAGCAAAATGTCAGTAGCAAAATGTCAGGTTTCAAAGAACATTTCTAAACCATGTTTTTAATTATTAAAATGTAATATACTAGCCTGAAGACTATATTATAAAAACCATTTAAATTATTTGGGAATGTTCTAGCACATGCTTTCATAAAGCAACATATGAACCATGTAGGTGGAACATACAGAAAACTGCCAAGATGTTCTGCAGTCAAGACTTGGCTCATGAACTCACTTAAAATTCATTTTACAACTAAGAAACAGTTTCTTTCACCAGGTGATCCCTCATTTTATTTCTCAATAGCCCTTGAATTTCTTCAACCACAACTGTCATAGTTTTCCTGAATTACTGTGGTTGCATAGTTAGCAGAGACTGCGACTGTTTTCAGCAGAAAATAAAATTGCTGGGGGCTGGGGATCTTATTCAGCTTGAGAGGATCATTCTTTGTGACTAATTTCCCAAGAGTCGCAAACTGGTGATGGACAGAGCCCGGCTGATTCATTCTTTCTGTCACACATATGAAAACATCCTACATAAGACTGCACCCAATACTCATATCATATATAACTACAAGCCCTTTTGAGATATTTGTTAAGAATGTGTAAGGAAAGGACTGGGGCTAAACATATTCCCACAGCTCCCAGTCTTCATAGCTGTCAGATGCAGCCTGAAATCTTTAAATCTGGATGAGCATATATAATCCTCGACACCATTTGGGGACCTGAACATCTCTGAACAGGTAAATGAAATAGTAGCATTCAAAAGTCTTACAAATTATTTCTGATTAGACCTGTTACAAAGTAAAGACATACAAACAAGTCCTAGCAAATCTTGGTATGATTTAAAGGATTTTAAGAATGGCACTTTTCATATTGATTTTTCCCCCCCATTATACTGATGCAATTTGGTTAAAAAAAAGGACAAAAGCTTGTAAGTATTCCAAATTTCTGATTATTACTATTGTTTTGGATCTGATATTTTACTTTAAAGAACTCTACTTCTGGGTATTGGTTCATTCAACAGAAAGCAATGGTAGAAGAGCAGAAAGAAATTGGCATGTTGTTCAATGTAACAGTCTTCCAATGTCTGCCCTGAACTAATGCTTAGAGATGCAAGTCCAGCATCTTTAAGCATTGTAAGTAGTTGCTTAGTATGGGCAAGAGGTATCTATTCCCAACAGTACAGTAATAATATGTGGTCTCTATAAAACAATCAATTATTTCATGTTTAGAGATCAATAACCAATTCCTAAGCTGAAAGTTGCCCCTCCACTGCAGCTTGGCAACAGTGGCAGAAGGTGTCAATTGCACTTAACTTGATTTATCACTGTTATCAGCAGATTAAGGGAGGTGACAGCTTGATGCCAACTCTGGTTATTAATGTTCATAAGGGATGGCCTCAGCTTTTGCAGTGCACACATTTTGCTTTTCTTGTGTTTCAGAAAATATCTGCTGAAAATCTATTTAGTAACTGTTATTTACTTCTTGCATAGAATTGTCACTATCAATTGTAACCACAATGGACAGCCAACTTAAATTTCTGGGGTATTAAGCATTTAATTTTATTCTTTCATCTTCAGTATACTTCCAGACTTGGTTAAGATATGTCAAAATGACCAATTGTTCTGATAATACTAAGGGAAATATAAATGTCTATTGAAAAAATTGTCCATTTATTTGCCATTATGCAGAAAAGTGACTAATTTTTCACACACATACACACACACACACATCTCATTTGATTCCATCTGGAGAGAATAGGTGAGATTGGGAAAAAAATGCTAGTTCAGAATCCCAACTGAACCCGAGGCTTTCTCATATTTGAACTCAATCATAATTAGTTCAGCCTGGGCACCACCATGGTGGCCACTATTTCCCATTTTATGACAGTATTAGTGAGATCATAGTTTAGCTTCCAAGAATTTCTGATATCTAACATTTTTGGGGAATTTCTATTTCTAATAAAAGCATAGAAGTTGCATGATCATCATTTTTACCAGATTAGCTCTGTGCAAATTAACAGACAGTACGCTCACAAAAATAATGGAATTTAGTTGAGTTTACAAGGAAGTTAGGGGAAACCTGTCGATCTTGTCATATTCCAAATGACATCACTGGAAGAGTGATTAGAACCAAACTTCAGAATGCTTCCAAACTTAAATGACTTTGGAATAAAAATCAAATTAGCTTGTGCAGGGCTGTTAATCTTCTTGGCACATTGTCTCCCAGACAAAACAGGATAGGGTTCTGCCACCAAATACCTTCTAAAATAAATAATGTGGGAAGATGTACATGTGGTAAAAGTGGGGCAGCAAAACAAAAACAGAAGTACTTGAACTGGAAAAACAGAACTCTGCAGCATAATGAGAATGGGGTTCAAGAGGTAGGACAAAGCCTTAGAGGATTTTAATTAAATGGTCCAGAAGCTGGATAAGAAGGGAAGAAGACAGTGTAGAGACCTGATTTAAGCATGATTTTTTATAACTTTTGTGCCAAGTATGTCCATTCCCATTGTAGATGGGGGGGGGGGGATCACATTTATTCACTTCTTAGTCACCAAGTGTCTGCCCTTGAAGTCCATCCAGAACTTTCAGTTGGTCCAGAATGTAGTGGTGTGTGCCTCTTTTATGCCAACATAATACCTCAAGTCTGTGAGCTGCATTGGTCTCTAATAGGCTTCCAAGTACAATTCATCATGCTGGTTACCACCTATATGGCATGAGACCAGCTTATTTGTGGGATCACCTACTTCCAAGGGTATGCGCCTATCCCACATGCTCCAATAGGGAGGACACATTCCCCTCATTGAAATAATGTCATCATGCCTTCTAAGTGGAGCCTCTGCCCTTTGGAATAATCTTCATCCCAATATGCAATTAACTCTGAGCCTTCAGGCCTTTAGAAAATAATTTAAGACCTAGCTCTTTCCATGGGCCTTTGGATCAGGATGAATAGAGTTCTTAATCTAATGATTGATTGATTGATTGATTGATTGATTGATTGATTATGTGCCATCAAGTCATTGTTGACACTTAGCAATCATATAGATAGATTTTCTCATGATGATCTGTCCCTAATCTGATCTTTCAGGTCTTCCAATAGTGTAATTTAATGAGTTATATTATATTTTAGTTCTGACTCTATTTTATTGTGTTAGTTGGTTTTGACTGGTATGTGCTATTTTCTTTTATATTTGTTGCCTGATTATTATTATCATTTGTATGCTGCCTAGAGTCATGTTGTCTGAATTGGGTGACCATATAAATGCTATCAATCAATCAATCAATCAATGGAGTGAATAATATTGGCACAAGAGTTTGGGTAAAAGTGATGATGGCTGAGCTCTGAAAATGGAAGGGTAGAAGAAAGAATGTTCAAACGTTATAACATTTCACTTAGCAGAAAGGAACACTGATATTTCTGTAGAGATGAAACAAGATGGGCTTAAAACCTGCATAATTTTGTATGTTCCACTCATTTGAAGCAATTCCCGCATAGCATTCTGAATTACCATAATCCTCTTCTGACTCAGTCAGTGTTGTTGCTGCAGTTCTACTCTTGCTGTCTCTTGCATTTCAGGCTGCAGCTTAAATGTTGTAGAATCTAGGACTTAGACTAACCAACTCAGTTTCACATTATATCTAACAATTCTTGAAACAAAATCTTGGATTCCTAGTATTTATTCATAGCAAGACTTTTTAATTGTTTTTCAAGTACCGAGCTCTGTTAAGGCATTTGAAAAATAAATAAATAAAGCAGATCAAATTATTTTGCATTATACTCATAAACTTTACATCTCTAATTACATCTGAAACTCATTTTTAATTTGCATGTCAGCTGGAAATTACTTTGCTGGTTCAAAAGCTAAGTTGCTGACAACAAGAAGCTGTGACGCATGGCTGATAAAACATGTATTGCTTTACAAATGTTTGCTTTATTCACCTGGCACAGAAATTCATGGGGAAAAGCTCTTTCTGTATAAAAACAACCACATTTATAATTTGCCCAGGGCCAAAACTACTTAATAGTAATTCAGTGCACAACACATTGCCCTTGATTATCTTTGTGGGCATTTAGGTGTGTATTGGTTTTAATATGAATTAAAATACAAGCATTGCCATCCACTTCTTAATTTTGTAGGAAGATAAAAATTTGCATCAAACATGTTCATCTGGCTCATGTAAAAGTTTACCATGCTCTGTATGATTATCTTTCAACACATAAATCCATGATAATTATTTTTCTGGTCCTCTATGGATATTACCAAATACTGGTTCCAATCTGCTTCCAGATTGAATTATCTGCTAATTCATTATATATCATCATAGCATTCTTTCCCTTCTGCTTATTTCTGTTTTCCTACTGCTGTAGTTGCATGCTTTTCTTGCAAATAATAATAAATTATTATGTATTTCATCTTTATACCACCTTTCCTAAATGTCTATGAACCAGGCAGGATGGCAGGACAGACAATGTGGCCACTGGTGAGGACTATTCCCAGCTCTCCACAGCTGCTTCCCTTTCATAAAGACCAGTTGGCAGAACTAGGTAAAGTGGCCAAAATACAGAATTGTCATCCAGGATATATGCTGCAATTGGGTAGGTGGAGGGAGAGATGATAGGTGTTCACTTTACTTTTTATTTATTTCTTTCAAAGGAGAAAGGGGAAATTCTTTCTTTCTTTCTTTCTTTCTTTCTTTCTTTCTTTCTTTCTTTCTTTCTTTCTTTCTTTCTTTCTTTCTCCCTTTCCCTTTCCCTTTCCCTTTCCCTTTTTCTTTTTCTTTTTCTTTTTCTTTTTCTTTTTCTTTTTCTTTTTCTTTTTGTACAAATGAAGTGAGAGGAGTAAGGTACTCAGTTCCTGAACAATAGCTGAGCACTAAGGCTGATGAGACATCTATGCTCATTTATTGATGAGGAAGGGAAAATACTTGATTAGCTGTTAATTCTCAGCACTGGAGATGCGTAATATAAAAGTGCCTTTAGAGTCGCAATGATGAGAACAACCCATGCAAGCCCTGCTCATTTCACTTCATTTATGAAATTAAAAGACCTGGACAACTAAACAGCTGCTTGCCCAGAAATATCCTCTGCATCAAAATGGAGAGAAGAGAACTACTGTTTCAGAGGAAAGAGACAAGCTTACAGCTGTCATATATATGAAATGGGCAGCTATATAAATTGGAGTAATCAATCAATCAATCAATCAATCAATCAATCTGCTTTCATAGTTCTTTGGAAATGAACTTTGCAGAGCCTGCCTGTTCTACTATTGGAGTATAGAGAGTATAAAGCATATTTGCAAATAAGAAACAATGTGGGAAATTGATGTAAGACACTAGGCAGTTAAACTAGGGCATTTCAGTAGGGAAGGTTTTCTTTTTATGGTGGTCTGTATGTCTCTCTAATCCTCCTTTCAAAACACAATAATGTTGACAGAAAAGCTAGGATTAAGGCCTTGGAGAAAATAAAAGTTTGGCAATCATTTGCTGTCTTCTCGGCTTGACCTTACTCACACTGCTGATAGTGTCGTTGAACTGCTGACTCCTCTGACTGAAGCTCCCAGCTGAGGAAGCTTAAAAAGTTGACAGGGCAAATGATTGGGGCCAAAATGTCAGGAAAATGAGCCAGGATAGAACTTGCATAGTTTGTGAGGGGTATGACAGTGTTTTCCTAAATATGGAAAAGGAATGGAACACAGGCTATCAACATTGTCACTTAATTGACCTTTCTAGGCCTGCAGCCTCCTAAAGGCTTCAACTGTGCTATATTTGTTTGACCATGTTTTGCTCAGCTTGTCATCCCCTCTCCTTTGCCCGCCCCCCCAAATGTTTCCCTATTTGGAATAATTGCTATGAGGGCTTGCAATATTTCCTTCAAAAGTGTGCTGTCCCTTTCAACAGTGAAGACTTTTGATCTGAAGTTTGAAAAGTTTTTTTTTTTTTTCCTTCAGCATCCCTGTCCCACACCCTCTTCTCATTAACAAAGCATTTCTTTTTCAAAGTATTAAAGGGAAACAATAATATTTAAAAATCACCTTTTACAAAAAAGGTGTCATGGAAATTTGGCCAACAAATTCAGAGAAAATTAAAGCATATATTCCTCTGACTTCACATTCTGAACCTCTATATTTCTCAGCAAGTGGACAATACTCAACTCTAGCACGTCAGTGTTTCCCAAAAGAAATAAAAAAGTATTCTTAAAGAGGAATATATGACAAAAGATAATAAACAGAAAAAGAGGCTGACACTTGAAATGGTTCACTGGCTCACAGAAAAAAAGTTATGTTTCTGCTTCCATATCTGCTAGGTATTCCAAGGGTGAACAAGAGTGAAGATCCTTCCAGACTGACCATACATGGATTGGACATTGACTTCTCCTGGCATGTAGAAATATAAGTGGATTTCTTGTCTTAGTGAAACTTTGTTTTAGCAACAATAGTTAACTAAGTTCCAACGTCTTCTATTTCTGCCTTTCTCTTTAGCCATAGTTTGGGCTTTGCCCTCTGCTCCTTTTCACTTATACTCTTGGTCCCTGGTCTTAGCTTAGCTCAGAATATGGGGAAATAGCAGTGTTCCAGAAGAGAAACTGGATACTTCTAAAAGTAACAAAATAACAAGAATTTGGGGAGGGAACCTTGAATGAGAAGACATCCAAACGGGAAGTCTTTCTAAAAAAAAAAAAAAAAATACAAAGACACCGGTCACATTTTTTATAATATCAAAAGAAAGATCCAAACAAACATTTTAAGTAAAATGCTAAAACCTCACATGTCATTTTATATACATAGTTCATTCCATTCCTGCTGCAATCCTCCCTTGTATCTGATTTTTCAGTGAGGAGAAGCCATGACTAGATGTACAAGTTATGGGGAAGGGAAAAAAAAAAGATAAATGTACATCAGAAATAACATCTCCATTTCAGCTGGAGCCTAATGCTAGAGGGGATGGTGAAGGGAAGGCTTAGCCAGTGACATTTAGAAGCGTGTTTTGCTTATCCTTATAAAGCATCAAAAGGGCCTCATATAGACTAATAATAATAGTGAGAACAAGTGAGGAGGCTTTCATTGAACTGCTGGATAATATTAGATATATCCTGTACCATATATTTCAGATTTATTTAATTCTAGATAAAGGGTTTTGAAATTTCCTTACTTGTAGTATTTTACTGAAAAATGAATAGTCATAACTATATACCTCTTTTTAAAATTTTATCTCCAACATCCGTCTTTGGTTTTATCATACTACAATATGGCTGTTGTATATAGGAACTAGGGCTGTATCTCACAGAATAGAGTTTAGGGATGGTTTTGTTGCAAGTGCAGACAATTAAAAAAAAAAAAAAAGCCACGCATCCATATAACTACACTTCAATTTTTTAGCTGGGAAATAAATCTAATTCAATATTTGTTACCTATATCAGATCATAATATGAGGACTTAATTTTTAGGGGAAATAATCAGCTTCAGGTACAATATGCTACTACCTCATTCTTCACATTCTTCAAGCAATCTGAAAATACTTTTTGTGGTAATTTCCTATACAAGTTACATCATTTTTTCCCCCTTTACATTTTTGAACTACGATAACACATTTTTGTTTGAGAGGAAAGCTCACGGGAAGTTGTAACTAGCCACTTTTACTCTCTTATCCATGAATGTTTAGTCTATCAAAGGCTAGAAGCTAAGTGGAATCTCTAAGTGCAGGGAAAGGAAATCTCTACAAACACAGAGAAAACACTAGTTGGCCTCTCACAAACATCCATTTAGCCAAAGTTTGAAACTCAACAATTTATGATGTGAACTAGTCTGATGTGATCCAGGGAAGCTCTAGTTCTATTTAGAGTGGAAGGTGTTGACGACTTAACATGCAAAAAGGTAGATTTCAACTGAAGATGGTTCTCTTTTTCCTGTTCTCTAGAATTGAAAAGGCTATGTATCAAAGTGTTCTATAAAATAGCTTATATCATTGTATAGAAAGCTCTGTTTTTGGGCAGCCATGTTAATATGGTTACACATTTTATAGTGACTTTATTCACTTTTTTTCTTTCCAGTCACATCATCTCCTGAGCTTGGATGAACTTGCTATTTGATTCAAGACCCATAATCTATAAGCCATGTAATTTCAGCATCACAATAAAGCTCCCCCTCCCTTGTTAGCCAAGCAAGGTGAGGTCTCAAACATTTTGGCTGACTACTGAGAACCAGAGTTAGTCCTAATTCACTTTTTGTCTTGGTTTCTCATTTTGCTGATCATCATCCCATTACCTGATGGATTTGAGATTTTCTTTTCTTTTCTTTTGTATTTTCTTCTTTCTTTCTTTCTTTCTTTCTTTCTTTCTTTCTTTCTTTCTTTCTTTCTTTCTTTCTTTCTTTCTTTCTCTTTTTTAAGTTTCAGAAGCAACTATATATATTTTTTCTATAATAATATTTTGCTTTACCTCATGGGTTGGAAGTGAAAAATTAGAAAGTTTGCATTAAAACATTGTTGTGTGAAAGATGCCCACTTTAATAAGGAACCAAAGCAATTGGAGATAGCTGGAACAAAGTACCTTTTATTGGCATGCACAACTACAATGATCACTGGACTGAAGAAACACAGAGAGCCCTGAACGAAGCAAGGTCACAGGTTATATACCTTTGGTTTGTTACATATGAATGATAAAGAAAATAGTGTAACTCATACTATGGCCTCTCTCTTTGATAATACTTAGGAGATAACCTTACTGTGGGGCCCCTGCATTCCTCTAAACTAATGGGGTTCTATTCCCACCTTAGATACTAACACCAGGTACCATCAACAACAGCATTTATTGTGCCCATATGCTGCCTCTTTCATGCCATGAAAAGGCAACCATCTGGTTTTGTCCCTTTTCCAGGGTCATAGTGCCAGCCGCCTGCTTTGTACTCTCATGACTTTACTCATGCTTAAGCCTCATCCAACACCATATATGTCATTAAACCTCCATAACATGAATTAATTTTCTCCACTATTCCTGATAAAGTAGGACTGGTAAACATGAACATTCTGAGGCAAAATTTGAAGTGACTTGGAGTTCAGTTAAAGCAATGTAATTTTCCTTCCTGTTCCTTCCTCTTGCATCTCTAAGGAAGTACCTATTTCAACAATACTCCAAACCTCTTGAACCAATTTCTTGGGTAATAGAGGGCTGCAACTAGAACTAGATAAATTACTTAATCATATATTTATTGCTGACATGTATGAACTACTCTCATACAACAGATTTCATGTTATTACCTTAGATGATTTGCTTTGATTCTGCAGTTTGGTCATACCTGAAGGTTGTTGTGTCCCATTCAAAGCCCCAGAAATATTCCATTTTCCTCCCTCTCAAATGTTAGGATCCTCCTAATGCACACATAGAAATGAATGCTTTATGACATAGGCTCTGCCCTCTGCTATATTTGGACATATTGGCAATCTGGTAAATAGGCTATTCCTCAAGGCTGGCAAAATTAGGTCCTCAATTGGATTTAGAGTTTCTACGCTGTTCCTATATGAGCAAGTGTGGACTGGCATATTTTTCAAAGACCAGCACAGTAGAAATGAGGAGAAAGAACATGTGAAAGGAGCTTTTTATGCAGTACTTTCTCCCTCTCCCTCTTGTTTCCTTCTCTCTCCCTCTCTCTCTCTCAGCTGTGAGATAGATACCCTGTTTATATTTGATTTGATCATTTCCAAAATGAAACACACATTAAAGCTACTATGTTAAAAGTGATGTATTGCTTCCTGTGTCATAAATAGTTTTACTAATAAACATAATAAAGGAAACATTGTTATAAAAGAGGTTCCTGACCTTCCTGATCTATTAGGCATTTCTTGAAATGTTTAAAAGAAATAATAATTTTGAATAATTCTTTGTAAAAAGTGTGTACTTATAGTTGTTCACGTATCAGCTTTTAGGCAACCCCATTTGTTTATGACAGCTATTTGATTGTTAGTCAAGTGCAGTGAAACCTTTGATGACACAACGAGAACATTCAGGATTTCAGTTTGTAATGTGAAAGCAGCTGATCATAGAGATATCAACAAAATATTTGATATACATCCAGAGCTCCTTTCTACAATAAGCAACTTCTGTTTCAGTGGAACAATTGCAAATGTTTCATTAAGAGGCAAAAACTGAAACCAAACTAGTATTTTTTATCCCACTATTACAGGGGACAGAAAAGAAAATATAAAACAATCCAGGGCAATTTATCTTTCTATGTTAGCTTAGCTTAGTTTAGCTTAGCTTAGCTCAGCCAACCTGAGCTAGCTTTTATAAGATTTATGAACTGCCTCACTCCAGCTAAGGGGCATGTTCAGAACAACGTCCTATAGACAATATCAACCATCACATCTAAATTGGCCACAACACTCTTTACCATAACAAGTGGGTGAAAGTAACAAGAACTGTACTTTAACCTTTTGTGAAAGTGCTATATCTACACACACACACACCTTTTTTATACTCATTACACATTCTACACACATTCCACACACTGTTGGAATGGTATTGTGGTACTGATTTTGATGTGGAAGATCTGACATAATTAATTTGCAATCATTATTTCTGTGTCATAATAAATTTTCCAGATTATATTTTCCTGAATCCATCCTGGATGAAATAGACAATTATTCAGTGTTGCTCAAATGATAGCTTACACTTAGAAGTGTTTCTGTTAATAAGCTGTCTTACAGGAGATTTGTGGCCCCTAAATAAAGTTTATAACCTAGGCCTTATAGATGGCATTGAAAGTAATGTTAATGATTTTACTATATGCATTACAATAGAATTAGGCAAAGCTGATATACCAATTCTTCCAATTTTTGTTCTTTATCATTGATGTGATCAGAAATATATTTATAAGAAAGGAACAATTGAAGAATGCCAGTACATGAAAACAGTGTGGAATTTTGTTTCATTTTTTACTTTGTTGGTCTTCCAGTATCTATGTGTTTATCCTGAGTGCACCACAACATTCCCAGATGTTCCCTTGAAGAGGAACATCTTTCCACTACTAGACATGTCCACTGAATCTGGAGGTTTCATCAGAAAGACAAAATGTACTTGGTGACATCTTGATGTAAGCTCTGACCCTTACATCCATGTATCAATAGTGTTGCATGTAGAAAATAGGTGGAGTTTGCATTGTGACTTGGCAATGCACATCTCTTCATTTGGCCTCCTCATCTCCCCTACAGACCCATATTCATTGCACATAGAGAGGAGTCAGCAACTTTCTCTCATAGCAGGTGTAACTGCATGATTCCATGTGATGTTGCTAGATCTCTCTACTTGAAACAAACAAGCGAACAAGAAAATTCAAACATAATTTAAGATATTTAAACAATTAAAAAAAGATTAACATAGATCTTGCTATTTTTAACTTTTCTTTTTAATTGGTAGTTAAGGGTTTTATTTAAGGATATAATGAGGTGCTATGATGCTCATGAGTACAATATTGAGTACAACTATGTAAATCAAATAAGTAAATAAATAATGCCATCTTCTAGCACTGAAATGTTTGGTATCCTTTATATAGGTTTACTAGATCCATAGCTTTTAAGTTACTGTCAACTGAGTTTTGAATTTGTTTTAGAAGGCTGCATTTATGATGGCTTGTGCTGCAGATTATTTTCAATTACAACATTAATGGAAATTTAGAACAAAACCACCACCACTACCAACAAGTTTAGAACCACACAACCTATTTTCCCCTTTTCACAGAAAAAGAAGAAAGAGATAAAGTTTAAAGAATGATTCCGATACGTTGACAAGGTATGGTTCTACTTTGTGATGATATAAATGTCAGAATGAGTGATATAAAATAAGATTTTTCATCTTTGCGTGCAATTACTCAATATGTGGAGGGAGATACCTCCTTCTTTCCACGTTCAGTAATTCATTATATCATCCATTGGGATGGTGACATTGCTAAATTTTGGAATGGAAAAACAATAGCAAAATTATGAGCTGATTCCAAAATGGTGGTGGGTATATTCAATATCAACATTTCTAATGGTGTTGCCTGTATCCATATCAATCCATGTTGTGATTTTCTTGTTTAGGGAAGTTACAATTTTGTTCACCTCTCATTTCCAGCTCAAATATTATACATCTAATCTAGGCCCAACCTTAGAATGTCCATTCTAAGCACAAGACATAGTTTAAATGTAAACTGCTGTGAGTCAAGCAGCAAATGTAATTAATTAATTAATTATAGTTAGAACATAAACAAATAAATGGTTAACAATTATTCACCACAAATAAGTGTATGCAGTGTAAATGTAAAATAGTGATTGATAATATAAGCTGTCAACTTTCATTTTATAACTGCTGTTCAAATCGTACTCTTACCAGCAAATGATTTTAAGCCAGGACTTCATTAAGGGAATCCTTGTATTTAAAATGTAGGAATAATAATTTGAGCTTCCTTTTCATCTACATTTTATAAAGATTGCTGAGAGTATATATGTGAAACATCTAAACACTTTGAATTGTCTGCATAAATGTTAAATATGGTCATTAGAAGCAAATAGGATGAAAACAGATAATGCAACTTTTGAAATATAAAACTTGTTTACAAAATTACCTGGTTGAGATTAATCTGGAAAACAAAGTATTTATAAAAGTGGCATTTCTAAAGCTACACCTTTCTGTTATGGAAATTCTATACAGTAGCTCAATTGTCATTATATGCCTTAACCTTTATGTGCCATTTTCCAGTGGACAACTTGTAAAATAAATGGCTTTGTGAGAGATGCTGTGTTGTTAGTGATCATCATGCACAGTAGGTACAAATGAATAATTTATTAAATATTTTTTCATTACTTTTTGTCTGAGAAAACATTGTCGATTTATCCTTTACATCTTAACATTTGCACACTGAGGAAGTCTTTGCTTAGGCAAATATTTGTAAATTGATAGTCATGTAAAAATGAAATGCCCATTACTAATTCAAACACTGTGCCATATTGTGAAAATGAAATAAACATAATTAGTTGGCAATTAAGTAATTCTTATAAACCACGCTTTCTTATATGCCTTCTTTTTGAAAATGTGGCATTCCGACATACGGTATTTTATGAATACCTTGCATATCCAATAGCATTTGCTTTTAGTTTCTAAAATGGAAGGCTTACTATAATACTAAGCAATGCTTTCCATGTGGTCTACGATTTTTTCTTTTTTTTTGTTTTTAAATGTGAATCAGAAATTAGAAGACAAAACCATTTCTAATATTCTTTTATATTATGTGTCAGTAGCCCAGCACACCTTATAATGAGATTTAAAAGAAGATCAAGCCCAAAATAAAAACACAACAAGTTATAATAGAGAATAATCTGATTTAAAACTATTACCTTGTTAGTGACTGGAAACCCTTTATGCACTTTTTGCTGAAAACGGAAAAAAAATGTACTAATGATTTATGGATTTGATTATTAGAAAGGGTAAATTATGGAAAAGAGGAGTTATGATGTAATTGTAAAGATAGAGGATAAAATTTGGATGCATTTATAACTGATGTAAAAAAGATCGGAAATCACTTCTTTATATTTTGTCTTACCTTTTTCTCTCTTTTTTTTATTTCTCTCCTTTCTTTTTTCTTTATTCTTTTCTTATCACTTTTCTTTTACTTTCCTTTATTTTCTTTTTCTTCTAAATATTTTTATTCTGTAAAGATTTCTTTAATAAAAACAAATTACTGTAAAAAATAAAACCATTACCTCAGGAATAAAAAGCAAGATTATCTCTCAAAAAGCCAGACTGTTTGTGGAATTTCTTTTAGAGAAGTCTTTTAGGTGGTTGAGAAGGTAGTTGGGCAATAGCCCAGGAAGTGCCTGGATGATACAGATTAGGTGGACTTATTCCAGTTGGGTTTCAGTCCAGGGTACAGTGCTGATGCAGCATTAGTTGTGTTTGTCAATGAGTTTTGGCAGAGCAATGATGGGGGTGGTGCATCCATCCTTGCTACTCCTTCATTTCTCTGTACTTTTGACACTGTTGATCACAGTATCTTTCTGGACCATCTGGTAGTACTGGGAGTGGGGGGCATCATCTGATCAGTTCCAACTGCTGTTGGGAGGAAGGGGCTTTCTGTGGCACTTCACTTGTGTGATGCTGCAAGGCTTGATACTCCCCTCCCCTCCTGTTTAAAATCTACATCAAATCACTGGGTCAAGTTACCCATTAGTTCAGGATTTGGTATCATCAATGTGCTGAAAATATGCAGTTGTATATCTTGAACACAGGCTGTCCAAGTATTGCTGTCAATATTCTATCCCAGTATCTGGAAGCTGTGCAGATATAGATGGAGAAGAATAGACCTAAACTCAATCTTGACCAAAAAGCTGTGGATTTTTGCCTCTCCTCCCCTCAGCCCTGGGGAGCTTCCATATTTAGTCTTGGATGGCATAGCACTTCCCCATTTGAGACTGGTGCAAAATCTGGCGATCTAACACTCACAGCTCTTGTTGAAAGAGCAGATGGCACTTGTGGCCAAGTGGGCCATTGGCCAAATTGATCTAATGTGCCAGTTGTGTCCATTCCTGGATCAGGAAGCTCTTTAGACAGTTATTCATGCCCTATTCACCTCACCAACTGGCTATTTCAATACATTCCACATGGGATTACTCTCAGAAGCTTTAGGTGGTCAGAATGCAGCACTACAGGCAGCAAGGGCCATGCCAATAGGATGCCCATGTGACACCATTACTCCATGAATTGCAGTGGTTACCAGTTGGCTTCTAAGTCAATTCAAGGTGCTGGTTACCACCTCTAAAGCCCTTCATGGCAAATGCTTTGGTTAGTTGAGGGACCACATTTTAAAAATTGTTTTTGTCTGTTTGGTAAGATCTGGCAGAGTAGGTTCAATTTGGGTCTCAGAAGTGTGTCTTCTTTGTCACAGTGTCTACCCTCTGGAATACTATTTGCCAGAGATCCATATGGCTCCCATCCTGATGATGGGAGGGGTGAAAACCTGCCCCAGGACAGTAAGCCCTTGTAAATGTTTTGTTGTTCTTATGGTTCTTATCTGGATGTATGTCATCTGTTTCTCTATTTTATTGTTCTGACTCTGTATTAAATAATGTGCCCAGATTCAGTTGGAGTCAGGTGTTCTTTAAATCTATGTAATAAATAAATAAGCAAGCAATAATAAATAAATAAACCCATAGGCAAAATAAAATAACTTGCATCTTGTCCTTTTTTTAAAAAAAAATGTTACCATAAAATGGATTTTGTTTGTTATGGGATTTGATTAATGATGTGACTCAATGTTCAGGTGAGAAAAACTCTACTTTATAAGTTAAATATGGGTACTGCTTTGTGTCAAAAAAACGCAAAACCCTTTTATCTGAAGAGTGAGAGAGTAAGGGTGGTGCCTAGAGAAAGTGACATCTGTAGTAGATGATATGCCAGTAACGACGTACAGTTCCTGTATGCAAAAAGTTCTCATAGAAAATGGTCCTATAGTGAGGATATTCATTAGTGCATATGTGTGAGATGTCAGCTTCAGCAAAAAAGGTATTAGCTCCCCCCTCCCCAATTTTTTTAATAGGAAAGACATCTAAGAAGAAATGTCACTCAATTTGAGACACCTGGGAAAAGACAATTAAACTAGATTGGGGACATTCTTGAGAGTTGTATAAAACTGACATTCTGTTCTATAAAAATCATCCAAATGAAACCTGACATAAGATCAGTAACTTCAGTGAGAGGAGGAAAAAAAAATTACAGGCATGAGAAAAGTAAAAGAATGTGTGTTTGTTATCTCCTGAGAGTAGCACGTTCCTCTGAGGAGTGTGCAGGTCAGTTTCTGAGTTACACTGTCTTCCATGGTTGAGGACTTGCATGCATTTCAGATCTCATGTTAAAAGGAAAAGTTAAAAGGTGAAGGTTACTTTGAAGATCTTTATATAGCATTCCATAAGAAATACACTTCTTAGTTAGAAAGATAATTGAGAATACATGCATACATACATACAGATTTTTGACCTCCTGGGCATGCATAATCACCCCCACTTTTGATGATCCAAGATTTCACATATAGCTAAAGAAAAGTAGAGCATCTTCCCTTGCCAAAGTATCTTCTGCCAACATTTACTGGGCTGTTGTACTTTTTTCCCCAGCCCCAACCTTTACTTCTCCTTAACCCTGTTCGCTCTTTATATAATCTGGAGTGCTTGTGATTGTAGCCTTCTCTGGAAAAGCTCTCCTGTTCCTGAATGTTATTTGAATCTCATATTTTCCTGCAGACATTTATGCCATCTACAGGAGCCTGGTTCATTAGAACTAATAAGCCTAACAGAGATATGCTTAGATATTTCTCCTGGAAAAATACCATTTGAACAAAGCAGGTGGGGAAGGTGTCTTATATGATTAACACTTTGGATTTTGTAATATATTTACAGAATTTTTCTTTCCATTCATTTAATTTCTGTTAGAAACTGATGTGTGGACATATATTCACAAAGGTTTGCAGTTGTACCAGGCATATTTTGAAGGAAGCATTCCATGCTGAATAATTTAACTTGAATTCTAAAAGTAATATTTTCACTTGAACAATTAAACAATTGTTATAGGCTCATTGGAGTCTCTTGATGATTTTTTCAGTGCTCAAACATGAATGTTGTATTTTGGCTTTCAAATAAGGCTTTCCAACCCCACCATATACAGTAGCACAGGAAGGGAACACTTGTAAATGTAATCATCCAAAATAACATTCCTCATAAAAACAATCTCTTCTCTCTTGCAATTTCAAACTGTACAAAGATGAAAGGGGCCATATTCTGTGGACTCCTACTCTTAGAAATTCTTGGCTGAAGAAAATTATTCAGATGCAGCTGGCACTTCTTTATCTATTGGTAGAACAAAGGCCCATCTAGTCCAACATGCTGTTCTCAGAAAGTCCAACTAAATCCCTCCGGGGAGTCTACAGGCAGTACAAAGACATTTTTGTGCTCCTGTTACCCAGCAGCTCTTAAACTGTTTTAGAAACTGGAGGTAATGTCGTGATTAGAAGCAGTTCACCATGAATTTGTCTAATCTCTCTTTAAAGTCACCCTGTTTAGTAAATAGCACTACATCTCATAGTACTGATTGCCATAGCTGAACAATATGATCCGTAAACAAGTATTTATTTTCATCAGTCCTGAATCTCCTGCCATTTAGCTGCATTGAATACCCCAGGAGACATATTTCTGCTTAACTCTTTTCTTTTCCCCAACCACCCCATTTTACATTAAAAACCTTTTTTTTTTCTCCATTTCACTTCTAATGCCTAATACTGAGGATATTTTTTTAAAAAGATTTTTTTATCCCACCTTTATTATTTTTTATAAATAACTCAAGGTGGCGAACATACCTAATACTTCCTCCTCCTCCTATTTTCCCCAGAATAACAACAGCCCTGTGAGATGAGTTGGGCTGAGAGAGAGGGACTGGCCCAAGGTCATCCAGCAGGCTTTGTGCCTAAGGCGGGACTAGAACTCATAGTCTCCTGCTTTCTAGCCTGGTGCCTTCACCACTAGGCCAAACTGGCTCTTCCCTTATATCTTTAAATTACTGTTCAATATGCCAATACTCATCCAATGGAATGTTGTCCTCACTTTCATTGGTTCCAAACATCGCTGATGCTTCTAATTATGAAATTAGAGTTATTATATAATTTCATGATTACATATAATATGCTATAAAAACCTGATCTTTATAGATAATGTTAGAACTTTGCTTTACTGAACAAACAATTCTTAAAAATAATACATAAATCAAATAAATCATTTATGAACACATGGAATAGGAATTTCTTACTTGGATATAATTATCATCTTTACAGATGTGTAGAATAATCCTCACTTTTATATTTTGCTTCTTTGATACAACTGCCCTTGATAAATGATGGTACCATGTTGTTTTGAATGAATATATTAGAAATTGTTTACTTTTATTTATTATTCATTTATTTGTTAGATGTATACCCCATCTTTCCTCCAAGAACTCAAGGTAATTTACATGAAAATCTTCCATTATTTGATCCTCATAACAGCAACCTTGTCTGCTAGATTGTCTGCTGGATTGGGCGGGGGGGGGGGAGAGACAGAGAGAGAGACAAAAGGAAGGAAGGAAGGAAGGAAGGAAGGAAGGAAGGAAGGAAGGAAGGAAGGAAGGAAGGAAGGAAGGAAGGAAGGAAGGGGCCCAAGGATAGATTCAAACCTGAGTCTCCCCTGGCTTAAGCCCCCACTTTAACAACTGCACCACACTGGCTTTTATTATTTTATGTTATTCAGCTGTTGTCTTTGTTGTAAGACTGAATTAGGAGAACAGTTCAATACCGCATGACATCATCTCCTTTTTCCTCTTAGTATAAAGCCTTGTCCATTGTTTTTATAATTCACAGCTCCTTGCACAGAGACACTCTTGGTTTCTTTTATATTACAAACCATCCATGACAGTTTGCAATTAAAACTGAACCCAACATAGCCAATAAAAGTTATAAACAAATGTAACTTGAAAACAAGTGGTGAAATAAACTGAAACAACAGAGCAAAACACACCAAATGTTAAAATAACAGCAGTGGAGATGAAAGTGAAATAGTTCTTAAAGGCACATCATGTTAAGCAACAGTCTGTTGACCCTTCATTTACTGTACAAGTCAGAAACAGAGTAAATATTGAAGATAAACAAAGTAAGCATAGATTGTTTGCACAAATCTTGGTTTGTTTCTTCTCATTATGAGGTGATACTTGTGGGCATTTGTCAGGGCACAGAAAAAAAAAGTCAGAAAACCACAAATAGAAATGATTGTGTTCACACTTACGTAGCATACTGAACCACAGTTGCAGTCAGTAATGTTTGTCTTCATGTTGGAAAACCCTAGGGAATTTATTCTGGTTTGTTTATTTTTTAATTTCTCAATTTTGTTATTTTTATCTATCTGGATTATTTCTGGGGGGAGATCACTTAGAATTATTTTCATTTGTTTTTGGATGTTGTGGCTTCAACCAGTTCTTGCAGATTCTTGAAAGTGGAGGCTCATGAAGAATTGGATGACATTACTGATAGCTGTGGAGCTTGAAAGGTGATGAGTTGCAGTAACAGATTTTAAAATGGTCTGGAATGTGAAGGTGGAAGAAGAATGTTATTGAAGGATTTAAATGTGATGGTAGAAGAAGAAAAGGGAAGATGATGTTATTAAGATGAGTGGAGACAGAGGTGGGGGGATATACATAAGGAAGGAAAAGAAAAGTATAGCAGAAGATGGGGAAAAAATGGGAGGAACAAAAAGGATGAAACATTAAGTGAGAACTGAGAATGGCCATGCTGAAATGATATGATCAGGTTTTACTCAGTTGCAGCTGGTGTGACAGTTGCAGCTTTACATTTAAGAATGATTTATGCCCCTATCACCACTAGTATAGACTAGTGCACTGCAATCTACATGGGACTACCATTGAAAAGTGCTTGGAATCTGCAAGTGGTGCAGAATGTAGTTGCTTCCATGCTAGCAAGAGAGAGCCATTAAAGCCAAGCAATGTCTACACTGTGGGCAATGCATTGGCTTCTATCAGGTTCTGGATAGAAGTCAAAGTGTTTTAATGTTTAAAACCTTAGATGGCTTGGCTCCTAGGTTCTTGAAAGACTGACTTTTCCAGGTAGAACTGACCCATCCAGTTTTCTCATGTTAAAATGTTAAAGATACCCAACTCATGGAAGTTGAGATGGAGGGGAGGCTAGGAAATATGCTTTTTTCTGTGATGGCAACCACTTTGTGGAATAGATTCTGATTGGAGGTTAGGTTGGCACCAGTTCTGACATCTTTTTAGAAAGCCACCAAGACAGGGTTATTTAATAGGGCCTGTGGAAGTTGCCAATAGTTGGGTTGATGCTGTCAGAAGTGTGTTATGATTAATGTTTTTGTCTTATGGATTTGGATTACAGCAGGTTGATTTTTTTTCACACTTTTCTGTTTTGATGTTTTTTTAAATGTAAAGTGCCATGACTCGTGCGATTTTGGTAGTATAAAAATACAATAAAATAAATGAATGAAGCAGGAAGCCAAAGTGAATTATAGCTTTGAATAGTGGTTTACTTCCCTAAAACAATCTATGATTATTCATTGATGTCATTTGCATATTACAGTAAATCCCAAATCAAATGTTATGACCCAATGTAATGTTTGAACCAATCACTGAATAAGATTGTCTTATCTAATTTTATAGAAATACTCTCTAATATTCACTTTGAAAAGGCTGTTTGGAAGGCAGTTACCAATTTTGAGCATCCCAGTAGATAAGACCTACTCTTGCACATCTACCTACTGAATATCTAAATATGGAGGGTGCCCAAATAAGTTGATAATGTATAACATAATTATTAGACAGGTTTATAGGGATTGAAACAGTTCTTGAGATTTGCTGAATCCAGACAATTCAGGGATTAAAATATGAGAAGCAACAACTTAAAAATGAACAAGAGGCAGTGAAAGCAGCAAGGTCAGAAGGTGAATGGAACAATGGTGTGTGTGTGTGTGTGTGTGTACCAACTGAAATTTCCGCAGCCTCTCCATGTAAATTGTTTTACAATATTTTAATGTGGAACATTTGTTCCCAGGTGTTTGAATAAATTTAGGCTATCCAATCTTCAGTGTTATTTGCTTTCATAACTTAGTCTGGGAAAAAAAGACTGAACCATTAATGAATTGACATTCCAGACAACAAGTAAAATGATCTTTTGTGTTATGGATAATCCTAAAAAAATGTTTCTTGAAAGTATGACACATCGATGAGAGAGACAGATATGGCAGCACACTGTATTTAATTAAGATATAATAAATCTGTGATCAATATAAATTTCACTTTTAAGCTCACTTCTCTCCTACATTCTGAAAGCATTCAAAACCGTTTCTCTTCCTTGGAAACTTTTCAGCATTGAACTTTTACACATTTTAAACATGAAATGTGTCGTGCTGAGAGAGATGACTGCACTTTCTTCTGTATCTTCTCTAGTACTCTCCTTATATTCATGTATTGATTGGAATGCTGGGAAGCCAAAGAATCAGGGAAAAATTGGGTGTCTGTTCTCAAAGCTCTTATGTCGGTCATGGAATAGCATTATAAAATGGATGCAGAACTCAGATCGTGCCAGCTGTTTGACATCGAGGCAGGTGCTGAAGCCTTAGGAAATGTCACACTATCAGATGACACCTCTGAACATGTGACTAGCAGGAAAAGCACCCAGGCAGAGCTATCACCCCCCGGCCATAGCTAACACCTCAGGCCACTTCATCTCTTCTGCTTGAAACAATTGCTGAGCTGTCAG
The DNA here is from genome assembly GCF_059951505.1 of Python bivittatus. Classification (NCBI taxonomy): domain Eukaryota; kingdom Metazoa; phylum Chordata; class Lepidosauria; order Squamata; family Pythonidae; genus Python; species Python bivittatus. The sequence goes on from NW_028277035.1 coordinate 16,748,540, forward strand.
TTTAATAAATGAGTAGCCACTTTGTTGTGATCAGCATTGTCAGAGTTTATTTCAAAAAGTGATTCTGATTCCTTCTCACAGCCTAGCTCAGCCAAAGTCAATTGGTACAATTTCAAGGTGAATTTATTCATACTTTATAAAGGTTCTGTGCACAAATATATCGAGACAGTTGAATAAATTAAAATAAATAGACTTGGAGTTATGTATTCCTTCCAGTAATTGAAATAGTTTTTCCCCTCAATATATTGTAGCAAGAGTACTAGTTTTATGAAAAACTGGACTATCTTCAGAGAGGAAAGCAAAGAATTACCATTTTGATAACATATTTGGAAAATGCAATCGAAGATAATTTGATAAAAAGGGCAATGGAATGATGACCTTGTGCCTTTAAATTTGTCCATCTAAATATGATGAAGAGAGAGTGTTACCAGGAAGCGATCATGCCCAATTAGCTGATATTAGTATGTGACTTAGCAATCTTATTTGTTTTCCTGACAAAAGGGGCTATCATTTCCAGGGAGCAAATGATAATTATTCAGTAGTATAATGTTAGCAAAGGTGGAGGCTAGAATGTTATCAGAATGTTTGCTATAGAAATAAGAAGCTAAAGGAGTGGGTTGACCAGAAAGAAAAAGAAATGCACAATCTGTATTAAAGCAAGTTATTTATTAGGCAAATTGAAGGTATACAAAATAGTGCTTGAGCAAAACTATTCCTTTTAGCAAAATAGTTCAGAATCCAAAAAGAGAGAGGGAGGGAGGGAGGGAGAGGGAAATTACGTCTAATGTACAAAACATGGCTGGACTAGATTCATTCTTGGAGTGAATTTGGGAGAATGTCTGTATTGACAAGCACAAAAGTAAGATTACATTGAACATTTTCTCAAAAGTTACAAGGAGGGAGATAATAAATAAATAGTTATTTGTACCCCATTTTTGGAATCATACAATCTAGCTAATATGAAGTCTAACATAATTATTCTTCATTGCAATATCATCAAAATGGTGAGACAAGCATTGCTACATCAAAAAAGAAAAGGAAAGAAAGGGGGGGAAAAAAACCCTTCTACCCTTTCATATTTGTTATATCACAGACAAGGACACCGTGGGTGAGCTTTTCGTTGCAGCATTGTGACACATGTTTTCTCACTTGCCCTCCCCTGTAGATGCCTATGATTAGCAAGATGCACAAATCCTTTAGCAGTGGAAAATGTTAAGTAAATGACTAACTGCTGATGGTGTTCTGGAGTTATCCTATTTTTGCATATTCAAAAACTCTACCAAGAACTGTGATAGATCAATAACAGCACGCCAATCCTATGCAGATTTATTCAGTGCTGAATTCACTGCTGAATTCAGTGGGATTTCTTCAATTCAGTGAAAGTACATGGTGTTGCAGCATCACTTTCAAGCAGATTTTGTAGAAGTGCTGTAGGGAGCAAGGTACTTGAATAATTCTGGATTTGGCCCACATGTGCATTAAATGACATATTTTATTTTAAAGTGCAAAATATCACTGGAAAGGATAATATTTACTGATTATAACAGAAAGCTTAGAATTAGTATCCAAGGTTATGCTTTGAACAAGTGACTTGTAAACACTGTCTTGTGAGATAGCATTTCTGTACCATTCATTCATTCATTCATTCATTCATTCATTCATTCATTCATTCATTCATTCCTGCATACAGAGTTTTTAAAAAAGGCTAAGTTATTAGGTCTTGAGAATTTTTATTCTTACATGGAAGAAAATTGCTGGCTCCTTCATCAGTATAATATGATGAACAATGATGTTATGCTGATATCCTGGGCTAGAAGTATCCAAGGAATATTACTGTATCCAAATGAATTTAGAAGTTTCTTCCCATACCTAGTACTTGAGATTTCAACAACACTAGCATTTTTTTTAGCGAACTTTTATTCTCTTCTGAGCTAATACTAAATACAGATGTTGGTCTCCACAAAACCTTAAAATCATGCTTTAATTTGCCACAAATATATTTTCACTGCCTGCTGAGGGACTGCGTAAGTTGACTAGTATTATTTTCAGATGGCTAATGGAAAAATGCAAAAATTGGTGCTTCAGAATGCACCCATTCCCCAGTGCCACCTTTGCTAGGTTTGCTTTATACTACAGCAGAGATATCAAAATGGCCATCATTTGGTAAAGCCCTAAAGCCACGTTTCATATTCAAAAGGAAATGGGAATCCAAAGAACTGAGAGGGGCAATGGGGCAAACATTTCTACTAATGAGTTTTACCCTCCTCGCAAATCAGGAGGAAACATTGCAGCAAAGTATTTGCAATGGCTTTTTTTTTTTTTCTGGAACAGCAGCTAAACTAGAAATAAATCTTGAACCATCATAGCCTCTGTTCGTGGAAGAGGTCTCATACCACAATCACACTGTAGAATAAGCCCCACTGAAGATAATGGGACTTACCACCAAGTAAACATAGATAGGATTTAGTATAGCATTCTGTATTAAATATAGTAATATATATGGTCCTATACTCTGATTTTTATACATAGTTTAATTGCAGAATCCAGTTTTTGGTGTGGTAGATATTCTTCCTTTGACAGATCTAGGATAGCATGGTTTAAGCATTTTGTACTAGCTGAGAACTGTTCAACTGAGATAAGAGAGAAATATACGTTAAACTAAGAGATTAATCTTCCTCTCCAATCATGATTAGGAGGCAGACAATATGCAAAGATAACCCAGGTTTGAAATATGAATTTTTTGCTAGAATGAAAGATGGAAGATGACAGTGGCAATCTCTTCAGATTCATAATTTAGTGAATTTTAGGCAGGGCCAAAGTGATTGATAGTCTCTTGGAAGGTTTTAGCAATTTGAGAAGCATTTTATTACAATATGCAAATTTGAAATCTAAAAGTTTTTCCCTACTCTTCTTTGAAACTTTTTAAAAACATCTTTTGAAAATGTACCTACTTAGGAAAAAAAACTAAAGATTAAGAGAGTAAAGATGGTATGCTAAATCCTACTATAGTTTATCACTTTGTACATCATTGCCTATACAGTGGGTTATACTGTGTAAATTGCATAACTCTCAAGAGAACCATGAATTCTTACCTTCTCTAAAATCTGCTAAGCTAAAGTTGAGTTATGGATTTATTAATGTACAATTCAATGTGATAATGGCACAATTAACATTACAGAATGTTTCTGTAGTAAAGGTTTGATACTCATTAATCCTATATTTGTATCAAACTAAAGGCACAGATCAACTAGATTACCTCTAACCCTTAAACAAATAAAAAGGCAACCATCCAAACTTGTTAGAATTCCATTCATCCAGTGAATAAATAATCCATTTTAAATGTAAATTTATGTATTCATTTGTTCATTTATTTATATGCAGCTTTTCTTTTCTTTTCTTTTCTTTTCTTTTCTTTTCTTTTCTTTTCTTTTCTTTTCTTTTCTTTTCTTTTCTTTTCTTTTCTTTTCTTTTCTTTTCTTTTCTTCTCTTCTCTTCTCTTCTCTTCTCTTCTCTTCTCTTCTCTTTTCTTCTCTAAGGAAGGAAAGCTGCATATAAATAAATGAACAAATGAATACATAAATTTACATCTAAATGGATTATTTAATAGTTGATTATTAATGATGATTAATAATGATTAAGGAGTCCAGAGAGATGTATAAAGAACTTTTTTTTTAAAAAAAAAAACTTCTGTTTAAAAAAGCTGAAAAGATTAACATTAACAACACAACAGCACCACTACATAAATCAATGACTTGCAACAATTTAAAAACACTGATTTAAAAAGCAATCAAAAGGGCAATCTGGTCCTAAGGTAATTGTAGCCTTGCAAATGAATGAATGTGATTTCAACTGGTACATAGAGATAAGACAGCCTAGGGGACCACTGAGAAAGGTCTAATTGCAAGCCATATCCAGCACTTGGGTTGAGTGGTGCTGAGAAAAACCCTAACCCTAACTCTTAAATGCTTGGGCCCTCAGCCAGGTAGCTTAATATCAACCCATTGAATTAGACCTGGAAAGTCCTGGGTGTGGTGTGGCTGCTTTAAAGGCAAGTACAATATGTTGCCTTTTAGCCATCCCCACCCCCCACAGGAATCAGGCCTCTGGATTGGTATTGACGGCATTTAGACTTCTTCAGCTGGGCAGTGGTGAAGAACTACAGAACCTATAAACCTACACTTCTTCTTTGTTATGTGAAAATAATTCCTTTTTTCATGGTTGATGGGCACATGTTTTCTGACTGGATAGACTTCCCTGATGCCCCTCCACCTTCTAGCTTCCAGATCATCTTTTTCCCAACAAACCCTGGAGATCGTCGCCTGACTGAGGATATACTACTATAAAAGCCAGTAATCATGTGACATTCATAAGTTCAGCGGGGTTATTTTACATTTTAATAGTTCCACTGATCCGCCATGAAGAGAAGAAGCCATTTTGTTGTGTGTCATAATTTGCTGCAATTGGTTTTGGCCATCCACAGTGTGGACTATATTGGTCAATACTTTTGAATCTAAGAGAAACTATACAGGGAAAAATTCATGGGCTGCGTGCATTGGAATAGGGGCCCCTGAAACAGCACTTGGCCTCCTTCTGCTGTTGATTAATGCATGGAGTACTGGAAGTAGGAAGAAACTTGCAAACTTGCAACATGACTGGAAAGAGTGAGCATTGACTGACTGAAATTCTTAAGTAGGTTGGGCCATTGTTCTTTGCTACCTTAGGCTGAACTGCTATTGGCTGAAGACATTACTGGGGCTGATCCACCTGACCAGCCTGCCCTAGCCCGAGTACAGACCACTATTCCTTTCTTGAGGGCATCCTCAAGATGATACAATATCCTCTGCCCAACCTCAGCTCACTGGGAAGGCAACTTCTACCCATCTTTTTTCTTCTATGGATCTAAAGTAGTGCTTTCTGACTGGTACTGGCTTAAGCAGTTCTAGTTAACTCACCTGTTGTGCTTCATTTCATTGTAGGCAAATACTTCTACTCCAATTTATTACTGCACACTGTGGCAGGAATGCACTTTGCCTCTGAAATTTTATTTTACAAGTGGAACTGTGAAAAGCTGTTTTTGTTTTGTTTTCCCTAATTCACTGATGGAACACTGAAAAAATAGAAGAGTCTTTAAAAAAAGATGAAATTGACAAGAGTTCTCCTACTTTTCACTTCCACATGATGGAAAAAAATATCTAACACTGCATGTTTCCCTCCTTCCCTCCTTCCCTCCTTCCCTCCCTCCCATAGACCAGCAGAGGTAAAAGGGTAGAGGAATCCACCATTAGCGGTCCTGGTAAACAGTCTGAACAGAACATCCAGCAATCACCATTGCAAAAGCAGAGGAAGTGGCAGATCCAGAAAAGGATTTCTTAAGCTGGCTTCACTTTCAGCCAGTTTATGCCTGGGGATCCAGTACTTAAGGCTGTGTTCAGAAAAGCTCTCAATGAATCTCATATGTGAGAACAGAAGGCTAAAGAAACTTGAGAATTCTCTAGGGTGAAAATGAGAGGCATAGCTGCAATAGCTATAAAACCCACAATAGATGCTTTGTACATGTAATGGATTGTCGTGTGGCAGGACCCTATACTAATAGAAGTGGGTATTAAGTTGCAGTAAGTGTTTGAAAGGAAAAAAAATGGTAAGTGATATTATTGCCTAGTACAAAGATAGGAAAGCTGATACCATCCAGACCTGACACCAGTTGTAATATTTTCTTGTCATTGATCATATTGGCTTCAGTTGGTGGCAATTGAAGGCCAAAACATTTGTAGTGTGCCAGGTTTCCTGTTCTTGGATCCCCTAGAATAAGCTTTTCTGGAGAAATTATACATTGGGAAATCATCAGGAAATTAAATGCAAAAGTTAAAGTGATATTTCCTTTAATTAAAAAAACAAAAACAAAAAACTTCTGTGCATTAGCAAAATTTCACCATTTACCCAGCAATGAAGATAGGGGGCATATACTGAGTTTAAAGCCACATTGTTAAGTTATAAAGTAAAGGGTTTTAATAAGAAACATGCAAAATCTAAAATCTAAACCTGGGCCTAACCTGTATGTACCAAGTTAAACCAATTACATGGCTCAAAATATCATTTTATATCTCATGACTTGTTCTCTGAAAGTAATAAACCAAAGAGATTCTCTTCCATCTTCCCATTGGTCAGTCATTGAAGGGATAAGCTTCACAGTTCTAAGGCCTATCTTTAGACTTGATAACCTTTCAAGCCAGTTAACATTAAGAAGTTGTCAAACCAAGCATCCTTTCAGCTAATGGTGAGCATGGGTGCCTACTATAGTAAATTATTTAAATAATAAATCCACATTGGTCTGCAAATCCCATAAAATATTTGTGGGGAAAATAGGAAGAGGAAGAGGTATTAGGTATGTTCACCACCTTGAGTTATTTATAAAAATAATAAAGGCGGGATAAAAAACCATATCTATCTATCTATCTATCTATCTATCTATCTATCTATCTATCTATCTATCATGAGATAAAGATCAATCAAACTGATGAAAATTCTAAATACCAGAAACAACTGTAGTATGGAGCACAGAAACAAAGAATCCCATGGACCATTGATAAAATCATCCAAAATAAATCATTAATTAAATAAAATCCCACTCAGCCTGTATAAGAGAGGAGAGGTGAGCTGGTAGTGGCCGACCAGAAAGGGATCTTGGAGCCACAGCAGACAGTTTGATGAAAATATCAGCCCAGTGTGCAGCTATTGAAAGAAAAGAGGAGAGGAGAGGAGAGGAGAGGAGAGGAGAGGAGAGGAGAGGAGAGGAGAGGAGAGGAGAGGAGAGGAGAGGAGAGGAGAGGAGAGGAGAGGAGAGGAGTTCTAGTCCCAGCTTGGGCACAAAGCCAGCTGAGTGACCTTGGGCCAGTCCCTCTCTCTCTAGCCCTAGTAAGAAAGCAATGGCAAACCACTTCTGAAATCTTGCTAAGAAAACTGCAGGGACTAGTCCAGGCAATCACCAGGAGTCAAGAATGACGTGAAGGCTACAATATATGTAGAAAATTAGATTTCAGAGTGGCTTGCCATTGCCTCTTTCCTAGTTGCTAGAAAACAACAGCTGGAGGTGGTCATGGTGTTACACACCAATCCAAACTTGTAAGCTTCTGGAAGGCATCCAGTTGGCCACTGCAAGACATGGAAGACTAGACCATATGGGCCTATAGCCTGATCCAGCAGAGCTCTGTTCTAATTATATCATCTTCAGTAAGAGAGGCAGATAAAAGGGTGGCTTATAATGTTAAGGGGAAATAAGGTTCCTCTTTCATTGGCCAACAAACTCTCTCATCTCTTCATTCCAGTCAAATGATTAAGGTATATTTGCTTCTAGTTAATGTTAGTGGTGTGTTTTTCTGCATGCTTCATTATAAAATTAATTTGCATTCTGAAAGCAGTTGCATATACTGTATAGACATTGTGTTGCAGGTTTGTGCGCATATGGGGGGAAAGAAAGTAAAGAGAAATGAGTAGAAATACTTACTTCTATGTAATATAATGTATAAAAATAATAGAGTTGAAGCAATTACAGCCCTATCGAAGGTGCTGCATGAAATCTCCAAGTCTGTCTCAAGTTCCAATCTTAGCCCATTTTTCTATTAGCATTCCTGTGGCTGTGTTAGGTCTTATTTCTCGCACAAAGTTCCATTTTATTTTAATCTGCCAAATGTAAAAGTATTATTACAGAATACAGCCCTTATCAAACCAGACATAAGGGGAAAGAAACAGAAGGTGAATTATTAGCTACACCTTCCAAAAAGAAATTCATATATATTGGTCTGAACAATCAGATAAATTAATTTTTAAAGTTATTCAGAGAAGAAATTAAACAGATGAATCCCCTCAGCCATGACCATTAGGCATTTCATGTCCACAGAGGAGTGTCAGGCCTGATGCATTATTAAAAGAATCAGATTAAGATTCAAAGAAATTTAGGTAATAAAAGTAAGAGGAAAAATAAATTCCTTCATATAATTGCTTGTTACAGTTTTCAGCTTTTTGCCTATCAGCTGCTCTGCTCCATTAAACTGTACTTTATGAAAAGCCATCACATAATTTTTTTTTTGGTATTGGAACAAGATTTCCGTGTGTATTGGCATTCAGGTACAAGCTTTTGTAATTAACAGTTGAAAGGAATACATATCCAAGGAAATCTGACTTGTGAATTGTAGGTTTCTTTACAGTCAAACACATGTGCTTTTGAGCTATAACTACACCTTATATATGCCAGACATATAGGAAAAGAGCAAAGGAATAAACTATAATGTACAACTGGGCCATGAGCTGTCACATAAGGGACTCTGATTTTAAATTTGTTTTATTTCATGCTGATATTATTTGGTGAAAACTCCTTGAATGTGGGGCAAGGGCTGGGGGAGAGATGAAACAAAGTGGTATTGTCTTCTTCCTAATGGTGGTCACACTACATTGCTTCTTGCCAATTAAGCAAGGGAGTCAAAAAAAAAAAAAAAAAAAAAAAAGATGGCTGTAGTATCTGGCAGCCTGTATCTTTACAGCTACCATATTTGAGCTGCAAAAACGAGGATGACCACCATATGACAGCATTTTTACCAAATATCTTTGCTCTAATGTAATAGTTGTCCAGATTTTTGCAGTCCAACTATGTTACCTCTCATATTTTGCAAAAGAAAAATGTTGCTCATGAGGTGGAGTGAGAGCCAGTCCTCAGCATGTGTTGCTGAAGAAAAAAGTTGTGGCATCCTTACTAAGGGTGTTTATAATTACAGCAGAACATCTTCTCCTATGGCAAAGTGATTAAAAACTAAGAAGAGCATGGAAGGAATCATGCAGCAAATATTTGTTTCTATTATGCTGTTGAGAAGGAGAAGGAGAAGGAGAAGGAGAAGGAGAAGGAGAAGGAGAAGGAGAAGGAGAAGGAGAAGGAGAGCTGAAATCTGATCATATTTTTTTACTCTGCTTGAGATTAGCACGAGTGCACATTTATATTTGGGGTGTAAGAGGATAACCCAATAGTGTTGACTTCCTTGGTTTCCCTCATTCTTTTAACAGGTGTGCCACAAGCAATATTTAAGCAGATAGTGTTTTCTCTGTTACCAAAAGAAATCTATTTTCTGCTTGATAGGGAAAAAAAAAAAAAAAAAAGGACTGGGGTTTATGGGTATTCTAGGTAAATATTCAAAATTCTATGAGATGTAGTTAGATCATTTTAGACCTAAAATGGTTTTATGTCCCCACCCCTTTAAACTACCATAATATCTCCTTCCCCAACCCTCACAATTGCATGCTTTGCAGCTGCTGCTGCTCCCCACTTTTTAAAGGGTGTTTATTTTGCATACCAACCAGCATAGTCTGTCATGGCCTCTTCTGCTTTTGGCTTCCTGGCCAGTTTCTAGTCCTTTCTGAAAATGGTTTCTTCAAATGAAAAACAATTGGGAAAAACTAGATTTGAAGCCAGAAATCATATTCCTGATTTCTGAGTACAAGATTATGTAGAAAAAGTCAGTTGGAGATGCTATGAAATTAGCTGTCATTTATGAACCATTTGCTGCAAATATTGGGTAAGAAAGCTGAAATCTAAACTAAATCAAGCAAAACTGAAGGAACCGTTGCCTAGGGAAGTCATTCTTATTTTTTTCATGAATTAACCAATTTTCACTTCCTGAACATCTACAGATTAATTTATTGCTTAGAAAAGATGTGTACAAAAGTGTGCATTTATTAAGGGAACGACAGAAATGGTCAGTGTTAAAATAAATATGTACAATAATATATGAACACTTTTCAGTTGAACTTTTTAACACATTTCAACCTGCCATGGAAATGAATTGAAGCAAACTTATGCTCAGAAGGATGAGGGATCAACCAGTAACAATACTGATGGCTTTGTCTATCCATAGCCATATTTACTTCAGGTTAGACAACTATAATGTAAGCAGGAAGCCTTTTTATATAAAAACCCCCTCCTTTCTAATCTTTACTGCAACTCCGTTTTTTTCAAATATAGGAAAAATAGAATCCTAGCTCTTTGGATCTTACCAGAACTTTCTTCAAGGTGAGGAATAAATATAGGCATTGGGTGGCACTATTATAAATTATTATGGAGCTATAGCTAATTCTATAATAAAGCACATCATGTTAATTTTTAGATATGGTAAGCAATATGGGAAATAGGTTAACAAACCAATAACAACCCAAGCATGATACAAGGTAATGGAATGTAAACTCCTTAAGATGTAATACAGGCTAAGTTACTAACCACATACTCATGGGAATATACTAAATATTATAAGAGAAATCACTACAAAATTCCACTTGCACTTTGTGATATAAATCTGTATTGACCTTGTTAGAACTCCATGTGCTTTTTCTAAGGAATTGTTAAGCAATGGAATAATGAATTATGTACTTCTACTTAGGAATGCCCCTATAAAAAACTGGATTAGGTCAACAATAGCAATTAATGCCATGAGACAGCAGGCATGCCTGGATGGATGTTTGGGATGAAAACAGAGAATCCTAGAAGAATATCTTATGTGAACTGAATCTTCTTGAACTGAAGTGACGCTGTTATGAGAGAAGGATAAATTACATTTAAAAAGACTACAGTTGGAAGTCTTCTACTCTACGTAGTAGTTCTGATCAAAATCCAAAACAAATAATTTTGAGTTTGGGGAATGGGGTTTGCAAATAGATAATCTGACAATAGGATTTTACAGGGTAGTTGTAACCAGCAGCTGCATCAGCCTTTGGAATGTAAAAAGATCACAAAAATATGTCATTTTCTAGTTAGCCAAGGTGCTGGACTTTCAAATCTTCAGCAGGTAGTAAAATGCCTAAACTTCATAAAGTGGAAAAATCTGACTACCTGTGAAAAGAAAGAAGAAAAATCATTGCACATTTTGTGAAATAGTAATCAAAGATGTGATAACTAATTCACAGTTAATTTGGTGCTAGCAGGACCTATATTTTAAGTTGTATGATTTCTGGATATTTATTTACCTGTGTCTCATTATATTCCATGTTCAGCATTGGTAAGCTTTAAAATTGGGAGATACTATGCTACAAGGCATTAGTAGGCATGCTCTAGGCAACTTATCCTACCTGCTCCAAGCAGCTGAGGTAAACCATAATTTAATCATGGATTTTATAGCCAACGGGTAAAATCCACTGGGAACTGAGAACAGAAAAATGTGTACACAGAAGGCATTTTTAATATCAACAACAATTTTCACCAGTTTTCCTTCTTACAGATATAATGCCACGTCAATGGTTCCATATGAAAATGTAGGACCCCTCTATGTTCTTGACATGCAAAATGCAAACTGGCTCTCCCCTTTTTACTTAAACAAATAAAGTGATGCATAGAAGAGGGAGTATTCACTAGGGGATGACACGTCCCATGAAACTAACAAAGTAAAAAGGAACAAATTACCACAGATTGATACATTCATCGAATTTTCTCAAATAATTCAAATGGGAAACTGATTAAATGGGAAACTGATTTGGTATTCAGTCAACTAGTTTAATCAAACCTACCTTCTTTCTAATAAGGCAATGTTCTTCTCAAGAAAACCATACCAAGGCTATTAAGGCTATGTTCTACTTAGTAAAACAATAGAAAGACTAAACTTTGGGGGTGGGGTGGGGGGCTGTTTCTGTATTAATATGTATGTAGTCTGGCTGAGAAATTAGTATGGCTTTCCAAAAGGGAATCTGAATTTCACCAATCTTTCACAATTATCTGAGACTGCTGTCATATCTAGAGCTAACCCAGAGGTGCAGGAACAAGCTTTCTGCAGGAATTCACCTGAGAAATGAGTAGAGCTAATTGAGAGGAAACATGCTAGTGCATGTTAGCCTAATTCCTAATGTCCATGCCCACTAAGGTGGCTATTAAATCATTAAGCACCGCCACATAAACATATGTATTTAAAATAATAATTAATAAAGCATTATTAATATGAAGAAACTCTAACATGGGCTTTGACGATTAATCAGTGAGACTCATGAATGTTTTTCTAGTTTGAAGAAAATATGTGGACCCTTCCAGACCATTAGCAGGACAGTTTTTGAACCGTTTTCTACAGTTTCACGGGAAAATGACTGATTCCTTTAGTTTCCATTTATAAATACCATTGGCTCAGGTAGTTCTCCTTGTCAGTCATCCAAATCTTGAATTGGCCTACGAGCATTCCTGGAGAGCTGTCAATACCAGGTTTTGTTGTGCTTTCAGTAGGGTTGATAGAATTTCATTTTATGTTTCCTTATTACTATTTCCAGGGTCTCAACTGCTATATCTCTGTGCTTTGTCTAGCCCAGTGGAACTAGTGCAGTATCACAGGCTCCCAGAGACTAAATGCTAGCACCTGCCTTCTTGACCAGTATCACTTTCTGCTATAGTAGCATAGTTGCTTAGATTCTGTTAAAATGCCCTAGCTAGCTGTTGACACTGATACTGAAATAACGTGAACAAAATGCCATTCATTGGATATCCTACTGGCAGGGGAGAAAAAAGACAGCTGACATCAAACTCTCTTTCCTCTTTCCTTTATATCTTATATTTTTGTATGTTTCAAAATGAATGTTTGCTTAAACTTCCACTTTTTAGGCGTTTGCTTTGCTTGAAAAACTAAAACAACACAATTAGGTTGCTTTATCCTTCAGTGCCTTGTTAGAATATTTTCTGATTCCTGTATGCAGTGTAAAGAAATCTAGTCTGAAAAAGCTGTGAGATTGTGCATAGAGTTAGGTGCGTTACCTCCTGCATTTTCCCTTAATAAAACTATTCCATTGCCATGCATGCTTTGTCTCCCTTGCCTGTAATTGGCCAACAACATTAAAAGTAGAACAAACAACACAAAGCTCTCCAGTTTCTAAGATCAAAGAGAGATCTAAGAGAATTGTATTCTTCTTGCAAAATCAGACACATTTAAAGCGGCAAATGATGTCCAAAACAAAACTGCCCAAGGGCTCAGGATGAAAGAGCATGGCTTCCAGTCTGTTCCACATAAACGGTCCTGCCATGTTAAGACTGGGGCTGGAGGAAGAAGCAAACAGCAGCAACATCCAAAAGAATGGAAGGCTCCTGAGCCTTGGAATACACCGGAGATCCTGGTGGATATCATTCAGGGAACATATATCTAGGGAAATTCAGACATTTCATTTGGACTGAGATCTGTCTCTCCCTCTCCCTCTTTCTCTCTCATACAAATACTTATAGAATGGCCAAAAATCATGCTGTAAAAAAATGTCAGCGCCAAGATAAAAAAATAAAAACTGAATTAATAGATACTGTAAATATAATTAGCATTATAAGTACTATTAAAAAAATAGTTAACCATTTATAAAATGAATTGATCCAGCTGTATCTGCCACCCATCCTCTCTCACACACAATCCACTCTTTTGCATAGACAGAGTGTACACATATACGTATACTCTCTAGGACACATATACATTTCCCTCCTTTCTTTCTTCTTCCTTCCCAAAGCACCAATAGCTTTATTCTTACTCGCACCCCACAGAGTATATTGATAAACAGAACTAAGCTGAAGATATGCTGAAAAAAAACTACACTGCTTGAGATCTGTAATTTTTAGATTGCTGCTGAAAAAACAACATGAAGAGCAGATATTTATACCTAAATTTTTGTTTTACTATTCGTTCAATATTTGCTATTGTATCATATCTCCACCCTCCACAAGAGGGCTAGGTTTAGGCCCCAAGCATTTGTCAATTTAATAAATCAATCAGGTTTTCTCTGAGCTATTCTCAGTTGATATAATGAATTTTATTAGTTAACATGGCCTTATCTTACAAAGGTTGCTATCTGTCCATCACTGCCAGCTTGCTGATGAATAACACAATTAATTTTTCTGTTGTTAAAACAATAAATTATGTGTGTGTGTGGGTGTGTGGTTGGCATAGTACTAATGCAGAAATAATTCAAGAATTACCTCCAAAGCATACAATGTATATTTGTAAATTGCTATATACAAAATAAAAAGGGCATGAAGACTGAAGAAGTAAAATAAATCTGAATTTATATTTGATATAAAACTGCTTTTTGAAAACAACTAAAATTGAATGCAATTATTGGATCAAGAATCGTGTTTTAAAAAACCACTCAAGTCTTATTTTGCAGATGCAGATTTCATCGGGGGGGGGGGGACATAAATTTTCCATATGGTCATTAGAAAACATTCACAACAGAGCATTCAGTAATACAAAGCCAATGAACAATCATATGGCATCCTGAAGTTTTTGTCTTTAATAAGTATTTTGCAACATTAAACCCTGTACAAGTTTATTATTCTCCAAATGACAAAATAGAGGAAGCATGGATAACGAACAAGCCAAAGGTCATGGGTGGCCCTGGTGGCTGCAGGGGCAGTTTTTGCCCCAGTTTTGGCAGTTGGAGGAATTTTACCAGGCAAATAATGTGTTTTACATCTTGCATAGGCTTAAAGCACAATTGTACATCTGCTAATTCTCAAACAATGGGTAATTTGGGAGTGGGGAACAAATAGATGGCTTAGCCCTCCAAAGGGTTTAAGAAGATCATTTTACCCTTGAAATTTCCCCATACCACCATTTCTCCCAAACAGCAAAAGGAGAAAAAAGCTCCCTCTTGCTCCAGTGACCACATGTTATTACTACCTATGCTCCCTACAGCTCTCAGAAGCTGTAAAATATAAATATAACTTTAAAAGACAGTTTCCAGCTTCAAAGAAATTGCCCACCCTTAAAATAAAGTCATATCCTCTCATGCCACAGTAAAGTTCTCACTCTTAAAAGGCCAATGGAGTGGATTTTGCAATTGGAAGTAGGTTGTCCAATTTGACTGTCTTAAAAAGCTAAGCGGTATCAAGTAAGGTTAGTGTTATGGCTAGGTTGGGAATAGGGAGACCACCTTGAATGGGAAACCTATCTTGGGGGACTAGGGCTATATGATAGAGTTGGAAGTTGGAAAAGAAACAGAAAAAGAGAAAAAGCAATAGCAACCCAGTTCTCTACAATTTGCAAGAAGACTGCATGGATGTGTACATAAGATATAAACCGTCTTCCTTTCTACTCTTGAAAAGTACCACTTCATTTTGAATTAGGCTCCTATCTCTTTGAACTTAGACCGGACTTGATATTAAGCTATAAATTTTGTGGTGAACATTGTTGTTGCTGTTGTTGTTGTTGTTCCTAGCGTTTTTCTTGCAGGCACAAGGCCCACTTCCCCCCCCCAACCCCAGATCAACCAAATGTTGATCAATTGGTTGTGACAGGAATTCACCAGCTGGCTTGTCACCTGAGCCTGACATCATGGGCTGAGAGAGAGTGACTGACCCAAGTCACCCAGCCGGCTTTCATACCTAAGGCGAGACTGGAACTCACAGTCTCCTGGTTTCTAGCCTGGAGTCTTAACCACTAGACCAAACTGGCTCTCTTGTGGTGAACAATATACCTTTAACCCCTGTATCCTGGACAGTCCACCTCTTATCAGAGAAAATTCTGTCAAATACAACAATTTGGAGGTGAGAGAGAAATGGAAAGAACCAGAAATTTCCAGCAACCGTTGTTTTTAAAGTGAGATGACATCATGAGGAAGAAAAATCCAAGAATAATAGATATATAAGAGTTGGTTAGGGCAATCCAATCCTCCTGCTCACTACAGAATTCCAGATTAAAGCATCCTTGACTATTGGCACCAAGGTAAAATGGAATTATATCCTCTGAAGAATTGCAATCACTGTCAGCTACTTACACCTTGGTACAACTTTGCACAGAATGTCCTTGCTTGGGTTGAGTAGATCCAGGCTGTGATGTGGCCAATTAATTATTTCCTATTCCACTAATTGTATGTCTTAGCAAATTGTGTCTCATAGCCAATGTTCTTCATGATTCAAACTCTAGCCAAGGGCTTTGGAATCATAAACAGCATTCAATATGTATGATGTGCCCAGCTATGTTGTTCTTTGTAGTTGGGCTGCATAAGTTATTCTACTTTTAGGCAAGCTAGATCCTTTTTAAATCTTCATGGCATTGCACTCAGTGCCCCAATAACAATTGATTCTACTGCTGACTTCTAATTTTTTGTGATTTCTATTTGCCAATCTCAGCATTTGGCAATCTTTTCAATTCTTTGTCTTCAACAGTTTCTTGGAGCCCCTCTTTTGGAATGCCATCAATAAACTAAGAAGTTTTCAATGACTGCATGTTATGTTCCAGGTAACAATCAGCTTGAATTGTAAAAACCCATAAATTTTTTGCTCTGTCATTTTCAATTACTTTTGCTGTGATTTCATGCTTCCAGTAATTCTTATTGACTATCAATCCATACTTTTTCCATAAACGCCAGTGTGATATCTTCCCAACTCAATCATGCCTTTTTTTGTGATTAATTTGTGTGATTTTGCTGCATACAGTTATACAGGTCATTTTTCTTTTCATCCATATCTTGGCACAATAGGCATTTCCTATCCAAACTAGCCTTTTCTATTTTTGCCTTGATGACATTTGTGCAAAATGCTTTTTTTCTTTGGCAGAATAATAATAATAACAACAAAACAACAACCATTAGTCAACTGCAAAAGGCAGCTTCACTTGGATCAGCTTCCATCCTGCGACAATACCTTTAACACCATCAAACAACAACATCTGCCTATCCCAGGTCCTTGGGAAGGACTCAGTAGGTGGATAAAAATGCCAATCTAAACATTTGGCTGACTGTACGACCAACCATAAAAATAATAATTTTATTTCCTTTTTAAACATATCTTTCCTAACTCACCGTCATGTTCTGATATTGCCTGATTTCAATATCTTTCTGTATCTTCAGTATCTTTCAAAAAATGCCCATGTAGTGCCTGTTGTTTTTTATAATAGTGTTTATATGCCATTTCTTCAAAAAGTCTTTTCAGTAAAGTGTCTCTATTTGTCTTGATGTAATCATTTAGTCTTTGTTTTTCCCTTCTACAGCTTGTTTTACTCGGAAAAGTTCTTCCCCCTTCTCCTCCTCCTCCTCTTCTGAACAATGCTCACCAAATGCTGGTGTTTTAGGAACAATTAAAGCTTAATTCAAATGTATTATTATTGTTGTTGTTATTATTATTATTATTATTATTATTATTATTATTCTGAAATGAGATGAAAAGAGGAGAGTACTAGAGAGACAATGAATAGATTACTAGATTATGAGACAATGAATAGATTACTAATGTCTTAGAGGTATCAATATTGATAGTGGTATCAAACAACTAAGTGAAGTGAACTAATAGAACTAAGAGTGTGAAAGAGCTGCAGTGTGAAAAGAGGCCCAGGTTTGCTCAGTGGAAGACCAAGTCTATGTAACCCAAATCCAAAAAGGCAGAAAATTTCATTGCATAGAGAAGAAAGAAGAGTTAGCCCCAAGACAGACATCCAAGTACACATGGAACTTGATAAGCCATTTCCCTCCACAAAGGCTCAAGGAATAGGAGGAGGAGGGGGGGGTGGAGGAGGAGGAGGAGGTGGATAAATTCTAGCATTTTTCAGGAGTTGATTTTTATAGATGAGGTGGCAGAACACTGACTGGTACACTGTGGAGTTTTATTATCTTGGGCATTCAGATATGAAATAAAGAAGAGACTGCTGATGCTGAAGAAGAAGTAACAGTTGCTGATTTGCTTTTTGGATTCAAATAAGAGAAAACCTTTTTCTGTACGGATAACTGTTCTTCTCAACTACCTTTAGGAATCCTTTGTGCATAAATCCTTCAATTAACAAAACTCCCTGTGCCAAATTACTTTGCCTGCACATAAAAAGAACAGGAAAGAATAAAAATAATGTTTTGATAACCTGTAGGGCTTGGCGCAACCAGCAGATTGTGGTAATCAAAGAAAGGGATTAAAATAATTCCTGCCAAACTAATTTACTTGGCTTTCCACAAGGAGAATTATACACTGATGCAAAGTAAAATGCCATGGGATAACTCTGCTAATATCACACTTAATAAACCAACCTGTATGTTACACAAAATCTTATTTTATTTATAGTGTCGTTAGCAGTTATTTTAGTTTTGATCCTGGGCCTAAGAGAAGAGTACCCTTCAAACACAGTCCTTTGTAATTTACAGATCTTAGTCTTCTGCAAATACCATGGAAACTCCAAGAACTGTATCTCTTTTAAAACTATAGCTGTGGAAATTAAATTAAAAGAATGTTGGAAGTTCACCCAACCAACATGGTTCATATTATTATGATAAATAATATGGTATCTTACTATCATCATCATCATCATCATCATCATCATCATCATCATCATCATCATTTTATCCATAAAATGTAAGTATTTGTGTTCATCAATCTGGGTAGAAACTGGTTTTTTTTTTAAAGGATCAGAATAATACTTTCATTTCTCCTTGTTTCAGTATGCTTGCACCTCATGCATAAGCATTATGATTTTCAGACTTTTGTCAGACTTTGAAAAAAATAACCCGAAATTAGCAACTGGGCCTTGTAGCATCTTGTCTACATCAGATTGTAACTACAACTGAAAAAAGGGACTGGGATTAAAAAACAAGGCAGAGATGTTTGTGTTGAAACAGTCCTAACTGCTGAAGGCAGCACTTAAATTATAATACTTTGATATGTTAATTATTTATTATTTTAAATTATGCATCTTCTAACATTAAAGAGACAAGTAACCTATAATTTATCTTTCATTCAATGTGAAATGGTGTCTTTTTGTAATTCCTTTCTCTGCTATGTACAGAATTCTGTTTTGATATAAAACATTAACTGGTACTACGAATAGAAAGTAAAAGTGACATTCACTTGACAACTTGATTCTTCTAGCTTTATTTACTTAAAAAATAAACCTGACAACCCACTCAAAGATAAGACTTTAATTCATCCATCCATTCTAATAATTTCACAAAATCACTGAACACAAAGAATGCAACATAAAATCCTCAGGGTAGAATGGGCTTTTGTCATTGTTTGACCTCATATGTCACTTGAACATGAATGACAAGGAATCATAGTCACATGTAACTCTGTATGTGTGTGTGTGTGTGTGTGTATGTGTGTGTGTGCATATGTGTGTGTGTGTGTGTATGTATGTATAAGTATTATGGTTATAGTAGAATGTTATGTTGCTATCCTTTTTTTTTTTTTTTAGGTGCTTACTGAAGTTTCATAAGCAAAAAAGCAAATTAGAACAAAAGTTGCTCCAAGCATTTCCATCGATGACTTAAGAAGATCCCTCATATTCAAGGCAAATGGACAATAGGACTGTATGATTGCCTTTTTCATGAGGCATTCATTTAGCTTAGGTGAAGGCATTTTGTAAAATGCACATAGTATAAGGAGACTTCTCTATTTGCTCAGCTGAAATCAATGCAGTGATCTGTATAAGGAGAGCACAAGTACTGTACTTTCCTTCCTGAATGCTGACAAAGGGGATTAAAGATTTTGAAGAGCACAGCTTTGGCATCTGGCTTAGGAACACATATGTGATTAGATGTGATTGCAAGTGCTGGGCAAAGACTGCCCAAATTCTCCCGAAGACCTGAATCTGATGTCTGAAAAGATCCTGGATGAGGTTGTCCATCCTAAATCACCTGCTTAAAGGACTTAAAGGAGGGCCCTTTCCCTCATGGTACTTCTTCAGTTAAATAACTGTTCTGGAGTATGAGGTGGGGGAAAAGGAGGATTTCCTTTACATTAATAAAAGACTAGCAAACCATCTTCCCTTTCATGAATTTTCCTTTCCCCTGTTCTTTAACTGAGAAGGTAGTTGAAGAACAATCACTGTGCTGCAGCCTTGTCCCATTCTATTCTCGCCCTTCTTTCCAGGGAACTATTTGTTTAGAATTTGCTTCGAAGAATTCTGTCCAAGAACACTCACTCAGAATAGCTGCCTCCATTGCAGGATTTTGCAAGAGTGACTTCAAGTTTCTAGAGAGAGATGGAAGAGGATGGCTGCTTGCATAAGGAAGGAGGAAGAAGCTATATAGTTTTTGTTGATAAGGTGAAGAGAATGATCCAGAAGGTTACCAGATTGATGAAGATGATAATTTGCCTGACTTGTGTTGGGAGAGTTCTCCTCTGCTCCACAGCAAAATACGCTGGGATGGCCCTGTTAATATGATATTTAATAAACCAACCTATATGTTGCACAAAACCTTCTTTTGTCCAGAGTGTCTCTAATAGATGTGTTCAGTATTAAGCTTGATCCTAAGACTATAGTGTTATTCAGACAGAAACTAGTCTTGCAACTTACAGATCAGGTGTGTATGATGGGTGGGATTGATTTTCCCACTCAGGATGGTCACCTTTCAAGGCAATATTTGTTTATTTTATTGCTTTTAACCTTGTAAGCCACAGAGTTCTTTCACAACTGACCATCCTTATGAATTTATTAAATACATAAATTCTTTTGAAGGGTAGCTTCACTCATCCCACATCCTTGCAAAGATGCAACATAATTGCTTGCAGGATCTTCTCCCATGCACAGAAGATTGTTCTACTGTGATCTAAGCAATGCTTTTCTCCACTGGTGCTCCCAGCAGAAGTGTCTTTTGTGCATATAAATCCATGCATGTGAAACATGGGAATACCACAAAACAGCCATGATGAACTATCAGTAAGATGCAGTTGCCCCAGAACTTAAAGAAGGGGGCATTTCCTCATGGTACTTCTTTAATGAAAGTGCCTCTCCAAATGCTAGTATTATTATTTTTAAAAAATTCTGAATGTTTTAGTTTCAAGATATGCATACATAACTCATACAATGCATGTACGTACATATATAAAAATATATATTTTAGCCCAGTTCCCCCTGATAAGATGCAAACAGCAAGACACCTGGTAGTTCAGTATCATACCTCATACAAGAAGAGGAAGAGGAAGAGGAGAAGGGAGGGAGGGAGGGAGGGAGGGAGGGAGGAAGGAAGGAAGGAAGGAAGGAAGGAAGGAAGGAAGGAAGGAAGGAAGGAAGGAAGGAAGGAAGGAAGGAAAAGGTAATAAAATAAAATATTGTGTCTCAATATTAATGTTCACATTAGCATTAGCAGTGATTCTGCTGCCCTTTGTAGTGCCAAAAAGGATTGAGAAACTTCTTGTATACACATTAGAAGATAGGATTATTTTGCTGATACAGCGCAAGGAGATTAAATAAATGGGTATAAAATCTTCTCAATCATTGTAGCTGAATTAGATTTATTTTTCTCATTCCTTTAATAAATCCTTTAAGTACGCATTCAGTCTCTCAATGATTTCTGACAAAGCTCGGACACTCAGACTGGGAATCGCCTTAATTTAAAGTTCCAGTAATGAATATTTAGGTGCCTTATCAGTGTTGCAGGCTTGGTAGATGCTTGATGTACTGTGTCAGTTCTTTTCAAGAGTATTTGAGAGAGAGAGAAAAAACAACAACAACATTGATATGTAGTTTCACAAGTTACCCAGCTTTTATTTCCTCTTATAGAAGATTAGAGACGTATACAGTATATTTGGTGAATGATGGATGAGGAGAGTGTGTTTTAAATTTGGAACCCTCAGACCACTAACAGAATAATGCAGGACTTTCTGATACTTTTTTTTCCCCTCCTGCTCAAAGCAACTAGTGGATGTTAATGGAACAATATACTGGGGGGGGGGGGGAAATCTGCCCATAAATATTCAATATTCTTTTTATCTAATGCAGCACACTAACATCAACCATAAGAGTCACCTTGTCACCTTGCCCTTCAGACAGTCATATTTCAATTTTCCCTTTCAGATATGCATTTAACCTTCTAAATCTCTTAAATGATGAGCATAGAGTACATAAAGGCCCACATAAAAGAAGGATGCCTTATTTAGATATGCCTAGTTCCAAACTATTAGGAGTTTGAGGGCAAACACAAGTACTTTATACTGAGACATGGCCTCCGAGCCAGGCTAATTCTGAATAAACTGATGAAATAGTCTAGCTATTTGTTCTAGTTAGAGCCAGAAACAGAGCTAATTTGGTGTAGTGTAGCACCAGGCTAGAATCCGGGGCATTCTAGTCCTGCCTTAGGCACAAAGCCAGTTGGGGGAACTAGGCAAGCCACTTCTGAAATCTTGCCCAGAAAACTGCAGGGACTAGTCCAGGCAATCACCAGGAGACAACACTGACTCAACAGCACAAAATCCAGGAACAAAACAACAACAAAAAAGCCAGGAACAATTTTTAAAGGAAAACTGTAGAGATAAGGAAAATGACCTTGAAGGAGATATGCAAGATATGTACATTTTCAAACTTTTCCACAAACGTATCCACCAAACTGATGCTGAAGGATGATCTCTCAAACTATTTCTCAAGAGCATTATTACATTTTAGGTGTGACCTAAATTCCACCCCCCACCCCCCGATTTAAAGCATTGAAAGCCAGGAAGGCCGGATACCATTAAAGAAGTATTGCCCTAGAGGGATGAATGATAAATAAAAGATTCACACAGACTCAGTGGCTACCTTGTTCCACAACATTTCATTAGAATTTCTCTTTTTTTCAGTCCTCCAGGTAGACCAGATCAGGAAATCAAATCTACAGGAAGGCTAAAATTACTTCCCCCTTCTTATACTTATTAGAATTAGAGAGGTGTTTGCCTGAGCCTCTTCTGAATATTTTCTGTCTGTTGTGGACTTAAGATTACGTTTCACTCCTGGTCACTTTGGTAACAGATCTTGCATGTCTCCGTCAAGGTCATCTTCCTTTACTCTCTATGCTTTTCCTTTAAAATAATTCTGAATGCAAATTGGAAAATGTTGGTCTCTGTGTGTGTGGATTCTTTGCCTGCACTAATTTTTAGCTATAAACTCCTTTGCCTGAAAGGATTTATCTATTTTTTGAGATATTTTTGTCTTAGAACTTTCATGCAACAATTATTGTATTCCATGTCATACACACACACACACACACACACACACACACACCATTTTACCTCTTAACCAAAGAAATTTAAGTAAATATTTGCCTGCTTAAAATAAGAAAATGAGTGATGATCTTGGAAAGTAGAGACAAAGAACACTTCCATACTCCACTCTTAGACTGCTCCTGTTCTGGACTGAGGTTGGATGGACTCTAAACTACCTTGAGAAAATTCTGTCTGGATGTGGGTGCTTCAGAAACAGCTTCCCAGATGTTCACTCTGTATCCCTCCATTTATTGGACAATTTCTTTGTTACTATGCCCTCTCTTCTTTCTTTGCCAGGAAATCAGTTGCCAATTTTTGTTCTTTCTGTAAGAGACTCTTAGTGGACAGATATGGAAAAACTTAATGCTGTTTACAAAAGCCTTCGACAATACGCTGTTTACAAACTTTAAGTATCAAAATGCACATTTATGCAGGCACTACAAACAGCACTAAAATAAAAGTTCCTTTTTTGCATTTTCCCAGATTTAGTTCTCTAATGCTGCAGCTACTGTTATCAATAGAGTTCCAGGAGTGTAGTGGTTATTATATTTACATCAGATTCAGAAGATCACTGACTGAAAACTGGGCATAAACATTTTAAATACTACTTTTCTTTCTCTGAACTACTCCCTTTCCTGCTTTTTTTTTTAAATCATTACTGCACCAGTTCATATTTTTTGTTATCATTTGAATTAGAAGTGTTTTACCCCATTTCTCAAAAATCCAAATAAATAAGGACTTATCACTGCAATTAATCAATGCAATTAAATGTCCTATAATGAGGGACATTTCTACACATCCTACTTCATATAGTATCCAATCAAATTGCAGGGTTTTGCCTAGAAAAAGTATAGTTCAGTAGCTAAAGCAGATAGCAGTGCTTAAGCTTCCATGAGAGAAAGAAAAAGAAAGAAAGAAAGAAAGAAAGAAAGAAAGAAAGAAAGAAAGAAAGAAAGAAAGAAAGAAAGAAAGAAAGAAAGAAAGAAGGGAGGGAGGGAGGGAGGGAGGGAGGGAGGGAGGGAGGAAGGAAGGAAGGAAGGAAGGAAGGAAGGAAGGAAGGAAGGAAGGAAGGAAGGAAGGAAGGAAGGAAGGAAGGAAGGAAGGAAGGAAGGAAGTCAAATATGGAAGAGGAAAACAAGACATAAGTTGTATTCACAGTAGGCTGCTAGTGGGCAGAAAACAATATGGTCTGTTCCTGCTTTCCAGAAAATGTTGTTGGCCTGTACTTGCAACCAGCAACCTGGGAGTGGGGATATGCCCTCAGATCAAAGTCTTCACTTGACTGTGGAATTTCTGGGCAAATTTTGGGCCAGGCACTAATTCTTGTCCTAGCCTACCTCATGGAATAGCTGTTGTGATGATGAAGTGAGAGGAGAATTCCATGTGCCATCTTTAACTTCTGGAGCAGCGTTTTCCAACTTTAATAACTTCAAAATGTGCGGGGTACATTACCCATAATTTTCATCAATGAATATAGTGGCTGGAGAATGCTATATGCTAAGTTCATGTATCTGGAAGCTGCCAAAATTGGAAAACCCTGTTCTAAAGGAAAGGTGGGCTATCACCATAAGAATGTCAGGGATGATGATCATGGAAAGGTAACAAGGATAGGACAAATTCAGTTATACTACTAAAATCTTGGTTATAACCAAAACGGAAGTTTAAGGATAAAAACCAAACGCTGTAAGGATTTTATATCATATACATTCTATTTCTCTTGTCTCTAAAATATGTGTTGACAAGGTTCTCTAGCCAAAATTTTGAAGGGACCACTAACCAACATTTAGAGGATTAGGAATGACCACAAAAATATTCTTAAATAAAAGTAAAAATCCTTTGAAATGTGACCCATCCTTTAAATAGAATGGAAAAACAGAACTGTAGACAATGATTAGTTTATATTAGCCTTTCTCTGTTAAAATACATATGTTTCTATATTAGGTTTTAAATGTCAATATGATTATTTTTTTTTAAGTCAGTTTATGCAGACTTATTACTACAGTCTGCAATAAAAACATAAATTCAGAAATAAGGGCCTAAAGAAAGAAAGAAAAAAATGCTTTTGACTTTGGTTGCTTTCACATTCTTTTGTGATTTGTATCCTCACTCCATGAATATTTTAGAGACTGAATTTTCCAGCAGTTATGTTTGCTGAATAACACATTTTGAACTAATGCTAGACAAAATGCTCAGAAAGCAAAATCTAAAGACACCAAGAGGAGATTCTACAGGCTGCATTTCATTGCTTTGTGGACATTTCTAAGGAATAGAAAAGCAATGTTGCTCTGCAGAAAGTTCCATTTATCATCCAGCCTTCTCCAGACGGGAGCAAGCACCGGGGGAGGGCAATTGATGTTACAAGTATGAAGATGCAGGTATGGTTCTTGTATCAGATGTTTTGATGCCATTATATAGTTGTGCCATTTGTGTGACGATATCATAACGTGGCTTGTCATCCATGCCACTGTTCTCCAACATATCCTCCAGATGGGTTTGGGCTAAACTTCTTGAATTCCCACCCATTAGTTCCAACGTATCTATCATGCAGCAGAAACACTCCATTAAGCAATGTATCCTAATACACAAGGATGTAGTACAAATGAAATCAACATCACTTGGTACTGTAGTTTTCCTGCGTCACTGCAAAGCAATTGCAAGGAAACTTACTTTCACGTGAGGGTGAAAGCAAAAGTTATCATGAAAAGGGTTTATTGGGAAAATATAGGAAAAAAAGAAAGCAACAATTGCACAACATTCCAAATAAAATTGGAAATAGTATACAATTATTTTAGTTGAACTGGTTACTTATTATATTCCTAAACAAGATCTTGAATTTCAACACATGTTCAAGGTTCATTGGACAGAATATAGTTGGAGAGATATGATCAGAGATATGATTTTGCTTAGATGTTGATGGGCAGGTCTTTATTCTTCCTTTGAATATTTATTCTCAGTTTTACAGAACATGGAAGGCAAATTAGAGCTACCTCTTTGGGGAGACTAGGTTTTATCACGATCTTATTTCATCAAGGCTTTATGTCATGGGTCTTACTTAGCACCTGCTTTTTCTCCAGGTAGGCTGCATGACTTTCTCTGCAACAGTAATTCAGCATAAGGTGGACTATGAGATCTTTTTTAAGCAATGATGACTGGAAACCATAATCAGAAGTTAGAGTTTTCTGTATATCCTAGCTGGTCTAGTCATTGTTCAGAATTGGCAGCCCAAATATTGGTAGCCAAAACCAGAAGGCATCTCAGACTGCATCATGCAACCATAGAAGGTTGCTGAGGGCCCTTTGGGGAAATCCGTTGGCTACTACATCACTCCGTCCTCCCGCTGCTTCTGGAAGGAGGATGCTTCTCTTCTCTTCTCTTCTCTTCTCTTCTCTTCTCTTCTCTTCTCTTCTCTTCTCTTCTCTTCTCTTCTCTTCTCTTCTCTTCTCTTCTCTTCTCTTCTCTTCTCTTCTCTTCCCTTCCCTTCCCTTCCCTTCCCTTCCCTTCCCTTCCCTTCCCTTCTCTTCTCTTCTCTTCTCTTCTCTTCTCTTCTCTTCTCTTCTCTTCTCTTCTCTTCTCTTTTTCAATTATTCCACAATACTTTCTTCCACTAAATGAAATTTAAGCTTAGCAAGTGCAGATTTACCAGGTTATAATCATTCAGCCAATATATTTTAAAACAGAAGTCAAAATTAATGCATGCTTTCAGTTGTGTCATTAATGCATTGTCATCCAAATTGATAACAGCTGTTATTTGAGGAGGAAAGAAGAAACATGAATATTTGCAGTTAGCTATCAGTCATGTATGATTGTGCCTTCTCTTTTAGGTAGTGTTCAACAGTGTCAGTGACTGAAAGAATTAGCATCTTTCCTTTCCTTTCCTTTCCTTTCCTTTCCTTTCCTTTCCTTTCCTTTCCTTTCCTTTCCTTTCCTTTCCTTTCCTTTCCTTTCCTTTCCTTTCCTTTCCTTTCCTTTCCTTTCCTTTCCTTTCCTTTCTTTTTTTGCTTCAGAATAACCTCCAATTAGGGATTGCTAGACAGTTAAAAATCCTTCATGTAAAGAGCACTAAAAATGAAATTGATACAGAGGTGATCTACATTATCACTGGCCAAGCCATATCCATATGTTATAAAATAAGGGTGAGTGGTAGATACCAAGCAATGCTATTTGAGCAGTAATGAACACTCCCTTGTAGCTTACAAAATAATATCACAACAGGGGTGATATGGAGATCTTTGCTGTAAAAGTCTTTGTGCATAACACAGAGAGAAATTCACTATGATGAAATAATGTATTAGTAAGTTGATTTAATCAAATGAGTTATTATTTAAGAGCGTGCATGAAACAGAAAACATGTTCCCCAAAATTTCATGAACAGAATGGTTCAGGCATGGAATGTTTTGTACATCCCTTGTCATTAATGTAAGTTATCTAAACCCTACACCAGAGGCAGGAGGGGTGGATCATCAACCACTAGGTCAGCCTATCCAGTCCATGAGGCCTCAACTGCAATTCCTTCTGCTAGGTCAAATTCCATCCTTTCTCCATTATTAGGGGTGAGAATGGGCTCTCCATTTGGGGAAAGTATAGAGCTGTTGTTATAAAAGAGACTCTTCTGAGTATACTTGCCATTTTATAGCAGCTGTTCCCAAAAAGCCCAATAATGTCATTGAACAGGACCTAAATTTAGTCCCAACCCAATCACATAACCCAGCTCAGAAGAAAATCCTTGGTTCAAGTTCTTAAGGAGATTGCATGCATATAATTCAAGTTTTTATATATATATATATATATATATATATATATATATATATACACACACACACACTGTATACACACACACACACACACACACACACACATAGACATATATATACATAGACATATATAAACAAACTTATAATTATACCATATAATTCAAATAATCTCCTTAAGAACTTGAATTATATGATGTAATTATAAGTCTTATATAATTATAAGCCTTTGAGTCAGTTTTTGACTCCTGGCAACTACCTGGACAAGTCCCTGCAGTTCTTTTTTTGGCAAAGTTTTTCAGAAGTGGTTTGCTCCCGAGGGCTGAGAGACAGTGACTAACCCAAAGTCTTAAGAATATATGATATAAAAAGTAATGCAGAAAATTTAACAATACAGTTTATTCAAACATACACAAAATACAAGCAAACCCTAGGATTCTCCCCCTTTGCATGTGTGCATGTGTAATAACATTGTGTTAATAAAGCATTTTGTCCTGAAGAAAATCTGTTTATGTGGTTACTGTCAACCTCAACTTGATGGCACATAATCAAGTGTGAATAATAATATTGTTAATGCATGCATGTACAGTGCTCATAACAATAACATGTCCTGTTGCTTCTCTCTCTGAGTTTTGCTACCACAGTAGTTTACTGTTTTCAGAGCACCCACCATATACAACTTTAGCTTTTGAAGCACTGATTGCATGGTTATGGGCAATTATCCCTTTGGTAGCTGGCTGTTTTTGTTCTTCCTTTTGTTTTATTTGTGTTGCCCAGAAATTCCCAAGAACAAATCAATAATGTGCTTACCGCTATCTGCACAAGAAACATTTAAGTCCTTTGAACTTGGAATGTTATAAACAGGTGTATGAAAACACATAACCATTTATTATTTGTGCAGTCATGGAATGAATGGAAATTGATTCAAGTGGGCCTCATTCAGTTCATTTAAAAAAAAAGGGGGGGGATTTCTAAGTCACATTTCCAGTCCTAACCAAGGCCTCCCAAAGCAATTTACAATATATTACACAGTAACTCCATTAAGCAATTTACAACATTATAAAGGCTTTTAAAACAAAGATTAAAAGCAAAAACTTTAAAGTAAAGTAAGTGAAGTAAACCTTCAGTATTCCAATTTTCTGTGGTGAAAGGAAAGGGTTTTTTGTTGTTGTTGTAGTTGTTGTTGTTGCCTGCTAAAAGTCATCATGAATAACTTTAGTCTATTTTGTTCAGGAAAGAATTTGGTATGCAGATTGCACTACAGGAAAGGTCCAGCCTTGAGTTCCTTTTAGGTGAGGAACACAACATAGAGCATCTGACAGTAACTTCTTAGCCTGTCTGATCCAACATGTTTTCTGCCTGAAATATAGCACCCAAAAACACTTCCCACCTAAAATCCAGTGCATCTTACAATCCAAATTTATTTTGGCCCCAATCACAGAAAATTACACAAATGTCTGTCCCTTCCTTTTTATGTTGTGCAATAATTACTGAACTTCATGGGCTGGAACACATCCATCCCAACAGTTTCTTTGAAGAGGCTGTACAACATTGTGCATGTTGTATATACACAAACACACAGCATATACCCAACACAGTCTTCTCTTTCACTTCTCTCTCACTGTCAAGGATGCTCAGCCACAGCTGCCTTGGGGGTGGGGTGATATGGTGTGGGGAGATCTCCCTTTTGGCAACTTGCACTCTCCTGGATCTGGTCCTTGCTGGCTTCTCCAGATCTAATCAGCTTCTTGTCAGCTTTTTGGCTCTGCCAGTACTCCAGCCATCACTCTTAGCTCTTTTGGTTTCAATCATCTTTCCAGCTGATGATTTACTTTAGGGGTGGAACTTGCCTGTCAACCACCTTCCTTGAACCCAAACTACAGGCAGGCACATAGCATGGAGAAAAGCCTTTTGTGTGTTCTCTCTTTATCTCATAAGTAGTCTTCTAATGGGAACATTGTATCTCTTAACTCCCTTTTGTCTTCTGACCCTGACTTAAAAGTAATATTTCTCTTTCTTTAAAGCTATTTTTCCCCTTACTCTTGATTAATTGTTTGTCTCACTTTAAATCTCTGTCTCCTTTATATCTCCTTGGGTTGCCTTGCTAAGCTAACTGTTTCCTTTTCTTTTTCCTAGCCATTTCTTTCAGGCTTGGCTTCTCAGAATCAAGCCTGTTTCCACTGAGCAAAGTCCCTAGATATGTTTCTGCTCCTAAGTTTCTGTTCTTGCATCCCATAACTTCATGCCTTTTATATCTTTTTTTTTTAATACCATGTCAGGCTCATCCATTGGGGATGGGGAGAAAGGGCATCAAAGAAACTAAGATTGTGGCCATGATCACATGATCAAAGCCAGACCCAGCACATGCCATCTTGATTTTTTTGACTCCTTACTCTAGACTTTGTTTCTTCCTCTCACCTCTTCAGAGTGACCTCCCACTTTCATTCTGAAGGTCCCCAATTCTGATTTCCTTGCAGGTTCCATTTCATTTGGTGAGAACTACTTTTATCTCATCCAATAATCTCCCCTATTTCTCCCCCTCCCTTTTTTTTTTTTTTTTTAATAATTGTGGCTTCTTTCCTCCCTTTCATATTTCCAACCCTAGGCACCTAGATTCCTACACCTATGTTATTTCCTTGCTTCTCATTGCAAACTCTTACTAGTTTGCATTCATCTTCCCAGTTTATTGCAACCCCTTATATTACAGTAAGATTTTGCATTCATCTCTGTTGAGATTTCTCTTGCTATTTTTGCCCAATGCTCTAGCTTGACAAGATTCTCCAAAATATTGAAGCTGACCCCTAAGATATTTGCTATCCTTCTAGATTAGTGTTGCCTGAAAATTTTATAATCATATTTTTCTAACCCCTCATGCTGAAATATGATGAACAAAGCCTATAATAGAACCCTGTGGGCACATCAGTCAATACTTCCCTCTGGCTTGATGTAAACTTTTTGATGCATATGGGTTGGGTATAAGAGTTCAAACAGTTCTGTATCCTTCCAATGGTAGGATATCCTAGGCCACATTTGTCACCTTATTTGCAAGAATCTCATGGGAGGTTTTATGGAAGTCAAGGTATGGCTGCTACATTCTTATGGTCAACTAAACAAGTCATTCTATTCACAAGGAGATCAGATTGGTTTGACATGATTTATTCCTGATGAACATTAGATTGTTTTCTATTCAGCCTTTTCTAAGACCATAAAGATAAAGGCCAACATTTTGCAGTGTTATAGAGAAATACCCTTGTTATTGGGAAAAAGGTCAACATCTGAAAATCTTGCTAAGGAATCTTAGGCAGGCAAATGGAAAAAAGGAAAGCAACAAGAGCAGTAATATTTTCCAGTTCTTGGCAGAGTTCCCCCCCCCCCCCCCGAGGACTAGGACTGAGATTCTAAATTCAAGGAACCTGAGAATACACAGCATTACATTTCTGCTGGAATGTGAAAAAAAAAAAGTTGAGAGGAATTAAGAATAGGACAATCTGACAATATTATGGTATGAAGCATTGTTCTATTTTGTGCAATAGCTCTAGAAGCTTGGAGGACTTTCAGACTAATCACAATATAGTTCAGAATAGAATCAATATAAATAGAAAATACAGAACAACACCAAGCTGTTATCTTGTTAGTTTTTCTTTGAAAAACGCAATGAGTAATCAAATATTGCATGTCCACAGAGCGACAAAAAATTAATTTGCTGACACATAGTGAATGCCCTTATTATCTTGACTTTTAACAAACAAACAAACAAACAAAAGTCCTGCTTGCCTCTGCATCAATAAAACTTATTGACAGCTATATAATTTTATGGTCCATAAAAGCTTCCTTCACTATGTATAATTGCTAAGTGTTTCACATAGTGATTATTAATAGCAAGAAAATTGTCAGAAGTGGCCTTTTATCACTTCATCCGTGAATGCTGATGTCATAACAAATAAATTTCCCTTAAAGTGCCAGACTGTTCATTGCCATTTTTGCTACAGCTACAACATATAAACATGCATCTGCAGCTGTGGAGGCTGTGGGCATATATATTCTGTGCATATGAACAGTAGCCATCCCATGCGTGTTCATTAACCTTTCTTGGACCAGTTCTGAAATGGAAAGAAAAGCTATTCTTTGGATTCCAAACTTATCTCAGAGTTCCAAGGAGACCTCAGCCATGAAAGCTTATTGGGTGATTTTAGGCCAATTTGTTTTTCCTGTCTTGTTGGGAAAAACTGGAGGAGGGAATGTTAGATATGATACATTGAACTCCCGAATGAAATGTGGGATATGCATCTAATAAGTAAAATAAATAAGAAATAAAACATGCCAACAAAAGACTGCCATTAGAGAAAATAAGGAGATACACGTATCAGGGAATGTCACTGACAAAAATATGTATCTTGGAGAAAAGATGCTCACCAATTTGTACCTATGGAGAAATTACATAAAATTAACATTCGTTGATTTATATATGTTTTTGTTTGGAATAGTGGGATGATGTGGAATCAAGAATTTAGTCTTTCTTCAGGTTCACACAATATCTTCAGTATATTTGCATGTGCTAGACAGTTCCATCAGTACATATATAGGATAAAATAAGTGCTCAAACACAGATGACAACAATGGAAATACTTATCGAAGAAGAATGATTTGTACTCAGGAAAGCAAAACAAAACTGAGTACTCCTTGATTTGACTCAGCACTGTGTGTAGTAACATTTCATTCAAAACAGTTAGAATTAAAACCAGGGGTGGGGGAGAGGGGAGGCTGTTTCATTGTTTGTTTTAAGCCTTAACTTTCAATGTTGAAAATGAGCATGTTTTGGAATGTCTGCATAGTTCGTAAAACTAAGTTAGGCCATGTAGGTTTCCTCTCTTGTCCTTTTATATAGTGTCATTTCAAATATCTCATATTGTAGAGTTTTAGCTGTTTTACAATATTTTAATACAATTCATTGATGCAGTCACGTGGGGCAGCAAATAAAAATCTACCCGCCCTCTCACCTTTCTTGGCAGAGAATGGTAAGCTTATAATAACTCTGTGGTGGTGAAGAAATTCAACAAGTGTTGACTTATGACCAAAAAGCAAAAGAGAAGAAATATCCCAGCCCAAACCTTGAATAGGGAAGATGATGATCACCGAAAGATACAGATGAGGGTTACATGGATTTTACCAGCCTTACATGGCAATGAATGGCAGTATTCATCACAAGAGAAGAAAACTACGCTGAATGAATTAGGTAGTCAAAACTTGTCAAGGGTTACTTTTATGTTTATTCATTTGCTACAGAAAATATGTTCAAGGGCATAAACACTCAGAATTTTTTTTTTTTTGCAGGGTCATTATAATAAACACTGATGCAGTTTCCATTGTGTTAATAATCTTGCACGGAGAATGTGCTGAAATGTTCCAGTTTTTATCTGGATACTCCTTTGTCTCTTAATGTCCAGCTCTTTTCAGGATCTTCTACAGGGCCTTCATATTTTCTGAATTTATTTTTACAGAAAATCTAGGCAGCCCCACTATCAATGGACTATGGGTAGCAAACAGTAAAACAATAACAATACGATTAAAACAGAACAGCTAATGCAAAATGGTTCCTATAGAAACTGTTTAAAGCAAAAATATAATGGCATCCTCATTCACCCTGGGCCAAAGGCATGATGGTATAACACTATTTTCACTTGCTTACAAAAAGTGAGGATGGTGGGGGCTGCATATACCTCTAGGGAAAGAGAGTTTCATTAAGTGGGAGCTACTGTGGAGATAACCTGCCATTTTTCCCATAACCCATGTTCTTCAGAAATGGGGGTGGGGGGAGAGGAAACTCTTAGCAGAGTTTCTTATGATGATCAAAGGGGGGGGGGGAGGATTCTCTCTTGCCAAGCTGTTGCCTGACATAATCTGGTGCTGCTGATGTAACCAGCACTTTGAATTGGACCCAGAAGCCTATCATAAGTAATGCACCAATTTTAGAATAGTTGCTATTTGGCACTGGCAGGATTGACTTGCCAGCACTTTAGTGACTGCATTTTGTATCTACTGTAGCTTATGCTACCTCACATAGAACATGTTTCAGTAGTCCAACAGAGTGATCATTAAGCCATCAGTTACTATTGCACCTGGATTTAAGTAGGGCCATAATTGATGCACCAGCCAAAGGAGAGCACCTCCTGGCTACAACTTCCACCTGATGTTTAAGCAGGAGCTGGTAGTCCAGGAAGACTCCCAAATAATGGACCAACTCCTTTGGAGACAGGGCAACCTCACCCATGTGATGGAATGGTTTGGTGAAGGCTGCACTCAGGGAGATAAGCATTTCCTTAGCCCCCAAAAAGAGTGTGGGAAGGTGAAGAGGATGAGACTGGCACCACCCTAAGGAATTTGCAATGTTTGCTTGCTGGCTTGGGAGTTTAGATTCACTGGCGAGATTGATGTCAGGTTCAGCTCAAAAAACTCCACAAGACAATACAGATATAGTTCTATAGCATTTATTAGCTTTCACCTACAAGACAGAAATCTCACCAGACTTAATCTAAACTCCCCTAGCACCACTGACTACTAGTATCCAATCAAGTAGGAATGGAAGGCACTTTAAAACTGTGCCTCCCATTCCCAACCTTTGGAGGTGGGCTAGAAGGATACTACAGTTGATACTACTGAATGCTAACAAGTGGTCTAGATGGACAAAGAGAGGTGCATTCCTTTTATCTAAGCTTCAGTGAAGGTCATCTACCAGAGTGAGCAATGCAGTTTCTGATTCATAATCAGGCCTCAATCCTTACTGAAAAAGGTCCAGATAATCTGTTTCATCTAGAATTTTCTGTAGCTGATTCCCCACCTTCTTTTCAACAAACATCCCTAAAAAAGGAAAATTAGAACCTGGATGAAAGTTAAATGATTAAATAGTCAGATCCAAGGAAGACCTTTTTAGGAAAGGGGACACCACTGCCTCTTTTAAACTGAGTGGCATGATCCCCACCCTCAAGGAGGTACTGATTTTCTTCTGGAACGAACCATTCATGCCCTGCCTGGCTGCCTAAAGGAATCATGATGAGCATGGATCAAGTCCACCAGTAGTGGATTTCAAGCTACAGATGATCTTATCCACTTCCTCAGGCTGTACAAGCTCAAAGAAATCCCAGATAAGATGCCACTTCATTCACCACAGTGGTCTCTGCCCAAGTGAAATCCAACCCTGAGCAGATATGAGTGACTTTATTCACAAAGTAGCTGCAATTGGTTGTATATCCCAAAATAGCTCAGGAATTCTCATTGCAAATCTTGCAAGTCCAGAAACAGGTAGAACAGTGAATGCAAAATATGCACAATTTTTAGAGACAATACATTTGAAGACGTGTATGTATCTTCAACCCACCCACTTTTAGTTCTTGCATATGCAGGTTATATGCCTGTAAGAAACTATAACTGAAAGTCGAGTGTTAAATATTGGAATAAAATACAGGTAGTCCTCACTTAGCGACCATAATAGGGACCGGAAAATTCATTGTTAAGCAAGGTGATAGTTAAGTGAGTCGTGCCCACTTTTATGACCTTTTTTGCAGTGATCATTGTCAGGCTTCTCCCATTGCCTCTGCTTGTTGGAAGCCCCCTGGGAAGATTGCAAATGGCAATCACATGACCCCAGGATGCTGCAACTTTTGTAAGTGCGAGCTGGTTGCCATGCATCTGGATCACAATCACGTGACTGTGGGGGTGCTGCAATGGTTGTAAGTGCAAGGACCAGTTGTAAGTCCCTTTGTTCAGCACCATTGTAACTTCGAATAGTCACTAAATGAATGGTTGTTAAGTGAGGACTACCTGTAAATAAAATTTGCTGGCAAATCACTAGTGAAATTGCTTTTAAAAACAGTATTTGATAAAGCTGCATACATTCATGAAGATAGTGTGCAGTAAGCAGATACTGTTCAAGTCTTATACAAAAGATCAAGTCTTATACATTTTGGGAAAGCATATTTCAAAATCAGTAAAACAGCATTTAAAACAAAAAAGATTCTGCACATCTCAGATGTTAAGATCAAGTTTAGAACATTCACATTTGAAAACTGAGTTGATGAATGTAGAAGAATAAACTAAAATGTCATAAAATGAAATATGCTATTGTTCAAGAGTAGTGCAGCATTATCTATCTGATATCCACAAGTCTAGAAGCACAAATGTTCCAGTTTCACTGATTACTTTGATACTATTTCATTCAATGTTTTTAATATATCTTTATTTCCTTTACTCAAAACTTTAGGATTCAAACATTTACAATTTGCAATCTAATTTTCACTTCAACTTTATATGACAGTGTTTTTCATATAAGTTTTGCACTTCAAAAGGTTGTAATAATACTTTATTTTTTCTTGTCAAATTATCTGCAGCTGGATTAAGTTGTGCTGAACAATAGACTTAATGGTAATTGTAAGTTTATGATAAGTTAGTTTTGGTGCTTGAGTTAAATGATGTTATGCTGTTATTGTGATACATGGGCAACTTGTTTGGGGTAACAGCTGCTACAGAAACATGTAGATTTGGTTGTGACATTGTTACATCTTTTCATGATGGGATGCATGGAAAATTGCTTTACATCTAAGTATACATAAGTATACATTGATTTATTTTAGTTTTTCCACATTAGTAAACTATGCACACCCAGTGGATTTATAAAGAGCATTTTTTTTTTCACTGCACCTGTTTAAATCATGTGGTTTATTAAGTACTTTAAATAATACTATATTGGAATCCAATTTCTAATTTCCAAAAATTTTGGAAGTGTTTGTTCCCTGTGAAAGAGGCTTCTGTTTTTCTAACTTATTCCACAGGTGTTTTAGAAAAAGAAAACATTGTGCTGCTGTCTCTGAGCATGTTACAGTGTTGCAACAGAGCAGAAGATACTGGTTTGTGGCATTTTGTTACGCAAATCTGCAAAGGAATCACCACTGATAGCTGCAATGGTGAACAAAAGGTTCAGTAGCATTAACACTTCCCCACATATCCCTAAGGAATGGGCTATGTGATCATGATGCATAGTTACTCACTCTCCTGCCTGCCCCCTTCCAGATGCCTTTGTGTTTTCTGTCCATATTTCCTGACCTGGGAGGGGAAGGGGAAGCATGAGAAGTCAGGGGCACTGCAGAATTTGGAAAGGTCGCAGCGCCCCATGATCACATGACTGCCATTTACAATCTCCCCTGCCAGCTTCCCCTGAAAGTCAATGGGGAACCTGACAGGGAAGTTTGCAAGTTGATAGAATGTCTCCCCCACCCATTTACCCTTCCCTAGCCCCTTTGTGCTTGCGCCACACCAGCCACTCGTGCACCCCTGTGCACCCTAGAGAACCCTCTCTGACCTGCTCCACACCTTTGTACACCCTCCCTGATCTGTGCCACACCCTCATGCATCCTTCCCGACCCTTGTTGTGCCTCTCATGCACTCCCTCGCACTCTCCCTGACCCACACTACACTTCTCATACCCCTGCCACATCCAGGTGCACCCTCCCCAACCCTTGCCATGCCTCTCATGCCATACCTCTTTTGTACCCCCTTGCACCCTTGCACCTCCTTCCCAACCTGTGCTGCACCCCCTCATGCCCCCTCCCTAACATTTGCCATGCCTTACATGTACCCCTCACACCCTCCACAACCCACGCCACACTTCTCACACACCCCCTCGCACCCTTGTACACCCTCCTTGACCCTTGCCATATCTCCAGTGCACCCCTCTTACAGCCTCACACACCCTTCCCGACCCTTGCAGCACCTCCACTGCACACCCCCTCACTCCCTCCCCCACCTAGCAGCAGCCACTTACCTGCCTGCTGGCCTTTGGTTGTGGAAAGCTGGCAGGAAGTAGCCTTGCCTAACAGTCATGGAATTCAGTTAACGGCAGCAACAGGGACTGCAGGGATTGCCATTGCTAAGCAATGCAGTTACATTTTATGACCTCTTTGCTTAGTGACAGACATTAAAAGGGGGTTACAAGCATTTTTCCCCCCATTCCTTTGTAGAAAAAGGGATATTTAAGGAGCCAAAAGCAAAGGACTAAATTGAACGATTCCCTGTGAACTGACCTTTTATTTCATTACAATATTGTCAAGTCCACAAAGTCCAAACCCCAATTTAAAAGAATTCTCGTGAAACCAGGCCTGGTTCAGATAAATGCTCCTTTATTGGTTGGTACATGCAGCTTGAAGCAAAGCACTGCTAAAACTAAAGCCTGTGTACATTTCCCTGTCCTTATCCCCCCCCCCCCCCGCTACGTTGGTGCCAAACTCCTTTCTCACAGAATGGTGGCCTTGTCCATTCCTCCCATTGATAACACAGGTCTTCCCAGCCTTCAGACTACCACTGGTTTTGTCTGCATTCAGGTCTTGCTATAAATTCCCATATCAGTGTGAGCGCCTTTCCATCTCATAGCAATAACCCAAGCACAACTATAACATCCTCCCCTAGGTACAAATAGCAGAATCAAATCAAGCAAACACCCATTGACTGCTATAGCTTTTTAAAATTGACATTTGATTGATGCAGGTTCTGACAAATATTTTCACTATTTGTTACTCCCTCTGTTATCTTCAGCGCCTGGTGATAATCTGAAAACATGTGCATGGGCACACACATACAACTTATTGAGGAATCTCTGGGAAGAAAGAGTAAGCATATTTAAACCGGCCAAGATTCAGGGAGCCAGGTGTATATTCTGGTTTGTTTTTGTTTTGTTTTGTTTTGTTTTGTTTAACAAAAGAGAAGCCTGCATTTTTCAGACAAGCCTACAGGGGCCTGAATCTCAGCAAACAGCTGGTTACTGCAGCTTCATTCTGAACTAGTCCAATAGCTTCTTCCCAAGGGGGTAACTAGAAGTCCCAAATCACTTATGAACCTAGTTTCCTGCATACAATAGCAGTACAGAGGCTTTTGACTGTATAAATGAACAGGCTTGAGGGACCCTTAACAAACTCTTACGAACTCTTAAGGGAAGTTTTCCTTTTACTACTTTCAATCAACAGCTTTTTAAAAAACTGCAGCTGTTGGCCAAGGATCTCAAGGTACTTTGCACATTCTGAATGTTTTGACTGAAAGCTTTTAGAAGTGGGAAAACATCTTCTATAGTTCGGGAGAAGGGAGGGAGGGAAGGAGAGAGGGAAGCTGCACAGGTCTTGTTGCTTTCTGTGTCAATACTTAGAGCTAGTACAGCAACAGCAACAGCAAATGCATGATTTAATCACCATAATAATTTCTTCTTCGTCCAGTACTAAATACTGGACTGTGAAATGTCACATGATATTCATAGATTAGTTCCTTTAAGAAATGCTTCAAGAGATGTTCCTTGCACACTTTTTCAGGAAGACCAGAGATCAAGTTTTGAAAAAGCATTTTAATACTAGATTGAGGATTGATAATACAGATGTAATTGTACTTAAGGAAATTCCTTATAGAATATTGCATGAGAGAAGAGATGGTTGCTCTTTCTTTCTTTCTTTCTTTCTTTCTTTCTTTCTTTCTTTCTTTCTTTCTTTCTTTCTTTCTTTCTTTCTTTCTTTCTTTCTCAGATACACTTAAACAGAAGAAAATTCCATTTAGATGAGATAAGTTGGAAGGGGTGGTTTTTACTTTTAAGCAGCAGAGTTCCAGACTGAACTCTGGGCAGAAATCAAGAGATTTTTTTGGAGAAATTTAAAGAAGAATTGGAGAAAATGCAAATAGAAGTTACAATGACAGATGACAAACAAATGACACAACACATATAACAAGATACTGAAGAGGATTCCACATTGGGTGCTACAGGTATTGACTTTCCTAAAATCTTGGCTTAATTATGGATTATAAATGCTTCACATGAAATATAAATGGAATGAATGCTCCTCAAAAGAGAGGGAAAAAATCATTATTTGAAAAAGTTAAAACAAGATGTGATTTGCTTACAAGAAACACATAATAGGAAAAAAGATATAAAATATTTGAGTCAGAAAAATCTGGGCAAAGAATTTATTTCAGCAGGAATAATTTAAAAAAATGGAGTTGTTTTGTTTATAAATCCTCAACTATATCCAAAACTTATATTAACTGATGATCATGGCAGATATGTTGAGGTGGAAGTTAATCTACAGGGGGCTAAGACTTTGATACTGGGAATTTATACCCCAAATGAAGATAAAACATTTTATAAAGGACTTATGGACAAATTATTGGTTCTTTTGTATGAAAATTGGTGTCTCCTGGAAGACTGGAATAGAGTGGTTTCCCCACAAAATGACACAACTTCTGAAAAAACTATTCAAAGTACACAAGGCAAACTATCAAAGATTTCTTTTAAAAAAATTAAGGGATAATTTGGGGCTTGTTGATGCATGAAGATATAAAAATGGTGATTCAAAAAATATACTTATTTTTCTGAAAGACATAGCTCTTTTTCAAGAATAGATATGATTTGGATTTCTAAGACTTTGGCTATCACTATTTATAAAGTGGAGACATTACCAAAGACTTTTTTCAGATCAGAATCCAGTGAATTTAAATTTTAAAAAGAAAAATGTTTTGTTTAGGTGGAGATTGATTGAATAAGATGTTCTTTAAAAAAGAAAAGGTTATGGAGGATTGCAAAAAAAAAAAAGTTAAAATATTCTTTTGAGAATAATCTGAAAAAAGGAACAAAACTAAGGATGGTCTGGGATGCAAGTAAAGCTTTTGTAACAGGATATTATAGTGTAATAGTGAATTTAAAAAGAAAAGGGAAGAGAAAATACAAATGATTTTGGGTGAGATTAAAAAAAATAGGAAGAATTAAAAAACCCTCAGATGACAACTATTACTCATCAAATTAAGCATTTACAGAGACAACTATCTATGTTAATAGTGATAGATGGAAATAAAAATTAATCATGCAAAACAAAGAACTTTTGAATTTGCAAATAAACCAGGAAAATGGTTAGCATATAAATTGAAAAAGACAAAAAAAGGAAAGTGATATTAAAAGTTACAAGAAGGAAAAACTGTAATAACAGATAATGTAAATATGTGAAAAGTGTTTCATCAGTATTTATAGTTTATATAAAGGTCAAGAAATTTCCTCGGAAAAAATGGATGAATATTTACATAAACAGAATTTACTGAAGATTACAGAGCATCAGAGACAAATTTTGAATGGACCTATATCAATAAGGGAATTGTGTGAAGCTATTAAAAAGACTAAAACAGGAAAGCCAGATAGGCTGCCGGCCTCTTATTATAAATGTTTTGAAGATGAGTTTTTACAACCTTTACAACAAATGAAGAATATTATTCTACAAAATGGAAAGATTCATGATAGTTGGAAAGAGGCTAATATAGCATTAATACCCAAAGAGGCACAAGATTTGACTTTAACAAGAAATTATTGATCAATATCTTTATTGAATAATGATTATAAATTGTTTACTGCAATTTTGGCTGAAAAATGGTTGGTTGATGGGTATCTTTGGTTGAAGATAATTTTACAGGACTTTATTCATGAAGATCAATGCAGGTTTTTACCTAAAAGACAATTACAAGATAATATTAGAAATGTTTTGGATATTTTGGAGTACTTATAGCAACATCATGAAAAACAGGCTGCATTGATCTTCTTAGATGCAGAGAAGACCTTTGATCATTTGAACTGGATTTTTTCAGTTAGCATTTTGGACCATATGAACCTTATAAATAATTTTATTAAATTGGTAAAATTGATTTATACTTCACAGAAAGCACAAATAATTGTTAATGGAGAGGTAAGAAAACCATGTGAGATTCAAAAAAGGGACAAGACAAGGATGACCACCATCTCTGCTTTTGTTCATTTTAGTTCTTGATATACTGAATAGAGCTATAAGACAAGATGAAAAAATTGCGGGAGTTAAGATTAAAAAAGAAACTTTTAAATTAAGGGCATTTGAGGATGACCTGGTCTTAGTTTTGGAAGACCCACTAGAGGGATTAGAAACATTAATGGGAAAGTTAAAGAACTTTAGTATGCTAGCAGGTTTTAAGATTAATAATCAAAAGACCAAGATGTTAACAAAAAAATATGAATTAGAAGAAAAAATAGAATGTATGGAGAAAGCTGGTTTTAAGATTGAGAAAAAAAGTAAAATATGGGTATTATTATGACAAACATCAATTGTATGTTATTTCAATTAATTATGTTAAGACATGGAATGAAATTAAGAAGGACATGTTAAGATGGGATAAATTAAATGTGTCACTGTTGGGGAGAATCACTGTGATAAAAATGAATGTTTTGCCTAGAATGATGTTTTTGTTTCAGACAATACCTGTTTTGACAACTGATGTACCATTCAAGCAATGGCAAAAATATATATCTAAGTTTGTATGGCAAGGGAAAACAATCGCAAGTCAAATCGAAAGTGTTACAAGATGCAAATGAAAGAGAAGGATTGGGTTTACCAGATTTTATTTTGTATTTGCATCTTGTTTTTTGGTCTGGATGAAATAATGGATGTTGCTGAGAAACAAGAGACTTTTAGAGTTAGAAGATCGAGACCTGAGGTTTGGGTGGCATGGATACTTATGGTGCAATAAATTTAAAATTCATGTGGATTTTAAAAATCTTTTTATTAGACATGCCATATTGGGAATATGGAATAGATATAAACCCAGTGGAGTCCTTGGGGTTCTCTGGACTTGGATGTTTTCTTGAAAACCTTTTGCTACCTGGCTAGGTAACACCTTCAGTGCTAGAATGGAATGGGGTTTGCTCTCTGTTTATATACTGTGGCATGCCCTGCCAGTGTTGGTGGGGGTGGGGGTGGGTTTTGTTTTGTTTTATATTTTCTCTCTGGTAGTTCCTTGATTAGGATATTGTTTACTGCCTGACTGTATGACTGGTGATAATCTTGGTGTTAATCTCTGTTTATCTGGGTGATGATTGCTGGTGAGGAGATGTTCTGGTCTTTTGTTTTACTTTTTATTGTCTCTTTTGAATAGTGTGTAGATGTTGTTTATCTCTATGTGCCTGTTGATGGCTGCCTTGTTTGAATACCAAGCTTCCAAGAATTCCCTCGTATTTTTGGATTTAGCGTGGTCTAAGATGCTGACAGTTTCCCAGTTGAAACTATGGTTAAGTCTGTCCATGTGTTGTGAGATACATGATGAAAACTCCTTTTTTCCCCCCTATTTTCTTTTTCTATTGCACTTTTAACTATTTCTGTTATTTCTTTCTTTTTTCAATTTTTCTGTTCTGATTTAGTTTGTTTAGTTTTTATTGTTTTAAAAAATCTTTTAATAAAAAATTATCTATCTATCTATCTATCTATCTATCTATCTATCTATCTATCTATCTTTATTTTCTGTAATATATTTATACTACCCAATATCAAAATTCTCTCAGCTGAAAACTAAAACTAACTGAGAAACTGAAGAGGAATCAAGTACAAATGCTATGAAGGTTGCAAAATCACTTCTGGGCTTTCTGCGAAATCACACACTAGATATAGGCCACAATGATGTTCCTCAAGAAGTGGCTTCAAGTTTCACTGGAATATTAACAGAAATAAACAAAACAAAACTAAGCACCTGAAATTGTTGCTTGCTGGGATCTGTACAGAATGCAAACTTGAAATTCATGTGCATT
Source organism: Python bivittatus (assembly GCF_059951505.1). Classification (NCBI taxonomy): domain Eukaryota; kingdom Metazoa; phylum Chordata; class Lepidosauria; order Squamata; family Pythonidae; genus Python; species Python bivittatus. The sequence continues at coordinate 16,791,807 of NW_028277035.1, forward strand.
CATTTTGCAAACAAACTTGGTAAGCAAAATAGGGCTGCTGCCAAAAATGTCAATATTGTGTCAGGCTTCTTGTGTTCTACATTAATGTATGTTTGAGCCATAATGCACGTACCCTGGTAGCACATCATTCACTGGTGTATTCTATAAGGATATCTGCAACATGATAAGGATCCATGCTTTCTTCCCATTACTGCCTGTTAAAAATAGGAAGAACTACACCTTTGACATTTTGGGCACGAGCTATATTGCATAACTACACATAATACTTAAATCTTTGTCTTTGGGAATTTCAGAGCTGGGAGAAGGGAGAAAGAAGAAATGTCACTTAGGAGTAACTTGAAACAGGCATACTCAAATCAATATAGAGTATTATAAACCACTGTGACTCCTACTAGACAGATGGGCAAATTGACATCTGGACTGCACTCCTTAAAATAACATTTCAGCTCTTTCTTGGAAATAGCATCCAATCCATAGACTGTGCAGAACAAATGAAGTCATGTTCTTGAGCATATATAGACTGATTGATATGGAACCCAGTCATAGCATCATTAAAGGTAACATGATCTCTGAACCTGAGCCATAGATTAAATTGACATTATACTGAAACACTTTAAGCTTAATTTTTACCCATGGTTTGTTTTAATTGTCTGAATCCAGATTATAATGAAAGAGAGCTAACCTACAATTAAGTCCCCTTTCTATTTTAGGGACATAGAAGAGGACTAACTTCAAACTTGGGTTGGCACAAGCTAATGCATGTCTGCTGCTCTCAACTTCTTCACAAGTTTGCAAGGGATGAAATTGGCATACCAAGGACCACACTTTGTCCACCTCATATGTGATGGCTTTGACCCTATTAGGCCACCATGAGTTTTTATTAAAAAATGAAAAAGAGGAGAAATTACCCATGGAATTATTACCTGGCTAGTCATCACAAAAGTGAATGTGATATTGATGAACAGGAATGATAAAATGGTTACTGGCCATGTTATGTCACATTTCCTGGTGTAGCACCATTGGATAAGGTTTTGGACATAATGAACACTAAGTGAGGTTTAGCAAATACTGTTAACACACTGATCACGTGTCTTTTCTACATCACTAAATGATCCCATTGTAGGCATTCCTGTGATTACAGACTATTGTGACAGTCCTTACAAAATATATTTTAAGCACTGTCTTCTGAATTTAACATTGATGCAAATTTATATAATGCTATTTGAACCTAATTGTGTGTTGGTATATATGCATGGTAATGAGCTTCAGTTCACAATTTTAACCTATATGAAGGATAGTCTTTTAATCTATATTTGGTATTTTTGGTATTTTTGATCCCAATCTGTACTTGTCTTATGTACTTGTCTTTATGTCTTAAAAAAAGGATGATTTTTTAAATATTATGTTTTGTTTTGTTTTATCAAGAGTTTTGCAGATGAATCAGACTGTGTAGGTCACATATTTTATAGAAAATGCAGAGGTTCATGAATAGAATCAGAATAAAATGCTCTGGAGCTTCAGGGCAAATGTTTACCAAATTGTGCAGTTTGATATTTTTTTATAGTCAATATAAACTATTTTCACTGCTTAAGGCCTTTTTTCACCATCGGCAAAGTAATCTAATGTCTTTTGTTTTGGGCAATGTCTTGAATTTGACAGTGTTACTTTAGGAATTAATTCATATTGACCTTATTAGCAGATTGGGTTATACTGGCAATATCAACTTTGATAGCTACCATTATTTAGCTCTTATAAAAGCATAACATTACTGTTCATTGCTGTGAAACTGTTGAGGGTTTGATTCAGTTTCTCCCTTGAAGAGCTCTCTATCAGCAGATTCCACAACATGTGAAACATTTGTTCTTAATCCTTTCCTCACTAATTTAATGAGGCCATTTTTTTTCCCTCCTCATGCAGTAAAGCAGAATGGAGTAGAGAAATGGATGAGGTAATCAGTCCTTTTTTAAGCATTTAATTAATAGGTGATTTTCTGTGGAAGACACTGTGGCTTTTGACCTCCAGTTTTCCTTCCCGGAAGGGCAATTTATTCATCTCAGTACCTGACATGCAATAGGCCTCATGGTCAACCCAATTAAAAGGATTAGGGAGGTGATATTGGGAAAAGAGTCACAGTCATAGTAGACAGTATTAGACTACATGAATTAATGTTCTCACTTAGCACAAAACTAAGCAGGAGCTAAACTATTACACTGGCACAGAATATCAGGATTATAGTATGCTTATGTTGAAATATCTGTTTACAATTCAAGATTAATCTTTAAAAATATTATGGCTTGTCTAGATTCTAAGATAAGAAGAAGAAGAAGAAGCCATATTAAGAGTGCTCCAAGTTTCAGAGTCTCAGTTCTAAGACACGGAGAAGTCCTTCCAAGCTTTGCAGAGTACTTCTTCAGGATCTATAGTTAGCTATCACTTTCTTTGTCCTTACAAGTCAAGGACTTCCTCTTAAGCCACATCTTTCAAACTGATTAATAATAATTTTGGACTTTCAACTGTTTCTTATTCTTTCTTATGTTCTTATCAGTTACCTTGAATGTTCTGAGGATGAAAATATGGAGGAAAACTTGAAATAAATAACTGAAGTCTATTTTCCAATAAATAGTGTAAAGTATAATATATCATTATAACAGTAAAAAGTTTCAATTCTATATATATTTATGTAATGCAAATAATATGCAAGTATAAATATATTTATTTCTAATACATTTATATAACTATGATGCTTTTTTTTTTAACCTACTGTATTTTGTATAAATGGGTCCCATATTTCATTATGCCTGTCCATACAAAGTCTACATCTATAGGCAATCCGCTAATAGGTGGCAAGTGCAATCAGGTCTTTGATCCATTGAGTGAATGGGTTCATACATTTATCTTTCCAATGTTGCAGTATCAGTGTTTTAGCCATAGTAAGGGGCTTTCAGTGAAGCAAAAAACAAAAAACAAAACAAAACAAAGACATATGGGAGTGGCAAGGTGGATGGAAAGATAAGGGACAAAATGTGCATTGAAACATCATGACACAAACTCTGTCCCTTATGTACTGGCACCTGCCTGCTCTTTATTCAAGGGACTCTGGTCAGTGGAAATGACACAACTGGAACCATACTGTGGGATTGTTGTTGTTGTTGTTATTGTTGTTTTAAAAAAAGTTCTCTAACATCCCCTTATCTCCAGAGGAGGAGAAGGGACAGCAAGACAAATGAACAAACAAACAAAAAGGGGAAGAATAGCACTGAACTGGTCATAGTGTATAAATGTAGCGGAAAAAAGAACACAGCAGGATGGCTAGCTTTTTTTAAAGAAGATGAATGTGTTTGAAAATGCCATAGATGACTGGACATTAGATACAGAGAGAAATTAACAATCATTTAATGCAAATTAGATAATTGCTGAAAAATAATTGCCTGTTCTACTGAGTTTTATGGGAGGCAAAACATGAAACTAGTTGAGAAACTTAATTGTGCTTGCTGTTTAGTTTGGATGAAAGAGTGGGTGATGTTGAGAAATAGCAAATTATTGGAGCTAGAAGGACATGATTTGAGGTTTGGGTGGCATGGTTATTTATGGTATGATAAAGCTAAAGTTATTGCTGACTTTAAAAATCATTTTCTTAGATGGGCCATATTGAGAACATGGAATAGATATAAATCAGATTATGTCCAAAAATACCTTCGTGGCTTTCACCACAAGAAGCATATTATAGAATAGAAATGATAAGTAAACATAAATGATTAACATGGTGATATATTAGAATTTTCCCAGGGAGAATTCAAAATGAAATCAACAGATGATTTGACGTTAGAAGGATACACATGTCAATGGTTTTCTTATGTACAATTATTTGAAAGATTTGAAGTAGATAAAAGGACTTTTGGTTTTGAATATTGTAAGACTGAATTTGAACAGAATTATGTACAAATGATGAATGTGTTATTGCTAAAATGTATAAACTTTTATTGAGTTTTGAAACAGAAGAAGAAGTGAAAGAATGTTTGATAAAATGGGCCAAAATTTTGGCTATACAAATGGAACAATGGGAGAATGTGTGGATGAAAGGACTGAAATTTACATTATGTTATGATCTTAAATATATATATATATATATATATATATATATATATATATATATATAAAATGATGTATCATTGGCATTTGTCACTGGAAAAATTGTCTAAAATGTATAAAGGTACTTCAAATGTGTATTGGAAGTGTGAAGAACAAGAGGGACTTTTTATCATGTTTGGTGGACATGTAAAAAAGCTAAAAAAAAATGGATCCAAATACATACATTAATTCAGAAGATTTTAAAGATTAATATACAACTGAAGCCAGAGATGTTTATTTTGGGACTGATTGACAAGGAGTTGGGAAAAAAAACTCACTTTGTTTTTATATGTGATAACAGCAGCAAGATTTTTATGTGCACAATGGTGGAAAGATTTGACATTACCCACAATGGAAGAGTGGATCATAAAGATGATGGAGTTTGCTGAGATTGGCAGTTTTGGTTAGAGAAAAGATGCTGATTAAGTTCAGCGCTGATTGAAAACCCCTTTTGGACTTTTTGTGTGAAACAGAAAAAACTGAAATTATGATATATGGGTTTGATGATTAGAAAAAAAAAAAATTAGATGATAGAAAAAATGAAAGTTATGTTGTAACCTTAGAGTAAGAGTTCAATTTAAATTTATAACTTTAAATCAGAAGCCATTTCTTTATATTTCTTTTTTCTTTTCTTTCTGTACTTTTAGCTTTGTTCTCTCTTTCATTCTTCATCTTCTTTCTTTCTTTTATCTTAAATATTAGTTCTTGTTAGTTTTTATTTTTCTTGTTTAAAAAATGAATAAAGTTATTACCGGAGAGACAGAGAGAGAGAGAGAGAGAAGAGAGAGAGAGAAGCTTAACTGTGCTAAAAAAGTCCCTCACAAGTCAGCTTTGTAGATCTATTAAAAATAATTCAGAAACATTTGGTGCCAAAACCATTATTGACTGCACAATGTTTTACGTTTCAAGTACAAACAACTTGAAGTATAAGCAGAGTATAAGCAGAAAAGAGAAAGAGTCAATTGCAGAATATGCAATTCAATTTGAAAAGATCACCAAACACTGAAAATTTGGTGAAGAACTAAGGAATGTATTGAGAAATCAGCTAGTCAATAGAATTCTGAAATTTGAAAAAGAATCTCAAAAGAAGGAAATTTGACATTTATGATAACATTTGAAACTGCTATCTCCAGGAAAACTCCCATTAAAGATGCTATAGAACTGCAGTCAGCAGTAAAGCAAATATGGATAAGTTTATACTAGGATACAAGCAAAAGATCACATGAAAATTAACTGTGCTATCATTCTGGCACACGTTCACACGCAACAGTTCAATGCAGATTTAAAGGAGACTAGTGCAGAAATTGCAGTGAAGTGGGATGTGTTCAGAGAAAATGCTGCTTAGTGAAAAGCAAACCACTGATAAATAACCAAGCTGTTATCTTAAAATGAATAAAGTGGAACATGTTATAGAAGGAGAACGTAATAATGAAAGTGAAACAGGAATAGCTATCATGGAAATGATAGCATGAAAAGTAGAATGAGATCAGCAGTAAGGCTCACACCAGAAGTGATTGGCAAAACTTAATGCAGTTGAACTTTGTTTTATAGTATTAATTATATCACAGCATGAATTTGAACAACATTTTAGAAATGCTAAATTAAAGCCATCAGCAATACAATTAAAAATGTATACTGGAGAAAAGATAGTTCCAATTGGAATGATATCTCTAAGCGTAAGATACAACAACCAGCAAAGTATGTTGGATGTATGTGTTGTGAAAAGAGGTGAACCAGCACTCTGGGGTCATGATTGGCTGAGGATGGTGTTGCTGGATTAAGGGTCCACCAGAACAGATTGGCAGACTATGGCCTTATAGTACAATACATGTAAGTTTTGTAAACCTTGTATTGTATATTGCAGTCACACCACTGCAATAAGAACCTGAGTGTGTATAACTGTATTTGACTAGGCCTCCATATGATTAGGAATCCTTGTGCAGTTTCTAGTTGCAACAAGGAGCTTGTGTATGCAAAACTATATATGTGTGTGTGTGTGTGTGAGAGAGAGAGAGAGAGAGAGAGTGAGAGAGAGAGAGACAGCAACAAGTGCCAAGTGACAGCAACATCAGGAAGAAGGAACATGAGAAGCTGGAGAAGTACCAGGGCCTGAAGGAGGAAATAGAGAGGATGTGGAAAGTAAAGGCCAAAGTGGTCCCAGTGATAATAGGAGCACTTGGGGCCGTGACTCCTAAGCTCAGAGAATGGCTCCAACAGACCCCAAGAACAACATCCGAGCTCTCTGTCCAGAAGAGTGCAGTGCTAGGAACAGCTAAGATACTGCACAGAACCCTCAAACTCCCAGGCCTCTGGTAGAGGACCCGAGATTGAGGAAGACACAGACCACCCATAGGGGTGAGAGGGGAATTTATTATTTTATATATATATATATATATATATATATATATATATATATATGTATGTATGTATGTATGTATGTTGTGTGTGTATGTATGTATGTATGTAAGTATGTATGTATAAGCTCCCTACATATTTTATATTACACGAATGTATACATTTTGTGGATGGAATTGACAGTTACAGTCCACCTCCCTTGCCACATTTTTAGCTAATAGAATGATTGCTCAATAGAATGAGAGCTCAAATGGTCATGAAGTGTATGTCTGGAAGGATCTGAAGATACTTCAGAACTCTATACAATGTCAAATGCAAGAAAACCTGCTCTAACTTGGTGAGAAAGGTTTGAGTGCAGAGTTACCTTTACATATATTTGGATCCTCAGTGGTGTTCAAAAAGCTTACAACTGGTCTAGCTGTACCTCAAAGAGTGTTAAAATTATGATTTATCCAATACACTTTGTGTCTTATCCCAAATACTTCAGAATGCCAAAAGTATCAACAAGAACACCTGTAAGAGAATATTCTTCGGAATTCTGCGGTAGTAAGAATTGGACAATCCTGTTATACAGTAAGATGTGGAAAGAAATATGCCATTCATTCTGTCCTCTCGGATTATAAGAGATGTAATATTGTGCCAAAATCTGTCTTCCAGTGTCCTGATTTTTTCCCCCTTCTCTTTCAAAAGAAACGTCTATTTTTTAATATCACCTCAATTATTCGGGATTATTCTGATATTTCTTGATGCCTTTTTTTGTTCTGATTTTATTGTTGGAAGTGGCAGAGAAAGGTACTTCTCAGGCATTTCTCAGGTTGTTTTCCAAATGCTTCCCTTACTATCCACATTTTCCATTCTAAAAAGCTTTGTGATTGGTAGGAATAGAAGTGTGGAAGTCAGGGAGACTGCAGACCACTGTCAAAATTATTATAAAATAAAGTCATTTACATACATCCCTTTGACAACCTTATTGCTAAATGTGTAAATCAATTCACTCTACCACCAATAATTTCTCCAAAATTTCCTTTGAAAAAAAGAATTGAAGGGAAATGGTTGAGGAAAATGTGGAAGGAACTTTCAGCACAGCAGAAAAGCAATGTAACTAATTCTTCCAACTCTCAGGGAAGGGAAGCCCAGAATACTTTTTTTTTTTTTTTATAATGTTTTTTTTATTTTTACAACAAACACAAAACAAACATGAACAAACAAAAACATAAAAAGGCATAAAAAAGCATCTTCCATTTTATACCGTGTGTCAACCAGTTAGACTCGTTGGTGCCCCCTTCATAATCTTAAATTCTCATATCATCTATTCAAAATATATTTGTATACTTATCAATTAACAATTATTAATCATTCATAGCTAATCTATAAAATCATATATTGCAAAAAATTTTAACTTTCAATAGGATTAGTAATACATCTCCATCTATCTATTATATGTGTATATATATGATAATTAATATCAAATTTCTATTATAAAATTTCCTAATCTATTACATTACTATATTTTCTCATCTAATCATTAATAAAAACAAATCCCGTGTCATATAAAATTGCTTATCTTCTTACTCTAATTTCAAATCTCAATTTAACTCATCTCTGCACATTCCATAATTTTGAATAACTTCCTCCTGCATAAGTACTTTTTAATTTTTCCAATTCTTAAGAATTACAATTCTAACCAATATCAGTTACAGTATCAATTACAATTCTAACCAAGTTACAGTTCTAACCAGATTTCACTACATGTTATACAATTTTTAACTATATATCTCAGATTTATACTTTATTCCAGCGCTTGCATAATTTTGAGTTCACCCTTTTCATTCAATATCCCAAAATATCTGGCTGTTCATTCCTTTTTTCTATATTATTGGATAAGAGAAAGCAATAATAAGTGTCCTTTTGAACATTCTGCTTTTGGAAGCTTCTGTCAGTTCCGTCATTGTTGTATTCCCCTGATTTTCTCTTTAAACATCTGCAATAGTTTCTTTCAATATTGTTTTACTTCTTCTTTTTGTACATTCTCTTAGTACGATTTTCCATTATAATCTTGTATAATCTTTTTCTCACCCTCAGTGCCAAGAACAGATCTGTCTCTCTTCATTTATCAGTTGATTAACCCTTTTAATTCTCAGTTTATAGGCCTCACAATAATTCCGTTTAATGTTTCTGATTTCTTGTACTATTTCTTCCTTTTCCAATGATCCCGTTTTATGTTTAATTAAGTCCATTTTAGCTTTAATATCTTTTTTCTTTTTCTTTTTCCCTTTTTTTTTTTTTTGAGAATTTCTGCAGCTCTTCTTCCAATTTTTTATAGTCATCCTCAATAGTTTAAAGATCTTTTTCTGCATTGTGTTTCTCGTATAGTCTATTATCTTGATAAACCTTCATTGAGTCAAAGGATTCTTTATCTTTTTTCTTGCCAAAAATAAGAGAAAAAAAGAAGCAAAAGGAGAGAAAAAAAAAAGAAGGAAAAATAAAAAGAAAAGGAAAAGAAGGAAAAGGCTAAGCCTCTTTAAAAAAAAAATCCATCGGGGGGGGGAATAAAGAGCAAAGCAGAGCTTCTAGCAGAAAAAAGAGCTACTGCCACTAATCAAGGCTCTTGTGACTGGCTCAAACTTTCCATCTTAATATTTTCAAAGTCGCTTTCAACTCCACTTTCTTGTTTATAGTTACGGATGGCACCTGTGTAAACATGCACATCCCACTATCTTTTTAGAAAGCACAGGGTCTTTGAGCGTGCGTCACAATGAAAAAAAAAAGCACTAAGTCGCGCCTCTAAATGGCAGTGCAACTTTCTTTCATTTACTTTCTCTTAACTCCACTTTCCCCATTTCAAAGTCAAAAAGATATAAATTTCTTATAACAATAAAGAAATCTTAGTAAAAAAAAAGGCTTAAAATAAAGAGTTATTGAGTATTAAAAAGAGAAAGCCAATCCAGTTAAAAATATATTTTTTTTAAAAGAAAAACATCTTGTCAATTCCACTAAAAAGGGAAAGTTGAAAAGAAAAATTTTCTCCCCCTTCTTTTTTTTAATAGGGTTCAATCTCGCCGCTTAATCCACTTTTCTTCACTTTTAAAAATCTCTTTAAGTTACTTAAGGTGTTCTCTAAGAATAGTTGAATAGTAAAAGTCCATCTCACCCAGTTGACACCCTTCTCTTCCATCTTCCTTTGGAGCTGTCCCGGCTTTCGCAGCCATTTTTGGCTGCCTCTCCTCCGCCGGCTTCAAGAGCTTCTCCCCGGATCGATCTGGGACTTGCGGCGTCCCTGAGATCTGCGGGACGCGCCCTTTGCGTTCGCCATCTCTACGGGACGGCTTAGGTCCATCGGGACCGTCTGGGAGAGGAGATATCGGCTGCCATCCTGGGAGCCCAGGATCGCCCGCCGTATCGCCGCGACGCCAGCTCCGCCCTCCGGGAAGCCCAGAATACTTATGGGAGTTTAGGTTTAAATACCAGCCCCATAACTGAATATTATCTCTTGAAGCTCCCACAGAAGTAACAACGCATCCACTTACTGCAAGGGTACCCACACCATGCTCTTCCTCCACAGTGTGTCCATAATGTGTCCTCAAAGTAGTTTATTTCTCCCAGTGTGGGTCAAGTATTAGAAACAAATTGAGCAGAGGAAAAAAAAAATGCTTAACATTAGGGATTAATAAATACCCCTGATTTTCAATTTTGGGAATTAATATCACAGAGCTGTTACTCCAAATAAATGTTTTGAATATATGAAAAGGGTCTGGAACAATGATCAAAGCTCCACTTTATGGTCAGCAATGAGGTGAAAAATAATGATGAGAACAATATTGCAAAGTATAGGTCATCTACCACTTGAGTGAAAACTGTTGTATGCTTTAGTTAAGCAAGATGGAACCACAATAGTTAATTGGCCTTTGTTTGGAGTGAGAAACATAAGGAGTATAATTAGATCTGATCAATGCAGTTTTAAACTACAAACAATTCACAATACTCCACAATGGGAATTAGTCCACAAGATAATTTAGAAATCCCTTGAGAAAATTACATAAGTGTTCTGAATGTATAATATCACTTTTTAACAAAATGAAATATATTTGCAGCAATGAGGGACCCTTTGTACTCCATAATGAAGTAACTACATGATGAACTCAAACAAGTTAAATTAATGTCAACTAAGTCTCTTTCCTTTGATTTAAATACAACAGTTGAACTAACTTCCTGCTCAACTGGAGTATTCTGATGCCAATTCAGGAGGAGAAAACACTTCTTGAGTTTTTTCCCCGCTGGGTGGGGTGGAGTTTTTCAATTAATTTAAGACAGATATGGGTAAACTTTTTCTTTTGACTGGAATTTTAAAACTTCTTTAGCAGCTTCTGAGACCCACAGGAGGCTCTTGACATAATCACTTCACATGATAGAGCCAGGTTCAAACTTCTCCTTTTCCTTTTCTTTTTTTAACTGAGGTTTTTAACATACTTGTTAAAACTTCTCCAAGGATTGTCTGGGGGGGGGGGGAGCTATTTTAAAAATCAACATATCATTAAAAAAGAAAAGAAAAAGACAAGAAGTCATATCAGCAAATTTGGCATCATAGTCTGGGAGATTCAGTCAATATACTAGCGCTTGCCATGATTCAGGTGGGTGTCAGGCCTGATATAATTGTTCTCTGTCCACATATTATTGAATGGTGGAAGAACTTAAAATCTTCTGAGTATACAGACCCTTCTGGCAAGCTTTCTAGATAACTCCTATCACACCAACTTTTAACTCTGAAATTCCTCAATATCAAAAACTTGGAATATCCAGGAAGCATGAGGGTATTGAGTCATCCTAAATTGCTGCTTTTAGCGCTGTAGTATTGACATTTTAGTCATTAATCAATTTAGTGGTTAAAAAAAAAAGAACGAAATCAAATTGCATGACATAGCTTCAAACCTTTGAGAATTTGCTTTTAAATGATATTTCTTTGAGAATTTGGTTCTGAAGCTCTGTGTGCTTGAAAGGCAACTACTTTCATTTGAAATATTTGCTCCTCCCAAAACCATATACATCATGTGGATTTCCCATTGACTTTACAATTTTGTGAACGTCCAGATGGACCTTTGGAGTGGGTTACAAATCATTAAAAAAAAAAAAAAGTGATAGAATTTAAAGGAAAAAGCCACAAGTCTGTGGATTATAATTTAGGTCTCTTGTCTTTGTTCTGTAACATAGAGGACTTGCTGGCACTCTCATAAATAATAGTTATCATCATTAAAAAATGAAGGAAGGGAGATCAAAGTCTACCTTAGCACTAGACATCTTAGCTATATATTTGACTGATAAGGCAAATGGATAATCTTTGGTGATTGTGACACATGCATAAATGATGCTCTTTTGTACCAATTGATGTAAGACACCTTTCCTGCCCTTTCAGAAAATTGAAAGAGGTATCTCTCTATAGCCAGCAAAGTTTAAGTTATACATATGGAAAGATTTATTTGTGTGTTATTTCACATGAAAGCACAAAGGGATACCCGCCAAATCATAAAAGGAATAGTCATAAAGATAAGGGTCCTAATTTACTTCCCTATTTTATTTCAGCTTAGTTCTCTACCGCCATGAGGCATAAAAGTTATTGAGTTTTAGTACATTCAGTTCATGCTGGTTCCCTATCAAACAGAATATCAGTGGAACACCTCTGCTGAGTTCTCTACATGAAATTGTCCTTCTTTACGTCTCATAATCGGCTGTGATGTGGCCAGGCATCTGGTGGTGACAAGCAGACATCTTTGATTTATTGGCTAATATCACTGCTTGTTAGTGGATGGTTGAGCAGGAGACTAAAAGAGCATAAAATCAGAGAGAATAAATTATGAAGCCACCGAACTGTGCCATTACAAACCCCTCCCTGTCACAGCTGTGACATCTCTCAGGAAATGGGGGATGAAAGATGTTTCCTCTTCAAAGGATCAGGGCTGATATATATTGCTTCTGATCTCAATCTCGCGCTCTCTTTCTCTCGCTCAACATCCAGTGTGTGTGTGTGTGTGTGTGTGTGTGTGTGTGTGTGTTTGAGTGGCGTGTGTGTGTGTGAGTTATATAATTTATTTATTAAACCAATTTATATAGCCACCCATCTCACCACAGGCGACTCTGGGCAGCATACAACAAAGCTAAAAACAGTCAATAAATGCATTAAAAATATAACAATCCAAATAAAACAAAGAATAAAAGGATGTTAAAAGTAAGGGAGCCACCTCACTATATTTATTTATTAAACCAATTTAACACACACACACATCCCTCCACATACACCCACCTGTGTGTATACACACTGTACAAAATATAGTGTGGCATGTGTTTAGGGAAAAAAGAAGAAAACAAATGAGAACTCTGAGTTGGGGGTAAGGGAGAGGAATAGCATTATTATTATTATTATTATTATTATTATTATTATTATTATTATTATTTGTTTTCAGTGTTCAATCCAACAGGTTTTCCACAGTCTTCTTGTCATGCAAAATGTGCAAAGGTATGGGAAGCTTGGATGTATATTATCTGACCACATGGTCTGGTAATTTATATACAGCAAATTATGTATGTATAGGATTGCAGCCTGAGAAGGATGCTATGTCGCACTCAAATTTTCTTATAGCATGCAGGTTTGCAAAACAGAAGGTGAAATGGAGTGGTGTGTCTTTTTTTTTTCCTTGCCAAGTAGATGGCAATCTGTCCCCCCCCCCCCAAAAAAAAAAACTGGCAATAAACAGTCCAGATTTTATAGCAAGCCTCAGTCTAAAATGGCAAGGATTCCTCTCCACCTCAAATAATGCAGAGTTAAAATCACTAAGAAGCACAAGTCATTTCCTATTTCCCAAATGAATTTTCCTTCCAGATTTTCTACTCTTTCCCCCCTCTTAATCAGCCTAGCCTATGATTAAAAACACACACACTCTCTCTCTCTCTCTCCCCCTCTCTCTATCTTGTAGAGAGAAAGAGAGAGCGAAGTTAGTTGCGGACAAGTCTGGCCAGAAATGGAGAAAGACTAAAGAGGGAGAAGATACAGAGAAAATGTAGAGACTAAACAACTGAATTAGGCAAAGGAGAAGTTTGCCTCTCATCTTCTGCTATCCAGTTAGCCAGTTTCCAAAGCAAGTTTCTGTTGTTCTGTTTGGAAGAGAATTAAAACAACTTGCTGGCTGGGAAACTGTTCTGGGAGAAGGACAATCCTGTGAAATGAACATAAGAGAGATGAACTAGAGGAACTGGAGACAGAAAGTGAAAGCTGGCCAGCAGTAAAGATGAAAAATGGTGTAGCCAGCCCACCCACCACCCACCTTCCATGACTGAGATCTCAGCGTTCCCAGAAATGAAGAAGCTGTTGCCAATGCCATATCCAACTGTCTAGGAAGTGCCAAGAAGTCAGGCCCAACTGGTTACAGAACCCTAGCATAAGAAAGTGATGAAATAGCATTTAGCTTTTAGCAAGCTTGCATGTTACGGGTGCACATGCACAAGAGTGAGGGAAGAGTGTGGGTAATGATATCTATGATATTGGGGAGGGGACATTATCAAGCCCATCCTTATCTCTCTCTGTTGAAAAGCTAGAGGATAAAGAGAAGGGGCAGCTTTGAGCAGTGAGGACATCTTAAAGAGAATCCAAATTTAGATTGGGAAAACTATCTGTTTGTAGTTTTGAACCAGTTGTAGTTTCTTCCCCTACCTTGGGAGTGGGGATGGGGTGGTACCTTGCAGCTAATTGATTTTTAAGGACTCTGATGCCTGCTTGAGCAAGCATTATAATCTTATTACATTCCTCTCCTATCTAGTTAAATGTCTCTGAAGTGGTCAGCCTGTATCTACTTAGGTTTCTGTTAATTTTTTTTTCCTGCTGTCTCTGCTTCTCTGGAGTACCCCTTGAGTTTCTCCTGATAATTTAAATCTTTCTGTACCAAGTCAAAAATATTGGATAAAAGTAAACATGGTAGGGTTCTACAGCTTGAAAATAGATGCAATTCTATGCTGAGTATTTTCTTTAGCTTTCTTTGAGTAAGAATGACAGGGCTCCCCCCCCCCCCATTTTTGAAAGGTTTCTGAAAGGCCACACACATCACTATGTACAAATTAGATGGAAGACCCATTTGTCATGTCAGTATGTACAAATTAGGTAGAAGGATAATTGTAAAGAAAAATAGCCTACACCTACCAAACTGTTGTTTCATAGTCATTTGCAGAGTTATCTTGTCAAAAGATTGCTAGGAGAAGTTACTAAATTATTCTGACATTAGGGGAATCATAGCCAAAATGAAAAATCTCCCCACTCCCTACCCACCCTGGGACACAGTAAGAATAGAATTGCAGATTTATAAAGGGCAAATGCTTAAATAGCTGGAACTTATATTCCATGGGAAGGGGAGACTATTTCATTATGAAAAGATAGTTAGTGGGACTGCAACTTGTGGAATATCAATTCAGGTTTAAGGTAGCTAGTCTGTCATCCATGTTTTATCATTCCCACTTCTTCCCAGTTTTCTATTTCCATTTTCACCTGCCAAGTGTTAGCATTCCATGATCCCCCTTGAGTTGTTCTTTTTTTGGGGGGGGGATCTGGCTTTTTTTGCTAGGGAGGCAACATTTTCCCCTACGATTTCTTAAAGATTTTTATTGTTCTTTAGCAAGCCATAAGGTGGTGGTTTATTGCTTGGTGCCATCCGTGATCTTAGCCAACTGTAGTTTTTTTTTTTTTTTTCCAATCAGAAGTAAGATATCACTTAGTGTGTGTGAGTTCTGCCATAGACATCCCAGTTAAATTCCAGTACCCATAACTTCTAACAATATAACTACTTTCAAGTTATTAGTTTCCTGCTCATTTCCCTTTGCAAAACACACCTTTTATCAAGATGAAGATGAAGGTCAGTTTTTAATTCTGCTATCTTAAGACTGTTACCAGCATGAACTTGCATCAGCATTTTAGGACACCAGACCCTCAGCATGAATATTTACTTTTCTTTCCCCCAAGCTTTTATCTAAAGCTGAGTGCACAGTTCCATAAATTATATATATTAAGTTAACTATAAATTTTGAAAAATGGAAATTTGCTTATGGCAATGCTATTATGATTTCCCCATATTATGCACTCATTACAATATACGAAAGGTTACTTGCATATTACATATAAAGTAAAATGAATTGTTATTAAGAGGGTAATTGTAATAGAACAAGGAATTGTAATTTTCTTCACTTAGGAAACAACAGTCTGGACCTAAGGGTATTTCTACACATATTAGCATGGTCAACAGTGTCCTAACTGCAGTATAGTTTACATAAATGGACTCATAACCTAAATCAAATAAGTAGGAGATAATGTGAAGAAGAAACATGATATAGCAAATTGAAGAAATAAGGTTGGTATTCTTAGAAGTACAAACCCTCAAGGCTTTGCCTTAAAGGGGGCAAAGAAAGGGAGAAGGGAGGGGAAAGAGAGAGCCTTTTTTGCTTGCCTATGAATCTAAGTACTCCAATGTGACAACTTGGGGTCTAACTGGCTGTATGTATATATACTTGTGTGTGTATACACAAACACACATACACACACACATGCACAAAACATGCATACATACATACATATATTATTTTAACTGGAACTAAATAAATGGGGAGTATTATAATTGTAAGTCCAGTAGTTTTCTTAGAAAATAATGGCAGGTGTTGTTTTGCTTAAAAATAGGCTCACCTACAGGGATGGGAAGTGGGGAATGGGGAGGATAAGAATCATCTTGAGAGGTAAGGAAGATCTTCACTTATTAGGCTTCTGATCTGTGACTTAGTTCAACAATTCTGTAAATTGGCAACACACTATAGCAATAGTTTGCAGCTTTGGAAGACATTCATATGCCTGAAAGAGATTGAAAAGCTGAGGAACTTATTAGAAAAGTATGACTGATTTAGAATGCGGCAATCCATTGTTTACCGGAGGCAAAGTAAAGACAGCATATCTTTCCTCCCCCCCCCTTTTTTTTTTTTTGCAGCTTTAAATAAAACTGCTTGCAAACTTACCCCCATGTCTTTGGCATGATATTTTTGGGAGTTGGCCAAGCATAGAACAGAACTGGTTGTCTATACTATGGTGTAGCCTTTATCCTCTCTCTTTATCAAGTGAGGAAGTAGGGGCTATCGGTGCAGCAAAATCTGACAGAATGTCATTCAGGTAGACATTTTTTAAAAAAAATAAATAAGTAAATATGTTGCAGCCTTCATCATATTCCAGTCTATAAATGTGAAACTTCTATTGGTTCAAGGTCATACCAGACTTTGTGCAACATATTGTAGGCTGTATTCTAAATCTTTCTCATTTGAAATGAAATGAGCATCTTAAGGCTGTTCAAAGGGGAAGGCATGTATTTACTATTTCAACCTTCCGGAAGGAAGGAAGGAAGGAAGGAAGGAAGGAAGGAAGGAAGGAAGGAAGGAAGGAAGGAAGGAAGGAAGGAAGGAAGGAAGGAAGATCCCACCCACACTGGGGGCTCTGGGCTCTACAAAAGGAATACTTGAGTGCTGTGCATGGACTTTGAACAATACATCTCACATCCTTGTCATAGTGCATTTGTGTTTTGAGTAAGAGGTAGCATTTCATACAAACGTCTTGGATCCCAAGCCAACGTTTGAGACAGAGGATCAGGCAGAGTTGCTCCCTGTTTTCTCCCCCTTTTCATGGTAGTAAAAAGGAGGGCATGGCTGTTACCAGGACCAATGCAAAGGTGAAACAAATGGCAGTGCCAGAGAAATCGCATACTATTAACCTCCTTTGCAGCTGATTTTCTGTTGGCGCTTTGTAATCCACAAATAGCCATCTCTGACCCAAAGGTGATTAAGGGATAGCGGGGTTAGAAATAAACTATGCAAAGTCAGCTTCGATCAGTCTTAGCAATACTTAGCCAAACCAACCCAATAATTTAAGCTTTTCTGCATGCCAGCAGTTTAATAACAGGTGATGTTCTTATCCAGAAAAGGGCTAAAAAGAGAAAAGAGAATTCTGAGGTGAAGAACTGAGCACAAAGGCGATGTTCATGAGAAATATTTGGTTTCTAGTAAATTGGTTTACTTTTTCAAACAAAGGAATGCTATTGATGGGTTGCATTTCACAAAAGCTAGAATGAATGTATTTTTCCAAGTAGTGGGAAGTTTAATCCAGATGGCTTAAGTGATTCTCTGGAGGATGGAGGCAAAATTCCACTGACACTTTCTATGGAGAACTTTCTGTGTTACTGCAGACATATGAAGCAATGTCTGTTATGGTCTCACTGTTTCTAGCCTGGATCCTTGACTGCTACACCAAACTGGCTCTCAGCTCTTGATATAAGAAGATACATACTATTCAGCAGACATTACTGAAACTTATTGGGATAATTCCTACACTCCCTTACATGGAATGTAAGAGTTAGATAACATGGCTTGTTCAGAAAGAATAGAAGCAATAGAAAAGGAGGAGACTGGATCCAGAGGTCTTAAATTCAAATTTTAATTCAAGCATGATGTCAGCAGCCTTCTGTATGCTTAATGCTCTGCAGCTGCAGAAATGAGGACAGGTAAATATTTGCTCTTTTCCATCTCCCTCTTGGCTATGGAAGGTCTAATTATCTGTTGGTTAGGGTTAGGAAACAATTGGAGAGCTAAAGATCCATTGTAGCAAAAGCTAATATTTAACCTCAAGAAGTCTAAGCAGAGGACACGGCAGGGAGCCAGGAGGAATTGTTTTAAGATTTCCTCCTTTGAGGCTACCACTTAACTACAGCCTCAGACAGAATGCAAAGTTTCTTTATGACCCTTGGAATCTCATCTCAGAGGCCATAGGATTGCATTCTGAGTAACCTTACACCACTGTGTTTAATTAACTGGTTCTTGTTATTGATACATAAATCTTCACACTTGTCAGTTTTCTCCCTCTAGAAAAGAGAGGAAACATTTTTCAGGCATGTTTTTTGCCATTCTTCAGTGTCTTTGCAATTAAAACATTACTTCAGTGAGATTATTAGATACTTAAAAATAATAATAAGTGGGCGAATGCAAGCCTAACCATGCACAGCCGTGTGTGGTGAATCTGTCAGAGTGAACAGCAGGAACCTTGATAAAAAGTTCTCCGTCAGTAAATCCTTTTTGATAGCTGATGGCTGGAGGTCTATGAATTGTTATTGTAAGTAAGACCCAGGAGTGCCATCACAGATTAAAGATCTGATGGAATTGCTTGTATCCTCCTTTCACTTTTTTCCTTGATGAAACTTTAATCACAACTATTTTGCAGTAATCAAGTTTCTGCAAAGTATAATATGGATCCATTGTTCCTTGCCAACAAAAAAAGTGGTGATGGTGGTGATGATCATTAAAGTAGTATAATTTTCATGTAAATGAAAGGGACTAATGAGTTAACAGCAACAGAAAACATGAATGATGTAAAGAAGTTGAATTGGTTATTGGGAGCTTAGTACTTTTCAGTGGAAATGCTTCACAAATGCCTGGACATTTTTCCTCTTTTCCTTATTATTAAGGCTAAGCTTTAAAAAATAAAAACAAAACAGCTCTAGCTCCTTTCCTGTTATTCCTATAGAAGGATTATCGTTCTTGTAAGATTTGACTAGGCGGCTATGTTAATGTCTCTATCTCAATGTCCACAATTTCACTTATGGGCAATCTACCAATTTACTCAATGTTCTGAATTAAGATGACTATATAGCGGAATCCTAATGAAGCTGTAGATAAGGTTTCTCACAGCAAACCACAGCTGCCAAATGAAACAACCAGTCAGTGTCATGGATTTGCTTATCCACATTCAAATAAAACATTCTCCTCTTTTGTTTTTATTAAGGTGGATTTTATTCTAGAAAAATATATGGAAAAGCACCCTTTTTTAACATAATCATAGCTACCATAATTGTTTACTCCTGGTATGTAAAATCATTCTTTCATTTTCCTTCTTTTTATTTTTAACTTATATTAAGCAAAGTTTTTTGCTAGATAAACTTATCCTACTTTCCCAGATAAATTATCCAAAGTCCTAGCTCTCTGGAGAAGATTCTAATGCTGGGAAAGGTGGAAGGAAATAGATGAGGATGACCAGCAGGAAGGTGGACGGACTCAGTTACAGTGGTGATGGGTGCATCGGAAAACCTGAAAGACCAGGTTAGGGACAGAGTGTCATAGAGAAAATGTAACTATGTGGTTGCTATGAGTCGACCCCAATTTGATAGCACTTAATCAAATTCCAGAAAATCTTGCAGAACCCAATTTTTCTTAAGTCAGAATGGAAACACACCCTGCCACAATGTGCAGTGGAAGTTCACCTGCTATCAAAGGCAGGCTTTGATTTTTCTCATTCTTCTTTCTTAGCTTCAATTCCTGCTCTAGGAAATGAAGAAAAGAGTCCTTCTTCTGAAAGAGTCTGTTGCCCTTCAAGTCTTGCTCTGCAATATTAATTTGCATAGGATCCTATTTTGAATTGCATGCATAATGCAAATGTTTACGCAACTTGAACATTTTAGATGTGGCTTCTGAAAACATTAGCATAAAGGCAAGTTTACATCAGTTGGGTCTGATGTACATAAATCTGATTTATGTAATTCTTTCAAGCTGATTAAGGAATCCAAACTGCTTACAAACAGTATCATAAGCAACTATCCTCAGTTAGAATAAGTCAATCAATAACTGGAATGAAGCTTTTTTCAGGGTATCATCTGGGCCTTACCATAATCTGGTGGGCTGAGATTTACATTTTCCAGGCCACATTGTACTGTTTCAGACACTTTTCCCCATGCACCCTCATATGTATCAAATGTATTTCTTGTTGACTCAACAACTGTTTTCAGAGACTTCAGTGTTATTGCTGCAGAACTGACAAGATTTTTGAATCCTGCTGTGCATTGTTTGCTGTATTAAATCTTTGCAAGTCTCCCTCTTCCCTCCCCAGAATGGAGCATACAGTGAAATTTCCAATTTGCCCATCTTCTGATAAAGACAGTTAGCTATATTTCAAACCAAATCTTTCTGCTCCAAGTCATTTGAGATTTCAGCTCATGCTTCCCTTATCTTTGCATATCCATGTATAATGGTTTTGATTGCATCAGCTCAGCATGACGAATCAGTGTCACTCAGCCTTTTGGGTATGTACAGCCTTATGCCTGGGACACCTTTTCAATGAGACCTGTGTAACATGCTAAAGATACTATGAAGAACACATCAGGTTGTGGTATGAAATCAGAATGATATACAGCTACAGAACAGGTATTGGCTGCTTTTTTTCCAGCTAAATTGAGAGAATGTCTGCAGCATGATACAAAAGCTGAGAATGAATTTTGTTCCCTTATGAAAGTCTACATTTTTCAGTACTTGGCACTCATGTTTGCAGCATTTTCATATATCTGTCCTCTACATTCATTGATATAAATGTAATGACAAGTCTCAGCCTGAACATGGTACTAGCTACAGTAGCATCAGTGTGGCCACACTTGGGTATGGATGTCAGAAACCTTCAGTAATTTGCTTCAAGATGTGTTCACCTATTATTCCAATTAGCTCTTGGATGAGAGATAATTTGGGTGGCTATATCTTTTATTTTATTTTATTTGACTTGAGACCAGGTCCAAAATTTTTATTTACTCATGATTCAATAGTTCATCCACCTCAAAAAATGAATCCACGTGTAGCAATAAAGGTAACGGTATTCACAACTCACATGAAGAGCTTACATCAGTATCCATATAATTCTCTTTCTTGTTTTGCCAAATACTGATAAATTATTCCAAGTATGTTCACACATTTGCCAAAATGGATATTAATTCCAGATGATATCTTGAAGTCTCAATGGGTTGAATTCACCAATCCATTCATTTGTATTTTTCTAGTCACAAAATCCATCAATTGACAATTTATTCTTCTTGATACCAGCAATAAAAATGTTTACAGATATAGCAGTAGACTTTGCTAATTGCTGGACCAAAGCAGATTCAGGAAATATTAATTAATTTTCTCATTATTTAAAGTTTATCTATAAAACAAATTTTGGAATTTTTTTTGCATTAAGTGCATCCCACCCTTAATCAATTCCACACTCCTGTCTTCACCCCAAAACCTGTCATTTCCTAAGAAGGTGACTCAGGCCATAAGCCAATCCAGTTATTCTCAAATCCACCATGTAGAATCTAGTTTATTCTATTTGATGGTCTTTCTGTTTTTCTTCATATGCTCAGGTTTACAGTCTGATATTACACCTGTAGAGACTCTAAATTCAGAAACAGATATTTCTCTGAATGTTGTGACAAAAAAGTCTGTCCTGCCTTATCATGAGGAACTTACCAAAATCAGAACCATTCAGGAGTTTTAAATGTAGTAAGAATTTCCTGTTAATCTTGCTGGCTGTGCATAGATATTAGGGAAATCATAGCATATTTGTAAAACTTTGCTGCATAATGTATCATCAGAGCAATTTTATACTGGTCTGAATCTTCCATGGTTTTGTAACTGTAGATATAACTGCAATCTTTATTCAATTTTCATCTCTAAGTTTCCTGCAAAATAAAATTCAGAAGAATTATTATAAAATGTTGCAGCTTTTCTTAACCAGGACAGTCTTGTGACCTGGAAAAGCCTATAATATGCAATTATATTAATCATATAATATATCTTAGGCATGGTGAATGCAAAGGAGCTCTCAGTACTCTGATTTCCAGGCCAAGCACCCTTTTACCCACTCTAACTATAGAGTTTAATAACAGGCATAAAGGAAAGGAGGCCAAATGAATTTGTTAGTTAATTTGTGTGTAGTTACAAAGAAGGGCTTAGGTTTTTTTTGTTTTTTGTTTTTTGTTTTTAATGACACTTCCCAAATAATCAAATGCAGCTAAACTGTAGTTTTCTCAGTTGATTGTTGTTAATATTCCCAGCTTGGCCAAGATCACATGAAGGGGTAGTTAACTATTAGTATTCAATGGGACAGACAAGTGTCCTGATCATATGATAACAGTTATTTGAAAAACGTAGCTGCTAAGAAGAGGGGTGGAAGTCCTGAAAGACAACTTATTATTGGGCTATTTGGTAACTCAGAATCAGTGCTATTAAATAATGTTGTTTTGAAGCTCATGAAAAAATCACAAAATAATTGATGGAAGAAGAAAACATGACTATTAGAGGGAAGTCCAGTTTAGCTAACTGAGTTACTACTATATGTGAGTTTAGCTTAATCTCTCTCTCTCCCTCTCTCCCTCACTCTCTCTCTCTCTGTGTCAATTAGCCAACTTCCTAGCTTGCTTGCTTTGGTTCTGCCATTGTAGATAGAAAGGGGGGGGGCATGCCAAGAAGGAGCTGTTAGAAGCAGATGGGCTGTTATTGGATTCTCAAGAATGCTCAAGGTCGTACCAATGGGAGAAGAAGAGGACTGTGAAAGCTGGGGCTAGGAGGCAAGGGCGGGGGGTGCACTAGAAATAGGTAAAAGTAACTTTTTGGCGTGCACAGGCTTAGTCTTAGCAATGCTTTGGACCTGTATATGACTTTTCAATAAATGAGCTTTTCTTTGAACCCATACCGGTTTCGAGGAGATCTTCTTTCATCGGGAACTGAAATGACAGATTGCTACACCCTTTTTCTCTGTAGGGGTATCAAATTCAGTTATGACCTAGTTTTCTCCTGTAAATTAATTTTCTTAAACATATTTCTAGATAAAATCAGGTTTACAGATAAAACCTGGAAATCTCCAGGATCCCCCCCAAGGAGCAGTATGCTTTTTCTGTGTCATTTCTTCAGATAGTTTTCATTATTTATTTATTTTGCACAGGTAGTTTGCTACCAGATTTGCAGATGTAAAGATGGAATTGTGTTCATTTTCATTCAATTCCAGATAAAGGATTCACATTTAGGCAATCACTGTGATCTAAAATTCTGTAGGATGTAACCAGGAAAACAAAATAGCATGTTTGCAATTCTAATCTCTATTACCAATGCTCAAGCACAGGACATTGTGTACTGTCCTGATACAATGTGCCCTAGATGAAAGCTCTTTTCTTCCACTGTATTATTATTAGCAAAATAAACATCTGTATAAAAGAATATGCTATTCAAACAACATGGAAAGTAAGAAAAATGCCTGGATAAACAGGAACATGTTGTTAAACTAATAGGGAGAAGGCAGCAAGTGCAAATAGTGAAAAAGAAACTCATTTTTTTTTCTTCCTAGCATTTTTCATGCAGGTGAAAGGTCTGATTTTTTTTTTTTTTTTTTTGGATCAACTAAATATTGACTCATTTGGTTGCGACAGGAATTGACTGACTGGCTTGTTGCCCAAGCCCGATGTTGTGTGCTGAGAGAAGAGTGACTGGCCCAAAGTCACCCAGCCAGCTTTCATGACTAAGATGGGAGTAGAACTCACAGTCTCCTGCTTTCTAGCCTGGAGACTTAACCACTAGACCAAAACTGGGTCTCAAAAAGAAACTCATATATTGTAACTAAATTCAGAAAGGAGAAAACCCTCTATTTTCTGAACAATTTTGGGAAAAACAAATCTTTGCACTCTTCTGAGCACTCATTTCCCTAATAAGGATAGTTACCAGAAGGCCTCAAAAAGAGAAGTAGAGCTACCAACAGAACCAAAAAAATGGCTGCCAAAGAACAATCTCCTTGGAAATCCTGGAAGGAAGGAAGGAAGGAAGGAAGGAAGGAAGGAAGGAAGGAAGGAAGGAAGGAAGGAAGGAAGGAAGGAAGGAAGGAAGGAAGGAAGGAAGGAAGGAAGGAGGGAGGGAGGGAGGGAGGGAGGGAGGGAGGGAGGAAGGAAGGAAGGAAGGAAGGAAGGAAGGAAGGAAGGAAGGAAGGAAGGAAGGAAGGAAGGAAGGAAGGGGTAATCATCAAAGGCAAAAATGGTGGCCCAAGACCTTTGCTGCTTTCTATTAAAAATATGACCTTCTAACTCTAGGACATTTTCTTACAGAATTAGAACTATATGACCTGATTGTAATGGAGATATTGAGAGAGCAGATAAGCTGGATAACAGGCTATTAGTGTCAATGAATTAATTCCCCTTCCACAGAGATTCTCTCCCACATTTCTTCTGCAAGTAGCCATCTCTACCTTTTCTAATGTATATTTTCACCAGATGCAGTCATGGTTGCCACATAGAACAGCCATTGTCAAGTACTTGCATGATTGTTTGGGTGAATGAACCACAGTGACAATAGTGGATGTAGTAACTATCCACTGGAACATTGCTTGGGATTCCATAGCAACTCTTAACATTCACTTTATCTCTCATCTGGAGAAGAGTCGCATGTGGCATTGATAAGGAATAGCATCTTCTGCAGGGAAGGAGGAAGTAGGTGCTTGGGACAGAGTGAATAAAAAATGATTAATCCCACCAAGGGATGGGAGCATAGTTGGAAAGCTGGTGATTCTAAAGGCTGAAAATCTTGGCAAGTTTTAATGAAAAAACTCAGTTTCATTCATTTTGACCCTAAAAACAGATTGCCTTTTCATTCAAAAATAATCCTTTAAACTAGTTTTGTCAGCAAATAATTCTATAGGTCAGGGCATAACAAGAGCTATTGCAAGATATAATCCCAAGTGACATTGTAGAATTTGCAGCACTGCTCATTTATTGTATATACAATGTATAAGACATTACAGCATTGGAATTAGAAGTAAATCTGGGACATAACATTAGTACCAAAGGTTCTTCTGAAGGTTGAAGTTATGCTCCAAATAACTCTCATCTATACTAATAATTAATTATACACACCAAAATAAATATGCATGCACGCATGCATGTCTGTGTGTGCAATCTTAATTGTTATTTTCTCCTAAAGAAAAAGGGTGAGAAAGAAGTTGTCCTTCTTTGCTGCCTTTCCACACCAAATCTGTCCTTTGTTTCTCTCCTTCCAATGAATTTCCAAACTTACTTTTATCTCTACAAATAATGCATTTGGAATTTCCAAGGAGAAGTAAATGGAAAGAGGACTATTTGAACTGAAGAAAAAAATACAGGTTGTCCTCACTTACTGACTGCCTTATTATGTGACCATTCAAAGTTACGACAGTGCTGAAAAAATAATTCTATGACCAATGCCCACATTTATGATCTTCACAACATCCCTCAGTCACATGATCACCATATATGCATTGTTCTATCCCTGACCTGTTATTTTTCTTTTTTTCCCCCTTGCAGAGTGGAAAGATTGGAGAGGAAGGGATTGCAAGAGATCAGACACACAATGGGGAATATACATCGAAAGGAGTGCACTCGGGGCTGGGAGCCATGATTGCACTATGCAAACAGCCTGGTGCATTCCCCATTGTGTACCTGTTTACTCTCTTGTAATCCCTTCCTCTCCAATCTCTGTGCTCTGCAAGGGGAGTTGGAGACAGGAGAGATTGCCTACAGAAATTACTTTTTTTTCCCCATCTCTTCCCCTCTCATAGAGCAGCCAGACTGGAGAGGGAGGGATTACAAAAGAGCAAGCAGGCACACAATGGGGAATATACTGCGCTGGTTGTGTAGTGCACTCACTGATCCCAGCCGTGACCAGTCTCAAGGCTACCGATACCACCACATTGCTTTTGATGTGCATTCCCCATTGTGTGCCTACATATTCTCTTGCAATCTCTTCCTCTCCAATGAATATAAATGCAAACATTAATTCCCTTCTTGCTAATTATCCCAGTGCTGGGGTGAGCATTCCAAAGGGTGGGGGAGTGGTTAGGAGGCAAACCAAAGCCAAAGATATGAAATTGATTGGTCTTGTCAGTTTCAAGTGAGCTATCCCAGCACCCATTCCAAAGGACAAGTGAGTGGGGCAAAGGAAAGCACAATTGCAGTCACATGATTACCCACTTAGCAACCACTTCACTTAATGATAGAGCTGCTGATCCAGTTGTGGCTGCTAAACAAGGACTACCTGTAATTAAAGTATTAAGCACCATATTATGCCTCTGCCAATCTCTGTGAAGCAAATCACTTTTCTGAACTCGTATTTCCAGCCTAAGTAAACAGAATCTGTTTCTATACTTATTTAAATTCAGTATTCCATCATATTTTAGCAAGATCAATAGGATGGGCTTAATTAGATAGAATAAGGGATAAGTGCCAGTAGTTGGGAGGAAGACAATGTGCATGTGTAGCTCCCAGATCAACTGGATCAAAAAGTACTGCTTAATTTATTCCTATGGGATAAGTGTGGGAAAAATAGGATGCCTTTAGATAAAGTGAATTCATCCTACCAATAAGGATTTTATGTAGTGTCCAGAGATAATACATCAATCTAAATAACCATGCATTATGTATACACTTCCTTCATATTCTTGCACGCTATCAAAATAAGATGCACGTAAGCTATTATATTTACTATACATTAAGAATATGCTAAAATACATATATATCATAGTAAAACATTGATTTTATAGTTTCAGAGTTGAATTTGACTCAGAACATTCCATGGACTTCCAGAAATGTGCTATTATGAAAATAATATTCCTATTTTTTCTCAGCTAAAGAAGTCCAATATAATTTCTGTTCTGAAGAATGTGAAATGTGAACATTTTTTTCTGTAATTAGTGGTGATTTGCTTGAACATCAGGTAGGAGAAAATGCCTATATTTGGAATTCCCTGAATATATTCAACTTGAGCATTATAGAACCTTCTATCAAGCTTTAAGGTTGGGGGACCAGACAGTCTTAATGTTTCTTTTAAATTGAATTGTAAATGTAAAGTTAGAATAACTTATTGGTCTCTCCCTTGCTTTCCCATCTAGCCAAGCACAGAAATCATATATTCCCATTTGCTTCAAATGGGCTCTGCCCACAGGAAACCTTGAAAACAATCAGAAATGTAAAGCCCTGTAATAAAACTCTGGTAGCTTTCCAGATTGCCCTTTGCAGAAGCCAAAGCCTCATTTCTTTTCTTTTCTTTTTTAAATTTGTGCACCAACCTTAAAATCAGTCAGATTGAGATTTGTGATCCCCCAGGGCTAGATCTGGCCCCAGAGCAGCAGATAGATTTTGTGGCTGTTTGTGGTTTATCTCAAATTAAAAGCACATCTTGTATATTGATAGCATGGTATATAAATAACAAGCAGGATCTTAGAGAAGAGAAATACAACCATGTTGTTCACCAAAAGACTGTTGCTTTTTCTTCTTCTTTTCCTCCCAAAGGAGCTTAACTGTATGCTAACACAGTCATATTTCTACATTGACTCAAAGTGTACATTGGGCAACATGCAAGGAATAGACTATCTTCAGCTTTATTTAATCACTTCACTTTCCATTTGAAAAGTAATTCATCATGGGAAGTCAGTGGGGTATAGAGAGCACTAATTGCAGCAAAATATCAAGGACAGTTTTCCTCTGTCTTAATTAAATATTAATGAGTGAAGTTATTTGCAGATGCAGGCTGCTGGGATGGACTTGCCTGTCCAGGTTTAGTAAATACTGACATTGGGGTGTCAAAATAAAATCCCTTAATTAATTTATACAGGGATAGCCTTTTACTTTTGCTTCCTTTAAAAGAAGGCCTCTGAGTTGACACCCCTCCAAGCTTTCTTGGGTAGTTCCCCAATGAATTATTTATACAGACATGTTACCTGATCTGTTTTTAATTGCGCCATTGGTTGTTTTCAGACTGAGTAATGGGGTATGACAAGTGTCCTCTTCTTACTGCCGATTCTTACTTCATCATAAGAAATAACAAGTCCTGAAGAGAGAGAAAGAGAGAGATTGATCAATCATTGGATAGATTTCCATAGATTGATACCGAAAAGAAAATCCATTTCTATTACTATACTGCTAATGAGATTTTGAATATACTTGCACATTATAGAATCTAGAGTACAGCAGGGAATTTCTGACTACCAATAGAACTGAAAGGCATGCAGCTACTGATGTCCCTTGGATAGTTAACAGGAGGGAATTCCACTGCTGGAATCTCTTTTTGCTTCAGATAACTAAACGGGCCTGCTGTAAATAACTCTAAGGAAAGATGGATCTTTTGTTTTCTTTTCCCTAGAAAGAAATTGGAAATTAAATAACTGATGCTAATAACTGGAAACAAATCAGAATGGCTTTCTTAAGGCACTAGAACTGGTCTTCCCTACATATAAAGAAAGATAAATGAGAAGCTTACAGTGATCTGTTGTAAAATGTGTGCTTGGGTATATCCTTTGAGTTGGTCTTGACTGCTGGTGACCTTATGACCATGTCCAAGTGGCTTCCTTGACCACGGTACAGAAGTAGATTGCAACTCTTGCTTTCTTCCAGGGTGTTTTACCACCTCCCCATCTAGCTTTCAGCTCTGGTGGTCCATGATAGCCTTCCAGCCAAGTCCTAACCATATCCAGCTCGGCTCAGCTTCCAAGTCCAAACAAGATAAGGCAGATGCTATTACCTGGATGTGATACTACATCCAACTTTCCTGAAATTATAATAAATGTCTGAATAAGGTAGATCAGAAGAAAATACTTGGTACTGTCAATTGGAAAGGGACATGTGCCCTTACTGATAGTTACTTTCAGAAATGAATAAGGCAGAGACAATGTTTTCATTCTGTAACAAGACATTCACAGGGTGCTTTCATCTTCAATAGCTATCCTGCAGGAGATCATTTGCATTTAGAAATTTGATCCATAGCCACAGTAAGCACATGCATACACCTAAGCACATGCATACACTAGCACTCTTTGGCTGAGGGTTTATTTTATTGCATGCTCTCTTGCATCATCATATGCACCAGCTGTGTCAGAGAACCCTCAGATTATTTATACTGGCATGACATGAATTGTCTATTTTATTTATACACACATACATACAACTATGTGCATATTTCCTATTCTATCATATAGCATCAGTACAAAGCATTCTGCAATTGTGATGTTATAAGGAGTGAGGCAGCTGTGCACCACATAAACATCTGTTATTTGTCTGGGAAAAGTTTCTGTCAACTTCTCTGGTCTCCTAATTTTACTTGAAACATCACTGCATGAGATGCATCCTAATTGTAATGTTATGTGGGAATGACAAGTGGAAGAGCTGCAGACTAGACAGTGGTCAGATAAATGGCAGCTGAGTCTGCAGAAGGAATGTGGATGTGGCAAAGTCTCACAAGGGACCATCCCTAGTTTCTTGGACTGTAAAGGCAAGGGGGGAAGAGATGTACTTTCAGACTTGCAAGATTCTGTTAATGTAACTTTACAATAAAGTAGAATTAGTTCATCTGGGCATGTTTCCTGTCTGGACTACCTCACAAGGGTGACACTAATTTATGCTACCAACCTGTTTTTCTTTTTATTCCCCCCACTAAAACTTTATTCTGAAAAATAAGAGAAATTATGCTATTTTGTAGCTGTTTGTCTAGAAATTCCCTTCAGGATTAATCCTTTTAGATTTAATAGGATTTTGGTTTTTAAAGATGTTAATACTAATTTATAGACATGGTAATATGGCATGTAGATTGGACCTTTAAACTGGGAGATAGTTCAATGATTACCACATTTACTCAAAAGGAAGATGATTGTGAAATTAAAACAACTATCTTCCCTTTCTCCCCAAAACGGAGTAGACAAAAATATAATACTCACAAAGTTCTGTGCAGTGCCACTTTTTACAGCTGTATTGACACCCACACACAATGCACATACAAATTAAATAACTACTGTTTAAATTAATTGAATGGAAAATAATTTGCCCTATTTATAAAATTGATTCTTCCATCTGCAAGTACACACAGACCATTTTCTCTCAAACCCAAAGAGCAGCTGCCTACACAACTACTCAACCATTTAAACAAAATCCACTCCCTCCTTCCCTTGTAGGTAAAATCCAATTGTTTAAGTGTTACAAACAGGATGTAAGTCACTGTTGAACTAAAATCCCAAGACATTTCATCTCCAGGAATGAGATATTAGCTCTCTTCTCCTTTAAATAGCTTTACAATGTTGATGAAAAATGTTTCCACTTTATCCACTTTCAAAATGTTTCCTTATCATGTACAAAATACATTTATGCAAGTAAAAAAGTAAGTGGAAAAACTGAATCAGAAATCTGAGGATCTGATGTCTGGTGATCACTTGAAAGGCAACAAGAATTACTGAGCCTGAAACCTATAAACCACTTGGAACAAATGTGGGAAACATTTTGAAAGTAAGCAAAGGTCTTCAAGATGAACTGACCAAAATAATTTACATTTTTCTAAACATTCCTTATTACAGTGAGCAAGATCAGCTTCTATCAGCTTTCATGAGGAAAAAAAAAAAAGAGATATTTACACATTTTTTTTAGTATCTATACCACACTATGCAATAGACTATTGCAATGCACTGTACATGGGGCTAACCTTGAAGAGTATCCAGAAGCTACAGCTAGTTTAAAATGCAGCCACACAGGCAATTTTGGGTGCCCCAAAGATGGCATAGGTAACACCTTTGCTGCAGGAGATGCATTGGGTACCAATTTGCTTCTGGGTCCAGTTCAAGGTGTTGGTTATCACCTTTAAAGCCCTACATGGCATGGGACCGGGTTACCTGAGGGACCATTTCACCCCATTATAGCAACCCATCCTACCTGGTCAATCAGAGAGGGTATGCTGTGGACCTCATCAGCGAAAAAATGTCAACTGGCAGGGCCCAGAAGGACAGCCTTCTCTGCCATGGCCTCCACCCTAGGAAATACCTTCCCCCCAGAGGTGAGGTAGGCCCCAACTCTCTTGACCTTCCAGAAAGCAGTTAAGACCTGACTCTGTCAACTTTCATGGGGCAAAAAAAAGGGCAACCAAACCTGGAGTTGGCTAGCACCTTGAAAATGCTCCTGTATGTTAATAACTTTTCTACCAGCAGCACCTTGGAAGATATTATTATTTACGCATGTATTTGGTTTGTATTGTATTTCTACTGTATTTTTATACCATTTTTATTGTATTTTAATTAATATTTATTTGTTGTTTTTATTGTAAACTGCACAGAGTCACTTCCTTGTGAGATGGGTGATGACTAAATTTGAAATATAAATAAAAATAAATTTATCTATAAACTGCCTAGAGTCCATGAAGATTGAAGCAGTAAATTGCACGTGTGTGTGTGTGTGTGTGTGTGTGTGTGTTTTCTCTTACTGGGATGCTCAATTTCACTTTTTCTGCCACTGATGCATATGTACTGCCACAGGTGTGAGATGAGTTAGGAGACTGGGTAACCCACCTAAGTTGAGAGTCAGATGGGACAAGCTATAGCAATTTGGCATTAATGAAAGGGTGCCTTTAAGGGCCTATGGGCTGCATTATGGTGTTGTAGGAAGTATGTGGGTGATCTGATTGTTAGTGAGAGTAAAGACAATTAGTTCTAAGGGGGCAGCAACATGGGTCTGGTAGTTGGCATGGAGGCAGAGGAGGGTGGGTCACCCTCAGCAGGAGGAGGATAAATGTAGTTATATTATTGTAGTGTTGGGCCAAGGGAGAGATGGTGGGGAATATCAGGTAAGGAGACCTCCAATCTTACGGCAATCTTGATTTCTGACCTGACTGCCACTCCCTGGGACCAGATGCTTGACTGCACCTGTCCTCGGGCTTTCAATGAGATGGGTGGTGACAAATTTGATACATAAATAAAAATAAATAAAATAAATAAAAATAAATAGGTGCTGGTGGCTAATACCAATTCTGTCTGCAACAAAATCACCTTCATCCACAGTTCAATAGCAGAACACTTTACATATATAATCAAAACTCTGTGGGTGAAAGTGAAAATGTTGCCTTGCCAAAAATATGCCCTAACAGCAGATTTCTGACAACATTGATGTTAGGACTAGGGAAGCTGATGGTGGCTGTGATCATTAGGGACATCAGTAGGGACACTTGAGATAGTGGTGCGTGAATGCCTACAGTATGTGGCTGGGCTGTAAAGACATTCTTGGGATCCTGTTAGTGTACTGACCACCCTGCTGCCTAGTAGGATTCCTTCTTGAGCTCCTGGAGCTGACCTCTGTACTGGTGACAAACACCAGCCTTCTGGTATTAGGAAACTTCAATCTTCCTGCCCTGGGGGCCAAATCAAGTAAGATTTGGAAGTATATGCCCTGCATAGTGATCATGAGCTTGTCTCAAGTTGTCTCAGGGCTGACTCGTGTCATCATACTTTTAGCCTTCTTTTTGCCTCTGAATAGTTTGTTGGTGATCTGGAGAGACAAGGGACTTCTACCACTTCATGTTGTAGTCAGATCATTCCGTGATCCAGTTATGATTGAGAGCTACCCATGACCTCTGTGGCAGTAGGACCCATTTGGATGATCTCCCCCGGATGCCTAATTTATTCCACTGGTTTCAAAAAGGTGCTTCAGAATTTCCCAGCTCTCTGGCAGGCAGTTCTGCCCAGTTCCTGGTGAATAACTGACAACAGAAAGCACACTGAGCATAAACACTATGTATGTATGTATGTACTTATTTATTTATTTATTTAAAATATTTATATAGCTGCTCATGTTGTACCAAACTCGGCAGCTCACAACCAACAGTTAAAACAACATCTGTGTACAATAAAATATATTAAAATCACAAATATTAAAATCTGGCACCATAGTTAAACTTTCACATGCAGTCAACCACAAATTCCTCTTACCTTATTCCAGCACTTGGGGAAAAAGCTAAGTTTTAAGTGCTTTTCAGAAAGTTAAATGGGTGGGGACTTGCCAAACTTCAGGGGAAAAGGTGTTCCATAGGGCAGGGGCTGCCACAGAACAGGCATGCTTCCTAGGTCCCATAAGATGGTAACATTTAAGGGAAGGGACTAGGAGCATGCCCACCCTATCTGATCCAGTAGAATGGACAAATGTCCTTAGGGAGAGGCAGTCCCACAGATAACCTGGTCCTGTGCCTTAAAGGTAGGGCTTTAAAGGTAATAACCAACACCTTGAATTATACCTGGAAGGAAACTGGGAGCCAGTGAAGCTTACACAACAGGAGTGTAACATGCATAAACCTAGGGGCACCCATCACTGCATGTGCCACCACATTCCAGACCAGTTGTAACTTCCAGGTAGTCTTCAAGGGCAGCCCCACGTAGAGTGCATTGCAGTAATCCAAATGGGAAGTGACCAAAGCATGACCATGAACAAGGCCTCCTGGTCCAGGAAGGGATGCAATTGATCATGCAAGGCAAATCTGTGCAGAGCCCCCCCTAGCCATGGCTGCCACCTGCTCCTTGAGCAGGAACCATGAACCTAGGAGGATCCCCAAATTGCATACCAGCTCAATCTAGGGAAGTGCCATGCCATCTAGAGTCAAAGATGAAATATCACCTGGGCTTGGGGAGTTGAAAACCCAGAGCCATTCCATCTTGCCAGGATTGAGTTGAACCTGGTTTCTCCCCATCCAGGCCCTTACTGCCTCCAGGCACTTGGCCAACACCACAACAGCATCACCTGTCCAGCCAAGGTAGAGATGTATAATTAGGTTCATCAACATACTGATGATATCGCACCCCATGCCATCAGATGACCTCCCCCAGAGGTTTCATGTAGATGTTAAAGAGGAAAGGTGAAAGGCTCAAGTCTTGGGGTACCCCACATTATGGGGGCCTAGATTTCTCCCCCACCAACACTGACTGGAGCAAGCCATGAGGAAGGAGGAGAACCACTATACCACAATGCTTCCCACTCCCAACATGGCAGGAAGAGAGAGGCCACTCTCCCATGTCAAGTGGCAGCCAAAGGACACAAGCCAGCTTTTACACACAACTGCTGGCTCACTCCAGCTCCCACTACCACTAATTCCCGGGCTAATAGCCACCCCCTCCACTAACCATGCACCCTGGCAAGGCACCATTGTCACAAAACTGCAATCTTCCAGTCCAGTAAGCCTCTGTCTTCTCCCTGCCATGCCACTGTGTTTCCGGGAGCCAGCCCAATGCCACTTATCACCTGAGTGAAAAACAGCTGATCTGGAGCACTGCCAAACTCCCTCAACTGCCAGTCCACTGCCCTCACATTTCTGCAGCAGAGAAATTGCTGCCAGCTGCCACTCCACTCCTTCACCACTAGGGAGGTCCCAACGAGGCTGTGCTGTTATCTGGCAGCCACATAACCCACCATTGCTCTGACCAGCTGCAATGCTGTTGCTGCTGCCAACACTCCAGGATCTCCTGACTCTCCAAACAGCTTGAGAAATCATTGCTGGTCCCCCACTGCTCCAGCCAGGACCACCAAACACCTCAACAACATGTTCCAACTCTCAGTATGGGCAAGCACACAACCCCTGCATCTACTATGGTACCATCTTGCTTAATAAGTATTGCCCCCAAGTGGCCTCTTCCTGGCAGCTGAGCCCAGCTGATGCCTTATTTTATGCTGGAGCCTCTTGGAAATGAAACACCAGAAATGATGTCTGGATTACTGGAGGAAGATGAGAAGTGAATCTGACCAAGCATGGGTATAAGCTCATGTTCAGGCCTATGGGGATAATGGAGGCAAAACATTTCTTCTTTATTGCATTGGTTGGCTGTCATCCAGTAGCCTTGTTTAAGATGCCCAATGGTCTCCTGGGGAGAGAGCAGCATCAGTACTTCCCACCTGGCTGCTGGGTCAAATTTACAGTGTTCTGCTGATAAGGCCATTCAATTCACTGAAGACTTGATTCTTCATTAGCAAAGTCCTTGATGAAGACTAGGGCACCATTTTGTAGTATTATTTAAGCCTCCTTTTGGCCTACTCTGAGGTAGTGGATAGAGTGCCAGTAGTAACTGTGTTTGATTGTGGACTATAAGACTAGATAAAGATGAAAGCATTGTGATCATTTTATTTTTATGTTTTCCATCTAAAATTATGAAATGTACAGTAACTAGGTTGGGAGATGTTATTTCTGTAAGCCAGCTTTTCTCATTTTAGCATCCATCTAGAAGGCTTGGAACTGCAGTTTGCAGAATTCCCAGCCAACATTATCTAAAATCCACCCTGGAATTCTGGGAAGTCACTGTGTCAGCATAACTGGATGGGTACCAGGTTGGAGAATATTTTCCTAACCTGCTGCTTAATTATTTATTTATTCAATTTGTATGGCTGCCCATTTCAAATTCATGGGTGACTAATAGTATTAAAAAAAAAAAAACAAGATAAAACCAGGTAACAAAATCACCAAAAAACCCCAAGCAATAACAACAATCTACACAATCATGAAATGGACTCAACCAGACATCTGGGGCCCCAGGTTTAATGACACAGCCAGGTCTTGTAGAAGGCCAGCAGGGTTAGAATGAGTCTGATCTCCAGGGGAATGATGTTCCATAGGGTGGGCACCATGACAGAAGAGGCCCTCCTCCTGGGCCCCACCAGATGACACTCCCTAGCAGACAGGACCCAAAGCATGCCTTTTCTGCTGAATCTAACAGGATGAGTAGATAGAAATGATTATGGAATATCTAATGTCTAATACAGTTAATATTGATTCACTATGAACATTTCCTTTTCTAAAAAAAATGCATTCTTCTAAATAACTCCAATTTATTGTACGCTGCCCAGAGTCACACTCTGTGAGATAGGCAACTGTATAAATATGATATATAAATAAGATAATGCAGATGTTCAGGAAAATACATTGCATTATTAATTAATACAACACATGAATCAGGATACATGTTTCTTGGTGCTAATCATCCAGATATCCCCTAATAACATGGTAGGCATATCAGTCAACATTAGATAAGTTATTCCTTGACAAAAGACGCTGAATGAGTAAGGAAGATAATGAAAATGAGACTTCCCTCAGATTTTGTATAACAGTTCACACAGAGCCATTATATAATAACAATAAAATTGCATTAAATGATTCTTAATAATAAGTAGTAGTAGTAGTAGTAAATATATTTATGGTATGCTTATAACTAAGTGCAGTACAGATATAGGAAAAAAACAAATTCTCCTTTCTTACTATCATCAGTTGCTTCTTTCCCCCTTTCATTTTAACATTTTCTTTGGTGTTGTGGGCTGTCATATGGAGGTGTGTATTTGTATGTGTGCATTTTAATTGCTTATCATGACATTTTTTTACATAGCACTAGTTATTCACAGCACAACAGACTGCTCTGCTTGCAACCAGATTAATTCACTGATCTCTGTTCCCACATGTTTTCTAGAACCCCCAAATACTCAACAGAGCCAGCTGAATGTCCTTTGTTCAATGTAGCTGGATTATTTGGAAGGAAAAAAAAAAGTTTAACAGTAGTTTGCTTGGTATCTACTGATAAACATGTAATTCATGTTTGACATTGCTATAAACATCAGTTAGATGGCTTTTTTTTTTTTTTTGCCTTACACTCATCAGTTGTCAGTGTGATCACTTAGCTTTGGGATTTATTTACCTTCAAATGTCCCTTTAGTATTGTCATTTGTATTTAACACTGATGTGAGTATTGCTATGGCATTAATAACTGCTAAAATAAAAGTCACTCCAAGTTAACAGGCAAATTTACATGCATGTATTCAATTTAAAATGATAATGCCATGTTGGAGAGCATTTTAGAGAGAATAACATTGGGGAATGCTTCATCCTTCTTTTGCTCACCATTTCTCTATTGAAAATCATTTCAGGATTGTTGTTACTTATTATCTCTCAGATGTATTCTTGCTTAAAGAAACCTTCAATGCTGTGCTTCTACTGATTAAACTGGAAGGGAGCAATTTAATCTTCTCCTCACACAGCTCACACAGACCTTTAAAATCTGTTCTAGAGGATATTTTTCTCTGCATTTAAAAGCACATGGGGATTACAGAGAAAGAAGAAAGGAAGTTGTCCCTTGGTGTGTATCTGTATGTGCTGCATATCTTGCCCTTCAAGAAAGTGATATACCAGAAGCTATGGGAAAAAAGAAGAAGAAGAATGGGAGCCATAACACTGCCAGCAATTAAGGAAAAGGGAAATGTGTGTGTGTGTGTGTATGTATGTATCAATCACTGTGAAAAAGCCTGAGCAAATAAGGAAAGTTTAAAAGCTCCTCAGACAAGTAGATTTCAAAACTGTTTAAAGCAGGCTGCAAGCAAACAAAAATTTTGACATGTCCCTTCAGCAGGGATAAAGAATTGGGGGCATTCTCCTCAGATAATGCACAACTGCTGACCAGGCTGACTTCCAGAATTTGGCTGAGCAAAAGACTGAGCCAAATAAGAACAAACAACCCAGAATAGAGCTGGAAGGGGTAGAAAAGCAGAAAATAGCAAGATTAGAGAGGACAGGAGGCAAATAACAGTGGCTGAGGTAGAGAATTAGCCATGCAATTAACAGCTCCTCTGCACAACCTTCTGACTGTGGGTGGGCCAATGCACTGATAGGACTTGAACCAATGACTGAATCATGCTTTCCGACTTTGCTTCAAAAATGATGTTTTCCAACTCACACTGGTGCAATTTTTGCTATGCAGTTTTTCTGCTTCATTTTAATTCAGATTTTGCAGCGTCTGCACTCCTGTTGGTCAGTATACAGACCTATTAGCCCACATTCCTCTCTGGTCACTGGTCACTACTCTACTTGGCCATAGTCAAGAAGTCTGCATCCTAGCACAGGAACATGTCCACATAAAGACTGAACCCTACTGTTCTTCACAAAGGCCTCAAGCATTATGCAGGTGTCTTCTATATCTCTAATATGTGCTGATCTAAAGCACTGGTTCCTATCCTGACGTGGAAGCAGTATTAATGGTTAGTATTGAAGGGGAGGAGAGATGGGGGGTAATTTTCTTAGCCTGGCTCTTGCTATCTCGCCTCTGTATTTGCTTGTGCTAGGAAGAAACTGCCTGAAGGACATGTACACAGAAGACCTTGAGGGGGGAGAGTGCAGGGAAAAGGTCTTGAGGGTAAAGGGGGGAACACTGGTTTAAACTGCCTTAAACTGCCTTATTAGTTGCAATCTATTGTCTTTGCAATGCTATAAAAACTGGGTTTGGAATCTTGTTGGTGTGGAACTGCCCAGAACTTTCGCTGCCTGTGTTTTGGGTTGCTGCCCATCCAGCTGTTCACTCGGCCGATTAAAGAGCTGTTTTCTTTTTAAGACCCTCCGCCTGAATTCTTGGTATTGAATTCCTTAAGATTCAGGTCTACAAACCTTTCAGTATAAATGAGAAATGATCAGAGGTGAACCAGTGAAAGACTGTTTGGATTTGGTTTTTAACCAGTTATTCCTTCAAGTGATAGGAAGAAAGATGAGACTGGTGTTCTCCCCCTCCACCCCCACTGGTTCAGTGGTGGATGTATCAGACAGAGTGTGAAGTACAAGGGGAGATGAATGGAGGGAGTATAATTAAAAAGATCTGTTGATGGAAAACATGTACAGGTAGTCCTCTGGTTATGACAGCATTTGGGACTGGAATTTCTGCCACTAAGTAATGCAGTTGTAAAGTGTGACATCATGCGACCATGTCACTTAGTGATGGCAATTCTGGCAGTCCTGGTTGCCATTGTAACTCAAGGACCGCACAGGTCATTAAATGAGGACCTCACATGATTGCAACTTGTGACTTCCTACTGGCTTTCACATTGATTTCGCTTCTGGGAAGCTGGCAGGGAATGTCAGAAATCGCAGTCATGTGACCGCAGTTTGCTGCAATAGCATAATCACTAGCCAGGCACCTGGATCACAATCATGTGACTGTGGAAATGCTGCAATATCCAGTCATAAGTACCATTCGTTCAGTGCCATCACAACTTTGAATGGTCACTGAACAAATGGTTGTAACCCGAGGACTACCTGTTATCTTCAAAGACCACCCATAAAGATGGGAGGAGTAAAGAAGTAAAATAACCTGACAAAGACTATGGACCAATAGAGGCGAATATGATGAAGATGAAATTATGGTCTCATTTGATGTCACAGCACTCTTTACGTCCATAAACCCAGAACTAGTGAAAGAATCCATATCAGCAGTATTACTCAACACCCAACTTAACCAAATATACCCAGATCGAAATACCCAGAATCGTGGACCTCATCAACCTCTGCCTCACCACCTATTTTCAGTTTGATGGACAAATATACCAACAAATCAGAGGCACACCCATGGGATCACCACTGTCAGGACTCAGAGCAGAGATTGTAATGCAATGCCTAGACACTATAGTACTTCCACACATACAACCTAAAGTATGGATCCAGTATGTAGATGACACATTTGTCATAATAAAAAAGGAGCAACTAGACAAGGCACATGAAACCATCAACAACATCTTCAAAGGAATAAAATTCACCAGAGAAGAAGAAGAAGAAAACAACAACATGCTACCCTTCCTGGATATCCTCATCAGCAGAGGAAACAACAGTAAATTAGAAACCCAAATTTATTGGAAGACAATCCATGCCAATCAAGTACTCCATTACCAAAGTAACAACCCAACCTCAAACAAGAAAAGCTGTGTAAGAACATTATTCAAGCGAGCACAAATGCATTGCAGCAACCCAGAACAGCAGAAAAAGGAAAAAGACCACCTATACAACATCTTCCGACAAAACGGATATCCACTCAACTTTATCAAAAAGTGCCTGACCACTCAACCTGCTACAACACAACTTACACAAGCTATGAAAAGGATCACACTGCCATACATCAAAAACGTCTCAGAAACCACCAGCAGACTATTACAACCACATGGCATCTCTGTAGCACACAAACCAACAAAATCACTCCGAAATATCTTAAGTAAACCAAAAGACCCAGTAGCCCAAGAAGAAAAAAACAGGAGTCATCTACAACATACAATGTAAGGGCTGTAACAAACACTATGTAGGACAGACAGGCAGAAGACTAGCAAAGCACGTCCATGAGCACCAACTAGCAGTCAGAAGATATGATGAAAACTCCTTAATCTCACAACACATGGACAGACTTAACCATAGTTTTAACTGAGAAACTGTCAACATTTTAGACCAAGCTAAATCCAAAAATGCAAGAGAATTCTTGGAAGCCTGGTATTCAGACAAGGCAGCAATTAACAGACACATAGAGATAAACAGCATCTACATACTATTCAAAAGAGACAAAAGACCAGAAGATTGCCTCACCAGCAATCATCACCCACATAAGCAAAGGTTACCACCAGGCACACAATCAAGCAGTAAACATATGCTAATCAAGGAACTACCAGAGGAGCAAAACAAAACCCCCACCCCCACCAGCATGGGCAAGGCAGGCCACAGCACATAAATAGAGAGCAAACCCCATTCCATTTTAGCACTGAAGATATTACCTAGCCGGGTAATGAAATGTTTGCAAGAAAAGAACCAAGCTCAGAGAACCCCAAGGAGAGGTCTATGGAAGCAGTTATCCAGAGAGAACACCTGGCCAACTTTATTGCCAATACTGAAAAAAAGGGCTGAAATCCATAGAGTAATTTCTTAAACTGTCTTCATTTCCTGCTGGTTTCAGTACTGAAAGCATGCAGCTTAAGGCTGCCTGTGTAGAAGAGCCCTAAAAGAAGAAACAGAGCTGTAGAGAAAATTAGAAAAGAAAAGCATCAGAAATAAAAGGAGAGGGGGATGTCCCTCCTTCCAACTCTTCACAAGAGAGTTTTGCACATGGAGAAATAGAGGAAATGTTGGTTAGATGAACATAATGGATCTTATATGGGCCAAGAAGAGGCATTGAACTGGTTAGTACAGGGATGTCAGCAGTCTTTCCCAAACATGATTGTCGATGTCAGCCATATGACCAGTGAGAGATGGTGGGAGGGAGGCAGACAAGTTATTCACTCAGATATCAAACTTCCACTTCCACTAATAAACATTCAAGAATGTATTCCACTGACCTTAGGTAGGTGAAGCTGGAGATGCTACATGACCAGAAGGAGCTGACTTACAGTAGAAAGGTACAAGGATGGACTTTTGAGGGAGGGAGGGAGGGAGGGAGGGGGAAAGAGAGAGAGAGAGAGAGAGTTCTGTAACAGTCAGCAGTCATAGGAAAGGAAGAGCATTGATTATCCTGAAGGAGAGGAGGAAGGAAGATAATAGAGAAACCCCTTATCCTAACTCCTGGGCTCTGATCAAAGGTAGATGATGGTGTATTTTAATAAGGCTGTGATAATTAAAGATCCACTGAGCTAAGAAACAAACATGTACTGAATTAGTGGTGTCCATAGGAAGTCACTGCTTTTGTCAAAATGATAAAAATGGCCTGAGCCATTACATCAAACTCTGCTCCTTTTGGCTGGGTGTGTGACATCATAACACAAGTAGAAAAGGGTGCTTGTATCAATTTGCTACGGGTGTCCTTCCTGTTCCCCTTTCTAACACTGCTGAACCCATAGGCTTTTATGAAGCCTATGGTATATAATGTCTTTGATGTTCTGAATCTTGAAAATCCACATATAGCGTTAAGGGTGATATTATTTATTTATTGAATTTATATAGCCGCCCATTTAAGTCCATGACTTGGCTGGATCAAAATACAAAAAAAAAAGAAAGAAAAAGAAAAGTAAAACATCACAACAAAACCAAGGTCCTTAATACTATCCATGTAAGTCCACAGTTTAAGAATGAGTTCTGTTCCCAAGGTCTGTCCTTAGGTCAAATTTGTATGTAAATTATTATTGTATAATACTGTATAAATAGTATTGTGCAATTAACTTGAACCATTGTGTATTGAACTCAAATCATTTTTTATTTAACTCGAATTTTGCTATAGTAGGCTCCCATTCTTAACTATGGGCCATCTGTAACTTGAGCATTCTTAATCTGGGAACTACCTGTCATCCAATCTAACAATACACATCAGACTCTACTGACAACTTGGTCCCCGTGCCTGAGGGAAAAGCCAGCTCTTCAAGGCTTTAGAGGACAAACAAGGGTCTGGGCCATCTGGATCTCAGGGAAAATGGTGTTCCATAGTGCTTTATGGATCCATAGTCATAAAATGGGCCTTGGGAAAATCATCAGCTATAAATAAGTATATATTGGCATACATCTAACTTAACTGATTTATGTATTTCTTTGTCACTTAGACTAAAAACAACATGCAGGCAAATTCATACATCTCTGTGTTGAGTATGCCTGTACAAGATCCTTTATAAGCTTAACTGTTGATTCCTCCAACCACATATATCTGTAATTCAGCAGAGGAGAAGGGAGCAATCCCTCTGTATTTCAAGCTGTTGTAAGCTGAAAGTGCAGCCTGGAATATTTTTGTGACATTCTGTGGCTTAACAAAGTTTGCCTGGAGCAATACCAGCTTTTTCTGTGATACCATCAGATTGCAAGCAAAGCAGGATTAAATGGAGTCAGGTCTTAGATGACAAGTTGGCTGTAAAAAAAAATTAGGTGCTGTGGGAAATAATGATATTTTGGAAGACTAATTCTATGAAACATGATTTTATTTCTGTAGCATGCAGTTGAACAGCACCACTCAGCCTTACTCAACAGCCATGAATAAAGTTAAGAACCATTTTTTGCCATAACTGGGGGAAAGTGTCTATATGTCATAGATACTCTCATAGCTTTCTGTATAAGAGGGACCTAAAGTAGGGCAAGAAACCTGAATTCATGGAAATACAGCCATGATTTCTTTTGGAGGATTTACGGAGAAGTAATCTTTTATTTTTTTCCTCAAAATGTCCTGGAGAATGATAGCAGGTACTAACATTTTCTGACATCCAGGGGTCCACTTAGTGAATACATAAATGGTGGGTTTAGATTTGTAAATAAAGAAAGAACAAAAAAAAAATCTACCCTGCTACTTGTTTTTCATAGAGTTTCTCTACCCTTAGAAGCCCCCTATCTTTGCAACAATCCAAGGATTCAATGGATGGGCCAACTTTTAGCCGTGGGACATACAGATCAGAACAATGATTGATAAGGGGTCACCATCCCTAGATGCGTGTTTGGACACTTCATAGTTTTAAAACAATGAAACAATTCTACTGACCTGGAAGACTATAAGGAAAAAGTTATAAAGGTTTCATTTGCTACCATTCTATGCCTGGATGCAATTTAAAGTGCTGGTAATGAACTAATAAGCTCTAAATGATTTAGAGTATGTTTGGCTAAAAGGATGCTCTCACCTGAGTTTGCCCAGGTATTCAGAGGAGAGGTTCTTCTTTTTTTTCCACTGAGATCAAGATCAAGTGGGAATGCAAGAAAGAAGCTTCTGAGCATCTGTTTCAAAATTTCTTGCCAAGTGATGCCATTTGCCCCCTATCTCTGTTGATCATCCATCTTCAGGTGTAGGTTTTCAGAATTTTTTCTGCTTTGTATTTTATTGCTGGTAGAATATTATTTGATAGAAATAAATAAGTAAATAAATAAATCTCTATGTTAGAGACAGTTCTTCCATGATCATATGTTTCATACCGCTTCCACTCTTGTTTATTTTTATATATAAATATAAATGTGTGTGTCTGTGTATACATACATGCATACATATACATACACACATTCGCTCACTCACACAGGCCACCCCTTCCAGTCTCATTAAATGTAAGTAAAAGATTTCATTGATTCTATTATTTTGTGTCTTATTTTATCTTTATATTTTAATAACTTACTGTATGTTAATAACCTATTGTAACCTGGCTTAATAGCTATGGATTAGAACAAGTTCTAAAAGAGTAAGGTGGTTTATGATTAAAGTTTGCTATTCAGCAATTTCTCAAAAGGATTACGAATAAGATAATAGCCACATGTACAGTATTTTA
Source organism: Python bivittatus (assembly GCF_059951505.1). Taxonomy (NCBI): domain Eukaryota; kingdom Metazoa; phylum Chordata; class Lepidosauria; order Squamata; family Pythonidae; genus Python; species Python bivittatus. Next base: position 16,835,921 of record NW_028277035.1, read on the forward strand.
CTCAACGGTGGTAAATCTTGGTAGACCTTTGAAGGCAACACTGGATATAAAATGGAGGATTATTCTTTCAAGAGGTATAATTAGACATAAACACTAATCGTTCTGTACTACATTTTGTCACATTATCTGTAAGAAAGGGAAGGGAGGGCACCAACAATTAGGCAACCTGCACAGTGAACAACGGAAATCAGTAATTAGTGCTAATAAACAGCAGATGGGGGGGGGATGGACCAAGGGGAGTGAAGTAGTGAAAGTCATGGAGAAGATTAAAGCTAGCCCAGATGTTCAACTAGAAATGCCCAAGAGAAAGAACTGGGATTAAAAACTGAAAGAAGAAAGGCTTTATAATTGCACATAAATCATACCCATTAGTCTACTTTTCTCTCTTAATGATCCAATTCATAAAAAAGATATTCTTGGGCAAAGCAGCTCTGATGCATTATCAAGAATGGCTTGTCTCAGATGATTTTCAGTGGTCAGCTAGAGGCAGGGAATCAGCTGATATGAATCATCTGAATTTCCTTAGCTGATAGGAACCATGAATCCCATTTTCATTTTGCTTGTTTGGCTCCTATTGTTTCATCAGCTGGGCAGGAAGCAGCATGGCATTTAGCAGAGGATGCATGAGGCAGCTTAGGAATTCAATATAGTCTCATAACTGAAAGAAAAATGATACTAAAGAGTATATACCTAAAGAGAATAAATACTAATTCAGCATGTTATAGATAAACTGATAAAAGCAAAATATCTTCCATTTAATTTAGTCAGAGATTGGTCAATACATTCAGGACCAAATGCCCTATCAACAGAATATGAACAAAAGAATATACTTGAGAAATACATGGAATTAAAACTGCACCTGATGATCTATTCGACCTGAAATATTGAGATGTCAGACCACACATATATGAACAAACTATTCTGTTAGCTGGGGAGGGAAGATCTCTCTGCAACGATTGAACTAAAGGAGGCCAGATGATCAATTCTGATTAATAGGAATGATTTTTAATTAAATTCAAGCCATCGATCTGTTAATTGTTCTGATTATGTAGCAACTCTAGTGAGTTGCAAGACCTTAGTTTTGAAGCCTATAGACAATAGTAGCTTAAAATGGAAAAAAAAGGAGCATTGATGGCCCAGGGTTACATTTAAATAATTGATTTGCTCACTATAGAGACAACCTACATTGAACAAGAGTAATGTGTTAAACCTGTTATTCACTTGGCTGGGAAAAAGAGTCTCTACAACATTTTTGTTTTAACTTAAGAAACCCTAAGCTAGCATAGCGAGGCATATAAGGAGATGTCTTATAAAGGACAGCAGGTTATTTCTCCAGGAAGCCTACAAGGTTACCTGTATAACCGCAGGATCCCCCTGCCCTTTATGTAATCATTTTGCAGCTGGTCAGTAATGAACAATTTGCAGCTTCTTTACTACTAATGACAGCATGGAAGCAGTAATATGGAGCAGGATTGCTGAGATGGGAAAAGAACAGGCTGCTCAAGATTGCTTCATATCTGATGCCTTATCAACAGAATTATTTTCAGCAAGCCTCCTGGGAGTTTCCCCTTCTTTATTACCCTTTTGGGGACAGTTACTTCTCTATTACTAAAGGTAGCAGCTACCTGGGAAGAAAATGGACTACTTGTTGCCCTTGGTCTCTCTGTGGCTCCAAGAGTACAAACTCCTCTTAATGCCTTCCAGTCAAGTCATCAGTTGCATTTGCAATAATTTCCACACTATTAATAGCAAATAAATAAGTGGAGTGGAGAACTAATAGAGTTGAAAGTGACTATCATCATATAATCCACCTTTGCTCATCGCAAGATGCAGTGAAGCATCTCCAATAGATGTCCATTTGCCTCTGTTTGAAGATTCATTGCAAAGGAGAACTTATGTCATACTGTATGTCAACTATTGGCAGACAGTTCATACAGTTAAAATTTCTTCTGATATCTGAACAGAATCTCCTCCCCTTAGTTAATTTTAACCCATTAGATTTGGTATTTCCTCTGGGGCAATAGAACATCACTCCCTCTTCTGGAAGACTGCTTCATGTCTCCTATCAGGTGTCTTTTTTATAGGCTAAATACATCCAGATATTTTATACATTCCTCATGAGGATTGGTTTCTAAAGCCTTCACCATCCTGATAGCCCTCCTCTGAATCTGTTATAATTGTTCAGTGATCTCAGTTTCCAGATCTGACCATGGAAGTGTACAATGAAAGATTTAAATCCTGTGATTTGGACTCTGTGTTCCTATTAATGTACCCCAATATAACATTTGGGTTGTAGTTGTTTTTAGCAGCTGCATGACACTGCTGCCTCATGTTTAACTTGTGGTCAACAAAGACACCAAAATCTTTCCATGTACTATTGCCAATTTAGCAAAATGTTTTGCAAAATTGGTTATGTTTGATACAGCTGTTGTGTCATGTTACCAAAGAGGATGTTTCTAGAGTCTATAGACTGGAGCAGCATATATTTATAAAAAAAGATAAGTAAGAACTGATTAAGTAGAAGTCACTAATAGTTGGAGATCCCAACAGCACTGGAAACCAATGAAAATTTAAAATAGGCAATCTAGATGGAAGATTGCACTGTGAGTTACTAGAGAACACAAGTGAGTAAGCCAATCTTTTGCCAACATGCTTGATGTTCCTGAATAGCAAAGATATTAACTTAACTAATGATCCTTTAAATGGGTATGTAAAATATAATTTAAACTACTTACAACATGCAGAAGAGAGCAACATCATTTGTTACTGCCAGCTCACTGGCATGTGGAAATCAGGAAATCATTAGCCTTGGTAGAAACAGTAATGCAACAGAGATGAGAATACATTATTTGGAGTAGTTAAATAGCAGTAGGTACAGCCACTGTTGAACTGCAATAAAACAGTGTGATTTATTGAATGGTAAATACTAATACATAAAAAGAAAGATCAACGTCTTGAGGGTTTAGTCTATCTGCTGTTGTGTTACTATAACTGAGTTCCAGGAATCTGTTGAGAGTGTCATACATTTTAATCAGCAGAATCTGGAGTCTTTTGACCAAACAACAATGGAGTGGACAGTATGGAAGAGCAGCAGAACACATTTCTATTATTTCTGAGCATTGAGATATATCAGAGATGAGGGATGAGCTCAAGGCAAGTAACATTTTCTTAAGGGACATACTTGTTTTCCAGAGCTTTCTTTTTTATTGCTTTCTATTGTCAGTTGTCATTGTTTCTTTTTTTCATTTTGATTAGCTCTCTGATGTTTTAAAGGTATGAGAGCTGTTCCTCACACTGATAAATTGAGTAGCAGTTGCCGACACAATGAAGAGATGCAAGCAGCCCCGACTTTAAAAAATGTGACAGTTTCCAGCCCCCTCCACCCTAAGAGGGCCAGAAAACAGTCAAGAATGTTGCCATCCCAAATTGCTTATACGTATACTGTCTCATCTGAAAATAAGCTATTCGCTGGAGCTCTTGTGTTATAATCTTAATTTACTTACTTATAAATATTACTAATCAGAGTTCAAAGAGACTTTTTGGGGGTTTGTTAGATTGTTTTCTGTCCAGACTTTTAAGAGAAATGTTTGACAAAAAGAGGTACAAGAAAGGTACTCCAAGGTTGTTTCTCTTTTTAAGGTATTTAATGAATGAACATGCTCACTGTGAAATGAAAACATCTGTTTATAAAGAGGTAGATAAGAGAGACTTCTATCAGTTGTCCATTAAGATGAGAAAATGGTATCCAAAGGATAGGGCTAGAGCAAATCCTCAGTGAGGGATTATCGCAAACACAGCTAGCTGATTTAGGACAGTTGTGTGCAACTTCTTTGGACCACTGACTTTGTGTGAATTCCTAGAGGCGTTGGTCAGCTGTCTGCTGGACGTGATAGCTTGACTGCAATATGAACCAGGTATTTGGCAGAGATGGGTGAGAATGGGAATATCAGAGCAATCATACTTTTTCCCTTGAACAATATTTAAATGAAGCGATACAATCATCAAAAAGCAGCAGAGGGATTTTGCATATTTATTCCTGATTTGAAATCCAGGCCTCGTCTTGAAGGAATCAATCTATGCAGGTGATACTACTGATTTGTTCATTCTAAAGGCAGGAGAAAAAAAAAATCCAGCTTTCACTCCCCCCATGCCCCCACCCCCCAGAGTTGATTCAGTTCAAAACAAACTCATGTAAGCCTGGTTTGTCTCAGACTTTGCAAACCTGAATTGCTTGTATGCAACAGACCATTCTACCAGAAGGGTGTGTAGATCACCCAATCTAGTCCAAGGGCCCAGTCCAGAATTCCATAAAGTTATCTGATCCAGCTAATGTGTCTTGGCTTTAGTCCTGTGCCTACAAAGTAGATTCTGATTCTGCCATAGCTGCTACTAACATTAGGAGAAAACTTCTCAAAGAATAAGTTAAGGAAATGATTTACACCTACCTTTCTTCCTTAATTATGTAATTAATCATTGTTAATTACATCACTAATATCACATCTAGAGTGTGGCTTATTCTGTGCAATCAACATTGAAATTAATATTAGCACATTTACAAAACATGCCAATTAAGTTTGTGTTCATGTATGTGTGTACACATGTGCTTCCCCCTCCCCCTCCAACTTCTCATGAAAGGAGTTGTTTGTGGCCTGAGGCCCATAGATTCCTCAATATTCACATTAAGAAAAAATTAATCACAGCAATGAATATATACACCTTGCCTTCATGCAACAGATCCATATTAGATAGAGATACGCTTTCTGGCCATTTTTGAGACCTCAGTGTCTGCTCTTGTGGCTGGAGGTTGTAGACACGATGCTTGCTGATTTCTGTCCAGCTGCATATATGCATTCATTCGTAAACCTATACCCATTATGATTTATTCAAACTAGTTGACTGCGATTAGGGTAATGATAAAAATGTCATTTGTTAATGGAATGGTATTTGTCACTTTAAAGTGGATACAGTATAACCCCCTGCTGAAGGAATCAACTTGGTGCCCAATAGTTTTGTACTAGCTATGAACGTTGCCTTTCAGGAGAATATGCTAGAGAGGGTTGCTGTGGTCCAATTCAAAGCACTTCTAAAGGAAACAAATTGTCTGGCCCCATAATAATCTTTTCTTGTATCTGGTTTTGCAACTGAATCATAATTAGTCCCTCTAGAGTACTTTATTTTAAATATATGATTTGTAGTACTGAAGAACTCTTATGTGCAGGTTCTGTACTTGCAGGCTGAGGTGGTTTGGATAAGACCAGTGGAATACTGATAGAAAAGATGCATTTTAGGTAAATAATTCTCAGGTCCAACCTGTAATTTGCTTATTTTACTCTTTCTGAAGAATCTGTCATGGCTGCAAGATGCCCAGGTGGTGTCAGAGTCTGCACACTCAATCCCAAAGTTCAGTAAATCCTCTGGAGACCAAAAGTTCCATCAGAGATTTCTTTATTCAGGAGAAGCATACAGCATCATAGTTTGTTGAGTCTAACTCTACATAGCAAAGCCTTGTCCTTTTAAGCCCAAGTTCCCCCCCTTTTAGGCTTCTATTCCCGCTTGCAGCTCTTCGCACCTTGCACCGTTTCTCACACCTCCTGGCCTTGGATGTCTGTCTCAAGATAGAGATAACGGCACCTGGCCTCCTCCTCCATCCTTTATGGCAGGTCAAGCAAACAGTTTAGCATAACATTCCCAGCATTTCACTATTGACCTATGTTTAGCAGTAAAAGCAAAAGTATGGTTAGCAATAAAAGCGAAATAAAAACAATTGAAGGTTCTGGTTTGCATAGATCCTGACATGCCGCCCTCCAGCAGAACGAATGTTCCTACATTCAGAAGAAAATCTGGAAAAGAAGATAGAGAAAATACAATGATCATTAATATGGTTATTTAGGTTTGTCAGGGTATTTGGAGTGAAAGTGGGCAAGTAGTTTAGGAGCTTTAACATTAATACTGTCCACCCATTCATGATGGGTTTTGGGGAAATGTTTCCATTGAATCAAGTATTGGAGTTTGCCTTTATATTTCCTAGAGTCCAACACGTCTTTTACTTCAAAATGGGTTTGATCCCCAATCATGATGGGTGTTGGTGGAGTTGTCTCTGGATGCCAAGTGTCAGATTTCTTGAATGATTTTAATAAATTCGCGTGGAAAACAGGATGAATGTTTCTATAATGTTTTGGTAATGATAATTTAAATGCCACAGGATTTATAACCTTCTCAATTGGGAAAGGCCCCACATACTTTGGAGCCAGTTTTTTAGATGGTTGTGAAGATTTTAAATTTTTTGTAGAAAGCCAGACTAGGTCGCCCACCTTCCAAGGGGGGGTTGCAGTGCGTTTTCTGTCAGAGAATTTTTTATGTTGGCTTTTTGCTTTTTCTAAGGATTTCACAATTAGTGGCCACAGACTTGTAATGTTATTTATCCATTGGTCTGCTGAGAGTTCAGGAAAGTTTTTAAGTGGTAATTCTGGAAAAGGTGGGAAGTCTTGGCCAGAAGCTATTTTGTATGGTGTGAAGCCAGTGCTTTGATGCACTGTGTTGTTATAAGCCACTTCAGCGAAAGGAAGAAGTTCAGACCAATCATCCTGTTGATGATTAGTGAATCATCTTGGCAGGTCAAGCAAACGGTTTAGCATAACATTCCCAGCATTTCACTATTGACTTATGTTTAGCAGTAAAAGCAAAAGTATGGTTAGCAATAAAAGCGAAATAAAAACAATTGAAGGTTCTGGTTTGCGTAGATCCTGACAGGTGGCTTCAGGAACAAGGAACACATTTTATCAGTCTAGGTTGGTATCACTCCTTATGGAGGCATCTTGGTCACAATAAAGCACACTTTAGTAACCCTCATATTGTCATAATACAGTGTGTTCTGTTTTGGGATATCCTTAGGATAAATAAAAGAGGAAGTGTCTTTTCTCTCTCCCATCCTTTAGAACTATACACTGCTCTTTGATCCTTCGAGCTTGTAAAAAGTCTAATTTCATTTGTATCATCTGATATATATATATATATATATATATATATATATATATATATATATATCCCCCCTGCAAAACGGTCATGCTAAATGAGGGGTTTTGCTCTACAGAGACAATGAGGCTTGCCATACTGAAGTGTAGTGATGATGCACAGATATTGCTTTGAATTTCTTTTAACACCACATTTGGTACTTCCAGTTGTTTTTTCCTATTTATTATTGCTGTAGTGGTAAATAAATTATTAAACATTTCTTTTTTTGCCCCTATATTTGGGAGAATTTAACTGGCAAATTGATGTAATCTGCCCTCAAAAAGAAGTACAGAAATACTTAACAGTTATGCTTAACCAAGCAATAGAGATAATTTAAGCCTCTAGAGTGAGGTGGTTGGAAAAAAGAAATGTATTGTGTTATATATATGAAACTCTAAAGATTTGTGGAATATATATTTTTTGCTTGCTCTTTCTTTTCCTGTTTGCTTTGTATGTTATTGCCAATTCAGAATGGGGTGCTTATTCAAAAATCTTCAGTAAGAATTCAATTTGTGGAATAAGTGTAGCACAAGCCCATTAATGACTGAGCTCCTGACTAAACTGCTAAGTTGTAGAGGTAAAAGTATGAGTGCATAAATCAACTAATCAACTGCCTTAATCTTATTATTTGAGCACATAATTGTGCTATCAGATTTTCAGCTTCTTTTTGCTTGGTTAAAAAAAAACAACAACAGCCAAATTTCACACCTAAGTTATGTATTTGCTTGAATAAAATATAAATCTTCTAATGGAGTGGAGGTCAATAAATATTGACAGTAAGATCTAGAAACATTGGGCTTCACTTAAATGAGTAAAGAGCTCCTTCCTCAGAATGCATTTGTCTAATACATGGCAGTTCATCTCAGCCTTTCTTAATCTGCTGTCCTCTGGAACTCCAATTTCTTAAATTCTCAGTCAACCAGATTACTCTTCAGATTGGGATGACTGGTTCACTTCTGTTTGAATTCTTTGCTTTTTTGTGTGTGATCACATGCAGGTATCTTGCTGAATCTCATTTGGTTTAAAATTCTACTTTTTAACTTCTGCAGTGAGAATGTCATGACACTGGGTCTGTGCAAAAATGGTTCTTGGAAATGTTCCACTTTTTTCAAAGGTAGAACAATTGGGAAGAATAAGACATCTCTACACATTCCTGGCTGGAGTGAGAATTCTCCAGCATTATGCACTGAGAATATGCCTTCATTCCATTGATGTGGAATTTCACACCACAGAGACAACATGATATGCTTTGTCAAGGTAAAGAGGTGACACTATTTCACTACTTTCCTCTGTTGAAGGTTAACTGGAACCTTAAAGCTACTACAAGTTCCAGAGAAGAGTGCCAGAGCAGGCAAAGCAATGCAACCACTTTGTTTCCTCTTAGAAATGAGGAGGCAATGTTGCTACATGAAGAATCATTGAAAAGGTGCTTTCCTGAAGCCTTCATCACACTGATGCACCCTCTGAAGATCTACAAGGCTCATAAAACCTCTTGGTGAATGTCCACCAGCTGTTCCTTAAGGGAGGTAAGAAGTGAAGTGTGAGTCCGGCAATGGACAGAACTAGCTTATCTAGACCAGGAATTTCTCACATGCATAAACATAGCAGCAGCTACCAAGATTTCAGAAATCAGCTCTAGATAGTTCATGTGCTTCGTTGTCTCACCAAAGTGATTGTTATCTGGTTTCAAATATACTTATGATCACGATTCATAAATGTATAATTCTAGCCAAACAACATTAGCTTTATATAGTTGTTATTTTAGAAGTGTCTGGGAAAATGCAAACACTTTTTCCACAATGGTGTACTAGTGTGTTCATAGAGGTCTCCTATACTAAGTCACCTGACCATTCTGTTTTTAGCTTTGGTTTGTTTTTTGGTCCTCTTGATAGATTTTTGCAACTTGCACGTCTTTAAATTGCCAGTGTGTTATCATCCCAACCCATTAGACATTGCCATGTGATATAGAAGTTTCTCAATGAATCCAAAATATTTCCAGTGTGGGTCCATCTTTGCAATATTATTGAAAACAAACATGCTTTTTTAATGTAGTTAGATTGCTGTTTAAGCTGATATATAATTGATATGATATTTTTGCTTTGTTTTCAACCACTGTTTATGTGTGTGTGTGTGTGTGTGTGTGTGTGTCTTGGCTGTTCTATGAGCAGGACCCTGGCATAGCAACAACAGCACTGAATTATGATGTTTCTAACACTGAAATGTCTTATCAATATTTTAGTTGAAGACTGCTCTTTGTTACAGTTAAGTTCCATCATTCACCCAACCTGATAATGAAGGCTTAGCTTTTCCTGAAGCTTTGTACTTGTTCTGGGAGTCATTCATTACTACAATGCATTTGAACACAGAGCTGAGTCAGTAGCTGAACTCTAACACCTAGAGCTGCCATTTAACAAACTTTAGCAGAAGAATGAAAAGGGGAAAAAATTCTATTTCTTATGCTTTCCAATGTATATGATCCAAAATACTTTTCATTCTTCCATTTTTTTTAAAAAAGGGCTTTCTATTTTGTGTTGTGTTGTATCTTCTGTGTGTGCATGATTTCAAATGAAACACAAGTGAAATACCAAATTGGACAGCTTTTGGTAAAGCATCAATACCTCATAATTCTCATAGTTTAATATATTTTACAACTTACCTGTACCTTTCATTTCCTTCTTTGAACTAACTGTTCTGTGATCCAATTTTTTACAGTATAATCACTCTGATAGAGCTTACTGAATTTTATGCAAATGGAAACCCTACCATTGTGCCTGAGTGTGAGACAGCCTCTAAATGACACACACAGTAATGCCAACCTGCATCCAGTATAGAATAGCTGGGATAGATAACTTCAAAAAAAGAAAAAAGTTTGGATGTTTTAGAAGTAAAATGCTTGTTTATTTTACTTAATTATTAAACAAAGGTCTCTCTCTCTCTCTCTCTCTCTCTCTCTCTCTCTCTCTCTCCAGTATCTATCTATCTAAAATGAATGCTCAGTAGAAAGATTTCAAATAAAGATGTTATGTTTGTATATGAGCTCTGGTTGTATTCGATTTTACAATTGTTGTTTATGGACCCAACTGGCCTTCAAGATATCACTGAACTAGAAATCCTGTCTCTCTGTATATAGACACATATTGCAATGGTAGGATTTATATCTTACATACAGGTATTAAGGATCCTAAATTTGGGGTAAGATGTTTTTGCAGACATTCAGAAATGATAAACATTAATGAGAATGACATATGCTTAGGCCCTGACTCCTCCATCCTGAATCTTCTTGTATTGACGGGGCAGTTTTATTAAACTGAACACAATTACAATAATTCATAGGACTGAACTTCCCAAATGGTTTTGAGGATTATACTAAGGCTAGCAATTCCTCTTCAGATCTGTTCCATAACAAACCAAACAAATGGCAAGAATGAATTAAAAACAGTATAAACTGCTGGGTGTTCACCTGTATTGCTCCAGTGAACTGGCTGTTCTGGCATTGCCTAATTCTACTTTAAGCAGCATTATTTAGGCATTTCCGAATGTTTGGCAAAAGACAATTATCTTACAAAAAGCATTATTTGGTTCTTAAAAGTGGTAAAATCAAAGGACGGTGCAGTCTAGCCACTTCAGCTGGAATTTCCTTGGGTTTACCTAGAGAATCTGAAGAGCAAATGTAGCTAAATCCAGTGGAATGTTCTTACAGAGGTCCATATTATCTGAAACATGCATGAGGCAAGATTCCAAAGCATGGAGTTTTGTAGATGCATGTGGTTAGATTTTTATTTCAGAGTTTACACGTAGGTTTGGATAGAGGAGTCAGAGCCAAACTATACAATTGTGACATCATCAATAGTTACAAATTTTGGGTGCCTGGAGAGGGCTATAGACCTTTCCAGATTAAAAAAATTATAATAATCTATGTTTTATCATGTGTTATGGCATACCTCCCCCAACCCCACACATGCTCGTTGTCAGGCAATCCTTATCTATTTATTAGATTTCAATTTTACTTTTCCTCTAGGAATTCAAGGAGGGCTTACATCAGGATCTTTTCTCATTTTATCTCTACGACTAACTGTAAAATTAATGGGTAGAAAGTAAGTAGCCCAGAGTTACCAATGAGTTTCCATGACTGTGAGTCAACTTGAATCTGGGTAACCACAGTTTTAATTTTTAACCAATATCCCATAATGATTTCTTGAACCATACCCAGTTAGCTTAGTTGAACTTCCCTCAAGCTTAGTAATGAAAGTGGTAATCAGATGTCTGTATCATAGCATATTGGGTTATAGTTATTACTGATTACTTCATTGCCTTGGCATGCCTGTATAGACTCACTAGAGTTCATATAGAAGTTTCAGTAAAGCACAGAGTGCAAAAACATGACTCAAGTATCCTTTGCTTCATCAGATGAAAAGGCACAACGTGTGGTACCATACTTTATGTCCCAAGAAATTATGAAGCCAAACCTTTTCTGTGCAGCATACTAGCCCTTCAACCCATAATTAAATGGGTGGCAGCAAATAGAAGATAGGGCCTGTTTGATAAATGAGGCTCTCAAAGCAATGGGATTAAAGGAAGCACCTTCCAAGTTGTGCAAAAGTTCCAGAATGATTTTATCTTGACACAAACTGTGAGTATACTCAGAAAAGACAGTAGGAAAATTGTCTCTTTTTTTTTCTGCTTGTAACAAAAGATGAGCCAGGAAAAAAAAAAAAAGGCATTGCTGTTTTCTCATTTTTATTTAGAATCCTAAAGAATACATTATGGCCCAAAGAACAGATTCAGAATTTTGAGAAAATATCACAGATGCCATTGAACAATGGCAGTGCTGGTGCCCTAAAAGGCTGCCACAGTGGGTGGAGCCAGCTGCAAAAGTCCCATTTCAAAGCAGTACCAACTACTGAGGCTAAAGGACAGATAACTTGACTGAATATTTCAGTTGCAGTCTGAGTATACTATTCTTCACCAAGAGAATCCAATTTCATAAAAAAGCAAATTGGGAGGTTAAAGGATGAGGAAAATACCCCAAACCCATGCAGTACATAACTCAGAGATGGAGGCTAAGCCCCAGAACACATGACTCGATCACATTTATTATGAAAACAATTATATAGACTTCACAAGACTCCTCAATTTGCACTGATGACTCCAAAGGAGTATTTTTTCTATGCCATTTTGTTGCTCCCAGAAAAGAAGTTGCACAAATATAACTAGTGACAAAGTTTTATAGCAGTGATGAGAAATTGTGGGCTTCCAGTTCCACTCTTGCTTTATATGTAAGAAACAGGGATTTCATAAATGTTAGCCATGTCAGTTCAAAATTCTTCTCATTTTCCACATCAGGAATGTAATTATGTATGCTATAGAGATATTGAACATTTTTTGGGTGGTGGTGGTGAGGGGATGTACAAATCTCCACACAGGTTCAGCCAGAGTCTTTTTCTTCTGTAGTAATTAATGAACTATTGTAGGAGATATCTAAAGCTGTTGAATACTCTACTGGACATTAATATCATACAGCCTTTGTATACTATAAAAATTCTCCCTTCTAGCATTTAAAGTAACCCTCATAGGAGTGGGCAAAACTTGTAGAGTAGGATGTAGTATATTACCTTCTGAGAGATTCACACACTAGGAAATTCAGTCTGCTTTCTGCATTTTTTAAAAAAAAAATATTTTAGACCTGCATATAATGGGGATAATGATGCTTAGTAATTTTGAGGAAAGGTGTACAGATGAAATAGCCAAACAGGGCAAACTATTTTTGTCAATATACTCTTACAGGCACTACCGGGGCATCCAGGTTTGTGAAATTCAAAGCATTGATCACAAATGAGGGGGAACAGTTATTTCCCGGGTTCTTTTTTCAGTTTGAGTCAAATAATGAGTTACCTTTAACAACATAAAGCAACAATAATGGAGGGAAATATTGTGCTCGGAGTGCCATGAGTCCTGTTATGCTGTGTACCACCATTTCTCTAAGTAGATTCATTGGTGAGAATAGGAAAAGGTGCTTATGGTATTAGCTGCAGGCCTTTCAGAGCAGTGCTCATTAAAAACAAGGATCAGCATCAGCTTGAAAGGCTGTCTGTAACAGATTGAAATGCCTGCATTAAGGGGCAGGCTGAGCAGGAATTTTACTTCTCTTTTCTTCATGTTACTGCTGCTTGCAATTATTTTCTTTTCACAAATAACCCCCACCCCCTCCCAATGCCATATGAACAGAATGTTTGTGTGACAGGACAATATTCTTATAATATAAGGAGCTTTTTAAAAAATACAAACTATATTTAAAATGTTGGCCCATCTCTAAAGGATGCTATTTAGGAACCGAACCTTTTAATGCCAGATTGAAGGAGCAGCTAAGGTGAGGGAACATACTTGGCTGGTAGGTTGGAAATGCCTCATCTGAGAGTAAGGTGGACAAAAAGAAGGAGATTAAAAAACAAAATACAGGAGTATCTGTGTGTATGTGTGTGCATATGTATTTGTTACAAACTAGAGAAAAGAAATAACTAATACCTATTATGCTGAGTATATCAATCCTCAGTGTTCCATTAGAATCCACCAATATCTGAGGGTGAAAACTAAAAGACTACCAATATAAGTATATGATTATAGGGTTTGCAGCAGGCATAAATGCAACCTCTGAAAACTGTGCTAAAACACATAAAGTTTCTTTAGCCAATGGCACAGAAATCCCAGTAACAGAAATGAGGTGTCTCTTTTTTGCTTAATCATAGATGTATAGGAGAAGAAGAAAGAATTTGCTGAAATTCATATCCATTATTTCTACATGTATTTTGCCAAGCTGAATTTCTTCCCTAAAGGTCCAGTAGCAAAATCTGCTTCCCTGCCTAGTGACAGGTGCTTGCTACTATTCCCAACATTAGTTAATTAACTTCTGAATCAGCCAAGCAAGTCATCAGCTGAGCTCACCTTGGAGTGCTGGAGGATTCAGGAGTTTAGGATATTTTTTGTTTTGTTTTGGCTTGAATCTGGGATTTCTTGTGTCTTTATGTGTAAAACCATAGTTGCATAGACCATACAACTATGACGGTTGATGTCTAACTTACATTGCTTATACTAGTACAGTTTTCTTTCATGAAAGCAATACATCTTTCTTCCATATATGCTGAAAAATGCATGCAATTTTTATTATACTTTTTTTCTTCAAATGCTTCTACTCCTCTCTCTTTCTCTCTCTCTCTCTCTCTCTCTCTCTCTCTCTTTCTCTCCCCCCCCCCTTTGCTAATTGTACATATGTTACAGACAGACTACAGTACTCCATTTCAGGGGTAGGGAACATTATGCAGAATTCAAGAAATGGGACAGAAATAGTAAACCAAGGAAATTCAAGGCATGAGATAAGAAAAAATAAATATAACTAAATCTAGTTTATATTAACACCATTAATTATATCTCTCCAAATGTTTCTCTCCTTGCAAGCCATCCTTGCTTCTACCATAGTTCATATATTGTCTTTTGTTTTTTCAACTTCTAATGTCTCTCATTTTGAAGATCCCATTAATACTATCTAATCATGACTTTCTTAATCTTTTCCTTCTTCTGGATCCCTCCTTCATATAATTGTATTATAGTTCTGTCCACATTCATTTTCTCTATATGACCTACCCACCTGAACATCCTTCATCCATACTGACAGGTCACTTTTGTATTTAATCCACACTTATTCAGAAATCATCTACCCACACGGTCATCGTCTTTGATATATTAATCTTCATACTAGCTATACATCATACTAGCTAACTTTTTTTTCACTGTTAATGTTTTTAGCCAATAATATGACATTATTTGCATACAAAAATAATTCCATATTCATGTATCTAACAAACACACTACTAATATCACTACAAGCATTCTCTTTACATTTATTCATAAATGCGAGAAACAGTCAAAGAGACATCACACATTCTTCTCTTACTCTGTTCTCATATTAAGCTACTCACAGAGCATTCTGCTTGTTTTCGCACGTACTTTACTTCCGTCATATACTGCTTTTATAGCATTCAAAAGCAAACTTCAGTTCCATATTCACTCAAAACAATGCATAATTCAAACCTACTCACTTTATTATATGCTTTCTCCAAATCAACAAATGTAAAATTCACTTTCTCACATTCATATATTTCTTAATCATGAGCTAGAGTGAAAGAAACTGGGATGCCCCAACCTTCCCAGTTGAAAGCCACCCTGTACTTCCTGTATTTTGCTCATTGTCAACCTCTCATACACTTTCCATCAGAAATCTTCCAAAGAACTTGCCAGGCACTCTTAATAAACCAACGCCTTTGTAGTTTTTGCATTCACTTTTGCTACCTTCCCTTTGCATAAGCAAACAATAGTGACAATCCTCACATCATCAGACAAAGATGTAGTCTGCATACATATGATAAACAAGTTACACTGCATGTATAACTTTCATTTATTCATATTTTTTATTGGATAACTTTCATTGCATAAATTCCACTCTTCAGCATTCATTATTCCCACACAGATTTCTACAATACTCCTACCAGCATTCCTTCGCTTCAGTGGCATTTCATATTGTACATTTTGATATGAAATCATATCATATTATAAATCTTATAAATCATATCACAGTCTTTGAGAGTTGGGTGGCGTACAAGTGTATCATCCTCATCCTCATCCTCATTATCATCATCTACAGTCCAAGTCACAATTTTCCATATGCCATGATCAGCACCAGATGGACCTATGCATGTTGACTTCTCCTACTGAATCTATCATGGTTTGGGGCAATTGAGGTTTTAACATAATACATTTTAATAATATAGAGAAGGTGTAAATTAGGTTTTCAGCCTTCATTGCATGGTGTCATATGCAACATTCCTTGCTAATGTACCATTAGAATATTACTTGTCAGAAACACAATCAAAGTCCAGTTTTATTGGAAGCATACAGACTTTATTTTATGCAAGGTGGTATCTATAATCTAGAGGCTACCTTTCAGGCCAACATATGATTGCCCACATCCCAGCTGGGAGGTCTATTCCATCTACAAACATATACAGACACACACATACACTAAACAGGGCTAGCTTAGTCATTTATGTATTTATTCATTTGATTGATTAAGCCATGCAGTCCCAATACTCTTGGGGGTTTACAGTAATGAAATGTAAAATATCATAGATAGATAGATAGATAGATAGATAGATAGATAGATAGATAGATAGATAAATATTGAGAAGCATCGTTCCCAAAATTCATTGTTATGTGGCATCATGTGTTATGCATGCTGGATATCATGCACTCATACCCTTGTCACCACATGACTAGACTATTACAATTTGTTCTATGTGGGGCTGCCATTGAAGATCATCCAGAAACTCCAAGTGGTGTAGCATGTGGTGGCCCAGATAGTTACCGGCCACATGACACCACTGCGATGGAAACTGCATTGGCTGTCAGTCTGTTTCTGTGTGAAATTCAATGTGCTTGGTATCACCTTTAAACCCTATATGGCTCAGAACCTGCCCTGGGCTAAGTCTGTTTGTCCAGTAAGAGCTGAGAGAGGGTACTTGTTAAGTACCCTATCACTGGGGAAAAGTGATCTGCAGACAACCTGTAATTGAGTGTTCTTAGTGATGCCCCTCCTGTTCTGTGAAACAGCCACTGGTATCCAGATCACCCCTTCATGTTGGACTTCCAAAGAACATTGAAGACACTACTCTTCAGGAAAGCATTTGGGGACAATGAGGATTAGCCTATCCATATTAGGTGGCTTCATTAGGGCATATGATTTCGTTTATTAGGAATTTATTGTAATGTTTTTGTTGTTGCTTGATGCAAGCTACTCAGAGCTATTTGGAACTGAGCAGAATTCAAGCCATTGTATGTGTGTGTGTGTGTATGTGTGTGCACACATGCATGTGTGTGTGTTTCAGCTGAGAGATAAAATGCTTGCAATTTTCACGTGTGCTTCAGAAAACTTGATGTTGCAAATTTAGAAAGTCATCTTAACTTTAAGTTGTAAGGGTGCTTTGGTTTCATATATTAGGTCAGCTTTATATATTAGGCTTCATGTGCTCAGTTTGTCTTGGTCCTTCTCCTTCACATTGTGCTGGGGAGGTTTGTGTCCAGGTCAACATTTAACATGTGCAATTCCCTTGATCTTTTGATAAAGATCAACTGGCACATCTTTAAAAGTTACTTCCTAAACATAAAAGATAGATGGTCTGTGATACTATGACACTTGCTGACAAAGTTTTCAGAAAAGAAGTATTTGATAATTTGTCTAAGTAGCAGGTATTTAGAGTAATAATCATTTAGACATATTTATAGGAAAGAAGAGGATGACAAGCAGCAAGGTGGATGAACTCAGTTACAGAGGCGATGAGTGCACTACTAGAAGACCTGAAAGACCAGGTTAGGGATAGATCATCATGGAGAAAATCTATTTAAGCGGTCACTAAGAATCACCTCTGGCTTGATGGCACAAAATCAATCCATAATCCTGTTTTACAGGGCCTTTTTGGGGTGGGGTAGGGTGGTGGGGTGCTTGTTTGAGATGTCTTCTTTATCCTTTGTTTGTGTTTTGTGCTTCATTTGATACTATACATATTTATATATTTGGGTGAGATGTTTTGGTAAACACAACTATAATTATTTGGTAAAAATAGATTAACTCCTTATTGTTCAGTGAACCTGACTTCCCACTAGCAATAGAAATGCTAGAATTAGCATTAGAAATCCATCTACCAATAGAAATCCCCTCCCCGTAGCAATAGTTAGACAATCACAGATTGAGTGATTCTCAATCTTTTTGCTCCATGTTGCTCAAACTGTAATTGATAAGACAACTGCTTTAAAACATTAAAATACACTGCGAAGGCATGCAGCAACATTGGAGTTTTGGAAGTTCAATCAATGATTTATGAGAGCTAAGCTTGTGCCTTGTCTCACTCTTCTGGTTTCTTTAGATTGATTGTCCATGTTGTTATTTAGCATCTCACAAAGCATGGAGGAATATTAGGCATGAAACATTAATCAGGAAATTGTGCATTGCTTCTGCAATTAATGCGCAACTGGACTTTGCTTTGTAATATTGAATTGGCTCTTAATATGCAAATTATTGAGGGAAATTACCTCATTTTTCAGAGGCCACTTGATGGATTGAAGCTTCATGCAGAATGTTCCCTGTAATTTTAAATCTTGCGATGATTGGCTTTTCTTGCTCATAAAAATCCCAGTTTCTTTTGTCATGCATCAAGCACTTAGGGTGGAAGCATTATGCAATTCAACGTGCAAAGTTTATTATTTCCAGCCATTTTAAGACTAAGTAGAGTTGGCAATGAATTTTAGAATACATGGCTCTTGCCCAAATATAAAATAAAACATACCATTTTGGAACTGTACTCCTTTTTGTGACCTTGTATGAATGAGGCAGGAGGGGATCAGAGTAAAGTCCATTTTCCCTTCCTTGCCAACATTCAGCAGCAGCCCCAAAATTCACTCTGCCTAAGAGGGAGAAATCACAACCTCCACCCCCCCCCCCATGACTCAGAACAAAGTACTATTGGCAAAATGTTTTTGGAGACCCCTGATGACAATTTGAGTAATGGGTTAAGTTAAAGGAAAATGGATTTCAACTGAATCTTTGGAGAATGTTCCCAAGGATAGGAGCTGTTCGACTCAGAGGAATCTTCCCTTTTCAAAGTACAGGAAAATCAGCCATCTGAAAGAGAGAGCTTGCAA
This sequence comes from Python bivittatus, assembly GCF_059951505.1. Classification (NCBI taxonomy): domain Eukaryota; kingdom Metazoa; phylum Chordata; class Lepidosauria; order Squamata; family Pythonidae; genus Python; species Python bivittatus. The sequence continues at coordinate 16,854,674 of NW_028277035.1, forward strand.
CCCCTCTGCAAATTCTGAATTGCTTTGCTTCTGCCGGCAAGCAGCAAAATAGCCATTTGTAATTTATAGCATACTCATTGACCTTGCTTTATTTTATGATTACCATGGAATTTGGTATTATACCAGATTTATCCATTAGATTTATCTGGTAGGTGTATTGTAATCTTTTGGATTTTCTTAATTTTTTTCCAGCACTGTTTTACAGGGCCTTTTTGGGGTGGGGTGGGGTGTTTGAGATGTCTTCTTTATCTTCTGTGTTTCATTCTTCATTTGATGCTCTATCTATCTATCTATCTATCTATCTATCTATCTATCTATCTATCTATCTTACCCACACTACTGTAGGCTTTAGATTGTTAGCAATGCAAGCAAGTAGGCAAGAGAAAGAAGGAGAGGTAGTTAGCTATTATTGAACCAATAAACCTATTTACCTAACTGATCTGGGTTTGGTATGTCTCATTACTTTGATTCAAACCCATTTTAGTTAAGTAAAGTATATTACAATCTGTGTAATGCAGTGTGAACCTCTACTACCAGATTGCTTATAATAGGCAAATGTAAATGCAAATTTGACTCTGTGTATGTGTGCATATCTGTATTTATTTATTTATTTATATGTCAAATTTATATCACCGCCCAGCTCTCCCATAAGGAGGGACTCTGGGCGGTTCACAACAAAACAATTTAAAATCAATAAAAACATAAATAATACAAATATAAAATACAATTATTAAATACAATAAAATACAAGAGATTATTTCAGCCTGTGACCAGATAATATCAGTCAAAGGTAAGACTAGGGAACCAGCCAACCCCAAAACTGACTATTCCCACCCCCACCCCATGCGTAATGGCAGAACCAGGTCTTCAGGTTTTTTTTGAAGTCTAAAAGGGAGGAGGCCAACTTCACTTCTGGGGGAAGAGTGTTCCAAAGGACAGGGGCTGCCGCAGAGAAGGCTCGCCTCCTATACCCCGTCAGGTGAAATTCTCTTACAGATGGGGTCCATAGCATGCCCTCTCTGCATGACCAGGTGAGATGGGTTGAAGTAATGGGGATGAGATGGTCCTTCAGGTACCTGGACCCATGCCATGTAGGGCTTTAAAGGTGATAAACAACACCTTGAATTGGACCCAGAAGCAAACTGGAACCCAAAGCAGCTCATGGAGCAAAGGTGTCATATGTGCTGATCTTGATGTACTTAAGATTGCCCGCGTGGCCGCATTCTGGATCAGCTGAAGCTTCCGGATACTCTTCAAGGGTAGCCCCATGTACAACACATTACAATAGTCTATATGGGAGATGACCAGGGCATGAGTGACCGTTCGAAGGGCCTCTCAGTCCAGGAAAGGGCTAACTGGTGGACAACACGAAGTTGCGCAAAGGCCGTCTTGGACACGACTGCCACCTGCTCTTTGATAAGGAGTCGTGAGTCCAAGAGGACTCCCAAGTTATGCACCGGGTCTGTCTGGGGCAGTGCAACCCCATCCAGAACCAAAGATGGCAAATTCCTAGGGGCCGAGGGGCCATTAACCCACAGCCACTCCATCTTACCAGGGTTCAGCTGAAGCCTGTTGTTCCCCATCCAGACCCCCACAGCCTCCAGGCACCTGGAAAGGGCAGCCACAGCATCACTTACTTCCCCCGGGATGGAGATGTATAACTGAATATCATTGGCATACTGATGATACCTCATCCCGTGGAGACAGATGATCTTACCCAGCGGTTTCATGTAGATGTTAAAAAGGAGAGGAGAGAGTACCGAACCCTGCAGCACCCCATAAAGGACGGGCCGGGGGCCCAATCTCTCCTCCCCTATCAACACTGACTGGGACTGGCTCTGGAGGAAGGAGGAGAACCAACACAAGACTACACCATCCACCCCCAACTCCCTGAGTTGGTCCAGAAGGATACCATGGGGGTTGATGGTATTGAAAGCCACTGAGAGGTCAAGGAGAGCCAGGATGGATGCACCACCTCCATCCCGCTCCCGCCAGAGATCATCCATAAGTGTGACCAATCCTGTTGCTGTTCCATATCCGGGCCTGAAACCTGACTGAAAGGTGTCCAGATAATCAGTATAATCCAAAATCCTCTGCAGCTGTAGTGCCACCACCTTCTCAACCACCTTTCCCATAAAGGGGAGGTAGGAGACTAGACAAAAATTATCCAGAACAGTAGGGTCCAGCAATGGTTTCTTGAAGAGGGGGCACACCAGCACCTCCTTAAAGCTCACCGGGAGCACCCGCTCTCTCAAGGATGTATTAACCATCGCCAGGACCCAACCACATATCCCTTCCCTGACTGCCCTCACCAGCCAGGAGGGACATGGATATAAAGGGCATGTGGTGGCATTTACAGTCTGGAGGATCCTGTCCACTTCATCAGGACCAACAGGATCAAACTTATCCCAGATAACTCAGCAAAGGCATTCCCTGGGCATCTCTCCAAACCATGCCTTATGCTTGGCGTCCAACTTAGAACAGATCCAAGTGACTTTATCCTGCAGATGCTCAGAAAATTCTTCAGCACAGCCCTGTAGATGGTTTTCTGAACCCCCTCTCTCCAACAGGGATCAGGTGATTCTAAACAGGGCCACTGGGCAGCATTCTGCGGATGCAATAAGAGCAGAGAAATACTGACGTTTTGCTGCTCTTACCACCACAAGGTAGGCCTTAACCGCAGCTCTAGCTTGTATTTGGTTGGGTTTGGTCCTTGTCTTCTTCCAGCGGTGCTCCAGGCATCTCTTAACCGTCTTCAGAACCCTCAGCTCCTCTATAAACCATGGGGAGTGACGGGCTCGAATGGGCAAGAGCACAGGTGTGATTCTGTCCAAGGCCCCGGCCACCACCCTATTCCAGGAAGCAGCCAGAGCCTCCACTGGACTGTGCAGCAAGACCTCGGGGATAACCCCCAGCTCCTTCTGAAACCCTAATGGGTCTATCAGTCACCGGGGGCGGACCAATCGAATAAGTCCAGCCTCCCTGTGGGGGGGGGGGGGACATGCGAGAACCTCAAGGCCACCAGGGCATGATCTGACCATGGCAACAGGGAAAGATGTAATTCTCCCCTCAGGTCCCGTTGCCACTGCTCTGACAAGAAGACTAAATCTGGTGTGAGTCCAATGTCTTGAGTCGGGTCCTGAATAACCTAAGTCAGGCCCATGGCCCGCCATGGTGGCCATGAAATCCCGGGCTGCCTCCGAGGTTCGTCCCAGGGATGGCAGATTGAAGTCCCCCAGAACCATAAGTCTGGGGGACTCCACCGCCACCCCCAAGACAGCCTCCAGCAGCTCAGGCAGGGAAGTCACTACACAGCAGGGAGGCTGGTACAGCAGCAACACTCCCAACTGATTACAGGCCCCCAACTTGAAAAACAGGGTCTCACAATTGGTTACTTGTGGAGCAGGGCCCCTGAAGGCCATTAGAGATTCTTGGATGATCACAGCCACCCACCTCCCCTGCCCGGGCATCTTGGATGGTGCCACATCCAAAACCTGGCCGGGCACATTTCTGACAAAGCTACTCCTCCTTCCGGGCCCAGCCAGGTTTCCATAATACATGCCAGGTCTGCCCCTCTTCCATGATCAAATCACATATGAGGGGGGCTTTGTTACTGATTGACCTGGCATTAAGCAGCAGCAGCTGGAGGCCAGGGCCTCCACAGGTCTGCCATCCAGGGCCTGGGATCAAGCATAGAGGGTTGGAGCACACCACAGGTAATAAACACCCTGGCACCTTCCTCCAAGAGGACACACCCTCCGGCTTCCATCATAACACCCCTGCCCGTCATCACCTTGACGGGAAGCCCTGCCCTATATCTCCCAGTGTTTTTCAGTCCATTCACCCCTGATCCTTCTGAAGCTCCTGGTTGGGGATAGGGATAGTTTTTGTTTAAACCCTCCCTCCACCAAAAAAAAAAAAAAAAATCACTTAGTCCAACAATACAAGAATGAGGAAAGTGTGGAAGGAGAGAAACTGTACATTGGTTTTGATAATTTTTCCATTCAAAATCAACTTTCTCAAGAAAGGAAAGGAAAGGAAAGGAAAGGAAAGGAAAGGAAAGGAAAGGAAAGGAAAGGAAAGGAAAGGAAAGGAAAGGAAAGGAAAGGAAAGGAAAGGAAAGGAAAGGAAAGGAAAGGAAAGGAAAGGAAATATCTTCATCTATATGCATGTTCTTTATGTTTGGAGAAGTGCATTTTGGCTTTAAAAATCTTGAAGATCGAAGAATTAAAGCAGACTTTTTTTTTTTTCTTCTCAGTTGGCTTCCTCTAGTCAAACTTACAAACTCTCTCTAGGCTGATTTTAGTTTCATAAAATCCCAGAACTCCATGTCACATTTCTAGTTAGAACTTTGAACCTCACCTGAAAGATCTTTAAAGTATATGTGAACAACAAGTATATTCTACAACTATGGTGATTTTCCTTTCAATGTTGCATGTGGCTTAAGCACAAGTCTTTGTCATAAGCCTGGCTGTTCACAGTTACCACACTGTAAAGTAGCTTTCTCATAAATGTCAAGCAATAAAAAAAAAATGCTTATATTCAAACAGATTTTAACAGATAGTAAAACTCAGAAGATTAAAATAGTTTCATTCACAGAGACAGGCAATTTTGACACCAGTGTGCAATTTATATGTCACATTATGTAAAATAGAGTTTCAAACACAGAGAAATGAATCATAAAACTAAAATCAACAACAGAGAAATATCTCTTAGAGGGAAGTTAGATAGGCTACTGTTCAGTCCTAGGTCAAGTAGAAAGTGAAAAACGTAATAATAGAGGACACAAATCCTGTTTTTACACATTGTGTTACAGGGATTTGTTTCTTTGCTTTTCTGTGTCACACAAATTTCAAGCATTGTAGTCAAATTTTCTCCCACTTCTAACATGGTTTTAAGAGAAAGCAAAAATATTAGAGTGTTTTGACACTCAATTATGCCAAGCAGAACAGAAAATTGCTTTTCTATTTTCACTTACTTATTTGGTACCTTATTGTGGCATATGCACACATTACAGATTTGAATTGGCTACCTTTTGAAAAGGTATGTATCATGTTTCTTCAGATAACTACTCCTGACAATTTTTCCACCCACATAATAAGAAAATAGTTATGCAAAAGCATCCCTGTAGGAAGTGGGGAGAGGACAATGTTTCATCTATCCTTTGGATAACACTGGCACTTAAATTGCTGTAAATCACCAATTGCAGGAAATTCAGCAAAGCAAGTTAACCTGAGACACAGACTGATTAATGAACAGACATTCCTATATAGTGCAAATAATGTCAGGGTGATTAAACACTAAAAGTCTGGCTTAAGTAACTAGTGTTCCACAAATAATTCAAGATATGGCTGGTGTGGGTCTTCCGGGCTGTGTGGCCGTGGTCTTGAAGTTTTGTTTCCTAACGTTTCGCCAGCACCTGTGACCGGCATCTTCAGAGTGCAGGAGCACAGACGGGAGCAGTTCTCTCTGTGCCCAGGGTGATGTGACCTTTTTGTGGGTATTTATAGAGATCTGAGGGGGGGAGGGAAGGGGAGGATTGGGTGTGTGTGGGTGGGGTTGGGTTACTGAGTGGCTGCTTGTTTTGGTGTCACAATCTGTGTGTATCTTCCTGGGGATTAGGCAGGGTTTTTTCTTCTACTGAATTGTTAATGAGGGGCTGCTGGGGGTGATTAGCAAGTTCATTGTGTGAACTGTTCACATGTCCTGGTGGTTGAGCTGAGTTCGTTGACCTGACACAGCCCGGAAGACCCACACCAGCCATCGTATGCCGGCCGTGAAAGCCTTCGACAATAATTCAAGATATGTTCAAAAGGGTTAGGCAGACAACCTTGGTATATCTTAGGATTTCAAATGATCCAGTGTATAGGAATTGTTCACACATGCATTTAATTTCCTGTCCCTTGAGTCTTTATCAAACTATAATGCTGTATTTTCCATTGTATATGAATTCATTGTTGGATTATTGTATATAGTACCTTGTACATGGAGTGGATTTTAATGCTTACAGTTTTGAACTCCTAATAACCTGGGGAAGACAGCTGCTTCCAGGAATTTTAAGCATTTTTCATGAAGATCTTATGTAAACGTATTTTGGCTTCCAAGCCTTTAGAGGTAGATAAGTTTCATTAGAATGTACTTACATTTCCCTTTTCATGTATTTGTGGGGAACAGTCATGAATGTAGGGTTTGGGCTTACATGTGTACCTACTAGGCCTGTGAAAAATCAAGCCAAAATTGGTCTAATTCTATTCCACAGTCCAATCAAGACTGATTCAGAATAACATTCTGATTTGATCTGAATGTCTGAATATAGTTGACTCATTGTCAAGCCCCTCAGTTCAATTTGATAATTTGATTCTACTTTCCAGTTTGATTTGGAAGGTCATTTCAGTTCAGAGATTTGATTGAATTGCCTTCAAATTCTTCAGTTTGACTTCAAAATTCAGAGCTGAATTTTTATACAGTGTGTATGCTTGCTACTCCCTTTAGCCTTGTACCTGTCACAAGACTGCCCACCTAGGTCTTTAGACCTTTCACTTAATCTGTCTGAATAATTAAAAAGATTTTGAGAAGCCTCTGTGGTATGTCTGAATGGGGTACTTTTCAAAAGCATCTCACTAAAGTCATGCAGTAGAATATGCATTTTTAAGAGATCTTTAGACCATAGTGACTGATTAACACATTCAGGTCATCATCACCATCTGATGTCATAGTTGTCAAACCTCAATGCGGATTGGCTGCTTTGCTTCTGTGGAATGCATGTTGAAATAGGAAGCAGGTGGCTGCAAAATAGATATTTCGTGTATCAAATTGTGGCTACCATGCAAATGATTCTGCAATATAAAAATGATTTGTCCCTTCCATACTATCACAGTAATAAAAGAAACTATTGCAGTACAACGTACTAAAAATGTAACCACAGTGCTGACCAAAAAAGAAAAAGAGTTTCTGACAATTTACATTTTCTTCAACAGGCACTCTACAAAGGAAGAGCCATTCTACACCATTTCTTTATGGTGCAGCAGACTGAAGAGTGGGAGGAAAACTTGAATTTCTGTTCACAGACCTTTTGTTTTAAAGTGGGGGCTGCTGAGCACAAATGACTCTGCTAATTGCTAATACAGTCTAGAAAGCTTGAGCAGTCTCTCATGGCAGCAAGTCTCAGAGTCTTTACATCTGATGGTTTCAAAATGTTACATTTTCTTCTGTTAATACTTGTCTTAGTACACTGACTTCTGTCTCCCTCCCCAGACATGCACCACATGCACACACACAGGCTTGCACAGGCATGCCCCTGCACACAAGCACACACACTATATTACTCATATTTTTCATAATCGTTTTTGGAGGTTTCAGGTTTCTGACATAGTTCTTTGGTTTGGATATATAAAAGATGGGTATTAGATGGTAGGAAAAGATAGTGCTATTTTTGTGTAAGTGAAAGTTGGTTAGCAGAAAATGAAGAGCTGCATCTTGATATAATATTGACATTGTTCTTCTGTTTATGATATGCTAGGCCATTTGTTTCCTAGTGCTATACTGGTGACACATTTTCTCCTGAACCATGTCATTTTTTTTTTTTGTTGTTGTTGTTGTTATAGGGCATTAGCCCATGCTGGCTGTCACTTCCCATTTTGTGCTATTTCTCACAGGTTTTATACCTTTTTCTCTCTGAGTATACACAACATTGTAAACAAAGCCAGACACAATGTCCTTCTGCCACTAAAGTCACTGTGACAGGAGGGGAAATAACACTTGTTACTATAGCTGACTGAGTAGTTGATGGCATAGTAGAAACAGACAACACTTATCTTCTAGAACATGAGCTTATATACTAAGAATAAATATGGGGAGAGATACTGTCATATCTCCTCTAGATGACTCTTTGTTAGAGAGGAGGATGGGAATGAACCATGAGATATTCCATAGAAGCTGTTTGTAGAAGGCAGGGGGAACTGAGGAACAATTCTCGACAAGGACATCATCCCTGGTCTAAAGAATTGACCCCCTGAGGGATAATATGAAGTTCCTCCAAAAGACTTAATGGCTAACAATTAGAGCAGGGGTGCAGGGACAATAGCTTTAACTTTTATGAGAACTGAAATATCAATAATCAGTGCTGGAAACAGTGTTACCAGTGTTTGACTTTGTGCTTGTTTTTTATTTGTTCCTAAATTATGAAACATGATTTTGTGTTTTTACCCATCCCCTGTTTTTACCTATCTATTAAAATTTTCTGAATGAATTTGCACTGCAATTTATAGACTTTCTTATAGATTTTCTTGTGTTGGTTCCTAGTGAACTTAATGTAACAGTCATGTCTAAGCTGAATTTTAGAAAGGATTGGCTGGGAACATGCATTCATCTATGATTTAAGAGTGTCTACAATGACAATGACTGATTTCAAAATGGCAGGCATAACTGGGCAATTGAAGCCCACCCCTTTTTACATGTATGCAATGTGTGCAAATGCACATTAAAAAGGAGTGGGATTTTGACCACCTGGTCACAACTGCCATTTTGAAGCAAGGAAACATCACTGTGGATCCTGTGCTATGTTGGAGATGAGTGAGAAATACTTCCTATAAAGATTAAAAAATGCTCCTGATCCCCTGATCCTCCTATTTATTTTTTGCTGGACAGTTGATCTTGATTTAGACTTTTTCTGCTTTATGCAAATACTTTATGGAATTGAAATGCTGTAGATGATAATGTCCATGAAAAAAATGATGAAAGGGAAACCATAAATGCAATGAGAATATTAAAACAAAAAACAAACAAAAACAAACAAACTTATAAGGCTGCTGGTGTAGATTGTGAAACTGAAGAAATTTTAAAATATAACTGTGGTTTGCAACTTCTTTAATATATTTGTGTGAAGGATAAATCTCTGCCTGATTACTGTTTCCTAATATAAAGGGAAAGTTAGCAAAACTGAATGTCAAAATTGTAGAGGGATTTGTTTGTTAAGTACGCCTATGAAAGGGCTTGGCAGAATTCTGATCAAAAGGGTACAAAAGGTGACCAAATGATCAAATCTTGGGAAGTGTGGTGCATCTTTATGTTGGGCTCGAAGTACTCACACCAGATGTTTTGCTTTTCAGCAGGTGACTGAGAAATGTACAAATGTGAGGAAGAAAGACTGTACATTCATTGATTCAGTTAACATGAATGATAAAATGAGTAAGTTTGAATTATGGAATGTTTCATACAAATATAGAGGTTGAAAAATTGCTGTTGAATATGATAAGAGTAGTATTGGTTGGAAGTTAAGAATGCTTGCAAAATAACGGAATGCTTAGTGTATTCTTCGATAGTGAGAAGGGAGTGAGATATAGTTGCATGATATCCCCTTGGCTGTTAAGGGGATGCATAAATCCCCTAACTAAGGGGATTAATAAAATAAGTTTATGCATCAACATACAAGGAATGCTTGCAGTGATGTTAGTGGTATGTTGATTGGTGATGTGTACATGTGTGTACTTTTGTATACAGCTGGTGCCATCTTGTTGGGCAAGAATCTGAATGCTTTGCAGTGAATGTTAGATATTAACCATTCTGTCTCTGCTGCCATCAAATGACCATCTGAAGTTGTGCAGCCCAAATAGAGTACCCCTACATTCCTCTAGCTCTGGCATTCCCTTTAAGAAGAGCATGACCTTCTCTTTCATCTTAGGGTGGCCACTCTGTTTTTATTGCAGAAACAGAGATGTTCCTGAACTTCAGCTTCCAGAATCCCCCTCTGTTGACTGTGGTGGCTAGGATGCTAGGAATCTAGAAGTTTCAGATTTCCCAGTCCTGCTTTGAGTAAATGAATTCTTATCACATAACAAGCCCCCTCCTCTTTACAATAATTAATTTCACTCATCTACCATAAAGCTTCTCTGTAACATTATACTCAATATCAAAGTGAAATACAGAAAAGCTCATAATAAGGTTACAAAGCAGCTATCTGTACCCAGCTTCCAAAACAACCGCTTTGTTTCTTTACTTAAGAGATGTGAATAAATAGGGTTTTTTTTTTTTTATTATATAAGTGAGAAGGCATAGCATAATAGTCTGTGACTTGTTTAGCATGTTCCTTTTCTTCACTTTGTTGGGATTCTGTTTGATTAGTTTATTTGCAATTTGCAAAGTGAAGAAAAAAGACACCCAAACAAAAGAAAGAAATGTAATGTTGCATGAACAGTTTGTTATTTCTTGTAAGTAGAGCCTGCCAGTTTTGTATAAATTGTAAATAAAATATGGATTAAATGTTTATGCTGCCTTTAACATATCTTGCAAATGTTCCATTATTATAAGCAAAAAATCTGAGATTGTATAGTGGAGATGTTGTTTTACATCTTTTCAGACTGTTGCTTCTCATTGTAAACTCTGCAAAAAAAAGTCAAAACTGTTATATCTTACAAAATTGCTTAATTATATGCAACATAAAATACTGAATAGAAATACAAGATGTTCCTTTTTATAAAGGAAGCAAGAACTAAGTTGTCCCCATTCACTTTGCTGTCTTTCTCTCTCTCTCTCTCTCTGTAAAATCTGATGACCTTATTATTTTTTTTTAACCACTTTGGGAGAAGCTGAAAATAGAAACAGAGAAAATGTGTGGTTGTTTTTCCCTTACAACATTTAAAATACATGGAAAAAAAAAATGTTAAACTCCACTGCTGGAATAGGCTTAAAATGTAGGAGTTAAGTCATGACTTAAGGGACATAATAATCAGGCAAGAAAGAAGTTGTCCATGCCTTTCACCTTTGCGTTATTTTTAAAATTGTATTTATTACATGCATTAATCAATTGATAACATGCATTTTTTCAGCAGCTACTATTCCATTGGAGAATGAAATACAGCTACATCATTTTTTTCCCCCTTTAACCTTGAATGAATTCTACCAAACCAGGAAATCTCATTTAGCCTTTAAAATCTGGAATGTATGTGGAGGACTTCTTATGCAAACAAACATTTTTCTTCATTTTTTCCCCCTTTATAGCTTGTCCAGTGGATTGGGGATTTTTCACTAACTCACCATTCTGTTTCTAAGGAATGCTGCAGAGGAGGAAGACACTATGTTGCTTCCTTTTTTAATGATGCCCTCTCCCCACCCCAACAATATCTCAGCTTATGATTTAAATAATAAAAGAGAATTGTGAAATTAGGTACCAGGCTGGAAACCAGTGAGTTCTAGTCCTGCCTTAGGCACTAAGCTGGGGGGACCTTGGGGTCATTCTCTCTCAGCCCTAGGAAGGAGGCAATGGCAAACCACTTCTGAAAAACCTTGCCAAGAAAACTGCAGGAACTTCTCCTGGCAATCACCAGGAGTCAACACTGACTGGAAGGTGCACACACACACACAAACACACATAAACACAAAAGAAGGCCAGCTATATACTGTCTGTAGCATTTTGCAGCCTGCAAAACACTCCCAAACCAATGGCTGAAATTTGAGGGCAAAATGGCTACTTTTCAGCAGCATTATTTGTTTCCTTCCTGATTTTGTGATTTTTAGCACAAATATTTTTATTTATTATAATTTTTTATTTGTAAAATAGAGATGGAAATGTATATTAAGCCTTGAAAAAACAAAACTAATGCATTTGAATCTATGGAAAGAACTCCACTTGTGGAGTACTAGAAATATACTAGAAATGTACTAGAAATCATGATATGGTAAGTACCTGGTTAAATGTCTTGCATACCATCTAAAATGCTTATAGTTTTTCCACACTAGTACAAATATTAGCTATTAGCAAGCATCAGTATTAGCAGAGGTGAGCCTTTATTATGTATTTTGCTGCTTTCTTACTATTGTGCTCTAGTCCATCAGTAAGACATATATTAAGAAGAACTAGAAGAATTTGATTATAAAACGTTGTTAGTGATGAAGAATCGACTTTTGTTTGTGCCCATGAAAGTCAGGGCTCCACATCCTTGGATGAATTTGTAAGATATAATTTTCATTGTGCTTGTATCCAACCAAAACACTAAAACATGGCTGATTTCCTCATGTGATCTCTAACAGTAATAATCAAATTATTATTGTAGGCTTTGTTAGTTTTGCTTCCAGTATCTACATTATTGATTTTTGAAAACATCTCCTCCTCCCCAGATCTTGCTAAATTGCAATATAAGGAATGCTGGGAGTTTTAGTTCAACAACCTGTAAAGGAACACTGATTCCCTGCCACTCCACTCAGAAATACATACTGATTCTTTAAAAGAATAGTCATTATTTGACTGATTAGGAACATATTATAATATTTAAAGCATTTTTCTATTATCTTTCCTGGCATTTCTATGATGTAAGAATAAATAACGGTGCCTACTGCATATGAACACCACACACACGTAACACCTGGTTGGTTTAGAAAAAGATATCTTCTAAAAGGCCACCACACATTCAGAATTTAAAATAGCTTATTTTCTTTTCTAAACCACATTTGCTTTATCTAATATGCAAACATGTAATAATTATGAATCTGTTGCTCTCAAAAGCAAAATAAGCCCCAGCTGTTGCACAGTAAGGCCAAGTGGAAATACCTTACTAGATGAGGTACACATGTAGTTCTTTGCCTTCCATCTGCCCTGTTCTAACTCATGAAAGTGGCAAAGAAAGTTAGTCCCAGCTGCCCACAAAGGTCTCTGCTGCATTTCAATCCTGATTCTGTACAAAAATGACTACTTGCAAATGCATTGTGAGTTTGCTAGGAAAGAAGCTTTATGCTCAAATATCTACCAGAATTACATTAAACGAGCTGGTTCTCAAAAGTTGCTTGAGGCTAATACATACTTGCTGGGCCTTTATTATTCTCAGATGAGTTATTTAGCAGAGGAGAACGCAAAAGATAAATGTATTTATATTTACTGGTGTTCACTAGACTGAGGGACAACCTTTTAAAACAGAATTGGTGCCTGTTTTCTGTTGATTAAAAAGAACTGGAAAAATGTCACTGTCCTTAAAAGTCATGTAACTTCCATGTGCTAAGAATCAATATCCTACTGTCTTCATACTAGGGCAATGTTCAAAAGTAAATCAGTAAGTTAACTATCAAAATGTTTTCAGCAATAACTCTGACTTCAGAAAAAGATTTGCAACACTTGTGAAACTATCACTAGGAGTTTCTACAAAATGTAGCCTTTTGAACTCTTCAAACTTTCCTTCCTTCCTTCCTTCCTTCCTTCCTTCCTTCCTTCCTTCCTTCCTTCCTTCCTTCCTTCCTTCCTTCCTTCCTTCCTTCCTTCCTTCCTTCCTTCCCTCTCAGATTGGTATTGCTAACATAGAGAATGATTCTGGGATGACTAAAACAGAATTGTCTTCCTCTTTCTTCCTTGTCCTTCTTTATCTTCTACTTCCCAAAGAATGCATAAGAGCTCAAGGTGGGTGGAAAAATAGGAGAAAATCTCTTATATGTAGGACTAATAGACCTGAGCTGAGCTATAAAAATACAGATATTCACTATATAGCAGTAAAGAGTTAGATTTTCTGCTATTTTTTTCCTTTACATTCTAGTGGTATCTGGATTTTTGCAGTCTTGGTCTGACAGCACTTCCCATATGTGCCAACTTTTCTCTTTGCGGTGAGCAGGAAGGAAGGAACATGAGTAAAATTATCCTCATGTCATAGACTATGATAAAGCAGTTTCAGGAAGTGTTCCCTGTACAGTCAAGTGAATATAGCAGACCTCAGACCTTTCAAATCAAAGTAGTGAGATATTGGATTGAGTGGGAAAGACAGGACACTCCAGATGTAATGGACACAGCTATGCAGTCTCATACCTTCTTTAATCATGTTTATGTTTGTGCTCTCTCTCTTTCTCTCCCTCTCTTTTATCCATTCAATCATGTCCAATTCTCAGAAACTGCCTGGACAAGTCCCTGCAGTTTTCTTGGCAAGGTATTTCAGAAGTGGTTTGCCATTGCCTCCTTCCTATGGCTGAGAGAAAGTGACTGGCCCAAGGTCACTCAGCTGGCTTTGTGCATAGGTGGGACTAGAACTCACAGTCTCCCAGTTTTTAGCCTGATGCCTTAGCCACTACACCAAACTGACTCTCATATTCTCTCTAGGAGTATTAAATAGGAGTAATGAATCCTTAAAATTATATCCTGTAAATGCAGAACTATTTCTCATTCAAGGTAAGGCATGAATAATGGAGAATTGTCAAGCCTAGCCCAAAGAACTCCTGGAGACCATGCAGGTTCAATCAGCAAGGTTTATTTGCCAGCACCTGTTTACAGAAATCTTCTCAGACTGACCAGCAGTTCCCAGGCACAACTCTCTACTATCTTCTGGAATGTTTAGGGATGCACCAGCTTTCTCCGCTTATCTCCAGAGCGTTGCTCTGGAGACGAAAGCACCGTTTTCACCCCCCTTCCTCCATTCCAGTCCATCACATCACCCCTCCCTCCATCTTCATCCTCCCCCTCAGAGTTCTCAGGGGAACTTGGCAAGGGCGGGAGAGATGACATGTCCGAGAAGGATGGTCCGTCAGCACTCGCCACCTCCTCTATACATTCTTCCGCTGGTTCCTGAAAAACATCTACAACATTAATAGTATTGGCCCCCCTCCCTCCTACCATCTGCCAGCCTGAAGTGGAAGGCTGCGGGCTGCCACCTCGAGTCTGCTCCTCCCCCACATTCCATACCAAACCTTCCTCCAGTTCGCCGCCCCCTCCTTCTTCTTGTAAATTAACTGCTGAAGTTCCGGACAGTACTCCAGGCTTCGGCTTGCTCAGAAAATGCCTATGGAAGTCAATGACTAGCTCCGGGGCGTGAACGTTCTTTGCATTCTCCCATGAACGATCAGCTTCGGGATAACCCTTCCAATGGATGAAATACTGAATCTCTTTCCCTCTCCTATGAGAGTCCAAAATTGCCTCTACCTCGTATTCCTCCTCTCCTTCGATCACAACTGGAGGGGGTGGGGGTGTGCACGTTCTCAAGGGACTTGGAAGAGCCTCTTTCACTAACAATGAGCGGTGGAAAACTGGATGAACCTTCATGGATGAGGGCAACTGCAATCGGAAGGCTAAGTTATTCACTTTCTGCAAGACTTTATATGGCCCGACAAAGCGTTCACTCAATTTTCTGGATGGTCTTTTGGAAGCTAGAAACTTAGTAGACAACCAGACTCTGTCTTCCACTGAAATCAATGGACCTGCTTGTCTGTGGGCATCAGCATTTCTCTTATACGCTTGCTTAGCCTTTGCTAATTGCTCTCTCAATAACTGCTGAGCTGCTTGCTGTTCTCTCAAAAAATGCGTTGCCCCTGGCACTCCCCCCCTGAGACAGTCTGTGGTAAAACCTGGGGTGCCCATCCCTGCTTGAAACAGGGACATCTCAATTGAAGAGTGCACTGAATTGTTGTAAGGGAATTCCGCCAAGGGTATTAACTCAAGCCAATTATCCTGGCTGTATGAAGTATAACACCTTAAATACTGTTGTGACATCTGATGGGTCCTCTCTGCCTCTCCATTGGTAGCCGGATGGTGTGCTGAAGACATCTGGCTGTGCACCTTCAACAGTCCAAAAAGAGCTTTCCAGAACTTAGAAGAGAACTGACTGCCTCTGTCCGTTATTAATGTAGTCACCATTCCTCTAAGCCGGAACACATGATCCAAAAACAATTGTGCTGTGGCTTGAGCAGAAGGTAGACCCTTGCATGGTATAAAATGAGCCATCTTAGTAAATAAGTCCACAACCACCAGTACTGAAGAATAGCCCTTCACTGGAGGCAAATCAGTAATAAAGTCCACCGAAACTGTATGCCAAGGTTTGGGAGGGGTCTCTAAAGGCTGTAACAGCCCCGCGGTTTTCCCATGAAAAGTCTTAGCTCGTTTGCACACATGACAAGATGCCATGTAATCTCTGATGTTTGCCGCCATCTTAGGCCACCAATAGTCTCTTAAGGTTCTGTGCAGGGTCTTAAACACCCCTCCATGTCCTGCTGTTACATTATCATGGCAAAGTTGTAAAACCTCTTCTTGCAAGGACAGAGGAACATATAACTTTCCCTTGTGATAGAGGTATCCTCCTTCCATGGAAAAAGGGGAATCCTCACCCTGCTGGGTGCCCTGGAGGTCATCCAAAGTATTTGGAATGCCTTGCTTTACTACTTCCGAATGGAGCTCAGGATCCAACCCCTCTCTAAATTGGTCTATAAGAGCGATCTCATTCCATTCCACATCTCCCGCTAGTAACTTGAAGTCTGCAATAAACAGTCTTACCGATCTGCCTCTCTGCTTGAGGTTACGAATGTCCCGACAGGCAGTCAATCGTCTCACTGGGTCTCCAAAGTGCCCCCTGAAGGCTGTAACGAAATTCTGATAGTTGTTGAGTAATGGATCCCTTGTCTCTATGAGGGGTGTAGCCCACTTGGCAGCTGAGCCTTTCAACAAACTCATCACAAAAGCCACTCTTGTTTGATCTGTAGGAAATTCTCCTGGTCTGCTGTCCATGAACAATTCACACTGTGCTAGGAATGTTCTCATCTGTTCCACCTCACCTCCGTACTTCTCTGGCATGCTACCAGGCGAACGCAACAACTGGTGGTGGTGCTGGTGGTGGCTGTTGGGCTCCCGGGCCGATCTACTGCATTAGTTGTCCCATTGCTGTTTGCAGGTTATTAATCTGTGCATCCACTTGCTGCTGATGCTGTAGTAGAGCGGCCGCCAACATTTGCAGGGTCAGATTAGCTCCCTGTGGATCTGTAGCCATGATATTACTCCCTCTACTTGAAGGTAAATAAGTGTCTGAGAAGATTGAAGTCAGGCCTAGCCCCAAGAACTCCTGGAGACCATGCAGGTTCAATCAGCAAGGTTTATTTGCCAGCACCTGTTTACAGAAATCTTCTCAGACTGACCAGCAGTTCCCAGGCACAACTCTCTACTATCTTCTGGAATGTTTAGGGATGCACCAGCTTTCTCCGCTTATCTCCAGAGCGTTGTTCTGGAGACGAGAGCACCATTTTCACCCCTCTTCCTCCATTCCAGTCCATCACAAGAATATCCACAAACAACACTGAAATCCCATTTGTTATTTTAATCTCATGAGCAAAACTTTTAAGGATCTAAACATAATATTTCAGCCAACATTTCACCGTAACTGTCCTGCTTAAGACAAAACTGTACCTAATTGATAGAAAGACCACACTCAGGACAAAATTAAGCATAAATAGTCCAATACTTTAACTGCAATTATTCTGACAACATCAGTAATGCCACAATCAATAACAACAACAACATCATGCTGGCAAGTGGACATGATTTCAACAGCCTGTTAGCTTTCATGTCTGATAATTTAAAGCTCTGCCCAAGTCTCTGTTGCTAGCTATGAAAGATGGCCTTGGGTGACGTGACTGATGAGAAGGTCCCAACTTAAGAGTATCTTAAATGTGGGGACTGTTTCTCAGGTGGGTATTCCTTTACCTGATAACAATTGAGCTTATTTTTTTAGTGTAATATGTTCTCTAGGGTTGACAAAGGCCTCAGTTGGCCAAAGGAGGATTTTCTCTTGTAGTTAATGCCTGAGGAAGGCATGAAGTTCATGAAGGGTGCTCTTAAGGGTTACATGCAGGCTCAAACATCATATTCCCTCCCTCCCTCCCTCCCTCCCTCCCTCCCTCCCTCCCTCCCTCCCTTCCTTCCTTCCTTCCTTCCTTCCTTCCTTCCTTCCTTCCTTCCTTCCTTCCTTCCTTCCTTCCTTCCTTCCTTCCTTCCTATTAGCATTCAGTATGCCACCAATTACTCTAGAGTTCTAGTGTCATTAGACACAAAGATATCATATCCATAAATAAAAAATATATCACAATCAGATCATAAAATTGCAGCATGTATATCGTAAGAGCATTGGTTGCTATTATGATGAAGATTCACACTTAGCATGGGAGTCATGCATAGATAACACCAATTAGAAAGGCTGTGCTCTGTGTTGCACATTTTAAAATTGAATTTATGAATGGAAATAAATATAAGGTCATTAATAAATTAAAAATCTTTCCAGTATGCTTCTATGGAAAAATAGAAAGATGATCAGGACCAGAATCATTGATATACGTATATGTGTGTATATGTATGTGGGTGTATACATGCGCACACACACACACATACACTCATATACAGTCTTTATTCCAGAAACTGATACTTGAAACTATACTGGTTTGAAAAAAACACGATTGAAGACATAATGCTAATAGTATTAATAGTGAGAAAGTCAAAATTTTCATTGTGCTACAAAAAAATCTCTTGCAGGACAATTTGATTAAATCACCTGAGATTATTTAAGGAAGAGCGGGGAAGTGATAGGCCTCCGAGGCTGCTAGATTACAACTCCCAGCAGCCTCAGTTAGAATAGATAACAGAGAGGGGTGCTGGGAGTTGCAGTTTCATAACATCTGGAGATTACCGGTTTCCCAATCTGATTTAAATGAAGGTACAGTAGAGGTGGGACAAGGGCTTTATAGTCCAAAGGAAAGGACAAAGCAGAATCCACTCTCATTTCATCTAAAGGAAGAAACTAATTTTACTTCAACTCTACTGATGAAACAGTGTTTCTGTTACATCTCAGCACAGCAAGCTAGTGCAGGAGGTAGAGGACAAGGCTTGTGACATACATGGAACTTCCAACAGCAATACTCAAAAAACTCAGAAGGAAAGGTCAGGTGGCTACAGCTGTTAATCCCTACAATCATCAGAGACAGTTATTTTATTCTGCATTGTAGGGAAAGGCCACTAGGCTTCATTGTAAGTCAGAGACCATCAACATTTATCTCCAGTCATCTTTGCAGCCCTGAGCCCCCCTTGTTAGTAGCATTTGGTCCCTTACAGCCATATTGCAGCTGGAGGCTGCCAATCGGTTTTATTTTTCCCCGCTCTTCTAGCTGTTGGAAGTTTAGCTGCCTCCTGGGTTAGACAATATTACTGCTGACTTTGGATGGCTCTGCTCTATAGGAAAAGCAGCATGGGGCTGGCAGAAGCAACTCAGCTTGCCCAGAGAAACATGGGATCAAGGGAAAAGCCACCTTTGCAAACTCTTCCCCTGCATCCAGCTTGGAAAGTGGCACCAGCCTGTCTGTTCCCACAGCCTTTGATTCTTAGATTTGGAGGTCCTACGCCTCAAAAGATATTGCTCTACTTTGCTTCAGGATCAACCTATAGCCACACCATAGAAAAATGACAGCACAAGTACCAAAAGTTGGCCAATCACTTTCCTACAATTTGGAAGCAGAAGACCCATGAAAGCTGTAATGTAAACCCTAAAACAGCCTTAACAGATTGATTGATTGATTGATTGATTGATTGATTGATTGATTGACTGGATCAATTTATATAGCCGCCCATCTCACCACAGGCAACTCTGGGTGGCATACAACAAAGCTAAAAATGGTCAATAAATACATTAAAAACATAAAAATAAAAATAAAACAGAATAAAAGGAAGTTAAAAATAAGGGAGCCACCTCACTAATCCCCCCATCCCCTGGAGTCCCCAGGCCTGCTGGCATAACCAAATCTTAAGGGACTTCTGGAAGCCCAACAACTACAAGGCCAGCCTCACCCTGGGGGGGGGGGGGAGAAGATTCCACAGTGCAGGCGCCACAGCAGAAAAGGCCCGCTGCCTGGGCCCTGCCAAATGTATTTCCCTAGGCTATGGAACCCATAACATCCCCTCTCTGCTGGATCTGGTAGGGTGGGCAGATGTAATCGGGGAGAGGTGGTCCCTCAAATAACCCAGCCCCATGCCATAAGGACTTTAAAGGTCAACATCAGCACCTTGAATTGGACCCGGAAACAAATTGGTAACCAATGAAGTTCATGAAGCAGAAGTGTAACATGTGTTCTACTAGAAACACACATAACTGCTCATACCACTTCATTTTGCACCAGCTGAAGTTTCCAGGTACTCTTTAAGGGCAGCCCCTTAAAAACAAAGTTCAAATTCCCTTTAAAAAAATAAAACCATTGTCCTACCCATATAATATTATCTCCCTGGGACTGCAGCCATCACACCATCTCAAAAAATTTCCCCATTTCTATTTAGGCAAAGCTATGTCTTGGAGTTACAGTAAAAGTTTCTAGGACCTAAATAACCAACCTGAAAATTT
Organism: Python bivittatus; assembly: GCF_059951505.1. Classification (NCBI taxonomy): domain Eukaryota; kingdom Metazoa; phylum Chordata; class Lepidosauria; order Squamata; family Pythonidae; genus Python; species Python bivittatus. Next base: position 16,874,773 of record NW_028277035.1, read on the forward strand.
GCAAGGCATGTCAATTATATGGAATTTTCCTTTGGACAGATAGAGACAAATATGTGCATACCCACTGCAAGTAGGGAATAGAAAATGGAGTTCTCCCAGCATTATTAAGTTATATTACTAGAGTTAAGATAGCCACAAATATCCATAAATAAATGCTTAAAATACTGAAGCTCATAATGGAAACATTAAACATGGTGAACAAGCTGCTTTATAAGAAGGCTAGCTCCTACCAGACAAAGACACAGATAAAATGTTGATATCAATTCTATGAGATACTAATTTTCTCCCCACTGTCTGTATTTTGAAATCATAAAGTACTTTCCTTTCACAAATGGCATGGGCTCATAAGGGCAAGCAGAAGCGTAATGCAAAGGCCAGGGGTTAGAGCTTTTTAACCTCCATTTAATCCAAAATGCACCATAGTTATTCTGACCTTACAGCTGTCCATTTGTATGCAGAATAAGTAATAATGTTTTCTCTGCATCTGGAACTATAGTGATAACTTCCCAAAGTTCAGTGCAAACCTCCATCTTCTAGGTGTACTTTAAATAAGGATGGTACTAGAAAAACACCTCCTCCTCCATGTTTCCCAACTACATTTTAAATATTGATGAATGCATCAATGATGATGCATTATTATTGCATCATTAATAATGATACGTACTATTACCAACACATGGCACACAGAGAGTCCCTATTAACCTGCAAAGTTTTATTAATTACAATTGATGAAGCATTACACATACATACACATGGACATGCATTTGGCAATATTCACCTCCTCTGCTCCACCCTTTCAAGGGATGCATGGGGACTGAAGAAGGTAGGAACACTCCAAAAAGTGTAGTTGTGTGCACAAACTGAGGCTGTTCTAACAGAGGCCTGTACAGCTTGTCCTCTTATCCTTTGCCAACAGCATACCTCATACATTCCCTTCCACTGAATGGCCTTTCATGGCTACGTGGCACTTCTTATCTTTAGTAGCTGTCACTCTAGATCCTGGCTGAGCATGAAGGATAGCTACAAGCGAGCGAATGAACAAGGAATGACACCATTGCATTGACTAGAATGACTTTTTCACCTAGTCTTTTAGTGATGTATTTCCTGACGACAGTGTCTTGTGACAGTCTTTTCTGACCTGGGCAACTTGCAGATGTGTGGATTTTGATCCCCAGGATTTTTCAGACAGCATAGCTATTGTTGAGTTTCTGGAAACTGAAGCCCACAAATCTGGTATTGACCAAGTCAAGAAACACTCTAACTCATCTAACTCAGAGCAAGCCTGTTGCAGATCCATTTGCTTAATTTATGCTGTGTATGTAGAAGCCAAATTCCTAATTAGTGACCAGTCAGTCATCAGCTAAAGTATATGGTGACGTTTATCCTTAAATTGACTTAAAAACAACCTTAAAGCAACAAGACTATGAATTATTTCCAAACACAGTTTTACAAATGTTTTGATTACTTTTAAAAGGTAATTACGAACTAACGATTTTTCTAAATGAAACTGTCTAGCAAATGAACACTGAAGTCTTAGTGTTTGGAATGTTTCTTCTCAACATTGCATTTTTGCTTATATGTAAAATGCCTCATAAATCTATTTGATAGTCACAGCAGCATGTCTTGAAGGGAAATGGAAAGGGGGAGAGGAGGCAGCGAAAGTAATCTGTGTCAACTAACAAAAAAAACCTGATTTATATTCCAGTTCTGAGAACACTGATCAGAAAGAAAGTAAAATGAGATTGTTTGACCTATGTACTAGTCACAGCATATGCCTCTCAACACACACACAAACCCACATATACCCTTGATTATACTGTAGCCCTAATGATCTGTCCTTGGTTGGATATGTTCCAGGCAAGATGTACGAGATAAATACGTTGAGTCTAAATTTTCCTAGCAATGTTTGACAAATTAAACAATCATGGAGATGTGAGATTTCCAAGATCTTGCCTGAAAATTCTTCATAAGTGATGAATTGTTTTCATCAAGGTTGCAAAAACCATTTTCTCTAATGCACCAGGGAAACTTTCTTTAAAGAACAATGAAGAAAGCAGACAAGGAAGTATATGCCCAGCAGCAAGATACAATCTTGGATAAGGTTGCAAAAAACATTCATTGGAGGTCAGACAATGTTAACAGGTTGTTGTTCTACAATCATCCATTGTAATCCCATTTCCCTTCTCTTCATTTTGATTTGCAGATTAGCTTTAAACAGAGTAATAAACAATGCTTTGATGTATTTTTACTAGTAAAAATTTTCCAGAAAAGGAGGAGAGGAGAGGAGAGACACATTTCTTTCACTGAAAATTCACATTATAGGACCTAGAAAATGAACTTGATGTCTCCTTTTCACCACTCATAAACTTTATCTTATAGAACAACGTTTTACTTTTCTTACAGATTTTACAGCTTTAGTAAACAACTCTTAAGAGCAGTACACTAACAGTAGTGACAGCTTCTAGTAATTTCATCTGAACATACCTTTCTGTCATTCAATTTTATGAACAACTCTTGAAATGTATTGAGTACAGTTATGCTAAAACATAGGTTTCTCTTTCCCCTTTTTCTTTCTACGTGTCAATTTGTTTTGATTCAAATTGAGCTCTTGTATATTAATCAATTAATATTTTTTATTTATTTACCAGTTTTATTTATTAATCCGCCCCAGTCTGAAGACTGAAAACAGATAAACTTGGCATAACTCATCCCAATGGGCGTGCACCCAAAACAATTAAACAGTTAAACAATTAAAAACATGGAAGAGTGAACTTGGTTGGTTAGCTTTATGAAATGCCTGGAGGAACAGTTTTGCACAAACACTGAAGGGAAAGCAAATGTCATAACATAGGACTACTGTACTACAGAAGAGACCTTCTAGATTGAGTGCAGGGGAGCATTTCTCAGCAGGTCCTCACAAAATAGTCATACCATATTGGATAGATTTGATCTCAGTAGGATGGTGGCGAATGTATTATGCTGCCACACTACAGAAAGCTTTGAAAGCCATGTGCGGCACTTTGCATTGTTTGGAAACCTCATGGTAACCAGTGCAGTGACTTCAAGATAAATATAATTTTTCACTGGCAAAATTGATCTGTCAGTGGTCTAGCCATCACATTCTGGACTAGTTGCAGCTTCTAGGTCATTTTGAAAGGCTGCCTCACTTATACAGGATGCTATAGTAGTCCAATCATGTTGTGATCAAAGTGGGAGAAACTATTGCCAAAGCATTCTGATCCAGACAGGATAATCAAAAAATGCTCATTATTAGAAAAGAGCAGACTGTACTTTCTCTAGTTAACAATGATTTAGGAAAAGCTATTAAACTGATGGATAGCAGAATCTGTCTGGGATGAATTGGAAAGTTAACTGAGAGTTAATGTGGTATAGTGGTTAAGGTGTTGGACTGGCACCTGGGAGATCCAGGTTCTACCCCACCCTCAGTCATCAAAGGTCACTGGGTGACTTTGGGCCACTCTCTGCCCAACTTACCTCAGATGGTTCTTACTGAGCCAAGAATAAAAGCAAATATTGGCAGGGAAACCCTTTTTTATAGATATTAAATATAACCGGAGAGGATCAAACTATTATTATCAAGAAATCTTGGCAACTTTTGCTTACTTTGCAACAAAGTAATTCTCATATTGAGGTGGAGGTGATTTTGGCTTCTGCCCATCTGGAAAGATACCTGTTTGAGCTTCCCTGTTTGATCATGTGTGTGTACATATTGAAAACGAGCCAAGTTTTCATCTCTTTACAGGTTTCCTCCAACTACTTTTGATATTCCTTCCACCCCTTATGGAATGAGTCCGCTGTCCATTTTAGGAGCAATTGAATAGGAAATCAATTAGTTAATTAGCTGAGTAGAAAATGTGTGGAGGGATTATCTGGCTGCTTTGATGCCATATTTTTCCATTACTCCTGTTTACTTTTATATAGGTTCAGGGATAGACTGACAACAAATAGACAGACAAACAGACACATACACATACAGTACATGCACACCTATCAATGTTCTTTTAAGCTTATTTGGGTTTTGATGGTAGTTAATAGAGACTGAGGCAATTTAGGAATTACTTTATTTGCATAGTAAATACTCTAAAACAGTGAAGTGGAGCAAGAAGCAAGGCTGGTAATGACAGGAGACAAGCCAGCTACATAAAGGACCTGCATTCTAGACACAGGGTGGAGTTATTCTTAACAAATGCTGGTGGTTATCAGATATCCAAACTCCATTGGATGGCTGACCTCATTTATTTTAATTCTACTCATTTAAATCCTTTACTTGGTTAAAAACAGTGAATGTACTCACTTTGATTTATGCCAACATTCTGGGGTTGTTTTAGGATTCTATGAAGTATATGGCAAGATTTCCAGATCATGTCCTGAATTGTGTTCTCCAGGCAATCAGACCGAACACAGGCTAGAGCTGCTATTAAGCCCTACCTTGTGGCAGTAAGAGTGGCAAAACATTGATATTTCTCTGCTCTTATTGCTTCTGCAGAATGTTGCCCAGTGGCCCTGTTTAAGATCACCCAATCCCTCTTGGGAAAGGAGAGCCCAGTGGCTCATTTACAGGGCCACACAGAGGAGTTTTCTGGGCATCTGGAGGATAAAATCGCTCAGATCCATTCCCAGTTGGATTCCTAGCATGGGGCATGGCCTATGGAGATGCCTGGGGTACGGACATACTCTGTTATCTGGGAACAGTTTGATCCTGTTGGACCCGAAGAAGTGGACAGGGTCCCCTGGATTGTTAATGCCACCACTTGTCAACTAGACCCATACCCCTCCTAGCTGGTCAAGGCTGCTTGGGAGGTGATATGTGGCTGGGTCCAGGCAATGGTGAATTCATCCTTGAAGGAGGGGATGTTTCTTCTTTAAAGAGGCACTGGTGCATCTCCTCCTCAAGAAACCATCCCTAGATCCCACTGTATTGGACAATTTTCATCCAGTCTCCCACCTCCCATTTTTAGGGAAGATGGTTGAGAAGGTGGTGGCATTGCAGCTCCAGGGGATACTGGATGAAATGGATTATCTACACCCTTTTCAGTCAGGTTTCAGGCCTGGATATGGGATGGAAACAGCATTGGTTGCACTCATGGATGATCTCTGGCGGGAACAGGAAGGGGGTAGTGCATCCATCCTCACTCTTCTTGATCTCTCAGCGGCTTTTGATACCATCAGCCATGATATCCTTTTTGCCCAACTTAGGAAGTTGGGAGTGGGGGGCACAGTTTTGTGCTGGTTCACTTCCTTCCTCCAAGGTCAGTACCAATCAATGTTGATTGGGAACAGGAAGTCTGGCCCATGGCCCCTCTGTTGTGGGATGCTGCAGGATCTCTCCACTCCTTTTTAACATCTACATGAAACCACTGTGTGAGATCATCCATCACCATGGGACGAGGTATCATCAATATGCAGATGATACCCAGTTATACATCTCCATCCTGGGTGATTTGAGTGATGCTGTGACCACCCTTTTGAGATGCTTGGAGGCTGTAGGAGTCTGGATGGGGAACAATAGGCTTCAGCTGAACCCTGGCAAGACAGAGTGGCTGTGGATTACAGGTTCCTCTGTATCTGGGGGTTTACCATCTTTGGTTCTCAGTGGGGTTGCACTGCCCCAGGAAGACTCAGAGCATAATTTGGGGGTCCTCCTGAACTCACGACTCCTGCTCAAGGAGCAGATGGCAGTCGTGGCCAGGAGAGCCTTTGCTCAACTTCATGTTGTGTGCCAGTTACGCCCCTTCCTGGATCAGGAGTCCCTCCAGTCTGTGACTCATGCCCTGTTCATCTTCATTTAGACAGGTGCAATGCACTATACATGGGGCTACCCTTGAAGAGTATCCGGAAGCTACAGCTTCTTCAAAATGTGGCCATGAGGGCAATTTTGGGTGCCCCAAGGATGGCACATATAATGCCTTTGCTGCGGGAGCTGCATTGGGTTCCAGTTTGTTTCCAGGTCCAATTCAAGGTGTCGGTTATCACCTTTAAAGCCCTACATGGTATGGGTCCAGGTTACCTGAGGGACAGTCTCACCCCCATTACAATGGCCCGTCCCACCCAGCCTGGCAGAAAAGGCATGTTGTGGATCCCATCAGTGAGAGAATGTCGATTGGCAGGTCCTATGAGGAGAGCCTTCTCTGTTGTTGTCTCTGCCCTATGGAATACTCTTCCCCCAGAGGTGAGGTAGGCCACTACCCTCCCAATTTTCCAGAGGGAATTGAAGACTTGGCTCTGCCAACTTGCATATGGTGAGGAAAGATACAACTGACCCTGGGGATGGCTGGTGCCTTGAAGATGCTCCCTGAGTTTATTAACACCTAATTAATATCAGCCTCTTGGAAGTATTATATAGGAAGTCTGTTATTGTAGTGTATTTTAATTAATTAAATAATATTTATTTATTTTAATTAATGTTCATTCTGTTTTTACTGTAAACTGCCCAAAGTCATTTTGCAATGAGATGGGCAGTGACAAATTTGAAAAATAAATAAATAAATACATACATACATACATAAATAAATAAATAAACTAACTAACTAACTAACTAACTAACTAACTAACTAACTCAAGGAATCCATGCGTATTCCAGTACTGGAGGTATCCCAGAGATAGAAATATGTTCAATTTTAATATTTCTCTAATTATGCAGTTGTTCAACATTTCCAGTTTCTGGCATCATTTGGTTACCTGGCTGTCATTACTACCTCTTGGAAAATATGATTACTCCATGTCATCTGAATATTTAAAACAACCAACTATTCTATGTATTGCTAGCCATGTATTGTGACATGAAAACTATGGATTGCTCTTTTATTCTGCTTTTCATCCAATGATTCTTCTACCTTTTACTCTTACAACCAGGCTGTGAGATAAATTAAGCTGAGTGATAGTTGCTGGTCCAAGGTCACAAATAAGTTTCACGACTGTGTATGGATTAAATTAGATTTCTTCTGTTCTTGTCCAACATTTAACCATTACTGATTTAAACATGTTTCTAAATGAAGCATGGGCCATAAAAGTAATTATTTGTAGTGACAAGTAACACTGAAGTAGCATTCACATTTTACCTTCTTAAGAGGTTGGAGATTAATTGGGTTTTAACAGTTACTTTTGGAGTCCAAAATGTCTGATTTTTCTTTGACTTTGTTAAACATTAACTTTGGATTTAGTCCTATTTTTAGACTCTATACAGACATTATATTGATGAAAAAGTCAACTGTACTTGCACTGTCTTTGTTGTATTGTTTGTTAGAATACTGCAATGTCACAAAGTTGTGGTTGGAGTTACAAAGCACAGTGAGAAAAGCAATGTACAGAAAAGATGATCAAGGGGAAATCAGAATGGACATTCTCTGTTTCCCTCTAGAGACAATAGATGAGTAGTTCAAGTTCAGTGAATCTGACCTGAGAGAAGAGAAAACATGAAAAACTCAGGAATGTAGCCAAGAGTTATTGTTCAAATACTAGAGTAAAATCAAGGGCACATCACATTCTTCTTTTGACCCAATTCTGTCTCCATTAAAACTACAGAGCAATCTTACAGGTGTTCAGTAGGATATATTCTTCAAAATAACATACAGATTGTATCTTGAGAATAAATTACACTACTGTATATGTTAAACAGACAAACAAATAACAACAGCTTCTTCAATATGCCCATGATATTATATATGCCTTGATCTAATACTGGTAGCTAAATATGGAATCACTTTACAAACATTATGCATGAAAGAAAAGTCTTAGTAGGGAGCACTGGGAACAATAGTCACATGCAGTAAGTATATCATCATGATAATAATAATTAAAACTTTTTTTAAAAGTTAATTCTTATTTTAATTCAGCCAGTTGAACCAGTAGTAATAAATAATGGTAAAGCTATCTAGATCAGATTTCAAGACACTTCGGGTTTAATCAACTTTCTTCACTGTAAATTAGTGGATAATAATAAATGGATAAATGAAAATTTTATTGGGTTGTAAATACACACACATGAATATAATCTTTTACTTTCTCGAAAATAACTAAACCTTTAAAAGCATCCACAGATTTCTGAGCAGAGATGTTTGTAGAAGTAAAGAAGTTTGTTTATAATGATCACTACCCAAATCCATTTAATTCTTATACATCACAGATCTATGTCACATTTTATGATAATAATCTCATATGTGTATCACTGATATACTGATAGACAATTATCATTTTCAGATACTGAAACACAACATATAGCACATGTATGCATGTATATGCTGACAGATAGTATGAACTGGAAAGTTAGTTAAAATGTATTTAAAATAAACAACTAGTTTAATTAAAAAGGAAGGAAAAAATAAACCAATCCATTTTTAATTGATATTAAATCCAATTGTGTTATTGTTGTTGTTGCTCTGATCCTATCCACCTTTCAGAGAGCAGTCCAACCCACTTTTCAAAGACACCATAGCTATCACCCCTGAAAAAAGTTGTGCTTTCCGACACTAGAAACCAAATTTAATTCAGAATGTACTCAAGCCTAATTTTAGGTGGCATCCAGTGTTGTGTTAATAGTTTTTGTCCATGGAGTTGCACTCTTGCCTTCCTCTTTTCCCCACTGATTGCATTTGCTTTGCACAAAAGAACAGACATTTGAGATGCACAGAGAATGTAATCCATCTTGATAGACAAATATCCTTTTTCCCCCCTCCAAAGCATACAATAGTTGTAGATATCTACAACGGTCCAGTCCAAACATTTCCAGGGTTCCACCCTGACTGGAACCAATCCAAAATTCACAAAGTTAGTGACTTTTGAATTCTCCAGAATATTAAGCAAGTTTGATGCTAAGAAAAAGCTGGACATAATTTACATGCCCTGAAGTTTACAGTTATAAAGTGTTATAACTTCCAATAAGATCCAGTTACTTTGTGCTAGATAAACTACCTATTATTTTACCATTAGAATCTATAATAGTTTTGAAAATGTAGCCTGTACTCCAGTTTCATTTTTACCATTTGTTTCACATACTCTTCATATTTACTTCTTGAAAACATTGTCACAGAGATTGAATGCACCTACCTAAGGTTAAATACCTCACTTCAGCAATACTTTTTCCCCTACCTACTATTTCACTACCTTCTTCATATGTTACAATATAACAAGAATACCACATGTGTCAAACAGCATATATTGTTTTAGATGATTAAATGTAAAAAGAAATGGCCGGGAGAAATCAGAAATAAGAGAAGCCAAAGCTGTTTCGCCTTCTTTACATACAGTTACATACAGTTAGAGGAAAAATGTCTTAAACTGAAAGGTGATGATAATATTAATTGCTATTTGTGTGTTAGCAAACTAGCCAGAAACTCTAGCTGTTAATTCATTTGTGGATAACTGGTGCAGAAGATGTAGATGCAGAGATTCTCCAAAAATCATATGCCTTTCATAATAATTTATTTCAGATTCTGCCCAGAGTTATTGATGCAAGTAAAATAAAATGAGATTAATAGTGGTGCATGAAATAATTCTTCCTTGTAAAGCTTCCCATGACGCTTCACTTTTAGATTCTACTCAGAGAATATAGAATCTCCTTTAAAATTTATTTTAAAGCATTAAAGTATGGAAGAAATATAACTATTTATGAATTCAAGATAGCATCTGCAAACAAAGTCAAGGTCTTAGCATGTCCATTGGGGATTTAACTAAATATTATGCAAATATGTCTTTTCAAATAGGGGCTTGGAATCTTACAAATTCATTTCCCAAACAGTATTAGCCTACTGGGGTTATTCTGCATCATGATCAAGTGAAAACAGATAAGCATTTCAGAACAAAAATGTTAGCTTATTATGCTCTGCAGAAAATGTAATAATACAAAATAATCCTTAAAAACAGTTGGATGTAAAATTCAAAAGCAGGACTATGGAAGAAAGCCCATAGATTTTCAATATTCATGAATTATCCCTTGGCCACCTTGCCATGATTTGAATTGTAAAAGCAATCCACAATAGCCAAGAAAACAGTAGATTATCAATGTGCTCTCAGACTGAGATGAGACAATTTTACCTGTGATGACACTTATTATTATATCTGACAAACGCTGTTGTCCTCCCCCAAATTATTATGGTACATAAAATAATTATATTTATCCGCAGCTGAATTTGAACAATAACAGCAATTTGACGTTATTGTTAAAAATAGTGATTTTTCTTGGATCCCAAATAAAATAAAATAAAAAATGAGATTCCAGAAAAGGCAAATTCAGTCTGATTCATCTCGATCTGTATATACAGGCAGGGGAACACATACAGAAATGCTTGTTTTAGATCTGTTAACTTTGAAATCACAAAATAATCTGAAAGGCAAGAATCTTTATTTATTTGCTGCTGACCAAAGTCTCCCAGTGTCTACAATAGAAATATGAAAGGATATAAAACAAAGGGTATTAAAGATATCACAATTAAAACTATACATAATTAACAGACTGTCCAAGGAGAAGCCTTTTTAATGCCTTTGAGAGGTAAACAAAAAGGTTTAGGCCTCTCAACTTGGCAGGCATTATATTCCAAGGAACTGAGGCAGTAATAGAGGAAGCTTTATCCCAAGTCACTGAAATGAACCTCCTGAGATGATGTCAGAACGGAGGGCTTGAGGAGATGGAAGAAGAGATTTGCTCAGGCAACCTTGACCTCAAACAATATAAAAGTTTATAGGGAATGATCAGCATTTTGTTTCTCTTTTGGAACATAAAGTGTGAAGAATAGACACAAAGGCAGTACAGAACACAGGTAAAGCCTGAAGCTTTGTTCAGAGAAAGCATCAAAGGTTAAGGCCATTATTCAGACCATTCAACTCCTTGCAATACCTTCTGCTTGATTCTAATGCTATCACATCTAGACTGAAAAAAAAAACAAGATGACCAGAGCACCGGTGGCTGAGCTTTTGGTGTCCCTGTGCTGCCATCTACTGGTCACCCAGATTTTGCAACCCAGATCTAGTAGTCCTACCTGATTACAAACTGGATTATAACCCATTGTTACAAACTAAAATGTAAATGAATTAAATTTTGGGACTACAATAAAAAGATGAAAGGATATAAAACAAAGGGTATTAAAGATATCATAATTAAAGGCAAGGATATTCCTTGCTAAATTTAACAGTGATGAAAAAGTCAAGCATGTCTCTCCTTTGATATCTAAAAGCACAGAACTGTGTTGTAGACTCTCTGGCACCAATAGCAAATATCACCTCATGTATCATAAAGTATTTATATCCCTTTCTGTAGGGGTGTAAGACACGTTCACTCAAATAGCAGCTTCCATACAGTATGAACTACGAGCATTTCCTACTGGGATGTTACGGGGGCAGGATTCAGACACTATTAGTGACCTGGCCTTATTTTGTGAGAGCTTTTCTCAATGTAACTAATTTTGAAAGGAAAATAGTAGATCTGTCTTTTTTACTCCAATTCAAGCAAAGCAAAGAAAGACAAGCTTGCATTGATCCCAATCCATCTTCTCTCTGGGAAAATTTGCATCAGTGTTTTTGAGAAACATGAGATGAGGCACCTTTTCTCTAAGCAGCCAGCTCCCATGGTCATCCACAGGGTGGGAACAAGGGGAAGCAAAAGATGAAATGAGCATTGTGACATCTCAGTAAAAGCTCCACTCCTTTTGATATGTAATTGTGACACTGTATGCATGTATATAAGAGGGAGAGCTTGCATTATGACATTGCAGTGCTTGTGTCATCCTGATGAAACCTTTATGTTTTGTGAAAGCCTTTGCAAGTACTTAAATATCTACACATATAAGTAATCTGTTAAGCATATTATTGTGTTTATAATTGAAAAATAGGTAACACATTTTATAAACAATGAAGAAATAGTTAAAGAAGTGGTTAAGGCACCAGGCTAGAAAGCAGGAGACTGTGAGTTCTAGTCCTGCCTTGGGCATTAAAGCCCGCTGGGTGACTTTGGGCCAGTCACTCTCTCTCAGCCCAGCTCACCTCACAGGGTTATTGTTGTGGGGAAAAGAGGAGGAGGAAGGAATATTAGGCATGTTTTCCACTTTGACTTATTTATAAAAGTAATAAAGGAAGGATAAAAAAATCTTTTTAAAAAATCAGTATAAGAATTTCCTGCTGAAGAAAGTTTTAGGCAGAAAAAGTAATCAGAGATTGGACATAGAAACTAAACTAGTTCACCCTGAATAGTTAGCCTCCTACCCTTTTCTTCTGTTTTCCTTAACGTGAAAGGGCAAGCCATTAGATCAAACGACATTGACAAGCCCACTGTTTTTATTGTATACAAACTTTGTCAGCAGCATACTATAAGATCCTGCATTGTGTCATTATTTCCAAGGTTGCACCAATTACTGTCTTGAAAATCCAGTGAGCTGACTACTGGAGCTGTAAAACTATCAGTATTTTTCAGGGTGTTAAAACTCCATTGCAAAATTGGTCAAGGGTGAAAATGTCACCATTGCATTGTGTAGAAATTTCACAAAGGAAGGAACAATAGACACAGATGTCCGAATATTTCCAAAGTTAATTATGAATTTAACTCTTATCTTTTAGCATACATTGATTTTTGTCAACTCCCCATACCCAGTATCTAGAAATTATTTTATTTCTCATTTACAAGCATCCCAAGTATGTCCTGACTCCTAAGTATTAAACAGTTAGATTTTTGTGAAGTTTTAAATATAGAATGGTGTGTATCATTAAGAGCATAAAATTAAAAGAACTAGAAATCCCAGCAGGATCAGATATCCACCAACTTTATGTGGTGATTTTGGGACCTAAAAGTAATTTTGTATTAGGAGATAAAGTAGCTCCATACCCCCACTGTTTTTATTCCTCCAAAACTTCAGCAACAGTTTGAAGATGTTCCTGAATCATATTCACTTTGCTGTCTTGAAATGCTGTAAGGAAGAAACAGAAATCACTATCCTACTATCCTATCCTATTACCTATCCTAGGTTTCTATAAAATCCTGCAACACTTAACCCTTCCCCCACTCCATGGATGGGAGGGAGGGAGAGAAAATACCCTGACACTTTGCACAATTCTTCCTGTGCTGAACAAAAAGGGAATCAAGAATCCTTCCAATGAGGAAACTGAGTTACCACATTTCAAAACCAAAAAAAAAAAAAAAGTTAAAGCAGTTTTGTCTATACCTCATTGGCGGTAGATGTCTGGAACTGCTTTTAGCTGGTACAGAAACCTTCTATGGAAATGTCCATAATATGATTTTCCTAATCAGAATGGAGACATTCTTGAAATGGAGAATGAACTCAGGGAGAAGAAGAATAATGAAGAAAACACTAAGTGATGATTCAATTCTTTGTCTCTTATTTTTCTCACATAGACTTGAAAAAAAAAAAGCATATTCCAGTCAAAGAATATTTAAAAAGCATTGTTGATGATAATTCAGATGACATTTCAGTAATCAGGAACCACCTGGAAATTGGTTAAAGAATTGGGCTGCAAGTCAAAGATGTTTTAAAAATAGATTCATACTGAAAATATAAAACTTTGCATAAAAATGGAACTCCCAATTTCCTAATGCTATAACCTGGAATAAGAACTGACCAAAAAAAATATAAAAAACCGATTTACATAACTATCTTCATGTGTGTGTGTGTGCATGAGTCACAAAATGTCCATAATGACCTCACAATTCACACCTGTAACTTACATAGAATGCACTTACAAAAGGGTTTGTGTCATGATGTTGAAGTGCACATTTCACCATTTTTGTCACTACACTTGACTGGAATCTGTCAATCATAGTGGAAGCTATATTAGATGGTCTTTTTATTCAATCCGACAGATCCCTTTTTATTTGCCTAGCAATCAGCATTATAGACTGTTTTAAATAATTAATGGAGTTACTATTAAATTGCTATTACGCATGCCTGTGAGAGCCAGTTTGGTCTAATGGTTAAAGGAATTGAGGTTGAAACCAGGAGACCTGCCTCAATCATAAAGCCATCTGGGGGACCTTGGGCCAATCACTGTGTCTAAGCTCTAGAAAGAAGGCAAGAGTCAACCACATTCCAAAATGCTGCCAAGAAAACTGCAGGGACTTGTCCAGGCAGTCACTAGAGTCAAGACTGACTCAAACATACATATTTATTTTATTTATATACTTATTTATGCATGACACTGTACTAAATTCCTAACAGTTTGCTATTTGGAGTATTATAAAAGTACTATGAAATATTTTTGGTGGGTTTTTTCCCTTATATTTACAAACCAAACATAATCTCTTTACTTTGGCTTTTAGTATGCAGACAATAAATAGATGATAGATAGATAGATAGATAGATAGATAGATAGATAGATAGATAGATAGATAGATGAGATTAAACCAGTCCTGAATCATGATTCCTATGCAGACACGTGTTTGTGTGTGTGCTTCAAAGAGACAGATAGAGTAAATATTGAGTTAAATGAATGGTTAGTTGTACCTGACATGGTTCTTAGATTACTATAATCAAACACATAATAAAACCAATTTTTTTTTAAACCATAATACGTATGTATGCCACAAGAATACTTTGGCTCAAATATTTATAAGAACAAGTTTTAGTTAATTTCCTATTTATTGTGTAACATGAGTAAAAAGCAGTGGCTGCTATCCTTTGCTTTCATATTGTAAATTGATTAACCTAATTCAGTTGAAAAGTTCACAATCCTTTTCATTAGTCCATTGTAATTGCAAACATTCCCATCAGGCATTTTTGCATGTTCTCCATGGGTTTTCACTTGTCCTTTCTGCTGACACATCTTATTTATAAGTTAGGTATTCAATGCAAAACAATGAGTCATTGAATGGGTTCTGTCAAATCTCTGTCTCTGTATCTTTATCATACTTGACAGAAGAACTAATAAGTTTTATATTTTTAATAATGCATTAAAAATTTCATCATCATGTAGAAAGAAGAGGTATGCCTTTTTTAAAAAAAGAAAGATTTGATTTACTACCTTGTTTTTCTAGTTGTTGTTGTTCACTCGTTAAGTCGTATGCGACTCTTTGTGACCCCATGAACCATATTGCGCCAGGCCTTCCTGTCCTTCACTGCCTCCCTGAGTTTGCTCAGTTTCATGCTCATTGCTTCAGTGATGCTATCTAACCATCTCATCCTCTGCCGTCCTCTTCTCCTTTTGCCTTCAATCTTTCCCAGCATCAGGGTCTTTTCCAAAGAGTCCTCTGTTCGCATTAGGTGACCAAAGTATCTGAGCTTAAGCTTCATTAGCAATCCTTCCAATGAGCAGTTAGGGTTGATTTCCTTTAAGATTGACTGGTTTGACCTCCTAGCAATCCAGGGGACTCTTAGGAGTCTTCTCCAGCACCACAGTTCAAAGGCATCAATTCTTCGGTGCTCAGCCTTCTTTATGGTCCAGCTCTCACAGCCATACATTACTACTGGGAAAACCATAGCTTTGATTATGCGGATCTTTGTCGGCAAGGTGATGTCTCTGCTTTTTAATATTCTGTCTAGGTTTGCCATAGCTTTCCTGCCAAGGAGCAAGCGTCTTTTAATTTAATGGCTGCAGTCTCCATCTGCGGTGATCTTGGAGCCCAAAGAAATGAAGTCTGTTACTGCTTCCATTTCTACCCCTTCTATTTGCCAGGGACTGATGGGTCCAGATGCCATGATCTTAGTTTTTTTTAATGTTGAGTTTCAAGCCAGCTTTTGCACTCTCCTCTTTCACCCTCATCAAGGGGCTCTTGAGTTCTTCTTCACTTTCTGCCATTAGGGTGGTATCGTCTGCATATCTGAGGTTGTTGATGTTTCTCCCTGCAATCTTAATTCCAGCTTGTGATTCTTCCAGCCTGGCATTTCTCATGATGTGCTCTGCATATATTTTTCTAGTGTGTTAGGTAATTGTTATCTGAACAGTTTGTCATTGGTAGGACCGGTAAGTCCTGAGTGCTTCTGTTAATTGAACTAGGGCAAAATCCTTGAAGCTGATGCCTACCAAAGTTTATGGCAAAAAAGTCACTTTTATAAAATTATGGGTAGTGTCTAGTTAGTCTTCCTTTAGCTACATATATAGAGGACGCGGTGGCACAGCAGCTTAATGACACTGAAAGTTGCCAGCCAGAAATGGTCGACACTTCAGTGGTTCGAGCCCAGCTTTCGCGCAGCAGAGTGAGCTCCTGTTTCCTCCTCAGCTCCTGTGAACCCAACAGATCAAAAACTTATGTGAGTAGATAAATGGGTACTCTCACTCCAGTGGGAGGAAAAATGCTGGCGGCACCTTGCAAAAGGAGTCGGGAGCAGTTGCCTGTACCGTGGAACCCATGCACGCCCAGAAAAGGCGCGAAGCAACGGAAACCCCGCCTCCTGCGCTCACCAGCTGGGCTCAGCTCTAGGAAGGAGGCAATGCAAACCACTTCCAAAACACCTTGCCTTGAAAACTGCAAGGACTCATCCAAGCAGTCACCGTAGAGTTGGTAACGACTGAGTGCGGATAAAAAAAAAAAAAAAGCTACATATATATATATACATATATTTATATTTTATGAAAATGTATGTAAAAAAATATGTAAAAATACATATACATATATTTTTAAAAGCAAGGAAGTATTTGAAAAGGGAATATATTCTTGCTAGTCTAGGTCATTACTTTTTTTCTGACAGATAGGATGTCTTCCTGTGGTATTTCATATACCCCTCAGGGCTCTATTTGACTTGAAGTTATAAAAATTAGCACAATTCATAAGCCTCTGCATGGTTCAATGTTTTCTGTGGGCTACAACTATGATCATCTTGTCAGGTATATGCATTTTTCTCATTTTCTGAAAGCATAATCACTAAAACAAATGGGCCTTCTGTGTTTTGCTTATCTTACTGAAAACCATCTCTTTCTATGTATGCTTAGCAGCTGAGGTCAGAATATGTGAAGAATGAAGTCACTGAACTTCATGAGTGGAAGTTTTTCTTTAAAACTCCCCAATTATAATTTTCAGTGACAGTGTGAGAATAATGTACTGATATTAATTTTATAAAGCCAGTCACAGTACATAATTTTGTGCAGTTTATAACTCAGGGAGAACCTTTTAGTTGGTCTGAAGATCGACATCCCTACTAATCAGTAGCAGTTGAGAAACAATAGCACTCAATCAATCAGTGCAAGAGAAAAAAAAAGAAAAAAGAAAAAAGAAAAAAGAAAAAGTATTGCACTAGAGAATCACTGTGTCCATAATTCAAACCTCTAATTTTTCTTCGTCATAATACACTTTAAAGATTCTAAAAGTACAAAAGAACAGGATATTGGCATAAAAATGACAGGAGAGAAAAGTGCTTCTCAAACATACCTAGAAGCTCTTGGTGTTTCAGGATGATTATTCTTCCATCCAATAAACACTCAAGTTCACCCATGGACCATTCTCTTTATTTATATATTTATAAATATAAATAATTAAAATATATATTTATATATTTATTTATCCATATCTCAATACAAACTGCTACTCACACTACAAAAGCACATACCTACTTAAGACAAGGATTATAAGATTGCAATACTGGTGAACAGAGCAGGTAGAGCACCATAAATCATACTCTCAAGTAGGCTCCTAAGTAAATAATGATGTAAATACATTCCTGTTGGAACAATGGACATGTTTCTTATTTCAGAAAGTAAATATTGCACACTGAATTCTGTGACTATTGACTCCCAGCTCCTGTGGCTCTTGTCTCCCAGCCAAATACTAACTAGGCCTAACCCTACTTAGCTTCTGAGTTCAGACAAGGTTGGCCAAGTGCGGAAATGAGGTATACTCAAATTATGAATAGAAAATACACATGGCCATGGAATAGTGAGGGGGAGGGGTAATTAGCCAATTAGAAGAAAACACATTGGATGGCTGAAGTTTAATATGGTTACCATGTAACTTTCAAGGCTTCCTGTAATTACAGTGCCTAACTAAATATCTAGGCATTACCAAGAGAGGAGAATGGCTTGAGAACAAGACAGATGGAAATTTACTGCTGCCAACCCTGATGAATAATTGAATGTACATTTGTATCCCCATTTGATTAGGTTGTTCCCAGTCCACATAGTTCTCAGGACTTTTCAGACAGATTCTCTTAGGTCCATAAAGGCCTTACATTCCTTTCATTTTTATTATAGGTGTAATAAAATGTTATCCTAAGATCAGAGCAGTTCAGCTGCTTTACTTCCAAAAGATCAACATTTGACTTGTTCTATCAGTCCTCCAACACTGTTAACCTTTTCTGCAAGGGGAACTCATCAAGCTAGTACAGTGTGTGCTATTCTTTGTAAGTCAGTATTTTAGCTGACAGCCAGTTACCTCTTCACATAAAACAACAAAGGAGTTCATATATTAACTTGCAGACACTGGCAATATGAAGAAAGATTTTTCCACTGACTCTAAACTGATAGTATGGTTTGTATTGGGTTAGCATGGAAACCTCACTAAGCTAGATAAATGAAAACACATGATAGCCTTCTGGTTAATCAGTAGAAGCTACTTCCAGGCTAAGCCTGACTTCATTGGCCATGTTCCCACATGATTTTTCCCCCCTTGATTGCTAAGTATAAAAGAGCCAGCAGTAAGAGGTACAACTAATCCAGACCTTTAGCTAATTGAGAAAAAATCTGAAGTAGAACATGAAAGGTCTGTGTTACCATTTCCACTGTAAGTGACACTGATCTCTGATTATATGTATATATGGTGATCCTTCAGGTTCAAAGAAGACACACTGTGAACATGAAGGTGGTTCTGCAGTCCCAGTTTGGAAGCACAGAGACTAGCACAAAAGGAGCACTGGAAGTCCATTGTTGTGGTAACTGTGGGTGTTATTCTTTGACATTGTTCACGGTTTTCAGTTTTTGGCAGCACCTGTCTTCAAAGCCATTGGAGGCTTCACAGCACAGGGCTCACCAGCAGGTTCTCTTAGTGGCTGCAGCTTCTAGTTCCCTTGGATGGATGTCACAGTGGTGTAGGGTTTCTTTCACAGCATCTTTGTAGTGCTTGTGGGGTTGACCTCGAGGTCTCTTCCCAGGCCCCAGTACACTATAGAACAACTGGTGAGCCATTCAGTGGTTATCCACTCTGATGACATGTCCCAACCACTGCATCTGGGCTCTGATAGTCAGAGACTCAACACTGGTGTATTCTGCATGATCCAAGACCTTCAGGTTGGAGACACGGTCTTACCAACAAATGCCAAGGATGGAGCAGAGAGCACGCATGTGAAATTTCTCCAGTTGTTTGATGTGCCTTTGCTACAGGGTCCAGGACTCACATCCATATAGGAGAGAAGAGATAACCACAGTTCTGTAGACTTTCAGCTTTGTGGAGATGCAGATGTTGTGTTGATTAACCACTCTGGTATGCAGCCACCCCAGAACCTGGCTGGTCTTGGTGATCCTGGAGTCAATTTCTTTGTCCAAAGACCCATAGCTCAAGATGATACATCCCAAGTATTTGAGGCTCTTTACATTTGTCAGCTGGGTGTTGTCAACAGTGATTTTTGGTTCTATGGGGTTGGTATTTGGCATGGACTGGTAAAGCACTTCAGTCTTGTGCAGGCTGATAGTCAGGCCAAAGTGTGTAGCAGCATCAGAAAATTTGTTCAGCATCAACTGTAGATCACTGTGTGCATCAAGCGCACACAATCATCAGCAAAGAGAGTTTATTGAATGATTGTATGTCTGTGCATTCAAGCAGAGAAGATCAAAGAAAGACCTGTCCAATCAATACCTGATGTATAGTCCCTCCTTCAGACCCTGGACAGCACGTGACAATATGCAAGTGAAGAACAGATTGAAAAGACTAGGGCTAGCATACAATGTTGTTTTACCCCATTGGAAATGGTAAATGCAGCTGATGTATCACCACTGTAAAGGATCTGTCCTGTCATTCCATTGTGGAGTAGCTGAATCAACTTTACGAATTGCCTCGGGCATCCATAATGGCTCAGGATGATCCAGAAAGCCTCCCTGTTTACAGTGTCAAATGCCTTTGTCAGTTCAATGAAGACAGTGTAATGAGGCTTGTTCTGCCTCAATGCCCTTCACCTGGACCTGCCTCATGGCAGATATCATCTCTGCTATACTCTGTTCAGTCCAAAAGCCACACTGCGCCTCTGGGAGTTTCCTTTCCAAGACAGTGACAAGTCTGTTCAGGAGAATGCAGGCAAAGATCTTGCCTGTGATGTGAGATACCCCTGTAGTCTGATTGGCTTCCTTTATTTTATAGAGAGCCATGATGAGGGGATTGCGGAAGTCATCAGGCATCTCCCCTGTGGACCAAATGTTTTCCAGGATGTCTTGGAATGCCTGTAAGGTGTTTGGGTCTAGTGCTTTGTAGATCTCAATAGGAATGCCATCCTGCCCTGTTGCTTTATTTGAGTTCATTTGCAAGATCACTTTCTTGATCTCATCAGTAGAGGGAGTCAGGTCTAGGGCATCTAAGCTGACAGCTGAGGAATCTGCTGTAAAACATCATGATCAACTGTGGATGGCCTATTGAGTAGATTCAAAAAGTGTTCATCCCAGTAGCTTTTCAGTCCTTCCTCACCTTTGATCAGGCTTTACCCATTGGATAATAGCAAAGGGGAGCACCCTGATTTAGGAGGACCATAAACTGACTTTATGGCACTGAAGAACTCTCTGGTGGCATGCATGTTTCATAGTGTTCTACCTGCACAGCCTTTGTTGGCATTCTCCAACAAAGGCAGAACAGAGCAGCTATTGCAGTGACTCGCCAGTGGATGAAAACACACTGCGTTGACAGTAGGCAGGCAAACACATGGATGGACTACATTCTATGCCTTTTGGAAACTAATAGCAGCTTGAAGGATCATGAACCTACTCTTTTCCAAACTGTCTTGAGAGCGATTCAGAAGAATTAGGGAATTCTTGAAAAGGTAAACATTGTTTACTTCCTCTAAGCACAGAACTAAGAGTGCTTAAAATTAATGATCTTCATGGGCCTTTGTGTGCCCTATCTTTTCTCAGGGAGTGTCTGCTTTATTTCCTTGAAAAGAACAATGTAAGAAATTGGAGTATCCACAAGATTCAGTCTAATAATATAGCACTCTGCCATTGGAAAGAAAAAAAGGAGAGCTGTTTCATGGGATTTCCAGACCATCCTACGGTCCTGGGATGCTGCTATAGGGCTATCTTAAATTTCCAGCTTTAAACTGGTTTGGAGGTAGGTTGTGTGAGTTTGGAAGAGGAAAATCTTCTTTCTGCCACTCTGCCACTTTAGCTGTTATAACACTGTAAAATTCAAAACTTGGAAAGCCCAGAAAGAGAACATTTGTGATTAGGCAGTGTTTAAGAAGAAATAACCATGAATCCAAAGGATCCAGCCCTGTACTACATTTCAAAGTGGTAGGAAATTTAGAGTAGCTCTCAGAATAGGCAAAATCTGTTCCTTCTCTTTGCTCATCATGAACATAAGGAAACACACACACACAAGCCCTCTCTCTCTTCATTTTTTTTCTTTCTAGCCTAGAGCTGGAGTGCCACTGAGGTCTTACACAGTGTTGCAATATTATTTTTTTTCAAATATTTAAAAAGTCTAATATTCCAACAGATATAGATTGTGAAAAGGTTATGATAAGAAATATAGGTGTGTGATTTGAGTGTGTGTGTGTATGTGTGTGTATTCATGTTTGTATGGCTGTATTGTTAAGTTTCTATTTATTTCTCCAGGCTGAGGGAAAGGTGTGGTAAATATTTATAGATGTGGGTTGTTGGCTTGTCTGGGTAGAATTAATTGCACAAATATTGATGCAGAATGATCCACACTAGGTATTAAGATTCAGTGTCCTTTATCAGGAGCAAATAAACTCAAAGATGCAAAATCTCACACAACAGAGAATTGAGTGCATAAGCACGAATGTCACTCATGTCTCTATGTTATTGTTTGTTTATATACTTAGACAAAATATTGTTTAGCATTTCAAGGATGCAGGTGGATTTCTTATTTGCTAGAGGTTTGACATTCTAAGAATACAATTTTGGAATAAATCCCTGTCAGACAGAGGTATCAGGCTGATGGCCAGACACTTCTCTAGCTACAGACAGCATTGATTGATTTCAGTAGGACTCTGAATTACATAGTGTTTGGGCAGCTGAAACCAGTGATTTGAAATTGGTCTAATATTCTGAGAGTTTCTTTGTTTCTGATATTGGAAGATAGACACTGTTGTGCTGCAAGATTCAGTGTTCTAGAGTCCTAGAATTAACTAGGATTACCTACAGTAATATTTACAGTAGTATTGGCTCCCCCTGACCTAAGTATTGGAGGGTATTCTTTTTTTTTTTTTTTACTGTGGTTTCCCTTCTAAATAAGGTGAAATCTACATATGAATGCCTAGCTATTTAAAACTATTTCTGCAGGTTTCAAAGTAACTAATGGTTTTGACTCTTTCAACAACTTTACAAGATAACAAAGGTATCACTTAATACATTTTAGTTAACCTCTGCAAGTGTAATGCAACTCAGGTTGGTCTGCCATGTTCTCATGTAATTACTGCATATTGCTTAAATCAAAATCTTATCATAAGGCAAAGTGGATAGATGGATAGATAGATAGATAGATAGATAGATAGATAGATAGATAGATAGATAGATAGATAGATTAGAGATGATAGAGATAGAGATAGAGATAGAGATAGAGATAGAGATAGAGATAGAGATAGAGATAGAGATAGAGATAGAGATAGAGATAGATAGATATATGCATGCAAATTGGATGATGGACCTCAAGAAGCAATAAGGGTAGATTAAGAAGATTACACCTTCAAAGTGTTCAGAAACTGATTGACTATGACTAGCTTAAGTAGAGATGTCACATTTGTCTTGTAAATTCAAGGGCTTAATTTATGAAACAAAGGGGTATCTCTCTCCATCCATCCTTTAGATCATATATAATTAAGGCAAATCTACATCTCTGGCTAGTTCGCAATGTAAGACTATGTTATATATAACAATTCATTCTGTGCTAGTAATATTTTTTAAATTATTATTATATAAAAAAAAGATAATGACATTATTTAACATTTCTATATCACTCCAGTTTGCCCAACTATTGACACTGTACATGAGAGAACTATGAGAGAAATATATCAACAATTAAAGCAATCCAATAAATTAATAGTAACAATAACAATATCAGCAGCAAATAGATGCAAATCTTCCTTCCTTCCTTCCTTCCTTCCTTCCTTCCTTCCTTCCTTCCTTCCTTCCTTCCTTCCTTCCTTCCTTCCTTCCTTCCTTCCTTCCTTCCTTCCTTCCTTCCTTCCTTCCATGCAATTATGATGTTGTAATTAAGAGCTGTTGCCTATAAAAGAAGTATTTCATAACTGATGCCATTTCCTGGAAGGAGCTGAACATGATGTCAAAAACATCAAACTGACCACAAGAATCTGGAATGTTTGAAGACTTCCCATAGACTTATCAGATAGACTAGATCAGATGGGCACAATTATTTTATTCTTTAACTTTCATATCTCCTATATTCATGGCTCAGAAAATAACAGACAGATGCTTTTCTTCATAAACCAGAATATTTTATGTTCTATGAACACTATTTCTGAACTCCCCCTTTGCCATTGCTGACCCAGCCTGTGAAACACTGACCCTTCCTTGCCCAACTAGCTCTATCTTCAGCATGAACAAGATATCATATCTATGGGCTTCTCCTTCAGGGAAATTTTTCATGTTCGTGTTCATACTCCCCTTTTTCTGGTGAATGAGAAGCACTGCATCACAATAGTTGGCTATATATCTCCTCTCTGTGATGGAAGATTTTTCAGCTCTGCCACAGTCAGCTGGATGTTTTGGAATAATTTGGCAGCCTCACATTTCAGCAGATACCAAGGCCTATATTTCTTTTTATCATACTGTCACACCACCAAGATCTCTAGATGACTCCATCTCCTATTCTCCATACAGAAACCTTGGAACATGGTCACCTTGGACTTTATTACTGACCTACAATGTTTCATATCCTTGAATGCCATTTGGTGGTACTTGACATTTTCTCAAAGATAACTCATTTATCCCCATGTTGTGGCCTTTCTTATGTCTCTGAATTGGCCTCTTTATTAATTTACAGTATGTTCCAGAACTGAGACCTATCTACCCATCTTTTTTCAGACAGGGGCAAGCTTTCATTGGGTCTTTCTGAGCAGTTGGATATTAAGCTTATCCTGTTTTCTTGCATAGCACCCAAAATGATGAAAGAAGAAGACAAACACTACCTTGGAGCAATACTTCCATTGCTTTGTGAACTGCCAGCAAGATAACTGGCCCAAATTACTTCCCATAATGGATTCATTTCTATTCAAATATCACTATTTTAGACCATGTAAGATTACCACCTATAGCCAAATACTTCCTGACCCTTCCCCATTGAAGGATCTCCTGTTTTCTTCAGAAACTCCAAGTAGTGCAACATTTCCTCAAAGAACAACTGGATTGCATCAAGATGTCCTGTAAGTGCCCTGCCAATCATCATCAATGCTGCTCTGAATACTGCCTTTGACTTTCCACAAAGCTTCTTCCTTCCATACAACAGTCTAAAATATTGAATGCCGTTTATTAGATAGTTCCTGTCCTTATACAAATCAGCCCTGTCACCTTTTGCATGCAGCTTCCAAGTATAATGAAAATATATCTGATATTCCACCATTACCTCCTGAATCTGGACTATCTTACTGGCTCATGCACAAACCTCACCTCTGACCCATGATACCCTCTCATTTAGTAGATAAGAAGGAGGAATTTGAGGTGGAAAATATTTTACTCTCTCACCACAACAGGTAGACCTGAATATCTGATTCACTGGAAGGGCTACCCTGAGAGTTCCAAGGAACCAACTGATAATTTCCGTGCTCCTTGCCTTCTCTGGCAGTTCCATTTACACTGCTTCCACAGACCCAAACTTCCAAACTGGCTCTCCACTCCAGGTTTGGCATCAGTGCATGGCACTGACTCTGAAGTACAAACTGGTTGGGAGAGGGGAAGAACAATTATTCAATTACTGAATGAGAGAAACTGTCCCACCTATGGCATTTGGGGAGGGTTTTGAACTAGAAGAAACTGCTGAGGAATATGTTGTGGACATGGAGTTTCCCTCCTTCCTGCCTTTGACATGGGTCAAGAGGAGGTGAAAACAGAATCTCCTTCTACTACTATCCAAGTAGAAATGGAAATTCTATTCAGAACATAAAATCCCCTTCTCTGTCTTTGTGGGTAAGTGGGAGGAAGAGAAATAGAAACTTCAGTAAGTTATGCAAACTTTTTCACTGCAACAGGAGAAGAAATGGAGATTCTTCCACCACCTGAGCCCTCAGCAGAAAGAAGGGATGAAGAGACATGCACACAACCCCAGCCAATGAACAGATAGTCATGGCTGGATGGGAAGAATTCTTGACACCTCCAGGTTCATGGGAGTTGGGGAGAGTAGGAATAGAAAAACATGATATGTAAGCTAGGAATCAAAGAGCTTGGGATCAGACAGTACCATTATATAGATCCAGTCAGTCTTTGTGAAACACCAGCTAGACATTGGACATCTGTGGAATTCAAGTGTCTGGTCTCTCTGGCAACCCAGGTCAAAATGGCCATGGAGGGCAATGTTCAGTAAGTGGAGGAAAAGGGACATTTCTACGGTAGCCTCCAGTAGACAACAGGAACTGGGCAGATCCTAGCATCATCAACTATATTATCAATGAAGCATCCCAGATTGTGTCCATGACAAAAATTATGTCAAAAAGAGAGGGAAAAGAGTACTGGGAGAGATACATAAAACTTTAAATTGCATGTTCTGTGAGCTGATAATGAGACAAAGGCCACATCCTGAGGAATGAGTTAGAGGACATCTTTGTGCTGTGGTTAAGGGGTACATGAAGATGAGCCCTAACCATCTTACAGATGTAGGAAACAGATTGCTACAAATTTGCACTCTCACAAACAATATACAATTATTAGTCAAAATAAACAATATTTAACACATTTATTTGAAAGATGCAAACCTCAAAGACAGAATCACTGTCATTTTAATTCTAATGATCTTAATTTAGACTTTTAAATATGACAGTAGGAAAAAAAAAGACTAAATATGGGGTGAAAGGAAATCCAGGGGTAGCTTTTCCTGAAATAGGTACTTTTCAGACGTATAGATTTCATCTCCCAAAATTTTCCAGCAAGCATGCTTATTGCTGAAAAATCTAGGTGTGTAAATGGAGATGGTTTAGGTTGGGGAAGTCTCCCTTAAGGAAAATATTGTTTTCAGTTAGACTGCAGGCCAGTAAATAACAATAATAACCAAATGAATTGCATTTTATAATCATTAAAAATATGAGTCTTGAAGTTTTGGAAGTCACTACTATTCCTACCCTGGTACTCTGAAAAGAAGGCATTCTTGAACTCTAGTGATAAATTTAACTGGGCTATGGTTTAATTAGGTTTGTTCAGTGAAGAGACGGTTCAGGTTTCTAATCTTGTAGGAGCGATGCATTTCTCAGAAAATATAATCATAATTAGGTTAGGCAGATTCTGTTTCTGGTTCTATTCATGTTTCACAGAACTCTTGGAAAGCAAAACAAAAACTATCATAGTAGCAAGGCAGTAATTAAATTTCATATTTTGCCAAGTAGAAGATTAGCTCAATTTTGCTTTTAGAAAGTGGTGAAAAAGTTGTAAATTTGAGCTCCCTGAGCAGTCTGTTAGAAGTTGGATCATCTGTTTCCTCCACATTATCACAGTATGTTCCAAGTGTAGTCTTCATAGTTGATATTATTATTATTATTATTATTATTATTATTATTATTATTATTATTTAAAAGCTTCATTTTATAAGGAAAATACAAGAACAGTTCAGTTTAGTAAAAAATAGAGCTAAGAAAGTTAGGTCCAACCTGGGTCATGAAACACAGCCTTTAATAGAAGAGGTTGTGAAAACAAGGGAATAATACAGAAATGTAAATAAGATGGATTTTAATCAGCTGGCAGATTTCTTGGTGATTTACAACAGATCAGAAATTGTTTCAGACTTGGAAATATAATAACAGTAACAAAATTACATGTCCTCATCTCCTTGCCATACACTGTGATGCTGACATAATGAAATCTTCAAAACTACAACATCCACGTAGATTTCCATCATCTTAGTTTCTGAGTGATTGAACTAAATAGTGTGCAAACTCTGGCACACATTCTCCTGCAAGCAGAACATTGCTGGATTTAGGTTTGCTCTTCTTAGATAACATGATATCACCAAATGTGAAATCTTAAGCAGAAATCTTTCAAGTCAAGTCTTACCTGACCCTTTTTAAGTGGAGACAATAGAGACCGAACCTGGGATCTCTACTCCTGAGCTGTGGTTACACACAACCTGTTCATGCAATGCACATCTTAAAGTTGGCTCTAATAAATCACTCGGCAACAGCTAGCTAATAAAAGCAGAATAGGTTGAAGATGTTCTCATAAAAACAATTTTAAAAATGAAACCCAAAGATAACATTTGGATCCCAGTGAAATTTTAAAAGAGCAGAATGTTGTTTTGTTGGTCAGTATGGCTTGGAAGAAATGTTTTCTTACAGAAGAGTAGTTAGTTATCCAGGAAATTTATATGCCTGCTCATCCTAAGCAAATAACTCTGGACAGCTAACAATACAAAGCAATGTGAAACAACAGAAGTACAATTAAAAGCAAACAAAATAAACACAAAAGGCAAAGCATTAATAACTTTGAATCCCAAACATGCATATATTGGGCTCTGCTCTAATACTTAAATGTGTACTCAGTTGGCTGGCCTTCCTGAAATAGTATATATGCTGCCCATTTCACTTGTATGGGCGGCATATATAAATTTGAATGAATTGTGATGGAAAAACAATAAAATAAAGCTGGACACTCTCCTCCCCTTGCCTCTCCAGCAAACTCATTACTCCCCCATCCCCCTTGACTCTCTTTCTGCCCCCCCCCCCACCTTGCCTCTCCTGCAATATCTCTTCTCCACTTCCTCCTGCCATTCTTTGCTCATGCAAAACTGGATCAGCTCCAAGCTATTGCATGACCCAAGAGTGACCAAAAATAGCCCTCTGTCATACTGAAACAATGGGAGGGCCATTGCCTGTCTGCTTAAGGGTTATTGGTTCTTATTACAGTACACAAAAGAAAAACCATTTATCCCTCATTTAACACCTATCCAAACCTATCCTCCAGTCAGATCCCTCAGATTTCCCACCTCTCAACCTCAAAAGTGTATAAATTCTATGCTTTTCTATTGCTCAGGGTCCCTCTTTCTTGGAAAGCAGGCACCCAATGATCATTGCAATAAGCATGGTTCTTCTCTTCAGTGTTGTGCTCCTGTCTTTGGCAAAATCCCACAACAGATTGAATGAATGAATGAATGAATGAATGAATGAATGAATGAATGAATGAATGAATATCTTATCCAATTCATGTCCCATTGATTTAAGGAGTGGGGGTGGAGAGCACTTTTTTTTCCACAATAACCAAGTGTCAAAATTCACTTTTTATCAGCATAAACATTATATAACTAATTCAGAATTAATTCCACAATACTTCTTCTATAATTATACTAAAAGATTCTATCAGTCTGTCAGTAACTTTTGGATAGATCTGATATCAGTCAAATGGAGGAAGTAGTTTACAAGCTTCAGAGCTCCAGCCAACTTTAAATTCTCTGTGATTTGCAGGCAATTACTTTTACTTTCACCATTCTCCAGAGTCATAGTTTTCATATTCCTGAATTCATAATTATGTCTGGAGCAAGATAATAGAGTACAATTAGAAACTTGCCATATATTTTTAGAACTTGTAGATGAGTGTATCTAATAAGATGAAACAGGAGCAATGGAAACTCATGCCAAATAAACTGTTCAATAGAAGCTTGTGTATTATGGTACTTGATAAAACTTAAGAAAGTATTCTTGAATGTTCTTCATCTTTTCATGCCTGTAGGCAATAATAATGTTACAACAATGGATCATGAATTATAAAAGGAAGATTTAAAATAATTTTAAGTATTGCAGTCCAGCTATAAAAGACAGCTACAGTGTAGTTGTTAGAGTACCGCCTCTGACGTGGAAGACCAGGGTTCAAATCCCAGCTGGTACCTACATTCCCAGGAGGGGTCCTTGGGCAAAGTCCCCTTAATGCTTCACCAGCTTACCTCGGATATGAGAGTGACATGAACTAAGAGAGTCATGCCAGCTTGGATGTTACCCAGATTAACAAGGTCTATCTCAGATATTGGGGAACCAGGACAATCTGACAATAAGTGGGCTACTGGAACAAATCATAAATGGATGAGACAAGAGAACCTGGAATTGATGGAATGCTACTACAACAGTATACCTAATTAGAGGGGATATATGAAACATATTAAGGAACTATGGCTGGACAGAAGACCTACATCCACACTAACTGAGAAATAGCTATAGATCAACTATACATTTCATCCTGGACTCGAGAAGACCTGGAAGAACAACTGGATGTGCAGCCAACACCTGAAGCTGGAACAGCATTAACTCCTCCTCCATTACAGAGCACAGCAGCTAATATGAGGCATAAGTTCATAGATAAATAGCTACAGTCAACCCTCGAGACCGATTACCAAGGCTAAGTGGAGAAGTACCATCAGATAGTATCCTAGAAGATGACAATAGAGCCCTCACAACAATCCCTACTACCACCGTAACTCAAACCAATGAACTGGTATACACTACAGCTGCTGTAATCCTGGAGACACTTGGCTACATGATCAGGAAGAACAGCAGTACATACTCCCCCCTCCCCCAGAAAATGAGGTTGGAGGCTAAGATCAAGGCAACTTGGAGAGTAGTCAGCTGGTGGAATGACAGAAGGGTTTGGAGATTAAGGATAAGATTCGGCTACTGAAAAAATACAGGGCCTGACTCCATCTGAAGCCCTAGAGACAGCTAAACAAAGGTTCACAACGTATTGTCGAAGGCTTTCACGGCCGGAATACGATGGCTGGTGTGGGTCTTCCGGGCTGTGTGGCCGTGTTCTGCAAGTTTTGTTTCCTAACGTTTCGTCAGCATCTGTGACTGGCATCTTCAGAGAGCAGGAGCACAGACAGGAGCAGTTCTCTCTGTGCCCAGGATGAGGTGACCCTTTTGTGGGTATTTATAGAGATCTGGGGGGGGGGGGTATTGGGATCAAAGGGGTCACAGACCGCATGGGAAAACTGATGGAAAAACACAATTTCCAAACAATCTTCAGACCCACCAGAAAAATACAAGAAGTGCTAAAATCAGCAAAAGACAAAAGGGATCCCCTCACCGCCGTAGGAGTATACCGCATACCATGCAGCTGCGGGCAAGTATACATCGGGACCACAAAACGCAGCATCCAAACCAGGATAAAAGAACATGAAAGACACTGCAGACTACAGCAACCAGAAAAATCTGCAGTAGCTGAACATGCTCTCAAGCACACTGGACACAAAATCCTATTTGAAAACACAGAGATACTGGACAACACCAACAGCCACTATACCAGGCTATACTGGGAAGCCATTGAGATTCACAAACACCAGCACAGTTTCAATAAAAAAAGAGGAGAGTCTAAAAATCAACAAAACCTGGCTACCAATCCTGAAAAATACAGCCTGCAAAAGGTCAATGAACTCACCTCAACCACCAGGACATGTGAACAGTTCACACAATGAACTTGCTAATCACCCCCAGCAGCCCCTCCTTAACAATTCAATAGAAGAAAAAACCCTGCCTAATCCCCAGGAAGATACACACAGATGCTGACACCAAAACAAGCAGCCACTCAGTAACTCAACCACCCCCAATCCCCTCTTCCCCCCCCCCTCTTTGTGCAAAGAAGCCTCAGGGACAGTCTAACACACTGTGGTAGGGTGTAAGATGCAGGCAGGAACAGCATACACTGAACGGCAGAACCAAGTACCTGGCATTGTGTACAGGAACATCTGCACAGTGTATGGGCTAGACCCTCCTAGGTCCAGATGGGAGATTCCACAGAAGATCATGGAGAATAACAGGGCTAAGATCCTGTGGGGCTTCCAGATTCAGACGGACAGGTAGTACTGGCCAATCAACCAGACATCATGGTAGTAGACAAGGAGCAGAAGACAGTGGTAGTGATAGATGTAGTGGTGCCAAGTGACAGCAACATCAGGAAGAAGAAGCATGAGAAGCTGGAGAAGTACCAGGGCATGAAGGAAGAACTAGAGAGGTTGTGGAAAGTAAAGGCTAAAGTGGTCCCAGTGGTGGTAGGAGCACTCAGGGCTGTGACTCCTAAGCTGGGAGAGTGGCTCCAACAGATCCCAGGAACAACATCAGAGCTCTGATGTATGATGAAGACACATACCACCCATGGGGTGAGAGGGGAATTTATATTATATTTGTGTGTGTGTGTTCAAAAACACCAGTTGTAAGCCATTATGCCAATCACATTCAGATGATAGAGCAACATAATTTCTTCATATTTTGTACCAGGGCAACCTCACTATGCAGATTCAAGAAAATACAAACTGTACATTACAAAGAGGAAACATTATACATGAAATCCTACTGCTTCAGGAGATGTTCTACATGGTCCAACCTGCCTAACCCATTGTAACTTCACTCTGCCTTTCCCCATCCAATCCCATCATTCCCTTTCACATCAACCTTGTCCAGAACTAGTTTACCCAACCCTGATTTATTTACCACCAACTGCTTTTCCCAGTCTCCCTTACTGGTAGCCATGTCTATAAGACCCTTTCCTGAGACATGACATTTGTGCTGAAGGAGATGATGAGAGAAGCTATTTGGCTGTTGGGTGACCCAGGCATGGGGATGGACATACAAGTGGTCATGGGGATGGCAGGACAAAGCAGGGACTGACTTAACCTGGCTTAATCCATTGTCCTTTCTCATCCAGTGCCTGAAGTTAGCCTGACCATTTTTTCCCCAACCTCTCATTAAAAATATTTGCATGAAAAAGAGTCATTTTGACTTTTGAATGCAAAAGAGTAAGTCCTAGCATCACCAATACAATATGTTTTATGCTAAGGTCTAGGAGGGACCTAAGTCTTGTTTCTTTTAAAGACAAAGATTCACATAGAAAAATGTTGAAAGAATGTGTAG
This sequence comes from Python bivittatus, assembly GCF_059951505.1. Lineage (NCBI taxonomy): Eukaryota > Metazoa > Chordata > Lepidosauria > Squamata > Pythonidae > Python > Python bivittatus. The sequence goes on from NW_028277035.1 coordinate 16,906,917, forward strand.
AGAATAATTTGGTAGAGCTCAGCACAAACATAAAGTAAATAGTCTTACTCTGCACCAATATTGTTTACTAATAATGTTGGTACAGTGTGAGGGGACAAAAAAAAAAAAGTATTGCAATTCAATCTCATACTTGTGTACCTGTATTCCCCCTAAGAAGGAAACATTACTGAAAGTTAAATGACCTCCAAGTGAGTGAGCATATAAATGCCAAAATAATTATAGATGATGATGATGATGATGATGATGATGATGATGACAAAAGGAAGTTCTTCCAATGGGGTTGCATCTGATCATTCTCTCTGCCACTCCAATGGACATTACTATGGAAATGACTTTCTCTGCACCCTGCAGTTTCCTGGAACATATTTGTGGCAGAGAAAATGAAGAGAAAATCCTGTTGCCACACTGGGCATCTATTCACACAAACTTGAATGTAAAGCATATAGTTTTTTTATTTATTCATTTGGCAAGGTTCTCTTTTCAGAAATTAGCTTCATTATTCCAAATGATTATGGTGGCAATGGATTTAAGTAACAAGAACCTGCCCATCTGGCAAGCACATTATTGATGCTGTAAAGTTTCATTCTGATGGTCATCTTACCATATAGTATTTCAAAATGGGGGAAAATGAGTTACTTATTCTATAGTAAAAATAAAGGTAAAGATTCCCTTAAGTTAAGCTTGATTCCTGATGGCTATATGGACACAATTATGTAAGTGTTTTGGTAACTAGTGGTTAGACATTGCCTCCTTGCATGTTCTGTTGACTTCCAAGTCTAGCCTACAGCTCTGGGAGTTTCTGGTGGGATTTCCCATCCAAACACTATCCAGGCCTGACTCTCTTATTTTTTCCCCCCAAGATCTCCCAATAAGAAGCATTTTGTTCAATATTGCAATCTATTTGATTACAAAATTAATTCTAAATAACCTTTGGGCCCAGAAAAGACCTCCAAAGAGACTGGCAATTGAATCCCACATGTAATTTTTATTAGTTTTAAACTGTTTTGTAAATTAATTCTGCAGCACTACTTGGAGAAATTGTTTTTAATACAGGTGGAAAATAACATAAATACAAATGTAATGTAAAAATCTGGAATCCACATCTTCTTTAGGTGTATACTTTTTCCTTAAGCTAAAAGTGTATGGAACTTTCACAGTAGTATTCTCTGGTGATACTTTAATAGCAAAGGAGATGAAAAGTCTGAGAGCCTGTTTGGTCTAGTGGTTAAGGCACTAGGCTAGAAAGCAGGAGACGGTGAGTTCGAGTCCCACCTTAGGCATGAAAGCCAGCTGGGTGACTTTGGGCCAATCCTTCTCTCTCAGACCAACTCACCTCACAGGGTTGTTGTTGTGGGGAAAATAGGAGGAAGAAGGAATATTAGGTATGTTTGCCGCTATTATTTATAAAAATAATAAAGGCAGGATAAAAAGTCTTTAAAAAAGTTATTAGCAGACAACTCCTACTGAATCTTTCCTCTTGAACTGATACTTAGTAATGTAGATAACACTTTCCGGAACAGATGGATTACTCCAACTCAGATTCTTGAATTAAAAACAAACAAACAAACAAGCAGATGCACATTATGTATCTGCCTCACCTATTCTTTTAAACACACCTTTTAAATAAAATTTATCCCCCCCCCCCCCGCAGGTTAAATCTTTTGTCTATGGTTAGTTGGTTTTATTTCCTCCACTGCTGAATGTGGAGCAGGGAAAGAAATCTTTCTTTCTGGAGGGAATAGAAAAGTATAATATGTGAGGACACATTGTTTATATGTATTTAAAGGTTATCACATCCTATTCACTATATTGATAGCCCCAACTGACATTTTCCTGCTCTTCTCAAACGATGCATGTCTTGTTCATTGTGCTATGCAGAGTCAGCTGTCAGGCAGTGCATCAAGGGACCAAAACCCATTTTCTTTTGTTGTTGGTCTGCACTTCCACTAAAGAGAGAAAGAGAGAGAGAGAAGCTTTTGAATCCTTGGGCTTCTTTGCAGGAGAGAAACTAATAATCCAAAGCGCAAACTTCTTATCAGACTGACAAATTCAGAAGCAATTGAAATGTGTTCATTAAACACAAACAGGAATATTACTTGTGAAGGACTTTATTTATGGAAAATAAAATCATCTTTCCCCCCTCTTTTTCAGCTGTTATCCCTTTGAAAGGAGATGGTCATTAGTCTTGGTAGTTATATGCAATCTTCACGGTGCCTCTGTTTTCTATTAATTAGTGCTGTACTGATCCCAGATTTAGGGGGAAAATGGTTACTCTTACAAACATGGAGCCCCTTAGCTCATGAGTCCAAATAGTGTTTCTGATTTTGTTTTACAGTTTATTTTCTTTAATTTTCAGTCCCCACAAATAATAGGCAATGTGGAATGTATCCTTTGGCTGGGACATATCTATTGTCTAAAAGCGTATTGTAGTGATCTGCAAAGGTTGCTGGCATAGCTGGCACAGGTAGAAGTGTTTGCCCCTTTTCAAACCCTAAGTAATGTTCATAAATTTCTTATAGGTGGTTGCACTCAGAATGGACCTTCTATGTTGAGGAACTATAAGAAATGGCAACTTATATCTGGCATTTTGGTAAGTAACTCTTGAAAGTCATTCTCCCAGAGCTGGTATCCCGCAAGCCTAAATACTCTGTAAAATCAATCCAAGTTGGATGAAATTTTGATCTAGGCTTCAGCTTTTATATTCATGTTTGGCAAATTATAGCCATCAGCACCTGTGTTCAGTTGAAAGGTGATTATTATTCCACACACTTGTAGAGACTGGATTCAGCTTCTGTCTGCCACTCTCCTAGGCTTTGCAACATCAACATGAAATTCATCTCCTGGCATATGGTCGACCATGTACACGTAAGGCTTCCCAATGTGCAAAGTGCAGCATTTTACAAAATGGTTATGCTTTCCAAAAACATAACAGAGTTTTCTAAATGAATTACATGATCTATAACTATGGTGCATACAAATATCTCCCAAATATCATTCTTAGTCTTTCATGTTGTTTAAAAGTAACCTTCCTACCCAGCTGTTTATCTCCTGGGTTTTGGTGTATTCTTATTTCAGATTTAATTCTTTCAAGCTTCTCATCAGGTACCTTAAATGCCTTTGTCTGGGCCTCCATCATTTCTGCATCCTTACATAACTTATAAGATCTTCATGTAATAACATTTTTCTGAATTGTATCATCCTTGAGATCATAGATAATTCTTTCCCTGATGAATGACTCTGTTCAGTCCCTAAAGTTACATAGTGCTATTAGTTTCACCCACTTCTGGCATGTGTGTAAAAAAAAAAAAAAAAAAAAAATTCTGTACCTCCAGAAATTGCCTCAACTTTTCCTTGCACACAGTACTCGTAAAAGTCTGTCATTATTACATAAATGCTCAGGGCTTTATCATCTGCAAATTCAAAATATTTATAAACCTCAAATATATCTCCTTTCCAACAAGAACAGGTAACAGGAGAGATGATTTATCTTTATCACTTTTGTCCTCAAGTCCTCTAGCAGCAAGACACAGTTCAAAGCATTGCCTAAATTTCCTTCAGGATTCCAAAGTATTCCCGGAGAAAGGGAGGCTGCAAAAACTCCATGTTTACCTTTCTTTTTATCAGCTCTTGTAAATAGGCCTGAGGGCTTCCCATGAAATTCTGGAATCTTCTGAGATAAGGTATTTTATTCCCAGACTGTGATAGGCACAGGAAGAAGGGAGGAGGGGAAAAAAAAAAAAAGCCTTTACAGTATTGTAGAATGAATACTATTCAACTGGGAGCATACATAACTAGGCCAGTTCCATACACTACTAATTCCTATCAACATTTGTCCTCAGATTCTCATTCTAAATCATACTAACCAGTGCAGAATAAAAGCTGTTTGCCCTTATATGTGTCTGTGATGAAGCAGTAGTAGAAAAGGGTGAGTCAACAGAACATTCCTCACCAACTATCTCTAAATAAACTCAGGGAACTAATGTTCATTTTGACTGGCCACCAGGGTGCTAATTATTGTTATTGTTACTGTCAGCCAGATGTCTAGACTGGATTTGGCATTTTTATCCACTTATCGAGTATTCCCAAGGACCTAGGATAGGCAGATGTTGTTGTCTTATGGTGTTAAAGGTATCATCGCAGGATGTAAGCTGTTCCAAGTAAAGCTGCCTTTTGCAATTGACTGATGGTGATTTTGTCAATGTCGATGGTCTTCAAGTGGTGCTCCAGATGTTTTGGGATTGCGCCCAAGGTGCCTATTACTATTGGTACTATCTTTGCTTCCTTTTGCCACAGTTGTTCTACTTCTATTTGCATGTCTTTGTATCTTGTTATTTTCTCCAGTTCTCTTCTCTTCTGCTGTCTCCAGGTATTGCAATGTCCACTATTGGGACTTTTTTGTCTTTCTTACCAACAGTTGTTAAGTCTGGGGTGTTGTGTGGCAGGTACCTGTTTGAATTCTAAAGTCCCAGAGCACTTTAGCTTCTTCATTTTCTCTTACTTTGTTTTGTGGTCCCATCAGTTCTTGCTTGCAGGCAAATGGTACTTCTTGCAGATATTCCAATGCAGCAGCAGCATTATTATTATTATTATTATTATTATTATTATTATTATTATTATTATTATTTAAACCTGTACACCACCCAACTCTCAATGACTCTGGGAGGTTCACAAAAATCAACAAAGAACTTACAATAAAATCAATAAAACATAAAAGGTAAAGATAAAAAATGGCAAGCACAATGAAGCAAGGGGTCTCAACTGAAGGCTTGGGTGAACAGCAGTTTGGGTATATGTTTTTCTCTGTTTTGTTCTGCACCTGAGACATGAGAACAAATACATTTGGATACAAAACGAGTTCACTCTTATCCCAGCAATTAGAATATATTGTTTGCCTTGAAGGTAGAAAGACTCTTTTGATAATTCTAAGATGATAGAAGACCATCCAATACATGAGTGAAAATATTTTGGATACAAATTCTAGGGCAATGATTCAAATTCTTCCTCCAATTGAACTGTACTGAAACCTTGTACATTTTTATATGCATTGCAACCCCCATATTCTAAACATGTTCCTATATGAAACAGTTGAACTGAGATTGTGCATGTGTATTAGAAGGAAAAGAAACCCCACTTTTAAGCAGCTAGCTATTGCTGCCACTTCACCATGCATTAAAAACAAAAGAGCATGGGGGTTTATTTTCAAATGAAGTTAAAAATATAGTTTGTAAAAAAGAAGATAACCATTTAATAATACAATAAGATGACTAATTATAGGGAAAAAAAGGAAAGGAAACTGACTTTACTAGGTCACAGGTGAACTGATATGATAGCCAGGGGAAAACAGAAAGCCATAAAAGAAATGTCTCAGTTTAAGGAATAAATAACAAGAAGTGGTAGTGAATAATGTAAAAGCTTTTTTCATTGTAATAAGGAGTGTTAATTTTCAGATGTTACAGTTCCTGCATTCCTTTTGTTACTTTATATGAATAGATGCACAATAAGAAATAGACTTTATTATAAGAAATCATAAAGAATTGCATCTGAAGTTGTAGGTATCATCCGGAGTTGAATCCAGACTTAATGACACTTTCCTCAACCATTGCTTTTTGTATACCTTGTAGCCTGGGTGAAGAGCTCCAAACAATTCAGGAGCTTTTGTATTTCTGACCCTACTTACAATGAGTCTTACTCTGAGGATGACTAGCTCTGAATCTAAGTCATTGTTTTCATCTTCAAAATGCAACCATCTGCCAATGAAAAATAAAAATAGCAAATCCCTACATCCATCTGAAATTAATAGAAAATGTTGCCTAAAAGCTGGTCCTTTCCTTTCCCTTCTATACATTTCAATTCAAAATGCTATTAAATCTGGAGTGCTGCCTCAATGAAGAACATGAATCCTTTTCCTCAGAATATTTCAAGCAGATGTAAAAGTGCTAAATATTATTATTACTGTCAATTTTCAGAGCACAAAAGACTCCCATCAATGATTTAGTTTAGGCTCTGAAACACCTCTTACTTTTCCCCAACTCAGTGATGTTGTTAGGCTGCTTCAATTGCATCGCCTAATATATGTTCACACACATGCAAGCTAATAATAATAATTATTGCCTCAGAAAGGCATAACCTCTTATGCACTACTTATTTCTCAAGATATGCCGCCAACATTCATTTCTTGCTCTGAAATGTGGAAGGGACAAATAATTGATTATCCTAGTTGGATGGCAGTTTGAATTGTCTAGTGGAAGAATTACATTTTTAAAGCTCAATGTCTACATAGTTTTCTTGCTATTTGACCTGCATAAAACTGTATGAATCATTAAGACTTCTGTCCACACTCAAGTGCCCAAGCAATATCAAAGCAGCAACAAAAGAAGAACCTAACCAAAACTTTTCAGCCTCAGTTTGTGACCTTGTAAACGAGTTACCATGGAGATAGCAACCAAATGAGCCAAAAACACAATACAAGAATTCAGTAAATTTGGACTGGTAGCAAAAAAAAAAAAAAAGAAAGAAAGAAATCTGCTCATAAAGAGACCTTTTATTTAAATACAGCACTTAAACTGGGTTCAGAGTAAAAGCTTTGAAATTACCTTAAAAGCTTTTTTTGTAAAATAAAGGATAGTTCATAAGAAATAAAGCTTTTCAATTTTCCAAATAAATAAATATCTAATAAGGTTGTTCATACAAAGTTATTCTCATGTCCGTGTTTTTAACATCTGAAAATGGATAGTTAAATTTTCTTTTCTAAATACCAAACACTGCAATATGGTGAGGAAATTTCACAGTTTGGTAATTTGAAGAAAGTTTAAGAATCCACAGCCAGAAAGGTGAATTGGCAAATTAGGGCCTTTGCAGAATTCTGGAAGGCCTGAGGCAAAATCATCATCATCATCATCATCATCATCATCATCATCATCCCCACAGTGAGGCCCTACCTTGACATGGTTTGGGGGCTTGTGTGCTCTGAGAGGATGAGAGCTATGCTAGAGGTTCAACCATACTGGACAGGTCTCATCAGAGGAGCCAGGCAAAGACTGTCTTTGGAACAATATGGTGAGACATAATTTACAGAAACCTATAGTGGATGAGTCATCACCCAGGTTAACAAGGACCACATTAGGTGTTCTAGTTCCTGGACAAATGGTGACAAGTGGGCTACAGGACTCAGGACTGTTGGCTGAACAACCAGGGCCAGCAGCTGCATGACTTCTGGAAGAAAAGTTGCTTACCCATCACAAATATACAAAGACTGAAAACAAAGAAATAATGATCTGCTATTACAAACCAAGTCCAATGAGATTAGGATATCTGAAAGAATGCACCAGTTCTGGAAAGAACAACATCCAGAATCAGAAATAAAAGAACGAAGATTATCAGATCAACACTGATTTATATTACAAAATAAAGTATTCACAGAAGTAGAATTGGAATGACCGCAAAGGCCTACCCAGTACAGAGAAAGCGGAGCCTTGCCAGAAGTAGCTCAGACAGTAGAGAGAATCCAGGGAGAGTTGGTAGAAGAGGAAACCAGCATCACTATTAAATTGTTCTCATTCCCAAACCAGGCACCCTCTCCTCTGCCTTCTCCTCAAAAAGAACAAAACCCTCTAACTAAAAAAGCAAGAGGAATTGAAACAAGAATAACTGAGCATCTGGAAGAGAGAGAGAGAGAGAGAGAGAAAGAGAAATAAATAACCAAACAAACAAACAAACAAACAAATAAATGGTTGCCTGCACTGAAGCTTGTTACAAAGAAACAGGACGCATGAGTATTAAAAGATGCCAATACTGTTACATCAAATATAAGCACCAGCTCACTGCAAGAAACAAACAAACTAATGTATAGCTCAGCTGCAATTATAACTGAACATCTTGGATGCAAAATGAACAAATAAGAAAAAAAGCCAAACAGTGCACCACCAAAATGGAAGATAAAATTGGAAAATAAGATCAACATGGTAAGTTCAGATGCAAGCAAGCTAGAACATGGCTGGTGTGGGTCTTCCGGGCTGTGTGGCCGTGTTCTGGAAGTTTTGTTTCCTAACGTTTCGCCAGCACCTGTGACCGGCATCTTCAGAGTGCAGGAGCACAGACAGGAGCAGTTCTCTCTGTGCCCAGGGTGATGCGACTCTTTTGTGGGTATTTATAGAGATCTGCGGGGGGGGAATGGGGGATTGGGGGGTTGGGTTACTGAGTGCCTGCTTGTTTTACCAAAACAAGCAGCCACTCGGTAACCCAACCCCCCACCCCCCATCCCCCTTCCCCCATCCCCCTTCCCCCCTCAGATCTCTATAAATACCCACAAAAGGGTCACATCACCCTGGGCACAGAGAGAACTGCTCCTGTCTGTGCTCCTGCACTCTGAAGATGCCGGTCACAGGTGCTGGCGAAATGTTAGGAAACAAAACTTCCAGAACACGGCCACACAGCCCGGAAGACCCACACCAGCCATTGTATGCCAGCCGTGAAAGCCTTCGACAATACATCAAGCTAGAACAGATGAAAAAAAGAAGCTGAAGAACAAGAAGACCAAAGAATACCTGATCGAGAAATATCACCTAGAAACAAAGAAGATGAAAGAAGCACTGGAAATAATAAAGTAGCAAATAACAGCCACAGCCAAGAAGATCAGCAGATACACACCCTGAATTGCACAATATAGGCAGAATCTCCAATTTCGGTTGAATCAGAAACATTTCTACCAATCCATCAATGGAGACACTGCAATCAACCAGTCAATACCTGACAAAGAAGAAACAGTGCAATTCTGGGTACAGCTATGGGACAACCCAAAGAAATACAATAAGAATGCAGCTTGGATAAAGGAGGTAGAAACCAATAAAAAAGAAGCTGAAATAAAAGAACTTGTAATAACAGGTAATTATGTGAAGCAAAGGGCAAGGAAGATCAAGAATTGGTCAGTACCAGGTAAAGATTAACTGCATGGCTTTTGGTTGAATCAATTGACTGCTCTGCACTCACTCATTGCCAAGCAGTTTAATATCATTCTGTAAGGAGGTGAAATTGAAGATTGGTTAATATCTGGCAAAACCCACCTGATAATGAAAGATCCAACCAAAGGCCAGTACCAGGCAACTACAGGCCAATTACTTGCTTGTCAACAATTTTCAAATTGCTAACTCGTGTGGTAGCTGATGCAGTCCAGCAGCATCTAGTTGAAAACAAGCTCTTTCCATCTGAGCAGAAAGGAAACCGCCCAAACAGTACAGGGACAAAAGATCTGCTCCTAACTGACAAGGTGATTTTGGAAAACTGTAAGAGAAGGAAGACCAACTTGAATGTAGCTTGGATTGATTACAAGAAGGCATTTCACTCCCTGCCACATGACTGGATAATCAAGTGTCTAGAAATAACAGGAGTAAGTAGAAACATCAGAAGCTTTGTGCAAGAATCAGTGACACAATAGAAGACATAATTGCTGGTCAATGGTGAGACTGGGAGAGGAACATCAAGAGAGGATGTTTGTTTGTCATTGCATTGATTCCTCTGTTAAGAATACTGAACAAGTCAGGCCATGGCTATCAAACATAAAAAAAAAGCATCTGACAGGCTATCCTACTTCCTTTATATGGATGATCTGAAGGTGTATGGAAAAACACCATCTGAAATGGAATCGTTGCTCAACACTATCCAAATACACATCCAAGATATTGCAATGGAGTTTGCACTGGAAAAATGTGCCACCCTTATCATCAACAGGAGAAAAATAGTGAAGACTGAAGGAATCAAGATGCCCAATGGAAATAACATCAATAGTCTACATGAAGAAGATCACTACAAATAGCTGGGCATCCTTCAGGCTGACAACATCAACCACATTGAAGTCAAAAAACAAGGTTAGTAGTCAATACATAATGAAAGTGAAGAAGATCATAAAGTCCAACTAAGTGGAAGAAATACCATCAAGGCAATCAACACCTGGGCAATTTAAGTCATTAGATATACAGCTGGAATAGTGGACTGGACTCAAGCAGAAATAGAAGTCCTGGATAGAAACACTAGAAAAATAATGACAATGAATGATGCCCTTCATCCATGCAGCGATGTTGAAAGACTTTACTTACCAAGGAGCATAGGTGCGCATGGAATGTTGCAAGTATACCAGACAGCTGAAGAAGAAAAAAGGACATTACAAGAAAATCTGAAGGACAGTGAAGAAGATACACTGAAGCTAGTACACCATGAAGGCTTACTGAATACTAAAGAAACCAGACTGGTCTATAAGAAAGACTAAATGAAGAATAGAAAAGAGACATGGCAAGGCAAAGTATTACATGACCAGTATCCACATGCACACACACACACACACAGTCACATACAAAACTAGGAGGCAAAGCAGATAACAACAAGACCTGGCAATGGCTAAGAGCAGGAAAGTTGAAAAAGACAGAGGGACTAATTCTGGCTGCACAAGACCAAGCCTTAAGAAGAAATGCATACAAAGCCAAACTTGAGAAGACAGTAACAGACAGCAAATGCCGCCTCTGCAAAGAAGCTGAAGAAACAGTGGACCACCTAATTAGCTGCTGCAAGAAGATTGCACAGACTGACTACAAACAACAGCATGACAAAGTAGCAATAATGGTGCATGGAAATATCATTTGCCTGCAAGCAAGAATGGTGGGACCACTAAACAAATAAAGTAATAGAAAATGAAGAAGCTAAAGCCCTCTGGGACTTTAGAATTCAAAGAGACAAGCACCTACCACACAACACCCCAGACTTAATAACTGTTGATAAGAAAGACATGAGTCAATCACTATGAATCAGTTGCAAAAGCAGCCTTACTTGGAATAGCTTACATCCTGCAACAATACCTTTAACACCACCAAACAACATCTGCCTATTCCAGGTCCTTGGGAAGGACTAAATGGATAAAATGCCAAATCCAGTCTAAACATCTGGCTGACTATGCAACCCACAATAATACCTCAATCAGTTGGGGCTCTGGGAATGAACCACAAAGTAAACATAAACCAAAGCAATAAGTATGAAATTAATCAAGATATATTATTAAATATTATTATACATACTACTGGTTATACTGGAGATGTAGAGAGATTTGTTTTGCTCAGTTTTAAAATGCAATGTACATAACTTCCCAATGTATAGCTATACCAGAATGCATATTCGCACCAAAATCTACACCATTTAGAATGTTACACTTACATTTGCAATTGATAAAATAGGGACTTGGATGTGTATATGAAAGCAATGTACTTTTAACAACATTTTGTAGTAAGGAAAATTTGCTTGAAATAAGTGTACCCACTCCGAAAAACTGTGCATAAATACATGGATATTAGAATATATGCAAAAATAGTGATCTATTTTGTGGCATTTGTAACAGCACCAGAAATGCACAGTTGGAAAAAAGGAGAAATGAAGTAAATATTGAAGGTGATATAGGTGGCATTTTCTAACCTTACTTAAAGTTTAAGACTATAAAGGTAACTTAAGACTATAAAGATACAAGTTGGGATCCTTTCCATGTAAGCATGTGACATTCTAGCAAGCTATGACACATATATCAAAAAAAGTTTATGAAATTTGTAAACTTGTAATTCTATGCCCACTTCCTTGAGATTGGACAACCTGGTTCCGAATGGGATTTTTGTTACATTAATATAGAACTTCAATCATCAAAAAGGGATGCTGAGAATTCTTGTAAGTGTGATTCTAGTTTAATTCACTGTCAGCTGGCAATCTAACATTGCTTGTTGGAAATGGATGTAGACATTTATAGATCTGAAATATACAACAGGTATGAGGATGGCAATTACATTGCTTCACAAGAGGAAGGTCATTTTTAAAGTATATAATGTATGGGAACACTGCTATAAAATAACCTTTATTACATAGAGTAAAAAAGAGGTGATTGGACTTTGTAAGGATGTGAGTAGGTAAAAGTAAGTAATTTATTGTGACGAAGTGGAGATTTTGTGAAAGTTTTTCAGAGATAGATATAGAAACTTTCTTTGTTACAGGATAATACTGTTTTTTTTTTTCTTCTTCTTCTTCTGCTCCCTGGCTATGAAACACGTTCTCCCAGGCTGTATGGAAATACACTAATTTGTAACTTTCAAAACCAACACACTTATGCTTCAGAGATACATAATTTAGTAACAAACAGCCAGCCTGAATTTTGATCAGGTTTTTAAAATGGGTACAATAGCCTCCAGACATCAAATGAGCTGACAAAGCTCCCCTGCTATTCTCCCCCACCCTTCATTCTGAAAGTTAAAGAATTCAATTACCACTTTCTCAAATCTTCAAAGAAAATGAACAAATCAGAGGAGGAGAAAGAGGATTGCAATGCCCTAACCAATCTGGTAAGTGCAGGATCCTGGTTTACTGAATAACTGCAGGCTATTTAATCTAATTAAGAGGTTGGGGGCAGGGGAGATTTTGAGAATTTGGTGTCCGTATGCCCTGAATAAGTAAGACTTAGCAAACTCTTCTGGTTAAACTTGACTCTTCACAGCCAAGACATGAGGATATCACAACATGTACACTTTAGTCTTAAACATCTTCTTGAAACAGGATATTTGCTCCCTTGAAAGTGATGTTAAACCAGAGCCAGCAGCAGATCTAAATACAAGCAGTTCTGAAAATGGTTTCATGAACATACTGTTAACTTATGAGAAACATTTTCACTCTTTGTTTTACTTACTGCTGTCAATGCTTTGTTTTAAAATGGGATTCTTTCACTTCATTTGTCTTTTTAAAAAAGTCACAATGTTCATGCTGCTCCAGAGTTGTACTTGAAAGACTTCAAACAAAAATCGAAGGATTTATGCCAAGTTGGAGGTCTGGGGAAACTGAGCAGCCATTGACTTCTGTGATATTAATCTCAAGTGCAATTTTCATTCGTTTTCACAGTCGACACAACTGTGGGGTCCATTAGGAACTGCCTCTACTCTCTTTGATGCTCTGATTGTTAGGGGTGGCTTCCTCCTTTATCACAATGGGTCTGTGATTTTACCAAGTCTTGATTTGCTTCTGTCTCTGAAGAACTTTGATCTTACTTACCTACCCTATCCAGAATAATAAAAATTATTACCTTGTGACATTAGTGAGGGATATATCTTATATAAATTATGGATATCTGTTTGCAATTGTGGTCACTACCCACAATGAAAGGACTAAAACAACAACAACAACAATAACAACAACAACAAAATCCTATTGCAGGAGTATATCACTTTATAATGGTCACTGTACTCCAGCAATACTTGTGGTTTTTCCCTGCTTTGCTTTATTTATTTTTCACAGTGAAATAAGCCATGACTCCCATTTAAGAAGGGCCTGGTTGATCTTGATGGAAAGCTTGACCCAGTCCCTAAACAGTAGTAACTCTGGCTGCAAATAATAGGTAAAACTTCATTTATTCAAGCCTAACCCTGGCAATTCCACTCTCATGTGTTTTCTTGGTAACAATATGGATTTGACTGACACTGCATTCTTCTAGGTTGGGTTTTTCATTTCCAAGTTTAGCCTTCAGTCCTAAACTTCACTAGTAGGTTTCTATCCAAATATTAAGCAGGCCCAAAACTCTTGAGCTTCTGTCTAGGCCAATGACAGCTGCAGAGACAGTTAAGGAGAATATTAATCTACATAAATATTCCTCAAGAAATGTCAAAAGGAAATGTGTTAAACCATCTAATGCAATTGCAATACACTTCAAGAGGACCAAGTTGTACCTCCTTGCTATACAGGATAGAATTTCACACAGTGACACAGAGAGAGATACACAAAGTGGCAATCAAGAATTGTAATCAATAATTTGCTTTTTAAAAGCTAAGCAGCTAGATCTAGATGAATAAATATGTCAATATTGTTTTCTCCCATGCTGGCTTTTCATCTTCATCATCATCATTGTCATCGTCACCACCAGCAGCACCAGCAGCAGCAGCTACGCATGTCTGAAAAAGTTTTACAAAACAAGGAGATCAAAATGTTGTGGGATTTCAAAATTCAAATTGTTTTGCAGTTAGAACATAGTACACCAGACATTACCAGTTAGTAAAGAAAGAAGTGTGGTTCATTGATATGACAACACCTAAAGACAGGTAAATTGATGAAAAACAAGTGGAAACAAATATAAGATGATTAACAAATTGAGATCAAAAGATTATGGAGGTAAAAATCAATCTTTCTACCAAAAGTAGTTGGAGCTCTTAAATCTTAAATTTACTGGATTTGACACTGCTAATCTTGAAAAAGTCTGTATATCCTGCTCAGAACACAATGTATTTCACATACCTCTATGACTCCTAGGTCCTTAACTAGGATGCAAATCACTGAATTCAAATCCAGCTGATTAGACTGTGATGATGATGATGATGATGATGATGATGATGATGATGATGATGATTGATGGTAGCACAATCAGCTAGAAGTTTAGACTGGGTTTGGCATTTTTATCCACCTATCAAGTCCTTCCTAAAGACCTTGGATAGGCAGACATTGTTGTTTGATGGTGTTAAAGGTATTGTCATAGGATATAAACTGTTCCAAGTAAAGCTGCCTTTTGCAATTGACTGATGGTGATTTTGTCCATGCCAGTGGTCTTCAAGTGGTACTCCTGATGTTTTGGGGTTGCATCCAAGGTACCTCTTACTATTGGTACTTTCTTTGCTTTCTTTCGCCACAGTCATTCTATTTCTATTTCCAGGTCTTTATATTTTGTGACTTTCTCCATTTCTTTCTTTTCTCTTCTGCTATCTCCAGGTATTGTAATGTCTGCTATCCAGACTTTTTTGTCTTATCAACAATTGTTAAGTCTGGGGTGTTGTGTGGCAGGTGCTTGTCTCTTTGAATTCTAAAGTCCCAGAGCACTTTAGCTTCTTCATTTTCTCTTACTTGGTCTGTTTTGTGGTCCCACCAGTTCTTGCTTGCAGGCAAATGGTATTTCTTGCAGATATTCCAATGCCCGTTGTTGCTACTTTGTCATGCTGTTGTTTGTAGTCAGTCTGTGTGATCTTCTTCCAGCAGCTAACTAGGTGGTCCACTGTTTCTTCAGCTTCTTTGCAGAGGCGACATTTTCTGTCTGTTGCTGTCTTCTCAATTCTGGCTTTGTATGCATTTCTTTTTAATACTTGCTCTTTTGTAGCCAGAATTAGTCCTTCTGTCTCTTTCTTCAATTTTCTTGCTCTTAGCCATTGCCAGGTCTTGTTGTTATCCACTTTGCCTGCTAGTTTTGTGTGTGTGTGTGGGTGTGTACTGGTCATGTAATAGTTTGCATTGCCATGTCCCTTTTCTATTCTTCATTTGGTCTTTCTTATAGGCCAGTTTGGTTTCTTTGGTATTCACTAAGCCTTCATGGTGACTAGCTTCAGTGGATCTTCTTCACTGTCCTTCAGATATTCTTCCAATGCCCTTTTTTCTTCTTCAACTGTCTGGTGTACTTGCAACATTCCTCACCCACTTACGCTTCTTGGTAAGGAGAGTCTGTCAGCGTCGCTGCATGGATGAAGGGCCTGATTCATTGTCATTATTTTTCTAGTGTTTCTATCCAGGGCTTCTATTTCTGCTTGGGTCCAGTCAACTATTCCAGCTGCATATCTAAGATGATGATGATGATGATGATGATGATGATGATGATGATGATGATATGATTTTCTTTCAACTTTTGTGCAAAAAGCAGAAAATGTACCAAATAAAACCTCATCTACCCCTTTTGGAAAAATGAGCAAATCTTCGCTTAAAAGACAGCAGCAGACTGGGATTCCTAAAGATTTTATGGCAGGCAGACTCATGCCTGGATATGCCTTCTGGTCCCTGCTTTCTGAATGTTTCCTATGTACCTACTTAAACCTTGACATCTTAATTTAGGGTTCTGTTGTTCTTTGCACTACAGCATAATTGAAGGTTATTTTAAATGTAGCACCAAAACGTTTTTTGTTTTTGTTTTTTCCTGATGAAGTTTGATCTTTCTATTGCTCAAAATAGCAATAAATTATTTCAGTTCCATGGAGCGCTCTTTCGGAGTTCTTATGCATTTCTTTCTGTTACTCTAAATTGTTTCTTTCTCCAGTTTGAAATTTTCCTTTGCAATTTTCTTCATGGTAGTTTTAATCTGATTTTGGAATTTAACAACAAATAATTCCTGACCACTTATGTTTGAGGATAGCTCTTTGGAAGGAATTTTATGCCTTTTCTCCTTGTGTTCCTGAGAATTGCTCTCCATGGCTGTTTTGACTTAGGCTGCAGGAAAGGCCAGATGCTGGCTTCTACAAAGGCATTTTCTTACAATACTTCCCAGGTCTCTTGTGTGCCTCATATAAGCCTGGCTTTAAAACTTTTTCAAGGAAAACACAGACACCCACACACACACACGTGCACACATTAGCTTTGTGAGTAAAAAAAAAAAGGACTAGTACTCTCACAAACAGTGTTTCTCAACCTTGACAACTTTCAGATGTGTGGACTTCAACTCCTATAATTCCCTTGCCAGCATTAGCTGGCTGGGGAATTCTGGGAGTTGACGTCCACACATCCTAAAGCTGCCAAGATTGAGAAACACTTCTATAAAGAAAGTGCTAGTTCTGTGCTGCACAGAAAGTTGACTTCAACCAGGAAGCTGGGTTCTGCTCCCTGTGTATTGCTAGTTCTATCACCATTGGGTGCATTACAGGTTTTCCAGTGGTACTGCTGATAAGGGGTTTCAGGTAGCTGTGCTTTTTATTGTCATTATTTGGGAGGAGTGCCATTTGGCCTAGTCTATTCCAGCTTTCGTGGTACACTTGTCCTGGTGATCACTATTGTTAATCCATATGGGCCTGTCTGAATTATGCATTCTCAATGGTCATCCACTGGCTACTTTTGAGTGATGCCAGGCATGAGGTCAGGACTAGAGTCCTTGGTCATTCATTAGAATCACTGCCATCCCCCTGGCAACACTACCTGAGCATAGAGTTTACTTGATATGACTTGCTCCTTTCTGCTTAGTACTGCAACCCTTATGTTTACCAGTCTATTTTAGCACTTTTAGTAGTTTTGTTCAGGAACAACCTGATTGGACCTCTGTTCAGAAATGCCACAGGCAAAGCTCACCTTCACACCTGCAATCTGTTAGGTAGACAACTTCAGAGGTGGCTAAACATGCATTTCCAAGTAAAATTTATACTCATCTAGTCCCACCCAACCAGTGTTACGGAGAATGATGATTGGTAGATTCCCCACCCCTACCCCAACTTCCAGCTTGGTGGAAATAGAAACCATGCCAGGCATATGTATCAATATCTTCTTTTAACTTGTTCTACCTTAAATCAGTAAGGACAGTACCAGTCACCAGCCTCAGTCTTGTGGCAGGACAGGAATTGGCAATTAGGGCAGCAGAATTTATGCTGTCATGCTTTTCTGCTGCCTCAAGGACTAGAGGATAGTGCATTAATGTGGCCATTGAGTTTTGCCCTGAAGAATATGTCTCTCTGGATAATGGATCATGTCTCTACATTATCTTTCCAGTAGATATAAATGGTGCACTCATCTACCAACCATCCTTTACAAGGACCCACACTGTTATTAAAATAGTATTAAAGAGTTGTGATACATGGAAATAGAAGCTATCCCTTGGATTTTCATGGATCAGAGTGTAAAATGACACTCTGCCATTCTCTGCTAGAAGCAGATCAAGGGATTTTGTAACTTGAAGAAAAGCTACATTTACAAAGCATTTCCTTTCCCATTCTTCATTCCTTTTTCCTTTTTATATTATGTCTATTGGATTGTCAGCCTGCAGGCAGGAACTATCTTATCTTGTAATAATGTATGATGGTACTTAAAAGAATATTAGATAATAATAATAACGATAATACTGTAAATCACACTAATACTTAACAAATATAATATCAGGAAATGCAATTAGGTCACTATTTACAACTATCTCACATTAAAATTTGAAAAGTATCTGGCTTTTATCTCAGATTAATCGAAAAGGAATATTATGATTTTTACTCACTGATTCTAAATAATTTTCCATTGTGCAAGCAGAAAAAAAAAAGGTATGATGAAGCAGTTGAGAAAATTATAAAATGATTTCTCAGGTTGAGTCAATCTTGGTTAATATAAACCATTTATCTTCTGGTTTTGTTTTGCACACAGATGAAGAATGAAATGGTAGGTGGCCAATATTTGATAAAAGCATCAACATTTTATTTATGACCCTACATATCACCTTCCAGAACAAATAATGCTGTCTGCTTTGTGTATACCTGTGATTGTCCATGTCCTTCCATATTTGTCTGCCATCTCTCAGTTTAATGCAGTTGCCAATTTCTTCAAAGGCCTTCTTTTTGCAAAGTCTAGCAATCACAGACGTCTCTCATTATAGAAGCCAGAATGTCAGACATTCTGAAGATGTTATGGTTATTAGCCTTTGCCATAAAAAGGTCTCCACAAGAAATTGATGGCAGTGGCAGCAATAGCAGTTGGGAGGCATCTGTGTCATGTTTTGATTTTACCTCCCCAGTGATAGGCAATAGTGAGAGGCTCTGCATGAGCATGCCTGTATGTGTGTGGGTCCAAATTTATCTAAACCTGTACACATGTCAAGTATGGACTAAGAAAACCATGATATAAGGAAGAATAAGGATCTATCCCTTGAAGTACATCTGAATCCATCAGAATTCCCCCACCCGTTGCTGCCCCCTGCTGGTCCCTCAGCCTTTGGCTCTGTGGGGTCCATATATCAATATATTATGAGATGGTTGCCACAGCACTTAAAAATGAGGAACTGGAAGACGCCATTCAAATCATCAAGTTCAAATTTTGGTTAGGATAAATTTTAGTATCCTTGACAAATAACTGTCTAGTCTTTCATTAAACACATCTAGTAAAATGGAGCCACCAGCTGCCTGTCAGACTGCTCTTATTTGGTGAAAGATTTTCCTAGCATTTTCCTAGAATCTGTCTTCTTTTAACTTAAGACCATTATTTCATATACTGTGCTATTACATGCAGAGAACAAACAATGCCTGTCTTCTTTGGGTATTTTAAGAGTGCTGTCCAAAGGAATATCAGACAGAAGAAGACCATCTTCGGTCCTTTATCATTCCACAGTATGGGGCATGGTATAATTTTAATTAAAAATAAGACAAGATAAGATAAGATGGTAAGAGAGAAGAGAAGAGAAGAGAAGAGAAGAGAAGAGAAGAGAAGAGAAGAGAAGAGAAGAGAAGAGAAGAGAAGAGAAGGGAGGAAAAGTTACACTACTTTCTAATTCCTTTCTCTTTATGGAGAGATTAGCAAACAATTTGAACTGTTTGGGTCTCCAAATCTGGACCATCCTCAGGCAATATATGCCATGATGATATGGACAAATCTAATCTTTACAACAGATTCAGCAGAAAAGATATTAGTGATAATAAAAAAACAACATATCCAAGACAATTCAAGGCAAATACATTTTTTTTTAAAAAAATCTTACTTTGTTTCTCAATGTTTACCATCAAACTTCATCTTACTACATCTAGGAGGATCAGTGGTTCTGCTTTGTCTTAAAATGTCTAGTCTAAATGGCAAATAGATCCGTTCAAACAAGTTCAAAGTATCAGCAGAATTGTACTTCCTGCCAGCTGGATGCAAAACCATCATCCAAATGTTCTGCAGTGCAATAGCATGAAGATGGAAACCAGGTTGTTGAACACTTAACAGAACAAGAAAATAGCGTATCTATTTTATCTCATTTCAGCTATATTTTACTCAATTAAACATTTCTTTTTAATTAGCTGTTAGTTCTATTTTCCATATTTTGCCTCATTGACTACTTTTTGCTTCTGGATAACTGTGTTTCATTAGGTATTTACATTCCAATTTCATGTCATGGCTTTAACATGTGGGCTTTGTGTTTAATACAGCAAGGTTTTTATTTTTTAAAGTAGCAATAAATTGCAAACAAAACAATGAAGACAGAATCTAGCTCAGCAAAGACAAAAGTGTAATGGGATCCAGATTTCAACTACACAAAAATTGAGGCTATTGTTTTGTTTTACATTTAAGAATTGTAGATCCCTGAAAAGGATGATAATTGATATGGGCTTGCCTCAATCAGCTAGTAGCCATATGATCTTAATATATGGCATTTCCCTGTGAAATTGCCCTCATAATACTTAAGGCAGTTTACTGTTTAACCCTGTTGCTTCTTTATTTCTATATCTGCTCACAGTCTTTTCTTCCAAATTGCTCTGCTGCCTCTTCAGACAACTTTATATTATAAATTCCATGTTGATATGGACATAAATTCTATGTTAATATGGGCATAGTGTTGCCAATATATTTGAATGTCAATATACCAATATTCAATTCATACTTGCTCTTCAACCCAGCACCACAATTGCTAGTTCTTATTCTAACATCACTGAATATTTAGATAGGATATTGCAGTAGTGTAGGTGTGAGATGGCACAAATCAGGGGGTATCTGCACAGAGGAAAGAGAAGGCCATACTTTTCCAATACTGAAAACTGAGAAACAACACATCAAGAGAGAAAGACAGACAGACAGACAGACACACACACACACACACACACAGAATCATATAACCTGACAACTGGCAATTAACATTACATACCATTCAATTGGAGAAAGAATTGGGAGGAAAAAAATAAAAATGTCCTGAACAAATAACATTTGAGATTATTATCAAGCATTTAAGTAGAAATGCCAGACATCTAGAAATGCAAGATCAGAGGGAGGTGACAATTCAGTATTAAAGAAAGAATTTTGGGTCTATGTGATATTAAAAGCCAAGCTTTAATAACTAAGATATACTTGATGGTATATGAGGACTAGAGGACTAAGAACAGGTATTTGAAGGGAAAAAGACGCTTCAAGGGGGGGGTGAAATAAGGACTTGCTTTCAACTCCTTGTATCAAAAGGATCTCTTCCCCAGACATTTCATTTGTGTCCTTTTTGCTCTTGGATTCAAAATGTTGCATAATCCTAGTACAAGAACAATAAGACATTTTAGAAATTGTGCCAGCTTTATTGGAGCATACTCGACTTTCCTCAAATTCTAGATATTTAGCCCAAGCCTAGCATTTCACTAGCAAGTTTAAAATCTGCTGCCAAATTTCTTACTTAAATCTACTTCATGTCATTAAAAAAAAAATGATGATAGTTCAGACTTATGTTGCACACAGCAGTGTCTTTTGTAGATTCTCAAAACTAAACTTTATCACTTTAAAGCTAATAAAACCCAAAGTGCAGAAAGGATCCCAGAAGACATTTTTATCATATTTGTAGTTTGTAGTTTCATGACTACAATCATTTTAAATGCATCGTTATCTCATATGAAGTACAGTTTCTCAACTTTATTGGAGGAAATTCGAGGCATTGATGTATGGACCCTTACATGCAAACCTATATGTGAGCAATTATCAACAGCCAAACATCTTGCCAGTATTAATTATAATTCTGGAAATAGAAAGGCATTCTCTATACTTTTTACTTCATGATTCCTCAAACTGAAGAAGATATGAGGAGATTCAGAGGAAAGGAAGGAAAGAAGGAGGGAGGGAGGGTTGGGGAGGGGGAGGGAGAGGGAGAGGGAGAGGGAGAGGGGGAGGGGAGGAGAGGAGAGGAGAGGAGAGGAGAGGAGAGGAGAGGAGAGGAGAGGAAAGGAAAGGAAAGGAAAGGAAAGGAAAGGAAAGGAAAGGAAAGGAAAGGAAAGGAAAGGAAAGGAAAGGAAAGGAAAGGAAAGGAAAGGAAAGGAAAGGAAAGGAAAGGAAAGGAAAGGAAAGGAAAGGACTAATGTCGTCACATTACATGTTTTTCCCCAAATACAATGGACAGTGGCCTCGAATGAGAGAATTATTAACTTTAATCTGAAACTCTGAAAAAAAAAATCTGCCTTGGATTTTTGGAAGTAAGATATTTATTGAATTGAAGATACTCCCCCCCCCCCGGGGGCAAAGGATTACCTTTCCCAATAAACTTTACATACAAAGGGTCACCCTGCCCTGCAGTTTTAGGCTAAATGAATAAGAGATGCTATTTGCATTTTCAAGGAACAGCCTTTGAACTTTCTGAGCAGCAATTTTCCCCACTATCATAGTGAGGAGAACAAGAATAAAATTCCTTCCCAATAACTAATTTGGTGCTCACAGTTCTGTGCCACTAACTGTAAGATGAGCAAGATAAATTTTGCGTTAAAAATGTTGCAGTAACATTCTTAAGTGGCATATTAGAATTCATTTTTATTGTCATTCATGAAAAATCTTACATTCAACAATACATTTTCCTTCTTATGATAAATGAGTCCACATATTAATTATTTAATCTATAGCTATACTTTTATACATATTATTTAATCTATATCTATACTTTTCCTCAAGTAACAGTACCAATAGCTTTTGCTGTTGTTGTTGTTATTATAAAAATATGTAGATTACATATACAGCTATCTGCAAATTTGACTGCAGAATATCCCATGAAAGAGATTAAGATTATAATTACAGATGAGACTGTCATGATAGAAACTCAATTTTATTTTGTCTCTAAATTAATTTTGCTAGGAAATATATAACATATATTCTGTTCAAAAGACAAACTTCCCAAGCCATTGCTAAGCACATTCCAATGAACAAACATATTTTATTTCCTTTTCTAAATGAATATTCCCTTTCTTTTGGGTTACCTAAATCTTATTCACTTAGATATGCTTACCAAACAATATTGAACAGAATGAGACATGTTTCAAGTAAATATACATAGAAATATTATCATAAGCAATATAATATTGCAAGAATGACTTGCAACCAAGAATAACCCAGCATATATTTCTGAAATACTTATTAATTTTATCATTATTGAAATGATACATTATGAAATCATTCACTAAAAACTGTAGTTTTATATTACTGAAATGTAAAGAACCATAAGTATACTAGAGTATCAAAATTCATAGTTTTTCATGGATGCAGACAGCTGTCAAGATGAAGTGGGAGAGAACAAAAACTCCCCTCCGGTCATGGTTTTCACTTCTGAGCCATATTTATAATTGGTGAAAGGCTTTACATCAAACGACAAAAGAGCAACAATAAAACCCAATACACAATATCACAATCCACAACTCATGACATACAAACAGTTCAGAACAGAATTTCAGCTACTTCCACAGTCGTGATTGATAGTGTCTTCCAACGTCATTCAGCAATCAACGTGCCACTATATCAGTGATGAAGACAGTCTTTATATTGCCACAGCAGTGGCTGGGTGGCATTCTAAAACATTATAAATCATTAGGGTAGAAGTGTCCTATAATGCCCAACAATACTAGATAATCAATCTTAATTTTAAACTCATAGAAATATATCTTTATTGCAAGGATTCCATCAGTGTTCAGCTAATGCAACCACATATTATCTCAAGGTATCATTAAAAGAAGCAGGGCAGGAAACAGATTTCTAAAAATGAGGCATGTTATAATATCCAGTCCTTTTTGTGAAACATGAAGATCTCTTTTCTAAAATCACCTTGTGTGAGATGGGCGGCTATATGAATATGATAAATAAATAAATAAATATGATAAATAAATATAACCATGTTCTGTGTAAATTCATTTCCATACCCTCCTGATCACTATGTAGGTAACATAGTGTGGGTGGCTTATTAAATCTCAATAAGAATAAGAATATAAAAATGCCAAATCCAGTCTAAACCTCTGGCTGACTATGTGACCAACCATAATAAAATATTATTATTATTATTATTATTATTATTATTATTATTATTATTATTATTATTTAAAGCAAATTGTCAGGTAGTTCCGTTTGTTGTGCCAAAATCTCAAGAAATCAATGTCCAGGGATTAATTACCACATATATGACATCATACACTGCTTTACAGAGTTGCACAGTTTACCCACATCTGATATACGCAATAAGGGCTCAAAAATCATTGATTAGAAAGAGTAAAAATCATGTAGAACAGAACTTGGGGCTCCTTGAATACTGAAAAATTTAGAGATATTAAATTTTGACAGGCCGAGTTTTGGCACCTGGCATTGTGTGCTCTTACAATTGAGTTGTAAATCAAAAGACAATCCTGTTTATAAATTCTAATCTCAAAGCTTAATTTAACTGGCACACTCCAACTACTATTGCTTATTTCACACTTCAATAAGTAAAGATGCATTAATAATCAAAACTTTGTACTGTAATTAATACAAGCTTTAGGCTTCTGACAATGAAATGATTGCATTTATATATATGTGCAGGGGGGACAAAAAAGGGCTCACACTTGCTTATTTTCTTATTTTCTTTTTTCCGTAGTTGTAAACAACACACATATAATGTGTAGGTTAGAACCATTAAGGAAACCACAGACCTGTTTTGTACATATGGCGATCAATAAGTATATATGATATAAAGTGGCAAATTATACAAAGCTCTGGATGAGCTGTCAGCTCATTCATGCTAGTTTCAGTTTAATACTCCCCCCCTTTTTTTTTAACTATTCAGTGGTTTACATCCTGCTACTGAAGACTAATCTCAGTAATCTGCCTCTTTTAGGCTCACACATAGGAAGAATGTGTCAGACTTAACTCTATCATGTTGAAATGGTCATTTGTATGTGTGTGTGTGTGTGTGTTTTGTTTTGGTTAATCTAGATGCTGAAACCACAATCAGTAGTAGTTTCAAAGAAAAAGAAAATAGGAGGTATCTAAAGAAATCAGAATAGTAGCAATAAAAGGAGAAATAAGCCACTTAGGTCTGTGTGGAGGAACAACCAAAGGTTGCGAGTATCCAAAGGACTAGGCTGAGCTTAGACTCGTGAGAAATGTTAAGAATATGGGGAAAGGTCAAGAGGTCCAGAAAGAAATAGAACAGGCAAGAGAGAGGTTTCTGGAAGAGTTTGGAGTACATTGTTTTTGTGGTACTGTTCCTCAGTTAAATAGATTGAGAGGGCACTATTGTGCAAACAAAAAGAAAGGGGGAGGCAAAATGGCAAAAAAATGGCATCACAATCCACCATGTACTTACCAAAGAGTTAGGGTTTGAAATCTTGCCTATTTTGACAACCCTCTTCACTCACCCCAAAAGGGTTATAGCAGAGCTAGGAAATGGCTTCTGGTCAAGAGGCCAGATTGCCTCTTGGGATGTTTGATAATGATCTCATGACATCTCCCTTTCAAAAGCTATCTTCCCACAAAGAATAGCTAAATTGTTGAGAAAGGGCTGTTCATTCTCTGGGGGGGCGGGGATCAGTAATCTGATAATGAAGAGGAAAAAACCTGTGGTTTCTTCTGCTATGGCTGAACAACTCAGTGCCTATGCAAAATGGAAGGAGCCATGCCTTTCTCCAAACAAAAGGATCTAGTGAAAAGAGAAAGCTTCTCCATCTTTCTGGACTCATGCTGACTTCTCTTGGCGGATAGCTGCAGAACATAGTTTCCAAACAGACCATTGCAAGCTAGATGGGGTTGTGTTACAAGCCAATATTTTTTCTACACTTGGCATGAGCAGGGAGAAGAAAAGGGAAGGGGGTTTAAATGACAAAACCTGCCTTGCAGTATTGCAATACAAGCTTCACACTTTATATAAGTGATATCACACTCATGTATGTAGGGATGGAGATTGCATCGTTCTGACAAAACTGTCAGATTCTGCAGACACCGCTGATTCTTGGGTAGAGATTGAGACTATTGTGAAAATAAATACCTTTTATTGTTTCAAAAGCTTTAATGTGAGTCATAATCTCTGAGAAATCTTTTTAAAAATTATTTTAATTCTTAAAGATTTTCTTTTTAATTACCATGTAATTTCCATATATAGATTATATCAATGGCTAATACTGTTAGTTGTGTCTGGAGAATGCAAAGGTGGTAGTTTATTTTATTGTTTGTTGTTGTTGTTGTAACAGGAAATATTATATTCTGGATCAATCTGTGCAGCCACATCCTGAAATCAACAGTTTCTCTCTCTCTCTCTTGTAGTCCATTCTTATGCTATAAATGAAGAGCTTCACTGGGTCTCAGCATTGCCATAAAGAAATTTCTTTCTATACTTCTCTTATTTTATAGTACTCATCACCTGCTCTGTGTGATTTCTTTTGATAAATTTTAGTGATCTGTCCAGATTGAATGAGCAATGAATTAGGCATAAATATATACAATTCTTTTACATTTATAGAAAACTAACTCAAGCTGTTATTGGTGGTTGCTATTATGGCCCAATGTTGCCTTTCTCACTGACACATAATCTAATAATAAAGTTTCTGTTATAGTTAATAGAATTATTGCATGTTCTATTTTATCAGATTGAAAAAGCTATATACCATCTTAAATATTTTTAAACCCAGGAGGAGTTTAGTAGTAGGATATGCTTTCTAGGGGTGTATAGATTGGCACTGATCCATTTTGAATAATCAGTCCAAATCAGATTGTTAATCTTACCCAATTTAACAATTTGATTTTATTGAAAAAAATGAGTTGTCTTTTGATTTAACCATTCAGTTTGAAGCATTAAATCTGCTGAGTTTGATTTTCTGAAATAATTTAGAAAAAAAAAATTAAACAAAGCCTTTCCAAACTGTCAGATCAATTTATAGGCATCTGATTTGATTATTCAATCTGGTTTTCCAACTCAGTATATTGATTTGACTAAAAATATAGTAAAATCAGGTTCAAATTAAACCTCCAATTCAAAACTCCAAAAAGCCCTACTGTTTTCTGTTACTGTATGCATGCTTCTGATATTGAAAATTGTTCTTTAATAGAATATACCATTTTCAGAATAACTCAGCTGTTATTATAAAATATTCACTGTCTGAAATACACTGAACATTGCAGTTGTTGTCAAACATTACTTCCAGATAATACAGATAGTATAATATTTGAACATGTTTGTAGATTGTTTTTATTCTACTTTTTTTTTAAAAAAAATAAGTACAATAAAAGACACATTTATATACATACAAGCACCCATGCATCTCTTTTCTAAGAGAAACAGGATTGCCTGATTCTAGTATCAATGTCAATGTCTATTTTTTACTAGACAGTCTAGTCAGAAGTAAGCATTTCTAATTTCCTTTGGATACTGTGAGAAAGGTTTAAGTGTATGGTTAATTCCACTGAAATCAACATGATTTTATCTTTGACCAGATTCCACTCAAAGCTTAACCTTCTTGGCAGTCAACAGGGAGTGTACAAAGTTTTTTTTGTTTCTGCCCCCCCCCGCCTTCAACCCTGAGGGTATGGCTCCTAATGTGTCCTTCCTCCCCTTGCCCCCTTTAGTACATTTGTATGGTTGTTTAGATATAGAAAGCAGATTTGGGTTTATAGCTACCATGTAAATTGTTTGCATTCTGACTTGAACATACACATTCAGTTCCAAAAAGATGTAAGAACTCTTCCTTCATTGCTGGAAATCACAGGCAGAAGGAGGAAGAGCTTTGGTATTGCATTTTTTAAAAATGAAACTCATAGCTTCATTTGCATTGCAGGTGAAAATGTGGCAGGATATTCAGAATAACATGTTACTTAGCTGACAAATGTTGCAAGATGACCATAAATCTACCTTCATGAAAAATCAATGCAAATGTGAAAAAGGCACCTTATTATTATGCTTGCAGTCTAGATGACGAGCAGTTGATATCCGATTTGAATTCTTAATACTACATTTAAATTACACTGCCACCTGTCAATAAGAAATAGACTAAGCTGTATTTCCTCAAAGTTCCATAGGGAATGTTCAATTATAATTAACCTTCCCCTCCCTCCCTCCCTCCTTTTTAAGTGGGGGGAAAAGAAACTTTCTTAGTGCAATGGATTGTTTGTGCCATTTCCCATTCTTGTAACAATCTGTCATGGGAAAGTATTTGAATTTTAATCTAATATGTTTCTCTGAAATATCACAGAAGATGTTTCCTCTAATCTGCTTGGCATTGTGATCAGCTGTCCATCTTCTACGTGCTCAAACTAATCACAACAGTACTCTGTGGAGCCAAATGGCTTTGCTGAACTCTTAGAAAGGGCCTAGTAATATCATGCATAGATTTAAATGAACAGAATACAGGAAGTCAGGGGAAAATAAAGAAGGAGGCTTTTACAACCTCTCATTTCTTTTACAAAGATTGCAACAAACAGATGAAATGGTAATAAGAATGGACATTAGTACTGATTTCACCTGATGGCTATATTCATTGAATTGCAGTTCTTAACTGAAATATATGTATATGTATATGTATACATATGTTTTGGATGAGGCATCACAGTTGAGCTGATATTCCCAAATTTGACTCATGATGTTCACTATTAATATTGCATTTGCCTAATATTATGGATCCTGCTTCTGGAAAAAAAGAGAAAAGTTATATCTCGGAGGATCGATAGGCAGTTCCTCTGCCCAGTTGATACCTGACAATATTGTTTTAAGTATTATTTCTGTGTCTCTTATATTGTGCTGTAGCATATCAATGGTTTAACATTGTATTTAGACATCCCAGAAAAGACATGTATCAATTTATTCGTCATTCCAATTTATAAAAAATGGAGTGCAAATTCCAAAGAAATAGGAATGGGATGTAAGTTAGATGCAACTATTTTTAAAAGCCCCCCCCCCCCTCCGCCCAATCCAGAGCAATCCCTGAAGGGAAGTTAGTATCACATTATATTAGCCAAGTGAAGCTTTTGGTTTAACTCAACCATTTGGCATTCTACTGATAAATTTGTCACTGTCCTTTGTCAGATGGATTGCAGTTTAATAATTCTGCCTGACAGGGCAATCATGGATTGAATTGGGAACACATCTGTGACAACCTGAGCCTTGGGACAACTTTATTTTCTTCAGGTTCTCTTCAGTGGGAAGCACAGGAAAATATAAGGACTCTGTTAATGGAGACTGTCAGTTAAGGGCAAGGGACTAGCAACTAAACTGTCTTGCAAATCATTTCTGGACTTGATTCAAATTACCTTTAATGTGGTTTGTGATTTAGATTTCTGAAAGCTTACTTTCTTCCTTATGAGTTTTTGCCTTCCCACTTACAGTGACTTTTCACAGAAATCTTTTGCGTCTTCCAATAACCCCAAGCAATGTCTATTGGGAAATAAGAAACCCATTACAGGATTGCTGTCTGACTCTCTAGCTCTGAAATTCTCTCCAAGGAAGATGGCTCATTGTTAATGGTTCTCTTCCCCATTTAGATAGAACATCAGTGTTTTAAGCTGTCTTAACTAAATTGAATTTAAGAGCTGTTTTTATTCTTTCCACCTTCCCATTTTTTTCCAGATATAGATGGCTCCCACACTATTGGCCTTTTGAAAGGCTATGAAGACCTGGCTCTTCCCCCAGGCACTGAGGCCAGGATGTTAATTTATTGGGGCTCTGGAATGTGCTAGTAGGGATCGGTCTTATGTTCTTTGGTTAGATGGGCAGCCATGAAAATTTGATTAATAAATTAACAATAACCTTATTAAATAATTTATTAATTTATTAAGTATTTATTAAATGCCTTTTATTATTAAATAATAATAATAGTAATAATAATAATAATAATAATAATAATAATAATAATAAAAATAAAAATAAAAACCTGGCCCTTCCAGAGGCCCTCCCAGAGGGGTGTAGTGTAAATTATGGTCACCTGGCCATGAATTTTATGAAAAAGATTGCTCACATTTACTCTGAATTGAAAGCCTTGTGGACAGAATCTGTTGAAATGACTTATGATTTTACCTGGGAGGTTTTTGAGCCAGTGAATCACAAGGCTGTTTGTTTGTTTGTTTATTAAATTTGTGGACCACCTGACTCCCAGTGACTCTGAGTAGCTCACAAGTAAAAATATTAAAAACAAGAAAAAAATAAACATAGAAGAGAAGGAGAAGGAGAAGGAGAAGGAGAAGGAGAAGGAGAAGGAGAAGGAGAAGGAGAAGGAGAAGGAGAAGGAGAAGGAGAAGGAGAAGGAGAAGGAGAAGCTGGCAAGGGTAACAACAAGCAGGCAGGAATGAAAGAGAAACAGATCCACACAATCCAAAAAGGGCTTCACTCACCCTCACCAAAAGCCTGGGTGAACAGCCAGATCTTCAAAGCTGTTTGAAACACCAGCAGGTGAGGACCACCCAGATCCTGGGGGAACCTCATTCCAGAAAGAAAGTGCTGCTACAGCGAAGGTGCATTTTGGAGTACCAATAGATGACATTGTTTAGTAGAAGGAACCTGGAGGACAGCAGCCCTGCTAGATCAATTTGGTTGGGCAAATACTATAGGTTCTCTGTCTAAGAGTAGAGCTGTTTGTGATCACTTGTGGATCCTACCTGACTGGACTGTCCAATTTGTGATGGCAAACTGGAAAAGGTCAGGCCCCCAGATGTTCTGTTGCTCCATCCTTTTTCCTATTCGGTTTAATTTCTGCTTGAAACCATTGGGCAAGGTCATTTATCAATTTGGGATGAGGTCTCATTAATATGCTAATGACACCCCCATCCTGAGTCCAAAGGATGTCCTATTCCATTATCCAGAGCAAAATGCAGTGAGGACAGTCATTCATGCCCTTGTCATTTCTTTATTCTTAAAGCCAGTTACATTTCCGCTGTGTCACACCACTTCTGTGGGAGCTACACTGGTTGCCATTGTGTTTCCAAGCACAATTCAAAATGGTGGCTGCCAATTTTAAAGCCCTATATAACTTTAGAGCCTGGTTATCTAACAGACCACCTTTCCCAGATAGATTCCACTGACCTGATCCAGACAGCCAGAGAATATCTATCACAGGATGTTTAATGGGAAGTAGTCCATTGTGGCAACTTGCTTCCTATGGAACAGCCCACTGAGGTGAGGATCAACACCATTCTTGCAGCCTACTAGAGGCTGCTTAATACTGCCTTTTCTGGAAAAACTTTGGGGACTGACTGTCAAGCCATTGGCATCTATATTTGTTGTATTAATTTTAATGGTCTAATTTACTGATACTTTATGTATTACTAATACATCCAACCACCTAGTCCAGACTAAAGTAATGGTTAAACAGCAGGCAGGCAGGGTTCTGAGGGCAGAAATGCTGGACATGGGGTGGGGGTGGGTGGGGAAGGGGAGAGGGATTGTGGATGGTAGGGATGTTTGTGGAAACCTGCTGCTGGTTTCTTATGAAAGCTATTTATTTGTTCATTTAACCTGAATTACTGTCAGGTATTATTGTACACTGCTCAGATTTAGTTCTGACTGGAGTAGCATAGAAACCTGAGTAATACATAAGCATACCATGGAATGTATTCAGGGAATACATTTTAATTATTAAAAGATGAGCCTAAGATTCTTGAGTTTCATCTGCACATTCAAACAGAGTAGCACTGAAATTTCTTATGAGGAGCTTCATTGGTGGCAGTTTGTTGTGGATCACTGATTTGTAAATCATGCTGGAGCCACGCAAGCAGAGATTCATGCCTCTCTCTCTCTCTCTCTCTCTCTCTGTGTGTGTGTGTGTGTGTGTGTGTGTGTGTGTGTGTGAGAGAGAGAGAGAGAGAGAGAGAGAGAGAGAGAGAGAGAAAAGTAAAACACCATATTTAATGGAAACCTTTAACTTTCAAATGTCCTTAGTGCCTGAAGATCTGAATGGATTTATTGCAGACCTTCACGAGTAAAAGAAGAAGATAAAAGAGTCCACATACTTCTTAATTGTCCTTTAAGTATGTCCATCTGACAGCCTGTCTGTCCACCCACCTTCCTATTATCTTTCATCTTTCTGTCTCACTCTTTCTCCCCACAGACTGTGATGATATAGATGGCATTATCCCACTTGATCTTCTCAGTGGCACAATTTACATTAAGAGATGCTGACTGGCCCAAGCTTTTTGAGCAGTATGTCATGTATTATTTTTTAGAGATGCATTTCATGGGGAATTGAGGCAGAAAAATGTGCTTTGTATTTTTATTTTATTTATTTATATTTCAAATTTAGATACTGCCCATCTCACAAAAAAGTGACTCTGGGTGGTATGCTTATTGCTGTTTATAGTTTTGGAGCTTAAGAAGTTTAAAGCAGCTTCTTAATTGTTGGTGAAGAAGCAGTGCTCTGGGATCAGTGAATTTGCTTTTTTTTTACCTTACAATTCGCTGTCACAGAAGGAGGAAACTTTTTGTTGAATCAGCTCAGTAAGTCTGTTAGCAACACATGTTGATTTCACTAGAGAGAATCATTTACTTGAAAGATTACTTTTCATGATTGGATAACAGGATGCTCCAGACGATAGCACTACTGCAAAACTCACTCCCAGAAGATAGAAGCCAGAATAAGGGATATTTTAAGCAGGTAATAGAGTTAATGCATCATGTACAATGGTATAGGCAATCTTGTTTTGTCACTTCCAGCTGATGTTGAGGCATCATACTGGCTGCTTTAAATTGTGGCTACCATGAGAAACGTTTGATGCTCTAATCCCATCATGCTGTTCATGGGAGGAGTTCCTTCAGAATGGTTTCCCTTGAGTTAAAAATGAAATGTGGGAATCCAAGGGACTTGCGGGTCATCAGAGGGAGAATTGTACAATGAAAGAGAGGACCCTCTTGAAAACGCTTTAGCCACCTTTAACTAAACTAAATGAGCCATGAATTCCATCTATTAGATATCTGTAGAATGTTCTGTAGATATGTAGCAGGCATGCAAGCTGTATCCATTAGACTAGTTTGCAAATATGCATATGAATCCAGTGATGTCTCTATCATCCAACATTTTCCTAAAAGTTTCTGAGATCAACAAACTGTTGAACCTTGATATAAAAAAGATACCATCGAAACTAATAATCAAAAGTTCATACCACGTCAGAGATTATTTTTAGTACCTCTAAAGCCCTGTCCAAGAAACTCATTTTCTGTCTTTCTCTGTGTCTTTCTGAATGGCTTTATGAAATATAAAGGTCTTCCCACATTCTAAATACTCTATTAAGCCATTTGTATGAACATAGAATTTTATGTCTTTAACCTTAGGTTTTCATTACTTACAAATTACTGATACTTTACTCTTAAGCAATTAAAACAAGTAATAATTGACTTATTGCCTCTATAATCATCTGCCATGCAATAATGGCACTAAAAGAGAATCTATTTAACATAATAGAATAAAGGCTATTTGAAACTGTTTTATGCTGAGACAGCATTACTGTGACAGTAAGTTTTTATAGCAGTTGAGTACCTTATGCTATAGTAAAAGCAAATAGGCTTTCTATTACTGCAAGCCACTCATATAGTTCTTGTGGGATAAATTATAATTTGAAATACAAAACAATCACATTGAAATAGATTCTGCATTTATACTCAAAAAGCAAAACATCTGGGTTTGTTTGTTTTTTTTAATATTTCCCTGTTTAGAACTGTGCATACAGTAGAATCTAGAATCTAATAAAAGCCATGTGCTTCATGTGATCATCCATACAAGGGTTCTCTTTTGTACTACTGGACTTCTGCTCAGTTAGCAGGAGATTCTTTTCCTTTCACACTTCACTCACATCCCAAATATGAAGTGAAAAAATACTTGAGACATGAAGAGGGAGAGGCAATCAGATCTACCATAGGTTCTGCCCATTGGTGGAAGAACACTATGAGATTATAATTCCCTATTCTTTTATGGAGAGCCAGATTCAATCTCCACTTGGAAGAGTACCCTCTCATCATAGAAAACAAGCTTGAAGATTGGGACTTTGGACTGATATTTGGAAAAAAAATATGAGAAGCAAAATAAAATATGACTAGCAAAATAAAATAATCACCACAGCCAATCCTGGTTTCAATAATAGTGCAATAATAATGTGCAATATATGTCAGGATTCTGAGAGAAAACACTGTCCAATGGATAGGAAACAAAACAATTGAAAAAAGGGAGAGATTGAAAGAGTGAACATGTAACAAGAGTGCAAGGCAAAGATTCATGAAAAACTCTTACTTTGAATGTACAATGCACAGCACTTCCCAGAAACAAGCTAATACTTGTTGGTAGATTGGTTGGTTAATGTATTTCATGTGCACACTTCTGCAAGATACAACTCAATTGTTAACAAAATGTACATACTATTTAAAATATCCAAGAAATATTTTAATTAAAAAAAAAATACCAATGAGCCAATAATGGCTTGTAAAAGCTTCAGTTAATCTTTTTCAGCCAACCAGCTAATCATGTCAACATATTCTACACAGGCAGTGTCATTGCAAACTGCAAAAGCTTTTCAAAAAAGCCGAATTTTCACCATTTTCAATTTTCCAAAATGAAATAAGAAATCCATTTTTCTTTTAGGTTAGGATGGAGGACATTCCCAGATCTTTACTAAACTCACTGTTAAATTGTATGCAAGCATGTAAGAGCACACATAATGTACATTATACTGTAGGTTCATATTGATAGATTTATTGTTGGGAAATTATCTGTCCTACAACATCAGCAATTCTTAAATAATAAGAGCAAAGGTCTATAATTAAAATGTCATATTGCTCAAAACAATGTTCTCAGCTAACATTATTCTTGCTGTTTTATTCAATCTATTTGACAGAGTTCTATGTTAATCTTTTTTCTAAGTGAGATTTATTTCCTTAGCAGATAAAATAGTTTCCAGTTTATTTAGTTTGTAATATTTAGGAATTCTTAGTCTGTACAATCTTGTGCCTCTATTAGGGCCATAGAATCCAATCAGGCTATTTTCTAGGTGTGTATAGGATTTAAGCTATATGGATTTATTTTATTTACAAGGATTTATTTATTAGCAAGACTTTATCCTGCCCACTCCCTGTAATTCTGTATTAGGCTTTCCACCAGTATCACTTTGCACATTCAACATTTAGCATACCAGGCAATATTCAGCTATAGTCTTCTCACCAAAAGCTCATTCTTTGTTGTCATGAATGACCAAGTGCTTTTGCTCTTCAGAAAAGATATTTTATTTCTCATTATTAAAAAAAAAAAGGGAAAGAAACTTCCTTTCCTGAAAATATTGCATTACAGTAAATTATGTTGGAAAATATTTTAAAAGCAAATTGTTGTCCAACCTTCTAGGCCACAATATATTTAATGGCTGAAATTATGTGAATTTGGAGAGGCTTGTATTTGTGTTTTCTAATGTGAACAAATAGATTCTTTTCCAGCTGTAGCTGTAATGTATCTTAGATGGTTTGCCTGCCTGCTATTTGAGTCCCTCGCCTAACAATGTAAGGCACATATTTAACTTCTTTATTAAAAGTGCATGCCGTACCCTCCAATTATATGGTTCATGTTTGAGCTGTGTTGTGTTTTCCACTGAGAAATGTTAAGGAGATATTAAAAAAGAGAGAAAAGGGTTTTGAATGCTGACTGAAGAGGTGCTGGGTTGAAATCTAGAGAGAATCTGTTATTGCACATATGCTCTTTATGCAAGTGTAGCCATGTGGTTTCTTTTTAAGAAGTACTGTATGTCTGTGCACTGCATCTGGAATTGCATTCTGACTCAGATCATTAAGCCAGAGGAAAATGAGATATCCGGCTGTATGAAAACAAAGTATGGATGTTTATAAAGCCTACAGTGCCGTACACCGTGCCATACTTTTTATCATCGCTTCTTGGTTTTATGCTTCTGCTGTACAAAGTCTAGCAAGGGTCCAATAATAACAAATGTTATGCAGATTAAATCTGATAATACACTGTTACTAATTGAGCTGCGTGTGCCCAATTACGAAAGCAGAGTCCTAAAGAATTTAAATGCTCTTGTAGAAATGAGGCTCCTAGTTAGCAGTACCTCGGTATCTGCCAAGGTAACCCAACTGTGTTTCTGTTTGAAAATAGTATAGCAAATGCACAGCCAATTATGGAGAAAGTTAGGAATTATCCAGCAATTTGGGGATGGCAAATTGGCTGCAAGTACCTTTGACAGTTTCTCCCTGCAAATGCAAGACACTATTCTGCTTCTCAGCTCTATTCATGAGAAATACTCATTGCTATTTTACTTCTTACTGTCTTTGAAGTATCTGTAATATTCATTGATCTTTTGAAGGCTGTTGGATGGCTTTGTTGTAGGTATTTTAGTCCAAACCTATGCATATAGGATAGGAAATAAGTGCCAGTAAATTAATTTATGGTTTGACTTACTCCCTAACAGATGTAGGTAGGGTTGCATAATGATCTAATAGTTCCAAATTGGGTTGGACAATTTTCTATTTCCAAAGCCTGCTAGGACTTTGGCAGATGAAAGTCAGACTTAAATGTCAGCATAATACTAAATCTCAGCTCTCCTGACACTTCATCCTGTATGGATGAACTTGCTTACAGCAGAAGCTCTTAGGCACAACATGGCTAAATAAGTTGTTTTGCTGCAGACAAGAGACAAGCTATGCACAGAAAACTTGCTTACTGCAGAATGCAGCAATCAAGATATAGATTATAGAAGTTGGAACAGAGGCAGAGGTAGAAATGTTCCAGGACTTCAATTCTATGCTTCTTCCACCCTGTCTTTTGAATCAATGGAAATCGTTCTATTTTCTTCCCAGTCTTCAGAGTGAGAGTTACTTGCTCAGTATTTACATAACTGCATTGTCTAGCCTGAGAACTGCTGGCTCCCACCTCACCAGTGGGAGCCATTACTTCCAAAGTTTGACACTGATCTGGCAGGAGAACAACATTTCTTGCTGATATAGGAGGATTTTCTACTTTCTCTTTTAAAAGAAGTTTCAGGGACCAAGCAGAGACACTGCTAAGGGAGAATCATAAAAAACAGAGAGCTGGTAAAAGCCCTTTAGTGACCTGGGTCTAGCCCACAGCTCATGGCAGGAATCCAAACTAAAGCATTCCCAGGGGATAATTGACTCCACTGTCAAACTGCCCTTTCTATTAGAAAGTTTTCCCAGTCTTTCTGTTACTTGAATCTATTACTTCATGGCCTGTATTCTGGAACAATGGAAAACAGGTCTTGTCCTTCTTTTGTGTGACATCTTTTCAGGTATTGGACCTAGTAATGGGACATAGAATCTAATGGATAACACAACACTTGTCCCCATAGTTGTTCGTGTAAGTCCCAGTTATTAGCAGAAACACTAGGGATAATGTGACAGCTAGCACACCCATGTGACACCTTATGTATATTCTAGGATAGACATATTGCTCCTTCAGGGGAATGCCTCCCCATCAGTAGACAGACGTTACTATCTCATGTTGTCTGCTCAAATGGGAAGGATTATTTTCATATTGTTACTTTTACCATATTGCTCTGATCTTATTGCAGTATAAATGATAGAAGATGAGATATCTGGAGATCTGTGTCTGTATTTGACTTTTGATTGACCACTGAGCACTTTTTAAATGAAAATGGCTTTTACTATTTATTCTGAGAAAGAAAGAAAGAAAGAAAGAAAGAAAGAAAGAAAGAAAGAAAGAAAGAAAGAAAGAAAGAAAGAAAGAAAGAAAGAAAGAACCTGTCACCCTATGGGTGGTATCTGTCTTCCTCAGTCTCATGTCCTCTACCAGAGGCCTGGGAGTTTGAGGGTTCTGCGCAGTATCAGCTGTTCCTAGCACTGCACTCTTCTGTACAGAGAGCTCTGACGTTGTTCCTGGGGTCTGCTGGAGCCACTCTCCTAGCTTAGGAGTCACAGCCCAAGTACTCCTACCACCACTGGGACCACTTCAGCCTTTACTTTCCACATCCTCTCTAGTTCCCGCTTCAGGCCCTGGTACTTCTCCAGCTTCTCAAACTCTTTTTTCCTGATGTTGCTGTCACTTGGCACTGCTACATCTATCACCACCGCTATCTTCTGGTCCTGGTCTATTACCATAGTATCTGGTTAATTGGCCACAACCTGCCTGTCCGTCTGGATCTGGAAATCCCACAGGATCTTAGCTCTGTTATTCTCCATTACCTTCTGTGGAATCTCCCATCTGAGCTTGGGAGGGTCAAGCCCATACACTGTGCAGATGTTCCTGTATACAATGGCAACTATTCGGTTGTGTTGTTGCATCTTACACCCAGCCACTATGTCCTGGACTGTTTCTGATGCCTCTCTGCACAGTCTGAGCCTTGGGTCCTGTCTAGTGTGGTAGAGCCCTGCCTCAGTGCTGTCTTTTAGTCCAGCCCTATCCAGCCACTGGTAGGATTTCCCAATGTCAGCCACCTCAGCTATCTGTTGATGGTACATCCCATGCAGGGCCTTGACTTGCCACGGTACTTCCTCCACTTGAACTTCCCATGTCCTCACTGTAGATCCATGTCAGGTCAATGTCTTGTTCACTCGTAGCATATGGCTTGATGTCATCCATGTAGAGGAGGTGGCTGATGGTAGTTCCACTCT
The DNA here is from genome assembly GCF_059951505.1 of Python bivittatus. Lineage (NCBI taxonomy): Eukaryota > Metazoa > Chordata > Lepidosauria > Squamata > Pythonidae > Python > Python bivittatus. Next base: position 16,945,174 of record NW_028277035.1, read on the forward strand.
TGAACTTGTATCTGTATCCAGTCCTTGTGATTATCTGGCTGAGGGGGTTCAAGCCTATGCAGAACAGCAGTGGGGACAGTGCATGACCTTGGTATATGCCGCACTTGATGGCCACTTATGCGAGCTGTCTTGAGTTCACTTCCAGTGTTGTCTTCCACAGTCCCATTGAGTTCTTGAGGAAGGCCCTTAGTGTCCTGTTGACTTTGTATAGTGCCAGGCATTCACAGATCCATGTGTGTGGCATTGAGTCATAGGCTTTTCCTGTAGTCAATCCAGGCTGTGCTCAGATTGGTCTGTCTAGACTTTGAGTCTTGGGCGACTGCTATATCTATGAGCAACTGGTGTTTTGAGCCTCTGGTGTTGTTCCCAATGCCCTTTTGAGCTGTGCTCAGGTACTGGCCCATGTGGTCCTGTAGCTTGGCAGCTATGATGCCTGATAGGACTTTCCATGTTTTGGGGAGAAAGGTTATTGGCTGGTACCTGGACATTGTTATTCCCTTGTAGGGGGTCTTTCATGATCAGCACTGTCCTTCCTTTTGTTAGCACTGTCAAGCTTTTTGTGTTCTTGACCTGCTGTTGGATGACTGGCTCCTGTTCTGGGAGATTGCTGTGGTCTGCTCTCAGGTCCTGCAGCCACTTTGCACTGATGTTATGTGTCTTCTCTTTCTCCCATATGTTCTTCCAGCCCTGTTCAGTTTCTATTGTTGGTGGCTCTGCTGTTACTGTGTTGATGCACTGCAGTTGTGAGTGGATGGTTCTTTGGAGAACAAAGCATTTATCTTCTTGGCCTCTGCTTCTCTAGTGCATCTCCTTAGCCTGGTAATCAGAGCTATCAGCCTTTGCTGAACAGTCTCTAGGGCTTCAGATGGAGTAAGGTACTTGTATTCTTTTCAGTAGCCAAGTCTTATCTTTAATCTCCACACCCTTCTGTAGTTCCACCAGCTGACTAACTTCTCTCTGAGTTGCCTTGATCTAAGATCCAACCTCATTTTCCTGGGTGTGTGTGTGTGTGTGTGTGTGGGCGTGTGGCTGTTGTTCTTCTTGATTGTGTAGCCAAGTGTCTTCAGGATTACAGCAGCTGTAGTGTATATCAGTTCATTGGTTTAAGTTATGGTGGTAGTAGGGATTGTCGTGAAGGCTCTACTGGCATTTTCTAGCATACTATTTTATGGTACTTCCCCACTGAGCCTTGGTAATCGGTCTTGAGGGTTGACTGTAGCTAGTTTATCCATGATCTTATGCCTCATATCACCTGCTGTGCTCTGTAATGGAGGAACTGGCAGAGACATCCCAGCTTTGGGTGTTGGCTGCACATCCAGTTGTTCTTCCATGTCTTCTTGAGTCTGGGATATAATGTGTAGTTGGTTTATCTCAAATTGTGAGAGCAGCTTCCTCTTCACTATGTTGAAACATGGGGTAACTAGTTGTTTCTCAGTTAGTGTGGATATAGGACTTCGGTCCACCCATAGTTCCCTCATACATTTCATATATCCCCTCTCATTGAGTCTACTGTTGTAATAGCATTCCATGAATTCCAGGTTCTCTTGTCTTTTCCATGTATGTTTTGTTCCAGTAGCTCACTTATCTTCAGATTGTCCTGGTTCCCCAACATCTGGCGTGGACCTTGCTAATCTGGGCAATGTCCAAGCTGTCCTATCTCTCTTAGTTTGTGTCACTCTCATATCCAAGGCAGTGTTATGGGTCCTTTTCCCAAGTACCCCTACTGGTAAGGTAGGTACCAGCTAGTATTTGAATTCCATGCATGTATGTTTGTGTTTGTGTGTGTATGTGTGCGTATACACACACACACACACACACACACACTCCTTTTTTCTTCAGTGTAAGAGTCTCAGAGTGGCTTACAATAAAAGTAGTTGATTAAAACACCATGCAAATTAATAAGAATAGTCTGGAGAAAAATATGACTTTTTAACCTTATCCTCTCTAAATATAAATGTCTTTCTCAACCGATATATATATACAAATGTAGATAAATAGAAATTATAAATATAAATTTCTTTCTCAACCAATTTCTTCAAGGCCATCCAAAATGGTAACCATCTCAGTCTTTCTTTAATGTGGTCCAAGATCAGTACAAAATTAGTTTAAAAACCCAAGTACAATCCCAAAATATATGTATAATAACATTTTAATAGTTTAATATGTGGTGTTCTTCTGTTAACAAATCTGGGTATGATGTAGCTTTCTGGCTAAGGCCCAAGATTTAACAATTAAAAAGGTGATTTCAGAATATCTGTCATTTAAGAAAACTTCTAGGTAACATTGATCAGGATTGGCTAGGCGGTCTTTCTGTTAGAATGTGAGTTGAGAGTGCAGTTCCATGTGGATTGTACACCTTAGAAAAGTGTATTCTAATAATTCAGATTCATCAGAAGCACAAGGACATTGCCTAAATTCTACAGGGATTACATTATATCTGCTATCCATTATTGCAGAAGGGAGGATGTTAAAACCTGCTCTGGAAAAAGCTCATTGCTGATAGCTATAAGATAATTTAAATGAATAGTGTGCAGACTGTGGTTCACTTGATTCATTGAAGAGATGATATAATCTAGAGACTGCTGTTATAGTTCAATATCTTCTTATACTGTTTGGAAAACTTTGTGGCTTTGTTGTAACCTACATATGGAGGGATATCAGGGGTATGCCAAGGTGAAACAATCCATTAGTTATTGCTATATACCATCTAAATTTAAATTTATCACATACTATAGAATGGCCAGAAGCCCCGTGGGAGCTATATAGTTTCTAAGTCAATAAGATATGATTAGTTGTCAAGCTCTTTTTTCAGTGCTAGTCAGCCCAGCCTTTGGTCTAAATACAGCACTGGAGAAACTTCCGGGGGTAGAGATTACAGCTCTCAGAAAATATAACTGCATTATTTTGTATGGTTGGAATTATGCCAGGATGCATAAAAGAAAATTAACAATGAGATAGAATGAATCTAGAAAATGAAAGGACTCTGGATAAACTGTAATGATTCCACCCTTTTGTAATCAGAATATTGTCAGACAAATTCCCACTTTGACATGGTAAGTAAGAAAAAGCTTATGAAACACAGGAAGTTAAATATGCTAGTGAGTTAAGAGCTTTTATTTAGGAACTGAGTGAATTCTTTTACATAAAAAAAAAATCCATTACATGATAATTACAATGCTGAAATCAAAATGAAAACATTTTCAAAAAGTACACTATCACCAGCTTAATCTGATAATGGATATGGGTTCCTTCCTGTTTTTATAAATAGCATACTTCTAATACTTATCCTCCAGACACAACAAGCATAATAATTGCATGTTTAGGGCAGCTGAAGCATGAGGCAAATACAATCTAAGCAAGGAGGTTTTTTTTTTTTTCAGAATAATTGTGCACTCTGTCAGATGTGATTGCTTAAGTGGTGTGCAGCAGAGAGCATGAAAACTAAATAAACAATGCAAACCTTTTTTTAATTAAATAAGAGCACTATTATGCTCAGTTGCTTTGATTTCAGTTGTTCATAAACTTCAAAGGGGGAGCTATGCTTTTTCATGTTTGTAAGCACTTGGTCTACTCTGTTCTTCTTGGATTATGCCACATGAAGCAAAAGCTTAGGAGAAACAGTAATTTATGGATTATTGCATTCTTTTTGCTACAAAGAACGAAAAGCAAGGCATGGCTATTACACCACCATCTGCTTATAAAATATTGCTCTTACCATCTTCTATTTGTCTGACGACAACTTATTTATTTTCAAATCAAACTTGTATGCCGCCCATCTCACTATACAAGTGGCTCTAGGTGACTCACACATACAGTAAAAAGCAACCAATCAATCAATAAACACAACACAAAGTTAAAGCTTATTGCGTATATGAGTAAAATATCAAGAGTTCTGTCTTTTGAAAAACAATAATTAAATTTGCCTATTTACTTCCTTACACAGTTTATTGGCCACTCCAGTCAAATGAGTCTGAGTGGCATACAACTCCCCTAATCTGTAATTTAGGATTAAGAACAAACAATCAAATTTAACCCTAAAACCATACTCTGTTAATAACCTTCTAAACCCACTTCTGTATTTATTATGTATTTGATTGCCAACATGTGCGTGCCACCTGCTACTGCAGTTCCAGGTGGCTCACAATATAGAGCTAAAACCACCATAAAAGCAAACTAATATTAAAATAGAATCTGCTGCTGTAGCAGTTAAACTCTTCCTGTCTTCACCAGTGTCCCAAAGGTCAAAAGAATAGGAGTCAACCTGACCTCAGGGGGCTGCTACTGAGGATGTCATTCTATGGGTCCCATTTGGGCTTTCCTCCAAAGATATCTCAGAGGGTGGACACTGGGAGCATCTTTGCCCTGCTACATCTTGAAGAGTGGGTGGTTTCCACTCAAAGGCAACAGCCCTGAAGTTAACAAAAGCCCAACTGCACAAGGCTTGATAGGTAACCATCAAGATCTTGTATTGCATCTAAATACCTGTGGGGAATCACTGCAGATCCTGCAAAACAAATGCTATTTTGCTGAATTGGCTGCTATCAGACCACAAATGGGCTGCTGGGTTTTGTCTCAGCTGTGCCTTCTGAATAGTCTTTAAGGGCAGCTCCATGTGAAATTAATTATAAGAGTCTAGCTAAACAATGACAATGGCTGCTTTTAGTGTCTCCAGGTTCATTAATATTGTAAATAAAATGGTATTTGTGTGGATTATTTCATATAGTCAAGAAGAGCACCAGGAAAATTCTCCCTCCCTCTTAACTTTTTCAGTTCTCAGGTTTGATGATATAATCAGAAACCTTTCCATAAATGCTGACTGCACATTTTAAGGAAACCTATAAGATTTAGTTAATAGTTCCAGGCCAAAAAAAAAAAAAGAATATTTTCTATGGCTGTCTTCTGATTACTTTAAAATATTACTAAAACTTTATAGGGAGAAGAAATAAAGTGGTGTTTCCTGTGGAGTGTTCATTGGTTGTGAGTTTTGGTATGCATCTAAGGTATTGCTTTGGATTCTGCATATGAAGTGAGTCATGCTTTCCACTGGCTACCATGAGAAAATGGCAATGCTGTGATGATTTTAGTTTTCAACAAAACGGGATGAAATTTGCAGGCATAGAAGTTTTTGATTTGATGCAGCTTGCCCAATTCATACAAATTAGTTTGTGGATTTTGAAAGGGCTCGTTTTAAATTTTGATTTTGAAAACAAGTACATGTTCCTAAAACATATTTTTCTCCCCTCTCACTGATAACATTTACAAGCATACTGTCCTTTTGATGAGAATAAAGTCTCCCAAATCTAGGGGAAAAATGCAGGGATGTATGCTGTTGGAATGTTTACAAAATTGACTTAAAACAAATAAACAAGCAAAAAAACCTCTTCTGCTGTTTAATAAGCACTGTCTGCAGTCATTTATACAAGTGCAACAGAGCAAGAAAATTACCAAATTACACACACACACACACACACACACACAGAGAAAGTACCTTTTGGACTGAGTTAGTTAGCAGATGCTATGCACTGTTGGCAAGCTATTGTGACTGTGGAGTGCCTTGTGAACCAGCTCTTTGATTAGAAAATAGGCATGTTAGTAATTTAACTGCATCCCTCTTCCATCCTCTACTTCCACTCTTACTCTTTTCCTTAACAGAGAAATTAAATAGAAATGTAGTAATAATTTGCCTTATTTTGCTGGTTTAGGAATGTCAAGTCATGCATAAATGCTTGATGGTGTTGGTTTCATTCAGGTCACTTCAGAAGGATTCTGCTACAGAGGTACATAGTGAGAATGAAGCAGTTTCTAAGTCTCATTGTGTGGTAGTCCCCAGGTTAAGAACACCCGGTTTACAGACAACCCATAGTTAAGAAGAGAGACTATTGTAGCAAAATTTGAGGTAAATATACAATGATTCAAGTTAAATACACAATGATTTGAGTTACATACACAATGGTTCAAGTCAGTTATACAATACTACTTATACAGTATATAAACAATAATACTCTTCTGGGTTACATACAAATTTGACTTAAGGACAGAACTTGGGAATGGAACTCGTTCTTAAACTGGCAACTACCTGTAATGATAGCAGTATATAGTGGCCTTGATGTAGTTACTGATCGAGAGAAATGCAAATAAAGGTTCCTGAATTCTGGCTTATGTAAGAAGTTCATCAGCTCAAAAATGTGACTCTTTTTCAAAGATCTGTTTTGCTGGTCAATGACAAAGAAAAAGACTGACTCTATATGTACACACATTTTTTATTCCCTTCCAAAGAACAGCTTTTCACAAGACTTTCTCTTTCTTCCAAAGTGATGGGGATAACCGTAGCTGTATTTTCACTGATAGTAATTTACTCAGGAAAAAGACAGAGTGACTGCTATTTTGTTGCCATTGACCCCTTCGCTGAGAGGAAAGAGAAGCCAGGGGATCTAGTCAAAGGATTCAATTTCACTGTGTTTCTGCTTTCAGTAGCAATGAAACTGCAGCAATCTTGTTCCCTTCCAAAGTGGTAGGACCATCCAACAGGTGCCATTAAAGTTCAGTGCAGGTTTGGAGGGGGCTACAGGGGCTACACCCAGGAATTTTGGCCACACCCTGCAATTGGAACATCTTTGCTTTGCTTTCAGGACTTACAGGCCTTCAGCTTCCTGTCTTTCTTCTTTTTATGCATTTTGTAGATTTTGTTTTAAATTAGGAAAAGTGACTTTATCAAGGGAAGTACAAAATAAAGACAAAAATGGACAATGTAAACACACACACACATTTAAGAATATATTGCTTTGTGTCTTTGTTGAATATACGCTTTTGAAAAATAATTTCTTCAGGAAACGCTCTTCAAAATACAGTGGGAACCATGTCTTGTATAGCTGTTTCTAAGCATAATAAGATATGTTGAAGATGTATGTCCACCTGTTACTTCTGGCAAGTGGATCTTGATATTGCCTATTGTTTCAGCAATGTAATTTGCTGCTATACAAAACTAAGCAAGACTCTACTGTGTCTTCCCAAATATCCTCCATAATTAATGGATCTCTCTTCCTTAGCAAACTTCCTAACACTACAATCTATTGTGCAGCTGCTGAGAAATAAGCCATCCTTATTTTATTTTATTTTATTTTTAATTAGAATTTTTCAGTACAATAAAAGAACACAAAATTAAGAGTGTTAAGGGAAAAAGGTATAGAGAAAATAAGAAAAAAAAGAAAAAAAGAAAAAACATAGAATTATGATTTCCATCCTTCTTTCTATTAAGTAATTGCCATCTTATTCTTTCCTCTTCCTTTTTGACTCTTTTTAATCCCCAAATCCAGAAATCATCCATTCAATCTTTTCTTCTTTCAACAAAAAGTCCATATAAGGCTGCCAGTCTTTTAAAAAAGTCTTTATTGTTTTTTCCCTGACCAGACTGGCCAGCTTTGCCATTTCTGTAAGCTCCATCAAGTCCCCCTGAATTCAATGGCACTAATTTAGGACCTTAGCCTAAATTACTGATCAATACATCGTTACATTTCCAGTCTATGCCCATTTTTCATGTATTCTGTCATAAATTCATTCCATCCAACTGATGTCTCCATCTGTGAATAAAAGAAGAAAAAGGAAAAGAAATAGGAAACTTCACATTTATTTCTACATAGTTCATTCTAACATATGCAGTCTTGGCACAGTTGCCTAATCTGAACATCTATATACAGGTTTCCTTAATATATACATTTTAATTCAGTTTTTGAGTCAGGAAATGTGCTGTTAAAACTTGGAGAAATGTACAATTGGTGGTATATTATTAAGTTTAATGCAGTCCATTCACTTTAAAAGCAAGAGTCTCCTGCACTACCACATACTGGGTCTCCCAAAGCCATTCAGAGTAAAATAGCATTTTTTAAAAAGTTTTCTTTGTGAAGGAATACTTCTAGCTTTCCAGGAGAGATAATACAATGGCCAGAAACATGACTGCATCACAGGTATATCATTCCACTGGAAAATCCTGATTTTGATTTTTTTTTTTTTTAAATTTCCAAAGGTATTGTATGAAAACTGTACTTTCCTTCAAATCTAGAGGTATTCTTGTTCATAAGGCTCAATGAAACAGATTAGAATATTGCTTTGAACTTGCACCAAATGTTCAAAGTATTAACAATAATGTGGCTTTTTCACATTAAATGCTACCTGAGGCAAAATGCTGCACTGATTTGTAGGACAAGTTGTATGACTATTTATGCATCAGACAAATGATATTGCCATCATTTTTTTTTTTCAAAGCCCATCCCGATTCTTTACTTTATTGAATTTCAATTAAAATTTGATTGGAGGACAGTTGTTAGAAATGAAAGTCTACTAAAAAAAAAATAAAAAATCTACCATTGGCTGTTAGGAAGGCACAGAAATTTCCATATTTGGCATTTATTAATATTTTGAATACTACTGTGATTTTTAAGCTGAGTGTGGGAAAATTCTCATGTGGGATTATTAAATGAGTTGATTTGCATTCTAATGAGAACAAATGTTTGGGATTGCATTGTTAAAATGCTAAAATGGTGTATGTATAATTATTTTGCAGCTTACATTTACAGTACACCCCTTCCCAAACCTTTAAAAAAAATAACTAAAGAGACAGCACATACCAACGGCTGGAGGGGAGGTGATTAGGGTAATTTAAACTGTTCACAAATGACTTTACTACTGAATCAAATGCATTTCTTTGCCTTTGCTGGGCTTCTTTCATTATCTTTAAATAGCTGGCTGCCACGCCAAGTCCTTCAAAAAGACTCACCAAGCTCTTTTTCGGTGGACAATTTCTCATTGTATTGATTAATCATTTTGTAATTCCATTCTAGACTGGCTTCCTCCATTGCTTTGCCTGAGTTTGACTATCCTGTAACAGTTCTGTTGCCTCTTCTAATACCTTAGCTTTATCACATCAAGTCAAGCTTTCAAACATGACACCAAAACAAGCAGCCACTCGTTAACCCAAACCCCACACCCCCCCTCACCCCCACACACCCCCAACCCCCCACGACACACCCCCAATCCCCCCATGTTCAGATCTCTATAAATACCCACAAAGGGCCACATCACCCTGGGCACAGAGAGAACTGCTCCTGTCTGTGCTCCTGCACTCTGAAGATGCCGGTCACAGGTGCTGGCGAAACGTTAGGAAACAAAACTTCCAGAACACGGCCACACAGCCCGGAAGACCCACACCAGCTTTCAAACATTAATCCCTTCATGCTTTAATATCATATTTTATTACCAGACTGAATGCAAAGATTGTTTCTGGTTTTTTTTTTTTAATCTCCCTTTTTTCCCCAATAGGGAAAAATGCCTGTGCCTACTCTTTGGCCATTCTGTCTTCACTTACAAGCTTTACAACAAGTACACTCCAAAATCTTCAGATGAATAGTGTTAATTTATATTGTCTTATTTAAAGGAGCATTATTTCCACTGTTTTTTCCCCCTAAAACAGTACATGTGTAGCACAAGAAAAAAAAAAGTTTATTTTACAGAGCTTATAGACCCTTCCAGTCAGAACCAGTCTGTATTATAGAGAATCTAGCTGCTACTGATTTCTTTCCTACCACATCATGAACTATCTAGGTTGAAACAGGAAGGCTGAAACCAAACAAATGCTGACACTATTACTCTATTATAGAGGCAAACCTGGTTGCGAAAATTCACAAAGAATGTTATCTAACCAAAAGAGTACTAATGGCTATTAAAGTAGCCTAGAAAAATCCCAGCTGAATTCAACAAGACTTGTGTACAGATGATGCATTTGTGTTTAATGAGACTTTGTAAATTAACTTGAGTAAAACATTGTACATTTAATCTTACATAACAAATGTCTCGTACTTTCACAACCTGAAGCTAGTGGAATTTATTTCTTTTATCTTATTTTATCTGATGCTGCCTGACTCCAAACAACTCCGGGGTTCACAATACACCAAACAATATAAAACCAATATGATAAGAAAAAACAAGCCAACCAACACCCCTTGGCCTTTTGTAAGGCTCTAAAGACCTGTTTCTGTGCCCAGGCTTGGGGCCCTGAATGTTTGCAGGGACCTGCTTCTTGGTTGCGTTAGTGGTCTGGGTTTGATGTTTCTCGACTGCTTTGCATTTTCATTTTTATAATGCTTGCAATTGTTTTCATTTTAATTTAATTCTGTTTGGCACTCAGTCACATGTTGAGATGGGCAGCCAAATAAGTTGAATAAATAAATAAAAACAACAAAAAACAAACTAGAATAGGAGAAAAAAAGTAATAGCATTAGAGGTAGTCCCCAGTTTAAGAATGAGTTCCGTTCCCAAGGTCTGTCCCTTGTATGTAAGCCGAAACAGTTATTATTGTATAATACTATATAAGTAGTATTGTGTAATTAACTCAAGCCATTGTGTATTTAACTCAAATTTTGCTACAGTAGGCTCTGTTCTTAACTATGGGTCATCCTTAAACTGGGCATTCTTAACCTGGGGACTACCTGTATTCTTTATTCTTTGAAGGATAGTTACATGATAATAATTAACCCATTCAAGTGGCAAAGAAGGCTTTTTATGTCACTTGCAGAATCTATTAAAACTTTTTTTTTCCTCTGTTCTTTTTTATGATTGCCTAATGAATAATTAGCAGAAGATGAATCTGTGGGTTCCACCATGGAGAAGAAAGAGGCACTATCTCCTGAAGATCAAATGACAAAAAGGCAAGTTATTCACAATATCCTAATGGGCTAGGAAAAACAACAACAATATTTTGGTACAGAAAGAGGATTTGGGGGCTTTAGAAAAGCTTAGATCAGACTTGTACTTCTCAATTTATTTAGAAAATGTCTTTACTTAGTTTCTTCCTAAAAGCTGCTACTATTGCCTGAAAACTCAAGATTGGGCTTTTCCTTACTGTGATTTGGTCCTCCTACACAGCTGACTGTTAGGGAACCCCTTTGTAACTCTACTTTTGAAATATTGATTGTTATTCTAGTTTTCTGCTACCCTATTCTGCTACCCTAGGAAGCAGAAACAAAATTCAGATGGAGAGTATTTCCTTCTGGAAATTTCACTGAAATTCAAATATTGTCTGATATATTGCCACAACATACTTAAGTGGATCATGTGTGGAGAAAGTATATATCATGTGAGCATTGTATCCCCCAAAAGCTTAAGTTGTTTAGGGTTAAATTATTCACTCCCAGTCAGCTGTGTCACGTGAACAGAGAATAGAGGTTTATCACTGTATTTACTTTTACTTTCTACTGTCAACAGAGAGAGGAAGTGCTTTGGTAACTCCATAAAAAGGGGGCTACTCTAGGAACCCCATCTATCTCTTTCTCTTTCTCTCCCCCACCCACCAACTACACAGGAAGTTGAACAAAGGAAAAAAAAGAAGTGGAGTGGGTAAGCTTCCACCAACTCTGTGTACAAGTTTGCCAACTATGATTCCCAGTGATCAGGAAATTTGCCAGGGTAGTAGCAAGCTAAGTCAGTACAATACAATCTCAATACAGTCTTTGAATGTGATGCTTCATTAGCCTATCAGAGTATCATATGTATTCAAGTAGATTGTTTCCTTAAGATCAGCCTGTGTTGAACCCATCTTGTGCTTCCCCATATTATCCTGAACCATAAAGTAAACTATCAAACGTGATATTCTCTCTCTCTCTCTCTCTCTCTCTCTCTCTCTCCCTTGTTGATTAGAAAAGTTTACAAAATTTGAACCACGCAGGAAAATGTGCCCATGCCCAACTAGATGATTAGTTTAGGAATAGCATACTCATTGACCTCCACATATTGCTAAATTGTAACTCCCTTCCTGCCCTGCCAGAAGAATTGTAGTTTGAAAAACATCTAGTGGGCCTTGTTTTTCATGCCCTTCATTAGTCCATCAAACTAATTACTGTTTATTCCCACTGAAGTTAGTTCTTGTATGGTTGTATCAGGCCTCTTTAATCAGTCTTCCCTGATTAATGATTTATTACAGTGCTGTATATACATTCACTTCATGCATTTCATTGATTGATTATTTTTATTTCATTTTTAATCTAATACAATCTTGTGACTTTTTGTGGTTTTCAGAAATTAAAAAAAGAAACAAAATACACAATAGACAACAGGATATAAACTAAAACAGAGAAACCATTTTTAAAAAGGTATCATTCATTTAGAGTAAAGCAGTGACCCAGTAACAGTTAACACTTTGATGGTGTTAATTAATTGATTCAAAGACCTCCAGAAGAGTTCTAGTTTGACCAACTTCTAGAAGACTAGCAAGGTGAGTACAAGCTGAACCTCTTGTGGAAGGCTATTCCACAAAAGGGGGGCTGCAACGGAGAAGCACCTCCTCTTAGTCTTACTCCCCCCTCCAGTTTTGCAGCAGTGAGTTCTATTAGCAATTTTCCCCATAGTTCATATCAGATAGATTGATTCTTGTCAAAGAAGGTAGTCCTGAAGTTATCTTAGTTCCAAGCCATATCGGGTTTTATAGCGGAAAACCAGTACTTTAATTTGCACCTGGAAACTTACTGGCAACCAGTGTGAGACTGGAAGCATAGGTGTAATATGTTCATGGTGTTCTGTGCCAGTTAGTAGATAGGTTGCTGTATTTTGTACCAACTTTAGTTTCCAAATAGTCTTTAAAGGCAGCCCCACATTGAGCACATTGCAATCATCCAGCCAGGTGTGATGAGAAAGTGAGTTATTGCTGCCAATTCCTCCTCCTTTGCATATTGACTGTGTGTTATATAAAACAAAGAGAAAAAAGAGACAGATACATCACACATACACAAACACATACACATACATAAATGCAGATGTTTTGGGACAGCCATAACAAGAAGGGGGTTGTTTGTTCATCCACTGGACTCTCGGTTCACGGTTTCCTTGCTAAATGGTTATGCTGCTCCATCTATCAAAGTGAGACAAAGCAAGAGAGTAATCAACCCATTTGGTTCAGAGAAAGTCATCGTCCTTCTAAACTACCTATTCTCTGGGCAAAAAGACAGGATATTATTTAACTTAATAGGAACAATGACAACAGCAATGCTCCTTCACATTCCTATATTTTGTTACCATGTTTCAGTTTAAGAATGGTAAAACTGATCTGAAGGGTTCAGGGGGGAAATATATATATATTTCTTAGCTGGGTATGTTCCTCTCCCATCTTTTTTTTTTTAAAATATAATTAAAGAAGGCGAAGGTATCCCACATGTATCAACACTATTTTACTTCTTCCCAGACTAACTAAATAGAAGGCAGAGTACCTATGTTTTCTGCATGATTGTGGTTGGATAAGGGCGGGCATGATTTAAAAGAAAAGAAGTGCCATCCACTTTGTACATAACTTATCTATAAAATCCATCTTAGCTTTGATGAACCTGAAAAGCAATATATAAAAGGCTTCTTCAAACATTGTGTCAATTCATACATTAGTATCTGGATCAGCATTTATGTCTACCACTGAATTGGCAGGATATATTTTTAACAATTGTTAGTGGAAAAGATTTTAAGATTTCTTTTTCCCCAATAAAAGGTTTCCCATACAGACTACACCGCAACTATATTCCTTTTCTAATAATCCATCCTTACTACCTACAGTCAGGAAAGTTCTTTGTTGTATATATTAAAAATGCAAAGTTATCATATTATCAGAATTTGTCTATTCTGGTAACATTAAAAAAAAAACGAGAAAAATGGAAAGTGGGAAATTAAGAAAAGAAAACAATGACATATGATGTTGATAATGCAGAGAGGTGGACAATGGCAAGAGTCTGCAAGCCATTCATCAGTCTGCATGCAAACTTTGTGGGATTTTCTTTTAATGCAAGCAATTAATTCATGAGCTCTGTGATCTAAGTTATATTTAACCATTCATTCTTATCAGGAGACCTAGTGGCTTTGCACACTGATAGACCAGCCCTATAAAACCAGCTGGGTGTATTTCAGCCATGTCTCTGTGCTAAAGATATGTGACCAAAAACCTGAAGTGAGTGGATTTCTTTATGGTCATGTTTATCCTTATTATGACTTTTTTCCAAAAAAAGATATGACAGTATATTCCCAGAAGAGGAGTAAGAGATTAGCTTACGGGGCTTTATGCCTCCAGCATTCAACATTTACTTGGATGTCTAAATAGTAGAACCTAAGAAATCCAGTGTACCTTTTTTTTATTGTTGATGAGCCTCAGGCAGAGATCTAAAATGGATGACTTTATCATGTCCAAAATACTCCTTCTACTTGATTGTTTAACTTTCTCCTTATACCATTTGGACCAAGTACTGCCTAGTTACGGCTGTAGTTATTTTTGAACCAAATAATTATGGATATGTATGAATTCTCATAAAGATTTGTGGCATTTGGAATATAACTGGTGAACCGCTGCCATTATTGCCCCTGGGCCAAATTTGGCACCCTTCCATCACTATGTACTATCATGTGAAAGATAGTAGTTCACTAGCATCTTGGAAGATTGAGTTGTTTTAATAACATTATCCTCTGAAGATGTTTGAAGCAGAAAAAAAAAATCTCTGGTTGGTTGGTTTCTTTAATATGCATGCATATTAACCAAAACACACAATTTGCTGGAAAAACAGGGAACAAACTCCATGCTGTTTGGTTTGGCTTGATCCAGTTCTAATATGATTTGATCCTAAAACTGCTTCCTTCAGTAGCGGTGACAGAGGTAGCCAAAACCCATTCCTTGTTCCTAAAACTTGGTTTTGGTTATGAAAGAGGCATTATTTCATAATTCAGATAAGATGAAGCCAGCTATATTTATTGGTAACTGCAATACTGCAACTGCAGAGATAATGCTGTCTATGATTTTGCTTCAGCCCTCTACAGTTAATCCCGAAACTATCTATTATAGATTGTTTTGGGAGGGACAAAAGAAAGTCTTCAGCTCATTGACCAAACATGCGATTATATTCATTTTTGGTTGTTTATTTTCCCCCAAAGGCTCATGAGCATATTTACTTCTCTACTTGATTAAATCTTTCTGAATGAGTGCCAGGAGTCTACTGAGATAGATCCTCACTGCTGGAAGTAGATGAGGATGTGCATTTAACTAGTTAGGCACAGCTACAACTAGAACAGGCTACAAGCTTTTTCGCCCTCTGGAAAGGATTAAATGATTATTCACAGCAAAATTGAGAACTTTGTTCTGTAAAACAACCCTTTCTTTAACCTTCAGCAGCACAAATATTTTTATGTCTGCAGTCCTTCAGTATCTTTGGCTGTGGTGACCTTTCACTCTCTTTATGTCTTTATGTCTTTAGAAACAGCTTTGTAAATGTCAGAAGCGTTGGATTCTCTTTGAGGCTTTGGAGATTTTGACACAGAGCCCCCAAGTAATGAAATTCTAGTTTGGAGTAGTAATGGTATTTATTGACCATTAGGGTGGCTGCAGGTCTCTAATGTCATGGGATAGATCACTGTATGGTTTAGCATAGCAAAAGTCAAGCTCACATCCAGTTATTAGATCATGTTGATTTTAAAGAATTTAAAGCTTAATTAGACTTATGGGGGGGGGGGTTGGCTATTACCTTATCTCTCCCTCCACTCCATGTAATGCTTAGCAAGTAAATCAAATAAAGAAAGCTGACAGTTTGTAGCGTTCCCTAAATTCATCAAAGAGGCCACTGACAAATGTTCTTTGAACAGTAATGTTAATGAGCTCAATTTAATGCATATTCATTAAACAAGCCTCATTTACAGAGTCATCTAATATGGACTGCCCTGTGGCACAGAAGAGACAGAAGCAGGCAAAGATGAAAGAGAGAAAGAGGTAGGCGAAGAGATGCCTGCTTCAGTTCTGGATGGATTGTTCTCTAATGTGGCAGTGAATAGTTTAATACCAGCTCCTGGTTTGAGGTCAGTTTCTGCTCAAGTAGAATCCTTTTTTGTTAGAATGGATAGTTCTTCGGGTTTCCTTCATTGGTTAAAAAAAGGTACAGTGAAACAGTTTGAGAATGATAGTAAAAAACAGGATATAAAACTACTAAATTAATATTTATTTATTTATTTATTTACTCAAATAATCAATTTATATATCCACTCAGTCAACATGACTCAAGGTGGCATACATCTCTAAATAACAATAATACATCAGTAAGGACACAAAGTAAAAAAAATAAAATCATAAACCAAAACAGAGACATATAAACACATAAAGTACCATATAAAAGCTCTTCCAATGGATTATAATGCTCTGAAACCCAATGCCTGAGGAAAAAAACAGGTTTTTAATGGCAGGCAGGGTTGGGGCCAGCTGGATCTCAGGCAGGACTACCCCTCAAGGAAAAATTTTCATCACTTGACAACAGCCACATGCTACCTCCTGGAAGGCCTTAACCAACCAGGAGAAACATGGATCTAAAATGCAGGTGGATGCACTCATAACTACAATGACCCTGTCCATTTCCTCAGGAACAACAGGATTAAATCCTTCTGAGATAACCACATCAGACTGTGCCTCAGCCAACTCCATGAGACCTGCACATCCAGAATCTAACTCCAAGTGGATCTAAGTGATTTTTTCCAATAGATGCCATGAAAAAAAAAATCCACAGAGGCTCCCTGCAGGTGATCTTCTGACCTGATCCTCCCCAGCAAGGACCAAGTCACCTTAAATATGGCCTCTGGATACAGTCCACAAACACAATAAGAGCAGAAAATAATTCCATATTATCACCATGGTGTAGACTTTAACAAAGACTTTTTCTGTGCCCATTTGGATTCACTCTATTTTTATCCACATTGCTCTAGGCATCCCTTCTACTATTTTATCTCATGGAGCACCTCTAAAAACCAAGGAACTTCTGAGATCTACAAACACAGAAAAGCTATGCCGGCTCAATCTGGTCTAAGGCTGCTACTCCCTTCTCATTCCAAACAGTGACTAAGGCCTTGGAAGAACTGCATACCAGTTCTTTGGGATTTCCCCCAAGTATTCTCAAATGACCAAGGTAGACCAGATGAGTAGGTCCTATTTCCCTACAGTGAAACATGTACAATCAAACAGTGATCTGACCACAACGAAGGACAAACAGAAATATTCCCCAACTTCAGATCACAGCACCATTGCCCCAAGATAAAAACTAGATATAGCATATGGCCTCCACTGTGTGTCAACTCTTCAAATACTTAGGTGCGATCTATGGTTGCCATAATGGCCATGAACTCCCAAGGCACTCCAGATTTAGTAATCCCAGTAGTTTTCCTCCTAAAAGACAGTCATATCAAACTGTAATCAGTATAGGGTTCTGCACACTTTCAGAGAAATCCATGAAGGTGGAGGGAGGAAGTATAAAAAATGTCAAGCTGGTGATTGCAGCTACTATCTTGACTTCTCTGATTCCCACCTCACCCCTGGGGAAGTTCCTGCTTACTTTTAAAAGAAACACTTTGGGTTTGGCACAAGTACCAACACAGTGCCTCTATAAATCAGTCCAACTTGCTTCTGTATGAGGCTCAAAAGAAGGTGCTGCTGCTTTAAGGTACTTTAATGTATGGCTTCTTTAAATCAGTGGCATTCCCCCCCCCCCCCAAGCTTATGTGGAACCCTGAAAAACATCAAGCTACTTTAATGATTAGCAGAGAGATGGCATACTATTTCACCTTTGGCAATAACATCTACTTGCAAATCAGTGGCATAGCCATGGGCACACACAAAGCTTTCAATATGCCAACATCCTCATAGCTGACTTAGAATAACACTGCCTTAACTATTAACTCCAAGATCTCCTTTGCTTGCGATTCACATTTTCATTATCCGGACCATGGAAATAAATTTCTCATCAGTGCCATCATCACTTCAACAACTGTTACCCTATCATTAACCTCAGCCTAGACCTGTCTACACTTCCTTGATATCACCATAAATCTACCCAATGGACACAAAAATACTACATTAGATAAGAAACCTACAAATTGTCATGCCTACCTATATGCTTCCAGCTTTCACCCCAAATATATCATTTACAGCTAAGCTTAACACTACACCCTCACTTTGATTTGACCCACTTGACAGAGATGCTCAACTGAAGGAATTAAACCAGGAATTCAGGAGACTGAACTACCCACCCAACAAGATAAATGGACAAATCAATAGAGCCAGATCAATTCCCAGGGAAGACCTATTTAAAGCAGACCACAGAAACAGAACAAAAGGACACCACTGGTTGTCATCTACAGCTCACAACTCAAACCACTCAAACACATTATTAATAAGCTGTAGCCCATATTGGACAATGACACTGCACTTTCTGAGGCACTGGGTGGCAGGCCCATTCTTGGATACAGACAACCACCCAAACTGAAGCAGATTCTCACAAGGAAAAGAAAGAACAGGACAATTTGACATCAGGACTCAAAACAAGTTCAAAGTAGTATCAGATAATTTCAGTCTCCCAGGATAGTCTACAGCAATCCAAAGTGACTTTGGGAAAATGGAACCTTAACTCCATTATTGAGCAGAGTTAAATCAAAAAAAATCTTAAGCAACCTCAGAAGGCCTCAACACAATGGGTTTTTAACACATTGTTAATTGATAAAGTACTGTTATCAACTCACACTGCAGCCTGCATCTCCATAGCCTCCCTTCCCTTCCCTTCCCTTCCCTTCCCTTCCCTTCCCTTCCCTTCCCTTCCCTTCCCTTCCCTTCCCTTCCCTTCCCTTCCCTTCCCTTCCCTTCCCCCGCTCATCTCACCCAAAGTTAGCTGCTAGTTCACTCTAGCCATTCTGTGAATCTGATGAACTGCCACTCATGAAAGTTTATGCCTTTTAATAAAATGTGTTAGCCAGAAAAGGTGCTACTACAAGACTCCTGGTTTTTTTTACACTCACGCTCTTGTGCTGTCCGAAACACTTCTGAATAATTCTTCCCCATCCAGACTTCTACAGCCTAATTTAGTGTATGCTGCACCTCCAATGAACCATTGGAAAACAGCAAAATAAAAACCGAGTCTGACAACTAAACTTCCACATCCCACTTTGACAATGGGAGGTGGAAATAGATGGTTTATAAAATATCCCCCCATACAGAAATTTTGGAAAGCTTTAGCTATATTTTCACTTCTTGGGACTGTTGCAGAAGAATTAAAATAAACCCATCAATTTTCCTGAAAAATGGTTGCTTGTCTAATTTAATCTAAATTTCAGCATAATGTACAAAATGCTGGTAGTAAATATTAAAAGGAAGAAACAGTTCTTTTAAAAAATCATGAAGAATAGTTATGAAATGATTTGTAGAACAATATTTTTATATTCATATGGCTTTGAATAACAATGTTACTTCTAAACAAAGAAACAGCCTTTCATTTCTGTTTCAACTTTTTTCCCCTATCTACATTAGGAAGAGAAATATGAATGTATAAAATACACTATGCTGTGATTCATCTTCACAGTTGTCTCAGTTATTTTATCAATTGACAGAGATACTATGTATATTGCTGCACATAAAAAATGTTATGTTCTTAGTAAGTTGCCTATAGATACTAAACACAGGGCTGCCAGTACTTTTCAGTATGTGGTAACAAGAAGTATATTACAAGTAAAGGTCAACTTTTAATGCCAGCTCATATGCATTATGAGAAACACTGCAGTAATAATGCAACTGAAGTCATATACAATACTAAGAAAAAGGTTTATAATTGGATTTATTCATGGCAGCCTAATCACATAGAAGAACGATTATGTAGCCTGATTTTCTGTGATGTATTTTTTGTGATACAATATTGTAATACTGTGAAAAATACTGTACATGAATGTTCACTGAGGTATTATGTTATGTTCTCCACACAATTAGGGTATGACTGAGTTGGCTCTTAGTTAAATACTCTACAGTGAAATTAAATAAAAGTGATTTAAAAAAAAGTATATATCAATTTTAGTAGGAAAGCTATCAAAGTGCCACTAAGAGTCATCAATGAATAAAGTTTAAGGCCTGTCAGCATGCAGGACCACCAATTTCAGTACTGCACATATCCTTTTTCTTCAAAAATAATCAGTAATGGTCCAGTTTTGCTTCCTGTTCTTCCTTCCTTGAAGAATTTTTATCTCATTGGTATGAGCAAATAGAATGATTTCCATGAATGTTCCATTTTTTTAAAGATAAGTAGTCCATACTTATTCCTTACATTGGGAAATGTGGATAGGTCATCCTCTTCTCATAGATCTTTGGTTACTTTTTGATGAGCTTTCAAATGCTGGAATTGTTGCAAAGGCTATTAAATTAGGTAAACTCTGATGCAACACAGCAAACTATTTATTACATTCCAAAGCAACAGTGGCTTCTCAGGCTCATAAAATACAAATCAAATCTGTCCTGCTAAGACATCCCTGCTAGGCATTTTCATTTCATGAATCTAAAACATATTCATGGATCATGGATATTCTAGTAAATAAAAAGTAAACCATATGGAACTGAATTCAAACTATCTCTAGAATGGGCTGCCCAGTGGTGATATTTACAATAAAATGCTTTAATATGAAATGCTTCTGCTCAATCTTGCCTCTACCCTCCCCAATATAATGCAATCATTTGCAATCCTTGGGATTCCCCTAAATCAGGGGTATGCAACTTGTCCAGGCTTCACTTGGTCTTTGAGTGACATAGAATCATAGAGTTGGAAAGAGCCTCCATGGTAATCTGTTCCAATTCCCAGCTCAGGGATTTGCTAAAACATTTTATACACTGGCTATCCAGCTCTGTTAAAACACCTCCTGTGAAGGGAAACATATGAAGTATGTTCATGAAGTAACTTATTCTACTAGTTAACTTCTCTTACCACCAGGAAATTGCTCCCAACATCTAACTACTTTCCTGCAGCTTGAACCCATTGGTTCTGGTTCTGCCTCCTGGGGCAACAGAATGCAAGTCCATTTCCTCTTCTATATGCTAAGTTTCAGAAATCTGAAGATTTGTATTAGATCTCCCTTCAGTCTTGTTGTCTGCAGGCTAAAGATATCTAGTGCCTTTAATTGCTGATTTCCAGTCCCCTACCCATCTTCTGTTTTGCTCCTTATTTGTCAATTTTCTTTCTCGATTGTGGGACCCAGAAATTGACACAGTATTCCAAGTGAGGCATCACCAGAATTGTAGAGAGTAAGGAATATGACTTTGACATGCAAGATCCATTGCTAGGGTGATGGGAGTGAAAAATATTTTAAGTCCACCACAAACAGGTAATGTTCAGAAGTGACTCCAACAAGATTCAGTTATTATACCAATCTCAATATAAAAACAGTTTTGACCTTCCTGTGGAGTTGACTTCTTGGCCTGTTCAACCTGGTAGGGCTGATATCAATCTTGTAAATCTGATTATGCTGTACCTCCTCTCCTTTCTTATACTTTAGTGAATTGGGGAGCTGTCTGAGTCAGTTCTGAACATTATTGGTCTTTTGTGGACTTAAAATATTTTTCACCCCTTGTCACCTTAGCAATGGACCTTGCATATCTCCATCAAGGACATCTTCCTTACTCTCTATAGAATAAAGTGAGGCAATCACTTTCTGGAGTGGACTCTAGATTCATGGATGTGCCAAACCATATATTTCAAGAAGTAGTGGGAAAGGCCAAGATAAAAATTAAATTTCCATTCTCTCAAATTCATTGGTGATACAACAAAATGTAAATATTTTAATTAAAATTCAATATAGTTAATATAATTATGTTGTTTTTGGAAGGGTACTTTGGATCTACATAACCCAAGGGCTAGCTAAACCAGAGAGAATCAATGTTTGAACAAAATGTAACTTGTTTACAGAATTGCCCACCGAATGATCTTTTATAGTGAGCATGATGGATAATGAGCTTAATAAATGTGATAAATACTCAGTCTAACAAAGTATATACTGTCCACCTGAGCACACAGATTCATGGAATTATAACAGCATGCTAAAGTGGAGTAAATTATGTACTAAAGATCAGGAGAAGATCAGAATATACCTGATAGATAAAATCAGAACATGATTGTTCATGATCACTGCAAAAGAACAGCTAGACCCCTCCCCAAATTGTCTTCTAAAATATTAAGAGTATTCATTGACAAGACTGATAAAACTATCTGGTCAGAGTCTAATATTTTTAAATTATGAAATAGGAGAGGAAGAGGAGCTCTATGTGTAAACTGTGTGAAGTACATAAAGTGTGTGAGTATGTGTGTGCAGTTTGTCAGAGCTTCCCCAGTAAATATTTTGTTTTAGCTATTTGTATGCTTCTCTCACTATCTTTTCCATATTGGGAAATCTTTCTGGAATCAAGGAGCTACAAGACAATTTTTGGTGACTATCTGACTACTAATTTTGGTAATTTCTCTGCTTATATTAGTTGGCAAAATCATGTTGATCATCAGTATGTATCTCTAAGTAGTGATGCTGGAACTAGGAAGTACATCAGAGGGACAGTGGTATTCAAGGTTTGATTCAATGAACTGTGGTACCCACTGAGGACAAAGATTTTTGAGATAAGTACAAAAAAGTTAACTATGTTTTCCCCCACTTAAGAGTCATGTGTTTAATAATTTTCTCCTTGTCCCTTTTAAAATGACATTCTGTTAACCACTTTTGGAGATACTGAGGGCTGCCTTTAAGCCTCAGGCTAGGCATGTCTACCCTAAGTACAGTAATACTCCTTCTTCTAACCAGAGTAGTTGCAAGTTGGCTTTAGAGTCATAATTATGCAGCATCTGAATTTGATTTTAATATGCATGATGTCTGTGGTGTGCATGAGAGACAAACAGAGAGAGAATGAGAATGAATCTGGGTTAAATGTGATCACTAGGGAATTCAAGAAAGAAATATGCAAGTAGCTGCCATAGTAAACGATCACAGAGCATTCCCCAATTGTGTTTTCCCCAAAGTATTACCAAGCAATAATTCACAAATAATAATAATATAAATGCTATACCATCTGGAATAAGTGTCTGTTTCCTCTTCTAAACTTTGTGAGGGTTTAGATGGAAGTCCTCTAAGTTGTTTCTGTGGCAGGCCTTTTTCCAGTTATCATGGTTTGCAGTTTGCTGCACCTGAAATCTCTCCCTTGGCCTTTCAACTTCAGGTACCTCTATTATTTTTGTTCCTTCTTCACCTGTGATAAATTCTTTGCTTCAGCCTAGTTGGAATGCTACAGGGAAAAAGGCAGAAGGTGACAGGTTATGCTAAAATCAGTCCTCAGAGAAACACAATGTTCCTAGTCTATGAGAAACATCCCAAACTCTTAAGCCACCCCTGGATCAAGCAAAAGGGGGGGCACAAGAGAGGGTTTTTCCCCTCTAACTATCATGCCCTTAACTCTTTCATTGCCATACTGGACTTTAATTTTCATTAACTTTTTATATTTGTTTTCCCTTATTATAATTTTATTAAAAATGCATTAGAAAGTATTGAAAATTTGCAATTTTTTCCCCTATTGCCCTAGTTATAAGTAAATAATATGCTTATATTGCTTACTGCTATTTAGTGTTAAATTTATATATATATATATATATATATATATGTGTGTGTGTGTGTGTGTGTGTGTGTGTGTGTATTTAATATAGTTGTGGAGTCCAGCCTGGGGGCTGGCCTGGAGGAAAACTGAATTTTTAATCTCTTATTTTATGTTCAGCACTTACTGAGTCTTAATGTCTTGTCAGTTATGGAAGGGCCGAGGGGCACCATTGTTGAGTTGTACATAGGCGTCAGCTGGCCTTAATATAGCCCTATGGGGAAGTTTCATTTTTAAAAAAGAAAGATGATTAAAAAAAATAGATCCAGATTTTTAGAAAATTATCTGTGTATCCAGTTATGTGGATGAGGTCAAAAGCTAAAAACAAACCACAAAGTATCGACTGCCTTTTTACTCTTTCCAACCCAACAGAACACTGGAAAGAAATTGTGTAAGGAGGTTGGTACTTCCTCTGTGTGTCCATCAGCATGATGATTCTGAGACTTAGCTGGGCAGGACCAATTCTATTATGAGGAGAGTAATCTAGGCAAAAAAAAAAAAAGTTGGGGGGGAGTTAGATCAAGCTTGGGGTACAAGAAAAATAATCTACCAAATTGTCCTTTTCCTCTATAGAAAATACAGTTGGACAACAACTCTACCTGTCAGTGGTTACTGTATTTCATTCTAAGCCCTCTCTCTCCCTCCTGGTCACATGACATTGAGCAAATTATAAGCAACCCACCTATACTTTCCAGTGCATGCGTAGATATGAACACATATAGACCCAACCCCCTTCTTCGTTGCATAGGAGAAAATGCAATTGCCTCTTATGGCTGTTGCTGGTGAAGGAATTAGAAAGAATTCTAGAATTCATGCACTGCATTTCCCCCTACCTTGTTTATTATTGTTTTTATTTAAACAGAGTAGGTTCTTTTACTACTTTCAAGTTCCATTTTTCACTGTATATGAATCACGTTCATTTTGGATTATTTAATTTAATTCCATTTCCAGATGAACTGGCTTTATTAAATGTGTGCTATGAACAAGGCAAACAAAGTTTGTGTAGACTACAAGTATCTTTTGATTAGACTGATAGGATACATTACACTGGTAAAGTGTACCAATTGTGTCTAACAATCTAAATTAAACACAGTAAATCAGCAGAGAATCAAAGAAACAAACAAACTTACAAACTGAAAAGTAATTTGAGAAAACCCTTTGCAGCCATAGTAGTAAGAAGGAAGAGAAAATGGGGCTGTAAATAATAGTTCCAATTTCCTTAACTATGTTGCCAGGTCATTTGGTATACAGGTTCATGGCCTTGGTGGTGTCCTATCCAGTATAACCGCTATAACACACATCATAATCTGTCCCAGAATGACCTATGGATATAGCTAGGGACAAGATAGTCCCCCAACTATCCCCCAACTATCTGGCAGTCAGAGCAGAGTCCTAACATGACCAGATTTGACTGTTTTTAACCACTCCAGAGAAGCCCACTTTTTCAAGGTGCCCAAAGAGATACACCCCAGAGACTGGGTCTCTTCCTTCAGCCAATATACCAGTATAAGTGGTTGTGAAGCAGACGAAGTCACAAGTCTTCTCAAATACTGTACAACTTTTGTCAGCCTGAAATTATTCATACTAGAGATGCAAATCACAAAGATGTATGAACCACAGTGACTCTTCCACCCAGTAGAGCCTATGGGATATTCATTGGTTTTCACTGCAGTCTCAGATTTCTCTTTCCTTTCTTTCCTGAACTGCTTCAGGAGGTCATATTAAATTGACCCTGATCACCATTCCAAAACCCCCATAAACCTAACAGGTAAATTTAATGCTCCCTTGGTCTCAGAGATCATTCTCTTCCAACTGTATTATTATGACAAAGAGAAGTGCTGATACCATGAGACTGGGAGCAGTCAGATCACCTGCTGTCCCATTTCTTAGGACAAAATAAAGTAACATAAAACCCTTCAACTTTTTTAATGCTGACTGCTTCGGTATGTGTAATTTCTATACATTATTGGAAATAAAGATGATGCTTAAGACTGGTGATTTGCTTTGAAGATGCCCACTTCTCTTTTTGAATTTTTTTTTTTTTTTGAATGTAATAAGCTGCAAAAACACTATTAGTCTCCATTTTCTAAAGAACAATAACAAGGTAAATTCTGACCCTGGGATTTTTTTTTAATTATTATTATTTGGTAAGTGATATTTCTACACAACTTTCCCCCCCCCCCCCCCCTGTCTAAATGCTAAACATAGCCTGAGTTTGGCTGGCTTAATCTTCTTCACAATATCTGGGCACATGGTAAGGATCAGTGGTTGCTCTTTTAACACATAACTTATGCTCGTCAGGGTCTGTAAGCTTGGGGTGCCATGATAAAGGGAGAAGGAAAATAAGGAAGGGTACCTGAAGCGCATACCAACAAAAAAGCACTACCAAAACTAAGATTGAATATAATAATAATCAACTAGCAACTTTTACCATTGACCAAATTATTCTTTCTGGTTGTTGTTGTTGTTGTTGTTTTGTTTTTTAAGTTTGATGCAGTGGCAACATTTATTTGAGGTGGTAGAAATAGGGATACTTCAAGATTTCAGTCTGCAACTTTGCTGATATATTTTGGACTTCCATCGACATTTCCCTAACAAAAATGCTCATCCCTGGACATAGTTATGGAGCTTCTTGACAAAGTGCTCCCATTAGTGGGCTAGGCTACATTTTAAAAAAGGAAATAGTAACTAATCATGAAAAAGAGAAAAGAAAAAAAAAATAGAACCCAGCAAAAGCGGGGGGGAAGAACATGAAATGATTGGGGTCCTAAGAGAACAACCTTTAGCCAAAGCAGAACAATGATGAAAGTTTCATATGCTGCTTTCTTCACTTGGTCAGAGACAAGACAGTGAAGAATATGTGAAATGCTAAAAAAAACAAACTAACAAGTGGAGTCCTTGGTGCTCTCTCAGCTTGATTGTTTGATTTCAGACATTTCATTACTCAACTAGGTAACATCATCAGTGCTAGTGAGGGTGACATTTGCTCCCTGTTTATATACAGTAGCTTGCTCTGCCAGTGTTGGTGGGGATGTGGTTTTTCCTTGGTAGTTCCTTGATTAGGTTATTGTTATCTGCTTGATAGTTTGTCTGGTGTTAATCCCTGCTTATCTGGGTGTAGGCTGCTGGAGAGGATGTGTTCTGGTCTTTTGGGTCTTTCTTAGCTTTCTTTTTGTCTCTTTTGAATGGTGTGTAAATGTGGTTTATCTTTATGTGTCTATTGATGACTGATGTATCTGAGTGCCAAACTTCTAGAAATTCCCTAGCATTTTTGGATTTAGCTTGGTTTAGGATGCTCAATTTCCCAGTTGAAACTATGGTTGAGTCTGTCCATGTGTTGTGAGATTAAGGAGTTTTCATTGTGTCTTCTGACTGCTAGTTAGTGATGCACCCTCCTAGGCTTCTTCCAGTCTGTCCTACATAGTGGCTGTTACAGTCCTTGCATTGTATGTTGTAGCTGACTCCTGTTTCCCTCCCCTCCTTGGGCTTCTGGGCCTTTTGGTTTACTTAAGATGTTTTGGAGGGCTTTAGTTGGTTTGTGTGCTACAGTGATGTCATGTGGTTGTAATAATCTGTTGGCTGTTTCTGAGATGTTTCTGATATATGGCAGTGTTATCGTTTTTGTAGCTTGTGTTGGTTGTGCTGTATTGAGTTGAGTGGTCAGGAACTTTTTGATAAAGTTGCATAGGTATCCATTTTGTTGGAAGATGTTGTATAGGCAATCTGTTTCTTTTTTCTGGTGTTCTGGTTGCTGCAATGAGTTGGTGCTCATCTGAATAATGTTCTTACACAGCTCCTCTTGTGGGAGCTTGGGTTGTTACTTTGATAACTGAGCACTTGGTTAGTGTGGGTTATTTTTCGATAGAGTTGTTTTTCCAATTTGCCACTATTACCTCTGCTGATGAGGATATCCAGGAAGGGTAATATGTTATTGTTTTCTTCTTCCCTTGTGAATTTTATTCCTTTGAAGATGTTGTTAATTGTTCCATGTGTCTTCTCTAGTTGTTCCTTTTTATTATGAAGAAGGTGTCCTCTATATACTGGATCCATGCTTTTGGTTGTATGCATGGGAATGCTATAGTTTCTAAATGCTGCATTACAGTCTCTGCTATGAGTCCTGAGACTGAGGATGAGGCCAAGGAGAAAACCACACCCCCACCAACACTGGCAGGACAAGCTACTGTATATATAACAGGGAGCAAACCCCACACTCACTCGCACTGATGATATTATCTAGTCGGGTAATGAAATGTCTGCAAGCCAACAACCAAGCTCAGAGAGCACCAAGGACTCCACAGTTCAACCTGAGCTACATATATTCTCTTCTATTGAAACTAAGAAGTTTCAGCGTTTCCTTATACTTTAGTAGTCATAATTCCTACCATTAGAGCAGCCTTTCTAAGTCTGTGGACTAAATTAAACTTATAAAATAAAGATGGCAATTGTGTGTGTGTGTGTGTGTGTGTGTGTGTGTTTATAACTGAGGTAGTGGGGCTGTTCTGAATAATCAAATATACCGAACCTGAAATGGCATAGTCATTAACAGCAACTGTGTCATGATTAGCCATTTTATTGTTTCCCAAAGACATTAGTTTTCTCTTCAGTTTTCTAACTTTGCTTTCCTTGACTACTTAATTTGTTTTAATGTTTTTCATTATATTCAAATAGGTTTAAGAGTATATTAATCTGTGGATACCGAATATATTTCAGTTTGAAACAGCTAGATGACTACTTTAGTGGATGAAACCCTAGATCCGCAATGAGAGTAATATTTGGAATATCTATAGTGTTTTAGACTGAGTCATGACATTCTTGAACGTGTCATAATTTTCCCTGCATATAAATTGAGGGTCAAAGCAGATATGGACAAATATTTTTAAAGTCATCCTAGCCAGTCTTCCAGCATAGTGGAGATCAATTAATTATTTCTTAAATGAAGAATACTCCCATATGAGGTCCCTCAGCCAGTTTATAAAGCATCTCTGGATCTCTATCATCTTAAGGTTTTGGAAGGTGTTCAGTAGATGAGCCAATTTGTTTTTAGCTCACCTTTTATATATTGGAAGCTTCAGCTCTGTAAAACCAGTTGTTATTGTTGCTATTTTTATTATTATGGCTCTGTAGAGATTGAGGTGGTTCATTTGACCCTTTGTAGAAACTCCTGCCTGTCCACACTATTTGATTTGATTCTTGGATTTCATGTTTTCAAGGGGAAATGTAATTTGATGCCTTTTTAACTCCTCTCCTGTGTGTTTTGTTTTGCTTTTGTTTGTCATTATGTGACATCAAGTCAATGCATAAAGTAAGGTTGGGCTTCTAAACAGGCTCCATTTGATTGGAATGGCATGCAGCTGTTTAGGATGGGACACTGGCTTTTACTGATCAGTTTGGTAAATTGAAGATGACTTCAGATCGTCTTGAAACTGCTTTTGAGGAATAGAAGTTGTGGAGCCTCAGAAGCAC
Source organism: Python bivittatus (assembly GCF_059951505.1). NCBI lineage: Eukaryota > Metazoa > Chordata > Lepidosauria > Squamata > Pythonidae > Python > Python bivittatus. Next base: position 16,974,107 of record NW_028277035.1, read on the forward strand.
TAGAAACAGACTAGGTACTGTAGTTATATAGTAGAATGAGACCATTGTTTCACAGTTTCACAGTTTTCAAAATTGTTTCACTTCCAGTATCAGAGATAGATTGAAAGGGAAAAAAAAATCAACTGTTAAAGCAGTCAACAAATAAGTAGAAGAATTGTGGATAGTTTTCTTCAACTTGCATGTACTGTACTACATTATAGAATCTTTCTTTCATAAAACAATGCATTTATTCATCAGTAATAGAGCTAGATACAACAAATGTTCCCTGATCATACCACTGAATAATGAGTATTAGGTGGGGATGAGATGACATGTGCGTCAAAACAGCACCACACGTTCCACCCCTTTTGTTCTTGCATCATATCACCCACAAATATGAAGAAGGAAAGAAGGAAAGAAGAAAAGAAGGAAGGAAGGAAGGAAGGAAGGAAGGAAGGAAGGAAGGAAGGAAGGAAGGAAGGAAGGAAGGAAGGAAGGAAGGAAGGAAGGAAATGTCACAATGCATGCTTTGATGAAACCTCCATTTACTGCAGATAGCCATGCGTGACATCACTATGTACTGTGTTTTTAACAGAGGTGGATGGCAGCAATAGACCTGGCTCAGTGAAGGTATACAGTTGGAAACTGCACCCAGTTTCATATCATAATCTCACTAAAAGAGAATGAGATGTGAAATCTGGAATAACTGAGAATATGACATGGCAGGAATTAATATTTTCACTGAAATATTCATGGAAATTGAAACAGTTGCAATATTATTTTCAGTAAATCTGCTATACTGTGCTGTTTCATCTGTTACATATTTTCCAACAAATATACTGAAAATGTCTCCCATTTCGGTCAAATATTATCTTGCCTAACCCCTTAGAAATTATTCTAGGACTCTTGCAAGATTTATTATTTATTTATTTATTTATTCATTCATTTTATATAGCTGCCCTTCTCACATACAGGCAGATCGTTTTCTTAATTCTTCTTAGGCTTTCAATTTGCTTTGGTCATGATTATATGAAATTCTACTCCTGTTTGATTCAAAGTAGTGAAATCTTATTATCTGAACAGCGTACAGGATTAAAAACACAAGAAACAATACAAATAAATAAATAAATAAATAAATAACTGAAACAACAACAACAACAACAACAAATAGTAAAACACATTAAAATATTAAGAATGATTTAAAAAAACATAAAAACAATCTGCAGGGAGAGTGCAGTCAGTCTCACTAACCCTATAGCCATTTTGCAAGCACTGTCAGATCTTCAGGCAAGATGGCAAAGCCATGTCTTCAGGCCGTTCCTGAAAGCCAATAAGGTTGAGGTCAATCTAAATATTTAAGAACTCAGTGGGGGCGGGGGGGGGGGGGAATTACCATTAACTCTTTGCAGAACCAGCAGATTATTTCTGTATTCACCTCTCTCTCCTTCCCTTAGGGGTGTATTTTTTCATATGTTAATTCTTTGGTAAGAGGACCCTGATCTGGGGGTAGTATTGCTGCATCAGTTTTGCAGATATGTCAATGGTGACCATGGCATGCACATGGAAGGAGGAGGGTTGGTTACCAGACACCTCAATGTCTGTGATGATTGTCCTCTTTTTTGTGCCATCTTTGGAGACCAGCTGGACATTGTTAGATAAGAATCTGAAGTCAGTTCCATCATTATAGCTCCGTTCCTATTTCTCTCTCTCTCTCTCTCTCTCTCTCTCTCTCTCTCTCTCTCTCTCTCTCTCTCCCTCTCTCTCTCTCTCTCTCTTTCCAGTGGTGAATTCTGTGCTTGGCATCTTCATTTCAGGGATGGGGGGGGAGCTAATGAGAGGGCAGGCTCATTTTCTTAATTCTTCTTAGGCTTGCAATTTGCTTTGGTCATGATTATATGAAATTCTACTCCTGTTTGATTCAAAGCAGTGAAATCTTATTATGTATTATTCCTTTTTGATACTGTTTCATCTAAGCTCTCTGAATGAGCACTCTGACTATAGTCCTTAATGCATAGTCATTGATTGGTTTCTTTCAATGTTGAGTTTCTATTGGAGTAATTCTTACAAGTGTTGTAATACAAATTATCACTGGCTATTCAATGAGCTGGAGTATGCATTAAGAAAATCTAATATTCCTGGTGGCCCATCTAAAATAAACGTAATACCATGTCCTCAGTGTAATATTAGATGTGATGCTGTTGATTCTTCAGATGTATAGATCTAAACATATTTATAATTTATTTGCTGTCTGATGCTCTCTTTATTCCATTTATTAATGTTAGATTTTTTTCATAAAATACTTTAAATAATTTCACAACAAATTATGAGATTTGAGCACTTAATTACATATTTTGAGTTCCACCTATTTCAGTAGGAGTTGGACATAACTTTCACTGGATTGCATTCATTATATCTGAATGTTATGTGGGTATACCACCGGCCCAGAAATATCATCCTAGAGACCTAGCAACAAATTAATATGAAATTTCCCATCCAAGGCAAAAAATCCAATGGTGAAGAAAAACTTCCCTCTCCCCTGTCAAATTGCAAGGCCAGCTTTTGTCACAAATTTCACAACTGGGAATAGAGGAAAAGATATGTGGCAGAGTTGGGAAAGGGCACAATTTACCATATGGTGGATTGTTAGACATGTCTTTACTCATTCAACTCATGGAAGTTGTTGCTGGGGAAAGTCAATTGCTCACCAAGCCATGTAGTAAGAACACTGACACTATGTATTTATTATAACGTTACATTGTTCTGTAATATTAAGCAGTAAAGAAAGCAGTGATAGAAAAATCTAAAGTTGCTGCCAGGGTGACTAATTGTTTTAATTAATATTGCTTTAATTTTTTTAAAAAGTAAATCACAGTTATAGATAGGGATTTATAATTGGCCCTCCACATACTATAGCAACTTCCAAGAAATTTTATTTGAACCACAACATTGGAATTGGAGTGCCAACTCTCCACCTAGCGCAGTGGTGTCCTTTTCAGTGCATAAAACTGAGTACAAGAGCAATTTTCCATGTTATCTACTTGGTCTTCATACAATCACTGTGTTAATAGAGATGTATATTTCAGTCATTATCTGGTCTATTTCAATTTTTCATTTACTTAATCATCAGTGTATTCTGTCAAGTTGCAACACCTTTCTGTGATTTAAAAGAGAAAATCAAGGTGTTTTGCATTTATTTTTGTATGTATGCTTTTTAAAGATACACATTTTGTAGTAATATTTCTTTAATAAATACATTTTGGATTTCGTTTCTTTCTTGCATACAACTTTCCCTTGTTTAGATACAATTTGCATAATGAAATCCAAAAAAAGATTTAGTGGTTATGCATAATTTAATGGTTAATTTTATTTCAAACTGTGCAATAATCCAGGAAGTGTTAATTGGGTTGATTCATTGAAATGTATGTATCTATATGCTTGTTTCCTTATTTTTATACATATATCTATGTATCTATATCTATATATATACATACATACATACATACATATATCTATATAGATATATATCTATATAGATATAGATATAGATATATATTTCTATACCATCTAGCTTCCAAGATTTCCAAAATCTTACAATGGCTCAAACAGGTATTTTTGATCCATTTTGATTCGATATTCCTATGTTGCCTAGACAAAAACATTCTAGATAGCACATCCTGTTGGAGAGAGAGAGAGAGAATGAGAGAGAGAGAGAGGGAGAGAGAGAGAGAAAATTCCCCTCTCACCCCTATGGGTGGTATGTGTTTTCCTCAGTTTTGAGTCAACTACCAGAGTCCTGGGAGTTTGAGGGTTCTGTGCAGTATCTTAGCTGTTCCTAGCACTACACTCTTCTGGACAGAGAGCTCTGGTGTTGTTCCTGGGATCTGTTGGAGCCACTCTCGCAGCTTAGATGTCACAGCCCCAAGTGCTCCTACCACCACTGGGACCACTTTGGCCTTTACTTTCCACATCCTCTCTAGTTCCTCCTTCAGGCCCTGGTATTTCTCCAGCTTCTCATACTACTCCCTGATGTTGCTGTCACTTGCTGCTACATCTATCACCACTGCTGTCTTCTGGTTTTTGTCTATTACCACAATATCTGGTTGATTGCCAGAACCTGCCTGTCTGTCTGGATCTGGAAGTCCCACAGGATCTTAGCCCTGTTATTCTCCACAACCTTCAGTGGAATTTCCCATCTGGACTTGGGGGGTCTAGCCTATACAATGTGCAGAAGTTGCTGTACACAATGCCAGCTACTTCGTTGTGCCGTTCAGTATATGCTGTTCCTGCCTGCATCTTACACCCTGCCACTATGTGTTGGACTGTCTCTGAGGCCTCTTTGCACAATCTGCACCTTGGGTCCAGTCTAGTGTGGCGGACCCTTGCTTCTAAGGATCTGGTGCTTAGTGCCTGTTCTTGTGCTGCTATGATCAGGGCCTCAGTGCTGCCTTTTAGTCCGGCCCTTTCCAGCCACTGATAGGATTTCCCAATGTCAGCCACCTCAGCTATCTGTCAATGGTACATCCCATGCAGGGGCTTGTCTTGCCATGGTACTTCCTCCACTTGATCCTCCTCCTCTGTGTGTGCGTGTGTGTAAACATGCATGCTTCTGATGAAGTAGTTTAATGAAACATCTATATCTGTTTAACTTGAGGTACAGAAAGATTTAATCTACATGCTGAACATGATTAATTACTTCTCCCATCTTCTGTATTTTGTAAAGAAAGAAAGCAATCAGCACTCAAAATACCCTTAATAATTGGAAGATGCTAAGAAAATAAGAGGAAGAGAAAATAACTATTCAGTTATTGGGCTCTGCTGCTCCATAACCCATTTGATTTGCAAGCCACACTTAAAGCAAAATAGTCCCAAACAATCTTTCTTTCCTGATGTTCTTATCTCTAGGAGGTAATGCCAGTGTGAGAGAATGGTTTAAATTATTTTCTATCGTTGGCCAGCCTCTCTTGCTTCAGCTACAAATATTCAATGCCATGGGTGTTAAATAAGTCATAACTAATTTTTGTCCATTAATCTGAATGGATCTCTTCAAAGTTTGCCTACAACCTGGAGTCACACACTCACTAACTAATAAATAATCCATCTATTATTTTCTTAAAATTGTTCCCTCCATCCTAAAAAATATTTAAATAAAATAAAATGCTTATCAAGGGATAGACACTGGCTTGGGTGTGGAGGAGATTCAGTTAAGCTGTCTGCAAGGTGTACCCTAAGAAGGCAGTTCAGATGCCTACTACAGCTATACTAGCCTATGGTGTATATAGAAACATCAGTACTGCTGGATCAAGCCACACCAGTGTCAGAGTCTGCAAGCTCAGTTCCCAAGTCCAGTAAATCTCCTGGAGCCCGGATTGTTTCCAGTAAAGATTTCTTTATTGAGAAGCAGCACACAGCATTCCATAGAATGCTGAGACTAACCCTCCCCAGCCATGGCTCTCCTTTTAACCTATTTTCCTGCTTGATTTCTTCGCACCTCTTCTTTGGTCTCACAGTTGTTTGGGCTTGCCAGCGCCTCGAGGTTAGATATCACTGCACCTGGCCTTTGTTGTTTATTCTCCATCTCCCCTCTTCCCTTTTATGGCAGGAACAAGCAAGCATCTACATAAATTATGATTCCTTCCTAAACTAACATTTGTACTTACTAGCTAATTAAAACATGCCTGTTAAAATTATAAATGTTCTAATAACTTTTTAATAGCCCTTTGATAGCTGATTGTGTAGATCCTGACAACCAGTGGCACTAAGGACCCTGGGAGAAGAGTAAATATTCAACTCTCATTGACCCTCCCATGTTCCTGGATATCACTCTTACAGACTATATGTATTATGGGAAAATGCATCACTGTAATAGTGCTATAGGAGTAAAACCCTCTTGTACCCAGGCACTGATATGTTTAAACATTTTCCTACATAGTGAATGCTCCAATTGAAATAACCTTCTATTCCAACTTGAAGGTTTTCAATCATGGTAAGGCTAATTAATTGGGAGTTTTAAATCACTGTACTGGTGGAAAAATGTACAAAGAATGCTGTAATAATCAACAAGAAACATAATGGAAAATGAACAGATATCATAGCAGTTGTTTTTTTTTTTGGTCTTATTTTACTGTGCCTGATAGATTGAAGACATTCTAGTGTATAGGAAAATACCAGAGATCAGAAGTTGTTTTTTTTCCAAACTTCTGTAAATGTAGCTCTCATTTGCATCATTTAGTTAGCTAAATGTCACTTTTTAAATATGAATGTATTAAATGTCAGCAGAGCTGATAATTTGAATAGTTATTTTCTCTCCCTCTTATTTTCTTAGCATCTTCCAATTATTAAGGGCATTTTGAGTGTTGATTGCTTGTTTTCTTGATTGGGACCTTTGTCTGTTTAATTACATTTTAAAAAAATCAGAAGTTACCCTTAATGATATCTGGATCCCTCCCCCCTCCTCTTCTTGGCTTCAATGAGAGAGATAATATACACAGTGGAATATTATTGCAAAAACACTGTGCGGGCTCCCATGGAGAGGCAATTTATCTTGTGCTGTAGATGCTCCTTTCTTAGGTCCAGAGTATGTTGGGTCTCAATGTGCTTTCGCTTTTGCATGCCTCATCAGGAGCCTAGTACAAGGGAGCCAATTAATTGCAACTACAATTGTTGCTATCAAATTATCAATCTTGTGAGAAATCTGATTTTCTAATTAATGTGGGAGCATATGTGCATTAATCTGTCTGCTATTTCTGCTCTCTAATGAGACAGATACTTATAATGCTTTCTTAAGAAATAATAATAAACTGACTGGCTGTGCATGACACTGTAGGCTAATTAATAAAATAGTGGCAGCTCTTCAATTTCCCTGGGCTAAATATCTTACATCTTTAACATATTATTTACCATTTGTAGCTTCAATTCTGGATTGCAGAGATGCAGCTGATAGTGTAAATTTGGCAATTAGCACTCTTGAAATGAGAGGAGAACATGCAACTGGTGCTGCTTGGGAATATATTCTCATGCTTCCTGTTGCAAATATGGTACAATAGAGGAAAGAATGGACTGTTAATAGTGACACCTAGTGGTGCATGTGTCTTCTGACTATAATAAAGGGCCAGGTAAGATGTGATCTGAGAAGGATTTTCAAGAAATCAATTGGATACAAATCTATTCTGGAGCCCATAAAAGACCAGGAAAGTATATGATAGAGGTACCACATAAGGGAAATGCCTGAAGGATATCAAAAGAGGCTCATCTGGTTTTTGTGTTCCTTCCCTCACCACACGTTAGTTCAGCGTGGGTTGCAACCTCCTTTATTGTTAAATCTTCCTTACCATGAACCTAGAATGATCAGTTGGGAGGAGATCTTTTCAACCCATGAATCCATATTAAAACATTCCTGATGATGTTTTTCTAACCTCTCACTTGAACATATTCTACTTTTTCTCTGACTGAATAGTTCCACTGTTGAAATGCTCTTAAGAAGTTATTATTATTTTTTTAATGTAATATTTTATGAATTTTCATGTCCTGCATTCTGGAATGATAGTGTTGAGATACTGTCTGTCTTCTGTGTAACAGCCTTTCAAGTCTTTGAAGCATGCCATCAGATCCACCCTCAACTTTTCCTTACCAAAGGTAAATTTGCCAATCTCTTCACATGACATAAAAGGAAGCAGCAAAGTGATATGGAATAAGATTGAAGGGAAGATTTAAAATATATTTGAAATCCCCCAAAACATAATTAACATAGAATTACCACAAATAACTCTACCACTATAAGAATATTTCTTTATTCGGCACCTGTCTGTGTTCAGTACTTTCATGCATCTGGTTGCAGTTGGAGATTAATCTGGATGAGAAACCCAGTGATGGAGCTAAACTGTATAAATCTTCTTATTGCTGTTGCTTTTGTCATACTGCATTAATTTACTAGTATCAGCATGTGTAATATTATCAATAACTGAGTGAATAATTGTTAACCACATAATTATATTATTCTGCATTTTAATTCCCTCTCAATATTTGCATGTCCTATAACTATCCACAGATCTGTAGGAAAAAAATTGTGTTGGTCTTTATGGTTCTGAAATCTCTTTTTGATCTTTTCACAACTGATTAATACAGCAATTTTCCTAAAAGGTGCTGGGCAGGAGGTTGGGAGGTTTGGGACTATATCTTCATTCTTTCCTATTCAAGGATATGGTGCAAGAAAGAGGGAAAATTTCTGGAAATGAACAAATGGCCATGCAGTTGGTACCGACAGAAATAATTGGAATGTTTTGGTCATGGGACACATTTCCAAGGCAAAGGATACCTGACAAATGAAATCTCATGAGAAATGGGAAGAATATTTTCCAAAAGTGTGCCTTGCAAACCTGATCTGGAGGGCTTTAAAATGAATCTGGTGTGAAAATAAAGGGGATTTCAGAAAATAGCAATGATGCAAAATACTGGGACAGATTGGGGTATACAGAAAGTATATAAAGTCAAGATGGCAGCTTTGATTACACAGTTGCATCTGCTTTCCTGATTTTTTAACATACCCCCTTCCCCCCTTCCTCTGGACACCCCTGACAGTCATTCAATAACAAGCATGTAAGTTACAGAAAGAATATGTTATGTGAGCCAAGGATCCTAAAGTTTCTATATAAAGGAACAAAGTATTTCAAATAAATAGGAATAACTAGATGTTTTAATGCAGGAAGGCATTCAATAGTCATTTAGTAGGTATTACTGAATTATTCCTTCCAACCCTTCAATTTTTTGATTCTATGATATAGTTATGTACAATTCCATTCCACTTGTACATTAATCATTTTTTAAAGTATTTAAGAACATCATATATGTTAGAACATTAGCAGTGTGAAACTTGGTGAATAATAAAGTTTCAAGAATTTGCAAATTTTAGATTTTCAGACCATTCCCTACCTAAAGATCCATTTACTCAAGTTTGTTTGGGGCAAAACCCTTGTGATCAAGTTCCTCTGTATGTATCTTAATAGCTAAATGAAATTTTCCACAGCAGTTTAAAGAATACATCCACAATATCTTCTTAAGCTTTATAGATATGCAAATTGTACATAATTTGGTAATTTTGAATGCTAGTTTCCAAAATAGCCTTATGAACAATAAAAATCTAGTAATGATATTTTGTTTTTCTTCATGTATATGATCATATTACAAAAGAACTATCCCTATTTACTGGTGTACTGTAACTCAAGAATTCAGATTTAATTATACTTACAATAGGCCTACAGGGCAGTTTTGCATACGTTAATCTTAAATGAGCAATTATTAGGATTAATTTGGCAAGTTCTAGGTTATTTCACTTCCAAATAATTATGTACACATCTACTTATAAGTAAATTTTACTGAATGCAGTTGGCTTATTCTCTGTTAGATGTTCATAGGATTGCCGACTTAGAAATATCACTGAGACTTGGAATACATTTCTGTCATGATGTTGTGTACATTATTAAAATTGATTGACATTAATCTGCACATAAAGGATATTAGCTTCAGTTAAATCATTATTTGTAAAACTCTTTATTAGATACATGACTAGCCTATCAAAAACAGATGGCATTTGGAATGGATATGCATCCAGTTGGGGGGAAATAAGTTTGCCATCACACCAAATTAATATAGCTTCCTAGCTTGCCAACTTAAGTTATTCTAATGCACTAAGGCAAGTTGATTCTTTCCTGTTTACCTGTATATTTGGTAATGAGCAAAGTGACATTCATAACAGGTTAATACCTCCTGAAATAATTGTGTGAAGTAAAGGAAGACTTCAGGAAATCTTGGAATGTGATTTCTGTAAATTCGTTAAGTAGCAGCAATACAAATGATGGTTTTAAAGGGCACAATAAAATAAAATTAATTGAATATATAGTACTACCTTGTGCTATGGAAATGACTTGCCCCAGGTAACTCTAACAGACAAGTAATCCATATGCAATTGTGAATTCCAAGCACTAAATCACAACCTGACATTGAATTACTCATTGAGGAAGGGAACATAGCATCTCTGAATGACTGGATTCCAATAAAATCCAAACAATTTTCTTGTTGGAACAACAAAACACTACCTTTTAGATGTGATTATGGACTGTGAAGATTCCATCCCACACACCTATTTTCTGTTGATCTAGGAGCACACACTACATTGTAGAGAATGTCATTACACAAATGCCTTGTCATAAGTACAGGTGGTTGTGGGCAAATTGAGGAGGACAATGGACAAAACATGCATCATAGTGTCACAACAAATTCTATTCTTCATTGTCTTGCATATGCCATTGTGATGGATGTATAAATTGGTGAATCTTGCAATATGTTGACTTTATATGTATGTTTCATCACTTTTGAGTCATTGTCATTTGAAATGGATGCTTATGGCCTTGGTTCCCCCCCCCCCCCTTGTACTTGAAGGAAGAGTCAAGCACCCTTATTGTCTAAAGAATATAAAAATCTGCCTTATCATTTTAATGTGGTTCAAGAATGCTATAGAACTCTGAGAGGAAGAGAAAAGAAATAGAACAAAAGTAAGACATAATGTTCCATTTGACAGAAGATGGTTTTCTGAGAAGTATTTGCCTTGATCCCAGCAATTAAAATAAGGGTAGAATTAGCCCTAACAAGCCAGATGAAATAGGATTTAATTTCCTGATGACACCATCCAAAGTAAAGGGTGGTGGGTAAAGGATAGATAATGCATACATGTGATGAAGCAGAAAAGAAGATTCAGGTAAATGAACTGATTGAGAGAGTGGTTTCCAATCATCCTTAGCCCACACTATTTTTAGGAAAAGAATGAAAGCTGTACTACTCACCACTTTAGATTTTGCAAGTATTAGCTGCCTTGAGTACCCTTTGGACAGAAAGAAGTACACCTTGCATAAATAAATACATAAAGACAAACAGCACAACACTGTATGTATTTGGATGTTGCTGTAAACTTTAGCAATCAAATAAACAGAGTTTTAGCATTTGGCAACCTCAGTGCTCAGCAAAAAAGAAAACCCTGTTTGCAATGCACAAGCACAGTGTTCACTCTTGCATTCAGCAACCTGCTTGAAAAAAGGCACACAAAGAATACATATGAGCAACTATCCTGAGGTCCATGAGATCTAACTTCTTGATAGCAAATGATATTAAAACACTAGTAAGTTTACCTACCTGGCAATCTTTTTCCTTATGTCCAAAATGGTTCTCAGGTCCTGAACATCTGCTTCCATACCCCTTCCTCTCCCTCACTAGCGATCTTGTCTGCAGCTAAAGCAGCAGGAATGGAAGCTGAGAGAGCTGTTTTATCGCTTAATACACTATCCTGGCTTGGAGAATAAATAGAGCAAAGCAAAAACAAAAATACCCAAGCTAATTGCAATTTGTCTGGAGGATGGGGGAAAAAGTCCTCCCAAATAAAATATGTTCTAATACAAAATCCTGCAACTTTCAAGTTAGGGACCTTTCACGCTCACGGTATTCTGTACACCTCTAGAATCTACTGTGTTACATAAAATGAAATATGAATAAATATACAAGTAGAGCCTTTCCCCCCCCTTTTTTTTTTTGATAGCAAAGGTAATAATATATTGTCTCAATGTACAGCCAATACATTATACTTATACTGGAAATCCTGCAGTTGTGATGGATAATTGCGCTTGTAGCATTGATCAGTTGTGGAGATAGGAATATGATTTTTAAGAAATCTCATCAGAAAATTGACTGGCTGTGAGAAAATGTTCTGCATGTAAAAGCTTGTTCTGATTTCTAGTGAATAACTTGTAATGATAAACAATAATTTCAGTCAGCTTTTTCCTTATTCTTATTTATTCTAAAAATGCTAAATATTTGCATAACTGGAAAGGTAGGCTTGATAGCAAAGTAGACATTTCAACCAAACTTTTTAGCTGTTAAATAAATTAACCTGAAAATATATACTATTTACTAGCTGGATTGAGGAGTGCTACTATACTAGTTTTAGCCAGTATGTACATTGAAAAGTAATGTGACTTAATAACAAATCAGACAACAACTGAGAATGTAATTTGAAATCTTATTTTCTTCCTGGTTATTGGTGGTGCTCTTGATTGGTGGAGAAAGAGAGCTTATCAAAGTTGTTTTTCCATGATGCAATGCATGTCTTCCTTGCAATGTTGCTATTTGCACCATTACAAAGATCTTTTTTTTTACTAAACAATGAAAATTATCAGTCTTCCTGATCAAACTTAGCAGGAACATCCCAGATACTTGACATGACAAGCCTACATAAATAATTTTTATTGCATACTGATATATATTGCTCCTGGTCCCATTGGCTAAGGAGCATTGGCTGGTGGGGCCCAGAAGGACAGTCTTTTCTGCTGTGGTGCCCGACCTCTGGAATTGACCCTCTGGATCTGACCCTCCAGAGGTCAGATTGATCCCAATCCTTCTGGCCTTCCACAAGGCCTTGAAAACTTAGTTTTGTGTCAAAGCCTGGGGCCCTGGGTATATTGGAGGCCAGCTCCTGGCTGTATTAACAATTGTTTTATGATTTCAGCTGTTGTGTCTTTTTCTTTTTATATTGCATGTGTTTTATTTACTTTACAGAGTCACATATGTGAGATGGAGTGATATATAAATGGAATAAATAAATGGAATAAATAAATAAATAAATAAATAAATAAATAAATACTAGGATATAGATAGTTGTCCTCTATTAATATGTATATTTTAATATACACACATGCACATACACATACATACACAATTTATATCATTACCTAGAGAGATACTTAAGTAATATGGATAAAGAATATAAGCAAGGTAATGTACAAATGATCACCCTTTGTATTTGCTTTTCCCTTGTCTTAATACTTCACAGCCTCTTGAAAACTAACATAACATTTTGTGTAACAGAACGAAAGACAGCAAAATTGATTTATTCACTTCCTGTCTTCCCCTTTTACACAAGTGACCTGTATAAAAAAGAAAAAAGGCTTCATTATCCCCTGCAAGGGTCAGGTAAAATCTGGTTTGCCATACTTCTCCAAGTATCTAGCATTTGATTATATTCAGCTGGGAAGTCTGATGGGATGAACCAGTCACATTTGACTATGCTTCAAATTATTTTTGATGTGGCAAATTGCTGTTCGACTCTATATGTTGGTTCTAACAGAGGGTATAAATCTACCTTGTTCTATTTAATACCCCTGGAACTATGCTAGATTAAGACCACTGAACATTGGATCTAATCCTCCTTCTGACAAAGAAGTAAGTCTTTCATGCATTCTACATTCGTAGGAAGGAAAAAGGGAGGTTCAAATCTGACATCATTACAATGCTAAAAGCAACAGGGCAATATTTCTGTTTTCCAGAATATTTAGTCATTGACTATTCTTGAACAAACAAACTTTACAGCTATATTTCAGCATGCAACAGCTGAATTTCATTGAGAGATTCAAATCTATCTTTTCTGGCTTCAACAGAAACAAAGTTTAAAGAAAATAAAATGACACCACATTGCTTGTATTAATCAACTCAGCAGTGAAAAATGTATGTTGTCAACAAAAAGTGTATTGTTAATGACCGCTATTAATTAGATAATTATTATTGTTTTCTGAATTTCATTTCCCACTGACTTCCTTCTTTACAATTCCAACCTCCAGCTGTGAATGTATGTATATTAAGTATTGGGGGAAGTCACCAACATAAAATTGTGGTAGAATAAATCTATTAGGTTTTCAGGTGCCACAATATTCTAAATTGTTTTTATTGCAACAAGCTAGGAATTGTTCAACTTATCATATGCATAAGACCCCAAATCTGAGAACCCTGTTTTCATTTTTTTAGTAGTTGTGGGATTATTAAGTGGGCTTTGGACAAGGTATTTAATCCTACTTCAGTTTGTGATGCATGAAGTGGTAATGACTGTGTGCTTCTAAGAGAAGCTTGGAGGACCAAAAAAATGAAATAGATGAATGTGTTATGTAGTGTTCCTCATTAGCTAGAATTTACACAACCTCAATGTTACTTAGCAGTTACATGACAGCATATTAATAATTCCTAACTGTTACAATACACTACAGTATCTAAATACTAACTTTTCTAGGAATCACAACATTCTTCAGAGCCATGAGAAAATTCCTGAAGGTCAAAGATGATTTTAAATACCATGAAAATAATAACAGCATTTTGAAAATGTTGAGCTGTAAGGACAAAGAAAGGTAGTTCTATTGCATTACTTTCTATCTATGCTGAAGTCATCTTCACATTTTTGCCAATACTCATTCTTTTATTTTTGGCTTATTGCTTCCTTATCTAGTCATGAAGGTTGAATCTGTGAAAGTATATGCCACAAGTTAAGCTATATTTAACAAACAAATACATAGTTTAGTAGCAAAACTGTGGGCATGGTTAGGGTGGGTGGTAACATGCTTTCAAAATAAGAATGTGTTAAGCATGGGCACATTTTCAATGCAAAATCTTTGGGTTGATGCACTGCAAGATTCCGAGTCATAAATCCTTTCCAAATGTATAGCAGGACAACTGTTGCATCCTTTTACTTAGCTAAATCCCTAGCATTTAGTTTGAAGCTCAAACATTTTCTAAGATACTCCAGTATAAATTAGATCATCTCCAGATATTTTGGCACTGTGAAGAGAGAAGCTCAAATTCACTTTTAATGAACCGTATTTTAATGTCAGCCTTTCCTATCTCCTTAAATGACAAAGAGCTCATCTGACTTTGTAATGAATCCCACAACTGTATCATTTTCAGCCCAGTCATTTATTGAGTCTACTGTCTGTATCTGTGCTGGTCTGTGGCAGCAGCAGGTTGACAGACTGAGTAAACTACACTGAAGATTGGTTAGGCAAGCTTGGAGCACTTAAGGAAATGTCACTGGAAACAGTAGGAAGTGTTGTAATGCAGACCTGTAGACAAAGAACAGGTTAACAAGGGCCTGGAGAAATAAAGCAATACAAGAATAGCCATAAAAATGGCAGATAATAATAGAAGGGATATAAATTAGAAGATTAGAATAAAAAATAATATAAAATATGTAAGGGAATTAAGCATCATCCGGTTTCAATCCAATGAACACTTACATAGGAGGCTTACAGTACAAAACTGTCCACATTTCTTAAAAGTACACCTTCTGGAATTTAGCCTATTCAGGGGGAAAGTCAAAGCAAATAACATTTAAGTTTCCTTAAATGTAAGTATGTGCTCCATAGCAAGCATGTATGGGCATACATATTCAGCCACGAACGAAATCAGTGGTGACCTCAACTAGCTTTGATGACACCAGATGATGAGATACACAGTGTGACATCATCACAAAAAGCTGAATTACATACAGCTTACCTGATATGCAAGTCTGTAAGTCATGGCATTTGTGTGATGACATCATCACACATGTTTTGTCATATGCCCATGAAACCATGCAACAAAATTTCAGTGACAACAGTTAGCCAAACAGTTCCTAAGAATTAGAAGAATAACTTGAAAAATGAAAAATATCCAGAACAGTGTGTATGATGGTCTTATGGATGTCATGTATGATGATTTTATGGTCTTATGGAACTTTAGAATTTGTATTTTGAACAAATTGCTTCCATTTTACAGGAAGAGGGAACAGCATGAAAATAGCAAATATATGTATTATCCTGTCTACAAAGACTTTCAAGCCATTGTTTTGGACATCTTGGAAGCATCTGTCTGACCATTACCAGCCACATAATAACTTTTAGGAATGTTATCAGCCAAGTTCCTATATGAATTTTCAGTTTGCAACTGAAATTACTGAACTGAGTTAATATGATCCAATAAAAATTCAAGCATTTGCTCATTGAACCTCTGAATCAATTCAAAGACAGCTGAGTCAATTTGATGTGTCAAACTGATCTGAAGAGCTAATTCAGCCACAACTATTTGCAATGGAATCTTCAAATCAAAACTTTGCACTGTCTTAACTTTCTTCATCAATTCAAATATTTCACTTAATGGCACAGAGTAGGGAAGGTGATTCATTGCCTGTGGATTGGATTTGGCATTCAGGCCCTCACTTGCAGACCTCTGAGTTCTCAGAGCCCTTTGCTAAGGGGACAGGGCAACAAATTTCACACTCACTGGGTGAGCTTTTAGAGTTTTGAGAGGTTTAAAAGACAAAATTAGCACTGAGAGCCACTGAAAAAGGACTCAAAATTTTGACCTCCATCCACTCAAATGTCATCACAATGCTTCCCTCCTCCCCTTCAAAATAGTCTCTCTAGATGCATTTGCTTAGAAATAGTGTCTAGCTAACAGGACTGTACATGAATCAGAAATGATGCAGAAGAATTACTTTAGACCTTGCACAAACATAGCACCTCTCTGCTACTCTTTAAATCAACTATTTTTTTCTAGATTTCTGAGCAGGCTTGTGCAGGGGGGGGGGGGGGAAAGATGCAGCTGCTTTAAAAGTCATAATCACATGATTATGTGTGATCAGGCCCAGTGAAGTGTCCCATGATGGAATAATGTGGAACTGCAAAACAACAGCAGCATGTCGGGCGATTTCATGATGATAAGACATGCTATTAATATGCTACTAAAATAAATGAGGAAAAAGTTATAAAATATTCTGAGCATGAGATAGAAAACCAAGATCATTCAGTATGTATAATGAAGACTTTTGTGGCACCAGTAGCAAGAAAGCAAGGCATATTATCGCATACATTTACTACAGATAGATCGCCCACTATCTATGTGGTCACTAGGAGTCAAAAATGACTTGGTGGCACATAATCAACCAGTTAATGAATTGATCAATCCATCAAAGGAACCACAAAGTTATTTGTTCTCTTTTGCTTCAGGAGACAAAGTTTCTGTTTAGAAAATTATGTCAAAGCAAATCTAGGACCATAAATTATTGAGAGTCATTAGAGTAATTTGGGTACAGCTAGTACAGTCTTACAAGGATGTTTTTCTCTGATGTTTTTACCATGACTCCTGATATATAAACATCATCACAGTGCAGTTTCAAGGATCTCAGTAATTAATTGGCAAAAAGTCCAATTATTAAAGTGGTTCATTTTCTAACAATTCACTCTCAAAGCACAGTATGAAGTAGTGGAGTGCAGCTTGAGTATTTTGATCATATGTCACAGCAGTATGCTTAACTATGTAGACAAATGTGTTCAAGGAGAACAAAACTACTCCATGGTCATTTTTTGCTTCTGTACTGAGAGGAAATCTTGACCTTGACACTGGGTGAAATGAAAACCATCTCTAAAAGGTGAATAATTGGCATGGAACACCTGCTTATTCAGGACTCTGCCAGTGCTCATAAAATAATCATTGCTGCCCTCTGCCCTTCATCTCCCTAGGAGATAGCAGTAATTCAGTGCCAACTGAACTGGTTGTTTAAATAACAACATGCCTTTATTTTTGCCTGCACTGCTCACATTCAGATAACTGCATCAGGATTTGGGGAACAGCTCTGTTTCACTAAAAAAAATGGATGCTTTCCAGGAGAATGCAAATTCTGGGAAACTCCTGATAATCAAGCTCTCTTCAAGTGTTCATCTAAATGCATGAAGGCTTGAAAATGAGTTAAAAAAAAATAGACCTTGATTTGAGCTTCACCCCTTACTGTGACTGATCTCCACCTACTCTGCTTACAGTGTGGAAGAAAATGTGGGTTTGTGTTTACCTGGATGCAAACTAGCTCTCTGGGCAATCTGGGACCCAAATAAGATAGGATCCTGGATTGGGCAGAGAGCCATATTCAGTTCAATATTCAACCTTATATGAGTACAGCTTTTCAGTGCCTCACTGTATGCTATTTAGTTTGAAGTTCTCATGAATTCAGATGGATGCTTGAAAAGAGTTTCTGTGTAGGCAATATTGAGCTAGACAGACCTGTTCTACTTTGACATAAGACAACCTCTTATGATTTAGCCTGTATCTCCATATTCCAAGTCCAAAACAAACCATTACACTTTGCTTTTATACTACTTTTAATAGAAAGTTTGGCTAAACATTGAATATACACAGAAGCAGACATGTAGATATACAATGATACACATGCTTTGGAGAACTTCAGGAGTGTGAAGAGCAACACCACAAGCTGCAGAAGTAGAGAATTACCATATTCAGCTGTGCATAGTTGCAAAGTTCCACATGATCAGAAATCTCATATTATCATGACTTCTAATGATGTAGAGGTCTGTACAGTGTTCAGCAAAGAAGGCTTTAGTAGCTGCTAAAATTGACAAGCACATATTTATCTCTTTTCCATTCCATAATGTTCACATGAATCTGTTTTCATGATACGAAGATCAACAAACATTTCTTTTTTATTCCAGAAGCCTGATTGATTATTCCAAGATCAATTAGAAAACATTGCAACATTTGCCAGAATCTAATTTGATGTTTATACGTTTACCTATTAAGATATGTCTTAATGTAACTCCATTTTGACTCCATTGGCCTTTTTTAAAAACTAATTTCCTGGCTGTTGTTCTTTAACAATATAGCCTGATAAAGAATTCTGGATAACGTGGAAGCTTGCACCCCATCTAATATGCATTTTCTTTTCTTTTCCTTTTGTGTTTGGTGCAATTGCAGTGAAAAGCTTGTAACTCACATTTCACATGAAGCATTTAGAGCAGAACATATGTCATGATTATTGGGTTTTATTGATAACTACCATCAATCCATTAAATTTGGAAAATCTGTTCTGTAAGTTAAAAGAACTTCCAAATAATTACTGTTCTCTGGAAATACTTTTTGTATTACCTGCCATCGTTATTAGCTGTACTGTATCTGTTTTATTAAATTCTGTATCTGAGATTCAATTGTCTATTCAATAGCTTCTAGCATTAGTCAGATAACAGGCTGACATAAATATTGATTTACTCTGACTGATAATAGAATCATTCTCTCCTAGGTACATGAAAATATTCTCTATTGAGAGGTATATTCAATAAGCATCTCTGTGTGATATGCATAATGTATGTGAACATGATAGAAGTATACAAGCATGATCGAGGTATATAAAATCATGTGAAGCACAAATAATGTGGAGAGAGAGAGTAGTTTTTTTCTCTCTCACACACAACACTGGAATTCAAGGTCATCTGTAATCCAAATGCATGGAGATTCATGACCAACATAAAGGAATAATTTATCACACAGCATATAGTTACACAGTGGTGTAGTATACTATAGCAGCTATAGTAATAGCAGCCAATCTGGATGATTTAAAAGAAGGTTCATGAGGACCAGGCTATCAGTGGATGCTTATATTGATAACTGGCTGGTGTCTACTGACTCATAAGCAGCATGCCTTAAATGCTGGTTGCAGGGAAGCACAGTAGAAAACAATCTAGTCCAGGCTTGTGAATTTCCTGAGCCTGCCCATCCATCTATCCATCTGTCCATCTATCCATCTATCCATCCATCCACAGAATGCTAGGCTCAGTGGATCTATGGCCTGATTCAAACTCTGATAATCTAATCAAGCTCTTCTTATATTCTGATGTGCAATGCATGTTCAGGATCACAGAAACCAAGGAGTAACTATTGCATAGGGGTGGGGTGGGGTGGGACTGTGTATTACTTATTAGTAATACCTTTTGGGCTATTGCAGCTCATGTAGTTTTGAAAGAGCTGCAGCTGTTGGGCAGAGTATTTTTGTCAGCAGTCTTTCAGTTGGTTTATAAAAATAGTTGTATTTGAGCCTGTGTGTGTTGCTTCAGTGCTTTCCACTTCAAATAAGTATGGGATTAATTGAGACCTGAAGACCTGTGGAAAGATGGTCTGTATTCAAGTGCTTTGCTAAGCCATCATAAATAATGTCTAATTGGAAATTTAAGCAGATTCTGATTATTATTAAAAGAGAATGGCTATACCTGGACATGTTGTAAAGGTTGACATTTATAGAGTTTGTTCCCTGGGACACATATGTAGACAGGCTTCCCTTTTACCTTGAAGAAGGAAGATAGAGCTGCACACGAATAAGTATAATGCCCAGACATTTGCTCTAACAAGAGCACTCACTGCTCCTCCTTGACCACGGTCTAAAATATTTGAAAATCTTGTGAAACTAGTGAAGGATCATTACTCACCTGCACCATCAGCCACTGGGCATAGGTTAAGAGTTCATCAGTGAATTCAGCAATGGGAGAAAGGCATTACTGCTTATATCACAGAGCTGCATAGTGTATCTCAATACTGCAGTTGAGGAGGATGTTTTAGAGGAGATGCTGGGGGATTGCTTGTCTTTGGAGTCAAGATGACAGACGTTGGTTAAGGAAACCTGGATGCTTTTGAGGCATCTATGTCCATAACCTTTCGCCTCATGAACCCTCTTCTATTAACTATATATTGCACGCTTTCCCCCCATAAAGTTGCATTGCTACAGACGCTTCATTCTAGCATTCTCTTAAGCATATTTGTCTCTGCTTTTTGGGAGTGTGGTTGTGTTGGGATTAAAAGGGAGACCCATACTTCATCATAAAGGAAATATTAAAATAGTTATACCGTGAGGTTTCTCAACCCCTCCCTCCCCCTCTAAAATAATAATAAAAAAAAATCAATATCCTTAACAGGCTATTGCAGAGATTCACATTCCTTTGCATTTCAGCCATACATACAGATAATAAAGACTTCTTCATCCTGGAATTTACAGTAAGGCTGCAGTGGGACAATACTGAAAGGAGTAATTGTGATAACTATGAAAATGTGTTGTGTTCGGTATATTAAGTGCATTTAATTTCTGTATGAATGGGACATGAGTCTATGTTAGTTCTCCTCCTCCTCCTCCTCCTCCTCCTCCTCCTCCTCCTCCTCCTCCTCCTCCTCCTCCTCCTCCTCCTCCTCCTCCTCCTCCTCCTCCTCTTCTTCTTCTTCTTCTTCTTCTTCTTCTTCTTCTTCTTCTTCTTCTTCTTCTTCTTCTTCTTCTTCTTCTTCTTCTTCTTCTT
This sequence comes from Python bivittatus, assembly GCF_059951505.1. NCBI lineage: Eukaryota > Metazoa > Chordata > Lepidosauria > Squamata > Pythonidae > Python > Python bivittatus. Next base: position 16,995,040 of record NW_028277035.1, read on the forward strand.
CTTCTTCTTCTTCTTCTTTAGCTGTACAGTTTCAGCAAGTAAACAGTTTTCTTAGTATGCTTTTGAGATTTTTCAACAATTCACTGGGATCTTAGTATGTCTCTAAGGAACTTTCCAGATAATATATCCTCTAAGGAAGTTTTTAAAACAAAAATACAGCATTTTTCCTCTTAATGTCATCACACAAAAATAGCACATCTATATTTTGCAATTCTTAAGCAGCCATCTGGTCAGGGGAAGTGGGAGGAGAAAAAAATTGTAACGCACAATCACACATAAACACAGACACAAACATATATTAGTCTTGCTTCCAAATTACATATTCTTCCTTTGTGCCCTACTGAAAGCACCAGATTATTATTTTCTTAAAAGAACTGCCACATGAGAAATAACAGGTGATTTCTTGTTTGGAACCCTTGAAATATTTCACATGTGCACTTTTATTTTCTACACTTGGCTCTATCAGACATTCTGCAGAATCATTTTTAACGGTTTTAGCCCCATGTTTTCATTTATTTGAGACAAAGTACAGTGGTACCTCGGTTCATGGCTTCTGTTCACAAACAATTTGGTTTGCGACCAGCACCGTTCGCAAAATTTTGCTTCCGTTCACGAACTCCGCATTGGGTGATGAACATGACCCATGGCCATTTTCCCTGCTGTGACACGTGGTCGTGGCTTCCTGTACGTGAGATCGCAGTCGCAGACAGACACTGGCTGTGAAGCTTTTTGGTGTGCTTTTTAGCATGGCTCCAAAGAAAGTGCAGAGCAAGCATGGTGGTAAAAAGAAAGTGCAGAGCAAGCATGGTAAGAATAGGGTTTTGGAGAAAATAACCATTGAACTGAAGAAGGAAATTGTAGAAAAGCATGAGTGTGGTATTCGTGTGACTGATCTGGGCTCGGAATACAAGATGGCAAAGTCGACAATCTTGACTATTTTGAAGAATAAAGATGCCATCAAAGGAGCTGATGTGGCAAAAGGAGTAACAATGCTAACCAAGCGGAGGACACAAGTGCTGGAAGAGGTGGAAAAACTTTTGTTAGTGTGGTTGAATGAGAAACAGCTGGCAGGTGATAGCATCAGTGAAGCTATGATCTGTGAAAAAGCCAGGAAATTGCACAGTGATTTACTGCAAAAAAAACCCCTCTACAAGTGCAACAAGTGAAGAATTTAAAGCCAGCAGAGGCTGGTTTGGTAAATTCCGCAAGAGAAGTGGCATCCACAGTGTGACAAGACATGGTGAGGCTTCTAGTTCTGACAAGGCTGCTGCAGAAACCTACAAGAAAGAATTCGCGGAATTCATGAAGGCGGAAGGATATGTTGCTCAGCAAGTGTTCAACTGCAATGAAACAGGGCTCTTCTGGAGGGTTATGCAGTGCAGGAAAAAACAAGTGACATTAGACAGATGTTTCGCCAAAACTCAGCCTGCAGCTAAGAGGCAAAGAAGAGAGGAAACCCCTGAAGGAGATCTCCCCAATGTCCTTTTGGAGGGGGACTCTCCCTCCAAACAATAACTGCCTCCCCACCCGGTTTCCTGTCCTCCACGCCAGAAGTTGCCTCAAGCAAGGTTAGTGTTCTCTCTCTTCATACTGTAATGTACTGTACTTTGTTTCATATTTTTGTGGTTTAAAAAAAAAATACATATGGTTCAGAACGGATTAACCATATTTACATTGAACCTTATGGGAAAATTTGATTCAGTTCGCGACCAAGTCAGTTCGCGACCAGAGTCGCAGAATGAATTAAGTTCGTGATCCGAGGTACCACTGTACACTATACCCAAACTATGGTACCTTTGGTGGAAGGTGTGGAAGGAGGACCATGAGAGACTGTTGACTGTTTGCTGCTGGTTATTGCTTGAGGGCTGATGACTGATTCCTCAGAGCTGTTGATGCCACCATTGTATGTGATTCAAAAATTGCTTGTTTTAATACAAGATAGAAAGAAATAGAAGAAATAAGAAATGGAAGAAAGCAAGTTTCAAAAGACCTTTCTGAGACAGCAAATAGGGAGCAGCAGTAGAGATTGGCACTATGCTGGGCAGAGGTCTTGAGGGGCATAATACAAGCTTCTATTCTTAGCCCTGTAGTGTTGAATATCTTAATCAGTGATGTAGAGGAGGAATAGGAAATAAGATGTGTAGATGTGCAGACAACAGAAAGATAGGTGGGCTAAAATCAAGCTTCAGAATTTTGACAATAAAGAACAAGAGGAAGAAATGAGCAGTATCAGTTTCAACAGAGATAGTTGCAAATTGCTCCATGTGGCTAAGAAAAATCAAAGGCATGAGTATGAAATGGTAGAAGCTACCCTAGGGAGCAGTACCTGTGAAAAAAGATGTGTTTTTTTCTGTCTGGATTACCACCTGAACCTGGACCCAAGACAAGAAACAATGGATTTCAATTATAAGGAAACAGAGCAAACATCAGGAAGACTTTCCTAACAATAAGCTTTGTTAGGAGCTGTTGACTGCCTTGGGAGGGTGGTGGATTCTCTTTTTCTAGAAGAATTTAAACAAGCAAACAAAAACATTTATTTATAATGTTGTAATGCCATCTCTTGGGAGTGCTGTAATACTAGATTCCTGTACCAGGCAGAGCTTGGACTAGATAATCTCAAAATTTAAATCTCCCAAATTTAAGCTCAAGCAGTCAATAGGCTTCCTCTGAAGCAGTCAGAATAGCTACATTTTGTTCAACAAGCCTGAAGAATGTGACAGCGCCATCATTAATGTGAGGTCATCTGAACTCACATAAAGCATGATATTTATTGTAATAGTCTTCCTTCTATATGACCACAAAGACACTGTCCTCACCTTACCAATTTAGCACGAAATTTTGCACATATCATTTATGCTTAGGCCTGGTTATTCTAAAGACCTAGCATGTAGCAGGTAGATTTATAACAAATATTACACAAAGCACTACCTGACTGCACATTATTAAATAAATTTAGGTTTTCAAGGCTGACAGACAACTATGGTTTATATCTTGATATTCTGGCTGGGTTTCTTAAGCTTTCCCTCTTTTGATAACATCAAGCAAGATTTTGATTTTAAAAAATAATTATTTGTATTATTTACACATTCTTTTGTTATAAATTTCTTATTAAAGTTTGTTTGCTAGGATTCTATCACAAGTATTTGGATAATAGATACATGTTGCTGTGCCAAAAATAAATTAATTAATGTCAAAAAGCCACCCAGAGTTTGTATAAATCTTCTAAATAAATAAATGCAGTTATTTTATTCATTAGACAAATTTTCCAAGACATACAGTTGCTGAAAGTGCAAGATTGATTATATATATAATTTTATATAATATATATTTATATATTATATAATATATAATTTTACATTATATATAATATATGATTGAATATATATTAAAGCTTTTAAACAAGAAGGTAAAAACTAACACAAACTAATAAAGAAGTAAGGAGGAAAAAGGAAAAAGAAAGAAACCAAAGAAAAAGCAAAAGGTAGAAGAAAAAAAAGTTGAGGGAAAAATAGAAAAAGAAAGAAAGAAAAAAAGATATAAAGAAGTGGTTTCCAATATTTTTTCACAGCAGTTATAAGTACAAATATATTTTAACCTCTCTCTCTAACGCTACATCATATTCTTCTTCTTTCTATAATCTAACCTGTTTAATCATCAAAACCATAAATCACAAGTACTTTTTTTTTTCATTTTTACACAAAAAGTCCATAAGAGTCTTTCAGTCACTTATAAATGTAGATAGTATCTTTTCTGTAATCAAAGAAGTCAATTTATCCATTGCAGCAAAATGTGTCAACTTCACCAACCATTCCTCCATAGTGGGTAACGTCGAATCTTTCCATCTCTGTGCATATAGTAATCTTGCCACAAGAATCATATATTGAAATAATTTTCCATGGCTTTTTTCTTACTGTTTGCCAATTAATCCTAAAAGGAAAAGTTATGGCTTCAACTGAATATTGATCTTTAAAACTTTTAAAAACTTTTAAAATTTTTAAAAACTTAAAAATATATCAAAGTATATATTTGAGTCGATTTTCTTTTTAGCTTTTTTACATGTCCACCAAGCATGATAAAATGTCCCTTCATACAGTTCACATTTCCAACATACGTTTTAAGTATCTTTATACATTCTAGATAATTTCTCTGGTGTCATGTACCAACAATACATCATTTTATAAAAATTCTCTTTGAGATCATAACACAATGTAAATTTCAACTCTTTTGACCACATATTTTCCCATTGATCCTTTCCTTGTGGTTGCCATGGTGAGAAAGTAAAAGGATGTCAATTACTACAGTAGAAGTAAAAGACAAGCTTCTTTATTTTTTTGTGTTTTGCTTCTCTCTGCCTTTAATACTTTAGTCCCAATTGGCTCTCCGTAGGCACAGTCATACAGTCTGGCTCATATTACTCTTAACTTCTTGTTTTGTAAAACCCACCAATTATTACTGTCCTTAAAAATAAACAATCAGCATTCCCATGAAGTTCTTAACTGTTAGTCTAATTAATTTTGCTATTTTCAAAGGCACTTTCATCAAAAAACATTTTTCCCTATATTTTAAAATCACTGTCCCACTTGTCCATTTGAAACTTGCTTATATCACAGTTTTGTTAAACTTTTTGCTTTTAAATTAAAATCCTTTAAGATAACATTTTTTTCTCTCTTCTTAATTTCAAAAAGAAGGCACTCACCAAGAGTTTTTGATCTTCACTGCTGTTCAGAATCTCTCTCTTACGTTGTAAACCAATTAAATCATAAAGTGATTAAGAAGGTGAGACTTTTACTAGTCAAAAGTCCATAAAGACTGCACAGCATTTTAGGGCATGCTGTAAATCCCTCGACCCTCAAGCTACTCAACCCAGGATTGACCACAAGAAACTGAATTCCTGCCACCTTCTCATGAGGAGCAGCTCTTCCAAAGCACAAGAGGGTAATCCCCTGATTTCTCCTTCCTCTGGAGAAATTTCTGTCAGACAGAACTGTCTCCTGGCTGGCAATTCCATCGCTGGGCTGTCTCTGCTTGCAGAGCTGCTCACGGAGATGTCTAACCGGCCATAACGCCTCACCTGGAAGCTCAATCACAATATATTCTGACATCAGTTACATGTTAGAAGGCAGGTGAGAATTATATCTCAAATTGTTCCATTGATTCTAAACTGTTTCTAAACACAACATAAAATGATATTAATATTTTTAAAACCCTTCATTAATTGGAACCAGAACTCTTGTAGAATTGCCTGTGTCATGTCATTCTATCTATAGCAGAGGCACATGTGGTCTGCTCAAGGACACACTAAGCTTTTTATGGCAAGTTGAGGGCTATTCTCCAAAAGTGGGTGGGACTAGAATGCAAGGTAGTTCTGAGTTGGGGAGATCATGTAGTAAAACTGATTCCATAAGATTCTGGAAGTTTTAAGGCAAGCATTTTCTCTTTAAATATTGTCCAAATCCTCCAAAATGCAAGAGATATTCTGGGAGTCACAAAAAGGGATTTTGGTGGGCTGTTAATGATACTTTTTGACTCCCCAGCCTATACATAACAGGTTCTTCCTGCTGAATGAACTATGCAAAGACATTTGTGTGGAGCCACCATGAACCAAGGGGGCTTATCTGGCACCTAGGGTGTTTGTGTGTGTGTGTGTGTGTGTGTGTACGCGTGTGAGTGCATGAGAGAGAGAGATAGAGAGATAGAAAGATTAATTCCTGAAGATGATCCTTCAAGGCAAACTAGGTTGACATAATCATTAATCGATTTTAAAAGTGTTACTGTGCTTATGTTCCAAGTCTCAGAAGGGACTTTTGTACTGAGCCCATAGTGAACTGCTAATAATGTTCAGGGGCCACTAGTTGACTTGGGTTATGATTCTAAAGAATGCAGATATGCAGTTCATTTATTGTCTGCATTAGAAGGTCAATATATCATTCACTTTGTATTTTTCAGATTTGGTTTTAAGATACATAAAATAAGAGTTCATTTCATTTTTCACCTATAACAAATGGAATTTTTGTATGCAAATTCTCCCAATATGCATAGTTGTTACAGAACTTTCCCTGATTCAGGGTTTTAATAATAAAATCCTTTGATGTAAACTTTCCCCTCCATAAATAAGCTTCTTCTGTAAACACATCAAGAAACATACATTCCTTTTCATATACAACTCTCACCCAAAGATTGGAAGATATCTGTTCTAAATAAACATATATATGATTTTGCTATCTGAGAAAAGATTTACTTACTGAATATATATATATATATATATATATATATATATATATACACACACACACACACACACACATACACACACACATACATACATACACACACACATACATACATACATACATACATACATATCAGCAATACAAAAAGGATTTTTCCCCCCTACACTATAACATCATTAGATCAATTTTTTGAAAACAGGCCATTTAATTACATTAAAGCTTAGAACATTGCCCACGTTAGAGTATATTTACAGCATTAAAAATAAAAACAACATTCCACTGGAAGGGAAACAAATGAATCATTGAATGTTGGGAAATAAGGCACCCTGAGAAGTCACTTATGAAATGATGTATTTTTTGTTTTTTAAATTGGGGTTTGGCAAGCAAAAGGCATATAGTATTTTTTATTACATGGGGTTCATGCTCAGTGATGGGGATTAAATTGAATATTGATTTTTGAGAAGGTGTGACTGTGCTGTTAAAATAATAATAAAAATGAAACAAAGGTAAACAATAGGAGAATTGAACCACCACATTTTTTTATGCTTTTACAAAAGACAGCAAGGTCTGTCTTGGCTGTGATCAACATTTGATAAAATTTGGGTCATGTTTCTACAACACTTTCTCCAATTCCTTTTCAGTACTTTGTATTTAAGGTATATCAGAAAAGTTTGCACCAGTCTTCAAAAACAGCTATCGTTGCTGGACTACACCCAAATGGAACATAAGGCTAATTGTGGGCTGTGATGTCTGTATTCTTGCTGAAATTTTGTGACAACTCCAATGATATAAAATGAGCCACTTATTGTAGATGCACATGCAGATATATGCAATGCTATAAAAATGAGTCTTTTATCTGATGGTTTGATTTTTATCCTGCTGTTATTGCTTGTTGTATGCCACCTAGAATCATTGTATGAGACGGGCAGCCATATAGCTTCTGTAATTCATATAAGGCAAATAAAATTAGTAAAACAGTCAAATTACAGCACAAGATCTACTTAACCAGAAGCGAAGCTTCAATCAATTAGTTAGGCAAAAGAAAATGAAGGCCATGAAAGCATGATGGACTTGTCTTATTCAGTCAGTTAAAACAAAGAACTCATCCCTTTTCTGATGTATCGCTGCAGGAATGCCTGGCCCTGGCCTATGTCAGCTGGATAATTTTATATTGCCAGAAATATGGAAAAACAACTACAGGGAACTCTACACAGACAGCTCAGCATCTAACAGATCCCCACATATTGACATGGAAGAGCTGCCTTTTTGGCAACCAGTAAAACCCAAGGAAGTTATGGTTCTAATTTCTCAGCTTAAATCCGGGAAGGCACCAGGGGCAGATTCTATTATACCTGAGCTAATTAAAAATAATACAGCATGGTGGGCCCCTATATTGGCATCACTTTCCACAGCAATTTGTAAATCTGGCTGTATACCTAAGGACTGGGATCTAGCGATCATTGTGCCTATACATGAGAAAGGGAATAAGACTGACCCTGCCAATTATTGACCTATAAGTCTTCTTAATATTATAAATAAACTTTATGCAAGATGTCTTCAGTGGAAGCTTAGAAATTGGATGAAACAGGAAGGGCTATTGGAGGAGGAACAAGCTAGTTTTAGGGAAGGTTGTTCAACAATTGACCAATGTCTTATACTTCAACACCTTATCGAGAAATACATCTCTCAGAATACTGCTTCATTTTATGCAGTCTTTGTTGATCTTAAGGCAGCATTTGACTCTAGACCTTGGATTAAGCTATGGAACAAGCTATATAATATCACCATTGATTGCTGACTGTTGTTTCTTATTCGTGCATTACATGAAGAAACAGCACTTCTCAAAGACACCTGACAACACCCATTCCAATTACCAAGGGTGTAAAAATAGGCTGCATATTGGCATTTCTCTTATTTAATTTTTATATAAATGATGTGTTAGATCAGCTGAAGAATTTGAACATCCATCCATCCAAACTAGTAGAGAGACATATTACTATACTGTTACATGCAGATGATCCAGTAATCCTCTCAAGAACACCCATTGGACTCAAAAGAGCTTTGAACACCTTTGTACATCATTGTAAAGAGAAGCAGCTGGAAATCAACTATTCTAAAACTAAAATATTGGCATTTGCAAATCGGCCCAAAAAGCACTCTTGGACTATTAACAACCATGCCATTGAACAAGTGCAATGTTTTCAATGCCTGGGGGTAATCTTCCAGGTTAATGAAAATAAAAGGGCCCATGCTAACTATGCTTCATAAAATGCACATAGGAGTGCAGCAGTTATTTTAAGATTTTATCATTCCAGAGAAGGTCAGTATATACCTGCAGCCACTGAGGTTTTTGAGGCCAAGCCCCTAACTCAATTACTATATGGCACGCAACTTGGACCACCCCCCAACCTTGACCTCTGGAACTTCTTCAATCTAAATTTTTAAGAGCAATTCTCCAAGTTCCTCACTGTGTCTCTAATGCTTCACAAAGCATGGAGGCTGGAATAGTGAGAGTGGAGACTAGAATATGGCAAGCTGTGTTACACTACTGACACTTTTCCTTATAGGCTTAGCTGCAATGACATTAGAAGAAGGATTTCAAAGTGGGTGGAAATAAGCAGCTTACAACAAGCTCTGTCTCCTAGGACTTTCCCCCACTTACTATCTCTGGGCTATGAGCAAGCAAGGGCCACACTTAAACAATATCTTAAGTGTCAGCTTCCCATGGCAGATAGCCAGAGATACATTCTGGCACCAGCACTGTATCTCACACAGCTTAACACCCAAATCAGAGAAAGGTCTTTGTAATGCTCTCTTTTCAACCCTTCTAGCTGGAAGATACAAAAAGATGCTATATTCATTATGAGTATGTCCTTGTGACTCAGAACAGGTAGAAACTATTGAACCTGTTCTTCTGTATTTCCAGTTTTACACAGAATCTCAAAACACCCTAATTACCCCACTCCTGACCAACAAAACAGGATACAGCAATCAACAGTATAAGCAGTTTCTACTTTCCGACATCAACCCTGAAATAGCATATAAGGTTGACAGGTTTTCCATGATGACATGCAAAATCAGGCAAAGAATAATTAAGAGCAATTGAATCTGCCTGGATATGGATATGGATAGCCAAAAATGGCTCAGATTCAGCATTAACCACTGGCTACTCTTTCACTTCTTTTATGCTTTGGTGCATACATGCCATGTTGACTATTGTACTATATTCTTCTCAGGTTTGACAGGGATCTATAAGAGAAGTTCATAAATCTTAAATCCCTTTTGGATAATGCTGTTGTTTTATTCACAGATATACATGTGTGTATTACCCAGATTGCAATTTTTAATCTTTTTCTTGTTGCATATGTGTAGTTTGAGCAAGCCCCTTAGCATATTTTGATTAAATATTGTCATTTAGCCAAAATTCTTTGTCTGTATGTACTTTTCCTAATTATCCTGATATTGTCAATTTACTTTTGGATATTCTGGATATTTGAATACCAATTTCCTTGTGCTGTTTAATGACCGCAATAAAGGTATGTATGTATGTATGTATGTATGTATGTATGTATGTATGTATGTATGTTCTGTAAATAAATAGATAAATAAATCCTCCTTCCTTCTTTTCTGGTATAGTTTAGAAGAGATTGGGAATATTGCTCTGTATTCATTGCAGAATAATTTCTCATTACATCTGAACTAAGAGGAGCAGCTATTTTTTATTATAATTCACCTGAACAAGTCACTCTTGTTCAAGTAACACTTTATTTCAAGTTGGCTCATTTGGACAAACTATAGTTCTCCCTAACAGCTCTTTGTTGAACAAGGTATACAATAACTCCTCTCTTGTGTCCTCTTAACAGAAAGAAATGGAATCAGCCTTACCTGTAAGAATATTATTGTTCACCCAGCATTGCAATTAGTAAGCCTATATGCACCATAGGTGTTGCAAGATTAATGTTTTTAATAATAACAGAACAACATTTTGTTTCTATGGGCTTTTCCCCACTGCCCCTAACAACATGCATCTTTTTTTTCCCCTGCCATTTCCCCATGATAATGGTCTCATTTGTTTTCAGCCCATAGTTGAGATAAGCTTAAGTCTTTCTTAGTTATGCCAGGAAAATTTCCCCACATTAAGTGAAAGCATCCAACAATCGCCAGAAGTTCTGTTATGGTTCACCAACCATTATATTGGAGGTAGTCAGGTGATCAGTAGCAAGTGGGACCAAAGAGGCACTTATTGGCTTTTCAGGCACACACTTGTCTTCTCCAGTCATTGGTCAGTCTCTCCTCTGCCACCATTTTGTTGTCTCCATAAAGAGTTCAACATAGTAGTGCTTTTCCAGTGGTTTATAAGAGCTATGCAATAGAGCTATCACTATTTAAGACTGCTATCAGCCTTCAATAGTTAAGTATGTTAACTCTGTGACCCTTACTGGTTTAGTGTGAGCCAGAAATAATATAACAGTAGAATGATAACACAATTTCCAATCTGAACAGAAACCAAAGGACAACATTTTTTGCCTGTATGAAGAAAATGGAAGGAAATGGATACATCCTAAATAAAAGTGCTGTTTTTTAAATTCTATTTAATTAAAAACAGTAACAAAAACCAGCTCAAGTTACTACAGCATGGAGTATTGGGAGCAGGGCATAGGAAAGAATTTAGACAAGATGAACAGAAACTTCCAGCCAGACCAGTCCCATTTCTACTTTACAGCCATATGTTTTTTCTACCAGCTAATGATGTGTTGAAAGGGAGGGCAGGAAAGTCATAGGAATCAACCAAATGTTTTGCTTATTGTGCTACATACATATAATCAGGATAGCACCATTTGACGGTAACCTGGAATAGACGCAATAAAGGCAGGATGGGGAACAATAACAGTACATTTCATGCCAGCATAATTTTCTGTTGACTCAAGGATGGATGGATAGCACTTTAACTCAGCAGTGGAACAAACCCCATTGCCTTATGTAATTGATAAAAATAGATAATTTCCCAACATTTTAGAAGTTTGTTTTCTGTTTGGGTGTGTTTACTATCTTAAGATCTGAGTATGATCTTAAAAGATAAGACAATTCAGTTAGCACAAGGGAAGAAACTCTCAGTAAATATACTTTCTTCTGTATATGATCAAAATAATAATGTCTGAAGAACTTGCCTGAAAATATAAAATTTGGCATAACCAGACAAGCATTTCACTTATGGTGCCTTGCATGAGTTGTACTCCACAAGATCAGACCAATACTTGGAAGAGTGAATTTGTTTTTGCCCAGCATTAGCTGCATTTATTGGTCACAAGTATCTACAGATTTGGTAGAGATTTGACAGCGAGCTTATTCCATAGCCCCCCAAGAATCAATAACGCATCAATGAGGGATTGAATTAGTTTAGAAAGCGTATTTCAGAAATTTCCAAGAAAAGCTTGTGTAGCCATGGATAAGATTATGTAAACTGCTAATCATCTCTAAAAAGGATCTGCAGAAAATTCCTGTCCCATAAGAGAGTACTATTATTACTTAATACATAATGAAAAAGTACTTTCTGGTTAGGGAGCTAGATGTTAATTATTGTTTTTTTTTTCAGCTTGCTCCTTGTTGGAAATATGCAACAGGGAATACTTAAAAAAAAAAGTAACAAATGGAAAAAGTATCTAAAGCAATTATTCTTTCATCATTTTAAATATTAGACTTTCATGTGATTGTTGCATATGATCCCTTGACCAGGTATTTCTTATAGCTCATGTGGGCTGAAAATAAGAAAGGAAGAATTAGTGTCAGGAAGGATTAGAATATTCATAGGCTGTTTGAAGTACATTGGGTTCTCTCCAGTTCATCTAATACATTCCTGAATTATATTACAATTTTCTCTATCTACAAAACATCCCACAAGCAGAACAGGAGGACAAAATCCTCTGCGTTAACAACTGCCATTCCTCAGAACTTGTGTTTAATGGTAAATGGCATCTGGTCCTAAAGGAGCACAATGCCACCATAAGAAGTAGCCATGAAATTATTTATTCCCTTTAAATCCATCCTAGATAGACACCAATTTCACATCCTAAACTGTAGAAAATTCTAGTCCATGTGTTAGTGATATAAAGAAGGGCTTTATACTATCCAGTAGTATGACTTTGTGTTCTATTCTGACAACCAGGGGAATCATCTAGAAACTAGAAGGTGACATGTTTTTAGCATTGAAATGCAGTTAGCAAAGAAAGGGAGAAAAAGAATAAGCAAAACTGCCCATTTACTTTTGCTTCCTCAGCTCTTCCAGCGGGGTGATAGGAGGCATTGAAAGGCGAGTCTAATTTTGATCTGAGAAAGAACAGAACAATAGGAGAAAAAGGATATTACTGAGTGCTGAGATATATTAAAAGATACCATTAGGGAATCACTTGTCCTTTTCAGTTTCTGATGAAACGGAGTCAGTGGAGACGTGCATCCATTTCTAAAACCATATTCAGGGGTTATATTAACTAGACAATCATACCATGCAAGCTCTGGGGGAAAGTCCCTGTCACCCAGGATGTTCATTTCAGAACAAGTATCAGTAGGTAGAACAGAGATATCTGTACTGAGGACATCTATTCAGTTCCATGTGATCCTGCACTCAGCTTATGGTTGAACTCATGCAGATGCATATAAAGCTGCAAATGGTGACTTCCTCAGAGCAAATGTCCCCCAGCCATCTGTCCTCAAATGATGTCATTGATGTGGCATCCCGAGGACAATGCATCTCTCCACAGCTTGCATGGCAAGCTATTCTCATTAATAAAATGTCTGAATAAGGCTCAATGCAGATTTATGATAATGCATCCTAATGTTCAATCAAACAAACCTGTCGGCTTTACCAGTAGAAGGGGATTCTGACCTAAGATGTTTCTTCAATTCTGGGGGGCAATGCCCATTCGAATGTCTTTATGCATTATTTTATTTTTCTTTATTTTCAGGAATATATTCTGTCCTTCAGGGAATTAACCAAAGCCATCCTTCAAAGTAAGGGAACTACTTTTTGAGGGGGAGAGGGGTGCCTTTGAGTCAGTCTTGACTCCTGGCAACTGACCGGACAACTCCCTGCAGTTTTCTTAGCAACATTTTTGGAAAGGGTTTGCCATTGTTTCCTTCCCAGGGCTGAGAGAGAGTGACCGGCCCAAGGTCACCCAGCTGGCTTTGTGCCTAAGGCAGGACTAAACTTCACCATCTCCCAGTTTATAGCCTGCTGCCTTAACCACTACACCATACTGGCTCAAGGGAACTACAGCAGCACTAAAACTATTTATTTTTTAATTTATTCAATTTATAAGATACTTCAGTCTTCATATAGTATACACTCTTGCCCTTCTGATTTTAGACAGCTTTTGCTGATTTAGTGACATTGTTTTGTTATTTTTAAGTGAGATTATATTTTAAATTTAACTATAAACGGTGTTTGATATTTGCTAAGAAAACATCCTTGTGTGCATATACAGATATATTCAGAAGAGTAGTAGAATTTAATTCCAGTTGCTAAATTTCACTTCTCTTTGTACTGAACACTCATTTAGCATGACTAATATATTGTTCAGCATTCATAAAGAGCTTGACAGAGCTGCCAAAATTCACGTTTTCAGAAGAAGCAAAAACCAAGCTAAACCAAAGCATCATTTTGCTCTGGGTTGCTTTCAAAGCATTTCTCAACAGTCTGCTGGACACTTCTGAAAAGGTGTCACTTCCAAGTGCAAATTATACAGGCTGTAGCTTTTAAGAAAGAGGACTTTTAACAATTCTTTTGTGAAAAGAAGTGTTAAGAAAGATAATTTTTTATTGCAACTTTTTTTTCCTTTTTATTGTGTTGTTACAAATCTCGATACATTATGTTATTTCAGTACAATGATATTTATATGACATAATTACAAATTCTAGACATTCTATTATTTAGATAACTTTCAGTATTAGAAATAAAGAAAAGAAGTAAAAATTTTATTAATATTAGCTGCAATTTTGGATATCAGTATTATAAGCGTTAAATTTCATTCAAAATTAATTATAACATTGGAAAGGAAAATACTTGCATCAAGGTATTTGCTATATAAAAGCAGAGACGTCACCTTGCCAACAGAGATCTGCATAGTCAAAGCTATGGTTTTTCCAGTAGTAATGTATGGCTGTGAGAGCTGGACCATAAAGAAGGCTGAGCGCTGAAGAATTGATGCCTTTGAACTGTGGTGCTGGAGAAGACTCTTAAGAGTCCCCTGGACTGCTAGGAGGTCAAACCAGTCAATCTTAAAGGAAATCAACCCTGATTGCTCATTGGAAGGATTGATACTGAAGCTCAAGCTCAGATACTTTGGTCACTTAATGCGAAAAGAGGACTCTTTGGAAAAGACCCTGATACTGGGAAGGATTGAAGGCAAAAGGAGAAGGGGATGGCAGAGGATGAGATGGTTAGATAGCATCATTGAAGCAATGAGCATGAAACTGAGCAAACTCAGGGAGGCAATGAAGGACAGGAAGGCCTGGCACAATATGGTTCATGGGGCCACAAAGAGTCAGACACGACTTAACAACTGAACAACAACAACAAAATTTGCTATATAATAAAGGTTTCGGTCTTAAGCTAAATTATTTAAAATTAAAGTCATTGCATTGTTACTTGGTGTATATATAATATTAATGAAAGGAAAAAATAGAAAAACAAAATAAAATACCAAAAAAAGGAAGAGGAAAAAAAGAGAATAACATTTTTTAAAAAAATCTATTAAGTTTCCGACTTCCCCCTATTCTTCTGTGTGTTCTTCCAATGTTGCTGTGAACCTCCAACTTCATTTTTGTTCTTTAGAATGTTCTTAAAGTTATATCCTTTTTTACTAAAAGTAAAAAGTAGGTGGAAATGAACATAATACATGGGAGAAAGATCACAGCTGAAATTATTTCCCAATGTAATACAACTGCTTATCAGAAATATGGAAGCAGACTGGTCTTTGATCATATTCTAGGGCAGCAGCTTAAAACATTTGGATGTAAAATCATATTTGGTTCATTTTTATAATAAAAATAGAAGAAATAATTTCTTCCTTAAATTTTTGTTCATGAAACATATATAGATTAGCCTCATAATGCAGCTGTTGAATCAGTCGTCAAAGAGTGCAAGTGTGAATTACGCTAATTTCCTAATTAATTTAATGATATATTTTTCCTATCATTATCAAACTCATTCATTTCTGTTCTGGTAATTATTATTCAATAGTTTTGTCTTTATTTTGCTTGGGAATTTTAACTTAGGAATTGTTAGTAAACCTTAATATAGTGATGTTAGTAAACCTTATTATAGTAGTATATTAGTAGTTGGTAAACCTTAATATAGTAATATAGTAATATAGACAAAATCTCCATTCCACCAAAATATTTATTTATTTATTTAGTCTTTTGAAATATTAATTGCAATGAATAAATAAATGGATTCCATCATTTCTGCTCAGTTTTGGAGATTCCTCTCTTCTACTGATATCACTGTCTTCAGCAAGTCCTTGACTATTTGCAGAAGTGTTCCTATACTGAGGAGAAAAGTCAGTAGCACTAATGCCTAGAGTTATTAGTTATAGCAGCAATAGTATTATTTAACATAACAATACTATAACATTTACTTATCTACACAAGATATCTGAAGTATTTCATTAAACAAATTGTCTATTGCTTTTATCTAAAATATCACTCTTCGTAAAGATTCTTGTAAGTATACATCCAAGAACTGAAAATACAATTGGTCTGGTGCAATTAATTTTCCATTCTGAATAGTTATCACAAGATCCTTTTAGAGCTTTCATTTGCCGACCACAAAGTTGTTATAAGTGCTGTTTGAATATAAATTGCTTCAAACTACTGTTTTGGAAAAAGGTATACACACAGGATACATATTAGTTATTTAAAATACATGCACTTTTCTTGTGATCATTACACATGCAGGGAACATGTAGATAGAGGTCCCAATTTTGGCAGCAATTTTTAGCCTAATCCAACATATCTGGCTCCATTTTCTACCAGCCCTCAAGTAAATAAAATTTTTGCATTCATTTCTCAGAATATGTACATAGATTTATGTGCAGTGACTGCAAACTATATGGAAAGTACTCATGTATGTCCATCAGAAATTCCTTTCCTATTGTACAGTGGAAAATGTTTGAGAATATACTGCCTAAGTGATTTGTGCACACACAAGGATTATATTGGTGAATTTGTTTTGTGGACCAAAATATTGTATGTTTTGCCCCAACTGACTCACAACCCCAAATTTTGGGTTATTTGGAACACTCATAGTTATTTAGTTTATGAGCAAAGCTTGCACAAATAAATATGATGAATTCTAAATTGCATTTTCTGCATATATGAAATTACTCGGACTCTCACAATATTTTAATTTTACTTGTTTTGTTTAAAAAGTATCTTAATTTACACAATCCACACACTTACTTAACAAAATATGCAAACCTATACTATATATATTTCAACATTTTGACATGCTGATAACACAAATGAAAGATGAATATGTGCTGCAAATCCATCAAAACCATGATGCAGTATGAAATTCACACGTATAGCAAAAAAAAAAAAGTTGAGACTTTAAGCATTTCCACACTCGCAGCTTACAATGTCCTCCAGCCATTGCTGCGATGAAAGCTCACTAATAAAAACAAGCTTTATATCACTCTAACAATGGTTGGCAAAAGCTATAAATCTCTTGTGCAGAAATACTCTTTAAGTGAATGTAAACCAACATTGCAAATGAAACTCACTGACATTGAAATAAGATGGATTTTCTGAAAAGAAAGAACCTTACTATTCAGGACCATTTGCAACTTTTGTGCATGGCAACTTAGCAAGCAAGAAAAGTCATTCCACACTGCAGTGCTTCCTGTCCACATTCATTTATATGTCCTTATCCAATCAAGTGGGTTCTCTTATGTCAACGTAGGTGGATGTTTCACAGCAAATCAGCCTTTATGACCACTTGTTAAATCACTTCTAGTTCTTCCCACTGTCAGCACACCCAGCTGCTATCTATATCTCCTTGGCATAAAACTGTTGTGTATGTAAACATTTTTACCCCTTATAGAAACAAACCCCAAGGGGAATTAAAGTATGTTCTATTACCTTGGAGAAACAAGGTATCTATTCTCTGGGCCAGCAGCCAATCTTGATGTTTCCCTGCCAAAATGGATTCTAGTGACTGGCATGAGTTTTCCTATCAGGCGCAGCACCGACTCTGCAATTAAATTAGGCAGTCAATGTAGTATATTGGAAAGGAGCTATGGACTGTGATGTGGAAATGCTTCTCTGACCCATTCCTTTTCTCTCTGTTCTGTTCTGTTATAAAACTTAATACCTTCTCTTTCCTTTTGATCATGCAATGGGTTCTTTCACTTAACTTTTTCTACCAATGTGAAAGTGTATTTAAAAACATGATTTCATATTTTTGTTCCATAAACATGGATTGGAATGAAAAGCAAAAATAATTGAAGAGGTAAGGTTGTGTTTCATACAGCAGACTAAATTCTTCAGGTATCCTCATTTGATGGTAATCTATATCATCAGGGATTGTTGGGAATTTCTTGGCTTTACATATCTAAGCAAACTGGCATATAATTATCCTTTCAACAATTTGTGTCTTGAAATGTTTGACATAATATTAGTTATATACAGATACATGTTAATTTTAATGTGCTGGTTTATGTGAATATTGAATAAAACAAACTTACGTTGGAATACAAACTAAAATGTCATAGACTGGATTTAATTGATCTGGCCATCCCTACTGCCATTCGAAGTAAATGATCCGTTTACTCTGTATGAAAATGAATAGACAGTCGTCCATAGGAAATAAAGCTTTAAACTGGAGACAATATGGGAATAAAATCCTCTTGCTATCCCTGATAATAGGTGGCCTGGCTTTCACCAAGATACACTTTGGGAAGTAAAATGCATCTATGATTACAAAAAAACCCACAGCATTGTTTGCATTACACAAGCCCTCTTTGCACATTTTCATAATGAAGGATACTCTGCTGGTATATTATGACCATTCTTTTCTATTCAATCCACTTGATGGTCCAGTTGAATATTTCTCTGATATCCTTCAAGTACTTTCAACTTTCACTTTATTTTTATAAGACAATTTCACAGCTGTTTCTTTTCAAACTTGACTTTCTTCAGCTTGCCAGTTGTCAGGTGGTATTGTTGCTTAGGAACCTTGATGTCATAATAGCAATTTTGGACATTTTGACAATGCAAGGAAGTTTTACAGGCTTGGTTATGTTTGGTCCATAGAAAGAAACGGGGGGGGGGGGAACCCCAAATAACATTTTGGAACACTGATTTGAACCCAGGAGAGCAAAATTGAAGCAAAGTGATGGACTTATGAAGGGGGGAAAGGTAGGGTACCTGATGGATAATAACTTTGTGGATGCCCAAATTTCACTGCTGTTAAATTCAATTGCTGTTTAAAACCATCTTCTGGAATGGTAGATTTGTAAATAAACAGAGATTAGGATAATTCATTAATCCTTTGTCTCCTGCCCACTCATTATTTCACTAAGAAAATAGGCTATTTCCTTAGCAGCCAAGTGTGCATTAACCTCCAAGGACAAAGCCAACATTTTAATTGGCTTCCTTTGAACAAAGGGTTTATAGCCCTGCATAGAAAAGGAACATTTCCAAACCTATTTCGTTATTTCAAATGTAGTGGCCACAGAATTAGAATTAAATACACTGTATTCATTTTTGTCAGAGCAACTGCTTTTAGGAAAGTAGTAAATCAGCAAATATTTTGCCTTTCTAGAGTAATGTGGATTTAGTCAATTACAAATATTAAAACATTGTTTCCATACAGAGGTTTGCACATTTCCCAGTTCCTGTCTCACATTCATCCCTTGTTGGCTTAATGTTACTTTCAACCCCACACATAGTCTTTCTCTATTTTGTCTACTGGTCCTCAACCTTTGCCAGGATCCACAAGGAACAATTTTTAAGTTATTGTGTAATGCATTGTAATGAAATCATATTATTTTCTTAACTGTGGGATGCTTGAGTTAAATAGGATTGCATGGAGAAAGATGGGGTTTACCACATCTATCAAAAGGAGAATTTATTTCTGACTTTGCATCAAAGAAAGAGGAACATCAAGAATGCAGGTAGGTTTTCCATAGTCTATTAGCCAACATCTTCTTTCTGTAAGGTTTACCCCGTTCGTCCAGAGAAACTCTCGTGACACGTGTGTTCAACAAAGAAGTTTACTCGAGCGTAACTTAATTACAAACAAAGCCAGGACTGGCTTGGCACATCTTGTGATACAATTTATAGTTCTCCCCTTCCCACGCTTTGCCCCGTTGCTATGTTACAAATCTCTTGGTGTAATCCCCCCTTCCACCGAAATGGCAGATCCAGTTCAGTTCTTTTTGTCCCTTGATTGCTCTGCCCCGCTGGCGTAGTTGTGGTTCCTCTTGGTTCTTTCACTTGCACACAAAGCCGGGGTTTTCCAATCACGCGCTGATCGCTTTTCCGCGAGCCGCTGCTCAGCCCTTTGTCTTGGCGCTCGCAGATAATCAGCGTCGATACAAAATATCCGCTTCTGCGGTTTTTTGTTAAGCGGTCTCAGGTGGCTCATTAATCAGGCACGGCTTTCACTTCATCTTTTTCCCTGGCTTGTGGGCAGGCGGTAGAACTGACTCAGCACAGCTGGGCAAAAACTAGCCGTGCCGCACCAGCTGAATCTGACACTTTCTACATTGGTTTTTCTGGGTATAGCACCTAAACAGGTTGTCCCAGTAGATCCAGGTCCCTTGAGCATTTCAATGGGCTGCTCAGGAAGGTGACAGCTAATCACAGCAGGTTTCTCAGTCTTTTCCCAAATCACCTGAGTAATCTTATCACCTGCTTGACAGCATAAAAGATGTTTTGATAGATTGTATAAAATCACTTTAATTCCTCCCTGGTAGTCAGCATTAATTGCTCACCCCAACAGAGTCAGTCCTTTAAGAGTCAAACAAGACTGAGCAACTATCCTCTGCCAGAATCATCTGTAGCTAGCCATAATGATGCCAAAATGTGCATTTTAACATCATAGCATATTTTCTGTCTCTTATGTATTTATGATGTTGCAACACAGTTACAAAAAGGATAGATATGACATTGCAAAATGAGTTTTGTCCCTTGTTTCCATTCTGTGGTTGCCCATGCTTTCCAAGACAGTTGCTATGTTTTTGTATATTTGTCAGTGATTTCCTGTAGTGGTGATCAGAAGGGGCTTTGTGGAGCATTAAAAAAAAAAAAAAGGACTTTTTGGATCCCATGAAGATTGTGTATCTTACTTCTACTAGAATTGTTATTTAAAAAACAAACAAACAGAATTTTCCATAAAATGCTCTATCGCCCCACCATTCCTTGGACATCTTTATTTAAGTACAAGGTATATTAGCTATGAATTAAGTCCCACTGAAATGAAAGGAACTTCCTTCCAAATAAATATGCTTAAACATAGACTATACTACTCATTGGCCTCAATGTGACCCAGTGGTATATGGGATTGGAGCCAGTGTTGATTAGTGTATGAGAAGAGCTCAAAAGAAGAGTTTGTCAGACCCCTGCACATAGTCAAGGAACTAATTACTTTATGAAAATCTGCTGACAAGGGAGATAATAGCAAGGTAATGCCTACCTTTGGATACAGCATAGATTTAATGAGGTTTTAAAAGGATTAAATGCCTTAGCTTTCTGACTTTATGTTTTATTATTACTAGGAGAAATTATAAATATGTGAAATGAAGACAACAGTAGTGTGGATAAATGGCATAAACAAAATGAACTATATTGAATATGATTCTGTAATACACTCAAAATAATGTGGTCAGTTAAGAGCCAATAGAATATAGAAACTTTCTTTGTAAACTGTATTGCCTTTTTTTCCCCTTGTCCCTGATTCTAATTTAAATTAATTCCAATGACAATTTCCTTTGTAATATGGAATGTTGCATAAAGCCTGGGTAGAGGAGGGGCAATTGGTAACTCTAAGTTGTAAGTATGTGAGCTTGATTACTATATTTGATCAGTATAATTGAGAAGATGAAGAGAGTCATTTGCTAATGCTCATTGTCAGACTAGGCAGTCAATACAAAGGTTATATTATTGGGTAATATTAGCATGCACACCCACACCCACACACACACACACACACACAGGTCAGATAAATTAGAGCTTTTACAGTGTCATTATTTTGAGCCAATCTGGTTCAGATAAATTTTTTAAAAAAACTTTTGCAGAAGTTAAAACATATTTTGATTTCTGTAGGAGTGCTTCTTAGTAGTTTATTCAATTTCTGCACTTCTTTCGTCTGTTTCATTGTATTGCCAACATTCCCTCTGCTATTCCATAGTTGGTAGATGTTTCTGATTATTAAGTCAGTATCTCGGTGTTCTAACCAAGGATTTATAACCAAACTATCTCAGCAAATCTCAAGAATGACATAGTGGCCAGATTAGAGGACACTGATACCAAAGATACCAAAGAAAGGAGACCTAACAGAACTAAACTAGTGTGCAATATCCTTAAGTTCTTATCCTAGCAATATGATGCTATGGATTATCCAACAAGGAATACAGCTGTACATGGAAAGGAAAACATCAGATGTTCATGTTTAGAAAAGGCTGAGGAATACAAGACATTACTGCTGATGCATACTGGATAATTGAGAAAGTCAAAGAGTTCCAAAAAAGAGGCCAGCATGTGCTTTGATGATTATAGAAAGGCTTTTGATGTTATTGATCATATCAAGCTGTGGAATGTGCTTAGAAAAATGGGACTATAACAAAATCTATACAGAGGTTAGGAAGCCACAGTCCAGATGAAACATGATGAAACAAACTGGTTCCATGTTAGCAAACAAATGAGACAAGTCTAGTACTCTTCCCTTATTTATTGCATGTATATGCTGAATATATATCAAGGAAAGCTGGATTGGAAAAGATAAGCGTGGTTTTAGAACAGAAGGAAGAAACATTAATAATCTGTGCTATGCTTATGACACTACCCTGACAGTGAAAAATGCAAAGGATCTGAAAACTCTAGTAATAAAAGTCAAGAAGCACAGTAAAAAACTGTTACTACAATTAAATAAAGAAAGAAGGCTAAACAAATGTCAGCAGTTCAGCAACCAGCCATAGAACTGACAAAGAAGATATTGAAGTGGTAGATAACTTCAGTCTTTTAGGATAGACTATCAGTAATAAAGAACCAGCAATTTGTTCAAAACCACTTTCACCCAAAAGTAATATTTTTATCTGTTTTAAACTTTCTTAGATCCAATCCTTCTTAAGCTTTTTGCCAAAAGTTTTAAAACCTTTGAAACTCTCCTCGCCCTCCTCGCCCTCCTCCCCCTCCTTGCCCTCCTCCTCCCCCTCCCCCTCCCCCTCCTCCTCCTCCTCCTCCTCCTCCTCCTCCTCCTCCTCCTCCTCCTCCTCCTCCTCCTCCTCCTCCTCCTCCTCCTCCTCTTCTTCTTCTTCTTCTTCTTCTTCTTCTTCTTCTTCTTCTTCTTCTTCTTCTTCTTCTTCTTCTTCTTCTTCTTCTTCTTCTTCTTCTTCTTCCAGAAAGAATGTTGAATCACCAAGTGGAATTTTTTTATCCTGCCACTCAGAAAATCTCTCTTTAGCTGTAAATTGATTACATCCAAAAATATTTAAGAAAGGCTTTTGTGAACCTTGTGTTCATATAGGCTGCATCATGGCTATGAAATTGATTGAAATTTGTCGACTCCCAGCCACTCAACTCATGAGTTGAGCACAAAAACCTCAGTTCCTGCAGTCTCCACATGAGGAGCAGCTGTCTGAAGTGCAAGTGGGCAATCTCACAATCTCTCCTTTATTCAGAAAGACTGCACTGGCCAGAATTCATTGTATGGCTGCCAATCTCTGCCACAAGGCTTTCCCTGCTCCTTCAGGGATATCTGGTTCACCATAGATTTTCATCCAGAAACCTCCTGGAAAAGCCAAGTCTTAACATTTTTCCTAAAGAGTAAAAGTTTGGGAACCATTCATATCTTAGGGGCTAGGTTGGGAGACTTATTCCAGAAGGCTAGGACATCAGCTGAGAAGCTCTACATCTTGTCCTCACTCCCATCACCTCCTGGATTTAGGAGACCCATAGTATTCAGTCTGGCATCAGCTTGGGGTAATGCTAATTTAATTGAATAGGAATAGGAATATAAATAGAATAGTAAAGTACCGGGGGGGGGGGGGAAGGTCACATGGAATCTATTTAGAAGAGATGATCCCACAAATACCTAACTTTATAAGTTAATACCAACACCCCGAACTGTACCTAGTGGGAGTCAGTATTGCATCTGAAGTATTGGAGTTATTCTGCTGAAGCAGCTCTGATCTGCCAGCATGTGGGTGGTTACATTCTGCTCCAATCGCAGTAGTATTCCAGGGAAATGCCAAATAAAGTATGTTGCAGTAATCCTTCATAATAAGGGTGGTAGTTACTGTGGCTAGAGCATGATAGTCTAAAAGGGGCCACAGATGATGCATCAGCCATAGTTGAGCATAGGCAACTGGAGCCATGAATCCAGGACCACTATCAAGCCATAGATTTCTATCTTTGGACAGTACAACCCCCAACCCCCAAAGCCAATATCCTGTAATTCTTGATATATGGTAATTATCATTCTTGATTAAAGTATTCTGGACCTCTTTGTTGATTGTCCTGGTCTTTATTGACCAAGATATACTATAGTTAATATATTGAGTGCCATAATATAAATTAAAAAGTATATTTCTATTTCTGGAATCCATCCAGCATGTCTTATCTGTTATGCAAGCATATGGATATCTGTGTAGATCAATGAATGTTATGCCTGAAATTATTTTTAATTTATTGATGGAAATTGAAATTGTCATGGAGAAATGTCTTATATCTGGACTTATAGTTTGTTGTTGTTGTTGTTTATTTTCTACTTTTATTTATTTCAAATTTCATGCATAAAAAATTAAAATGGACTTATTTGTCCCTTTTATTTATCCAGAAAAGATTCCCTAAAAATAAAATATTAAGTCTATTTCTGTCTTGGGAGAGAAGAACAAGTGTAGGACCATTTGTTTGTTTGTTTGTTTAACCAGTGTGAGTAAAGTTTACTACTCTTTGAACTTCTTGGGGGAAATAGTCATGTACAGATATCTGATATGCAAGGAGACTATAATCTCTCTAGTTGAAATTGTGCTATTTATAAAATCAGTGAAATCTCTCAGATCATTTGTTCCTGAAATTCTTATCCTAAATAATAAATATAATAGACTAGCCAAAAGTTCTCTTTAGCAAAAATGAACAGGTGGACATTATTCATTGCTTGAAGTATTTTCAGATTATCTGTCAAAACGCTTTATCCAAAAATAAAGTGTGATGTGAACACGTGTGCATTCACATGATTAAGTATAAAGAAAAATCAGATTGTGTTATTTGTATGGGCGTGGCAAAACTACCTTCCTGTATACCTTCAAAAAATTGTTTGGAGATAATACAAATTACATTGGATGATGTTGTAATTGTGTGATATGTGAAGGTCAAACTCGCATATGTCCCCAAAATGTTTAATGAACGTTTCAGGGCTATGAAGGCTCAGACTTGCTGCTCAAACTCTATTAAGTGTACATTTAGAATTAGTGTAAAGGGATCTTGATGTGGTCAGGAAATGCTGACTACTGCTCTATATGGTGGCCCATATCACAGCTACTTCTTGGTGGACTTAGTTCCTTACTTCTATCGTAAAGAAATATTAGGAGGATTTCTAAACAGCTCGCTTGAGTAACAAAGTCAATTCGAGCTTCTGATGTTACCTGCAGGTTACCTTCTGGTTCTGCTTTCTGCTTTGTTTTCTGAGTCCATCTACTGTTCTCAAAAATGTGAACATATTATATATATATTGGTTTTCTTTGCATTCATTCTTGAAAGGGGCCTGACCAGTGGCATCATACACATAAAGCTGGTTTACTAACAGATCTTAATCTTCCTCCCCATTTTTTCATTCATTGAAGTCCCCTTTATTGGAGCTGATGAGATAGAGTACTGAAGTTGCAGTACTCATTCGGCTGTGAATCTTCTGGATCAGTCCATGCACCGAAAAATGATCTGCCTTTCTCTGGAACTAAATGCAACAATTTGGTGCATTTTCTTCTGTGTGGATTTCTTAGCTAAGGATTTTTTCAAGGAACTGAAATGTTAAATTTAATGATTTAATGGACAGAATGTGCATGCTTTACCTGCAGGGGAGGGGAAAATAACAGAAAAATGAACAAAGCTACAAATATAGGTACAGTAAATCTGTAAATCATTTATAGAAAATTATGGCTCAAGAAACTGAAGCAGCAGGTAAAATGGAACATTAGAGCATGGCCAGTTCTTGCAAGGCTAGGAAATGATTGCAGGGCAGTATATTCCCTAATCCAGGGAATGGATTTATGGCTTTTTTTGATCAAAGAAAAATTTAAATATTTATATTTAGATGTACTTAAAAATAACTACTTAATATGAACACATTCCAGTTATGTATTTTATCATTTCCTCTTATGTTTCTGTGACTGGGGCTTTCTATGGGTTCTCACAGAAACTCAGTGTAAAGTGACATTTTAGATTTTTTTCACTTGTATTAAAGAAACAGCATTTAGTTTTGATTTTGCAGCCAAGTTTTGCAAACATAATTTACAATGAGAAAACAGAATTCCATTATTCCTTCCTCCTGTTACCCATTTTGAGATAAGAGCAGCTATTTGAGATTCCAAGCTGCAGAGTAACTATCATTTTTCTCTCTACTTAAATGCTTTCTCCCTGGATATGTATGTACTTTATAACGTAGGCTTAATATATATCTGCACTGCTCTATTTCTACCCTACTTCCTGATTTAGTGTTAAGGAAGGGCTTATAGACCACTTGTGGCAATTTTTCCTTTATGAATCAGGTTGGCAGATAGTTTTTTCTGTGACTGATAAAACATTTGACCTTCCATCATGTCTGCTGGGTAGACAGGTCCCATAATGTTTCCTCTTCCTCTTCCTCTTCCTCTTCCTCTTCCTCTTCCTCTTCCTCTTCCTCTTCCTCTTCCTTATCTACATCTATGTTCCCAGACTTCCTTCCTCTGCTTCATGGGCTTCAGGCAACTCTCCAACTAAAAAGCCTTCACCAATGTAAACACTGTCCAATCCAACTCAGATTTGCCAGCCCACAGATTCTTTTATTAATTCTATAAATCTCCATGAGCCAGAATGGTCTAAAATAAACTTTGACACTAGCTATTACCTCCATTCTCCCAGTTCTCCTTCCCAGAGTTTCTCTGTTTCTTTTCTTTTTTGCCTTGTATATATATAAGAGATTCTTATATGATTCATAGCACTCTACCTCTAATGCAAACCTAGCATTTGGAGTCCCTCCCTCTCCCTTCTATGGAAACTCTTCCCATAAGAAACTAAATGATGATGTATGCCCAGCTTCTCCTCATTAGCAAGACAAGCACAAAGCTTTTATTTGGGTTGTTGCTTGGATACATGAACAGCCACCAAAAAGCCATGAAACAATGGAGGTTGTCACAATCACATTAAACATTTCAATTTTATATAAACTTTTGGAGGTCTCTAGAGCCTTAGATATTATACCTCTACCATAATCCTGCATGTCTAGAATTATCTATATATGCACATGTGTGTATATTTTGAGATCCTTGGAGGGATCCTTCTTTGTGCTTCTGATAATAGAAATACATGGCTAATGGTTATCCAAGGTAGGACTTTCTGAATTCCAGCATGGACTTTGGCTTTGGAGGTACATCAGTTTGGTCAATTACAGAGGTGTTGTTTGCTTTGGGGTAGGTTTTTCTTGGGGTAGTGGTGGTGGTGGTTTGCATTTTATTTTAGAACTGCTGTTCTAACTTATTTAACAAAGAGGATAAAAGTAAAACTAGCAATAGTAGTAATAATATTAGAATGTTAAAATAAGTTCTAATTCACATCTATTATTTTATATGTTGAAAAAACATTCTCCTACCATCTGTGTAATGGTGCTCTATTTATTTGATCCTACTTCTATGGGTAAGCAATTGGCAGTACCCAGCTATCCTTGGATGAGTGTCTGAAAATCCCAGGGCTGTAGCTAGACAAGCAAGTTTAAAAAGAGAGAGAGAGAGAAAGAGAGAGAGAAAAAAAAGCAATTCTGGAAGAAAGTAATGACAAAGCTCATCTTTATAGTTGCCCTTCTCCCCACCAAGTGGCATGCATTTATCCATGTAGCCACTAGGAAACTTGACTCAATGGAGTCTTTAGTTTTTGTTTTTGTTTTACTTTGTAGCAGCAACTCCCCCCCCCCTCCTGCCCCGCTCTACACTTCTCATTTTCCTGTAGGTTAGGACTAGCCACCTAGTACTTCATCTGTATAGGAAATCCCACCTCAATTTAATCCAATGATAAATTCACATATGACTTAGGAAAGAACGTGAATGCTGTGCCTTGATGCAGTGACAAATGTCTTGTTAAGAATCTATTTTTATTCCTATTTCTGGTCCCAGGCCAAAGCTTAATGGCTGCTGTGAAATTACATTCTACAATGCACAGAAATACTGCTCATTTTGGTACATGAGGTATTTTAAATGCTGAAATGTTAAGAAAGCATGTGCACTTGTCTGGTAAATTGTTTTTCTTCCCCAACCAGCCACAAAACACTGGAAATTATGGTGCATGCACAACATACTGATAGAAGATACATATATTAATATCTCATGAGCTTAGGTGCATTGGGTGGAATATTTATATTCAAGTTGCCCTAAATTTGCACTATTAAAAATGAAGTCTTGAAAACAGAACAAGAATCATATTATATTGGTCTGTTGCCTGTATTGTTCAAAATATTGTCTGGTATCAGAGCCAAATTACTCTGACCATTAATCTCAACCAGGAAGATGGCAATTACATATTGCTTTGCCTGAATTTACTTGCAATAAATGAGAATCAGCAATTAGCATGTATTAGAAGGTTATAAGGGTGTTCCTTTGACAGAAAGGACTGGAAAAAGATCTAAAGTATGCTTGCTTGGTGTCATACATGCTCTTTATAATCTAGTCAAGCATTTTAAAACTGCTCCATTTGGACAGATTTGGAGCCCTAGTAAAATACTTCCCTCTCTCCCATTTATGAGGCCTGGTATGCTGAAGGGAACCTACTAATGTGAACTTCAGCTCTGGCTGACATGTCATGATCATTAAAATGCTGTTGGATTTCTGATGCACTGCTCTTTAAGTGACAGATTCGGCATATGGCATTGGGATCTGATTAATTTCATTTGATTTATCAACTAAACTAACTGCATGTATTAAGAAGGTGGATTGTAATAACTCTTCGTTGCATTTTGTACAAGGATAGTCTCTCAAAGCATCCTCTGATCTTCAACTCATTCTTAGGCAGATTTTCAACTTCCTAATATACATTTGAGGCCTAAGATAACATTAAACTCTATTGTGGACTTCTGGAGGACACATGGCAAACTGAAGATATCTGTGACCACAACAAAGACTGAAGAACTGGTGAGTAGACTGGTCCTTCAGAATGTCTCTGGATAAGGGACTTCCAGAGGATGAAATGGCAGATTGAAGATGGCTCCATGAAAAGCAGAACTGACGACCATGGCGAAGAATGAAGAGCTGGTGAGTAGACAGGTTCTTAGAACATCTCTGGATGAAGATACAGTGGGATATTGCTCCAGACAGTTGCTTCACATGAGGAGACTACAAGACAGTGGTCTCCAGTGGGCTTTGAGTACCGGGAGATGAGGGAATAGCCATCTTGCTCAAACCACAGAGCACCTTTAAAAGGACACTAAGTTTACATACGTCCTTTTGTAATCACATTTGGAAATAGCTTATTAACTACTTTTCAGCTATTAGAAAACTTTGGACTGACAAATCTGAAAACAACAGGTGAGTCTGCCTCCAATCCTTAATGAAGGAAAAATTTAACTATAAGCTTAAGAACTTTAAAAATTAAAATAAACAGCAAAAAGCTAATTGAGACTTTGATTTTAGAAAGTTATAAACAGATTAAGAGTCCAGATAAATTTGAAATACAATTTTGAAAATAATTATAAAGAATCCTTCCCTT
This sequence comes from Python bivittatus, assembly GCF_059951505.1. Classification (NCBI taxonomy): domain Eukaryota; kingdom Metazoa; phylum Chordata; class Lepidosauria; order Squamata; family Pythonidae; genus Python; species Python bivittatus. Next base: position 17,024,433 of record NW_028277035.1, read on the forward strand.
GGGAAAGTCAACTTGTTTTGAATTTTTTCTAAGACATTAAAGAGATAAACAATTTTAAAACTTGGACACAAGAGGGAACTAAAGATTTTAATTAAAGGAGAAGAATACATAAACCTGATTAACAGCTATAGAATGATGCAAAATATTACATCATTGGAAATATTGAAGGACACTTTTGAAAAATGGAATCAGAAGTTAATATCAACAATGTCAATAGTGATGCTTCCTTCTATGGATAGACTTTGCCCAAAAGATGTTTTGGAAGAAATGGCAGAACAAGTTTTATCTGACATAACAGAGACAGAATTGACACTGAAAGTGGATCTACCAATGACAGGCTACAAGAATGACATGGAAGATGTTTCACTGGACATACAAAAAAAAAAGTTGATGCTTTAAAAATCAAAAGGGGATTACAAATAATAAACCAAGAGAATGACTTGGATAATTCTTTTATATTAGAGTGACAAAAGAAGTTTGTTAAAGCTTGGATGAATCTTGTGGGAAGGAATAAAAGGAAGTGAAAAGAAATCAAGTTCTATGACATTACTTGAATGGACTAAAGATTAAGATTGTTAGAAGTGAAGGGAAGGAATATAAAGTTGGTTTATTTCATCAAGGTTAAAATAGATATATTGTTATTTTTGGCAACCCAAAATAGACTTTTGCTGATACCAGGACTGAAATGATGATGCTTTATGGATTTGCTTATAGATGAGAGGGGACATGGGATGAAGAGATCATTAGTTGTAAATTAAGCTGAGGTGAAAAGTTACTAAAATTGTTTATACTTGTGATGAAGGTTGGAAGTCATTTATATATTTATTTTCTTTTTCTTTACTATATTCTTATTTTTCTTTTCTTTTTTCTTCTTTCTTTTCTATACATTCTTTTCCTTTGCATTTTTATTGTTTTTACTCTTCTTTCTTTCTTTTAGCTTGCATTAGTCTCTACTATTGCAATTATAGTCTTCAATAAAATTATTTTTTAAAGAAAGAACCTCTCCAGAGAAGGATAGGACAGGAGATCACCCACATGTGCTCTGGATGGCTACTCCTCATGAGGAGACTGCATGCCAGTGGTCTTCTGCAGGTCTGAGCACCAGAAAATGAAGGGATTAGCTATCTTGCTCACAATCATGGTGGAGCCTTGCAAAGGACACTAAGTTTGCAAGCTTCACTTTCTAATTGCTTTCATAAAATTGCCTATTAACCATTTTAAACCTTTTAGAGACCTTTAGAATGACAAGTTTGAAAAGTCATTGGGTAAGTTTTATCTTCAACTCTGAATAAAAGAAAAATTAATTAATTATAAGCTTAAGAACTTAAAGAACTTGAAATAAACAGTAAAAAGCTAAAAAAAGATTTTGATCTAAGAAAGTTAGAAATGGATTAAGGATCCAGGTAAATTTGGAATATTGACTTTTACCATAAGATTTTGGAGTGACCTATAAAAAATAAATAGCTCCTCATGGGAACTAAATATATTTTGGCTACTTTGGCTACTGTAAGTCATAATAAAGATAAGTTACATTATGATTTTAGAAACTGGACACTAGACAGGACTAAAGATGATAGTAAAAGGAAAAAAAAATAGAAGCCTGCTTTTGGTGTCGGTTAGTACCAGGACTTACAAAATGACACAAAACATTATAACATTGGAAATATTAAAGGAGATCTTTGAAGAATGGAGCCAGAAATTAGTAGCTACAATATATTTGTGTCTGTAATGATGTCTGACTCTATGAATAGACTATGTCCAAAATACGTTAATGAGGGAATGACAGATGTGAAGAATTTTTTTTTTTTTTTCCCCTAACAGGACAGAGAAAGTGTCAAAAGTGGAACTATAAATGACAGGCCAAGGGAACGATTTGGAAAAGGATGCTTTACTGGATATAACAAAAAAACTGGTTGAAGCTTTAAAAATTAAAAGGGAAATACAAATGACAACCAAGAGAATAACTAAGAAAATATTACTAGATTTACAAAAGAGGTTTGTTAAACCCTTAAAGAAGTCTGTATGATGGGATAAAGAAGAATTGAAGAGACATCAAATCCTATGACAATATTTGAAGGAACTAAAGTTTAAGACCATTAGAAGTAAAAGAAAGTAATATAAAGTTCGTTTATTTGATCAAGATGAAAATAAGACTTTTTTTTTTTTTTTTTGCAAAATTCTGGCAACCATTTATGGACTTTTGCTGACCCTAGGATTATAAAGTTGATGTCTTTTGGATTTGCTTATAGATAAGGGATGGGATATGGGATGAAGAGATATCTGTTTGTAACCTGATAGGGGGTGAAGAGTTACTAAATTTGTCTATACTTCTTGTAATGAAGGTTGGAAGCCACTTCTTTATATATTTCTTTTCTTTTTCTTTATTATATTCTTTCTTTTCCTTCTTTCTTTCCTTTTTCTTGCACTTTTTATTCTTTCCTTCTATTTCTTTGTTTAGTTCTTCTTTTAGTTTTTACTACTGTAATTAAAATCCTTAATAAATATATATATTTATATATATATATATATAATAAAATATAAATAAACTCTGTTGTATACCTCTCAGAGTCTATAGATTGGGAAGTTTACAAAAAACCTATAAACAAACAAACAAACAAACAAATAAAGCAGTTATTTCAACCACTAGGTGATATCATTCTATATCTTTAGTTCTAACCTTAGAATCTGTATTTTGTGGTTCTTTCTTAGGAAATTTTATATAATATGGATAATACCTGCTACAGGTCCATACTGTGATTAATCTTAACATTCTGCGATATATATGCAACAAGGAGTAGAGAATATGCTGAAGGGAATAACAAATATTCTCACCTAGGGAAAATAATTATGTCAAAGTTCTGATTGTCCCTTGGAAAAACCTCACTGGCTCCTGTCACAGAACAGAATTAACCAAACTCATGGTTCTGAAGGGGTCTGGAGCAAAGAAATGAGTGTATGCTGATGATACCATCACCCTGGACTGTGGGAGTGATGCTGTCAACACCATTTCCCAGTGCCAGTGCTTGGAGGCTCTCAGGTCTGGATGGGAGAGAACAGACCGAAGTTGAACCCTGACAAATTGGAGTTATTAATACATCAAGGTCCTCTGTCCCCCACCAGAGTTCTCATAGGCAAGCATTACCCATCAGGGAGCAGGTTCATGACTTCTGGGTCCTTCTGAATTCATGTCTCCTCCTAGATTAGCTAGTGGAAGCCATGTCCACAAGGGCCTAAGCCCAGCTGGTGCACTAGTTGCAGCCTTCCAGGGGCAGGATTAATTGGCTACAGCAACTCATGCCCTTATCACCACCCAGTTAGACTACTGAAATGCACTGTACTTAGGACTTCCTTTAAAGAGAATTTGGAAAATGCAATTGGTCCAAAATGCAGCAGTCTGTATACTTTCAGGCTTTGGATGTTGGGAGACAGCTTCTTGCTTGCTTGCATATTTATTTATCCACCTGTCTCGATGGCTAACAACCAATCTCTGTCTCTGTCTCTGTCTCTGTCTCTGTCTCTGTCTCTGTCTCTGTCTCTGTCTCTGTCTCTGTCTCTGTCTCTGTCTCTGTCTCTGTCTCTGTCTGTCTCTCACACACGAAGGAAGGAAGGAAGGAAGGAAGGAAGGAAGGAAGGAAGGAAGGAAGGAAGGAAGGAAGGAAGGAAGGAAGGAAGGAAGGAAGGAAGGAAGGAAGGAAGACCCTATAACTAAAGTTAAAATAATCCAATTCAAAGAAAAGCCGAGGCACCATACAACAAATTCAGAAAACAGATATACGTATATTGGTTCCTCTAACATCCTGGCTCTAATGTCTGGGAGAAAAAGCTAGGTTTTAATAGCCTTCCAGAAAGTCAAAGGGCCAGAGCCCTCCAAATCTCAGAGGGATCCACTGGGCAGTCCTCACAAAAGAGAAAGCTTGCTTCCTTGGTCCTGCAAGATAGCACTGTTAATAGAGGAGACCTGGAGCACCTGTTGGGTCTTGTGGAACAGGCAGAAACTTTTGGAGATAGGTGATCATGAAAATAACCTGGTCCTGTGCCATGCAGGGCTTTAAAGGTGATTACACTAGTTTTGTGCACTCTGCAATGGTTGCCAGCTGGTTTCCAGATTCAGTTTAAAGTGCTTATTTTGACCCATAAAGCTCTTTATATCTTAGCTATCTACAGAACTACCTGATCTAGTCCATATCCCCCCAACTAAATATATGTATCAGAAAGAAATTGCTATAAATCCAAACTTTCAGAAAGTTTAAGGGGCTCATGCTAGGAGGTACCGCTTTTTCTGTAGCTTTCCTGATATTGTGGAACCACCTACTTTGGGAGATCAGGCTACCTCTCTCTTTGCTGGCCTTTCAGAAGATCACCAAAGACAAAATGTTTTCAGAGAGCCTTCCCCTCATTTGATATTGCCATCTATGTTTTCCTTTTTCTTTTGTATGATTTTCTTTTTTGTTGTAATGTTTTGTTTTTTACCTTTTAACTGTGGATGTTTTAAACTATACATTACTTTCTCTAAGTAAGCTACCAGGAGTCTTTTTGACTGTAGCTGCATAGACATGTAATAAACAAACAAACAAACAAATAAATGTTAGTGCAGTTTTAATAGATATTTCTGATCCACTCCAACTAATGATAGTCTGGAAACAATTTGAAGTCCTATTCTTATACTGGTAATGGGACATTATACAGGTAGTCCTTGACTTACAACCACAATTGGGACCAGAACTTCCATCACCAAGTGATGTGGTCGTTAAGTGAGTCACACCCAATTTTACAACCTTTTTTGCTGCAATCATTAAGCAAATCACCACAGTCGTTAAGCGAATCACATGGTTGTTAAGCAAATCTGACTTCCCCCATTGACTTTGCTTGTTGGAAGCCCCTTGGGAAGGTTGCAAATGGCAATCATGTGACCCTGGGATGCTACAACCATCATAAATGCATGCTGGTTGCCAAGCACCTGAATTTTGATCAAATGATTGTGGGAACACTGTGATGTCTGTAAGTGCAAGCACCCGTTGTAAGTTACTTTTTTCAGTAACTTCAAATGGTCATTAAATGAATGGTCATAAATTGAGGACTACCTGTAAATCATTTTTGAACACAACTGTGGATTCAGCCCATGACTGAGAATGCTGCCTTCCATAAGAATGGAATAGAAATCAAAGATATCTGAAGATATCTCTAAAAGGATATATTAAGTCTCATTAATATTGCTTTCAAAGATAAAACCACCCAGGGTGAAGTTGTCCATTCACTTCTCCTGGGGCCTTTCAACAGGAATAATTATAGTTTAGGACTGATAGGCTAGATTATTTCCAATCCATGTCACTTTCGGTTTTCAAAGTATTTATTCATTAATCTAATCATATACAGCTGTGGTTATTTAAAATAAAAATGTTTTTATATGCATTATGGCCTTTTTTTTTTTGCTATGAATTTCATCAAAAACATCTGCAGAAACACATAGTCTGAAGGTTTCTACATTCTCACAAGATGTTCATGAAATTGGTTCTCTCCAGACCAAATCCTTGACCCTTTAATGATAACCTCTGTCTGCCTTGATCTCAATATTCTGACTATTAGGCATGTTTCTTAAATAAAGTTAAGGCCTGTTCACTTAACATTTTCTTTATTTCCCTTCCCTTCTAATTTACCACATTCTTGGTAGACAATACTCCAGATCTTGCCCTCTAGTTGGTATTGCAGTATCAGTAATTGCTGCTTCACATTAACGTTTATTTAAAGCTACTGATTTAACATTTAAAAATTCTGAGGTTAATGGATTTGTATTCACAGATCCATTAACCTCAATAAAAACAAATGGGACCCCTTGTGAACTAAAATAAGCACAGATCAAGGATACACTTCCACTAATACTTACTGATAGCATTTAGACTGTGTTGCTAAAATGTCAGATCACTAAAAAGTGTGGTAATGCATATTCAAGGTGAATTTCATTGTTTTATCACAACTGTGACCTCCGTTACAATAGCTTAAGATAAAGTTAAGTTCATACAGCTTTGGCCTGTCAACATTTTGCTGCTAGAATAACATATTTCAAATGTTCTTGCATCTTAAATATCACAAACAAATTGATCTTCCTAATCTAGTTCAACATTTTTTTTTCCCTTATAGAACGTATATCCAGGTAGTAGCAGATTAAAAGCTGAAATATGCAGTCTGACAACCTTTTAGCTACTGATTCTTCCTATAAATGTTGCCTTCTTTATGTTTAAATGTGGATTCTACTGCCAGTATAAAATTTGTCATAATAAATCAAGAGATTCTAACAAAAACCAGGATTAATTATTTCCAATAAAAATCAGGGAGGATTTCTCTGCTCTGTATCCCTGCTTTTCTCTAACTTGATAACATCAATGACATTTTATACTAATGTTTCATCTCAGATATTTGTCTCAATCGTGTTGCTACAGTATGGTATAATGTTTCTTTACAATTAGGATGTATTATAGTAGTAATTATGCATACACGTCTGTCAATCCGTCCATCCATCCATCCATCCATCCATCCATCCATCCATCCATCTATCATCATTGTGTTCTTCATGTCTCCTATTCTGAGTTTATTTGTCATGTATTCTTTGCACTGAAAGCCTTCTTCTTCTGTTCCCATTAAAACGATTTTAAATGTTATTTTTCATATTACAGTATTATCTGCAATCACTAATTCCCTTTTTTATCTTAGTGTTCCTTCACTTTATTTCTATCCACAATCTGTTTTTATTTTTATTATTATTTTTTGCTATGTCAATAGTAAAAGGAATTAAAAGGAAAGTGTGGGCCTACTGCTAAGAAAACATGGTAGTATAGTAACAGATGATGAGAAAAGGGCAGGGATCTTCAACTCCTATTTTGCTTTGGTTTTCTCGCCAAAGGGGAACTTTCTTCAAATGGATCTAGGCAGAACAATTGAAAAAAAGAAGGGAATAGCAACCCAAGGTTAATAAGGAGAGCATTAGGTAGTACTTGGCTATGTAACTGTGTTTAAGTCTATATTGCCAGACAAATTACATCCAAGAATATTGAAGGACCAATAGAAGCGAATATGTGTAGCTCAGGGTTGAACTGTGGAGTCCTTGGGGTTCTCTGAGCTAGATTGTTTTCTTGCAAACATTTCACTACCTGGTGTGATGGACTGGAATGATGGGAGGGGAGTAAAGAATGTGGTCTCATCTCCAGAGGAGCGAGGAAGAGATAAGCGGAGGAGACTAGCACCTCCCTAAGAAATTCCATCGGTGGGAACTGGTTTCATTCTGGGAAAATTCTTGTTAAGGGGTTGTAGCTAGTAAACCTTGCTGGATTGATTCTGCATGGTCTCCTGGAGTTCCTTGGGCTAGGCCCGACACCTGGCTAGGTAACATCTTCAGTGCTAGGATGGAATGGGGTGTGCTCTCTGTTTATATATTGTGGCATGCCCTGCCATCCTGCCAGCACTGAAGATGTTACCTAGCCAGGTAATGAAACGTTTACAAGAAAAAAACCAAGCTCAGAGAACCCCAAGGACTCCACAGTATTGAAGGAGCTTGTAGGTATGATCTCAGGACCCCTTTGTGTAGTATTTAAAAAATGAGGAAGATGGGTACAGCACAGAAGATTGGAGAAGGGAAAAACAGAGTCCAGGTAATTACCAACAAGTCAGTTTGAGCTTGCTATCAAGCAAACCTCTGGAGCAGATTATTAGGAAGTCCATTTGGAACTATTTAGAAAAGACAGTGTTGCTTGGGAGGAGCTATCATGGGTTCATCAAGAATAAATTATACCAAAACATGGTATAGGTTGACCAATTTAATTAACTACAGGAACATGGTAGATATTGTGTATCCTGACTTCAGAAAACATTCAACATGTGATCCTAGAAGAGAAAATAACAGAATGTGGGCTGGACTATGATAAATTAAATGGCTAAAGAACTGACTGAACAATTGTACTCAATGAGTCTACATCAGTGGCTTAACATTAAGCTAGAAGAAAGGATTGAGTTGTGTACCATACAGCTATATTCTTATGGATTCAGGAAGATCTTGAAAAGCTAATACAGTGAGAAGAAACCAGCAAGATTAGTTTCTGCATTCCTTCTAGGGGAAATACAAGGTTATTTTCCTGCAACCCTCTGGTCACATTTTCATAAACCCTTCAATACAAACTCTTGTTTTATGTGCGTTTCTGTTTAAAGACACCTTATTTAATGTATATATTTCTTACAAATAAAGGAAGTAGTGAAAAAAATAAAGATTAAGCATTTAAAGTTTTAGAAAAAAACATTAACTAAAATCTAACTTTTGATGAAGCTGCAGGATATGTGATGGGACAGTTAAACCTCTCAATCTTGCCTTGCCCCATGAAAACCAAGGAAGAGGTTGGTGGAACTTATTCTGCAGAAGAAGAAGATATCAGTGAGGGTGCATGTGAATATCTGTCAATTCTACCTCAGGAGTTTGGCTCTTGCAAATGGCATTGGTGCTTTTCCATCCCAAAATGGCTTGAAAAATTATGTATGCTTGGCTTTTTGCCTAAATCTTTAAGTGTCTTGGCATAAGAGGCAAACGCCGTGGAGGTTAGGGGCTTAAATTAGGGGCTGTGTTCAAGCCTAGGGTCACATTCTTCATGTCATTGAAATGTTTTTCCAAGGCAGAATTTCATTCTGATACTTTGGCCACTGTGAGAAAGAATCTTAGGATGACTTTCATTGCCATCCTCATCATCACTGACACCAATAACTTGTTTTGCCATCTTGTCCAGGTCTTCATTGGTGGGTTCAACTGCCTTCTCTGCCAAAATTTCTTTCATGTTATCAAAGCCTTCTCCACTTATTTGACATGCAATACGCATTCAGTTTTTAAGACAAACTTAATTCTTTATATTTTATGTGACACATTAAACGTCTTTGACATTTTTCATGCAGTCCGGCCAAACATTTTTCCAACAGTTATTGATAGTGGCCTGCTTGATGCTGTCTCAGGCTATGCCGACATAATCAATAGTATTGCATATAGTAACTGAATTTTAGTGGTCCATAATGGTGGTTTCCTTGCTGGCATCAAGAGCCTCAGAGGCCTTGCCAAAGAGCTCCCTCATGTAGTGTGCCTTGAAAGCTTTTACTATCCCCTCATTAAGGGGTTGGATGAGAGACATAATGTTTGGGGGCACAAAAAGAATTTCTATGATCAGGTGGGCATTTTTGAATTCTTCACAGCAATGGACTGGGGCTATCATGGCCCAGGAATCACATGATGACTCTGATTCTGAAGAAGCTTCTCCAGCAACACTTGTGGAATGTCAGCCTCAGAAGACACCAAGAATCACATGAAGTTTATCAAACACAGGTACCACCTGAACAGCTGGAGAAGTCAGATGAGGATCAAGTAAAGCTACCCAGCCCCCAAACTCAGCAAGCAGAGCAGAGATGTTCTATGAGGCTCCTTGCCAACAAGGGAATAAATCTCTTAATTATAGACAGCTGGCTGCAGCCTGATTTAAGAGGCGGGCCTGACCCATGATCCCTCATTGGACGCAACTGATCTCTGGCTCTTGTGTGATATTCATGTGGATTCTGCTTGTGAAATTCTGACCTTTGGACTGGTTGACAACCCTGACCTGGCTCTCAAAACCTTGGACTGGATTTGGACTATTGTTCTGCGTGCTCCTGTTAAAGCAAAACCATTCAGGCAAGCTTCTGTCAGAGACTCTATTTTGGTTTGCATCCTTGTTATCTCCTTGACCTTGAGGAAACTGGTATTTATCATCGCAGCTGTATGTGTGAGTGTGTATTTGAAACCAGAATCAGGACAGGGACATTATCCAAAATTAATAAAAACGTGAAGAGAAGGTTTTTGCCCTGGAGATAGTGTTTGACTTCTAGGCTGAAGCAGCTGTGGAACCAGTCCCAGAATATTTTGGACATCATCCACCCTTTTTTGTTTCACCTCCAATGGACCAGCATATAGTTCAGATTTTTCCTTTTAAGTCCTTGTGGGTTTTGTGCTCTGTATACCATTAAGGGGTTGCACTTAAAGTTGCCCTTGGCACTGGCACACAACAACAAGGTTGTACAGTCTTTGAATGGCTTTGGAGGCCATTTGAGTTATAGAGATTCATTTGCCAACATCCTTGTAAAACAAGCCTGTCTCATCAGGGTAGAAAACCTGCTCTTCCATATAGCCCTTTTCCTGTATAACACTTACCAGGTGTTTTTTTTTTTTTAAATTCTTGCACAGCCTCCTGATCTACAGAACCTGCCTGCATGCAGGTTTAACATTTCTCATGCCATATCACTTCTTGAAACATGCCAGCCAGCCAGCACTAGCTGAGAAGGGTTTAACATTTTCCTGAGCCTGGGTAACCTGATTGTAAATTTTTGGGGCTTTCAGTCTCACAACAATGCTGTCCACTATGTTTTTTTTTAATCAGTCATCATCTAATGAATCCACAAATATAGCTGCTTTTCTATCTTTTCCATGGCTTCATCACTCACTGTAGATGTTACTTTAGTACTTTCTGGAGTGGTCTCACACACAGCTCAGCAAATTTTCTCTTCCTTTTTCTCGATGTACCATATTGTTGATTCATTAACATTGAACTCATGGCCAACAACACTATATCTCATGCCTGAATGAAACTTATCTAGCATATGTATTTTCTCTATAAGGCATATCATAGTCTTCTTGTGATTAGGAACACTAGGCTTTGGGGCCATTTTAATCAGCAAAATCTTCAGAAGGCAGAGTGTCACCTTGTTTGACCTCAGCTGGAAATGTGTGCATTGGGTATTCAATGCTCTGTGCACATCCACAAATGACCTCAAAAGTGTTGCAAGTATAGATTTGGGGGTTAGAAATGAATGTGAGTAGGCAAATTCACAAATATGGAAAGTATGAATAATGAGGATTGGTTGTATATGCAAAAAGGATCTGTACATCTTGATGAATCACAAGCTTAATATACATTACACTTTTCTCATCAAGTTAGACTGAAAACTGGCACTAATAGGTTTTTTAAGGACACAAAAACACTGATTTTTTGAGTAGAAAAACTGATGAAGCCATTGCAAAAGAATTCTAATGACCAGTATGCATCAAATATAATCCCTATTTGTTGTAATATCAAGATTTACATTATTTGCAAGAGATAATCTCCAAGGTCTCTTCTGTGATTTATTGCAAGCTTTATTATAGATTAATCTTGTTGAATTACTGTAGATACTCTGACTACCTCAAGGGAGTTCTGAGGAGGACTATTGATATATGTTGTTTCCCTATGACTCACATGCAGCAAGGCCAGCTATAAAAGTGTCTCCTTGAAGGGTTTTTCCAATTCCGTAATGATCCTGTGAGAAAGTTGGATATGATTTTGCCTTAATAGTTTGCCATGAGGCAATCGAATGCTTGTTGCTGTTCATGCCCACCCTGGGTGACCATTTTCTAATAGCAGTCATGACCCTCAAAATATGTCCATTGTGAGTATCCAAAGAACAAAAAGGAAATATTTTCTACTGTAGCTGTTTAGCAAGAGATTATCTATCTTTCCAGGCTAGCTAACACATATCAAAAAATGAGCAATGAGATAATAGAATTTATTATATGTAATTTAAACAAAAACACACCAGTCGAAACATACAATAAAAAGAAAAAAGTTAGGAATGCAGTAAGCGGGCCTGGGAAACAGTGAAGCATTCTTAGTTACGGTTTTCTTTTCAGGTCAAAGTGGATGAGTGTTTGTCAGGGTTCATTTAGTGGAGCCTGCTTAAATGAAAGGATTTGAATTAGATGACCTCTTTCAGTTCTCAAACGGAGAGATTATTGATAAGTTTGTTTCACCAAACTTTCTCATTTGTACAGAAAGTTTTTGAAAAAAGCCTCTCAGATCCTGTAACATCTCATAGGGAAAAGCTGGATTTTCTGTGGCTTTACAATAGTCCTGCCTTAATCTAAGGATAAACAAGTGAGCTTTCCACACCTTTACATCCCTTCTTATATTACATCTGTGTCTGTCATATTACATTACAATAGCCTACCCAGCGTAACTGTAACATATCCACACATGCTACACAATATCGTTTTATTTTTAATACAACACATTTGTTTTTAAACCTCATTTTTTCAGTCACTTATGGTTTTTAAATTTTAGTAAAATTACTTTCCTTTATTTTGGCTGGAGAGTTCTAACTTCTTAAGAACTACACAAATAGTCCTCCTCAAACAGGACAAGGCCTGTCTTACTCTAGCACTTTGCTTCTCAGCATTACGACCTTGGTCGTTTCTAAAAGCTAGTCAAGATGGGATTGTCCTAGAGAGTTATTAAGGAATGAGGGAAGATGATGCAGTTGACTCGGTGGATTAGATCACTCCGGCAGTACATTATGTATTTATGCTATCCATTGTTGTGGTATCTTGCTTTTATGTTTTATATTCTTAACCTCCATGAATTTATTGCATAATTACAGTGGAATTTAACTTTGACAACTAAAATAAATAATGGTTAACGATTAGCCCTGAGTTTTGTTGTTTTGCATTCTCTCTCCATTCCTTTTCTGTCTACCATGTTTTGTTATTTGTAAGCCACTCAGGGAGCCTTTCAGGATGAAGAGTGGGCTACAAATGCTTAAAATAAATGAATGATTAGGATAGTAGGGCTATGCATGTTTTGAAAGTGATTCAGAAGAAGTGCTTGTTTCAGAACTCATGTGAGTGGGCCACCCCTCTGCTCTTCATTAAAGCAGCCATGCCATTTTTAAGGCTTTAATGGAAGCCTGAAGAAATATGCAACAGCTTTAAGAGTTGTGCTGAAGATGTAGTTCAAATGATTAAATTCATTAAAGGAACAGCATCTCTTTTTTCCCCAGGCACATGCTTGCTGAGGTCAGAAACACTTCTTCCAAGTCTTTTTTGAAGCATACACAGTTACAATATACAGAACATTAGATGAAATGGACATATGTATGTATGCATATAGTATGTAATGGCTTCAGCCTGACTCAAGGGGTCGACAGTTAATTCCTCCTGTGTAGTATGAATGACCACAAGTGAAGGTGATAGATCTGACTGTAGGGGTTTAGGCAAGGATTCTCACCCCACCTCTCCTGCTGGTAAATGAGGTCAGGGAAAGGGACTGGGGTCAGGGCTATAACAAATATGGGGAACTTTACCCATTCCTGGCCTATTTAAAAGAAGTCTGAAGCAGGCTCACCCACCCATCTCTATTTTCATAAATGCATGCCATTTTGTAAAGGAGTTTTGTTATGACTTTGTGGCTAGTTAGCAGGGCTCCGGGCCAGATGCAGTTGGAGAATAGATAGGTAGGAAACACCTGTGACCCTGGAACAGGGATACTTGGCAATGGGTTCTGTAGGGGAAGAGCTTATGCCTAGAACCAATAGCATTGAGAACAGCCTCTCCTGTGTGATTTCTGTCACAAAGGTCCCCACCACTGAGCTACTCCCATACAGCATTTGTGAATTAACCAGTTGCTTTCTAATGTTTTGTTAAGGTATGTATTATTTAGGCTTAATTGTTATTTAATAAAAAAATCTGATTATCTTTACTGCTGATGTTTAATAAATCATATTGCTGATTTCTTATTGTGGATATTTTATTGATTGTTCACTATGGCTGTTTTATCTGTATGGTTTTGTGAACCATGAAGAGTCCCACAGGTTTTGGCAATGTATGTATGCATGTGTGTTTGTGTTTGTGTGTGTGTGTGTAACAAGTGAAGGTGATAGATTTAACAAACCAACAACACGTAAATAAGTCCAGTTCATTTATATAAAGGGACTGATAATAAGCAAGAGCCATCAGAAATACACAGACTTCTGCTTCCTTGGTGGTTTTAACTATGTTCAGAAATAAGGATTAATAATTCCACTTCTGCTCAGTTCTTTAAATTTTTACGTTGTCTCCCCCAAACAGGGAGACTGGAAATGATGCTACTAACTCTAATTTCTTAAGATTTTTGTTCAAGGACAAAATATCCTGTTGATTTTCCTGTACATATCTTATGTAAATAATTGTCAATGCAGATTAGAATGTTTTTAAAAAATAACTTTGCAGTTAATACATTTCTTTACATTCATATTACAATAGAACAATTGAAGCAAATGTCAAAAAATTAGCAAAATGTTGTGAGAATTACACATGAAAATGTCTAGACTCCTTAGAATTGAAGCAAAGTGCTGTCAGAAAGGACACATGATATAAGAAATCTGTAATCATTTTCAGCAAAAGGTCATTATTTATCTTAGAAATAATTTTAAAAATATTCTGTTGATTGGTGTTTTCTTCTTCCTTTTAAATATCTGCATTATCAGGGACAGTATGTTGGATTTCATACCTGCAGTATTATAATGCATTGACTTTATATATATATAAATTTCTAATTCAGTTTGGCCATTTCCTAAAAATTATGTGGAAGAAGCAGAAGGAGGAACATCTGATGTCCATTCCATAATGGAGAGGAGGAGGAGGAGGAGGGGAAGAGGAAAGAAGGAGAAGGAAAAGGAAGACATGTTATTCAATTTTTAGACATTTCTCTTTTTAGAATAGACAATGCCAGCTTTCTAATTCTTTGATGTTTGTTTCAACTCAACTAAATATCAGTTAGATTGGAACCTTACGTTGTTGACTAGAATACATCACTGTATGAACTGAAATGCATTACTCTGTGAATTAGAATGAATTAATACACTCTATTGCACTGTTTTATTTCATATTTTTACCTCCCTGAAAATTATTTTTGGAGGAATTTTCTAACAAAGGAAGGGCAATACATTTAGGCTACATTTCCTAGAGCTCTCATCTGTTAAATTTCATTACAATTCACATTAGTTCCTTTAACACTGAGAATATGTTGATGGTCCTTTAAAAGTTTGTGCTGAATCTTGGATTACCTGCTCTTTTAAATATTAACATGGGGTGGGGGCATAGGGGGAAAATGAAAGCCAGTGCAATTTAATATTAGACTGCAGGATACCTATGTTTTACTAATAATAAGAGTTAAGTTTGAAGAAAAAAATGTTCCCTAAAGTACTAAAATAGCTACTTTCAGTGTGATAGCATGAAAATGCTCAGACATCTCAAAATGTTTTTAGCTCATAGAATGAGCACTTGTTATCTGAAAATACTTGTGGCTGAGAAACTAAATGATACTGAAGCAACCAATTCAATTTTAATCCTGTTTACGCCCACAGTGTCACCTTCAATTTTAGGGAGTTTTTCTTGATGTTCCTTGACAATTTGGAAGATTCATTAGTGAGGTTTCAAAGGAACATTTACCTTGGTCTGTGGGAGTAAAAAAAAAATAAGAGTCCTATGGCTTTCATCTGTGAAAACCGATGCCCGAATAACTTTATTTAGTCTTTAAGATGTCATAAGATCCTGCTGTTCTATATTAAAATTATGGAACCAGTATCTTTCTCCTTCCTCTGTCAAAAAATAAAATAAGATATTGTTTTATTATTATTAAAAATAATCTTATGTTAATTAGCCACTAAAAATCCCACTTGTCCTGATATTGTCTAAGCAATTTTGCATCTAAGTTGAATGATAATTAGAGAGGAAGTAGAGAAATTTTAAAGCACATCCACACATTTAAAGGTCAGCTATTAATTAAATCACCTTAGGTCAATCTTTTTTGTCTGTGCCTTTCCCTTCTATACAGGATAGTTCATTCCTGTGTAGTTTATTTCTGCAGTGGACAGCTTTTACTCCCCAAAATCGCACATCCCCACAGATAAAGCTATAAAGTCCAGTGATAAGGGGTATTGGCAGATATAGTTCAGCTATATCTCGAACCCAGAATTTACTTATTTATTTATTTAATTCATTGACTATGCAAAAGCCTTTGATTGTGTGGATCACAACAAACTGTGGCAAATTCTTAAAGAGATGGGAATACCAGACCACCTTACCTGTCTCCTGAGAAATCTGTATGCGGGCCAAGAAGCAACAGTTAGAACCGGTCATGGAACAACCGATTGGTTCAAAATAGGGAAAGGTGTACGACAAGGCTGTATACTGTCACCCTGCTTATTTAACCTATATGCAAAGTACATCATGAGAAATGCCAGGCTGGAAGAATCACAAGCCGGAATTAAGATTGCAGGGAGAATCATCAACAACCTCAGATATGCGGACGATACCACCCTAATGGCAGAAAGTGAAGAAGAACTAAAGAGCCTCTTGATGAGGGTGAAAGAGGAGAGTGCAAAAGCTGGCTTGAAACTCAACATTAAAAAAACTAAGATCATGGCATCTGGACCCATCAATTCCTGGCAAATAGAAGGGGTAGAAATGGAAGCAGTAACAGACTTCATTTATTTGGGCTCCAAGATCACCGCAGACGGAGACTGCAGCCATGAAATTAAAAGATGCTTGCTCCTTGGGAGGAAAGCTATGGCAAGCCTAGATAGCATATTAAAAAGCAGAGACGTCACCTTGCCGACAAAGATCTGCATAGTCAAAGCTATGGTTTTTCCAGTAGTAATGTATGGCTGTGAGAGCTGGACCATAAAAAAGGCCGAGCGCCGAAGAATTGATGCCTTTGAACTGTGGTGCTGGAGAAGACTCTTGAGAGTCCCCTGGACTGCTAGGAGGTCAAACCAGTCAATCTTAAAGGAAATCAACCCTGATTGCTCATTGGAAGGATCGATAATGAAGCTCAAGCTCAGATATTTTGGCCACCTAATGCGAAGAGAGATCTCTTTGGAGAAGACCCTGATGCTGGGAAAGATTGAAGGCAAAAGGAGAAGAGGACGGCAGAGGATGAGATGGTTAGATAGCATCACTGAAGCAATGAGCATGAAACTGAGCAAACTCAGGGAGGCAGTGAAGGACAGGAAGGCCTGGCGCAATATGGTTCATGGGGTCACGAAGAGTCGGACACGACTTAACGACTAAACAACAAAATTTATTTATTAAATGTATATAGAATTTCTACTCTTCCTTTGCTGCTTTTTAGTTAAAGAACTCAGCAAAAATCACAAGAATAAAAAGAAAGCTAACTATAAATAAATATTATTGTGCCCTGTCTCCCAAGTCATGAATGATATTAAATTTAAGCAATTATTGAATGTTCTGCTCTCAAACTATGAGGGTTTTAAAAGACTAAAACCTCTATATCCATCAGCTTTTTATTTTTAAATCATAATAAGTGAATGGCCCATACTTAAGAAATTTTGTTTTTATGTTCATGGCCTACCCAGGTAGCAAGTATAGGAAGAAACCAGTTAAATATGAACTCATCCAAACAAATATATTTATTAGGTATGGCAGGGCATGTTAGCTACAGTCCTTCAGGTGACTTGACTAAGTGGTTATTTGTCAACAGATCATCAATATACTTTATTTTAATGGATTTTCCATTTTGCACAAATTGGTTGCTTCATTGATCTTTAATGTCAATGGTGTGCCGGGATGCAACTTCATCAACATAGTCAGCCTGTGACATTTTATTGTTGCTGCACATGGTATCAGAAAATACAGACAATCTCAGCAGTCAATTCACTAAATATTATACAGTAGTCAGTGAAAACAAGGGCTTTTAGAACATTTGCATTTGTTCGTTTGTTTCTCCATGCTTTAAAATCAATTACTATATTTTAACATGAGGTAGCTTTTTTCTATCTCTCATTGTTGAACAAAAAGAGTGCAAGCAAATAATGCTAAGTAGGTAGATCTGTTTTATTAGATAAATCCAAATGCAATGAGCCACTCAAGCTTTAAATCTAAATATGCTTACAGGACTTCAGTGTCTTTCCAAAAATCTTTTTGACAGGCAAGAATACTACCATCTTATTTTCATGCCAAAAACATTTAGTACATTAAGACTGCCGGGGGGGGGGGGGGGAGCCTTGCTGGTTGACCTGTTGGCAATCCACTCATAAAAGAAGAAAAATAAGATGAAAAGTTTGTTGTGACATGGTAAACCTGGTTAGAACAGACTTGCATGGTACGACTACAGTCCTTTGTGTTTCTGTCTTTTTTTCTTCTGCTGTTAGCTACTGTTCTTCTGAAGAGCCTGTAAAATTCAGTAAAGGTTTATATGAAGGATAGCTTGTGTTCAGTTCTGTCCTCCTTGCTCTTAATGAACTTTTTAAGCCTGGACACAGGGGAGTCAAGAACCATCCAGGTCAAGCTGCTTGATGACATTTGCACTTTTCCACCCATGAACCATTAACTTCTTACTGCCTCCATGTGCTAAGTAGTATATTGTTGTATGCTGCCCAGAGTCACTTTGTGTGAAATGGACAGCCATACAAATTTGATAGATAGATAGATAGATAGATAGATAGATAGATAGATAGATAGATAGATAGATAGATAGATAGATAGATAGAGTAGGTAGCTAGGTAGCTAGGTAGCTAGGTAGCTAGGTAGCTAGGTAGCTAGGTAGCTAGGTAGCTAGGTAGAGGCCTCTGCCTGATATAATACATGTTCCTTACAAGTTTTTCCTTTATATTTTGAAGGTAGTCAGGAGAAGAACTTGTCCATGGAACTCATTTGTCATGCCTATAATTACTGGTTTTATTTTATTTATTTTAATTAAATGTATAGGACTATCCAATTTTATAGCTGCTCTGGATAGTGTACAACCAAATAATTATTAAACTACAATAAACTTTCCAAACATACTAGAAAAAGCAACCAGACTAAAACAATACTTTCAGGCTTTCAAGATAGATCAGACTAGGAACCCAATGTGATGGAGGTCAGTACTACTTTTACTGTAAATGTATATAGTAACAGAATCTTGCAAATCTGAATGCGCTTCCCCCCCCCTCTCATTATCTTCATAACAACTAGGGAGGGCTTGTCTGAGACATTTACTCATGCTATATTCCTGTCCTGGACGTAGTCTTCTTATCTGACTATTGTCTTGGTGGTGACTCTTCCTCCTGCCCCTCAAGTCCATTTTTCCCCTTACAAATACAATACACAGGAGCCACTACTCGCTCTAACCCAAGGCTATGAGGAGAACCAATATCCATGAATGTTCTTTCCAGCATGGGGATGGAAATATAGTTTCAAAGGCTTCACTGCAGAGTACCTTGGAATATTGCTTTCATGGCAGGTATCCATCCATCCTGGGAAGATGAATCATTTATGAGGCAGCCATTATAGAAGTACTTCTGAGATGGTAGCTGCTAGATGTCAGATTAAATCAGTATGGGACTAAGGCCCTCTTTTTGCTATAATGGAAATCATTAACCATCCATATTCTTAAAGATAGTTTGCCTGAAATCACTCTACCAGCTTTCCTGGAAATAGCAGAAGGGAACATTCAAGAGTATTTCCAAATTAAAAGAGCCATGATATAGTCCAACTAAATTTAAGAAATACTCTGACTTGGTAAAGGGTACAACTGAACACTGATTTTGCCAAGTTGTGATAATTGTTCTGGATCAAGATTGAATTGTCATGGGATTCCAACCAATAACTCACATAATATTTAGCTGCAGTGCCAATGGTCTATACTGATCTATATTCCCATTCAGTTTGTCCAAAAGATCAGTATAAGAGCTGCAAGGACTCTAATAATCAAGGTGTACTAAAATCTTGAGAGAGGAAGGAAAAAACAAAAATTATTCTGTGAATTGTGGGATGCTCATCCTCTTACATGATATAGTGAAGCACAATTTACTTAGTGAATTGAAGATTATGTACAAATTGCTCCTATTACTCTGGAAGCATGCTTAAGTACAAGACTATCTTCTAAGGAATCTTAGTACTTCTGAGATTTAAAGCCAGTCTTGCCTTAGGTTAAAAATGACATTTATGTGGGAGAAAACACATTTGCTCAATACCTTCATTTTTTTTTTTAAAAAAGTTAATTTGTAAGAATTGGGCTTGTAACATTTAGAGAAAAACAGAGGGGGGAAATGACAGCCAAGGACTACTATGTCTGGGTTATGAGTGAGTGGGCCAGGAGTTTCCTTTGTGCATGTGGAGGAAAGGGGTATGGAAGCTTTTGTGAGAGAAATCATGTTGTTATCAAGTTGACTGCATCATCATGCACTGTAAACCCCCCCCCCCATCTATTATAACTCATCTAGTTGTTATGGGATTTATTCCCCACCTCTAAACTGTACTGTCAATTTGGCTCAAAGTTTGTAGAAATTTAAAAGAATAAACTAAGAGATAAAAAAATTGCCAGATGTACTGGGTGCATGGAGCAGCTGCAGCACGTGGTTCAGCTACGGCGTGCTGAGCAGTGTTCAACCATGTGGCAATGGAGAAAAATTTGCCAGTGACGACAGAGGAGGATTTTAGCTGGCTGGCACAGAAAGTGTGAGCTCCGGTGTGGTGACAGCGGAGGCAACGAAGGCAATTTGGAAATTAAGATCAAGGGGGGTTGGGGGGGGGTAGGGAATGGGCTTCAGCAGACATGAGGTTGGGCTGAGATGTTGTTTTTGGCTCTATCCTTGCAGCTGTGGCTCCCCTCCCTCCATCTCCCTGGGCAGCCATTTTGCTTTCTCTGGGGGTTAGAGAATCGAGTGGAGGGACTGGCAAATCCACAGACTCCATGGACAGATGGACTGGGGTTGGGGGTAGGAGAGGGTGTTTCTTCCCCTGAAGAGGGTCTGTTTCCCTGCCTACAGGTAAGACCCAGGGGGAGGGGGAATGATCACCCCAGGGCTACCTGATGTTGGTAGTGAGAGCTCCTGACAATTGAGTGAGAGTGGATTTGTGGGGGAAGGGTGAGAGTATAGGGTGGAGTGGGCTGTTTCTTTGGAGGTGCTGAGTGCTAAATGAAGCAGAAGCACCCCGGGTTGATGGCCCGGAAGGAGGCTATAACTGAAGGTGTATGCGTGATGGGGGGGGGGGGAGCTACAGATTTGGGAATGGATCAATTTAGCCAGGGGGAAGGGGGAGGTTTTGCAGGAGTGGGGACAGGCTGTAACATCCCGGTAGTGATGGGTATGGGGAAATTTGGCAGGAGACAAAGAGTGGGCTGCACACGAAGAATGGGCAAGAGGTAAAGCGCGAAAAACCACGTGCGCCCGAAAAGGGCGCGAAGCAACGGAAACCCCGACTCCTGCGCTCATCAGCTGGGCTCTGCCCTAGGAAGGAGGCTCTGGCAAACCACTTCCGAAGAACAGTTGCCTTGAAAACTGCAAGGACTCGTCCAAGCAGTCACTGCAGGGTCAGCAATGATTGAGCGCAGACAAAAATATATATATATATATTGCTCCTGCGGCACATTCCAGCTCCTCAAGCTCACTCCCAGGCCCTGGTTGGCAGACTTTCAAGGCCCTGGGCTGTCTGCTGCTACTACTGAATGCCAGGCTGGTTTCTAATAAGGCCATCCTCATCCATGATTTGATCATGGAGAAGAAAGCTGACCTGGCATGTATTACAGAGTATGTTTCCGGGTGCAATTCAAGGTGCTGGTCATCACCTATAAAGCCCTTCATGGCTTGGCACCGGGTTACCTTAGGGACCGTCTTTTCCCAGTTGTTTCTACCCACCCAATCTGGTCCGGCAAGTTGGTCATGCTCTGGGTCCCATCAGCCAAGGAATATTGGCTGGCAGGGACCAGGATATGTGCCTTATCTGCTGTGGCACCTGCCCTCTGGAACATCCTCCCTCCTGAGATTAGGATGGCCACAAACATTTCATGGTTGTGTTGATACCAACGGGTTTTAAGATCTCTTGGCTGCATTTATATTCTATTTAATTTTTGTACTATTTTTAATGTTGATTGTTTTTATTGTTGTTAGCTCCCCATCTCAGACCAGTGTATATATAAATTGATTGATTGATTGAATGAATGAATGAGCTGATTGCAGAGATCAGTTTTCTTCTGTAGTCAAACTGATAACTTTATACATGTGAAGGAATCTGGCAGGCCTGTGAAGCAAAGTGAGGTGCCTTCCATAGCCTCTTTCATGATCTCATATGTTCAGCTACATTCTAGTTGTAACAAGGGATAGAAATGATATTAAAAGAACCCAAAGATGCCTTTTCAAAACTAAGACTGGGCAGACAATATTGCTGATTGCTGAGTTTTGGTAAAACAATGGCAGATGCAGCAAAACAATATATGTAATGTTGTCAGAGCAAAGAAGATTTGCTGGGTCATTCATTTCATTAACCAGAGGAATAGGCATACATATCATTCCTTGGAAACTCTTTTGTTATGAAAAAGAAGTCTGGAAAGTCTTTATAAAGGAACCCCAATTTTGCCAACTTTGTTCAGGCCAGGAGGAGAGCAACTCCCTAACCCTGTCTCTTGACTCAGTCTTGTCTTCTTTTTTGTCTCCTTGGACTCTCTTTTGTTAGGCTTAGCCACTTACTCTGTCATCCATTTGCCCCAGGTATGACTATCTATAATAGCAATGCTTCTATAAAAGGAGAGGGAAAGCTCCACCTTTGGCGTATGGTAATACTTATCTTTGGAACTGGTCTGGGTACCTGGCACAAAGAGAACCGTAGTTTTAGGAAGCCAAGGACAACAGATCCAGCCAAAGAGCACTGACAAAGCAGTTACCAATCGGGACCCCAATCTTCTTTTACTTTCAACTGCTGGATGATCCATCTAATATTGCCCTTTGAGGATCAGAACTTTGTGTACAAGCTGCAAAGTAAAGTGGTTTCCCCCTGCTTTCTTTCCACACTTTTGCTCTTCAGTCCAGAATAATTCTTTCTGTTTTATTCTGTATTTTCAAATGAAGCGATACCTGTTAAAAAAGGTGTTCCACCTTAAACATATGTGCGTATGCCACATCTTGAGATTTTCTCTCCCTCTGAGCTGCAGCAGGTCTCTGTTTCTCTTTCTGCCTTCTCCTACTGTTGAACATGGTATAAAGTGACTCATTCCTTTAAATTTCTCCCATTCCACCTGCCATTCTCTAATACCCACATTGAATATGTTAGTCTCCAACTCCATGCTTCTCTCTCACTGAAACAAATGTGTTATTATATGCTTTGCCTTTGTCTTATGAATTGGCTTCTTATTGTTTTGTCTATAGCTTCAAATAGTTCCCATAAATTGTCAACTGTGCATTTGATCTTCTTTATAACATTGGTCTTAAATATGAGGTTTTTTTTATTAGTTATCAATTATGGTTTCATTTTGGACTTCCAGAATATATAAGCCTATTTAATAGCCTGTAATGTAAAGGTCCCAATAGCACTGGCTCTGTAGGAGGTCCTCATACAGAATGTAGGTTTCAAAGTTGCTTCCTACAGACTATAGGAATTTGCATTTGCCATTTGATAAATGGGCACCCATGTCCACCTACAGTGAAAAATATCACTAAAATTGTTTTTTTAAAAAACAAAACCAATAATAATTGTAAAAAACTCGTTTTTATCACTCCTCTTTCTCTAGCCATTTTCAGCTAGGAGTAATTAAAAAGAACCTGCCTTATCCATGATCCTAACAGAGTGGAGTTCTATAACCTTGTCCATGCATTTTGGTAAACAAAAGAAAGGATGCTCAGTCCAAGAGTAATCATCCTTATGCTTAAAGAAGTTAATGTCAGAGACATTAGGTGAAGTTGGAGTGAGCAATTTATGTAGTTATTCATATTAATAGTGCTACCAAGTAGTAAATATTAAATATATAAACAAGGAAATCATTCAGTTGGACAGGAATGGTGAACCTGTGCTCTTCAAATGTCATGGAAATATAAATTGGAGCACTGATCACAATTAGAACCATCACTTGGGGCTACTAGAGTTGTTCACCACCTTTGACTTTGGATAATTGAGTGTCCCTGTTACAAGCCCTTGCAAACTAAACCAATATTGTACTTGATTTACTTTGATTCTATTACATTTAGGCATTGTTTTGAAGTGAACCAAATATATATATTTGGTTTGTTGTTTAGATCTGATTTTTAATGGATTTTTTATTTAACTATTTATGGGGGGATTTTTAACTGTTGATGGGGTTTCTGATTTTAATTGTGAGCTGCCCAGAGTCACCCACTGGGGGGAGATGGGCGGCATACAAATGTAATAATAATAATTATTATTATTACTATATATATATATATATACTATAGTATATAGTATGTATATACTATATATATACATACATACATACACACACACACATACACACACACACATATATATATGAGGGAAGGTAGTTAAGACCAATGGAGTGGAAATACCAGTGGGCCACACAGCAGACATAGAGATTTATAAATACCTTGGTATACCACAGCCAGATGGGAAACATGATGAGGAGGCAAGGAAGACAGCAACATCCAAGTACCACCAAAGGATAAGACAGGTCCTGAAGAGCCAGCTCAATGGGAAGAACAAGATCCATGCCATCAACATGTATGCCCTGCCAGTTATCAGATACCCTGCTGGTATAGTGAACTGGCCAAAAGAAGACCCGGAAGCTCCTCACAATGTACAGAGGTTTCCACCCAAGTCCAACACCGAGAGATTGTACACCAGCTGCAAAGAGGGCAGGCGGGGTCTGATGAGTGTCAAAGCCACTGTCCTAGATAAAACCCGGAGCATCCACGAGTACATCAGTAAGGTGGCACCCAGAGATGAGGTGCTGAGAGAATGCTTCAGGCAGCAACAGACATGGGAGGAAGTTCAAGTGGAGGAAATACCATGGCAAGACAAGCCCCTGCATGGGATGTACCATTGACAGATAGCTGAGGTGGCTGACATTGGGAACTCCTATCAGTGGCTGGAAAGGGCTGGACTAAAAGACAGCACTGAGACACTGATCATAGCACACAAAAACAGGCACTAAGCACCAGATCCATAGAAGCAGAGGTCTACCACACTAGACAGGACCCAAGGTGCAGATTGTGCAAAGAGGCCTCAGAGACAGTCCAACACATAGTGGCAGGGTATAAGATGCAGGCAGGATCAGCATATACTGAACGGCACAACCAAGTAGCTGACATTGTGTACAGCAACATCTGCACAGTGTATAGGCTAGACCTCCCAAGTCCAGATGGGAAATTCCACTGAAGGTTGTGGAGAATAACAGGGCTAAGATCCTGTGGGACTTCCAGATCCAGACAGACAGGCAGGTTCTGGTAATCAACCAGATATCGTGGTAGTAGACAAAAACCAGAAGACAGCAGTGGTGATAGATGTAGCAGCAAGTAACAGCAACATCAGGGAGTAGTATGAGAAGCTGGAGAAGTACCAGGGCCTGAAGGAGGAACTAGAGAGGATGTGAAAAGTAACGGCCAAAGTGGTCCCAGTGGTGGTAGAAGCACTAGGGGCTGTGACTCCTAAGTTTAGAGAATGGCTCCAACAGATCCCAGGAACAACATCAGAGCTCTCTGTCCAGAAGAGTGCAGTGCTAGGAACAGCTAAGATACTGCGCAGAACCCTCAAACTCCCAGGCCTCTGGTAGAGGACCCGAGATTGAGGAAGACACATACCACCCATAGGGGTGAGAGGGGAATTTTTATTTAAATATATATATATATATATATATTTATATATATATATATATATATATTGCAGTCCTCAAAGAACGTAACGGCATAAAAGAAGAAATTTTGCCTTAAGTTATTCAAAATTTGAGATTCAAACGAAATCTTTACATTTTATTTTACCTGTAATTGCATGTTTTATTTTACTTCATTTGTATTTAACCACTGAAATAGAACCGTCTATAATGCATAAAGATGATTAAGTAAATCAGTTACAAGAAGTGCCTATTCTGCAGAAACAGAATGGAGATGAGGCATATTTTAAAATTATTAGCATTTTATTAATGGTTCCTGCTCTCTGACTGTTTATGTACATTCATGAATATATAAATGTTAAAGGTGTGTGTCTTTGGAATCATAAAATGCTCTATTTTATTTTCAAATCATGGTGTATTTGCTTTTCCTTAGATGA
The DNA here is from genome assembly GCF_059951505.1 of Python bivittatus. Classification (NCBI taxonomy): domain Eukaryota; kingdom Metazoa; phylum Chordata; class Lepidosauria; order Squamata; family Pythonidae; genus Python; species Python bivittatus. Next base: position 17,050,285 of record NW_028277035.1, read on the forward strand.
AGTTTCAATTAAATTTTACGTTTAATTAAATCTTCTGGATTCCTACTGGGAAAAACAACATATTCACTGAAAAAAAACATTTGGAAGGTGAATAGACTAACTTTTATTATTTCATGTAAAGACAACTGTACATTACACACTGGCTTATTAGCTTTCATTTTTGTATAACCTCACAAGCATCCTGAGAACTTGCTGAATTTCAGTTCAGGACCTAAATGCTTGTAAACAAAAGCAGGAACACTTGAACAAGCATTTTCCTAAATTCACAGTACTCCAGATTAGAGCTACCTTAATCTGGCTGCAACAGCCTGGATGCCCTGATAAAGCCACAAAGTAGGTGTTTGGTATCTCCTTGCTCCCATCTAGTGGTTGTCCAGAAAGAACACCTAGTTGCTACCTTCTACAAATTACCAAGAAATAATTATAGGAAGCTGCATGATAGCAAGGAAAAGCTGCAGTTCTCATGAGAAGGCAGCAAGCTTTCCACCTTGAATTAAAATCAGTCCATTTCATAGTAGGGCTGATAAAAAAAAAGCACTAGTTATATGATTCTGCTAGGCAAGCATTTTTACTGCACCACAAGTAGGGCTCAGATCGGAAATACCAGTGCATCTGGCTATTTATAGCCTCCTTTCAAAAGCACTTACAGATCTACCAGTTGTACAAATATCAGGGTTTCAGAGCACCCAGAAGTTGTAAGCATTTTCAACCAACTGCATCTAGAGGTCCCATTTCAGATCACCTTATAAAGAACAGCTCTAAATGCAGCCAGGGAAATGGTACCTCGGGAGTGATGTTTGTATTGTGTTTAGCCTTGGAAGGATATTTGGCTCAGAAACCAATCCTGAATCTTGCTAAGGCTGGAAACAAAGAGACCTGCTAGGGCCAGACAAATCTATCTTCAAAACACTGTGCAAGTGACTACCACATCCCAAACTGAGAAACAAGGAACAAGATGTCCATTACTAGTAAGACTGGGAGAAAAAGATGTAAGAGTTAGATCCAAGAGCTCTTACATATAACAAGATCCAAGAGCTCTTATATATTGACTTGCCAGATTCTGCAATAGGTAATCTTTACTAAGACTTCTTGTATTGGCAGTAGAAACAGCTTACCTATTTGAGTCATGTTCTCTACTCTTTGCTGTTAGCTCCAGATTGTGGACTGAGTTTCTACACAAAGATTTACTGCCAAGCTTTGCATGAAGTGCTGACATTTAATTTTTTTAAAAGAATAAATGCATACCCAAATCCTCTCCATGCTTGTATTGCAGATGAACAGATACATAGGGTATATTGTGAAGGACATGCTATTCAGTCAAATTCTATGGAAAGTAAAAATGATAATACCACTGAAATTTAAACCAGCCTAAAGAAAGCATGTGGAAAAAATGTGTCTCCAAATATTTTGGGCAGTTCACATCAGCATGGTTTGCTGAGGCCCCAGGATGGAGACTAATTGAATGCTTATGTCAGGTGAACATGTTTGATTTCTAACATTTAAAAAGCACCATTGTAAAGAAGTCACAAACCACTTCCCAAGATGTTAATTGTTCTGAATTTCCCTAGGAATAGAAGTCAAAACAAAATTTGAGTTTTGCTTTTTTACCTGTGGAATCTTAACTTGATAAGATTAGCAACAATATATTTCAAGAAACTTTCAATATTCCTATGAGCTACTAATTGAGAACTAAGTCTGTATTTAAGCAAGGAAAGAAAGAAAACCAGTGTAAGTAATTTGTGGAGTGAATGCCAATAATCAAGTACATACTGAATCCAATATTTATTTAGATTTTGAAGAATTGTTAAAGTATCACTGAAACTGATTAAAGTTTTTTTTTTTTTTAATGAAAGTTCTGGCTTTTATTCTTGAATTGCTGCCTGTCTTTCAAGAACTGAAGGAATGGAACAATAAACCTGTGAATTGTCTTATTTGTGTCTTATTTTCTTTTAATATACATTCACATTTTTTAAAATCTAAAATTATTATATATATAATTACATGACCATCACATTCTATTTCCTTTTAGGATTAGATGGATGCAAAATATTGAAAAAGAGTAAGGCATGAAATAAGAAAAAAAAATACACCTAAATGTAATTTAACACTATATACTATAACTCTATATATCTATCCTGACAAACATATTTGCTACCAGCATATCCTAAACAGAGTCATACATTATTTTATTTTTAAAGTTTTCATTTCTGCTTTTGAGAATCTCATATGCTCTATCTAACCAGCAGTTTTTTTTTTAATTTGATCTAACCCTAAACATGCGCAGATGCATTTACCAGATTACCGGGTTACCAGATATACGGCAAAAGGACCTCCTCCTTTTTGTCATCATGTCCTCTGTCCAGCTGGCATAGCCTTAAAATCAAATAGTGTCCAGGTTTTTTTTTCTTTTTCTTTTCTTTTTCTTTTTTTGAGTAATGAGCTTTCTCTTCCTGAACAGTTTTTCTTGCAACACAGCACTTCCTTAGTAAGTGCCAACAAGTTAACAAGATTGGCTCTGGGACCTTTTTTTGTTGTGGATGCCAAATAAATTAAGCAGTGTGTCTTCCTTTCCACCAGACCCCCCCAATCCCCCCAAACCCCCCACTTGTTCTCCTTTCCATTTGGCCATATCATCCATCTATCTATCTATCTATCTATCTATCTATCTATCTATCTATCTATCCATCCATCCATCCATCCATCCATCCATCCATCATCCATCCATCCATCCATCCATCCATCCATCCATCCATCCATCCATCCATGTTCTTTATCCCACCTTGACTATTTTCATAAATACTGTAACTCAGGGTGGTGAACATACCTAATACTCCTTCCTATTCTTAATTTCTGCACAACAAGAACCCTGTGAGGTGAGTTGGGCTGAGAGAGAGTGACTGGCTCAAAGTCACCCAGCCTTCTTTGCCTCTTCAGATATCTGGTAATCCTAGTCCGGTCTGCAAACCTTTTCAAGAAGTGTCAACAAATAGCGGAGCTTTGAGATTACCAGAACAAGAATTTCCAAAGCCATTCTCTCCCTAAAGGTAGAACAACACTTACCTAAACCTCACCAGTCATTTTCAACCACAACATAAGCCTTAGTTCACAACTAACCATAAAAAACTCACCCTAAACCTAATCCTCACATTTAAAGTCACTGTAAACTTCCTTGAAGCCTGGTCCTAACCCTAACTTCACCATCACATGGAAAAAATATTTACTTTAATCCTTACCCAGCACTCAATCCAACTGAAACTGAAACCTAAGTATAAAACTAATAAAAAACACCCTCACAGTAAACTATAAATCTTAATGCAGCCTATATCAAATCCTAATGCCAATAGAACAGCTTACCCTAATCCTTACAGAAGCATTCATTCTCAAATATAAAGACTAGCACTGACCATAACAATTAATTATTTTGCTAATATTTATACTTAAATTACTCTTGACCTCAAAGAAGACTATCCCTAGCCAAAATTCAATCTAGTTCTTATAGAAATAATTACCCTGATCCTTATCCGAGCATTCAGTGCCCAGAGCAACATACTCCTAAGACTACAATTAAGCATGAAAGCTGCTGAGACCCTCATAATCAGTACTTGTGTGTTGCTAGCTACAATATGTCCCACTTGCCTCTTGGTAATAATATGAGAAGGTGTGGATGGCCACATAATCCTCTGTCAATATGCCACATCATCAGGCAGTTCTACCTGGAGAAGTGCCCCATGACCTACTACTAAGGACTGAGCTAACTAATTATAATATTTGTTTGGATACAGAGTTAAGTTTCACTGAGATCAGTGCCAGGGTTAACATTAGGGTGAGTTGTTATAGTTGCTGTTCATCTTAAAATTATATTATGCTTGGGACTATTTATTTGGGTAAGCCTTAAGGTAAATAGTTGCACTGGCAGACAGTCTCTATAGTTTGTATGTATCCTTTCTGCAGGACAGCAAATTATTTTATCCTCCACTGCTGTACTTGAAAATAGAAAGCACAAGTGAGCCCTGAATGCCATTACCAAGAACAAGTCATAAAGAATTCTGCTTAGGTATGAAGTTAGCCAAAATAAATTTGCTGAGATTGTACATACAGAATTATACAATGTAATAGATTTTTATGATCTATCCATGCCCTTGAACCATATCTACAGTGGGAGAAAAAGAAATGTACTAGTGAGGCCTACTTTTGACTTGTTCCTTTTTACATGGAGATCATGTGTAACATTTCACATTGATGTACTTCAGTCATTTTCCAGAAGGTGATGCAGAGGGAGTATCCAATCCATTTTGTTATTACCTTTATGAGATCTACAGAGCACCTTGAGAAGAGCACGTCTGACACAATTTAGTCTTTCATTTCTAACATCATACCTTAGTGACTTCTTACAGAGTACTCAGGATCAGCTTATTAGCAGATCTTATTACCAGAGTCAATCTTTCCAGAATGGGGAATGACAAGTTCATCTGTCCATTTCTTGCTTGATAGCCTGGTCTTCTGTGTTGTCTTGTTGAGAGGTCTGTCTCCATTGGTTGCTTTCCATTGATCTGCTTCAAATGTTTGTGTTTGTGTGTGGGTGAAATAAAACAGCTAATGGAAAGAAAATAGAAACTTCTGTGTCAAAGAAGTAACCCTCTCTCTCCCTGCCCTGTCCATTTTTTTTTTTTAATTTCCCTCCCTACAACAACAACAGGAAAGTAACTTATTAAGATTACAGCTCAGGAATTCCAGTAAATACACAATACCTCTAGTTTTCCATTTCATTTATCCCACATAGGTCCCTTTTAAGACTATGGGAAGCCTAAGGGTCACAGATTTGTTGGACCACCCACTTTTTTCTCACCTCACAATTATAGTCATTTTTTCTCAACGGAGGAAACATTGTATGTAATTTTTTCAGGGAAAAAAAAATACTTGTTCACAGGAGGTAACAGAATATAACTGACCTTGGCTGATCTCAGAAATACTAAAAATATAGCTGACCTTGGCTAGTTCTTGAATGGGAAGCCATTAGAAAATGTAGACTAGGCTGGAAATTAAAAAGAAAAGAAAAGAAAAAAAAAGAAAAATGCCAGAAGAAAGCAATGGGAAACTCCTTCTGTACTGTTGTCAGGAAAACTACATGGTCTTGGCTAAGTACTCTCCACATTTTGAGCTCAAGTTGAGGAAGATTTTGCTAATGTTTGTATTTATTTGTTTATTCCATTTATGTACCAATTTTCCAAGATCTTAAGACCGTCTCTCTTACAAGTATTATGTTGATGGTATGTTTTAAATATTGAAAGATTCGAGGAGCAAAATGGCTATAGGCCTGGAGTTACACATAAAGTACTGATTAAAAAAAAAAAAAATTAACAAATATGGACTTCAGGTATAAAATTAAAATCTGGTGCTGGACCAATATATATTGCTTTTATTGACTGAGATTATAGCTTTAACTGTTGCATCTAACTGTCCTATCATTCAGATTGTTTGTCTATCAAAACATGGGGGTCATAAAGGAGAATGCGGTAAATGATATATGAAAATAAAATCTCCCTTAAATTAAGATGGATTCCAGGTGCCACCTGCTATAGATAAATTGGATATAAATTGCTTACTAAGCCAAGTCAAAGAACAGAACAATCAAACAGTTCCACTACAGCCAAAGGCTCAATAAGTATGCAATGAGCAAACAAAATTGCTAAGTTTTATCTGAGTCCAGAAATATATATTTTATGACCAGTATTTTGTGTATGTGCGTGGGTATGGAAGATACTTCCAAATTCATCACATTTCCTGATACATTTTAGCAAGGATTGTTTACTACTAGACAAGAAAAGGTAATCTCCTCTCCCCCTCCTTTCTGCTGCACATTGCCACTTAAAAGAAAATGCAACACAAAACTGTTTTGGTGGGGGGCGGTACTTAACACCACAGGTTATTTTTGTTCTAAGTGCATACTATAATGCACTTTTGTTTTATAATGTGGAACATGGAAAGAAAAGAGAAGGGAGAAATTCTACAGCTAGTTCTTCATGGGAATGACTTCTGGTATTAATGAACTCTTCTCTCCCACTTCTTTCCCCTCTTTTCTCCCATCAGTGAGAGGAAGCAGGTCTTTTTCATGGAAAATACTGGTTGTTCCTCCTTCTCTCATCATTGTCGACCTGTGGGTCAACAAAAGAGGTGAAAGAGATGGCTTTGTCAGACTATGGGAGACCTATGACTCTCTCACTACCACAAGGAAAATAACCCTGAAAATCAATGGCCAGGGATTATAGTGTACATTTGCCTGCAAAAGCCTTACCTTAGTATGATGGACTTATCTTCTCTGGAGATAAGGAAAGCCTTGCAACTGGGGAGAGAGCTCAGAGCATGGCCACCCATCTCTCTGTTTTCCCTTGAGTAACTTCAGCTTCTGAAACTATTTTCTTGCTGACTGGCCCTCAAATCAAGATTCTTGTACTGTACCTGCCCAATGTGAATTATTTGGAGTGTCTCACAGACATCCCTTATCCAGAGGCAAATTCACAAGATGTTTTCTAGCTCTAATTGCCTTAAAAGGATTGTTTTAAATTGTCTTTATAATATCACTCTCCTCTTGCTTTCAGAGGGAATCACTTGAGATGAGATCTGTCATCCAATCATAATTCTAGTGGGATATCTATCTACTTTATTCCATTCCACCATGGTGCAAGTTTTATCCCTTCTAGGGCAACATGATACTAAATATCATATCTGCAAGTGTACAATATGTGCCATGTTATGAAGGTGTTTCTTGCAGCATAAACTGAAAATGGTGTAGGGTTGGGATTTCAGGACAAGCTGAATAGGAGAGGGTTCTGAACAAATTTGGGGCTTCATTAAAATGGTGGGTTAACTATGCCAACCAGAAGGACACAGCTTTGTTTCATGGAATGAACATAATAATTTTGCTGATAGCAGTTATTTGCCTTTTAGATTCTCCATCAAGCTTAGAAGGCACAGTGGAAAACCAGCTTTCATTTATTTAGTGTTTCTAGAGAGATCAACTATATGGACATGAAAGAAAATATTTGTGTTTGTGTGTGTGTATGTGTGTATGTTTAAGGACTAATCTTTAGAGATTAGATTGTGTGAGTTGAGAGTTTTAAAACATATGGGCCATATGGGTCTTAGTGCCAAATGCATTTTGTTTTGGCTGATGCACTCATTTTTGTTAGTGCTGTTAATCATTTACAGTGATTGTAGTACCAATGGCAATCATCAAAATGCAAAGCTTTTATATCTATATACGTATAAATCTATATATACACACAGATACAATCACACACAAACCTACATATTCCCTCATGTACATCTTATTATATGAGGGGAGGATAGGACAATTCATAAAATTATAATTCTGTTACAGATAGAAAGAAAATGCTGTGTTTTGAAACAGGAAATGTGTTCAGAATTGTTCAGAAAGTTAGGCACCAAAATCATTCATCCGGTTTAAGTACTGTAAATTACTAGCTGCCTTGCAGCCCCACATATGTGAATATATCTAGGATCAAATGCAACTTCCTTGCTATTCTAATGAAAAAAATCAAGCACAATACAAAGATGGGCTACTGCTAAAAACAAATAATTGAATATGATTACCCGGCTGCACTGATACAGCAGAGGCAGAGCTTCCTTGGATGATGGGGGGGGGGGGCGCACACACACACACACACACACATTCAGACTGTTTGTAAGATAAATAAGAACTTCTTTTTTAATCCTGCATTATTTTTCCCTGGATTTACACATCTTTGAATTTATATAAAGAAGACATCTCAAATTATTGTCCAAAGCATTCATTCCTTATTTGTCTGTTTATGCACATTCTAGCTCACAAGGTATTTTACAGAGTAAAAGAGAGACAAGGTCTGTCCCAAGAAACATACAATATAATATTATATTTACAAAGCATATTTTGCAGATGATTGCTACTCTTTCATGGGATTTGTTGATCCTGCAACTTTGATCAGTTGGCATCTTCTACTTTTGAGTGTTCATGTCCTGGGCTGCTGCCTGGACTCTGTAAGAGTCTGGCTGCGCGGGCGTCTGCGGGGAGGGCAAGGGGAAGGACAAGTACAAAGAACACAATTAGTGTGCTTGCATCATTTTGTATCATGATGCCTACAGTTAAGTGATGGCATGTCTGAGCCTAAAGCCCAACAAGATGATAGTTCCCAGGAATGTGGTAAAGTGACAAGCTCTGGATGAATTTGCACTCTTCCTGAAGGGAATTCATCTTTGTCAGTGGAGACCCAAGTAATTTGGCTTCAGCATTCCTAAAAAGATTAGCCTGGCAACAGTAGTTTATATTCTAGTAACTTGCCATCTAAATTCTGCCATGTACTTTGTATGGGTCTGTCTTTGAAGATAAATTTGAAATGAATGGAGAGTAAAAGGTGGTGTTTGTGGACTAAAATCAAATCAGATTAAATCAAATTGCACACACACACACACACACACACACACACCCCACTCACACTTCATTCTTTTCCACCACAATGTGAACAATTTTGTGGAGGTGCACTGCAGGCAGAGTAAGGCTTATTCTCTGAGGCTGAAAGAAACCTGTGTCTCCTGCTATTCTTTTAATGTGTGATTTTATTATTATCCATTTTAGATATCATGTTGCTTTGAATACATAGCTGCTGGAATGGAAAATTGAATATTTTATAAATAAATTCAGCTGAAACAGACAGTGACTATTTCCATCACAGTGGAGGTCACAAAATAAATTGCAGTGTTGTTCCTTGCATAGAATTAGCACCATACCAGACGAAATCCACAAATGGTTAAGAAAAATCAACATTTAAGACAGAAAGATATATTTGAGAAAAATCCTACTTTAAAATGTGGGCACGTTATGGTACTTTATTTCAATCCTAAGAAGCTCCTTTTCTGATTCTTGAAGACTGCAAAGCCAAAAGTATAGATATGCTGTCACTATTTTATATCAGTTTTTTTTCCCCCATCTATTGGTAGCAGTAACACCAATTTCTAGGGAACATACATTTTGTTTTCTGAGGGTTGTTCAGGTTTCTTTTGGAATCACAATCCTCATGAGTAGGTAAATATTCTGTAATTGTATCTCATGTATGTCCATACTCCCTAATTTAACTAAGTTTTACTTAGCCTGACTTTAGTTTGTACACCTCAATTTAGTTAAGAAAATATGTGTGTGTGTGTATCTATCTCTTCTACATAAAACTATAGGGTGTGCCAATTTCTCATGTTGAGGACTCACCTCTCTGTGTTTTTAGTCCCCCTTTTGATTAACAGAAAATGCTCATAATGTTTCTACTTTAATTTTTAACACAATGATTCATCATGCTCTCCACCTTTCTATGGTAATTGTAGTAAATGATGGCCAACAAGATCATTCATTAATTTTATAGTTTATACATTGCAACATAGTATTGAACAATAGAGTAAGAAGTGCTTTCTCCAAGTACAAATAAAACTGTGATAGTGATTCAGAAAAATAATAATCTGCAAGGTACATTTCACTTTTAGTCCCTAATTTCCATTTCAAACACATTTTAAAATTAGTACAATATCTTCTGAACATTACTGAAAGTAGAGGCTCTGAAAAACTGGGAGAATGTTCCTAACAGATGAAAAAAGGATTAATTGTTCTACTTTTTTTTTTTTTACCATTTAGAGTTTGACTTTCCCAAAGCACCCTTTATTTCATAATGTAGTGATGGGCATTTCCAAATCACTGTTTCCACTATCCAGTCCCTTAGAGGTAACTCGGAAATCATCACAATTGCTTTAATTTTTGCCGTATTGTTTCTACAGAAACTCACACTCATATAAAAGAAGAAGAAATCATCTTATTTATTTATTTATTGAAATAAATAAATAGGGCCACCCAACTCAAACAGTGTGACTCTGGGCACCATACAACAGAAAGAAAATAATAACAACAACAACAACAACAACAAAATCATACAGCATTAAAAAAGAACAATCCAATGTAAAATATAAAAGGGTAATGAAACAGGATAATTAGACAATCAACAGGGAACTCCACTCCACCAGACTCAAAAACTAGGTGAAAAAGCTTTTTCCAAAGGCAAGCTGAGTTGGGTCCCATTGTATATTATGGGAGAGGGAGATCATTCCACAGATTATCTTCATCCTCATCCTGGTTTATCTCTTGTCAAAGAGAGGAAGGAAATTGACAAAACATGTCAATTTCACTCCTGTTTGTTGCTCCTGGGGTATTGTAGAAGCAAAATTGTCAAACCAACTTTTTACAGAATGGGATAAGGTAGAGTGTACTTCAGGAACAGGATGGTGGAATTCGGCAAGGGAAAATCACCTGTTTCATAGAACTGCAACAATTCTAAAAACAAGGTTTGGAATGGTTCTTCTTGAACATTATCTGAATCTGGAGTAGTTGATAGCTTGGCTAGCAAAGACAGAAAATGATATGATCTTATGGAGTCAGTGTAGGAGCTGCATAAACATGTTGATATCTAGGTTCAATTAAAATAAGAATATTGTGATATGTAAAAAAAGAAAAAAAATATTTCATGGATCACTCTTGTTTGTAATGTGGAATTTGTTATTTCTAAGACTACTTAGAAACATCTCCTAGGGATTGTACCCAAACTTATTTCTAAATAATTATCTTTGGAACTGAAGCCTCCATCAGGTTAAAAGAACATTGGTGTAAGCACCATTTAATTTAAACCCAAGAGAATAATATAAAGTTACTGTAAGATTCTTCAAGGATGCAGGCAAAGTACATGGAAGAGATTCCCCTCCCCCACAATTATTTTATAGGGGAAAAAAAAAAGCATGAGATCTGCAAGAATTTTCAGTGCTGCCTCAGCAGTTCTAACATGCACCTTTTTTCTTTTACACCTAGTTTACCTTGGTCTAGGTCAGAGGAAGGATGGCTTTAAACAAATCATTTTGGAAATGTAAATGGCACACACAAGAGAAACAGTCTGGATGGTGTACGGAACCATAGAGACAGCCTAGCAGATGGAATGAGACAGTTAGAAAAACATGATTTAAGCCCAGGAAAGGAACAGAATATTTAAAATAAACTTAACTGATTCTATCTAAACTCTCTGGTATAAGAGGGAGAGATGGAAAATCCTGTCTGACTTTCAAGATTTTGTCACAATACCCTACATCAATAAAGTAGAGTTTCAGAATATCTTATGGAGTCTGTTTCCTGACCTACCTTGAAGGGCTGACAGAAGGGGAAACATTCCACACATTCTTAAACTGAAAGCATATTATAGCAGCAATTTTTAGTAGGAAGTAGTTTGTACTTCATATATACAGACCCTCACAAATATATATAGAGAGAGACATTTGAAATGTACAGTCTCTAAATAATTAAAGTACTACCAGTACACCTTCAGATTTGCACATAAGTCCACCTTGTAGCAAAGTGCATTTAGTTTTCAACCAGACACTCCCTCCTAGTGTCAATACAATAAAACCCATCTTAGCTAACACTTGGTAGAATATGCAATTAAAAAAAAAAGACTATATGCAAGTATTAAGGGCATTTTAGATATTCTTTCTTATGGATGCTGTTAACAAAAGTTGTGAGGTAGCCTGATGTTAAGTCTGATGAAGAGGAAAGCTTTCATGCCATGGAATTCTTTTGAAGAGAACTTGTTACTTTCCAACTCACACTCAAAGAATCTCTAGTGATTTTTAAAAAGTTATACCTTTTCACATCCAAAATTTTTAGAACAGTGTAAGATTTCTTTGGTACATTCCTTATAGCTCTCTATCCCTGGCTGAGTATTAAACTGAGTCACAGTGCACAGTTAAACCTTCAGACTTAACAGTACAAGAATTACATTTCAAAAACCAAAGCTCCTCTAAGATTTGTTTAGTTCCACACACAGAAAAAGCTTCTGTAGTTTCTACTGCCTTTTTAATAAGAAGCTTAAATTCTCCCAGACCCTTCTTCCTTTCTCAGAAGAAAAATAACTAGGGAAAAGACATTTTCCCAAAAAGGTGAATGAGGAAGGCTATATTTAAGGTAATGGTGGTGTGATAGCCTGCTAATGCCCTGCCCCAAAATATTAAATACATCATAACAACAACAACAACAAAAGGCAGGAAGGGGGGCAAAGGGAAATACCAATTGGTAGTGCTGTGCAAATTCCTACTGCATCAGTTAGATTGGATCATGTTTCAACAATGTAAACTATGGAAGCAAATCAAATTGATTGCCAGAGCTGAATTAGACTTTCATATCAGATTGATCCAATGCATATGTTCAAGTTTCTAAAGTAAATTCAGAAGTTTGAACTGATTTAGCAAATTGGATTGAACTCAGTTTTCACTGCCTATGTTGAATGTTCTAATTTATATCTATAGGCACAACATTAAATAATCTGACTATAATTTAAATGGAAATGCAATTCTTTTTACTTATTGGGAGGTCTTCTGTACTAGCTCCATCTCCCCTCCAGGTATTAGCAACTGATGAGCACCAGGCTTGCTTGCTAATCAAGTAGGCTCCAACCAGACTTTCCCAGCCATTTCATATGGCACAGTTTGAAAGTCACCTTTCTTATAGCTTCTTAATTGAAGCCCTTTTCCAACACTTGACAGTTCCCCAAAATTAAGGTTGATGCCCCATCATACATCCACTTGGATGAAACCTTTCTTCCCACATATTCCATGGAGTAACACTTGTCTTACATTCTCCACACTCAGTTCTAAGAGCCAGTTTGGTGTAGTGGTGAAGGTGCTGGCCTGGAAACCAGGAGATGTGAATTCTAGGCCTTCCTTAGGCATGAAAGCTGCTGGGTGACTTTGGACCAGTCACTCTTTCTCAACCCACTCCACCTCACAGGGTTGTAGTTGTGAGGAATATAGTTGGCAGAAATATTAGATATGTTCACCATCTTGTGTTGTGATACATACATATATACATACATACATATGGGATAAAAATCTAATGATAATAATAATATGGACAACCTGTTTCCATTAAGTCACATGTTACCTTACTTTACTTATTAATTTATTTATTTATTGCGGTCATTGGGGCTTCCCTGGACTGTTCTGCTAAAATTTGAAGAGAAGAGAAGAGAAGAGAAGAGAAGAGAAGAGAAGAGAAGAGAAGAGAAGAGAAGAGAAGAGAAGAGAAGAGAAGAGAAGAGAAGAGATTGATTGTGTGCGTGTATACAACTAAGAAAAAAAATAAATGTATTATTTTTCAGTAGGTTTAATGCAGCTATTTTACTTATTTAAAATGTCAAATACCCAGATATTTTAAGAAAAACCATCAAAATTTCATGCTCACCTCTTCCAATTACATCACTATGTCACCATTTGTCCCCTATTGCCCTCAAAGGCCATTTTTAGAAGTGTGCCCTCCCTACCTGTAAAACAGTTGTCTATACCACAAACAGAGGATGCTTTCAAACAGAACTTTCTTCTGTAAAGCAGGACATAACCATATTAGGTTGGATAAAGGCAATCTTGGAAAATGAAAAGTTCACTTGTGTTTGAACCCACACACAAATACTTCATAGATGCCTTTATAGTCCCTTCATATATTGTATATCATGTCCCCTTCATAACTATCTCCACAGCAACATATCAGATACTGTTTATGGAAGGCAACATAGATTCAGTTCAATTTATGGTCAATTCCTATATTATAGCTTAAATATGGTGTTGTTTTAGTCATGTGCTCTTCAAAAATTAACTTGACCTTTTAAAAAATATGTTCCTTCCTTTTCTTTTGAGGGGAATGATTAATTTGGGGCTGCTTATTTGTTGCTTAGGAGATTTGGAAACTGTTTTCAGTTAAGTTAAAGAATAACCTTGGGCAAATTTAGCCATGATATCCTATCTGGAGAGTAATTCTGGGTGTTATTTTTTCCCCTTAATTTTACACTTTGTGATGCAATTATACAGTATAAGTTCTATAAGCTAAATCTTTAGGCAGACATTCCAGATGTTGCTTTTTAAGTCTCATCCTGTATAACTTAGACAAGCATCTGGGAAGCATCTATGACAGGCCTCAGAAATTGGGAGAGAAGGACTAAAGGCAGCCCTTAATACTGTGATATATTTTTAAAAATGTAAAAAATCAATAAAAACTAAACAATATGTCACTCTAATGCAAATAAACATGACCAAATGGTTTAGTACTCTCTACTCTTAACTCACCACTATTAAATTAGCATAGTGTTGTTGTTGCTTTAAGTAAAATCTGAAGTGAATTGGGCTATACTCACTTGAAATATACTTAACATAATTCCTGGAAAACAAACAAACAAAACAATCTTGAGGTTTCTAATGGAAAGTTCAATTCTACATTGTCACATATTTCCATATTATGTTGAGATATATTCAACAGAAATTCTACTGTGAGAATAACACAGGGCAAACCAAGTAGCCAGGGCTAATGAGCCAAGAACTCACACCTGATAGATACTGATTCAGGATTATGTGAGGGATATAAGCAGCCCTGTGAGCTGCTGGTCATTGCTGGATATGTTACTAAGAGTTGTGGGATAGGTTAGTAGGTAATATATAACTTGTGTATATAGCTGTGTATAATATAATCTGTAGCTTTAACTAAAGCAGAGTCCAGCTGTTTTCTTTCTTCCTGGACCACTTGGGGACTGGCCCACGGTATACTCTGACAGATTAAAATGCAGCAAGAGATGCCAATTTAATAATATTCCTTCCAGGCTGAAGTTTAACCAGAGGTCTCTTTGATCACATAAGAAAAGATCCTCTCCCTGAAGAGATTACCATTTCAATCAACAAATGTTTAACAAGCAGAAACCACAACTCAGCAGGGTGCCTGACACACACAGGCTCCTTCACGGAGCGCCAGCTAAGTGCACTTTCTTGGAATTCCTAGAGGGCATGCTTTTGCATGCTCTTGGGGAACAGAAGCAAGGTTCCCCTATGTAAAGGGCTTTACAAGGAGAATTTAACATGGCTGCCTCAAACAGCTGATTCTGTATATTGTGCTCTTGGAAATAAACTTCACCTCTGATTCAAGCAACTGCCTGCACATTTTATTTCTGGCTTGGAAATGAACGTGGTAAGATTTCTTTCTAACATCACTAAGACATCACGCTTGGGACTAAGTCTGATTGAACCCAGTGTAATTTACTTCTGAGTTGATTCTAAAATCATGCAGTGCAAAACTAGCCAAATGTCTCTGGATTTTTTTTTTCTCTTTCCAAATCTTTTATCTAGCTTTTAATTTGAGCATACTTTGTAAATCATACATAACTTGAGACTATCATGGAAGAGTGAGTCACAGACAGAGAGAAAGGAAACATAACCTTTAAAACATTTTCTCTGAATCTGCTCAGCAATTTCCATTGGAATGTAATATGTGCATTAGTTGCAAACCAGTTTTTTTTTTTTTTTTTTTATCCAGCTCTTCTTCCTCTGTTCTTTTCAGTTTAGATGACATTCATGATATATTTCTGGGGATATTTATGAAATATCTATTTCTACAATATTACTAAGTGATAGAATTTTCTTTCACCTTCACTGGAACCAATATATTTCAGTATTTTTATTAAATTTTACACATGCTTTATCTTAAAATAGAGTTTTCATATAGCCACAATGCATAGGAGCAGTTTGCATTTTGGCTCTTACCCAGAAGTGTCTCTTTGTTGGATAAGTGAATCATTATACAGAACTTGGCCAGTGGTAAAGTGCCTACTTAGTGTTATTCTGCAAGAAGTGGGAAGAGAGTCATTTTCTTCCTTTTGCATTTTTCATTTGGAGTTTTAAAAGACAGCTCAGATGGTAGGAACTCTCAAGGACTTGTTGGGTTTCTCTGCTGGTTTAATAGTGATCGTGACACTTGTAGATGCGCAGCACTGAATTAGTGAACTCATCAGACACAAAGAAGACATGATCAATTATTCACCACATGCCATCAACTACAAGAACGGTGACTGCTGCCTGTCTCTCTCTTTCTCTCCTTTTCATTCTCTGAGACTCACAAATGAAGCTTGGCTTATTTATGCAATTTACATTATTACAGCTGGTTATAGACCTGTAGCAGAAAAAGCTTCATTTCTCTATTGGTTACATTGCTCCCTTATCCCTCTTTCAAATTAAACATAATGACTGCAGCATAGTTTTCTCACAAAGGCCAGGATATCAGCTTGTTTCTGTTTTGACTGGGCTAACACCTCACTTGTAAACCTGTCATTGCAGCCAGTAAGAAAAATGAACTTCTAGGCATGTCTGAATGCTTATCACCTAACTTCTTGTCACACAGGGTAGTGCTTTGTGTGCACACAACAGCACTGGATTGAGATTTTGGCCATTTGTGGGAGAGATGTACAGAAAGGAATATTTGCCCAAAGACTCTGATGAGCTGGGAGGAATGTGGGGGGACTTTGGTAGAGCCTTTTTACATTACTTTAAAATGGCTTTTGCCTTCCTAAGACCCTAAATCAGTGTTTCTCAATCTTGACAACTTTAAGGTGTGTGGACTTAAATTGGCTGGCTGGGGAATTTTGGGAGTGGAAGTCCACACATTTTAAAGTTGTCAAGGTTGAGAAACACTGCTCTAAACAGTTTCTAATATCCATTTGATCTAATTGAGCTGAAATTTAATCCACTTGTGCTTAAGTTGCTACTGCTACCAATTCAACTGTTCCCAGTTTGTCAAGGTATTCCATAGAGTTTCCATATTTCCCCACAAGAAAATTCCCAGTTGCATGGGGGGCGGATAAGTGTATCCATTTAGCTCCTGAGACAGTTCATTTTAGTTAGCCTGACACCTTTGCAGAGATTTGTACCATCTTGTCATTAAGAAAACTAACTGTCTCGCTGTCTTTAACTTTTGTGCTAGATGGAGACAAAGGAATTGTGAGACTTTAGACTTAATGATCTCTGGGTCTTTAATTTTCAAATGCCAAATTCTTCACATGGTGATCCAAAACCCATAGCTATGTAATTCTGTTATTAGGAGCAAGGAAAAAGACACAACAGGTTATGCAATCATCTAGTGTTTAGTGTTCAATAAATGAAGTATTTAAGGTTCAGTTTTTGTTATCCTGAATTGTATAATAGTTGCAATAGTGCTAGCATTTTTAAAAAAATCTGTACTTAATTGTCATGTAGGAATCCCACCTTAAGGCAGATATGATATACATTAGTTGTGAAGTACATACTTAACATTTCTCTTTCCTTCATCCTACCATCCACAGGTTTAAAACTTTTCATAAATTCTGATATATTACAGTAAAATGAAGGGGGGAAAAGTGACTGTGGGCCCTTTGTGGCTCTTTCTGGCATGCCTGCAGGCCATCTTCTTTTCCCTTGCTTCAATGTCAGAGCTCTGACTTCAAAAAGTAGGTGGAAACAGGAGGGTTTTCAAAGTTTGGATTTCCTCCTCCAAGTTTGGTCCTCAAATCTGTTTTCTATCTGCAGGATAAAAACATGTGAGGCAAATATGTTTCTGCCTCTACACACACATTCCTATGAACTGTGGTTTCCTGTGCTGGAGGCCATTGGACTGCATTCTTAAGAAAAAATTTTACTCAATTTTCTAATCAGCTTTCTGAATAGTGTGCGGTATGATAATATTTATAATTATAGTATTTTCAAGATGTATACACAGGTATATTTTTCAGCTTATACAAGTGATATGTTTTGCAGCTTTTTAGAATACAGAATACATGGCACAAGCCTGTCAAACTTTATATTGCAGAGACCAGTGGAAATTCTGTGCATTTTTAATAGCTCTGTGAATGAGTCAGTAGAGCCATGAGTGTTTATAGGAAAAGATTTTAGCCTAGGACTAAATATGTTACCTGAAGCACTCAGTTCGTAATTGGTCTGTATAATCCCATAGCACCCCATTCACATCTCTTGAATGGCTTGGCTGCTACAGACATTTGCACATTCAGCACAGATGTCTGAGGCAGCAAACCTTTGAACACATGTATCATCATCAGGGTCCTTGCATACATGGAAGCCAACATGAATCATGCTAATACTGCAAATCTCTGCAGCGCTGATGTCGTTTGAGTGAGTGATGTTGGGTGGACAGCTTATCAAAATTGTTCATGTGTTAAATTCCTGAGTGCCTGAAAAAGGCTACAAATCCCCTGAAAGAAGAGTGACAGTAATTACTGTTGTTCAGATATAACTGTGATGGAATGTAGACCTGGCCCTGGGAGCGAGGAAGGGATGACTGAACTGTTAAGGGAGGCGTTTCAGAAAAGATTATTCAGCCCTGGGAAAGAAGAAAGCATGTGAGTGAAATTCAAAATAACCCTGTCTTAAATCTTGACTTTCAAGATTCCGTTATAATACCCAACAAAAATGAAGAACATTCCTGAAATCCCTGCTGTTCCTATTCCTGGACCCTGCCAACCTCGAAAGGCTTTCAATAATCTGGAAAAGATGCTGTTGGGTATTCATGAGAATGTGCCTTCATGGAACACATTATTTCCATGACAGGAGATATGGTGCTTTTACACTTTTAACATCCTCAAGGGTCGAATAAAGATTTTTTTTCCAGAAATTCGAACATTATAAGGGTGTTTTAAACCACCCTAATGAGTCTTCATATGAAAGCATTTTTGAAAAGCACTTGTAGAGGTCTATGTTGCTGTTTAGAAATAAATAAAAAATTGAGAAGCGGAATTATTTAATAGCAAGGGAGAAAGTCCAATCTACAGTTCTTTTTTCAAACTGCATATATTTCCCACATTTTCTTAGTTCCTTTTCCTCCAATTTGTTAAATAATGTTATGGGCAATTGGAAGAACTTTTCCTGGCCCAGGAGCATTCTGTCAAGCAGCTAATCCCTGCTAGCACCAAACAAAGGCTCCTGATGCTGAAATATACACACTGCTTACTGAAAGGAACAGAAAGCTGGTAGCAACAACCACCACAACAAAGAGTGAAAAACAAAACATCTCCAAGCAGACCTGGAGCTCAGAGATGCCAGACTGTCAAGAACAACAACATGTGGACTTTCTAATACTGGAGATTAGGTTTAAACTAAGTGCAGATGTCCAAAGGAAGATGAAAACATCTGAAGAAGGGATTTTTTTAAAAAATGGAAACACAGAGTCGTTATCATATAAATCCTTTTGGTACTACCATATTTATTAAGGGGGGGGGGAACCCACAACTATATAATATGTTTATTTTGTTCCCCTATTTAACCCCAATTACCTTTTATTGGGGATTTTTTTTTTTTACATTTAATTCCCCCAACTCAGTTTTTTTTTTTCCTAATTTGAATAACTTCGGCTCCCATTCTCCCTATGTAAATTGCAGCAGGTGCATTGAATTGAAGGCATTACAATTAAATGTAATCAAATATTTTAAGCACTAATGAACAGCTCCAGGAAAACAAGTCAAAAGGAAAAAAAAAAAAAAAACTTAAGTGAGTGGATTTTCAAACACCCAAGGCACCACAGGGCCAATTAAGGGAGTCAGATACCAGGACACACACTGGCATTAATTATCTTTGAGTTCAGGGAAATAAAAAATAAAAGCAACAATTATCATAATAAATCTCCACACACTGCTTGTAAGTTGTGCTCATCTACAACACACCTGGGTTTCAGAGATTTAAGACATGAAAGTGAATCCTCAGTCAGTTAGTAACAATCTCACATAGAGGCTCATGGGATGTGTTTCTTTCTTCTGATCTGCCAGTCAGAGCAAGGGTCTAAAATGATGTCCAAAAGTCCTGGAAATTGTGGGTGGGAAAGAGAGAGCCGAGGAGGGAGGCACCCTTATATATACCGCTGAAAGGTTATAATTTCTTCCTACATTAAGGACTCCTCTAAGTTTGGAGAAAAGAAAGGGAAAAATAAAAGTGAGAGATTGGGGACACATCTTTTGAAATATCTGAAAGTTTCTTTTGCTGAGGGACTTATAGTTAATGCTAGAAGTAATTTGTCTAAAGGAATAAAAAAAAATTGTTTGCATTCTCAGGGAGTCTTTGAAAGTGTCAAAGGAACAACAAAGAAACATGATTTCCATTAATTAAACATAACTTAATTGTACTATAAGCTGGGTGAAAGTAATGGTTATAGATGTGCTTACAGTACTGCTGCTTTCATCTACTGACCTGTGAATGTTCTCACTACAGCCAATCTTGAAATGTTGAAAATTGTACAAGGTTCCCTCCAGCCAACCAATTGCAGTGGGTAAAAAATGACATCCAACTAGCACCCACTCTTGAATGTTTTATTTGTTTGACAGATGAGTTCCAAAAAAACCCCTACATGGCTGCAGTAAAATAGTGGCTAACAAAAGTAATTGGTCATTATTCTTTGCTCAATGCAACATCAGTACTCAAAAGAATAGTGAGGGAAAAAATAAGTCCCTAGGTACTAGGATGTAGGAATTCCCATGAATGGGAGAATATCTTGTCCCACGCTCTGAAAATAATCACCACTGCAGATTCAAAGTGAATTATTACAATTTCCAATGTGTCCCAGCTAAGCAAAAATTAAATCAGCTCAACTGTCCAATAGTATCAGTAGCCATCTTGGGAACACAGGATGCAGTGATGATCACTGAACAGTATCAAAGCCCCACCATGTAGAGGGGCCCAAATATAATATTACCTAAAATTCAGAGGAGATTTTTTAACATTGTGTTTTTACTGTTTAATGGAAGGCTCATACATACTGTTGAAAACTTTTAGTAAGTAATGACATGCTGTATTCAGAGAAGATAGTAATATACAATTGTTACTGAAAAGAATTTGAGTAGATACTA
The DNA here is from genome assembly GCF_059951505.1 of Python bivittatus. Taxonomy (NCBI): domain Eukaryota; kingdom Metazoa; phylum Chordata; class Lepidosauria; order Squamata; family Pythonidae; genus Python; species Python bivittatus. The sequence goes on from NW_028277035.1 coordinate 17,071,041, forward strand.
CTTCACGTATGAAGCTTATAGTATTCTGAATAATGTGCACAAGGATCATTTTACTTTGTTCTAATAAAAGTATTTTTCACTATGGATTTTTGTTTTTCTTTGTTTCATTCTCATATATGGGCACACCTATCATCATGTTTTATGAAGACCTTTGACAACTGATTTTTCACAATTGCATTATGTTTCTCAGGAAATCCAATATATTTAGTAAAATATTCTGCTTACACATCCTCTTTCAATATAGAACCCTACAAACATATTGGACTACAGTTCTCAGAATTCCAAATCTGTATAGGAATACCATGGATACGTTGGCTGAGAATTCTGGAAGTTGTGTGTAGTTTGGCATATCTGGAAAGCACCATGATAGGTTAGGAAAGCGATGCTTAAATACCTTTTTGGGATGGATAGTTTGAGATAGACACACACTTTGTTGACCATATTATTTAAACATTATTATATTGAATATGGATAAGGAATGATGGGGACATCTTTAATTTATGAAACACAAATGGCTAGTTTTGCACTCTCAATGTGATGATTTATTACTTGTGCTTTGAATTCCTTTGGATGAATTTTCTGTAACAAGGTGTCATCAACCAACCGGTTCTGGATGAGAAGGGTTGTCCTTTGACAGGGGGGATTTCAGAAATATAAAGAAAAAGTGAAAGAGGTAGTGAATTGAATTCTTTGACAAACTTTTTGCAGAGTACGGTGCGCTTTTCAGGATGCAAGCCAGCTTGCTATATCTACTTTCAGAATATTCTATTCTCTCAACCCTATTGAGCTCTTTCTCTCTCTGAAATATTTTTCTACTTCTTCAAATATTGGATACTTGTCCCCCCTTTTTTTCCCTTCAGTATGCCCATTTTAACTCCATAGCTATCATAATTCAACACCTCAGCCCATTTTCTGTGTATATCATGGTGGTAACTGTAGGATTTCCTGAGCCACCAACCCTTTGAGAGCCAGACACACCCTTGGAATTTGACAGTGATATCCTTGACTTCTGTGGGGATTTGTTTGTGCATGCAGGAGAACAGACAGGATTTGCCTTCTCTCTGGCTCCACTCTCCTGGCGTGGCTACTTTCTTTTTCCCTCTCTGATTTTCTACTCCTCTGGTTTTCTTTGGCTCCTTTCTTTCCACTTGTTTTACATTCCCCCTTTCCTACCTTTATTTGCCTGACTTTTCCCTCTCTTTCTTCCTTTGTTTGGCTTATTTCCCTTCCCTTCCCTTCCCTTCCCTTCCCTTCCCTTCCCTTCCCTTCCCTTCCCTTCCCTTCCCTTCCCTTCCCTTCCCTTCCCTTCCCTCTCTTTCTCTCACAGACACAGACACACCCATTCTCTGGATGATCCTTTCTTCTTATTCCCAAAATAATAATGAGAAAATCCTACATTTCTCCTAAATTGGGAAGGAAGGGATACTTTAGCAGTGGGCTGGTGCCTGCAGACACTGCATTGCCAAGTTCAGGAATGCATATTAATCTTGAGAACTCTTTTGAAGAAGTCCATGAAAATATTGAAGAATATACTGAATAACATGCACTAACAGTGGGAATACATTTACAGTAAAACTCAAAATTTACAGGTGGCAGGAAAAATAATGGATGTCTTATTTTTATGCACAAATATAAGTCCTATGTTATGAAATCTGATATCTTAGGCTAAGTAACATTTTATAATGTAAAAGTGGTGATATATAGGGGTGTGCACAAAATGGGAAATGTGTTTTATTTGAACTTAGAAAAAAATAGCCCCACTTGACTAGAACACTTGAGTTTGTTGAGTTTTTCAGAACAAAACATGAAACAGGCTGAGAACACAAAGCTTTTGTTTTGAACTAGGAATACATAGTTTCATGGTAGGGATGGCCCATTTTAAATTGTTATTGCTGAAAATACACAAGTTTTGTTCTGATGCTGGAACAGAACAATATGTCTTGTTCTGACCTTAAAATATACTCTTAGAACACATGAATATTTTGTTATAAACTTTGAACTTTCAAGCTGGACATTTCAAGACCATTTCTGAAACATCTTCATTTATATCAGGATGGGCTACCTTTTTCATGTTCAAAGACTTCAGTGGGGAAGATAATGAAAAATGACATTGTAACAATAGCAAACATGTTCTCTTTGGTTTTCTTATGAAAATTAATAGAAAACTGCAGACTGGTAGTTGAATGAGTTCATTATAAAGCACAGTTTTTACCCAAGATTGAGCATTTCTAAATGATTATATATAGCTTTACTATTTACACTGATTTCCTTTTACCTGTTTCCCTCACTTTCCCTAGTGTTGAATTTTAAATTGTAAGATTATCTCCTCTATTAAGCATGGAAAGGTTTTATAGTGGTTCTATATAGTTGTTACTCTTGTTGAAGAATTTGACATAAATTTTGGGATAGATGATGTTAATGGATAAAATGCAGCAATGGTCACCTTTATCTAAGGCAAAATGTATATGTACCCATCTAGCAGCATTGGGTAAAAACTAATAATACTGACATTGTAATATTCATTCCATTTATTTCTGTTCATGCAAATAGAAATGGAAAGGATTTATTCTAATGGAATCCATCTGCAATTGTCCAAGAATAAACAACTACTAGAAAAAGTTGAAGCTATAATTCTACCATTCCTCAACCTCTAATGTCAGCTGATTCAGTAAGATAACTCTATGGCTTGAACTGTCTCCAAATATATATATAGTGGAGGGCAGAAAGAGAGAGAGAGAGATTAGAAAGAGAAAGAAAAGCAAGCACAAAAGAGGTAAAGAGTGTAATAAAGAATTAAAAGAAAGAATTAAGATAGGTACCTCCATCATCTTTGGCTCTGGCACCATTGACTGCTTGCTTTAGACTTCAGGCCACATTTCCACTGAAGAGGCAACCAACACAGGATCCCTGTATTGTCTTTGGCAACAAAAAAGGTTGCCTGTCCCTGCTTTAACTTCAAGACCTGGTCAGAACAATAGCTCCTCGTTCTTCATAATTTTTTTAATGGCCTGTTCAACTTGGATGTGTTTCTAGAATGTCATACTACTCTGGGATTTAGGAGAAGAGAGGAACTCACAATCCAATCTAGGATTCTCCTGCACATTTTCCCTCACATTGGAGAAGAAAAGCACTTACAGATTAAATGAAACAACAGTCCAACCAACTACCCCAGTGTGTATGTTACTTCTCTCTTTCCCATTGGTAAATATGGGCCAGCTTTCTATGGTCCATGAAAATATAGATGAATGGCTTTTTGTCAAACTAAACCAGTGAAGTGGTGGGCTTTGCATTTCCATCTTGTATAGCATCAAGGATGTGGTGCTTAATAAATGACATCCATTAATATGGTTGTCAAAGCAACACAATGCTTTGTAAAGTTCCAAAGTGTTCATCTCAATTTGGCAACTGGGCAACTAAATGGCAGATGGAATTTAAATTGGGTGAATGCAATGTAATGAAACACCAGGAGAACTAATTTGAATTTTACATGCATGCTTCTGTGTTCAAATTAGCTGACATATCTCTGGAAATAAGATCTGGGGGTAATTGTAGACAGTTCAATTAAGATGTCTGCAGAATTTTCCATTGCAGTCAAAGGCTAATAGGATTCTGTGTTGCAGCTGACACCCTCTTTTACTTCTATGTACAGAAAGATGTTTTCAATGCCAATATTCTCCTTTTTGTTTTATAATCATATTATGAAGGTTTCAGATCAATCAGCAGTAATTGCCGTCTTTAGATACTACACCATTATACATTATAAAAAGCTGTAACATTCCCTGAAAGCAAACTGAGTGTTGACATTTGATAGAAGAAGTAAATATTCAAATGTTCTAAAGTTGCTACAGTTCCTATGGTACAAATGATGGGTTGCGGAATCCCTACTTACACCAACTTTAATCAACCTAGTGACTTTCAACTGTCTTTGGATTACAACTGTCAGAATAGGTACTGACAATATTGGTAATCTGAATAGATTTCAAGATATTATGTTAGAAAAAGATGGATTATATAATGTTCTAGGCTATAATAAATGAAGTAGAAACAAATGAAGGAGAAGTATGCAGAGATCAACTGCTGTTGCCATTTTCTCAATGACAGATCACTTCAGCTTTGGGATCATCAGCAAGTTTGTGATTACCAACTCTATAATTGTCTAATTACTTTTTAGAGAAAGCTATTTCACTCCTTCCAAATAATCTATGAATTGATGGATAAAATTAAATAAAACTGAGATTAAATCTAGAAAAGGAGCTCGTTATGAGTGCTTAAGAACATGTTTCAAGACATCTGCTACCCACCATAACCTCTTTTCCATAACACATGTTACAAAAATTCAACTATTATTATATCTCTCTTGGAAAGCCCAGGCAGGAAAACTTGAACTGAAGAGCTGTGGGAATATAGTTTAGCATTCAGTACTAAATGAGGCATAAAGTGCTCACTGGAAACACTAATAATGAAGCTAAATATTTTGGACACATAATGTAGAAGGAAGATTCTTGGAAAAATCCACACTGCTTGAAAAAATGGAAGGTAATTGTTTAAAAAGGCTGGCAAAAGACAAGATGGCTAGATACAATCACTGAGAGTATAAGCATGAATTTACAAGAACTCAAAGAAGCAGTTACTGATAACAGTCCTTGTGACTTGTTGTTTCCATCTAGTCACAAAGAGCCAGAAATGAATGACAAAAATGGTGACATCTTGAAACCAAGAATACTAATATATTGAGGATTATGGGATGCAACTCTCAGTGCAATTTTTATGAATTTAGACTTTTGATGGGCAAATTTCATTTTTATTTTTTTTTCTTTCTTTTTGGGATAAATTATTATTTTCATTATTCAGACATATATCAACTTTCCCACAAATGTGTAAGTAAATTTAATAGGGTTTAGTTCATTATAAACATAATTAATATGCATAATCCAAACATATTTCTGATCTGGAAAGAATGTGATTTCTCACCCTCTTCTGATACTCATTTCTCTCTACACCCAATAAGTGATTTAAATTGTCTTTTATGTATTTTAATGTGCAATTGACTGTTCAGAAAATGAATAATAAGTAAGAATGGTGATGACTCCAATCTTATATGAGAGATACAATTAATAAACTAAAATAAGATTTAACACAGGTTTTCCTCTCTCACTCATGTTAGGATGATGTCTTTGTTGATTTGTTATTAATCATTTATTACTGACTATTTTCTGAAATTCTCGTGTTGTCAGCTAATTTAGAATTTGAAGGATGGATACGGAAGCAAGAAAACATTAGAAGAGATGCCTGGACTGAAACAAACAGCATCATGTTTATTTAAATTGTCCCAGTTAATTACTCACAACGCCAAGGGTCCTTTCTCCATCTGCCATGGTTAACCCAAATGGCAAGGACAGTCTCTGGAATTCACCTCACAAAGGGGTTGCTTTGGGCATGTTTTATAGCCCTGCATCCTTTATTTCCCCCTCTACTCCCAGAGTTGCTCAGTTTAGGGATCAGCAAAGGAATGTTAGATATTAATGAAGATTAAGTGTCTAGCAGTTATTACACAATTTCATAAATATTGTTTTTACCTTTCTTCGCTTAAGGTTCAGGAAAAACCTACACTGCATGGAACCTCTCTTTCTAGAAAAAAATGGGAGTCTTCACATGCCACAGGTCTCTAGGTTATTGAAACCATATGCAGAAAGTCTGATCTTTGAGCTTCTACTATAGGTTCCACATCTGGCCCAAGCAAACTTCATTTGGGAGTGACTGTAGATGGATAATCGTCAGCATGAATTAGACTGTATGTAAGTTACCAAAGAACAGAAGGAAATCATTCATTCCTTCAATTATTCTTGCCATGATGTATTTTATCTAAAGGGAAAGTTAAAAAAAAAATGTAGAAAACTAGAGTTGAAAGGGTGTTGAATCCAATCCCTGGTCCCCAGTAAAGCAACCCATTAGACTGATTGCACCTGCCTGTTCTGGGTGTGTTAAATGCATGGCATATGCCTTCTGGTATAGCACATACTAAGATCATAACATGCATAGATCATAGGGATATATCTCCCTATATCTTGTTACACTTTCTTCAGAATAAAAGCACTATCAAAGCATTTGCATTCATTAATATGTTGATTTCATACTTGTAGGCAGAAACCAAACAGTATCAAATGAGAGAGAGAGAGTCCCAAACTGTATAAAATAAGGTAGAAGAAAATCCCTTTATATGCAGCTGTAAAATTGTGATTATGCAAAGAGTAGAGATATGCATCAAAATGAAGAATTAGTTTGTTTTCTTATTGATGCTTTTAGAAGTAGGTTGCTTAACCTCAAATCATTTGAGGCAACCGTTTGATTTCCCTTGGATCCAAACTGAAGGTTTATCCTAAAAATCCAAGGTCTTTTATGTCACCTTTTGGATTCAGATGGGCAAATGAAGAAATCCCTATAATGTTTTCCCCTCTCTTTTTGCATTCTTTATGAGTGGATAATGTATCCTGGATTTGTGACAAATAGTTCAGGAATCTTTCTGCCAGTTTTTTTCCCTTTTATCTTCCTTTTTATTATATTATTGTAAAGATTACATAATATGTTATATTATTTCAATACAGTGGTATGTACAGGATTGGTTAAACATTATTAACACTCTAATGTTTAGATATCTTAGACCACTGAAGATAGAAAAGAGAGAGAGAGGGAGGGAGAGGGAGAGAAATTATATCAGTATTAACTATGATTTAAAATGTCAAAGTTAATAAGCATAAGATTACTTAGCTTTTTCATCCAGAACTGAATATAACATTAAAAAAAAACACTGCACATTGCATCAAAATAATTGTTGTACCATATGAGTTTCTGTCTTAAGTTGATTACTTTGTATTAAGGTCTCCACTGTATTGTTACTTATTATTATAGAAAGAGAGGGGGAAAAAAAACCAAGATAAAGCAAATTTGACAACAAAAAAGGAAAGAAAAGAAATAAAAAAAAGTTGGTTTGAACAGGTCATAAGGGTTGCTCAGGATTTTGATAGAAAAACCAGCAACATTTCAGATAGATTGGGTCTGTGGTATTAATGTAAGGGATTCATTATTTTTCCCCTCTTGTAATAAGCTTTTTTGAAAGGAGGAGGAATGAAACTATTTACATATTTTGAAGAGGAGCAACTGTATAAGCAACTGGCCATGAATTGGTACCAACTGATAAGATCCTTCTCAATCTTTCCAGAAGCTCTTTTTGGGGGTGGGGGGAGGTGGAGAGCAATACAGGGACACAATTACTGTATTGGTAAAGTTATTTTTGGAATCCAGAACAGTCAGTGAGCTGAATGCATTAAGCTGATTTTTATTACTTACTTATACTGTAAAGCCGTATATGGCACGGGAGCAGGGTTTTGTGGGACCACCTAACTCCCATTGTTTCTACCCATCCCATGCTCCAGGTCCTATCAGTCAGGTTCCAGAGCAGGACCTGTCCCCCTGGAACACCACACTGCCCAAGGTTTGGGTGGCCCTGACTCTACTCATCTTTTGGAAAGCCTTCAACACCTGGCTGTTTTCCCAGGCATGGGGCAGGAGAGTTATTGAGCCCCATTGCTGGTGAATGGTATTTCCCTACTTTGTGGTTGGGAAATGTACTTTTTATCTAATGTATTTATAATGATTAAAAAAAAAAAACAACTTGTCAGCTACCTAAGGTTGCATTTGTGAGATAGGCAACCATATACATTTATTTTAATTAAATAATTAAATAAACAAATAAATAAATGTACCCTTTTTTCCCTGTTCTCATTCCAGTGGTTATTTATTAGAGGGATAAGAAAGTAGCTGCATAGCTACCTTTCCTTGTTAGGAAGACAGCCATATGCCTACTTATTTCCTCCTCCCCATGCAGAGTGCTCACTTATTCTTCTTCTCTGAACCTTTGAAGTGGGCCTAAAGCATCAGAATTTTTCCATTTTACTTAGAGTTGCTTCCAGTATGTCACACAAAACTCAGTGACTCAAATTGATCCATCTTTCTTCTCGGTTTAAGTTTAGGCCACCCCTAGTGAATAGGATTAATACTTGATTGTTATTATTCATAGTCGTTAGCTTTTATTATGAATTAGTATGGATATTGTGTGTGTGTCTCTGTGTGTGCCTTCAAGTCAGTCTTGACTCCTGTTGACTGATTGGACAATTCTCTGCACTTTTCTTGGTAAGATTTTTCAGAAGTGGTTTGCCATTGCCTCCTTCCTAGGGCTAAGAGAGAGTGACTGGCCCAAGGTCACCCAGCTGGCTTTGTGCCTCAGGTGGCACTAGAATTCACAGACTCCCAGTTTCTAGCCTGGTGCCTTAACCACTACACCAAACTGGCTCTCTAGTATGGAGATAGGCTTACTAACTGGTACCCTCCAGAAGTCTGAACAACCTAACCCACAATCACTTCTTACTGGGCCTGAGGACTGTGGCTGAGGAGAGTTTATGTCTGAAAGACTTGGACGGTACCAAGTTGCCTTCTATTTGTTTGCAAAATCAGATGGAGAAAACAGTATTTTTCTCTTCATAGTTTTTGCTTTGTCAGAATATCTGGAACAGAGGAACAAAGTCTCATGTGGGTGTAAACAAAATTCTCAGAATAGGTATCTGAAGCCTTAGCTCAAGGATGGAGTTTTTAATTTAATGAACTCCCTTTGTCATCTTTCTGACATATGCTCTCTTCTAATAAAATGTTATTGCGTCTTGTCTGGTGACTTTACTAAAGAACTTTGCTGTAATGGGAGCCCTCTATTGGAATGAAAGTCACCTCATTGCTGTGAGAAACCTCTGCGATAAAGCCAGAAGCTGACATTTGAGGTATGCTCTAATAATGAAATGAATTAAGATAGTTTGCCCATAGGGCATTTCATTGCATGTATGTGCAAATTACAGACATAATGTTGGATGAAGGTGGCTTTTTCCCCATTTCTCAGCATTAGATTTTTCCCCTTTCATAGGAAAATGAAGGCCATTTGAAATGGAATTGTCAGTGCCACTGTTTCCTTTTAAATTTTCAGTCCTTGGGGACAAGGGAGCTAAAGGGAAAGGGGACAAGGGATTCAATGCTAAAGAGAAAGTTTATCATCATTTTATGAGCTATGATTGTACTTTAAAGATGTGTTGCATTGCAGTTGAATTCCTTTAAAACAAACAAACAAGCAAAATCTCTCCTGGGCCATAACTAGTTGGGATTTCATTAACAAGGAAAATGTTGATCTGAATTTTTGAGTGTTTACATTAATGATTCCTTTCATATGTCCACAAGAATCTCAGCAGATGATGGTAACCAGATCAGCCTAATCTAGGTTTAAAAGAAAGGAAGAGTCTAAAAAGTGTCTTTTTAGTAGTTGGGTGAGAGCCCGTGAGGAAATTCCAGGGTGGGCCAGAAAAGACTGAGTAGTCAAAAGAGCATTCAGGACGAAGACAGTAGTAAGCCACTTCCCTAGTGTGCCAAAAATGCAACATGGATATATCTACAAAGACACCTGGACTTCTTAAAGTTTATTTTAAAGTTTCTCAGCAGCATAAACATGTCTGTTTGTTTTTGTCTGAGTACATATTATCTGTTTAAGACCCAGTGTATATGCTCTGCCAACTTCAGAGGATCAGTTTTAAAAGTGATGTTCTTTTAGCACTTTTAGATGTTCTGCTGTTATGTAATTCTAAAATCCATTTCATCATTTCACAAAGTATTGTGTATTCACCCACTAATTTCAAAATATAATTTATTATCCCTGCAATGCTTCTCCTGTGTGTAGCCTTTGCTCATTCCATCCTGACTGCAAAGTTCTATCCTGACTGTACCACTACCTGAGAGACACACGAAGGAAATATAGTGGTAGCTGGTAATAAAAGAGTAATAAAATCTGGATTTATTAAATTTGTGTGGTAATTCAGGTCTTACTACTCATCACTTGTCCAGCTCTCCTTAAAATCTAAACCCTTTTAAAATTCTTTTCAATGTACCAAGTTAAAGAAAAACTACACTCCAGGCCAGGCATTTTCTGTATTCCGTATTGAAATAAATGAGTAGTCTGGCCAAATGGCAGATGTAAGTAGAAAGGTTTGGCAAATATCAGACCAAATAATTTTTTTTTTTTTAATAAAAAGAAATCCACAAGGGAAGTTGTATAAATAAGCTGTCACCATATTTTAAAAAGTTCCGCTACATACTGTTTTCGGGCATCATTCACTCTTAATTTAAATTGGTTCATTGTACCATAGGATCTTTTAGCTTGTTGATATCAAAACTGGCTTGAAGCCTCTTCATTACTAGTAGGTTGATGCTGCTAGCCACTTTTATCATTTTTTAAAAAATAAATCCCAGAAGCAAAGGGATATAAATAATAAATAACACAAGACTTTGTAAGTCAATATTTAATTTAGTATAGAACTTTGTCAAGCTTAGTTATGTACACAGATTGTAATATACCTTGTTTTGTGTGTGTGTGTATGTGTGTGTGTGTAAACATTTCACAACCACTTATACTTTGTTGGCATTTCATGATAGATACGCTTATTCCAGTTTCTTTATTTTGAAGATTGCATTATAATTGCCTATAGTCAAGGTCAGACTTCACCAACATTGTGCAGATGTGTTGGACCAAATTTCCAACACATTTGAAGGAACAAATTCAACACATTTGAAGGATATCAGATCAGGGAAGACCAGCCTGAGGAATGTGAACCATAACACTGACCTAATCCATAAATCTGAAAAGATAAATGGAAAAATAATGTGGAAATGTGTATCTATGATCTGATGGTCTTGTTGATTTTCAGACTCTGTCCAAAAGGGCAGAATTAATCATGGTTATGCCCAGGAAGGTACTATATTTTTAATTCTTTATCAGTCCAGCTTCTGTCCAAATGGCCACATTGCAATCATAAAATACTTCATAAACTCATATTTGAACCACTGTGGTCACAATTACCATGGGGGGAGGGGGCAGTTTCTTAGCAAATCAAGGGCATGCACATAAGCTCTGTTTCTGGCTGCACAATCTCCTCAGAAATAATTGCTTCCGTATTTTGTAAAAGCTCTGCCAATAATTTCTACTTGCAAGAGTATCCGAGGGACATGTGTGTTTAAAAAGTCAAAATGGAAACCATGACTGTCTGATTGAAGACCCTTCTCTTGTTGATATGTGTTCATGTCAGAAAGGGCCAGGGTTTTGACTGTGTAGTTGCAGCCACCCTCTTAACTTTTCTACCGTTTCCCATGGATATTCTGTCTACCAGCCTCTAGCTGAACTTAATTAGAAACCTTTGTGAAACTACAAGTTAAGGATTGAATGATAAAATGGGCTAAGAATTTTGGTTATAAAATACATATGGATCAATGGGAGAGAATATGGATAAAATGGATGAAATCATATTGTGTTATATTTAATGGAGAACTTTTATAAAATAATCTACGGTTGGTATATGACACCAGAGTAATTATCTAAGATATATAAAAGTACTTCTAGTCAATGCTGGAAATGTGAAAAATATGAAGGGACTTTTTACAATGCATGGTGGACTTGTGAAAAAAAAGGGGGGGATAAAACTGCATATGATGATACAAAGAATTTTAAAGATTAATTTTGAGAAGAAGCCTGAATTCTTTTTATTGAGTCTTATGGATAACCAATTTGAAAAGACTTGTGGAACATTGATTTTATATATGGCAACTGCAGCAAGATCATTATATGCACAATGATGGAGAAATACTGAAATACCCACAATGGAGGAATGGTTTGTGAAGATGGCAGAATAGCAGAGATGGCAAAACTGACCTGTTTGGTCAGGGACAAAGCAATCAGTACCTTCCTAAAAGACTGGAAACCCTTTTTGCTGAAAATGGGGAAAAAAGCAAAATGATGATTTCTGGATTTGATGATTGAAAAAGGATTGAATAAGGGGCTGAAAGGATTTTTGTAATACTTAAGAGGGAGGAAGGTCAATGTGTTTATTTATAACTGCTGAAAAGAAGGTTGGAAGTTGCTTATTTTTTCTGATTCTTGTTTCTTTAATTATCTCACTTTCTTCTACTGTTTTGCTTTCTGCACTTTTTCTTTTTCTTCTTTTTTCTCTTTCTGTTTGCCTTTTATCTCTGTAAAAACTCTTTTATTAGGGAATAAATCTCATTGAACTGAGCATAACTTGCTTCTGGGTACGCAGTGGCTGAATTGTGTTTGGTAATTTTACCGTCTTTGGTTGGTACATTAGCTACAAAGATTCCTGGATCTGATAATCCTACACATTGATTACTAGAATCTATTCTGTCTTGTTCTGGAAGCTGCAACTAGTACAAAACACAAGGGCTAGACTATTGCGATGCCTAGCCCAATTGCCAACTAATGCCACATTTTGCAAGTATTCATTTAGCATCAATCAGGAGGACAGGCTGATCTCTTGCAGTGCTCATTGTCCAGAGTTCCATCTCCTGAGAAAAAAAGCATGTGCCAAATTTGTTACAATTCAGACACACGCTGGAAAACTTTCTGTTCACATTGGCATTTGCTATCTCACAGCTGTACTTCTGCCTTACGGCCACTGTTTACATTATTTTCTGGGTTATATTTTGTTACATTTAATATTGTAGTAATCAATCATGGTTATTTTCTATATTGTGCAGTACCAGAGGATACTTCTGTGAGAGAGGGTTATATACAAAAACTTACATAAGTCTTAGGCACACCAACAGGAGCCACTTTCAATGAGCCCTTTATCTTAGTAACTTTCTCATGGAGTTACATTTTAAAGATGCAAGAAATGCATTTCTTCTCCTTTTCCTTGAACTATGTTTTTGCTTAGTTCTTTGTAATGCGCTTTTTGAGATAAAGTGGGAGTTTGGTTTATTAAGAGATGTTGGACAGGAATGGGAAATCAGTGGCCTTCCAGGGTCTGTTACACCCCAGCTTTCAACATTTCTCACTACTGATCCTGCTACTTAGAGTTCAGCAGCATCTGCAGGCCATAAATTCCCCATCCCTGAAGTAGAGAGCAAGAATATTGGAGAAGAAACTAATGTATAAATGCAGTGAGAAAACAATAGGGGCCTGCTTGCCTATGGGATTCTGCTTCCTGTGAATCCCTATGTGTCTTTAAGAATAATAGTGAGCCTCTCCCTAAGCAAAAAGAACTGGGAGAGAGAAAACTTTGTTTTGTAGTTGGGGGGGGAGAAAAACACCACAGAGATTTTCGCATGTTCTTGAAACCATGCAATTTGGAACAAGAAGTTAAAATTTGTTAGGAAACAATTTACCAAGTATTATATTGTAAGTCTGTTAGTGCAGGCCCAAAAGGTTTACAGAGAGTTATATAAACCTATATTCTCAATCAATGTTTCATATTTCTAGGGATGGTTTCCAAATGCCTGAGGCTGGCAGTCTAATTCATTCAGCCATATTAAATCTTAGATGCAAGTTTAGAGCAGTCCTCAAAGTTACAGAAATCAGTAATAGTTATTCCCCCTCTCCCTACCCCAATTTCTATGAACAACCATAAGCTGAAAAATACAATTGCTGATAAATTATGTATGGCTATGATAACATGACCATTGGTTTTATCATAGTGTTATGAAAATTTAAACAAAGTATATCTGACATTTTTGTAGTGGAGGTCACATACTATTAATCTGGCTCTAAATTTGAGCTTTATTTAGATGACCAGTAAGAAATCACTGGTCAGCCACAAAGTTTACATGCATATAGATTTATATATGGATAAATATATATATATATATATATATATATATTAAATCTAAAAGTGACAGCTGTTTACAGAAAAGCTTGCATTAGGCAAATATGCATATATTAGGAAAATAATATCTGAAAAGTTCACTCCTATGCATTTAAATAAACCCAAGTGTGACGTGACAGAATGTAGAAGGATAAGGAAAATGAGCCAATAAAAGTGATCCCTGTTTTCATATTTCTAAAAGATTGGATTTGCTTCAAAGACCTATCATTTCCACATAATTCTTAACAAGCCCAGTATGACCCTAATATCCTTGCATATTGATTTCTTTCAATTGGAAGCCTGCAACAAATTTCTCTCTGTCCTTTATGTCACCCAGAGTTGTGCTTCATTACAAGGGATTTTTCTTTTACTTGACTTCAATTTGGCAATCCACGCAGTTTTCTTAGCAACATTTTCCAAAGTAGTTTACTATTGCCTTCTTAAGGCTGAGAGAGAATAACTGGTCCAGAGTTACCCAGTTGACTTCTATACCAAATACAAGACTAAAATTCAGGTTTCTCCATTGTCAATCCAGTGCCTTAACCATTAAACCAGACTGGTTCCTACTGTCATTGATACTAGTACATTCACTTGATTATAATAATGATCTTTAGTTTCAAAATGACATAACATATATAAATGCATAGAACTAAGTTAATATTAATATTATTAAGTTAATATTATAAATATTACTGTTAATATTATTCTGAAAAATTATACTTAATTTACTTAATATAATAATAATAATAATAATAATTAATAATAATAATACTGAAGTGAGGTAATACTGGAAAGAATATTATAGAGATTTGTAAAGAAATCATAATCATATGTCAAAGAGTAGAAATGAAATGAATGACATAAATTAATGATATATATGATTTTTCTTAGTGCTCAAGGGAAAAAAAAAAACCTGATGAAAGGGTTGTCATAAATCTTGCCAAAATGGAAAGGCTAAATGTGTTGGCGATTATAACTGGAAAATTGTTAGAATATGAATGTGCTTTTCTTATATAGTGTTTGTGTGACATGCTTAACAGACATGTAAATGTGGCATCTGTGCCTGATGATCTAGAGAATGCCGTGATTGTTCCCCCGTACAAAGGGAAAGGTAGCAAGACTGAATGCAAAAAACTAGAGGGGAATTAGGTTGTTAAATATTCCTGGGAAGGGGTCTGGCATAATTCTGAGTGAAAGTGTATGAGAGGTAACTATGATCTTAATTGGGGAACTGCAGTGTGGTGCACACTGAGGAGGTAGGATGCGGACCAGATTTTTGTTCTTCCACTAGTCATTGAGAAATGTATGAAAATAAAAAGGAAAATGTATTGTGTACATATTAATTTGGAAACAGTCAGGCTCATGGCTGAGTCTACATAGTGACAATACCAAGGGCAAAAAGGGAACATTTTACTGTCATTATTGCATTTACAGAATATATTGGATTTTAAGTAAAGATGATTGCCAAGAACATTTGAAGGGGTGCTGTGAAGAATTCTTTCTGCGCTTAGCAGATGAAACTACTCAGATCTGAGTGGAGTAAACTCTAGTGGACAGTGCAATGGAAATGACTGGGTCTTCATTTTATGAAGTGATCTGGGATTAATTTAAATCTGAGAGCCCTAAGAAAATAGTAGGATTCTTTGTTGTGTCAGCTCCACCAGTTCCTATCTGGTTCTTGACCCATCAAGGCCAGTTAAAGCTCCTTATGAGGTGCAGGAGGTTTCAGCAGTAGCAATGTCCTTTGAGTGAGGGGTTGTTCCCATCACCTCTGAAAAAGGTTGTGGTGTGCCTCCTTGTAGAGAAAGTGTTGGTGCTGCAGCTTCAGAAGATCTTAGAGTAAGCAGATGATCTGATCTTGTGGATGAACTTTGGAGAGACTGGGATCAGAGGAGTATAGTATGCCTTCCTGGTCTTCACGCTATTGTTGTTAACTCTGTTTCATATTTGGATTTTTAGTCTCAGAATTTCCAGGAATGGACAGCCTACAGATACAATATGTAAGTAAATAAGTAAGTAGTTATAATCAAGTGATTAACTTGAATTATGGATTCTTTGCATGAAAATAAAGTTGAAAGTGATTTGCGAATGCAATAAGCATGTTGGAAGTAATGCATACATGGAAATAAATTGAATGCTTCACAAATAGTTCATAGCACAGAGTAGAATAATAGTGTGTAATGTCCCTTTAGTTTAATGCATTTATGGAGGAATGTTTAAAGAATGCTTATGGAGACATTAGAGATAAGTTAGCTGAGGATGTGAACTTGAATTCCTTTTGTATGCAGATAAGGCTGTGTTGTTGGCTAAGAATCCTAATGATATGCAGAAAATTTTAGACTGTATGATACAAGAAGGAGTATGGATCTGAAAATTATTGTTCCAAATATGGTGATAATTTGAAAGACAAAATGTTTACATATAAATGTTTACATAAATGCCTAAAACCTAGGGCAAATAGATGAATTTAATTACCTTGATCAAATGTTTACTAAAGAGGGGATAATAGATTGAGAAATCTTAAGATATACAAATGCTGACCAAAAGATAGTGTGTTGCAAGGAATGGATATTTGTTGAAACAAGTGAAAATGGTTGTGTATATGAGTGTGCTTCTCCCCATGTCTCTACATGGGAGTGTGCTGGATGGGTCAGGAGATACCTAAAAGTAAGTTGAATACAGTGGGAATGGGGTGTGGAGTAAATAAGAAGAGATAGATTCAAAGGCATGGGCATGATGCTACATGAAAGTGGACTGAATTCAAAAGTCAGTGACTGGTACAAAGAAGAACACCAAAGTATTTTGTCTTTTGAAGATAATGAAGGAGGATCAAACTGGAGAACAAGTATATGAATGAAGAGAGAATAGAATGGGAAGAAATCCAAGAAAGATGTGATTGGGACATTTAATTATGAAAAGGCAATATGTGAGGTGTCTGGATGTGGTAGAAACAGGTGTCCTTCCTTCCTTCCTTCCTTCCTTCCTTCCTTCCTTCCTTCCTTCCTTCCTTCCTTCCTTCCTTCCTTCCTTCCGTCCTTCCTTCCTTCCTTCATTAAAAGTGGCTAGATAGGTAGATGATAGATAGATAGATAGATAGATAGATAGATAGATAGATAGATAGATAGATAGATCAAACTAAACTGCTTTATCTTGAATGGATTCACATACTGTGCTAATCCATTGATTGATTGATTGATTGATTGATTGATTGATTGATTGATTTTAACTACGACTTCTTGAATAAAGCATGATGACTGACTTATACAATATACTGATCCCGAACCAAACAAACAACATGATGGGTTAATTTAATATGTTTTGTTTTTCTTACAGGGCAATATATCTTGATATTAAGTTTTGTTTTGTATGATGCATAGTTTTGGGATAAGATAGCCTCAGTCCATAATGGGGAAATCCTCTTATTAACAGATTTGACCCAAAAAGTCAGACTTTTTACCCCTCTTTTATATCACATTACATTAAGGGGAGGGGGAGTCTAGGACTTAAAGTGAATATATCTACTTCATTTTGCAAGAGTGGGCACATCCAGATGAACAAATTTTACATCACCAGAATCATTTGATTTCATAGTTAAATGAAGCAGGTCTTAGCCAAGCAGTTCTGTTTAGGACAGCAGAACACTCTAAGTACTATTTGTTTACAACCACTTTCCATTTTATTGCAAAACACTTTCAAACATTTCCCCACTACTTCTATTCCAAATACTTCCCCTCCTCCCAAGAAGTATTGATTTCAGTGAAAATGTATACTTTTTCTGAACTGTATAATTTCACCCTTATGCCTAAGGTTAATGTTAAAAGTAAGTTACATTTGTGTTAAATTGGCTGCATTGATTTTGTGGTAAATAGATCACATATTATATTCCATGATTCATGGGGTACAGTGAAGCTCCTTTCCTGGATTCAAAATGATTTTCCCAATTCGCATATTATCAAATATTATCCCCACAGTATCCATATTGAAACAATGTGCTCCAGATGATTGTGAATAAATATTCGAATGTACAATCAAAAGCAATCTGGAACAGAAAATAGATAAAAATATGAGATCCTTTCACACAGACTCCAATCCAATGCATTTCAATCAAGAGTAACAGCTGCCTTCCTTTTCCCAGGGTCTGATTGCTTATAGTAGCGGTTTTGTAGCTCTCTGACCCTCCCACTGACCAAAGAGTTTGCGATATTGCTGCCTGCAGAGAGCTCATTAGCCTCACACCGTGCTCGAGCAGGAAAGCTGGATGACTTGAGGAGAGCTAAGCAGGCTATTTGTTTGGTAGCAAACAATGGACTTTGTTTAATCAGCTACTACATAGGAGGAGTAAGAGACTGATTATAAATATATTCAGGGCTCTGAATGATTTAATTAATAGTTTCACCACTCAAATATTTCAGAAGCTTAGAGTACTGGGGCAAGGGGACGAATGAAAAATATGTCCATAGTGGAATGAAGAAGCGTAAAACATAGTGTTCCTTCAGGCCGAGAGCACAGGCATGCCCTGAATAACAAAGGAATCTGTCAGAAAATATATACCAATATCAGATCAAAGGTGGAAAAGTACATCCATTTTAGCTGCCTGTATTATTAGGTAGGCAGGGTTGATACAGGGTTTTTCTTCCATAGGCAAAGCAGAATCTTCCCACCTGGAGTCATCTGGACCTTTAAGGAAGGTGACCCTAAATCTAGGAGGTCACCAAACAGTAGACTATCCAGAGAGGGGAAATATCAGTCCCCAGAAAGGAGACAGAGAGAGGATAAGGGAGGGCAATCAAGAACCAAAGAAAACAGAGAGAGAGAGAGACAAACAAATGGATATAAGAAATCAAAGAAGTGAATGAATGAGGAATGAAACATTATTTATGAGTGACTGCTTAAATAGGTATGGCTTTCAATAACACAATAAATAGATATACAACATGGAGAAAAACCTTGCACACTTGTTTCTAATCATTTTTTTTCTATTTTCCATGTAGACCTTGGAGTGCATTGCTTCTGTACTTCTTTTAAAAGGAAAAACATGAAAATGATTCTGTACAGCCCAGGTTGACAATTAAACCATAAACAGGTGTTGAGCTGATGCACCCACCTGTTGAGAGCGAAAGCTTTTGCTGCAAGCATTTGTAGCTGGAAATAGTTTCCTGTGGACTGAACTCTTGTGATGCACTTCAGCCCTACCTGGTAGCATTTTCTCCTAGTGGTTAATAACAGAGTTCTAGGGACCTCTAAAGACAAGATTGACAAAGTCATTTTAGAGCAGCCAGCCTATGTTTAGCAATGTCACCTTGATTCTTTTCGTTCTTGCTCGTCTTAAAGGATAGAAGAAACAAATTGTGCCTATCAGAGCACAATCACATTGAGAAATGGCACAAAAGAGAGAGAGAGAGAGAGAGGACGGAGAATTATCAGGGCTTGATTGGAATCTTTAGAGGAAAGATGCAAAAAGTGCATCTGGGGCCACTTGTAGTCCACTGACATCCCTTTCACATTATGTTTGAAAAAGGTGAATTCTCTCTAGAGTTCTGCTTGACACTCGGTGACTTTCTGGGCATGCCTATGATGTTTTCTTGGCAACAGTAAAGAAATAGTTTGTCACTGCTTCCTACTGGGATTTTTATAAAACTTCTCATGTAATTTACAGCCTTGGGATTTTCTGATAATCTCCTATCTTGGTACTAACCAAGATTACTTCCATGTAGGTTTTTTTTTTTTTTTTTTTTTTTTTTAAGATGAGCCAAACTGCTGTCATCTACTGTGTTTCACATTTGATAACATGCCACAAAATAGATTTTGCCCAGCCTTCTATTTCAATTTTGGATTTTATACACTGAGTTCTTCCTTTTATTAATTCCCCAATCCCAAATTACCTCCAAAACTATTTACTGCCTCCTCTCCCACTTTCCTTCATTAATTCCAATGGAAGATGGAGTGGGATTGCATTTTCTGACTGAATATGTGGTTGGATTTGTCTACATTTCTTTTAATTCCAGCCATCCTCAGTCCCTCCTGAAATAAAAAAGAACTATACGCCCTCAATCTGTTACACAAACATGTGGGGGGAGGGAATTCTGGTCATTCTCTTAATGTGACTATTCTATGCAAGGTACAGTATGCTTACACTGGAAAATATCCAGGAATATAGATTTAAGAATTACTAAATATAGAAGCCTATCACTTTCTTTTGCATAATGCCTTCTTTTGTAGTCTGAAAAGGGGCAGGGAGACTTTCCTGTATCTTTGGTGTCCCCATCCTTCCTCTCAGAAAGATCCTTTACGTGAGTTTCCCCATATGGTACTTGACTTTATATCAGGATGGGGAATTGTTATCCTCCAATATTCAGAGAATCACCTATTACCCATCTCTGCCTTATTAGACTAAATGTTGCCGTTACCCTATTGACAATGTTGTACCAGATTGTAGAACATACAAGCATGCTTGGTCCTCCCCTCTGCAGAAGATTCAAATGAGTATGTTGGGTAAAAGAAGCAATTCTTCACTGTTTATAATTTTCAGGACCTTTGTGTTTTGCTCTGAGAACATAAATCAGTGTCTGGCTTCCCTTTTGCACTTTGATGAGACCAGCTGACAAGACTAGATGGATATTTAATTCAAAGGGCAAGCTTTTCCACAAAGTCATCCTTCCTAAAGGGGAAAATAATGCCACACTAGTACCATTTTATCACTTGCCTAGGGGCTCTATAGTTTATTTCAGCCAATTAAAATAACAATTACTGTTAGTGACACTAATAGGAACACCCTTCTGCTAGTTAGTTCCACATTCCCGATGCTGTGATTAAAACCCTAGAACTTCAGTTTATTGTATTGTACTAGCTGCCTTTATTTCAGAATAATATGTACAATAACATGCAGCATAATTCTTCAGAGTGAATGAATTGTTTTTACAAATGTTTAGATTATTTGATATTAATGCAGTTTCCAAGTTTCCAAATGGTCTTATTGACAAGCAAAATAATATTATTGTAGAAGTTATTAAATACCAAACAATGGTTTTACTAATAATAGAATTATATTTTGACTTCTCTCAAACTTTATTTATGCTTCTTTACTCCTCCTTTACCTTTGATATGCTAGGTTAATTGTTATATACTTTGTAATACTGTTATATGCTGATTTTATATCATTAGTATTAACATCCATAAAATTCCTGCTGGATAAGTGCAGAGTTGCTTCTAACCCAATGTCTAATATTACACAGTTCTCAGACTGGTATTTCTGGGCAGCCTCTGGCAGTCTTCCCTTTCCCTTTCCCTGACGTAGGTCCAGTATATCTGAACAATGTTTGTTGAGGTCAATTGTGACCAATGTTGGACTTGAAAAGCCTTTGAACAGATCTAGTTGGCTAAGTAGTAAGACGTTGAGGTTGATTTTGGAGACTGTATGAACCAATTTTGTTTTCCATGCTTTGAAAATGAAAATCCTGAAGATCTTGTGAAATCTTATATAGATAATGTCACATTGTATTTTTCTTCTTTATCCAAGACAAGTACAGTGGAGATAGTGTTCAAGGGATGAATGAGCTCAGCAAAAGATCTGGATAATGGCCAATAAATAAATTTTAGTCCAAATGTGATAGGTATCCTATCAGAGAATTGTTTCTACCCAGGTGCTGCAACTTGGCAGAGCTTCACAGTTTGAAGGAACAAATGCATTCTTTGATGATGCTACCTGGTTTCTTTTCTGTTTAGGAGTCTTTTGTGTTTAAGAAAATGTCATTTTCATGGCATTTAATATCTTGCAACAATTTAGACTAATTCTATTTGGATAGAAACAGCTTGGTTTCAGTGATCCATGATCTGGTAGCTTCTAGATTAGTATGTGAAGCTATATTTAACTATGATTTGGAATCTGCAAGTAGACAGTATTATCAGTGTGAAGTTACAGAGTCCATCTTGTTCCTGGACTCAATTCATAGTTTTGGTTTTGATTCTGAAGTCCTTCATGACTTGGGGCCAATATATATAGTGATTAACCAAGACAGTTTACAATACCCTAACATCTACTTGCAGTACAGGGCTGCTGTATGATTTTCATTAAGTTAGCATGTTATAAATGAATAAAAACAATATCAATACAAAAAGAATAATGAGCAAACTTTTCCATCTTCTTTTACCTTAGGCAACTTTGAGACAACTTGAATGGTCCCAACCCTCTCCTGGACATTTTTTTTTTAATTTTCTTGCAAACATGTAGGTTCTTGAATATAGTAAAAGTTTATATTTTAAGAAGGAATAGATTGGAGAGACCACATGGAAAAATAGCAGTTTCTTGCATAATTGGATTGGTTGCATAGAAGTGACAGGAGATTATTAGAGAGCATTCCTCTGGCAATACCCGGAGGCTGCCTGAGAGGAAGAAGAGGTAAATTCCTTCCCTTTTTGCTACAGACCCTAACTGCTTGAGAATAGCACTAGTTTAAAATAAAGCAGCATGCATTCTAGTTAATATGCATTTTATTTAGACAAAATAACAGTAATGACAGAGTGAATGGTTTGGGGATGGTTTAAGAACAGCATCCAGGTTTTCAAGAAACAAGAAATAAACATAGTTAAATATAGAAAAGAGGTCTGGAAGTGGAGGTGGTCCATGGATGGCACATGCAGAGTTGGACTGGATTCACTACCCCTATGTAACACTTCTGCTTTGTGAGCTGCACTGGTTACCAGTAAGCTTCCAAGTGCAATTCAAGATGCTGGTTATTATTAATGGACAGATTTTGTCTTGTAATGCATTACATGGAATAGGGCCTGGATATCTGAAGGACCACCTTCCTCTCATTGTTTCTGCCCATCCAGTAAGATCCAAAACAGTGGACCTGCTTTGAGTCCTGCCAGCCAAGCACTGTTTTCCAGTGGGACCCAGGAAGGGGCCTTCTCTACTGCAGTCCCTGCCCTCTGGAATGGCATCGTCCTGGAAAGCCCCCCACCCTAGTACCCTCCTTCAAATGACCCCTAAAAACATAGCTTTTTCCCAGTCCTTGGGTTAGGATGTTTAGCGGGTTAGTAGGTTGGGGGTGATGCAGGGGAGTGTCCTTTTAATCTGTTTCCTCAGGGTGACTTTTTTTAAAAAAAATAATATTGCCTTCTTTCTTTTTAACCTTGTGAAGTCACTCAGTGTACTTTTGGAGTTGGGTGGTCTAGAAATCAAACAAACCAGCAAACCGATAAAGGATTTTTCCATGGCTGCTGCTATATTTGCTGTACCTACTCCTTTTCCACTCATCCCCAAATTACTTAATATCTTGCATAACCATTCTTTCCCCAAAATTTGAATGCTCCTTAACAATGAATATGATTTCAGCTGTGACTCTTCTCAACTGCAACCACCAGCTATTGCATCTCATTTTTATGTATGAACCCATGAGAGATTGAGTCCTGTATGGATGATATGTGCTACCAAAAAAAAAAAAAAGCTGTGATAAACATTATGGGCATAGAAAACTATGGATTCTGTATCTTAAAATTTGATGATTTTTGCTTTTAAAGATACCAAAGAATTTGTATGCAATGTACAAGAAGAAATGATCATCTGAATCACATTGCTGCTTTCATTTTGTAAATGTGACCTGTGTAATTTTCTTTTGTGCCTTTCTGTTAAATGTCAGTTTTCATAAGTGCTAGGTAAGAAATCATAAGGTACTTTCATCTGAAAAATATAGCAATGCCTTTACTGTTGCTACAATGTATATGTTTTGTTCAGAATACTGGTTTTAATTGTTCAGTACAAGCTACACTGTTACTTTGATTCACTAACTTCTGCTCTGTGTTTCTGTAACATCAAGGTCTTTGGTCACATATAAGCCAATTAAGAAATCATAAGGTACTTGATCAAGCTTTTTGCAAGTTCTGTTTTGTTTAGTTGTTTTTCTTTGCTTTGTCTATGTATATAAGCAAATATAGCTGTTTCTCATGTATTTTTTTATTACCTTTCTGTTCTGCACTTTTTTCTTGTTTAATTTTTAGTGTATTTGGCCTCCGAATTTTGACAGAGCTTAGGGCCTCAGCATATCTTAATAGAACTCTGCCATATCCTTTCCAGAATGCTGACAAACATACCTTAATTGTGCATTTCTCAAGATAGCATTTTCTCACCTCAGGATAGACCAAGCCATAACCAGATGTTTTATTTTCATCAGTAGTATTAGTGCACCTGTGCAAAACCACATCAATTCATACAAATATACACCTGTCAGTTCCTTCTAATTAAATCCACAGATGGGAATTCTCACTCTGATTTTAAATATCTGTTAATATCTGATCCAAATGTTTTTAATGTTTCATGTATATCCCTACTGCATATTCCTGGGGGTAGTTAAAAATAAATTCTAATGAACATCCCTGTTTTATTTGGGGTGTGTGTGTGTGTGTATTAATGTTGTGGAAAATGAAGCACAATACTGAGAAGAGAAACAACTAAGTTTATTGATACAATAAACATGGCTTACAAAACATGACAAACAGAACAATAGAAAACAAGAATTTTTATTGACAATTTGAATTCTGACATTGGTTTCTACTTGATCTGTGATTCATTGCTATTTTTAGAAACATAAGTGAAATGGATCCAATTGGTTTGGCTAAGTGTAATTGTCAGGGAGAGCTGCACTGTTGTGAAATACCAGCCATATTAGAAAAGAATTTGTTAACGCTGGTGGAATATGGACAAGATTAGGTGGGTGTCTCCAATCGTTCATGAAATGTTGTGGTTCCTGTCTAGATTATATTGTTACCTTGACCTCTACTGATTAATTTATACCTAGACAATTGCATGGAACTGACACCCTACTCTTTGTAGTCAGTTTCCTCTGTCCTGTCTATTCTAAGGTAAACAAGGAGCAAAGTTTTCTTTTTAACTGTAAAGGAATTTCAGGGGTAGAGAGAAATCTTTTTATTTTTAAAAGAAGCTCCATGGGTAAGGAGAAAACCCAGTTTTAGATACTGATTATACAAAACTTGGAGTGACTCAAATTTACAAAGTGACTTATTCACAAAGTGGAGTTCTCAGCAGTGTGCAGAAAAAAATCAAATATTGTTCTTTATTATTTCAATCATAACAGAAGAGCCAGTTTGGTCTAGTGGTTAAGGCTCAAGGCTAGAATGCAGGAGACTGTGAGTTCTAATCCTGCCTTAGGCATGAAAACCAGCTGGGTGACCTTGGGCCAGTCACTCTCAGCCCATGACGTCAGGCTTAGGCGACAAGTGGACAATAAATTCCTTCTGCAACCAATGGATCAACACTCAGACCCTGCACCTGCAGGAAAATGCTAGGAAGAAAGAAAAACTCAGCCATAACAGTAATGATGACCACTGTTACTTTTTTGTGACAATGTTTCTGAATGTCCAGAAGGGATAAATGTAGAACAGACAAGGGCAAGGGTGACTTTAAGGGATAAAAAGTGCCCAGGCTAGGGATGATTATTTTGTAAAAATATAACAACTGGCTTTAGAGTCACCAAGTTAATTTGGAAGGTGGAACAAACCTCAAGTTTAAACCTTGAGAGTATAAAAGTTCCTTACATCCTGGAACCCTGGCAGTGGGCAATCAGCTTTTGGGTATGTGTTCATTCTTGTCCAGTAAAGGTTCTAATTTAGCCAACCCCCGTCTGGTAGTCTTCTATTAAATCAAGCTGAGGAGTTGACTAAAGTTGTGAAAGGTCAGAAGATCTGTGATTTACTGCCAAATCCAAATCAAAACCCCGGGAGAAAAGGAAATTTCTGTTGGAAGACTTTCATAATCATCCACACCTCCTTTTTATCAGGTTTTAAGGAAACTTATGCATAGTTGGATTAACTGTTTAAAGAAAACATCTAAAGTTTAGGATATTAATAATACTAATACCACAACTATAAATATGATATATAATACTAAAACTATAAAAGTTCTGAAAGTGATTGTGACTGTAATTTTTTCAGGACAGCTAAAAATTAAAGGAGAAATCAGTTCAAAAACGCTTAAACCATCTTTTGCAGCACTAGCCAATCTAGAAAATTGATTTCAACCTGGATATGGTATATGTTGACCCTACAAAACAATTGATACAAATTACAGGAGTCCCTCTGGTGAAATATTAATAGTGTGTCTCCTAATGATTGCCCCTGGTTTTGGAAGAAGAAATTGAAGAAATACAGAGATTATAAATTCTGTCTACTGAAAATGCATGATAACTTCAAATATAGCAGCTTCATTCTTATATTTGATCCTGAAAAATTGTAACATTGGTCAACCATTAAGGTAAACCATTACAGATTTCTATGATATCACATGTTCTGGTTTTACAAAAAAGGAGTTTTTCTGCAACATACACAGTAGCAGGGAACTGAACCTGTGATGAGCTTACTCTCATTATTGGAGAGAAAAATTTGTAAAAGAAGGAGAAGGGGAAGGAGAAAACATACATTTGAGACAGTTATATAAAAATCAGTGCCTGGTTGGTTAAATGGCATTTTCAAAAGCATGGGGCTGTTTTGAAAGAAAGATAAGCTATATTGACCATATATAACCATATATTGTAATGGTTAAGAAGTTGGCCTTGGAGCAGGGAGACTCAGTTCAAGTTTCACTTGACCACAGAGTTTACTGAACATTTTTTTTCAGTTCAGTGTCCCTCACAGAAAAACCCCAGTGAAGGCCACCTTGAAAATGCATGACAACTTCAAATATATTTCAAGCCAAAAGGTGATTGATTGATTGATTGATTGATTGATTGATTGATTGATTGATAGATATCTGCATAGAGAAAACAATGAATGTATATTAGATATAGATGCATAGAAAAAATTACATCTTGAGGTAATCACATAAATTGTGCTGCAAAATAAATAACACCATCCTGGTTGCTTCTTTAAAACATGCAAACATACACACATAGTATGGGAATAAATCCATCTAAGCCAGCTCCAGGCCTAGATTACCAGTTGGTTATAAAGGTGCTGGGAAGATAGGAAGATTTTGCATTCAAGAGATCAGCACTCCCTAGCACACTGCCTTTTGGACTTTCCCAACACTGCTTTCTAATATGACAGGTGGGGATAGACAATGGTTTAATATGCTGGGAAAAAGAGGGGATTTCTGATGCTGGATTTCCACTGTCAGAGGAATTTCATACATACATACATACATACATACATACATACATACATATTATTTAGCTGCTATCACTCCTTTCTATGCAACGGAATGTTCAGAATATAATCCCAGTCTGAACCTGTTTACTCTGAACCTATGCAGCTACTTAGATCAGCAGGACTAACTGCTATATGGTCCTTCTCTCCCCTGGGTCCCAGGCTCTGGAATGCATAAGCAATGTTGTTGGTTCCTGGTCTCCCAGTATTTGGGAAATTGGCTAAAAACAAAAACAAAAAAACAAACCAAAAAAACTCTTTTCTGCCCAACCCCAAATTGTTAATTTATTTTTATTTATATTTAGGTGTTAATGTATGCTTATATTCTTCTTTTTATTAAAAATAAATAAGTAAACCTCTTGGAAAGGCAAATATTAATCCAGTGATGAATGCATTTATGAATCTGACAGTATCTGAGATGTCTGCCCAGGTTTGCAGTGTAAGAAATGTTTCCTTGCATAGGAAAGTAATTACATGAATACTGTAAGTGTAGCATTTCTGCTTGTCAAAAATACCAGAGCCTTACATTGGAGATGGAAGAGGAGGTAGTAACTGACAAGTAAGCATTTAAAAAACAACAACAACAACTTGCTTCTGACTTATTTGAAGTGAAATGTTTATTTTGTCATGGTTTTGCTCTGTACATTTCTAGAAAAGATCATTGCAGGGGTGGTAGATATTTCCTAACCACAAAGAGACTGATCTCTTACAGAGGAGAACTGATCAGGGAATTAATGTTGAAGAGGAAAACGGAAGTCAAGATGGGCTAATTAGACTTGTCCTGCTTCTAGCAAGCTGTCCTTATGTCTGAACCATCTGCTAGATAATTTAAAAATACTTCCTTGCTATTGGCCTAGGTCTGAAAACAAGTTTTGTTCCTTGAGACTGTAATTCCAACCAGTAGATAATTTCCATTTTGAGCAACATTTTTAGCTTGGAGAAGTTACATTGGGACAGAGGCTTTCCTTCTTTCTATTTTGCACATGAAAAGGTTTCAAAAATATAAAGCAATCCATTTGTAAATGATTCACACTGTATCTATATTATTTTATTATTTAGTTCTGAACAGGATTACAGTTCCCCGGACAGAATGAATGCACAATTTGAGTGTCCTTCTGGACTCGCAGCTCCTGCTTAAAGATTCATCTGATACATCAAGTGTATCCTTTCCTGGGCCAGCAGTCCCTTGTCACAAACACTCATGCCTTCGTCACATTGCATATGGACTATTTCACGTGGCTGCCCTTGAAGACCACTTGGTAGCTGTAGCTGGTCCTGAATACAGCAGAGTGGGCAGTTATGGACATGACTCAGGGTCTCTGTGTAACACTTCTGCTGCATAAGTTTCACTGTTACTAGTAACCTCCAGGTGTAATTCAAGTTGCTGGTTGTTACTCTTCATGGCATAGGCCTGGTTTCCTGAGGTACCACCTTTCTTATGTTGTTTTGGCCTACCCAGCAAGATCCAACAGGCTGGACATGCTCTCAATCCCATCTTTAATACAGTTTCATCTGTTGTGATACCTGTCCTCTGGAATAGTACTCCTGGCAGCCCTGACCCGACTATTCTTCAAGTAGCTTTTCCCCAAGGCCAAGCCCAGGCCCTGCCTTAGATGGAATATGTGGTTTTTGAGTATGATTGTACTATTTTGTTGGGGTATATTGATTCCCTGGTTATACTCTGGTTTAGTGTATTGGCCTACGTTTTAACATGTATGGCCCCTTCCCCTGCCAGGATCCTTGCGAGCCAGATAGCTTTATAAATTTGATTTAGAAATAAATTCAAGAAATAATTGTTTCTACATGATTTTTTCCCATTCTGGAACAGCTATAAGAATTTAACTTGTAGAATTTTCATGGTATTTTTGAGAAATTGTTTAATTCCAGTGCTTTATGTATTATTATTATTATTATTATTATTATTATTATTATTATTATTATTCATCTGATACATATTTTTTCTTTATTTCTTTATTTCCCTCCTCTTTGACTATAGCTGTGTCAGTTTACCCAGTGTGGATAGGCAAAATATTCTTGAGGTTTTTAAATGGAATTACTCCAGTGCAACAGACAGTACAGTGATTAATTGTCACTTAATTATCAATTTTTAAAATCCATTTTTTGTTTTCATTCATACTGCATTTCATTCATACATCCCTTTTGAAGATGTAATAGCATTAATAGATGAGGCATCAGATTTTAGTAGGGAGGGGGAGAATGTTGAATAAATGGATTTGTGGAATTCCCATTGCTACCCTTATGACATCTTTCCATTCCCCCCCCTTTTTTTTTTTTACATTTTTACTTGAGTGCTAAAGAAACTCTATTTAAGGTTGTGGCTTCTGAAATGGAATTGAATGGAGTTCTGAGAAAAGGAAGATGGTTCTAGTTATTTTATTATCATGTGATACTTCCTTTTATTGTGATATTTTTCTCTTTTAATGACAAGAAGAGAAGCTAGAGAAAAGGAAGGTCCCTTCAAGAATCCTTACTAAATCTAGTATGCCACCTACTCATTGGACAGTAGGCAGCTTACAATATTAAACACCTGCAATACATATCACAAAACCACAAACAAAAATACATCCTCCTCCATGACTGTCAGTCACTGATGAGCTTCTGTTCCAAGACCCTATAAAAAATAATTGTTTCCATCCATTCCTGGAAGAGTGGGAGCTATTCTGACCCGAGGGGACCATAATAATGGGTGTCTTACTGAGAAACCCATCTAATAAGTCCCTGCTCCCTTGATCTCTCAGAGGGTAGGTACCCCATCTTGAAGATAACAAGGGCAACAGATGTGCCCCCTTGGGAGGTTATTTCATAAGCAGAACACCCCTTAACTTACTCTATATAGTCAAGGCACAAAATGTTCTATGTATTTATGTTCAAAGATCAGAATCAAACCGTATGTCTTAAGGGGTATCATTGTCCAAACAATAAACAGGAAAACATAATTGCTTTCCCATTGAGGTGAGCCAGGGGCCAATCTTTGTAGGCATCATTAATTGGATGACTGGCACTGGACTAAATGGGATAATGGGAGGTGGGCCACTAAAATCCTCAACAGCTAAAGAGGCAGAAACTGAGGCAGGTCATGAGGAGGATGCAACCTGGAACATACCGCCAGAAGGGTATGTTCCAGCAACTGTACCCATTCTCTCTGAATCTGAGACTCCCTTCAACTCCCGGGGCTGGGAAGCCCTACTCAGCTCCGAACTGCTGGAATTTATCATATCAGTCAACTATGTATAGGGCTGTCACTCTTGGCAAGTCTTGACATATTGTAAGTATATTAAATCTGATTTGTGGAGTTAGGATTTTCTATTGCAATCATACTTAGTTTCATTTGTTCATATCAGTGATATTTCTCTGCTGTTACAAATATCTCTTAGCATATATATTTATTTACATGCACAGTTGTGATATACAAATTCCCCTCAATCATCTATAGTAGAAAAACATCTGACTTGATTGGTATCCTGTTATTGGTGACAACTTTCTTATAACATGTTATGTTTTCTTGTTTCTATAATTGAAAGGTTCTATCTTTTTTAAAAAAAATGATGCTGTCAGTATGGAACAGAGAATATGCTCAGATAAGTTGTGGGTCTTTTTATAAGTTTCATTTTTGAAGTTGATATATGGAATTGAGATGAAGAGCTGACACCAGCTGAATCACTTGGAAAGAATATTCCTCTAGAAATAGATTTAATAGTGTCAATGGGATAAAGGAAGCTGTTCAGCATAATGCTTCAATCACCATTTTTTTAAGGTACAAGGACTAAAGAAGCATTTCTCCAGCTGATATAGTTGTAGAGTTGAATTCATTGGGCAGGACTACTGTGATTGTCATTGTCATTTTTAATAAGAGACCATATTACATACATATATATGTCTCTATGTCTGTGGGTCTATAAATAAAATAAGTCATACATGAAAGCTTTCAGCTTTATAAACCTTTCCATACATTTTCATATATAACAATACTAATAAAATACTTAAGTAAACAATTTAACATTGACATTTCAGGTTTGCAGACAGGTGACATCTTCATTGAATGATCATCCAAAGTTCAACATCAATTTTGGTAACCACTGTGAAAATCCCATTTTATATTATGCTTGAGTCCTAGTGACTTCATGGACAAATCCATTCAGTTTTCTTGGCAACAGTATAGAAGTGGATTTCTGTTGTCTTCCTCCAAGATATTTTATTCAGTGTTTAATCCTAGCCTACAGCTCTGGGATTCCCTGGCGTTTTCTCATCTGCATATTAACCAGGCCTGACCCTGCTTAACTTCAGAGCCCATACAAGATTGCCCAGCTGCTGCCACTTGCTGAAGTGTTTGAATTATAGGTAATAACAATGAAGAAATATAGTACTATTGCACTGATGATGATGATGATGATGATGATGAAGAAGAAGAAGAAGAAGAAGAAGAAGAAGAAGAAGAAGAAGAAGAAGAAGATAATTAGTTATACTGAACTAATGGTAGGGAGAACACCTGCAGCTATATTTAAGAATACAGTATTCAAAACTGGAATATTTAGCTTGGTTTATACTGAATTCAATTGATGCCATGTTATTCTTCTGATTCAAATCCAGAATTCAGGTTGTACATGCACAAGTTTCATCAGCATAGATTTTTTCACTCTGATGTTGGGTGAATGACTTTTACCAGTGGCATCTGCAGGGGAGTTCAAAGCAGGCAAGGTGGCACTTGCAACAGCATGACTGAAGCCTGCTCTTTCATATGTGTGTGTGACTTTAGCACAGATACAAAAGGGATGAAGCTTGATATGCTAAAGGACATCAGTGGATGGATAATATCTGTTTCAAAGAAGATTAAACAAAGATGGAAAGAGTATACTGAAATCTAGTAAAGTAGAGATGTCAACATCTAAGGTACCTTAGAAAATATTCTGTATTTACAGGAATCTCTAGTGATAGAAAATGAAATTAAATAAGCAGTCCAGACATTACCAAGGGACAAGGCTACAGGAATTGATGGAATATCTACAGAAATACGGCAAGCAACAGAAGAAGAATCAGTAAAGGTTCCAACCAATCTATGCCAGCAAATTTGGAGAATGACCCACTAGCTAACAGATTGGAAGAGGTCAGTCTACACACCAACTCCAAAGAGAGGAGATATAATAGAGTATAAAGAGTATCACACCATATCCTTAATTTCACATGTTAGCAAAATAATGTTTAGGATCATCCGATGCAGAATAGAGCTCTATATGGAAGAGAAGATGGCAGATGTTCAAACTGGCTTTAGAAAACTCTGAGTAATAAGAGACATTATTGCTTATGTCCGCTGGATAATTGATAAAACCAAAGAATGCCAAGACAAAGTCAACATGTGTTTTATTAATTGTATAAAAGCTTTGATTGTGTCAAGTGTATCAAGCTGTGGAATGTGCTTAGAAAAATGGGAATCCAAGAACATCTCATTGGCTCCAGATTGGCAAAGAAGATAAGGCCATATAGTCTTCCCTTATTTATTCTATCTATATGTTGAACATAAATTGAGGGAAGCTGTATATAAAGAAAATAAGCATGGAAGAAGAAACATCATTAACCTGCACTATGCTGATGACACTATTCTGACAGCCAAAAATGCAAATTATCTGCAAGTTGTAGTAATGAAAGTCATGAGGACAGTAAAAAAAAAAAAAAATGGAACTAAGGTTAAATATAAACAAGACCAGGCTAATGATAACAGGTACAGCAACTAGCCTTAGAACTGACAGTGACAATAATAAAATGGTAGGTATGTTTTAGGATCAACTATAGGCAACAACAGCAATAATAAAAACCGTCAGTCAAGAAATACATCACAGATTAGTATTTAGTACATACTGATTTTATTTTTGTTTTAAATTTTAATATTATTGATTTGACATTTGACATTTTGTAGATTTAAAATTCTTTTAAGCAGCCTTAAAGGTGTTCTCAAATATAAAGGTTGGGTATAAATAGATGATTTTAAAATGTTATATCTTAGTGTTTGCTTTTTTCCCATTCCCAGAAAGTTATAATAATAATAATCCCACAATTTTCCCTTTGTTTCTAGTTTCTTGTACTCATATGTTCAGCTAATTTCTCCATATTTAATTTACTCCATTTAAATGTAAGCATACATAACTTTAGACTTTGTTTTTCCTGA
Source organism: Python bivittatus (assembly GCF_059951505.1). Lineage (NCBI taxonomy): Eukaryota > Metazoa > Chordata > Lepidosauria > Squamata > Pythonidae > Python > Python bivittatus. The sequence goes on from NW_028277035.1 coordinate 17,104,110, forward strand.
ACATGAAGTTTGATTTGAACAATTATTGTTTTCACTGTAGGTCATTGTACTGGAAGAGTATTTGACTAATCCTTGTAAAACAAATGCTATTGCCTTGACTTGCTGAACAGCAAAAACCTGAATTATTTGGTGACACATCTAATGTTTTGTTGGCATTTTAAATAAAACCAGTGTAGATTATATATGAGTTCAATCATGTATCCACATCTATCCATGTAACTCCCTCCCATGGTTCTTAGATCTATCCAGGTACCTTATAAAATGTAAGATGTAAAAAGGGGGCTGCAAATGTTCATCTGGACGTGCTCAAGGAGCTTTTTCACTCAGCAATTGTAATAAAAGAAGCCTTGATTATAGGAGCTCTGTAATCAGATTCACACAGATGCCTGTTCAAAATCTATTAAGATTATTGGGTCTAACATGCCATCATCTAGAAGAATAAAAGCCATGCAGCAATGTGGAGAAGGGAGGTTCATGTTTTTGTGTACAGATAAATATTTAATGAGAGAGAGAGAGAGAGAGAGCTGTGTGATTGCAAAGGTAGTGCAATAACTATTGTGTGAAACGGTTTCTTTTTATGAATAGATCATCACAGATTTTAACAACAATTAATATTCTTACTACTGCTTACTTCCTTAACATTTTAGTATGGCTCTCTGTACCCCAGGTTGCCTTCCACAGAAATAAGCTACAGTGTCAGTTTTAATTTTAAAAAAATATACATATTTCAGGAAAGTCTTAAAAGAAGTTGTTCTATTTTTCATGATATACAGACTTATTGTAAATGATTTGGCATCTGCCAATTATGTGCTCAATCAGGAAAGCTTTGCAATCATAGTTTCAGACTGCATACCGTTTATAGAATTAATTCCTGGAAATTTTTAGATGAATGGTCTTCCTCAGAGCTCTGTTATACGAGTTTTGTTATATATATTTGAAATTATCTTTGAATTATTGGCCAGAAAATCCATTGCCACAGCATAAATAAATTAAACTATTTGACCAAAATTGGATTAAATTAGCTTCAGTGCAAGCATTTTGATTTAAAAGGATTATGGATTAAAGGCATCACATCTTTTCTATTTGACATTTAGAGTTTTATATGGATACTGTATGAACTGTGCCTAATCTATAACTGTGTTGTCAGTAATCATTCACTGATTTAAAAGACTTGTTTGATTATTATTACTGGCTAAGTCATGTTTATAGCACATTTCCCTATCAGGTGAGTTTTAGCCATATAGGACACTATTTATTCTTTTCTTTTCTTTTCTTTTCTTTTCTTTTTTTTGGTCATACTCTTCCACTTCAAGGGGTTCTCAAGGCAGCTTATATAAACACTGCCAATACAATAAATTAAAAACAAAACTAACTCATAAATATTAATACATACTTAGAATCTCTTTGTTTCTACTTTCAAATAACCAAGCTACCTTAAATCAGGGTAAATAAAGCCCTTGATTGTCAAGAGCCATGTTTTTTCAGAGCATGAGGGACACAAAGTAGGTGGAGCTACATCACAAATGTCATAGCATTTGTGTAGGCTGGATTGGTTTTGGTTTTGGGAAACTTTCACTTTTAGGGGACTCAAGAGCCAGCCATAGTTAATTATTCTAAACTGATGGCCAAGAAAAGGAATAGACCTTTGTTAAAACTTTCTGAATGCATTTGGTTGACCACTGTGGATAACAGAATTCTGGGCCAGATGGGCTGTTTCTCTGACCTAGCAGGGCTCTTCTTGAATCTTGTGCCAAATCACAAAAGCAAGTAACATCTTTGGCAAGCCTGAATACCAGCTCTATCTTCAGCTGAAACTGAAATCTATAATTCAGTTGATATGCTGGGCAAAAAATATAGTTTTAATGTACATGCAAAGTTCTATGATTCTATCATTTTACACCAGGCCTGCCAATTCCAGAGATCACTGATGTTGCATATCGTGTTGATTATAATTCTGGAAACTCATGTACCTCACAGGACTAGACTCAATTCACAGATCCTAAGGATTAAGATTACATCCTAACCTCTGGGTACGCAAGAAGGAGAGTGGAAAAGTAAGGATTATTTATTTTATTATGCTGACTTTTCTGGATACTTTAAAACATACTGATGTTTTATCTTTTCTCTAAAATCCAGTTTGGAAACTTTATAAAATTTTATTTCAGGGCCAGATTAATGATCAGGGCATGTCTATATATTATATATATTCTTCACAATGTTCCATGGAGACTTATGACTTTCCTTAATTTTATGGATGTTGAGTATCTTTTGAAGTGAATGCTAAGTAAAAGTGCCTGAAGTTAAGAATATGTATAGGTCTTTTCAGGAGAAGAGCTCTAATTAGCTATACCCATCACACAAATCATCATATTGCTTCCAACTTAGAAATAATTTAATTATATAGAGCTTTGCAAGGTAAGGCAACTTGCATATAGTGTGTTACTCATCCAACAGTAGCCTCATGGATAATTTTTATCTTCTTAGTATACCTTGGAGTGATAGGCCATTACTTTCAAGATGATTTACCAAATGTTCTTGATCAATAGTTACATTCAACAGTGGGACATCAGCATTACTGCTTTAGACAGCTTAACAATTCATCTGTTAGCTGTAAGCATTTTCAATCCACTTCTGGCTTCTGCACTAGTTACTGGGGGTAAAAGATATAACCTGTCAGTCTTTCATAATTAAAATTCATGCTATATATTTCTGAGCACTTTGTGACATACTCAAATATGCCTCTATCTATCTATCTATCTATCTATCTATCTATCTATCTATCTATCTATCTATCTGTCTATCTATCTAAAGAAAAAGTTCTCAGCCAACATTTGGGGGGGGGGGCTAAAACAGAAGTACTTACAAGTGTAGATCAGCAACTCTTTCTATTAAATCCACCCTATTCCTGTTTTTCATTTCCATGCAATAAATCTCCATGGTCCTAACTTGAACTACAATTCTGATTATCATGGCTGTCATGGACCATACTATAATCACACTGGTAACCCTGTGTCCATCTGTCTTATTATTTGTTTTGTTTTGTTTTGTTTTAAATAGAGAAGGAAAGGAGACCATGCAATAATACATCATTTTGCCAGGAAGAACGTTCTGTTTTGCTCTGATTATTTTTCAGATACAGATACATGCCAATGAAATGTTCATCATGGTACAGATTTAAGATTGTTCTTGATCTTGTTTTGCATGGAGAAAGTGCAGACTTTCTTCATACAGAAGAGGAAAGCATGGCTTTCCATCTTCTTCACAAAGAAAGGTCATACTGAGGATAAGATTTATTTCAAGCTCCTAAGTGGCCATTCACAACCAAAAAGGTTAGATTCTCGTATTAACTAGATTCCTTAAAAGAGAAAAAGTTGGGAGATGTTAGTTTATAACTGGATATGTTTTCCTTAGCATTCTATTTATCTGTAAATTCACTGGAGTGCAAAGTTCTTGATCCTTTTGCTAACCACCTGTTGATGCAGTAGGGAAATAGTTACCCATTTTCCTGATAAAAGAGGATGGGCAGATGTTCCAAATCTGAAATATTTTTCAAAGCACCATCTTTCCCACCTCTGAGAAGTCCATTACAATTTAATTCAGGTGAGCATTTCAGGGAGGGACACCCACAAACTAAACTCAGCATTATTATCTAGCCTGCTACATCAGGTAAGGAGAAACAAAACAAACTTAGTATGTAATTCGATTCCTTATCCTCTTTTCAAGATTATATGTAATTCTCTGACTGAGATCCAATAACCTTCTAGTAGTGTGCCTAAGCAGTTTATTGTTCTCATCTTACCCTTATTGTTCATAGTTAACCCTCTTTTGAAAAGTCTGGACGTTCAACAGACTCCTCCTCCAAATCTCAAAATGTAACTTACACACCTTAGTTCTTTTTTTCAAATGCTAGAAGAAAGAGAGATTTGAAAGCAATCTCTCAACAGACCTAGTGGAAGATTTTTTTAAAAAAAAATTGGTAGCATTTTTTATCCAAATAGTATTTTTTATTATGACATTAATGTAAGATAATGATATACAATTTTCCACTTGCATACTAAATTACATTAAATTGGCTAAGTTAGTACATTAGTAATCATTGTTTCAGTGTCCAGTATCTCAGAGTAGTATTGTGGCTGAAAACACACTCGGTGAAGCTATTTGTGGTCTGCATAGTAAAACAGCAGGAGATAACAAATGTGATCTGAATGGATGCTTTCAGACTGCAGATAAAACATCGGCTGTAGTTTCAACAGCCTAGTAAACACATCAGCAGTGGTAATGCATGTCTAATAGAAGTATTTAGTTTTTAGCACTTTAAGTAATACCTTTCTAGCACTGAACTATAAATATTGCTGTGTTTCTTTTTTACTATGTACAGGTGATAACTTTCCAAAGACCGGGTGGATCTTATATTTAGTCATCATTGCTGATTGTTCACATATTTATGAACCTATCATGGTTCATGGTTTCCACATCCCATCATGGATGATGGTCCAAATATTTCAGCAGAACCAATGGTGTCTATGGGGAGAATAGCAAACTCTGAAAGATGGTAGGTGTGGCATTGCAACTAAAGCCCTGCCCCTTTTGTGTGTGCACTGACATTGTGTGGATGTACAAGAGGGGGTGGGCTTTGACAGCAATGCTGCAGCCGCCACTTTATGGATTTTAACACACGCACTTCTGTGGACACCCATGAGCAAAATGATGTTTGGATCCTGGGATGGGGGTAAGGAACACTTTAGGAGTGCCTTGGTTATGTCCAGAAAAACCTTCTCAGTTTATTGCCAATCAGTCATATTCCTAAGATCCAATTTCCCTGATAAACCGCCTGGCCTATTAGCCCCAGTAAAGACAGGCCTTAGATCACCCTTTGTTACTGGGCCATTCAGAGCCAGGACTGGGTGTCAAAGGTTGTTTCTTAAGCCATACCCAATTAGATTGACCCAGACTGAAGAGAGACACAAAAACACTGGATCCTGAACCAACTGGCTTCTTTATATCTCCCTATAAAGGATGGGGAGACTTTTTATTTTGCAAAAGAAATGTATTCTATAAAAGTGATGGGTAAAACTTACAAATATATAAGTGAATTCTTCCTATTACCTCCCTCCTAGCCTATACCGTATCACTATTACCCTATTGCTATCACGATTACAATGTTTCCTCTGAATTATACCCTATACTATTACAATTACCTTTATACTAAGCTCTATACTATTACTAGTATATATCAATGTTTTCTTCTTACAAAGAAGAAAAATTGTTTTCTTTGTCTGTTCTGTCTTAATTCCTCTCTCTGGGACTACTACTACTACTACTTCTTCTTCTTCTTCTTCTTCTTCTTCTTCTTCTTCTTCTTCTTCTTCTTCTTCTTCTTCTTCTTCTTCTTCTTCTTCTTCTTCTTCTTCTTCTTCTTCTTCTTCTCCTTTTTATGTTTTGCTTTGCCTTGCTTGGCCTCTACCCTTCTCCTTCTCCTCTGAAGTCCTTGGGGTTCTTTGAGCTTGGTTGTTTTCTTGCAAACGTTTCATTACCTGGCCAGGTAACATCTTCAGTGCTTCAGGTAACAAAATGTTTGCAAGAAAACAGCCAAGTTCAGAGAACCCCAAGGACTCCACAGTTCAGCCCTGAGCTACACATATTCTCTCCTTCTCCTTTCTTTTGGCTGCTGCACTTCTCTGTTTTCTAGTGGCTGCAGAGCTCCAAAATACACCTCACCTCCCTTTTTCTCCTACACCTGTGTCAAGGTTGCTGTTTTATTGGCAACTCTTGGGCTGAGGCTCAAATGGGAGGGAAGGAAGGCGGCACAGGTGCCTGCAATTTTGTCAAGCACCTGCTCTTCCACATGGGCATGCCATCTTCCTAAAATCTATGGGCTGTGAATCCTTCCCAACCCAGCACATTCAGTCATGTATTCAACACATTCAGATAACAGCAAGTAGGACTTCTCACTCCATAAAGACCCCAGTGTTATTTAGATGGTGACACACAAGAACAGAACACATTTTAACATTTACCTTAGTTTACTTAAAAAGACTTGGCAGATGTACATGATAAGGATACAACTTAGAAGAAATAGGAAAGAACAAGGAGATGCAGATGCAAGAGTCAAATGGCCAGCCTGCTCTGAATCCACTGAGTTGCAACCTTAGCTAGAAAATGAAGCAATTTTTGAAGCAGAAAAAGAAGATCCAGGCATCCAGTACAGGAGGTAAAACATGCCCCATACCATAAATGATTCATTCCTCAGATAGGTGGAAATACAGTATTTTTAGGTCCTGAAAGTTCTAATTGATTTAAAAACCCTTTGGTTTGATAGCTCTGATCCATCCTTCCAGATCTGGCACTTCAAATTGGACCCTCATCACCTAGCTCAGCTTGGGATGGCTTCCTCCAGGCAATGTTCTAATTTTGGGTGAGAGAAAATGATTAATTTCCAAACACTTGGTTTTCAAAGCATAGCCTTTTGATCTCATACTACTAAATACCCATCTGTTGAGATTAGCTCAACTCCTCAATTCTTATCATTCCTCACTTCCTATGATATAGCTTTAAACATAAAATCCAAACAGAACATTGTTCTTTAACACAACATATTCATTTTCTGTTAAACAACCATGCATTAGTCATTTCCAATTCCAATAGCTCGATCAAGGACATTTTTCTTGCATTAATGTCCAAGCCTTACAACTGTTAGCAGTGTTAATCAATAACACAGTCCAGTGTCAACAAGTATTAGTAAGGAAAGACAAGGCCACAGTTTCAGTATATGATAAAAAGGTACAATATGAGTGACAGATTCACTGAAATATTGAAATCAGCTATGCCTGACAAGTGCCAAAATGTGCTTTGTCTATGGATGTGTGTGTGTGTGTATGAGAGAGAGAGCACTGTTTGTTTGTTTATTTCATATTGCAAAATTACTGCAGGTAATTTCCTGTTTTGTTTTGTTTTGTTTGTTTGTTTTGTTTTGTTTTGTTTGTTTGTTTTTGGTGCCTTTGAGTCAGTTTTTGACTCCTGGCGACTGCCTGGACAAGTTCCTGCAGTTTTCTTGGCAAGGTTGCCAAGGCAGAATTACAACTGAACTCTCCCAAGTTTCTCACTTGATGCTTTAACCACTACAAGAAACTGGTTGTCTAGTATGGGGATAGGTGTACTAATTGGTACCCTCCAGAGGTCTTAACAACATATCTTTTGAGAGCCAGTTTGGTGAGTTCTAGTCCTGGCTTAGGCACGAAGCCAGCTGGGTGACCCTGGTCCAGTCACTCTCTCTCAGCCCTAGGAAGGAGTCAAGGGCAAACCACTTCTGAAATCTTGCCAAGAAAATTTCAGGGATGAATCCAGGCAGTCACCAGGAGTCAAAAACTGACTTGAAGGCAGAAAAAAAAAGGGGGGGGGGAATCCAGTTTAGTTTGCATTGAACACACTCCCAGTCAATCCCTGTAGCCAGTACAGAGCAAGCACACATACTTTATTTATGTTTATTTATTAAACATCCACAAATAGTTAAAAAAAAAAAGTTAATTGACAAACTGTGACAAAAATCAGGCAAAAACAGAAAGAGAGAAAGATATATGAACATTAAATAATTTACATTCTCTATCTCTATCTCTATCTATTAAAACCCTCAGAACTTTCCAGAACTGGAAACAATATTGTGGATATTTGGCATGGACAATCCCAAAGGGAGGGGCTATTCCACGTAACCCTTTTATGGACATAATCGTAGTGGAATAGAGATGGAAAATAAGACACAAGTGATTTTTCCTCTATTTTGTTCTATGAAGGAAACAATTTGGTGGACAGGAATGATGTATCCAACATCCCCCTTCTCATGAGTTCAGTGCACCACACTGTGCATGATAATCATTATTCTATTGTGTGCTGTTTCATGCACCAAGTCCCAATGCATTCAGCCTGATGAAGTAGTCCCTGGACTGTGGTTTGGAAAGTGCATCTGCCAAATTATCATCAGTTGGGCAATACAACAGTTTTACTTGCCCTTTTCCTTGCATATCCTTCACATAATGGAGCTTTAACATCTGTGTGATGGATCTGGACTACTTTGTGTCTGCCATTCTGATACATCCCATGTTTTCCTCAAATAACATAGCTGGGATTGGTTGTTCACACACACACATTTAAAGCAAAAAATAAATTAAGATGCATAACATATAATTTGCCCCTCTAAACAAAGTGTTATTTTGTGACACCAATAACTGTGACAGTGAAGTATACAATGGTCTGCTTCAGAAATGGGCATTCTATACTTGTAAAGCTAAAGCATATAACACACCTTAGCTTTCCTCCTTTTTATCTCAAACAGATTTTTAAAGATGATTAGTGACCTCACCTCTTAGATCAGGTTCCTCAGTCCATAAAAATCATTCAGAAATCCTACTAAGGTTTCACTCAATAATAACAATGAGAGCAACAATGATGTACCAACATTTTAACTTAGTGATAACCGAAATAAATAAGTGTGCACTCTAATATGGGTTACTTACAGAGTTTTTTTTTTTTTATTTTTTTTAATTCCTGAAGTCAGATTTGTCCTTAATACTAATAGAACAGTGTTCAGTAAATACATAGTGTTCTCATTATTTAAACACACAAAGTTACACTTATGTATGCCACTCTACATCCTACAGTTTGAAATACTTAATGTGTAAAGATTATCAGGCAAAACAATAGTTATTGTCTCGTTCATCTATGGATTTATTGTCCAGCTGTGTTGTGCACTATAGTAAACTCTGAATAGTTTTTGGAAACCATGGAAACTACTGATATTATTTATGCTGCATTAGATTCTGTTGGTTATTTCAAGAAAGCCTTTGCAGTACTATCTTCACCTACACGTGTAAAGCTATCTTATGCAGAATCCAATCTATTGCATCAAACTAATTCATAGTTCAATGCATTCTACCCAATTTCTAAAAGTAGGACAATTCCTATAGATAGCAAATGCATATACACATATAGTAATCAAATTATTCTCTTGCACATAACACCATTTGGAATTGGAGTCATTATTTGAAGCATATGAATCTGTCCATACATACCCAGGAATCTATCATCTGAAATATACATATCCAAAAATTACTTATCAGTTTTATTTCAGACATTAATGTTTTTGAAAGTAAAGTAACACTGATGAAGTATTGAATTATAAATATTGCTCCAGACAATGACCAGCGTCCATGTGCAGAACAATAGAATTTAACCTAAATGTAAAACCTCAAGAAATTATTCAACATGAACCATGTAAGAAAAAAATAGTTTCTTTCACATGCACAATCTGAATGCTATTAGGCTGTTCTTTCTCAAGGATGTTGTGCTAGCTGCTTGTATGAGAAAAAATAACTTTTTGTGGTAGAAATATATTTTCTATGCAGACAAATATTATATGAAACTCACTTCCCTTACTTCCTCTCTCCAATATACACTCAACTTTACACAGTTTGGCCATTATGAAGAATATACTTTGCATACTGACAGTCCCAAACTGCTATCATCTTGCTAAGTCAGAACTGGAAAGGTGCCTGTCTGAATCTCTAGAAAGCTGTTGCCAGTTTATATATGTTCTATCCAGCAATATGCACAAAAATATCCATGAAGGTAGGAAAGTAACTTAAGGGCACATCTGCATTTACTGTTTCAGCCATTCCTGTTCTGCAGTCATTTGGCTTAACTCTAAGCCAGTTTAAGAAAATCCTGCCTAGACTGAGGCACTTTGGCACAGGTTGCAAAGTATTCAGCCAGAGTTCAGGCTATCATATTCTCCCAATTTCCCAGCTAGTTATAACACTTCTTATGAATAAAGGGTAGCTGGTTCAAACCCTATCATCTACATCATCATCATTACACAGAGAGTACCAGATAGTTCTGACTGCATTTGCTATTCTTGACCCTTCCTAAGGATCCAGGACAGTTAAAGATATTGTAGAAATTCATGCAAAGTTCCAAGTAATGCAACTTTTTATTTTTTCGTTATCTGACCTTCCCACTATTCCTTGTGCTTTCGTTTTATAAGTTCAGTCCTGCATTCAGTGTAGAAGGGTTTCACCCTCAGCTTCCAAATAGCTCAAATAACCTATTGCCTATTTAGGAGCTGGGGATAAAACCCTCCTAACTCAGATGACTGAAAAAACGATGAAAATGTGTACTACTGGAATAATAATAATAACAGCAGAAAGAACTGGAAAAAATCACCAAATATAAAGACCCACAAATAGAAGTAGAATGACTATGACAAAAGAAAGCAAAGGTAGTACCAATAGTTATAGCTGCCTTAGGTGCAATCCCAAAACATCTGGAGCACCACTTGAACACCATCGGCATTGACAAAATCACCATCAGACAATTGCAAAAAGCATCTTTACTTGGAACAGCTTACATCCTGTGAAGATACCTTTAACACCATCAAACAACATCTGCCTATCCCAAGTCCTTGGGAAGGATTTGATAGGTGGATTTGATAGGTAGATTTGATAGGTGGATACAAATGTCAAATCCAGTTTAAACATCTGGCTGCTGCTGCTGATGATGCAAGAAACGGAAGACAACTGGAATGTAGCTCAGTGGAAGAAATACCATCAAGGCAATTAAGGCCTGGGAAATTCCAGTTATTACATACGCAGCTGAAATACTGGACTGGACTCAAACTGAACTAGAAGCCCTGGATAGGAAGATCAGAAAAAAATAATGACAATGAATCATGCTCTTCATCCACACAGTGATGTTGACAGACTTTAGTTACCAAGGAGCATAGGTGGGCATGGAATCTTACAAGTACACCAGACAGTTGAGGAAGAAAAAAGGGCATTGGAAGAATATTTGAAGGACAGTGAAGAAGATGCACTGAAGCTAGTACACCATGAAGGCTTACTGAATACTGAGGAGACCAAACTGGCCTACAAGAAAGACCAAATGAAGAATAGAAAAGAGACATGGCAAGGCAAAGTATTACATGGCCAGTATGCAAACACACACACACACACAAACTATCCAGCAAACCAGATAACAACAAGACCTGGCAATGGCGAAAAGCAGGAACATTGAAGAAAGAAACAGAAGGGCTAATTCTGGCTGCACAAGACCAAGCCTTAAGAACAGATGCATATAAAGCCAGAATTGGGAAGACAGCAACAGACAGCAAATGCTGCCTTTGCAAAGAAGCTGAAGGAGCAATGGACCACCTAGTTGGCTGCTGCAAGAAGATCACACAGACTGACTACAAACAACAGCATGACAAAGTAACAATAATGGTGCATAGGAATATCTGCAAGAAATACCATTTGCCTCCAAGCAAGAACTGGTGGGACCACAAAACAGGCAAAGTAATGGAAAATGAAAAAGCTAAAGTGCTCTGTGACTTTAGAATTCAAAGAGACAAGCACCTGCCACACAACACCCCAGACTAAACAATTGTTGATAAGAAAAACAAAAAAGTCTGGATAGTGGACATTGCAATACCTGGGGACAGCAGAATAGAAAAGACTGGAGAAAATCACAAAATACAAAGACCTGTGAATAGAAATAGAATGACTGGGGTGAAAGAAAGCAAAGGTAGCACCAATGATTATAACTGCCTTAGATGCAATCCCAAAACATCTGAAGCATCACATCGGCATTGACAAAAATCACCATCAGCCAATTGCAAAAGGCAGCTTTACTTGGAACAGGTTACATCCTGCAATGATACCTTTAACACCATTAAACAACAACATCTGGTCTGAGATGGGCGGCTATATAAATTGAATAAATAAATACATAAATAAATAAATCTGACTATCCCAGATCCTTGAGAAGGACTTGATCAGTAGACAAAAATGTCAAATCCAGTCTAATTCCTGTTTGGAAACAGTTACGTGGTATAGAGTATCTCACTGGTTTGTAAAAAGGGGCTTGACTGCTGGAAGAACAGTTTTACTCCTCATCTTGCTCTCAGCAAGCTTCAGTTTACAAGGCAAATGTTACAACCAATCCATTATTATAAAGTAGTAATTAGATGGTAAATATATTCCTGGTAAATATATTTGAGACCATGGGGACATTGACTAACCTGACAGGGACTTCTTGTCTGTGAAAAGTGGGCAATGAACTGCTGGGTTAGCCTGCAGCAAACTGAAACTCACTATCTGAAATGGACAGGAGTGCTCTAAGTGATATAACTTCTGTGATGTGGCTTCTTTGTTGTGGTGCCTGCCCTCTGGAACAGCATCCAACCAGAGATGTCTATGGCTCCCACCCTGAAGATATCAAACCAGTCATTGAAAACTTGATGTTTCCCCCGGCCTGGGGTTAGGATGGTGTTGACCTCCTTTGGAACTTTATCTGGAATGTTATCAAATTAAGTGTCTATTTTTTTCTGCACTCCTATGATCATTGTTCTCTTTGTTTTACTACTGTCCTTGCTTTCAATGCTTTAAGCCTCTCAACGTCTGGTGAAATTGGGTAGACTCTAAATTGAATGAATGAACAAACAAATAACATGGAAAAGTGTACTTCAGAAATGGAGCAGGAAATGTGTCCAGTTGTTGCTTTGATAATGATTGTAGGATAAATAGAGGGCCACTCCATCCATTTCTCCCCTTTACAAATGGTTGCTGGCCTGTTCTGGGCAGTATGGCAGTATGGATAAAACTGAGATTAAGGGTCAGATCATTACATACTAGTTTGTAAAGTTATTTCTTATACAAACTGTAGTGTGACATGAAGAATGTGAATGCACATGTTATGCCCTGCAGTACTTGATTACTGTTCCCTCTAAAAAAAGCTAAGAATATCGCTTGCTTTTATATGTACAATTATAACGTACATTCAGTATTCTATTGCATGCAATGTTATGGGCATGCTTGTTTGATGGAAGGGATTCACACTAATTCTTCTGTGATAGGTTGGGAAAATATAATTACTTTAAGAGGAGAAGAAGTCAATTGTTTGATGACCTGTCATTTCCAAAGCCCTGGTAGTCAGGGTGGGAATTGAGATGATAGTTTCCTTCCAATGATTTAGCATCTCTTAATTATTTTAATTTTCCCCACTTCATTATATTAAATGGAAATAATTTATCCTTTACCATCTGAAGGTCACACAAATAATGCATATGATCTGGGACCTTTTGGAGAATTAAGAAGTTTTAAATAAAGCAGATCTAAGACCACCTCTGCCTAACCCTAGAATATGCTGGTTTAAATATTTCAAGGTAGTATAGTAAGTTGATTGGACTTACTATAAACATACAAGGAGATGCCAGCATCATCATGTTACTCTACAATGGCAGGACATAAACATTACATTCTAATGCATTCCAGATAGTGAATCTTTGGATTAGAATTGATAACTGTGTTTCATATTAATTCAAGAATTCTCACTAGGTGATCCTTAGCTTTACTGTACCCTGTGATTCTGCCCTAAAACAGACTCTGATTGATTTATGCTAATAGCATCTACAAAATGCATAAATGAAAACCATTCATTTATTGTCTCTTGTAGTTTTTAAGGGTGACATTTTCTGGCATAATTATGGGAAAAAATGTTCAGAAGTTGAGGGGTTTAGTGGTTTTTAAGAAAGAACTGTTAATCCTCAGAGAACATCTTTACTGCATGCTGAGATTGTTTGCAGAGTCTTTCAACCATTACTGGAGAGTTTGACTTGTGAATGCAGAGAGGGCAAGATGTCCATATATTACTAAAGGCCTTTCATTAAATCTTTCTTTTAAAAATAATTGGTTCTTTTTAATCTATAATGGAGCATGGGCTTACAGGCTGGCTGTGCTTAAAATTAAGCCTTATTTGTCATTTAATATGGTGCTATGTTTCTTCCGTAATTGAGCAGGGATCGATGCCAACTCTGTGATGGACAGTAAGCTTATCCAACATGACTGAGATGGATTTTAGGGAAGACAAGCTTTGCTGTTCTATGTACAAGTGGGATGAGCTCACCATATCAGCAACATTTAATTATTTTGTAGGTAATTATTCATTTGAGGGACACAAGTTTCAGAGTAATATTAGAGAAGCTGACAGACCAATACATTTATTGTTTGTTTTAATACATTTCTAGGTGGGAAACAATAATTAGTTTTTCACCTGATTTGCATAAAATAATGTTTTATGAAATGAGGACAGTCCAGCCAGTCCTAGATCAAATACATGAGGTTTTTCTTTTCTTTTCTTTTCTTTTCTTTTCTTTTCTTTTCTTTTCTTTTCTTTTCTTTTCTTTTCTTTTCTTTTCTAACATGATGTGAGAATTATGACACAATATATCAAGAACTGCACAACAAGAGGCCATTTATTCAAAATGATATGGCTTTGTTTTGTTGTACTTTCAGAGAATTAAAAATAAAATGTCATAGAAACTCAGCATTATTTGTACAGGTTTTCAGATGAAGGCATGAGGGGAAAAATATAATATAATACAGGTTTTCATAATGAATATGTTCCACTCCAGCTTAAACAGACTTATTTGATTCTGTTTGTGAATATGATTCTTGATCAAGAAAACTGGATTTTTTTTTTGCTCCATTGTCTCTGGTTCCTGCACCATAAATAATTGTTATCTCTATGCTAGTTTCTTAGCTATAAATATTAATGTTTCACAACTAATATTAGCAGAAGCAAAACCCCTGCATTTTTGGCAGCATCTGTGAACTGGAAGGGCTATGTCTCATGCAGGTTTTATCTATCTTTTGGGATTTCTATCTTTTAATTTTATAGAGGAGAGGATGCTGAGTTTCCATCTACCTTTTTCATACTAAACTGGATGGATGCATCAGGATGCACACATTGTTAAATGAATGCATTTCTGTCTAGTTGTCGCAAAGTTTTTTTTTTCCCATTTATTTTTATTTTCAGAGCATCTCTAGATCTGTGATTTCTATGCCTATCGCCCTGCCTGTCAAAATACAATATCCACTAAGATAGTATATATGATTTCCATGGCTACAGCAGTGTGACATGCTTTTGCATTACTTGTCATAAAAAGCACTGAAAATTTTAGGAAAAAAAACAAACAAAAAAACAGAACTTTCTATTCTCATATTAACAAAATATCATATACAAGCATTATAGTTTGATAATCTACTATACAAAAGCCAGTCCCAACATTAATAAGTTTGGTATAGATAATATGTTAATAGATATCTAAATCCATTTTATATTGATGATTACGTATATTTGGAATGTTTGTATGTTTTATTGATTGATTGCAAGATTTGGATATTAGCCAACTTCAAAACGACGAGGTTTGTAAGCTCACAGATTTATAGAATCATAATAAATTAATTAAATAAGTGATGTGAGGGTGATCTGGCTGTAACATCTGTCACCCCATTGATCTCCAGGGTTGATTTGGCTGATCTTGCTGGCTAGGTGGGTGTCCCTTCTTCTTCACTGCTCCATGTGTGTCCCTCCTGAAGCTGCACACCTGGTGGAAGAGGACAACCATCCCAGATAGAAGAAGCCTATTGATCTTCAACCTAGGGTACACAATAGCTGCACTCCCCTGTTAAATCCTCCAAACAACAATAATAAATAAGTAATGGTGGGAGCCCCAAAGGCCCCAAGAAACAGAATACTTTAAACAGCTTTCCTACAGAAGAGCAATGTAGAAGCCTCTGAGAGGAGGGTGCTTCATAGGACAGCAAGACATGAAGAGGTATTTTTATGAGGGAAGGAAGATAAAGCATATCCTCCTAGACTGAATATATGTCATCTGGACTTTCTTTCCTAATTATGGTTTGTTTCTTTCTCTTGATAGTGTTGTAACTGAATATATACCTGGTTGTGACTCGGGATTATTTTATTAATATTCTCTGCAGCACTTCATTGTCTGAAAATGAATAATTGATGAAGGGGAAAAAGCCCATAGGATACTAAGTGATGCCAGACTCATCCTCTTTCTAGCCTGTCCTTTAACATGACTAAGGAGAGGAAATCACTATCTGTCATTCTACGTGACAGCCAGTGTGGTGTAGGGGTTAAGACAATGACCAGGGAGATTCAAATTCAACTCATTCTTACCTATAGAAGTTCACTGGTGACACTGGAATAGTTATTCTCTCTGACAGACTTCAGAAACATTTGAAGACTTCAAAAACATTTGTCAGTAATGAAAATTATTACTTCGTTCTACTCAAAAGCACTGTTAAAATTAATTATTGTTGGTAATCACCTTCTTAGAGAATTTCACTTCTCATGTGGCTGAACTCACAAAGACAGGCAGTAGCAGCTCAGTGAAGAACTGTTTATAGTAAATGATACTTAATATTCAATTATGCTAGCCTTTATTAATTTATTCACATAGTTTTTATAATTCCAAGCAATATTCTCTCTAATCTCTGGGCATTAAATATATAGGTTGATGACCATGCAGATTAATCTTCTGGAGCATTCTCTAGCTGAGCTTTTGGGCAAGGATCTCACCTCCTAAATTAAATTAAAGTACTCAGTTTTGCTACATTCCTTCAATGCTTTTCTAAACACAACTCAGGCAATATCATAAGAATTGTTCTCTCTCTTTTGGCAAACTTTCTCCATCTTAATTAAATCCCATTGCTTTCTGGAAGTGATTGTGCTTTCTCTTTGATCATAGTAGAACCAAGTAAACACTATGAAGGGCAATGGTCTCTAAGGCACCCACTGGGCACCTTGATGACAGATGCATCAACTTTAGTATAGGAAAATTAATTTTGGAGATCCCATGACCTTTGGCCTTTGGTTAATCTAAGAAGCCTGTTTGCACATTAAGGACTTAGATATGCTTGCCACAGCTGAAACCTAGGGCAGATCATAATTTGCAGAAAATATCAAAAGTTCCAGGACTGATTTCTGTATCAGAAAATAAAAAGGGCCTCACTACAGGAACCTGTAAGAGCTCATCCTTTTCCTATTTAACCTGGTGCATTCCTCATTACATCTTTTTTATGACTGTTCATCTTCTGGGCAAGGATGATGTTCTTGTGGAAATCTTCACCAAGACCAGGAAAATATCCTACAACTGAATATTACAAGTCATATTCTCTCTACATATATACTGTCATGCTATTCTTTTTGGGGTGTGTGTGTGTGGAAGAACATTATTCATTATGCAGATGTGGAAAAGGAATAAAATAGTAGGGCTTTGTCATTTATGTCTAACTCACAATTGTTAATTTCGAAAACAGCTACCTTTGTTCTTTGATACATTATATGATACATTTGATACATTAATTTTCATATCCATAATTCTTGTTGCATCAATGCAATGTTTAGCCCTCTTATCCACTTCCATTTTTAAAAAATTATGTCCATCAAAATAAGTCTAAATTTTTTTCTGCTTTTTTTTTTTTAATTACAACTGTACTGGGCTCTTTCTGATTCCATTCTATCCAACTATCTTTTTTTTTCCCTGTGCAAACATTACACAATATAGTGTCTTATTCTTATTTTGTGCTATAATCATTCTTAACATTTTCTCTTCCATAATCTCTTCTACTTCATGGTTCACCAAGCATCTTTTATCATATTACCCTTACTGTAATTCCACATACTTCTGTGGTATCTTCCACTTCCACTTGCTTTATTCATTTATATCTACTTTCATTCTGTAGGGAGAATAATGCATTCTAATACTTTTTCATACAGGACTTATACTTCTTCCTAGAAATATTCTACTTTCAGTCTGGTTTCTTTCACATTTTTTTTTTCCTTTTCATTTATGTCTACTTTTCTCCCACCCCAAGGTCTACCTTGACACTACCAGGTTAAAAAAAAAACCTGTTCCATGTTCAAAACATCTTATAACTTTAAAGCCCAGTTGAGTGGCTATTATTATTAATTTAAAAAAAAAGAATCCAAGTTGAATCAGGAGTTTTAAGCTGTATATTAAGACACTTCAAACTCCAAACACTTCCAAAATGATGACAGCTCATTTCAAGCACAAAAGAGGTGCTTTCTACTCAGAAAGGGGTATCTTGAGCTCAAAACAGCAATTTTTAAACATTTTGAACACCTGTAGTGTCTATTATCAAAAAAGCCATTTTGGTGGTAGCTCCTCTGAAACTGAATGCTTTCCCAGAAAAAAAATGTTACTAGTGCCAAAGTTCCTTAAGTTTTTATGAATTTTTAACTCTTATTTCTGATCTCAAGCTGGTTTTGATTTGCATATTTTAACTCCATTTTGTTAGCCTGGCTTGTGTTTTTCATTGGCTTTCCTTTTGCTTTGCCATTTCTAATGGTTTCATGTTACTGTTGTATTTTACTATTTATTAAATCATACTACTGTTTTATTTATAACTTCATGA
The DNA here is from genome assembly GCF_059951505.1 of Python bivittatus. Taxonomy (NCBI): domain Eukaryota; kingdom Metazoa; phylum Chordata; class Lepidosauria; order Squamata; family Pythonidae; genus Python; species Python bivittatus. The sequence continues at coordinate 17,122,397 of NW_028277035.1, forward strand.
CAGATCTTTTTTTCTTTTTTTTTTTTACAGAGATGCATTATAACTGTAGATAACAAATAAATACCAATGGAATACTGACTATAAATTTCACTTGGCTAAAGTCACCATACTCAACCCAAAGGGTTAACACCAAGTAGTAGTAGAGAAAGAATGTGAAGCCTCTTGTCCTCCTTCCATTCAACAGGGCTTTCAAACATTAGTAACCCTGTTGGGAGTAGCCCCAGAGATTACTTGGAACAGTGAGCTCCAGTGATTTGGAAGATCCTCATAGCTTTTTTTTTGGGGGGGGGGGGGTCAAAGTACAACATTCTGGGAAAGCAAAGGATCTATGCTGGAGGAGAGAGGCAGATAGCAGAGAAGAATGTCCTTTCCCTTCCTTGTTCCTTGCTTCCCTAACAGCAGCTGCAGCAAGAGGTGCTATGGTCCTGTTGGACTTCTGATAAGGAACAGGAGGAGGAAGAGGTAGAACCAGGGGCTTCTAGAGAAAATAGTCCTGGAAGGGGTGATTCCAGTAGTGCTGGAGCCAATGATTCCACTCTGGCTGAAGCAGATCCAACAACCCCCAGGATTCCCTCCCTGCACCCTCTGACAGCCTCTCAGTTTCTGAAGTTCACCCACGCAGTCCCAAGCAGAGGCATGCTTTAAAAATACAGCAGCAAAGGGCTGAGCTCTGCAGGTCAGATAGACCAGGCTGTCAGGAAACCAGACTGTAACAAGTAATGTCCCTCAGCTATGCATCTGGGTGATGGTTCAGCTTGGATTATTTATTGGCCTCCCTCCCTAAGAGAAAATACTGAGAACAACTTTTCAAGCCTCATCTCTGTTGTGTTTACCTTGTCCTGCCATGCTTTGAATTCCACCTCACCACATCTCTACCCCTGGCCCTTGGATTTGTCATTTGTTTATTGGATTCCTGGTCTTGACTGGTGCCAAGCCTTGACTATGTTAAGTGGCCATCTTTAGCTATAGGTAAAAAGGACTGTGGCAGGCATCCAGCTTGCCAGCAGTGCCAACGCAGAAAAGGAGGTAACTGCTGGCTTTTCCTTCCCATGCGACAGTAGGGATTGTACCCATCTCATTTCTGAGGGGCGATCAGAGGTAAGAGGAACTGGGCAGCCATTTTGATATCAAGATGTTTTCCTCCAATCTCAAGGGCAGAAGGAAGGCACATCCTTGAATGTTTTCTAGCTATTTTATCAATAGAATAACAAGTTGTTTTCTCATGATAATGTTAGTTGCCAGTCAACTTCTAACATTGAGTAACAATCCACTAGAATGATTTTACCATTTTATGTCATCCTCTCTCAGTATGGGAATTAGCAAGAACTGTACATTTCATTTACGTATAACTGGTTAGTGTTGTAATTTCACTATTACTGTCATGTTATATTGCCACCATTGGCACATAATTGATAAAGCAAGAACACAGCCAGACTAGTTACATTCATCTTACTAATTAAAAAGGTCTGATAAATTGATTAGCTGGTTTGGTAAGCAAGTCTTTGATACTTAGAGAAATGCAGATAGACTTATTAATGCATATTACATTAAACTGGAAAAGATGTATGCCAATACAAGTATTGTAAAAATTGATAAGGAGAAGAGACAATTAACTTATTTGATATGTGCATTTCGGGGTAAGACAGAAGCAGGTAATTATTCTCTGGAAAAGAATAGTTATGAATCTGGGAAGGGAGAAATAACAATAACAACAACAACAATACTGTATATCAGGGCAACATCTAATATTGCTACCTGAGTTTCTTCTGAACTTGTGAAATCCAAGGAAATTTATTTTATTTTATTTCATTTATTTAACAAATTTATATAGCCACCCATCTCACACATAGTGACTTTGGGTGGCTTACAGAGTAAAACCTCCAATACAAAAACCTCATCAACTCCCACCCACCATGGTGGCCAAAAACACAATCAAAACAACCACTTGTTCAGCTTCTTTGCAGCTTGGGGTCCCCAGGCCCACTGGCAAAACCCCATCTTCAGGGCCTTCCAGAACAACAGCAAGGTGGGGGCCAATCTTATCTCAGAGGGAACAACATTCCACAGGGAGGGAGCTACCATGGAAAAGGTATGGTCCCATCAGATGTACTTCCCTCAACGATGGGACCTGCAACATACCCAGCTTCCCTGCTCCGGTGGGCTGAGTAGATGAAACTGGGGAAAGACAGTCCTGCAAATAACCCAGCCCCATGCCATGTAGGGCTTTAAAGGTGATAACCAGCACCTTTAATTGGACCCAGAAGCAAATCGGCAACCAATGCAATTTCCACAAAAGAGGTGACACATGCGCAAATCTGGACTTGTTTATTTATTTAAAGTTTAATTTCATTTAAAGTTGTTAGGGTTCTTTCTAATATGATATAGAAATACATATAAATATACTTTCAGACTCCTTTGAGTGGTCAAGCTGAGCATGTGGACTTAATTTGGAAAGTAGTTAATGCATTTCTGATGGAGTGATATTCATTTCCACCCTTGATATCTGCCAGGTACATGTGGTTATTATTAGATAAATTGTCAAGTTTTGATCCAGAATCACCTGAGGAATTGATACTATGAAATAACTTGAATATAGCATGGAAGATGTTTTACTGGAATGCTTGGGCCAAACCAGTGATCAGGACTTTAAATCAGCTAATTTCTAAAGGTTGTTTCAAAGAATTTGAGAAATTTCATTTTGAATATGTGTTGCCACCTACTGCAGTTGCAGGTTGGATACCAAAAAAGATGAACACTAAGGAAGACACCAGGATGCTTACAATTAATCAAGATTACAATTAATCAAGATTTATTAAATTGGACCCTATACTTATAGTGTTGGAGATTCCACTCCTAAGACCATTGTGGTGAGCCCAAAAAGTGGCAAGGATGGTATTCAACGTATCCCAGATGTCTGAGCAAATAGGCAGAAGAATCCATTATGACTTCAACTACAAGCATATACACCAGGGATCATCCACATACACTCGTTTTCAACTACAGAGGACAAAAGCTTTGGGTAATCTGGCCTCCAGAAGAAGGGGGGAAAGAGTTTTACTGGAACAAAACCAGGAGGATGCTCCCCAGCCCTACCTCCTCTGTTTAAAAATGTTTCTTTAGATAAAAGGAAGGGAGAAAGCCGGGACATATAAAAGGAAACAGATCACCTGGGAAGGGACCAAAGAAGAACCATTGGGTGAAGAGACAGAAAACAAGAAAAATGTAAGCAGCCACACAACATTTGTGAGTTAGTTTCCAGGAGAATTAGAGAGCTAAGTATTGTTCAGGTGGGAAGAACTTTGGTGTGAGCAAAACTGACCTTCTCTGGGAGTTAGAAGTGAGAGAAAGTGCAACTTGGAGCCAAGGAAATCTTCAGAGAGCAGAATAAAGCCTGGTTGAGTAGGAAGTGTAAGGTTTACCCTGTCTGTCTCAGAGAAATTCTCGTGACACGTGTGTTCAGCAAAGAAGTTTACTCAAGCATAACGTAAGTAAATACAGACAAAGCCAGGGTTGGCTTGGCATAGCTTACATGGTATTTTATAGCTTCCCCATTCCCACGCTTTACCCGTTGCTTAGTTACAGATTACCCACTCGCCCAAATGGTAGATTCAGTCCGGTGCTTTTGTCTTTCTGATTGTAGTCTATGGGTTGTGCTGTTGTTGCCTTTGTTGGGTTTGCCTGTTTGCATGCAAAGCCAGGAGTTCTCAATCGTTCCTTGATTGCTTAGCTTCTGAGCCTCTGCGCTTTCCTTTGTTTGCAGCGCCCGAGGGGAAGCCACGTTGATACAAAGTATCCGCTTGAGGTTTTGACTTAAGTGTCGCCACCTGGCTGTAATCAGTTTGTGGTTTCACTTCCCCTTTCCCTCGGCTAGGGCGGGGGGGGGGTGAAATTGACTAGGCATGGCTGAGCGGCGCTTCGCAGTGCCAGCTGAATCTGATAGGAAGGAGGAGGCAAGAACTCTAGGAGAAAAGAGTGTACTATTTGGAGCTTGTGATAAGAGCAAAGCCAAGTATCTCTGGGATGGAGGTAAGGAAAGACACTTAACTGTGACCTGTAGGGAGCTCAGAGGAAATGCTCCTAAAATTAGGATTGAAGATGGCAATCTATGAAAGTGAAGCATTATCCAGGAGAAGTGAGCTGGAGGAAATCCCTCTTACTGGATAATATAAGCATTCAAGGCCAGCATTTGTATTCAGATTCCTTCCTTCCTTCCTTCCTTCCTTCCTTCCTTCCTTCCTTCCTTCCTTCCTTCCTTCCTTCCTTCCTTCCTTCCTTCCTTCCTTCCTTCCTTCCTTCCTTCCTTCCTTCAGTGTACTAGTCTGCTTTATGGATTCTGATATTTAGGAAGTGTCCCCTAACTGTTTCAGCATATACTGTATGCCTCTGACTATTGTATCAGAAGTCTTTGTGCAAACTCCATTCTTACAGATTTTATTCTATCTCAGGTCTTGCCCATCTGTATCTGTGTCCAGTCTCCCTAGGGCATTCTATGGGAGAATGATGTCTGAATTGCTATTTATAGTGTTCGGTGATAAGTACTTTATTTCACCCAGTTGTCATTATTTGGGAAGTTGACTCCCTAAAGCTAAAATAAAGTTCTACTTTCCCTCCCCCCCATCTACTTTCTGGTTTTAATAAAACTGTGTTTTTTTTTTAAAGTCATAATATTGATACTTTTGTTTTCATCTCAGAAGGAGACAAAGCTACTGTTCTCTCACTACATGCCTTAAAACTACTAGGGACAGAAGGTGATACTATCGGGTTTTTTTTTCCCTTACCATTATTCTCATTATGAAAGCATAACTTGCTCAGGCTGTGACAGCGCCATCTCTCTCACAAGCCAGGGTTAAAGGGGCAGACCCTGGGCATTATATTTCTTTTCTCCAGGACAATGATGGTGATGTGGATACTACAAAACCCATAACCAGATGTTTTACCATGACTCTTACCACTGAAGGGTGTGGTTGGGAGGTTGAGACTCCTCTCACCATTTTGTGGTCCTCACTAGCTATCCTATATAAGGGAGACTAATTTACTATGCTTCTGCTCCTACATGAGAGGGTAGGAAAATTCTGTTTCAGACAGAATTTGTGGGGAAAGAGTTACTAAGTCCTTGGTTACTCTAATGTGGAATGCTGCAGGACTCTTCCCTGTATTTAACAAAAGCACTGGAAGAGTTTATCTATTGATCTGAGGGGAGGTGACATCAGTATGTTGATGATACTGAATTATATATCACTACCACAGGATGAGCTGAAGCTGTGGAATTCTTGGACCAGCATTTTGATGCTGTAAGGGACTGGATGGGGGGAACAATCTCAGACTAAATGTCACACAATACAGAATTGCTGTTTGTAACTTTCTTTGTTATCCTATAATATTGGCCCTGATGCTTCCTCTTGATGGAGTCATATGGTCTTTCTAAAAGAAATGCTCCATAATTTGGGACTCCTGGAATTAGGGCTGCTGCTTGAGTAGTAGGGGGACACCATGGCTAAGGAGGCTTTCTACAGCTTCAGACCTACTGGATGTTCACTCACACCCTCGTAAGCTAATGACTGCACTACCACAAGGTGTTCTACATGGGGAGACCTTTGAAGACAACCTAGAACCTGCAAACTGATCCAGAACACAGTCACCAGACTGATGAGTGAGAAAACCAACTATAGAAGAGTTATACCCTTCTTGAAGTTACAGAGTCAAAACACATGTTATGACATGTACATTCCTATATGGTACAGTGTTGAAATATATCAGGGGCTAACTCACCAAACATGGTTCTGTGTGGCCTGAGGATCTGGAAAGACATTTTCTATGGTAGCCCCCATACTATGAAATATTATTCTTCCAGGGTATGCTTGGCTCTAACCCTTTCTGTGTTTTTTTAGAAAGCCTTCAAATCATTCTTTTTCAATAGACCTTTAACCTATAGTGAGTTGTAGTGGTGATCAATCCTGTTAGGTATTAATTGATATTTGGGATTTATTTTTATCATCCACTATCATCCTAATCTGTCAATCTCTTTTTTCTGCAAGGAAGAAAGACAGGAGCTGAAGTGCTGCTAAAAATGTAGGGGAAAGAGGCATGGAATTGAGGCTTTATGCAATACTAGATAGCTTTATACACCTCACACTTAGTGTTAGATTAAAATCTGCAAGGTATTAAAAAATTTTCCTGGAAAAATAGACAAAAAGATAAGTAGTAACTGAATGCACACATCATACCAAGTGGTAATTTTGTTTGGGTTTGCCTCAGCATGTATGAACCTAGCCATTGTGGCTTGTAAACAATGTTTTATTATGTAGCACGATCCAGATTGCTATTGCTTATTAACTAAATGATAATTAAAGCAAACAATGGCTTAACACAATGTGTGAATTTTCATGCATTCATCCATGCTAACCTGACTGATGAAATCTCTATCATTACCCACCAAACAAAGCCAAAGAAACATTTAATATATTGTTTCATTCAGTTTGTAGAAAAGATTGACAACTTACATAATAAATTCATATGGTCCTCCCTGATCTTTATATACCCAATTGGCCTCTATAAGTAGGAGTTTCAGATTCTGTTTACACCACAAAGTTAGTTTCACTTTGAAGATTTAATGCTGTTGTACATCTCAGATATCACCTGTTTTCTACCTGAAGTTTAAAGTTCAGTCCATTCAGGTGATCAGTTATATCTGTTAGAAAAATGAATTTGAAAATAAAAATAGAATCTTCAAGACAAGTCACTTTCTTGTTTTTCACCTTCTTAAATTTATTTATTTTTATTATAATTTCAAAGAGAAAAGACATAATACTGATTCAAATACAGATTTAAAGGGGCAATAAAATATAGGTGGATAGCTAACAAGTCTTGCATAACCAACAAATCTAAAGTATCACATGGCTAATATATTCTAATACACCATTAATGACTTAGACTGCTATAGATATTTCATGTTCAATTTCTAGCCAGGACATGTCTCCAATAAGCTGTAAAAATATTTGATTAGCACAATTAAAATCAATAAACATAGTTCTCAACTAGAGAACATATTGGATATTAAACTGAAAAGAAGAGAACACTAGATCTTAGCCAAAAGGCCAAGAAGCTATTTGCTTCATTTTCATGAAAGAATCAATTCCCCCCATAAGGGCAAAAAAATGGCTTCAGGACATTTCCTCAACTCAGCCATTAAACTTCATTGTAGTGCATGCCTTTTTAACTGATGACTTACATAGAAATACCTCACTTTATATTAACCTGTCTGCACAGTAAAGTCATTGACTCATGGTCCAGTTGCTTACCAAGAAGCCAAGTTTCTTTCATTGACCATTCCTGTTACATCATTTCTCACGATCTACTTTTGCAGTTTCATAAGAACTGTAAGAATCCATCTGACTCTTAAGAACTTTCAGAGAGGCTATTCAGAGGACATTGCTCCTCACTAAAAACTGGTTAGTATCCACAAGGGAGGAGCCTTTCTCCTGTGTCACTCCCAAATATTGGGATGCATTCTTACAGTATTTTGGGCGGGGGGGCATTGTTACTAATTTGGACTTTCAACTGCTATTTTTATGTTTTTCTTTAATGTTTTGTCTGGTTTATTTTTGATTTTTTATAACAACAAAATGGTTGCTTTTTTGGCAGGGAGGTTTAATTAAATAAATGTATAAACTCACATAGACTGTGTCTGAAGAAACCTGAATTGGTTTTATGAGCTGCATCATAATATAGCAGCCTTGATTTTTTATACTAATGGGGGAAAGTGTGTCTGTTAAAGCCAAACTGAGGGTTTAAGCTAATAACAGGGCAGGGCTGTCAAGTAGCCAAAGCCAGTGCACGTTCCCTTGTCTTTTCATCACCGAGGCATCTGCAGGGAATGGGTCCAAAAAATCAAGCAGTCATTGAGCTCCTGCTCTTTTTTTACATGCATTGTAACACACATAAACAAGGGATGGCCATGGCCATCATCTTGATTTTTTGTTTTAATCCTCCTTATGGGTACCCCATCTGCCTCATCAGCTACTGTTATAGCTTATTCTACCAGCCCACCCACCCTACCATCTCAGCACCTTCTCTTTCCTTCACCTTATCTGCCACTGCTGTTCATCATTGTCCTAGTGCAGCATATTTTTGTGGCCCATCTATTCCTAGACCATCTTAGTGCTTTCCCTTAACCTCTCACCTGCCTCTCCTTATTTGTCACAACCAATGATGCAATGTGACATAGTCCTGTTTAGCAGATTTTATCCATGTTTATCAGTCTATCTATTTAGAGGATACTATATAAGTGAAGAATAGTTTATTACTGGGATAATATAAGTCCTGCTTGTATCCCCCTCAATCCTCATACTGTTCTTGAAGAATTTCTAGAATTTTAGAATAGCTCTTTGGAAACCCCCCCCCTCCAAAAAAATAGGGAGGGATTCAGTAGACATCAAAGTGCTCTTTTCTGCTTCCATGCACTGGAACATTTCTTCATTGGGTTCCATGCACAGGAGCTCAGGATCCATGGGGAGATGTCTTGTTGTTGTTGTTCAGTCATTAAGTCGTGTCCGACTCTTCATGACCCCATGAACCATATTGCACCGGCCTTCCTGTCCTTCACTGCCTCCCTGAGTTTGCTCAGTTTCATGCTCAAGATGTCTTGTGGTAAGATATTAATAGTATTGTTCAAAGTGGTGATTTTTTTTTTTAAGTGAAAAATTAGGATTCTCAATTATTATTTCTGTTATTTAGCAGTAGTGAGCTAAAGAAATCTATGTTAACAATGCAAAACTCTGAACTGACAGTATAAAGAAGTATATCTCATTCCTCATGACTATTCAGATAACTAATTACTGTAAATGTGATTGCTTATGGAAATGTAATAATACCTCAGAACACAAGAGTTGTAAGGTATGATTATCAGCATGAGAATAAATGAGTTGGCAAGAAATAATATATCCTTAAAAATAAGTGATAAATCTTTTATGCATCATTCATAGAACTGATGCTTCACGATGTTGAAAAGATACATTTTAGCTTCTGAATAAATAAGACTGAAGATGCATAACCTTTAGAATACTTAAAGATGCAATAAGCATTTGAAGGCCAGGTAGTTTTTAGTATGGGTTCAGAAAAAATATCTGTATTGGAATTTGATCTACTAACTGAAAAGTAACATGAAACTTAATCAACACAGATTATTCCAAAACATGGAATTCCATGTTCATAATAAAAATGTTGGGATAGATTTGCAAATTTGTAAGTTTTCAGATTGAAAGGGAATCCCATCTTAGTAATATTACATAGTAGTTTATTTCAACACAAGATATAATTTCAGTTTATCAACCCATTTCTAAAGTAACACTCAGATTTATAAGACTCTTCTATTGGATTAAATAGTGAAAAGCTCTTAGATTTAAAGAGATTCACAATCATTTAATTAAATGTAAATAATAAACAAATTCAAGCAAATTGCAATCTACTCACAGATATCCTTTATTCAGAAAAAGGAAAGTTAAATTATTACATCTATTACATCAATTATTCACTGAATTATTTTCTCTACTCTAATGATGGGCTTATCATAAAATTAAACACTTGGAATTGAATGAGGAGAACAATTTTCAGTCACAACTAATTTTCTTTCACCACAATAATTTTAATTTAATTGACTTTTATTGGTTTAGGTACAAAACATTCTTTTTTCTTTTTTTTTTAATATTTGAGGTAGGCAGTTTAATTATTCAACTTATTCACATCTGGAGAACTGTAACATATGCAGATTTTACCTCTGACTATTATTGTCCAGAAAAGTCCTCCTCTTCCTCCTCAAGCCTTGAGACACAATCCCGTATCCACAGTAAACCATTCTGCCCCTAGCCTTGTGGTTCTCTCACTAACATATTTGTTTGTTCCGTTAGTGACCTCCTTTTTGAGGATCCTTTGGGAATCATCCCTTTTTTCCTTCCATTCACCTACCACCTCCTTCTACCTTCAGCTGTTATAGTCTGATCAATCTGACTCTGTCCCTTACTGTTGCTATGTATTGCATCATCATCTGTACAATATGCTGCAATTCATTTTTAACTAGTTCTTATTTTTTGTTTGGTTTTGTTGATCATCCATTTTGGTTGTAGCTATTTATCCAGTTAACTATCTATGTTTATACATTATGTTTATATTCACTATATGCACTTTTATTTATTCCTAATAATCTGTTGTATTTGTGAAATGTATTTGTATTTGGAATTTGCTTATGCCCGTCTATGCCCATAATTCATTCATTCATTTTTTGGGGGGAAGGGGGAAAATAAATACTTACTCAGAACTTTTGCATTGGTGTAAATCTCAGGCTGCACTATAATTTAATGATATGCTTTGAAGAAATGTCATATCGTATAGTGAATATATATATATAATCAAAGAGTATATTGCAGAACAATATTTATTAAAGCAAAAATAAAATCAGTTTAAAATTCCTGAAATAGTTAATGAATCAAGCCATTCTAATAAAAGATGTATGTTATCAAAATCAGGTTTCTTATAGGAGGTTGTATTAAAGGGGGGGGGGGATCATAATCTAAAACACAGACCTTAATGGTTTTGTATGTACAAATGGGATAAATTAAAAAGTAATAATTGTTTTATCTTGCTAGACTGAACTACATAAATGCACCCAAGTTTTAATATTGCTCAATATTTTGAAGCAAACATAAATCTATTTTTTCTTCCTTTTCCAAAGCTTCCTCATTTCTCCTTGCTTGTGGTTACTGAACCTAGCATGGTTGTGATCATTTCATGGATTATACTGGTTAGTCTTCTTTTCTTTGAAGTCCACAGTTATTTCAGTATGTTTTGTAATATATATTCCAGTAATGGATACAAGTCCTTTTCAAATGGCTGCTTAGAAATAGGATGCCTTTTTCAGAAAGCAGTGGCGGTTTCTCTAATACTTGATTCTCTAAAAGACCCCTGTTCCCTCAAATGGTTCACACTCACCTTCTTTGTTTACTTTCGTCAGAACATGAGGATTTACCATATCATGAGAAATCCATAGCAGACTGATCCGGTTTTATGCAAGACTGGCTGCACTGCATGCTTAAAAACTGCTCCTGTTTTGTGCTGATGCTAGTTAATTCTAAGCCAGTTTAAGGGGGGGGGGAACCTATTCCGACTGTGATGCTTTAGCAGCGGCTTTCAGGGAATTAAATTTACTCCAGACTGCTGGCTACCACAGTCCACCCAACTTGTCAATCACTTTCCTTTCTGTTGCTTGGTCTACAAAATGCACATATATTCAGACACAACAGTCAGCCTTAAAACTAATAAACAACAACAACAATGAAAACTTCCTTACATTTCCTCACCTTTTCCTCAAGTAGTCCTGCCACAGCTTATTTTACAGATCTTTCTTAGTTGCCTAGTAGTTATAACATTTCCTTAACATGAAAAATGTTTGAAACATTTGAAACCTTGTAGATTTTTTAAATTTAAATATTTTGTTTCTCTGAGCTTGCTACTTTTTACTGGGCTTTTTTTTAAATCTACTAGTGTACCATTTTATCATTTCTTCAGTGACTCCATATGTATAAGTTTTGAGACAGAATGAATATTAACAAAGAATCTAGTGTGACTTCCTAATTAAAGTACTTTTTGACCTAGGAATTGGTTTGATCCTGTACTGCATATGCTTCTGCTATAAATGTCTTTGAGGCCTCAAACCAGCCTGAAAATAGTAAGGACAATAAGCCAGTTGCATAGTTCTTAAGAGGTTCCATGCCAGCAGTATAAACTTTTAAGATATAATTCCTGCATTGAAGTGATAGTTAAGACCAACATTGCAAATTAAACTTAATGAACATCAGTTCTGATGTGTAGGTAAGTCACATGATTTAAGTTTAGTATGCTCAGGACAAAGTTCTACTAGATGTTCTCTTTTCAATGTAGGGAATTTCTTCACGGTGAAAACATTCTGATTTCTTGCTGCCATTATAATACTGATGCCTTAAGAAAGGGCTGTTGTTCCATCATTAGTTATGAATTTTGTATACACTATTCAGCTAAAGCTTTTAGTTCTTATTGATCACTGTACAAATACATACATACACATACAAACACACACATATACATGCATATACATACATACATACATACACTTTTCAGTAATGCAAAAGGGGGGAAATGGTTTAAAAAATGGATACAAAGATTCTTTGTGCAACATCCATGAGCTCATGTGTGAGTTAGTAAAACAACTCCCTACATATAGCCACATTAAAATGATTTTGTGGGAGGTATTGCCAATATTCATGGGTGTTTCAATTATATAAAGAAGGAAGAAAGAACTGAGTATGTATGTATCGATCTCATGGTTTTCATGATTACTTTAGGGGAAAGTTGTATTTCACAGTTAATAATTTAATCATAAATAGGGTATTTAAAAATCAGGTTTTAAATTTTATCCCATCAGAATCTACAGGGTTTAATTTACATTAAGTGTGGGGATCTTAGTGTGATCCTAACTGAAGGAACATAATAAATTTAAGACTATTTTGTCATAATTCATGTCCCATTCCCCACCCCACCCCCAGTTTCTACAAGGAGCAGAAAGTGATCAGCATCTGAAATTGTCTTCTTTGGATATGGGATATACTATTTCAGTATAATTGTTTCTACATTTATTTTAAAGCTACTTGTTAAGAAATTGCATGATTATGTAATTGAAAACTTATTCTTGTAAAGAGCTTCAAGGGTAACAGTTGAGCACAACAAAGTAAATATGTTTCTAGATTTAAAACTGATTTATGTTTGCTTAAAGATTTTTCCAAGTTTTCCTGATACCTGTAAAGCACTGTGATCCTTTCAAAGTATGTTATAATGTTTGTGGTTAATGATTCAGCATGACTCAGTGATGAACAGATGAAGTGATTAATTCTAGATCATATAAATAGTGTAACTAGAAAAGAAGTTAAAAACCTAAAATGTTTTTAGTTACAAAAAGTTAAGAACCTAAAATGGCTATGATAGTTTTGTAAAGATGATCACAAATACTTGAATTATTTTCATTCTATTTTTTTTTTCCTTCCTGATCTTGAAAAGAAAAATTAAAAACCTTGGCATTTTCTGTGGATACAAGTTTCAGATTCACTTTGACATACAAAAGTGTTTTCTTGTTCTTGTTTTCTTTCCACTGTGTCCAATTAAGCTTGATATGATACTTTTTTAAAATAAGAAATGATATCTTCAGAACTACTTCTTAAAAAGCACTGGTGTGGTGAACAGCAATAAAAGCAGTTATACTTCTTTTCAACAACATCTGATGCAACATCAGGTCCCCAGATTCTGTGGGTTCACATGTTGCCCTAAACTGTAGTGTTGTTTGTTTTTAACTTAGCATATTATGTGAAGCCAGCTCTTGTGGTTTGTAAATCATGGTTTATGGCCATAGTTGTGTACATCTAGCCAATTGTTATTTATCCAGTAAACTATGGATAAGCAAACCATAGATTAGTGCTACATATGAACCCAGTCTCTATCATGATCAGGCATTGCATCATGAATGTGCATTTTTATACATATAGTTTTTCTATTTGGCAACATTCCCTGTAACCGAAAACTTTTTCATGCATTCAAAAATCAAATATGAACATTCAGATGAGACCGGAACATTTCGTATTAGGACTTATGGGCACTCAACTAGAAAAGACTCATGGATGATTGATTTTATATATGGTAACTGCAGCAAGTCTATTATATGCACAAAGATGGAAGACTATAGAAACACCAGGAATAGAGGAATGGATTGTGAAGATGGCTGAGTTTGCAGAAATGGCTAAATTGATTTGTGTGACTAAGGAGGGAACTTCAACTGGTTTATAAAGACTAGAAACACTTTATAGACTTTTTGCTGAAGATGGGTAAAAATGAACTGCTGATTTTGGGATTTACTGATTAAAAAGATTTGTTTATGGAAAGAACGGAACTATGATATGCAATATAGGAGGGTGGAGATGGTAATTGCTATGTTTGTAACTGCTGCAAAGAAGATCGGAAGTCACTTCTGTAGATATATTTCTTTTTATTTCTTTTTATTCTTCACTTTTTTAACCTTTTATAATCTTTTTCTTCCTTTTTCTATTTCTTCTATGTTTCAGTAGGTTTTTAAATCTTTATAGTTTTCTTTTAATAAAAAATATTCATAAAAATCATTTATTACAAAACAATGCATTTAAAAATGATTTACTGTCATAATTTACCATAGTTTATATTGATTTATGTCAACATTTCTCTCATATTGAAGTATGACAGGTATGCATATGGTTTTTCTTACTGGTATATAAAAATAGTCATTCAGGCTATATGCTTCTGAAGAGACACGTGCACCCAATTCAATGGATCAAATTCAGTTCTCATGAAGATTTCAAGCTTTCAAGATGGTGGCAGGGAGTGGACACCTAGTGCGTAGCTCCCAGCCATAACCACCATAAATGAGCTTTTAACCATAGCCAGTATGAGGCTGAGGAGAGTTGGAGGCATAGGACACACATGTGAATGTAGGGTGAATGAAGAGAGCCCCCAGCATTACCTCCGTTTGAGGCGGGCCGTCGCAGTGGGAAGGAGAGTTGCAGTAGCAGTGGCTGGGATGAGGACGCCAAGGATGTAGTGGAGAGGATGTGGGCAATGGGGGCAAGTGTGGCAGTGGGCGGTGCTTGGACCCAGGGGGGTTGATGGAGGCTGCGATGGCTGCGGCAGTGGCAGCGGGAGAGTGCTGGTGGCGGCTGCTGTGGCTGCACCGTTTGACCCGACAATGACGCTTGGGCTTAAGGGGGGTGACACTGGAGCAGAGAGCTGGGCCAGCTGGGCCAGGAATGTCGGCGGAGCGGGGGCCCAAGCCCAACACTTCTGGTTTTGGCGGTAGTAGTGCCAGCAGTGAGAGCAACAGTAATGGTGGTGGGACAGCGGCAATGAGGGCGAGGCTGAGGTGGACCCAATGGCAATGGTGGAATGGAGGCCAGAGCCTGAGGGCCCACAGTACCTCTAGCCCACAGAGACATTGGGACCTTGGGGGTTGTGGGTTCTAGTCCCTATGTGGCAAGGGGCTTCCCCTACCCCTAAAGAAGAGGCTGGGGGGACTCAAGTGGTTGGGTGTGTGGGTGGGTGGTGTGTGCTTGTGAGACGAACGTGCTACTCTCTGCCCGGGTGGGAGATGGGGAGAGGGTAGGAGTGAATGTGGCCCTCCTCTCTCTGGCCAGTGAGAGAAGTCAGTGGAGAGAGACTGAGTGTTTGAGAAAGGGGAAATGGGGTGATTGAGCCCCTGTTGGCACTGAGCAGTTGGCTGAAGTGCCACAGGGGCTCATTTCCCCCCCCTTTTTCCCCTCTTCCCTGTATGGTATATGGTATGGTGAGCCCCTTAAGTCGCTGGACTGGAGGGTGGGAGGAGGAGCACGTTGGGCAGTTCAGGGCAGGTGTTCAGGTGGTGACAGGCATGGGGCAGTATGACAGGAGCCAGAGGTCAGGCTGTTTCATGGGAAGACGCCCCCAATCCATTTTACCAGTGGCATGTTCCGGCCCTCAGGGCTCAAGCCCAGACCCCGGTCAGCAGGCCTACAGAGGCCTGGGCTTTCAGCTGCTGCTGATAAATGCCAGGTCACTCAATAATAAGCCCCCCCTTATTTACAACCTTATTGGAGAGAAGCAGGCTGACCTGGCATGCATTACCGAGACCTGGCTGTCACCAGAAAGGGGGGGGGGAATAGCCCTTTTGGAATTGTGGAATTGTGTCCAGCTGGGTTTAGGATTTGGCACCAGCCAAGACCCAAGGGCAGGAGAGGGGGTGTGGCAGTGGTCATCAGCAGGTCAGACCCTGCTGGCCTTCAGGGGCTCTGTTCCACAAGTGGCTGGATGTGAGACTCTGTTCCTGAAGTTAGGCACACAGGATCAGTTGGGAGTGCTGCTATTGTACGAGCTTCCCTGCTGCATAGCCTCCTCCTGGCCTGAGCTACTGGAGGCCATCTCAGAGTTGGCAGTGGTGTTCCCCAGACTTATGGTCTTGGGGGACTTTAATCTGCTGTCCCTGGGGTTGTCCTTGGAGGTGGCCCGGGAGTTCATGGCTACCATGGTAGCCATGGGCCTATCCCAGGTCAGCTGTAGCCCAACTTGGGACAGTGGTCACACTCCAGACATGGTTTTCTTGTCAGAGCAGTGGCAGCATGATCTGGTGGGAGATTTTATATTATCCCCTCTGTCATGGTCAGACCATTCCCTGGTGGCCATGAGATTCTCCTATGCTGCCCCACTCTGCAGGGAGGCAGGACCTATTCGAACAGTCTGCCCCTGGTGACTGATGGACCCACACGGGTTCCAAAGGGAGCTGGTGGTTGTTCCTGAGGCCTTGCTGCATGATCCTGCGGAGGCCCTGGCTGCAGCCTGGAATAAGGAGGTGGCTGGGGCCTTGGACAGGATCACACCTATGCAGTCTCTCTTGGCCCATCACCCCCAGCACTCCCCATGGTTTACGGAGGAGTTAAGGGACCTGAAAAGGTTTAAGAGATGTCTAGAGCACTGCTGGTGGAAAACTAAAGATGAGTCTGACCGAACACAGGTTAGAGCCACTATTAAGACCTACCTAGTGGCAGTAAGGGTGGCAAAATGCCAGTATTTCTCCACTCTTATTGCATCCTCAGAGTGTCACCCTGCAGCCCTGTTTAGCGTCACTCAGTCCCTTCTGGGTAGGGAGGGCTTGGAGGAATATTTGCAGGGCCGTGCAGAGGAATTTGCTGAACACATGACGGATAAAATCACTCAGATCCTTTCTCAGTTGGAGGCCAAGCATGTGGCGGGTCCAGTGGAGTTGCCCAGGAGACAATCTTACCCAGTTATCTGGGAACGGTTTGATACTGTTGGCCCTGAGGAAGTGGACAGGGTCCTTGGGGCTGTTAGTATGGCTACCTGTACCTTAGATCCTTGTCCCTCCTGCTTAGTTAATGCCACCAAGGAGGTGACTTTAGGGTGGATACTGGCGGTGGTTAATTCATCCTTGCAGGAAGGGGTGTTCCCAAAGCCTTTCAAGGAGGCTTTGATCTGCCCCTTCCTCAAGAATCCATTGCTAGATCCCACCCTTCTGGAGAATTTTCATCCAGTCTCCCACCTTCTCTTTCTAGGAAAGGTGGTGGAAAAGGTGGTCACGCAGCAGCTTCAGAGGATCCTGGAGGAAACAGATTATCTGGACTCCTATCAATCAGGGTTCAGGCCCAGTTATGGGACAGAAACAGCATTGGTCACACTTTTGGATAATCTCTGGCAAAAGTGGGATGGGGATAGTGCATCCATCCTTGCTCTTCTTGACCTCTCAGCAGCGTTTGATACCATCGACCATGGTATCCTTTTGGGTTGGCTGCAGGAGTTGGGGCTGGGTGGCACAGTTCCATGCTGGTTCAGCTCCTTTCTCCAAGGCCGAACCCAATTGGTGTTGATAGGGAGCAAGAGATCCAACCCACAGGTCCTACTCTATGGGATGCCTCATCCCATAAGCACTCAGGGTTCAGTGCTTTCACCACTCCTATTTAATATCTACATGAAACCGTTGGGTGACATCATCCAACACCAATTATATATCTCCATCCTGGGTGACCTAAGTGATGCTATGACTATCACTATGGTGCCTGGAGGCTTTAGGGGCCTGGATGGGGGACAACAGGCTTCAACTGAACCCTGATAAGATGGAGTGGCTGTGGGTACGGGGAACCTCAAGTTCCAGGAGTTTATCATCTTTGGTTCTTGATGGGGTCGCACTACCCCAGACAGACCCAGTGTCTAGGGGTCCTCCTGGACTTACAACTCCTGTTTGAAGTGCAGGTGGCAGTTGTGGCTATGAGGGCCTTTGCGCAACTTCATGTTGTGCAGCAGTTATGTCCCTTCCTTGATCAGGAGGCCCTCCTCCCAGTCACTCATGCCCTGGTCAACTTCTGTTTGGATTACTGTAACACACTCTACATGGGGCTACCCTTGAAGAGTATCCGGAAGCTACAGCTGGTGCAAAATGTGGCAGCACAGACAGTTCTGAATGCCCCTAGGAGGGCACATATAACACCACTGTTACTCGAGCTGCACTGGTTGCCAGTTTGCTTCTGGGTCCAATTCAAGGTGTTGGTCATCACCTTTAAAGCCCTTTATGGCACAGGACCAGGTTATCTGAGGAGCCGTCTCGCTCCGGTTACTTCAGCCCGCCCCACTCGATCCAGCAGAAGGGGCATGTTGCAGACATCATCAGTCAAGGAATTTTGACTGCTGGGGTCTAGGAAGAGGGACTTTTCTGCTGTGGCCCCCGCCCTATGGAACAATCTGCCTTCCAAGGTCCTGTGTGCCCCCACTCTCATGGCCTTCAGGAAAGGGGTGAAATCCTGGCTGTGCCAGAAGGCCTGGGGGCCAGATGGGGGCTCGCAACAGTGGAGGTGGCTTGTGGGGTGGTTGACCTTGCCCCCTCCCCCAGTCATCTTGAATGTTTTTAGTATTTATGTACAGGGTTTGTTTTTTATACTTGATTTTTAATGGATTAATTTATGTTAATTATTTATGGGGTATTTTTAATTGTTGATGGGGTTTTTGATTTTAACTGTTAGCCGCCCAGAGTCACCCATTGGGGGGTGATGGGCGGCATACAAATATAATAATAATAATAATAATAATAATAATAATAATAATAATAATAATAATAATTGTATATGTTACTACTGTCCAACTATTAGATTGTTCCTTAGTATTGCATCACTATGGCCATGATTGGGCTTGAAGAAATCCTGGGTGAGAATCCAGCTGGAAATTGTGAAAAAAAGAATGCTCAATATAAAACCCATATCAAATTAAATTAAATCACTACTTGTTTGCATTGGATTTAGTTTAAATATTCCTAATTTCTAAACTTAAATATGACTCCCATTATTTGCTGGAGCTAACAGATATTTTAGGATACCAAGTTAGAGAACATTAAAAGGCTCCAAAATACTGGATTTGCACCAACTGTTCAGAGATTATGATTCTCTATACAACAGAAATAAATGCTTGTGTTTTTATCAATTATATATAGTTCAAAAGCCAGTGATAGAAGGCTATGAATTTAACCTTTTCTCTATTTTTCCTTCATTGGCTTAACTCTCTAATATTATGTTTAACTTAAGTTCTGCTTAGAAGTTACTTGTTGAAAAATAATTCAAGTTTAGCATAATTCCTCCTAACTCCTCATGTGTTAATGGAGAATTCTGCTGTAGAAGGCATTCTTTGTCTTTCTCTCTTTCTTTCTCTCTCCATCTGGAAAGAATCATTACTGATAGAAAAGGGTACCTGCCACAAATGTATTTTCTAATACATGAGGGTGGAAAAACCAGCAAGTCCCTTGTACTCATGTTGCTCTTTCATGCATGTAATGCCTGAGTTGGGTTTTAAGTGCCTCAGTGTTATTGTGTAAGAATGTACTTCTCACCACCAAATTAAATTTATTGATGGCAAGTACATATGGTAAATTGGGGAAAATAATAATAATAATAAAAACACTTGCTGTATTAATAGTTTTACACAAGAGAGGTTTTAGAGTTATTTTGCAAGATAAGTGGGCTAAAATTAAATGTCAAATATAATTTGGTTTTTAAGAAGTTTGAAAAATGTTATTGTCCTCAGAGAAATTTGAAGGCTTAAGGTCTCCTTGCCAAATGGATATTTGCATAATAGTGAGGTGCAAGGTTATAGATTATGCTATGGCAGCATGCCAGACCATAAACAGCTTGGTAAAGCTGCTAAATATGAAATATGGTAATCATATTAAGAAGTCTGAATTTTACTGAAATAAGAGATGTACTGGCATTTATTTTCCAAGCAAATAAAGACTTGGAAATCATACTGATTTTTTCATTTCTTTGAGTTTAGCCAAACAAAAATTTTATTGTTGCTATATTTATTTGCATACTTGTCCAATTTAACATTCAAGAAATCCTTAGGATCAGATTTCTAGAAATACGATTAAAGCAATGTTATCTATAAATGTAAAAATATCTCATTAAATCCATCTAGAGTATCAGAGAAGAACATCACAACGTTGTACCACTATTATTCCCTATTCACCGTTATTAATATAAAATAAACCCTGATTAATGTGTAGAAAAATAACTAAGAGAAGACAATGTATGCTCCAGTAGCACACTGGCTTTTATGTGAAAATCTTGTGGACCTAGTTTAAGATAGCAGAGTAGCTGGCTTTCTTTTATATTTTGTGGATTTTCTACACAGCTGGATAAATGCATTGGGATCATTCTGTGCATTCCAAAGCATTCACCAGCTGTTGGTCTTGGGGCTTTACCAACACTTAGCTGCATGTTGTCAATGGTAACCTCAAGGGCAGGTGTCAAACCTGGGTAAAAAGATTTCCCTTTATTGATCCTCTTCAGCTTTATACACACTGGCAATCTGAAGGAGATTTGTGGTCAAATATAGAACTTGCCACATCATTTATACCCTAGGAGATATCTATTCCAGTATGTTTAAGAAATGGTGTCCAAGTTATCTGCAACAATATCACAATTCAAATTTCTCCATAGACTGTTAGTCCTATTCAGGAGATTAGGAAACAGACACATTAGTGGGGAGACATGTTATAAGCTGCTTATGATATTACTTCTCATTTGAAAAGCTCCGTGCAGCATTCTATGGAAGAGCTTCCAAATGATAGTTAGCATGTTTGGATTAAAACGAGAGATTATTATATTTTTATAAACAGAGATGTATTTATACACTGTCTCTCCCATGTCTTGTTCCTCTTCTCCACTTTAAGCACACTTCCGCACAAGGTGTTTGTACCATTGCTTAAATGGCTTTATAACCTGAGATTCCTGAGCCACAGCCTCCCTCCCTCAGCTCAGCAAGACAAAATGCTCAGAAGCTGGTGTGTGAGCAGGAAATGATCAAACTCTATGGAGTTTGCTTCATCGCTCTTCCTGGCTCCTGACCCTTGGCCACTTTGATAACTTTGCATCTCTTACTCATTCACCTAATGAAAGCAAACAGGGGAGCCATTCTGGCAGTTTCACCCTCCTTTTTGGCAGAAAAAACAAACAGTAAGTTTCAGGATACACCAACAAGTGGCATACTGTTTAAAAATGATCTGCTCCAGGAATTCTATGTTTTAATAATTGTTTACAGTTTAAACTGCATAGTTTTATGTAGCATTGGAGAGAGACCAATTAGACAATCCATTGGAGCACTTCTTTCAAATGTTATGAGGACTACAGTGGTTTCCATTACTTTCCAGACCTGATTAACATGTGCATTTTCTAGCTATATGATTGAAGCAGACTGGATTCCGACAATACTTCATTGCATTAGGAATTGAATTTCCAGAGGAACAGCTGTATCAGTTGCAGGAAATTAACAAAAGTGCATATACCACAGTAAATACAATTATGTTATAGCACACACTTTCATAGACTATATCCATTTTATCAGTGCATGAGGTTTTATTCTACATTAAAAGTATATAATATTTGTCTTGCTTTTCAGGAAACAGACGGTTAATAATTGAGCTAGAAATAAAGATACAGGCAATAATAATTAATTTATTAACAGTGGCCACGCACACAACTGTTTTTGGTTTTGTATCACAGACATTTTTGCACTACTAAATTTATGAACTCTTGTAACGTAACAAACATTTTGTCTTTGTTCAAGCTATAAATTGAATCTATTACATTGAATGTAGCTTGTTTCTGTCATGTTGTACAGTGTCTTTGATATTATTTTATTTAACAAATAAGTGACTTAAAGAGCACTCATAATAAGTTTTGAGGAGTTGATACTTTTCCCTACATCGATTGATAGACAGGCATTTCTGATACAAAATATCTATTCACAGCTAACAGAAATAGAGTTTGGGCTATATCTCCTATGCAGATTGCAGTAGGAAATTACTTACAAGTGAATGACAGATGTATGATCCCTTGATGTTGCAGACGGCATTATTAGTTCTGTAAGAATGATGCCAGAATAGAAGTAGAGACAGAGTCAGCATATAAATCTATTGCACGATTTGGTTCATGTGCCTGTATCTGTATGATACATCCTACCTCAAACAACATCATAATTGTGGTGAAAATAAAGCACCATGAAGTTACCATAGAATCAATAAGAATTACTCAAACAGAAGCAACCTTGATATTCTCAGTACAATGTAAATAGGATCTAAAAGTTCCCATAGATATTATATATTAAGGGCATGCAAAAATCTGAGGCAATGCATGAATATTAAGCCAATAGGTGCACTCCCAAATAAGAAGTGACTTTATGCATTAAAAAATTTCACAGGAAATTTATGGAACAAACTAATGCTTGAAAATGGTCCCTAGAGTCATAAGTCTATTTAGCTAGAATTGTAATTCCCTGTTTCCAGTGTACTTTACATTCCTCTAAATTAGAAAATCATAGCAAAAACCCAACAGAAATAAAGAATATACAGTATAAAAGTTCAGTGGAGAAGGCCTAGGAAATGTTCAACATTTGATTTAATTTAGTTTTCAGAGTTTCATGAATATATCTTTCCATAAATCTGCCCTTGTTAAGATGAAGAAGGCTGGTGAATGTTGCCCCAAGTTGGACTCGTAGCCCACTTACTCTATTCAGGGAATAATTTGGAATGGAAATGTCTAAGCATTATTTAAGAATTCTAGGTTACAGAATGCCTCTGGGCTGCCAACCTCTCTCTCTTCCTTTTTATAAATGCCTGCAGCACCTATAAAGTCACTACTTCACCTAACAGTCTTTGAATTATATTTTAAAAAGCATGTCCAATTTAATGTGACGTACAGTGTTAAGCAGGCAGCATTGTAACAGAAGTCACTCTAGACTTGTGAAAACATTCCTGGGCGTTAATTATGCTATGGTGGGAGACACTGTTACATACATCTCTTCTTAAGTCCAAATTAAATTTATCTCCATGAGTTTTCGGGGAAGGTTTTGTAGTAGGAATAATAGTATCCCATTACTTTTGAATTGTGGTAATAGTAATAAGTAAAAAAAAAAAAAAACCTTCTCCATTTGTGTCTTTTTTTTTTTTTTGGTTAAGTGGCACAATTCTTACAGCTATATCACCACAATTGTTTTCAAATAAAATATTTTTTCCCAAATCTCAGCATCTTTCATGTATGCTATTTGAGTAAGAGGTTTATGCTGAATCTTTCATTTAAAGAAGCTTTTAACAGGCAGCAGCATAGTTTCATGCTGCCCATTTTATCCTTGTCCTCAAGGCATACTAAGATAGAGGGAGAGAAAGATTTCACTTTTAAAAATCAACGATTCCTTGAGACATATGTATTTAAATGTTACTTTTCTATTTTGTGTCCTCGTAATGCCTACCCCACTCTAGTCTTCAAATGAAAAAGAAATAATAAAATATATCTAGAATAGTGAACCTAGTGATTCCCTTGCTGTCTTGGAACAACATTTCCATACAGAAAGATACTTCAATGGGACACTTTTAAAAGGTGGTGAATTTAGCCCTTGTGGAGTCTAAAAATTGGATTTTTCCTTAAGTAAACCATATAGCAAGAGAAACACTATTTATTTGGCTGGCTATTGAAGGGCCTTAGAAAATACAGTTCAGTTTCCTATGATCTGCCAAGTCAATCTATACATATAATATATGAGAAAAAAAGAGAAATCAGTTAGTTCAGTTAGATATACAAGTTCCTGGAACTGCTGTCAAAAATTTATACTGAAAACTTTAAAAGATTATGTGGATTTGAGAGAAGAAGGCAAAATATGGTAATTTTTTGTAATATCCAGTATAAAATCAATATTGGTATTTTTTTTAAAAAAAACTTGAATAAACAGCACCTAGTTCAGAATAATTTCAGAGGTTCAAACTTGGTTCTGTAAGAGAAGTGCAGAGTTACAGTGCTCCTCTCATCTCATCACCTTGGTCAAGATGTTTGCCCAAGCATAGCATTTCTATCTGAGCAAGATTAAATCTCAATTTTTCCCCCTTGCATTGGTGTCAGAATTACAGATTGATACTGTCCATAATTTTCACATTCATTGGAATGTCCTCCAGTGTACTGATGACAATTTAGTTCAAATCTTTGGATGCCTTGTCCCATTCCTTCAAGTACTGTAGATATTAAGTCACATAAAACTACTAGGACGATAGAAACCTGAGAGCCCCCTCCCTCCCCCCCGAACTATGAGTTGTGGATAAGTCCAGGAAATGTTCAACACTATTATTTAAATAGTCAATGAGTTAATGCAAAACTGTCCCTTCCCAGCACAGTTAGGTGAAGTATAAGGCTACTATAATTGATGGCATTAATGGGCACTGTGAAGATTAGTTTTCAAGTATAGGTAGTTCACCTGAATGTCCAAGATTATTTCTGTCCCAGAGCAGATGAAAAACAGATCCAAATAATTAATTTCATTCAAAACCATCTGAAAAAGCTTTTGTGCTATGTCCCTGATGGACTTGCTTCCTGAGGAGGAGGAGGAGGAGGAAGTAGATCCAGGGGTATCTAGGGATAATAGTCCTGGAGGGGGTGATTCCAGCAGTGTTGAAGCCAATGACTCTGGTCTGGCAGCCAACAGTGTTGGCACAGAAAATACTGGCTTTTTCAGCATCTAATTCAAAAAGTGTATATTATAATGGTATAAATGGTATAATGGTATAGTAAATACTACCTTATAATAACAGTGCAACCTTGCCTATCATTGGTTTCTCCTGCTGTAAGAACCCCTCAGAGAGCCATGAGCTGCATCTGAAATCCAGAATATAAATCCAGACCTGGCAAATTTTCTTATCCATGAACAGCATGGACCTAATGAACAGGTGCTTATCTCACATTGTTAAGTAATTTTCCCATACCATTAGGCTGCGGAAGGTGAATAAGCATCATGATTGGATGGACTCCTGACTACATCCATCTCATACTCTTTTACAGATAAGTGCACATTCCTATCTGTATCATTTGTATTGGAAGTAAAAGGAAATTATGGTTAATAAACTCAGGAACTGTTGAATCACAGACAAGAAGAGGAGGGAAGGTAAGGACAGAGACGATGAGCACTGATCTTGGGCATATCTCGATTGATTGATTGATTGATTGGGTACATTTATAAAGCTGCCCATCTCACATACGTGACTCTGAGCAGCAAACAACACACACACACACACAGAACAAAGATACAACAAAATAATGAAAAATAACAAAAATTATTTAAGAAGTTTAAAAATAATAAAAGCCATTAAAAACCATTAAAAAATAATAATCGGCAGGAGAGTACATCCAGTTTCCTAAGTAATAGAGCCACTTTATAGGCTTCATTTCCACGTTCCTGGATTCCCAGGCCACCTGGAAAAGCTATGTCTTCAAGTTATTCCAGAAGGACAGCAAGGTTGAGGCCAATCTGACCTCAGGGCAGGTGCCACAGCAGAAAAGGTTGCCCTCCTGGGTACCGACAGATGACATTGCTTCATGGACAAGACCTGCAAAATGCTCTTCCTGTTGGACCTGATGGGATGGGGAGAGGCGGTCCCTCAAATAACCCAGCTCCGTGCCATGTAGGGCTTATTATTTTGTATCCTTGAATTAATACTATCTTCCCAAAACAAAGCATTTCCAAGCTTGTCAAACTACTGCTTTTCAGTTAGATGTAAAATTCAACTTCTATTACTTTTCTTCAAACTGGAAAAATATTTCCACCATCCACCACTTAGGCAAGTGGCAGATTCCAGAGTAGTTTCCAGGTATCCACATTTATGAATTATTTGGATGCTTTTGCCCATAAGCATGCATATATAGTAAATATAAAACCTAAAAAGAACAGGCCAAGTTGGGAAATCAAATTGTTGTTTGATTCTTGAACATGACTGCATTTTTTAGAAATGAAGATAAAATATATTGACTACAATGAAACTCGGTTTTTAATGTCAAGCACAGAAATATCCTTGGATCCTTTTTGTGCCAGTTCTCATTCAATTGAATGAAAATAATGTGCTGCTTAAATTACTTCAAAGGAGAAGAGACTTTCAGTTAAATATAAATGGGTGGTACATGGTTTCTTGGTGGATTACAAATTGAACAAAGTAATATATATATTAAAGTTGAACTTGAGACAACAATGTGATTAAATCAAGGGAAGGAAAATACAGCCCTAGGTTCATCAACTACTGTAATGTCAGGATTGAGAGAAGTCTACATTGGTCAATATGTTGCCCAGTTCTCAGGACACTTTTATGATATGAAATATGTTCAGAGGATAACATCCAGCTTGATAAAGGACCTGGAAAAAAGACAACAAAACAACAAAGCAAAACAAAACACAAAACAAAACCTATGAAGAACTGTTGGAGATGGTGGGTATGTTCATCCTGGAGAAAAGAAGAATGTGGGAAAGCATGATAACTGTCTTCAAATATCTGAAGGATTGCTATATAGAAGATAGAGCAGAACTGTTCAGAATAGTTCCAGAAACATGACATAATTGGTTTAAATTAGCAGATTTTCTTTATTCATCAGGAACAAGAAACCTAATTGTAGGAGTGATGTAACAGTGGAACAGACTACTACAGGAGGCAGTGGCCTCTTCTTAACTGGAGGTGTTTAAACAGCAGCAGGAGCAGGAGAGCAATCCATTCGGGATGTGATAATAGTGGAATCCAACATTGGGCAGGGGCTTCAATTAAATAATATCCAAGGTGTCATTGATCACTTATATTCTGGAATCCATTCTTTTCATTCTTCCATTAAACATCAAGGAAAACCTAATAGGATAGAATTCTTCCCACTGAGCTATTTAGTAGTGATATTTAGTAAGCCCTGCCTATAAGAAATTCCTGGAGAAATTCTCCTTGATCTGAAATAATTCAGAGAAATCATGCATCCATTTTCCCTGCCCATAAATTTAATAGTGAATTTTGAAAGACTGTTGGGCTTTAAATGAGTACCATAATATCTGGGGATCTTTCTCAGCTATATTAGCTGTTATGAATTATTACTAGTATTGTTGGTTGTATTTCTCAGTGACTATTTATGTTATTTATGATTTTGTTATGTTGTTTTTATCCTAACTTTAATTATTGTTAACTGCCCAGAATCATGCATTTGAGATGGCCAGCCATATACATTCAGTAAATAAAGAAACAAATAAGTAAATTTTATTCTGTTACAGCATTTCACATTTCTACATTTCATTGTCACCTGATACAATGAGACTAGAAACAAAATCCAAGCATAATTTAGGATGTTGAATTCACTTGATTCTATATACAAGAATTGATAAGACATCCTGGTGCTTGTCTTGACTGATTTCAATTTAGAGATAATGGCAGAGGAAAAAAAAAAGTCATGTAACAACAACATTAAATCATGTTAAATAACTTAATTGCCAGTTAACCTGGGATCATGCATGGCTGTGGGCCATTAAACACATTGTTCCCCCCAAATGTAAAGTGCTGTACATACCTGTGGAGTAAGCTCAACTGCTGAGAAAAAAACATTACTGCAGACTCCCCCCCCCCAGTCTGTAGTGTTAAGTAGCAGCTTGTGCATAAACATTCATCCAGTCACGAATAAATGGTGTGCTGCTTTTATTTTGCTTTGGTGCATTTACTCATTAAAGTTAAAGTGCTGTCTCCCAAGATTTATGCTAGGTTACCTAGCATACACCAGTTGCAATTTTTCTAATGCAAAAGGGATAAAAGAGATGTTAGGTTGCAGGGCTATCTTGAGAAAAGGGAATTCCAGGGTAAGGGAAGAAATGCTATTGATAGCTTCTGTAGTTTTCCTTCTTTCCTTTCATAGGCAATCATATACTTCTTGATCTGTGTAGCATTCAGCTTAAAAAAAAAATCATTTCAAATAAACTATGTGTTTTGATCCCAAAACACACACACTCTCTCCTTTCTCTCTTTCTCTCTTTCTTTCCTTTTTTCTTTTTTTCCTTTCTTCTTCTTCTTCTTCTTCTTCTTCTTCTTCTTCTTCTTCTTCTTCTTCTTCTTCTTCTTCTTCTTCTTCTTCTTCTTCTTCTTCTTCTTCTTCTTTTTTTGTAATTATGTCCATATTACCTCATTTTCCTTTTTTAACAAAAGAATTGTCTGATATGGTCCCCTAGTCGTCCCCCATTCTTTCAATAAATTTCACCTGTGATATGCATTATTCTGATAAGTGCAATATTATGAAAAATATATGTTATTTATTTTCATTCTTATGTATTAAGAATTCTCCTATGTGCATTTTTAAAAAATCAAAGCAAATTAGACAGTATAGAATAATGGCATTTTTTTTTCCTTTTTCAAATATCCTCTTTCTAATCTAAATGCAATCACTGCAAAAGGCTAGGGAGTAAATCAGAATCTATGATTAGCTTTAGGCTGCATTTTTGAATGTAGAATAAAGGCTCTAGTAGTAGAAACTGACTACTTTGAAATTTAATTGAATTTTATTCAATTAAAATGAAGATGGCAAGGACAATGAACAACAAAGAATAATGTGGCACATTGAAGACTAACAAATCTGGTGTAACTGGCATAGGCTTTCATACATTAGAGACTACTTCTTCAGTTTAACTGGGAGGAAAGTGATTAATATGACATTTTCCTGCTGCTACCAGATAATTGAGTTAGTGCATTAAAAAAGATGAACAGACTAATCCTATGTATAACTACTCAAGAGTGAATTTCAGAGGTCAATTAAAATTATTCACAGGTAAATGTATATAAGATTGCCATCTAAATGTAATTGTAAATTATGCTTTATGTTCATTATAACTGCATGCTATAATGCAAAACAAGGTCAAAATGCAAAAGCATTCCTCCACAAATTCCATTAGGAATGGTACAAGTTCTAGCATAAAATTACACTAATACTCATTTTCCTTCCCCCCAAAAAATAAATCTACAAAAAACATAAAATCTGGAAAAGGGAATCCTACTGAACATTCTGTGCAAATTTTGAATATTCAATTTAAAAAGGGAATTCCCACTGCGGATTGGAAATGTTAAATCCTGATTCAGGGAAATGTATCATCAAGGTATGAAGGTCTTGTCCATTAAAAATTAAATGGTTATTAAGCAATGTACATTAGTTGTAAAAATAAGAAAAAAACACAGGTTACAAATTATTGTCAGTTTAAATTATTACAAGTTTTTTTTTATTTTTATTTTATTTTTTTAAGTCAGAAATACCATTGGATTCAAATATTTTTCCATTAATTTGAATGGGAAATTAGATAGGAATTTTATGTGGAAACTTGAAGGAAATGGTGTTAGCTACAACTAAGTAGTCTCATTTACTTAAAAAGGACTTCCCAGTACAATAAAATAAATAAAAGTCCTATACGGCAGTCATAGTATTTTAGTGTATGTCTCTAAGCATTTAGTTCATGATAATTCAGAAATCGTTCACAGGGTAAAGTTGAGCATGTCCATTAATTTGTGGTGCTACTTGTTGTAAATAGTATGTGATTCTTAGATGATGTTTTCCAATTATCTCTAATTTAAAGGAAGTGAAACCCTTTGCTTCATAACAAATTAATGTTTGTGAAAGTTTGGCATGCTTGCCTGTCAATTAAGATTCTCACAGTGAATGACACTGAACTGTAGCCTGCCTGGGGGATCTCCTTCCCCACTGCTAGGTTCATGTGAGAATGGAAACCATAGCATATGGATTGCTCTATATGAAAGACTGATCTATATTCAGCTGTAGGCACATACCTAAAGTGCTCCATTTAGTATCAGAGTGTTGATCATAGTACCCGACAGTGAGAACATTAAAAATAGGCTATTTAAAACAGTGCATTTGCTCTAATCATACATGGTGTCAGATAACCAACAAACTTTCCAAATAAAGCCGTGGGTATATATTTCAAAACAAAAACACGTGAACATACAGACACATGCATCTACACACACATTGCACTGAGCTGAGTGAAGGGTATTTTTGAAATATTTTTTTTTTCCCCTGAGTAAAAACGTTTTGTGATTTTTCAGGGTGATTACTTTGTGTTGATTTCATGCGTGCTATTCCCTTCCTCTCTTTCCTGGACCCTAATCAAGCACTGGCTCCACTCAGACTTTAGTTCTGTCTTTTTTCCCTTCTCTGAAACCTCCAGAATAGGGCAAAGGTAAACTTTTTTTTAAAAAAAAATGTTGAACTGATTTTGTTTGCTCTTGACAACAAATCTGATTGGCTATGAGATATCAGCATCATTATATTCACTGCATAATCCCCAATACGTCGGGGTTGTGCAGTGAGGGAGAAGAGGCCTGAAAAGTTGACTCTGATGGCAAAGACGTAGAATAGCTATAAAATATGTATACTGTAAGTGTTATTTTAAGTGATATTTATGATGGTTCATGGTCTCTGCTTTGTTAACAATATCACATTTTAAGGTTTCTTCTCCCATACACAGATGGATACAGACAAATACAGTATTAAACATTGGGCAATTCCGCAACGCAGCCTAAGCTGCCCATCTCCCATTACTGCTCCCAGCTATTTCTTCAGGCCAACTTCATACATACCCATACATATGTCACCCCATTGCAGTGGGTTGGCAGTGGGACTGGCCTAGTCTAGTCTAGACCCTGATTATGGCAAGGCCTGACTGGTTGTTCTTTTGCTTCTTGCCCCTCCCATTCATGCAGGGAACACAAGCTTCAGTGGTGGGTGCCTACCCGGACCAGTCTCTGGTTCATGACATAGTTTACACACAAGGATGTATTCACTCCTCCTTTCTCACATTATCTCCTTTAATGCTAACACAGACCTTTTTTCCCCCTCTCTTTTCTCTTTATGATTCCAACATGCTACAGTAATCAAGGCAATATAGAACAGGTTTTTCCTATGCTCCTACATTCCTATATAGGTCAATGGAATCTTTGTGGGAAGAAAGAACTGATAGTTTAGCTTCACAGAAACAAATCAGCAATGGCCCTACATTGCAATTTAAAGTTGTACTAAAAAAGAAAAAGAAAAGGGAAGGGAAGCTTTGCACTATTGTGGGCTGAAGATAAGAGAGCAAGGGAAGCATGTTTTACCCACCCTGGACAGAAACCAAAAGTGTCCACTGGGAGAGGAAGGAAGGGAGGGAGGGAGGGAGAGAGGGAGGATGAGTTTCTGGGGGAGGGGGAGGTGAGGATAGTTTATTGTTGGATTAACCTCTTTTTTTATTTTTTATTTTTTTTAATAGCAACCGCCAACCAGCAGAGAATATGGAGAATGTCACCATACAACAAAATGCTGCCAGGGCAGCAACCAGCTGCTGAAGAGGACAGAGTACAACAGGAACTGCAACCAACTGGAGCTGATGCAGCTACTAGAATGGAATGAGGTGCTGGAGACCATCTGCTCTGAAGAGCTTTAGACAGCTCTGGTTGGAAAAGATAGCAGCTTTGCATCCAAGCTGGAAAGCAGGGGTGCAGGTGCATTTGCAATGGGCTGGGAGGAGGGTAATGTCACCCATTCTTCCACTCAGGAAGTGGGAAGTGGCCCATATTGATGATGCATCAACCAGAACATTCAGATCTGCCCTTAGTATTACTACTAGCATTCACTAGCCCTTCTAGAAGCTTCTGGTTAGTATACTATTCTTGTGCAGAAGGACAATCTTTTAAGCAATAAGGCTTGTACAATTGTCAGCCTGGATATTGAAGACTGCACACCACACTCATAAGAGGATACCCATACATATGTCACTCACTTGCACAAGTGCAAATGTAAATGCACAAACACATATGCATATTATTATCTTTTACACTCATTCCTTTTTCCCCTATAATTTTATTAAATGTTACAGTTAAAAAGATACAAGCTAATACAAGCTAAAAAGAGTAAAAAGAAAAAAAAATATAACAGAAAATAAAAAAAATAGAAAGAAAAATAGAAAACAAAGAAAAACTAAGAATATAGTAAAGAAAAAGAAAATAAATATATAAAAAATAACTTCCTGCTTCATCACAAGTGTAAACAATTTTAGTAACTTATCACCTTCTCCTAAAATACAACAAATGATCTCTTCTTCCCACATCTCATCTCCTACCTATAAACAAAATTAAAAAATATTGTCATTCAGTCCTGGTCAACAAAAGTCCATTAGGGGTTACCAGAGATAGCAACTTATATATTTTAACCTTGATCAAATAAGCCAACTTTATATTCCTTTCCTTTCTTTTTATTTGTTTTTTTTTTACTTTTAAAAATTTACTTTTATTTTACTTTTACTTGAATCTCTTCAAATTATATCCTACAACTTGATTTCTTTTCCTTTTTTCTTTGTCTCTTCTCACAAAATTCTTCAAAACTTTAACAAGTTTCTTTCATATACCCTATATAGAAACTTATACAAGTCACTCTTCTGGTTTGATATTTGTATGTCCCTTTTAATTATTAAGACATCAGCTGGTTTCATTAATTTTTGTAGTCTGTCATTTTTAAATCCACATTCAAATCAATTTCAGTCTTGTCCGGTAGAACTTATTCCTCTTCCATAACATTATTTACCCACAGACTATCTATAATGACAGAGATTCTTAAAATTAACTTCTGAGTCTATTGTTCACAAATATCCTTCAATATATCTAGTAATAAAGTATCTTGTTCCATTGTATTACCAAGCTGAGTTTAAGTATACTTCTCCTTTAATTGTAATCTTTAGTTCCTTCTGGTTTCCTCTAGTCTCCAACCTTCAAAGTCCCATTGTGTGTGTGTGTGTATATTTAAAACAAAAGCGTTTTCCCATGGGAAGAATTCTTATAATGAATTTCAAAATCTTATTTCAAATTCGTGTGGACCCTAAAAAACTCTAATCACCCTTTTGCCATTTATTCCCCTAAAAAAGAATTTTTCTAAGTCCTTAAAGTTATACTTAAAGCTTCTTTCACTAAGGATTGAAGAAAACTCACTCACTGAATGCCGTAATACTTGCTATTCCAAAGGTTCTTAATATTTGAAATATGGTAAAGAAATAAGAAATGACACTCAGCTGAGCTTTGTGTCCATATAGGTTGCATTAAGACTGTGAGCTCAGTTGGAATCCCTTGACTCCAAGCCACTCGGCTCACCAGTGGAAGGCAGAAACCTCAGTTCCTACAGTCTACTTTGAGGAGCAGCTGTCCAGAGTACATGTGGGCACTCTCCTTTCTTCTGGCGATTTTGCCAGCCAGGATCCACCTCCAGCCACCAATCTCTGAAGTAATGCCATCCCCCCACCTTCAGGGACGTCTAGCTCACCGTGGCCTCACCGGAAGTTCTGCTATCTTTCACACCCATTCCAATGCACACAAATTACCCCTTTTCTTTCCTCAAGCCTCTTCCAATGATTCTGACCCAATTGCAGAGATGGAGAAAGACTGCCATTATGAAAGAGACCCCAAAGTTTCCAAAGATGGGTGTTGTTTGCAGGAAATAGATGGCATTTTCTATGGTAAACTATTAACTTATGTACTCTTTCCTCTTTTGGTAATAGTTTGTTCCTCATAAATTGTTCTTTTTGATTTTCTTAGTCTGTGTTATATCCTCTCCAGGCAAATTAGTTTCTGCATTTGAACCTGGAGGTCTGATATAGTATATGTAATCACATCGTCCAAGTGTGGTGATACTGAATTTTTGTAAAGGCAAGTACATGATGGTTGCTCATTTATTTTTGTTCCCCACTGCTGGCTGGTTTTCTTGTCAGTTTCTTTAATGCTAGTCCTATTACTTTCCCTCAAATAGCACTAACTCTAATTTAAGGTGAGAATGCATATGAATTCTCATTTGTATTAAAACAAAAACAAAAAACTGAAGAACTGGAAATGTATGCAGTCTGAGATTTCAGGAACAGTGCTGCAATTATTATATAGCCCTGCACCATTTTAACTTCAATTTAACATGTACAGCAACCCACCCAGAGAAACCTTGATGACATTAAAAAAAAAAAAAAGTGCATTTTTAAACAAGCTTGGACAAATATAATTTCAATTAATAGAATATCACCAACCCTGATCTAGTAATTCCTACATTCAGAAAAATCTTCCAATAGTTTCAGTATCACAGGTGACAATCTTCATCATTTCAGTGACTTTTCGAATAACACTTCATGTTTTTTTAGTTATTAGTTTGAATGTGGAGTGATGCTATTAAAAGACTTTTCCCCCCACTTGAAGAAAATTGTATC
Organism: Python bivittatus; assembly: GCF_059951505.1. Taxonomy (NCBI): domain Eukaryota; kingdom Metazoa; phylum Chordata; class Lepidosauria; order Squamata; family Pythonidae; genus Python; species Python bivittatus. The sequence continues at coordinate 17,156,552 of NW_028277035.1, forward strand.
CTGTAGCTGAAACATGGCATAGTACAGACACTTCGTGCAATACGCTTTGCAGACTTTAATGACAGATTACGACTTATAAGTACTGCTAGAAACATTAGGCATTAGTGAGCATCAACAGCTTCTGAATCAAACTTTGAACATTTGAAGGTAAAAAAAAAATTGTATGCACAGCAGTTATATTAGAGAAGATCCTTCCAAAATATTTTTTGAATACCTTGTTAAAAAAAAAAACCTCAGAGAACTTACTGTAGAAAAGCAAGAAACTGTGAGACACTTTTTAAATACTTCCAAAGCTCATTGATTTTAATAGGAGTAACTTAATATTTCAAGAAATAGAATGTTTGGAGTGCTACCCAGACTTTGTATGCAGAATCACTCACATTTGATCCATGGCATTTATAGATAAAACTGGGGGAAATATGTCTGGAATTGTGAAAAGCTGTTCACAGACAGTATAGTTTATTGTTGTTAGCCACCCAGAGTTATACAGATGGGCAGCTATATAGAATGAATGAATGAATGAATGAATGAATGAATGAATGAATGAATGAATGAATGAATGAATAACATTGAATTAAACTGGCTAAATGACAGATATCCTAAGAAGCTTTCTTCTTCTTCTTCTTCTTTTTTTTAATGGATGGCTGTGTACTGATGGATCAGTCTACAAGCAAAACTATTCTAGGGCTATGTTTTTCTTCATGCAGAGGTTTTTAAATTTGAATAGTTGGTTTTGGATTGAGAAAAATTTTCATTAAAAAAAATCCTAGCATTTATGGTGTTGTGCTGATCAGCATGAATCCAGTCAGATTTTACTTTTCGCACTGAGCAGTATCCTTGTCCATCTGGTCTTCTTAAAATGAATTAAAAACATTGTTAAAAAAATATCTGTATGTTTACATTCACAACTCTTTCTAAATCACAGTGCTTTTGTGTTAAGCTTCAGCAATGTATGTAAATATCCTTTCTCAAGAAATATGGTCCACACAGCTCTTCAGCTTCTTTCGGTCCCAAGGAGAGAATCTTTTGTAAATATTCCCTTTTACTGCTCAGCCTTAGTGGTCCTTAAGTAAACTATGTTCCTATGGAGTTTGGCTTCACCTACCACAAAAGACAGAAGCAGCTGAAGGAACTCCCTATCATGTTTATTTGGGTTCACCTGCCTAAGCAGGCTAGTAGATCCTGTCTGAGTAGCGTTAATGTCAATTCAATCCTTTCATGTCAGCAGTCATTTTAAGCTAAGATTATTTCCTATGACCTTCCAATAATTCTGTGGATATCTTGCCCTTGCAGGCACCTTCCTACAATGTTTGTAGTTCTTAGACCATAATTCTTTTTATGCAGAAATCTGGATTCAATGGGAAAATGTGATTTGGAGGGGGTGTGGGTGTACACATTGCCCTGTCGGGCACATCTGTAACTAAATGCATTTTTTTCTCCAAGATCACAAAGCACAGCTTTTTTTCTTAAGATAAATACTCAAGAAATCATTTTAAGCAAAAATGTCCTTTATATTCTTTATATAACTTCCCTTGACAATCTTTGTGAATATATATATATATATAGAGAGAGTTTTGACATGAGAAATAAATAAATTAGCAGACTGTTTGTTGCTGTCTGCCTACACCATGACCATTTTTGTTTCTCATATTTTACAAATCCAGCCCCATAAATATTCGTGACAAACAGTTTTTTTGTGTTTTTAATTATATTAGAGAAAGCATTAACACAAAAAATAAGAAGAATCCTATTTAAGTAAGTGAAAGGCCCATTTTTTTTCCACATTACCAGCCAGATACATATGGGACCCACAGGTAGTATATGAAGTCTTTCCTCTTACTATTTCAAACAACTGGTGTTTAATGTTTATAGGAACCCATCTTCTCTGGACAGGGTTAATGTTGCCATCTAGCAGGACCTAGCAAACATGCCTTTCCTGTAGCAGCCCCTGCCCTATGGAACACCCTTCCCCTTGAGATCCTGCAGGCCTTTAGCCTTCCCCAAGCCCATAAATTGCTGACTATCCCAAGTGCTGGGATAGGGTGAGATCGGAGCTCAGGAATGGTATTGTTGGATACATCATAGAAGGATGGTTAAGGCACCAGGTTTTGGTTTTGTTACTTTTTTTTGCTTGTATTATTGTTGTAAGCCACCTAGAGTTGTGTTTCTTAAGATGGGCATCCATATAACTCAAATAAATAAAGAAATAGCATCTTGGACCTAAACCTTCCTTCAGCTATTATGACTCCAGAATTAATTTGGAGTTGGGCGGCACTGAAATCAAATCAAATCAAATCAAATCAGTAAAATAAATAGTCATCAGTAGAGCTATCCTTAATTATTTTGTTTAAGATCATAAAAGCTCTAATGTTTTCAGAGCATAAGGATGTTTGTCCTTCTGGATCAGGACAAATGTCAAATCTCCATATGTTCTAACAGTAAGACACACGGTACCAACCAAGTGTATCTTCTTCCCAGAAGCTGGCATTTAAAGTAAGTTAGCAGTGGTTCAGGAAGATTAATAGCTATTAATAACCCAGTCTTCCATAACTCTGTCAAGTCCCCAGAGTTCCCTCTATGAAAGAAAGAAAGTGTTCTCCTTGACTGCATTTTCAACTCCATGCACCTCTATCATTTTTAGCTTCTTTTGTTCTAAACTAGAAAGTCCCAATCACTGGACTCTTTCCTTGTAGAGGACATCTAGTAGCTTTCTAATCATTTTGTTGCCTTTTCTTGCAGTGTCAGGCTAGGTAAGTCAACTTCTTGTGGTAGTAGATTCCATAACTTCTTTGGAGAAGTACTTTTTAAAAAATTATATCTGATAAACTAAGTTTGTGGAGCAACCATTAACCTCATTTTTGTTCTGTATTTAGCATCCAGTCATGCAGCATACCCATTTATGCACAAAGATTAACGTGCCTATATGCTCCATATATTCCCGTCTACTCTTTGTACAAACCTCCTTCAATTGTCTCATGCATTTCCTGAAGATTCCATTCAAGAATTTATGTTGCTCACTTGATTCTTTATGCAGCATTCTATGTCCTTGTCAGCAATGCAAGGGGAAAAGCTGTCTTGGAAGATTTTCTAACATGCAGAACCAATTTCACAGTATCTAAAAAATCTGAAGTTTACATGAACAGAATAATCTCTCTTACTTTTTTAGGTTTAAACTTTGCCAAAGTTATTCATTTATCAAAAACATTGATAAAATCTGTGTTTATCTCTTTTACCACTTAAAAGGTACATTAATAAGCATCTCATACTGCTACCAATATACATTGACTTTAATGAGGGAAATATCTCATATGTTAAGATTTAAACTATTGTAAATTTAACATTTGTAATAGAGGAATCCAGCAATTAATTATGACCTGCTGTGATTTGTACCTTTTCTCTCATTATCCCATTCATGGATTATGTATAATGAGGCTCATTTAGCTTCACATATATTTCCAGAATATGAAGGTTTAAAGACTAATAGAATGTACAGGCACAGTAATGAATGAGCAGTATGATTATTTACATGTAAGGAAAACTGTTCTTTATAAAAACTGGTGGTTGAATATTTGACTGTTGGATGAGACATTTAGATGGTAGATACTGACTTGGTCTTGCATTTATAAGAACCCATGTTTAAAGAATCACTTCCTGGAATGAAGAGCAATATCTACAATCCCAATAACACTTTTAATATAGGTAGATATCCAGCGAAGAAATGGCAAACTGAAGACGGCTCCACTAACAGCAGAGCTGATGAATGCAGCCAAATGAAGATCCGACAAGAAGACCAGCTCTTCATAATTCCTCTCTGGACAAGGAGAGGACTTGAGATTGCCCACAAGTGCTCCAGATAGTTGCACCCCATGAGGAGACTGCAAGACAGTGGTGTCCGGTGGGTTTAAAGCTGTGGGAGATGAGGGAATTGCCATCTTGCTCAACCCATGGTCGATCCTCTAAGGACACTGGCTTTGCATACTTCCTTTTCAAATCACTTTCAGAAATTACTTGTTAAACCTTTTGAGCTATTAGGAACCTTTGGATCAACAGGTTTTACAGCACTGGGTGAGTTTCCTTTAATCCTTAGTGAGAGAAGTTTTAAATACAAGTTCAAGGACTTAAACATTATATATATTTTTAATAAACAACAAAAGGGTGATTAGAACTTTGATTTTGGAAAGTTACAAATGGACTAAGGGTCCACATGGATTTGAAATAAGACTTTGGAATTAATTATAAGAATACTTCCCATGGGAAAATGCTTTTGTTTTGAATTCTCTTTTAAAAAAAAAAAAAGACAGGATGAGACTTTGAAGGTTGGACACTAGAGGGAACCAGAAGGAACTAAAGATTACAATTAAAGGAGAAGAACACTGAAATTTGTCTTACTAATACCCAATATGGATTTTCAATCCACTTACCAGTACAATCAGACTTGAGGTCCAAGAAAAGCTTTAAACAAAGGGTTTTGGATGTGGCTGCCCAAGACGATATAGCATATCTTAAACATCTCAAGTCCTTGAAGTGGCTGGGCCAACACAAATCAGTCTTCCAACTAGAAAAATACTTAACAACTCCTTTACCCCAATATCTTAGAAGAGCTTTTACTAGAGCTCATTTCGACCAATAAGACTCTATGGTAAAATATGGGAGATTTCAAGGACTTCCATATGAAGAAAGGCTATGTATTTGTGGTGCCTCAGCTGTTGAAGATACAGCACACATCTTATTTGATTGTAAATTATACTCAGTAGAAAGGACTGACCACTTAGATATATATTTAAAAAATAAAAAATATTGGAGCAGCCAGCAGAAACTTTTCTCCTTTTTACAGGGCAAGAACCTGCGTATTACCAGTAAGACTGCACTCTTCATATCAAAGGCTATTACAAAGAGGACAGATTATTTAGATCAGATTAGTGTTGACTGTAGGGGTGATGGTTTGATATGAACTTGTATCATAGTTTTACTTATATTTTTACTAATTCTTATCTTTACATTTACAATGGCTTTTATTTTATTTCTTTTATACTTGATATGGTCAATAGACTAAATCAATAAGGATGATTGTGATTGTGTGATCGTGATTGACTTACTAATACAGAGTGAAGCAAAATATTTTAACATTGGGTATATATTTAAGTATATTTTTGAACAATGGACCCAGAAGTTAATTTTAAGAATGTCTCCCTCTATAGACAGACTGTGCTTAAAAAATGTTATGAAACAGGAACAAGTTTTACCTGACAAGATTGAGACTGATCTGAAAGTGAATTTAAAAATGACAGGCTGCAAAAATGATATGGAAGAAGATGCTATACTGGACATACAAAAGAAACCAGCTGATGTCTTAATAATTAAAATGGATATACAAATAGCAAACCAAGAGAGTGACCTGGATAATTTTCCTATATCGGATTTACAAAAGAGGCTTCTTAAAGCTCTGAAGAATTTTGTGAGAAGGGACAAAGAAAAAAATGAAAAGAAATCAAGTTCTAGGACATTATTTCAAGGGACTAAAGATCAAGATTGTTAAAAGTAAAAGGAAGGAATATAAAGTTGGTTTATCTGATCAAGTTTAAAATAGATACGTTGTTATCTCTGGTAACAAAGGATTTTTGCTGAGATCAGGACTAAAATGACTGTTTTATGGATTTGTTTATAGATAAGAGTTGGGATATGGGAAGAAGAGTTCATTTGTTGTATTTTAAGAGAAGGTGATAAGTTACTAAAATTGTTTACACTTATTGGGATGAAGGGGGAGTTATTTCTTTATATATTTGTTTTCTTTTCCTTTATTATATTCTTATTTTTTTCTTTCTTTTCTATTTCTTTTCTATTTGTTCTGTACTTGCTATTTTTTTTCTTTTTTCTCTCTCTTTTTAGTTTGTATTAGTTTTTATCTTTGTAATCGTAATTTTCAATAAAATTACTATTAAAATGCTTTTAATATAGGTTATGTTACATTAATGTATTTGTCATCATTGCTGTATAATATTTTAGTTATGCTATTCAATTTTGCTTGGAAAGGTAACTCTGTGTCATGATGACTTATATACTACTGCCCTTGATTGAACAGTGATATGGCTTCTGGGTTGTTGTCCCCCCCCCCAACCTTAAGCATATCCTTAATAATCTCAAAGAAGAAAGAAAATTATTATTGTTGCTCGCATAGTCAGCCAGTTCTTTAGACTGGATTTGGCATTTTTATCCACTTATCAAGTCCTTCCCAAGAACCTGGGATAAGTGGATGTTGTTGTTTGATGGTGTTAAAGGTATTGTCACAGGATGTAAGCTGTTCCAAGTAAAGCTGGCTCTTGCAATTGACTGATGGTAGTTTTGTCAATGCCGATGGTGTATTATTAAAAACCAAGAATAAGTTAAATCTAATTGGGAGTGCATGCCCATATATATATGCATACCTATGTGATATGAAAAAAATAAAATAAAAGCCCCTTCTATTTAAGCTGGACTCCCAGTGACTTCATATAATTTTATTGGCAACATTATAGGAGTGGTTTTCCACTGCCTTCTTCAGGAATATTTTTTTCAGCTTCCTAGTGTAGCTAGTATCTGTGGCATTTTCTGGTGGACTCTGCTAACCAAACCTGATCTTGCTTAGTTTCTCAAGTTTCATCAATATTGATTACATGCTGCCACTTAAGCAGAAATATAAACATTTTAAACATGCATATTCAGTGTTTTTATCAGAAACAAGATCATAGCTCTTACTTGTGTGTGTGTGTTTGTGTGTGTGTTTCCAAAGCAATTTCCTACACTTTTTGGTACCACTAACACAGAGAAAGCTATTCTTTGGTTTTCATATGTTTTGCCATTAAAAAAAAAAAAAAACTGCTAAAAATAAGAACTAAATTAATTTCTTATGCTGTAGCAATTTATATGCAGTAAGAAGCAGAGACAGTAAATCAACCACAGGTTTCACTAGGAAAGATTGCTGGGTCATTTTCCCATTTTTCTTTTTTAAATCAAGAATGCAATATTGAGAATGCAGATTCTCAACCCTGGCTAAAGATTAAAATATTGAATGGAGACAGCATGGTCCAAGCAGTTTAAAAAAAAATTAGAAAGCTTCTATTACTGCTAAGTAGGGATGGAGAAGTGCCAGCAGTCACTACAGATAGCTTCCTCAATATTTTTAGTATAGATGACAAACAACTGGTTTTATATCTGTGTAGGAAGGTGATGAATGAATGTCTTTCATCCTTGGGATGAACATTCATTGTGGGTTTCTCGTTTTTCACTGCTTCTTAGATTATTTCATTTACAGAAGAGATAGAAGAATAATTTAAGCTGTGGTTGGCATATCATGTTAACCCAAATCTTTATGATTTGGTAAAAGGAAAAAAAATATCCAAATACTGTATTTCCTTAGGACATGAATTACTAAATAGCTAAGTCTGTATATTGGACTAAACCATATTGTTTTGTTGTTGTTGTTTAGTTTTGAATTAATGTGAGGTTTGGACCCTGCCATTTTGGTTTGTAAAGTGTGACTTAAAGCATAGCATACAAATTTGCATTATCTATAAGCAAGGATGACTAATTCAACAAAACAGTTGAAATACACCATGCCTTAGCACAATATGTGATCCTAAGTAATATATTATCAAATGTCATTATATATATATATGTTCCCAAACTGTATTCCTTGCAGTATATCTTTTTGTTGTTCCATTTTTAAATTTATGATCTGACTGTAAGAATTGTGATAACGATTAGGGATTCTGGTCAAAGACAAATTGCATAAGAAAGGTGAAATTTACAAATCTTAATATTGAAATAACTGTTGGCCATGCAGTTAAGATGAACCAAGAGAATTTGAAATTGTTATTAATGAAAATTATGAATACATTAGATTACTATGCCTAAGGTAAAAAATGTTAAGAGATTGCAGAATGGAAAGTATTGTCAGGATATATGACCTGCAATCATATGACAAATTAGAAGGTCTATGCAACATAACTTGATGCACTTGAATGGCCCACAAAGGATTATGTAATTCATCAGGACTACTGAATGGATAAGATTTCAAGTTTACTTCCTGTTAAAAGATTATATAATAGGTAATGGAATGACCTGTGCTGAAGACCATGGAAAATAAAAATCTTCAAAATAGATAGTACTGTGCTAAAAGATCAAAAATCTGACTTCCTATTCAGCATATTCTTTGGAACCTGAACTTTCTGGTATTTCCTTATGGAGTGTGATATGTTTGTATATATGTCACACCGAAGAGAATTTCAACACATGCACGCTTGTTTCATTCAACCATCAATATGTGCAGAACATTTTAGTGACTGAAACAGTTCTGTGTAGTCCATCCTGTCAGAATGGGAAAGCAATGCTGAAATCAGTCTGCTTCTGTTTGTTCTTAATTTTTATCTTCAAAGATGTTCTGGGAAGCTCATTCCAGGTTTGCAATCAAAGTAATTATCAAATGTGCAAACAAAATATTGCACTGGCAAATCATGAGCTATATAAATTTTCTAGTATTCTCTCTCACATACAGCAAAATCCCTGCCCACAGAGAGACTTCCTCAATTAAAGCTGACAAGAAAAAGGGGAAAAAGACTTCTCCCACCAGATGACAATCTGTGCAAAGAACTGTGAATTCTTCACTGAAGAGTAGCAAATGGTTGCAAAAATGCCATCTGACTTTTCTTCCTGCTGCTTTTGGGTGGTAACAAAATTGATGCAGAAGGATTGGGCTGCAAACCAAGAAAGCGAATAAACAAATCTCTTAACAATTAGAAATCAGATTGAGGCAAATGTTGTCAAGGGAGTCTGCCATGGGAAAAGGGAATAAATGTATTTGGAAGTAAAATATCTCCATAGGGCAATGAATGGTGAAAAGGATGGAGGGGTGGGGGGAGAATAAGTTAGAATAAGGAGATTTTGTTAATTATTACCGAACAGGGGGCAGAACAGTTCATTGTAATGTTTTATTATCAACTTCAATGAGGTGAGTGGCTATAAATAGCCAGTATTGAGGGAAGAGTAATATAACTTTAAGAACCAGAGACCCGTAGAATATCAGTGTGTATATTCACTGGTTAGGAGGATAGTGTCAGTTCTCCATTGTTTTCAAACTAGTAACATGGCAATAAATGTTCCTATTAACTTTTAAAGTATCAGTAGTCTGATGTTGAAAACAAGTGTAGGTAAGGAAGCAGTTTTCAGGAAGAGATGCTGGACTGATAGACCTATGGAGGAAGTGACACAAATTGTATTTCTAAACAGGTGGTAAAATGGCCAGAACATTTTTTCGGGGAGGGGGATTATTTTTAGATAACATGACGTCAGCTTCTTTCTGTCTTTTTCTTTCTTGCCATCAGTGGCAGCAGGAAGACCAAATCCCATAAAGCTGCCATTTTCTTTCCCCCACAATCTAGGATAATAATGGCTGTTCAGAAGGTTTCAAGGCCCATAGAACATAATTCCTTCCCTCTTGATGCTCCCCCATTTAAATTATGTTTTAACTAGATCACTGATAGTGTGGGGAAAAGGAAATGACAGAAAAATGCAAAAGAGAGTTCTGCAAGGTCTCTTTTTGCCACTATCCAGGTCCAGTGGAAAAAGTTAATATTGCATAATGGTGGCAAATTTTGTGTGCACACTGCCTAAAACCCAAAGCTCTTTCAATCCTTTTAAACCCTTGATTTGGTGAGAGGCATCATTTTCTCCTTGAGCTAGCTTTTGGAAACTAGTTTATCTTTATAAAAACTATATACAAGGAAATAATGAGGCACAATTATAATGAACAAACAAATTCAGCATCTATGTAAGTTCAATACATTTCTTTTTCTTCCAGTCAGATTGAAAAATTTTATTCACTCTCACAACAGGTCTCTCTCTCTCTCTCTCTCTCTCTCTCTCTCTCTCTCTCTCTCTCTCTCTAATCTATCTCTATCAAATGAGCTATAAATTTAAAATGTCAACAAGAGTATTTTCTTGGCTCTCAGGGAAAAAAAAAGTATTTCCTTGAACTAAAGTAGCTGATATGGAAAAGAAAAATGAAGCTATGCAAACATTGAACAAAGTTTCATTCCATAGTAACAGCTCTCTGGTGTTATAGAAACTGAGAGTCTCAAGGAAGAAGAACTTCATGTTGAGGAAATAATCCCACAGAAGATCATCTTCTGTCTGTAGTGAAATAATGAATATACCACTCAAGAGCTTGAAGACCAGGTTGTGTAGTGGGAGATCAAATCATTTTAAGTATAGAAGGATGAGTCTGTGATGGACATGTTATGAAGGGCCCTGAATAATGATCAGTTTGCTTGACATGCTCTGTCTAGGTTGTCTGGAAACAAAATGTATATTTCAAGGCTAAAAAGTTAGTCCAAAACTTGCCAGGTAATATTTTCAGAACATGAACAACTAGACAAATATGTTTAGATTTCAGTGTGTGGTAGAGGACATGGTTCCAGGAAGAAATGTTTGAAGAGTTTTTATTTTAAATCTTATTTTGTATCTGTCTTTTTTCAGGAGGCTCCAACCTGTCAGAAGATATACCATGAGATGAAGAAGAGAAATGGAGGTCAAAATAATCAAGGAAGTGGTGAGAGAACACCTAGCTGCATTGCCTGAATTCATGCCACAAGGGCATTACATGGATTACATCCCTGGATGTTAAAGAAGCTGGTGGACGTGATCACAGAACTAGTTCAATAGTGAGAAATACAGGGTTCTGCACTTAGATTGGAAAAATCAGATGCAAAGGTATGAGATAGGCAATGCCTGGCCTAGCAGTCAACCTTGTGAGAAGAATTTGGTAGGCCATACAGTAAGCGTGAGCCAGCAGTGTGCTGTGGGTGCCAAAAAAGTCAATGCAGTCTTGGGTTGCATCAACAGAGGCATAAAGTCAAGATCACAGAAAGCTTTAAGCTGCATTAGTCAGACTGCATCTGGAATACTGTGCCCACTTTTGCTTGCCACAGAACAAGAAGGCTGCTGAGAAACTGGAAAGAATGCAGAAGAGCAACAAAGATGGTGAGGAGCTTGGAGATTAAATCTTATGAAGAACAATTGAAGGAAATGGGTATGTTTAGCCTATAGAAGAGAAGACTCAGGGGAGACATGACAGCAGTCTTCCAATACTTGAAAAGCTGTCATAGGGAAGAGGGTGTGGATTTATTTACTGTTGTGCCTGAGATTAAAACAAGAACTAACAGGTGAAAGTATTATAGAAAGGGAGAGAAAAAAAGATCTAAATTTGAAATAAGGAGTAATTTCCTGACCATAAGATCTTTTAAGCAGTGGAATGCCCTGCCTCCTGGAGCTTTTTAAATAAAAGTTGGATAGTCACTTACATGGGATGGTCTGAGGATTCCTGCCTAGGGCAGGGGGTTGGCTAGAAGACCTTCAAATTCCCCCAACATTTTGATTCTATGACTCTATGACTATTGTATGAACTTGAAAGGAAAACCAGATGTCCCCAAATAATTTCTTTTAAAATAGGAAGCTTATTGAAGATATTGTTTTTTTCCTGCCCTACTTCCCCACCCACCCACCCCCCAAAAAAACACCCTGACAGCTTTGATTAAAAAAACAAACAAACTGTAATATAATGAATACATATTTAAAAGCAGAGTCATTTACATTCCACAGGCTGTTGTTTACATTTTGGTGTACTTATCACCTTTATTGTCATTATATGGTTTTACTGAGAAAAATTAGTTCAAACACACTGTGTTGTGTTTTGCTTAATTGGTCAATCCAATTAATTGGATATTTGGCAGGGGGGGATTCTTCTGGATTTAAACAAATTGTGTCATGCTTAATTGATTTGGGGGGGGGGATTTTTCTGGATTCTTTGACCTCAGAATGAGAGTGATGGTATAGATTAATTTCAACTCATGAGAAAAGTTTGACTGTTGTCTTCCTATTAGCTTCACTCTGTTTTCTTTTACCAAGTGTTCAGAGATTATGAAGGGAACTTCTATATAAATAGGAAACTGTTGTTAATGCATTCTATCATTCTGCATTATTTAATCTAATGTCCTTCCTTTATAGAAGACCTATTTGCTCCTCTTAATTTTAATCCTTGAGAAGGGCATGCACAAAGAACAAATATTAATAAAATTCTGAAAATATAAATAATAGTACATACATTAGAGTTATCACATCTGGGCCGCAAAAATCCAGACAACTACTATAGTTTTCTATCTCTTTGTTTTTATTCTGCAGACCAGATATGGTAGCCCTAATACAGATTACTAGAATTTTTCTAGTGAAAAGTTTTTATAAAATTAGCACTGTGTTGTGAATCACCCTTTTACCAACTCTTCTCTAGAGTTCCTTCAATACTTAGTAACAGATTGCTCTTTCAAAGTGAATTTATTTATGTACCTCTCACTCTTTCATTATATACTGATTTGTCCTCCTCTATGCTCTTTGCTCCTATTCCTCTCACCCGGTATCCGCCTCCTCTCTGCCTCTCTCTTGGATTGATTTCTCCATACAATTTTCACTGGATTTTTGTCCTAGCCCTATTTTCCTACACCTGTCTGCTCATACTGCTTTTCACAAAAACATATAGAATCCAATGAAAAATTGGGCTCAAAAGAAGTCAATTGTTTTCTTCCACACTTGTTATAGACTGTGATATTATGAGGTATGGTGTATGGATAATGGTTTTTCTCTTACTTAAAGAAGGAAATCCAGAAATCTTGTAAAAATTAAGGAGTATGTAGGTAGGTCTCTACACCTACATGCAAAGACTCTTTGGATAAGTATCACAATTAGAAATAGTGCTTCTGATCAAGCCTGAGAGGAATCAGTCAATTCTGATCTTGGCCTGACTTGACTTGAAATGGCCCTAGATGGAATGTTGTGATCCTTGCATACCATTTTCAAGTATTTCTACTATTGTGCTTATATTATTTGCTGGTGTAGAGATAAATAATATGTTATTGAACTGCCTTTATCTCCACTGATTGTGAAGTAACAACTGCTTCTGCCAGGGAGCAAAATTACTCTTAAAAGTTGTAATATCCATCAATGGAACAGCTAGCGTCATTATTCTACATTTGTACTGCTCTCCCAGTTTAAAATCTCATCATAATAGTTATGTAAGTTGTTCTCCCAGTTTTCTGGCTTTTTTATGGCAACTTTGAGGTAATTATAAGCTATAAAGATTCTAATTAACCAGGGGCTACTTAGTTAAAAGAGACATTGCTAGCAGCTTCCGTACAGCGAACATTAAAAAATATGTGGACTTCATTAATGCTGCACAGAAAGAAAATGAATCTTAATTGTACTTAATCCAGTTGTAAATTTTGTCTTATTTGGTGTGCAACAGCCCTTTGGTGTGCTTTTCAAAGTTGTTAGCAGAATGCCCTGGTATCCACTGAAGTTGAAAACTTATAAACTCTTGAAGGATTTTTTTTTAATTTTTAATTTTAATTTTATTTTTTTTAAAGTATACACACCCTTAAAATTGATGTTCAATTACTTATCTTCTTCTCTAGCCTGTTTTACTACTTAGTGGGATAGAATTTGTATTTACCAGTCAGCCATCCTGGGAAAATTTGTTTTGAAGATGAGAATATCTATTTTTAAAACAACTTCTTGTTATTGAGACTTAAAACAATGCAAAGAATTGAATGGAGAGAAGGCTGATTTAATTAATCTACAGCAATTGGTAAGTTCAAAGGGCATGTTTCCTAGCAGTTTATTCAACTCAAGCATTGTTATTATGACTCTTTAATCCAGGTGTTATTGGTGCTTCTGAAGTACCACAGTGGTTTGGGGAAATTAACTGTGTTTCTTAAGTCAGCAACTCTGTCCTATAGGATTTTGAATGAAGCTAATATAGTTATTTATACAACTTCTGGAATAAGGAACTTTGCAGTCTTGTAAACCAGTGAAGAGTTGCTTTATCCAACTTGAAATATTTTTCTATGATTTTGAGATTTATACAACAAAATGAGTTTTGTGTGTATTAGACATCTCTGAGAATATTTAATAATTATTTGTTATAATAATCTTGCTGTTTGAGATGCAACACAAGAATTGGAACAGTCATATACTGTACGATCATTTTAATATTCATCTTACTATATATCTCTGCATTCTATTTTATCTTATACTATTTTATCTTACTCTTTTATCTTTATCTTGCCTCACTACATTTTTTTATTCTATTTTACTGTTGTCTATTTTATCTAATTTTACTGTATCTCATCTTACCTCATTTTATTGTATCTTACTGTGGCTGATGCCCATGCTTTTATATGGTCAATTGACTAATCAATAAAGTCTGTCTGTCTGTCTATATACTATCAGTGTCATATTTTGGCATTGTTAATATGATTCTGGATCAAATGCTGAATGTTAAAACTGTATTGTTTTTCTTGGTTATATGGCAGAATTTGGAATCTATCTACACATCAAAATTTGGAGGCATGGGGACTGGCTAATACACGCACACACACACATGTACATTTCTCCTTTTGGTGTTGTAATATATATATATATATATATATATATATATATATATATATATTACAACACCAAAAGGAGAAATGTACATATGATTTGTAACAATCAGTTGTGAAGTGTGTTGTTTTCAACATTTGCTTAATTGTTGTTCAGTTTTTCCACCAACAAAAGAGCAAGGAAAACTATTCTAGCAACATGGCCAAATTTTTTAGAGCTATTCTGTTTATTATACAATTATTCAGGACTGTATTCCTCTTATTATTGTTGTTGAAAGTATAGTGTTAATGCTAATATTTTTATTATATTATAATTTACTTTAAAATAATAGTAAATACATGTACATTCCCACCCATGTCACATAGTTCAAAATGGAATTTGAAGCCAGGGGAGTATTCCTAGATTGCTTCTTCCCCACCTATCTTTCAAAAAATATTCTGTTATTTAAAAACAAGCAAACAAACCCCAACAAAATTGCCATGACCTGTATTTGTTTCAGTGCCTTTGAACTCTGCGACCCTCACATTTATTTAGTTTCTCAAAATTCCAGATGTGCATTCTGTTTAAAAGATTGTCAAGTTCTATTTTAAGTAATGCCATAATCTTACATCTTCATCTGATTATGTTTTCATCTGTTCATTGCTCTATCCTTGAGTATATTAGTCCACACTAAGAAAATGAACAAATATTGAACTGGTTTAGTATACAAAATACCTGATCGATTTGCAAAGCTGTTCAGAAGAGGGATACATCACATTATTGTATCTTAGTTCTTTGTGATTAATGGGATTGCAAGTATCTTATAATAATAATAAAAATCTGTATTAGAAGAAAGCAGATGAGATCCAAAGACAGAACAAATTCAAGTGTCTTCTTCCCCTTCCCCGAGTATTGAAAGATCAAAATTCCAGACCATGTTTGTGAATTTAATTTTGGTACATTATAAGGCTGGGCAAAATGGCAGTCAGCAAAGGCAGTCAGCAAAGACTGAAAAACAATTTCTCATCACGTCCCAATGGCTGGCATTAGAATGCCAATTTACAGCCAAAGGCAGTGCCTGTCTGACTGTGAATTTGATTGCCCACTCTTTGATCAATCCTCCACCCTACCACCATTCCAAACAAAAAGAAACTGAACAATTTCATTGTGCTTCAAAGGTGAAGCTGAAAAGGGTGAACAATAGAGCACTGGCACGGCTCAAGTGAAACCTTGTGAAGTACCACTTACTGCGGCAATGTGATTTGAGCAGGCACTGCAAGAGGATGTGTTTTCATCTTTTCAGGAGATTGGATATTTTAGGGAAAAGTGGAGTGCTGTAAGCAATGAAAAGAATAGCAAAAACACCAGGCTGGAGATTATTGTCCCATGAAAATAACTGCCCTGTCCCTTCAGTAACAAACAGTTTTAAGATTGTCAGAATAATGGCTGCCCATTAAAGAATTAGGCAGCGCAGGCAAACTGAGTATTTGTTTGAGGCAAAGACTGCTATTCTGATCCTTTGGGATTTCAGCCAACTTTTCCCCTCTTTTTTTTTCCTTTGCAAAGAAGACTAAATCAAGATAAGAGCATCAGTCCATTTCAGGAGGAGCATCATTCATTTGGCCAGTAGGAACCTCAGCCATATAATTTGTTCTTTCACTTAATCACCCTCTGCTCTTTGAAATGCCTTTATGTGTGTGATTGGAAAGAATCATGAACAAAGATTTTTTTTTTTTTCCTGTTGCAGAAAACTATAACCAAGAACCTCAGGTTTGGGTAAAATTATTTAACGTATAAAAGGCAGGAGACAACAAAAGTTGACATGAAAGCAGTGTAATATTTCCTTCCTGTTACTCAGTGCTTTAGGTTAGACAGCCGCTTAGAGATGCATTTTTCTGAGCTGCATCAAATCTTTTGTCTCTACAGAACTAGGAATATGAGTAGATTGCTCTAAACCAAATCCTATTTATTTTCTGCTAGGTAATAAGTAGAATGTCCTTTGAGGTGTGCTATATGACATTATGTGGAACAGTGCACTAGCAAGTTAAGCGGTATCTCTATGTGTGCCTACATAAGGACTTTTTAACTGAAGATCCTTGAATATTCTTTTACAAAATGTACACTGGATAAATAATGGCAATAACTCCATGAAGAAATATAAATACAACAGACTAAGCCATTTAAACATCAGTTATTTTAGAGCAAATAGACCATCCCTTTTTACCATCAATGCTGTGTTTACACTGCAAGCAAATTTAGTCACATTTAGAATATTACCAGTTCATAAGAAAGGCATTACAATGGATAATGTGCTACCTATGTTCACAAAGAGTGAGTCAAGCAATAGCACTTAGCAACAACAACAGTAATGTTATTGCTGTTGTATCAAAAAGCTATACAAACAATGCAGAAAAACAATAGGACATATTCGGAATAAACCATCACCCCTGCAGTCAACCTCAATATGTTCTAGATAGTCTGCCCTCTTTCATATCATAGTCTTTCATATGAAAATTACAGTCTTCCTAGTAACATGCAAGTTTGTTCCCTGAAAGAAGTATGACTTGTCATCCTGGGTGTCCCAATATTTCTTAGTTTTTAAGTAAGGATCTAAGTAAATGGCCCTTTCTGTGGAATATGGTTTGCAAATAAAGCAGGATATGTGTGACATTTTCAAGAGCTGGTGCACCACATGTACACAGCCTTTCTGCAAGTGGAACTCCTTGGCACCTTTCATATATTACCATGGGATCAAGTTGTGCAAAGCCTGCTGTAAAGAAAGCAATTCTAAGATATTGAGGCATATATGACCTATTGTTTTTTTTTCTGTGTCATTTATATAACTTTTTGATATAATCAGATGACTAATCAGTAGAATTAACTATTGTTGTTGCTATAGCATGTAGTTTTAAAACCTCATTATTGCTATTCCAGTTAGAATTGCTTGAGCATATGCTGTTAATTTATCATGAATTTATTTTTGTTACTTCATATATTTACATAACTGAATAAATAATAAACAGGAAACTAAGAATGGTGAATAATACATTCAATATTCATTGAAGATACCCTAGCAAAAGTACTTTGTTTCTAAACAGAAATTAATTTCATTGAAGTAGGATCATTTCTATAGAAATATGGATATCTTCAGTTGATTTTGAATCATAACTAAGAATCTACTGCAGCCATGGCACATAAATGTCAAGATCTAGAATTTCAAACTGAAGTAAATTGTTGTGACTTTACAGATTATTTGTTGGACCCAAGTCTAAGAGATGAAAGGAATGAAAGCCAGAAAGAGAAAGCTATTTTCCATAATGAAGTATGATAAATCTAGGAGTTGGGACTCATAAAGTTAAGCTAACAAAATTTGAAGTCATGGAAGAAGTGAGATGGGCAGTTGTCACATTAGTATTTGATCTTAGAGGCTACTGATTAGATTATTCATCAGGCCTCTTTCCTCTAATTTAAAATAATTATTTACATTTTATTTTGACAACATGTGAGTAATTGATATCACTATGAAATAACTATCCTTTATCTCATTGCTCACTTAAAGTATATCCAGCCATACAAAATGAAAGGAAACAAAAATGAATGGCAAAGAAATACGCTGTGACGGAAACACTCCAAGGAAAAACTTGCATTCTTCCCTTCAAATATTGCTTTTTACAAACAATTAGTTCCCTTCTTTAATTGATTTTCTGACTATATTATAAAAAGGGGAATGAAAGTTGCTTGCCAGTAGAATGATATGACCACTATATCTAGTTAGATTCTTTCTGCATACAAGCACTTCTACAGCATACCATATATACACCAAGTCTTCTCCTGAAGTATTACACATGCAATGGTAAAACAAAGGGAAAAGAAGAGCAAGTAAATCCCATTGTGTGACTGGAAATTGATACTGGATGAGTCTTTATTTAGTGGAGTCTATATCTGTCTTGTCTTGACATTGTTACTCCTGGATTCGGGCAGATAGTTGTACACTATGTATTTAGTGAGAAGAAAGAAGAAAAAGGCTTCTCTTTGGACCATGTGTATTATCTTGTAGTAAGAACCATTTTGTTACAGACCACTGTACTATACATTTTAAAATTAAAAAAAAATTAAAAAATGATATATGAAAGTATTCAGTTATGTTATCCTATAGCCAGGAAAATATACTGGATCTATTGCTCCAATTATCTGCTGCTCCTTGGTTTATCACTTAGGAGTGCCCTTATTTTCTTATAAGGTATTGCATTTCCAAACATTTTTAGAACTGAAAGTTTTTGTGAGCACTAATGATTACAGTTAACAATAGCATAACAGCACACATCTGAGCAAAATCTATAGAAAACATAGTCAAGTAACCAAGAAGAATCATTATCTATCATGGTAATTGTCAAGTTCCTTTTAACCTTTAATTAATTGTGCATTTTCAATGGGCCCAAATGTTTGATGTTTCACTGGTACATTATATTAGGGAATCCCCCCCCCCCCAATTACAGATATATGATATAAAGAAAGCAGGGGAACATGTAAGTATTATAAGACCGTAATCATTATTTGCATTTTGGATTTTAGAAGATAGGGAGAGTCAGTTTGCTTAGGAAAAAAATAACATTCATTGCTCATTCATAGATTGTCTCTTTGGGCACATTTTTGGTACAAAAATGCCACTTGAAAGACTTAACATACATTAGTATACACTTTACTGTGCTGTTTTCATATGTCGTTCTAGACAATATTCTCTTGTAGGGAAAAAGGTATGATACTCAGAAAGAGTAAAAAGTTACTTTCTTTTACAGAAATATATTCAGCATACTGGAGATTATTGCTTTTAACATGCTTCCTTTTGCTAAATGAGTGATCAGAAAACTGCAGGAATTGCCACAGTTAAAGTAGACACACCTGTTACTGCAGCAAACAGGAAGCTTAATATGTCAAATTCTCATTTACATTCTTGATTTCTTGATTGAAATTGCATGCATATTTTGCTCATATGGCCTAGATGGGGCATACAAAATAGATACCCAAGTTTATTGTACCTTTCTTTTTAAGCCAAGTTAGAGAAGTGCTCTACTTTGTAATGATTTAGGGGTGAGGTCAGAAAGGCCCCACCTTCACACAAAGTGCACATTCACTCTATGATCTGAAAGCAATGATGCCTTGCTACTTTGATTCATTAATTGAAAATTGCAGGCCTCATCTTATCACACATCCATAATATGCATATAAAATGTATATGCAAAGCTACGTTCCATATGAAAAGAGAAATATCTTTCTTATACTTTCTATAATGGTTTAAGTACATGCAAAATGGCCATGCTGCATATAGTCAACTTTGCATCCTTCATTCATACGCATAACATGTATCAAGGGCATTGGTTAATTGGCCACAGATAGAACATTGGCATGAATTTATTCACAATAAAGATCAATGGAAGTTATTAAAACCATTCTGCAGTAAAATGCATGTACATGTATTATCGCATGTGTCAATCAACCCTAAGATTTTATTTTATTTCTTTTTTATTCCTTCCTCAGAAGTGGGTGGTTAGAAGGAAACAGATATTAATTATAAGGGAAATATCTTAGAGTGAGAAAAAGATAATGTTTCCTTTGGAAAGGTTAATAAACTTGTTCTACTGGAAAACTTTCTTCCTTTTTTTTTCTGTGGTCCTATTCCCTGGTAACTAATTATGCACTGTCAACTTAAACAGAAAATATATTAAAGGACATCCTATTTAACTTTCTCCACTGAATTCTGTTGCAAAACTCCCATTTGCTTGTTCAATGAAATATGTTTACTCATACACTCAGAAGGGGTGACCCTTTGGGAAATGTGCCAAGTGGGGTTTTGGGTGTAGAATCAGCTGAGACTCCAGGACAAGGGTGGAGGTTTAGTGATTGTCATCCATGAGTCTCTTAAGGCTTTCAGGGGCGCTGCTCCACAAGTTGCTGGCTGTGAGACCCTGTTCATTAAGTTGGGCTCTAGAGACTGTTGGGACTGTTGCTCCCAACCTCCTTGCTGCATAGCAACCTTCTTGCCTGAGCTGCTTGACTCCATTTCCAGGTTGGCAGTGGAGTTCCCTAGGTCTTGGAGACTTCAATCTGCCTTCTCTAGGAGTGGAGTCAGAGGCAGCTCAGGAGTTCATGGCCACCACGACAGCCATGGGCCTATTCCAGGTCATCCATGGCCCACCACGGGACAGTGGTTATAGACCTGGCCTGGGTTTCCTGTCAGAGCAGTGGCAATGTGATCTATAATTGCCCCCAATTCTAGTGTTCCCCTTGTCATAGTTAGATCATGCCAGGATTACCATGGGGTTCTCCAATGCCACTATCCACTGCAGGGAGGCAGGACCTATTAAATTGATCTGCCCTCAGTGACTGATGGACTTGGTTGGGTTTCAGAGGGAGCTGGGGGTTGTTCCTGCTTGTCTGCTGCATGGCCCATCTGAAGCCTTGGTTGCCGCATGGAACAAGAGGGTGGTCAGGGCTTTGGATCAGATCATGCCTATGTGATCTCTCACCTCTCATTGATCCCATCACTCTCCTTGGTTTACAGAATAACTGAGGGAAATGAAACAGGAGAAAAGACATGTAGGGCATTGCTGGTGCTCAGTGAGAGATGAACTCGACTAAGCATGTGTGAAAGCTGATATTAAGGCCTACATAGTGGTGGTAAGGGTGGCAAAACAATACTTCTCTGGCCTTATTGAGTCTGCAGATAACTGTCCCATGGCACTATTTTGGGTGACATGTACTCTTCTAGGAAGAGGGACCACAGAGATCCAGCTGCAGGGTAATGAGGAAGAATTTGCTCGGCATCTACCAGACAAAGTCACTCGAATTCACACAACTTGGGGGTCCTCCTAGACTTGCAACTCCTGCTTCAAGAGCAGGTGGCAGTTGTGGTTAGGAGGGCCTTTGCACACAGCTTCATGTCATGCGCCAATTACTATACCTCAATTGGGAGGCTCTGCTCACAGTCACTCATGCCCTGGTCACCTCCCAGTTAGACTATTGTAATATGCTGTACATGGGGCAGCCCTTGAACAGTATCCAGAAGCTTCATCTGGTCATAATGTGGCAGCACGGGCAGCTATGCATGTCCCTAGAATGGCACACATTACACATTACTCCATGAACTGCATTGGTTGCCAGTTTGCTTCAGGGTCCAATTCAAGGTACTGGTTTTGACCTTTAAATCCCTTCATGTCATAGGTCCATATTATTTGAGGGACCACCTCTTCCTGATTACATCTGCCCATCCTATCAGATCCAGCAGAAGAGGTATGCTGTGGAGTCACCTACTAAGGAGTCACATCTGACGAGACCCTGGACATGGGCCTTTTCTGTCATGGCACCCACTCTGTGGAACATCCCTCCCCCCAAGGTGAGATTGTCCCCTTTCCTCTCATTCTTCCACAAATCTCTCAAAGCTTGGCTGTGTCAACAGGCCTGGTGATCTCAAGGGAATGGTGATCTGCTGAGGTGGCTCCATTGTTCATAATATCTAATGCTCTCACTTAGCCTTTTTTAATAATAATATAAATATTTTAATGGCATTCTGTTTTGACATTATTTTACAGTTTTATTGCATGCCACTCAGAGTCGTGTTCTTTGAGATGGGTGACCTATAAACATGATTTATAAATAAATAAATAGCCAGTTGTTTTAACTTTTTCTGCAAATTATTGATACAATGTTTTTATATTTAATTACAAATTTTATATACTCCAGTTGGCTCACTTGACAGTTCAATTTTTATTCCCCCACCCCCCAAAAAAACTTGTGTTCAGTTTGGCATATTAATCTTAAGAAATTACTACTTTCTCAATGATCCTGCATCAGAACCCCAAAGAGCATAATGGATCACAAGATTCCCAGAGTGTTCCCAGTAGAGTTGATTCTCCAATTTAATTTTTTTTAAAAAAAACTCTATCTATTTCCCCAATTCAATTCAAACTGGAACAACACATTTCTTCTGTCCCATTTGAAGGTAGTTATTAAAGGATTTCACCTTTCAAAGATAGCCACTATTTCCCCTTTCCAGAAATTAGTTCCCATTCAGAGAATATTAACTGATCTTCTTTATCATCAGCAAGCAATCAGCTTAATAAATAATGCACCCATAGCATCTTTATGTCTGCTCAGTGGTTTGGTTTAGATAAACACTAAGATATATTTTTATTCATTTTATTTATTTATTTAACAAATTTATATGGCCACTCAGCTCACACACAGTGACTCTGGGCGGCTTACAGAATTAAATTCCACAATGCAAAAAGCCCATCAACCCCACCCCCACCCCCATGGCAGTTACAAAGACAATCAAATCAACTGCTTCATTGGTTCCATATCAACCTGCGGTCCCCAGGCCTGTTGGCAAAATCATGTCTTCAGGGCCTTCCAGAAAAGGTTCAAGGTGGGGGCCAATCCTATCTCCAGGGGAATGATATTCCGTAGGGAGGGAGCCACCACAAAGAAGTCCCTTTTTTGTGGTCCCATTAGATGTACTTCCCTCATAGATGGGGCCTGCAATGTACCCTGTCTTCTCGCTCTGGTGCGCCAAGTAGATGTAACTGGGAAAAAGTGGTCCTTCAAATAATCAGGCTCCAAGCCATGTAGGCTTTAAAGGTGATAACCAGCACCTTGAATTGGACCCAGAAGTAAATTGGCAACCAGTGCAGCTCCCACAAAAGAGGTGCCACATGCACAAACCTAGACTTGCGCAAAACTATGTGGGCCACTGCATTTTGAACCAACTGAAGATTCCAGATAGTCTTCAAGGGCAGCCCCATGTAGAGTGCATTAAAGTAGTCCAAACAGGAGGTGACTAGGGCATGGGTGACTGTGAGAAGGGCAGGATGGTCCAGGAATGGGTGCAACTGGTACACAACTCATGTTGTGCATAGGCCCTCCTGGCCACAAATGTGACCCGCTCCTCAAGTAGGACTTGTGAGTCCAGGAGAACCCCTAGATTGTGCATTGGGTCCATCTGGGGCAGTGCAACGCCATCCACAACCAAAGATGATAATTCTCCAAGAACCAAGGAGTTGCACATGCAAAGCCACTATAATCCCAGAATGCCATAATGGCATGGTCCCTGCATCAACATTACTGCTTGGTTCTGATTTTTTAAAAGATATTTATTTAAAAAGAGAATGTACAGAGTATACAGTATATTAAAATTGTGAAATATACTAGATAGAACCCAATAAATCAATCATATCCTTTGCCTATGTAAATATCTAGTATCCATAGTTGCAGTTGTTCACTGTAGTCTTTGATTTGTGCTGAGGACTATAGTTCATTTTTATCCATAAACTTGATTTTTTTTATTTTTTTTTTGGCTTGTTTGTGAGCCTTTGTAAATGGTATTAAATATGGATCCCTCAAGAACTCCATCTAGGAGTGAAAGCAACATAGGGCACTACAGTACTTGGGTGTATGTTGAAGTCACTGAGGCAATAAAAAAAATATATACTATTTTTAATACTAAAAATAAAATATGCCATAGATTACATAGCATCACAAGCTTCTTCAACGAACAAGTCTGCTTTCTTTTCTAAAGACAAAGCAACAACAGCAGTAGTTTCAAAGTCTTCATGACAGTCAGAATAGCTTCCCTATTGCCAAATGTAAGAATCTTAGGAGCAAATTTTTGGCAATTTATTCCCTACCATGTATGGAAAGCCAGCAAAGCACATTGTATTCAGATTTTGGACTCAAGCTATCAAACTGTTGTTTGACATTCTCCAGTCCTAACCAGCCTTCTGTCCAGCTTGAATAGTTTCACAGACAATTAAAAAAAAAAAAAGCAAAAAACAATATATACTTTTGGCATTAACAGATAGAAAAGTTCAATATGGATTTCTAGTATAATTAATATTACATCTAGTATTGTGGTTTCAAATAATTTTACAGTCATTGAATTACCTCCTCTCAGTGTATATCCTAAGGAGATATTGCTGTTGTTATCAAAGTTGACTGCAAAATTGAGTAATGTTCCAAAATCAGTTGGAAGCAGAATTATACCTTTGATTTCACCTCCACACAGAATGCAGTGTTTATGTTAAAAACAATCAAAGATATGTATCCACATAGCAAAGGAAAATAAATAAATGAACACATAAGGGAGGGGAACCCTTTTAATTTCTTCTGTATTTATTTATTACATCTTCATCTTCTAATTAAGTATCTCAAAATCTGCCATTCAAGATTTCTGTTCTTCAGTGCCTGTATTTTTAACTCCATTTCTAAATAAAACTCTCATTAAAAAGAGGATGGAATTGAAGGAACTTTATGGATATAAAGACAAGTAACAAAATTAATGAATGAAGATCAATAATTTTCACATATGGATTAAATACACCAGTGTTTCTCAAACTTGGCAACTTAAGATGTGCAGACTTCAACTTCCAAAATCCATGGCTGGCTGGGGAATTCTGAAAGTTGAAGTCCATAGATCTTAAAGTTGCCAAGTTTGAGAAACACTGAAATAGATTAAGGATGCTAGTAGGGTACAGCAGAAGGAAGAAGAAGAAGAAGAAGAAGAAGAAGAAGAAGAAGAAGAAGAAGAAGAAGAAGAAGAAGAAGAAGAAGAAGAAGAAGAAGAAGAAGAAGAAGAAGAAGAAGAAGAAGGAGGAGGAGGAGGAGGAGGAGGAGGAGGAGGAGGAGGAGGAGGAGGAGGAGGAGGAGGAGGAGGAGGAGGAGGAGGAGGAGATGCAACAACAGGAAAAAAACAGCAATTTCAATTTGCCTGCTATATTCAGATACTTTCTTTATATTTTAAGGGTTTTTTTAGCATAAATATGAATGTTATCACTTTAGCATGATTGCCCTTAAAATATATACATGAGACCATTGTGAAGCATCATCTAAGTACTCTCAAAATTTTTCAGCTGTCATAGCTTGTCTTCCTGTTAACATTCAAGCTGATCTATGAAATAAAGAGCTGCCCCTGGAATTTGACACTATTGCTAGACGAATAGCAGGGAGGCACAGTCAGTGAAGCAGCATGAATGATAGCCATGACATAATACTTAGGATAAATATGACAAAGCTTAGCAAAGAATCTAAAATGTAGCTCATGATGATGATTGTGCTGGTAGCAAAGACAAAAACAAAACAAAACAAAAACCACTATTCGAGCTGCACAATAGGGGCAGATACCTTGTGGGGATATGTGAGAGTCACATTGGCCTTGAAAGGGTATCACATGATAGATAGGACTGGTAATGACTATTGTAACATAGGCTCCACCATAAAATGGGACTATCCAAGGATAGTAAACTCTCTATTTAGAACTGAGCAGGGAAGCTGGAGCTGGCCTAACAGACATAAAGACTTAGAAACAGAATCATAGCAAGCAGCTGTACTCCATTTTGCATGCATTGGTCTTATTTGTGGAAAGAATGTCTGTCTTCATGTGAGAAGCCAAACACAGTCCTGAATGGAGCTGGAATACTGCTACTTATTCTATCATTCCTGAAGAATTTAGAGGGATATAATCACAACTTTAACCAACACATTGTTTTTATTTATTCTAGTTTAAATGGATGCTTATTCATTTGCCACTTTAAAATGCAAAGTAACTTGTTAAATTAAACATGGGCAAGTCATTTGCAATGTCATGCCTAGAGAAGCAGTTGTACAGAACATTCAGGGGGAAATGGGCATATCTGGAATTTTAAGAGTTGTCATAAAAGGTTTACCAAAGCAGATGTGGTCAGGGAACCTGTCAGGCATCAAAGGAACTATCTACAGAAACATCAGTGGCCACAGATCCCATGTTACCTACCCCTGAGGTATTGTTTTAAATATAATATTATTTAAGGATAAATGCCATTATGTGAGCTGCCTTTCCTCTTTCATAATTTCTTAACAGCAAAATTACATGGCATTATGTAGAAATTATCTGTCTATCAATTGATCAATCTATATATCTATCATAGAATGAAAATTTCTTCAAAGAATGTAACACTAGGTCAGAACTGGACAAAAGTACAGAACCATAATGTATATAATGTAGTAGTTAGAACACTGCCCTTTGATGCAGGAGACCAGGGTTGGAATCTCATCTGGTACCTACTTTACCAGTAGGGGTCCTTGGGCAAAGACCCCCTATTGCTTCACCTGCCTACCTGGGATATGAGAGTGACACGAACTAAGAGAGTCATGCCGGTTCAGACATCACCTGGATTAACAAGATCCATGCCAGATGCTGGGGAACCAGGACACTCTGACAATAGGTGGGTTACTGGAACAAACCATACATGGAAAAGACAAGAGAACTTGGAATTGATGGAATGCTACTACAACAGTAGACCTAATGAGAGGGGATATATGAAACATATGAGGGAACTATGGATGGACAGAAAACTTACATCCACACTCACTGAAAAACAGCTAGTTACCCAGTGCTTCAACATAGTGAAGAGGAATCTGCTCTCACAACTTGAGATAGACCAACTATACGTTACATCCCAGACTCAAGAAGGCCCAGAAGAAAAACTGGATGTGCAGCCAACACCTGAAGCTGGAACATCACTGCCACTCCCTCCATTACAGAGTATAGAAGCTGATATGAGGCATAAGATCATGGATAAACTAGCTACAGTCAACCCTTAAGACTGATTACCAAAGCTCAGTGGGAAGTACCAACAGATAGTATGATAGAAGATGTAATAGAGCCCTCACAACAATCCCTATTACTACCGTAATTCAAACCAATGAACTGGTATATGCTACAGCTGCTGTAATCCTGGAGATGCTTGCCTACATAATCAAGAAGAACAGCAGTACATACCCCTCCACCCCCTCACCCAGAAAATGAGTTTGGAGACTAAGATCAAGGCAACTTGGAGAGAAGTTAGTCAGCTGGTGGAACTACAGAAGGGCATGGAGATTAAGGATAAGACTCAGCTACTGAAAAGATATATGGGCCTGACTCCATCTGAGGCCCTAGAGACTGCTAAACAAAGGCTCACAGCACTGGCTACCAGGCTAAGGAGATACACTAGAGAAGCAGAGGCCAAGAAGATAAATGCCCTGTTCTCCAAAAAACCATCCAAGATATACTCCCAACTGTAGTGCAGAAACACAGTAACAGCAGAGCCATCAACAGCACAAACTGAACAGTACTGGAAAAAACATATGGGAGAAAGAGAAGACACATAACAGTGCAAAGTGGCTGCAGGACCTGAGACCAGACCACAACTATCTCCCAGAGAAGGAACAGCAGGTCAAGAAAATGAAGAGCTGGACAGCACCTGGCCCAGACATGATCCACACCTACTAGCCAAAGAAACTGACAAGTGAACAAGACATTGACTTGCTGATCCACCTCACACAGATATTAGGATACCATTCAGACTGGAGAAGCATGGCCAGGTGGTAGTAAAGAGAGGGAAGGTAGTTAAGACTGATGGGATGGAACTACCAGCAGGCCACATAGCAGACATACAGAGCAGCTACAAGTACCTTGGTATCCCACAGTCACACAGGAACCATGAGGAGGAGGCAAGGAAGACAGCAACATCCAAGTACCACCAAAGGATAAGACAGGTCCTGAAGAGCCAGCTCAATGGGAAGAACAAGAACCACAACATCAACATGAATGTCCTGCCAGTCATCAGATACCCTGCTGGTATAGTGAGCTGGCCAAAGGAGGATATGGAAGCTGCCGATGTGAAGACCCAGAAGCTCCTCATGATCTACGGAGGTTTCCCTCCCAAGTCCAACACCCAGAGACTGTACACCAGTTGGAAAGAGGGCGGGAAGGGTCTGGTGAATGTCAAAGCCACTGTCTAGGCATACATCAGTAAGATGGCATCCAAAGATGAAGTGCTGAGAGAATGCCTGAGGCAGCAACAGACATGGGAGGAAGTTCAAGTGGAGGAAGTACCATGGCAAGACAAGCCCCTGCAAGGGATGTACCATCGACAGATAGCTGAGGTGGCTGACTTTGGGGAATCCTATTAGTGGCTGGAAAGGGCTGAACTAAAAGACAACACTGAGGCACTGATCAAGCAGTGCAGCACAAGAAAAGGCACTAAGTACCAGATCCATAGAAGCAGGGGTCTACCACACTAGACAGGACCCAAGGTGCAGACTATGCAGAGGGGCTTCATAGACAGTCCAACCCGTAGTGGCAGAGTGTAAGATGCAGGCAGGAGCAGCATATACTGAACGGTGCAACCAAGTAGCTGGCATTGTGTACAGGAGCATCTGCACAATGTATGGGCTAGACCCCCCCAAGTCCAGATGGGTGATTCCACAGAAGGTCATGGAGAATAACAGAGCTAAGATCCTGTGGGACTTCCAGATCCAGACGGACAGGCAGGTACTGGCCAATCAACCAGGCATCATAGTAGTAGACAATGACCTGAGGACAGCGATGGTGATAGATATAGTGATGTGATGCCAAGTGACAGCAACATCAGGAAGAAGGAGTATGAGAAGCTGGAGAAGTACCAGGGCCTGAAGGAGGAACTAGAGAGGATGTGGAAAGTATAGACCAAAGTGGACCCAGTGGTGGTAGGAATACTCAGGGTTGTGACTCCTAAGCTGGGAGAGTGGCTCCAACAGACCCCAGGAACAACATCAGAGCTCTCTGTCCAGAAGAGTGCAGTGCTAGCAACAGCTAAGATACTGCGCAGAATCCTCAAACTTCCAGGCCTCTGGTAGAGGACCCAAGATTGAGGAAGACACAGACCACCCATAGAGGTGAGAGGGGAGATATATACATACATACATACATACATACATACATACATACGGTTCAGTGAAAATTACTGTTTTTAGTTAAGAGTGGTCACTTTTCCAATGCCATCATTTCAGTCACGCTAATGTATTATGGACTTTTTTTGTGCATTGTTTCTCATAACTGTGCTTCCTATTCTTTAATGACATTTCTATTCAGTACTCAATGTAGTCCAATCTACTGCTTTAATATTAATAATTATGAACATTTATTTTGAGAGGTACATTTAAGAATGTTTATGGACTTTTACTTTGAGAGGAACTTTTAAGAACATTGTGAACACTTGACAAGAAAATTTAATAATGTTTATGAACATTTATTTTGGGAGGAAAAAGAAAGGAAAAAGAACTTCTTCAGATCTCATACTTTGCTAACTGATAACCTTTTACAGATAACATTGTATGAAGAAAGCCATGTTAGTCCATCATAGCCAAAAATAGATACCAAAATATATGATATTTTTTTCCTTAATGATTTTAATACACTGTGCACAATGACAAGCAATAGCTATCTGTAGCAATGGCCATCTGTAGAAGTAGCTTCAGGGACTTTAGCAATTTTCATCCATTCAGATTGGTCCAAACCACTGAACTATTTCCATCCACGAGTTTCTAGGTCCAGACCAATTGTCCTTTATCAAAACCTAGTTGCTCTAGGCTTTGTGAATTATAAGCTGTTTTTTATTGCTGGGCAAAGGACTTTTTTAAAGCAAAATCATCTCCATTGCAACTGATTCTTTCCCATATTCTTCCATTCTTTTTTCACTTTCCTTTCTTCTTTTTGTGGGTTACATGAAGCTTACTTTCCAAGTGTAAGACCTCTAGGAAAAAAAAAAAAAAAGTGAAGTAATTGAATTGGATTAGACAAGCCAACAGAACAAAGTCACATTACATGAAGTTCTCCACTACCCATCGCCTCCCCCCTCCCTTAGTGTTGAGATGCTGAATTGTAATTATGTAAGGATTAGCACATGCTTAAGATGTGGTCTATTCTGAATATTTGTATTTATTATGTATAAACAAAAGCAAGCAGTAATATATGCTGTTTAAACTTATTGTTTTAATCTATAATAGATTTCTTTTAAAGCTGCAACTTGAAAAAATCCTGGATGGGGAGTAAGTACTCTTACTGTTTTTTGGTAAAGAATTGATTCCTTGAAGCTCAAAATTCTAAGAAGAGCTTAATAAGGAATACTTACACTCGATCTAAATTATGTTCACTCCTATTTTGCTGATTCTTTCTTTGAAGTGTTATTGGACAAATATAGATCATTTACTCACATACAAGTTTCAATTAGCTCCAGTGTATTTACTTTCTTTTCCAAAAGGTTATGTGCCATCAGAAATGCTTCCTGGTCTTGTTTTGTTTGGATGCGTGAAGTCTGGGGCCTTTATAATATATTTTTATGAATGTATAAGGGGAGTAGAGTAGATTTATTAATTTTGGGGTCCAAAATTTATCAAAACAAGAGACAGAGTTCAAATGGAATTGCATTTGTATTTACTGCCTGACTGCACATTATTAAAGGTTGTAGTGGCTAGCGTGAAAAGAGTAAAATCAATTTGTTGGTAAAAGTAGTAAGAACCATGGAATGATCATACTTAGCATTCTGATTTTGCAGAAGCTACAAGATAAGTCTCCTTTAACTACTAGGATATGTCCACTATTACCTCATAGAAATAAGGAGAGTTTTGACTGGCAACTGATTACAGATGTCTCATCTCCATGTATTCTCGTTGTCATTTTCTTAATAATCTCTAGAATGTATGGATTTTTTTTTAAGATAGTTAGTTAGGTTGGCTATGAGGTTTTTTAAAAAAATCTAAAACTTGTTATTTAGTCAACGTCTATTTACAAAAACAGTATGCAAACTTCTGATTTCTTCCAAATTTTCACAAGGCAATATGTTTAATAAAGAGGGGTGGGGGAGGGAGGGAGGGGAAAAATAATTGATGTTCAAGCCATGCATTTAGTGATCCTTATGTTTTACCATATATATATATAGTACATACAATGATTGAAACTCCTTTGTATAAAATCCAGCTGAGCTCATTTCCATTCTTAAGTAAGATATGCATAATTTGTTAGAAATATATCCAGTGTTTCTCAATCTCAGCAATTTTAAGGTATGTGGACTTCAACTCCCAGAATTCTCCAGGCAGCATGTTGACTGGGGAATTCTGGAGTGTGAGTCCATACATCTTAAAGTTCCTGAGGTTGAGAAACACTGAGTGTATCAACTGAGAGTACATTCAATCCATATATATGACCTTTGAAATAATATATATGCTCATAGCATCCCTCTGTTTGCCATAGTTTGGAAACATCTGGGACTTTACTAGATATCAATAGAAGAGAATATCTGTAGCTCAGGGTTGATCTGTGGAGTCCTATTTTTTGAGCTTGGTTGTTTTCTTGAAGACATTACATTACCTGACTAGGTAACATCTGCAGTGCTAGAAGGGAGTGGGGTTTGCTCTCTGTTTATACACAGTAGCTTGCCCTGTTAGTGTTGGTTGGGGTGTTGTTTTCTCCTTGGTAGTTCCTTGATTAGGCTGTTGTTTACTGCTTGATTTTTTGCCTGATATTTATCCTGGTGTTAATCCAAGTTTATCTGGGTGTTGATTGCTGGCGAGGAGGTGTTCTGTTCTTTTGGTTTCCTTTTTTTAGCTTTTTTATTGTCTCTTTTGAATGGTGTGTAAATGTGGTTTATCTCTATATGCCTGTTGATGGCTGACTTGTCTGAATACCAAGTGCTGCCAGTGCCTCCAGAAAATCAAAGACCTAAAAATGGATGAAGATCAAATTATGGTTTTATTCAATGTCACTGCACTCTTTACATCCATAGACCCAGAACTAGTGAAAGAATCCATGTCAGCAGTACTACAAAACACACCTGACCTAACCAAGTACACTAAGACTGAAATACCCAGAATGATGGACCTCATCAACCTCTGCTTCACTACCTATTTTCATTCTGATGGAGAAATATATCAACGAATCACAGGAACACGCTTTACCACTCTCAGGACTCATGTAATACAGCACCTAGAAACTATAGCACTCCCACACATACAACCAAAAGTATGGATCTGGTAGGTAGACACCTTCAAGGAACAACTAGAGAAGATACATGAAACAATCAACAACACCTTCAAAGGGATAAAATTCATAAGGGAAGAAGAAAACAATAACACACTGTCCTTCCTAGATATCCACATCAGCAGAGGTAATTATGGCAAATTGGAAATACAAGTCTATCAAAAAAATAACCACACTAACCAAGTGCTCCATTATCAAAGTAACAACCCAACCTCCCACATGAGGAACTGTGTAAGAACATTATTCAGATGAGCACAAACACATTGCAAATCAGAACAGAAGAAAAAGGAAACAGACCACTTGTATAACATCTTCCAACAAAATGGATACTCACACAACTTTATCAAAAAGTGCCTGACCACTCAACCCATTATAGCACAATCAACACAAGCTACAAAAAGGATAACACTGCTATACATCAGAAACATTTCAGAAACTACCAAGAGACTATTACAACCACATCCATCACTGTTGCACACAAACCAACTAAAGCCCTTCAAAACATCTTAAGTAAACCAAAAGACCCAGTAGCCCAAGAAGAAAAAAACGGGAATCATGTACAACATAGAGTGTAAGGACTGTAACAGCCACTATGTAGGACAGACAGGCAGAAGGCTAGCAGAGGGCATCCATGAATACAAACTAGCAGTCAGAAGATGCAATGAAAACTCCTTAATCTCACAACACATGGAGAGACTCAACCATAGTTTCAACTGGGAAACTGTCAGCATTTGGACCAAGCTAAATCCAAAAACACGAGGGAATTCCTGGAAGTTTGGTATCCAGACAAATCAGCCATCAGCAGGCACATAGAGATAAACAATATTTACACACCATTCAAAAGAGAAAATTAAAAGCTAAAAAAGGCAACAAAGAGACCAGGACACCTCCTCACCAGCAATCAACACCCAGATAAGCAGGGATTAACACCAAGATTAACACCAGACAAACAATGAAGCAATAAGCAATACCCTAATCAAGGAACTACCAAGAAGACAATCAATCAAGCAGTAAACAACAGCCAAATCAAGGAACTACCAAGGAGAAAACAACTCCCCCACCAACACTGACAGAGCAAACTGCTG
This sequence comes from Python bivittatus, assembly GCF_059951505.1. Lineage (NCBI taxonomy): Eukaryota > Metazoa > Chordata > Lepidosauria > Squamata > Pythonidae > Python > Python bivittatus. The sequence goes on from NW_028277035.1 coordinate 17,189,945, forward strand.
TATATGAATAGAGAGCAAACCCCACTCCCTTCTAGCACTGAAGATGTTACCTAGTCAGGTAACAAAACATCTGCAAGAAAACAACCAAGCTCAGAGAACACCAAGGACTCCACTTTACTAGATGCACTTTTCAACAGGACTTCCAGTGACTTTTAAAATGTGCTCTATCCTGTACAGTTATGTACGGCTTTACTAATATAAACAACTTTCCCATTTTATTTTTATCAAATGTTTTGCAGGCTGCAAAAGGTCAATGAACTCAGCTCAACCACCAGGACGTGTGAGCAGTTCACACAATGAACATACTAATCACCCCCAGCAGCCCCTCGTTAACAACTCAATAGAAGAAAAAACCCTGCCTACTCCCCAGGAAGATACACACATATTCTGACACCAAAACAAGCAACCACTCGTTAACCCAACCCCCCCACCCCCCCACACATACCCCAACCCCCACCACACACCCCCAATTCCCCCCCCCCCAGATCTCCATAAATACCCACAACAGGGTCACTTCATCCTGGGCACAGAGAGAACTGCTCCTGTCTGTGCTCCTGCACTCTGAAGATGCCGGTCACAGATGCTGGCGAAACGTTAGGAAACAAAACTTCCAGAACACGACCACACAGCCCGGAAGACCCACACCACCCATTGTATTCTGCCCATGAAAGCCTTCGACAATACAGTGCCAAGGAAGTTTTAATTTTATATTTTCAAAAATGAACAGTAATCGTTTCTTCATATCAGCAGCCTTTGGTAGATATGAAATCACTTGGGCATGGCTATACCTAGCTTACTCCTACATTCCATTTTAATTAAATATACACCTTATGGCTTGACTATCAACATCTCCTCCTGAGAAGGATACCTGCAGCCACATTGACACCTGGGAGTAATACAACGCCTGGTTCTGTATTGATCTTAAACAGTAGGAAGCAGAGGACAAGCAAATAGTATATATTGTTCCAAGACTTTTTAGGTTTGTGAATTGTCAACAAGAACCAAGTCTGGAAGTGTATAAATAAGTAGTATGTGCTCTTGTCTCTTTCTCTGCTCCATTTCTGTTATTCCCTCCCTCACTCCTAATTGCTATGAAAGAAACAAGTATCTTGTAAAGTTGAAGAGTATTTTACTGCAACATTGCACTGCTTCTATTACACCTGTCAATACCGTTAATGCATTAAAAATGATAGAAACCAACCGAGTTTGGTTCATATTTTTCTCCCACTGTTTTTTTTCCTCCCCTTCTCTTTTTATTCTGACAATGCATGTGTGATATGTAGCATAACTCCAATTTTGTTCCTTAATTGGGTGACATGACAGTCATGAAGAGGTTCACTGCTGAAGAAATCACAGAATGATGAGTCTGTCAGGTAGGGGATAGGCATAGGCAGAATGCACTATTAATGTCTGCTGCAGATTAATTCTACCCATAGTTACTGTGAAACTTCCTCAACGTTCTCTATCACGTTTCTCCGTACTCTGCCAATAACACAAGTATATGCGTGCATCTATAAACTGAAAATGAAAGTGAACATGTCAAAGCAGAAACCATGAGTATGTGATCATTTAAAATAAGAAGACATGCTTTATGGTCATTTTTTTTATATATATTTCTGAGGGAGTCAAAAACAAAACAGGCTTTCTTCCAAGACATTATGTAAGTTTAATTGTGTAACTTCTGCATATGCTTTCAATATACAATTCTTCATGTTCTTCTTAGTCTTTCACTGTGAAGGTAGAACAGGAGTCAGCTGGTTATGCATTATGCCTAACAGTGTACATACAAATAGTTTAGGAAAGAGAAAGTACTAAAGGAAGAGTTGCCTTTGGTTCTCACTTTATGCATATGTTTTCTCTTAATGTGTTGCTTAAATTGTTACAGTTTGAGGTGTAATATGCTCAGGAGCAGATATTTGTTCTCAAACAAGGTCATACTGTATTTTCAGTATTGATAGATTTTAATAAAATTCATTGATTATTAAATATGCATTTTCTTAGTAATATGAGTGAAGCACATTTTTTTAAGTATCCTTACAAATCGATGCCCTGCTTTTAATTAGCATGATGCCTGTTCTGCTTCACTCTACAGTAATACCTCGGGTCGCAAACGCTTCTGTTCACAACCAATTCGGGTCACGAACAGCACCGTTCGCAAAATTTTGCTTCCGTTCACAAACTCCACATCGGGTGACGAACATGACCTGCTGCCATCTTCCCTGCTCTGACACATGGTTGTGGCTTCCTGTAGGTGAGGAGGACTCTCCTTCCAAACAATAACCGCCTCCCCACCCGCCTTCCTGTCCTCCATGCCAGAAGTTGCCTCAAGCTAGGTTAGTGTTCTCTCTCTTCATACTGTACTGTACTGTACTTTGTTTCATATTTTTGTGGTTTAAAAAAAAATACATATGGTTCAGAATGGATTAACCTTATTTACATTGAACCTTATGGGAAAATTTGATTCGGTTGGCGACCAAAATCAGTTGGCGACCACATTCGTAGGGGTCAGAATGGATTAACCTTATTTACATTGAACTTTATGGGGAAATTTGATTCAGCTTGCGACCAATTCGGTTCGCGACCAGAATTGTGGAATGAATTAAGTTCATGAACCGAGGTTCCTGAAGTGAATCCTCTTCAGTGGATCACTCACAATCTGAACACTCCAACTGTTGGATCTACCTTAAACAGCATTTGGGGTGTTCCATGTTTCCCTAGATGCATGTGATTTCTGAATGCACTTCTGAGCATCTTGGTTAAAATGGTTTGTACATTTTCATCAGGCTCTCAAAATCCCAGCAGCTATTTTAGCAGCTCGATTTGCAAGATGGGTCATCACTGCTTAATACTTTGGGGTGCTATTATCCACTCAGAGTAGTTGAAGCATTTCCCTTCAGCTGTCTGATGGGTTTGTTTATTGAAAGAAGTGTTATAAAGTTTTTGGCAGAGCCTTAGGAAAGCAGTAGGCAAGGAGTTATTGCTGTTGGTAGAGGACAGAGCATTTCTGAATTTTATTTTATTGCAGTATTATTTGTAAGTATATCAAAGAATCCTTTCCCTTAAAGTAATACATGTACAGTTTTGTTAGCTTTGCTACACATATATTTAAATGAAACATAGATGCTGAATAACAAATCTTGCCTTTTCTATTACTGGAGCTGCAAACAGCCTCCACAGGAAAAGGTGGAAAAAATGTATGTGCAAGGTTAGAGGGGGCATGTGTGCCTGGGTTTGTGTTTAGACGCTCATTCATTGGCTCTCTAAACTATGTAGGAAACAGCACAATTGCCCTCATATTGTCTTTATATTAAGTTATATAGGGTTATAAAGTATTTTGCCCACCATTTGGAATGCACTTTGCTTGCAGAATAATTTAATGTACTTTACTGATAAGTTTGAAAGTTTTGTTTTCTGTTCAGAGAGTTAGTTTTACAAAAGTTATATTAATAAGAGGAATAGAACATTTTTAAGGGGATAAGATACCTTCTTATGCAATGGGCAGGATTGTACTACAGATAGTAACCTGAGTATACCTATGCTTTGTTTCCCAAATAATTAATCATCCTTTTAGGACCACATTTTTCATGCTGCTATCTAAATTAGTACTCCATCCTATTTGTTCTCTTCACTCTTCAGACATCCATATATGTATTTTTATCTACTTTTCTACCAAAAAAAGGTTGCAAATCAATGAACAAAAACAAGGCATTCCTATATCCAGATTTACACACTAAAAATCCATTACACAGAAGGGAAAAAGGAGGAATGGGGAGAGGAAAGCTAAACTCAGAAACTGGTTCTGAATATTCTACTGTTCTTAGGAGAAACATTTGTGAGGCAGATATAAAGATATAATCATGCTGCCAGCAGAAATGGAAAAGAACCAAGTCCACATAAAAAGGAAACTAAAATCACTGATTTGTACAAGAATATGGAGTGGCACTGTTTTCCAGATTCTGCAGGCTGATGTAATGGCAGTTATATGACTTTCAGAGAAGCAACACCGGATGGAGAGGGTTTCTCAGCTGGACTAATGGTGGTGACCTTACTTTCATTCTCTGCATCCTGATGGAACTAAGCCTATCAGTTCGCCAGGAAGACAACCTGGCTTGGCAGTTTATCTGGTAAATAGTAATCCCCAATTCACCTCAATTGCTTCAGGCCCCTGGATTAGACAGTAAGGCTGTGCACACTTCAAAAATGATATGGAAGAAGTGCTTCAGACTTTGGACAAGCTTGAGCACAAGCCTGATAAAAAGATGTTTAAACATAACTAATTAAGATTATGTGACTCTTAAAGCAGTGGTACTTTTTTTTTTTTGGCTTGTACAAAAAGTATACACTCATGCAATGTCCAAAGTTTATTTCTGAAGTGTTCATAACCCTATTAGATAGATCTCAGTGTAATATTGCAGTGAAATTCTTGCATTTTATGATTGCTTATATGTGGATATATTTTGACTGACTGACTGACTGACTGACTGACTGATTGATTGATTGATTGATTGATTGATTGATTAGGGATTTAAAATAGGGTAACAGAAAGGGGCTGATGACCATGAAACTAACAAGCATACATTAACTTATTGCCATACAGTTGTATGCCTAAATGTTTGATTATTTGAAAACAATTTCTAGAATTGGAAATATGCGCATTTTTCTTACAATCAATTATTCATACTAATATAACTGGAACTGTAAGGAAATCCCTATTTGTTTTACAATTGTGTTGTTGTTAGAAACTTAGCATGACCATGACTTTTTTCAGGACTGGGTCTTTTACATAGAGGAGGCTAATTTTTGTTTTGTTTTGTTTTGTTTTTTGTTGTTTTGTTTTGCTTTTTTTTGCATTTATCTGAGAGCAAGCTTAAAATAATTTTAATCACCAGCTGGAATTTGTTGACATTTTGAACATGTTAGTGAATAGATGACTATCAGGAATCCCTTTAGCTTCATGATGAAAGGACTGGATAATTGTCACTTGTTGGACTTGGAACTGGGAAGCAACCTTTCATCTGAGCTCAATATTGCAACTTGACTTGTTAAACCAGTATCGGTGCTGATGAGTGAAGGACTTGGGCACTAAAAAATTCTGTAGCAACTACACTTTGATCAAAAGATATTTCTCTTCTGTCTACCTGACATTTGCTATAATTGGCTTTACCCATTTTTTTCACACTTCAACTGTGCAGAATATGTAGCACATCAGTAGCTGGCTGTCTTCTTTTGATAACAGACCCTTCTTAATAAATCACTCATCTTTTCTATAATAACAAGTTTTTCTGCTGCATTTTCTTCCTTACATTTTCCTTATTTATTTCATGTTCTCCTATATAATTTATAAAAATCCTTTGGTCTCAAGACAAAGTCCTTGTCTTCCTCCAAGTGGATTCTTGAATATGTAATCCCCCAATTTATAAGTCTTGGAGAAATCAGTATCATGTGTGAAGCCATCCATGGGTCACAGCTTAGCCACTAAAAACCAAGATGGATCAGGGAATGCAAGCTAATGACTAAAATGGGGAGTAAAAGCCAGGAGATGAGCAAGAAGATACTGAGCCAAAGAGGCATGTTTGTTCCAGAGAAGAAAAAAGTGTTTGGGGGGACATAATCCAACTTGTATAATAGGGCAGATACATATTGCTTAATTTATTGTTATTGTTTGTTTTACTCTGGATTCCATTAAGCTCACTTTCCTACTCACCCCTATTTTTGTAATGGAATGTGATAATGAGCTTGGAAGGTGAAGGGAAGAGTTGCTGCTTAGGGAACAATCAGATAAGAGGGGGCATAGCCCACAACTGCATAACAGAGAAGGAAACTCAGAAAGAAACCTCCCTAACTTATCAGGCTGTAAAAGAGATAATGGGAAATTTGTACTTTCAGACTGCAAGATTCTGTTAATGTAGTCTGTCAGTAAAGAAGAAGTAGCCCATCTAGTCATGTTTTCTGTCTGGTTTACCTGGGAGAGCTGACAATTTCAGAGATTACAAATAAAGGGCATGGCTCACTTCATGAACAATGGACAAATACCATTGCCCCTGAAATTGAACCCATGCAAGATAGAGTTCTGTTCATGCAGAAGGGATCTCTGTTGTCTCTGGTGATAACTCTTGAAAGGGTGTCACTGTCCTTGTAAGAAGAGGTCATTGACTTGGGGGTTCTCCTAGACTCATAGCTACTCCTTGAGAAGCAGGTGAAAGCCATGGCCAGGGGCTTTAGCCCAGCTTTGGTTGGTGTGCCAGCTGGTGTGTCATCCTATAAGGAACAGGGGGGCTTTGCCACAGTAACATATGCACTCATCACTATCCATCTGGATTACTACAATGAGGCTGCCTCTAAAGACCAACCCAAAATGTATCAGCCAATATATTAGCAAACCAAACCTGCTACAGTCATATATCAATTGTATATATACAACCCATAAAACACCTGTTTTACCAATGTGTTTCCAAGGGCAATTCAAAGTGCTTGTTTTAATCTATAAGACTCTATGTGGCTTGTCACCAAGGATACTTATAGGACAAGGGATGGCCTGTTTAACTCATCCAGTGCAAACTTTCTTCCATCTTTTAAAGGTCCCCCATATAGGGGAAATTAATGGGGCTGGGTCTTGTGAGCAATGTGTTTTATATTCCAGAGTTTTGGAACTCCTTCCCTTTGAGGTAAGATTAGATGGTTAGCATTCCAGGGAGTTGGAGTTAAAAAGTTGTTCTAGAGGGGGGCCTTTGGGGAATGATTGGCTGCCATCACGCTTACCACTTTTATGGTTGTTTGTGTTTTTATTCTTTTATGTTTTTATTCTGTTTCTATGTTGTAAATTATTGAGTCATTTTTGTTGGATATGGAGGTGTACAAACACAATAAATAAACACAATAAATAAATAATGAGAAAATTAATTTCTTCGAACCATCTTTGTATATCCAAAATGTGCCACCATTTCTTTGCATACTGAGAAGGAGACTAATTTTCAGTTCACATTTTCATGATCCTGAACTATTTCTTTTCTTCAGAGTTCTTCAGTATAGGCACTCTCTTGGGGGGGGGGGAAGGGGGGGAATCCAGAAGCATTTGTTGTTATAAATTGAGATTCTCAGAACTCCGTTCTTTCAAGCCAAAACCAAAACCAAACAAAAAATATGGGCTACTTTCTTGAATTCTGACAAGACCAAATTACCAACCTTGGACTCTGTGGGACTAAGTTAACTGTCTAAAGGCAACAAACTCCTACTTAAAGCTCAGACATAGTTTACTTGCTAACAGAGCAACCAAGGTTAACCTTGTCTGACTTCTAGTTTGGTCCTGCTTCACAATCCTCTGACTTGTTTGATGATGCTTTCGGAATTTCTTCTTTTCTCATTGGATAGATCTCAAACATGACCTCTGTTGTACTTGATTACTTGGTGCAGATGTTTTCAAACTATGTTCCTTTCACTGATTAAAAAACAGCAATAAGGTGTGTGGTTTAAAAAAAAGAAATAGAATATGGTGACTTTTGCAATGATAGAAGCCTCTTCTATATGTCAAATTTCAAACAAATGTATTGAGTGAGTTTCTGCAAATAAAAGTAATCTCTTTAAGAAATTATGGAGTCACTACCTAAATGGAATGGAATGGAATGTCAGAGCTAACATGTTTATATTTATAATAGTCTTGCTTAAGGTATTCTGTAGCAGTGAATGATCATAACCTAGATTTTCCCAAATAAACTAACATCCAGAGTAAAGGATAGTCTAGTCATATGGGTAAATTAAACAATGATCAAGCAATTGCTCAGAATGAAAGACTATGATTATTTATTCATTTATTTACTAGGGTTTAGTAAAAGTCTTTGAGTGTCTTACATATGCCTCAACAATAAAAATGTGAAAAGCAAAAGCAAAAGCATAAACAGAGGAGGAGGAGGAGGAGGAGGAGGAGGAGGAGGAGAAGGAGAAGGAGAAGGAGAAGGAGAAGGAGAAGGAGAAGGAGAAGGAGAAGAAGACGAAGAAGAAGAAGAAGAAGAAGAAGAAGAAGAAGAAGAAGAAGAAGAAGAAGAAGAAGAAGAAGAAGAAGAAGAAGAAGAAGAAGAAGAAGAAATAATTAAAATATACCTCCATGTCAGATAAATAGCCAAAGGCAAAATATATTTCCATAACAGGGGGAATTTGAGCTCATAGCAGATTTGCTCCCAAGTATTTGCTCTGGAATAGCTAATTTTTAATGAGTTTCCAAAAAAATCAAGAGGCACATGGAACAAATAACAAAACTAAGATCTTCCATCTGTAAATCCACCCTCCAAGACATACTACGTTTGAGATGACAAACAGTAGTCTGATTGCAGGATTACAACCTATTAATCTGAAATTCAGTACTTATTAGCATAATAATTAAGAAAAAATGTGTTAGTAATCTGAATCAAACATAGAAATTATATGTTGTTATATGTAAGAGTCATTAATGAAACATTTAATGCTACTTTTTGTGATCTCTATTGATTTCACCATTCCACATGTTCTAACCACATGTTTAATTTAATTTAGGAGAAAAAAATATAAGATCCTATTAAATTACTCTGATTTTTGGAAAATAATTTGTTTGCCTGAGGTTCATTCAGAGCAAATATCATGGGACAAAACTGAATGGTAGCAAGAAGTAATAAGTCAATTTCCTTGTAAATACATACATAGAAATAAAATGTTTCATACATCAAATGAATTGCTTTCAGCAAATCCTTTAGCCATTTGCTGTCACCATCCTTAAGTGCTCTACTGGTCGAGTAAGTGCCTTGTGTAATCTTGTGACTAATGGAAAGCAAATGAGCTGTAATGTCCACAATATGCCACAAGATCTTGACAGAAAATGGTAGCCAATTATAGTAGATTCAAAGAAGTGCATACATACATGGCTTCATATATAAAACTAATCTTTTCCTCAAAGGAAGCATTTAGGAAGTTGCCCCACTGGGATTCAACAATCTTTAAAAAAAATAATTTGGAGCTTTTTGGCAGAAGCATTTATATAAAGAAGATTGGACTGATGAGGAGGAATGAGAAAAGTTCAACCAAAAGCATTTCCATGTCATTGCCACACCTCTTTTTAAATGCTTTTAAGATTTTGAGTTCAACCTACACAAAAGCAGATTGAGAAAACAAATTAAAGATATGAGGGTCAAGTGGGTAAAAATGGAAGGTCACTGAAGAAAGAACAAACCAATAAGCAAACTGCAATCCCCCCCCCCCCCGCCGCCCCCATGATTAAAGTTTCTGAAACTGTGGATGGCTGGAATGGTCTATTAGGGGGTAAAAATGTCCACTGCATCCTTTTTTATAGAAACATTTTCAACACTGTCCAACCAGCCTGCTTCTTAAGAAAATAATTTGCCTTTGAGGTCATGTATAAACAGTTTTATTCCTGGAGTTTTCCACTAGGAATGTTACTACCTTATTAATTGGAGAAGCAAATATAGTCCCTGCTTAGGTGCTTTTTCAGCTCATATAAAAGCATTTTATCTAAAATTCCAAGAGTAACATTTTATCCCCCAACTCCAGAGTTCATGCCCTGAATTTACATAAGAATGCTGTGCAGACAAAAAAGGTTTCATCAGCATAATCTCTCTTTGATGGTGCTATGCCTATCTTTGAAGAAACTGCCATTTCTGTGGAGTTCTTGGTGCTGTCTGATCTTGGTTATTTGATTGCAGACATTTCATTACCGAACTAGGTAACATCATCAGTGCATGTCAGTGTGGGGCTTACTCCCTGTTTATATACAGTAGCTTGTCCTCCCAGTATTGGTGGGGGTGTGGTTTTCTCTTTGGTAGTTCATTGACTGGGATATTGTTTTCTGCTTGATTTTTTTGTCTGGTGTTAATCTCTGCTTGAAGGATTGATAATGAAACTCAAGCTCAGATACTTTGGTCACCTAATGTGAAGAGAGGACTCTTTGGAAAAGACCCTGATGCTGGGAAAGATTGAAGCCAAAAGGAGAAGGGGACGGCAGAGGATGAGATGGTTAGATAGCATCACTGAAGCAATGAGCATGAAACTGAGCAAACTCAGGAAGGCAATGAAGGATAGGAAGGCCTGGCACGATATGGTTCATGGGTCACAATGAGTTGGACATGATTTAACAACTGAACAACAATCTGCTTCTCTGGGTGTTGGCTACTGGAGGGGATGAGTTCTGCTCTTCTTTGTTTCCTTCTTAGCTTTTTGTTATCTCTTTTGAATGGTTTGTATATATGGTTTATTTCTATGTGTCTGTAGATGGCTGATTTGTCTGAATGCCAAGCTTCCAGGAATTCCCTAGCATTCTTGGATTTGGTTTGTGGTCTAGGATGCTCACAGGTTTCCAGCTGAAACTGTAGTTGAGTCTGTCCATGTGTTGTGAGATTAAGGAGTTTTCATTGTGTCTTCTGACTGCTCATTGGTGTTCATGGATGCGCTCTGCTAGTCTTCTGCCTGTCTTGTCCTACATAGTGGCTGTTACAGTCCTTACACTGCATGTTGTAGATAGCTCCCGTTTTTTCTTCTTGGGCTACTGGGTCTTTTGGTTTACTTAAGATGTTTTGGAGGGCTTTAGTTGGATTATGTACTATAGCGATGGTGGGTGGTTGTAATAGTCTGTTGGTTGTTTCTGAGATGTTTTTGATGTAAGGCAGTATTATCTTATTCATAGCTTATGTTGATTGTGCTGTAGTGGCTTGAGTGCTCAGGCATTTTCTGATAAAGTTGTGTTGGTATCCATTTTGTTGGAAGATGTTCTATAGGTAGTCTATTTCCTTTTCCTGGTGTTCCGGGTTGCTGCAGTATGTTTGTGCTCATCTGAATATTGTTCTTACACAGCTCCTCTTGTGGGAGGTTGGGTTGTTACTTTGGTAACAGAGCACTTGGTTAGTGTGGGTTGTTTTCTGATGAACTACTATGTATAAACAGGACACAGGGATTTTTTCAATGGACTACTGTATATAAACAGGGTGCAAACCCCACACTCACTGGCACTGATGATTTTACTTAGTTGGGTTATGAAATGTCTGCAAGCAAACAACCGAGCTCAGAGAGCACCAAGGACTCCACAGTTCAACCTGAGCTACATATATTCTCTTCTATTATGCCATTTCTGTTGTACAAGTTTGATTAAATCTCACTTGTCAAATAAATATAATGAGTGATCTAACTCTGCTGTATATGAATGCATACTTTGAAATGTCCTCTCTCCCAACACTTGACTTCCACCCACTACTTCTCTTTTATTTTTTCTTTGAATGTGGATGGAATCACATAAGTGAATTTCTTCTTATAACTGTTCTAAATCTCCTTGATCTTCCAACTCAGACTTAAGAAAACCACAAATGTTCAATAACGTTTAAAAGATATTTTCTGCCTTTTGAGTGAGCAAGCTCAATCATGGGAATACTTAAACATCCAACCCATAATTCAGGCTAACTGACACATTAAATTATAGCCTCCAACTGTACCATTGCTCTTTAAGATATATGGTAGTCTCAGATGTACCATAATTAATGGATGATAGAAAAAAGGATTGTAATGTTTAGTTTTGTTGCAACAGCAGAAGTACAGTTGGGATATATTTACTGCACCTCAACAAAGAAGGATAGAAATCAATACTGCCACTTGCCTTCTCAGTTCTTTCATACTCTAGCCATCAGCAAGGCATACTTTTGGTATTAGGATTAGAAATTCTGATGTACTATTAATCAGAGAAATAAAAATGAAGCAATTGATGAGCATCATTTTTTTTTCTAAATGAAGTGTAAAAATCAGCTGTGATTCCCAGTGCATCATTATAAACCAGGAGGTGTCCATAATCTACCAAATTATGTTGTACATTTTCTCGAACAGAGTGATTGTTTTGTCAATGGTTTTTTTCTTTCAAGGTAAAAGTCTAAAAAATACAGATATCTTTATATTATTTAAATAAATTTTGCTTTACTTTTGTTTTATGTGATACATGAGATTCCTGTACTTGTGTGACCTATGTGACTTATGTGACTTAAAACCAATTATTTCTCAAAAATTATATGAAAAAATAGGATGCGAGGATAAATAGCAGGGTCTGATTCTATGGAATGGACCTCCGTTGTACTAATATAATGGAGTTCTGATCATTCATTTAACCAGTAACTGTTGTTAATGTAACAGTAGCTATAGAAATAAACAAAAAACAAAAAACAAAGTGGCTTAACTGACAGACATTCTCATAGCATCCACTTTCTCTAGTTATATGGTCAGCCATCTCTGGTTAAATGACTATTCTCCGTGATTCCCCCAGTTATCCACACAAGTAAGACATACATTGATTAATAAATAAAATATGCATAAATGCCCATAATAATTTCCACTGTTGAATGGGTAGAAAGGGACCACCAAGATTGGGGGAAAAATAAGTAGAAACCAACTGATACCAGGTGCAACATCCCTAAGATTTTCCAAATAAAAGGACTGAAAACTCATGACTGGTCAAATGATACATACTGCATCTTCTTTCTTGCCATATCTTCCTTTATCAGAAGGAAATGGTGCTCTGCATGTCATAAAAAATGCTTGATCGACACATCTACACATCTGTTTATTGCAATTTTTACTGCACTTTGTCCCATCTTTTAGACAATTATTTTATCCCATAATAGCTCATGGCAGTTAAAAAATAAACACTGCCCTAAGACTATGGTTCATAGTGTTTGAAGGTATTCAAGGAATGAGGACTGGAAGGAACAGGCAGAGAGGGGATTGAATCCAGTAAAAAAGCCACTGTGAGCATATACCAGCTTTTAAATACAGTTCAGGCTGGATTGACCTTCTTTTCCTTTTGCTTGACCAGCAAAAGAGCTTCTGGCTGTTGGTCTTCTGGCTGATTTGTCGGTCCAGAATATACAGCTCTCCAATTTCATACTAATTGTCACCAGGAGCTGCATATTCTATCAGGAAGGGAAGGAGAAACCAAGTTCTCTGCATTCGGTTATTCACTGTCTTATGTGGACACTAGTTTGATTTTGTTCTTGACATAACGTGCTTCCCTAATGTGTAGGGAATGTGGTCTCTCAGGGCTCCTGGATTCTGTGACCAAGTGATAAGGCTTGAATATGAGACCTTTCAGTTCTTAACCTTATTGTCAACTTTGTATTTTTCTTTGATTTTTATTTATATTGTCTTACTTGATGTCCAAAGAGTTATGAGGCTAGATCTCAAAAGGAAATATTTTGTGAAGTCATCACTCATTAGCAGTCCTTTAAATTATCTTGGTTATTTATTTATTTAGAGGAATTCCAACACAGGCAAATGGCAAAAACAGACTACTGTGTCAGCTACATACATCTTTTTAAATGGTTACAAATTTTGCCTATATAAAGGAGAAAAGAGATAAACAATACTCTTTTTTGATATCACTATGTTTCACAATGACACCATAGAAACAGCAGAAATGTGAGAATCACTCAACACTGTAAACATTCTCAGAGTAACAGCTGACTATAACACCTACTGTATACTAAATAATTTCAGACTTCTCTATTGTGAAAAGTACCCGTGCCTTCAATATGCTTTAGACTTCACCAACTTTTTAAAAGTTTCTCTCTGGTTGATCATTTTGGCTCTAAATGAGAACTTGCTATTCGGGGGGGGGGGGGGAGTGTTATCTTAGGATAAAATAAACCAATTTTATGTTTGTGTCAAGTCCAGTACAAATCAAATGAATGATCCATTACTACACATAAGTGTGATATTTGCTTATTATCACCTCTGCAAGGCAGTTTATTTCTAAAGATAATATTTCCACTAAAAGACATGACCATCCCTTACAGTAGCCAAGGATGACTCTCATTCCAAAGATTCTATAAAGCTTCTAGAGCACATAAAATATAAGTCATCTATATTTCAAAGAAGACTTTGAAATCTTCTGGAATTTTGAAGACTAACAAGTTTATTATGGCACTCGTAAGTCCTTACAAATCAGTTAACATTATACCAAAATATCCTCCAATTGCTCAAACATTTTCCTGAAAGTGTTTCATGATTTTATGTCTCATTGACAGAATACTTCTGAATTTTTAAAGAAAATATTGTTTTTTTTAAATAGTCATTTTTTGAAGTTTCTGAATTTTGATGAAAATAATAGTTTTTGAACATTTTTTAACATATAAGAAAATAACTTAGAAAATTTGAACTTCTCAAATTCTGTGACCTATTTCATAGCTCAAAACTATAGATAAAATATAAATTAGAAAAAAATGTGTACATTTAAAATATGTAACAAATTTGTGTGTAGAATCATTGCTTGCATGAACTATATAAGAATATTCTTTTATTTTATTCTCCCTCCCTCCCTCCCTCCCTCCCTCCCTCCCTCCCTCCCTCCCTCCCTCCCTCCCTCCCTTCCTTCCTTCCTTCCTTCCTTCCTTCCTTCCTTCCTTCCTTCCTTCCTTCCTTCCTTCCTTCCTTCCTTCCTTCCTTCCCCTAAATTGAACAGCAGCCCAGAACATACAATCAGTAAGATGAGAAAAAGTAATGGAACAAATTGAGCAAATTGCCATGTTCTTTTCTGAAATACTTTCCAGTGAATTTTCTCCATGGAAAAATGAGTTAATAAACTCTTGCTATGCCAGTTTTAGTATCTCATAAATAAATACGTGATTTCAAGAGGAGCACAATCCTGTCCAAAACAGGATGAACCTTGATTCAATTTCCTACTTATTAATAGCATTGCAATCTTACCTGGATTTAACGTCATCATGTCTCCCTCATCATCCCACTATGGGACTTAAGCAATGTTCAAGGATACTGATCAATATTTGGAGTTGGACAGTGAAAAGCAGTTCATATGGGTGTCACATACTCTGCATTTTTGGATAACCTTCCTGGTGACTTCATGTAAAAGTTGCATAGTATGGGGAGCAAGATGGAACTCTTAATTAAAAAAAAAAAAAATGGACAGAAAATTTGCCTCTCAGAAATCTGTCCCTACAAATGGACATTAAAAGGGAGCATTTCCTTCTCTGAAAAACTGTTGATAGGTTCATCAACAGGAAAGTGCAGGACACTGGGTTTGCGTTATCACACCAGCTTCCTAGCATGATATTACTAGTAATAGTCATCTCCTTCACTTGTGTATTAAAAATGTGGGGTGGGTTTTTAGTAACTGTCAAGCACTCAGATATCAGAAGGCAAAAACCTCTCAAGAGAAGAGACAGCTATGTCAGTTATCATTAAATGCAATGCAAATATCCTCAGTGTGAATTTGTACAGGTGCATGTGTACACATATTGATGAATATAATGTGTGAAGCAGCATAATTATTAGAGGAATATGACATAAATAATATGGCTGACAAAATGGAAATGCCACTGGAACTAACTAAATTAAACTGCCTCCATCAGCCAAAACCTTTAAGAGCCGCCTTCTGTTTTTCTGTGTGAGACAGAATGAAATCACAACCGCACCTCAG
Organism: Python bivittatus; assembly: GCF_059951505.1. Taxonomy (NCBI): domain Eukaryota; kingdom Metazoa; phylum Chordata; class Lepidosauria; order Squamata; family Pythonidae; genus Python; species Python bivittatus. The sequence goes on from NW_028277035.1 coordinate 17,205,387, forward strand.
ACAACAGAGACACTACAGGGGAAGGGTAATTCTGGGTAAATGTTAATTTGATCTTCCATGGTTGTGTACAAATCATGAAAGACACACACACAGAGAGAAAGAGAGGGAGAAGGAAAGAGAGAAATGCTTTCAGGACAAAAATCATGACAAAAGAGATTGCCAATTGGCAAATGATTGTTAATAGTGCTTTGTCTGAAGTGATTTTAATGGACAGTCTGACCCAACTTTCTTCTGCAGCTCTCATTGCATAGAGGCAATCGTCAGCTGCAGCAGGTGGATCCAGAACACCACAAACACCTCTCAGTTTCCCTTACTATGTGTCATCGGTTGTATAAACTCATGCTCAGAATTGCTGGCATTGTTTTCTGAATGGTTATTTCCAGTTTAGGTTTGTTTAATATTTACTTTTTTTACATTGATATGAAGTTACATTCTCTCCCTACAGTACTACAATAGAATAAATAAATAAACAAACAAACATTTGTCAAAACTTCAGCTTCAATCTAAAAGAAAGAAAGAAAGAAAGAAAGAAAGAAAGAAAGAAAGAAAGAAAGAAAGAAAGAAAGAAAGAAAGAAAGAAAGAAAGAAAGAAAGAAAGAAAGAACCTTAGCAGTAGCACTAATAAATATCAACAATGAGAAAATGTGGGAAAATGCCTGGGAAAGTCATAGGTATGGTATGCATTCCTTTATACCCCCCCTCCCCGCACATCAATTTGATGGAAAAGAAATTGCTGTTGTTTTGTTTGTTTCAAAAAAGAAGGAAAATTCATCATGTGGGATCCTGGAGGTTTTGCCTCTATCTAATGGCAGGGTTGCCAAGGAATATGTGTAACTGGCCTGACTTTCTGCTGCCATCCTGTGTCCCTACTTTTCAACTCAATCCTAAAGGAAAGCACTATGAGGAAACTCCTCCCACAAGACTTTTTCAAATCAAGATCAAGGCAGCCATGATGATTACTGGATGATCAGAAAGTTTAGAGTAGTGTAGCACCATCTGTTACAATCACAATGCAGTGAAGCACACCACCAGAAGAAATGTGGGAAAAAGATGTAATACTTTGAGGATGTGGTAGAATAACAAAAGTCTCTGTCTCTCTCTTTCTCTTTCTCTCTCTCTCTCTCTCTGAAAGGAAAACTTTTAGAAAATTGGAGGCCGAATTATGACACAATATGAAATATAATAAATAGAATTATGGGCACTATTCCCCTGAATAATAATAAATGAAATAAATGTTTAGATAAAGCTACAGGGTGATTATAAATTTATCAGATTGGCTGTCAAAGGTCAATACTACCCACAACAGAGGAATGGTTGGTGAAGGTGATGGAACTTGCAGAGATGGCTAAACTGACTTCCCTGATCAGAAAAAAGACAATATCTACATTCATTGGTGACTGGAAACCCCTTATAGACTTTTTGCATGAAACAGAAAAAAAAAATGAACTTATGATTTGAGGTTGGCTGTCCAAGTCTGTCTTTTCTCATATCTCTATTTACTATTACAAAGACTCCCTGTATACCAATTGTAATAATAACTAGCATTCTGTGATATTCATTTCTCTTCTTTCAATATAATTGTGGTTTGTTTAACTTAATCTATTGATACCCATATTTTTATTTCCTTTGGGTTACAGTGTATCTTGCTGTATAGATACACAAAGAAACCCTAGAACTCTCAAGCTCATCCAGATTTTTCCTTCTTCATCTTCGTGTATTTTTTTCTCCATGTCGTATGTAGCATAATAGACCACTGTTTCTAATTTTGCCTTCTGTATTTTGGCATTGTTTGTTTTGTTAAAGAAGGTGTAATTTTCACATCAAGGGGTCATATCTTATTTATTTCACTCATGACCATAAAAGAGGGAAATTTGGTGTTCACAATGACTTTTATTGCAAAACACTCTAGGATTTGTGCCAAGTTTTTCCTTTTTTCAAATATGCTCATTTTTCTAGAAGCTTAAAAAAGGAAGGAACACCATAGATTGATAGGTAGGTAGGTAGGTAGGTAGGTAGGTAGGTAGATAGATAGATAGATAGATAGATAGATAGATAGATAGATAGATAGATAGATAGATAGATAGTCTGCGTTCTTGGAGATAGACAATAAGACTAATCATCTGACATTAGAATTTATTCTTTTCCTCTTCCTATTAAAACTGATATACTATGTTTGACAATTTTTTTTTTTTAAATGGCATTGAAATAAACCGGGATCGTGTTAATTAACCCCATCTGCTATTACTGTAGTCAAAGCTGTGGCAATCTGTTCACTAGAAATTCAACTACTGATCAACAAGCTTTCTGTAGCAGAGGCACTTCAAACATCATGGTCCTTTCATACCTGCTATCCAATATTATTTAATCGTCCACGTATTAAAGTAGTTGTAATTGTTCTTTTAATTGTTTGGAAATAAAGACACAGCTCTCATTCCAACAGATCAGATTCTCTTGAACCTTATCCTATTATTATTGCTATTATTGTTACTATGGCTGTTATTACCAATAGTGGTAATAGTAGTAGTACTTAGTAATAGTTGCCATAACATTTCTTCTACTTCAAATTTTCTTTTTTCATATTTTTATCTTATTCTTTTATAGTTCTTTACTCCACTTCTATATCTTTCACACATTGCTTAACTCATATATATTGATATTTATGCCTTTGGGATTCCTCTCTCAGGATCAGATTGTATGTTGTGATATTTATACACAGAAGCGGGAACAGCATTTTGGAGTCAGAAGCTGTCTTTCATTGATGTTCTTGGTAGTTGTTGTTCTTTCAATAAGTAGAAATAAGAAATCAGCAACTTCATCCTTAAATTCTTTAAAAATTATTAGGTGGATGTTACCGAGAATTGCATTTCATATTTTTTTTTTAGTTTGCCATCACTGACTTATAACTTCCTCTCTCATATATTTGTTAGAGTTTCTCTGATCTTCCTTCTGAAAAAGGCAACTTAGCTATGGGTGTCCTATGTCCTCAGGAGTGAATCATTCCTCTGCAGTTTCTCTATCCTCCTTTAGCACATTTTAACACTACCATTACTGGTCCAGCTGCCTGCCTGCTATGTTTTCTATTGTGTTTTACATACTGTATTGATTACTTACATACTTTTTGCCAGGATTTTTGTTCTTTTCATTTTACTGATTTGGGTGAGATTTCCATTTTTTTTTTTTTTTTTTAAGAAAGCATTCTTGTCTTTAATTACAGTATATGATTCTGCTAATGATCCACTCTTAGACTTTGTGTACTTTTCCTGATGTCAGGTATACATGCTAGCTATTATTTTAGCCCTGAATAATCTCCAAACATTAAAGAGATCATCTTAATTATCCCTTTCAACTTTCTTTTCATGAATCTCCTTCTTTGCATGAAATTTGCTCTTTGAAACAAAATGTAAATGTGTTGGATTTTTATCACCAAGTGTCCATGGACATTGAAGGCTGTAGCATTATGATCACTGTTTCTAAATAGTTTAATAACTTTTAGGTCTTGAAGATGATTCTGAGCACTGCTTGGAATAAAGTACAGTGTGGTTTCTGCTTTCACTACTGTTGGACTAGCCATTCCAGGACATAATAGCTTAGGTGTATAGATATTTGTATCTTGCTCATATTCAGAATGCATATTTTCCCAGTTTTTGTGAGAGTGATTGAAATCTGCTGTTACTGATACTGTTCATTTTCTGATACCGCTTTAATCCCAATGACTATCTATAGTTAGCTTTGGTGCAGTGGGAAAAGCCAGCCAAAGAAAAATCAAATTTAAAAAAATAAGTCTGAATTGTTATTTGGAAACATGAACTTTCGTTGTAATTGTTTTCTGTTTAACTTAATTGGGTGAGTTTAATTTATTGTGTTTAACTTATGTTGGCCCTGTCATGTATTTATGATACTGAGGAATTTTTGTTAAATACATTCTGAATGTTTTTGCTAGATGCATTTGCACTTTAATTTTGTTTTGTTTGGAAAAGTGTTTTTTTTTGGGGGGGGGGGAGATATTGTGAATTCTTTTTTAAACCATGCCAAATTAGATTGATCCAGACTCAAGAGGGATACAAAAGCACTGGCCCCAGGACAGGTGGTTTTTTTATATCTCCCTATATAGGTTGGGGAAATGTTTAATCTGTAAAAACAAACTTATAAAAGTGATATGTGACTGTTTCCTATGTTCTGCCCTATTGCTATCTCTGTACTATTGCTATGACAATTAGGACAATTACTCTTACTAAAACAGCTACTATATTCCTGTACTATTACTATTCAATATACTATATTTCTATTATCTTTGCTATACACTATGCTCTATATTAGGGGGACGGGGTGGCGCAGCGGCTTAATGACGCTGAAAGTTGCCGGCCAGAAGTGGTCGACGCTTCAGCGGTTCGAGTCCAGCCTTCGCGTTAAACAGGGTGAGCTCCTGTTTCCTCCCCAGTTCCTGTCAACCCAACAGGTCGAAAACTCACGTGAGTAGATAAATGGGGACTCTCACTCCGGTGGGAGGAAAAATGCTGGCGGCGCCTTGCAAAAAAAGGAGTCGGAAGCAGTTGCCGGTAAGCATGAAAAACCGTGCGCGCCCGAAAAGGGTGCGAAGCAATGGAAACCCCGCCTCCTGCGCTCGCCAGCTGGGCTCTGCTCTAGGAAGGAGGCTCTGGCAAACCACTTCCGAAACAATTGCCTTGAAAACTGCAAGGACTCGTCCAAGCAGTCACTGCAGAGTCGGTAACGACTGAGTGCAGATAAAAAAAAAATAATGCTCTATATTATTACTAGTATGCATCAATGTTTCTTAAGTCTGTTCTGTCTTAAGTCCCTGTGCTCTGAGATTTATTCTTTTTCTATGAATGGCCAGCATGTAGAGCTCTTGAACATTTTTTACGTTGTACTTTGTCTTGCTGGGCCTCTATGCTTCTTTTCCTCTCTTTTGGACCATCCACTCCCTCTGAAGGAAAAATGACTTCTTTCGTTTGGCTGATGAGCTCTGTCTGTTGTTGGCTGCAGAGCTCCAAAACATGTGTCTCCTCCCGTCTCCTACCACACCTTTCTCAAAGTTGTACTTTCATTGGCAACTCTGCTGTGCTGAGGCTGGGGAAAGGCTCAAATGGGAGGGAAAGAAGCCAGCACAGGTGCCTGCCAATTTGTTCAAGCAGCCTGCTCTTCAACAGGAGGGGTGTTTTTATGAAATAGAAAGATGAGCATCATACCTGAGATATGCTTTATAACCTGCTCCACATTAGAAATTCCTAGAGCTTCCCTTATCTAAACCTGCCCCTCCAGTACAAAGAAATTAAGCAGTTAATCACTGTAGACCTAAGATGATGCTGAACATCTACTTCCATTGTGATGGTACTAAGGATGCTATAGGTTGGAGATTAACATTAGTTTATATAGTATGGGGTTCAGGCATATTCTGCAAGACATTTTATAATAGTTTTCCTTGTTCCAAGTACGTATTTGTTTTTGAAGTGTAAATAGAGGTCTGGAAAAGACCTACAGAATGTTGTGTTTTCATGTGTGTCAATCCATGTCTGCATTCTGGTTCTTGCCTCAACTATATGTTTCTTGCACCTGGCAGCTTTTACCTGCAAACTGAGGTGGGGGGAACACTTCCCTGATTTCTTAAACAGATCATATTATAATATTTTGAAAAATTAAAGTTAGGAAGCATCTCTGTCTTGTTTTACTTTTGCACATAATTTTCTTGCTGAAAAAGAAAATTATTTGAATTTCACATCTAAACTTCAGAGGAAAAAAAATGTAACCTCAGAATTTAATATATGATAAATGAATTGTTAAAAAAGATAGATGGACAGGTACTGTCACACACTATAAAGTAGGGAAAAAGTCATCTGAGACAAAATGTATGTTCTGAAACTGACAGACTTCTTTCTTTAAATAAGTCAATAATTTTGCTGATTTGATGCCAAAGTTCTCCTTGCTTCTAAATGACAGATGTCTGTAGGACTAGAAGTGCCCTGAAACATAAAAATATAAGTTAGCTATTACTAAATGTTTCTCTTTTATATGACTGAAGGCATAACTGAAGTCTGATTAGAGTTCGTAAGTACTAAATATGAGGACAAGAACTTGCTACTCTGACAGTGAGCTCTACATATCATATTTACTGAGGTACAGAAATAAAGATTCGATATTTATAGCTAATGTAAAAGGTGATAATAGGGATCTAAACATATTGAAACACCACAAAGTAAATTGGCCTTTGCGTAAATTGGACCCAATCTGCAGAAACCTGGGAGTGTTACATTAAATGCTCAACATACATAAAACAGAATGAAAAAATGGGGATTTCTTTTCTTGGCAAATTATAAGGGTCAGTTAATCTGCTGCTCAGTATAGAAAGGTTTATTTTTATAGATGTGTATCCTGCTGCTATATTTGAGGTGTAAATTCAATTCTATGGTGACTGAGCACTGTGAAGTTTTTGATATGAGATTTTCTGAGGCTAACAATGATTGTATGTCTACCATAGAGCTTACATTCTATGTGGCCTGTTTGCTGTAAAGTTTCAAATAATTACAGTAACCATTTAAACAGAAAATAAAGGTAGCTTTTATTGGTTTACTTTAAAGATTCCTTTTCTTCCATGTTGAAGTTTAGAAAACCACAAGCAGAAATCAAGGTAATCTATAAAGAAGAAAAGGCAGAAGGATTTTTAAAATATGTGTGTGTGTATACATTCAGATACCATCTCCTATTTGAGCCATCATTGTAACCTATCTTACATACATCCCATCAATTTATTGGTTCTAAAGAAAAATGATCTATGCTCAGGAATCATCATCATCATCATCATCATCATCATCATCATCATCATCATCATCATCTATAGGAGCCAGTTGTTCAGGTGAAACTTAAACCTCCAAATTCTGTGTAGTTCTTGTGATCTTAGTTAATCAATTGCTCTTGAGTGTTTTACTGTATGTCCATAGATACGTATATTTCTTTAGGTATGAATCTCATATGTTATGTTTATTTTACTGTTCATATGGACATTGCAGTCATATTATACTCAGTGCATATTGATATAAATTTGTATTATGTATCCTTGGTAAATGTCTCCTAGTCTCACTTGAAATCGTATAACAGGATATAATTATTTATTTAGAGACTCCCACAGAAATCCCTTTCCTCATATATATTATTTAAAAAGACAAACACAAAAGGAAGAAAAAGTAATGTAATGTGATGCTCTGGTAGCCATACAGAATCAGACCATAGTGATATTTCCTATTCCTTAGAAATCATGAAAGTGGTGATTTTATTACATTTTATTATACATTTTATATGAACTAAACCTTGGGAGGATATCCCAAAGGCCTAGATCTTTCAGATTTCTGTGTTTGGAGATGGGGGAAGTTTGAGTCCAGTGCTCTCCCAGCTTCCAAAGGAGAGTCCCAATATAGAGAAATTTATATCAGCCCTAAACCTGGCATAAAGGTTTTTTTTTCCCCTGTACTTCCATTCAAGAAGTAAAGATGATCTTCTTCTTCTTCTTCTTCTTCTTCTTCTTCTTCTTCTTCTTCTTCTTCTTCTTCTTCTTCTTCTTCTTCTTCTTCTTCTTCTTCTTCTTCTTCTTCTTCTTCTTCTTCTTCTTCTTCTACCCCCCCCCCCCCAGTATGGTCATACTAACAGAGCTTTAGGATGAATAGTAGAATGTTAGAATTTTTATTTTCATATAAAATTTTAGTTTATATGAAAAAGAAAAAGAAAAAAATAAAAATAAAACTGCAGACTTACAGATCTCATATTTAACTGTTTATGAGAAAGATAGAAAGAATTGTACTATTAACATCTAAGTCAGATTTATTAACAAAATAGGGAAATTGTGAATATAAATAAGCATAAACCATTCATATTTTTAGGTTTTCCAAATGGGACCCCCAGTGATATTTTGGGTTTTTGAGTTTTTCAGATCATTATATAACTGATAATTGGTATCCTTCCAACCTTGTAGTATTAATTTTTTGGCAATGATAAAAGTAGATAATTTCTGCTGCTATTGTGTTAATTTCCAGACCATTCATGGATAATTCAATGAACAAAATCAAAGAACTATTCCAGAACAAAAGTAATATGTGAAAAAGCATAACAAATGGCCACATCAAATAAACCAATGTTTCATTTTAAGCTCCACCTCTCCAACCTGTACCTGAACCCATCAGTTTCTTCCTTAAAAGGCTATTTCATGGCTGTCTCTCATTCAAATGACAACCAGTCCTAACCCTGATTAACTTCTAAGACCAAACTAGGTCAACCAGATACTGTCATCCATTAAATTTTCTCATTAAGTGAGAAGATGGAGTTCTGGAATACTTAGACACATCGGTCTATACCTAGATATAAAAGTATTTTTTAACATGTAGAACTGTCACTCCTCAAATTAAAAAAAAAAAAATCACTGTGTATCAGTGTTCTTCCAGCCTATTGTTATAAGCCATTTTAAGAAACATCCACCAGAAAGGTGAGATTAAAACACACACACACACACACACACACACACACACAATATAGAAATATGAATTGAAGCTTTTATTATTAAGTAAATTTCTTCTGGTGTGAAGATAATTGATACCAATTGTGTCCATGAAACTTCTTGAGTGGCAGAAACCTTGGAAGCTCACACTGTATAGTTTGGAAAGCAAGGATGATCTTGTTAACAGCACAAAACAGAGAGAGTTTCTCACCTTTCAAAGAGTGGTTATTTCAGGTTTAGATTGAGGGAAATAGAAGGCCCTTGAGCCACCTAAAGTGTTTGCCTTCTCTAAATCCATTCATATAATTTGATTTGAATCACTGCACCATCACCACTAATTTGAAATATTAAAAGTGTGTGAATGATTTTTGTGTTTTTGAAAATTGCTCATGCTCACTCAGGGCTCTCATGGATTCATGCCCAGAAAACAGTGTTGGATCAGTTACAAGGGGAAAATAGTTCCTTAGAGTGTTTGCTTGTGGAGCTGGGGGATTCTTAGTGTCATGCCAGAATACTGAAGGCAGAGATCATGCTTTGCCACACTGAGGAGTTGCACAGTGTTATGACCACCCTTCTGTTTCTTATCAGAGGTTCTTCCATTATTAGTTTTTAATGACTCTGGCAGCCAACTTTCAACTTTCAGTTTGGTTTTTCTCTGTACGTCTGTGTGTGCATGTGTAAAGTATAACATATTTTGTAAAATGTTGACATTACAGATGCTAAATGCTGTGCCCTTTCTTTTCTCAAATATTAGAAGGCTGTGGGAATTGATGGAGTCATAACTTTTCCTGTTTTTGTCCCCAGCAGGCCTTAGTTTACCATTCTGTCCAGAATGAACTGGGATACAACCGTTATCCCAGAATGCAAATCAGTCAAACGGAGCAAGATAAACTGTATTGAAACATTCATTCATTCATTCATTCATTCATTCATTCATTCATTCATTCATTCAATGTTTATACAAAGAAGTGACTCTGGGTGGTGAAAAATCATAAAATCAATTAAATTAAAAACACAGCACAAAAAGAAAAATGAAATTCATATAGCAGCTGAGAAATAATATAATCTGTAGGTGTTAGCAAAACCAGGAAATGGGGCCCTTAACACACTTAGCGCCCCAGGCCCAGGCACATAACCAGGTCTTCAAGGCCTTCTGAAGGCCAACAGGGTCAGGGCCATCATAATCTCTGGAAGTTCCAGAGGGCAGGTGCTACGGCCTAATCTTTTAAGAGATAATTATCTCTGTTTTAACTTAGTTGCATATCTGATATGGTGATTGTTCACTTTTTGTTCTTGAGTGCCTTTAATCTGGTACACAAAGATTTAAGCTGGTCAAGGTTTGTTCAATCTGTTGTTGTTTCTGTTTTTCAACTAACAGATAAACTGATAAAAAGCCAACCAAATTTCTCCTACTAAGCAAGATTCTGATGTCCAACAATCTCATTTTATTAAATAAGCAATTGTATCTGCAAGGATGTGGATGCTGATTTCTTTTCCACATCATGCAATTAGTATGGACTCCTCTCCCTTCCAACTCACTAGGGAGGTCTTCCAGTTTCAGTGTTTCAGGATTCCACAACTCTGAACAGGTGAGTTGAGTTGGCCTTAAAGGCAATCTGTATCTTGCTCACATGACTCATATCCCAGAATGGCTCATCACCATAAAGATGCCAGTTTGTTAACCTCCTCTATCATGTGCATGCCAGGTATAAGGAATATACAGTCAACCTCACCAAAATGCTCCTCTTTGTACAAAATTGTAGAATATATTGGAGCGGAGAAGGGGAATATTCCCATTAGAATCAACCTGGCAACATGTGAGTGGAGTCAAAAATCCAGAAAGCCTAAGGTTTACACCATAAATCTTTGCAGACTCTTCTCTGCCCTACCAAGTTCCAACATATCAGCATACATGATGTCAATGGCTTGGCATCTCTCCGTCTGCATACTTTCCAGGTCTGAAGCTAGTTTGGTAGTGAGAATGTCCCTCTAGTAGGTAATAGAACTGTTAGATTCAGAGGCTTTGTGATACTAGGTTAGCACTGATGAAAGGAAATAAGTGTACTGTATTTGCGCAGTGCAGAGATAGGTGAGAAATTTATTTGCTTTTGGATAAGAACTTACCAAGATTCACAAATTCTTTTATCGGCAATGTGGAAAGAGTTTGAGGCTTCGCCTTTTGTAATTACATTTTTATCCTGCTACAATCAGTTTGACTTTTGGCAGCTTACATAATAGGAACCAAATTTAAAATAGCCACAAGACACTTTAAAAATGAAACCTACAGCAAAACTTTGTAACAATGAAATAAGTACAACCCAAAAATAAAACAAAAATATGGTCCTGAACAGGATAAAATGCTCCCTGGAACAGTTGCTTCTTCAGCATCTTTCTGAATAGAGATACTATCAGCCTGGCCTTTCTAGGGCGACTGTTCCAGAAGATTGCCACCTCCATGTGTCAGCTTCATTTATTTCCTGATAGTGGGACATCAGGAAATGGAGTGGTTTTTCCCTGTATGATCTCATAGGTTAGGTTGATTCAGGTAGAGCAGGAGTTCTGAAGGTATCTAGGCATCAAGTCATCAAGGGCTTTATTGATCAAAACAAACACATTACATTGCACCTGGAAATTCATTAATTTCTTATTAAATTAATTAATATAAAAGAAAGCAAAAGGCTTAATATGAGAGTTAAATCAAAAGCCAGATTTTCTCAGGGCAGAAATGCCTGTTTTGTCAACAACTAACAAAGTTGAGAAGTGCAGGTCAACTAATTAGTTCGACCATGAGAGGATGAGAAAAAGAAGTGTTGTATCCTTTTTTTACATTACATAATTATATAAAGATGGAATTGTAGCTTCATGTTGACAGGCAATTAATTGTTTTAGCAGCTTCTTCCTAGTATACAATAAAGATTCTTACATATTGCCTTGTTACTACTAAGTCAGAGAGGAGCCTAGAGCCTAGGCAGCCATGTTGAATCAAATTTCTGTGAAATTCTGTCAGGTTCAAGTTCTTGCCAGTGAGCCTGATAGCTATATTCATCTAACCCCAACTGAAGAAAGAAGAGGAACAATCAAATTTTATATGAATAGATTTTCCCACTGAGGGTTTTTTGTTTGTTTGCTTTTGCTTATATATATGTGTGTTTCTGTGTGTGTATATGTGTGTATATAAATTCCTCTGATTACTGATATTTTGAATAATACAAGGCATCCCAATGTCAGATTCAGCTGGCACGGCACGGCCAACACCACTGTTCAGTTTCACCACCCCTAGTCAATTTCACCGCCTCAGGCGCAGGCGGCCAGGGAAGGGGAAACAGGACTAACCACAAATTAATTGCTGGCAGGTGGCGGCAATTGACTCAGGGCAGAAACAGATACTTTGTAACAAAGCCGGCTTCCCTCGAACACCCCAGGCACCGCCAACCATAACAGCTCGGAAACACTGCAATTCAGTAGCAATCCGCAAGCCCCAACTTGGCCCGCAGAAGAGAAGCCCAACGAATGCAACGATCATACACACAAAGGGCAGCGATCAGGAAGACAAAGAAACCCGGCTGAATCTGCCATTAATGCGAGGGGAAGAACCCTGCTGATGAACTGAATAACCCAGGGAAACGGGGTAAGGGGTGGGAACAAGGGGTAACTCCTGGTCAAAGGGAAACCCTATAAAACTGCTGCATGTAACTGTGCCAAGCCAATCCTGGCTTTGTCTGTAACCGCTACGCATTACACCTGAGTAAACTCCTTTCGTATGAGCCTGTGTCTCACGTAGTCTTTATTCAGCACTGAGTGCAGCGATCATTACACCCAATACAATTGCTTGTGATCAAAAGTTGCTCATGACAAATCATAAATGAAGTAATAAGGGAAAGTTGCTCCAGAGTTAGACTGCTGTATTCTACAATTGGCATGCATACTCCTGCCTGACACAAAGAGATCACTGTAATGACGAGCAAAGTAGAACTGATAATAGCAACATTAAGTTTTAAGCAAATAAACAATTCCATTTGTTTTTCAATCTCTTTTGACAATCATGGCTATATTGACCCAACTTACTAGTCTAAAATCCCATGTAATTACAGCTTTGTCTCTTTTGAGCTTGCTTTCAAATTAATTGCAATCCATGAGGTGGCAAATTAATTGTGTGAAATCATTAGCAATAAATTGTAAGGTGCACAAACTCTTTAAAGCAGTATTCCTTTCCTCTTTCCAGAACTTTAGTGGTCTTCAGATACCCAGACATTTAATAGGAGCACCTAATGTCTTAATTGGACACTAATTATGTCAGTACTTGACCAGGGAAATTATACCTCTTAGAATAGATCATTTATACAATTATACAATTTTACACTGAGAGTCTTCCTAAGGCAGTAGGTCTGGCAAAAGGCTGTTGCTGTGCTGGCTTTCAGTGGTTGTCAATTTGACATATTATTTTGTGCTTTTCTTTAAAAAGAAAAGTTGATTGAATGTGAGAAAAGTGGAACTTTGACAAGCTGTCAGGAGGCCTTGCAATACAAACTTACCTGCCAGCTACTTTGTTTCAGGTTCCTTTCAAAGAAGCTTTCTAACAGACACACTTTTGTGACTCATCTACAAGGCTCAAAATCAAGAATTGCTCATTTTGACAAAGATTAAATTAAATAATGTATAATTGTTGTAAATCCTGAGAAGGGGGAAAAGGTTGATAGAACAAAGAGTAAAGGTTTTGATTTTATTTTTAAAACCTACCCTATAATTATCCTTCCAAGCCTGAATTAATGCAAAATAGGTCAAAGTTTTAGTTTGGCCCAGAAACTTTGAATTTGTTTGCATTATTATTCTTGGGGGATATTCCCCAATTCATAGGGGGAAAAAAAAGTTTTGAAATTCAGAAAGCACTCATGAGTGAGCAAAAGAAAAGAAGTAAGGCTAGAAACAAGCTGATTTCTGGCTGTATCATGAGGTTGGCTTTTCTTCTTTTTTCTTTTCAGCCAGTTAAAATAAATCTGCCCTAAAGAGCTATTTGAGGTGTTTCATTTTTAAAAAAAAAACAATTGTTTTTGCCTTCAGATTTCAAGATAGCTTGATTCTTTCACACATTATTAGCTACTCTCCATTCCCCCCCTCCAAGGCACGTTGTGTTTTTATACTCTTTTCGATCAAACAAATTACTCAGAGCACCTTAGCATATTCAATGCCTCACTAGGTCAGAAGGAGAGTCCACTGGGAAGAAACCATTTCAATCAGCAAAACAGCAGGTTTAAATTTTTCCTCAACTGGGCTTATGGCAGGAGATTGTAAGAACTTACCACTTTGAATCCTAAGCTTTTTCTACCGTACTTTCTTTTGTGCTCTTTGGGCTTGAATTCCCCTCCTCAGGACTGTCCTGGAGAGGTAATACTAAAATGTTGCATTTACTCTTCCAAAATTTGACCTTTGTGAGATCAGAGAAACTCAAATAGTGAAATGAATAACATTATTCCTGGAGTAATGGATGAAGCATCTTGTTACACAGACTTATTGTAGAAATACTTCAACTTCCTAGGATATCCACATGTTGTAGTCCCTTTTTCAACAGAAATGATAAAAAAAGAAGCTATAAAACTTCTTAAATGCCTTCTAGAGGATGATGGGGACATGCATATACTTGGTCACTGAAGCCGACCTAAGGTGGATATGTACAACTTATGTAGGTTTGAGGGTTTCAGTGGCATTTGCATGACATGCTAAGGGCTGTATTCCAAAGTGGGTGGGGCCAGGATTCCAATATGGACATTCATGACCCTTAAGGACTGAAATGGTTCATTGAGTTTCTGCAAAATTTAAGACACACATAAACTATTCCACAAATCCCTTCAGATCACAAAGATACAAAGTGTTAATACTCCCCAAAAGAGAGCATGTGTCCCATAGATTGCACTTTTTGCAGCCTTGACCTAAAACAAGATTTGAAGCAATTATGGGAGATCACATTTTAAAAGCAAAATATAGGACACTTGGATAAAAATACTGTGATTTAATAATAATTTCACTGTGGAGGACAACATTGATTTAAGGGAATTAGCAATAAACCTGTGTATGAGTGTGTAGTGCAATCCATTATGGTGGAGTCTAGAAAAAATAATAATATTGCAATGTATTTGAGGTCTTTGTGGTGAGTTAGTCATATTGATCCTTTTAGCCTGGCTGGGATTTTCATAGGCTGGTAAGAAATGTTCCAACATTTCAGGCAGATTTCTTACCCCTGAAATATTGGAAATTAATCCTGGGATCTCTATATGCAAAGCAGATGCATTATAACTGAATTATAGCCCATTCTTGTCTATTAAATTGATACAAATAAAAATAAAACTTTGTGATGAAAGCAAAACATAGTAACAACCCAAGCCATTTTACTGTATGACATATGTCTCAGAACATGTGCCTTTCTCTGTCCCAGTGCCTGCTCTGTGGAACAGCCTCCCCCTTGAGGTCAGATTTTGGCCTGTTGACCTTTTGGAAGGTCTTAAAACTCGATTCTTCCCTTGGGCTTTAGGGCCAGGATGCTGTGGAGCCCAGTTCATTTGTTTGTTTTGTTCTCAACTAAGTTGATTATTTTTACCTAGATCCATCCATCCATCCATCCATCCATCCATCCATCCATCCATCCATCCATTTTACTGTCTTTAAATGTTTTTCTTTTTTCTTTTATGCTTTGTTAGTTGTCTAGAGTTATTTGATTAAGATCGATGGCCATATACATTTGCAAAATGAATGAATGAATGAAAATAAAGAAGCATTGCTTTACAAAATCTTCATGTATTGCCTGGGTGCCAATTTCTCCTTTGTTTTATCTTTCATCCATGGTACTAGCTGAATTTGGTCACTTCACCCTGTTTCAAGGTTGGACCAATAGTACATTAAGAAATCATGTGATCAGGGCCAGGTACACTTATTGTAGTAATTCTTATCTCTAATTTTATTTTTATGTTTTTATTTATCAAAGAATAACACAGTACATCCTTGACTGGTGTTCTTTGGAAATTTGAATTCAAACCAGGAACTCAGAAATTATCCAGGTAACATCATAAATTATGTGTACAGTAGAGTGGGTTTTTGTAAATCCATAGCTGATACAGCCAAAATATTTAGTTATTGTAAAATTTTGTTAATCTGTTTGTTATTCTGCTTAATGTGCCAATAACTATAACTTTCTATCATCTACCCATTTCAGTCATTAGATCTCTATACTTTGGAATGTTTTCCATTCTTTTTTCCTCAATTCCACTGTTCCTGGATATCGTAACAACTGCAAAAAGTATTCTTTTCTTTTATGTTACTGTTATAGCTGGTTCTACATGGCAATCAGTTTGTATACAAAAGTCTCTTAAAATTTAGAATCAACATTTTCAACAACTTCTATTTTGTGACATTTTTCCACAGATTCAGTAGATCATAGTGGCTATTCTGTCATGATGTTGTTTGTAGTCAGAGCAATTTTACTGCATCTCTAGTTATGTGATCCATGGTTTCATCTTTAAAAAAAAAAAATCTGCATTTGCTACTGTTTGATACATATTGAATCCTTGATTTTATCACATTTATTTATAATGCTTCTTCTTGAGCTGCAAAAATTCATCCTTCTGTTTTCTTCTTGATGGTGTCAGCTTGTAACCATTGCCAATTCATGGTCTTATCCACCTTAGTTTCTTTTCTGTATTGGTCACATAAAGATTAACTTCTCCAATTTTATAAATGTTTCCCAACAATTCACTTTTATAGTCTTTTTTTTTTTTTTGCTTTTGCTACTTTCAGGATGCTTTCTTTGCAAATCTTGATGAGCATTTCCATTTTGCTTGCCTTGATGTAATCATTTAACCCATGTTTTTTTCTTTAGCTGTTTCACCTGCAGTAAACCATGGCAACCAATTTTTCATGCTAAGCATAGTAAATCAACATCACTTTATGGATGCAGTACATGATGCATTGCCAACAGTTTTTGCACATTCTGACCTAAATGGTCCATTTCAAGATGATGGTGGCAGTGGTGATGATTAAAAAATTCTGGCTGAGCAAAAGCTGGGACTCTCTCAGTTTTATGCCATTTAACCCTGTCTTCTATTTTTGCTGCAGGGCTTTAGTTTCATTCTGATGAGCCTTCTACATGCTTTGAAATATAGTGAAATTGTTTCTCTAAGTGCAAAAAAGGGCTTTCACTGTTTTTAATTATGCCTTTAAATTCCTTCCAAATGCATATTATCCTGCTCAAAATAAGGCTCATGTCTAGTTCTGCTCTGAGTTTCAACATTTCCAAATTTCAGTGGCACCTCAACCATTCCTGAAGGTCCTTGAGACACATTTTTGAAGTAGTAGTAGTAGTAGTAGTAGTAGTAGTAATAATAATAATAATAATAATAATAATAATAATAATAATAATAATAATAATAAAAATTATATGCCACCCAACTCCTAGTGACTGCAATTGCTAAAAACATTTTAAAACAAGGAACAATTCAAAAACACAAAAACAGCAGAAGACAAAAGAACAATGATGGCAAGGAAAACAAACCTGAGGAGAACAAGAAAAGAAAGAAAGGGACATCAGTCATCCTCACCAAAGGCTTGGATGAAGAGCCAAGTCTTTAAGGACCTTTGAAATACCGGTTGGGTAGGAGCTGTTCAAATCTCAGGGGAACCTCATTCCAGAAAGGGGGAGAGAGAGAGAGGGAGATACAGACAGAATGAGAGTCTAGTCTGGATTGGGAATTATTAGTATTATTAATTAAATGTATATGCTGCCCAAGTCCCAGCAACTCTGGACAGTTTACATTTGAAAACAAGGAACAATACAAAAACATTAAAACAACAACAATGCAAAACAAAAGAGCAGAGATGGCAGAGGAATCAACCCAGATATTTAATTCCTATCTATATCACTGATTCCCAAACTATTAACAAATCTCTTTAAAATCAGGAAGATTCAGCACTGTAGTGCTTTCCTTTACAGAAAGACCAATAGGACAAAAACTACCACAAAACTGCAGTGGTTATCCATTAAGCTGTGTAAATGGCAATATTATTTATCACTAAGCAGCTGTCTTTTCTAATTAAGCATTCTTTATTATTTAATGGCGTGACATTTACTTTAACAAATACATAGTGTTGCACTCTGCCCCTAGACCTTGTGTTAAAATGTCTTTAATAATCTGTGTGCAAAGTTGTTGCTAATTGAAACATATAACTAAATACAGATAAATAAGCAATTAGTTATCTAGCCCAATGACCCTCTTATAAATCTTCCTATAATTTGTTCCTAGCACTGCTGATTTTTAATTTTTTTATTATTATGGTTGGCCATATAATCAGCCAAACATTTAGACTAGATTTGGCATTTTTATCCACCTATCAAGCCCTTCCCAAGGACCTGGATAGGCAGATGTTGTTTGATGATGTTAAAGGTATTGTCATAGGATGTAAGCTGTTCCAAGTAAAGCTGCCCTTTGCAATTGACTGATGGTGATTTTGTCAATGCAATAGTCTTCAAGTGGTACTCCAGATGTTTTGGGATTGCACCCAAGGGGCCTATTACTATTATTGTTAATTAATTAATTAAGTTTTGCAAAAATGAATCATGTGCTTAATACTCCCTTGAGGATGATTTGACTTCACATGCTAGATTGGTCTTCTGCTCTCTATTTTTTCATAGGAATATCATTTGGTAACCTCTGACCTCTTGTGTCTTCCTTTGCTAAATTCCAGGTGAAAATGAAACTTACAGGTCTGAAATGACTAAGAAAAACAAAGAACTCTTGCCCAGTGTTATGCTTGGGATAAGACTTCACTTGTTTTATTTATTGATGGATTTCAATTTGGATTTGTTAAGGCTGCCCAACTGCAAGAAGACTCTAAATGGAAGAGAATAAGTCCAATACCTAGGTTTAAAACCCAAACCACACAACTGCCCAGATCAAAACAACACTCCCCAACATGCAAGAGCCTACACAATAAGGTCTCCACAAGCACCCTAACCCCAGGCCTGGGAACAGAGCCAGATCTTAAGAGACTTCTGGAAATCAAGGAGATGGGAAGCCATGTATATCTCTGAGGAGATGCTGTTCTAGAGGGCAGGGACTGCAACAGAGGAGGCACACTTCCTCAGTCCCTCAGGTGACAACATTTAATTGATGGGACCTGGGGTGCACCCACTCTGTCCAAACATAGCAGGGAGGGAGGTGCAATTCAAAATAGGCTGTCTCTCAGATAACCAGGGCCAATGTTTTGAAAGGCAAAATCAAAAATGACCAGTACCTTGAATTGCACCCAGAAGCCAACTGGTAACCAATGCAGCTCACATAGCAGTGATGACACATGGGTTTTATTTATTTCTTTGAGTTTTGCAAACTCCTCCCCCCCCAATACTAAAATACTAAATTTTATATATCTGGTTATCGATTATGTGCATTAAAAATTATTATCTATCCAAACATGGTTTTCTTAAGATTTAGATTTCTGGAAAATTGGATTTCTATGTATAATAGAAATCCAATTTTCTATTATAATAGAAAACTGTCATAATAATAGTTTATTATAATAGGATTTATAATGGGGAAAACTCAGTGCCCTTTTATGGGGATGGGAGAGTTTGACAGTGGGGGACTTGTCCCAAGTCTCACATATAAAAGGGGAATCCATCTGCCCTGTGATTGACCTGCTTTTTCAGTTAATTCCAAGAAGAGAGATTGCGTAAACAAGTACGTTCTTCCTCAGCTGCTTTCCTAAGTGGCAAGTTGTTTGCTTACCAAGTGCGAGCCACAAACTAATAAGCTCCCCTTTCTGACCTTAATAAGTATTTCCTTTCACGTCCAGCACAGCTGGCACCTCACCACTAAATGGTTTAATGAGGCAAACTGCCTGCACTAGTATGCACTTTTCTATATCTATTCTTCATTGTTTATGTCTCTTCCTTCTGCTCTTTAATGATACAGTCTAAATACATAGGACATCTAATTTCCTTTGGGTTAATCTTCCGCTGAATATGGTGAGCATTCTGGGGGTTGGGAGGAATGGGGGCTATAGGATCTGTCCCACAAAGTGCATAGTCATGGCAGTTCCTCCGTACCACTTTGGCTTATTGTGGAGGTTGCAGGAGGAATCTCTCCAATGCTCTAAGTACTGGATTTTCATTAATACACTAGTATTATTAATTACAACTCTCTTGGTATCTTTTCTTATGTTTACCTTTTTTGGTATCCAACCTGCAAATAAATAAATAAATAAATAAAACCAAATATTGTTCAGTGTTTGAGATTTGATAGATTCCTCTTTCATTCAAAGAGTCAAACTGATCCATTTAAACACATTTCCCCAAACATTTATGGGGCTGTCTTTGGTATATCAAATAGAGTAGAAAAAATGACCTTGGCATAAGAGATAGTAGAAAGAAAGGGGTGTTTGTAGAAGGGTAGTAGCAGTTAGCTCATTCTGCCTTTTCAGTTTTAATAAGTTTGGAAGAATGTGTTCAGATAGATGAAGGTTTCTACTGCACATACTCTTCACATGTAGAAAGCTACAAGAATGGAGACGGGCAGAATGGAGCTAACATGCCACCCTGTTTGCATGTAGAGATTACATAGGACTTAAAAGAGGGAGAGTATGTATCAAGGTTGGCTTTTGTTGTCTGCACACATTTATTCATGTAGTTTTCTTGGCAACAGGTCAGAAATGGTTTTTGCTTGACTTTTTTCTGAGTTCTTTTAAAAGTTTTCAAATTAATCTACTGCTTTAGAATTATAATAACTGAAGCAAGCACTAGTGGTTCACAGAACCAGTGCACTTGGATAATATGTAGAAGCCACTAGAAACAGTTGCATAGGATCATGGGTCTAGCTCCAAAAGTTCTCCAGAAAAAAACCATAATTTTCAAAATGAATAGGGCCCAGTAAGAGCAGATTGTTTAAAGGAGGATGGAATCTGAAGGGTTCCTGGTCTTTAATAGCAAGTGCTTGTAGGCCTGAAAGGCTGTCCCTTCTCTTATGAAACATCTGTAGTACAATGCACCTGTTGGATGAGAGGCTTATGAGCATGCTTAGGACTTTTCTGGTCTAAAGATGAGGATTACAAAGCCTCCTGGATCACAAGGTCTTTCAGTCACCGGGCCCTGGTGTGTCTTCCCAGTCCTGCAGCAATAATAAGCCTTTTGTCAATTTTGGATTTTCAATGTATGATTATTTAAATCATTAAAGTGAAAGATTTGATCAATTGCTATGTTTACTGATGGGGCAAAATAAATGTTTTCAATTAAAGAGTAGATAGATAGATAGATAGATAGATAGATAGATAGATAGATAGATAGATAGATAGATAGATAGACTTAATGTGCTATTAAGTCATTTTTGACTCTAAGCAACCACATAGATTGATTTTTCCATGATGATCTATCCCTAACCTGGCCTTTCAGATCTTTCAACAATGCACTCATGTAAATAAAATAATAAAAATACAACTAAAGTTAAATAAAAATATAATCAAATTGGACTGTTCCTTGCAAGGTCCTAATGAATCTTTCCAGATATTAAACAGAATTTGGTGATATTGTAAGACAGCACATCATTCTGATCTATAAAGAGGTAATTAACGTTAAAAAAAAAAGATTGTTCTATAAAGATACCCAGGGACTTTATCAGGCTTTAGATGCTTTACCAGCAAATCTATTTCCATACAGGTTACTGGTGGCCACTGGGGTGGGGGAGGTCTGTATCCAGATTCAACATAGGAGTGGCTTCTTCATCCCTATGTATAGTATTCCTCCCCCATGGCTTCAGGTATAAGACAATCAAATTGAGGTGACCCTTGGAATGAGAGTGATGCAACAGGATGCCAGAACATTGTTGAATTTTCAGATTGAGCAGCAGTAATTAGTTGTTGCCAGACCACCCTTGTATTTTTATTTATTTATTTTTGAGCAGTTGTTTATATTGATTTTGTTTCTGTGAAGGAAAAGATGATGGGTGGTCTCTGTATTCTCGATATGCATCTATGAGAGCTGTTTTGGCATTTATACAGTCTATATCAAACCAGGTCTTTGAACAATAGACAGACCTTGATCTTTCAGTAAATTCCTTGCAATTAAAGCTGGCTGCAGTTGTTGCACTATTTTGTTTTAATGGTCCAGGATACTGCTAGAAGCTTCAGAAGCTAACAGAGTAGAATGTAAATGAAGAAGTGGTTCTGAATTAACTGCAGCAATAAACTGTTTCTGCAGTTTTTGAGACCAACTTGCACAAGAATGCTGAACCTCCAACACTGAGTTTGAAAAGTCATTTTTTTCTAGGAAAAGAACACTTCTTGAACAATTCAAATGTAGTTTATCTAGAAGATGGCGGCTCGGAGGGCAATTAGCCATTTTAAATCTGAGTTAACAAATTCAAAAAGAATGCTACAGAGTCAATTGTAGAAAATCTTGACCAAGCCCCAAAAGTACATTCAGCTGGATAGTGATCTGCTATAACACCACGGAGCAAATGTAAATTTAAAATATCAAAATATTTGGGCCAAACACCAACCTGCATAATTACCTACATTATTCTTAATTTGTCAGGGTGGTAACATTGTTATTTCAGTGTCACAACAAGGGAAACAGTAGAACTTTATAGTGAAATATTGTCTCTCCCCATTCTAGCATTGAAGTCTCCAGCAACCATATCTACGTGCTTCTGGACAAGAGTGCTGCAGGTCTTTGATATACATTTCAAATTTAGTCTGTACGGATTTGATCTGTGGGCAATTGATTCAGAGATGGTATGTAAACATTAATCAACAGCAAATAGATTTTACCTATCTTAAACATTACCGCCCTTGTGTAATGCTCACATGATGAAAGTGTGATGGTTGTGGCTTAGATGGCTGTAGATATGTAATTGTGTATACATAGTTCTGATGAACTAAATACTGGTAAGATTTACTTTGTAGTGTGTAAAAGGTTGTTCAATTGTGCAGTGCAATATGTACAATTGAAACTTTCCCACAATGTCATCTATTCTTCTGTATGATGAAGCACATTCTTGAGATTCCTTCTTCATGTAGTTCTCTGAAGATAAGGCCATTGTGTCTATTGATTCAAAGCATATGAAAACACCAAGAAAATAAACTATTTTAATAAAACTCATTGGGCAGGATCCAAGCATTGCGGCATTTACAGAAGCGTCACATTTTACTGCTTCTGTAAAACAAATATTCTAAAGCTTCTTTTCTGGAAGCAAGCCCCAACATCCCCCAGAAAATCTGCCAAGATTAGAAACCTTACAGTCATCGCTGAAAAAAAAGAAAGGAAAAGAAAAACCTTCCCCACTGGACCCACAGAGGCACTGACTGTCCCTAGGGAACGACTTCTGTTTGCATTTTAATTCCAACTTATCAAATTTTCATTTCCTAGACCTATGCACAAACTGAAAGCCAATTATCCTCAGTTATTTATACTGTTCCAAATTTTTGTTGTAGCTTATAAACAAACAAGAGTACATTACATAAAGTATTCATAAAGCTATGTCTATTGATGAAACATATAAATACAATATGTATTACAGGAAATTACTTTGAAAAAATATATTAGGAAAAGTAAGTACAAACATGTACTGTATATATTTGGAAAATGTGCACAAAAGGCATACAAATTTCATGTGAGTCATTAAAAAAATGACAACTGATACTGAAATGGAAAAAGAATGAAGTCGATTTGCCCCTTCTTCCTGATCATACAAAGTGACAAGGACTTTAATTATGGCCAATGCACTTCTTCTAGTATCTTGCGGTGCATTTTACATTGGTATTGTGCATACTAACTTTAAGTACAAGTAGGATAGATGATCATTTTATTGCAATTTCTCTTCAGTTCTCTTTAGGTTTTTCTAACCATGGCCTATTTATAGACACTTTTAAACAGGCTGGCATTAACCCTTAAGATGATTATTCAATACTCTGGTTCCTTAATCTTAAAATGAATTTGCTGTGTTCAGTACCCAGACAAACCTTTTTCCTAGAAGATATAAAATTATAGAGATGACATGTGGAAACAGGCCGTAACCTGCCCCCTGTCCCAAAAGTGAGTTTCTTTGTTTCCTGTGAGAGACATTGCGTAGTTATTGTTTTTCCCCATGCCTTCTCCGAGGATTAAATCAAAATTCAGAGAGGGTAGTGGCGGGAAGGAAACTTTTTAGAGATGGAACCTCTTTAAGTTTCCTTAATCTTCTTTTTAAAAAGCCATCATGGGCCCGCATTCACCGTATTTCAGAGGCTCTCTGTCCTCTTGTGTTTCTTTCAAAGGAGGGGTCAGATGGGGGGGGGGAACCTTTCTTCCAGAAACACACTTGCATGGCATGCAACAGGTATCATTTGGTTGTCGGGACAGTCTTGTCTCACAGGATATTAAATAAAACAGTTTTCAGACAGCCAAGAGAAGAAGTCATTGCTATTCTTCTATTTCATCCTTGCTGCGGTAATTGGAAAATTTCTGTTTATAAGTACCTCTTTAGCAAGGAGTAATTAAAATTCTTCTTATTAGCTTTTTATTTTAATTAGAGTTTTTTGGATGATAAAAATATAGTTTACACAATTAACATCTGACTTCATAATGGAGGCAAAACTGGAAAGGTAAAATGGAACTGTTGTTTAATGCAAAACAGAGCTCTGTTATAGTAAGATGATAAGATAATAAAAAGTAGGTACAATCAGTTTGATACAAGTTAGTCACAAACAAAAAAGTGAACCTTACTTAAGATTTTATTTGGTTTGTTGAGCATGCTATTTTAAGGTGCTTTTCTGCTGAAATGGTTATATAGACTAACAGAACAGTATAATTTTCAGACATGGAAATCAAATCAACAGAATAGAAGTGAGGATGTAACAATGTCGCTTTGTGTAAATAAAATTAATTGTTCTGCTCACCTTCTGTGTTTACAGTAGGTATGTGTGTGTATGTATGTATATGTGTGTGTACATGTATGTATATGTGTGTACGTGTGTATATGCACGTGCATCAATGTATGTGTGTGTGTGGATGTTTGTGTGTGTGTATGAGAGTATGAGATATGACACTGAATTACAGTCTGGTAGACCATGAGTTCTAGTCCTCTCTTAGGCATGAAAGCTGGTTGGATGACTTTGGGTCAGACAACTTCCAGGATTGTTGCTGTGGAAAAAATAGAAGGGTAGAATATTATGTATCCCCCCTTGAGTTGTACAAAATAAAAGCAGGATATACATCTATTAATATATTGTTTTCTTTTTTTCCCCTTTGGAATCCTGTCAGTGATTGTTCTATACTTCTTCCATTTCTACCTGAAAAGAATATGGAATCTTTTCAATGTTCTTTTCAGATTCACCACCAATTTTTGTCCATCAAATTGAATAATGCTGTTATGTTCCCTCTTTCTCTACTTTGAGAATTTATAGAGCTCTATTACCATTCAACTCCACTATAAATTGATTTAAACCCTTAGTTTGGCTAAACACACCACTATCTTCCTTCTATGTACTGGCCTTGTTTGCCATTTTAACTTATAAGTCTTGCCCATCTGGTCAATATCTCCAGTCAAGCTTTGACAACATGGAAATTAAGCCTGACTGAAAACAGAACTTGCTGAGGCCTCCAACCCTGGACAAGCTAACTTGTTCTGTTAAATGTCCTTAGTGATTCTGGCCTCTCTTCCATTGCTAGTATTTCTGCCATGTTCTATTCCTCAAAAAATAAAATTAAAAAGTTATATGAACAAAGCAAGTTCCAAAGACTAGAAACATAAACTTAGATCTGATTTCACTACTTACTGTCCATTGTTAACCCTCATAATGTGAACATGAATAAGAAGTGGTGAGTTTTGATAAAAAATAAAAGAAGGAAAGAAGCAACTCACCAGAGTCTGTCATTTTATTTTCTTCTTCTTCTTCTTCTTCATCTGAAAAATATAGCAGTGGGTTTCCATTGTTTTTATGTGGAAAAACAAAAAAATGGTTGAGAATCAAGAATTCATGTTCATTATATCTGAAGAAGATTGCCTGTTTAAGGAGGTTATAAAAAGTGGGATAATATTTTGTGATTGTCCCAATGGTGTAACAGGAACATTGGATATTCATCAGTGGGAAGAGTGATAGTTTGTCAAATGTGAGCTATTGACTTTTTAATATATAATATTCAGATTGCATATATCCTTACATTATAGGTAATTTACTCAAGAACAAAGAAGTACAATGATCACTAAAATGTTGAATTGCTTGTAAGTATGTCTATTAATTTAAGCATTTGTCATGACCAATAAAGTTCTTTTCCCTAAACAATTATCTAATGAAACCCTGAAAGCTCCTTTGTAAACTGGAACTGATACCCAGAAGAAAATGAGTTTTTAGGGGGGAAAACATAACTTAGTGTTTTCCAATTTATTGTGTGACATGCCATGGGGAATAGCTTACAACAATCAAACTTTTATATTTATATTTTTCATAGAATCCATCCATACCATACCACCAGCAGCATCCACAAGGGAGTTTAAAGTAAAGATGGTGGTCACAAGCCAGTGATTGAAGCCCCACCCTTTTAAATATACATGAAACATAAGCAGACATATAAAAGGGGAAGGGTTTCCATAGCACAGTTGCAAATGCCATTGTCATTTCTACAGATGTCCCTGTATGCAGCCCCATTCTCTTGTTTAGCTTAATGTCACAGGGATCTCTAGAGGCAACAAAGGGAAGAGACAAATAAAGAAATGTATATTGTGGCACTGGGATGCAAACTCCACCCCTTTTGTACACAACATTTAATTCAAGTCCATAAGGGATGGAGCTTTGGCTGTGAAATCACAATGAATGTTTCATAATTTTAACAAAATCTTGGCTTGTGGCAGATGTCCCTTCTTTCTGTATCTAAGAGAGCTAGATATATAATTTAAAAACATTTTTATATAAAAAAAATACATGGCAAATATATATGAAGGGAAGTTTGTAAGGGATGTGCTAATGTGAGAGAAATAGAGAGATATAAACTTACAAGGATCCAGTGTAACTATACCAAGGAAATAAATTCTGGAGGCCTTTTCCTGCAAATACCATGTTTCTAAAAAGATAGCTCAAACTACAATTTATAATGTAAGAAATTTATTGTGGCAGATTTATGAAATTAAAATAAAGAACAAAACAGCAGCTAGATTATTTGTAATGTGCATTTGAATCAGTGATGTTTATAGGAATTCCTTAGGCTACAGAAAATTTGAAAGAAAATGACATTTGTGGCAACTGTAGCATTTTATGCCTTCTTCTTGTTGTTTTACTATCTACATTGGAGAGAGGGCGATTCAGTGAAACAGTGAGGGAAGTACAATCAAACCCTTTTCTTGGCAAGCATTTCCCAAAATTAGACATACTCTAGACACCCACTGTTTTTCTCTACACAAAAGTTCATACTTCTAAACATTAACTTTGGAAGAAATCTGAAACAATATTTTGAATGTACAACCCTTACCAGATAAAGCTCCTGACCAAAACTGTTACTGTGTTGATCAGTAAAGAACACAAGTGGGGTAGCTATGGCTCTCCAGATGTTGTTAGGATAAATCCCATCACATTAAGCCACACTGCCCAGTAGTGAGTCACACAGAGGTTTATTTAGAATACCACAGATTGAAGATTCTTCTGCATCCCAGGCTAACAGGATTTTCAATTTACTATGGTATGCTATGAATAGCAACAACAACAACAGGCCTTGATTCAACCCTAGCAAAACCAAGTTGGTGTGAGTTTTAAGCCCTCCCCCCCCAGATCTGGACAGTTTCCATATTTAACTCTTAATAGTTCTGCATTGTTGCAATCAAAGCTAGTGTACACTTTGAGGATCCTCTTGGACTCACAGATCTACTGAAAATCACAACCAGGAAGACCTCTGCACAGGTTCATCTTATGCAGCAACTGTCCCTGTTCCTGAACCAGGAAGTCTCACTCATGGTGATTCATTCCATAATCACCTCTCATTTGGATTACTATAATGCACTGTACATGGGGTGGTCCTTGAAGAGTATTTGGAAACTACAGTTGGTCTGGAATGCAGCAGCCCAGGCATTTTTTCACTTCTTCATTATGCCTATATAACACCACTACTCTGTAAGCTGCACTAGCTCCCAGTGGGCATCTGGGTGCAATACAAGGAGCTAGTCATCACCTAGAGTGCCCTACATGGCATAGTCTCCCATCATCTCTGCTTACCCCATGAGTTCCAGCAAGGGCATGCCACGCATTCCTTCTATGAAATAATGTCATCTTGTCAGATCCAGGAATCATGCCTTCTTTGTTGAGATGCCTGCTCTGTGTAACAGCATCCCTGTAGAGATCTGGATAGCCTCAACCCTGTCAGACTTTCTCAAGACACTAAAGACCTGGCTGTTTTCCCAGGCATTTGGACTAGCAGGTTAAGTGAGCTCTGCCAGCTAATGTTATTTATATTGTAAGTTGGATATCCTTTTAATGACCTTGGACATATATCATTTGGATTGTTGTTTGAATCACTGGCTATAATTTGTACACTACCCAGAATAACTTTTGCTATGAGATGGGCAGCCATACAAATTGTTCAAATAAATAAATATTTATATATAGTATAATTTTATTAATATTTATTAATAATAACTATATTATTATATATCAATTATATATTAATGATGGAATTATACATTGTCCCTATGATTAATTAAATCTTGATGGTGGAGTAGGAGCCAATATTCAAATTAAAAATATTAAAAATTGTTTTTAAAGATATTAAAAATCCATATACTTAATCTCTTCAAAGTGCTTTTGAAGAAACAAAGTCCCAACACAGCTTTCAAAAATCAGGGTGAGTATAATTCTCCACTTTGATAGATGGGGCTTCTGCGCATATGCGTAGCACGTGCTCCAAAGGCCTGTTCAGTATTAATAATGATAACTTGTTGAAATTCTGGACTCTCTTGGTTCAATCAATCGACTGTTGATTTTAATAAAATACATTTATAAGCAAATGTTATGTTAATTGTGGCTATTTAGAAACAGTGGATTTCAGCTTAAAGACACAGCGACAACAATCTTTGAAATAGCTTTAGAAAGAGGATTTTTTTTTTTCCTTTTGGAAAAATGAAATGTACCAATATAAAATATAGTAATGATTCATACAGATGCATGTTGAGACAGAAGTGTGTGTATACACACATAGAAACACACTTTCTAAATTGCCATTCATGGCTTCCAATATTTTAGTTTGTTCTCATGTATGCTTATTTATTACACTTATATTCTGTCTTTCCTCCAGAATTTGAAGGGAGTGTGTAATGCATTCCCCTCCATTTTTATTCTGACAATGTCCCCTGTGAAGTCCATTAATTTGGGACAATCTCCAGGAAGATATATGACTCTGTACAGGTTTGTTTTTGTTTTTCAATATTAACGTATCACTCTAATCATTACTGGCTTCCTACTCTTGTATAGTGAATATGTGCTTGCTATCCCTACTTCCAAACTCTATGTAATTATCTTTTGACAAAAATACATTCTACAAGGGAATGGGGAGATAAATTTTTTGGTTCACTTTTGAATGCTAACTTACCCAATGTATTCCTCCCAGTCATATCTGTAATGAATTTAGACATTGGCAGAATGTAGCTAAGAGTTATTTCTTCTCTTTTCTAAGGAAAAAAAAATGTAAAATTCAAATTTTCAGATTCACCCAGCCTTACCTCTATGTATGAACAAATGTATGCAACTAGACCCTTAGGCTATATAGTTAAGGAGCCTTAATTATGTCAGCATTTCCAACTAAACGCACAGAAATATCAAGGGGAATCTTTTTCTTTTCTTTTCTTTTCTTTTCTTTTCTTTTTTCTTTTCTTTTCTTTTCTCAAAATTTTGGTACATATACAGAACAAAGGGGAGTATAGTACTTCTAAGAAAGTAGGTCAAAGGTTCAGAAATTTCATGAAATAGTAACATATAATGATTTACGTTCAGTGATAATTAACAATAGAAGCAGATGGATTGATTTCCCAAGGTTGAGAATGTATCCTTAACTGAAACTATACTTTTCTAATGTAAATTAACCCCCCCTTTTTTTTCTTAAAAGGAACTATGAAGAAAATGTTTGTTTACTATTTATATTGTTGGCAACATTTTACTTAAACTCAGAAGAAAAAATGTGCTATATAGAGCTGTGCAAATATTTGAAGAGATGCTTCAGTATGACAAAAGTTGGATTGAATCACTCCACTGAAGCATATTTGTAAAACAAAGCAAGGATTTGATTTGAAATAGCAAACTGTAGCTTCAAAGCCCTTTGTAACTTTTCCAAGTGTTTCAAAGATTCAATAACTTTTCTTCTATTCTGTGGCTAAATGATGTAGTGTTAAGTGGAACTCTGTGTTTTTGACCACCCATTGATTAAACTTTACTTGTACGTTATGTATGACTAATGCAGTTTTGAGTCACTCAGCTATCAGCGAAGGGTCCCAGGCTAATACTTGAATATCCTGGCCTAAATGTGGAGTAAGTCAAAGGCTGTGAACACTACTTTTTATATACCATTCTTTCTCTGTGGCTTGTCTCCTTTTATGCCACTATGCAATTTCCTTTTGTTGCCTCTGCTACCTTTGTAGCATATAATATTGTCATCAAGCCACAACTCAGACGCCAGACTCCTACCAATATTGAGTGGTATTGAGGATGGGCCAAGCTGATTAAGTAGCAATGTTAACCCTCCAGGCACCTCAAAGATGATAGAGATACTTTAATCTATAAAGACCAAGTCAAAGTGTCTGTCCACTATGGCCTCTCACTGAAGTGATAATGTACTCCTTCCCAGATGTGGCAAATTGTCAGCTAGTTATTGCAACTTTACTAGCACTCTAGAAAACCTAGGAATCAGAGGTGACAAAACATAACACCACAGAGGTCAGGATGAATTGTGAACCCTTTGATTCTCATAAGTGTCATGTGACTCTATTAACTATTAACTGTGTAATTTGGTTTAGTTACTGGTATTGTATGAGAACTCCTTCTTTAATTTTGGAATCCATCTAGAGCAGCATTTCTTAACCTTGGCAACTTTAAGATGGGTGGACTTCAACTTTCAGAATTCTGGGAGATGATGTCCACCTGTCTTAAAGTTGCCAAGGTTGAGAAACAGTAACCTAGAGCTGCTGTATTTGGGGTAAGCATGAGATTTGGCAAAAGCCTGAATAAATAGGCAAAATGAGGTTATTTGGAGCAGTTTCATTTAGCATGGTCAGAACAGCTGGGAGAGAACTCTTTCTGTCCTGATTCTGGGTCTCTACAAAGCTCTGCTTCCAGTTTGTTTTTTCAAAGCTCTGGTATGCCCTGGAATGTGCTAGCAACTGCACTAAAACAAACCAACACATTAACCAACACAGGCCACATTAGAGAGCAATGAAAGAATGAATAAAATTTGGTGATCTGATTATTATTGATTACCTTAATTATGGTGTCTTGTATGGTTGAAGAACCATGAGGTTGACAAAACTAATTAGTATTACCATTTGCTTCATCTCATTACTGTCCATGGACTCATCCTGTGCAACTGGATGATGACGTTTTGGGTGTTATCTAGGTGGCCTGGATAATACCCAATTTATTTTTATAGCTAAAATCAGTGACTTTATTCTTGTTATTTTATTCTCTGACAATCAGCTCTACCATGTTCAGGAACAAGATAATTTACAAATATCCAACTTCTAATTCTCTTCCTTTCAAACAAAACAGTTCCACTGTATCTTTCTGAATTTTGACAAAGCCATTTTCCACCAGTTCTACAGATTGCTACCATTTGTATAAATTGCATTTTTTTAAAAATCCCAAGACAGAAACATTATAGTTGTATTAAAACATGTTTTTGAAAGGAACTTAGCCTCAAAATCATTAATTTTTTATGAAGTTTGATGAGCTTCATCTTATAAATGCTAACCTGGACAAAAATTTCACTTAATTCTGGTAAAACAAGTGCATCTGTTTCTACTACTATTTCTTTATTTTTTCCCCTATAGTAAACTATAGAAAAATAGAGTTCTTATTTTCAAAATTTCACTCAGGATACAGGCACTAAGTTGATCAATTTTCATAGTGATCTAAACATAATAAGATGTTTCCTAATTTTTTTTACCACTATTTACCACAATCTTTCTTCACCACTATTCTATATCCATATTCACCAAAAAGCGTCTCAAATCTTGGAGTGAAATCTGATAAAAATTTCTGGAGAGGACAATGTGAGAAGGGTTTTGGAGAGGGTATACAACAATTGAGTAGAAATGTTCTTTTAAAAATGCATGGAAGCATAATCAAATACAGGAATAAAAGAAAATTATATTCTCTTGGCTTAAGTGCTACATGCACACAACTGAGTCAGGTCTCATTGACTCATGATGGTAAATATGATCAGAAACAACAAAACCAGATTGTGACATTTATTTAACAATCTTTGTTAACTTGATTCACAAATATTTATAAAAGAAACCCCCTCACACATAGTAGAACAGATTTTCCATATTATATTTTGACTTTGACACACTCCTCTGCTCTTTAGGTGGAAGAATTAGTTTGAACTATGATTTGGTTTCTTAAATATACTAACAAGATATTATCAATGGTTGATACAATTAATATAAATAACAATTTGCTCAACTCTGTATGATTCACAGAATGTATTTCCCTGACTGGCAAAATTATGCAAAATTATGAAACTATTTAAAAAAGTTATTTGGTCTGAGATAAGCATTTTTCCCCCCCAATATATTCTGCATGTCACATGTCCAAAAGCAACCTGGAAGAAACCACTTTCCAGCCTAAATATGTAGTTCAACCATATTCTAGGGTAGCAGATGAATTTAACAAGCCACTAAAAATTATGTCTGTTAGGGAGGTAGGACCTCTGCCATTTCCCAGTCACTAAATTAATTGTACATTAGAATGGAGACAGCTCTGTAATTTCTAGATCTCAAAGTCCCAATTTAAAGAAAATAGGAGTATGCTATGCAAAAATAAAAACAAATAGGAATTGATACTTTGTTATAGTCAGTATAATGGAATCAGAAAGAAGGGGAGATCAGGGATGGTTTCCTACTTTTCTTATTCCAGGGCTTTTTAAGAAAGAAAGAAAGAAAGAAAGAAAGAAAGAAAGAAAGAAAGAAAGAAAGAAAGAAAGGAAGGAAGGAAGGAAGGAAGGAAGGAAGGAAGGAAGGAAGGAAGGAAGGAAGGAAGGAAGGAAGGAAGGAAGGAAGGAAGGAAGAGGAGGAGGAGGAGGAGGAGGAGGAGGAGGAGGAGGAGGTGGTGGTGGTGGTGGTGGTGGTGGTGGTGGTGGTGCAAGGAATGGAGAAAAAGGCTATGTGAAACACAGGAAGGACTGCTCGATATATTCATTCTTTGAGTCACAAGACATACAGAAGAAAAGATAAAGGGGGTGACATTTGAAAGCGGTTTAATAATGAAGTATTTTAAAGAGCACACATTGCTATCCAGCTTTCTCAAATGCAGCATTTAAATTGCACAAAATTGGTCTATATTATCTTCCTTTCATCTTATTCTAGCATATTTGAAACAATACTTTTACATGAATTAATAGAGAGCTATTACCTATAAGGAGCTAAAAATAAAGACTTAGTGTACAAGAACACATCCACACAGTTTCACTGGCAACAATGTGGAAGTGGTTTGGCACTGCCTTCTTTTGGAACATTTATTTATTTATTTATTTTTTACTTCCCAGTTCAGCCTGGAGGTCTAACATCCAAATGCTAACCAAGCCTGACCCTACTTAGTTTTTAACATCAGCCAAGGTTGAATAGATGTAATGTGCAGTCTGGTCAATTAAGGCCTCTCCAAACATGTAGGAGATGTCCAGGGTCCATTTATATATCTATAGAACGGCAGTTTTCATTTGTGTGCCATGAAAGGTCCTCAGGTATGCTGTATCAGTAAGTCACAAGTCCATGACAGGAAGTGCTGGGACAGAACCCCATCTCCATGGCATGCCTCCATTTCTTCTCCTGAGTCCCAGCAACCTGTGACAATAAGGGATTTCCAGTTTTGTCACCTGGAAGTCCCACCTATGAGATGTGCCGTGAGATGGAAAAGGTTGAAAACTACTGCTTTAGAGAGCTCTTTCAAACAAATGTCAAATGGGTATTCAGTAATATGGAAGTAAAGTGCAGATAGCTCATCTAACCCTACAATCTTCTCAGTACATTCATACAAAGCTTAGATAGTTTTTTTAAAGTATTTTTTATCCCACCTTTATTATTTTTATAAATAACTCAAGGTGGCAAACATACCTGATACTCCTTCCTCCTCCTATTTTCTCCACAATAACAACAACCCTGTAAGGTGAGTTGGACTGAGAGAGAGTGACTGGCCCAGAGTCACCCAGCCGGCTTTCATGCCTAAGACAGAACTAGAGCTCAGAGTCACCTCTTTTCTAGCCTGGTGCCTTAACCACTAGACCAAACTGGCTCTCCTGCTGAGTTGATTTTATTCATTCAAGCTTCATTCCTATCCTATTTTTGGTCTCCACTTATTGGGGAGTTTAGGACTGGGTAGCAGCTTCTGTGAAATGGGAGAAGGCCAGCAGATTTTCTGCCTTCATTATCTATGCTTATTGTATTTCAAAATTGAATAAGTTGCTATCTGCACAGTGAAAGAAGCAGGGTGGAAAATGCTCAAACAACTTGCTATTTTATTCCATCATAGGTGCTCACTGGTGTTCCAAAAGCCATTGAGTGAGGTCTTAGAAGGTATTGATTTTCCCATGCAACAAATACAGTCATTTCCCTATCTGGAAGCATATACTGTATATCTCACACTTCCTCAGAAAGCTTGCACTATCAGAGATGGTGAATGAAGTGCTTTCCTACTCCTTTTGCTGTCTTCCACTGCTTCCTTACTTCCTTGACTGTCTCTTAACTGTATCTGCTCCTGCTATCTCTAGTTATGCTAAGTAGATTAGAGGTCAGTCTGTGAAAAAAAATGTGAGATGTGTTTATACATTGCTGTAAAAGTAAATATTTTTTAAGCCCTTAATTGTAATGACAATTAGTTTCTTGGATGGATTAGAGTCTTAATGCGTTCTGCAGGACTGGGCAAAAAAGAATGATGGATTAATTTAAAAATTGTTCTGGGGGGTTATTTCATTTCTTTCCTCTTGACCATACCTGTTAGATTTTTAATAAAACATTTAAAGCTTATAATGTCAAAATTAACATGATGGATTATAACAGTATAAAAAAAATCAGTGCTTTTTATCAGGTCACTAACCAAGGTAGAACAAAAATTTAAAGCAAGAAACAGAATGTTGTAAGATCCATTAGGTTTTATAGGGTCAAAACATGCTTAAATAGGCATTAAGCCAATGAACTAGAGGGGTCATCAAATATGCATGAAATAAAATGTGCGAGCATTTCATACTTCACTATTCTAGATTAAATGTGCATTACTAATTTATAGGAAATATTGTTGTCTATCTTCATTTTCTGAAATTGGTGATTGGTCCTCTGAAGGCACTTTTTATTATTCTGTATATAGCAATTCTTTAGATCTGTTTCATCACCAAAGCTAGAAAATGAAGAAACTGCTACTATAATTGGAGAGGACAATTTATGCTTTGTTGCCAACCAATGGTGTCTTGATCCTAAAATATCAGAAGCTTCTTAGTCAAAAAAATGCCTTTAGCCTGATTCTATACTATCAAACATTTAAGTGATTAAAATTGTCATGCGGGTTAAAGTTAGTGTCATCTGGTTAGAAAGAGCACAACTATATTTGCTGATTGGCATCTCATATTTCTATCTTACAAGAGGTTTTAAAAATGATTTCTAAGGAAAACGTAGACTTTCTCATCTAGAAAGTAAGAGTGGCCACCTTGTACTTTTTCCATTTCTGTGGGTTAAGCAGATTCCATTAAATCTCACTCTATGAAAATGTTTATATGAAAGCAATCAATTAGAATTTTGTCTTGAATATTACTAGTACTTTCCAACACTAAGTCCATTTGAACTGGTTATAAGAGTCCCTCTTGGATGGACACCTAATCGTTTACATGTTACCTGATTTAAGGAATATTCTGATTTTTATAAGTCCAACTCCCTCTCAGTCTTTGGCATCTATTTTAGTTGTTCTGCTGTTTTCCACTTTTTGCCTATATAGTTGATAACATCAGGATACATCACGGCAGAAGAGACCCACTTTAGTGGTCTGCAGCTTAGTGAAATCATTCTTCACAAATTGTATTAAAGAATCATCATCATCATCATCATCATCATCAAATTGAATGATAAATGATAGATTTGGGTAGACAACCCCACGACTAGACCTGATTTTAACAAGCTTCTAAAAATGAACAATTATTCTTTGACAGGAATAATCTGTTACATCTCAGAGGGACAGAAGCATGCAATAGAAAGAAGAGGGGGGGGGAGAGAGAGAGGGAGAGAGAGAGAGGGTTGGGGAAAGGAAACACTCTCATCCACTTTGGTTCTAGCTTTGCTCACCACTAGCTTTACTCCAATGCCATGTAACTACAATTAAGGAGAAAACTGTTTCCTATCTCTGATATACTATAGATTATCAGAATGTTCTTCTCAACTTCAATATGTTATTCATCAATGACATGTAGTGGTCAGTGAAATTTCATTCTTGATGCAAACACATATTCTCACATGCACCTTGACTGTACATATGGAAGAGACTGCTCTGAGGGGAAATTCAATACAAGTAGTCCTGGCTTAACAAATCTAACTGGGACTGGAATTTCCACTGCTAAGTAAAGTGGTTGCTAGGCAAAACATCACATGACTGCACCACTTAGTAACAGCAGTTCTGGTAGTCCTGGTTGTGGTTGTTAGGCAAGGACCACACCGTCTTTAGGTGTCAGGCTTACCAGGTAGACCAGATAGGAAACTCGACCTGATGACCTAATTCTACTTTATTGTAAGGCTACATGAACAGATTCTTGCAAGTCTGAAAGTACAATTCTCCCCCATCTCCTTTACACCCTGAGAAATTAGGGATGGTCTCTTCTGAGCCTTTTGCCTCACCCACTAACCAGCTAGAGACTATGCTGTTTTTTATCTGACCATTCGCTAGGCAGTGTGTCTGGGCCAAGTCTCCCAAGGTCATTCCCACATACCATTACATTAGGCAAGGACCTCACACTTCTCTTGCCTTGTGTAAACTGCTGGCTCCATCCCACTGCCTCTTCCCTAGCTGGGCCCAGTGAGCTCCCTTCAGCAAATGAGGCTCCTCAGCCCTGCCATACTCACCTCCACTATAACTCCTCCCACCTGTCCCCACATCTTTGCCCTTTTGGACACCCTGCATTCTGCCATGCCTACCACAGCTGCCCCTTATTACCCCTAGTTGACCTTCACCATCTTCTTCCTCCTAATGCTGGCCTGGATTGTAAATCCAGGCCAGTCGCCAAGTGCCCAAATATTGAGCACGTGACTGCAGGGGCACTTCAATGACCATAACTTTGAGGACTGGTCATAACTACCCTTTGTTTGGTGCTGTTGTAACTTCAGTTGCTGAATGAATGGTTGTTAAATGAGGACTACTTGTATGTATTTTCCATGGAATGTATAGAAGCCAGAAGTTGGGTTCTTTACATTCCTATGTTCATAGAATATATCATTTGATATCCTTCCCTCACCCAGTCCTTGTTTAACCAAGGAGAAACTACTGCAGATAGATTTTGTATTTTCTATCTGTTCTCATGTAACTTGATGAATGGGATTTTGAAATTTGATTCAAGAGAATTTTAGTGAAAGCCCTGTAGACTAGAATATAGTACTCTTATTTAATTCTTTATTGTACTTATTTAATTATCAGGTAGCCAGAATTTGTAAGACAATGTTTATCTTTCATTGTACACTAATTTCTCCAGCAGTCAGCATCCTCAACTTTCTCCATTTTCTCACATGAGAAAACAATATCACGGGGGATTTTGTCTCTTGACAGCTTTTATTTTTCCCCAAAATTGAGAATTGGACAACCAGAATGATTCAAAGTCACGAAAAGAAGTGTAGCAGACAACAGCACCATGATCAACAATACACTTTCCACCATCTTCAACAAAGATGTAAACTCATAAATGTTGCCAAGAGAAACTGGAAAGAAAATTTCAGACTGGCAATAAAATAGAAAAACAAAAACCTCTTTTGGAATGAAGGCAGATTTTAGCACGGCATTACAAGAAGCAATTTAAGAAGTTACAG
Organism: Python bivittatus; assembly: GCF_059951505.1. Taxonomy (NCBI): domain Eukaryota; kingdom Metazoa; phylum Chordata; class Lepidosauria; order Squamata; family Pythonidae; genus Python; species Python bivittatus. Next base: position 17,243,127 of record NW_028277035.1, read on the forward strand.
ATATATTAGCATAGGCCATAGAAACATTTTAAAAAAAGGGAAGGGAAGCATGGTGTCCCAGGATAATATTATTCAGAAAGTAGGATCAGAATCATTATGGTTGTTTTCCTCTTGTGATTTCTTGATGTAGAGGGTTGGTTTTGAATGGCTCTGTAGGGGCAGCTATAACTTGGCTAACAATATTTAAATGACTTCCTTAAGTCAACATTTGAGCTACTATTGCATCTCTAGCTCCTTCTGTTTGTGACAGCAGCCCAGCATGTGTTCTTGGCAATATGTCAGGCTCCACTCTGAATTTCCTACCTTGTGTCAGTTTGTGTCACACCTTTCACTGTTAAAAAAAAAAAGGTTCTTGCAGTTAGCAATATACCTGTTAGATCCTTTCTGTTTACAGCAAAACCTTTAAGAAATAAAAAGCTATGCTTAAATGCCTGCCTACCAAATAAGTGGCCTATTTCTTTCACAGGGTAAAGAAAAAAAAAAGGGGGGGTCATTTTTGGCTTCAGATTTCAAGGAAGTATCAGTGACAGGAAGCATATTTCCACATGATCTGCTTTATTCAATATGTTCCCTAACCTGCTAATTATTATCAAATCTGAATTCTGCACAGGAAGTTCAGTTGCTGGTTTGTTTGTTTCTTGTTTGTTTCTTTGTTTGTTTTAAAAAAACAAGACTTTATCCATGAAATCATGTTTTTTTATTTGATTTCGCTAAGACAGTATTGTGACAGCTCCATAATCCCACTTTTTGTTGGTAGATTTCACAGCATGGCCTCTTCAGATTGAGTTCACTAAAAATATATATATATACCTGTTTTTGAGTCAGCTTTGCCCACGTGGGTTACAATAGGAGTGAGAAAGGTGACAGATAACAAATGCTGGCCTGTCTAGCAAATAACAGAAAATGATTGGACAGACTTTTGATAGGAACTCCATCCACAAATAGCACTACTGGTGGGAAGAGCCCACTGGTGACAGGAGAAACCTTACAAGTTTACCCTTAAGAACTGGAACATGAATCACAGTATTGTAAGGGACCTTAAGATATCATTTAGTCCAATTTCCTGCTGAATGCAGGTTATGCAATGAAATATTCCTGAAAGGTGGTTGTCCTGGCTCTGCTTAAATACTTCAAGCCAAGGACAATCCACTGCCAAATAGTCATTGTTCTTAGAAAATTTTATCTGATATTTAGCTAAATTCAACCTCCCTGGAATTTCCATTGATAGTATTAGTCTTTTCTCTTAGAACAATAGAGAACAGCACCGCTCTATCTCCTACCTAAAAATTATTCAGGTATTTGAACATTTCATTAATTTCTCCTATAATCTTTTCTTCTCCTGGCTTAACATCTATGTTCTTTAATAATGGTTCTCTCTGAGATTTGATTTTAACTCCCTTAGTAACGTGATTGGTCTGCTCTCCAGTGTCCTTTTTAAAAAGCAGCACTCAGAATTGGACACACTACTACAAATGCAGATAAGTAATGTAAAATACAGATGACCCATTACTTACTGTGTGCATCTGGATAATGTGCTTCTCTTAATGCAGTCTAAATTGCATTAGTTATTTTTACCAGCCACATTGAAATGCTGACTTACATTCAGCTTATGATCTAAAACTTACACTTTTCAAATACTTACACTTATGCTTTTGATATTCATTGTTCCTAAATGCAAAAGTGGTGTTGTCCATGTTGATTAGTTGATTAGTTTTGTATTGTCTGCAAATGTGTAAACAGCTGCTCTACACCCTTAAGTAGTTGATTGATAAAAATGTGAAAACCAGTGGTTAAGGCACCAGACTAGACAGCAAGAGATTGTGAGTTCTAGTCCCGCTTTAGACATGAAAGCCAGCTGGGAGACTTTAAGCCAGTCACCCTCCCTCAGCCCAACTCACCTCACAGGGTTGTTGTTATTGTGGGGAAAATAGGAGGAGGAGGAAGTATCAGGTATGTTTGCCGTCTTGAGTTATTTATAAAAATAATAAAGGTGGGATTTTAAAAAATCTAAAAAAAAAGCACACATTCATGAACATTTTTAGGAATATATATGTGTGTGTCTGAAGATTCTCTTCCTATGTCCTCACTGACTATGGAGTACGGAACATCAGATCATGAACAAAGCGATATGAATAACTGGAAATTAAATATCCAGGGCTTAATTCATGTAACTGTTCTCAAAAAAAAAAAAAAAAAAACTCACAGAAAGAGCTTTATTCCCTTGTTAGAAAGCTCAATAAAGCAGATTTAATTATTAGTTATACTGTGAGGGACTTGCTCATAACCAATGGTAAGTATACTCCTGAAACTATTGTCATCTACTTTTAATAGCATCCATACAAATAGGGTTGACACATTCCTTTAAAATGATTTTTTTAATTAAAACAAAACAAACATTTGTCCTGTTTAATGCTAAATTCAGGAAGAACTCAGAATTCCCTGTGGGATAGAAAGGAAATGGCCAAGGTCCTGCCTGCTTGTTCTGGGATACTGAGTGGATAGATTTCCCTCGTGCTCAAATACTGCTTGGATTTACAGCTCTCTACTAGGAGCCTGTTGTTGTTATCTACGGACAGACTACAATAATGTTCACCCAATAAGGAAAGAGAGTATTAAATCTATTTTGAGAAATAATAGAATATGGAAAAAATGCAAAATTACCATAGTTTCTGAAAGTCACTGCAAAGTGTTTGGTAAGTTTTAGAAGAAACAATTAAATGCTTTCATTAATACTTTAAACAATTTGTAATTAACCAGTATTGTTTTAGATGCAGGTTATCTGCTAATTAAAGAAGTATTAGATAAATTCTGCCATGTCAGGTCAGAGGGTTGTTACCAATAAAAGGAAGCCAATCATCTAAACTATTAATCTGTTCTTGCTTAGGGCATTTACATAGCTCAAATATCTTAAAGAGTTCTAGACTGAGTTTATTTCTGGAAAATAACCAGTTGATCATAAGGTTATCGCTTATATGTCCAGATAACCCCATCACCACATGCTCAGCTGCAATGCCAGTTACACAATCAGCAGCAAGCAACTGGTCCTCATTTACAAACCAGTTCTTTGAAAATGGCATCCATGAAATTCAAACTAGAATGTCAAATCTTTTGCCAACTTTTATGATGCGCTAATTTGTTTCAGTGAATGCAAATAATCTCAACTATTTATTTATTTATTGCATCATGGAGAGGAAGATTGAATATTTATTTTAATTATATGTTAAATTCCTACCATGCAGCTATACCATGCAGTATTAAATAAATACTGTTTTATCTAGTCTTTCACTTTTTAAACAGGAAACCATTGTAGTAAAAAGGCTTATGAGTTGGACTATGACTGGGGAGGCCCAGGTTGAAATCTCCCTCAGCTCTGGAAATGTGGTGGGTAACTTTGGGCCAGCCTCTCCCTCGGCCTTACAAAAGCATCCTTAAATTCTTGGGAAAAATGGTGAGTATATCAACAACTGCTAGACTTTCTCCGTGGTTTACCATAAAAACAAATCTAAAATGAAGAGATTAAAAACAATTTAAAAAGCTATCAAGGCCAATTAAATCAAGGAAAATATTAAATTAATAATGAATCAACAAAGCCTGTTGATTTGTGCCCCAAAGTGTCCCAAAAAGCTTACTAGGCAGGGAATGCATTTTGAAGAACTGGGGCTGTGGACAGAAAGGGCAGTAACTTGAGTCATCTCCCAGTGAGTTTGAGAAAACTGTAGGCAAACCCCCTTAAGGTTTGCCTTAATTGTAGAACTCCATGTAGAAGTATAGAGATAAATAAATAAAAGAAATATCCATTTTGATCTAACAAATACATATGAAGTCAAGTGGACTAAGAGACATTGATCTGACAATGTAGTTAATCACTTACTTATTATATTTTTAGTTCACCTCATAGCAAACATTGGCTGGGAAAATTACATAAGACAAAAATAATGAAAACAATACATGATAAAATGAATAATTATAGTAATCAGAAGAACAATATAGATGACATAAAAGAACCATTTCAGTACTCTGAAGATTTAAAACCTAACACTAGTTACAGAGAACAATGTTAAAATGAGTATATAATTCCAAAAGACATAATATTTGAAATATTCTTTTCTTCCAAATGAATCTGTTACATCTCAGGTGATAACAACCCCAAATTTCTACACTTCATTAATTTCTATTTGCTAGTTTAGTTATGTGATATTTCTGAAATATGTTGATGAAAGATACAGCTGCTCTTCTGCTGTATAGAGGTAATAAAGTACAGTTTCAGTGTTTTCATTCTGACCTATATTTTGGCTCTATCACCCCATAGATTGTTCATTATGAGACTTCAGGAACAGAGGGGCAGTACAGGTGTTCTGGACTCAACGTCAGGATTCAGAGAGAGCCACATGCAGCCCACAGGATCCTATGTCTGGCCCACACCAGACACAGAAATTGGTATAAAGAGTGGTGCCCATAGGTAAGCTTCCTAGGATGTACTGGCTTGAAGTCATATCCAGATGTTCACTGGAACATCTCACTGAAAGTTTATATGTGCACCAGAACTATTGCAGTAGCAAAAATCAACATAAAACCAGGTGGTTAAAATATCCTGTATTGGGAATGAGCGTATGGAGATGCAGCCATGCAGTACACATGCATAGATGCATACCTCAGGTAAATATACACAACTGATCTGGAAAGGTCTGGATTTCTTAGACATTAGGGAATGAGTCGTGGCAAGTGAAATTTGTACAAAAGGGACTAAAATACTGGGGCAGACTGGGGCAACTGGCCAAGAGGATGTAATAGGCACATTTAAAGGCGGATGCCATAATTCTAGTCATACACTTCATAAAATGTAGTAGGAGTTCTACTTGTGAGCATTGCCCCAACCCTACATTTGCAGAACCCCAGTTATGAGATCCTATTTGTGGTCAAGCAAACCTACATGTAACTTTGATTCCAATTTTATTATTCAGGTCAGAGGCCCGGAAGGCAAGGCCTACTTTGTGCAGGACTAAAAGGGTAGGGCTGCCTCATTTCCTTGTGCTCTTTGGCTCTAGGAAACACCTCTTCTCTCACAGCTAAAACCTAGGGTGAGCTGACACAGCTGGCATCAGGTTCAAGATGAATAAAAGGGAGCACTTTTTTCTTGCAATACAGAGTAGATTGTGGAATTTTTCACAATGTGATGAAGACCAGCTTTAAATAAGAACAAGACCATTGATGTCTCTTAGTAAAGACATACAGCTATGCATAAGGTTACACATCATTTCCAGAATCAAAAACAACATATCTCTGGATGTCAATTCCTGGAATAAAATAGTAGAAGAATACTACTGTTCTCATGTCCAGCTCATGAGATTTTATAGGAATCTAGCTGACCATTGTAAGAAACAGGATCCCTTTGATCTCAGCTGGAAAGACTGTATTTATGTTCTTGTGTGGCATAATAGCTGTGAACCAATGCCAAATAGAGTTAGATTAATAAAGCTGAAATGAGAATGATTATGCTAATATGAAATTAATATGCTTTCTGACAGAGTGATTACCCAAACATAGTAGTAAAGGAATGGAGCATCTAAACAGCATGCAACTTGCAAGGAAATGAAGTTATGCAGTTAAAATGTCACTAATTAACCCAGAGAAGAGGAAATATAGCTCACAGTTTAAAATGTAGTAAACAGTATGCTGGAATTTAACTATATAATCAAAGGAGAGTAATAAGCATAGAAACCAATGCAATTATCAGCCCTTTCAATTAACAAAATACCTTAGTGTCTTTTCTAAACTCAGCTTCACCCTGTCAGTTGGGTGACTTTGATATGCACTGTTTTGGGATTGTTTTTAATTTGTTTGTAAGCCATCCAGAGCCATACCCAGACAGCTGGGTAGCCATACAAGTTGAAATGAATACATGTGCTATTTTTCTATTAGAAAAGTCAATTTATAAGATAGAATTTAACTGGAAATGTTATACAAGAAATTGATCGATACCATGAAAAAACTAATTTCTATACATGGGGAAGAGAGATGGAAGCAGTTGATTATCATGAACTGTTAGCACATATTACTGCACGTGGAAGAAATTAATTTGATTATTAAAAGGAAGTATTTTATGGAAGGGGATGCCGGTTATGGTGCAAAGTTAAATGTGCCTTCTCAAAAGTAAGTATCATTAAGTTCAGTGGAGCTTTTTCCCAGGTAAGTGAGAACAGCACTGCAGTCAAATTAGCTGATTATAAATCAACATTCAACAGCTGGACAAGTCTGCAAGTTTCCAGGTGTGCTTTCAGCAGGTGGCCGCTTTCAATTCTTTGAATTAATATAGTAGCAGTAGAATTCTCCCCAAGATTACCATTTTGACAAACGCTGTCAGCAAAGGTGACCCTCAGGCTACAAATACAAGTATCACTTTAGTTAAACCAGATTTTAAAATGTCATTTTAGCCTATATATTTCCCAAAACAGCATCAATACTCTTAAGAGCATAGATGCATAATTTTAGCCCATAACATTGAATTAATAAATTATTGGGCCATCAAGGCAGACCTAAGAAAAAATGCAAACACTATGTAAAAGCATAAATAAAATCTTTCCATAGGTAAGAATTATTGCATTTTTGCAAGTTTGTTTTGTCAGGATGGGGGAGCTTCATTGGTACCGTAGCCAATGATGCAACAGTTCCCAAAGCTAAAGAAAAGCTATCATTCTATAAAGTGTCTGTCTATGGGAATGTGATTCCCGTAAATATACCATTGTGTATAAATTATGGAATATTCAGGCTAGCCAATATCCACATTTTATTCATAGGCATCTGGGGGGTGGGGGTAGAGGGAAACAGGCACAAGTGAAGAAATATATGTCATAAGGTTGTGATGCATAGTCTGCCCTTAAGTACTTGTGCAGACCTCACAACCTAAGTACAAAATGACAGAGTTTGTGTTATGATGTCATGATGCAAGTTTCATCCTTTTGACATCACCGTGGTTAGAAACAGACACTACGATGTTTTGGTGGAAAAGATCCACTTTTTTCAGTGGGCCTTTGTGAAATAAGCTTGCTTAGGACTGAAGCCCTCAACTGATAATCACTGGCCAAAGATTGGTTCAAACAATTGGTATGTTCATTTTTGTTCATATCTACATGTGAACATAGGGAATAATTTATCTCCTGTAAGAACCACCTTTTGTGTGCTATAAATGGCGCAGTCACATTATTCTCTAAATTATATCACTAGCGGCTGTTAAATATTTATATACCTACTGTTATGAACAAATCATTTTTTCAGTCTATTTCATGGGTACAAATTATTTATCAGGACACCATTAATTATTAAAATTTCCCTGGTGCCATACTTGAATTAATAATTCAAATTCATATAATTATCTATTATATCATAGAAGTATGATTTAGCTTCATTTGTTATCAGTAGTACAAACAGGAAGTCTATCGCAGGCTGTAAATACACATAAGGCATGATAGCCATCACTAATAACCCTCCACTGGTTTATAAAATCAAGATCGTGCTGAGCTACTTTGCCAGTTTAATATCTCTACCATATAATTGTAATACCAGTGAAACTCTGTGGACTTCTGGATGCCTTTGTTCACTGGCCATTCTCATGTAATGTAGATTTCTGCAGGCACCTTTTCAGGAACACCAACCATCTCATTAGAAACATCAATGCATGCCCCAGCTAAACAAAATGCACAGACCCCTAATTTAAACCCCTAAGTTATTATATATCCCCAAAAGGCAAAGTTGCTTCTCTATGAACAGATTTGTTACCATCTGTAATGGAATAGGAAAAAAAAAAGTGCTTATGAAGTTTAAACTGACTTACCTGTAGTTTGATCATATGTTCTGCAGAGCAATAACAGCAGCAAAGCCTTGGGCTTTTCATAATGATTCAAGGAAGTGGTTGTAATTTCCTTGTTCATTGGCAAAATGACTTCACTGTGCAAGAGAAGGCTCAGAGCAGTGAAATTGTATCAGGCAAGAAACAGCACATCCCCAAAACCTATTGAACATGCTTGCCACTCCAATGCTTGGGTGTAAGATTATGCTGATAATTTATGAGAGTGAGGGGAAATGGGCTAATACAAAGGATATATATGTCTGAATGGCCCTATTTCAGTTAACTAGCACAACACTGTAAATAACACTAAAGGGTCAATCTGTCCTTGACTAATACCAATATTTCTTGTATGCAATCAAATTTTATGCTTTTGCTAACATAACAACTTTTTATGGAAGGAATGTGGGGTGGGGGTGGGGGTGGGGGTGGGGGGCTAATCAGCCAAACTCCCAGAGCAGATTTATTTGCATATATATGACTGCCCCTCTCACTAAAGTGACTCTGGCTGGTGAATAGAATTTTAAATTAAAACAACTACATAAGTAACATATATACATATACACACATACATACATATACACACACAGTACTGTGCAAAAATTTTAGGCAGGTATGAACAAATGCTGTAAAATAAGAATGCTTTCAAAATTATATATTGCAATTGTTTATGTTTATCAATTTACAAAATGCAAAGTGAACAAACAGAAGAGAAATCTAAATCAAATCAATATTTGGTGTGACTACCCTTTGGCTTCAAACCAGCATCAATTCTTACACTTGTACACTTGCACAAAGTCAGGGATCTTGTAGGATTAGAGTCAGGTGTATGATTAACCATTATACCAAGCAGGTGCTAATGGTCATCAATCATTACTGAAACAGAAACAGCTGTGTAGGAGGCTTAAAAGTGGGTGAGGAAGAGCCAAACTCCGCTACTAAGGTGAGGTTGTGGAAGACAGTTTCTTGTTACAGGTCATACACCATGGCGTGACTGAGCACAGCAACAAGACCCAAGGTAGTTATACTGCATCAGCAAGGTGTCTCCTAGGCAAAAATTTCAAAGGAGACTGGGGTTCCAAGATGTGCTGTTCAAGCTCTTTTGAAGAAGCACAAAGAAATGGGCAACACTGAGCACCATAGATGCAGTGGTCAGCTAAGGAAACTTAATGCAGCAGATGGAAGACACATCATGCTTATTTCTCTTTGACATCAGAAGATGTCCAGCACTACCATCAGCACAGACCTGGTGGAAACCAGTGGGATTTTGTTTATAAAATTAAAGGGTATGTCTAGCTCTTGTATGTTCATAATTAGCCATTAGATCATCTAATTTATTTATAGCATCAGGGGTCTCCTCAGGGTCAAAAAAGTCAAGATGCTAGCTGCAACAAAAATACTGGCAGAGCTTTGATCTTGATTTTTTTTTTTTTTTTTACCACCCTCTACGGACACTCCTGAATAAAGTCTACTTTTTTGTCTCTTGAAATAAACATTCCCTGTATCACTGCTTTTATAGTGTACCATTAAACTATTAATTGTATATACTTCTAGGAAAAAATAATCTGCAGTCTCCTTTTCTACAGTTCATAATATCCTGTCACTTGAGCAGTGATTCTAGTATATTATTATGGTGAGATTTACCTTTAATTTCCTAAAATGTTTTCAGGTGTGTATGTTTGTGTCTCTGAGTCTATAATCTATCTTTGCTATTTGCAATCAGTAACAATAGTTGATAGCAGTTGTGACGTTTTTTAAAAAAAATAACTTAGAAAATCCAATGCAATTTATTCAGTTTTCCAAATGTGTTGAAATCATCAAATTAGATCAAATCTGAGCCATTGTGCATACTCCCAATTAAAATAAAGCCTCTCCCTGAAAAGAACCTATAGGGCTTCTATTAGTCAAAATAGACAGCCTTGGGCTAGATAGACAGACTGTCCTGGTCTTGCTCTTGTGTTCCTCTATATATGGAGGTCCTTTGTGAAATCTGCCTTTGATAAGAATTCAGTGATGATTCTTCAAGAGCTACCCATCCTCCCTAATGAGTTATTGGATTTGGTTTGCATAATAAATGTCATACTTTTCTAGGAATTGTTTACTTGGGGCTGGAGATAGCTATTATTTTTTCTGTTTCTTTTTCTTTTATCAACAGAAGGATTTTACAAGTTGGGCTAATTAAAATACAAAGGGGGTTAGTTTTAAAGGGTTTATTCCCTTTCAAATGCTTTAACTTCAGCACTACAGCATATGCAAATACTCACTCCAGTAGTAATATTTAAAATATTCTTTTCTCTTATTCTCTAGTTGGCTATTTTTACATTTACCTGAGTGATCTTAGTTGCATTCTAGTTTATTCCACAGAAAATAAACTTAGTATAAAATTAAATTAGACTTTCCAAAGAGTCTGTTCTGAATTCTGAACAATAGACTTTCAAAATTAGCACTTGGCCTTCTAACAAGATCCAGTCTGACACATAAGAATATAAGATATATATATATTACCTAATATATAGATAAGAATAATAATTATATATATATATATATATGAATATATATATGAATATATATATATATGAATATATATATATACTTCCAGGAGTTTTAACTTCTGCTTCCTGTGGGGGGGGACCCTAAAATAAAAAGTGAAATAACATTTTGTCTTGGAATTGTTCAATGTACTTTGTACATGAGCTAGCACACAGACAATGTTTTCCTTAGGCTTATAATTGTGCTTTCTTTAATTGGAGGTCTTTGATAGAGCCTTTTATTCTTTTAACCTTTTTTCATCCATGCTGGATTAGTATACAAGTGAGAATAATTTTAATGGCTTACCAAGCAAGAGGCCACATGGGATGCTTTTGGACACTGTGATCTACTGTGATGAGAAGTTGAGTTGAAGGCAATATGTTTATCTTTTTAATTTGAAGATTATGTTGAAATTGAAACACATTCTCCAAGGTGAATAACAAGCACTTTGGTTGCAGTACTTAACCTTAGCTGTGAGTTAACATTAATTACCTGGCATACTTGTATCTATCTGCTCTACATAGATTGTAAAACAATAGCTCTCAAACAATTGTACATAGACCTCTAGTGAAATAGCATGATCTTTATTGGTACTTTCATCAAGCTGACAATGAGGGTACATTTAAAACAAGAAGCCCCAATAGCATCCTGGCAATCATTAATTGACTAATTGAGCATGTCTACATCTCCATGCAGAACTCTCTAGTTAGGGCAGCTGAGAATGTGTGTTAGGTTCTTCTTCCACCAGATATTTCTCTATGGAAATAAACTATATTTAAAGTTGTGATATGATTAAATTAAATGAACTTAATCACTGGATGGCGATGACGACTTTTCCATAAAAAAAAAAAAAAACAGACAACTAAATACAAATGAACACCCACCATCAATTAGGAAAGATAGATTGTATTTTCAAACACTCAAGCATGGAAAATAAAGTCAAAACATCTTCAGAGGTTAGAAATCACTCTGGATTCAGCCAGATTGTAGACAATATATATGGTATTAAATACATACTGTGAAAATATTTGAAGTTGCTACCAGCAATCAGGCTTGGTGTTCACCTGGACTGGGGGAACTGAAAGCATGGTCAAGGAGAAGCAAAAGCACCCATAAACAGAACCAGCCATATATTTAGTCTGTTTTTCCCTCTCTTGCAAAGCCTGAAATCTTTATTCGTGATGGACCACTTAAAACCACAAGAACATTTCTGCAATGCAAAGCAACTATTTAGCTTCTAGAGTTAGTGAAGAATCTATCTTGTTGAACAGTTGCAGAGCTGTAGTTAAAAGCACTGCATGAACAAAAGATGTGATTTTGTGCCACAAACAGTTGAGTCCAGGACAAAAAGTAAAAATAATTCCATTTAAATTTAATTAAAATGAAATTACAATAGTACATTTGTAATATGTCTACTTCCTTACTATGACATTAACAATTACAGTTTGGCTATCAATTCTGGAGGGAATCTGGGGGACACAGCCAACACTTTGTGGAACCTCTGATTGGGTACCACTTATTTAAACTCAAATTTCTTCATTCCATCAGCACATACCACATGCATACCACGTTAAAGGGGAAATAATAAATCAAGGAAGCACATTATGGAAGAAAGATCACAGGGCTTGAATATATTCACTTGATAATGCTTTATGAGTGGAGTCCAGCCCTTTAAGAAAGACAGCCCATATTCAGGTGTAAGTACAAAGGCTTTCACTAGTGAACAATGCCCCCTGGAACCTGCGTTATTTGATGTGATCCAGACAGCATTCTACAGAAGAGGTCTCCTTTTCATGAGAAAACTGTCAGGCATAGAACTGTGAGCAGCTGATAGACAAGAATGCTTCTCTGCCATCTTTGATTGGCCGCAAGTCTTCCCTTGCACATGGGTTCATGTAGTTCAAAACTTATTTAAAACACAGCAAAAAACAAAAGTGAGGTATCCAGAGAGGAGGATAGTTTCCCTAACTCTACAGTGACAGAAGTTTGGGTTGATATCAGAGCTAGGGATCTTTATTACTGTTTCTTTAAGTTCAAAATTAATATTACATCTCAGTTCAATCCTTGTACCAAACAGTTTGATTTTAATGAATATACTTTACCAGATGAAAACTGCTTCCACCTGAAATGCTTCAATTTAACAGAGCTTATTTGTCTCCATCCATATTGAAATGTGATTAGAATGGCACATGAAATTATTATATTCAGAGATCCACAGTGACAGCAGTTTTAAAGTCAAACACTGACTACAGCTATTTGAATCAGACACTGAACTGTGAATTAGAACATCCGATGGTTGATTGCATTAATATCAATATTTATACCTCTGTAAAATATGTTCTATGACACTGTAATTAATAAAGCTATTAATATTATGTCAACTTAGGATCTGTAATTATACTGTTATAAGCTAAAATTTATTGTTAGAGTAATGATCTCTTCTAGCACTCATCTGGAGACCTGATTTTTTTTTCCATAGAAAACTATAAAACTAGAGATTTCATTTTATTTCCTCTATCAAGTATCATATTTTGAACATTTTAAAACTGGAATTTGTTTTCATTTGGAGTAATCATGATTGCACTTGGAGAGTGTACTTTTAATTAATCAGGTTCCCTCCCCCCCCAAAAAAAAATCTGGAAGTCATGTGGGAAATGCTTCTCCTTGATTATTTACGCTATCCTGGTAAATTAAGAATGTGTTCAGCAAATGTACAAGTATGTTCATCTCTTTAACCTGAAATTGTGGCTCTCCCATATTAAAATCTAAAAAGAAAATGAAATCCTATATCCCAACAGGCCATCTGCAACTTAGCCTACTCTGTGCTAAATGATGCTATTGAGGAAGAGGTAAAAAAATATCACCTTATTATTACTATTAGGTGCAAAAATGTTCTATTTTCAGCTTTGCTAGCTTTCAGCATGTGTTCCAGATGGCCTGGAATAAGCCTGACTAGTATGTCCTTTCTCTTAATTTTCATATCCAGTATGCATTGGACTATGTTTCAGCTTCTAAGCTATGATTAGACGTCAAAGAAAAATGTACAAATGCATCATTTTTTATCAACCAATGATAAATCAACTAATTTATCAATCGTTTTCTCTCGCTAGGAAATATATGACAATGTTAATATCCAAGTAGTGTTGTTGTTGTTGTTTAGTCGTTAAGTTGTGTCCGACTCTTCGTGACCCCATGAACCATATTGCGCCAGGTCTTCCTGTCCTTCACTGCCTCCCTGAGTTTGCTCAGTTTCATGCTCATTGCTTCAGTGATGCTATCTAACCATCTCATCCTCTGCCGTCCTCTTCTCCTTTTGCCTTCAATCTTTCCCAGCATCAGGGTCTTTTCCAAAGAGATCTCTCTTTGCATTAGGTGACCAAAGTATCTGAGCTTGAGCTTCATTATCAGTCCTTCCAATGAGCAATCAGGGTTGATTTCCTTTAAGATTGACTGGTTTGACCTCCTAGCAGTCCAGGGGACTCTCAAGAGTCTTCTCCAGCACCACAGTTCAAAGGCATCAATTCTTCGGCGCTCAGCCTTCTTTATGGTCCAGCTCTCACAGCCATACATTACTACTGGAAAAACCATAGCTTTGACTATGCGGATCTTTGTCGGCAAGGTGACGTCTCTGCTTTTTAATATGCTATCTAGGCTTGCCATAGCTTTCCTCCCAAGGAGCAAGCATCTTTTAATTTCATGGCTGCAGTCTCCATCTGCGGTGATCTTGGAGCCCAAATAAATGAAGTCTGTTACTGCTTCCATTTCTACCCCTTCTATTTGCCAGGAATTGATGGGTCCAGATGCCATGATCTTAGTTTTTTTAATGTTGAGTTTCAAGCCAGCTTTTGCACTCTCCTCTTTCACCCTCATCAAGAGGCTCTTTAGTTCTTCTTCACTTTCTGCCATTAGGGTGGTATCGTCCGCATATCTGAGGTTGTTGATGATTCTCCCTGCAATCTTAATTCCGGCTTGTGATTCTTCCAGCCTGGCATTTCTCATGATGTACTCTGCATATAGGTTAAATAAGCAGGGTGACAGTATACAGCCTTGTCATACACCTTTCCCTATTTTGAACCAATTGGTTGTTCCATGACCGGTTCTAACTGTTGCTTCTTGGCCCGCATACAGATTTCTCAGGAGACAGGTAAGGTGGTCTGGTACTCCCATCTCTTTAAGAATTTGCCACAGGTTGTTGTGATCGACACAATCAAAGGCTTTTGCATAGTCAATGAAGCAGAAGTAGATATTTTTCTGGAACTCTCGTGCTTTCTCCATGATCCAGCGAATGCTGGCGATTTGATCCCTAGTTCCTCTGCCTCTTCGAAACCCAGCTTGTACATCCGGTAGTTCTCGGTTCATGTATTGCTGAAGCCTAGCTTGTAGGATTTTGAACATAACCTTGCTAGCATGTGAAATGAGTGCAACTGTGCGATAGTTTGAGCATTCTTTGGCATTGCCCTTCTTTGGAATTGGAACATAAACTGACCTTTTCCAATCCCGTGGCCACTGTTGCATTTTCCAAACTTGCTGGCATATTGAGTGCAGCACTTTAACAGCATCATCTTTTAGTATTTTAAATAACTCAGCTGGAATACTGTCATCTCCACTAGCTTTGTTGTTAGCAATGCTTCCTAAGGCCCACTTGACTTCACTCTCTAGGATGTCTGGCTCAAGGTCAGCGACCACACCAGTATGGACATCGGGGACATTAAGATCTTTCTTGTATAGTTCTTCTGTGTATTCTTGCCACCTCTTCTTAATCTCTTCTGCTTCTGTTAGGTCCCTGCCTTTTTTGTCCTTTATCATGCCCATCTTTGCACTAAATGTTCCTTTGATATCTCCAATTTTCTTGCAGAGATCTCTAGTCTTCCCCATTCTATTGTTTTCCTCGATTTCTTTGCATTGTTCATTTAAGAAGGCCTTCTTATCTCTCCTTGCTATTCTCTGGAAATCTGCATTCAGTTGCTTATATCTTTCCCTTTCACCCTTGCTTTTCGCATTCCTTCTTTCCACAGCTATTTGTAAAGCCTCATCAGACAGCCATTTTGCTTTCTTGCATTTCTTTTTCTTTGGGATGGTTTTAGTTGCTGCCTCCTGTACAATGTTACGGACCTCCGTCCATAGTTCTTCAGGCACTCTGTCTACCAAATCTAATCCTCTAAATCTATTCATCACCTTCACTGTGTACTCACAAGGAATATGATCTAAGTCATACCTGAGTGGTCTAGTGGTTTTCCCTACATTCTTCAATTTACTGAGACCCAAAGTGGGAACACACATTATATCTATATACAGTGGTACCTCTACTTACAAACTTAATCCGTTCCGTGACTCTGATCGCAAGTCGAGTTGGTCGCAAGTCGAGGTAAATTTTCCCATAAGGTTCAATGTAAATACGGTTAATCCGTTCCGCCCTCTGAATTTGGTCGCACCACGAGGCAAATATCCCCATAAGGTTCAATGTAAATACGGCTAACCCGCCCTCTGAATTTGGTCGCAAGTCGAGGCACATTTCCCCCATAAGGTTCAATGTAAATACATACAGTTAAACAGTTCTGAAACATATGCATTTTATTTTTAAACCACAAAAACATGAAAAAAAGCACAGTATGAAGAGGGAGAATGGGGTGGGGAGGCAGTTATTGTTTGGAGGGAGAGTCCCCCTCCAAAAGGACATCGGGGAGATCTCCTTCAGGGGTTACCTCTCTTCTTTGCCTCTTAGCTGCAGGCTCAGTTCTGGGGAAAAAACCTGTCTAAAGTCAGTTGTTTTTTCCTGCGCTGCATAACCCTCTGGAAATGAGAGAACACGTTGTCATTCATCATGTTCAATGCTGTGGTTGTCACAGTTCTGTTGGAGTGGTGCTTCTCAATGAAATCCTGGCACTCATTCCATTTCTGTATGATGGATTTTATCGCATCACTGCTCACCTCCTCCCCCTCCTCCTCTTCCTCAGTGGAATGCTCCTCACCAAGCGCTTTCTGTTGCTCACTCTGGAGCTCAGCAAGTTCTTCCGTGGTCAGCTTCTCCTTATGGTCCTCAACAAGCTCCTCTATGTCCGCATCATCCACAACCAGACCCATGCTCTTGCCCATGGACACAATCTCCTCCACTACCTCTGCATCACACCCTTCAAACTCACGTTCAGTGACACATTCTGGCCACAGTTTCCTCCAGGCTGAGTTTAAGGTCCAGCAGGTGACATCTTCCCAGGCTTTGTCAATTAGGCTGATGCAGTGGAGGACATTGAAATGTTTTTTCCAAAACTCTTTGAGAGTCAAGGATGTTTCTTCAGTGACATTGAAACACCTGGTGAAGAGCGCCTTTGTGTACAACTTCTTAAAGTTGCAGATCACTTGCTGGTCCATGGGCTGCAGAAGAGGTGTCATGTGGGGGGGGAGGAACTTGACCTTTATGAAGTCGTACTCGGCGTCCATGTCATCCACCAAGGCTGGAGGGTGTGCCGGGGGATTGTCCATCAGGAGAAGGCACCTTTCAGGCAGCTGGTTCTCAGACAGGTATTTTTTAACGCTGGGTGTGAACACCTCGTGCAGCCATTCCATGAAAACTGCCTTGTGACCCACGCTCTCGCATTGGCCCTCCACATGACAGGCAGTCTGGCCTTGTTCACATTGTGGTCCCTGAACGCACGAGGGGTCTGGGAATGGTACACGAGCAGCAGCTTAATCTTCAGGTCGCCGTTTGCGTTCGCACACAGCAAAAGGGTCAATCTGTCCTTCATGGGCTTGTGCCCTGGCAGTGCCTTTTCCTCCCGTGTGATGTAAGTTCTGTTTGGCATCTTCTTCCAGAAGAGCCCTGTCTCATCGCAGTTGAACACTTGCTGAGCGACGTATCCTTCCGCCTTCATGAAGTCCTCAAAGTCTTTCTTGTAGGCTTCTGCAGCAGCCTTGTCAGAACTGGAAGCCTCACCATGTCTTGCCACACTGTGGATGCCACTTCTTTTTTGGAATTTCTCAAACCAGCCTCTGCTGGCTTTAAATTCCTCACTTGCTGCGCTGGTAGAGGGGTTTTCCCGCAGTAAATCACTGTGCAGCTTCCTGGCTTTTTCACAGATGATAGCTTCACTCATGCTATCACCTGCCAGCTGTTTCTCATTCAGCCACACCAACAACAGCTTTTCCACCTCTTCCACCACTTGTGTCCTCTTCCTCGTTAAGATTGTCACTCCTTTTGCCACATCAGCTCCTCTGATGGCATCTTTATTCTTCAGAATAGTCGAGATGGTCGACTTCGCCATCTTGTACTCCGAGGCCAGATCAGTCACACGAATACTACGATCGTGCTTTTCTATAATGTCCTTCTTAAGTTCGATCGTCACTTTTTTCTTCAAAGCCTTATTCTTGCCAAGCCTGCTCTGCATTTTCTTTGGAGCCATGCTGACAAGCACACCAAACACCTTCCAAAACCTTCCAAAACACCACAAAACACACCACAAGCCTCACCGAACGTCTCCTTGCTACCGCGATCTCGCCCACAGGAAGCCGTGACCGCGTGGCAGCAGGGAAAATGGCCGCGGATCCGGTTCATAAGTCGAGGTGAGTTCATAAGTAGAGGTAAATTTTTGGGGCCGGAGCTGGACGTATCTCAGAATTTTCATATGTAGGGGCATTTGTAAGTAGAGGTACCACTGTACTACTAAAACTCTCATGTCTGGTTGCTTGTAACCTTCAATTGGACAAAATGATGCATCATAGGATGACAATTTTTCAACCAAAGTTCCTCAAAAGGGCTAACTTACAGAATGCTGGGACCTATTACTTCCATGGGAATGAAATTTGGGGATGTTGTTGCCGCTTCAGTGCTGCTGTACTTTTGCTTCTTCAGCACTGTTGCCACTGTATTTGCTTGTGGGAAGCTTGCAGGGAGAAAGTCAGTGAGGAAGCTGGCAGGGAAGGTTGCAAATTTCTCGGGTAAGTCTCCCCCCACACACACCCTTCCCCAGTCCCTCTGCACTCGTGCTACATCATAACTCTCGTGCACCCCTTCTCTCCCTCTCCCCACCCTGGCAGCAGCCACTCACCTGCCTACTGGCTTTGGACTTATAAATTCCTGCCTGTTTCCCCATTGACTTTCTCCCTGCAAGCTTCCCATAAGCAAAGTCAATGGGGAAGCTGGCAGGAATTCTAAACTCTTCTGAGGTGACCAGTGCCACCGTGCTGTCACTGCTTTAGCACAGCCAGGCTGCAGCTATCAGCTACACTCATGTGATCCTCAATTCAAACGCTCCCTGACAGCTTCCCACAAGTCAATGGAGAAACCAGGAGGGATTCTAAACTCTTCTGAGGTGACAATGGCACCATACATCATTGTGCTAAAAAAATAAAATAAAATAAGTAAATAAGTAAATAAGTAAATAAGTAAATAAGTAAATAAGTAGGTAGATAGATAGATAGATAGATAGATAGATAGATAGATAGATAGATAGATAGTTTCAGCATAATTATGCCATGTGGAAAGAGAGGGGGGACATCATGGTCAAGAGATGACACCAAATGTCATCAGGAAGTGGCAAGGAGGAGGAGACAAGAATTGGATGAGGCCAGGGCTCCATGACTCCAGGATCAAACAGTCAGAGGAGAGGCATGCACATCTCCAGAATCACAACAAGAGGCAGAAAAGGAGAAGAGAGGAAGAGACAAAGGAGTAGAGAAATGCATGTCTCCAGGATCGGAGACAAAGAACAAATAACAAAAGAGATGAAAAAATGGAGGATGAAAGGGCTGCATGTCTCCAGAATGACAAAGAAAGGCCCAGAATGAGGAGACAAGAAGAGACAGAGGAGGAAAAGGAAGATCAAGTCGAGAATATGCAGCAAAGAGTAATTTCTGTGAGAGTTGCTAAACATGAAAAAGACTGCAACAGAGAAAGAACAAAGCAAAATGCATTTGTCACTAACCTGATCCTCACTAAAATTAGGGGAGATGGAGATGTCGCTATTGCTGTAGCATCATCCAGTATTGCAGCGACATTGGTGCCTGGTGATAGAACAGTGCATTCAAGATTCAAGATACCCCTGAAAGTGAATGAAAATACTCTTTGTAACATTGAAAAAACTCCAATACTGCAAATTTGCTTTGACATGTGAGGTTTATTGTCTAGGATGAGAGCCGCATAATTAGGATCAAGAGCTTTGAAGCTGTAGACTGGACTCTTTGCAATATATGTGGCAAGAATGAGGCCTTTGGGGGAATTTTAACCATTTGCTGTGGTGATTTCTGTCAGCTTCTACCAATTGTGAAAAGAGGAAATTATGCTGATGTAGAGGATTTATGCATCAAAAAATCATACTTATGGAGAAGCTTTGTCAAGTTTTTTTTCCCCCCAAGTTTGAGTGAGGGAGAAGGAAGATATTCTGAGTTCTTATTGGGTGTTGGAGAAGACAAGATTCAGAAAAATCAAAATGAAGTGGAATTACCTGAAGATATGGTTCTGCCAGCAAGAACAATGGAAGAATGTATAGATTTCATCTACCCAACATTCCTGCAAAACTGTTCTCAAAGAACTCTATCTTGGTACCTCTCAGTTAAATAATGAGAAAAAATCAAGTCCCCATGCATTAGATACTTCCCTGGAATGATGAAAGAATATTGTTCCTTCAATGCCATCAGTGAAGGAGCTAACACTGCTCATTTTCCAACAGAATTCCTTTATTGACTTGAA
Source organism: Python bivittatus (assembly GCF_059951505.1). Taxonomy (NCBI): domain Eukaryota; kingdom Metazoa; phylum Chordata; class Lepidosauria; order Squamata; family Pythonidae; genus Python; species Python bivittatus. Next base: position 17,263,175 of record NW_028277035.1, read on the forward strand.
CTCTCTGGATTGCCACCACATAAACTGGAACTGAAGATAGGATCTCCCCTCATTTTAATGAAGAACTTGGATCTGCAATGGAATGTGGATGTTCATGGAAGAACTCCACAAGAATCTCATTGTAGCAAAGATAAACATTGATGCATTCAAAAATGACATTGTCACGATTCCAAGAATTACACTCAATTTATCAGAAGGTGAAGATGTCCCTCTTCAGCGGACCCAGTTCCCAATAGAGTCATGCTGTCCTCTCATTATACATAAAGCACAAGGATAAACCATGGAGAATGTGCTTATTTATATGGAGAAACTGGTATTCCAGCATGGTCATCTGTATATCACTTTAAGTTGAGGAAAAAGAAGTGAAAACATTATTCTTAAAAAATGGCAGATCAACCACAAATGTTGTCATTAAAAGTGTCCTCTGTTCAACAAAAAGCATCTATATTCTCTCTCTACACATATTTCTTCTTTAATAAACTTTAATAAACTGATCCATACACATTTTTCAACATATATTAATGTATTTTTCCAACCCACTGTGTGTACATTTTCCAAACAAAATCTTCAGGAAAGCTACTTGGTATATCTTAAGAAAGCATACTTTGTTTTAAAAAGAATATATAAAATCCTCCCCCTAGTAGTAGTAGTAACAACAACAACAACTCTTCTATCATTTCTATTCCTGGTGTGAAGTTATGGATGACAATGAATGGTTATTTCAAAATTCTTCTGGTTTCAATTATTTATTGAAATCTAGGGTACAGATTTTCTTTTGCATACAGCGAGCTTTGTAGTTATACTACATTAGCTGCATTAATACTTACGTTGGGATAGTGTCCTCTATATAAAAAAGGCATAACTTTGAGACGATCACCATATCAATAACCATTGATTAACAGAGGAATGTAAAGATACTGTTGCTGGTGAATATGCCGCATGACTCAAGGGCCTTTCTTCACTTTCCTTCTTGCCAAGTTACATGTTTTCTCATAGCCCATGGAAAGGGCGATTAACTTTTAGACAATGAAAATCTGGTCCTGGCCAGTCCTGTTGTCATTGCTGAATGATATTTTATATAGTAAGTTATGTTCCTGCTTGCTTTCCGGAAGAGAAGAGAAACTGGGGAAGAACTAAATTATAGTAGGTGGAAATGTACACTAAGTGTTATATTTCTTGCTCATCTTACCCAGAAATGAAGAACCGAAGTGTGAATGAAGTGTGAATAAAGAGTACATGTGAGTCAAAATATTGTAGTAACTCTCAAGTCACTCTGTGTTCTCAGATTTAGCTATTGGCACTCGGCAGCCAATGAAAAAGAAAGCAGCTGGGCTTCAGATATATCCATGTTTGTTTATTTCTGGGTGCCATTTAAAAGGGTCCTGTAACATTGTATCTGTTCAGCTTCTGACATTTCTGAAAATATCATTGAACAAACAGGCTGCATATTATTTAAACCTCATAAACACTTCCCTGGAGGAGGGAGAGGGGGAGCTGTGATCTACATGTAGATAAACAAAATATAGAAATAGTCAGTGAAAGATGCAATCTGGATCCTTTATTTCCCACCAGTTCTTTTTTTCATTTTCAGTGAGAAATTATCTCCTTTTCCAGAAGAAAAATAATCTGGTTTTAAATCTATTTTTAGTTTCAGTTACATGGTACATGAATTCAAATAAGGCAAAGCTTTCGTCTAGAGCCATGTTTTTATTTAGAAAATCCATTTATGCCTTCTGATGCTTACATCATTTGACAAAATTCTGTTGGTTTTAAATTAAGCCATCTGACTCCAATTACTTCTTCCTGACATCACATTGGTACTGTGCTGATATAACATCCCATAAAATAGTGGAATGTCACCATGAGATATAATTCACACTTATTACTGATCAAGTAAATGATCACTTACTGATAGATGTGGTGGCTCTCTCTATCACAAACATGGTTTATATGTTACTGGGTCAGCAATGCAATTTGCTCAATGGAAGAGAAACACTCACTACTTATAAATTCATTTTAATGTCCAATCTTCTACAACGCAATTAGCTTAATTTTCAAGCAGAGCTTCATCACTCCACCCCAACGCTGCATACAATACCTATTCTTTTCATACACATGCATTAAGAGTGTGTGGATTGAGGTGAACGGAATCATTTTAAAGCCTGTTTTGAATATTTACCTATCACAATATTCCATTTCAGGATAATCAGCACGATCCAATCATGGGAAAAAAAAGGAATAAAGAAACAGTAAGAAAGGAAATGAGATAAGGAAAAGAAAGAAAGAAAGAAAGAAAGAAAGAAAGAAAGAAAGAAAGAAAGGAAGGAAGGAAGGAAGGAAGGAAGGAAGGAAGGAAGGAAGGAAGGAAGGAAGGAAGGAAAGAAGGAAAGAAGGAAAGAAGGAAAGAAGGAAAGAAGGAAAGAAGGAAGGAAAGAAGGAAAGAAGGAAAGAAGGAAAGAAGGAAAGAAGGAAAGAAGGAAAGAAGGAAAGAAGGAAAGAAAGAAGGAAAGAAGGAAAGAAGGAAAGAAGGAAAGAAGGAAAGAAGGAAGGAAAGAAGGAAGGAAAGAAGGAAGGAAAGAAGGAAGGAAAGAAGGAAAGAAAGAAGGAAAGAAGGAAAGAAAGAAGGAAAGAAGGAAAGAAAGAAGGAAAGAAGGAAAGAAAGAAGGAAAGAAAGAAGGAAAGAAAGAAGGAAAGAAAGAAAGAAGGAAAGCAAGCAAGCAAGCAAGCAAGCAAGCAAGCAAGCAAGCAAGCAAGCAAAATTTTGGGCTGAATGTCCATGGTCTAGTTTTCTTTTGTTCTGTAATTTCTACCCTACCCAAATTACTTTTGGACTTCATTCCTGTCAAAATTTGTTCCACCATGGATCAACTGTGAGTGAAATCCCAAATCTACTCTAGCAAAATTTATTTTATATCCCTCTCACAAGTGCCACATAACTGTTTACCGGAAAGTACTTTCACATGTGGAATGCTTGAGTTCAATAGCTGCTTCACTGCTTCTAATGTCACAGAAAATCAACAATGTGTTTATTTTACACTGAACATGGTAGGAGGTGAATTGTGTAATGGACTCTCTAACATTGACCTAAGGGGCTAGCCAAAGAATTTGATCACCTACTCAAACTGGGTGGTTGATCATTGTTTTGCTTTGCTTTCTTTTTTCTTTTTTCTTTTTTCTTTTCTTCTTTTTTTCCCTTTTTCCTTTTTTTCCCTTTTTTTCCCTGTTCAGTTTGTCTTGTTTTACTCTTCTGTTTGGAATTAGAAAGGAAGAGGACAGAGGACATATTTTGCTATTTTTGGTCTCTGATGTTGGTTTGCTCTTGTTTGTGTTCCTGCCTTTTCTCAAACCCATATATTATTTCAGTCCTTCCATATGTTCAACCTAGTCCCTAGTTTCTGTGTGCATAAATTGCTTCAGTCCTTAACATCATTCTCTTTTACTTCTTCTATGTTCACTCATCCATCCATCCATCGAACATTTCCTCTGATGTCTGCTGTTTGTCATCTCTATCTTAAATATGTCAATCTTAAGTAAATGGAGTGAGACTGTACTTGAGGTGGTATCATCTCCACTGCCTGACACATTTGCTTGGGTCTCAGAGTGGCACTTTTACTCCCTGTGCCACTCTGCCCTCCTTGGGTTGCTTGCATGAAAAGTCCTCTTAGAAGGAGGACCTTTCATTCACTAATATAGAATGGTAGACAACCCATGACTTGTGACTTCCTGCCAGCTTCCCCATTGGCTTTGCTTGGGGAAGCCAGCAGGGAGTTTAAAAAATCTTTCCTTCCTTCCTTCCTTCCTTCCTTCCTTCCTTCCTTCCTTCCTTCCTTCCTTCCTTCCTTCCTTCCTTCCTCCCTCCCTCCCTCCCTCCCTCCCTCCCTCCCTCCCATTCCACATATAATATAGGCTTGTACCATTAGCCCTTCCCTCATGGCCCTCAAGAGAGCCCCGATGAATCGTCCCCCTCCTCCTCCTCCTCCTCCTCCTCGGCTGACCCATGGAACTGCCTGCCACTTTGCTCCTCCAAAGGGAGCCATGGACCATGAGGAAAACTGTACTCTGGCTCCCCAATCCAGCATGTCCACTTCCCTCAAGGGAGGAACAGGGCTCACCCATCAACCATCAGCACCCCCCCAGACAGCCCTACTTCACCAGCAAGCATCCAAGTCACTATCTCATCCTTGCCTCAACACCCACAGTCATTAAGAAATTTCAAATTTTTCCCTCATTTCCAAAGCAGCCAATCGCCACTCACCCATAGGGTCTAGCTGCAATTTGATTGGGTGCAGGGGACAGAGGAAGGGGGGACCTGGGCTGACCACAGCAGCACAGCAGCATAGTAGTGCTGAAGCAGCCACAAATTCCCAAATTTCAATCCACGGGAGTAATGGGTCCCAGATTTTGGACTCATTCTGTGAGTTACTCCATTTAAGGTACCTTGGTTCAGAAATTGTTTCTCTTCAACACACCATTTTGTCCAGTTAAGGTTACAGACACAAGAGTTTTAGTAGTATATAGATTGCTAGTAATGCACAGCCCTGGATGTCTGATTTATGTTACACTCACACTTCCAATTGTCCCTGAGTTATTCCCATAAGGAGGTATGCTTGTCAAGGATAAAGATGGTAGTTTAGTCTTGCAGCCAAGGAAATAAGTCGTCAGAGAGTGAAAGGATGGAGTCATATTTAAAATATCTGTTCTGAAAACCCTGGAAGTTATATCTCCCAAGGATCTATGCCAAATTGCCTGCCTGTCCACCCAAGCTGCTGAGTTAAGTGTGCTAACTCAGGGCTTGCCACACTGGCTTGGGGCAAGTTTAAATCTCAACACTCAGTTCATGGGTAGACACAAAGGGCTTTTCCCAAATGTGCATTAAGGTTAGGGATCAGCCTGTGAATGGGGCATTATCATTAAATATTATATGCTAATGCCATTTGCTATTTTTTTTTATTGATTAATAAGCATTTGTCTCTCAAAATCTGTATTGCTAAGCATGACTGAAAATGGGGTGACAGCAAGGCTAACATTGATTTGAGCTTCATTCACTTTGTCTACTCTCACTGCTTTACTACAGCTACTGATGAGCCTTAATTTTATTCTTTCTTGTGTTAATCTTATAATTCTTGGCTGGTCCTTCCAACACAAGTAGGAATTCTGCTCAGCTCTCAACCATGAATATGGCTCAAGGATGATCAGTCAAGTACACACTTTTGGGTCAAACCTTATTTTTAAATTCTCCATGATTGTTGCAGGCTTAAGTCTTTTGACTATAAGTGAATGAATATCAGGCTATCATTTACAAGTGCTAGACCAATGGTTATTGTTGTCAAGAACAGTAGTGAATCTATGAGTACTATCTATCTTTGTGACTTTGTATCTCTGTGTCAACCTGTTTCTGTTGACTTAATGGAGCATTATCATAAAATATTGCCAATAATCCACACTTCTGAGCAACCAGATCATGCCCAGAAGATGCCAAGCTTTTTCAGTGTTTCCTGAAAAGGGAACAGGTAAATGGTTACTTTCTAAACACATTTGGAAATATTTTATTATTAAATTTCAGTACAACATTTTCAGCATTCTTCAGCACAACTTAGGTTCTTTGCTGGACAATTCAAAGATTCTTTTCTCATTCCTGCTATTTCTTCTACCAAAAAAGATATACAATATATCATAAATCTCAAAGTGTTTGAATCAGATTGGTTTGCCTTCAAATACTCAAGAGGGTATTGAGACATGACTTTTGATGACTTGGATGGTTGGCCTTTCCCTCCCCCCCCCCCCCATTTAGTTGTAGTCATATGCAGGGAAATTCTCTTAGAACATTCTACTTTGTTTTCCACTTTGATTTTCAGGTTGAAAGGGATACATTGTTGTCTGTGCTTTATTTCCTGAAATTGCAGCATTGTGGCATTCTTTAATTATTCCATTCCTGAAAAAAGAAAAGCCTAATTCTTTGCTCTCCCTACCACAAACTGTTCAGATTTCTTTTATTTCTGATCCCTCATAGGCCATCCCAACCAAACATGGAAGGCATAAAACATAGAGTGATCTCAATATATTTTGGAGTTAACTGATCTATGTGGAAATACTTTGACCCTAATTTAAGGGTTTGAGGATTAATATTGTACCAATAATTGCTATGCATTAAAAAAAACAACCTGCAGTGTTTTAGTAAAAGGGAGCAGGTAGAGGTGCTATCATTTCCAAGCCAGAGAGATATACAATTTAGGGGGAAAAAACAGATCCTATTATGAAGCAGAACCTGACTGTAAGACAATGGAAGTGTTAATCTGAATGAAAAGTGGAACTCCTGGGGAAATCATGATGCAACCATGTGGCTAAATTCAGATTGTGTGTGTGTGTGCAAATATCCAAGACTCATTAGCTCAAGACAAGGGGATTCATATTCTATTTAGCAAGATTTCACATAGAGCCAATTTCCATTTACAGTCTACTCCTAAAGGTGGAAGCCACAGGGAAATGAAATGACTTCATTTACTGGAATTACAGTTTCTTTTGTGTAAAACTTTAATCATCTTATATATGACAACCTTATGCTTAATGCTTTTGGAACACTCTTCATAACACATTATTTAGTGAATGCATAGATACTTCCCACTGAGCTCATTGCTGCTTTCAATGCTTGTGCTAATCTAGTTTGAATATATGCAGTAGTTAATCTTAATTATGATGCCGAAGTCTATACCATGTTAATTATTCATTTCACATGTTCCTTCCACTTTATTGTAACTCCTAATTTACTTTAACTAAATGTGGCTTTTAATTATAGCATTGAGAATTTGGTGGAATTTGTCTGGCAAGCAAGCATGAGTTGTGGGGTGACTGGAAGAAGGAGAAGAGGAAATATGCCAAACTGGCAAGTAAAGGGAAGTTAAATAACATAGGAACCTAACTCACCCACAGTCATCCAGCTATAGCAATAGACTCATCAGAGACAATTCTTGCGAACATTTGCTAAGCTGGAACGAAAAGCAACCAAATGTTGTATATTTATTTTGCTTTTCTTTACTTCATTTTTTTTCCCCCTAGCAGAGCTGGAATCTGGAAGGATCCATAATTTCCAGCGAACTAGGCATTAAAACTTTATTTGAAGTATTTTTGTCTCACATTTTAGCCCCATCCCAAAAGGAACTTGTCAACTTTGTTCTACAAAGTTCTATAAAATGGCAGGAACAGTGAGAGGGAGAAAGATGAAACCAACGTTTGGGCATTTGTTCTTAATCTATGGAAATTTTATCAAAAGTAATTCCCTCATACTTACTGGTACTTTAAGACTACAAATCTACAAACTGTGCAAGGAAACATGGTTAGCTTTGTTGAGACACGGTAAATACACTATTCACCTTGTCCAGATATTTTTCAGTTTCTGAGATCTCATTCAGTACATGAATCAATTTGAATGGGATACTCATCAAAGTGGGCACCCTGTTTACATTTTGTACATTACACAATTTATTCCGAATACAGCTCTCAAGCCAAATAATGATTCCAAAGAAGCTGCGGGCATCAGTGATTCAATTCTCTTTAAAAAAATCTTTTTTTAAAAAATTGGTAAACCCAGAAAATACAGGATAATTGAAATTTTATACCCAAACCTATGAGCATCTACTCAGAATTAAGTCCTAATGAGCCCAATGGAACTTACCTCCAAATGAATGTGTAAATGAAAAACTATATAAATTAGCTTTATTTTTGGAACTTTTGTTAAGATTATGAAGAAAAATAATAGGGTTTCGTATATATTTACATCTAAATGTTGTATTGTACCCAGATTGTATAGACTATGATAAGCAGATATTTTTGCCTTTACATTTTCTAGACAAAAAGAAAATAAGGTTTATCAGATAAGTATCTATGGTTTCATACAGAAAAGGTCTGTATGACTGAATCCAGTTATGAAATCACTGGGGGAAGAATTAACCTTTTTCCAACCCAAAAGACACATCCCTCAAAATGAACACCACATAAACTATTGTGACAGTTGTAGCCTCTCATTTTGTTGTAATATCAGCAGTTGAACCTTGGTGCAAATATGTCCTAACATTTCCTAGATGGCTCAGTTACTAGATTTTCTTTTATTAGTTACAAAGCAATAAATTGAAATTTAAGGAGGAACAGTATAAAAACATGGCAATAATATGCCTATAGCTGCTTTCTTTCATTCCTTACTCCTGTCTCTATGATCCCTGAAGGTTTACAAGTGTATCCTCACAAAAGAAAGCAGAAGGGGAAGCTTATTCTATAAACTGTATATCGATATACTCTCCCAAGAGTTTCAATCTCAGCATCATTGTTCAGGAGGTAAAATGATTCCACCAATGATTCTGCTTGGAGTAAATTTGACTTTTATTCAATGGTGGGATAAATGTTACCTGAAAGAAAAGTCCTGCTGACATTCATCTTTCTCTCAAAAAGTTCAGAGAGAGGCTGAGGAATTTCGAAGGAGCTGAATTTCTCTTCAACCTTTTTCTAAACTTATAAAATGCCTTTTATAAAAATACAAGATTGTGGGTTCTTGACTGAGAGATCTCCTTCTCCAGTACTTTGTGTGGTGTGATTCCTTAGAAGGATGCTTTCCTTTGCTTTACAGGTCTGCAAAGGTCATAAATGTGAGGATTGGTCACAAAGTTACTTTTTTGTAACAGTCATAACTGCAAATAGTTGCTAAACAAGGCAGTCACTAAACAAGGACTACCTGTATTTTTCAAATGTATATAAGGAGTGCCTGAGACTCTGATTTCTAAAGCTGATGGTTTTCTCACCATTTGACTCACTCTAACAAATCAAGTAAGTAAGAAAGGAATAGGAGCCACACAGAACCCTCTGAAATTGACTACGACAGTTTTTGATGCAGGCTCATTTCACAGGACTAGCCTGGGAACAATATTCTTTTAATTAAGTATTCACATAGAACTGAAAGATGTTGCACTAAAGACAGATGCAAGCCTGTAATCCAATTAAAATAAATAATGAAAATGAACAAGTGAAAATTATGAGAGAAAAGCAAGGAAAGCAATTCTGGGTTAGGGCAGCAATTGTGTCCTTGCTGATATGCTTTCTGCTTGTAAAAAAGCATAATCTAAATCAACACCTTAAAAAAAAAGTAAGTACTACCTTGTAAGTACTTGTAAGTTGCAAGTATCTTCTCTGCTCTTAAACATTGCAGCTTGTTACTTGCCCTAATTTTTGGAGTAGAATGATGGCAACTGTATTTTGGTAGTCAAATATACTCTTTGGTAAAACCTGGTTTGAGCTACCCCAGGACATATAGTTCAATATTACTAGCTGTTGGACCACTGCAATAGTCTAATAGTTTCTACTTTGTGGCATGGTTGGTGGCAATACATCATGCAGGCACATAGACTGGAATTTTGACTTAATATAAGTTCAGAAATTTTAGGAAGCATGCTACCTGATAAAAGCTATATTGCAACAGTGGTATGTTCATTATCTTAGAAAGTAGGTTGGCAGCCCTGCTGAAGGGCACTAGTATCTCACTGGCAAAGCAATAGTGTTTAAGCAACACAGAATTGAAAGTACTCACTGAGTCTTTTTCCCAACCAGGTGATATTAAAAAAGCCAGCAATTGAAGAGTGGGATGACATTTTCTAGTACTGTTTATAATAATACAGGAATATATATTACATATGGGCCATTTGATTACAGTACCTAGCAGGTCAGAAGGAAAAGTTTATTTTGGGTGTGTTGCTCAGTTTCTTAAATACTAGCCTATCTCAGTTTCTGCTCAAACTTAGTTCTGAAAAGAAGATTTTGCTCAGACAAATTTCTGCCCATTCAGGAAGGGTTAGGCTAAACATTTTGGTAGGGAAAGAAGGCTGAGCACCGAAGAATTGATGCCTTTGAACTGTGGTGCTGGAGAAGACTCTTAAGAGTCCCCTGGACTGCTAGGAGGTCAAACCAGTCAATCTTAAAGGAAATCAACCCTGATTGCTCATTGGAAGGATTGATACTGAAGGTCAAGCTCAGATACTTTGGTCACCTAATGCAAAGAGAGGACTGTTTGGAAAAGACCCTAATACTAGGAAGGATTGAAGGCAAAAGGAGGAGAGGACGGCAGAGGATGAGATGGTTAGATAGCATCACTGAAGCAATGAGCATGAAACTGAGCAAACTCAGGGAGGCAGTGAAGGACAGGAAGGCCTGGCGCAATATGGGTCATGGGGTCACGAACAGTCGGACACGACTTAACAACTGAACAACAAAAAACTCCAGTGAAAAGTGACAGCCTTTCTCCAAGGAGGCACTATAAAAAGTATATATTTTCTATAACCCAAATTAAAACAAAAAACAAAAAACAGCAGTAAAAGGACAATACAGAGGTACATAGTACATGGTCTGGAAAAAGAAAGTCAAAGAAAAAAAAGGGAGGATATTTGCTAAGTGATAAGTGAGCATAATTTGCTATAGTGTGAAATATTAATGGTCTTCTATTATGTAAAACCGATTCTTGCTTAGGTTAATATGCAAACTATATGATACCAAACCTATTTTCAGAATGTATGGAAAAATGCCTATTTGTATAGAGATATCACCTATATGGTGTATATGTGCATGGTGGTAGAATCTTGTAGAATCTCAGCAGTGTTTCTAGTTGATATAACCCGCACGGTGGTGGCAGTCTTCTGCAAGCGTACTGCCAGAGGTAATTTTGTGCCCTGGTATATGTCACCAGTGTGGAATAGAATCCACCTGCTCCTAGAATTGATCGCTGGATATGAAGAGGGTGGTGTCCAAAAATGCTTTTGATGTTAGAGACATTTTCTACTTCGTAGTAAGTTAAGGAGAGGACTATTCTGTTTGAATATTCTTTCTGTAATCATAATTACTAATACAATTCTACTTCTGTCTGATTTTTTTTTTCAGTGTTGCCAGAACAGATTATTTCTTAAACAGTTGATTGGATACCTTTTTTCTGTTATAAATTTTATTATTGTGAGTGGCTCTCTGCATCCTTTTATAAAAGCTGAAGAGTAAGCATGACTGAATAAATACATCTTTTCTTTCAAGAACTGATTGTAAATGCTAGACTCAAGTCAGGTAGAAAAAGCTGCCTAAGTCAGAGTTTATACTAATGCATTGCTTGCAGGTGAACATGTCGATTAGGTAAAGTAACACATTGGATAAAATGCATAGAAGCTTTACCCGTGTTTATTTTCTTGGTTGCTTCATGAATTCCCATATACAGTTCATTCTGCATGGCAACTCCGTGTCTATGAAATGGCAGCTATAGTGTGTGACTGGACAACAATCCAATCTATACCTAATTTTCAATCAGTAGAGAGAGATGTAAAACTGCTGTGTGAGAAAGAAACAGCTTGTTTAGAACAATATGTCATCATGGGCATCTATTCATTTTGGCTAGGTACTGGTGGAAGATATGTACTGCATGTATGAGTACCTGTCTTAATTGCCTTCACTTTTGTTGCCATTTAAAGTGGGGTTTGACACTTAAATATCCAAAATATCTTTAAGACTTTAACACGGCATGTGGAAACTACACCCCCACCCTCAAATTGCATTATTGTCAAATTACCTGAGGGATGCATACATGCAATTCTGAGCATTTCTAACCTCCAGAAGCTATTCTGAGTTGATTTTGACTGATCAATCATCTATCTCTAGTACTCAGTAATATGACTTCTCAGGTAATATTGTGGCTTAATATCACCAATCATCATTTCAGTTAATAGAGGGGGGAAAAAACAAAACAGAATTGGAATGACTTTTTGAATAGAATGGGTGCTAAACATTGCATTTTAAGGCATTTCCACTACAAGAAGTATTCTTTCACTGATAAATGCAAATCTAACACTTGCAACACAATATACTTTCACAGTTTAATAGAAATCTCATACTAATAGAGCTTGCAGAGTCTCACAATCTTGACTGTTGGATTTTTGGAAACTTTCTACAATTCCCACCATCACTTGGCTCTCTGTCTTGGACTCTAGGAATAGATAGTGTGAATGGTTGAATGACAGTTTAATTTCAAATCTGAGGGAAGGGGTCTTTTTCAAAAAAATGGCAGAGATGTAAATTATTTGCCATGTCACCCAAGCAGCATAATAGCTTCTGGTGACCAGACTGAGCAGAAAGGAAACTTAAAACAAACCATGTATTTTTTTTTCCCCTGCCTTGCTGTGACTGAAAAGAAACATCACACCATGTTTGGATGTCACTACCATCTAAGCACAATCTAGGGAGAAGTGTTTCACTGTTACATTGATAAGGACCTTGCAAGAATTTTTGTAGCTAAACCATAGGTGCCCACAACAGTGTCATACCAAAACATCCTTATATGTTTGTTATATTCCAAGTACTCTTTAAAGATTGTAATTGACTCCTTTTACCTACTGAGAACACATATAATAGAATATATAGGTTTTAGTCTTCATGGGATGAATTTGATAATATATCATTGGAGTCAAAGCCTGAAGAATGTGATACATTATGTTGTAAAAAGAGTGGATATAACAGCCTTGGTGTAAAGTAATGATACAGAAGTGAACTCCCGTAGATCGATGGCTGTTCTGTTGTGAAATATATATTACCTGCTATTTCTGGTTTATACATACATAAGACATGTCAGATGATAAAGAACATGTATGTTTCTATTGTCTGGTCTTTGCATGGAAGTAACTGGAGCAAATTTCCTCTGCCAAGTGAGCCTGTGCAATTCCACTGACAATATACATGTAGGACCTGAAAAGAAGCTGGACATGTCTTTTCTTTTTTTTGGGGGGGGGGGGGGATGGGAGAAATGAAATAGTTCTTGTGAGTAAAATAATTCAAAAATAAATTACAGGCTAGCTTTTCTTCCTGTTTTTCTTCCTGCCAGTTTAACATTATTCTTTGTAAACAATTTGAAGGGATCTTATTTGAATCAGCTTGTACTCAGCTGGAATTTTCTTTTAACAATAACTTTTGCTTTAATAAGCTGGTGCCCAGAGTTTGTGCCATGCTGCTTCAAAGAGATAGCAAAGCTATGAGTAAGATCAAAGCAAAATGGTCATGGGATCTTAACTATTTGACAGAAGAAGAAACAGAGAATTATAACAGCAGAGTTTCTATTTTTCCTGAAGAATGAATCACTTTGATTTCCCATAATAGTTTACATCACTTCTTTAGCCAAAAAATTCCTTTTTCTTACGCATCAGAGTTTCTACAAACTTTGAAGAGGTTTTTTCTTTCTTTCTTTCTTTTTTTTTAATTGCCTTAACAGAATGTTCACACATGCTGGGGTACTACAGAACATTGATTCCCAGATAGAGCAGAAAGATTGATGGTGGAATGTGTGCCAATTACATCCACTTTTTTTTTTCCTCCAATAACTTGAGAAAAAAGTCATATGGATCTTCTTCATTCTGGAATTCAACAAATCGAGGATATGCCTCAACTTTTTTTTTTCCCTTCAGTTGTCATGTTGCCAAGAACATCTATGAAAAGCTAATTCAACCAAAATTCAAGAGTTAAATAATCCTGTGTGATATCTAGAGAACACATAAATAGTAATTTATGGTGGAAGTGCGACCATCCTTGCTCTCCTTGATCTCTCAACGGCATTCGATACCATCAACCACGGTATCCTATTGGGACGGCTTAGGGACTTAGGGGTGGGTGGCACAGTTTTGTGCTGGTTCACCTCCTTTCTTTGGGGCTGGTCCCAGTCGGTGGTGATAGGGAGTGATGGGTCCCATCCTTGGCCCCTTCTCTGTGGGATGCCGCAGGGTTCGGTTCTCTCTCTGCTCCTTTGCAACATCTACATGAAACTGCTGGGTGAGATCATCCATCATCATGGGATGAGGTATCATCAGTATGCTGATGATACTCAATTATATATCTCCATCCCTGGTGAGGTAAGTGATGCTGTGACTGCCCTCTCGCGGTGCCTGGAGGCTGTGAGGGTCTGGATGGGGAACAACAGGCTTCAGCTGATCCCTGGTAAGACGGAGTGGCTGTGGGTTAATGGCTCCTCTGTATCTGGGATGTTGTCATCGTTGGTGCTGGATGGGGTAGCACTGCCCCAGACAGACCCAGTGCATAATTGGGGGTCCTCCTGGACTCACGGCTCCTGCTCAAAGAGCAGGTGGCAGCCGTGGCCAGGAGGGCTTTTGCACAACTCCGGGTTGTGCACCAGTTATGCCCTTTCCTGGATCCGGATGCCATTCGAATGGTCACTCATGCCCTTGTTATCTCCCAGATAAACTACTGCAATGCGCTCTACATGGTGCTACCCTTGAAGAGTATCCGGAAGCTTCAGCTGGTCCAGAATGCAGCCCCGTGAGCTATTTTTGGGGTCCAAAGAAGGACCCATATAATACCATTGCTCCGTGAGCTGCATTGGGTACCAGTTTGCTTCCGGGTCCAATTCAAGGTGTTGGTTATCACCTTTAAAGCCCTATATGGCATGGGGCCAGGCTACCTGAGGGACCGCCTCTCCCCCATGATTTCAACCCGTCCCATCCAATCACACAGAGAGGGCATGCTTCGGACCCCCTTGGCAAAAGAACTCCAATTAGCGGGGTCCAGAAGGTGGACCTTCTCTGCTGTAGCCCCCCCCCCTTGGAACATCTTGCCCCCAGAGGTGAGACAGGACCCCTCACTCCCGGCCTTTTGCAGGGACTTGAAGACCTGGCTCTGCCATCTGGCCTGGTCATCAGATATGGGGTTGGCTAGCCCTCTAGAGGCCTGTTGTTGCTTCCATCAGGCTCCTGGATTTTTCCTCTTCCTTTATTCTGTGTAAATGTGTTTTCTTATAAATGTTAACGATATATTTATTTATTGTTTTAATCTGTTGTAAGCTGCCCAGAGTCCCTCATTGGGGGGGAGAGGGGCGGGGATAAGTTTGATAAATAAATAAATAAATAAAATAATTACATCAACAGTAATATCTTCAGATTTGGAAGTATACTGTATAGACTTGGTAGTTCAAGAATAACCCCCCCCCCCCAAATTCTTCTCTAATTGAATTAAAAATAGAGTTGGAAGAGAATCCTATCCCTTTTAGCTCAACTAGCACAATTGTGCAAGACCTCTAACAGTACAGAAGCCCTTATTGAAATTAAATTTAGGAGTTACCAGAGCTGTGTGCAATGTGTAACAATGCGTAAAGTAAACAAACACCAAGGACTCCACAAAATAAACATGTGCAGAAATTAATGGCTCATATATTTAGGATAATAATAATTGTGTTAATTACCATTAAGGCTGCTATAAGGTTGTAAAGCTTCAGATGACCACTAGGTGAAAGCAACAAGTAAAGCTTTCTGTATATCTTGGCTACAGTCTAGTGGTCATCCCAAGATTACTTATGCAGCTAGGGTAGGTCTGCTAGCTTTATAGTAGCCTCACATTAAGAGGCAGAAAACACTGTCTAAAATAGGTGTGGTATTTTAAAGCCTCATCTCAAATTTCCTTATGGGTTCTTCCTGAAGAGATAAATGGGGCTTTACTTTTAACCTGCAGAGTATTAGCTCAGTGCCTACCCAGAAGACTGTGATAAGCTCTGTAATAATGTGGGGAATAATCACTATTTTCCTATGATGTTGGTTACGTTCCACTTTCAGAACAGGAAAAAATTCCTTCCCCACCCTGCAGCTTGGGTACCTTCATAGCAGCTCATGCAAATGAAAGCAACTCTACTTAATCAAGTATAAAGAAGAAGGATTGGGAATTGGCTGACCTCAGATGTGGGGCTGGTCAGAAATCCTAGGAGTGAACTTTGGGGAGAAAATCAATGTACAGGTCCATGTGGGAGCCAGGCAGCATATACATTACTATTGCTGGTCACACAGCCAGCCAGATGTTTAGACTGGATTTAGCATTTTTATCCACCTATCAAGTCCTTCCCAAGGACCTGGGATAGGCAGATGTTGTTTGATGGTGTCAAGGTTGTGGTTGCAGGATGTAAGCTGTTCCAAGTAAAGCTGCCTTTTGCAATTGACTGATGGTGATTTTGTCTTCAGGTGGTGGTCCTGATGTTTTGGGATTGCACCTAAGGCACCTATAACTACTGGTATTATTATTTCCTTTCAGCAAAATAGCATTGAGTACAGGGGCATCATATCACTGGATTAGGCATCCAGATTTTTTTTAGTATATATGCATTCATTTACTTGAAGATATATGCATATTTGGATATTATATGTACTGGTATACAATAACCTCAAACACCAAGCAGAAACCCAGGTAAGCTGGACACCCATTTCTATCTTACTGTCTGTCATGTGTTACACTCTGCTTCCTTGCTGATGTTATTTGTTTTCAGTATCAAAATGCTTTCTTATGAAAGACAGGATACCAAGGCACGAAATAAATATCTACATATAGTTTATATTTAAAGGAAGGCATGGCATTTAGTTCCAGAAAAATCATTTCATAGAAGAGGACTCCCCCCCCCACCCAGAAATGCCACATCCGTTCTGTTTAAGGCACATAAATGTGCACTGGAAATTGATTAGGTTTTTATAGGGCCATGAATTCAGTAGAACTGCATTTCAGTAGTTTAGAATTTGCATCCCATAATTGTATTTTAGCAAATTAATTGCATTTAATTTGTTATTCAGCCTAAGAGCAGAACCTTCACCATGCAGTGTTCTTGACCAGAGTTTAAAGCAGCAACTGTCACTTTAAGATTAATATTCTGAATACCTAAAGGTGAAAGGATAATGAGTCCTTGGTCCTCAAATTAAAAATCTAAATTGAGGGAACCTCTCACTGGACTTTTGTATTTATTCACTTTTGCCCCTTTAATGAAAAGCAAATATAATTCCATTAATAAAATATCTGCTTTCCAAAATGATCTTTAATTCTTCCCATATTTTTCAGGTCTGTTTTTTTTTTTTTTTTGGTTTGCAAAACAATATGATATAAGAATTAGATTTCAGAACCATTTTATTGGAAGTATTTGCTTGGCAGGCACACTGAGGCCATTAACAATAATTTGCTGAAATGAAAATGCGGCTGGACTTCTGTAGACACATTGGATGGATAGAAAAAGAAATGTGCTATCTAAAAGTGAACAGGGCAATGACGTAGTTTTAGACATACTGATCACATTAAGTCTCCTACTAATTATTTGGTTCTATTTTGCCTGCAGAAAAGAAACATTGTTTATAAACAAGACGGCATCTGGATTCACATATCACTCTAAGATATAAAGTGATTTGTTTAGTTTATGTTATGTAAAGAGGGGTCAATAATTAAACCATGGATTCATTTTAGCAATTCAGAGTTTAAAACCAATGTTCGTTGTTTCTTGATTGCTTCCAGCTTATTTCTAGAATGTTTTTGTATTACATTCAGACCTGAAACTAACTCACACATTTGCAAGAAAAAGGCAGGTAAGCAAGCCATGGTGTAGTATTATGTATGAACACAGCTAATATGTTTGGACCCCTCAGTTGAGCCAGAGAATAAAGCAAGAATGATGAATGTGATGTTCTGAAGTATGGAGTCCTTGGGGTTCTCTGAGCTTGGCTGTTTCTTGCAAACATTTTGTTACCTGGCTAGGTAACATCTTCAGGGCTAGAATGGAATGGGATTTGCTCTCTGTTTATATACAGTGGCATGCCCTGCCAGTGTTGGTGTGGGTGTGGGTTTTATTTTGTTCTGTTTTTTTTTCCTCTGATAGTTCCTTGATTAGGGTATTGTTTACTGCTGATTGTATGTCTGGTGATAATCTTGGCGTTAATCTCTGCTTATCTGGGTGATAATGCTTGTGAGGAGATAAATCGTCATTACTAATAAATGAATGGAAAAACAATAAATTTAACTTTTTTAAAAAAAACACCTCTTTCAGCCTTCATCTAATTTGTGAGTTATCCAGGGGCTACTGAGCAGATTCAGCTACATGACAATGCAAGGAGAACAAATACCTTGAGCTTTCCAAACTGTTTGGGAAGCAAGTCCAACTTGCCTCTCTCTTGTTGGGAAAAGACAGTCACCTCCTTTCCATATGTTTTGCTTGGCACATTATTCACAGCTCCTCCCTCTACATGAAAGAGACTCCTGGGTATCCCTGAACAACTGCCAGTTGTTGAACTGTTTAAGGACAATTTCAGCAGGAGCCTTGAGTCTCACTGAGTGCCATTCATTCAGCTGCATAAGGGATCCAAGTCCTGTGGAGATAACAGGATCAGAATTCTCCCTCCTACCATATTTCACAGCAGTGATCTTAGATCAATACCAAACAAACTCCATTCACTTCATCATTTTCATTTGTTTTCTTTTGGTTTATGAATGTTTCAACACTTCAACTAAAGAAAAAGATGAATTACTATTCCAGAGCAAATCATTTCAAAAGGGAGCAGCAGCTGAAACCACACCAGAATTCCATCTTCTTTTTAAGATTAAAAAAAAAAAAAATCATGATTAGGTTGAGACTTCTACAAAAGGTAATAAGTGTGCATGTGGCTGAGATTATATTCCATGTTACCAACCCCCAAACTGCCTAACAGATCTATATCTGTTATGCTTTATGCAGATGATACTGACACAGATACTGGTAGGCCTTAGAAGAGCCATGGGACCACCAGTCCATTTCTGTAATGAACACTCATTACAGATTAACTATGACAAGACAAAGGTCAAGCATTTTGCAAGGTGCTTCAAAAAATTCTGTTGGAGCCTCAAAGGACATAAAATAGAGCAGGTCCTTCATTTTATACTTGGGTTTCCATGGCTATTTATGGTATGACAAAGTTAAGGTTAATGCAGATTTCAAAAATCATTTTATTAGATGTGCCATTTTGAGTATTTGGAAAAGATATAAATCTAGATTGTGTTTGAAAATACCTTTATCGTTATCACAACAAGAAGCATATTATAGAAGAGAAATGGCAATTAAACAGAAATGGGTAACTCATGGTGACATTTTAAATTTTTACCAGGGAGAATTTAAAATAAAATCAAGAGAACACTTGATATTAGAAGGATATATGTGTCAATGGTTTTCACACAATTTGTAGAAAGATTTAAAGTTGATAAAAGGACATATGGTTTTGAATGTGATTAAACTGTATTTGAAATTGAGTTATGTACTAATGATGAACATCTTATTGCTAAAATGTATAAACTTTTGTTGAGTTTTGAAACAGAAGATGAAAAAGTTAAAGATTGTATGATAAAATGGCTAAAAGGTTTGGATATAATATGGAAATAGAACAATGGAAAAGTATGTGGATGAAAGAGTTGTAATTTACATTATGTTATAATCTTAAAGAGAATTTTTATAAAATGATGTAGCAATGGTATCTGTCACTGGAAAGACTGTTAAAAATGTACAAAGGAACTTTGTATCATCTTCAGTGGACATGTAATAAAGCTAAAAAAAATGGAATCAAATAATTATATTAATTCAGAAGATTTTGAAGATTAATATACAATTGAAACCAGAGACATTTCTTTTGGGGCTGATGGATAAACAATCAGAAAACCCTTTATTTTTATATCACTGAAGCAAGACTTTTATATGCTCAAAGGTGGAAATATTCAATATTACCTACAATGGAAGAATGGATGGTAAAGTTGATGGAATTAACTGAGATGGCAAAATTGACAGTTTTGATTAGAGAAAAGTCATTGATTAATTTGAATGCTAACTGGGAGCTTCTTTTGGACTTTTTGCAGGAAACAGAAAAAAATGGAATTTAATTATAATAATTTAATAAAGTTATTATATTAAAAAAATAATTGGTTTTCATGCTACATTCCTCAGGAAAGCAATGCACTCATGTCACTCTTTTTTCCCCCTCTAGAATCACCCAGTATATGCCAACTGCTTTGAAACTTTTTGAAGTCAAAATGCTGGCATACAGTAGCTCCTATATAGAGCTCAATTAAATTCAGGCATTAACTATAAGAAATTAGAGAAGGTTCAAACAAGCTTTTAAAGGAAGTTATTCCACGTAGCTAAATGTGTGCCTAACATTGCTCTACATTTGGAGGCAGAGCTTATAAAAATGGAAATTAGGGCAGAACTAGATTTCTTCAGATATTGTCTAAAAGCTCATTTTCAACCTCAAGGTTTTTATCCTGACAGACAAATATTAGTTCTCTTGGAAACATCAAATAAAAGTATCCTTCTGGACCGACTCAGAGAATTTGGGGTGGGCGTCACAGTATTGAGCTGTTTCACCTCCTTCCTCCAGGGTCAGTTCCCGTTGGTGGTGATTGGAGAGGAGAGATCCTGCCCCTATGCCCTGCTGCATGGGGTACTGCAGGGGTCAGTGCTCTCACTTCTATTTAACATCTACATGAAACTGCTAGGTGAGCTCATCCATCGCCCTGGGGTAAAGTATTATCAGTATGCTAATGATACTCAACTGTACATCTCCACCCCTAGTGACTTGAGCGATGCTGTGGGCATTCTACTTTGGTGTCTGGAGGCTGTGAGGATTTGAATGGGGATCAACAGGCTTCAACTGAACCCTGGCAAGACTGACCGGCTTTGGGTTTTGAGCCCCTCTGATTCTAGGATGTTACCATCTTTGGTACTAGATGGGGACACACTGCTCCAAACAGAACCTGTGTGAAGAGCAGGTAGCAGTCGTGGCTAGGAGGGCCTTTGCACAACTTTACATTGTGTGCCAGTTGCACCCATTCCTAGATCAGAGGGTCCTACTCACAGTCACTCATGCTGTGGTCACTTCTGGATTAGACTACTACAATGTGCTCTACATGGGGCTGCTTAAAGAGTATCTGGAAACTTCATCCGGTGCAAAATGCAGCGGTGTGAGCAGTTATGTATGTTTATAGTAGAACACACATTACACCTCTGTTTCGTGAGCTGCATTGGTTACCAGTTTGTTTCCAGGTCCAATTTAAGGTGCTGGTGTTGTTCTTTAAAGCCCTTCATGGGTGAGGGACCACCTCTCCCAGATTTCATCTGTCCGTCCTACCAGATCCAGCAGATAGGGCATGTTATAGGTTCCGTCGCCTAGGTAGCTACATTTGGCGGGTCCTAGGTGGCGGGTCTTTTCTGTTGCTGTGGTGCCTGCGCTTCGGAATCTTCTTCCCCGAGGTGAGGTTGGCCTCGTCATTGTTGAGCTTCCAGAGGTTCCTTAAGACTTGGTTATGCCAGCAAGCCTGGTGACCTCAGGGGATGGGGGAATTAGTGAGGTGGCTCCCTTATTTTTAACATCCTTTTATTCTCTGTTTTATTTTGCTTTTTATATTTTTAATGTATTTATTGACTGTTTTTAGTTTTGTTGTACACCACCCAGGGTCACCTGTGGTGAGATGGACAGCTATATAAATTGGATGGATGGATGGATGGATGGATGGATGGATGGATGGATGGATAGATAGATAGATAGATAGATAGATAGATAGATAGATAGATAGATAGATAGACGACAAATTACCAAAATCAATGAGATGCTGATGGCCTTGGGATAAGATCAGGCAATGGTGCATCTCAAACAAAGGATTCTTGATATAGAATTAATTAAAAAAAAAAAAAACAGAATCTAACAAGATGTCCCTCAGAGCTGAATTGGGTCACAGCAAATTTTACATTAAATCAGCACAATATTTGGACCACCTTACAAACAACAAATTTTGGAGAGCCTTCAACATTATTGCAGTTTAATATCTTTCTATCAGCTGTGTTGGAATACCATAAAATCCCCTATGATGAAAAGCTTTTTCCTCAAAAAGATGGGAGTAGTAAATCAGAGGACTTTTTGCTATACTGTAATTTTAAGGAAGCACCCATAAAGAGTTACTAACATTAGCCCATTTCCAGATCAGACAGAAGAATTCTATGTACAGTACAGCTTGTTACAAAGTTTGCATTTGTACCCTGCAGAATTTTTAAAGAAGACTTAATAGAGAGATTTAGGAAAATTACCTTTATGGAAATATGTAGGAACTGTTATCTAGGCAAAAGAGGCTGAAACATGTTTTAAGTTCAGAGCAATGAGATAACCTTCAGAAGCAGCTCAGGAGATGCCTCCCTAATTCACTAGAGTATAAGAAGAGGGCAGAGGTACAGCACAAAGAGATTTACAAGATATAAATCCAGTCTCAACAAAAGTAGTTCATGCCTTCCTGTGGAGTTGATTTCCTGGTCTGGTCTACCTAGTGAGGCTGACATACAAGCATGAAAACAGGCCTTTTGTTATGTACATTATATTGTAATTTGTACTGTACAGCTCTTAAAACAGCTGAGTAACTCAGTACATTCCATATTAAGTCATGGTTTGTCTTAATCACTGTTTGTTTAATAAGTGACCTGGTTCACACATACTGTTTTAGAAATCCCAATAAGAGGCCCACAGGTCATAGGAAACCCAAACCTGAGCCAAGCATGCAATGGCTTAAGGCAAAGTATGTATGCTGATTCCAACTTTTTCAAAACAAAATAAATGTTTACCAACAATAACAGACTGTTTTTCATAAAATCCCTGGCAATGTTCAGGTTGGTTCCACTCCTACAGCCCTTATTTCTAGTTCTTCTGACACAGCTTACAACTGTTGTTCCTACACAAACTTCTGAGCACAATCCCAAAAGACCAGTTTGGCCAAGCCAACTTTGCCTGAAGCCGAATCTGGAAGTTATAAGTAACAGGTCAAAGTGTCACAGCTGTTGTAATGCTAGAGAGATTGATAGATTTTCAGCACACAGCTGGAACTATGGAAAGCAAAAACTAACTAAGAAGGTGACTTGGAGTAGAGAATTAGCAGCAGAGGAAAGAAGTAAAGCATCTCTTTGCCATGACTTTTCAGTTCCTGCTTAGCTTTTTTTTTCCAAAGTCTGTTATCCACATGCTTGCCAATTGTATATATTCAATCCAATAAATACCCCTTTGTTAATTATAAAAAAGATACTGTAGCATCTGGCAGGCAAAACATATCCTAGTGGTCATCAGTGTAAAAATAGAACATATAAAATAATATAGCCAATATTATAGCTCTATTAGCAATATAGAAGTACTACTCTAAGGAATCAAAATGGCAAGATGTATAACAACATTTTCAGCATGCATTTAAGAAAGCTAGTATGATAGATTGGTTAAGGTGTTAGAGTGGCAGTGGGGATACCCTGGTTCTTGTCTACTTTCAACTGGGCAAGCCTTGGGATACTCACTCTGTATCAGCCCAACCTGTCTCACAGGGAAAAATAGGAAAGGAGAGGAAAGAATATATTCTGCTTTGAGCTCCTGTATGAAACAGGGAATCCAACACAATTAACCCATTGTCCAAATGGTCATAAATAAAATCATAGATTTTGAGAAAAAAGTAGCAATAACTCTTATTACAAACTCTTACCTCCTACCCTTTATACCAACACTAAAGGTAAATGTTTTATGAATTTAAGTTATACTGTAGAAGCATTGATCTAGGGAGCAATGGTATTTTAGAAGAACAGATATGTTTTCTTGTTGCTGAGTTCTCAAGGCTCTGAACCTAACAAACACACTGCTTAAAATGTGAAGATGTTAATCCACAACAGTGATAAGCACTTTTGTCCAGCAGTCTTTCAACTCAGAGATGGATTTTGTTCCTTCAAAGAAGGGTTTACTGGGGGGGGAAAAAAAAACACTTTATTGAAACCCTATGAAGCACTTAAGCAAATATTTAGCCTTGATTTGACTGGCTTCCTTTGAGGGATAAAGTAGCTTCTATGATAGTACCATTGTTCAAAGCCATCATGGCCCACAACGTTATTCTGCCTGAAGCAGAATCCTGATACTCTTTTATGCTAGGCCTATACTATAAAAAAATCTGGCTGCATTGTTCAGGCACATTGTTGCCTATATTTATTTCTTATAGTAGTGCTTTGTGAAAGCAGGACATTTCAGCCTACTATATATTAGGGTCAACCTGGTTCAAAGTGATTACAGTGCTAGAAATAAAAGCACAGTAATAAAGCAATATAAGATCCCAGTTTTTAGTAACCTTAGCAACAACAGGAAAACAGAATAAAAACTACCTTTCATTCATAATAAATCAACACGTGCTAATCCTAACCCTCATATTATTTTCAGAGATCTCCCTATGATCTCTATGTGTGTCTCTGTGTGTATGCGCACAGACATGACGATAGACAGACAGACAACTGAAAGGCCTCAATGTGTTTATTCAGAATGGTTTTTAACAAACTAACAACTTAACTGAGCCAACAAGTCAAACAGCATCTCTGCACTTTGCAAAGAACCATTTCAATATGTTGTATCTTCCCCATAGGGAACACAGAGGCACATAGAGCTAAACATCTACACACTACTCAAAAAACATTTACACACTATTCAAAAGAAACAATAAAATGGAAACAAAAGACCAGAACATCGCCACCAATCATCACCCAGATAAACAGAGATTAACACCAAGATTATCACTAGACATACAACCAAGCAGTAAACAATATCCTAATCAAGGAACTTCCAGAGAGGGAAAACATGCACACACACACAGAGACACTGGCAGGGCATGCCACTGTATATAAACAGACAGCAAACCCCACTCCATTCTAGCACTGAAGATGTTGCCTAGCCAGGTAATGAAATGTTTGCAAGAAAACCACCAAGCTCAGAGAACCCCAAGGACTCCGCATCTTCCCCATCTTTGTTACACCTGCTTTGGACATGCACCTACAATTTGAATATTGTGATAAACCCTTGCCCAGGTCTTTGGGCACCAGCATTTGTCTGGCTCATGAATTTCTTGAGTCATTCCCATTCACAGCAGATTCTTCTTACTTATTGTCGAATGCACCCACCCTCATATTTAGGCACTGTAAACATATGGATTCTTCAGTGCTTTTTTTGGTGGGTGATTAGTATACAAATGTTATTGATTCATAGAGTGCAGAATATAATACAGTTCAAATCACAAAAAGAAAGAGCCTTAATAGCTGGCTGCATTTCAATAAGGGATAGCACCATAAATCTATTTTAGGGAGTTTTTCTCACAGAGTAGAATCTAGCTCTAGGTTATTAGTTTTTTCTCTGGCTGTACAGAACAGCTTTTCCTTCTAAGTCAGAGAAGTTCTGAGTTAAGGGAGCTTTAAGGGTTGGGTTTTTTGTTTGTTTGTTTGTTTTCACTGTTTGTTTGTTTTTGGATTAGGTTGCTTTGAAGCCCAAGCAAGCTTCTTGACCTGCCTTGGTTAGTTATCTCTTGGTGTAGCCTGAGAGGTGGTCAGAGAAAGAAAAGATGCTGAATGTCAAATCTGAAGGATTTATAGATTTAATAATTTTATATTAAGATATGATAAATAAGGACAAAAATTAAAGTGACTTCGAATTCATTTTAGAAGAAAATATGTTTGGCCATAGAAGAGAATATATGTAGCTCAGAGTTGAACTGTGGAGTTCTCAGGGTTCTCTGAGCTTGGTTGTTTTGTTGAAGACATTTTGTTACCTGTCTAGGTAACATCTTCAGTGCTTGAAGGGAGGGGGGTGTGCTCTCTGTTTATATGCAATAGCTTGTCCTGTCAGGGTTGGTGAGGGAGTGGTTTTTCCTTGGTAGTTCCTAGATTAGGCTGTTGTTTACTGCTTGATTATTTGTCTGAGTTGGTAGTTCTTTGATTAGGGTATTCAGACAAGTCAGCCATCAACAGGCACAACAACATTTACACACTATACAAAAGAGACAATAAAAAGGAATAAAAAAGATCAGAATACCTCCTCGCCAGCAATCAACACCCAGATAAGCAGGGATTAACAGCAGGATTAACATCAGACAAATAATCAAACAGTAAACAATACCCTAATCAAGGAACTACCAACTTAGACAATCAAGCAGTAAAGAACAGTCTAATCTAGGAACTACCAAGAGCGGGGGGGGGGGGGAAAACAACTCCCCCACCAACACTGACAGGGCAAGCTACTGTATATAAGCAGAGAGCAAACCCCACTCCCTTCTAGCATTGAAGATGTTCCCTAGACAGGTAACAAAACGTCTGCAAATATGTTTGCAACATTTGAAAATCAAACATCAAACTGATTTGGAAACATAAATACTCAGGTAGACTTCAGTATAATAAACAAATCAATTCATTTATTTATGCTCCCAAACCAATAAAGCACAAGTACAAAATTTAAAATACAGGGGGAAAATACTCCAAAACTGAAACAATGATGAGAAGAGGATATCAACAGGGTTCTACAAGCCATAGCTACTGCTAGAAACTTGGCAGCCTTTATAGTGATTGTCCAAATTAGGTCTTGCAGAAGAAACATTGTAATTTTTTGATCAAAGAGACAACTAAAATTTATGATAATCAGATTTATGAGTGCCAGACCCCATGGATGGTACAATGGGAAGCACTGCAATACATGAATTACTGACTCACCTCTGTATCTGAGCAGACACACATACGATTGCTTTATGGGAGACTAGTATATGTGCCTATAATCACCAAAGTAGGCTTGGCACCAATTTGAGCCAAGGTAAAAAAATAAAATAAAAATCTCCTGTGTGAAATATGTAGGCTATCATAGAGGTAGCTAGGAATCATCCATAGAGAACCTGCAATTGTGCCATAATAGGGATGGATGATTTTAGCCCTGTCATTTTGTTGATCTAAATCCAAAATCTTCTGTTTAAGTTCAGTTAAGGCTTTATCTAGGTGAAGTGATGATATTGCTGGAGTGAAAGGCCACAATATGTCAGATCAGAATCAACTTGCTTCCTCAGAGATGAGCAAAATCTATACAGTAGGATGAGGTGAATCCCAGATTTCAGTATAATACATAAAATGAATTCCAGTGTAAGGTTCCCTGGGGACTCTGTTTGTTAGTGGATAAACTGTTTGTTCCTAATGTCTGAAAGCCATTCTTTTCACAAAGACATCTCCTTTGGTTAAGCAATTTCCATATTCTAAATAATGCCTTTTCTAACTTTTAAGACATGCATGTTTTCTTACTTGTTCACAATCAAGAGAGGAGAATATAAGAAATATAGAGAATGAAATGTAGTGATAATCTGCACCAAAATTATGGTGTGCTCTGTGTGTGTGTGTGTGTGTTGGGGTGGGGAAATCTTATGCATATCTTATGCAAACGTATGATGGTTCTTACTGTCTTCTAAGCAACATAACTCTCAGTCCAGGTGTATGTGTTTATGCGTTTGTTTTAAGGAAAAGAAGCAAATTTTATAAAAATTCTGGTGATGATCACAAGCTCCCCCTGATCCATAAAAAGGTTAATTTCTAAATTAGCATTTTTAAATGCTCTTCTGTCCATAGTTTTGTCTTCCAGTATCAGGAATAATGCCAGATCCAGGAACACATTTAAATTCTAACCAGATATCAAACCATCTGCCTCAGGTTATTCTACTGTTGCTATTATTATTTATGTTTTCAGTTACATGCAACTCTGGACAGCTCAGAATAGAAACTGCCTCTTTGAGATTGGTCAGAAAAGAATAAATAGCCTCAGCTTATTTATCTCAACAAATATTGTCCCAGTATCTTGACACAAGTAGCGAACAAGAGTGGGGAAATCAAAGCTATCAAATTGAAATTTAGATTAACTTACTGTGAGAAAAGTGAGTTAGTTTCTACTGCAATGTGTTACTTGTATACATTGTATGCTAATTAGTCTGTCTCCAATATTGCATTATATTTTCAATTGTTCTGTGTATTTGTATTATGGTTAATATTTATCAAAGTAAACATGAATAATATAATATGTCATTTGTTGTGTCTACAAACCTTGATTAATGAGAAACTTTAATCCGAGTTATTAATTTCTTTCCACACTATGATATCAATCAATCAATCAATCAAACTGGTTCTGACTTGCATTGAAAATAATTATCTTTATTTTCTATTTTGAGCTGTTGATTCTTCTAGCCAGCAAAGGGGGAAAAAAAGGATAAAATAATACAAAACCTACATGTTATAGCATAATACATTGGAAGACTGGTTGTCTGATTTTTTTTAGATGTACATTAAAAATTATACCGATAAAATCAAGTGAGATTTTGTTAAAATACCTTTCAGAACCCTATCCATAATAACATGAAAAATAACCAATGCACATCATTTATGTATGCATAACTTAATGTGACATTGTGAATCTTTGTGTGTGTGTGTGTGTGTGTTCCATTTCAGCATTAATAGATGTCATATATCAGGATTATGAAGGGAAAGAAATATAAAATTGAACTGTCAAGATCCTGTTGAATAAGACATGCATATAGTGGGAAATCCTGACACACATATGAATGAATGGGAAGCTAAGGATGTGACCCTTAGGAATCAATGCAGAAAATGAAATTTCTTCAGGGTACGCATATTCACTGCCACTTGTCGCAAGGGAAGCCCTTGATCTGAATGCAGCTTTAACTCCAGTCCACACAGAATTCTAATTCTTATTCACCTGGAAGTAGTCCTGGCTTACCACGGCATTTGTAAATTATTTGCAGAAGGACTGGAGCAGAGAGCAGAAAAGTTAGAAAATAGCATAATAAATAAATGAGGAAGTATCTCATTCTGAGACTGTCTGCCTCACTACTGTTCTTTTCTCTACCATTGCATTTGGTTTCAAGAAAAATGGGGCACAAGCATGACTGGTTTCCATAGGAATTACCTAATTAATTGAAGTATTTTTAAAGCTTGAGCTAAAAGTCAGAACCCAGGCTGATGCAATAGCTCGCATATTAAACACAGGTTTTTTTTTTTTAATCCCCTCACACAGATACATACACACACGCACATATAAAACTATGATGCACAACAAATCATCATTGAGAGCCATGGGAGTTTATGATATGAATATATATCTGTATAGAAACAACCTCAAACCCTGGTGCAGCCTCATTTAAGCTCTGCAGGTAAAGCAACCCTCTTAGGTGATCCTTTGAGCAAACTGGCCTTTATGTGATATTATCCCATAAAATTTGCTGAAAACACTGCCCTTTACCGATTCATTTTTAAAAACGTGAGTGTGGCTTCAAGAAAGAAAGTGACAGATGAAACATATTGGATTGTAAATTGCCCATATAATGGTATTCCTGTTTGTAATTGATAAAGTCAATAATGATAAAAGCTATTTTCCACCCACAAATCACAAAATGGATACCATCAGGATCTTTGTTATTGTTTCTTGACTTTGATGTTTTAAGTATTTTATTTTTAAACCAACCGTGGATGTTTTTATGCTGTGTTTGTTTCAGTCTTCTTAACCATGGATATTTTTTTTTTCTTACTTACTATGAATGCTTTATATTTTTGTGGTAAGCCACTTTGAGTTAATTTGCTGAAATTGGCAGTATAATAAACAAACACATAAATAGATTAATGCATATTCAATATTTTAACCAAACAGGAAGTGCATACTCTTAACCTTGGAGATTACAATATCATTTAGTGGACTCAGATTTTCAGGGAGTTCAATTGGGACCTTATTGTCATGGTGACACTAATTGTGTGAAACTTCCAATGTTTGCCATAGGGTAAGGACTGTTAACAGATTAGCATCAATTCTGGCTATTTGCTATGTCATTTTAAAAACAAATGTTTTATATTCACATTTTGCATTCTTATGCCTAAGAAAACTAAGAAGACAAGCATGATTTTGAGTTAGCATAAGAATAATTTGCAAGGGAAGCCTTCATCATATTCATACTACATGAGTCAACCAGCAGGCTTTTGTTAGTTAAATGGTGCTGCTCACTTAAGATGAATAAATATACAGAATACAGAATTCTTATACATTTATAAACCTCAAACTTAAGCCTAAATATCTCAAAGAATCAAACAGCACCTATGCTGGATACATATTTTACACTACACTTTACATTATTGCCCATAATTCACAATAATTCACAATACCCACAGCTGGTTGGTCTCACATTCTGCTTTATTTGGCTGAATACTAAGGTACAGCATTGTTACTTATTGCTGGAACTACTTTGAAAATTTGGGAAGTGAAGTTTACTTTCTAGTCCAAGGAGTACCTGAGCATTCTTAGTCTATTCATTGTTGGTGCAGATATATGCACAAGCTGAAGTGCTTAATGATTCACTTTTTTCCACTAACTAGAGTTGATCATGGTAGTTACTGGAGTGATATTGCTGATCTGCAGCCCCATTAGGAACTCTCTTATTGGTCAAGTTAGCAGAAGTCATTACTTGACTTGAAAATAATGATTTGCAACCATAGTAACTTCCAGTAACGTTTGAGCAGAGGCTATAGATCAGGGACAAGCAGACCTACTAAATGAATCGGAATACATTGTTTATCAAGCAGGAACAGTTTGTTTAGTATGATTCAAGCATCTTTTCTTTCTTTTAAGATGTAGGATATATTTGTATTATAAGCATTTAGGGTTGTGTTGAACATGCTGAACCATCCACAGAGTTAATACAAAAGTAAGAGCTTTTCTCCATCTTTGATGCACAATGAGTTAGTTCTGATTGTGCTTACAAGAGGTAATACCAATCAGGTGTAGCAACAATAATTGTTTGGCTTTATTTTTCTACATTCATCCAGTTTCCAAGTTTCTGTATAAATAAATGATGTTCATTTATTTATTTATTTATTGAATTTTAAATCCTCCTATGCCCTAAAAGATCAAATTGATTATGTAAAAATACAGTTAAAAAGCAAAATTAAATTAAATTATGAAAGACACATTCCAGCAACTGATATAGCATTTAACAAAGCATTTAAAACATTTCTAGTATGAAAGAAATATAGGTATTCATCCAATACTGTGTATGGATGGGTCGGTGGGTGGATAGATGGATGGATGGATGGATGGATGGATGGATGGATGGATGGATGGATGGATGGATGGATGGAGTATCCATAAGTCTGTCTCAATAAAAATGTCTTAATCTGCTCAGCAGTAGGAGAAGACAGAATTATCATGGTCTCTTGTAAGAATTCCAGTAACTGGGAGTAGCATCATGGAAAATCCTCTCTTGCATTTTCCCCAAATGCATCTTCAGATGGATAAAGAGAACAGTCTCTTATGGATATTAAAGTCCCAGACTCCTCACAGAGAAGAAAAGGATCTTGCAGTACTCTGTCCCTAAATTGTGCATTGCTTTATGAGTCATAACCAGTTCTCTGAACTTTGTCTATAAATGAATCAATAGCCTCTGTCAATAAAACTTTCAATAACAGTCTGAACTAACTGAATTTTATTAACAGTTTTCAAAAGCAGCACCACATAGAACTTGTTGCAGCAGTCAACATGAAATTTAACACAAGTACCCACATGTCACCCTGATCACAAATATCAGAAATCAATGAAGTTAGAAAATTAAGTATGGAAATACAGTCCATGACACTTTTGAAATGAGGAAAGTTAGGCTCAGAGTTTTATCCAGTTGTGAACCTGAATTTTGAAGTTTATGTGAGCTGACCTGTATGAACTATAACATCCATTTGGTGATTTGGTCTGCAAAGTATGTGCAAATCACTCAAAACTATATGTTGAATGATCTATGTTTTCTTTTTGTTGGTAATAGAAATTTTACTATCAAAACCAAGAACAAAACAAACCCCTCTGTTAGGTGTCAGAAGAATGATTGCTGTACCACTATCAAAGTCATGAATTATGAACCCAAAGGCTGTATTTTTCTATTGATAGCTAGGTGATTTTCAAGCTACCCAAAAACAACAATAATTGTATTATCTATTAGTGAAATATGACTCAGAACCTGAGCAAGTGAAATATTGTATGATCCAATTGATGCAATATTTGCATACAGTTATAAGGATGGAACAGTAAAAAGATTTCAATGGAAAAACAATATTTTATGTACTCTGTGTGTGTGTGTGTGTGTATGTATGTATGTATTTATTAAATTTGTATACTGCCTGACCCTACTGACTCTGGTGGTTCAAAAAGTAAAGGAAAAAAAAAAGCAAGAAAACCATATAGCAAGAAAAACAAAGGATCAAAAAGATAGCAAAACTGGGCAACAACAAATATATATATATGCTGTATTGAGAAGGCCTTTAGTCACCCTAGCCAAAACCTGGCCGAAGAGCCAAGTTTTCAAGCCCCTGTGAAATATCAGCCCTTGGCTCTCAGGGGGAACCTTGTTCCAGAAGGCTGGTGCTGTGGCACAGGAGGCATCTTCCAGGATTCTGATATATGGCATTGTTTAATCAAAGGAACCCAGAGTGTGCCAACTGTGCTGGATCAGATTGTCTGGACAGATGCTATAGGAATAGGCAATCTCTCAAGTAACCAGGCCCTATGCCATGTAGGTAATGGCCAGCACCTTGAATTAAACCCAGAAGCAAACTGGCAACCAGTGTAGCTGGTGATGTTATATAGGGATACCAAGGCATGCCCATCATTGCCCATTCTGCTATATCCTGGACCAGTTGAAGTTTCTGGGTGATCTTCAAGGGCAGCTCCATGTAAAATGTGTTGCAGCAGTCAAGCTGCAGGGTGACCAGGTGTGAGTGACAGTCTGAATATTATGTTTACCTCAAACATTATATTTAAAGAGTACTCCTATAAGATGTTTTATCTCTGGAATATTACTCCAGTCAGCATTACTAAAGTGAGCAGCTGTTTTCCCCAGAAATACTGGAAGTGCAATGAACAGATTGGATCTTTCATCCATATGTGGTAGCAGTGTTGCAAAGCTCAAAAATACTCAAAATTAATTCATAGTAGAATAGAATAAGTTTTAAAAGACATAATTCCATTTCAACCTGAGATATTTTTATTAAACTTCACCAAACCATACATTTCTTCAAACTATACTGAACATTGTATATAATAACATCTGCAAGGATTTTAAATACATTTTATTGAAAAAAGATCTCTGATCCCTTCTATGGAAGAATGGTTAATTAAACTGTGGCAATAAGCTTCAATGTTTAGAATAAGTTGGTATCTAAAAGGTAGTTGGTATCTATACATCTAATGTATAATTCAATCTTATTTGGAAACCAATTTTGGACTTCAGTTCTATACATGGAATTGTGCCACATCCCAAATTTGGGTTCTAGAGTTTATATTCTAATCTGATATATTTCTACACATTATTTACAATATTCTTTCAATATTCTGTACATTATTTCTACCTTTTTCTTTTACATCGTATTGAGTTCAGTTGCACTAATGAAATATATTTTACAGTTCAATAGAGACATATCTTAACTAGAAATTGGATATGTAATGTCTTATAGTACACTAATGGTTTATGTACTATAAGTGTGTGTGTGTGTGCGCATGTGTGTGGAGGGGGGGACCCTTCGAGTCAGTCTTGACTTCAAGAAATTGCCTGGACTAGTCCCTGCAGGTTTTTTTGGCACGTTTTCAGGAGTATTTGCCATTGCCTCCTTCCTAGGGCTGAGAGAGAGTGACTGGCCCAAGGTCACCCACCTGGCTTCATGACTAAGGTGGGACTAGAACTCACAGTCTCCTGATTTCTAGCCTGATGTCTTACCCACTACATCAGACTGGCTCTCTATTAGTATATATTAGCCTTACAATAATTAGGTCTGCTGATTATTCAAGATTTGTTGATTATATTGTTCCCTCCCCTCCCTGCTATATTTTCTATATTCTTTTAAATATGTATTTGTATCAGTATTGTTTCTTTTCCTTTTTTTTTTTTTGTAATAATAACAATTTTAAAAACAAAATCAACATTGCAATGTTGGGAGTGACTGTATTAATTGATGAGATTACTGCTCCATTCCATAATAACAACTAAAATAACAATAACAACATAATAATAACATTTATGATGAGCATTTACCAAATTGTGATACAGATCAGTAATTTACAAAATGCCATCCAATAAAATTACTTCACAACTTAACAGTTAAAACAATAAACCAGTGTTAATGCTGAAACAAAACAAACAGAGCAACCCCATATATTTCAAACAATGTCTTGTGATACAAATGAATACATGCATAATTAAAATAAAACAGGTACTCACCTAGGAAATGCCAAAGTTAATGACGGTAGGGTGGGATAGCCAGATCCTGCATTCATCTACTAATCAACTATAAAATGTACTGTATTTAATCCCCTTTTAAAGGCCATCATACTTTCACAGAGATGAAGGGAAGAGAGTTGATTCCAAGGAACAGAAAGAAGATCCTACATGGAGGGATACAAGAATGAACAAGGTTACACAAAGAAATTGGAGAAAAAATATAGTGAGGTGTTGTAACCGGAGGGCTGTAAACAGAAGGACCATTAGTTCAAACTGGTCTCTAGCTCAAATAGGGAGCCAGTGAATTGCTCAGTGGTGTAATAAATCATGAGAATAACATGGAAGGTTCAGAACATCTTGAATGGCTCTATTCTAAACTAAGTTCAGAAGATGGAGTGCCAGATCAAGAACACCAGTAGGGAAATTATTGCAATAATCTAGACATAAACAACCAAGTGATACACCAGTGAAACTGTGGTCTCCTCCATCAGAATTCCCACCCTCCCAAATGCTATTTTTTTTTAATTTATAAATTTAAATTTATAAATTTATAAATTAAAACAGGGACCTCTATAAGACCAATAAATGGGCTTAAATTCAACTGATCATCAATAAAAAATACAAGGGTGCAAACAGACAAAACTGAGGCAATCTGGGAGGCCTGAAAATAGCCAAAATAATCATAACCATAGTCAGCTTAGGACAATGCATGAACGTGCAAGAGGAAATCCTAATAAGGCATTTTATCACAGGTGATTTTGCATCATGCCAATCAAGGGTCACAAACAAACAATAGACTTGGGCATTATCAGCATAAAAATGGTACTGAATGCCCTGATCATGAATTAGGACAACCAAGGGAGGGTATAAACCAAAAAGGATTCAGGACTGATCTCTGAAGGATGCCAGTTACAACAGGAAATTTCTAGAACAGAAATCCACTATGTGAATCCTGTCATAGACCATACCCTAGTCAGCAATATCTCTGCATGTCAAATGCTGCCATGGGATCCAAAAGGACTAATACCAATTTCAGAAAGTGCCATTTCTGTTGAATGCCTGATTGATATGGACTGAGAAGGGCATTATATGACAGATAAATAATCAACTATGAGAAGGCAGTTCTCACAAGGAAGGGAACAAAAGGAAAACAAAGGAAGCAGATACACAGGCTGGTAATCTGAGCACAAGGGTAATCCAAGGAGAGTTTCTTCAACAGAGGATGAAGAAAGGTATATTTAAAAGAGTCTGGAAAAGTACCAGGGTTAAAAAAAAAAGTGTAGTGGATAATATAATACAGAAAAATATGTAGAAAAGTAACATAAAGGAAGGAGGGAAAGGAATCAGCAAAGTAAATAGTATAAAAAGAGCCTTACACTGTTTTGAACCTCATCCTCTGAAAGAGAAATCAGTTCAAACAAAGATGGAATAGAAGATAGGAAGGATAGCAGAGGAGAACTATTGGAAGTGAAATAATGAACAGTATTTCAGAAGTCAGACAGTACTTTGTTGTAAAATTACTAAGAACCATCAGGAAACCGTCTAGATTATTAAGCCTCTTGGAGCACACCCTTGGATAGATCTCCGCCCTTGAAAATAAATCACCCTAAGTCTAAATATTGTTAAATACCAGTCTGTGCATCATTAAAAATCTATAGGAAAAAAAATCACCTTCATGTATATCACCATTATGACAAACAACAATATTTTCCTCAACAACTGGAGCTAGCTGAGATTCTTGAGATTGACCCATGGCCGCCGTAGGGTCTTGATCCTCTCATGCTAAGATAATATCAGCATATATGTTGAAGTCTACCACATTCACAACCCAGAGGCTATAGGACAAAGGGATAGGCTAAGCACCACCATAATTAATATTCTGTCTTACCAATCGCCTTCAGAGACACAGTCAAACTGGGGGGGGGGGGGGGAATCATGCCAAAACACAGCATCATTTTAGAGGAATCCTAAGATTATTTGTATGGCTAGGATATATCGTATTTTTTTTCCCAAGGATTCCTGATTTATTGGGCATGTGAAGGTGAGCATAGAACTATTATAGCCCTATATAAATCCAGCTGAGCTGATTACACAATAGTTAGAAGAGCAAGCTGTAATCAGTGGGCCATGGAAAGTAAGAATTTTAGCATCTACATTTTTCAAGGAGATGGGTCTATCAGTTGAACACATAATAATGCTCCTTATCCAGCTTGTAAAAGACTGTGATATAAGCCTTATTAAAAAATAAGGGGTAATAATTTACTCAACACATCTGCATCATATACCTCCAATAAAAAGGAGATAAAACATGGTATTTTATACCAGTCAAATTATATTTAATCAAGGCCAGGGGCCCTTCCTAATTTCTAAGATTACTAATGACTAACTTTTCTTCATGTCTTTCTCTTAGCTTTAGTTGCTTAGCTTACTAGATTTTTCTCCCTTTTTCCAGTATTACCTGACACAGTATAATAAAAATTCAGGTTTAGATACAAGAAGCTTTTTAAATTCATAATTTAGTGGAAATGAGAGGTCTCTATTACACAGGAGATGGGTGGGTTGCATAAAAAATAAACAACACTTTACATGTCTCTTCTAAAAATTTAACTTTAATGTTGCTTATACAATATATACAATAATACAGCCTCACATATATACCTTTTTAGCATATAAATGGAATCCTAGCTGAAACTTTTTTTTAAAGTTTACATCTCCTCTTCTATTTTCTTAATAAACTCTTATTAAGTTGGGGACAATTTAAAATATAAATTTGCACTGTTATCAAATAAAACTAAAATGCATAAAATGAGTATGACATCCATCCTTGATATGTTGATACAGCTGAAGTAACAACATTTGTTATGAGATGTTACCATTTAATCTACGATTAATTTTCTTTTTATCAGGTAAGAACATTTTTTTAAACACATAATGTTGCAAAGTACTGCTACTATTAAAAATCACAAATAATTGACCTCAGATCCCATTGAGTTAAAGTGCTTATAGGGTCTCTTTAAACAATGTTTACATTATTGCTATTGGTGCCTTCTATGAATTGTTAATTTATAGGGTTTCTTCCTTTTATATATATATTTATTGTTACGCACGTATGTATTAATGGTGTACTGTATTTTAAATTTTGTGACTTGGTCTTGGACTATAAACAAACAAACAAACAAACAAATAAACAAATAAATAAATAAATGGTTTTTAAATATTATTTTATTTCTGTTAGTTTGTTTTTGATCTTTAATCAAATTTGACTGACTGATTGACTGGCTGATCATTGTGGCATCTGCCTTACTTGATTTAACTTGAGATGCCAGGAATGAGACATTAGAAAATAATCTAGGTTAAAATTCCTGTGTATGGAGATAAGGAAAGTGTATTTATTTTTTGAAAAGATTAAAGGAACGGCAAATATCTACTAAATTAAATACACACATGTAATATTGAATAATATCATAAATGTAGGAAAGATGAATACATTATGTGCAGAAAGGAAGGCAGATACAATCTAGAAAGGGATCCAAAGGAGCAATAGGGCTTCAATCATCTAAAGAGGCTTCAGCAGCTTCAGTAGCAAAATGCAGAGAAGCAAAGTAATTTTTGTGGCTGCAGGTCCACAGAAGGATTTTTGCCTATCATCGAATAACCTGATATTAAAGACAGAAAGAAATCTGGGAGAAAAAAAAATTTGAGACACCAATCACAAACCATAAATTTTGGCTGGGGAGCGGGGACACCTTCTCATTTGTAGCACCTCTGTTATGTAATCTGGGAAAAACAGATTATGGAAATGATTATCAACCACTTCCTGCTGGTCCTCTGCATTCAATCAACTTTCAACATAAATCTGACTGGCCAAGTTTATTCATTTTGGAAGTCTAACCACACATAATTTGGAGTAGCAGGATATCCGCACTACTGCTTTGCCCTGTTCCCCTCCAATTCCAGAATCAGCAAAAAATAACTTTTTTATAATGTTATCGCAATATTTTAAAAAGAGAAATACAAAATAAATAAATAAAAAATAAATAAATATTAAGAACAAACTTAAAAAGCATCAATATTCTACAAATTAATTATGAAATTATAATACTAAACCACCAACAAAAATTAAACAGACCCCCAATAATCATTCAATAATCACCTGAACATATACATTTAATCATGCAGTAACAGTGTATCAAATTGTTCTTCCTTCCTTCCTTCCTTCTCTCCTTTCTCTTTCTTTTCGTAAAATGTTATGAAATTTATGTCAAAGGGGAACATTTGGGCTTTTTTTTTTTGATTTGTAGAAAAAATGCTTTTTTTTCAAAAAATGG
This sequence comes from Python bivittatus, assembly GCF_059951505.1. Classification (NCBI taxonomy): domain Eukaryota; kingdom Metazoa; phylum Chordata; class Lepidosauria; order Squamata; family Pythonidae; genus Python; species Python bivittatus. The sequence goes on from NW_028277035.1 coordinate 17,301,424, forward strand.
ATGAATTACATATTTATGAATCCAGTCTCTAATATCCAGAATAATAGTGTTTTTCCAGTATCTCAGATTAATTTTCTTAGCTATTCCCCATGCCTGATATAACCAATATTTCTCAAAAAAGTCAGATTCCATAATTTTGAAATATAATTCAAAATAACATTAGTATCATTAACTTGAAAACATTTACCCTAACATCTATTTATATACTGTCAATTCCCCCTGGTTTGCCTCTACATTCTGAGCTACTTCTGACAAATCTTCAGTTTCTTTGCTCTGGGTAGACCTTTGCAGTTCCAATTCTACTTCTGTGAATACTTTATTTTGTATTATAAATCAACATTGATCTTCTAGCCTCTCTTCTGTTATTTCTGATTCTGGATGGTGTTCTTTCCAGAACTGATGCATTCTTTTGAGATATCCTCTTCTCATTGGGTTTGATTTGTAATAGCAGATCATTATTTCTTTGTTTTCACTCTTTGTATATTTGCAATGGGTAAACAACTTTTCTTCCAGTAGTCCTGTAGCTGCTGGCCCTGGTTGCTCAGCCAGCAGTCTTGAGTCCTGTAGCCTGCTTGTCACCAGATGTACAGGAACTAGAACACCTAGTGTGGTCCTTGTTATCCCAGGCAATGACCAATTCAGTATGAGTTTAAATAAAGTATGTCTCAACATATTGTTTATGGGAGAGGCACTCTTTGTCTGGCTCCTCTGATGAGACCTATCAAGTATCGTTGAACCTCTGGCATAGCTCTCATCCTCCTCAGAGTGTGCAAACCCCACAATGACATCAAAGTAGGGCCTCACTGGAGGTTATTATTATTGTTGTTGTTCTTGGGCACAGATATAATGCCTTCTTGAGTAGCAGCTACAGATGCTGCCTTTAAAAAAGTGGGTGGCAGCTGGGCTTTCTTTTTATCATCCTTGGATGCCCTCCAGATCAGTTGACACCAGTCCCTCTTTGATATCTAGAACAGGAAATAATTACCTGTTTCTGGCTCCAATAGGGACAATTAAGCAGTTATCAGGATAAAAGAGCTGCAGGTGGATATTGCAGTATGTCAGTCCCTTGCCTCCTGCAGCACCAACTTTTCCTAAACATTTCAGGGAATTTATTTATACAATGTTATGCTTAGGTTTTTATTTAATCAGTCTCACTATGACTTTCTTCAAAACTAGTTTTCCCCTATTCCCACAAAGCTTAAAGACATGACAATAATTTGATACTAACTAAAATTTTATTGGTGAAGTTCCTCAGTGGAATTCCTCTTAACAATAAGATCCTATTAGCAGAATAAACAATGCAGGAAAAGCGCACAGCGTATGACTTCTGGAATTCTTTCCAACACCCTTATCAGTAGTGCTAATGGAAAGTGTCTATATTTACTTCCATGCAACAGAGTAATGTGCTGCATTGCTTTCTGTGAGCTTGTATGTTTCTGCTTTCCCCCCATGTTGCATCCATGTCTTTTTGGGTGTATGCATGTACTGGGAAGCCTGGAAAGCATATGCGCCACTCTGAGGCATCGGACTGGAAGGGAGAAAGGAGAGGGATGGCATGCTGCAGCCACCTGCATTCAAAATCCCTTCCCAGTGGCCACTGTCACAGGGATACGTTGGGAATTTTTTTCTGGATGTTTTTTTCTCTGCAGCCCTTAGTCTGATCTAGCCCATTTTTATACTACATCTTTCTTTTGCCAGCTTCTCTCTCTATATTAAATTTGGTTCTGTTCTGAACAATTTTGGAGGAGTTAACCTGATGGTAGATAAAGAAACAGAGTATATCATTTCTTTCCAACATGCCTTGTCTCTCTTGAAAATCAGTTCTATAGGGATGAGGGGAGTTCTCTGTAACAGTAGTTCTTAAACTGCTTGACCCCGTTACCCCTTTTCTCAAATAATGTCATTACTTCCACCCTCCCCCCCTCAAAAAAAAAACTTTGTTGTTCTACACAAGCATCTCAGCAGTGGCTGTCCCAAACTGGATCCTTAATGATATGCCCCAAATTACCCTCTTGGGGGTAATTACCCTCAGTTTAAGAACCACTACTCTATAACAGTGGTTGCTGATTTTTTTTCATGTCACTTCTTCATGATGTTGCCCTTATCTGATTTCCAGCTCACAGCAGAAATAAAATGAGCCCTTATAAGTTTCATCTTAAAGTCTCCTCCCACTGTTCCCATAGTAGTGTCTTCTCTCTTCTCCCAACTCCATTTTTTGTTGGGGTCATGATCTATGAGGCTTCCTTGATTATGTGGTTGATGATGCAGTTAGCGGTTGAGAACTACCCAGCTCTTATTGGCAACTTTAGCGTGCTGTAAATGTGACCCTCCCTTCCAGTTGCTGGGAATTGTCTCTGTGGCCATTTTGGCTTTGGATGTAGGAAAACATGTGGCTTCCACAGAAGCAGTTGACTACGTTGAAGCTGACAAGTCATAAATGTGGAGGAGTCATCTGAATTCCATAACTTGCTGACTTAATTGGTAGTGATTATGACATGGAGACATTATTCTTAAGAAGGGTATTCTTGAGTAGTCATCCTGTTGAATTTTCTTAACCATTCAAGGGGATTCTCTATTGGTACACTGGGGGAGGGGGGGGGAGTTTGTTTTTTTTTAATTTATTTCTTTTTAATTTTTTATTACAAAAAGAAGAAAAAAAATACACAAAAGTGCTTTAACATAAAAGTGAAAAAAATTACAACAAAGAGAAAAAAAGTTTATATATCATTATAAGAATAAATAGTTATAATTCTATATACGCTTATTTAATACAAATATTATTCAAATAAATACTATATGACTATCATGTTTTTATTTTTAACCCAGTATATTTTGTATAAATGAGTCCCATATTTCATTACACTTGTCCATACAAAGTCTATGTCTATAGACAATCCACTCTTAAGTGGCAAGCGCAGTCAGATCTTCAATACATTGAGTGAATGGGCCCATACATTTATCTTTCCAATGTTACAATATCAGTCTTTTGGCCATAGTAAGGGCATGATGAATCTATTTATGTTGCCCACTTGTCAAGTTCCATGTACTAGGTATATAGTTCAAAAGAATATTATCCTCTGAAAATTTTAGCTTTTGTCACACAACCATATTTATATAGTCCACTACTTTCTCCCAAAACATAGTAAGGACAATGTAAAACATATGCTTTAAAGAGGCATCATCCTTATTACATCTCCAGCAAAATGCGGGTTTTGACAATCCTTTTCTATACAAATGTAGTGGAGTCCAGTAAATTCTAAATATTATTTTTTTGTTGTGTAAGTTGTAGTTTGAGGTCCACTGACACTCTTGCTATAGAAGTTAAGACACTCTCCCATTGTCTAGGCAATATAGAAACATCTAATTCTTTATTCCACTTATCCCTTAACATCTGCATACCAAATTGATGGGGGGGGGGTTAGTCTGAATTTCCCTTTCCATTCCTTTACTTGAAATCAGCTCCCCCTAAATCAGTAGCTAAAAAAACCAAACAAAACAACAACTGACAGACCTGGAAATGGGGTGTTAAACACTAAGAGACTCTTTATCCTCTTCTCTTTCACAACATTTTGGGAGGCGCTGAAAATTGTCTTCTTCCAATGAACTTTTCGGGTAGAAGATGTCACTAAATTGAAGGCAACTACTGGGGTGAGGAGTAGAGTCACATACTGTAAATGTACATTTTGTATCTGATGTTTTATGTTTCATTTGATGTTCTTTCATTTCATATAAGCTGACTGGAATCTGTAGACTAGGCAGCATGCAAATGCATATACAAATAAATATGAATAAGTAAAACAACTGACACCAGTAAGGTGTTTGCTTGGTGCAACGTATCAGTTATAAGTCCTGCTTTATTAGACAGCTCCCACCTCCACCCTGCTCATTAGCTTTTTCAGTACCTGGTTTTGCCAGTTGGCTAAATCGATAGATTTTTTCCCCCGATCTAGCCCTTCCCTTAGTTGAGGAGAATGACTGGTAGATGTTTTCTCACCAGCTGGTAGAGGAAACAAAACCAAGGGAATACACTTTCCTTGAATTGTTCTACTCTGCATATGTAATCTCCAGGAACATTTGCCAACCTAGTTACATAGACAGAATAGAGGTTGGCTGGTCAGACAGAAAATTATATCCTGGCATTATTTTTGGCTGATTCTTGAACTAGAGATTTCACTTTAATGCAGCTATGAGGAAGAACCCTGAGACAGAATAACATTCCTTGGCCCTTTTTTGGTATACTACTTTCCACCATTAGATTCCTGATCTTTGATAAAAGGTAAACATTACACAACAGGGGGGAAAAAAAGCTTTGGACATTTGAATCCATCCTTGAAACAAAATTATAATTGCCAGTAGAATCACATCCATGTTTAATCAACAGTAAATCCCAAAGAATCCAGTAAGCTTTACTTCCGGGGAACTGTAGAAAGTATTGCAGCTAAAGTCATGATCTCCCTTTTGTTTTCTGGATTTAAAAAATCCACATAGAGATATTTTGGCTTCCTGTGTCAGAATACCCTAAACATATGGTAGAAGTAGTTGGGGAACGTGTCTCCTCTTTTTCAATCACTTGCAGATGCTTTATTTTTCATGGAAGTAGCACATAGAGATTCTGAGGAGCTGATTTGTGAAAAGTATTTATTTATTTATTTATCTATTTGTTTGTTTGATTTATATGACAGCCCAACTTGCTAAGTGGCAATTCATTCTGGTTAACTGAAACACTTGAAGAGGAAATTTCACTAAACTTCCTGATGTCTTTACCAAAACATAAAATGAAATGTATACAACATATTTACATCCTGTATCTTATATTTTCATTTTAGACTGGGAGTTGCTACCATATGTTTTGAAAGGGCCATCCAGGAAAAAAAGGTGTAAGTGCAAAACTAAAATAAAAAAAATGATATAGAATTATAATTAGCTGAGTACAATCAAATATTACTTAGAAACTAAGATTTATTTCAAAGACATATCTATTCAACCAAATATATGTGCCTATCCATATCTTCACATTGTGTAAATGGATGAAAAATATGTATAATAGCACAGACAGAGCTGCAATGAGTTCACATGTGAATGCATATACCATGTTGAAATCAGTCAGGTCTTTACACGGAAGAAGCAGCTGTGGTTTCCTGGGAGCAACTCATAAATAGCACAAACTATTCTTGATTCAGCAAAACCATACATCTGTTATTCCCTACTGTATTCTGATGCTACTTCCTATTTTGCAATAAATATATTTCATGAGATTGAAAATATAGTTAGATAGAATATGTAGTAGAACAGGACCTCAGCATTCTGGAAATGTTCTACTCTGAAAGATAGCTGCAGTTGCTGGGGCTTTAACTATTTGAAAAGCCCCAGGCTACACTTCTAGATAGAGACACACTTGTGTCACAAGCTCTATTTACCTGTTCATGGGCATAATGTTTGTCAATGGTCCATGAAAATGTGTGGAACCAAGACAAATGACACGGTGAACTGATTACTTCAAATTCATGGAGCAATAAAAGACTTTAATAGCTTTAGAGGAAATGACAGTTATTTTTAAGAAAACAATCCTTTAGAAAGTTAGAACATTGTAATTGTCTTCTACAGTCTTGGCTTCAAAAGATATTTTAAGCAGATTAGAATGAATTGTCCTTGTAAGTTTCCATAAAAATCAGTGGAATGGGATTTGTACTGCAATTATAATGTTTCATTTACTGGCTATGTCTCATCATTAAGAGTGAATAGATGCATTCTTTTTAATGTGGCAACAAGGAAAGGCATTTTTTTCCCTTTGGAGGCTCTCTATGCATACATCTGCAAGTATTTCTAATTTATATTAAGAGATGAACAAGGGCCCCCGTACCCAAACAGCATCTTTCTTTTAGCAACTTCACATTATTCTACATGCTATTTCTGAGCTTCTGGTACACCCAGAATTAAGGCAGGAGTAAGTATTTGAGACAAACAATTTTTTATCCTATAATCACATGAACCTTTTGTTTGGTTATGCAAAATTGTTTTTCATTCATCTGTAGTGGCCTGGGAGCATCCTTTCACTTTCACCTTTAAGAAAGCATTTCACCCACAAGAAAGACAAAGACATTTCTAGATAATGGGATTGCTATTTTTATGCACTCCGCTTGAATATCTATGGATTTATTCTTCTTTAATTCATGCAAGGAGAGGCATACAACTTCATCAGAGACTGGATCATCTTCATGTTATTACTGCTACCATGTCTCAGATTCATCCTATTCCTGAATGAGAGGAACACTGAGTAAGATGGGGAGGTTTAATCTGTCATTCAGTTGCATTTCCATAGCCAAAGTACGTAGCATAAAGGAGAGGAATGGACCACAGGAAGAAAAAAAAATGCTATTTACTAATATGCAGTTAAATCCAGCTTCTGATTTAAGCAGCTTTGTTAATAGTGTAATAGAAGGAACCTTTAGTGGGGGTGTGCAGAGGTTTTGGTTCAAAGAAGCTTTAGTGATGAGAGATCAGCAATGAATAGCTAACATTTTGTTTGTTTGTTTGTTTGTAATGCGGGCACTGAAGTACTGACCTAACAATTTTATGAAACTTAGCAGTAAAGTCCAAGATCACATCTTTTTGATCCAACAATAAATTAGTGACATAAATAGAATAATAACTTTATCGTCATTCCACTATACACTATACACAAGTGCATAATAAAATGAAATTCCATTGCAGTTGGCTCACGACTACAATCAGATACTAAAAGTACAATCAAGATTCCATAATTACTATAAAATATATATTCTATACACATTTTACTTATTAAAAATTCAAGAATCTAATAGCCTGGGGGACAAAGCTATTTCCCAATCTGGCTGTTCTACATCGGATACAGCGGAACCTCTTCCCAGAGGACAGCAAAGAAAAAGGCCATGATGAAGATGGGAGGTGTCATTGACAATCTTTTGAGCTCTAGGCAAACAGCGCACATATGCTAGATCTTGGATGAGAGACAGAGGGATCCCAATTATCTTCTCTGCTGCCCTTCCTACCCTCTGCACTGCCTTTTTGTCTGAGGCACTACAGCCTTCAAATCAGATGGAAATACAGTTAGTAAGTTCAATTTCTATAGTACCTCTATAGAAAATAAGGAAAATGGAACATGGGAGATGTACCTTCCTCATCTGGCACAAAAAATGTAAACGTTGCTGTGCTCATTTTACCAAAAAATGCAGTGTTTAGGGACCAGGTCAGACTATTCGTTAACTGCACCCCAAGGAATCTAATGCTACTGACTGACTCCATAGCTATGTTATTAATAAAAAGTGGAGTGTCACTACACTGATTCTTCCTGAAATCTATAATAATCTCCTTTGTCTTTTCCACATTTAGGACCAAGCTGTTTTTATTATACCACTCCACCAAGCCCTTCACCTCCTCCCTATAAGCCCACTCACTGTCATCCCTGATAAAGCCCACCACCATTGCATCATCTGCATGTTTCACAATGGAACTGGTGGTGAACCTGGCACAACAGTCATGAGTCATCAGGGTGAACAACAGTGGGTTCAGGACACAGCCTGTGAGGAGCTGATGCTTAGAGAGATAGAGCTAGACATATTATTTCCAACTGACACTGACTGAGACCTCTCAGTAAGGAAGTCAAGTAGCCAATTACTCAAGGGAATGTTGAAACCCAGAGAACCCAGTTTGTCCACCAAATGCTAGGGAACAATCGTATTGAATGCTGAGCTGAAATCTACAAACAGCAATCACACATAACTGTTCTTCTCTTCAAGATCTACCAGACTCGAATGAAGAACAGAAGAGACTGCATCCTCTACAGAGTGATTTCATTGATAAGCAGACAGACGTGGATCAAACAAAGGAGGGAGTCTGGAAACAATGTAATCCTTCATCAGCCTCTCAAAACATTTCATCATAATGGGAGTGCGTGCTATTGGGTGGTAATCACTGAGACATGTGATTGTAGATTTTTTAGGCACAGGTATAATAGTTGCAGTCTTAAAGCCTACTGGGATCACAGCCTGGTGCAAGGAAATATTAAATATGTCTGTGAGGATGCTGGCCAGCTCTTCAGCAAGTCCCTCAGTACCTGCCCTGGAATATGGGTTTCTGAATATTAATGTTTCTCAGGGTCCTCCAAACATCAACTATATCAAGGGTGGGTGCCTGCTTGTCAGGATGAGATACAACCTTCCGCACAGGAGTATTGTTAAATGTTTCAAACCTACCAAAAAAGCTATTAAGTTCATTAAGAAAATCTATATTCTCCTCATATGATGACAGAATAGTTTTATAATCTGTAATAGTTTGAATGCCCTGCCACATATGCCTGGTATTTGTAGAATCATGAAGAAAAAAAAAAATCTGAACTTTCTGACCATAAGTCAGCTTTGCTGTTCTTATAGCCCAGTTCAGATCAGCTCTAGCTGTTCTAAAAGGCCCCATGTCACCAGACTTAAAAGCAGAGTTCCTCGCTTTCAACTTCACATATACTTCATGAGTCATCTGAGCTTTCTGATTCGCCCATAAAATGATGTTCTTAGTAACACTGACATTCTCCATACACTTCTGGATATATGCAGTTACAGATGAAATGTATTCCTCCACAGTTATTCGTTGCAGCTTCCCTACACATATCCCAGTCTGTACACTCAAAACAGCCTCATAATACTTCCATTTTTCCCTCAGGCCAGACTCTCACCTGCTTCACAATTGTTTTTTCTCTAGTTAACAAAGGCCTATATGCTAGAATTAGCATTACAGTGAGATGGTCTGAGGAACCGATATTGGGGTGGGGAAAAGCCTTAAATGCATTTTCGATGTTAGAATAGGCTAAATCCAATGTGTTCCTACTCCTGGTTGCAAAATTCACTTATTGATGGAAATAAGGGAGGACTGTTTTCAATTTAACCTGATTAAATTACAGTAAACACACCCTCTGGGTAGATAGTTTGCAAGTCACTGATAGTGTAATAAAGGACTTTCAGGATCTCCTTCGTATTTGCAGAGGGGGATATGTACACAGCTGTAATAATAATAATGGTGAATTCCCTAGGCAAATAAAAAGGTCTGCATCTGATAGTCAACAACTCTCCACTCCACAAACAATAAGTTGAAACCACCTTTGAGTTGATGGACCATCTGTGATTGATATAAATGCACACTCCGTCACCTCGAGTTTTTCCATTCAGAGCAAGACTCCTATCCAGTCAGAACATCATTAACCCCTCCATGCCAACAGCCTTCTCAGGAACAGATGACTTTAACCACACCTCTATCATAACTATAACACAATAGTCTCTCACCTCATGCGTTGTTGTAAAATCCAACTTCAAATAATCCATTTTGTTCTCCAGAGAATGAACATTAGTAAACAAAATGAGTGGAAGCGGTCCTCTATGTGGGTTAACCTTCAGCCTTGCCGTTAGTCCTCCCTAAAGCTTAGTCCTCCCTAAAGCTTAGACAAGGCTATGCCAAGTGCTTAACAGTTTAAGCTAATTATAGAAAATAATGGTGGCTTATTGCCCATTGTGCAATGCCAATACAATTCCATAGTGATCATATGTATTTCTGATGTTTCATAGCAAGCATCCATCAAGCAGCCAGTCCATGACTTTGCTTCTAATATGCCTTCTATATCTGTAACCACAGTGCCAAGATTAATTTTAAAAACCCTAATATACTTGATAGAAAGGAAATATAAAAATATACAATTAATTTGGCTTAGAAAGTTACAGTGTGCTTCTTTGGGATCAGAGTTTGTTATACCTAAGCCACAGAACATGTTTCATTCATGCCAAGCAGGTGAATACACACACACACACACGAGTTTAATTCTGCAGGAAATTGTGGTCCATGCTGAGAACAGTTAGTCAATTTTTGTGCTATTGGAACTCCCACTGTTCTTCATTGCACTGATTTCAATGGAGTAGTTGCTTTTGTAGTGCTGTTTGTCTTGTTTTTTTTGTTTTACTTTATATCTGTTAGTCCTTTCCCTCCCAGCTGCTATAGAAGAAGAAAATGAAGAGGAAATGGGACAGCCTTGTTCATTTTTACTTCTTCTTTGGATGAAATGAAGTTCAAAAGGCTTATGCCAATTTTGCCCAGTTCTATCTGCACTAACACTCTGAGAGTCTCTATCTTGATCTTTCTTTACTTGCCATGCAGTCACAGTGTTTTACAAAGAACATCTGCTGAAATTTTGTAGGTTTCTCATTTAAGAGTGGTCTGCTTTATGATCACAAACCTGACACTCCATTTCTTAATGTCCTTTCAAATCTTTTTCTTGAAGGTCCCCACAGTTTATATGTTGCCTTCATTTGCCTGTAATCTCCATTTAATCTGCCTCCTCAATCATGTATGCTTTGCTTTTATTTGAAACTGTGCTTTTCAAAGTGTCCTATCTATTTACTTTGGATCTCCTCTTTGGCTATATTCCTGGATGTTCTGCTCCTTTGATTTGTCACTCACCCCTTGTGTTTATCAACTTTTCCCTCAGAATATGAAATATTTTTATAGGGATTTTATAAGGATTTTCTAAAGCTTCTTGCTGTGCTTCTTAAAGCTTGTTTTCCCAAGTGTTGTATAGGCTGAAATGTAGAACTCTAGATACATTATACTTTTTTGAAGCAAATTGCTTGTTTCTTTTCAAATCTGTTTGTTTTGTTTAGGTAAGCCAAAAAGGAAAAAGTGTAATTTCTTCACATTTACCTCTTCTTAATGTGGTCTTTCTTATTTCTCCTTACACTGTAACTCAGTTCTTGTTAGTTTGTATGATATGATGTATACTGTTAGATTGTGATCATCCTCTCGTCCCATTTCTGACTTTTAAAAAGAAAATGACTTTAAAATACTAAAACATATATGAACAAAGTTGCATATATGAGGTAGACATGTAAAGCATAAAAACAATTAATTCCCTTCTTAGCAGGAAAGACCACATGCAGCTGGCAAGTCTCAATAAAACATAACCACAACATAAAAAGTTGCATATATGAGGTAGACATGTAAAATAGACAAAGTGCTATTTACTCTGCACTAAATTTCCCTTTTTATTTCCTCCAGCTATATCATGTGGCAAGCCTTTCTCCTCACATTGGACAAGGTCATCTTTGTAGTTTCCCATTTCCTGCCTCTCATTAGTTAAAATTTCCCAGGTGTAGCTCTTAGCTCTGACTTAGATGAGGATAATTTCATTCATAAACCACTTTAGAAAAATCTTGCCAAGAAAACTACAGGGACTAATCCTGGCAGGCACGAGGAGTCAACACTGACTCAAAGAAACTAACTAACTAAATGGATGACAGTGTACGCACAATATCTGTGACGGGGGGGGGGGGGGATTTTCAGGTTTTTTGTTTAAATTTATGACTATCAATAGTGCATGGCAATATTGTTTTTATCAAACATAGTAGATGAAACATGCCTTATCTAACCTTCTGATAACAGAAATAATGTTATCTGTCTCTGTCACCAGCAGCTGGCTTTTCTCTGGCTGGTAAAACTTTTGAACTTATTTTCTTCTACTGTGTTCACTTCCACATCTCTATGGCACATCCTCCTTTTCTGCTTTTCAGCATGCTTCTCCTGTTCATTCTCAACAGCTCTCTTCAACAAAGTTCTCCAGAATTATCCTCAAACCAACAATCCTTCAGCAGCACAGACATTGCCCAATCCACTCTCTATTTACCAGACCACATTGTTCTTTACTAAAATCATAGATCTTTAACCATTAGAGTTATCTAATCCATTTCAGTTGCCACCCATTATCTGTATCTAGAAAAGTGTGCTTTAAAGAGTTTTAGAAAATTACCAGTTGTTAAAGAATAATTCACCTTGTGGATAATATAGGACTGGAAAAAAGATAAAAGAATAGGATAGGTAAAGGAGGTGAAAGGATAAGCCAGGTAAATAGATGTCAAATGTCATCTTTCAACACAGGGATACTTTCTAAAGCAGGAAGGGTAGAAAAAAATAAAGAGAATGGTGGAGGAGGAAAAGAGTGAACAATATTCACCACTTGATTAGAGAAAAATTATCCCAAGCCATAAGATGAAAGAGAAGAACTGGGAGGCAATATATTTCCCAATTGAATGGTGCTACTAAGTAGCCTGAAAAAAATCCTGTTTTACTTCTTGCAGATTAATTATGCAGAACTTTTCAATGCATGTCCACCATATGGGATGAGAGATCCTGCTCAGGTGCCTTTCCAGCTGTCTAACCAGGGCCCACTCCCTCTTCAGGGCTGCAGATATCCATTGTCATGTTGGTAATGCTCTTAGCATATGCTTGGATCCAGGAACAAGCAATAGTATTAATAAACAGGCCAGCAAATGAATCAGTAGAAACAGGATATGAAGAGGAACAGGCAGGAAAAGATAAATTGTCAAAACACTGAACTAAGAAGATGCTTCTAAAAGTGCAACTGAAAGTACAGTAAATTGTGTGAAACATTTAAGTAATCATATAGGATCCAGTATCTGGGAGATGGAAATTGAGATGATATCAATGGTAAAGTAAAAAACAGAGAATGATCTGATAATTATAGCTGTGTGTATATGTGTGAGTGACAGACACCAATATATATGAGTGGGTAAAATATTTTTAAAAAAGAATATTATCTCTCTCTCTCTCTCTCTCTCTCTCTCTCACACACACACACACACACACACACACACACACACACACACACAGAGTTTGCTTTTTTTTTCCCCTTAGGAAAAGAGATGCATATGACCAACAGTGGAAAAATCTTCTTAAAGTAAGGTCACAGATGAGTCTGTTGTACAGTTGGAGCTTTGTGATATTAGAATGCAATTTGGAAGACAGCATACATTTTGTTAATCTGTGAAGCAAAGATTAGGGTCAAACTACATATTGTATTATATACCTTAGAGATTTATTTACTCTCATATAGGAGCATGGAGTCTTAATCCAGACTGGAATAGCAGCCTATGGGTTGAGAAGGTTTAAATCTTCTATTTTCCACCTGCATTATTTCTGAATTACTCCTCCCAATAGCTTACAAGATTCACATTGAACGCCATGATTTTTAGAAAATATCTGGTGCTTCCTTCACATTATTGTTTCAGGTTTTTATGCTTTTTTCTTTTTCATTTATTTACTGTATTGTACTGTGTTCCATGTTTGGTCATAGACAATACATAAATCAATAAACAAGCCAAATATATTCTCAAAATCCTATCTATTATCTATCTATCTATCTATCTATCTATCTATCTATCTATCTATCTATCTATCTATCTATCTATCTCTATCTTAAAATTGCACGCACACACACGTTTAACAGGAGGAAGAAACTGGAGTAGAAATGTCAACCCATCATTGTTTTTTTAGAAAATCAGGTGCAATGATACACACTGGTAGAGGTGTGTAATGCTTCTTGCTCAGTTCCATAAACAAACTTTGGAGTCTGTGGAGCAAGAATGTAGTAACCTGCCTGTATCTCTGTTTTTCCCAGTATCCCAGCAACAGTCCCAGGAAAAGATGTGGCTGCTTTCACAAGTTGCAGGCAAATGCTCCATTTATATGACTGCATGCTTCAACACTTGTTTCGGAATTAAATCCATACTGCTGCACAGTCCTACTGACAACTGGTCATATACTAAATGCAGTGCTAAATTAATTGTTTCTGAAATTATATAGTTAACTATTAAGACAAGCTTCATCATTCATATGGGGTTGATATATAAAGACATATATCCATTTTTAATTCTTGTGCAAGTGACTTCTACTCCTAACAGGTTGACACACTTTTGAGTAAGTCCAAAGGAGCATTAATGTTATTACAGAAGAACAACATTCTCTGCCATTCCTATTGTCCAGATCTGACTTTCTGAAGGCCTCTAACTCATTGACTTTCCTGTCCTCCTCCTCCTCCTCCTCCTCCTTGACATTTTTATTGTAATACATTCATTTGCCCTTTCCTGTTACTCATTTTTCTGTCTCTCCTTATTAACCTTAGGACTTAACAATTTAATATATTCTCTATGCAATAATTTTACACTCATTTTACATCAGTGATTTTGGCGATTTTTTTTTTTGGGTGCCTTTTGAAGCCTCCTATTATTATTTCTATAAAGTCTTTGTAAGTCTGAGCTTTTTGCAGTCAATTAATGCTGCTCATACTTAACACCAGCCATTTTATTTCATCTTGTAAGAAAATTATTCTCTAGTTTTGGTATTTTCATAAGGCAGCAAAGGACCTTTTGAACCTATTAAAAGGGAAATTCTTGAACAGCAAATATCATAGTAGTAATAATATTGCTTCCTCTTTAAAAATTAGCTCAATGTGTCAAGAAATAAAATAAACCATTCACTAATTTGGGTTCCTGTTTTTTCTTACACTTAATCTTGGAAGAAAAAGAGTACTGACTGATATTATCAAAGGGTGGAAGTGTAAGTTACAGAAATCTCACTAAGGCCAAGCTGTTGGGGTCTGCTCAGCACTTAGATGAGAGACTATTGGGAACCTTTAGACTGCATTTCTATCAGCAAGCTCCTAAGAATAATTTACAACAAATGGAATGAATCTTCTTAGTTCTAAGTAGATATGTGTCATATTGTACTGTAAATTGTATAAAGGCTGAACAGTTGGATGTAACTATACAAAGACATCTAAAAAAATCAACAAAGTTAAAGTAACATATCTACCAAATAAAATCATTTATATGAATTATGTTACATTTTCAGTATAATTGTTCTTTTTTTCTTTTCTTTTCTTTTCTTTTCTTTTCTTTTTCCTTCCTTCCTTCCTTCCTTCCTTCCTTCCTTCCTTCCTCTTTTCTTTTCTTTTCTTTTCTTTTCTTTTCTTTTTCCTTCCTTCCTTCCTTCCTTCCTTCCTTCCTTCCTTCCTTCCTTCCTTCCTTCCTTCCTTCCTCTTTTCTTTTTCTTTTTCTTTTTCTTTTTCTTTTCTTATCTTCTGTTTTCCTTTTAGGGAGAAGGAGGAAAGAAGGAAAAAGTACAAAGAAGCATGCATTCCTAGTTTTATGTACATATTCATAGCATGTTATACCCCTGAATTGTTTATAGTTTATTCCAAAGTTGTTAACTAGACATCCAGATAGAATACTTGGTAGTCAAATGCTTCTTTAAACAAGGAAAGAGAGGTGAATTATTCTAATTATTGCATAATTGATAGAGAATGGGTATTCTCCCAGCCTTGTATGTTCAGTTATTTTCTTATCATAAAAGTACACAGTACCTATGTCTTTCTCTTAGTTTTTGAAACAGCCATATGCATGCAAAGAATATAAGCATCAAAAAAATTCCAGTAATTCTTCCAGAACAAAATATGATATTAATATTATACTTAAAAACTAAGTACAGAATATTACGATGATGATCATCATTTAAACAGCATGTTTTTTAAAATTCTAAAATATCAATTGATAACTAAGAAACGTGGCATTAATTATAATTTTAATAAATGAGACATACAGTTGCCAAAATAGTTTTCCACTGACATATAGCAGCACTCTGGTTCCTTATTCCATGTCTTCCTAGACTGTGGAACATCTTGCAATGTATACTAATAATTTTTTATAGATAATTTCTATAGATTTTTTTTTTTAAATTTTGTAAAGAACATGTTAAATTCTCTGGTGCTAGGAGGTTTTCTGAAGTATGTAGTGCTAATGGCTTATATCTAGATGTCAAGAGGTTTCATCTGAAGATATTGCAGCTTTGCACTGAAAATGAAAGCCTCACCTCTTTTTAACATGTATCACACATGTCACATGAAAGTAAGAAAGCAGTGTGGCTTCCCACACAGAGTTGCATCTACTATCTACTGCATGACAGCCCTCAGACACCCCTGCCCCAAGAATATTACTTTCAAGATTACAGTATAATCATGATTACAATGGGTCAGACTTTAACTTATGGTTTAGATAAAGATCAATTTAAAATATACTCAGGGTAGACTCCTAAATCCTCAATTAATTTTAATAATTTTGAAATGGAAGATAATTTTGATATGGAAGATTCAGCTTTATCAATAAATATCAACATGGTGCCTGTGAAAAGGAAAACCCTTCGTGATCCTAAGCTGCCAAACTGGACATGCTAAAGGTGCCAAAGACAAATACAGAGAAAAGGCCTCTTTGCTGTTAGGGTTCTGCAGCTTCAAGGTGATGCTTTGCTTCACTAAAGGATAAGGGAAAACATTCTCTTGAGGCAGCTTTGTAAGGTAACATGCCTCCCTTCTCCCTTGCTGCCAAGCATGAAAGAACCACGTGGCTTTATTTTACCTGTGTCATTTACCTTCTTTGAGCCTGGTGAATCAAAGCTGCTTCATGCAGGCCTGTATGCTCTCCAACTCTTTCCAGTAAAAAAGTGGTTAGATAACATCCCATTAACACTCAGTTGTATTTTTGGAGAAGAATTAAACACTGTAATCCATTGGAAAAAAATCTAGAGATAAGAACACTTTGAAGAATGGAAAATACAGTAAATATAGCTAATGCATGAATTGGCTCTATCAAAGGCATTCTCTGCAGCCAATAAAAAGGATCTATTTTGGCCTTAAAACTAGAACATTTACTAATAATCTCAAATTATCAGCCTTTGGCCAACAAAATAAGTTCTGTTTGATTAGGATATAACAAGCTTGCAGAACTGTCAAGCTTATAAAAACATATCCATAGAAATTTAATAGTAAAAACATCTAGTCATGACACTTTAACATTTATCCTACTATAAACAGTATGCTTAATTTCTTTCACCTGGTTGGCTCTGAAAATAACTTATTTTGCTTACTATTGAAATATTTTAGATTCAGCTGAGGCAAAAAAACCCAAAACCCTTATCCAATGTATTTGTCATTGAATTCTTATTTAAAAAAAATAAAGAAGTGAATAAAATTCTTGAACTTTTACATCAATATCTTCAGGTAATACATATATTCAATTATCATTCTGAATCATTGGAATAAAACTCTGAACTGGTCACTGCTTTAATTTATATGCCAGTTATTTTACAAAGTCAAAAAAAGTCTAGCATAGGTATATTAATGAAAACTGCATTTTAACACAAAGCATCTTACTCAATTTATGCATAGTACTTTGTAATACTATACAGTATACATATGTGAATAATACATCTTTTTGTAACGTATCTTTTTTCTGTATATTCAACAAAGCACGGAAAATGATTTGCTCTCTCATATGTTTTCCAAGCTTCCCACTCAAAAATTCAAGAGGATGTTGTTATCACCACTCACCTTGAAGTATTTTTAAAGCTCATTTACTTTTTAAAACAATCGTTATTTAGCGAGGGTATCACTGAAGGAATTCTTTATATGAAATGTTACATATTTCCATGATTTGTAGATATTTTTCCACTTTTTGTTGTTCAGAATGCTTTTTGTTAAGTATCTCTCTTTGTAGACTGTTCCATGATCTGAATCTTTCTGAAGCTCAGTCTTCCTGGTAGCAAGATAATTTTCAATACTGGTGTTATAGTGAGGCAAATATTGATTCAGTATATATTTAAAACAATGTCATCTTCATTGAGAGTTGAAAACCAACCAACCAAATTTATGTGGGGGGGAGAGGAATCTCATATTGCCAGCACATGGAATAGGATTTTTGAAGGTCAGGAGCTCAAAAGCTGACTTTTTCTATGGTAGTACCATGGTAGGTACCATAGCCTATCACCCAAGATCTATATGACTCCCTCTCCCTTTTAAAACTGAAGAAGATAGTAAACACTGTTTTTCTATCAAATGTTCGGATCTTAAGGTAATAACTGCAGGGTGCTTTTACTTATGTTTTTATTTTTATTTTTATTTTTTTAGTTCCTTTGAGACAACATTGACTCCTGGTGACCACCCAGACAAGTTCCTGAAGTTTTCTTGGCAAGATTTTGAAAGTAGTTTGCCATTGCCTGCTTCCTAGGTCTGAGAGAGAGTGACTGGCTCAAGTCACCCAGTTGGCTTTGTGCCTGAGGCAGGACCAGAACTCATAGTCTCCTGGTTTGTAGCCTTATGCCATAACTTCTACACCAAACTGGCTGTCATGTTTTTGATTAGCATTTAATGATCCTGTTGATGGACTGTATTACTGCAGTGATGGGTGCACTGTTGGAAGATTATCATAGAAAAAATCTATCTCTGAATGAATTTCAGCCTTAAAACAAAGAATGCCCAGCCTTTTAGACTTCAGACTCATTATCCTCTAAAAACTGTGTAACATAAGAGAATAGTCACAGTATTAGACAACTGGAGAAACTAAGAATCTCATTGACTGAGTGATTTTGCCCCTGATTACAATATACCTATCTAAGCTGTCTCATAGTGTTTTTTGGGAGGCTAAAATGTAAGGATAACAAAATTACATATGCTGTTATGCTGTTGATTACAAGGAGCAGCAAACCAAGTATGAGTTGAAGAGAAAATCTAGGGTTAATTTTTGTAGGACTGGGAAACTCAGTGGTACATAAATAGATTAGAATAACATCTTATACAGTACGTTGGAGTTCTGTTAAAAGTTTTTTTTAAAAAATGTTGTTATAGCTCCATCGTGTTTTAAAATTACATTTTCTCTCAGAGAACTTTCAAACATTTTACAATGGGTTTTCATTTGACCTTGATGGTTTTGACACAACAAAGTAAGGTCACTACATGCATTTCAGTCTGTGTATTAAAATATACTTAGACCTGGTTTGGGGATGGATTTTTCATATTTGCAGGTGATTACCAGGAAAATGTATTGATTTTTTTTGTAACTTTTTCTTTAGCAAATACCATTTCTCCCTGTTTTTGTTAACTTAGTGCTAAAATATGGCATGTTTTGGTTCATGCTGTCATGCACCATTTACCAGATTTCTGTTATAAAACAGTCTTTAGAAAGGAAGCCTGCTTAATATCAGGAAGAGTAACACATGCTCTTATTGTAGAATAATGATCATGCAATCTGTGCTTGAAGCCATTATAAATAAGGCCTTGCAAGCAATTTTGTTTGCTGCAGTTTCAGGAAAGGCTACACTTAGTGTGACTACTATAAGCCATCTCCCTCCCTTCCTCCCTCTCATCTGAAATAACTTAGTGCGAATGCCTTGTAATGGGCTTCTACATGCAACTATAGCCACTGGTGTGCTGCTAAATGCATAACAACTGGCTCTGCCAGCTCCATTGCCACTGTCGTGCCACACCACTAGTCACCAAACTGCTGGTTAGCATGTTAAGCATTGTGGCTCAGCTCTGCTCTTAACCAGCTTGCAACATTTCAGAAAATTTAACAATCAGCTCTTGTGAGCTTGTATGAGCCAGTTTCAGCAAACCACAGACTATAGCCAAACAGACCTGTTTAAAGTCACCTGTTCCCTGCTGAGAAAGAAAGAGCCCCGGAAATATTTATAGGGGCATTGTGGGGCATACTTTAGGCATATGGTGGGTGAAAATGCTTGTAGTCACTTAGATCCATTCACATCTGAATGGATGGGTCCAATTTTGTTGACCAAGGCACTGTCTTGACCTATTATCTGGAAAGTGTTTGATCTTATGACTTTTGAGGAAATGGACAGGATCCTAGAGACTGTTAACCCAGTTTATTAGATCTGTGTCTCTCCTGGTTGATTAAGGTGACATGTGGTTGGGTTCATCTGGTGGTGAAATCATCCTTGGGTGGGGGGATGGTTTGCCTGCCTTGAAGGAGTTGGTGGTGTTCCCCCTCCTCTAGAACCCATTGCTGGACCCAACAGTTCTGCGCAATTTTCTTCTAGTCTCCAGTCTTTCTTTTTTAGACAAAGCTGCATGAAGTCACCAGTATGTGGATTATACTGAGCTGTATAATTTAACCCCAGGCCAACCAAATGATATTGTCAAGGCCTTGTCCCAGTGCCTGGAGGCTGTTTGAATCTGGACTGGGAGGAAAAGGCTTGAGGTCAATTCTGACAAGACCAAGTGATTATGGGTTCAGAGTTCTTCCAGTGCCAGAGATTCTCCATCTTTAGTTCTGAATGGGATTGCACAATTGTATTTGGGGATATTCCTGGACTCAGAGTTCCTTTTCAAAGAGCAGATGGAAGCTGTGGCCAGGAAGCCTTTTCCCAGATTTATCTGGTATGTCAATTGTGTTCATTTCCTCAACTTCTCATAATCACTCATCCCTTAGTCACTTCATGTGAAGACTTTTGCAATGTATTCAACTTGGGCTGCTTCTGTAGGTCACTCATAAGTTAGAGCTAGACCAGAATGCAGCAGCATTATGGGTGCACTTTGATGCATCCATGTAACACCTTTGTTGTGCTAGCTGGTTGTCAGCTATAAAGCCCTTCATAGCTTACGACCTGTCTAAGGAACCACCTTTGTCCCAGTTTTTCTGCTTATCCCAAAAAATCTGACAGAATAGATGCACTCCATGTCCTATCTGTTAAGCAAAATTATCTGACGAGTCCTATGAAATATGTCTTCTCTGTCACAATTCTGTCCCCTAGAATGGCATACCCCCAGAGGTTCAGACTTCCTTATCTTGCAATCCTTTAAACACTTCCCCCCCCCCCCTCAAAGCTCTGGGATGGGTCAGGGTGTGTCTATCTGGAATGTATTCTCTCTCTCAGTTATGGTGTATGATTGTTCCCTCTGTTGTGTCCTTTCTTGCTTGCTTGCTTTCTCGGTATAATGCTTCATTTTTAATTTGTACAGTGCTCAGACTGATTATTAAATTGAGTAGATTACAAATCTATATAATTAATAAACAAACAAGCAAGGGAAGAGAAAGGTGTAATTGGCCAAGGCTTCCTATCTTCTTGTAAAAGTGGGATATTTCTGATGTATCAAATGCCTTCTTGAAAAAACCTTTCCACCCAGAAGAATGTACAGTAAGATATCCATGTAACCTGACTGTAGTTAATTTTTCTTCAGGGAATGTTAGTGTATGAAAACTAAGAATACTGGCTATTAAACAGAGAGTCACTGCTGCTTTGGAATCTGGCTATTTGTCTGTCTGAGATCAATATTTACCCTCAGCTCCAGCACTTTGATGATCTATTGACTGCTGTATTTACATTTTCTTCTGTATGCAACTTGAGCCACTGAAGAACAGTAGCTTCTTTTAAGACATATCCACGTGATAATCTGTGTTATATTTATCAGTATGCTAACTTTGGATCTTGGCAACAAGAAAGATCAGATGCTACCAGTGATGGATAAACTCCCAAATCATTATTTGCTTTCCATGTTATCCCAGTCTATGGATTCTCTGAACACACAAAGTCACATTACAAAACACTGGCAAATTTCTATAAAGAGAGAAGGAAGGATGAATGGTGGGAATCCAGTATAGCAAGAAACCTTACTTCCATCTATAATGACTGATGAACCTGAATTACTCTGTTCTAGCTGGGATAAATGAGGACCAAAAATATAATTTGAGGTGGAGGAGATTTGATAGTGGTTCTGAATCAAAGCTACAAAAATAAGCTTGATCTTGGAAGTGAGAAATCCATGTTTAATCCACCTCAGCTCATGTGGAAAATTGTTTGAAATTCCTTTACTTAGTTAGACCAACTGTAAAACAGAGCTAATAAACCTTAACCACCTTTGAAAATTGCTTTGACATCGGCATAGAAAGCTATGGTGTAAAGGAATTGGATGTGCTCATTTAGTCTTCCTTCACTCAGGAGTCACTCCTTGCAGATGTCAGTGAGTTTTCCATAATGTGAATACTGATGGTGCAGAATGCAAGAGACAATTAGGCACCGAAGACTTTTGAGAAACAAATGAAAAACACCTTAATTAGCAATGAAATAAAAAGGGATGTAATTTAATCTTATCTTCGAGAAATATCCACCTCTATAGTCTATTACTTTCACCTTAGTAAATGTTCACCAACTGTAGAATGTTTGTTTATGGATTACTCAAAACCTTTGATACCTTCTCCTGGCATTTGTTTTTGACTTCTCGGGGAGTCTACTATCTTCCAAATGAAACTAGATGAAGCTAAATATAGTTCCCCTCTTGTCATTTCATGCTCATGGATTTTTTTCCCTATGATGAAATGACTACGTTTTGAGAAGCAGAGTGAGGATATCACAATATATACAGTATGTATAGAAGTATTGGGAAAAGCACATTACATAATAGTGATTATAAAGAAAGGAAGTAAATTGTAGAATTCCAGAGAGAAATATTGTTTGAGGTTTAGAACTCTCTTTCTATAGAAGCCTCTCCTTTGATGACCATTGGTACAAATCCTTTCATTAAGCAAAATATTAACTTAAAAATTTTCTAAAATATTACTTTTGAATTGTTTTATCTGTTGGTTGTATTAATCATATTTATTTCATTATTTTTTAAGTTGTAAGTTGTAAGAATCATTTAATTGGAAAGGCAAAAGAAAACAATGAAAAACAAAGGGTGAGAACTTTTGTCTAAGAAAGAGAGGGGAAAAAAAAGATAAAATATTATGGAGTTGATTTTTTTTTTCCTTAGAAACAAGATAACTATGGAACAGAGATAGGTAGAAATTAGGACAATAAGATTTTATGGATAAATATGCTGATTTTGAATGTGTTAAACATATAAACATCCATAATAGATGCATGTACTCAATCTACTTTTTATCATTTTGTAGCACAATTCACAACTAAAAAAAATGCAACCAAAAAACAGGGTTAAAACTGCATATATCATATATTACAGAAGTGGCATACATTTAATTCCTGATACAGCTATTTTATAATTAAGTATCAGATTCCACATTGTGGAAACCTGAACAAAAATTGTACAGATATTCATATAAACGTCTTTTACCAGACATTTGAATAAGTAGGACAGAGTGGAACTGTCAGCTGAGATGAAAAATGGTTGAATATGAAATGAACAAATTTCCCATTCTACTAAAGAGAATATGACAATTTATAAAATTATGAATCAAAACTTCTTGACCTCTCCTGAAAACTAATGTGTTGGTTATGTCTGCCATGTCATTCTGCTATTTAGAAAATGCCACCAAAATATATTTATGTTCTTATACAATTTTTCTTTAATATATGCATACATATGCAAGTTTATGCCAAGCATTGAATCTAGAGAGTGCAGAATCTGCAGAATAAATGTCTTCTGTTCTTCACACAAATCTGGGAGGTGTGAAGAGGGTCATTTGCTTAAACATGAGGGCATAACAAAATTCTCTGACATTACTAGGAGTAAGAATCAACCTGAAATTGTGTGAAGCTGAATTAGTCTCCATGTATTTAATAGAAAATGAACAGAAAGCTAATTGATACTATGATAATACCTGTGATTTCTTTAATTAAAATAGATAAATGGTTCTTGTGTTCAGAAAGAATATACCACTGAATATTCAGAATTTAAGACAACCAATGAGGATTGTGAGCTTCAGGACTCAACAGTGGGTTTTTCAGTACTATGCGAATGGATGTGGTTGGAAATTATATTAATCTCCCAAATTACTCAGAAATCAGGTTAGAAATATTGTTTATTTATTTGTTTCTTAAACCACCCAATTTCCAAAGTTCACAACACACACACACACACACACACACATACTACAATTCAGGTTAAAATATATCCAATGAATCAAAACAATTTTTTAAAAAATAAAGTTATTATAAAAATTAGGGAGCAGCAAATTGGTCATCAAAACTTTAAAAAATATGAATTAAAATATGATTAGAATATAATTAAAATAGGATTTAAAAAGAAAATAAAAAGGTCTTCACTTGGTGCCAAAATGATGCCAACATGGGCACCAGTTGAGTCTCTCTGAGTATATTTCATATACTTCACAAATGGGGTGCCATCACAGAAAAGGCTCTGTCCCTTGTATACAATTTAAAAAAAAAAGTCAATAATTGGCAGACTTATGAGCTCATTATTAATGCACAAGATTCAAGAAGTACGTAAACAATAGGAGTTTGGGAGACAGTGGCATCTTCTGTGGGTGTCAAAATCTGCAAGATGACAGAATGATTCCATGATTCACAGCCCTGCATCAATTTTGTACACATGTACAAAAGGGGGTGCTTTGATCATGACACCATACCTACAATCTTGCAGATTTCGACCTCTACCACCACTTCATAGATATCCAGGCGAGGACGTTCAGTAAAGCCAGGTGAATAAGGGATTTGTATCAAACTAGTGTTTTCAACACAAATTGTTCAGAAAAAGCTAAGAAAGCTTAGAAAGCTAAAACCGTGCTCCAGCATCAGCCATTAATCCTTTTAAATGAAATCCTATTTTATGGAGTCCTTGGTGCTCTCTGAGCTTGGTTGTTTAATTGCAGACATTTCTACCCTTCTACCTGCTCTAAGTATGTACTCCTGGAAAAACATGCATTGTGCCTGGGTCTGAACTACAAATGCCTATGCTCCCTAGGCTTTGGTGGGGCGTTGGCCTTTCTATCTGATGTAAAATCGGGGCCCTCAAATTCACTGCATATCAAACACGATCATGAACTTCCTGCGTTCCGTGCTTCTACTTCTAAGACCAGTAGGGTCTTCAGAAAGACATGGAGGTTATCTGTGTTCTTTGACAAGAAGTAGACAGGACAATGGAGGTGCATTAATATGCATGAGTGTAAAGTAGAGAGATGGATCTAGTTTGGTTCTAATCATGGGACTGAAATAAATACAGGAGATCTGTTTTGCATTAGGAAGGAAGGAAGGAAGGAAGGAAGGAAGGAAGGAAGGAAGGAAGGAAGGAAGGAAGGATGGATGGATTTGGTCAGCATAGTGTAATGTGAGCCAGTCTGGTGTAGTGGTTAAGGCATAAGGCTAGAAACTGGGAGACTGTGAGTTCTAGTTCTGCCTTAGGCATAAAGCCAGCTGGGTGAGTTGAGCCAGTCCCCCTCTCTCAGACCTAGGAAGGAGGCAAACCACTCCCAAAAAAACTTGCCAGGGACTAGTCCAGGTGGTCACCATGAGTCAAAAACTGACTTGAAGGCACCAATTTTTTTTTTAAAAAAAACAGTGAAGTAAAAATACAACAATTCGTGAAAAATGTGCTATGTGCTATGTAATGTACATTTTTCAATAAATACAGGTAGTCCTCATCTTACAACAGTAATTGAGACCAGAATTTCCATCACTAAGCGATGCAGTCATAAAACATGTCATGTGACCACATCACTTAGCGATGGCAATCCCGACATTCCCCATTGTCATCGTTAATTGAATTCCACTGGTCGTTAGTCAAGGACCCATTGGAATCCAAACCATACTGAGCGTGGTCCCTCCCAGCCCCAAGTGTCAGTAAGGCAAGGGACTGCCTTCTCTTCAACTTCCCCCCACCCACCTCTCTCTCCCTACATCTCTGCCTTTTTGGCTGCCTTGAACCCTACCTTGTGGAGTGGCAAGCAGCCCTGGAACTGTGCAGCTATGGAGCTGCTTGTCACGCTGCAACTATGGGGGTGTAAGAAGCCCCTGAGCTGTAGTGCAATGCAAAGCTGTAACCACCCCTGGAAGCCTCAGCTGCCCCAGCCCAGCCCAGCCCAGCAGTGTGACATGAAGCAGCAGCATCTCAGGAAACTCCATCAATGCAACACAAAGCCAGGAAGCCCCAGCAGTGCAAAGCCAGGAAGCCCCAGCAGCATGGTACAAAACCACAGTACTCTGGGAAGCCCTAGCAGTGGGCTCAAAGCTTCAGTGCCTGGGGAAGATGCAGCTGCCGCAGCCCACAGTCACCCTCGCTGCCTTGCACTCCGAGGCCCCTGCCGCCCTGTGCTCTGCTGTCCCAGCTGACCTTTGCTATCTTCTTGCTCCCACTGCTGATGAGCCATGCCCGCCCTGGCCCTTCGCAATGCAGCTGCTGGCCACATGAGGCCATCTTCCCCAGGTCTCATGAGGCAATGGCTGTGCTGACCTTGAGAAGAAAGCCTCATGCAGCCAGCAGCTACCTCATGAAGGGCCAGTCTAGGCATGCTTGGTGAGCAGCGGGAACAAGAGAATGGCGAAGGTCAGTTGGGGTGGCAGAGGGCATGGAGTGCAGGTGACCAAAATAGCATAGTTAAGGGGCATAGGCAGGTGGGGGGAGTTGAAGAGTCCCTGCAGTCATAAGTGTGGGTGAGCTGCCAAGCACCCAAATTTTGATTACATGACTGTGGAGGTGCTTCAAAGGCTGTAACTTCAGGGACCGGTTGTAAGTCCCTTTGTTTAGTGCAACCTTAACTTCAAACAGTTGCTGAAAGAATGGTCACAAGTCGAGGACGACCTGTATATAAATCATAAATGTAGATTAGAAATTACCACTGTATGTTGGGTTTGCCTGTGCTATAAATGGTTTCAGTATTATTCAAGTTAGAGTAGTTTGCCTGAGGCAAATCAATGCATTCATAGTAAGGCAAAATCTAGACTAGTGGCACTGCACAGTCTACTGAATTCAGGATAAATTAAAAAAAAAAAAAAAAACCCTCAGATATTTTAACTTTATTCTTTCTTGTCCCCTTCTGAAATTTCCCAACACTTCTGCTTGCTTGCTTGCTTTATTTATTTATTTTTAAATAATCATATGCAGTGTGAAGGCAAGATTAAAGTAGCTGAAAATTATGGCTTTTTGTTCCCTTTTGTAAAGCCATAATGGCAATGGCTTTAACTAACACCCACCTTTTTTTTTTTTTTTTGGTCACAATTTTCAAATAAGTGAAGAAGACTCTGGTTACATCTGTTCCCTTTTGAGATAAACCCATTAACGATAATTGTGACCTAATACAGAATTGTCAGGAAGCATAGTATGTTTTACCTTCATGAGAAAACTTCTCTAATTGGAATCACTGGACCTTGACTTAGTTGTCATAGCTACCTTCAGGCTGAGGGTGAAATCTTTGAGAAGGCTGTTCATGAATATTAGACTACAGCATCTCTGAACAACAACAACAAAAAAATTATGTAAGGGCACATCTATATGCAATAATAATAATGAAAAAGTTCTTTAGTAACATCTCTCTCTCTCTCTCTCTCTCTCTCTCTCTTTGCATATGTATATAAAAGAAAAATTGAGAAGGCCACAGTATTTCAAGGATTCCTTTGGGCAATTCTAAAGCCATTATTTTGTGATACTAAAGCTAGAATTGGCCATATCCTACTTTGCTTGTAAAGGAGAGGGAAGAACCTAGTGGAGGATCTCACAGAAATCAATGTCAGGGCATACTAAAACTATGCCAAAACGCAACATACTATCATATCCTACTTGTTTAAAATAACATTGAAGTAAAAATTCACGGATTCATGAAAAATCAAATAATTTTACTGATTTATTTAATTAGCATTTTGTTCTCAAATTCACACCTAGCTATTTGTTAGATTAATATCCTGCTTTCTTCAGAAGTTCAAGTTTCCCCCTCAAAAAAACAAAACAAAAACCTGTGAAATAATTTGGACTAAGTGAACATCGGGCTCAAAGTTACTCAGTGACCTTCTATGTCTGTAAGTAGATTTGAACCTGGGTCTCCCCATCACAGTTAAAAACCTTAAAACTAATAGAAGAGAATATAGTATGTAGCTCAGAGTTGAACTGCGGAGTCCTTGTTACTCCCTGAACTTGGTTGTTTGCTTACAGAAATTTCATTACTCAACATCATTAGTGCTAGTGAGTGTGGAATTTGTTCCCTGTATATATACAGTAGCTTGCCCTGACAGTGTTGGTGGGGATGTGGTTTTCTCCTTGGTAGTTCCTTGATTAGATTATAATTTTCTGCTTGTTTGTCTGGTGTTAATCCCTGCTTATCTGGGTGTAGGCTGCTGGAGAGGATGTGTTCTAGTCTTTTTGTTACCTTCTTAGCTTTTTTATTGTCTCTTTTGAATGGTGTATAAATGTGGTTCATTTCTATGTCTCTGTTTATGGCTGTTTTATCTAAATGGCAAGCTTTCAGGAATTCCCTAGTGTTTTTGGATTTAGTTTGGTCTAGGATGCTCACAGTTTCTCAACTGAAACTGTGATTGAGTCTAGTTGGTGTTCATGGATGCACTCTGCTAGCCTTCTGTCTGTCTGTCCTACATAGTGGCTGTTACAGTGCTTACACTGTATGTTGTAGACTGACTCCTGTTTCTTCTTCTTGGGCTATTGGGTCTTTTGGCTTATTTAAGACATTTTGGAGAGCTTTAGTTGGTTTGTGTGCTACAGTGATGCTGTGTGGTTGCAATAGTCTGTTGGTTGTTTCTGAGATGTTTTTGATGTGTGGCAGTATTATCCTTTCAGATGAGTACAAATGCACTGCATCAACCTAGAACACCAGAAAAAGGAAACAGACCACTTGTACAACATCTTCTAACAAAATGGATACCCACACAACTTTATCAAAAAGCGCCTGACCACTCAACCCACTATAGCACAACCAGTGCAAGCTATCAAAAGGATAATACTACCATGCATACCTTAATCAAGGAACTACCAAGGAGAAAACCACATTTCCACCCCCAACCCTGGCAGGTCAAGCTACTGCATATAAACAGGGAGCAAACCCCACACTCGCTAGCACTGATGGTGTTACCCAGTCAGGTAATGAAATGTCTGCAATCAAATGAACAAGCTCAGATAGCACCAGGGATTCCACAAAAGACTTAATTGCTACACAACACTTTCCAATCAGCAACATAACGTAGGACAATGTTTTAAACTGACCCTTCTTCACTAAGGTATATTTGTTCTAAACTAGGAGACTGGAAAACAAGTTCAGAATAGGATTGCATATGTTTGGGTTACTTATTTATTTGGCAATTCATTTCTAAATCCAGATAAGGGTTTTCAGCTATGACAAAATGAAATTTCACAGAACTTAGGAGAAAAATCATAACAGATTAAAACAAAATTAGAAATTTTAAGAAGTAGCATAATTTGCTATAAACCTCACCAAAAATAAAGTCAAAAACAGAGCAAAGTGTTCTGTAGCAAAAGTGCAACTAAAATAATGTTAGAATAAACCAATTATCAGAACTCATTTAAAAGCAAGAAAAGAAGAAGCTTCTATCTTTAAAACAAAATTCCAGACATAACTGAAAATGACTTAAAAAAAATCATTCAAGGGTTATTTTTGTATAATAAAGATACAACAAAAAGACCATGCAAAATTTGTGCAGGTTATATATAGCACAATAATACTTTGATGTATTAAAATGCTATTGATCTAATCCTTGGCAAATAATAACTATTTATCTTAATATACAGTATGTTTGTTGTTTTTTTATTGGAATGCTTTCTCTTCTGTTGGCTTGGTCCAATTTTATAGTAAGTGTTTTCTTTAGCTAACTTCAACTGTTTAGTCTGTATTGTAATGTGCATGGTATTATGGTTAATATAATATTAAAATACTTGAATACAATAGCACAAGATTAGAAATTCACACAGAGAGAAATTCATGAAACGTACGAGATATCTTTGGTTTGTTCTAATTTCATTTCTAGAAGACATTCACCAAAAAGCTGTGGAATTCAGTTTATTTCAATTTAAAAAAAAAACCAGCTTATCTAAAAGTTTATAATAAATGGAGTATCACAATGCAAATTCAGATTAAGAATACAACAGTTTCCTGAGTAAAAGCCATCTATGGATCATTTGAACTGGGTACAGTTCAAAGTGCTGATTTTCACCTTTAAATCCCTTCATGGTTTGAGGCCTAAATACTGCGGGATTGCCTTCTTCCAGTAACATCTACCTACTCAATAAGATCCATAGGTTGCGCTTGCTATATGTTCCCTTATTGATGATAGGTTTTCAATTATAGACAATTATAGATTTTCACTTAGGGGCATGTAAGCATACTTCTGTTGTTTTTGTTGCCCCCTCCTCTGGAATAGTATTCCCCCTGATATGTGATCTACCCCTTCCCTTTGGTTTTTAGGAAAGTGGCAAAAATGTGGTTGTTCCACTTCGCCAGGGAGACTGGAAAGTCATAATTGCCTCCTGGGCCCTGAGATCAGACCTCTTCATATTATTGTTAATGTTCTTAGTTGTGATTCCTGTTTCCATTGAAAATTATGTAGTTGCTGTTATTAAACTGATTGCATAGTTTTATTTAATCCCAGTTACATATTGGGGAGTTCTACACCACTCAGAGTTGGTAGATTGGCACTGTAAACAGATACATAAATCAGTCATTGTCCACTAATCAACCTGTAATGCCTATGCTATTCTGTGTAGATTCACTGGCAAAATTGTTCATGTAAACATCCATGCCAATTTGATTAACATATTCCTGGGGCATTTTATTATGTGGTTTATATCTTATTGAAGTAATTGTCATAAATTTAACTTCCTATCTACTTCTCATTTCAATAATGTAAAAGTTCTGACATTAAAAAGAAAGAAAGAATTGGCTTTCAGTGAGATTGCCTCGAAATGTTTTTGCTGTGACATTGTGCTTAGTCATTTAGTAGAATTATTACAGTGTAGATAAAGTGGTCCTTACAATGATCTCAATGGAAATGTTATTTATTGATTTCAAAGTGCATCTGATCGATACATAAGTCCCCTGAATTGACAACTATCCAGGATGAATGTTTCTAAATACTTAGGTACTCAGTTATCTTTGATGCTCATAGGATGAAAGCTATGCTGACATCTCCAACGTGAGGCCATTCAGCCTTTTTTCCCCTGTACATTTTCTCCCAGCTAGAGTGCAGATGATGAATATGATACAGCTGGAATCTGCAGAGCAGCATCTTTCCAGGTTTTTGCACAATTATCTCCTTCCCTCTCCGCAGCCCAAATCATCACATTAAAATGTTGTTTATTTGCATTTGAAGACAGCACAGAAACAAGCCTACATAGTGCATCAGTGTGGATTTTGGATTTAATTTTTGGACTGTGGTGTCCTTTCACCAGAAGCCATCATATTCTTCTCTAAAATTATTCCTACACTAGAGTTACGTTGGTAGAGTCTCTTGAACTGAAGGTTCATAGAATTCTAGATTTGGCAGAGGCCATTAAAGTAATCACGTTCGTTGCCAAACTGCTTTCACTGACATGATTCCCCCCCCCCCAAATAAAACTAGTTGTAAAACTATCCATTCCATTTTAAACTCACAGGAAACTGTATCACCATTAAATTTGCTGCCCAAATTGTTGATACCTATCTTTATTGCTATTGCCTCCAGTTTATCTGAATCCTTCTTAAAATGTGGTGCTCAGTATGGGACATAATATTCGATATAAAGGCTGAATAACATAGAATAAATAGGGAAAATATTTTCTCTGATTTAGAAACGTACTTTGGTTGATGCAGACTAAAATGGCAGTTGCATTATCTTGTGGATAACATATTACACTGTTGACTTGCATTGTTTCATCTACAATCTCAGTACCAAGGTCTTTGTATAACACTATAAAGTAATGGTTTCCAGAAAACAGCTATATTACTCAGCTATTACAAAATTTACATAGAAAGAGTTTCATGCATTTGCTAAACTATGGTTTGCTTATTTGGATTGAATAAAACACAATTAATTGAATTTACATAGATCACTAAGCCACTGGCCCTTACCCTAGCCCCAGCCAATAATTTCTAGTATGTTAAAGATTAACACATTTATTACACAAAATTATTACATGAAAAAGGTAATTAAGAACAGTATGAAACTGAGATATAAGTAAGAACTTCATTTGAAAAAAGCAACATTTCCATTTATGTGATACAAATTCAGATTGGTATACAATATAGCCTTGTGTTTTCTTTCTGCAAAAGAGAAAGATTAACAGTATGACCACAACATCTGGTTCCACAATTTAACATTTTTATTATAAATAAAGTAGTTGAGGTGACCTAGGATCTCTGTTATTGCTAACATTTTTTTAAATCATTATTTATTAAGGCTTTATTCCTCTATGTACTGCACTTGGAATAAATCCTATTGAACTGAATGCCCTTATGTCACATTAAATATGGTCAGATTGTACTTGTCATCTCTGATTTGTTTTGGATACTATAGCAAGCTATTATTTCTTTAACTAGGATTTTTTAAACAAACAACAGTCAATTGGTTTGCACATCAGACTAAACTGTTAAGCCTGATTTGCAAACCGTAGTGGTGAGATCACACACTACACTCTCAAAACCAAAAAGCAGATTGTGAGCCCAGCTTTACCAACAAAGTTAACAAGGAAGACAAGTTTGCTACAGAACATATTAGGCAGATATCTACCACCAAAGTGCTCTGTGAGGGCATCTAAGGAACAAGAAAAAATACAGGACCCACAAGATAAAGGAAAAGAACAAGTTGGAAGCAACCAAAATGATCACAGGCATCTTTTCTTTAGACTCTAGATAAAATTAGCTAAAGATGATAAATTCAAGAATTGTGGGATTATCCATCATGTGAATAAACATAATATGTCTCATCATAATACATAATACAGGGCAGTCACCATGTCAAATGAATTGGTGGGAACTTCAGGACAGAACTCACTATCAGAAGTTATGATGATGTCCATCACCTGAACTGGGTCTAAAAGAGATTTACACACATTTGTGAAACATACAGCTATATTTATCTGTATTTAAACTTGTTTTTTTTCTAAAATCAGGATTGACTCCCAAAACAATTTTTAACAATTAAGATCCATCAGAAAAAAATATATAATACTGAAACTATATGACTCTGTATGGTAATATCTTCTGTCTCTGTACCCCTGAGGAGGAAAGCAGGACAAAATGTAAATTACAAAAACATTCCTGTCTCTCTACACCTAAGTGCCTGCATAGCTTTTTCAGACCTTTGCTCTGTTGCCTTCTAAAGCTTCCTAGAAGCATCACAATGATCATTACTGAAACAGGATGCTGAATGAAACTGATTTTTGATTTGATCCAGGATATAGTTTCTTAGGGTCTTCTGGATAATTAGCCCAAAGAAATTAAAGCACTGCCTTTCACTTTGGTGATCTGTACTTTTTTACATTTGTTTGCTTATTTATAATATTTCTAATCTGTCCCAATCTGTGAGGACATTTTTTTGTGAGTGGATGTATTTACTTGCATAAGTAATTAGCAATGAGGTATTTATTTATTCTAATATGACTAAAAGATGCCCTTTTCAGAAACTAAAGGTAAACAATTTTCACCGTATAATGCATATTAGTATACAGAATAAATTGTGGAGTCCTTGGTGCTCTCTGAGCTTGGTTGTTTGCTTACAGACATTTCATTAACTGACTAGGTAATGTCATCAGCGCTAGTACGTGTGTGGTTTGCTCCCTGTTTGTATACTGTAGCTTATCCTGCCAGTGTTGGTGGGAGTGTGGTTTTCTCCTTGGTAGTTCCTTGATTAGGGTATTGTTTTTGGCTTGTTTGTCTGATGTTAATCCCTACTTATCTGGGTTCAGGCTGCTGGAGAGGATATGTACTAGTCTTTTTGTTTCCTTCTTAGCTTTTTCACTGTGTCTTTGAATGGTCTGTAAATGTGGCTTATTTCTATGTCTCTGTTTATGGCTGATTTATTTGAATGCCAAGTTTCCAGGAATTCCTTTGTGTTTTTGGATTTAGCTTAGTCTAGGATGCTCAGAATTTCTCAGCTGAAACTGTGGTTGAGTCTGTCCATGTGTTATGAGATTAAGGAGTTTTCACTGTGTGTTCTGACTGCTAGTTGGTGTTCATGGATGCACTCTGCTAGCCTTCTCTCTGTCTGTCCTACATAGTGGCTGTTACAGTGCTTACACTGTATGTTGTAGATGACTCCTGTTTTTCCTTGTTGGGCTACTGGGTCTTTTGGTTTACTTAAGATGTTTTGGAGAGCTTTAGTTGGTTTGTGTGCTACAGTGATGCTGTGTGGTTGTAATAGTCTGTTGGTTGTTTCCGAGATGTTTTTGATGTATGGTAGGGTTATCCTTTTCATAGCTTGTGTTGTTTGGGCTGTAGTGGTTTGAGTGGTCAGGCACTTTTTCAAAAGTTGTATAGATATCAATTTTGTTGGAAGATATTGTACAGATGCTCTGTTTCCTTTTTTTGGTGTTCTGGGTTGTTGCATGCGAAGAGAGGACTCTTTGGGAAAGACCCTGATGCTGGGAAAGATTGAAGGCAAAAGGAGAAGAGGACGGCAGAGGATGAGATGGTTAGATAGCATCACTGAAGCAATGAGCATGAAACTGAGTAAACACAGGGAGGCAGTGAAGGACAGGAAGGCCTGGTGCGATATGGTTCATGGGGTCACGAACAGTCGGAGATGACTTAACGACTGAACAACAAAGGGTTGTTGCAGTATGTCTGTACTTGCCTAAATAATGTTCTTATACAGCTTCTGTTGTGGGACATTGGGTTGTTACTTTGGTCATGGAGCACTTGGTTAATATGTTGACACCAGACAAACAGTCAAGCAGAAAACAATATCCTAATTAAGGAACTACCAAGGAGAAAACCACTCACCCACCAATACTAGCAGGGCAAGGTAAGTATATACAAACAGGGAGCAAACCCTACACTCACTAGCACTGATAATGTTACCTATCTGGGTAATGAAACATCTCAAGCACCAACCTCAGACAGCACCAAGGAGTTCACAATTCAACCCTAAGCTACATACAGTATATTCTCTTCTATTGGAACAGAATAAATTATTTCTTCAATTTCATTGTCATTTTTTGTTCTTCAGCTTGAAAATATTCTTTTTTATAATTATTTGGATTTTTTTTTGGTAGGCATATCTTCTCTATAAACATTTTTTTAAATAACATTGTAGCATATAATATTTTATTCTTAGCTTCTGCTCTCAACCATATCTAAGATTTCCATGTCACTGAAAAGAGCAAATTACAAGGAGAAAATTCTTCTATAATCGGTAAATGTTTTAGCTAAGAGGAGTTCCAGGAACTGAATATTTGACTCACAATTACAAGAAGACATTATTCAACAGATGTGAATTCCAACAAATTCATTATATGAAGTTTTATATAAGGCTTTTAAGATTGTAACTCAATTTACACTTACCCTGGAATGTGTCTTCTTGAAAACCCTGCACATATGCAGAGTTATCAGTGGACAATAGGTCTTTATCATCCATGGTGACAACAAGATTAGTATCTGGGGTTATAGGCTATAGCTGAGAACCATGGTTTGTTCATTTAGGGATTAGCATTGGACAGAATGTGGCTTCATTCCCACAACACATTTATCCTTTGTTATCTGAATTATATCTTTGTTTCTGGATCCTCATGACCCACTGAATCATAATCTAAATTCATAGACAAAGGCTATGCTAAATTTGGTTGGCTACTTTGTCATTCAAAATGTCCTGCAAGCCTAGTCACATTTTAGTGAGTTGGCCCTCAAGCCAGGCCCTTTCTCCCAAATTATCCAAGTCAACTATATTATGTACATTAAAAAAAGAGATGCTTCTTAGTTACTCCATGTTCTTTCAAGACTCTGCTTACCTTGAAGAGTATATCCTCTAATAAGGGGTCCTGCTAAATTGAAGTCTCCAGTATTTACTGCAGTGAATAGATGACCATCAAATATTGTCAGTGCAGCCTAATTTAATTCACTCAAGCGATCAGCATGTGGTAAGTGGAAGAAGAATGGAAAGGACTTCTGCCACCATGTCATTTTGGATACTGGGACAGTGATTTTGGAAAAGGATGAATCCAACCCAAAATCCATTGTTCCTATCATTATTATCTGCTGAAATGTTGAATTCTAGATTTTGGATGCTTCTCTAATTGAATTTTAGAAGGGTGGTTTGTATATACTAAATATTGAGTGTCCTGGAGCCTTTGTCTTAATTTCTAGATTAGAAAATATAGCAATGCTGTACTTATTTCACTCATTGTCTCAATCCATTTGGCTTCCATTTGCAAGGCTTCCTGTCTCAAAGCAAGCAAACAACCAGCAAAGACTTTTTCTGCCTAATGCTTGTTTTGCAGGATTAATTAAAGCAGCAATCCAGAAACCAATTTCTTCAGAGTGATTTGCTAAACATTGGGGTGGGGGAGTTACTTCTGGGGAAAGGATTTCAATATTGTCATCAAAGTCTTCTTTCTCACTGTGATAGTAGAGGGGAAAACTGGAAACCATTGATTATGGGTTATGATGTTTTCCATGATAGTTTCAACTCATTCGTTTTTCTGTTTTCCATTTGTTTCTTATGCCCTCTTTCCTACTCATCTGTCTTTCTTTGATTCTCTGACTAGTTGCTTATTTTCCTGTTCATTACTCCTGGCATTTTCTTGCTTGTCAAATGATGGATACTTTCAGATATGATATCTTAGAAAAATAACATGGAGCCTCTGGAATCAGTGTTTTCCAGGAATGTCCAGTACATTTGCCTGTATTGTTATTTACATGAAACACACACACACACACACACACTGATGTGTATTACCTTGATATATATACATCCCTGTTCCTACCTGCAGTTTTCTACCAGTAGAGCATGAATGTTTTTTATCACCTTTACTCTAATCATTCATTATAAACCAGTTGCTCTGGAAAACTTGAATTTAAACTGTTATAGATTATACATTACTGCAATGTTTTCAGAACAGTGAATCTGTCCAGTATGTGTCAAACTCATTTGACATTCTCATGGAATTCCATAACAACAACAACAACAACATCATCATTTCAGGGATGAATAAGGGTAATTTCTCTAAACTATAGCCTAACAGATCACATAAATCCTATTAAACAAGATATAATAGTAGCTAACTTAATATATGGCATTATGGGAAATAATTAAAACAGAAAGATACAGTAGCATTCTATCATTATAACATTTGCTTATGGCCTTGCTGAAAATGTAGTGATGTGCAAGTGTAATCATTTATTGGGTAAAATGCTAATACTCATATTAGGACCATGAAGAACATGTTCAAATTCTCATCATGAAACTTAATATGCATTTGATGGAAGGATAGACTTCATTTTTCTTCCTTCTTCAGGAATCAGCAAACGTGAAATGTATTTCTCCGACATACTTTTTCAAAGCTTTGAGCATGAGTATATTGTCAGAGAAGCTGTTCATTCTAAATGGTTTAATAATGAAAGACTTAGCATAGTCCATTATAAATGCGAGGTGGGAAATTACTACACTGAACAGCTATGGACCTGTGAATGATTCATAGAGGGAATTGGGAATAGAAAGGAAAAGGCAAGGATGCAAACTAGAAC
Source organism: Python bivittatus (assembly GCF_059951505.1). Lineage (NCBI taxonomy): Eukaryota > Metazoa > Chordata > Lepidosauria > Squamata > Pythonidae > Python > Python bivittatus. Next base: position 17,338,497 of record NW_028277035.1, read on the forward strand.
AGGGCACAAATGACCTGGAAAAAATTTCCACCAAATTTGTGGATGAAAATTAAAAAAAAAGGGGGGGGGCATTCAGATTATTTTTCTGAATCTTTCCAGAGGAAAGAGAATTTATCCATCCAAGGGACAGGATTTCCCCTTAGCAGTAGGAAATGTCTCTTGATATCTTTATTTCATGGAGATTTAACTGAAACATGAGAAGCCAGCAAGGCTGTAGAGCCACTGGAGAGATTTTTATAAAATTAAACACAGGATAATTCACACAAACTTCTTGAACACCTTACAATTAAATATGGGTATTCTTATCTTTAAGAATGTATCTCTTGGCTTTTAAAAAACAGTTCAAACTCGAAGCCTAAAAATTTCAGGTCAGGAGGGGGAAAGAAAGCTTAACTGGTCTTTGTAAAACAAATTAATATTTAGGGAGCAATTTAATGTGAGCAGTTCCCTCTCTTCAGTCTATGGGCATGAACATTTCTAAAACAAATTCTCTTTAATTGAATTGAATAAAAACTGATAGTAAACATTACTGAAGAATTTCTCTACTTAGACTAATGTAAACCTCTGCTCTTTTTTTATCCTAAAATAAATTCCTAGTACTATTCTTCTTGGATTGCTTTGAGTGCTTAAAAGGAAACAATCAGAAAATATGTGGGCCAATGATTACACATATCCTAGGACCCCAGTTCTTCTTCCATAGCATTTTAAGTGGCAAACCACTTTTTAAGCCAAGGGAATAGAGCATCAAGTACTAACCTATTTCCTACTTTGAGCACAGTAGGAATCTTTTTGAGTAAGCAGATGTTACTCAGAGTTGGTTAGCACTGACTCTAGCTGCTAGCACTGCATCTAAATCAAAGCACATCCCATGGGGACTGACTGCCATGAAACACGATCCCCAGGGTGGCAAAGAATGATGGGCAAATGACATACACGTGATAATGTTATCATGCAAATGATCCATCTTATATACTTGTTTCAATAACGTCATGGCAGTTATGTCATGACATCATTGTGTGCATGTTGCTAGTTTTTTATGGAAGCCACTCTACAATGGCCTAGTGTTGTATGTGAGGCTGTATGTGAGGCTGGTGTTGCTGAACATCACCCTAAAAGGTTGTTCTTCTTTTTCTTCCTCCAACTTAAAAAAAAAAAAAAAAAGTGTATATTTTCATTGCAATTGAGCAATTGACAGTGAGTTACTGACCCATGTTCAAAGGGTTACTGTTGGTTTACAAATTTCTGAATAATACAGGGGCCTGGTTATCTCAGACAGCAATTGCTTCTATATTGACTTAAATCTGCTCTCTTTTATTCTGTGGAAGCCTGCTCTGTGATGGTAACTTAACAGTGATGTGGATTAATTTCTATTGTAGCTTCCACAATACAGACAGTTTTGTTCCCTGAGACTGGGTGGATTGCCAGGATGTAGTGTTTCTGCCAATAATTAAAAGGGGTTTCTTGGGTGGGTGGTGATGGTGGAGGAGGCAGGGCATTTCCCACACTGCTTCATTGTCACCTGCCCCTAATAACTATTGTGATGGTTGTTTATTGTTGTTGTTCTTTCTGATGGATTTTATTAATGGAAATATTGTATTTTTGATAAACCCATATTTAAAAGTGGTGGGATTTTTTAACAAAATGAAAGTAAAATATCAATAAATAATAAATTGCCTACATGGTAGAAGGATGAATCTGTGGCTTATGACATGTAATGTTATAGATTTCTTTTTGAGCAGCAGATATAAAATAAATGGAAATCCTAAAATATGTTTTAAAGTATAACTTTTAATGATTTGTCTTCTGGGTAAATGTCAGAAATGCTTGCTGGCTGGATATTATATTCCCCGGTCCTTTTCTTTCCCACTGATCATACACGTATGCAATGGCCTTGGAACTGTACGTAATGTTTGTTTATTAAATAACGTTTAAAAAGGCCTTGTAGTGGTAATGATAACATTTCCTTATTTTATGAATGACCTTGTTTGCGTTACAATTCAGTCATTTGCCACATGAATCTCTTGCATGGCGCTTGTAGCTTGTGGTGGCATTTAAAGAAAACTGTAAATGTTCCTGTTCTGTTTATTACAGGAGAAGGGAGGGTGGGAGGAAGAAATGCTCTGTAAAGCACTTAGGTTCATTTCTGAACCTTCTTAACTTAAAAAAAAAGGGGGGGGAGGAGGAGGTAAAGATACATACAGTGTAGCATCTCCTGATCAATGCTCCAGAATGAATTTTAATTTAAATAAAGCAAGGTTAAGTAAACAGGCCTGACCATCTTTATTGCTCAGCCTTAGGGCCAGTCAGTAGGCAATTTTAAAACATGGCTTTACATTTTAAATACATTAACCTTGTATCTTCATTTTAATCTTTATTTATCCCAAACGATAAGTTGAAATATCAGTTCAAATAAATGCTGTAGCATATTAACATGGGTTAATGGGCATGCAGAAAATAATGAATCTGTGGTGAATTGATTTTCCAACCACAACATAGAAGTTTTGGAAGCAGTGTGCTGCATATCCAAACTTATAATTAACCATATGATTTCTACCCCATTATGCATCAAGTCATATAATGAAGACTGACTTCATGCTTCTATCTGATGTGCTCAATTGCTCAGTGTGCCTGCTTGGTTGGATATGTGTTCAGCAGAGTCACATACACTAGAGCCGCTGAATTCTTGTTTTATTCAAAAAGCTGTGTTGAACCAAGGCATACAGATGCAAGACAGCCAACCAGTCACTTTAAAGTAGAACCTTTCTGAAATTGCACTTAAAAACCAACTGCATGCTAGATGGAAAAACAGTTGTATGTAGATCAACATATAAAATTAGTAAAAATCAAAATAGGAGCACTACGCTTATAGAGCACCACATTTGATTTTTCCTATGAATGACACAGAGTGAGGGAAACACAACTGATTGATGGTGATCTTATTCCCTTAAAACACAGTATATTAAAAGTTGTACAAATACTTATTGATTACCTGTAACATACTTTCTTAGCTGATTCACTCTAGCCTAGAAGCATGCAAAAACACTACTGAAGCTCTTGTGTAATGTTGTCTGTCTCCTTCTTTCACACACACGCACAACACAGTTCCTCTAATGGGTTTCCAACTATATTGTAGGTGGCAGAAAGAGATATGGCTATGAACATAAAAAGAGTTATTTTTTCAGTGTGTTATTCATACAATTCAAGTGAATTCATCCAAATGAACAATGGAATTATTATTATTATTATCATTATTATTATTATTATTATTATCCTCCTCCTCCTCCTCCTCCTCCTCCTCCTCCTCCTCATTTGGAATAATTTTATTTAGATATATTTAGCTGAAGAAACTGATAAATTAATTTTTTTCCAATATTGTTTTCCTACACCTGTTAGTGATGAAAGTTGGACACAAAATGGGAAATATGTACTGACACACACACACACACACATATACACAACTTTTGTACATTCATTATTATTTTTTTTAGTATAATACAAGTCTAAGGCTCGTATTATGTATCCATGAATCTGTGAATATGCTCCAATGAAATGAACAGAATTTCCTTTTGAAGGCATATGGATTGGATCGTGCTATTAAACCACTTGTTTTGCACTGTATTATACTTTAAGTACTGTGTGTAAAATAAAATGCCTTCTTAGAGTTCATTTGTTTCTGGTTCTTTCATACACACACACACATATGGACGTGCACACACACGCACACACCATTCTCTATTGTTGTAGCTCTCATTTTCTCCCTTCCCCCATGTATTGTTTGCAACAAGAGTTCAGCTGTTGGCAGTTACTGTGCCAGCAAAAGTAAGAAAATACAGTAATGAAGAAATGGCAATTAAATCATCATTTTGTCATGATCCTCATTATCTCCATCATCTTTATCAAGATGAATTACAATTCAGACACAGATGGCAAGATGGGGGTGGGTGGGGGTATACTATTCATGCACTTAGACTACTATCACCACTGCTACTACCAAAAACAAACAAACAAACAAACAAACCAAAACCTTACATGTGTCTACTAATATCATTGGAACAATTGCAAAAAAGCTTTAAAACAGTCTAGGCTGTTAGCAACTTAGAATTATTATTATTTTTTAAAATGTCCTAATTGTGATATCTTGGGCAATGATAGCTGTGCATCTCTAATAAAATGATCTTACTGAACATGTTACAGGTATCTGAGCTATTAAGTATATGCAAAGGGTCATTACAGCATTCAAACAGCAACAGTGCACTGCTCTGTGTTGTCATGTTTCACAGTTCGCATACCATTTATTCTAGCATCTCTATATTCTCCTAGGCTGTCTTGGACTTTCATTAAGCAATGGTTTACAATAAGATACTAGACACTTATATGCATCATTGTTGATTTAAATGGATGCGGCCTTAACAAATCTAAATAATAATAACAACAACAATAATAAATCATCTAATAAGTAAGTAAGCTAATAAATAAACCAATGGCTATAACAAAGAGTGCTGTGAAGCCTTTCCTTTGGTCTTTAGAGTCAGATTCAAAAGGAGAAGATGGAATGGTGAGGTCTTGATAGAGATCCTCTATTGTCTTATTTCTCTGTTACCTGATGGAAAATCTGAGCCTGTCGTGTGATATTCTAAACATTATTTATCACAAGATACACCTCTTGGGGGATCATATGTACCTCTCAATTGCTACTAATACAGGAAATGTAACTGTTCATGGATCCTGTAGTGTTATTTTGGCTTTCTGAATAGCACACAGAACACTTTGTAATGATGTAAATTCCAAGCTAGAATATTCCAGTGAAGGCCATACATTAACATTCCAGTTCTTCCATGGGAAAAAAAGACCCCTATCAAAACATCCTGGGTAGAAAGGTAGTCTTTTTGTTGCAACTTACAACCTACAACAAAAGGTAGTCTCTTGTTCTACATCTTACATCCAAATCCCACTTCAGAACTATGAAAAGCATCCATGTACCGTGAGGTGGGAAATATAAATATTAGAGTTTTCTGTGTGTTCATCTTAGGTAATGCCTATTATTTTGACAATAAAAGTGGCAATGTATAATTTGAATTCTTTTTGATTAAAAGCAACTAATTTCATATACATAAATATCTCAGCAGGCCACAGATTGTATCTTAAAAGAGAAGAGAGCTAAAAAGACTAAATGGGATTTTTCTCATCTGGTTGCAGCTTTTATATTACACTGACAGAGCAGAGAAGAGACCTTCCCAGTGCTGCTTTCAAAAATCAGCAAAATCCTGAAAGGCTGGCACAATCATTAATTTCACACCAATATAAAATGTTAGAGTCGATATTGCCTCGTTCATAATGTATCTGCTTCCATTTCCGTATTTATATTAAAGTTTAGATCTCTCTGTGTCTGTGTGTGACAAATGAAAGTTCAAGCTGGTGACTCACTGTTGTGGAATAGGTTACTAGATTATTAATATTTTAACATTTTCCCCTGGCAAACATTAAAGCAATTGCAGTCAGAATGGGCCTTTGGAATAAACTTGGTGCTTAAGACAGGAAATGTAATTGTTCATGGGTCCTATAGTATTATTTTGAAAGTCTTATATATTTAAGGCAATAATATTTCTCCATGTTCTAACAGAAACTTCTGTGCCTACAATATGAAACCAAAAGGCCTCAACTGCATTAAGATTATATAAAGTTGGATTTTTTTTAGAACTAATATACTGCTGGTATTTATTATGACAGGCTCATTGTTCCAGAAAGTAGTATTTCTTTTATAAATATGAATAAAAATGGTGTATTTACAGACTTGAGAAGGAATCAGAACAAAAGTTCTCCTCATCTAATTATGCAATGCATATCACGAAGAGAGTTTTGTTGACTGCTTTTTTCCCCTAATTTAACATAGTTATATCAAAGTGGTAAAAATTATGCATGCTGTTTTTATTACATTACTTCCATACACTGGAAAAAAGCCTTCGTATGCATTGCAAATGATAAATTAACTAAAGATATTTATTTATAGAGAGCTAACTTTTCAAGCCTCAAATAATTTAATTCTATGCAATAAATAAATAAATAAAAATGATTTTCTCCCAGGGGAAAAAAAATTGCTTAAATAAAGTTACAGATTCACAGGTACTTCTAGACACTCATACAAAGATAGTTGTAATAAGAATTAAAGCAAGAAGAGAAAATGAACAAAGAGAAACTTGATATCTATCTATCTATCTATCTATCTATCTATCTATCTATCTATCTATCTATCTATCATCTATCTTAGCAAAAGGTGGAATTTAGGTTTGATATATTTCTTTGTTGCTAAATTTGAAGGGATAGAATTGATGCCTATCATCAGATCAGTACATACAGGGCTTGGCCCAACTTAATTTGTTCGACCAACTATCTTGTTAAGAAAAAACAAAAAGCTTAGCCCTTTTTAATTTAGAAGTGTGTACTTGCATTATCTTATAGTGTAATTGGGCTTACTTAATACAATGGAGATTTGTTACAAACAAATATTAATAATGATGTTAGGGTAATTAAACGTCTGCAAGCAAACAACCAAACTCACAGAACAAGAACTCCACAGTGCAAGCCTGAGTTACAGATATTCTCTTTTATTGAAATATCAATAATGTTAAGCTTACACTCATAGGCGGGGGAGGGGGTGCTGTGGCACAGTGTGAGTGCAAGCAGGGGAAGGGGTGCTGTGGGCTGGTCTTAAGTACCACTTGTTCAGCACAATCAAAACTTTGAATAGTCATTGAATGAGTGGTCATTATCCAAGGACTACCTGCATTTGTCTTAAAATTCTTACATTGTTTCATGCTGCTTCAAAGTCAAATCAAATTGTTGTTATTACAGGTAGACCTCACTTACTGAGTACCTTATGCAAGCAACCGTTCAAAGTTACGATGGTGCTGAAAAAAATAACCTTGCAACCAAGGCGCACATTTACGACCTTCACAGGATCCCTCAGTCATGTGTTTTCTATTACAGTCAGTATGTGTTGTACTGTGCCTGACTTGTTATTTTTCTCCCCCCACCCTTGCAGAGTGGAGAGATTGGAGAGGAAGGAATTACAAGAGAGTAACCATGGGGAATACACATTGAAACCAATGTGCTGGTGACAGAGTGAGCCACAATAGTGTTACACAAACAGCCAGTGTATTCTCCATTGTGTACCTGCTTGTTCTCTTGTAATGTCTTCCTCTCCAATCTCTCCACTCTGGGTGTGTATGTGGAGAAAAACAACAACAACAACAATCAAACAAACAAGCAATCTCTTTAGGCAATCTCACCTGTGCCTGACCCATTTCTTTTTCCTTCCTCCCCCTCACACAGCGGAGAGATTGGAGAGGAAGGGATTACAAGACAGTAATATGGCACAATGGGGAATATACATTGAAAGCAATGTGTTGGCACAGGCAGCCCTGGGAGCTGCAAGCGTGCTATGCAAACAGCCGGTGTATTCCCCATTGTGTGCCTGCTTACTCTCTTCTAATTCCTTCCTCTCCAATGAATGTAAACACAAATATTAATTTCCTTCTTGCTAATTATCCCAGTGCCATGGTAAGCATCCCAAAAGGTGGGGAAGTTGGGAAAAGAAAAGCACAGTCTCAATCACATGATTTTCCAGTTAGAGACTGCTTCACTTAACGACAGAGGTGCCAGTCCCAATTGTGGTCACTAAAAGAGGACTACCTGTAAATATTAATGATTACACTAGTGAAATCATAGGAGATAGCCAACAAGTGAGATAACTAACTTAAGTGAAGTGGGTGAAAAGATATGTAACAAGTCAGTTTATTTATTTATTTTTTATAAGCTTATAATATCCTGGTATAGCTAAATACAGAAATGCTAGCTAAACTATATGTAGAGAACAAAAAAGATAAAGTAAGAACTCAGCTAGATTTTAGTGACTCAGGAATTCTGCTTTCTGTCATGGTGAACCTAGGAGCAATCCTATCTCAACAAATATTATCATATGGTTTATATATGAGGGTAAGCAGTCAGTGATTCTATAGCTGATTGGGATACAGTGGTCACCTCAATATAATGGGGGGAAAAATGAAGCCAATGTTAGTACCCACCTTTCTGTATGACTGTGAATCAATGCAGGAAAGATAGAGTTATACACATAAGCCTTTCCATGTCTTAGCTGACCGATCAGTTTCATTGCTCCTGATATCAAAATAGGGCACCAAATGGGGAATTATTTTTTTTTCCTTCTATAAAGTTCATGAAACTGAGCCTATGAGTCTGCTATTGGAATATGGCAGTTATCTCAAAAGTTGCTTAGAGTTGTCATCTCTCACTAAGTTGCCAGTTGCTGCTAAGTAACTTATACAACATCCTCATTTTATCTTTTAATTGGGAGCTATATACTGAATCAACATTTTCTGATGTTCTCATGGTCTGGATGAGACAACTACCAAAACAGAGGTGGCAACAGTGTGCTTGAAGTGATTATGATTATGCCAATGGTCATTGTTTGTTTTGAGCGTGGTCTGTTGACCAAGCTATGGTAGTCTGATTTACATATAAAGCTAAGTCATAAATCGTGGTTTCCACATTATAATGATTTGATTTACACGTCACAGGGATACAAAAATGTGCCTCTTTTGTGGCCCTTAGAATAAATGAAGGCAAAACTGTCCTTTAAAAAAAATGGTGACTTGGGATTTTAAGAGGCAATGTAGATAGTTTAAGCCTTCCAGAAGTTCAAGGTAGTCTTTCTGATCCTAAAACAAATAAACAAAATTAGGCCACTTTGTCTTGGCCTTGACTCATTTTGGAACACAGCCCACAACATGCCATGAAAAGCTATTATAAACTTCTGTTACAGCCCTTGACCTTGCAGAAATTGTGCAGTCTTAAGACAGTGTGATAAACAAGGAGTGGTTGGGCTGCATTTAACAATGTGGGGAGGAGCAAGGACTACAGTTTGTGGGATGATGATGATAAACAGATCAGGTATGTATCTCATATACATAGGCAAGGCTGTAGGGCTAGAGCTGAATGTTTTGTTCCCTGAAGTGCCAGAGGAAATTTGGGGGTGTTAGATTTTAAACATGCTAAGGCTAATTTATGGTTAATAATATAATATGGGGAGAAACAGTACCACCGATTTTTGGCACACAGTGAGGCCATAAAAAAGAAATATAGGACTCTACATGGTCCTAGGACATCAGATTGCCCCTCCATGTTAAGCCATAACTAAACCTTATGGCTTAAACATTGTGTGCATGAAACTAATACAATGTTCATATAGGTTCCACATGTGTGATTCCTCTGGTGTTCTTCTTTGAAAAAGTAGAATTATTTTAACAGGGGCGGGGGGAGCAGGACAACTGGTGCACATTTGGCAGAATGGTAATTTTATTCCTAGCATGGGATTTTTTTGAACTACATATATTTGCAATTCTTAATGAAATGTAGGTCAAGAAGACACCTTCCTTGGCTGCAATCCAAAAGAAATTAAGTACTTTTAAATCCAATATGGTTTAGGTACTTAAGGCTACAATCTGCATTCACTTACCTGTGAATCCCACTGAAGTCACTGAAGCTTACTTTTTAACAGACAAGTGTAAGATTGAGGCATTTCTATTTAAACAGATCTGCACTGACATGTATAAAGAGTTCTCAAACGACATATTTTTCCTCCAACGATATATTACTTACCTCTGTTATGTTTTCTTTGCTGGCCAGATGGTCTTCTCTGCTCCAACACATCTTGAATGTTCCATCTTCTGTGAAAATTTCTGTTGACAATGCAGTAAGAGCTATTAATGATCCTTCCACCGTTTTTTTTTTTTTTTTTAGATAATGCCAAGCTAAAAACATCTGTGTGCAGCTAGAGGCATAGGAAAAGAAATCCAGTAGCTTATATTTGGCTTTTAGACATACCAAATCTCCTGAATTCTATAGTCGACTTATGGCTTTCTACAGCTTTTCACAGATGCATAACTATGCAGACTAAGGAAGCTAGCTCAAGGTAGATTGCTATTATTTATTAATTAATACTGCATAAAAAGGGGGCTTATTTGCATGATATTTACTAATTAAAAAGATGATTTTTTTTTAAAAGAGATCAGAGAAGATGATACTTCCTGAACTGATGATTTATTGGTTGGCCCAGTAACTAGATAAGCTTTTTGTTAGAAAAAGACACTGCTTACTTATCAAAATTAAGCCCCAAATTAAATTAAATTCAAACTGTCTGAGGAGCACATTTCTGAACATGGCATGGGTTGATTTTTTCCCCCCTCCTTGGTTATTTCTGTAAAAAAGGAAAGCACCAAGTACATTTGAAGTGGTCTGCTATATTGATCCTGATGTAGATGAGTCATAAATTTAGATGGACAGCAATTGCTTTCTTTTGCATTCTTTTACCTACTGAGCCCACACAATTTATGCTCTCCAAACTGAATATGTAGCCTACAGTCTAAATTATAGCCAAGTTTTTGAGAAGCCCTCACCCACTTGTTCTTGCAGTTTTGGGACATGCAATAATCATTCACTACTTGTCCTAAATCACCAAGAATAGTTAGGCATGCCTGTTAACAATATGGCTCACAAATTAAATTGGTGTACCAATGACTGGGGATGAGGTCTTATAGCCCAACTCATCATAGGACATGGGTAGCTTACTCTATCTTTTCCAGTCAGGTACTATGAACAATCTTATTTATTGTCAATGGGAAGAAAGTGTTTGTTTTTACCTACAGGGCAGATGTGTTGACTAATGGAATTTATGGGGACAAATGATGGAAGATTAAGCCAGAACACGCAGGTGTCAGGAAGGAAACAAACTCAGGGGCTCAGATTCTAACTATCTGCAATGAATGGGGAGAATAGATTTTAATGACTCTGCATCTTGATGGCATTGGTAGTCCCTTTGTATGATTTACTGAAAATGAGAATTCTGACTAAAGTAATATCTGCCATAGTGTCAAGGTTGGATCGAGGAAACAGGTCTATATGGAACTATCTTTGAAGAGTCTTTGGAAGCTGCAATTGGTCCAAAACATAGCTAATGTGATGTTATTTTTCAAATGTTTTACCTAACCCATAATGTTTCCTCTAATTGTCAATTTGTTTCCAGGCAAAATTGAAATATTGGTAATGAACTTTTGGGATCTAGAAAACTTCAAATTTGTCTCCTCTTCTACTGGTCCCCTTCTCTATGTCCCACTTTATTTGAAGGTAAAATTAATGGGGAAAGGCAAGGCTTTTTCTATGCTTGATCCAATTTTATGGAACATCTTTCACTTGACATAAGGATGGCCTTTCTCTGAGTATCACTGTTTAAATTGTTGTTTATTAAATATTGTTGCTTTACTATCACCTTTCTAAAAAATAAACAGTTGGAATTTAGTACTTGTAACCACCTGTGAGTGGCTCTGGCTGACTCAAAGAGTAGGATCAACATTTCCCTGTAAATGAATAAAAGCAATCACCAAAGGCTTATTGAGATTCTAGCTGAAAGTTGTATTTGGCTTCATGGGTTTCCAATTGTTCACCTGCAGCTGTATTTCATTCAGAAATTTCTGGGCATATCATAACTTTTATATGTAACAATGATCTTTAAACTTCAACATTCCCTGGTTAGACTTTGTTTACCAATTTTGCTTGAATGACTTCAGAATGGTTTCTCAACTGAATCATAGCAAAAGGGTACTAACCACCTGAGAATGGGAGAAGCATTTTGAAAATGAAAAAGAGGTTGTCTTGAACAAGAATAGCTATTGTTTGCATTCCTTTATTAAATTTAATATACTGAATGACGAGGGGGGGGGAAGAGAGAGAGAGAGAGAGAGAAAACTTTGAAATAAGATAACTGGCTTAATTACAGTTGCAGCTCTTGAAAATTCTGAGACAGAAGAGGAAACTTCAACTTCTGTGGGTGGAGAGGTCTTCTGTAATCCAATTCTTCAAAAGCCGTCTCTCTCTCACAACAAATCCCCATCCAAACCACTGCCAAACTGTGGTGAGTTAGTTGGCAGAGGATCCAAGTGCAATCAAAAGCTAATAAGCAGAGCTTATTGTGAGTCAAGATCTACTCAAGATCTGTTAATGAGAAGGTACTTTGCAAAAGCCCTAAGTTGATTTGGGCTCTTAGCTCATGTTTAAAAGGGTTTAAATTCAGTTTCCTGGATGCTGGAACAATTCCTTTTTCTTCAGATAAATAGATATAGATTTGTTAGTTGTTTGTTTGCCTTGCATAACTAGTTTCTTACTGGGATCTTTATGCTTAACTATAAAATTTTGTATTGATGGACTTTTACCAGATGCAGTTTTATCCAAAATAGGGTATACATTACTGGGAGAAGTCCGGGTTAGGGAAAATGAATAAACATGTTTTACATAATGTTTATTTTAAAAAAAAAACCCCTAGTATTTAAAATAGCTCTTTAAACAAAATATCTTAATGAACAATTTCATGTCAAACAAAGCAAAAATTATACAGGAATGCCACAATGATTAGAGGTGATAGCTAGACTAGCTTATTAAATACCAAATTACCTTATAGAGAGAATGCAGGTAATCGTAATACAATAACTGTATAACTGTAAAGCCACTACATTATTACTTGCTATGCCATCTGGTACTTCTCCAGCTTCTCATGCTCCTTCTTCCTGATGTGGCTGTCACTTGGCACTGCTACATCTATCACTAGCGCTGTCTTCTGGTCTTTGTCTACTACCACAATGTCTGGCTGATTGGCCAGTACCTGCCTGTCTGTCTGGATCTGGAAGTGCCACAGGATCTTAGCCTTGCTATTCTCCATGATCTTCTGTGGAATCTCCCATCTGGACTTGGGAGAGTCTAGACCATACACTGTGCAGATATTCCTATATACAATGCCAGCTACTTAGTTGTGTTGTTCAGTATATGCTCTTCCTGTCTGCATCTTACACCCTGCCACTATGGGTTGAAGTGTCTCTGAGGCCTCTCTGCACAGTCTGCATCTTGGGTCCTGTCTAGTGTGGTAGACCCCTGCTTCTATGGAATTGGTGCTAGTGCCTGTTCTTAGGCTGCTATGATCAGTGCCTCAGTGCTGTCTTTTAGTCCAGCCCTTTCCCCAATGTCAGCCACCTCAGCTATCTGTTGATAGTACATCCCATGCAGGATCTTTTCTTACCATGACTGACACACACACACACACACAAGGGCCTGAAGGAGGAACTAGAGAAGATGTGGAAAGTAAAGGCCAAAGTGGTTCCAGTGGTGGTAGGAACACTCAGGGCTGTGACTCCACAGTTGGGAGAGTGGCTCCAACAGATCCCAGGAACAACATCAGACCCCCCCTTTTCAGAGGAGTGCAGTGCTAGGAACAGCTGAGATACTGCGCAGAACTCTCAAACTCCCAGGCCTCTGATAAAGGACCCAAGATTGAGGAAAGAACATACTACCCATAGGGATGAGAGGCTTTTTTATTATTATTATTCCCTCTCACCCCTATATAATCTCAAACCAATTCCAGACTGTTGCCAACAAATCTGAACAAATGTGTCCATGAAGTCATCAGCAGTCTTTACCTTTTCCTTTAAGGAAGAATCTAGGAAAATTGGCTTTTGTAGTATGTATGAGTGATTCTGATGGTTTTTGAGCATTCCCAATTTCTTGAATATTAGTGTTGATTCCTAAAGGAGTTTAGCAGGAAATTAATGCCAAAATTTATGTTGAAAATTAATTTAGTATATTCACAGGCATCATTTGTATGATGAAGTATTATTCTCGTCTGTATATTCAGGTCTGAACATATCCATTTATTCTAAAACAGTATTTGTCTGTTTACTATCTTTGTGTGTCAAGGGAATGACATACGTATTGTTCATTTCCTTGATTTGTTAGTAAAGTATAACAATCAGTAACCGAATGGCAGCCTTGACTCTCTATATTAGCTGGTACATAAATAATTTGATTTCAGCAGTATTCATATAATATATTCCATTTTGTTTATATTCTTAACTGTTCAGAGAAGGGTGTTGATTCTATAGCAGCATACTCTAAACTTTTATTGCAATTCATATTGCTGCTTCCTCAAGGCCAAGTGAGTCAAATGAGCCAAATTATTATTTTCCCCTATTTTATTTATACAAGTTCTAATTCACATACTCATTTTAAAATATTCCAAAGGGTGGAAGAGTAAAAATAATTTGCAAGTTGAACATTTTTTAAAAGGTAATAAAATAATGAATTTCAATTGACAATCTCTAAAAACTCACACATTAAAAAATAAAATATATTACAGGAAACTTATAGTAAAATGATACAAAAAGCAGGAATTATATGGGTACTGGCCTCTTTGATAGAGAGGATGATCCTACCTTGAAAAAGGCAGTGGAACACCCCTCCTCACAAGGCCATCACTGGATCCAAGTGCTCTGGACTGCTTCCATCCTTCCCTTTCTGTGAAGGTTGTGGAGAAGGTGGTTGGGCTGTAGTTACTGAGAGTTCCTGATGAAATGTATTATCCAGGCCTTTTTGGTCATGTTTCAGGCCAGGGCACAGTATTGGCATATTTATTAATCACCTTTGGCAGAACCAGGATGGGGGTGGTACAACATTCTGGCCTTCTAAGATACAACAGAGGCTTTTGATACCTTTAAGCATGATATCCTTCTGGACCAATTGAAGGGATGGGAGCGGGGAAGAGTGTTGTAGTAATTCTTCTCCCTTCTCCACAGCTGATTCCAGTCAATGTTGATGACTCCCACCTTGCCTGCCTTCAGGTGATACTTAAAAATGTGATCATTTACCCAGGCCTGCAGCTAGGTTCTTTGGAGAAAATGATGGTAGGTAAAACCACATTGTTGTGCTTTTCCTCCACATGCTGGTTTATTTTATGTTCTATATTGTTTATCTTGTATTTAAGGTGTTTTTAGTTTGTGAAGCCCCCACCCTTAAAAAAAATCTTAATCTGGGAGTTGGGCAGCCATAAATATGACAATTCAATTAATTTGAATCCAAAACCAACCAGGGAGCAGTTGGGTCATAACATGATAAAGAAATGAAAGGGATAATGATGGAGGATAGGGAAACTTTAGAAACATTGGATGAATTGTTTCAATCTGCCCATAATTCAGAAAATATAGGACATGTTCATGGGTTTGTATTGATTTCCTGAGGAAAGGCATTGGAACAACTAAAGGAAATTGAGGAAGCAAGATGCTAGTTAACTTTTGTGATAGCTTGTAGGAATGTAGACATACATTTGAAAAAGTACCCTATGGTGTGCTGATTAGCAAGTAGTAAAGTATGAGCTGGATGTCATGACAACACAGAGATACATACAGTAACTGGCTCAAAAACCATACTCAAAAAAATATTTATCAATGTTTATCCATCAAACTGGAAAAAAGGTATCATGAGTGCTACAAGAATCAGTCCTGGCTCTTCTCTTCCTCAATATTTTTATTAATGACATCACAGGTGGGTGGTAGGGAAAGGATGAATGCTTATCCAGTATGCATATTATACAAAAATAGGTATGATTTCTAATACCCCAGAAGATAGAACTAAGGTAATTTAGAGAAAAGGCTTAAAGTAATGGTAAAGGTGGGAGAAAGAAGCAACAGAAATAAACAGGATATAAAAAGAGAATTGTATCTTCATGTTGACAAAGGGAAGTTCATTATTTTACTGGTTTTTCCACCCCAAAGACATGTGGTTGGCTGTTGTGAGAACAAATGCTAGATTAAGATGAACCTTGGCCTAACCCTGTAGCACTCTCTTATATTTTTATGAATATGCATGTCTGGACATAAATTATCCCACATCCATTTTTTAATTTGTCCATAAAGCTTGAACGGTGTCTTCTGCTAAACAATTTAACTAAATTTAATAGGTAGTTATGCTTTATAAATCAATTTAGTTTCTTTTGGACTTATAGAATATTTACAGTTTTTGGTGATGGAAACTTTAGCTGTTAGAAGGAAATTCCAAGTAATTATTTGATTTCATATTTATGTAATTTTATAATGTTAGTGTTTACTTAATTCATAACTTTTGTGTCTTAAATTGAATGTTATATAATTCTTCTGGAGAATTATATGAGTTGCTAAAAAACAACAGCAGCAATTAACTTTAATTTACTCAGCCATAAATTATTTCCAAGCTGAAACTAATTCTGGTTTTGGTGGAACAAATGTCTTAGTTATCCACTTTTTCAAAGGGAGACAAAATCTAGCTTCAGCTTGGTGGCAACGTTTTGGCTGATCTCAAAAAGCTACAGTCAGACCTGGTTAGTACTTAGATGGAAGGCCACCAGCTTAAACTTGGTGGGATGATGATGATGATAATGATGATGATGATGGCAAACCAAATCTATGTTTTTCCTAAGAAAACTACTCAAATGAGACTTTACCTTTATACCTCTTGGTGGAACAAAATGGTAGAAAACCAGAACAAATCTTCATCATTTGTTTTGGTGAATATAGCAACATTGGGTATTTTTAGATAACTTCATCTATTTGAAGAATGGTTTCATATGTTCTCTGAGTCTCATCTTCTCAAGGCTAAACATACCAATTCCTTTAGTCTGCGCTCATAATATTCCATTGTGTCACCCTTCTATAGACTTGTTCTAATTTCTCTAAGTCTTAATGTGTGTTGCCCAGAACAGTGCACAGTACTTAAAGTGGAGTCTGACTAAAGCAAATAAAATAAATTAATTCCCTCTTGGGCCTTTGAAAGTAAATGTGGGTTGATTTAGCCTAAAATTGCATTTGCCTTTTTGCAGCCACATCAAATTCGTGATGTACATTTAGTTTGCAATCAGCTACTGTTTCAGGTTCTTTTCCACCAGTATCATTATCAAGCTGCAATATCTTCTGTTACCAAGCTAGATATCTCCCATCCTCTATTGTTCATTTGATTTTTATTTCCTATTTGAAGAAGCTTGCAATAGTCTGTTAAATTTCATACTCCAGTCCATCATGATTGATTTAAATGTTTGCCATCTAAATTGTTAGCTATGTACATAATTTTGTGTCATTTGAAAATTTGATATAAACATTATTTCCTTTTTCTTCCAAGAAATTAATAAAATGTTGAAAAAGAGGACCCAGGACTGAACATAACTTCCTTTTGATGAGGAACCAGTGCTGAGCGGTCTTTGAGTATGATTTCTGAGTCAGCTATAAATCCACTTAATATCATGTCATCTAGCCCATTCTTGATTATCTTGCTAGCCAGAATTTCTGGTTACTTTGTCAATTATTTAGCTGAAATTGTAGGTATGCTATAGGTATAATATATCTCAATCTATTAAGGAATTTAACTAATAAAAAAATAAAAGCAAGATAGTCTAGCAAAATAACTTATTGTAAACTCCTTGCTAATTTCTGGTAATTATAGCATAGTTTTTAAGGTGCTTGGAGATAAGTCCTAATATCTTTCCAATTTTTGATGTCCAGTCGATTGGTTTGCATCTTAATGAACTTTTCTCCACTTCTTCAAGGTAGGTACACATTATACAATGTATTTCTCTTGTCCCCAACTTTTCAAGCAATCGTTATTTTATATGCATTTGTATTCTTCCATGGCCTCTTTCTTTTCATCATTCCATCAAGTAGCCTTTTTCATACTTCCTATTAGCATAATCCCATGCATTTCTGTGACACCAGGTAACCTAATTCTTTTCATTCTTATTCAGCTCCTACATCACTTTTTCCCCCTTATATATTCACTTTTCATTCATCCTGTTAGGAGACTAATCTGCCTTCTAATGCATTTTCATACAACTCATATCTTCTTTTCCTACAATTGTTCTCCTTTCTCTCTGTTATCTCTCGGTTCCATGTCTATTTTTTCTCAAGATTCACTCTTGATACTAGTAAATAATGGGCTTTTCCACATTCATAACCTAATGTCTTCCTTGTATCCTTCATTAATTCTTTTACTCTTTCACTATGAACAATTACATCAGTCATGCTTTTCAGGTCATTCCCTTGCTATTTGTATGCATGAATAGATTTAAGCTTAAACTAGATATTTGAAACAAACTTTTTCTAGGCAAATACTCATCAAACAGCCCCAATTCTTATCCATTCTTCAAAATACAACATGTGTAGAAAACTCTGTTTATTTGAACTCACAATAGCAAGTAATACACAGCATAGTTTAAAGTAGCGTTCTGTTTTTGTGTACATTGCAAGTATTGTGTATGGGCAAAAGCTATAGAATTTCTACTGGGTATTCTACAGACATCTGTGCTGTGTGTTGTAAATGCAATGTCAGACTTCAGATGCTTTGATCTGGAAAACCTGGCTGAGCATAAGCAAATCTTCATGTCTATTGTTCCTATGAGTTAGATATTTAAAAGCATTTACTCACTGTAGATCTACGGAATGTATTTCAGTGGTTCACCTATTCCAAGTGCATCAATTTATTAAGGCCTTTCTTTCTTTCTTTCTTTCTTTCTTTCTTTCTTTCTTTCTTTCTTTCTTTCTTTCTTTCTTTCTTTCTTTCTTTCTTTCTCCTCTCCCCCCCCCACCCCTCCGTGTGTGTGTGTTTGTGGGTGAAGATGAGCCACAAAATGCTGAGAGCCAGGTTTGATGAAAATCAAGAGAGAGCCCTTGGTTTAACTGACCCCTATCAAATTACACCTGATGCCAATCTGGCTCAGAAAATCCATATCTCATACAAATTTAATGCAATGGTGCTTTATTTTTAACTGTCAATGACAGCAAGGTCATGTGTCTTTAGTTTGGCACAACTTTCTTACAACCATCTGATGCTGAGATAAATGAAATTAGATTTTTTATACACCCAATGAGGGAGATTATTTAAGCATGTGCATTTGGGACTATTATACAATCCCAGTTGAGGTACTTCACATAGAATCTTGTTTGTACATTTGAAACAAATCAAACCAAAGTGAGCAGTGGAAGTAGTATCACTCATAATATTGTTTTTAACATTCAGTAAGTTAACAGTACTTTTCTTTAAGCAAAAACATGGAGGCTTACAAAATCTGTCTCCCAATATTCTGAAAGTTTTGTTCTGTAAAAGAGCCTACTGGTTCCCCACCCCCACCTCACCAATTTTCAGTTTATTTTAGTGTTTCAAGCAGATATAGAGATGATGATGATGATGATGATGATAGTAGGGGGTTGGTTTCTTTTCAACATCTTCCCACCATTCTACATCCACCTTAACTTATTCATTTGTTGTTTGGAAAAGGATTCTTAAGAATAAATCCTTTGGTTTGATGGAAAGCCAGGAAAACTATAGGGACCAATGGACTAAGGGTCCAGATAAATTTGAAATAAGATTTTGGGATTAATTATAAAGAATCCTTCCTGTGGAAAAATGCTTTTATTTTGATTTCTTAAAAAAAAAAAAATAAGATGGGACTTTGAAGGTTAAACACTAGAGGGAACTAGAAGGAACTAAGGATTATAATTAAAGGAGAATATCTCTTAAATTCAACTTAAAATATTTCACTTCATTCTGTATTTGTAACATTGGACATACTGAAGGATATTTTTGAACAATGGATCCAGAACTTAATTTTAAGACTGCTTGCCTCTATAGACAGGCTGTATTTAAACGAGTTTATGGAAAAGGAACAAGTTTTACTTGACAAGATTGAGACCGATTTGAAAGCGGATTTAAAAATGACAGGCTACAAGAAAGATATGGAAAAAGATGCTACACTGGACATACAAAAGAAACCAGCTGATGTCTTAATAATTAAAAGGGATATACAAATAACAAACAGAGTGACCTGGATAATTTTCCTATATTGGATTTACAAAAGAGGCTTGTTAAAGCTTTGAAGAATTTTGTGAGAAGGGACAAAGAAAAAATGAAAAGAAATAAAGTTCTAGGACATTATTTGAAGGGACTAAAGATCAAGACTGTTAAAATGAAGGAATATAAAGTTGGTTTATTTGAACAAGGTTAAAATAGATATGTTATATCTGGTAACCCTTAAAGGACTTTTGCTGACATCAGGACTGAAATGACGAGGCTTTAAGGATTTGTCTTTAAATGGGATATGGGAAGAAGAGATAATTTGTGGTATTTTAAGAGAAGGTGATAAATTACTAAAATTGTTTGTAATTATTGTGATGAAAGGGAAGTCATTTCTTTATATATTTCTTTTCTTTTTTACTGTATTCTCCTTTTTCTATTTTTCTTGCTATTTTTTCATATCTACACCTTCTATTTTTTTCTTTATTTTTTTTTTAGCTTGTATAACTTTCTATTTTTGTCATTGTAATTTTTAATAAAACTGCTATTAAAAAAATAGATAAAAGGGAAGCCAAGAAAACTGCAGAGTCCCAGCAGTAGAAAAAGGAGAATGAGTGGAACAAATGGTATAAGGAATTAAAAGGGGGAAATAATTTGATTGCTGAAAATCTAACAACTGAGAAATTTTAAGAAATTGAAATTCTGAAAACATTACAGCGTGAAATCCATGCAAGAGCTGAGAGGATGAGCAGTACTGAAGGAGACTCTGCCTTCCTGGGGAAGCAGGGATTGATACCTCAATGTGAAAAGTTAAGCAAGGTCAGAGAGTGGAGCACTGAGAATTGGAGAAGCGAGTGTTGTCCCCATGTCAATGATCTGCAAGAGCTGCAGGGGCTGTTGGATATGTTTTGTTCAGCTGATATGGAAGAGAATTCATTGAGGGAAAGTGGAGATGATAACACAAAGGAAAAGCAGTTATTATGCCATCTGGACCATAGGGAAAAGGAAGATGGAAGAAGGAGAGCTATAATTCATGGAAAATAAAGAGAAAGATAAAATAGGAAAGAAAGAGATGCTATTTAATGAAGTAAAGAGGACCCGAGAGTTATAGTGTATGACTAGAAATCTGCACCCTATATTGGATAGGCCAGCTGTGTAAGAGGCTTCATGAAGCTAGATAAGCTTCGTCCAGGGTGCATGGTATGGAGTTGTGGATTGGTCAAGGAGAGAGAACAACAACAACTGAAGAAAAAACAACAACTTTGGTCTCTTAGTGTGAGTCAAGAAAATGGAGAGAAAGCTCCTCTGTGGAGTGAGAGAACAGAGAGGGGTTCCCTTGCCTCCATAACTCACCTAAATGAAAGCTAACTGGAGAATTTGGGGGAGATGGAGGAGGTGAAGTGTTTTACTGGATGTTCCATTATGGAAATTATGTGCTACATTATCCGCTTGGTAATATATGCTTACGCAAATTGTGCTCAACTCTCCCTTATTTCAAGATAAATATAACATTTTTTTAAATTCAATTTATGTTGATTTAAAGTAATATATTTATTTTTCTCCTTCTCCTCTGTGATTAATAGCTTCCTAATATTATCCTCTTGAGAACTTAGGATGTCCAAAATTCACAACAGCATTGGAACCGTAGCCTAGATGATATCAATGAATTAGCACTAAATAGTAAGCTGAAATTCCACATTATGTATCTGGAAGCAAATTGGATAGACCTTAATGGCACTTAGTAAAGTCTCTCTTTAGATGACCTCAGCTCCAGATGACTTCACGGACACATCTTTTACTTCCCAATCTAGTTCATAACCCTGGGATCTCCCAATGGTCTCCCACTGAAGTATTAAATAAGTCTAACCCTGCTTAGCTTTTTCAACATTAGCCAAGGTCATCTAGTCACTTCCTGTGACTAATGTGATTTTCATTATATGTACACAAGAGAGATACAAAGACATGTAGGCTGATTATCAAATTTATGGTGAATTTGAACTGTCCAATTTGGAACATCAAGGCAAAATGTAACAAATGGAAGAAAAAAAGTGATGTGTTGTGTTCTGTTCTGTTTAAAATCTAAATTGTTAGGTGAAAAAACAAGGAAAAAGATCTGTGTGTATGTGTTTACAGTTTATTGACAGTTGCTCTTTAAAAAGCAAATTTGTTATTTCTGGTCTACTTGATTTTTATTATGATTTAAACTTTATATTTTTGGGCAGTGATACATAGCTTCAGCAATGATGTGATTGGCATCAAAAGCTTAGAATTCAGGTTTAGCACTTTCTGGCGCATGGCTTCCTTTTTCTAGTTTGAGCTTGGAATCTACTCTGTGCCTAGACCACTAATGAGTATATCCACGCTTATGAATTCAGTACAGAATGGAAGATTTTTTTCCCTCCCTTTTGCATAATGTCTGCTTTGAAGTCAGGAAGTCCAAGGAAATGATTGATCTCACACAAGTTCATAACTTTTTTCAAAGTGCTGCCGATATCATTAAATTTTAATTAACCCTTTGAGCTCCTTCTATGATGTAAAGATGAGGGAACATCAAAGGGCTGTGTGTTAGAGCAGCAATGGAATCTTTTGAGCTGGCTTAGCCTTACTGAAGATACGTATGCCTCAAAATATTCCAGCTCTGTACTCAGCGCACTTTTGGTTATTGCCTTATCTCTGTTCCGCTCCACTCTGAGCTAAGTCTCTTTATGTACTCTAGTAACACTTCTTCAACCTTGTTCTTCCCCACCTTTAAAACAATTAATAATTAAATATATATTCTCCTCCTGTGATTTTTTTTTCTCCCTATATGTACATCAGAACATCAAACGTTATTCCCAAGAGATGCTTGGCAACATGATCTTTTGAACATTTAATTTGCAATTAAACAAGAACGTTGCTGTGTGAGTTCATCAAAAGCCTACAGAACAAAATGCAGACTGCTTGGCTTTCTGTTCCCAGCCAACCTGCCAGTATTCGAAAACTAATTGATATGCAGCGTAGAGAATAAAATTTCAAAGCATACTAGGAAGATTTTTGAAAATATCACTAATTCCCATTTGTCTTGTGCTTTGGCTGGATTACTTATGCTGTTGCCAGTTAAAGAAGAGGACCTAGAATGGCAGATAACATCAGCTGGGCTATTATCTCTTTTGTAGAACCTCCCCCAACTTGAGGTCCTCCAAATAAGTGAGACTGTAGTTCTCCAGCATTTTTGTCTGTGTGATAATTCTAGAAATTGTTAACCACATCAGGGGATATCCAACTGGGCAGGAGTGACATGTAGAATGGGAGTAATTATTTTAAACCAGGAAATTTTGGCAGTAACTTCTGTATCTAAAATCCTCATTCTGGGGACCATTGGCTTGCTGAGGATTATTGCCAGAAGAGCTATGCTCGGGCTTTAGCTTTATTTTGTTGATAAATAACTCAAGATGCGCTCAGAATAACTGCAAGAGTAAGAACTGGTGATATGTAACACTAGAAAGGATCTTGGATAACCTAAAGTTTATTTTAGCTTATCTTCCATTACAACTCATGAAAAGCTTATGGCTGAATCAATCAGCTAATTTAAAGTGCTGTAAGATTCCTTGTTATTTAGAAATCATTGGTTTCTTATTCAGTTTTTGAGTTCATGTTGCACCAATATTCTATAATCATCCAGTCTAAACATCTGGCTGACCGTGCAACCAGCAACAAAAACAATAATAATGCCTATCCCAGATCCTTGGGAAGGACTTGATAGGTGGATAAAAATGCCAAATCCAGTCTATACATCTGGCTGACTCTGCAAACAACAACAACTTGGAACAACTTATATCCTGCAACAATCCTTTAACATCATCAAACAATATCTGCCTATCCCAGGTCCTTGGGAAGAACTTAATAGGTGGATAAAAATGCCAAATCCAGTCTAAACAATTAGTTAACTCTGTGACCATCAATAATATATTTCCCATCTTCCCTGAATAGCTCACATGCTCAGTTTCAGGATGATGAACCAAACCTTCCATATCACATTAATGCAAACTTAGCTTTAGTAGAAGCATCTTGTTTCCTGAAATTATCCAAGTGGAAATGGTGGGTTTCCACTTGATTAATCTGTACATTCCTGTGATAGCCAGAGAGCAGGGTCAAGTGACAGCTATGATAATTTACAATACTTCCATATACTGTAATAATCTTCAGAACTATAACAGCTGAAAACCACTGAAGATAGCAAAATCAGCAATCTTGTTTAAATGCATTTAAAATAAAAATTAAAAAGTCAGTGGATCATGAATTAACGAAACTTTTTTTTCCCAGTTTTATATCAGTTTCAGGGTTGAAAGTGGGATGTATTTAGAGGATAACATCAAATTTACTATATGACACATGAATGAAAAAAACCTTGTGACACCTGCAGAAAGGTAAAAACAAACATGGAAAAGCAACTTTCATATAGTATTTGAACCATGGTCATCTTTACCCATCTTTTGATAATGTGATTTCTTATAGAATGAAGGTGAGATAGATGCACACTCTGTCCTTTCCCTTCAAGTTTCAAACTTTCCTGTGTTGATGTGAAAGGTTTGCAGGCAGCAAGAATGTAATTTCACCACCAAAACCAGGAGATCATGGACAGGGCTGGAGTAGGCACCCCACCATTATCTGCATATATGCAGAATGAATGAATATATTCATTCTTTTATTCTTAAAAGTATTAAAAACAACCATCAATACAGTTTAAACAAAACTATATATAAACATATAAATGAAACCAACTGATACATGTATCAAACAAAGAACAAAGAAGTAATGATTAACTTGTTCTAATTTTTTACAATGCAGGTATAATAGTTCTAAACATTACTAGACTTCCATTTCTAAACGACGAATTAAACCCTGATTACAATATATTCCTCCGTTATATTGCTCATTAAGATGAATTGCACGTGTGAAACAATTGTTTTCCAGTACAATTTTGAATAACAAAACTCAAGGTTCAGAGGTAAAGCCCCTGTCACCCCAGAAAGGGTCCTAAGACAACTTATGAGATCCATCAGAGGTTGCAAAGCAGAACACTAAATAGGTTCTAGGATTTTACAGATAAAAGTGGTGACAGCAAAGCATACCAGAGTTGTTTTAAGTATAATTGTGTTTTTAATTGTCAAAGCAATTAAATGAAACTGGGCAGATCAAAGCCCAGGGGACAGCTAAGAACAGATTGACTGCACCTCTGAATTAAGAAGGGAAGAATGTACATGTGTGAAAGTTGTGTACTTTATATATACTGTGTATATAATATATATATATATATATATATATAGAGAGAGAGAGAGAGAGAGAGAGAGATTGCACCCCAACTGTTCCGAAAGCTTAGAGACATTTGGGCAATAAGTAAATGATAATATAGTGCTGCAATCAAGCATCAGTAAATGCAGTTGCTTCTACATCACAGGGCTGGAGAGCAAGCGTGGGATGACATGTATATGGATTCTATTGCTTTTGACTTGCTGTGGCACAAACATTAAATGTGATGACCATACACATTGAAAAATGTTGATTTGCTGTATTTAAATGAAATCAACACTTTCGAAGAATTGCAGCATCAGAACTTTACTTTCTTTGAGAGCACTACAAACAGCCTTTGCATCTCCCTGACTCCAGAAATATAATTCATGTTGAGTCTTGGCATATATTCCCCAAACATTGAAGCCTATTCATTATTAATTATAATAAAAACACAATGTTACAAGTCATGAATTAGTATATATGAAACAGCATTACTTTGATCATTAAAATGTGATTGTACTTAGAGAAACAATGACACACTTTGTTGCCAGTTAGGTTAATTGTTTTACAAGAGGACTTATGTCTTTTTCAGACTTAGTATGTATCATAATAGGTTATTGAATCTAATCCAGATATTTATAGAAAATGCTTTTCTATAGAAAATGTTCATGGCTTACACCACTAAAACAGCAATACTTTGCAGCTTATGAAAAAAAAAAATGTCCATTTGTCAGTGCACCTACAGTACAGTCCTAATTCCTATAATAGGCTCAATACTATAGTTGCATAAGCCTGGTAAAGCCAACATTAAGTAAATCAAATTTTATCACAATCTAACATCACCCTAGACAATGAAAATTACACATGGTGATCCACATACCAACTAATTAACAATAGTTATATTGTTAATGAGATCCCATTTGGCCTAGTGGTGAAGGCAATGGATTGGAGGAGGAAAACCAGCTGGGTTACCGTGGGCCAGTCCCTTTTTCTCAACTTGAAAACACCAATGGCAAACCATTTCCAAAAACACTACCGAGATCATTGTGTGGACTTGTCCTATTGTCTCCAGGAGTTAAATCTGACTTGAAGGCCAAGATAAATATATTTTGTTAATACAATGAAAGTACTTTGAACAATTAATGATATGCATAAATGGCTGTTAGCAAAACTTTTCTAGGAACTTAAGCACACTGGTCTGACAAGAGATGGGTGATTTGTATTCTTCTGTCCTTCCCCATAAGTTCATTGCAAGGGGGGCTATATAAACGTTATGGATGTCTATAAAGTGAAAAACACAATAATACCTTTTCTACAGGTGTACATATTGGGCAGTCAGGATTTGACCAGATTTGCCTTCCAGTTAATGTCAAGAATAAAACCTTGTACCAATGATGCATCATGAGCATAGATAATCCTTCTTGTTTATTCATGATTCCCTGCAGTGTGCATTTACTCTACAAAGAATCAAGAAGATGGTGTAGTTTATCCATACATGTTGAGTCTGAGTTATAAAGGAGGATTATTTCTGATTAGATAAAACCTTGTGACTCTAAATGCACACACAGGGTATATGTTATACATTTATGTTAGGGTGGCTTTTTTACATACACTATCTCACACTCTTTGGATAAACTTGATGGAATAAGTTATTTGAATGCCTTTCTGACCCTTAAGAAAATTAGTGCGTGACTTTCTAAAACATTTTTGGATTTAGAAAACATCCCTTGGATATTAAGAGGAGGAGCTGCCTCTTATAAATAAGATTCATATTAAGTCTTCCTTACAAAGCACTTGAGTAAAAAAAAAAAAAAAAAAAAACTTCAATACACAGAATCAGTATTTAGGAAACATTTTTGTCCTTCAAAAGGAGAAAAACTCTTGGAAAGGAAAGGAAGCAAGCTCATTAATTTGCATTAATTATGTTGGAATTAGATCGGCTAGGGGAAATATGTATATCCAAACCCGAAGTAAATGCATTTCTGTAGCAACTGTGGTACTAACCATAGCAATTGTCTTTTGATAATTTGTATAATGTTTTAGTAACAGTAGCACAATATAGGACTAATGTTTTTTTATGTTGTACAGAATTTAATTCAAATACATATTTTAAAGGACCCTATATATATTGAGTTATGTTTGCCTCTCAGAGTCACTTGCTGAGATGGGCAGCCATGCAAATTGAATAAATAAACAAAATTACTAGTACAAAATAAACTTTGTATCTTAATAGGCATTTCAGAGACTCTAAACCTAGTAACCATAGAGGGGTACACTAAGTGAAGCATTTATTTTGACCTTGGGACAAAACAGCTTGACTGTGTTCTGACAGACAAAAACTCTTCTACTGTTCTGTGCTTTGTATGGAACAAAAATTAAGATGGTTTTCATAAGGAAACCAGGATGTATGTATGTTTGCTTGTTTTTTTAAAAGGAAGAGTGGTACTCCATGCTTACTAATTCCTACTACTGTATTTGTCTGTTGCACCCCCTTAATGCAAAGCATTGAATTGAAGCAATGCCTAGGATCAAAATGTTTGAATAGAACGGTACGACTTTTTTGACCCAAATTATTAAGTCTCTGGAATGAAATGATAAACTGAAGCAAATCAACCCACTTTGCTGCTTTGATTCAAGATGCCAAAGCTAAACACTCAAGTTTTCAAGTCAAAGCACTGCTTTGAATCAGACTGTTTTGGTGAGCTGAAAGGATGTTTTGAATAGGAGTGTAACTGATCCACATCTTCCTGCCGCAAATCAATCTACAGAAAAGTTGGCCAAGGCGATCTTTAAGTATATATATATATACATACTACACACAGGATGATTTATTTTAACACGTCTTATAGACAGCAATACAGGTAGTTCTTGTTTAGCAACTGCCTTGTTTAGCAACCATTTGCAGTTACAACTGGTGATGAAAAAGTAACTATGTGACCAGTCCCCACATTTATGACCTTCACAGGTCTGTATAGCAAAGAAAAGCTGAAGTAAGATTATAAGCACAGTCATGGTTTCACTTACCAACTGCTTTACGTAACAATCAAGTTGCTGGTCCCAATTGTCCTGCTAAATGATGACTACCTGTAGTAGCAAAAATACACTTCACTAGCTATTGACATTAACATTTTCTCTTTTCTTAATGCACAAGCAATGTTCACTTCTGCATTTGGAAATCAGCTAGCAAGGCTTAATAAGCAATGTAGAGCAACATAGCCTGGAATAGAGGCTCAAATCTCAGCATCGAAAAGAGCATATGCATACCACATACACAAAAGCAGCATAATCTTTGTATATTAAACTTGCAACGTAAAGATTGCATCAGTGTTGTTAGCAATGTTTGTGTTATGCAGACAGTGCAGAGGACACATTTTTTTATTTGTCTTGTACTTTCCTGCCTGCAAGGGAAAACATATAACAGAACATAGCAATGCCCACAAAACAACCCATGAACTCTAAATTCCTCATAACAATTAAAGAACAAATAAACAGCAAATCTATTATCAGGCAGGCAGTTGAGGACAGTCTTTATCACTGTGTTAAGGGTTGGCCTCTGAATGAAAATGCAGATTCAGTTATTAGAACCAGTCAGTTGTCAAGGCCCAGCAAGGGCTTCAGTAACTATGACTCCTTCCTCACTCTATCCCTTCTTCCCTCACCAAGTCTCAGCCAATAGCAGCAGGAATGAAACTTCCCTAGCAATGCCAGATTTTAAAGAGAAAAGAATAACAAACCAGTTAGAAAGGCTCAGAACTCTAAGAGTGTTTGAGACAATACTGGCTGTCTCCATTTCATTCCAAGTTCAGGCCAGAATTTCCTCTGTGTGTGTGTGTTTGTTTTTCTTCCTGAGTTCAAAACCCTTAGAATAGGAATTTGGAGGATGGGAAAGAAAAAGTCTGAAACAGATTACAATATCTTGCCTGCAAAAATATACATTATATATGACTTCTAGATAGTAGTATCAGAATACAGAAAACTGTAACCCCAATATGGTGGGAGTCAACATTTTGTAGGACAGTGGGTGTATTCTAAGACTGGTTTCTTTTGTATGGGTGTTGATCTCATGTGTGTGTACAATAGGGGCAGGGCTTGGATTATAATTCTGCACTTATGATCTTGAAGATTTTCATACACAATCCCATGAATGCTCTTGTTCAGATACATATTATAGTCCAGATACTGTACCCCTAACAGAAATGTACCAGATTGTTTGGCTGTCCCCCAGGTTATACAAATAAGTAAATATCTCTCACTTTCTAAAATAATCTTATAGTAAATTATGAAAACATTTATCATTCTTTGGTAGAATTTATTATCAAACTAAAGATGAATATGCATATATTTGATTCCACTTTGTTATCTTCCCTAATTGTTCTCCTTTTTATGTATGTAAATGGTAGAACCATATATACTAACATCTTGAACCTATAACTCAGTTATTCTCAAGCTGCGGTAAAGTTTCAGAGTTTTCCGAACTTACTGATGACAGAGTAGAAGATCAGGAGTATGATAAAATGTAAGTGTTTCTAAAAAAGCTTGTATCTCTTCTGGTGGCAATAGCTTCAAATAATTTGCCCACTGAGAACAGCTCAGTTTGATGTAACTAGTTTCACAGAAGCTGAATCAGGATTTAGACTCCAACAGGGCCCTCACAAACCGAATCTCAAATAATAAAAAAGGAACAGTCTTAAAGATTTAATACAAAGAATAATTCCTTTCTGATAGAATGTTACCTCTTTTTTTCCCCCAAATACAAAGTGCCTATACTCTTATGTTTAAGTGATCCAGGTGAAGAATAAATCTCAGCAGGTTTATGATCACAAAGGATTCTGCATTAAATAGTTGAAAGTGTCTGCTTCAGCCATATGCCTTGCATTAACCACAACTTTCTGAAATTCTACTAAAATATTCTGCTAGTTTGTCAAATGAAAGTAAAGCTAGAGAGGTTGGCATGTCAGTCCTGTACACTGCTATTAATTTTTTTCTCTTATATCAAAGCTCCCAAATTGTCTTGTAAATTGTAACTTCCAGTGCCTTCTGAATTTAGATTATATTCACATAACGGCAATAAATGCTGGAACAATATGATTCTGTATATTGCATCTTCACAAATATCGCAATAAATGAAAAACAGGGATAAAGATTTAGCTCAGATAAGAAGTCACGCTAGGTGAGGTGCCCTTGTTCAATGTTCTGATAGAATGGGTATAAGAAAAGTTTCTCTCACACTTACATATTTGGGTATATTTTACAACTCTGTAATAGATGCCAGAACTGTTTGGAAATACACTGTATATGTTTATTTTGCACTAAGACATTGAAACAATATCATACAAGTATTTGGATATATTAGTTACTTGTTCATATACAGTATGTGTCCTGCATTTTCCTTAGATATCACCAAATCACTATGCTTAATATTTTTCTTTTGCTCGGGGGGGGGGGGGAGAGGAGGACACAATAAAAAAACTTGTAAAATGGTTAAGAACAAGACATGCTGGTGTTATTGTCATGCACCTTCTACATAGGATTGAATATATGTATGTATGTAGAGTATGTATCTGTATACACACACATATACATATACATATATATTCAATAAAAATCAATCAATTTGGAACCAAGTAAGGAAACGAAAAAGCAGTTCAAATCAGATCTCAAAGTTCAATATCATGCTGGAATGATTCAAGAATGTAGAATGATTCTTTTTTTTTTTCCCCTATCAAAAACAGAAGTTCTATCAGGTTTCTTTTCTCTGTTCTTTTCTTCTGACCAACATTGTGTTTAGACCCAGAAACACTGAAGTTTCAGACTTTGTTCAAAATCTTCTATTTGTCCTTTGGAGCAGACAATGGTTCTCCTTTCCTGTTGGTATAAGACCAACCAATACTTCAGTTGGCTTCCAAGACCATTTTTTAAAAATTACTCTTACATAGCAATTTGTCTACTCTACTTAGGTTCCCCCATTTTGACAGCTAGAACCCTCTATTTCTTTCTTTTATGAATTTTGCTGTCATGCTTTTCTTGATGCATTTTTGTTGTCAAAAAAAGAGATGATATATTTAACTTGGAAATGTTTTATTCTCTGATAACTACCTTCTTTTCTATCAGGTAGTTGTATCTATCAATCTTGTGTTTGATCCATAAACCAAGGATCTTTGTTCCCACCAAGCCCTGGACTGGTGAATTGAAAAATGGAACATGATGTTTGCTCTCTCTTTGGAACAAATAATTTTAACGACTTTTTGTATCTTTTCCTTCCTACATATTTCAGTGTTAGCTTAGTAGACCCCCCCCCCCAAACCGACTTTCAATAATTCCTCCTTTACCTGACAAATACTATATCAGTTAGTTTGCTAGAAATTTATTCAGGATTTTTAGACAATTCTAATGTGGGTGGGTGGGTGGTGGGGTTTGTTTTAAGAATAAGAAAAAGTAAGTAAACAGCTTATAAGTTGGATATGTGGGTTCTTGTACTTACCTTATTTATGAAGTGGATAAGTGGTACTATTATGTAAATGGTTTCTGAACATTTAGAGTTTTTCTTTCTTTCTTTCTTTCTTTCTTTCTTTCTTTCTTTCTTTCTTTCTTTCTTTCTTTCTTTCTTTCTTTCTTTCTTGTAAATAGTTTTATTAAAGATTGAAATTGCAATGCTAAAAACTAATACAAACTAAAAGAAGGAAAAAAAGAGAAAGAGGGAGGAAAGGAAAGGAAAGGAAAGGAAAGGAAAGGAAAGGAAAGGAAAGGAAAGGAAAGGAAAGGAAAGGAAAGGAAGAATATATATATGTATGTATGTATGTATGTATGTATGTATGTATGTATGTTGCGGCTGGATAGCGTAGCGATTAGAACACCGCCTTTGATGAAGGAGACCGGGGTTCAAATCCCGGCTGGTACCTACCTTACCAGTAGGGGTCCTTGGGCTAGATCGCCTAACGCTTCACCTGCCCACCTCAAAATATGGGATTGACATGAACTAAGAGAGTCATGCTGGTTCGGACGTTGCCTGGATTAACAAGGTCCACGTCAGATGTTGGGGAACCAGGACAATCTGATGTTAAGTGGGCTACTGGAACAAACTATACATGGACGAGACAAGAGAACTTGGAATTGATGGAATGCTACTACAACAGCAGACCTAATGAGCGGGGATATATGAAACATATGAGGGAGCTATGGATTGACAGAAGGCCTACATCCACACTAACTGAGAAACAACTACTTCAGAACAGTGAAGAGGAAGCTGCTCTCACAACTTGAGATAGACCAACTCCACATTACAACCCGGACTCAAGGAGACCTAGAAGAACAAGCAGATGTGCAGCCAACACCTGAAGCTGGAATGTCATTGCCACCCCTTCCATTACAGAGCACAGCAGGTGATATGAGGCATAAGATCATGGATAAACTAGCTATAGTCAACCCTCGAGTCCGATTACCAAGGCTCAGTGGAGAAGTATCATCACATAGTATGCTACATGATGCCAACAGAGCCCTTCAGACAATCCTTACTACCACCTTAACTCAAACCAATGAACTGGTATATGATACAGCTGCTGTAATCCTGGAAATGCTTGGCTACATGGTCAAGAAGAACAGCAGTACATACCCACCCTGGAAAATGAGATTGGAGGCTAAGATCAAGGCAACTTGGAGAGAAGTCAGTCAGCTGGTGGAACTACAGAAGGGTGTGGAGTTTAAGGATAAGACATGGCTGCTGAAAAGATATATGGGTCTGACTCCATCTGAAGCCCTAGAGACTGCTAAACAAAGGCTCACAGCACTGGCTGCCAGGCTAAGGAAATACACTAGAGAAGCAGAGGCCAAGAAGATAAATGCCCTGTTCTCCAAAGAACCATCAAAATGTACTCCCAACTGCAGTGCAACAACACAGTAACAGCTGAGCCACCAGCAGCGGAAACTGAACAGTACTGGAAGAACATATGGGAGAAAGAAAAGACACATAACACCAATGCAAAGTGGCTGCAGGACCTGAAAGCAGACCACAGCAATCTCCCAGTACAAGAACCGGTCACCATCACAGTAGCAGACATCCAACAGCGGGTCAAGAACGTGAAAAGCTGGACAGTGCTTGGCCCGGATATCATCCACACCTACTGGCTAAAGAAACCAACAGCAATGCATGAATGCTTAGCAGCATAGATGAACCAACTGCTAGCAGCAGGCTCCCACCCAGACTGGCTAACACAAGGAAGGACAGTGCTGATCATGAAAGACCATCACAAAGGAACATCACCATCCAACTACCAGTCAATAACCTGCCTCCCCACAACATGGAAAGTTCTATCAGGCATCCTAGCTGCCAAGCTACAAGACCATATGGGCCAGTACATGAGCACAGCAGAGAAGGGCATTGGGAACAACACCAGAGGCTCAAAACACCAGTTACTCATAGATAGAGCAGTCGCCCGAGACTCAAGGTCTAGGCAGACCAATCTGAGCACACCCTGGATTGGCTACAGGAAAAGCCTATGACTCAATGCCACACACATGGATCTGTGAATGCCTGGCACTAAACAAAGTCAACAGGACACTAAGGACCTTCCTCAAGAACTCAATGGGACTATGGAAGACAATATTGGAAGTGAACTCAAGACAGCTCGCACAAGTGGCCATCAAGCGTGGCATATACCAAGGTGATGCACTGTTCCCACTGCTGTTCTGCATAGGCTTAAACCCCCTCAGCCAGATAATCACAAGATCTGGATATGAGTACAAGTTCAAGAGTGGAATCATCATCAGCCACCTCCTCTACATGGATGACATCAAGCTGTATGCTAAGAGTGAAAGAGACATTGACTCACTGATCCACCTGACACAGATATACAGCAAGGACATTGGGATGTCATTTGGACTGGAGAAGTGTGGCAGGATGATAGTAAAGAGAGGGAAGGCAGTTAAGACCGATGGAGTGGAACTACCAGTGGGCCACATACCAGACATAGAGACCAGCTATAAATACCTTGGTGTCCCACAGTCACATGGGAACCATGAGGAGGAGGCAAGGAAGACAGCAACATCCAAGTACCACCAAAGGATAAGACAAGTCCTGAAGAGCCAGCTCAATGGGAAGAACAAGATCCATGCCATCAACATGTATGCCCTGCTAGTCATCAGTTACCCTGCCGGTATAGTGAGCTGGCCAAAGGAAGACATGGAGGCTGCCGATGTGAAGACCCGGAAGCTCCTCACAATGTACGGAGGTTTCCACCTCAAGTCCAACACCCAGAGACTGTACACCAGCCGCAAAGAGGCCGGGTGGGGTCTGATGAGTGTCAAAGCCACTGTCCTGGATGAAACCTGGAGTATCCAGGAGTACATCAGTAAGATGGCACCCAAAGATGAGCTGCTGAGAGAATGCCTCAGGCAGCAGCAGACATGGGAGGAAGTTCAAGTGGAGGAAGTACCATGGCAAGACAAGCCCCTGCATGGGATGTACCATTGACAGATAGCTGAGGTGGCTGACATTGGGAAATTCTATCAGTGGCTGGAAAGGGCTGGACTAAAAGACAGCACTGAGGCACTGATCATAGCAGGACAAGAACAGACACTAAGCACCAGATCCATAGAAGCAGGGGTCAACCACACTAGACAGGACTCAAGGTACAGATTGTGCAAAGAGGCCTCAGAGACAGTCCAACCCATAGTGGCAGGGTGTAAGATGCAGGCAGGAACAGCATACACTGAACGACACAACCAAGTAGCTGACATTGTGTACAGGAACATCTGCAGAGCATATGAGCTAGACCTCCCCATGTCCAGATGGGAGATTCCACAGAAGGTTGTGGAGAATAACAGGGCTAAGATCCTGTGGTACTTCCAGATCCAGACGCACAGGTAGGTACTGGCCAATCAACCAGACATCGTGGTAGTAGACAGACCAGAAGACAGCGGTAGTGATAGATGTAGCGGTGCCAAGTGATAGCAACATCAGGAAGGAGCATGAGAAGCTGGAGAAGTACCAGGGCCTGAAGGAGGAAATAGAGAGGATGTGGAAAGTAAAGGCCAAAGTGGTCCCAGTGGTGGTAGGAGCACTTGGGGCTATGACTCCTAAGCTGGGAGAGTGGCTCCAACAGATCCCAGGAACAACATCAGAGCTCTCTGTGCAGAAGAGTGCAGTGCTAGGAACAGCTGATACTGCGCAGAACCCTCAAACTCCCAGGCCTCTAGTAGAGGACCTGAGATAGAGGAAGACATGTACCACCCATAGGGGTGAGAGGGGAATTTATATATATATATATATATATATATATATATATATATATATATATAAATATGAATATGAGAGAGAGAGAGAGAGAGAAGTGACTTCCAATGTTCATCACAACAAGTTAAACAGCTTTACTAACTTTTCACCTCCTCTTAATTAACAACCAATGATCACTTCATCCTGTGTCCCATCTCTAATCTATAAACAAATCCATAAAACTTTGTCATTTCAGTCCTGTTGTCAGCAAAAGTCCATTAAGGGTTGCCAGAAATAACAACATATTTAATTTAACCTTGATCAAATAAACAAACTTTATGTTCCTTCCTTTTATTTCTAACAATCTTAATCTTTAGTCCATTCAAATAATATTGTAGAACTTATTTGTTTTCATTTCTATTTTGCCCTTCTCACAAGATTCATCCAAGCTTTTACAAACCTCTTTTGTAAATTCAATATATAAGAATTATCCAGGTCACTTTCTTGGTTTATTATTTGTGATTCCCTTTTGATTTTTAAAGGATCAACCAATTTCTTTTGTATGTCCAGTGAGACATCTTTTTCCATGTCATTCTTGTAACCTGTCACTTGTAGTTTCACTTTCAGTGTCAACTCTGTCTGTCAGAAAAAAATTTGTTCCTCTTCTGCCATTTCTTTCAAAACATCTTTTGGACACAGTATATCCATAGAAGCAAACAGTCCTATTGAGGTTGTTGATATTAACTTCTGATTCCATTTTTCAAAAGTGTTCTTCAGTATTTCTAATGTTACAATATTTTGCACAATTCTGTAGCTGTTAATCAGGTTTATGTATTCTCCTTTAATTAAAATCTTTAGTTCCCTCTAGTGTCCAATTTTTAAAATTACTTACCTCTATTATGTCTTAGAAAAAACTAGAAATAATTCAAAACAAGTCCACTTTCCCACAGGAAGGATTCTTTATAATTAATTCTAAAATCTTATTTCAAATTTATCTGGACCCTTACTCCATTTGTAACTTTCTAAAATCAAATTCTTAATTAGTTTTTTGCTCTTTCTTTTTTCTTTTTCTTTTTCTTCTTAAGCTTGTAGTTAAAATTTTCATTCATTAAGGACTGAAGGGAGACTCACCTGGTGTTTTCAGGCTTGTCAGTCCAAAGGTCTCTAATAGCTGAAAAGTTAACATGCAATTTCCAAATGTGATTAGAAAAGGAAGTATGTGAACTTAATGTCCTTTTAAAAGTGCCGACCACAGTTTGAGCAAAATGGCTATTCCCTCAACTCCCAGTGCTCAAAACATGCTAGAGATTGCTGCCTTGTGGTCCCCTCATGAGCAACTGTCTGGAGCACTTGTGGGAAATCTCCATTGTATCTTTTTCTGGGGAGGTTCTAAGAATCTGTCTATTCACCAGCTCTTTGTTCTTCACAGTGGTCATCAGCTCCACTTTTCATGGAGCCATCTTCAGTCCGTCATTTCTTCCTCCAGGAGTCTGAAGGAGTTTTCAGAGTTTTCAAGCCTTTGCAAATGAAACAAGCTATAAGAATTCAAGGGAGGAAAAAAAGAAGCAAATCAGAACCAAAAAGAGGCCAGTGGATTGTGAAAGGATACAGAGGATGCAACTGTGCCATTTAAGAAGACAAACAGAAAACATGCTAATTGGTGGATCACCATTATGAGGAATAGAAATAAATCTATGGCAATCATACCCATCAGCTTGTGAAGTCTGCTGTGGGTCAGAAGCAAGGATCAGGAAAATAGCAGATGGACATCTATAATTTATCTGGGGTGCTAATAATTATCCCTTCCTACTAATACGTGTGGGGACAGACAATGCTTTAAAGTTCAATTACAATAGCATTACCACATTCTCTGAAAATCTTGGAAGGAAACTCAAGTTCTCAAAGGCCCAAGTAGCATTTTAACCATCCTACTACTCTATGGAAGATGACTAGAAAGGGAAAAATTAACTGGATATTATTGTTTCTCATTGGGAAAGATTTGGTTCCTCAGATCATCGCCTGACTTATCTAGATATTGGATTGCTGGTTTGAAATGAATTGCACCTTACAAGGAAAGGTAAAAATATGGTTGACCAAAGCATAGCATAGGTTGATAAGGAGATGTTTAAATCTCTCTCTCTCTGTGTGTGTGTATGAAATTAAGACCTCTAAAGCATTCAGTGAAATGCTTTATAAAGTTCATGGCTTTCATTGTCTACACACTAATGTAATTACTGGTATCCATGGGAAACATATACAAAGGAAGATGAGCTGGAACTTTCTTTATCTCAATATGATTTCATAGCTATATTGCAGACCTGGTGGGATAACTCCCCTGAATGAAATTAATAACTGAAGGAACAGAAGTAAGAGAAAGGAAGGCATGGAACTGCATGTTAAATATCATCATTCTGGCTCAGAAATACAAATGAATGAATTTTGTACTGCTGTAGAAAGCATCTGAATTAAAATAAATAAAATAACAAAGCAAAGCAAAATTCTTGCTAATGTCAATTACCATTCTTACAACCTAGGAGAAAATACAGATGAGACCTTTCAAAGTTACTTCCAAAAGTGAATTGCAGGTCTTTCAAAGGTGCATGAAGCCATAGTGATTGGAGACTTTAATTAGACACAGTCTTCCAAGCATTTCTGTGAAAGTTCTGTCTTGTCTCACTGACACCAATGTGATATGGCTGCAGAGAAGGCAAATGCAATTTCAGGCTCCCTCAACAGAATATAATTTCCAAATCACAACAAATAATTGTTCCATTCTATTCTATGTTGGTCAAACCCCAATGTAAGTATTGGGTCCAGTTCTGGACACTACTCTATAAATGATTCAGAGAATGGGAAAAGAGGATGATCAAGAGACAAGAAGCTGAGTCCCTATTAAGAAAGATGAAAGGAGCTGGATATGTTTAGCCTTGAGAAATAATGACAGAGGTGAAATTTGAAAGCACTCTTCAAATACCTGAAAGTCTGTCATAGAGAAGAAGGTAAAAGGGTACTCTCTTTTCTTTCAGAGTACAAAATGCATAATAGTGGACTGAAGTTACAGAAAAGCAGATACCACCTGAACAGTAGACAAAAGACATCCCTACAGTAACAACAGTTTAACAGCAGAATGAATTACCAAAGAGATGGTGGTTTTCTCTTCACTGCTTAGGTTCAAGTGGAGGCATCTCGGATGCTTTAGTGTGTGTGTGTGTGTTTCTGAGGAAGTAGCTCATCTTGATGAGCAAGTCAGACCCTTCCTGTTCTATGTGTCCTGTCTATATCATACAATCACTTGTCCATTAGTCTGCAGGCAACGGGTGGACAATTGTTTAGGAAACATATGCCTTGGGGATCTTTCTCAGTTTGGGAAGTATATCTGAGGAAACTGCAAACGGATAGAGAGAAACATAACTACAAAATAAGAATGGACCTTTGTTATCATAACAAACAGTGTAATACAGAAGTTTAAACTGTGTAAGAAGTTGGATCATTCCCCCCCTCCCTCTTAGGCTTCAAAGGCTTTTTATTTGATTTTTTTTTTTCACAGAATATGATGCTACAGCTGATTGGACCAGTGACTTAGACTTATCATGTTTATTTTTAGTTTAGCTGCTGCTGTTTCTTCCTCTTCTCCTCCTCCTCCTCCTCCTCCACAGTATGATCCAATATCTTTAGTATAATGATTTGATGCAAATATATATATATATATATATATATATATATATATATATATATATAGTCAGAGCACAGTGGAGCTCAGTGGAGAAGTACCATCACATAGTATGCCACATGATGCCAACAGAGCCCTTCAGACAATCCTTACTACCACCTTAACTCAAACCAATGAACTGGTATATGATACAGCTGCTGTAATCCTGGAAATGCTTGGCTACATGGTCAAGAAGAACAGCAGTACATACCCACCCTGGAAAATGAGATTGGAGGCTAAGATCAAGGCAACTTGGAGAGAAGTCAGTCAGCTGGTGGAACTACAGAAGGGTGTGGAGTTTAAGGATAAGACATGGCTGCTGAAAAGATATATGGGTCTGACTCCATCTGAAGCCCTAGAGACTGCTAAACAAAGGCTCACAGCACTGGCTGCCAGGCTAAGGAAATACACTAGAGAAGCAGAGGCCAAGAAGATAAATGCCCTGTTCTCCAAAGAACCATCAAAATGTACTCCCAACTGCAGTGCAACAACACAGTAACAGCTGAGCCACCAGCAGCGGAAACTGAACAGTACTGGAAGAACATATGGGAGAAAGAAAAGACACATAACACCAATGCAAAGTGGCTGCAGGACCTGAAAGCAGACCACAGCAATCTTAGAACAGGAACCAGTCACCATAACAGTAGCAGACATCCAACAGCGGGTCAAGAACATGAAAAGCTGGACAGCACCTGGCCCAGACATGATCCACACCTACTGGGTAAAGAAACCAACAGCAGTGCATGAATGCTTAGCAGCATAGATGAACCAACTGCTAGCAGCAGGCTCCCACCCAGACAGGCTAACACAAGGAAGGACAGTGATGATCATGCAAGATGCTCACAAGGGAACATCACCATCCAACTACCAGTCAATAACCTGCCTCCCCACAACATGGAATGTTCTATCAGGCATCCTAGCTGCCAAGCTACAAGACCATATGGGCCAGTACATGAGCACAGCTCAGAAGGACATTGGGAACAACACCAGAGGCTCAAAACACCGGTTACTCATAGATAGAGCAGTCGCCCCAGACTCAAGGTCTAGGCAGACCAATTTGAGCACAGCGGGATTAACTACAGAAAAGCCTATGACTCAATGCCACACACATGGATCTGTGAATGCCTGGCACTAAACAAAGTCAACAGGACACTAAGGACCTTCCTCAAGAACTCAATGGGACTGTGGAAGACAACACTGGAAGTCAACTCAAGACAGCCCGCACAAGTGGCCATCAAATGTGGCATATACTAAGGTGATGCACGGTCCCCACTGCTGTTCTGCATAGGCTTAAACCCCCTCAGCCAGATAATCACAAGGACTGTATACGGGTACAAGTTCAAGAATGGAATCACTCTCAGCCACCTCCTCAACATGGATGACTCTGTATGCTAAGAGTGAATGAGACATCGACTCACTGATCCACCTGACATGGATGTACAGCGAGGACATTGGGATGTCATTCAGACTGGAGAAGTGTGGCTGGATGATAGTAAAGAGAGGGAAGGTAGTTAAGACTGACTGAGTGGAACTACCAGTGGGCCACATAGCAGACATGTTGTTGTTCAGTCGTTAGGTCGTATCCGACTCTTCGTGACCCCACGAACCATATTGCGCCAGGCCTTCCTGTCCTTCACTGCGTCCCTGAGTTTGCTCAGTTTCATGCTCAAGCAGACATAGAGTCCAGCTATAAATACCTTGGTGTCCCACAGTCACATGGGAACCATGAAGAAGAGGCAAGGAAGATAGCAACATGCAAGTACCACCAAAGGATAAGACAGGTCCTGAAGAGTCAGCTCAATGGGAAGAACAAGATCCATGCCATCAACATGTACGGCCTGCCGGTATAGTGAGCTGGCCAAAGTAAGACATGGAGGCTGCCGATGTGAAGACCCGGAAGCTCCTCACAATGTACGGAGGTTTCCACCCCAAGTCCAACACCCAGAGACTGTACACCAGCCGCAAAGAGGCTGGGCGGGGTCTGATGAGTGTCAAAGCCACTGTCCTGGATGAAACCTGGAGCATCCAGGAGTACATCAGTAAGACGGCACCCAGAGATGAGCTGCTGAGAGAATGCCTGAGGTAGCAGCAGACATGGAAGGTCAAGTGGAGGAAATACCATGCCAAGACAAGCCCCTGCATGGGATGTACCATCGACAGATAGCTGAGGTGGCTGACATTGGGAAATCTTATCAGTGGCTGGAAAGGGCTGGACTAAAAGACAGCACTGAGGCACTAATCATAGCAGCAAAAGAACAGGCACTAAGCACCAGATCCTTAGAAGCCGGGGTCTACCACACTAGACAGGACCCAAGGTGCAGATTGTGCAGAGGCCTCAGAGGTAGTTCAACACATAGTGGCAGGGTGTAAGATCCAGGCAGGAACAGCATATACTGAATAGCACAACCAAGTGGCTGGCACTGTGTATAGGAACAACTGCACAGTGTGTGGGCTAGACCCCTCCAAGTCCAGATGGGAGATTCCACAGAAGGTTGTGGAGAATAACAGGGCTAAGATCCAGATCCAGATGGACAGGAAGGTACTGGTCAATCAACTAGACATTGTGGTAGTAGACAAAGACCAGAAGACAGCAGTAGTGATAGATGTAGCAGTGCCAAGTGATAGCTACATCAGGAAGAAGGAGCATGAGAAGCTGGAGAAGTACCAGAGCCTGAAGGAGGAACTAGAGAGGATGTGGAAAGTCAAGGCCAAAGTGGTCCCAGTGTTGGTAGGAACACTTGAGGCCATGACTCCTAAGCTGGGAGAATGGCTCCAACAGACCCCAGGAACAACATTAGAGCTCTCTATCCAAAAGAGTGTAGTGCTAGGAACAGGTAAGATACTGCACAGAACCCTTAAACTCCCAGGGCTCTGATAGAGGACCCAAGATTGAGGAAGACACATACTACTCATAGGGGTGAGAGGGGAATATTTTTTACTTGATATGCTATCTTATAGTCCTTAATACTCTTTTCTCTTCTTTGTTATGTAGCAGCCATACCATCTTTTTGACTCTAAAATAAAAGTTAAGTTTTTATTATAGTTTTTTTTTTTATTGCTTATCTTAGTGTCCCAGAAATAGGTTCTCCATTTTTTTTTTAACTTGCTTTATTGTTGACAGGTATTTGATTTGCTAGAATGTATGCATTTTCATATCTTCCTTATTAGGGCAGAACCTAAAGTTTATAAAAGCTTTCTGCCTTATAGCTTCCTTGACTCTGCTCATTAACCATATCATCAGCCCCTTACCTGTTTTCACCATTCATTATTTCAGCATACAGTACAAGTCCTCTGTGTTGGCTGGAGGAAAATCTATCTTGCCTCCAGAATATCTATAACTAATGAATACTATAGACTAATGATGATGTGGCAAACCACATTTTTTATATTTCTAACAGAGATGGAATTCTGGAGGATAGGGGAAAAAAATTGAATCTTCATTGTGTCTACTTTTATATTCCATAAAGATATAGTGGGGGAAATGAAACTGAAAATTTGAAAGATTAACCTCCACATTTGGTTGTTTTATTGAAGTCTATCACCACTCTATGTAATAATTGGGATTGGAAGCCTGTTGGATATTTGCAGTTACCTTATAACAAGTAGGACCACTGGTTATTTCATTCAATATGATCCATATTTCATTCAGTATTATCCACATTCAAGCTAGATAGCAAAGTGGAATAGAAATAGAGGTCTAACTAGTGTTTGGCATGTGCTTATATATCTAAACCACCAATGGGTAGGACATTTTCTGCTTTCTCATAGGAGTGTGTGTAGGTTCAATTGAGGAGCAAGAGGAAAAAGGATCAAGGAGACTTCTAAGGCAACTGCTTGGCATGAGAAGCAAAGAAATGAGACGGAATGTGGTGACTTAGAGGGGGTCTACACTTGTTAGTTCCATTAAATACGCTTTCTTAAAAAAAACACATATGTCCAATGTTCAATTATATGAATAACTTGGACTGCTGATATATCTAAAAAAATCATCTGGTCCTTAGCAGTTCTCAAAAGTAGGTAAATACAACCTCAGATGAACAACACATGACATATTACACAATGTCATCATTTATTTTACAAAAAAAAAGTCAACATGGAGAAGCCATGTGTGAAAAACTAAGTACACCCTTACTCCTTCTATAGATATGAAGAGGTAAGGAGCAGCCAGATGCTGCTAATTAAATGCCCTTCATCAATTGATCATCAGCAAGTGTGACTACCTCTAGAAAAGCCAAAGTTTTAGGAGTTTGCGGGTCCTGAGCATTGAGGTTTGTGTTAACACAATGCCAAAGAGTAAAGACCTCAGCAATGTTCTTAGAGAAGCAATTGTTCCTGCCCATCAATCTGGGAAGGGTTATAAGGCCATTTCCAAAAAATTTAAAGTCCGTCATTCTACAGTGAGGAAGATGATTCACAACTGGAAAACATTCCAGACAGTTGCCAGTCTTCCCAGGAATGGACATCCCATCAAATTCACCCCAAGATCAGACCGTGCAATGCTCAGAGAAATTGCAAAAAATCCAAGAGTTACATCTCAGACTCTACAGGCCTCAGCATGTTAAATGTTAAAGTTCAAGACAGTACAATTAGAAAAAGACTGAACAAGTATGGTTTGTTTGGAAGGGTTGACAGGAGAAAGCCTCTGCTCTCTAAAAAGAACATGGCAGCATGGCTCATGTTTGCAAAGTTGCATCTGAACAAATCACAAGACTTCTGGAACACTGTCCTTTGGACAGACGAGACCAAAGTGGAGATGTTTGGCCATAATGCAGAGTGCCACATTTGGCAAAAACCAAACACCAAAATATCAGCACAAACATCTCATACCAACCGTCAAGCATGGTGGTGGAGGGGTGATGATTTGGGCTTGTTTTGCAGCCACAGGACCTGGGTACCTTGCAGTCATTGAGTTGACCATGAACAACTCTGTATACCAAAGTATTCTAGAGTCAAATGTGAGGCCATCTGTCCGACAGCTAAAGCTTGGCTGACATTGGGTCATGCAACAGGACAATGATCCCAAGCACACCAGCAAATCTACACAACAGAATGTCTGAAAAAGAAAAGAAGGTGTTGCAATGGCCGAGTCAAAGTCTAGACCTCAATCCGACTGAAGTACTATGGCAGGACCTCAAGAGAGTTGTGCATAAACAAATCCCCGCAAACCTCCATGAACTGAAGCAATGTTGTAAAGAAAAGTGGGCCAAAATTCCTCCACAACGATGTGAGAGACTGATAAAGTCATACAGAAAACTATTACTTTAAGTTATTGCTGCTAAAGGTGGTTCTACAAGCTATTGAATCATAAGGTGTACTCAGTTTTTCACACATGGCTTCTCCATTTTGACTTTTTTTTTTGTAAAAAAAATGAGATGGTGTAATATGTTCATCTGATGGTTGTTGTTCATCTGAGGTTGTATTTACCTACTTTTGAGAACTGCCAAGGACTAGATGATTTTTATTATGTCCTGATACGTAAAACCATAGAACTCAAAGAGGGTGTACTTTCTTTTTCACATGACTGTATATAAAACATACACACACACACATACAGTAGATATACCCCCCCACACACACTGTGTGTGTGTGTACTCTATATATCTCCAAAAGTATCTGACCACTACCCCCTTTTGCACTTCAAATTCTTTTCTCAGCTGAGTGTTACAGTAAGACAGCAGCAAA
Organism: Python bivittatus; assembly: GCF_059951505.1. Taxonomy (NCBI): domain Eukaryota; kingdom Metazoa; phylum Chordata; class Lepidosauria; order Squamata; family Pythonidae; genus Python; species Python bivittatus. Next base: position 17,383,064 of record NW_028277035.1, read on the forward strand.
AATTATGTTCCTTAATTGGAAGTATAATGAAATTTCTGAGAACACACATTTAGGATTGCACTGTTCGTCTTTGATTTCCTCTCTTCTAAATCACATTTTCGTAAACCTTGTGGCTAATTTATCTGTACAAATTAAAAATCATTTACATGTAATTGGAAGAAGTAGGAGGAAAAAGTTAAATGAAACTAAGCCTGAAACCACTACACAGAAGGCTGTCAATATCAAAACATACATGCACACAGACAGTAGACAGTTTTAAACCCTTTCCCTGTATTTCTTTAGAGCATTTTTGCCTTCTGTGGGTCCAGTCTATTTCCATAAGAAATAAGCTGAGCTGCTTACTAAAATATTAAATTATGGTACAGAAATTAATAACCTCTTTTTCTATTTTTGTAGTGGTATTACACCATTCTGAATTCATCTTAAGGGACTAAAAAACCTACTATGATAGGAAAAAAATTAAATTCCAAATATTTTTTCTTTCCTTTCCCCTTTTTCTTGAATTATCTTGCTGTGGAAACAAATGCAGCTGGCTCTCTATCTTAATTACTATATCCCCCCAAAGAAGCAGACTTTATTTTTCTAGCAAATAAAACCCATTTTTGTACAGTTCTGATAGTTTAATACATTTTAATAAATTGTCCTTTTTTGTGAACATATTTCAGAAGTGTTACCCAGAAGCTGCTCACACCGGCTGACACTTGTGCACACATTATTAATAGTAAACGCCCAACAAACACTGGGAAAAAGTAACTGGCCATTTTCAAAACAGAGAAAGTATTTAGCCTATAATTGACCGGAATTTTCTGAAACTTTTTGATGAATCACCACATAAAGTCTGTAAGGTGTCTTGCTAGAATTTGTTATTTCAGTGGAAAATCAGCATCTGGTAACTGATTAAAAAAAAAAAAAAAACTTGCATTTTGGCCATCTGCTCAAATTTGGATATGAAAAAGAAATTTTTATCAAAATAATGGGCACAATAGTTTCTACTGATGGCAGCACCTGGTTGATCTTGTTGGGGCTCAGAAGACAAGAAAATGTTGGGCCTGGTTAGGACTTGGATGGGGGCCCTCTGGGGAATGCCAGAATAGCAAACCAGACACTTTATATCCCAGAAAGCAGAAATGACCAACATCTTCCATATAGTTACCAAAAAAAGTGTATGAAGTCACCAGGAATTTAGCTAAACTCAAAGGAGTTTTTTTTTTTTTGTTTGTTTGTTTTATGTGTACAGTTTCTGGGGGCTTGTATGGGTGATTCAGATTTTGTAAAAATAGGGTGTTCCTGCATCAACAGGGAAGAACACTGAAACTTCAACACAATCCAAGATATCTTGACTCTAATGGCAAAGCATCTCTGTCCTAATCAGAATTAAAAACAGTCCCTAATATTCAATGTCAACCAACACAAATGACTGGCTATATTTTGTGAAGCTTCTGTTTTGTTTCATTTTTCTTTTCATTCAAACACTCAAGTGTGTTTTCTGGTCTTGCAATGGGGATGATACATGGCAAGCAATAAGAGCCATTCCAATTTACTGCAAATGACCCTGAGAGACAAGGAAAGTTTTTCACAATGGCCACTTTAGGCACACTATAAAAGAAATTCATCAATATAGACCACATATTACTCCCAAAACTGTCTGTCAGATCTGCTTGCCATGTTGTTGAAACTTACTGATTCTGAACAGTTCAAGGGGGAAAAACACATTAATGCTTCATATCACAACATTTCACCTTTTTTATTTGAGGAAAAGGGTTCCCAGAGGAGATTTTATGTGAAAGAACATCTCATTCTGCATGTATGCTCTTCCAAACAGCTTAACAATAAACAGAAAATGGTTAAGTTATGAATTATTGCATATGTAAAAGATAGTTCTAGGAGCAAATTATATTTGTTTGCTCCATGTCCATGCTTTGAAGCTTACTGTGATGGAAAGTCCTCCTTTGATAGAAACATATTTTCCTTAATAGCCATGTCTGATCAAGGAGGTATTAACTATAAAGGTTTTTTTCTGACTTCCTGAGGGCTCCAACAGCAGTCACCACCACAAGCTGTGCGTTGAAGTATAAACTGTACACAGACCCAGGATTGGCAGCATAGAAGGGATCCTGTCTGGCATAGACTCGGAAGTGTTTCTCTCTGACTCACCCTCCCTCCCAAGAACAATGAAGAGATTATATTAGGAGTAATCAGGCTTGACTTCCAGACCCATAACCCTAGGAATAAATAGGGAGCTGCTTTCTGCCTTTAGCCCATTGGCCTAATTCAGCATAATCATCCCTGATTGGCAGGGGCTGTCCAGAGTGTCAGGGAGGAGATTTTGCCATGCTTACTTAACCAGCTGGGAACTTACTGAATGGTAAGTTTCAGGTGCTTCTGCGGATCTTCATGTATTAAGCAGCTTTGTATGCTCAGACTGCTAGGGTTTTGCTTTTGTTTTTAATTTTTATTAAAACTCCTCTCTAGAATGATGGGTCCTTTTGATGTCACTGCTAGGTAGTATAAAGGTAGTGTCACGGGTTCTTTTTTAAAACTGTATCCAATTAGATTGACCCAGACTCAAAAGAATCCCAAAAACCCTGGGCTCTGGACAGGTATTTTTTATATCTCCCTGTAAGGGTTGGGGAGATACAAAAGATATAAAAGTGAAACTTACAAATCTACATATCAGTGTTTCCTACTATAACTATCTTATCCTATACTCTCTATTACTACTATACAATTACAATTTTCTCTACACTATATGCTGCTACTATTACTTCTATTTCTATTATAGGACATTTTTTTCCTCTTGTTCTGCCTTTTTCCTCTCTCAGATTTCTTCTACTTTTTTTCTTCTCTGTTAAAGGCCAGCATGTAAAGCACTTGCACTTTCCCACGTTGTGCTTTGCTGGGCCTCTTCTTTTTTTTTCCTCCGGACCCTCCATTTTTTAAGGAAAAAAACACCCTCTTTTACTTGGCCGCTTTACTGTTTGCTGGTGGCTGCAGAGCTTGCAAAACACATGTATCTCCGCCAGTCTCTTCCCACACCTGTTTCAAGGTTGCAGCTTTATTGGCAACTCTCTCTTGCTGACGCTGAGGAGAAAGCTCACATAGGAGGGGAAGGAGGCAGCACAGGTGCCTCCAATTTTTCTAAGTATCATGCTCCTCCACAGGTAGTATAATAAGTCTACTCCATTTATTTCCCTGCTTTCTGACCTGAGCAGATTTTTGGTCCAGGAGTTCTAACCTGAGCTCTGGTGCCTTAAGCAGTAGAATTCCCCCCATCCATAAACAGTAGGGCTCCAATAAGGCATAAATTAACCTTTCCCATACAGTCTGGGTGCCAAAGAAGGCAATGGAAGGTAGACATGCACTGAAGGACTACAGGTATAATATAGTCTATATCAGCCAGTTTTTTACCATGCTTGCTTTTTCCTTTAATTCAAAAAGGTCTCCAGGCCTAATATAAATGTATTAGTAAAAAGCAACAGTCAATTATTTCTGTGTCTCAGAGTATTGAACAATTTCTCAATCGCTTTGTGGATCACTTTTAGGTTTAATATTTATTTATTTATTTAATGGGCTTCTATGGCTACCCAACTTGCAAATTGCAACCCTGGATTTCTTAAAATAGAAAAAATGCCAACAAGAATAAAACCCACAAAGAATATAGTACAGCTGAGGCCAACCATCACCATCTTCTCAATCGTTATCAAACAGGCTCACCCAGTGCCCGGGGAAATAGCCAAGTTTCCAAGATTCATGTTCATATAAAACAAATGCATATGAAACCAGTGCAATATGAGCAATTCCAAGCAAAGCAAGGCCACCCCCTTTAAGCAAGCAAAAGAATGTTCATGCTGCAAATCCAGAGGATCCCCCTCTGTGCTAGTAGAGCCTCTTGAGTATCCTACATTTAAGAGGGACCAATTTACTTCCAGCTGCTCAGAACTGCCTGATGTTTGTAGTATACTAAAAAGCAAATCTTTACCATTAGCGAAGCAACTTCCAGGGACTGAGACAAGAAAAAAAAGAATCCTATAGGTATGTGTATATACCCAGCAGCCTTATTTAGAAAGGCTTTTCCGATACGGTGACTCAGTGAGTGAGAGAGTGGTAATGTTCTTTAAAAGTACTTTAAGGAATGGTGTTAAATTAATGACTCAGGCAGGCATAGGAAAATAAGAGAATGGGGAATGCAGCACAGAGAGACAAAATCTGATTTCCTAAGGGGAATCCCATCCATAGTTTCAGCCTCACTAGCACCATTTGTCACTTGCTGTGAATTAAAAATAATTACAGTGTCTTGAGTACATACAGTTTGTTTGATCTTTTCTATGTGGCAGCATTAACAACAGTCAAGATCTACCTGGCATTTTTAATGCAAGGAGGAAAAAATAGAGAAAGACACTTACCAAACCAAACCATAATCATTAATGCACATTTTAGAAAACTCCTAGCAGATTTCACTTCCTCCTCAAAAAACATATACACAGAGAGACTGTTATTGCTATATGATCCTAAAAAATGTAGCTGATGTGACTTTTTATAAAGCTGAAAGCTATACCAGAATTATTATTTTAAAGCTCTACATATAGTTTCAAAGAGATGCTTGCAATTTATGGACTTTTAGAAACACCTTCATGTGTTAACTTTGCACTTGGACTACCGCAAATGCAGTCACTTTAAACAAGTTTTAGCTTGCTCCCTTTTTCTTTAGGGCACAGTATTTTCCATCTGTTCTAGCATGGTATAATCTGAAGTGTAGAATATATCCCTTAGGAAAGATAGGGGGAAAAACAGGACATTCTGAAGCAAAAATGAAAACGCTAAATTGGCTGTGCAGATGGGAACACACACATTAGCATTTCTACTCTGATACAATATTTTCTCTTTTTTGTTACAAATGAAAATGTATTTTTTTCCCCAATTTCTATGAGCAATTAAAGTTCACCCAACCATGCCACTGGTGGATGCAGAGTATACGAGAAAACAAGGTTTACACCCCTAAACTTATAAGTGGAGCTGAAGGAAAAGATTGAGGAAGAGTATCAGTCACACAGGAAAATTTAAACTGAAATAGTGAATTATGCACAGGCATTTAGATCCTGTTTAGATCAACCAGAGTGATCTTAAATACTGCTACAAAGATACATTGTCATTATCCTGAAAAACAACTTAATAAAGGAAAAGTTTGTGTCCGTATGTGTGTGTGTGTGTATGTATGTATGTGTACACACACACACACACACACACACACACATATATATATCACTGTTTGTAAGAAGTGGCTAGTGCACATTCCTCCAATTTAATTGCACTGCAGTCTGATGCTTTTTCAACATTACTAATGAAGGCATATCTATAGGGGTGTGATTGTTAGCCATGTTGATATAGATTTTAAACAATTAAAATATCCATCATCCAATTAGATTCCAGGATAGTGTGCCATTGTTTAATTGGCTTTTGTTTGTAAATCATTGCATCCTTTTCTGAATATCAGTTGGTAGAAAACAAAAACAAGTAGGATGAATAGGCTGTTACCCATATAAAACTCATAAATAGGTGTCTGGTTGACCATCCTTAGAAACTGAATGAAAGGAAATACCAATTTCTGCTCTGATCTAGGGAAACCTTTCCCCTATCCCACTTCCTTTCAGAGCAAAGATGGAGACCCCAGCACCAATTTATATCTCCTGAAGCACTTGAGATCATACTGCTGAAATCTGTCAACAATAACTAATTTTTAGTGGTGTGATTTTCCATTTGATTTTGGGTGATTTAAAAAGTAGGACAGGTAGCACAAAGTCTTCCCATTCCCATTCTCACCCTGAACAAAATCAAGGAAAACTTAGGTTGGAAATATTCAGCCCCATCCCTTTTATGTCACTGAAATTATCAGAAGGCTTTCTGTATCCCCTCGGCAGACCCAAAGGCTAAGCTGAAGGATCAACCCAGAAGTTCCAGTTCCTGCTTTTGGGAGATATTGTTTGCATTTGTATAAATGCCCAGACAAATATAAATAACCTTGCTATCTGGTTCTTTCTTCACTGCTGTAAAGTATTGTTTTATAGCTAACATGTTTACGACAGATATATTGGGAGAATTGTGAAAGACCAGGTAAAATTTTGGCTAATCATTTAAAACAAAAGAAAGATAGGGCTATGATTTCAACTATTAGAGGTGAAAGAGATGAAATATATAAAACTTCAAAGGATATAAATGTCATTTTAAAAAAAAATTATTTAGAATTATATAGAAAACCCAAGAATTTATTGAATGAGGATATAGAAGCATCCTTAGACAATATAAATCTACCACACATAGATGATGTACAAAAACAACTCTTATTTGCTCTACCATCTGAGGTAGAAATTAAACAATTTTAAAAATGGCAAGTGGTAAAACACCAGGATTGGTTGGATTTCCTATAGAATGGTATAAAACATTTATAGATCTTTTGGTGCCAAAACTCTGTCAACTGTATGATGAAATACTTGATAAGGGAATATTATCAGAGGCATTTAATCAGACTTATATTGCAATTATACCAAAACCAAGTAAAGATCATAATGTGCTAATTATTGTTCAATTTCTCTTATTAATGTTGTTACAAAGATCTTAACAGCAGGGCCAGCAAATAGATTACAGCAAGTGATTCCATTTGTTATTAAGAATGATTAAGCAGGGTCTATAAAAACTGGGCAAGCAGTCAACAACATTAGGCTAGTTGTAGACTTAATAGATTTGAATAAATCTATTATAATAAATACCAATTTGTAATTTTATCTTTAGATGCAGAAAAAGCTTTTGACAAAATATATAGACAACACATATTTGCTGTATTAAATAGGTTTGGATTTCCCTTGAAATTTATAAAATGAATTAAAATATTATATGACTCAACCACATCTAAAGTAAAGATTAATGGTATTCTTTCTACTACTTTCCCATTATTTAGAGGAACTAGATAAGGATATCCACTTTCACCCTTGCTTTTAAATATGTGTGTGGAACCTTTAGCTTGTGCTATTAGACAACATCAAGAGATTTATGGAGTAGTGCATAATTCAGTTGAACACAAATTGGTTTTATTTCCAGATGATATTGTTTTGTTCATTACTAAATCTCATACTATGTTTCAGTGTTGATATAAATGATAGATGCCTTTAGTAAAATGGCAGGATATTCTATTAATTGGTTCAAATCAGAATTGATGCTAGTAGGTGAAAAAATTAGTTGCGCGTCTATTTAAGAAATATCAATTTTGTATTTGTACCAAATCTATTAAATTTATTTATGTTAAATATTTAGGAATGTGCATACCAAAAATATAACTCAGGAACATCTAATATAAATAAAATATGTAAAGAGGTTTCTTTTTATACGGATAGATGGGAGTCATTAAAACTCGCCCTTTGGGGAAAGGTGAATGCTCTCTAAATTAATATTATTCCCAGATTAATTTATATTCTAAGATGAATTCCTGTTCAAATATCTGGAAAATATTTTCAGAAAATAAATTCTTTGCTTAGAAAATTTTTATTGGGTTCTTTGATTCCAAGAATATCTTTATAGAAAATGCAACTACCAACTAATGAGGAAGGATTTCGTTTTCTGAATCTGGAGCTGTATTATCAAGCTTGCCTATTGTCAAGTATTACATACTGGCAGCCAACAAGTGGTGTTAATTTTCCAATTTGGCAACATTGGAATATACATATATATTTGGTTGGATGGACAGTATTAGAATCTAAATACAACAAATCTCTAATATCTTTGGAAACAATTATATCAGTTAGAAAGTAATGTCTAACCATATATATATATCCTTTTTCCCATGCTAAATTGACTGTGGGGAAATCCAGCATTAAAAATTGGGAAAAAAGATGATATAGAAAAGTTGGGTGGAAACAGGGATATTGACTCTGGATCAATTGATAGATGCTGAAGATGAATTTTTAATATATGCTGTCTTAGATAAATATCTATCAGATGTACTGTATACCAATGACAATACAACATTTGTTAATAATATTACTGGACCAGCAGCATTTTCAGCTTCTGAGACACCTGAAATACTAGAACAGCTTGTTAAATGCTTTAAAACTAAAAAAAAACCCTGTTAGCTTTTATAGATATATGTTATCAATAAATCAATTTGATATTCAGATGCTAAGGGATGAGTGGAATAAAGTATTAGAGGTTTCTATATTGCCTAGACAATGGGAGAGTGTCTTAACTTCTATAGCAAGAGTGTCAGTGGACCTCAAACTATGACTTATACAAGAAGAAATAATATTTAGAATTTACTGGACTCCACTATGTTTGTATAGAAAAGGATTGTCAAAAAACAGCATTTTGTTGGAGATGTAATAAGTACAATGCCTCTTTAAGCATATGTTTTTACAATGTCCTAACCTACTATGTTTTGGGAGGAAGTAGCGGACTATACAGTATAAATATGATTGTGCAACAAAAGCTAAAATTCGCAGAGGATAATATTCCTTTTGAACTATATACCTGGTATATAGAATTTGACATCTGGACAACGTAAATGGATTCTCCATGCCCTTACTATGGCCACAAGACTGATATTGGAGCATTGGAAAGATAAATGTATGGCTCCATTCACTCAACAGACTGAAGACCTGATTGTGCTTGCCACTTACGAGCAGATTGCCTATAGATGTAGACTTTATATGGACAAGTATAATGAAATATGGGGCTCATTTATACAAAATACAGTAGGCTAAAAAAATGATAGCCACATAAATGTAATAGAAATATATATGCATCTGAATAATATTTGCAATATGTATATATATATTATATATATATATACATGTATATATATATATACATGTATATATATATATATATATGTGTGTGTGTGTGTGTGTGTGTGTGTATATATATATTTGTAACTACTATTATAATGGAATACTATGCTAAGTTTTTATTTCTTTTGTTGTGTTTTTGTCACTTTTTTCTAATACTACTATTTAATTTTTTTCTTCTTGATAGTGTATTTTTTTGTTTTTGTTTTCTTTTTTTTGTTATTAAGTAAAAAATAATAAAATTATTTTTAAAAAAGTGTAGTTTTATGACATCATTTCTTTCTAGATCCAGTAATGCCTTTTCTGTTCCTTCTATAAGGTGAATGGCAGTTATACATTAAGGAATATGTCCTTCAATAAACAACATGAAACAAATACAATTTTTTCCTAAGAGATGATAAGAAATGTCATGAGGATTAGATAAATTATTGCAAGCTAAGTCCTCTAAGTGAGGTTGTTCTGTACATTCTTAAACAATATGTTTCATTTATTAAGGTCCATCTATAGCAACGTCTATAGCACTGGTTTTAATCATATTCTATCTTTTTAAATTGAATTGTCTCAGTATGCAAAATGTTTATTTTTGGTTTGTTATTCCTATTCCTTTGTTCATATAAATTGCCTCTTTCAGCAATATATATTGTTTAGTTTGTTTTTAAGAAGATATGCTATTGACCTGACCAAATGGCTGCTGAATTTTCCTGAAAGATCTATTAAAAATTAAAGTATTAAATCTGAAAGGGAGGGGAGGTATGATGCCCTACTTTTGTAGTTAAAAGTAATTCCCAAAGTGACTGAGTATAAAAATCCACACAAAGATGCAATCATTTATTTTGACATATATCCACTGAACATATAATCCAGGATCTTCACAGATGGTAGAGATGTAGAACCATCTGATGGCCAACTAATACAAGCAACATTTGCATTGTTGAATGGATATTTATGTAAGTTTTCAGATGTCAATCTATTAAAATCAGTGTGATGAAATCTTCCTGCATAACTTTCTGAGACAAAAAGGGAATGGGTGGCCCTTAATTTCAGACCGTTTTACTCTGGCCTATTAGTATTCAAATTTGTGAAGTGATTTAAGATAGAGTTTAGAATCCATGTAAGTGGAAAAAATATAAATAAGATGGGAAAAAATAAATGTTACATTTTTCTCTTGGGATTGGAACTAATCTAATTTGATTTTTTTAATAGTAAGATCTGATTGGAAATACTACCACTTGCATATATTTCCATCTAGTCAATTTTCTCATGAAATTGCTCTGTTGAGTTGTACACTTTTACCTTGATGTACTGTGCTTCTTTTTGGTAACTTGGGGTTTTCATATTTTAAATATATATGTGTGTGTGTGTGTGTGTGTGTGTGTGTGTGTGTGTGTAAATTCCCTCTCACCCCTACGGGTGGTGTGTGTCTTCCTTAATCCTGGGTCCTCTACCAAAGGCCGGTCTGATCTGGCCTGACTGTCTTAGTTTGTGTCACTCTCATATTTGAGGTGGGCAAGTGAAGTGTTAAGGGGTCTTTGACACAGGACCTCTACTGGTAAGGTAAGTACCGTCAGAGATTCAAACCATGGTCTCCCACATCAAAGGGTGGTGCTGTAACCACTACGCTATCCAACTGCTCTCTCTATATAATTGCAGTACACAAAAATATTTCCTTACTAGAAATATTGAGTGTATTTGCATTTTTGACTAAATATAGTAAAAAAAAAGAAACTGGAGTTCTTACCTCTGAGGCCTAATTTGTTAATAGTTTTATATGATACTAAAAAGAGCTAGTATACTCAATTAAGCTTTTGTTCTGAACAATGCATGTTGCTGTGTGTAATGTTAGGTGTTATATACAGCATTGCTTCCTACTGAGAAAAAGAAATCAATTTCAGACTGGAATAGAAAAAACAACATCTGATAAAGTGATTTTACTAACTCAGTTGAAGGAGGACTGACCAAGAGATTATTTTAAAGGCACTTCTCTCTAAATGCAATTTATATTAGATGCAATAAAATTCTACTTTTACCTTAAGGATCCCTTCAGTAAGGGAAAAATGAGTTGTTTGCATGCTGTTTTTGGTACCTGGAAGAAAATATTTTGGGGTAGGCTCAAGAACTTCATTTCTTTCCAAAAGACAAGCTCATTGCATCACAACAATCTAGTCCTTGAACAAAGCATTCAGATTTCCTGAAAACGACAAAATACCTGTTGATAATGACAGCTGAAGACACAATTCATAAAATCATAGAAGTGTAGAAGTGGAAGGTATCTCAGAGGTCCCCCTGTCCAACCCTTTGCTAATTCTAGCATCTACTAGTACATCTTTGACAGATGATCATCCACCCTCTGTTTCAAAACCTCTAGTGAAAAACTCACCACTTCATATGGTAGCCTGTTCCACAGTCTGACAGTTCATACAGTTAGGAAATTCTTGATATCCAGCCTGAACCTTCTTCACTGTAATTTTTTTTAAAAAAATTGTTATTGAATATTTTAATTATAATAGTATCAACAAATACAAACTAAACTCTAACAGAAAAAGAGACAGAAAAAAGAATAAAAAGTACAATGAAAGAAAAAGAAGAAAAAGATAAAATAAATACTTAAAGAAATTACTTCTGATCTTCATCACAAGTATAAACAAACTTAATAACTCTTCACCCCCATAAGGTTACAAACAAATATTTCTTCTTCCCATAACTTGTCACTTATTTATCTGCAGATCCATAAATCATCAAATTTTCAGTCCTGCTGTGGGAAAAAAGTTTGTAAAGGGTCCCAGAGCTTTATGGAAACATGTCTTATTTTAAGCTTGGTCAAATAAACCAACTTTATAATCCTTCCTTTTATTTCTTTTTTTTTTTAATAAATTTTTTTATTTTTTACAACAAACACAAAACATACATAAACAAACAAGAACATAGAAAAGCATAAAAAAAAACATCTTCCATTTTATACCGTGTGTCAACCAGTTACCAACTCGTTGGTGCCCCTTTCATAATCTTAAATTCTCATATCTATTCAAAATATACTTGTGTACTTATCATTTAACAATTATTAATCATTCATAGCTAGTCTATAGAATCATTTATTACAAGAAATTTTAACTTTCAATAGGATTAGTAGTACATTTTCATCTATCAATTATATGTGTATATATATAATAATTGATATCAAATTTCTATTGTAAAATTTCCTAATCCATTACATTACTATATTTTCTTATCCAATCATTAATAAAACAAATCCCGTGTCATATAAAATTACTTATCTTCTTATTCTAATTTCAAATCTCAATTTAACTCATCTCTGCACATTCCATAATTTTCAATAACTTCCTCCTGCATAGATACTTTTTCATTCTTCCAATTCTTAAAAGTTACAGTTCTAACCACTATCAAAACATACTTAATTCTTCACTACATGTTTCAACAAAAATGTCTCTAGTTTAAAATCTATATGTTACTATATCCAACCATGTATAAATTTTGAGTCTAATCTCTTAAAACATTTATAATCAAATACAATTTTTAACTATATATCTCAGTTTTATACTTTATTCCAGCGCTTGCATAATTTTAAGTTCACCCTTTTCATTCAATATCCCAAAACATCTAGCTGTTTATTCCTTTTTCTATATTATTGGATAAGAGAAAGCAATAATAAATGTCCTTTCAAACATTCTGCTTTTTGAAGCTTCTGTCAGTTCCATCATTGTTGTATTCCTCATTTTTCTTTAAGCATCTGAAGTAGTTTCTTTCAATATTGTTTTACTTCTTCTTTTTATACATTCTCTTAGTAAGATTTTCCATTATAATCTTGTATAGTCTTTTTCTCACCCTCAGTACCAAGAACAAGTCTGTCCCTCTTCATTTATCAGTTGATTAACCCTTTTAATTCTCAGTTTATAAGCCTCAAAATAATTCTGTTTAATGTTTCTGATTTCTTGTGCTGTTTCTTCCTTTTCCATTGATCCCGTTTTATGTTTAATTAAGTCCATTTTAGCTTTAATATCTTTTTTTTCTTTTTTTTTGCAGGAATTTCTGCAGCTCTTCTTCCAGTTTTTTATAGTCATTCTTGATAGTTTAAAAATCTTTTTCTGCATTGTGTTTCTTGTATAGTCTATTATCTTGTATAAACCTTCATTGAGTCAAAGGATTCTTTGTCTTTGTTCTTGCCAAGAGAAAGAGAAAAAAAAGAAAAAGAAAAAAAAAAGAAGAGGAGGGGAAAGGCTGGATCTCTTTAAAAATCCAACTGGGGGGGGGGGAATAGAGAGCAAAGCAGAGCTTCTAGCAGAAAGAAGAGCTACTGCCACTAATCAAGGCTCTTGTGACTAACTCAAACTTTCCATCTTGATATTTTCAAAGTTGCTTTCAACTCCACTTTCTTGTTTATAGTTATTCGGATGGCACCTGTATAAACATGCACATCCCACTATCTTTTTAGAAAGCCCAGGGTCCTTGAGCATGTGTCACAATGGAAGAAAAAAGGCACTATATCGAGCCTCTAGATGGCAGTGCAACTTTCTTTCATTTACTTTCTCTTAACTCCACTTTCCCCATTTCAAAATCAAAAAATATAAATTTCTTATAACAATAAAGAAATCTTAGTCAAAAAAGAGGCTTAAGATAAAGAATTATTGAGTATTAGAAAGAAAAAGCCAGTCCAGTTAAAAATATATTTTTTTTAAAAGAAAAAACATCTTGCCAATTCCACTAAAAAGGGAAAGTTAAAAAAAAAAAAGATTTCCCCCCCCCTTTTTTTTTTTTTTAATAAGGCTCAATCTCGCCGCTTGATCCACTTTTCTTCACTTTTAAAAATCTCTTTAAGTTACTTAAGGTGTTCTCTAAGAATAGTTGAATAGTAAAGGTCCATCTCACCCGGTTGACACCCCTCTCTTTCTTCTTCCTTTGGAGCTGTCCCGGCTTTCGCAGCCATTTTTGGCTGCCTCTCCTCCACCGGCTTCAAGAGCTTCTCCCGGGATCAATCTGGGACTTGCGGCGTCCCTGAGATCCGCGGGACGCGCCCTTTGCGATCGCCATCTCTACAGGACGGCTTAGGTCCATCGGGACCATCCGGGGGGGGAGATATCGGCTGCGATCCTGGGAGCCCAGGATCGCCCGCTGTACCGCCGCGACGCCAGCTCCGCCCTATGATCCTTCCTTTTATTTCTAAACATCTTGATCTTTAATTCATTCAGACGTTGTTGTAGGATTTGATCTGTCTTCAATTTTTCTTTTTCCCATTCCAAAGGCTTCTTTGAGGTTTTATCAAACCACTTTTGAAAATCCAATAAAAAGTCCTTATCCAGGTCGTTTTCTTAGTTTATCATTTGTATTTCCAATTTAATTTTCAAAGCTTTAACCAACTTCTTTTGTATATTCAGTAGAAAGTCCTTATTGAGGTCATTCTCTTGGCTTATCATTCATGTTTCCATTTTAGTTTTCTTCTCTGTTTTATAATCCATTCTTCTTCTTCTTCTTCTTCTTCTTCTTCTTCTTCTTCTTCTTCTTCTTCTTCTTCTTCTTCTTCTTCTTCATAATAATAATAATAATAATAATAATAATATCCTCCTCCTCCTCCTCCTCCTCCTCCTCCATTATTTCTGGTTCTAATATTTCTGCATCAGGCAAAAATTGTTTCACATCTGTCATTCATTCATTAACTTCTTTTGGACATAGTCTATCCATAGAAGTAGAGATCATTGCCAACATTGGAACTGTTAATTTCTGACCACATTCTTCAAAAATCTCGTGGAGTATTTCAAATGTCATAAAGTTTTATGTCACTTTGTAAATTCCAGTACTAACCAAAAACAAAATGCAAGCAATCAGTCCCCCCCCACACACTTTTCCTTTTCTGCCTGGAATCTTTAGTCTTCTCTGGTATCTAATTTCTGAAATCATAAAGTCTCAAATCTCTGTTATAACTTAGAATAAACAAAACAATTAAAGGCTGTTTATTTTAGTTTCCATGAAAGGCTGTTTATTTAAATAATTATTTCCAAAATCTAATATTCCAAATTTGTTTGGTCCCTTAATTTGCTTATAACTTTTTTGGACCAAAATCTCACTTAGCCTTTTGCCATTTATTTCCATTTGTTTACATTCTTAAGCTTACAGTTAATTTTACTTTTGTTCAGGACTGTAGGTAAACTCACCAGATGGCTTCTCAGACTTGTTGTTCCAAGATCTCTGATGGCCTTAAGATAAATAGGCAATTTCCAAAAGTAATTAGAAAGTGAAGTTAGTGAACCAGTGTCCTTTAAAATGCTCCACCATGGTTGTGACTTCTGGGGAAGAAATGGCAAAGTGAAGATGGGTCTGCTAAAAGCGGAGCCAACGACCGTGGCAGAATGAAAAGCTGGCAAGTAGACCAGCTCTTTGTAATTCCTCTCCAGACAAAGAGAGGACTTCAGATTGCCCATGAGTGCTCCATACAGTAGCTCTTTGCAAGGATACTATTTAGAGCTCTGAGAGAAGAGGGAATAGCCATCTTACTCAAGGCACAGCTGGGACCTTTAAAAGGAAGGATACTTCCTTTTCTAATCACTTCTGGAAATTTCTAGTTAGCTGCTTTTCAGCTATTAGGAACCTTTCGATTGACAGGTTTACAGCACCGGGTGAGTTTCCTTAAATCCTTAGTGAAAGATTAGACACTAGAGGGAACCAGAAGGAATTAAAGATTACAATTAGAGGAGAAGAACACTTAAATTTGACATACTAATACAGAATAAAGCAAAATATTTTAACATTGGACATATTAAAGGATATTTTTGAACATTGGGCTCAGAAGTTAATTTTAAAGAGTGTTTGCCTCTATAGATAGACTATATCTAAATGAAGTTATGAAAGAGGAACAAGTTTTACCTGATATGATTGAGACTGATCTGAAAGTAGATTTAAAAATGACAGGTTACAAGAATGATATGGAGAAAGATGTTACACTGGACATACAAAAGAAGCTGGCTGATGTCTTAGCAGTTAAAAGGGATATACAAATAACAAACCAAGAGAGTGACCTGGATAACTTTCCTATATTGCATTTACAAAAGAAGCTTGTTAAAGCTTTGAAAAATTTTATGAGAAGGGACAAAGAAAAAATGAAAAATCAAATTCTAAGACATTATTATGAAGGGATCAAGGTTGTTAAAAGTAAAAGGAAGGAATATAAAGTTGGTTTATCTGATCAAAGTTAAAATGTGTTGTTATCTCTGGTAACCCTTAATGGACTTTTGCTGACATCAGGACTGAAATGACGAGGCTTTAAGAATTTGCTTATAGACAAGAGATGGGATATGGGAAGAAGAGATCATTTGTTGCATTTTAAGAGAAGATGACAATTTACTAAAATTGTTTATACTTGTGATGAAGGGGAAAGTTTTATATATATATAAATATATATATTATAATATATATATATATATATATATATATATATATATATATATATATATAATATATATAAGTAATTAAAACTTTTAATTTCTAGCATTCAGGAAGTCTTTATTAGTGCCCCGGCAAAACATTCATGGAATAAGTATAATTTAAAGCCCTGGTTTGATTACAAATGCACTGAAGCCAGGGCTAAGTTAACTGAAGGATTCTGAACAGATCAATAGAATTGCCAGCACCTGCCCTCTATGGGGTGTTGTCTTAGAAAAAGAAAAAGGGATCTCTGAAAAAGAAAAAAGAAAAGCTGCAGGCTCAGAACAACTGGGAAAAGCTTATGCTGATTATAAAAGAAAACAATCCATTTGTTTTCTGGCACTTTGTAGGCCCTGCTTAGCCATAATATTTCAGTTCCTCTGGAATCTTGAATAATTACTTCTGTGTTCTTGATGGCACAAATGTTGCATACTTATTGGAACTTTGCTTTGAAGTCATTACAAGTTAGGATGCTGTATCTTCTTGCAAGACAACTTATGTTACAGATAAAGAACGGACACCAGAGGAGGTGACGGGATATCTGATCTCCCCTGCATTACTAAGACAAACATGGATTGGTCGGCACCAATAATTGTAGCACACTCTCATATATATTAGACTCAGATCTATTACTACTACTATTCCATTGTAAAACAAACCACACACCCACACAGAAAGAACACCATCCCAGCTCTTCCTGCCTCAGTGAAAGCTCCTTATTCACTAATATTGCTCTTCTAATCTTGTACATGCAAACCTCCAAATGCTCCAACTTCCAACTGTGGTTGCTATCTTTTCTGGTGAGAAAGGGATGAGTCATTCTGGCCTGCTATTTGATCTGGGTTCATTGATGGAAGCCTAAGTTTGAGTCCGTCTATGTCTTAACTATATAAGCTCCATTACCAGCAGGAAGGATATGATGTGATGGGCAGATTCTCTATCTGCAGGCTGGCAGAATGCAGGCATTTCACACTGCACAGAACTCCTGCTTATTTATAAATAATAGTCTCATTTCCTTCTCCTGACTTATCTGGTCTCAGAATCTAAGCAGGATAGGGTCTGGTTTGTACTTGGATAGGAAACCTACCAGGAAATACACGGATTATAGGCTAGATTGGAAAGTGAAAAAACAAAACCATCCTGGAAGTAATGGGCAATTAAACCATTAACATAATTTAACCTAAGTAAACTCTGTGCCACCTTTAATTAATCTCTTGAAAGATATGTATCTTGACTGTTCCTCTAAAGGAAGTGTGTGTAGCAATCAACTACAACTCCTAAGAAAGTTCATTCCACAGCTTGGCAGCAATGCAGGAAAATGCCCTCTTCTGCTTGCCAGAGAAACAAAGTCCTGGCAGTGGGGGTATTTTCAGGAGGACTCCTGCAGATCTTAATAGCTCAAAAGTTGAGAAGTGCTGAGTGCTTTCCCTTTAGTGCTTGAATTATGCTACATATTCTTCCCTACCTCGTATGAGACATAACACATTTACTTGCATCAGCGCTCAGTAGGAAAATGTGAGTGAACAGAGACATAAATCATGCTGATCTCTAACTTTAAACTGCACAGGCCATCTGTGAATCTGGATCTGGTAATCTTTTACACAGCTAGTTGTACATTGACTTATCACAATGCTTCTTGAGATTGAAAGGGTTACATATATGCACTAAGGGCATTTCCACACTCACCATTTCCATTCAGTCCCTGAAAAGCAGTTGAAGCTGACCTGCCATTGTTTCATAGCCACTGATCTTGAAACAGAAATTAAACACTATAGCAAATGGAGAGTTCCTACCAGTGGCTATTGGAAGTAGAGTGAGATGAAAGCTGCTGCTGTGAAGTTCTGCAGACCACAACACTTTGCAATAAAACTTTATTTTATTTTTTAATTTCACATAACAGAACTAGTCAAAGTATGACTCAGATTTTAGATTGCCAATTTTATGAGAACAGGCAGATTTAAAAGGGATTCCAAAGTGTCACCTGCCTCCCCCTCAAAAAACCAACCCAAAGCCCAATTTGGAAATGCCCCAAGAATTTGAGGGGTGGGGATAAAGGAAGGAAAGTTGAGCAATAGAATAAAGGGAGTCATGCAAAGGTTTTCAAACCCTCACAGGAGATCATATTGGTAATATTTCATTATCTTTCTAGAACCTCTTTACTTTTCAATCAAAGCTCAATATTATTCTGATTTCAAACACAAATTGCTTTATAATTATTATTGATTGCTGCTGGAACATCTCATCTATATTTAGAAAATATAAAGTTTAGATAATGAAATACATTAATTCATATTTGATTCTCACAGATGATAGTTTCATTTCGGAACTATGTCTTCAGTCCTCTTTACTCCCTTTGCAAAAATGTTTCAATGTAACCTCAACTCAAGAGTCTGATTGCCCCAGTGTTTTGTTTTGTTTTTAAATCTGTAAAGGTTGGAACTGTTATATATCTTTTTTTTTTTTAACAATTTATTTTTCAACATCTGGAGTAAGAAATATCTTGATATACAGATCTTGTTTTTCTTCTGAACATTTTCTGGTTCTTGTCCAACTTTTTATCTCTTGCATACCGGCTTCCAGGTATCTGTCTCCTGACAGTAGAGATGTTTAGAGGATTAACAGCTTGATTGGCAGGTTGGCTCACATTACTGTTCTGTTCATGTAGAGATCTTCCTTCATATATTTTTTTTTAAACAACAGGAGATTTTTTTTTTTTTGAGAGAGAGAGAGAGAGAGAGAGAGAAACAAAACCTGCCTCCCTAGTTATCAAAGTATTCAACTAAACATAACTTTAAAATATAATTTGATCTTGAATGGTTTTTATTGTGGGCCTGGATCTTAGAAGTACTACACAAGAAAAAAATTGTTTAGTTCCCTTACCTAGCAGAATCTTGAGAGATATCAAGCTGTGTAACACAAAAGGAGAAATACTGGTAGCTGAAAACTTTTCCTTATTATTTGTTCCTAAATATGTGTGAAAAATGAAACAGAGGGAGAGAAAAGGGGAAAAGAATGTAGCTTCTTGGAATACCAGAATTTAGCTATTCTGATCACTGATATTATGCTGGTTATAACTGACCTGCTTCTTTGTTTAAAAAGCACATGTGCCCTGTTTCAGGTCTCAGCTCTCATACATACAGTTGCTAGGTAAGGAAAGCAATTTACTCAAGGCGAAGCAGATAAGGAAAGAAATGTAAACCAGCTAAGTCTGTTAGAAAGAAAGCTTGCCTGGGTGGTTTCAGTTTCAACAAGAGCACAAAGTAAAGTAGTCAAGATCCAGTCCAAAGTTCAGAGAGCCAGATCAGGTTTGTCAGCCAGTCCAAGGTCAGAGTTTCACAAGCAGGATTCAGAGGAATAACACACCAGAGCAGGAAATCAGAGAGTTGTTTCCAACAGAGGAACATGAGTCAGGGCTGCCTCTTAAATCGGGCTGCAGTCTTTAATTAGGAGATTTACTCCCTTGCTTAACAAGGAGTCTCAATGAACATCTTTGCTTGGCTCTCCACTCTACTCACAGGGTATGAGGGCTTGTAGGCCATATGTCATCATCATCTGGTTGCTTCAGCTGTTCAGGTGGTACCTATGTTTGATCAGCCTCTGGTGATTCTTGGTTCTGTCTCTCCTGAGGCTGACATTCCATGGATTCAGCTGGAGCAGCTTCTTCAGAGTCAGATTCAGAGTCTGAATCTTGGGCCATGACAACATGTTCCTGTTTTTTGTCCCCCATTCTTCTTTCACTGCCCTAAATTATTGTCCTTGTGATCTTCTATTTTCCTCCCAGTTTCTTGTAACCAGCATGCTTCCTCTCTACTTCCAGTCAGGTGATTTTTTTCCCCCCTCCAAAATCCTTCTTCGCTGCTTCAAGCACAGAATCTTGGGGACAAAGAATACCAAAAATGAATCACTATATGCTTCATTGATTATAGCAAGATTTTTTATTGTGTTGATCATGTCCAGCTGTGGAATGTGCTCAGAAAAATGAGAGTCCCAGAACATCTCATTGTCCTCATGAGAAACCTATATACAGGTCAGGAAACCATAGTACAGACAGAACATGATGAAACAGACTGGATCCAGATTGGCAAAAGAGTGTAACAAAGCTGTATACTCTTTCCTTATTTATTCATCCCATATGCTAAATATATATTAAGGGAAGCTGGATTGGAAGATGAGCATGATTTTAAAATTGGAGGAAGAAACATCAATAATCTGTCCTACTCTGATGACACTACCCTGATAGCCAAAAATGGAAAGGATCTGCAAGCCCTAGTACTAAAAGTCAGACAGTATAGTGAAAAAAGGGACTAAAAATAAATATAAAGAAGACTAAACTAATGACAACAGATAGAACCACCAGCCTTAGAACTGGCAATGAAGATATTGAAGTGGTGGATAGCTTCTGCCTTTCAGGACCAATTATCAACAGTAAAGGAACAAGCAATCAAAAAATACACCACAGACTAGCATTTGGTAGAGTAGCCATGAAGGCCTTAGAAAAGATTCAAATCCCGTGATGCATATATATCTACAAAGATCAGAACCATGCAAGCCATGGTACTCCTGTGACACTCTATGCAAGTGAAAGTTGGACTTCAAAGAAGTAGGATAGGAACAGTATTGACACGTTTGGTGTTGGAGAAGACTCCTGAGATTACCTTGGACAGCCAAGAAAAGAAACAAATGAATCTTTGAACGAATCAACCCAGAGTTCTTACTCAAGGCACAAATGACCAAGCTCAAATTATCCTACTTTGGACACAATATGCAAAGACCTAGCTCTCTGGAAAAGGCTCTAATGCTGGGAAAGGTGGAAGGAAAGAGAAGAAGAGAATGGACTCAGTTACAGTGACAATGAGTACACCATTGGAATACTTGAAATACCAGGTTAGGGATAGATTGTCATGGAGAAATCTATCTATGGGGCTGCTAGAACTTGAAAACGACTTGATGACATATAATTAATCAGCTTATAGAAAACTGAAGAAGTAAAACACACACGCTCTCTCTAATACTTAATAATTTTGGTAATTAGATTGTTGTGTAAAAATTGCAAAGCACTTAGTCTTAGAAGACTTATTGGTTCCTTTTTTTTCTGAAATCTTCCTACCTCAGCACTTTTTCAAGGAAGATGCTGCATGCAGGCCAGATTAAGGCTTGTCAAATTGTTTTGAAGTGATGTCAGAAACCAAAGTATTATAATATGAAATCAGAACTAAATTGCAGCAAAGAATTGCAAAAATAATTAGAGCTAAAAAATAATATAAAACAATTTCTGTTAATGCCTCATAGGAGTAGGACTATAAGCTTTGATTGGAATTAAATCCAAGTGATCAGAAGAAGAGGTGCGGGGGAGATGTAGTTTGAAGACAAATTAAGGAATCTATGTATGCAACATGTTAGTTTAGGAGCTCATCTATAGTGAAACTAGTGAAAAATCCAGGAAGAATCAAGTATATAATCTACTGATTATAAAAAAATTAAGGATTTGCTTATGATTAAACTTAACACAGTGAGCCAAACTAGCAATAGTTTAAACTTGTCTTTTTTCATAGAAGTTAACATTTTGTATGAATGAGTCATAAAAAAAGAAATTAAAAAAATGAGATGCCACGAAGAACTTTATTTTTGTGTTGTGGCGCATACCATGATTTCACAGTAGATAAATCAATGATCAGGTATATTTCTTTGCAGGTGATTGACAGTACATTTACTCTTTGTATAGAACTTTAAGGGGAAAGTAATGTCCAAGCACTTCTATAGTTATATAGTTTCTTTTGGATCTTACAGAACAATATCAGTCATCTTATGTCAAGGGAAAAACAGTGTTTAATCTTGACAGAAATGAATTACTTGATATAAGACAGCTACATTTTGTCTGATACTTGTTGGCAGCTTTCACTGGAAGATGGGGAACTTACAAAATAGATTTCATCAAAATCTGAGATTGAAGGAAATGAAATCTTAGAAATGAAAACAAGTAATGCCTCTGAAATGAATTGTACAAGCACAAAGCCCTATCAGGTGACAAATCCAGTGTTAAAAATAATTTGGCTGCCGATAAATACTCTTGGGCTATCAACTAGTTTCTTATTGGATCCATTTAAAAACATAAATAAATCCTTGTGATTTCTATTAAACTTTTAAAATAATCTACATACCCTGTGCAATATTATTTATGTCTAATATATTAGCCCTAATTAAATAGCATCACTTGCATTTAGCACACATTTCACATATAACTTCACATCCAACAAGATCAATTACATGGATTTCCTTTCCCCTTCTTGAGATCTAATGCTGTGTCAAAATCTGCCTTCCAGCTTCCTGATCATATTCACATAGATATCTTTCTTCGCAATGGATTATTAACAAGCAATTTCTTTAAAAAAGAGAAACAAAGCCTGCCTTTCTTGTTTGAAGGAGATAGATAGATGATAGATTGATTGACATATGTGCATACATACAAATATATCCTGCCAAAGAGATATTAAAGAGGGTGCTTTAGCATTCCTTGAGATAGCAAAGGGTGGACATAGATGAACAATGACTTGGGGGGTAGAATAAAAAACTCTCCTTAATTGAAGGATTTCTGTGTTCTTTTAAGGCTCTCTGTGTGTGATAGAGAGAGAGAGAGAACCAGAGGGAATACAAGTGATTTTACTTGATAACTGCCTCACTGAGTGAATGCTATTGCCAGTTGGAGCCCTATAAATGGAATTTTCAGACCCTATTCACATAACTGAGATTTGAGACTAGCTTTGCGGCTGATGTCTAATCTATACTAAGGATAAATGATAGGCTCAACTGAATAGTTTCTTAGTCAACAAAGCACATGAGTCTTTACAATAGCAGGGAGTGGTTCTATTATTTTTTTTATTTTTATTTTTAATTCCATCCAATTCTCTTTAAGAAAAAAGGTTAATGTTCTGGTTCCACATATTGAGTTTGGGCCCAATTTTCTAAAGGACATATTCAAATCTGTAATAGGAAGTAGGATCATAATTCCAGAAGAGCTTTTATGGAGAAGTCACTCAGAAGCGTCTGCTTGGCATAGATTGCCTGCGTTTACCAAGGATTGTGTACTTCAAGTATTTTCTTTTTTGAGCTTGGTAATGGCTGTACTTTGGTTCTCATTTTTGTTCCTGCCTTGCTTGAGGGTCAGGCTCAGGTCAGGTCCTGACTATTATTTGTATAGCAGTGAAATTGTACATTGAATAGATAGTGGAAAATTGCAATAAATGTCATTGCTTTAGCTACCAGGAAGGATGAAAAGATAGATAGATAGATAGATAGATAGATAGATAGATAGATAGATAGATAGATAGATAGATAGAGATTTTCTACACACACTCACGCACACACATTAAATATATTAAACTTTTTTAGTTTAGTTGCCCTCCAGTACATGTCAGTGTATGTTTTTATTTTGGGAGGGAGGATTTCTTTGTTCTTTCTTTTAGCAGTAAATGAAAGTTTAAGTGTTTAATCATTCAGAATGTATATTTTTTAATAATGTTTGATTTCTTCAACACTGATTGCATATTTTAATACTTTTCAAAATGTAATGTTTGTCTAAAAATCTACAACTATTAAGGAACCTCTAAATTACCTCTAATTTTTTCCAGAAGTACATTTTTAGTTAATGGAGTGCTAGAGGAAAATAAATTGATGACAAAAGCATATTTGTAATCAGTACCATGCCACTTAAACTGTACCAGTACAAATACTGTTTGAAAATATTTATTTTGTGAGCAAATAATTTCAGGCTCGTCCCTTCCTGGAATAATATTTTTGTGTTAAAATGTTAATAGCAAGCTTGTGCATAACATTATTCACAGATCAAATACAGTATATTTAATAGATTCAGCTTCCTTGTGTTGGATTTCTGTACTGCTACATACACACACACACACACACACACACACACATGCATTGGAGATGTGTGCCTCTGTGTGCGTGTATTTATGCATGCATGCATGCACTGCAGATGTACCCAGCCCACTTCTAATGATCTTGGGTTTCTAAAGCATACGGTAAGTTTATAAACTTTGAATGTTTGAACACAGGACTTGATAATCATCTCTTGTTAGTTGAACTCACCTACAGAATTATTTGATTTGCAATTAAATAATGTCTGAAAGAGATTAAGCTCCAAAGCAAAGTAAAATATACATTAAACAAATTTAACATTCACATGATCACATCCAGGACTGTCTGCCAGGAAATGATTACTTACAGTTTAACAATTTCTCATTGTGATTACAGTGGTACCTCGGGATACGAACTTAATCTGTTCCGTGACTCTGGGCGTATCCCGAGTTGGTCGTAACCCGACTCAAATTTCCCCATAGGGTTCAATGTAAATCCGGTTAATCCGTTCCACCTTCCGAATTTGGTCGCACCCCGAAGCAAATTTTCCCATAAGGTTCAATGTAATTACCGTTAATCCGTTCTGGCGTCCGCGGACCACGCGCCGTGGTGGGAAAATGGCCAGGTGCGGCGCGGCGCGGCGGGAAAACGGCCAGGCACAACACAGCGCGGCGGGAAAACGGCTGGGTGCGACGCAGCACAGTGGGAAAACGGCTGGGCAAGGCGCGGCGCGGCGCGGTGGGAAAACGGCTGGGTGCGGTGCGGTGCGGCAGGAAAACGGCTGGGCGCGGCAGGAAAACGGCCATGGACCACATGTCAGGGGCGGGAAAATGGCCGCGGACCACATGTCAGGGGCTGGAAAATGGCCGCGGACCACGTGTCAGGGGCGGGAAAATGGCCGCGGACCACGTGTCAGGGTGGAAAAATGGCCGTACCCCGAGGCGGAGTTCACACATTGAGGTCAATTTTTGTGGCCGGAGCTGGTCGTAACCCAAAAAGTTCATTAGTAGAGGCGTTCGTATCCCGAGGTAACACTGTATAGTAGATTGCTTGGACAGTTTCACATCACAGCATTCTTTGGGATGATGCAATATAACAATATGGAGCTAAATTGATTTCAATCATTTTTGTACAGATTTTGCACATTTCTGACTACTGACCAAGCAACTACTGTTAGATATATTTAAATAATGATTTGCTCATTATTTAAGCAATAAATGGTATTTTAAAAAATAATGTTCTTTGTCAGATAGCTTAGGAAGTGTTATCCTACTGCACCACACACTGTTGGCTGGATATGGTATAAGAAAGGGACCCAGCCCTTGTGCATGAGGGATATAACATTTTTGTTGTTATGCTGGTCATCTTTTTTCCATGGTTGTTTTCCAAAGGCATTCCATAAACTCTGCAGATTGCAGCAGATAGTATTGTTTTGGAAGAGTCCTCTGCAAAAATGGTGATCTTTACAGTCAGTAGTCCTCCTAATTGATTATGTCTGCTCTGTTTGATAAAAGAGTGTTGACCTAGTAGAAATCTTTACATGTCTTGCTGTCGATTTCTTTAAGAAATACAGTAAATGAACTATTTTGCTTGAAGTCTCTGAGCAGATAAGAAAAAGTAAAAGATAGAAACGTCTTCTCATGACAATACCTCTCTATGACTCTGTTTGAAGTGTTCACAAACTTGAAATACTCCCTGCAAATCTTTGAGGAGCTGTCCTGCTTTATTTGCAATACTGAGGATATCACAAACATGCAGGAGCAATTCGTACAACTGATTTTTTTTTTTTTTTAAAGAGAAGAAAAGAAAATTGTATTGTTGGGTGGTTTTAAAAAATCCTTGAGAAACTTAGATTCTTCCTCTTCTTGCCGTTCTCAGTTAATGGGGATTTGTTGGTGTAACTTAACAAAAGAACCCTGTGCTTTTAATTTCTATGCAAGTCCTTTTGGGTTCCCAGAGTGAGCTATTGTGCATAATTATCAAAGAGATTCCACACTCCCTGAGGTTTGCTCTATTACCATTACCATGGATAGAAAAGTCAAATTCAGTAACTATAGAGAAAAGAATAAAATCAACTAAATACCATGAAATGCAATTTAGTTAGATTTTGATGAGCTGAGATAGAAATAATCCTAGATGGAAAGTTACATATCACTCCAGATCAAATCATGGTGTCTGTTTGGTACAGTATATTATAGACATAATGGACTGTTATCATTATATAGCTGGGAGTACATCCTCTCCTCATTTAGTGACTGCAGTCCATTCCTTAAATAGGAAGCAAAATAGTTGCTAAGTGAAATAGTCACTAAGTGAATATATGAGAGAGAGAGAGAGAGAGAGAGAGAGATGCTTCAAAGATCACTGCTTACTGCCATTTCATTTATATAAAGCTATCTCATGCAGCGTTACTCTCAGTCTGGTGTGCTTTGTTATCAGTACACAAAATGTGGACATAAGTGCGCACATTGGTCCAAAAAGATTTTTTTTTTTTTAGTTACTGTTGTATTTGCGAATGGTCACTAAATGAGGTAGCTGCTAAATGAGGAGTGGTTACACTTAATGCAGTCAGAAAACAAGGAAAAAATAGCACCCGGAAGAGCTGTTAAAAGGGAGTAGCATCAGCTCTAGTTCTATTTATGCCTCCCAGGACCACACAGTTATATGCTGTGAGCTAAGAGAAAAATACTAACAAAATGCTGGTTCATCAGTTCAATGTATATAATCTTCTAGATGTCTGTGACCAGCTATGAGGTTATTATAAACAGTAGTATAAAGGTTAGTAAAGAAAAAAAAAAGAGGCTCTGATCTGTGATACTGATTCCAAAGAAAGAAAAAATAAATAAAGTAGATGTGCAAGTTATTGTGGATAACTCTAAGCTGGTTAAAAGCTGGTTAAATGCTATAACCTTGCCTCTTTTCTGTGGTTTCCAGAAATCATAGTTTCTTCCCACCCACAAAATAAATATAGCTAGCAAAGGATGAATGGAATCAAATGTTATTTTGAGATATTTTATAGAATTAAAAGAATGGGGCAAGGAATGGAAACTACCAGCCTCAGGCCTACATGTACCCTAGCATTATTTACTGCTTATTTCAACCACTCCTAGCATGCAATGCTTAATAGAATACATCCTCATTTTAAAAAATCACCCTCCCATGCTTGGTCACTGACCCAACTTATGAGAACTACAGTCCAATGTATCTATAGGACACTAGAAAGTAAAGAAGGTACAAATTACTCTATTTTGAATGGAATACTAGTGATTAAAAGTGATGACCTAGTATTTTAGATGAAATGCAGAGCTGTTGCTACTTTCCCATATAATTTCATGTTCAGGTCAAACAACACTATTTAATCTGGATTTCTGATTATTTTAAGGCTGCCTGGGATAAAATAGACTGTAATGAGTATAACTGATGATCCCAGCAATCTGCTCTGAAGCATGTTTTGATAAAGAGCAGAGGTTTCAAGCAATTCTGCAGGGAACACATTGATTTTAATAGTGGTTCTTTAAGGGAACAAGTAAGTGTGTCTCCTTAGTTATAGAAATGTTTTGTATAGCATGCAGCTGGGGGGGAAAAAAAATCTGTAGCATGCTACACAATGGCCAGTGCAAGGTATGCAGCTGAGACCCCAGAATTATCTTATTTCTTAACACAGTTTAGTAAAGAAGGGTTTTGTTGAAGTTTTTTTTTTTTTTTTAAAGCACCTTTAAAGGTACTGCTTTCACAACTTGGATAATAGCATTTTTTGCTTGTTGGAGACCTCATTATTCATTTGCATTATGCAGCATGAAAATGTTACCAAACCCCAAATTGCTGCTACTTCCACATAATCTTCAGATCCATTATTTATTCCTTGTGTTCCTTGTGCTGTAAGCATGCTAAAGGGGATCTTTCTAAGAGCTTTATGTTTCTTGATATAGCTTGGCTCCTGAATTTTTATTTTAAAGTTATGTGTGTGTGTGTGTGTGTGTGTGTACACACACACATACATACACATGCACACACACACTTTATTTTAAAGAGTTTTAAAGAGGAAAGGATTGGAATTCCATAAAAGCCATTAGGCTGATTACATTTGTATCATATTGTTAAAACATAGTTCAAACTGGTAAGTATAAGCAAAGCTGTCCTAAGTGTTTTTTGTTTTCTTTAATTTCATTGTCTTGAAATCAGCGTCAGGCTGAATAGCAGATACATTTTAATGGAGTTTTTTAATGTAATTTTCTCCCTGTAGACTTAATCTTAGTGGGGTGTTACACAGTCACATTTTGTTTTGTTACAGAAAGAAAACAGTTTATCACATTGATTCACACCAAAGTTTTATCAATAGAAAGAATTGTTTGCTCCTTAGTTCTTTGGAAATGACAGAGATCACTTCCATGTTTTTCTGCTTTTTTTGCATAAAACCTCTTTATTGTTATATTAAACTCATAAACAATATTATAGCAAACAATAACATCCTATCAGAAATTATGGCTAAAACTAGGTATGGCATCCTATTTTGCTAAGTGATTTCAAGTGTCCTAAATTTTTTTAGGCAAATCACTTTCTATCATTTAGTGCATGAAATGGTAAAATCAGAATCATATTTAGTAAATTATAACCATAAACTGGAGACACAACAGTTAAAACAGCAAGGAACACAATTGTTTGATACCAAAATAACCTTAGTTTGTGTGTTCATTTGGGCACGGATGACATAGAACCACTACTGAAAAGACCCTCATCAACGGTCAGCCATTTTGTTGCATAAAATGGTTGCACCTAAAGAACAGCCTCAGGTGGCAATCTCACTGAACAGGAAGATTACATAGGTACTTCGAGAAAAGCATCAGTCCTACCTTTTAGGGCTTTCTTGACTGAAACTATATTTATTTGTTTGTTTGTTTGTTTATTATATTTATATAGCCACCCATCTCACACAAGGTGACTCTGGGTGGCATACAATAATTAAAAAATACAATAAAAACAATTACACATTAAAAAAAATTGTAAAAACCCACAAAACAGGAGAGGATAAAATTAATAAGGGACCATTGTAAAATCTCCCCGGTCCCCTGGAAGCCCCAGGCCTGATCACAGAACCAGGTCTTGAGGGATTTACGAAATGTTAAGAGGAATTGAGCCAATCTTACTTCCGGGGGGAGAAGATTCCACAAGGTGGGTGCCACAGCAAGGAAGGCCCAACTCCTGGGAACCACCAAGTATAATTCTCTAGCAGATGGGATCCGTAACATGCCTTCTCTGCTAGATCTGATGGGATGGGCAGATGTAATCAGGGAGAGGTGGTCCCTCAGTGTAATGGAAGGCATGTGTGAGGATACTGGAATGGAAGATGAAGGCTATCAGGAGGGAGGGAGTGCATTCCAGGAGAGGGTACAGGGCAAGCACTTTCTCAGCCTGCAGCAGGACCATGAGAAGGGAAAGAGGCTGAGGCCAGCCCCTCCCTAGAGGCTCACAGGTTATATGCACTAGTTGCTTTGGCATAGATTTAGTCTGGCAAGATTCTGTCTTTAGGGTGTAAGCTAATAAAGGAACTATACTAGACTGGACTGCCTCATTGCTGTTCTTGGGCTGGGCCTGACACTCAGGTAACCCGGCTCCATGCCATGAAGGGCTTTAAAAGTCAAAAACAGCACCTTGAAGCAAACTGGCAACCAGTGCAGCTCATGAAGCAGAGGTGAAATAAGCCTAGGGGCAAACATAACTGCCCATGCTGCGGCATTTGCACCAGCTGAAGTTTCTGGATACTCTTCAAGGGCAGCCCCATGTAGACCACATTACAGAAATCCAAACAGGAGATGACCAGGGCATGAGTGACAGTGATTAGGTCCCTCTGATCTAGGAATGGGCGCAACTGGCACACAACACGAAGCTGTGCAAAGGCCCTCCTAGCCATGACTGCCACTTGCTCTTTGAGCAGGAGTCATGAGTCCAGGAGGATCCCCAGACTGAAGTGCCAATCCAGTTGAGATAGTATTAAGTTTTCCTGCAACTATTGGCAGTCTGCTAACTGAACTCACTACAATTTCTCAGCAGTTCTCAAAGCCAGCATCAAATTAAGTAATCCCTATTGCTGAACATGGAGAACCACATCCATGGCACTCCCCCCCCCCCGCAGAATAGATGTCACTTGGTGCTTTAGTCCCCACTGAAAGCCCTCCACTGAGGCCAAACTGTGAACTATCAACCTGGTTTTTGAGATTTAAGAGAACACCTCTGAAATTAGCTGGTCAGTAACATCTTAAGCAGGTGTTTATTTTATTTGTAAGGCTTTTTTGATAGGATTGAACTTTTATTTCTTGATGTTCCCTGATTGATCTATTGCTCTTCCAGATACCACTTCAGAACTTCATTGATTACCATACAAAAATGTAAATATTACTGTGAAGGAAATCACAACACACTGCTTGAAGCTTAAGTGTAAGGTAATATTATAGAAGAGGATTAGCAATAAGATTGGATGTTGCTAAGTCATTTGAAAGTTGGGAAGTGCCTAAATCAAATAAATAAAAATAAATGTTTCAGACTTCAGTTCCAAGCTGTTATGACCAATGACATAGAAATATGAAAAGTTGTGATCCAAAGTATCTGGAAGTTACCTCTTTGCCTCTTTCTGGTAGTCCATAATTATATTTTCACAACGTATTATAAAAGGTGAAGGAAAAAGCAGATAAGTGAATTGTTCCCTTATCCATTTCCTTTAACTAATATAGATAAAAGCTTTTTTCTTCTTCTTCTAGAAGACTGTTCTGCATTACCTTTTGAACTCATTAATTGTCCCCATATTTATTTCCACAATATCCAGCAGCTATTTGGGGATTCTAATGCTGCATGTCTGAAGTGGATATATGCAATTTTGCTATCACAGGTAACCAGCCTGATTTTAAAGGGCAATTTCTGAAGCATGTTTTACATAGTCTTAGCTTTCTCTTGTCAGGATGACCTTGGCCAGTACAGCTTTGAGGCAAAAGACATAGACAATCAACACACACAATCTAAGAGAGAAACTGATAGAGCAGCAGACAAAAGAATGGTGAAAAGGAATGATTAGAACAAGGACAAAGGCGGGGGGGGGGCGGGAGGGACAGTGCTGGCAAGGATTTTCTGTCAAGGTTTGGTAGACCTTTGACCTAAACATCACAATGAAAGCATTACAAGAATTGACACCCACATACACCCACACAAAAACCTCACTGTCTTCTCTTTATCCAAGAAAAATAATTCTAAAAGCCATAGTTCCAAAACTAAGTCCAACTGAATGAAAAAGAACTCAGGCATCCATTCAAGGACAAATATATGAATTATTGAGTAAGACTCCAACTGTAATCAAATTGACTACATTTTCCCATTACACTTTTTTTTAAAAAGGTATTTAACTAAATGCAGAAAGAGATATATAATTTCCATGAATAGAAACTTATAAGGAAATCATAAATCTTAGCAAATGAACTAATGGTATGGAATCTTTAAGGAATGCACTACTAGAAGAAACTCTGGACTGCATTTGAATTACAACAAAGAATCAGAAGATAGAACTGATTAATAGATGTTCTAAGAACTTTTAAAGCTTTCAAAAATCAGTATATTCTGATTATATTTACTGCTTACAATAATAACAGGTTTGAAGTGCAGTCCACTTGGGAGCAAACCAGATGAAAATAATTTGAGTTATATCCAAGTAAGCATGCTTAAGAGTGTGTTGTAGGCTAGAATTAACAATATGTCATTCTGTATAATCATCAATCGTAATTTGTGGTAAAATTCATTTTTAAATATTTTAAATATTTTATATATTTAATCTATTTTTGGTCCAAATATCTCCAGCAAACAAATTATTCAGACAGACAACCAGCTTAAAATAATGATTGAAAACTACAAAAGGGCAAATTTAAAAAGAGTTACTACTAAACCATAAAATGTGGTAAATATATTTTTTATCAAAATGCCTGCTGAAATAACTACCCTCAAAAATAAACTGCAATGAAGCCATGCCAATGAGGATCCTGAAAGTAGATATTATGAATGTTTTATGTATTATTTGTCACCTGTCATATAATCAAGAGAAATAAAATAGGGCATCCAAAATTGGTCCAAAGACAGTGGTATAGCTGTTTTTCCAAGCTTCACTCTTCTTGTATGTTGGGTTCAGATTTGACCTCTATACTTTTTGCCATCTACATGAAACTGCTGGAGAATATACTGTATATTCTTTCTCTTTCATCAGTATGTTCATGCTAATTAGCCTTTCTCTCATATTTTTAATAAGGCATGGGCATTCCAAATTAGTGCTTAAGTCAGATTAGATGAAAGTAAACAAAAGGAAAGCAATAGTTAGGAAGAAAACAGTAGGAAGTCTACCAACTCAGACAGAGGGTATTACCTATTCTGAATACAGTATACTGGATATTCAGGGTTTAGCTGTAGGTGGTGGTGGTGGTGGTGGTGGTAGCAGGAAGAAGAAGAAGAAGAAGAAGAAGAAGAAGAAGAAGAAGAAGAAGAAGAAGAAGAAGAAGAAGAAGAAGAAGAAGAAGAAGAAGAAGAAGAAGAAGAAGAAGAAGAAGAAGAAGAAGAAGAAGAAGAAGAAGAAGAATTTCAAATGAACATTATAAGTAAACTTCTTTGTGTGTTACAGTTTCCAACTTGATCCTCACTATTTGGGTTATAAAAAGAGGGAGGGGAGGGCTATTTTTGTTTTTGTTATAAGGTCCACAGTCCAAAAGAAAGAATCAATCTCTCTATTTCATGGTTCTGAATATGATCCATCCCTTCTCTAGGTATTGTTTTTAAAGTAAAAAACAAGAGGTATGAAAGATGCTACCTTTTATGAAAAAAATGTATAAACATGGATATAGAATTGGATTGTGATTGTACAGATCTCTAAACCAACCTTCCCCCAAAATAGACAGCTAAATGAAACTTTGGTAATTCATGAACATGAAGGCAGTAGCAGAGAACTATCTATACATTATTACATCTTCAGACCTACTTCCCAGGTTCTGCTCTTGGGAACTTTGGGGACCAAGATGATTATTGAGTTGCTATAGAAACAAGTGGGATTTTAAAGATCAAGAGGCTAATTAACTTATGTCCCAACTGGGTTACAAGAATTAAGTGATACTGTTGCATACCTATAGCATTTTACTGATAGGTATTCCCCTGCAGAAGCTGTAGCCTCCAATATGCAAGATGACCCCCATCAATTATGGAAACACATTTAAATTAAAAAAAAAAAAAAGACTCAGAAATTGTGTCAATGAAAGAACGTTTTGGAATAAATAAATACATTGATAGGTGTTTCACATTTCTTTGAAATCAATCATAACTTATCTACACTTCAGAATGTATGGGATTCTTATAAGGATTGCATGCAAGGTTATGTTATTGCTTATGCCTCTAACAGAAAGCAACAAAAAAATATTAAGCATCAAACTTTGGTTAAAGAAAAACTGTTAAATTATGCGAAAGAACCCATAGAACAGGCCAAGCTATAGTTAGGGGATTTCTATGCTAAGAAGATAGAATTTTCATTGAGCAGATTAAAATTTAATTGTTGTACACTGCCCAGAGTCACTTTTTGTGAGATGGGCAGCTATATAAATTTGATAGATAAATAAAAAATAAATAAATAAAATTGAAGCATTGAATGTCTGGTGGAAACCTGGGAAATGGCTAGTACATCATTCGAAGCAACAAAATCAGCAGAGTTTAATTTCTGACATAGTTACTGAGGGTAGCCAGACTGTTTTTGATTCTGCTGCTATTAATAATCAGTTTTTAGTTTTTTACAAGTCAGTTTATAATTTGGATGACGAGAGGGACCATCATAAGATAAATCAAGTGCTGAGTCAGGTGGATATTCAACTGTTATCATTAGATAACAGTGATATCCTGAAAGCTCCTCTGTCATTGCAGGAACTATTAGATTCTATTCAATTGTTGTACAATGGAAAAGCTCCTGGCTCAGATGGTTTTTTGGTGGAATGGTACAAGGCATTTATAGGTCTTGTTGATTCCCATACTTTTGGAGGTATATAATTAATCTTTTAAGGATGGCAAATTGTCATCATCATTCTATGAGGCATGTATTAGAATGATTTTAAAACCAGGTAAGGATCCTAAATTTTGTGCTGTTATAGACCTATTTCATTGATTAATGTGGATACCAAGATCTTAACTACCATACTGTCTAGATGTTTGCAGAAAGTCTAACCAGATATAATTCATCCCTCCCAGTCTGGGTTTATCAAAAATTGTCAGGCTTCGAATAATTTACAGTTATTAGTTGATATAATGGCATAGCCAAGAATAGAATGAACTCAGCAGTATTAGTATCTTTAGATTCAGAAAAAGCCTTGATTTGGTCTGGATTAAATTCTTGAAGCAGAATTTAAGAGGTAATGATAAGAGATGGTTTTCCAGAAGATTTTGTCCAGACTATTTTCCATTATAATGTGATACACGGCTGAATTGTCCACTTTCTCCCTTGCTATTTAATTTGATTTGTGAACTTTGGGCCACCACGGTAAGACAATCTTTAGATACTAAGGGTGTTACACTGGCAGGGTGTCAGTATAAATTTTTCCTGTATACTGATTATATTTTGGCAACTTTTGATCAATACTGTACTTATTTGCCTAATTTTATAAAGATTGTGCAGTATTTTTGAAAGTATTCTGGTTATAAGATAAATTAGGATAAATCTTGTTTGTTTCCCTGGGCCCTATTGCAGTATATCAATACAGTTATGTAAAGAGATCGAATCAGTTATTTTTTACTGATTATATTAAATATTTGGGGCTTAATATACCCAAAAATATTTCTAAATATGTGGAAATAAATATGTTGAAACTTTCAGAAAGAATTGAATTCAATTTTAATAGATTGCTTAAAATTCTTTTTAGCCTGTGGGACAAAGTTAATGTTATTAAAATGAATATTGTTGCTTGTTTGATTTATGCTGTTAGAGGGATTCCTATGTTAATATTGAATAAGTATTTCCAGATTTGGCTTTCTGGTCTCTGCATTCATCTTGCCCTCCCACAATAACTGCATTTTTTTTCCCCTCCAACTTAAGCCTTCATTTATTTCGGGAGATACAGCAATAGTAAAAGGGAAAGTGCAAGTGCAGGAGATTTAATGAATTTAGACATGAATAATTAAAAGGCTAACCAATATAGATGGTTAGCATACTAAACAATAGCCACTCTCTATCTATGTCTCTATCTCCCCTCCCCTCCCCTCCCCCTCCCCCTCCTCCTCCTTCTTCTTCTTCCTCCTCCTCCTCCTTCTCCTCCTCCTTTCCAAAAACATTTTCTAAAATGGCACAAAGATCAGTAGAAATTTATTTCCTCATTCCTGTGCCTGGCAATGTACACACCATGGATCATAGAGATAATTTTGTTGCATACTTTTTAAAGTTACTGTTTCTTTAAGACATTGTAGAGGAGTATGGAGATAAACGTGAAGAAGGAATGCAAGAATGGTTAAGTAAACATCATCTTAGCCCTAGGAAAGAAGAGGGGGTGAGAAAGAAAGTCAAGATAATCCCTCCTTATTTTTCTTTGATATAAGAGGGGAAAATCTGTTGGGCTTTAAAGATTCTGTTGTTCTCAGTTCTCTAAATCCCCTTACTTCCCAGACAGTTACACAGAATTTGTGGATGTTTTGGAGGAAGAAGAAGCAACTACATTGCCTTCTCACTGAGCATGTGACTGTACTATAAACCTGAAGCTGGGCCCCTAAATCCCAGCTAAAAGATAATATTTCATGTCTATGTAAGAGTTAGTCACTTTAAAGTAGTTTCAAAATGAAAATTTGAAGAAAGGATTCATTTGCCTGTTGTTCTCACCCACATCAGCCCCTGGTGCTCAGAGAATTATGGTGGCCAAGGGTGACGGCAGGTAGCAGGACTACGTTCCATGTAGCAAATTTGGCATAAGGCCAAGATTTTTCTTGGAAAGCTGCCTTTACTTCAGCCTATTTACCATTGGAACAATGGGATTCTATTTAAGTGGATTTTATTACTGATCTCCCCCCTACAGGGTTATAGGACCATTTTTGTGATAGTCAGTTAGTGTACTAAGATGGCTCATTTTATTCCTTGCGAGGGCCTTCCATCAGCTCAGAAAATTTTGCAACTTTTTCTAGGCCACATTTTAAGATAAGTACCTTATTAAATCATCTGATTTTGGGTTGTGGCTCTCAATTTGCATTCAAGGTTTGGATGACAATCTGGATGGCCAAGAACAAATTCAAATTCAGTTCTGGCAAATTAGACTGGAGATGTGGTCAGAAACCAACCAGGACCATGCTGTTCCATCTTTGACTCTGAAAGGGTCACTTTCCTCTGAGCTGAGCTGCTTCATAATTTGGAGGTAACCCTGGATGCACAACTCCTCCCATAGCCAGGATAGGCTTTGCATAAGTCCATATTATGCACCAATTAGGACCACTTCTAGATCAGAAAGCTGTGCTCATTGACACTCATGCCTTGGTCACATTCAGATAGTTTACATGGGATGGATGGATTAAAGGGGGCTACATGGGTCTGCCCTTGAAAACCACCCAGAATCTATAGCTGGTCCAGAAAGCAGCACCTTGAATAGATAAGGTTTACCCAAGTACCACCTCTGCTGGTTGTCCTTTGGTTTCCAGGTGCAGTTCAAAGTGGAGGTAGTCATCTTCAAAATGTATGTGGCTTGGAACCTAGATATCTGCAGGACTGCCCTTTCCTACTAGTATCTAAAGCTTAGCTCTCTCTGAGTTGTATCCTTCAGACCCCTTCATGGAAGTGAAAGGAACATTGCTATTGCTAAATGAAACTAAACTGCTTAAATATTTCCAAATACAACTTAAAGGGGAAAAAATCCTCTCGTCTAATTTCTTTGTTGAAAAAGAATTCCCTTATGTGACCTCCTTTTTTTTTACTTTTAGCTAAAGTTTGTACTAAGGAACTTTTACTGATAGTGAACGTTCTGGTCAATGACACAGGATGGTTAGGTTCATACAACTATTTATAAATTACCTAATTATAAAACTCTTTTGATTTTATTTTGGGTATGTGTTTTGTTATTATTATTATGTTGTTTAAGGTTGTGATCCTCACTCACAAAGGGCACATTCTAATTTAGAGAAAATATTAGCCTTGATCCATTATTAGCAAAAGTCCTAATTTAAATAAATATGTCTGTTTATTTGCTATAAGATCTGTACTTACTGTATATAATAGGCTGTGCATGCTTCAGAAATGATTCAGAAGTAGTGCTCTGGACCTTACTCAGGAACAACACTTCTCTGCTATTTATTAAAGTAGCCTGATTTTTTCTTTCCAGGCTTCTGCACAAGCCTGAGAAATAGTGTCTGTCCTTTAAGAATCCATTAACTTTAATGAGTGGATTTCTTAAAACAGCATCAGTTTTCCCCCTTTACACTCATGCAAAAATCTAAAGGGAGGGGGAGAGAATCAGGGTGTTTAATTAATAGCAGAGAGATGTTGCAGTCCTGGAAGATTCAAAGCATTCCTTCTGAACCATTTTTGAACTGTGCACAGCCCCACTATTTAACTGTAACAAACTCCAACTTGTTATGGGATTTTTGGAGAAATTCTCTGTGGTAAGAGCCCAGATCACAAATAAAACTATCACCATAGGTGATTTTATTTTTAATGTGTCTTTCAGTGGTGACTTGTTCTAGTTTGCAGCTGCACACAAATAAATTAGCAAAAGGGGAGCAATGTGTCTGATTATGCTTTTTTGTTAGCAATGACCCTAACAATTGGTGCTAGGGTGGCAGTAATGTATGGACAGTTTTCGTCTGAATGTCAATTGCTTAGAGATTTCCTTTGAAGCTTGAATGCCAAAGACAATTGCTATTGTAAGTTTAACAGCTCACAATTAAATTGAACACTCTGGATGTGTTAGAAAGATTAGGACCAAAATACATAGATTTAAGTCAGCATATACAGGGAGACTATGTTACATCCTAAGATGATGGGACATTCTAGGTGGCTGACTTTAGACATTTTGATCACATAAAAAATCCTCTAGGATTAGGATTAATAAAATCCAGCATTTTGTTCCTGCAATATAAGTACAAGATCTCTCTTGACAGCTAATGATTCCCAAAGAATCTGAAATCCTTCAGCTTCTCCTTGTTTAAAAGGCCTTTGAGATGGCTGGCCAATTCTCAGTGTGTGCGCACAGGGTTGTGCATGTTTGCAGATGGAAGCCTTTTTCTCTCTCATTGGCTTTTCATGGAGTTTCTAGCTGTGTTCAATAGCAAAATTGATTCTAATTGCATCTCAGCAGGTGACATAATTTAACCTGAGGCAAAAGCAATTGTTTTTATTCAAAATTATGCACACTCTCTGACTGATGTTTTTTAAAAGATATAATTGAATACCGAAAAAGCAAATGGATTTTTCTCCCTTCTGCAATAGTATGAATAGTTACGTTGCAAGAAACATTTTAGCTAGCAATATACAAAAAGGTTTGTTTTAAGCCAAAACAACAACAACCACAACAAACACCACTCCCAACACCCCATCTGCAAATATATTAGATTCATACATTTACCACTTTCTATGAATGCAACCTGTTCTGTGGCACAATACCCATTAAATATGAATAATCATATTTTTTCCTTGGATGTTTTATATTGTCAAACATCTGGTAAATAAGAAATGGATAGCATAGGGAACGTAATCATAGACTCTACACAATCATTATGCTTTCTTTCTAGTGTCTTATCTCATTAGAATCCTTAGCATGTGCTCATTGTCTTCTTGCATACTGAAGCAAAATAAGAAATAGCAGAGAAGTCGATTAGCATTTACAGAACCATTTGTCAACAAGAACTTCAATATAATATTTTCCATGCCACCTGTTGGGATGCTATCCAATCTGGTTGATAAGCAAGTTGGCAAGAATCTTACAGATCACACACAGACACACACACACACAAAGGACTGTAAACAAAACAAAACAGACAACTCTGAATTTTGTTTGCCTTTGGATTTGAGTTGAGCTAAGTCCTTGAGACCTGACCTTCTCTTTCCTGAAATGACAGGTTTTTCCATGCTGCCTTCTCCTTTTACCCTCCTTCCATTCTTGTCAGTCATATTAATAGCTGCATCAGGTTGAGATAATGTAGGCAGGGGTGTACATTATTTATTCATAAATTGAAAAGATGCTAACGTTTATAGGCAAAGGGATGAGAGGACAGAGTTCTAGCATGTAAAGCACTGGCTAAGATTTCACAACACATGACATTTTGATTTTTCTGTTCATTATTTCTTTTATTTGTATGGGTTTGCTAGAAAATTCCACAAGTTTAGCAGAGGAATAAGCCCTTCTATTCCTTATGACTTATATTATTTCTCAAATAGTCCTCAGTTGTTGTTTAATAAACTCAGACCAAACTGAGAACACTGAAAGATGTTCTCTGGCTTCCCCATTCTGAATCTGGCTTCCCAATTTGTAAGCCTCAGTTAGAATTATTAGAACTCTTTATTTTGTAGGGGTTTTGTGGGACTATTTCCATGGTAGTATACAGAAAGAATCTTCTGCTTTTAACAAATCCTGTTCATACCTAACCGTCTTATGAAAGAGTTGTTCTATCTGGTATTTTCTCCATTTACAAAATAAGCAAACACAAATCCAAAAACACCTATCAAGATGCTGAATGGTTTTGACAGATATATAGATAAAGGCATATACAATAGGTGAATGAATAATCTTCAAGACTGATGTTATCCCACTTAAACTATTGGGCATTATGTGCTATAGCTTCATAACTGCCAAACTCCATCTTGATTGTGAATCAAAGATGAAGTAGCGTGAAAAAAGGAAAAAGCAAGGAAGGATGCACATAACATTCCTTATGTTTGCTTTCAATTTATAAACAGCAAGAATAAAGTAGTTCATTAAAGGGATCATTCATTTTACACTGAATATACAGTTTATTGCACCTAAAAAGAGAAAAAAGTAAATATGGACTTGCAAAAGAAAAGTGTCCAAAAGATTTGTGTAAATTCTGTCTAAATCTTTAATAGAAATTTGACATTACAACAAGAAGTCATGTAAGGTTTATGTTGGCTTGTTGACCGTAATTGCCTGACTTCCTCTAAACATAGCACCTTTGGAATCACATGCTGTAAAGAATGTATCAACACCATTATGGTCACCAGTCACATAATTTATAGCATTCACGTCCCATTTTAGTGTTTGTTGAGACAGAATTTACCTTCACTGTAAGGTCAGGAATTTTATTAAAAACCTCCAGGGGAAACTATAGCAAAATGTGGCAGACAGTAGAGAGGAAACTGTAAATAGAAAATCTGGGGTGGAGGCTGTTCATTTTCTTTTTCTTGCTGCTGATATATGTGATAGATTACTTCAACAACATTTCACACAGATCATCTTAAGGCTATAAAAATCAACAAAATGAATAAGGGGAAAAAAAGATATCTAGGATATTGTCTTTCTACTGAACTTTTTTTTTTTTTTTTTAGTGGTCCATATTTTTCCTGTCTAGTTGCTTAGTTATTTCTTTACTACAAGAAGAAATGCAGATATCAATGATATTTTCAGAGACACAGCAAGGGTCTTATAAAATATATGAAATTCATAAAAGTTGAAAGGATATAAATTCTGGCACTCTTATGGCCAACAGATTTTATAGTTTAGCACCTGCTTCATAACCTACATGAAGTATTATAATGTATGGACACGTTATGTAACATATGTATAAAATGAAAAAGGCATCAAATGGTAATGAAATGAAATGTTTATTGAAACTAATTCATGGAAGTCTAAGAAATATGACTGTTCCCAACAGGTATAATTGTGATTAATCATAGAATTCTCTACTTTATTCTAGCAAGCTAAAAAGGTATCTTGATCATTCTTAATTCAGCTGTTTTACCCCTTTGCTGGAAAATAGCTTTTTTCAGATCAACACTTCCAGGCTTTCATCCCATTTGATTTGAAATAACTAATCAATTTAAAGGAGAAGGAACAGAAGCAGGAACATGACTGAGTGCTTATAAAATTCATATCTTTCCTGTACTCTTTTCTTCTTCCATTTTTACCACACAACAAAGCATGATTTTATTTTTATCTTTCAAATGTATATATCACCTTGCAAACTAAAGTTTTCCCATCCTAAGTGCCTTCTAAAATGTACACAGGAAGGACAGGTTTCATATAATCTTGAGGTTATGACTTTTTAAAAGCCATGAGGGGCTTTTAAAAATGCCTGTGTCCTTATCAGAAAGTGAACATTTACAGAATTAGAGAAATTTCAAAAGCATTTTTCAGTATCACATGGGAAGCTGCTATTGAGATCTCTGCAATAAAAGCTCCACCAACCACATAGATGCACTTGAGTGGATAGAAAGAAACTTCTCTAATAGGGCTGTGATTTGCACAAAATGTGCTCTCCTTCTGTTCTCTTTCTCCACTATTCTTTGAAAACATTCACAACAATCTGTTCACGCAGTAGCCTTTTTTTTTTTTTTTAATGCAAACAGTTCTGCTGATATTTTGCCTGTTCAAGGCTGTTCTTTGGGGTTGTAGGAACTCGGGTGCCGCAAATGTTCCCGTTATGCAATGGCCCTGTTTAAAAAAAGAAGTCTTATGTCTAGAGGCATCGGCAAAATCTGTCACTTTCCTCAAATGCTAAAATAAGTGTTACAATGGTGAAATGCAATCTTCCTATATATGTGCAATATGTACAGAAGGGGCAGATCTCATGCCACGATGGTGAAACACTTGTTTCATCATTTCTCCAACCCCAACCCCCCATGCCAGGGACGTCTCATTCTATGATGTTATAATAATAATAGAGAGGTGCTCTTAATTGCAACGAAGGCTGCTGTGACATTGCAAGATGAGCACAATTATTGCATGGTGAACTGAGCCTGCTGGAGCTATGTATCATGAAGTGAGTTGAGGCTATTGTATCACAACAGGACATTGCCAGAAGTAGCATACAGCAAAGTTGTTAATATGGCACAAAAACAGGAGGCAATTTGGCCAGTGAGAAACAGCAAAGGGAGTGACTCATTAAATAGAATTTTAAGACTTTCTTCCACTATGACATTCTCAGTTCAAGTGACACTCTTCATATGTAGTATTAGATAATGAGATTGCAAGTGGTAGGCAGCATAGAACAAGTGTCTTATTCCACTAGCTTCCAGCTACTAGGGTAAGGAATAGCTAGTATGGATATGTTGGCAATAGCTCTCAGTATTGTTATACTGAAGCAAGCTTTCCTGCACGCTGCCACAGCTACGTGAACCAGCAAACAAAACATGTCAAATTTTATTTCTGGGTTTTAAGAGAGAATCAGTATATTAATAAAGTCAGAAATCTAATATAAATAGCAAAGCTTGCCATCCAAGCACTTGTGCCTGTGAGCAACTTTGAACTGAAAGGAAGGCCAATTCCAAATAATAAGTTTAGGATTGGAGTAGCAAGAAAATATTTCAGAGATTTACTCATCTACTTCTCTTTTCTATGAAAGGGATTAAGAGATTCATTTTTAATGTAGGACCTCCAAAACTGATGTCTAGTGTTATGATTCCAGTGATCTCCAACCATTCGATTGTTTTGCTTTAGCATAATTATCACACCTATTTACTTTCTCCCTACATTTTCCAGACAGGCTACAATGATTGGCCATTGCCTCATAGAAAAGTGCAATTTGTTTTGTCATTATGGATATAATTATCCATAGAATACAAACCATTAGAGCTGAAATCCACCATATATAACCTCAAAGTGGGAA
This sequence comes from Python bivittatus, assembly GCF_059951505.1. Lineage (NCBI taxonomy): Eukaryota > Metazoa > Chordata > Lepidosauria > Squamata > Pythonidae > Python > Python bivittatus. Next base: position 17,425,990 of record NW_028277035.1, read on the forward strand.
AAACAAAACAAAACAAAAAAATCATGCAAAAGAATGTCCATTCCATGACTGAAATGTTTCTTGATTTTGTAGACTCTAAATTAATCTTTGGGATAGGAGAGAAGGGGGAAATGGGGTGAAGTTTAATATTTTACATTGCCTCTTTCTTACCTAGTAATTTGTTTAGTCCATCCATTTAATCTAAATTAAAAATATTTGCCTATTTTCCTTTAGAAGCAGCCTTGCTTTTGCCCATATTTTTTCTATAGGGCATCTACTACCTATGGTGATATAGAGCATTCCACATTATCATTTTTTTATTTTTTTTATCTGCACTCAGTCATTGCTGACCCTGCAGTGACTGCTTGGACGAGTCCTTGCAGTTTTCAAGGCAACTGTTTTTCGGAAGTGGTTTGCCAGAGCCTCCTTCCTAGGGCAGAGCCCAGCTGGTGAGCGCAGGAGGCGGGGTTATTATGGCTTTTGATAGAAGTAGTGTAGATGCATAACCTAACACCCAGTGCTGTGACCCTGGAGTTGAGACAACCAGCAGAAAGTCAGTGGAACAAAAATAAGCACCAATGTTTATGGTACATGTTGATAGCATCAGGAAGGATGCCACAATTATGAAAAGTAACAGTAAGGTCAATCAAATAGCTTATGTGAAAGATTTCAGGAGGAATAACACTGGTCATTACATTACCCCCTTATCTTTCTCTTATCTATCTGTTTCAATGTTGTAGCCAATGTATATAATGTAGGGGGTGGGTTTGCTCAGGGCTCTCTCCTGCAGTCTGCCAGCAGGGAGCCCAGTGACTCACTGTAAGTATTTTCCAATAAAGTATACTTTGTTGTGTCTATCTCCAAATGCTTTGGTTGTGCTTTTAGTGAGTGTTCCCCTCACAACTTACCTAAACTTTATGCAATAATCACTAGCTGTGTTTTATTTAAGTATTTTGGCTGTTTTACCTTTTTCTTTCATTGTTTCAGATGAACCTCCTAAGGACTATAATAAAAATGTTAATTCCTCCCTCAATGGGAAAGGCATCTCAACTGCAACCCTAGGTTCCCTGAGTCATGCTATCTTATATAGATAGGTATCACAACCATTACAGTGTAGCAGCCTTCTTTTGTCTGTGTACTGATACAAGAAACCTAACACTGTGTCAGAGAAGATCTTTTATTTGCCTAAAATAGATTCTTCCAAGTTGATGGAAACTTATCCTAAACATATTGTTGTTGTTGTTGTTCAGTCGTTAAGTCATGTCCGACTCTTCGTGACCCCATGAACCATATTGCGCCAGGCCTTCCTGTCCTTCACTGCCTCCCTGAGTTTGCTCACTTTCATGCTCATTGCTTCAGTGATGCTATCTAACCATCTCATCCTCTGCCATCCTCTTCTCCTTTTGCCTTCAATCTTTCCCAGCATCAGGGTCTTTTCCAAAGACTCCTCTCTTCACATTAGGTGACCAAAGTATCTGAGCTTGAGCTTCATTATCAGTCCTTCCAATGAGCAATCAGGGTTGATTTCCTTTAAGATTGACTGGTTTGACCTCCTAGCAGTCCAGGGGACTCTCAAGAGTCTTCTCCAGCACCACAGTTCAAAGGCATCAATTCTTCGGCGCTCAGCCTTCTTTATGGTCCAGCTCTCACAGCCATACATTACTACTGGAAAAACCATAGCTTTGACTATGCGGATCTTTGTCGGCAAGGTGACGTCTCTGCTTTTTAATATGCTATCTAGGCTTGCCATAGCTTTCCTCCCAAGGAGCAAGCGTCTTTTAATTTCATGGCTGCAGTCTCCGTCTGCGGTGATCTTGGAGCCCAAATAAATGAAGTCTGTTACTGCTTCCATTTCTACCCCTTCTATTTGCCAGGAATTGATGGGTCCAGATGCCATGATCTTAGTTTTTTTTAATGTTGAGTTTCAAGCCAGCTTTCGCACTCTCCTCCTTCACCCTCATCAAGAGGCCCTTTAGTTCTTCTTCACTTTCTGCCATTAGGGTGGTATCGTCTGCATATCTGAGGTTATTGATGATTCTCCCTGCAATCTTAATTCCGGCTTGTGATTCTTCCAACCTGGCATTTCTCATGATGTACTCTGCATATAGGTTAAATAAGCAGGGTGACAGTATACAGCCTTGTCGTACTCCTTTCCCTATTTTGAACCAATCGGTTATTCCGTGACTGGTTCAAACTGTTGCTTCTTGGCCCGCATACAGATTTCTCAGGAGACAGGTAAGATGGTCTCGTACCCCCATCTCTTTAAGAATTTGCCAGAGTTTGTTGTGATCCACACAATCGAAGGCTTTTGCATAGTCAATGAAGCAGAAGTAGATGTTTTTCTGGAACTCTCGTGCTTTCTCCATGATCCAGCGAATGTTGGCAATTTGATCTCTAGTTCCTCTGCCTCTTCGAAACCCAGCTTGTACATCCGGTAGTTCTCGGTTCACGTACTGCTGAAGCCTAGCTTGTAGGATTTTGAGCATAACCTTGCTAGCATGTGAAATGAGTGCAATTGTGCGATAGTTTGAGCATTCTTTGGCATTGCCCTTCTTTGGAATTGGAACGTAAACTGACCTTTTCCAATCCTGTGGCCACTGTTGCGTTTTCCAAACTTGCTGGCATATTGAGTGCAGCACTTTAACAGCATCTTCTTTTAGTATTTTAAATAACTCAGCTGGAATACTGTCATCTCCACTAGCTTTGTTGTTAGCAATGCTTCCTAAGGCCCACTTGACTTCACTCTCTAGGATGTCTGGCTCAAGGTCTGTGACCACACCAGCATGGACATCAGGGACATTAAGATCTTTCTTGTATAGTTCTTCTGTGTATTCTTGCCACCTCTTCTTAATCTCTTCTGCTTCTGTTAGGTCCCTGCCTTTGTTGTCCTTTATCATGCCCATCTTTGCACTAAACATTCCTTTCATATCTCCAATTTTCTTGAAGAGATCTCTAGTCTTCCCCATTCTATTGTTTTCCTCAATTTCTTTGCACTGTTCATTTAAGAAGGTCTTCTTATCTCTCCTTGCTATTCTCTGGAAATCTGCATTCAGTTGCTTATATCTTTCCCTCTCACCCTTGCTTTTCACATTCCTTCTTTCCACAGCTATTTGTAATGCCTCATCAGACAGCCATTTTGCTTTCTTGCATTTCTTTTTCCTTGGGATGGTTTTAGTTGCTGCCTCCTGTACAATGTTACAGACCTCCGTCCATAGTTCTTCAGGCACTCTGTCTACCAAATCTAACCCTCTAAATCTATTCATCACCTTCACTGTGTACTCACAAGGAATATGATCTAAGTCATACCTGAGTGGTCTACTGGTTTTCCCTACATTCTTCAATTTAAGCCTAAATTTTGCAGTAAGAAGCTCATGATCTGACCCACAGTCAGCTCCTGGTCTTGTTTTTGCTGTCTGTATAGAGCTTCTCCATCTTTGGCTGCAAAGTATGTAATCAATCTGGTTTCGGTATTGACCATCTGGTGATGTCCATGTGTAGAGTCGTCTCTTGTGTTGTTGGAAAAGAGTGTTTGCTATGACTAGCTTGTTCTCTTGACAGAATTTTATTAGCCTTTGCCCTGCTTCATTTTGTGCTCCAAGGCCAAACTTGCCTGTTATTCCGATTACTCCTTGACTTCCTACTTTAGCATTCCAATCCCCTATGATGAAAAGGACATCTTTTTTTGGTGCTAGTTCTAAAAAGTGTTGTAGGTCTTCATAGAACTGGTCAACTTCAGCTTCTTCGGGATCAGTGGTTGGGGCATAGACTTGGATTACTGTGATGTTGAATGGTTTGCCTTGCATACGCACTGAGATCATTCTGTCGTTTTTGAGGTTGTACCCCATTACTGCCTTTCCCACTCTCTTATTGACTATGAGTGCAACTCCATTTCTTCTAAGGGTTTCTTGGCCACAGTAGTAGATATAATGGTCACCTGAATTAAATTCACCCATTCCCATCCATTTCAATTCACTGATTCCCAAGATGTCGACGTTCAATCTTGTCATCTCATGTTTGACCACATCCAGCTTGCCTTGGTTCATAGATCTTACATTCCAGGTACCTATACAATATTGTTCTTTACAGCATCGGACCTTCTTTTCGCTTCCAGATACATCCACAGCTGAACGTCCTTTCGGCTTTGGCCCAGCCGCTTCACTCTTTCTGGGGCTACTTGGAAATGCCCTCCGCTCTTCCCCAGTAGCATATTGGACACCTTCCGACCTGAGGGGCTCATCTTCCGGTGTCATATCTTTTAGCTTTCTAACATTGTCCATGGGGTTTTCTTGGCAAGGATACTGGAGTTGGTTGCCATTTCCTTCTCCAGTGGACCACATTTTGTCAGAACTCTCTGTCATGACCTGTCCATCTTGGGTGGCCCTGCACGGTATAGCTCATGGCTTCACTGAGTTACGCAAGCCCCTGAGTTACGCCACGACAAGGCAGTAATCCATGAAGGAGAAACATATTGTACAGTAAGGTATTCAGAACTTTCTTTTTTATTGAAATTAACAGGTACAAAGATTAAAAAAAATAATATAAACTAATAAAAATATAAAAAAAGAAAAAAGAAAAAATGAAGAGAAAAAGAAAAATAACAGTAATAAAGAAAAAAGATATATAAAGAAATGACTTCCCTTTCATCAAGACAAGTACAAACAATATCAGTAACTTATCACCTTTGCTGATATGACAACAAAAGGTCTCTTCTTACCATATCTCACTTCTTATCTATAAACAAATTATAAAGTCTCATCATTCAGTTCTAATCGGCAAAAATCCATTAAGAATTACCAGAAATAACAAGATGCATACATACATACATACATACATACATACATATTAACCTTAATCAGATAAACCAGTTTTATTATGTATTGTCGAAGGCTTTCATGGCTGAAATACGATGGCTGGTGTGGGTCTTCCGGGCTGTGTGGCCGTGTTCTGGAAGTTTTGTTTCCTAACGTTTTGCCAGCATCTGTGACCGGCATTACAGAAAACCCACCCACACAGACCGGTACCTACACAAAAACTCCAACCACCACCCATGGCAGAAAAGAGGCATTATCAAAACCCTGATGGATCATGCCAGTCAGATCTGTGAAACACAATTCCTAAACCCTGAACTTAACCATCTTAATTGGGTCCTACAAGCGAATGGCTACTCCAAGAACAAAATAAATAGAGCCATCAAACCAAGAAAACAACATGGGACTGAAGAAGAAAAACAGCCACCCACCAACAAAGTATTTCTGCCCTACATCAAAGGGGTCACAGACCGCGTGGGAAAACTGATAGAAAAACACAACTTCCAAACAATCTTCAGACCCACCAGAAAAATACAGCAAATGCTAAAATCAGCAAAAGACAAAAGGGATCCCCTCACCGCCACAGGAGTATACCGCATACCATGCAGCTATGGACAACTATACATCGGGACCACAAAACGCAGCATCCATACCAGGATAAAAGAACACGAAAGACATAGCAGACTACAGCAACCAGAAAAATCTTCAGTAGCTGAACATGCTCTCAAGCACATTGGACACAAAATCCTATTTGAAAACACAGAGATATTGGACAACACCAACAGCCACTATACCAGGCTATACCAGGAAGCCATTGAGATTCACAAACACCAGCACAGTTTCAATAAAAAAGAGGAAAGTCTAAAAATCAACAAAACCTGGCTACCATCCTGAAAAATACAGCCTGCAAAAGGTCAACGAACTCAGCTCAACCACCAGGATGCGTGAAGAATTCACACAATGAACATGCTAATCACCCTCAGCAGCCACTCGTTAGCAACTCAATGGAAAAAAACCCTGCCTAATCCCCAGGAAGATACACACAGATTATGACACCAAAACAAGCAGCCAATTGTTAACCCAACCCCCCCCCCCCACACACACACACACACCCTTCAGGCACCCTCGCTGATCTCTATAAATACCTGCAACAGGGTCACATCATCCTGGGCACAGAGAGAACTGCTCCTGTCTGTGCTCCTGTCCTCTGAAGATGCCGGTCACAGATGCTGGCAAAATGTTAGGAAATAAAACTTCCAGAACACGGCCACACAGCCCGGAAGACCCACACCAGCCACAGTTTTATATTCTTTTCCTTTATTTTTAACACAATAACTTATCACTTTCTTTAAAAATACACCAAAAGATATCTTCTTCCCATATCTTATCTATAAACAAATCTTTAAAGACTCATCATTCAGTCCTAGTCAAGAAAAGTCCATTAACAGCTGCCAGAAACAACATGTATATTTAACTTTGATCAAATAAACTAACTTTGTATTCCTTTTGTTTACTTTTAAGAATCTTGATCTTAAATAGTGTCCCAAAAGTTGATTTCTTATCATTTTCTCTTTGTCTCTTCTCAGAAATTCCTTCATAGGTTTTACACACCTCTTTTGTAAAACCAAGATAAGAAAGGTATGCAAGTCACTTTTCTGATTTATTATTTGTATGTCTCTTTTAATTATTAAGACATCAGCCAGTTTCATTTGTAAATCCAGTATAACATCTTTTTCCATATCATTCTTGTAGCCTGACATTTTAAAATCCACTTTCAGATGCACATTTGAATCAGCCTCAGTCTCTGTTTTGTCCAGTAAAATCTGTCCCTCTTCTATAATTTCTTTAAATCCATTTTTATAATAGCAGACAAGCTTAAGAGTAATTTCTGAGTGCATTGTTCCCAAATATCCTTGAATTCTTCCAAAGTGAGATATTTTTGCTCCATTCTGTAAGGGTCTCTTCTCCTTTAATTATAATCTTTAGTTCTTTCTTGTTCCCTCTAGTGTCCACCATTCAAAGTCCCCTCTTATAATTTTTCCCCCTTAATCAACAACACTTTCCCATAGGAAGGTTTCTTACAGTTAGTTTCAAAATCCATATAACATTTTAAACAACCCACAGGAAAGATTCTTGTAATTGATTTCAAAATCTTATTTCAAGTTCCTATGGCCCCTTGATCTGTTTATAACTTTCAGAAATCAACGTTCTAGTCACCCTTTTGCTGTTTATATATATATATATATATATATATATATATATATATATATCTATCTCTCTCATTAAACTTGCATGAAACTTCTTTCATCAAGGATAGAAGGAAACTCACCCAGTGTAATGAAACTTACCTTTCTGAAGATTCTTAATATCCAAAAGATCATTAACAAGCAATTTCCAGAAGTGATTAAGAAAGCAAGTATGTGAAGCCAGCGTCCTTTTGAAGGCTGTGAACCACAGCTTGGGCAGAGATGACTTTCCCTCAGCTCCCAGAGCCCTAAAACCCATCAGAGACTACTGTCTTATGGTCTCCTTGTGGGGAGCCACTGTATGGAGTGCTTGTAGGCTCTCCTGGTCCTCTCCTTTCTTCAGAGAGGAATTCCGAGGAACCGATCCATTTGCCAGCTCCTTGTTCTGCCACGGTTGTTGGCTTCACTCTCTCAGAGCTGCCACTGCTTCCCCAGAAGAGTCCAACTATTCAGAACTTTCAAGAGGGACTCCATCAGAATCCTAAGTGAGGTAGACTTCAAAGTGATTCCATGAAGTGAAGCAGCACTCTGGTTTCATCAACCAAGCAGCCTTGCCACTTCACTGAATAGCAAAGACTTCTGTGCACAAAATGTGCAAAAGCCAGTGCCAGCCAGGTAGACTGGGCCCACCTTGACTTTATTTCAAAATAAAGTAATGTACATCTGTCAGATGAAACATCTTTTCAGAGAGGATTGTTCATGAACCACATATTCCTGTTATAAAGAATGAAGTCCAGCATATCAGAAAGACACCAATTTGACCTAAGCCATCAGACCATAACTCACGCAATCTAACTAACAGAGTTAATACCATCACCTATGACCTCATCTGGCATGAGTTGATATCTAGGTAAAAGCATACAATGTTGCTGTTTTCCTTTAAATGGTTTGAGTTCCAACTTTCATAATCTTTGAATTATTAAGTGATAGTTCTCTTTGGTTTTAAACAAGCTTAAAGTCACTTAATATTTTTGCTACTCTAAATTTAATTCCCAACATTAAACTGAAGCAATATTATCTTTTGTTCATACATATTGCAATTTTCTGTCCTAGGCACCATTCAGTTCAGGCAGTTCTTGCATAATGATGAGCTAAGTAGGGTTTCTCATGCCAGCTGAAATTCAAAATATGAAATAAATAGGCTTAACTAAAATATTTTTTTGTGTCTATCAAATTTAAAAAAAAAATGTCCAGGGTGGCTTACAATAGTGCATAATATCAATAAATTAAAGCCATCAAGAATATTGCTTACAATGGCTAAAAAATTAAATATCACACATTTGTTAATAATGCATCACAATTTTAAAGCATAGGGAAGCAAAAAAGTCTTTGGGTAGAAAGTAAAATACATTAATATAGAAGTTGAGCAACCTTCCCTGAAGATAATTGTTCCATTATTCACAACTGTAATAAACAATTTTGCCCTTCATGGTTTTGAGCTTGGGTATCTTCAGATGTCCATGGTCCCAGCAATCTCTACCAGTGAAATAAGATTTAGGTGGGAAATTTCCTTTGGGGCCCTTATGTCCAGGAATGCCATCTGCAGGAATCACAGGGGCAGATCTTCTTTACCACAGCTCCCCTTTTGTGGAAAAGCATCCCTCTGGACATCAGATTGGTCCAGTGCTTTTCTCTGGTTTGGTTTTGTTTTTTCAAAAGCTTCAAACCTGGGCTGTTTCAACAGACTTCTGAGATTTGATGGATAAATTCCCTGCAGCAGAATAGTTGTAGGGATAAGTGTTATCCCTGGTGCTTTTTTACTGACTATTATAATTTATTCTAATTTAATTGCATTACTGAAAGAGATATGGAAGCCTCTCAGTTGTGATTGGAGCAGCATGTAAACATAGATAGATAGATAGATAGATAGATAGATAGATAGATAGATAGATAGATAGATAGACAGACAGACAGACAGACAGACAGACAGACAGACAGACAGACTTTCCCATATAGCTCACTTCCAGTGGAATGAGGAAGATCTTAATGTACAGGCAGATTTAGGTAACAATGCACATGAATTAACCAAGTCTCAAACAGGTTGAATGTCAAAAGCATGTATTTTCAATTTAGATTAGGCTTAGAAATGAATAATGTGCCAAAATTTCCCTTGTGATTTCTCCCCTTTAAAAAAGGCATCTGTTTATCTTTGACAATGTCATCCAAATTTATCTTGGGGGTTGGTGATATATTTCTGAGCTTATTGTCAGTGGTGGTAAAGAATGTGCTGCTAAATTTACTATTTTTTTATTATATTTTGAGGCCTCTCCAATAGCCCAAGTATGTGTAGGAGTTCCCAGTCTTGGGATTTGATTGAATTATGAAAAACTAGGGGGCTAAAAACTGTGGGAAAGATGATTGCACAATATAAGACAAGAGGTTCCATCCCCTTGGCCACTTCATATCTAAGTGGGTACAAGAATACCATGCCCAATTATGAAAATTTAGTGGAAATCCCTCTGGGCAGAAATGTCAAAAGCATTAAAAAAAAAAAAAAGAAATACAATGCAATATCAACTTATGGGAGAAAATTCAGGATAATGGGATGTGCTTGTGGATGGATGGGTGGGTGCATGGTGCCCTGTTCAAAATATTTCAGAGGTCAGAATTAGAGCAATGTGTTTTCAACACACATTCCCAGTTTATGCTGAGTCGGATCCCAGGTAATCTTCACAAGCAGCCCCTACATAAGTTTGAGTGAAAATGACCTTGGGATCCCAACAGCATGCAGGTGCTTAAAGCATGTCTGCTAGGTTGAATCATTCTCTGAGTGTTCCTTCTGTATGCATAACTTGGATTTCATTTTTTTAAAAAAGAAATAATTGTTTTGTTATTGTTGCTTTGACACTGAGTGGCAATCCTTTTTAGAGCTTGTCAGCCAAATCTATTGCCATGTGACAGTCGTCCTCTCTGTAAGGTGGTTCCTTTCTGCCTGCTGACAGTAAGAGCTTCCAAGCTGACAGGACAGGCTTATGACTCTTTAAAGGGAAAAAAGAAATAAAGTTGGGGGAATGGAGGAACCTTTCTGTCAAAACAAAGGCATTCCTTTCAGCTGCTTTTTATTACACCTGACTGTAGACATGAAGTTTACACAGGAGAAGATTTTATTTGCACATGTCGTTTTGAAAACATGCAGCCACTTTGTAATCTAACAAAGTCTTCAATGCATGACTCTAAATAAAACCTTAAATAATGAAAATCCTTAATAAGTTAACTCCTGTCCGGAGACTGCTATTTTCAAACAATAATAATGTGCTGGTTGAAAATTGAGATTGAATATACAGCTAGATCATTTCAATTAAATTTCTAATCTAAAATGTTATTAAACTGGGGAAGTGAAATTAAGGGGTGGCTTTGTTTAGCCACTGCAAATGAATTTCTTCAACCATTTCTTTCCAAGGTGATCTTTTAAAGAAGATAGGGAACATTACTGGAACACTTCTTGCACTGAAACAGACACTTTTTACCAAAATCCTTTTTAGTTTATCAGTTCCCTAGTTAATAGCTTGTCAAGAAACCTTTTCAAAAGAACAGAAGATGAATGGTTTATATATGATCAAAGGAAATATCTAATTCTTATAAATAAGAAGGTTGCCTCTTGGATAGCTTTTCTGTCCCAACCCTGGACCAGGAGACCTTGCTCATGGTCATTCACACCTTGGTCATTTTCAGTTTGGATTACTGGAGTAAGCTTTCCATGGGGGTGTTGTTGAAAACTGCCCAGAAGCTACAAGTGGTTCAGAATGCAATGGCCCATGCAGTGTTGAGTGCCGCTAGGTTTGCCCATATTGCACCCCTGTTGCTTAAGCGGCATTGGTTCCCAGTTTTCTTCTGGGTTCAATTCAGGGTGACGGCTATCACCTTTAAAGTCTTACATGGAAGAGGACAGGTTTTCTGCAGGACTGCCTCTCCCTGAGAGTATCTGCACTTCCCACCAGAGCAGATAGGGTAAGCATGCTCCAGGTCCCTTCCCTTAAATATTGCTAACATTGCCATCCTGTGGGTCCTCAGAAGCATGTGTTTTCCATGCAGCCCCTGCCTTATGAAACACTTTCCCCCCTGAGATCTGACAGTCCCCCACCTTTTTAACCTTCCAGAGAGCACTTAAGACCTGGCTCTTCCCTCAAGCACTGAAATAGGATGAGGTCTGATTGAGATGAGAATGTGAGTTGCATCAGGGAAGTGCAGTTGTGGCACCAAGTTTTCCTGTGGGTTTTTTTTTAATGTTTTTTTTAATGTTTTTTTGTTTGAATTTTGTTTTGTTTTTTAATATTATGTACATATGTGTATGTGTGTGCATGTGTGTGTGTGTGTGTACACACACACACACACACACACACACACACATATATATATATATATATATATATATATATATATATATATATATATATTTGGTTGTAAGGTGCCCAGAACTGGATTTAAGATGGGCATCTATACAAATGTTTTATATAAAATAAAAACCTCCCCCCCACACACACACAAAATGTTGCTCCCAATATGAAATTCGTGGAGGATATGTTTATTGCTGTGAATTAAGTATGACAGGCTAATACCAGGCAATTCTATTAGTATATCTTTATTGCTTTCTTCAACCATATCTATGTTTTATTTGCATATGCTTTCTATGTCTGCATGTTGTTTCTTTTTAGACTGGAAGTTTTATTAATGTTAAAGTGTCTAAGGTATTAGTTTTCAGTGGTTATAACTATCATTACCCAAGCTGGCATTATCAGGGATTATGTGAATTGCATTAACATGTTTTAAAAGTCCTAGAGTCATCATACATTCTTGCAAACTCTGTGTACTTGTAAACTTTAAACACTCTTGGGAATTATATCTCAGATAATTCACAACATTTATGCTGGAGCAATGTAAAATACTGTGTAAGAGATGGTCAAAACTTTGTTTATCCTACCACTAGTCTCAGCCAATATTTTCCTTTCAAAAACATTGAGGCTAAAGTATGTCCTTATCACTTTTTTTTATGAGCTATATAGCCATGTCTTGCTCCTTTCAAACCTTAGTTTAAAGGTTGGTTTTAGATTATTTTGATTTACAGATTTATTTTGTTTTCTTCCAGAAACCTGCAGTTCCTGAATTCTACTGCTTTCTGGAAATTTCATCACCTACATCACAGTCTTGGTTCCTGTTATCTCAACCTCAACTGAACTCTAAGTCTTTTTCAAAATAATTCCCAGAGGCTTGAAGTTCCATTCACTTCAGCTATAATCAACAACATATTTTCTTCTTTAAAATCCCTACAAGAATTTTTGAATAATTATGCTTTTCATGGGCCTTCTATCACTCCACATTTATTAGCTAACCTAATCAGATTGTGACAGTCAGTGTGATTAAACATTTAGCTAAAGTTAATGTATAGCAGCACAACTAAGCCACCACCTTCTCAGTTATATTATATCCCTGCTCAGATATCACTTTCAGATCACATATACTGCAATGCACCAACAAATTTAAAATGTTGTATTCCTTCATATGATACCCGCTTTTTCTTGTTTTTGTGAAACAAATGAATCATGTATCCACTTTGGAAATTTATACCTATGATGACCTTCCAAGTGATTAATCCAGTTCTTAGCCTCCCCTTTCCTTCTGAACAATGAAGTTCCCAAAGATCTAATTTTTAAATAATAGATAGTAATTAGTTTTACAATATTAATATACATATCTACTGATCACACTATTCTTTTTCAAGGTAGCAACAACATGCAGAGAGTAGAAAATGAATAAGAAATACTAAGCCAAATAAATTAAAGCGTTTCTGTAAGAAAAAGAAAAAGAAAAAGCTGAAACTAGTTTATGACACTCTCCACTATACCTCCCTATAACTTTCTATCCATATAAGCCATCCTTACTTCCACAAGAAACATACAACACTTCATACACTGGCTTTTGTTTTCAAACTTCTCAACTCTCTCTCTCTTCCAGATTCTCGCCAACTTCATCCAACCTGAGCTTTTTGCTCTCTCCCTTCCTCTCAACCTGTTCACCATTTTTGTTCTAGAACTCAATCCTCATTCTTTCTCTCTATATGACTGTAGTGGCAAGGCAGAAGATTGGTGAGAAAGTAGTATTATGGACCCTCTTTTCCTTTTCCATGTATGTACCTGTGTAGAAAGGGCTACTTAGCCAGCTGAGGCAATTTAGTATGTATTGTAGCAAGGTTGGTATTATAAATTCCTCCACGTGTTTCAGCAAGCTTTGTGGTTTGCATCATTGTGTTATAAATCTCTCTCCCCTTTAAAACTTTTATCCATTTTCCTACTTGAAATATATGATAAAAAGGACAGCATTAGCTCCCTAATCCTAAATCTGCAAAGGGGAGGAGCAGCAGCAGCAGCTGCATGTTAGAAACAATAGTTCCCATAAAAGTATTCTTAGCAAAGGTCAACTGTTATTGATGAGAAGTGTCATCAGATCATTTATTTATTTATTGAAAATATATGTATGGCCACCCATCTTAAAACACAAGTTCTGGGCAGCTCATAGCAGTAATAAAACGGCAAATCATGAAACCATAAAATCATAAAAACAAAATTAAAACTAATAATAATCATAAATAATAACAACAACAAGAACTCAATAGGTAGATAAAAATGCCAAATCCAGTCTAAAGAACTGGCTGACTGTGCAAATCATCATCATCATCATCATCATCATCATCATCATCATCATCATCATTCATCTATCCACAGGCTCCCATCACTCTAGCCCAGTTCTGGAAGGCTAAGTTGGTGAGTTTTCAGCCAACAGCATGATAGCATCTATATACAAAAGTGAATGTACATTCACATTCCTAAACAATGTGCCTTTAACTTTACCACAAGCATCCCTCATACATTATTCATAAATACATTAAACAACTGAAGGGATGTTTCACATCCTTGTCTTACTCATTGTTCAGTGTTGAACAAGTTGGTAATCATTCTATTTTTTTTTTTCATTATTATCTCTTCTGTATTTTCATTCAGAATTCTGCTTAATACTTTTGCTGGCTTATGAAAAACACTAATTCCCCTGTAGATTTTGCATTCATTCTTGCTATCTTTTCCTTCATATAAGGGAACAATATGAACATTTTTATAATAGTCAGGCATGGTTGCAGTCTTCACCCCAAATTAAACAAGCTATGGAGCCACTCTATAAGCATCTAAACCAGTGTTTTTCCAACTTGGCAACTTTAAGATGTGTGGGCTTCAACTCCCAGAATTCCCCAGCCAGCATGGGGAATTCTGGGAGTTCAAGTCCACACACCTAAAAGTTGCCAAGTTGGAAAAACACTTATCTAAACCTATACCCTTACCATTTTCCATTTTCAAACATTCTCAGCGCTTACAACTTCCTTTGCATCCATTTTTCTGGGACACTAACTTTTATAGCATTCATTTCAGTTCCACACTTTTACATATCACTGTCATTCCCATATAAATCTCTAAAATTTTCTTTATAGCTTCCCTCACTTCATTTTCATCGGCTCACAACCTTCCAAGTGTCATGATTATCACCTGTTGGAACCATAGATATTGGCATCCACCACTCATTCTGGATTTTTTTTTTTCCTTTTTAAGTATCATAGAAATAGTTTAGACTAGGTTATCTATTCCACATATAGCATTCCCTGATCATTGTAAAGATGTATGAGCCAGCATTGACAGAACCTTACGAACAGCAAAGATACAAGAGTCTTAGAGCTGGTAGTTATATAAGTATGCCTACATTTTCCCCACTTGTCTATAAAGAGAGCTGGAAAAACTAGCTTGAAAAGATAAATAAAATGGATGAATCTGACCAAACAGCTGCTGGACACAACCTTCCAACCTTCCTTAACTTCCTAAATCCCCAAACATCAATGAGCTCTTTATTTGGCGGGGGAGGGGGGCTTTGACACAGTTTTTGACTCCTGGCAATTACCTGGACAAGTCCCTGCAGTTTTCTTGGCAAAGTTTTTCAGAAGTGGTTTGCCATTGCCTCTTTCCAAGGGCTGAGAGAGTGTGACTGGACCAGGGTCACTCAGCTGGCTTCGTGCCTAAGATGGGATTAGAACTCATGGTCTCCCGGTTTCTAGCCTGGTGCCTTGACCACTACACCAGCCTGCCTTCCTATGTGCTCTAAAGGCACATAAAACCTTGCACTATTATTGGGAAGGGGAGGGGAATACAATAGAAAGGCTACTTTGCAAATTGTATCACTGATAAAAATGACTGACAAGAGAAGAGGGAAAAGATATAGATCCTCTGTTTTGCAAAACAGGGAAGTTTCCTGTATAGACAAGTGTGTGTGTGTGTGTGTGTGGGGGGGGGAACCTATGCCAGCCTAAATGGCCTATATATAGGTGTTTCATTAGAAAATAGGGTTCTTCCTGGAATTCTTGTGTGGTAACCTTAACTTTCCTTCTAATAAATATACTTAGAGCTTCTAAATTCTTATTCTTTGGACTATCTGTTTTAATGAAAAGGAAGGAATTCTGAGAGCTGCCATATTTGGACTGCAATAATCCAGACAATCACTAGCTGGCACTGACGTAGCCCTTCTATTGTATATCCTCCCCCCCTCCCCCCCATGGTAGAGCAGGGGTTTTATGGAGAGCTCATAGGAATCCAGAAACATTTCTCTGTTTCTTTGCTACCACTGGCGTCCTCTGGATTTTTGCAAAGCAGAAATGGCATCATTAATGATATTAGGACTTACAGGTATAGGTTTTAATACATAACTATTACTGAAGTACTATGTTTTGACCAAAGGAGTGCTGAAAGAAAGCCTTAAAAGTTACTGTAGTTTCAAAGGGCCATAATCACATCTAACAAATGACATCTGAACAGCATTACAAATGAGTGAAAGTTCCAGAAAAAGGATATTAAACTGAAAATGAATTGGAGGATTTCCATTTCCTGCTTCTCTGGGGTCCACAGATTACAACTGTTGTAGACCTAGTGGTCATTTCCTAAAAATTCCCAACCTTCTCCCTGTAGGATGAAGACCTATTGTTTTCAGACTCTATTGCTTATTCATGTTCTCCAGTTTAAGCTACAGAAAGAAAGAATGTTTCAATCCATGTGTGCAGAACTAATCTGTTTAAGGAATAAATCTGTTGCTTTAATGTGAATACTAAGGAGATAATACAATAGAAAATGTTTTTGAAGGGATGTTTTCCTAATTTGTTCCCAAGTGATGGAGTGTCCTTCCCCAGGAGCTGTGCTTAACCTCTATCCTTTCCACATCCAAAACCATTCCATAAACTATTCCATCAATTCCCAAAGGCTTCTTCAAATGTTGTAATCGTTATAATTAAATTTTTATCCCACCTTTTTTATATGTAACTCAAGGTGGTAAATATGCCCAATACTCCTGCCTCCTATTTTCCCCATAACAACAACCCTGTGAGATGTGCTGGGCTGAGAAAGAGTGACTGTCCAGCTTTTGTGCCTAAGACCGACCTAGAATTCACAGTCTCCTGGGTTCTAGGCCAGCATCGTCAGCATGTTTATTAGAAGCTTTATCAATATAAGCATTTTTTAAAAAGTATACTTAATTTCCATTATATTTCCACCCCAGATCTTCACTTGAAATCTGAGACACTTCCAAGCCAGAAGCATCCACAGGAGGATGTGGCATCAAAGGGGACAAATGGCAAAAAAAGCGTTGCATTCTTGCAGCACAAGATCTTTCCCTTCTGTAGGGGTGTTGCGACTCTGCAGGCATGTAAAGTACAAAAGGGGTGGATCTTGCATTGCAATAACATGATACTGCTTTCATCATTTTCATCATATAATTCTGTGAATGCCCTTTTCCAAACTTATACTGATAACAACATATCCATCCATCTATCTATATATGCATATGTATTTCCAATTATTTATCCCTGGACAACTTGGGAGACAAATTCACCAAGACTAC
Organism: Python bivittatus; assembly: GCF_059951505.1. Classification (NCBI taxonomy): domain Eukaryota; kingdom Metazoa; phylum Chordata; class Lepidosauria; order Squamata; family Pythonidae; genus Python; species Python bivittatus. The sequence goes on from NW_028277035.1 coordinate 17,442,938, forward strand.
TCATTGTAATGTGAATAACAAAACGTGGTACAGGTACCAAGGCAGCATCAAAGTTTCAGAATATTTAAACCCCTTGGAATTTATACTCCCTGCATCTTACTTGTAGTTACAACGTATTCTTTTCTTCAAACATATTCCCACACTGCAAACCTTAACAGCTGGCTTATATCACAAACGTTTCAAACAGCCTTGATAATGTGGACTGAATTTAAAGGTACACACTTTCTTTCTACAACACCATTACAGAAAGCAAGCAAAAGAGGCTGTGTGTGTGTGTGTTTTAATCCTCTAGGGTACAGTGTATCAAGAAAAATAAAACAAAAACAAAACCAAAAACTTTCTTATGTCTTTTGGACTTAGGGGAATACATAGAGATTTTGTTCAACATATGTATATTTCAAGAGTGACAGAAACAATTGGTGGAATTGTTCATGATTATTGAAGACAGGTTAGCAGTTTATATTATAATTATACTGCATATATTATATCCATTAAAAAAAAAAGAATTTAAATTTGTAAAGTGTTAAGTACCTGGAGGGCAAAAAGGCTGGATATGAAACTTTTAAGACTGAATGCCTATAGTTAGGCTAAAACAATAGAATTGATTAACTACAGTTTTCATTGATTTTATTATGTATGATTTCATTTTCTCAGGACACTTATTTTAAGAGCACCCACCCTCACAGAGACATACAGATGCCATTTTTGTTCTGGTTCACTTTATTTATTTATTTGTAAATTACAAAATGCCCTGTTTACCATCTTTATTGGGGTTCTAAGTATATTGGGTTTTGGCTTATTGAACTGTGTTTGCTACCATTGAACAACATTACATGGGCAGGAGTTCTCACAGAACCATACGAAGTCCAGGTGATGATTATCCTGAACCAGCCAGAGTGGTTTACTTCTGAAAAGTCTCCAAGCTTTTGTACTACTGTTCTCATGTCTTCCTGGCACAGGAAGCAATAGAAGGGGCAGGGACTAGAAGACAGGAATGTCATTCTCCTAAACCTCTTGAATTCGATTGGGAAAATCTTCTAATTTCCTTAAACTTTTTTCAGATGAAATGAGATTGATACGATCATATGAGAACTTACGCAATTCTAGTTAAGATGTTTAGCTTGGAACTGAAAGTTACCATATTATGTCTTAGGCCATGCATGAATGTTCTGGAAAGCTTGAGATATGGATAAAGTGTTTGAATGCTGATCCATCTGTATCTAGAAAAAAATATATATAGGCTAGCCTTTAAAGGGGGGTTATAAAGGTTTGAAACCTTTATTAATCAATTAAGAAATACAGAAAAAAATCATTTTAATCATTTGGCTTACCTACCACTTTAAATATATCAAATTCATGCAAAATAGAAAGCAAGATAATAAAGAAATGATACATTTGGTATGCTATCACCCATGCCCCTTTTAACTGTTTTTTATTCAGATTGTTTTTTGTTTTTGTTTTTTCCTTTCTTTCCAACTGCATAACCTGAAAGCACCAGGAGCCCACATGGTCCTTGAAAGGCATGTAGCCTCAGAGACTTCTATGCGTTCTCATCAAATTGTAATGTTTATTGTAAAAAAGGAAAACTGATTATATACATGCCTGGAGAATAATGAAATAACATTTGTTCTGCATGGATCCTCCACAAGGAAAGAGTGAAGACATGTTTGCTTCAAAAGCATCCATCACAGTTAGGTTACCACTGATCAATGTGACACCTACAGTATTTCTCTTTATGGACTACCTTTTTGTAGTTCTGCCAGTGGACAAAGTAAGAAGTACATATTGTATGCATATTTTAGGTAAATGCTGTGTAATTCTCTTCCTTCTCCATATTAGCGTAATGATTCTACATTATTTAACTAAGCTCAAGCCCTTTGGTCTATTAGCTCCTTTACACATAAATACAAGTGAATTTATATATAACTCACATCAATTATTTCAAGCTTTTCTTTTTATGAGAATGTAATCTTGGGAGGAAGGGGGCTAAAATATTCACAGTATTAAATATTGGATATTTAGAATATTTCTATTTTTTAAAAATAGAAAAACTTTTAGTGGAAAAAGAAGCTTACACTTTTGCTTCTTAGCCTAAAACAAAAGTAGAATGTGATAAAGTACTTGCAACTTTATTCAAATATTTTTCCAGAAATCAATATGGAGGATTTTCATGTGAGATAGATAGATAGATAGATAGATAGATAGATAGATAGATAGATAGATACACACACATGTACACACACACACTGTATTTCATCAAAGTCATTGAAAACAAGTCAATATTAGTCACTTATGTGAACCATGCAGCACTGATTTTTTAAAGATGTGTAGCTTTAAAATATCCAGTACATTGTGTCATATTGAGAGAATAGTTTAATTTTAATTGCATTTTAGCAAGTAGTCCTTTTGCATTATGCATTATATCAATTATTATGGTAGAAGAAACACACAAAATACATTAATTATAGGTTGTGACCCTGCAAATCATGAAAATGCTTTTCTGAAGTAAATTATTGCCTCTAATTAGCTTCGTGCTTGCCGGTGCTGGCCAAAATTCAAGTGATCTATTGCTAATATTAGTTATTTTGTGTGGCATATAAAACACTTGGATTTAGTAAGGTTCTGTGTCCCTTACACTTGTTTGAATAGCTCTGATTTGATCTGAATCAGAATTTTAAGATTTGAAGAGGTTTCTGTTTTGAGGGCAGCTAATTCAATTCAAACTGCTGTGAGAGTCTTCCAATGGATATAATATGGAAAACAAGCTTTTCCCTTTCCACCTGTTTTTTTTTTCTGAAGAATGACCATTGAATTGCCCTTGTGGGGTGGCATACATTTATTCCCTTTGATCACTGGAATTTCTGGAGTGCCAAGAGGGTTGCATAGCTAGTTGGCAAGCATGAACCACCACAGTCAGGCTCTGCAGGGCACAATTTACTAGCAAAATGTTGTCTCTTCCGGGCAGGATTCAGCAGAATGGACACTAACTTATACTGTAATTGAGAAAGTGAATGAAGCCTAAGGTAATGTTAGCTTTGCCACCCAAAAAAAAAAAAGTTCTGGTAGGTTGAGAGTTTAATAAGGCATTACATTGACTGCTTCTGTACTAGTTTCAATGTCAGATAGCTCAGTCTCCTCTCTTTCTTATACATCATGTACAGAACTGAAGTTGCAACCTTGACTATTGCCTGTAACAACTCTAGAAGCAGAAGAAAAGCCATAGACCCTGTAAGGCACTTGGAAAGACTTCTACTTGATAGGATTTGTTGCTTGGATGTAGGCCTCTACTTCAATTTGCAAATCTCCTTTGACAAAACTTAATCCAACAAAAGCACCTCTTGGAAGTTTTGCACAGCTTAATTGCCCCCTTGAACTGAACCAGTAACTGATCACCCTTGATTCACTCCAGTTCTACCACCACTAGCAGCCTGATAGCTTCTAGGCCTGAGCCATAAGAGTCCTACCTGTTTGACATTTGTTCCTGAGAGACCTTGAAGTGGTGTATCTAGCCAGGCTTAGGCAAAGGATCCAAAGTGGAGGATATCCGGGGGGGGGCACTTCAGAGGTGGAATGAAAGCCACTTCAGGAATATGAGATTTGTACTATAATTTGCACTGCATTCTGTTGTGTGTACCTGGGAAATGCTACAATCATATCACAGGTAGGGATGATTATGGTAATTGTGGGTGGAGGGAAGTACAGCATCAGGAAAATATAACACATCAGTTAGGAAGAAGAGAGATGAGACTGCTTGCACCTATTTCTTCTTCTGGTTAATCCCTCATTCAGATGAGTTATAATAGCCATACTAGCTTAACCCCTGATCTGCAGTGCTGCTGTTAAGTGCTAGGTCAGTGCATAATGAGATCTGTGTCAACCATGATTGATTGTGACTAGTGTATATACCCAAGACCTGAATCAGAGAGCAGGAAATGTTAGTCTCTCCCAGTAGTGCCCTAGGATAGGTCAAGAAGTCGAGAGGAGGCACTTGCTCTAATCTGTAGGGATTCTCTTTGTCTCTCTGAGCAGTGGCTGGGAAGAGAAAAGGATTTTCAAGTCCTGAAATTCTGTTTGCTCTTGAGTATTCCTTTGGAATTTACATCCTTTCTTGAGACAGGGGACTTGTGTACTCTGAAAAATTATGGATAAGCATTCTTTACAAATTTGCAAAACCTAGAAAAGGCTGGATAGCCTTTACATTTCTAGGTGCCTCCCATGAGAGCCACCCAGAGTCATTTTAGATTGGGTGGCCTTCTAAATCTAAACAAATAAATCTGCATTTTTGTAGAATCCATTTGTATCCTCTCTATAGAGATCCAGTAACCAAATAATCTAATTGGAGAAGGTCAAACATGCATTTTCCTAAGTTAGCAAAACAAAACACAACAACAACAACAACAACACCCTTGTGTTTGTAGAGTTACTTGGGCAAAGATGGGTCTTCTGAAAAAATCAATACGTCATCCAAGTACACCACATATTTTATTCAAAATACTAGAATGTATTTCTTTCATGAAGCTGGAGAAGACTGCACCACAATGAACCAATCCAAAAGACATTATTGTGTACAGTACTCAAATCTGCCATACTTATTATCAAAGGCAGTTAAGTATTCATGGTCCTGTTTTATTCTGGTCAGTTGGTACATCTCTCTCAATTCCAATTTCATGAATATGTGTGCCTTTTGAAGGTAGCCCAGTAGATTTGAAATAAGAAGCAGTGGGTAGTTATCCTTAATTATTAGGGAGTCTATTCTCATTCACAGTCCTAAAATAATTATCTCCCTAATGGGCAAAAAAAGTAGCTGCAGGTGCTGGGGCTTTTGAAGGATGAAAATAACTCTTTTTCAGATTATAATCCAGAAATTCCTTTAAAGTGGCCAACTCTTGAGTAGTCAGATGGCATTGCTTCTAAGCTGGGATCTTGACTACCAGCTTCAAGTTGATGGTACACATACACACTCAGGATGGCAACGTAATTCCGTCTTCCTCCTCAAAATCATCAGCAAATTCTTCATACTTCTCTGACAAGGAAGGGGATTCAGAGAACTGAGTAGACAAGAGAGAGGGATGAAACTGCAAAGCTTGCAGATGGTTCAGTTGACCTCTTTGAGACAGAAAAGAAATTGTTCCTTGTTCCCAGTAAACATCTGGATTATAGTTTTGCAGCCAATCAATGGGTGCAATGGGAACATGTAAGGAAGAGTGGTAAGAATTTTGTATGACCATTTACTGTTAGTTACAGAGGTGTGTTGCAAAACAGCACCAACTCAAAGCACTCACCCATTAATTATTTCCACAGGCATAGGCTTTTCTCATATCTGTGGGCAACTTAAACTTTTGTACTATGACTCCTATATGAATTTTTTTGTGGCACCCACATCTACAAGAACTGACAGCTGTATTTCAAAATATGAGGTTGAATTAAGAGTAACAAGGATAATAAAATGCACTCGCCTGTTGCCAACTTCTGAGCTCTTCAGAATTCTCTGAGGACCTCCCCCCTCACCCCCACCATGATCTTGGGAGGAAAGCCTGAGAAGGTTGTCAAAAATGGGACTTTGGAGCAGTTCAGGTACTTGCTTCCTATGTGGCCTGCAGTTTCACATGTTTGGTAACTTGCATCTGACAGTGCAAGTCTCGGTTAAGTGTCCTGGGGTTCCACAGCAGAAACAAAAACTGATATCTCTTCTTCTCTATTTCTCTGCTATAGACATGAATCTTTTTACTGTTCCTATCTGCATGGGGTCTCTGGTGCTGGTGTTTGAGGAGACCAGAGGGAAGTGGGGTAGTGGAGAAGAAGAAACCATTCCCCCTACAATTTCCTCCATACCTCAATAATTCCAATCACCCATTTATTAACACGCAATGTTGAAGCAGTTCTTCCAATTTCTCTGATGTGCCTTGTCTCACTAATTAAATGTCTCAGTTCATCAACAAACCTTCTCAAAACTGGTCAATCAGAGCAAGATCATTCTACCCCACATCTCTAGGATATTACTGAAAATCCAGTACATAGTTATAAACTCTATGGTTGCTCTGTTTCCACTTGTAAATCTCTTGATTTGCTGTTTGTCTCCTAGCTGAGTCATCAAATACAGCTCTAAATCTTTGCTTGAAGTTCTGGTTACTGAAGTTATTCAGGAGCAGACCATTGCTCACAATGAGGGGCATGGCCAATTTGCTACTCCTTCTTTCAGCAGGCTCAGAACAAAAATCACTCTGGAGTAATCTGTAGGAAATTCTGCTTGTAGACCCACCATAAACAATTCACACTGAATTGTGAAAGTCAGAACTTGAGCCTGGGCTCCTCCAAATTTTCCCAGCAAACTCCCATGAGGCTACAAGTACTGGCTGGCCTGCAGGCTTTTGGCAAGCCTTGCCCCAACTGCTGAGTTAGTTGCACCATGGGATTGTGGAGGTTTGTCATTTACAAATCCACTTGCTGTTGATGCTTCCGTTGTTGCTGTGGACAGCAAGGTACCCTGAGGATCTGATGCCCACTCTATGATTGAAGAGAATGTGAAGCTTTCAAGACTGATATCAGGCTTTTGAGGTAGGCCAGGTCAGGACTGAGACACCACAACGGTTATTGGAACTCTTTTGTTGTAGACTATAATAAGAGAATCCTGAAAGCCTGCCAGGGTTTCCCTCTGTCCTCTTTTATACCATGCAGAATCTAGGAAGGGTTATTTTGAGTCTTTCCCTTACACTTACCTATTTCCTGGGGCTGAGATTCCATTTAATGTCTCTTTTATCTGTTAATAACTTTTACATTCCTTCAGTATTTCTACTTCCCTGTACAGAACCAGACTTTCTTCAATGAAATGCATTTTCTACATACATTTCAATCGGGTTTGTGCCTCGTCTTGGCACTGAAACTACTTTGACCACTCTATTTCTTGATATTTACTGGAAGAAGGGAAAGTGGAATCTTGTTTTATGGCTTGACCTTGGTAATTTCTTTGGAGAAGTTTTCCCACCTATGGATGGAACAATTTTGGTTACGCTCATATGTGAAGTGTGGCTGGGAATTTGTTGTTTCATGGCATTTATGCTGTAGGATTCCACAAAGTTCCATTTTATTTTCCATACTGTTCAACATATATATGATTCAACTGCATGAGATCATTTGGAGGTAAGATGTCATCAGATTATCTTCAAAGGGTGTGTGCCAGGTGCCTTCTCAAGCTGAGGTCTGATAGGAAGGTATTTTTCAGTGTTTGCCCTTGCCTTTGAAATGTCCTCCCCAGAAAGGTTAATCTTGTTCCATCTTTATTATATTTTCAGCACCACACAATGTAAATTTTATATTCCTAGGCCTTTTAATAATAATCCTGCTATAATATATAAGCTTCTACGGCTGATTTTTCTTTTCTTTTATTCTGTATGTTTTAATAGATGCTACTATTCACTGTTGTAAATTAATAGTTTGCTTGCTGATATTAAAAGCGTAAGCCACTTTCAGATGTTTTAAAGAGGCAATTCATTTACTTAAATATTGTAAATAAATGTGGGAATAATTTTCAGAACCATATGTTCTCCATGAACAGTACTGGGATTTATAGCACGATCCATATTTTATTGTACTGTATGCAATTCTACCCTACCAGGTTAGTAGAAAACTCATCCAGAGGATGAAGACATATGATGCAGCCACCTTGTTGGAGCTAAATAGATTGAGATACTGATCAGACATGAATTAGAAATCCACTGGACCTTATGCTTGCTACCCTGGATTTCATGAGAAGAGAAAAGCAGGATTGCAATATTTAAAATAAGTCAGAATATCCAATCTCTTTAAGAGCAGTGGGCTATAAAAATGAAATAAATAGCAACTTATGTTTGTTAGGGCCATATTGTAGAAGAGAGCTGCTTGCCCCAGGAGCCATCTTTGTATCTAGTATTATTCTAGATGTAATCTATCTTTGTATTAGTATTATTTTTTTAATTAAGAAAGGTATAAACAGAACACAATGAAAGCAACTACATCACCTTTCAGTTGGCTGCTGATTCCCAGAGAGCAGTTTTCCTAATCCAGTATTTTGTGGAATTCTGAAGCAAAAAGATGATGCTGTTCAATTACCTTGTAAGCTGGAAACAGTGACCTTGAAGGAATGCCAGAAACATTTATAGGCCATCGTGGGGCAAGGGGAAAAAAAAAAATCTCCCCTGATGGGCAGGAAGCTCCCCCTCCCCCCTCCCAAACTGGGTAATGTATTTCTAAAGATAAATCATTCCTGTTTATAAGGTGAGACTCTATTGCCATCAGCCATAAATGCTGTAAAATCTGTAGTTACTGTAGTTTGCAGTTAGCATGGAAATCAAGGGCAGTACGGTGTTCTTTTACAAAATAATCTTCTGTCCAATATGGCACAATTTGTGATCTACAGAAGTACAACTACACCAGCTGGCAGAACAGGTGACTTAAGGACTGTTGACTGCTTTAGAATGCTTAAAAAACAAAAAAACTCTGCTTAATCTGATTAGAAATCTATATTCCATCTTTAGAAATCATTTCTTTATCCTACTTTATTCATGTCTGCCAATTTATAGGTATGGAAAATGATAGGCATCAAACTTCTAAGAGAAAAACAGATCCAGTTCTGCAAAGGCATAATGACTAGAGATGAAAAGAAATTTGCCAGATTTCCTTCTGAGTGGATTTTTGAGATCCATACATTCTGTTTCATCATGACAAAATGAGTGGCATAACATTGCAGGGCAAGCTCCTCCCAGCCTCAGTTACATATCAGTATGCAACATCACACTCATTTTTTGTCTTTGCTCCTGCCTCCCCCTCTGATTTCACATGGCTGTAACATGGCTTGAAAGACTGCAGTAAATGTTCTGTAAAAAGAACCATTTGTTTGAGAAAGGTATATCTTAAAGTTACAGACAAAAATAAATAACTACATGAACAAAGAGCTTTCCCTGGGAAATTAACATCTAAAATATGTATACTGTAGAAATGTATGTAATAGTTGGGGTGCATGGGGTATCCAGGGAGCGGTAGCACCTCTGGTGGAGGGATCTGCCATGCCCTTTTTAGGGCCACTCATTCACCTTTGATCCCCACCTGGCACTCAGCTCTCACCTGCAGCTCCAAGTAGCTGTAACATGCACAACAGGCACACCTGGTAAACTGTCTCAGCAGATGGGCCAAACCAGGTGAGGGTAGATTATGGGTCTTCGACCCTCTATGAGGTAGGGGATTTGTCTATCCCAGTGTGTGAAGTCTGGCCCTGGCAGATTGAGTGAGGGAGACTGATCAATGGTCCAATGGTCAAGAAGTCAGGCCTAGCAGGCATTGTGGAGTGGTAAAAGCATGACAAGTCACTTAGACATCCTGGTGATCCACTGCAACAGGAGAGGATCATAACAGTTGTCCATGCCACTGGATTAAGGTCTCTTATGCAGAGAGTGAGACTGCCCCTGTGCAATAGCTGTTCCACTTAAATTTCCATCATGCACAGGTTTCCATTGTGCAATTCATCTTTATCTACAATTCATCTGCAATTCATCTCAGTCCAAACCTAATTCATTGAGCCCTGCAGTGATGGGGGAGTGGGACAGGTGGAGATGACCACTGACAGTTGTAGTCACAAACCCTCACATGGACAACCTTGGACCAGTGGTCATTCATCTCAGTAGCTGGAACAGCAGAGATCAGTTGACAGCAAGGGGGAGTATCCAGAGATTTCCGACAGCATCCAGGTGATTGGACATCCCTTTTTAGGATAGCACTGCCCACCCTTGCATGAGGGAGGGGGTTCAAAAAGGTTCCCTAAACATTGCCTGCCCTGCAACATCTGGCTAGCTAACTGTGGCTGGTAGATCATCTCCTTAGCAGTAGAGTATCAAGAAAAAGAAAGAAAACTTATCTCTGGAACATCTTCACCTTGCTGGATAGAGACAAAGTGTCAAGGCCTGAAAGATGAACAGTCCTCATAGCAGCTGAACTCCACCATTATAGCATTAACATCACTGCACTCAGTGAGACCAGACTGGCAGACGAGTGTTCATTATAGGAACTAGTAAGTGGATACACATTCTTTTGGAAAGGGAAACCCTAGACTGACAACAGGACTCACAGAGTAGGTTTTGCAATCAAAACTGCTCTGCTGAAACACACCTCTTCTCTACCCACTCGAATAAATGAACCCAGTATGAAGTTCTGCTTTCCTCTCACCAAGTCCTCTATATCACCATTGTCAGCACCTATGCGCCAACTCCCATGAGTCCAGATGGGAGGAAGGAAGATTTCTAGAAGGATCTGGACCAGATTATTTGAATAACCCCAACCAGAGATAAACCTATCATTCTGGGTGATTTCGCTGCTAGGATGGGGACAGACAGCAACAACTGGGATGGAGTTTTTAGGAGATATGGGGTGGGAAAACTAAAGCGTAACAGCCTGCTGCTTCTGAGCAAGTGTGCTGAGCACAACCTGTGCATCACTAATTTGATGTTCAGACTTGCAAACAAGTACAAATCTACCTGGATGCATCCTAGGTTCAAAAATTGGCACCTACTTGACTATGTCATAGTATATCAGTGCGACCTTAAAGATGTCACCATCACCTGAGCCATGTAATGTGCTGAGTGCTAGACAGATCACAGTCTGGTCCAGTTGGTCCTCAACCTGCACATAGCCCCTTTACATTGTAAGCAACCAAAGACTGTCAGAAAATCATTCAACATCAGCAGACTGCCAAGTCCAATCTTTCCAAGATGTACTTAATGAAAAACTCTCTGGCAATTTACCACTTGTAGGAACCTGTTCTGAAAAGCGGATGCAGTTTAAAGGTGTTATCACACAGACTGGAAAAAGTGCACTCAGACTGAAACCCAGGTACATCAAGACTGGTTTAATGAAAACCACAAGACCATTTCAGCAGCCCTCCAGGCCAAGAACAAGACCTATGCCGACTGGCAGAATGATCTATCATTTGTCTCAAAGAAAGACAAGTTTAAGATCTGCAGTCCAAAGTACAGATGGAACTGCAAGAAATGCAGGACGAGTGGTGGCAGAGAAAGGCTGAGCAGGTGGAATGCTATGCAGACATCCATGCCACCAGAGAGTTCTTCAGTGCCATAAAGTCAGTTTATGGTCCTTCTAAATCAGGATACTCCCCTTTGCTGTCATCTGATGGGTCAAGCATGATCAAAGACCAGGAAGGACTGAAAAACTGCTTGGCTGAACACTTTTCCAACCTACTCAATAGCCTGTCCATAGTTGATCCGGATGCCTTACAGCAGATTCCTCAGCTGCCAATCTTGGATGCCCTAGACCTGCCTCCCTCTACTAACGAGATCAAGAAAACAGTCTTCAGATGAACTCAAATAAAGCAACAGGGCAGGATGGCATTCCTGCTGAGATCTACAAAGTTCTAGACCCAAATGCCTGTAAGGCATTCCAAGATATCTTGGAAGACATTTGGTCCACAGAGGAGATCCCTGACAACTTCTGCAATGCCTTCATCGTGGCTCTCTATAAAAAATAAGGGAAGCAAATCAGACTGCAGAAACTACAGGGGTAGCTTTAAGAACATACAAATTGCTGTGATATTATGGCAATATTTTTACTGCTATAACTGTGAAACACAAAAGTAAATAATATTCCCATTGCCATAAACAAAGTGATATTAGTGAGAAACTGTAGTTGCATCTTACTAACATCTTAGTCAAATGTAAATAAAATATCATCTTACAATGTAGTAACATAATGCTGAGGTATCTATTTGTCTCAGATAAAATAAAATAAAATCTTTCTCCATACTGGAATAATATAATATAATGAAGTGTGTGTTTGTCTCAGTAAAAGGAAATCTCTATGCTGTCTAAATCTAGTAACTACCCTGAGCTGAACTACCCTAGTAATTTGACCTGAACTTCATGGCCAGAAGTACATCTCTCTATATTCTCACCAGCTACCCACAAATTCTTTCCAGTACAAGCCAAAGGAAGGCAGCTGGAGCTAGATGTCCTTCCCATCAGTTATAGTGTGGAATTGTCCCTCATTCATCCTTCTTGCTACAGTGTCATGCTCATGGTCAACAAGTCATCTTGTCTCAACTCACTTGGCTAGAAACTGATACTTTGTCCCCACCCCCAATTCTGTCCTCTACTATTCACTTCTTTTTTGGGTGGGTAAGTGCATTCTACCCAGGGCTCTTCTGTGGTGGAGAAACACTGCACCAGGAGATGCTAGAGAAAACTGTGAACAAAATGAGATACCAAAGGTGGGGTGGGGTGGGGGTATCTCTAAAAAAAGTAAAGGGAATTACAAGCTAAAATGCTTCCCTGCTAATGTGGAAAATAAAAGACCAGATGTATATTGACTGGCACATAATTCCCATGAATATAGCAAAACTATGTTTTTCTTCTTTGCCTGGCAATGTACATCCGGCCACCCTATTAGGTTTTTAGACAGTATATAAGATTTGTATGTGCCACCTGTCATATTCCATATAAGCCTTTCTCCATCTGCTTTACAAATGAAAACAATTTCTCAGGACCAAACTGAAGACAGGATTTTTGAAAAAATGCCTTGTTCCTTTTAAACTTTCAGTGTATTGTTTGGGATTTTAGCATGGGGAAAACATGAAAGCAAGCTCCTTATGCTCACAGATCAGTCATACTAATAGATTCAACACCTGCCTCAAAACATTTTAATTCATGAAGTCACACCCATATATCCAGATTTTATTTAGCAAGCTATGGGGACTGATCTATCTAGTTTTTAAACTTGACTCTTAAGGCAGAAGGAATATAAAGTACTTCATAAATTGGAAAAAAAAGCAGGTTGTAAGAGCACACACACAAATGCAGTATAAAAACAGTCTATAATAGATATATCTCCAGTAAAACAAATGGAATTTAAGTTAGAAAAAGGAAAGTAAATTAAAAGTGTGGTCCAAGTAATGATTATCTGAAAGGATTTGACAGCAAGTAAGACCTATTTTTATGATAGAGAATGCACACCTTCAAGTCATGTCATTATTCTTTCAATTTGCCATCTTGGGAAACTGTAGTTACTTCATGAAGTCATTCAGTTAGAATCTGATTAAGACTTTCAGGAATTAAGGGACTTGCATCTCTTTCTAAAACATGCAAAAAAAAAAAAAGTAAGAAATACCAGATTTTAATATGTTGCTAATTTGTGGTTGAGAAACATTTGAACTTATCTAATGCCATAGACTATGTGCAGTTATAGTTTATCCAAAAATATCTTTATTCTCTGCATATACAATGATTAAAGAAAGGATACGGGATGCTGGAGACATAAGCATCTTTCACTTTTGTGAGATGGGCAGCTATATGCATTTAATACATAAATAATAAGCAAGCAAGCAGATATAACTGGCAGCATCCCGTATGCCTTGGTGTAGTAGTTAAAGGTGCTAGACTAGGAGTGGGGGAGATCCAAATTCTTGTTCTTCCTTAGGGATAGAAGACAATAGGGGTGACTTTGGACCAGTCACTCTGGCTCAGCCCTAGACTGACTAGTCAAACAACATTCCAGAAGATACTGACAAGCCAGTTTTGAAAATGTTGCCAAGAATACTGCATGGACCCATCCAGGTCAGGACCAGGAGTAAAGATTGACTCCAATAGCAACATACCATAACATGCAGGAATTGTCTCTTTTTCAAACTTCTCTGTCCCAGCTTTTGTCAGTTAAAGAACACTGAATAACGTAGTTATGAACTCATTCAAATATGACCTCACTTGCAATCTTTTTAGAACGTTTTTATTTTTAAAAAAGTGTTGATCAGGTGGAAGAAAAATATATAATTAAAATATGCATGTGGTATAGGCAGTACATGTCTCATGCTGGGGGGAGGGAGGAAAGAATGTTGAATTATCAAAGCCTAGCAGATCATCCAACAATTATAAAGGAATAGTTCAGACTCAACAAGGCAATATAAATTTGTCTACTAGCTTAAGCAAGGCAACATAGATTCAATTCAGTGAAGAGCTTTGTGCCATAGGGCAATATAATTGTCCTCATCACAACAAGAAGAAAATGTGATTTGCCTTGACAAAGCATTTCATGCTACCTGGAAGTGCCTCTGACTTTTACTGGAGAAGCTGCAACTCCCTGCCTTATCCTGTGGCATGAACCTCCATCTTTCGTGCCACTGTTTGGCAGTCACTTATCTCTGACTTTTATGTTGCATGAGAAAGCTGTGAGGAGACTCCTAGCTTTCTATGCCAGCCAGAAGCATGCACAAAAGCTGTGAAGCACAATAAAGCCAAGTGACCCTTAGAAGTGAGGGTTCTCACTACATTGCTTTGTGAAGCAGCTTCAAGAGGGTGCTTCAATCAAATTTTCATTGCAGCAAAACACCCTTTGAAAGTTTGCACAGCTCTATTATCAATCATAGGCAAGGCTTTTGGCACAGGCATGAACTTTCATCACAGATGTGTCACCATGAAATGGGCTTATTGAAAGTCATCTATTGAATACGGGTGGTTTTCTTTTAACACTGCTGTCTCTGGAACATTGCTACCTACTTGAAGAGCTACTCTCAGTGCTGTGGCATTATATTCTTTTGACTTATTCTAAACTTCACTGTCATCTATAGGTCAGTCTGAAAAAAGAAATTTTGAATCCTGTTACAATATGGGACGTAATATGCTATACTTAAGTAGGTAGGCAGGCAGGTAAGTAAGGAGAACGAGAAAGAGAAAAAAAGAGATGGATGGATGGATGGATGGATGGATGGATGGGTAGGTGGGTGGATGCATTGATGGATGCATTGATGGATGGATGAATGGATATAATCCACAGTTATTCAAACATACTTGTGTAGGTAAAGTTGTTCAGTTTTTTGTCAAAGCTATGTACCGTATTTTTCCGTTAATAAGACGCCCCCATGTACAAGAAGACCCCCACTTTTCCAACCCAAAATTAAAAAATCAATATTTTAAAGATAGTGCAGAACACATTTTTATTTAGTAATTAGGTAACATTGACCTGATACACTCGGTGGGAGGAGGTCCAAACCGTCTCTCTGCAGCTCTATTTCCAGGCTCTTTTGCATAACTGATTACATTCAATCACGAGTGAAACTGCCAATAGCTTGTCTCTGCAAACAGACTTCCTCCAATTGGTTTGTTCAGCATCAGCTGACGTCAGTTACATAAGGCTTATGATTGGAGGAAGTCCGTTTGCAAAGACAGTATGGGCAGTTTCATTCGTGATTGGAGGCTCGTGATTGGAGGAAGCCTGTTTGTAGTCAAGCTATTTTACTCGTGATTGGAGGCTAGCAATAGGAGGAAGCCTGTTTGCAGAGACAAAGTATGGGCAGTTTTGCAACCGCACGGTTCTCTCCTCAGCTTACTTCCTTGCATAAGATGCTCTTCAATTTTTAGCGTAAGGATTTTAGAAAAAAGTATTGTCTTATAGTTGGAAAAATACAGTATTTACCTTTCTAATACAATACTGATGCACACTTTACATACTCACAATATATTCCTTACTTTTACAATTCTCTCTCTCTATGCATAAACACATGTATATACATACACATCCATACAGTAAATGTAAAACTTATGTTTTCCTATGAATTCTCTGAGCTCAAGGTATAGTCATATATTGTCCTAATGATTGTAGAACTACAGTCTAAACTGGAGCATGTAACTGGAAGCTACAGTGGAGCCTAAACATCACTAGAAGGGCGATAAGAAGGGACAATTTAATTACTTCCTATCTGTCATAGGCCAGGTGAAAACTCCTTGATAGAGTTGCCATTTTTAATCAGAATGGAATCTACATTAGCAGCATGTGAATGTATTATTATTGTTGTTGGTCGCACAGTCAGCCAGATGTTTAGACTGGATTTGGCTTAAGTAAAGCTACCTTTTGCAGTTGACTGATGGTGATTTTGTCAATGCCGATGGTCTTCAAGCGGTACTCCAGATGTTTTGGGATTGCACTCAAGGCACCTATTACTATTGGTACTGTCTTTGCTCTCTTTTGCCATGGTTCTTCTATTTCTATTTCCAGGTCTTGGTGTTTTGTGATTTGTTTTCTCTTCTATTCTGCTGTCTCCAGGTATTGCAATGTCCACTATCCAGACTTTTTTGTCTTTCTTATCAACAATGGTTAACTCTGGGGTGTTGTGTGGCAGGTGCTTGTCTGTTTGAATTCTAAAGTCCCAGAGCACTTTAGCTTCTTCATTTTCTATTACTTGGTCTGTTTTATGGTCCCACCAGTTCTTGCTTGTAGGCAAGTGGTATTTCTTGCACATTTTCCAGTGTACCATTGTTGCTACTTTGTCATGCCATTGTTTGTAGCCAGTCTATGCAATCTTCTTGCAGGAGCTAATTAGGTGGTCCACTGTTTCTTCAGCTTCTTTGCAGAGGTGGCATTTGTTGCTGTCTTCTCAATTCTGTCTTGAGATGCATTTGTTCTTAAGGCTTGGTCTTGTGCAGCCAGAATTAGTCCCTCTGTCTCTTTCTTCAACTTTTCTGCTTTTAGCCATTGCCAGGTCTTGTTGTTATCTGCTTTGCCTGCTAGCTGTGTGTGTGTGTGTACTGGCCATATAATACTTTGCCTTGTCATCTTTCTTTTCTATTCTTCATGTGATCTTTCTTATAGGCCAGTTTGGTCTCTTCAGTATTCAGTAAGCCTTCATGGTATACTAGCTTCAGTGCATCTTCTTCACTGTCCTTCAGATATTCTTCCAATTCCTGTTTTTCTTCTTCAACTGTCTGGTGTACTTGCAACATTCCACACCCACCAATGCTCCTTGGTAAGTAGAGTCTGTCAACGTTCCTGCATGGATGAAGGGCATCATTCATTGCCATTATTTGTTCTGGTCTGTCTATCCAGGGTTTTAGTTCAGCTTGAGTCCAGTCCACTATTCCAGCTATATATCTAATGACTAGAATTGCCCAGGTGTTAATTGCTTTGATGGTATTTCTACTACTGAATTTGGACTTTAAGATCTTCTTCACTCTTCTGATGTATTCACTAGTAACCTTCTTGACTTCAGGATGCTTGACGTTGTCAGTCTGAAGGATTCCCAGGTATTTGTAGTGCTCTTCTTCATCCAGATTCTTGATGGGTTTCCCCCCCCCCCCCATTGGACATCTTGATTCCTTCAGTTTTCACTATTTTCCCTCTGTTGATGGTAAGGGTGGCACATTTGTCCAGTCCAAACTCCATTGCAATATCTTTGCTGTATATTCGGAGAGTCTTGAGCAGCGATTGTATTTCAGATGGTTTTTTTCCATACAGCTTCAGATTGTCCATGTAAAGGAGGTGGGATAACCTAGCAGATGTTTTTGATGTTTGATAACCATGGCCTGACTTTTTCAGTATTGTTGACAGAGGAATCAATGCAATGACAAACAGTAGTGGTGATAGTGAGTCTCCTTGAAAGATCCCTCTCTTGATGTTAACCTCTCCCAGTCTATCATCATTGAACAGCAACTCTGTATTCCATTGTGCCATTGATCTTTGCACAAAGCTTGTGATGTTTCTACTGACTCCTGTTATTTCTAGGCACTTGATTATCCAGTCATGTGGCAGGGAGTCAAATGCCTTCTTGTAATCAATCCAAGCTACATTCAAGTTGGTCTTCCTTCTCTTATGGTTTTTCCAAAATCATCTTGTCAATTAGGAGCTGATCTTTTGTCCCTCTGCTGTTTGGGTAGTTTCCTTTTTTCTCAGATGGAAAGAGCTGTTTTCAACTAGATGCATCAGCTACCACACCAGTCAGCAATCTGAAAGTTGTTGGCAAGCAGATAATTGGCCTGTAGTTGCCTGGTGCTGCCCATTTTGCTGGATCTTTCATTATCCAGTAGGTTTTACCAGATGTTAACCAGTCTTCAATATCACCTCCTTGCAGTATGTTGTTAAACTGCTTGGCAATGAGTGGATGCAGATCAATCAGATGTTTCAATGAAAAACTATGCTGTTCATCTTTACTTGGTGCTGACCAATTACTGACCTTCTTTGCCCTTTTCTCCACCATTTCTGCTGTTCTTATAAGTTCTTTCATTTCAGCTTCTTTTTTATTCTTATCTACCTCCTTTATCCAAGCTGCATTTTTGTTGTATTTCTTTGGGTTATCCCATAACCACACCCAGAACGTCACTCTTTCTCCTTTGTTAGGTGTTGACTGGTTTATTATTAATTAATTAATTAATTAATTAATTTTGCTACTGCTGTTATTTGAATCAAGATTAGAAGGAAAAGGAAACCCACACCATAACCTCTATATTTCCTCTGTGTAGAGAACCAAGTAGATGGCCTTGAAAGAAATATTCACAAACTGTTATGAACATAAAGAGGTCAGATGTATTCCTTAAGAAGTCCTGGAAAAGGAGAGAATATTATGAAGAGACTCAAGATTACTCCTCTCTGACTCATTGAGGGCAGAAGAAGGAAGGGAGAAAGAAGCACAATCAGACTTGCAAGATTCTCAGGAAAGTATAGTTCTGATTTTCTGATAGAGTGTGAATGCTGTTTTAAAGTAAAACTGACATTCTCTACACTTGCGAACAGTAGGAAGTTATGTCATGAATGTGATACATTTATATATTCTTTTTTCCTCCAAGGCACTCAAGTTAGTATATATGGTTACTTCCTGTCTCTCATGTTATCCTTACATCTTCATAAGTGGGATAACAATAGTGACTTCTGGGGGATTACAACCAATTCTGCTTATGTTTAGCATCCCTCACACATTCTAGGAAGAGTAAAAACACACCCCCTTCCCAAGTATTACAGTGGCTCAGAAGCAATAATAAACTGAGAGGTTATTATTATAATTTCTGCAGGCCAATAAGTCAGATATTTATCTCAAAGACATGGATCCCTAAATTTAAAAGGGGATATGTTTGTATCTTGCTTGCATCAATAATCTTTCTGTACTTGTTTTGAGGGATAGAGGGAACCTAGAAAGGAACCTCTGAACAAATCAAACTATTAAACCTCTTAGCTTGCTCTCATTCATACAAACTGCCAGCAGTTTCCAATCAGAGGTTCGAGTCTGGGACATCATCTCATGCACAATGTATGATCCTTGAGCTTCAAACAAATAATCAGTGATTCAAATACTTTAACCCTTTAAAGATTTGCCACTGCAGTAGAATCTCAGAGGGTCTTAAAATCTACTGAGAATGAAATCTTCTCCCTTCTCATTCTTCTCCTGCTATCAGCTCATATTCTTTGAATCATTTCAACAAACAGTTTTGTACTGATTCTAAAGCCTTGTCCATCCATTCCTAAAACAACTCTGATACAATCTTCATAAGAGTCCATTTCCTTTCCTATGGTCAGATGTTTTCTTTCATGATTATTCTTCCATGGACTAAAAGAGAAATAATTGTAAAAAAAAATAATTACAACAGAATAAAGTTCACATAAACAAATAAGTAATACCGTTCTTTCCAGTTCATTGGCATTGTGAAAAATGTTATCAGTGTGTTAACATGACAGTATCTCTACAAAAATGACTTTTATGTCAGAAAAGTTTTGTTCCCTCCCCCCCCACCAATTTTATGTCTGGGCTGTTTTTTAAGCAGAGAGACTATTCCTCTATCCTGTAATACAAAGCACGCTCACCAATTTCATTACAGTACAAAGTAAGATCAGGACATAATCCTTTGCTCCATCTGTATTTACAAAATTCAGACTAACTATACACCACTCCTTATACTGTAGCAATTACCCAGGCTTCAGAACATGGCTCAGGAAAGTTAATAATTCAAGCTAATTCAAGCAGCTCACTTGTACACACACACACACACACACACACACACACTTTGGATAAAGAATATAACTCTGAATATACATGACATTTCTTTACTGGATCAGCATTCTATATGTCAACTATCATGCTGTTAACCACACCTTAACTTAACATTACTTGAGTTGGAAAAAGACTGAATTGATAATGCATAAAGAAGATACACTAAGAATAGCTGTATATATTTTCATTGAGACATGAAGCTAATTGCCTTCCTCATTTTCTTTTCTTTCTCCCAACTTCTTAGAGAGAGAGAAAAAAATCTTAATTTGGAAGAAATACTATTACTACTACTACTACTACTACTACTACTACTAGCTTGATGTGGTTGTGGGGCTTGCATGCTCTGAGGAGAATGAGAGCTATGCCAGAGGTTTAACCATACTGGGCAGGTCTCATCAGAGGAGCCAGATGAAGAGTGTCTCTCCCATAAACAATATGGTGAGATGTAACTTACAGAAACCCATACTGGATTGGTCACTGCCTGGGTCAGCAAGGACCGCGCTAGGTGTTCTAGTTCCTGGACATATGGTGACAAGTGGGCTACAGGACTCAGGACTGTTGGCTGAACAACCAAGGTCAGCAGCTGCAGGACTACTGGAAGAAAAGTTGTTTACCAATCACAATATATAAAGACTGACAACAGAGAAACAATGATCTGCTATTACACATCAAGTCCAATAAGAAAAGGATATCTGAAAAGAATGGACCAGTTCTGGAAAGAACAACTTCTAGAATCAGAACTAACAGAACAGAGGTTAGCAGATCAACACTGATTCACAGAATTGGAAGAGCTACAAAGGGCTACCCAGGGCAAAGAAACCAAAGCCTTGCCACAAGTAGCTCAGATAATAGAGGTAAACCAGGAGGAGTTGGCAGTAGAAGAAGCCAGCATAGCTATTGAATTGTTTTCATTCCCAAATCAGGCACCATCTTCTCTGCCTTCTCTTCATAAAGAACAAAGTGCTCTAACTAAAAAACAAGAGGAATTGAAACAAAGAATAACTGAGCATCTAGAACAGCAGAAAAAGAAGTTTGCCTGCATTGAAGTTTGTTACAAAGAAACAGCTAGCACAAGTATTAAAAGATGCTAGTACTGTAATATGAAATATAAGCATCAGCTCACTGCAAGAAACAACCAACTAATGTACAGCATGGCTGCAGTTATAACTGAATATCTTGGATGCAAAATCAACAAACAACAACAACAAAAGCCAAACAATACACCACCAAAATGGAAGATCAGGTTGGAAAATAAAATCAGCATGCTAAGATCAGAGGCAAGCAAGCTACAGCAGATGAAAGAAAAGTAACTGAAGAACAAAACCACCAAAGAATAACTAATCAAGAAATATCACCTAGAAACAAGGAAGATCAAAGAAGCACTGGAAATAATAGAGCAGCAAATAACAGTCACAGCCAAGAAGATCAGCAGATATGAAGTTCAAATTACACACTACAGGCAGAATCTACAATTTCAGTTGAATCAGAAATGTTTCTACCAATCCATCAATGGACAGACTGCAATGAACCAGTCAACACCTGACAGAGACACAGTGCAGTTCTGGGTGCAGCTATGGGACAACCCAAAGAAATACAACCAGAATGCAGCTTGGATAAAGGAGGTGTATAAGAATAAAAAAGAAGCTGACATGAATGAACTTGTAGTAACAGCAGAAATGGAGAAAAGCGCAAGGAAGACCAAGAATTGGCCAGCAACAGGTGAAGATGAACTGCATGGCTTTTGGTTGAATCAACTGACTGCTCTGCACCCACTCATTGCCAAGTAGTTTAACAACATACTGCAAGGAGGTGAAATTGAAGATTGGTTAACATCTGGCAAAACCTCTGCCCATTTGGTACATACATCATTATATTTCCTACAAAAGAGTCATTGGGGTGTGATGGCACAACACTCATTTTGTTGTTTTGACAAAATCATTGGATTTGCAGACAGCTCTGGTCATGGAAGTTTCATTTATGAAGTAATATTGTTACATTAGAAATGCACAAGAATGGTTTTCAGTGATGACAATCACCATTTGCGATCTAAATATTAAGCCAAACGAAACCCCTAAATTGCTATTTTGAAATGCAGTTAATTTAGAGGTACACTACTATGTTCTTTTCTTTTTTCTTTCCATTTGTTATCACATAAGATCTTTTTAGTCGATTGTTAATAAATTAACCAGCAACTATGATTGATAAGGTATTAGAATATATGTTTCCATTTAATAGAAATACTAAAGAAATTTATAATCATATAAATAATGTGCAGTGCCTCAACCCGATTTCACTGACTTTGAGAACTATAAATTCAAACAGATTTATTTATTACAAGTGGCAGTTGCTAAAATAGTCTTGGCTGTTTATCTTGGCTCCACATCTCAAGAATATATATTTGAAGAGAAAATTATAATAACTTTGTAATTATGTTCTAAACTTCTGTTAGTGGGTTCAATGAAGATATAGAAGTAGGGTAGGAACTAGCCTGTGATCTGGGTTATGAATGTAATTTGCCTTTGCATATTTCACTGCAAAATATAATTTTAGAAATCAGTGAGGAAATTCAAAAGCATACAAACAATTACATAGCTTTCAGAATAGCCTGTTGTGAGGAGAAAATAGAGTATTCCGGAGATGAACTGCTGCATTTTACATAACAAATTGAAGGGATGTACAAAATTACTGATTTGTTGTAACATACCACCCAAGATATTAGACGAGGTTATGTGAAGTAAGAACAACTTTGTACACAGCATTCACTATATCATAACATGGCATCATTCCCTCTTTTCTGATAAAATAAAATGAATCAAGTAGAACGTACAACTCTAAATGGGTGCCATTCAGCAAAAAAGTCTAACAATTTTTAATCTAGTTGTAGTATTCTAAACCACAGTTAAAAGTTTGTATATTAAATAGTGGTATATGCTGCACCAACATGCACAGCAAACCAGAAGTACATAATGTTAATCTGTCATATAATTAAATATAAGAAAAGCATATCATCAGGACCTCACAATTCTGTTTGAAGTTCATGCTGCCATCTTGCCTTTGGCATGTCATAAAAATGTAAGCCTTAAAGTATGTTTAAATGTAGGTCTGTACATCATGAAGTATATTCTGCTGATGTACATTGTTATAGTACCATGTAATGTTTGCAAACATTTTTCAAGTTAAGGCCTAAACAATGCTTAATTTCCATTCTTCTGGCATCCTGATCTTGCAAATCAAAGCAAGATATAAGTTACTATTTTCTCATGGTAGATGACAGAATCTAAAGATACATATACAATATTCAGCATAACATTGGAAAATATACTTGGACAGAGAATTTTAAAGATAGATTTCTTTTATGAAATGCAGACGAAAAAGGAAGAAATCTAGATTAAAATGCCACATTGTTCATTGAAATAGCAGGATATTTTGAAATAGGATATTTTGAAATGATCACACAGTCCTACAGGAAATAAACTGCTTGACAAACCTCTTTACATAATAGTACTTCTTTTTTTTTTTAAATTAAGAATATTCTTCATTTTCAGGTCTAAGCAATGTCATATCATTATCCTTATAGTTTTACACCATCAACTAAAGAGTTTTGGAAAATAAATTAACCTTTCTTGTACCATAATAATAGCCTTATTAGCTTAGTCCAAAATAACCTTCAGATAACTCATTTATGCCAAAACAGCATTTTTTCCTACATGAGTTTAGCTAAATGTAAAATATTGTTTTTTGTTTGTTTGTTTGTTTGATTTTATGTAGTCCTATCATTGCTAAGTGAATGTTCTGAGTCACTAAACAGTCCACTTCTTTTTTGTTACAATATATAGCTTTGGTTAGCCACCCATCCTAGATCTATTTGGACTACATGGATTCTATATCCACTGATGATCTAGGAGTAAAACTGACTTAATCCACTGGGACTGAGTTCTCAAAAGACATGCATGAAGTCCTATTGTTAAGCTATTATATGACATTACAGAATGGGTATCTGGAATAAGACATCTGTGAATGTACTAAGAATTCATTAAAATATTACATTTTCTAGAATTTTCAAAATTATATGAAATCATGTTATTATATTATATTAATAGTTGAATAGTTGAACAGGTTGTTGAACAGGTTCAACAGGTTGAGACTACTTTTCCGTTTCCTATTGTCCCTGGATGTATGATTAAGCCCCCATGACTGTGCCATATTTACTTTTATTTGTTTTACTGATCAACATAACATGAGCTTTTGTTGATTGGTAAATTAAAGTTGGGAAAGCAGGAGACAGGATTTAAGGTGATTTTCCTTGTAGGGGACTCTCATTTGTGATGAGACTCTCATTTACTTATTATCACATATACTGTACATGGAAAGAAGAACAAAGAATTATTCATGGCAGTGTTGCCATTTAATCTATAAAGTTGCCATTATTAAAGGAATTCAGATAATGTCAAAAATCAATTTTTAAATCAAATGATTGAAGAATGCACTGAGGGAAATTGGGAAATGTGGGGGAGGTAGCATTCAGTTGTGATCACATGTACAAGCTTTAGACAAAGAAATGTTCTTGAATGCTATAAAGAATGAATAAAATTGTTATTCCCTGCACAACAGTTACTTGGAATTGAAATCCATGCTTTATCCATGCAAATTATAAATAGAGTAGATTCATTTCTTCTTTCATATCTTTAGCCATCATATCCACAAAAAAGATACTACAAAACACTACTCTCATCCAATGTAGTTCACTCCAGTATCTTTGGAATGAATCAGCTTGTGGATTCTGTGTCATTTCTTTCACCAAATATTCTTCATAGTATCTTCCTTGAAACATCATGCATTGATAGGGTTAAAGTCCTTGGGGGACTTTCTCAAAATAAAGTAATTCCTTTGGGTAGACACAGAGAATCATACACTGTTTTCTGTTTTAGATTTTTTTTTATCCTGCCTTTATTATTTTTATAAATAACTCAAGGCGGTGAACATACCTAATATTCCTTCCTCCTCCTATTTTCCTCTCAACAACAACCCTGTGAGGTGAGTTGGGCTGAGAGACAATGACTGGCCCAAAGTCACCCAGCTGGTTTTTCATGCCTAAGGCAGGATTAGAACTCACAGTCTCCTGCTTTCTAGCTAGGAGCCTTAACCACTAGACCAAACTGGCTCTCCCATAGCTTTCCCAAGTGGGGAAGAGAAATGGACTAGAAGGATATGAAATCGGAAAGTAAGAAAGACTTTGTTCTGGTTGCTTTGTGGATTTTTTGAAAGTGTTAAAGTAATGCCATGATCAGATGAAAATATTAAGTTTCAATACATCAGGGAGTGTTTGGAGACAAAATACATTTTGAGCATCATATGAACTGTAGGGTCCTTAAAGGGCTTTCTGTCACCTGTGTAACTACTGCCAGACTTCAAACAATTTTATTATACTATACCTGTAGTGAACAGCAATTCATAATGGATGACATAAAGTTTATAGTAGTCAGAGTCAAAGAGACATATTCTTGGTTTTACTAGCCACCAAGCACATCTATAGTTTCTCTTTCAATTGTTAGCTAAAGTCTTATGATGCTATTTCACTGGCAGAGCTACTGCTGCTGAGATCCTACAACAATAAGAGATTAGTTTTCTGTTACATTATGGTAAGCAGATTATAACTTTTCCAATAGCCTGAGAAACAATTTATTAGTAACCACAAAGTAAAAGGTTATGCATGAAAGGTTTATTCCATGTGACAATTTCTCACATAGAAGAAGGGAGTCTGGTTCCTGCTTCTCCAATGTCTTCCTTCTGAAACCTACAAGGATTTCCAATCAATGAAAAGTTCCACCATTCAGACCTTCTGTTGCAATATATGAATGGGTAGCACACAAAAACATGAAATGGAAGCAGCAGGAAACAGCTTGACTCTTTTCTCCATACTATCATGACTGCATGGAAGAGAAAAGTTGGAAGGAACTGTGGTCTTACCTGCATGAAAGCATTTAACATCTGATATACGTTTGAAGCCATATCTGGTTAGCTGTGATATATAGGATGGATTTTCTTTACACATGCATTTAACATGAGTTGTAAACAGAGATTCCAAAGAAGTAAATATTTATTATTTATAGGTCTTATAGGTTGCTCCAACCAGAACCAGCTCTGAACAACATTAAATATCAGTACAAATGGACCCCAGGTTTTTTTGTTTTTGTTTTTGTTTTTTTGCTTACAGGACAACATTAATTATTGTTAGAATGATGGTGTGTTACAAACTTAAAAAAAAAAAACCTACATTTTACACTGGGGAAGATACAAATTGTAAATATCAAGGATTCACTAGGGGCATTCCAGTTTCCGAGGCCTGATGACATTTCTGTCAGCAGATCAGAATTATGGGGGATGACAGGGACTCATAGCAAGGAAGAGACCAACTTACAACTGACCTGTGGGAGGTTACAGGCATCACAACTTTCTGACTTCATAATATAAGCCAGTTGTTAACAAATGTGCGCAAAAGTGATGCCTGTTATATAATACCCATGTGGCTTCTATAAAGAAGTAGCTGAAGATAGTTTTGGTTGCCAGGCTCTCACAATTTAAATATTATGACAATGAAGAGGCTCACACTCTTTGGTTTTCTGGATTTCCCATAATACTTTGTTGTAAGTATACACATAATACATATATCAGTCTTATTTGACTTATGTAATTATTGGAAATTAGACCATGACTTTTAAAAATAAAGGCTTATTTCTTTATAAAAGGGAATTCTTTCCTATTAGAATGCAGCTGATCCTTGGAATTCATTTTACCACTACTTTCATATTACACATTCATATAAGATTTCTTTTGCCCGCCAAAACATTCTCATCCATGTGCCATTACACTCTGTGCTTACATTGGTTTAAAGACAAAGCTGTGTTTTCTGGTCCCAGAATGGGGATTCAAGGCCCAAATTTTCTTGTTCTTAATCCCCTTGCTACTGCAACCATTGCCCAGAAATCCTTCCAAATCTATGGGCTTCCCCAAATTCCTCTCTGCATAATTTCATATTCTTGTTTTTTCACATACACTTACCTCCTCCCAAATATAATCCCTGGACATATTCCAAATAAATATTATTTCTTACAGATGTTTCACTTTAACATAACAGCAATTAGCTATTTTGCATACATTTTATGAGACTACGGCTCACCATCATTTCCAATTAGAATTAGAGCTTTCTAATGGTGAGTGGATCCACTAAATGTCACTAGTGTTCATTCCTATTCTTCTGTGAGCAATCAATGTTGCAATGGATTTTACATAGTTACTTTGTATCTGATTATTATACTTTTGACTAGCAAGGAAATTATTACTTTATTTGAAGAATGTGGTATTCTACATAATGTAAAATAAAGGGAATCTACGTTGAAAATGGAGTATCAGTGTTCAGACAATACCACCTGAGAAATTTGTAAACTGAAATTTTCAAGCAATGATGTGGTTTGCTAATTCATTTCTTTTCCACCTTATGTTACTGGAATGCTTTCAGATAGACAGCTTTCCTGCATTTGTTTTTCCACTGTTGTTGTTTCCCTTTCTTATTTTATTTATTTATTTATTTTCAACTACTCTTGCCTAAGTGCTTAGGGTGCTGTGCTCCCCATGACTCTAAGTGCTGAAGGTTCCAGCAAGTATATAAATGGATTGTTTCAAAGACAGAGTGCCTGCCCACTCTCTTTGCTTTAATTAACTCAACCTAAGTCTGAATTCAGACAACTTTCCCACCAGGTGCTTTATTTCAAGCACTTTCTCTCAGTTTCTTTAGCTTTTTAACAAAGTGGCTCATAGTGCACCCACTGACTTGTTCATCTACCAATATATAGACACTCCTGCACACACACACACACACACACACACAAACTCACAGAGATAATTATTTTCTGTTTGTATTCTGTAGCTAGAGCAAGTATCCTCTTGGAATAGGAGCCCAAGGATTAGAAGCCTTATATGAGCTCTTCTCTTCTATTATGCACTTTGGCAAACAAGGAATAATTAGAAAAATGCTCCTCAACAAAACTGTTAATGAAAAGGGTAATCTCTTCTTTTAAAAATATTTAACAATTCCCCTCTCACCCCTATGGGTGGTCTGTGTCTTCCTCAATCTTGGGTCCTCTACCAAAGGCCTGGGACTTTGAGGGTTCTGCGCAGTATCTTAGTTGTTCCTACCACTGCACTCTTCTGGACAGAGAGCTCTGATGTTGTTCCTGAGATCTGTTGGAGCCACTGTCCCAGTTTAGGAGTCATAGCCCCAAGTGCTCCTACCACGACTGGGACCACTTCGGCCTTTACTTTCCACATCCACTCTAGTTCCTCCTTTAGGCCCTGGTACTTCTCCAGCTTCTCATGCTCCTTCTTCCTGATGTTGCTATCACTTGGCACTGCTACATCTACCACTACCGATGTCTTCTGGTCTTTGTCTACTACCACGATGTCTGGTTGATTGGCCAGTACCTGCCTGTCCATCTGGATTTGGAAGTCCCACAGGATCTTAGCCCTTTTATTCTCCATGACCTTCTATAGAATCTCCCATCTGGACGTGGGGGGTTCTAGCCAATACACTCTGCAGATGTTCCTGTACACAATGCCAGCTACTTGGTTGTGCCGTTCAGTATATGCTGTTCCTGCCTGCATCTTACATGCCATTATGTGTTGGACTGTCTCTGAGACCTCTTTGCACAATCT
This sequence comes from Python bivittatus, assembly GCF_059951505.1. Classification (NCBI taxonomy): domain Eukaryota; kingdom Metazoa; phylum Chordata; class Lepidosauria; order Squamata; family Pythonidae; genus Python; species Python bivittatus. The sequence goes on from NW_028277035.1 coordinate 17,471,421, forward strand.
ACACCTTGGGTCCTGTCTAGTGTGGTAGACCCCTGCTTCTATGGAGCTGGTGCTTAGTGCCTGTTCTTGTGCTGCTATGATCAGTGCCTCAGTGCTGTCTTTTAGTCCAGCCCTTTCCAGCCACTGATAGGATTTCCCAATGTCAGCCACCTCAGCTATCTGTTGACAGGGGCTTGTCTTGCCATGGTACTTCCTCCACTTGAACTTCCTCCCATGTCTGCTGCTGCCTCAGACATTCTCTCAGCAACACATCTTTGGGTGTCATCTTACTGATGTACTCCTGGATACTCCAGGTTTCCTCCAGGATAGTGGCTTGAAATTCATCAGACCTCACCCACCCTCTTTGCGGCTGGTGTACAATCTCTCGGTGTTGGACTTGGGGTGGAAACTTCCATACATTGTGTGGAGCTTCCAGGTCTTCACATCAGCAGCCTCCATGGCCTCTTTTGGCCAGCTCAGTATACCAGCAGGGTGTCTGCTGACTGGCAGGGCATACATGTTGATGGCATGGATCTTGTTCTTCCCATTGAGCTGGCTCTTCAGGACCTGTCTTATCCTTTGGTGGTACTTGGATGTTGCTGTTTTCCTTGCCTCCTCATCATGGTTCCCATGTGGGACTGTGGGATACCAAGGTACTTGTAGCTGGTCTCTATATCTGCTATGTGGCCCACTGGTAGTTCCACTCCATTGGTCTTGACTACCTTCCCTCTCTTTACTATCATCCTGCCACACTTCTCCAGTCCAAATGACATCCCAATGTCCTCACTGTGTATCCGTGTCAGGTGAATCAGTGAGTCGATGTCTCGTTCACTCTGGATGTCATCCATGTAGAGGAGGTGGGTGAGGGTGATTCCACTCTTGAACTTGTATCTGTATCCAGTCCTTGTGATTATTTGGCTGAGGGGGTTTATACCTACGCAGAATAGCAGTGGGAACAGTGCATCACCTTGGTATATGCCGCACTTGATGGCCACTCGTGCGAGCTGTCTTAAGTTCACTTCTCGTGTTGTCTTCCACAGTCCCACTGAGTTCTTGAAGAAGGTCCTTAGTGTCCTGTTGACTTTGTATAGTGCCAGGCATTCACAGATCCATGAGTGTGGCATTGAGTTGTAGGCTTTCCTGTAGTCAATCCAGGCTATGCTCAGATTGGTCTGCCTAGACCTTGAGTCTTAGGCGACTGCTCGATCTATGAGCAACTGGTGTTTTGAGCCTCTGATGTTGTTCCCAATGTCCTTCTGAGCTGTGCTTATGTATTGGGCCATATGGTCTTATAGCTTGGTGGGATGCCTGATAGAACTTTCCATGTTGTGGGGAGGCAGGTTATTGGCCAGTAGTTGGATGGTGCTGTTCCTTTGTGAGGGTCTTTCATGATCAGCACTCTCCTTCCTTGTGTTAGCCAGTCTGGGTGGGAGCCTGCTGCTAGCAGTTGGTTCATCTGTGCTGCTAGGCATTCATGCACTGCTGTTAGTTTCTTTAGCCAGTAGGTGTGGATCATGTCTGGGCCAGGTGCTGTCCAGCTTTTCATGTTCTTGACCCGCTGTTGGATGTCTGCTACTGTGATGGTGACTGGTTCTTGTACTGGGAGATTGCTGTGGTCTGCTTTCAGGTCCTGCAGCCGCTTCGCACTGGTGTTATGTGTTCTCTTTCTCCCATATGTTCTTCCAGTACTGCTCAGTTTCCGCTGCTGATGCTCAGCTGTTACTGTGTGGTTGCACTGCAGTTGGGAGTACACTTTGGATGGTTCTTTGGAGAACAGGGCATTTATCTTCTTGGCCTCTGCTTCTCTAGTGTATCTCCTTAGCCCAGCAGCCAGTGCTGTAAACCTTTGTTTGGCAGTCTCTAGGGCTTCAGATGGAGTCAGGCCCTTGTATTTTTTTCAGTAGCCATGTTTTATCCTTAATCTCCACACTCTTCTGTAGTTCCACCAGCTGACTGACTTCTCTCCAGGTTGTCTTGGTCTTGGCCTCCAATCTTTTTTTTCCAGAGGGGTTATGTACTGCTGTTGTTCTTGATCATGTAGCCAAGCATTTCCAGGATTACAGCAGCTGTAGTAACCAATTCATTGCTTTGAGTTAATGTGGTAGGAGGGATTGTCTGGAGGGCTCTGTTGGCATCTTCTAGCATACTATCCAATGGTACTTCTCCACTCTGCCTTGGTAATCGGACTCGAGGGTTGACTGTAGCCAGTTTATCCATGATCTTATGCCTCATATCAGCTGCAGTGCTCTGTAATGGAGGGGGTGTCAGTGACATTCCAACTTCAGGTGTTGGCTGTACATCCGGTTGTTCTTCCAGGTCTGCTTGAGTCCAGGTTGTAATGTGGAGTTGGTCTATCTCAAGTTGTGAGAGCAGTTTCCTTTTCACTCTGTTGAAGCACTGGGTTCCTCATTTAGTGTGGATGTAGGTCTTCTGTCTATCCATAGTTCCCTCATACGTTTCATATATCCCCTCTCATTATGTCTGCTGTTGTAGTAGGATCCCATCAATTCCAGGCTCCCTTGTTTCATCCATGTATGGTTTGTTCCAGCAGCCTACTTATCATCAGATTGTCCTGGTTCCCCAATATCTGACGCGGACCTTGTTAATCCGGGCGATATCTGAGCCAGCATGACTCTCTTAGTTCATGTCACTCTCATATTTGAGGTAGGCAGGTGAAGCATTAGGGGGTCTTTAACCAAGGACCCCTACTGATAAGGTACAAACCAGCTGGGATTTGAACCCCAGTCTCCTGTGTCAAAGGCAGTGTTCTAACCACTACGCTATCCAGCTGCTTATGTATATGTACATACAGTATGTATGTATGTATGTATGTGTATGTATATATGTATAGCTTTACAAAGAACATAAAAACTAACACAAACTGATAAAGAGTGAAAGAAGCAAAGAAAGAAAAAGAGAAGAAGAAAGAAGAAAAAGTGCAGAGAGAACAAAAAGGGGAAAAACAAAGAAGCTTCCAATTTCATTTGCAGCAAATATAACTACAATTACAAAATTAACTCTTACTATATGATTACCCAAAAAAAAGCTCACTTTTTTCTATTGTCCAGTTTGTTTGTTTCTAATCATCAAAGCTACATATCATAAGCGCATTTTTTCCTGTTTCATGCAAAAAATCTAGAAGAGGTTTCCAGTTAACCATAAATGTGGATACTGTTTCTTTTCTTCCCCCTTGTCCCACCCCCAATCAAAGAAGTTAATTTAGCCATCTCCACAAGTTCCATCATCTTCACCATCCACTCCTCTATTGTGGGTAGTGTCGAATCTTTCCATTTAAAAGGGTAATCTCTTCCAAAAGATAGAATGAATCAGGAAGTGGAGAGGGGGCATGATGTAACTCCTTTGCTACATCTTAGCCCTTCAGATCTCAAATGCAGAAGGTACTCATCCATGGCATCCAATGTAGATGAATTTGATTTAGTAAGGAAATTCTGAAACATCTATTTCCAGTTGTATCAAAAGGTGATAAGATATATACAGAAATGTTGTCACAACATGCCTGTTTGGGTATATCCAGAATCAATTCATCAAGCCAAAAATGGGTAGTTCTGCCCATTCCCAGGCATTTGTATTTTTCACAAACATTTCACAGTAGAAATGTTTCTGCTTGACTATTTCATTTATTCAGCCTGTTTATGTGATTTGTGCAATTTTATACTCAAGTTCGAGTAATTTAAGTGAAATCAGACCAACATAAATTATATCCAGTTCCTTTAGAATGTTTAGAAATGATCATTGTGTAACCCCTTATTATCATAATATGAATTTTGCCACATCATAGGATGACAGCGGACAAACTTTCTCCACAAAGCATTCCAAAGCATTATAAGGTGGTGGGATTCCCAAGGCAAGTAAAACATCTCTCTCTCTACTTGTCTATTTTTGGAGACTAGCTTTGTGAAGTGACCTTCCAGGAAATGTCATAAGAACATGTCTCTCTACAAATTATTTTCTGTTGTCATTTGTACATGGTACAAACTTGGGGATTAGAAAAACCTTCCTTATGGTGCTTTTCTGTGGATTTCAGGAGATGTCAGCCAGTCCCAGACCATGGTTTCTGGGTCAACATCTGCCTCTAATGGCAAAACTATTCTAGAGCCATCCTTTCCATCCCCTATCATTTTATTTCTCAGCCTAAAATGACAGAACAGTTTTATGAAGAAATGATATATGTTACCTACTGCTGTGAACATGTAACTCTAGGCAAAAAAAGATTCAGCTATGCTGGGTGGAATATTTTTGCAATTCCCCCATTATTCCCTCCGCCCATAACATTGCTTTAATTATTTATGTTTTTTAAAAAACACTTTATTTATATAATGCCAATGTTTACTTTGGGAAAATATTTCCTTATTTGAGAGGCCTTAAGCACTTGCAAAAAAAAGCCATCTGGCAAGCAAGCTTTTTTTTGTTGTTGTTGTTGTAGATAAAAACAAAAGCTTTTTTCCCCCCACAAGCTTCTGGCTGTTCCTTGCTGGGATCCTGTACTAACATTTTTCGGGGGTGGAGGCACCATATCCGCTCATGCAGACCAAGAGGAGCTAAGTGAACTCTGTCCTGAAGTCTTTTCTTCTCTGCAGAAGGCTTGGCTGCCAAGTCTGTATAGGGATTCAGTTTGTTTTCAATCCTTTGGGGGGAAAACAAAAACAAAAGAAACTAAGCCCAGTGCATTTGCTCAGATCTAGCACTTCTTCACACACACATACTTGCCCTCATTTGTACTAGCACTTACTCCTCTTTTGTTTCCTGTGGAGCAGTTTCATTGGGACATGCAACTCCTAAAGCAAGGACTCCACACCTTTCGTTCTATTGACCACTATGAACACTGTGAGTGAAGAGAGTAAGCAAGGGAGCTCCCTATCGCTTTCTCTCTTTGTTCTGGTTCTATTCTTCCCTGTCTGGAAGGTTGACCCTCCTGGTCTCCTTCCTTCAGTTTGATCCCTACAGAAAAAACACAGCATTTCCTCTTCTGTTTGTCTAGCAAGTCAACTGAAAACTCAGATATACCCACTTTCTATCAGAGCACTGCTTTGATAAACTCTGCTTGTACTTTAGGATCTTAGGCATAGTGGTCTTTGGTCTTCTCCCAGGCATGTGCTCTACTAAGGATCAAATTGAGTAAATGAATTGGAGGTCTAATTAAGTTTATCTCCACATTCTTCTTAAGGCTTTCATAAGAATGATAATTCTCCCTGTTTAGAAAGGTTCACTGAATGCAGTTATATAGATACAGAGTGCAAGCACTAGGGGAAAATAATAATAATATCCATCTGCATCTATCACTATAATATAAAAAAATTAATGAACGGAAGGCAAGCTGAGTACCTTTGTCCACTGATGCTATCGGTATAGACACGCTATGAGTAGGACATGTTTGTTAGGACTGGTGATTGTGGGATGTTAACCCACAATCCAACTGAATAGAGGGTAATGATGCTTACATTTATCTAAGGTGAAAACATTTGAGTTGAGCCCAAACTGTTTAAAACACATTCATAGGTCTGCATTGGCTCACCCAAATTCACCTCATCTAACACACCATGAACATAAAAATTATCCAATTTTGCCTGATTTCTTTTTAAATCTTAAAAATTGTGATGTATTTTTATATTTCTCCAATGATAGGCATTTAAAATCCAAGGAAACAAACTAACAAACAAACAAAAATCACCCAATGGTTGCATGCATGTGTATGTACGTGTGTGTGTGTGTGCATGTGTGTGTGTATGTATGTATGTATGTGTATAGATAGATATAGATGATATAGATATAGATATAGGAAAGGCAGAAGGTCTTCACTTGGGACACTTAATTATGTTAATATTTGTCCCCTGAGATGAACCTCTGTAAAATCTAATACTTTAAGAAGGGCAAAAGATATCATATAATACATAAAGTTCTATGTGACACAGTTTGATTAAAATACACACATGCAGCAGATCCCAGATTGAATCTCTGTCATTTGAAACTTCTGTCCAAAACTGTAGAGAGCCAAGAGACAAGACAACCCTAGGTGAATCAAAGATTAGACACAATGGTCGTTTCCTTACTAATGATTTATAGCATCTGAGAATTGTTCAGTTATGATTATACTAATATAACAGTCATGAAGCTAGGTTTAATATTGCTTCAAAGATGGCTGAAAGGTGCTATAAGACAGTATGAGTAACCCATGTGGAAATGACCCCCAAAAAGTATGTTCACTTTATCTTTTCTACCTGCACTATTTCATGAGACTTTGGCATTTTATCATTTTCATAATTAAATAACAAAAGAAATGTGATTGTCACTGTCTGTAATACTACTTTTTTCCCTGTAGCCTATGATATAAAATAGTATACAATTTTACAATAATTTATGCATACTACAGTATGCCAGCAGTGATATAAAGATAACCAGGCCAAGGGGCAAAACCTAAACTTGTTCAAACTGTCAATTACTGAAAATGACTACTAACTGCAATAGTTTAGGGAATTTGGGTTTTTACCCCCCCCCCCCCATTCCCTTCCTTGTTTGTTTTCAACAATGTTTTATTCTATTTAAGAATGGGAAAGATTTCGGGGGCGGTGGAGGATTAGTTTAAAATAATTTCTTGAAGACAAGGTATAGCTTATAATTCTAGCACAAACTGAGGTTCAGTTTTGGACAGTAAGGTGAGCCTCTTGTGTTTAATGTAGAAACACATAAACATGTTTTGAAGTTTGAACTCATATCACAGAGTGAAGATAACCTTTTCTCAGGGGAGATGACATGTTGCTAGCATTTTACACCAAAATCCACATTTTTGTTCTGTTTGTGAGTGAGAAACCTCCTTCTTTTGCTATTCCTCTAGCATTTCAAATGAGGAAAAACAAGATTTTGTTCATGTAAACTGCAGCCCAAGTTTATTTCTCATGTCATCAGGAGTGGAAACTACTTTTTTTTTTCTTCACCGGTTTTTCCCCTTTGTTAACTTAAGTATTATATCCCATATACATGTTTCCTTTATTCTTATACTTTGGTTACTTTTGATATGCAATGTTATACAGCTTTTTTTTTTCCCCCCAGCAGAAGAGACTGAAAGACCAGACAGATGAAGGGACAAGCACTGTGCCTTTTACTCCCCAGAAGGAAGAAAAGGACCAGAGACCATGAGGGCAAGAGAAAAACAGATCTTCTCTTTCGAAAACTTAGACTTTCCAGAAATTCTTTACTACCTGTCCTCCACTTAGAAAATCAGATTTACTCTCTCATTAGGTTTTAATTATTCCTATTTCTGATCTAGTACAGGACACATTGCTAATATATTACACTATCTAATATTGTATATATCTATGCACAGACACACCAGTGGAAAGAGAGACTTACAGAACAGTAAATTACTCTAAAAGGCCAAAGTCTTAGTTGATGTTCCAGGCAGCAAAGACTAGACAGCAAAGGTCAGCGTCCAGATAGCAGACTTAGTACATGAGAGTAATCTATCAATAGTCATAGTTCAGGAGACAAGGGTAACCAGACTCATAACTAGTAGACAAGAGGTCTAACCATGAGCTATTCACAATGAGAGTGTTTTCTATTACAGGCTACAGCTATCCTGCCCTTACTCAACTGATCTGGCTTTAAGGGTCAAGTAAGTATGCTGAGTTCTTTGAAGTAAATCTAAATCTGCACCCCTTATAAATGAGCACTTTGTTGCTTCTCTGCTATCTGGTATTCATTCAGCCAGATATGTTAACCTGGATTCAAGCCAGTGCTAGTGAATCTAGATTGGCATCTAATAGAAGCGAATATGTATAACTTAGGGTTGAACTGTGGAGTCCTTGAGGTTCTCTGAGCTTGGTTGTTTTCTTGCAAACATTTCATTACCTGGTTAGGTTACATCTTCAGTGCTAGAAGGGAATGGGGTTTGCTCTCTGTTTATATATTGTGGCATGCCCTGCCAGTGTTGGCGGGGGTGGGGGTTTTGTTTTGTTCTATTCCCCCCCCCCGATAGTTCCTTGATTAAGGTATTGTTTACTGCTTGTATGTCTGGTGGTAATCTTGGTGTTAATTTCTGCTTATCTGGGTGATGATTGCTGGTGAGGAGATGTTCTGTTTTTTTTTTCTCTTTCTATTGTTTCTTTTGAATAGTGTATAGATGTTGTTTATCTCTATGTGCCTGTTGATGGCTGCCTTGTCTGAATACCAAGCTTCCAAGAATTCCCTTGCATTTTTGGATTTAGCTTGGTCTAAGATGCTGACAGTTTCCCAGTTGAAACTATGGTTAAGTCTGTCCATGTGTTATTCTATCAACTCCTCACTACAATGCCTCGACAAAATCAAAGATGTAAACATAGATGAAGAATAAATTATGGTCTCATTCGATGTCACAGGACTCTTTATGTCCATAAACCCAGAACTAGTGAAAGAATCCATATCAGCAGTACTACACAACACACCTGACCTAACCAAATACACCCAGATCGAATACCCAGAATCATGGACCTCATCAACCTCTGCCTCACTACCTATTTTCAGTCTGATGGACAAATATACCAACAAATCGGAGGCACACCCATGGAATCACCACTGTCAGGACTCATAGCAGAGATTGTAATGCAACACCTAGAAACTATAGCACTTCCACACATACAACCTAAATTATGGATTCGGTATGTAGATGACACCTTTGTTATAATAAAAAAGGAACAACTGGAGAAGACACATGAAACCATCAACATCTCCAAAGGAATAAAATTCCCCAGAGAGGAAGAAAACAACAACATGCTCCCCTTCCTGGATATCCTCATCAGCAGATGAGATTAGAAACCCAAGTCTATCAGAAGACAACCCACACTAATCAAGTACTTCATTACCAAAGTAACAACCCAACTTCCACAAGAGGACCTGTGTAAGAACATTATTCAAACAAGTGCAAATGCACTGCAGCAACCCAGAAGAGCAGAAAAGGGAAACAGACCACCTATACAACATCTTCCAACAAAATGAATATCCACACAACTTTATCAAAAAGTGCCTGATCATGCAACCTACTACAACACAACCAACACAAGCTATGAAAAGGATCACACTGCCATACATCAGAAACATCTCAGAAACTACCAACAGACTATTACAACCATGTGGATTCTCCATAGCACACAATCCAAATAAAGCCCTCCAAAACATCTTAAGCAAGCCAAAAGACCCAGTACCCCAAGAAGAAAAAACAGGAGTCATCTACAACATACAGTGTAAGGACTGTAACAACCACTATGTAGGACAGACAGGCAGAAGGCTTGCAGAGCGCATCCATGAACACCAACTAGCAGTCAGAAGACATGATGAAAACTCCTTAATCTCACAACACATGGACAGACTTAACCATAGTTTCAGCTGGGAAACTGTCAGCATCTTAGACCAAGCTAAATCCAAAAATGCAAGGGAATTCTTGGAAGCTTCCTGTTTAACATCTACATGGAATCACTGGGTTAAGTCATCTATCTGTTCAGGGTCCAGGATCACCAGTGTACAGGTTATACCAATTACACATCTCAATCCTGAGCTGCCCAGGTGATGTTTCAATGTCCTGACACAGTCATTGGAGGATGTTTGGGTCTGGACTGGAAGGAATAGACTAAGCCTCAATCTTTACATGACTGACTGGCTGTGACTATTTGTAGCCCTTGGATCTGAGTGGATTATAGCAATATACTCAATATGGGGCTTTCCTTGAAGAATACTTGGAAGCTGCAGCTGGTCCAGAATGTGGTGGTAATGAGCATGCCACAGTATATTCTTTAAGTTACCACTGGACCATAAGCTGCACTGGTTGCCAGTTGGCTTCTGGGTGCAATTCAAGGTGCTGGTTACCACCTATGAAGTCCTTCATGGCATAGGGCATGGTTTTCTAAGGGACCATCTATTACCAATTGTTTCTGCCTGCCTAGGAAGATTGGGCAGAGGGGGTGTCCAAGTTCTTTCAATTAAGCAATGCCATCTATAAAGACTAAGGAAATGCACCTTCTCTCTCATGGTACTTGCCCTCTAAAACATCATCTCCTGCAGAGAACCATATGGTTCCCATGATGATGTGAAAGTCTTTAAAAACTTTGCTTTACTCCAAGTCCTGGGGGATGGGTGGGTGTTGAACCCATCAGTTTTTCTGTGGTGTGTTCTGTTTGTTTCTTCTGGACATGCATAATGTTTCTCTTTTCCTGTTCTTTACTTTTAATGTGTAAGCTGCCCAAGGGCAGTTGGAGTCGAGCAACCTCTTAATTTAATAAAATAAATAAATAACTCCACCACCACCCTCCCCAAATGCATTGAGTCACCCTTGAGCAGTTTATTAAGTTTGGCCTCAGCTATCAATATCAGATGTCTGATCAACACTGCTGCCCCAATCTCTGTTGAAATAAAAGCAATATATTTACATGAACAAGGAAACATTGTCCTTCTGAGATTACTATTTGCTGGGATGGAACAGAAAAAAAGAATATATGTTTATAGTGACAAAGCTAAGAAAGAAATTGTATCTCTTGCTTGAAAAAGTTGTAATTAACTTTCCAAGATAAAAAGCTGTTACATTTGCAATAATAGAAATATTAAGACAAATTAAATAGCAAACTTACATCTCCACCCTGGTATCAATATTTAATACTAAACATCTCTTCCATATATCTTACCCTTTTATCAGTAAAAGTGCAGCTTTTCAAAGCAATTAAACCAAACAGTTTGAACCTAATTACTATTTGATCACAAGATGCAACATGACACGTATGGATTATTATGAACCCCATTTTTTTTCTACTTCAAGGCGGGGAAAAATATATGGTAGGAAAGAATTTGTAAATTTGTCTGAGCTCAGTTCCTTAGATAGTTACAGTGGAAGACATGTCAGAGATAACAGACAAGTAAGCAAATGATAATAGAATATTACAACTGAGCATAATAATGAAATGCATTAATATGCTGAAGATGATGATGATGATGATGATGATGATGATGATGATGATGATGATGATGATGCATGTTCTGGTTTATTAATTAATGTTCACCTGTTTCCTTCAGAATTGATATAAACTACTAGAATGATTCCCAGGTGTGCCTTTCCAACAGCTTTATCAGAATCCAACATCAGGAATGTGTATGTTCCTTCAAACTCATTCTAAAAAGACAAACAAGACAGCTGCTGTGTTTTTTTGTTTGTCCTTACCCTTTCTTCCTCTGTTTGCATTGCTATAGAGGAGAAGGGCAGCTGCAGCCATGAACTTCATTTTTGCAGGACCTATCACACAGTTTTCAAAACTCAACAGCATGGTCTTCTATCACTTTGATGGAAACATATCAAAGTGTACTGTGATTCTTAAAGTAGGCTTAACAGAGTAAAACAACTACGAAAGTCTCCCTATCCACAATCTGGGGGCAAGGGGAAGAATAATGCTCCTCCTCTTTGTGAGCCATCCCTACCTATTTTTGCATATTTGCCTTACATACAGTGGCCCTTACTCTTCTCAAAATATCTAGGGTACCCACCCACCAACTGTTCATCCCTAAGTAAGAGAAAAGAATGGCAGGAAACATTGTATCTGCTTTGTTCCCAAACAGAGATTAAAAGTAGAAGCACACTCAAGTCTCTTATTGCAATCTGGAAGATTAAGATTAAGCAGGTGTCAGATGTATCCTTCTGTAAACAAAAAGTTCTTATCACTCTTAAGAGGGATAAAAAATGTAGTAGGGGCTTCTTCTGGAGAAAGCAGACAGAAAGGGTTTTCACTGATTTTTCAGTTACTCTGAAATGCCAAGGCCCTCAATGTTTGAATCCAGTTTTGGGAAAAGCATAGACTTTCATCTGCCAAAGTCAGAGAGATAGATAAGAAATCCCTTTTCCCTGTCCTCTAACAGAGCTTCAACTGAGTTTCAGCTGAAATCCAAACTTTTACTTCCCCAGATCAGTATAAGCTAATTTACTTATATGCATATAGTTTGCTTCCTTAGCCAGTCAGGTCATGATAAGCAGGGCAACACAGCCCTGTTAAACAAAGTACTGACAATTTGATCATGTCATGCTTAATTACAATTTAATTTTGGTGACAGATAGATGTCTCTTTTGTTACAGTTAGGATTAGAAATATCTATTGGGAACAAAGTAAGTATTGTTTGTCTGCTATGAAGACAATGAAAGACTTTGAAACAATTTTATTTGATCCATTAACAGACCATATTGCTATGCAGAATGAATATTGACCCTAAATCAGAATAGAAACACCATGGATTCCATTAATTAAATATCTCATGGTTTAGTATGGGTTAATGCTAATGGCTATATATTTTGTGTTGTACAGCAGCCTGTGATAAAATTGTAAGCAAGCCAGATTGTTATTATGAGGAGAAAAGTTATGTCAAATGTCATTGAAATTGGTGCAGAGCTTTTAAAACTATAAACCTTGAATGTCAATTTTTCACTCAAAGAATAACTATCATGAGCTTAAGTGTCTTGTGTTTGGGCAGAACCTCAGACAGTGATTAATTAAAAGAAATTATAATCAGAATTTCATAATTTATGGTGCTGAGACATTGAGGGAAAGTAAAGGAAGATCTTACAAAATTCAGAAGAGAAAGAGTTGGCAATGACTGAAAAAGTTTACACTCCAGTAAGGAATTCTTACTCTAGGGAGAAAAAAACAAAAACACAAAGCAAAACTAGTCCTTCTTTTATCAGCACTTCCTTAAAAAAAAAATCAGAATGTAAGCATATGAACAGTAGCTCCCAAACTCTTGCATTTCTCTTAATTTTTTTTTCAGTCTTCATACTTCCCTGAATGTTTTGCTCTGTCCCCAACCCAGCAAGGTGGAGTCACACATTATTTTGGATGCAGAAATGACCACATAGTATGAGTACTTAAGGCTTTATTTTAAGGCAATATAGAAAAATAAAAATAGCATAATGTGAGGCAGATTTCAAAGAACGTTCAAGAATACAATTAGACACACACACACAAATGACCTTATGCCCCTTTTGCCAGTCAGGGAACCCCAAAGAGATGACAGCTGGTAGATGCCTTCAAAGCCAGCAAACCTGCAGTTCCCTCCTGCTTAAGTCTACACTGAAGTTCCATCCCTTGGGGAGGGGGGTTAACTAGCCTATACAGGCTCTGATCGTGCATTACTCACACCCCTTTTCAATGGTCTTATCTCACTGGAGTTTGCCGAGAACAAGTTCCTCTTATCTTGTGCTTGGAACGCTTTGTCTGATTCTGCCAAAAATGGGACCATCAAGGTTAAGGAATATTTATCTATATCAGGTGGGGATGAGACCATTTCAAAGTTAAGGAGAATTTGTTTCCCAAGGTTTTTGGATTGACAATGAGAAAAATCATCCTACTCTATGCAGATGTCCCATCAAGGACAGGGTGAAATAAAGCATAACCCAAGTATAACCTTCTAATGACTAAAATAAATGCTTGCTTAGTTCCGTATTACAGTTCTTAACCATTATTTAAAAATATAAAGTTCTGTGTACCATGCACTAAGCAAAGGCGATGCAAAGCCCTATCTAATTCTTCCTTGCCAATCTTCTGGTAAAACCACCAGCATTACACTGAGATAGTATTTCTGCAAATCTAATTCAATACTGAGAAGTGGGAGTAAAACTAAAAAGTTTACTAATTTCCAATTGCTTTTTAGGTAATTTTAGAACGTGGCATTAATACGTTGTTACCTTTAGATCGAATGTGAGCAATCCTTTCAGCACAAAGTTGCCTGCAGAGCCTGCAGAGGCATGCAGCAGCATGACTATTTCAGTTTCTGAATCCAGACTTAGGTTCAAAACTCAAGTCTAATATTGGAGAAGGGAGAGAGAGATAAATCAGTCTGAGTTAAATTAGGCTGTTTTCAGAATCATCAAATCTGGCTAGGAAGCAAATCATAAAACTCACTGATTGAGTTTCAAATGTAAAGTGAAAAAATGCATAGCAACTTATGATATTGAATATCTAGCATCAGCCGGAAGCAGTCGGAAAATCGTCCATTTTATGAAATATGAAATATGCATCTGAGTAACTTTGCTTTTAATCAAAGCTGTATTCTGTTCTTAGCATATACAGAACTCTGGAATTACAATCAACTTATTTTAGGTCTGGTAACTTGTGAAAATTGGAATGTTAAAAGATTCTGTTAGTTTCTGAACTACTGTTACTTAAAAATATTATATTTCAGTTAAAGATTCAATTCCCATGGGGTAATATAAAATATGTGCCTTTAAAAATAACCTGTTTAAATATATGTGTTATAACCAATTTATGAATTACATTTTCTAATTTCCATAATTAGATGGTTATGGTTCACAGAATGCTGAAAACACTGAAAGCTATTTTTACTAGTCAATGGACTCAATAAGTTACTTTTTGAGTGGTTTCAAAATATTTCCTACAAAATCTCTGCATGACAATGTGCCATGTTTGACAGATCAGCAGTGAGGATTGAATGTGCTTGAATTAATAAAGGTCAGAAACTTCAGCACAAAGAAACGCCATGTAATATGTCAGCAAGCCAAAAGAATAGATGTGTGCATGTGTGTCTATGTGCTATACGTGAGTAATATACTCTGTTGATACTGATTAAGTAAGGCAGAGTTCATAAAAGTCTTAAGCCAATAATAAAATATGTCCTTAAGTAGTTACAATGCCCCCAACACCAGTCTGACTATTTAAATCCTGGAACTTCTAGCTGTTTGATGGTGATTTTAGATGAAGGTAGGCAATTCTGATTGATTGATTGATTGATTGATTGATTTGCAGAGGGTAGTGTGGTATTGCAAAGGTGTGTACAGAAAAAAATGCTGAGATTTCTTCCTTGCAGTTTGAGAAGATTGGGGAGTTGAGGGATTCTTTAAAAAACAAACAAAAAATGTTAAGCATATTTTAGGGTAGCACTCCAATTTTTAAGTGTATCCTGTCTCAAAACAGCAGGAAACCATGCTGCCATTTTTTTTTAGCAATTATAGCCAGGCATGGCTTGGAAGGGGGCACATAAAACATCTCAGATTGCCCATGCCAGCTTTAGACCAAGTGCAGAAATACTTTTCATCCCCAAAGTTGGCATGAAATGCCACACAGAGAGTCACAAGTTATGCATTGGTGTACATGTAACCCATTGCTATGCTCGCATCTGTAGAAATGAGCAATGGAAGTGGAAATTTCACCTGTCTTTTCATTGTACTCAACTGTCGTCATCGTCATCATCGTCATCGTCATCGTCATCATCATCATCATCATCATGAAACAATTATATATTAAATTAAATTGATGTTTAAGTACAATGTTTTATATAGCACCAAAGTTGATGAGTGCTAGCAATCAGCTGTCAGTGCTTTCATAAATGAACATTTATTTATTTTTATTTATTATTGCACTTATATACCACCTTTCCTCATGAGAGCTTACATATGGTATCTTCTTATTCCCACAGTAACAACCTGTAAAGTCAACTGGGCTGAAAAAGAAAGACTGGCCCAATGCAACTGGGACTTGCACTTGGACCTCCCTGGTACCCAGTCCAAGCCTAACACCTAACCAGGATTGAGCAACCATTTTGGCTAGGAGCCCATCTTAAATTATAAGAATGCACAAAATAGCTATTCATGAGATTGTGTGGACATGGCCAGTTGCAAAACCCTCATTTAGCAAAAGGCAAAAAAGGAAGCTATTCCCTTTCAAGCATTTCCAGTTACTTTTCTGTGCAAATAGA
Organism: Python bivittatus; assembly: GCF_059951505.1. Taxonomy (NCBI): domain Eukaryota; kingdom Metazoa; phylum Chordata; class Lepidosauria; order Squamata; family Pythonidae; genus Python; species Python bivittatus. The sequence continues at coordinate 17,487,123 of NW_028277035.1, forward strand.
AAGCCCCTCCACAAGGCTTCTGCTCCACTTGGAAAGCAGCTCCAAATTTTACAACATGTGTATTGGACAGCTAAGCTGACTTACCTTCAGCACATCTGCAGTACAAGAGGAATCACACATTTTCATTTCTCAGCCTGAGATGGTGGACCTCCATGGAACTTGAGATCAGTCATTTTTCCTACTCAATGAGAGCTCTTGCCTAATCTTGCCTCCTATTACTTGAATTCTCTGGTAAATTACAGAGGCAACATTATCAGCAGCCCTGATCTTAATTGTTGTCCATTCCACAATTTCTGTAAAAGACTTTGACTTTCTCTGGTCATATAAGCAGCATTTATCAGCCAATAGAATCTTAACACTTCCAATCAATGCCTGCCAGTTTAATAATCCCTTAATCTCTCCTCCCCTTCCATTTTTTCCCCACTTGTGTAAGCAGAATAAACCAAAGTCTTGTCTACAAACCTGGCTGCAGCTTTTGGAAAAAAGCACGTGGCTATTAGAATTCAGTGACATCTCATCAACCCTGCTTATTGTGGGAATTCACATGTAGGAGGAATAACATGTCCAAGCCAGGCAAATTCAGGCAAGTTTTCTAGCCAGTTCACAAAAATATGTTGTTACATTTTTGCATTCACAAGAGTAGGTAAGCCAAAACTTCATATTCTTCCTTTTTGTCTAAAAATACATACTATTTTTAGATAATTATGGAAGGTTAACAATTCAGAATTGGATTAAAAGGAATATCACTTATAGATATTTCAGTGATCACTACAAATTGTTATGTAGATAGCACATCTACTTGTTAAACAATAAAGAAATGTAACATTTAGACCTAAGTATAATTTTAGATTCATTATTTGATTTAGTATAAAAATAGCCTTGGGATACCATTTCTTTCTTTCTTAATTACAAAAACCAACAGAGAATAGATTAATGGAGGATTGTCTTTTGAACAATGAAATAATATATTATATTTTTGTTATTGTTAAAATACGTTCAAGCTGATCAGTATGTTTTAAGATATCAAGTAGAGATATCATGAACAAGGAAGTAATAACTTTTATAGTACTGAAGCTCGTTTATTAAAGCATAATTTTGCAAGTCATTTTGCCTTACTGATTGAAGCATACCTCACTGACTGAACTATTGCTGCCTCTTCCTAATATTATTTTAAATATGTAATCTAACAGACAGTATCTGTGGTTTTATATCAGTAATATGTCAATTGATAAGACAGCATTAGGTCATGGGGTTGATCAGGATCCAAAAGGAAGAGAAAAAAAAAAATGCCATTTTGATCATGCTTCTGTAAGTAAGCTGCTAGAGATGGTTAGTATTGTTATAATTCCCTGTTCCCAACACAAGTATCTCTCACAATTTTGAAGCCTAGGAAATTACTAATTTCTTTCAGTAGGGTATATTGGGTTAGAGTTTCTCCTGAGATACCAAAATAGGCTTGAATTTGACTTTTTAGAGGAATTAAGTCTGCATTCACTCATCATGACTCTCTCCAATGGGAAGAAAAAAATGGTAGGTAAAACCGAGGTAAAATCTGCTTAGAAGGTAGAGATTTGGTACATCTAAAATGATTTTTATGTACCACCCAACTTCTCAGGCACATTTACCCAAGAAAACATGGTAACTGTCTTCTTTACCATTTATAGGCACTAAGTTGTGTTCTTTACCTTATTACATGCACTAAATTTCTGAAGTTATTACTTTAGTTACTGTACTTATTCTGTACAATACTTCTCCACAGTTAAGAAGAGAAATCTACTTTGTTTACAGCCTCTTTCCCCAGGCCTTTGGGTCCAGATGAGTGGAGTCCCAGTTGTGGAGTTGCAGTACGTAGTCTGGTTACCATTTTATAGTTTTACTTGGTTTTTAATATATTGCATTGTTTTTGTTTTTGTTTTTGTTTTTGTTTTTGTTTTTGTTTTTGTTGTTTTTGTTTTTGTTTTTATTTTTTGTTTTGTTTTTGTTTTTGTTTTTTTAAGTGATTTGTATTGGTAGATCATATGCTGCCCAGAGTTACTTTGTTGAGTTGGGTGGCCATATAAAATTATATAGATGATATAGATAGATATAGATAGATATAGATGTATAGATATAGATGATACAGATGATACAGATGATATAGATATAGATATAGATGCACACACAGACACCGACACACACATATAACCTCCTTTTAAATAAGGTTGATAATAAATAATTAGGCTATGCAAACTGTTCAGGGAATGCTAGCAAAGTGATCAAAGCTATCCTACAGAAGTTCCTGCTCAAAGCATTAGTGAACCACAACATTTAAAGGCTTCCTGTAGTTGCTTTGAGGAACTCCCCCCAGTTATGCCAGAATTGCCACCAAAGTGAATAGATGTGGGAATATCCTTGAGAGACAGGAGGAGAAGAGCTGCAGCCAGGGCAACAGTCAAGTAAGAGATATCTCAGCCCACAGAAGGAGCAGGGACATGGAAAGAGTCTCAGAAGGGACTCCCTAGTTCTCTGGAAAGTAAAGGCCAGGGGGTGGGGGGAGAGAGATGTGCTTTCAGATTTGCAAGATTCTGTTACTGTAACCTTACAATAAAGGTAGCGTTAGTACTCACAGAATTGGTTTCCTGTCTGTACTACGTCAAAGGGCTGACAATAGAGGCAGGTGTGTCATCTTTGTCTCTTCATGAATGCTCAGATGAAATGGGAGGGCCTTTAAAGCAGCTGTCCCAGCTGTCAAGAGGATGCAAGTACTTTATTCATTTGAGCAGGAAATTTAGAGATATGCTTTGGTTGCTTCCCCAGGTGTTCCTCTGCATAGTTTACATAGTCATATTAAACCCTATAAAATAAAGCAGAAGAAATAACAAATAGAAGAATTTCATTTTCAGAGATTCCAGTTAACAGTTCAGACATTTTAAATTCCAGTATGAAATGATTTCATTTACCTCTTCAGCCATCGTGAATTCCAGTATGATTTGTTCTTCTGATCTGTGCAGACTGTAAAGTGGCTGTCGATCTGTTGGCTTTTGTACGGCTGCAACTCAATTCTTGGGTTCAAAAGACATGTTTTCAGAGAAAATCCATGTAAAAGTGGGGAATTGAAGAGAAAATTCATTTGGAAAGAAGCATTTTAAGGAAAAAAATAGGATCAAATACATTTCAATGTGTGTTTAGGTCATTTTTTTAAAAAAGATAGATTAATGAAAGAAGCCGTATGACTAGATTTCACAAGAGAAACGATTTTCCCTCACCATCCCTACTTAATCTTCCCCACAAAACAAACTGCGCATCTCAATACATTGTGTGCATTCTTGTGACCTTTTTAAAGTGCTTGTATAGAGAACTGATCTTTGTGAGCCAAGATGGATTGACTTTCTACTTTGGAAATAAAATAAGTATTATAGGAAGATTAGCATAATCTCACAAGGAAAGTCTGATGGAAATTGTTCTTCAGTAATAAATAACATTTGAAAGGTTCTCATGGAGTCTCTCATGGTCTACTAGATTAATGGTAACAGCAGAACTCTGTGCCTGTTTTATAGTCTAAAGATATCCTATTTTTTAGAATAAAGCTTTTAGTGAAGAGATACATATCTTAATTGAAACCTTGCCTGAAAAGTAAAATATGCTAATTTTTCTTTGACTCAGAAATTGTAGGTTCTTGATGGAATCTATTTTAAGCTTAAATAATGTGCCTTTTAAAAATAATCTAAGTTTAATAATTGAAACTCTGATAAAATGTTCATGTGTCTCCTTAATAGTTAAAGTCTGATGTCAATTGTCTCAGATTGTTTTCTATTGTTCTAAAAATGCAAAAGAATATAAAAGAAACCAAAAGAAACTTATCCTGATTTTTTTATTTTTATTTCAAAATGCCATGACCCCACAAAGTTAGTAGTTAATAGAATCTACTCCCATGTGTTATTTTCACCTAGATGTCAACATAAATTCAGGAAATTTGCCCAAAACTAAGTCTTTAGTTTCTTTTAAATCAGAACTTATTATAGAAGATGCACAGACAATATATATTCAGAACAATTGCACAGAAAAGTAGTGCATATTGGAGATAATTACATGAGTGACATAGAAAAATGCACAAAAGATGGTGTGTATGTATATTTCTAATTTCACAGTGAGAAGAGCAGTGACAAATTTGAAATATAAATAAATAAATAAATAAATAAATAAGGCATAATAGATTAGGATATATCTACAGAAAGTATTGATGGGGATGTGATCTTCATTGATTGTCACATCCCAACTTAATCTACTATCTCTCTCTCTGCAAAAAGAGTTTAAAAATGAAAAAAAAGAAATAAAGATTAGAAAAATAGAGAAGGTAGTTAAACATCTAGTTATATACATTCATACTTTGTTTTACAGATGGGGAATGAAACATATAAATGTGCAATATATACAGTCTAAATTTCTAAATAATCCACTAATCAGGACTTTTGGTACTAAAATACTTAATTTAATATGGACGGAGAAGTGAGCTCTCTAGGCTATTATATTAAATTGGTGTTCTTCCAGCTTTTGCAATTATAAACATGTACACTTCTATTTTATTGTGAACTCCCAACCTGTTGTTATGTTTGTTTGTTTATTTATTATTATTATTTATTTACTTATTTTAACACATTTCTAACCACCACTATCAAAATGATTCTGTCTTACATAGAATATAAATGGAAACAATTTAAACATTGTCACATATAAATCCATACAGGAGCATACAAAACAACAGCAACAAAAAACACAATTCAAAAAGAACAAAAACAATAAAACAATAAAAACTAAGGATGGCATCATATATGAGCTCAGGAGAAAGTCCTCCAGAAGGACTTCATTTTCTACAGTTTTTTGGGGAAAAAAAATTAACAAGGAGGGGGCAAGCCTATTTTTGATTATACATCATCAAGTCACTGTTGACTTCACTGAACTTTCCAAGTTAGAAAAGATTTAAGATTTTGGACATGAAAGAAAGCTACCTTCCAAATTTACATTTTGTCCAACACTAAAAGAAAAATGCAACAAAAAAGTTTGACAACAATTAAGTAGGGTTGGAAGACTATTTTGAGATTTATATCACATTTATGTCTCCTTATCGAACTCCACTCCTGATGTCTTTGCAGCTATGCCCATAACATCTCAACAACAAGAAGAACAAATTTAATATCTATTGAACATCTACACATCTTTTCAAGAAGAAATTGATGGACCCAATAATTAGAGATAGGCTGAAAATATAGCATTGATTCATATTATGATGTCCCGTATTAAAAAGGTTCCCTTTTAAGCTAATTTTGGTTTAGAACATTCATGGGCTCCTGTGGATTCTTACGTTCTTTTGTCCATCCCTTAAGAACATTCTCAATATGTTTAAAATGTCTGACAAGTATTAACACAGGAATACTGCTAAGAATGTTCATCAGTCTTGGAGAGATATTTAATTTTAATTATATTTATTCATCCCAAAAGCCATATGGGCATTTTAACATCTATTCATGATGATGGTGATGATGATAGTGATGATGAACAAGTCTGATTGCCAATAATAATCAATATTAATTCCTATTGGAATTATTTCAACTGCTTGTTGAGATATCACTTGATGATTAGAGAACAAATTCTGTGATTACATTTCTGCAGCCTCTATGGACTCCTTTAAATACATTCATGGTTAGTTCTACTTTGCAGGCAATCCTGCTCTTTTTGGCCTCTGGTTGCTGATTATTAGTCTTCACAAAAGTGACCTACTACTAGGCTGCTTCAGCTGGCAATATGTTACAGTGAATATATATTTTATACCAATCTATAAGCCATTAAAATGAGAAAATACAATTGTTTAAATAGCAAAGCAAATACTACTTTGCTACTTTTAATCTGCTCATTCTAATTAACAAAATATACCAGGGATGCAGAAAACACCGAGTCTTGAGAAGTTCAGTTCATTTTTTCTATATCATGTAAAATATATCTTCATTAGTAATAAGAATTCAATAGTCATAACTTCTCTTTTAAATTAAAAATCCTTCTAGAAAGATATTCTCTCTCTCTCTCTCTCTCTCTCTCTCTCTCTCTTTCTCCTTGCCTTTCTAATTAGCTATTGGATATCCAATATTTTCTCTCTTTACCCAGTTCTTTGATCAGGTATGTTGATATAATGACTTTGTTAAACATAAAGCATAACCTCAAAGCTCTTATGTCTTGTGAATCACTTTTAAAAGAGTAAGAAGGTGAACTGCCTTAGTTCATCACCTGGAGCAATTATTATTGCCTGCCACTGGATTAGTACAGAAGAATCCAATTGTAGCCATAAGAAACCCACCATCAAGTACAGTTATTTTCCTTAGAGGTGGTGAACATACATTCTTTTGCAGAGGAAAACAACCTATAATGTTTACTGTATCCTGTATAAGGATGAATGCATGTATTGTACATATAAAAACATCAGATTTCAGAAGGCAGAGTTCACAAATTGAAATTGATGCCTAGCAGAAACATAGAATCAATACAACTATATAATCTTGTTTGGAGTATTCAAATTGCAAATATCAAGGAGTCATCCATTGTCTGTGGATGTACTTGTTTGAGAATAGTAAGTTTGCAAGAATGATTATTGATTTTAAAACTGCAGAAATCTGCTTAGAAAATGTTTGGCATACCTATTTGTATCAGTCAAAAGATTAAGTATCTTTTTTTCCCCCCGAAATGAGATTTTGTCCTAGATTTGTACGCTACTATCTGTTAGTTGATAAAACAGAAAAGAACAAATGTATATATGTCATTTTCTAGGTAGCATCAGAAACTCTGGCTTGCATATAACATTTTCACCCAAGATCTCTCTCTCTCTCTCTCTCTCTCTCTTTTCTTGGAGTTTGTCTTCTCAAACTTCAATTTCTTGAAAAATCAATGGAAAATTACCCTGTCACTCTGAAAAGAACAGAATAAAATGCAACTATTTAGCAGAAGCATGAATGGAAAAAAAATCTGTCCTTAATGCTTTGATGTTATTGGACTCCATCAAGTAGCAGTGAATGGAACTGGGACAAGGGTTCCTATATAGGCTTCTATAGTAGTAAAAAGAAGTAGTGTCACAACATGGAAATTCTTATCTTTATCCTCAAGACCTTTCCTTCTGGAATTCATTTTTTTTTTTTTAATGACTCAAGTATTTATACAAACAGAAAGGTGATGAGCATATCTTGTTTAAAGTTCTCAAGAACTGAAGCCAGTTCTAGACTAGAACTGAAAGCATTATCCACACAGGTCAGGTAAGTAAATGCAGTACAAGTGATATTATAATTTGTAATGCAAAAACGTACAGAAGATATTATATTTAGCTTATTGGGGGGGGGGGTATGTATGTATGAATGTGTGTGTGTGAGTGTGTGTATTCAATTATTGAAGATAAATGGTTTAAGATGACATTTTAAAATACTTCCAATTTCTACTCAGGCTCCAAAATCCCCAGTAAACTGCAATATAAATACTCTTATAATCTCCACCACTATAAAGTTGCTACTCAGTCTTATATTTTGTGTCATTTTAGAACTCAGGATGCTACGTTTCAACAGTCTGATTTAGTCTTTCTGATTAACTTTGGGCTGTGGAAGGATACACAGGTAGACATTCAATATTTATAGTTCCACCAAATTTATTCCACCAAATCTTTGTATAAATGTTGTATTCATCTCAAGGCATTATTATATCTTTCTGGCATCTTGCATTCAATACAATTTTAGTAGAATCATGTCACGGATGTCTTCATCTGATTAGAAGATTCTTTCTTCCCTGTATGTATGAATTCTTTCTCTCACTTTCCTGATACAAACCATCTAGCCAAACCAAACATCAGAGTTAAGAGCACCAGTTGACAGGCAAACAAGAGAAGCTGTAAGGAAGTATTAAGTGGTGGGAATTGTTCCTTCTTGTTTATTTGCTTCTCCTGCCATTCTGAACAGAAAATGAAAAGAGGCACTGTTTCATTTCCATGCCTCACACTATTATTCCCAACCAGGACTACAAAAATGTACGTGTCCTATGAGGGGAACAGAGACAAAATTAGTGCCTGGCATTACACCTTCTTCTTCACAGTGTTGTTTCAAAGAGCATTTTGAAATAAGCAAAGGTGAGGTGCAGAGAAGGGAAATTACAATTCAAGGATCTAGAGGAAGAGTGTTCAGGGCAGGCAATCAGAGGGACCAGTGGGGGGAGGGGAAACATCCTCAAAAACCAGATAGGGATCAAGAAGGACTAAAAGCTGGTATCAGTTAAAAGGTATCTGGAGGTCATTAACTCAGGCAGGAGGCAAAAGAAAAAGAATGGGAGTGTAAGCAATTGCCATAATCAAGGTCAGGGCTTTTATTGATTTGGCAAATAAGGACCAGCCTTTGTTATCCATTGCCAGTGCACAGGTAAATATTATTATCTAGCAGTTTTTGAACTGGAAATTCCAGATTCACTCACACAACACAGGCCCACACACCTAACTAGTGCCTTATAGTTAGGATGCTATGTTAAAAACAAAAGAAAAGCAAGGTGAACAATATGTCTCAGCAAATTTACTCATACTAGGCAGTCAACTACCATGGTAAATCCCCTCATCTGAAATTAGTTCAATAAGTGCAAAATAGGAAAGTTGGTATCTGAGAGAATGAGCTGTAGAACTGCTCCCCATTGGATCAGAAAAACTTAGTAAGTGATCAAAATATTTAAAATGAGCAGTGATTAAACTGTTACCAACATGCTCATGATACATTCAAATGCCAAATTGTCAGATGGATGCCCCTCAGTTTCAGGGTACTACAAGGTCCCTAGGAGATAAAATGAAAACTTGTGATAATCTATAACCATCTCAGAAGGATAATCCAATCCCAGTTGAAGCAAAGTACAACAAGCTGGCATCGAAAGCACAATTGACAGTAGAATCAAATGCTTCTTTTTTCTCTGGTGTAAAATAATCTGCAAAGACAGTCAAGATTATTTCAATCCCCAGGCCAAACTATAGAGCCTCTTTCAGATCTGAGAGAATCTCCCATTCCCTTATGGATATATTTATTACTTCTGTGTTTCAGCTTCCTAAACCTGACTTGGGTAATTTAATAAGGCAGGGTGAGCAAGATTCCCTCCCACTTTCTGATTCCTAATATAGACAGTGTGGTGCCTGTAATATTGCCTATGTGGCGGTAGTAGTACATTCTAATACAAGAGTATGATGGAGAAAAGACAAATCATGCCTGGTAATTTTAGGCCAGCATTCATATTTATAATAATTACAGTATTTTACTGTTTTTCTGGCATACAGAAGAAAATGTGATATGGGGTTGAGCAGAGGAGATAAGCAACAATTTTATCAGGGCAGTATTTTTCAGTTCCAGTGATTCCTGGATGTGCATCTAGGCTGCTTCTCAATATTTATTACAAGCCATCTTACACTAATGACTGCTTGTCCATGCTCCTTCAAAGCCTTAATCAGCAGTTTGTTAAGAAAATATAAGCAGGAATTGCTCCAGTCACACCATTAAAATCCAGCATTTACAAACAGCTATGAGGACCAAATATATTTTTGGTTGGAAAGGTGGTAAGAGCCAGAATGTTCACCAATCAACAATGATTCTTAATAACTCATTAATCATCTACAGATAGGTGTGGTGATTAATGATGTTGCCAACATTTTTTTTCCTATATAGTTCCATCATTCCACTTCTTGACCTGGGGATTTGTTAAGATGGAAGAACTGGTAAAATAACAGCTTTCCTTATCAGGGCAATCACAAGGTTGCTTGAAAAAGAACATGATTTAAACATTCCATTTCCACTCCACCTCCACCCCCTTCCTTTCAGACAAAGAAGATAAACTAGAAAGCGTCCTCATTTTTGTTGTTGTTAATGGACATACTCTATGTCCTTTACTGATATTAATAACATTTGGTGATTGTATATTTTGTTGAAAAACACCTAATGAGCAAAGATACCCACTCTTTAGAATTGCTGGAGTCTTGAACGCTTTTCTGATTCTTGCAAGCTTGAAAGAAGCATCATTTTTATTCTATCAAGGGAATACTTGTCTTACTGGGGATGCAAAAGGCTTCCCTTGTGTAACCCAGTATGTTTTACTCTCTGCCTTGGTATTTTCCAAATGATGAAATTCCTTTGAAATTTGCAGTGTTATTGGAGCTGTTACATCAAGAATCTCTGCCTGATTTCTGGAACTCATAGGTCAGTCTGTTTTCCAAGGGAGGGGTTTTTCTTTGCCTACCCCAAGGCCTCTCTACATCACTGAGAGGTTCAAAATTTCATTTGCACCGAAATCAGGCAGATACACATTTTCAAGCATGTGAACCGATACACATTTTCATTTGCACCGAAATCAGGCAGATACACATTTTCAAGCAGGTCTTTGCCCCTCCTTCATAGAGATTTATCCATTAAGCTTCTTATTTACATGTGATTGTCCTTCACTTCCCCTACCCCCACCTCTGGTGACCAGAAGGGCTTCTGTAATGCAGGCTTAGTGTGATTCAGCCATCCAGAAAGGCTTTTCAATACACAGTTGTAGCTCTGTCACCATAAATGCAAATACTCAGAATTGTTGAGTGCAGGTTTACTGCTATAGCTCCATGGTTACAGAGCTTCTGTAGCCAGGAATATTCACCTACTATTTTTTATTTTATAGAATTGATCTTCTCTCACTATCATCCAAATGGAGCAGCCTCTTGGAAGGATTTAAACAACAACAACAACTGTCAGACAGATGGAGACAAATACATGGTTTGTGGGTATCTGTGTGGGAAAGTAGAGGATGCAGGAAATTATTTTCTATCATTTTATTTTTATGGAGATGAGAGGAAGGGTTTTTGTTAATTTACAGATTGAAGCACAGAGACTGGTAAGATCTATATGCCAACTGAAAGGACAATCAGCTATTGGTCATCCGGGAGACAAGTAAGGCAAACATTAGTTAACATTCTTTGTAAACTCCACAGTTACAAAGTTATAGATATATTCATGAGTACAGTGCTATGAATATAAGCATAGACCTGAAACAGTTAAGACAGCTCAGGGTTATCCTGAATTTATTATAAAGACTTGGACAATGGTGGACTGTAAAGGCTTGTTGTTTTCTTCCATAAGTAAGAAGGATTCTATCTCTCTGTTTATCTTTCTATTTCTATTTATCCACACGCAGTAATTTCTCCCATTATCAGTTAAAGCCTACGGTATAATTGAATGTAAAGTCATTCAAAAGTCTGCATTAATGTCAAAGGATATAATGTTGAAGGGGATCTGAAGGCATCCATGTGTGCAACATCTGGGAAAGTAAAAACACAGGGACTTGTATGGAGTTCCTAAAAGTAAAAGTTCCTAAAAGGAAAAGGCAAGTGCTGGTAGACTAATTCACACAGAAGCCAGCCAGTGAGGTATCCTTTCTCTGAACAGGGCAAGAAGCAGGGGAATGACCAAGAAGATCTTGTGATGATCATATACTAGACTGAACCCTTGTCCAGTTCCATTGCCAACACACTGCAATCTGGATTGTAATTTCTGAAGTTGGTTTAAGAAACAACTGGAAGCACATAAAAGACAACCAGCTTAGCCTACAATGCAGAATTGTCCTTAGACTCAGAAATGAATTAAATTTATACAATTTAAATTGCTTTACTGCACAGTTTAATCATTGCCTCAGTTTCTATCTATCTATCTATCTATCTATCTATCTATCTATCTATCTATCTATCTATCTATCCATCCATCACATTTATATAGCTGCCCATCTCACACCAGCGACTCTGGGTGGCATACAGCATTATTTTTTTATTTAAACAATTGCTAGTTTCTTTACTGGCCAGCAGCAATTGCAGGGAAGTCGACTCATCCATGCTTTCTAATTTATTCTATTTTTCAATAGAATAAAACTGGTCTACCAATCTATGTTGTTGTTGTTGTTGTTAGCTTCCTGGATAGATAAAATTTTACATTTGAAACAATTCCTAACTACAATATTGAAGTCTCATTTATGTGTGTGGACATGAAATTCAATAGATTGCCAGTTAAGCAAAATGTATGATAGATAACAAAATTTTGAGTCTATTTTAAATACAGTCAACGGTTTTGTGATAGTACACAAACTTCCTTTTATTCAAATGTTCTGGGGTGTAGATATGGATGCTGGCCTGCCCAGTCTAATAATACAGCTGCCTACGCCACGAATGCTTCATACAATGTAGCAAACCTATTTTGAAGAATTGCCACTCTTAGTATGTGAGTAAAACTTCAGTCCACCATGCTTAGTTGCATGAACTGTGGGCTTCTGCCAAAGCCTGAATTTGGCCTACATTACTGTTGTTGGCATAAGTGAGTAATTGAATCAATTGACAAGGAAACCAACAGTTGATTCAGTTTATTTCCTATAAAGTACAGATTTGGCTACAGTCAATGCATCAAGTCTTCATTTTACATGGCTATTTAACATGCTAGTTCACTGTGGTCATTAAACAGCTTCTATTTTCCACTTAATTACAGACCTGTCCTAGCTCCTTCTGAAAATGAAGTGATTTTAGAATGGCAGAATAGTAATTTTATTTTATTTTATTTGGTGTGGTGTGTAAATTAAAGCTCAGTCATTCTCCCATTTGGATAATTTACTAGCAACAGGAAATGAACTGATTGCAATTATGCTCTCTGTCTTCTGCAGAAGGGTCTGTAGTTCTTTGCCTTGATAATAGCTATAATGATACTTTAGTCAACTGGTAGAATCTTTTCCATTTCAGCTTCACTGAAGTTTCTGAATAGCATAAAAGGGTTTTCAGCAATTAATTCACAATTAAATATTCTGATCTCTTTTTAAAAATTGTCAAAAGACCCCTGTGGCCACACTTTTTTCCATTTAAAGTGATGCTGAATTAATAATGTTTGTTATCTTATCAGACCTTTAAACTCCTGTGACTGATATCACATCAGTTCGCCCACTTAAGCAAAATGTCACACGGCAAGACTTCCATTTGGAATAGGTCATTCCTACTGAAGGCTCATTAGTGCTCACTGTCCATTTTGCTTTCCAGTGCTTGTTGGAACCACAGAAACTGGGGAGGGGGATATCTTCCATTTCCCTATTCCAAATGGTAGACATACTAAAGCAATACAAGGTGTCATAATTCATTTTGAAAAAAGAGTCACATTTGCCACTTAATGTTCCGTTAGCAGACAATTAAATCATATTGTGATGGTTAAGTTCAGCTACAAAGTTGCTGGCAAGAGACGTTAGTCCATCTGGAGTACTGCAGCCTTTCATGAAATGGATGCCAACATTTCGGTTGAAAAACAGCAACAGCTGATGCTGCTGTATATATACAGAATAAGGAAAAATATAGTTTTGCCATCTAATTAATCCAAGATATTAGGAAAGAAGCCACAGCTCAGTGGTAGAACTTATGTGTTGTATGCTGAGGATCCCAAGTTCCACCCCAGACAACTCCAGTTCAAAGAATCCAGTAGCCGAAGTTTAAAAAGCGCTCCTCTGCCAATCATCCTCTAGTCATAACCTCTACACTTACATAAGCCTAGGTGGGTTGGAGAAATCTGATCTAGTACAAAGCAGCTTCCTGTGTCTCTAATATGTAGTTCTGATGCAAGACAAAGCACAGGGGTAAAATTCTCTGTTCTCAAATTAGATTCTGCAAAACGTTTATCCTTAACTATGGCAAGATGGATGGACTGTCCATTTTCAATATATTTTTATGCTTGCTTGCTTTTTTTCTGTTCCCTTTCTATCCTAAATAGTCTATTGTACCATACTAAAGCTACTCCAGGAAACATTAATACATTGAGAAATGTGCATTACAGCCTGCAATCAGGGCAGAACTTCAGCCAAAACTGATTGAAACAAGTTTATGCTGCTCAACCAAACTCTCTCTAGATGCAGTCTGATTAGATACTTTCTTAATCTTCCAAAATTCTCCCCATGACTTTTCAGAAGCTTTGGAAGGAGGGAATGAAAGAGATGACAAGCAGTACCAGAAAGGAGGAATGGAAGAGGCATACAGATTGTGTGAGTTTGCCTTCCATTTGTTTATCAATGGATTTCATCCAGTAAATGAATGCTTATAATATATTGTGTAAACAGGTAACTCTGTTTACCATCTTATCCCACAGTTAACTGGGTATAAGGAATTACAACTGTCATATCATGGAAAGAATTTATGAAGATCATAGGGCTGACCTAATTCTAGTCTTAAAACTGCAAATGTCAATAGATTGTTAGGGAGCTTGATCCTCTATCAGTAAATCAAGGATCAGGAGAAATGTGTGATGTCATGGGGGAAAAAAAGCAAAAACTTGAAAACAGAAAAATACATTGAAATAAAAGAATACTGTCACAGAAATTATCACAAGAGCAATAATTCCTTTCTTTATAACTGTGATGGCAGTTTATCCTCTCTGGATACCAGACTCAACCACATAATTTATCAAAGAAAGTTTCTTTTTGCTTTCCTGGACAAGTCCTTCTATTTTTGGTCTTGGTGTTTTTCTAAAACACTTCTATTTTATATTACTGCCCTTCACTTTTTTTTAAAGCTTTTTCTTGACTTCTGTCCTAGCTAAAAATCAAAAAGGGGAAAAAAATTGTTCCAAGGAATCTCTGCACTCACCTTATGTTTTCTGCCCACTAAGAGCAAAATGTAAAAGCAATGTTCAACTAGGTGACAAGGTGACATTCTCTTTCTGTCTAACCACCCTCCTTTCTTGTAATATGCAAAAATATGTCCTCCAATTTCCTTAAAAACCTATTTTACCTTAGAAGAGAAGTTTCATTCCCCCCCCCCCCCATCCTACCTTTAGAGTGCTTTAGCACTGATTTAAAATTTCTTTTGACCATCTTTCCTTCTGTTTTGGGAAAAGAATATTTGAAAACTATTTATTGTCCATTATATTGAATATGAAAGATTTGATAACTGCAAAATATTTTCAACACATTGCTCCTTTTTCATAGATAAAATACTGATGACCGTAGAGATTGTTGAAGTTAGAGTGATCCAGGCTGTTCACATTTCAGTTTAAAACATGAAAATGATTTCATGAAATGTGTTCCATGGCTGGAAAATTTTGGTCATATTTGGTCATGGGACAAAAGAGGAATAAATTTCTGAATTAACAAGATTCAAGATTGCGACCAAAAAAAGAAACTTGTCATTTATAAAATGTACACCAAGGGATGACAGAAGGAGGCAATCCCTTTAGCTAAGTTAACACAAGAACTTGCAGTACTGAAATTGCCTAAATATTGTTTACCTCATATTCATAGATGTATAAAATTCATCAGACTAAAGAGATACTCCATAGAGTAATAGATTTCCTAAGAACCATCCACCTGGGTATAGCATTCTAATCTTCTTTAGATATGTGGAGAACAGCTTCTTTCATCAGTTGATGCCTCCTTTGGAAAGAGTATCATGTACAGTAGAATATGGGATGCAGTTATATAACAAACAGGCTAGATAAAACATAGTTCTTGCCTAGGAAAACATCCTGTATAAAAGAAAGAATTTGTTCCTCATAAATTACCATTCTTCTAGGTTTACAAATACAGGAACTTTTTGGTCAAGCCAATGTTGCTGAACACTATCCACGTGGCCAAGATTTAAGGGATATTGACATACTAAGGTTTATCCACATCCACCTTACAGTCTACTCTATATCCTTAGATCTGTCTTTTCATCCAGAATTTAGTAATCTGGCTGGACTTCATGTAGATGAAAAAGGAGCACTACAAAAGGACAACCTATCCTTTTAAAAATATGTACTTTTTTTCCAAATGTTATAGCTTTCTGTATGGTTGTACTTACGTTTTGTTTTGTGGTTGTTAGGAAAATTTCTTCCTTCTGTAGTAAGTACTGTTGAGGATGTAGAAATAACAAATAACAAAACTATAGATGAACATCCAAGGAGTTATTACTTACTGTATATTTTCTCATGAGAAAGGAACACTAATTGTTGGTTTAAAATTATGCAGAAGACTGCATGTGGATTTCTTTATTACAGTCAGTCAGCAATTGGCACCCTTTGCAGATACTTGATGACCAAAGATTTGCATCAAGAAGGATGTAATTAACAGGCGAGAGTCATTGCACATTTCAAACACTGAGGGGAAAATGCTATATCCAAGGACATCCCCCCCCCCACCTTTTTGCTATAGTGTTCGATCCACTAGCTTGAAGAATATGCCAAATCTCTAAGAGGACAGCTGCTTTCTTGACTGCTGTCTCTGGAATAACAGAAAAAACTAATGATAGAACCCCAGAAATACCCAACACACACATAATCTTTCTATTCATTTTATTTAAAAATTTGGGAAGCTGTTCTTAACACATACAACTATCCAGTAAGACTACAAAAAAAGCAAATTGGAAATAATTCATCTTAATTCTATGTATATCTAAAACCTAGAACAGTTTTAAAAATGCAAGTACTGTATATTTAGTCTGTTTATCTATCATCTATCTATCTATCCATCCATCTATTTTGTAATTAAGTGGCTTATGTCATTATTAGGAAATGCAGTGGTTATCATTATTTCAGTTTCTTGAAATACAAAGATTCATAGTTTCAGATAAGCATCCTGCCTCAGACAAGGCACATCTCAGATTTCATGTATCTTCAGGGGGAAAAGAATGGTAACCTACACAATCAAGCCAATAGCATGGGATTTTTTAAAAAACAACAACGACAATGGAGAACATTCTGAATACTATTTGAACAGATGGATAGCACAATAGGCTAGCCGATCTGCTTTGAATAGGAGAATATTGATGTATGCTAGTTAGACTGGATACTTGTTTAACAGCTGGCTGTAACAATACACAATAGTCTGAGCTTCTGAACTAACATGCAACTAATGAAGCTGAATATTCTGGAAAATCCTATTCTTTTATCATATGTGCTGAACATGCAGAATGATTTGCAATATACTTCTTCCCACCCTCCTAACAGGCATTTCTATGGAAATAATAGGAAGAGTCTGAAAGTTTTGAAAGACCACAGTACCTGTTTAATTGGATCCAGATTATATTTGAAACTTCACTTAATTTATGGTTCAAATAATGATTACCCTGCATAGAGCAGTCCAGATCAAAAAGCCTTAAAGCCTTTTGATCTGGTTTTAAGATAAAAATAGTGCTTGCCCCACTAACAAATGGCCTTTATCCGAAGCTGGGTTGGGATCTTTCCCTTGGGAAGCTCTCAAGGGATCTTTCAAAACTTAGGGGAATCTCTGAACCACATAGCTGGGATGGGATTGAAAAGGATAATTTGGTGGGCAGATTTCAGGAGGTGATACTAATTCAACTCTTTGGCCTTCATTAAGATCCACAGGCTTCAGCTTTGTTTCCAATGCGTTAGATATATTTATGAAAACACTGGGTAGAATAGTCCAGAATTGACTGATTATATTTAGCTGTTAAAGCTGGGAGGTAGCAGAGAGTCTGAACTGGTTTGGAAATCAGTGGGAGACTGCCTGGCGATTAGCAAAGACAAAAGATGACATTTGTTAAAAAGTTTTTGTCAGTGTTTTCTGAATGACAACATACTCTCTTTTTCCAAACTGATCATTTGGAAGTTCTCCTAGACCTGGCCTTATTACTTAATACTGTAACATTAGGTCTATGCAGGTAAGGATTTTACTCTGTTTTGAATCTTGTACCAGTTCCAGTTCCACCAGGCATGGCCAATTTAATGTCCATTAGTTATATCTTAATTGGACTATTATCATGCAGTAGGAGCTCCCTCTGAAAACCAGTCTGAAACTAGACCTGCAGATTCACATAACATCCCTCATCATTCCTGTGCAAGGTTTTTAAAAAATTCACAACAGTCCAAGCTCACTGTAGTGTGGAAGGCTGAAGTTACCGTTTTGGCACTGCTGCTTAGAACCTTTGTGATGGCTCATGGCATACAAAAATATGAAATAAATACATTTTCAAGCTACTACATATACTTCATTTCTCCATTTTATGACCTATAATGTCTGTTAGCAATTTCCAAGTCCAATTCAGGATGGTGGTTATTATGTTTAAAGGCTTAAGCAGCTTGGGAGTTGGCTTACAATTATTGTTTCTTCCTTTATTTGTTGATTTGTTAGTTTTTATTACAAATGCTTTTATGTCACTTGTTCATTTTTCTAAGTAGTATACAGGTCATGAAGAAGTAAGATCAACCCAACATGCTTCATATTGATAGAATAATAACAAATTGCAACAATTGTTACCATAATACATCAATATCCATTGCTGATGGACTTCTGCTTATTCATCTGTCCCCAAATTCTCTTTAGGGAGAAGTGCTTAAATGCTTAGCAAGAGTGGGGGTGGAGATCTTATAGTAAGGGGTTCCAGACAAAGGCAGTTCCAGCCCAAATACTCATTTCTGCTTCTGCTTCCTCTCCACCTCACCGCATACAGGATGGGGACTTGAAGCAGTCATGTATGAACCTGCCTATATTTTAAACTAAGTTTCTCTGTTCCCTCCATGGCATAGACCAGTGTTCTTAATGTGTGGTCTGAGTACCACGGGAGGTCCCCCAAGACCCTCTCAGGAGTCCACGAAATCAAAATTATTTGCCAAATATTGAAGATATTTACAAAATTTTAAAATGATGTCATTCTTCTCATTATTTTTTATTTGTTAAAAAAAATGGGTTTTTTCCTGGAAAAACATTTTATTTCTGTTAATAGCTAATGGGTTTAATATTGTTATTTTTACATGATGTAATAAATAAATATTCTACAAATGCATCAATTTTAATATGGTAAATATTGATAAATATAACCCGTACAAGTAAAAGCTCTTTTGGGGTCCTCCATATATATATATATTTTTTAAGTGGGAAGGGGTCCTGAGACCAAAACATTTAAGAAATACCAACACAGAGCAAGAAGGTTTTCTCAAGGGTAGAATCAGGTATGAGGAGCTCCCTTTCCTAAATAGCGTCTTTTTTCTGGAAGTCTGCCAAAACATGGACACATTACATTTTCAGCAAGCATTTTCCTTTATACTTTGCTGACTGTTAATGTTGGTTTCTTTGCATTGCCTTTCACTTCTACTTTAGCTTCTGATGCATCTGTCTTTTCAAATGGGTGGAAGCACATATAAAGCACCTGCATCTGGATTAGTAAAGCATGACTTTGTTCTGTTCCCATGACAGTCTTGGAAGCTGCTCCTGGCTCTGTCTCCATGTGCTGTATAAGTTAGGAAAAAAGGCCTGTGCTTTAAGAGGTGGTTCTTACATGATCTGCCACCTGCCAAAGCAACTGTTTCAAAGGAGTTGTTTTTGTGTGCATGCCTTCAAGTCAGTTTGACTCCTGGCAACTCCCTGCAGATTTCTTGGCAAAGTTTTTCAGAAGTGGGTTGCCATTGCCTCTTTCCTAGGGCTGAGAGAGAATGACTGGCCCAAGGTCCCCCAGCTGGCTTTGTCCCTAAGGCAGGACTAGAACTTACAGTCTCCCAGTTTCAGCCCTAATAGCTATCTTTTTATCTTTGCAAGTGTTTTGACTCACTTTTGAATTAAAAAAAAATGGGTGTAAATTTCTTAAATAAATAAACAAATGTGGGGGGGCATATTCTGATGGCCCCCTTCAGCACACAAAGATTACTTTGGAGGCCATTGACTGTGTGGTAAGTAACAAAGGTGTTCTATGTTTTTAGCCACCTATCCTTTGCATTTGCAAGCTGCAACAATACATTATATATTGGCATATCAACTTAATTTCCCCCCTGGGAACAGTAGTTAATCTACATGGAATAGATTGTAGACATAGCATGTCCATTAATACTTTTACATAAACAGTGAAAGAAACAGACACGAAAGCATCAGAAAATGGTTGCCTCCATAATGTACCAGTGGCTCCGTTTTTATTGAAGTTTGCAGTGAAATTCAGTAGCTTATAAAATACCAAGTGATTCTTTTAACTTTACTGAAAATTGAGTAAAGTGTAAGTCTGTACTGGCATCTGGATATTTGTATGTTAAAGGACTGAGCTGTAATCTTACTATATTCACTGACCTGAGAGTAATTCCCACTGAACTCAGTAGAGCTTACTTCTGAGTAGACATGTCTTAGTTTGCATTGTTAGTCATCTAATCACTGCATATTATGTAGTGCCTGATGGACTCTATAGATCCTATTCATAGTTTACAAGAATTTATTTTTACAGTATCATACATGAAACAATTTTTAATTATAGCTATATAGAATACTATATTATCTCTAATTAGTGCTGTCGAATGAATGGAAAATAAAAGACTGTTGGCAATCAGCAGCTATTATACAATAGCACAATCACATCTGTTCATATTAACAGATAAGCAGAGAAAATCAAAACAGTGTTTGATTCATACTCTAAAACGATCTGAGCAAAATATTGTATCTAAGTCTTTCAATATCTTTTGCTGACTTTGATCTGATTAAAGTCCAAAGAAACCAGAGCCACAGATGCAAATTTTCTAGTGCATCTGAAATTAAAAACCATGATATTTCAACAAACTAAATGGCTGAAATATAGTGCAGCTGACATGATTATAGGTATAGTGCAAATTTACGCTAGAAAGATTTTAAAATCTCTGGGGCTGCAGGTGTAAGATGACAGCAAACCAACTGAAATATACTATATTCTGCCTAAATACCCTGTAGAAAATTAATTAGGCAGTTGATCATACAATAAAAACATGATTGATAAGCTAATGGAAATAGCAAAGAAGTCAATAAAAAAACCACAATCTTTCACTAGATTCAGCTGATCTTCAGTTCAGCTACTGACAAGATTATTTCTCTAATGGAAGATATTTTTTAAAGGGGAAAATAATTTTGAAAATGAGAACTCTGTTACAGTATTTATCTCTGCTGGAAAGTATAATGTGTATGCAATGACAAATTTGCAGATAGACAAATCTGGAAGTAATTCTCTGAGAAAGCTACCTGAAAAGCACATCAAAGCCTACTGAAATAATGAGACCAGCTCCAGCTGTTGGATTCCAACAGCTTTTGATTTGTGCTCTGGTAGAAGCTCCAGGTTTTGATCCTCTGTTGATAATTTCCATGGTATTGAAGATGATTTGCACATTATTTAAAAAGAGACAGCCAATAACAAACAAGAGTGAATTTGCCAACTACACCCTAAAGGACATTTTATTTCTATATTACAGATTATAGTTTCCCACTCCCTTGTGCCATCACTACAGGCATTGTTGGAAAAAATGACATTTATTTCTAGCAAAAATGAGACAGCCCCCTCCCCCCCTCCCAAACAACAGCACTTGCAGCGAACAGAAGTTGGACTTGGGGAGGCTACAAATTTGGACTCTTGCTGATATCTCTTAGATAAAGAACAATTATATATATAGATGTCCCAAGAAACATGTAAGAGCATTCTGAAAGTGAGACTATATCTGTTGCTGGAAGCTGTTTGCTCATGGTTATTATGTAAGGTTTAACTAATACAGTATTGTAAAGTTTCCCAATCTTTTATTGTTTATACAGTGTTTTATTTTCACTAAAAACAAACAAGCAAACTAGAATTTAGTAGATTTAGGTTTATATATGTAACATTTATGTGCATACATGGTTATTGAATTATTGATTTATTATTGATTAAATGTATATACTGCCTTGGACAAATCCAACTGTAGATGATATGGTAAAATATATGTGCTCATACTATATTCCATTGTTTGATCATATCTGCCTTTTCCCAATAATGATAAAAATGAATATTGTTAGCCTAGATTCTCTTGTTAAACATTGAAGCATAGTTTGTTCTGCCTGCATTCAACTGAAACAGAATTTGTGGCTCCTTCATTGGCTAAAGTATAAACTATCCAGTCCAATTTTATTACTTCTAAAAGAAGAGGTTTAGTAATCACTGAAATTCTCCAACAATTTCCATGTGTCTCTGCTGTCAGGCAGATGAAGAAACTGCAAAGGCAGAATCCTTAAGATACTCAGTGATAGATCATTAAAGTGCTTGTCTTGATGTCACAAAGAAAACATCCCAAAGGCCAGAGAAATAAGATTATTTAAAATTGTTTGTACCAGACATAAAATGGTCTTACTATACTTGCTCAGGAGACACATCTCTATACAGGTTACTGTACTATACCCAGGGATTAAGCTATTCTGGGCCACGAATGGGGAAATTTATTTCTAGAGCTATGGTAAGGATGCTATAGAGAGTCAGGGAGATGGCCTTGAGGGGAATATTCAAAAGCTCTGGGAAAGGGACTGACCGGCCTCTCCCTGACTCAGTGGGCACATAAGAGAGAGGGAAGGTAAAACACAAGCAGACTTGCAAGATTCTGTTATTGTAGCTACCTAATAAAGTAAAGTTGTAGCCTTCCTATGGTATTGGTTTCATGATCTGGTCAATCTTGTAAAGCCAACAGGTATACATTTCCCCCCCCCCCCCCATTCATGGCCCTTGTTTGATCTTTCAGTGGATGCTGGAAATAAGTAATTTTTTCTTTGTTTCTGCAGTTCTGTTTGTAGGATATATCAGAAAATAATTTATGTACTAAAACATACAGAATGTAAAACCAAAGTAGTTCAAGAAACAGGCTCTGAGGAAGGAGGAACACAAAAGAGGGCAGAGATTTTCCACAGAAGGTGTTTTTATCCAAAAATTAAAAAAGAA
Source organism: Python bivittatus (assembly GCF_059951505.1). Taxonomy (NCBI): domain Eukaryota; kingdom Metazoa; phylum Chordata; class Lepidosauria; order Squamata; family Pythonidae; genus Python; species Python bivittatus. Next base: position 17,509,798 of record NW_028277035.1, read on the forward strand.
AGGACATATCAATTCATTGCTAAAAGCAATCCCAAAGATTGAAGAGGGGCAAAGGGGCCTACCACCACTTTAGAAATAGGGCTTGGGGCAAAAATAGAAGTTTAAAAGCTGGAGAGATAGAACAAGGGATTATTTACCTGTCATCCCCCAGAAGCCATGTCAGTAGAATGAGAACAAGGCTTTTCAACACAGGATAAATTAAAAAGGAGAAAGGAAATGCAGGCTTTCCTCAGCCTTGGCGCATTTCAACTAGGCCAATATTATGGAGAGAGCCAATTTGGTATAGTGGTAAAAGCACGAGGCTAGAAACCAGGATACTATAAGTTCTAGTCCTGCCTTAAGCACAAAGCCAGCTAAGTGACCTTGGGCCAGTCCCTCTTTCTCAGCCCTAGGAAGGAGCAATGGCAAACCACTTCTGAAATCTTGCCAATAAAACTTCAGGGACTAGTCCAGGCAGTCGTCAGGAGGCAACACTGACTCAGAGGCACCCAAAATTTTAAATAAATAAATACATACATACATACATACATACATACATACCAAATAAGGTTGCATGAAAAGGTGAGCACCTAGAGCTACAAAATGGAAGAATCAAAGACAGAATAACAAAACTATTGTGTCTTGTGTAATATCTCCATGAGCCAAACACATTACTTCAGTGGCCTTGAATCTACACTGGAATCTAGTATGGTATGTAAATGTATTGAGTTTAACCTTTGGGTCCCTTGCAGTTCTCCTTCATATTGGGCCCTTTCAATGTGCATTGTAAGAAAAAAAAAGAAGGAGGAGAAGAAAGGATAAATTTATTTCAATGCAGAAAATATATACTGTATTTTTCCGACTATAAGACAATACTTTTTTCTAAAATCCTTACCCTAAAAACTGAAGGGCGTCTTATTCAAGGAAGTCAGCCAAGAATCACGGTTGCAAAACTGCCAAACTTTGTTTCTGCAGAGAGGCTTCTTCCTATTGCTAACCTCCAATCACGAGTGAAATAGCTTGTCTCCCAAACAGACTTCCTCCAATCATGAGCCTGATGTAACTGACGTCAGCTGATGCTGAACAAACCAATTAGAGGAAGGCTGATTGCACAGACAAGCTATCGGCAGTTTCACTCGTGCTTGAATGTAATTAGTTATGCAAAAGAGCCTGGAAATAGAGCTGCAGAGAGACGGTTTGGACCTCCTCCCACCGAGTGTATCAGGTCAATGTTACCTAATTACTAAATAAAAATGTGTTCTGCACTATCTTTAAAATACTGATTTTTTAATTTTGGGCTGGAAAAGTGGGGGGCGTCTTGTACATGGGGGCATCTTATGGTCGGAAAAATACGGTAACTCAGTAGTACTTGTCTTGTCATAACTCAGTTGTATATCTGTATTGTATATTTTGCCATGGCAATGGTAGTTGCTTGACTTTAAATGCCTTATTACTTTTTACCGTCATGTTTCTTAGGACCATGGGGGCCCCCAAAAAAGAATACACTGCTTTCTCTTTTTCCCTAGTTATTGGGATACAGCTTCCATTTGAATGCACAGCCATGCTATAGTTGTATACCTCATTTAATATCCACAAAGAGGATTTTAATACCCTACAGAGCGATCATGTTTGAAAAGCACACTTCTTTTATTTCATATTTCTTGTTGCTGTCTTTTTGTCCAAACACAGTTCACTGTCCTTTTGAAAACTCTAGACATGATAGGCTAGTAAGCTAGGGAGGGCATTTATCTTCAGTGGTGAGCTATTTTCCAAGAGAACATACATTTTCAGTCTCCCAGGAACTAAATATGCATTTGCTCATATAGGAGAACAGGGTTACTTTTCATCTAGGCTGTTTTGTTCCTCCAGTCCCCTCATCCTGACTTGTAAGCTCCACTGCCTCTGACATCAATCGCACAGAGCCTGTATCAGGATCAAAGAGCAAGGCTGAAAGCAGAATTTAGACTTGCTAACAGCGTAATGGAACAATTGCACTGCCCAGGTCCAGTATACGGCATACTTAAAGAAAACAGTAATAAATAAAATAGTGAATGAAATGGAAGAATCTTGGCAAGTCTTGAGCAGCTAAGGTACTTTTCTTCTTTCCTGCAATTTTATTTCTTCTTTCCCACACACAAACACAAAAAGGCCAATATTCTGCAATTTGTCCAACATTGTGGACTCAACTTTGCTTTCATTTTGATTGTTCAGCAATCAAACCACCATAAATATGTTTCCTCACTATTGCTTTTTGACAGCATGCAAAGTGCTTAGTAAAATAGAGCACTAAGGGGAAGAGCAAGCATATTGGTCACTAAAATGGAACTCCCAAGTAAGGGCATACAGCTCCTATTACCACTGACAAAAGGATGCAACAGAAATTCTTTCCTTGTCTCAATTGTTCTTTCCTATATTTTCTTTTTCCATCACTGTATTCATAGGAACATCCAGTACCCTGCAGGGACTTGCTTATACTTGTAGAATCTGGTCCAAATAGTAACTACTCTGTTGAGAATAGCATAGGAATCTTCTTCATGTTCATAGAGATCCTTTAGCTAATATAGGACAAATCAGGCCGGGCAATTTCTGTTTTTGAACCCTTAAGTGCATACAGTATCAGAGAAATCCAGACAATGACCCAACTATGTGGGAAATCTAAGATAGACAGATAGATAGGATTTTGTTTGTCTGTTTTTTCCCATTTCCTTTCAGAAAACAACTGATTGCTTTCTAAGTTGTGTTTCATTTCTTCCTGCAGCTTTTTTCCCCAAAAAAAGCATGCCAAGGTTGAAATGGCAGTGGAACTAAGTAGGCACTAAATGACAGAAGTAAAATGGAATTTTGAAATTGCTCAATTAATCCAACAATTTAAACAGCTTTCTAGATTTTGAGAAGGAGAAGGAATGAAGCAGCCTATTGACAAGGAAGGAATATAGTCTAGGGATGGGGCAAGCTGGGGCTACAAAGATTTTTTTTAGTAGCTGCTTCTTAATTCTACCAACAGGGGAAGGAGGGAAACAAAAGAGCAATGAAATAATGTCAAGCAATATGAGAGAGAGAGAGAGAGGGAGGGAGGGAGGGAGAGAGAGATGGAACATACAGTAAGACCCTCTTGCAGATGGAGAGAAGAAACTGTCTCCCCCAGATTTATCCCATTTATCTACTTTAGATGCTTCCCTTCCTAGGTGTTCTTCATCACCTCAAGATCAAGATTTTCTTGTTCCTGGATTCAGTGAGCCTGCAACAGCTAGAGAAGTGAAAAGGGATTGTGTGTGCAGGCACACACGTACATACACACATAGATAGTCCAATGTATCTGTACCACTACTAGAAGTGGAATCTTCCCTTCTATATCCAGAAAGATAATCTGAATTTTTTCAAATCAAACAAACTGCGTTGTATCTTTGTCTATTTCTGTGCTTTTACTATTAGGAAATATTCTCATATTTGATCCAATGATCCAATGAGAACATTTGCCAGTTTAGAGTGGTTATGTTTATTACGCTTTGGTTCTGTTGATAAGTTACATAGAATTTTGTATAAATAGTATATATACGCATGGAAGTATTTTTGTGAGACAGAAGTGTACTCAGTGCAGATGGACCATTAAAAATCAAAACAGATTAAATTACAGTCAGAACGAGCCTGGATTTTGGAAGAAAAGGAGTAGAAGCCAAAATGAATCCAACTTGCATTATTTAGCTAGTCAAGTGTCATAGAAAGATTCTTGCTGTCATCTCTGAGCAACAACTATTGGAATGAATCCAGAAATTCTCAGATTATCTGCAAAAGCAGCTTTAGCCATCATGATGTGTGTAAACTTTTATTCTGCAACCCTTCAGTGACTGAATTCATTTCACCAGTTGCTAAATCAGGAAACGTATAATAAATTGTTTATACCCAGAGACAATGTCATTTATTTATTATTTTCAGTATAGGAAAAAAGTGTGTGTGTGTGTGTGTATTCTTTTTTTAACCTTGCTTTTTCCACCTTTTTTTGCCCTGAGGGTAAGACCAGTAGAGAGTTGATCAACCCTGTTTCATCAGAAATAATGGTGCCTTTTTAATATAAGTGCTGAAGAATTGTATAAAGATTAGAAATGTGTTTGAAGCAACATTACTTGATGTTATTTTCCTTGATGTATCAAGAGTTTGGGGGTGGGGAACAAAACAATGTGTCCTTTTGAAAGCTTCGAGCAAAGTCACTTTAAAAGAGCAGCATAAAAAGAAGAATAAAGATCCATTGGCCTGCTGCATATATTCCAACACACTGAGAGAAACCCCAAGCAATCCCCAAAGTATCTAGCGGACAAGATTCTTAAAGGAGGAGGAGGAGGAGGAGGAGGAGGAGGAGGAGAAGGACAAAAACAGAAACAACTGTTGCCCTCATTTGAAATAGGAGAGAAAATTGTAATTCCCAAGAAACAGTCAACTAATTTTCACTTTCTCTACAAAAGGAATAGTGATGAAAGGACACCTTTAATTAGTAAGCAATGTTGCCACTGCTTTGGTAACATGCTGTTGCAAATGACTCTGTAATTGCCTCCAAATAGAATAGTTTTCTTAAAGTTCATTTGATCCCTAAGTCTAATTCTGTCCAACGTCTCTTCCTTCTTCTGTTGATAAAAGATTATGAGTCATGAGAAACTGATATGCCATGTCGTTTCTGGAAACAATATGGTGAAAAAGCATGATATAAAATGTTGAAGTCATGTGAAGAAGATAATTTGATATCATTCCATAAAATGGATAGGAAACATGTATTAACATACAGCACAATGGAGGCTTAAAGGACCACTTCCACAAGCCACAAGTATCTGTTTTAAATGGAATATTAAAACACTGAGATGTAGACAAATATTTTGTCTTAAAATAAAGATGTTTTATTTCAAAAAATTAATAGGATCTTATGGCTGGAAGGGACCATTTAAGTCCAACACCTAATCAGTGAAAGAATATAAATTATTAAAGTATTTCCAACAAATGGTTGTCCAGTCACTCTGACTAAACACATGTACTAATGGAAACCCACCACCTTCCTTGACCATTCCTTCTACTATTGAACTCTTCTGTTAAAAAGTTTTTTCTTAACATTCAACCAGAATCTGCCATCCTGTAACATAAATCCATTATTTATGTTCTGCTTTCTGGAATTATAAAGAACAGGGCTTGATCTTCTTCTGTGTCATATTACTTCAGGTACTTGAAAAGCACTATTTGTCAGGATTCACACATGGGCTAGATGGTAAATCAGAAGATTCCAGTCTCCTAGTACAATTTCTTCTTTTAATAGTAATTTTATTAAAGGTTATAATTACAACAGTAAAAATGAATACAAACTAAAAAAGAAAAAGAAAAGAAAAAAGAATAAACAGAAAAAGTAGAAGGTGCAGAAAGAAAAAAAGGGAAAAAAGAGAAATAGAAATAGAAAATAAATAAATAAATAAAAATAAGAATATAGTAAAGGGAGGAAAAAAAAGAAATATATAAAGTGACTTCCCACCTTCAATAAAAGTATAAACAATTTTAGTAACTTGTCACCTTCTCTTAAATTGCAGCACATGATCTCTTCTTCCCATATCCCATCTCTTATCTACAAATAAATCCATAAAGCAGTCATTTCAGTCCTGATGTCAGAAAAAGTCCTTGAGGGTTACCAGAGATAACAACATATCTATTTTAACCTTGATCAAATAAACCAACTCTATATTCCCTTCTTTTACTTCTAACAATCTTGATCTTTAATCCCTTCAAGTAAAGTCCTAGAACTTGATTTCTTTTCATTTTTTTCTTTGTCCCTTCTCACAAAATTCTTCAAAACTTTAACAATCCTCTTTTGTAAATCCAATATAGGAAAATTATCCAGGACACTCTCTTAATGTGTTGTTTGTATAACCCTTTAACTATTAAGACATCAGCCTGTTTCTTCTGTATGTCCAGTGTAACATCTTTTACCATGTCATTCTTTTAGCCTGTCATTTTTAAATCCACTTTCAAGTCAGTCTTGATCTTGTGAGGTAGAATTTGTTTCTCTTCCCTAACATCTCTTAGACACAGCCTATGTATAGAGGCAGACACTCTTAAAACTAAGTTCTGGGTCCATTGTTCAAAAATATATTTCAATAAGTCCAATGTTAAAATATTTTGCTTCACTCTATAATTGTAAGTCAAATTTGAGTGTTCTTCTACTTTAACTGTAATATTTAATTTCCTGTGGTGTCAATTTTTAAACTCTTATCTTTTTTTTTTTAATTCAAAACAAAAGCATTTTCCCATGGGAAGGATTCTTTATATTCAATTCCAAAGTCTTATTTCAAATTTATCTGGACCCCTACTCCATTTGTAACTTCCTAAAATCAAATTTTTAACCACCCATTTGCTATTTATTCCCTCCTCAAAAATTTTTTTTTTGAGTTTTTAAACTTGTAGTTAAAACTTCTTTTGCTAAGGATTAAAGGAAACTTACCCAGTGCCATAAAACATGTTGATCCAAAGGTTCCTAATAGCTGAAAAGCAGTTAACAAGCAATTTCTGACAGTAATTAGAAAAGGAAGAACTTAGTGTCCTTTCAAAGGCACCAACAATAGCTTGAGCAAGATGGTTATCCCCTCATCTCCCAGAACTCTAAACTGCTGGAGACTGCTATCTTGTGGTCTCCTCATGACAAGTAGCTGTCTGGAGCACTTGTGGGTGATCTCAAGTTCTCTTCTTGTCTGGAGAGGAATTATCAAAGAGCCAGTCTACTTGCCAGCTCTTCATTCCACAACAGTTGTTTTCATCCTACCATTTATTCCCCAGAAGTCACTCTCCCATTACAATTTCTCAGCTTGCCAGGCAGAAGACTCTTAGACACAACAGCTTAGAATAGGTACTTTATTGCAGACAAGAATGAAACCTCACACAAATAGTCAGTTACTCATATCACTGTAAAATGTTAGAGACTTACATGTATATTGTCAAGAGTTTAAACTCTAGGCTTCTTCCTCCCACTCTTCTGAATTAATGGTTGCTTAGTGGCCCTGGGAATTGAGATGTTTATATATTGACATCTCTAGCTTGGGACCTCCTGGTTCCTATTTCACCAGTTCAGCCCTTACAGTGTTTACTTCTCCTCAGTTGTCTTGGCTAACCATAGCCAATTCCATCAGTCTCTTTCCAGAAGACTTAGTTTTCAACCCTTGTTATCATTTTTTGCATCAATTTAATACATATTTCTTAAGCTCTAGTGTTCAAAACTGGCACAGTACTTGAAGGGGGTCTGACTGACTTGGAAACTATGCTTCTACTATGTGTGTGTGTGTATGTGTGTGTGTGCACAGGCACACACCTTCAAGTCAACTGCCTGGACAAGTCTGTGCAGTTTTCTTGGCAAGATTTCAGCAGTAGTTTGCCATTGTCCCCTTCCTAGGGCTGAGAGAAGTGACTGGCCCAAAGTCACCCAGCTGGCTTTGTGCCTGAGGTGGGACTAGAATTTATGGTCTCCCATTTTCTACCCTGATGCCTTAACCACTACACCAAACCCTAACCCTAACCATAACAACCCTAACCCTAACCCTAACCCTAACCCTAACCCAAACTGACTCTGACTTCTACTGATGCGTCCTAAACTGCATTTTCCCTTTCAGCAGCCATGTTATACCACTGATTTATAGGCAACTTATGATTAACCAGACTCCTTTTCACACATCCTGCTCCCAAACTAGATAATCTTCATTCTACTTTGTGTGTATGTTTTATTTTTTCCTAAATGTAGATATTTACAGTTGTCTTTCTTTTTCAGCCTTTCAAGATAATTTTGAATTTTGTTTCTGTCCTCTAGAAGATTATCTTTTCTACTTTAGCAAGGTAAATGCATTCCACAAATCTTAAAACCTGTATTTATCCACATGACATGTGTACACTACAGATACAACTAGAAATTTATTTAAAAGGAATGCATAAAAAAGGTCTTTTAGAATCATTTATTGGCATTTTCACGATTGATTTCTAAAATAACAAAATATGGCTGCAGATAGTTAAATTAGTGGCTGCAGATAGTTAAATTAGTGGCTGCAGATAGTTAAATTAGTTAAGGAAGAATACTTTTGCAGATCTTTACAGGTGCTGACATTGAAGTTCACATTCTGGAGTAAATCTTCAAATGTCACTTCAAACATTAATCTGTTATTCTGAACTGGAAAATTGCAAAAATGTTGAGAGACACCTGTTTTTCTCAGGGATGCAGCCTGAGTAGAGACACTGTTGTCTATTTGAATCTCAGAGTTTGAAGGTATGCTATAGTCATTTAGTCCAATTACCTAGTTGATACAAAAAATCCATTAGAACATGAAATGAGTCATTTTAGAATAGACCAAAGGCCTGCTATTCAGTTGCCTCAACAATTAACAGATTCTTATAGGAAATCACACAATGAGGCACAAGAAGAATTGGATCAAACTGTCCTTCCATTAACAAAAAGATTGTTTCAGACCTGGCAGAAGAGTGTTGATAGAGAAGGTACCCCAAATCAAGAACTGGGTATAAAAATCTGCAAAGTTTATATTCAAAACTTTTTTCTGATCCACCAGACAGGTGTACAACCTGAATTTTTTTTCTTATTCATTGCAATACAATAACTTTATTGTGGTCATCAATCTGCACAAGATAGTTGGCACTCAATTATCCAAAATATCCAAAAATAAACTGACAATATCAGGATAATTAGGAAAAGTACGTACAGACAAAGAATTTTGACTAAAAGATAATATGAAATCAAAGTATTCTTAAGGACTTACTCAGGCTACACATATGCAACAAGAAAAAAAGAGATTAAAATTAGCAATCCGGGTAATACACATGCATATTTGTGAATAAAACAATAAAATTATCCAAAAGGATTTAAGAATTATAAACTTCTCTTATAGATCCCTGTCAAACCTGAGAAGAATATAGTACAATAGTCAACATGGCATGTATGCACCAAAGCATAAAAGAAGTTAAAGAGTAGCCAATGGTTAATGCTGAGTCTGTGCCATTTTTGGCTATCCATATCCATATCCATATCCAGGCAGATTCAATTGCTCTTAATTATTCTTTGCCTGATTTTGCATGCCATCATGGAAAACCTGTCAACCTTATATGCTATTTCAGGGTTGATGTCAGAAAGTAGAAATTGCTTATACTGTTGATTGTTGTATCCTGTTTTGCTGGTCAGGAGTGGGGACTTAGTCATTATTTTTCATATTTCTTTATAAGGATGAGCAAGACTTATTTACAAATCACATAGGATCCACCGATTAATTTTTGCCTCATCCTTCTCCAGGATTCAGGACCATATTAAATTTGATAACATACTGAAATTATAATTCAAGCAGGCATTTAAAACATCTAACAATTAAATGCCAGGAGAAAAATATGTATTTTTACAGATTCTATAGATGGGGAGACTGTACAGCTACCAAAGCAGTATGTTCCAATGCTTGTGAGTTATGTCTTACAGTAAATATCTTTCTACAGCCCCCCCACCAACCCCCCCCCATCCAAATAAAAAAGGGCCAACAGTTCTATCTGCTGCCCGTGTTATCTTTTTGGTCACGGGTTGCTCACAGGTTGTTCATATGTGCAGAAACGAAACCAAAGAAGTTCCTAAGGACTGAAGCTTATCTGCAACAAATTTACTTGCAACACACAAAGAACACTCTTGAAATATAGTCTGTAATATGTATAGCCAAAGAGCAATGCTATGCCAGACTCCACACTAGAACAGACATTCCAGATCCTAAGATCTGGAAATCTTAGAAAAGGAAAAAGACAAAAAGACCTCAAGATCTCAAGACATCCTTCCCTCTTGGAGCAGAGGAGGACTATCGTGAGTCACAGCAGATCTAATATAATTAAGGAATGGGGATGGTGGAAATCAAGCAATATCAATGCTACAACTCTATGACCCTCAGAGGCTGAAATACATGGGAAAAAAATTGGCTCCCAGACACAAAAAGTGTTAGAACCTATGTTATAACACAACAGTCTGTGTTTTATTTGTTTGCTTATTGTGATTTCAAATATCCTGCTTTTATGCAAATGATCGTGAAGGATCACATTAATAAATTCTTTCTCGCTATCCTACTTATACCTCTTCAAAATCTCAAATTTAGTGCAAACATACATTCTTAAAATTGGGTTTCTATTTATATAAATAATTCTATAATCTAACAGTTTTCTGGCAATACTGTCTTTATAAACTGAGGGTAACGAGGAAAACATAGTTTACAGAAACACACTGAGTTAAATGGTTTACATTCTTTTTAAGTCCTCTTGAGTCTTCCCTTAGTTTCTTCATGGTTTTTGTAAGCTCACTAAAGTTGATGTCAAAATTAGCACAATCTTCAAGAAGAATTTTGCCACATTAGTCCAGAGGCTGTATAAAATCTGTTACAAACACTAGTGCTACAACTAGAAAGCAAAACACAAACAGTGATAGAGTACTACATTCATGTACTGCAAAGTGATGGAAATACCAGTTTTAAGGCACAAATATACAAACTGGCCCTCATGAACATACTTTGTGTGAGTTACAGGTTGGGCATCCTGTGTAGCTTCTGAAAGCTTACTACTTTTCCTTTAATATACTATGCATTATGATTATTTAAAATATATATAAAATATCCCTCACAAAGTTAGGGTCCCCCTCCCCCCACCCAAGGCCTACCTCAGCAACTATATATCTAAATAATAGTTGTATTAAAAATTAAGAGAACATTCTTTGGAAATATAATACGATAGAAGAATATGTTTGCCGCTCAGTTTCCAAAAAGAAGATTGCCATTATTTACAGCAGAGTTACAGAACATTACATCTCCAAGAAATGCATGATTCCTTTCTGCCACTGAAGAACCTAACAAGAACCTGGATGCTCTGGTAGGGAGAAACCGATTTACAATTTCATTGGGGAAATATACAAGCGCAGTATTTAGATCTGCATGAGGTGCAGTAATTTGGTTTTCTCTGAACTCTGAGGCAGAGATGTCACTCTTGCTTAGTTCACAACAGGCAGCTGCTGGAAGCTGAATGGAAATGCAGATGGAAGAAAAATCAATACCTAACAAATAGGGCAGGAGATAAATTGTACTGGTAACGAGGGAGAGAGGGAATGAGAGAGTAAAAATATACTTTCAGATGGAGTCTGATTCTGGAGTCTTTACTCCTGCTAGTGAAGGACACTTAATTTCTTTGACTTAGAGCTGGTTAAAATGCTACACTGAAGAAGTGGGGCTCAGGAATCCTTGGGGTTCTCTGAGTTTGGTTGCTTGCAAATTACAGCCTCCTTAGTGGTAACTCCTTTGAACTCCATAAATCACATAACACGAGAGAATGGCAATGTCAACCCCTGCCCATCCCAGAAGAGTTTCACTTGTTTCTGTGTAACACATCAGTCTGCTTGCAGAATATCAACTTTTAAAGGCTGACATCCACATCACTTAAAGCTCATTCCTGAAGCAGAACCAGGCTGCAAGTATCAGTTTCCACATATCAGCAAAAGAAAGTGATGATAGCAGAGCCTCCTAATCTGAGCAATGATGTGTCAATTCCATATACTCCCTCTAAACGCCAAGGGAAAAGCAGTACGCAATGGGAAAAATGCTTAGGCATATACCTTGTACCTTTCATATTTTGGAAGACTGAATGTGCGCATTAGTGTTAGAAATTTTAAGGCAGCAACACTGATTTTAAATTTTAAGGCAGCAACTCATTCCAAAATATATGCTCTTGTACTGTGGGTAAAATGTTTCCAATTTAGTCTGCACCTCTCTTCCTTTTATAAGAGAAAATGCAATATTTGTGTACAAAATCAGATAGAGGATGTCTGGGGTGGGGGCCATTCTTTGTCGGAGCTTCTTCCTATGGAACCACTTGCCCCTGGAGGCAAGAATAGTCTTTCTCCTCGATTGTAATATCTGAATCACTCGTTAATACCTGGCTTTTTGGAAGACCTGTGGAGACTAGATGGAATAAGTTTGAAGCTCTGAATGAGATGAGGCACCATGTCATATTGTAAGGTTTTCTATTTATTGTAGAAGGCTGTATTTTCAGTTCTGTTAATGTTTTGCCATATTATTTCATTATTATTATGTATATTTGCTGATGTATAAAATGTTTAGAGTCAGATAGACTGAAGCAGTATACATAAATAATAAATAAATAAATAAATAAATAAATAAATAAATAAATATCAGTTTGTTTTAATGCTCATGGCTCCATTTCTTGCTTAAAATATTGGGTGTGCTGTAGAGCTGATATTACAATATTCTTTGGGGGTTTGGCACACCAGGACCAAACCCAGATTTGGGCTGGGACAACACTATTGGGCAATATTGTACATCTTGTAGATCCTTTTCTCATTATCTTGTCTGTTTCCATGAGTACGCAATAACATTTGGAAATAATACAGTGCTTCATATGGAATACTTCTTTATGTTACAAATATGTGATTGGTTGTTATTTTTATTTACTGCTTCTAGGGAGAAAAAATAGAGGATACTCTTTGTATTCTTATGAATAATACTGATGCTTGTCCTTGACTTGCCTCTGTGGGCTTTCAGGATCTATACTGTAGGACGTCTGAAAGGAAGGGGCAATTTCTTGATATTTATTTGGTCTTTTATTTATGTGGGGTTTTTCTTGCATTTATAAATAATAGCTTTAGCAGTCAAGAAACCGTATAATAATAAAACAATGAGGTGATCATGGCTGGAATTGCAAAATGATGGCATTCTGAAATTATAATTTCAGAATTCAAAAATAGTTTCAATATGCTAAAATTTAAGATTGTCAGTGACAGCCTCAAATGCTGTGTGCTGAATACGTGGCAGCATGAAAAGATTTAGAGAAGGTCAATGAGATGGACTTTTTATTTTTGCTTGTCAGAAATATACAAAAGGTTTTCAGAATATTCTAAGTAAAGATAAATAGTAATCTCCTCCCTTAACACTTTGATTATATGAACTGTCATGGGAAGAAAACACCTTTCTTAAACAACAACTTTATTCATTGTTGTTGGCCTTTTAGTACTGCAGTGCTTTGGTTTAAGGGAAAAAAGCTGCTTTTAAAAGTGCTTAAACTCTGTTTCAATAATAGTATAGTTTTCCCTACATCTTAAAGTTAATATATGCAATCAATTTACATTGCTAATGATATTCAAGGAGTGCTCATATTTTATAATGTCATGTGCCAATCAAACATTCTGCAGTGTCTGTAATGTGAAAGGTGGTGGGTAATATACATACTAGGAAGCAACTTTCCTTTGAAATTTTAAGGAATAAGAAACATCCCTTAGTTCATATCAAGAATAACAGATGGCTCTTCTCAAATGATAGTATAGGCTCTACTTGAACAACAATGTAACCCTTTATCTACCTTTTTAAAGTACTCTGGATTAAGATAGTGATGCACTTAATCTGTCACACTCAACCATATCTGCTTCAGGCATTTTTTTTTTTTTTAACATCAGTTAGTCAATTTATTAAAAAAAAGAAGAAATACAGGTGATTGTGGGCTGCATTGTTCCTTGTACTCTTGATTTTCTCTGTGCTGTCCTATTGACTTCTCCTTAAATTCATATTTATGTGCTGTATTTAATGTTCATTCAATATTTTTTTTAGCCATTACTATAAATAGAATAGGGTTGCAACCTACACACATTTATCTTGAAATAAGTCCTACTGAACTTAGCAAGATTTATTTCTGAAGAGTGAAGCATGGGCTGGATAGATAGCAACTTTCTACTATCCAAATATCCCCATATTATTTTTTTTTCCATAATCCATTTCTTAGGGTTAAACCTGTTCATTACAGAAGGACAGAATGATTGAAGAAGAAAGGAAGAATTGTCACAAATCAATATCTTACTTCCTTTTCCATTCAGTCCTTGTTCCTTGAACCAACTGAATGTTTAAATTTGCAAAAAGACACCTCTGAAACTGGGCTGTACTATAATACAGATGTATACTGACTGCATTTATAATACTTTAACAGTGTTGTACTGACCATATAAAGAACGTGGTTAGATGTGGTGTGATAGAATTGACGTTTGGGTCAAGAATTGCAATTCTGAAAGACAGGATGACTATTAAACCATTGAGAGACTGTAATGTTATTGTGCTATTTTGCTGTTCTTGTGATTACGTTATAATGTAATACATTGATATCCCACCTTTCCCATTGTCTTCTCTCATTTGTGAGGGGGGTTTATCATAGAGATAGCTGCATATTGATCTTTAAAGATCAAGTGAGAACTTGAAATTCAGTCCCAGTCCAAAAGCTTAACCAGTTACCATGGGAAGATATGTTTCCTTTTTTGGTCAATTGGTTATGTGATTTTGTTTTTGTTTTAATACTCTGCCCCTTTCCATCATTAGAGATTCTTGAAGATTTAATTTGCTCTTCTATTTTAAGTGAACTGACTTGATATGTACATCAAAAGTTCATGAAAGTCTTCAGGAATTGGGCAGCGGGGGAAGCAGGGCAAAATTATATTTTATTTCAATCAATGCATATAATGCATGCCATTATTTTTCTTGCATGTGTACTTTGTTGCTTAATTTCATATTTCCACGACCCAAACACATGTGATATCTTAAGAATGTATTGGATATTTGTGGACAATATCTTGATTTCCATAGATCTGACAACTTACATGATTTATCTGATGGGCAGTGCCATATTTTTATTTATTTATTTATTTATTTATTTATTTATTTATTTATTTATTTAATTAATTAATTAATAATTTGTATGCTGCCCATCTCTCCCATCTCCCTCTCTGGGTGGCTCACAATAAAAGTAAAAGCCACAAACAGTTAAAAAATAAATAACCCCATTCATTCATTAAAATTAATTGATTGATTAAAAAGTCAAACTACAGAAACAAGGCCTATACATAAAAACTAAAAAAAAATTCAAGATGACGGGGAGTAACATCAATTACCCTGCAAGCCACTTCCACTGGTGTGAGCCCCCATGAGGCCCCAAGGCCATCTGGCATAGCCAGGATTTCATGGTCTTCCTGAAGGCCATGAGAGTGGGGGCACACCACACCTTGGGAGGTAGATTGTTCCACAGAGCGGGGGACACGGCAGAAAAGGCCCTTTTCCTAGATCCCACCAGTCGAAATTCCTTGACTGGTGGAGTCTGCAACATCCCCCTTCTGCCAGACCAAGTGGAGCAGGCTGATATAACAGGGGCAAGACGGCTCCTCAGCTAACCTGGTCCTGTGCCATGAAGGGCTTTAAAGGTTATAACCAACACCTTGAATTGGACCTGGAAGCAAACTGGCAACCAATGCAGCTCATGTACCAGTAGCTTCCGGATACTTTTCAAGGTTAGCCCCATGTAGAGCACATTGCAGTAATCCAACTGGAAGTGACCAGGGCATGAGGGACGGTGCAGAGGGCCTCTAATTTATATTATTTTATATTATTTTATTTTATAATATAACCATGGAAAATGGTATTGTACTAAGTCAGATGTTTGGTTCATCTGTCTCTATATTGTCTATACAGACTGGAGCAGTTCTCTAGCATTCAGAGGGTAAACCTGCGACCATGTGCATAGAAAACAAAGACCCTATCCCTGTGCTACAGCTACATCCTGGAATCACTGGTGAATGTTTTGTAGAGCATAACAGGAGTGCGTGTACGAATTACAGTGGCAATGGACAGAAATAATGGATATTCTTAACCAGAGACTAGAGCCCATTTCATTTTTCATATTGAGCAGTTCCTGGTGAGTCAAAAAGCACAGGGACTTCACTATTCTGGGTTGATAGTAAAATACGTGCATCAGGGCCTCTTTGCCTTTTCTTCTTCTCCTTCTTTATATTCTCTAAAGCCCAGGTTTATCCATGGAAAAACAAGGGGGTAGGCCAGGTATCAACCAAAACCCTTCCTAGAACTATTTAGCTCCTGCTGTCGCTGCTGCTGCTGTTGTTATTGTGGCTTGCATAGTCAGCCAGATATTTAGACTGGATTTGGCATGTTTATCTACCTATTGAGTCCTTCCCAAGGACCTGGGATAGGCAGATGTTGTTTGATGGTGTTAGAGGTATTGTCACAGAATATAACCTGTTCTAAGTAAAGCTGCCTTTTGCAATTGACTGATGATGATTTTGTCAGTGCTGATGGTCTTCAAGTGGTGCTCCAGATGTTTTGGGATTGCACCTAAGGCACCTATGACCATTGGTACTACCTTTGCTTTCTTTTGCCATAGTCACTCTACTTCTAATTGCAGGTCTTTATATTTTGTGATGTTCTCTAGTTCTTTCTCTTCTATTCTGCTCTCTCCAGGTATTGCAATGTCCACTATCCAGACTTTTTTGTCTTTCTTATCAACAATGGTTATGTCTGGAGGGTTGTGTGGCAGGTGCTTCTCTGTTTGAATTCTAAAGTCCCAAAGTACTTTAGCTTCTTCATTTTCTATTACTTGGTCTGTTTTGTGGTCCCACCAGTTCTTGCTTGCAGGCAAATGGTATTTCTTGCAGATATTCCAATACACCTTTGTTGCTACTTTGTCATGCCATTGTTTGTAGTTGGTCTGTGTGATCTTCTTGCAGCAGCTAAATAGGTGGTCCACTGTTTCTTCAGCTTCTTTGCAGAGGTGGCATTTACTGTTCTCTTGCTGTCTTCTCAATTCTGGCTTTGTGTGCATTTGCTCTGAAGGCTTGGTCTTGTGCAGCCAGAATTACCCCCTGTTTCTTTCTTCAGCTTTCCTGCTCTTAGCCATTGCCAGGTCTTGTCAATATCTGCTTTGCCTGCTAGTTTTTTGTGTACTTGCCATGTAGTACTTGGCCTTGCCCTGACCCTTTTCTATTCTTCATTTGGTCTTTATTAGGCCAGTAGGGTTTCTTTGATATTCAGTAAGCCTTCATGGTGTACTAGCTTCAGTGCATCTTCTTCATTGTTCTTCAGATATTCTTTCAATGTCCTTTTTTCTTCTTCAACTGTCTGGTGTACTTGCAACATTCCACACCCACCAATGCTCCTTGGTAAGTAGAGTCTGTCAACGTCACTGCGTGGATGAAGGGCATGATTCATAGTCATTGTTTTCTGGTCTTCCTATCCAGGACTTCTAGTTCAGCTTGAGTCCAGTCCATTATTCCAACTGTATATCTAATGACTGGATATGCCCAGCTGTTAATCGCCCTGATGGTATTTCCTCCACTGAGTTTGGACTTTAAGATCTTCTTCACTCTTCTGATGTATTCGCTACTAACCTTCTTCTTGACTTCAGTGTGCTTCATGTTGTCAGCCTGAAGGATTCCCAGGTATTGTAGTGATCTTCTTCATCCAGACTCTTGATGTTATTTCCATTGGGCATATTCATTCCATCACCTTTCACTATTTTCACTATTTTTCTCTCTTTTTTTTTTTTAACACTAAGTGTGGCACATTTGTCTACTCCAAACTCCATTGCCATATCTTGGTTGTATATTCAGACAGTGTTGAGCAGCGATTCCATTTCAGATGGTGTTTTTCTGTACAGCTTCAGATTGTCCATGTAACGGAGGTGGGATAACCTGGCAGATGTTTTTGATGTTTGATAGTCACGGCCTGATTTGTTCAGTATTGTTGACACAGGAATCAATGCAATGACAAACTTTAGTGGTAATAATGAGTCTCCTTGAAAGATTCCTCTCTTGATATTAACCTCTCCCAATATATCACCATTGACTGGCAACTGTGTGTTCCATTGTGCCAATGATCTTTGCTACTTCTAGGCACTTGATTATCCAGTCATGTGGCAGGGAGTTAAATGCCTTCTTGTAATCAATCCAAGCTACATTCAGGTTGTCCTCCTTCTCTTACAGTTTTCCAAAATCATCTTGTCAATTAGAAGCTGATGTTTTGTCCCTCTGCTTTTTTGGCAGTTTCCTTTCTGCTCAGTTGGAAACAGTTTGTTTTCAACTAGGTGCTGTTGGACTACATCAGCTACCACACCTGTTAGCAATTTGAAAGTTGTTGGTAAGCAGATAATTGACCTGTAGTTGCCTGGTGCTACCCCTTTTGCTATATCTTTCATTATCAGATAGATCTTACCAGATGTTTACCAATCTTCAATTTCACCTCCTTCCAGTATGCTGTAAAATTGGTTGGCAATGAGTGGGTATAGACCAGTCAGATGTTTCAATCAAAAACCATGCAGTTCATCTTCACCTGGTGCTGACCAATTCTTGATCTTCCTTGCCCCTTTCTCCACCATTTCTGCTGTTATTACAAGTTCTTTCATTTCAGCTTCTTTTTTATTCTTATCCACCCACTTTATCCAAGCTGCTTTCTGGTTGTACAGTATTTCTTTGGGTTGTCCCATAGCTGCATGCAGAATGGTATTGTTTCTTTTTTTGTCATGTATTGACTGGTTCATTGCAGACTCTCCATTAATGAATTGGTAGAAATGTTTCTGATTTGACTGAAGTTGGAGATTCTGCCTGTAGTGTGCAATTCGAGCTTCGTATCTGCTGATCTTCTTAGCTATGGCTGTTATTTCCTGCTTTATTATTTCCAGTGTTTCCTTGATCTTCCTTGGTTCTAGGTGCTATTTCTTGATCAGGTATTCTTTGGTGTTTTTGTTCTTCAGCTTCTTTTCTTTCATCTGTTGTAGCTTGCTTGCCTCTGATCTTAGCATGCTGATCTTATTTTCCAACCTGATCTTCCATTTTGGTGGTGCACTGTTTGGATTTTTTTCTTGTTTGTTGATTTTGCATCCAAGGTATTCAGTTATAACTGCAGCCGTGCTGTACATCAGTTGGTTTGTTTCCTGCAGTGACCTGGTGCTTGTATTTGGTATTACAGTTTTGGCATCATTTAATACTTGTGCTAGCTTTTTCTTTGTTACAAGCTTCAGTGCAGGCAACCTTATTCTGTTGTTTTTCTGCTGTTCTAGATGCTCAGTTATTCTTTGTTTCAGTTCCTCTTGTTTTTCACTTAGAGGCTTTGTTCTTTCTGAGGAGAAGGCTCTACTTTCTGAGCTACTTCTGGCAAGGCTTCAATTTCTTTGTCCTGGGTAGACCTTTCCAGTTTTTCCAGTTTTACTTCTGTGAATACTTTATTTCATGTTATAAATCGACATTGATCTGCTAGCCTCTGTTCTGTTATTTCTGATCCTGGAAGTTGTTCTTTCCAGAACTAGTGCATTGTTATTGTTATTGTTGTTGTTGTTGCTGTTGTTATTATTGGGCTGAAAATACTTTCCCCATTGACATCCTCAGTCTTCAAAAAACAAAACTCAACATCGCGTCCCTCCCCAAGGTCTCCATATCTTTTTAACACAAATATACTTCTGTATAAACAGTCAACACTCCTAAATCAGATATAGAAATACTTTTAAAATCCTGCTACATATTTGAATATGACTTCACTATGATCTTGAGAAAGTTGATTAGGTCAAAAAGGAATGATTTTATAGTATACTCTGTATACTCTGATCTCTTGTCAGAACAGGAGGTGGTAACTGTGTTTTCTAGTAAGATTTATCCATTGAAGTATATTGGCTACCAAATATCAGTATTATTTCACACATTAAAAATACACAACCTGTCATTTTCTATATTTTATAGATTAGTGACCCGTAATATTCATACATTTCAGAAACTGTTTCCCCATTGAACTGGCTTAGATATCCCAGTGTCAGTGAAAAAGGCCATACCAAAAGCTTACATTTTAGCATATCCTTAAATGGCTATTTCTGTATAGAGTCTGGTACTTGGTTACTGTTTCTAGCTATCCAAAAAGACATTGTAACCATAGATACCATGAACAATTTAAACCTGAATCTTAAAAGCAAAACAATTTCACCTGTAAATATTTTGATGAGAAAAATGATGGTGATCTAATAGAAAGGGAAAAACATGTGATTTGCAAACACTGATTAAGAAAATTAAGAGTGCTCTCTGTGTCATTCTATGGATTATACCAGTTTAAGAACAGTATTAAACTTCAGATCCAATATTACAAGGAAGCTTGTAAGCTGCTCCTAGTCCACCTGCTAAAGCTAATGCTTGTTTGCTTGTTTTGACTCATTTCCACTCCAATACTTTGCACACCTATACTTCAATTATCTTTGGAAATTTTGTGGGTTTTTTTTGTTCTAAAAATATAAGAATGACACAGGAAGAAAATGGAGAAATAAAACATGCCATTATATTGTGTACTACTTTCAAGGTCTAGATACAGTAATTTTATCTTTCCATCCTGATAACTTTAATGAACAAATGTTTCATATGGGGATGGGGAAATAGTGATAACAAAATTTAACAATGCTGCATTTTTAATTTTGAATACAAAAAGCATAGCCTAGAAGCACATGCTGCCTTGATTTTGGATCACTGCATTATTAGACTGGTTGAAATGTTTCAATTATGTCTGAGAAGATAAGAACAAGGAAAAAGACGTTGATTGTCATAAGGAAGTATTATGTCCTTTATGTATATGCTGGATTTGATTGTTTGGGTTTGTGGTGGATTTCTTAGGATTTCTCTTAAGCCCAATGATATCTCCATTTCCCAAGATGCAGTGTTTGGGATTATCACTAATAATCTAATCACAAGTCTCTTAATTTGAAATTAGACTCATTGATCCCTGAATTTTGTACCCTTTTCCTCCCATTCTCATTATGGTGATTTCCTTAAACTTTTGTAGCATTACCCTTCACAGCATAAAGCTACTCCAGAGAAACGGGTTGGGTGGAAGAACCTTAACGAATGCCAAAAATCAAAGCTGAATGGGTTTAGACCTGTCCATTTTGCCTTTGTTAATAAATATGTTCCAAATTATCCTACTCCACCTTCCAACCAGGCTTCAGTCCAAATAAGTCCATATTCATGAGATATATAGTTGTCCTGAGTAAGTATGGTGATAGGATATACATGCGTTTTCCCTTTCATCAGTCTGATTGTTTCTGAATCTAGCCACCTGTATTCTTAAAGTACCGTATTTCTTATAAATTGACCCAGTCTCTTGGGAGAAGAAAAGGGCAGAGAATAAATTAGAAGCAATGTATAATGAAGCACCATACTGCTAAGGGCATTTGTTATTCAGCAGATGCATAGGAAACTATATTTAGACATATCCAATACTGTTATCAGTGAAAATATCTCAGATTGCTGCTCTGTTAATTTAGCTAATGTCCAGTCTGACTTATTTTACAGACTATAGGACACAATTAAAGGATTTTTAAATCTTAAAATCTTAACCTGGATAAGATCTATACCCAAAATTACTTTTTGAAGATTCATGTGTGTTATGTTAAGTTTAAGTGACATGGCATGTAATAGAAAGGCAAATGCTGAAGATCTCACTTAGAGAATGAATCAGAAATAAGGAAATTCAGTGACAGACTAGCCTCAAAGATGTCATAAGAATGACATTAAGATGGAAATATAAATGCGAAGGGCACATTGTACTGTATATTTATATGATAGTAGGTGGCACCAAAAAGGGATATAGTGGTGGCCCTACAATTAACACATCCACTCAGATGACCTCCTGCAAATCAGACAGATGGACAAGAAAAGACTTTTTGTTATGAGAGGGGGAAAAGATTTGTTCTGTCTGAAATCTAAGATTCTGGGGGGGGGGGGGGGGAAGGAAAAAAATATTGACGAAGCATGGTAAAAACAGAAAACAATAGAGTTATATTTAAAAAAAATGTTATGCATTTTGTTACTTTCTGTAGCTTTATGAACCCTAAATGTTCTCCTTTACAGTAACCCAATAAAGCCCATGGTTGTTATATCAGTCCATTAAACCAACAGATTTTTTTTTATTATTATTATTATTATTATTATTATTATTATTATTATTATTATTATTATTATTATTATTATTATTTTTACCATGTGAGGAGATCATTTACCACTTCAGGAGACATTTTAATGAAAAGAGAGAGGAGAATGAATTAGAGAAAGAAAATATTTGGGCATTGTTGGGATAATCATCAAATAATTGTCACTCAGTAGTACTTTTTCATTAAAAAAAAATCATTTAGTTCCCATTTTGCTAACAGTTTTGCTCCTTGGTCCTTTAGATCCCAACTGCTGCTTTTGCTTTCACTTTGAGAGAAGAACTACAGGCTATTCCTTGTTTTGAACATATCTACCATTTTGAAGAAATGGGGAGAAAACAATTTTGTTCATACTTTTTTGTGAACTTGTCACCTAATTTTACAGTGCAATTCACATCTTCATTGCACACAAAAATAGATACATCTAGGAAAGTTGTTTACAAAACTGTATTGTTTTAAATAAAATTGCTTGTGAAAATCTGTACAGTCAGAACAGTTTCATAGGTAATTACATTTTTCCTGAGAAGGAATTGTTTCAACTTTTTTGGGATATAACACATCCCTGGAGAAATTACATGACCAGATAGTTTATAAATATATTGTTTTGGTCTTTGCACTTTTACTTGAGTTTGAGTTTCAAGATGCATTTTGTGCTATTACTCATTTAAGTAGGTCTACTTCAAGCATGATTAATTCTGAATTCAACCCAGGTATTTGTTTTAAGTTAAGGAAATATTTAAATTACAGTCAGTCATGACTGGTCAGTCTATAACTGTTGAAAATAAATAAAATAACTGGTTTTAAATCCGTCCAAACTGTTCTCATTTCACCAGACTGTGGCTTTGCTTTATTGATCATCTTTCCTTTCTATCTCTGCCTAAGTAGTCTATTTGTTGTGTGGAAAATCATTCTAGTAAGTATGACAGTGAGAGTTAACTTAAGGCTTGTAAATGGTCATGTAATTTTATTAGAGCTACATTTTACAATGTAGTCATGATTTTAAATGGTCTTATCCAAACAAAGCCATGCTATATTGATAATCTTGTTAACAAAAATCTAAAACGATGGTATGAAGACCACTGTTTAACCTCTATAAAAATCAGTGTACAGGGGGAGGGGGAAAAAAAAAAGCAAGAAGACTGAATTAGTGACACTGGATCAAGGCTCATAGAAATTGCCATTGCCATAACTATATTAATAGAAATCCTACCATACAGTATATCTCATCTGCAGTTCTCTTTAATATTTTAGAACCAGTTCATTTTAATTCATGAGTTCCCTAAGGTCAATGCATGCATGCATGCATACATACATGCATACATACATACATACATACAGTTTCATGACTACAATTTTATCTCAACTTTTCATTCAGGCTTTTAATTTCCCCTTTGTCACTCACATACGCACAAATGAGGTGTTGTTTTTTTTAATCGCCATTCTTCAATTTTCTTGGAAATAATGAAAAAAAAATATTTCAAAATTCTCACTGGTAAGAAGCTCTTGCCCTTAGCTGAATAAGGCTTTATGTATATGTGTGCTCCCTGACTTGTATCATCAACTATTCAGCAGCCTGCAGCCTCTTCTGGATTCAGTTAAGATCCCCCTTTCCCCTCCAGATCAGGATGGACAATTAAAAAGTTACTGAGTAATGGAGAAATGTGTAGCTTAAAAAAGAAAGAAAGAAGAAGATATTAGCATCACTACTTCTCAGATCCAGTAGTAATGTATGGCTGTGAGAGCTGGACCATAAAGAAGGCTGAGTGCCGAAGAATTGATGCCTTTGAACTGTGGTGCTGGAGAAGACTCTTAAGAGTCCCCTGGACTGCTAGGAGGTCAAACCAGTCAATCTTAAAGGAAATCAACTCTGATTGCTCATTGGAAGGACTGATAATGAAGCTCAAGCTCAGATACTTTGGTCACCTAATGCGAAGAGAGGAGTCTTTGGAAAAGACCCTGATGCTGGGAAAGATTGAAGGCAAAAGGAGAAGAGGATGGCAGAGGATGAGATGGTTAGATAGCATCACTGAAGCAATGAGCATGAAAGTGAGCAAACTCAGGGAGGCAGTGAAGGACAGGAAGG
Source organism: Python bivittatus (assembly GCF_059951505.1). Taxonomy (NCBI): domain Eukaryota; kingdom Metazoa; phylum Chordata; class Lepidosauria; order Squamata; family Pythonidae; genus Python; species Python bivittatus. The sequence goes on from NW_028277035.1 coordinate 17,533,670, forward strand.
CCTGGCGCAATATGGTTCATGGGGTCACGAAGAGTCGGACACGACTTAACGACTGAACAACAACAACTTCTCAGAACTGGACATCATCACTGGGCTGATGAAGTGTGGGTATTGTAGTCCACACAGTTGGGGACTACTGTTGATGAAGACTGCTCTACTAATTTACGACAATAACTATGAAGTTGAATAACTCCTCCAAAAGACATGGAAGAAGAGATTTTGGCAGGATATTGGCACAGACAGCTGCACCCTTCTTTTTAGTTCAGTCTTCACTGGCTCTTACTTCATAAGCTTCTCTACCATGCTGTGCTCTCCACTCAGTTGCATATAGTGCACCACAATTGTAAGGAAGGATTTTGACAAGAAGGTTTGGTAAAGATTTGGGATGTAAAGCTGCCTTCACTCATTTCCTCAAGTCCCTGTAGCACATGCCAGGCCATTCCTGATGACAGCCTTTTCTGTAAGATGGGTAGAGGGAAGTAACATCTCACTAGTATTCTTTTGTATGTGGTATCTACTCCATGATTTTGAATTGTCCCTCTCTTGCTATGTAATCCATATCTATTAAGTTTGTAACTCTAGGCATTATCTCTTCGTTCAGAACCTTCTTCACTTTTAGACAGGTATGGTTTTTGATATTTTAACACAATGTAGTAATGAGAACATGCTAGATGTTATAAATTCCATAATGTACTTTTTGTTTTGCAATCATTATTCAAATAAAACTGAGATTCTAATTGCTTTCCCAGGAGTCTGATCCTCCCTACAATGCAAAGCATTTTCTACCATCCATTAATCAAAAACACCTAATCCAAATGAGTTCCCCATAAACATACAATTATAATTTTCATTCTTTGTCTGAACCAGCAGTGAATTGGAATGACTGAACTAGTATATTGAGGCAGAAGACCTATGTTCCTTTCGCAAGAGCAATAAGAGAGGGTTCAGATATAAATCTCTACCAGGCCTATTTCTCCTTCATCCATAGATGGCATTCCATCACCTCAGCTTCAGAGGACCCAGGGTCACAGCCACTGCCCTTTGTAGCCTGACTTATTAGAAGAATCATGGAGGCTTCCTGTTCCAAAAGTCTGTTGGGCCTGGTTTCACACTGCTCAAAGGTGCAACCAGAGTCATTTCTCAATATGTTATTTTTCTTGGCAGTTCAGCACATTACCACTATAAAGGAAGCAGAGCTGTAGGGATCCCTCCAAGAAGGTAAGCTATTTCAAAGTAGGAATGAAAGCTATTTCAAAGAAGGATTGGAAGCAACCGAATGCTGCTTTTGTGACTTAACTATCTTCCTTCTCACTTCAGGCTCCCCCTGTTGTGTGAGTGTGAGTGCTACTGATTGCATAAGCCCGATTCATATCAGCAGTGCCAGAAACAGCAAGTAGAATGGCCCCCTGACCTTCAATTCCACTGTAGATACACACCTCACTTTCGTTTTCTCTAACAGCTGCAAACTTGGCTGAAATATAACACTAGGCATATGGAAACAATCTCTTCTCTTTTCCCCCTCCCCTTTTTTCCCCCTTGCTCTTCAAAATCTTTGAAGCAAACATGGCATCTTTATAAAATTGATGTGCACAGGAAAACCTGTATGCACTCATATTTTGAACTGTTAGCTGGTCTTTAGAAAGGGGGAAAAAATGCCTCACTGCATTTCTTTTGTACGCAAAACTGTATTGGAAATACTTCATGAATGCACAAGGTCAGCAGATGCTGGAAAAGTTGATTTGCGAAAACTTTATCTGGTCTTAACTAAGACTGAGAGCTTTAATTGATTTAACTGGTAGCTTAATTGATTACAGTGTTAATTGGTGAATGAGGTAGGAGCGACTAAATGATAAATTTTGATTGGTGATGGCAAATTTTAATTGAGTGGCTGAATATTAAGTAATAATTGCATATTTTTAAGCAAATTTGTTTCTTGGGTAGGATATGAAAAGAAACCAAATACTGTATTAAAAAAAAAAAGTTCCTTCTAGCAATGAGCAGAAGCATCTTTCTTTCTTCTTTCTTTCCTATAGCTTATTTAAAAAGAAAAAGAAAAAAGCCAAGCTTTTATTAACAATTTTTCTGCCTTGATGAATCTACAAATGTTTTCCTTCTTTGTTTAAATCTCTCTCTCTCTCTCTCTCTCTCTCTCTCTGTAAATTCTTATAAAAATGAACTGGATTTTTTTTTCCCATACTCATACTGACTTCCTGGTTCTTCACTGTTCTGATCCCTTTTATTCAGAATGTAAAATTTATTTAAAGATATCCTATTCCTTAAAGGTTTTTTGAAATAATGAGAAAGAGAGAGAGAGAGAGAGAGAGAGAGAGCGCATATTTACACCTGTGTGTGCTTTTAGCAGTACGCAAGCTGTGACTTCAGAGGCTGGGCCGCTGTTCCTGACTTTCTGCTTTCTGGCTCCAGCTTTATTTGTAGCCTTTGTTCTGTATTTGCATTGTATTCTGTCCAGAGTGCTAAAGCAATAGCTGCCATCTAAAGGCCAAGCTAAATGCAAATATAATAGCATAAATTATTTGATACATATGATTTAAAATATTTTTAGGCTCCTTTTAAGATAGCACTCTCCCTTAATGGCACGCGTTCTAAAATAAACAATATAACAAAGCAATACAACTGGATAAAAATGGCAATTTAAATAAATCCAGCAGCCCAAATGTACGACTCAGAAAAGACCAGCAAGAATCCAGTTAAAAAATATGGGAAAAGAGTAGCTGCAAGGCTGGCAAAAAGGGATAAGGATGGATGTGGAGGGAGAGGAGATATCGTAATTCTTTCTTTTTCATTGCCTCAACAACAGTTATCTCTGTAAAGCTGATAGTTGCATTTCAAAAGAAAATTGTTCTTTGGGCTAAATAACAGTTTGGACCAGCAGAGTAGCTATCTTTGTTGGAACCATAGGAGGGTTAGGAGATATGAGTGACACAAAGATGATAGGTAGATAGGTAGATAGGTAGATAGGTAGGTAGGTAGGTAGGTAGGTAGGTAGGTAGGTAGATAGATGGATGGATGGATGGATGGATGGATGGATGGATGGATGGATGGATGGATGGATGGATGATAGTCACTCTGCAGTGAGATGGGTGGTGACAAATATGAAATATGTATGTGTGTGTATCCCTATCTATATACCTATATATCTATATATCTGTGTGTGTGTGTGTGTGTGTGAGAGAGAGAGAGAGAGAGAGAGAGAGAGAATTAGTTACTGCTTTTCTGGAGCCTAAGGATGTGTGCCAGAGTCAAAAAAGAATGGAGAACCCCTTAAATATTTTTCACTGAGATAGCTAAGAGTGGAGATACAGAATACGATAGGATGGATTCATCTATCACTGTGTATCAGAATGTCCCCCATTGCCTTTAAAGAGGCGATCATGTAATCTTTTCTTGGGGAGTGGGGGAATCCGCATTCAAATATCCCATTCTTGGTTAAAGCACACAACAGGATGATACTGGCATTAAGCACAGGGGCTTTGGAATTATATAGAGTTAACAGTAAGTAAAAACAACAGTAACACCATTATCAGTAAACAGTGGTGTGGAGCTAGGGAGGGATGACACAGAAACAACTTCTTGTATAAAGGTTTCAACACTGTCCCCATTTCCACCATGCCTGCAACCCAAGGAAAATTTACCCTGTACTTTGGAAGGAAATTCTTCCCTTGCTTCTGTCACAATAAGATTAAGAGAAAACACTCTATTCTTCTAGTTTGTCATTTGACTTCTTTTCCTCTCAGCTAACCAATTTACAGACTAAGGAAATAATTCTGTTCATTTGCAGCCTCTTTTTTTGTATTTCTCCTTCCAACGCTAAAAAGCATATTTGGCAGGGAGGGAACTATATAGTTTCATTGTTTATATAGTTTGATTTTTTTAAACTAAATTAATGTGGATATTTATATTTTTACCTGGTTTTGAGATTTGATTTTAGTTGCGAGCCACCCAGAGTCACCCTCTGGGGGAGATGAGCAGCTTATAAAATAAATAAATAAATAAACAAACAAACAAATAAATAAATAAATAAATCTACAACAGGGATGCTGGTGGCCTGCATGAGACTTTGGGGTTTACTTTCTTCACCCATGTGCTATAGGTGCAATTCCCACTGGTGGGTTATAGGTGTGAAGTAAGAGGTAATTATTCTGGATGTTGGTATATATATGAAGGTGTTATATATCCTCTAAATAATTTTGCTAAGATGCTTGCTTTACCTTGTTTCACAATTTCAATCTATAGAAATGGATACTAAGGACTAACTGAAAATAAAGATTTAGAACAGATGCATCACTTTGTTTGCCTAGATAATGTGTGCAGTTTGAACACTCAGAGTGAGAATTACCTTGCGAGCTTGAATCCTGATCAAAAACCAATTGGAGGTTGAGCTGTACTTACAGAATGTGGATGATAATGGCCTTGGTTTTTCATGCCACCTCACTGGTGTGCTTCAGCATGACCTTGTCAAAGTTAAAAGCTCATAAAATTCCTATTTATTTTTTATGGCATTATGATTCTGTGTAACAGGGCTTAAAACAAAAACACAGTATAATTATACTGTCGATCAAACAGCTAAGGAAGGCATTTTCCACCAGTTTTGCACCTAGCAAACTGTAAATAATTAATAAAACTGGAAGCCATGACTAAGTGGAGGCGTTGGGGGACTAGTTAAGCATTTGTCATCACTCTGGTTAAAGCAACTGCCTCATACACAGCTCTGGCTGTTTACTTTTATCCTGTGAGTATAAAAATAGTTGTTTGTTCTTGTTGGATTGCCATGCATGAGCCTAATAAAAAGCTCAAGCTGTCAACAGCATCATGAACAGGTGTACAATGAGTATTTATTGTTTAATTCATCTGACTTTCCAGCCCATTTAGCTTACAACTAATAAAAACAAAAATATTTTCTTCATTACCTCCAATTAATGTAAATGTCAAACATGGTGAATATATTAGCATGTGTATAATGCATTGTGTGTATTGATGTGGCAGATTTCTTGTATTAAAGTGACTTTTTCTAAATATACTCCAGTGTGTGCTCTTATCTGACCATTTACTATGTGGTGCTAACACACTTCTTTGTACTATATTGCTGTCAAAACCAAGTAAACTATTTCACTCATGATACCCTCAGAAATGCTGTTTTTCTGTTAATTTTGATTTAAACAGGGACCTCTTGGGATTGATTTGATGTTTAAAAGAAAATGAAATTTTCAATTCCAGACAGTATTTAAGACCATACTTAGAAGAAGTGTAATGTATATTTATGTGGTCAGATTTTGATTGATTGACAAATTGGTATCAACTTTCAGTGATCACATAGAACTTCTCCAGGATGACATGTCACCAACCTGGCCCTTCAGATTGTAGATATACAGTAGACAGAGATATTTGAAGATTTTTACATAGATAAAAGATAAACATAAAAATATATAAAGAAAAGTTAGAATAACAGTAAAATAAAAAATGCAAAAAGCAATACAGTTAGAAAAAGAAAAAATATATAATTAAATAAGCAGCTTCCAATCTTCTTTGCAGTAGCTACAAATTTATTATCTCCCTCTTTAAAATTACATTACAAAGATCCCTTCTGTCCCATGTTCAACCCTTTTTTCAATCAGCAAATCCAGAAATCACCATGTCCCATTTTTTCCATTTTCAGCAAAAAGTCCATAAAATATTTCCAGTCTTTTGTAAAAGTACTTATTGTTTTATCCCTGATCAGACAGGTCAGTTTTACCATTTCTGCTAATTCTACAATCTGTACAATCCATTCCTCCATTGTGGATATTTCAGTGTTTCTCCATTGTTGTGCATACAGTAATCTTGCTCCAGTTACCATATATAAAATCAATCTTCCATAAGCCTTCTCTAATTGATTGTCCATAAGTCCCAGCTAAAAAAAGCTCTGATTAATATTAATCTTTAAAATTCTTTGCATCATCACATGTACTTGTATCCTTTTTTTCTTTTTTTTTGCCTTTTCACAAGTCCACCCTGCATGGTAAAATGTCCCTTCATGTTTTTCACATTTCCAGCATTGACTAGATGTATTTTTATTCATTTTAATAATTTATCTGGTGTCATATGCCAACACTACATCATTTTATAAAACTGCTCTCTGTCCTTCAGTTTTCCAATGCTGCTAAAATCAAGTCTATCCATTTTTTTCTTCTTTTTCCTTCACATAATGTATCCAAAATATGATAATTGGAGCCTGGTTATTTATGCCTCAAGTGGGAACATGGATTGATTTGTTCTACGAACTACTTGTTTTACTGGCTATCCATAGCTTTCTCAGAGGTCTTCTCTGACAGGGGTCTTCTCCAACAACAAATGTTAAAAGTGTCAATACTCTTTGCTTCCTGCATCTTCAAAGTCCAACTTTTGCTTCTATAGAATGTCACAGGGAAAATCATTGTCTTCACAATTCTGATCTTGTAGGCATAGGCAAGTCATGGCATGTGAGTATTTTTTCCAAGACCTTTATTGCTACCTTACCAACTGTTAGTCTGCAGCATAATTTTTGACTGCTGTTTCCTTCACTGTTGATAGATGATCTTACAAAGGAGAAGTTATCCACTACTTCAGTATCTGTTCTCATTAGTTTGGTCTTCTTTATATTTAATCTTAGTCCCACTTTTTTACTATGCTCCTTGACTTTCATTACTAGAGCTTGCAGATTATTTGAATTGAGTAATCAGAGTAGCATCATCAGCATAGCATAAGCAGAGTAGCATCATCAGAGTAGCATCATCAGAGTAGCATCATCAGCATAGCATAAGCAGAGTAGCATCATCAGCATAGTGCAGGTTATGGAGGTTTCTTCCTCCAGTTGTAAGATGCTCATCTTCTTCCCTTAATATATATTCAGCATATACGCCCAACAAACAAGGAAAGAATATAGTCTTGTCTTGTCCTTTCCTGATTTGGAGCCAGTCCGTTTTGCCATGTTCCATCCAGACCCTGATCCCTGAGCTATGTATAGGATTCACATGAGGACAATAACAGCACAACCAAGACAAGCTATGAAAAGGATAATGCTACCATACATCAGAGACGTCTCAGAAACTACCAACAGACTATTACAATTGCATGTCATCTCTGTAGCACAGAAATTGTCGAAAGCCCTCCAAAACATCTTAAGTAAACCAAAAGACCTTGTAGCCCAAGAAGAAAAAACAGGAGTCATCTATAACATACAGTTTAATGACTGTAACAACCACCATGTAGGACAGATAGGCAGAAGGCTAGCAGAGCACATCCATGAACACCAACTAGCAGTCAGAAGACATGATGAAAACTCCTTAATCTCACAACACATGGACAGACTTAACCATAGTTTCAACTGGGAAACTCTCAGCATCTTAGAGCAGACTAAATCCAAAAATGTAAGGGATTTCCTGGAAGCTTGGTATTCAGCCAAAGTAGCCGTCAACAGGCACACAGAGATAAACATCTACACACTACTCAAAAGAGACAATAAAAAGGAAACAAAAGACCAGAACATCTCCTCACCAGCAATCATCACCCAGATAAGCAGAGATTAACACCAAGATTAGCACCAGACATGCAATCCAGCAGTAAACAATACCCTAATCAAGGAACTACCAGGGGAAAAAACACCACCACCAACAAAGACAGAGCAAGCCACTGCATATAAACAGAGAGCAAACCCCATCCCATTCTGGCACTGAAGATGTTACCTAGCCAGGTAATGAAACGTTTGCAAGAAAACAACCAAGCTCAGAGAACCCTAAGGACTCCACAAGAAATTATTTGACTGGAAGAAAGTGATGAGTTGTTCTCCTCTTCCTTTCTGTGTCCTAGGCCATGCATTCCAACTGCATTTTCCTCCTTACTATTTCCAAATTTGGCATTTTAATCTCCAAGCACAAGCAGCACATTTTGCCTGCATGTTATGTCAATTTCAGACTGACCATAAAATTCATCAGTCTCCTCCTCCTCTTTATCAGTGGTTGAAGCATAAACTTGGATAACCTTCATATTAATAGGTTGTCCATGAAGTGTAATAGATATTATCCAGTCATTGACTGCATTGTATCCAAGTGCTGCTTTTGCTATATCTTTCCTGGCTATTAAAGCACCGCCATTCTTTCTCTGTTTTTCATGTTCTGAGTAGTAAACAATATGATTTTCTGTGTCCAGTTCCAGTCCCTTTCAATATATTGTTACCTAAGATGTCACTGCATAGTCAATTAATGTAATCTTTCCCTATGTTGAGCTTTCCCATGTTCCTGCTGCTTACATTCCATGTTCCCACTGTAAGTTTGTCCTTGCAGCTTCAGATTTTCTTTTCCTGCATGGCAACTTCATCAACTAGATGTCCTGAAAGCCTTAATCTAGATATGTCACAAACACCCTTTAGTATTCCAAAAGTTCCTCAGGTCTTTCTCGGTAGCATGTTCAGTGCCATCTGATCCTCACCCAGCACTACAGCATCAATCACTTTATCTTGTCTATCCATGTGATTTTCTTAGTAAAATACAGGAGTGGTTTACCATTGCTTTTTCCCACTCAGTACAAAATGATGCCTTGGCTATTATCACTGAAGTGATCATCCACCTCTAGCATCTTCATATATCACTATTGACTGATTATATGTACCTGCTTGTTTAGCTGGGCAATTGGGATTACTTTCTCTCCTTGCATTACCCTGCTGGGAGTATATATTCTTCATGTACATTCCTGGTGTTCTTTGCTCATCTCTCCAGGAGCACCCCAATACCATCATGATGAGGTAGCATAGGAGGACATGAGGGCTAGGTCACATTAACTTTCTTCAATATTTGAGGGTCCCCAAATATGTCTATTTCCAGATAATAATGTGATGCCTAGAATTCATACAATAAACTCATATATATTAACTATGAATCTTAGGCATTCTGTTAAATGTTCCATTTAACATTCATAGCTTTCTTAATATAAATATGAGTTACATTCAAGTGTGTGCATATTAGTGAAAATGTTTAGAGTTCAGCCAAATAATTGCTGTGTTTGAATTTGCCTATAATTCTGAAGAATAGGCAAGTTGATTAAAAGCAATCCAGCTTTCTCAACTAAGTTTGGGGAAAGAAATGGAAGCCACTTACTTTCTTAGTGGCTGTTTTCTCTACTTTGTAGGAAAGATTTTGTGCAAAGTTAAACTATAGAAGGGCTTACTACCTTCATCTTGTCCCTTACAATTATGTGCTCAGTGGTCAGGAAACCATACCTCATGAGTGGTCGGGTGATCATTATAAATTGGAAGATGGATATAGTGAGCAATCACAGTATTGTTGAGTGTGCATAGTAATTTTTTTTTTTTTTTTTTGGTGTCAGTCTCGGGCAACAAGTGGTAAAGGAGATGATGCAGTGAGGACAGATGTACTTTCAGACTTGCAAGATTCTGTTAATGTAGCTTTACAATAAAGTAGAATTAGTTATCTGGCCGTGTTTCCTGCCTGGTCTACCTCATAAGCCTGACATCAGTCTTGCAATCTTGAACTCCTTTATGGCCCAAGAAACTATGGAGGTATTGTCGAAGGCTTTCACAGCCAGCATACGATGGCTGGTGTGGGTCTTCCGGGCTGTATGGCCGTGGTCTTGAAGTTTTGTTTCCTAACGTTTTGCCAGCACCTGTGACCGGCATCTTCAGAGTGCAGGAGCACAGACAGGAGCAGTTCTCTCTGCCCAGGGTGATGTGACCCTTTTATGGGTATTTATAGAGATCTGAGGGGGGGGGGAAGGGGAGGATTGGGGGTGTGTGGGTGGGGTTGGGTTACTGAGTGGCTGCTTGTTTTGGTGACATAATCTGTGTGTATCTTCCTGGGGATTAGGCAGGGTTTTTTCTTCTATTGAATTGTTAACGAGGGGCTGCTGGGGGTGATTAGCAAGTTCATTGTGTGAACTGTTCACATCTCCTGGTGGTTGAGCTAAGTTCGTTGACCTTTTGCAGGCTGTATTTTTCAGGATTGGTAGGCAGGTTTTGTTGATTTTTAGACTCTCCTCTTTTTTATTGAAGCTATGCTGGTGTTTGTGAATCTCAGTGGCTTCCCGGTATAGCCTGGTATAGTGGCTGTTGGTGTTGTCCAGTATCTCTGTGTTTTCAAATAGGATTTTGTGTCCAGTGTGCTTGAGAGCATGTTCAGCTACTGCAGATTTTTCTGGTTGCTGTAGTCTGCAGTGTCTTTCATGTTCTTTTATCCTGGTATGGATGCTGCGTTTTGTGGTCCCGATGTATACTTGCCCGCATCGGGACCACCATCCTGCACTCTGAAGATGCCGGTCACAGGTGCTGGCGAAACGTTAGGAAACAAAACTTCAAGACCACAGCCACACAGCCCGGAAGACCCACACCAGCCAAACTATGGAGGGTCCCTTCCGAGCCTCTTGCCCTGCCTGCATTCCTCCTGCGGGCTAACCTGCCTTTTATCTGTCCGTTCCCTTGGCTGCATCTCTTTGCCCTGTCTCCCAAGGTCATTCCCACACATTTTCCAACAGAACACAGAGCTGCTGCCACTTACCTATTTGGTTATGTAATCATGCTTATGAGATCATCTTTATTTTAGAAATAATAAATGAATGATTCTTGCAATATTCCAGCTACCCATTTGATTGTTACAATTAAAATAATATATTTGAAAAATATAAATGTCAGGCAATATGGGAAAACTTGCAGATGTCAAGGGGATATCTACAAGCAGGATAGATCTGCTTGTACCACATTGTTTATTCTTGGTTGAAAAACACCTTTTATAATCACATGGGTAACAACAGTTAAGTAAATGAATGTGATTCAATTCTTTGATTCTGAGAATGAGTTAATTTCTTCTCTTTAAGTGGGTTCTTTGATAAGCTGTAACAATTAAAGGGGGAAAAAAACAGAGCACATGGTCATATTAAGACAAACCCTTTTTTTGATTTCTGCCAGGAGAAACCCCTTTTGAAACCTGTGTTTTACCTGTCAGACATATTCCACATAAACACAACGCACATGGGTAGAAACTCCAGTTGGAAAAGATCTACACCCTCAGATCTGCTACCAGGAAGATAGTAAGATGAAGGTTTTTTGTTTTTGTTTTCAAAAAACCTTCATCTGACTATCTTCCTGGTAGCAGATTACAAATGGATAAGAAGAAGTGAAGAACTGGCTCTATTAGAGATAGAAAATGTAGTATACCTTAGAACAGCAATCTGAATATAATGCCTCCCTATGTTTGGTACTGCCTCCATTTGTTTTGCCTTGCTTTTAAAGCATTTCTATTTTTATGTTACTGAGGAAGGAAGGAAGGAAGGAAGGAAGGAAGGAAGGAAGGAAGGAAGGAAGGAAGGAAGGAAGGAAGGAAGGAAGGAAGGAAGGAAGGAAGGGAGGGGAGGGGAGGGGAGGGGAGGGGAGGGAGGGAGAGGAGAGGAGAGGAGAGGAGAGGAGAGGAGAGGAGAGGAGAGGAGAGGAGAGGAGAGGAGAGGAGAGGAGAGGAGAGGAAAGGAAAGGAAAGGAAAGGAAAGGAAAGGAAAGGAAAGGAAAGGAAAGGAAAGGAAAGGAAAGGAAAGGAAAGGAAAGGAAAGGAAAGGAAAGGAAAGGAAAGGAAAGGAGCACATTTCCCAAAAAGTAAGTAAGAGAATATAAAACAGACTGGATTTGATTGGCCCAATTATCTCTGTTATTTATTTATGTTTAAATCCCCTCAAAAATGAACTTCTGACCCAGTAAGTAATTGACTAGCAATAAAGCAAGGCTTAGTTATGGAAGGAACAGGGGAGAGATGTGTAAAGAAATTTCAAATGGGAAAAAAAAATCTATTAGGGAAGAGAACATGCTTGAAATTATTCTATTTCCCTACCAGAGGTTAGAGCAAGCTGTTTCTCATAGTAAAGCTTTAATGCTTCATGAGCACACTGAAAAGCTAATCCAGGAATGTTTAAATATGCCAAGTTGATACCACTGAAAAGGAAACCATTATACAGTTCATATGTGTATAGAACAAAATAAAAAGGTAAAAAGTCTACAGTGTGCTATGATGATATGGGGATTTGACAGTAGTTCCTTTCTTTCCTTCCTGATGCAGGTTTTCTACCTAAATCCAAAATGCACAGATAAAAAGAAACAAACAACAATCTGAAATATCAAAACAAACAAGCTCACATCTGTGCAAAAGGTAGCCTATTGAAAGATTCTCCCGTAGGCCACTAGACTCTAATAGCTCTAAGCAGTCTGAACGTGCAACTACAGAATATTAAAAGTGTAAAGTGCTAACTGTGATCCCTGGCTTGCTTCTCTCATAACAAGACAGAATTATAACCTAGAGCTTATTCTTAGTTTACCATTCTGGGATGTTAAACGTTAGCAGACAGCAGTATGCCAAATATCTGTTTCAATAAACTTGAACTGTTAATAGAGTCTTCGAACTGCGGGCTTCACTCACAAGCATTCCAATCACAAGATCATTTCTATGCAGTATACACAATGTAAAACTTGAGGGAAAGGTGGAAAAGAACAAGTCCAAAATATGAGAAAGAATGGGGGATTCTCCTGAGTGGGTTTGTTTTGGTTTTATCCTCACTCAGCTGCAAGTTCCTAACATGTATAAATCATCTTATTTTCCTTGTATCAGGCCAGACTACCTTCTTATAGCAGGAACTAACAGACCCCAGATGAACCTGATGGCCTGCTAGCCTTACCCGTCATGCAAACCGGAGGTGCTCTTTCCAAATGCAGGGTAACCTTGGACAGAAAAGCAAAGTGCCACCATTTCACAGTTGTTTTGATTCACTGCTTTGATGTTGTATCTCTTTTGTCTGTCCTGTTCCGTGACACTTTTGGCAGTTCTGCTTGAGGTCATGAAAGTAGTACAGCAAACTGTTGCCTCATATATGGCCTTAAGAAATAAGAAAAATGGCATTTGCTTTCCTCTTCTGCGATTCTTTTGCCCATACATGCACCCAATCACCAAGGAGAGACAATATGACTTATAGTTTTATTGCTCCTGGTGCATTTCTTTCTTTATACCAATAAACAAGTAAATGTATTGCTTTATTTCCCATTTTATTAAAACATGTGCTTTTCTCTGGTTTTTTTAAGAGTGCTACAGATTTGTTAAAATGTTCAAAACGAAGGCATTAATATTTATAAAGTTATTTTCACAAAAACATAGAACAAAATAAAATTGAGGTGTATATATAACTGGCATGTTTACAGTTCCATGTAATACGTTGTTTCATTTTCACTGCCCTTAATACCTCTAATTAAAGTGCTAGGATTTTTGTTTTAGAGTTAAGAATATTTTCATTTTGGGAGATGATATCGTTTGGCTTTTTTCATATTATGTTCTGTAATAATAGGACATTTATACATAATTGGAAAGGAGGCTGATAGCCCCTTTTCTGACTAACAAATATTATTAAAAGGCATAAGCTTTCATGATAGAGAGCCAGTTTGGTGTAGTGGTTACTGCATCAGGCTAGAAACAGGTAGACTGTGAGTTCTCTATACATCTGTCAAAGTGAGCTGTAGCTCAAGAAAGCTCATGTCTTTTAATAACATTTGTTAGTGCAAAAAGGCAGTACCAGATTCCTGCTTTTTTTTTCTATCAAAGACTAACATGGCTCTCCTCCTACAATCAAATAAAGCAACTTAATTTCCTATTTATCTTAGCTAATATATGAGCCTGCCTACCCCAAATGAAGTGTCCCCATAGAGATCAGAGTATTGCTCAGTAGTAGAGTAAATATTCCATGATTGGTGTCTCTAGCTGAAAGGGGAACTTACGTAGGCAAGGCTAGGAAAGATCTGATGGTTTGGGAACAACTCCAAGTTATAATAGGTATCATGGATCACATCAATCATTTCTCTTTAGAAAAGGAAGAGACTCAGAAGCATTGTTGTTCGATTAAAGAATGAATGTAAATAGGAAGATTCTGCATCATAACAACTTTATTTTTTAAAAAAAATTTGGGGCTGTGTCTGACTGCTTTTATTGTTCAAAACTGATTTGTTATTTGGTTTGCCAAGAGGATTTCAAAATCCTGTTTTTTGACCTTAGCTGACTTCCTTGATTTACTTTTCCAGCCCTTGATTTCACCTGCTTTGTCTGTAAGACCTCTTGGATTTGACTCCTGACTCATTACAGATAATGCTACATTGTTTTTACCTTCTGACTGCAAATTCCAGCAGAGAATTTCAGTCTTGAACAAAACAATAGAGAAATCTCTGTAATCTCTTAGCTTGTTTGTAACCTGTGTTCAAGATTTCTATGTAAGGATAGATACAATGTGTGTGTGTGTATACCATAATGCAGAATTGAGACTCTAATTATAAAACCATGAACACTTCCCCCCCCCCCCCATGGCCATATGATACTTACATTATCAGGGATTATGGGTTTTAGGAAAAGTCTATCACATTTTGCCAATAAGAAGGTTGCATACAGTTGGCTGACTTCAGTAAATGTAACATGCAACCCATCACTGGAATTCAACCAAAATTAAAGTTGCAGTGGAGTACTGGGTGTTTTGCTAACTTGTCTTCAGGATCATTTTCATGGATTATGCAGCAAAAAATAAATAAAAATGCAGTGACAGGGATCTGCCTGCACTGAAATGTATAATGGAATCTAAAATCCCATGCACAGAAGTAGAAATTCCTTAATTAAGTTTGAAGAGTACAGAGATTTCTTTGGAAAACTAATCAGCACAGAACATTTTTACTTGAACAAAAAGTGTTTGAACATCACTGATCTAGACTTCTTTGTTGCCCACTATGAACAGAGTCCTAACAAGAACTGTTATATCCTGAAATGTTAATTTCTTTAACAAAATGGAAATTGAAAGTGTCTCCTTAGATCAGATTTTATCCTCAAAAATATAAATTACAGTGTCTGGAGATAGCCAATCAGTTATAGCATGTAATTGCATAATAATTTAATAATGCATTTATATGAAGACAAACAAGTCCAAGATAATGTGTGTAAAACTGCTAACAAACTGACCATTAAAGAAAGTTTATTATTAAAGTTAATAAACATTTTGTGGTGTGTGTATGACTGGAGAAAAAATAAGCAACTGATTAGCATGAACAATGTTCAATATTTTTACAGTAAATATAAGTATAAGCATACAATTTTAAAATAAATACTTACTTATATACTAACAATTCATCTTATTTGTTGGAGAGAGCTCGTGAGGAGAATGTGAATGTGTTATAAAGTACATCTCAATGCTTTATCCAGATGTCACTTCTTTAGTTGTTTCTTCTCTTAAGAGAACATTCTCTCATAGACAGATGGTCAGAGTAACATATTCTGGGAAATCAACCCAGTCTTTTCCTGGGCTCTTTGCTCAGGAACTGCATTATTTAAGCCCAGATGTATTATTCACATTATTCCAGATAACTTTTTGATCAATAACAATAATCTTTACAATTGCAGGGCTCCCAAAGCCAAAATTGTGTATAGGCATGCATGTCAGAAAGAAGAGAGGTTAGTTGTAGTTTGAGAGAGATATATATATATATATAGTCTGCCAGAAGCTTAGATTTGGTACCTTAAACTAAATTGTATTATGAAAACTAACAATTAACAAGTGTGACCCTCAAATATTGTGCAAAATCCAACAAATTTTTTTGGTGCTTATCCTAAAAAAGGATATAAATTGTTTTCAACACAAAGAAGTTTAAATAAATACAAGTACACATTTTCAGAACTTTAAGTACCACTCAATATTCTGAGACAAATTAGCAAATGATTATATACTACATATATTTGAAAAGAATTGGATGCAACTTAGCTTTTATTTAGTAGAAACAGCTATTTATCTGTGTTTAACTTCTCTTAGCAAAATAAAGTTGATCTTAGCCCTTGTATTCAGTTATTATTTCACTACATTTTGTCTCAAGTGTCTATGCATCTGAAATGTTTGACTTTGTTTTGAAATGTTCATGGAAAAATGTACATGGAAACTTCTGCTTGCTAATTCAGATGAGGGAAATTCAAATGTTCAACATTTCAACAATATCGATTCGTTGTCAATTACTATTAGCTATTCATGCTACAAGTTTTCACGCTATTATACTATTATATTATTATATTATTATTATATTATATTATACTCACGCTAGAGCTTCATAAGGAAGTAGGAAAATAAAAGTGGGGGAGCACAGTATGAGAAAAAGACAACTTGGAAATAGCAGATCTTTATACTCAATACAAAGTTACCCCATTTGCCTAAAGAATTAGCTGAGAACTCTAGGAGTTATAATCCAATACATCTGAAGGCAGGAAAGTAGGGGAAACTTAAGATTATAGTATCTAGGCTGCAAAACTCTGTATATCTTTCATGCCATCTTGCAGTCATCCAGATGTTTGCAGCTCAGGTATGGTACTTTTATCAAACCTAATCTATGTAGTCCATTCCACATTACTTCACTATTGCTATAGTTTTATGATTCTAGGAATACTTCTGGTTTACATCAAAATAGAGTCTGCCATATTCTTTATAGAAAATAGAGTCTCTTGGAATTTTCTACCCTTCTAACCTATGTATGTGGTAAATCATAAAATGAACCAAATATTCTCTCTCTCTATGCAGCACCTATTTTCTAGCTCTGAAATTGTATATAAATACTTACACATGGATAAAAGTTTCTGTCAATTTGATACATGGCTTATTTTCAAACCAATTATATTGGAGGCTCTCTCATACTGAGGTTATTATTTTCAGGGAGCAGCTTCATTATACAGGGGATGAAGTTGTATACCTCAGACTTTGAATGTTGGAAGATATGAGCATCTGTGAACTATAGCTTTCCTTCAAGAAAGGGGGAAAAAAAAAAGAATAGGGAGTTAGATCTTACAAGCTTCCCCACACCCTGACCTCTAAGTAGCTGATCAAAGTGGGAAAGAAGAAACAAGGTCTTGTTCTTGCTTCGTGACAATTTTCTGCATACATTCCAATCACACATGTCCCCTCTTTGTTTTATTTAAATAACCCTCACTGCTAGCTGTAGTGAGGGTTTTGCTGTAGAAAGCATCATTTTTTGTTATGATCTATGTTCTGTTTATCAGGTTTGTACAAGGATATTCAGTTGGGGCAATAGGCATTAACATTAGAATGATGTTAATTTATTATTGAATAATTATTGAGTTACTAATAAATACAGAAAACACTTTTCTTCCCATCCAGAAAACACCTCCTTTGATGCTGAAAAAATACTGCCCTTCAATGCTAAAGGGGGGGAAAAAGCTATTTTTGCCTTGTTTTGATTTTCAAAAATACCAATCCCATTCTTATATTACTCCAATTTATATTACTCAGTGTTCTGAATACTTGACAAACCTAGAATTTAGTATGCATAATTTAGGAATTACATTTGTTAATTTAACTCTTCTTTTGTGCATCTGAAACAATGTTTATTTTTACATATCAGTACCAGGTATATTTAATAACCTTCCAGTAGCAAACTGTGAAATCCTGGGAGTAGTATAGGGAAAGTGACACAGTAATCATAGGATCATCATTCTCTCCCCCTTACCATCAGAAACAGGACTCTGGAGAAGCTCTCTTTCCTCTCCCTGCCTACCTCCAAGGAAAGGGATTGAGAGCTCTAGGTAAGGCACCATTTGGATGTACCAACCCAGTATTTCAACTGGAGTAAATAAGCCTTTCTTAGCAATTTCAGAGTTAGTTTCCATTAAGATCTGAAATATAATTTAAAGGAGGCTCATAGAAAGTAGATTGAAGAAAATGCTGGTTTTCACCACCACACCCCCCAAAAATCCTTTTCAGAAAATGTATGGTAGAAAAACTAGGAATATATGAAGTCTATACAGTATGGCTATGTAAACATAGGCTGTTCCACATAAATACAAATGATGTGTTCTCCAAATTGTTCACAATGAGGCTAAACATATACTTGTATGTGAGTACTATCCCATTTTACAAGGGACTGGCAAGGTTGAAACAGTTGGCTAAGCACAACTGAATTCTCTTTTTCCCCAGCTCAATGGAATGACAATGAATTCCCCAAACGTTGCATACTATCTTGCTTTTTTAAAAAAACTGGTAGATTCAAAGTATCACATCATTGCAATATCCACACTGATACATTACCTAGTGCTTGGAATATATTTGCAGAAAAGCAACACCTTTTAAAGCTGAAAGGATATACGAATGGCATTCATTTATAATAAGACCAAAATAGATTTAACTAGATTTTCAATGTTTTGCACTTAAAACAATCTTTTAAAAATGTTGAATGCTTAAGAAATTTCAGGAAAGTAACATTAAGTAGTTACATTAAACACATTATGCAGGTGTTTAAATTTATATGACATTAATTATTCTGAATGTTTGGAAACAGAAAACCAGCTGTAATAAGTGAAAACAAAGTATGAACCCTGGAGTGTCTTCTTCAAGGGATAGGTTTATTTTCAAAGGTTACAGGATTAACTAATAGAACAGTGCCTTATACTAAAAGGTCAACTAATTGTTAATGTAACAATTTTTAATTAAGAAGATCAAAAGGAAAGGAATAGCAATTACCTGGGATAAAAGAAAGTCCAGAATTCAGATGTATTTAAATAGTATTTATTATTAAGTATTCATGAAATGGGTTAGATAAGATTCTGTGTAAATGTATGGGTCAGCCAGATAATTTTAGACCTAACCTTCTTTCAAGAATTTTCTTTAGTCAGTAGTGTGTATTATGTTACTGGCTTCAAGAGATAACCAACACTGTAGCATTTTAAGACATGCAAATACTGGTAAAAAGATAGTGGGTTACATGTGGCTTGTTTCAAGGAATGAATGTTTGTTGAAATAAGTGAAAATGGGGGTTTATAACAGCATTTTTTCCTAGTCAACAAAAAATACTTCTGCCTATTTTGTTATATGGAAGTAAATGCTGAGTATCTTATTAGAAACATGTAAGTAAGTTGAATGCAACAGAATGAAATGTTTCCCATTTTCTTCTGTTTTCAGAATTAGCCTCCTAGCAAACAAGCCTGAGCCCCTTTACTTAATTTCTTTTTCATCAGTCTTCTCTTTAAAAAAAAAATCCCTCTTTTGTAGGCAAATGTGACTATGTTGGACCCTGCTTGAATGCCTGCTAAAAGTAGTAGCATCATTTGGTTCCACAAAGCTGCATCTCCTGTCAGATGATGGTCATTATTTAGAATTAAATGTAGGATTGCCTACCCTTCAGTTCCAAGACTAACTATTATCAGACACAGTCAGTGAAGGCATTTAGAAAACTGGTTTCTTTGTTGTAGTCCAAGCATGAATGTACTTGGTTTCTGTGAGGGTGTCCATTATTGTAAGGACTTCTTTAGTGCATGCCTCCCTGATTGCTTTCATCATCTCAGGATCACCCTCAGTATTTTGATCAGAAATGTGAAAGCATATCCTTAAATCTAATTTACAAATTGCCACTCAAAGTGATTCATTGGAAGAATCTGGTCTTCCCTGTCCTTTCCATACATTTTCTTTTTAGGAATGATCCTATCCCATTCATACTCTCTGTTTTACCAGGTTCTGTCCTTTATACCTAAATATTCTAATTCTCCCAAACAGGTTCAGAGATTTCTATCACTGGAATACAAATACCTATCAATCATGTTGTTGTTTTCAAATGTTGTTGGCATGAGCCTTTTTAATGGCTTTTTAATCTCCTTTCTGTCTCCTGATTGTCATGTTCATCAATTAACCTACTTCCAGCACTGGCCCTCTTCCTTATTGTATTTTATGAAACACCTGTACCCTTTCAAACCAGATGCTGCCCAGCACATGCTGGCTTTTCCCCAGGGATCAGTTTAAAAACTTTATCACCATTTTTGATGTTATGTACCAGCAGTCTGGTTCCAAGAGGGGCTGTCTCTGGTGTGGTCCAGCATGTCCACAACTTTCTTCAATGCCTAACAAAACTAAATCATCAACAGTCATCAATGTCTTGTCCACACATTGATCCTCTAATCCCTGCCTATCTACTGCCTATCTACTTGCAAAACTGGTAACATTTCTGAGAAAACTTGTTTGATGATCCCAGAAGGCTTAATTTGGCTTCCAGGACTGGCCAAGTATGTTTTCTAAAGTCATTGGTGTCAACATGGATCACAACTCTTTCCCACCACTCTTTAGCAGTTTGGCCAAGTGACATGTGATGTCTATAAGCATCGCAACAGGAGAAAAGTTATCATGTGACATATACTGCTGTTACTTATCTACCTGTCTGAAATCACACAAGCCAAAAGCTCTCCCTGCTCCTGGAGGAGTTTCCTCAGTACAAGAGGATGTGTGTCCATAACTTAGGGATTGGGGCCCTCCTACAGGAATACCACTCTTATCAAAATGATTATCTCCTTCCCCAAGAAATTCTGCCTCATAGCAAATGAACTGTCATCAAGGGAGTGGGGCAAAGCTATCACATAACAGAAAGTCTCATCTACACACCTTTCTAGTCCTCTTAAGCATCTCTGATTCAGCTACCTTGAT
Organism: Python bivittatus; assembly: GCF_059951505.1. Lineage (NCBI taxonomy): Eukaryota > Metazoa > Chordata > Lepidosauria > Squamata > Pythonidae > Python > Python bivittatus. Next base: position 17,554,166 of record NW_028277035.1, read on the forward strand.
TTCAAGAGAATGAACCTTTCTGAGTGCCAGGAGCTCATTGCACTTGGCACAAATCCATGTCTTATGCCCAAAAGCAAATAGTCATAAATTTAACACTCTATGCAATAAATTAGAAAGCAAATTATTGGTTTTGTATTGTAATACTAATTGTTGTTGATATTTTGTCTTCTTCTTTACAAGCTGCTTAATGTAAAATAAACCTGTATGTTTTATTTCATGATGGTGGATATTGTCAACTCTCCCAGGTAAACCAGGCAGGAAACATGACCAGATAAGTTATTACTACTTTACTGATAGGCTACATTAATAGAATCTTAAAAATCTGAATGTACAATTCTCCTGCCACCTGTATTCACCACCTGATCAGTTAGTGTGGGTCCTTTCTAAGTTTCTTTTTCTGCCCATTACTCAGTTGTGGGCTTCTCCCTGTTTTATCTGATCATTCCCTAGGCAGCATCTCTCCCCCTCACCCACATCTTCCTAGGTCATTCTCACATTCTATTACAGATATGTTGGCTTCCTCACACCATTGTTAAACTCACTACCATGCTCAATCTGTAGAGTTGCTTTCTTCTGCTACTAAATTCCCCTATTCCTGTTTACCCTCCTATCTGCTTACTTTGTTTGCAAATTCCCCACTGCCTCTTCTCTTCACAAGGATTGCTGGATGGAGCTGGCTGTCATGTCACTCAGAGTCAAGTAACGTCATCTAGCCAGAAAATTCTTTTGCATTTTTTCACTAAAAGACTCAAAAATATCTTTTATTCCCCATGTATAATCATTGTGTACTATGAGTTATGTGTACAAGGTATGATAAATGCTGCTTCTATGCTGTAGAAGAAAAGACTATGAATTTTGAAGGACTCCTCAAAAAGAGAAGGAAGCTAGATTAAAAGTCACTAGATGCAATAAAAGTTCAAGTGGGTGGGCTAGGATTTTGCTGTTGTTGTTGTTGCTATTATTATTTCTCTTAAAGTAGAATCCAGAAACTGTACAGACTAAGTGTCTAGTGAAAATCTAGTGCAAAGTTGACTGAAGAAGTAAATCTACTTTTTGAATGTCTACAAAGAAAAAAAAATCATCTGAGAAATTCAGAATCAAAAGCATCAAAGACAGTGATGCAGCTGCTTTCATCTTCTGCACACTCATACTTCAAAGTAAAGCAAAATGCTTGCCCTTCCTTCTCTACCCCCACCCCCAAGGGAAAACAAGCTCAGCGTAGAAGATATAAGTCTATATCTCTGCTTTGAAAGAACACCCATATAAATTTATTTATAATTCTTCAGTGGAAAAAAATATGGCATAGAAACTGAAATGGTACATTGAACTGGTATAGTGCATTACAATTTCATTTATATCTGGTAATCACAAGAGACTTCCTATGGCTTTTTGTATATCCAACAGTTTTTTGGTCATTGTCAGTGACTGCAGTCACATGAAAGAATAAGCCTGGAGCACAGAGCAGGTTTGTGGAAAGCAGACAACATTCCGCAGAACAGTCAATCCCATTTTGTGCCTCTGCACCAGCATGGCTGCTTTTTTTAAAAAAAGTCATTGTCTAAGCTTGGGTTTCTCCTTACAAGTTAGGATTGCAATTCAAGATACACTGTTGCTTGGAAGCAACAAGATAGCATCCCCAGTTCAGGCAATACATTATGTAAACTCTTCTTGGTAGTAGAAGTAGAGCAGGAGCAAATAGTTGTTCAACCTTCACAAATAATTAGAAGGCCAGGTTTCTCTAAAATCTGGCTGTGCAAGTGCATTTTATATACCCAGTGCACATGTCCAATGTTAAATTCACTATGAAGCATTCTCATAGTAAAAATAATACTTAGTTTTCTCTGAAACAAACTTATATTTTACAGAACTATTGCAATGGAGAGATAATAGCTTGAGGTAGAATGTATGTCTCACAATCTGTGGAAGGAAGGAAGGAAGGAAGGAAGGAAGGAAGGAAGGAAGGAAGGAAGGAAGGAAGGAAGGAAGGAAGGAAGGAAGGAAGGAAGGAGCAGATGAGTTCATAGTAAAGTGGTTGCATGTTTCCCAATCTCCCACAGGTTTCTGCTCAGGTTCTGAAAAGACTGTTAGGTTAGCAGCTTTATGCAACATCTTCTTATCTATACAATGTAAAATATCATGTTCTTATTTGGCTTAAAGAACTTCCAAGCCATGCAAAAGATGCCCAGTGGGATTTAATTAGGTGTGACTCATTATCAACAGCCATTTGTATAGATTTTTTTTTAATGCCAATGCAGCTTTACCCTTTGAATTTTATTTGTATTATTATTGTTGGTCACACAGTCACCAAGATGTTTAGACTGGATTTGGCATTTTTATCCACCCATCAAGTCCTTCCCAAGGACCTGGAATAGGCAGATGTTGTTTGATGGTGTTAAAGGTATCATCGCAGGATGTAAGCTGTTCCAAATAAAGCTGCCTTTTGTAATTGACTGGTGATGATTTTGTCAGTGCTGATGGTCTTCAAGTGGTGCTCCAGATATTTTGGGATTGCACCCAAGGCACCTATTACTGTTGGTACTATCTTTGCTTTCTTTTGCCATATTTGTTCTACTTCTATTTGCAGGTCTTTGTATTTTATGATTTTCTCCATTTTTTTCACTTCTATTCTGCTGTCTCCAGGTATTGCAAAGTCCACTATCAAGACTTTTTTTTTTCTCTTTCTCAACAACAGTGGTTAAGTCTGGTGTGTTGTGTGGCAGGCATTTGTTCTTAAGGCTTGTGCAGCCAGAATTAGCCCCTCTGTCTCTTTGTTCAATGTTCTTGCTGTTAGCAATTGCCAGGTCTTGTTGTTATCTATTTTCCCTCAAGTTTTGTTTTTGTTTTGTTTTTTGTATACCAGCCATGTAAGACTTTGTCTTGCCATGTCTCTTTTCTATTCTTCATTTGGTCTTTCTTGTAGGCCAGTTTTCTCTCTTCCGTATTCAGTAAGCCTTCATGGTGTACTAGCTTCAGTGCATCTTCTTCACTATCATGATGTATTGACTACTAACCTTATTCCTGACTTCAATCTGCTTGATGTCGTCAGCTTGAAGGATGCCCAGGTATTTGTAGTGATCTTCTTCATCCAGACACTTGATGTTATTTCCATTGGGTATCTTGATTCCTTTAGTTTTCACTATTTTCCCCTGTTGATGGTAAGGGTGGCACATTTGTCCAGTCCAAACTCCATTGCAATATCTTGGCTGTATATTCAGAGAGTGTTGAGCAGCGATTGTATTTCAGATGGTGTTTTTCCATACAACTTCAGATCATCCATGTAAATGGAGGAGGGATAGCTGGGCAGATGTTATTGATGTTTGATAAGCATTATTATTATTATTATTATTATTATTATTATTATTATTATTATAGTATTAAACATCATTTTCTGGGAGGTCTATGAACATTGTGCTCAGGCCATTTAGTAATGTAAAATAGATGAAACCCTTTTAGGGTTTTGTGACTGGCACAAAGGCTCTTATTGTGAAAAGCTAATCTCTTGAAAATGTTATACTATTGACAATGGTGCTTGCAATAATTAAGAAATTTAAATGAGTCAGTCATCAAGCTGCAACAATTGTGTATCATGGTTTCATATGAAATAATGTTTTCAAATATTAAATGTTCATATTGTAGGATGAAAAGGCGCTTTGTGTCTTAAGGCAGGCTTATCTTCTAGTGGAATTAGCTCCAAACAATATGCAGGGAAGCTGATGTCTGACTCCTCATTATTGACTTTAATAATAAACAAGGCTCTCATTCCCTCATGGTTGAGCCCAAGGCACCACATCAACCTTTGCATTGTCTCCAAAGCCATGGTGTCGCACTTGACTCTGAGTTTCAAATGACAGAGTAGTCCAAGCAAAATCAATTTCATTTTCTCTGTGATTTTTTTTCCAAAAAAACCAGGGGATGGTATATAATACTAATAGGGGTATTATGAATAATTTTATCTACCAGTGCATGTGACAGAGTAATTCTATTTTAAAGAATTTAAAATATTCAGTGCATCTATACTTTTGTTTCATAAAAATGAAACATTCCTTACTTAAATATTATCGCATTATCCCTGTCACTGATTAACCTCACTATTTAAACTTATATTTGGTTATCTCATAACTTAAGACAAAATGCCCAGTGTAAGCTATTTATTTAAATTGTACTACAGATATGTAAGTTGTGATTCATTTTACAATACCACTGGACATACAAACCTTATGTACAGTAATTAAAATTGAAGAATCAACAGCTACACATATGGGTATGTATATGATAATTTATAGAAACAAATGAATTATTCTTTTCCCTTTTTTTTTCCTTTTTGCTGTTAGCTCCTTAAACTAATATAAACTTGGTAACTGAAAGACTAGACAAATGTCATATTTCTTCTGCAAAAGGATGCTAAATGGATCCTGAATGTATATCTGATACACACACACATATACATATATACACACACACATACACACACACCTACCTTATATACAGATGTGTTCTATGTGAGCTATTTCACAGTTTTTCACTAATGAAAATAGCCGTACTATGACTGATCTATGCTGCTCCCTAATCTTCCTGATAAATGGAGCATAAAGAAACACTATTTGTTTGTTTGTTTGTTTGTTTGTTTGTTTAACACCATCTTTATCATTTGAGGCAAGGGTGTTGAACTAAAATAGGACTTCTTTGTTATCCTTGATGAGCCTCCACATTTAGGAGATAGGAAGCTATACATGATATTCAAGTGATTCTTTAAGAACCTTTTGAAATTCCTATAACACAAGAGATTTATAAGTGGCTCCTGTGACATAAGACACTCAATAATTAAATCATAGAATACTGTGATTTTCCTCCATAATTCCATCAATCCTGGTTGAAGTGATAATTAAGAACTTCTTGTCTGATCTGCTTTGTCAGTTTGATTTTTTAAAATTTTATTTTATATTATTAGTAATAGTCGTCGTCATCATCGTAGTATGATATATTGCTTCAGTCATCTTAGAAATTGCTAAGAGTAAATTGGGACCCCATTAGCATAGCAGTGGCTTACTACCCATCCTTTTTGTTAGGAACAGTCTTAATGATATGTGGATCTCTCTTTAATAGTACCAGCTGCTCAAAGATTTGGTTTATTTGTTTCAAGAGCTTTCAAGTGCTTTGTATGGGATAGTCATTCCCCTGCAAGTTGTGATATAACTACATCTTCCAGCTGAAAGAAAAGGCTGTTCATATGTACTAGATGGCAGAGTGAAGATGTATATCTTGATAGCTAAGTAGTATTTTTTTCTTTGAAGATCAAATATATGATGGTAAATCTATTATCCCCGCTATATGCACATGGAACTTGCCCACCTGAAATATGCCTGTTTGGAAATAAAAGAAATATTAAGTTCCCAGTTCTCCAACAACAACAAAAAAATAATTTTAAAAAATGGAGAAGTAGAAAATGCGGGGAAAAAATGCAAAGACTAATTGGTTTATTGTAGCATGATTGGATCTGGTTTTTTTTTTTTCCTGTTCATAATATTTTCCCAAAAATTATTATCCAATATTTAACATTCCAGTTCAGGTGTTAAAACTTTATTTACCCTCTCTGAAATTACATTACAACAGAATTATCCATAACAAATGGTTATGTCCATCTTTATTATTTTGAAAGGCCTTTTCTTAATAGTTATAATTTGCTTTGTTGCCATCAAAATCCATAGTTCATTTATAAGAATCTTAATTGTGAAATAGTTCCCCTTGGAATTCAGTGTTGGGATTATATTTAAGGAACAGAAATCTTTCCAATTGTTGATATATTAAGAAATCTATTAATTTGATAAACAGAGATATTTGGAATATCTCTGTTTATCACATTATAATATAAATTTTGAATCTTGCTGCCCCTCCCCTCCAATTCCATAAAAGGGTACGAAATGGGACAAGGAGGGAAGCTGAAGCTGGAAACTGATAATACAGAGAAAAAAGGAACTGTAGTTCACTAATGGGAATGGCTTCTGCTTGCTCAATAACACCATAGGATCCAATAACTAGTCTTCAAAAATGTGGGTTTTATAGAACTCTACAGACTACAAAAACATTAAATTACTAAACCAGTTTAGCTTCAAGCAAGCAATAAATATTACAACAACTAAGGCAAAGTATTACAGGGCCAGTACACATACACGGAAAGAGACACACACACACACACACACAAACAAGCAGGCAAAGCAGGTAACAAGACCTGAGTAGGAAAGTTGAAGAAAGAGCCAGAGGGACTAATTCTGGCTGCACAAGACCAAACTTTAAGAACAAATGTATACAAAGCCAAAACTGAGAAGACAGCAACAGACAGCAAAGGACGCCTCTACAAAGAACCTGAAAATCAGTGGACCACCTAGTGAGCTGCTGCAAGATCTCACAGAGTGACTACACACAACAGCATGACAAAGTACCAACAATGGTGCATTGGAATATCTGCAGGAAATATCATTTGCCTGCAAGCAAGAACTGGTGGGACCACAAAACAGACAAAGTAATAGAAAATAAAGAAGCTAAAGTACTCTGGGATTTTAGAATTCAAACAGAGAAGCACCTGCCACACAACACCCCAGACCTAACAATTGTTGATAAGAAAGACAAAAAAGTCTGGAGATTGCAATGCCTGGAGACAGCAGAATAGAAGTGAAAGAACTGGAGAAAATCCACCAAATATAAAGACCTGCAAATAGAAGTAGAACAATTATGGCAAAAGAAAGCAAAGATAGTACCAATAGAATAGGTGCCTTGGGTGCAATCCCAAAACATCTGGAGCACCACTTGAAGACCATTGGCATTGACAAAATCACCATCAGCCAATTGCAAAAGGCAGCTTTACCTGGAACAGCTTACATCCTGTGAAGACACCTTTAGCACCATCAAACAACAACCTCTGCCTATTCCAGGTTCTTGGGAAGGACTTGATGGGTGGATAAAAATGCCAAATCCAGTCTAAACATCTGCCTGACTGTGCAACCAACAATAATAATGTTATTTCAGTCATTTCTGCTATTCATAAGATCTGCAACCATGGCATGTGAGGGTTTGGGGGGGGGGAATCTGGTAATTGCTTATTAAGTAGCATAAAAATAAGATACTGTATGATGAGATGAGTCCATTGATTAAAATTATTAAGCAGAATGGACTAACTGCTGGACTGGACCTGAAAAGCCTGAGCAAATTCCATATATTGGGCACATATAAGAAAGTACACAGCAGCATTTCCTTTTAAAATTATAGTATATGAAGTAGATGCCAACAGGATATAAACGGTATAGCTCAGAGTTACAGTACAAAGCTTGAACCCCAACATGATCTCTGAGAGATCACTGTTAAGAGCCTCAGGGAAAAGGCAACCAATCCAAGCTGCAGAATGACTCTGACTCCAATTCAAATACAGATCAAAGTGAAGATGTTATGTATTCTCTCAGAGTATTCCAGCCTGTCCCTGAAAGCAACTCAATCCCTCCACGTTCCCTCCACGCATACCAACTACAACAAGAAAATCCTAGATTCATATATTCCTGCTGGCATAAGATGGGGAAAAAAAAAACCTTATTTGAGTAAAGCTCATTTGATTCAGTATTAAATTATTCTGAAATTATACAAAAAGGTGTCTTAGAGAACCTCTCATGTCTAAAAAATAATTGGTGGCTTCTGATGCTGGCCATTTTCTTCAGAAAATGTCCCTGATATACAAAACTTCCACAGCAACATATCAGCAAGAACTATGCAATCTGATGAAATGACTTACCAGACCACATCTACATGGAAATTACCCAGGAGCCTCAATCAGGTATAAAATACACAAAATATACAAAACAGGCAATCTGGGTTGTCCTGGTCTTTCAAGCACTGGAACCTTTGCAACGAGAACATCAGGTTTCATGAGTTCTGTACTCAGACATTATGCACCAAAAAACCCAATTATATCTGAGACATATCACACTCCCTAAGAAAACTGAAATCTATTGGCAAACCCCTTAACCACACCATTTTAGTTAAGATGATAATTGAGACACTATACATCAACATCCTCCACAAACATGGACTTCCAGCTGTCAGGAACATTATCAGGAATGTCAACACACCTTGCTACTAGATGTTGTGATTTTGTATAGGCAAAGGATATAAACCTGCAAATCAGTGGCACAGTATGGGCACACACATGATTTCATAATATGTCAATACCTTCATGGCTGACCAAGAAGAATATTTTCTTAACTGTTATCCCCTGGAATCCCTCCTTTACTTGAGATTCAGTTATCACATTTTCATCATCTGAAACCTTGGAAAAGAATTCCTCATCAAAGTCCATAAAAAAATCAACAATTTCTATCCCACCATCAATCTAAGCATTGGACCTATATACAGAACAAATTCATTTCCTTGATATCATGGTAAAACTAAACAATGCACATAAATGTTATGTTATATAGGAAACCTACAGATCCCTATTAATATCTACATGCTTCCATAAAGAACACCAAATCTATCATCTATAGCCAGGAGCTACATTTCAATCACATTTGTTCTGACCCACTAGAGCTGTTCAAATTATGGAATTAAACCAGACATCATGGGACCAAACTACCTATTCAGTGAGATTGATACATATATTAATAGAACCAGATCAATTCCCAGGGAGGATTAATTAAAGGACAGACCAGAAAATAAAAATCAGAATACCATTGGTTATCATGTATGGCTCAAGCTACTCAAACATATTATTTATAAGCTACAGCCCATACCAAAATTGAACTTTTTCAGCCACTTGATGGAAGACCCATACTTGCATGCAGACAACTATCCAACCTGAACTGGATGCTCACAAGCAACAAAAAATAACAGGACAATGTTACAAATATGGGAGCCACACCCTGCAACAAGCCCAGATGTCTACTTGGTCCCCACACTTACACCAACAGCTCATCAAGGCCCCAACAACTTCACATACAAGGTTAGAGGTACCTCACATGTTCTTCCTCTAGTGTGATCTATGCCATCATCTGCCAGCAATGCCTTTTTTGATTCTATGTAGAACTAACAAGCCAGACTTCGTATAAAATAATTAACAGAAACAAATTTAGCATCAGGACTCAAAACAAGGATAAAGTAAAAGCAGAGCATTTTAACCTACCAGGACATTCCATTACAGATCTCAGAGTAACACTTTTGAAACAAAAGGACTATACCAACAAAATTGAGCATGAGACAGCTGAACTTAGAAATATCAATAGGTGTCCGACTATCTCAGAACATCTGAACAAACACAATGGCTTTTTAACACATTACAATTGTTAATCAATATAGTACTTGTAATCTGTTCCGCTTGAACCTTCATCTGCATAACCACCATCATCTCCTCTCATTTTTCCTACTCCCTCATCCCATGTATTTAAATCTACATCAGTTAACCCGCTCCATGCATCTGATGGAGTGAACTGCACCACACAAACCTTATCCCTTATAATAAAATGTGCTAGTCTTAAAAAGGTACTCCCAGGCTCTTTCTGATTTTTGGCTATCATACACTAACATGGCTTTCCTCCTACAATGCAGTGAGTTGAAAAAAATGGAAGGTGCCATAAAAAAAAAATGATGCTACAATATTTTATGGTGCCTAGCATTCTTTCCCTGCTGCTATACATGCTGGTCTTACTGGTCAGCTACGACTTTCATTTTGCCTGATAAATGTTTAAAGGAAAAAAATGAATTTGTAAAACAGGGGAAAATCAATGGCAGGGAAGCTGGGCCTCACAGAAATGGATGCCTTACATTGTGTTGGATTGGTTTGGACATCAAATAAGTTGAAATTAAGGGAAGGACTGTCCCATCTCAGGCATAAAGAGCAAATGTAAGTACACAAAAGGAAAAAAAATATATTTTGAAGTTGAATCCTTTTAACAAAATAAACATGTTCAAGTTGACTTAACTTAACTCATGATGACTTGTGGACCTGTTCATATAGTTTTTGTGGCAATAATATGAAACTGGTCTGCCATTACTTTGTTCCAACTTGATTTTTGGCTTCCCAGCTTAGCCAGGATTCCTAGACTTCATTGCTGCCCCATCCAAGTACTAGCCAGGGTTGAACCAGCTTAGTTTCTGAAACAGCCAAGATCAGCTTAGTACTTCCACTAGGAGAGCTTAAGCCAAATATATGTCGCCAAAATACATAACACCTAAGTTTCTATGTGATAGTGTACGGCTTAGACACAAACCTCCATATGAGTCAGAACAGATTTTTTTTCCCAGAAACTTATCAAAAATCAATGCTCCCTGTTTTTGGTGACCATTGAAATTCATAACAGCATTTTGGGTTAAGTCTTTAACTAGCAAAGAATGTTGTGGCATCTGATTTCATATTCTACATATTCATATTTTGTTCAGAAGCATTACATATTTAAAATCAGAATTTGGAAGCCAGAGTCCTAAGAAGAAAACACTGGAAAAATCTATATGATTAGTTATGAGTCAAGGTAAACTGCAGAATAATAAAACATCACTTGAAATTTGCATTAGAGAAAATGAATTAGCAAAATCCAACAATAAACAAATGGAAAGCAGTCAATGGAATATTTGTTTTTGTCTTGGTGTAAAGCAATATAGGGTTTATTGGTCAAAAACAGCAGTTTAATTATATCCAGAAACCTACTGGTAACTGATGTAGGATCCAGATGTGATCAAAGATGTGATGTGCTCTTGGATGGTAACTCCCACCAGTAACTAGGTTGCTGGCTTTTGTACCAGTTGCAGTTTCCTGGTAATGTTTAAAGGCATGTAGAGCATATTATAATAGTCTTGTTGAGAAGTGATAAGGGCATGAGTTACCATTTCAAGATCCTTACTATCCAATAGGATGGTGTGTCAGTTGAAGCTCTACAAGTTTGTTTGCAATCTAAAAATCAGTGGAAAAAATTCCCCTTGTCAAATTTCACTGGAAAACCTTTTTAAAACAGTGTTTTCTTATCTAAAAGTTGGAAAAGGGTGACAAAATATATTAGGGATAGCATGTATTAAGATTTATTGATAACCTTATATAAAATTAAATTCTAGAAATGCTTTGAATGTGATCTGTGTGCCTTTTAAATAGCAGCTTTTAAAATATGCTCTACTTGATGACTAAATGTTTGTGTGGAATTGTTAATTTACAGTATATCCTGTTGTAGATGTTGTTTGTTCTGAACCCACCTACATTTTTGTTTGTACCCTAGGCATATTTCTATGGCCTTGCCCTTTTGGAATAAAAGCACCCATTCATAAAGAAAGATAGTACACAAAGCAGTAGAGATTGTTTCTTCCTTTTAATTTTATATATATTTCTTTATCACTGGTTCCCAACCTTTGATTTTCTTCTACTACTTACACAATCTATTGTGCAGTGATATGAATGATTAGTACTCTCTTTAAAACACATGGGGAAAGTTAAATTTCCAACTGCACTTCAATATATTTTTTCTTTTTTAAACTTTTGTATATGTGTCATACACAGTGCAAAACTAGCATGTTGTTCACAAATAGTTCAGGAAATGGTCTTCTGTACAACACTATCAATAACCTGCCGTATAAATACAGATGTGGAGATTTTTAAAGCAGAGAAGGAAATAAATTAATTCACAAGGTAGGTGCCACTGATGGTTTCAGTATGAATGACAATATGCCAAACCTCCTGCCTTTCACTTGATAAAGGTAAGCGAACAACTAAAAAAAAAAATATCTCCCATTTCTTAATATTCCAGTGCTGCTGCATGAAAAGCCCCCCCACCCCAGTTCTAAAAGGTCATGTAGATACAACATTGCATATTAAGACATCTTTTCTCTTAAGAAGTTCCACTCAAGCAATACAAACCAGTAGCAAAAATTGGAATTTTGAAAAGATGGCATGTAATTCAACTACCTTTGGGTAGATCTAAGCTTAGCCCCTTTTTTCCCCAGATAGAAATAATATGCTCTTATTCTAGCCACTTTGAAACCATCCATGTCTTCAAAACCAATTCAATTTTTCCCCCTCTGTGGGCGCAAGTGGTTTCCTTCAACAGATATGAAAATAGTATTTGAACAGAACATTTGTGGGAAGTGTATTAATTGTCCTCTAGTTACATTACATGGAAAAGATTATTTGGTTATCATTTACAAATGCTCATAAAAGCAGCTTAAGAGGCAGAAAATGATTTTTCCCCAGAGAAAGGAGGCAGTGGCATTTTCCACTAGCTCCTTCTGCAGCCTTCTCCACCAGCACACTGATTACCCTGTAGGTTTTTCCAATTTTCCAGAATAAAGATCAGATATTGAAGGCAGAGGGGGAATCAGCATGGGTGTCTATGTGTGATGGCGCCATGCAAATACTGAAAATTATAATTTATCATTTATGTCATGATGTCATCACACACATGATGTCAGTGTGCCTTCTACTGAGTGTCAGTGGAAATCAGTAAATATTCCCCCTTATGTGGGACCATCTGCTGTAGTCCAGCCCACACTACTCTGGATGCTACCCATAGATTTTACATTGGTTTTACATGACAAGATAGTGAATGTGTCCCTTTACTCTCAAACTGCTTCTGATTCCAATCACATAATACTACAAAATGCAAAAATAAGATATATGCGGTTACTTGATCAATTGTTTCTACCTCTCCCATCTGGTTCAACAGGAAGGGCATGCTCTGAGTCCCATCTGCTATGGAGTGTTGCTTAGTGGAGGCCAGGAGGAGAGCCTTTTCTGCCATGGCACCTGCCCTCTGGAATATCATTCTTCTGGAGATTAGATTAGCCCCAACCCTGTTGGCCTTCCCAAGTATCTAAGTTCCAGTCTGTATTTTAGAATTAGAGGTGCAAATCTGGCTATCTCATTTAGGAATTCACAATGTTTGGATTTTTAAAGAATCTGTAACCTTCCACTCAAGCCAATCTGGCACATCTTGTAAACACATTGCTGGTATTTCCTGTGTAATCTTCTAAGAGTAGTGATGGATGGTGTCACAATGAAGTAGCTTCTGTATTGTAAGAACTGTCTTATCATCTGAACCAAATGTGAAGGCTTAATACTACAGAGGATGCATTTAATGTAATGGTAGCAACTTAAATTGTTCCATGAACACAATGCTTTTCTTTGTATCCAGTTCACCTTAATTGGCTTTAATGCCTCTTTTCCTGCCAAAACCTTTGGTATGCAAAATTAATTCCCTTAACATTGAATAGATATAGTAGGATGATGCATAAAACAAAATTAGCAGCTGATCAAGGCTACTTCAGACTGCCACCCTTCCCATTAATGAATTGATTTGATGAGAGCACAATGCTTGGTCTGATATATTATGATAGAATAGTCCTGACAGAAAATAAAACTAAAGAAAACTAGAACTTGATCTAAGATACATCAGCCTGCCACCTTCTTCATTAGCATTTTAATTTGATGTGAACTGTGTGGTGTCTTCATTTCAGCTTTTGTTTAGCTTTTCTCATTTAAAAAAAAAAAAAAATCAGCTTTCCCCATCAGGGTATTGCTTGGTTAGCTGTAAATTATCCCTTGTATCCATTGCCTGCCAAAGCTGTTTTTCCTGAAACTTGCTTTGCGGAGTGATTCAGAATTGGGTCTGGGTGTGACAAATGGCAGGTACTCACAGGCAGATAAAGTATGATGGTTCTAAAGAAGGAAGAGAATATTTTTTGAAGATGGTTGTATTCTTTGTGTATTTGTCAGTGAAGCTGTATTATAAACAATAGAAACTTCAATATCAATGGAGTGGTGGTGCATAAGGAATAAATATTGTTTGTTCATCATTGAAAGGCTCTTAAGTTAAAATTCCAGAAGAGTAATAAGGTCACCTCCTAAGACAGATTCCTGTTGCCCAGGATAATGTCTAGGGCAACAGAGGGATTCCTTCATAATAATTACCCAGTTAGTACCAAAGGATAGCCTCAGTCAACTGCTGAACCCTACAGATGTTCTATGGAGATCTGGATGCCTGTGAAGGCACTTCTGCCTCCACTTCATGAGATGGTTCCGTATTTGGAAGTTGCACCATTTCAGGGTCATGGACTAAGTCTACTACAGCAGGGCTTCTCAAAGTTTACACTCCCACACCCTCCTAAAATGCAAAATGAATTGGTGTAACTTCATTAATAGATAAAGCTAAATAATATATAATTAAATACTAAATAATCCTCCTGTGATTGGTGGATGGGTTTGACAGAAAGTTAGACCCATAAATTTAGCCCTTTCAAAACTAGCTCTGGGCTTTACTCCCCAACCCCACTGAGGGCTGTCAAAGCAAAGCAAGTACATGTCTTAAAGTATGATCAGCTGTAAAATAATTATGAAGCCCCTATAATAGGATATGACCCTCCTGTGGGTCACCAACAGAGTTTCAGATAACATCTGAGAATAGGGAATATAATAACTTTTTCAACTTGATGGTCTCTGATGTGCTGCCCTGGTCATCATCCTCATTAAGAATTGTTGGACTGGGAGTCCAAAAGAGAGGACCACATTGGGGCAGAAGGAACTATGCACAATGTTTGGATTTTTAAAGAATCTGTAACTATGATAGCACTTCAAAATAGTTTTAAATAAATTCATAACCCAGAAGTACCCTTATAATTCCCAGAAGCAATTGTTTTGTTTTATGGCCAAAAGCCATCAATAAAACTTTTTTTTCAAAACTCAGGGACTTTCCAGCTTAAGAGAAGAGCCATATTCAGAGACAGAGATCAAGAAGAACCTAACATAGTTATTTGGAGTTGGTGGCAGCTAAATCTAATAATAATAAAAAAAAGACAAAACAAGGCTGGTCCACAGTGCCAATATCAAGAGAGATGCCAAGTTGAGGTTGGAATGTTCAGACAGTCCAGGAATATGGGTTTATGGCAATTTAGGGGAGGGGCAACTAAATATAAAGTTTAAGCAGTCAGTTGTAAGATCAAGATAGCCCCTGTATATGTGAAGCATCCCCATGTTGACACAGACAACAGCAATTTATGAGTCTATAGAGGAAATTCTGGTCCTGCAAAATGGGTACTGTATCTCTTAGCCCATATTTTTAAATGTCTTTCTTTTTTCCTTGAGACCCAAAATTGCCCATCGGGATCAACTACAGTATTTTCTACAGTGCTGCTGCTTGAATTTGCTCCCTCCTCCATAGCAGACCCATCTTGACTCTCATTTGGAGGAGTAATTCTCCAAGAGATGCATGCCAATCATGAGAAAAGCTATTCAGTTTGATTTCTTGTCTCAGTTCTACAACTATCAGCATGCCTTATTTTTAAAAGAAGTCTATATAGATATTATATAGTCTATATAGACTTTTATGCATGTCTTCTCATATGCACATTTTCCTTCAAGTACATTTTCTTGCATGCACGGGACAATCTCTAGCTGTCTTTGTCTGGTTCAAAGGCCAAGAAGGACTAGGCCTGGATTGTATTGGGATAAGGGACTAACAGAGTGCCTGGAGAGTTCCTACAATTGTAGAAGAAAACAAAGGGGGGAAAATGGGGGTGGGGGGGGGGAAGGAAAAGGAAAATTGCAGAGGAATGCCATAAGAAACCATTTCCATCCTATTTCCAAGAAAAATAAAGTTGCCAGGAGCTGAGTATCACTCAAAGGAGACTTTTCTTAATAACTGTTCTAATATGACTGTGAGGGTTTCTTGTTTTGAATTTGTTTGTTTTTGAGAAGTGGTACAGTCCACCAACAAAGAGACTCTTACCATCTCTGTATTTCCAGGGACGCTTTTATTGTACAAAAAGATTAACAAACTTACTTATTTCCTAATCTCTAATTTAACATTTATAACTAACTTAATGCTTTAAAGTAGACTGATGCTATATTATACTAATATCTATGTCTATGCCTGTGTATTCATCTAATTCCTAAACAGTACTATTAACAATACTGTTCTTCTTTGTTGCCTGAGTAGACAAAGTCTTTAGTCACCATCGACCCACCTTCAAGTTGGTTGGCTTTTGTTGCCGTCAGCTGCTGTTGTGACCTGATTCTGAAGAGTTGGTTTTGCAGTTTCTCAGGCTGTGCTGTGGGTGAGGATGAAAAAAAAAAGGGGGGGGGGCTTTACCAGCTGCCGCCTGGCTGGCTGGTCTCTCAGTATTGCCGCTGGAGTGCTACAGGTAGTCCTCGACTTATGATCACAATAGGGACCAGAAAATTCATTGTTAAGTGGTGTAGTCATTAAGTGAATCATGCCTTTTTAGCACCATTGTACAGTAATACAATTCACGAATGCTTCTGTTCACAAACAATTCGGTTCATGAACAGCACTGTTCGCAAAATTTTGCTTCTGTTCACAAACTCTGCATCGGGTGACGAACATGACCTGCGGCCATCTTCCCTGCTCTGACACGTGGTCGTGGCTTCCTGTAGGCGAGGGGGACTCTCCCTCCAAACAATAACTGCCTCCCCACCCGCCTTCCTGTCCTCCATGCCAGAAGTCGCCTCAAGCAAGGTTAGTGTTCTCTCTCTTCATACTGTACTGTACTGTACTTTGTTTCATATTTTTGTGGTTTTAAAAAAAATACATATGGTTCAGAATGGATTAACCTTATTTATACTGAACCTTATGGGAAAATTTGATTCGGTTGGCGACCAGAATTGGTTGGCGACCACATTCGGAGGGGTCAGAACGGATTAACCGTATTTACATTGAACCTTATGGGGAAATGTGATTCGGTTCGCGACCAATTCGGTTTGCGACCAGAATCGTGGAACGAATTAAGTTTGTGAACCGAGGTACCACTGTAACTTTGAACAGTCACTAAATGAATGGCCGTAAGTCGAGAAGTTCCTGTAAGGCTGCTGGGCTCTGCTTTCCCTTTCAGCTTGTTTGGATGGCTGAAGTCCAGGCCTGCTCCTCCTTCAGCATCAGTCATCTGCTAAGCTGAGGGCTGTTCCAGTCACTTGGCTGCACATTCTTCCTCTCTATTGTCCCACATGATATAAATCTTCCTGCAGCACATGCCTAGACACCCACATTATGGTGCTATCAGTGTTTTCCTTTAATAATTGGAAACTAGGTATAGTCCAGTGGTCTTCAAGCTGTCTTAAAATCCCAGGGGAGGAAACAACAGGAAGGAAGAGCTCATGATGATTACTGCAAGGCTTTCTTTCCAAATTCCTTCCCCCTTTTTTATGTGGGTCACAGTACATGTTCAGTCCCTTGTCCTGACCTCTTCATTTTCTGTTGTGCAGCAAGGTTCCTGGGTTGCAGGGTCTTTTCCATACCTGGATAAGTAATCAGCAAGTAAGCTTGATAATGGATGGAAAAGTGGTATGATTGTAGGGCTAAATACCATCTGGTAATCCTGGGATTGCTGTCCATTTTCTGTATCTATGTACGTTGTTGATGGTCAGTAATTACCTTGAACTTCTTGCCCCACAAATAAACTTTAAGGGTCTCAATAGCCCAATGTAAGGCATATGCTTCTTTTTTAACGCCACTGTACATCTGTTTACTGGGTACTTTCCTTCTGCAATAACAACCAATATGATATTGTGGTTCAAGTTAAGTTCCAGCCCCCCCTCAACCAAATAAATCCCTTCAATTCCTTTGGGCCAGTTATCCTCTTTGAATCTAACCTATCTTGTAGGATTCTTTTTGTTAGGGAAAAATGTTTTGCACTAAGCTTAGGTAAAAGCACATTCCAAATACTAAATGACTGTTTTGTGTACCAGTGTCCTCATTATATGCACTTTTGTGAAGACTTTCCCCCCTTTATATAGGATGCATTTGGGAATGCATGTTTAATTGCAAACTGCTTTGTAAGTTGTGGGAAAGTATTATGGTAAGTCCTCTGAAAAGTTTTGTGAAGCACACATTAAGTTTGCACTAAAATAATAACCCAGTTAATTTCTCCCTCAGCCTTAATCTAGAATGAAAATGCATCTGCATCAATGGCTTGTACAGGTACTCCTCGACTTATGACCATTCCTTTAGTGACTGTTTGGAATTATGACAGTGGTGAAGTGACAACCAGTCCTCGTACTTACGACAGTCACAGTGTCCCTGTGGCCACATGATCAAAATTCATGAGCTTGGCAATCAGCATGTATTTATGACAGTTGCAGCATCCTGGGGTCACATAATCACCATTTGCAACCTTCCCAGCCAGCTTCCGACAAGCAAAATCAATGGGGAACCATGTGATTCGCTTAACAACTACCACAAAAAATGTCGTAAAATTGGGTGCAGTCATGTGATGCCTTGCTTAATGGCTGCACCATTTAACAACAAATTTTCCAATCCTTATTGGGTTGTAAGTCGAGGACTACCTGTAATTCAGAAAGAGTACTAGTTCTGGCTGGGGGGGAAGGGAGAAAATTATGCACTACCTGTACTCATGCTATATAAATTACTCAAAATCAGTGAACCAGACCTATGATTTTACATTTTAAAGTTTTCTTTCAGACAATTCTCCTTGGGAAAGAGGATGGATAGGATTGATAGATTTGTATAGCTTGTATGTGACAGCTCCCAATCCACATAATCTTTGCTATTTGTCAGCCCTTCTATTTAATTAGGGGACATGTTTTAAACTTTAATTAGATCTTTAATTAAATACTGGATACAAGTGAGAAGTTCCAAGTGTTAGATGACTCAAATGATTAGATGGCAGGCTTCAATCCTATGCACACTTAGCTGAATCAAGTCTCATTCAACTCAGTGGGGTTTACTTCTGAAAAAAGGTTATATATTCAGTCTTATTGCCTATATTTTAAAAGTCTTTGATATTCCAGTATTTTTCAAGGCTGACAGTATGAGATGTTAGATATGATACCTAATTTTAAATAATATTTTACTTGTAACAACAGGCAAGATTTGGGGGGAAGGGGCAGAAAGTCATTTTGCATTCAGTTGGCTCTTTCCTGTACTGCTTTATGTTCTCAGTCAAGGCAATCAGAATATCACCTGCAACTTCCCTATGGATTTCTGAGCTGATCAGTGGGTTTTCTATTAACATTAATTCTTAATTTATCCATTGGCTCACAGCAGTTTGTTGAAATGAAGTGGCTAAATCGGAAAGAGAATGCAGAATGTTGAAGCAAATATAGGTCTTTCTGTCTACATGGAGTGAAGAAGAAAGCAGTCAGTCTTATCATAAGCTTTATTTTTCACCTTCTCCTATTTATTCACCTATTTGAAATGCACCATTGGTGGCAACACAGCAATATTACTAAGGTTAATGACTGTCTGATTAAGAACTGACTAGACATTTGCCAACAAATGAGCTATAATAATTGTTAAGGGAAAGAGGCTTCCCCCCCCCCTTTCAAACATAACTGCTCCCTGATTGAGCATCTTCTCAAACTCTTGATGTGTAGTTCCATCAGTGGTTCACTGTAGTTATCAGACTACAGTGGCTAAGGAATGTAATCTACCTGAAAAGCAAAGATAGGGTGATGGTAATGGGATTTGTAGTTAAACAATACATTTCAGCCATTCTTTGTGTCAGTATTTGCATGAGACCAAAAAAAAAAAAAAAAAAAAGTTACAAAACAGAAGACATTGCTGTCTTTGCTGCCATCAAGGATCAGAAATCGCATCAGAGATCAGTCCATTATTAATTTTCAAGATGCTTGGCTATGAAAGGATGATGTTCATGATTGCACCACTTTAACTTTTATATGGAGAGCTCAAACCATAATATATCAAATAAGAAAATGGCAATATACCTATAGCAACAAACTTTATTGACCAATAATTGTGAAATTTCTCAAATTCAAAGGGGGCAAAGCCAAGATGATGCCAAACTAGCAACACAATTCATATATTCCTGCCTTGAAATTAGACATTTCCTGATTGGGGCTGAATTTCCAAAGCAGAATTCATGCAGATTTCTGCTATGGTGAACAAATGCCAAAAGAAAAGAACCCAAACAGCCACTCTTTAGCCAAGGCAGAAAATCAAATTAAAATTGACTCCTTCCTCTTCACCAATGAATCAAATAGAATCATAAGGACACTAAATGGAGCTACAATAACATCTACAGCCCCTACTAAGAACTTCCCTGCATTTCTTGTTGCCACAAGAGAAACTGTACCACATCAGACATTTTCTGGTGTCCAAGAAAGTTGGTGTAAGAAATCTCATCCTGGAGTAGACAGACAGGAGATACAAGACAGCTAAGAGTTTGGCAGAAATTTTCCAAGTTTTTAGGACTCTATTAATTCTATCCACCTAAACACAGTGAACTCACTTTCCTCAAGTTCAGTTTTTATTGAAGGAAATCCCATGTCTCTTTTGGGGCTTTGTACTGAATGACACCACCAAGATATGTAGTGAAAGACGAAGATGACTTCTTAGAACACCTGGTATATTTGAGAACAGCGGCCCTGGGTGAAGATGCTGACTGTGTGGTAGCTGTGGAGTCCATGTGTGGTGGCTGTGATGGTTGTGGTGGTGGCTGTGGAGACCAGAAACACAGCCAGTGTTCCTAAGCCAGTACTGATTGTATCACTGAAACATTCTGTCTTACCAATGGTCTGTCTTGATGGCTTTGAGTTGCTTTCCCCTATTTCTTTTATCCTAAAATTGGGAGTGGGCAATCCAGTATATCTCAATGGGCAGCACCTGATCTTGGAAGATGATTCCGATTATGAGTCGACAGAAGAAGATATTCCAGATGACATAGATGCTGATGAGAACAGCTTTGATGAAGATGAAATACCAAGTGCACAGATGCAAGTTGAAGAAGCATCTAATCAAGCTTCCTAGCTGCAGCAAGTATCATCTGAAGGAGACCTGCCAAAGAATCAACTTTGGATGGTTCCAAATTCTGCCAATGGCTTATACTAAAGATGCCTGATTAAAGATTTATTACAAAAAGAAAAAGAAAAAAAGACAGCTAAGAGTGTTCCCCACCTTCCCCTTGAACCATTACAAGAATTTCTAGGCAGCACATGTGTCCTAACAGCAGAAACCATGATTCAGTTCCTAAAATATTTAAACACTGTATCAGCAAGAGTAGATACATTTAACTATTATGTGTTTGCAGCATAAGACAAGTGAGGGTGAAAACCCTGACTTAAAACCATAAAACAACTCCCAGCAGATTCTTCCTCAGCTCCAGATGGACTCTTTACCAAAACTTTACCCAGGACACATACATGGCTACCAAAAAAAAGAAAAGAAAAGAAAAGAAAAGAAAAGAAAAGAAAAGAAAAGAAAAGAAAAGAAAAGAAAAGAAAAGAAAAGAAAAGAAAAGAAAAGACAATTCACTCACCCAATTCATTGTGTTTACTTCAAACTTCTGAGGTGTTGCTACAAATTGCAATGAACCACATCAATGCACAGAGATGGTCATTTCACAAGTTAATAATAAACTTTCTGAGTTTACTTTTAAACTGCCACCCTGGATTTATAAATTGATTCAATTCAATTCCTGCCTAGCCACCCAGCAACCAAAATAATTTTGCTCACACTTAACCATTCCACCTTTCCTCTTAAGCTTGTTCACCTGAAGATGAAGGGCATCTTTCATGTAACTATAATATTAATCAGAATGTTTAAAGATGACAATATCCTAACATTGTTAGCCAAGAAAATTAGGGACAAAACTGTTCCTTCTAAAAACAACCTTGCAGATAACACTTTCAAGGAAATCAGCTCAATGTTCACTAAATACCTTGCAAATACTGAATTCCAAAAGTCTCAGCAGATTAACCCTTTATGACTTGGAATGAAGATCAGAAAACCATACATACAGGTCCTGCAGTATGGGGGCAACACCCACAGCTATTCATGATCAAGCACAGCCGCTGACATCTTTCTTCTCCAGCTTAGACAGTGACAGTGATACCGACATCTACTACCCTTCCAGTCCACACCAGAAGTACTCAACAGCCTAATGGATATGAATGAACCAAGCATTAAGGGTGCAACTTTATGCAGCCCAAGGGGATACTGCAGCAGGAAACCTCATAAACTCAAATGCTGGCTAGCTGTCAATGCCAGTGAAATCACTGAGCCTCTCCTGTAACACCAGCCAATTCAAGGAGTACATCTGAGCCCACCCAGTTTCATCATTATAGCCATTATTGATCCAGAGCACTGTCACAGCAACAGCAAAAGAAGGGGCTTCAGTTGCCACTTAGATTAGAGATCTAATTGGAGTTGTGGATAGCAAAAGCTCCTGTACTGAACTCACATCATCAGCATGGAATGAGGCTGTATGTTCATCATCCCTCCCACTGCCATAAGAGCAGTAGCTGGTCATCACACCCTCCAGAAACTATGATGGATTTCTCACTCTGATTCAGTGGCCCTGTGTATTTTATCAAGCCCCAGCTATAACACCTCCATCTATGCTCCCCTCTGATGCTTAAAAAGCCCCTGCCATATGCTGATACTACAGCTTCAAAGAAAAAAGGACCAACATCACCCACACCATCCCGACTACTGTAATTCACTGCATGCAAGCCCCAAGGATATAATGAGCAGGGATGCCTGTCCATCATTGATCTGTTCCTATAATCTCAGCACTGATCATCATGTCATTTTAAGTGCATCATTAGTGTGTTCATACTTTCTAGGCACAGTTTAGTTTGAAACTTATAGTAGCTAATTTAAAGTTCCTATGCTGTTTCTTTTGTTGGTCAAAGGTTCTTTCAAACTCAAGGAAAAGTATTATGCCTCTTACATTCTTGCTTTGCTGCTCCTCAGAATCATAGCTGATACTTTATTGCTGTGCTCCTTTGTAGAACAGGTTATAAAGAATCTGATTCCTGTCTATAACAGACAGAGCTGGACTCCTAATGATTTGTAATGGGTCTAAGTTAGAACATGATGTCAACTATTTCACTGAATATTTGACCAATAATTTTATGAGTACCTTTTTGTATGCTATCATATGTGTGAAAGTAACCTGCTCTTTCATGATGTGAGTTGAGCTGAAATATACCCAGTATATTCCCTGGAACTTACTGAAAATTCCAGGGAAACCTGTTCTGACAACATCAACAAAACCAAGGCAGTTTGCTGTAACACATTAGCCAGAACTACCCACCTGTACTCTTAGCCCTCTAAACAGCCTTTCCATGATTCACCGCTGGTACAACTGCTTTACATATAGGCACAAGCAAATAATAAGGCAAGAATCACAGCTATTACAAATGATGGAGCAAATTATCTAGGTGGTCATCATTATCATAATCTGGAATCATTCCGCTGCAGGATGAAGGCCTCTGCACTGAAGGCTATGGGTTGTAATCTACTATGCTAATCCAGTAGGGGTTAGTAGATTTTTTTTTTTTTTAAACTTCTTAGTCCAGAGCTGAGAGTGACTGTCCCAAAATCACCCAGTCAGCTTCTGTATCTTAAGAGGGAATGACCCTGGGTCTCTCTGTTCCTAGGGCAACACCTTTAGACACTGCATCATACTGGTTCTCATCTAGGCCATTACTGTATGGTATTTCATTAGTAATCCATATGAGTAGTGTATCATCATTATTCTGAAAATCTGGAAACCTCTAGTGGCAACTATATGAATGTATAACTTCAAAACCTGATTATGTGTGGAAAGAACCTTTTTTTTTTTTTAAATATTTGTTAATCTGTCCAAAAAACAGAGTTGTCAGAGTAGATTACAAAGCCATTTAAAACATGAGGAACAGCAAAACAGTAAACATAGTCAAGCAATAAAATACATTAATAACACAAGAAAAAGATGAAAACAATAAATATATAAACCCTGTTTATCCCACTATTATGTGGGTATTTGCTACATAGTGCTTTACAAAAAGCTTGTGTAAAGAGGAATGTCTTAAACTGGCATCAAAAATACATCAATAAAATGCTAGGAGGGGGGTTCTTGAGACAGGCATCCCAAACGTTGCCCCCTGACTCTATCCCTTCATTTGGGGACACAAAGCGGAGCGTTTCAGAATGTTTGGGCAAGTAAATATTAGATGAGGTGTTACTGTCATCAAGCCAGTTAGGACTCCAAAAGTCAGTAGGAAAAAAAAAAAGGAGGGAGGGACAAAACAACTATATAAACCTGAGGAAAAAACTCAGATTCAACATTTGAACTGAGCATCTGTTATTTTATTTTCTAAAATATTTCAGACAGTCTTTATCAAGGAGAATAGAAAACAAACACGTTACAAAAAGGATGTTACTTAAGATAAGTTATTAAAATATGCTTGCAACCATAAACAAATAAAATTTATCTGTACCATATCTGACAATATAACTGATCATATGTCAATATTGTTAGCACAATTAAAATATTAAAAATGCCAGATATTCCACTTTTATCATGTAAATTTCTGTCCCAAAGTCTCATTTTTGTGAAGTTGTTTGCTGTGAATTCTCTGATAATGTTAGAAGTTCTCATCTATATACAGATGTTTTCATTTGATCTGAATGTTTAAGTTTCTTAAATTGAGGATCCTGCAACTACTATTCAGTTCATTAAAAAAAATAACATAAAATAAAATAAAAAGGCTATTCATTCATTTAATTTCACATCTGTGGTTTATATCCCACCTTTCTAATTCACAGTGAGTACCCAATGAAATCAGCATCAATCATTTTTTTTTAACAAATAAAGAATATACAATTCTTTTTTTCAATTTTAAAAATAAGAGTACAGATTTAACTCCTCCAGATGCAGAAAAAGAAGCTAGACTCAGTTTAAGAAACTCAGTGGCTGTCAGTTCAGAAGCCAACTGGTTCGGGGATGAAACCATCTTTGGTTCTTAACTGAGTTGTACTTGTACTTGAGGGGCCTCTTGGACTCATCAGACGTGAAGAGTAAACATAATAGAACAGAATCAATACATATATACAAGCAATTAAAAATCAAAAGGAAAGAGCAGGTTATTTTAGAAACCAGCAAAATTTTAACTCCACTTTTATTTTTCCAGCAAAAATATTTGATAATAAGAATTCAAGGCTATTGGCAAATAAACAAAATAAAATGTACCTAAAAAGATTTGTAAAAGCAATAAGATATACTAAAACCCAGTTTATTACTAATTCTAAAGATACTAATAAAGAGTTTGTTGAATTTTTCAAAGGATTATATATTTCTACAAATCCAGCAATATAAAAAATGAGCAGGTATTTAGATAATTTAAATTTTCCAGAACTATTTTTAAAGGATGATCGATGTTGACATGCCCCGTTCTCAGAATCAGAAGTTATCAAGGTTTTCTAAAGTATTAAAAATAGAAAATCCCTGGGCATGGGTGGTTTATCAGATGAATTTTATAAAGAATTTAAACATATCATTGTAACTGCATTTTTATTAATAAGCTATTTATTACATAAAGCAAACCCCTTCCAGTAAGCTGGTGTCATTCTAAAATGATTTTAATTCCAAAATCAGATACAGATATGCTAGAATTAACCACTTACAGATACCGTCCAGAGTCGCTGGGAGTCAAGTGGCATATAAATGTAATAAACTATTATTATTATTATTATTATTATTATTATTATTATTATTACATCCACTTTACTTAATTGACTATATATAATACTTCATTTATTACAAATTATATACTAAATCATTGGCCAGTCATCTTAAATTAATCATCAAAAATTTATACAGAATTTGTTTGAAAAAGAAATATATCTAATTCCATTAGAAAATGGCTGAATATTATTCATTGTTGAAAAATTAATACATCTTATTTATCAGTGTGGATATTAGATATCTTTAAAGCTTTTGATTATATGGAAGGACTATTCTTAAAACAAACTTACAGAAATTGAAATTTGGCAATTATTTTCATAATATGATCAATCAATCTTACTAATGCTCAGATAAGAATGAATAATTATGACTCAAAACAATTCTTAATCTTAAAACGTGCTAAGCAATACTGTCCATTATCCTCTTTATTATTTAATCTTGTTATAGAAACATTAGCAGTAACACTTTGTGCCAACAAGGAAATGAAATAGGAGATAAAACTTATTAAATCTGTGGTCATTATAGTATTAACTTTTTCTTTCAGTTATTCAGCAAAATATATTAGGCTGGAGTTGGAAGAATTTGCAGAAATGTCAGGCTTAATAGTGAATTTTCAAGGTCTGGTATCTTAGAGAGTGCCTCCCCATACAAATTCTACCTGCCCATTGCAGGTGATTAAAGAACATCAGTTAAAGGTCCCCTCCTATTATGTGATACCATAAGAGGGGTCTAGAAGCACTAGCCTTTCTCCTCTCCCAAGGCAAGGATGGTGGTCACTTTTATGGCCTTCAGACTTCCAGAAGACCTTTGGAGATGCACAGCTGAAGAAAGATAGGCACCAGTAGAGATACTGCTATTATTGTTTTGTGATTTTATTTTAATTTTATAATATTATTCTGTTTTGTATTGTAACTTTATTTTGTACACTATCTAGAGCCTTTGGATAAATATTATAAACACATAGTACATAAATGCATAAAATACAGAAAAAGTCCATAAAATCCATAATACATCAATAATAATACATAAAATACATAAATAAACTAACACATAAAAACTTTAAATTATGCCTTGAATTCTAATGTTGTTTCTGGTGAGAAACTTTCTTTCCTTTCTCCCTTACCTCTAACTGTGCTTAATTAAAATACACTATTTGCCATTTTGACTGCTTTTTAAGTAAGTGGTAGAAATTGCTTTTCTGTTTTCTGATGGCATAGCCTATACACTATTCAATTTAACTATAGAGGGATCTAGGAAAATGTTAGATCATCATATATTCACTTGCTGTATTTTTTTTTAAACTCTGAATTAAAAAATGCAGTGAAAATAAACTTATCTTCTGTTAGCACGATGCCCTGGATTTTGCCATATATACATACATTTAATAACATTTGCTAACAATTGTTCAAAACTACTGTTGAACCAATAATAATTTGAAAGCTATGGTACACATCTAATGTTGCTCAAGGACTTTCACTTTGCACTGGGAATTTTATTCCTTACCATCACTCTGCATGTCCTCAGATTTGCTATGAAATATTCTTTCTATACTGCCTTTTGATAGAAGGGGAGGGCGGACAAAGGAGATAATAGGTAATCTGATCAGCCATCAGTCCCTGTTTTGCAGCAGAAAGGACACTGCTGGATATAGTCTAATAAAATTACTTATTGATCTAGCAATATTTTTAAGCTAATTACCAAATTACCAATCCTGAGTAATATGGCTGATAGGCTGCTTGTCAGATTTGTAGGTAACATGAAGTTGGACCATCTGGCCAGAATGACAGAATGAGAATCTAATCTGGATAGGTTAGAAGACTAGGCTGAGAGGAACAAGATGACTTTTATCATAAAGATATGTATGGTGCTACATTTAAGAAGGAAAAAATATAAGACACATATACAAGTTGATGAATCCATGGCTTGGAAGCACTGTATTGGAGAAGGACTTGTGTCTAGACATTAACAACAAAATGAACATGAGCAAGCAGTGTGAAACAGCTGATAAAAGGGCTAATACAATTACAGGCTGCGGTAGAAGAAGCACAGTACTGAAGATGTGTAAAGACCTTGCTTCCATCTATGGTGGAGTACTCTATAAATTTCTGGGCACCACATTTACAGAAGGATATTATTGGGCTGGAACAGATACAGAAGAGGGCATAAGAGATGATACAAGGATTAAAACCAAGGAAAGACATCATATTAGTGTGAAGTTACATAAACGATGCCACAGGAAAGATGATCAGGAACTATTTTCCATTGCACAGAAACTAGAACCAGAAATAATGGGTACAAGTTGCAGCTACCTGGATTTTGCTTAAATATAAGGAAATCATCCTGATAATAAGATCTGTACAACAGCAGAACAGTCTACTTATTGATGTTTTGGATTCTCCACCTCTGGAGATTTTAAAACAGAGGATAGATAACCACCTTTCAAGAATGGGTTAATTGATTTCTTCCTTCCTTCCTTCCTTCCTTCCTTCCTTCCTTCCTTCCTTCCTTCCTTCCTTCCTTCCTTCCTTCCTTCCATCCATCCATCCATCCATCTCCTGCAATAATCAGAACTATTAGCAGTGTCTGTAATGTATGGCACACTAAAAAAACCACAGAAAAAACTAAAAATACTTTAAATACTTTAAAACTAAATCATATAATAAAAGAGTTGTCCATTAGTCAATAAAAATGAGTTTATGTTAAAATCTAAGTTAGACTGCTCTCTGAAACAACATGGTTTTCAGGATTTTCCTGAATACAATCATGGATGGGACCAGTCTGATTTTGACTGGGAGGTGATTCCAGAGGGCTGGCAATGGCACTGGAAAGCAGCATCTTCTGGCCTCAGCTACCTTTACTTCCCAGAAATGGGAGACTATAAGCATTTTTGCCCAAGATGACCTTATGGGTCAGGCCAATTCTAGCTGAAATATGTTGTCTTGCAAAGAGTTGGACTAGATAATCCTTATGGCCCTCAACAGCACAGTTCTATGATTCTACACATTTTAATAGGAAACTCTATGCAAGTTGTTTTCAGGACAAAACAAGCCAAATTTATGCAGAAGTAAATTCAGCAGATCAGATAAATGCATTGTTAATAGGCTGCTTTAATATAAATGTAGTATCGAGATCAAAATAAGGTATTGTCCCTCTCTATTTTGCATTGGCCAGACTGCACCTAGAATACTGCATCTAGTCCTGGACACCATGGTTTAGGAAGGAGTTTGTTAAACTGATGCATGTCCAGGGAGAGCAACCAAGCTGATGAAGGACAGCTGATGAGGAATGAGGTTGGAAGCAATGGCTCTATTTAGCTTGGAAAACAGAAGACTGTGAAGGGATGTGATGGTCATCTTTGAGTGTCTCAAGGATTATTAAACAAAAGATGTAGCAGAACTATTTCTCAGAGTTGTTTCAGAATATTGGAAAAGAAATAATGGGTAAAAATTACAATAAACTGCAAACTGCAATAGTTGGTTCCTGCAGTGGGCAGGGGTCTGGAATAGATGCTCTTCAAGGCCCTTCTAACTCTTACATTCTATATATCATAGATTCAACAAAAAACTGCTTTTGCACTAGAAAAGTTGTGATAGCATGGAACAAGTAAACACAGCCTGCCATCCTGTCATGTCTCACACACGCACAAGTTGTACTTGAGTGATCTGGGAAAGTACTGAGCTGGAACAAATAAGGGTCCTTCACATGGACAGAGCTTTCATGGGAGAGGAAGTTAAAATGGGCCAAAGAGCTGTCAGGGAAAAAAAGTTGTAACTGGAGAGATAGAAAGCAGAAGATGATTGGCAAACTAGGTTGGATTTAGGCAATTTGGGCTCATGAAGAATTGCCTTTTCCAGGCTGGACCAAAAACCACTGAGGGTTAGCAGATTCCTGGGACAACAGAAGATCACTGAATGTGGAGGAGAAACAGACCTTGAAGGATCTTTTCTACCCTGCACAAATGGCCAGAGGGAGGAGACAGCTGGAAGAAAGAAGACCAGTATTCTGCTAGCTATGAAAGAGTGCTAGTTAACTTTATCTGAAACTCCTGATTAACTCTAAAGGTACGCACTGATAAGTAGCAGAAAGATTACTTTTGTAAATTACAGCTGAACACAAAACAAGTTATTAAGTAATGTACCGGTTTATCACATGCAAAGAAAAACAGTTTAAACATTTTGAGCACAAAACATTTGTTTTGAGTGGTTCATACTCAGAACAAAATACACATGATTTGTGATTTGGATTCAGACATGAATTTTGAGTAGAATGCTTTCAAGCATTCTAATCTGTTTTAAGTGATGGCATTGGAAGTTGCCTTACCTTCTGGAGTAGGAGTTTTATCTTTTGAATGTTCCTATCTGGGCCAGAATAGGAGGAAGACCTATATCCCTGTTCCTGTTGGCTTAGGCTGGATGAACTGACCTGGGAGTGGAGTTTTGAGGCATATTAGTTTTTTTAAGAAACTCATGGCACAGTATGAGAACCATTCTGGATCTATGATTTATTTGTTTTATATTTATTTATTTATACAATTTATGTGGCTGCCCACCTCACACTCTGGGTGGTGTAACAGGATTAAAAACAACAATTTAACAGACCAACCATAATGCCTGAGGTCACAACCACAATCCTAACTCATAAAAAGGCAACATTAATCAGCAGAATTTACCTAAACATCTGGGTGGAACAGCCAGGTCTTTAATGCTTTGCTCATCATGGCATTACCTGACTGCTTAGATAGTAAGCCATTGCTGGTTTTTGTAAAGATCCCCAAAGTCCTGGAAATTTGAACTTCATGGGTATGTGGACTTCAAAAGAAAAGCAGATGGAATGTAAAAGGAAAAAAGTAACAGAGAGAAAGTGGTTTGACTTGGCTGCTGTGTGTGTGCATGCATACACTTTTCGCATGCTTTTGGTTTCTGGTGAATTTGAGGTCTCTGATGCCTTTACAAATATAGTGAATCTTCCTCTTCAAGGACACTCTTCACAAGGATAAAAATGCATCCACACAGTACATGTATATACCTAAGTTTAGCAAGCTATCAACAGAGTAGCTTTTACTTTAAAACAGTTTCTATGCTGATGGCTTACTTTGATATGGTTGGCTGTTTGAACTTTTTTTTTTTTTTTTTTTTTGGAGTTTGATTTTGAGCGCGTTTGAAAATGCAGAAAGATTGCATCTGGTTGATTCCTGAGTTTTCTATTTTCATTATTGCACTCTGTTCTTTCTCTTCTTCCCTTTTGTTTGTAGAAACTTCAGAGAGTGTTAAGAATGGCTGGCCTGCTAAGCTGCAGGGGAGGGGTTGTTACTGTTTTCACCCTCTGGTGTGCTTTTGATACTTTTGAGGCAACCTGTGGTGCATTTTGCCACAAAGGGATGTTGATGGCTTGTTTGTTGCAGTTCTTCTGTCCATTTAACACTTCAAGTGTGAAAAGAAGAAGTGTTTTGCTGAACAAAGATGTACGCATGACTCATGTTTTATTTATTTATTTATTTAACAAATTTATATGGCCACACATCTCATTGAATATGACTCTGGACAGCATACAAGCAACAATTAAGACAATGTCATGGCTGTTAAAAATTAAAAAAAAAATGAAAGCAAGATTGTGGGAGAGGAACATCCATCTAAACACAATATAACCATTGTACAGGCTCCCTGTGGGATCCTCAAGATTGTTGGAAAATAAACAAACAAACATTTTTAGAACCTTCTGAAAAGCTAACAGGGATGGGGCTAACCTCGCCTCAGGGGGCATGATGTTCCAGAGCGTGGAAGCCACAGCAGAAAAGGCACTCTGTCTGGGTCCTATCAGATGGAACTCTTTAGCAGGCGGGACCCGAAATATACCCCTCCTACTGAACCAATGGGATGGATAGATGTGATTGCGAAGATACGGTCCCTCATATCTGAGGCATGTAGGGCTTTAAAGGTCAAAACCAGCATCTTTGAATTGCACTCAGAAGCAAACTGACAGTCAATGCAGCTCAGAAAACAGAGATGGAGCACACATAACTGTTCATGAAGCCACATTCTGCACCAGTTGAAGCTTCTGGATACTCTTCAAGGGCAGCCCCATGTAGAGTGCATTACAGTAGTCCACTCTGAAGGTGACCAGGGTATGAGTGACTGTGAGTAGAGCTTTGCAATCCAGGAAGGGCACAACTGGTGCACAACACAAAGCTGTAGAAAGGCCCTCCTAGCCACAACTGCCACTGCTTCTCGAGCAGGAGTTGTTAGTCTAGAAGGACCCCCAGATTGTACATGAGGTCTGTCTGGGGTAGTGCCACCCATCCAGTACCAGAGATGGTAAAGTCCAGATCAGAAGGCCAACAACACAGAACCACTCAGTCTTTCCAAGGTTCAGTTGAAGCCTGTTGTTCCCCATCCAGACCCCCACAGCCTCCAGGCACTGGGACAAAACATCAACAGCATCATTTAATTCACCAGGGGCAGAGATATATAATTGGGTATCATCAGCATACTGATGATACCTCACCCCATGGTGACAAATGATCTCACCTAGCAGTTTCATGTAGATGTTAAATAGGAGTAGAGTGTGTAGAAGGGTCATGGATAGGATCTCTCACCCCCAATCAACACTGATTGGTATTGGCCCCATAGGAAGGAAGAGAACCAGCCCAATACTGGCCACCTACTCCTGGGCCACAGAGCCAATCCAGAAGGATACCATGGTTGATGGTATCAAAGGTAACTGAGAGATCAAAGAGAGTAAGAACAGATGCACTACCCCTGTCCCGCTCCTGCCAAAGATCATTCCAAAGCATGACAAATGCCATTTCCATCCCACACCCAGGCCTGAATCCTGACTGAAAGGAGTCCAAATAATCTGCTTTATCCAGAGAGCACTGAAGCTGCTGCACAACGATCTTCTCTACAACCTTCCCTAAGAAAAGGAGGTTAGATACTGGATTAAAATTGTCTAGTATGGTGGTATCCAGCAATGATTTCTTGAGGAGGGGGTGAACCATAGCCTCCTTAAAGAAAGCTGGAACAACCCCCTTTCTCAGGGAAGAATTAATCACCACTAAAACCCAACCACACGACACCCTTCAGGCTGCCTTAAAGAGCCAGGAGGGTCATAGATCTAGGGAGTAGGTGGATGAGCTCACAGTCCTAAAGACCCTGTCTATTTCCTCAGGTCCAACAGAGTCAAACCATTCCCAGATAACCAGGTAAGATCATACTGCAGGCTTCTTCATTGGCCTGTACCAAAGGTGGCCTATAACTGGGAACAAATTCAAGTGATTTTGTCTGACAGATGCTTTGCAAATTCTTCCACGCAGTCCTGTAGGTGAACTTCCAAGTCCTCCTTCTCCAGGAAAGCTCAAGTCACCCTAAACAAGGCCACTGAGTGGCTATCCACAGATGCAATAAGGGTGGAGAAGTATTGTTGCTTTTGATTACTGTGTGTGTGTGTGAGTGTGTACTACCAGTTAACTAAATGCTGGCAGATAGACAAGGAAATATTTTGTTTGCTTGTTCCCCAGGTGGGGTCTCCCCTCCCCTCCCCTCCCCTCCCCCTCCCTCCCTCCCTCCCTTCCTTCCTGTCATTTGTTTACTTTTAAGAAAAAAATGTGTACATTTCTAGACAAGACAAAGATACAGTTCACATTCCTGAGTGGCCAAAAGGTTGGGTTGAAGCATACACAGTTTAGATTAAGAAGAGCTTTATTTTAAAACATGTGTTTTGTTTTGTTTTGTTTTTTGTTTTCTTTTAAGAAATGCCAGATGTGTTAATGGTTTGGCTGGAATTTATTTTCAGCCAGGATCCAGGATGTCGTCCTACCCTGAAGGAGGCAATTCGTTTGAAAAGGATGTGTGAGAGAGTAAGATTTCTATTTTCTCCCTTATTTTTAAAGAGAGAGAAGAAGAAGAAAGAGAGAGAGAGAGAATCAGCCTAGTAATCTCTACTCTTATTCCTTTCAATTAGCATACCCAAGGGCAAAGGAAGAAGGACACACTTGCACTTGAATTCAAGAAAGCCAGCGCAGGAGGAGGATGAAACAAATGCTTCCATAATGGGAGTTTTTCAAATCCCCCCCCCCCCAACACACACACTCACCAATTCTTCTCAAAGCTGTCTTGCTGGTCATACTCAGCGTGAACAGCTACTTATCTATACTTGTGATCCTGAAATGAAAAAAAGAGGAACAAGAGGCTTTTTCTTTCTTCCACTATTTCGTATGGACGAAACAAGAAAAATGTTTTGAATGTTGTTGTGAAGAAGTGCAGAATGCTTTGATTGGCCTGAGGTTCATTCTAACAAACACAGCCATCTCAAAATGTTTTTTCCCCCCAGAATTTTGGTTTGGTTTGGTTTTCCACCAGAATCAAGACATGTTTTGTTGTTTTGTATGCATCTCTACAGAAAAGTGAATTAGGTGTGTTGCATCTACCTGCTTTAAGGATTCTGGTTTGGGGGGATTTATATGAACAGTGCATGCTAAATTCATTTCCAATGGCTGCTAGGATGTTTCTATATAGTAAATTGTTTCAGGACCAAATATAATTCCAGGAAAATATATGTTAAGGCATCCTTGCTTTGCAGGAGCTCCCTATTTTCTTTCTGATATGCACTGATCTGCAAAAAAAATGCCTTATGGTTCAATAGCTATTGATTAATAACCAAAGACAGTAAGAAAAGAGAGAAAACTCATAGCAAGTGATAGTACTACAGATATATAATCAGAAGGGATTTTTTTCTCATGCAGAGTTGGCTAATTTAATTTAATTTAATTGGCTTTTTTCCCCATGAAACATTAAGGAAAGAAAGAGTTATTGAAAAAAATTGTATCTCATTTTTGTTATTATTCTGTGTTCATTCAAATTGTATAATAAGGGTATATCAGATTTCTTACTATTCTCATTACATTCTTGAAAATCTTTTAACTTTCAGGCTAAAGTTCCCTCTGGTCACAGAATAGTGCAGATTGTTGTTGATACAAGTGTGGTATACACTCAAATTTAAGAAAAGGAACATTTATATTATCCAATGAGGTCATGTATAAGAGACATCTCCCAAGTTGATTCTGACCTTTTTGTTGTATTGAAAGTTACAACTTAGTGGTAACTTTTGGAGTGACTTTTGGGAGAAAGGGAACATATATGTTTCTGAAGTAACTGCATTATTATTTTATTTTATTTTATTTTATTTTATTTTATTTTATTTATTTATTTATTTATTTATTTATTTTTGGTAAATCTGAGTTCTGAGCGATTTGTTCTTTGAGTTTAAATATTTCCAGTTCACATTGCTACAAATAAAATCTGATACTATTGATTGTTAATGTGTTTATTGATAATAGCAAAGAGTTTTTATTTGTAGAGATTCTAGCTGTCTTATGCCTGAATAATTTATTTGTACTAGGAATTCGGCAGAAAATGAGGCATTCTAGAGATATGCCACTATTTGAATTCCAAGTGCAAGTCCATCCTGTGATAGCGGTGAAGTAACATAAAGCCATTTTCCTGTCCTTTTCAGACAAAGTGGCAATCTGAAAAGTTAAATTGCTGAAAAAGAACAACATGAACTTTTTAGGAATACTAGACAACAGAGAGATAGAAGTAGTATGTGTTGCTATGATTTATTATTGTTCTCCAAAGCTATACACACTTCAGGCTTGAAAGCCAACAGGTACTTTTGAGTGCGCCAGCTCTGCAACTCTTTAAAGGAGATCTGTTTTCCTGGCATTACACACAGATTCCTTTTGGTCTCTGTATGCTCTGTGCTGCTTAACCCTAGCCATTATTATGTTCTCAATGGGATTGGTGCAAAATCCAAGCTTTATAAGCATTTGGCAATTTTTTATATGGCTTTTAAAGAATGACTTGAAATCTTAAAATACAGTGGTATAATAATTTAATACTATAATGTATTTAATTGCAAATTTTAATAAATAAATAAAGTAAATAGAAAGCAGAATGTGATACAGAAGAACATCAATTCATCCCTACATCCCTACTATCAGTTCTAGTTTTAAGTATATAGTAGAAAAATTCCACAATGAGAGACATAAACACAGTCATGTTCAATAATCTTGTGTAAGAGAGAAAATTAATCCACCCAAGAAAACTGACTTCACTCCCAGGAGATCTGTGCAAGAGCATGGAAAAGTGGGGCACACCAATTTCTCCTTAATGAATCAGATTCAACTGCAATAGCACAAATAAATCAAATATAGTTGCCTTTATTTGTTTAAAAGATTTGTATGGCCGCCCATTGCAGAGCACAACTCAGCTGGTAATTGGCAATTGCTGGCAGAAAACAAACAGGTTGGGTTGTTTTTTGCTGGCAAGTGAGGAACAAGATGTGCTTTTGCAGCATCTGAGCATGTGCAGTAATGTTACTATGCACATCCTGCCCCACGGCAGCAGCACAATGCAGGCATGTAAAGCAGGAGTTTGCCAAGTGATATCACAGTAGGGTAGGGCTTGCTATAACTTATCCCACTTTGCAGTGAACTCGATATGTTTGCTACTGCAACTGCAGGTACCACCATTGCTATTTATTTTAAACAAATACCTGACACGGTGGGTTGTACAGCAAACAACCCCATTGTAGGAAATGTTGAAAAGTCAGTAAATAACATGGTTTCATAAAATAGTAGCAATATAATATGTATATCTATATGTACTGTATGTGTGTATGTGTATGTGTATCTACCTGTCTGTCTGTCTTTTATCTATCTATCTATCTATCTATCTATCTATCTATCTATCTATCTATCTATCTATCTATCATCTATTCTGGCAAAACCTCTGCCTTGCAAAATGACCAAAGATCACTGGTGTTTTGTCATCAACAATCAACCAAGCACATAAATATACGGACTTTTCCAAAAGACATTTATTATCTCAATGTGAAAATGCAAACAATCATAGTAATATTTTATTTCCTTTCCATCACGTAACGGTACAGAAATCTATATTCTAAGATTTTCAAAGACTAGTATGAAAATAATGAAGAATTACTGTTATGCAGATCCATGGCTATCCAGAAGCTTGGAACAGACTGGCTCATCTCTCACAGAAAACAACAACTGTCCTTGGTTTTAAATTTCTTCCCAGCAAAGACACCTGTTTCATACTTCTATTCAAATGTGTGACCATGCGTCCTTGTTATCCCATTAAAAAACAAACAAACAAAATCCAATAAAATGTAAAGCTAGCTTTCATTTACTTGAAAGTGACTTGCTTGTTCAAAGTCTTTAAGATTATCTCTCTTAAAAAACAATTTATTCTCAAAGGTAACCATCCTTACTTAACTTCAAACTCTCCTTAATCCCTTGAGGCTTGATTGATAGTTTGCAATTATGCTTGGTGTATTCAGGAGCAATTTACAAGCCCTTATTCAGGAGGAGTCTCCTTTTCTAAGAAATTATTGAAACCAAGTGGGTTTCAAATGAATGAAACATTGAAATATGTAAATTGCTGGGATTTAAGAAGAGCCAGGAAATAATGTGTAATCCAAGTATCCATTAATGCCTTCTCAAGAATCCTAACCAAAATTTTGTTGTCTTCATTTGTTATAGCCTTCCTGATAAGAAGCTATTTCAGTTTCAGACCAGAAATTTTAAGATGAGGCTGTTTGGCTGTTTGTTGGCTGGCACTCTTACTTTGGGGATCAGGTGGTGAAGGCCTCACCAGGTAAGGCAGTAATTAAAATGATTTTGTTTTTTTCCCAGGATTTTTTTTTGGAAGATGGGGTATTTACAATTGTGCCAAGGCTATTTTAGGTGGTTACCCTCCATTTGTCTGTATATCCTCCTTTATAATGGTGTTTGGGGGCCTGTCGAAAAGGGTGCTTTGAGACTGAGGGCTTGGGACCATACTACTTCATCATATAGAAATAGTCTTGTCTGGTGGACATATAGGAGAGGCCTGTCTCCTGCTTTGCTCCTGAGCTATGGAGTGGAGGGATTTAACTCAGGAAAGGTGTTAAGACTTTCTTCTTCCATTACAGTAATGTTTGCTCTTTTATCTGTTCAGAATTCTCTATATTTTATTCTGTTTAGACTGCTAGCAGCCTTCAGTGCCTCTGGGTAGAGAGGTCGGGTACAAATCATCATAATCATAAGCAGATTTTTAACTTACTAGCAGCCAGCTGCTGGATGACAACTGCTGAAGACATTGTTGTGATGTTTGTGCCTCAGTAAAATCTGGATTATATTAGTCTCTTAGGACTACAGGATACGGTGCACGCATTGCCAAGCCCCTTGTAGGCTCTAAATCAAAACCGTGACATTCCTGAGGGAGTGTAGGAAGTCAAATATTTATCTAACAATTAAGTTCTTCTTATGTACAGAGCTATTTACTTGAGAATTCATCAATATCTGCCATTTTTTCTATCCTCTTCAAGCTGTTTTCTCAGCTGTGATTCTCTGAATGTCCAAAGACTAACTTCAAATCTTAAAATCAGCCCTCTTATTCACACACACACACACACATTCTTATCCAAAGAATAATAATCCTCAAAATTTTTGAGGAAGTTTCTCCAAACATGCATGAGTTTCAGTAGAACTTATGTTTATTCTCACTCAAATTCTTTGGAATGATGACACATGACATTTATAACTAGCTTCCTCCAATCAGATACCCTCCAGATTCACAGCTAGGATGACCATGCTGGCTGGGATTTTAAGTCCAATATATCTGAAGGACATCTGTCTGGGCAAAATTGATTTAAAGTACAACATTAATTGAAAGGGAAAGAGGACAGCAGAATGGTCTTGTTTTCTCTAGAACATGAGGCGATAACCAAGGGCTAGGGCTAAAGTCCTAGGTGCTGGGAAGCCACTTTTTCAGAATGAACAGCTCTGGGCCAGTGCTATTAACTAGCAGATAGCAGGAGGACAGGTCTTCTGAGAGCCAACCAGAGGACAGTGTTTACCTTTCCAGCATATTCTTAACACTTCAAAGAAGACTGATGTGCAGCCCAGTCTATGCCAATTTCCCCTCATCTGTAATAGATGGATTTGTGAGTTGAGTGAGTTCTAACATAAGTGGCTCTAGGCAAAAATTATCCACTGGTTAATGAGGTTTGAAAGGAATTTCCTTTTTTGTGACACCGGCTTTTTTTTTTTTTTTCCCCTCCCTTGTAGCAAATGTTGCTGGGGTTCTAATGATAGGTTGTCACAAGCATTCCGACAGGTGTTTCAGCCATTGGACTGAATGCGCCTCAGGGATAAGTAGCTAATGCTTTGTCTCACTTCCCTAACAAACATCTCCCATAAGGCCTATTAAATGGGGCTAAGCTAATCAGCTCAACTGAGTAGGGGCAGGTGCTTCTATTGCTCTTACCTTTCTTCCAGTGCCTATAGGGTAGGGACAGGAGTTAAATTAACCACCATTCACAGTACGCAATTACAGGACCTCTGCCCCATACCTAGCCAAATCTATGTTAGCTGCAGGGTTTTGCTGTTTAAATCAAATAATGACAGTTTGTAGTCCTGCTCAAGCAGGACAGATGTAGTGTGGATTTGAATGTCAGTCGGACATTAAAGACCCAGCTCTGATTGAAAAATCAAACCCAGTTGCCTAATTTTCTTTGAGTCAAATTTACTCCAATATTTCAAGGAAAAGGTAGATTTCTTGCATTCAGTTTAAATTAGATTATCGGTATTAGGATTGTTCTCCTGTTATTTATTTGGATGGCCAATGATTGCCATTCAGTACAGCACTCCTGATTTCCATAAATTGAAGAAGCCCAGCAGAGCTTGGTAATTCAGTCAATACATATTTAATGTTATTATTTTAAATCATGCCTACCTTATAGTCCCTAAGTGGATAATGGCTATGGCCAGGCTTCAGCTCTGTTTAATTCTCTTCTTCCACAAGCCGGAGGAGGAGAAGGCCAAATGGTGGAAAGGGCACAGATTAACAAGTACAGAAAGAAAGCAATCTACTGCTAAGTGGCCAAGATGGAACTGGCGTCACCTCCTCCCATTTCATGCAAGTTCCAGGGTGCCTCGTTCCTCAGCAGCAGCAGGAGCAGCTTGGCTTACTAGGCAGCGGGGAGAAATAAGATAATGCTGCAGCATTCTATCTGCTATAAATGCATGTGTCTGCAAGACACTTCCACAAGTTCTTTTTACTTTTGGTCTTTAAGCATCCTGAGGTTGCTTATTCTTGCACAAACAATATTCAGACCCCCGTACTCATTTATCCAAGGAGGATGGCTTTTAAACTGCTGGATTTCTTCATAGCTAGGACCACAAGCCATCCAGATGCCCCAAACAAGTATCTTAAGTTGACAAACAGTAATGACCAATGGAAGGAATGTTTGCAGTAATATATTGCCAGGAAGCTAAGGAATGTGTGTGTGTGTGTGTGTGTACATATATATATTCTGCATTTAAATGAAACACAAATAAATACAGTTGTCTAACAATATTATTGTTTATGTAATACTATGAAATCATATTTAAAGTTTATTGCGAAACAGCAAATATTAATTATGATTTTAATACATATATGGCCAGTTTGATGTAGTGCAGTGTTTCTCAACCTTGGAAACTTTAATATGTGGGAACTTCACCTCCCATAATTCCCCAGCCAGCATGCTGAGGTTGAGAAACACTGGTGTAGTGGTTAAGCTGTACTAGAAACCAGAAGACTATGAGTTCTAGATTTCCCTTATCCTTGAAAGCCAGCTGGGTAACTTTGGACCAATTACTTTCTCCCAGCCCAACCTACCTCACAGGGTTGTTGTTTTTGTGTGGGAAATAGGAGGTAGGAGTATTACATAATAATAATAATAATAATAATAATAATAATAATAATAATAATAATAATGTATTACATACATAATGTAATTAATTGTAGAATTGTAATTGTTGATATGTACTTTGTGAACCACCCAGAGTTCCCCATTGGGGGGAGATGGGCGGACAATAAATAAATCAAATGTATAAATAAAATAAAAATAAAATATATGTCACCTTGAATAGTACAAAAGAAAGGTGGAGGTATTATTATTATTATTATTATTATTATTATTATTATTATTATTATCATATTTACAGGGTTTTTTTAGCAATGATGTTCACAGAGAGGCTATGCCATAGATTGTTTAACCTTAATTTATTGAATAAACCATAATGATGTGGATTCATAGAACAAGTTGGAACAAATCACATGATGGTTCAGTGTGATATGCAGATCCAGCCAATATAGATGTGTGATGGATCATAGTTCACCACTGCTGACTAACATAATAGTTTCTCCAGGAAGAAAGCTATACAATTCTTTATTTTATGCATTTGGTGTTCAGTTTTTGGCAGCTTCTTTTAGTTATCATTCTTGCTGTTATTAAAAGTATTCTTGTATAACATATCACACTGACTTCTCTTTTTTAAAAAACAACTTTTGTAAGTCTTCAGATTAACTCAGTACAAATGAGATATATTTCAGGCAGATGAAAGTCTGTCACCACAGACATGGGGATGGGCAAGAAGAGACACTGTCCACAGACAAGACAATGCTAAAAGGATGTTTTGCTTGCCTTTGAGATATTCTGAAGGTGCAACCAGCTGAAGAGAGGTATGGATAGGTTAGATTTCTACTTTGATCTTACCTTACAGATCTTGCGTACTACAGTCATGCTGCTAATAGCATGATCCTAGAGAGAGAATGGGAAGAGGAACGATATACCGTGAAGAAAGAAGTAACAGTTCTAATTCAAAAGTCCCCCCCCCATTCTTAGTCATTGTGTTACCTTAATTTTTGAAATCCTCCTGTGTGAATGAGGAAAGCAGGTTGTTGATAGAGAACAAAGTGTCAGCTGCTTACCTTCTCTTACCAACCATTTTCATTGATGTGTTCCTTGTAAATTTCCAAATTGCAGAGCTACACTAAATAAAATGTCACTTCTTGAATAAATTAAACACCTTCTCCCTTTCTGTAAAGTGCTAACAGCATCCTTTACAATGGAATGATTATTTCCCCACTGACAGTACCCCTTCAAACCTGCACACATCTGTGGCTTTCTGAATTAATAAAACTAAACTCTCCTCCCCAGAGTAGTCTTCTAGATAGGTCTTGATATTCTTACAATCTCCTTAAATTAACCTTTGATAGGGTATTTTAATTCACATTAGAGTCCTATGATGAAAGCCTAAAAGAGACAAATGCGGAAACTTTTTTTTTAATCATGTGTGTTTCCAAGGAGAATAAAAAGTGTGTTACTTTCATCTTTGTTTTTTTGTTTACAGAGGGGGACCTGACTGACTAGTATGGTCACTTGCAGACTCACATATTTAAAAAAAAAACATTTCAAAAGAATTTCTTTCTACATAAAATTAAAAAAGAAAAAAGAAAAAGAAAAATTACTACCTTTCCCAATTACATGAC
Organism: Python bivittatus; assembly: GCF_059951505.1. Lineage (NCBI taxonomy): Eukaryota > Metazoa > Chordata > Lepidosauria > Squamata > Pythonidae > Python > Python bivittatus. The sequence continues at coordinate 17,595,997 of NW_028277035.1, forward strand.
AGGATCATGTAGACTTAAACTTGACTAAGTTTAGCTTACTTATTACAAAGGACAGTGGATCGTGGGGGGTGGGGGGGGGAGAGGAGACCTACTTTTCAGGACATCTCCACTCCAACCACTTTGAAAATACAAACTTTGGGACTACAGTCTTTAGAAAATATGCAAACGTAGGACTTCCAGAGAAAGAAATGGCAGACTGACAGTGGCTCTGCAAAAAGCAGAGCTGACGACAGTGGCAAAGAATGAACAACCAGTGAATAGACCAGCTCTTTGAACCTCTCTGGACAAGGAGAAGACTTGAGATTTCCCACAAGTGCTCCAGACAGCTACTTCTTACAAGGAGACCACAAGATAGCAGTCTCTTGAAGGCTTAGAGCTTGGGGAGATGAGAGAATACCCATCTTGCTCAAACCATGGTCAGTGCCTTTGACACTAAGTTTGCATACTTCCTTTTCAATCACTTTCAGAAATTGTGTTAACTGCTTTTCAGCCGGTAGAAACCTTTGGATTGAACAAGCTTGACAGCAACGGGTGAGTTTCCCTTCAATCCTTAGTGAAAGAAAGTTTTAACTACAAGTTTAAGAATGTGTGTGTGTGTGTGTGTGTGTGCGTGTGTCTGTCTGTCTATCTATCATCTATCTATCATGGAATAAACAGCAAAAGGGTATTAAAACTTTGATTTTAGAATGTTATAAATGGACTAACGATCCAGATGGATTTGAAATAAGATTTTGGAATTAATTATAAGAATCCTTCCCATGGGAAAATGCTTTTGTTTTGAATTTTTTTTAAAAAAATATAATAAGATAAGACTTTAAAAATTGGACACTAGAGGGAACTAAAGTTTACAATCAAAGGAGAAGAACATATAAATTCAACCTACAATTACAGAATGGAGCAAAATATTCTAATTTTGGTCATACTGAAGGATATTTTTGAAAAATTGAGTCAGAAATTAATAGTGTTGAGACATCTGCCTCTATGGAGAGACTGTATCAAAAGGATGTTATGAAGAGGAACAAATTTTACCTGACAAGATCAAGACTGAGTTGAAAGTGAATTTACAAATGACAGGCTGCAAGAATAAGATGGCAGAAGATGTTACACTGAACATGCAAAAGAAACTGGCCCATGTTTTAATTATTAAATGGAATATGCAAACAATAAACCAAGAGAGTGATCTGGATAATTTTCCTATATTAAATGTACAAAAGACACTTGTTAAAGTTTTGAGGAATCTCATGAGAAAGGACAAAGTAAAAATGAAAAGAAATCAAATTCTATGACTTTATTTGAATGGACTAAAAACTAAGATTGTTAGAAGTAAAAGGAAGGAATATAAAGTTGGTTTACTTGATCAAGGTTAAAATAGATATGTTGCTATTTCTGGAAACCCTTAATGGACTTTTGCTGGCACCAGGACTGAAATCGTGATGCTTTATGGATTTGTTTATAGATAAGAGATGGGATATGGGAAGAAAAGATCATTTGCTGTATTTTAAAAGGAGGAGATAAATTACTAAAAATGTTTATACCTGTGATAAAGATGGGAAATCACTTCTTAATTACATGGGGGGAAAATGCAAATGTCATGAACATTACCTGTTGCCAACTTTTTTTTTTAACTTTCACTGGGAATTTCAACAACTTTGAATTGTTATAACACAATTTTCTCCTGGAATACTTTTCATTTTTGTTTTAGTAGTATTGTGAGTTATGGGGGGGGGGGAGTAGTTTTGTTTGTTACATTATATAGGAAAAGTTTTTAAAACAATCTTTACCTTTAACAGATTGTCAACATGAAAACTATTACCAGTGCAGGATTACTGATTTTATCATCTTACAAAAAGGCAAGAAGGTTTGCTCCATTCCCCTGCAATTTTGAATGCTTGCATCCTAGGGATTCCTGCACTACATTACATTTTCAATTTCAACCATCTGTTGCCTGATCCTTTTGCTTCCTGGTTGCCTCCCCAGCTTTCAGTGTGGGACTTGCTACTCAAATCACACGGGGAATGTATAGGATGTGTGCAACAGAAGCCACGTTGCTTTCTGCCTCCATTTAGAGAAAAATGAAAAGATTAAGGAGATATTTATGGATTGTAATGTTGGCCCTATTTCTCACAGCTCATCTTATTGCTGAGGTTTGCTATTTGTACTGCCAAGAATCCTAAAGGAGCAGAATCTGTGCATGATGTGTTACCTATTTTGATGATCTCAGCCCCAAATGAAAGTTTAATGTGTATCCAGGGATTGCCTAAACATTGTCACTGCTTCTTACACTTTTCCTTTTTCAATCTGTGAACACATTCATTCCCAGCCAGAAACTTATTATAAGCTAAGACTTGCAGTTTATAAATCAAGATTTTAGTGACACCAAAAACTGTGGAAAACATAACAGCAAACGAGAAAGAAAGATGAGAGAGAGCCTGTGGGATGGAATTGTCTATTTTATTGCTATCATCTTAGAAGCACAAGGTGAGATATTCAGATGGGAATTAGCTTAAATGTTCATTCAGCAAAACATGGCTTCCAGTTTTGATTAGTTTAAGAGCAGGGTTTTCAAGATAATATGTCTTTTTCTTTTTCTTTTCTCCACCTACAACAACACTTACCTTCCTGATAAAATTACCAGGGAATCTGAGTTGCTAAAATTACATTTTCCTTAGAGAAAACACAACTATTTTATGGCATAACAAATCAGTCTATATGAGCTATTTAGGATAGGCATTCTGAACAAACACTTGTGTATATTTCTCAGGAATGTCAAGTCATTTTTTCCCCTCCTTTGCATTTTATAAAGTTAATTCTAATAATGTTTAATTTAAAATGAAAATAATTTGTAAAATACTGCCTTTGTAAACATAATCTATTTTAATAATATTGCTTTAAAGGACACACAAAATTTACATTTGACGATCATTGGAAGTTGCATATTTGGCAGTAAAAGTAAAACATTTCCCATTGGCTATCAAGAATGAAGTCCAATATCATAAGCTGAAATTTAGGCCTGGAAGCACCACTTGTCTTTTCTATCATTAGCATCCTGAATTATCTTTCTTTGTTTTGGCTGAATTAATGGTAGATGTTACATTTTTAATGGTAAATGGCACTCCTAGCCTTTCTTTTCGGATCATTCCTTCTGATGTTTAAGGCCTCACATCCACATTCATGTGCATTTCTCCAGTTCTTAAATCAGCAGAAAAATATGCCAACTTTACAGCCAAGCTCTAACTGACCTCTGTGATGAGTCTTGCAAGTGACCCTGTCCTTACAGGTTTACTATGGAGCAATTTAAGGATAGTAATTGGTGGATTTTCCTGCCTATGTTTCCCCTCCCTTCAGCCCCAGCAGCAGAAATCACTGTCCTTAAAATATGACAGGGCAGGCTTGGACAACTCAGGGCAGATGCTAAAGATGGAGATTTTAGCCACCTATCATGCCAGTGTGGTGATGGCCAGACTGGTAACTGCCACTTGGCTGTTTCCAAAGGTGGGTTGACTGGTCTTCTGGAAGACCAGTACACCTGCATTAAAAAATATCCTAGCCTTATGAATGGAAGGGTAGAGGTTAAACCCTTCTGTCTTAAGTGACAGAAAAAACAATGAAGTGATGCCCTGCTGGATTTTTTTTTTAAAAAACAAACATGCCCAGGCAAAAGTAGTTATTGCAGGAAAAGAAAAATAGTACCTTAAATAATAATTAAAGAAAAATATCTACCAGATTTCAAACTCAAAATCTTCAATTTACAAAGAAAACATTATAACCACTGTGCTATGACAGCATTCTGTGTAAAAGTAGATCTAGAAGTCATTAGAGACCATGGTAACATTGACTCAGTTGGATATTTCTACCTCTACATTAAGCCACACGTAGCTGAGAAATCCAAGATGCAGATGTCAGAAAGAACATATTTAATGTTAGGTATAAAAACATAAACTTGAAAATATAAAAGTAAATTCTCAGACATACTTACACCTCTACCTGCTTCCTACAGTCTCTCACACTCAGAAAGTAGGCAATGAACTGCTGGGGTTAGCCTGTAATAAAGTAAAGTACTCCAGACAAAATAGACAGAAGTTCTCAAGACAAGATAAGAGGTAAAAGAGAACGTTAAAATCATGGTATGAAGCACATGTCTGGAGATTGTATTTGCAATGAGAGAGCAAGGAGAACAGAGTGACATCATCCATTCTTGCCCTCTAAAAATAGTTGCTGGCCTCTTCTGTCAATGGGGCAACTAGGCAGTGTGAATAAGCTCATAGACAGGGAAATAGGCTCACAGATCTTGTCACTTCATCTAGGAGGAAAAATCAGCAGAACTCTTTCAGTATTAACCAGCTCTCAAATATCCCAAATCAATAAAGCTGCAAGGGAATTGCAGTATAAGCAGCAAGTAGCCACAGCCAACAGTATGCAACACTATCCCATGGACTGTGCACAATGGTGTTCGAGTATGGAAATGGCACTGTAATCCTCCAAAGTAATGGAAACTATAGAAAACATGGCTCTGCAAGGCCTTTTGTTAGTGGAAGCAGAAGAAAACCTTTAATGCATTCATCTGGGATAGAAACAGCTATATATCTCTTTCTCAGTTTAAGCTGAGTGGTAGCTCTTTTCCCTTCCCTCCCCTCCCCTCCCCTCCCCTCCCCTCCCCTTCCCTTCCCTTCCCTTCCCTTCCCTTCCCTTCCGACAAATCTGCTAGTCCTTTGAAGGACCACTAAACACATGACCAATGGCCTTGCAGCATATTGATATTCCAGTATATACTGTATGAGCAGCCTCCATAATGTCTGAATGCGTGTCAGGCTTTATACAGGCAGCTGCCCCTGGAGAAATCAGTTGCCTAGTTCTTTTGCAGCCCAGCCAAAATGACCATGTAGGGCAGTGACAGAGAAGGAGGGTTCCCTAACTGTGTCATCATCAATCAAATTTATGAATGAGACATCATAGATTGTATGCCAATACCTCTGATGGGAGATGATGAAAAACTCTATTTTAAAATCAAACCAGCTGAGGAGGCATATATTGTAGTATGCCTGCATGGTAGGCTGGGTCTGATAAATGACTATTTCATGAAGGTACATCCTCTAAAAATGGTTAATGAGCATTTCCATACTGCAGTTAGGGAAGCAGGAGATTGAGCTCTAAACATGGTCAGAAGGTATGTGTACACTGCTGGGCACTTGCAGAGAAAGAATTCAATAATTGCTGCAAAAGTGAGGAGTGTGTCTCTTCATAATCTAACCTCCTTCACAAAAATAAAATAGTTTTTCCCAATTCAATTACATAATCAGAGATCTGTTTCAGATTTTAAACATGCTTTTAGCTCAGAGGTGGATAGCCTTTTCTGACCATGGTCACAGGAGTTGAAAACCACAGGTATTGGCTGGGGTAGTGCTGTGCCATGTCAAAACTACGTTTTATGGCAGTTTTTATGTGCTTTCTGCCAATAATTCATGGCTTGCTCACTTCCTATTTGGATCGCTGCAACCCACACTACATGGGGCTACCCTTGTAGAACACCCAGAAGTTATAACTGGTTCAGAATACAGTGACACACACAATGTTGGGCACCCCTAGGTTTGCAAACATTATATCCTTGTTGCACTGGCTCCCAGTTTCCTTCCAGATACAATTCAAGGTGCTAGTTATTACCTTTGAGCCCTACATGGCACCAGACCAGGTTATTTGTGGGATCACTTTTCCCTGAAGGTCTTTGCCTGTCCCACTAGATCGGATAGGGTAGAAACGCTCCAGGTCCCTTCTCTGAAATATTGCCATCAAGTGGGACCTTTTTAGCATGCCTTTTCCGTACCTGTCCCTACCTTATGGAACACCCTCGCACTGGTGAACTGGCAGGCCCCCACCCGTCCAGAAGGCCATTAAGACCTGGTTCTTCACCCAGGCACTGGGACAGAGTGATGGAAGCCTGTGGATGGTTGTTGGGGCATACTGGGAAGACGACTGAAGAGCTGGTCTTTAGTTTCTAAAAACATTAGAAAGTTTTTAGAAATTAAATACTTTAGTTTCTGTTTTTATGATTTTATAGTTTTTGTGGTTTTTATCATGGTTGTGAGCTGCCCAGTGTTGTGCTCGGAGATGGGTGGCCATACAAATCATTTAAATAAATAAATAACATCACCAAAAGATGAAGTGAATTCCCATACTTATGGGAAACTATTGGTAGGCAGCAGTGGAAGAAATCCTTATTACAATACAATATATGGCCATCTTGGTGTAGTGTAGGGTGGTTGCATCAGTTGCTAGACATTCAACACACATGCCTGCATGATGCTAAGTGAGGAACACTCCATTCTACTGTTGCCTGGTAATTATTGCAGACCTCCGGAACTTGATGAATTGTTATTTCTCATGGCTTTCTCAGCTACTCTGTTGACTTTTGTTCTGTATCATTTGTTTGCAACAGAGGAAGAGGAAAACATGACACAAAGCTTGCATTCAGGCCATTATACCAGGAAAGAATTCCCACTGAAAATGCTTTGATGTTGCTGTTGTTTTTTTCTCCTCAGTTTCCAGGTGGAGTGAGGGTAACTCAGAATTAACCAACATCTTTTCTTTTTATCCACTGGTGGTTGACCCTCTCAGTCAGCTGTCTGTCCCCAGGCTTAATCATTCAGGTTCCAATTGTCCAAACGGACGATTCAAGAGGGACCTCTGAACAACAGAAAAGAAAATCAAGCAAAGTATTAGTGAAACAAAATGAGTTAATCCATGACATGATAATTTACAGCAAGTCTATTAGACCAACAAAAGCACTTCCTGCCATATGCAAAAGATTAATAGCTGCTACATTTGCATCTGTGACAAGTGATTAATAAAAAATGGTGATTAAAAAAATATTCTCCTTGTATTGCCTCAGCATAGAACAGATTTTGTAACATCACCTTAGCTTCTGTAGAATTCAATTATACCGCACACCATATGTTGATTGTAAAAATGGACAAGAACATTAAATTCTAAGGGATGATCCATAGGATGACAGATTGCATGTGCATCTTCACGTGACATATACATTGCAATTGTTGTAGGAGGAGAGCCATGTTAGTCTATGATGGTAAAAAATCAGAAGGGGTCTTATAATTTTTAAATAAAATTTGTTAGTGAGAAGATGCTACCAGATTCCTTCTGATACATTGTAACTGTGACCCTTATAAGATAAACATCCCAATTTTCAGCTTCCTTTCCTTAGTAAATCATAACACAATTTTTTTAGTGTGATTTGCAGTCTTTGGGTCTATGGAAGTTAGATTTCTGATGGATCAAGGGCAATGCAAATATAGCATTATTTCAGGGGAATAACTTTCCTTCAATTCTCTCCCAATTATTATTCAGATAGAAACGTTACAGAACGTGTTTCCATTTTATCTATTCTATAAGTAGAATCAAGCATACTGTTTGTTTATGTGGTGCATCTTTCAGCTGTGGCATCAAAGCTGATTTACTAAAGCTAACAAATGGTACAAAATTTAGAACTGAGTTCTCAAGCTAGCTGAATATCTTTTGGAGAATACCTCTGAGATTTTTCTATCTTTCCTGGTTGTGGGGAGAGGAGGCAACTTTTCAGGCTTTTCTCAGGATAGTACCTTTTATGATGTGTGTGTGCATGAGTGGTAGCCACTACTCTTCCCAAACTCAATAATTTACCTCAAAAGAATGCTTGATCATGGACATTGCTGCTATTGTCACTTGCAACAGCAACAGACCCAACACATTTTGGGAAAGCAAAAGATAAGCATTTGGCACAGTTAATGGGCCAAGAAACTGTTGCAGGAAGTCTCTCCTACTCAAACCCCAGATAATTTTGGGATCATGAGGTTAGGATCATCAAGTTCTCCACCCATAAATAAAATATAGAATTTTGAAGGGCCATCTGCATACTGCTCTGCCTTTAGCTACACAGTTGATATTTTGTGATATATATTTTACGTATGTGCTATATGTCATTTGAAGAGGCAGCATATAAATAATTGATTCCAGCTTGGAAACATATTTGCTCCCTCTTAAATCAGAAGGGTGTTAGGATAGACATAGCTTGGGAAGTGTAGAATTCCCCTCCTACTGTATCAGTACCATGGGGACATCTTATGCAATAACATGCCAAGTCTAGCATGATCATATTGTATTAATATAATGAGGATTCTACATTTGAAAAGAGGAAAGCAATTCTTCTGGGCAGTGTGTGAAGTGTATGCTTCATATCAATTAATATGATCAAAAATTCATCTAATAGCTGAGATGCTGCAATGTAAATATCTCCAACCAAAAAGTGCAGAGTGGCAAGTATCTGCAGTTAAAATATTTGTGGCAGTACCTAGACAACCTTGGCTGACTCAAATTACTAAGCAGGGTTTGGACTTATTAGTATTTTACTGGGAGATCTCTGGGAGTTCAGCCTGGAGAACTATTTAGAAATTTCAGCTACATGTATACTTAATGTCCCTAAGACAAACAGATGTAAATGCTAATTTAATTGTATTGGGCTACTGTAGATGTAAGGCTAATTGTTGAAATATGTAAAAGGTGCATAATTTAATGGGGGTTTTTTTTGCATGTAATAAAAGATCATTTTTAAAATCAGTATTCCATATTGTAGGTTCAATTCACTATTTTATCAAATTGTATGTCAAGCTAGTGTCCATTTATGCACATACCTGGTAGCTAGAATATTGCTACTTTACAATATTCCAGCTATACATAAGTTATCTTGAAACAAAATTTTCTGAAACCTAAAGGTTTATGGAGGAAATAAGGCTTTTGAGAGGAATTCTATTTATCCCTATAAAACTAAACTCCTAGCATTCACCATACGGGGGAAGTGGGAGAGAGAAAGAGAGATACCACTATCGTTTAATACAGTAAAGTTCATGTACAAAGTTCCTGTGATGTACTGTTACTTCCAGGGGAATTTCTAATCCTATTTAACTGATCTGATGGTTGCTGTGCATGAAAGGAGATCTAAGCTTCTAGAAAGATTTTCTTATTTTTTTATAAAAAGAAATTTAAAAGGAGGCCTTTGGACACCTTTGTGAATTTGTAAGTACTTTGACATAAAAAAAAAAAAAGTCTTTAAAATATCCTGTACATATGGCTTAGATCAGAAAAGAATGGACTTAATATTGGTCAGATGCAAAATCGGCATAAATTAACTTGGTACCAGATCTATCTGCCCATTGCTAGACTGACCATTTTAAACACTCTTAGTTGTCCATGCAGATTTCTATCTGTAAGTCTCTATTCTTATTTATTTATTTGTGTGTGCATTTATTTATTTTCATTTTTGAATATATGTATCCTGAAACTTGAGCGGGAGACAGAAATGATGACCACAGCTTATAGAACCACCTTTACTCTCTAGTAAGCATCAATTGTGAGATAAGAGTGGTTAATTCTGAATTAATATATTCTGTTCTCCTTGCTGAATTTGCAATATTTACCTTTAGCTGTTGATATTTTAATTAATGTTAAGTGCATTATTTGCCCCTTGCGTTAAATAGGGAAAACTCTACAAATAAACAGCAATTCCCACTTGGACAATCATTCGGTAAATTAGCTTACTTTGTCAATATAGCGCATGCCTATCAGCCTGTTAGAAACAGCAGGCACATGGCTGTTCATTTACTTAAGCAGTAGGTCCTACCATTAATGTGTGTGATTGGTGTTAATTAGTGCTGTATGTTGATGTCTCTGTGCCACAGAGCCTACATTAGCACCAAACATACAAACACTCACAACTTCAAATCAGCAGAATATTAATTCATTAAGTACAAATAGACCAGCGCACCTTTAAGGACTTGGACTATCATTAAAAATCATATGGAATCTGCAAAACCTAAGGGTGCTACTTGCATTACCATTTCTACCATATGTCAATCTCCATGGGAACCATCCAGCCCAAGTTAAGCACAAGTAAATACCGTATGAAAGACAAAGATGCAGTAGGCAAATCGGTGATAGTCTAACAACTGCTTATCTTGAGCTGGATTACACCCAGTGTTTGAGAAGGATTGTGTTTATTTTTTTCACTTGGAAAGCCCAGATACTGTCCACTTCTTTAATGCCTCTGAGTAGCAAGCTTAAATGACATAGCCTAGCCTAGAGTTTTTATTATTACTGAAAAATTGGTGCCACTCAACTCCAAAGTCCCCGGCAGTGTACAGCAAAAATGAGGATTAAAACAACAGAAGAAATAGGAAACAATGTAAAACATAAAGGTGCAGTTCAAGTAGGGACAGGAGGAGGAGGAGGAATACAATGGCATGAAAGACTTAGAATAATATGTTCTGAGCCCTCTCCATGGGACTTGCTTTAACCTGAGTGGCAATTTAATCCATAATATGGGCCCTACCCAAGAGAAAGCTGAATCATAGCCATGGTAGGATTTCCCATTTGTGATGTCAGAGGGCAGGGCCAAATAAAAGTAGGGAGTCATATAAGTAGTAATTGTGTGTGGTTTACTACACTGTCACAAGCATCTTGAATTAGCTTGGAAGGCAGCTGTTTTAATATGGAGGTAATATGGACCCAGAGAGGCACCACTTACCACCTGTGATATTCTGGGCCAATTATAATTTCTGGACCAGCTTCATGGTCCAGCCCATTAAGAACACAGTGCAATAGATCAGCTTTAAGATAGCCCTGTGATATGTAGTATATTTGAACAAAACAAAATCCCATCTACCATTGTAATGGTTGCAATCTTGCAGTTATTTCTAGCATACTTGATATACCATTAGATTTTCTATACAAGTACTGTACCTCAGATTCTGAAAGATTTTCAAAAGCCAGGCAGACATTATACTGAAATAAAGCTTCTGCAGTATTTACCAGTCACAAATAAAATTGATATACCTCTTGAATTTGTGGAATTGTTGTGAATGGACTATAAACTTGATGATTTGGGGCTGCACAAATAGTATAACAACAGGAATTGCTTAGAATGATAAGACTTAGAGGTATCAAATTTGGATTGCAGATATCTGGTCAGTGTGCAAAATCATTAGACAAAATATAAAAGAAAACTAACATCCCACTAAAGCAAACTAAAACCAAAACATTTAACTGACAATCAGGACTGAAATATATCTCATTGACTGAGAACTCTACTCATACTGACCCAAACACTGATGAAAAAAACAGGTCTTAACTTTCTTTCTAAAGGCCTGCAAGATTGGGTCCAGCAATATATTGGTGAGGGGTGAGGATGGAGAGATTGTTCCAAAGGAATGCCTCCTGATTCTACAAGGTGATATTGTTTCAGATCGGAAGTGTGCCCTCCTTGTCAGAGCACGGGGGATGGCAGATAATCTTGGGAAAAAGCAGTCCCCCAAACATCCAGGTCCTGTGCTATGCAGGCATAGGTGATAACCAGCAGCTTTAATTGCACCCAAAAGCTTCTAGGGAGCCAGGGCAGCTTGCAAGAAAGAAGTGTTACATTGCCCTAATGAGGATCACCCATATCTACCCATGCTGCTGCATTCTGGACCAGCTGAAGCCTCCTTAAATTAACTCTTTAATTTCTAATTTGCTTGTGTTTTTAAATGCACATGAAAATTACTATGAGTTAAACTGTGCAGTGCTTCAGACTTGGTTCTAAAAGAATACTTCAGAAGGCTAGAGTCACAAATGTAGCAGTTACAGGTAGTCCTCACTTACTGAATGCCTTGTTTAGTGACCATTCAGAGCTGGTTGGGAAAAAAAAACAGCTTTGCAACCAATCCTTGCATTTACAGCCATCACAGTATCCTGTGGTCAGATGATCACCATTTGGGCACTTCACAACTGCCACACATTTACAGCTATTGCAGAATCCCATAGACATGTGATTGCCATTTGCAAGCTTCCAACCAGCAGAATTAATGGAGAATGCAAAGTGAAATCACAAGTTATGGTCATGTGATGTCTCGCTTAATGACTACAGGAGTTTGTTTAACGATGGAAGCAGAAGTGATGTTGTAAGTCCAATGCAGTCATGCGATTTTTCACTTAGTGACTGTGGTGCTTAGGGGTGGAGTTATGGGTCCTAATTGTGGTTGGTAAGCAAGGACTACCAGTATGATTTTTTTTTTCTGGAATCGTATGTCTATTGCAATGTGAGCCCAATGTGACTGCTTTAAAAGAGCATATGCATACATATCCATGTAGATAGATACAGAGGTCTCTTTCTGTCTGTATCATGTGTATAAACATATATGCATGCACATATTGCATATTAATATTAAATAACACTGATTACTGTGCAGGCATACTGACAACAGTATGTAATTTTCCATTGAAGGAATTCAAACTTGTTGTTGTTGTGTGTGTGTATACATAGGCTAATATCTTTAGAAACTCTTGTTCCTCCTGGACCCTTCTCAGAGTTCTTAGTTAAAAATTAAGAATAATGTATTAGATCTGGGTAAGACTTCACCAAGGGGTTTTTTGTTACACATAAAGCCCTTCCTTTTACATTATTGAGAAGCTATAATAGTTTTGTAATTACAGTAAGGCTGCTGAGATATGGGTAGGATAGAATTTCATCAGCTTGCAACCTATTGAGTTTCATGATGTTATGTCTGCGTCTGATGTTATGCACTTACAAGGTAGGATCAACATTTAAATAAATGCTTTAAATCTCTTCCAAGAAAAAGATGAATAAATATACACTGAGAAAGTGAAAGCTCTGTTAATGATTGGTGAATGATATACAGTTGCTTTTCTCCCTGATATGCCATTGCTTTTTATCTCACCCATCTAAAAGAGAGCTGAATCCCATAATAGTGTTGTGTTAGTTGTGCCTTGCAAGGTAAAACAGAATCTTAAACCATGCATAGATCCCCAGTTTACATTCATCTTTTTCATTATAACAAGGGAGTGCAGAGAATATTCAGTGTGCTTGAGGGTGCGAATCAAATCTCCATATATGGGCTTTATCTACTCCAGATTATTCCATGGGTAGTGTAATCTAACACAAGGCTTAGATTTAGAACAGAATTCAAAATAAAGTTGCATTTTCCTTTAGAGTATCATATTTATAAGGAATGATAAAGCACACTCCTGATTGCAGGGGAGCCAGTTTCTAGGAGTTATGGTAGAAATATAAGGGATCAATTTCCTGGTCTTTTCTATAAAAGAAATCAGTTGCAATTAGAGCCAGTTAGCTGGCTAATGCAGATCAGAACATGCTGTCCCATTATAGAATATAAGGTATAACTAAGGATCTCTTTCCTGTATACACAGCTATCAGACTTCTCTCAATAGACTAAACTAGAAGCATCAAGAGATTTCCAAACACACAGGTTCTAATAAGTAAGAGTACTGTAAAAGAGCTAATGAAGCCATTAAGACTGCTAGGTATCAAATGCAAGCCCCATTTATATTGAAATTAAATTTTAAATATTGTACTGCTTTATTTTGCCTATATGATCTAATAAATTAAAAGCTGCTCTTTTGGGGCAGGAGCAACCATTTCTACCTGTCTCTTGTTTTACGAATGGGGTAGTCTAGTTTCAGGCTGTTTGCTTGTGATCTTCTGACAACAGTACTTTTAATCATCCAGTGGGTTATTGGAACAAATTATTGTCTGACTGAAAGGCAGGTCAGTCATTGACTGAGTCCAACACTTCTCTCTCATTGCCTTCTCTCTCACGGTATTTTGTGTAAAAACAAAAACAAAACAAAAACATGCATTTGCTGGTTTGGTGCTGCTTTTCGCAGTGTGTTGAATTTCTAGATAAGCAGATTGGGGCCAGAGATTTGTGGAAGCCAGAATCTAGAGGCAGTTTGCCCATCCCATGCATATGCCAGCCAAATAATTTACATTTCAAGCATCAGGTCCATAGTCCTTTTGAAACAGTGAATTGAGAATTCTTTGCTTAGTCTTTCATTGGTGCAATGCTGATTGTGACAAAAATATTTTTGTTGTCAGTGTCCCAAAGAACTTGTTTTATTTTAAGGTGGTATATCAATATCAATATCAATATATATATATATATATACATATATATACATACATACATACATACCTTATCAATATATCAATATATATTTCTTATATTTATTATATAAGAAAGCGTTTCTGTAAACTTATTATGTGTATGATTTCATTTAATTACTTTAACTCCAAGTAAAATCATTTTACAGAAGATAAAGAAATAATTTTCAGATAAAATTTGCTATACTCTGGTCAATATTTAAAGGTATTTTGAAAGTTTTCCATCCTCACCGTATAAAAGTTTAGCATATCTGAATACATAAGAAAACTGTTGAATCAGAGTAAAGACTTACTGAATTCTGCATTCTGTATCAAACAGTGGCCATCCAGATGCATACAGGAAGTTTACAAGCCAGATATCAAGATGATTAAGTCCCTCTTTCTATTGTTCTTCCCCCCTCAACTGGTACTTAAGACAATATCTTGCTTGTGATTCATTGATACTCCAGCAGTTTAGATTGTTTTTTTAAAAGTACTGGAGAATTTAATGGAAGGTAGGGCTATCACCACATTTATAGTTTAATAACTAGGTATTGTTGGCAAAAGTTACTTGTTTAATGGCACTGTTTCAAAGAATTGTGTTCAGTTCTAACACTGTAAGTAATAGAGAAAGACTGTCCTCATTCTCCACACCATGCATGATTTTATGCATCATATTGCCTGTACCTTTACCCAAAATTAAAATGTTGTCAGCTTTCCCTGAAGAGGAACTGTCCTAACCAGGATAAGGTTAAGGCCCCAAATATGTGAAACTTGAGGTCTCATAACAATAATATTAATATTAATAATAAGGTAACCACAAGATAATGAACACAGAAATAATAAAGGCTTGTTTTTATTTATGTATTTGAGAAATAAAAATAATAATAGCATATAAAAGTGATCTTGCAAAAATCCTATGTTCATTAGAAATAGCTTCAACTAAAAATATATGATTATTTCTTTTTTTTTTTCAGAGATGCTAATGAACAAAAAATGCAAGAACAGTTAAACACTTCAGTGCTAACTGAAAAAGCAATACAATCTGCATTATATTTGCAGCTCACATAAAACATTTTATTTTGTGGTTTTGGAAAGCAAAGTCATTGATAATGTTATCAAATTGGGATTACAAAGTTTATTGTTATTTATGCATATAATACATATATTGCTTAGTGCAGAAAACCTTCTGCACGTCATTCTTGAACTGTTTAAGCTGTGAAAATTACTCTTCTCCTGAAGAGTTTATTATCGTTAGACTGAAAAAGAGTGGCAATATTATTTCTACATTTAGAAAAAAGCCAACTGGATTTTATATTTGATGATAACTTAATGTCCTCTGTTTGTATAATTTTGCTTGAAATAAAGCATGGGAGTGCTTTATTTTCCCAACAAGATGAACACTGCAATTGCTAGACTGTGTGTATTTATTTTTTTCTGCTGTGATTTCAGGCTCAGAGTATCAATGGAAAAGAAGAGAGCTGCTACTTAGAACGGTCAATCACGCTCATGGCAACGAGACATCCATCTCTCCTTACAGTATAGATTACAGATGTGATGTGACCCCTACACATAAGAATCTTACAGAGCTGTGAAGTAGCCTGCTTTTTACTCTCCCCTCTCATCTACCCGAGTCTGTGGCCAGCTGCTGGCTTACTGATCGGCAGGTGGACAGCGCGTGATGTTATTTGCACAGGACTCAGTAGGAAAAGAAAGGCCATGCAAAGAATGTTCCCTCCTTCTCCCACCAAATGGGAGTTCTTCTGAAGGCCCCAAGTCAAAGAGGAGAGATGGCAAGAGCTGAAACAGCTTTTCTTTACTTCTTCCCCAGGGCCCATTTCAGTCTTGCTGTGTCCCTGAATCACACCCAATTTCAGTGTGTACATAATCAAAACATGTAGTTGTGTTGTTATATACCTGCTTTATTACCAGTCCAGGCCTCTTTATTCTTCTAAACAGCTGGCTGAGAATCCTAACAGCTCTTGCCTTGCTTCCTTCAGCATTTCAGGATGTTTCCCTGTTCAATGTATCATTATCCCTTCAACCTACACCACTTAAAAACCACAACAGAACAAAGCAGACAAGGTATAGTTTTCCTCTTCCTCCTTTATTTTATTTTAACTTGTTATGTAAATCTTGAAATTCAGTTATTTTTAATATTCATAAACTGAGTCTATAAGCTCACTTAACTTCTGACTAAAGTTAGCCCTGTTTCTAACTACCTAATGATTTTGATTGCCTTTTTTTCATCTTCCCAGTGTCCTTTTTGAAGTGCTGAAACCAAAATAATGCATATATCCTTTTAATTCCAATGTACAGTTTCTTAAAGGATGGGTATATTATTGCACAGAATGGGTGCAAACCACTTCATCTAGTATTTATTTGGCAATCAAACAGATGCACATTTTAGAAAGGTTTAGTGATCCTGTTTGAGCATGAAAATAGGGTTCAAAGTGGAACACTTAGAAGCCTTCAACTATAGATTAGAAAGACCAAATATACAATGTTTATTAGATTATACAGATGCACATACTTGTTGCATACGCTATAAAACTCTAGAAAGATAGCAAGATGAGGCAGCTGCGGGATTTAAAGATTTTGCTTCTATGAGGAAGGTTCACTCTTCTATATAATGTGCAATGGACAATCTTCTATACATTTAATTATTTTCTCTTTAATAACACTTTCCATCATTATAAAAAGAATTGGTTTTCAGCCAATTGCACTAAAATACCCTGTAGGGAAATAGGATGCTTCTTATGAGGACAGAATAGAGGCAGGTGACAGATGCACACACAATAGTATATTAAAAAATCTTACACAGTTAAAAGTAAGTGCTGAATTATTTGCAGAAGGGATAAATAAAATAAAGACAAATGTTAAATATAACAAAAATACCACAGGAAGTCTTTTTTTTTTTTTTTAATGGCATATTGTAGGAAAGGAAAGGAAAGGAAAGGAAAGGAAAGGAAAGGAAAGGAAAGGAAAGGAAAGGAAAGGAAAGGAAAGGAAAGGAAAGGAAAGGAAAGGAAAGGAAAGGAAAGGAAAGGAAAGGAAAGGAAAGGAAAGGAAAGGAAATCAAGTATGTGTGCTTAGCTACTTAAACTCCCCTAACACATGCAAACACAAGCATACAAACACACTCAGACTGATAATTGTTGTCATGTCCAATGGGATATAGTGACACCATATCTCTAGCCATGTTCCCTAGAGCTTCCAAAGACGTGTGTGTGGGGGGGGGGGGCTGTGGGGTGATGGGATGAAGGTACACACACACACACATACACATGCATACACTCACACCTTCTCTAACAGAATTGTTCCTGTGATCATCCCATTATTTGCATGGAAAATGTTATGCAGGATCTTATGACTTATTGCTGAATTTTAATATAGAAAGTGTTTATTACAACATCATGGACAATATCTGATATATATAAAATATCAATATCTGATATTCATAAAATATATGAAATTCAAGTGTCTGTTTCTTTCTTGCTTGGTTGGTTTGGACCAGGTGTCATTATTATTCCTTCCAACTTCTTCTTTAAAATTTTGCTCAAGCAAGTAGGAATATATGATCCTACTGACTTCTTTAATAATGAATACCTTGAGTCTGCTCATGGAAACAGACCACATCATAAAGGCTAGTTAAGAGACACTTCGTACATTAGTAAATACTTCTGTAAGTTAGTATGAGACAGGAGACAAAATCATAATGTAACTATTTAAATACTTCAGACTTCTTAAAACAGTTTTAAACCTGAAATATTTTGAATTTACTTTAAATATAGATGAAAAAAATATTTGCATAGCATTTGAAAACAAACAAATTCAGTATTTCTGTGGTAGTTATGGGTTTCATTAAGCTATCTTCTCTTCCTTTCTTACAGATACTTTACTGCTTTGTAAAATCATTACAATTATATTTTAATGCTGCCATCATTCATTTCTGATAGTTTATTGATACAAGAAATAATTTTGCAATGGTTGAATGAGAAATGTTTAATATAGAATATCAACTTTTGGAATGAATTCTATCCACTACAGGAGAGAAAATTCTAGAAGTAGAGGTTCTTTGCCCCTTTTATCCTATTGACCACTGGTAGCATGAAGAACAGAGAAAGCACACAAGGATTTCCATCTTATTCCTCTCTTTATCTCTGCTTTAGTTTTCTCACATTGGAAGACACCCTTCATCTCTCCCTTCAGTCTGCTTCCTATAGGAAGTGTGTGTGTGTCTGTGTGTGTGTGTTTTAATCTTCTTCACCTTACCCCCCATGAGAACAGCAAACTCAGAGATGCAGGGTTTTTTTTATTAGAGCATGTAGAGTTAATTGAGTTTACTTGCCTTTTGCCCCTTAAATATGTGTCTCTAGATACTTCTAATGGATTTATTCTCCTCTGCTAAATATGGACCCCTATGAATGAAATGGAAGATTCCAATCAAGGTGACCTTGACAATTTCTGTTTATTCACTTCAGTATGCTTCTTCAAGAATCACATAATGCAAACAAGTATGCTTAATAAAGTTTCACATTATTTAAGATGTTTAGGTGAATCTAACATTATTATATCATGTAAAGATTTTCTGTAGGGGAAAATGATAAATAGAATAGTACAGATCAGGTTTGTGTTATATAAAATTCTTGTTTTGTTCTGCTTTTTAGCAATTTCCCTATCTGGCAACAGGAACACAGTTTATGTTATATAGAAAAAATGCAGGAAAAGGTAATTCCATAAAAGATAATTTTAAGGAGCAACTTTTTTTTAATATTACATTCTCAGATGAGATCACATATTTTGCTATATCTGTACACCTAGCCCGTGGACCTTTTGATGTGCATCTGAGACTTGAACATACCTGAAAGCTTTTGTAGTTTAGTCACTGAAGGATAATATAGCCCTCTGGCAAAGATGGTGTTATTGTTTTAATCCCACTACCTTTTTAAAATCCATGTTTTGATACAGTCTACTGATAATGGGATACAACATATAGAAAATTATTATTTCTTGGTGATCTTTGTTTTAGTGACTCCAAGCCCCTACCTTCCAATAGTGTCTAGTAAAAATTATTCTCAAGTAGAAATGAATTAATCTTCCATCAGTTGCTCCTAATAAGTGAAGAAAACAAGTAGGAGCTCCCACTTTCTCAGTTCTATAAAAAGGCTGGGGGAGGGGGAGATAAGGGAACTTTTTGCAATATGGAGCCTCAAAGTAACATAAAACCACCATTTAAAAAAAGAAAAAAGAAAAAGAAAAGCATAGCTTAAAACAAACCATAAAGGATACTGAAATCATGTGAGGACATTCAGCCAAATGCCATCTTAAACACTATTTTAAGGAACAATATTTTGGTACTGAAATGTACATAAGGTCAGGACCTCCACAGGTACCTAGCAATTTCCTATGTTAAAAAGTCTGAACTTCAAAGCAATACCTTATATAGTGACGAAAGCACATGAAAAGGAGTATATAAAAGGAAACTGCCGTTAGCAAGTGTGTTATGAGTTTAAGAAATAAAGCCAGTAGCCTGAAGTGTAGCCAAAAATAAGTGGTCTCAAATACAAATCAAGTAAGATGGGTGCAAGATGTTCTTGATGCCTAATCACCTATAGCTTAGTGCTCCATCAACTACATAACATTAATATTCTATACTATAATTGCATTTTACCAGATTAGTAGATGATACTGGCGTGCTCTTTACTTGCAGGGCTAAGGAACAATTTGTCCATCATTTGTAGTTGAAAAGCAGTTCTGAGCATTCCTCACTATTGGCCAGTTTTCTTGTAGTTCCAGTTCAACAGTATCTGCAGAAAAAGAGTATTCCTACTACTGCTTCAGTGTAGTAACTGAAGAGCTGGGGCTCAGAATAAGCATTTGGATATAGAACATGTAGAAGTTATAATCTTTAAAGTTCAGGGTTTTTTGTTTTTGTTTTTTTCCCTCTGAACTTTAAAAAGCAAATTCTCATCCTACTGCTGTAGATTACATTCTGTTTTCCTTGGTCTTGTATAACTCTTAACTCTAAGCCAGAGCATTCCAAATTACTGGCCATGGTAAGTGCATGAATTGCTAAATATATAAAAAAATTCCCTTCTCACTTCTATGGGTGGTATGTGTCTTCCTCAATCTTGGGTCCTCTACCAGAGGCCTGGGAGTCTGAGGGTTCTGCACAGTATCTTAGCTATTCCTAGCACTGGACTCTTCTGGACAGAGAGCTCTGATGTTGTTCCTGGGATCTGTTGGAGCCACTCTCCCAGCTTAGGAGTCACAGCCCTGAGTGCTCCTACCACCATTAGGACCACTTTGGCCTTGACTTTCCACATCCTCTCTAGTTCTTCCTTCAGGCCCTGGTACTTTTCCAGCTTCTTATACTCCTTCTTCCTGATGTTGCTGTCTCTTGGCACTGATGCATTTATCACCACTGCTGTCTTCTGGTCCTTGTCTACTACCACGATGTCTGATTGATTGGCTGGTACCTGCCTGTCCGTCTGGATCTGGAAGTCCAGATAGGACTACAGGATTATATATATATATATATATATATATATATATATATATATTATATAATATATAATCCTAGTAAAATTTAATTTGTGATACTAGGTAAAATTTAGTACCTAAATTAATTTAGCAATATTGCTTCCATATTTTGTGGCATTTGTGACATCTATATTGCTTAATTGTTCTTGATGTCATCACTGCATCACCATTTGGGATGACTGGCTTCTGGGATGGACACAAACCATGAAACCTGGTGATCCATTGGGTTGCTGCTACAATATGGAGTTCAACCCTTGAAATCTAGGTCACTGAACCAAAGCCTGATTTGGACTTACCTACTGCATGAAATGGAGAGAAACAATTGTTATGCTACAGAGATTGATGTTCTTACACCTGGTTTTTGAGCAGAATTTGCTGGAAAATATTGTTTGAAAATTCATATCTATCAATCTGTATTGCAATATTGTCAATATTGCAGATTCATGTACTGACCTAGATCACAGCAGTTAGAAAGAAGAGTGGACCCACATGAAAGTCACTTTGCTGGAGTACTGAATCACTGACATTCATCAGAGATGCTAGATACAATACAGAATTTTCAGATCAGAGATCATGCTTTCTAAATAACATCTACATCACTTTTCTTTTTCTAAATCAGTGGATCCAAAATTCTGATATATTCTGATATCTGAACTTAAATATCAACCTCCTTTTGACAGTCCTAACCTTAACAAAAAGATTGGCAAATCATTTAATTTATGATGTAGTTAAGCTGTTTAAGCCAATTTTAAAATTTAAGCCAATTTTGTTCGTTATTGGCTCCTATCTCAGTACTGCAATTCAACTGGTTCATAGATTGCTCCCTTTTGTTACTAAACTACATGATACTGTTCACACAGAGAAGAAGGAAGCATGCCAACTGAAGTTTTCAACTGACAGTTTCATTTATGTTTTCTAATATTCTGTTCATACAAAAATGCATTGATGCAGCTGCTGTTGCTTGATGTTATTTTTAATCACATCAGCTTGGACTTTGATTGCATCATGTTAAAATATTTCTTTCAAAAAATACAATAGATTCAGGACAAAACCAGATATATTCAGTTCAACAACTACTCTTCAGGCAAGAAAGCTATTTATTTCCATTCTCTAAAGAAGGTCTTGAATAAGAGCTAAAAGGCCAGAAATGATTAAGACAAATGTTATTTAGTATAACATATTTCACACTATTAAAAAAAAAATGCATCTCTTTTTCTAGAACATGTAAACATGTTAACATTTTAAAAACAAACCGTCAAACAAAATACAATTTTAATATGCTTGCCCCAGAGAAACATTGCTGTGATGGTGTTATTTTTATAGATCATACCTCTTTTCAATGTTTGGTTTTACCAAATTAAATTTTGTTCTGAGATTAGGTTTTTTTGTTTTTTTGTTTGTTTACTTTATGTTATCTTTCAAACAAATTTAAGGCTTGCGTGATGAATTGGGCTTTGAATTGATTTCATTTCTCATGCAACATTGAAAGTTACATAGCATTTTTATGCAATATAAATAATTAGATAGGTGGAAGGATTGTGGAGAGAAAAATTACGTAATTATGTATAATTTGGCTTTCTGTATGGCAGGTCCCATATTATAGAATAAATTGCCACTGGGGTTGATGCAAGGTCCTTTTTTCCTATACTTTAAGAGGTAACTTAGCATGTATTCTTTTTTTCAGGCCTTTTCATGTCTTTGTTTAATCCTTTGCATCTTGTGTTCATGATAATGATGATGACGACCTTATAAACTGCTCAGCGCAGTACAAGAGTAGACAGCATAGCAAGAAGTAAATAAAATGAATATTCCAATTCAGTTATCTCTGAACTGGCCTGAGTTACTTTGTTTAAACAGTAGCTGATTGCATTCTACACAATAACCGAAAGAAAACACTAAATGTTTCACAATACTAAAAATACCCTTCCACAACTTGGTGTCCTCTAGAGGTGTTGGAAGTATAATTCTGAAGGTTGTTCTCATAAAATAGTATGCATGCTCAGATCACCCTAATTAAATTCATGAAATTTGTATAAACATATGTATTTAAAAAAAAAAAAGACTTGCAGAGGTAATTAGAAGTTATATGCAAAAAAATTGTGCTTCAAATGGTAGTGGAGTGTCCTTGCTCGATGGCCATCTATCAGAGATAGTTAGTGGATTCTTGTACTGAAGTTGTGCTGGAGAAGGTGCCTTGTAAAGTACTTTCCAACTCCTATACAGGTAGAGCTCATTTAGCTAAAATTCACAGCTACAACAGTGATAAAAAAGTAACTTTGCAACCAGTCCTCACATTACCACCTTCATAGGTCTGTGAAGTAAAGCAAAGCTGAAGTAAGATCATAAGCACAGTTGCAGTTGCACTTTGCAACTGCTTCACTTAATGACTGAGTTGCAGGTCCCAGTTATGGTTGCTAAATGAGGACTACCTGTATTTTATGATTCTATGAAATACTGATATTTAATTGCCTTAATTGTACCATCAAATATTTTTCAGGTCAATCATATAGATATATCAGTAAAAGTGGAATCTAGAAGTTGAAAATAGTAGGCTTACTCCAAACTGTCTGTTGCATTGAATGAATAGCAGAGTTTCTACACACTGGCAAAGAATGTGAACAATTTTGCTAGCAAAAAAAGGTCTCTGCCTGGAACAGATGTCTTGAAAATAGGCAAAAAACATGGACAAGATTAGTTGTGTGCTTGCTTAAGTCATGATTCCCTGTATAAATGCCCTTCAGTATTGAACAATACAGGACTGAAAGTGAAATCGTATTTTGTAAGTATGGTCCACAGTGAAGATCCAAGTATCAGTGCAATAATCCATCATTCATAACAATTGATTTTAAACTGTAGTTTCTTATTTTTTCCCTGCTGGGTCCAAAGTGAGAGAAAATGTGGCATGAAAACACTAAACACAAAATAAAACAGCTTCATGTCTTGAAAAACAGCAAAGCACACTTTCACTATGGCTCTAGGTGTCATGTTGTAATAAAAACTATTCTCTTCTAGTTTTAAGGTTATTACTTAAAACCTGCACTGAGTTGGCTACAGTCAGACACCTTTACACTCTGATCACCTCTTGACTCCAGTAGCAATACAAATTATTAGAATTAGGAATTGAAAGAAAGGACTTACAGAAACATTTTGAGAATGCACTTGTAGGATAATATTGCTTTTTCTTCAAATATTCTTCCTGAGGATTAAGAATATCTTAGGCTTTATTTGGTAGGTATATTCCTTCCTTCCTGAATGCAGTGACTGTATTGAGTTTGTCATAAAGATTACACTTTTTAAGATATATTGAAACTGGTAAAAACGTTTGTTAGCTAGTTCTAAGTAAGTTCAGGCTTTAATAGAAGCAAAGGGATCCATACATATAAGAATGTGCTATTTAAGAAAGTTGTGGTATGAAAAATGAAGTCTTATAGTTGGACTTGAAGAAAATATCAATATAAGGAAAAACGAAGGCCTTAAAGAAGGAAGGGAGATTATATAAAAAATGGTTCAGGTTTTTATTATCAACAAAATCCAGAACTTTCAAAGCATCAAGGCAATATTTTTACCCTAACATTATGAGAAATCAAAATTTATTCTTAAATATGTCTGAGAAGATAAGCATACATGGCTCCATTCAATATTTCATAAGTGGACATCTGTTGGTGCATACCCTTTGGGTTGGCTTTCTTTTACTAGGCTGAGGGCATGGGGAAGATGAGGCATGCTAGCCTGACTGCCTATGGCCAACAGTACTTCCTTGAAAAGTGTCAGGGTGTGTCTAAGTCTGGTCACTGTTATGCTAGTTAAATAGCTGGCTGGGGCACCGGTGTGGGTGCCTGTGGGAAAAGTCTGTGTTGGTCATTCTGCCTATGGCAGCAGGCCTGAGGGCAGGGAATTCAGCACTTCCCCCTCAGGTTTCCTGGTAGAGTCAAGATTGTAAAAACTGTGTGCGCCTTTGCCAGGGGAGTGGGGATAATGTGCTGAGCCTAGACTCGAGATGAGGAATTTTCGGTGCTGGCTTTTCCAAGTGAAGATGCTGCTTTCAACTACCCTCCTTTTCCCTCACACATATCATCAACAAAACATTTCGCCATGTTTAGAGATATCAAAATAGCAGATGTTCTTCATTGCAGTGGTCTCTTTCAATTCTATGATTCTAAGCCATCCAGATTTTCCCCCTTTTCCTACACCATCTTTCATTTCTGAATTTTGGTTAAGCTCTGCCTTCTGCAAAAACAAATGTTTTTAAAATTTAAAAAAAAAAAAAAGGCACAATACAATAAACAAGTTCCTGAAATTTATCAATGAATGAGCCACCTTCATTTCAGGAAAAAACAACAACAACTTTCATTGCTTCTTTCCAAACTATATATGTTATATTTTTACCCAAAAATTTCAAACAAGTTTTGGAATTTAATACGGCCATTCCCTGGAGTATATCTGCTTTGGAAGGATATCTAACTGTATTTGCTATTCTGTTTTCCAGACAGCAGCTTGGCGAGGCTTTGAAAAGAGGATGTTAGCATTTTTAAAGCCTTTCTACCCTCCCCCCCTTTTTATTATATGAATCAGTGTTCTTGGAGAAGTCAAAGTTCAACCCTCCTGCTGAATTACAATGCCTTTCAGCATGATATTAGAGAGCAAGTCCCATTTTACTTTGTGATATGGAGCTTCACTTCAGCATTAATTCCATTCGGAAAGCAGCTGCACTTATAATAGATTCCTTTTAAGCAAAATGGAAAAGTATACATTTATCAAATAACTTTCTTTCAGTAGTGCTGCTACGGCCTTTATTGCATCAAAGTTGTCAGCAATCAGCCCATCTTTTTTGAATAGAGATGTGCCAAAATCTAGCATCTGACAATATATTGAATAAGCAATGAGAAAGCTCCAGAAGAGCATCTGTCTGTCTCTCTTTCTGTCTAACCTATTTTAATATTTATTTATTTATGCTCATATTACCTTGTTGTACCAAATAAAAACTGCTGGGTATTGATTTGCTCAACATGCATTTAAAGCATTACTCTTGCAATTAAAATCACACTTCAAAAGCATTTTGCCTTTATTGCTAAAAATGAGAAATGTTCTTGTTTGGGGTTGTTTTCTTTTTGGGGGGCAGGAGGGGCTGGGACACAATCACTGGTACAATCATTTGCAAAATAATATCTAGATTAGTGTCTTGTAGCAAAAGAGCAGTGGGATCTATTCCAGCCTTAATTTTGGTAGGCAGGTCACATAAGCAGGTCCTGTGATATTTGAACTATACTTTGAAAGTTAAAAACACTATTAGTGTTTTGTATGATTTGTGGGGTTTCAAAGCCAGATAATGGGGAAGGAGGTGTCAGTCTCCTAGCTTGCTTTGTAATGGTTGATTGGACTAAAAAGATGACAATTTCATGACAGACCCAACCATTGTATGTTAGTTGATGTGCCATGTGAAGACAGACATAGGCTATGTGCACTGGTAGTCCATGTTTTCTAGAAACTGTTCTACAATACCTTCATGATATAGACTTACAGTATTGTCTTGGTATTTACAGCAGTCATCTCTGAGTTAATGAGAATCTATTTAATTCCAAA
The DNA here is from genome assembly GCF_059951505.1 of Python bivittatus. Classification (NCBI taxonomy): domain Eukaryota; kingdom Metazoa; phylum Chordata; class Lepidosauria; order Squamata; family Pythonidae; genus Python; species Python bivittatus. The sequence goes on from NW_028277035.1 coordinate 17,622,098, forward strand.
AGCTATATATTAGCTTTCCCCAGTCAACCATGTTGACTAAATGAGAGTGAGACAGAGTTAATGGTCATTTAACTCTCTTTTCTAGCTACTGGTAGAAATAATATCCTAGACCAGTTGCGGGAGGGGGGGGAGGACAGAAAGGGGAACCACTCTAGGGCCTTTGTTTCTATGCCTACTTTTATAACTGTAACTTACAGAGTTTTAAAATGTAACTCAATCATTGTTGAGGTAATATAAAACAGTCTCTGTTACTGTTATATTGCTACATTGATGGTTGGATGACTAAAAAAAATGCTATAAGTCAGGGTTTCTCAATCTTGGCAGCTGTAAGTTATGTGGACTTCAACTCCCAGAATTCTGGCTGCCTGGGGAATTCCGGGAGTTGAAGTCCACATATCTTAAAGTTGACATGGCTGAGAAACACTGCTATAAGTCATAGTAAAGATCTGATTTTGCTCATTAGCTGTCATTTTAAGGAGTTTAAGGTGGGCAAGGTTGGTTTGTGAATAAGTGATAATCCTTCCATGCACTTTGAAACACAAATGTTATATTTCAGTTTTCAAAGAACATTACAGGAATCTGGTTAGCAAGTACAAACACTATTTGAAGGGGGAAAAACAGTATTTAAAAGTAGGAGATTATGTTCTTTGAAGGGGCTTGTTGTTCAGCATGTTTCTCAAGACACAGATCAACCAAGTACTGCCATTTTGACAATATAATTGTTTCCTGCCATAACATTTACCACAAATTGTGCTTATTCTCCAAATTTAATCCAGCATAAACCCATTGAGATCAGGAAAGTTTGCTTTTATTTGCTACAAGTGATTTTCTACCCATCCTGCCTGACAGCTAAATAGAAGCTTGATTGGAAAGCAGTTATTATATTGGGGAAAAATTGTGGAAAAACAACGTATTTTCAATCAATGGCAGGTGGATATAAATGGCAAGCAGTTCCATGCTACCATCTGCGTGTCTATAAACATAGGTCCAAGCATTTTAATTCTGACCACAGCGTTGTTATAATTTGGAGATGTCCTCAACTGCCTGTTTCACCAAAGTGTCAGTTGCATTGTGGTGCTTAAAATTTTTGCAAATGTAGTCAAGCCCAATTATCTTGTAACTAGACAGCTGAAAACCAATGTAGATTTAATGTTGAAAAGGATTAACAAAAGTGTATATCTGTACATACTCACATACCTATTATCAAACATTTGTGTATGTCTATTGAGAGCCCCTGTGATTTTGCATTATTTGATGAAGTTCCAGGCTCTTTCTAGGTTTCACTGGTAAGGCATTATTAGATAAAAAGCTAGTGTTTATGTTCTATTAAAATGAGTCAGGTCTATATTTCTTTTCACAGAAAAAGCTAAGATATTTTGAAATATCTCACAATCAGGAGGTGTAACTTGCCCTATTCCTTCCAGTATTTTAAAATAAACTTATTAAAACAACTGACAACTGAAGTAAGTGTCTGGGTGATCTCACTCATCTCATTGTCCTAAGGAAAGCTACATTTCATTCAATGAAGAACAGAGCACCTGCCTTGTCTACTGGTGCCTAGTGAATCACTTCCATCAGCAGATTAAGGCAAAGTGTTTAAACAGGGTACAGTGCCAAAATACTGCCACACATTAAGCAATGCTGGTGATTTTTAGTTTTTCGTAACGTTCGCTGAATTTTAATTGATTGGCCAGGAACAAATTAGATCTGCACAAACCTATGCTACTAGAAGAATAAAAAGACAAAGGCCTTTGAGGGAAAAAGAAATAAAGTGTTTTAACAAAATTTGATTAATTTTGATTTTAACATGCAATAACAACAATCTGCAAGATGCTTTCATCTTTCACAATTGTGGAGGACAAAAGAATGTTTATAATAGTAAATCATGAAAACAATGTTACATCTTTATATTGAGCAAGTTCCAGAGAGCTGTTATAGATCTAAAACTGAATTGACTGAGCTGTAATGTAATTGGGAAAGACAAATGGTGTAGCAAGACTCATTTGAAGCATGTTTAAGATTTTGCTTAAGACTCCAAAAATTATAATCTCAAAACAGCCCTATTGAGGTTTACCAGCTTTGACCCTACGTCAACCGAATGGGGATGGACAGTGGAGGCCCATGGGTCTCCTGTGGCCCACAGACTAACTTTTGTGGTTACAGAACCTTCAAGATCATGCTTGTTATGTACAAGAGTGCAAACTCTAATTGAACATTAACATTTTTGAGGCTGAATTTTGGTGGAGTGCTCCAGGGACATTCTGGGAGCTACAAAATAGGAGTTGAGAGTCATTAAGTAGTATGTGGGACAGTGGCTAACCATCCTGGTGTAAGAAAACACCAATGGCTCTTTTTAATATAGAAAAGCTATTTTGAGAGGGAACAATTCAGTCAGAGAAGGGAACAATGGTATGGATGGAATATTTTCTCCCTCAGTCTTCAGGTATGGGCAACTCTCCTCAGTTGGAGATCTCTTTTCATTGTCCTATTGCTAGGGCTGCATTTTTACATGTGGAGACACATGCATATATACACCTGCATTTTTATAGTTCCCTGAGACATACTTGTAGTAGGGGCTGCTTGAAAAAGAAAACCTTATTGATTTATTCCTATTTCCAGTGAATTTTCAGATCTGTTGCAGATCTCCATTATCTCTAGGGATATTGAGAAGTATGAGTGGGAGGATAAGGAAACGCAACTTCCGTAACATGAAGTGCAGCCTTTCCCAGTGAAGGGTATTCTCTGTCAAATGCGACAAATGGCCCAGAGAAAAACAACTTTCAGATGCACTGATATTTTATCCAAGTACAACACATTTCAGAAACATCTTTGCTTCTTTAAAGGCAGTCTAAAGCAGCTTGCAAGAGTCATATCCTTGGCTTTCTCTGAAAACTGTTTCTTCCTTGCTCACTTCTTTAGGCTATCAGAGATTGGAAAGGAAGGGAGATAAGGGAAGTTAAGGAGGGAGAATTGTGTTCAAGTTAACAGAACAAACTAGATCCAAGTAAATATTCTATTTCCCTTCCACCTCCCAATAAATGAATGAATGAATGAATGAATGAATGAATGAATGAATGAATGAATGATATGGGTATGTGATGGTTAATGGAGAATTTGGAGAAATTATTTTATTTTTCTATTGCTCCCACTTGCCCATTTTTGCACATTTCTATCTCTCTCTGTGTCTCTGAATGTGTTATACTACCACATACTTCCTCTTTATTTGCTGTGATATCTATTGAAGATATCAGGTCAATAATGGATAACATAAACGGGGATGCTTTGATGAACAAGGAGCCTGAGATTTCTATTTTGTTCTCCAGTACTGGCAACACAAAATGTTTAACTGGTTTTAGCATAGAGATTATATATTAGAATGTTTGTATGCTGCAAATGATTTCCTTGGCTGTTGTATGATCAGTTATTTTTCTGAGTTCTTTGGATGTTCTTCAGTTTGTTTTGTTTGAAGTTTTCTTAGCAGGCTCAGTGAATGATGGAATAAAGCATTTTATTTCTTTCTATGGGTCAGAAAGTTCACCTTTTGTTTTGTTGACCATCCTTTTATTTTGGAGTTCAAAGTAATATGCAATGCCATTTTCATGAAATGCAAGTGACTCCAAACTCTATCTGGTGAACTTTATACTTAGCAAACTGGCTACATTGCTGGACTATAATGATCCTTTCTTTTGAAGGAATCTTGACAAAGCACATATGGTTTCTATTTTTAGCTATTTTGTTATGAAAACTGTTTGATGGCAGATGATGATGATGATAATAATAATAATAAAAATTGATTAGTACATATCAGAGTACAAAAATGATTGATTGATTGATTGATTATGTGGCATCAAGTTGGTATTAACTCTTAGCAACCACACAGATTTTCTTCATAATGATCTGTCCCTAACCTGGTCTTTCAGGTCTTCCAACAGTGCACCCATTGCCACTGTAACTGAATACATCCAGCTTGCTGTTGGTCACTCTCTTCTCTTTCCTTCCAACTTTCCCAGCATTACAGCCTTCTTCAGAGGTTTCTAATGTCTTCTCATAATGAGTCTGAAGTAGAATAATTTGAACCAGGTCATTTATGCCTCTAGTGAGAATTCTGGATTGATTTGTTGGATGATCCATTTGTTTGCGTTCTTGGTTGTCCACAGTATTCTCAGTAGTTTTCTCAAACACCAAAGTTCAAAGACGTCAATACTCTTTCTAACCTGCTTCTTCAAAGTCCAAACTTTCACTTCTATAGAGTGCCACAGGGAATACCATCTCTTGCACTATTCTGCTCTTTGTAAGCATGGACACACCACAGCATCTGAATAACTTTCCCAAGCCCTTCATGGCTGCTCTACCAAGTGTTAGTCTGCGGTGTATTCCTTGACTGCTTCTTCTTTTACTTACTGTTAATGGTTGATCTATCAGTTGAGCTATCTTCTGCTTCAATATCTTCATTATCAACTGTTATTGTTCTATCTGTTATCATTAGTTTGGTCTTCTTTATATTTAACTTTAGTCCCATTTTTTTCACTGTGCTCCTTGACTTTTATAAGTAGACCTTGCAGATCCTTTGGATTTTTGTTTCTTATGTTCTGAATAATAAACAAAGTGCTCTTCTGACTGAAAGTTTCCAATCCCAGTCCATCTCAATTTGCTGATGTCTAAGACATCAATTTGTAGTCATTTCATTTAATTGTTTGCTGTATTGAGCTCTCTTGTGTTCATGCTTCTTATGTTCCATGTTCCTACTATAATTCAATCTTTGCAGCTTCAGATTTTCTTTTCCTGAATGGCAACTTCAGCAACTAGATGTCATAAAGGCTTTAATCTAGTGACATCATAAATGTCATTATTACTCCAAAAGACCCTCAGCTCTTCCCCAGTAGTATATTGAATGCCACCCAACCTGAGGGACTCTGGCACTATATTGTCAATCCTTTTATGTTTTCTATCCATGTGATTTTCTTCATAAAATTACAGGAGTGATTTACCATTGCCTTCTCCCATGCACTATGAACTGATGCATTTGCCATTGTCACTAAAGTGATAATCTGCCTCCAAGCATCTTCCTATATTGCTGCTGCACAATATAGGTGTCTGCTTGCTTTAGCTCAGTGTTGTCCAAACTTGGCCACTTTAAGATGAGTGGACTTCAACTCCCAGAATTTCCCAGCCAGCCATGGGAAGTTGAAGTCCACTGGGAGTTGAAGTCCACTCATCTTAAAGTGGCCAAGTTTGGACAACACTGCTTTAGCTGGACAGCAGGGATGACCTTCATGCCTTGGGTGACCCTGTTGGGAATATATACTCCTGGCATATATTCCCAACATCTTTGCTCATCCCTCCCAAGAACACCCCACCACCACCACCATGATGAGGCAGTGCAGCAGGACTTGGGGGGAGGGGAGTACAAAATACAAGACAGTAATAAGACCGTACATAACAAAATAGAGTAAAAAGCAAAATTAAATATTTATTAAATATTTGACAGTAATTGTTTTGAGCATTTGTGAGTTGTATTTAGCTAAAAAGTGTTTCCTTTTGGGAAACACACTGAAGTAGTATCTTTTTGTTTTTCAGACATGAGATTTCTGTATTGTCTGCTCCAACTTCATATCACAAACAATTAAAATTAAAAACTCTACTATGTAAACAAATAGCATGCTTGAAAATGATGAGTTTCAATTTGTTCCTTTTTCACAATGTATCACAATAGATATAGTAGCTAATTAACACTGCCATATTAACAGAAGACAATAAGAATACTTTTGTATTCTGAAAGTGACCTTTCCAGTCCCCTTCCATGTTTGAAGCAATGAAATTTTTAATAAGATAAAAAGATAAAAAGCTGATCACAGTAATCATACACTTCTGATTTCATCTGATAAGATTTTAAGGGGTCTTTGAACTCATTTGTTAATAGTGCTAATTATAGAAAGACCTCATCAAACCTAACCTAGCATTGTAGAACATTGCTATCTCTGAATAGTATCTTCAAATGCATAATTACAAGAATATACAGATGTTTACTATTGTATATCACCACCCAAAATACAACCTGCTTCATAGGTTAAATTTCATTAGCTGCGATTAGTATCCCATTGATTGATGTCTCTCACAGGTTCTTTTGAAGCTGTATCTAATTTGATTGACTCAGACTCAGAAGATCCACCAAAGCCCTGGATTCTGGATAGGTGTTTTTATATCTCCCTATAAGGTTAGGGAGTTGTTTTATTTTGAAGAAGAAAAAAAGCAAGATACAAAGTGAAATATGAAACTTACAAATCTATATGTGTTTTCTATTGCCTCTATCCTTATTCTATTCTATTACTATAATTTCTATATTACTATACTAATTACTATTACTATAACAATAACAATTACTATACTCCATTACTATTCAGTTTACTATTACAGTATTTCCTCTATGCTATACTCTATTGTATAACTATTCTATAACCATGATTTCTTCTTACAAACGCTTTTCTGCCTTAATTCCTCTCTCTGGAATCCATTCTCCTTTTTTCTTCTCTGATACTGGCCAGCATGTACAGTTCTTGCAACTTTCCACATTGTGCTTTATCCTTGCACTTTTCCTTGCTCTGCCTCTGTACTTCTTTTCCTCTGGACCATAAAATCTCTGTGAAGGAAAAAATGTCTTCTTTTATTCCATGAAGGGGAGGGCGGGGAGGGACTTATTTTATTTGGCTGCTCTTCTCTGTTTGCTGCTGCTGCTTTGCTACAGAGCTTCCAAACCATGTGCGTCTCCTCTCCTGTCTCCATCCCCAACTGTTTCAAGGCTGCAGGTTTTATAAGCAACTCTGCTGTGCTGAAACTGGGGGGAAGGCTCAAATAGGAGGGGTGGGAGGCAGCACAGGTGCCTGCAATTGTTCCTCAACAGCCTGCTCTTCCACAATGCCATATAATGTTTACTACAATAACACCACAGACTCCTGCTTGCAGAGATACATCAGTAACTCCATTTGCAGAAAACATTTGTTAGAAGCGTGCAGTATTCATAATAGCTGGTTTGTATCCAATTCAAAGTTTTGAAAAACATCTGACTTGTCCTGAATCCTTTAAATCAGAATATTTATATTTTTAATATAATTGGGAATGAAATTAGGAAGATATTAAAACAAACAAACAAAACAAAACAAACAAAAAACCTCTCATCCCTGTGGGTGGTCTGTGTCTTCCTCAATCTCGGGCCCTCTACCAGAGGCCTGGGAGTTTGAGGGTTCTGCGCAGTATCTCAGCTGTTCCTAGCACTGCACTCCTCTGAAAAGGGGGGTCTGATGTTGTTCCTGGGATCTGTTGGAGCCACTCTCCCAGCTTAGGAGTCACGGCCCCGAGTGCTCCTACCACCACTGGGACCACTTTGGCCTTGACTTTGCACATCCTCTCTATTCCCTCCTTCAGGCCCTGGTACTTCTCCAGCCTCTCATGCTCCTTCTTCCTGATGTTGCTGTCACTTGGCACTGCTACATCTGTCACTACTGCTGTTTCTGCCTACATCTTACAACCTGCCACTATGAGGCCACTCTGGACAGTCGGCACCGTAGGTCCTGTCTAGTGTGGCAGACCCCTGCTTCTATGGATCTGGTGCTTAGTGCCTGCTCCTGTGCTGCTATGATCAGTGTCTCAGTGCTGTCTTTTAGTCTTTCCAGCCATTGGTAAGATTTTCCAATGTCAGCCACCTCAGCTATATATTGATGTCTGGTTGATTGGCCAGTACCTGCCTGTGTATCTGGATCTGGAAGTCCCACAGGATCTTAGCATGTTATTCTCCACGATCTTCTGGCCACCCTTCTCCAGTCCAAATGACATCCCAGTGTCCTCACTGTAGATCCGTGTCAGGTGGATCAGCAAGTCAATGTCTCATTCACTCTGACCATATAGCTTGATGTCATCCATGTAGAGGAGGTGGCTATAGTGGCAATGCAGAACGCCATTGTTATTTCAAGGAGTTTAGGTGACTTATTTTGATTTCTCATGCACATGTTAAGAAAGTTCACTGAGTCATAATAATGTTCAGCTGGCTTTCCCCCCCCCCCCGCTTTTACTTAGAAGTTGGGGGGAGGGGGAAGAGAAAACTCTCAGGATTGTTTACATTAAGCACTAGCTTAGATATACAGTTCCCAGGCTCTTGGTTCACATGATGAGCAGGTGTAACATCTGGTCAAGGTCGGGCTCCCAGAGTCATGAGATTGCAGTGCCAGATTTTGATAAAAGCCCTGGCATTGCTCCTTGAGTCTTCGAGGGTGGACACGGGCTTTGGGACTAGAAGCTCTGTTATCTAAGCCATATTTGGGTCTCTCTGATGTTGCCTTACGGTAGCTCCCGAGAGTAGGGGAAGTTTTATCATCTTGCTTGGCATGTTATGCTTTTATACTATGCTTATGAATTTCTGTTTAATTCCATCTGCTAATTCTTATATTCCTGTTTATATCTGTTTGCTAGAGTTAACAAAAAAGCTTAATATCTCATTACCTACTGGTGGGTTCTTTGTCTCTGGATTTGAAAGAACTAAAAGAACCTTTTGCCTTTGACAACTGACAATGCAGTTGATGGCAGTTCCGCTCTTGAGCTTGTATCTGTATCCAGTCCTTGTGATTATCTGGCTGAGTGGTTCAAGCCTATACAGAACAGCATCAGGGACAGTGCATCACCTTGGTATATGCCACACTTGATGGCCACTTCTGTGAGCTGTCTCTTGAGTTGACTTCCTGCATTGTCTTCCAATTCCACTGAGTTTTTGAGGAAGGTCCTTAGTGTCTTGATGACTTTGTATAGCACCAGGCATTCATAGATCCATGAGTGTGGCACTAAGTTGTAGGCTTTCCTATAGTCAATCCAGGGTGTGCTCAGATTGGTCTGTCTAGATCTTGAGACTGGGGCGACTGCTCTATCTATGAGCAACTGGTGTTTTGAGCCTCTGGTGTTGTTCCCAATGCCCTTCTGAGCTGCGCTCATGTACTGGCCCATATGGTCTTGTAGCTTGGCAGCTAGGATGCCTGATAGAACTTTCCATGTTGTGGGGGGGCAGGTTATTGGCCGGTGGTTGGATGGTGATGTTCCCTTGTGGGGTCTTTTATGATCAGCACTGTCCTTCCTTGTGTTAGCCAGTCTGGGTGGGAGCCTGCTGCTAGCAGTTGGTTCATCTGTGCTGCTAAGCATTCATGCACTGCTGTTAGTTTCTTTAGCCAGTAGGTGTGAATCATGTCTGGGCCAGGTGCTGTCCAGCTCTTCATGTTCTTGACCCACTGTTGGATGTCTGCTACTGTGATGGTGATTGCTGTGGTCTGCTCTCAGGTCCTGCAGCCACTTTGCACTGGTATTATATGTCTTCTCTTTCTCCCATATGTTCTTCCAGCCCTGTTCAGTTTCTACCGTTGGTGGCTCTGCTGTTATTGTGTTGACGCACTGCAGTTGGGAGTATACCTTGGATGGTTCTTTGGAAAACAAGGCATTTATCTTCTTGGCCTCTGCTTCTCTAGTGTATCTCCTTAGCCTGGTAGCAAGTGCTGTGAGCCTTTTTTTTAGCAGCCTCTAGGGCTTTAGACAAGGTCAGGCCCTTGTATTTTTTCAGTAGCCGAGTCTTATCCTTAATCTCCACACCCTTCTGTAGTTCTACCAGCTGACTAACTTCTCTCTGAGCTGCCTTGATCTTAGCCTCTAACCTCATTTTCTGGGGTGGGGAGTTATCTACTGCTGTTGTTCTTGGTTGTGTAACCAAGCATTTCCAGGATTACAGCAGCTGTAGCCTATACCAGTTCATTGGTTTGAGTTATCATGGTAGTAGGGATTGCCATGAGGGCTCTATTGGTATCTTCTAGCATACTATCTGATGGTACTTCTCCACCAAGCCTTGGTAATTGGCCTCAAGGGTAGACTGTAGCTAGTTTATCCATGAACGTATGGATGATATCAACTTCTGTGCTCTGTCATGGAGGGTGGCAGTGACGTTCCAGCTTCAAGTGTTCTTAACAACAGCCAGTTGTTCTTTCAGGTCTTCTTGGCTCCAGAGTGTAATATGTAGTTGGTCTATCTCAAGTTGTGAGAGCAGCTTCCACTTCACTACGTTGAAACATTGGGTAACTAGCTGTTTCTCAGTTAGTGTGAATGTAGGTCTTCTGTCCATCCATAGTTCCCTCATATGTTTTATATATTGCCTCACATTCAGTTTACTAATAGAGGTGAATAATTCAGTCTACTGTTGTAGTAGCATTCCATCAGTTCCAAGTTCTCTTGTCTCATCCATAATCACTTGTTTATTTCCTCAGAAATTTGATATATATTTTTTTCTTAGATGTCCATTCTTTATTTTTACAAGTAGAAGGAATATAAAAGAATGTTACATGCTAGTATGCATAAAGCTCTCCTGTCAGTTTTCCCCACCCCCACCCCCACCTCCTAAGTTTCTATACATTTTAGGCAACATGAAAAATATACAGAAAAAAGAACGGAAACGTATCTAGGACTATTAATTGTAAAGGCACAGATATAAAATTGTAATTAGAATACTGAGAGGAATAGAAAGAAAAGGGAGAAAAACGCATGTGCTAAAATAAAATTCAAAAATGTTCCAGATTTGAAAGGTCTTCAAAAAAGTGAATCAAATTCTTTACATGCAAAACCTGTTGTGTTTTCCATTTATTTAATGTTGCATCTTTAAAATAAGTAAATATTTACAAAATGTGTTAAAATATTCTGTCAGCAAGAAGAAGGAAACCACTTTCTCTTTGCACTGAACTAGCTGGTGAATCACACTGCTAAGAATTTTGTTCAAAACTGAGGCTTTGAATTTTTAACAAGACCCTGCATAAAGCTATCTTTTGAAATGCTGTTTCTACAATCTAGCATTTTTTATTAGAAGTAATATTTGAATTGAACATACTTACCTTCCTCTGCCAAGGAGTACCTAAAATGATCCTTGGAAGGAACTGCCCCACACAGTTAACAAAAAGGTTGCCAATTTAGGATAGCAAAATTTGGTCAATAGGTCATTGGCATTACTAGCCCAGAAGAAATAGGATGAAACAGTCTTTTAGAGCCTGTATTGAATTTGTAAGGAATATTTTCCAAATGTGGAATCAGACCAATAGAGATAGAATGAGAACCTGAATTCAGTGAAATAATCACAAATAATGATTAAATATATCTGTTTATGACCAAGGGTTTGAATCAATACTATATCATGATAAACAAGGTTTTGACTTGCAGGAAAACCAACATATGACCAACTGTGCATGAAAGTCTTCCTTAGTACAGACCTTGGAATTGCCCACATGGGACCTGAAACTATAATAAGAACAAGTTGTCCTTGCTGCTTGCATGGTGAGCAGAACCATTTTTGTAGTGTCTTGAATAGGTATAGAAACAGAGCAGAATGGACTGTTTAGAGTTCACTGAACATCTGCTACATTTGGTGGAAGGGAATATAACTGGATGAAATGTGTTGGAGGTTCAGTAAGAACAAACATTGACCATTCCCTTTAGCATTTTTCTATCGTATTGACATTTTAGGACAAGAAAGCATCTAAAAGCATCACAGTGTTTACTCTGTCTTTGGCTGAAAGGCATGCCAGCAGACTTGGCTCATGAAAATGACAAAAAGCTAATTTTCAATATTGGAAAGCCTATTAGGGCTCAAGACAGGACCAGTGTCCAAAGCATGTTGGATCAGACTAAACATGAATACACGACTTACCTGCCAAAAGGAACTGTTCAATAATCTTAATCAGACCTAGTTTGGATTTGTGCAATTGTGTGGATCATAATATCAGTGGCAACAAACTGACCAAGGACCTCTATTTCATTTTTCTCTATGCAAAAAGTAGACTTTTTAGTGACACACTGTATATTCCTTCAGTGGATATATGTAGTGTATGTGATCTGCGGCAAAAAGGTGGAGGTCACTGATGAAGAAAGGAGGTGAATTATAGTTTCATGTGGTGTCATTTGGGAATAGACTAGCTGCCACTTTTGCATAAATGAACTCTGGAAGAGAATGTGATATCTTTGGTGTGCAGCCACCATAATTTGTTGCATAGACAAAAATCAAATCCTCAATTCATTTGTATTCAAGTCTGCCCCTCACCAGAAAGCTGAATCTCTCCTAATTTGCAATTAAAAACAAACAAACAAACAAAAAAACCCTGTCTCAATTCCTCTTTTCTCAATCAGACTTAGCAAGGTATCATTGATGGCATAGGTATTTTCTATACAGGAAGAAAACATATGTACTGGACGTGTCACACATCAAGGTGGCAAAGATACATAATGTACTTCTGTCTGATGGAATGAGGCTGTCCATAGTATTTAGGAGGGCATGGGTCATGATGGTATTACATACAAACTGCTGTAGCCAAAACCTGGCTCACTTAAAGCAACCAAATCACTTTGAAGATACAACATAAATTTTGAGTCCCACATTTATTAAAACTTCCTTAATGATACATCTCATTATAGTAATTTGTACAGATTTGCAAGGTGATGGTGGTGGGTTCCCCCCCCCCCCCGCCCCTCAGAGGTGAGAATAATTATTTGAGGAAAAAAAGAAATTCTTCCTTTAGTACTGAATCCATCATTACTAATGAAAATTTTAATGGTTTGTTAGTATACCAACTCAACTCACAGCGACAGATCCTGCCATTAGAAAGCAACCTTTTCATTCAATATAATGCAACAGAGTATGATTTAGTCATATGTAATTAGGATGCAAGATAGAGATGCCAAATTATCTTGGCCTTGAAGAATAAATTTGATCGATTCAAGATTGAAGCTGTTAAAGTAGTAACATAGCACAACCTGCCTCTCTGCATCAAATATTTTAATAAATAACTACAGTTATTGCACTGAAGCTGTAAAGAGAAGTGTTAAATATCAGGAGGTTCAGATATTGCAGTCAGTTATATAATAGGTCATCTGAGTTTTCCTAGCTCCCATGAACATTTCTTCTCAGATAGGAATATTTGCTTAGCCCAATATTTTGTTCTTTCTAAAGAAGAGATTCTAGGTATCTCTCCATCTATATCTATCTATCTATCTATCTATCTATCTATCTATCTATCTATCTATCTATCTATCTATCTATCTATCTAATCTATTTCAGGAAAAGTGTCAACATGCCACTGTTAAATTAATACAATATCTCTTTTGTAATGATAGCCACATCCAGTTCTCCCCTAACCTAGCTCCACTGCTCAGGTTGCCAAAGCAATTGGCACTGCTCTTTTGAAGCTTACTGAGCAACCACAGTAATTAAGTATTTGGAAGCAGCCTGTCAGGCAAGGTTGCCAAAGCTTCCAAAGATTAGGGTACTTAGATCCCAATTCTACTTAGAACATACTTAAGATGCAGGAAAGCCAAACTGCTGTCGCCATTTTTCATATGTTAATACACACAAGCATGCATGCATACATACATACATACATACATAATATGCATACACATGCACAAATAAATTTAATTTATTTTTGTGTGTAATCAGTAGTGATTTTTCAAGAATCCTGGTCGGAGGTTTATGTTTCAGAGGTTAGACATATTTGTATCAAAGAAGAATCCTTTACTAGGAACTTTGCCCTCCCCAGATTGAAAGCCCTTTCAAGAGCCATTAAAAACATAACTGAGTTCTTGAGTTATCTTGGGGATCTGCAATTCAGTGTATCAAGTGCTGGGAAGGACAGAACTTTCCTCCCTCTTCATACTGCTTCTTTTAAGAAGGATCTATTGAATCTCTAAGGCATTTCTTAAAATCTGTCTTCCACTAGGGAACTAAGGATATGTGGATCATGGTAACTCTGATCCATGCCACCATGGCATGTGTTCAATGTTTTAAAATGTCTCTATTACTGTTGTCTAATATGTGCATGCATGAACACCACTAGCCTTGTTGTATATTTATTTCTAGGCAAATGTTTTCCAAACATGCATCAGTTCTGCACACAGCTTTCCCAAACAATTTCTCAAATGTATTATAATTTTTGAACTGTGAAATATTTCAAGTCTGACACTAGCAGATTCTCTTTTGATGGATTGTGGCATTTGGCTTGAAAATGACAAATTACTTTTACATCTCTATCTGAGGCAAGGTTTGTTCCCAATTGTTCATCAGCTACCTGAACTTGTATCCAGCTTAAAATGGAAATATACCAGTCTTAGCTAAATCCAAGCAGGCAATAGAGGAAAACATGGGTCAACATCCAGTAGGAGAAGAGAAGAGAAGAGAAGAGAAGAGAAGAGAAGAGAAGAGAAGAGAAGAGAAGAGAAGAGAAGAGAAGAGAAGAGAAGAGAAGAGAAGAGAAACAAGATGGGCTAAACAACAGCAAGCTGAAACAAAAAGGTGTGCTTATTGCTTAAATCATGCTTTCTTCTGCAAACTCAAGGCTATGCACTCAGATTCTCCCTACAAGAACCGTCAGAGGGAAATTAGATGGAGTGGCTGAAAATCATTCAGTGAGCTCCATGATCAAGGGAAGACTTGAACCTAGATCTTCTTAATTTACATCAGACAGCATAACTACTCAGCCATATGTTAAAGCTATCATTTCAGTTCTTTGCCTGGCTATTGCTGGTTTCTTCCTTCTATCATTGGTGCTCTTCAGACTCAACTTCGTTTTCAGAATTGGAAGGACAAACTTCCTGTATCCCAAAAGTATTACTTCAAACTAATTTCTTCAAGAGCCAAAGAGTTTCAGGGTCCTAGTCTCAGATGCAATTTGCTTCTCTTAATTTAACTCCGCAAACTGATTTAAGGTATATTTATAACACAAATATAAAATGCATATGTACATTGAATATACACATATTTTGCTGTTCCTCAGTGATGGTGGAGAACATGACTCTTGAAAATGTATGAAAGACTGGACTTTTTGACCTTTTCTTTCTTTTTGTTGCAGAAAGGTCCTGAGTGCTCAGCACTTCCTGGAGGGACCATATGAGATGTAACTTTGTTAATAATAAAGTCAGTGGAGGAAATTCTGAACAGAAGCAGTCTCTGCCAAAACAGCAACAACCGTGTGGCTCTAAATGCAAAGAACATTTTTACAGTGAAGAGAAAGAAAAAGCGAAGTGACCCAATGGTTTGTTAATATTTTCAAAAGAAAGCACTATCCCCTATTGTCATTGAATTTATATATATTGATATGTGTAAAACCTTGGACATAAACCTATAGAGCAGAAATCCCCTTGCAGAGTGGAAAATAAAATAGATTACATTGATACCAACCCACACATCCTTAATTTCCATTTACTGATTCTGGTACTACCACTTGCCACTACTACTCTATCACTGTGACTTTGTTGTTGTTATTATTGCTGTTATTTGTTTTTTTTAATCTACACTTCACATGCACATTTTGTTGTAATTTTAGGTTGTATCTTTTCCTCTTTAAAAGCTTGCTGATATAAGTAGGTGAATGCATGCTCTCCAGACTAAATCTGAGCCAAATTGTCAGATGTACAATTCCATAATCAATTCAGTATGAAACCAGAGGGAAGTCAGAGTAGAATACAGGACTGAATTTAACAATAAAATAAAATAAAATAAAATAAAATAAAATAAAATAAAATAAAATAAAATAAAATAAAATAAAATAAAATAAAATAAAATAAAATAAAATAAAATAAAATAATTGAATCTATGCACACCTTCAAAGATTCTCAGTAAATTTCCTGGAAACTCACAACTGCCAGTTTTTATTACCTTTATGCTTGTCGGGTGAAACTCTATGTATCTTTTTCTTGTGTATCTTTTTTAACAATGAGAAAGGACAAATTACATTTTTGGAGCTTTCCTAGGAGTCATTATGTACTTATTATGAAAGTGCCATTGAAGTTCTGTGGTTTTATTGTGGGCAGTAGGGGACATAAAGTATGTTCTAAAATGTTGCTTTAAAAGCATATTAAAAATAGTGTTCTGACACATCCTTGTACATTGAGGACTTATATTAAGCATTTATAGCAGCCACAAATTCATAGTATGGTTTTGATGCAGTAATAAAAACAGAAAGAAATTGGGTCCAACTGTGATTTTACAACTGGAACAAAGGGTTGAAAGTTTAAAACTTATCTCCAAATTCTCTTTGTTTCACATTTTCAGTTAAGCTGCATATCAACTGGATGAAACCCTTTACATGACAAAAGACATTTGCAAATTAGGGCCTTCAGTTATGTCAAAAAGACAAGTAATTTGAATAGAACATAATCACCTAGGGTCAACATTTCTTCATAGTTACTATCCTGATATTAAAGGAGTTCATAAATGCCAATTCATTTATAATTTGCTCTTTTACATTTATTAAGATAGAGAAGTCCTGCCATTCTTTCAGCATTATACTTATACTGCAAAATATCAGCAACCAATTGCATTTAAGAATACAGTCAAGATTTCAGTGGACATCATACATTTAACCCAGACTTCAAGAATGATAGGAACACCCCTTTTCACTAAAGGCTATCTCAAATAAAAATGTTGCCTTGAGTGTCCTCATGAATGTTATGCACAAATATTATGCTTAGATATAAAGGTAAGGCCTTAATTCAAATATCTTACTTGCAAACACGCTATAACTATACAGTAGTTTAGCATGATGTGTGATCCTGGCCAAATCTAAAAGAGCTACGAATTATATTTCAAATCTCTTTAGGAGTTGCCTGCCTGTTGCAATGTGTGTTCGGCAAAGCAGTACTGTATATAGCCAAACCTAAGCAGGACAAATAGCTAGCATTCTGAACCTCCTACCCATAATCCTGGATAAGATTAGATAGATTTGGGAATGTGTGTTTTGTTTATTATAAAGGTAAAATTCTTCCAAAGGATTAGCAGGAGTGAGAAACTTGTGGCCTTCTCGATGTTACTGAGATATACTGCTGAGGATCCCTCTTCATTAGCCATGTTGTCTGGAACTCTTGCACACTATAATTTTTGGACTTTCAAAGACAAACACTCAGAAACTTCATCATAGCTGAAGTGCCTTCCTTAGCCTAACTTTACAGTGACTAAATTTGTCCTTCATGGTCAAGGGATTCTGGCTTCTTTTAAAATCCCTTGATGATGTGTAGGCTAGGAAGAATAAAGCTAAATAACAATGGGCCAGAGTAGGACTAATGTTCTACCCTAAAAACAAGGAGATTAATATATTTGTATCTAAACCACTCATTGCAGTCTTTGAGTAGTGTCCAAAAGTCAAATATATTAAAACAGCAAATCCAACAGTTAAGTTACTAACTGCTACTTCAAAATTTCAGAATCCACTATGTTCATAGGAGATTTTCTTTTTTCTTTTCTTTTCTTTTCTTTTCTTTTCTTTTCTTTTCTTTTCTTTTCTTTTCTTTTCTTTTCTTTTCTTTTCTTCCTTCTTTTTTTGCATGCTCTGTAATATATATCCCAAACTGACAGCTGTTTCTTTTTGGATGTGCAAACAGTATAATGTCACTTCCTTGTAGGAGCAATTTGCAGTTATCCTAGCAATCTTAAAGTTGCTGAAAATCCCATGGGTCTGTTTCATCACTGGAAACATGTTTGCAGTATACATTTGGTACCAGTCAAATTCAGTACTGGTACCTATAGCTGAGAATACAAACAAACAGTTTAAAAGAGTTTTCAGAAGCAGGAGTCTTTTCCATCAGATGATCTAAGTTAAATTTTCTTACTTCTCAAAACGCTTTGAGGGAAAATAAAAAGCTTCCATTCATATATCATGTTCTCCTCTACACACACACACACACACACACACACATGCAAACATTACACGCAAACACGATTTTGTGCTTCATACATTTTCATTGTTCAACAGAATTTCTTTTGAACTTCTACATTCCTATCAAAAACTTCTATGCAATAGACTGCAGTGTAACTTAAAATATTTTTGTGGGCAATTCATTGACTGTTAATTGTATACCAAGAGACCCATTTTCCCCCAATGCCAGCTTGTATTGCACTATTGAGGCATGAGAACTAGAATCCAAAGTATTATCTCTGTTATCTGAACTGGCTTCCTGAAACATCAACAGGCACAGGGTGCTTTTTAAGTACTTCTCATTGTGTTCTGCTCTGCTGCGCCAGTTCAAAATGGCTTTCTGTCTTGCTCCACTGGTTTCATGGAGGTGGGGATTGATCTGTGAATCTCTTGCATGATATGTTTGAAATATTTATCTGAGGTTGAGCTGTCAGGAGGTGTCCAACTCACTCATTACGAGGCAGCAGAGGGAGGCAGTGCTGTCAGAAAGTTACCATTTTCACAAGATATAGCTCTGTTTTGATTTTTGTGGACAGCAGCTTCTGTGCTTTGTTAGCCTTTGTTCTGGAAAAGCAGGAGCTTAATTGAAACAGTCAAAATGTTAATGTAATGGTGAGTTATAGAGTAATGTAAAGTACTTGATTATCTTGACTACTTTTTTTTTTCCCCCACTCATCTTTTCTACCCATTTTCTCTGGAGTTATCATTCCTGCTCCCTGTCCACCATTTCCAATTTTGTCAACTTCAGTGGCCAAATGCCAATTGTTACCAAGGCCAAATTGTCTATCATTGTTTCAATCACAGCACTCCACTGATTTGTGTAGGACTGAGGTTGGGGTCGGGGTAGGGGTGGGGGAAAAACAGTGTCTACAATAATATAGGCTGAGAAGAATTGTTCCAGTAATACCCTGTGCACAGCAAACACTTTATTTACATTTTTTTTGTCTTCAGGTGGTTCTACCATTGGTTACTTAATAGGTAATAAAATGTCAAACAAAATAAGGGAGCTCAATTTCTGGTTTTATCCTCCAATTCTCTTCTGTTTCTTTCTCTGGAACTGAACACTGCAATCCATTCAGCATGCACACAAGTTTTAAAATACCAAAGCCTAGTTGCTTCATTATATGCATAAACAGACAAGTATTTCATGCATTTTATAAAGTGCCTAAATTTATCATTCTATTTTTATAGTATTTTTATGAAACATTACAATTAAAAAGATAAAAGCTAATAAAACAAAAAGAAAAAGAAAAAAACAGAAAGTGCAGAAAAGAAAAAAATGGAAAAATAGAAAAGAAAGGAAAAAAATAATATAGTATAGAAAAAGAATATATATATATATATATATATATATGATTTCACCCTTCATCAGAAATATAAACAATTTTAGTAACTTATCACCTCTTAAATTGCAGCACATGATCTCTTCTTCCCATGTCTCATCTCTTATCTATAAATAAATCCTTAAAGCATCATTGTTCAGTCATCATCAGCAAAAGTCCATTAAGGGTTACCAGAGATAACAACATATCTGTTTTTACCTTGATCAAATAAACCAACTTTATATTCTTTCCTTTTACTTTTCACAATCTTGATCTGCAAATAATGTCCTAGAAGTTTATTTCTTTTCATTTTTTCTTAGTTCCTTCTCACAAAATTCTTCAAAGCTTTAATAAGTCTCTTTTGTAAATCCAATTTAGGAAAATTATCCAGGTCACTCTCTTGGTTTGTTATTTCTATGTCCCTTTTAATTATTCAGACATCAGCCACTTTCATTTGTATATATAGTATAGCATCTTTTTCCATATCATTCTTGTAGCCTGTCATTTTTAAATCCACTTTCAGATCAATCTCATTCTTGTCTGGTATGACTTGTTCCTCTTCCATAATATTTTTTAAACACAGTCTATCTATAATAGCAGATGCTCCAAAAATTAACTTCTAGGTCCATTGTTCACAAATAACCTTCAATATGTCCAATGTTAAAGTATTTTTCTGTATTAGTAAGTCAAATTTAAATGTTCTTCTCCTTTGATTGTAATCTTTCATTCCTTCTAGTTCCCTCTAGTATCCAACCTTCAAAGTCCCATCCTAGCATGTTTTTTTTTTTAAAGAATTCAACAAAGGCATGTTTCCATGGGAAGAATTCTAGTAATTAATTCCAAACTCTTATTTCAAATCCATCTGGACTCTCAGTCTGTTTGTAACTTTTCAAAATCAAAGTTCTAATCACCCTTTTGCTGTTTATTATTTTTTAAAAATCCTTAAACTTGTATTTAAAATTTCTTTCACTAAGGATTGAAGGAAACTCACCCAGTATTTTCAGATTTGTCAATCCAAAGGTTCCTAACAGCTAAAAAGCACTTCACAATTTCCAAAAGTGATTAGAAAAGGAAGTATGAGAACCCAGGGTCATTAAAGGTGCCGATCATGGTTTGAGGAAAATGGCTATTCCCTCATCTCCCAGAACACTTGTGGGTGATCTCAAGTCCACTCCTTGTCCAGAGAGGAATTACAAAGAGGTAGTCTACTTGCCAGCTCTTCATTCTGCCACAGACGCTTTTCCTTTCCTCCACTTTTAGCGGAACCGTCTTCAGTTCACCATTCCTTCCCCGGAAGTCCAAAGTTCTCTAAACTGTCATTCTTAATTATGTGTAGCTCTGTGTTTGTAACTGTGTACACATATTTCAAACAACAAGACTGTTGAAACATTAATTGACTGTCGTGTGATGTAGAATATTATCTTTTGGTCAAATTACTGTATGTTGATGCATGACCCAACTCTCAGCTTATTGCAAGGAATTCTTTTGGGACTGTGCAAAATGAATGAATGAATGAATGAATGAATGAATGAATGAATGAATGAATGAAAAGAATCCTTTCTGCCCTTTGAAATTGCAGCTCTTATTTTGTTTTGATTAAGATACTGATGATTGCTAGTTATTATGAGATAACATAAAATTGACACAGGTATATTTTGAAATGACCTGATTCAAATGATGACACAAGAGCCTGCTTTGTGGCTGAGCAAGATGATTTACATTGTATTCATTTGTAGATACTTTCTTCATTGTGCAAGGAAGGTTTTTTTTTTTTTAATTAAATAAATAAAAGTATTTTGATAATAAAAAAAAAGCATTTTGATAATTTTCTCTTTGATAGTTAACAACAACAACAACAACAAACTTTAGACAAATAAGAGTGATATAAATTAAAAGCATGGCGTTCTACTGTTGTGGCCTTTTCTACCCTTACTCAAAGTTATAGTGTGGCAAAATAAGATTCTGAAAAGCAAGCAGAAAAGGACCAAAAAGTGTGCTATAAAAACTGAGCTGAAAGAATCTAAAATAAAATCTCATCAGAACAATTCATATGGTGATCTGTGTCTAACTGTTGGTGTTACCCATTCTACCTCCAGTAACTGGTACAGCTCATTGGACCTTCCATGTTACCAGGGTCAAAGATGGTAAAGTCTTGCAAAGAGATTATAGTGTTGTTGATATGGTCACTAACATACCTACAGCTGAAGGAAGAACTAGAAGGAAGAAAGCACACAGGCATCTGGATCCTCTTTTTCTTACCTGGCCACAACTTTCTTAGCCTGACTGACCATGTTGCTGAGCTTCCAAACCTACAGTAAATAGTAATTAGAAAAGACATTCCAGTGAAACTCAGGAAGGTCACCCCTAATACACTGTGTTTGGCTCAAAACATCAGATGGGTTAAAAGGGGATAGCTTTGTATATCCCCAAATATTAAACATACTATATATTAAACAAATTGGGGAAAAAAACACATAATCAATAAAGTACTTGAAGCCAAAATCAATAGAATAGTTTATTAAATAGAATTCAACAGAATATGACAAAACAAAACAAAACAAAACAATGGAATTGTGATAGCAATTTGAGTGTGTGAGAGGGGTGGTGATTAAATCTGAAATATAAACAAACAAACAAACAAACCCAAGGGATCTCAAGAATCCTCAAATCAGATTAAGTTCTCATTATTGAAATGGAGTCAAGGTAAAGACAGTGTGTCAAATATGACCATGAGCACAGTGAACACCAAATCTCTCATATAGTATCTTGCCTATACAATCTTGCCACAATTTAGGCTGAAGCTAAAATCCATCCAGAGCTATTCAGAAAGCAGACAAAACAATCTTTTTAGACTAGGAACTGGAAACTGCTGATAGTTCTTTATGCCCCCAACAAGCTGTGGACTACCATATCTAAGAAAAAGTAATCCAGATGACAACTAGATGGCACCAAAAAGGCAGCATTTTCAGTATCTATTTGCGGTGAACTAGGATTTCTTTGGCGGCACAGATGTGTAAGCCCCAGGCAGACCCATGTTCCAGCAAGGACTCTCCTCCATCGAATCTCACCCATACAAACAATGTTTGCTTACTGGAAAAGACTCTTGTCTCTTGGGCAGCTTTTTAAATTAGGAGAGACCTTGGGATACGGATAGTTGTGTCGCTTCTTGCTCACCACCCTCAGGGTACCAAGTCCACTTGTTCTAATACGAATGCAGCTCTCTCCTGGCAAAACAGAGGGAAAATTCAAAGTTGTTGAAAATGAAGACTAGCTGAGTTCTCTAGGTTTGCCTCACTTTATTGTAAGGTACTGTTACAGTCACGGTGGAGAACATTTTTGCTTTCATAACAGGTACCACAAGGGAAACAATTGTGTTTAAGTGAGAGCTCTCCAAAGCTAATCATTGTTGAGATTGGAATGCAGATTGACACAGATTTTAATAGAATAGATTATTCACAGACAGGGAGCATTAAAAGACTCTCTTGGATTGCTCTTAAGGTCATTTTTCTTTCTTCTGCTGAATTTTAACTTCCAGTTTAATTAGTTCTTCTATAGTGATCAGTCCAGAAGGAGACTTATGGATACCTATCTGTGTATGTAATTTATCAAACTCAGCAGTTACCAGCAGCATAAAATTAAGGAGGCAAGATGTTATATATGTAATTATATAGTTTAGGTAAGGTTATTTGTTGTTACCAGGAAAGACAACTTGAGGATTTGTGGAGTCTTGTTTAATAGTCCAATCTGCTTGAAGTCTTGGAATAAGGTGCACTGTAAATCCGTTTTTCTCCTCCAAGGGCTGATCATTCAATTAATTGCATATGGCAGAAGAATGCAGTAGTTTTAATTCTGTAAGAGAGGCAGTACACAGTTTTTTGAATCATATTCCAAACTGGTTATTGAATATAACATTTGGCAGTTCTATAATAGTGTCGGTAATAACATGTACACTGTGCTGTGTAGTCCAAGCACATGAATAACCTTTCAGAAAACCATGAAAAGTGTGAATATGTTTACACACGTTAGTTAACAGACATAAAGAGAGAAATTGGATCATGGTGGATTCAACTGTATTTATGTATTTTCTTTAGACAATCTACATGCTGCCCAATCCCAGTGACTCTGCGTGGTATACAAAGATAAAGTAGCAGCAATAAAATCAAGCAATCAATTTAAGTCATAAGAATTAGAAGCATAAAACCCCCAAAAGTTTCCTCCTAACCATAATAACTAGAGGGGCAACTTGAATACAAATGCCAAACTATTACATAATGTAGGTTCTGATGCATGTATTTGTCAAAATGTGTGTGTGTGTGTGTGTGTGTGTGTGTTTTAAGCTTATACCCAGATACATACATTTAAATTAGCTAAATTTACATTTTTTGTAAGCCAAGCAGATGAACACAATCTCAGTTTCCTCTTCCCCAAATGGGTCCTTCAGATGTATTGCTCTTCTATACCTAGAATCTCTAGTCAGCACAATCAGATGACATTATGCAATAAATGGAATGAAACCAAAGAAAAAAAAGACAATATAAGACCATGACGAAGTATAGGTAGACTTGCAGTGGTGTTGGAGGCCTTGATGGAAGAATTCATTGTTGTAGATTTATCTTTTAGGCCAAAAAAGTTATTTGGCTTGTTAAATTCATCCGTCCACACACTGTAACCATGATGACTTCTTGGTACTAATAATTGACGCAATTATACTTGGCATGGAATCTCTTATTGCTCTGACAGACCCAGCTTATATAATGCTCAGTGTAAGCATTTGAGCCACATCCTTGATTATATTTAGCACTACACTTAAATTTTATTGAGACATCAAACATGAATTCCACATGGGAAATATATATTGTATAAGCATAGGAATCAATTACAGAAATTCTACTGTCTTTTAAAACAAAAAATAGGCTGTTGCCAACCGTCCTTAATAGTCATATAAGTTTCTAATACATTTAAATATATGAAAGAATCAATTAATCAAATTCTCCTCTATATTTTCAGGTATAATGAAATTCTACCATCTTTTTACACAAAAAATAGACTGTTGCCAACCAACTGTCCTTAATAATCATATAAGTTTCTAATACATTTAAATATACGAAAAAAGCAGGATCAGTTAATAAAATTCTCCTCTATATCTTCAGGAATAATGAATAGCTTAAATGTTCTCAGTGGGAAACAGTGAATTGCTGTATATGAAATTCAGTATCAGTAATAAGGCATATCTGAAAAAATAAGCAGAAAGTGTTCTACAAAGGCCTATTAAGAAACATTGTTTAGGGTAATTCCCTTAGATAAAAGTAAATTTTGACAAAGTGTGTCTGTGGGAAGTGACATTAACAACGGGTATACACTTTATGGGTACAAATCAAAGAAACTGCCATTTTCTCACTGTAGAAAGTAAGTGCTTTTTTAAAAGGCTATAGAAAGTTGTTGTTTTTTTAAGAAAAATGTCAGCAATCTTGAACTATTTGACTCACAATGGAGAGGAATTAAGGCACAATTTTTAGATATTTCAATAAAAGGGAAGCTTAGATTCCTATTAGTGGGCAAAAATAGGAGTCACTGATATACATATTTTTTCTTTTAATTATTTTGCTTTAGGATATTTCCACACCACCCATAATTTCCACTCTCCTATTTCATCAAAGTAATCAGATGATGACCTAAGGACATCTTCACTTCTCCTGCAAAAGTCAGAACACTGAGAATGGGCAGAGACCACCATAATTCAATCCCTGCAAATCCCCACTGAGGACAATGCAAAGAGCATCATTCAGCCTATGGCCATCCCTGAGCTGTCCCACCCAGCTAAAAACCCCTCACTCACATTCCACTCAGAAATGAAGTCACTCATGCCCCCTGTCATATTTTTATTTCATTTTCTTTGCATCTTTCTGGTCATTTGTAAAAAAAAAATCAAATCAAATCAAATCGAATCGTGAGTGGTTGCTACAAGGAGAGCTTTCCAGGTATAAACCCACATTCTTCCCCTTCTATTTTAAATCCTTTTTGTAGCCATGATGATGAAATGGGGTTTTTTTGTTTGTTTTTTTTAGATTTTTTATCCTGCCTTTATTTTTTTATAAATAACTCAAGGCAGCTAACATACCTAATACTGTTTCTTCCTCCTGTTTTTCCCACAACAACAACCCTGTGAAGTGAGCTGGGCTGAGAGAGAGTGACTTGCCCAAAATTACCCAGCCAGCTTTCATGCCTAAGGCAGGACCAGAACTCACCATCTCCTGCTTTCTAGCCTGATGCCTTAACCACTAGATCAAACTGGCTGTACAGTTTTTATAGCTGTAGGAACATTTCTCCCTAGAGTTATTTAGTAACAGGGATCTGTTGCACCCCTTCATTGAAACACAAATTGTTTAGTCATGGTACAGAAGGCAGATGAAACAAAAGCATAAAAAGGGGCAGAGATGCAACCCTTGTATATTGAGTTTACAGTATATATGTGATTAATACAACTGAATAATTGATTGGATCTCATGTGTTTAGTGAACTAGGTGAGGGTATATGGGGTATGGGGTAATCAAGTAGTACTACAAAGAAAAAGGTTTATTTAGACAAATGTTGTTTTCTTTGAATAAGAGTTACTGTAGATATGTTATTTTACTAAACACTTTCTTTAAGTAGCCTTGCTTCCCAGCACTGTTTCTGCCTCCTAACTTTCTTTTATGTCTAAAAAATTAATGTAAAAATGGATTTGAGGCAGGAGAAAACTCTTGCCCTTACTAACACCATATTTTCTACTAAGCGATCAGGTGCTGTAACCATGGTTGCATGTTGCTGCAGTGGCCAAAGTTGGGAAGAGGGGAGAATATATCTTAATCAATGCCTATAGAGAAGAATCAAGAATGTACCACCCAACTCCATAAGATGTGGAAGCTTTACAGGAGGGAAGAAAGGAAGTAATGGTTCCTATAATGGGAAAACAGGCACCTAGCTGTATTGCAAGTTTGCTTCAGTTTCAGATCAACCCCAATAAAGCCATTAAACATGTAACTCACCTCTTAATCCAATCAACCCCATTCAGTTACACTAGGACAGAGCTGGTTACAATCCAGCACAAAGCACGCGTATGGAAGGGTTTTGTTTTGTTTTGTTTTGTTTTGTTTTGTTTTGTTTTGTTTTGTTTTGTTTTGTTTTGTTTTGTTTTGTTTTGTTTTGTTGGCTTCAAGTCAGTTTTGACTCCTGGCAACTGCCTGGACTAGGCCCTGCAGTTTTCTTGGCAAGATTTTAGAAGTGGTTTGCCATTGCCTGCTTCCTAGGGCTGAGAGAGAGAGTGACTGGCCCAAGATCACCCAGCTGGCCTCATGCCTAAGGTAGGACTAGAACTCATGGTCTCCTGCTTTCTAGCCTGGGGCCTTCACCACTGCACCAAATTGACTCTCCCATATGGAGGTAGCTGTAGATAAATTGGCATGATATATAGTGCATGTAATGGAGTGAATCTTATCTTTTCTGGCTTGTAGCCCACTCAGCCTCTGGGCTTCCTAACAAATCTATGTCTTTTTCCAACTGGATGCTGCACGAGAGCTTCATTGTGCATTTCCATGTCAATGGAATTTTTTGCCCCATTAACATGTTGCCAGTTTTATTTTGAAATGTTCTTTGTCCTGCTCATTTGGATTCAGACAAAATGAAAATCCCTCTTTCCTTCTGATTTACTAGTAGAATGAATGAATGAATGAATGAATGAATGAATGAATGAATGAATGAATGAATATGTATGTACATACGTATGTGTGTGCATGTGTGTATGCATGTGTATATGTGTGTGTATATGTATGTGTGCATGTATGTGTGTGTGTGTACATATACATACACACGCGCGCACGCACACACACACACATACATACCCAATAGATATGCCTAGCAAGTGAAATGGTAATCAAGAGATTAGACGTCACCAAACAAGTCAGTCCAGGAAGAAAGGGGTACAAAAAGTGCAACTGGACAGAATTGCAACTTACAGTACAGTCCCCAGAAATACCACTAAAGCTGTGGGAGCAAAAGGGTCTCCCCTCACCCTGAAATCAAGGAGTAAAGTGAATGGTTTGGCACAAATAACCTTACAAATGCTTAAGGGACATTTTTTATCCCTTACAGCTCCTATGTTCCCAGCAAATGTTCCCTGTCTCAGCCCTACTTCAAATTTTATGCTTCTCTATTTGTCATGCAAAACCTGGGGTGTCCACTGATAGAACTGATAGAAATTAAGTGCCCGTGCAGTAGAGAAATGGTACTAACCAAATGCACATAGTATGTTATTATTTATCCAAAGTGAGTACTACAGACAGAACTTCTAATAAAACACAACATATAAGGATATCAGGTAACAGAACTTAGTGCACCTGGTTAATCACATCAGATTAGTGTACCAGGTTGCACTTTTTGTACCCATTTCTTCCTTGACTGACTTGCTCAGTAACAGCTAATCCCTTGATCACCATTTCATTTAGGCATATTTATTAGATTTTTCTGTAGCATTTATTACATGTACTCTAGGATAATTGCCATAATAAGTCTTTCCCTGAATGAGATCTCATGGATAGAGTTCTCTATTGGACAGACCTATCACATTTCTATTGCCTTTCTCTTTCTCCTTCCATTGCCAAACCAAAAATAGTATTTTGTTCAAAACTTCCAACTCCTCTCCTTTAGTCAATGAGATGAAAATTATATCCTTAGTGGCTAGTTAGTTGGCTTCCCACTATAATGTGGGTTTAAAGTAATTTTTCCATTGCACTAAAAATACAGTGGCAAAGTTATATACATTACATAACTTCAACTATCCTGAAGAAGGTTTTTTTTTAAAAAAAACTTTTGTACTTATTTACAAAATGAAATATAGACCTCAGATACTGCTAAAACTCAGATATGGAAGTTGTTAAGTACTTCATTCCCTGAATATCAAGAATATTGCATATCTCTTTTTCCATGCATATGCACAAAGGATGGATGGATGGATGGATGGATGGATGGATGGATGGATGGATAGATAGATAGATAGATAGATAGATAGATAGATAGATAGATAGATAGATAGATAGGATAAAGCATGTACTTCATAGAGTGTTGTTCTACAAGTATAAATAGAATACAGTATGCTATGGATTATGTTCAGTGAATTTATTTATTTAGTGATTTAGTTGCATTGTTATGAATATGTCTTTATTTTAATTTATTTTTAAAAGAAAAGAAAACTACCTTGAGGATGAAATGTATTTCATTAACTTTAATCCCAATAACTCCTAGAGAAGTTATCTGTGTAAGAGAACACTTCATCACTGCATATTTACATATTGATCTGATCATATCCCAGGAAGAAATAGAATAAAGGAAAACACAACTGAGAAGCAAAAGCAAGTACTACCAAAACAAAAAGGAGGAGGAAAAAAATTAACAGATTAGATTGAAAATTAAATACAAAAGAGCTCATATTTTAAGGTCAACTCAACTCTTTGAAATGCATGTTAGGAAAGAACAAATACAGAAGGCAAAGCAGATACTTCTTATTTTATTTATAGGATTATACTACTCTAAGTGGTATTTATCTTTCTGCTTTGTGAATTATATGGTTAAGCAGCAGAGAACATTATTTTTCTGATAAATATCTATAATCACTGTACTTGTGTATTAATTTCTTTTTAAAGCTTTCTGAGTTTGAACATCAATGCTGTGCTTATTTAGAGGGCTGTTGGAGACATTGCCTTCATATTTACCAACAAGACTTTTCTCTGTCAATGTGTATTTGGATTCTTAAATATTATTTCCAGTGTACCTTCCGTTGAGAATTTTAGTGGGCTAAATATTGTACAAGAACCGAGGTATTTTTAACATTTATTGTTGATTCTGTAAAATTCACATTAATCAGTTCTCTATTATTATATAGATATGAAGCTAAATGGATTCTAAGGGTCAGGAAAAGCAAGCAAATACAAAACATAATTATCTATGGGAAAAATAAGAAAGCAATGGGCAATGAAAGATGCTAGCAAACCAAAATTGAGAGAGTATGTGAGAGAATTTTTAAAACTCCAGAAGTGGTACAATATTGCTTGTCACTTAATTATTTTAATCTCCCACAAGGCCCAGAGCAGTATAGCATCTGTCTGGAACATGGGCATCCACAGAAATCAGAGGTTTCATCAAAATGTCAAAATGTTTGCCGTGATGTCCCATTGCAAGCTCTGCCTCTTATGTATTGGTGTGTGACATTACAACACAAATCTAAAAGAGGTTGGAATTTGCATCACAATGTTGCCATGAACATTTCATCATTTGTTCCTCCTTGCCCCCTTGATGATACCATGGTGTGAAGTACTGTGAGAAATGTTTCCCAGACATTAATTGCAGGAGGGTCCCAAAGTCAATGTGATGGTAAACCAAAGAAACTCTAGTGAAAAACTTTGGGGAAAAATGTGAATGTGTACGTGCATTTCTGCAACTTTAATGTTAATTGAATCTGAGGGGTTGTGGACTATGAGATGATGCTCACAAGCTTTTTATAGTGGATGTATGCTGCTTAACTCATATACTTTGCTGAAGTCTACTATGCTATGTAATTATAATGGATGTTCAGAGTATGCACTGACACCAGGTTTGTGTAGAAGGTTTTATTACAAAACAAAGTTTATATAGGTGAGCCATCTCCCATCAAAAATGTGTTTCCATATTTATTATTCCAAATCTACCAGTTTTCTTCTTTATCTCTATTGGAAAGCCTACGCTAGACAATCTGCTCTATATATTTGCACAAGATGACAGAAAACTAATGCAGTATTAATACACAGACTGATTTTTTTAAAGATTTACACAAAAGGCATCATGAATTCCAACAAAACTGTATTCAGAATAAAGTTTACTTTGCTTTAAGAAAAATATTGGGTAAAAAAACCCAGAGGACTAAAAAGATGTACAAAAACTACAGAGCATTCCCAGTTACACTTGTTACATTCATCTGTTCTTGCATCATCACCTTTATCATAACGTGACTTTCAAGAAAGAGATGGTCATGTTCTAGAATGATTTGTTTCATTCTTATGGTGCCTGTATGTTTTGCATAGTATCAGATTAATATTCTGTTGTGTGTTCGGTAAATCTTTTTCGGGTAATAGAAATGTGTCCACATCATTATAGAGTCTGGGATTCTAGAAGACCTTAGGTTATTCCCTTTATTTTCATATCATGGTTTAGATCAGCAAGCACAATGCAACTTTAGCAGTAACTAAATATTGAGGTCTGTGCATGTTCTTAAGAAAGATTCTGCTACAGAGATTCTGGATAAGGCTTTTTAAAACGAATGAAGCCTTGCAGAAGCAGTGTCCGGTATTCTGCAATATTAATAACGTGAATAAGAAATATTGAGAAAGAAAATGTCAGCAGAAACTTTAGTAAAGGATACTGAAATTTAAAGCTGGCATCTGACTCAATAGCTGTGGTCACATGATCCAGCTGTTTCAGTGAGACATTGTCAAATAGGTAGCAACCTCGTCACTCCCAAGGTGCCTAGAAGCCTACTACTTCCTGCCTCCCCCCCCGCCCCCACAAGCATAAAAGGAATAATTGATGGTGATTCATCCAGGATCAGAGCCTACTTGGATAGAACTGGGTGGTTTATCTCATAAAAGTCTTTATAGCCTGTGGTGGGAGAGGGGAAGGGAGAATGAACTCAGACAAACAATGCAAAGGGAGTGTGCAACAAACTATACTAGCTTCTAATCCTTGCTTACAGTGTACTTTTGTCAGCTTTTGTGGAATGCTGGTAGATAATTGGCTTGAAATGTAAAGGCTCATTCCAGTGTTCAAGGAACAAAGAGAGAGTTTTAGCCCACAAGGCCATATTTTATGAAATACACTCATCCTTTTTCTTAATGAGCTGAAACACACTGCCATTCTCTCTGCTGTAAAAAAAAACAGTTGTCCTTTATTCTTCTTTAGCTCTGAGAGATATTCAGACTGATCTCATTTATTCTAGCCTTTATCATCCTATGGTAAAGTGGTCTTTCATACTATGAAGATAGTATGTGCTGTCATCCTAACCACATAGAAATAAAGATAGTTCTCTGGGAAAAAAAACAAAAAACAAAACCCTTAAGCTTGAACCCTCCCAAAAAGGTATTAAATCCATGCAAAACTTCAGCACAATTTGAAGATTTCTTGTATGTGGGAAAATACTTAAAACATGACTTCATATAGATAGCACAGATAACACAGTCACAGATGTTAAAGAAGCAAATTGACAAACACAGTAGGATAGGTCTCTGCAAAAATGGTTTCTATGCAAACATTAATACAGGAAATCTGCTGATTTATTTAGAGCTTTGGTACTTGGACAAGACAGTGAATAAGAAAAAGAGGGATCTGACCTGATATACTTGAAATTTCCACGGATCACTGTTATTATATGCACTTCTCTCCACTCTCCTTCCATACACAACAGATGCTTAATGGAAACTACAAAAGCCAGGATAATACACACTTGAATCACTGACATTCTCTCAGTCCCTAGAGATTCTCTACAAGTAAGAAAGTTTTGTGCTGTGTTTATTGCAACCTTTTCTCCGAATATTTCTGAGGAAATGTATAAAGCCTTCTAAAACAGAACATGCAAGCAAGTTACTATATGGTGTGATATCATACTGAAGACAAGAATTCTTTCCATGGGATCTATTCCTGTTTTTCTTCTCAAATCTTGTAACCGTTCTATCTAGGCAGTGCTAGCTACATATAAAAGTACATTTTGTTGATCTGGGAATGAACAATTCCAGGGTATTCCAGAAAGTTTAATTTCCTTCCAGACTGTACAATCTCCTCTGGATTATACTGTTCCAGGCTATTTCCAAGACTAATACTCCAGACCAGAAGTGGTATGCTGGAATGCTCCAGCCATGACACAGGTCTATTTTATTCAGAATGTTATGCTCAGTACACTCTCAAACTGCTTTCAGACGGAGAATTTAATTCCAGAAACTTCCTAACCACCCTATGGAATGGTATGTCCAAAGGAGACTCAGCAGGCTCCAGAGGGAAATGGAACATTTCAGAGTTCTCTGAAAAAGTCTGTTCCTGAAACTGAATTTGCACATCCCTCTATAAGAGGAACAGCAATGGACTGTCACTCTTCATTGTCCCAGCAAGCTGTCTGTCATATCATGTCCAATTAGCAGTTGAATTGTCATGTGTTTAAATTCCTCTGGATGTTTCATATACTTGTTTAATTTGTGTATATGTTCAATTGATTTATTAAATTTGATCATCGTTTTACATTACTTTTGCAGTTAGTATGGGTGCCTAGAAGACTAACATACCATAAGTACAGATAATTGTTCATATAGACCTTCAAAGTTTACCAGTTGAAAGTTCTGTAATGGGTGAATATAGGCTGCAGCCAACAAAGCTATACATAGCTTACATTGTGTGTGTATCTGTGTGTGTGTGAGAGAGAGATAGAGAGAAAGAAAGAAGAAAGAAGAAAGAAAAGAGAGAGAGAGAGACAGAGAGGGGGAGGGAGGGAGGGAGGGAGGGAGGGAGGGAGGGAGAATCAACAACAACTGCTGTTAAGTATCTGGATGGCCTGGCTAATGGCATTGGAGGAGCTAAGTTCTCCCAGAAATAAGGACGGCACCCTCTTTCTTAAGGTTCCAGAAAGCTTTGAAAACCTGGTTTTCATCCCAGGCCTGGGATTGATGTTTATTATTTGTTTAATAGCCCCTGTTTTGCTGATTTTGTTATTAGATCATTTTAGTCTGGACTGTTTGATTTAAAACATAAAAAGTAGCTAAAAACTTTAAATTTTAAGGTTTTTTCCCCGTTTCTTTCTCTTTTTTTTATGCTGCACAGAGCCCACTGGAGTTGGGTAGCCAATAAACTGGAATGAATGAATGAATGAATGAATGAATGAATGAATGAATGAATGAATGAATATTACCTTACTGGGGAAAAAATGCTGTTGGTCTTACCTAGCAGACTGGCCATCATCTATCTCTGCATTCTATAAAGCTGTGAAGATAATGCTCAACAGGTAGAAGATTCAAGAAGAAGCCAGGATGACCTGCCAAACAACATCCATACAGGGAGCCAGTTTGTGTAGTGGCTAAGATGTTGGGCTAGAAACCAGGAGACTGTGAATTCTAGTTTTCTCTTAGGCATGAATCCTGGCTGGGTCACTTTGGGCCAATTACTGTCTCTCAGCTCAACCCACCTCACAGTGTCATTGTGGTGGGGAAAATAGGCAGGAACATTATGTACCCCACTTTGAGTTATACAAAGGTAGGATATAAATTGAATAATAAATAAACATTTCAAAAATGCATATGTTCTGAGGCTTGGCATCTTATTCAGAAAGACAGTGACTACTTTAGTTAAATCTTGTTTAGTTTATATAGAATTCTGCTGGGAGGGAGTTCTGTTGTTCTTCCTATTTCCCCCTTTTCTGAACATGTTTACTGTTACATTCAGAAATTTGGCTAGATAGTTTCAAAAATTATCATCTCATACATGAAAAACTCTCTGGTTTCACAGCTATTCTTTCAAGACTGATGCTAAATTGTTACTTTCTGGGCTTCAGTTGGATAAATGAAAGTGACTGTCATTTTAATTTTCCTGAATATGGGCTGAATGGAGAAATCTTATACAAAGGGGCTAAATATTCTCTGGCTAAGATAGCCAGTTTGGTGCAGTGGGTTAAGGCACTAGGCTAGAAGGCTAGAAACATAGAGATTATGAGTTCTAGTCCTGCTTTAGGCATGAAGCCAGCTGGGTGACCTTGGGCCAGTGATTCTCTCTCAGTCCTAGGAAGGAGGCAATGGCAAACCACTTCCAAAACCTTGCCAAGAAAACTGCAGGGAATTGCCCAGGCAGTTGTCAGGAGTCAACACTGAATCAAATATTTCTCCATGTGGGCAGCTGGGTTTTCTGTGCCAGACTTTTTCTTATGCAGGTAGCACAGCTTGTCATGGCCACCCCCTTCAAATTAATAATCAAAATAACTTTGATAGATCTTGATGGAGAAGATATGGGATTGTCACTCCCAACAAATCCATACTGGGATGAATTCTAGCAGGTACAAAATCCAGGAACAAAATTCCTCCTTTCCTTTCCCTGGAGGGGATGGAGGGAAATCCAACTCATTTTTTTCCTTTTTTTAATGTATGAAGTAGCTGAGATTCTTGCATTTTAAAATATTTTCCTTTAAAAGTCCCACATAGTCATAACAGAGTGAGGCCCTCCTCAAAAGTTTTTTTTTTTCCTGTACTTCCTGAAAACCAAGTGACCATTCATAAGCTAATTTCTTGTGATCTTTCAAGTTTTAGCAACCCACTTCTTCTCCTAAATAAACCATGAATATATGTCCAGGCATTTTATTAATGCCTGAATATAAATCTGCCCTACCTATAATAAAACATTTCTTAGAGTTACATTTCCCTTTGTACTTCAGAATTCATTGAAATAATGGTACATGGCCTAATCTTATCAGAATTCCATTATGTTGTAAGTCCTATTCAGTCTATTGTAGTAACATTTTCTGCAATGGTCTTACCCTTCAGTTTATCCAGTTCTAAACAGACTTGTGGTTAACTCACAACACAGATCATATCAAAACAAAGAGAAAATTATCCTCAGATATCTCCCAGCCATTCTTATTCCTTCAAGCTCTGAAAGGGCACAAAGGAATACAGATTCAAATTTCTACCTCTAAATGATTGTTGTCTCTGATCTTAATTGTCCAAGTATTCAAGGCAGCTTTTCACCTTAGAAATAATAATTAATTTAGTCTTTTATATTAAACAACTAGAGAGAAGAATAGAGAAATAAAATAAAGCATTTTTACCACTTTATCAGATCACAGTGCTTCCTTCCAATTGTTCTGACTTTAAATAAATCACCATATAATTGATTATTTCTTTAGTTTGCTTGTTACTTTCACTCAGGTTACTGCTGACAGCCACCACTATTCTCTTGTAATATGAAGGCACCTTCTACCAGAGGTAGGAGAAATGAAACAAATACAACTTGGAATCATTCTGAAAAGCAGTTTTTTATCAAGATATTTTTCTTCTAAGGGAAAAGGGAGAAAGATCAGGACTTCATTCCAATTTAAAGAATCATATGTCACATATCATTAACTATTATAATGATAATAATTTCATAATTCATGGTCAGGACTGCCTGAGGGATGATAACTGAGCCAGTGGCTTAGCTTCTACAAAGATCTTTCCTTCATCTCTTGTGTCTTGCCTTGTTGCTTTCTATAGCTTCCCATACAACCTTACAACTCTTTATGATAATTTAATCTCATTTGATTGATTATGTGGAATCAGGTCAGTGTCATCTCTTAGCAACCACATAGACACATTTCATCCACTACGATCTGTTTGCAGCCTGGTCTTTCAAGTCTTTCAACAGGGCACCCATCACCGCTGTAATTGAATCCATCCACCTTGCTGCTGGTCATCTCCTTTTCATTCCTTCCATCTTTCCAGCATTATAGACTCCTCCAGAGAGCTAGGTCTTCACATAATGTGTCCAAAATGATAATTTGAGCCTCGTCATTTGTGCCTCAAGTGGATGATGCATTTGTTTGTTTTATTGGCTATCCATGGTATTCTCAGGAGTCTTCTCCAACACCAACATTCGAAAGTGTCAATATTCTTTCTGTCCTGCTTCTTCAAACCCCAGCTTTTTTTCCCTATAGGATACCACAGGGAAAACATTGCTGCCATGCTTCTGCTCCTTGTAGGTATAGACATGTTCCAACATCTTTTGTAACATCTTTGTAAATATCTTTTATAAAGTCTTTATTATTACTCTATAAAGTTCTAGTCTGCAACTTATTTCTTGGTTCCTTTATAGTTGATAGACAATCCTGAAAGGCAGAAGTTGTCTACTGCTTCAATAACTTCATTGTCAATTCTAAGGCTGGTTGCTCTACATATTGTCATTGGTTTGCTTTTCTTTATATTTAATCTTAGTCCCATTTTTTTTTTTTAATGTGATCCTTGACTTTCATTACGGGAGTTTGCAGATCATTTGTACTTTCAGCTATCCGAATAATGTCCTCAGAATAACACAGGTTATTGATGTTTCTTCCTCCAGTTTTAAACCATAGTCATTTTCTTCCAGTCCAGCTTCTCTCAATATGTATTCAGCATATAAGTTGAATAGGTTTCTCACAGTCCATTTTAAATTATACATCAAGTTACAAAGATTTGAAAGGAATTATTATATATTTGGAAGTGTTTCACAGAAAGATAGACACTAATATGTGAAAGAATAGAGCAATTTGTTCCAGAACAAGCTTCATAAATATATGGATATGATAGTAAAAGATCAAAGAAATATAATTTGCCAATAGAGTTAGAAAATAAAACAAATTCTACAACATTTCATGTGGCAAAATGGGTGTTCTAAACTTGTTTTCACATTTTCTCATCTTTTTCTGAAAACTTACTGTTTATAGTAATTATTTAGAGGGGGAAAAACATAGATATAGGTGATGATAGAGATAGAGATAGATACATCATGATAATGTAGATGGTTTCTTCTGTTTTCATTATTTATTTTTTGCCAGTGTGCTTTTCCTAAGCAGGCAAAAATGAAGAGATGCAACATTTCTTAGCTTATAGCTCCATTTGTAACAAAAATTAAAACATTTTAAACAAATTCAGTCACTTTATCACAATTTTCTGAACAAACATAAAAAATATAAAACACATTTTTAAAAGCAAACCAATTTATACAAAATACATTTCAAAATAACAAAATGATTTATATCTATAAAGGTTGTGAAAAATTAATTATTGCATATATTTCAAGTATTTCCTAATTCCTAATTTTTTTGCTACTTCAGAATTTATGGAAGGATCATACTGCGATTTATTAAGTGGTGTGTTGAGAGCTACAGTACATACCAAAAGAGATGGTGGGACCAGGATAAAACCTCTATTTAATTTTATGTTTACATTTAATTGAAATTATAAATTACAATTTGATTAGAAATGGGAGGATCATACCCAGTGCTTCTGAGAGCTAAGAGAAGTCTTGAAATCTCAGATTACACTTGGATGTTGTATGCTGAAAAAAGAAGAAAAACTGAAAAAAACAAAACTCCTAACATCACATCTGTGTCAGACCTCATAAATGGTGTTAGCTGCTTTTCATAGCATCTTTTGTGTGTGTGTTTGCCTTCATGTCAGTGGTGACTTCTGGTGACTGCCTGGACTAGTCCCTGCAGTTTTCTTAGCAAGATTTTTGGAAGTGGTTTGTCATTGCCTGCTTCATAGGACAGAGAGAGAAAGAGAGAGGGAGGGAGGATGGGAGGGAGGGAGGAACTGACCCAACGTCATCCAACTGGATTTGTGCCTAAGGCAGAACTAGAACTCACAGTCTCCCAGTTTCTAGACTGGTGCCTTATCTACTGCACCAAATTGGCTATCATAGCATCTAGCACACATATCAAGTACATAAGTTTCATGTTTCATTGTCCAAATATTAATGTTGGACATCTCATCACACAAAACTTACTCTGTAAGGAAATGAGGAATAACATGGGTTTAGTTGCACTGAGTTGGTAATTATGTGTGTTGGCAATGGTGCTCCATAATCCAGGTAGAACCTTACCTGAGATATTCTTTCATAAGAACTATATGCCCTGTTTTTCATCAATAACTATTCTGATGAATATCTTGGTTTCTACATGGAGGGCATGTTTCTGAAGAGCAATATTCTGTCATTCAAGCTTCCATTTGCTGCCTGAATGTTACAACCCAAACACAAATTTGCCAGCTCTGTGGCAATTTGTGAGCAACTCCTTCTAGCATTTATGGATGAAAATCAATAGTGCCCCATTAAAAATAATTTCTATCCATTTAGATCCATTGTGCTAATTACTCCCTTTTTCAAGTCATTAAACTTCTACCATAATCCATATGTTTCATCCCTGTATCATCAGTTCAGTATGGAAGTTATTTTTGTTCCACAGCCCTAAGAACTGGGCAATTTTATTAACACACTATTTGGTTTGTTTGTTAGGGAAATGTTATTTAGTATTAACACCAACATAAAGATTTAAAAACATGAAGATCATAAAAAGTAAATTGAATTTTAACAATGAGAAACTATGTTACATATACAAAAATAAAATAAGGGACGTGCAGAAATGCCAGATGAAGCAATGGGATATCTGTCCTTTCTTAGTGTAAAAAAAAAAAGGGGGGGAGTAATGATTCATTTTATTATCAATTTTTGTAAAAACAAAAACAAAACTATCTCCATATCATTAAACATGCACTAAAATCAATTTAATTCCAAAAATTTAGCTTAAGATTGACCAGGAAAGGGTGGGGGAAGCACTTTGATGTTTAATTAAGCCTTTTCCTTCTCCTCATAAACAGCATACAAAGAACTTTTCTCAAGACTCCAGGCATTAGGTATAAACCAAGTGATGAAGCCTTGGGCGAGAGTGTTGGAAACATCCCCCCTCACCAAATTGTTTCCTTCATGGTATAGCATTAGAGGAGCATTAGAGGCCTACTTTCCATCCCTATTCTGCTGCCATTATGTACACAAAAGGGTTAAACCTGGAATAACCAAAGGCCCCTCATTTGGGACTGCCCATGCTAATTGCCCACAATGTTGTTTCTAGGGTTTCTGGAAAATTCCATCCCTTCTGATACAGTTCATGTAGATGGTGGATATTAAGCCCTTTTTACTGCTTACCTGTTGTTCGTGTCTTTCTCTTCCTGCTTGTGTGTGTGTGTGTGTGTGTGTGTGTGTGTGTGCCTTTGAGTCAGTCTTGACTCCTGGCAACTGCCTGGACCCTTTGCCAGTTTTCTTGGCAAGATTTTGGAATTGGTTTGCCATTGCCTGCTTCTTAGGGCTGAGAGAGAGTGACCAGCCGAAGGTCACCCAGCTGGCTTTGTGCCTAAGGCAGGACTAGAACTGAAGGTCTTCCAGTTTCTAGACTGGTGCCTTCACCACTACACCAAACTGGATCAGTCAGCTATATTTTTGCTAGCTGTACTGAACGGCATGTATGTTTGCTCTGATCTGGATACAGAAACTGACTGAAAGTATATTGGATGCAAACTATACTGGAAATTACCCACAATAATTTTTTCAACAGAAAGAAGCCATGAAAGAAGATGTAGACTTTGTATTGACAAGTACAATGAAATATGGGACTCATTTATACAAAATACAGTAGGTTAAAATAATAAAAGAAAAAAAACTTGATAGTCATATAAATGTTTTACAAATATATATGTACTAGAATAATACTTGCATTAGATAAGTATGTATAGAATTGTAATTGTTTACTGTTATAATGACATATTAACATTTTTTGTATTTCTTTTACTTTTTTGTTAAAGCACATTCTATGTTTTTTTTTCTTTGCAAAAATAAATGAATGAATGAATGAATGAATGAATGAATGAATGAATGAATGAATAAATAAATAAATAAATAAATAAATAAAAATAGAAGAAGCCATGAAGTCCCACATACAGAAGCTGCTTAAACCATCATACTATCATAAAGTTAGTTTAGAAAGGGCAGCTAGGTCATAGTTAGCTGTCCATGTTTCCTTAAAATCTGTGGTTGGTGATGACATTTTCAAGAGGAAAACACCCCCGTAATCTCAGATACTTTGAGTATTCAAAGCAAATGTGACTTGAATTAAGCACCAGAGATATGAAGGAGTGGGGGGGGGGGGGGGAGAGAGAGGAATCTCTTTAGAAAGAAAAAAAAAGACAAAGAAACAAACTCTTCCATGTTTCTTGGGCCATAATTCTAT
Source organism: Python bivittatus (assembly GCF_059951505.1). Taxonomy (NCBI): domain Eukaryota; kingdom Metazoa; phylum Chordata; class Lepidosauria; order Squamata; family Pythonidae; genus Python; species Python bivittatus. The sequence continues at coordinate 17,661,979 of NW_028277035.1, forward strand.
TTTTAAGTATGGACAAACTTCAAATTTTGGTTTCTAACAAGAATGAGAGAACTACAATCTGGAAAATAAAAAAAATCTGTTGAATAGTTGAATTATATATATAGTTAAATTATATCACTGGTTCTTGTGAAAACTGACTTATTATTAAATGTCATATTAATTTTTCAAATTGGATTACAGGCAAAATCTAAATATATATATATTTTCATCACACAGTGCAGCTACTTGTCAGCTATCAGTAGCAGAAATGAATGCATTTGAAAATAAATTATCCTGACACTACTATTTTAATTTTATTACAAGTACGGTTCCCACTGAAATCTTCCTAACGAATAATATTATTCATAAGGAAAGAAACAAAGCTGGATTCATGAGGTAGAGCAGCAATGAATCAGCACTTTTTATTTCAGGTTTGACATATATATTTCAGCGGTGAATGATATTACTGAACAATAACAGCTTTGATCGCATTCTCCATTGATAGCAGGAAGGGAGAGACTTTGAAATCCATTTTCAGCCCAGTTTATGGATGAATTTTATTTTACCAATTTGTTTCTATCCAATTGCAATAGAAGAAAATATTGTTCCATTCTCCGGTGCTGTTTGGCAATGCAAATGTACTCAGATTTATTTCTTCTAGTGAAAGGGTGGTACACATAATAAAGTTCCAATGCTCCCTATGCTTTCTATTCCTAATAGAAGAATTGTCTTCCATCAAGGGTGCCCTATCGAGACCATGTGGCCTTCAATTCTAATTTTGCTGATCCTATTTGAGATCAAAATAGAGGTTTTTCAGTGTGATGTTTTCCTTTTTCACAAAATATTAACCAAAATAGGTTTTGAACTTCTTAGAGGCATAAAAGCTTAACATACCTGGTTTCTATAAATCTACAAATCTTAAAAAGAAAATGATTAAAAAAAAAAAAAAGGCTTAATTTGCTCAGATAGCATCATTGTATCACTGGCTACCTCCTGCATACTTTGGAGGTGCAAGGAGTCAAATATTGTAGTCAAATCTATCTATCTAACTATCATCTATCTCTATTATCCATCTATATATTCAATCAATCTAGGGCAACAGTGCAAAGTTGGCATTGACCCCATTACTCCTGACCTGACCCTGTGATATAAAACTTGAACTGGAGCCCTATGTCAGCCTTGCAAGGTACCCTAGCTGTAACTTGATTGTAAAGTTACATCAATCGAATCTTGCAAGTCTGAAAGTGCATCTCTCCCCCCCCCTCACGTTTAGAGTCCAAATACCTAGGGAGGGTCCCTTCTGAGATGTTTTCCATGCCCACATTCCTACTGCAGGCTCAGCTGCCTCTTATCTGACCATTGTCTAATCTGTGCCCCTTCTTCCTGTCTCCCAAGGTCATTTCCACATACACTTACACCTTATCCACCCAGCCCACAGGAACACTGCCACTTCTAAGGGAAGAATCAGAGAGAAGGAAACTTGCAGAGTTACAGGGAAAAGAATTTGAGGCAGGAAGCACTAAATGGGAAAAGCCAGTGCTGAGAATCAAGTTTGTCGAGTGCCAGCTGGAGTGTGTTCAGGTAGTTCTTGTGAGTTTTAAGGGAAATTTCAGGACCCACCTGAGTTAATTCAGGGCTGGAACATTTACAGCAAAACCCCTGACAATGTGTGTTCTGTGTTTTGATTCCAGCTATGAAGTTTTCTTAGAAACCCCAGTCTCTGATTGATTTGGATGACTAATGCTGCCTTGAAATGTGGGTCCTGGTAGGAATTTGGTCCTTTGATTTTTGGATGGTATTCATAAAGACTTTGCCAGATGAATATGTGATTGCTTGGTGATTCCAGCCTGAGGGGCAAGTCATTATGGAAAATGAAATAACATTTGTTTATCTAAAACACAAATTGGTGTAGTTGCTTCCCACCATTGCCTCCCAGAATACTCTTTCCCACTTCAGTTTTATCCTGTCTTCTCTCTGGGTTGCCACCTTCTTTACACAGTGAGAGTACAAACTTTATCCCTCCCCCCAATCATTTTTAATTTCTATGAATGCCTCCTCCAGTAGTAATGTATGGCTGTGAGAGCTGGACCATAAAAAAGGCCGAGCGCCGAAGAATTGATGCCTTTGAACTGTGGTGCTGAAGAAGACTCTTGAGAGTCCCCTGGACTGCTAGGAGGTCAAACCAGTCAATCTTAAAGGAAATCAACCCTGATTGCTCATTGGAAGGATCGATAATGAAGCTCAAGCTCAGATATTTTGGTCACCTAATGCAAAGAGAGATCTCTTTGGAGAAGACCCTGATGCTGGGAAAGATTGAACGCAAAAGGAGAAGAGGACGGCAGAGGATGAGATGGTTAGATAGCATCACTGAAGCAATGAGCATGAAACTGAGCAAACTCAGGGAGGCAGTGAAGGACAGGAAGGCCTGGCGCAATATGGTTCATGGGGTCACGAAGAGTTGGACACGACTTAACGACTAAACAACAACAACAACATGAATGCCTCCAGCATATGTGTGGAGGCCAGAATACTTTGTAAGTAAACATAATGTTTGAGATGAACAGTTCACTTTGCCATCTCTAGCTTCCCTTTCGATTGCTTAAAATAATGATCTTTTAAAAATTGGTAAGAGTAGGCAAAGCATGGGATCTTCCAGACACAAAGGGAGGTATTCATAGGCATATCAGTGCTGGACTGTCATGCTGATGACCTAAGATCGAAAGGCAGAATTCTCATTCAGATAATGTTGTTGGTCCGTTCTTTCCAACTCTTCATGGCCTGATGAACAACCATTCATAAGGATATTATTTGTTCTTGCATTCCAACATATTCCTCATGATTTTATCCAGCATCATAGTTCAAAGTCATTCATTTTTCCTTCCTTAGCTTTTCTGATGGTCCATATTCCACAGCCATGCATTATGACTGGAATAACCATGGTTTTGACAATACATACCTTGTTGATAGTGTGATGTTGCTACACTTTATTTGGTCTAGATTTGTCACATTCTTTTCACCAGAAATAGACATGGGCACAGTCACTACCCATATTGATTTAAATGTGAAGACAAACACTAGGCTTCATTGAGCCTAATTCCTCTGTTGTTGTGCTTAAGCGGTCACTTCATAGTTTATTAAATCACTGTTTCTTTGGTATCAGAACTAGAAAACTTGGTTAAGGCCTCCACATGGATATTCACCAAAGGCAAGGGGCACAAGAGATGCAGTGTTGCATAACATCACAATGTAAACTCCATGTTGTGCATTGTGCATCGTGCAGACTTATTGAGCTTTGGGTGTGATGCAATTATGGCTAATTGTATTCATAAGGTGATCCCAGGTTTATATTTTTTTTAAAAAAAAACCTCAATAAATGTCAGGAAAAAAAAGAAATAAAACAAGGAATTAGATGAGAAGCTTTGTATTTTATATACATGAAGAAAGAAGAATAAGTAATGGATTTAGATAAGAATGAACTAGATGATAGAAGGATGGATTATTTTAAAGTGAATATAAACCAGTACAGGAAGCCAGGGTAGGGGAAAAAAAATATAGAAAATTAAATGTGTGTTTGTGCGTGTGTACACACATGCACAAAAACACACATACAATATAATGTATATAACAAGGCTATGATGGATTATAACAAAAATATCCCAATGGTCAGGAACATGAGACTGAATGAAGTGTTTCTGCTGACAGCCCTCAAGCTGGCCATTGTGAAAAATTGGATAATGGAGTCAATGGACATTTGACCTGGTCCAGTGTGATTTGTCATGAGTGTCTCAGGTTTTATCCAAATCAATCCATTAAAAAAAAGAAAAAAGAAATAATTCTCTACCAAATAGTAGCATGTTGGATAAGAATTTGTAAATATTATAATATTGGTATATAGGAAAAGCAAAATATTGAAAAATCAATCTTTGAAAATGAGATTTAGGTGGCAATTTGTATATCTTATATTTACATAAGGGCTCTGGAATTAAATAGTTTGCATAAATGATCAATAGTCTTTCGCCAACAATTTTCTCCCATTCACAGTTTGCACTATCACAAGGGCTGACACCCACGGTCAAACACAAAGTTTCTTATTTTTCTTACGGTTTTCTTACATTTGTTTCCCATTCCATGGTCCCCACATCTTATTTACCCCAAAGTGTAAGAAACAGAAGCGTAGAATTTTTCTCCTCCTTTGCAGAAGGGAAATGTGTGGAGATGAAATTGTGGGCATTCTGTCATCAGGCAAATTAGATTTATATTGAGTTTATTCTGTGATGTTCAGATTGGCAAGCCAAGGAGTGAAAAGTATTGGCTAGGTGATAATGGGATGAAGAATTCCTGATGCGTTCTGTCACTTTAGAACTGCAAGGGAGATTGTAATCACCAATTTTTATCCCCAGGAGATTTTCACAGAATATCCTCAAATTTATTCCTTATATTTGTTTGTTTTTGTTTTGTTTTGTTTTGTCATTCCCATAGAAAGCAAGAGAAAGCATTCACACTAGCTGAGAGAATCATCAAGTAGTCAAGAAAAATCTAAGTCCCTAAAAGTCAAATGTCAAATGAACATAGAAGGGGAGAACTGATCTACAAGATTTGCCTTCAGACTGGAAGGTTTTCAGCAGTCCAGTAAGTTACTAATTATTCTCCTCAATGATAGGTTTTAAAATTCACATTAATTTCAGAGTCTTGTGCCCTTTTTACCTCCCTTGTACAGAACAGTGGCTGAGCTGAAATGGCTATCATGCATAATGCAGATTAAAAAATAATAATAAAATGGAAAGTGGGTAGAATTTGAGATTAATTCCCTGGACTGGCAAGTTTAAATGAACAAATATAAAAAATGTGGGGATGGGGGGAGGAGTAGACCTCAAAGTGACATAAACATGTCATTCCCGCCCACCCCCCACCCCCCCTCCGGTTGATTGTAATCCAAGCCACAGCATACAACTAAATTGCTGGAGTACACAGTCAAAATTGATTCCCTATATATAAAAACAAGAAGATGTAGCAACATTGAAGACTGAGTAATACCTGCCTGCTTAATGCTAACAGATCAACTTCTTTCAGTACTGAATTTTGGCTTTGCATAGAACAGAGGTACACAATCTGAACAGCATATGACCTTGGAGTCAGCAAAGGTTGCTCCTGAGTAATAAGCAGCTGGTAAATATATGGGGTGCAATCATATTAACTGCATTTAAATCCAATTTCATTTTAGCCCTAGTGCTGCTGACTTTTTGGAGTGCTGCCCTAAAGATTCTGTTCAAAGACCAAGGGCAGCCCTCAGCCCCTCTGTTCCTTACCCATCTGTTTACTTTTCTGAAAACACATCCAGCTATGATGATTTCCACAAAGCAACAACATTTCTGAGAATGACATGCTGATCACTCTGGAACTGTGACTGGATTTATGCTAGAAATTTCCTAACAATGCTTGTGAAGGTTAAAATCCAAGGCTCAATTATCCCATTAACATGAATACACTTTCTTTTGCTAATATTAGAGAAGGGGGGGGGAAAGAGGATTCAAATTATCAGTTTTAGAACTGGAATTTCTATCCATTCTCCTTCTGGAATGCATTGGGTTGATATTTTCATAACAGTTTAGTGATTGGATAAGAGAGCACTAAGGATATTTCAATAGAATTTAATCCTGTTTTATTTCAATATATGCAACATGTAACTTGCTTTGTGAATCAGTTTCAATGTATTGCTTTCATAGAGAGTTGAATATGAAATTACAGTTTGATGTTTCCTTCACTTCCTGTGTTCTAATTGTGTTTCTTGAGAAAAGACTGTGCAGTGTTCATATGCAGATGATAATAAATTAAATAACTGTGGAATAAACTGCAGCTGATTTAACTTGAATTGGTACAAACTGACATTTTCATTACACCATTATTTTTCCTACATCCCATTTTTCCTAATATAAGCATTGAATTTAGAACTAATTTTCAAATCTTTCACTTTTCATAATACTATTTGTCTGATTAATTAATGTATGATACATCCTGGAGACTAATTTGTTTATTCCTGGTGGACTCATTAGGAAGTGCTGTATGCATAAGAGATTAAATTTTAAGAGAGCTACCTTTTCCTGATTGAATCATACATTTGCTTCTCAAAAGCCTGACAATCACATCAGCTACAAGTGGGATTCTTGCTTCTTTATAGTAGCCCAGTGCAAACTTGTAACCTTGGTCTTCTCTACACATATAAAATTATTCAATTCCATGCAGTCTATTTCAGAAATCCTAAATGCACATATAGGTCTTCTGAAGTTGTGTTTTTGACTTCAAATAGATTGAAGAAACTGGGAGGATTGATTAGCATGTCTTCGCTTCCTTTTGTTAAACTTTCAGATGTTACTGACTTGAATTAGTAATCAGACCTAATGCTATGTCGCGTGTATACTCCTGATTGTTGGAATTATGGTCATATATAAATTTAGAGCCCATAAGTCCTGCTACTATAGCTTAGTCCTACTTTTTCTAGAATCAGCAATTCATAGTGATTCTTGTCTTTCCTGCTGGTTTCCTCCCAGTATATGTATAACAAATTTAAAACAAGAAGTTTAAAACTGTTCTTCAGAGAACAGTATATACAAACATTTTTTTTCATACATCTTCCTGAAAGGGCCAAGGGATCAGAACATGGAGGGGCTGGACTCACCTCCTCATGAGGCTGCTGCAATTCATTCATTCATGCATTCATTCATTCTATTGCTCTTCAATAGAGTGGAAGTAGTGGATACTGATCACATGCCTGGATGTAGGGTCCTGAGCAGGAATATTTTTTTGGCCACATCCCCGTAATTTTGCCTTCATCTGAGCCTTGGCTAGGGAGTGAGACAGCCTGAAGCTGTCCTTACCCATACCAATGTTAAAGTAGTGTTTTACCCCTCATTTCACTACCATCCAAAGGCAGGTTAAAGGTGCTGAATCTAGGGGACTAGGGGACTAGATAAATGTCACAACCTGAAACAAAAGGAAGCGAGGGAAGATACTGATTGTCAACGGAGACCACAAAGTTCAGTATAGCCAATATAGCTTTCTGCTGACTCAGAGGTGCTTGGATAGCACTTCAACTCAGCAATGGACAAAGACTCTCGGATTAAAAGCAGGTAGATCTTTCTGAGTTATATGTATTCAGAACAGCATAAATAAAGCTGTAATGGTCTGTTTGGAGCCAGATAACAATTCCAGAGACAGTTGGAAAAGACACCTGCACATTCCTCAGTTGTCTGGGAAACGGGCAGGCAGCCACTGATTGGGAGCAGAGGCGGTAGAAAGAAATTAAAGAGATCTCTGCATTAATAAACTGAAAGATAAATTGGGTTCTAAACTGAAAGTAATCCAGCTGTTGAAAATTCTGTAACATTATCCCTTTCACTTTCAATAAGTCTTGCTAAAGAGAGACTCAGTAGTAATCTTGTTCTTGGCTACAAAAATTCCTGTTGAAATCCAGCTACTTAAATTTGCAAAATTTGGAAAGTCAGGAAAAAGCCAGCGTGTATGTGTGAGTCTTCACGTGTTTGGAAGATTACATGGATAGATGCAAAAGCTCAGATTTGCTGTTTTTATTATCCCAAATGAGACTCTTATTTTCCTCATGGCCATTGCCTTGCAGTTCCTGTTTTATTTCCAAGCATAAATAAAATGTATCCCTTTTTCACTTTATAATTTATTTTCCCATATAATGTATTTATTTTTCATTCACTTAAATGTTTCTTTTTTAAACCTTGTATTTTTACCAAAATACTGTTCTTCTACAAGTTGAAATGGTGAAACAGAGCTAACAATTAGTTTCAAGTAACTCTACATATTCATTTCCATTTCCCACATTATAAAAAGAAAAGTTTATGCAGAAAGTGGATCAGTTCATTTGGTGCCCCTTGTGCTGGGGAAAGCACCTCCTCCCCCACTGTTCTCATTCTGTTTTCCTTATTAAAATAATATGCATATGTCGTTCAGTTGTTCCCAACTCTTTGTGACTTGATTGAAACGACTGCACCTGAATTTTCTGACATTAAATATTTGTTTGAGTTTGTGTAAGCTCATGTTTATGTCATTTAGCCACCTTGTATTCTGTTGGCCTCTTTTTCAATTGCCTTAATTTTGCCAACCATCAAGGTCTTCTCTAATGACTCTTGCTTTCACATTATGTGTCTGAATTATCTAAGCTTTAGTTTCATTATTAGTGTGTCCAGTGAGCAGTCTGGTTTTAGTATTGAGCGATTTCTTCCTCTTGCAATCCAATATATTTTCACGCAGTTTCTCCAGCCCCACAGTTGAAAGGGATGGATTTTTCTGCATACAGCCTTTCTGATGATCCGATTTTCACAACTGTATGTTACAACTGGAAAACTGTGACCTTGAGAATACAAACTTTTGTTGTCAATGTGATGTCTACGCTCTTTAATATTTTTAGACTTTTCATTGTAATGGGTAACTCTTCCTTTCATGTCTATGGTCACCATCCCTTTGAATTTTTGAGGCCTGGAAGATAAAGTCTGTTACTACTTCTTCTCCACCTATTTGCATTGGGTTAGTATTGACTATTGACGTAATCTTAAATTCTTTTCTTTTTTAATACATTTTGCAGCAGAAAGAAGAGCAGTTTGGGCTCTCTTATCTTCAACATGAGATTCCTTAAGCAGTCCAAATCCTCAAAGTGGACTTAGCATTAGCATTTCTGACATTATTTTTTATACTGATTTTAATGCCAATTTCTACTTTATCTAGTCTAGTATTTCTCATAATATATTTCTTGTTTAAATTAAATGCATAAGATGCCAGTTTACAAACCTGGCATACTCCTTTCTGAATTTTGAAACAGTTATTTGCTTTATATGCTGTTCCAACTATTACTTCCTTTTAAGGCCCTTAAAATTGCCCTTGGCATTGGTGCAAAATAGTAAGGTTGTACGGTCTTGAATGATTTAAAGCCAGGGCCCTTGGAGGCCATATAGTTCACTTGCCAACATTCTTGTAGAACAATCCAGTCTCATCAGCATTGAAAACCTGCTGTTTCACTTAACCTTTTTCCTGTATAACACTTACCAGGTATTCTTTAAATTCTTGTGCAGCCTCCTGATCTGTACAGCCTGCCTCACCTGTAAGTTGTAATGGCTTGTGGGAATGACCATGAAGGAAGAGCCACAAACCAGACAACTGTCATGAAAAAGGTATATCAGCCCACAGAAGGCAAAGGGGTGTGGAAGTGTCTCAGAAGAGACCCTCCCTACTTTTCTGCAAAGTAAAAGTAAAGGTGAATTTAGATTTGCAAGATTCTGTTACTGCAACTGTACAGTAAAGGTAGTGTTAGTACTCATGATTTGTGCTTCTTGTCTGGACTACCTCAAAAGGTTTAAGTAGTTTAATATTTTTCACACTGTATCACCTTTTGAAACATCCAAGCCAGCCAGCACTAGCCAAGAAGGGTTTAACATTTTCCTGAGCCTGGGTAACACGACTGTAAATTTCTTTGGCTTTCTACCTCACAACAATGTTGTCCATTATGTTGTTGTTGTTTTTTAATCAGTAGTCATCTCATGAATCCACAAATTTGGCCACTTTTCCATCTCTTTCACACTTTATCACAGACTATAAATGTTACTTTAGCATTTTCTGGAGCGGCCTCATGTATAGATCAATTAATTTCCTCTTCCTTTGCTGGATATACCATATTGTTGATTCATTAACACTAAACTCACAGCCAAAACCACTATAACTCATGCCTGAACAAAGTTTATCTAGCACACGTATTTTCTCCATAAGGTACATCACAGCCTTCTTGCACTTAGGAACACTAGACTTGGGGGCCATTTTAACCAGCGAGATCACCAGTATGAGAGAAGACATGTGCAGAGCAGCAATTCAAAATTTTAACTGCTTTGTGCATATCCATGAATAACCACAAACGCATCACGAGTATTGATTTTGGGGTTACAAATACATTTTAGCAAGTAGGAGAATTCGCAAATATGGAACCTGTGAATAATGAGGATTGCCTGTACCCAAAGAAGGAGTAACAGTAATAGTACTTAGCATTTTGTAGTGTAAATTATTTTTTATTTGCTATTTATAGGACACCTAAAAACTGTTATGTTAAGAGCACTATATTACGTAGGCTGCTCAGAAAGTTTTCATGGCAACTTACAGAGCACTCTGCTCTTGACAGTAGCAGTAATAATAAAAACTAACAGAAATTATCTAAAACAAATGGATAGGGAAAAATACATTGTAATAATCATAGTCCAGTCACACTATACCTTATATAAAATGTATCTATCCTTAGCATATTGTTTGACATTTTTTTAAGCTTAGTTGCAAAGTTTGTAACACGTACCCTTTCTAACTGAACTAGAGCTGCTTGTACATGTTACATAATAGATATTGCAAAAGTCATCAACATCCTTGTAGTAGAAGGATTATTTTTTTAATCAATTGTCACATAGTTGTTAAGCCAGCCTAACTCTATAAACTTTTTTTTTAATGTTGTTAGTTGCGTGGTCTCATTAAAAGAAAAAAGAACAGTTTTCATGTTTGATTAATCATTTTTTTAACCTTGTGTAAAATAAATTAACTACCAGAGATCATTAAAAGCAATGATAACAAAGATAAGGAATTGTTCAATATAACTAGAGCATTACTGTAATGCAATGAAAAGCAAATATTCTTTAAGAGAGTTAGCTATTATTTGTTCTCCCAGATATATTAACTATATGAGACCTATCCAGACTTTCCATTATACTATTAGCAAAGAACAAAAAGAGGTTATCACTATATATTCTCTAATTTAATTTTATCAAGCACCTTTATGGACAAGAATACACAGAGATGATATTGAGTACACAGAAACAGAAAGAGAGAACGATCTTAACCTTAAGAAACAAAAAATATATACAGTATATACCCACAAATGTATATGAGTCAACGCTTTATGGTGCAACAGATGCTTTTGGGGAAGGGGTGTTACAGAGGAGCTGATTTACTAGGGAGAAGCCCTCCAAGTCAGTGAGTTCCATAAATCAATGAGGGGAGAGAGGGAGGGAGAGGGAGAGGGAGAGGGAGAGGGAGAGGGAGAGGGAGAGGGAGAGGGAGAGGGAGAGGGAGAGGGGAGAGAGAGAGAGAGAGAGAGAGAGAGAGAGAGAGAGAGAGAGAGAGAGAGAGAGAGAATAAAACAAAGGTGCCATCCAAGTGGCTACCGTCCAAGTATTGTGCATACAGTATGTACATTGGCTGCCTGGCTAGCAATCCCTGATGATATCAGTGACCTCAACCATGGGCAGGAGCTAATCAGCAGACTATTTTACTGACTGAGGTACTCTCTACTGGGTCTGCTACCTACAAACATCAACTAGCAAGAATGACCTTTCTTCTTTTCCTGTAACAACTCGTAACTGCTGGAAATAATGAATGCCTGTGCAGTGCCTCGTTGCTTACCACTATTTGTGTTCTGGGTTTCCTGTGCTTGGAGCTGATTCACTACTTTAAGCACATATGCATTGCTTAGAGAACCCAGGGATTTAGGCCTTTAAAACAAAACAAAGCAAAACAAAAACTCCACAACAATAGTCTTGACTGGAACATTTTTCTAAAACCTGCCGTATTCCATTATTATGTCAGTACTAGTTGTATTTACTGGAAATGATTTAAAAAGAGTCTCCAGTGTAAAGGCATGGAGAAACATTTATGTTTCATTACATATTAAGAAATTCTGTATCACAAAGCAATTCAGAGTAGGCTAAATCATAGTTGTCTTCACAATAACTTACAACTTCCTTTTGTAACATATGACCTGTCTTATTAACACTTCCAATAAATGTGGCAAATGCACTGTCTTGATATCAAGAATGACTTTCTGCCTATCATAAACCTATTAACATTACATAACTACCTGACTGAAAAAAAGGTGACGTCTTTATACCACATGATTTGTACTCAGTCTCTTCTTGGCTCAGAATTCTCCCAGTCTAGTTTGTTTTCTCCGTACCTGAAATGCTTTATTTCCGATAACAAGGGTCCAACTTTCTTGACTAATAAATTTCAAAAAAGGTTAGCGTTTTCCAAAAGTGTCTGAATCTCTGAAAAATAGAAGAAATGCACTCGCCACCCTTAATCTGCACCGATTAAAATGCAGATTGTTTTAAACCATTAAAAAAATTCAAATTTTACAATTGATAAAAGTCAGAACCCACATGGAAGAAACACTTCCTGGTGAAATACTATACTGATATGTTCAAGCAAATGAAAATCAATTCAGGAAGACTTAATTCAAATTCCATGTCACCTCTCTAACACTTTTGAAACTTAGCAAATAATTTACCACATTATATTTTTAAAGGAAAATATTTGTCAGTTAATATATCTTGGGACCAAGAATTTCTGAATTATCTACTAAGCATATGTACCTCCTGCTGTACGCTGGTTGCAAGTTCAAGAAGTTGATTCCCCAGGGGGACCTCCAACAGGATTCCTTGGGGAACTTCAACAGAATTCCTTCAGCTTCTATCCAATTCCCTAAACAGTTCTGCTACCAACCCTTCAGTCAGCAGGAGGGTGGGGGGTGGGGAATATTAAGGGCTGGTTTCTTTCCTACATCAGGGAGCCAATGAGAAAAATATTTACCTTATAACCCTGTAGCTTTATTTTACTACTTGCATTAAGAAATGGATAACCATACAGATATGCTAACTACATCACACAGATGCAAAAATAACTTTAAACAACAGTTCTTTTGAATTTAATTGGGAATGAATCCTTCAACGAATACTAAGACACTTGCTCAGCAATCACAGTTTTTCCTCCCTTATTCAATAACTGGATCAATTCCCCCGGACTAGGAGAAATACATTTCAGAAGGACACTATACGTTACAACAACCATGGTTTGCAAAATGCCCACAGATTTAGCACAGAGTTTGTTACAACTGTTTTTCTGTTGCTTTCTCTCTAGCTTCTTGAACCTTCTAGTGGGAACCTTCATAGGTTAGATGTCTTCCATCCTGGCCTGTCCTTTCTGGTGAGATGTGTGAGGCTTACCCCCAGTACCCATAAACCACCATAAGAAATAGTCAGATCAGTATATTGGGTTTTTATGTAAATGTCTGAAAATGATCTAAAATAAATAAATAAATAAATAAATAAATAAATAAATAAATAAATAAATAAAAATAACCAGCCGTTAAGATCAAGGACCTAAATCGTATCTATATTTTTTAAGATGACATTGAGTGATTGTCCCTTCTGTGATACAGCTGTTAGATAAGGTTGGTCTAGGATATCAACTGGACTGATTGGATATGGGGGGGGGGAGCATTTCTCTGAACCCTGCCCCAGATGAGACTGATTGCAGCATGGGACTTCATTAGGAGCAAACAGACAGATTAAGATGGTCCACCTGAGGTGCTTATGGAACTGGATGGTTTTCAGCAAGCTTTTCAGAGCTTGCCCAGCTGCAAGCATCCTCTGTAACATAAGATTTAGGAATTCTTTATCAATGGTCCAATGTAAAGCCTTTCACTGAAAAAACTAAAATAATCTGTCATTTTTATCTTCTGAATATCTAGAGAATTCATTCATACCATACTTCAGAAAAAGTTAATCATCTACTGTAGTTTATACCTTGGTGGTATCTTGCCTGGATTATGATAATGGTTTCTTGACAAACCTTCCTAACTCTGGTCTCTACCTATTCATTCAGGTCCAGATTAAAATGGTTCAAGTGATTCTCCCAATTTACCTTAATTCTTGTTTTCAAGAATCCCTACATTGGATGCAACCATGGGAGTGCTATTGGTTTAAATGGTTGGTGTAAATAGCAAGAAAATGGGTAGTAGGGAAGGCGGTGGGTTCTTCCTTATTTTCCTTCCTCTACTTCCCTTCTTCCTTCCATAAAGGCATCCCATGTATTAGGATCCAATTCTGGATCTCTGGACCCAAGCCATTATCTCTGATGTGAAATTCAGCTTCAATAAAAGGAAGTAGAAGTTTTATCATCAGCAGTAATGGTCCTTTAAAGTATCACTGGTACAGATTGAATACTGTATAAATAATTAATATTGACAATCTGCCAGTTGCACTTTCAATTCTTTAGTATTCATAGTGCTAAATGCCAGCTCCTTCAAAAAGTTTTGGAAAACCACCATCTGTATCTTTCACATCTTAACACATTCATTTCTTGATAACAACAATCATAACAAATTCTAAATCATCCTCTCTGTATGAAATATATTTGATGACACATATTGAATTATGATAAATGCAGCAGCATAATGTAATGCAGCAACTATTTATTCAGTTGAACAGCCTCTGTCCATAATAAATGATATTTCACAGTCTCTAAAAGTACATTTCCAGAATATTTTTGCATATGTGCCACAGTCTTAAATCAAACATGTAGCCCAAATCTGAAATATTTAGCTATGTGTATTATCCAGTTACAGTACTTTCCTGTTGCTAAAACTAACATATCACAGTCCAAAGTACTGTAATTTATAAACAATACTTTTATTAAATAGTAATACAAGAGGTCCCTAACTTAAAAATCATCAGTATTTCCACAAGTCCAATAACTTGTTCATCAAGGAAATTATCTCCATGGCTGAATAGCGTTTGCCTAAACCATTCTGTGTAAGCTTCTCTGCTGTTGAAAATGTTTTCTTGTTGGATCATTTTCTTATCTGTAAGAAATCTTTAGAAATCTTGAAAGATAAAGAAATTTACCTTGAGCTAATAGAACTCCCAGAGCATGAGAATGAGAGAGTTCCTATTTCAAACTTAACAATCGAAAAGTCAGAACACACGAAAGCAAAGAGACAGAAGAGGGAGAAGGAACAAATCAGGCTCAGACCCGGGTCTTCAAGTCACAGTTCATTTTGAAACTCTGCTGGAGGCCTAATGCCTCCACAATGCAACCTGAATTCCTGAACAGCTGAACATCTGTGCATGTAATTATCCCACATTAAAAATAATAATACAAGCCTTTTTAAAAGCAAATTGATTTCTTGTTTCTCCTATAATCACAGTGCTACAGTTGCTTATGGCAGGTGCTATATTATTTCTGTTAAAGGGTAAGAATTGCATCAAGTCAGTCTTGACTGTCTCCATGTCCATGTAATTTTCTTGTCAGTAATATGGAAGTAGTTGGCAAACACCTTCTCCCAGGATATTTTAGTTTCCAGACTAGCCTACAGGCTTCGAATTTCCTGGTGGTCTTCCATCCAAATGATAACCAGGTCTGACCTACTTAGATTTTTTTTTTCTGAGATCACTCAAAGTCACGAAATACTGACAGATACAAACTACAAAATGTGCATGACTTTTCCAACTCTGCCTACTTTTCCTACAATTTAGAATTGTTAATGTGTAAGACTGGATTCTGTTACGAACATGGTAGACAATGTGCTATACTCCTTAATATACTACTATTAACCAAATATATATCTACATAGATATCCAAGTACACTAGTACAGCTTATATACCTCAAAATAAAACTGTACCCAATATAGATTCATGAAACCTCTAAATTGTAATTACAGTTGGATAAACTGTATGAATGTGCATAGGAAAATACAGAACTTATATCATCACATAGTTTCCAACTAAAGTTGGAATTTCCCCCCCCAAAAAAAGAAGCCCAGGAAGGTTGAAACACACACACACACACACACAAACACACACAAACACACACATACACACAAAACCCATCTGTTTTGAGATGATTCTCCCTCAGGGGAAACAGATATATTTGCTAACTAGAAAATACATTAGATTCCCCCCCCCTTTTTTTTTTTCATTGTATAGTGCTAAGTTAAGTAAAACTGTTGTTGTTTATTTCCTCTTTACAGGCTAGTGAATTTTGTCCTGTTTCAGTTTTTATTCTTCAGGCTGAGCATATGGATATTATTTGTATTTATAATCTTCTTGTAATTTGTAATGAGTTGAAACCTTTTGAGATTCTGCCAGAGAAACCAACTATTTGTAGGAGACCAGTACCATCCTGTAGTCTGCTTGGACCATTACAAACACATACATACACATACACCAAGCAGTATTTATATCTTCCAGAATTGTGCATTTGAAATTTTTATATTTAAAGTTGAAAGTAGCTATCTACAGTTTGTTTTCTTTTTCTAATAAAGTTTGGTTTAATTTAATTTAATTTTTTTACTTTTTTGTTGTCAGAAATGCAACACTCATTGGAAGTGCCCTATCTCTGTCATGCATGGGGCTTAGAGAACAACACCTGGTAAGAGGACCTTTGCTGGATAGGTGGCAGCAAAAGGAATTGCCAAGCCACTACCCCAAAACAGGAGGTTAGGCTCAGGCTGAGAATATTTGAGGGTTTCTGGAAGAAGAAATTTAAGTCCTTCAGCTCTCCCCATTACAGACTCAGCTGTTCTGCTACTGTACAATAGTTTCATAGGATGATCCATGTATAGTCGCTAAGCTTTTAACTTCCAGATAGGACATTTACAACATTTGAACCAACCTTAAAAAGGATATTTTGTAACACTGATTGTGTGTTACTAAATCAACTCATTAATAAAGGAACTTAGCAATTTCAAAAACAAATTATGATTTTTAGAGCAAATATATGGTTTTTACTCTTCACAGTACTAAATAATCCTGAATTTACTTCTGGTGTTGAACATAAACACAAATGTATTTCTGCTTCCAGTAAGCCTTTAATATTTGAAGAGAAAAAATGAATTTTTTTGGGGGGGGGAATCTCTTTATATCCCAATATTATGAATGTGCTTCTGGACATGGTATTCTTTTTGCCATTGTTCCGTTCCACAGTGACAGCTTCTGTTGCTCAACACGTTCTTATAGAAACAATCTTTGACTGATAGAGCAAGAGTATCTTCTTAATATGACCTTTTATGAAAATAATTTGTTCTGAATATTATTGAAAAGAATTTACATGTCGAAAGACTAGTATTCTAACTATATACTGTACATATACTTTTTGTTCTTTTATGTTCTTGTTAACTTGAAGACATAGGTTTTATTATTTATAGGAATAAACAAGTAAAAGTATAAGAATAGCTAAATTCTGTTCCACTGTGAATAATGTAAGGATTAATATCAGGATAGATAACATGAAGTAGCAAGGTATTGGGTAAAGAAAAGACCAAACATTTCTGAATGTTTATTGAAATGCCCATTTCACCATCAAGGATTCTGCTCAGTTGGTTGAATCACTCAGGATCTGAAGTAACCTTCAACCTACTTCAGGTCCCTGGTCTGTGTTGTATGTATGGCAGAAGTGGACTCCTATACAATACTTATATTAACTGAATTTAAAAGTTAGAAATTAGTGGCCAATCTTTCAGCCACTGTTCTTTCTTCAGTAAAATTCTTAAAATAAATGGTGCAAGGGGATTGCAGGTTCTCAAGTTATGTTCTGTCAATAGTTAATTTCCTGGTTTTGAAGTTAGAAACCCATTTTTAACCAAAATAGGTGGCAAGCAAAAGCCCTTACCAAAAAATTGTCGCCTTGTTAGCTGGAAAACAGACACAGAGAGATACCAAACCATTCTATATTAAATATGTTATAGATGATTTAAAATGATATATTATTCCAATATGGAATTCATTTTTTTTTCTTATAGCTACTTTTCATTTTCATCACAATATTAGAATTTATATGCCAAAGTTAACAGAAATATATATATATATATATATATATATATATGTATATATATGTATGTATGTATGTATGTATGTATATAAACAATTTATTCTTGCATTAAAAAAAAATCCTAAATTGATGGATTTGCTGGTGCATTAAGGATGGGAATAGGATTAGATTCATTTGTACTTTGGATTGGATTCCTGGGAAGAAAACATAGAAATTTTTAATAAAATTGATCTTATTCTGCTACATTCAGCACCACTCAAAATAAAAGAAGACATCAAAGAAACAATGCCAGTATTATTCACCATCCAAACAGGGTCTGATATTTATTTGGCATCATGCTCATCAAATAGAAAGCTTTTTCTGTTCAATCTTAAGAACAGAGTTCTGCAAGATTACTCAGCCTTCCTACAAGAGAGATGATTTAAGGAGAGCAGCAGCTGTCAATCCCATCACAAATAAACTGCTACCATAATAATAAAAGGAATGCCAAACACACATGCACATAAAAGCAGTTCCATTCAGTACATCCAAGCCTTTTTGATCTGTATACGTCTGAGTGGTGGGGAGAAGGACTAGCAACACAAGGTGAAGGGCAGAGAGAACTATGCATCCTGCTAATGCTTCACTGAGAACAGATGGTATTCTGAAACAGTCTACTAATGATCATTCCATAATAAACATTAACATTCAGAGGTGTTTTCAATAATCTGCTGATTTAGTGAACTTCTTCTCCCAGGAACTATGAATGAACCCCATTATTACTGGTCGTGATGCTTTTATTTCAATCTATAGTTTATTAATGGCTACAAGGAACTACTTATTTTTAGTGGGGAAGCCATGCATTTTATTTTGGTACTTTATATTTTATAAAAGTTTGCTCTGTAGGTACATCATCTGGAGAGAAAGAAATGTGCCCTGAGAAGCAATTTAATAATTAAAGAGTGGAAATGTTTAATATTCCTTTTCCAAGTTTCTGATTTTTCTTATAAAGCTTATGGAAATAATAATGCATGTATCTTTCAGTGAATAGATATTTTAATTCAGTCATAGTAAAGATATTTGTGGCAGTTATAAATAAAAGAAAATGTTAGAAGTGATAGGGATGCATTTCAGTTCTACATCCATTTCTAAGATACTTGAAAATATTCAAAATATTGAAAATATTGAAAATATTTGCTTCTATTGGATACTTGAAAATAATTTGAAAATGTACCCAAGGATCATGTACATGAGTGGGTGGTGTGAGTGGCTGTATAAAACTGTCCCTTGTGATCCTGAGGAAACAACGTATGGGTCTGGGTGTTTGAGCAAGGTGGCAGCTGGAGCTGAAAACCTAATGTGCAGCAGTAAAACAGATATAAGTTAATTCTGTTCTTGTCATGACTTGGCAACAAAGTGTTGTTTCCATTGACAATAATGGATCTACAGGTAGTCCTCAATTTACAACCATTCATTTAACAACTGTTCGAAGTTACGACAGTGCTAAAAAAAAGTGACTTATGACTGGTCCTCGTACTTATGGCTGTTGCAGAGTTCCCACGGTCACATGATCAAAATTTGGGCGCTTGGCAACCAGCATGTATTTCCGACAGTTGCGGCATCCCTGGGTCACATAATTGCCATTTGCAACCTTCTCAGGGGACTTCCAACAAGCAAAGTCAATGGGGGAAGCTGCATTTGCTTAATGACCACATTATTTGCTTAATGACCATGGCAAAAAAAGGTTGTAAAATCGGGCGCAACCTAGTTAACAACCATATCATTTAGTGATGGAAGTTCTGGTCCTAAGTGTGGTTGTAAATCAAGGACTACCTGTAATTAGTGATGTGACAGGCTAAGTGATGGCAGTCAAGCACACACAAGGGAACAAATAAAAACAGATATTTTGTACCTGCATAGGGCAATAAGCTCACTCTCTTTTTAGGTTAAATATGGTGACAATTTTAACCATCTTCCCAGATTGCAATTTTAGGCAACATTTCATGTCTGATCCATTTCTCCAAAGCCTTTGTGGAACAGTGAGCTGGTTTAGTCCACCAAGCACTTTGCTACTGTATTTGACAGAGTTGCATGAAAACATCAAGCATGAAAGTGGTAGATTCAGCTACAGGGCTGTACATCAATGAACTATGACATACATAAAACAATATTTGCTTATATTTTGTCTATACTTCCACCATGAATCAGGACTGTCTTAATCTGGATCAGACACTGATCTTGTTTTTGTATTTTTTAGCAGCCAGGTATTTGTTTGACATTTAGGGCTGAAATTAAACACATGCTTTCATTTGCATATCTATCATGATGGAGTCAGTCTTCAGGAACTAAACAGGACATTTAGGTAAGAATGTCTGTTCCCTTTCTAACCTCAGCACTAGAAAATAATTAAAACATATATCAGCAGATAGCTATGCTGTAGCTCAGGCATAACAGTACATGCTTTGCATATAGAAGGGCCCAGTTTCTACCTCTGGAATCCCCAGGTTGGCTGGGAGAAAAACTTCTGGCTGATGTTCTGGAGAGCCACTATAGAGCAGGGTGACCCAATTTGGGCTGTCAAAATCCAGATGACCACTAGATGGTAGCAAAGTGATACAGAAAACTCTTTCTTGCCATCTAGTAGCAATCTGGTTTTTTTTTTTTTTCCAGCCTAGGTCTGCTAGTCCTAGTGTAAAATAGATAATGCTAAACTAGGTAATCCAAAAGTTAGCATATAGCAGGTCCTTGAATTAAAAAAAAACCCTGTCCCAACAGGCCAATGTCAAGACTTCTGGCACCAGCAAGTAATTTTTGTAGCAAGATGTTCCACTTCTTTGAAATCCCTCCTAAACCCACATTAATGTAGTAGTAACAGCAGAGAAATTCTGCGGCTCTACTAATTCATAAGCACGGCATAGAAAAATAAGAATTCTCTTTTTATTTTATTTGACAAACAATTTATTCATCCATTCCTCTGTATACCATGTGCAACAATTTTTCTCTTTTAAATTTTCTGTAGCATTCCTGCCAAGGAAAAATATTATTTTTGAGAACCACTCATCAGCACTAACAGTTCTTCTTTCCTTTTTCTTATTTATTTTTTTAAAAAAACTTCTGCAGAATCAGTCACAATGAAGCTTAGTAAAACATTCCAAAAATATGCATGCTTCAACTTTGGTGAATCAAGAAAAGAGAATTCAATAAATGTAGTAAAGTGGTTATGAAAGCTGTTTGATACTTCTTTGCTTTCTAGGTTGGGCATGGTAGGTAACTCCTGTACCAATGTTTGCTTGCTGTATGCATAAGCAGGACTTGCAAGACTTAGCAATGACATCTCTGCATTCTTGGCTGCTTTAGAGATTTTCATGAATTAAAAAAAAAAAAAGTGTATGTAGATGAACATCCTTCCACACCTCCCTGCATATTGTGATTAGTTTATATAGTCAGTTGTATGAATTAAAATATCTACAGTTCTATAATCTTTTACTCCTAATTTGATTGTCTTGATTTCAATGAAAATGCCTTTGTAATGATTGTTGCAACACAGTGACAAGTGCAGATGGGGAACCAAGCATCTTGGAGATTATGTTGGCAAACACTGCTAAAATGAGTTGCGCTGTCTTGGTGTAATTTTATCTGGATTATATTTGCTCTTAAATGTATTCCCATCAACATGCAGTGAAACCTTAAGTATCATAATAGTCTTCTTGTAATCCTTACAGGATCTCTGCTGGGCATTGGAGTTTCTGTTGTTCTAAAACCTAGATAAAGCTATGCTTTTGTATACAGAGACAATACTCAATCCAACCATTTCCTCAAACAAGTTAAAAAATATCAAAAGGCATCTGTGAATTAGTTCGAAAAAAGTAAAATATCTTTAATATTACACTCCTAGTTTATCATTGTTAATCAGTGGAAGGATTCAAGGGTGTGAACATCTTGATACAACCAAAGCAGAAATGATATGAAAACGCTCTCATAGAAGGAATGGTATAAATAATAATAAATAATAATAAAATAAAATAAATAATAAATAATAAAATATACTAAAAGATATCAAGGGCGAAACATAACAAATTGTGAAGTATACAAGTAAAACAGCACAATTGTTTTTTAGCACAATATGCAATATGCATTCCAAACAAAAGTAGAGCCCTTACTTTTGGCAGAATCAGTACTTTCCTTTGACTTGCCATAATTACTGGAGTAAAAATTCTGTACAGCATTCAGTGTTGTGGTAAACAAAAATCTACTCAAGTGAGAACTGAGGTCACCTTACTTTATATCTTTCTTTTTTCTGTTAAGACAACAACAACAAAAACCCACTGCTTGTGTCGCTTGTCTTGCAAGACACGACAACCGTGCAATAATCGGGGGTGATATTATTGTTACCCCTTTTTATATTGGGATAAATTATTTGCAAAATCTATGCACCTTAGATAAAGTTGTATACAAAAATACAGACACACAAATTACACGAACACTCAAGTCTGAGCTATCAAATTCATCAAACTTGTAAATATAAAAATCAGAGAGAAATTAAAATGATGAAATGGCCTCCCCTGCTACTTGCACACCCACGTGCACCCGCTCCCACCTGGCAGTACCCACTCCAAGTCCCACTGTGCTTGCACTGCACATCTCCCACCACTCGCACACCCTTGCACACCCTCTCCCGGCAGCAGCCATTTACCTGCCTGCTGGCCTGCTTACAAGCTGCCTGGGACTTGCAACTTCCTGCCAGCTTCCCCACTGATTTTGGTTGTTGTGTTGGAAGTTGTGAGGAGGTGCATGCTTAATGACCCATGTTCCTCGCTTAACAATGGCAACAGTGCCTGCAGGGATTGCCATTGCTAAATGATGTGGTCACATGGCATCATGGTTTATGACTATATCGCTTAGTGACAGAAATTCTGGTCTCAATTCTGGTCCCAGTTGCTGTTGTAACTCGAGGGCTATTGGTACTTGGCTTCTTGTGCCTCACTTCACTATGAGAGGCACACACACATTTCTCCATTGGACATTAAATAAAAAGTTTTAAAATATTTGGACAAATTTATTTACATGCTCATTGGTTTCTGGGTAATACCTAAATTGGCTCTTCCTGATGTCATAATTGAATATCTGCTTTATTGTTCTGCAAGAAATTTAATTGACAGGACATAGCAAATTCTTGGCTTTATTGTCCATGTATGAGGGAAAGTAGCAGATAGAAAAAGAAAGGGGAAAATTATATTAAGCTGTTCCAGTGGTAAGCTTCAGTGGTAGGGAGCAAATAAAGCAATGTGAAATGAAATCCAAAATGAAATATTATGTAAAAATTCTAGTTGAAAGACAACATTAGAAGCATTTAATCTGTTCATTAACCCAGTATTGTTCTGAAGAAATGGCATAGTATTAGAATATGCATAATTTCTATATGGTTTAGAAATTATTAGTTATTAGCTTAAGACATAACTGCAGAATACTTTGATCTAAGTATGAAATATAAATAACAAATGGACTCTATTGAAATATTCAAGAATGAAAAGAAGTAATTCCCAGAATATCCATTTTAGCACACTGCTGGCAGATATCAAAAATAGCCAATTGTAAATCTAATGGTGCATGTCTGCAACTGTTGGCAAATCTGGAACTCAAAACAAAATATTATATCTATCTGTCATCTATCCATTCATCATTAATGATTTTCTTAAATATGTTGAAAAGTAGTTCCTTAGTTTCTTGATGTACACATGAGTGCTAAGGGACAAGTTTTTTTTTTATTTATTTATCGCTTTTGATTTATTTCATCTTAGATTAGAAGCAAACCATTTTACTGTCCTCCCTGAAAACATCTTAAATATTTCAATTTATTTCTGAGACAACCAGTTCCCTGGCCTTTGCAACTGAGAATATGAATTTTTGAAAAGTTCTCATTTCCTCAGTTGCAAACGATGGATGGATGGATGGAAGGAAGGAAGGAAGGAAGGAAGGAAGGAAGGAAGGAAGGAAGGAAGGAAGGAAGGAAGGAAGGAAGGAAGGAAGGAGCATATAAGTACTCCCAATTTCAAACAGCAAACTAAAGCTCTTCATTGTGGAGGTAGGAGAGAGAACAGGCAGTACTATCAAGGTCATGACAAGTAGAAGAAGGTATGTCAGTTAGTCTGAGGGCAGGCCACACTCAGGAACATTGGGTCCACTGCCTGGGAGCTGTCCCATCAACCAGCCCTCAGAATTCATTCACAGGCCATGTCACTGGATCCTCAGTCGCCCAGGGCTCTAGTTGTTGCTTTTGAATGTGAGGACTGTAACAAATCTGTCCTCACTCACAATTTAATCATGGATCAGGCAACCAACCTGGCATGTATAACCAAGACCTGGGCGGGACTGGGTGGATGTGTTCCCTTCTCAGAGGTGTACTCACCTGGATTTCAAATTTAACATGAGCTGTGAACCCAGGGCAGAGGGGATGGCTACTGTCATCCAGGAGTTGTTGATTGCTCTCAGATTGCTCTCTGCGACATAGATAATTGGATGTGAGACCATCTGACTGAAGGTGGGCTCTAGGAAACAGGTTTTGCTGTTGCTGTACCACCCTCCCCATTGTGCAGGATCATCCCTGCCTCATCTGGAGGGTTAGTGGTGGATGATTTATTACTGGGGATTTCAACTGGGGATTTCAACATGCTATTCGGTGAAGTTCAGTCTGGGCAGCTTAAGAGTTCATGTCCATCATGGCAACCATGGACTGTCCCAAGTCACTAAACACCTGACTTATACCGGGGGATCACACATTAGATTTTTGACTCAGGACAGTTGCAAGATGAACATAGCAAATTCTTGGCTTTATTGTCCATGTATGAGGGAAAGTAGCAGATAGAAAAAGAAAGTTGTGGATGACATCACTATTAGGACTACTGCTTTTCAGCTTTCTGGTTCTACACCCTTGCCCCCCACTATGGGGAGAAAGAACCTGTTACATTGGCCTGTTCCAGGTGATTAATAGACCCTGTCGATTTCTAGGAGGAACCTGAAGTTTCCCCTGAAAATTTGGTGGGAAATTGGTAGAGGTATTAGTTGCAGCCTGGAATGGGAAGATGAGGAGCCTTGCACCAAATTGCTCCTATGTGACCTTTTACTGTGTGTTGATCATGCAGTGACCCTTGGTTTTCTGAGGAGCTCCAGAAGATGAAATGCCAGAACAGGCAACTATTGAATAAAGATAAAGAGTGAATCCAAATGAGCACAATTAAGAGCACATCTTTGGGATTACATTGTAGCAATAACAATGGTGAAATTCAGTTATTTCTTCATTCTTATTATTCCCTGTTCAAGAAGCCATACCAGACCCAACACCTTTGAACAATTTCATCCTGTCTCCTACCATCAGGTTACAGTTCCAGAGGGCCCTGCAGAAAAAGGATGATCTGCACCAGTCAAATTTCATACCAGGACATAATATAGAGACAGCATTTATCACGTTTGTCAATGACCCCTGGCAAGCCAGGGTAAGGGTGGAACATCCATCCTGGTTCTCCTGTAGTACCTTTAGTATAATTGTTTATGGTATGTTTCTGGAATAGCTAAGGGGATTGGGAGTAAGGGGCAGTGTTATGCAGTGGTTCTTGTCCTTTCTCTGTGGTCAATTTCAGTTGGTGTTGACAGCGGGGAGAGGTCAAGTCATGATCCCTCATTGTGGGATGCCTTCAACTGGGGGTGCCTCAAGGCTCAGTGCTCTTACCCTTTCTGTTTAAATCCACATGAGGCAACTATCATCCATCAGTTTGAGATCCAGTAGCATCAGTATGCTGATAATACCCAGTTATATATTTTAACCATAGGTGACCAAGTGATTCCTTCAAGACCTACTAAAGGGGTTTTCTGCCCAAGGCACCAAAATATTTTGGCAGACAATATTAACAATAGTGATTTGAATTCACATCCCATCTTTTGCTTGAGAGCTCAAGGTGGCTTATAAGAGGGTCTTCCCTACTTTTATCCCCATAAGAGCAATTTTGTAAAATATGTTGAGCTGAGAATGTGTGACAGGCCCAGAGTTACCCAGCAAGTTCCACTGTCAAGTGAAGATTAGCCCTGGGTCTTCCCAATCCAAGTCTTAACATCTGAAGCCCAACACTGAACTGGATTCCTCACTCCACTTAAGCAATAAAATGTCTTAGACCCATACTGCCCTGGAGCAGGGACTTAAAATTTCTTTTCTAGTGTTAATATGAATTAGTGGAGCAACATATTCCTCTGATGTGTTTTTGTATCCATTTCAGGTCCTGTTTAGAAACATCACTCTATTGGATTGCATAAAGGAATTAAAGGAAACTGTGCCCCTGAAAAACCCAGGAGAGCCATTCAGCTGAGACTTCCAGAGCATTGCCTGTTAATCTCTTTCTTGAGGTGAGGATGATGAGCTGCCAAACCTCATCTGCAATTCATCCAGCATTCTATTGAATTTGGCCATCATCTCTACAATTTGTCAGTGAATCTCTTTGGCATACAAAGCAGGTTTAGGTGATGTATCTGCCAAATTCTGGACTGAAAATCAAACTTACCACTGGCAGGACTATATTTGATCTGTTTTATGAACTATACTGGAAATAATATCAGCATGTTTTCTCATTCCAGCTTGTATTGTCATACCAATATAGACATCAGAATTGATCCTAGGGCCAGCCAACCTGCCTGCCTGCCTGCCTGCCTTCCTTCCTTCCTTCCTTCCTTCCTTCCTTCCTTCCTTCCTTCCTTCCTTCCTTCCTTCCTTCCTTCCTTCCTTCCTTCCTTCCTTCCTTCTCTCTTCCTGCCTGCCTGCCTGCCTGCCTGCCTGCCTGTCTTCCTGCCTTCCTTCCTCTACACCTTACATGCAAAACTGGGTATCTTGAACAAAATGAACTTCTTAAGATAAAAAATTGCTACTGTCAGATCCTTTCATTTCAGGCTCTTCAAGGGTATTACAACTTTCATTTCTCAAAATAAGCCAGCTGAGACCCACCTGTTAATAAATGTGAGAAGGAAAGGCTTCACTAGCCCTTGTTAAAGCATACAAATGCTGATAATTTCATTTTTAATTCTGAGCTTAATAATGAATAATATGTATTTGTACCATTATCCAGATTGTGTAACATGTTGTGGGTACTCCTTGTCAGATCACCTCTCTTTACTTCTACTTCTGTAAAGTGTATGAATAAAGCATTTTAAAAGATATTTTTGAAGCAATTAGCCTTAAATGTTTTCATATTACCTTATGATCACTTCCATCTGTACACAGAAATGAGACACCTGCTAAAGTTGAAATGTATGCTTACATCTCCCCACTATTTTTTATATAGCAATAGCTTGAGGAAATAATGGAATTATTTCAACTTAATTATTTCAAAGCAGGCAAAGCTTTTTGACTTCAAAATGTATTCTCAGTTTATCCACATAAAGAATATTTGGGTGTTATTTTTAATTTTCTCCTGAGAGAATGTTTCCATGCTTGTCCTTGACCCAGACATCTTAAAGTTTGTTCTTTCTTTGTTTATAATAATACATTATGGTAATATAATTCTAAAAGCTAGTGAAATTTATTCAGCTGCTACAATTACATGGATTAGATATGATTTGTTTCTTTTAGTAAAAAAAATATAAATCTAAATTTTGAATGATAATATACAACAGAATTCAGTGTTCTAAGAATGGATGATACTTTACTAATTAGCTATCAATATTAGTTATGAATTAGTGCTATGAAATGAAGTCTGATATAAATAAAAGGTAATCTCTTTGGTCATGTACTGTATAGAATACAGTCTTATGCTCTTTGCTTTCTCCATTACTTCTATCTGTAATTCAAGTACATCAATCCCCCAAAATATGGCATTTTTCATAGTACTTTGATAGCTAGAGTATACCCTGAGGACTTTCTATGATGGTTCAAAGCAACATTTTAACTTTTTAAAGAGCTATTTTTTGAATTAAAGCAATTCAAAATTAAGTCACTCCTTAATTTTTACCATGTCATATATTTTGCTATCATAGGCTGTATTCCTTTAAGTAGATGTCAGTTCTGAACCAAACTTGCTTTCAATCCCCCTGTCAGCACAACAGAGTATTCCTCCTTGTACTGGATTTCAGTTATCTATAGGAACATGGTAATCAGCATACAAAGTAGTCATTGTTCATGAACAAAAGAAGAATTAAAAGAAAGGTTATCAATGGGATATATACCACATTCTCTGTAACATTTTCTTTCTCTGTGTAGTTGATGTAAACAGCTATCATTCCAAAACCAACAAGCTAATAATTAATTCAAAGGTCACTGTCTGTTGGCTATTTTGAGCAACTTTGCTTGTCTTTTTTTTTTTAATCATGTCATAATAATAAATAACAGATAAATTTACATCATCTTCACAAATCTGGTGTGGAGGTGAGCAAAGAAAAATAATACTTAAAAAAAATTGATGATGATAACCAAAGCCTTAAAATAACTCTGTTAGTAATAGTGACTTCATATTTAAAATTATAATTGATTTCCAAGCAGCTTTAAAGGGAATTATACACATTTCCATTGTGTATGTAATGTATGTATAAGCATTATATAAAAAAAAAGTTTTAAAAATTAAAGATTAAGATCCAATGTAATCTTCATAAATTGCTGGGGTGGTACATCTCAATCAACAAAAAATAGTTGGTTTCAACAGGAGGATATTAAAACAATTCAAGACTGTAAAAAAAGCTAAAGCCATCCATTTTCTGGCCCTGGCCCAGAATAAACTCATAGAGCTTGGGAACAGCCACCCGCTTCTCTCTTTCTTACACACACACACACATTTTCAGGGAATTCTATATATTTCACCAGCATTCTTAAAATCTTCTACCCCCGTACATGTACCACTGATTTCAAAAGCTCTGTTTTAAGCTAATCTAGATTATAATATTGCCTATTGTTATTTCATTTTTTATCTAGCCAGTGAATATGGTTAATGGGTGACTAATAGATATGTAATACATATGTAACATTTTAAGATACTAAGACTTATATTTCAACACTCAGGAAAATCAGTAAATAGTAGAATAACAATTCTGATCCCCATATTAATCCAAAATGTGAATATCAGAAGCATTAAATGCAGTAGCAGATGTGTGAAGAAGTAAAGGGGAAAATATATTATGTATGGATTTATGGAATAAAACCATGATTGAAAAATATTATCCATTATGTTATCTTCATCCACAATATTTTCTTGTGAAGAAAACATGTTGAAACAAAACAATTTTTCTCAGAGCTCAAACCCAATTGAGGGATTGGATGGTAAATTGCTTAATGTACTTTCCTGTAGTTGAACCCAACATAACATACAAATAAATGTTGTTGATTTAAAAAAAAAAATGACCATAAATTACATTTGATGATTAGGTTTCATATCCTTTAGCAACTTACAAGAAGCAAAGCATAACAATATAAAGCCAATTTACATTTGCCAGAATAGGAAAAGAAGATAACTACTAGCCTATATTAATTCAGTTGAAAAATTTTAAAAAAAATCATGGTATCAATATGCTTGCAATAGATTCATTATAACATTGATTATAATCATGTTAATATATACATGTTAATTTAGTTCTCTATATTCTACTCCCCAAAGAATAGGGCTGTAATATTTTTGTCCGTTCTTATGAAACTATTTTATTTATTCCTTAAAAAAAAATTACTTAGTTATCAAACAGAATATATAGCTCATATAATAGCTGGAGATGCAATAATTACATAAACAATGCTGATGGGTTGTTGTTGTTTAAAACTGCCTTAATTTTCTTTCGTAACTGTCACAAAGTTGATTATTGTCATTAAATTTTGGAAAATAGCATCTTCCACAAGAGAATCTGATGATTTAACACTGTCTTATTTAGGGTGTTCAGATGCCAAAATGGTACATCTTTTCTTGAACTCATCTCTCTCACTCTCTCTCTTTCTCACTCTGTCAAAATAAACTGATATGAGATTTTTTTAAAAAATGGGAATTGACTTTCAGCAAACCAATAAAAAAGTATTTTTTTCTAAAAAGTCTTAAATACCCACATTGCTGTCTTTTGAGCACCCATGATACCTACTTTTGCTTATTCAGTGAAACTAATAACATTTGGAATCTGTGAAGTATTGATTGGTATAAAAGTGGTTAGTGGCAGAATCATTACTTTTTTAATCTTGAAACTGCCAAGCCTCCCTTTTTTTCAACCTATATTCAGCTTTCCCCCATTAAGGATTGCCATTACTAATTGTTTTTTAAATGCTGCTAGGACATTTCTAGTTCAAAAAGTTTAAGTTCCTCAGCAGCATTTTAGAGGCTATGTTCTGAACAATTCATTCAGTGTGGCAAAAACTAAACCTAGAACCCAGGTGGCTGTTAAAGAGTCTTTGAAGTAAAAAAGAATGATACAGACTTTTTTGTTCTGAATTTTTAACCAGGAGTTTTAAAAAGTTCTAATGACTTTTTGTCTAAAAACCAGAATATGTATTCCTTGACCTCACTGAAAAGGAGACATTTCTAGATATTCCTATGTCTGAGCTTCCATGGCTGCAGACAGTTATATGTACTCACCCAAATTCTCAGAAAAGGTCATAATGGGGACAATACGTCAAAAGAATATAATTAAGAGCAAGAAAGATTAATATCAATGGTATTTAATGAAATTGCCTTTTAGAGGAATACACATCTATTAACCACTTTCTTGTTATGCTATGTTAGTTCTAAAAAAAAAAAAATGTAATAGTCTTATCTTCTATGGCAGAATGCTACCCAATACAGAAGTATTGAGGGCTGTGCAGAGTTTGGAAGAGAAACTTTAATTTGAAGGCATCCCTTCAGGATGGAGCACTGAATCCACCTGGTGCTTCCTGTCCAATTGCCAGACCAGAGTGGCCATACAGCTTCAATTCCAACAATTTGTGACCCAACTTGCACATGCAAAGTATCTTTGGAGCAATTTCTGAAACACATTGGCTGTCTTTCTTCTATGATCCAAGGTTCTGGATGGAGCAACTTTTTAACTGAGGTATTGCTCAAATCAAATACTCAAACAGTCCCATTTATTTATTTATTAGATTGATGTCTCATCTTTCCTCTAGGAGCTCTAGGTGCTATACACCTTTCTTCCCCCCATCAAACAACAACCCTGTGATATATTGTAGATTGGATTGAGAGAAAATGACTGGCCCATAGTCACTCTCTAAGTTTCCATGGTTGAGGATGCTAGTCTTTTTGATCTTAATTTACTAACGCTGTTATTACGATGCCATATTGTAGTGGTGACCTCTCAAGGCAAAGCAGCACTGCTTTATAAAGTTATTCACTGTTTTTATATAATACATGTAGGTTGTATCATTACACAAAAGCAGCCATGATGGAATGTTTTCAAGTTTAGTATAATGAGCCATAATGTACCATTCCCTGTTCTTGTTTGTGTAATATTCTGGAAACCAACAGAGCCTATTGAAACTATAATGGCCATAATAAGGCTGTTCAGTGTAAGACTGGGGATACAGCTTTTCCTCAGGATATTATTCCATTGTTGGTCAGGTCAGTAAAATCTTGTGTCCCCATCCCTTATTTCCCCCTCCAAATAAGGTAAAGAATTTCTAGTGACTGTTTATGCATAGCTATCCTTAAAAAGTGTGCATTACACAGCATATCATGTTGTCAACTCTCATAAATCTCTCTTATTTTGTTACAAAGAGAAGCTGCTCCTATTTTTGAGCACCATTAGAGTACAATTTCAAATTCCCAGAAACTGGGATATGTTTCTTAAAAAGATGTTTCAAAGCTTGGCAACTATCCTTTATTAGCTTTATACCATAAATATATTTATCAACTGGTAAGAGCTGGTGGGGCACTCAAATTAATTCAAACAGGGCAAATGTTCTGGAGGAACATAAGCAATAATAATCAGGATTTTTATTTTCTTTTTCTTTAGTTAGTTGCATATCTTTCAGAAAGCAGTACCCTATAGATGTGAAGTTCTTCTCTGACCATTGTCTCTGGTAAGATGTTTGTGATCCTATGAAGGGGGGGGGGGCTTTTCTTTGCCATACAGGACTATAACTAGATATCCATTTCACAAAAATAAAGAAGAAATGAGCCATAAAAATACTGTTGGGTTACTGTGTGTTTTCTCACCCTCCTGCTGTTGGCTCCAATAAGGATTCAGATAACCTCTGTGTCCCAGAAGTAGCCCTTTGTGGTTTGGTTCAAAAAGTGAAGAGTGTAGTGGACAAAAACCACTGTTGTTCATGCAGATTCCCCCCCTCCCCCAAATGGGAACTACACCCAATTATAGCTCCCTGATGAATGTACTCATATGAAGCATATATTTATTAGATGCTCATCTTATACTCAAAAGGGCTTAGAGAAAGAGGACAGTTATGTTTAATTTTCATTTTCATATGTACCAACTGAATCTCTACTTTATAAAGTAATGCATGAACCAACACACAAGCATTTTTTAGTTTTCACACTGCTGCAGAAGTTGCAAGACAGTTCTGCAATACCAAAATGTGTACAGAAGTGCATACATTTGAGAAACGAGCATATGTTGGTATATTAGTGAAAATTAACTTTTTTAAAAAATGTATATTAAGTAAAAATGCTTAAAAAGTTTAAAAGCAACATAAGAAAACCTTACATGAACAAAATAATCATGTGGTGAAAGGAAAACAAACAAATGTGTCTAACATCTTATCTATCTATCTATCTATCAATCAATCAATCTATCAATCAATCAATCACATTTATATAACTGCCTATTTCATGTATCAGTTGGCCATAAACCTTCTAGGCCTTAGCACACACACCCATTCCATAGAGGGATTTAATGACAATTTACATTTCAGTTGTAAACTGAACTGTAGTAACTGAACTTACAATTGTAAACTGTAAACTGAAAAAATTGGATTGCTATGTGGATTGCTATATTGCTAGAGTAGGATTCTTGGCCTGAAAAGCTGGCTGGAAGGGTGGATGGATGAATGGATAGATGGACAGCCCTATATACAAATACTTGAAATAAATAAAATAATAATTGCTACTCTGTTTGTGGACATTACTGTAATACACTCTCACATAAATGACTGGTATCAAAAACTCTCCCTTGAAGATCTTCTCTCTGTTTGCCTGCTATGCACATTAAAGTATCATCCCTGTACATCGCAAATAAATAGCAGAGGAATATACAGTACATCCTTTCTGATATTCTAATGCTATTCCAAAAATGTCCTCTCCCCATCCCATAACAGCCAGAGCAATGAAGCAGAGAAAAAAAAATCTCAGGACAGAAGGATAATTTAAACTACATATTATAGACAGAGAACAGGAGAGAAGCTGTGATCAGAGGGGGTTGTTTTGGCAGTGGGCCTGTAATTCTTAAGAAAATCATTCTGCTCTAATTAGAAAGATATATGGAAAACACTTTGGAAGAGTAAATGGAAAGTTAGAAACAGCGTTATTACTGTGAATATTATATTGGTGGCTCTGTTCCAAATATTTAAATCAGTTAATAGAAGACAACAAGTTATCTTTGGTGGGCTCAACTTACAAAGCATAATTTTACTATGGTAAAGCTTCGTTTGGCTATAATGAGTTTAATTTCTGTCCCGTGGAAACCATTTCTCAGGTTGCAAGTGTTGGGTTGGTTGGTTGGTTTGTCTGAGTGCTCCTTGTTGTAAGAACAATAGAGAGCTGTTTCAGGAATATCAAATTATCTTCATATGTTTCCTCAGATCATGGTACTTTTACCTGATAAAGAATCAATTTTAAATCTCATCCCCGGGCCATATGAAAAGATGAAGAATGTTTCTGCCAAATACCAGGTCATCTGCTTCTGGGAACAGCAGGTAAGTGTAAGCTGTACAGCATGTTTATTCTAGTTTTGGTTTAAAGCATTAAATTCTCATGCTATTCCTATTAAACCACATTACTTGTACAGCTCTAATAAAATAGCAGAGGTTGGCACTCTCCGTCTCTTAAAATAGATCACTGAAATGATCTCCAAAAGTATATAAGCACTGCACACTATTATGCCAAATATTGACTTCCCTGGCTAACTCTCCATCACATAA
This sequence comes from Python bivittatus, assembly GCF_059951505.1. Classification (NCBI taxonomy): domain Eukaryota; kingdom Metazoa; phylum Chordata; class Lepidosauria; order Squamata; family Pythonidae; genus Python; species Python bivittatus. The sequence goes on from NW_028277035.1 coordinate 17,695,674, forward strand.
AACTTATGAAGGCTGTGTAAGTAAAGTTCAGTTGAAAGTAAAATATTGCAAAACGAATGGAGGGCATTTGTTAAAATGCTAAATTGGGAAGCTAAGTAAGCACTGCAGTTGATCAATATTTCACAATGACTCACTCATTCTTATGAAACCAAGAGGGGAAGCGTTTCATTTTTCATGCCAAAATAATCATCAGGGCCTAATTCTTAGGCCAGAATAGTCACACAACAATTCATAGAGCTGAAATTTGCAAAATATTCCAGCATACCTCTTGCTGTTTCTGCTGCAATGTTGATAGTCACTTAGGTTGTTCCAATTCAGTTTGTGCAAGTTCAGCAAAGATGAGTAAGGAAAAAAATTGGGGAGAGAAAAGTCAGTGATAACCCACTTAAGTACCATTCATCAGAGGCAGCTACATGTTTATGTTTGTATTATTAAGGTAGGTAGGTACTGTAGGTAGGTAGGTAGGTAGGTAGGTAGGTAGGTAGGTAAGTAGGTAGGTAGGTAACCCTAAAAAAGAAATAGCATATCTATGGGTTCCATAAACTTCTCCAAAATAGGTCTTTCAGCAGCAACTCAGAGAGCATTAGAAGAAATGGGATTAAAATCCACAGGCCTTCATACTGAGCAAGTGACAGATGTGCTTTGAGAAATCAAGCAAAAGGGAAAAAAAAGTTGGTGAATGAAGCCAAGCCCTCCCATTTTGCTCCTTGTGCAAAATCAGAATAACAATTATAATCAAGTTGTGTTAAAAAACAAATCTGAGCTGGATTGATTTTAGATAAAATGAATAAATCACACCTCAGGATGAAGGGGACAGATCTATATCATCTATATCTATATCTATATCTATATCTATATCTATATCTATATCTATATCTATATCTATATCTATATCTATATCTATATCTATATCTATATCTATATCTATATCTATCTATCTACAAGGGGGGATCCAAAAAAACCCAGAATTTATTTATAAAATATTGTGTATTTATTTTGACATGTTCAAACTTCAGTCACCTTTAAAGTGCTCTCCGTTTGATGCAATACACCTATCGAGACTTTTTTCCACTGCTCAAAACAGGTTTTGAACTCGTCAATTTTGATGCCTTTTAGTGCTTCTGCCATTTTTTGTTTCACCTCCTCCACATCAGCAAAACATTTCCCTTTGAGGACTTTTTTCATCCAGGTAAACAAGAAAAAGTTGCATGGGGCAAGGTCGGGTGAATAGGGAGGGTGGGCCACAAGGGTCATATCATTTTTGGTCAAAAACTGCTGAACACTCAGCATGGTGTGTGCAGCTGCAGTGTCATGGTGGAAGAACCAGTCACCTGTTTGCCACAACTAGGGACATTTCTTCTGCAAATCGTGATGCAACCTTCTCAAAACTTGCAGATAAAAACTTTGGTTGACCATTTCATCCAGAGGAACAAATTCTGAGTGCACAATCCCTTTCACATCAAAGAAATAGATGATCATTGTTTTCAGCTTTGACTTCACTTGTACTTTTTTGGATCATGGGGATGTGGCAGTTTTCCATTGGCTGTATTGCTGTTTCGTTTTGGGGTCATAGGGGTAGCACCAAGATTCATCTCCGGTTATGACTTTCAAAAAAAAAATCAGGGTCACCCTCCAACTGCTCCTTCAAAGCACGGCACGCAGTCAAGCGATTATCTCTTTGTTCAGGCGCGAGCAAGCGAGGCACAAATCATCCATCACGAAATAGGCAAACGCATTGAAAGAGTCTCCAAAAAAAACCCCACTCACTGAAGCCGAACACAGCCTCTCACAACAACACAGCTGGTGCATTGATGCAGATGGGTTCCTAGAACACTCACCTAGCGGGGGAAGCCTGTACTACAAGGGGCCTTAGTGCCTCAAGTGAAAATTCTGGGTTGATTTCTTCTATGATCCATTTGTTTGTTTTCAACCTCCAGAAGATAATTCTGGGTTTTTTTGGGTCCCCCATCATATATCTGTATCTGTATCTGTATCCCAGTATTTGAATTGGAAATTATCAGATTTCCTAGTAGTGCCCTATTTAAGTACTCATCAGATCCAATCACACTTAGTTCTTTTTGGCCTCAAGTTGGCAAATGAGTGAAATAATGCTATGTACACTCTTCTTGTTTAACACACACACACACACATTCCAATTGGAAGAAGATGGTGGTTTTAAAATTGGAGGGAAAAACGCCAACAACTTGTGCTACGCTGATGATACTACTCTGATAGCCAAAAATGTAAACGATATGCAGACTCTAGCAATTTAAGTCAAGGAGCACAGTGAAAAATAGGACTAAGCTGAAATATAAAGAAGGCTAAACTAATGATGACAGGAACTGCAATCTTTTTTAGAATTGATAGTGAAGATGGTGGATAGCTTCTGCCTTTTAGGATTGACTGTCAAAAGTAAAGGAACTGGCAGTCAAGAAATATGCTGCAGACTAATACTTGGTAGGATAGAAAAGATACTTAGATGCCATGACGCGTCTATATCTACAAAGATTAAAATCATGCAGGCAATAATTTTTCCTCTGACACTCATGGAATTGAAAGTTGGACTTTGAAAAAAACAGGATAGAAAGAGTTTTGACACTTTTGAATGTTGGTGTTGAAAAAGACTCTTGAGAATACCATGGATAACTAAGAAAACAAACAAATGGATCATAGAAGAAATCAACCCAGAATTTTCACTTGAGGCACTAAGGACCAGCTCAAATGATCATATTTAGGGTACATTATGAAAAGACCTATAGTAGCTGTCTTGAGAAGACTATAACACTGAGAAAGGTGGAAGGAAAAAGAAGGGGGAGACCAGCAGCAAGGTGGATGGACTCAGTTACAACAGCGATGAGTGCATGATTAGAAGACCTGAAGGATTAGGGTCATCATCCTGGAGGAGCTTTATCTAAGTGGGTGGCAAGAGTTGACACTGGTTTAAAGCCACATAATCAAGCAATCAGCTAGGCGCTGTCACTTGAATAGAGTGGTGTTTCAGCTCCAAAATATTATTTGTACTTTATATGTAGATCCAGATAGTTAGGATGCTGGTTATCTTTCTTACCCAAAATCTTTTGAACAGCAGCATATTTTTTCTTGTTTCTGATTTTTTAGTGCAGGATATAGCTTGAACAAAGATGATTATACCACAAATATTGATGGGGTGAAGATGATTATACTACAGGATGATTACAGTACAAGTGAATGTGTATATGAATCCCTTATGATAATTTGGTAGCAACACAACTGAAATATAATAAACATAATATTAACTATAGCATCTGTTCAGTTGTTACAATCCATTATTTTGAATTATTTGAAAATATATGGTCTACAAAAGTACTTTTAAATTTCATCGTATATGGCTTTTGACTTTTTTCTTTCTAAAAGATAAGCTTATAAAACTCCTATCCTCTGCATAATGAAAAATCTGTAGCTATAGTGTAACTAATTGAATGAAATGTAAGGTGTGTTTCTTTTTTCTCCAGAGGTAAGAGAGTAGGGTCTTCATATGTTGTAAAACAGGCAGATATTCCTCTTTAGCTTGGAATATATTGTGCAAAAGTAATTGAATTTTTTAAAATGATTGTTGAAGGAAGGTGAAGTCAGATCAGGTCTTTTAATCCTCAAGCTCATTCACAGCTGTAGACCAATGTACATAGAACTACGTGATTGCAATTCAGTCATGCAGGACCTCTTAGGGCATGAAAATGTCTGCTTGCTTTTTTGTACTGTTGTAAGTAGGAGCACCTTAAGTCACGTTTTGCAGCTCTTAATAGAATTGTCATGCTCTTTTCTGTGACAGAGCTGAACACACTTTTTCTACTCTCATGTTTGGTGTTATCTTTAGTCTATCAATCAGAAGGGAACTTGGAATGAAAGGGTCATGGTAAAGTGTGTTTGTGTGCATGTGGTGGCCTTGCTTTTGGTAGAGTGGCATCTGCTATGATTCAGACAATAACATGTTCTTCCTCACTGATATTCCATAGTCTGTCTGTCTGTCTGTCTCTCTCTCTCTCTCTCTCACACACACACACATGTTTTAAGAAAGAAGGTAAAAACTAATACAAACTAATATTTAGTAAGGAAGAAAAAAGAAAAAGAAAGAAATCAAAGAGAAAGCTAAAAGTGCAAGAAAGAAAGAAATGTCAAAGAAAAAAAAATAGAAAAGAAAGAAAAAAGATACAAAGAAGTCGCTTCCAATTTTCTTTACAGCAGTTATAAGTACAATTATAAATTTACCTCTTCTTCTAAAGTTACAACATGACTCTGTTCTTTCTATACTCCATCCTGTCTAATCATCAAATCCATGAATCATAAGTTCTTTTTCTTTTTATGCAAAAAGTTCATAAGAGGTTTCTAGTGAGCAAAAAACGTAGATACAGTGGTACCTCTACTTACGAACGCCCCTACTTACGAACCGGATCCGCAGCCATTTTCCCTGCTGCCATGCGGTCGCGGCTTCCTGTTTTTGAGGTTTAAAAATAAAATGCATATGTTTCAGAACTGTTTAGCCGTATTTACATTGAACCTTATGGGGGAAATTTACCTCAGGGTGCGACCAAATTTGGAGGGCGGATTAGCTGTATTTACATTGAACCTTATGGGGAAATTTGCCTTGTGGTGCGACCAAATTCGGAGGGCAGAACGGATTAACCGTATTTACATTGAACCTTATGGGAAAATTTACCTTGACTTGAGACCAACTCGAGTTGCAACCAGAGTCACGGAATGGATTAAGTTCGTAACTAGAGGTACCACTGTATTGTCTTTTCTCAAGAAGTCAATTTAGCCATCTCAGCAAGTTCCATAATCTTCACCAACCATTCCTCCATTGTAGATATTGCTGAATCTTTCTATCTTTGTGCATACAATAATCTCACTGCAGCTATTATATACAAAAACAAAGTTCCATAACTTTTTTCCAACTGTTTTGTCCATCAGTCCCAAAAGAAAGACCTCTGGTCTCAATTGTATATTAATCTTTAAAATCCTCTTAATCAGTGAATATATTTAAATCCACAATTTTCTAGCTTTTTTACACATCCACCAAGCATGATAAAATGTCCCTTCTTGTTGTTCACATTTCTAATACAAATTTGAAGTGCCTTTATACAGTCTAGACAATTTCTCTGGTGACATATACCAACAGTACGTAATTTTATAAAAATTCTCTTTAAATTATAGCACAATGTAAATTTAAACCCTTTCAATCATATATTTTCCATTGTTTAATCTATATATTATAACCAAAATTTTTAACCCACTTTACCATACATTCGTTCACTTTCTTTTTCTGTTTCAAATTTTAATAAAAGTTTATACATTTTAGCAATTACATTGCTCATCTTTTGTACACAATTCTATTTCAAACTCAGTCTTACAATGTTCAAAGCCATGAACTCTTTTGTCTACTTTAAATCTTCCTAATAACTGTAAATAAGAAAACCATTGGCAACTACATCCCTCTGCCAGCAGTTCTTCTCTTGATTTTATTTTGTATTCCCCCTGACAAAAATCTAGTATCTCATGATAAGTTAGCCATTTGTGTTTGCCTGTTATTTCTCATTTAGAAAATGCTTCTTGTGCTGACAGCCACAAAGGTGTTTTCAGGCACAACCCGGGTTTGTATCTATTCCATATTCTCAATATGACACATCTAATATTGAGTAAATGATTTTTTAAATCCACATTTATCATAGTATGACATATGTATTATGACTTTATCATACCACAGATATCCATGCCACCCAAATCTCAGGTCATATCCTTCTAACTCTAAACGCCTTCTATTTCGCAATATCACCCACTCTTTCATCCAAACCAAACAGCAAGCTACAAAATAAATTTTCAAATTAGGTAAATCCAACCTTCCTCTTTCTTTTGCATCTTGTAGTACCTTATATTTAACTCATAGTTTTTTCCCCTGCCACAAACTTAGATATATCCTTTGCCACTATTTAAATGGTGCATCAGTTGTTGAAACAGGTATTGCTTGAAACAAAAACATAATTCTAGGCAAGACATTCATTTTTATCACAGAAATTCTCCCCAGCAATGACAACTGTAGTTTCTCCTATTTAAACATGCATTTTTAACTTCATTTTATGTCTTAACATATTTATTTTGAAATCTGTCATCCATCACCATTGGGTGAGGTATCATCAGTATGCTGATGATACTCAATTATATATCTCCACTCCTGGTGAATAAAGCGATGCCATAAATGTCTTATCCCGGGGTCTGGAGGCTTTGGGGGTCTGGATGGGGAGCACGAGGCTTCAGCTGAACCCTGGCTAAATGGAGTGGCTGTGGTTTTTGGGGCCCACTGGTTCCAAGGCTATGCTATCTTTGGTCCTTTGGTGTGCAATCTGGGGCTCCTTCTAGATTCATGAATCCTGTTTGATGAGCATGTAGCAGGAGTGGCTAGGAGGGCCTTTGCACAGTTTTGTCTCGTGCACAAGTTGCACCCAATCCTGGAATGGCAGACCCTGCCCTGGTCACCTCCAGATTGGACTACTGCAATGTGCTCTACATGTGGCTGCCCTTGAAGAGTACGCAGAAGCTTCAGCTGGTATAGATTGCAGTGGCATGTGGGGTTATGTGTACTCAAAGAACAATGCATGTTAGACCTCTGCTCCGTGAGCTGCATTGGCTGCCAGCTTGCTTCTGGGTCCAATTCAAAGTGCTGGTTTTAATCTGTCATGGGACTGGGCTATCTGAGGGACCGCCTCCCTGGTTATAATAGCCCACCCCATCAGATCTCATATAGAAGGCATGTTGTGGGTACCATCGGCCAGGAACCTACATTTGGTGGGTCCCAGGAGACATGCTTTCTCTGCTGTGGCACCTGCCTTATAGAATATCCTTAGATTAGCAGCATCCCTTTTGCTCTTCCAAAAGGCCCTTAAGACCTGATTATGCAATCAGGCCAGGGGCTCCCTGCTTAGATGGCTCCATTGCTGAGGGGGATACTTTTATTCTCCCTCCCGTATGGTTTGTATCTCAGTTTTTATGTTTATTAATGTGCTTTTTATATTTTTCATGTTGTTTTTATATTTGTTTTTATCTGACTGTTGTATGCTGCCCAGAGTCACTTTTGGTGAGATGGGTGGCTATATATATTTACTAAATAAATAAATAAATACATACATTCATACTTGTCATAGTGATACCCAGATGTTTTACTTTCTTCTCAATCTTAAAACCTGTTTTATTCATCAGTTCTGTTTGATTCTCTATTTTCATGGGGTTTTTGTTATTGTTGTTGTTGTTAATATCTTCCTCTTCTGTTTGTTGAACTTAAAACCTGCTAATGTACCAAATTCTGTTAGTTTTTCCATTAATGTTTCAATTTCCTTTAAAGGATCTTCCAAAACCAACACCAAGCTATCTGCAAAAGCCCTTAATTTATCCGTTTCTTTTGTAATCTTTACTCCCACAATCCTCTCATCTTGTCTTATATCTCTATTCAGTATTTCAAGAACCAAAAGAAACAAGAGAGGAGACCGTGGGCATCCCTGCCTTGTTCCTTTTTGTATCTCACAAGGCTTTGTTAGATCTCCATTAACAATTATTTGTGCTTTATGTGAAGTATAAATTGATCTTACCCATTTTATAAAGTTCTCTCCAAAGTTCATATAGTCCAAAACTTTGAACAAGAAAACGCAGTCCAAATTGTCAAAGGCCTTCTCTGCATCTAAGAAAATCAATGTGGCTTGTTTTTCATTATGTTGCTCCAAATATTCCAAAATGTCCAATACATTTCTAACATTGTCCTTTAACTGTCTTTTAGGTAAAAACCCACTTTGATCCTCATAGGTAAATTTTTGCAAAATTATTTTCAGTCTATCAACCAGAATCAGTGTAAACAACCTGTAGTCATTATTTGATATTCCAGAGGAGGAGGAGGAGGAGGAGGAGGAGGAGGAGGAGGAGGAGGAGGAGGAGGAGGAGGAGGAGGTGGAGGATCCTCCTCCTCCTCCTCCTCCTCATCATCTTGAAAAGGTATTTTCGCTTTAGAAAATACCTCTCATATCCAATTCAACCTTCCTTTTCCACCTTAGGTTCTAAGCACAGCTACAAAATACTTTTTGGACTTTGTTTGTAGAGCTATAGGATTAGGAAAACTGCTTCCCTATCATATTCAATATCTTTTGAACAATAACATAGTTGTCTTGTCCTTGAGTTTTCAGTAGCTAGAAAACGATTATTATAATAGAGATATTGATGGGGTGAATGCTATTCTGTCTCCCACACCATTCTGTTGTGTGCTTACCTTGGATATAAAGGTGTAAGTAAGGTATTGTTAGAACTATTGTCCTCTTCAGAGAAAGATTACATCTTAAATGTTTTCATGATGTTAGGTGTCAAGCAACAAACATTTCACCCAATGTAACTGGACACAGTTTCACAAGGGTGGAAAAATAGGGCTGGAAAATTGGGAAGCGTGGAGAGCTTCACCTTTCAACAGTAAAATTACCCCCCCCTTTTTTTTTCTTTTTCTTTTTTTCTTTTAAAATGTTGGAAAGTAGGGGGATACTGGTCGACTTTATTCTACTCCTAAGTCCATTTCTTCTTGTTCTTAAAGGAGTATCCCTAGTACAAAAGGTACACTGGTTCACATTAGTACTCTGAGCATGCTAGAAAAGGAGGAATATGGCAGAGCACAAAGTCCATTTACCCCAGCTTCAATTTGAAGCCAAGAAAGGGGAAACAGCTTATTGCTGTTGCACTTTTCAGAAATGGATTTTAAAAAGGAATAAATTAGTACACTACTATTGCTACTATAGCAACATCATCAGCTCTCAGCCATACTGTTTACACCCACCTTATGAAATCAATTTGTGGCAATAGTTCCATACACCCCTAATTTAAATTGTATGTTATATTTATAATGTCATTCTGTCAACTAGCTATGGAGTTAAGGATGTCGGTTTAGCAACAGTCACAGGCACATTACATTTCTCATTTTACCTGGTTATGTATCTGGGGATATAGCAATGTCTACCGCACAGTAATTCTGATTCCTGGATCAGGCTCGCATAAAGATATATTGCTGTTTTTGCAATAAAGCTGGGGAAGGAGTGCTTTAAGTCATAGCTCAGAAAATGATTTAAAATCCAGATTCTTGGCTTCCAAAGTATAATGTCCTTTTCCAGAACTGTGTGTCTTCCTCTTTAGAGAGATGCCCATGGTCCAGAGATACAATAACAAATTTAGAAAGAAACAGTGCTTTCTCCTATTGATCTCTATTGCAGTGGGATAAAAAGACTGTAACTAAGGTGGCAAGGGGATTGCCATTGTTTTAGGGGGTATTTTCTCCTCCTTGGTTCAGCTGTATTCCATTACTGCGATTCCTTTAATATGATTTGCAATATATAATATTTGAGACGGGGACATGCCCCTTACTTTGATACCTAAATCCTGCAGCAAGAAACGTATGTATATGGTTTACTGTCCTTTTCAAAAGCAAGAGATAATGGGGTATTTATTTGTGTTTGATCTGATCCATCTTTTCTTTCTTTTCTCTCATGACTTCTTTGACACTGTATGCTAGTGACCTCTTGGATTTAGTGTATCTTTCTTAACTTGCATTGTACATTCTAAGTGAGCCACTGGCATAGGGGTTTTGAGGAAATTCAGGGATTTGGAGAGGTAAGACACTCCTGACTTCCCATTTCAGCTTGCTATGGTTATAAAATATAACAATGCTATCATTTTTTAAAAAATCCTCTTTTACTATCAAATGTGATAGTGTTGGACATTTTCCTACTTACAGATACATCATATGTGGTAGCAGTGTGGTCTCTGTTCTCATTTGTTTAACCAGGTTCTCATATTGTGCTAAGTTGCAGTGAATGTCCTGCATTAGGCCAGTCTGAAGCTTTTGAATATTAACAACAACAACAACAACAAAAGATTACAGTTTGGCTTCTTTTTCCACTTCCATTTTCTTAAACTGTTTATTTTTCAAATAATCCTTAAACTGTGAATAGAATATAATTTAGAACTGATGTTAAAACCATTATTCACATAAAATGAACAATATAATAGCATGATCTGGGGAAATGTCATGCAAAGAGATGCATTTTTTTTCAGAAGAACATGAGAACATTAAACAGAAAATGCTATATGTATTGTTAAGAGGGGAGGGGAGGAGAGGGGAGGGGAGGGGAGGAGAGGGGAGGGGAGGGGAGGGATTTGCCCAATATTGTTCAATAGCTACATAAAACCACTGGGGAAGTCATCCATCACATTGGTGGTAGGTATAATCACTATGCTGATCATCCCAGGCTTTATATCTCTACCCCAGATTGATCAGGAGATGCAATGGAAATCTTGAGCCAGTGCAGAAAAGCTAAAAGAAGTAAATGACAGTGAAGTAGCAAACAATTGCATGGACAGACATAAAATGAACGATGAATGTCTGCAAAATCTAAGTGTACTTAAAAAAATATTCTTTCCTGCCTTAAAACTGAAATCTCAAAATATCCAGCATACACTACAATTTGTATGACATTTCCAGAAATGCACATCAATAGGCATCTATAGGTGCAGGGAAGGGAGAGCAATGACGAGTTATGCATCACAATGTCCAAAACAAACTTATATTGTGGCACTAATTTAAAGAAATCTCTGTTAGCTGTGGACACTCAGGTTTAGGACTGAATTCCTTAGATTCTTCTTGTATGTACTTTTGTTTTCTAAATATGCATTTGTTCCTTTTTCTCAATAAACTACCTGTTTGTATCCTACAAACAGTAACTAAATCCTACCTCAGTTTGGGGAACAAGAAATCAATCGTGGCAAAGAGAAAAAGTTAACAAAAATAAATAATGAAGAACCATGTAATCTATGGAAATTTGAAGATTTAACTGTGAGCTGACAGCATTATGTCAAGCAATGAAATGACTATATCTGACTAATGATGCACAGATGGAGATAAGAAAAAAAGCAATCTTTCTGTATGTGGTAGTAAATATACTCCCCGTTAAAATGCTTCTTGCCTTAAGAGCCATATTGCCATAACAGATAGGAAAATAATAATACAATATAATAAATATAATAATATAATAGCATGATAGTGTGTGTGTGTGTGTGTTGCAAAGATTTTTGTACTTCCAAACCATGTATCACTGTGGAACATTTCAAATTCCATAGCTACTGGAAGAAGGAAAGTGACTCTATTTCTGAAAATATATTTGACCTCAAAGAGAAGATGGGAAAATTTGCTTTTCAAAATGTCCTATACAAATTATTAAGAGACAGCTTTGTTAGTGAACTGAGTGAAGTGGAAGTCCAGAAATAAAGTAGTAAAATAGTAGATAAAATCTTGACCTGGGACAGCTGTAAAGCTGATTACTACCTTGGAGGCAGCAGTAAAATATTTACAAGACCTACACGTACATCATAAGAAAACTCTAAATGAGTCTATACATCAGTGCAAAACTACAATAGATGGTTAAGGGTCTGGGGGAAAAAATGTGAATTTGCTTTCACAAACTGACCCATGCTCAAAAGCCCTGGAAATTTTATGTATGTATGTATGTATGTATTTATTTATTTATTTATATTTCAAATTTAGATACCGCCCATCTCACAAAAAGTGACTCTGGGCAGTTCACAATAAAACAGCAATAAATATTAAAATACAATAAAAACAATATAAAATACAATAAAAAGAGAATAAAAACCAAACACATATGCAAATAACATCTTCCAAGATGTTGATGGTCAGTAAGATGTTAACATATGGGAGTGTCTTCAAGGTGCTAGCCACCCCCAGTGTTGGTTGCCCTTTTTTTCACCCCATGCCAGTTGGCAGAGCCAGGTCTTGACTGCTTTCTGGAAGGACAAGAGAGTTGGGGCCTGCCTCACCTCTGCGGGGAGAGTATTCCATACAGCGGGGGCCACGGCAGAGAAGGCTCTCTTTCTGGACCCCGCCAGTTGACATTCTTTCATCAACAGGATCTGCAGCATACCCTCCCTGCCTGACCAGGTAGGATGGGTGGATATAATGAGAGTGAGACAGTAGCTCAGGTAACCTGGTCCCATGCCATGTAGGGCTTTAAAGGTGATAATCAACACCTTGAATTGGACCCAGAAGCAAACTGGAACCCGGTGCAACTCACGTAGCAAGTGTTACATGTGCCATCCTTGGGGCACCTAAAATTGCCCGCGGGGCTGTGTTTTGAACCAGCTGAAGCTTCTGGATACTTTTCAAGGGTAGTCCCATGTAGAGAGCATTGCAATAGTCTATATGGGAGATGACTAGGGCCTGAGTGACTGACTGGAGGGACTCACGATCCAGAAAAGGGTGTAACTGGTGCATAACACGCAGCTGAGCAAAGGCCCTCCTGGCCATGACTGCCACATGCTCTTCAAGCAGGAGTCATGAGTCCAGGAGGACCGCCAGATTACACACTGGGTCTGTCTGGGGTAGTGCGACCCCATCCAGAACCAAAGATAGTAAACTACGGATACAGAGGAGCCCCAACCCACAGCCACTCCATCTTACCAGGGTTCAGCTGAACCCTGTTGTTCCCCATCCAGACCCCCACAGCCTCCAGGCACCATGAAAGGGTAGCCACAGCATCATTCAAATCACCTGGGATGGAGATAATGATATACAAAATGAGAAACTTTGCAAAGAATTACAGAGAAGGCCATCAGGTTAGGCAATCTGTTCAGGCCCAGGGAGAAGTCAGAAAGCAACAGCCTAATCAGAAAAGAGAAGAATCAGATAAAGAGATTCAAACTGTATTATTTTTAGATGGAAGAGAAAGTTGAACCTTATAAAGTGATTGTGGAATTTCACAACCTACCTGTAGTCTTCGAAATAGATATTGGCGCTTCCATTATGATGATAAATTAGGGTTTGTATTGAAATTTAAAGTAAGCCTGAATGCTGTGTCCAAGAGAAGAATTAAATTAAATACTTATAATGATGAAACCATTCCTGTATTAAGATCAGTAAATATTGTAGTTACATTTAAAGAATAACAGATAACCTTTAAAATGTTAGAAGTACAACAGGAAAAATCAAACTGTTTTGTTACAATATAGTTGGAAACAATCATCCTAGATTGGGTGAAATACGGAGAGTAGAGATATAGAAATCTCCAACCTTCCAAGACAACTTCAGTCTTACCCAACAGTGTTTCAGGAAAGGTTAGGTAAACTAGAAAGTTGAAAAGTCCAAATTTTTACTCAAGAGAACAGCCAGCTAAAATATTTTAGAGTCTTTGAGCTTTTTGATGTGTCCATATGCCCTTTGAGGAAAAACATGAAAATAAAACTGAAAAGATTTGAATGGGAAGACATTATTTCCCTTAAACAGTTTTCTGAGTGGGCAATAGCTATTGTCCCCATGACAGTGCCAACTAGAGCCATCTGCATCTGTGAACAGGATGAAGTTGCCATTAATCGAGTCTCTAAATTAGGCAGCTGTCCGGTTCCATGGATTAAAAACTTCTTACCCTTGCTGGGTAGAGAATAGCAGTAGGTTGGATATGTCCCAATTATACCAGCAGATGGAACCTGAAAAACACAGTAAGAAGTTTAGTACCACTAATACCTGAGAGAGTGAGATACAAGGCTGAAATCTTGGAGACAAGTGTTTTCCAGGGGACCTGAAACACAATACTCAAAGACAAAACTGACAAAGATAAAATTCATTCTGTGACAGGCAAAATGTTCGCTGCTGCAGAACTAAGTTACAATGCCACACATCAGAATATCAAGCATGTCTGGGGATCAGTTCCTATTATCAGTTCCTGCTCATATTTGCAGTATTCTTTGAATAATGAAATGAGTTACTTTCCAACTTTTAAAGTAAGGTACTGAAAGAAAAACAAAAAGAGAAAGCTTTTCAGATATCTAAGAGACTACTCAGTTCTTCAGTGATTTGGGTTCACTTTGACCTCACAAAGGAATAAATTCTGGCCAGTGATATTTCAGTGTATGGAGTAGGAACTGTGTTGTCCCTCCAAAGTGATCTCAGAGGAAGAAAAACTTATTGGATATTCCTCAGGGACAATGAAGAAAGCAGAACAAGGGGGATTCCCAGCTGGAAAAGAAAAAGGAATTTCGGACCATTATATTTGCCTTAAAGATGTTCCATCAAGATTTGTTTAGAAATTCATTTACCATCATAAATGAGAAACCTTTGGGGAGTTTATTTAAGGAAGATGAAAACCATATCAGTTGGATTTTAGGTTGGGAAGTGCCATTGGTTGCACTTATTGATGACTTGCAGCAGAGCCAGGATGAGGGTGGTGCATCCATCCTTGGGCTTTTTGATGGGTCAGTGGCTTTTGATGGCATTGACCATGGTATCTTTCTCAACTGGCTACAGGGTTGGAGGGGGGTGGGCATTGTGTTATGAAGGTTCTCTTCCTTTCCCAGTGGCTAATACCAGTCGGTGTTGACAGAAGGTCCTCAACCCCTCCTTTGTGGTATGCCTCAGGGATCACAACATTCTCCCCTTCTCTTTAACATCTATATGAAACTGCTCATACATCAGTTTGGGGTTCAGTATCATCAATATGTGAATGATACCCAGTTGTACATCTTGATCTTGGGGTAACCAAGTGATGCCATCAATGTCCTGAGTCTAGACACTGTGCAGATCTGGATGGGGAGGAACAGACTGAGGCTTAATCCTGCAAGACTGAGTTTGTTATATTTGGGCTTCCAGATCTGGGGACTTTCCATCTTTTGTCTTGGATAGGATTGTACTTCCCATTCAGTACTGATGCAAAATCTGGGGGTCATCTTGGACTCGCAGCTGCTGCTCAAAGAGAAAGTGGCAGCTGTGACAAACAGCCTTTGCACAGTTTCATTTGGTGTGCCAGTTGTGTCCATTTCTGGATCAGGAGACCCTTCAGGCAGACACTCATGCCTTAATTTCCTCACAATTGGATTATTTCAATGTACATGGGGCTGCCCTTGAAGACCATTCAGAAGTTACAACTGGTCTAGAATGCAGCATCATGGGCAGTGTTGGGCATACCCTGGTATTCCCATGTTGACATCACTGCTCTGTGAGCTACACTGGTTGCCAGTAAACCTCCAGGCACAATTCAGGATGCTGGTTATGTCCTTTAATGTACTTCATGGCATAGGGCCAGCCTATTTGAAGGACCACCTGTTTCTCATGGCTTCTTCTTATCTGTTAAGATGAGGCTGAGTTGGTGCCCTTTAGGTCCCTTCAATTAAACAGTTGGACTCAGGAAGGACCTGATGACTCAGGACTCAGGAAGTATGGTTTTTCAGTCACAATGCCTGCTTTCTGGAATGATATCCCCCCAGAGATAAATGTAGCTCCCTCCCTACTGATGTTCTGGAATTCTTCAAAATATGGTGGTTTTCCAATTGTAAACTGCCCAGAATAATTCTGGAGTCTTGTGGCTTCCAAATCTTAAATAAATAAATAAATAAGTAAGTAAGTAAGTAAGTAAGTAAGTAAGTAAGTAAGTAAGTAAGTTATCTTCACCATAGAAGCTCATATACAATGTAGGGGATTAACTCAAGACTATGAAATCCTTGATAAGACAAGTCAATAGCATGCCAGTGCTGTAGTGCTAAACAGATTAGATTTAGATTAGATTACATTAGATTACATTAGATTAGATTAAGATTTTGTTCTAGATTCAAAAACATCACTTTGCAAAAAAATGTATATGTTTGCTATAACTTTTGGAACAGGTCTCAATGAAATCTTCTTAAATAAACATATGGAAAAGGCAATATCTTATCCTATAGGTGCAAAGGCATTATGCTTTAAAGTACTGCCCAGAACAGAATCCTGGAGAAGAATTATATCTTCTTTAACCAGATATATGGAATTGCATATAGAGGAGGGTGTGTTTTATGAGACAAGCTAGTAGTGCTCCGACCAAAAAGGCAACAGGAAATACTATGGAATTATATGAGGCACATTCTGGAATTGCTTGAATGACAGTTTTAGTGCACAATTATGTATAATGGTCAAACCTAGATGGTTCTACAGTACTCTCCAGCCCAAGCATCTCTTTATATATGGAGTGTCCAGGGCAGCCCTAGCTTCATTTACACTTGATTTACATGGATCCCTGTATGGGAAAAAATAGTTCTGGATCTAATATGTGCTCTTCAGAGTGGTTGGAAATATATTCCATGAACTCTATAACATCAGCAACAGCCTGCTTCAACAGATATTTGCCACACATGGACTGCCTGTGGCAGTGATCATGAATAATGAACTAAACTCCATGGGTCAAGAATTTGATGAGTTCAAAAGCAAAAATAGAATCAAAACATCCACACAGCATCCTATCATGCAGTCTCAAATTACTTAGTAGAGAGAGCAGCACAGATTTTTAAAAAGTGACTAAGAAAAAATGAATAAGGTAACTTTGAAAGTAAAAGTGAATCTCTCTCTATATATGTGAGTGGCTGGATAGTATAGTGGTTAGAGTACTGCCCTTTGATGCAGGAGACTGGTACCTATCTTACCAGTAGGCAAAAAACCCCTAACACTTCACCTGCCTACCTTGGATATGAGAGTGTCACAAACTAAGAGAGTCATGTTGCCTCGGATGTCACCCTGATTAACAAGGTCTGTGCCAGGTGTTGGGGAATCAGGACAATCTACGATAGGTGCACTACTGGAACAAACCATCCATGGATGAAACAAGAGAACCTGGAATTGAAGGAATGCTACTACAACAGCAGACCTAAAGAGAGGGGATATATGAAATGTATGAGAAGTATGGATGGATAGAAGACCTATATCCACACTAACTGAGAAACAGCTAGTTACCCAATGCTTCAACACAGTGAAGAGGAAGCTACTCTGACAACTTCAGATAGACAAACTACACATTACATCCCAGACTTAAGAAAACCGGGAAGAAAAACTGGACGTACAATTGTCATTGTAATCCCCTCATTACAGAGCACAGCAGCTGATATGAGGCATAAGATCACAAATAAACTAGCTGCAGTCAATCCTCAAGACTGATTACCAAGGCTTAGTGGAGAACTACCATTAGATTGTATGCTAGAAGATGCCAATAGCACCCTCACAACAATCTCTACTACCACCATAACTCAAACCAATGAACTGGTATACACTACAGCCACTGTAATCCTGCAGATGCCTGGCTACATGATCAAGAAGAACAGCAGTACATATTCCCCCTGGAAAATGAGGTTGGAGGCTAAGATCAAGGTAACATGGAGAGAAGTTAATAAGATGATGGAACTATAGAAGGGTTTGGTGATTAAGGATAAGAATCAGCTCCTTAAAAGATACAAGGGCCTGACTCCCCTTGAGACTGCTAAACAAAGACTCACAGCACTGGCTACCAGGCTAAGGAGATACACTAGAGAAATAGAGACCAAGAAGATAAATGCTTTGTTCTCCAAAGAACCATCCACTCACAACTGCAGTGCATTAACACAGTAACAGCAGAGCCACCAACAATAGAAACTGAACAGGGCTGGAAGAACATATGGGAGAAAGAGAAGACACATAACATCAGTGCAAAGTGGCTGCAGGACCTGAGAGCAGACCACAGCAATCTCCCAGAACAGGAGCCAGTTCCCATCACAGTAGCAGACATCCAACAGTAGGTAAAGAATATGAAGAGCTGGACAGCACCTGGCCCAGACATGATCCACATCTACTGGCTAAAGAAACTAACAGCAGTGCATGAATGTCTAGCAGTCCAGATGAACCAGCTGCTATCAGCAGCCTCCCACTCAGACTGGCTAACACAAGGAAGGACAGAGCTGATCATGAAAAACCCCTGCCACAAGGGAATAACACCATCCAGCTACTGGCCAATAACTTTTTTCCCCAAAATATGGAAAGTCCTATCGGGTATCATAGCCGCCAAGCTACAGGACCATATGGGCCAGTACATGAGCACAGTTCAGAAGGTAATTGGGAACAGCACCAGAGGCTCAAAACACCAGTTGCTCAAAGATAGAACAGTCACACAAGAGTCAAGGTCTAGGCAGACCAATCTGAGCACAGCCTGGATTGACTACAGGAAAGCCTATGACTAAATGCACACTTATGGATCTATGAATGCCTGGCACTATACAAAGTTAACAGGACACTAAGGACCTTCCTCAAAAACTCAGTGGGACTTTGGAAGACAACACCAGAAATCAACTCAAGACAGCTCACACAAGTGGCCATCAAGTGTGGCATAAGCCAAGGTGATGTACTGTCACTGCTACTGTTCTGTATAGGCTTGAACCCCCTCAGCCAGATAATCTCAAGGACTGGATACAGGTACAAGTTCAAGAGTGGAACTACCATCAGCCACCTCCTCTACATGGATGACATCAAGCTGTGTGCTAAGAGTGAACGAGAGATCAACTTACTGATCCACCTGACATAGACCTACAGTGAGGACTTTGGTATGTCATTCAGATTGGAGAAGTGTGGCTGGATGGTGGTAAAGAGAGGGTAGGTAGTTAAGACTGATGGGGTGGAAATAACAGTGGGCCACATAAGAAACATACAGACCAGCTACAAGCACTTTGGTATCCCACAGTCACATGGGAACCATGATGAGGAGGCAAGGAAGACAGCAACATCCAAGTACCACCAAAGTATAAGGCAGGTCCTGAAGAGCAAGCTCAATGGGAAGAACAAGATCCATGCCATCAACATGTACACTCTGCCAGTCATCAGATACCCTGCCAGTATAGTGAGGTGGCCTTCACATGGAGGCTGCCGATGTGAAGACCCGGAAGCTCCTCACAATGTATGGAGGTTTCCACCCCAAGTCCAACACCCAGAGACTGTACCCCAGCTGGATAGAGGGTGGGCAGGGTTTAGTAAGTGTCAAAGCCACAGTCCTGGATGACACCCAGAGCATCCAGGAGTACATCAGTAAGATGGAACCCAAAGGTGAGCTGCTGAGAGAATACCTGAGGCAGCAGCAGACATGGGAGGAAGTTCAAGCAGAGGAAGTGCCATGATAAGACAAGATCCTGCATGGAATGTACCATCAACAGATAGCTGAGGTGGCTGACATTGGGAAATCCTACCAGTGGCTGGAAAGGGTTGGACTAAAAGACAGCACTGAGGCACTGATCATAGCAGCACAAGAACAGGCACTAAGCATCAGATCCACAGAAGTGGGGGTCTACTACACTAGACAGGACCCAAGGTGCAGACTGTGCAGAGAGGCCTCAGAGACAGTCCAACACATAGTGACAGGGTGTAAAATGTAGGCAGGAACAACATACACTGAACGGCACAGCCAAGTTGCTTGCATTGTGTACAGGAACATCTGCACAGTGTATGGGCTAGACCCTCCTAAGTCCAGATGGGAGATTCTACAGAAAGTTGTGGAGAATAACAGAGTTAAGATCCTGTGGGACTTCCAGATCCAGATGAACAGGCAGGTACTAGACGATCAACCAGACATGATTGTAGACGAGGACTAGAAGACAACAGTTGTGATAGATGTAGCAGTGTGAAGTGACAGCAACATCAGGAAGAAGGAGTATGAGAAGCTGGAGAAGTACCAGGGCCTGAAAGAGGAACTACAGAGAATGTGGAAAGTAAAGGCCAAAGTGGTCCCAGTGGTGGTAAGAGCACTTGGGGCTATGACTCCTAAGCTTTTTTTTTTTTTACACACACACACACACACACACATTATATATATAAAATATGGCACCCAAGAATACCCCAGGAATAAATTCTACCCAATTACTGATAACAATGGGGATATGAATTAATGTTGACCTATTTTGCCCTGCATTGCAATAGGAAACAAAAATCAAGCACAGTAGCACAGGCAGTTGGTGGTAAAGAAGCTTTCATTTTTTGCAAATGACTTGGATTTCAGCTATCATCCAAGAACAAACAGAATAATAATATTTAGAATAAGAGTTAGAATTATTTCAAGTTCTTTGGAGATATAAAGATGCATTTTCCCAATAATTTATGTTCCCAGAAAAGAGAAAGGGAATGTGCAACATAACTGTAAAAGTAAATATAAAAATAACTGTGCCTTTCTTCATTCAAATATACATATCCAGGGAGCACAATTGGATCAGTTTCCTTGAAATGTGAGCAACGTTTAATATTTACGCTGTACACGTATGACTTGGACCAACATTACCATAGCACTGATATTTGGGGAAGAATATAATGTTAAATAGATGAAGACCAATGCTTTCAGTTGCCTCACAATTACTCCAATTTGTAAACCAAGCCTACAAGTAAACAGAAACTGGAACTGGAAAAACAAAAAGCAAGAGCCCTGGGGAGGAAAGATAAGGTTTTAATATGCCAAGAGGACTCAAACAAATAAAATAAATAGTATAGACAATCAGGGCAACATATTAACGAACATGAGAATTAATAAGAAATTACATGCAGTTAGTTAAATGTAGAGAAAATAGAGATAGCATAGATCATCTCTTTCTGTTATTTTTTAAAGATATAAAAATATAGGGCTCCTTATCTTAGAGTATAGAGGAGGAATTGTAGGAATATACACACAACTGACATGCACTTTGTTCATTACCTTCAAACACACAGAAAGAATGAATCCTAAATGAATGGGGGCATGGAGAGACTAGAGCCCTAGGAATTACAAGCACAAAGTCACTTTGTAGTTTGGGGCAGTCCTTCCTTGTATTCATAATGTTTCCAGCTTGGCTTGGTATTAATATATTCCTGAGCCATGCTGCTCTTTGGAGAGTTGCTGAAAGTAGATATCTTGTCGCTTCTACCTCTCTTTACAGTGTGGCTGAGTATTTTCCACATCCTACCTTCACAGCTTCCTTGAGATTTTCTTCTAACTCTTGGAAATTCTTGTGGAAACAAATTCAAAATGAACTCCTAATGACATGAGGAATGTATCCTACTTTTTGTTGTTGTCTTTTTTTTTCCATTCTGACATAGGCTAAAGCATTTTTTAAAATTCTTTCCAGAAGTTGTCTTTTACACTGTAACCTTTCCAGATAATTAGTACTTTCATGTTGCACCATGTCTTTTCTGTATGGGACTATTCACAATCATTACAGCAGTGAGCAAAAGGAATCAACAGGCAATTTTAATGTTATAGCAGATAAAAAGTTCAACTAGTTATAGATCTGATAAATGTTGGATGGGAGCACATTGAATTATGTCCATTGGTCCTCTTCCAACAATGAAAAACTTTTATGAGCCAGTACAGATTTTATTTATCTATCTATTTATTTAAATAATTTATATGGTTGCCCATCTCACAACAGTGACTCTAGACAGTGTACAAAGATTTAAGGACAGCAGTTACAAATAATAACTTATGATGCCAGAGCTAAACAGTACATCCCAATCAGAAAAAATCACATCAGTAGCAGAGCTCAGCTGACCTCTTAGCCCAAATGCCTGGGGAAACAACCAGATCTTCAGAGGCTACATGATCGGAGCCATCCAAATCTCCAGGGGGGGATGATATTCCACAAGGTAGGTGCTGTCACAGAGAAGGTGCAACTCCTGGGTCCAGAAAGATGACAATATTTGATAGAAGGGACCTGGAATATGCCCTCTCTGGTGGAGCAAATAGAAACATTGGGAGAGAGGTGATCCCACAAATAGCCTGGCCCTATGCCATATAGGGCTTTATAGGTGACAACTAGCACTCAGAAACCTACTGGGATCCAATGCAGCTCATGGAGCAGCAGGTTAGATGAGTGAAGTGAGAAACACCAAAAACTCCCTGCACCACTGGATTCTGGACCAGCTGCAGCTTCCAAATGCACTTCAAAGGCAGCCCCATGCACAGCATATTAAAATAATCCAAAAGGGAGGTGATTAAGGCCCAGGGTAGAGATGTGCAACTGGAGTATACTGATGATACTGCATCACATGCCAATGGATGACCTTGCCTAGCAGCTTCATGTTGATGTTAAATAGGAGTAGTGAGAGAGTAGAGCATTCCACAGAGTAGGGGTCTCTCCCCTCTACTCCAATCAGTGACTGGAATCTAAAACACAGGTGTCTGAATTCATAGCTCCAAGGACTCTGCCCACTTCATCAGGGCCAGCAGGGTCAAACTCTTCCCAGATAACTGAGCCAGACTTTGCAATAGGCAATTCCAAAGGACCTGTACAGCCAGACTCCAACTCTGAGCAAATCCAATTGAATGTATCCAACAAATGCCTATAATAGTCCTCATAGTAGCCCTGCAGATATTCTTGTGACCCCTCCTTACCAAGGAAGGACTTGGTTAGCCTGAACAGGGCCAGGGGTTGGAACTCTGTGGATGAAATAAAGACAGAGGAATAACCATTTCACTGTCATTATCATCACAAGATAATCCCTAAGAAAGGCTCTTACCCATGTTTGGTCAAGTTCTCTCTTCATTTTCCTCCAGCAGCATTCTAGACGTCTCTTATCCAGAGGTCCTTTGAAAACCAGGGGGTTCTCCAGAATCCATGTGCATAGAAAGGCTGCATATGCTCTTCATGCCAAGGTTGTCCTCTTATTCCAGGTGGCAACCAATGCCTCAGTTGAACAGGATACTAAAGCCCCAGGAACAACCCCAAATTCCCTCTGGAAGCCAATAGGATTCATCAGGTGCTTCAGCAGAACCATTCAAGTAGGTCCTGCTTCCCTGTGGAGAGATGCAGCACAGGAGAACTCCAAAGCCCATTATCCCAGTCTTGATTTAGTTCCTTGGCCCTCTGATCTAGTTTTCATGCTATCTTATCTTATGGTTTCATAGAAGACAGGGGAAAAAAAAGCAAAAACAGCAACCCAACATTATTGTCAGTTCAAATGAGAGGACATCAGTGATAGATGTCATCAGAAAGAGAAGTTTTATATACATATATCAGAGAAAACAACATATTTCATCTGAATAAATCAACAAATAGATCAACATAATATGCAATTCCTGTAAGTGCTTTGTATTCTACTCTTTTGTTTTTAGATATATAATAAATCTATGTTCAGACTTTTAAAAATTGTAAAAAGGGAAAGCGGCCATTTAAAAATACAAAAAGTAGGAATGGAGATCATTAACATCAGGAAAAAAAATAGATGATTTGAACAGTTTGTTTGTTTTTTTAATGTAACACCAAAAATAGATAAGATAACTGTTTAGTTCATGAATCTATTTGTTGAACATGGACTATGCAATTAGGTTGGGCAGAAAATTTTCCTTTATCGTGCAGAAATTTCATTGTCTGAATTTGTAACTGTTTGGTGGCTCATTACTTTCGTAACTCGTTTCATCAATTCATCAGCCATTTTTCTGTGGCATCAGCTGCTCGTGTATGATCCCCTTCCAGGTAAAAGAAGGCTAGATACAGGCTTGCTTTGCACATTGCTCACAATTCCTGTGTAGCTTGCTGATAATAAACTGGTCAAATCCCTAACCTAGTCACAAAACACAGATAACAAACTCAGGAGGAAGGCCTTGAAGCATTAATGTGGCCCAAGCCAAGAGTTCAAAAGGTAAGAACATCTATTGTATATTGTGGCAAGTGCTCCAAATATCTTGTTTACAGTCATCTCTGCCTAAAGACATAATGGGGAGTGCTCTTACAGTAAACTCCTTTAAGCACATATATGTCATGTGTCCACACATGAAACTACACCAAGCAGGAAGAGGTGGCCATAGAAAGAATGCAACTTCTTCCCCAACCTCCCCCCCCCCAGCTGAGCTCTATGCTTATATTGGTATGGGATTATAGTTTAGAATATTGAAATTTAAGGCTTAGAATTAATGAATTGGTATATGGTGTCAAAGCTGGCTAATTGCTATATTGTGCATTATTTCCTTATTTTACTTTCTTGGAGTATTTATGATTCCTTCAGTGATGTTCTCACTAAAAGGCAGTAAAAGTTTTTCTGCTCTCTAATGAACTTGGTCTCATGACTTTTTCTCTGGATGGGCATTAACTAACTCATACACCAAAGCAGGTAGAAACCAAAGCTCATCAGCTCCCACATAAAGCTTCTACCTTGAAGTATATTGTCTGCTATGGGACTTATCCACAGAACACCATGGTCCTCAATCATCACCTCAGGCAGGAACTGAAGTGTATCGTAGGAGCTTAAGTTGACAGTCCTGCCCTGCCCTGTCCTGTCCACTGTGATTCAAATAGAAATGACAGGTGTATTTCCTATGTTTGGCTGATGAAGCTATGGATAGTTTCTTCCCTTCCCTTCCCTTCCCTTCCCTTCCCTTCCCTTCCCTTCCCTTCCCTTCCCTTCCCTTCCCTTCCCTTCCCTTCCCTTCCCTTCCCTTCCCTTCCCTTCCCTTCCCTCTGTTTTGTGAAATGGCTCTTTGAACAAAAAAAGAGCTGACTTGCATTAAACTCAACTTCTTGGTTATGAAACTCTGGCTTAATGTTTCTTAGGGGGAAAAAAAACAGAATTGGGTGCTAGTTTGTTTCCAAGTCCAATTCAAGGTGTTGGTTATCACCTTTACAGCCCCACATGGCATGGGACCAGGCTACCTGAGGGACTATCTCATCCCCATTATGTCGACCCTTCCCACCTGGTCAGGCAGAGAAGGTATGTTATGGACCCCGTCTATGAAAGAATGTCAACTGGTGGGGTCCAGGAGGAGAGCCTTCTCTGCCATTGCCCCTGCCCTATGGAACACTCTTCCCCCAGAGGTGAGGTGGGCCCCCACAGTCCCAGCCTTCTGGAAAAATTGAAGACCTGGCTCGGCAAACTCACATGGGGCAAGAGGGGATATAACCAACCCTGGGGGTGGCTGGCACCTTGAAGATGCTCCCCAAGTCTAATAATTTCTAGTTAACATTTTCTTGGAAGATATTTATTATTTATATAGGAAGTCTTGTTGTAATGTATTTTAATTAATATTTATTCTTTTTACTGTAAACCACCCAGAGTCTGCAGTGAGATGGGCAGTGACAAATTTGAAATACAAGTAAATAAATAATCAGAAACAAACCTTGGTTTCTTATCTTGGTTTATTAACTATTTATTGAACAAGCTTTTTTCTTCTTTTGTTCCTGCTTAGACATAATAAATATCTTTACAAAAAGAGGCTAAATTCTTTGCATCAAAGAAGCACACAGAGGAAAGAAGGGAAAGGAAGGGAAAGAAATATGTGCCAATAGTTTCATAAACTATGGATTATGAAGATATGGATGGACATCTGAAAGAAGGCATTGAGCAAACACAGAACAAATTCTCTAATTCTCTGAGAGATCTAACACATTTATTCCAACAAAGTATTAGCACAGGAAAGCAAGCTTCGGTCACTGTTGTGACACATTTACTGCTGATTGCAGTAGAAATTCCTGTATTTCAATCTCCCTAGTTACTCCCACTTATCATTATGTCCTGGAGCTTCAATCTGTCCACAGCTTTGGATATTTCTCTTCTGTGCTGAGACAATTGGTTCTAAGCATATATATCAACCATACCTTCAGCAAACAAGCACTGCTAGAGTCAAACAGTCCCTTTGAGGCTCTTAAATCTGATGCAGAAATCTGTAGTTCTACTTCTACCATACTTCCATCTGTTGATATATGAGAAATCACAGAAGCAACTAAATCTCTTTTATGTGTGCATCACTTTCTCAAAGTCCAAGTTCAAGATGAGGCTGATGGCAACTTTCATATTTGCTGTGCAGAGTTTAACTACTATTTTGTTTGTTGTTTTTGAAGTTCACAATCTTGCAATCACTTAGAGGCTTTTTTTATATATATATAATAAAGATATTGGTCACAGTAGGGGAGATTAGAAGTGGTTTGTTTTGTGTTGATATCCGTTGTAATGAATCAATTTACATGTCTAGGCCATCTGAAACAAACAAATATGTTTTTTATAAATGTAGAGCTAAAAATGACATAGTATTCTTCCAGCACCATGGAACAATCTTACCTAAGCACTTAGGGGGAAACTATCCTATTAAGAATTAGAGGTCATCAACTATGATATTAGTTCTGAAGAAATTAATGAAATATTTGGTATATATCTTTGCAATCGTTTACCTCTACGCCATTCATAAACTTTATAGTGAGTAGTTTTACCTGATTTTCCATTCTACTAGTCTAGAATTACCAAGAAAGTTTTAATTTGAGGTGCTATTTAGGAACACTTCAACAGTTCAAGACGATGGATTTCATCATACTGTAGCTAACCAAAATAATTTTCTCATGGTAACAGCTGCTCCATTGGTGAAGTAAATCATTTTAGGGCCCTTCCCCCAAATTGTTGTCTGGTGAGATTCAGCACTAGAATGTTGTTGTTTTTTTAAATTACTATTACTATATTATAAGGAAAAAAAACTTATTATTTTACTATATAATCAATGTGGTCATTCAGAGGTTGGTGAACTATAACACCTATTAGCCTTACCTAAAATGACCAGTGCTAAGAGATGGTGGGAGAAGAAGCGTAACAACATTTAATAGTAAATTCATCATCATCATCATCATCATCATCATCATCATCATCATCATCAGTATGTCAAAATCCTTCTTCCATTCTCATTCATAACACCTGCATTTTAGTCATTTCAATGCTAGTATTTCTGTGCATATATATTTAATATTTCATTACCTACTGTTTATGTATGATTGAGTGTGGCTGGATAGCCTAGCTGTTAGAGCACCACCCTTTGATGCAGGAGATCTGGGTTCGAATCCTGACTTGTACCTAACTTATCATTGGGGTCCTTGGGGAAAGACCCCCTAACACTTCACCTGCCTACCTAAGATATGATAGTGACATGAACTAAAAGAGTTATGCTGGCTCAGACATCACCTGGATTAACAAGGTCCATGCCAAATGTTGGGGAACCAGGACAATACTTGGTACCTTGGGATCCCACCGTCATATGGGAACCACAATGAGGAGGCAAGGAATAAAGCAACATCCAAGTGCAACCAAAGGATAAGGAAAGTCCTGAAGAGTCAGCTCAATGGGTAGAACAAGATCCATGTCATCAACACGTACTCCCTGTCAGATTCAGCCGGCACGCCACGGCGAAGGCACCGCTCAGCTTAGCCTAAGTCAATTTCACCGCCAAGGCGGGAGCAGAGAAAAAGGGGAAGTGAAACCATGAACTAATTACGGACAGGTGGCAGTACTTAAGTCAAAACCGCAAGCAGATACTTTGTATCAGCGCAGCTTCCCCTTGGGAGCTGCAAACAAAGGAAAGCGCAGAGGCTCGGAAGCGAAGCAATCAACGAACAATTGAGAACAATTGGCTTTGTGCACAAACAGGCAAACCCAATAAAGGCAACAATAGCACAACCCATAGACTGCAATCAGAAAGACAAAAGCACCAGACTGAATCTGCCATTTGGGCGAGGGGGGATTACTGTGATGAATTTAAACCTTATATCTATATAGTTATATAGCCATAGAACAGCCATGTTTATCCTATCCATGAACTTTACTAGGAAATTCACGTTGCTGGTATGTAGGAATGTTGGAATGAATGCTAGATACCTTGTACGAATGAGTTCTCAACACTGATAAGGCTGGAACGCTGGTGGGTGTAAGGAATAAACTGACACACAATGCATTTCTGAGATAATGGGATGAGAAGGTACCATCGTAACATGCAACCTAACTGTACCCACACAAAATGTTCCTGGCATGTACCGTACCTGGATTACATGGATGGAGATGACTTGGATGAATTCCAAATAAACAATGGGTATAAAAGGAAAGATGGAAACCATACCCATTTGGAAGTGTGAGATGACTCTTGTTGGAGCAGGGGACGCCCTGAGTCTGATTCACAGCCCACTGTAGCACAGCCTGATCAACTGTGTTGAGAGTGTATGTAAGTATTCTGTGTGAATGTGTAGCCTAGTTGGGCAATAATACTTACAGCAACTTGGGTAGCCTAGTTGGGCAGTTGTTTATTGATACACTGTTGTTAGCCTAGTTGGGCACTTACATTTATTGCTAGCCTTGATGGGCAAATATTTTATTGTTAGAAATATTACAGGAAACTAGAGAAATTGTATGTATTAATCAACTTTGGTTAAACACTGATTAAACACTTGCTTTGCTTTCTGTCCAAATAACACAAGAATAAAAGAACTAATTTTTAAACTTTACTTGGAGTGGATTCAATCAATCATTTTATAACATTACTGCAGGTAATCTGTAACTAAGCAACGGGTAAAGCGCGGGAACAGGGAAGCTATAAAATACCATGTAAGGTATGCCAAGCCAACTCTGGCTTTGTCTGTACTTACTTACATTATGCTTGCGTAAACTTCTTTGCTGAACACATGTGTCACGAGAGTTTCTCTGAGATGAACGGGGTAAACCTTACAGTCCCTGCCAATCATCAGATACCCTGCCAGTATAGTGAGGTGGCCAAAGGAGGACATGGGAGCTGTCAATGTGAAGACCAGAAGTTCCTCACGATGTACAGAGGTTTCCACCCCAAGTTCAAAACCCAGAGACCAGCTGGAAAGAGGGCAAATGGGATCTGGTGAGTGTCAAAGCCACTGTCCTGGATGAAACCTAGAACCTCCAGGAGTACATCAGTAAGATGGCACCAAAGATGAGCTGCTAAGAGAATGCCTGTGGCAGTAGCAGACATGGGAGGAAGCAGAGGAAGTGCCATAGCAACCCTGCATGGGATGGAAAGGGCTGGACTAAAAGACAGCACTATGGCACTGATCATAGCAGCACAAGAACAGGCACTAAGCACCAGATCCATAGAAGCGGAGGTCTATTACACTAGACAGGACCCAAAGTGCAGACAGTTCATGAAAGCTTCAGAGACAGTCCAACACATAGTGGCAGGGTATAAGGTGCAGGCAGGAACAGTATACACTGAACGGCACAACCATGATGCTTGCATTGTGTACAGGAACATCTGCACAGTGTATGGGCTAGACCCTCCTACGTCCAGATGGGAGATTCCACAGAAGGTTGTGGAAAATAACAGGGCTTAGATCCTGTGGGACTTCCAAATCCAGACAGACAGGCAAGTACTGGCCAATCAACCAGACATTGTGGTAATAGGCAAGGACCAAAAGATAACGGTTGTGATAGATGTAGTGGTGCCAAGTCACAGCAACATCAGGAAGGAGTGTTAGAAGCTGGAGAAGTACCAGGGCCTGAAGGAGGAACTAGAGATGATGTAGAAATAAAGGCCAAAGTGATCCCAGTGGTGGTAGAAGCACTTGGGGCGGTGACTCCTGAGGTGGGAGAGTGGCTTCAACAGACCCCAGGAACAACATCAGAGTTCTTTGTCCAGAGGAGTGCAGTGGTAGTAACAGCTAAGGTACTGAGCAGAACTCTGAGACTCCCAGGCCTTTGGTAGAGGACCCAAGATTGAGGAAAGAACATACTACCCATAGGGGTGAGGGAATATACATGCGCACGCACACACACACACACACACACACATATATATACAGGCACACACACAGACATGCACACACACCCAGAGGGTGTACCAAAAGTCAGGCCCCGTAGACGATTTATTATCTAAATTATATTAAATATTTGGATTGGTTGCCATTTTCTTCGAAACATATCCTTAGTCATTTGACACATGACATTCGAACATACCTAAGTTCATTAAAATGTTCTCTAGATGATGATGATGATGATGATGATGATGATGATGATGATGATGATGTGATTTTGACTTCTGTGGGAGTAATGGCGGATTGAAGACGACTCCGTTTTTGCCATAGATAAGAGGAGCTCTTTGGAACCATCTCTGGACAAAGGAGATGACTAGATCACTCACAAGTACTCCTTACAGAGACTTACAGTGGGTTGAGCATTCTGGGAGTCATGGGAAACATCATGCCCAAGCCACAGTTCGGAGCCTTCAAAACGACACTATATTCACATACACTTCCTCTTTTAATTAACAAAAGAAACTGCTTATTATCAATTTATTTGGAGATTAAAAACCTTCTGAAGGACAAGTTGCTGTACACTGAAAATTTCCTTCATCCTTGAAGAAAGAAGATTCAAGTAAGTTTAAAGATTAAAAAGAATAAAATTAATTTTTGAAACAGCAAAAGGGAGTTTAGAATGTTGAATGTGGACAGTTAAGCGGCCAGACAGATCTGAAAGAATAGTTTTAATGGACTCTTTTAAATTTTATAAAAATATAGCTGATGCTTTTGGAATTAACTTTAAGAAACCTTACTATGGGAAAGTTTTGACTTTGACAATAAACAAAAGATAAGACTGGGTTTTGAAGATTAACCAGAGGGAACCAGAGAACAATTAAAGGAGAAGATACTTACTAACATAATGGAGAAATATTATTTTACTATGGAGGAATTTAACTTGGCTTGAGAACAATGTGTTCAGGACTTATTCTCAACAAATTTTGATACTTTCAAAGCAGAGTTAACAGAGGTTATAGAAGAAGAAAAATTCTATTGGATAAAATGGAGTCTGAGGATGATTTGAATAAGGATCTTAAAATGAACTTTAAAAAATTGTCAGACTATAAAAGAAATATGGAAGACATGTAAAAGATGCTATGGATTTGAAAAGGGACTTAAAAATGTTCAATTATAAGAATGACATGGAGAAAGAAGCTGCATTGGACCTATAGATTGTGCTGGTTGATGTTTTAACAGTTAAAGGGGACATCCAGATTATAAATCAGAAGAGTGTCTCTGAGAGTTATCTTATTTTGGATTCACAGAAGGGAAATATTAAATTTCTGAAGTTGCTCCTGAAAATAGACAGGGAGAAAATGATAAGACATTATCATGTGGGATTTTATTTGAAGAAGCAACTGAAGATCAAGCCTCTTAAAAAGAAGAAAAAGGAATTCAAAGTGGACTTATGTGATCATGGTTAAATTGTATAAGTTGTGACTTTGGGCTGTTAATATTGGATTCCTTTCCTTTCCTTTCCTTTCCTTTCCTTTCCTTTCCTTTCCTTTCCTTTCCTTTCCTTTCCCTTTCCCTTTCCCTTTCCCTTTTCCTTTTCCTTTTCCTTTTCCTTTTCCTTTTCCTTTTTATTGACCAGGAGTATAAGACAAGGATTTATTATTTCTTTTTTTCATATGGGGATAAACTTTCTATGTCCTATTTGTTAGAGAAAGTTATAGGTTAGAATGTAAAAGGGACCTACTTGATTTAGTTTAAGATATATATGTTACTATTACTGGTATTTTTTATCCCTATGGTGATATTTTTTTATATTTTACTTATAAAAGAAAGTTATGTCAAGATGCATAAAGGATTTATTTCTCTAAAGTTAAAATATATAGGTTATTATTACTCATACTCTTAATGCTTTTGCTGACTCAGATTGATGATTTTTTTATATATATATATATAATTTGGCTATTGTTAAGGGATAAGAAATGGGAAGAAGAGGTTGTTCCCCCACCTCTCTCCCCCCCCCCCCAATACTAGAGAAAGTGTTAAGTTACTGCAAATGTTTATACTTGTTTGGAGGGAGAGAGGAGTCACTTTTTATATGTCTTTCCTTCCTTTTCTTTGCTCTCTTTCTTCCTCTTTTTTTTCTCTTTTTTGTTTGCATATCTTTTTTTAGTTCTGTATTAGCTTTTATCTATGTAAAACTTTAATAAAAATATTATTAAAAAAACATATTGTGGTTTGCCTATCGGACCTGACTTTTGGTTCTATCTGTCTATCTGTCTATCAACAGAGGCAGGAGGTGTCTGTGGCTTTGAAAGCAATAAGCATGAGGTAAAAGCTGAAAAATTTATTAAGCAAACCATAGCAAAAGAATAAGTTTTACTGCAAACATAATTGTTGTTGTTGTTTAGTCGTTAAGTCATGTCTGACTCTTCATGACCCCATGAACCATATCGCGCCAGGCCTTCCTGTCCTTCACTGCCTCCCTGAGTTTGCTCAGTTTCATGCTCATTGCTTCAGTGATGCTATCTAACCATCTCATCCTCTGCCGTCCTCTTCTCCTTTTGCCTTCAATCTTTCCCACCATCAGGGTTTTCTCCAAAGAGATCTCTCTTCGCATTAGGTGACCAAAGTATCTGAGCTTGAGCTTCATTATCGATCCTTCCAATGAGCAATCAGGGTTGATTTCCTTTAAGATTGACTGGTTTGACCTCCTAGCAGTCCAGGGGACTCTCAAGAGTCTTCTCCAGCACCACAGTTCAAAGGCATCAATTCTTCGGCGCTCAGCCTTCTTTATGGTCCAGCTCTCACAGCCATACATTACTACTGTAAAAACCATAGCTTTGACTATGTGGATCTTTGTCGGCAAGGTGACATCTCTGCTTTTTAATATGCTATCTAGGCTTGCCATAGCTTTCCTCCCAAGGAGCAAGTGTCTTTTAATTTCATGGCTGCAGTCTCTGTCTGCGGTGATCTTGGAGCCCAAATAAATGAAGCCTGTTACTGCTTCCATTTCTACCCCTTCTATTTGCCAGGAATTGATGGGTCCAGATACCATGATCTAGTTTTTTTAATGTTGAGTTTCAAGCCAGCTTTCGCACTCTCCTCTTTCATCCTCATCAAGAGGCTCTTTAGTTCTTCTTCACTTTCTGCCATTAGGGTGGTATCGTCTGCATATCTGAGGTTGTTGATGATTCTCCCTGCAATCTTAATTCCGGCTTGTGATTCTTCCAGCCTGGCATTTCTCATGATGTACTCTGCATATAGGTTAAATAAGCAGGGTGACAGTATACAGCCTTGTCGTACACCTTTCCCTATTTTGAACCAATCGGTTGTTCCATGACTGGTTCTAACTGTTGCTTCTTGGCCCGCATACAGATTTCTCAGGAGACAGGTAAGGTGGTCTGGTACTCCCATCTCTTTAAGAATTTGCCACAGTTTGTTGTGATCCACACAACCAAAGGCTTTTGCATAGTCAATGAAGCAGAAGTAGATATTTTTCTGGAACTCTCATGCTTTCTCCATGATCCAGCGAATGTTGGCGATTTGATCTCTAGTTCCTCTGCCGCTTCGAAACCCAGCTTGTACATCCGGTAGTTCTCGGTTCATGTATTGCTGAAGCCTAGCTTGTAGGATTTTGAACATAACCTTGCTAGCATGTGAAATGAGTGCAATTGTGCGATAGTTTGAGCATTCTTTGGCATTGCCCTTCTTTGGAATTGGAACATAAACTGACCTTTTCCAATCCCATGGCCACTGTTGCATTTTCCAAACTTGCTGGCATATTGAGTGCAGCACTTTAACAACCATCTTCTTTTAGTATTTTAAATAACTCAGCTGGAATACTGTCATCTCCACTAGCTTTGTTGTTAGCAATGCTTCCTAAGGCCCACTTGACTTCACTCTCTAGGATGTCTGGCTCAAGGTCAGTGATCACACCAGCGTGGACATCAGGGACATTAAGATCTTTCTTGTATAGTTCTTCTGTGTATTCTTGCCACCTCTTCTTAATCTCTTCTGCTTCTGTTAGGTCCCTGCCTTTTTTGTCCTTTATCATGCCCATTTTTGCACTAAACGTTCCTTTCATATCTCCAATTTTCTTGTAGAGATCTCTAGTCTTCCCCATTCTATTGTTTTCCTCGATTTCTTTGCATTGTTCATTTAAGAAGGCCTTCTTATCTCTCCTTGCTATTCTCGGGAAATCTGCATTCAGTTGCTTATACAGTGGTACCTCGGGATACGAACGCCTCTACTAACGAACATTTCGGGTTACGACCAGCTTCGGCAGGGAAATTTTACCTCGAGTTATGAACTCGCCTCGACTTACGAACCGGATACGCAGCCACTTTCCCTGCTGCCACGCGGTCGTGGCTTCCTGTGGGCGAGGTTGTGGTAGCAAGGAGACATTCGGTGAGGCTTGTGGTGTGTTTTGCGGTGTTTTGCAAAGGTTTTTGGTGTGCGTGTTAGCATGGCTTCAAAGAAAATGCAGAGCAGGCTTGGCGGGAGTCAGGCTCTGAAGAGAAAATTGCCTCGGGTTGCCACCAAATTCGGGTGGAGGGCGGAACAGATTAACCGGATTTACATTGTACCCTAAGGGGAAATTCACCTCGGGTTGCGACCAAATTTGGAGGGCGGAACAGATTAACCGGATTTACATTGAACTCTATGGGAAACTTTACCTCGATTTGAGACCAACTCGAGTTGCAACCAGAGTCACGGAACGGATTAAGTTCGTATCCCGAGGTACCACTGTATCTTTCCCTTTCACCCTTGCTTTTCGCATTCCTTCTTTCCACAGCTATTTGTAAAGCCTCATCAGACAGCCATTTTGCTTTCTTGCATTTCTTTTTCTTTGGGATGGTTTTAGTTGCTGCCTCCTGTACAATGTTACAGACCTCCGTCCATAGTTCTTCAGGCACTCTGTCTACCAAATCTAATCCTCTAAATCTATTCATCACCTTCACTGTGTACTCACAAGGAATATGATCTAAGTCATACCTGAGTGGTCTAGTGGTTTTCCCTACATTCTTCAATTTAAGCCTAAATTTTGCAGTAAGAAGCTCATGATCTGAGCCACAGTCAGCTCCTGGTCTTGTTTTTGCTGTCTGTATAGAGCTTCCCCATCTTTGGCTGCGAAGTATATAATCAATCTGGTTTCGGTATTGACCATCTGGTGATGTCCATGTGTAGAGTCTCTTGTGTAGTTGGAAAAGAGTGTTTGCTATGACTAGCTTGTTCTCTTGACAGAACTCTATTAGCCTTTGCCCTGTTTCATTTTGCACTCCAAGGCCAAACTTGCCTGTTATTCCGATTACTCCTTGACTTCCTACTTTAGCATTCCAATCCCCTATGATGAAAAGGACATCTTTTTTTGGTGCTAGTTCTAGAAGGTGTTGTAGGTCTTCATAGAACCGGTCAACTTCAGCTTCTTCGGCATCAGTGGTTGGGGCATAGACTTGGATGACTGTGATATTGAATGGTTTGCCTTGGATACGCACTGAGATCATTCTGTCGTTTTTGAGGTTGTACCCCATTACTGCCTTTCCCACTCTCTTATTGACTATGAGTGCAACTCCATTTCTTCTAAGGATTTCTTGCCCACAGTAGTAGATATAATGGTCACCCGAATTAAATTCACCCATTCCCGTCCATTTCAATTCGCTGATTCCCAAGATGTCAATGTTCAATCTTTTCATCTCATGTTTGACCACATCCAGCTTGCCTTGGTTCATAGGTCTTACATTCCAGGTACCTATACAATATTGTTCTTTACAGCATCGGACCTTCTTTTCACTTCCAGATACATCCACAGCTGAACGTCCTTTCGGCTTTGGCCCAGCCGCTTCACTCTTTCTGGAGCTACGTGGAATTGCCCTCCGCTCTTCCCCAGTAGCATATTGGACACCTTCTGACCTGAGGGGCTCATCTTCTGGTGTCATATCTTTTAGCCTTCTAACATTGTCCATGGGGTTTTCTTGGCAAGGATACTGGAGTGGGTTGCCATTTCCTTCTCCAGTGGACCACATTTTGTCAGAACTCTCTGTCATGACCTGTTCGTCTTGGGTGGCCCTGCATAGTATAGCTCATGGCTTCACTGAGTTATGCAAGCCCCTTCGCCACGACAAGGCAGTGATCCATGAAGGGGGCAAACATAATACAGACAGGAAATACCCATAGACAAGGCAATAAAACAGGACATGGCAACATGCAACATAGAAATGTAAATATAAGACAAAATCTCATATCATTTCAGCAGCTGGAAGCCCATCATCCTCATCAACAGCAGCTGAGTGTTCCCAGACCTTTTCCTGGTTCGGTCTATCTCTTAGGGGTGATTAGAGAACATACGGTATACTTTTCCTTCTTAGCTAATCACATCTTCTATTTCCGAAAATATCTTCCCAGATGCTGGTATACTTACCAAAGACATATCATGCTACTTCAATAAATAAAGAAATCATGCCTGATCATGCCACTGTAAATCGTCAGATGGCTAACCTGATTATCAAGAGTTTAAGATCATGTTATGCTGATATCATTTGTGAAAAAGCAAAAGCATGAGAACTAAGATTCATATTAACCCACACACAAAAATATGCACATTTTATTGAAATAAAATGAGTAATAGAAGTAAAGACTTTCTCCTTCTCTGTAGGGTAATCCTGTCAAAGCTAATCAATCTACTCAGTTACTTAAACATGCTGCTTTTCCTTTTCAAGCATAAACACACATTTATTGCAGCCCTAAAGCCACATACAATCAAAATATATAATAGTAACCATCTTACATTTATGTATATATATAAAACAAAACAATTAATATTATTTAATCTAAAATTAATATTATTTAATCTAAAATAAAAGTACTAAAATATATCAAAGTAAAATACTATGTTATGAAGTTTTAAATCTAAATAATGGTGGAGTGTATTGTACAGATGGTAGCACAAAACCAGGCAACTTGGGAGGATATTTTCAGATCCTTGTCCAAAAGGAGTAACATTAAATAGAAATCATACTCCCTACCAGGAAATCTCTTAAGTATCGGATATATAAGTATCTGTCTAGAGTCCTTATACAGTAATACCTCGGTTCACAAACGGTTCTGTTCATGAACAATTTGGTTCACGAACAGCAGCATTTGCAAAATTTTGCTTCCGTTCGCGAACTCCACATCGGGTGATGAACACGACCCGTGGCCATCTTCCCTGCTCTGACATGTGGTCGTGGCTTCCTGTAGGTGTGATCATGGTCACAGACAGACACTGGCTGTGAAGCTTTTTGGGGTGCTTTTTAGCATGGCTCGAAAGAAAGTGCAGAGCAACCATGGTAAGAATAAGGTTTGGAAGAAAATAACCATTGAATTGAAGAAGGAAATTGTAGAAAAGCATGAGCATGGTATTCGTGTGACTGATCTGGCCTCAGAGTACAAGATGGCAAAGTCGACAATCTCGACTATTTTGAAGAATAAAGGTGCCATCAAAGGAGCTGATGTGGCAAAAGGAGTAACGACATTAACCAAGCAGAGGACACAAGTGCTGGAAGAGGTGGAAAAACTTTTGTTAGTGTGGTTGAATGAGAAACAGCTGGCAGGTGATAGTGTTAGTGAAGCTATGATCTGTGAAAAAGCCAGGAAATTGCACAGTGATTTACTGCAAAAAAAAACCCTCTACAAGCGCAACAAGTGAAGAATTTAAAGCCAGTAGAGGCTGGTTTGATAAATTCTGCAAGAGAAGTGGCATCCACAGTGAGACAAGACATGGTGAGGCTTCCAGTTCTGACAAGGCTGCTGCAGAAGCCTACAAGAAAGAATTCGCGGAATTCATGAAGGCAGAAGGATACATTGCTCAACAACTGTTCAACTGCGATGAAACAGGGCTCTTCTGGAAGAAGATGCTGAACAGAATCTATATCATGTAGGAGGAAAAGGCACTGCCGGGGCACAAGCCCATGAAGGACAGATTGACCCTTTTGCTGTGTGCAAATGCAAGTGGCGAGCTGAAGATTAAGCCACTACTGGTGTACCATTCCCAGACCCCTTGTGCATTCAAGGAACACAATATGAACAAGGCCAGACTGCCTGTCATGTGGAGGGCCAATGCGAAAGCTTGGGTCACAAGGCAATTGTTCATGGAATGGCTGCACGAGGTGTTCTCACCCACCGTTAAAAAATATCTTTCTGACAACCAACTGCCTGAAAAGTGCCTTCTTCTGATGGACAATGCCCTGGCACACCCTCCAGCCTTGCTGGATGATATGGACGCTGAGTATGACTTCATAAAGGTCAAGTTCCTCCCCCCCAACATGACACCTCTTCTGCAGCCCATGGACCAGCAAGTGATCTGCAACTTCAAGAAGCTGTACACAAAGGCGCTCTTCACCAGGTGTTTTAATGTCACTGAAGAAACATCCTTGACTCTGAAAGAATTCAGGAAGAAACATTTCAATGTCCTCCACTGCATCAACCTCATTGACAAAGCCTGGGAAGATGTCACGTACCGGACCTTAAACTCAGCCTGGAGGAAACCGTGGCCAGAATGTGTCACTGAACGTGACTTTGAAGGGTCTGATGCAGAGGTAGTGGAGGAGATTGTGTCCATGTGCAAGAGTATGGGTCTGGATGTTGATGGTGCAGACATAGAGGAGCTTGTTGAGGACCATAAGGAGGAGCTGACCATGGAAGAACTTGCTGAACTCCAGAGTGAGCAGCAGAAAGTGCTTGTTGAGGAGCATTCCACTGAGGAAGAGGAAGACAGGGAGGAGGTTAGCAGTGATGTGATAAAATCCATTATGGAAAAATGGAATGAGTGACAGGATTTATCTGAGAAGGACCACCCCAACATAACTGTAATGAACAGAGTGTTGAATCTGATGAACGATAACGTGGTCTCTCATTTCCGGAGGGTTATGCAGCGCAGGAAAAAACAAGTGACATTAGACAGATTTTTTGCCAAAACTGAGCCTGCAGCTAAGAGACAAAGAATAGAGGACACCCCTGAAGTAGATCTCCCCGATGTCCTTTTGGAGGGGGACTCTCCCTCCAAACAATAACTGCATCCCCACCCGCCTTCCTGTCCTCCACACCAGAAGTCACCTCAAGCAAGGTTAGTGTTCTCTCTCTTCATACTGTACTGTACTGTACTTTGTTTGATATTTTTGTGGTTTTAAAAAAAATACATATGGTTCAGAATGGATTAACCTTATTTACACTGAACCTTATGGGGAAATTTGATTCGGTTCGCGACCAATTCGGTTCACGACCAGAATCGTGGAACGAATTAAGTTCGTGAACCGAGGTACCACTGCATAGGGAACAATATAATAACATATAGCTTAGTGTTTCTATTGAGCCATCTCCACATAAACATAATCAAAGGTGCATAGGAGTACCCTTAAAACATTCAAAAAGGACAGCTGAGGGCAGTGCATCCAGTCTGGTTAAGGTGAAAGCTTTACGAAATTTCAAAATTGCAATAGATGATAAATAAGAAGCTGGAACAAACCCTTTTGGTAGAAAATGACAAATATTGGAGTGTAGCACCTTCCTTAAATTTGTTTGTAGATCTATATCCCAGATACGTTGTTTAAGGGCAGTTCTAGCATTATTAAATCCTAATGAGCACAGACTTTCCATAGAGAAGCCCAGCATTTGAATTTTATCTAAGGCTTTTTTTTTTTTTTTTGCCACGATGATTTGAAATGATCTCTAAATACTAATGGGGCTAAACCTATAGGAAACAGAAGTAACTTTAGCCAAAAGGTGCAAAGAAGAAACCATGTTCTGGCATCCAATGAAACTATACTTAATTCTACCCTTAAGATGGCATTTTTAACACTTTTTGGTACCATCAAAATGGCTCTAATAAACTTATTCTGAATAGTTTCAATTATATTAAGCTTTGCAAGGGAGCAAATTTGAGAACCATAAAGGAGATGAGGTATTACCTTAGCTTGAAAGACTTTGCAAGCAGTTGGGATATAATGGGCTCCCTTTTCAAGCAACATGTGACTTTATTTATGGTTATCCTCCAACCCACATCTAAAGACATGTTCTGTCTAAGCCAACAGCAACATCTCTCTTCTGGATAAGTCAGCAGAGTCTGTTGCATTTTCCCCATCAACTTTCCATCTGTAGATCCTGTGTCTGCAACACATACTACTTCAGCACTCCAAGTTGTTACCAGATCAGATTTTGATGCTACATGTCCCTTAAGAATGTATCTATAATTTAATCTTTCCCCAAATGATTTTAAGCAACTGCACACATGCAAAATGGCTTTGAGACTTTTGCATTTTTATTTCCATTCTTCATATTTCAAAAGCGAGACAGGTTTTCCCCATTTGATTCGCTCCCTGAAGCTGCTACATTGTTTCCAAGCAAGTAAAGTCCCTAATTTTACATTCATTTCCTCCTGCTATCTCCTATGTCTGTCATAGTATGGGCTCCTGGGTTTCTTAAAGATATGGCCATTTGCCTCCTTCAGTTAGTTACCTCTACATCATTTGTGACCAGTTGCAATGACCACTTAATATACCAGCTGAATTTCTCCACTTTTTCCTCAGCTTTGGTTTTCATTATGGAACCAAATGCAAGTGTGGCACAAATCAAAGAGTGCCAAGTATATCGCTCACTTATAAAACGATGTCAACCTTTGTAAGTCATAAGTATAGCATCAGCTTTTCTATTCTACTTGGACATCGCATGCAATAAAAGGGGAGCAAGCTACTGCTGGGCTTTGGAGTGCATGAGGTAATTTGTGGACACATTTTAATTGCCATTTAGGGAGCATACAGGACTTCTAAATCCTCTAATGAGCTTCTGCAAACACCTGTGAAATGCTTGTAAAGGACTCTGTAAAACGAAAAATAAAGAATGAAATACACAACAAAGCCAGATTGCGTACTACTCACCAAGAAAATGTGAGAACAAACAGTTCAATTTTATTTGCACACATTCATTTCTGCTTTTTGTTATACAATCCTTATACAGGGAGATTAAAAAGAGAGAGAGAATTAAAAAAAAAAAAAAACTCTTCCACTGTAATAGAACAAATAGAGTTGGGGGGGGGGAATCTTGGGTCAAACCTTCCAGTTATTGATCTTGAGAAAAATATGTAGCTCAGATCTGTCAATTATATTTATGAAATTTAAATACTTAATTGATTCTACTGAATGAATAGCTTGCCAATAGGTTTCTGAGTGACAAGGAAATGTAAAAGAATGATTTCTTTGGCGGTGAGCCTAAATTTTTTAAATGGACATAAGCCCAGTCATTTCCAGTGGAACTCTTCAAGCAGAAAGACTTTGAATAATAGTTTGGAAATTTTTGTATTTCTTGACATAACTCACAGGCACTGCCAATTTTTTTTTTAAATTGTTATGTCATTATTTAATTAAATATGCCCTCAGAGCAATTAACAAAATAAAAGCCAGTAATGAGCTTTTATTCATGCTTAAAACCCAACAATAAAGTATAAAAATATACACAGAAATGTAAACATATTTCAAAAACTACATACAGAAATGAATTTTTCTATAGAAAGTTATTTGTGCACATATGAATAAAAATGTATATATTAGAATTCTGCATGATATCTGTAGAAAATATTTCTGTAACCCACAGATCTAACTGAATCACCATTCCATAAGATGAGAAAAATTGTACATGTTTGTTTCTGTGTATTTGTCTTTTCTCAATAGAAAATATTAAATATTTTCATAAAATATAACAGTGGGCAGTTACAAACACACACACATGCACACTTATTCTAAAAATACAATAGCATTTTGACAGGCAATAGCATTTCATCATATAAACTCCCATATCTCATTTGCATTATGCAATAACATTTTTGAAGGTACATTTGGAAATGTAAGAACTCTGAAATTAAGAGAATGAGAACCATTTTGTTTTGCCAATGAAATGATAGTTCATCTGCAAAATGCAACACCTTACTGTCAAAAATTGATAGAAGTTACCACTTCACTCAGATAAACTATTGTTTAGCTCATATGAATACCAAGGATAAAACTAAACTTGAAGGGAAGATGGTGCTATGGACTATCTAGTTTTGCTTCAAAACCTACAGTTTCTATATTCTAGAGTGTAATTTTCCAGAATGTAATTAGTAATAATCAAGAAGGAAGGAAGGGGGAAGGGGAAGGGGAAGGGGAAGGGAAGGGGAAGGGGAGGGGAGGGGAGGGAAGAGAAGAGAAGAGAAGAGAAGAGAAGAGAAGAGAAGAGAAGAGAAGAGAAGAGAAGAGAAGAGAAGAGAAGAGAAGAGAAGAGAAGAGAAGAGAAGAGAAGAGAAGAGAAGAGAAGTTAGGGAAAATACATATAACCTCTACTGTAATTAAAATCTAAACTTGGTTGTGAATAAGTTAACCATGTCATACATCAATGCTCTAAACAGAATGTAGAAATCTTTCTGTAAAATGTATCTTCTAGATGTAAAATGTTCCAAATACGAGTGTTTAGGGTCTCTCTCACACAATTCTTTTTACAGTTCTGAAGAGGTGAGCATCAGAAAGCAGCAAAGCAAAATGTCATTATAACAGTCAGCATGCCAGGATCTTGTTAGCACAGTGTCAATAGCTGCAAAATAATGTGACGCCCTAGTCAAAAAGGCTCAGGATGGCAAAAACAATGCATGGTAAGATTAGACATGTTTAATTAGCTACTGAATGCACAAAGCAATTAAAGTAGCTGCCTGATTAAGATTCATAGCAACAACATGAGCATGAACTCAAGAATACCAAAGGTAGAGCCCTTTACCTGCATGACTCAGGTATGGACTATTCTCTTCAAACATGATAATAATGACAATGACATGGAAAGAAGTGAAAGATCTAGAGAGGATTTATACTGATAAGACTTATAAGAGTAGAGATCTATTTGCTTGAGAATATTTCAAAAGCTTAACTCGGGTCTAGAACAAAACACTTACTTATGTTTCTCAGCATTAGCTGATTATAAACCTTCAGAGCAACAGAAGGTGAATGTTATTAATATAGAAACATTTGAAATACTGCCCATTGGACTTGCTTGACTGGATCTCAGAATAATAGAACCAATGCACTGAAGAGCATTTGGCTGGTGCCAAATGTGGCAGT
Source organism: Python bivittatus (assembly GCF_059951505.1). NCBI lineage: Eukaryota > Metazoa > Chordata > Lepidosauria > Squamata > Pythonidae > Python > Python bivittatus. Next base: position 17,738,126 of record NW_028277035.1, read on the forward strand.
GCAGGCAGTTGTGGGCACTGCTCCATCAACACATGTTATACTTCTGCTGCATGAGCTGCATTGGTTGCCAGTATGCTTCTGGGTTCAATTCAAGGTGCTGGTGATAACCTATAAAGCCCTGTATGGCATGGGACCGGGATATTTGAGCAATCACCTTTACCTGGCGACATCTAACTGTTCCTTCAGATCTGGCAGGAAAGGCATGTTGCAGGCCCCATCTATGAAAGAGTCTCATCTGATGGGACCCAGGAAGAGAGCCTTTACTGCTGCAGCACCCACCCTTTGGAACATCATCCCCCTCCCCAGAGCTTAGATCATCCCTGACCCTACTGGCCTTTAGGAATGGCTTTGTCATTGTGCTTGGGGGCCAGACAATAGTGGAGAGCTATTTCTATAGTTATACTGAATGTGAAGTACTGACTCATTCGGCCACTAATTTTTTTTTTTTTTAATGTGGGTTTTATTGATGGTTTTTCATGCCTGTGTGTTTGTTGTGGTTTGTTTTCTGTTTCTTAGATGTTGTTTTTAATTTCTGTGAGCCACCCAGAGTCACTTAGGTGGAATGGGCAGCTATGCAAATTGAATAAATTTAAATAAGTAAGTAAGTAAGTAAGTAAATGCATTCAAGATGAAGTCAGGCCATTCAGTAGAATATGGTAAATCTACTGACTGAGGAGGTTATGTGTTCTCCTCAAATCTAAAGCACTCTGAAAAAAATGGATGTCTTTTTAGAGGAAGTATATTTTGGGAAATTGGAACAAAGAACACTAGAGTATACAATCTTCACAGAATCAGGAATCCTGATTGGCCTGGGTTTCCTCTATGGAGGAATCATATAAGGATATATTTAATAAATGTAAAAATGCTGTTTTAATATAAAAATGAGCAGTTACATAAATAACATTCTTCTTATAGTGTGTATCTTTTCTTCTTATAGTGTGCATTTGTCCATGTAGAAAGAGAATATTTTCTTCCAAGTACTATATTCCAGTTAGTGGACTTTTCCCACATGGTTCTTCAGGCCTCAGCAACAGCTTGGGAATGAAGGCACAGGGGCTGAAGGGAAGAATTCTTCACCATCTTCCCTAACTGCTCTAATCTGATTTGCGTGATTCTTCTTGGTGTTCTTCCCTGGTGCATTGGAAGGGGGGAAAAGATCTCCCAGTAAGAGATGTCTTGGGCTGGACCTAGTAGGAACTTTTAGGATCTTTAGCAAGCATTGCAATTTCACGAATGAAACTCAAAATATAGGAACATTTCTAACATTTAGGTAATTATTCAATACCTTAAATTTTGTTGTATATTACAGAAGTTAGCCTATATGATTATTTAGTAAACAAGCATGTTACAACTGTTGACAAAAACTCTTTGTGGACTTTGTGTTCAGCATTCATTTAGTAAAAAGGTTGATGTTTTGTAAAGTCAATATAAGTTGGTTAAGATGTTGGACTTGGACTAACTAGTCCAGGAGTTAGCTTTGGACTAGGGAAACCCACTACTGAACTCTTCTTACAGTTAGGAAGTTTCTTCTATGATTGAATCAGAATCTGCCTTTCTGTATCTTAAATCCATTATTCTGTATCCTGAATTCTGGAATGAGGGAGAACAGGTCATGATCTTCTGTATCTTTTCAAGGATCATATCCCTTCTTCATCTTTTCTCAAGATTAATTACCCCCAGCTCCTTCAATCTCTCTTCATAAGGCTTAGTTTCTGTTCTTCTGATTATATTTGTTGTCCTTCTCTGAACCTGTTCACATTTCTTTCAGATCTTCTTAAAGTGTGGTGCCTAGATGTTGACATAGTACTGAAGTTGGTGTTTGAACACAGTTAAATACAGTGGAAGAATTACTTCCAGTAATTAGAAGCAGTTGTTCTGTTGATGCAACCTAAACTTGCATTTGCTTTCTTTGCAGCCACATTACCTTGTTTGCTCATATATGAATTGCCTCGAATTACTATTCCAGGACTTTTTTTTGACAACAATCATTATGAAGCCAGTGTGTTTGTTTCTGGTGGCCTACACAAAGAATATTGCATTTACCCCCATTTCTGTCTTCTAGGATACTAGCTATTATCTGCAAATCTGATAAGCATTGTCCCCATCTTTTAATCAAAATCATTAATGAAAATACTGGAGAATAGAGGAGCCAAGACTTTCCTTTGTGGTACCCCATTTGATACTTCCCCTTAATTTGATGAAGAACCATTGATGATCATGCTTTGAATACATTTTTTGAGCCAGCTATGTAGCAACTTAATTGTTATGCCATCCAGCCACACTTAGATAGCTTGCTAGTCAGCATGTCACGGGGGAATTTATCAAATGCTTTGCTGAAGTCAAGCTTATTATGTCTATACTATTTCCACCCTCCATTAAGGAAGTTATCCAATCAAAAAATGAGCTAAGATTAGTCTGACAAGATTTGTTCTTGACAAATCCATGCTGATTTCTGGTAATTACTACTTAGTTTTCAAAAAGCTTACCGATTGCTCTCTGTATGAACTGTTCTAGAATCTTCCTAGGTATCAGCTTTAGACTGACTGGATCTTTTTAACAGAAAGAGAAAACTTTTGCTGTCTTGCAATCATCTGACACTGCACTTTCTTCAAAATTAAAGGTATTCTCTGATCATGTTTCTATCTCAATCCTAATCCTTTCCCTTCATGCCACTCTGTTCTGTTCTGTTCTGTTCTGTTCTGTTCTGTTCTGTCTGTCCGTCCGTCCATCCATCTATAATTACCCAGTTCCATCACATCACTCAAAATTCTGCTTTTCACTGAGCTATTGGTATACTGATTTTATTTATCCTTTTCTCTTAGTATGAACATACTAAAGAAGTTCTTTTTGTTATTCTTAGTTTCCATTGCTAACTGCCGCAGATTCTGAAATTTTACTTTGTTGACACCTGCTCTAGACTCCAAGACTGCCTGCCTTCATAGACATGTAGTACAAACTACATGAATGAAAGTGTGAAGCATTGCGGCTTCATAATACAAACCCTGACCATTTGCATTTGCGCTCTGACATCAGAAAGAGACACCTAACCATGTGTTTGTGTAGACACATTGCAACATGAGTTTTGTGATGTGTACCCTCTGCACCTGCCTATTCCTGACTTTATTCTTTCTTTGTGATCTGGCCCTCTTTCAATGCCCTGTACATGTTTTTCATGTTTTCCTCTTCACTAAACGTTTTGTGTACTCATCCTGTTCTTTTGCTGTCCTCTGTTTTTCTTGATTTTCCTGAATTTTTTTGCAACTCCATTTTTAATATTGTCTTCTTTGGAAACTTCCACCTTTCTTTAAAATTTTTTCCCATTAGTTTATCCTCGTCCATGAGCCCATTTATCATTTGCTCTAAGTTTAGTAAAATACCCTTTCTTGAAATTCAAGGTACAAATTTGCTTATATTCATTTTAGTTTCTTTTGAAATCAAAAACTCCAGCATTACATGCTCACTTTCCCCAGTATTCCCATTTCTACTTCTTGGTTAAGTTTTATTTATACTAATACAACTGTATTACACAACTAAATCTTCTCCATACTTTATGAATAATCATGTGTATTTCAAAAACTGAAGCAAGGATTTTTAAACTCTATTTATAATATTATGAATAAGGCTTCCTTATATTTTTGAATCAAGAAACAGATTTCATTTATCAGGAAACAGAGTGATTCAACTCTCAGGGGAAAATAAATAAACAAACAAACAAACATGTTGAAGACCTTAACATATTTATTTAAAGTTTTAAGAATTTCTTCACATAGTACGTGATGCGATATGATATGAAATATTACAAGCTCTGATTACGTTGCATTTTAGTATAATATAAGCATAAGCATATTCTTCCCTAGATATTTTTAACTGTACCATATGTTTCATTGTTGTACTATATTATTTGTGTAATAGAATCCCAGTCCTTTCCTTGATGTGATTGCACTTTTAAACACGTCTAAAGTGTGGACGGATTTGACCATATTACAGTTCCTTTTTCTTTAGTCTAAACTTTTACTAGAAATTTGTATGCCATGACATTTAATTACTTAAGCTATCCAATGAATGTTTGGCATTCCATAAACAGATTTAACAGTGTTGATAACTCCCAAATGATTTGAGGAATGAAAATAATTTTCTTTTTAAGTCAGTTCACCCTATCAAGGTGAACTTATTTAACTAACTATAAGTAACTGGGCATACATGGTCAATCTAGGTTTTGTAATCTAATGCAATTAAAAAAAATAAAAATAAAAAATGAATAGATGTATTGATGGAGGTGGATGTAGGCGTCTATAAAAAAAGCAAACATTCTTGACTCAAGGCTTTGTTAAACATTGCAATAACATCTTACCTACACATATGAACACCTCTGAGCAATGATCCCCCTAATGTCATAAATGTTATACCATCCTTTTTATAGAAGAGAGTCTCCACATATGTAGCAAAGAATCCTGTATTAAAAAAAAAAAAAAAGCTATATAGGTTAAGGCTTACTCCCAATAGATGTTCGCATAATTGCCTTAAGAAGACTGATTTCATATGCATGATGCCTGCATGCCCAATTCATTTTGGGAGAGCAATATTACATGGACGTTTTCAAGGGACTAAGCTAGTGGGACTGCTAATGTGCTACAATAAGATTTTAAAAGAGAATATATATATATTATCTTTTAAAATCTTATTGTTACACACACACACACACATATTTAAACAAGAAGAAACTCTTAGACACTAGCATGGAAATGGCTTCCCAAACCAACTTTTCCATGTTCAGAGAATAATATATTTTGCAATGTGGGTGCTATTGAGATCTATACCTCTACAACTCTTATTCTATCAATTGATAGTGATGTTAGCCATGAAAATTTGTCTGAAAACTAGCCCATTTTCCAAAATGTATTATTATAGTTTTGCTAATTTTCAAGATGGAGCACTTTGCAAGGTATTCAGATAGGATAAATATTATCAAATTGGTTATTTCATAAAGGAGTTTTAATCAGAAAAAATTGGGCATAAGGATTCTGTACCACTTCTAAAGTAATTCCAGACCATTGTGGTCTCACGTAGCAACTGTGTTCAATAACTGAACTACTTTATATTTGGCCCAGTTGCAGTGCATTTAAACAGAGTAAAGCTAGTGTTTTTGGTTGAAGTAGCTCTTCTTGCTTTAAAACATCTCCTGACAACTGACCTTAGGAGGTCTTTGAAGTGGAAAGGTGGCTTGATAGCCGTCCTTCGTCATTTAATTATTTTATTTTATTATACATATTAGTAGATAAATGCACACAGTGAAAGAGCAGACTTTCTTGTTGTAGTAAGGCTCTACTGGGTGAGAGAATATTTAGGTCTGTGTGTGTGTGTGTGTGTGTGTGTGTGTGTGTTTTGGTGTATGCATGTGAGCACAGAGTTAACTGCACAAACCAGTAATTTGCTCCTGTATAATCAGCCAGACTATGTTTATTCCTGAAGGTGCTTTTATTTATCTATTTATATTTCAAATTTAGTCACCACCCATCTCACTCAGCGAGCAACTTTGGGTGGTTTACAATTAAATAAGAATAAAAACCAGTTAAAATACAATAAAAACTTTAATCAGAAATAAATAATATAATGCAAGGGATAGATGGTAAAAATAAATTATTGACCTCTGGAAGCATCTTCAGGGTACTAACCACCTCCACGGTTGGTTATCCCTTCTCAAGCCCCACACGAGCTGGCAGAGCCAGGTCTTCATGCTTTTCCAGAAGGCCAGGAGAGTGGGGGCCACCTCGTCTCTTGGGGGAGAGTGTTCCATAGGGCAGGAGCAAAGGCAGAGAAGGCTCTCTTCCTGGGACCCACTAAGTGTCATTCTTTAATTGACAGAGTCTGTAACATATCTTCCCTGCCTGCCCAGGTGGGACAGGTCGATGTGATGGAGATGAGACAGTCCCTCAGGTAACCTGGTGCCATGCCATGTAGGGCTTTAAAAGTGATGACCAACACCTTGAATTGGACCTGGAAGCAGACTGGCACCCAATGCAGCTCCCACAGCAAAGGTGTTACATGTGCCATCCTTGGGGCACCCAAAATTGCCCACATGACCACATTCTGAACCAGCTGGTAGCCCCATGTAGAGCACTTTGCAATAGTCTATACAGGAGATGACTAGGGCATGAGTAACTGATCGGAGGGATTCCCAGTCCAGGAAAGGGTATAACTGGTGCACAACATGAAGTTGAGCAAAGGCCTTCTTGGGCAAGACTGCCACCTGCTCCTTGAGCAGGAGTCATGAATCCAGGAGAACCCCCAGATTCCACACCAGGTCTCTCTGGGGCAGTGCCACCCCATCCAGAACCAAAGATAGTAAACTCCTGGATATGCAATTTTAGGAAGTCTCACTGGATTAGGGAATCTCAGGACAGTTATATCTGGGGAGAGGGGGCAGGGAGAGAAGTGGGGAGTAGCAATTGATGCACAAAAAGCTACCTGCACAAATAATGGGATAAAGATTTTAAATGTGTGAATTTTAGCACTAACAGAAAGCTCATATATACATCTATGATTTTTTTTCATAAGCAATTTGCAAATTTTGATTGAAGCTGAAAATAGAGATTATAAATATTTTGCAGGGTAGTATAATAAGTATAGGAGGAACCACTGAGACCAACTTCTGGTCAATTGTCAGACTCCCCTCCTGATAGCCTGGACTAGAAACTGTTCATCAGTGATCAAATCTCTCAGAACTCTGATTAGTTATGTTTATTAGAAGGAAAATTAAGAACACAATTCCAGTGAGTACCTTACTTTCAAACTCAATATTAGCAGTTTATGGTGGCAGCACTCTTGTCTGTTTTATCATGCTCTTGTTTCATAAAGGCAGGACAATATGCTAGTGTTTTAATCAGTGTGTAAAGTAACTCATATTATTGCAGAAATCTAAAGCATCCTGAAAGATAGCTATCTAGTCTACATTTGAATACATCCAATGAAGTTCACCATCTCTCTGGATAATTGATTAAGCTGTGTACTCATACTATTACAAAGTTTTTCTAACGTTCAATCATAATTTGCCATTTTATATCTTTAACTCCATTATTCCATGTCTTGGGGTCCAGAACAAGAAATGATAAGTACTGACCTACTTCTAGGTGACATCCTTTCAGGTATCTTAAGACATATATTATGTGCTCCTCAGTCATATTTTATCAAAATTAAACATATCCACCTCTTAAAATCCACCTAAAAATCACTTGTATTTCCTTGACTTTCTATTTTGCATCAGCTGGCACAGGATAGGATCCCAGGTTAGCCAAGTACACACTCCTGATTTAAAAAGAAAATTTGTTAGGCACTTCTCTTGTAACTCCTCTGGTAAAGTGTTAGCTTATCCTGTTCACTGACTCAGTACACTCATTCCTTGGAACTTAGCTTCCTTATGTTCTCTGACAATCTCTGCTTACTCATCAGGAATCAGTCATTCAATCACCCACATTAGATAATTTTCAGTCCTTGGAACAGAATCCTTGTAATCAACAGTTATTCAGGAAATGACATTTTTACCTCATACAGATGAACACACAGTCCCTAAAACCACACAGTTTCTCTGGTCAGTCTTCTGTGGATCTTCCCTGGCAAACTGATGCTAGTTCTTCCTATCTATTGTCTCAATGAAATAGGAAGAAATTTCGCTAACTTATAATATGAATCCTTGAAATTATCCAATGAATGATGGGATATTCAAGGAAATAGGAATGGAAAAGAAATAGTTCTTGACAGACATAGCTAAATATGAAAATTGCTGTTATAATACAGTGATGTTCAATAATATGGATATATGGGGAGATATATTTTTATCTTATCTGCAGGGACTTGCCCAGGCAGTCTCCAAGAATCAGACATAATTGAATGATTTTTTTTAAAAAAAATCTTGCCTAATATTTTTCCAAGGGAGGGAGAAATCTTCAATTTAGTGTCAACTTCATTCTGTAAAGAAAGAAAAACTTCAATAAGGAAAAGGGCTGTGCAAAACAATGAAGATGGGTTTCAACAAAGCAGCTGAGCTGTGGAAATGGCCTGATTCACTTTGCTAATTCAATTTGCCTGAATAAAGTGACATTGGTGGCCTCAAAACTCCTTTGGGCCAGAGGGAGAAAACTCCTCTCCTCCTTCTTGCTCCCCACCTCCCCACCCCATCTGATAAAGATCTTTCAGTCTAGGTTGCTCTGGAATAGTGTACACCATGCACCAAAGCCACCCAGCCTTGAAAACCTTTTGCTCAAGGGATATAGCTCCAGGCTAAAAGGTTTTAATATATGCCTGCTGCAAGCAATCCTGTGATATTTACCAGAGCCACAGAACCTGGACAAAATAGATCTTTGGTTCGATCCAACCCAGCTTTCTGTGGTCCTTACAGATGAGGGCTACGCCAGAGTACTATTCACATTATACTGCTGTGGCTTATCCATACTGGTTCAATTATCTCATGCTAGCAGAATAAATATTTTGTGGAAGTGTGGAGGAAACTTAGCTGACCTGCTAATTTAATTGCTAAGAGCCACTACCATGAAAAATTAGCAATGCAAAATGAATGTCATGCAAATGCATTTTAGGTGTTTTTCCTCATGGCACTTGCTTCACGAGAAAGAAACATACATAATCCTAAAAGTTGCAGCACAGCAGCATGAGTTCCATTCATTTGTGCAGAATCTCAGTGGTTGTGTAATGTTCCAATTAAACATGTAGAAACTGAGGATAACTGTCCTAGTACCATTCCCAGCCCTATCAGTAAAAAAATCAGTAGAGGAATGGAATAGGCCACAGCAAAGTCATTCCCATTATTATACATCATGTCATATCCAAGTCTGAGCAGCTTTTTTATGTATGGAAGGAGTTGGCCACAAACAGTCCTATAGCCATCATTGATTAGCTAATTACACAGTCACTCTATCACTAAATCAGCACAACATCTGTGACCCTCTGTGCACTGAAACAGCCCCCTCCTCCTTTCCCTCAGGAGTGTCAGTGAGGCGGTTCTGCTGACATAATATATTCATTATCCATTAGATTTGGCACATGCTCTGCAGTGCTCAATTACGATACAATCGAGCGAAGGGCCCAGTGTCAGCTGATGTAATGACTTTCTGATTATCTGTCTTTAAATGATGAATGAAATGAAAATGTACTACTCAAACCCAATATACCATTGTTAAAAAGACACCCTATGGCAAGTCTATGTGTGCCTGTTATGGTGTAGCAGGACACGGATGAATGCTGTGCTGAACATTTATACATTTTACTTCAAAGCAATCAGAGGGTTATCATGTGAAGCAGATACATTTGTTGCTTCTGGAGGAAATTTGGGGAAAAAAAATCACTCAAGCTACAGAATCTGGCATAAAAGATTTCTCAGTTGTAGAATTTTATTTTAAACCCTACGTTGTTGTCAGTTGCCTGATGTATAGTTCTTACTTTGCTTAAATGAGCTTGCTTCCTTTTATTTTGCTTTAATTAATTGAAACAGAATGATTATATGTAGATGCATGTTTGAAAGCAAATAGCCTGCCCACACCTCTTCTGATATGTGTACATGTGTACATATCTGGTAGTTTCTTGATAGCCACAGCCTCCCAATGGCCTTTCTGACACCATTCTCTGGGTAACCCAGATGGGAAACAAACCAAACCAAAAAACAAACAAACCAAAATAAAAGACTTTTTTTAAAAAACAAACAATCTCAGTTATCAATTACTTTTACATCACTTAAAGGCCACAAGTAGCAGCTTGGGAATACCAGTGTTCAGTATCCATGCTGTATATCAGGCATTTTATGGAATTTGTTATTTTGATTGTTTTGGAGAGCTTCCTGATGTTCTTTTCACAATTAGGAAACTCTGGTTGAGTTGTCCTAAGAGGTACTTTCTAGAGTTAAACCAGCCCCAATAATGTAATATCTTTAATACAATCTATTTAGTAGACATAAACAGTTTAGGAGGATTAATTCAAAGTGTCAGTTTGTGGAACAATTATGTCATATGAAGATTGACAAGGGCAAAACAGCAACCAGGGACTTGACAAGTGGACTTTGGAACTCTTCAAAGTAACTTCAACCAGTTATACAACAGTGGATCATTAGGAAATTGGCCCAGTAGGTACTGATTGGGCTGCCTTTCTGACTCATGAAAGTGCTCCAAGCTTTTCTTATTGACTTTTGGAATGTTAAATGCACAGCGGTGGACCTTAGAGCTATATGAACACTTGAAATAGGAGTTCCAAGAGACTGTAGTACACAGACTCAATTTCTATGCATGTAAATGTATTGGGTGAGAATTCTATGGGCTCCAGAGAAAGAAGTGCATTTCTGACAGGGTATTTCAAAATCGATAATATCTCTTTAAAGGGAGGATTGCAAAATGAGATGCTGAATACCATGCCAGGATCATAAAGAGGTGGGAAACTCAAGCACATTTTGTTGTTCAAATAATTATGAAGCAGGTGTTTAATACTGCAATCATTTCTGTTCTTGTTTATAACTTTAGTTATTATTCCATTAATTATAATTGAAAATCCCATAAACCTGCATATTATAGTTTCCACTGCATCCAGATTTAAATTAAATCTTTCCAGTTTATAGTCACACATACAGTACACACAGAGAAACATAGAATACTTTCAGGCTTTTAATTGTTAAATAATTTGAGGGATCTAATTCATTCACTCTTTCAAACACACTTACTCCAATAAAATCCCAAGAGCGTGGTGAAACTATTTTGCTTGCATATAAACCATCATGCACATGCAAGGAGTAGAATTTTATGACCAATAATGATAGTGCAATATTTGAATCTATAATCTTTTGGGGGGGGGCATGGAGAGAAATAAAACTGTTTTTTGTGCATGAAAAATTTCAGTTTCTTTGTGTGTGTGGGTGGGTTTTTTTTTTTTTTTTGGTCATTTCTTTTAGGCTGCCTTTTAAATCAAGTTTTCCTAGTGTAGCTTACCATATGCAACTTGATGGAATACTGCAGTGTAACTTGCTTATTGTTATCATTGTTGCTATTATTATTATAGTTGGTTGCACAGTCAGCCAGATGTTTAGACTTGATTTGGCATTTTATCCACCTATCAAGTCCTTCCCAAGGACCTGGGATAAGCAGATGCTGTTGTTTGATGGTTTGATGATGTTAAAGGTGTTGTTGTTGTTGTTGTTGTTATATTATTATTATTTTGAAGGATAGAATCAAAAGGGCTCCTTTCAGCTTTCATAAATATTATGAGTTCTTCTTAAGGATCTTGTACTATTTGGCCATGCTCTAGTGCAGTGTTTCTCAACCTCTGTGACTTCAAGAGGTGTGGACTTCAACTCCCAGCATGGGTGGCTGGCTGGGGAATTCTGGGAGTTGAACTCCACACCTCTTAAAGTTACTGAGGTTGAGAAACACTGAACTAGTTCATGCCTAAAATTACCATCTTCATTAGAACTACCTGTCATCAACAGAAGTGCATAGTGCTTCCTCTCTCTCTACTCCCCATGAATCTATTCTCCATATGAATTGCACTGAACATTTATGAGAAATGCTATTATGTAATTAGAAAACACAAATCAGCAAAATTGTGAGGTCATTTGTGTTCTTCAATTTTTTTTATTTATCTTACGTATTATTTTGGTTAGAACCCAAAAAGGTAGCTCAAAAAAGACTTGGCTGAAATAGTTATTGACTCCTTTCTAAAAGGGGGAGAGAATTATTGAAGAGAGAATGATTAAAGTGTAGCTGCTTAGCAATGGTTTCCAGAGTTTGTGGGGACCACAGAAAATGTCCCCTCTTGCATGCCTGTTAAGCAGTACTCAAAAATCAAGAAAGTTTCTAAAAGGCCTTTTGGCTGATCATACTGTCCAAGTTCATCTTAAGATAAATGCTACTTAATAAATTATGTAGGAACTATATTGTGGTACTGTTTCTCTCAGTTTGTCTTACCATTTTTATGCTACTAATTTTATTCATTTGTTCCTTTTAATAAAGTCTGTTTTCTTTAGTTTCATAATCTCAAGCAGAAATGTCCTCCTATGCTAAGATTCTCCCATGAACTGCCCCATGAATCTCCATTTCCAAGGGAATAATTCGCCTTCCACTAAAGTGGAAGCATTTCTGTTGCTTTTGAGTAAGAAAGGGAAATATTCTCTGAATTTGGCAGGCAATGATAGTTTTTTTTTTCTTTTCCTTTTTAACATCTAATAAAACAGCAGCAACAGGACCTATGAAGATTTCTGCAGCCATCTTGCTATGTTTTCTTGAGTCCTGGCCAAAACTACCATGGAAACTATTACATATCAAAAGCTTTTCTGAAGTTTGACTATGTATTGACAGTAATTTGGAAAGAATAGGAGAGAAAAATGAAGGTCTTCTAAAAAGGGGAGTTCCTTACAACCTATATCAAACATTCTGGGGCATGGGATTTAGTATGTGTGTTATGAGGTTAAAAGTCTCTCTTTTTATTTAGAAAAAGAAGAAAAAGCACTCACTTTCTATTTTTATTCTTCAAAGCTTTTTGTCCAGATTCTTCATATGTCCCTAGAATGCCCAAATTCAAGCCTTATCACCACCTCCTATTCTGTAGAGTAGGCTTCAGGGATTTTGGGGGGAAAAACTACCTTTCTATCCTTGCTCTCAGTTTCTTTCACTGCCCTCCAAATCAGAATAGTAACAAAAGTGTCCTGTTCCATGTTGGCCGAAACACCAAGCAGTCATACCCCTCCTAGCAGATAGGAAGACCCATCCTACATGTTATTTTCAGTTGTTTAGATTGTACTCATTTTTTCTTGGTGAAACCTAACTAATTCTTATATATTCTGAGGAAATGGCAATCGCTGTCTCTCTATAAGCTATGATTTAGATTTAACCCTGTTATTATGCAGAAAAGCTCTAAAGACTTGGCTCTTTCAACAGGCCCTGGGACAGGGTGATTTGTGACTCTGGTTTGGGGTTGAATTAACATTTTATATTTATGGTTGAAGTTTCTCCTGATCTGATCTGTCAAAGTTGGTATTGTTATTAATTAGTTTTCTTCTTCAAGCTTTCATTTTAATATGTATATATTACATGACTGTATGTTGCCTAGAGTTGCTGATGCTTGTAACTAATTCAGATATTAGATAAAAAAGCCTAACTCCACTGTCGTGTTTTGTCCTACTTTGCTCACAAAACTGGTTGGGAGTTATTATGATATAGACTTGTACAATAAGGGTTCATCTGTTATAAAATAAGATTAGACTTTGTGGATATATACACGTATACATATTTAGTTCCAAAGAAATAAATAGATTTCAACTAAATACAGTAGAACCTTTCTTCCTCTGTTTAAACTGAACATTATTCCAGTGAGAAAATGATATATAAAAGGTGAATGGAAAGAAGTAAAAAAAGAATATTATTTTCAATATATGTTACATTCAGAAAGATATTGCCTCTTTGGTAATTATTAAGTAGTAGCTATCTCCTGTGCTTGTCAGTTTAGATTATACAAGATTGGAGTGAATTCTAGGATTTGTCAAAAGACCCATGGAGTATTAAGTCTTAAGCACATTTATTTTTCCTGAAAATGAGTTCAGGAGAAATAACAGCCTGCACTATGATTAATGAAGCATGGCCAAATGGCTTCTCAAGGTGTGGGTCACAACCCCCAGGTTCATCACAAGGTAATGGATGAAAAGCAGTCAGAGACTTCTTCCTTGCCCTTCTTTCTGAGCAGATTTACCTATCTGTTACAAAAGCCTCCTAAATGTAAAGCAAGATGATTGCAGAGACTTGCATGAAGCCTGGGTGCTCTTTGGAGATTTTTAGAGTATCATGTTACCCTTCCAGAGGTAGGCTAATACTGCCTGAAGGGCAGGATGCTTCTGAGCAAAGACTGACATCTAACCTGACATTAATTCTGCAGAGGGAATTGCAACAAAGGATGGGTGAAGGCTGTGATGCACTGGGGGGAAAAAAAACAGCATCAAAAGTAACTTATAGCCAACACTGCTGTGTAAGGTGCAGCATTTAAAATGCAGTTTAAGAGAAGCTGGTTTAAGGTAAGAGAATATAATACCATTTTCTTTTTCATCCTAACTTTATTGAGTAAGGATGACTAACTTCAAAATGAAACCCAGATTTCAAGAATTATGCAGAAATGAACAAGTTTATCCTTTCCATTAAAAATCTGGTTTATTTATTATAAGTTTCTATAATTATAACTATATAGATTAAATTTAATTATTAGAAGTAAGTGATATGCTTATTTCTTGCCTAACCCTAACCACAATAAAATTCTTAATGGTATACATGGGCAGATGCCCAAATGCATCTTATTATTTTAGAATTACAACCCTGGCCTAACATATATACTGAAGACAATGGATTTTGTAAACAGATGATCGATTTTAAATAAATCATGATGTAGCCTAATTTAGACATATTTAGTACTTATTGATTTTACACTGAAAGGCATAATCTTATGACAAAATGAGTCCCACTGTGTCATGGACTTATTTTTTACTATTTAGTGATAAGTGGATTGTATTTAAAATTAACAGACTGCATTTGTTTATATATCTTTTCCCAGTCCCCTATTCAGAGCAATTTTTCTATAAACCAAGTCTGGGTTTATAGAAAATACATGGAGAATAGTATAGACACAATTGCTATCTGGAATTATGTCTGGGAGCCCCATAGTTTTATAGTATGAGATAACAAAGTGGAAGATTATGCACATAGAATTGGAAGAAGTCATTTAGACCATCATGCACCCCTCTGTTCAGTTCAGGTATTCATATTAAAGCATCCCTGACAGATGGTTGTCTCACTTTTGCTTGAACAACATCAAGCAATCAATATAGCGGCTGCCGCAGGTTAAATTGGTGAAAGACCATGTACTACCTCTAATTCTGACCTTACCTCCATGCCTTCAGAGCAAGGTTCAGAGTGACTTTTGGGCCTGAATAGCCTAAATGCCATTGACCATCTTATCTTTTTCTCAGACTGGAGTGTGACCAAGACTAATGAATTATTTTATATGAATAATAAAAAAAGAAAGTTCTTAGTAATACCTCAAAATCATTTAGGCCAAAATGCAGAGATTATGAACATGGGTACTTTTTTAGGCAACAGGTTTTTTTTTAAAGAATACTTTTCATTAGTTAAAGCATTATTTATTTATTTATTTATTTATTTATAAATGTATATGGCCACCTATCTCGTACAAGATAATCCTACACAGCTTACAATAATATTAAATAAAAACAGAATGTATAAAACAAACCACCCCCATAGTAACCCCACATATCCAAAACAGTGCCACAACATTACATAGCCTCCTCATGCTCTTACATTTGCTCGGCTTGCCTCTATCCTAGCCCAAAGCCTGGGTGAAGAGCCAGATCTTTATAATGCTCCAAAAGGCTAATAGGGTAGGTCCCTCAAAATCTCAGGGAGAGGCTCTTCCAAAGGGTTATGACAGCCATAGCAAAGACGCATCTCTGAGGAACCACCAGATGGCAACATTTAAGAGATGGGACCGCTCTATCTGACCTGGTTGGATGGGCACATACTCTAAGGGAGAAGTGGTACAGCAAATAACCTGGCCCATTGACGTTTAGCATGTTAAAGGCAATAGCCTTCACCTTGAATTGCACCCAGAAAACAAGTTCTTCATTTTCTATTACTTTGTCTATTTTGTGGTCCCACCAGTTCTTGCTTGCAGGCAAATGGTATTTCTTGCAGATATTCCAATGCACCATTATTGCTACTTTGTCATGCTGCTGTTTGTAAGTCAGCCTGTGCAATCTTCTTGCAGCAGCTGACTAGGTGGTCCACTGTTTCTTCAGCTTCTTTGCAGAGGCAGCATTTGCTGTCTGTTACTGTCTTTTCAATTCTGGCTTTGTATATATTTGTTCTTAAGGCTTGGTTTTGTGCAGCCAGAATTAGCCCCTCTGTCTCTTTCTTCAACTTTCCTGCTCTTAGCCATTGCCAGGTCTTCTTGTTATCTGCTTTGCCTGCTAGTGTGTGTGTGTGTGTGTGTGTGTATACTGGCCATGTAATACTTTACCTTGCCATGCCTCTTTTCTATTCTTCATTTGGTCTTTCTTGTAGGCCAGTTTGGACTCTTCAGTATTCAGTAAGCCTTCATGGTATACTAGCTTCAGTGCATCTTCTTCACTGTCCTTCAGATATTCTTCTAATATCTGGTGTACTTGCAACATTCCATGCCCACCTATGTTCCTTGATAAGTAGAATCTGTCAACATCACTGAGTGGATGAAGGGCATGATTCAGTGTCATTATTTTTCTGGTGTTCCTATCCAGAGCTGCTAGTTCTGCTTGAGTCCAATCCACAATTTCAGCTTTGTATCTAATGACTGGAGTTGCACAGGTGTTAATTGCTTTCCTGGTATTTCCTCCACTGAGTTTGGACTTTAAGATCTTCTTCACTCTCATGATGTATTCACTCCTGACCTTCTGGACTTCAGTGTGCTTGATATTGTCAGCCTGAAGGATGCCCAGGTATTTGTAGTGATTTTCTTCATCGAGACTCTTGATATTATTTCCATTGGGTATCTTGATTCCTTCAGTTTTCACTATTTTTTCCTCTGCTGATGGTAAGGGTGGCACATTTATCCAGTCCAAACTCCATTGCAATATCTTGGCTATATATTCGGACAGTGTTGAGTGATTGTATTTCAGATGGTTTTTTCCCATACAGCTTCAGATTGTCCATGTAAAAGAGGTGGGATAGCCTGGCAGATGTTTTGGGTATTTGATAGCCATGGTCTGACTTGTTCAGTTTTGTTGACAAAGGAATCAATGCAATGACAAATAGTAGTAATGATAGTGAGTCTCCTTGAAAGATTGATTGATTGATTGATTGATTGATTTTATATTTCAAATTTAGTCACTGTCCATCTCACACAAGAGTGACACTGGGCAGTTTGCAGTAAAAAGAAAGAAAGAAAGAAAGAAAGAAAGAAAGAAAGAAAGAAAGAAAGAAAGAAAGAAAGAAAGAAAGAAAGAAAGAAAGAAAATTTATTTATTAAAATGCAATAAAAATACAATAAACACCCATTTTCCTATGTAAATAATGTCTTCCAAGATACTGATGGTAAATAAAGGTTACAGGAGCATCTTCAAGGTGCCAGCCACCCCCAGGGTTAGCAGAGTGAGGTCTTCACCCCTTTCCGGAAGGTCAGGAGAGTAGGGGCCCACCATACCTCTGGGGGGAGAGTATTCCATAGGGCAGGAGCAATGATAGAGAAGGGTCTCCTTCTGGGCCCCACCTGTTAATATTCTTTCATTGACGGGGTCTGTAACATACCTTCTCGGCCTGACTGGGTGGGATGGGTTGATGTAATGGGGATAAGACAGTCCCTCAGGTAACCTGGTTACCTGATTCCTCTCTTGATATTAACCTCTCCCAGTCTATCATCATTGAGCAGCAACTGTGTCTTCCATTGTGCTATTGATCTTTGCAAAAAAATTCTGATGTTTCTATTGAGTCCTGTTATTTCTAGGCACTTGATTATCCAATCATGCGGCAGGAAGTCAAATGCATTCTTGTATCAATCCAAGCTACATTCAAGTTGGACTTCCTTCTCTTGCAGTTCTCCAAAATCATCTTGTCAATTAAGAGCTGATCTTTTGTTCCTTTGCTGTTTGGGCAGTTTCCTTTCTGCTCAGAAGGAAAGAGCTTGTTTTCAACCAGATGCTGTCAGACTGCATCAGCTACCACACCAGTTAGCAATGTAAAAGTTGTTGGTAAACAAATAATTGGCTAGTAGTTGTCTGGTGCTGTCCCTTTTGTTGGATCTTTTATTATCAGGTAGGTTTTGCCAGATGTTAACCAATCTTCAATTTCGCCTCCTTGCAATATTTTGTTAAACTGCTTGGCAATGAGTGGGTGCAGACCAGTCAGATGTTTCAACCAACAACCATGCAGTTCATCTTCACCTGGTGCTAACCAATTCTTTATCTTACTTGCCCTTTTCTCCACCATTTCTGCTGTTATTACAAGTTCATTCATTTCAGCTTTTTTTATTCTTATCTACCTCTTTTATCCAAGCTTCATTCTTGTTGTATTTCTTTGGGTTGTCCTATAGCTGCACCCAGAACTGCACTGTTTCTTCTGTGTCAGATGTTAAATGGTTCATTGCAATTTCTTCATTGATGGATTGGTACAAATGTTTCTCATTCAACTGAAATTGGAGATTCTGTTATAGTGTGCAATTTGAGCTTCTTATCTACTGATCTTCTTGGCTATGACTGTTATTTGCTGCTTTATTATTTCCAGTGCTTCTTTGACCTTCCTTGTTTCTAGGTTATATTTCTTGATCAGGTATTCTTTGGTCTTCTTGCTCTCCCCCCCCCCCCCACCATCCGTTCTAGCTTGCTTGTGTCTGATCTTAGCATGCTGATCTTATTTTCTAACCTGATCTTTCATTTTGGTGGTGCACTGTTTGGCTTTTCTTCTTGTTTTTGATTTTGCATGCAAGGTATTCAGTTATAACTCCAGCCATGCTGTACATCAGTTGGTTTGTTTCTTGCAGTGAGCTGATGCTTATATTTGATATTACAGTATTGGCATCTTTTAATATATGTGCTAGCTGTTTCTTTGTAACAAGCTTCAATGCAGGCATCTTTATTCTGTTGTTTTTGTGCTGTTCTAGATGCACAGTTATTCTTTGTTTATCTTCCTCCTCCTCCTCCTCCTCCTCCTCCTCCTCCTCCTCCTCCTCCTCCTCCTCCTCCTCCTCCTCCTCCTCCTCCCTCTCCTTCTCCTTCTCCTTCTCCTTCTTCTTTTGTTAGAGGGTTTTGTTCTTTCTGAGGCAAAGGCTCTACTGTCTGAGCTACTTCTGGCAAGGCTTCAATTTCTTTGTCCTGGGTAGACCTTTGCAGTTTTTCCAATTCTACTTCTGTGAATACTTTAATTCATGTTATAAATCAACCTTTACCTGCTAGCCTCTGTTCTGTTATTTCTGATTCTGGGTTTTTCTTTCCAGAACTGGTGCATTCTTTTAAGATATCCTATTCTTGTTGGACTTGATTTGTAATAGCAGATCATTATTTCATGTTTTCAATCTTCATATATTTGCAACGGGTAAACAATTTTTCTTCCAGTAGTCCTGCAGCTGCTGGCCCTGGTTGCTCAGCCAACAGTCCTGAGTCCTGTAGCCCACTTGTCACCAGATGTCCAGGAACTAGAACACCTAGTGCGGTCCTTGTTGAACCAGGCAATGATCGATTCAGTATGGGTTTCTGTAAATTACGTCTCACAATATTGTTTATGGGAGAGACACTCTTCTTCTGGCTCCTCTGATGAGATCTGTCCAACATGGCTGAACCTTTGGCATAGCTCTCATCCTCCCTGGAACACACAAGTCCCACAACTATGTCAAGGTGGCACCCCACTGGGGGTTGATGAGGATGATGAGGATGATAAGGAGGAGGATGATTTAAATGTATATGCCACCCAACTCCCAGCAACTCTGGGTGTTTAATGATTAACATTCCTCTCTAATGAAACATAAAGTGAATAGATAGCTGATCTGAAGTTCTTCCTCTTTTCCAAAATATATTTTATTCTAATTCACTCCAGCATTTAGTCCATTGCTTGTTTCCCTTCATCAAGATAAGCACTGATTGAACTACCTAAAACAACATTCATCTTCATTTCAGCTACAAAATTGCTGTAAAGGTGTTAAACATGGTTTAAATTGTTCTGTTTCCTCTTTTTATGTTGACTTGCTGATAAAAAGAAACTTTCATTTATTAGAGCTTCTGTTGGTGATAATTCAGTATGCCTGGCATAGCATCAAGTCTAGAGTGAGTAATGTGCTGCAAAGGAAGGAACATTAAGGATGGAATACATTATTTATTGGCAATATTGCTATAATCTCTTTTCATTTGCCATCTGGGATATTACAGTTGTCCAATCAATAACCCATTGGAAAGTGACTCTTCCCTTCAACCTCCACCTCTGTAGTATGTTTCAGTATATATCAGAACTACATAATGTCAAGACCAGTTCAATTAACCAAACAGGTATAATATGCATATATTTACACTGAATTGGGCAGCTTTGGCACATAGTGAACTGACCATATGATAGTTTCACATTCACCAGCTTGCAATTCTTCCCATTGTTATTTGCTCGACCATTACCACGCTGCCAAAACTATGATAAATATGAAGTGAATTTCAAATTGGACATATGGTGAAGCAATCACACGTTCACAATTCTTCATATGCCTAGCTAAATCCAGTTCCATCAAGACTACCTGTTCACCATGCAAATGTGATAATGGAAATTACTTCATGGAAGGCATCTTTCAAAATCTCTCTGGGCAGCTAGTACAAACTATCAGTAGCATAAAACATAATTAAATACCATAAGATTCAGTATTTAATTGTGCTTTATACTGTTATACAGAAAGCCAGAGGCAGTGGCAATGTAGTTTATTATGTCCCACAAAAGGACTATAGTTTCCAAATTTAGCATGGATCTTGATTTCTTTTTTATGGAACAATCTCTTTAGATAATAGATAATTAAAACAAGATATGTAAATTAGCTTACTCTTTGCTATATTTCAGAAATGTAAAGACCATTATACTTTTTTCTACATTTTTTATTATAGACCTATTCTTATCCTGCTTCACTTCTACTCTGGCTGCTTGCTCAAATCCTGCTTCTTTAGGAATGAGTAAAGTTAGGTTGCCATAAAAGTTTGCAAAAAAGCTGTAACTTCCCATCTCAGCCATTACCAGCAAAGTGTATTATGCCATGAAACCCTTCTGTCTCAGGTAGTGGGAAAACTGTGACACAGTAGAACTATACTACTTATTGGGGGGGGGGGGGGGACTAAAAACAAATGAAGGGAAAAGTAGAAATTCAGAAATAATAATAATAATAATAATAATAATAACAACAACAACAACAACAACAACAACAACAATCATAATCATCCCAGTGCTGTTGGTTTTCAAACCATCAACCTTTAACTTACAAGGCAGGAGTTATAATAACTGGACTATTATAGCAATCATGTTGAAGGTGGGTCAAAAAGCCCTTAGAAAGAAGTACAGTGGTAAGAAAGCAATTGGCAATCACTTTCTTGGAAGAGAAAGGTGGGAAGGCATTGTCGAAATTGTCCAATGGGAGGACATGGTAGCCTGCAGTTCAGACTGAACACCTTGCAAGCTGTTGGCAAAGTATCTTAGTTCATTGAAGATCAAGTCCAAATCCAAACCTTTTAATAACTGTGGCAGAAAAGTAGCAGGCAGTCTTTTTTCTTTTGAGTGATGTAGTTAAAAACTGGATACCATTATTGTCCATATAAGCCAGCCATGAATTGATTGCCAGAGTGTGAATGTATGGATATTTCCAATGTACAACCATGCCATTTTTTTTTTTTTTTTGGTTTCCTATGTGCAGCTGTTTTTGTCTAACTGGTTAACCTTTGTTTCTATGAAACTATCACCAGCTGTTTCCCATAACAAAAGGTGCTGGGTGAGGACATAAAATAATGGTTATAAATTACACATTTAGTTTGAATTTTCCCAAGTATGTCTCTTTTCTTACTATTTATTATATTTTTATATATTCTCTCCCTATCTAAATTCAACCAATCAGGACACACATAAACATACACATACAAAACTAGTACATTGAAAGGAAAAATGTAGTGACCATCAACTGTGAACTGACTCTGTGACCAAGGATTAAGAATACTAAAAAGTGTCAGCTAAAATGCTTTCATTTTATATCAAAATTCTCATGGTGTTAATTTTTAAAAATGGTTCTGCGTGGAATTGAAATATAGGATGCTACTTCTGTCTTAGAGATAAGACAAATACCTTAAACTGGATGCAGTTCATGAACAGGCATCGTCCCTCTGAGGTTATTTGTAGACATTTCAGAATGACTTCCATTAACTTTCAGACTTCAGTTACCTGACTACAACTTGTGTGGAGTGATTGATTATTCAGTACTGAAAGTCAGAAATCTCTGCCTGTTGCATGACAGAATCTATTTGGAACATCAAGATGCCCATACATACATCCCCCAAAAGCTGGGTTTGTGTCTGTATATTGAGGACTTTGGGGATACATCAAAATAAGCCTCAGAAAGCTAAATGCAAATTTTGCCTTGTAGACATTTCTGGTGTGAGGAAAACACTATGCTTGTCTACTCTGTAGTACTTGCTGCTAAATGAAAGCAAGTTAAGGCTATTTGGAGGCTTGTGTGGAATCACTGAAAAGGGCAGTGAGCATTATAAATTTGGTATCAGGACAACAAAAATGCCAGAAAGAAGGGGTTACAAGAAGGAGTTTGGGCATTGATATTCTGAGGATAAAGATGATAAAGCACAAGTGATACATTGGTACATTTGTCTGGTCTCTAAAAGCCAGAATACTGAGGACAGCTGTTCAGTGTCTTTATCCTATCTATTGTGTTCCCTGGCTCAGTTTGAATACAGATATCATATTCATGGATACAGCCTTCTCATTGCTGAAATTAATTGATGTAATCCTGACTGACTCCATTAAAGCAAAGAGAAGCCATTCAGAAACAATATGCATATGCAAAATAACCCATACTTACTTACTTCCTTCCTTCCTTCCTTCCTTCCTTCCTTCCTTCCTTCCTTCCTTCCTTCCTTCCTTTCCTTCCCCCTCTCTCTCTTTCTCCCTCTCCCTCTCTCTCTTTCTCAGAGAAGTGGCTGTTGGGAGGAGGGAATTTTTGGGAGTATTCCCCCCTCCCAGTCTTTTAAAATATGGGCAGAAGAATCTCAGTTGCATTCTGGGCGCACTTGAGAAATGACAAATTGCTTCAAATATTATCCTCCTGGTTGCCTGAGCTAGTGTTCCAAACATAGTGAAGTCTTTTATTGACTGTAAAGTGTGATACTAATTATCACTTAACACCTGTACAATGCTTTTCATCTTCAAAGCATTTTACAAACGGTGACTAATTAATCCTCACTGCATCCCTAGGAGGTGTATGTTATTATCCCCATTATACAGATGAGGGAACTGAAGCAAAGCTGATTAGCGCATCTCTAAAGACCACCAAGTGTGTCACCAATGCATGAGAAGTTCCTCAGGAGTTACTCACTGCCAATCTCTTACTCAGGCCTCTGGGCCACAGTTCTGTGGATAATTGATCTCTCCACAGCCTTGGTTTAAGTTAGAAACCAACCAGCCATTTTAAGAATACTGTTCTTTATACTCCTAATCCTCAGTCTGATGCACTAATGAGGCTCTGTCCAACTGCCTCACAAACACAGAACACTAAAAGAATCAACACACTTTATGCTGAAAACAAAAAGGGTGGAAATACATCTAGGATGTACATGTACTAACCTGCTGAGTAAAAAGATCTTGAACTTTCTTGACCATAAAGTTTTCTAGCCACTTTTTTTCTCCCAAAAAATTCACCTCCCACTGTCGGTACAGCAGCTTGGGATCTGAAGATCTTTTTCAGGATAGAAAAACCTTGAAAACAACAACAACAAACATTGTTCTTATGAAGAAAGGGAAAAAATGCCAACTTTAGAGTCTCTCGCTCTCAGCTCCTGCATCTGGTAATGTTGGAGCAACCAGGTTTGGGTACAAGACTGATACATCTCTCTCTCTCTCTCTCTCTCTCTCTCTCTCTCTCTCAAAATAATTTTTATTGAAAGTTTTAACAGCAATAAGAACTCACTAAAATAGAACAGACAAAATGAAAAGGAAAGAGAGAAATAAAAGAAAAAGCTAAAAGTGCAACAAGAAAAAAAGGTAGAAGTAGAAAAAAGTGTGTGTGTGTGTGTGTGTGTGTGTGTATAAGTGATATAAAGATATAAAAAAGTGGCTTCCAATATTCTTCACAGCAGTTATAAGTAAAACTATATTTTAACTTCTCTCTAATGTTACATTATAACTCTCTTCTTTTTATAATCTATCCTGCCTAATCATCAAAAACAAATCACAAGATAATTATTTTCATTTTAACACAAAAAGTCCATAAGAGGACTTTTCTCGTCACCAATAAATGTAGATATTGTCCTTTCTCTAATCAAAGAAGTCAATTTGTTCATCTCAGCAAGTTCTGTCAATTTCACCAAATATTCCTCCATGGTGGGTAATGCAGAATCTTTCTATCTTTGTGCATATAGCATTCTTGCCACAGTAATTATATATTGAAATAATCTTCCATGGCTTTTTTCTAACTGTTTCTCCATCAATCCTAAGAGGGGGAAAAAAAAAACTTCTGGTTTCAATTGAATATTAATCTTTAAAATCCTCTCTATCAATGTATGTATTGGAATCCTTTTTTTTTTTTTAAGCTTTTTTACATGTTCACCAAGCACGATAAAATGTCCCTTCATGTTCACATTTCCAACATGCATTTGAAATTCCTTTATACATTCTAGATAGTAGTCTTTTAGATAAAAACCCACATTGATCTTCATGAATAATGTCCTGTAAAGCTATTTTCAACCTTTTAACCAAAATTGTGGTAAATAATTTATGATCATTATTCAATAAAGATATTGGCTGATAATTTCTTGTTAAAGCCAGGTCTTGGGACTCTTTAGGTATTAATGCTATATTACCCTCTTTCTGGCTATTGGGAAACTTTTCCTTTTTTTTTTTCTTCCTAGCATTTTTCCCACATGTGCAGAGTCTGCTTTTTTCAGATCAACCGAATGTTGATCCATTGGTTGCAAAAGGAATTGACCAGCTGGCTTGTCGCCCAAGCTTAATGTCAAGGACTGAGAGAGAGTGACTGGCCCAAAGCCACCCAGTCAGCTTTCATGCCTAAGGCAGGACTAGAACTCACAGTTTCCTGGTTTCTAGCCTGGAGCCTTAACCGCTAGACCAAATGGGCTCTCTATTATCAGGAATCTTTCCATTCTATAAAATAATATTCATTATTAGTTGTTAAGGTTGTAAAAGTTCATCCTCAAAACATTTATAGTAAGAAACTGGCAAACCATCTGGACCTGGTGCATTTCCTATTTTAGTCTTTTTAATAGCTTCACACACTTCCTTTATTGTTATACGTCCATTCAAAATTTGTCTCTGATTCTCTGTAATGTTCAGTAAATTATGTTTATATAAACATCCATCCACTTTTTCCAAGGACATTGCTTGAGCTTTATGTAAAGTAGAATAATACTGATGAAACACTTTTCACATATTTGCATTAACTGTTATTACAGCATTTCCCTCCTGTAACTTTAGTATTATTTTCTATTCTTTTTCTTTTCACAACTTATGTGCCAACCATTTTCCCAGTTTATTTGCAAACTTTCTTTGCTTTGTGTAATTCATCTTTATTTCCATCTCTCTCACTGTTAACATAGATAGTTGTCTCTGCAGAAGTTTAATTTGGTGGGTAATAGTTGTCCTCCCTGGTGATTTTTTAAATTCTTCTTCCTTATTTTTAATCTCATCCATAATCACTTGTATTATCTCTTGCCTTTTCTTTTTAAATTCACTATTATGTTGTATAAAATATACTCTTACAAAAGCTTTGCTTACTTCTGTGCCTTTTTTAAGATTGTTTTTTAATAATTTTAAAATTATTAATAATTTTATTAAAATTACATCAAACAGATAAAACTAATACAAAACCCTAATACAAAAATATGTCGAGAAAAAGAAATATTTTAAAAGTGCAGAAAAAATCCCCTCCCCTCAAAAAAGAAGGAATGAATTAAGAAGAAATTTCCCCTTCATCCCCAGGAAGTATATTCAACATCAACAACTTATCACTATCTCTTAAAATACATCCAAATACATCTTCATTCCATACCCACCCCATTTTCTATAAACTCATCTCTAAACCTTCAGCTCTCTTTATTAATCAGCAAAGCTCCAGTAAAAGATAACAGAAATACCTAACAACATGTATACAACTATAGTCTCCCTTTCCATTTAATCAAAAAACCCCTAATCCCTCTCTTTAATAATCTGAATCTCAAAAAATTAAAAACTATTAAACACTACCAGAAATAGTAACCCCTTATTTACATATCAAAATAGTAATGAAGATATTGCAAACTAATCCATTACAGCCAGTTTAACATTTCCAAAAAGAACAATCTAGTCAAAATAACCATTAAACATCACCAGAGATAGCAACTCCTTATTTAACCATAATCAAATGAGCCAATTTTGTATTTTTTTTCTTCCTACCAGCAATCCTTAGTTCCCATAAATAAAGTTCTAACTTCTGCTTTCTTCTACTCTGTCTCTTCTCTCAGAATTCTTGTCATCTTTATCCAAGTCCACTTGTAATTTCTGAGTAGTAACTCCAGTAGGTCTCTTATATTCCAATTTAAAAAGGTAATCCACATCACTCTTTAGATTTTTTTTTTAATTGCAGAAAAAAATAAAGAAAGAACTTACAAAGCTGGAAAGACGTAGTTTTCTTTTCTTTTTTAAATGGATTAAAGAGAGACTTACCCAGCGAATACTAAACTTGCAGTCCCAAAGGTTTTTCAATCTTAAAAAAAGCAATAAAAGAAAATTAAGCTCCAAAGTGATTTAAAGGATGAAGTTTGGTCAAACCTTGAGTCCATAAAAGGCTGCATTAAAAACTCAGAGAATGATGGAACCTGCAACTCCCAGCTGACTGCAAAAACATCTGTTTCTGCTGTCTACTCACAAGAACCAGCTGTGAAGGAGTACATATAAGTAATCTCAAGATCTCTTTTTGATCCAGAGAATTTTGGCAGTCTGGATTCTGCATCCAGCTGCCTTTTTGGCCATAATGTCCCCCATGATCACCATTCCTCACTAGAAGTCCCTATAAGATTATTCTCAAAAAATTCTTTTAACTTCTTTTTGCAATCCTCCACTACTGTTTCCTTTTGTAACAATATCTTATTCAATCTCCACCTAAAAGATCAATTTTTCCTTTTAAAAGTTAAAGTCACTAGATCGTGGTCTGAGAAAGCCTTTGGTAATATCTCCAGTTTATGAACATTAATAGCCAAAGTCTTAGAGATCCAAATTTTATCAATTTTGAAAAAGTTCTATGTCTTTCAGAAAAATAAGTACATTCTTTTGAGTCACCATTTTTATATCTCCATACATCAACAAGCTCCAAATTATTCATTGGATAATAATAATAAAAAAAATCTTTGGTAATTTGCCTTGCGTATTTTTTATATCTTTTTGTGGGGAAACCACTCCATTCCACTCTCCCAGGAAACACCAATTTTCATACTGAAAGTCCAATTTATCCATAAGCCCTTTATAAAATACTGTTTTATCTTCATCTGAGGTATAAATTCCCAAATCAAAGTCTCTAAGGCTACCTCATGTAGATTAACTTCCACCCCAACATATCTGCCATGATCATCAGTCAATATAAGTTTTGGATATAGTTGAGGATTTATATACAAAACAACTCTCTCTCTCTCTCTCTCTCTCTCTCTCCCTCCCTCCCTCCCTCCCTCCCTCCCTTCCTTCCTTTTCCTGCTGAAATCAATTCTTCATCCAACTTTTGTGACTCAAATATTTTATATCTTTATATCTTTTATATCTTTTTTACCCTAATATCTGTTTCTTATAAACCAATCAAATCTTGTTTTAACTTTTTCAATTAATGATTTTTCAATTAGTGATTTTTTTTCTCTTTTGAGGAGCATTTGCTCCATTTGCTCCACATTAAGCATTTATAATCCCTAGTTATGGCAAAATTTTAGAAGAGTCAATACCTGTAGCACCCAATGTGGTATCATCTTCAGTGTCTTATTGTATCTGTTGTGGCATTTGTTTTGTCGCATCTGTCATTGTCACTTCCATTTGCATTTCCTCCAGTTGTTCTTTAAATTTTCCCTAAAATATCTTGCTTTCTGCCCAGAGTTCAGTCTGAATCTCTGCTGTTTAAAAGTAAAATATCACCCCTCCCAACTTATCTCATCTGAATGGAACTTTTTTCTGTTTAAGTTTGTCAGGGAAAAAAAAAAACCCTTTTCTCTTACATAATATTCTAATTGGAATTTCCTTAAGTACAATTACATCTGTATTATTAGTCCTCAATCTAGTATTAAAGTTCTGCTGCAAAACGTAATCTCTAGTCTTCTTTCTGACAAGGAAGTGCAAGTTCCTTATTCTCCAAGTGCATGAGGTTCATGTCCCTTGGAACATTTCTTAATTTTACAAATTGTGTATGGATCCTATAAACCGTATCAATCTCTGTCTCGGTGTGATCTTCCTCCCAATCCAAAATATTAGACTCAACAATCTTTCCTCTAATATCTCCTCCATGGTCTTCTAGAATTGCTCTGAATCTTAAACAAAATTCTTTTTCTCTCAGTTCCAGTAATGTCAAGTTATCCAATTTTTTCTCCATCTCTCTATAACTTCTGTCTTACTTTTCAAAACTTCCACTTTGTCATTAATTTGTTTCACATCTCCAGACAATTGTCCTACAGATTCTTCAATCTTCTTAACTTCTTCTGTCATATTGTTTTTTATCCCTGCAAATCCTTCTTCCATTTCCTTTTTAAAAGCATCCAAACTATTGGCAACCATTACAGTCATCTTCTTGCCAAATTCCTCAAACATTTTCTGCAATAAATCTGGTGTAATACCCTTATCTGTAAGTTGTTCTAATGAATCTCTTCTTCCTTCTCCTATTCTTGTTAGTTTTCTTGTGGTTGTCATTGTGATAAAGTGAAAGTATGTCAATTACTAGAGTAAAAGTAAAAGGCAGTCCCCTCTCTCTCTCTCTCTCTTTTCTCTTTTGCTTTTTTCTGTCTTTAACACTTTAGTCCCAATTAGCTTTCCATAGTTACAGTCACACAGTTTCACCCATATTACCCTTATCTTCTTATTTTATAAAATCCACCAATTTTCTACTTTCTTTAATAATAAACAATCAGCATTCCCACAAAGGTCCAGTCTGTATGTCTGATTAATTTTACTATTTACAAAGGCACTTTCCTCAAGAAAAAAAAAAGTCTTCTGTTTTCTAAAATTACTGCCTCCTTTATCCATTTAAAACTTTCTTGAATCACAATCTTGTTCAGCTTTTTTCTTCTAAATTAAAATCCTTTAAAATAGTTTTTTTCTTTCTTTCTTTTTTTCCTCTTCTTAATTCCAAGAAGAAGGCAACTCACCAAGTGTCTTTGTTCTTTCCTGCCATTTGGAATATCTCTCTTAGGTTGTAAATTAATTATATCTGAAAGTGTTTAAGAAAGTGAGGATTTAGCGAGTCATATGTCTTTAAAGGCTGCACAGAGACTTTGGGTACATTGTTATTCCCTCAGCTCCCAAGCCACTCAATTCGTGATGAAGAAACTCAATTCCTGTGGTCTCCTCACAAGGAGCGGCTATTCAGACCACACGTGGGCGATCGCCCAATCTCTCCTTCTCTGGAGAGAATTTCATCAGGCAGAACCTGCTGCCTGGCCACTGATTTCACCATGGTGCTGTCCTTGCTTGCAGAGATGCTTGCAGAGATGTCTAACCTGCCATAAATCCTCACCTAGAAGTGCAACTGATACCCCTTCTCAATGCAAGAAAAGTCCTATTGTGTGCTTTGCTGGTAATACTCTCAAATTCAATCTCTTGCAACTCAGTTGATGTCTTTCATCAGTGCTCTACCCAGCAATATTCTCTGTGAGTGGCTCTTCTCAGCTTAAAGTTCAGGCACTTCAGACAGAGCTGTGGTTGTGATATCCTGAGAACAGGCTCTGCTTTATTTTTGAAGTATGATCTCCACATACTTGATTAAGTCCCAGTTGTTGGTCTATGATTCTCCAGTTGTTTTTCTAGTCTAGTCTATTCTACTGCATAAAAATTATGGGATGACAATTATGTACAGTCAATCTGTTAGAGAATCACTGAGGGAAAGACTTGTTCCACTATAAGATAAGATGTTTTCCTATTAATAAATTTCAGCCCAAGTCAATCTGACAATTCTATATTCAGTTTGCAAAATGTTCTTCACTCCTGTTAGCAAACCTAGCTGTGTTTCTGCATAGTAAGAGTCTGAGATAAGCCTAGTGTTGTACCAAGAATTTATCCTGCGCTTTTCCCAACTGTACTCATTCAGGTTGGTGGAAATAAATTACTTTTAGATTTTTTTTTTAAATGACAAAAGAATTTCAGTGAAATTCCCTTGGTTAAAATCACCAGGGATCCTTGGGTATGTATGAATGTTGTCTCTCTGTCAAATCTAGAGCCTCACTTTTTCCTACACTTCAGTTAAATCAGAAGGGAACTCCTCCCAGCTGGACTTTTTCAGATAAGGAAGTGGGGGCAACCAGGAAATTGGAGAGTGATAAAGAAATGTGTACCAACATCCTCTTGTTACCTTAACAAGAATAAATAAGTTCAAAAATACCTTCAAAAGGACTTCTAAAGCACCTTGAGAATGAAGAAGAAACTAGAAGCTGCTTTTTCAAGGGGAAAAAAATTCAAGAACTCGAAAGGCAAATATTGGCACAGATTTAGATGAGACAGACTGCTGAAGCTCCATAGCCATGCAGGAAATAAATAAATCTTGTCTTCCAAGATTTCTAGTTTTCATAGCAAATGCCAGTCTGATAGTTACAGAACTTATAAAGTATTAAGAAATAAAGAACAGGCCACAGCAGGCTCTATGGAAGAAAAGATTTACAAATATATAGAAAAATATTTTCCCAAACTGTAACAGACACTGATACTATTTAGTAGCTGGGACTGGTTCAGAAGACTTACCCCTTTAGATGAGAGGAGGACTCCTTGTTCCTCAATTTCTCTGTCCTCATTATGTGTACTTCATCAGCACACCACCTATTCTCCATCCAACAACCATCCAATTAACCTATAAACATTAAAGCATAAGCTTTAAGTTTTAAGACGTGGTCAAAAGTAAGGACATGCTGCAACATCTTATTCCAATCTTACTTATATGAGGAAGTGGACAGGGTCCTCCAAACAGTCAATGCCACCACTTGCCAGTTAGACACATCTCCCTCCTGGCTCGTTAAGACTACTCAGGAAGTGACTTGTAGGTGGGTCCAGGAGATGGTGAATTCATCCTTGAGGGAGGGAATGTTTCCAGCTGCCTTAAAGAGGCACTGGTGCATCCCTTTCTCAAGAAGCCATCACTGGATCCCACCATACTGGACGATTTTCATCCAGTCTCCCCTTTTTAGGGAAGGTGGTTGAGAAGGTGGTGGCATTGCAGCTCCAGAGGATCCTGGAGGAAACAGATTATCTGGACCCCTTCCAGTCAGGTTTCAGGCCTGGATTCGGGATGGAAGTGGGATTGGTTGGACTCATAGATGATCTCTGGTGGGAGCAGGATGGAGGTAGTGCATCCATCCTTGCTCTTCTTCACCTTTCAGAGGTTTTCGATAACATCAACCATGGTATCCTTTTGGTTCAACTTAGGGAGTTGAGAGTGGATGGCACAGTTCTGCACTGGTTCTCTTCCTTCCTGCAAGGTTGATCCCAATCGGTGTTGATTGGGAGTGAGAAATACAGCCCACGGCCCTTCCATTGTGGGTTGGCATAGGGTTCTCTGTCCATTCCTTTTTAACATCTACATGAAACCACTGGGTGAGAACATATACCACCATGGGATGAGGTATCATCAATATGCAGATGATACCCAGTTATACATCTCCGTCCTGGGTGAGGTGATTAATGCCGTGACTACCCTTTCACAACCCTGGAGGCTGTGGGGGTCTGGATGGGGAACAACAGGCTTCAGCTGAACCCTGGTAAGATGGAGTGGCTGTGGATTGGAGGCCCCTTTGTATCTAAGGATTTACTATCTTTGGTTTTGGATGGGGTTCCACTACCCCAAACAGACCCAGTGTGTAATTTGGGGGTCCTCCTGGACTCATGACTCCTGCTTGAGGACCAGGTGGCAGTCATTGCCAGGAGGGCCTTTGCCCACCTTTATGTGGTCTACCAGTTACGCCCCTTCTTGGATCAGGAGGCTGTCCAGTCAGTCACTCAGGCCTTCGTCATCTCTTGGTTAGACTATTGCAATGTGTTTTACATGGGGCTACCCCTGAGGAGTATCTGGAAGCTACAGCTGGTTCAAAATGCAGCCACATAGATGATATTAGGTGCCCCTAGGATAGCACATGTAATCCCTTTGCTGCAGGAGCTGCATTGGGTGCCAGTTTGCTTCCAGGTCCAATTCAAGGTGTTGGTTATCACCTTTAAAGCCCTACATGGCATGGGACTGGGTTACCTGAGGGACCGTCTCATCCCCATTACATCAACCCATCCCACCTGGTCAGGCAGAGGAGGCATGTTGCGGACCCTGTCAGTGAGAGAATGTCGGCTGGTGGGGCCCAGGAGGAAAGCCTTCTCTTTCATTGCCCCTACCCTTTGAAATATTCTGCCCCCAGAGATACTGCCCCTACCCTCCTAGCTTTCCAAAAAGGATTAAAGACCTGGCTGTGCCAGTGTGCCTGGGGAGATATGGACTCTAACTGTCCCTAGGAGTGGTTAGCGCCCTGATGACACTCCCTTGAATTATTTGCCAATTCTCCAACTTTCTTGGAAGCTATTTATTATTAGATTGTTTTTTATATTGTGTTTTAATGAATTTTATCTCTGCTGTAAACTGCCCAGAGTTGTTTCAATGAACTGGGCAGTGACAAATTTGATAAATATATAAAAATAAATAAATAAAATAATCTTAATACATACATTCCTCATTTGCAGAAGGCAAGGCATATACAAGAATGATACTTTTGCATATCTCTACTTATACAATTAAAGATCACTGTATTTTGCCTATCAGATACTGCAGACAACGATTAGCCACTGGTTGACAGTTTTCAAGGAATGTTTGCCCTTATCTGTCTGCCTATAGTGATAGAATGTTTTCCTCCTCCTAGAAATTGGATTTTACATTGCTTAATGTTATGTCTTGTTGCAACTTTATGAACATATTAGGCATTGGATCACAAGGAAATATGAAATTAGCTCCTTCTCTTACCAAAACAGGACATCATCACCATAATGGATCTTGAAAGGATTAAATCTAGGATGGCAGTCCAGTTCAAGAGACATAGCCTAACCTTTTAGTTTAAGCCACTGAGGTCTTCTACTTCCAAAAGACCAGACTCAGAACAGGTTCATGGAAATCAGGAGCAGGAAATCACTAGTGAACAGGCTGCCTGTGCATTTTGTTCATCAAATCTATGTTAGTTGTAGAAATAGTTAATTGTAGTCAATAAAGGTTATGGATATTTTCAATCCAACAATTAATTAAGAATCCATCTTGTGCTTGATTTCCCCATTCCACTTCCCCACCAAGCAGGTACTTTAACAGCAGTTTTTATTCATTCATGTAGGATTTTTTTTTTCAGGAATGTGTGTGAAGGTGTTCTGTCAATAAGCTTTTCTTTTAAATAAAAGAAAGGAAAATTAATATTTAACCAGATGATTACATTCTGTCTGCTTCATTAATTTTTTATTAATCTTGTGAAAACATTGTTGATGGAAATGATATTGACAGTTGCAAAAAAGTCTTCTGGTAAATGGAGTCTCATTATTCCATGTAATATGAAGCATTTTCACAACCTTGTTTAGTAAATCCTTTATGTAGATTCTAAATGCTACCAGCATTAAAAAAAACACTGCTACTCATCATTCTGATATATAGTTGGAAGGGACATTATGGTTCATCTAGTCCTGCTCAACACAGGATCCACTAGATCATCCCTGACAAATGATTGTGCAGCCTATTTGAAGGTCTTATCATGTCACGTATCAGAGTATTTGACTGGCTGGCAGCTAGTATAGTTAAGACATTCCTCCTGATGTCAGACCTGAACTTCCTTTTTTCTAGTTTAACCCATTGGTGGCAACAGAGAATAAGTGTGACTGTGTGACAACCCTTCAGATATTTGAAGGCAGGTATATCTTCCCTTACATCTTCTCTGTATGTTGAATGTATCCACAACAATAGTTATTCTTTGGAGGGCTTGGTTTCCAGATCCTTCATCATCTTGCCAGCCTCCTCTGAACTTTCAGCCCATTTCTGTAAGCTATCGAGATAATTTCAAATGCTATTCCTGTCTGCTAGGCTATCAGCAACTCCACCCAGTTATGCAAATTTGATAAGCATATCTTTCATTTCTTCATCTGAGCCATTAATAAAAACAGTGAAGACTAGAGGGCCTAGGAACAATTCTTCTGGTATCCTACTCAATATCACTTTTCAGCATGAAGGAACCACTTAGTACACTTTCAGAATAATTTTCAAGTTATCCAGACTCCATATAATTACCTTTTAATCAGCTGATCATTGGATAGTTTATAAAATGCTTTGCTGAAGTCAAGATATATATTTATCTACACCATTCCTACCATTTTATCTACACCATTGATTAAGAAAGTTACCTAACCAAAAATGAGATAAAATTAGTCTGGCAAGGTTTGTTCTTGAGAAATCTATGAAGATTAAATTGCTACATCATTGTGTTGGCTCTAGTAGTCAGCTGGGAACAAATAGATTGTTCCAGTTCAAAGGGAGTAGCTTAAACCAGGGTGGAATGCCAAAAGGGATTTTACCCAATAAATGTTAAGACAGATACAGAGGAAGAAATATTTTATTTATTTATTTATTCAATTTGTATAGCTGCTCATCTCCCATTTGTGACTCTGGCTCACATACTTAAAAACAATCAAATAGCACAAGCAGTAAACAAAATACAGAAATAATTAACAAACACAATAACCCCTTCAAAACCAAATTTAAAAACTCAATTAAAACAAAAAATTAAAACTGAAAAACATAGAAAGCAGGCAAGTGAAAGTCATGGATCAATCAGTACAGCTATCTGGCAGGCTCCAAACCATAACCATATCCCCAGGAACATTGATGCAACCATGCCTTTAGAACCTTTTGAAAAGCAAGAAGGGTTGCAGACAATCTAACCTTTGTGGGATGATGCTCGAGAGGGTGGGTGCTGCAGTAGAAAAGATCTCCTCCTGGGTCCCATTAGATGACACTTCTTAATAGATGGGACCTATACCATGCCTTTTCTGCCAGACCTGATGGGATGGGTAGATGTAACTGGGAAGAAGCAGTCCTCAAATAACCTGGTCCCATGCCACATAGGGATTTAAGTTATTACTAGCACCTTGAATTGAACCTGGAAGCAAACTGGCAACCAATGCAGCTTACAGAGCAGAGGTGTAATATGCACTGATCTTGGGGTGTACATACTGCCCTTGCTGCTGCATTTTGCACCAGCTGAAACTTCTGAATGCTCTTCAAGAGCAGCCCCATGTACAGCATGTTACAGTAGTCCATTTGGGGGGTGACCACGGCATGTGTGACTGAGAGTAGAACCTCTCAATCCAGGAACAGGCACAACTGGCACACAACACAAAGCTGTGGAAGCGACCTCCTGGCCATGACTTCTACCTGCTCTTTGAGCAGGAGTTGTGAGTCCAGAAAGACTCCCAGATTGCACCAGGGTCAGTCCGGGGTAGTGCAACCACATCCAGCTCCAAAGATGTAAGTCCCCAGAACCCCAAGACCCCAAGACCCAAAGCTACCCAGTCTTGCTAGGGTTGAGCTAAAGCCTGTTGTTCCCCATCCAAACCCTCACAACCTCCAAATACAAGTGACAGCAACACCGTCACTTAATTCACCAGAGACAGAGATGTACAAGTGAGTATTATCAGCATGAGAATGATACCTCACCTCATGGCAATGGATGACTACACTCAGCAGCTTCATATCAAACCATGTCCTTCAGCTTGCCAGGAACCTTCTAAATTAAAACCTCCCGCAGGGTCACTCATGCCCTGGTCACCTCCGGGTTGGACTACTGTAATGCGCTCTACATGGGGCTACCCTTGAAGAGTATCCGGAAGCTACAGCTGGTGCAGAATGCAGCAGCGCAGACAGTTCTCAATGCCCCTAGGAGGGCATGTATAACACCGCTGTTGCGTGAGCTGCATTGGTTACCAGTTTGTTTCCAGGTCCAATTCAAGGTGTTGGTCATTACCTTTAAAGCCCTTCACAGGACAGGAACAGGTTATCTGAGGAACCGCCTCGCCCCGGTCATTTCAGCTCACCCCACTCAGTCCAGCAGAAGGGGCAGGTTGCAGACCCCACCGGTCAGGGAATTTCGATTGGTGGGGTCTAGGCAGAGAGCCTTTTCTGCTGCAGCTCCCGCCCTATGGAACATCCTGCCTCCTGAGGTCCGGTGTGCCCCCTCCCTCATGGCCTTCAGGAAAGGGATTAAATCCTGGCTCTGCCAGAAGGCCTGGGGGCCGGAGGGGGGCCCGCACCTGTGGAGATGGCTGGTGGGGTCATGGGTTTGTTCCCCCCCTCCAGCATCTTGCAGGTTTTTATAGGGCCAAAATTAGAGGAGGTTTTAGGGCATTTTTAATATATGTTTTTTAATTATTTATAGATTTTATCCATGGTTGGAGGGACCTGTATTTTCTCTTTTTTATTATTGTGAGCCGCCCAGAGTCACCTGTTGGGGGAGATGGGCGGCATACAAGTTTGATAATAAAAAATAAATAAATAAATAAAAGTAGATGGACCCATAGAGCAAACAGTTGTGCAATGCCTTTCTAGGACTTTGGTCTCCACCAAGGTTCAAAGTGCTAGAAGCTTTTGCCATCTTTTTTACTTTTCTTAAGGGGCAGGAAATATAAACAGTCACATGGCCTGGTAGCACAACTTATCAGTGACTTGTTCACAACTTCAGACAGTTGAGCTTCTGCCAGAGATATTTTAAGTATGTCATCATCTCTAGCAGACAACACCTGGGTACAATCTGATGAGATCTCTTGTCAATAGTTTGGGGACCTAGATAATACAGGTAGTCCTTGCTTAATGACCATTTGTTCAGCAACTGTTCAAAATTATGACAGCACCGAAAAAATGGACTTATGACCTCTGCCTGAAATTATGACCATTGTAGTGCCCCCACAGTCACATTATCAAAATTCAGGCATTTGGCAGCCCACCCACACTTACAATTGCAGGGGCACCTCAACTCCCACCACCCACTGATTTCTGCCCCCAGTCTCTACCCTTTTGGTTCCCTGCTGCCCTGTGCTCCATTGCCCCAGCTTCCCTACTCGCTTTCCCATTGACTTTCTGGTGAAGCCAGCAGGGAAGATTGAAAATGGCAATCACATGATCACAGGGCAATTGCAAGTGACTTGGCAATTGCAAGCCACTGCTGCCTGCTGAAAGGACTCCCTCTCACCTCTGGGGGCTGGCTGAAAAAGCTCTGTGTCAAAATCCAAGCAGGATTTTCAGTCACTTGAGAAGCCTCTTGACTCTGGGGCTGAAAATCCAAGCAGTTCTGAGGCCCTCATGCACCCAACCCACACTGCACCCCTGTGCACCCTCACACACAACCTTGCTCCCTCCCCCATCTGGCAGCACCTGGAGCTTGCAACTTCCTGCCGGCTTCCCCACTGACTTAAATATGGGAACCCGGCAGGAAGTTGCCTTGCCTAATGACTGAGACATTCACTTACACAGCTGGGGCTGCCCTCCCCCCCCCCCCCATATTGTCCTCTTTGTCTTAATTGTTACAAGCAGCAATTTAGATTAAAAAGCTCAGAGGCAAGATTGATTCATGAGATGGAATCCACAGAAGTTGCTAAATGGATGTGTGTATGGAGGAATTTATAATACAAAGCTTGCTAAGTAAAAACAGTTTAAGAACTTGTTAGAGTACTCCTTTCTGCATATACATATGGAGTATCTATCTTATATGTGCAGAAGGAAAAGGTAGACTATTCCATTAGCTCTTTGCCAATCTTCTGCCATGCTACTGCAATTGTTTTCAAGGTGCTTAGAGGTCAAAATCATTTCTGATATTCTCTAGAACATTGCAGGTATTGTGATGTCTGACTGATCTGACTCATCTGCAATTTGCTGGATTGTTCTTCCTCTTCCTCTTCCTCTTCTTCTTTTGCTGTCCTCCATTCAGTATGTATTTTACCAGTTATCCAGAATTTTTGAGCAATAATGCATAAGAATCCAATCAAGCCATTATCTAATACCCATAACTTCTCTAGGATATAATTAACTTTATCCAGGATTTTTAAATTCAACGTAAAGAGTGTTATCTAACTATTTCTCTGTCAATCTCAAATGTTAATCCTACCATTTCATCCTTCTCTTCACAGTTCCCTCGTGGAACAAATATTTGTTTTGTGGGAGAAGACAATTTCTCTTGCCATGGGATCCTACTTTTCATTGCCTTGATTGTGTTAATATCTATTTTCTGAAGTTCAAGATATGTGTTCAAGAACCTTGTGCTTAATTTCCCTTAAAACCAGGAATTCTAGCATTACATTATCACTTTTTCCTGCTGCTTTCAGTTACTCGACTATATTTTTCCTATTGATTAATAACTTGTCCATTTCTCCACCCTCTGAAGGATGAAGTCATCAACAAGATAAATCAGGAATTTTCTAGAAGGAATATAACTGGGAAAATTTGCCTCTCAATGGAAAATGTGGATTCGAAGTCTCCCTATTTATATCACTTTGTAAATATATCTGTACATTTAACATAGCATGAACAATATATAATTGAATATAAGGTGATAAGTCAGCTATTTTTAGAGTGAGTTTACTCTTGGGAACTGACTGTAGTGATGAAGAATAGAAGAATTTTCAATCTTATGTCATTTAAATTTCTGTAAGAAATGGTACAACTAGGCCTGCCTTGAGCCAAAATTTGGAGTTCCATAGCCCATTTCTGCCTGCCTGATTACCTTGCAACGAACAATGGGGGCAGTAGAAAACAACTGAAGCTTATTCCCAAGTGAAACTCCATATTGTTATTGTGCTAGTATTCTTTAAGTAAATTTAACATACAAAATTGTGTATGCTCAAATTTATGTTTTATCATGACTGGCAAGCATTTTTTTTTTCCTCTCTGCAAATTAGAAACGTACAACTTATTATGAACACTGAATAAACATTGTAGGGAGAGAGAATACATTTTAAGTATGCTTCATAATGATATAATTGATATAATGATATATGGTTTGGGGGGACTTCAACCTGCTGTCCCTGGGACATGCCTCAAGGGTGGCTTGGGAGTTTATGGCACTATGGCAGCTATGAGCCTTTCCCAGATTATTCACAACTCAACTCGGGACAGTGGCCTCACACCGGACTTGATTTTCTTGTCTGAGTAGTAGCAATGTGGTCTGAAGGTGGAAGTTAAATCTGTCTCCTTTATCATGGTCAGATCATGCCCTGGTAGCCTTGGGATTCTCTTATGCAATCCCCCTCCTCAGGGAGACAGGACCCATTGAATTGGTCCACCCCCAGCAACTGATGGACCCAACAGGGTTCCAAAGGGAGCTGAGGTTATACCCAAGGATCTGCTGCACAGTCCAGCAGAGACCATCCCACACCCAATCCACACTGTACCCCCACTGGGGTGGCTGGCACCTTGAAGATGATCCTGTAACCTTTATTTACCATCAGTATCTTGGAAGCCATTATTTATGTATGAACATGGTTTTTAATTGTATTTTTATTGTATTTTAATTAATATTTATTCTTGTTTTACTGTAAACCGCCCAGAGCCATTCTTGAGTGAGATAGGTGGTGACTAAATTTGAAATATAAATAAATAAATAAACACCTTGCCTTGAGACTATGAGCCAATGGCATCCACAGTAAATCGCAATACAGGCACCCCATGCCAAGCAGCTTTTGCTGAAATCTAATGCAGGTACAAAAAATCTAGCATTTGCATTATGATATTGTGAGTCATATGTTATTAATTGCCTTTCTTGCACCCACCCATGGACACCCATGATAGAAAAGGATTAATAGATTGATAATTTTAAAATAATGTCATGAATATTTGCAATCTTATTGATATCTAGCCACTTACATCTCAATTGTTCTACTAAAAGAGAGACAGAGAGGAAGTGTCTTATAGAATAATTCTGGATTGTTCTTACTGGTTCAGATGCTGGCTTAGTTGCTCCTTGGATTAAGTTGTATCAATTCTATTCCACTGACTCAGGAAGACAATAACATCTTCAGAATGTCTAACATTATCCAAAAGACTGAAGGATAGACAGCTACCCACTTCCATTTTCAAAACAATATTACAAACAACTTTGGGAATGGTTTCTGGAATTGTAATTGTAGAATAGTACCAATTTCATTTCTAATTAGAGCACTATAAAGAATAAAGCTTTAAAGTTTAAAATTAGTTATTAAAACAAGCTGTAATCTGCCAACACCTATTTTATGAACAGGGGAAAATATGCTTCTTTGTTTTAGCTTCTCATGACAATATTAAACCTGACATTATAACACAAGAACAGGACAAGTCCAATTCTGCAAACAATGTTATGTTTTATTATCTGTAATATTTGCATATTGCAGCAAGCAATTACAACACAATTGTGCAGAGTCCAATCTCCACAGTGTAATGACTTCGTGATTATCTGTCTTTAGGTGATGAATGCAAAGACTTCTCAGCCTTAGAGTGGTGCAGGAGGCATTGCTTCTTAACACCTGAATCACTTCCCCCTTGCTACTTGTAAAAGATAGATTAAAAGCGTAAGCTTTCCACCCATCATTTCATCATCTTTTCAGCCTTGTCTGCAGAGGTTAAAATATGTGACTGTGCATAATGAAATCTGTTTCCATCTCAGTTGTGGGAGATCTCATTTGAAACTAAGTGACTACAATAACATTGGTTAAAGACACATGTTTAATACTTTGTTTATATAAATCAAACCATACTACAGCTAAACTATACAGGTTCTTCCTTTATATAAGTCCTCCCAGCTCATTTGATAAATATGCAAACACGCTAGTTTCTCCTGTCAGCACAACCACTGTTTCATGGACAAACCTCTTTGTTTATCACTGCCCCTTACACTATTATTGGGTTACAAACTGATATTAACTTGAAGTTTTATGTGTTGTAGTGTCAAAGAAGTTACCAAAGCAACTCTTAATAATATTTTAAGAGTATGTTCCCTGCTGAAACTTCTATCAGGTAAATGACAAAATATGTATCCTAAATGAAATTGTGGAAAATGTAATTATTCAGCTATGCATTTTGTAAACCATGCTTATCCTTGCATTGGATTAAGCCATAACTACCAGTGACTTCCATCGGTATCTATCTTTCAGTAAATTTTCTTCTTGTGTTATACCTTCTCTAAAAAAAATCTGAGCTATGAAATGCCTAGTGCCATGCTTCTTAGGGAAGATGTCAACTTATATTATTTATAAGTGTTTTTGTTTGTTTGTTTGTTTGTTTGTTTGTTTCAGTGAAGCTGTAACACAATGAACAGGCTAGGCTTTTCTGGCATGATGGAGATAATAGAAGAACGTGTTCACATCTGGAATATCTGCCAATTAGACTGTCTAAAGAGAGAGAAATAGTCAGAGGACTGTGGATAAAGAAACTTAGCTCATGGCTGCGAGCATCTAGGGGGTAAGGAGGAGTGTCAAAATCTGTAAGACATAGCAGCCCAATCAAAGCCCCACTCCTTTTTTACATGTGTGTGTCATACATACAAAGAGACAAGACTTCCATCATTACCCCAAGCCAGTCTTCTTGCAGATTTTAACACCACATGCAGACACTGCTTCTTAGGTCCCAGTGAAGAATTCCAGTCAAAAGTCCAGTGTAAGAATGTAATGTTCCCCAAAATTGTAACAAAAATGTTTGTCATTTTTAGCTTGACATGTTTTATTATGAAAACTACTGGGAACTCTCTTCTGGAATTATTTAGATTTTTGGATAACTTGAAATTTAAAAATAAACTAGATTAGATACCTAAAAATCTTCTGTATTTCTAGCTGATTACAAATAGATAAAATTATAAATATGTATGTGTGGTTTGACTTAGATTTTTGCACCAGATCTCTATTCATTTAAAGTTTCAGTTTTTCTTGAAACCCACTACTTGCTTGATGTTTAAGAATTCCTCGCTCTTAAAGCTCATGAATCAATGTTTGCACATTAGTATGCAAATTGCCACCTTTATTCCCCATTCAGCGGTGCACTCCATAACTTTCTCACTTTTATTCCTACCAATTTTCTATGCATCATCAAAACCATGGGAAGTAAAATGTGACTTACCCTCATGGTTAGAATAAGTTTCAGGAGGTTACTAGACTATCAGAGTTCTAGAGGAGAGAAAATCAATATTGTGATCCATCAAGGGTTTATTCTCTTGCTTGGCTGACACTGTTAATTCCTGTGTTTCCTTTGAAGTAATGCTATGGAGTTTGGTACAATCTTTCATTGCATGCCACCTAAAGTAAGAACAAAACCTCCAAATGTAGTGTTTGACCTTTCCCATTGATATCACCAAAAAAAAAAAAAAAGTTTTCGATAACAATTGCCTTTCTGGAATACTTATGTTTTGGTAGGATTTTCAACAAAACAAGACTAGAAAAGAAGTTAACATTCTGCTCCATCAAGCATGAATAATTTCAGCAAAATCAACAACTATTGGTGATTTTCCCCCCACATTTTTTTACCTTTTTACAACAGGATGGGGCAGAACTTATGTCTTCTTATTTTAATGCAACTATGGATAGAAAGCTCTGTGTGTGTGTGTGAGTGAGAGAGAGACAGAGACAGAGAGATTTAGAAATAATGGAGGTTAATGGAACTGGAAAATATGTCCTATAGAGGCATTACTGCATTGAAAATAAGAGCCAACATTTGAAATACAAGGTACTGGTATCACATTAAGAGTTTACAGTTTTATGTGTATATCCTCTCAAATTTTTTTAAAAAATCAGTATACAGTAAATATAATACACATGGGATGTTTATGCAAGGGTGGATGGATTGATGGATGGATGGATATATACAGTATGTGTGCATGTATGTGTGTGTGTGTATGTGTGTGTATATGCATACATACACATACGTACATACATATACATACATAAACACAGTATATATATATATATATAAATTCCCCTCTCCCCCCTATGGGTGGTACGTGTCTTCCTCAATCTCGGGTTAACTACCAGAGGGTTGGGAGTTTAAGGGTTCTGTGCAGTATCTTAGCTGTTCCTAGCACTGCACTTTTCTGGACAGAGAGCTCTGATGTTGTTCCTGGGATCTGTTGGAGCCACTCTCCCAGCTCAGGAGTCACACCCCCGAATGCTCCTACCACCATCGGGACCACTTTGGCCTTGACTTTCCACATCCTCTCTAGTTCCTCCTTCAGGCCCTGGTACTTCTCCAGCTTCTCGTGCTCCTTCTTCCTGATGTTGCTGTCACTTGGCACTGATACACCTATCACCACTGCTGTCTTCTGGTCCTTGTCTATTACCACAATGTCTGGTTGATTGGCCAGAACCTGCCTGTCTGTCTGGATCTGGAAGTCCCACAGGATCTTAGCCCTGTTATTCTCCACAACCTTCTGTGGAATCCCCCATCTGGACTTGGGGGGGGGGGTCTAGCCCATACACTATGGAGATATTCCTGTACACAATGCCAACTACTTGGTTGTGCTGTTCAGTATATGCTGGCCCTGCCTGCATCTTACACCCTACCACTATATGTTGGACCGTCTCTGAGGCCTCTTTGTACACCTGCACCTTGGGTCCTGTCTAGTGTGGTAGACCCCTGCTTCTATGGAATTGGTGCTAGTGCCTGTTCTTGTGCTGCTATGATTAATGCCTCAGTGCTGTCCTTTAGTCTAGCCCTTTCCAGCCACTGAAAGGATTTCCCAATCTCAGCCATCTCAGCTATCTGTCGATGGTACATCCCATGCAGGGGCTTGTCTTGCCATGGTACTTCCTCCACTTGAACTTCCTCCCACGTCTGCTGCTGCCTGAGGCATTATCTCAGCAGCTCATCTTTGGGTGCCATCTTACTGATGTACTCCTGGATGCTCTGGGTTTCATCCAGGACAGTGGCTTTGACCCTCATCGGACCCCGCCCACCATCTTTGCAGCTGGTGTGCAATCTCTGGGTGTTGGACTTGGGGTGGAAACCTCCGTACATTGTGAGGAGCTTCCGGGTCTTCACATCAGCAGCCTCCCTATCCTCCTTTGCCCAGCTCACTATACCAGCAGGGTATCTGATGACTGGCAGGGCGTATGTGTTGATGGCATGGATCTTGTTCTTCCCATTGAGCTGGCTCTTCAGGACCTGTCTTATCCTTTGGTGGTACTTGGATGTTGCTGTCTTCCTTGCCTCTTCATCATGGTTCCCATGTGACTGTGGGATACCAAGGTACTTCTAGCTGGTCTCTCTGTCTGCTATGTGGCCCACTGGTAGTTCCACCCCCTTGGTCTTAACTACCTTCCCTCTCTTTACTATCATCCAGCCACACGTCTCCAGTCTGAATGAATCCCAATGTCCTCACTGTAGATCCATTTCAGGTGGATCAGTGAGTCAATGTCTTGTTCACTCTTAGCATACAGGTTGATGTCATCCATGTAGAGGAGGTAGCTGATGGTGATCCCACTCTTGAACTTGTATCTGTATCCAGTCCTTGTGATTATCTGGCTGAGGGGGTTTAAGCCTATGCAGAACAGCAGCGGGGACAGTGCATCACCTTGGTATATGCCGCACTTGATGGCCACTTGTGCAAGCTGTCTTGAGTTGACTTCCAGTGTTGTCTTCCACAGCCCCATTGAGTTCTTGAGGAAGGTCCTTAGTGTCCTGTTGACTTTGTTTAGTGCCAGGCATTCACAGATCCATGTGTG
This sequence comes from Python bivittatus, assembly GCF_059951505.1. Lineage (NCBI taxonomy): Eukaryota > Metazoa > Chordata > Lepidosauria > Squamata > Pythonidae > Python > Python bivittatus. Next base: position 17,782,816 of record NW_028277035.1, read on the forward strand.
TGTGGCATTGAGTCATAGGCTTTCCTGTAGTCAATCAGGCTGTGCTCAGATTGGCCTGCCTAGACCTTGAGTCTATCTATGAGCAACTGGTGTTTTGAGCCTCTGGTATTCTCAGAAAAGTGTGAATTATCTTTCCACCTAAATATTTGGCAAAAGCATTGATGCACAAGCTAGATCATAATAGCCTAATTCAGGTGATATGCTTGAGTAGGGCAAGGGAATAAGACCTTGTCATGAACATCTTCACATGGAAGAACCCTGTGTTTTAAATCTTCAACTTTTCCATATTCAGCAGGAAGATTTGCTGATTGTGTACCTACTATATGTTTGTCAGTGTAAGTAAAGGAGAACTCCCATTCATATGGAGACTTTTATTTGTACTTAAATAGCTACTACACATTGAGTTGCTCATTCAGCATGATGAATTCCTGGATGAATCTGGCACACATGGTTACATGGTCTCACATGTCTATGGCTGGTGTTTCACTCTATCACTGCAGTTGTATATGCTGCTTGGCTAGTGCTATGGATTCCAGCTCAGCTGATAATTGCTATTTCTTGTTCATTCCAATGCTGTGCAATTGGCTTAACTGTAAAACTTTTCAGAGTTTGATGTAGTATTCATGAAACTTGGCTGCCGAGGTGTGATTTCCATTCTTAGAAATGAAATGACTAGCATTTGCCTCAACTCTAGTTTGTCCATTAGTACGTAAGTGATCTGTTTCCTGTTTCAGAATCCTATCCATTTAGAAAGCAAACTGTAAGGTTTTACATTTAGTATTTTTCTTTCTTAGCCAATCCTACCTGCCACAATAATTATGTGGCTGAAATAAAATAAGACTAAGTGTAGAAGTGAAAAGAAATCTAACTAATTAAAATTACCATCAGCTAGTGAAAATACCCTTAAATGGTTTCATCAACCTCTTTTTTCTCTACCACATAACCCTCTGTGCTATATAAGTACATTTTAACAATATTTCCTCTTTGACTTGCTCTCTGAGAAAATATCTGATTTTTACATGACTCTTGAGAAGTGCATCATGCTGAACTTATTTGGTTGGGAATTCTTCACAGCAGGCTCCTAATATTTATAACCTTGAGGTTGTCTTTGATCCTAAATCATCTCTTAATTACCATTTTAGTTACACTAAGAAAAAAAAAATCTATTACTTCCAGAACACAGCAAGGATAAAACTGTTGCTATCTCAAGAGGACACAGTTATTTTAAGGACTTTATTACTAATTATAGATGGCTTATTACAGATTTGTTGTTCATCAGCTGTCCAGAACACTTGTTTACTTAGAATGCCTCAGATATGCTCCAGCAACCTTGTATATTCATTGTCGATTCTATTCATTCAAGAGAAGAATGGCACTTAATTTTTATTTAAACATTTCTAACATCAGCAGTTGTTGCACTGAGTCCTTGATCCATCCCTTTGTTTAGCAAAGTAAATGGGCTAGAACTGGTGTACTCTCAAGCCTTGTGCAAATGTAGGGAGATGCTACACACTGCAGCTGGGGATAACATTTATTCTGCAGCTTCAGGCATAGCAAAACAGGGAGGCTGCTTTTCATGTTATAGCTGGCTTTCTTCGTCAGTCCTCTGAGCAATAGTAAAGAATAGATACCTCTCACAGTGCACGTAGGTTTTTCTAGTTGCCTACCTGGAGTTTTCAGGCCAGATTTTTGGGGCACTGTGTAGACATCAAGTTAAGTAAAGATCAAGAAATAAATATGCATCCTACTAATATGTTGGAACCCCATTAAGACTACAAAAGATCTCTGAGTGATGATGGAATAATGCAGGATACAAAGTTACTAACTTAAAATTTCCCCATTCATTGCACTCCTTCTTCTCTTGTGTTAGGCCTGCACAATGAGAGGTAAGATTTCCCATTGTTTGAAAGATTTAAAATGGTTTCATTGAAAAACAATTCTAGGGACAGGCATTTTTTTCTCTTGTTAAATCTATAACTAGTTCAATCAGCATCTTCTTAGAAAAGAGGAGAGGGTGTTAAATGTATTTATTAATTATTTTAAAATATAGATATACTGCTTATTTATGTAAATTAATCCTCAAGAGGTTTACAATAGAAATATAAAACTTTCCATTTAATATACCAGCAGTATTAGTAAGAATTAATACATGGGGAGTAATATTGCAAAAGGTAAGTTTTCAAAGAATACCTCAAATGCAAGATTAATATTGTGTGTTTGTACTGATCTACCAACTGGCATTCCATCCATATTATTTCAGTTACCTGTGACTTGTTTCAGTTATAGCTTTACTCATACATATTGAAAAACACCCACCATTTTAGTGAAGATATAAATGAAAATATTCTAATGAGGTAATAAAATCTGGAACAGGGCAGTAACTCTGATGAGGTGCCCTACAGTCCATAGAGATTGCTTAAAGAATAATTGAAACAGATTGTGTTCCCTTCCTTGCACAGATCTTATTGATGTATGTCCACATTTCTACTAAATTTACTAATGCAGAAAATATTACATTTGATAGATACCAGCAGATAATTTTAAATATGTATTTGTTCCTGTGGAATTTTACTGTCAGATGAATTTCTTACACTTGGTACCAAGTGACTTTTAATTTAGATGTTCAAAAATATAGATTATTGGATCTAGAGAGTTATACCTTGGCCATTAATGAGTGTTGAAGTGACATATAGTTGATTTTATTGTTTGCAGAATATCATTCTGCCAGTGAAAATAACCATTAGAGGCAATCAAATACCTCCCAGTGGCATAAAGAAATCATTACTTTCTGTGGCTATCTTGTAATTTATCCAAAAGGCACTGTATTACAGAACGCTGGGGAGTTTTTGAGTCAGCCCACCATAATCTGTGGGGTCACAACCTCATAGATTAACAGAAAGATGACTTTGTGTTGTCAAGGTAATATTCTGGAGATGCTCTATCGGTATAGTGTTAGGCTGATGAAATTAAAGTTATGAATTGATTTTCATCAGAAGCAAGAATTTGAACATACAGTCTCTTTATCAAGCAAACAGCAGTGTTGTTAAAGGTTTTATTTTGTATTGAACAAGTTTATTTAATACAAGAATGCTGGATGAAAAAACACAAATAGTATTAATAATATCAACTCTTGTCATTTGTTTTCTCAAGAGCAACATCTGTTTGCCTATCAATTCATTGATCTCACTTTGTGGCTTTTTGAAGGAATCAGATGGTAATAGGTCTTTCACCTTTTCCTGCCTGTGCGTTTTAATAAATTGATATGAACTGCACATGCTATTCAGTTTAATTTACATAGCTGATGAGAAGAAGAAACAAGGCAGGATTTTACTTGGACTCCCTCACTTCACCCTAATATAGTCTTATAACCATATATCTAATTAGCTAATAAGCTACAGAGACTTCAAAAAAATGATGGAAAAATATATTCTTATAACTCCAGTGCTCATCCTGGTGGGTAGGTGGGGGGAGAGGGGAGAGAACCCTAGTTTATGGGAGGAAAACTACTTTAAAGTGAGGGAAAGGTGGGAAATTAATGTTTCAGTCTATCAGACTCAGCAGACAGCACCTAAACCAGGCTTCGATAATCCTAAATTCACTGGGTCTATTATATATCTGTTTGGTTTATGAAATCTTTTGTAAGTATTTGTTCCATCCATCTCTTTACCAAGCACCAAAACCCATCAGTAAGATGGAATAAAAAAGCTACTTAATTAGCATTTGGTATACAGCTTAATTAGGTCTTAATAAAAGATAGTACATCCAAAAATCAATTTACTTATTCTTCTTAATAAGAATAGCTAATTAGTGGGTAAATTGCCACAGCTCCTCATCTAGCCTACAGTTTTGAACACCCGTGCAAAGATTATCTGGCAGGAATTTTCCACTCCCTGTCCTACTGGACTAGATTTTATTTAAAAAAAAAAAAAAAAAACTTCAAAGATGCTTTGCAAAACAAGCTGTGCTGCATTTTTTTGTTTAAAGAAGTATAATTTATAGAAATCCAAGGCTTTATTTATGCAGAACTACAGCTGAAGTGATGCTGTCAGGTCACATGCATGATAAAAGCAAACAGAATCTCTTCTTTTACCTGGAGTCATATTGCTTGTACTGCAATAAAATATCTGTCCTTCGAATCATTTCTCTCTTATATGTTCTGTCATGTTCCACAAACTGACATAGTTGTTCTTTTTATCCAGGCTTATGTTTTAGGAAAACCTTGTTGATTAGTAATTTTTTTTCTGTACCAATCTTTTTTTTTTTTAAGTATATGAATTAAAATTATATTAGGAATCACATTGAATTGAATTTGTTGTACTGCAGCTGCACGAATATTAATATGCATGAACTTTCTGATTTCTAAGGCATTGAAGCCTGGAAAGAAGATATAAGACAAAGAACAAGGAAGGAGAAATTATGTATGTATGTATGTATGTATGTAGACTGCAATAGTTCAACAGTATTGCACAATACGTTTTTAAAAGTAGAAGATTAATTGCTACACATACAATTTAATATCATATTATTCTGGCCAAGCCCAACCTGTCTTTGTCAAGACATTTGGAGTTTGGTGTTGCACTTACAAAAACTATGTCTACAATAGCTAGTGACTGCTCAGGAACTGAAGTGTATTTATTTATTTACTTCTTCTTATGCCAAAGAAGCTTGAAGTGGTTTATAGTTTAAAAAGCAGTAAAATGTATAAGAATAATACATTAAAAAATATAAAAAGAAAACTGTAAATTAAATAAAACAGTTATTAACAGACTTTGAGAGCAAAAACATTCTTCTTATATTCATCCTATTGAATGTAAGAATGTAGGTGGAAAGGTGAGTTTTCAACAAGCACCTAGAAGATATTATAGAAGGTGTTTTCCAGATTTCAAGGAAGAGAATGTGAGTGCTACTACTGAGAAAGCCTCCCTGGAAACACCCACCAGGTGACATTCAGTAGTAGCAGTACTTCCACTGATGATCTCAGTGACCAACCAGATCTATGATGAGAAAGACCATCTAACAGGTACCTGGTCCCAATTGTTTGGAGCCTCAGACATCACCAACAACTTGAACCTGGCTTGGTAACTGGCGGCTAGTAGAGTTGCTACAAAGGTGCAGCATATGCAGCTTAGAGTCCATGAGGACCAAGGTGAGATGATGATGATAGATAGATAGATAGATAGATAGATAGATAGATAGATAGATAGATAGATAGATAGATACCTGTCTACTACATTTTGCATCAGCTGCAGCTTCCAGACCAAGGACAAAGGTAAAATAATATAAAATACATTTCAGTTATCTAAACATGAGGTTACTTACATGTGAAGAATTGTAACTAGGGTGCCCCATCCAAGAAAGGTTATAGTTGATGTGACAATTAAAACTGGAAATAACATCCTAGTCACAGAAGTTATTTGGGCCTCCAGTGATGATAAACATGACTGTAACTGTAATGGCACATGGGAATGACCTTGGGAGACAGGAGAAAGACCTGCAGCCTAGGCAATGGTCTGATAAGAGGCAGTTCAGCCTGCAGGTGGGGGAAAAGCATGAGAAGCATTTCAAAAGGGACCCTCCCTATTTTTCCAGAGACTAAAAAGAGAGGAGGGGAGAAATACTTTCAGTCTTGCAATATTCTGCTAAAGTAACCTTACAATGAAGTATGATTAGTTCATTTGGATGTGCTTCTTGTCTGGACTACCTTGCAAGGCTGACATCAAATATATATGTACGTGTGTGTGTGTGTATCTATATATATATATACACATACACACACGTATGTATGTGCATGTATGTGTGTGTGTATACACACATACATACATACAATATATGTATGTATGTATGTATGTATGTATGTATGTATGTATGTATATATGGAAGACTAGCGTACAAATGCTCTGTTAATTAGGATAAATTGTAAATAACAAATTGAAGCAGATTTTCTAGTGATAGTTTAAATATATATTTATTAATATATCCAGTATATTGATCTGCGTATTTCTAATGCTTACATAAATAAAAAAAGGCAACAGAAATCAAAGAGCACAAAATGGATACATAAAATATATAATCTAGCATGTTCATTCACCCTCATATACAACATTGCCTGAATGGAAGGAGAAAAGGAATGATACCTTCTAGCCCACTCCCAACTTTTAGAAATTTTGTCTACATATGGGAGTGTGTATATATCTGTTATGTGCTAATATGTTCATATTTCTGATAATACACAAAGGTTGTGGAGCACAGCCAATATTCCCACCTCAAATCAATCAATCTATCCATCTATATATCCATCCATACACACACACATATAAGTGATGATTGATTATGTGCCATCAAGTTGGTGTTGACTGTTAATGACATAGTATTTCTTCAAGAATGGTCTGTCCCCAAAGTGGCTCTTCAGGTCTCTCAATAATGCACCCATCGCTACTGTAACTAAGTCCATCCATCACACTATTGATTGCCCTCTTCTTCTCAAGGGAACTGGGTATTTGCATAATGTAAATATTCCAAACTGACAATCTGAGCCTGTTTGTTTGTTCCTCAAGTGAGAACACTGGATTAATTTGTTCTATCATGCATTGTTTATTTTCTTGGATATTTATGGTATTCTCAGGAATCTTCTCTAACACCAAGTTCAAAAGAGACAAAAGTTTTTCTAACCCGCTTCTTCAAAATCCAGGTTTTGCTTCCATATGGTGCCACCCCCTGGGGTGGGGTGGGGGAACTTTCCTGCATGATTCTGATCTTTGTATGTCTAGACACATCAAAACATCTGAATAACTTTTCCAAGGCCTTCATTGCTACCCTACCAAGTGCTAGTCTCTCTCTCTCTCTCTCTCTCTCTCTCTCTCTCTCTATATATATATATATATATATGTATGTATGTATGTATGTATGTATATGCATATGTATATGCATATGCATATGTATATGTATATGTATATGACTAATATTAAATACAAAGAAACTCAACTAATGTTAACAGGAAGAACAATCAGTCTTAGAATTGACAATGAAGATATTAAAATGGTGGATATCTTCTGCCTTTTAGGATTGGCTATTAACAGTAAACTTCATCATCAATTCTAAAACTGATTGTTCTTCCTGTTGTCATTAGTTGAGCTTCCTTTGTATTTAATCTTAGTCCCATTTTTTTCCACTCTTCTCCTTGACTTTCATTACTAGATCTTGTAGTTTATTTGCATTTTCACATACATTTTCATTTACATTACACACACACACACACACATACACACACATAGATGTAAATATGCAAGAACATTTCCTTCTTGGGAAATGGGTACTATCAACTGATTGGTGTGTATCTTATTCCAGTTTAAATTCACGATAATGTGTAGTTCCACTCTTTGAATGTTTTGTCCATCATAGACAATATTTTTTGGATTAGTATCACGAGGCCTGAAGAGGGTCTGTGATATTTACATTTACTGGTTTACTAGTTTAGGTTAGAAATAATAATTTCTCATTAGTTGGAAACTGCTGTTGATGTTCTCATAATTTCCATGGGCACCTTCCTCTTCTAGCTACAAATTCTTTCCCAGGTGTCTTTGCTAGGAGAAAAAATAAAGTGGGTTAAATCCACATGCAGATGGAGACAGCTGGGAGCAGTACTAGCCTAGAAAAACACATAGGTGTTTGAATAATTCAAAAAGATGTGCTTTGTATATATGCCTGGGTATTACAAAGCACTTTCTTTGGAGAAAGGCACTTAATTCAAAAGTATGAAAAGAAGATTTTGTAGTTTTTCTTATCTATTTATTCGTATTCTTGCCATGTTTTTGAAGTGATCTTCTCTTTTTGCTTTTGCTTCTTGTTGGTACAAAATGTATCATTTTAAAAATCTAAGACTGACTTTCAATATTTATTTGTTTTCCTCTTAAGTGTATTAGTGATAATTCTGTTTTACATAATTAACCTACCAGACACTCTTCTCATTGCAATAATTAGATGCTCTATTCCTTATACTGATATAACAATTAATTTAATGGCTCAACATTGTATTGAAGAGCATTGCAGAGTTATGAAATGAAGATAAGACTTTACTTAGTGGATCAGGTCAGGTTTCTTGGAGATTGCGGCATTATGACTACAATCAAGATATTGCTCAATACATGGACACTTCAAAATACGACTAGATAAACTTTGGTTAGGAAGAGGTCTCTGTAACTAAATGGGTTTGTCAGAAGACGCAGATAATTTCCTTGCCCTCCCCCCACCTACAATTGCTAGCTATCAATGCTCAAGCAAGAATTTCTGCTGGAAAAAAAAAATCTGGGTAAAGAAAAGTGGAAATGAGGCAAAGAAACAAACTCCAAGTCTATTATCACTAATCAAATCAACTCTAGTAAAAGCAACCTTTGGGCTGGTGGACAAGGCATGTTTATTGTTCTTACATTGGAAGCTTGTAAAAAAAAAAAAAAAAAAAGTCCTGAGAGGTAAAACTAAATAATGGTCTTGAAAGCAACTAAGAGAAACAAGGCTTTCAAAGCTCTTTCAACATAAACAAATAAGCAAGCAAGCAAAGAGGGCACAAAAAGAAATTGGGCCAGGGCAGTCATTCAAGACATTAAAGCAAAGCATCTGCAAGCTTTCCTGTGTAATTCTTTCCTTTATCTCGAAGAAGAACAGGACTGGTTTTGGTTGGTTGGTTTGTTTTTTGGATGAAGCGGTTGGATTGTAGTTCTGATTCCACCCCCCCCCCCCAAAAAAATTATCCATCTCAGATGACACTGATCAGCCTATGCAAAAAATAAATAAAATAAAATAAAATAAAATAAAATAATATTTTTTTTCAAAAAATTCAGTTGCAATTCTGGGAGGGACTGTGGGAGTCCCACAAACCCTGCCCCACCACATCTTCTGTAGAGAAACTGGTGATTATTTCCCCCCACCCTTCTCGTAGATGACACTGAGTAGGAGAGGAAAAGATGGCAGAGAATCCACCAGCCTACACTGTGAAATTGTCCAGCATCAAAAATTGTAAGGACAACAACATGTCTTGGCTTCATTTTTGTGGTACAGTGCAATTTATGTCAATATACTTTTCTGCTGACTCAAGGATGGGTAGAAAGCACATTAAAACAGTTGTCTGAGTGAGTCCTCAAATTGGTATAAGAGTGTGAATACAAGGAATGTCAACATGAAGAAACAGTCTCAGAATGTTTTAAGAAAGTGTGAGAAAAGCAATAACAAAACCAGTGTTGTCATGGTAAAAAGGCAAGTCTCGTATGATAAAAAAAGGTTATTTCAGACAATAGAAACAAAGATAGATTTCTCACAGCAGTAGGTTTTCTAAGAAAGCCCAGATACAAAAACAAGCCATATTTCCCAGGCATGAAGGTATAACACTGCTAATCAGAAGAGAGGAAAAATTCTAGCAGAATAGTCTAGGAAAGAATAATCCACTGATGATTCTCATAGGATAAGCTCAACCTCTCTTCCCCATATCATGATGTGTTTCAGGCACTCAAAAATGTAGCAATGTGTGTTGAATGAATGAATGAATGAATGAACGAATAGGAATTAATATTTAACATTACAAAGGCTTATCAGAAACTTTGCTCATACTTTGCCTACATTTTGTGCTATATATCTCACTAATACTTCTGTCTAGGTAGTACATGTTTAGTAGAGCCGTGCAAAAATTTGGTTAAAAAGCAACATGATCAAATCTTTGAATCAAATCCAGTTTCCAAATCAGTTCATTGGAATAGTTCCCTCCAGAAAGATTGGCTCCTTTTCTTTTATCTTTCTGGAAGCTGGTTAAATGGAGCTTTTCCAGAAAGTATTTAGGCATTACATTGGAATGAATCTCTGTGTTATTCCATGGATATTTTAATGCTCTGCGTTGGATACTTGCTTTTTTCATTAACTTTTTCATCTTTTGAGATGATAGCAGTATACAAATTTAATGAATAAACAAATGAATACCTCAACATTACAGGTTGCTGAGCAATAAAACAAGATGAGTACAAGGTAGAGAAATCTCCAATAAAGGGAGTGACTTCTACCAATCTGCATTGGGAACTGGCAAATGGAACAAAGCATCTTGGAGGTCCCTTCTGATTTTATGATTTTTGGCTCATGTCTGTAATGCTGGTCTATTACAAATTGTTATGTTTAATAATTTGGGATATTATTATCATCACTGATTTGCAACATCTCTCAATAATGTTTCTTTTTGGGAGTTGCTTCCAGTGGGAAATGGCAGCCTGACACTCTCCAAAGCATGGAGAGCCCCTGCAGCTTTGAAAGCCAGCTGGGAAATGTTTCTGGCCAGCTTATGTCTCCTTGGATGAAAGGTAGATTGAAAGATTAACCATGTGTGTTCCAGATGGCAGTTCCTTCTGATTAAACTGCAGAAATGGAAAAGTTTTTGCAGCCAGATCGGGAGTTGAGCTGCTGGGAGACCTGGACTTTCATCTACACTCCTAACTGCAGTGGAACCATTATGGACTTTACAGCCTTGCTCTCCCCATCTCTTAATCGCTTTAATTAAGTAATCAATTACAGCTGAAGAGAGATTTCCTTTTGCAGCAAAGATAAGACTCCTTGTGGTGAGTTAACCTTCTTTCAGCACTACAAAAAATACAAGAGAGACTTTGGTTTAAAGTTTCAAGACTTATTGGCAAGAAGTTCAATTAAGAGAAGATCTAAGAAAGATTTAAACAGCTAAGGGGACAGTCTTTATTTTTTACTCTGCTATTTTTACTTTTAATGAAAGTGTTTTGATACAATTAATTACTAAGCTGGTTAGAAAAAATACCCCAGCATCAGAATGTTCGTTAATTATCTTCAAAGTGCTGCATAAAAAAAGATAAAGACTTAGATGACTCAGACCATGATGTTCAGTTACCACATGATCTCTGTTTTGGTTGCTAGGAGACAGGCTTGTCTTTTTTTTTTTTTTTTTTTTTGTCTGCCTGGGACATTTTTGCTTTTGGACTAAAAATGACCACTAGAAAAATGACAAAAGAGGGCAGATGAGGTTCACTAAAACAACATGCAATTACACAAGATGTACTTCACTTTTTTTTTTCAACAAATAGTAGATAAATTTGATCAAATGGGAAAAAATGAATGATTTTGAAAAGCAGATGGGTAAAATATTTGTAACATTAAGAAAGGAAATGAGTAAGAAATTACAGACCTATATCATTACTGAATAATGACTATAAGTTCTTTACACTGATTTTAGCTGAAGATTGAAAATAATTTTGCAGGAATATATTCATAAGGATCAATGCGGGTTTTTATCTAAAAGACAGTTGAAAGATAATGTTAGAATTGTGTTGGATATTTTGGAATATTTGGAACAGCATAAAAAAAATGAAGCCGCAAGGCTTTTGCAGGTTGAACTGGATTTTTTTGTTTAAGGTTTTAGAAGATAATGAATTTTGGAGAGAAGTTTATAAAATGGGTGAAATCAATTTAAACTTCATAGGCAGCACAAATAATTGTTAAATCATGTGAGATATAAAAGGAACAAGACAAAGTTGCCTACTGTCTCTTTTTTTGTTTATTTTAGTTCTTGAAATATTAATACTAACATTTATTAATTAATAATTTAATTAATAATTAATGTTAATAATAATAATAGTTTTCTAATGTACAATTAACAGAAAGGTTTAAAGTGAATAAAAGATTTTATGGTTTTGAACAAAGTAAGACTGAGTTTGAAATAGAATTATGTACTAATGATGAACATGTTATTGCTAAAATGTATAAACTTTTGCTAAAATATGAGAGAGAAGAATGAGTGAAAGGATATATGATAAAATGGGCTAAAAATTTGGCTATAATATACAAATGGACCAATGGGAAAATACGTTGTTGACAGGACTGAAATTTAATTATGTTCTAGCCATAAAGAGAATTTTTATAAAATTATGTATTGTTGGTATCTGTCACCAGAGAAATTGTCTAGAATGTATAAAGATATTTTGAATCTTTGCTGGAAATGTGAACAACATGAACAGACATTTTATCATGTTTGGTGGACATGTAAAAAAGCCAAAAAAATTTGGATACAAATATATGCATTAATTCAGAAGATTTTAAAGGTTAAAGTACACTGAAACCATACACTTTTCTTTTGGGACTAATGGACAAGCAATTAGAAAAAAAGTCATGTAATTTTGTTTTTGTAATGAAAAACTGGATTGCATATAAACATAGAAAACATAATTATAGTTGGCTACAAATTAAGCAAGAAGTATACATGAAAAGCTCAGTGGTTGAGCAAAGGATTCTCGTGAAACGGTGATGTTCAATTTATAAGCTGATTTTTTAAAAGTTGAAATAATTATAAACTCTTTCTTTATCAACAAGGGATCCCAAGAAGAGACATATAAAATCCTTGCATCAGTAGAAAGGAATGGGGGGGGGGGGACTGAAATTACCTGAAATTCTGAAAAACAGAAAAACTGCTAGTAGCATACACAATAGTAGGCTGGATGGCCCAATCAACTGACTTGGAATAAAGACAGGCACTAGGAGTATCAACATGGACAGAGTGGCAAAATCCATTTTAAGAAATGAACTTTCTATGAAGAACAGAGAAAAGCTAGAAAAAATAAGCAATAAATAACAGCATGCTTCATGTCTGGGGAATGCAGGCTAATACTACTGCCAGAAACTATTGGGAAGCAAAAACTGAGGAAGTGGTAAGGTTGAGAAAGACTTCAGACTCCAATAATGTTTGCAGAAAGCAAATTAAATGTGAGTCTGCAAGGTGAAACTGTTGCTAAGATAGCCAGTGATGATCTGAATAGCATGCACAAGAGCAACTCATTTTCAAAGAAGGATCTAGTTCTTTTTCTTTAAGACTGCACTGCAACCACATGGGAAATAAAGTAACACCATATTCTGATATGGGCACCTTGCTGCAAAAAGATATAAATATAAATCAAAGAGAACACAGAAGAAAGCACCAGAGAGAAACAGCACACTGAAGGGATTGTGGTTGAGTTAACTGTGTGGCTGGGAAAGTCCACTTAAGCATATTCACTTACATATTAATTTAAAGGATTGTGATGGGAGACCTTTAATATCTCAGAAGACTCCTAGGATCAATCATCTGTCCCTTCAATTCCATGCAAAGTTTCTAATTAGATTAAACCATAAAAGAAAAGATAGCTGTAAATATATTTTCTTCAGCAAATACACTTCAGCTCCTGAACAGAAATGGGAAATTGGCTAAAAAGAGAAGTTTCTTTCTCATGTTACCTACAACTATCTTATGTACTAGACCAGGGATGAGCAAAATGTAATCCACCAGACATTTTTGCGCTGCAGTTCCCCACTAATCTAGCTATGAATTTGAATTTGAATTGTCTGGAGGACCACACTTGGTTCAGTTTTGAACTACTGGAAACTTGGAAGCATAAACTGCTTCCATACTCTGCTTGGGAGGAAGGCCATAAAGCTAATTCTCTGCCCAGCATTGAGCATGCTCCTAATCCATTCAGAGACATCCATATATAGTTGTAGGCCACCTGAAATGGAAAAAAAAAAAAAAGTAGGTTCTTTGCCTAATTTGCACATGAATGTATGGATTCGGTTATCCTATTTTTTTCTACAACTGACACAGCAAAGTCAGTATATGACTTGCTAGTATCAATATTCCAATAAATTGTGGGTCTTGGTATGTTCTGTATTTTGCTTAGATATTTGTTCCCCTTATATTTCATACTTTTGGTTACTGAACAGAGACCACATTCTAAAGGATATCATAGTAGACTTGTCATTCTGAAGTTTTTTTCATAAGGTTTCATAGAACTTTGAGAGCAGGAGATGACAAATGGAACAGAAGAACAAAGCAAACTTCATGTTCTACTTGAATGAGGTAGAAATACCTATTTTGGGAGAGGTATCTAAAATAGGGGCAGAATGGACAATATTTGATTTAGATGGAGAAAATAGTGGATTTTTTTTTTGTTGTTGTTTTCTTTCAGCCAATGACATTTGATGGTTACTAAGCAAATATTTGGTGGGAGAGAAGGCACATGAAGTAGAAATAAGTTTCAGCTGAGTGAAACTGCACCATTCCCAAGCAATGGAATGTGTTCACTGAGGAGTCTGTTTTTTTCCATTTTTAGAAAATAAATCAAGACTTTCAGCCCAGCTTTGAGCTGTGTTCCCTCAGCCTGCAAAGTATGTTATGTATGTATGTATGAGCTTCTTTATGGAGTTCAGATTTGTACTTTTTCAAAGTTTAATACTGTAGAAGCCGCCCAGTCCAAATTTATAAGAGCTATCCTTTCAGTTCTGAAATGCATCAAGAATGTTCCCTTACAGTTAGAGACGGATTCAGGTTCCAGGGGTGCCAGCACCTGGTACTATCTCATTAATTTCTGGTTTCATATATAACCAGTCTGCCACCACTGGTTCTCAGAGATAATTTTAAATCAAGTTGGCTAAAAAGAGTTAATAGCAAATTACTAATCTTTGGAGAGCCTCTGCCCATTAGAGGTTGAAAACACCAGGAATCTCAAGCAGCATGCATGAGATATTGATTTCCAAACCAGTCTAAATCTAGTATCCAACCCTATAGTCTGTGGATTATTTTTTTTTTTTCAAATAGGCACACGCCCTTGTCCTATCTTTCCTCCTTTTTGGCTCTGAAATTTCAGTGGGCCTTCACCTTGTCCTATGGGGGTGTTACAAAAACGTCCTTTTACACTAGTGCATATGCTCACATGGGGACAGCTCCGTGGAGTCCCTGAGCCATATGCTCATCTGTTGCTCTCTCTACAGAGAATCTCAGATGTTATTCATCTATCCTATCCTGAAGAAATACCCTGGGAGAGAGCATGAAGCTTATCTGTCATGTCTTCTATCTGACCAGGACTCTGATGTATTCTCCCAGGCTTCTCAGCTGTGTGCCTCTATTTGTCCTATTCGTTCCCCATAGAACTAAAGAATAGTACAAATCTTGGTATTCACCACTTTTATGCTGTGTTATTGTAATTTATCCTTAATTCATTTATGACTTTCAGTTTCAGATGTATGTGTTTCTCTATGTATCTGATGTACATATTTGAAGTATATTATGTGTTTACTGGCTTTCAGGCCGTAATAAGGATAAAGAGTGGTACTACTAGCAGTTCTAGGATTTACAGATGGTTAATGGTTTGTATTTATTTCTAACTCTTTGCTACCTTGAGTGCCCCGTGGGTAGAATGATGCTGCTCAAGGGAAAATCTGGACTGTACAGATATCTGAAGATTGTGAGGGAGTAAACAGGAATAAACAATGGTTGGCTTTACATATTGCTCTAAATCATAATGCAATTTGCTTTGGGATTAACAGTAAGATATGGTTTATGGTTTAGGATACTATATGGACAAAGCCAGCTGTGGCCTGTTAACTAAATCATGATTAAAAATCAAAGTGTAGTGTAAGGACCATGTCCATGGACTGCTTTAAGAACAGTCACTAGAACGCAGGAATTATGAGGGCAAGAGCTAGCAAGAAGCAAAATATCTGAGACCAAACCAGGCTGCTAAAATCACATTGCACAGGTGCCAGTTCTGAGAAATGTGAAGCTCTCTGTATGTTATGATGTAATAACAAGAGAAAGAGACATCAGAATGGAAGGTAGGAACTGTAATATAAAGGGCTTCAATCCTAGAGCTTGTGGTAGTCTCCTTGTTTTTCAGCCTTGCTAGTATCTGCAGTAAAAGGGGTGTGTGTGTGTGTGTGTGTGTGTGTTAATCAGAGTTGCATTCTTGGATCTCTGGCTGTAAGTCTTGTAATTCAAGTCTCTAGATAAAGCTTGACATGAATAATCCATCCTTAACCCTTAGCTCCATGATGAATTGGAAGATCTATATCCAAAATTATAAACCAGGCATGGATTCAGGTATTTTCTTATAGTTATAAAGAGAACTGTAAGCACTCTGAAGAGTGGAATAGCATGATACATACACACACACACACACACACACACACAAACACACACACAAACAAACATAAAAGCTGGAAGCCATGATATGCTTAGCCATTCTGATTCCTCACTGAAAATATCCAACCACATTATGAAGGAGATAGAAATGGAAAAGCTCCAAGACAGAAATGAGTTATTGTCCCCAAACAAAAATCATGGGGAAGTTCCAAAGGCACTCAAGAGAGAATATAGAAAGCTTATAATATAAGGTAGTACCCAGGCAAAAAATTGCACCATTCTATATCCATTTTTGCATTTTATAGAGGTTATGTCACTGAACTTCATTTCAGACCCTGCTTTGTGGAGTTACTACCTAGAATAAATATCTATAGAAGCTTTTTCATTAAAAATATTTTAGTGTGGCATTGAAAATAAGCAGCAACTCTAAGATGCCATGGCTAGAAACTGGGAGACTATGAGTTCGAGTCCCACTTCAGGCACAGAGCAAGCTGTGTGACCGTGGGCCAGTCCCCTCTCCCTCAGCCCCAGGAAGGAGACAGTGGCAAACCTATTCCAACATCTTGCTAAGAAAACTGCAAGGACCAGTCCATGAAGTTGCCAGGAGTCAGTACTGATTCAAAGGCACCAAATAAATAAGTAAATAAAAATTTAAAAATACATGCAACAAGACCGTATTCCATCCACTGCTGAACAGACTTTTGTCCACAGCATAAGTGTCCCTTTCTTTCTTATTTCCTAGACACCTTAAACAACTTAAATCTTCTTTGAAGTGTTCCCAAGGTCCCGGAAGAGATTTCAAAGAGAGACAGGAGCTGCAGCAGTAAGGCAGTTGCTCCATTAGCAGTAAGTATTCTACTGAGAAACACTTTTGGATGCAACTTGATGAAACACTTATTTTCTGTAGAATCACAGGATGTTGTTTAATAACAATTATTACATTGCTTATTTTTTGTGTTCAAGAAATTCAAAAAAAATAGTCTGTATCTGTGACTCACGTCAGGTATCAAATTGTACAGTTTCAAAGAACCTTCAGGAATGGGCAGCGTAGCAATAAAGTAAATTAATAAATAAAATATCATTTATTCATTTTGTTTCTGTTCTGTGAGGTAAAGTATGCTGTGAGTAATACTAGAGTTAGTTATAGGGCAAGAACAAATCCAGTGTATGCTTTCAGAAGTAAAGTAGCTTGAGTTTATTGGAGCAACTTGAACTGTAACATGATTGTCATTTTTATCATTTTGTAATGTTTGTTCTTTGTTTCTTCTTTTACAAATCAGATGTATGATCGCCTTTCTTCTTTTTAGCATCAGTCCTAAAGGCTCTTAAGCAATATTTTACATAACCTACTAGGCATTCCTCCCATGTTAAAAAAAAAGGCAATTACATTTGAAATGAAAAACAGAATGAAGAAAACATTAATATTTTATCCTACGGGTAGATTTTCTACATAGTGCATGGGGAATTAGGTGCACAAATCCCATTTATGCTAATGGATCTTGCGTGTCTAATTCCTTACGTACTTCATTGCAGATTTACCCCCTAGTGTCTTTGATGATACAGAGGACCAGCTCAGAGGGGAGAGAAATGAACAATTTATTTTATGTTCTTGTCAATCATAATGATAACCATAGAAAACAGCCAGTTTTAACCTCTATAGAAACAGCTATTTAGACCATATGTTTTTGCTTCTTGCCAGATGTCACCATTCATCAATTTCTCATTAAGCAAATAGTATGTATATAAAAAACCAAAACAAAAAAACAAAAACTCCAAAAGATGTTTTTGCCATCAACATTATAGAATATATATATATATACACACACACACACACACACACACACACACACACAGAATATGTATATGCTGTGTCAAAGTGATCCACTGAAAAGAGGTGACTATACAGTATTGATGTCAGTCTGAATCAGAGTAAGGGCATGAAGTACATCTAGAAGTCAGTTTTCAGAGGAATATACTCCACACTTATTATTTAATTGCAGAATTACAATGTTTTATGTGAAATTCCTGATTATCTTATAAGATCAAGTTTGGAGAAATGTGATTTCAAAAGAATGAAAAAGAAAGCAACAGCTGCCCAACCACGGTAACTGAATAGCTCTAAGTAAGTAGCCTCTGGTTAAGAAAGCATCATTTGGAGTTTGTTTTTATTTATGTTTTCTTGGAGATATTATGAATTGTGATACTTCTAAGTGGGGTGCATATCAGATTCATTGGAATCCAAACTCTGGAATCAAATCAGGACCTTTCAGAAAGGGTGCAGATGCCTGCATGATGAGGTGAAGTGGATTCTAGAGAAAGTAATTTGAACCAGGATGAAGATTCATTAGTGATGTGGTACTTTGGGACACTGTACAAAGTCAGGCAATGTGTCTGAAAATTAATAATAATTATAATAATGATGATGGTGATGGTTATGATTAGCCAAGATATGGGGAGATAAGAAGGATTAAAAGTAAAGTTGAATATAGACAAACTGTTTTATCTTCTGATTCCAGGAAATGATTCATCAATGGCTTTCCAATCATGGTGCCTGAATGAAGTCTCTTACCTGCAATGAATGTTATCAGAAGAAGGGAATTGAATGCCCTTTGCAGTGCATTGCCTGATTCTAAATTATTATACATAATCACTGAAATATTTTAGGGATCACTCCCAAAATAGTTACCAAAGGGGAACTATAATAAGTAAGTGTGTCCAAAATCAGTTTCCTTCAGTTATTCTGTAATTTGAAAGTTTTCTTCCTAAAGGACTTTTGTACAATGTCTGAAGTTGACTCTTAACCAATGTAGCAGGTAATTTCTTTTATGACCCAAATTGTATGAAGACTCACTTTGCACAAAAGCCACTCAATTTATTGATTAAATAGATTTTGTCCTCATAGGAGGGATAAATATGTATGCAAATGCCAGCTACTTCTGTTAACAAATAATAAAGCTGAAGGGACATTTTTAAAGAAATCAGTAAAAAAAATTAAAAAGTTTCTAAATTCATGCACCTATTTATTTAAAATGTCTATTCTGTTACTTTATTACTTTCCATTATATTGAAAGTAACATTGGTTGCTGTTCCAGGTTGATTGATAGGAGGCATGAATCAGCCCTTAAATCAAAGTGAGCAGCTTTTGAATCAATCTTATAAAGTATTTGAGCACACCCTCTACTTGAAAGCTCCACTGGCTTCTTTAATAATTATGCTTCTAGTGTGCTCAGACATTTCATGAGAGTGGAATAATATGTTCAGTAATTGCCGGATATGAAAGTTTATATTCCCTGGCAGAAGAACTGAGCCAAGACTATTCACAATTATTTGCCAGTATGTCTGACTGTTAAAACCATTTCCCATTTTTAATTACTCTATTTGCTTCCTCAGATTGTTTGCCTGTTAAATTGTAATGACCTCACCTCATTATCAATTGATTGTATCTGATTTCAGTAATGTAATCAAATAGCCAGATCTCATTGACTGTGTAGCACTGTCATGTCATCCCATTTAATATATTTCATCAGTTTGCCTAGCACCGCTTTGGATATTGATTTTAGAAACATTGTTCTATGCCATAGATGTTTAAATATGCCATCACATCATTAAGTAAAATTCTATTTTGAATATACATGCATATTAAGAGAAGGCACCCAATAACATAAGAAATTGTCTTCTCTGTAGGGAATCCTTATATATGGAAAGCTTTCTTACAGACAGGAACCAGTGACTTAGTTTGATCTCCTTTATGTATTAGGCATATCATCATGTCTGATGTGTTATGCCAGCTATGTCAGTTTTCTTTTCTGGAAAAGCTTTCTCTCTCTCTCTCTCTCTTAAAAAATACTTCAGTGGTAATTTTAAAACAAAGAAAAAGAAAAGACATTTACAGGCTGTATAAAACTGAAAAACAAATCAAAGTAACATTAAATTAGTACTGTATATTAAAATATCTTAGTTTAAGACTTCAAAACCATCATTAAAATGAAATCAATATTCACTAATGACCAGAACAATAATTCCGTATGAATCATAATTATCTCTAATCTAAAAAACCCTATCATTCCATTCCATTCCAATCCATTCCATTCCATTCCATTCCATTCCATTCTTCTAAAAAATTATATCTTTATTTACTAATTAAGCTAATATATTAAAGCCTTAAATTAAGAGATACTCTAAATCCATATCTAGAATAATAATCCATAAATCGTTTCCAAACTGAATTAAATTCTATATTTTTCAATAGGAATTAATTTTAATATTAATGCATATTCCCACAAATTAATCTGTCATTTTTCTAAAGAAGGAATTTTGTGTGCTTTCTAATAAAAGGCATAAAGTATTCTGGTAAAAGTTATCATATATGAAGTCAACTCAGTATTTTCTTTAGGATTATAAGGTTTGGTGATGTTTAACAAAGAAACCGCTGTCATGAAAGAGAATTCAACCCTTTAAAATGTGCTTCATTCTACAATAAATCATCTTCCAGAATTTTTGAGCTTTATGATACTATGCCATTGTCGCCAGATATGAAAGAATGTTCTGTCCTGATTATTCCATTTCCAACAGTTTAGAAGATGAGTTATCTATTTTGGCAATCTGTATTTGAGTAATTCTCTAGTGATAAAACAACTTTTAGCAGTTTTTGACAGGTAATATTCACAGTAAATTTGATATTTGTATTCCATTAATTTTCCCACCATTGCATACCAATTGCCCTGTTTAAATTCTGCATCTGTTTAATCATGCAGTCATTAATTTGTTCAGCTTCTGAACCATATTTCAGTAACAACTTCTAAATAAGACCCAACAGATGTCCTGAATTTTTCAAATTGAGTCAAGTCTGTAAAAATTCCACCTACTTTTTTTTGGGGGGGGGGTAGTTCTTTTTGAACTATGATGCTTATTTGGAGATATTGAAGAAAGTAACATGATTCTGACCGTTTTAAAGAAAGAATCTCAGAAATGTTCATCTTTGTTTTATTAACAATTAGGTCTTGGAATCTATACAAATTATTGTCTTTCCGCTTATTTTATTTTACATTCACCTTCATGAAAACAAATATTTAATATTGAAGCAAGGGGTGATAAGTCTGGACTTTTTCATTTCTTATATTTTTCTTGACTTTTCACTTATTCTTCACTATTCACTTTTTCAATAACTAATATTATTCCTCCTAACCAGGACAGCTTTAAGTTGTCCACCTTAAAATATCTGCCATTATGTTTTACCAAGTCTGTGAATAGTTATTCTTAATTCTTAAAGAAGTCTTTATTGCTTTTGTTATGTAAATTCCACTAATTTAACAGTAATTTAACTAACCCACTAATTTAACAGTAGTATTAAACTTCATTATTTGCTGCAGGTATCGCTTTTCTTCTTCAGATAAATTCCATATAATCATTTGTGTCTTATTCTTACTAATTCATATCCTGTTATAGAACAATCACTGCTGTAAATGTTTTAGAGAATTCTTGAATGAGTAACTAACTACAACATCATCTACATATTATTTTACTTAGTTTAGTTTAGATTTGCCAGTTTAATTATTTTTTTTAAGTTTTGCTTTCTTGTCATATATTTCTTGAGAATGATTCTAATGTCAGTATAAATAAAGAAGGACAGCTTTGTCTTCTTCCTTTCATTAAAAACATTTTTATAAAAAAGATTCTATTTACAATTATCTTGACTTCTTGTTTTATATAAAATTCTGTATCCATGTCAACTACAGTTTTCTTCAGAGTCACAATTATGAAAGGCTATTCCAAATTATCAAAGCCTTTCCCCACATCAAGGGAAAAAAAAAAAAACACTTTTATCTTATTTTTCTGATTTATTTTATCAATATTATTCAACATATGTCTAATATTATCCCTCATGTTTCTTATTGGAACCAATCTGATCAGGATGTCTGAGATCAGTTAACAGGCCATTTTGTGAGAACGTGCAGTCCTCAATTCTCAACCCAATGATCCACCTGAAACTTAGATAAGTTCAAAGAAAAGATTCATTCATTGAGAAGAAGTATACAGTCTCCAAAGCATTGCTAGAACTAAAAAGCCCATGCACGCTAACTCTACCTAACCCCTTTTTCCTTTCACCTCCCCCTTCCATCCCATAGTCCTTTTGTGCCTTTCACCAGGTTCTCTCCTGATCTCATGTTGAGACGACCTTGGGCATTCCTGACAACCAGATAACAGTCCATCTGCGTATAACGATTATTCTTCAATCTCCCCACCCCCCTTGCTTTGAAATGGCAGAAACAAAGCAAGCAGGCTAACAAAATTTAATTAATAAATTGCGAGGCTTCCGACATGTTTACTCTCTTTACAAATCTTATCATAAAAAGCTTGCAATCTACAGTATATTCAATAGAGAGAAGAAGCTATATAACTATGGATGAGCTGAATTATTCCCCTCTTTGTAAATTAAAGAAATAAAAGCTTCTTGTCTGAAGGAAGAAATACTTGACATTGTATCTCATTCATTAACTGAATTAATGCCTTAAACAAAAGTTTTTGGAAGGCCATATACTATATTGCAGAAACAACATCTGATTCTAGGGATTTCTTCAATTTAAATTTCTGTGTTCTTCTTTTGTTTCATCTTGTGTAACTGATTTATTGAGGGCTTCTATTCGATCTGTCAATTTCGTAATCTGTTATATTAAGTAACTCTTTAATTTCTGAATGTAATGTCTGTTTTCTGTCTAATTGAGAATAATATTTAACAAATTGGTTCATCATCTCCTTTGTAGCTTAAATATACCTGTTCCAAGCAGAGGTAATAATTCTTCTTACAATTAATAGGCCAACCAATTATCTGGTTTATTACCTTTTTCAAATTATTTCTGTTTAACAAAATTCATCTTCTTGTAGGTTTTATTACCTCCACTAGGTCCAGTTCATTATAAATCAATTTGATCTTTTGTTCTAGGTCCTAGATCAGATTCTACTTATGTAAATGATCTACTTGCTTCATCAATATATCCTTTGTTTTTGTATGGTTTTCTTTCTTTTTGATCTCAGTAAGATAAACAGTCCTTTCATAAATCCTTTATTAGAATCCCATACTGTAGATAGACACATCAGGAGTTAAAAGAAAGGTTTTTAATTCATTTTAAGATGATTTTAAAAAACAAAAACAAAAAAAAATCCTCGTATGCTTTTTCTGACAACTCCATTATAATATCATATTATAAATGATAAATTACTTGATAAGCTGTTGGCATTCCAAACATTGTGTATGGATAAGATCTGATAAAGAATTTATATGAGTAAGTTCTGATAAATATGATGTTGCATGCTTTTAGCACTCTAAACAAACAGGAAATGTAGTCAAGCTAAAATCAAAGGGACTTACATCCAAGGAATCAAAGTACAGAAAGTATACTTCAGACTTGGTGCACCACTGGCACTGTGGGTTTGGATTACTGTGCTTCTTAAAAAGCAATCCACTGAAGGCAGAGAAATACATTAATGACAGAATAAGAAGCTTTGGTTAGTATTTGTTTAGCTGAAGGCTGTCAAAATAAATGCTTCAAACTGTACAGAAAGGAATGACATCCCTACAGTAGTAAAATTTAAATGCAGCTAAATTATGTATCTTCTGCTTTAGATTGGCACTTTAAACCTATCCTAGAAAACAACAGGTACTATTCCCCCTTTAAATATCACAAAATTTCCTTGCTTTTATAAATACTATCAGTATGTTGTAAATGTTTTGTAGGATGTTCTTATTAATATTTTAGACTCCTTTATTTTTCCAAGAGATGTTCATGCTTGTTATTATTTTAAATCCTTCTTTTTCATGGAGTTTTTAATGGTTTGTGTATATCTCCAGACAGCTTCAAGTATTTCAGGCTGTCACAACATGTTAAGCAGGCAAATCCACCAAAAGAGTAGCTTCAAAAAAGATCTTTTCCTTGCACAGCTTCTAAATTGCTTTTCCTGATATATTAACCATGAACTGGCTAACTAAGAACCATACAAGTGATTTAGGGAATGAAGAACATGTGGATGGTTACAGTGAATTTTGCCAGGATTCTGATTTTTCTGTGAATAATAACAAAGACTGTTTAAGGATTTGAAGAAAAGATTGTTGTTGAAACTTGGCTTGTTTATTTACAATAATTACTGTAACTGCTACAATAATATTAATATTAATGTTATTATTAATAATAATAAAGCACATCATTTGTAAAAGTGTGGATAAATACAGTTATTCTACTCAACTGTAATGCTTTGGTTTTATCTGTTCTTCCCTTTCAGATCTGCAGTGCCTATGGACACATATACAGCAGAAAAACAATTACACATGAACACACATCCCAAGACATATATAACTGTGAGTTGCAAACATTTCAGCACACCATATTGTCCTTGGCATTTGAGTTGTATAGGGGAAACATCACTATATTACTCTCAACATATCGCTATATTAGTAATCTCAATACGTCGCTATATTAATCCTAGTCTGTAATCAAAACTGTTTGCAAGACATGCTTAATTAGATCAGGAATTGAGTTAATAAAGTTAGGGAAAACCTACAACTTACAACAAGTAACTCAGACCTGGCTTTGACTAAGATAGTCTTTTCTAGTTTTTGATGTTATGCAAAAATGAAAGTGGGATTAACAGAGGGTTAACCTTCCATTCCAGCTAACACCAAGAGAGAAGTGCATAAACAGACTTTTCTGGGAATTCTTTCTCTTTGATTCTCTTACTTTTCACCACCTTGGCCAACTGGAGGAGAAACAGGACAGAAGGGGATGAGGCACTGGTAAACTTCATGCACCTCTGTAGTAGCAATAATCCTGAGAGGATCACTTCTTTCATTTTGCGGTTTTGTACTGCTAAAAAAAAAAAGCAGAAAATGACAGCTCCTAGCTACTTTTCTGCTGGATGAGTTTCTTAGGAAAGTGGACATTTCCCAAGGGAGCCAGCCTTCACTGGTCATCTGGCACTAGCCCATGGGGATGTTTTAACCTGAGGTAGTGGCAGACTGGACCAGCTGTGTCATGAGAACTCATACCACTGGATGGTATAAGAGGAGATAATAGTTTTAAATTTTCACCTGTTATGGTGAAAAAGGAGTCCTACCTATTTATAATCCCTCCCATTTCTTGAAAGACCTGCAGATATAAAGGTGAAGATAAATTATTAAATGGGAAATGAGAGACAAAAAGAAGGTTATTATCCAATTCTGAGTATAGAACTATCAGTCTGGAGAGCTTGAGACACTATCTGAGCAAAAGTATTAATAGTCCAAGAGATCCTGGTGATGTGTTCCCATGGGAACTTGTCCAATAATATGTTCTCTGGGAAGCTCATAGAAAATTCAAAGAATGAAATACAGTATTAAAATAAAATATCAAAACAGTTTTAAAAAGTATAAACATTGATCTTGTGATAAAGTACCACGTTAAATATTACATTTAAGCAGTAGAAACCATTAAAAGGATTATTTCTGGTACAGGGAGAAAAGAAAAAGAACAAAAAAAGTTTCAATACAGCTGTACAAGAAATTTAAATCCCAAGTTCTGATGATCTGGTTAATATGAAAGAGAGAGATATAGCTGGCATCTGGAAGGGCTACACTGAGATACCTCTATGGAGAAGTTTCTTCTCACAGATGTCCATGAGGGGAGCAACTGAGAAAATGGGCCTTACAATAATACCATGAAGACTCTGTCCTTACATACTTGCACACAATGTTGCACCACAAGTATGAATACGCAGAGCTTGCATCATGATGGTATGAGCATGTTTTGTGATCTTCAAACCATCCTGCCAGCTGCAAATGCCCACGGCTCTTTCCTTTCTAGATTCCCATCTCACTTGGGGAATTGGAAGGACTTAATAGGCATATAAAGGAAAAATTAATCCTTTGGGTAAAATGGACCCAAAGCATGAAAAACTCACACCAGGGCAGCTATTTCAGAATATTTTTAAATGTGTCAATTAGTCTAAATTGGGTTCTCTCCATATGACATGTATTTAGGTATTAATCCATTCTTTTAATTCTTCTGAGTTTTTTTCTGGGGATGGGGGGAAGGAATCACAAAAAATTCCAGTTGAAATCTCTACTCATATGAATACATCTATCCAGTAATATACTGTAGGCATTTTTGCATACCATATTCCCTAATACATACAATTTGATAAACAGATTTCACAAGTACAATCCTTAATTGCGTCCAGCTGTAGTTTGTGTGGGTTTTTTTGAGCCGAGATATATTAGAGACATATGTTAGTAGAAAATATGTAATATATGCCCAGCCATGCTGGAACAGATTCCATTTTGGCACGTCAAGCCATTTTACTGGAAAGAAATCCTTCTTATTTCTTCTACTCCTACTTCCCATTGATGGGGCAAAATCCCACACACTCTTCCCCCATATACTAGGCATTAATATATGAAAAGGCAATAAAGATTCAGGTTAAAGGAGAAATTAGGAAATAGTAGAGACAGAGAATGGAGCATCTGAGATGTTGAATACCTCTTTCTAGAAATATGATGCGGAAGCAGTGGAAATAATAATAATAATAATAATTATTATTATTATTATTTCCACTGCTTCCACATCATATTTCTAGAATTAGAAATTCTAGATTATTATTATTATTATTATTTGTTTTATTTGATGTAGGTGCTGCCCAACTCCAAACTGACTTTGGACAGCTCACAATATAATAAACAATAAAAACTCAATACAGAACTAAAGATGAGACCTGGTTGTTCTGCAAAAACATAGAAACATATCCAACAAGGATATTCTTTCTTTTGGTGTTTTTAAGCTATGTCTATAGTGAGTTTGATAAATATATTAGTAAATCATTTCAAACAGCATGAAACACCTGTAATTGTCTCATGCAAAAAAAAAAAACAACAACCAAACCTAGGTAGTCGCTCCACTCCTGAAGTTCTTCTCTTCAATGAGAAATGAGGCAAGAGTAATAAAATGAAAGTCAATTTCTTTACTGATCTCTTTGAAGAAACATGCAACACAAGCGCAAGTTACCTAAAACCAGAGAGATTCTATGAAGCTTAATTTAAGTGGGAAAAAAAATTGCTGTGTGTCAACACAACTCAGTTTTTTTACTGATCTCCCATTAAATAGATGTGTACCCTTCATCTAGCAAGCTCAGCTCTAGGTCCTGCGCAATCCAAGTAAAATCCTTTATACTCGGCAGTCTATAATTCATTTTCTGTTCACTTGAACAGTCATTACAATGCTATTTCCACATGCTATCTGCAACTTATCTTACTTAATACAATCAGAGACCTTTTCCAAACGCATATGCCTTTCATTAACAGTTTTCATTACAGGAAAAAATAGAAAGTCTATTGCATTTTTGGTCCATGAGCACTTTCTGAATTCAAATAATTACTTAATTAGGGTCGGCACATATACTGAGAAGTAGTTTATTCCAAGTGACTCAGGCGTTTGCTAGACTTTTAATAAACAAATTATGGAAATGACAAGTTGACTCAATGAAGTCCTGCCATAGTCTATAAAAACCTTGTTCTTATGGATTCTGAGGCTTTTGAGAGGTGAACCTCTAGAATTCTGATGTAGTTCTCTGGAGAAGGGGGACATTCAGTGAGGGAAAGAAATAGAGTATATTATTCGCACTTCTATTAGCAGAGGTCAGTAACAAAAGAAGGGGGTCAAATGAATTGGGCTACCAAAAGACATTATGTTCATTAAAGAGATTTATCTAAATTTCTTATAAACATTTGGATTAACAAGCAAACTAAAGGAGATGAAGCATGCAGACATACTGAATAACTTCTTCAGTTGTTATTGGGCAGAGGAACGTGGTATCCCTAATATAATAAGCCACATCTTCTATGTAGAAAAATATGGCGTCTGTAGCTTAACTTAAATGTTGTTATACTATTTTGGAATCTCATCCATTCCATCTTGAACTCTCTTTCTTCCTCCTATATGACTGAAATCAGAATCAATACATAGTGAGCAAAAGAGGGTAAGGCTTTTTCCACTGTTTCTTTCTTTCTTTTTTTAAAAATACAGTTTCCAGAAAAGTATTTTCTGAAATTATATTCTTGAAAGCTATAAAGATTTTTATTTTTATTTTTTTAACTACATTGTTCTTTGGAGGTAAAATGTTTAGTATGCTATGAAGTAAAATGTCATGCAGGAAAGTTAATTAAACTTGGATATAAAATTTACATTATTTCCTGTTTTCAATAAATATATTAAAGTTTTGCATACTAGAATTATTTAATGGTAGGAGTTTGTAGTTTCTTTTGATTCTTTCATAATGTTAAGGACAGATTTCTATTATGAATTATTAGGTTTTTAAAATTTATTTAAAAGTTGATTTCTACAATATCATTTCATTTGAAATGCGGAACTAGGTGAGGCTGTGCTAAAGACAAACCACATTTCAAACTTTGAAACTGAATGGATAAGTTCCCATAAAGTGAAGTTCATTCCTGACTAATCTATAGGTTATTTCCAGAGCTGGAATGCTACACTTTTTTCTGAATGTTGCTACATTCCACTTCAGAAAAACATGTACAACTCAAGTATTCAGCTCCTCATGGATCTGGAGCACCTTTCAGCAGTTTCAGTTGCCTTTTTTAGTAATTCATCTCTGATTACTTACAGGTTGGCTGGTGGTTAGTTGATTATGTGCCATCAAGTTGGTTTGATTCTTAATGGCAACATATATAGAATTTCTCCAGGATGATCTGTCCACAGACTAGCCCTTCAGGTTTCCAAACAGTGCACTCAACAACAATGTAATTGAATCCATTCATCTTGCTGCTGATCATTCTCTTCTTCTCTTTCCTTCCACCTTTCCACCAAAATACAATAGTCTGAGCCTAGTCATTTGTGCTACAAATGAGAATTCTGGGTTGATTTGTTCTATGATCCATTTGTTTGTTTTCTTGGCTGTCCATGGCATTTTTAAGAGCCTTCTCTAATACCAAAGTTCAGAAGTGTGAACCTTCATATCTTCTTTCTTCAAAATCCAGCTTTCCCTCCAATAGAGTGTCACAGGGAAAACCATTGGCCACATGATTTTGATCTTTGTGGGTTATAGACAATCAAGGCATCTGAATATCTTTTACATGGTCTTCATTGCTACCCTTGCTGGCACATTTCTTGGCTGCTGGTTCTTTACTGCTAATAGTTGATCCTAAAAGACAGATGCTATCCACCACAGCAATATCTTCATTGTCAATTCTAAGGCTGCTTGCTCTGTCTGTTGTTATTGGCTCTCTTTACATTTAATCACATTCCCATTTTCTCACCATGCTTCTTGACTTTCATTACTAAAGCTTGCAGATCATTTGTATTCCCAACTCTCAGAGTAGTGTCATCAGCATAAAACAAGTTATGCATGATTCTTCCCCCAGTCTTTAAAACTATGCTCATCTTCTCCCAATCCAGCTTCCCTCAATATATATTCAGCATATAGGCTGAACAAATAAGGGCAGAACGTAGCTTTGTGTCATTGCTTCTCAGACTTGGAGTTTGTTTCATCATAGGTTTCTCATGGGGACAATGGATGTTCTGGAATTCTCATTTTCATAAGAATATTCCACAGTTTGACATGGTCAACACAATCAAAGAACTTTCTATAATCAATGAAACACATATTGACTTATTTCTGATATTCTTTTGCTTTCTCAAGTCTCCAGGGTAATCCAGAAATAATGTATCTTGCTCCTCTGCTTTTTCTAAAACCAGCTGTTAGCCAACATCTGGCATCTCCCTTTCTATGAAGGGCTCTCATCTGTGTTAGATGATCCTATGCATTATTTGCTAGCATTTGAACAGCCTATCCATAAATAGATATATTGTAAGCATATGTTGAGACAGTCAGACAGAAAGACAGACAGACAGATGTCTATGTGTGTGTATGCATGTTGATCAATATAAGGAAAGTTAGGTCTTTGGTATTTGTGTTTCTTTTAGCCTCTTTATTCCTTTAAAACAAGGATAGGAAATTTGATTATGTGAGGACCAAATGAATCAAATTCCTTTCTTGCTTCCAGTGTTCCCTCCTGACTTTTTAAAAAGATTATTTTAATTAGAAGAAATAAAATGGGAAGCTTGCTTGCTGCAAAGCAAAACATCAGCTCCTAGCATCATCTATATTTCCCATAGGCATTCTTAGAAACTAAAAAAGGCAGTTGACTGAAATCCAGTGCTTTGTTTGAGAATGTATTCAGCTGCCCAGAAAAAAGACAAAGGCAGATGGAAAGCACCTTGGGATGTGGGCTAAATGGTTGGGGGGCGGGGGGAGAGGGAGCCACCTCAGCAGATTTTCCTTTGGCAAATTATTGTTGTTGTTGTTGCTGTTGTTGTTGTTATTAATGTTTGGCCATTCTTCCCTCGGAAAATCATTTTGGAAGAGTGCCTATGATATACTTCCAAAATTCCAGGAGTTGCCTCCTCCTGTTTCAAAGTGTCAACTATTTATGACTTCATCTCACCCTTCTCTGTTTATTTTGTAACACTGAAGACATTTACAGTTTGTAATTGATGCAGAAGGAATTAGAGACAACCGCAAATCTGAAATATTCCTCATAATTAACTGTTATAAATAATTATAAATGTGTATGTATGTGTACAGTATATATACATATACATATATATGTATGAAAAAAAATTGGATATCAGAGGGAAATATGGCACATTCTATATTTCATTATGCTAGAGAGCTTTACATTTTGTTTCTCTTAAAATATGATAATCTATTGGGCTATCTGAATGAGATTTGCCAAAAAAAAAAAAAACCTCTTTGAAAGGAATGAGGCCTGCCAAATTTCAATAGGTTTGTGCTTAGGGGTAGTACAAGAGAAGACTTTTGATTGGTTTGTACAGGTAGTCCTCAAGTTATGACCACTCCTTCAGCAACTGTTCAAAGTTATCACAGCACTGAACAAGGGAGACTTATGATTAGTCTGTGAAGTTGCAGCCATTGCAGCATCCCCATGATCATGTGATCTCGATCCAGGCACTTGGTGCCCAGCTTACAATTATAACATCACAACGAGCTTGGTCACATTATCACAATTTCCAACATTCTCTGCCATTTCCCACAAGGAAAGTTAATGGAGAATCTGGCAAGAAATCAGAAGTCATTCCTGCTCCTGCTGCTTTTTCACCTACCTGTGCTCCATAGCACCTGCCTGAAGCACCTCCCTGCCCACCTGCAGCACCCACACACCTGCCTGTGCTCCAGATGGCCTGCCTGCAGTACCCCGCCCCCCCATACACACACACCAGCCTGCTTGCCTGGGACTCCCACCTCTTCCAGCTTAACAATCTGCATGGACCTGGGGTTGCTGTCATTAAGTGATGTGGTCACGTGACCCTGCTTTATGACCACATTGCTTAGTGATGGAAATTCTGGTCCCAATTGCTGTCACAACCCGAGGACTACTGTATAAACATAAGGGACTTTTTTATCTTCTTTTGCTGCTGACTTTTTTTTAAGTGAAGAAAGTGAACAATATAATTATGTTTAAATGTTATATGAAGAATAGTTGCAAAAATTATTTCATGCTAAATGAAAAACAGTTTTTGAAGATGTTAAGTTGCAAGCACAAAAGTCCCATTTTTTAAGGAATTCATTGGTGGAATGAATAGATAAATTACACAGAATTTTTATGAATAAATTATATAGAAATCTTATAAAATATAAAACTTCTTAAGATTCAGAGGGGTGTACTTGCTTTATATTTTGCCAAGAGAAGCCTAACTCACTGTAATAATCAGTGGGCAGCAGGACAGAAGACAACAGCAGCAGAAGACCAATTCTCATACATAACAACTATGCTCCTTGTGCATCTGCAACTTGTATGTGCCCGCCCCGCATGTAAGTTTCTAAAAGCCATGACCTTTAGTGGAAACTTGGTGCCTTGTCCTCCCTATACCAGCAGCCATATTCTTTTTGTGTAATCAGCGTTATTTGTTTGTTTAATTATTTATTTGTTATGTTTGTGTAGTCACTCATCTTAAAATTAAACTCTGGGTGGCTTACAACCCAACCGTAAGAACAACATATACAGCTAAAAACAAAAACAAGAAAACACAGAATGAGAAAAACACAAACATCTGGTGTTGCAGACACACATTTCTGATGCAACCCCTTGCATTCTCATCCTACTCTGACCTTTCCATATCTCAATGCCTGGGGGAACAGCCAGGTCTTGAGTGCTCTCCAAAAGGTTAAAAGAGTATCGTATCTCCAGGGGGAGGGTATTCCATAGGGCAGGGGCTGCATGGAAAAGGCAAACTTCCAAGAACCCACTAGGTAACAATGCCTAAGGAAATAGACCTGGGGTATGCCTACCTTATTTGCTCTGGTGTGATGGGCAGATGCCCTCAGGGAGAAGCAATCCCACAGATAACCTGGTCCC
This sequence comes from Python bivittatus, assembly GCF_059951505.1. Lineage (NCBI taxonomy): Eukaryota > Metazoa > Chordata > Lepidosauria > Squamata > Pythonidae > Python > Python bivittatus. Next base: position 17,815,167 of record NW_028277035.1, read on the forward strand.
ATATCATGTAGGGCTTTAAGGTAATAACCAGCACCCTTAACTGCACCTGGAAAGAAACTGGGAGCCAGTGCAGCTCATGAAGCAAGGGTGTAACATAGGTGAACGTAAGAACACCAAACACTGTGCATGCCACTGTATTCTGGACCAGTTGTAACTCCTGGGTGGTCTTCAAGGGAAGCCCCATGTAAAGTGCATCACAGTAATCCAAATGGGAAGTGACCAAGGCATGAGTGACAGTGAACAAGGTCTCCTGGTCCAGAAAAAGTTGCAATTGGTGTACAAGATGAATTTGTGCAAAGTTGCCCCTAGCCATGGCTGCTCATTGACAAGTAGTTGCTACTCTGGAGGATCTTTGAAGTGTGCACCAGCTCTATCTGTGGTAGTGCAGCCTATCCAGAGTTAAAGATGATATATCTTTACCGGGGTGGGGGGAGGAGACAAAAATCCAAAACCAATCTATTTTGCCAAGGTTGAGTCTGATTCAGTTCTTCCCCATCCAGACACTCATAGCCTCCAGGCACTCAATCAGTACCATGACAAAATCACCTGTCCAGCCAGGGGTAGCAATGTATATACTGATGATACCATACCCCATATCAGTGAATGACCTCACCCAACAGTTTCATGTAAATGTTTTAAAGGAGAGGAGAGAAGTCCAAGCCCTGAGGGCCCAACCTCTTCTCCTCCACCAATACCAACTGGCCATGGAGAAATGAGGAAAACCACTGTAAAACAGTGCCTCCCACTCCCAACCCTTGAAACCAGCTCAGAAGGATACGATGGTCAATGGTATTGAAAGCCACTGAGGGATCCAGGAGGGCCAGCACAGTTACACCATCCTCAACCTAAGCCCTCCAGAGGTCAATTGCAAGTGTGACCAATGCTGTCTCAGTATTATATCCTGGCCTGAACCCAGACTGAAAATGGTCCAGATAATCTGGTTCATCCAAGACCCTCTGTAGCTGAGCATCCTCTCAAAAGCCTTCCCTAAAAACAGAAGGTTGGAGACTGGATGAAAATTGTCTGTTGGATCCAAGGATGGTCTCTTCAGAAAGGGGTGCACCACCGCCTCCTTCAAGGCAGATGGTACCATTTCCTCCCATAAAGAGGATTAACCACCACTTGGTCCCCATCACATGCCACCTCCTGGGATGCTTGACCAACAAAGAAGGACATGAATCCAGATCAGAAATAGCTGAACTCACAACCATGAGGACCCTGTCTACTTCCTCAGGACCAGGTATAAATATTCCTCACAACAGTCTCGTAAGAGCTCCCCCAGCTCCTCCCTACCCAGGAGGGGCCTAGTTACCAGAAACAGAGCTGCTGTCTATCTGCAGATGCAATAAGGATGGAGAAGTATGCATGCTTTGCTGCCTTTATCTCCACAAGGTAATTCCTAATGAAGCCATTTACCTATGCTTGGTCAACTTCATGCTTTGTCTTTCTCCAGTGGTGCTCTAGGGATCTCTTGTGTCACTTCAATAAAGAAATAAAAAGAAAAGTCTACTAAAGTTATATCCTGATTATAATTTAGAAGTGCCATACACTCCGTTCTCTTATTTTCTCTCTTTCAGTATTTCAACAAGAACTTCCTTACACGGAGAGCCTTACTTAGGTATCCTATTTTGGAGAGAGTACCCTCCAAATCACATTCAAAGTGATGAATTATATTCATTTTGAAGTCATTTGGAGAAGCTTCACTTGCTTCACAGATATCCTCAATCTGTCCAAATATGCCCAGTTGTCTGGAAAAAAAACAACTGCAGTTATTGAACACATGTGCAAACCCTGAGATTGGAAGTCATAGATGCAGAATTCAACTGAGAATATATTGTAGGTTCAAGGGCTATCAGCTAATTGATCCCAGGTTAGTAGCACAAGAGAAGCACAATTGAGAGTAATGGTAGTGATAAGTAAAAAAGACAGATCTATTATCAATTTCATATTCCAGAAAAGAAGCTTATGCAAATAGGTCACTGATGAAATTTGCACTGATTTTTAATATCACTTTTTGGATTTTCATTCTTTATTGTTTATCAAGGTTTTTTTTTTTCTTTTAAAAAAATGCTTACTTGAACATACCCAAGAGAAAAGAGAAACCTGTTTGCATTATCTATTTCCATAATATAAGTAATATTAATCAGAAAAAAAAGCATTTAATTTAGTATGCCTCAATGCATAAAAACCAAAGACCTATGCATGGTGCACATTTATAGTACCCTTACACCTTCTTTACCTTATGCCATCTATATTTGGGCCCTTCTTGCATTCTCCAAGGCAGTGAAAATCATACTATTCCAATGTGTATTCAGCTTAAATTGATTGATTGTGAGTGCTTATCTCGTAAACATGTGATATTGCTTACAAATGTCGTACAGCAAATAAAAATTCATAGATAGGTATAAAAATTTCCCTTTTGCATTATTATAAAAAAAGTATAGGTTTTGAATGTTACAGCAAGAGTGCTGTAACCCAGTTATATCATACTAGAACCAGGAAATTCAAAAGTGGTCTAGGGAGATGAAGCAGCCATTAAGATTAGGTAGAGGGGCATTGATCAAGCAATATCAGTATCATACCTGACATTAATTGATTTTTTTTCCCCAAGACCCAGCAATTGTCTGTGTCTTCTTTGCTATGCATTAGCTGTGGAAGAAGAAACTGAGCAAACAACACATAAGTGTAAATAGACAGTTCTTCCATGTGGGGCTTTGGTGCCACTTCCAGATCAGTGCTTTCTTCAATGTTATCCATGCCATCTGCTCAGGGAGCCTGAACTGATTTATTTCTGATAAACTGTGAAAGAGGATCAGTTGGAAATCTGGTTCACAGCATGATATGCTGAGTTCTGTGGATCTTAGAAGAAAGTCATTTCCCATTAAAAGGAACTCTTGCCTTGTCTTGCCTCTGAGTTTCTCACTGCCCCTTTCTTCCCACTGAGGCCAAGGCCTTGGCATCCTCTTATTTGCCTGTTTAAATGCTACAAGTGCTTTTGGAGTATTTAGAATATTAAAGATAGAGGAGGATGTCCCAAGGAAAAGGGAAAGGTCCTGTAGTAGAGTTACTTTTGCATGCAAAAAGTCACTTCTTCAGTCTCTGGATTCTTTAGGCAGAGCAAGAGAGCTTCCAGTTAGGATAAGTGAGTTAGATTACACAACTTGTCTGATTTGGAATACGGTAGTTCCTGTATGTTTCATTTGCTTAGGAATCTAATAGCTATAGAAATACAGCTAATAGCTAAAATATATGGGGGGGGGGGGGTTTAGGACATTTTTAATGTATGCTTTTGAATTATTTATGGATTTTAGCCACTGTTGGAGGGATTGGTGTGTTTGTTCTTTTTTGTTATTGTGAGCTGCCCAGAGTCACCCACTGGGGGAGATGGGCGGCATACAAGTTTAATAATAAATAAATAAAATAAAATATATATTAGAGAATTGGGGAAGGGGGTAGCACTTTGTTAAGTGACATCTATTTTGTAATTAAGTTAAGGCATGGCAGTCTTTACAGAGAAACAGTCTTCCTGGACTTTCTCTGTGGGTTTCTTTCATATCTTTGACCTACCTATCTAGAGGAAACATCTCTTTCTTGCACTTCCCCATCACTAGATCAACAAATAAATGGGATCATACTGTCTTGATACCAGCTACATGCAAAGAGGTATTATTAATGGATGATCTCCAAGTCAATTAATTGCTTGGCAAGATGCCAGAGTTTATTAAGAAGGCAAGATCATTCAAAGAAAAGCTGTAATAAAATTAGAAGTAGAATAAAGAAAAGAGTTACTTCCTTTGGAATTCATTTTTTCCTCTAAATCTCTAAACCATAACAGTTCCAGGGAGTAGAACCTTCCAATCTCCAGCAACATTCTATACTTGTATATATCCTTCCAACATTTCTGCAACAAATTCACAAAATTCGTATTCCTGCTTCTTTGTTTTCTGCAGTCAACATATTGCTACTGAAAAGTCCTTTGAATCTACTGTTATACCTTATAGCAGAAAAGTAAAGGATTCATAGTCTCTCCCACCATATTAACAAACGCAATCCATCCAAATGATGGCCTTAATTCCATTTTCACTGTCACTCCATTGTCTGTAATTTACAACATGCTTGTTAATTAGTCATCACTGTTTCTATTTTGTGGTTTCTAAAAGGGGAATGAAAGTTGAAAATCATTACAATCTTAAGCAAAGAAGTAGAAATGCTACTGAAGAATATACTGTGGTTCCCTCTTCTAGGTTCTGTTTCACATCAGAATCAATCACTTCAATTTTGCCCATGAGAAGTTGTATTATAATGATTAAACCTAATATCTAATTAAGTCTCTGTTTTCACCTGCTAGATATTTGAGGTTCAAGTGTGGTATGTTGTGTTATTTTTATTTCATTGCAGGTAAAACAGATAGGAAGAACTGCTAATTTGAGCACAAAAGCAGAATTTATCAAATGACAGAAGGTTCAAGGCTCATTCAGGTTACCCAGGCAAAAAGGAGGAGGAAAAAGAGAGGGAGAGGGAGAGGGAGAGAAAGAGGAGATGATGCCAAGACTTTATGATTATCCTCTAGAAATAGCTTTACAATGTTTGCTAAATATTGGAGAAATGGATTAGTATAAATCAGAAGAAAGAGATCATAAATAAAGGTTCCATAAATGTAATGGTGTGTGGGAAAGACCTTGGGAGATGGGGGGAAGAGATCCTGCCTGGCTAATGGCCAGATAAGAGATAGCATAGCCCACAGCTGAATAGTGGGCAGGGCAAAAGGCTCAGGAAAGACCCTCCCTAATTTCTCAGGCTGTAAAGACCGAGGGGGGGGAGAACTATACTTTCAGATTTGCAAGATTCTGTTAATGTAGCTCTACAATAAAGTAGAATTAGTCTATCTGGTTGTATTTCCTGTCTGGTCTACCTGGTAAGGCTGACAATAAACTAGGAAGATAGCAAAAATGAAAGCTGCTTCATACTTTTTTCCTGGCATGTACTGACACAACTATGTACAGTTAAATTTACACATTGCACTAAAGCAAAATGCAAAGAAATGTAATTTCTTTGATGTTGGCTTAGCATGTTGTGTGAAACCAGACAATGTGGAATATAAACCATGGTTAATAGTTTAGCTTTTTGTGTGAACCAACCACTACGTCTTATTTAACAAACTTTGCTTAAAATAGTATGAAGAAGTCACTAGACACCTGAACATGTGGGGAATTCTAATCTGCAGAGAAATACTGTCTATAAAGAATTCTTTGTCTGAAGTGTAATAAATATAGGGCTGTTTCACACAATCAGGCTTTTCCTCACTTGCTTTCTCCTATTCTTCTGTTGCCTTCTAAAATGATAGCAGTATCATGAGATGGGAAAACATGAGGAATTCACTGAAAGTATGCTGTACAAAAATTCAGAACCAAGGTGGTATGGTGGTTAAACTGTTGGTCTAGGAATGGGGAAACTTTTATACTTTCAGTTTTCTCAGAAGTATAACAGATGTAGTTTGTAGTTTCTTCCCGATCTTTTTTTTTTTTAACCTCCCAGTCTAGCCAACTGCTAAATTCTAATATTTTATTATGTTCTATGATTTCTATTCAATGTATAATTTGAATATTTTCAGTTTTGGATATACTTTGATTTGAATATCTTTGTGCAATCAAGCAAAATGTCATTTGGCTCTGATAAAATGAAGACGCTGTAGAATTTGTTGATGGTAGCAGGTGGCAGTGACACTAAAGAAGAGGAAGATAAATAGCATATTCAAATGAGTTTGCTCATTTTGCTCTTATGGTTATTTATTTATGGCTATTAATATATAGTTATTAATTAATATGTCTACACTTTCAGCAGGAACATAATTTAATTGCCTCAACTTATTATTTTATATGTGCTCCATTTTTAAAAAATGCTTTGTATCTATTTCTTTGGTAGTTATTATTTTTTTTTTACATGTAAAATAAGAATTTCATTAAACTAATGGTAATATTTTTCTTCTAGAAAATAGTTCTTTTCATATATGAGTCATAGGTAATGGTGTGTGTGTGTGTGTGTAGAGAAAGAGATAGCAAGAAAGACAAAGAGAAGGCACTGCTTTCCATTCTAGATATATTTTTAAACCTTCTCTATCATACTTAATTAACCATCTATATGCATCTGTGTGTATTTGTGTTTAATCCCAAAAGTTATAGAAGTGAGAGGCACTTAATACTCAAGGACTGTTTCCACAACCTTGTGCCAGATTCAGCTGGTGCAGCACGGCCGCCCAGCCGCACTGAGTCAGTTCCGTCGCCCGAATGGTAGCAAAAGAAAAAGGGGAAGTGGGAAAACCGCAAACTGATTAATGGGCCAGCTGGGACCGCTTAACTAAAACCGCAGAGCGGATGCTTTGTATTGGCGCCAATTAGCCTTGGGCGCTGTAGACAAAGGGTTGAGCAGCGGCTCGCAGCAAAGCAATCAGTGTGTGTTGGGAAACCCCGGCTTTGCGCGCAACAGAAAGAACCAACAAAGACCACGACCACACCAGCGGGGTAAAGCAATCAAGAGACAAAAGAACTGAACTGAATCTGCCATTTCGGTGAAGAGGGGAATTACTGTGGGTGATTTGTAACATAGCAACGGAGCAAAGCACGGGAACGGGGGGGGACTATAAATTGTATTGCAAGATGTGCCAAGCCAGTCCTGGCTTTGTCTGTAATTACGTACGTTACGCTTGAGTAAACTTCTTTGTCACGAGAGTTTCTCTAGTCGAACGGGCTAAACCTTACACCTTGCTGGTAGAATCATGACATTTTCTCCAATCAGCTTTGAGTCATATAGTCAAGGAAGGTCGGAGGAGTGCTGAAGGTTATGTGATGTAGAAGAACTAGCTTCTTCTCCATTAGAGACTAGCTTACCTGTTATCTTACTTGCTTTGAGAACATATACCTTCTCTGAAATAAAATTCTCAAAGTGTCTCACAAATTTCAGAGGCATCCTGGGAGTAGGATGGTTAAGTGGGCAGCCAATGACAAAGCAAGAATTATGCCATCATGGCACAAGTTCTGCCCATTTTAAACATGCAACATTTAAACTTGCACTGTAATGTTACAAGGCTCACTTTGTCATTTTGATGAAAGCAACAGATCCTGCAGATGGCTTTTTTACTGGATCACAATCTCCAAGCAATTAAATTAAATGTAAATACCTAAAAGCAACACAAAATCACTTGGTGCAGTTAGAAATAAATATGGAAGCTAAATATTGAAGATGAAATAAGCATTTTTAACCCTGAAGAGTAAAAGGCCTTCATTTGGCATCAGACTGAGCTTAAAATAAACAGCATTTTGAGTGTTTCTTGAACAATTCCACCAGTAGGCTACCCATGATCAAATGAAACAGAGTGTACATGTTTATTGGCCATTGTAAAAGATAAATAAATAAGAAATCTCCAAATTGCTTTTTTTTTTAAAGAATCTGAGCCAGATTTATTATTTAATATATTTATGTAGTAGTTACTATATTAAAGAGACCTTGAAGCTGTTTGTAATGAAAGCATCTGTAAATATAGAATATTAAACTATATAAAATAGTATTGCATGTAAAATGGTCAAAAAAAAAAAAAAAGATGAAGAGGAGGAACGGAAGTGAAAGAAAGGTGGGAAAAAGGAAAAAAAAATGCTTCCAACATGGGATGGTCTGTGTAAAGAGGTGAATTTAAGCAATCTAAAGGATATGATTGTAGGTGCCTATCGATTTTTTTTTGGGGGGGTGGGGGGAAACTTTAGGGAGAGTGGGTACCACCACAGAGAAGAACCAAGCACAAGAAGGAGCTCTGAGAACATGTACCAAGACTTTCCCTGATCATCTCAGTGACAGAATTAGCTCAGAACAGCAAAGGAGATCCAAAAGGATGCAGTGGCTTAGGGTTCTGCATGTCATGAACCCAACCTTTCACCTGCATCAGGAGCTACTTGGCAGCAAGTACAGTTACTTCAGCAAAGGTGTGACGGCTGCAGGCTCAGGCGTCCCACTTAGCAACCTGCCTGCTGCACTGCGCACCAGCTGCTGCCTCCAAACCGAACCAAAAGGAAGCTCCTCATAAAAGCAGTACTCCAAACTTGATGCCACCCCTATGTGAAGAATGGGAACTAAGTTGCCCCAGTCCATATATACTTTTTATACCAACCAAAATTGGCCATGGTCCTCCAAGAGGTTACTTTGATCTGTATTGATAAATCGCAGTACCAAAGTATTGTTCTTTCAAAGGAACTGCTACTCCAATTTAAGCAGCTAAATTCCCCAGTTCCCAAACCATCAAAAATGATCCATCTTGTCTGGATGTAATCAGTTTATGACTTATGGTTTACTTCTTCACTTCATCCAAACTTAGGTCCAGAACTTACACAGCATCTCCCTATTCAGATGTTATGGAGCATTAGAGCAGCATTATCCACATATTGGTGACAGTTACCTTCAAAATCCCTTAGGACCAACCCCATGTACATGTTAAATAGCACTGGGACAAAATAGTACTTTGTAACACTTCCTACCTTAACTTCCAGATTATAGTGGCATAATTACCCACACCATTTTCTGAGAATTTACCCACAAGAAGGAGTAGAATTACTGTAATACAGGGTCCATAACTCCTCAACTCACAGAAATGGTTCCAGGAGAAAATATGTTCAGGAGAATTGAAATCACTGAGACTTAAGCAGAATCAGTAGAGTTGAGTTTGCTTCTTTCCAACAGGAAAAGATCATCTCTCAGGAGAATTCTAACTGATGGTCCCAGACCTGAATCCAAACTGAAAAGGGTCAGGGTAATTTATATTCTGTGCCCCATTTACTCAATGGATTGAAGACCTGATTGCACTTGACACTTATGAGTGGATTGCCTATAAACGTGGACTTTGTATGGACAAGCATAATGAAATATGGGACTCATTTATACAAAATACAGTAGGTTAAAAAAGAGAAAAACATGATGGTCATATAAATGTATTAGAAATATATACATACTTGAAAAATATTTGCATTAGACAAGTATATATAGAATTTTAGCTGTTTACTGTTATAATGACAATGACATTATACTGTTTTTTCCCCCTTTGTTGTACTTTTTTCATTTTTTGTAAAGCACTTTTTATGTCTTTTTCTTTGACAATGTATGTATCTCCATTATTATTATCACTGTATTTTGCTATTTTTTCTTTCTTTTGTTATTAATTAAAAGGCAATAAAAATAAATATTTTTTAAAAAGTTAATCTATATTCCATAAAAAAAAAAATCTTCAGTTGGACAGTTATAAAAATCCTGTGGATCCTAGGAGAGTTTATTGAAGAATGGATGAATCACTTCCTCCTTTAATGCCAACAGTATCACACCATCATGCAAAACATTCAGTGCTTCCTGGGACCTTGTTAACCAAATAAAATTAAAGTCTTGAGAAAAGGTTACACGTAGCTGTATTTGTAGTGTGGTTTTTGAATATTGCATCACTATGGTGCCTATAAAATAATATAATTGAGACCTATACATAAAATACTTCTTAAAATTTTCATAGTACTTGTGTCATATTAGGAGGATACTGGCTTATAATTGTCTGTTAAACTGACTGCTACAGGAGAAAAAGTCTTCAGATGTATAATTAATGATGTTACTAGGAAGTACATACAGAATCAGTCTGATTACCAGCTAAATTCTGATTACAAAATTCACTGCAAAGCTGCCACATCATTGATGAAAGTGAGCAAAAGTGGGACTTCTGGGGGAGAATGGCAAACTGAAGATGGTTCTGCAAAAGTGGAGTTGATGACCGTGGCAAAGACCAAGGAACTGGTGAGTAGACTGGTTCTTTGGAACCTCTCCAGATAAGGAGAGGATGGAAGATCACCCATATGTGCTCTGGACAGCTGTCCCTCATGAGAAAACTGCAGAACAGCAGTTTCCCATGGGCTTGAGTGCCTGGAGATGATGGGATTACCCATCTTGCTTGCAACCATAGTGGAGACTTTTAAAAGACACTAAGTTCACAGACTTTTCTTTCTAATTACTTTAAGAAATTGCTCATTAATTACTTTTAAGCTATTAGAGATCTTCAGAAAAAGAAGTTTGAAAAGACTGGGTGAGTCTGTCTTCAGTCCTGAATGGGGGGGGGGGGGGAGGAATCATAAACTTAAGAATTTAAAGAAACTGAAATAAACAGCAAAAAGGTAAATAAGATTTTGATCTTTAAAAGTTATAAATGGACTAGGGGTCCAGATAAAAGTGGAATATTGAAACTTTTACAAAAAGATTTTGGAATTAATTATAAAGAACAAACAGCTTATCATGGGAAATAGATTCTGTTTTAGTTTTTACAAGACACAGCAAAGGTGAGCAATTACATGATTTCAAAAACTGGACACTAGAGGGGACTAAAGTTTTTAGATAAAGGAAAGATTTACAAGCCTGCAAAATGTTATAACAATGAAAATACTGAAGAAGACTTTTGAACAATGGAGTCAGAAATGTCACAATATCAGATAGCCACAATATCAACAATGTCAGTAGTGATGTCTGCTTCTATGGATACACTATGTCCAAAAGATGTTATTACAGAAATGACAGATGTAGAACAAATTTTACCTGACAAGATAAAGATGGTATTGAAAGTGGATTTACAATTGACAGGCCAAGAGAATGGCTTAGAAAAGGATGTTTCACTGCATCTGCAAAAGAAACTGGCTGAGGTTTTAAAATTTAAAAGGGAAATGCAAATGACAAACCAAGAGAGTGACCTTGAGAGGATATATATTTCCTATTGGATTTAACAAAGAGGTTTGTTAAAGCCTTGAAGAACTCTGTGTGATGGGACAAAGAAGAAATGAAGAAAAATCAAATCCTACCACAATATTTGAATGATTAAAGATTAAGACTATTAGAAGTAAAAGGGAGGAATATAAAGTTGGTTTATTTGATCATGGTTAAAACAAAATATGTTGTTACTTCTGGCAAACTTTATGAACTTTCTGCTGACACCAGGACTGAAAAGATGATGTTTTATGGATTTGTTTATAGATAAGAGATGGGATATGGGATGAAGGGTAAATGTTTGTAATCTTAGAGGGGGTGAAGAGTCACTATATTTGTTTATACTTGTGTTGAAGGTTGGAAGTCACTTCTGAAATATTTCTTTTCTTTTTCTTTATTATATTCTTACTTTTCTTTCTTTTTTTCCCCTTTTTCTTGTGCTTTTTTACTTCTATTTTCTTTTCTTTCTTTAAATTTAGTTTGTATTAGATTTTACTGTTATAATCAAAATTCTTGATGAAAATTACAAGAAAGAAAGGAAGGAAGGAAGGAAGGAAGGAAGGAAGGAAGGAAGGAAGGAAGGAAGGAAGGAAGGAAGGAAGGAAGGAAGGAAGGAAGGAAGGAAGAGGAACATTAGTTTCTTTCCAATACAGTATCATCTATGGATGACTTCCCTGTTATATTAGATTCCTTACATAATTTAATTATGGATAGATTGGTTGAATAACAATGGAATGAAATTGTTCTTTTTTTTTTCCCCAGTCTGTCAGACTCTATAATGAAAGAAATATATAAGTTACAATTTTTACTATTAGATATAAAGTCCCTGTTATTAGACCAAGTGATCAAAGGCTATGCTACCCTGGCAGGAAGACTAAGCTGAGACATTATGACTGGTTAAGGTTACCAGTATACTCTGAAGTAAAGAAGAAATGTGAATCTGAGTCTCCTGAGTCCCAGTCCAATACATTTGAATTATTGTTGTGATTTAGTGGGTTTTTTTGTTTTGTTTTTTAAGGCAAGCTATTTTATAATTGTCCCATTTTAAGAGTTTTATATAACTGACTATTTGAGATTGGGTATTTATACATGACATCTCATTTACCTAAGTAGGTTTCCCTAAAACATTTGATATCTGTATAATAAATTCTTGAAATATCTGTATACAAGGCCTGAGGAAGAAATAGTTATCACCTACTTTAAAACTGTTTTCACTGAAGTGCAACCCTGGGAAGTTTGGCTCTTTCCTACATATAAACTATTCCTCCTAAATGGATGGGAATTTAGGTCACTAAGCGATGCAGTCATTAAGCAAATCATCACATGACCGGACTCGATTTTATGACCTTTTTTGCAGTGGTCATTAAGCAAATCACGCAGTTCACCATTGGTTTTGGTTGCCAGAAGCCAGCTGGGAAGGTCACAAATGGCAATCACATGACCCCAGGTTGCTGCAACCATTGTAAGTGTGAACTGCTTGCCAAGTGCCTAGATCGTGATCACATGACTGGGGGGCACTGCAATGGTCATAATTTCAGGCACGAGTTGTAAGTCACTTTTTTAGTGCTGTCATAACTACAAACGGTTGCTAAATGAATGGTTGTTAAGCAAAGACTACCTGTACTGAAGGACTGAGTTTGTTGCTCAGCATATCACAAGGACTTCAGACTGGGGAATGTTGTGGACCAAGATTAGACTGGTTAAGTTTCAGCTGTACTTCCCAGAGTTATTTTCTTATTATGTTCAATTTGTAAATAGCTTACATTATTTCTGACGTATAAGCAAGAGCTGATAAGCAAGAGCAAGACATCAAACATCATTCATCTTTTCACATCATATAGGTAACCCAGCACTAAAATAAAACAGCACTGCTCACTGAATGGTGTTCTCCCAAGAAACAAAAGCTCTGCTTGCGTGATCTCTAATTGCATGCCATGTGCTAAATAATAATAATAATAATAATAACAACAACAACAACAACAACAACAATAATAATAATAATAATAACCCTCCTACCAAAATATCACTCTACAGTTACAAAGGAAGGATCCTCATTATCTTGTCTTGTGGAATTAAAGAAATAATTAGCATTGTAATTTACCATTTTAAAAATATTATAAACACATAGGAAAACAAGTATGTCAGATTTGGAGAACTGTGTCAACAAAAAACATCACTGTGTGCCTGACTTGTTTGAGATTTTGGCTCAAAATAGTTCAGATGAATTATTTACATTTCAAAATTGAAATTTGGGGCCATATGCTCATACAATAAAGCAGAAATAAAAAGAACATTCATCCTAGTGATAAATTTTTCACAGAAAATTATTACCCTGGTCTAACAGAATTTCTGCTTTTTGAAAATTCATGTTTAACAGACAAAGTGAATTAAAAGCACTGTTTCCATCATCTGCCTCCTTTCACTGAACACCAATTCAAAATGATGCCCAGTTGAGGGACAATGATGTATTGTTACAACTGCTGGATAACTGTGTCAATCTACTTGTGTAACAGGCTGGTTCAGTACATTGGGATAGGGCCCAGAAAGGTACATGGTGGCTGCAACAAAGAAGAGAGTTACAGGGGCAGAAGGCTGCTTAAATGATTTGGTATGTTTGGTTCATGTAACATGTAGAAAGATGTCAATGCAAAGGTCTTGATTAGACTTCCTCAGTGAGATCCAAACTTAGTCATACATAAAAGAGATTTATTGGAATTAATTGGATTTAAGTGAGTTATGATTAATGTAGAGACTGTTGGTTTTTATGGTTTTCTTTTCAATATGATTAAGTTTGCTTCTGGATTGTTGGCTTCTAACATGAGAAATCAAAACAGATTTCTCGGTTTCTTTCCTTCATAGATTTTTAATGGTTGCAAAAGTTGGATATGGGAAAACATGACAGGGTATATATGGAAAATATATTACAATAAGGCAGCAAGATTTTACATTTTTGCCTAGTATATGAGTATCATCAGATTGCTAATTTTATTTTTTTCTAAAAAAAGATAAAATCTCCTTTGTGTTGAACTCAGTTCCTGTTGACTTCATGGACACAACTATGTAGTTTTCTTGGTAACAGGAGCAAAGTGATTGGCTATCTGGGATTTTCTGTTCTTTCTGTGGTTCCAACTGATTATTTCCGATTCAATTCTAATCCATGTTACATTCTGGAAAGAACACACACACACACACACACAGTATATTTCATAAAATCAAAACTGATTACACTTGAAAACTATTAATGCTATATGATAATGGATGCAAAATTAATAGGCAAACCACACCTCTGGCAATCTTCACAATAGCTAAGAAGCACATATGAAACAGCCTCCTTTATATAAAGATTACTCTAATCTTCTAATGATGTATATTCAGTGTGTTTCTTAATAAGTCCATGTTATACTTTTTAAATATCCCCCATTTTTATTAAATGTTTTGTGTGATCTGGTTAACCAGACTTTTTCAATTTTCTTCTTAATCTTCAGATAGATGAGATTATAATATATTTATCTTTTAAAACCATGCTTTGAAATTATATTGAACTTACCAAAGAGTCAACTTCCAAGGTCTCATCCAGAACATCTCCAGCTGAAAGAAAATCAGTTTAGAAAATACTATTTTTCTTAAGATTTTGGAAGGTTTACTGGCAATCTGAGTAAACAGCATTGGTTTAAATGGCTTCGTCTGTACAACAGTTTTAGATGTTTGTTAACAAACCATGTTTCTTACTGCTACTTGCAAATGACAATAGGCAACACACACCAGTTTTTCTTTAAATTTGAGTACCAAGTTGTTTTGGTCAAAAATATGTTCTGTTCTAACATCTAGTTATAGAAACTACCAGCATGTATCACTGAATATGAAACAGCTGTTTTCACAGCTTAGCGGGTAAAACATCATATAAAATGATATCAGCACTCTCTCTGTGAACATTATCACACATTTCTGTGATGTTCTAAAAGTGCCTCAGTTCACCCAATATTCAGTGTTTATATTTGTGATTTTTGCCTTTCATTGTTCCTTCCTTTTTTCCTTAGTAAGCAAACAAAGGAATGCAGTTATCATCAATGGAACATTTCACTCTATTTAGAAGTAATGAATAATTTGCCATTTAAGCAATGTATGCCAGTTCCTCTCTAATAAGAAATATGAGTTTTCCACAGTGAGACTACCTGAAGCTGGCACCTTCCAGGTGTGTTGAACTTCATTCCTTATAAGTCCCAGGTAGCCATGCTGGCAGATAATTATGAGAACTGAAACACAGTTGGAAAGCAATCACATTGGGGAAGATAGCATTAATGATTCCTCACAAAAAAATATTTGTTGGTTTCTTGCTTTAGGAATTGAGGTGGTATGACAGAAACATTGCCTGTTGGGTTTGGTATAGTTTAGTTTAGTTGTTTAGTTTAGTTTAGTTTAGTTTAGTTTAGTTTAGTTTAGTTTAGTTTAGTTTAGTTTAGTTCACCACAGTCTCTGTTCAAAGAATTTTTCCTGGTTCTGAAGGACAAGATAGTGTTGTGATGAGTACAATAACCATGGACAATCATATTCTACCATACCAACTTTTTTCTTAGAAAAAATAATATTTCAGTTGTTTTCAATCTTGTGGCACATTAAAGGCTATTATACTTGTGCAATATAGACTGTTGCCTATTGTGGGATGTTATTGTACCAGTTTAAAACTATATATAATTAAATGCGTGTATTGCTAGTGTCTGAGCATACTGATGCATGGGTGATTATAAATAGTGAGGTCAAAAGGAAATGAAATAAACCATAAAGTGTGACAATCAGGCTTATTAATAATGGCTGTTCTGTTGATTGTCATTGTTCCTATAATCATCATCACTTACATTATACCTTTAATTTAGGAGAGGAATTTATACATCAGATGAAGTAAACTGTGAGACTCAACAGTTTATCCATTAATTAATCTCGTCATCTATAAAATATTACAAAACGTTTTTACTGAAACAGATTAATATGGCTAACTCTCTTGTATTTGAAAACAGTGGGATGCTAATAAGAGGAAGGAAGGGACAACTTTAAGCATCCAGTAAATATTGAAAAGTTGAAGCTAGTTCTTAAGGATTTAATCCTTTCCAGATCATGATTTGTTCTATACCAGTAATCTAGCCTAAGAAACTACATCTGTATAACTGGATATAAAGCTGAGACCGTCTCTTTTTGAATTAATGGAAATGGTGGAGGTCTGAATTATTCCATGGTATTGTTTGAAGAGCATATGGATGTGTTTATGCAGCCAAGACATGTAACTGCTTCAGAGGGGGGTGGGGGAGTACCTCTTTGTAAAAGCACCATCATTGTGTTCTTTAAAACATTTTGAGCTCAACAAAACAGCAGAATGTTGACCTCTCTAAGCTGGGAGTGAAAGCATATATCTCTGCCAACCCAAGCTTTGACTGAATCTTGGCTTGTTCCATATAATTCTGCACAGTTTTAACAGAAGGTGGCTTGTAAAATTACAGCTTGCTCAAAATTTAACTGCCAGAATATTAACTTGAATAAAATATTCACAGCACATTTCCCCACCCCCAACACTGACCTCTTGCTGAGTTTTTTAGTCCACTGATGAAATATCTCATCTGTTCCTTTCCCTGATTAAAGTGTAAAACCTTTAATAGAAGCCAATTTGGGGAATTGGGCTATCAGAGTTCTAAAATCTAGGATTTTTTTAAGTCTTTTAGCTTCCATTGTAAAAATGTTAATGATAGTATCTTGAGTTCATTAAAGGCATGACAGTAGACACTTTGATATTTTGATATTCTACTTGTTGACTTGATGAACAATAGCATTGCATCCTTCAGCTGGAATATCTCCTGAACCATTGTCCCAAATCTCTTAGAGATTTTTGTATGCTGTATACTCAAAATTTGAACACAAAATGCATGCATATAGAGTCAGCTGTATTGGGAACAGACATATATTATGCATTACTTGGCATTTAAAATATAAGGAAGACCCAAGCTTTATTATATACTCATTCAGTACAATTTGTAGGATAGTAATCTCCTGCATATATTGGTTACTCACAGAAAATGTAATATTTGTATTCAATTACTTGAAGATAAACAAGAAAAAAATATACACATTACGGGTATAGAAGACATGGCCTGCTATACATGAAGGCTATATGAGATTATCATTATTTGGATCATGGAAGCACTGCACTTCCTCTTGTTGAGATCCATCAAGAAATTCAGACTCCCTCCTCTGATGCTTCCAATGGAAACCAGATAAACATGTCAGAGAAGGCACAGTAGCTTGACTTAGCTGCTTAGAAAGAACAGCTACCTGACTTTGCAAAATAGCTTCAAGGGGTATTTCAATCAAAGCTTCATCAAAATGAAGCATCTCTTCAAAGAACTGTGCAGATCTATCATCTATAAGTGTTACACGTGCAGTAGTTTCTTGCTTCTACAGGCTGAGAAAGAAGAATTGGACTCTGAGAAACCTAAGAGGAAGTTTGGGTGTGTACCAGCCCTGCTCATGGTAGGATTGCCCTACTCATTGGAAATCTGCATAGTGTTTAGCCAAGTGAGGGCTTTCTCACTTGCGATGACTTTGTTATAGACCTCTCTGTTTATGCTGTGACAGTTTCAGCAATTGCTTAAAGCACTGTTCTGCGTCATTTAGTTGCTTTGGATTTTACAGCTGGCATTAGTGATTTACAAGTGCAAGTAGTGCCACTTCAAAGTTATAAATTCAGACAAGGCTATAGTACCTTTTCTGTGCATTGGAAAGCTGTGTGAGTTTGCCATTTGGATAATACAACACATCAATAGTTCACCCACATCAGCTTTTTTTTTTTTTTTTTGGTGCCGTGTGGATAGCTTGATTGTTGAAACGGATTCTTGAAAATAAGATTCACACCAAGAATTTAGTTTTAAAAAATGAGTTTCATGTAAGGCTTATGTTTCATATATGACTTACATATAGGGAAGACTTTTAGATATAGAAGGTGAAGGAAGAAAAGGCACCCCTGTTCTTCTCTCTTCAGTGTCTATATGAAGTAGCTGATTATGTGCTGCTTATTCCACGGGCTTAGAAACTCTCTCCAAATCAAGAATTCTAACCTTTGGAGAGTCTACACATGAGTAACTGTTCCTTTATACATTTCTATGATAATTATGTGAGGCAGGAACAGTCAAGATATGAGAAGTACAAGCATGAATTCATCTTCACTTTCTGTGGTAATCCAGTTTGTAAAGCAAGTTTATTCCACTATGTTTCTGTATCCATTGGTGGCTTTTTAAAGACACCAGAGCATGTGTTTTCTTTATCATATGCATGTTTGCACTCACAAAAATACATCTACATTTGTAGCATTTTCTTCTAATATATACAGTTTCTACACATTTCTCCTAGAATATATGCTTTTTGGTATGCATGTTTTGATTAGAGAAAGCATCACTGAATTCAAAGAAATGTAAAAGTAAAGAATAATTGCATTCCAGTTTGTGAATTAATTTGGGAAGTGCAAATTAGGTCAAGTCATACTTAAGATGCATGTCTAACAATTTTTTCCTCCTTTCTATTCATAAGGCATGAAATTACATGACATTCCCTGGCTTTTAAATGGTTTTCCTTTATTTTCAAAACCTGGCTTTCTGCTGCATATGACAAACAAATTCATAATCACAAAGATCAGAGTAAAACATGAACAATAGTTTTATCTGATACTATAACCAAAGTATTGTTTTGTTAATCTGAAATGTTGTTTATTCTAAATGCTGACCTTTGATATTTTATCTCTGAATGGCCCAGGCCTTTTTACATGTGTGTGTGTGTGTGTGTGTGTGTGTAAGACAGAAAGAGTTCTTTATTTGTAGGAAGAGATAAGCTGTTTATGCATATATCATGTTTTGAAATTTCTTATTTTCAATTAAGAGCTCCTTTCCTTTCCTTTCCTTTCCTTTCCTTTCCTTTCCTTTCCTTTCCTTTCCTTTCCTTTCCTTTCCTTTCCTTTCCTTTCCTTTCCTTTCCTTTCCTTTCCTTTCCTTTCCTTTCCTTTCCTTGAAATTTGAAGGAGTAGAACAATGCAAATAGAATATCCAGATATTATTTTCCTTCACTGTCTTAATACCATGTCATTATCATAATAGAAATCATTATTTCTGAGGGGCAGCTTTGATTGATAAATGTAATTCTGTTTATTAAATTTTATCTGAAATCAAACCAATGCAGTTAAGACCAAAAAAAAAAAAAAGTTTTCATATATTCCTAACCATTCTCATATAGCTACAAATTCTTAAGTATGTTATTTTGTTGGCAGAACAAAATACCTTATTGAAGAGGTTTGCTCACTTGATAAGTATCATACTATTGAGAAATGCATAAAATAATGCCCAGACAAGTAATTGCCTGATAATCCTAGGATAACCAGTATATGACAGCAAAGACATACAGAAAATAGTAACATTCAACAAAGCCAGTATAGCATAGGTTTAAAGGTTTAAGGGATGCGGTGGTGCAGCGGCTTAATGACACTGAAAGTTGCCAGCCAGAAATGGTCAACACTTCAGCGGTTCGAGCCCAGCCTTCGCGTAGCAGAGTGAGCTCCTGCTTCCTCTCCCAGTTCCTGTCAACCCAACAGTTCGAAAACTCATGTGAGTAGATAAATGGGGACTCTCACTCCAGTGGGAGGAAAACTGCTGGCGGTGCCTTGCAAAAAGGAGTCGGGAGCAGTTGCCGGTAGCGCAGAAGCTGCGCTCGCCCGAAAAAGGCACAAAGCAACAGAAACCCTGCCTCCTGCACTCACCAGCTGGGCTCTGCTCTAGGAAGGAGGCTCTGGCAAACCACTTCCGAAACACCTTGCCTTGAAAACTGCAAAGGACTCGTCCAAAAAAGCAGTCACTGCAGACTCAGTAACAACTGAGTGCAGATAAAAAAAAAAAAGTTTATAGGCAATTCAGTATCATAACTCTATTCAGTCATAAAAGTGTGATGATGGTGATGGTGATGATGATGATAGCAGACACACTCATGTGCAAAGAAATTTTTGCTGTGTTACTAAAGTAATAGCTCCTCAAGCTGAGTCATAAACTGCTTTTGTCACCAAAGAAAGGTTTGAAAGTTGTTTGTCATGCAGCTTGAAGATGGGATCTACTGCTAAAATTCACATGAATCTAAATAGCCCTTTGTTCTGTAACCACAGATAACAAAACTCAGGCAAGAGAGAGAGAGAGAGAGAGAGAGAGAGAGAGAGAAAGAAATAGAAAGTAAACAAAATATCTCAGAGGAGCTTTATTGTCAGGACTACTTAAATATGTTATCAGAAATTTGATCAATACACTATCATGAAGGAAATAGTTGTAAAAATACTAATTTTGAGAACTGAATTAAACAGAATTGAAGACTTGATTTTTTTTGGTTGTCCAGCTAGGAGGAATAACATCCATGAGGAACCTTTTTCCAAGTATCCTGTGAATCCTATTATAAGCTGTTAGTATCTAAGCTATTCATCTTAAGTACAGAAAAATACTTTAAATGTCAATATCTGAGGCACAGAAAAATTTAAAGAGTCGCAAATCTAGTTTACAAAAATAATTCTAGGAGTTAATAAGAGGTTGGGAAAAAGAACATCTAATATACAGCATTATAGCTCTTAGGATAATTTATCAGACCTGACATCATTGCATGGGTACATAAAATTTTCAAGTCACTGTTTCCTGCAAGGTTCAACCTGCTTTAGTTAAGTGCAAAAAGGAAGCTGGTAGAAGACATTATCACATTCTTCAAATCAAATATTGTATAAAATAGGGCTGAAATAAATGGGACAATTCTGAAGAGACTAGCATGAAGATGAAAACCTTTTGAACTATTTCTAAGTTCAATGCTATGGAAAGATGTACCTCCCTTTAGATGTGTAAGCATTCATAAAGACAGGCAGGATAGTCCACGGATAGAGTGCAAGTCCTAAACATCTGGTGTTATCTGATAAGGTGGTTTGGTAAGGTCCTATCACTATCAGAAAAGAGCGGTGCCAGTGGGATGGGGCTCTATAGAAAAGGCCCAGTTCCAACAACTAGCACTTCTTGTCAAAAGTTCCAAAAATGGAGTATTATTGAGAAGCACGGGGACAAGATGAGTCTTATTCTGGCCTATCAGTTGCCTCTCTTCAGTGAGAGGTTAATATACAGTACAATTTTCACAAGATTGAACAACGCACCACACTATGCCTTCTATCCAAGCTGACATAAGCTGACAAGACTTGGAATCTATCAGAAGATTTGTCACTTCAATTCTTTCCAACCCCATTAAGAATTGGTTGACATTTTCTAAAAAGCACAATGTTTGTGCTCAGATAATAAGGAATATTATTTAGTGCATCTAAGGTACATCCTCAAAAGGGCTATTATTCACATCTGTGTTGTATGTAATATATTCATTATTCATTCTTTTTTTTTTCCTTTTTCATTGTTATGCATGGTTTGAAAATACCAGTTGAATGTTTCCACTAAGCACATGTGCTGACATATTCTGTCATCAAGAAAAGTTCAACCTGCCCATGGCCTGGCTCCATTATTTACTTCTGTGGAACAAAAGCATGGAAATAAGAATAGGAGATCATTCCTGATCCTCAATTCCATTCCCCCCACCCCAACCCGGGATTCAATAAGAAGTTGACAGCATTTTAATGATGCACTTTCCTTTAGCATTTCTACTCAACTACAGCATAAAATGTACAGGGTGAGGTTTCTCCCCAGACAGCCTGAATTTTACTCAGCTGATAAGCTATCACCTAACATATCTTCATAGTAATGTTTATATATCCATTTAGCCATTTCAGGGAATTAAATTATAAAATATAAATGCTTTGAATAGTTAACATGGTTATACATTTAATTCAGCTATTAACAAGGCCTGAATTAATCACAAGGGAATTTAAAAGGTTATAAAATTGTAATTATGTCCGCCTCTTTAAAACCAATAAAACATTAATTTTTATAAAATATCTCTCCTATTACTAAGTAAGACCCAGAGCCAAAAATGAATCCAGTCTGAAAGTAGATTTTAGCTTTCCCTGCCAGCAGACTTTTCAGGGCAAAACCAAACAGGATGAGTATATAAGCCAGTGTTGTATAATGGTTACAGTCTTAGACTGTGTCTGAGAAAATCCAGGTTCAAATCTGTCTGTAATCATGGATATATTTGAATCTGGGGGGCGGGGGGGGAAACTATAGACAAAATAATACTTGACAGTTTGGAAGAAGCTAGCTTAAGCTAGCCAGAATAAGATAACTGATAAATATATATTCATAAATGTGTGTGTGTTTTGTGTTTGTCTGAATGATATTGGACAAAGTGGTCTCTTTATGCAGTAGTCAAGAGAGGAAGTCAGCTTGATATCAAAAAATGGCATGCAAGTCTGAAAATACTACCTACAACAACTTGCTGTCATGGTACACAAAACTAAAGAAGTGGGTTTCTATTTAACCCAGCAACCCTTTATTTTTATTTTAGCTATAACAAGAGGAGCCATTCAGCTGTGCATGTCCTGGTCAATAGCCTTGCCCCTAGAAGATTTGATATCGCAGTTTAAAGAGACAATGCCAATATTCTTTTAAATGTGTGAATCTTGAATTTAAAAAACCAAGGCTTCTGCTAGTGTAATTTGTAGAATAGGAAGCAAGAAGTAATGCACTTTACCTGCTTTTGTGAGAAATAAATCATAGTACATGTATTTATACTAATTACATAATTAGCCATTCAAATTACAGTATGTAAATACATAGTAATCAGCTAAATTTTGCTTAGAAAAACAAGGTAATTCCCACAACAGCAGCTACCTTTAAAGAATGTTAAATTTTAGAAAATCTCAGGGAAGTGAAAGGCGAAAATTAACTTGGTCTAATTAAACTTTTGATGAGCTATGCAAATTGACATCTAATACAGGATACCAATTTTCTATTTGCCTGCTGTGTCCAGCATATCATGTGCTCAGTGTCATCCAGGAGTGTTAGATTTCATAGGAAGAAATCAAGAAAACCTGAAATATCCCTGTGAGTTAACAGGCAAGGGCAAAATCCAGGCTATGACTTCTAGTTATCCCGCCACAGTTTTTCTTTCAAGTTACAGAATGGACTCATATTCAATGAGTATGCTCTTTCAGAAATGCCCTCTTCTCTAAAATCCAGAGTATCCCTGCTATAGGCTCATCTTGAAAACTGACCTTTCTATAAAGGCCTTCCCAACATAAACATTCAAAGTATTTTCTTTCTTTCCTTACCTTTTTACTGAATAAGTTTTTTTGTATTGAATATTTTTTCATATTGCTTCAATGTATTGTTTATTATGTATTTTACCGATGTATTTATTGTAAAATGTTTCAAGATACTGTAGCATAGAAAGTAGTATATAACCATCTTAAATAGCAGCAACAACATAGTTGTATGCATGAAAATATTTAGCTTTTCTTTAAGGAAACTTTCCATTTAACCATGAGAAAGGCTGCTCTTGTGTTCCCTTTTTCAGATGTTGTGGTGATAAAAAAAATGGAAAAACAATGTACAAGAATTTTCAAGCACAGCAGACTTCCGATGAGGACATGGCAAGCTAGATGACCCTGAAGGAGAAGGGATGGCATTACAGCAGAGATCAATGGCCTGAGAGTGGATCCTGGCCAGTGAAATCTCTCTGGAGAAAGGAGAGATTGTGAGATCACCCACATGTACTCTAGACAACTGCTTTTCTGAGTAAACTGCAAGAATTGAGGTTTTTGCAGTCAGCTGGGGAGCCAAGCAGTTGGGAGTTCACAGTCGTAATATAGCCTATATGGACATAAAGCTCAGCCAAACCTAATTTCTTAATCACTTTTGGAAATACTTATTTACTGCTTTTTAGATATTGAGAATCTTTGGAATGACAAGTTTTATGGCATTCACTGAGTGAGTTTCCTTCAATCTTTAGCGAAAGAAGTTTTAAGTATGAGTTTAAAGACTTAGAAGAAAGGGTGATTAGAGTGCTGTTTTTGGAAAGTTATAAATGGACTGAGGGTCCAGATGGATTTGGAATAAGATTTTAAAATTAATTGTAAGAATTCTTCCCATGGGAAACAGCTGTTGTTTTGAATTTGGGGGGGGGGAAGAAAATGATAGGATAGGACTTTGGGGGTTAGACACTAGAGGGAACCAGAAGGAACTAAAGATTACAATTAAAGGAGAAGTATGCTTAAACTCAGCTTGCTAACACAGAATGGAACAAACTACTTTAATACTGGACGTATTGAAGGATATTTGTGAGCAATGGACTCAGAAGTTAATTTTAAGAATTTCTGCCATTATAGATAGACTGTGTGCAAATGATGCTATTGAAGAGGAACAAGTTCTATCAGACAAGACTGAAATTGATTTGAACGTGGATTTAAAAATGACAGGCTACAAGAATGATCTGGAAAAAGAATTATATTGGATATACAAATGAAACTGGCTGATGTCTTAACGATTAAAAAGGACATACAAATAACAAACCAGAAGAGTGACTTGGATAACTTTCCTACACTAAATTTACAAAAGAGACCTGTTAAAGTTTTGAAGGATTTTGTGAGAAGAGACAAAGAATAAAGGAAAAGAAATCAAGTTCTATGACATTACTTGAAGGGATTAAAGACCAAGATTGTTAAAAGTAAAGGGAAGGAATATAAAATTGGTTTATTTGACCAAGGTTAAAATATATATGTTGCTATTCCTGGTAGGACTTAATGGACTTTTGCTGACTAGGACTGAGTGACAAAGCTTTAAAGTTTTGTTTATAGATAAGAGATGAGATATGGGAAGAAAAATTCATTTGTTATATTTTAGGAGAAAGTCATAAGTTACTAAAGTTGTTTATACATGTGACAAAGGGAAAAGTTACTTCTTTATATATTTTTTCTTTTTCCTTATTTGTACTTTCCCCCCCTCTTTTCTATTTTTCTTTCTATTTTTTCTTTTTTCTTTTCTGCACTATTTTGTTATTTTTACTCTTTTATTTTTTAGTTTCTATTAGCTTTTATCTTTTTAATTATAACATTTAATAAAATTATTGCAAAAAAAAAGAATTTTCAAGCAGAGCTTTTTATCACACACACACACACCCCTTGCCTACAATGCCCAGTTGCGTAGGGTGTTTAATTGACAAACAAGGTCTGAAAACTGAATTTTGAGCTTCTCTTTCATTAAAATTGACTGACTTTAATTCTTTGCTAAGTAAAGTATGTTATCATTTAATTAGGAACATTGTTATTTACCCTAAATTTTATTTTAATTTCACATTTCAGCAGGGTAAATCCTAATTTATGCATGCCACAGTCAGTAGCTTCCATGCATGAGCTATCAGAAAAGAAGTACACAAGGCCCAGTTTTCATAACTGCATATGGCTGTGCAAGACAGAGTACAGTGGTACCTCGGGATATGAACTTAATCCATTCCGTGACTCTGGTTGCAACTCGAGTTGGTCTCAAGTCGAGGTAAAGTTTCCCATAAGGTTCAATGTAAATCCAGTTAATCCGTTCTGCCCTCCGAATTTGGTCGCAACCCGAGGCAAATTTCCCCATAGGGTTCAGTGTAAATCTGGTTAATCCGTTCTACCCTCCTCCCGAATTTGGTCGCAACCCGAGGCAATTTTCTCTTCAGAGCCTTACTCCCGCCAAGCCTGCTATGCATTTTCTTTGGAGCCATGCTAACACGCACACCAAAAACCTTCGCAAAACACCACAAAACACACCACAAGCCTCACCGAACGTCTCCTTGCTACCGTGACCTCGCCCACAGGAAGCCGCGACCACGTGGCAGCAGGGAAAATGGCCGCGGATCCGGTTTGTAAGTCGAGGCGAGTTTGTAACCCGAGGTAAATTTTTCCTGCCGAAGCTGGTCGTAACCCGAAATGTTCGTTAGTAGAGGCGTTCATAACCCGAGGTACCACTGTATATCAGAAGAATCAGTGGGCTTCCAAACGGCAGTTTAAGAATTCAATTAATTATGGATACACTTGACCAGGCAGAAAGATGAATGGTAGATTTAAATGTTTATTATAGAAAATACGTTTTTATTTTTGTTTTTGTTTTTGCTTTACTAGGTATGATATCTGAAGCAGATTCTTCACAAAAGCTGAAATATTTGACCCTGCTCTTTTTTTAAAGGACTTTTAGTTTGGATATACACACATAGCCATCATGTTTCCTATGCAAAACACAGAAAAGTAAAAAGAAACAATTACCCAAGTGTGTGTGTGTGTGTGGGGGGGGGAATTACAGCTAAATCTAATTTGCATCAACACCATTCACTAGACCTCCCCATATTTTTCTGTCCTTACAACTGTTCTTGCTTCCATCATGTCCATGCACTACTTCATCCATTATCTTTTGTTCTGTAAAATTCTCAGCTCTCTCTTTTTGAAGATTTATTTAATAATGATTTTTTGGGGTCTTTAGTGCAAACTATTTTTTTTTTTTCAGTGTACACATTATATAATACTTATCTCTTGTCCTCACCAATCCTTCTCTTATTTGCATCATTTAATACTTTCCACTACGATTATTCCACACACTTCTGGGGCATTTTGAAACAATTCTCTCCATGCTACTGTTGCAAGCAACTACAATGTGCTTTTTTCCTTACATCCACTTTCCACTTCTAGTGTGGAAGATTAGGTTATCTTTAATTGTTTTTCATATACAATTCACATTTTTGTTCCTGTGCTCATTCTACTTTCATTCTCATTTTTTAAAACTTCTTTTCTTTTCTTCCATATCAGTCGTTTTTCCAAGATCCTCTCTTGAGACCACCAAAAAAAAAAAAAAAAATTCAGAATTTCTCATTTTCCTATATCTTTTACTAATTCTCTCAATCTTACATATAAGCAATCAACTGAATCATGCTATTAGATCTACTTATTTGTTTGCGTGTGTACATATAAATAGGTGCATTCCTAAAAAATGTACTTGAAACAAAAAGACCACTTTCTAGTCACCATTCTCATTCATTCTTGGATATCTGAATGTCTCAGTTCCTTTATCTGTTCGCTTTCATCTCATTCCCACTCATCTATTCATATCAGCTAGCAGAACAACCCACCTACCCACCCAACACCATGACCAAATTCATTCTGAACATTGCACATTCTTTTCTCAAAACCCATCTCTAATGATCCTTCCATTATCACTACACATGGGAGAGCAACATGCAACTATTCTTATGGATTCCTACTTTATACACATCCATAACAACCTAGGTAACACCGTACTTATTGACATTTATTTTGGAATGTATTTGGCAACCAGGATTTTTTTTTTAATTCTTCTATGTGGAATATCCATCTTCTGGTTTTAAATAATTGAACATATTGATTTTTGTAAATGGTGGCTCTTGACAGACTGGCATATTTACTAGATACAGTGAAAATTGATAGCAATTTTCTTAGTGCTTGAAGACATAAACACTTCTCTAAAAGCCCCAGAGCATACTTCATTGAATTTCTCTAATTTTTCTCTAGATTCTCAGTAATATTCAAGAAGAGTCCTGCTGGAACAAATGAAGGTACTTTCTCATCTATTTTCTACACTAACATATATCATAAGGCATCCCATAGACTAATACTACCTTTCATCACAAAGTAGAAGCTGATTGGAGGAAGTTTTTGTTTTTGTTTTTTTCTATTCCTGTTGATGTCAATATGGAGTATTTTAAAGTTTTAATTACAACAACAGGTATTTTTCAGTAGGGAAGAGGTATTGCACGGAAAAGTGTTGACCATCTCTCTCTAGTGCTGTGATCCCTTTAGGCAAATGATTTCGATGTTGCAATTTTAAAACTTAATTGCTGCAGGGAGGCATTTAGAAGCAGCTCCTTTCCTTCTCTACGAACAAGTCAGTGGGTTGAAGTGTAACAATCAATTAGCATCATATTAAATGGCTGGAATAGTAGACCTCCCTGAGGAGGCTGAGGTATCCAGGGGCATCTGTCTGGCAAGGAGGGAACAGTGTTAAAATGGTAGGCACAACTGGGTGACTGAGGACCCAAAGTCCTGCCCCTTTGTAATGTGTGTTGCACACATCACATGCACACAAAAAGGGGTAATGCTTTAATTGCCAGGTTGTATCTTCCATTTTGACAATGTTGACCTCCTTGTGCATGCCCAAGGCCTTCCAACTAAGAGTCTTCACTGTAGACTCTCATGAAAGAATATTAAACATTAATTCAACTGAACAAGGGCAACAGCTCATTTGGAAGACAGTCAGAATCAACAAGAGGTTTAAAGTATTTTGTTCAAACTATAAAGACAAATTCATCTTGCTGGTCCTATTTCAGAATATCCTCTGGTATTTTTGTTATAGGGTTTTAAATAATTAATATGCTCACACATCACAGTAAATATAATTAGAACCATAGTGGGCAATCATAGTCTGTCTATACCCCACAGAGCCCTATCCACTATTATTCTTCCTCGGAAATTTGGTGGCAAACCACCAGAAAATGGCAATGTGATTTTGGGGTAGGAAATTAAGTTAATCCTGATAAGTGCTTAATTCATTTATTAGCATGTGCTAAAGCAACAGCATCAGCAACAATAACAACAACCAACTTTAAAACTGGAACAAAAAATAGATCCAAAATTCTGAATCATTGTTACAGGAATCATTGTTTTGGTACAATGTAAAACCATTGTTTTCCATGGTTTGTATATTTTCCACGGTTTGTTTTACATACAGTAGTCTGCTTATGTGGTTCGAAAAAACTCACAGAAATCAATGGGTGTTAAATCTTTACATCCTATTTCTTTCTTGTTATTGCATCCTCTGCAGTCTGATTCAGCCCAGCTGAATGAAGGGTCATATTGGTATAATATTAATATGCTAAAATTGGTAGGCCATTTCCTGTAAGTTGTTGATATCTGACATTTAAAAGAGAAGCAAATGAGGTTAATATTATGACTTTATTAACATAAGCTAATGACAGATGTGGGTTTTGTCTCTCTGTGCTGACCTTCAAGTGTGCTGCCATAGGCTAAGCCAGTGGCTAAGCTAGTGGCACCCACAAAGCTGATGTTAGCATGCCAAAAGTCTGCAATTACACCAGCAGCCCAAACCATGGCATCATAGCTGAAAGACCACATAGAGAGGGAAATACATTGTCTAGCATTGTCTCAAATCACTGTGTGAATAGGGCTTGACTGAGGTAATCATAATTTGACATATCTAAGGTGTTATTTTTTGTTGGCTTGTTTGTTCAACTCCAGAGTGACTGGGCGGCCCACAATACAAGGCAATATAAAACTAACAATCTACATAAAACAGTAAACAGATGGCGAATCCAGTCAACACATAAAACAAACATCACACAAGCAGCAGGGGCTCCACCCACCCTAGGCTAGATCCTGGAAGAAGAGCCAAGTCTTTAAGGTCCTCCAGAACACCATCAAAGTGGGAGCCACCCAGATTTACATAAGGTGATGTAAGTACCTAGTAATTAACTGTGCCCTGTGGCTTGGGTACTTGTAATTTATAGTTACAATTATGCATTTTATTCAGCATGTCTCCTGCTGCAAAGAAAATATTAGAACATGCCCATATGTCCATATTAACTTGATTTTTAGCTCTTTTGACCTGAAGAACTTCTATACCAAATAGTTTTAATAGGTACAACTGTATGTTATCTCCTAATATATTACGTATTTCCATCTTACCATCCTATCTATCACTGTGTTTCTATGCACTTTGTCTCATGTTATAATGTGAAGAACAAAAACCTCTGATAAATAATCATCTCCTCCTCCTCCTCCTCCTCCTCCTCCTCCATTTCTTTTGGTAGTCCAATCCTAGACATGTATTTAGAAGCAGGCCCCATTGTATTCAACACAACTTATACTCTTGGATATGCGATTAAGTCTGCAGCTTAAGTTAATTTTTTTTTTTTTTTACCCTACAAAATAGATGTTTAAAGACAAAAGGGGGTATTTTTGTTTTTCTCTCTGCAATACACTATATAATATCATGCAAATATAAGAGAACTTTGTGTGATGGAGAAACCTAAAACTATAACAGTAACATAAGGACCCAACAGGCATTGGCTCAGTATGATGGCTGAAGTCAATGAGTAATTAGTTCCAAGAAACCCTTGGTATTTAAACCAGTGAAAGCTTTCCAAACATTTCTGGTTGGCAATGCTATGTCACTTGTTATTTGTAGTGCTGATAAAATACCATTTCTATGAACAAATGAATTGTCAGTGTTGTCTTATAAATAAAGCAAACCCAGTTGTTGAGCTCACCTTTAAAGAAAGCAACATATATTGATCATCCACAGCATATGCATTTTTAAAGCCATTGCTTGAGTCTTATAAAAAAAAAAAAAGTGCTGAACTTGGTGTATTTGCTTTTCAGCATCATTCCGCCAATCTTGAATGCAAGGAACCCGCAATGAGCATGTAAATATCTGTGGGATCCCACTGAGCTTGTCTGAAAACTGCTATTCAACCCTGCAGTCACAATGGCAGTGGCTTCAGACAGATGGTCTCCATCCGAAGATGGGGGTGATTCCCAAGATAACAGCAACAAGGCAGTTGGAGGCAATTAGATTACTTGATCTGAGAAAAAAGAGCATATCTGAATATACTGTAGGCACCATCCTAGGTAACAGAAAAGAGACTTTACACATCTTTAAAAGGCATAGCAAGGCTGTACCATATGTGAAAATTTTGCCAAGTATGTAGGAATCATTCCTTCTCTAACTTGGCCAGAATTTGAATATCTTTTTTTTCCCACTCTTGCACCATGTATAGAATAATTGTTTCCATTCTGCAAATGCTCTTTTTAAAGACCCATTATGATATTTTTTTTTAATGCACACACATTAACATTACATTGTAAACCAAATTTTTTTCCCCATATGTTTTTGAAAACTTATTTTTTTTAAAGCTTATTCATTTCACTCCATCATAACAAGTGGCTGATAAATTGCAATTTCACTCTCCCATGTGGGTGTCTGATGTAAGTACTTGATAAGTTCTGTACAGGCTATTGTGCTTCCTTCTCCTAAAAAGCTTCTAATAATATGGTTTTAAGGGACAAACTATGAATTATATTAACAGCAAGACATACATATTAATCAGGGAAAAATCATGTGCATTTCATATTTTGCCCTATTATTCAAGGAAATAAAATGATAATTTTACATTGTCAGTGAATCTCAATTTATTGACAGCCTTTCCCATTGGAAATAAGATGTTTGCCATTTCCAGGAAAAGATAAGATGGTTAAATGTTCTTCAGCATGGACGTTTACTGTCAATAATGTAGGTTTAACTGTACTTCACATATTTTAAAAAAAAAAATCCATAGAGGCTTTATTTCAGTCTGCATGACTCCATATCCAAACCTTAACATGAAATAAAAGTATATTCTTACCCATTCTAAAAATTTTCCCTGCCCTTCTTTTTTCTCTCCCCAATACCAAAATATTAATTTACAAGACCCTTCTCTTTTGCACTTACTCTTGCATTTTTCAAAACACAGTGCTTAGTGATGTCTCTTACATTGCCCCATTTTGGAATGTGTTTTGGACAAGAGTTCAGAAGGAAGTCCTGCTCATACTCCTCTCTGCAAGTGGCTTTAAGAGACCAAGGCTGTGCTTTGGATCTAAAGGCAAAAAGATCCAAAATATACATTACATAGCACAGTTCCTCCTAATCAAGGAGAGAGAGGAATCTATCTATCTATCTATCTATCTATCTATCTATCTATCTATCTATCTATCTATCTATCTATCTATCTACCTATCTATCTACAAGATAAGGGTCCATTTAGGGAAATTTTGTGCAAATTGTATAAAGTTTTCCCAGAACATGACTTCATTGCTGATATCCCATTGTGGTCTACTTTGCTCCTGAGGCAATGACATACTTCACTCTTATTGATTCTCCCAAGGCACTCTCAAATGACTTTATTGATTTGTGAATGAAGAACTCTAGTTCTGTTAAGTTTCTTTGGGTGAAGACAATTTCAAGACCTCTTTTGGATACCAGGCCCATTGACAGCCAATTAATTTGTTGCATTTTAGGTACAGATGAATATGGAAGCAGCCCCACCATGGACAAACTCATTGTCGAGAGAAGTATTTGCTAAGTCTTCTCTGGGGTGGTCCCTAGGGTCCATGTATAATGATTTTCATGGTATTTTTGGGGCAGGTGATGAGTAGGATGCATGGATGGTAATAATTTCATGGTCATCAATTTTGGAATACCTATTCTTCCTGTTGTTGTAGGATATTTAGAATGTTATTAGTGCCTTGGCTAGGGAGGCTGAGCCACTATTTCAGCATGTTTGTCTTTATTTATCTTTCAGCTTTATTTAAGGCGGTTTTCTGGATAGCAGAAAGTCTAGCCTGGGAAGCAGGAAGGTCTAAAGGGCACCAATCTTGTGCCAAGAGGCATAGCAGAGACATCCCAGTCCTGCACAATTAAGGTATAACTGTGACTGTAGCATCACACAATGTATATGTACTTAAATGGCTTTAAAGCAGGCTATTAAAATACATGTATACTTCCAATGGGGATGCGGTGGCGCAGCAGCTTAATGACGCTGAAAGTTGCCGGCCAGAAATGGTCGACGCTTCAGCGGTTCGAGTCCAGCCTTCGCATTAAACAGGGTGAGCTCCTGTTTCCTCCCCAGTTCCTGTCAACCCAACAGTTCGAAAACTCACGTGAGTAGATAAATGGGTACTCTCACTCCAGTGGGAGGAAAAATGCTGGCGGCGCCTTGCAAAAAAAGGAGTCGGGAGCAGTTGCCGGTAAGTGCAAAAAAAACCGCACGTGCCCAAAAAAAGGGCGCGAAGCAACGGAAACCCCGCCTCCTGCGTTCACCAGCTGGGCTCTGCTCTAGGAAGGAGGCACTGGCAAGCCACTTCTGAAACAATTGCCTTGAAAACTGCAAGGACTCTTCCAAGCAGTCACTGCAGAGTCGGTAACGACTGAGCGCAGATTAAAAAAAAAAAAAAATACTTCCAATGAGGTATTATCCATACTAGCTAAATAGAATTTCTACATTTGTAATTGCTTTAGTGGACTCTGTGGATTTCAACTATGGAAATATGAGGTGCTAAATTCAGATGGACTTTCAGTCTAAAGCTCTTTGCATATTCTTACAGACAATAATTTGGGTTAATCTTTATATAAACCCAATACAAAGAATGTCCTTAGAGATCCTGTCCTCATCTACTGTTTTCCTTGATAGCAGGTTACCTGTTTGCTTCTTCCAGAAGACTTGATTAGAAATCAATAAGTTATTGGGAAGAACACAATTAGCACTCTTTCACTTCTAATAGCACTGTCTGTTAAGCTGCTTGTGTGTTAATCACTGTTGTGTTGCAAAGAGATTAAGGAACAAAGATAACCCTGGGCATTCTATCATCCTGTCTTATTAGTTTCTGTGACCTGTCATCTGTCATTGTTCTTGTCTATATCTCTATATCTGCATCTATGTGCATGAATCAGTCCTACAGAATAGTACTTTGTCCATTTTCTTATCCCTCTTGGAAAGAAACAAGTGTCTTTAAAGGAGTAGTCATTTGATTCTGATGCTATTTAAACTGCAGAGTCTTAAGGATACAAACACAAATTACTGTTATGTTTTTAAACAAATAATTGTAAAACTGTTTAAAATTCTGTATGGTTGTGTGTGTGTGTGTACACAAATATATATATATATATATACACACGCACACACACTTAAATGTACCTCCTAGTTGGTGGGATGTAGGCAATATATGTCGGCTTGCAAAATAATCTGTAGAGATCCTAGTTTGCATAGAATAACTTGAGCACTATTGGATAAAACTGAGATGTGGTTGCATTTGTGTCCTACTAACTAAAATGTGCCCAAACTGACTGTCTTACCATTAGCAGGTGTGATATCCTGATCTACAATTTTTTTATCTTATTAAAAAGCGTTATGTGAAAGCCTCAGTTGACCACAGTCATGATGGGCAGCCAACATCAAAATCTATGGGTCTACCTGGTTAGAACAATGGTAAATGGAAGATGGTGACATAGAATGAAAGAGGAGTAAATGCTAAACAGAATAAATACAAGGAAAGGAAAAAATAGGTTTATTGTGTGTCTCTAAAAGTAATGGGTAGGTTGTAACAGAGCTGGTGATCTTATGGAGTGGAGTAGATGAATACATGTAGAAAAATGTAGAAATTAATAATGAATGGAAGAGCTAAAATGCATAAAATATGAATTGGTCTCATCTAGATTGTTCTGTGTAGGTATAACAATAGGAATCAATAGGCTGATGATAGATGCATATTGCATTCCAATGAATGAAATGGAATGATAATGGAAGAACCATGGATGAGTTTGGGGAAAAAATGTTCAACATTCTGAATGAATGCAATCAAGAGGAAAAAGTAGTAGAAACAAGGAAGGTTTGCAAGGATACTGTAAAAAGATATGAAGGTATAGTATGTGGAGCTAGTATAGATTTAATACTTTTTTTTCCTTTTACTTATCTCATGAATGTAATGTCTTTGGCTTCCTACTTCTTACTTCCCTTCTCTATTTTCTGTAATGTAGCTTATCCCAAAATGAAGAATGTGATGGGTATGTATGTAAATATACATGATTTATTTCTCAGAAGATTTTTTTGTACAATAAATGTGAAGCTATTGCTATTTAACACCAGTGTCATTTATAGTCAAATAAAAAGAACAACAGTGAGATGGTGCTTAATTTGGCATATGATAAGAATAAAATGAGGTCAATAAGCTCAATAAGTCAACATGTTTCCCTTGCAATTAGGGAAATTGAGTTTTTTAATTTAGTATTTTTAAATATTATAAAATGCATTGTATAATATTTGAATAACATGTGGAAAGTTTTATTCTTAACTACTTCAATAATAATTCGAACTGTTTTTGATAATTGCTGTTTACTTTCACCTAATGTTGATGCTATTTTGTTTGTAAATTGTTGATTATGCTCCCAGTTCAGAGTTCCTCTTAAGTTAGGTTACAATTAATTCTGAAATGTTCATTATTGTTGCTTCCTTTGGTTTCTGCTCATCATTTTTGCTATATACGCATCTCCATTCATAATGATTTTAACTCTTTTAATGAGATGTTCAATGCTTGTATGTATTTTTATTATTAGTTGCCCTTGTGTCCTATGGCTTTGGAATGCTCAAAACTTTAAAAATACACTTTGATAAATTTGATTTTTGTGATGCTGATTTTTTCCCCCTCTGTTTGCAATGTTATGTAAAAAATCATGTTTGTTTTCAATGACTGCATCCACTTTCTCTTTTTCTATAGTCTAGCATATATTGTAGTTTTTTTTTTTTTTAATTCTTTGTTTCTTGGCAAAAATTAATATGATGTCAGCCTGCTAACTTTTCAATTATGTTTGTCATTGTTCTTCAAGTGCTGATCTTCTTGCTACCATACTCTTTTGGAGTTCTCTATGGAATACCTATTTGCATACAATTTTAATCTGTCAAATTAAAATGGTGATAATCATGATGGAAGGGTGCTATAATTCTACCCCCACAGCTACATGGAATGCCAGCAGTGGGAGTAGAAATTAGTCTTAACATACAAAATTTACATATAAGCTCTCTTCTGTTTGTAGTCTCTGTCAAATGAAGTGATAAACCTGTTAGCTATCACCTTATTTCCTTACCTGGTATTTTTTTTTCCTGTGTTTTATTTATTTGCTACTATTTTTTGTACATTGGTATAACTTAATAGTATCATATTTAAGTATGACAGTGATTCTTGATGTTGTTTATTAATAATAGTAATCAGAATTTAAATGATATAGCCTTCTTTTACTGGCTTTTACAGTATTTGTACTGAATTCATGTCCTTAGGATTGCACTGTTAGGAATTTTACAGGGAGAAAATAATTTCTTAAAGATCTACTAAATTCACATGCTCATCTGTTAACCATCAACCTCTTCCATCCTGAGAAATAAATCAGAAATTTTTGTAACCATTTAATCTCTCTGCCTCTCTAGTTGTGTTTTATTGAGGAACTTGTTGGTGACTGCAAATATAATCCTCAACATATGTTTATGCATCCTATTTAAATTGTATTGTTACTGAAGCTGCTGGGGAATTTCCTC
The DNA here is from genome assembly GCF_059951505.1 of Python bivittatus. Lineage (NCBI taxonomy): Eukaryota > Metazoa > Chordata > Lepidosauria > Squamata > Pythonidae > Python > Python bivittatus. The sequence continues at coordinate 17,851,050 of NW_028277035.1, forward strand.
TATTAGTATTGGCAAGCCACAGGAATGGTCAACTCAGAAAGTCACATAGTTTTCCTAGATGATAATACATAAAAAAACATATTGAATTTTAAAGATTTCATGACACCTTTAAAATGTTTCTTTATACATGACAATGTATAAAGCAGTGTATGGATACAGTGTGAGGCCAGAAAGGTATGGAGACATAATGAATGAAGCTGGTATAAATTAGATTTAATTGCATTACCTTTACACTTATTTTATGTCTTTATTTTGCTTAGTAGTTTTACCATTTTTTCTACTTTGAATTATGTTGCTTAACCCCAGAAGGGAGTGGCATAATAGGTATTCATAATTTATTAATGTTAATTTTAAAATTAATCTAATAATGGTGGAATCACAAATTGTACTAAAAGAATCTACTTTGGATGTTAATATGGTTTGCATGAGTATCATTAGATTACTTTTTTATAAGAAGTATTACATCTGAGCTTCCTACCAAGGAGAAAATAACACCCCCACCAATACTGGCAGGGCCAGCTACTGCATATAAACAGGGAGCAAACCCCACGCTCACTAGCACTGATGATGTTATCTAGTTGGGTAATGAAATGTCTGCAAGCAAACAACCAAGCTCAGAAAGCACCAAAGACTCCACAGTTCAACCCTGAGCTACAGATATACTTTTCTATTGGTACTGCATCTGAGTTCATAAATCTTTTAAAGGGAGGAGGGAGGGAGGAGGGAGGAAGCAGCAAAGGAATGTGAAGAAATTTGTTAATGGAATAAGCACTATCTTTAAAACTACATCTACCTGTATTCTGCTGATTGACAACATTAACAAAACCGAATTCACAAGCATTCTGAAATTTTTATGAATTCCAAGCTGTTAAAAAAAAAGAGAAGAATTTTATACATTCTTTAGCATTATATTTTTACTAAGCTATTCACTAAAAAAATGAATAAAATGAAGCTTTTCAACTCTGATATATAGCACTCATCACAGCATATTTTTGATTAAAGTATATGATTTTCTAAGCTCTCATTATTAAAATCCAGCTAAATTAAGAGAAGTTTATAGGAGAAGAGATTTTTACCATTGTGTTTCAGCATTGGTTTGGAAATCACACATCTAAAGAACTTTGTTACAATTTCAGAGACATTACAGACACAGAGGAACAATCCCTTCTAATCTATAGCTTTATATATCTGTTTCAATCCTCATCCAGTACAGAGTATAAAATAAAATAAGGACTATGATATTTGCCACATTCTCAAACCTGGGTCCCAATTTTTTTTTTTTTTTCCCCCTGATGATCAGGCGATCTTCCATGATTCTTTTCATAGCCTCTTCTTTTTACACAGCAAAACTCCCATAGTGGTGCAGTAGCATATTAAACTCTTATGCTTTTTTTTTTCTTTTTTTAATATTATCATTTTTTTTTTACTTCCTCTTATAGTCAGCATACCTAAGGCTTGAAGGAATCTGAGAATGTAAGTTAAAAAAAAAAAATCAGCTTCCCTCACCATTCTTGTAGGGTTCAATTTCTCTTAGCCTTCTTTGTACAACAATGGACCAATCAAAGTGACATGGTAAAGGAAAGTAACCAGGACTGAAAAGTGTGTTAATTTGTCTTCTGTCACTGCGGAGAGTAGAGTTGAAACTAATCCAGAGAGACAAAAAACGGCCTTCTGTGTGTGTGCTAAATGTGTAAAGTTGTCAGGAAAAAATTAGTTCAAACAAACTTGGCCTATTTCCAGGTTATAAATGTATTCCACTCATAACTGTACGGCCTTTTCATTTCTAAATGAAGAGCACATGTATTGTAATCTAAGAAACAGAGTTAATATGTCATTACTAGAACTGAAAAGATGTCAGAGAAAAGATAGAAGTTCTTTGTTTAAAACAAAAATCCACCAGACAAAATGTTGTACAGGAATGAACCATTGTTGCATGAACAGACATGAAATAGCTGTCCCAGAGTATGGACAGAACTTTGTATTCTTCTCTCTTTGCAATTTTAATCTCCTTCTCTTGCAAGCAGATTCGAGACAATTAGAAGCAAACTTAAGCCAGTTCTGAGCCGATCTCTGTTAGAGCTTCATACTGGGCACAGCAATTAATCTCTTTTTCTCTAGGGACAAACAGGCACTCAGAAGCTTAGCAGCAGAGGATTCAAGGGCGAGGTGCAGATAGGTAAGCTGCTTTTATTGTAGATATGAAATCATCTGTTATACAAAGATCAGCTACTGCAGTGCCTAGGAATCCAGCTATATTTATCTATTAGCTCTAGGATTTAAACCCTGCATCTCTTTCTCCTGTCCCTTATGTGGTAATAGACTTTTTGCCACTCATTCCTCCATTTTGGATGTTAAGATCACCTGCCTGGTGTTTTGATAACAGTTTTGTTTGATCTCAGGTTCTTTCCTTCCAGCAGTGCCAATTTCAGCCCTCCTTTTAGTTTCATATACTTATTTTACCACACCTTCTAGGCTGGCAATTTATGTAAGGAGGCTAAAACAAAATTAAAGCACAGCTTCAAATTAACACAAAAATAACTGCTACTATCATTTAACAGTTGAAAGACTGCCCCCTGAAAAATCTCTATACATAATTTTTAAATGCTAAAAAAGTTAAATTTAAATGCTGCTTCTGATGGATGTAAGAGAAGGCCAGAAAGATGAACATCTGACAATGGATCCATCTTTAGAAGGGCTGTTCCTGCAGAATTTAGCAACTGAACAACTGTGTAATAAGGAAATTAGTCCCTTAGATAAGGCCTAAGCCATTCAAGGCTTTATAGCCACTACAGGGCTGTGCTTAAAATATGACTATTAAGCACTTAGCATTTTAATATAGTCATTGTAACAACCCTTATACTTTACCTGGTTAGTAGCCTACTTACTGTATTTTGCTTAAGTGACAAGCTTCCAGACCTTCAAAGAGATCCCCACATAGATTCCATTATAGTAATCCAGAGAAATTTCATCATAGTGTAGATAAGTATCAGTAAATCCAGCTGGCAAAGAAAGGATACAGCTGTATACTCACCACAACTGCTACATGAAAATCCAGTGAGAGAAGAGGATAGAGGAGTGCAGTTCCATTCAGACAGCCTGTAAATTAGTTCCCAAATTAACTTCCCTTTTCCTATTTCCCTTCCTATTTACCAACAGCATCTACAACCCACCTAGATTTAATTTCAGTTGCTCTCCCAGATCTAGCCTATGATCAAATATAGGCAGTTTCAGGTACCAATTATTTTCTTGGAGTCGGGTAAAACTGTATGTCATGACTCCAGATAACCTCCCCCAGCAGTTTGTATAGATATTGAGCAGCATGGGGGACAAGACAAAATCCTAAGGTAGACCACAGGTCAACTGCACAGATTTTGAACAGTAGTTCCTCAGCCACCACTCCTGGATGTGACCTAACAAGAAGGGAAGGAGGAAGATATTTTCAGTGGATACCAAGCAGCAAGCAGACAGGCAGCCAGACGGTGAAGTTCAATTTCCTTTTCTCTCACCATCTCCCTGCACTGAATGCTTGTAGGTGGTCCTTTTTTAACACCTGCCTAGATTTTCTTATGATACTTTAGCTCATATATTTTTGCCATCTTATGATAATGGACTCTTTCATAACCTTGAGTTTACATTAGATAGTAGAGTGCATGTACTTTCCAAAGTGCAACACACCAGGGCAGACTAACACAAAATCTTTGCATTTGAAATGCATTCTGAAAGCTCAGTATTGGTCTAGCAGTCTTTTCATTTGCAACTTCAACAACATTAACAGCAGTTGCATGTGAAGCACATCTTTGAGCTCATCTGACTTATTTTACCTGATTTATTTTATATATGAGTCTTTCAGTCTTCAAAATAAAACACAGCATGACACACAGACAAGGCGCCACATCTAACCACATCAATTCTAACTTAACTGGTGTATAGGGAAGCATAACAGCTATGAGCAGTCTTTGATCTGGCCGTATGCTGGACTGCCGCTTTCTTGTCAATATTCCATTCCCATATCACACCATCCAGTCTACTCCTACAGCAACAGTCCTACTGTTGAACTAGCAAACAAGCAAGCAAGCAAATAAATAAATAAATAACCAATCACAAGTCATAAAGAACCTAGTTGGAGCACCTGGAACAGTCAAGATATGTGGAGTCCTTGGTGTTCTCTGAGCTTGGTTGTTTGCTTGTAGACGTTTCATTACCCAACTAGGTAACATCATCAGTGCTAGTGACTGTGGGGTTTGCTCCATGTTTATATACAGTATATACTGTTTATATACAGTAGCATTCTCTTCCGTTGGAACAGTCAAGATACTCAAAACACTGCTGCTTCTCTTCTGAAACTGAAACAACATTCTCAGAATACACATGATTTATTCTGAGCTCAGAACACTTGAAATGGTTGCTTTTAGGCTGAACTTGCTCTGAGGTCAAAACATTTTGCATCTCCCTACACTGAAGCAGATATCTATGCTTCTGCTGATTCATTCATTTAGAGAATCAAGCCAATACCATACTAGGTACTGACAGCAAAACTAGATTGGAAATCTGCTCCTCCCAAATTGTGCAGTGTTTTCATGTGATGTGAAGGTGATCTTGTTATACAAATAAGGCTGCTAAAATCTATGTGCAGAAATAAAACCTTGACAGGTTAATTAGAAGTCAGATCTCCCATCCCCACCCCCTCCATCAGAAGGAACACTGAGCATTCACCCTTTGTTAAAAAGCAAGGTCAAGATGGGGCAATTATTTTTTAAAGTGGGAATAGGAGCTTTGGTGAAATCATGTATCTTTGCAGGTCCTGATAATAACAAATGAACTAGCAATACCTGTTGTCTTTTTGTATTTTATCTGTATAGCCTACTTCTTTGGTTCCCCCCCCCCCCAAAATCATTTCTTTTTAACTACTATACAAAAATGCATTCAAATCTAACATTTATGGGCCCTGCAAAGTGTAGCCTAATTTTCTTTAATAGATAGGCTGTAATCAAAATCCATTTGTAATTAAAAGAGTAGCTAGGCTTTCCATTAAAAAAAAAAAATCTCTTCCAAACCAAAATCAAAAGGTTGCTATAGCAATTCATGGCACAAAGTGATTATTATACAATGAGGACCTTCCTTTAATTCTCTTACAAATACTTAACATCAGTGGATTATTGGAACAATGATTCTTAAAAATGCATTTTGGAAGATGGCTCTACAGGTGTTGCAACCCCAAAGTGACAGCTTTTTAGGGCAGCTAATGGCAAAAGGCAAATAGTGGCTCAAGAAGTACAGAAATAATGGGACATCATTTCAAGCAGAACATTTCAACAGAGGCTGTTCCTCTTTTATGCAAGGAACTCCAAGCTGGAGTATGATAATAAGGCTCTTTGAAGCTTTAATTTAGAGATCTGATTTGAAGGTGATTCCGTCAAATCTCTGTATTGAATTAGGTTTTCAAATTGGATGGTTCCAAATTAATCTGTCATGTTGGATGGCTTTTGTTTTCACAATGATTTGGTGTTTCAAACTGAAGTGGCCTTGTTCAGCAGTGCAACTCCAATCAATTTTCAGGTCACATCACCAATTTGAATTGAAGCATCTTGACTCTTTGGCTTCATATGCTGGGCTCAGTAATGTATTACAAATTTCTTGACACTTTGCAGCTTATCATGTCTTTAGCTTGACTTGCAGACACAGCTTGGCTAGATTAGAATCTTTCTTGCAGACAAGAATGAAGCCATCCAGAACAGTGGATTGCACACTGCCACGGAGAAGATGTAAATTATTTTTACTCGTTTATGAAGTGGTATCCATGGCAGGGGCAGAGTTGGCAAAATGATGGATAGAACATTGTGATACAAGCCATGCCTCTTTTGAACATGTTTTGACATTGCACATATGCATGTGCAAAAAGGTGAGGTTTGCATTGTAATGTTCCATCCACCATCTTGCCAAATTTGACTTTCATACCCTGTGGAAACTATTGCCTTAAGAGTGTAAACTTGAGGCTTCTCAAGTGTATGTATGGAGGGTGTGATGTCCTTAAACTGAGGTATTATGTAACAGCAATTTCTGGCCTGTAAATTGTTAGTTTTGGCCTTACCCACCTCAATCTTGATACTGACAATATGAATTGCACTGACAGATCAAAATCAACCCAGCACCCTTCTATGCTAAAATAACCATATTTTAAATTTTTAAAAGTTGTAATTAAAAATTTCCTCATACTGTAATAATTTTATTTATTTTATTTATTTATTTCTAAGGCTTCCTAAGGCTTATACTCCAAACAAAGCTGAAATGCCACTTCAGTCAAAAATGACTCTTAACACTTTATACTCATTATTAAAGGAACAGGTTTAAAACACAGTTTAAATTACAATTATAAAAATATTAATGTGACAACAATGAAAACACAATCATGGCCACCCTTATTTGTCTTGATACACCACTCCTGGTCCAGCTCAGTATTGATCCAGTCTCAAAGCTGCTCTGATGGGTCAGGCCTTGATTGCTTTCTGGAATAGCAGCAGGAATAGTCTGACCTTATTTCAAGGCTGTTCGTTGTTCTAAAAGAAGGTGTCCACCACAGAGAAAGCTTGTTAATAGGGTTCCTGATGGCAACATTCCCTAGGGTTGCCACCTGTAGCAAGCTTTCCCTACTGGATTTCATCAGATGGGCAAATTCCTATTGGATACTCAGATATCTTCTGGATACCCAGATCCTGAACCATAAAGGGCTTTAAAGGTGACAAGGAGCACCTTGAATTGCATCCCAAAGGCAACCAGGGCTACTCCCAAAATAGTATTGTAATATGGAGCAGAGAATGATGCACCCATTATTATCTGAGCCACTGCACTCTGGACCAAATGTAGCTTCTTAATGGTTTCAAAAGCTATCCCATTAAAGCAATTTTCAATACTCCAAACATGATTAAGTTTCTATTCCATACTTTTTGGGGAATATATTAAGGCAGAATTTCTGTCTGCCTTGTTTGATCTTCTTTCTCATAGATTCTCTAATGGACAGACTGATGCCTCACTTAAGAGATAAGGCTGAAATATCCATCTACTCCTTGTCTATTCTCCCAGCCATAGCTCCAATTCTTGCAACCTCCTGTCTTTCATATTTCTTCAGTTTACCCTCACACTTATTTCCTCTAGTATTCCTAAGTCCACCAGAGATGTAACTCCAGCAATAATTATTCACTTTCATTTCACTTTCACTACTTTCCCTTTTTCCTCCTTAATACTTTTCAGTGCCATCTTTTTTTAAAAAAAAAAAAATCAGTTCTTCTATTGCCAAAAAAAAATAAAAAATGTTATAATGTAGCCATTCAATGTTTTCAGCTATTGTTCTCCAGGACTAAAATCAATATTTCAGACATATATCTATATCTATATATATATCTATATCTATATCTATATCTATATCTATATCTATATCTATATCTATATCTATTTCTATATCTATATCTATATCTATCTATCTTTTATATATATATCTTTTAAATCTATCTATCTATCTTTTAAATATATATATATATATATATAAAGTTATATATGTAACATATATATATACACACACACACACACACACACACACAATATATATATATAAAAGTTATATTTTAAGAATTTAAGAAGAACTTTTCTGGATCAAATCAGCAGCCATTAGCCCAGAATTTTGTATCTTGCAGACGGATTCAAGAAGCATTCAGAAGCTCACAAATATGAACAAGTTTCAGAAGTAGATGGTAATTTTCCTATACAGTCGGTCCCTCCTGTTGCTAATGTTTACAGCATGCCACCTGTGATTCAAGAAGTAACAGTTATCAAATTTAGTGGATACTGATATCTAATCTTCCATAAAGGTGTCTAAATCACTTTTAAAACAAAGTAGCCACTTCTGGTGACAACAAATTCTACAGTTTAATTATACATTCTATAAAGATTCCTTTTGTTAGTCATATGGGCAGTATCTAAATTTGAAATATAAATAAATAAATATAAATAAAATAACATGAAACACAGAAGAAATTTATGTCTACTTATATTTTCCATGCCATGCACAATTTTATATATCTCTATTAGGACTCCCTTCACTTGTCTTTTCTCCAGGTAAACAGGCCAACATTTTTTTTTTTCATTGTTAGAAAATATACGTTTTATTCCCTTTCCAACTTTACATTATTTTATCAATTATCCTCTATTACTTTTAATAATTGTTATTATTAATAATTGTTTTTTCCAGCTCTGGTGACTAGAATTAATTTCAGTACTCCAAGTACAGCCTCACTATATATTTAGATTACTATATTGGATATATTAAGCATTCTAAGCAAAGAAATAATAGACAGACAGATAGACAGACAATAGATAGATATAGATAGATGCTGCAATATTGTTTTCATTGAGCTGTCACCCACAACCTGAAGATTCCATCTTAATCAATTACTGCCAGTTAATATCCCATTAATGTGTATGTAAAATCTAGGTCTTTGTGCCCTGGTGCATCACTTTGCATTTGCATTGTGTTGCATCTCTATGTTGACCCACTTTGACACTATTTGTTGGAAACTTTGGAAATTTTTAACAATCCTTTTGATTTTACTACCCTGGATAGTGTGGTATCATTCACAAACTGGCCCACCTCACTGCTCACCCCTAACTCCAGTTCACTCATAAGCAAAAAGTACTGGCCTCAGCACTGATCCCTAGGGGACTCCATGTTGAACAATTCTCCAATTTAAGGACTTCCATTTATTCCAACCCTTGGATTCTTATTTATCTAGTTTTCAGGCCATGAGAGCAACTCTTCTTTTGTTATACAGTTGTTAAGGGAGGAAAGAGGAAAAATATGTGTTGTGGGTTTTTTAGGGCATTTGGGCCAAGAATTAAAGAATGTAAGTTTATGACATTTGGCAATTATTCACCAGCCAAGATTTCAACACAGTGTTTTGTTTCCACTTGCAAAATTGTGCAAAACATTGTCAACTATTTTTGTTACATTTCTTCACTAAGGAAATGTAGCCACGAGCATAGCAATTCTTTTTTCCCTGCTCTGAGATAGATCTGAACTCAGTTCCAATGAATATATTCTTGATCATAAATAAAGTTTATTAAAATCAGCATCAATCCTGTTTGGCTAAGTTTTTCATGATGTAGCATCTACATTCCTAGATTTTCTAGGAAAATATTCCTAGAAAATAGACTGGAGCAAAGAGTAGCCTCTTCTCATAAATCTGTATCAAAATGATAAGCTCCTTCCAAGTTATAAAAATTATTTGCCTTCAGTCATTCAAATCTGTAAGAGGGGTCCTTCTTACTGCTATCTGCCCATGTTCAGTGAGACCATGCAACTCCATTTGTTTTAATATGTTTACTGAACTCCATGCCATTGGGGACCTTAATAATGACTTGGACATCCCTAATTAAAGTTAGTTAAATGTAGTTACATGTGTGCTGCTAACCTCGTGAGGAACTCAATAATTTTGTTGTGGGGGAGACAACCAATAAAACCTGTTTAGGTGATTTTCTACTCATCCAACAATGCACTGGGCAGGTAAATGGCAAATGTAGGTATCTTGGAACTGTTTGCCCTTTTGCAAAGTGTCATGCTTGTATATCAGTGCTGCAGTATTGTGATCAGGACTAGGGTAGCATAAATTCTTTCTGCAATGTAATTATTTATTCCAAAGGGCTAACAACACAAACAATCTTTTCTATGCTATCTTGGGGGGAAAAATGCTTTCCCTTAAGTAAATCTACCCCAGGGACTTGTGTGAATTTTCTTGGTATCTGGAAGACCTGATTGAATTAGCATATAACCATGCTGGCTTGAAATTCTGGGAGTTTCAGTCCCAATACATTTGGAGAGTTGAAAAAGGCTGCAGTACAGACACTATCAAGACATTCAGCGTGTGTATGTGCAACAAAGTTGTGTTTCATTCTCTCGCTTTCTTTTTCCCTTGGTATGATAAAGTGAAGACTCCCTTGAGTCAAGCTTGACTCTCGGTGACTACATGGAGTTTGCTCTAATTTGTGAAATGTCATTCCTGATTAATTAGAAGCCTCCACTAATATGAAAATATTCACTCATTCTGAGTGCTTCTGGAAATTTAGTTGAACAATGATGTCAAAAACATAATTGAAATATTTTATTAATACATTCTTAATTATTTGTAAGGAGGGTTGCATTCAGAGAATCTTTTTAACTGACAAAACTACCAGACAGGGCAAATTCTTCCCAAAACAAATAAACAAACACCCCTTCCTTTGGAAGACAATCATGTATTTATGAATAATGATCCTGTTTGAAGAAAATCATAAGTGAAGGAGCAATTATTACAAAGGAAACAAAATTGCAGTGATTGCTATTCATGGCTAAGTACTATTTGACCAGCTGTGGATATTGATGGCACTTTCACAAACAGAATAAATGTCAAACAAAACATGTACTCAAATTATTTCATTACTTTTTCCCTTTTGTATTGTAGCCTGGTCATTACAAAAACCAGTGTTCCTATAATCATCATAACATTGAATTCTAAATTAATAAGGTATATTTAAAAGAAAAGAGGAAAGTAGAGAAGAGAAATGGCAATTTTGGGGGATGGATGCCATAAGGCACTGAAGATGCAGGTAAAAAACAACAAAGAAATTATGAGAAACATTATTAGTAATGGATGTAGAAAAAGAGAAAAGGCCAAACTTCTAAAATATAGATGAATCAAGAGAATGACAACTGAAACTGGAGAAGAAATTTAATATATGGGGAAGAAGAAAAATGAAAAATTTAAGGCCTAAGTTAGCTTTTTTTAAGGTCCAAAGTAATAAAATGCTTACTTACAGTATAAGAAGCAATCAAATAGATATAGGCTGGAATTAGTAGCAGGGTTTAAAATACATTTCCATAGGTCAGAATTTGTGAGTCCGGTATGTGCTGAGCTGAAGGGTCACACCCAACATTCTTTTCGTGCTACCTAACCCCTTGTCCCATCAAACTTACCCTCACAACAGCTAAGTAAACAGCAGTGGGAAGGACTAATTTGTATCTGTAGCATCCTTCTGGCTTCATCATATCAAATACTGATGGTTCTGCACATGGTCTAAATGGTTATTGCCTCTACAATATATGAGTGTGGTAATTTCTGCCTAAAAGATTAAGATTGGAAAGTGCCCTGCTTCTTTGTTGTTGTTGTTGTAGTTGTTTTGTCTATTTCTCTATCTCTCTATCTCTAATTTATATTGCCACCCATCAAGCAGTGGAACTTTGGGCAGCAAATAGAAGATAAAAGCACAATCACAATCAAAAGCAATTTAAAAAGTCCCCTTTTCTCTACTTTGGGAAGACCGAGTGGTGGGAGGGCACCTATTATTAGTTAAAATAATTAAATAATAGCATTTGAATAGTGTGCACTATGGCTGGGCAATGCTTTAGATTTGAAGGCAAAAAGCTGTTTTGCAGCATGCAGAGGAACTCACACAGCATCTGTCTGCAACACCTTAAAGCAGCTGCATCTTTTCTCAGGATCACACATCTACCTTCTCCATCCTTTTCACCTTGACATCCAAATCATTGCATAGGACTGCTGGTCATGCAGATTACTTGCAAAAGTTTTAGCACAACAGATACACACACACACTGTATATATATACAGATAATTCCCCTCTCACCCCTATGGGTGGTATGTGTCTTCCTCAATCTTGGGTCCTCTACTAGAGGCCTGGGATTTGAGGGTTCTGCACAGTATCTGAGCTGTTCCTAGCACTGGACTCTTCTGGACAGAGAGCTCTGATGTTGTTCCTGGAATCTGCTGGAGCCAGTCTCCCAGCTTAGGAGTCACAGCCCTGAGTGCTCCTACCACCATTGGGACCACTTTGGCCTTTACTTTCCATGTCCTCTCTAGTTCTTCCTTCAGCCCTGGTAATTCTCATGCTCCTTCTTCCTGATGTTGCTGTCACTCGGCACTGATACATCTATCACCACTGCTGTCTTCTGGTCCTTGTCTAATACCACAATGTCTGGTTGATTGGCCAGTACCTGCTGTCTGTCTGGATCTGGAAGTCCCACAGGATCTTAGCCCTGTTATTCTCCACAATCTTCGGTGGAATCTCCCATCTGGACTAGCCCATACACTGTGCAGATATTCCTGTACACAGCACCAGCTACTTGGTTATGCTGTTCAGTATATGGTGTTCCTGATTGCAATCTTACACCCTGCGGCTATGTGTTGGACTGTCTCTGAGGCGTCTCTGCACAGTCTGCACCTTGGGTCCTGTCTAATGTGGTAGACCTGCTTCTATGGATCTGGTGCTTAGTTCCTGTTCTTGTGCTGCTATGATTAGTGCCTCAGTGCTGTCTTTTAGTCCAGCCCTTTCCAGCCACTGGTAAGATTTCCCAATGTCAGCTACCTCAGCTATCTGCCAATGGTACATCCCATGCAGGGGCTTGTCTTGCCATGGCACTTCCTCTGCTTAAACCTCCTGTCTTGTCTGCTGCTGTCTCAGGCATCATGTGTGTGTGTGTGTGTGTGTGTGTGTGTGCATGCATAAACACACATATCAATCAGTAAATGCATCACTTTATTATTTTCATTTTTGTTTGGCTTGCTATAATGTAGCTGTATTTCTTCATCTTGACCTAGCATTATGTTTTTTAGTGTCTAGGCCAAGCAAACGTACATGTTAGAGTTCTGCTTAAGAATTTGTGACATTATTTTTTTTCTATCAAATCTTATGTCATTCCATTTAGCATTGTCTGGAATATTTGTATGGTTATTTTTATAATTTTTGGGGATTGCTGGATCCTAATAGATTTATTTATATAGTTTGCTAGTATCACTCCACCCCCCCTTCTTTTATTATGTAGCTGAATAATTATTATTCTGGAAACCGAGAAGCATTGGATGTTTGAGGAGAAGGTGTTAGAGGACCTTATTTTCTGATATGGCTGCTAATTGAATTTTGACAATTTGTCTGGGAAAAATATGTATTTATTCATTAGATTTATATAGCCATTGAATTGGATCAAGGCAACTTACATTAAAAACTCAATAAAAACAATCAGAGTGCAAAAGGTATAAAAATTAAACAACACTTCGGTGAAACACATAAAAACAGTTTCATCCATGCCTCCTCAGTCATCCCTTGGGATCACAAAATATCTCTGCCTGTGGCTTATTCAAAAAGACAGGTTTTCAATGCCTTCCTAAAGCAGAGCAGGGATAGGTCCTAACATAAATTTGATGGGGTGGGATTTCAGAGGGCAGGATCAGCAACAGATCCTAGGCTAGGATCCCACAAATGACCTTATTTAGCTGAACACATGAGCAGCATGATCATCCTGTCAAATCTTATAGAATGGGCAAAGATAATTGCAGAAAGATAGTCCTGTAGATCACTATGTCTCAAGCTATGTAGGGATTAATGGACAATAACCAGCATTTTGAATTGCACCAGGCTACCAGTGCAGCTGCATAAACAGAGGTGGCTACATAACATCTCATGCAACAACTGTAACTTCTGAGTGGTCTTCAAAGGTTCATATAGACTTCAAAGGGAGGGGGGGAGACAGAGAGAGACAGAGAGAGAGAGAGAGAGAGAGAGATGATAGATAAAAACTAAGATTGACAAAATGAATGTCTAATGCTAAGATAGGGTTTAGACTAACATATGCCACCAGGATTTAATAAAGGTCACAAACAAAACTTATTTATTTTGGTATTTTGATTATTTATTATAAGTGTTCTTTCTTTATTGTTGTTCTGGTGGTAGCGGGGAGAAATCCTTTCCTTTTTAAAATGCAGAATTAGAAAAATAAAAGCAACTTGCATGATGAATAAAACTTTATCACTTTTTAAATGACTTGTTCTTTAACTGATTAATTATGTGCATGCTACTTTTTAAAAAGGGAATTTTTGAATTAGAGAAATATATTTAACAAAATTGCTTGTTTGGAAGGAAGCACAATATTCAGGACTATATTTTTAGATACCTTTCACATAGAAAATCAAAATTAATAAATGGTGCCCTTAACTCTCAGTCTAGCAGCTGAAAATGCTCATATCAATTTAAATTATTCTCCCTCAATTATAGCGCAATCTGTGTGATTTACCTGAGAGCTGGTTGTTGTTTACCTGATTGCTTTTCCCATCATAGAGTTTCCACCACTATATGAAAAAAAAATAAAAAAATCCAGCAATTCCCTCTCCCTGCTTTGTTAAGAAAAAAGAAGGGATTAAAAAAAAAAGCATGAATGTATTTTGCTAAGATATTCAACATATTTCATAGGCAGGAGGTATGTGAAATGCAGATTGGGAGGCAGGAGGTGTGGCAGCCAGTTTTCCCAAAGAAGGTATAAAACCTAGGAGAATTCTTGCTCAAGATGGCAGTGAAGATAGAGAAAAAGATGCTGATTTTTACAAGGGGCCAGGGGAGTTGACTTTCTCAGGGTTTATGAAGCAACAACCGTGCTTCATAACTGTTATGAAGCCGGCACTGTGCCATGGCAGGATTATGATTTAGCAGTAGATATAGACTGTAAGATTCAAGAAGAAAGAACATGCCATTCTATGCCAGTCGTAGGGAAGATGAATGAGAGGATATTCCTGCTCTCACATCTGTTTTCCCATAAGCAGGTGGCTCACTGAGGGAACAGATGGACCTTTGGCCAGATCCAGCAGGGCTTGTCTTATGCTCTTATAAATAGCTGTATTTCATTCATTGGATTCTTGTCAAAAGAATAAACTTGTCTTTCACACGAGGATCTGCATCCCTTTATGTTGTGTTCCTGATGTTCTTTCTTGTGAGGTTTTGCATTTTGTTTATTTCTTCATTTAATTCTAGCCTTTTTGTCTCCACTGTTTAAACAAAAAAGGCTGCTTACAAATCTATACATTATAAAGCATGATGCAAAAGGAAAGAGGTGGTAGAAGAAGAAAAATAAAGGTTTGACATTATTTGTTGAAGTTGTAGTTCTTAGCATAACCAGCTGGGATGCAGACATTTTAGGTAACATGATGGAATGGCTGCTGGCTAAAGATTGTTGATGGAGCTACAAAATGAGTGTGACTCTTTTTTCTTCTGTTCTTCGGCCTTTTGGAATAGCTGTTGGTAGGGGATAGTTGAAAAAGGACAAACACAGTTGATTTTTTTCTGCAGAGATGACAAAACTACCTTGCTCCTTCTGTCTCACTGGTATTTAGTTTTTATAATTGAATTAAATAGTAAACAACTTCCAGGGAAAATTGTGGAATGTAAATGGATCAATATCATACTTAACAGGCTATGCATTTTTCATACCAGAAAGCTATCCATACATAGATAGATAGATAGATAGATAGATAGATAGATAGATAGATAGATAGATAGATAGATAGACAGAGACAGACAGACAGACAGACAGACAGACAGACAGACATTGCTATAAAATGCTGTTCCTGGCAAGCATTTCTATACATAAGCATGCAGTGTGATGGGTTCAGCTATCCGATCCTTCATTGCCTGTATCAAAACCAGGACTATAAAAGCTGAACCATTATAATGCAGCAGTCCTTCCAGATATGTTCAATAAGAAGTTTTATCAACCCCAGCCAGCAAGCTGGAAATACCATGTGAGGGAAAGCTGTATTAGAGCATCTATCCTATGGAGATTGTAGTGATTTCCTATGCTTCTCAGAGTCTCCCAAGATTTCAGAAAAAAAAGAGGATAGAGCAGAGAGAAAAAGAGTTTACAATGATATCTTCAAAGGTGAACTCCCTGGTAAATTGCAAGTAATAAACAAATGCCTGTACATTCTGACTTTCTCCTTTCCAGCTTTGCTATGTTCACTGCATAGCCTGAAATTCACAGTGCTGAACAACAAGAAGAATCTTCATACACCAGAGCAATCAAAGTTTCTCAGCATCAAAGCAGAAAAGAATTTTCAGAAGAGTTTTCTTGACCAACATGAAACAAGACTTTGACACTGCAGTGCATTGACATCATTTCCTTTATTCCCCTGAGTTCACACTGCTCTTTCTTTAGTGGAGTCAGTAGAAACGTGATATCCTAAGGATATTAAGCATCCTACAACAGAAATATTAACAATATGCCCAACTATACTTTTCTAGAAAAGGAGAATAAATTGTATTATTTAATAGTGTGAGTTTCTCATTAAAACATCAGAGATATTGGACTTCTGGGGAAGAAATGGCAAACTGAAAACAGCTCCACTAAAAACAGAGCTGACAACCACAGAGGAATGAAGAGCCAGCAAGTAGACTTGCTCTTTGTAAGTGGATAAGAAGAGGATTTGAGATTGCCCACAAGTGCTCCATACAGTTGGTCCTTAAGAGGAGACTGCAAGACAGCAATCTCTGGTGGGTTTAGAGCTCTGGGAGATGAGGGAATAGCCATGCTCAAACCATGGTTGGCGCCTTCAAAAGGATGCTGGGTTTGCATACTTCCTTTTCTAATCACTTTTGGAAATTGCTTGTTAACTGCTTTTCAGCTTTTAGGAATGTTTGGATTGACATGTTTTAACAGCACCAGGAGAGTCTTCTTCAATCCTAAGTGAAAGAAGTTTTAAATACAAGTTTAAGGACTTGTAAATTATTTTGGAATAAACAGCAAAAGGGTGATTAGAACTTTGATTTTGGAAAGTTACAAACAGACTAAGGGTCCAGATAGATTTGAAATAAGATATTGGAATTAATTATAAGACTCCTTCCCATGGGAAAATGCTTTTGTTTTGAATTCTCTTTAAAAAAAAAAATGATAGGATGGGACTTTGAAGGTTGAACACTAGAGGGAACCAGAAGGAACTAAAGATTACAATTAAAGGAGAAGAACACTTAAGTTTGACTTATTAATGCAGAATGGAGCAAACTACTTTAACATTGAAAGATATTTCAATCTGGTGACTGAAATTAAAAAGTGTGCCAATGGTGCCATCATTACAAAGGGAGAATGATCAGTGTTTTTGAAAAACCATACTGCTGAAAAGTAAGATTCCCCCTGATTACAAGCTGGCATTCACTGGTTTTAAATATGCAATAGTTGAAAGGAGGGAACCCAGAAGAATACAAAAGAACAAACAGGGTGCAAAACATTGCTAGATTAACTAGAGTGCTATTCCTGTTCTTTCCCTTTCCTCAGCTAAACTTTGGCTTTACACTTTCAGTGGTTTTGAGCAATTCATTGATTGAGGAGAGTATCTGATGAGCAACCTGGTCCTATTAGGCTACTTTGGTTAGGTTGCTTAGGATTTGACTAGTTAGTCAGATCCTAAGCTTGGAAAGATGGAAAATCTCCATTTTTCCAGAGTTACCTACCCAAAAACTTGTGGAAAGCTCTACTTTGGGAAAGGTTTCCCTGGCAAAATATCCGTTATTGGCAGGCAAATGATTCTCCATGGCTTTTATACACAGGATCAGTGATTAAAAATAAAATGAACAATGGCAAATATTATACTAGCAAGGGGTCCAATATGTGAGATCAACTATAAAATTCTGACATTGGGTTCACAATGAAAATCACTGCATGAACTGCCTGTTCTGCTATACACCTCCAAGAGATAGCATTTTTTCCGGCAGAAGACAACACATGTATTCAACTAACAGTAGCGACAGCTGGCCTTTGCCAATAAAGGACTTACTTGTTAACTATTCCTTTGTGGTATTTGGTCTCAAACCTACTACTGTTGAATCTGTAGCTCTGATATCACTGTCCATTGTCCTTTAAACAATTTACAAGTACTGATCTGGAGATACTCCTCAAGTGAAGATGTCTTGCTTAAATTAACAGAGAATCAATGACATCCTCAGGGAGGCTCCAAGTCAAAATAGCAGCTGCACATGCATGATCAAAGCTCTACCCCTTTGTATGTGCATGTGATGTTGACATACATATGGAAGGGGGGCTTCAATCACACAACCATGACAAGGACAACCTCATGGATGTCCCTGCAAAAGCAATCCTACAGAGAAAGGGAGAGGGATTGCTTACTGTGATGCCCTTTTGTTTTAGGCTGGCATATTTCAAGGTGGAAAGATCATCTTAATCTCATTCTAATGAAATAAATTATACAGATTTCAGGAGTGGCACATTCTGGAGATTTTCAAAAGCAAAAGAAGCATTATAACCTATAGATCAGGTGAATTCTAGAGTGTTCTTGGCAGTTTTCAGTGCTACAGTTTGGAATACTCAGTTAATGAACTCATGCTTCAGATGCATTTTTACATAAAAATGGCAAAGTTGTCAGCATTCTCCAAAGAAAGTCTTTCTGTAAGGTATTTGTAAACAGAGAGGATTAACACACACACACACTCCAATGAAATACAAAGTTCATGATTGATAGGAAAGAGGACTTCTGGGGGAGATATGGCAAACTGAAGAAGTGTCTACAAAAGTGGAGCCGGTAAGTAGACCGGTTCCTTGGAATCTGTACAGATAAGGCGAGGACAGGAAATTACCCACATGCACCCGAGACAGCTGCTCCTCGCAAGGAGACTATAGGATAATGGTTTTCCATGGGTTTGAGCACTGAGAGACAAAGGGATTAGCCATCTTGCTCACAGCCATGGTGGAGCCTTTTAAAGGACACTACATTTGCAAACCTCACTTTCTAATCACTTTCAGAAATTGCCTGTAAACCATCTTAAAGTTATTAAAGGCCTTCAGAACAACAAATCTGAAAAGTCATCACGTGAGTTTTATCTTACCTAATTATAAGCTTAAGAACTTAAAGAATTTGAAATAAACAGCAAAAGGCTAAATAAGATTTTGATCAGATTAAAGGTCCAGATAACATTTTCCAGGTCATTCTCTTGTTTTATCATTTGTATTTCCCTTTTAATTGTTAAAACTTGAGCCACTTTCTTTTGTATATCCAGTAAAGCTTCCTTTTCCAAATCATTCTTTTGGCCTGTCATTTGTAGTTCTACTTTGAGTTCTTTCTCTGTATTGTCAGATAAAATTTGTTTCACATTTGTCATTCTTTCATTAACTTATTTTGGACATAGTCTATAGATAGGAGCAGACATCATTACTGACAGTGTTAATATTATAGTTACTAATTTCTGGCTCCATTCTTCAAAAATCTCCTTTAATGTTTCCAATGTTATAACATTGTGTGTCATTTTGTAAGTCCCACTATTAGCTGACATCAAGAACAGGCTTGCATCCCCCCCCCCTTTTCTGCTTAGAAGAGAGTGACCTGGAAAATGTTTTCTTATCAGATCTACAAAAGAGGCTTGTTAAAATTTTGAAGAAATCTATGTGATGGGATAAAGAAGAATTGAGGAGAAAACAAATTCTATGACAACATTTGAATGAATTAAATATTAAAACTGTTACAAGTAAAAGGAAGGAATATAAAGTTGGTTTGTTTGATCAAGGTTAAAATAAGACTTTTTTAAAAATTATTTTTGCAAAGTTCTGACAACCCTTTATGGACTTTTTCCTGACACCAGAATTGAAAAGTTGATACGTTATGGATTTGCTCATAGATAAGGGATAGAATGTGGGATGAAGAGACATCTGTTTAACCATATAGGGGGTGAAGAGTTATTACATTTGTTTATACTTATGATGAAAGTTGGAAGTCACTTCTTTATATATTTCTTTTCTTTTTCTTTATTATATTCTGTCACTTTTTTTTCTTTCTTTCTTTTTCTTTTTTCCTGCACTTGTTTATTCTTTTTTTTCTTCGCTCCTCTTTCTCTAAGTTTAATTTATTTAGTTTTTACTATTGTAATAAAAATTCTTCATAAAAATTATATTTAAAAAAAATGATTGATAAGAAAGATTCATTGTATTCCAATTTATTTTTATACTCACTGGAGAAAAGATGAATTAAGGCAAAAAAAAATATTTTCTGGTTCTTCTTTTTATTATACAACATCATAAATACATCTGTAATGGATCTGTTGCTAATGTGTTCTATTATTTGCAAATTAGATATAATATGATCTATTCATTAAACAAACAAGTGAAATGGATATCAGCTATTAGTAAATGTATATACCAGCAATTTCTGGAAAAAAAATCAGGTCTTTTTCTGTTCTAGTCTTTGTTTTACTTGTGTTTCATTTTAGATTTCAATTTGATGTGAGAACTGAAAATAAGAAATTAATCATGTAACAGAATATAGAAATGAATAAGTTACTTAAGTGTGAAGAAATACATGTAAGATCCAGATGTGCCACTGAATCTCTTTTAGCTAAAATCCTTGATAACTGGTGTCAGTTCAGATCAGAGAGCAGAGAGAAGTGCTAAATTTGGTTTTTCTCCATTGAGCCACACTGACGCTCTAGAAAATAGGAGTTCCCCTACATTCAATGACACAAATGACAAATAAAAATTTGAGAAGATGTGATGTGTGAAATAAATAAATAACTTGCCAACCCTGATTAATTGGCAAGAATTATGGAATGAATAATAATTGATCAGATATAAGCAGATAACTCTACCCTAGAATTTAGCATTCCAGAAATGAACCTTCTGTAGAGGTAGCAAAAACCAATCCCTGTCTTGATTCTTAATGGGATAAGGGAGGACAGAGGGAAACTAGCAAGCTTTCAAGATTCTGTTATTATACTCTACCACAATAAAGCAGAGTTCCAAAAGTCTTTGTGGTGTCTGTTTCCTCACCTTGCCTACCTGAAAGAGCTGATAACTTTTCACATATTCCTTTCTCTTCTCCTCTGATGTAACTGTAAAGAAAGGTTGGGTGCTTCCACTTTGGGATGTATGGAGTCCTTGGTGTTTGTTTGTTTGCAGATGTTTCGTTACCCAACTAGATAGCATCATCAGTGCTAGTGAGCCTGGGGTTTGCTCCCTGTTTATATACAGTAGCTTGCCCTGCCAGTGTGGTTTTCTCCTTGGTAATTCTTCGGTTGATCTGCTTGATTGTTTGTCTGGTGTTAATCCCTGCTTACAGGAGGAATTAACACCAGAAGCATAACCACGTATAAGAAAGGGGGAAGAGATAGGGCACTATATCTGAACAGAAGAAGTGTATGGATTTCAGATTTAAATGGAAATGTGTGTAAATTATTAGAAATTATATACATTTGGAAGACAAAATTGGCCAATTTGCTCATTCTTTTTTTTAATTAATTTTTATTGAAGAATTGTTTTACAGAATAAAAACATTTAAAAGAAAAAGAAGGAAAGTAAAAGTAAAATGGTGAGAAAAGAATAAAGAAAGGAGAAAGAAAGGAGAGAAATAGGAAAAAAAAGAGAAAAAGAAAAGACAAAATATAAAGAAATTATTTCTGATCTTCTTTACAGCAGTTATAAATGCATTCAGATTTTACTCTCTCTCTAAGGTTACATGATTTACTCCCTTGTTCCCATACCCTATCCTTTCTAATCGTTAAACCCATACATCATAAGTATATATATATATTTTTCTGTTTTCAGCAAAAAGTCCATAAAGGGTTTCCAGTCACTAACAAATGAGGTTATTGTCTTTTCTCTAATTAAACAGGTCAATTTTGCCATCTCTGAAAATTCTGTCATCTTCACCAACCATTTCTCCACTGTAGGTATTTCAGGCTCTTTCCATCTTTGTGCATATGACAATCTTGCTGCAGTTACCATGTACAAAAACAGTAGTCCATAAGTCTTTTCTAGCTGTTTGTCCCCTAGTCTCAGAAAAGTAAAGCTCTGGTTTCAGTTGAATATTGGTCTTTAAAATTCTTTGTATTACTGTGTGTATTTGAACCCAGAATTTTCTGGCT
Organism: Python bivittatus; assembly: GCF_059951505.1. Lineage (NCBI taxonomy): Eukaryota > Metazoa > Chordata > Lepidosauria > Squamata > Pythonidae > Python > Python bivittatus. The sequence goes on from NW_028277035.1 coordinate 17,872,767, forward strand.
TTTTTTACAAGTCTACCAGGCATGATAAAATGACCCTTCCTGTTTTCCACATTTTCAACATAGATTTGAAGTACCTTTGTACATTCTAGATAATTTTTTCTGAAGTCATGTACCAATGGTACATCATTTTATAGAAATTATCTTTTAAGTTATAACATAATGTAAAATTCAGTCCTTTCAGCCACATATTGTCCCATTGTTCCATCAGTATATTAACTTGCTCATTCTTAAATACAGGGGCTAGTAAGAAAAAAAATGTTGAAGTTTAATAAAAAAAATGTTAACTAGTAGAGATAAAATGGGATTCATGTATATGCACTCTACTTTGTAGCAATAGAGCAGTGGTTCTTAAACTGGGAATAATTTCGGTATATCCTGGGAGTAATGGAGCAATTTGTAATTGCTTATTTGTGAGTCAAAAATCCAGTTTGGAACTGCTGCTGCCAAGAAGCTTGTGTAAAACAATAGACTCTGGGGTTTTTTTGTGGGTGTAATGACATTATTTGAGACTGAGGAAAGGGGTAATTGGGTCAAACAGTTTAAGAACCACTGCAATAGAGTCTAATTAATACTGTCAGGGAGACTAAATCTTTCTGCATCCACAGTATGTTCCTGCCATGCAGGAGGGTCTGTGCTAGGCTGCTATCCACACATTTGGCATTCCAGAGACGATGTTTGGTAGTTCTCCCAGCTGAAATTCCAGCTCTGCTCAATATCATCCCCCATGTGAAAAGCCTTCTCCAAATCACATGCATAAATGTTCTGATTACTCATTGTGAGCCCTTCAAGGTGGACCAAATCAAGGAACAGACAACACAAGAACCATTGGAACTCTATTTTATTAATATAGGCTACAGTAACAGAATCTTGAAAGTGTTTCTTCTTCTTTCCATCTTATCAGAGACAGTTTCAGGCCTTTGCATTTTCTAGCTGGAAAAATCAACCATTTAATATTTCAAGCACTAGATAGCAACAGAGGGAGTTTTTTTGGAACTCCTTCCTGCTTGCTCAGCCTATTAGGTCAATGAGTCAAGTGTACAAAGAGATGCACACACACATACATACAGCAACTCAAATAATCTGAAGCACCATACTCAATGTAAGGTCCATGTGCTCTGTACATAGACTGGATTTCTCAATCAACCCATTTACAAGGGTTCCAAAAAGTAACTGCAGGCACCAGGGTCCACTCTCCATCTGAGCCAAAAGAGGACTGAGGGACAAGTAAAGAGGTCATGGACCAGACTGAAGGAGGGAGTTCCACAGGAAACTGGCAGAATGAACTGGAGCCACAAGATTGTGAAAATGGTTAGTGGGCCATCTTTGCACTGGGGCAAGGGGACTGACTGTGTGGATTTACTAAGCCTTCCTTAGCTAAGCATTTTGAGTTAAGCTAGCCTCCTGGTGAGGTCAACACCACATCCATGTAGTTGTCTTCATGATAATTTGGAAGTGGCTTGTCATTGCTTTCTTCTAGAATGTTTTTCAACTTCCCAGGCAAGCCTTAAACCTGGGGTTCCCTGTTGTCCCCCATTTAAGTACTAGCAAGGCCCAACTCATACAAGCTACCATCTTGCAAACCATGTCACATGACCAGGACTAGTATGGATTGCAGCCTTCTCAAAAAACACATTGGGCATTCAATGACAGCTGCTGTTAAACTAACTGGAGGCAAATAAGCAACTTATCTGCCAAACTGAATTCAATTCATGGATGTTTTCAGACAGCTGTAAATATACATGAAAATGTTACCTGCTTTCCCCCTCCACTTTTTAATATCAAAGAAATGTTCTTTAAATCTTTGCAAAGTGTATCATGTTTGTGAGCAATACAACTTGTGCCCCTCTCATATTCTAATAGCATGATCATACCTTGGGGTGTTTGTTTGCAGGCTTCTTCTGATCATGGTTAGGCAGCAGGCTTATGCTGCAGGCTTTATAATGTGAGTAGCCTGTTAATGCTACTCCCTGGCATAATGTATAGTTATATTAACAATAAGCACGAGGAACTAAAAGTGACCACCTGTACTTTACCTGTTTAGAACTGCTGTATAGTATCTATTTCCTCATTTTCAAGGGTATTAAATATTTATCACAAACATTTAAAGAAGAAAAATGCATTGACTTTTCTGAAAGCAATTTGTTAATTAACATCAAAGGGATAAAATTTGACTTGCATTGCTTGGTGAGTGGCATTCTTCCATAGTCCTGGTTGCTATAGTGATGAAGGAAACTCGTTTGTTCCGGGTCATTCCTAAATTTGCACATGAAAGCATTAGAGATTGCTGCTGTCTAATCAAGTTATATGGAAAAGTTTAAAGGGAGGTACAGTGTTTTACAGCCATCAACCCTTAACAGAATAAAATACAATTGCTGAAAAAAGGGATTATCTCCTCCTTTTAGAAACATAGCAGGAAAGTTCAAATGCTTGGAAGGATTTTCTTTTTTTTTTTTTTTACTACATATTTGGATTTTGATGATTCTTTAGAAGCAAAAAAATGATGAATAAAAAATCAATGTACATTGATTCAATGTACATACTACCAAACCTTATGCCTAAATAATATGATTTTGTTTTCTAAATTATTTTTCCTCCTATTTGTCTAATCAACTTAAAGGCCTTGAAAATGAGAAGAAGAAAAAAACCCAGACTTATTTAAAAAAAAATCAGTACTGTTTCAATTAGGGGACTCATAAGTTAAGGATTTTGTGATTAAAGGCTAATTCTAGTATTATTTATTATTTTTCATTCACTGAAGCCTCTTTTCATATCCTGTTCCCAAGTCAATTGTCATGAAAGTGATCAAGATTACAGATCTTGGCTGGTATGATTTGTAGGTGTCTATTTCAATTATCCATCACACCTATCTATACTGAAAGTTGATCTATAAAAAGGAATATCTGAGTACATTGCAAAATTTAGAGGCAACTCATGTATGTATGTATGTGTGTGTGTATGTATACAGTATGTATGTATATGTATATATATGTATATATGTATATATGTGTGTGTGTATATATATATATATAACTATAATCCTCCCTTTTTCTTACCAACAAATCCCACCCCTTTTCTTACCACCATTTTTAGGTATTATAATCATGAAAATCTCAACTTTTCTGGGAAGAAATATCTTCTTGTCTTATGACAAAATGCAATTCTATGAATCAACCTAAGTAATTTCAATCCTTGTTTTCCATTATAAAGCCTTAGCTATTATTTTACACCACATTAATAAAAATAGAACCCCTGTGACCACCCATTGTTTGCTGTTATGATGCAAGGATCTGGTGGAAACAAGGATGGTTTGCAAGGGTAGAAAAGTATTGAATGCTGTTAATATAGACTAGATTCAGTTAGATTTCCTTTTTCTTTTCTCTGACATGCTCCCTTTAATTTCTTTTGCCCACTACTTCTCATTCTTCCCCCCCCCCCCCCGAGAACTATGGGACACACATAACAGTGAAGAGTCATGGCTGGTCTCCATTTTGTGCTGTCTTCATAGAAAATAAATAGAAGCTGGAGTCTCTATTTCTGCTTCTATCCTTCCCCAGTGTTTGATGCTGAACGCTGGGGAACATTGAATACATCTCATGATCTCGCAAATTCTCTTTTGAAGATGTTTTTTGGAAGGTGTAGAACACTTTACCAACCCATTGTCTTAGCAACTAGGACAGTCATTGTATAAGATCTCTATGATATGTAGATCCTGTTGATAATTCCATTTTATGCTAAGTGAGTGATTGGCAGGATTTAATGTTATGTTTGTGTTTTTCATGATTTAGTAACTGTTTATGTAGACCTGGCACTCAGATCAGTTTTCAGTTCTGTGAGCAAAACTAAATCATTCTTCTAAAGTGTTTTTCCCCTATATCTTTAAAACAATACTGAGCAAAGAATAAAGTACCGCCTACAGTGTGCTTGCTTATATAGTCTACCCAAAGCACTGAAAGGAAGCTGTTTCAAAGAAAGGACTTGCATTACTTTTGAAATCACCAGGAAGAATTTTGACCACTCTCTCAGTCTCAGTGGGCACATTTGGTTCATCAAAAGTAGTAAAAAAATCTTTGCTTGCAAGGATGGGTATACATTATCTGGAATTTAATTCATATCCTTTTCGCTAGTGCTACTATAGGAAGCTTGAAAAAGGCATAAATATAAGATGAGGAGGAAGTGAAAGACGCTAATTCTTCATTTTGCCTATGCAGAAGAAGATTGTATTAAGAGAGGACAGTTGAGATCCTGCAGTTATTAGAGAGTTAGGTTTCTGTGAAGATGTAGTAAGTAGTTCACAGAGGACAGGTTCTAAGGAAAAGAGTCCACTTAGTACAGAAATTTGTGTTTGGATCTAAAGTGTACAGATATCCAGTGGTGGAAATATCTACTTTTGCCAGAGGGGAAAAAATATAGTGTGGAATAATACAGACCAGATAAAGATATTTCATGCCTTAGATTCATTTCAGAAGGGGAAGGGGGGGGGGGGGCGGCAAAGAGAGAGAGAAAAAATCAGTGCCTAAAAAAACTATATAGCACATACCAGCCTAATTGTAAACCTTCTAATCTTGATCAAATGCTTGACTTGCTGAGGACTTAATACACAATCAGAGTGAACACACAGATCCCTTCCCATGCAGAGCTCCTATGCATTCTGGAGCTGCCCACGTATATCAGAATCAACAAGCTATTAATACTGTACGAACGTAGTACCTTGTGAAAAATGCTGCATCACAAGTTAGAAGTCAGAATGCTTGGTGAAAGACAATCAGAGTGCTGGGAATACTTGTTTCTGCTCCAAATTGCTTAAAATAATCCCACTAATGTACTTCACTTCTATCTCATGTAAACTGTGATTCCTAAGAGAGCTCAGTTTAATTTTGCTTGGAAAAATCTTGTAAAGTCAGAACTCTGACTTATGACAAATTACAGTGAATAGTTTTATGTCATCATCTCAGATCACTAGTAATGATCTTGCCTCTCAAGACAGAAGCACCTGTGTTCTGTCATATAAAGATGAGCATTTTGTAAATCATACGCATGCTAACTCATATTTTATTATTACAATATTACTGTTTCACACTGTAGCGGCATTTAACAAGACTCTGTCTGAAAGCTTATATATCACAGAACCATTACTTCATTATGCATTCCTCTTGCTTCATTCATTCTATCAGATTCTCCATCCTCCTTCTGCTCCCATAAATGAAAATGTCTGACACTTCATTCAAGTTGAAATGTTTTGAATGTTATGATTCAAATCATGAAATATGTAGTCCATATGCTATATGATGGCAGCTGAACTTAACACAATGGTAAAACCTGTTGTTTTGAGGAGAGAAGAGAATTCTTTCATACATATTTTTATTATCACATTTTGTCCCCCCCCGCCATTCCATCCTCCTTACATGGTACTACTGTTCAAGTAAACTTTAAGGATAATTGCTAGTCTAATTACAATTCAAAGTGATGGTCAAGGTCTGGGTCAATAAAGCTGGGTTTTATAAGTGAAAGCCAGTTTGGTGTAGTGGTTAAGGCACCAGGCTAGAAACTGGGAGACTGGGAGTTCTAATCCCACATTAGGCACAAAGCCAGCTGGGTGACCTTGAGCCAGTCACTCTCTCTCAGCCCCCAGAAGCAGGTAATAGCAAACCACTTCTGAAAATCTTTGCCAAGAAAACTGCAGGGACTAGTCCAGGCACTCACTTGGAGTCAGGACTGACTGTACACACACACCCACGCACACACACCCACATACACATACACTTATAGGGGAAGTTTAAAATGTATTGTTAAAATCTAGTTAAATCCATAGAGTGAAATAAAATGGTGTAAGAAGATGCTGGAAATTACTGTACCAATCCTGCCCACATTTAGGATAATCATATGAATGAACTGTCTGCTGGCAAGATCACCTAGAAGGAAGCTGGTAAGGATGTGCTTATGGTCAGCCACCTACTTTTCATCAGTAATGAATTGCTGATCCAGTGATGGTAGACAGACAAAACTGGTTTGAACTCAGAAGGTGCGGGAATTAAATTGAACTAGACACTGTAGAGAAGGATTCAGGAAATAAGCATGGCTACTGAGCAGTTTGAAGCTTCAGGAACACATCAGAAAGAAATTGCTCCATTCCTCTATTAGATTTTACAGCTTTCAGGCTTTGCCTGAAAAGGGGCTGAAGGAAACAGCTGGAAGGGTCAGGTAGAAGAAAAGTGAAGGAAGGAATGAAGCAATCAACCTGGACAGAGAGGCCAAATAGGCCTTTAGAGATGTTAAACTCCTGTATATGTTTGTGAGTTATGTAAAAGGATATTTGGAATGCTTACGAAATAACTAGGAGATGAATGAATCATTAACTAGTTTAAGAGGCATAGCCATGAATATCGTCCTGTACATGAATGAGGACTTTTTCAACACTTCCCTCTAAAAGACCCTGGTGTTTATAGGCAAATACCTTTTGCAGAAACAATGCAATATTTTCAAACTGTAGCTATTTCTGGCTCATCTCAGGGGAATTACACAAGAGGCTCGACAACATTTGCATCCCTGCGGAGAGAGCCAGAGGAATCACATAGGGCTATTTAGTCTACGTTCCTTAAAAAAAATTCTTTGAGACCCATGGCTCTGGAATTTAGGAGTATGTTGTTTCTTAATTACCAAAAAAAAAAAAAAATGCTGTCAGCTACAAAAACATTTAGCTGCTACCACCAAATAAAGCTTATTTATCAAGCCAAAAACTTGGTTTCTAAGTGAAAACTTTAGAACTCACACAACCACTAAACCTACAGTATATACACAAGGTGAACACGAATAAGATCTAGATGTGTAGTTATTAAATACCCTTAATTATAGTTCCTAAGACACCTTCCCTCAGACCATATTTCCTGAACTGTTATTTCAGTCAATCCCTTATAAGCAGTACCACATACAGGTAAGTTTTTCTTGAATTGCAGCTTCTCTTGTTGTTTGGTGAGTTGATTCAAGGACAATAAGTTCAAATTTGTGTTTGAAGTCTTCTAGAACTGGGGTTCATCAGAACATCACAGCAAGGCTTACCACTACCTTCATCTCTCAGTCTTGGATTTTTAATCTTTTACCTGTCTCCTAAACTTCAGGTTTTAGTACTGTGTAAACCAAGTGACCTTTTCTTATTCAACTGTTTAAAAGTTTAACTTATCACCTCTCAGCAATTATACATATAAATGAGGCAGGCAGAACTGACAAGTGCAAAACACAAGGAAAGGGAGCTTCTAGCCTACTTTACATTATAACTTCACAGAGGTTAGTCCAAGCATAAATTATATAATACATATTAATAGTGATTATATACTATAGACTGATAGTACTACACACACACACACGCACAGAGAGAGAGAGAGAGAGACAGATGCATACATATGTATAGGCACACCGAGTATACATTACATAAGATTAAAAAAAAAAAAGCAGATGTTGATAGTCCAGTAGGACAAAATCAGGCACAGTAATTTTGTCAAAATGTAGAATGAAGTTTTGGAATTATGTGAATTGCTGGGGACAGTGAACACCAGAACATTCTGTTTAGTGTGCTGATCAAACTGTTCCAGGGGGTATTTATTATTTTAGTGGAAGTAAAACTTGCGGAAATTGCACTGTCCCAAAATGTCCTACCCCCAAAAAAATGATTTTTGCATTATCCTATATATGACTTATATCCCACCTTTATTTTATACAACTGAAGGCAGCATATATAGTCTCCCTTCTCCTATTTTGCCCACAACACCCACACCCCACTCCATGGAGTAGATTGGGCTGAGAGAGAATGAATGGCCCAAAGTTATCCAGGTGGCTTCCTTGTCTAAGGGTGGACTAGAATTCATAGGCTCCTAGTTTCTAGACCAGTACCTTAACTATTTCAGCATAAAAATCTGTGTTATACTGTCACATATTTTACTTCACTTTATTGACACAGAAGCAAGCCAATAAAAATGTGGTACCCTTGCTTAGCTTCTCCGACACTCCTCCCCCAGATTCCTTTTTAGATTACAACTGTGTTGCAAAAAATTGAAAGTTAAAGTTGAAATGTAACATAGAATAAACTATTTAAAGTAAATACCTAACATGATGTTTTATAAAACTAAGGGAAAATGTATACTTCAGGTTTGCTTTCTGTAAGCTGTAGCCTGCTGTTTTGTGCTTAGTTTATTTTGTCAGGTGGAAGCTTGGTGAAGAAATACACACACACGCACACACATAAGTGTGTGTGTGTGTGTGTGTGTGTGTAATTAGAATGGCAAAGAATGTTGAGCTACTCCAGCTCATTTAGGCCATATTACCTCTTCTGTGATCCCAATACAGACCTCAATGGATGTTACTTATATTGTGAAGAAACCTTCCATCAATGCCAGTGTCAGCTTTCCTGTCAATGTAAAGAGCATCTATATGACTCTATGTAGAAGACCATCTTTATCAGTATTGGAAAGATTGAAACATCATTTTATTTTTATTTTTTAAATATTACTCATATAATCATGCCCCCTCAAGTCTTTCTATGTTGCCTAATAGTAGTTGGGGTCAGGGTGTTCCTGGGAGGGACAAGGAAAGAACACCAGAAGTGTACAACAAGAATATATACTCCCATCAGGGTCATCCAAAATGTAAAGGTTATCCCAGCTGCCCAGCTAAAGCAAGAGGCACCTATGTTGGGCAGCAGTAATGTAGGAAGATACTGAAGGTGGATCATTATTTTAGGAACAACAGAAAAAACATCATTTTATACTGTGGGAGAGAAGGCAGTGGTAAACCAAGAAAACCACACTGGTAGACAATATAGAGGGATTGATGATACAGGGCTAGATAATGGGCCCCTCAGGTTAGATGGCATTCAACATGCTGTTGTGGAAGAGCTGAGGACTTTCAGAGTACTAATGGGGTTTATGACATGACTTGATTAAAGCCTTTGGGACATCTAGTCACTGATGTTACCATACAGGAAAACAATTTCTAAAGGTGCAGAAACAGGATTACAGTGAGAACATGGAACGTAAGAAGCATGAACACAGGAAAGCTCAACACTGTGAAAGAGGAAATGAATAGACTATACATTGACAACTTAGACATCAGTGAAATGGACTGGTACTGGACACTTTCAGTCAGAAAATCATACTGTTTACTACTTAGGACATGGAAAGCAAAAAAGAAATGATGCTGCTTTCATGATCAGGAAGAACTGTATTCGGGAACAATGCAGTCAACATCTGAATAATATTAGATAGACTTTATGGACAATCTTTTAATATGACCATTATCCAAATTTATGTCCAATTGCTGATGCAGAAGAAAAGAAAGGTGACGAATTATATGGTCAAGTTCAGTCTGAAATTGACAGAAAATGCAAGCAAGATGTGCTACTTGTATTTGGAGGCTGGAATGCCAAAGTTGGAAATAGTAAGGAGGAAAATGTAATTGGACTGTATGTCCTACAAAACAAAAATGAAGCAGGAGAACTGTTTATCAGTTTCTGCCAATCCAATGATTTTTTTTTCATTGCCAACACAATCTTCAAACAACCCAAATGTTGCCTATGTACATGAACATCACCAGATGGAGTACACAGAAATCAAATTGACTATATTATTGGCACAAGAGGATGGAAGAATTCAGTTACAACAGCAAAGATATGGCCATGGGCTGACCGTGAAACATATCATAAACTGTTCATGGGCAAGTTCCAACTCCAGCTAGAGTGGAAAAACAAAGTCAAAAAGTTTCCACAATATGATCTTGAGCATAAATGTACCATTTTCAAGATCATCAGGAATCTCTATGAAGTCCTGAAATTCATGGATTGGAGGAACTGTGGAATGATACCAAAAAGTTAAGAATGCATGTGAAAAGAGATTGCCCAAAACCAAGATGTAGAAGAAAGCAAAGTGGCTGTCAGAACAAATGGTGGAATTTAGCAAGAAAAGAAGAGAAGGCAAAAAGCCAAGAAAGACAAAGATCTCAGGAATGAACTTAACATAATGCACAATACAAGAATAAAGAGCTAAATTAGATGATGACAATGATGATGATGAATATAACACATGCCTAAAATTCCAGTATTAAACCATACAGATCAAAGAACAAATCTAAAAACAGGTGTGGTTTAACCTCCTAGCCCCTGCACCTGGGGAAATATCCAAGTCTTTAATGCCTAAGGAAAGACCAGAATGGTTGGGGCCATTGTGATTCCACAGGGCAAGTGCTGTGACAGAGAAGGTACACCTTCTGGGTCCCACAAACTGGCTTTTCCTGATGGATGGAACTGATGGGGTGTTGAAGCATGCCAATCCTGCCAGTGGTTTTGTTGGGGTGACCAAAAATGACTGGAGAGAGACTGGTATCCTGGCTGCATGCAATATAAGGCTTTCTAGGTGGCGCAGCGGCTTAATGACACTGAAAGTTGCCGGCCAGAAATGGTCAACGCTTCAGCGGTTCGAGTCCAGCCTTCGCGTTAAACAGGGTGAGCTCCTGTTTCCTCCCCAGTTCCTGTCAACCCAACAGGTCGAAAACTCATGTAAGTAGATAAATGGGTACTCTCACTCTGGTGGGAGGAAAAATGCTGGTGGTGCCTTGCAAAAAGGAGTCGGGAGCAGTTGCCGGTAAGCGCGAAAAACTGTGCGCGCCCGAAAAGGGCGCGAAGCAACAGAAACCCACCTCCTGCGCTCGCCAGCTGGGCTCTGCTCTAGGAAGGAGGCACTGGCAAACCACTTCCGAAAAACAATTGCCTTGAAAACTGCAAGGACTCGTCCAAGCAGTCACTGCAGGGTCAGCAATGACTGAGCGCAGACAAAAAAAAAAAAGTGGCAACCAGTGTCTTGGATTGCACTTGAAAGTGCAGATTGCAGAGCAGAGGAGTCACAAGGGCGTATAGTGAAGAGCCCAAAACTGCCTATGTCATGACATTCTGGACCAGGTGCAGCTTCCATGTGGTCTTTAAGGGCAGCCTCTCATGGAGCATGTTACCAAAGGATGACTAAGGCATGGGTTATTGTGTTAGGGGCTCCCAGACCAGGAAGGGGTGCAATTGGCACACAAGATGAATCCATGCAAAGGCCCTCCTAGCCACAGCTACCATCTGTTCTTCAATATTGTCTGGGGAAGCATTCAGAGATAAAGATGGAAAGTCACTGGATCTGGGGAGCCTCCAAACTTACAGCTACTCAGGGTTGAGCTAAAGCCTGTTCGGAAACACTGGGGCAGAACCTCAACGGCATCACTCATTCGGTGCAGGGCAGTCATGTATAATGGTGCATCATCAGCGTACTGATAATACCTTGCCCAGTGGTGATGAATGACTGCCCACAGCTTCATATAAGTGTTAAAGAGAAGTGGGGAGAGAGTGGAGCCCTCAGCAACCTGGCAACACAAGATAGGAAGGTTGCATATAAGGCTCACCTTCCCTTTTCTTTAAAGCTGCTGGCAAACATGCACACTTACCAATCAAAGCTTATTTGTAAAGCATTGTCCTCAAGCTGTTTTCTTTGTTGACAAGTGCTTCTTAACTTTTATAGAGTGTTTTGCTAGAAGCCTGTCCAGGCTAAACTGACAAAGAGAATTGGTGATTCAAAAAGTGACTGTAAAACTTACTCATAGCAGTTAAAATATTTTTACATCAGGACAACTATTGCTGAAAAAAAAAATTAAGCCAATTTAAACACTATCTCTTTTACTGAAACTGGCTCCTCTGTTTTCAGGTCACCGTTTTTTCTAAAGTTGGTAACAGAAATGGGAAATAAAGCTTTGAATATGAACAATAATTCCTTTGGCAACTGTGAGCTAAACAAACACAGATTAAACCGCTATAATTGGAAAATGATATGCTTTCATTAGATGGGTGTATAAATAATATAACTTTTTAAAAAAGACAGATGGAAGCAGATTTACAAATCTCCCATTGATCCACTGGATGTTAAATGCAATGTACAAAATTCAGATAAAAATAACAATAAAATGGGATTATAGCAAGAAGTGTTATATTGATGTAAAAACAAAACATGGGGCATTCATGACAGAGAAGTCAGAAAACAATAATAGTAGGTCAAAAACTAAGAATCTTTGCCACCCATTTGACAAATAAGGAAGACAGGATTAGAATTCTGGAAGTTGTCGCAGGAACGGCATGTTATGATACTCTTTAAAATATACCTACATACATTTCTGTGGGCCAACCCTCTTTCTCTAGGAAGCGGCATAGATGGAGTGGAATCTGAAACTGGGGAAAAAAACACTCTGACTGTTCCTGTGATCTCATGTTTTTCTACAAGCAGCAACTGACTCCAATCTAACACTGCGCCATATGTGTGATCTTTCTTAGGAAATACTACCACATCCCGACAAAAAAAAATGTCCTCCATTCTAGTTTTCTAGTTGGTTCCCTTTTGTCTTCTTTGTAGGTTTCCCAAAAGTGTCTGATTAGTCCCTGGGAAAAGCAGGATCCCAGACTATATGAGTCTTTTGTCTTGTTACGTTCTTGTGGGTAACTGAATTACTTAAACCTCTTCAGATGACAGCTTCACAAGTATTTCTCCAAATGTTTATACATTGTCACGATTACTCTGTATCAGTCGCAATGAACTTTAACGGTTCCACGGGTTCCCACTTTGCTATAGAAGACAAGATCTACAGGGAGCAAACTATCATGGTGATACAGCACAGGGACCTTGAAAAGGAAACAACTGCAAATGCTTTGATTCCCCTAGACAATGACTAATTAGATCCCTACAGAATGAAATTAAAAGGACAATAGATGGGATTTAAAGATGCTAAGTTGTTAATGTAGAATTTCTACCAAGACATTGTCTTACAAATTGCAGGTTGCATTTATTTGAACATCGTAAGAGAAAAGAGAATTATATCCTGTAGCAGAGAGAGCGGCTTTTGTTTGTGTTTGCTTTTTTTCCTGTTCACAAATACTCATAACTGTGTTGCTGAAGTCAGATTTTGAAGTTTGGAAATAACAATTGGAGCCATTTTTATCTGTCTGTCTGTCTGCCTGTCTATTTATCTTCAGCTTGGAAGGTTGTAAATCATTTTAACTCCATTGTGAGTTCCCTGCTTCCCCCACCCACCCATTCTTAGCAGCAGCAGCAGCAGCAGCAGCAGCAGCAGCAGCAGCAGCAGCAGCAGCAGCAGCAGCAGCAGCATGCATAATAGGGGTCAGGCAACCAAAGCAATTTGTAATCTGTTTTCTTGTCATCTGTTCATCATACCTTTCTTAGGAGAATTATACTTAAAAGAAAGAAATCTCAAGGCAAGCATCCAAAGAAACCTGTACATGAGTGGGAGTTTTTTCTTCACAGTAGACCAGGATTCTGTGATAGAGTTCCCTTGGTTCCTGCTGCAATGAATCCTGCTAGAAAAAAATATCCCCTTTCAAGGGCAGCTTTTCGTGGGTTGTGGGGGGCAGGGAGGGCACAAAATTAGTGTTCAGGGAAATAGTTTTTTTAAAAAAAAAATTAATTCAGTTTAGGCTATTTAGGCAATATACTAAGCATGCAATATAAATATATTGTTCTGTCATTAAACTATTGGCAATAAGTGCTTCAGACAACAATATGAAATAAGTCACATCATTGCTTGTGCTGGTTAAGTAAATAATACTTTAAAAAGTTATAGTGGTTTGTAATAGTATTTGGCCTGCGCAAAATAAGTTTGATGTTTAACTCAAGTTAAGATTAAGATTACATGACAAAAGCTAAAATACAGAAAAACCTTCAGTTAGGGGTCAGCTTAAAGATTTATTTATTTATTTATTTATTTATTTACAAAATAGATCTGACTACCTGAAGCTAGCTGCACTCTAGCTGGATTATAGAATCTGCATAATAAAAACAGAATGCAAAATCAGAATAAAGTTAATTAAAATAGCAACTAGAAATAAAAGGCTAAAATTATAGAATTATGGAAAATTACTGTGTACAGTTAATCCTCAAAGAACCTCTAGAAGGACCATGTTTTCACCTGTTTCCAGAAGCATGGTGGGATCCATCCATGCTTCAGGGAGTGAGCTATTCCAGAGGAGAGAAGTTGCTACAGAAAATTGTTATCAGGTCTTCTTGCACCATACCTCCAAGAGGTGGGGGGTGGGGATTGGGGGAACCTTTAGCAGGTGCTTCGTAATTGTTCAGGTAGGACAGGCAGAAAGTATTGGGGCAGGGTAGTTCCCAAGTATCCATGCTATAGGGCTTTATAGATAACAATCAGCATCTTGAATTGAACTCAGAAACCTTCTGGTAACAGTGCAAGTCCCACAGAAGAGATGTAATGTGGCCATACCGCAACTCACCAGTGACCACCACAACCAACCACTGGCTGCTGAAGTTTCCAAGAGGTCTTCAATATAGGGTAAATTACATTATTTAATCAAGATACAACCAGGGCATGAGACTGTCTTTCATTCAGTTCCAGGTAAGGCCACAACTAGTGTACCAGCTGAAGCTGTGCAAAAGTCCTCCTGGCCCTGGTCTCCATGGTCTTCAAGCAAGAGGTGTGAGTCCAGGAGGACTTCCAGAATGTGACCCTGCTCTTTCTGGTGGAGAAGGTACACTCTTGGAATCAGTCAGCCATTCATTCTTATCTAAGTTGGGTTTGAGTGAGTTGTCCCCATCCAAACTCTGACAGCTTCCAGACATCAGGACATGACTTCCACAGCATCTCCCAATGGACCCAGGGTGGAGATGTGTAGCTGAGTTTCATCTGCATATTTATAATATTTTAAATTTAAATATAAAAGTCGTACTTACTTACATACATACATACATACATACATATATATACACCTGTCTATCTCTACTGAAGAATAATGTTTATTGTTCCAACTATTATAGCAATTTCAGTAACCTGATAGAAGCTCTATAAAGTGCTTCCTGTTGTATAGAACAATAGGTCAGGTTTCCAGAGAATTCTGGCTTTCCATGAATAAACTCTTGGCCAATAATTAGATTAATTATTCTTTCAACAAGTACTGACACTCTGCCAGGTATTTTTCTAGAAGATGAAATATAGCAGTTAAATTCCTGCCTTATAAGGTATGTGAGTGTTCTCAGCCCACTTTTATCATCTTTAACTTTTATTCTGCTAGGCCCCTGCATCTCTTCTGAACAACCAAGTTCTTGACAACCTGACATAAGAACTTCCTTCTTATTCTCACATCAAGATTGCCAGCTGCTACAAATTGCTTAAAAAGATCCTTCTTTGGGAAGAGATTCTGATCTGTATGGCTCTCCAATTGTGAGAGGTAGAATCTGGTCATCCATTAAACTGCTTAAAGGTCAACTTTTTCTTTTTTTAAAGGGTAATGTAATATTTCCAAAATTTGGATTAACTACAGAAGCAGGTAAGTGGCTGGGTGCATTTTCTGACAGTTATTCTGTAAACTCAATGTCAAAATTAAATGAAGCATTATTTGAGATGGCTGTTGTTATTTTGGAAAAATTCTGAATTTCAGAAGTGTTTTTAATTAATAAGCAAAGGCTTCTTCTTGCACAAGGCAGGATTTCAGGACAATGGGAAAAATACTGACAATGTTTTCTTCTTAAAGAAAAAATCAACAGAAAGCCAAAGTTGATGCCAATTCCAAATGATAATTCGCTGAGAGATTTTGCTGCTAGTACCCAGTTAGGAGGGCACGTATTCTGCATTTGTCTTGGGCAAAACTCTAAGTGCTTATAGTACAAAATGTACATTGGAAGGTACCTGCTGGTGTGAACTAAAGGAGTTGGGTAAGGGGCTTAAATCTGTGACCACCCCACTCCCACCCAATACTTTTCAGGTGGGAGGCTTGTGGTTTGTAGCATTATCCAGTGAATGTGAGAAAGATACATTCCAGGAGGTTCTTTAGAAGAAGAGTTTTCATCTAGGCTCCAACCAGGGAGAAGGTGGAAGACTGATAGCTTTTTTATTGTCTCTTTTGAATGGTGTGTAAATACAGTTTATTTCTATGTGTCTATTGATGGCTGATTTGTTTGAATGCCAAGCTTCCAGGAATTCCATAGCATTTTTGGATTTAGCTTGATCTAAGATGCTCACAGTTTCCCAGTTGAAACTATAGTTAAGTCTGTCCATATGTTGTGAGATTAAGGAGTTTTCATCATGTCTTCTGACTGCGAGTTGGTGCTCGTGGATGCGCTCTGCTAGTCTTCTGCCTGTCTGTCATACATAGTGGCTGTTACAGTCCTTGCACCCTATGTTGTAGGTGACTCCTACTTTTTCTTCTTGGACTACTGGGTCTTTTGGTTTACTTAAGATGTTTCGGAGGGTTTTAGTTGGTTTGTGTGCCGTGTGGTTGTAATAGTCTGTTGGTTGTTTCTGAGATTTTTTTGATGTATGACAGTATTATCTTTCTCATAGCTTGTGTTGGATTGTGCTGTAATGGATTGAGTGGTCAGGCACTTTTTGATAAAGTTGAGTGGGTATCCATTTTGTTGGAAAATGTTGTATAGGTGGTCTGTTTCCTTCTTCTGGTGTTCTGGGTTGCTGCAATGCATTTGTACTTTTCTGAATTCTAAGGACCTAAGAAGGAAACAAAAAGACCAGAACACATCCTCTCCAGCAGCCAATACCCAGATAAGGAGGGATTAATACCAAGCAAACAATTGAGCAGGATATAAGAGTTGCCGCATTCATCACTGAATAAAGACTGTGAGATGCAGGCTCGTACAAAAGCAATTTACTCAGGTGTAATGCATGTGGTTACAAACAAAGCCAGGGTTGACTTGGCACAGGTTACATAGCATTTTATAGTCTCCCCACTTCCCGCACTTTGCAAGTCCCGCCTGCTGACTGCCCCTGACCACCTTTGCCCATCCTTGGCTCACCCCTCACCCTCAGGTCTCCCCGTCTCAGGCCGATGGCAGGTTCAGCCAGGGTCCTTTGTTTTCTGCTGCTTTGCTTGCCTAGCAGGTCCCATGAGGCTGACTCACGATTGTTCTTGATGGGCAGTTGAGCGCGGCTTGAGCTGCAGAGTTCTTTGCATCTATTGTTGGCTGCTTGCCTGCTGCAGCTGGGGGAAGTCCCACTTGTTACAAAGTAATTGATTCCTGCCATGGGTTGATTGCCACCACCTGTGGGCAGTTTCCTTGCAATTTAGTGCTTCCTCTTTCGATCACCTGTGCCTGAGGCAAGGAAACTGACTAGGCGCTTTTGAAATTAGCTAGGCGGAATGGTGGCTAGCTTGAACGGTGTGCAGAGCCTGGCTGAACCTGACACAGAAAACAATACTCTAATTAAGGAACTACCAAGGAGAAAATTACACTCCTGCCAAAACTGGCAGGGCAAGCTACTGTATCTAAACACTCTGTTGCACTGATGATGTTACCTAGTTGGGTAATGAAACATCTGCAAGCAAAGAACCAAGCTCAGAGAGCACCAAGGACTATGCAGTTCAATCCTGAGCTACATATATTCTCTTCTATTTGATATTATTTATTTATTAAACCAATTTATATAGCCACCCATCTCACCACAGGAGACTCTGGGTGGCATACAGCAAAGCTAAAAACAATCAATAAATACATTAAAAATATAAAAAGCAAAATAAAACAGAGAATAAAAAGATGTTAAAAATAAGGGAGCCACCTCACTAATTCCCCTAATTTAGGGGATCCATAATTACAGGTTTAATATTTGCATTTTATTTATTTCTGAAATTATTTCTGAGTTGCCATTACATCTAGAGAAAGGGCTAATAATTGAAAACTTTCAAACTATTTCCAGACCTTAAAACTTTATAAACGGCACCAGAGGACAAGATAAAACGAGAGTCTAATGTCATGAATGGATCACTCCCTGTTGTGATATAGGCTGTCTGTGGCTGAAGGGGAGATCATTGAGGACACTAGACCCCAGATATTTAGGAAAAACAAGTATTATTTCTTGAATTTTCTGGGCAGTTTGACTGAAAGCAATATTGTGGCTTGAAAGAAAGTGGCTGTACTGAGTCTTCTAGCAGCTGTGGTTGCCTTTGCTGGGGGCCTCATTCAGTAGGGCCGAGCCTGAGTGCAAGGTGACTCAGTGAATGGCTGCATAGCTCTGATGTTTACAGAGGTGATAGTTGTATGATAAGTTGTATTATCAAATGAGATAAGCTGTATTATCAAAGCTTCTTTAATAAAACTGAGAGATGCTCCACAATGAAACATTTGATAATTTTACTCACTGACAGAATTTACTAACTGGGATGGACAAGGATCTAAGAAGTAAGTCATAGGCCTGACTTTTGTCATTCTCCAGTTGAACAAGTTGAAAATCATCCATCAAAACTATGGAAATGTCTCTCTTAACTACTGGCCCAAAGTCAGAATGGAGGTGAGAAATGTTATCAAGCGATTTTCAGTCTAATCATAGCAAATTGCTGAGAATTCCCTGGAAAGCTTTACCAGGA
Source organism: Python bivittatus (assembly GCF_059951505.1). NCBI lineage: Eukaryota > Metazoa > Chordata > Lepidosauria > Squamata > Pythonidae > Python > Python bivittatus. The sequence continues at coordinate 17,891,170 of NW_028277035.1, forward strand.
TGTCCATCCAGGATTTATTTATTTACTGTACTTATTTGAATTTAGTAGCCACTCAACTCCATTCAACTCTTTAGAAGTTCTTCCAGATATTCACCTTTTTTTTTTTTTTTTTTTTAAACTGCAAGTTGTGTCCTTTTCTAGTGTGATAGAGCTGGGGCAAAATAAAATGCTGAGTAACTTCTGAAGGTAGAAGCAAGGGGTGGTTTTTGTTTTTGTTTTTTTAAGGGTAGAAGGAACAAAGACGCACCCAGTGGGATAGCTTTCTGCAGTCTGGCATCTCCACGGTGTCAGATTCAGCTGGCATGGCCCAGTAGGGCGAAGACACCGCCCAGCTTCTTCTAAGTCAATTTCGCCGCCCAGGCGCAAGCAGAGAAAAAGGGGAAGTGAAACCACAAGTGGACGCTCTGCTGATTGGCAACAGGTGGCTTAACTCAACAGGTGGCTTAACTGCGCTTAACTCAAAACCGCAAGCAAGCAGATATTTTGTATCAGCACAGCTTCCCTCCAGCGCGGCGCTGGAAACAAAGGAAAGCGCAGAGGCTCACAAGCAAAGCAATCAAGATGGAGAGCTCCTGGCTTTGTGCAAACCCAGCAAAGACAACCCATAGACTGCAATCAGAAAGACAAAAGCACAGGACTGAATCTGCCATTTGGGTGAGGGGGGATTACTGCGGGTAGTCTGTAACTAAGCAAGGGGTAAAGCTATAAAATACCATGTAAGCTATGCCAAGCCAACCCTGGCTTTGTCTGTACTTACTTACATTATGCTTGGGTAAACTTCTTTGTTGAACACACGTGTCACGAGAGTTTCTCTGAGACGAACGGGGTAAACCTTACACAGGGACTGCAGCTCTCAGAATTCTCCCAGGGCTGCTGCTGCTTTACAGGGCAAAACATTAGTGGATTCCAAAACTCACGTGAGTAGATAAATGGGGACTCTCACTCCGGTGGGAGAAAAATGCTGGCGGCGCCTTGCAAAAAAGGAGTTGGGAACAGTTGCCGGTAAGCGCGAAAAACCGCGTGCGCCCGAAAAGGGCGCGAAGCAACGGAAACCCCGCCTCCTGCGCTCGCCAGCTGGGCTCTGCGCTAGGAAGGAGGCTCTGGCAAACCACTTCCGAAACACCTTGCCTTGAAAACTGCAGGGACTCGTCCAAGCAGTCACTGCAGAGTCGGTAACGACTGAGTGCAGATTAAAAAAAAAAAATAGATAATTTGATTTCAAATGCTATTTAATATGCAATTGATATCATTTAATGAACATTGCTTTCATTAGATCATCTTTTGTGCTACCAATGTGCAAACCCAACAAAGACAACCCATAGACTGCAATCAGAAAGACAAAAGCCCCAGACTGAATCTGCCATTTGGGCGAGGGGGGATTACTGCAGGTAATCTTAAGTATACTTAATCTTTCTTTGCACAATATCTTTGATTACAAATCACAAACATTGAGATAAACAGAATTGTATTAAGATTTTTAAAAGAAAAGAACCTTGTGACAGGAACAGTTTGTCTGGGTATGTGCGCTTGTGCATACACAATTGTGAAGGAATAGCAAAAATGTATAAGGCAGATTACAATAAACATTATTACACACTTTTCCTCTTGGCTTCCATAGGATTACAATAAAGATTGCTCTGCTTTTAATATCTGCTTGCACTATAAGAACTTCAGCAAAGGATAAGACCAGTTTGTCCAGCCTGAGACCGCTTAGGGTCAATTCACCTAATTTTTGTTTCCAAACGGGACTTACTTCAGTGACTTGTAAAAAACTTGAATTAACTAGATTTCTTACCATGACACAGCAACTAGTGTTCATGTACTGACTTTCCTTTGGCAAAGCAGTAAAGTCAGTATGAGTTGACTGAAACCTCTGTATTACATACCAAAACATAATGACAAAATCTCTGCAGATATATTGAATTTAATCTACTAAATTTAACTGATTTACTTTAGCAATACACTAGGGGGGAAAGTGTTGACACTGAACTGAAATTAGCTTCTCATGTGAAAATTTGAAGTGGGCCACTGAAAAGTTTAATGCTAAACCATGTTATCTTTAATGCTAATGGTCATTATATCTACAAAGGCTCATGAAAACAGGATGATTGTGATCCAATACTAAAGCTATTAAATTTTTAAAAAACAGGCATATATGATCTATTCATAATGTACACAAAGGAATAGAAAGACAATAGTAAAAATTAAGGCACATCAAAGATTTAGAAAACAAAACAAAAAATAGCAAGAGATGCAACACTTTTATAGTCATATGAGTAGCTATGCTAAACTTTCTCCATTGTCTATTTTCACTGGGACTTCTACTTCATGAAGTATAAAAAGTCAAGTTACAGTTGAGAAAAGCCTATATTTATTCCTCTTTTTACTGCCATGCAGATCTCCAGAAGAAAGATGGCTATAAACACTACCAATGTTTAAGCCCTCAGTTTCTTAAATAGTGCCAGTAATATACCCATATCAACTACACACCCACAATGCAATGTGCAGTTGTTTAAGCAGCCAGTGAAAGTAAATCAAGGAGAACCAAAGTACAAAGGCCAACTTTCCCAAGTTAGCCTCAACAGTCCCAAATGGTTTCAATTTGTACCTGTATGGCTGTGATCCAAAACTTTGTATAAAACAAATAAGCTAAATTAACATAAAGCTCTATTTTATTAACAGAATACATAAATACTATACATAAATACATTATTGTTGTTAAATTAGGAAATAGAGAGCCAGTTTGGTGTAATGATTAAGGCAGCAGGCTAGAAACTAGGAGACTGTGAGATCTAGTCCTTCCTTAGGCACAAAGCTAGCAGGGTGACTTTGGGCCAGTCATTCTCTCTCAGCCCCAGGAAGAAGGCAATGGCAAGCCACTTCTGAAATCTTGCCAAGAAAACTGCAGGGACTTGCCCAGGTGGTCACCAGGAGTCAACACTGACTCAAAGGTACCAAAACAAATTAGGAAATGGTAGTTAGTAAACAGTCCATACTTATGAGTGAAAGTTGTTATGAGAAAGATTTGTATAGATTTGCCTGAAATTCATATAAACTTTAAATGCTTACAGTGAGTATTTAAAGAGGAATATTCACTGGCAGATACATAAAACAAATTATGTATAAAACTAATAAAACTGAGGAAACAAGATGGGTTATCCAAAAGAAGCTTACTGTTTTCTTTTACCATTCTGGTATAATATCATAAGTATGAAAAGAAAAATAGGACGTAATAAGCCAGCTTTTTACATTTAGTTCTGCAAATGAAAATAAAAATGATTGTTTAACAACACCAAGTTTTGCTTTAACAGAAAGACACAATAAAAGACAGATAGATATGGAGCCATCTTTATACTAGCAATTCAACTGATAATAGGAGAGATAGGGTGATTTTTTGGGGGGGGGTTAGCTTTTTTCTCACATTTTGTTTCATGTCTATTTGAAACGATTCATTAATGGAAATGTTTTCAGTGATCCAGCTGACATATTTTGTCTCTCGGTACAACTTCATTTCTACACAGTAAAATTATATAATATATACAGAGAAGGCTGAATTGAAGCTTATTCATGAGTAGCACATAAGCTATTGAATTCAACCGAGCTTAAGTGGATCAAATAGTATTCCAGCAGTCTGAAAGGTCACCATGTTTTACTTTATTGAGGCTACAGTCCTAAACTCATTTATTTGAAAATAAATCCCATTGGACTTGATAGAATTTATTTTTCAGTCAACACACCCAGAATTGCACTATGAGATTCTAGTCATACAAATATTTTGAAGTAAATTTCAGGGAACTTAATGGAAGTTAGTTCTGAGCAGACATGCATAGAATTTTACATTATTAAGATTCTAAGATCAGAACAATCAGTGCTTAAATGAATGAAACCATTTTACTGAAGGGTGGAAAATGATTTAAATAGGCACTACATTTTTAATAGTTCCTTGCCACATTACAGAAGTTGTAGGAAAATGGGAATGGCATATCAACTGTGAAAAAATGCCAGAGGAAGCCGAGAGGGGGGACTTTAATGATCTTGATGTCTGTTGAAAGAAAATTCTGGCAAGCTGAGAAATTCCCAATGTATTAAAACGTTCTCCTTCAGAGTATGGAGGTAGCCACAAGAGAGTCAGCTGTTGCTGACTTCATACTTAAGTAAAGCAAATCTTAATCAGTGAAGTGAAAGTAGCAGAAACACTGAAGGAAACTGACCATATATTTCAATATATAGATTTGACACAGACATTTCTTGGACATTAAATATCTTGGACATCAAGGGTATTTGAATGAAATCAGAACAATAAGTAAGATTCCTTGGAGGAGAAGCTAATGAGAAAATATGCTTTTGATTGATTATGTGCCAACAAGTCAGTGTCAACTCTCTTTTAGCAACCACATAGATTTTCTCTATGACGATCTGTCCATGACCTGGTCCTTCAGGACTTCCTATTCATTCATTCATTCATTCATTCATTCATTCATTCATTCATTCATTCATTCATTCATTTTACATAGCTGCCCATCCCACATACATGACTCTAGGTGACCTTCAGTAAATAGATAAAATTTGAGCCTGGTCATTTTGCCTTGAGTGGGAACTCTGGATAGATTTCTTCAATAATCCATTTGTTCCTTTTTTTGGCTGTCCGTGGTATTCTCAGGAGTATTCTCCAACATCAAAGTTGAAGAGAGTTAATACTCTTCCTATTCTGCTTCTTCAAAGTCCAACTTTCACTTCCAGCATCTGAATATCTTTTTCAAGGCTTTCATGGTCGCTCTGTTGTGTATTTCTTGTCTGCTTGTTCTTTTACTGTTAATGCTTGATCCTATAAGGCAGAAGTTATCTACCACTTTGATATGTTCATTGTCAAGAAAAGATGCTTATGATGAATTAAAATTCTTTAAAACAGATGCATTAAAAACCCAATTTCAACCAATTCCAGTGAAGTTTTTGAATCAAAATAACCACCACCACCACAACAATAAAGATTTGGATAAGTAGATAGTTGGAATACTGAATTCACCAAATTTACCAAATAACACTTGTTTGTTAGATCGAGATCCTTCTTGGTTGGTCCAGGCCGCCCAAGAGGTGACCTGTGGTAAGGTCCATGCAGTGGTATTTGCTTCTTTGAGGGAGAGGGTCATCACCTTTGCCTTGAAGGAGGCAGTGGTGTGCCCCCTTCTCAAGAAACCTTTGCTGGACCCAATGACTATGGGCAATTTCCATCCAGTTTCCAACCTTTCTTTTTTAGGGAAAGTTAATAGAAGGTGGTTGAGCTTCAGCTCCAGAAGATTCTGAGAGAGACAGATTATCTGGACTTATTTCAGTCAAGCTTCAGCCAGGCTACAGTATGGACACAACATTGGTCACTCTGGTTAATGATTTGCAGAAGAGCCGGGATGTGAGAAGTGCATCCGTTCTTGTGCTCCATGATCTCTCAGTAGCTTTCAATACTGTCAGTCATGGTATCCTTCTGGACTTGCTGTGAGGTTTGTTGTTTCCAAACTTCAAAACATGAATTCAGCAACATAGTTATGAATATTTGTGAATAAGAAAAAAGCAAACAAAAATACTTCTCTCTGTCTGCTACAGGATATATTTCTGTTTTCTGTTATGATGTTCAAATAAATGCAACCTGTAATTTGCAACACAATGTCTTGGTAGAAATTCTATGTTAACAACTTAGCATCTTTAAAACTCATATATTGTCCTTTTATTTTCATTCAGTGGAGATCTAATTAGTCATTGTCTAGGGGAATCAAAGACTGAATGACTGTGAATATTTGAGTCCACTGAGTCTGGAGATTTGTACAGAGTATGGAAGATGACCTTGATGGAAAAATGCAAGAACCATCACATAGGCAAAAGGGGATGAAACTTTTTTTCTTTTTTTTAAGTCTAGAGCAAAGATGTCACATTTGGAAGGGATTCAGACAGACATCTCCCTAATTCATTGTTGTATAAGAAGAGGGAGCATAATCAGGCTTGCAAGATTCTGTTATTGTAGCTAATCTCAACAAAAGTTTTTTATGCCTTCCTCTGAAGTTAATTTCCTGGTCTGGTCTACTTAGTGGGCCTTACATGATTTTCCTTCTTTGGTCTTGAATGGGATTGCACAATCTGAACATTGTCTTGGACTCATAGCTCCTGCTTGAACAGCAGGTGGCAGCTGTAGCCAAGAAGGCCTTGTTCGGATACACTAGAGTGTGCCAGTTGTACCCTTTCCTGATCTGGGAGGCCCTTCAAACAGTCACTCATGCCTTAGTCAGCTCATGAATAGATTATTGTAAAGCATGCTATGTAGGGCTGTCATTATTATTATTATCAAGACTATTTGAAAGCTACTGCTGGTCCCGAATGCAGTGGTACAGGGCCTGATGGGCAGGTCTTGTTATGCCTGTGTGATCCTCATTGCTTTGCTAGCTGCACTGGTTACTGGTTGGCTTCCAAGTACAATTCAAGATGCTGGTTATGACCTATAAAGCCCTTCACAGCACAGGGGCTGGTTATCTGAGAGACTGTCTTATGTTGTTTCTGCTCATCCAGTGAGATCTGCCACATTGGATGTGTTTCTGGCTCTATCAATTAAGCAGTGTTATCTAGCAAGACCCAGGAATGATATCCCCCCAGAAATATGGATGGCTCCTGATGACATTTAGGAAGCTATTAAAGACCTGACTACTCTCCAGTCCTTTGGGGCAGGGTTGTGCTCAAGCCCCTATTGGATAGTGTTTCTTGTTTGCTTGTTTATTTGTTTGTTTGTCCTTCTTTCTTTTAGGGTGGAAAGGATTCCATGTTATCTTTAAGCTGCTTGTGATTTATTTTTGTATGTGTGTATTATTATTATAGGGAGAATCACTGAGAGTTAGTTGGCCTATAAACTGTATATTGTATACTCTTTGTGTGTGGGTGTGTGTGTATAAAACAAAAATATTGTTTCCAAATAATGTAAACTAATGTTTCTATTTTATTCTGTTTTAGTCAGGTGGTATTCTAAATATTATATCAAGTTTTTATTTTAGGGGGAAAAAATCAGAAAAAAACAAAACAGTGCACAAAAGTACAACAAAGATAATTAGGATACTCGAAATCAGCTTTAGGAAACCTTTTCCTAACAGTAATAGCAGTCTGTGAGAGGAGCCAATTATTGAGGTAGTTGTTGAACTCCCTTTTGCTGGATATGTTTAAGCAGAGTTTGGACACCCATCTATTAGATATGCTTTAATTTGGACTTTTACACTGAGCAACATATCGAACTTGAGGATTGAAAAGGTCCTTTCCAATTCTATGATCCTACAATTCTATTTTGAAACCATCAATTGGAATTTTTAATTCAAACTAGTCTCAAATTCTGTAACATCCATACTTTGTATATTATCAGATATCAGGTCCTTTGATAAGAGGAATTAAACATGCCAAGTTTGTTTCCATAGCCTTCTGCCTGCAAATGATCTTTCTCTCATTATATTGCCACATGCAGTGATTTTGCTGGCATAGACTATTCAGCAAACCTCCCTAGATCAAATGTAGGTCAATGACCTGCTCCTTCTACCCTTATTACAACTGTCTTCCTTTAATCAAAATAAAGTCAACAGAAATGAACAACAGTTTATAAAATGTTTTGATAGAAAGAAGAAGCCCAGACAAAAAGACAAAGAATATAAAGCGGAAGGGAGATATTGAGAAGAGAGAAAAAACCACAGTGGTTCCTTGTAAGTGTGCTGCTGCATACAGTATCTTAGTATATACTCAAACTAAAATTGAATAGAAAAGGAAAGAAAAACATTGCATTTCATAGGCAAAGCACCTGTATCAAAAGGTATGCATGAAATATCTTCCAGAAATGTACACCATTGAATATTTATCTATCAATCAGATATTGCTGATGCAAGCCCTAAAGAAAGAAAAGAAAAGAAAAGAAAAGAAAAGAAAAGAAAAGAAAAGAAAAGAAAAGAAAAGAAAAGAAAAGAAAAGAAAAGAAAATTAATACCCATTTCTGTCTGAAAACCACAAGCATAGTTACATAAAGTGTTGTGAGCTACATCATTGCTGCTTCCCATTAAAGGTATGCATAACATTTTAGATTTAGGTTTTATTTTCCATAACATAAATCAGCACAGATATAAAGAGAATTACCAATCTTTTAAAGAAGGATAGAGGATACTTTGCACTGTTCCTCATGGGCTTAGGTGGTACTCCAACAGCTGCAATGACACTAAGGCTGCCACTGTTTGAAACCTCACTTTTCAATTCAGAAATGGCTTTCAAATCAAAAGTATAGTTTAAAAGAGAGTCATGCTTATTCATGAGTATGATTTAAGCTAAAGTGTCTGCACTACTGGGTGCAGGAAATACATTTGAAAATCACATATATAAATGGCACACCACATATAACACAAGCTGATTATGATTATGATGATGTCTCACTGCAAAGTTTGAAAATCAGATCTTGTAAACATATACCATTAACTTTTATGTTAATAAAATATTTTGCTCAATATGTTTTAAATTATTCATTTGTAATTAGTCTAAAAATATAAAAGGCTTCTTATTATCATTCAATTTACATGATTACTTTCACATTTCTTTTCCTTTAACATAAACAGAGTCTGAAATTCCTAAACAGCTTTTGGGAAACGTGTACATTTTTATGCACAAATTGAGGTTGTTAAAGATTTTAACTTTGTGATCATTATAAGGATAATTTTAGTTTCTGATTTTAAACTCACTTACATCTCACTGAAATTACTGTGTTTTCTGATTTGACTCATTATTCCTCTTCTGATTAGGCACATGCTTTTCTTTAAAATGCAACCGACATAATTTTACCATTTTCATAAGCTTCAATGCATGTCCTCTCCCCCAGTGAGCACTTTGCCAAGAAGAGATCATAACCAAGGTTGGTATGTTGACATCATGCATACATTTTAGGGCTGTGCAATGTTTGAAGATGATTTCAAATTGGGCTTCATAGCATGTGGAGGCAGGAACATGGCACCTGTCTGCAATTCTTTAAAGCAACTGACTCTTTTCAGGGGAACATGTCACAGCTTGCAGAGAGCAGCTATGCTGCTGGGTTAAAGAGTTGCAGATGTTCAGATCCTACATACTCTCAAGCTCCTTTTCCAAATTGTTCCTGAAGCACTGCACAGTCTTAATAAATAATAACTATATCTTAAATTCCATTCTTAGTCCAGTCTTCCTCAACATGTTACTTTCCAGATAGGTTAGACTATAGGGCCTACCCACATGAGACTTTGTAATCCAGTTTATCTGGAAGATGCCCGAATGGGTGTAGTTACCCTTGATTAATGAATTAAATTTGGAGGTATTCTGTTTTCCCTGACACATTCTTCTTGCTTGTTGCATAATTCTCTTGCATATTCTTTTACTAAAAGCTTGTTATGTACATATTGAGGTTAAAAACAAGTGCATGGTCACCTTAGGTGCATTTTGAGCACCTAATCAGTGTGACATAAAAAACTAGTCTGACAAGCAATATCCAGTCTCACAATTGTAAGAATTGTTAAGAAAGAAAGAAAAGATTTAGATATTGGTATTTCAAAGTTCTATTTATGCTGTTAGCAATTTTGAAAAGATGTCTTTACCACCAACAATTGCTCTGACATAAAATTGAATAAACCTTCATGAATGATATCTAACAATACCTTAAATGCTACACACAAGTGTTCATTTACAAAAGCAGGAGAAGGTATCCTCTTTTTCTGGCAAATTGACAAAAATATAATAGGAAGAATTTTGATGAGTAATGAGGAAATGCTATGAATATCATATTTGATGTTAATAACTTCAACTGATGTTTCTCATTTGGCAATATCCTGCCATGGATCATTAATTTGTGGTGCTGAAGGTGGTTCTAAATAAAGTTGGAAGTATGCACTCCCAGAGCAATCATCCATGATGGGCAGGTCATAGACAAGGAGTCAGACTAAGATCATTAGAGAAGAAAAAAACATTGTTTTCCTATATTCTGGCAAGAAAATAAAATGCAAATTTACAACCATGTCAATGCCAACATAATAGAAGATGGACCCATCAGACTGGATAGCATCCAACAAGCTATTGGGTAAGAGCAAACAGGAAAGACAAGTAGAACTGGTGCTTATGATACAGCACCAATGCCCATCTGACCACAAGCAAAAAAGAAGTTTGATGCTGCAAACACACACACACACACGCGTGCCCACACACACACACACACATGGAATATTAGGACCATGAACCAAGCCAAATTTGATATTGTCAGCATTGAAGTGTCAAAACTGAACATTGACATTTGGAGAATTAGTGGACTGAAATGGTCTGGAATGGGTCATTTCATATCAAAGGAACACCATATTTGCTACTATAAGAAAATTATAGAAGACAACAGGGTAGCCATCATTACTAACAAAAGTGTGCCAAAATCAGTGCTCACTCACCCCACAAAAGAATTATCTCAATTTTAATTCAAAGCAAATGAATGCATTTTATGGTATATGTTCCAACCACAGATAAAAAAGGAAACTGAAGTTGACTTGCAACACCTAGCTGACTTGCCACCAAAAAAGATGTCATATTCATTATAAGAAACTGGAATGTTAAAGTTAGAAGTAAAATAGTATCTGAAATAACAGCAAAATTTGGCATCAGTGTATGAAACAATGCAGGGGACAGATGAATAAGTTCTGCCAGGAAACTCAATGTTTGTTTCTTCCTACAAAAATAGACATCACCAGACAGATGAAATAAATAAAATTTACTATATATTTTGTAAGCAAAGATGCAAAAGCAGTGTTCAGTGGGCAAAAATAAAACTGGTGCTAACGGTGGCTCAGGACATGAATTCTTTTTGAAAAATTACAACTTAAACTAATAAAAACTTCAGACCCCCCCCCCTCCCCAAATGAGTTCAGCACTATCCTGTGTCATTGCACTATGAAGGTAAAGAATAGATTTAATGGATTAGATCTGATAGAGTTCATGAAGACCTCTAGGCTGAAATTCATGACATCATTTAAGATGAAGCAGGCCAAAAATATCCAAATGCAAAAAGCAACAAAAACAAGGAAAAGAGGAAAGCAAAAGCAATAGAGAGGAAAATTTGCCCAAGTAAACAGTGAGTTCTAGGGAATAGCAAAAAGAAGCAAGGGCTAACGAACAATACAAGAATAATAATAAACAATAAAAGAAACTGAAAATAACAGTTGAATTTGGAGGTCAAGAAATCTTATTTAAGAAAATCTTTTTATGCATAGATAAAATGCAAGGCAAAGACTTATCGGAGAGGGAAAATGTAAAGAGAAGCATGGCTCTACAGAAGAACTGTACAAAAAAGATTCCCAATTTGATATGAAGGTTTGATCACCAAACTACAACCAGACATTCTAGAAGGTAAAGATCAATGGGTCCTGGACAATGTTGCTAATAACAAAGCTGAAGTAGTTAAAGAAATACCAGCAGAACTGTTTAAAATCTTACAACTTGTGGTCTGTAAGCAGATATGGAAAACAGAGCAGTAGCCAAGAGGGTGGAAAAGATCAATCTTTTATTCCAATACCAAAAAAGGGCAGTGCCAAATAACTACACTTATCTCACACATGCGGTAATGCTAAATATTTTGCAATCCAGATTTCAGAAAAACATGGATCTACTAGCTATGCAAGCTGGATTAGTGAGATCACATTGCTAACATCCTATGGATAACAGAAAGGGTAAGGGAGTTCCAGAATATATATCTGTTTTGCTTTATTGATTATACAAAGGATTTTGACTGTGTAGACCACAACAAATTATGGATTGCTCTTTAAAATATAGGCAAACTCATTTCCTGTTGAAGAATTTGTATGATAATTGGGAATACTGGAATGAAATACTGAACAACTTAAAGGTTCAAATCAGGAAAGGTACTGTCCTTCTATATATTTAAATTATATGCAGAATATACCATGAGAAATACTAGTCTAGAAGAAATAAAAAATAGAATTAAAATTGTTGGGAAAAATGTCAATAGCCTCAAATATGTTGATGATGCCACTTTGATATTTGGAAGTGATGATGATCTAAGGAAACTCTTGCTGAACGTAGAAGAAGAAAAAGTAGTAACCAGTCTGTTGTTTAAAATCACAGAAACAACCAGGTAAATGGAAACAACAGTTAGGATAGGAGGGCTTTATTGATCTATTTGTGGGCTTCCTAGATGCATCTGGTGGACCACCTTTTAAGAGAACACTGGTTATATAGGCCTGGGCCTGATCCAGCACAGCTATTTCATCTTTTCATGTTCTGAAGTAGGTGGAAAAATTGAATCAGTAACAGACTTTTTTCTTCCTAGGTTCAAAAGTTCAAAGGGATTGTGACCTTAGCCTTGAAATTAAGAGATTTCTGCTATATGGGAGATGCCTTGCAATGTGGGAGAAAGACTATGACAGATTTAGACAAAAAATTAAAATGCAGAGATATTAAATATTAAAAATACTTACTAAACGCAGATGGGAAAGGAGATCTGTATTGTCAAGGCCATAGTTTTCCCAATTGTAACATATGTCTATCAAAACTGAACTATCAGAAAGGCCAAACACAGGGGGGAAAAATGCCTCTAAATTGCAGTGTTGGGGGAAAAATTGAGAATATGGGTAGTCCTTGGTTAACAACCATTTGTTCAACAAACATTTAAAGTGACAATAGTGCTGAATAAGTGGTGGTTACAACTGGTCCTTGAAGTTCTGTTTTGCTTTATTGATTATACAAAGGATTTTGACTGTGTAGTCAAAAGTGACTGAATAACTAAACAACAGTTGGCAACAAATATATTAGTTCAACCTAATCACGTGATCATAATCTGGGCGCTTGGCAACCGGCTTGCACTTACAATGGTTGCAGCATCCCGTGGTCATGTGATCAAGTGTGAGACCTTCCCTGCCAGCTTCCCATAAGCAAAGTCAATAGGGAAGCTGGCAGGGAAGGTCATAAGTCTCCCCCACCTGTGCACCCTCCCTGACCCTCCCTGAGTTTGCACCATGCCCTCCTTGACCACTCGTGAACCCCTTCACTCCCTCTCCCTGCTGGCAGTTACTTACCTGCCTGCCAGCCTGCTTGTGAGCCCCCTGGCACTTACAACTCCCTACTGGCTTCCCGACTGGCTTTGATTGCTGGAAGGTGGCAGAAAGTTGCAAGGAGGTACTTGCTTAACAGCCCATAATCCTTACTTAATAATGGCTATGCAAACTGCAGGAATTGCTGTTGCTAAATGATACAATCATGTGACATCACTTTATAACCGCATCACTTAATGATGGAAATTCTGGTCCCAATTGCCATCGTAACTCGAGGACTACCTGTACTTTGGGCCACAAGAACAAATTGTATCATAATGAAGTAAAATCAGACTGTTCACTGGGAACACTAATAATGAAGCGAAGATGTAAACATTTGGATACATAATGAGAAAACAAAAGTCCCTGCAGAAAACTTGATGCTTTGAAAAATGGAAGGCATCAGAAAAGGGGCAGCAGCAGACCAGGTGGCTCAATACTTTTCCTAAGGAAACAAAGATGAGCTTACAAGAACTCCAAGAAGCAGTCCCTGGGAGGCAATGATGCTCAGAAAGAGTCAGAAGTGACTGAATAACTAAACAACAGTTGGCAACAAATACAGTATATTAGTTCAACCTACCTCTCATATGAAATACAAAAATAATAAATAAGGAGTTCTTTGGAAAGTAGTTGTTTTCTTTGGAACAGATAAAATGTACTTATTTGGGCTGTATCTAGTTCAAAGCTTGCAGTTTTGAAGGGGAGGGGAGGGGAGGGGAGGGGAACCCAGTTGTCCCAGCAACAAACACTTGATTAAAGAATTTGGGATTAGTATTTTTAGTTATATTAGCAATAGAAGTAAAAGTTAAGTAAAACCTCAGATTTTAGTACTAGAACATTTTTTAGAAGACCAAGTGATGCTTTCTCTGTTATGTTTATTTATGTATATATGAGTGTCCTTCATTTCCAGAAGTATACACAACATCTAAGACAGTTGGAATAACAGAGTAACACTGTGTATTATGTTTTACAGATAAAACAATATTTTTTCTTGTTTCCAACGGCAAAATAATCTTGCCCAAGATGGTACATTATATTTGATTATATAACTGATGTCATTTTGGGATTAGTTTCATGCTTCTGTATGGAAAAAGTATGAAAAAACATTTTCTTCCAATATTCATAGGATAGATTGAATATATTCTGGTAACACAACCTCTGACAAGGGTCACAAGGATGGTCTATGTAATGCTAGAACCAGACCTAATCATACAGAACAGAAGATAAATATATTACTAGGAGCAGGGAGGGGACAACCCCAGGGAAATACAACCACATTTGGTAATATAGGCCAAAATTATGTAATTTAAGATTGGAAGTTTGGGAGTTGCAGTTCCTAATGGGCAATTGCAAATTTGCTTCTATCGGCATAAATAAACTCATTCATACTGCTGCTAAAATAGAAGCTGGTAGGGAATTGATGGGGGGAAAGACTAATGTAAACTAATGTAATAGAAATGAAGTTGTTGGTATAACATATAATTTGTGTGTATTTGTGTGTGTGTGTATGTGTGCTTTACACTGCAAGCATAAAATTTTATGAATGTGTGCAGAGAAACATATTAGTGTCTTCAAGTTTCAAACTATCATGCTAACTTTACACCAGAACACTTTTTAAAGTAGATAGTAAAGTTCATTTAGTTAACCTGATGCTATGCGTATAATAGTTCTTACATCCAATCTGGCAACAGTCAACATCAGGGGTAGATAATATGATCCACAATCACCAATGTGCTCTGACTCCCTGGTGCCTACCAGACTTCCTGCCCCACATGACTTTTTAAAAAGATTGTTTTAATGCACCTTCCCAAAAAAACCTTAATATGAGATACTGTAATGTAAAACACCAACCTCTAGCATACTATTTACTAGGAGAAATGCTTTTGAGTCCTACAAAGTCCCACTAGAATAATAGGGAGCATTCTGGGAGAATAGTTTACATTCTGATATATAGGTGTTTTGTGATTGTCCATGCAGCCATTTTATGAATCAAGAAATCATCTGTAGTAATCATTCCATCATATACAGCTTCCTTTCCAAATTTCCAGTGTGCCCCAAGTCCAAAAGTTATCTACCCTTCAGATGTAATGTTTCTGTTGACATGTCACAGAATTGTTCATTTGTCTGAATTCTATAATAAAAGATAAAATCCTATCATCCCTGAGAAAGTTACCCCAGTCTATTCATATATGAATCAAACAAACATTTATATTCTCAGTCTGCTCTTTTTTAGATTTTAGGCATTGGGTTGGCTTCCATCAGATTGATCTAAGCTTGCATAGTACTTCAAACAAAGAGTTTAATCAGATTTTCTCCACCAGGTGCCCTCCTGCAGTTTTGCATAAGGGGTGAACCTGGCAAGAGAACACCATTATAGAAATCTAGTTCAGCTGCCTTCCAGTGCCATCAAAAGAATGGCCAGCCAACTGTTCACTTGGAAGGCTGGCCAGAAATTGCCTAGAGTTAAAACTTTGAGACACAGATCAACATAAATCCCCTGCACTGCACAGGGCAAATTATCTGTTCTACACAAGTCATCTTTCATTCTTGTGTATAGTTGAGTCACGTCTGAATCTTTCTGCCAAATTAAGACAATTGCTTAATAAGATGTTAAGTTTCTGGTGAGTTAAGATTTACTGCTGTGTCCTGGTGTGAAGTTGGACCTGCTCGGCCTCCAACTTCCAGAAATTTCAGAAAGTGGAGCCCTTATTGAGAAAGGATGGGTTAAACTAGCAGAGAATCTGTGTAAGTTAGTGTCATGTGGGCAAGATTAAGATATGTAATTTAAAACTATTCTGTAAGCCACAAAACATTAGAAAGATTAAACATGATTGAAATTAGACATGATATATGGTTTCTCAACAGTTTACCTCCAGTTATTGGGCCCTGGTGTTAAATTTAACAAGAAGATATTGAGGGGGTATACACTCGGGAATGGGTTTTAGAATTACAGTTGCTGATTCTGCAAGCTCGTCAGTTAATCACCACAAGAAATAGCACAATTGACAAATGAATAACAAGGACTTGAATAATATATTCAGCATGTCTGCCATTCATGAAACCTTCCGACTGAAAGTGCTCTGTATCTTCATTAGATGGGCCTTGGTACTAGATCACAAAACTCACTTTTCTGCTACACTGCATTGGAAGATAATGTCATATTGTTTGATCAATGGGAACAAGTATGAATCAATGGCCTATTTTCTTCCTTGGTTAATGAAGCCTGGAAAGATCACATTGTGTTCTCTGCACTGTTTCTCTAGGCTTCTGTGGTCTTTCTATATTTGTTGTACAAGGTGATGCTTTCGTTTTTATTCTTAGATGTTAATATATTGTTGCAGTCTCATAAAGGAACAGAACAAAAGCAATAATTGGATGCAAAAGTTTAAACATTGATTTCTTCTACTTTTTTTTCCTTACAACTTAAAAACTAAAGAAACATACACATACAAAAAGACACCTCTAATTGTAATCGCATCTTACTGTTATTTCAGGAAAGAATACAAAACCTGCAGCAGGTTAAATATTCAAACAAAGTGTATACGCTACTTCCCCCCTCCCCCCTTTGGCCATCTCTGACACCTCAGTTCAGTAAAATGACCTTGATATTCTAAGGTATTCATATAGAAATCACTTTGCCACTTGGAGTTTAAAACAACTTGCCTTAGAGCCATCAGGCTGGCATTTTCATTCTGCATAAGCAGCATTTGTTAATGCCATAAATGTCACAGTTGATCAAGATTCTATCCAGGTTTCTGTTTTCTGTTTCTGATTTGCATGTTATCACATTTATTTCTGTAACCCAGAGAGTGGCAGTAGGGTAAAGAAATGAGTAGATCTGGTGCAAACTGGTAGGGCTTTGCCCTAAGAACGAATGAAATTAACTTGGGTTCTAGAAATCTAGTGGTCCAGGTAACTCCAAGGAATCAGAAGCTTAGGAAACAGGATCCTTGAATCCTAAAGTAAAGAGGAGGTAAATGAATTCTGGAAAGAGATAAGGGGTCTTTGGCAAACTGTGGAGTCTGTAACAAAAATTGGATAGATTTGCTCTGGAAGGAAGGGGAAGTTACCCCATGAAGTTGAGAAAAAAGAAACAAAACTTAGAGTTTGGGGAGTATAAAAGCTGTGAAGCTGTGCAAAGTATCTCCAAGGTACCTGAGAGTGCAAGAGATACATAGGGGAAAAGGTAGAGAAGTAGATGTTACCTTGGACACCAGTGGTAGGAAAAGGAGAATGACAAAGAAATGGTTAGCATAAAAAAGAGATAGAGGTTTCAAATTAAAAGAGACACAAAGCTTCCAGATGAGTAAGAGACAACTTAAGAAAAAGTTGCTTATGCTTTTAGCTCTGTATCTCTGTAATATTGTCCATGTATCTGTGCAGCTATCGGTTCTGAATGCAAGAAATAAAGTAAAGCTGTTTCTGATATTTCATAATTGTGGGTTTGTATTTTTCATACTGGATCTACAGAGGGAAGAGAAATTGCCCATTAGAGACACTGCTAGTGGAAGCTTTGGCAATAGACTTGGCTAAAGTACAGGTAGTACCCAGTTTAAGAACTAGTTCCATTCCCAAGGTCTGTCCTTAAGTTGAATTTGTATGTAAGCCAGAACAGTATTATTGTATAATACTGTATAAGTAGTATTGTATAATTAACTTGAACCATTGTGTATTTAACTCAAATCATTGTGTATTTAACTCAAGTCTTGCAATTCAAAAATCAAACTTAAGAAGTTACCACAGTTTGTTTTCTAGTACTGAGGGACAGGACAATATATTATGTACTGGAGCCTGAGTCATATTTTAAATATATTTTCCCGACTACATTTTTTACTTCCCTGCTTTTTTAAAGTTGTGTAAAGAGATCAGAAAATTG
Organism: Python bivittatus; assembly: GCF_059951505.1. Classification (NCBI taxonomy): domain Eukaryota; kingdom Metazoa; phylum Chordata; class Lepidosauria; order Squamata; family Pythonidae; genus Python; species Python bivittatus. The sequence goes on from NW_028277035.1 coordinate 17,909,143, forward strand.
GATCTTGTCATGTTTAGATTTAATGCCAAGTCTCATTTCTAACCATTAACTTGGTTTCAATTTTACTGGGACTTGGTGAAGGACCTACTGAAAGTATCATCGTTTCCCTAATAGTTTCCCAACTCTCAGTTTACTAAGCTGATAGACGATTGCTGTAGTTAATAATATAAGCCTAGCAGGTGATAATTCAATTTGATGCATCAGTTAATTCATTTAAGAGACTTACAATTGTATATAGGCTGTTCAATTCCAAGACAGCACCAAAAGGTATTTCTCTTTGCTGTTTTTGCATTATACAATTACATAAAGCAATGGGGTTAGATTTCAAAAACAGCACATTGTTGCCTGGAAAATTGTCTGATATGTACTTGGGCATCAGCAGAGGGAATAAAGAGGGAGAATGACATCACTTGTGTTATGATGTAATCACTCAAATGATAGACATTATGTAATTTATATCAGTCAAGTCATGTTGTTATGTTTATTAGCAGGAATGGATAGCCTGTAAACAATTAATATTGTGTACTTTTGATGGCGGCACTCCTTTACATCCAACATCTCCTTATATATAAGAAGTGAGGGATTTCTCACCATGTAGTAGTCAGCAACAGTTTAATCTAGTGAGTCACCTCAATAGTTATTACTTTGTAAACTTTACTAAGATCACTTAAAAAGAATGCAAATTCAACTCAGGATTGCTTCTTCTCCTATATATTAATAATTGAGTATTCAGTCAACTAATAGTATTTTTGAAAAAAAAACAGAAGTTTCCCAAAAAGCCTACCTTGGAAGTCGTCATTTTTTCAAGCATAGCATACTCAACTTATATTTCACTGCCATGTATATATTGATTGTAGTCAGTTGAAACTTTCACTGACAGTCCTAAGATTGATTGTGTATATATAGTATATCATAGTGATCAAATGGATCACAATTATGATGATGCATCATTACATTCTTTGAATAATTCCATGTAGACACAGTTTTCACAAACAACATCTGCGGGGCAGCTGGTGACCTGGGGGGGAATATCCCCTTCATCACACATCTGTGAATTTGTACAGCATGAGGGATGAGAGTATGAATTACTTTACTTGAGCCTTGTCCAATCTGCTGCCCTGCAACTATAATTCCCAGAATTCCTAACCAGCATAATTTCTAGGGATGTCAATGAATCTAAGGATCTCCAAGTTGGGGAAGGCTGACCTACCTCATAAATAGCTAGCCATCAGAGCCATGGAAGAGAAACAACCCCACCTTTATGATTTCTTTGTGTACAATTAAATGTATACATTTGTTTTGGCTTAATAAGGATTAATGTAGAAACTTACCTATATGTGACTGAGTCTCATAATTTTTCAGAAATTGAAGGAATTGTTAGCTTCTTCTTCCTTTGATGGAAAGCAATTATTTACTTGTGAAAAGGATTGTAAATCAATTTAAAAAGTGGTAAAAGTAATAGCATAGTAAGTATATACACACACACACACACACACACACACACACATATATATATATATATATATATATATATATATATATATAAACAAACTGAGAGCATTTGAAATGATATACTGAAAATAGAGAATATAATTATATACATAATTTCACAGTCCTGAATTATGAACCTGGAAGCTAAGGGTGAGCTGCCCATATCTATGTGCTTAGGCCACAGATAATCCCTTGGGCACCGAAGAGGTAGGATTATGCAACTAGATGGAAGGATTCAAGTCTCCAGTCTCCAAGTACGTAATCCTGAGACAGAGAGCGTTCATTCCACTGTTAACTCTTGAGAAGCCTTCTCATAGCTCCAAATCTTGCCATTACGGTAAGTGTTTCTAAAGTAAAAGTCTCCTGTCCTAATCCCAACATAAGAAAAGGGTTATAGTTTATGGATGCTTCTTGCTATTTAGTGTCTTTTATTCTTATTATAGCTTCATCGTACACCCAGAGGACTTCTACTATTTGGATAAATTAAAATAGAATACATATATGTTTGTTTATATATACCTACAGAAAACACACAGAGAAAGAAACAGAGAGAATAGAAAGGATTAGAACTATTATTCTCAAATTTATCGCTTTTCAATCACGTTGAGTTTAAGATACTCAAGCACATGCTTAAATATATTGATATCAAAGTGTTCAACTAATTAAATCAGCTCATAGGATTTTTTTCACACTATCTTAAAAATGCCCAAAGGAGAATAAGATCTATGGAGAATTTACAAATTGTACTTTAAATAAGTATTTCACCATTTGTCAAGATAGTCATTCATCTTAATATTTTAAGTGAGCAATTTAAGCCCAGTGATTTATGAATATCATGGCATTTAACAAAGCATTTCTTATTTCATATTTATCGAAGTCACTGGATCGTAGATTATTGTTGTTGGTTTTTGTTTTTGTTTTTGTTTTCCTATACCATTCATAATACCACTTCCTTCCATTCACACTGAAATCTATGCTTATTCCTTATAGATTTCCCTGGACTATGGGTAATAAGTGATCCCACCTTTTCACATTATAACAATTTCTAGTCATCTTTTGCAAAGTCTTCAGGCATAAATCTGGGAAAATGTAAGGCACTTTGAAAGGAGGAAAAACACTGGGTAGTACACTAAACTGAAGAAAGATAAATCTTTAAACTGTTGATATATTATTATTTACTGCACACCTGATATTGGTATTTGTTTTCCTGAAGTTATTGATACACAGAAGATTTATATGCTTAATTGGAATGTAAGCTGCATTTATTAGCAAAAAAAAAAAAAGCACATAGGTTACTTATACAAGCATGAGGTAGAACAAGGGAATTAAACCAATAGTATGTACTTATATTTGTAATTTTAAATGTATTTGTTTGCAGGGCTATTTAACTATGTGCAGGCATAGGTGTGTATGTGTACATAATTGTATATGTGGTACAAATCTGAATATGTATATTTGGAACAATATAATATTGTATAAGTGAATATGGTAAATTCAGAAAATATCCCAACAGTATGTCAAATTAAGTGAAAGAATGTTGTGGAGAGAAATAACCATATTCTATGTTGTCTTTTGTCTGTTCATATCACCTTCTATAGCACTTGGGGAAGTGGGGAGAGACACTGAAGGTATATAGCGGACCCTTTGTACCCTTCCAGATTTTATTTTATTTTTATTTATTTTTAAATTTAAATGCCGCCCACCTCCCCCAGATGTTGCTGAACTACAATTCCTAACAGCTCCAGCCCATATGTTAAAGTTGAGAGATGTTAGAATATCTGTTTAAGCCTAATATGTATATTAGCATCATTTGGAGGGCTACAATTTCTCCATCACAGGGAGGCTGTGTGGAGCATTGATCTCTTCTCTGTCTATCACTATCTGACAAATTCTCACTACAGCTGACCAGCAGAGAGTACTTCCAAGGCAACATTATTGCCCCCAAAACATAATTTGCCTTTCCATCCTAAAGGAAAAAAAAGATAGCATGGAATATTAATTGATTTATCTTGCAGTTGAAAAGTTAATCTCAACTATTATTCTGGTAGCTAATTGCAAAAATAAAAAGGCATCTTTTTAAAGGTAAGAATTCAGCGAGTCTCTATTTTTAATCCAAGAGGAAGACTTTGGCCCAAATATTAGAAACTTAGGAAATGATACAATTCTGAAAGTTAAATATTTTAGAAATCCAGATGTTATTTATGTATCAGTTTTGTATTTTGGCATAACCACATACTAGACTCCTAACAGTTAACAACATAGGATTTAAAAATATTATAAATACAGGCAGTTCCCAGTTTAAGAACAAGTTCCATTCCCAATGTCTGTCCTTAAGTCGAATTTGTATGTAAGCCAGAACAGTATTATTGTATACTACTGTATAAGTAGTATTGTGTAATGAACTCAAACCATTGTGTATTTAACTCAAGTCATTGTGTATTTAACTTGAATTTTGCTACAGTAGGCTCTCTTCTCAACTCTGGGTCAGCTGTAACCCAGGCATTCTTAACCTGGGGACTACCTCTACTAATAATTAAAATAACGTAAATACTCAAAATAACACTCTTACCAATTAAGTCAAATGTACCCCTTCCTCATTTCCCCAAAGCTGCCTATATAACACTCAGCTAACTCTTCCAGGTGTGACAAGACAGACAGGTGGGGCTGCATAATGCAACATAGTGTTCTGTTTCTATGTATAGTAGTCAACATTTATTTTGCGGCACTGGCATCTTAAGAGCTCCGTCAGCATGGGGCAAAAGTCAGTATGAATTACTTACCATTTGTAGCAGATTTACTGTGCCTGTAGGTGGAATGGACCATCTTTTCCCAGAGCCATTTTTTTTTAATGTGCTTTTGCTGTTTCAGAAGAGCAGATAATAAAGGTTTGACAGAAAAATGGGGAATAATTGTCAAGGAATGGTAGCAGTAGGAAGAGCAAACAAGTAGATGAACAGTACCAGACCATTAGCAAAAAAATGATCTGATACTGTTCAGATCTGTGGTTGTGAATCTGCACAGAAAAGGGGTACAATGCAATGTATGTGGGTGTGTGTACACATACACACACACACACAATTAAGCTTCTCAGTACCATACTATTTATGTATTTGTTATTAGTAATTGTGCGCTTACAAAAACAACATTATGTTGACAGAGAAAGTACCTAGCAGCAGCAGACCTTTATGTCATGCTATTAGTCAGTACATACTAGTGTTCACCAGGAAACTAAACAAATCAGTAAAGACAGTTGTCCACGTATTATTCTTAAACAAGGTAAATAGATAAGGCAAGATCACTATGAATAGTTAACACAGAGATGATGAATCTAGAAATGAAAATCCTCTCTTTGTCTTCTGTTTGTGAACTGGTTGGATATTAGATTAAAATTAGGTTAGATTAGAGCATGTTTCAATTCTAAATAATGTATACAATAACATGTAAGGAAAATAGAATATAATTTTAAAGTATAATTGTCAATCACATTATTGATCTAATAAACTCTTTATGTTCTTCCTGTTGTTTTATATATGCAACAGTTTAGATTCACCATTGTTTTCCTTCCATTTTCATTGTTCTCCATGCTGTCCAAATCTTCTCTAAAATCCTCTAATAATCCAGAACAGATATAAATAGCACAAAGAAAGGGAACATGAGGAAGATGGGGTAATTCCATCCTTGACTGTAGAGAGTAAAGCGGATTACCTGAACTGAAAGTGGAGAGATCCATTAACAAAGCAACAAGGAGAAAACATGGCTTGAGTCTGAAACAAGAAGAGGGTATGTTTCTTTGTCTAGTCTACATTGGTGGACTGACATTAATCTAGAGATAATCAAAATGAAACTAGTTCTAGAACAGATAATTATTCCATTTTGCCCCATTAACTGTCAATTATTTTCTACATAACATAAATGAAATATATTTAAACATCTCTTCATTCACCATTCACTCGTTCTCATTAAAATAGCCTTGAATCATAAATGAATTATGATATTTTGTTTTTGTATTAGACACAATACTGTATTTGAGGCAAATTTAATGAAAATGTCTTTGTTTTTGTGTAGCTGTCAAATAAGCTGCTGTTTGTGTGTGTATGTATGTATATGTACTGTATATACAGTACATACACACATGCATACACACACACACACACAATTATTCTCAGAATGAGTTTTGTTTGTTTGTTTTATTTCATTTACTTCCACATTGAAATCAATGAAGTTCTGATCTTAACATTTTTAGAATGCCAATTAGCCATATGTTACTTCCTTTGGAACAGTGGCACAATTTTTGTTTAGACCATCATGCTTGTGTATTCTCAGTCTATTGAACACGCTTGAGTGAGATATTTATGCTTATCTACAAATGGATCTCTATTTTGGTTTTATTGGCATGCTTCTACCAAATCCTCAGCCTTAACAAAAACAAAGTAAAGACACGGGCAACTGTATGCTCAATTGTTTATAAATGCCAATAGATCGTGTCTAAGGGGAAAAGTCACCCTTTGGCAAAATGTTGTAAGTGGCCCTCCTGCTAATCAAATCCATCCACAACAATTGGTCTTTAACCAACCCTGATTCAGAAATTTCATCACTGATGACTGTTTCTGTCTTCATATTCTGTCACCAATTATTAGTGCTATCTTTCACATGACATAATGGGTTCCAAATAAGGTAGTTATATCTGTTCAGAGTGGATGTCTAAAATAATATAAGAAATTTTATTTTTATTTAATTATTTTATGAAATTTATAGAGCCACTGAAATCAACCACCTTTGTATGACTTACAATTAAAAAAAAACCCGATTTATTTATTTATTTTTAAGTTTCTGCAAAAACATCCAGTGAAAATGCCATTTCATTGCAGATCCTTAGGAAAGAGCCAGGTCTTCAGGCTCTCTTAAAGAATTATAGGGTTGGGGCAGGATTGACTTCTATGTGGATGCCATTCCAGAGGGCAGGCACCATGACAGAGAAAGCACAATTCCTGGGATCCATTAGATGACATTACTTTAAAGACAGAATTCAGTGCATGCCCACTGTGTCAGACCTGCTAGAAACAATGGGAGAAAGGCATTTCATCAGACAACCTAAGCCCTGTGCCATGAAGGTCACCACCAGCACCTTGAATGGCACCTGAAAGGTCACTGGTAGTCAGTGCAGCTTGCATAGCAAACATGTCATGTAGATGTACCAAGGCACACCCATAATTGCCTGCATGGCTGCATTCCAGATCAGTTGCAGCTTCTGAACAGTCTTCAAGGGCAGCCCCATGTAGAGCACACTGCAACAGTCCAAACAGGATTATTGCAATTAAGTCATGAGCAACTGTGAGAAGGGAATCTTAATTCAGGAAAAGGTACAATTGGTGCACCAGAGGAATCTGAGCAAAAGTCCTCCGGGCCACATGCTGAGAATCCAGGAAGGCTTCCAATTTGCACACTGGTTCTGTCCAGGGAAGTGGAATCCCATCCAGAGGTAAAGGTGATAAATCCCTGATACTGGAAGAACTCAGGTTTGAGTAAGTCTGTTGCAGTAATGGTAGCTTCACTAGAAGATTGCAGGGAGGAATTAGATAGTGGTACAGGTGGTCCTCGCTTAATGACCACTCATTCAATGAGTGTTCAAACTTTAGCAACGGTTCAAACTTCAAACAAAATGGGTCCTCATACTCATGACGGTTGCAGCATCCACAGGGTCATATGATCACCAATTGAGACATTCTTTGCTGGCTCCCTACAAGCAAAGTCAATGGGGAAGCCATCAGGAGGTCACAAATGGCGATCACGTGACCTCACATTTAACAACAGTGCGGGATTCACTTAACAATGGCAACTGGAAGTTGCAGAATTATGCAAGCATTTATTTTAGTTACTAAAGGATTAGATTTAGGTATAGGATTAGGGTTTTATCCTGTCCTTGATATGGAATCCCTTTCTAGGGTGGGATGATCTTTCTCATCCAAAATAATCCTTAACCTTGGGATGGTCTCATCTTTGGCAGTAGTAGGCAAAGCATTCCAGGGACAAGAATGATAAACCTATTCTCTTGGCCTTGGTAAAATCAAGTGAGATGATGTCATTAAAAACAGATGTGATTAATTATGCTTTGGATACTATATAAGCTGTTTGGAAACCCCCATAGGATGGAACTTGGATTCAGACCTAACTAGGAGACTGCTGCATATTTGCTGGCTTGAAAGGAGTCTACCTGCTATGATTTCTTTGGGGTTCCCTGGCTGGCAGAAGAAGCATAGGGTCTCTCTTTCTCTTATGTCTTTATTGTATTATTGAATATTCTTTGATTGCTGTCTTGTGTTGTTATATTCTTCAGTATTTTTGAATATTCCTTGACTACTATACCATGTTATGTTGTTATGCTGTTTTCTTACACTGCCTTGGAATAAAGACTTAGGCACTCATATTGTGTGGTCAATGCTTCCAAATCCAAAAGAATCTGTGACCCAATCCTGCTGATCTGGGAAAAGAGAAGTACCTTACATCTGTTCCTCTCCATCTAGTCTTTACAACCTCCAGGCACTAGGACATCACTTTGAGAGCATTGCTACATTGGCTAGGATCAAGATGTATAATGAAGTATCATCAGCATATTGATGTTATTGGACCCTGTGACAGTTGATGATCTCACCCAGCAGTTTCATGTAAGTATTAAACAGGGGAGGTAAGAGTGTTGAACCTTGAGGAATCCCACAAGTAACAGGCTAAAGGCCTGACCTCCCCTGTCTGCCAACACAAACTTGAATCAGGAGAAAGGAAGAGAAGCACTATAACACTGCTTTCCACTCCTAATCCCAGTAGCTAGCCCAGAAGGATACTACAATTAATAGCACTGAAAGTTACTGAGAAATCAAGAATAGGATTTCTGGTCACATCATGCCCACCCCAGTTCTGCCTGAAGTCATCCACAAGTATGTTCAGTGCTGTTTTTTACTATATAGAAAAGGGAGAGTTAGAGACTAGATGTCAGGTCCAGCAATAGTTAATTTAGGAGGGGCGTACCACTACCTCTTTCAAGGCAGAAGGTACCACCTCCTCACACAAAGAAGTGTTGACAACCACATGGACCTGACTATATGCCATCTCCTGGGAAATGTTAATCAACAGGGAGGGGCATGAATCTAATATGTGAAGGATGTGTGCTTTTATTTTATGGTTTTTATATCTATAAGGTGCACTGGGGATGACATTTAATTTTGTTGTACGAGGTACAACGACAATAAAGTCATTACTACTACTACTAATAAACAGATTAATAGAACTTCAGGTCCTATCTACTTCCTCAGGAGTTACCTTCCAGATAAGAGGACTAGATGATTCAATTCAATTCCTCAATCAATTCCAAAGTAGTTGGAAGCCAACTCTGAGTGTATCTCAGAGACTTTATATACTAGGTCCTTAGAATATTCCTCACAATGACCTTGGAGCTGTTCCTGTGACTCATCTGTACCCAGCAGAGAAGGAGTCACTTTAAACAGAGACACTAGACACCTACTTGCAGATGTTACAAGGATGAAAAATTCATCAGTGCAATGGAATCCCTTACATGGGCTTTTATATGCATTCAGTGGGATTCATTCTTTGTCTCTCTCCAATGATTCTTCTATGGTTTTATTTCTTGGAGCTCTTCAGAAGACCACAGACCTCCTCCAGTCCAAGGATACCCATTCCAGGCAATGACTGAGGCCTCAGAAAACCTACTAGATCCTCAGGAAAAAACCAAAGTCCCATCTGGAACCTATCTGGGTCAATTAGATGCCTGGGTATGGCTGATCTAATAAGCCCCACCTTCTGTGAATTTTATTTTATAAAAATTCCCACCTCTGTAAGCACTAGCACTATACAATGCACAAAGTTAATATATATGTGTATTATATACTTGTGTGTATGTATGCATTCTATCTATCTATCTATCTATCTATCTATCTATCTATCTATCTATCTATCTATCTATCTATCTATCTAACAATCTCTCATGGAACCCTTCACAATTTCTTGCAGAATCCTAGCATTCTATGAAACCCTAGTTGAGAAAGACTGCCTTAGATTATCCTTGAAAGCCAGATTGGTTTAAAATGATGTGTATCCTTCAAAATGAAGACAATGGGAATTAGTCTCTCTCTCTCTTTTTCTGTTTATATGAATATAGAAACTCACATATGCAACATACACTTTTTTAAATACTAGTGTGTATGTGTGTTTATACTGTTTAGTAGCAAATCCTTTATTTAAGGCAACGCTGACTAAATCTATTATTCTGCTGAATGTTTGGTAACGTTTATTTTTTAATCTTTATTTTTATTTTCGATAATTCCCTTTCTTATCTCTTGCTTACAAGATTATTTATTTATTTATAGATTGAATTTTGTCAGCATGTACTTCAACATTTCTACTACCCCAGTTTCAAATCAAACTTCCTCAGAGTTCAAGGATAATACTTTTGTTGTTTATGCTGTGGAGGAGGATATATTTCTACATGTATGTAGGTGGGTGGGAAGGTAGGAAGGACTAAAAGATAGCCTTTTAAAAGCTGTAGCAAAATTTGCTTGTACTCCAGCTGAATATTGTTTTCTGTTTTCAGTGTGTCAGTGTTTTCTTATAAATAAATGAATAAAGAATAAATCTAAACAACAGAACAGAGAGAACAGCTTGGAAGCCTTGTTGATTTGTTCTTCTGTTGTTGTTTTTCCCCCACAGCAGAAACCGCAAATTAATTTTGTTTTTTCTTTTTTCCTCCCTTCCTGTTCTTTAACCATGCCTGACAAAACCAGGGGGACTACCAAAAAAAAACAAAAACAAAAAACCTAGGAGTAAGTAATTAACATTCAAAGCTTTACCATTCAGACACCTTTTATATGTTTTCTTGTATCCAACTGGCAAGATATTTTTAAACAAGCCTTTAATTAACAGGTGAGTTTAATTGATATGTGAGTTGCCTTTGACCAGCACAGACCCTAGTGAGGAGGAGGGAAGACTCCATCATACTTACTAAAAGCATTAATTCATTTGTAGCTGCATCTTTTGGGTGTGGGTGGACTGAGATTTATGATCACAAAGGAAGAAGCTAGAAAATGTGTACAAGTCTGTAAATCAGCTTAGAAGGAAGATTTTTCTATATTTTAATGTCCCTTAAAGAATCAAGTCATTCTGAAAACTAAAATGGGATTTTCTTCTGAGCATAAAAATAGAGCCACCTTCACATATGGGCACTTCATAAACGTGCTTTCCACAGCTTGGTAACTCCAGATGTGGTAGAGCTGAACTCCCAGATTCCCAGCAAAAAGGTATTCTGAGAATTGGGGGATCAACACATCTGGAGGATGTTAAATTGGGCAAGCCTGGCAAACTAAATTATTTGCTTAAGGGTAGCTATTCAATGAAGTTCATTAAAAATATAATATCTAAAAGGCATCAATTTCACGTTCTACATGTCTAAATCTCATATCTATATAAACCAGAAGACCTACCCTACAGATTACTAAAAAGCTACTGAATTATCTGTTCCAAGATAGCGCATGTAATTTTAATATGCGAGAATAATTGTAAAACAACCATAAACCTCCTTTGATTGAGAAGATGAAAATATCATTGAATCGGTGTGCTTTTTGTTCCATTTCTACCATCTGAGAGTAAAACCATATATTACTGTAGATGGCATTGCTATTTGCTTACTTTTTAGCTTTAGCAGAAGGAACCATTCTAGAACACCCCCCTGAAAAAGAACTGTGAACAAAGAATTATTGAAGAGGTATATAATAGTGATAAACCTAAAATATATTAAGGCAAAGACAATGAGCATAACCTGTAATAATAAGGTATCATTTTTATAAGAAATTGAGTATATTCTTGTGCCACTGAATAAGAGGGAAATTTGCTTTTTTTTTCTTTTACTTTAATGGAACATGACATATATCTAATCCTGGAAGACAGGGTAAATAATTTATAGTAGTGTGTATGCAAATAAGGTACACTAATTTCACTAATTTTCACAAATCTATGTTTAAAAAAGCAAATGAAAAAGTAATATTTTTTTATTATTACTTTTTCATTTGCTTTTTTAAACATACATTTAAAAAAAAAATTCCCTATACTTTGTTAAAAGTCTATACTATGATTATAACTCAAAATGAGTTCAATAAAGGACAAGGAAAAGTAATATATGTAAGGGCTGTGCAAGTATCAACACTGTTTCAGAACAACAGTAATCTCCAATACATTAAGTATCCATATGAGCCTGAAAAATAATTGTGGCTGCCATAAAGGTCACATCAATTTTAATGAATAATCTCTTTAAAACAGCATCATTTTTTTCATGCTTTTTTTTGGGGGGGGGGAATGCTCCATTTTAATGAATAGCAAAAAGTCTTGTTCTTCTGCAAGATCTGAAAGATTTCTGCCAAATAATTTTATAAGTGTGAACAGCACTGACATGTCTCTTAATATATATACTTTTTTTTTTCTCCAGCATGAGGTTTAAATCATAGCATGAAAGCAACAGCAGGTGCAATATGTAGGGTAGTTTCCCCATATAGCATATTCTCTGTATCTTATTTATGCATTTCAAGTATTTATAGCATACCTTTGAGCCAAAAAGTGCTCAAGCAAGTTTACATAAAATAAGTTAAAACAAAATCACATAAACTAGAGCTTGCACAATGAGATCAAGAAGGGGAATTCACACAAGGAAGTATGCTTTTCCTCTTCCTAAAGGATTCTAGGCTAGACTTTTCTGTATGTTGATATAGGCATGATTGCATATGTGTAAATGGGCTTATTTATGCCTATGCCACCCACTCCTCTTCTGTAGTATCTTTTGGATAGCTACCTGTGTGAGGTTATCTATAAAAAGTGACTAGGAATATTTTGCCTAGCAAAGGGGTAGCCTAGATAATAAGGAGTAAAAAGGTTTACCTCTAGCCAGTGATAAGGTTTATTGTATTTATAAGATAAATTTCAGGCAACTCCCAGATTAACCAAAAAGTCTCACATGGGTTAGTTTGCAAATTTTGTTATAAGTAAATCAACACTTTGCAGCTCCGTTTACACATATTATATTCCATATTTTATTACATTATTCTGGTGAGTGTATGCACAAGTAACGTAGCTCTGGATTTCCATACTGGGAGGAAAGATTCCATAGCACATTTAAATAGACTGAAATAGACTGTACAGTAATGATGTATGCTAGTGAACTCTTGTAGCAGAAAATAGAAGGAAATGACTTCACAACAGATTAAAGGATGTTTGTCTCGTGATAAAATTATAATAATAGCTGCCCTTCTCAGATCAATAATTGCTTCTACTTGAGTCTCTGAATGTCAGGTCTGAACAGTTTTCAAATAATTGGAGTATAAACTAGAAACTCACTCCTTGTTGCTATCCTGAGCACTCTTATTGCTAGTATTTTTATGCACTACCTTTGTTGAATTTTTACATCAATTGTATGCTGGATTTTTGTCTGTCCTTTGAAGTTTTCAGTTGCATACTATTTTTCATTTCTAATTCCATTCTCCTTCATGCTTAAGATTTGTTGGGTTGATGGCAGTATTCTGTTATCTTAGAGGTTGGTAGGTAGGTAAGTAGGTAGGCAGGCAGGCAGGCAGGCAGGCAGGCAGGCAAGTGGATGGATGGGTGGATGGATGGATGGATGGGATCGTTATTAATTTCCCCCTTTTTTGTGCCATTTTGCTTAGAAGTTGAAAATAACAATCTTGAATTAAGCCAGTGGGCATTTGGCTGAAGTCTTTTCACCTAAATGGGCAAGAAAATGATATCCTCTTGGTAATACTATTCAAGATCTTAGAATATTTTAAATGATTCAGAAATAGAGATAGAGATAGAGATAGAGATAGAGATAGAGATAGAGATAGAGATAGAGATAGAGATAGAGATAGAGATAGAGATAGAGATAATAATTTCCAAACCAGTGACTGATAATCTAACATATTTGATCTCCCTTCTGGTTGATAGTTTATGTTCACATTTCATAGTACTAGCAGTATTACGTTTAGCAAAGAAATGAAGGGATACAGCATTGTTTAAGGTTTATTAAACATGCAGCACTATTGTTTTGGGGATGCGGTGGCGCAGTGGCTTAATGACGCTGAAAGTTGCTGGCCAGAAATGGTCGACACTACAGCGGTTCGAGCCCAGCCTTCGTGTTTGCAGGGTGAGCTCCTGTTTCCTCTCCAATTCCTGTCAACCCAACAGTTCGAAAACTCACATGAGTAGATAAATGGGTACTCTCACTCCAGTGGGAGGAAAAATGCTGGCAGCACCTTGCAAAAGGAGACGGGAGCAGTTGCCAGTAGCGTGGAACCCACGCGTGCCCGAAAAAGGCCCAAAGCAACGGAAACCCCGCCTCCTGCGCTCGCCAGCTGGGCTCTGCTGTAGGAAGGAGGCTCTGGCAAACCACTTCTGAAACACCTTGCCTTGAAAACTGCAGGGACTCATCCAAAGCAGTCACTGCAGAGTCAGTAACGACTGAGTGCAGATTAAAAAACAAAACAAAAAAACTATCGCTTTACATAAGAGGATATTTTATTAACTACCTCTGATACCAAAGTAAACAGTTTAAAATTAATTCAGTTTGCTAAATTGGCAAAGCATGTATGTTTGATGACTGGACATGATAATAAGAAGTTCATTTTATTATACTAAATTAATCAACAAAATAAAAGTAAAAATATATGCTATATCATTAATGAATCAACATAACTTCAGAACTGGTAAGCATTGATATTATATATATATATATATATATATATATATATATATATATATATAAAATAAATTCCCCTCTCACCCCTATGGGTGGTACATGTCTTCCTCAATCTCGGGTCCTCTACCAGAGACCTGGGAGTTTGAGGGTCCTGCGCAGTACCTTAGTTGTTCCTAGCACTGCACTCTTCTGGACAGAGAGCTCTGATGTTGTTCCTGGGTCTGTTGGAGCCACTCTCCCAGCTTAGTAGTCCTGGCCCCAAGTGCTCCTACCACCACTGGGACCACTTTGGCCTTTACTTTGGACATCCTCTCTAGTTCCTCCTTCAGGCCCTGGTACTTCTCCAGCTTCTCCTGCTCCTTCTTCCTGATGTTGCTGTCACTTGGCACTGCTACATCTATCACTACCGCTGTCTTCTGGTCTTTGTCTACTACCATGATGTCTGGTTGATTAGCCAGTACCTGTCTGTCCGTCTGGATTTGGAAGTCCCACAGGATCTTAGCCCTGTTATTCTCCACAACCTTCTGTGGAATCTCACCATCTGGACTTGGGGGGGTTTAGCCCATACGCTGTGCAGATGTTCCTGTACACAATGCCAGCTACTTGGTTGTGCCGTTCAGTGTATGCTGTTCCTGCCTGCATCTTACACCCTGCCACTATGTGTTGGACCATCTCTGAGGCCTCTTTGCACAATCTGCACCTTGGGTCCTGCCTAGTGTGGTAGACCCCTGCTTCTGTGGATCTGGTGCTTAGTGCCTGTTCTTGTGCTGCTATGATCAGTGCCTCAGTGCTGCCTTTTAGTCCAGCCCTTTCCAGTCACTGGTAAGATTTCCCAATGTCAGCCACCTCAGCTATCTGTCGATGGTACATCCCATGCAGGGGCTTGTCTTGCCATGGTACTTCCTCCACTTGAACTTCCTCCCATGTCTGCTGCTGCCTCAGGCATTCTCTCAGCAGCTCATCTTTGGGTGCCATCTTACTGATGTACTCCGGGATACTCCGGGATAGATAGATAGATAGATAGATAGATAGATAGATAGATAGATAGATAGATAGATATATGCCAGAGCAACTCTCCCAAACTTTGAAAATATTGCTCAACAGTTATTTTCTTCTTTTTCCCTTCAAAAAAGGCCAATTCAAATGGTGACAAGCAATATCAATCATGTATTGCTGCACATCAAGTGCAGATTTCTCCTTCCAGTATTGCATAATTATTCTTTTATCTGGCTTTCATGCCCCCAAAATCCACAGCTGTTGATATCTTGATAGATTCCAACTACTGGGGATGTAACCCAGAAGAAGAAATGTATCTATAATAAATAGTGATTGATCAGAGATTAGACCATTTTTTCAATCACTGAAGTATTACCATATATTTTCTTTGGCTTGCAGAAAGAGACCTTGCTTCATTTAGAGCAGGCCATTTCACTGAACCCCTAAGTAAAATCATCTCAGTTCATGTACCAAGTCTGTTTAAGTTATGTTTCTGTCTTTTGGCAGCTTGTACTTGTTCTTCCTTCTGGTCATCTATTCGGTTATACTTGCCATTCAAAGTATGTGTATTTCTCTTTAAAAAGTCTGCAATGATATAGATCACTATTCTATAATTTATCTATTTAATTTTCATTTTTGTTAAAAGGACATTGCTATAAGGCACATTCAGCAGGGAACTTTTGCAGTCCATTTTTTTTCCTCTTTGAAGCATAGTCCGTTTGTGCCACTATCCAAATGGCTGAAAAAGCTTACATGAAGAAATGTAGTTCAGAAGTTGAAAGACTTTGCATATAAAGAAACCTCACAGCCATCCTTGTCTGCTAACTGGACTTTCTCCAGATCAGAGCCCTTTTCTTTTGTGTGGCAAGACATGTGACTAAACCAATTTGCCCTCTTATCCACAGAGCTCTGGCTGGCTGGTCCTGCCAGTAGTGCTTACTTGACTGTGACTACAATGGTTAAAAATTGAATAAAAACAGATTAATTGCTTACACTTGCTACGGCATTTTTAGATGTTTCATTCTATTTCCATGTATACATTTGATGAGAACTGGCATTTAAAATTACTTTTTACTCATCTTTCAAGCTCTGCCCTTTGAAATAATACTTCAGTGACAGCAGAACTGAAACATTTAACAGCTACCTGAACAGACCTTTCTGTATCCCAGGCTAGAGTAAAGAACTCCTTTGCTTTTGAAAGTTTCCTCATGTGGGAGGCTATTAAATGTATGAGAAAAGGGTGAAAAATGAATAAACCCTGGCACTTACTAACAATGTCACTATGCTGGTCAATAAGATATATAGAAGCAAGGACTTTTTCAGGCTACCAAGCTCAGCTAACCAAATCAGAATACATGAGCAATTAACTCTTTAATTAAGATGAATGGGAGACATTAGCCTTCCTTAAACTCTGTTCATCTGTACTCACAAATAGAAGGCGGATATACTCTTCCCAAGAAATGTATCTTTTGTTTTGATTTGTTGGTGGCATCTCATTCTTTCTGCTACATAAATAAGTCTACCAAACAATCCTTAACAGAGATTCAAGTAGTTATGACCAATCAGTTCAATCTTTCTTGACTTATAGAGACCATACACACATTAAATTTAACCTTAAATGAGATAACAATCAATATACATTTCAATGAAAAAGAAAGATTTTTTTTTTCTGTCAAGAAGTAAAGGCAATTTACACTGATACTATAGGGGACAGTTAATTTATCTCCTTTGATACTTAAATCAACAGTCCCAAATAAAATGTTTGAAAATTCAAGAAATTAGCCACTTAGCATTTTTGAACAGAGAGAATTTGCAATTAAGCCTTCTTTGGTTGATCTGTTACTTCCAGATTCCAGAATTCAGTTGTCCAGATCAACTGAATTATTCCTAGGTTGGCTCAACTGAAATAATTAGTATGACATAGTGGGACATCAGTTTTAATCAGTTTAAATATATATATTATTAGTATAATTTTGTTTTTTATAATGATCTTGGTTATAGGGAATAAAATAAAATGTTTAAGAAACCATGTATTCAAATTAAACAATAAATAAGATGCATTTAACAGAACATTTCTGCTGTGGTCTTTGCCAAGCCTTGCAAACAAATCCTTGGAACCAAAGATTGCTCTTTCAAAGTCACTTGTGTGAAATTGAACTATTTCAGCATTTTATACTAGATGTCTAATTTAGTAGTGCCTTGTGCTATCTATCCTCTCTACAAAATATCTTGGATCTTCTCAGCAATAATCTGAAGCTTTTTTCTCATTCTAAGTTTTCATTGTTACTGCCTGAGTGTGATTATTAGAGGTGTATATCAGATTTCACACAACCCTGATTGAAAAGAGAGCAGGAAACTTCAAATCAGAGATTCAGAAATTCGACCACAGTGTTCAACAAATAGGTTTGAAACTAACCCTTTACAATTTAAGCAGTCTACTCAAGAACAAACAGCTTTTCAGGACATGAAACCTGCCTTCTCCTCCCAGCCATCCTAATCTCAACCACTCCTTTGTTATGACATGTTGACCTCTTATTTGAGGGCTGTCCCCCCCACCCAAGGTTTGGCTGGGGGTGGTGGAAAGGACATGTTGCCTTGTGCATTTTATTCTAGACACCTTATTCTAGCTGAGCAGGACTATGATGTTCAGAATAAGCAGTTAAAGTGGCTAGCAGTTAAAGTGGCATATTTTGGAGATTTCTAAGAGGGAGCAGTTCATCACATGCAGACTGGGACTGATTGTAAATATTTGGAACATGTGCAGAAGATTCAAACTCTCACCCAACATCAGTTCAGGTGGGCAAAATATTTCTCCCACTTTACCTTCTACATTACTTATGTTCCTGCCTTACAAAACAAAACAGCCAGATGCTCTGTTAAACAAGCCTGAATATGACACTGCTTATCCATCTCCTCCTGCCATGATCTTGAAGACTTGTGATTTTGTCCCCCTCCCAGGAATGGAAACTTCCAAGATGTTAGGGATGGGGAGCCAGGAAGAAGATTTCTTGGATCAGATTGTCTTACAACAGCAAGACTGATATTTCAGGGTTCAGATGCATGACTTCCAGGGAAACTCACAGGTTGTTTCTTAAGGAACAGCTGGATTTGGCCAAGGCAACAGATGCATATAGGCAGGAAGGCTCCAGGATGGCTGTGTGTGATTTCATATGGCTTTCCACTAAGTTTTAAACTTCCTCCTGCCTGATTGAGAAACTGAACTTAGTGTTTCCTGGCCTCTTCCCTTTAACTGCTCAGATTAGTCTGGTGGCCTTTGCAGCTCCCTGCTTCTACAAAAATTCACCTAGTGTTTCATTGCTCTTTCCTTCTGCACCCTTTGCACTCAGCAGCTCCTCCTCTCTGCCCATTTCTGGTAGATGGGGAAGAGGAAGATTAAGTGGAATGTATTGTGGATTCTAGGTGCAGGAGGGAAAGTTAGAGTATTTAAGTCACTGGAAAGGCTATTCTGATCTAAAGAGATCATGGGAACTGGCAGTGGATGCACTGTTCACAAGTTTCATCTGAAATTTCCATGCAAGCCTCATCCCCCTGAATTGCCTCCTGTTGTACCAGACTTTAATCTCCCAGAAGAAGAGGGTTCCGTGTTCTCTGACATGCTAGTCTCATGCTAATGTTTCAGACTTAGACATTGAACAGGGAAGATGGCACATTCTAGCTTTGTTCAGTTCTCATTTCAGAGTTGTCCATTGAACCTAAAGATATGCCTGGGCCTTCTTCATGGACTGGAGGAGATGGGAGTCATCACTTTCTGTGCATTCTATAGTGGAGGGGGAGACTGAGTCTGAAAGAGGAGGTAGTATGTGGAATGCCTAACAGACCTTGGGAACATAGAGAAGGCAGTATGACTATCAAGGGAGGAAACAGGGTCATTACAGAAGATATTCTTAAACCCAAAGGATGGAAGTGTGAGAAAGAGACTCAGAGTAACTCCACCCTAATTATATTTGACATATGTTATACAAGAGAATTATTTGGTAAGCTTTCTAGGTTCTGTTATATTATCCAACTAGCTATAAAGATCTTTACAGAAATCCGGGTAATTCCTGTTTCCTGAGTTGCCTGCCTTGAAGAGCTTGATAATTTATTTTATGGAAAAGTTGATCAAGTTTTTCCCTTGTACTTCTATCTGAATGTTTCACAACTGATTCTATTGTGTTTAGGAAAGGGCATCAACACACTTATGAACACCCTTCCATTTACACAAAATCCTTCAGTTAGTTGTCTTCAAATTGGAACATGTATTCTCATCCATACTACTATTCTCTGAAAATTTCATCACACTCTGCCCCAAAACAAAGTTGTGATACTTTGGGGGGGAGGGGAAGGGGGGAATTTAAAGCTTCATAGCAGTAAAAAAAAAAAGAAAAAGAAAACCTTTATGAAATTTGGTAAATTCCATACCTGATTAAAATTTATCCTATTTGCAAATTTTATCTCATCCTGAAAAACTAAAAAGTTGCAACTGTTTGCTTTTTGCCTGTGTTAGAAATAGAGTTCTATTTTTCTGAATCTTGTTCTAGATCCCAAAAGGACTAGGGTGTCCCATTCAGTAACTTGCAGTTTGGATCTTCGGGATTTTACTTAGGTCTTTTACTACTGGAATGGTCATTGCACTTAGAAAAAAAATCAATAATTGAAGTTAGAAAAAATATATTAATTGCTTAGTCAAAGCTTGATATCTTACCATTCTGTGTTAAATTTTCTATTTTCTACGATACTTCATATTAGAAGAGGCATTTCTAACTTGCCAAGACTCTCATCAATGATTCAAAATCCTTCACAGTCAATTGTGTCTCCATCAAACTGCAATAAAGCCAGAATAACAAAATGCATGCATTCTTGTATCCCAATGTGTAAAGCAAGCATGTAAGTCACAGTGTTTCTGTGATAATATTGCTTTATTTGTGCCCTCCACTTCCATGAATACTCATATCCACAGTCGTCTATCTCTAATATCTCAGGAGTTCAGTGTGCTATATGGAAAGAGTGGTACAATATATTTAAAAGATTTTTAACTACTTTTGGCAATTCTTCACATGTGGGAGGAGAGGGGAGAAAGGAGAGATTAGAGATCATATATCCATTCTCGTATCACAGTAATCCCTTTGACTGGCCCTTCCAAATACTGCCTTTTCAAGAGATGTGGAGAATTTGTGGAGGTGAAGAAACATAGATGTTGTGTAGTATATCTAAACACTTTTGAGTTGCTCCTATGTGCAATGATGCTTTTTCCTAACAAAGAAGACTTTTATTTTATTTTTTAATTCATCATCCTGATTTCCATATTTGATTGATCTTCTTGATTCTGCTGTATCAGTTTTGAAGTCTCCATCTTTTTTCCATCCTTTTTTTTCCCTTCTGATTTGCAGAATATTCTGATATTTTGCTTGTTTTCTAAAGGTGATAAATTGATTTGACAATCATTTACTTGGCCTTCCCCCATTACTCAACTCAATAATTTATTAGATTATATTTTCTATTTTGTAAATAAGTGTATAAATATGATTTGTCATTGTGTACATCTGTTTTGTTTGTGTCTTGCAAGTAGTGCCCTAACCATACTGCTGAATGTTGGTGTGAGTGTGTGTGTATGTGGTAATTAATTGTTCTGTCTTAGGCTTTTAACAATAATCCTTCATATTAAAGCTTAGGCAAACAGTCTTGCACAGAAGTTCCAAGTTTATTCATAATAGATTTGTGTTTGAAAATGAGTCCAAATGTCAAAATACGTAGACAAAGTAGAAGTAGCTTTTCCAAGAGCTTTAATAAAGGCATGAATGGCATAGGTTGAAATACTAAAAATGTAAGATATTAAAAGTTAGTACAATGAATAAAGATAATAGAGACTGTGAGAAGGAGAAGCAGAAGGAGAAGCAGAAGAAAGCAGTAGCTCTAATTCTGGCAAATCTTGTTATTTATGGAAACTATAAATGAATTGTAATTTATGTAAACATATCTTGGAAAAAGTGGAACATTTGTTTCTATTATGGTGGTACTCCAGTTATTTAATAAATTGATAGATGGCACTTACTACTACTTAGACTAGTGGTTCTTTGTTTTGATATATATATATACATACATACATACATACATACATACATATGTATATGTATATGTGTGTATATATATATATATGTATATGTGTGTGTGTGTGTGTGTGTATATATATATATGTATATGTATATGTGTGTGTGTGTGTGTGTGTGTGTATATATATATATAAAACTGAGAACCACCAGTTTAAGTAATATAAAGAGTCAATTATAAAAAAAAATCAATTTCTTGACTCAGGAGATAATATGGCAAGATGCTTGCTGATTCTGTTTCAGTACCAGACTCATCTCAGACAGGGGCATCTAAATCACATCTAAAGATTAGATGATGATGATGATGATGATGATGATGATGATGATGATGATGATCATGATCATGATCATGATCAAGCAAGTATTCTAGCAAACATTACTAAATTGTTCCCATTTCAGTCTGCTTATCAAAAGGAATAGATAAAGAAACAAAATATCTCTCTTCACTGCTTGCCCAGCAATAATTAATTAATAAACCTCCACGTCTCGGTGACTCTTTGTCATTTACAAAAATAAAATGTAATTACATCAACTAAAACTTCCATAGAATAATAAAAAAGTTTTACAACAACGATGAGTATTGGTTGTCAGATTCAGCCAGCATGGCACGGCACAGTGAAGCTCTGCTCAGCCGCACCTAGTCAATTTCACCGCCCGGGCACTACCCGAGGAAAAGGGGAAGTGAAAACCGTGAACTGATTATGGCCAGGTGGCGACGCTTAACTCAAAACCACAAGTGGATACTTTGTAACAGTGTGGTTTCCCCTCAGGCGCTGCAAACAAAGGAAAGCGCAGAGGCTAGGAAGCAAAGCAGTCAACGAAGGATAGAGAACTCCCGGTTTTACGCGCAAACAGGCAAACCCAACAAAGGCAACAACAGCACAACCCATAGACTGCAATCAGAAAGACAAAACCACTGGACTGAATCTGCCATTTGGGCGAGGGGGGATTATTGTGGGTAATCTGAAACTGAGCAACGGGTAAAGCACGGGAATGGGGAAGCTATAAAATACCATGTAAGCTATGCCAAGCCAACCCTGGCTTTGTCTGTACTTACTTACGTTATGCTTGAGTAAACTTCTTCGCTGAACACACGTGTCACGAGAGTTTCTCTGAGATGAATGGAGTAAACCTTGCATTGGTGATATCTTAATTTACCCCCCAAACCCTCTGGAATATTTCTGTTTTGACTAATTTCCAGAAGGCTGCTACAGATGGAGGGAAGCTGTTCTGAAGCACTGGCATCATCACTGCAAACAATGCTTCCTTGCTTCAGACCCCTGCACTTCCTGAAATTGAGAATAGGAACGAATGGGAATGAACATTATTACCAGCAATTTCTCCTAGGATAAGTGTCTTGGATTATTCAAAATTGATGAAAGAAGATGGTCCTGAAGATACATTAATACCAAGCTGTACAAGGCTTTGTGGATTAAAATCAAAAACTTTGGGAACTTACTGCTAGGCAATACTGTGCCTACAAGACCGGAGTAATATGATCTTGATACTACATGCCAGATAACACGTTGGCTGCCTCAGCCTGAACCACTGCAGTTTCCAGATGGTCTTCAAAGGCATATGCATATAGAATGCATTGAAGTAATCTAAACAAATGGTGATGAGAACACAGAATCACTGAGCATAAGCCCTCCTGGCCAGAGCTTTTACCTGCCCATCCAGTAGTAGCCATGAATCCAGGACGATGCCCAGGTCATGGACCTGCTCCCTCAGGAGTATTGCTTCCCCCTTGACAGATACCACTGGAGCAGACAGAGAACCACAATGGACATACAGCAACTCTTTCTTGCTTGGATTCAGCTTTAGCCTGTTTTGACCCATCCACATCCCAACAATCTCCATGCATGGGGACAAAACCTCCACAGTATCTATAGCTGGGCCTGAGGCAGTGATATAACACTTGGAATAATCAGCACATCGATGATAGCTCACTCAAACCGATTAATTATTTTCCTCAGTGGTTTCACATCAAGGTTAAAAATCAAAGCAATGAATGGCTTCACCTTCTTAATTGTATTCACAAAGAATTGTATGGGGTGGTCTGTGAATATATATGGCAACAGAATATGGATTTAATTACCTCTTCTGTGTTTCTGTTAAATCTCCCATCTGCTTCATAGATTTGGATATTCACCACTGGTGTTGCTGTAAGGGCTATGTTAAAATTCTACAGGTAGTTTTTCTAGACTGTCAAGAATGCTGACTGTTTCAGCTCCCTGTTGTTCATTCAGTGATCTGTTCACCAGAAGTACTGTGTATTGTATATGGTTTTGTTTTTGTTATGGGAAGTTCTGACAAAAGTGTCAAGGTTGTTTTTATTCAAGAATAAATGGAAATGTTTGTAAGCATAGCCTCACAGGGTTAGATGCATGAACAGTATGGGAAATGGTTGAATGTGATTAAGGCCAAAAAAAAAAAAATGTTCTGATTTATTAATCATTATCTAGGCTAATGTATACTATTCATGAACAGTGATATGTTACAGGACAATGTTGAAAGGTAAATAATAAATGGTAAACCAATGGTAAATTATATCTGTTGGACATTACATTCTTAAAAGGTGTGACAAATTATGGAATACTACTAAATAATTTGCCAGAATAAATGTAGCAGGCATTTTAAACTATTTTTTAAAGCAAATAAATATAGAATTCCTGTTTCCCATATATAATAGAGTCATATAAAGCATAAGATTGCTTTAGTCTCAATCCCAGTGGAGATGGAGCAATTAAATAATTAGCTGGGGATGTTTTGAAGTAGAGTAGAACAATTTTAGTGTGCCAAATCTTTCTTTGCCCCTTTATCATTCTAGTCCAAATTTGGGAATGGATTTCCATGGATGCCAATGAGAACTTTCCTCATAGAGCAAACAGCAGGTGCAAGCAATTCAGAATAAAACATTGGTGTGGAGAGAAGAGAATTTTAAACTTTTTGTTCTCTCCATGATCCCAATCAATTCCCTCTCCATTATTGTATGTATTTAATTTTCAAAAGCTAATGTTGTGATTAATGTTTAATGTTCCATCTGGATGGACAACAGTGAAATCAAATATATAATAGGAAATAGAATTGTAATCTAGTCAGCCTGGACATTTCCAGGTGCAGATTATGGAACATACCATGAGTTATTGGTGTTAAATATATTGTTTAAACTTGAAAAAAATGAGAGAAAATAAATATACCAGCAGCATTTGAGCAGAACAACATGCTGTCAGAAATGAGATCAATTCAGTACACAAAACTTACTGTACGTGAAAGAAAGCCTGGTGAACTATGGAAGAGGAGAAAGAGATACTATGAAATTCAAAAGGAATAATATACATATACATATACATATACATATACATATACATATACATATACATCCAACGTTTCAAAAAGGAAATGACAGGGAAACATAGAGGATAAAAAAAAAACTTGGGCAACATAAGGAATGTATGATGGCTGAATATAGACTTAAAGTGTCAAAGAAGATAGGACAAGAAAAGATGTTTCAGTCAAAATTATTAACAAAAAGAGTAATTCAATATGGAAAATGTATTAAGAAAATTTTTAAAAATCACAGAAAAGTTTATTTACTATTATATCAATTTATATCACTGCCCATCTTGCAAATTGCAACTCTGGGCAATAAGTATTTAAGGCAAAACTATCCAATAGAAACAAATGAGATCAAAGGAAGATGGAAGGACCATATCAAAACTCTATAAGCAGGATTATAGAATGGCAGAAACATTTACATAACATCAGTATATTCAAAAAGAAAACACTAAATACAGATGAAGCACCCATTGAATTGTTTCAAGATGCAGAAGAGGCCATTTAAGTGCTAACAGCTATATGACAACAAATATAGGCCAATACTGTGTGGCCTAGATAATTCAAGAATGTCAGTGTATGCAGAAAGGAAAAAAAAGAACCATTGCACTATTTGCTCAAGCAAGCAAAACTTCACTGATTTTTTTTTTCCCCAAAGACATGGAAAATGAAATTCCAAAAGAATACATAGGTCAACAGATCAGATAACTAACATATACCTAACAGCAAGAGCATGAGAATAAAAAGAAGAGGCTTATCTTTGCTATATTAACTATAACAAGGCCTTTGATTGTGTAGATCATGCCATAATGTGGAATATATTAAGACTAGTGATTGTATAACGATACCTGGTTCTTCTGAGGAATCTTCACAATGACCAAGAAGCTGTAAGAACTGAATCTGGAGAAACAAGGTGGTTCAAACTAGGAAAAGGTATGAGACAAGTATGTATATTGCTTCATACCTATTTAGTTTATAAAGCAAATATATTGTAAATATGGCAGAATTGGAAGTAATGACAACTGGAATTAAACTTGGAGGCAAAGCACTAACAACTTGAAGTATGCAGAAAACACCAATTTATCACTGAAAATAAAAAAGGCTTAGAAGAACTCATTATGAAAGTTTTTAAAAAATGAAAAGTAATGGGTTAATGTTAAATATTAAAATGCCAAAGTTAATGCCCACTAGCATGCTTATTGAAGTTACAGTTGAGAACAAAAAACTGCAGATAGTAGGTAGGGTTTTTGTCTCCTTGAATTCATGACTAGATAGATTGACAATATGCTGGAGAAGTAAAGAGGAGATTAATCTTAGAGAAGAAGGCAATAATAAATTTAGACATGATCAAGAAGGATAAGGATTTTTTATGACAACGAAGATCAAAATAACTAGGCAGTGGCTTTTTCAATGGTAATGTATAGCTATGAAAGCTCACTGAGAAACAGTGAGTGAAAGAAGATAAATGCCTCTGAATTATGGATTTTGAGATAGTTACTAAGAGTAGCATGGACTGCAAGAAGACTTAATCAATCAGTTCTGGACCAAATAAAGAATGACAGCTCAGCAAGCTGACTCAGCTGACTGCTCAGTTGCCCAACTAGTTGCTGATTATCAATATGCAAAAATTCATTTACTTTATCTATATAATGTGCGTGGAGAATGAACTATAAAAAATATTATGCATGGTAAGAGAGAAGGAGAAGAGAAAGACAATGGATAAGGTGGATGAATGGGATCAAAGATATAATTAGAATGTCCTTGGAATAGTTGAGAGTTAATTATTAAAAAGGGTGAAAATGGCAAGCTTTTGTCTGTAGAGTTACCCAACTCAACTATTTTAGATATAATACTGTAAAAATTGTTAGCTAGACAGAATTTGAGTTCAATGCATTTGTCTGCTTTTTCTTCTCAAAGTATTTCAGCAGGCAACAGCATTTAGCATAACCTAAAATAGCATAAGGCTATTTTAGGAAGCTAAATAGGACTAGGCCTGGATAATATTTGGATGGGAGACCACTGAGATTGGGAAGCTGAAAGAAGGTAGTGAACAACTTCAGCAATGTTGCCAGCAAAACTACATCACTGTATTGCTGTCTAAGCTGGTTAATAAATATTCCATGCCACAGAGAAAAGCTATACCTCCAGACAGATGGAACAATGAACATTCTGGGGCTGCACTTCTTAAATTATTGGTTTTTAACCACACCCAAACTCTTCAAGATAGGTCACATCAGGAAACAGGCACTGCAAAAACTATTGGAGTTCTCACTGCAAGGTATAATAACAGACTCTTGAAAGTTTTTCTTTCCCTTCTCTTATACCAAAGGGAGTCAAGGCAGGGCAATCTTGATGTTCTTCCTTACCCCTTCTTGTCTTTCCGACTAAGCTGATATTTTTGTAACAGCTGTTGCATACCTTCTTCAAGACTATTTCCATACTCTCTACAAGCTTTGTTAATATTTCCATAGCCATATCTTAAAAATGTGCACAAAATACAGCTGAGTATTCCTTGTAAATAAAGAGCATCTTATTCAAAAAAATGTCCAGATAGTCCTCACAAGTTTATTCAGAATCTGAAGACTGTTCAGTATAATATGTTAAGTAGAATTACACCAACATGTTCAAGGAAATGTATTAAACTTTTTTTACTCTACAATGAATGAGTTAAAAATAGCACATGCTTCAAATACATTTTTTTATATTCATTAGTTCAATAAGTCCAATCAAATACATTTTAATACCCAACCATAGCTTCTGCTATTTATCATTGTTGGGAGTTTTAGCAAGGATAGTTGATAAATATTTGCATCATATTTCTTTTCCATCCACTATCACATCTAATAGAAAAGAAAAATATTAGCAGGAAACTGGTTAAGAATCATTTTCATCCAGAAATCTTGCCTTTGAGGAAGCAAAACTTTGAAGCCTATGTTCAAAGGAATATCCCATGGATTTTGGATAATGGCAACACATTATAAAAGTGTGTGTTGGGAGGAGAGGGAAAAACACAGTATTCTGACCAAAGGAGAGAAGAAAACACAATGCAAACATAATGGAAATGTACAATGAAGCTATAATCAGAAGAAATGCTAATCACTTCATTTTATGAACAACAGTTCAGTAAAGTTCCTGTTTAATATTATGTGCAAACCAAGCTGCCAAGTTTTATTTGTCATTTGAAATAACACTAGCTCTAGTTCAGAATACTGGAAAACCTCCCTTGTTGAGCCTTCCTCCTTTAACCTCAAATGAAAAGTGACATTCCATCTGGATGATGTCCAAAGTGTCACATTTTGGTAGTCATCAACTACCTCGCCTTAGAAATCAAGAGTACTGATTAAACAATCAAGATATTTGAAATGTGGTAAGGGACATGTACGTTTTTTGCATCCATAATTAGAATTCAGAGGTTTCAGATTACCAATATGACTTTTATATATCACTATAGTAAAAGAATCCCCAGGAAGAGAAAAACCTTGTCAGCACCTGACAAACTCGGTCCTCTTCTCAATTCCTACTGTCTGGGGCCATATTAACGGAAGTGACATATTTATTTTGTACCCTCTTCTATCAGTCTTAATAATAATAATAATAATAATAATAATAATAATAATAATAATGATACAAAGAGACATTAGACCATTTATATGAATGGGAGGGAATTCAAGTGATAAGGGGCCCTGAATACAAAAGACCCATGTTCTGTAATGATCTGCCACTTCCAACCCCCAATGCCAGTAACTCTCTTGCAACCAATAAAGGTTCAAAGAAAAGTTCATTTATCAAGGAAAAGTGTACAGGTCCAAAGCATTGCTAAGACTGAGCCTGCGCATGCCAAAAATGCCCTTTTGGTTCTCATGCTCCCCCCTAAGCCTTCCAGACATTCTCACATTTGCCCGTTGGTATGACCTTGAGCATTCCTGCACTCTGATAACAGCTCATCTGCTTCTCCCCCCCCCCCCCCAAACTTCTTCTAATGGCAGAACCAAAGCAAGCAAGCTGGCAAGCAAAGTAGTTAATTGATTGTGAGGATGTTCCTTATACCACACCTACTCTTAAACATTCTGGACATCAGGAATGTTCAGTCTCAAAGAATGGACAAGCCACAAGAGATGATTTTTCAACAGAATTTCTTTTTCTTTTTTAATTGTTTCCCTTTTCCTTAGATGGACAGTTACTATGGACCATTGGATTGCAGGTTAGACATGCTCGTTCTGTCCCTTTAGGTTTACTGTTATGTTTATTTTATTTTATTTTATTTTATTTTATTTTGCTTTTGGGTGTTGTATCTGTTTTTATTCTGTCCACCTCCTAGAAGCAGTGTTGCACAGCCTTATAATTCTGAATTGTAAATTAATAAATATTTATATACCAGCTAAAATTATACTTTTTTCCTTTTCTTTTAAAATCATAGAATTGAAAAGGGTTATCTACAATTTCTTGTTCCATGCATAAATCCAAATTAAAGCATCCATTACAATTGCTGTCCAACTTGTACTTGAACATACCCAATGAGGTATGGCCTCTCTCCATAATATAGATGTTTAATATAAGTAAGCCTGGTAAAGTTATTTTTGTAACATGCAATGTCATTCTATATTTCTTTCAGGAGGGCTGCTATGTATTTCATGGTATTTACTTTGAAGTAAATGTGTATAGGGCTATACCTTAAATGCTCCCTTTTTGTGATAAACATCAACAACAACAACAACCCACTATCCAGAGCTTTAAAAAAACTTCAGATGCTATTGACTAGTCAAGTAAAACTATAGATGGTTTATCTCCATCAATTAAATTATAAAGTCAGTCACAAAAATTTATTCATAACTATCTTGGGAAACATGATTTGATCATGAAATATACATTACTTTCAAATCTTCATGGGCATAATACCATGTGGTGACTGGGCAACGTCTAGCCATGCATCTGGGACTGTTTCTGGCCTGTGAACTCTGATGAAGTGGATAAGGTGCTCTCTTGCCTGGCTCTGGCCTCTTGTGCACACAATCCCTGCCCAGTGTAGCTTCTTAGGGGATCTCTGAAGAACGGGTGACTGGTTGTATGTGGGAGGGAGCCAACACTTCTTTATGAGAGAGGGTGATGCTATCAGCCTTGAAAGAAGCTATGGTGTGTCCCATTTTTAAGAGCCCCTCCCCCAGATCCACCTGTATTTGATAACTTTTATCCTTTCTCTAAATTTCCTTTTGGGGGAAAAGGCTATTAAAGTTGTAGTCAGTGTTCAGCTACAGAGCACCTTAGAGGACTAAGACTCTCTGGACCCTTTATTGATTCAGATCTGTATAGAGAACCAAAGTGGCACTGTTTGCTCAGATGGATGCCCTTTGTTGTGACTTGATGGGGGATCTGCCCCTTCTAGTATTGCTGGAATTCTCAGCAGCCTTTCATACTATGGAGCACAGTATCCTTCTGGATTCCCCGCAGAGACTATAGTTTGGAGGCATTACTTTACAGCGCTCCTATTCTTTCTTCAGTTAGCAGTAATGGAGGAAGAGATATAGGCCAGGCTGCTGCTGTTTTGTGGGGAGTCACGGGGCTCAGTTCTTTCTCTTCTGGTTCTGTGTGAAGCCACTGGGAGAGGACATCCAATGCTTTGGGGTTCAGTATAACTAATATCCTGATGGCATACAACTTAACATTGCTATCCTAGGCCATACAGGAGATGTTACTAACATCTTGACCTAGTGTTTGGGGACTGTGAGAGTCTGGATGGACTGAAACAGGCAAATGCTAATCCCAAGCAAGATGCAGCTAGCTTGTCCATTGTAGCTTTCTGAAATCTCAAGTGGTATCGTTTGATGGGGTGGTACTGTCCCTGGAGGAGAGGTTTCTTAACTTGGGGTATGATTTTTTTTAGTAACATCACTGAAAAAGTTGAACAGAGATCAAAGAATGTTCAGAGCTACTGTGCTCCTATTCACATTGCTGGGTTTGCCATCTTGTTCTTTTTTTCCCCTTTTTCTTCTGTTCTACTTTGGGTTTTGTTGTTTGTTTTTATATTGTTTTGTGTATTGTGAGCTATCCAGAGTTGTTTGGAGTTAGGCAGCACCAAATCAAATCAAACAAAGGAACAAGCAAATAGATTGTTAATGTTATCAAAACAGAAAATCAGTTTGATTCAAAGTTTTATTTCAAAGCATTAGATCAGATTGATTTGGTTTTCTGTATCAATTTAAAACATTGATTTGAATTTTGTGACTGCAAAAGTACTTCTGAATCAGTTTGATCTTTAAAGACATCAGAGAAATTTATTCTTTGATCCACTTTGATTTGGAGATTTGATTGAAACTTTATTGAATCCCCAAATCAAAATTTTGCATAACCATATTATGGGATAGCAAAAAACCCAAACTCTTGCCATTTACCAATTTTGTGCATGGATAACTTATATATAACATAATATGTTTCATATAAATACTTAGATTAGTAAATGTAATCACCAAGCAAGCATATCAAATGAAAGGTTCTTATGAGGAATGTAATTCCAATTAAGTAATTTGGTCAACTAAGTGCTTCATGGTTGATGAAAAGCATTTTCTGTCTGGCAGAAGTTTTCCAAAGGGTTATTATCCATGTATTTTGTTTTCTGATTAATGATAATGGGTCTATTATTAATGACTTCCTGACATTCTATTGGCATTATACACAAAATGTGTATGGAAGTAATATGAATTTCCCATTTGATGTGCAATAGATTACTCTTGTGGTTTACACAAGCAAGCATTAGAGAGTTTGCTTAAAATTTTTATTTCGTATTTGCAGGTATATTGGTATGTTATCCATTTCTAGAAGGTAATGATCCAAGTAGTCATGCTTCTAACCATGAAACATATATAATAATATGCAAATGTTCTGCATTCAATTTAATTATTATTGTGATTAAATTAAGTTTAAAAAGTCATCTGTGATATTTATGGTTCATTCATTCAATCATTTCAACTAAACATGAATTTTGCTATCTTCTTTCTCTGACTCCATCACTTGTGGAATGTAATTTTAACAGTGTCTGCTTTTGTCACTATTTTTAATATTACTGAAACTCCATCAAAGCACTAAAAAGCTCAAAAATACTATGACTCTTTAGAGCTTAGGCAACCATCCAGTAGTCATTGTGGTAAAGTCACTTAGCTGCTGCACAGTGTTCTCATCTTTCTTAATTACTCCTTACACTTCCTGATAGTCAAAGAGACCTAATGACTCTAGAAGGCTTCTTGTTTCTGATAAACTTAAATAATTTCTTGTTATTTGTTTTATGTTGTTGACTAATGCCTTTAAACGTCTTCCCTTGGGTTTTGTAATTTCCATCTTCCATTTACCTGCCATTAATATTTAGTCCATTCTGATTACTTTATTAGCCCTGGATTGCTGCTTTTACATTATTACTAGATGATTTCTATATTTGTTCCACCCCAAACTCTATGGGATTTCCCAACCAATAGTGACAGCTATCAGAGTCCTGTAAGTTAAAATGATGAAGATTATGTAAGAGTAAAGGGTCTTTGCATTATATTCATATATGCAGACATGCATGGTCTCATTATACCAGTTAGAAAAGGAACCAAATGTTGGAAAAATAAGCTTTTAAAAATGATTTCAAAATTTATAAAAAAATATATAAAATATGACTTCTGTAACTGAATCAGGAGTCCAAGACCCTTTTTTTTTTTCTTTCATGTGGAGCGGGGGGCAAGGGACCACCCAACATTTTTTGGATAGCCAGAGATTACAGTGGGTGGGATAATGAAGTGAAGGGGAGTACAAAGTTTTTGTGACTTTTCTTTTTTGTGGGAGTTTGGGGTTTTCTCTGTTTATGACTGTATTTCAGGGCTTAATTACAACTAAATTGCAGCACCCATGTTAAGGTTTGTGAGTCATTTCCATCTCAGAATGACAGGAAACTGTGCCACCATTTTGGAGGCCCACTATTAAAGTCATTCACATTTACCAAACCCTTGACTCTTCATGAGCAGAGCCCTTGCTGGTGATAGAGCACTGCCTTGCAACATTATCTGGGACTTCTTTTGGACTGTGGCCTTCATGGAAGTGGCTAGAGTGCTGTCTAGGTTGTCACCCACCTGCTCTTTGGCCCCCTGCCCTTCCTGGTTGTTGTGGGGAGTGGGGAGAGAAATTATTGGATCCAGAATATTGTCAGTCCCTCCTTGTGGGAGGGGGAGTTTTCAGCAGTCCTGAAGAAAGCTATGGTGTGCCCACTTCTGAAGAGGCCACAGTGGTTGTAAATGCATTTATGTTTTACCTTCTCTAGCTAAGGTTACATCATAATTTCCTTCTTCCATAAGCAACCCTTTCTAATCATCAAATCTTTAAGTGACCTCCTCCTCCTCCTCCTCCTCCTCCTCCTCCTCCTCCTCCTCCTCCTCCTCCTCTTCTTCTTCTTCTTCTTCTTCTTCTTCTTCTTCTTCTTCTTCTTCTTCTTCTTCTTCTTCTTCTTCTTCTTCTTCTTCTTCTTCTTCTTCTACTTCTTCTTCTTCGCAAAATCCACAAGAGGTTTCCACTCACTAATAAATGTGGTAGTTGATCCTTCTCTAAGCAAACAAGTTAATTTTAGTTCCATCATCTTCACCCACCATTCTCCCATCATGGGTATTTCAGAGTCATTTTTGTGCAAATAGTAGTCTTGCAGCAATGATCATATATAAAAAAAGTATCCCGTGGCTCTTTTCTAGTTGTCTGTCCATTAATCCCAACAAGTTCTGGTTTCAGTTGAATCTTAGTCTTTAAAATTATTTGTATCAGTGTGTGTGGTTGAACCCATTTTTTTTCTGGCTTTTTTATAAGTCCACCAGGCATGGTAAAATGACCCTTCATGTTGCCCAGATTTCCAGCATAAATTTGAAGCACACTTACACATTCTGGATTGGATGACCTGTATCAAGACTTGGATGGGGGTAGGATATATCTTCTAGTCCTACTGGACTCTCAGCTGCTTTCTATACTGTCTCACCGACTCCCTTTGAGGGCTGACAACTGGAGGCATTATTATTTTACAGTGGTTCTGTTCCTCCCTCAGTGGTTAATTTAGTCATTTTGGTGGGGAATGAGAGGTTAGCCCTATAACCTCTGATATGTGGGGGGCCATGAGGTTGGTCCTCTCTCCCTTGCTCTTTAAAATCTTTATGAAGCTTCAGGTCATCTGATGGCTTAGGGTGCAGTATCATCAGTATGCTTACAATATCCAGCTTTGCATCTCTACCCCTGGCCATAATGGAGATGCTGTCAGCATCCTATCCTGGTGCCTTGAGGCTGTAAAGGGTCTGTATGAAAATAAACTGAAGATGAACCCAGATAACATTACTGTTTGTACTTTGGAGTTCTTTGTAAATGCCAGTGTTATCTCTGAATGGGCAGGCAGATGTGACATAATAGATTTACAATTTGGGGGCCTTTCACAGGTGTAAGCTGTGGCTAGATGGGCATTTGCCCAGCTTTGGCTGGTGCACCAATTGCAACCTGATCTGGTGCAGGAGGACTTAGCTATAGCAACATATTCTCTCATGATCACTCAGCTACTGTACACTACTGCAATGCATTTCCATGGGGTTGCCCTTAAAGACAACTCAGAACTGCAACTGGCACAGTGCTAGAAGCATTCAACACTTGATATTGTGTACTTGCAGAACTGCCACCAGAAATGTTTAGACCCACTAGATGCTATAGACAGCAGGCAATCACACAATTCAGGGAGATGGGGGAAGATGTAGTTAGAAGGTGATGCTTTTCTGTGGTGGTGCCTCTTTATGGATATCAGAGTTGTTCCCTCCTGCTGACTTTTTTTGAAACAGAATTAATCCAGAGGGTTTTATGTCCTCTCTGATAAAATGCCCATGGGGAGGGGGTAATGTATTACTCTCTGATGATTAAACATTGTTATACTCTGTTAGGATAATCTGAAATGAAAAGAGAATTAAGAAAGTAAGCATGTCATATTGCTGAATCAAAGGCCCTGGGCATATAGTTTTCACATATCTCTCACAGTCTGTTTTGGCGTGCACAACATTCCTAATTCTAAAGTGAGTTACAAGGTCACTAGCTTTATGAAGACAATGGCCATTCAATCATTTATTACTTGCCCTGATTTCTTTCTTTCAATATATACATTTCTTCTAGTTGTATTTCAAAATGGACATTCCATCCTGAATTCATTGTCTCAGTACATATGATTCTTACTTTTAGTTATGTAACTCATAAATCTGTATGATATGTACAATCATATCATAACATTAATTCCTTTCTGAGAAGACTTTACATGATATGGAGAGCACCTATATGAGCACATGCCCTCTTTTATAAATCAGCATATACTTTGACTGTATAAGATTGTAGGACTGGCACCTTAATTATCTTGTCTTCAACACATACATGTTGTGACAATTTGTTTTAAGGTATACAACTGCATAATTTCAAGCATGTGTTAATATGTGGGATGTGCTTCCCATGTAGCAAATTCTTGAAAAATATGCCACAATTATTTGATTTGAGAATACAAATCTTTAAATAGAGATTATGGGGAAACCTTTATAAAGCTAGTATATAGATATATTTAAAGATTATAGTTGAAGGTCAATATCTTCTTGGTCAAACAGCTTTCTGTACAGCAGGAGCCAGGAATCTCTGCTTTATCTGATCTATCTTTCATCTCAGACAGATCTTTCCAGCTGTACCCAGATGCTACCAGATGGCTGTCTTATCTTTCTAGAACAGAAAAGCCTTCTCAATTTGAATGTTTAAAAAAGTCTGTCCTATACTGATTTTTAAAAAAAATCCCTACCACATAACATAAACTCAGAAAGATTTCTAGTTGGTGTGGTTATTTTTGTTGTTGCTGCTGCAATAAGCTATTTTGATTACTACATTAGTGATTGTTTGGCAAGTTGCATAAACTGGCCCTCATAGCTCAGCAATTTATACTTCTTTCCAATCTGAGATTGATAAGGTAATGGCCACGGCAACATTGCATTGTATCATGCAATATTTCCCTTGCAATCTAGTGTGTCCTGCTGTAGGATGTACGTTTGCTACAAAACAAGCTAATGAAACTAATTATAAAATTCTGGGTAGCTAGATGAAAGGATGAGGCTATGCCAATATTGAGATATAATTTGAGAAAAGAATAGAAGAGAGAGATGTTTAAGTATACCTCTTTGTTTCCATATGAGTGAATATATTCATACTTGATGGTGATGATGGATTAGATAGACTAGCTCTTCCATTTGTAGAAAGACTGCAAACCAATGGAGGTTTCCACTGGAGGAAGGTGAGGTGGTTTTCTCCTTTCTTTTCCTTCCACCATCTATAGAACTCCTTCTGTATAGTTCTATAGAGCTAGAAAGATCTGAACAGTAAAAGCAACATTTGTGATTTTGTCCGTGTGGTTGAAATTAAAGAAGAAAAATTAATATGTGATGCTGTGAATATTTTCAGCTTATTATCATTATGTGTGTGTGTGTATAAATAAATAAATAAATAAATAAATAAATAAATAAATAAATACACACACGTGTACTTAACAAGTGTCCAAAGTTAACTAAGGGAAAAGAAGAGTTCTCATGACTTTCTTACAGACTTTCTGGCAATACATGGTTTGTCACTGGTAGAGGCCGAATATTTTATTTATTCATGTTTTATTTATTTATTTATTTGTTTGTTTGTTTGTTTGTTTGTTTATCTATTTATTTTGTACCTTCAAGTCAGTGTTGATTCCTAATGACTGCCTGGACAAGTCCCTGCCATTTTCTTGGCAAGATTACAGAAGTAGTTTGCCATTGCCTGCTTCCTAGGGCTGAGAGAAAGTGAACTCAAAGCGTCTTGGTTTCTAGCCTGATGCCTTGCCCATTACACCAAACTGGCTCTCATTAATTATTAACAGATATTTGCTTTCTCTGTCCCTATCCAGTTTATTCTTTTTTTTTCCCCCATCAGGCTTATCTTTAAATTGTTATGTTTGGGAAGTTCCATAATCTTATAGTTTTAAATTTGTTTGTTTGTTTGTTATTACATTTTTATGCCACCCATCTCCCCCAAAGGGTGATTCTGGGTGGCTTACAATTAAAAACCAAGACAATAAAATAATAAAAATATAAATACCTCCCAATTAAAACACAAATAACAAATCTATAAAAGCAATATACAAATCAGGAAGATGGGGGAAGCAACATCAATCATCTCATGAACCAGCTCCAGCAATGCAAGCCCCCTTCAGGCCCCTAGGCCATCCAGCATAACCATGTTTTTACAACTTTTCAGAAGGCCAGGAGAGTGGGGGCAGCCTGAACCTCAGCTGGCAACCTGTTCCACAGGGTAGGGGCCACAGCAGAAAAGTGTCTTCCTAGACACTGCCAGCTGAAATTCCTTGACTGCTGGGGTCCACAACATGCCCCTTCTGCCAGACTGAGTGAGGCAGGCAGATATAACGGGAGCAAGATGGCTTCTCAGATAACCTGGTCCTGTGCCATGAAGGGCTTTAAAGGTGATAACCAATACCTTGAATTGGAGCCAGAAGCAAACTGGCAACCAACGCAGCTCACATAACAGAGGTGTTATAAGTGCCGCCCTAGGTGCATTCAAGATTATTTGCACTGCTGCATTTTGTGCTAGCTGTAGCTTCCAAATACTCTTCAAGGATAGCCCCATGTAGAGTGCATTGCAGTAAACCAAACGGGAGGTGACCAGGGCATGAGTGACCATGCAGAGGGCCTTCTGATTCAGAAAGGGGTGTAACTATTGCACAACACAAAGCTGCATGAAGGCCTTCCTAGCCATGACTGCCACCTGCTCTTCGAACAGGAGTCGTGAGTCTAGGAGGACCCCCAGATTATGCACTGGGTCTGTCTGGGGTAGCGCAACCCCATCTAGAACCAGAGATGATAAGCTCCTAGATCTTGAGGCTCCCCATATCCACAGCCACTCTGACTTACCAGGGTTCAGTTGAAGCCGGTTGTCCCCCAACCAGGCCCCTACAGCCTCCAGGCAATATGAAAGGGTAAACACATCATCACTTAGGTCACCTGGGATGGAGACGTATAGTTATCATCAGAATAGTGATGATACCTCATCCCATGGTGCCAGATTATCTCACCCAGCAGTTTCATGTAGATGTTAAATAGGGGAGGCAAGAGCACCAAACCCTGAGGCACCTGACAAAGTAGGGACCACAGCCTGGATCTCTCACTCCCTATCAACACTGACTGGTGTCGGCCTTTGAGGAAAGAGCTGAACCAGCACAAAACTGTACTGCCCAGCCCCAATTCCCACAGCCAACCCAAAAGGATACCACAGTCAATGGTATTGAAAACCGCCAAGAGGTCAAAAAGAGCGAGGATGGATGCACTAACCCAACCAAAAGTGTGACCAATGCTGTTTCTGTCCCATAACCAGACCTGAAACCTGACTAAAAGGGGTCCAGATAATCTGTTTCCTCCAGGATCCTCTGAAGCTGTTGCATGACCACCATTTTCACAACCTTACCCAAAAAGGAAAGGTGGGAAACTGGATGAAAATTGTCCAGAAGGGTGGGGTCCAGAGATGGTTTCTTGAGGGGGGGCAGACCAGAGCCTCTTTAAAAGGCATTGGGAACACCTCCTCCTGCAAGGATGAAGTGACCACCGCTAGTATCCACCCCAGTGTCACCTCCCTGGAGGCTTTAACCAACCAGGAAGGACAAGGATCTAATGCACAGGTGGCCACACTGACAGCCCCAAAAATCCTGTCTACTTCCTCAGGTCCAACAGGATCAAACTCTTCCCAGATAACTGGGAAAGTCCACTCCCTGGGCATGTCCACTGTACCTGTGTCAAGCTTAGCCTCCAACTGGGAATGGATCTGAGTGATTTTATTGGTCAGGTGTTCAGCAAATTCCTCTGCATGGCCCTGTAAATGGTCCTCCGAGCCCCCCTTACACAGGAGGGACTGGGTGACCCAGAACAGGGCCGTTGGGGGACTCTATGGATGCAATAAGAGCAGAGAAATAATGGCATTTCACCGCCCTTACCACCAGGAGGTAGGCCTTAATAGTGGCTCTAACCCCGTTCAGTCAGACTCATCCTTGGTTTTCCACCAGCAGAGATTTAGACGTCTCTTGGCCCTTTTCAGCTCCCTTAACTCCTCCATAAACCACAGGGAATGCCAGGGGTGATGGGTCAAGAAAGGACGCACAAGCACAATCCTGTCCAAGGCCCCAGCCACCTCCTTATTCCAGGCTGCAGCCAGAGCCTCCACTGGACCATGCAGCAAGGCCTCAGGAACAACCTCTAGCTCCCTTTGGAACCCTTGCAGGTCCATCAGTCACTGGGGGCAGACCATTCGAATAGGTCCTGCCTACCTGCTGAAGGGGAGAGCATAAGAGAATTTCAAGACAACCAGGGAATGGTCTGAACATGACAAAGGTGACAATACCATATCCCCCACCAGATCATGCTGCCACTGCTCCGACAAGAAAACCATGTCTGGAGTGTAACTACTGTCCAGAGTTGGGCCATGGATGACCTGGGATAGGCCCATGGCTGTCATGGTAGCCATGAACTCCCAAGCCACCTCCAAGGCCAACCCCAGGGATAGCAGATTAAAATCCCCTGGGTTGGCCTTGGAGGCGGCTTGGGAGTTCATGGAACTCCACTGCCAACCCCGAGGTGGCCTCCAGCAGCTCAGGCAGGGAGGTTGCTACGCAGCAGGGAGGCTGGTACAGAAGCAAAACTCCCAACTGATCCAGTGAGCCCATCCTCAGAAACAGCAACTTATGGAGCAAAGCCCCTGAAGACCAGCAGAGATTCCCAGATGACCACTGCCACACCCCCTTCCCTACCCCGGGGTCTTGGCTGGTGCCAAACCCTAAACCCAGCTGGACACATTTCCAAAAGGGCAACACCCCCTTCTGGTGTCAGCCAGGTCTTGGTAATACATGCCAGGTCAGCCTGCTCCTCTCCAATAAGTTCATGAATAAGGGGGGCTATATTATTGACCAACCTGGCATTCATCAGCAGTAGCCGAAAGCCTGGGCCTCTGTAGGTCTACTGACCAGGGTCTGGGTTTGAGCACAGAGAGCGGGAACACATCACTGGTATCACACATCAGGGGGCGCCTTCCCCTGAAAAGGCCTGTCCTCTGACTCATGTCATAATGCCCCATGCCCATCACCACTAGGAATGCTATCATATACTGATCTTAATCCAAAATAATATAAATTTGATTAGTGAGTGTAGCTCTTGAGCTAGACAACCATCTATGTGACCAAACTGCAAAGAGCTGCATTTTTCCTTGTTGCAAAAATGTGGTGTAGATTGAATCAAAATTAAGTTTTCTTTTGTCAAACTGTACCACTGAAAATACCAGAATTAATAATATTGGATTGAAATTTCAGTCTTTCATGGGTCCTGTGGGAGATGAACTTCCATAACACACACTAACAAAATGTTAGCTCACCATAGAAGATCTAATCCCAAACCCCACCTCAATATTATAAGCAGGACTTCTTAAGACAATCTTAATGAACAAATTGATTTTTATGAAGAGAAACATCCAAAGCTGTTAAGGTAAAAAATCAATACCTTCAATTGTGCTTAGGAGCCAAAAAAAGGACAGATCGTATCAGGACTCTTGATTTCAGTAGACTTCCCTCTTCCACACATGTATTAGCTGACATTCTAAGAATAAAGAGCATTTAGATTTATTGAAATCTGTAACCAATTTATTATATTTTTCTTGAACTATACTGTAAATCATTATATGGGCTTCCTTGGAAAATACTTGTTATAAATGACAGATCACTATACTTTGAATTACATTTTCAAATAATATGTAATTATTTTTTACATAATTAAAAACAGTTAAATATATTTTTCCACTTGCCTTCAAGTTTTTCAATTCCAGTATTCAGTTTTCATTTCATCTATAATACAAGGCTAACATCAAATAAATATTGTTCTAATTTTTTTTTAAGCTTTTTGGGAAAATGAAGGTAGGACCTCCATATATTTATAGATTTTTCTTTCACCAAGTATAGATTTTTTTTCCTTGTGATACAAGAATAAAAAAGTCACATGAACCAAATTTCTTCTTCTATACAAATATTAAGGATAGGTATTTAAGTCAAGACACCACTTTATTTTTAAAGTATATGAGTTTATATAGCTATGAATATAATTGTTGAATCACTGTCCTCCAAAATAAACAAAGATTGATAATTAGGCTAGTAGAATATACCTGCCCCAGCAATCATCTGAGCACTCATCGACGTGAGATAGTAGAATAATTTCTGGACATTACCAAACAGGGATATTAAGTTATCATTTTAAATCAGCATCATTCACATACACAGAAACTGTAAGCAATCCAGTAACAGCCATGCTGAAGTGCAGTGAGTTTCTTCCCATGGTAGCCTCCCAACTTTGGAATAGTGAAGTATACCTGAAGACTCCCTATTTTTTCAGTACTAAATACATGTATTTATGAATCTATTAATCTATGAATATGATTGTAAATTTGTATGTTACAACAAAGCTTTTTTGGCTTTTTAAATTGGCCTGTTTCTGCAAATTGTGCTTTTATTCTAATTCTTTTTTAAAACAACAGCAACAGCTACATTATTTTAGTGTGTTTTAAGCTGTCCTATAATATTTATTTTTAAGGGCAGCATACACATTTGTAAAATAAATTATCAGTCATTACTGCAAACTCATTCCCCAAAATGAAAAAGGAGCTGTGCAATATAATTGTATATTCCAGACAAAAAAGCTTGGTTTGAGGATTTTCTGTGTTTGCCAGATGAAGCAGGAAAAGTCTAAAATTAAAAAACAAACAAACAAACCAAAAAACCCCAAATAGTAGTACCGTAGAGTTTTAATATTCACAGTGTGATCTACTATCCTAAATATTTTAGATATGGAACATCACCAGTGTGAAAGGATTTCTTTTCTTAGCCTCTTTATACATCCCTACAAAGACCAGAATAAGAATGCACTGAAACTCTGAGGTTGTATTTGCATTTCTTCTCGAAGAAGACAATAATCTTACCTGATGAATTACAGAAATAAAGGTGAACTCCAAAACTTTGTTTGTCACATTTACATAGCTGTCCATCTCACACAAAGCAACTCTGGGTGTCATACAACAATTAAATAAAACAGCAAATAGCTTTAAAAAAATAATTATAAAAGGATAAAAAGTAATTATTAAAATAAAAATATTATATAAAAAAATAAAATATACAAACCCCATGGAGAGAGCAGAATATCAGTCATAGTGGAGCCATCTGAGAAGTCTCTGTTTCCCAAAGACCCTCAGGCCTGATGACATAACCAGGTCTTGAGGGACTTCCTAAATGATAGCAGGGAAGGAGCAAGCCTAACTTCAGGAGGAAGAATGTTCCACAGGAAGGGAGCCATGGCAGAAAAGGCCCACCTCTTGGGACTCACCAAATGCCAGTCCCTGGGTGATGGAACCCATAGCATACCTTCTCTACTGGATCTAATGGGATGGGCTGATGTAATCAGGGAGAGGCAGTCCCTCAGATAACCCGGATCCATGCCATGAAGGGCTTTAAAGGTCAAAACCAGCACCTTGAATTAGACCCAGAAGCAAACTGGCAGCCAATGCAGTTCACGAAGGAGAAGTGTAGTATGTGCTTTCTAGGAGCACACATAACTGCCCGCACCCTGCATTCTGCACTAGTTAAAGCTTCCGGATACTCTTCAAGGGCAGCTCCATGTAGAGTGTATTCAACATTAAATGCTGAATATAAGTTTCATCACAACTGTCTTTTAATTTGGGAGCATATGCAACAACACTGTTTTAATGATAAACTATGAACCAAAACCAGGATCCAAATTAAAACTTCCTTTAGCAATTTAACCCTATAAAACAAAACAAACACTTTAATGTCCTTTCATACTCTAGGTGAAATCAGTTTGATGCTCTATTATATTATACAGTCCCATCCTCCTCCATGTAGAAGTAAACTAGGTGGAGTCAACAGAGTATATAGAGTATGTACTTGACTTTATAAGTCAGGCAGCTAATTGTTGTATCCTTTTCTTTATTGTTCTGCACTTATCAAATTATTCAAGGCTCTATATATGGGGGGGGTGAATTTAGGGAGAGATTTAACAATTATGGGATTTTAAAAAAAAATCCTGATAAGAGAAGGAAATTACTCTGGATCCACTTCTCACAGACATATACAGTACTAAAAAAGAATGGCTTGAATACAAATGAACTCTCATACTTTCAAGTTTGATTTAAAAAACAGATAGACTATACATGGTCAGGCAATATTATGCCTTTTTTCCTTCTAATGTGTCTTTCACGGTAATTTGTTTTATTTATCTAAAAATTATCCTATTTGTTAAGATATATAATTTGGTATGAGGTTCTGAATGGTACATTACATTTATAAATTCAGCATGAACTATCACATTGATGCAGTGTTCTCCAGGAGTAACAGCCTGAAAAAAGCACCTTAAGAAAAATGTACATCTTCAACAGGTACCCTACCACTGTGTGAATGCATAATTAGTAGAAAAACTGCATGATATGTGTACTTATGTGAGTGTGCACATGTGTGTATATTCTCTTTCCATATATATAACATTTCAATCTAATTTGAATACATGTAGTGCCAAAGTGAGCATAATTCACTCCTGTTCTTAAACAATCTGGATGTATAGCTTGCCTGAATTGAGACCTTTTACAGATACTCCATTTTATAGCATCTTCAGATATATACTTTACAATATATTTGGTTTTTAAATGGTTTGAAATAATGGGAAAAATATAGATTCACATGAGTCTAAGGATGTCCTAAGAACATTGACAAAATGGGAGCAGTTTGGTACTCCAAAATTTTAAAATTGCTCATATAGTTCAAAAGGTCTGTGGTAGTACTTGAACAAAGGGATCAAATTAATGTTGCATTCTTTTATGCCTATTTTACTGGGCAGAAAAGAAAAGAAAAGAAAAGAAAAGAAAAGAAAAGAAAAGAAAAGAAAAGAAAAGAAAAGAAATCCAGAAGTGTAAATAACTCAGAAACAACTTTTCCAAACCTTTGTGCAGTCTGAATTTAAATACTACTTACCAAAACAGAACAAAACAAAATCTCAAACACTGCTGTGTTATAAATATTAGGATGTCTAAATATAAATACTTTTGCTTCATTTTTTCACCATGTTAAATAATAATTGTGTTTCTTTTACTTGTATAATAGTTTAGTTGCATACCATAAAAACAGCCTATATCATTCTGTAGATTCTAGTGTTATATCATCCATATAATCATGTATTGTGGTTCATTATTGCTACTCAAGTTATGTCCTACTTACCTATATGCTTGTTTACA
This sequence comes from Python bivittatus, assembly GCF_059951505.1. Classification (NCBI taxonomy): domain Eukaryota; kingdom Metazoa; phylum Chordata; class Lepidosauria; order Squamata; family Pythonidae; genus Python; species Python bivittatus. Next base: position 17,953,174 of record NW_028277035.1, read on the forward strand.
AGCAGTTCAATATTTACAATTTTCCCTACAGCTATAGCACTAGAATATCTGACATACCTACCCTCCACAAGTTCCTTAGGATTCTACAGAAACAAAACGATTTGATAGAAAACCTTTGTTTGTGCTAGTTGTATTTAACATTTCAAGCCTCATTTAAATCAGCATAGTTTTACTGAGCTAGTTAAACACAACAATGTGCTACAAAGTGACAGACAGAAATCTATAGATGCCTTCAGGAGCCTAGATATGTATTAAATAAATTTATTATTATATTTCTTAAGGAAGAGTCCATTTTTCCTCTCATTTTTAAGATAGCAACAGTCTTTTTAATAGAGATAAACAGAGAGAGAGAGAGAGAGAGTTGTCAGAAAATTAACAAACCAATTAAAAGTTTTGTTTTATATAAAGAACTCTGGCTTTAAGAAAACAAAGAAATGAGCATGCAAGAAAGACATTCATACAAAAATATGCCCCTTGATTTCAGTGAGTAAGTTTCCACCACAAAAGAAAGAAGCTAAGACTAATATTTTGGCAGTAAAATGCAGATTATTTCATGCTAGATGAATACATTGAGTTGGATCTCATCTTTATTGTACAGTAGGCACAACACCTGAATTGCACTTTTAAAAAAGAATGCTGTTGGAAAAAGTGAACTTCAATAATCATGTATACAGTGGTACCTCTAGTTACGAACACCCCTCCTTACAAATTTTTCAAGATACGACCAGCTCCGGCCCCAAAAATTTACCTCTACTTGCGAACTCCGCCTCTACTTACGAACCGGATCCGCGGCCATTTTCCCTGCTGCCACGCGGTCGCGGCTTCCTGTGGGCGAGATTGCAGTAGCAAGGAGACGTTCGGTGAGGCTTGTGGTGTGTTTTGTGGCGTTTGGAAGGTTCTTGTGGCATTTGGAAGGTTTTTGAGGTTTAAAAATAAAATGCATATGTTTCAGAACTGTTTAGCCATATTTACATTGAACCTTATGGGGGAAATTTACCTCGGGGTGCGACCAAATTCGGAGAGCGGATTAGCCGTATTTACATTGAACCTTATGGGGAAATTTGCCTCGTGGTGCGACCAAATTTGGAGGGCAGAACAGATTAACCGGATTTACATTGAACCTTATGGGAAACTTTACCTTGACTTGAGACCAACTTGAGTTGCGACCAGAGTCACGGAACGGATTAAGTTCGTAACTAGAGGTACCACTGTACACACACACACACACACACAAATATTGGATTTATTCTCCGCCCATCTCCCCCCAATGGGGAACTCTGGGCGGCTCACAAAGTACAACTTTTAACAATACATACATATACAATTGATTTATCTCTATCTAACATTAACAACTATACTATATGGCCAGCAGCGGTCACTAGGGAGTCACAGCACATCTGGACTTTTTCCTTCTCCATAGGTCTTCTCCCGCCGATTATGTCAGTCATGTCCAGCGTTCCGTAGGGTCCAGCACCGGTTCCCGATCCCCACGCAGTGCTGCCGGTCCCTCCCACTGAAATGCGAGTACCTATTTATCTACTTGCAGATGGAAACACTTTCGAACTGCTAGGTTGGCAGAAGCTGGGGATGAGTGATGGGAGCTCGAACCGCTGGAGTGGCGACAATTTCTGACCAGCAAACTCCAGCATCATTAAGCCCTGTGCCACCACATCTCCTTTGCAATCCTCATCATTCTCCTACAATTCCAGGATATCTTTTAATCTTTGGGCAGATTTTTGAAAGAGATAGTCAAATCTCACTATCAATTTTCCCATTCTAGAAGCCTTTATATCTATGACAGTTTTATGCTGGATCTATCCCATGGGTTTTTTGCTGCTGTTTTTGTTTTAATTTCCAATACTTTTTTTTCTTCCAGCTCCCATGAAACAAGTATTCCATAAAGATTTATATACATAAATTACATGTAAACTGTTATTCATGTAACATTTATAATCTGCCATAAACATTCCTCACTACTAAGAAATGGGGACATTTCAACTTTAGAACAAGCCATCTTAAATTCTATTCTATTAAAATAGATCACTTGGTCAAAATATTAATGGCTGTTGTTACTTCTACTGTAAACATTCACCCAATTATGTTCACTCTGGAGATAAATGGTGCATGAACTATCACATTATTTTGTAACTTTAAATAAAATGACAATGTATATTGTTTGGGGTTTTTAATTTGTGGCAGGCTGAAAAATGTTCCTTTTTTATGGTTCTTTAATAAAATAGTATCTTAAAGAAAATGTAGACAACCTTCAGGGGATGGGCACATCCCAAGGTTTCAGATGTCTGGATCCAATTAAATTCATCTTGGCCTTGGGCTTGTAAGGACTGAAGTCAGTGAGAGTCTTACATCCAGAGAAAGCCACTGTGTAAACAAGGACAGATGGCAGAAGTCAAGGCTGGGAAATTAAGAGTTATAAGATGATTGAAAATACAGCAGAAAAGACCCATGAGTCAAAGCTTGGTATTAGCATATATAAAGGTCAGGATCCTGGGTGTTATTATATGGAGAACTTTTTGTAAGTATAGGTTTCTGATTATGTTTCTTAAGTTGGTGTCAACTAGTAACAACCACATATAAAACTTGTTGTTTTTATCTTTGTATGCTGCCTAGAGTCATCTTTGTGATATAGCCATATAAATGGTAGGTAGGTAGGTAGGTAGGTAGGTAGGTAGGTAGATAGATAGATAGATAGATAGATAGATAGATAGATAGATAGATAGATAGATAGATAGATAGATAACAGAACTTTCTGAGGATTATCTGTTCCCATCCTGGCCCTTTAGATCTCCCAATGGTGTACCCATCATTGCTATAATCAGGTTCATCCACCTTATTGCTGGTCATCTTTTTTTCTTCTTTCCTCCCACATTTTCCAGCATTGTAGACTTCTCAAGAGAGCTGGGTCTTCAAATAATGAGTCTAAAAAATTGAGCCAGATTATTTGTGCCTCAAGTGATAATAACTAGATTGATTTATTTTTTGTTTTCTTGGCTATCCATGGTATTCTCAACAGCCTTCTCTAACACCAAATTTCAAAAGCATAAATGCTCTTTCTAACCTACTTCTTCACAGTCTTCTGGTTTCTAGCCTGGTGCCAAGACCTTCACTGCTATCCTACCAAGTGCTAGTATGAGGTATATTTCTTGATTGCTATTTTATGTTATGTTATGTTATGTTATGTTATGTTATGTTATGTTATGTTATGTTATGTTAGTTATGTTATGTTATGTTAGTTATGTTATGTTATGTTATGTTATGTTATGTTATGTTATGTTATGTTATGTTATGTTATGTTATGTTTGTTATGTTATGTTATGTTATGTTATGTTATGTTATGTTATGTTATGTTATGTTATTTTTATTTTACTGGCGATAGTTGATCCTAAAAGGCAGAAGCTATCCACCACTTCAATATCTTCATTGTCATAAGATTTGTTGCTGTTGCTGTTGTTATTAGTTTTACCTTCTTTATATTTAATCATAGCCCCATTTTTTCCACTGTGATCCTTGACTTCATTACCACAGCCTGCAAATCATTTATATTTGTGCTATCAGAGAAGTGTCATCATCACAGCACAGGTTATTGCTGTTTCTTCCTCAGAGTTAAACCTACACTCATCTTCTTCCAATCCAGCTCCGGCTATATACATACAACATATAGGTTGGATTAATAAGGAGTGTTCAGCCTCGTCTCTTTGCCAACCTAGAGACAAGCCAGTCTGTTTCCCCATGTTGGTCCAGACTATGGCATATTGTCCTTTGTATAGGTTTCACATAAGAACAATGAGATGTTCTGGTATTCCCATTTTTCTAAGGACACTCCACAGATTGACATGGTCAACACAATTGAAGGCCTTTATGTAGTCAATGGAGCCCACATGAACTGCCCTTTTGATATTCTTTGGGTTTCTAGATTATCCAGTGTGAATCAGCGATAATATCTCTTGCTCCTTAGCCTTTTGTAATCCAGCTTGAATATCAGGCATTTCTTTAGGGCTCTAAAGTGTGTTGATTGATCCCCAGCATTATTTTGCTAGCATATGAAATTAAGGATGCTGTGTTGTAGTTTACACATTCTGTTAAGTCTCCTTCCTTTGCTATATAGACTAACCTCTTCCAATCTGTTGGCTACAGTGTCATTCTCCAGATTGCCTGGCATAGTTTTTTTAGAATCTTTGCAGATTCTTCTTTTGTTGCTTGACATGTTTCTAAATTTAGTCCATCTATTCCTATAGTTTTTTGACTTGATAATGCTCAGAGTGCTAATCTACCTTGATATCCTAGTACTATAGGTTTTTGTGAATAGGGAATACCTTCTAAGATATCTCAGATGTTGACAACTCTACTGTAAAGAATTTTAATACACCCTTTCCATATTTGTTTGACCTTCTTGGAATCAGTTACTATCTGTCCATCGGCATCCTTTAGCATCCTTTAACTTTGAGGTAGGATCCTCCTTCTGAATCCAGAGGTCTTTTGGAAAACTTTCCTTGTCTTTGTCTTCAAGAAAGACAAAGATCTCAAGAAAGAATTTAACAAGGGATTTCCGAACTCTGTTAGAAGCAGTAGTATGATGATGTCTGTAAAGACACTGAAGATGGAAACAGACATCATGATGATATCTGTTTCCATCTTCAATGTCTTTATAGACATCATCATACTACTGCTTCTAACAGTGTTCTGAAATTTCTTGTTACATTCTTTCCTGAAATCTTTGTCTTTTTTGGCTTTGGCTTATCTTGGCAATTTCCACCATCTATTCTGACATCCAGTTTGCTTTATTCTGTTTCTTGGTCTTTGGTAGCATCTTTTCACATTCATGCTTAACAACAACTTTTATTTCATTCCACAGCTCCTCTGTTCATAGAGATTCCTGATGTTCTCCCCAAAAATTGTGGGTATAATTAAGATAATATTGTGGAAACTGCTTAACTTTGTTCTTCTGCATCAATTTGACTTGGACATGAGCAGTTGCTTATCTATTCAATAATCAGCCCCTGGCCATATCTTTGCTATTATAACTGAATTCTTCCAACTTCTTCCACCAATGGTATCATCAATTTGATTTCTGTGTGTTCCATCTAGTGATGTTAATGTACATATATAGGCATCCTTTTTGTTGTTTGAAGACTATATTAGCAGTGAATAAATCAATAGCTTGGAAGAAACTGGTAAGTCGTTCTCTTGCTTTATTTCTGTTTCATAGGCCATGTAGTCAAACTACATTTTCCTCCTTATTATCTTCATCTTTGGCATTCCAGTCTCCAACTGCAAGCAGCACATCTTGCTTCATGTTCTATTGATTTCAGATTGAACTTGACCATAAAACTCATTAACATCTTCTGCATCAGTAGCTGGAACATGCATTTGGATAACTGTCAAAGAGTGACCAGTACCCTTTGTCTAATCAAGATTATTTGATAGTTGACTGCATTATACCTAAGTACTCTCTTTGCTATATTCTTCCTGTCTGTGAGGGTTGAATGAAAAGCCTCCTATGTTATAAGTCACCAACAGATGGCAGTACTGACATGCTAGAAGCTCTGACATGTTCTTTAACATCTGCTGTTTCACTTCAGTTGGCAGGCAGTTGATGTGAGAAAAGGTTGGTATTGTTCATGAAATAGAAACTACACTAAGTATTCATCAGTGTCCTTCAAGCAACATGCTATGATTGAATTTCTGATTGCCAAAGAATCTTTTCAATTGAAATTCACTGCTGAATGCAGATTGTATATGGTAATGTGCTGGTGTAAGTACTTTGCATCATTGGGCAAAGTGAGGTAAAGCTGGTGAACTGGGAAGAGTTGATTTGTGTAATCAAGAATGAAGTGAATGGTCTATGAGAGTAACACATGAGTTTCACATGAGAAGGTTTGATGAAATAATTTAAGACACTTGGTGGATCAGTCAAAGAGAAATTGCTGTCAAGCTTGGCATTTTATAGGAATGTGTGGGTTACATTAAGGAAGTTTTTTCAATATTGGAAGGCTTGTGCAAGATGGTCCCACACATGCTGATGGGAGAAATGAAAGCTTCCAGAGGTGAATTTTTCAGCAGAAATTTTACCCTATGTGAATGAAGACCAGGAATTTCTTCACAATATCATGATAGCTGACAAAATGGGCTCATCATTACGACCTAGAAACAAAGTGTCAATCCATGGAATTACCCTGCAGGGAAAAAAATACAAACGCAGACTTTAGAGAAAGATAGATAGATAGATAGATAGATAGATAGATAGATAGATAGATAGATAGATAGATAGATAGATAGTTCTGGGGATACAGATGGTGTTATTCACATGGATTTCCTTCAAACTGGCCTGAGAGTGCTATGTCGCAAAACTCAAAACTTTGAAACAATGATTAAGTAGAATATTGAGCACCATCCAACCTAAGGGGCCCATCATTCTGTACTTTAATGGTCCCTAATACTCTGAAGTAAATCTGCTTATCCAACTTTCTTGAGTCTGCTTGGGGAATACAGAGCAGGAAGACAGACTAATTCTTATCCCTAGTACAAAACCTTGACAGGGATATTTTGTTCCTTCTTTATGTATCAGAAGAACCAATCAGCAATTTTACTTTTTAAGAGCACGGCTAGTAACACTGATAATTCCTGGGATGATACCACCCCATCCTGGTCCTGCCATAGGTCATCAGTAAGTAGGTTCTGACTGGAGTAATGCAGCCTCCTCCAGGATTATGGATGGAAGGTCTCTAGGATCTGATGGCCCTAAAACCCACAACCACTGTGCATTGCTAGGGCTATGTATTAGCCTGTTCCTCCCCATTCAGAACCACACAGCCTCCAGACGCCATGGCAGAACCTTGACAACATCACTTGGGTGACTATCTGGGCCCATCTTGGACATCATCTGGATATCACTGGATGATCGCCTCCAGCAGCTTTGTATAGATGTAAAATAGGGGAGGAGAGATGGTCAAACCCTGTGGCATTCCACAAAGCAGAAGCCTAGAATCCCACCACCACACTGTCTGAAACCAACCTTGAAGGAAGGAGGAAAATCACTGCATCACTGTGCCTCTCATTCTCCCTCCCATGAGCTGGCTCAGAAGGATACCATAATTGGTAGCCAAGAGATTAAGAAGGGCCAAGTTAGATGCACCATCCCATCTTGTTCCTGCTATAGGTCATCAGTATGTGCAATCAATGCTGTTTCAGTACTATACCCAGAGTTAAAACCTGACCAGAAGGCATCCAGATAATACACTTTCTCCAGGGCCTTCTGAAGCTGCAGCCTGACCAATAATAAAACCTAATAAAATATTTCTAGGATTATTATAATTAATAATCTGATTTACAGCAAAGTAAAAAAAAAATGAAAGGTAAAAATAGATTTCAGAGAGTGAATCATAACAATGACTGTCCATTCATTTCAAAAAGATATATTACAGCTGCTAAAATGAAATAAAATCAACATAAGAGACAGGATTATACATATTCAGTTGATTTAATTGACAGAATTTGTGTTTCCATTGGCTTTTTTTATATACTTCATATGTCTCACTTATTTCATTAGCTCCCCCAAATTATTACAGCACAATTACATTTTACTTACTTTTAAAGTTCCTGAAATAATCTTTTATATTCTTTGATATTCTCAAACAATAGAAAGTTATATTTAAGCTCATATCATACTGATATCTTTTGTTATAGTGTGATTAAGTTAACCGAGCATCTTCATCAGCAGTAGTTCAGCAGGAAATTACTTTTTTTATCACTGTTCCACATAAGCACATGTGAGTTTACTGATTTTATATTATTTTGTTCTATCTTGATTTAAAAGTATATGTGATTAATTGCAAGCAGAGAAAAGATCATACATGTCTTAAACTGTGCCAGTAAAGAAGAAAGGATAAATTTTGCTGGACTAGAGTTGTTTTGAATTTTATTATGTACAAACATTTCCATTATTAAAAGAAAAATCTACTAACAGGGCAATGTGAATATGTACCTACAGAGTAGACCAAATATTAGATAAAGCCCAATGCAAAATATACACTGCCCGTATTGCAAGGTTATAGGAGACTGAATTTCTCCATAAGAACAGCTTCTAGAGGTGTGCACAGAGTTTGGCCTTGAAAGAGAGTTGAAACATTTTTTTTTCCAAGCCTAGACCAGATATTCTTAGTTTGAAACAACTGGTTTTAGTTTAAAATGGGTTATTTCAACCATTTTGGAATAAAACAGAGATCTGAACTCAAAACAGAGCTATTTCAATTCATCTTGTTTTAGGTCAGAGAAATGTTTCTTTTTTACAAGATCATTTTTATTACATTGTCCATAATTTTGTAAAAAGTTCCCAAATTCTTTAAAAAGTTAAACAAAGAATTTCCAGAAACACAGAACAATTATGTATATATACTGTCAAATTTGACTCACTTTGGACACTGATTATTATTAATTTTGTTTATTGATAAATAGAGCTATAATTGTTCTATAAGAGCCAGTTTGATATAGTAGTTAAGACACAAAGCTAGGAACTGGGAGACCATGATTCAAGTCCCGCCTTAAGCATAAAACCAGCTGAGTGACTTTGCAGAAGTCACTCTCACTCAGCCCTAGGAAGAAGGCAATGACAAGCCACTTACAAAAATCTTGCCAAGAAAATTGCAGGGAGTCACCAGAAGTCAACACTGACTTGAAGTCACACCCACAAAACAGGTCAAGATGGGATTCACAAGTCTGCTATCATAAATGTAAGATATGGGAATTAAGTGAAAATTATAAAATATATAGCAGCATCCATCAGACTCATGTACTATACTAAGCAACTAATTTTTACATAGTAGATTTATGCAATGAGCTTCAGTAAAGTGGGGAATACCTAGTTTTAAAGTTGAGGAATAATCAATTAAAGATTTATTCAAATCCAAAGTCACACACTTTATCATATATATTTCGGGTTGTGTTACAAAAGACAAAAGCAGCAAGTTAGCGTACCCAGTTCTTAAATTATTTATTATAGTTTTAATGTAAAGACAAAAACAAACATTGAGGAAATGCGTGTCAAACTAGGAGTGGCAGGAAAGTTTGAATGCTAGTGAGCATTCTTGGGCCACTTCTACAATTGAATTGGGTTACTTCTACATCTGAATTTTGAATTGCAAAAGATCAAAATCCTCTAGTTATGATACATTCTTGAGAGAATCCACCTACATGATACCCCCAGGCCACTTTCACAAGCCAGGAGGGTCATGGATCTAAGGAGCTGGTGGCTGAGTTCACAGTCCTAAGGATCCTGTCCACTTCCTCAGGTCCAACAGGTTCAAACCTTCCCAGATAACCATGTGACACTCTACCCTAGGCATCTCCCTCAGACCTGCAGCAAAGCCAGCATCCAGCTGCAAACAAATCTGAGCAATTTTATCTGACAGATGCTGAGCAAATTCCTCTGCACAACCCTGTAAAAGGTTCTCCGGGCCCCCTTTATCCAAGCGGGCCTGTATCACCTGAAACAGGGCTGCAGGGTGGCAATCTGCAGATGCAATAAGAGTGAAGGAGTATTGTCACTTCACCACCCCAAGTTCCCCAAGTTCCTAGAGAAAAGCCAAGGTTATGACTGTTTCATTTTTATTATTTTATGACTACAGTAAAATTTCACTTTTTGGACCAATTGGGAGAAAGTGGTATTTTAACAAGAGACAAAACATCTAAAGCATCACTGGCACTCATCTAAGGACGAACTTGATTGAACATGGGTTAAGGCCACTATTAAGGCCTATCTTGTGGTGGTAAGGGTGGTAAAGATTCATTTGCAGCTGGATGCTGGCTTTGCTGCAGGTCTGGGGCAGATGCCTAGGGTAGAGTCTTGCATAGTTATATGGGAATGGTTTGAACCTGTTGGACCTAAGGAAGTGGACAGGGTCCTTAGGACTGTGAGCTCAGCCATTGGCTCCTTAGATCCATGCCCCTCTTGGCTTGTGAAAATGGCCTGAGGAGTGTTGTGGGTTCTAGCAGTGATGAATTCTTTGAGCGAGTGGGTTGTTCCTTTGCCTTTTAAGGAGGCTTTGGTCCACCCCCTCCTCAAGAAGCCATTGCTGGACCCCACAATACTGGAAATTTTCATCCAGTATCCAACTTCACCTTTTGGGGGAGAGTAATTGAGAAGGTGGTTGTGCAGCAGCTTCAGAGGACCTTGGATGAAGCGGATTATCTGGATCCTTTTCACTCAGAGTTCAGACCTGGGTATGGTACACAAACAGCATTGGTCATGCTTTTGGACGATTTCTGGCGTGGGCGGGATGGAGGTTGTGCATCCACCTTTGCCTTACTTGACCTCTTGGTGGCCTTCGATACTATCAACCATGATATCCTTCTGGACTGACTCAGAAGATTAGGAGTGGGTGGCATGGTGTTGTGCTGGTTCACCTCCTTTCTATGCAGTCAGTTCCAGTTGGTGGTGATAGGCAAGGAGAGTTCCTACCCTTGGTTCCTATTATGTGGGGTGCCACAAGGATCAATGCTCTCTCCTCCCCTATTTAAAATTTACATGAGGCCGCTGGGTAAGCTCATCCATTGCCATGGGGTGAGGTATTATCAATATGCTGATACTCAATTGTTCATTTCCACCCCTGGTGAATTAAGCAATGCTGTGGACATCCTATCCCAGTGTCTGGAGGGTGGGAGGGTCTGGATGGGGAACAACAGGCTTCAACTGAACCCTGGCAAGACTGAGTGGATTTGGGTTTTGGGCCCCTCTGGTTCTAGGACTTTATTATCCTTGGTACTGGATGGGGCTGCACTGTCCCAAACAGACTGTGTGGGCAATCTGGGTGTTCTCTTGGACTCACAACTCCTGCTTGTTGAGCAGGTGGCAGTCATGGCTAGGAGGGCCTTTGGACACCTTTGAATTGTTTGCCAGTTGCACCCATTCCTGGATCAGGGGGATCTTCTCATGGTCACTCATGCCCTGGTCACCTCCCGGTTAGACTACTGCAATGTGCTCTACATGGGGCTGCCCTTGAAGAGTATCCAGAAACTTCAGCTAATGCAAAATGCAGCAACATGAGTAATTATGTGTGCTTCTGATAGAACACACATCACACCTCTGCTTCGCGAGTTGCATTGGTTACCTGTTTGTTTCTGGGTCCAATTCAAGGTGCTGCTGTTGACCCTTAAGGCCCTTCATGGCATGGGTCTGGGTTACTTGAGGGACCACCTCTCACTGATTTCATCTGCCTGTCCTATCAGATCTGGCAGATAGGCATGTGACGGGTTCAAATGCCTAGGGAGCTACTTTTGGCAGGCTCTAGGTGGCAGACCATTACTGCTGTGGCACCTTCACTGTGAAATCTTCTTCCCCCCAAGGTGAGGTTGGCCTCATCACTGTTGGATTTCTGGAGGTCCCTCAAGACTTGGTTGTGCCAGCAGGCCTGAGGACCCCAGGGGACAGAGGGATCTAGTGAGGTGGTTCCATTATTTTTAACATCTCTTCACTTATTTTTTTTAGTTTGTTTTTTTAAATATATTTTTATACTTTTTAATATATTTATTGATTATTTGTTAACCTTGTTGTACACCACCCAGAGTCACTTGGAAAAAGTGAGATGGGCAGCTAATGAATTATGTAAATAAATATATAAATAAATAAATTTGATTTTTGATGTTGTACATAAATTTTACATAATTTATGTAAGTTTAGATTATTTCCATTAATTTTGCATAAATTACATAATTAACAGAAGAAGTACAAACATTGTCTGGACTGATTTGCCCTACAAATAACCTTGCTGTTTGGCAAAGCAGTCCAGATTCAAATTTTGTTGATTGCATTTTAAGTCTCCTGAATTGAACTCCATGAAAGTTTTGTTTTGTTTTACTTTGTTTTACTGTAATTTAATGAACATTATTATCCAGAAACAGCCAATGTATCGCTACATCCAAAATAGAAATATGCAAAGACCATCCAAGCAGCTATAAAGGTAGTCTAGTATAAATCAATGCACAGATACACAGCAATATTGAAATAAAACCAGAATTCTGTTCAATTCACTGTCTAGCATAGGGCAACCACAAATCATTATCACTTTTAAAATTTTAGTAATATAAGTAAAGATGCCATCAAATCGAGCCAGGATTCCTGGAAACTACATGGTTTGCCATTTTCTTGTTCTGGCATGGCTTCTTGCCTGCCCAATATAGCCTTCAGTGTTTACTCCTGAAATTTGGTGGCTGAATGTATTAACTGGGCCTGTATTAACCCTAGAAAAGGTCAGCCAGGTGGTACCACTTGCTGAGACAATATTTCATTAGAGTGGGATAAAGTTTGCCAGTAAGCTTGGAGAAGATGAATTATGATAAATTTAACAGAAATTAGCTTTTGAAATCTGTTCATTTTCTTTTTCAAATAAAATTTAGAAAATATTTTGCAGCAATAAAAACTGTGATGAAACTGAGTTCATGTGGTTAGAAGTTAGAAGTGGCATAATTTCTTCTAAGTTTATTTTGGGATAAATAAATATAGCTTAAAATCTCACTGCCACCAACCCAAAATAATATTTCTGTGGTTATTTACAGAATTTTAATTTTTCCACTCTGCATGTTAGTGTCTCTTTCATTATTCTATAAACTGATTGTTCCTTTTTCCTTTTCACTATCTGTCACCTGCCTAAGTTCACTCTTCTCTATTAAAGTTTCCCTAGCTTTCTGCTCCCTTTTCCTCATATCCAATTAACTCTTTACTTGCTTTATTATACATGTCATGTATATTATTATATAATTATATTATAATATATAATATAATATAATATAATATAATATAATATAATATAATATAATATATATAATATAATAATAATATTATATTATTATTATACATGTCAATGACACTGTTCCAGGGCAGAGAGTGATAGTGGTTACTGCTGCCAAAATGCACAAAAATGGGTTGATGGTTTTAATGCATTCCCTTCCTAAATGTTATGGAGGTGATTGCTGGGAGTAAAAAAAAAATTAATGAAGAATTAACTCACTAGTCTTTTTTTTTTTTTTAAATAAGTCTCTAAGGTAGATCAGCTTGCTAATGCAGCTAACAAAATACTGTCACACAACCTTCCTTCCTTCCTTCCTTCCTTCCTTCCTTCCTTCCTTCCTTCCTTCCTTCCTTCCTTCCTTCCTTCCTTCCTTCCTTCCTTCCTTCTTCAGTATGACAGACTGCATAACAATTTAGTGGAACAAACAGTAAAACAAACTCTACCAAATTGCAAAATTCCAGATAATCACTAGATGGAAGCAGAAAGTTAATTTCCTATTTCTCTTTGCTACCATCTAGTGAATGGATTTTTGCAGTCTTATGTAATTGCCCCAGTAAAACTGTCAAGATCATTTTTTTCCTAATAACCTCTCCACCCCACACACCACTCCCTGTGCTATCATATCTAAACTGCAAAATCTGAATGACTACTAGGTGATAGTAAAGAGATATATAAAATGCTAATTATGTTGCCATCTGTATCTAGTGGTTATGCAGATGTTCTTCTGTGATGTGGTTAAACTAAACATTAATAGATCTCAGGGGCCATTCTGAGTTGAGACCGTATCTGTCATCGCTGAGTTCAGTACTGCTCTTCCCTCTTCTTGACACACTGGCATTTATGTATATGATGAAAGCAGAATTGAACACAGATGGTCTTTTAAATTTCTCTACCTAATTTTGTAGAAATTTGTAGAAATTAGGTAGATAACTTCTCTGAATTATTCTAGGGGAAGGGTAATTTCTTAAAGGTGTGACTCCCTTTTAGCAGTGATAGTACAGCTACTGAAAAAGCCTACTAGACATTTCTGGATGTCTTCCCAGGGTTTAATTGGAGTGTGGGATTAAGGGCTGCAAATGGTTGGATAAATGATAAATAATTGAATAATAAAAGATATTAAATTTATACATATACCTTGTATGCCTCCTAACTATGTACAAGAACAGTACAATTCATCAGTAAGAATTTCTTCTTTGAAAGAGTTTCTAAAGCAAATGTTTTTCATTAATTTGGAGGAGAACTGGTACAAAGATGTAGAACTTTTCTGTATGATAGATACTAGATAAAATTTCCCTCCCTGACTTTTGTCATGGCTTCTAAAAACAATTTTGCAGTATACTAGAACTATCAAGAAGCAGATCAGGACTGGATCTCTGAGGAAGCCCAGAATCATAATAAGACAGGCTCAGATCTGTCTGTTGCTTGCCAACTTTTGAATTAACCTGCTCTGCTTTAAGAACAACATTAATCACAAGTTTCCTTCTGGGCTGAAGACTGGGGGTACTGTGTTACAGTGGTTGCACTCCTACCTCAGTGGATGGTTCTAGCCAGTTGTGGGGGGACAGGGCAACCCAGTGGCTCCTTTTTGGAGGGTTCCACTTCCCCTTTGCTGCTTTATAATTACACGAAGCCACTTCTGGAGGTCATCCAGTAGTTTGAGATATACTACCATCAACATGCTACCATCACAGCTTTTTTTTTTTTTGGCTACCCAAGTCGTAGTTGAAAATGTGACTGAAGATTTGTCCCAGTGCTGTCACAGTCTGGACTGAGCAAAACAGGCTGAAACTGAATCTTGGCAAGATGGAGTTGCTGTTTTCTCATTGTGGCTCTCCATCAACTGCAGTATTATCTCTTGGTGAAACAGCAGAGAGGTTCAAATAAAGCTAGGAAGGAAGAGCAGTAGCAGTGTTATGGAACAATACACCTCAAATCAATCTTAAGAGGTGAAGTCATGAGTATACTGGATACTCAAACATCAGGAGAAAGTAAATATCACCTGGATTCAAGGGCAGTTATAAGATTCAAAACAAGCACTACAAATGATTCAGTGGCTTTGAGGCTGAGCTCAGGAAGATGGAGGATAAAGGGATCTCTTGCAGAATGAGTATTGAAAGAAAACTCCAGAAATTTCCTACCTACCTAAGTTCAACCTGATTAACTTAATTATAGAAAAGTTAACAACATACCCTACAAAACACACAGTTTAGAAGGTTGCCTAGCTAGCTTGAGGACTTAATTGTTGGCAGTATTATAACAGTAAGTGCATAAATCTCAGCAATTAATGAACAGAAAAATTCACTCCTTGGGGGAAAATCTTTCCATTTCTGGCTGTGTTCTGTAGAAAAGTGGTGATTCTTTTTCTGGAAGAAAACTAATTCTTGAGGCAAATGCTTAGGATGTTTTCAGTGAAAAATATAAGCTACACGTACATTTGAGTTTGTGTAATAAACAGTTGGCAACTTTGTAGAGTCCTTGCCCACAAGAAATTCCAGGAGAAAATAAAACTTATGAGAAAAGATGAGAATCTGATTGAAATTTAAAAGTTTAGATAAAGGAATAATACTATCTGATCTACTAATATATTGTAGGAAAATTTAATATGAATAATCATATATGTTGGGTTAAATGATTCCTGCAAGTGGCACAATTCTGTCTTCCCTCTCATTTTCTCTGAATTGAGTTGGATTGTTAGTTATGTTTGAAAAAAGAAATAAGACACTTGAGGCTCTCCTGTTCTTTGGGGCTTCATTTCCTACAATCCATTTCCACATATATTTATTGGGACTGATAGGAGTTGGAGCCCCAAACCTCCTGCCTATCTTTCATTTGTTAGAGCAAACTTCTTCTGACTGAGTCCATTAAAAAATGATAAGGGTCAGCTAGGAAAAAAAAATGTTACAATAGCTCTGCTGTAATAAGCCTGCTGGATCTGTGGTGGAAAGAGTTGATTCAAGAATTCCTTTCACTAGTCTGTGATTGAAAGTTGGCAGAAAGAGTAAAAACCTTTGTAGCATATTTATCTAAATCTAAAACAAAACATAGAAAATTCTCCAATTCCACTGCAAAACAAACCGGAAAGGAAAATAACCTCTGTGTACCTGATTAATGTCATGACGGATGTCATGACCAGTACACAGCAGACCTATGATTGTCAAAATAATACTTTACCCCAATATATTCACCTCCAAATTCCAATGAGAGTAAATTGCTAATTTGTGATCTGGGGGGGGGGGAGCTTGTATTTTGTCTTTTGCCAGATATGTGGGAAACAGTCATCTTTGTCTAAGTTCTCACTTAGACAATACTTCTCCCACATTCCCCAATAAATCTCCAAAACCAAAGAAAAGAAAGCCAAATATTTCTGGGTCTATCATGCATGTCTTCAGTAGAGTATAGAAAGCATCTATTACATTTTGATCATGATCCCTTAACTTTCAGTGCCATGACATAAAATAAAACCAATGTGGAACTTTTAGAAGTCACTGCTATGATAGATGTAAAAAGTTCTTGAGAATGATTGGGCAAGGCAATGGAAATGCTGTGTTTTATACACAGCTATTGGGCCAGGCTTGGGCACTGGGGTGGGGGGAGAGGAAAGAATCATATATAGAATCTGGGTTGCTGCTAATAAGAAAGATTAGATCTGAATTAGTTTTGCCATGAGGTAACAAAAGTGGATGTAAGGTGTGTTTAGACAGACAAGGCATTGCTCCAATCTGTATGCAGAAATCAGACCCATCTTTATATTCCTGACTGGGAGTATTCTATCACTGAGATAATATGCCCTGCTGGATCTATGATATTACTTATACAAACGTGAGAGGTGTTTATAATGCAGGTTTTGTGTGACAGTAAACATTCCGGAACCTTCGAGCCTTTTACTTTGCAGTCCTCCCCCTCCCCCCGCCTTCACTTGACAGCAGACACCTTCCTATTTTTAGTCTTTTTGGCCCCCACCCCTATTCCCTACGAGGCCATAGCGCAAATAATTCACTGGCTCCTTCGGTGCAGTTATGCAAAGCGAATCGGGGAGATGGGGCACCCAGCTGGAGTGCACGGGAGAACCATCTTACCTTTGCCCCCTCGCTGAGATGTTGAAAGGAAACCCCACCCTTTCCCTTCTGGTCCCCAAGGGCTTCCTAGGGATATGAGAGCCAACACCGCCTACTCTAGACCTACCTTTACAGGAGACCCCTCCTAGCTGCGCCTACGCTCCCCACCCCATGGCAGCGGGGCCCCCTCCGCAGCGTGCCAGCGCCTGGGGAAAATCTGAGCTTTCCCTTTAAGTGCCTGTGCAGCCGCGAGGGAAACCAAATGCCGCCTTCGCGTCTCACACCCAGCAGAGTCTCTCCAGCCACGTATCCAGCAGCACTGCCGACAGCTCTGCTCGGCGTCGCTTTCGCAGCTCCTGCTGCTCTCTAGCAGCCGGCCGGCCGGGCGCGTCTATGTACCGCTGCCTTGCGCGCGCGCCGCTGAGCCCGGGGATTGGCTCGCGCCCCCCATTCAGGAGCTCGTGCAACCTGGTGGTTGTGCCGCCTGCCGCTAGGCTGGATTCAGAGAGCAGCTGCCACTGCACTGCTCGGGTGGCTGGACTCGCTTGGTAGGCAAGCCAGACTGGCAACCTCCTTCCCACGGCTCTCCCTGCCAGTGACGGTGACGGAGATAAAGGCTGGGCGACAGGAGAGGCTTTGCTCACTCGGGATATCACACCTTTTTCCTCAGAAGGGGGCCCTCTCCCCCTCTCCCCTCGGACAGTGAAGGAATCTGTCGGGGCTCAGCTGGCTAAGTTACCTCACGGAGATGATGTGAGGAGCTCCGCCTGTTCGCCCTGCTGCTACCGCTGCCTCCGCTGGTAAATGCTCTCTCTCCCTTCTCTCGCGTACTTGTCTGCATGCTCAAGGGGTTCTCCGAGCTCCGCAACGGCGCCTAAAACTGCACACCCCTCCCTATGTGTGTGTGTGTGTGTTTCTGTCCCCCTCCCCTGCTTTGCTTTCTGTAATTGCGTACGAGCGCCGTCGACAACTTCGGCTGCTTTTCTCCTTAGGAGGTGTTTGTCTCCTTGGATTCAGCACTTGGAGAGAGGTCATTAGTTGCCCGAGTTTCAGGAGCATCCGCTCTTGTCCCTGCTCTAGAAGAGCTGCCGCTGCCTTCTGTTGTGCTCGTTAATTTTCATCTTTGGCTGTTGACATTGGCTGGGCTTAAATGGAGTTTTAATGTTGGTTTGTGTGACGGCTATTTTTTTTTTTTTAATAGTGAGTAATTTCTGTGTAGTGTCTTTTTTCCCCCCTTCCCATTAACTGATTTTTCCTCTTAAATCCAAATGCAATTTTATTTCAGTTTTTGGTCAGTATGATGGGCAGGAGGTATGGGTGATTCAAGCTGCTTTATCAAAGGCATGCTGGTTGGAACAGTTGGAACAAAGGGCAAAAAGGCATTGATATTCTATGTGATTATATATATATATATAACATATATATATATATATGTGGTGTTGCTGTAGATTTGCCATAAGCATAAGAAATAAAGGACAAACACTGCTCATGTTACTTGCAAAGGTCTTAAACTAATGCTACAGCTGTCACTTAATTCCACTTAAGCTACATTCAGAAATATAATGTGAGAAAGAGACTCCTTAGCATTCTCTGTAAAGTCCAATCTACAGCTATTGTCACTCCAAGATGCACTTTACAGTGTATTACTGATGGAACCGTTTCCTTCACCCTTCCACTTTTTATGTATTCATATATGACATTTTAGGTTAGTCTGCTTGGCGAAAGCAAATGGAGCTCAGAGTGACAGGGGTTTTTGGTATATCAGAATTGTATTTCTTTTAAGGTCTCCCTGTCATTTGAATTCTAAACATCAAGCTATGCATAACTTTTTTTTTTTTTTTTACTACTCTGACCATTCTTTACTAAATACTTCAATAGGGAAGGGAAAAAAAGCATTATAGCAAACAAGTCAGCAGTAGTTTAGTAGTTACACCTTAAAATATTTATGATGCAGTGTTGCATGGAGAACATAAATGTACCCAAATATTATCTCTCGCTAAGAGTCATCATGTTAAATAACATTGTAAACCATAAGTGTGACTGCATTTCAAAGTCATATTGCTAAGCATGGTGATTTGGGGAAAAAAAGCCTCAGTATACATGGTGTTATTTATTTCTGAATAAACTTGCACTGTTAGTCTTTTTCAGTTTTCCAAGGATGAAGCTGTAGAAGTTGTTACAGCATTCCATTGAAATAGAGTATATCTAAAAAAATAAAAATAAAATAGGACTTTCTGAATGATAGCTAATACTATTAGTTTGTAAATAGTTAATTATAATTCATACTTTTCTCATTTTTGGCAGGGAGAAACATTATCACCTCCACCTTTATCAATATTTGTTTACATTTATTTTTCAGATACTGTTGATAAGGTGGAAAACTGCCACAGCATCATCTCTTTGTATTTTATTTTATATAGATTAACAGTCCATTTTCACATCCAGTGAAGGACTCCAAATTTTATACAACACAGTCATGTTATAATATTGACTCTTGCCAAGGAGTTTTATTATTGTAATATAATTTTCTAACCACTTACAAGATTCATATATACCTGTCAGACAGATTTTTCTACAGTTGAGTGCCACAAAATATTAATTCAATCAAGTGTGTGATATTTTGAGTTCTATTACTTTCCTTTTAAATTGTTTTTACATTCAGAAATTGCTGTCAGAAATGAATTCCAAATTAAGAACTTCTAAACCTGATTCCAGTAGGAAAGTTAAGTGCACCTTTGTGTTTTAATCTTTATAATGTATATACACTGTATGATAGTCACATCTCTCTCTCTCTCTCTCTCTCTCTCTCTCTCTCTGTGTGTGTGTGTGTGTGTGTGTGTAAGCCTCACTGAACTTGGTGTAAAGGATTGTTTTAATTCTATCATGAACATCAGTAGGAATTAAAATTGAATGTGAGTTGTTTTATTTTGCAAAGGGACATATTCTGAACTTAGATGGTCTTTCAGTGTGACTCATTAAGTTATAACTTACCCAGGAAACTTTTCTTGAAGTGAATGGAAATTGTGTTGCACTTCTGTCTTCTCACATAACTTCTGTTTGTTTCAACTGGACTTGCACAAGACAAAACTCCCAGGGGATTGTGCCCATATTAACCATGCTTATTAGGTCATATGTTGATATTTCCATTTATGATAAATAAACCTTAATGTGTGTGAGTCTGACATTCAGTTGAATTGTTCTGACATTTTGAATCTTAATGTTTGATTTATTCATAGCCACCTACATGTGCAGTAAGGTTTCCCACCTTAGTGGCACCATCTTGGGTGGTGTTAACCTATACAGAATGAATAACAAGCTTCACATTTTCCTATTTCTTCTTAAGATCATTATCCATGCCTGTCTATAAGGTTATATATTGAGAGGATAATGTCCAATAATTTTTAGTTGCTTGGTATCCCTATGCATAGTGTCAGAAATTACATCTATCTATCTATCTATCTATCTATCTATCTATCTATCTATCTATCTATCTATCTACATGTGCCTCTGGGGATTGAGATAGTAAATCAAGTAGAAAAAACTACAGAGTATAGCACAAAGAATAAACATTGAAACCACCTTTCATTTGTCAGAAGTGTGATTTTTAAAATTAAATATACATATTTAAACTTTATAGTTTAAAGTATAAAATATCTTTAGTTTCATTTGGAGCTTATGACTCAGAGCTATGTAATGAGTCATTACATAACATTTAAAAATCTTAACATGTTCTATTAGTAAAATTCATAAGGTTGCATTTTTAGATCATTAAAGAAATGTATATGATGTGAATAGTAGCTGGCATTGGCATAAAAACAGGGTGAAGTGATTGAAAGGTACTAGAAAAAAAGAACCATTTTAGCACTCAGCTGTTGCAAATCCAAATGATGCTATCTACCTGTAGCCAGCCATTGGACTAGATATTTTCCAGTAAGTAAATTCTAAATATATTTTTGTATGTGAAATGGAATATAGTTGCAAGTCTATATTATGCTTGACTTTATGAAATAAGAAATCTTGTCACTACAACAAGAGGATTACTAATGTTCTTAAGAAAAACGATTTCTAGTTTTACTTTAGCTTTTGTCCTTTGTGTATACGTTCTGTGGGGGAGAATAGTTGGAGGATAATGCTGTCATAAATGACCCCACTATTAGAATAACATATACTTTAAACCTGTGTATCCTCCTCCAGAAATCAGATAGCTACATAGGAAGACAAACAAATGGTGCCTGCAGTTCTTAGGTCAGAGAAAGAATTACTTCTGTTCCAGAAGTATTGATCTAAGGCAGCTGACAGTCAGATTTGTCTGTCGTCTTAGGATTCATCTTGTATTTGGAAAAGACTAGAGGTGTCTGAGCTGACATTGTAATATATTTATATCTTAGCTTTGTTAAATACAAATGGTCATTTTTCTTTCTGCTATCATTGTATATCTTTTTATATACTGTATTATTTATGTTGCATAGCCTAACAATATTTGAGCTGTATTTTAAATACATTGGAATTTTAAAATAATGAAGCTCTAAAGTAAGAGAGCGGTTTATATCATAATCATTAGCAAGTTACACATTTCAGTTCTATCAAAACAACTAAGCACAATTCCAAATCTGAAAGTGTATTTAGGATCTCAGCCTCATTAGGATTTACTTTGAAGTAACTTTATTCTAGATGTGCATTATTCTGAAATTAAAATGTACATATTTTATTTTATAAAACACATGATTTTATTATAAAATGTCCAACATAGTTTACAAAATATTCATATAACATATTTCAAGTTTTTATTCATGCTGTAAGAAGACTCCAGGTAGGAGGAGAAATTGCTGCATCCCATTCCGGTGACAGAAACATAAGTCGAACAACTTAATCAATGGAACAAAATGTCAATGGAACAACTTAATAAGATTTTTTCCATTATACATGCAGTTAATAAGTTGAATAGTATTGGTTAAAAAAAGAAAACCTAGCCACTGTCCTATCTGAGAGGTTAATACATTAACTTAAATATACAGGAAACAGCAGAGGATATGATTGTTTTCATTTACATTCATAGAACAATCAGGGTATTAAACTTTGAGTGGATGTGTGCTGAACTATAACTACATATTTTAGTTATTCCCTAGTGTCTTATTTTGGTTATTCACTAACAATATGGCTATTTTCATTTAATTATTACAGGTTTACATTGCTTGCAAATAATTTAGTGTACTCACTCATCTTCTATCTTTCATTATTATTATTATTATTATTATTATTATTATTATTATTATTATTTTAAATCAACTTGATAGGAAAGTAAAATATACATGGGAACGGCTAAAGAGTTAATGATTACAAGTTTATCCTTTTTGACCCCATAGTTTAAATAGAATATGGTAACTTTATAGGTCTGCTGAATACTCTTCTCACTACTGAGTGTAAAACTAAACATCTGAATGTATGAAATTAGCTGATAAACCTAGAAGAGTATTATATTCCTAGAATGCATATGGTTCTGTGGTTTCCAAGGATTTATTTCAAAATCAGGCAAGCTTGACTGCTTTTCCTAGGTCCTTCAGGGGATACATAAAACATAATTTCTGTAGGGAATGCTTTTGTTACTAGGCTCTTAGCATTTTTATCAAACCCAAACACATCTTGCCAAAACAAAATCCCCAAAGTGTTATTTATAAACAGATCTATACATGGTCATAGCAATAACGGCACAAAAGTTATCTCTATAGCACTTAAAAGAACTCTGTTAACACTCTCTGTTCAATTCACTTGCATCTGTTATATGTTAAACCTGAGAAACAGATTTTATAAGAACTGGAGATATTTGTAAGTGTATCTCCTAGGTGTACAATATTTTGGATTCATTTGTATATTCTACAATATTTTGGATTCAAATTACTTTGGAGCATGCAGGAACAAATACAGCAATCATCTACAACTCTTTACAGAAATGTTAATTTTTCCCAGAATCATGTGCCAGCTGCAGATAGCTGCTATATGATCCTTGGAAATGATGTGGCTGCTTTAAAAGGCTGCAGACGTGCTATATTCATGCTCCCATGCATTCCACTTTTCTAAATTATTCCTTAGGTACCTCACCAAATTAATATCAGGGTAGTTTTTTTCATATAAAAGAGATTTTGCTGCCTGTATGTTTGCCTATAAGAGTGAAAAGGAAATAGAAAAGTTCTATAAACAAGCAAGGTGAAAATAAAAATTTCCTTGAACCAAGCTTTACTTCTGGTAAATTCATGAGCATGTCCATATATTTTTCTTGCAATTATATGTACATTGTTTACCATTGCCTACTTATGGGATTTTTGAACTTCCCAGTCTACAATCCAGGGATTTCATGGTGGCTTTTCATGTAAGTACTAACCAGGTTTGATCCCACTCAGCATTTTCAAGTTCAGCAAAGCTTAGTAGTTGCTACCTGTTGTATACAGGTGGGGTACCTTAAGGATATATCATATATAATCATGGATAAGCCCATCCGTGGTTAAACTGACCCTCAAAATTTCATGAAAAATATGTCACCCACAGATAAGCCATCGCTTCAATTTTTAATCATAGTGACAGGTGGGAAACTGGAAACTGTTACATCAACATTAATAAAATTACATGATTTTAAGGCCATGATGGGCTTTCAGAAATATGAGCTTTGGTCTACAGATAAGCCAAACCCAATTTTTGGGTGTATTTGGGAACCTAAAATTCTCAGCTTCTCTGTGAGCATATATGGTAGTTGTACCATTATTTGTGAAATGTACAAAAAATTAGATATCAATGAAAATGTAAAAATAAATAAGGTTCACTTTTCTACATTTTGCCTTAATAAGTTTACATATCATATCATGCCTTTAAAAAAAATTAATATAAGAAAGGACAAAATGGAGACTTTTCTCTGACTTATTTGCATACTTATCTGTAGAAAAATATGAGTATGGGTATTTGAAATATGCCCAACTATTAAATGTAATACTACCAATGTTGCCACAGGTTCAAAAGCATTTACCAAAATTTATTAGTAAATCCTTTTTTTTCCATGTGACATGTAGAGTGGATACAAGATGGGATAAAAATAGGTAAAATTTGTCTCTAATAGCAATTTTAACCAGTCAATTTTATAAAATCTATACGTTTTTAAAGTAATGAAGGAATACAAAGTTAACTTTTACTGCAGAATAACCAATTATTCAGTAGTTAATAATGAAGGGAATATGTTGTTTATTTCATGCATAATAGTGTGCATTAACAGTAGAAATTTCTATCTCTAGAGAAATCTAAATATTTTAGGGAAAAAAATAGGATATGTGCAAGACATTAACAGATGTTGCAGTTAGGCTGTGAGACAATGAGAAATATAAAAGGCTTTCAATACGTGCATTCAAAAGAATAAAAAGGTTTGTATTTTTGTAACTATATGTTACACTGTATTAGGTGCATCTTTATTCTGTCTGCCCTGTACTTATTTGGACATCATTATTATACTTCTATTACCCGAACACTGTAGATATTATTTACATTGAAGCAATATAGATTAAATTCTGTCACCAGTGTATAGCATTTCAAATGGCTAAAACTGGAAGATATAAACTCCTTTTCTGTACAGTTAATTCTGACCAGCTTCTTTTCTTAAACTTATAATATTGGCCAGGCTTTTTGGGAACTGGGGGGTGGGGTTAATGGTCTGGGAGCTCCTTTAACAAAAATTGAACAAACTGGCCATGTCTGAAAAAGCATGTTGTTTTAAACTACACTACACTGATCTTCAGACAGGTAATGGGGTGGTGGGGGGCAAGAAAAAGAGAGAACAGCTTGGAATATTTCTATAGCTTTAGGGCATCTTATGTGAATAGAATAATATAACCTAGAATACTAATTTAATGATGACTAACCCTGACTCTTTTTTTAACTTCCCAATTTCTTCTTTTACCAAGACCTTTGCATAGAAAGGGATGCTAAACTGAGGTAATCCTGTCATCTACCTGGCTACAATAGAAAATATGTTTTTCAAAGAAAAAAAAAGGAAGGAAGGAAGGAAGGAAGGAAGGAAGGAAGGAAGGAAGGAAGGAAGGAAGGAAGGAAGGAAGGAAGGAAAGAAAGAAAAGAAAGAGAGAGAGAGAGAGGGAGGGAGGGAGGGAGGGAGGGAGGGAGGGAGGGAGGGAGGGAGGAAATCAATATTCCTACCTCCCTTCTATCCTGTCCTTGTGAACCTGTAAACCATTTTACAAGGCAGTGGATATGCCTTCAATTGACTCTAGAGGTCAGGTGACCCTGATTAAAATATTGTGCATAATTCAGTGGGATTGAGACCTATTAAACATAGCAGTTATTTCTTCACAATAAACATCAAAAGATAGGTGCACAAATTGTACATTATTTATTACTCATTAGAAGGATTAAGTTTTACCCAACAAGGTTTACCTACCCAATCTTACTGCAACTATTTTCTCCTTTTTAACACAACAACAAAAATCAAACTATCTAATGGTGGGTTAGATAGCTTGTGGCCTTCCATATGTTGCTTAACCAGAAATCCCAGCACTCTGTGGCAGCAAATCCAGTAAGAATTCAGCAATATTTTCTGGGCTATTAGTAACCACAATTAGTAAATCAGAGCAGGCCATTATTCAACTCAATAATATTCTTTCGAAAATAGGTTATTTTCTTACATGTAAAATTTAAATCTGTCCAAATGTTGAACAAAAATTTGGGGATAACATTACTAACATATATCTTAACAGTTAATATCTTATCCGTTCTTTAGACATTGTAAGCTGTAAGACAAGCTACAATCTGTGTTTCAATCCATATGATATGATCTTACTGTCCCCTCTAGTTTTCTGGTAGATGTATATCCTTCCACTTTAAAATACACACACACGCACACACATATAGTATCTGCTGAAAAAGAAAAATGATGTCAGAATGTAAAATACAGCACTTTTTGCCCAGAGAATTTTCTTTATAATTAACTATCCTATAAAATCTGTGCTTTTAATTAAATTGAATCAGCAAAATGTCGGTGTTGAATGGGATGCATAAATATTTTCACATCTGGTGTTAAAAGAATGTCACTTAGTGTGCTACATATGAATATTGTGTCTATGATAAGAGAAAACAGAAGATATGTAGTTTAAAATCATATATATAGTATAGATATATATAGTGATAAATGTGACACTTTCATTTAATTGGCAGATGGGAAAAATTAAAATCCTAAATTATGTCTTCAGCAGGTAAACTCAGTGACATGCAGCTTAGGGGGCAGTGGATTTTTCAACCCAGAAGCAAATTTTTTCAGGGGAAAAAAAAACTCCATGCATTACAACAGCTAAATTAGACTGGCTGAAAATCTTGCGTTCTCTCTCTCTCTCTCTCTCTCTCTCTCTCTCTCTCTCTCTCTCTCTCTCTATATATATATATATATATATATATATATATGAATACATGCAGAATTCTTCTGCAAATGATTATTCTCTTTCCTCCCCTTCTCAGATCTGATTGGTGAGCTGGGGTAGAATAACTACCTCTCCATGTGTAAAATTGCACCCTCTATACAGTCTGTTTTGCTCTCCTCTCATCTACTGAGATTTCTTGAGCCCAGCAATAATAGCTAATTCCAATCCTGATCTCTAAGACTGCCCTAGTTGAGCTCAACTCCATCATGGACATTATGGACAAATTCTCATAGTTTTCTTGGCAATAATGCAGAAGCGTTTGCTATTCCATTCTTACAGAATGGTGTTGTTGTTTTCTCTGTTGTTGTTTTTGACTTTCTATTCTAGCCTATAACTAGGAATCCCCTGGTGGCTTTCTATCAAGTACTAGCCAACTTGATCCTATTTAACTTCCAAGTTCAAATAAGTGTCATAGTTCAGTCAAGACATGGCTATAAATCTTTATTCAACCCTGCTTTCCAGAATTAGACAACTGCAGAAACTTCATGGACTTGAAATTACTAGATATGTCACACACACACACACACATACACACAAAGTTTTCCTGCTGCAGAACAACTCTCTATCTCTCTATCTCTATCTCTATCTCTATCTCTATCTCTATCTCTATCTCTATCTCTATCTCTATCTCTATCTCTATCTCTATCAGACACTGATAGAAGCCTGTTACCTTAACAGACACTGATAGAAGCCTGTTACCTTAAAGCCTGTTACCTTTCCTGCTACCCTTTCAATTCAACAGACTTTGGGCCATTCTTTATACTGGAATCCAACTATTCCATGTTTAAACAATGGATTGGTCTGGTCTGGGCAGTGCTGGTACCCTACTAGTCACCTTCGGTGCTTATAATAAGGTCAGGCAGGTGCTACCACCTACTGAGTCATAAAATATATAGTCTTTTTCAATCACTTCTCAGTCAATAAATTCTTGGACATCTGCAACAAGAAGGTTGATTAAGTGACTGGATGGGAGAAGGCAGATTATTTCACATCTCACATACCTGCTACCATTTCCTACATGCAACTTGTTTTTCTCTGTTTTGTGCTGATTTAAAATGTTTTATGATTATTAAAATAGGAATAAGAGCAACAAGAGGAGAAAATTCACAGAATTTCCTTCATTTTGGGGAAAGAGAAAGTGAAAGATGGTACTCACTAGGCTCCTTAACATTGGTTTTGCAAACAGATATTTGTTCTGCTGTCCTGGGATTTGGTAGGAAACTGATAGGTTTATAACAATAGTGCCACCTGTATTATTAGTTCTTACCCTTAATTCTGTGATTGGCATACTATTGTTTCATTACTAAAAAGGAGGTGTTTTACTGTATACTTGTTGCTTAGTTTAAAAGCATTGTCTAAGCTCTCACTGTAAGTCTAAGATACACTTGGGAAGAAAAATAAATTGTGAGAGAGGCATGAGAAGCCAAGAGAATTTACATCTTTACATTATACATGCCAAGCAAAATAACAGAGTTTTCAAGGGACCTAAAGCTGGAGAGAACTAGCTCAGCTAGTGATATGTGATCTCAAGAAACATACTTTTAAAGAAAAAACAAAGAACAACAAAATCAGAATGAAAATATAGTATTATATACACTTCAATATCTATTTCTCAGTATGCTTTTATGATAGTAGTAGAAGATTCATTTAGATAAAAGTTGTTTAGAAACAATGGAAAAATAGGGAACAATACTGCCACAATAATTCAGTCTATGTTTATGGGATCAGATATACACTTAGACTGTTTAAACTTATACTGAACCTGCCACTGGGATTTGAGAGATAGCATAATTCAGTGTTTCCATATTAAATGTTTTACACAGAGAAAACTAGGAAATTGGGTCAAAGGCTGAGTCAGAACACTTCTCCTGGACATTATATTTTATTTTGCCATGGGAAAATGTTCCATTATATGAGTTCTGTCCCCCCCCCCAATATTTTAAGGTGGTAAAATCTAGGAGAAGTTTTATCTCACAGTAGCTATGTATCTAAAGTTTTAGTGACATATCAAGCAATCTTTTCTTTATTAACCAAAAGGCTAAACTAGTCTGGGAAATAAACCTTGTGGCTGTCTTCTTAAATACATGGAACATAATGTGACTTATTTTTGGGTGAACAGGCATAGTGCTTTTATTATAAACCTAATCAATTTTAAATCTGCATTCTGATGAAATGGAAGACATAAACATATAACTGTTTGAAATTCTCCACTTCTTAAAATCTTGATTTTTGTTATCTGCTTACCATACAAGTAAAACTATTTTAAGCAGCACAATCCTCGCTATGCTTATTCAAGTTGAAATCCTATTGAAATTGAATGGAACATAATCTGAGGAAAGTGTACACAGATTACAGTTTATGAGAATGAATTAACTATAGAAAGTAATGTAAGAAAGCATTTTTGCTGAGAGGAGTACACATAATCCAGCTTTACCTATCAGTGTATGTCTGCCTGCCAGCCAAAAGATTAATTGTGCCTTTCCCCCTCCCTATCACCTACCCTATTTTATGTGTTTAAAAATTATATCCACATTCCTTGCAGCAAGACCATTTTCCTCAATGGTTAGCTATAGGAACAACTCTGATGTACCATTGCCACAATAGAAAGAGAAATGCACAAATGGTCTTTCTTCCAATAATTAGCAGTAAACTATTGAATCAGATAAGCTTTCTTTTTTAAAAAAAAATCTGCATCTTCCATACTTCCAAGTAAATATATATAAATGGTTATATTGGAAGAAGCATTATGTTTTCATAATTAATCAGCTTATATTAATTTTACATTTATTATTTTTAAACCTGTTTGGATTTCTTTGTTAAACAATGGAGATAGAACAAATTGCAGAATTATCTGATTTAGACAACTGTTTACTCATATCCAGAATAAGTAAATTTAGATTTCTAGTTTAGATTAATATTGCTACCTGTGATACTATGAGACTAGTAATTTAAAGTAGAAGTTCCAAGTTCTGATGCCATGGCTATAGTCCATCAAGCTGTATGTTATACTTATACAGCTTTAAAAATAATTATAGATGGCCAAACACAAAAGAAAACTGGGCTAATCCATCTTTAATGGGTAGGGTTTTTTTTTTTTTTTTTTTAATGCTTTCTTCTACATGACAACTGCAAATTACAGAGACTTAGGGTTGATCAAACAACTGTTTTGGAGAGCAAAAATGGATGATGTTGCTTTCTATTAATCCTCCACTCACCTTCAACCCCTTCATGGATCACTGCCTTGTCGTGGCGAAGGGGCTTGCGTAACTCAGTGAAGCCATGAGCTATACCGTGCAGGGCCACCCAAGACGGACAGGTCATGACAGAGAGTTCTGACAAAATGTGGTCCACTGGAGAAGGAAATGGCAACCCACTCCAGTATCCTTGCCAAGAAAACCCCATGGACAATGTTAAAAGGCTAAAAGATATGACGCCGGAAGATGAGCCCTCAGGTCGGAAGGTGTCCAATATGCTACTGGGGAAGAGCGGAGGGCATTTCCAAGTAGCTCCAGAAAGAGTGAAGCGGCTGGGCCAAAGCCGAAAGGACGTTCAGCTGTGGATGTATCTGGAAGCGAAAAGAAGGTCCGATGCTGTAAAGAACAATATTGTATAGGTACCTGGAATGTAAGATCTATGAACCAAGGCAAGCTGGATGTGGTCAAACATGAGATGACAAGATTGAACGTCGACATCTTGGGAATCAGCGAACTGAAATGGACGGGAATGGGTGAATTTAATTCGGGTGACCATTATATCTACTACTGTGGGCAAGAAACCCTTAGAAGAAATGGAGTTGCACTCATAGTGAATAAGAGAGTGGGAAAGGCAGTAATGGGGTACAACCTCAAAAACGACAGAATGATCTCAGTGCGTATCCAAGGCAAACCATTCAATATCACAGTCATCCAAGTCTATGCCCCAACCACTGATGCTGAAGAAGCTGAAGTTGACCGCTTCTATGAAGACCTACAACACCTTCTAGAACTAGCACCAAAAAGATGTCCTTTTCATCATAGGGGATTGGAATGCTAAAGTAGGAAGTCAAGGAGTAATCGGAATAACAGGCAAATTTGGCCTTGGAGTACAAAATGAAGCAGGGCAAAGGCTAATAGAGTTCTGTCAAGAGAACAAGCTAGTCATAGCAAACACTCTTTTCCAACAACACAAGAGACGACTCTATACATGGACATCACCAGATGGTCAATACCGAAACCAGATTGATTATATACTTTGCAGCCAAAGATGGAGAAGCTCTATACAGACAGCAAAAACAAGACCAGGAGCTGACTGTGGCTCAGATCATGAGCTTCTTACTGCAAAATTTAGGCTTAAATTGAAGAATGTAGGGAAAACCACTAGACCACTCAGGTATGACTTAGATCACATTCCTTGTGAGTACACAGTGAAGGTGATGAATAGATTTAGAGGATTAGATTTGGTAGACAGAGTGCCTGAAGAACTATGGACGGAGGTCCGTAACATTGTACAGGAGGCAGCAACTAAAACCATCCCAAAGAAAAAGAAATGCAAGAAAGCAAAATGGCTGTCTGATGAGGCTTTACAAATAGCTGTGGAAAGAAGGAATGCGAAAAGCAAGGGTGAAAGGGAAAGATATAAGCAACTGAATGCAGATTTCCAGAGAATAGCCAGGAGAGATAAGAAGGCCTTCTTAAATGAACAATGCAAAGAAATTGAGGAAAACAATAGAATGGGGAAGACTAGAGATCTCTTCAAGAAAATTGGAGATATGAAAGGAACGTTTAGTGCAAAGATGGGCATGATAAAGGACAAAAAAGGCAGGGACCTAACAGAAGCAGAAGAGATTAAGAAGAGGTGGCAAGAATACACAGAAGAACTATACAAGAAAGATCTTAATGTCCCTGATGTCCACGCTGGTGTGATCACTGACCTTGAGCCAGACATCCTAGAGAGTGAAGTCAAGTGGGCCTTAGGAAGCATTGCTAACAACAAAGCTAGTGGAGATGACAGGATTCCAGCTGAGTTATTTAAAATACTAAAAGATGATGGTGTTAAAGTGCTGCACTCAATATGCCAGCAAGTTTGGAAAACGCAACAGTGGCCACGGGATTGGAAAAGGTCACTTTACGTTCCAATTCCAAAGAAGGGCAACGCCAAAGAATGCTCAAACTATCGCACAATTGCACTCATTTCACATGCTAGCAAGGTTATGCTCAAAATCCTACAAGCTAGGCTTCAGCAATATATGAACCGAGAACTACCGGATGTACAAGCTGGGTTTCAAAGAGGCAGAGGAACTAGAGATCAAATCGCCAACATTCGCTGGATCATGGAGAAAGCACGAGAGTTCCAGAAAAATATCTACTTCTGCTTCATTGACTATGCAAAAGCCTTTGATTGTGTGGATCACAACAAACTGTGGCAAATTCTTAAAGAGATGGGAGTACCAGACCACCTTACCTGTCTCCTGAGAAATCTGTATGCGGGCCAAGAAGCAACAGTTAGAACCGGTCATGGAACAACCGATTGGTTCAAAATAGGGAAAGGTGTACGACAAGGCTGTATACTGTCACCCTGCTTATTTAACCTATATGCAGAGTACATCATGAGAAATGCCAGGCTGGAAGAATCACAAGCCGGAATTAAGATTGCAGGGAGAATCATCAACAACCTCAGATATGCGGACGATACCACCCTAATGACAGAAAGTGAAGAAGAACTAAAGAGCCTCTTGATGAGGGTGAAAGAGGAGAGTGCAAAAGCTGGCTTGAAACTCAACATTAAAAAAACTAAGATCATGGCATCTGGACCCATCAATTCCTGGCAGATAGAAGGGGTAGAAATGGAAGCAGTAACAGACTTCATTTATTTGGGCTCCAAGATCACCGCAGACGGAGACTGCAGCCATGAAATTAAAAGACGCTTGCTCCTTGGGAGGAAAGCTATGGCAAGCCTAGATAGCATATTAAAAAGCAGAGACGTCACCTTGCCGACAAAGATCCGCATAGTCAAAGCTATGGTTTTTCCAGTAGTAATGTATGGCTGTGAGAGCTGGACCATAAAAAAGGCCGAGCGCCGAAGAATTGATGCCTTTGAACTGTGGTGCTGGAGAAGACTCTTAAGAGTTCCCTGGACTGCTAGGAGGTCAAACCAGTCAATCTTAAAGGAAATCAACCCTGATTGCTCATTGGAAGGATCGATAATGAAGCTCAAGCTCAGATATTTTGGCCACCTAATGCGAAGAGAGATCTCTTTGGAGAAGACCCTGATGCTGGGAAAGATTGAAGGCAAAAGGAGAAGAGGACGGCAGAGGATGAGATGGTTAGATAGCATCACTGAAGCAATGAGCATGAAACTGAGCAAACTCAGGGAGGCAGTGAAGGACAGGAAGGCCTGGCGCAGTATGGTTCATGGGGTCACGAAGAGTCGGACACGACTTAACGACTAAACAACAACAACACCTTCAACACATCAGAATGAATTTCTTTGCTCCACTTCTGAAATGCACTTTTCTTTGTTAGGTCACTTGTGGTGCTCCTGTCCAAAGGACTGCCCCTTCATCTGATCCAATGCTTATCATGCATTCTACATCTCCTTTGACCAGTGCTGCAGACATAGCATAGATGTTCCCTTTACATAGAGGAAATTGTCCATTCAGAATCTGGCTATATGTATATATGTGTGTGTATGTTTATGACTTTTCTTTTCTGAGTAGCTAATTTAGCCCTGGGCTTTTTAATCAGTACAGGGGTTTACTATGGTATTGTTTTGGTGACTGGAAAAATGATAAAATGGTAACCTCTGTACTTACTTATTTAACAACAAAAAAAGTCAATGAGAAAACTAGCTACTCAAAAAAAAAAAAAGTGTGCATGTTATACAAATACACACAGAGAATCTTGAATAAGCAATCAATACTAAGCAACTATCTTAACCAGTATGCTATTTCTGTCATGCTGCACAAGGAAGATATAGAAACATTAGAGTGCATACTGCAAAGAAGTAATTTTTTTAAGCTGCTTGTTGTGCATATGATACACATACACATACCCACAGACACTGACACAGAAGTATATATGTCCAGGAAGACTCACCCACAGAAAGGAAAGTAATTGGCAATCACTTTCTTGGAAGTGAGAGATGGGACATTACAGTGCCAGGGAAATTGTTCAAGAGGAGAGCATTGTATCTGCAGTCCATATTGAATAACTTGCAAGCTGTTCCCAAAGCATTTCAATCCACACAGGGTTTTTAAAACTGGTTTAGGCTCAAGCAAATATGAGCACAAGAGAGGAACAGCTTAAACTGTAAGTGCAAGAAGCCAAGGAAGGCACAGGGAGACACAAATTCTCTTACTTGGATCTTGTATTCCTATTAAGTTAATTGTGGTTTTTTATCACTCAATTTTTTTTAAAAAATAATGTTTCAGCCCAGTGTTGCTTATAACTTTTGCATGAACAAACAGAACATGATTATAAAACTACATACTGCTCCAGAACAGCAAAACCTTTTGAAATGCTCTGATCAGGAGAAAAAAAAAATCATACAATACACACTAGAGTCAGCAAAAGTTAAACAAAAGAAAGAGCAGCAAAAGAGAAAGATGAAAGCCTCACTACCAATCTCAAATGGACTTTTCACTCTCGGCACTTTAAAATGTATTGTGAAAGCTCAGTGGAGCCCAAGAACATGCACAGAGTACACTCAGCCTAGGGCTACTATATCTGGGCTGCAGAAAATCAGACAATTAGATTGCAGCAAAGAGAGTATTTTTGCTCCTGTCTAATGGTCATCTCGATTATGGCAACACAGACAGCGTTGCTCAAAACTAACCTCAAACAAAGCATCCCAAATCAATAAAAAAGCTTTGTATTTTTAAATATACTCTAGAAGATTAACAAAGCACAAGCACATGCACTGCATACACACATGCACTCCTTGCATTAACAGCCCTTATGAGTGAAGCGTGCACGCGCACACACACACCTCTCTTGGTGTTATGCTCCCACAAAATAAAGCTTTGAGGGATGTGTTCTGCATGATCTCGTCCCTGTTGAAATTCATATTTCAGAAAATATTTTAAAATGCAAAGTCTGTATGTGGGTTTGGACATATTTGTGTCCTCCTTATACTGTGCTATGTCTGATGAGCATGCCAGGGGATTTATTTAAAGAAACTGAAAATATCTGTTTTCTTCATTGAGAAGGGGAACTGGATTTTCTAATAGCAATTTCTGAAGTTACCTATTAACAAACAGATTTTTTAGCTTCTGCTTTTTCCAGATCCAAAACTTTCCTGTAACATTTTTCCCCCAAAGATTTAAAATTGTCAATCTTTCTGCAGATTGGGTGAGCAGTAGCAATTAGTGTAGTCTGCCATCACACCTTCTCCTCTGGTGCTGTGGTTCAAGACCAGGGAGCAACAAACTGACTCTAAGTTCCCAGTATTTCCTGTAGCTGGAATGTTTGAATTGTTCTGAGTTTAGTCATGAGAAGACAGCCAACTTGAAATGGCAGAACATTTAAAAGAGAGCTGGTTGTATCAAGTTCAAAGCTGTATTTTCCATTTTATGCACACCTATATCTTTTGACAGTTATTCTGTGCTCATTGTATTTATTTCTGTTTTATTCTAGAAAATGTGTACCTTGGTGTCCCATAGTAATGAATGGATTACATCATTTAAATATAAAATAATGCATTTTACAAAGAATTAAAATAAATAATTAAAAACAACAACACATTTTTTTTGTGCTGGTTTTATACTGTTTTGAGCTTTTCTCCTATGCTGTATTCTCAAAAAGAAAGAGGGGGAAAAAAAACTCTGTTTCTGGTTTTAATTATATAATAAAGAAATGTTTTCCTCACATTGTAAATTCAACCAGGTTTCTTCTGATTAAGTTAAGTTTTGTGTTTCTATAGCAAATACAGGCAGTTTGAATATTCCCCATTCAAATTATTCTATCCATTCTTAGTCTTTCTGTTGTAAAGTGAAAAAGTATTTAAAAAAAAATTATAAAACCCTATTTAACTATTTGTCTCTTTTATTCCCCTTTTTAAATAAATACCAAGCTTTCATTAGTAACAAAGTTAAAAAATCCTATTGGATATGCTTAATCATGTCAAAAACCATCCTGGCCCTGAAATTAATTTTGTTACAAAGAATAAAGGACACTTTTTAAATGAAATGTACAAGCAATATTAATTTGAATTATATATATATATATATATATATATATATATATATATACACACACACACACACACACACACACATACACACACACACACTTCATCTTATCAAAAACAAAATGTGCATCTCCTACACATTAATAATCTGTCACAATAGGAAACAAGGAATGATATCACTTATTACCAGAATTCTCTTTAAACACATCTGTTATACATTCTTAACACAATAACATCATAATGAAAATGAAATTTAATCCCTGCTTTATACACTCTGGGAGGATTAAACACTGAATTCATGTCACTAGTGTTTCTAGATTTTAATACACATAACAGTATTTAAAACTCTGGTTTTTTGAAGTTAATGTCTAGAATAAAGTGTCTAGGAGAGGGATTTGTGTTTATCAAACTGACTATCATACGTGTTAAGTTCCATACTTATAAATTAGGGTAATCATCCATATTTTTTTAAAAAGACCTGTTCACCTTTTGCAAGGAAAGGCAGAACAAGAAATAGAAGGCAAATTGAAAAATACAAGCATGATTTGAGGTTAGAATAATTACTGTTCAGGATGTAGTTGTAGCTTATAGGTTGTACTGTTCAAGATGTAGTTAACTTATAGGGTTAAGTTCACATTTCTACGTTATGATCATGGTATGAACAAAAAATGTTCCTCCTATGGAAAATAATGGTTTGAAACTGGGGAAAATGATTAGGTGTCCTTGTTGATATTCTGTGGAGCATTTAAATAGTTGTGCTTCTAAAAACTAAAGTAAATTACTGTTCTGCATTAACTGTTACATATTTGTAAATTGCAAACATGCAGAATGTATACATCTTTATTAACAAAAGCTTCTGAGTTAGATAACACAAGGACACAAAGCATACAGTCTTACCATTTTGTGTCTCACTGCAATGAATTATTTGAACCTCCAAGTCCTTTGGCTGACTTGGGTTTATGAAAGTTTTTGTCCCTGATGTAATTGGTCATGAAAACTCTGACCCTTGCAGGCATCTTCCAGAAGCTGCTTATTGCTCATCACATTGTCACAGATATCAGCCGTTTTTCCCCTTGATCCACCTGCTTTTCTAATTACAGCTTTGTACATTGTTCTGTGCAATATCTACATAGCACTTAGAAATTCTCAATGAAATTATGATAATATTCCACTCAAATACACTCTTCTGTTATCCTCTAAGATGCACAATGCATGCAAGTATAAGTGTATGTGTGATTCTAACATTCACTTCTCTTTAGGTGTAATTAACAATACAGGTGAAAATAATTTTGTTATTCTATTTTAGAACTACCTTAGGACTATTTTAGAACTAACAGTATTTCACTTCTTGCCATTTCTTTTGAATTATAGGTGTACACTTTTTTCTGTTACCCAGTTAAAAATATTTCCACACAAATGTTTGTGTGTGTATGTATGCCTTTGAGTCAGCATTGACTCCTGGTGACTGCCTGGACTAGTCCCTGCAATTTTCTTGGCAAGATTTTCCAGTCTCCCAATTTCTAGTTTGGTGCTCTAAACATTATACCAAACAGTATAACCCCATCCAATTCTTGTCACATGTAAAGATTGTATTTATATGTGTGAATTTATTATGTTTGTTTAAGAGTGTGAAAATAAATTCCAGCATTCACCTGTTAAAAGCAATATACTGTAATGCCATAGACCATACAGTATACTTCACTGTGTATTTCAGTAAAAAAACATGTATTTAATTTAGTCTCACATTTCACCAACTAGTAACAAATGTACGTAAGGCTGATATAATAATATGAAATTGGTTCTCCCCGATTGCTAGTTGCATAGTGAATGAAGTATTTACTTGCCAACTGGAGGTGGTATTATTATTATTATTATTATTATTATTATTATTATTATTATTATTATTATTATTATTCAAAAGGAAAATAGACAAGATAAGAGGGATTCTGTAACAAATGTTCCTGTATAAAGCACTTTTGTTCAGATTTCAGATTTGACAGATTTTTGTCCTATTTTGCAATATACATCTATGCCCTTGTGTCCAAAGCTAATTTCTAGAAGTTTTCTTGGCAGCTGTACCTGGGTAAGATGCACTTGTGTTAAATCACAGTTACATTAAAATCGTGAATTGAGTCACTAATCCATATGGACAGAGACATGTTATGGTAAACCAGGAAATGATCCATTCAAATAATAGGCATATTCATAAATTATACTCAAACAAAAACAAGTAACTGATGACTCTCATAGAGCCCAAGACAGGTTGATGGCTCTCCTCCCTGCAGTTGTATTGTTTACAGAGTACCTTTGTGGTTGCAAAATGGTTATGTGCATCATTTGAATGCAGAAATACATTATTTTAGGCCTGTTGCAAATTGTAATGTGTACCTACAGTATGTGTTACAGAGATTAGTTTAGGGTACATACTAGTGAAGTATTTAGAATACTAGTCTGCATTAGACCACAAATGATATTGTGTATTCAGACAGCATATTGAATTGTTTTGCAAAATTTTTGTTTGCATATGGCACTCATGGAAGTAGCTAAAAACTGCACTTGGGGCTGTAGAAAGATATGTTTTCTATTTCAGCATATGGATAAATAATGAAATCCAGACATAAACTTTAGAGATGGTTGTGTCTTTTTTTAATTTTATTTTTAATCTTTGAACATAGTCCTCTATTCTGCATTCCACATATTCCACACATTCCATTCTACTTTCCATTTTGTTTCTTCTGTATCAACATTTCATAACAGTGTCTTACTACCTGACTGAAGTTGAGTGATAATAAGGAGATCCCCATTAGTTCGCTTGATGGGTGGATTTATATCCCTGCAAACCCCAGAGTTCTATAATTCATTGATGTATCTCTTTTGTGAATAGCTGGTTTTATGTTGGCTATGTAAACACACCTATATGGAAACTAAATGATAATGATAGAGATATTATTTTATGCAAAGGTAGTGATAATTGCATCAACTGTACAATATTTGTGTTAGAGTTTTAATGTGGTAGATTTCATTGGTGTCCCAAACAGCATAAAATATTTTCCTTAAAATATCAAAAGATCTAGTTCCTATGAATTTTAGGATTGCATTTTTTGGTTGCTCCATTCTAATAGAACAAATACAACCAGGCTCATTTAGCTATTATACAAATTATTTGTAAATTATGAAATGTATATATAAATCCCAGATGATGGGAAATTAAACAATCCAGCCTGACTTCTACTTCCACTGATTTTCAACTTCAAATTACTTATTTCAGAATTACTTTATAAGCGGGAACCAAGCTGGGCCTGCTTAAATACTTTTCCATATATAATTTGTTCAATATATATCTGAAAATGCAAAAGCTAATGCATTAAAAAAACGAAACAAAACAAAAACAGGGTGTGGAATAGCAGACCCCACAGGGGAAAGAAAATACTAAATGTAGAAGTATAATTTTTATAAGAAAGTAATCTTGAAATTGATGCTTGAATGAAATAGAGCAGGTAAGGTTTATTTACAAAATAGTATGATGATAAGAAAGCCTAAATTATTTAAATCTGTCTGCAATGTGTTCTCCTCTATTATGGTAAGACAGCAGTCCAGGTTAGTAGAAAAGATAAGATGCAACAGAAGATGGAGTATGTTAAGTGTTTATGATAAATAAGGCTACTGGAAGGAAAAACAACATTATTCACATATATGTTTGGTTCACATCTTGATTTTCTCTTATAATATTATGATTTTCCCATTTGGCACATAGTTTAGTTGCCGTATATAGAACCCTATCTACAGACATATTGCTTTAACTGGAAATTGTACTTGTTATTTTTATTTAATGGATTGTGTGTGTGTGTGTGTGTGTGTCTGTCTGTATATGTGTGTGTGTGTGTATATATATATCTCCATCCATCCATCCATCCATCCATCCATCCATCCATCCATCCATCCATCCATCCATCCATCCATCCATCCATTATATACATATGGCTTAAACATATGAACTATTTCCATGCTTACTTCTGTAGCAGATTAGCCCTTATCCAATCCCTTTACTATTTCTGGCTACTAGACTTTTATTACTAGTTTTGAAAGTAGCTTCTTCCATGATGAAATAACTTTAGGTTATTCTTCAGAAACACATTATTTTATAGAGTGCATCAAACTCTAGTTGCCCAATTTTATAATATTTTTAATTTCAAAGGAATTGTATTTATCTTGAATAACATTTCTATTCAAACAATGATACTTGAGTATGACAACATAAGTCCCAATGTAATTGGATTTAAATTCCTTTCATATAAGGATTTTCATGCCAGAGTTCAAATGTTCACTTTCTATCTAGTTAGGTAGGTATAATATTCAGCATCAACTTTTAAAGTTTTCTTACACAGAAATAATCTTATGAAAGTAACCAGTTAAAATGATAATGTATGGACTTTGAATAGAAAATTAGGATAAAGCAATGCTAAAAATGATTAAAAATGCTAAAGAACAGTGCACTGTCTCTTAAGATTTTTTTGCAGGAAAAAAAC
This sequence comes from Python bivittatus, assembly GCF_059951505.1. NCBI lineage: Eukaryota > Metazoa > Chordata > Lepidosauria > Squamata > Pythonidae > Python > Python bivittatus. The sequence goes on from NW_028277035.1 coordinate 17,993,178, forward strand.
TTGATATCTAATCATTTAAACTCAATCATTAAAGATAATGTATTTTTTTTTTATTGTATCTTAAACATTATTTGGGAAGCATAAAGAAATCTTACTGAAGCTCACTTTAATAGGGAAAAAAGTTATTTATAAAAGTTCTTACTTTTTCTAAGCAAATATTGAAAAATTTCCTGTTCCAAGCACTCAGCTACAATTGGTTAGATGGAGCTTACACTGCTTATTTCAGATGTAAATTTTCTTCTGTTGAGATTAGAAAATATTGACTTTTTTTTTCTTTAAACCTTTACAATACTAGTTGTTTTGCTATGGATTTTTTTTCCTAACGGTTTTTGTATGGGACAGAGAACATTAATTAGCATTCCTAAAATTTGCTATCTTTTCAACAGTAACTGTGCATTTATGAGTAATTTATATGAATGATTCACATGCAACAAAGAAATAGGAAGTGGATGTAAACTCTTTGGCAGATAGTTTTATATTTCTGTTTATTTAATAAACTGAATATCCTGACCTGGGATTACAATTCCCAGAATTCCCAACCATGGAATTGCATGGATAAAATTGTATGAAAGACACCATGCCAGGGAAGGCTGACTTAAATTCTGAGGAGTGATCATAGGATCTATACCATAGGTGCTATGGTTACACTGAATTTTACATTGAACGTACTAAGTTATTATTGGTATATATTACTGTATGTCATTAAATTCATTCTGATAAATTATAATTTATAATTATTATGTATCCTTGGAAATTCAGAGAAAACAAAGAAAAACCACTTTACAGTCCATCTGATAAATGCCTACTTTAACATAATTCATTGTGTTTAATATGGCTTACTTCCAGATAAATGACTTATTGAGGATTGCTGTTTTGGTTTTTTTATACACTTTATGTTTGCCATGGAAAGCATATGGAAAATAGAATTACTGTGTAACTATACAACCATACAGTACTGCACATTATCATTCTGGTGTATGTTCTAAAGCATTTTAACTTATTGAATTAATTTTATAACCTGGATGTAGCTAAATTTCTTCCCTGTAATCTCAATATATCTCACACCTAGAAACAAAAGTATGAGTCCCAGTCTGAAGTGTTTGGCCATGGCAAATACTGTGATCTTAAATTACCCATATGTATATGTGTGTGTGTGTATGGGTTATACACAGGCACACATACACACACATGTACATACATTCATACATACATATGACTCCTGATTGAAAATTGGCTTTATAATATGTACAATTGGTGTATTTTTTGTTCAAACCAACCCCTTTTCAAGCTACATTGAGTCTAAAGATGCTATTTGGGGCTTTGTGTATTGATTCAGTATTCAAGGAAGAGGCAGACTATGAACGGCATAATGTTCTTGCACTCAGTTGTTATATAATAGAGAGAACTAGACATGTGCATTCTGAAGTGAACAGATGTGGGTGGTTAATTCAGTTGCCCTGACCAAACGATTAAGGGAATTAAACCTGGCCCATTCCATTATGCTGAGTATCCTTATACCCACTCTTATTTGAGGCAACATACTGCTTAAAGTGAAGAGTTATTGAAAAGTAAAACACAAAACAAACATTACCAGTCACAGAGGTAACATTCAGCTTCTTTTCCTAAGCACAGACATTTATGAATACAGGATTCCCCTGATGTGACCAACTGAATTAGACTATTACAAAAAAAAAAAAAAGAATAGTGTGAGACAGCAATTTGAATCTTCCTTTGTGCTTTAGTTCCAGGAAAATTGCATCTATTAAAGAGGGGAGGCATCCTTCTAAAAACTGTGTCCTGTTTTCTTTACAGTGCCAGAGTGTATTTTTCCCTTCAAACTGTTTACTCTCTTCCAAGCTTTTTCCTTGGGTATTAATTTAGAATATTGCTAAGTGTTGTTTCTCACTGTTATCAAAGAGAAATAAATTACACAGCTTGGGAATTTGTGAATTTTCTTTCTTTCTTTTTAAATGAAAGCCCAGTTTTATCAATGGTGTAGATAAAAACTAGACTGGTTATTAAACAGATCAAGATGTGTTAAGTCTGATCTGTAGATGTGAAATATAGTTATCTTAGTAATGCTAGTCAAAACTTCCTCCATCTATAGCGTTAGTGTTAGTTACACCCCTCCCTCATTTCAGAATTATAATATCCAACCTGATTTGACATTATAGAGTTTACCATCTTATTTTTTTTTCCAATTAGAAACTTGTATATACTTGAAAATATTAACTTGAAATTATGCAAACTTAATGTAATAAAGGGATTATTATTATTGAATTTATATACCATAAGACTGTTTATAAGGTTATTTGAAGAACTACCTTTTCCCAGCTTCATCTGCTCGACTCACCAGATTGGGGAGGCAGGGTATGTTACCGGTCCCCTTTATTAAGGAAGTCCTTCTAGTGGGACCAAGAAGAAGGGACTTCTCCATGGTGGCTCCCTCCCTGTGGAACGCCATCCCCGCAGAGATAAGACTGGCCTCCACCTTGATGCTCTTCCACAAGGCCCAGAAGACATGGTTGTGCCAGTGGGCTTGGGGATCCCTGGTCGACCCGGAGCTCATCAAATGGCTAGTGTAAATGTATTGTTGTTGCCAGGGGGGCGGGGGGGTGGAGTGGATTTTGTACTGGGATTTTTAGTTTTGTAAGCTGCTCGGAGTCACTGTGAGTGAGTTGGGCGGCCATAAAAATTGTTTAAATAAATAAATAAAATAAATAAATCACCATGATCTTTAAGAGAAAACAGTGTTGCCTTTTAAATGCTTATGGGGCAGATATCTTATCAGGACAAAAATGTAGGATTTCGAAAAGCTGATTTTATTGATTTTGTTGTGAATATTACTAATAAATTAATGAGTATTAAGTGACAAGGAAGATGTTAATCTAGCCTATTGGGAGATAAAGAAGTAAAAAAAAGTTTGTACAATTGATATGAGGTGGAATTCTTACATTCCATCAAAGAAGACAAGATGCTAGTTTTATTTATACTAATAGCTGTACAGGATTTAGAAGGCTGCAGAAATGTTCATTTAATTCATCTATCTATCTATTCATATCTCCTTGAACAATTAAAAAATGGAAACACTTTTAAAACAGAGAAACTCTTAGCATAGGTTAAGGATATTTCATGAACATACAGTATATTATACTTTCTGTAGTCAGGATTTGATTGGATAGTTCTGGACTGCTGAGAAGGATGATCCCCTCCCCCCCCCCCCCCCATAAAGGATGCTTTTCCTATCCCTTTTAGATTCTCTTTACAGCATAAAGGAAATTATTGAACTTAATACTTTAATCCATTTCTTATTGTAGTGTTTTAAAACTACTCAATGAATGAACAAAGGCAATGTGAAATTATACAAATTATTTCTAAATAAAATAATAAGAATCTGGTTTAGCCATTTCCCCAAGTATCCATCTGGAGAATACCAATGGGCATAATTCTATACCACTGGATAGTACTGAGAAATCACCTTGTCTATCGTGATCATCAGAGGAGCTCCTGCTGTGTGTGCCATGAATGTAGATACTCAAAGTTTCGCCTTCTCTGGGATTTTGCTGTATGGTAAAATCTATGAGGTGCCTATTATTATGCTATTTATGCACCTTCTGAAGATTCATCTCTTTGGCTAGGCCTTCCCTATATGCATAATATGAATTATTGGTGATTTTGTTTTGCTTCTTTCTTCTTTTCTGTTTCCTCTTTCTAATTAATATTTTATCTTGTTTTATAATGATATTTTGTCATTAAATTTAATTTTTTTCATGTTTATTATAAACTGCACTGATTTGTGAATACACAACAAGCAATACAGGGCCATGGTAAATAAATAGTTAAGTGTTAGTTCTGCTGCTTTTCAGGAAAGATTCAAAATCTCTTTACACAAAGTTATTCAGAAAAGCAACAGATCCAAAATTAAGATATCTGGACGTTCTATATGAAGGGAGGCAAGGCATTTTTTCCCCCAAAAAATACAGTGACATTTTTCATGCTAAGCAAAGTATGGCATAGATCCCTAGTCAGAGTAAAGTTGCTCCTTTAGTACAATTTTATTTTGAAACATGACAACAGATCCCTTTTCCTTCTCCAGTGTGTTGTATTCCAACTCCCATCATCCCCTGCCAGAGTATATAGTATAGGTGATGTGAATTGGACTTCAACATCTCTGAAGAAGTCTATTTCATTTCATAGCAGGGGACAAATGTCAGGTATAGACAATTTTAGGAAAGGCAAGGAGGATTTGATGAGTACCATAGAAAATAAATGTGTTCAGTACCATTGTTGACATAATGACACAAATCAAAATTCAAGAACTAGAAAAATGGGTAAAGTATTACTGATAAATCTGAAATGCTTACTCAACCTATTCTGACTTTTTCTTATGTTTCTTAATAAGTAGCAGAACAAATGCCAACCACAATATATTATACAGTAGTCTCATGAACTGGTATTTTCAAGCAAGAGTTTTCGACTAGGTATATTCTGCTAATATTTTCATTTGTCATCACATAATTGATAGTTTTTTTCAGTAATTATATGTTCTTGTAGTTACACATATTACTTATTATGCTAACTTAGTGATAATCAAATGAAAATCACCAATGGTTAAAATATTGTTCATTCAATTTGTAGCCCTTTCATATTGGTTTCTTCAGTTTTCTTTAAAAAAAGAAAACTCATCATAGTGAGAATATGTTTATGGAGTCAAAAGGAAGCAGCAAGGCTTCTCCAAGTATAAATATAACTGACATGCCTCATGCTTACTAAGGTTGACACAGTAGTCAGGCGGAAAGATCCCAGAAAAATATTTCAGATCTTATTTATTGAATAGGCAGCTGATGTGTTTCAAGAATAACCTAGCAAGATCACAGCCCCTGCAATTCTTACATTCTCATTAAGAAGTGAGTGGGTGGGTTTTGAAAGCTGTGTGCTCCTGGTAGGGGTAACCTTTCTTGTCCTCATTAGGGTGAGTGATGACAGCAGTGAGAAATGAAGTATTCTCAGTTTTCTTCTTCAGTAGCATAGCAATAACCAGCAGAAAACAGACCCACACTAGTTCTGCTGTTTAGTTTTATCAGAGAAAAACATGTGTCTGAGTTACTTGTTAACGTAGTACTTGCTCCATATATTACTTTTCATCACATTTCCGTATGTATTATGCTGCATTCTGTCAGTTTGTTCATAGTACTTCCCCCTTTATATTGTAATAAAGAAAGAAGAGGTTGCTGAGGTAAGAGAAGGAATTTCAACAATACTATTCTTCAACTAAGACAGGCACCTAATTAGCTAGCACTAGAGAACAAAAGTAAGAATAACAGAAGCAATTTCTATAGGCTTATATTTTTCCTTCTTTAATTCAGCCTTGTTAATCATTCCTTGGATCTACCTTGGCCCAAGGGAGGAAACTAACTATGAGATGAGGGGGAGATGCTTAGTTCTTCCTCTATCATTTCTTTGTGGGTGTGGAGAAGAAGTCTTTGCCTCTCCCACCCTGGTGTACAAAGCAAGTGGACAGTGACAACATTATAAAGGATTTCATCCTTCCTCTTGTTACAGCTGTGTCTCCGTATTAGACAAGCACTTATCCTATGTATCCACTAAAAGAAAGATAGCAACAGTTGGGCTTCTGTCTCAGAAAAGCGATACTGTTCTCCATTGCTAACTGCCTAATTTTCTATGCAAGACATAAGGAACTACACCCACTACATTTAGCAGAGAAACTTGGAGGTTTAATTATGAAGAGACAGCAAGTGATGTCTTTACCAACATTCTGCTGAGCTTCTATACTAAATATAAGGCCATAAACTATAAAGATGTGGAAGGAAATACAGTCATTTTTTAAAAAAGAAATCTAAACATGATTTTAATTTTTCTCTTGTATTTTTGAGAAATTTATTTTTTTTCCCTGAGAGGCAAAGGATGGGTAGAGACACATTTCTAAGAAATGAAAATTATTTGAAAGTTGCTTTCAAAGAAAGTTCTTTCAATAACAGATTTTTTTTCTGAAAAAAAATCACTGTTTCTAAGTACAGTAAAATAATTAAAGAACTATTAATTTTAAGTCACACTTCATTTCTCAAACCTTCTTCATCTAAATAACTGCACTGAACTCATAAAACTGTTTTGGAAAAAGTTTGTTTGTGTGTGTGTGTGTGTGTGTGTTTGGGAACATAATTTCTCCTTCAAGTCAGCTGAACTGTAAGAGACCTCGTGGACACATCCATGCAATTTTCTTGGCAACACTGTAGACAAGGTTTGTGGTTTCACTCTTCCTATATGCTTTTTTGATATCCCAATCTAGCCTATGCCATATTATTCTTCATCCAAGTAAACAGTGTGGTAAACAGTATAGTAATCCATTTCCAACCACAATCATGCCAAAACATGTCATGACATCATGATACAAGTGTGACAGTTGTGATGCAATATCATTTCTTCCCCTACACCCACTAACCAGGCCTGATCCTGCTTGGAAGCCCAGACAAGTTCACTCAAGTACAGCTTCCTGCTATGAAACTGGGACTGTATCACATAATCTTGGAAGAAATTAGTACATTTTCAATATCCATATTTAATATTTACATCCAGAACTGTGCATACAATTGAAGGTAATCTATTAGGAAAAAGTTATTAATACAACTAACATCAATATAACAGAGTATAGTACTTCTGATCATGGACTTATTGTAAATAAATTTTAAAAATGAGGTATGTACTTGTGTCCAGCATACGTTGTTAAATACTGTAGTTTTCCCAGAAACAAAGATATTTAACTGAAAAATGATTAAAACCATTAAACTGCACAAAGTCTTTTTTTTTTCATGATGAACTACAAGCAGTTCTGAATTTTTATACTCCAGACTGAATGTATTTTCCCAATGTACCCCAGGTTATATGAAATTGCAGTTTATTCCAATAGTGGGATAAAATGTGTATCAATCCATATGGGAGACAGACTTTTTTCCCAGATCCATAAATAGTATATAAGAAGACATTAATTAATCAAGCTGGTCTTGTCAGCTTCTGTGAAATGTCCAAGATACCCTAATTCTTAAGCCCTTTGTCTTATTTCATCCATATGAAGAGGGTCCACACAATTAAAGGGTAACAGATGCCATGCTACTGGCACCCTCTTCTCCAAGGTTATGAATATGTACCTGAAGGATGAGTCAATTTTAATTGTATAGAGTCCTCCATGCAAATGGTAGGCCAGGAAATTGGAAATAAAATTACTAGTTTTGACATTGTTAATGTTCCTTAAAGAAATAACATGCCTCCATGCCTGATATGAATACAATATCCTATTAAAGGCCTGTATAAAACAAATTCTGTTGGTTGTTGAATCATACCTTCAGCCACTTCAAGACAAATATATAGGCTTCATATTTAAATGCAGATGTGTTAAAGTTCTAATATGCCAATAGGATGGAGATTTTATTCTCTAGGTAGGAGTTACTTTTTAAATGTGGTACATCAATTATTATTTTAATTTTTTAAAAAACCCACTGTAACTCTATAATAGAAAACAGCTTTGTTTTAGACAGTTATAATGTATAACAGTAATGACTCAACAGGCTATTCTCTTTTATCACTCCATTAGTCCAAACATGTGGTTACTCTGTGAAAAACAATTTGAACTCTATTGATTAGCATTATTTACGCGCCCACTAACTATACTTTCATAGTAAACCATAGTTTATTGGGGGGAAAATATTCTTATCTAGGGAGTATTGGAGAAATTATTCCAGATTAAATTTAAAGAAATGCTAAATATATGCTAAGTACTTATTCTCACTTTAATTTTATATTTTGCTTCGTGTTGTCAACCAGTTTATCTTTATTTCTTTAAAAGGCATACCAAGAATTTGCAGGTCCTCATGTTAAAGGATCTTTCTTTTTTTAAAAAAAAAAAAGGATTATCAGTTGTTGATTTCTCTTTTTTTATTACCTTTGAATGTAATGAATTAGTTTTAGTATGACACCTGGACTGTGCTATACTAAAAAAAATATATATATATTGATCTAGATTTGTGGCTATAAACAATTTTGTTGCTATTGTTGCTGCTTTTTAAAACATTATTATATTCTCCAATGCAAGTAATACTTCTTGCTGAAACTAAATTAATCTTAGTTATGCAGAATATAGAGAGAAAATAAATTCAGAAAGGAAGATCTATGATATTTCCATCACAAAGCGGAAAGAGCACAGTAAGAAATTGAATATTGTAAAATATATTGGGCAATTATGGAGGTTGGAAGTATCAATAGTTAAAAATGTGTCCCAGTCTTCAAAAAGAATTGCATTTATTTGCTACAAAATATTTGCATACATAAATCACTAATCACCAAGATACATATTCATTTATAGAGTTAATTCACAGTTATATTTATAGCTGGTAGTCACTGATACAATATTTCATCAAATATCTGTACCTCAGCCAAAAGACCATTTAAATAAATTCTTTTTTAAACTTAAGAATTGGAGCCCCCCAGCCCCAGCCCTTTTATATAGCTCAGTGTAGCAGGATTTACAAGGAATGAAAGAAGGAAAGCTAACACTATAAAAACCCTCTGGTTATGGTGGAGAAGACATACCAGAGAATGTTAGTCAATTAAGTCTTACTACTATTAGTCCCTGGTAAAACATTGATTTCAGTTCTCTGCCTCACCAGATTCATATCTGCCTAGGCTGCTTCTGAATGATTGGGAAGAAGCAACATGTATAGGCTCTATTTCTTTCTTGCAAACTTGTATCTTATTGTGAGACACATTCTGTCCTTCCCTTTTCCATATGTTGGTCCTTATTAATTCATCTTTCTAGAGCTGTTCTTCTCTATTTTCCTTTTGTACCTCTGAGAGGATGTAGGGACTTTTTACTGCAGATGAGATCTTCCTTAGACTACATAATGAGACTTCCTCTCAGCCATCACCAACTGCGCTCTCTCTCTATTTTTTTTTTTAATTCCAGTTTGAAATTTATTCTACAGCACACCTACCATAGGATAAGCTCATTTACTTTAACAGAAAATTCAGGGTTCAAGTGCAATTTTCACCCCATTATTTTTCTTCTATGTTGGGGTATATACCACCATCTCTTCTTTTCCATATTCCTGACAGGAAGAGGAATATGTAAAACTCCAACTGTTTCATTCACCAAAGCTTTCCAACTCTCAAAACAACAAATAAATACAGCCAGTAATGCAACTTGAAGGTCCCAATCCACCCTTCCCAGAAGTCCTCTGGGTCTATGCACCTTAGCTCCTGCTTTAGTGTATTTCTTGGTAGTTCTCTCTGCCTCAATCTGTTTTCTAGGGGGCATCTTACCTAGAGCCCTACCCCCTAACCAATGTGTGAGGAGATAAGGCTTCCACACCCTGTGATACTTTCTGGCCAATTAATTTTTTAAAAATGATGATTAAATAGCTGTACTATTGAAATATGTGGCTAGGGAAATCAGCCTGATCTTTCTCTTTTTTTCCTTGTGAGAGATAGACCACTCTTACAAAAAAAAAAAATAGAACCAAGCCTTATTTAAAGAAGAAAAAGAAAGAATGTAAAAAAATCATTTTTGGCTTAAAGTAGTCACATGCAAACAATCAGTAGTAAAAGGGATAAACATCAAGAGTTGTTCAAATATCAGTGATTATAAAGGAACTTCCATAGAAAAAAATATACAGGAAAATATAAGACTTCTACTGAATCAGAAGATGATGGTTGCCATCTATTTATGGCTCATCCCCACAGTCTCCTTACTACAACCCTCTACCTTTCTACTACAACCCTCTACTTACCTTTCACAGAGAACATATCCACCATCTTGCTGCCAGCCTATTGGTGAGATACACTGAAGCAAGATTGAGGGATATGGGAATAAACTGTTTTCCACTGGAAAATGTATAAAACCTCCTATGCAAACATTCTGTGTTGCAGGGAAGAGGAGCCTGATGACCTATAGAGCTCCAACAGACCTGCTGCACAGCTGCCTCCTCCCATCAACTGTCGGTTCTGTTCCTCTATGGAACAGAAATTCATATCACGATTTATCTCCATCGCAAGAAAAACCTTTCATTTCAGTTAGGCAACAACACCTTTCATATTTGCATCCATCCCAATAAATTCAATAGCCCTGAGTTTATTCATGAAATCCACATTATTAGAGTCAAACACTTTTGATTGCCATTCTCATTTAGCCTTACATTGACTACTGGCTTTTGGTCAATTTAAGTCTTGCCTTCAATCCATCCAATATCTGCCATTTATTTAACCTCATTTGAATTTGTTGGTGAAGATGGCCTTCCTCCCAGGTAACAGAGTTCCACTTCTTTTCAATATGGCTAGAGATGTTGTCACCATTCAACAATTATATCCTTTACAGTTCAGTCTTACTGAGTTTCTTGGTTACTTCCACAGCTTTGGTTCTTGAAAACAAGGCTTTTGATTAACCTCTGTCAACATTAATTCCTTTCTGTATTGCAGCATGGCAAAAATTCCTTCATCTGCTCCAGCCATGATCAGCTGTTGTTTTCATCATTCAGCAAAAACCATTTTCCTTGAATACCATTACAATAAATGCACCAGAACAAGGTTGGGGGCCAACTGTAGCTGTTTTGCTTATCTGATATAATTGGGAAGCTATTAAAACACATATCTACAACAACTGCCAAAGACCTTGCAAAGCCCATTCTTCAGAACTGGGTTATCCAAGATATCTATGGCAATATCAAATGGTATATTAACAAACTGGCATACCTCTGTTCTGTCACATTATCCCATCCTGCAGTCTAATTTTGGGCTGCTGCACAGCCCAACTCATTTTCCTTCTCTCAATCATGCAATGGGCTCTCTCAGTATTTTGAAATATGTTTTTGGTAAAAATGCAAGTGGATGCTTTATCCTGTGATGCCCACTAGAGCATGCCTATCATCAATCTCACAACATCACATTCTGCAGCAAAGGAGGAACATACTTCCAGCCTTCATAAGGGATTATTAAAAAAAAACAAAAAACAAAACAAAACTTATATGCACATTTTATCTGATTCCACACTAATAAAAGCACAGTTTGTATTACTTGTTGGCTAGGTGTATTTTGATCACTCCCTGCTGGCTAAGATAGGCATTGTTTTCTCTCTGTCCCACCTATCCAAAGGACCTACTTTCAGTTTCCTTACTAACAGATTCTACTATCCAAATGTGACACAGATGTGACAAGGTGTTCAAGCTGACTCTTAATTTTTAGCTTTCCTTTCTCTATTAATCTCCAATCTGATAACCTGCCTTATTCCTCTATTCTTCCAGTGACACCTCTTCTGCAAATCCCATGAGCTTGTACTTCCATTAAAATTTGTTTAACAACTATTTCTGCATTTCATGTTCTTGTTGACAATTGTTCAGTAATCTGCTCATCCCTTCAGGAGACATTTCTTTAAAAATTTATTATTATTAAACTACTGCTTCAAACCTCCACTCTGGCCTGGAGAGAAAGTAATGGATCTTTGGTTTCCATGGATCTTTGAATATTTACATAAAATGTAATTTTTCTAGTAATGATAACTTTTGCTTGCCAGCATGAGGAGCTTTGTGCTCTACACAGAGATCTCCATCTTTTTTTCTTTTCTTTTCTTTTCTTTTTTTGCCAGTTCCATCCTGAGAAAGTAATTTTCAGTCCTGATCACTTTACTTCTTAAGGTGACATCTGATCTTGACTTCAATGAATTAAATGGGTTACTTATATTTTTCCATACTTCGGCCTCAGAATTGCAACATTTTTTTTTTCATTCTTCTGATGTTCCCTGAGCATTGGTATTCTGTTATGAGAATCTGGACCAAAGAATGATTCTCTAGTTATCTTACAATATTTTATACTTTCAATTATCCAATAACTGCTGAAGCTCTCCCATCTGACAGCTATGTGAAGTCACTCCCTCAGTTATTAGTTTCTATTTTGCAGTTACCTGCTGAGATTCTAATTTGGCAGAGCTGTTTATTCTCTGTTTTTATCAGCCCTACCTCCTATATCAGTTAAACCTGCTAGCCACTTATATGTATGATACACAGAGACAATGAAGAAGAACAGGTTGTTTGCATGTAATTGTGATTCTTTGAGTAGATTCGCAAAGCTTTTCACTTCCTTCCTTCTCCTTAGGTGGTTTTATTTTCCAGAACTATGTCAGTCCTTTCAAACTGAGGAAAAAATAGAGTGTCACCTGCAAGCATTGTAGTACAGCAGATTTCCTGCCAAAAATCTCCTCAACTTTGGAATATTCATGACAAGGCTTCATCATAGGGACAGAATTTATATGTGTGAAAAGAGAAATGGCAAAGAATTTATAGGTTATATAAATCAGTTATAGGTAAAAAAAAAAAATCTATTTCTATACTTTCAAGTATGGAAACAATACACATTCCAGGGCCTTACTCCATACCGGGAACTTATTCAGAGGTGTTTGTCAGCAGGTGGAATCTCCACGTACTAATAATAACTTTTCTTATTTAGCTAACAATTCCATTCACTGTATAAATAAGAATTGCAGGAGGAGACTAAATACAGAATATTACAAAACAAGAATAGGTAAAGAGAACATAATGGATACAGATATAGAACTAATGACAGCAAACTAACAGTATCAATTAGGACTATTCAAAAGGATGCCTTGGAAAGCACAGTGGCAGTAGTGTAAAGGTTAGTAGCTATGTCCTCTGAAAGGCCTGATGTGGCTGATTCTCCGGTTCTTTGTGCACTTTGACAAGGGCCTCTTTTTAATGTTTTAGACAAGCCTAGTATCAACATCAAACATACAGTGTTTTGTTGATTACATACTGCTACAATTTACTTCCGAGGTACTCCTTGACCTGTATGGTACGAATAAGCAAATTTGTTAAATTTTTTCCTGTAAAACTATACGTAGTTTTATAAACTGCAGCAATTAATTTGTATGGTCATAGTACTGGTCTTGATTTAACAAACGAAGGATACTGGCTCTTTTTCTTTCATAAATGGAATCATTCCATGTATGGATGAGCATAATTAATTCAGTTTGGGGACATAGAGGGCTTTAGAGAATTTTGCACATTTGCTTGTGCCATAGGGTTTTATTCTTATAAAAATGTTTCTGTCAAAATCTGAAGCTGTGGAGAAGGTAAAATATTCTGTTACAGTATTAACTTGCAACTTCTAGTATTTGAGAAGACAAATAAATATGTGGCTCTGTATATTTGAGACAAAGAGAGATAATTTTTTTCTCAGATCATTTTTATCGATATTTATATAGACATTTTGAGCCCTCTAAACTTCTTAATTTTCATAATAACCAGGAGCACACATTCTAGGAATCCTATTTAAGCCCCGAATTTTTGGAATTAGACAAAACACTCCCATTTTTTTCTGTTCTGTTTATGACGTACTAAAAGTTGGGTGTTGGTGACAGGTTCTTTTCCAAAGTTTGCTGCAGTTTCTATGATACCTTGCTATTGTCACTCAGATACAAAACATGCTCCAAAAGAAGGCAACACTGAATTTGAAAATCCACGAGAGAGAGAGAGAGAGAGAGAGAGAGAGAGAGAGAGGGAGAATATATACATACACATTCCTACTGGCCAAAGGCTAAGGTGCTTGATTTTCAAAATCAATTCATCCCCTATCTGCTGGACCTCTCTGCAACCTATACCATTGATCAAAGTATTCTTCTGGAGCATATCCAAGGGTTGAGAGTAGGGGGCATTGTTCTTCTTCATGAGCAGGTAACTTCACTCAGTGCTGGGGAAAGGTCAAGCGTTCAGGCCCTCTGCTCTGAGTGCCACAGGACTCACACCTCTCTCCTTTACTGTTCATCTCAGGCTCAAACTAGGCAAGACAAAGTGTCTATTCATTCAGAAAACTTTTGATTCTGGGATTAAACTGTCATCTTTTAACAGGTTGTCCTCCCCCAAAGAAAGCATACACGTAATGTGCAGGTCCTCCTGGACTTATGGCTTTTTCTGGAAAAGCAGATGGAACCTGAGGCCAGGAGGACTTTGCCCAGCTTTGGCTGGTATACCAGTTGTGGCACTAGCTAGAACAGGACACATCAAAGATGGTCACTCATGCCCTTGTGATCTCCTGTATGGATTATAGTAATTTGCTGATACAAAGTGCAGAATGGGACAATCTCATCACTGTCATGCAACAACTTTGCTGCAGGAGCTATACTTGCTACCAGTTTGTTTCCAAGGGCAATTCAAGGTACTGGTTACTACTTATAAATCAATATATGACTCAAGGCTCACCTCTACAAGACCATCTATCCCAGGATGTTTCTGCCTGCCCAGTTGAAATAAGCAGAGTATTTCTGCTGAATTATGGAGAGAGAAAGAGAGCCAAAGAGTGCATTCCCTGTTGGAGCTCCCATTCTGTGGAACAGTTTATCCCTTGAGTTAGGGGTGCCTCTGAATGTTTTATGGCTTTCCAGAAACAAATAAAACATGGCTGTTCCAAAAAGCCTGGTGTCCTGACTGGTGGAAATCACTGGTACCAATGTATAGCTCTGTTAAAATATTAATAATATTGATATCATTTTTAATGCATTTATTTTTTCATTGGCTCATAACCATTGATCTTTGTCCACTATCTTGAGACTCTTAAAGATTGAAACAGCTTATAAACAATAAATAAATAACTGTTCGGATATAGATGAAGAAAAACAGATTCAGGTTTAATCCCAGCAAGAGGGAGTTTCTGGGATTCAGAAGCCTCCAGAGTCCAAAGTAAATCCATCTTTGACTAGACAGGGTTGTGTTCTTCTGTAGAGAGCAGGGATGGCCATAGACACAAACTGTATTCTCTCTGTCTGTCTGTCTGTCTGTCTCTCTCTCTCTCTCTCTCACACACACACACACACTTCTCTCTTGTATATCGATGTATACATAAATTTACACAAATCCACTTTATCCAACAGAAACAAGGAAAAAAGTGAAAAAGGTAAACAAGATGAAGATGGGGTAGGAGAAAGGAATAGTTGCATTAGGAAAGAAAGAAAAAACAAGAGGATGGTGATGAGGTGAGACGAAGGGGTAGCTGGACAGAAAATAAAAGAGATTTCTGAAAACTCAACATTGCTCAGAAAGCATAAAGCTATGCATGCCTATTTTGTAGAAGTCCCATTCAATAAATGTGTCTTATTCTTAGATAAGTATCCTGAGGTCTTCTAGCCCTGTTCAGTTACTCCCATTCAAGGGCAAGCAGGATGAGAAATATTAGCACTCCCATTGTTCTCTTTTATAGAGGAGAAGTGTCTTCATTGAGGTAGAAGAGGAAGATCAGCCTCTGCCATTGCTTCTGCCTCACTGACTCTGAAAAGGATAGGCAGCTTCTCCCCTTCTCCTGTTGCAGTTTGAATTGCTTGCTTGTATTATTTGCAGTTATGTACCTCTATCTTCTACTAATCCTCTTTCAACAAATCTACTTAATGAATATAAGGAAACACTTCCAGTCGGAATACATTATTTTGAGCAAAAAAATAATATTCCTTTTGATAAATACCCTATCAGGACTCTGTACCCTCCCCTTCTCTATTTGGAGGAGAACCAGAATAAATAATTGGAAAGATCCAATCAAGATGAGGAGAAACACAGACTTCAGAGTCCCATGTTTATGTGATCAAGCATGCACTGGGGCCAGGACACTGCTATAGTCTGAAACTGACATAATTGCAGATAACCTATAGACATCCACTAAATTTCAGATAGACTCCAAATTATATGCCTATGGATTTAAAAAAAAAAAATGAGCCTTTCCGTCATCAACTTCTGGAATGTTGCTCTAAGAGTAGCTGTAACACTAAATATGGATACAAGTAGTACATTTTTCACCAAGGCAACAGTAAGCAATTAAGAATAAGTGTTTAACTGTAGTGAATTATGTATCATATGAAATATTACTATAGATGTTGCTGTAAGAAACAGTAAACAACAGATGCTGTGGGAGATAGGCTTAAGTTTGACACAAGTCAAGGCCAGTAGAGGTTGCATTTTAGTCAGCTTATGTTAGATTTGTGTTATTTTTATTTAAATGCCTGGTGATCAACAAAACATTGAAAATCAAAATAGTGTAAGAAAAACAAGAAGCAACAAAAACAACAAGATATACTTTAAGGGTGTTTCTCATAATTGCAGCAAATCAATTAATTCCAGAATTTGATTTCCAGGAACATTTATTTCAAGTTTTAGTTGTGGAATATTCAGTATTTCATAGGCTAGGAGAAATGGAAAATCAAGCATGTGACTCATGCTTCTGGTATTTCTTTGTGTGTTGTGTATATCTGTGTATGTGTGTGTTTTTTGTTTTGCATTTCTTCATTTTCCTTTCCTGTGGTCAAATTGCATAATTTCAGCAGGCATTAGAGAAATTTAATGCATCCCTCTTTTGAAGAATATGCAAGTTCATCCCATTTAAAAACAAAGTGAAGCATTACTGTTCTTCAGAAAGGTATACATACATCTCTGTTCACTGTGTATGTTAATATAAAATTAATCTCATTTTCTTGCATGACCTGTTGTAAGGTTGGAGCAAATCCATAATTAATTTAGAAATATATCAATTTCACATGAAGCATAGTATGAAGTAGGTATTTCTTAGGATGCTGTTCATTTCCATCTTAAGCTATTCCATTTGAAACTACTTTAAAACTGTTTAAAGGATATAATCCTTTTCCAAATAAGTGTTCAATAAACTAACCAATTTTTACAGAGAAATCAGTATTTTGTTAAAATTTTCAAGATCAAATTTTAATTTTTTATATCTATTTTTGGTGCAAAAGACGGTCAGTCAAAGAGAAACTATTTATAAATTTCCAAGTAAGCCTTTATTTACATTAATTAGCAAACTAGTAAATCTAAATTACTAAAAGGTTTTGCAGCTACTTTAAGTTCTATTTACACACAATCGTAATTCACTTCAATATATTGGGAAATTTAATAATAAGCTTTGAGTAATTGCAGTACCTCCTTTAAAATAGGTACAACAGAAGTTATTACAGACTAGTTATTATTGGTAGTCAATAATATTTGATGACAATTTCATGGAAACAAATACAGAAGTTCTGAGAAATGTGGTCTAATACCTACCTGGTTATAAGAAATGTTTTATTAACTATTGAATATTCCAAGGATTTACTGCTGCCTTCCTCATGATTAATAAGCCTAAACTTAGTCTCACAATAAATCCACATTTATGGATTTATAGTTTTTCCATGCTTATGGAAAAGGTTAGATCTTTTTCAGAGCATTAGGAGGGAAATGGATTATAGAAGCTGTTTTATTATTCAGCTATTGCTGTTACTGCTGCCAAAGATAACTAGTCACTGTACCACTTCAACCGTCTTTCATTCACAAGTTATAGGAAGTGATTCACATTTTCTGGTCTGACCAATTCTAGCATAATCATGGGGTTGTTGAGCAAAACAAAGTCTGTACAAAAGCCTGTATGGCTCACCTCTATAATCAAGTAACTAACTTTATATATTAATAAATAATATGAACGGACATTTTTTTCTATAGCATTTTCCTACTTTCTTTCTTTCCATGACTATGATTTTTCTTTATCTCATATTTGTACCATTCCTTCCCCTTCCCCCTCCCTGTCTCATAGATTTGGTGAAGAGTGGTTTTACTTTCTATTTTGTTTCTATTTTGCATTTATATTACTGTAAAACACTCAGAATTTCTTTGGAACTGAAAGGTATATACCTTGCTGAAATAAATTATTTTTTTTTTTACTAATGGACAAATGAATGAGGTATTCAGGAAGAAGCTCAATTCTACAAGTGTTCTGTAGCCACATTTGTTTGTTTGAGGAGATAAAAGTAGTTACTCTGAAATTTGTAACTGTCTTCCCAGTCTGTCTAATACTACCTCCAGTGGGATGCTTAGAAGTACAAAACCTCTTAAATTAGATTTAACACTGAACTGCCACTAGAGAAATCCATGTACTGCTGTAAAATGGATATACCTGTGAAGTATACTTTCTCACTGACCTACAATCATTTTAAATTTATTTGGCTGTAGCATACAAACTTTCTTTTAATGTTTCTGGACAATGAAAAAAAAAATCTATTCAGGATTTAAAGGTAATCGCATTATATTTGATCCAGTTGTCAAAACCATGCCTGACTGTACTCATGTCTACATTTTTGCAGTGCTCTTAAAAATAATTATGCGTACATTAGTGAACATGTTTATGCTATGTCAATAATGTAATCTCTCTCAAGTCCTACTATACTACTTCATGTGGTGGGGAGGTATTCCCTGGAGTGTAGGCCAGGAATATATATTCCTAGCAGAGTCACCCAAGTCATGAAGTTCATCCTACCTGCCCAAATAAAGCAACTAGGCATCTATATCAGGCACCAGCAATATAGATAGAAGCTAGTGACAATGGTAAGACATCATTTTTTTTACAGCATGGGAGAAGACAGTGCTAAACCACTCCTGTGTTTTACCAAGAAAACTACATGAATAAAAAATACTGTGATTCATGATACAGTGCCTCTCAGGTTGGATGGCGTTCAACATGTTACTAAGGAAGAACTGAGGGTCCCTCAGAGTACTAATGGTGTTTATGAAGTGGCTGAATTAAAGCCTTTGAGATGTCTAGTTGCTGATGTTGCCCTACAGGAAAAAGAAAATATTCTGCTAAGAAGACAGAATTATAGTGGCAATGGAACATAACAAACATGAATATGAGAAAGCTGAATGTAGTGAAAGATTAAATGAATCGATTACACAGTGGCATCTTCAATATCAGTGATCTGAAATGGACTGGAATTGGACACTTTCAGTTAGAAGATCATATTGTTTGTTACTAAGGACAAAGAAAGAATGATGTTGATATTATAATTAGGAAAGATATAGCAAAGACCGTACTCAGTACAACGCAGTCAATGACCAGATAATACCAATTAGATTTTGTGGACAACCCTTTAATATGATGGTTATCCATGTTATGTGCTGATATAGAAGAAAAGGAGTATTATGAATTCTGTGGTCAAGTTCAGTGTGAAATCAATAGAACATGCAAGCAACATATGCTGCTTGTGGTTGGAAACTACAATGCCAAAGATTTACAGAATTTATGTGACTATGTAACTCAAAAAAATGTGACTCTGGGAGGCATACAACAATAAAAAACAGAATTGCAATAAAACAAAAGCTCAGCAAAAAAAAAACAGTCGCCACACACAGTTGGGGCACACCAATATATACTCCACCTAGATGAGCTTCTCTAACATCCTAGCCACAGTCCCTGAGGGAACTGCCAGGTCTTTAAAGCTTTCCTGAACGCTATTACATTCAGAGCCAATTGAATCTTAATGGACAGATAATTCAACAAGGCAGGCAACATCACAGAGAAGGCATTCTTCCTAGGTCCCAGTAGATAACATTATTATAGGGAATGGAGCTGGAGCATCCCCACTCTGTTGGAGCATGTTGGACAGGCAGAAATCATCATAGACAGAGGGTCCTGCAAATAACCTGGATCTGCACCATGTAGGGCTTAATAGGTGATAACCAGCATGTTGAATTGCACCTGTAAACCTACTGGGACTCAGTGCAGCTTGCAAAATAGAAGTATTATATGTGCATGCTGTGGTGTACCTATGATTATGTGCACTGCTGCATCCCAGACTAGCTACAGCTTCTGGATGGTCTTCAAGGGCAGCCCCATGTAGAATGCATTGCAGAAGTTCAATCTCACAATTGGATAGGTAAATAACTTGTCTTCCTATGAGCATGTGAACACACATTTGGTTTACAGTCTGATTTAAAACAAACAAACAAACAAAAAACCTTAGCTACTTGAATATTAATGGCTATCATTTAAAATTCCCAACAACTTAGTAATGTCTGCTGTTTCTTTAATTTTTCTTTAGTTACACATATATGCATACAATTTAGAGGCTGCCCAACCCAGCTGCCCAACTCCTAAGAAATCTGGGTGGCTTGCAATTTTAAAATTAGAAACAGCACAGCAAAAGAACAAAAAAACCAGCAGCCTGAAAAACTAAATAAATAGATAAATAAAACCCCCATCTAATAGGGTCTTAACTGTCACCCTCACCTAAACCTTGGAGAATAGCCAGTTCTTTAATAGCCTCCTGAACATCAGGGTTGGAGCCATCCAGATCTCCAGGGAGATATTATTCCAAAGGACAGGCACCATGGCAGAGAAGACATCCTTTCTGGGTCCTGCTGCATGACTTGCATTGGAGCTGCATCTGGTCCATGTAACACCTCTGCTCCGTGAACTGCATTGGGTGCCAGTTCGCTTCTGGGTCAATTCAAGGTGCTGGGTATGACCTTTAAAGCTCTTCATGGCACAGGACCAGGTTACCTGAGGAACCATTTCATCCCAGTTATATCAGCTTGTCCAACCTGATCCAACAGAAAGGGCATGTTGTGGACTCCATCGGCTAGAGAATTTCAACTAGCGGGGTCTAGGAGAAGAGGCTTTTCTGCTGTCACCCCTGCCCTGTGGAATATCTTGCCCCCCGAGGTGAGATTCACCCCCACTTTTCTGGTCTTCTGGAAGAGGATTAAGACCTGCCTCTACCAACTAGCTTGGGGATCGAATGGGGGCTTCTAGCACTGGGGGTGGTTAGTGACTTGAGGATGTTTTTTCCATCTTTTGCTTTGTACTTTTTAAACTGTTTTTATGCTTCTTATTTGTGAGATACCTAGGGTCACTTATGTAGTGAGATGGGCGGCATATCAAATAAATAAATAAATAAATAAATAAATAAATAAATAAATAAATAAATAACACTGCTTAATCAATGGTCTCTCAGATAACTAGGCCATATGCCACAGATCTCTATAGATGATAACCAGCACTTTGATTTCCACCTGATATCCAACAGGTAACTAGTGCAGCTCAAGCAGCAGTGTGGTTACACAAGCATAACAAGGCACACCCATTTAGTCGATTGAATGTGTGTTAACTGTGGTTTTCATATGATTTTTAAGGTTATGGCAATTGTGTTTATTCTTCTGTTAGTTATTCAAGGTTCATGTTATTCAAGGTTCATGGTCCTTTCTTTCCTTTACATTTCCTTTAATCTGATTTACATCTATTTCTTGTTGGATTTTCATGTATTTATTATTCATGTTCATATCAATATTCCAACAGCTATTTAATATGAGTATGTAATATTTAACGATATTTGCCATTGTTTCCCAGAATGTTTTGGTTGACACTCCTTATCTAATTTTTAATATATTACTAAAGCTGTTAGAGAAGAAGTCAATAGAAAGTGCAAATTAGCATAGATATGTCAGATCCAATGGATTATTGTATGCATGTGCCTAGATTTAAATGGAATCAAGTATTTTGAGGCAATACTAAAGCATTTTCTTAAGATAATGCTAATACTTCTATTATTATTCTTTAAGAAGGAATATGTCAGGCCTAGCCCAAGGAACTCCTGGAGACTGTGTAGGTTCAATCAGCAAGGTTTATTAGCTAGCGCTTATTTACAGAATCTTTTCAGACTGACCAGTAGTTCCCAGGCACAACTCTCTACTAACTTCTGGAATGTTTAGGGATGCACCAGCGTTCTCCGCTTATCTCCAGAGCGTTGCTCTGGAGACGAAAGTACCATTTTCACCCCCCTTCCTCCATTCCAGTCCATCACAGAATATTATTTCAAAATAATGCTACAGTTAATTTCAATACTTTTTAAAACATTCTTCCATTATATTCTCATACTTTTTTTCCCCAAAAATATTACCCAATACTCTAAAATAATATGATTTAATAAATAAAAATATATATTTGCCCCTTCTGACACTTACAGTAAATATACCCATAAAACACATTGGTTTTTAAATTATTCTTACAGTACATTATTGATTATCAAGAATTTTAATTCTTCCAAGACAACTGGGTTACTGATGCCTTTTTATGGAAATAGTGTTCTACAACTTCATCATCTGGCTTTTTCTAAAAAAAAAAAAGCCATGTACAGAACATTTTATCATTTTGCTTAGTACATCTGAAGAGAGAGAGAAATTTGACATGTATTATTCCATAGAATTTTATGCAGGAATGTTCACCTGTTTTAGGAAGTTTCTACATGCAGTATCTCTGAAATACTTTCTGAACCCAGTGTCACTAGAATTAATACGATTTCCATTAGAATATTTGAATATATTGAGTTTGGATGAGTACCAATAAATGCTGAATAGTGACATCCACGAAACAAATAATGTGTTAATCCAATAAGTGTCTGGATTACCCACTCCCAGCTTGCACATTCAGTTAGTTATATTGATATAATGTATTAGTATCATGCCATTATGACCAACTGGGATGGATATCAGAGACCGCAAGAATTGCAACCTAAGAAATCTGGGGGACAGGCCAGGTAGGG
Organism: Python bivittatus; assembly: GCF_059951505.1. Taxonomy (NCBI): domain Eukaryota; kingdom Metazoa; phylum Chordata; class Lepidosauria; order Squamata; family Pythonidae; genus Python; species Python bivittatus. The sequence continues at coordinate 18,015,586 of NW_028277035.1, forward strand.
GAAGGCAGATCTAGAGAATCTGGACTAAAAGAAAAAGAGCAGTAAATATAACTTAACTTTCTTACTTTCGTATACAGTGGACCTGTTCATAATTATAATAGAATCCCATAAAAATACTGTACATTCCTATTATAAATAAAATGAACCCTTCTGTCAGCCCAAGATGATCTTGATACTTTGGAATTATGATATTAAATATAAGTACATGTTTTATTATGTATACAATTATAAACATTTTCTGTTTTTCAGTATAAATGCAGATTCTTTCATGTTAAAAATTGCAGTTATATATTTCCATTTGTTCAATATTTTTAAAGTCGTTTGATACAGAATAGTAGTAGTAGTAGTAGTAGTAGTAATAATAATAATAATAATAATAATAATAGTAATGATGCTGATGCTGATGATACTGATGCTGGAATAGTGGACTGGACTCAAGCAGAACTAGAAGCCATGGATAGGAAGACCAGAAAAATAATGACAATGAATCATGCCCTTCATCCACACAACAACATTGACAGACTCTACTCACCAAGGAGCATAGGTGGGTATGGAATGTTGCAAGTACACCAGACAATTGAAGAAGAAAAAAGAGCATTAGAAGAATATCTGAAGGATAGTGAAGAAGATGCACTGAAGCTAGTATACCATGAAGGCTTACTGAATACTGAAGAGACCAAACTGGCCTACAAGAAAGACCAAATGAAGAATAGAAAAGAGACATGGCAAAGCAAAGTATTACATGGCCAGTAGACAAAAAAAAAAAAAAAAAAAACTAGCAGGCAAAGCAGATAACAACAAGACCTTGCAATGGCTAAGAACAGGAAAGCCGAGGAAAGAGACAGAGGGGCTAATTCTGGTTACACAAGACCAAGTCTTAAGAACAAGTGCATAGAAAGCCAGAATTGAGAATACAGCCACAGACAGCAAATGCTGCTTCTGCAAAGAAGATGAAGAAACAGTGGACCACCTAGTTAGCTGCTGCAAGAAAATTGCACGGACTGACTACAAACAACAGCATGACCAAGTAGCAACAGTGGTGCATTGGAATATCTGCAAGAAATACCATTTGCCTGCAAGCAAGAACTGGTGGGACCACAAAACAGACAAAGTAATGGAAAATGAAGAAGAAGCCAAAGTGCCTGGGAGTTTAGAATTCAGACAGACAAGCACCTGCCACGCAACACCCCAGACTTAAAAATTGTTGATAAGGAAGACAAAATAGTATGGATAGTGGACATTGCGATACCTGGAAACAGCAGAATAGAAGAGAAAGAACTAGAGAAAATCACAAAAAGAAAGGAAAGATAGTACCAATAGTAATAGGGGCCTTGGGTGCAATCCCAAAACATCTGAAGCAGCACTTGAAGACCATCAGCATTGACAAAATCACCATCAGTCAATTGCAAAAGGCAGCTTTACTTGGAACAGCTTACATCCTGCGACAATATCTTTAACACCATCAAACAACAACATCTGTTTATCCCAGGTCCTTGGGAAGGACTCAGTAGGTGGATAAAAATGACAAACCCAGTCTAAACATCTGGCTGACTGTGCAACCAACAATAATAATAAAATAAATTTAAATACCACCTGACTGCCAGAAACTCTGGGGTATATTATAATCATATATCACAATCTTTTTTTGTCAACAGTACCACTTTGCTGACATATGTTCAATTAACAGTTCTTTGTAATAAAGCACATTTTATTTCCTCTGTATTTCAAGACTGTTTCCTCTTTACTTTGTGAGGAATTTGTAGCTTCTTAAAAATAATATGTTTGTCAGTTTCAAATCCAAAGTTTTTTTCAAATATATTTATGATAATTCTAGTCTCAGATTCTTCTCTACTCTGACTAATAAATTTATTAAAAAGGACTAAACAAAATAAAGAATATCAACCAGTAATATTTCTTCAAAATTTATTAATTAAATTTGCACACTACCTTTCTGCCTAAAACAGTGATTCTAATCATACAAGGCACATTCAAATACAAGTATGTTAGAGGCAGCTTAGATTTTAATGTGTGTGTGTGTGTATTCAGAAAAGACTCCTGTAGTCTACATTTCTCCAAGTGATATATAAAAGTGTAATGTAAAACTGTTCCAATAACCTTTCCAGCATCACAGGGCTTCATCCAAAAGCTTTGTAGAACTTTGATGTGTACGTTGCCCTCCATTAGCAATACTTTTCCCTTTATTTTCATGGTGGGAAATGCCTGTCTATTGTGTGCACAGACAACATCCCAAAAAGACCTGCTCATGCAGAATTGTATGTTTTGAAATATGGATGGATGGATGGATAATACTGAAATTATGTTTACTGCTGAATTGATTTCCCTGTCAAAAAGAAAAAGAAAACAGGTTCTCTGATGGTATATATTCTAATACAAATCTACAGTACAAGATTCAATATTTTTCCCTATATGCCTGCTTTATGTAATTTACACTCTGTTTCAGACTGAGCATTAAGGTATACACGTGGCTTCTTGCCATACTGTATTCTAAATCAGCACTACAATGTTTCAGAGCAGTTGTTCATTCCATTATAACAAGTTGGGACTGACTGAGACTGAGACTGCCCTTTTCAGTAATGCATACTATAATTGTAGAAAATAGGAGGGATAAAATACTACACAAATATAGACACATATCTAACAAGAACTGCTAGCTAGGCAAAACAAACTCAGGGAAAGGGATAGCATAAAGCATCCAGCTAACTGAATTAAAATAGTGTGGACACCTTCCTAAGGTAAGAGTTCAAGAAAGGAGATTTTTGCCAGACCAAGGAGAATACGTAACAAGGAAAGCCATACTTATACTCTCAAATAAAGCACATCTACAAATTTACACACTGGAAGACCTGAAAGACCAGGTTAGGGACAAATCATCATGGAGAAGATCTATCTACTTAGTCACTAACAGTCTACGACAAGTTGATGGCCCATAATCAAACAAGTTTACAACAATATGAGAGCAAGATATAGGAATTTAAGACCAACATGTCAAATCCCAAGAACTCCTACCTATATTTGTATCCCTGATAAGCAACAGAATTGTCAGAGGTAAATAAAAGAAATCCATAGGGTTCAGAATTATACACTGAAGACCACAAAAAATTTCCTATCTCCACACTTCAGTAGAACACAGAAGAAAAAATACATCCTGTGAATTCTGTTTCATCCAGTTTGCTAGCTTGAAATCCAGAGACATAGACATGTATTAAATATTGCCCAAGGGGCTTGAGACTTATAGAATACTTCAGATTTCATAGACTATATACACCAAATTTAAGAACCTCAGCTTTCAAGCACGTGATATTCCAAACCACCCAGTATTTGCTTAACATAAAACTTTGTGCCTGATATTCTACTGATCAACAGCTTTTCTGCCTTAATCTATAATTAATTTAAATTTGTTCATCATCATTCAGGCTTATATTGAATATAGCAATGGTTAAGGCATTCAACTGCTTCTTTGGTCTTAGATTATATGGAATAGAGCTAGATGTTGGTAACATACCAAGTGCATCTAACTTCAAAGGTCTATATAAGTTATTCTAATATTCTGATGCAGATATAAAGTAATGTGAGGAGCAAGATAGATTCTACAAAATGGTTCTCTTGTGAAACTTGTATTTGGCATGTTATCCTATGCTAACCTGCCAGGCACTAATCCTCCAGCACCAGGATATCATGGTTCATGTTGCAAGTGCTGAGAGGTTTAAGAGAACTAGTAAGATCATATTTCCTGCACACTGTTTTTAGCATAGGTCATTCACAATGATTCACAGGATCAAACTGGGTCCTGTGTTGTAGTGAGATCATGTAGTGTGCTGTAGTAGTTTATTTTGTTTGATGCATATTTAAAAAACATGTTTAGGGTTTTTTTTGGGGGGGGGAATTGAGCCTTACTGTCCTTTGTTGTGGAGCTTTGTAGGGCTCAACTAACTCTCTTCTCACTCCTATTCAACATCTACATAGGATTCATCCATTAGCATGGGTTTAGGTATTATCTACATGATATTCAATTGCACATTCCAACTCAAGGCCAAATAGACTATCTCAAAGTGCTGTCTTAACCTGTTCTTCTCTATCCAGAGCCTTTTAGGTTCACTCTCAATCCCACAAAAACTGAGTAGCTTTGGATTCAATTATTTGACTCCAGGGATATTCCATCTTTGGTTGTATATAGGGTCATGTTTCCCCTCTTTGAACTGGCTCATAACTTGGGGCTCTAGTGGACTCAAAACTCCTGCTCCAACAAGATAAACAGCATCATCTTGTGGGCCAGTTATAACATTTCCTGCAAAAGGAGGTCCTAGTCAGAGTCATTCTTGCCTTGGTCACCTCTTGCTTTACCTATTGCAGTGTGCTTTATACGGCGCTTCCCTTGAAGACCATTTGGAATCTACAGCTGTTCCAGAATACAGTGGCTCAAGTAATTATGTGTCAGCCCTTTGAGTTAGTTCAGACAGGAAACTAAAACCATGAATACTATCTTTATTGTGAGGTTACAGTGATAGAATATTGCAAGCCTGAAAGCGCTTCCCCCCTCCCTTGCCTTTACTTTTCAAAGAACTAGGGAGAGTCCCTTCTGAGATGCTTTCTTCACTCCATACCTCCTTTGGACTCAGATTTCTCTTATCAGACCATTGTCTAGGCTGTGGCGCTTCCTCCTGTCTCCCAGGGTTTTTCTCCCAGCCCATTACATCGTGCATGTTCCTCTGTTCACTCATATAACACCTCTACTAGAAGGACTGTGCTAGTTGCCAGATAGCTTCTGGTTGCAATTCAAGGTGCTGGTTGTCAATTTTTATGCCCTTCATGGCTTAGGGCTTGGGTGTCTTTGGGGCTGCCTGCTCCCAAAGGTATCTGCTACTTTGAAAGACTATAGTCCTTTCTCTCAGGGAATGCTCTCAGCAGAGACTGCAGGGAGAGCCTTCTCAGCTGCTGCCTCCTTTCTCTGGAATAGCATTGCCTCTGAGACCCATTTGGCACTACCCTACTGAAATTTAGAAAAGTCACTGAAATCAACTGTAGAACTTGGAGGGTGATATACATCTGTAGGTGTCTCCTATGGTAGGAATGTCTCTTTAATAAAGTTGTTTCCTGTAGATGTGGTTGTTACTTTACTGTTGTTTTAATTGTTATTATTGTTGTTGTTGTTTTATATTGTAATTTTTATTTCTACTGTTTTAATAATGTTTAAGGATGACAGGTATTAAGCCACTCAGAATCAGCAAACATTGGAGCTGCATATAACCTTAGTAAATTAAATAAATAATCAAGCTTTAATGAAAACATGTTTGTCCAATGTGTGGTTGGTTACTCCTTTTAATCAAGCAACTACATGAAAACACATGCACACAGATCAGATATGATAAATAAGCAGGGGCAGTTTTCCTCTCCCATCCTAGTACAGGGAAGAGTCAAGCAATCATGTATCATCATAGCTTTTACATTGTTCAACTTATACTGTACATCAATACTATAATTCAGGGTCTCAAGAAAAATAGCATTACCTGCCAACTTTGATGAATAGGCTGAGAAAAATCTTATTACATCTGAATGATGCAGTAATTCTATCAATTTCACCCATAGGGATGAAAAGAGTCTATGTTCCTTGGCCTTCTACTTTAAGGAGGAATGTTTTACCATGAACTGCCAGATGGAAAATGAATTGCAATAAGACTGAGCAGGTGAAACATTAAAAAAAAAAAAAAAAAGCTTCTCAGGCAACAGGTTCCTTAACCACACAAATCAATGGGATCCATGAAAGCACCCAAAATAATGCATCAGGAATTCCTTATTTCATTAGAACTGGGGGAAAGAGGACTTTATTCCCAAAACCCTAAAAAGTCCAAAACTGTTACACAACATTACATGCGTATACACAAATCTACATGTATAAAGATTACACTCCTGGTGAGGTCATAAGAATTTCTAAGACATCCACAATAAAAAAATAAATAAGAATTTGGTTGATTGATTGATTGATTGATTGATTGAGTCATTTTTGAGTTGTTTTTGACTCCTAGCTACCATGCAGGCAGATTTTCTCTATGACAATATATCCCTAACCTGTTCTTTAAAAAGCAGTTAAAATTACACAAAAGGAATAAAATAAACACACATAATGTTATATTTACAGTCAGAATGAAAATAAAGTTTGTTCAATCATAAAATCCTAAATCTATCTAACTACTACTAAGATTTACAGTAAAACAGTCCTACCACAATTTTCAGTTTGGGTTCTCAGCCACTTTCACCAATCAATCTGATTTATTGAGTAAATAAGTTTTCAAACCCTCAAATGCATTCAAGGATGTATGACATTTGAGGAAGGGGGAAGATAATTCCATGATGAGATGCCCAGATTGCATGCAAATAAGATGGAACAATGTATGAAAAGGGAATGGAAAGAAGCCCCTGATCATATTGTATAAACAGGATAATAATACCTAGACAAGTGCCAGGTCAAGTAGTGGGAATGGCTAACTGCAAGGCCTTCAACAATAGCAACAAGAACTTGAATTGGGCTTTGGCTGTAATAGGGAGTCAGTATAAAGCCTTGTGGTGGGAAGAACATAGGGCAATGAGGGAGGTCTGGAAGAAGATACTTTAAGGTCTAGACCAACATTAGTGGTCAAAGAATAAAGGAAGACTGACTGTTGCAGACATTATCAGGACCTAAAGTAATAAGTTCACAATGTCAGTGAAGAGGAACTGCCAAATTTGGTTGATGTCCTGTAATGAAGATATCAATCTCTCAGAGCTGCCATTATAAATGGCCAAAGGAGAATGCACCATCTAGCAGAGCCCCAAAGTTTCTGGAACCAGAGGAACCAGAACCTCTAAAGAGGAAGGAAAGAAGGAAGGAAAGAAAGCCCAAGGGAAAGAATGGTATTGCCTCTGTGGGTCTAAAGATAGGCAGTCATGTGCTCTTGCACTGTACTCTATACAAAGAAATCCTGAGAAATCTCATACTTTCAATCTATGGCCAAGGGTGAAAGATGATAGTAAGACAGCACATTAAAAAAATAAGTCACTAGATATTTCAATGTTGCAGTTACACTTTTTTAAAGAGAGCAATCCTGGTTGATTTCAGAAAGCTAAGAAAGGTCAGATCTGGCTAGTACTTAGATGAGAGACTACAAAATCCAGAAAAATACAAGGATGTATCCATAGAAATACTATGGACAACTTGAACTGCATTTTTTCTTTTCTTTTCTTTCCCTTCTCTTTCCTTTCTCCTTCCTACTCTCCTTCCCTTTCTTTCTCTTTTGATTCAGTCTTCATTCCCAATTTCTGACTCTTGACAGGCCCATGCAATTTTCTTGGCAACATTTTCAGAAGTGGTTTGTCATTGCCTTCTTCGTAAAGCTGTGAGAATGACTGGCCCAAAGACATCCAACTGACTTTCATGACTAAGGCAGGACTAGAACTCAAGTTTCTTTGTTCCTAGTACAGTGCTATAAGATCTGGTTCTTCTTTTGTGCATGGGAGTGGGTGTGTGCATGCACCTTCCAGTCCATGTTGACTCCTGGCAGTTTTCTTGGCAACATTTTTGGAAGTGGTTTGCCATTGTCTGCTTCTGAGGGCTGAGAGAGAGTGACTGGCCCAAGGTCACCCAGCTGGATTTGTGCCTAAGGCAGGAGTAGAACTCACAGTCTCCTGGTTTCTAGCCTGGTGTCATATTGGCTTTAATTTCATTTCATTTCATTTCATTTCATTTCATTTCATTTCATTTCATTTCATCTAAAACTAAACTAAACTAAACTAAACTAAACTAAACTAAACTAAACTAAACTAAACTAAACTAAACTAAACGGTCCATGTCTCTAGAACATGATCCAGTTATGTAGTTATTCTGCGAGTTTTGGAATTAATGGCAATAACTAGATTTTAGTGCTTATTTTAGCACTAAAACCACAGTCACCAATATTATTTAGATAAAATACAGTTGTCACATCTAGCAAGGGGACGATGGGAAAAGAAAGAGATGATTACAGTATTTGGTGGTATGCATGCTTCTTTTTCTAGCTTACATAGATGAAGCAACTTTCCTTGCATCTCCAGTTGTAACTGTAAAGTGAAATGTATTACTGAATGTTTCTAACTGGTGGCTTAAAGGCCAATGCTAAGAATGTGCTCAAGTATCTATCTGTGTTCTGAGGTAAGACAGTTTGAGCAAATCATTCTGTTCCCATGAAAATTACTTTTTCTCCCATTCTATCTTTTATATAATCTGTATAATTTATGTATTCAGGCTTTTTATATAGAATAGTTACTAGTTATTTTAATATGGATATTTATATTTTTTAATTGTTTTTATTGTTTCGGATTTTAATTGTAAGCTGCCCAGAGTCACCCTCTGGGGGAGATGCGTGGCATATAAATTTAATAAACAAACAAACAAACAAACAAACAAATAACGGTGCACAATATGAGGCTAGATCATATTACCTTTTATAGTCCCCCCCCACCTGTGCTTTATAAACAAGTGTTGATACAGAGTACAATATAACCATAAGCTATATTCTGTTGTGGTGATCTGAGCAAGGAAATGGTGATGTTAATACAGGAGTTTTCATGGCTTCTTCCCCTCTCCAGTATGTTCAGTGGAGGAGGAGGAGGAGGATTACAACCTTCTACTGAGTTCAATGGAAATAATGTTCTTTTGGCCATTCCTGTAGCCCAAAGCTAATGTATCTCAAATTTAAGATTGTGAGTGTATTTTTGTTTTAATATGGGGGGAAAAAATGAGAAGAGACACTGCATTTGGCTCAACACTATAAAGAAGATAAAGTTTTTATGTTACCTACTTTCTACTGAAATAGGTAACTGCAGATAAAACCATACCAACATTCTTTATATCTGGTATATTTCTTCCCAGTTGGTTCTACAATGAACCAAGAATACAATAATTACTTTTAAACATTTGGGTTTTTTCCATGAAAAATCTCATGATGTATTAGTTCATTTAAAACCTATTAAACATTTTCTTACATTGACTAAATGGTTCCCCTTTAAAGGTTAATCAATGTCATTTTTAAAATATATATTTAATCCTTCAAGGTGTAATAATTCCCCCCAGGCTCTTAAAAATCAAAACATGTATGAAACTAAATGTTTGTTTGTTTGTTTGTTTGTTTATTTATTTATAGAGCTAATGTGCTGTAACTCATTATATTATTCTAAGTATCAGTCACATAACTTTAATTTTGTCAGGAACAAATTCAAATATTTTTAAAATCCTATAGCCCCAAGGATAGCATCTGTGGAACCACAGGTGGTATCATGTTTTCCCCTTGCAGCCCTGCCAGACTTTGTGTCCTTGACATCAACACTAATAGCATTAGGAAATTAAAAAAAAAAAAATGGGGTGTAGCCATTGGGTAGGTAATAGGATTGTATAGGAGGATCTTTCATTCAAAAGAACTGGAGCTTTCTCAAACCTCTGTTCATGGAGTTCCAGAGCTGATAAGAGTGTTCATGTCCTACACATTTGTGAACAGAGTTGATATAGTGGTCTACTTCTCTTTCTTCTTCTACTACAACTTGAATAATATGGGGGAAAGAAACAAATAACTTAAAAGTTCATGGTTTCCATACATAGCATCCCACATTGTCAAGCTTCTTACAGGAAACAGGACTAGAAACAGATAAAAATATCTTCAAAGATACCAGAGCCTTTGATAAATAGATGTATTTTGGAAAAACAAATGAAGCCATTATGGAATATTCCAGCAACTGCTGTGTATCAAATTCAAGCCCTATTTATGGTGAAATGAAAGCTCAAGTTATTGTGCCTCTTTCTTCCACCCATATGATATAACAGACTTGAAACCACTGTCTTTTGAAAAAAGAGATTTTTCCACCTCTCTCTTGTTTTGGTAACAGAGTAGTCTGGGCTGTTTGTGTCTTTGTGAGAATTGGCTTTTACACATGTTGAGTCCCAAGTAGGTCTGACACAGATTGAGGCAACTTCTTATTTTCCTGATAGAATTGATGCAGTCAGGTGGCAATGCCAAAACTAATTATTAAGGATATTTCTGTTTTATGCAATAAGCTAATTATTTGTGGACACTACATCTTAGAATATCAAATAGTGGCCATGGAGATATAATCATTAACGAAATACCAAAGAAGTCAATTAAAAGTAAATAAATATAGGTGTATTAATGCATTAAAATAATACAGGAATATTCTTTTAAAATTGTTATTAGAATGAATTTCCCCTACCTATAGAAATATTTCCCATTTGAACAAAAATCACAACAGTAACAGCATTAGTAATTTAATTTTCTGTTCTCCATCTTAACCAAAAATATAATGCTAATCCTGCACCTGGGAAATAAATTGATTTCCCCCCTGTGATATATTTAACTAATTTAATTAAGAGGACTAAACCTGTAAAATAAATACATGGTATTCAATTGCTTAGCTATTTGCAAATGAATAATTCTTATTGAAAGGGATGCAGTATAGTCATTTCATCCTTCAGTCCACTGATTTGCTCTTTTTCCTGTTGTGTATCTACAGCAGCTTAATCCAGTCTTTCACAGAAAGGATCAAGCTGTCATGAAGCTGCTCTCCTCCTTCTCATTGTGTTCCCCAAAACCATCTGAAATGCAACAGCAGTGACAGTGTCTCTGTACAGGTTCTAAGTACAAATCTTTTGTTCCTTCTCATTGTGTCGTAAAAGAAGCTGCCCAAAGGAAAACTCACTTTCTTCCCTTCAGCTTCTGGCAGAGTTTTGGGATCTAAAGGTCCCACTGATTTTTCCCTGGAAAAATATGGGAATGCTGTTTTGGGTACAGGAGTGTATTAGTCTCTCTTCTTATGTAGATTATTCTCTCATTTTACATGTATTGAGAACACATGCTGTTGAAAATGAAGTAATGAGCAAGAGGTGCAAATGGCTGCAGACACAGATGGAAGGAAGTCTTTGAAAAATAGCTTGAAGATTAGCCATTGCTAAGGAGACGTTGTCTTAATTGACTTAACCCTTTTTGTAAAGTCCCATCCACTCATTTCTTCCCTTCAGTTCATTTCCCTACAGTTTTGTTTCCCCATTTTTATTTCTTTACCTTCCCCACACAGTAATCCCTTCTGTTTACCCTATTTCCATTGTTTTTTTTTCCTCCTTTTTATTTAGTCATTACTTATTTTATTCAATCTATATGGCTGCCATCTCACTAAAACGACTCTGGGCAGTGAACAAAGTTTAAAAATAAAAATAGCAATAGCAAAGCAAACACAAAATAGTGTTTTTCACTGTTTCTGCTGCATGGAGGGGAATAAGTAAGCATACTTGCATATTTCTGTTTATGAAAGTGGTTTGTGTGTTGAGAGAGAACTGTAGGGATCAATTAATTTTGAAAACAAGGGTACCATTTTGAAATTGTGCAGGACTTTTTTTAGGGTAAGGTTTCTGTGTGTGTGTGTGTGTTTTCCTGTATATTGTTTAATAGCAGAAGGAGCTTTTAACTTATATTTCAGGTAAGTATGCTATTTATACTCCAGTAAATTCTGCTGTTGGCTCCTGGGAATACCTTGGATAGCCAAGAAAACAAACAAATGGATAATTGAACAAATAAACCTAGAGTTCTCTCTTGAGGCACAAGTGACCAGGTTCAAATTATCCTGCTTTAGACACATTATATGAAGACCTAGCTCTCTAGAAAAGGCTTTAATGTTGGGAAAGGTGGAAAGAAAGAGAAGAAGAGGATGACCAGCAACAGGTGATTGGACTTGGTTACAGCAGCAGTGAGTGCACTGTTGGAAGACCTGAAAGACCAGGTTAGAGGTAGATTGACATGGAGAAGATCTATTTACCGGTTGTTAGGAGTTGAAAATTTGATGGCACATAATCAATCAATTAATCAATCAAATTCTTCTGTAGAGTATTCACTGTATTTAGTCCATAATATGCCCCTTTTGCAATAGTTGAAAAGGTATAGTCTGTAGTGTGCAGGAAGTTGCAGGAACAGCATGAGAAGAATTTTCTTTTTCAGTGGTATGCAGCTAGAGCTCTACATGTCCTCATTTAACTGCAATGAAGTTTAGAACCTTATTTTGGGTAAACTACACACTCCACCTATCTGAGGTGGCTTCAGAAGGAACCTGCTTGTGTTTTGTAATGATCCCTCTCTCTTTTAAACCATAATAATTTTCCTGGCCTTTTTTTGTTTAGATATATGTGGTATAAATGCATACACACTTGCTTTCTGGTAAGTCTCACCTGGGCTGAGAAACAATTGTACTTATCTTAGAATTTTAATGTTTGAGTGTTATCTAGCTCTGTTCCCATAAAAAATAAGCAAAAAACCAAACAAAAACATACTGTATAAATTCAAATTGGGCGGGGGGAAGGGTTTCTTACTCAATCAGTCAATAGTCTTTTCCAATAATGTACAGAGCCCTGGTAACTTTTCTATAGAAGATTAGAAATCCATCTTTTGAGACTTTTTTTGTTGTCTTTTGAATGTCTTCTTTCCGCAAATTTATTATGCATAACATTACATTTATATGCTAGCACTGCATCTGGCCTGAAAAATACATACAGGTAGTCCATGACTTAATACCATTTGTTCAGTGACCATCTGAAGTTACGAAGGCACTTAACAAATGGTGGTTACAACTGGTTCTCAGAGTTCTAGCTGTCCCGGCACCCCCATGATCACATGGTTGCAATCTGGGTGCTTTGCAACTGGCTCATATTTATGCCTGGTTGCAGCTTCCCAAAATCACGTGATTACCATTTGCAACCTTCCCTGCTGGCTTCCCCTGAAAGACAATGGGGAAGCTGGTAGGGGAGGTTGCAAATAGCTGGGGTAAGTCTCCCCCACCTGTGCACCCTCCCTCAGCCCTTCTGTGCCCTTGCCATACCCATCACTCATTCACCCTTGTGCACCCTCCCCAACCCTTGCCACACCTTCCTTGCACCTTTGCGCACCCCCTTGTACCCCTGCTCAACCTCCCTGATTCTTACTACACCTCCCTCATACCCTCACACACACCCAAGCACCCTTGCACATCCTACCTGACCCTTGCTGAGCCTCCCTCATACCCTTTCAGTCACTTACCTGCCTGCCAGCCTCCTTGTGAGCCTCCTGGGACTTGCAACTTCCTGCCAGCTTCCTTACTGACTTGGTCCCTGCAACCAGAACTGCACGGATTGCTGTCATTCAGCGATGTGGTTGGGCTTTACAACCGCATCATTTAGTGATGGAAATTCTGGTCCCAATTGCTGTTGTAAGTCGAGGACTACCTATAGAGTACTGTGCTTCCTTTTGAAAATAATGCAGTCTAATAATGCTTTGATACCTTGATAATAGTATGCTAAGTGACTATATAGCTAATAGAAATAAAGCAGATAACAATTTTATTTTAATTTCTTTCAGATTAATTTAATCAGAGTTCATAGATAATTATTAGGCTACAATTCCCTTGTTTAACAAGTAATTATCATTCTAAAAAATCTGTTTGAGTTGCATTTAGATTTTTTTTTTCTATCCAAGGGGATCATAACATTGATGGAATATCTATCAGCCAGTTCTTACAAGTGAAAGTAATTAAAAATAAATCTTTATTATTCTCTGAAGGCAGGAACTATAATAACATTGAAATGAGTTGTTTAAAAATAAAGTATCAATGTGCAAAACTACTTCTTAAAATATAGGGAATAAAGTCAAAACCTGTTCAGTTCTGCTTAGTTTTACAAGATTTTAATTGAATTAATGGCTTCTGGAATTACACAAATTAGAACTGTGAAGCATGAGTGATTTTAGCTACTATATAAGTCCTGACACTCACATTTTAAGCACTGAAACATATAAGTGCCATCAATATTTGAGAACTGTAGATAGCATGAATGAAAATATTCTAAATATTATAATAAATATTATAATAAAATCATAAATCATATATAGTTTATTATGAGCTACGATTGAAAGGAAGAACCCAATTCCTTGTCCTAACTCAAATTTGCAATACAGTTGCTCTTGTTGCTTCTTTCACACCAAAAGCTGCTGAAATTTTCCACATAATTTAAAAGGCAGTGCAAATTTAAGAATAAGTATGGTTTCTAAGCATATTGGGGAAACAGGAAAAGGTGCCCTTTAAACTATTCATGTGGAAAAGAAATGGAAAAAATATGTGCTATCAGCACTCCTTTTGCTGTCCTTAGAGCTACTCAAAATGTGGCCAAAACTAAACCCAATGCATTAATTTTATTGACAAAGAAATTTTATTGCAAATAGATTGGTAGTATAATAATCTTTCTGATGCACATAATACCTTATATTATGGAGAGGCAAATGCATAACAAAATTTGCTTGGTTGCAATCAGTATTTTAAATGTAACAAAAAATATAGGTTGCTTAGTAGAAACAGCAGAACATGCACACAAACATAGACTATTTGTTTTGGGGCTAACAACTTTATGCAAATCACAGCAAAAGTGTGAGAAATAGCAGGCAAAAGAAATTAAAGACAAAACATAAGAGTAAAGGAGTCAGTTTAACTAAACTTTGCTACACTTCTCACAACTTTTCATCCTTATCAACCGTTCTTGTTTCCACTATGTTCATATACCAATTACTGTATTTCTGTTTTTTAAACTTTGCACCCCTCTCTTTTTGAAGATATTAACATAATTTAATTATAGTTTTCTCAGCCTTCCCCCTCCTTTCAACTCATTCATCTTTGCTATATATATTTTTCTGATTCCTCATTTATTCTGTTTATATAACTAAACCACATTAACATACTTCTTTCATACATGTTTACTTTTATATTCAATCCACATTTATTCATTACCCATTTGTTTTTTGGCCTTATTTCTTCTTGTTCTATCACATACATAACACATTCTCATTTAATATTTTTATTCTTCTCACATATCCAAGTCTTGTTTACATATAACAAGGTGAGCAGAAATCCACTCTTATACTTAGCTTTGTTGCTTTTTTCAACAACATTCATTCTTTGCAATAGGCCAATGCCAATACCCTTTCTACCAGCACTTGCACACCTTAAAATCTCTCCATCCATTTCCCCATCTTTTATTCCACCAAGATCACAGATTCACCTAACTGCTCTAGTATTTTGCCATTTATATATAACTTGTAATAGTTCATTCATTTCTTCATCTCAAACACAACTACCTTGGCCTACAGTACAAAAATTGTCAGATTCATATTCCACATTGTAACATTTGCTTCAAATTATTAAAACTGCATACAAACTACACAAACATTCACATCCGCTAGTAACATGTCTATGATGTTACTACAAGCCTCCATATCCATTTATACATAAACACATTAAACAACCAAGGGGACATCACAGATCCTTGGCTTACTCCCTACTCAATATCAAACCAGTTAGTAAGCAATTTATTCTTATGCATGATTTACTTTCATCATATACTATTCCCATCATGTTTGGCAACCATCCTTAAAATTCATATTCAAGCAAAATGCTCTGTAAGTCAAGGCTATTCACTTTATTATATGCTTTCTCCAAATCAACAAAAGTAAGTTTTCTTCTTCACATACGTATATTTTTCAAAGACTTGCTCATGAGTAAACGCCTGGTCTGTTGATCTGCCTAGCATAAAGCTACAATGCAATTCCCAAATGTTGCTTATTTTCATGATTCACATACTTTTAGTCTGAATGCATTCAAATGCCTTCTTAGGCACATTTAAAAATCCCTCTGTAGTTTTACCATTCACTCTTCTAACCTCTCCCTTTCTATAATGGAAAAATAATGGCATTATTTATTTAGTTAATACATCTTTTTAGTATACCACTGAAAGGTTCACAGTAGTTTATAGTAATCCAATAAAAACTTTCAACCAATTACTTAAAAAAAAAATCTTTAGTAATTAAAACCAACGAACACATTTAAAAAAATCTAAAAAAGATTCCAAAAGCAACTTTTGTATGTACTGGGGAAACAGAAAGAGGAATTTGGCATATTATGTGTTGCAAAAAGGTTAACTTTTCCCCAAATGGAATTAAAGGTAACTTTTCTTATATATCCTAATATCTCCCATCCTTTAGGTCAATTTATGACATCTTTTATGTCAATTTTTCCATTACAGTTTTCCATGGTTTTTCATACCAAACATCTAGTGATGGAGCCTATGGATCTCTCCAATATCGTGCTATGACCAGCCTTGCAGCAACAATCATGAATTAACAGTTATCTTATTTCCAGTTCTTTGAGTTGTCTCACTAAATAACCACAGCAAGCATACTGCTAGATAGATCGTATCTGAATTTTCCTATATCCATACCTCTAATAACTTATAACCAGAATCTTTGTACACGCTCACAGGACCACTATACATGCTTTTAGGTGCCCTTTGCTTTGCCACACTTCCAGCAGTTATGTGAGCCATTCCCAGCAACTTCTACAGGGGTATAATATATCTATGAATTACTTTTAAGTATTTTTTCCCTGATCCTTGGTGATATGGATCATAATATGGAGTCCCTCCAAAACGTACCCCATTTTGTGTCAGAGGTATTATGTATTAAATCCGATTCCCATAATTGTTTGAGAGATGTTGATCCCACTCCAACAACTTCTAGCAAGATATTATATATTTTTGATATTAGATCTTTTTTTTAAGAATGTTATAAAGGATTTTAACAGCAATAATAATAACTAATTTAACAGAAATAATAAGAACTAAAATAAAAGAGAAAAGAGAAAAGAAAAAATAAAGAGAGAAATAACAGAAAAATATAAAAGTGCAATAAGAAAAAAAGTAGAGAAAAGTAGAGAAAAAGAGAAAAAGATTAAAAAAAAGATATAAAGGTATAAAGAAATAACTTGTGATATTCTTCACAGCAGTTATAAGTACAAATATATTTTAACCTCTCTTTCTAAAGTTACATCATGCCTCTCTTCTTTCTATAATCTATCCTGTCTAATCACTAAAACCATAAATCACAAGTTCATTTTGTTTTCATTTTTATGCAAAAAGCTACCAATAAATGTAGATACTGTATTTTCTCTAATCAAAGAAGTTGGTTTGTCCATCTGTAATGGAAGGCTTGAGCGAGGAAGATACTGGAATGGAGGATCAAGATTATCAGGAGGGAGGGGGGACATTCCAGAGCAAGCACTTTCTCAGTCTGCAGCAAGACCATGGGAAGAGTAAGAGGATGAGGCTAGCCCCTCCCTAGAGTCTCAAGGGGTATATCCACTGGTTGCTTTAGCATAGGTTTAGTCTGGTGAGATTCTGTCTATTAAGTGCAAACTAATAAAGGAGCTGGACTGGACTGGATTGCCTCATTGTTTTGGGGTTGAACCTGACACCATCTCAGCAAGTTCTATCAATTTCACCAACCATTCTTCCATGGTGGGTATTGCCAAATCTTTCCATCTTTATACATATAGTAATCTATATTTTGGATATTAGATCTTTATAGGATTCTGAAGGTTCTAACATAAGATTTTCAAAGTCTGTTACTGTTCACAATGGTATTATCTTATACATTATATTTTTAACAAAAAGACTCATTCATTAATTTGTAGCTGGTTAAGGTTCATATATATCAAGTTCTGCTTTAAAATTCCTTCTGGATTACTTGATTATTTATAAAATAATCTTAGTCTAAACAGGTTTTGCTGTTTTCACACATTACTAGAAAACCCTACTAGGTTTTTTTATTCATGGAACTAATCCCGCCCCCCTCTGCCCCCAGTACTTCCAAATGGTCATAGAAGAGTTGAGAAATTTATTGATACATTTTGGATTTACCCATTTTATAACTTTTGTTTGCAGAAAGGGCATCAATTCTGCCTTTAATTTATCGCCACAGAAAGGTTCACAGCAGTTTGTAGTAATCAAATAAAAACATTCAATCAGTCACAAAATTCACAGAAATACAGTGAAGAATAAAAACTGTAAACGAAGTTGAATAATAATATAAATAAATAAGTAGATAGATAGATAAAAAGAAATAATACAGCTAAAATGCAGTTAGATTGAAATAACAAAACAGCAAAAAATAATTAGTCACCAAATGCTCTACAAAAGAGTTTCATCTTAAGTCTCATATAGAACATTAAGAGGGAGGCTATTTTGTGAGGACAAAACATGTCCTTTTTCCCCCTGACCTCTCTTTACCTCTCTGTAATTTTAGGACCAGACATAACCTTCATATATCCTCCCCTCCTATAAACTTTGAAGAATTCACAGTGGAAAGCGTAAGTCCAAGTAGACTTAGGTGTAAGCAGATTGTTAAGAATGCAGTTCAGCAAAGGTTTGCTCAGCTACTCCATAAGCTAACAACGACCATATTTTTTGTTTTCCCAGTTATCTCATCTATGCCTGCAGCCTTATCATTTTTCAACATTCTTACTGCGTGGTTGACTTTCTTTTCATCATATTTTTCTTGGACACTATCATTTAATTCTGTTCCTCAACATGTCACTATCATTATCATTCAAACCTCTAAAATAATTCTTCCAGCATTCTTTCACTTCTGTTTCATACCATATAATTTAATAATTTTTATTTTAATTCCAGTCACTCTTCTGAAGGCTCCTTGCTTAGTATTTTTCATGTACTTCTAAAACATCTTTTTATTTCTATTAAAATTGCTATGCATTTTCTCTGCTTCTTTTAATTTTAATCATTCCTATCAGTCTTTTTTTAATAATATTTTTATAAAAGTTTTACATAGTTAAAAGCAAATACAGAATTAGAAAAGATACACAAATAAAAAAGAAGAATGAGAACAAGAGAAAGAAAAAGAAAAGAAAAGAAAAAGAAAAAGAAAGACATATAAAAAGTGGCTTCCCCCTCTCTCCAGACAAGTATAAGCATTTACAGTAACTTAACACCTTCTCTAATATTACAGAAATGAAAGAAAACTCTTTTTCCCATTTCTCATCACTAAACAATAACCAAATTATAGAAAGATTCATCAATCAGTCTTACTCTGCAAAAGCTTTAAGAGTACCAGTAGTAATGACCTATATGGACAAATAAATCTATTTTGCATTTTGACTCATACCTTTCTCTAATAAGTAAGACATAAAAGATTTATCCCCATAGTTATAAAGAATATCAGTAATAGTAACAAATATATTTTAAATTAGATACAATAGGTCCCTTTTACATTCTAACCCATAACTTTCTCTAACAAGTAGGAGGTAAAGATAGATCCCCATATGAAAAAATCTTTACATCATCTTGAAATCCTGGTTGAAAAAAAAAAAAAAGATTCCAATAATAACAGCCCAAAATCAAAATTTATACAATTTAACCCTGGTTAAATAAGTCCACTTTGAATTCCTTTTTCTTTTTCTTAAGAGGCTTAATCTTCAATCACTTCTTCAGATAAAGTCCCACATAGTGATTTCTTATCATTTTCTCCCTGTCTGTTTTCAGTAGCAACTTCAGAGATTTAGTACTGTACTTCCCTTCTATGGATCCAAAATAAGATAACTCTCCAAGTCACTCTTCTGATTTATAATTAGGATATCCCTTTTAATTGTTAAAACATCAGCCAGCATAGTTTGTACAGTATATTCATTACAGCTTCTTTCTCCATGTCACTCTTGTAGTCAAATATTTTTAAATCCATTTTCAAATCCACAACATCTTTTTCTATATCTTCTATATCTCTTTTATACTCTGGCAATTCTTTACAGTTCATTTTAAAATCCCTATTCAAATCATCAACAATGTTCCTCCATTATGTTAGGAAGAATCTTTTCCTTTAATTGCTCTCTGGTTCCCTCTAACAAACCTTCAAAGCCCAGTCTTGTCTTTTGTTTGTTTTCAGAGCCAAGACTTTCCACAATAAATTTTCTTACAATTAATTCCAAAACCATCTGCTGTATTTTTATAAAATTTAAAACTGTCCATAAAAAAAAAAAAAACCCTAGTCTTTCAAATCCATCTGACTCTTTAACTGTCCACAGCCAACATTCTTAACTCCCTTTCACTGTTTTCCAAAAGTTATTTTTTTTCTTTTTAATCTTTAAATTTACTTAAAACTTCTTTATCCCAGAATAGAAGGAAATTCTCCCTGTGTACAGCAACTTGCCTTTCAGAAGGTTTTTTAATTTCCAAGTAAATCACTAATAAGTAATTTCCCATATTAATTAAAAAAGGAAGTAAAAGCAAATCTAGTGTCTCTTTAGAGGTTCCAAACTGTGGTTTGGACTTGATGTTTCCCACAACTCAGTGCTCAACCTGCTGGAGATTGCTAAATTGTGATCTCTTCAGAGGGAGCCTCTGTAAGGAGTATTTGAGAGTGATCCGGTCATCCAGTCACAAGCAAAGTCAATGAGTAAGCCTGGAGGAAGTTGGAAGTCATGGCCATGTGAGGTCTTCACTGAACCACCAACACAGTCCTTGCCTAATGATAGCAACCAGGAATTGCTGGAACTGCTATCGCTAAGCGATGTAGTCATATGACATTTGCATATCATCTTAAGCTAAGGTTTGTTTAACCTTATTTTACTGATTAGTGTACAATTGGCTGTAGACTCATACAATATTCTTAGCCAAAGCCAAACCACAGAATACCTTAGCATAATACATGAGTCTACTCACAACATAATCACTGGGATATAGTCTAAGTTTAATATTCCTATGCATACATCACTGTATAAAAAGCTGAGAATATTGATAAAAATCAAGAAAAAATGTAATTAGATCTTTCATCCCCAAGAAGCATTTTTAACTACATGAAAGCATATTTTCTATTCAGGGGTGGGGGAAATTATATCATATAATTATAATGATAATTATATCATATAATGTATGTATAAGTTATATAACACAGTAACTTGGAAATAATTCAAAATTAAAAGTCAGAAATAGATTTTTAATTTATATTTGTTAGGCTAAATGAACTTTTCTACAGTGAAATTCAATATTAATGCATCCCCCTCTCATTAATACTTGATTGACTTATTGATTTCAAGGATTTATATGGCTACCCTCTTAAACAGTATGATTGGGAGTGGCTTCGAACAATAGAGCAAATATAAATATAATAAAAGATATAAACAGAAGATATAAACAGAGCCAGTTTGGTGTTTGACCTTAGGCCAGTCACTTTGTCTCAGCCCCAGGAAGAAGGCAATGGCAAGTCAATTCTGAAAACCTGCCAAGAAAAACTGCAGGGAGTAACTAGTCCATGTAGTTGCCAGGAGTCAAGACTGACTTGAAGGCATCAAAATATAATATTGTATAAGCAAAACCCCCACAAAGTTAAATACCAATCCATGCTAACCAAGGCACCGTAACAGCCTTACACCAGCTTCATATATACTGGGCTCAAATCACATCCTAGCCCAGTGCTGGGGCAAAACCAGGTTTTCATAACTTTCTGGAAGGCCAAAAGGGTAGGGTCTGTCAGGATCTCAGGGGTAGGGTTGTTCCATAGGGCAGGTACCATTACAGAGAAGGCATGTCTCCTAGTTCCCACCAGATGAGACTGTTTGATAGATAGCACCTGAAGTACACTCACCCTGTCAAATCTGTGGGACAGGCAGAGAGCCTCAGAGATAGTCAGTCCTGGTCCTATGCCATTCAGGACTTTAAAGGTAATTACTAGCATATTGAATTGTACCCAGAAGATAATTAGGAGCCAGTGTGATTTGCGCAGCAGTGGTATAATATGGGCAAACTTCAGAGCACCCAGAACTGCATGTGTCACTGCAGTCTGGACTAGCTGAAGCTTCTTGGTGGTCTTCAAGAACAGCCCCATCTACAGCAGACTGCAGTATTCCAATCAGGAAATTATTAAGAAATGAATGACCCTGAGCAGGGCCTCATGGTCCAGGAATGGGCACAATTTCCATACAAGATGGATTTGTGCAAAAGGAGGAGCAGGAACCACAAGCCCAGGAGGATTCCCAAATTGTACACCAAGTCTGTCTGGAAGAATGGTACTGCATCAAGAGTTAAAGATGTCAAATCACCAGATCCAAGGGCCCCCAAACCCAAAGCTACTCCATATTTCTGTGGTAGGGTTGCAGCTGGTTCTTTCCCATCCAGACCATGACAGCCTCCAGGCATTAGGTAAGCATCTGGACAGCCTCACTTCTCCAGCCTGGGATGGAGATGTACAACTCAGTATCATTAGCATACTGATGACAGTACACTCTGTGTCAATGAATGACCTCACCCAGCAGCTTCTTGTAGATATTAAGAGTGGCAAGAAAGCCAAGCCCTGAGGTACCCCTCATAAAAGGGTTCTAGAGCTAGACTCTCTCCTCTATCAATACTAAGTGGAATCAGCCACAGAGGAAGGAGAAGAATCACTGCAAAAATGTAATTTCTAAGCCAATCAAGAACAATGCCATGGTCAATGATATTGAAATCTGCTGAGAGATCCAGGACAGATGCACCAACCCTGTCCAATCCATCCAGAGATCATCCACAAGAACAACCAATGCTATCTCATTACTATAACTCAGACTGAATCCCAGGCTGAAAAGGCTTTAGATAATCTGTTTCCTCCTGGGCCCTTTGAAGCTAAGTACCCACTGAGTTTTCAACAACCTTCTCTAAAAAGGGAAGGCTGGAGACAAGGCAAAAGTTGTTCAACACTGTGAGATCCAAGGATGGCGTCTCAAGGAGGGGGTGGACCATTGACTCCCTCGTGGTTACTGGAGCTACTCCCTTCCAAAAAGAGGCATTCACCACCACATGCCACCTCTTGGAAGGAGGACCAGACAGGAGGGATGTGGATCCAGAACACAGGTGGCAGAACTCACAGAACCATAGACCCTGTCCAATTCCTTAGGATTAATTGGGTAAAAATCTCTTCCCAGATAACTGGTCAAGCTCAACCAGTGTCCAAATCAGAATGACTCCAAGCAACTTTATCTAGAGATGCCTAGAGCAGTTCTCACAGTGGCCCTGTAGGGGTTCCCCAGGTCCCTCCTTACCAAAATGGGACCTACACAGGGCTGATGGTTGGCTGTCTGCAGATGCAATAAGAGCAGAGAAGTAAACCTTCAATGCTCTGCCCACCATAAACTAAGTCCTATTAAAGGCTCTCACCTGTGCCTGGTTGGATTCACTCTTTGTTTCCCTCCAGCTTCTTCCTCTAGGTGTCTCTTATTTTATATAAAAAATATGAATTAATTATTGTAACTAAAAAGATATTGAATGTAGAGAACACACCAATTTTTAACCAGTTTTTTTTTAATTATGTACAACTGAATAGCTGTCTGTTTTCCATTTTAATCTGCATTTTCTGCATTACTATAGTTATTTTGGAATATGGAAGCAAAATATCTGTCATTAATGCATTTAGCAGTAGATGACCAATTTTAGTAGTATATTTTAGGCTTAATTATATATGCTGTTACAATTTTTTTTTTTTTGGTGTCTTTGAGTCAATGTTGACTCCTGGTCTATAGTCTTCTTAGCAAGAATTTTCAGAAGTGGTTTGCCATTGCCTCCTTCTAGGGCTGAGAGAGAGTGACTGGCCCAAGGTCACCCAGCTGGCTTCATGGCTATGGCAGTACTAGAACTCACTGTCTCCCAGTTTCTAGCCTGATACCTTAACCGCTTCCCCAGACTGGCTCTCCTGCTACGAATCTAGAATAACTGAACTAAAGATAGTGGCATTGAACTGCAGTAATGTTGGTATAATTAAGCAGAATCCAACCCTGTATATTCTGATTTAACAAATTATTCTACTGGATATTTATGTGCTACTCCTGCAGGGAGCAGCTGGAATCTATATTTTATATTTTCTATTGAGAACCACTTGCCATTTAGAAATTAAGGATTTGAACAGTGTAGCAATATAATCTCAATTGTATATTTGAAGATATCAGCATGTATTTGACTGTTTCCAAACACAACTATTTATTATCACTATATTATGAAAAAAATGAGAACATAAAAAACTTGCATTCAAGTTCGGAAAATAAATGTAACATATTCTTGTTTCAGATGCATCCTTTTTCAGGGTTTTTCAACCATACATATAGGCTTCTGCTGTAAAACCAAACCAAACCAAACCCATTTTTCCAGTTCACCCATGTAGTTTGCTCAATGTGTCTTCTGGGTTTTAAAGAGATAGTAAAGTTTCTGTATTTTGTGTGTGTGTGTGTGTACACACGCACATGTATGCATATGTGTGTACTTTATTATTTTTTTATAGACTTGTTTCTCAGAAGGTGTCTGGATTTAGAAGCTAAGGAATATTTGGACTTGGTTAATACTTACATGGGAGACTTGTACTGTAGGATAATCTGAGATGCACTGCTTAACAATTTTACCTTATTGCCAAGAAAATGCGTAGTTGTGTCTATGTTGTGACAGGAGTCAAGTTCAATCTGAAAGGATTTTTATCTTTACTTATCTACACCATAAAATATTAAATACAGAGGTAAAATTAAAAGACCAATAAGGGATATATTTATATATAGTGCCTGGCTTTGCATAACAAAATAAATCTCAAGCTAACCAACTATATTGTAGCCTATAATGTTATGCAATCCAGTCAGCTTGAATAATTCAGTGGTCCACACTGTTCTGCAACATTCAGCTTCATTGCAGTCAGAAAGGGGCAGCATAATTGTTTATGCACACTCCATCTCTTTTCAAAATAGTTCAACCTCTATGTCTTAAAAAAAATGGCAACTATTTCTATACATGTCATCCTATTCTGATCCAAAACAAGAAAGTATAGGCACTTTGTTTTTGCTTTTAAAATAAAGATTTAAGGGAGCATAACTTAAAGAAACTGTTTCTTTCAAATTTGACGCATCTCATGCACTCATAATGATATAAAGTTTTGTTTTGTTTTGTTTTGCAAATGTTATTCCATTATTCTGAAAAGAGTAGAATAATAAATGTTTCATTCTCCCATGGTAAACTGTGAAAGAATGGAGATTCAGTTTCTCAGTCACATTCTAGATTTTGTCACTGAGTCAGACTGGGATATTTTCAGAGTGGCCTGAACTAATTGGGCCACTTCTGGCCCATCACATGATTCCTGCACATTGATATTATTGTTTTTCTCTGCTACTGTTAAAAAGGCAATTTTTGTTTAAACTATTTATCCAGAATATGGGTAATACCAAACAGTTTTATCCAATTGGATGTGGGCTGATTGAGTATTGCAGATGTTATCATTTTTCATGTAACATTAAAAAAAAAAGAAAAAGATAAGCAATGAATTTCCCATTCTTTACAAATGGTAGCCACCAGTATTGTAAGACACCATGTAATTTAATTCTATTGTGCATATCTTTCATCAGTCTGTTACTTGTAATATAACTCTGTGACATGAGTCATATAGACAAAACCAAGTTGCCTAATTTAGGATTGCATTATGGTAGTACCAATGATCAAGCAATTTACATAAGGGTTCCTTATTAAGTTCCTTTAATAAGTTCCTTATTAAGAGGAGTTTTCTTATTAAGATTTTGCAAACTAATTTTATTCTTCAAAGGATAGAAGTATTTTATGTACTGCAAAGAGATTTCCAGATATTGCAGATACTGTTGTTTCACCATAATTCTGTGCTCGTTTCCTTAGAAGTAATTGCAGTGACATGTATTATTTGTTAAGGCAGAGTGATCAGCCTTCATAAAGCACTTCACTGAAACAAGGAACAATGATTTGCCTCTAGAAAATGAAGTGCCTCATTGAGGCAGATCATGCTGATCCACACAGGCCCAGAATTTATCAGAATATTAAAGCATTTAAGTAACTCTATTCAATCTTTCTAGAAAGTCTATGCAAATCCTTCAAAATGAGTGCTTCACAATGTGTAGGAACATGTAAGATGCTCTTCTCTTTTAATCATTAAAGTAGTTGTGTTTTTTCCAGGCTTGGCCAGCTGCTTCATAAACTACTCCTGACTATCCCTGCATCAATGTGCAAGTGCAGCCTTTTTTGCTGCACTTTTGTTCTCAGCGAAGCAAAGTGGGTGTACATGTGTACAGATGGAGAGACTGCCAACAGCAGCTTTCACAGCAACACCTTAAACCTGGAAAACTATGCAACGTCTTTAATGATTTGAAGTGAACTACTTAATATGTGCTTCCATACATTTTGGAGCACTCGTTCTGAAGGATTTACAAAACCCTACTATCAAGAGTTATAATAGCAGATCCTATATTTGTCTGTTGTTAATACTATTAGCTAGTTACATTAAAACATTTCTCAGAACTTGTTTGGAAAAAGGTCAGAGATACAATTCTAGCCCCCACGCCCCGCCATATAATAATATTTATATAGTTGTTTTTAAATATAATAATAATAATAATAATAATAATAATAATAATTCTGCATTTAGTAATTAACAGTTTTTAATTGTTGTATGCTGCTGAGTGTCACTTGTTTTGTGAGATGGGTGGCTATATAAATTTGACAAATGAATAAATAAACAAAAATACCAAGCTTGTCCATTAATCTATTAAGTATTAAAATATTTTTACATCATATTTCTTTAGTTTTGTGTAAGTATTAATTAGTTCCAAGAACTAGATGGCCATGGTTGATTATGTGCCATTAAGTCAGTGTTGACTGTTAGTGACCACATAGATAGATTTTTTTCAGAATAACCTGGTCCTTCAGGTCCTTCAATGGTGAACCCATTACCACTGTAATTGAGTCCATCCACCTTGCTGCTGGTTTCCTCTTCTCCTCTTTCCTTCTACCTTTCCCAGTATTAGAGAGCTAGGTTTTTGTATATTGTATCCCAAGTATGATAATTTGAGCCTGGAAATTTCTGCCTTAAATGAGAACTCTGGGTTGATTTGTTCAATGATCTATTTGTTTGTTTTCTTGGCTCTCCATGGTATTCTCAGGAGTCTTCTCCAACACCAAAGTTCAAACGTGTCAATACTATATCTATCCTGCTTCTTCCAAGTCCAACTTTTACTTTCATAGACTATCACAGGGAAGGAGGAAGAAGTATAGCAAAATCAGACTTGCAAGATTGATGTCAGCACCACTAGGCAGACCAAAGCAGACCAGGAAATCAACTCACAGGAAGGCTAAAACTATCTTTTTATTAAGATCAGCTATAATAACAGAACCTTGCAAGTCTGATTGTGTTGCACCTCCTCCTCCATCTTCTAGTTCAGCGAATTAGGGAAGTATCTGCCTAAGCCACTTCCAAATGTTATCTCATATTTCTGGACTTAAAAAAACACTTCAACCCATTTTGCCTAGGTTAGGGTTCCTGCATATTTCTGTCAAGGTCATTTGCCGTAGTATCCACAGTGACCAACAGAAATGGGGTCTTGGGTCACATCTCTCCCCTCCTATCAACACCAGTTGGAACTGGCCCTGGAGGAAGGTGAAGAACCACTGTAACACTATGCCCTCTACTCCCAACCCACTGAGCTTTAAAAAAAAAGAAGAATAAATAGTTTAGTAGGTGAACTGTTCAGTATGGACCACAAATAGTTGTAGGTTTTGTAGTACATTGGTTCCAGTAGAGCCACTTTTTGACAAGGTTGCTATGCACCCTCATCTTCTTAGTTATCAGTAGGGCATGGAGCAAGAACTTGCTGTCTCCTGGGCTATAACACCTGTAAACTAAGTTCTCTCCACTGACATGTAAGGGTGCTGGGAGAGAAACTCCTGCCTCTGTTTAATGCTGTTTCAGATTCACCCCCATCTTAGCTTGCTGCCTTGTAGGAGATGATGATTCCTTTATCATGCCACTGTTTGCTGTTTCTGTTGATGCTATTAGACATGATTAACTTCTTTTCCATCTACTCTGTATGAGAAGGGAAGGAATTAATCTGGAACAGACACTGAGAAAAATAATAGGTCAGTACCACCCTAAGTGGTGTTACACATCCTGTTTTAGACTGAGCAATCATACATAGCAAGTTGCAACTGGCTTAGTGATGGGATTGTAATTGAAACAACTAAGAAGACAGGTAGAACACTTAGCAGAGCAGTTGGATACAAGCTCCAGGAGAAAAAACGGGGAAAGTATGATCTTGTCTGGTACAGGACAGTGCCAATGTGGGCTGAAGCCAAGAGTTCAGTGATCCAGAGTGAGAACTACAGAGAGTCCAGTTCAGAGTCTTAGCTGAAAGAGACAAAAGGCAAAGTGATCAGCTAGCAGTGTACAGGTCTGGGAAAATAAGCGAGGCAGTGGCAGAGAAACAAGAGTGGTCTGTGTCAGTCTAAGATTCAAACACTAGACAGTACTACAAGCTGGTTTGAGTCATGAAGCCTAGAATCCAAGAGCAGAGCAAGTACATATGTTTGACACTGGACAGTTTTTTTCAGCAGACAGTAAGGTCCTGGTGGCTGCTCCTAGGTATCCCCAGCTGCAGGTGTGGCTTAATTAGGGGCATTGTCCTCCTTGCTTCCTTAGTAGCTCAGCAGAATGCCTTTGTTCTGTCCTTCAATGTTGCCAGTGTATCCTGAGGCTAGGCACTCTACCAGGACCTGCCCCTCATTATCTGAATCTACCCTTACCTGCTCCTGTTTATTGTCTCCCTATTCTGCTTGAGGAGATTGATTACCTGCCATTTCCAAGGCTGATATCCTTCAAGCTTCTGACTCAGAAGAGTCAGCATAGATCATACCACCACTGCTGTTGATTAGCCATTCCATGCTACTGAGGCAGGTAGGAAAGACAGAAAAGGCCTACCATGGCTGGTAGCTTGTTGTTGTGGCATAACTCAGTTGGTATGATCATTCCTGATGGGTACATATCCCACCCCCAATGTCCTTTTCAGCCACTAAGAGAGAAAATAGCAGAAGTAAAGAAAAGGGAAAGAGGGATCTTTGGAGTTCCAGTTGGATTCAACTGCTCTGCTTCCTGTAAGGGAAGGTTTGGGAGGTAGAATGGCTCTTCCCCTGGAAAGATAATTTAGTTTTAGTTTCCCTTGGAAATATAATTTAGTTTTAGGCTCTGCCTAAACTTAACTTCATTAAGAAGGGGTCCTCAGGAGAATAACAAAGAAAAACATTTCAGATAAATGTTAGTTTAATGCATTATATCAATATTCCTGGGAACTAGTGATAGAGAGAAGACCACAGCTGGTCATGAAAAAATGTTTTCTTAATAAATTAAACTAAAAGAATATTGTAAGCCATGTGTGTTATAAATAGGAGGCAGGAGAGAATTGGAAAGGGACAAAAGGCAGTTGTACTAGCATAACTAATTGATTGTAACTATTGTCACCTTTTTGCAAGTTTTTTTAAAAAAATAATTCTAAAATTTACCAAATAGATCAACATTTTCAATTGAAAATATCCACTATACTTATTGTGGCTTTGGCTGAATCTCAGATATCATATGAAGCTCTGAAATGGATAAAAAATTGTGGCTGCAGCCCACTTTGCTTCAGATCATTTTGGGAAAAATCTACTTTTCTTAAGAGAAGGTTTGAATCTGAAATTCACTGTGCTTCAGTATTTGGGCTTCATTTGAATGAGATAGAACATCCAGTTGCAATATTCACCACATACTGGCTTATTGTTAATGTAACATGCCATTTACCAAAATCTGATGAAAATTAACATTTATATATGAATGTTACATTCAGACAGAATGACTGTCTGAAAATTGTGTTTGGTATTTTGCTATACGTGAATCCCTTTTTCAGGGTTATTAAAAAAAAACTTGAGCTTTTGGATTTTCAAAGAAATTATAATGGCCACATATTAATGATATTTGTTGGATTTCAGATATTCACTGTTTATATATGTGTGTGTGTGTGTGTGTGTGTGTGTGTAACAGTCACTATACTGCACACTACAGGGATTACAGTTTTTGAATATAATTAAGACATATTACTATTGAGTGATATGCTTTGTAACTACTTTCACTCTAAGTAATGCAGCAATTTCTTAAGGTGCTAAATATGCAACAACTATATCAGTGAGGGTACTGAAGAATTTTTTTAAAAATGCCTTTGCATAGTATTACTGAAATTGCAGTATAGATATGGAATAGAATGACTCATAGTGTTTGTACTAGGCTTCCTCCCAACTTTCAATGTTAAAAGCAGAAAAGAAGGCATGTATCTTTCAAGTTGTGCAATTTTCATTTCAAATATGGGGCATGCCTTTGAAATGCAGGTTGTTCATGTGTGTGCTTTTTTAAAAAGAAGGCAGAAGGAGCATGTTGGGGAAGAAATAAAATAATTTTAAATACTTAGTCATCAACATCAGAAGCAACAGATGATTTAATTGCATCAAATTTATGACTATATTTCATCTGCTGTAATTGATGTATATCGTTCCCCTGGAAACAAGATCATGTAATGGCTATGTAATTTTTAAAACTCACCTTAATGCCTCATACTTCTAGTCTGTGTGAGTGTGTGTGTTTCTTTGTGTGTATAGAAAAAGTAAAATCTGAATTGAGAACAATTCCTGGTGATGTCATCTCATATCCATGTAGCTGTCTTGGCAACTCTGTAAAGGAAGGTTTATGAGCTTCCTAGTCTAGCCTACAGCCTTGGGATTCCCTTGGATTCCCTCACATCCCAGTACTATCCAGGCCCAGTTCTGCTTAGCCTTGAAGCCCAGAAAAGGTCAGGCAGGTGCTTCCCTTCCTGAGACTTGTAAGCACCTAAAAATGGATCACTTCATATGTAATTTACAAGCATATAATGAAAGTAGAAATGATATTATATGATGATAGCCTAGCAAATAATATTGTGCTTCAACATGTTTTGTAATTTGCATGTTTTTGCTGTCTTTTCATAGATGACAAGTAAAATGCCAGTAAAAATAAAATTATGAATAACTGATCCTGTCAGGGTTTGCTGTTTCTCCTTTTTATAAAATTATATTTACTAACATCATTTTCCACATCACCTTATAATTTTTTTAGAAGTATACTTTTTTTTTTTAATCTGCGGCCAGTCATTACTGAACTGCATTCAAGCATATAGGAAACTGGATTTTAAATGTATTCCTTTCAAATCAGGTTAGAAGTAGGAATGGAGTAAGTTCACAATGTAACCTGAACATTCACATTGTTACAGCTCCTGCACTTTGTGTCTCTCTGTGTGTTTGCATCTGTGTCTTCAACTAAGTCTTGAGTCTTGGTGACAAATTTTTAAGTCATGATATATGTGAGACAGTGAAACTAGGACAAAGAAAGTGAAGGTAGAACAAAGAAGGTAGCTTTTCACTTTTATAAGTGATTAAAACATAATAAAATAATGAAAGAAAATAGAATCCAGAGGAAGGCCTTCAGAAAGAATGTGCATGGGCAATGTATTGTATTAATTCCAGTAATTCAAAATACAATTTGGAACAAAGATCTTTTTCAGGTCATTCAATCACTTCAAGCTTATCAGAATAATGTCAGCAAGGTTTTCATTTTTTCCTTCTTGAGAACGTAATATATATAAAGTATATAATACAATATGGTCACTCATAGCACTACATATAAAAATATATGTACATAAGTAGTTTGCACACTACAGAATTAATTGAAAAAAGAATATCAATAAACTGATGCTATGATCTTTTATTCCAAAGTAAATAATTCATCCACAATGATGTTTCTTCTTTTAGAATATGGAACAACTTCTTCTTCTTCTTCTTCTTCTTCTTCTTCTTCTTCTTCTTCTTCTTCTTCTTCTTCTTCTTCTTCTTCTTCTTCTTCTTCTTCTTCTTCTTCTTCTTCTCTCCTCAGTAACAAAGACATCTGTTTATCCTCTCTTAGTCATTAAATTCAAAATAAATGGCTGCTTTAAAATGATAAAACTCAGCTTTACTGAATTGGCTAACTGCTAATTGTTATTAAGTCATCTGAGTCACCCACTGGGGGAGATGGGCAGCATACAAATTTAATAAATAAATAAATAAAATCTTACAGGGATAATGAGGCTGAACAGTTGACACAACTACTGATGGTCATGCTTATGCTTATAGTTGCCTATGCAACTTACTGGCCATATTTCGTACATCACAACTGATTTATAGTGCATGTAGAACAGTAATGGTTTCTGCTTCAGATTTATTTCAGATATTTTCACAGATTGCTTGACAATGAATACTCTATGCAAATTCCATGTTACTACTGAAAAAAAATGACAGTCAAAAATGAAATAGCATATCCTTCTCTTATCAATGCATGTCCTTTGCAAATTTGTGAATGACTTAGGCATACCATACTCAATTTATAATGATAATGGATGAAGAAGCCAACCAAGTATGTCATTGCTGAAATTGGGTGAATGAGCTTGTATGGATTCTCAGTGCTGATTCTCTCTCTATGGCTTTTAAAACCATCAACTGTGGTTTAGACCTAGACCTCATTAATGGTTCCATTCTTATTTGCAGAGAGAAGCTGAAAGAGTAATGTTGGATGGTAGTAACTCTGGACCTTGGGTTGCCACATGTCATTATTGTCCTCTACTGCTATTACACTGCTATATATGAAGGCACTGGCAATCATCTGGACTTTAGGGTTTTGTTTGTTTGTTTGTTTATATACCACATAATTCCAAAAGGCTCTGAGTGGCTTACAATAATACAAAGCTAAAATATAAAGAATTAAAAGGGGGGAAAAAAAACTAACCAGTCCCCTAAATCAGCAGCTTGAATTGCATGCAAAATATACTTGCAAGGAGTGCAACTCTCTAGTGATGTTACTTGGACAAACCAGGAGGTGCCTTTAACTAATCAAGCTGCTGCATTCTGGATCAGGTAGGTGGTTTTTGAGGGCAGCCCCATGTACAGTGAGTTGCACAACCACAAGGGCTCCTGATCCAGGGATAAAGATAACCAGCACACAGAAGTTCTGCAAAGAATCTCCCAGTTACAAGTGCTACCTGTTCCTCAGTAAGTGATGAGTCTAGAGGACAGGGTTGAGATGTAAAACAATACCAGCGGGTGACCTTTTCCAGTGGCTTTGTATACATGTTGAATAGGAGGGGCAAGAAAGTACAGTCTTGCAGCACCATGAAAGGTAGAGCCTTAGGACTCAATGCCTTTCCACCTACCTCCATCCACTGGAACTCCAGAAGAAGGAGGAGAACCACTGCAATACAGAACCCTCTCTATTATCAACATCCAGTATCAGTCCAGAGGAATATTATAGATTCATAGAATCATAGGGTTGAAAGGGACCTTAGAGATCTAGTCCAACCCCCTGCCCAACGTAGAAGTCCTCATACTATCTCAGACAAATGATTGCCCAATCTGCCATGATTGATGCTATCAAAGGGAGCTGAGAAATGAAGTAGGACCAAGTAAGGCCATGTTTCCCTCATCAGGTCATCCACAGGAGCAGTCAGCATTGGTCTATATCCTGGCCTGAATCCAGACTGAAATGGTTCCAGATAATCTGCCTCCTCCAGGGCCTGTCATAGATGCAGATTCATTGCCTACATGCCTTTTCCAATAAGGGGAAGTTGGAAATAGGTCTGTGATTAAACACATCAGGATCAAGTGATGGCTTCTTGGGGAAAGTGCACTTCATTGCCTCTTTTAAGACCAACCCCCTCTTTCAGATATGCATTAATCCTTGCTCAGACCCTATAATTTCCTGGAGGTTTTCACCAACCAGGAAGGAGAGAGTCTGATCTCACAGGGAGCAGAGGTGATGTCATGAAGGAGCTATTCACTTCTTTAGGACAAACAGACTCAAAATGTTTGCAGATGAAGAAGAAGAGACATACTGGACCTGCTCAGCATTTTTACCTTTATTTAGACATGTTTACTATATTTAGTATGTATCCTGAATTCTAATGCAAAATGGAGAGATGGATAAAATGAGAGATTTAGATAAACGGAGGCTCTGAGGATTGAACAGAGTACAAAGAAAATTGGGAAAAGAAACTAGGAGGGAAGGTACTGTTGATATAAGCAAGGGTTATACAATTGGGATCTGAACACATTTGCAGTAACCCATTCCATGACAGGGAAATTAACCAGTTTGCAGTATCTTGGAAATCAGTGAGAAATAAAGTAGGAAGATTTTGACAAAACTGATCAGTGACAAAGGAGATCATATGTTGTAAGGAAGAATAAATTTAAATTTAAATTTCAAACTTCAATAATTCTTTAGATCAGATCTAACTTATACCAGTGAAAACCAGTATACCAACCAACTCCTGCTCCTTTCCATTTGCCCAACTTTTATCAGCATAGTGATGTTGTGGCCATCAGCATACCTCTCATAATTTCTTGAAACAGACTTGTTTGTTTGTCTGTTTGTTTAAGACTGAGCAACCACAGTGTCTTCTTAATTCAGAAACCAGAGGATACTGAGTAGGATACATAGTTCTTCAATCTTGCAAAGTGGGGTTTTTGCCTCTTTCTAATTATGCTCATGCAGGTTACATCCAAATATAAATATATTTTATAAAGAGCATAATGAACTGGGGAAAAAGAAGTCAAGGGAATGATCCATAAGTCAAAAAGAAATATTAGTAGCCTACAACAAACCAATCTCCCTCCATTAATTTTGCTCTGTGTTTAGAATAAGAACTTCAGAATAAGAACTCTTTAAGAAGCTGCAAATGTTTGACTTTTTCTTGCCTGCTAAAGTTTTCCCTAAGTTCAGTTAGCCCACACATACATTTAAAGATAGATAGATAGATAGATAGATAGATAGATAGATAGATAGATAGATAGATAGACAGACAGACAGATAATTTCACACAGAAATATAGTGGTTTGACACTGCATTCTTCCAGGATGTTTTTTGACTTTCCAGTATAGCCTTTAGCCATACTGTTTCCTGATGATTTTCTGTCCAGGTATTAACCAAGTCTAGGTATTATTAAAAAAAATGCTTAATTAATCAGGAAAAACAGATTCTTCAAAAAAAAAAAAAAGTTTTTTTAGAGATATGCCAATATGCCAATGCTTCTTTGATTGTATAATTCCCCAAAATCTAAGAAAGTTAAATTGCTCTTATAAATTTACCTTGTTTTTCACATTTTTTTTTTTATCCACACTCAATTGTGACTGATTCTGCGGTGACTGTCTGGATGAGTCCCTGCAGTTTTCAAGGCAAGGTGTTTCAGAAGTGGTTTGCCAGTGCCTCCTTCCTAGAGCAGAGACCAGCTGGCGAGCACAGGAGGCGGGGTTTCCATTGCTTCACACCTTTTTCGGGGGTACGTGGCTTCTGCGTTACCAGGGTGAGAGTACTCATTTATCTACTCGCGGATGCTTTTGAGCTGCTGGGTTGACAGAAGCTGGGGAGGAGACAGGAGCTCACTCTGCTGCATGAAGCTGGGCTCGAACCACTGAAGCGTCGACCATTTCTGGCTGACAACTTTCAGCATCATTAAGCCGCTGTGCCACCGCTCCCCGTTTTTCACATTTATATACTGCATATTATGGATTGGATTAGAATAATGTACTGCACATTGCTTTGCGGTGCAAACATATTAATGAAAATATGGCCCCTGATGATTTTGACAGGCCTGGAAAATTCTGTGGGAAAAAGCTGAGACCATTTCTCCAACTCCATGATTTGTGTCTCCATTTCACATAACAATTGGAAGAAAATAAATTAAAATAATTATATTTAAATCCTGTTGTTTCTATAAAATACTTATGTTATCTATCCTCAAACCTATCATTAGTCTGTCTTTTATCTGCTTCCCTATATCTATTTAACATTATGCTAATAGTATAATAAAACATTTCTTACTAATAACTTATAGCATTCACTATATTTACTAGTTTAAGAAAGAATGTGAACTCTTTTCATCTACTGTAGGAAATAGGATGTTTGACAACATGCATTTGTCTGCAAAATGCAATGCAATATCTGATGAATTATGTTTTCTCAATAAAATAAATAGCCAAGAAAAATGTATTGCTTACTGAAAATCCATTTAGCTCTGAAAGTGAAATAAACTCTCTCAGAAGCTCTATTTTGTTCTTCATAGTATTTTGGATTTGCCTTCTGTCAAAATCTCCTGGTAAAATATATCAATATATTTTATCACAGACTGCAGGCAAGCCTTATTTTATTGGGAAAAAAAAGTTTTAATTGAAGGATGAGTCAAATGTGAGGAAACTCCAAATTTTATATGCCTTTCATTAAAGTGCCAGATCACAATTGTATGTCAAGTCAAACTTTATTTCAGTCAAAGACCAGTATAGAACAAAGCAATTAACAACCTCTTTGAAAGTAAGAGGTGGACCAAATATAAGATACAAGCAAAAAGAATAATACATAGTGTTATATCACTATTGTTAGCACTGTCTCTAGGACAACCCCCCCCCCAGAATATTATATATCTAAAACTAAGACATAAAGCTAAAATACTAAGGTAGAACTAGGTTAAAATAAAATAGAATAAAAGACATCTATCTATATATACTTACTTAGCATTATTCAAAAGTTAGACACAGCTATACAATATTGAGGGAAAGAGATTACGATTATTGTATGGTGAAAAAAGGCTTTATATCTTTGTCATTATGAAAATGGCTATGTACTTCTTAAAAAATGATCCTAACACCTTCAGGAAGGTTACACCTGATTGGAGGTTTCCCTCCATTAGTCTCTGTCAGTGGAGACCATCTGTTGCTGCAACAAAGATATACAGGACTTAGAAAAGTCTGAGAGATTTTGTGGACCAGGAAATTGAAAAAAAAAAAACCCATACAAATAAACATTCAAATCATTTTTTTTCCCCAAAACAGAACAACATATGAATTTGAATTGTAGCCCACTTTTCTGTTAAAACTCTGTTTTCATATTTACTTTGAGTATAATCTCTCTGAAATCAGAGCATAGCCCCATGTTTACATAGTGTATACCAAAAAAGTAATTTGTACTTTTAAACACTATCATTTCAAGCACTATCCCCAACATTACCTGAAGTCTTGAAAATTCTTCTTTCATAGTATTTTGCATGGTCTGTTACCTCCATCATTTACTATAGAGTTATTGGTGCCTAATGTAACCTTCTTTTCAGTAAACGAGTGTCTAAGTGTGGAACTGTCAGGAATAACCACAGAAATTGAGCCTCTCTATTCTGTCATATAAAGGCTAATTTATGAAAGGGACTTTGGTAATCTTTGTACTGAATCCTGCCCATATAATTGGTATAAATTATAAATGTATTTCAGGTTATCTAATAAGCATTACTCATATTCATTAGAATAGTTTGGATGCCGGACTAGGATCAAGAAGACCCAGGTTCAAGTTCATCCTCAGCCATTAAGCTTCCTATGTGACTTTGGGGTAATCCATACTTTTTCAGTCCAATCTACCTCACCAGGTTGTTGTTTGGGGGGAAAAATGGAGAAAAGAGTACTATGAACACTGCCTTATACTTCTGAGTGAAAGGTGTGATAAGTCTAACCAACAAACCCTGCTGAGATGGTATTTCAGTGTGGTGGTAGCTTCCAGAAATTTGATTCCATCAAATTGTTAGCATGGTGACCAGCATTAAAACTATGGAAAGAAGATGGAAAAAGAAAGAGGGAGATATTTTCCTGAGAAGCAACTATTTCTCTCATAATTTTAGAACCCCAAATTAAGCTTGGAAGCAGTAATCAAAATGCTCCTTCCAACTTTGCTGTCTTCATACTACACAACAGATTTCGGAGGGCTATTCACTTTAGCTCCAGATTCCCCTGGTGAGGGGCAATACCATGAGTATCTTACATGGAAAATAATTCCATGAGTTAAATTCACAATGAAGCATCAATTAATACAACCATCACATCAATATACAACTAACTGAAAGTGAGGAATTTGGAAAGACAGGAATATTCGTCAAGTTTTTGTTAAACGCAACAAAAGAGTGTTCATCATTTTGCAAAGAATCTCAGTTAAGACCATATGCTACCCTTTCCTAAAATTATTGTGGGCAGCTCCATATGTAAACTAAGTTTGTTGCTTTAACATAATGAATCCTGTTTTTCCTGATTAATACCCCTTCATTTCTTTTGGTTTCCTAGGAATCCTAACCTTTTCTCAGTGTGCCTGGGAAAATTATGGTGTTTAATTATGGTGTTTAATTTCATTCCTGGGCAAAAAGAAAAGACTTATTTTCTTTTTATATTTCTAGTATGAATTAATGTTAGGGGGGGGGGGAACTGGTAGTCATTTTGCCAGGAATGTGGTAGTCAGGGACTAGTCCTCAGTGAACAAGTAAGTATGCATTCAAAAATAGTATTTCAATCACTCCACAAAGGATGACATTCTCCAAAAATACCAACGGGGTTAACTTTCTGTCAGACAAATAAGAAGTTTAACATCTATTAAATGCAGACCCTGCAGTACTTATAAAGCCTATATCCCATTTATCAAGAACCAATGAATAAATCTCTCCCTCGACCAGACTGCTAATCTTTCTGATTCCATCAATTCACCCAACAGCCAGCAGAACCCTTTCACCTTCCCCCAGTGCCAAGAAAAAGGAATTTAACCTGTTAATGATATTTTCCCACTACAGCTGCTATATATTACTGTTTCACATATTCTATAGATAACATTATTCAAATCATATTAAGTAAAAATTCACAATGTCAACATTACTTATTCATTCATTCATTCATTCATTCATTCATTCATTCATTCATTCAACTTGAATGAATTTGAACTTTGATGTAAGCTATAAAATCATTAGGCATTTTTGCTACCTGGCTACAATATAGGTAAGCTCTATAGCAGTTTTTGTACCTTTCATTGTGTCAGCTCTTGTGCAAAGTCTGGCATGTTCAAAAAAATATTATTGGATTTAGTTTTATTATTCTTATGTAGTAGTGGGCAGTAAGTGTTAAGCAGCTGTTCTGCATGTACAACTCTTCTGCTTCTAAGAAGACTTATTTGGATCCAACTAAATCATGCTTTGACTTCATTTTTTCCCCTTAATTTTATGGCTAAGAGTCTACATAAAGGAGGCTACATTAGATAGGAAAGTCTTACAGATCATGCTTTGAAAAAAGTGGATCTCCATTTATTAATAGTCCAACTTTCTTTACAGCAGATTTTTGCCCCTAAATAGAACTAAGAAATTATTAATCATGCATGCTTATGGTGAAAGCAATTCCCCATTTGCACATGTAGATGTGAATTTAATTTGGTTTGATACTGAATCACATACATTTATTCAGTTTTACATTTAATTTTCTCTCTCATGCACACATACCCACTAACGTATATGCACCAGGAAGATACAGTACATTCGTTTTATTTCCAAATATCACGAGAGATTCCATTTATTTATTTATTTATTTATTTATTTATTTATTTATTTATTTATTTATTTATGCTCTAGTTTATACACATAAATAAGTATAATGAAATCTAAAGGACTATAGATGCTGGGGGGGGGGGGGGAATGTTGCTTGATATTTTAAACCAGAAAATGGTTTCCATTGACTTGTTACAGAAACATTCCTTTTACACATTTTAAAGACCTTCACAACTAAAAGAAATATAGAATAAAATATGCAAATATAGATTTCTTTTTTAAAAAATTAAACACTGAAGGATAGTTAGGGTGTGAACAAAAGGGAATAAGTGAAGAAAAGGAGTCTGCTTGTGATGAACTGTAAATGCTGTTTATATTCAGTTTATCAACTTTAAATAGGTTTCATACAAAGCCCATTGTTTCTACAAACAGGGTTTTGAGATAAGAAATACGGAACTACTTTTAAGTCAGTAATTTTGTATCCTTTTACTAGGTGATTATGCATTATCATTTGGATGAGAAATGTGGCACACTCCATTTGTTTTCATGCAATGGAAGTGCCATTTATAAAACCATTAAACATAACCTTGAAATTAACATGATGAACCTACAAGGAATAATTTGACAGATAAAAAAGAAATGGACTTATGCAAGTGGAGGACTTCTTCATCTACAAACTTCAAAATGCCTGCTAATGAATAATTACTTTAACGAGACTGTGAGATTGCATTAACTCATATTAATGTGGCTTAATTGCTGGATGCCAATGACAAAATGTTCATCTTCCTATTAGATAGATACACTAAGTAGTGATGTGGTAAGCAAGTTCCCAGTTTTCATCTACACATTAGTATAGTTTTAAGCTTCCAAACTGAATTCAGAGAAAGGATCCAAATATATAATTAATGATTATTTGAGATTTATGATTACTCAGTGGGCTCTTTATTTAATTCATAACACTACAGGTATTTTAATTGTTCTTCAAAATGAATCAACAGCTTGTGAACCTAGTTACCATTTGTTCTTCAGAGGAGGTTTAAAAGAACATGTTACAATGATCCACCTGAGATATATCTAAGTCAGACGTGATGATTCAAGGCAAGAGCACAACTGATCCACTGGTCCTGGTATGAGGTCAGGATTTCCACAGCATCTCCCATTCAGCCTGGGGTACAGATCTGAGTATCACCATAATGATGATAGCTCACTCTGAGCTGAAGGATGAGCTCTCCCAGTGACATCATGTAGATGTTAAACAGAATGGGACAGAATACAAACCTTGGGCAATGCCATATTGGAGTGATTGTGGACTCCACCTCCTCCACTCCCTCCAACTCTGGCAGGAAGAAGTACTGAAGAATGATGCTTCCCATTCCCAGTCTTGGTAGGCAATCCAGAAGAAGGCTGTGGTCTGCATCACTGAGAGCAACCAATGCAGTTTATGTTCTGTACCCCAGCCTGAATCTGTGATAGACTGTGAGAAGAAAACTTTCAAAGAGACTCTGCCTTAATTAATAATTCAGCCATCTGGCCCCAGGTCTATTACAGAACTTAGAAGAAGGGACCTGCACTAATGTGTGGGTCCCCTTTCTCCTCTGATGGCCTACCTAGCATCCCCTGCCATACTTCATCCTATTCATTACAGACTCAATTTGGGCTTCTATCATAGTGACCCCAGAAATAACTTACGCCTCCCCATTAATATTTTTATCATGTTCACACTCTTGGTACATTCTTCTGGTATTAACCAATATGTATTGTCACTTTTGCAGTCCAGCTGGTTAGTGTATAATTAAATTCACTCTATCTCCCTTCCATAATCTATCCAAATCCATATAACCTATCAACTTTTCCAAAGTATTCTCAGAAACCTTAGATTAGAGAGGACCCACCAACGCTACCATATCTTTCTACCCTAACCCCTTTCTATCCTCTCACTTTGTTGAGGGAGTTCCTATAAGAACTCTCCAACTCTTACCTCAAGTGCATGGAATAATAACACCCAAATAAATCAAACCCAGGCCTCAATCTTTCCCCCCCCTTTCCTGGAGACTTTCTCCATCTATGGCCCAATTAACTTGATTCAAACAGATACCGCATACCAAGAGTGTTAATCTGTATGGTTATGGTAAAGAAAAAAAAAATTAGGAAAGCCGGTTTAAAATATACTGCAACAAGCTTTTGAAGATCATGAGTTAATTTGGTTTTCAAAGAAAATTCTTGGATTATGCAATTTATTCAAAATCAGGTGTCATTAAAATCACTTCAGGTAAGGGGATAAAATTGAACTGGCCAACCAATGCAATTCAAATGATTCTTAGTTTATATGGAAGTTGCATCAAGCTTTGCTGATCCTCAGAGTCACATAATCTCCTTCATAGAGAAATGAAGGCTTTTACTTACAAACTTAACCTAATACCAATTACTTTTCCCATCTAACTTTGGGAGCTGTAACTTGTTTCAATTACATTGATTGATTGATTGATTTTTACAAATTCCTACATGAAATGTCTTGAACACTTTAGACTAACATTGTGCATCTCTCTGAGTCTACCATGCAGTTTTTGAGAATAGAAATATTCTAAAATAGGCAGTTAAATATTTTATTGTT
The DNA here is from genome assembly GCF_059951505.1 of Python bivittatus. Classification (NCBI taxonomy): domain Eukaryota; kingdom Metazoa; phylum Chordata; class Lepidosauria; order Squamata; family Pythonidae; genus Python; species Python bivittatus. The sequence goes on from NW_028277035.1 coordinate 18,057,338, forward strand.
GTTGTTCAGTCATTAAGTCGTGTCCGACTCTTCGTGACCCCATGAACCATATTGCGCCAGGCCTTCCTGTCCTTCACTGCCTCCCTGAGTTTGCTCAGTTTCATGGTCATTGCTTCAGTGATGCTATCTAACCATCTCATCCTCTGCCGTCCTCTTCTCCTTTTGCCTTCAATCTTTCCCAGCATCAGGGTCTTTTCCAAAGAGTCCTTTCTTCACATTAGGTGACCAAAGTATCTGAGCTTGAGCTTCATTATCAATCCTTCCAATGAGCAATCAGGGTTGATTTCCTTTAAGATTGATTGGTTTGACCTCCTAGCAGTCCAGGGGACTCTTAAGAGTCTTCTCCAGCACCACAGTTCAAAGGCATCAATTCTTCGGCACTCAGCCTTCTTTATGGTCCAGCTCTCACAGCCATACATTACTACTGGAAAAACCATAGCTTTGATTATGCGGATCTTTGTTGGCAAGGTGACGTCTCTGCTTTTTAATATGCTATCTAGGTTTGCCATAGCTTTCCTCCCAAGGAGCAAGCGTCTTTTAATATTCATGGCTGTAGTCTCCATCTGCGGTGATCTTGGAGCCCAAATAAATGAAGTCTGTTACTGTTTCCATTTCTACCCCTTCTATTTGCCAGGAATTGATGGGTCCAGATGCCATGAACTTAGTTTTTTTAATGTTGAGTTTCAAGCCAGCTTTCCTCTCTTACCCTCATCAAAAGGCTCTTTAGTTCTTCTTCACTTTCTGCCATTAGGGTGGTATCGTCTGCATATCTGAGGTTGTTGATGTTTCTCCCTGCAATCTTAATTCCGGCTTGCAATTCTTCCAGTCTGGCATTCCTCATGATGTACTCTGCATATAGGTTAAATAAGCAGGGTGACACTATACAGCCTTGTCGTACTCCTTTCCCTATTTTGAACCAATCAGTTGTTCCATGACCGGTTCTAACTGTTGCTTCTTGGCCTGCATACAGATTTCTCAGGAGACAGGTAAGATGGTCTGGTACCCCCATCTCTTTAAGAATTTGCCACAGTTTGTTGTGATCCACACAATCAAAGGCTTTTGCATAGTCAATGAAGCAGAAGTAGATGTTTTTCCGGAACTCTCATGACTTCTCCATGATCCAGCGAATGTTGGCTATTTGATCTCTAGTTCCTCTGCCTCTTCGAAACCCAGCGTGTATATCCGGTAGTTCTCGGCTCACATACTGCTGAAGCCTAGCTTGTAGGATTTTGAGCATAACCTTGCTAGCATGTGAAATGAGTGCAATTGTGCGATAGTTTGAGCATTCTTTGGCATTGCCCTTCTTTGGAATTGGAATGTAAACTGGCCTTTTCCAATCCCGTGGCCACTGTTGCGTTTTCCAAACTTGCTGGCATATTGAGTGCAGCACTTTAACAGCGTCATCTTTTACTATTTTAAATAACTCAGCTGGAATACTGTCATCTCCACTAGCTTTGTTTTTAGTAATGCTTCCTAAGGCCCACTTGACTTCACTCTCTAGGATGTCTGGCTCAAGGTCAGTGACCACACCAGCATGGACATCAGGGACATTAAGATCTTTCTTGTATGGTTCTTCTGTGTATTCTTGCCACCTCTTCTTAATCTCTTCTGCTTCTGTTAGGTCCCTGCCTTTTTTGTCCTTTATCATGCCCATCTTTGCACTAAACGTTCCTTTGATATCTCCAATTTTCTTGTAGAGGTCTCTAGTCTTCCCTATTCTATTGTTTTCCTTGATTTCTTTACATTGTTCATTTAAGAAGGCCTCCTTATCTCTCCTTGCTATTCTCTGGAAATCTGCATTCAGTTGCTTATATCTTTCCCTCTCACCCTTGCTTTTCACATTCCTTCTTTCCACAGCTATTTGTAAAGCCTCATCAGACAGCCATTTTGCTTTCTTGCATTTCTTTTTCTTTGGGATGGTTTTAGTTGCTGCCTCCTGTACAATGTTACGGACCTCCGTCCATAGTTCTTCAGGGACTCTGTCTACCAAATCTAATCCTCTAAATCTATTCATCACCTTCACTGTGTACTCACAAGGAATATGATCTAAGTCATAACTGAGTGGTCTAGTGGTTTTCCTTATGTTCTTCAATTTAAGCCTAAATTTTGCAGTAAGAAGCTCATGATCTGAGCCACGGTCAGCTCCTGGTCTTGTTTTTGCTGTCTGTATAGAGCTTCTCCATCTTTGGCTGCAAAGTATGTAATCAATCTGGTTTCGGTATTGACCATCTGATGATGTCCATGTGTAGAGTCGTCTCTTGTGTTGTTGGAAAAGAGTGTTTGCTATGACTAGCTTGTTCTCTTGACAGAACTCTATTAGCCTTTGCCCTGCTTCATTTTGTACTCCAAGGCCAAACTTGCCTGTTATTCCGATTACTCCTTGACTTCCTACTTTAGCATTCCAATCCCCTATGATGAAAAGGACATCTTTTTTTGGTGCTAGTTCTAGAAGGTGTTGTAGGTCTTCATAGAACCGGTCAACTTCAGCTTCTTTGGCATCAGTGGTTGGGGCATAGACTTGGATTACTGTGATGTTGAATGGTTTGCCTTGGATACGCACTGAGATCATTCTGTCATTTTTGAGGTTGTACCCCATTACTGCCTTCCCCACTCTCTTATTGACTATGAGTGCAACTCCATTTCTTCTAAGGGTTTCTTGCCAACAGTAGTAGATATAATGGTCACCTGAATTAAATTCACCCATTCCCGTCCATTTTAATTCGCTGATTCCCAAGATGTCAATGTTCAATCTTGTCATCTCCTGTTTGACCACATCCAGGTTGCCTTGGTTCATAGATCTTACGTTCCAGGTACCAAGACAATATTGTTCTTTACAGCACCGGACCTTCTTTTCGCTTCCAGATACATCCACAGCTGAACGTCCTTTTGGCTTTGGCCCAGCCACTTCACTCTTTCTGGAGCTACTTGGAATTGCCCTCTGCTCTTCCCCAGTAGCATATTGGACACCTTCCGACCTGAGGGGCTCATCTTCCAGCGTCATATCTTTTAGCCTATTGACATTGTCCATGGGGTTTTCTTGGCAAGGATACTGGAGTGGGTTGCCATTTCCTTCTCCAGTGGACCACATTTTGTCAGAACTCTCTTTCATGACCTGTCCATCTTGGGTGGCCCTGCACAGTATAGCTCATGGCTTCACTGAGTTTTGCAAGCCCCTTCGCCACGACAAGGCAGTGATCCATGAAGGGGTAAATATTTTATATTGAGAGAATATATTGATTAAAATAGCTATTAAATATATTTTAAATATATTTCTGTAAAACATAAATATACAATTGCATAAGAACAGAACAAAAATATATTAAAACCAGATCTACTCATCCTTAATTAATGTCTTTATGTCTTTATTACTTTTAAAAGAACACCTTACTCCATAGCAATATATTACAAAGGTGGGTATTCTCCCCCCCCCCCCGATATTGAAGGCTAAATTGAGTTATATTCATAGAAGTGGTCAGGACAAGAAAAGTACAAAGGCCAGAGTTAATGTGATTAACTGAAACTAAATGAACACATAAAAATAAAATGTTATGCCCCCAGACCAGAAACATTAAGTATAGTACGGATAAAACCAAAACAATACTAGCACAGAAACACAGTAATTATATCAAAATCATAAGTAACTACAAATAAATTAATTCCATTAATATAAGAATATATGAAATATATTAAACATTACAGAAGCCCTTTGTTAGCTAATGTCTTTAGATTCTGATGTGTAAAATTTGGTGTTATGCATAGTACCTATCTAATAGTACAGAAACAGAAAACTTTATGACAACTTGGAAACTTTGTTTTAAAAAAATGAAATAAGTTTTCTGTACTTGTCTCTGTAATACTTGTAACAAAATCTGATGTGGCTAGCTGTTTCTACTAAGACCAATTTGATGTAGTGATTAAGGCACCAGAGTAGAAACTGGGAGACAATAAGTTTCTGCATTAGGCATGAAGTCAGCTGGGTGACTTTGGGCCAGTCACTCTCTCTTAACCCCAACAAGAAGGCAATGGCAAACCCATTTCTGAAAATGTTGCCAAGAAAACTGGACAAAAAAAATGCATGTGCACAGAAAAGCTTCCTACTGCACCCAATCTGCATGGACATAAGGAATCTTATTAAACTGGACCTCCTATAAGACAGAAAGCAATACATTGAAATAGACTCAGGAGAAAGCTCTGTGATGTCTAGACAATTTCAAAATAGTGATCTAGGAAGCTGGCCTTATATTAATTATCCTTTCTCAGTATAGATCCTTTTGCACTTGTATATCCATAACTCATTGTTTTAGACTCTGTCTAGCTTGATCACAGTACACTGATAACAAAAGTTCTGATGAAAGATCATGTGACAATAATTTGCCCAATTAAGTCTTTTTCCAGACCAACTTATATTTCTCATGGATTGTTAAAGGAGGCCGAGAGCATTGGGCAAAAACTTAGCTTTAACCAGAAATTAAAATCTCCAATCAGGCTTAATTCTCCATCCTAGTTAGCCCAGACTTCAGACACAAAGTTATATTTGGCATACATCTAGGAATCTGGAGCACTGCTCCCAGAAAAATGGTTTGAATTGATTCCAGGAAAATGTAGTTGAAAGTTCAGTCTATTTCAGCTCTTCAGAGGAATTGTGTTAAACACTTGGCTGCAAATAATTTGATGGCAGCAGAAATAAACTTGCATCTTTTAGAGTGAAAGAACCTTAAAATGAATGTGATGATATCCTTGTCAAGACCAATTATAGTTACTGTGAACATTGGGAGTGGGGTGTGTGTGTGTGGATGATTTTTAGTTGTAGCTCCAGAAAAGTTGCAACAAAGGCAAAATAACCAAATTGGACCAATGAGAAATGAATGTGACTAGAGAGAGAGAGAGATGCATAAATTATACATCATACAAAGAAACTGGGTAGGCATTTCCCCCTCTCCTTATATTAAACTATACATATTAAAACCCCAGACTATGCCAAACAGTAGGTACTGTATACTGTTCACAAAACAAATTGTAAAACAATACATTCTCCTAATATCTACCAAGTTAGACAGCTACAAAAGGCCTTTGACATTCATTAGTCATTAAGGTAATATATTATTTCTAATATCAGAGACAATATACTAATTCTCGGAACCAGTAGCAGCTGAGGTCTGTTGCCCTTTTTCCCACTTATGAATTTCCCATAAATGCTCATGGTGATCCTTATGCTGGGTTATGATCTGCTGTAATACAGTTCTTATGTTCTTATTTCAAAAATACTGAAAGTAAAAAGTAACTATATCTCTGTAGGCACAAATACAATTTCATTGAAAATAAAGCAAAATATAAAATCTGAAACTGTGCTTGCTATTTTTAATTTATTTTGGTTATCATGTTAGTGACCTTTCTTTAGAACAATAAAATATTTTACTCATAACAGTAAATTAAAACATTAACCCCAAATTGATTGTATCTCAGATATAATAATTTGATGGTTCCATAATGACAAAGTAGTTGTACTTGCTGAAAAGTATTAAAAAGTAATTTCTGAAAGCTCCTTGGACAATGCAAGAATCCTTTCAAGCTAAAGAAGTGATGTTAGTAACTATGTATTCTTTATAAATTCTAGCCTTTACATATTCTAGATAAAAATACAACATACTACATAGTATCTAAGGAAAGTATAAAATTAGGTGCATCAAATTACTAGATATATAGCCTGTGTGTGTGTGTGTGTTATTTAATAACATCTATAGGAAAATTATATCTCGATTTTAATATAGATTGTAGCTGAAAATGTAATCCATAGAAATTTACTGTATTTTACTGAACTCACCATAAAAAAGGTTGGGAAATTAGCTCTTGGTAATATAATCTTTAAATGTCAATCATGATAGTCAAGAATAATGATATAGACCCTTTCTAACACTGTCCATAGTCATCAGTAGATGAAAAATAAAACACTGTCTATAGAAACCTTGCCTACTGTGTGCATATGCAGTTGTTTGCACATGCACTACTGTTAGGAACCATTAGAGATAGCTATTACAAAGCTAAAGAGTGCCTCTTTGTAATTAAATTATATGTGTTCAGTTGCATCTTAAAGGTGAAATGTTTTTGGTGTGCTAATCTAGTATGTGAAGTTGTTAAATTTTCTTCATAAAACTCCATTTTTCATTTACCTTTCTGTTCTTGGTGGGCTCTTTATACAAAGGCAAGTTTCCTTTTCTCCTGATTTTTTTAGGAATACTTCATGTGACAGCTATATTTTATGCCATTGAAAACATTTTTTCTATTATTTCTGTTTAACTTGTGGAACTGATTTCCATCTTCCTTTGTAGTGAATAGCATTGTGCACAGAAGATGTAACTTCAAAATGATGTGGATATTTTCAATGTCATAATCATTCTTAGATCTTCAGAATCCTCATGTCAGCTAAAATATATTGAGGCTAGATACCCTGCTCACTAACAACAAGCAAAACATTTTCTATTTAAAAGTTTGTCAATAATTTCATATGTTTGTGGCCTTTAGTCCTTTCAGGTACATATAATCAGCAACTGAAGTAGTGGGAAGAAAGTTACATGATGACACAATACTCCACTTAATTTGCAATCCAGTCAACACCCATGGAACCATACAAACTATTCATTATTAAACTTGTAGTAGTAGGTATACTCAGATTTTGAAATAGTTACAATTATTAATGTGCTTGAAAAAAAAAGTTACCCTAATGAAAGAGCTGTATAAAGCTTGCAATATAGGTGCTTTACAATGCACGAGAGAATGTACAAAACACTTCTTTTCAAATTAATTAAGCAGCCATGTCTTGTTCCAAGCTTGCATGGTGGTTTTGGAAGCTGCTCCCAGTTGTGTCAGTGAAACAGAATCTGTCCTAAAATAAATTCAACTTTTTTTCCCCCTATGTTTTTGTTTTGTTTTAATAGCACAGTGGAATGACATGAAAACATGATGATGTAATCCTGTTGACTTTCTTAGATCTCTTGATGGTTTTTTACATAGGCAGTCACAACACTTTTGCAGATTGAATATACAGTTAGTTTCGGAAAGAGTCCGGCAACTGTGATGTGTATAAATAAATTTACTGCTCAGCCCTACTGCAATTGTGTTTAATTTTGAACTTACCGTAAAGAGGTTTAAAACATGTGGCAATATTTCAGTAAAAAGAGATTGGTGTTTAGTAGAAATTGATGCTTGTGCCACACATAACAACTATAAATACATTTATATTGTGTAATATAAACACTGCTAATTGTGCATCCTATGAACAGATAGGACATTTTAGGGAAATTTTTCAAATCTCTGAGGCTTATTTGAGTACCTATTATTGGCAATGACAAAACTTTATTCTTTAGCTGAACTTTGTTTTCTTCAGCCCAATGCTTGCCCCATCTCTGACTAATTCATATTCAAATATCTCTTCTTATCTTTATAAGGGAATCATTTAGTAACTGAATTATCCCAGGATATGATATGTGGGGGGTGATAATAAGCAATATTCTTGGACAGGGAGAAACTTGCTTACTTACGTACTTTAATCAGTAAAATAACTGAAAAGACATGCATCATGGATCTTCCACTTATGCACTGATGAAAAAGTAGCAGTCTCATGATAGGGCAATGAACAGTTTGAGATACTGAAAAATATGAAATAAGCTTTTTATCATCTTGTATTTATTTGCTTGGTCTAAGTGACTCCTGGCTCTGAAATGTGTTTAACTTTGAAAAATAAAGTTTCACTTAAGATTATAATGTTTAATTTCAGCATGTGCAACTTAAACAATTCATTATGACAATTAATCTTTTTCAGCAAAAGTGTGCATATGCTGTTATTGAATGACTGATATTATTCATTTATAAAATATCTATAATACAGAGGGTTCCTAATAATGTGTAATTTCAGTAGAGATGAGTATTGGTAGTTTGGAAGGTAAATAGCTAAACGTATATCCCCATTGCTGTAAAACCCTATGTAGAAAACCCTAGTCAATTTTATAGATACCTGAAGAAAAAACAATGTGATGTTGGGTTTCATCATTTTTTTAAAGGAAGAACTGCAGATTTAGATGAAAGTGAAATAAAACTATATTTCGGGTAGAATATAACTTTCCTCCACTGTTTTAATTATTAAGCTAATATGAGTTTTGAATATGGTGTCATTTTTTAAAAGATTTCTGCTTGGAAAAAAATAGCAATTTAAGGAAATGACTGAGTAAGCCTGCCATTTGTTTTGAGTTTCTTGTAATATAACCATGATCACAATCTGCTATATCATGCTGATAAAATGGCGCTTAAGCCTGGGCATCATTGTGAAATGATGAAGTATTATTGCAACCTCTTAAATGTTGGGCAGTTTGGTAATTTAGTGAACATTGAAAGAAATGTGTACCATTACCTCTTTGGTTGTACTTTCATTGAATAAATACAGCTTTCTACTTCTTTTGTTGTCCTTGTACGCAGAGATCAATTAGCATTTCTAAATAAATCACAAAAATACTTAGAATATATTTTTAAGCAAGCTGCTAACTCCAAAACATCATTTCTGCTTTTTACTCTGTCCCTTACAGAAAGATATAATTGTCCTATTAGATTTCAAGAAAATTGTAATATGGCATCCGGATGCTTATCAAAAACATTTTTTAAAAAAATTTAGTTTAGTCAGTAAGTAATGCTACATACAGCCAAAACAATACCCATACAAATCATTCTAGATTAAATAATATATTAAGCAGTCCAATGGTCATAAAAGTATGGATTATGTACTCATATTACACAAATAAGGTCTTCATAGAAGGATTTTAAAACAAGAAAACTCTCCTCACACTTTAATTAAACTATATATTTTTTGTGGGATGAAGGTTTGATACAACTTTATATACTGTAGTACCTGCAAAAAAAACAAAGCATCCTGAGCTATATTTTAACCTTACAAGTCTTGTTTGAACTGGACACCTTATCTGAATGAATGCATAATATAATTCCTAAACTTTGCGATAGACCTCATATCTGAACCATTATAGGATACTTGTATAATTTAGAATTTCCCAATCCTTTTAGAAAAGACAGCATATTCAGACAGTTGAAACATGGATATTTTTACAAATTGATGTCACTGGAAGAGGGCTTACTTAATGTTGGCTTGGGCAGTTCCAAAACATTTATTTATGGGAAAGCAAACTGATAAGGTGAGGTATAATCAGTTAAACACTAAATTAATTTTCAGCATGCAGCTTATTGCTCTGAAACCTTTTCTGAGAAGGCAAACTGTTGAAGGGCTGAAGCTGGTAACTTGCTCAAGAAACTAAGAATAAGAATGCCAGATTCTTGTAATTCATCCTATAAAGTGCTATATAATTTTCAGAGAAGACAACAGACATACACATGAAGTCAAGAATAAGAAAAAAATAACAAAAATAAAAACCTAACCTCATATTCTCCCATATTACATGAAAACCAAGCAGCTAGTACACACAGACAACACACACAGAACTAGGAAATCACACTCATTTTCCAGCAATGCATGCCGTCTCTAGATCCTCTATGATGCTCCCTAACAACCACAGCTTGCTTGCATGCATGCACACACACACACACACACATGCACACATACACACACACACACATATATATACATATATACATATATATATACATACATATATATATTCTGGTTGATGAACCGCATTCAAAACAGAGCTTGGGCTAAATTTAGGCACCACCTTTTTCTATGTATATATTTTTAAGGAATGCTGTCAGCTCTAGAGGTACAGTGGTACCTCAGGATACGAACTTAATCCGTTCCGTGACTCTGGACGTATCCCGAGTTGGTCGTAACCCAAAGCAAATTTCCCCATAGGGTTCAATGTAAATCCGGTTAATCCGTTCCGCCCTCCGAATTTGGTCGCAACCCGAGGCAATTTTCTCCATAAGGTTCAATGTAAATACAGTTAATCCGTTCCGCCCTCCGCCCAAATTTGGTCGCAACCCGAGGCAATTTCCCATAAGGTTCAATGTAAAGTACAATCTGTTCTGAAACATATGCATTTTATTTTTACACCACAAAAACATGAAAAACAGTGCAACTGGCACAGCATGAAGAGGGAAAATGCTCTGCATTTTCTCTGGAGCCATGCTAACACGCACACCAAAAACCTTCACAAAACACCGCAAAACAAACCACAAGCCTCACCGAACGTCTCCTTGCTACCGTGACCTCGCCCACAGGAAGCCACGACCGCATGGCAGCAGGGAAAAGGCCACGGATCTGGTTCGTAAGTCAAGGCGAGTTTGTAACCCTAGGTAATTTTTTCCTGCCGAAGCTGGTCGTAACCCGAAATGTTCGTTAGTAGAGGCGTTCGTATACCGAGGTACCACTGTATTATTGATAATAAAGGCAATAGAAATTGTGCAGCATATAAATTATTTATTTATATTTCAAATTTGTCACTGCCCATCTCACTGCAGAGTGATTTAAATAAATTATTATTGGTCATACAGTCAGCCGGATGTTCATACTGGATTTGGAATTTTTATTCACCTATTGAGTCCTTCCCAAGGACCTGGGATGGCAGATATTGTTGTTTGATGGTGTTAAAGGTATCATCGCAGGATGTAAACTGTTCCAGCTAAAGGTGCCTTTTGCAATTGACTGATGATGATTTTGTCAATGCCGATGATCTTCAAGTGGTACTCCAGATGCTTTGGGGTTGCACCCAAGGTGCCTATTACTATTGATACTATTTTTCCTTTCTTTTGCCACAGTCATTCTACTTCTATTTGCAGATTTTTGTATTTTGTGATTTTTTTCAGTTCTTTCTCTGCTCTTCTGCAGTCTCCAGGTATTGCAATGTTCATTATCCAGACTAATTTGTCTTCCTTATCAACAATTGTTAAGTCTGTTATGTGGCAGGTGCTTGTCTCTTTGAATTCTAAAGTCCCAGAGCACTTTAGCTTCTTCATTTTCTATTACTTGGTCTGTTTTGTGGTCCCACCAGTTCTTGCTTGCAGGCAAATGATATTTCCTACAGATATTCCGATGCACCATTGTTGCTACTTTGTCATGCCATTCTTCATAGTCAGTCTGTGCAATCTTCTTGCAGTGGCTAACTAGGTGGTCTACTGTTTCTTCAGCTTCTTTGTAGAGGTGGCATTTCTTGGTGTCTTCTCAATTCTGGCTTTGTATGTATTTGTTCTTAAAGCTTGGTCTTGTGAAGCCAGAATTAGCCTCTCTGTCTCTTTTTTCAACCTTCCTGCTCTTAGCCATTGCCTGGTCTTGTTGTGTCCTGCTTTGCCTGCTAGTGTGTGTGTGTGTGTGTGTGTGTGTGTGTGTACTGGCCATGTAATACTTTACCTTGCCATGTCTCTTTTCTGTTCTTCATTTGGTCTTTCTTGTAGACCAGTTTGGTCTCTTCAGCATTCAGTAAGCCTTCATGATGTACTAGCTTCAATGCATCTTCTTCACTATCCTTCAGATATTCTTCTAATGCTCTTTTTTCTTCTTTGTCTGGTGTACTTGTAACAGTCCATGCCCCATTATGCTCCTTGGTAAGTAGACTGTGTCAATGTTGCTGGATGGATGAAGGGCATAATTCATTGTCATTATTTTTCTGGTCTTCCTATCCAGGGCTTTTAGTTCAGCTTGAGTCCGGTCCACTATTCCAACTGTATATCTAATGACTAGAATTGCCCAAATTTTAATTCCCTTGAAGGTATTTCCTCCACTGAGTTTGGATTTAACTCTTCTGATGTATTCACTACTAACCTTCTTCTTGACTTCAGTGTGCTTGATGTTGTCTGCCTGAATGTTGCCCAGGTATTTGTAGTGATCTTCCTCATCCAGACTTTTGATATCATTTTCATTGGCATCTGGTTTCCTTCAGTTTTCACTTTTCCCATTAATGGTCAGGGTGGCGTATTTGTCCAGTCCAAACTCCATTGCAGTATCTTGGCTGTATATGCAGGCAGCATTGAGCAGCGATTCCATTTCCAATGGTGTTTTTCCATACAGCTTCAGATCGTCCATGTAAAGGAGGTAGGATAACCTCATAGATGTTTTTGGTGTTTGATAGCCATGGTCTGATTTGTTCAGTGTTGTTGACAGAGGAATCAGTGCAATGACAGACAGTAGTGGTGATAGTGAATCTCCTTGAAAGATTCCTCTCTTGATGTTAACCTCTCCCAGTCTATCATCATTGACCATCAACTGTGTCTTCCATTGTGCCATTGATCTTTGCACAATGCTTCTGATGTTTCTACTGACTCCTGTTATTTCTAGGCACTTGGTCACTAGTCATGTGGCAGGGAGTCAAATGTGTTCTTGTAATCAATCCAAGCTACATTCAAGTTGGTCTTCCTTCTCTTGCAGTTTTCCAAAATGATCTTGTCAATTAGGAGCTGATCTTTTGTCCCTCTGCTGCTTGGGCAGTTTCCTTTCTGCTCAAATGGAAAGAGCTTGTTTTCCACCAGATGCTCTTGGACTGCATCAGCTACCACACCAGTTAGCAATTTGAAAGTTGTTGGCAAGCAGATAATTGGCCTATAGTTGCTTGGTGCTCCCTGTTTTGCTGGATCTTTCAGTATCAGGTAGGTTTTGCCAGATGTTAGCCAACCTTCAATTTCACCTTCCTGGAGTATATTGTTAAAGTTCTTGGCAATGAGTGGGTGAAAAGCAATCAGATGTATCAACCAAAAACCATGCAGTTCATCTTCACCTGATAGTGACCAATTCTTGATCTTCCTTGCCCTTTTCTCCACCATTTCTGCTGTTATTACAAGTTATTTCATTTCAGCTTCTTTTTTAATCTTATCCACCCCCTTTATCCAAGCTGCTTTCTGGTTGTATTTCTTTGGGTTGTCCCATAGCTGCATGCAGAATAGTACTGTTTCTTTTTTGTCAGGTATTGACTGGTTCATTGCAGACTCTCCATTGATGGATTGGTAGAAACATTTCTGTTTTGACTGAAACTGGAGATTCTGCCTGTAGTGTGCAATTCGAACTTCATATCTGCTGTTCCTTTTGGCTATGACTGTTATTTGCTGCTTTATTATTTCCAGTGCTTCCTTGATCTTCCTTTTTTCTAGGTGATTTTTCTTGATCAGGTATTCTTTGGTCTTTTTGTTCTTCAGCTTCTTTTCTTTCATCTTTTCCAAGTTGCTTGCATCTGATCTTAGCATGCTGATCTTATTTTATAACCTGATCTTCCATTTTGGTGGTGGACTGTTTGGCTTTTTTTTTTTTTTCCTTGTTTGTTGATTTTGCATCCAAGGTATTCAGCTATAACTGCAGCCACGCTGTACATCAGTTGGTTTGTTTCTTGCAGTGAGCTGGTGCTTATATTTGATATTACAGTATTGGCATCATTTAATACTTGTGTTAGCTGCTTCTTTGTAACAAGGTTGAATGCAGACAACCTTATTTTATTGTTGTTGTGCTGTTCTAGATGCTCAGTTATTCTTTGTTTCAATTCCTTTTGTGTGTGTGTGTGAGAGAGAGAGGGCTTTGTTCTTTCTGACGAGAAGGCTCTACTCTCTGAGCTACTTCTGGCGAGGTTTTAATTTCTTTGCCCTGGATAGACCTTTGCAGTTCTTCCAATTCTACTTCTGTGAATACTTTATTTTGTGTTATAAACTGACGTTGATCTGCTAGCCTCTGTTCTGTTATTTCTGATTCTGGACATTGTTCTTTCCAGAACTGGTGCATTCTTTTCCGATATCCTCTTCTCGTTGAACTTGATTTGTAGTAGCAGATCATTATTTCTTTGTTTTCAGTCTTTGTATATTTGTGATGGGTAAACAGCTTTTCTTCCAGTAGTACTACAGTTGCTGGCCCTGGTTGCTCAGCCAACAGTCCTGAGTCCTGTAGCCTACTTGTCACCAGATGACCAGGAACTAGAATACCTAGCGCGGTCCTTGTTGACCCAGGCAACAACTGATCCTGTATGGGTTTCCGTAAATTATGCCTCACAATATTGATTATGGGATGTTGTTTAATATTAGTTATTGTTATTGTTATTGTTGTTATTTCAAAGCTAGCAATTTTCTTTGCAACATTCCACATTCCCAGTACAAATGGAAATAAATAATTTATGATTTGTTTGAAAACTTTAAATTAAAATTTTACATGGTTTATGTTCCTATACACACACAGACACATATAAAAAAAAAAAAAAAGGAAAACAGTATAATGAGTTTTTAAAGAGTTCTTAGGATATATTCTACAGCCCCAAATGGAAAGGTATAAGATAAAGAGACACTGCTTTTATTCAACTGTTTTCTTGAAAGCTTTGAAGACAAGACATTTCAACAGGCCTTGGGATGGGGATTTGTGGCATCACCTGGTGTATGTTGCTTTGCCTCGTTTCCTCAATATGGATGGCTCATATTTTGTTTTATTGTTGACTATGTTGTGCCAGTTTTAATTTTTTTCTTATCTTATCTCTACACTACCTAGAGTTATTTCAATGATTAAGGTGGCTAATAAATTGATTAAAGAAATAAACAAACTAGAGGTCTACTCAGCATAGGTCCTAGTTAAAAAAAAAAAGTGCTGTTTAATAGTGCTTTTTTAGTTATTAAAATATAAAATTAATAAAAGTGCCTATTGATAGTTGTGTCTTTTAATTTTTTTTCCAAATGGCATTTCTTGACATTGAGTCAAAGGCATGTTTAAGGCCACAGAAAGGAGTTCCTTTTCTAAGCTGGAAACCTATCAGCCCTGTAGGTTATAATATGTTCATAAGGTAAAACTGACTGGAGACATTCTCACTGGATTCTTCAGTCTTTCAGATGTACTAACAAATTCCAAACAGAGGATTAGAATATAGGATAAGAAACCTATTTTGTCTAGGTTGGATTTTCCTGCCTGTACTGGATGGATGGATGGATGGATGGATGGATAGATAGATAGATGTTTAAGGTGCTTAGGTTTTTCTAACAAAATGAAAATATCAGCTTCCTTTGTTCTATTTAATTGAGTATTCTGTGCAACTTTCTTTCCTCTTTCCTTTCTAGGCCAGAAAACTTCTCAATAAGTGAATGCTGAATGCTGAATTGCATTCTTAACAATCTGCTTAGACCTAAGTCTACTTGGACTTATGTTTTCTACTGTTAATTCTTCAAAGTTTATAGGAGGGGAGGAGAAAAGACAAATGGAAGAAGTGTTGCTTGTTGAAATCTGAAAACCATAACTGAAGAAAGGTGTTGCATGATTTATTTATATATGGAATATTATTTTTATTTTAGCAAAAATTAAATTGAATAAATATAAGGGCAAATTTAATCTTACTGAAATGTGCTTACTTTATTATTTATAGCTTCATATCTGTTATTAGTTAACATTTGCTCTTAGCAGTAAAAAACCAAAATATTTGAGACTCGAAAGGGATATTAGGATGGAAATAAGTGGCTGGTTTGATACTTAATAAAATTCTGACAAACATCATTATGAACGTATAGTAGATAAGGAATGTATCAGAGACTATGGTTTGTGCACTTCACATTGAAATATATTTGTTTGCTTGCTGTAATATATTAATTAAAATATCAGGAGACTACAGCAGTACAAGAAGTATTTATGTGCATGTTTATTTGCATGTAATGATCTTGATAACTCATTGTAAGCTTTTTGTAGGTTACTTAGACTAAGATATTCTTGGTTTAAACCCTTTAAATATGTTATAATTTTACGTCCTTGTGGTCAACATATAATGTTATAATTTGTATTCAGGGAAGTATGATGACTCATATATTCTAGCATTCTGTGCTAATGGAACTGTTTTGCAGATTCTTGTACCGTTGATGCTATGATAATTTGACAATCTGTTATACTACAAAAATGTTAAATAGTAATAGCATTGGCTCTATCTACTTTGTGCGGCAAAAAAAGAGAGAGAGAGAGAGAAAGAGAGAGGGAAAGAAAGAAAGAAAGAAAGAAAGAAAGAAAGAAAGAAAGAAAGAAAGAAAGAAAGAAAGAAAGAAAGAAAGACATCTCCTTGATGCTGTTGTTATTTCTCTTGAAAGACCTGGTGCAGCTACCAAGCAAAGAGAAAAAAAAGGGTTCAGAGGTGGTATAAATAAAAATAAAATGATGGTGGTTTGTTTATTGATAAGCACAGCAGCTTTTGTGTCTTTGCTATTTTACAGCATCACACTTTATGATACTCACTCTTCATGGATAGCATACAAACTATCCCATTTTTTATTTACTACATCGGAAAATGTTCAAAATTATATAATAGTTGAGGAAACAATACTGTGTAAATGTTTAGTATAATTATATCAGAATAGATGAGATCCTGTAAATCTTTGCAAATATACATATAATACTCTATATAAAATACATTTCCCCACTGATATCACTAGCTCCGTTGTGGCATTTACTTAAGACTGTAACTTTCAAGTGTTAATTTGACAGCTACTGTATAACATCAACTGAAATATTCATCTTCAAATTGCCCATTCCAAGATTCACAAGAAAATGTATGTAAAAGAAATTGAAACTAGTTGATAAAGAATTGAAGTAATATGGAGCAGCTTGATGTATTATAATTTGTCAGATTTTTAACAATAATTAAAAGTCAGTATATGACCATGGTCATTTTTATATGATTAGAATTCAAGAATTCATAAAAATAAGCAAATATTTGAGACTTAGTATAATTTGAAAGACAAGGTATTTTCAGTTATAAATCATATAATTTTAGATAAGTACAGAATTATGAAGATAATATTAGGTATTTATGTTCGTTCCACTTAACTATATAGATGGTTGCATTCCTTTTGAAATAACAGGTAGCTGATGGGCCTTCCTTGATAGCTGGCTCCATGTCAGTCATGAGGAATGTCTACACTATCTTCAACTTGTTGGTGAACCTTTAAGGATTCCTAGTCTGGGATAGTCTGGTTTCAGTTATCAATTCCCTAACAACCTCATGTCTGGATTAACACAACACACTGTTAGTGATGCTTACCTTGACACTTGTTTGGAAGATGCAGTTGTTAACCAGGGCAACTAAATCAGATCACATTTATTCAACAGGGCAACTAAATGAGATCTCTAGTTCCTGCCTGTGGCCCTCACTGGCCCAGGTGCTCCCCTGCATCCACTTGTGGCCCTCACCAGCCCACCTGTGGCTCTCACTGAGCCCCCCGTGCTCCCCAACACCAACTCATGACCCTCACCAGCCCACCCGTGCTCCCCAGCAGCTGCCTGTGACCCTCACTGGCCCTCCCACACTCCCCAGTACCCACCTGCGGCACCCCTCACACTTCTTACCTGGGATTTCCACCTCTTTCTTCTTAATGACCCATATCATGTGGGTTATGACAGCAACTAGAACTTCCAGCATTGCTGTTGCTAAGCAATGTAGTGATGTGGCATCACCTTTACAACTGCATCACTTAGCAACAGCAATCCCCGTCCCAATTGCCATCTTAACCCTAAGACTCCCTGTATTGGTTTCATTCAGAGACATCCCAAGGAAAAGCAAGGGAAGGGCCTAGGACAAAATGAGCATTGTGTAATTGGAACATAAACTCCACCCCTTTTTCTACATGAATCATGATATGACATGCATGAACAAAAGGGACAGAATGTTTGATGAGGCAACATTCATTCATAATTTTGATGAAAGCACTGGATTCTGAGGATGTCTTAGGTTTCATTGCTTTAGTCCCCCCCCCCTCAGGTATTTTAATTGTTATTCTATGATGTTGTACATTTACTATTTGTATTAATAATATGATTGAAATTCAAAACATTGCTGCTTTATTAAAAAGGTGATGAACTACGTTCAATTTATACCCCTGTTTTAATAATCTGTTTTGTATAATATGCTGAAAAAGTATAAATGAACTTTTCATGGCAAAAGACTATAGAAAAAGTAAGTTTACAGGAAAACTGTATTGTACGAACACTTATACCTGTTACTTAGGAGATTATTTTTGAAAAGTGTATTTGAAAACTGGGAATGCAGCCTACATAGGCTTACAGATATAGAGATATAGATATAATCATATAAATGCAATTGTCAGCCTTCACATGGTTGAATTTTTAGATAACAAATAATAAAAAAAAAAGTCTATTCCATTGGGCATTTAGATGTAATTTGGTCTGAGGATTATACTGCTCTTCAAGTTGATGTCCATTATGTCATAGCTGTCAGTTTGTGATGTATTTTCTTTTAGTGCATTACTGGATGTTTCCTTTGTTGTATAGAATGCTGTGTTTTATTGTTTTGTTTGTTGCCCTGAATTGTTATTGCTGAATTGTTATTCTTGGTGGTGGTGATGATGGTGGTGGTGATAGTGGGTTCCCTGAAGCTTCTTTCCAAAGGTATTCATAAAGGCAAATCTATATTTAACATTTTTTTCAGCAATGAAATAAAACTCCTATAAGTAAATGGAGTGTTAACATAGCCAGTGTTAATCAGCTTATCATATAAGCAAAATAAAAATCAGGAACACATTTTCTATCTATAGCACTGTTTATGGTCAGTGCTTCTCTCACTGTTCATTACATTTCATTTCATTTTCTTTTCTTCTGTTCTTTACTTTTTTATCGCTTTTTGTAAAGTTGATGTACTGTATCTATATTACTTGTTTTGCAATCCTAAAAAAGAGCAAACAATTTAGTTAACCTATATGCCAGTAATATAATATGATTTGGGGAGGAGTGATCCTGAGGCATACCTATTTAAAAAAGAAAAATCATCAAAAGAAATGAGTGAGATATTTAGGTTGAATAGATGAATACGCACAAAATTCATATGAAATGTATTCTGTTGCAAGTATAATGGTTGTTATAGCAACGCTTGTGACTTCTAACTGAAGAACTTCCATAAAACTCAGTTTATTACAATGGGGCAGTTATTCAAGAAAACTAAGCAGGGATTATAGAATCTAGAACTATATGCACTCAGAAGTAATGTGTCAGGTAGTTGTTCAGGCCATCCTTTAAAATGTCATTTCTATCTTTCCTCTATCTTTCCTTCTGCCCAAGTATATTTACAGTAATTTGGGATATGGAATTAGAATGTCCAACAGGATATCTCAGCGTTTTTCTAAAAGGCAAATGGGGCTGATTCTATTGTTTACATTTGGCTGAAGTGTCACCTGCAATCTGTAGTTTCGGGGGGGGGGTGAGGGGGGAAATCCAGCTAGCGGGAGAAGGGAAAAATTGTTTTTCATATAATACATGCGGAATAATAGTTGCTTCTGAAAATATCTTGCAGATGGCCTTCCTACATGAAAAAGCAGATAAATTATTTTGACCCCTGGCAGAAAACCTTTTCCATTCACTTCCCTCCTTCTCATATCAATTTTATCTATTTTTCCTGAATCTGCTTATTTCCAAACAGTATGCTCACTCATTCTCTTTCTCATACTTTTATGCCTGTGTATGTGCACACATGCACACACACTTGCACCCATATGAGAAGGATGTTTTTTGGAGAACTATGATGGCACAGAAGCAAGAATAAGAAAAAAAAATCAAGTTCTACAGGGAGGCAAACGATCAGGAGACCATGCCCTCCATGGGATGTAAAAAAGGACTGAATAAATTATAATATAGGTGTAATCAAATGCAATCTGGTAAACTGGAACATACTCAATAAAAATTAAATCAATGATAATTACCTTTGTTTCCAAAATAATTTCCTTAGTAGATTGTGGGCATCCTCTAGACTTAATATATCATTACTTCAGCAAAGGTTTTGACAAAAAATCCCATGATAGTTTGATTAGCAAGTTAGTTAAATGTAAGCTGAATAGCATGTCCATTAAGTGAAACCACAGCTGGATCATTCTATGAGATTTTCCATTGGCCAGAGTCTACCAGGACAACACATAACATTCAGAAAGATATGGGCATGTGCAAAGAAAGGTAACAGGGAATTACTAAATATGAAAAAAAAGAGAGAGAGAAAGGGAGAAGGAGAGGGAGAGGGGGAGAGAGAGAGAGAGAGAGAGAGAGAGAACTGGGGATATCTAGGTTTGAAAAAAGATGACTGAAAGCAGATTCAAGAGATTCTTCAGGTACCAGAAGGAGGACACACAGAACAGTCCAAAGGTTTCAGTGTAGAATATTGCTTTTACATTAAAGGAAAGTAGATAATTTTAGGAAAATAATACTAGCAGCAAGAGTAGTTTGATAGTGAAATTAATTACTGGGGGAGAAGATGTAATATCTTCATTAGATATATTCAAACAGAAACTGAACAGGACAGCTCTATGTTGGTGATGCTTTAAAAGGGGTTCCTGTACTGAGCAGAGGATTGGCCTGACTAGCTCTGATTCTCTGATTTTATATTTGCTTATTTGCAATTGGAAGCTTGATTTTGGATTTCTCCTGTTGCTGCAATTTATATTGTGAATATAAAAAATGCACAATTGTTCTTGGCATGTCCATAATTTGATTCATTCTTCTTTAGTTTATATAGCTTTTGTCAAAAACTGTGTTATTCTTTGTAAGAGTTTTTCAACTCCTAGAACAAATGTTTCAGCATTTTTTCTATTATATTAAGAAAAATCAATGCCAACAGCTGGACAGTTATGAGCAATCTTATTATAGCAAACTACTGTTCATACCTGATGCAGGAAAAAATGGCAAAGAAATGCACTTGGGTTTCATGGTACAAAGAATGACTAGAAACCATGGGAAAATGCAATTTCATAATGTAATTGCAGCTTTGTTGCCAGTTAGAATTCTGAGAAATTTAGACATCTTTCTTGCTTACTGTCAGCCCTCCCAGGTAAACCAGACAGGAAACAAGACTAGATGAACTAATTCTACTTTATTGTAAGGCTACATTAACAGAATCTTGCAAATCTGAAAGCACAAATCTCCCGCCCTCCCTATTTACAGCCCAAGAAATTAAGGAGGGTCTTTCCTAAGTTTCTTTCTTTGACCATTACCCTGTTGTGGAATCATTTTCCTTTTATCTGATCATTCCCTAGACAACATCTCTTTCCCCTGTGTTCCAAGGCCACCCTCACATTCCATCATACTTACTAAGACTACACATGGGAGAGAGTATTTGTGTTTCTGATTGTAGCCCAGGCTTCTCAATTTTTCTTTTTCTTCTGCATAGCTTCACATTCCTAAAAAGTTATTTCACTCCACAAGAAGCTGCACTTGCACTGTAATACAAGTATGGCTGAGTATTAATGCAATACAAGTAATCTTCGCTTAATAACCATTTCTTTAGTGACTATTCAAAGTTACGACAGCACTAAAAGCTACTTATGACTGGTCCTCGCACTTACGAACATTGCAGAGCCCTTACAGACATGCGATCACAATTCAGGCACTGGGCAACCAGGTCACACTTACAACGATTGCAGCATCCTGGGGTCACGTGATCACCCTTTGCGGCCTTCCCAGCCAGCAAGCAAAATCAATGGGGAACAACATGATTCATTTAATGACCATGTGATTCACTTAATAAACACAGTGATTCACTTAATGATCATCACAAAAATGTCATAAAATTGGGTGTGGTCACGTGATGCCATGTTTAACAACCGTCCCACTTAACAATGAATTTTATGGTCCCTATTGTGGTCATTAAGCGAGGACTACCTGTATCCAAAATGTTGCAAGATAGAGCAAGACAATCAAAGTCAGGGAGTAAAAACCAACTCACACCAAGAGTAACATGGGAACAAGGATCAAAGAGCAAGACCTAGAAGTTCACAGTAAGGGCAAGGCTATGTATCTGTAGATAAAGGTGAAATCAGAAGGCAGTGAAGAAGCTAGAACCTACAAGAATAAACCAGTAGCTAGCATACAAGGCTCTAGAAAAAGCCCACAACTACTTAGGTGGTATGAGCCAAAACAAGGCCATAGAATACTTCGTTGGTTGCTTGCTTCAGCTCTCAGATCTGTAGTTCATCTCAGTTACTCACATTGAATTTCAGCAACTGGTGAAAGCATGAAGCATCTTCTGTTTGAAAGTACTTTGGTACCTGCATGGAGAACTTTATGCCTTTATATCCTGCTTATTAAATATTGTTAGGATGGCCTTCCACTATAATTCTTACTCTGAATTCTTATTGTGCATAGTATTTCTTTTTATCTTTAGGATTTAGCAACACTAGTGCCTGACTACACAGCCCCTTTTCCATCCTTTCTAGGAATCTTATGCACTGCATAATCTGTCTCTTGTTATATGTTGCATTTTGTCTTCTTACTCATCCCTCCATGTTGTTGACCAATTATCTTATTCATTTGACAAAAGAGGAATTTAGGATTTCCATAAAACAATGTATCATCATACAAAGATGCAAATAATGATTGATATACAAAACTAGTTTGTACTGAAATATGAAGCAAAATTGTTTTTCCCTTTAAAAACTTAGTTTATCTTTATAGGAAGTTTTACTGCATTTAAAACAAATGAAATGGTGAATTCATCCTTGAGGGAGGGAGTGTTTCCAGCTGCCTTTAAAGATGCACTGGTACATCCCTTCCTCAAGGAACTATCACTGGATCCCACCATACTGGATGATTTTTGTCCAGCCTCCCACCTCCACTTTTTAGGGAAGGTGGTTGAGAAGGTGGTGGCATCACAGCTCCAGAGGATCCTGGAGGAATCTGGACCCCTTCCAGTCAGGTTTTAGGCCTGGATTTGGGATGGAAGTGGCATTGGTTGCACTCATGGATGATCTCTGGCAGGAGCAGGATGGGGGTAGTGGATCCATCCTTGCTCTTCCTCACCTCTCAGAGGCTTTTGATACCATTGATCATGGTATCCTTTTGGGTCAACTTAGGGAATTGGGAGTGGGTGGTATAGTTCTATACTGGTTCTCTTCCTTCCTGCAAGGTTGATCCCAATCGGTGTTGATTGGGAGTGAGAAATCCAGCCCATGGCCCCTCCATTGTGGGATGCTGCAGGGTTCTCTGTCCAATCCTTTTTAACATCTACATGAAACCACTGGGTGAGAACATCCACCACCATGAGATGAGGTATCATCATTATGCAAATGATACCCAGTTATACATCTCCATCCTGGGTGAGGTAAGTGATGCCATGACCACCCTTTCACGATGCCTGGAGGCTGTAGGGGTCTGGATGGGGAACAACAGCTTCACCTGAACCCTGGTAAGACAGAGTGGCTGTGGACTGGAGGCTCCTCTGTATCTGGGGGTTTACCATCTTTGGTTCTTGATGGGTTGCACTGCCCCAGACAGACCCAGTGCATAATCTGGGGGTCCTCCTGGACTCATGACTCCTGTTTGAGGAGCAGGTGGAAGTTGTGGCCAGTAGGGCCTTTGCACAACTTTGTGTTCTGTGCCATTTATGCCCCTTCCTGGATCGGGAGTCCCTCCGGTCTGTCACTCCCACCCTGGTCATCTCTTGTTTAGAGTATTGCAATGCGGTCTACATGGGGCTACCATTGAAGAGTATCCAGAAGCTACAGCTTGTTCAAAATGTGGCTGTGCGGGCAATTTTGAATGCCCCAAGAACAGTATATGTAACCCCTTTACTGCGCAAGCTGCATTGTGTCCCAGTCTGCTTCCAGGTCCAATTCAAAGTGTTGGTTATTACCTTTAAAGGTAATGGGGCATGGGTCCACATTGCCAGAGGGACCCTCTCATCCCCGTCACATCAACCCATCCCAACTGGTCAGGCAGAGAGGCCATGTTGCAAACCGTGCCAGTGAGAGAATGTTAGCTGGTAGGACCCAGGAGGAGAGATTTCTCTACCGTTGCACCCACCCTTTGGAATATTCTCCCCCCAGAGGTGCAGCAAGCCCCCACCCTCCCAGCTTTCTGGAAAAGATTAAAGTCCTAACTCTGCCAGCTTGGGTGGGGTGACAAGTTGTTGTTTAGTCGTTAAGTCGTGTCCGACTCTTCGTGACCCCATGAACCATATTGCGCCAGGCCTTCCTGTCCTTCACTGCCTCCCTGAGTTTGCTCAGTTTCATGCTCATTGCTTCAGTGATGCTATCTAACCATCTCATCCTCTGCCGTCCTCTTCTCCTTTTGCCTTCAATCTTTCCCAGCATCAGGGTCTTCTCCAAAGAGATCTCTCTTCGCATTAGGTGACCAAAATATCTGAGCTTGAGCTTCATTATAGATCCTTCCAATGAGCAATCAGGGTTGATTTCCTTTAAGATTGACTGGTTTGACCTCCTAGCAGTCCAGGGGACTCTCAAGAGTCTTCTCCAGCACCACAGTTCAAAGGCATCAATTCTTCGGCGCTCGGCCTTTTTTATGGTCCAGCTCTCACAGCCATACATTACTACTGGAAAAACCATAGCTTTGACTATGCGGATCTTTGTCGGCAAGGTGACGTCTCTGCTTTTTAATATGCTATCTAGGTTTGCCATAGCTTTCCTCCCAAGGAGCAAGCGTCTTTTAATTTCATGGCTGCAGTCTCCGTCTGCGGTGATCTTGGAGCCCAAATAAATGAAGTCTGTTACTGCTTCCATTTCAACCCGTTCTATTTGCCAGGAATTGATGGGTCCAGATGCCATGATCTTAGTTTTTTTAATGTTGAGTTTCAAGCCAGCTTTTGCACTCTCCTCTTTCACCCTCATCAAGAGGCTCTTTAGTTCTTCTTCAGTTTCTGCCATTAGGGTGGTATCGTCCGCATATCTGAGGTTGTTGATGAGTCTCCCTGCAATCTTAATTCCGGCTTGTGATTCTTCCAGCCTGGCATTTCTCATGATGTACTCTGCATATAGGTTAAATAAGCAGGGTGACAGTATACAGCCTTGTCGTACACCTTTCCCTATTTTGAACCAATCGGTTGTTCCATGACCGGTTCTGACTGTTGCTTCTTGGCCCACTTACAGATTTCTCAGGAGACAGGTAAGGTGGTCTGGTACTCCCATCTCTTTAAGAATTTGCCACAGTTGGTTATGATCCACACAATCAAAGGCTTTTGCATAGTCAATGAAGCAGAAGTAGATATTTTTCTGGAACTCTCATGCTTTCTCCATGATCCAGCGAATGTTGGCTATTTGATCTCTAGTTCCTCTGCCTCTTCGAAACCCAGCTTGTACATCCGGTAGTTCTCAGTTCATGTATTGCTGAAGCCTAGCTTGTAGGATTTTGAGCATAACCTTGCTAGCATGTGAAATGAGTGCAATTGTGTGATAGTTTGAGCATTCTTTGGCATTGCCCTTCTTTGGAATTGGAATGTAAACTGGCCTTTTCCAATCCCGTGGCCACTGTTGCGTTTTCCAAACTTGCTGGCATATTGAGTGCAGCACTTTAACACCATCATCTTTTAGTATTTTAAATAACTCAGCTGGAATACTGTCATCTCCACTAGCTTTGTTGTTAGCAATACTTCCTAAGGCCCACTTGACTTCACTCTCTAGGATGTCTGGCTCAAGGTCAGTGATCACACCAGTGTGGACATCAGGGACATTAAGATCTTTCTTGTATAGTTCTTCTGTGTATTCTTGCCACCTCTTCTTAATCTCTTCTGCTTCTGTTAGGTCCCTGCCTTTTTTGTCCTTTATCATGTCCATCTTTGCACCAAACGTTCCTTTGATATCTCCAATTTTCTTGAAGAGATCTCTAATCTTACCCATTCTATTGTTTTCCTCAATTTCTTTGCATTGCTCATTTAAGAAGGCCTTCTTATCTCTCCTTGCTATTCTCTGGAAATCTGCATTCAGTTGCTTATATCTTTCCCTTTCACCCTTGCTTTTCGCATTCCTTCTTTCCACAGCTATTTGTAAAGCCTCATCAGACAGCCATTTTGCTTTCTTGCATTTCTTTTTCTTTGGGATGGTTTTAGTTGCTGCCTCCTGTACAGTGTTACGGACCTCCGTCCATAGTTCTTCAGGCACTCTGTCTACCAAATCTAATCCTCTATTCATCACCTTCACTGTGTACTCACAAGGAATATGATCTAAGTCATACCTGAGTGGTCTAGTGGTTTTCCCTACATTCTTCAATTTAAGCCTAAATTTTGCAGTAAGAAGCTCATGATCTGAGCCACAGTCAGCTCCTGGTCTTGTTTTTGCTGTCTGTATAGAGCTTCTCCATCTTTGGCTGCAAAGTATATAATCAATCTGGTTTCGGTATTGACCATCTGGTGATGTCCATGTGTAGAGTCGTCTCTTGTGTTGTTGGAAAAGAGTGTTTGCTATGACTAGCTTGTTCTCTTGACAGAACTCTATTAGCCTTTGCCCTGCTTCATTTTGTACTCCAAGGCCAAACTTGCCTGTTATTCCGATTACTCCTTGACTTCCTACTTTAGCATTCCAATCCCCTATGATGAAAAGGACATCTTTTTTTGGTGCTAGTTCTAGAAGGTGTTGTAGGTCTTCATAGAACCGGTCAACTTCAGCTTCTTTGGCATCAGTGGCTGGGGCATAGACTTGGATGACTGTGATATTGAATGGTTTGCCTTGGATACGCACTGAGATCATTCTGTTGTTTTTGAGGTTGTACCCCATTACTGCCTTTCCCACTCTCTTATTGACTATGAGTGCAACTCCATTTCTTCTAAGGGTTTCTTGCCCACAGTAGTAGATATAATGGTCACCCGAATTAAATTCACCCATTCCCGTCCATTTCAGTTCGCTGATTCCCAAGATGTCGATGTTCAGTCTTGTCATCTCATGTTTGACCACATCCAGGTTGCCTTGGTTCATAGATCTTACATTCCAGGTACCTATACAATATTGTTTTTTACAGCATCGGACCTTCTTTTCGCTTCCAGATACATCCACAGCTGAACGTCCTTTCGGCTTTGGCCCAGCCACTTCACTCTTTCTGGAGCTACTTGGAAATGCCCTTCACTCTTCCCCAGTAGCATATTGGACACCTTCCGACCTGAGGGGCTCATCTTCCGGCATTATATCTTTTAGCCTTTTAACATTGTCCATGGGATTTTCTTGGCAAGGATACTGGAGTGGGTTGCCATTTCCTTCTCCAGTGGACCACATTTTGTCAGAACTCTCTGCCATGACCTGTCCGTCTTGTGTGGCCCTGCACGGTATAGCTCATGGCTTCACTGACTTACGCAAGCCCCTTCACCACGACAAGGCAGTAATCCATGAAGGGGGGGGGTGACAAGAATCCCACCCAATTCTGGGGATGGCTGGCACCTTGATGATGCTCCCCGAGTTACTGGCAATTTTAACATCTATCCTTGGATTATATTTATTTGCTATTTATTTAGAATTATTTTATACTGTAATTTTAATTGATTTTAACCACTTTGTAAACTGCCCAGAGTTGTTTTTTAACAAGATGGGTGGTGACTAATTTGATATATAAACAAACAAACAAACATAAATAAATAAATAAATTGCTATACCACAGTTATACTTAAAAAAATGGAACATCTTAAGACTAAGAATAATTATTGTTTCTTTTCAATGAATTGTTACCTTACAAATGAAAATGTAAACTAGTTAAGTTTTTTAAAAAAAATAAAACCAAAAAAAAAATTAGCATTTTTTAAAAAGATCGTTTCCACTCAGTGTAAAATTATTCTTATGTAAAACATTATGCTGGGCATTTCATGTGCCTGCAAAAACATTAGTGTTCATAGTCTCCAGTGCAAATCTTGTTTCCCATAGCTAAATGAGATCAGGCAGTTGTCAGCTTATATATCTATCATTCAGTTGAAACTGAATCTGGATGTTACACATTCAGCCAAACAACTGTTTGGCTCCTATTCCAGAACCACTACTAGCAGGTAATCTTGTCTCATTATACTATTTATTCATTTATTTATATGGTATGGCCACCCATCTCCCAGTAGTGACATTAACAGCATGCAGGTTGTAACTCCATAGCAGCAGAATTATCCAAACATAATTATGTAAGGTGGAAAGATAGTGAACATTCTGGGCAAAGGCTAACTGAGACAGGTCAGACAAGTATGCCTCAGCCTTGATGGACCTGACAATTACCCAGATATGCTAGGTGATAACAATAGACCCATGCCTCTGTGGACTCCCAGTGGCATGAATGGACTGATTTCTTTTATGTTCAAGGAGGGAAGGCAAACCACTAATGGGAATTTAAGATGACATTTTTAACATATTATCTGCTATAGATGTTATTATAATTTATAGAATGTTTTTTAACTTGAACTGTTGTTATGTGTGCTCAGGATAATTTTTTTCACTCATAGCCTTTTTTCAAAAGGATTTTTTTTTTTAAAAATAAAGCATTAATTGGTAGATAGTTAATTTAGAACAAAACATTGAGCTTAATGTTTTATGAATGGAACATTTACTATCTTAAGCTGATCATGCCTCTCTATTTCTGCTTGTAAATTCTAGCCACCATTCATGTCATTTTTTAAATATCTGTCCATCCATCCATCCATCCATCCATCCATCCATCCATCCATCCATCCATCTATCTACCCCCTTTATGTTCAATCTAAAATAAACCAGCAATTCAGAGTTAAATTAGCTCCATTGCGCATAATAAGATGGTTAGGAATTAAGAATCTCTTCTTACTAGCTTTCTATTAACTTGTACATGGACTTATTTCCTTTAGTGTAAACCAAGATTATTAGAGCTTTTTGACTATGCCAAAGTGTGAATATACTTTGCAACTTAACACTTAGCTTGAAATCATGTTAATGTTTTAATAAATGTATTGGCTTAAAACTGAAAAAGTTTTTTTTTTATCATGATGTCTTCAAGTGATGAAATATAATATATAAACCCAAGCTTAAAAATCATAAGCATAAAAGCAGAGATATATGCCTCCTTTGAAACTGCATAAGTGTTCATTTTTTTCTTTTTCTCATAAACTTGTATTTCCATATCATAAAACAAATATAAACATTTTAAAATGGAAAACTTATATCATTTGTTTTACTCTTTAGTTGCCATACATTTTACAAGATGCAAGGATAGTATTTTTTTATGGGAAAGAAAAGTACTAGTAAAACTTATTCTACTTAACTTAATATTGTTATTAAATGCACTCTTACAGTTTTATGCTATGATTTTGCCTCAGTAGATGGTTGATCTTGAAAAAAATGAAGAAGATAGGACCTGAGTGGCACTTCAGTGGGAGATCATTAGGGAAAAAAAAAAAAAAAACAGGACTGTAAGCAAGGCTAGATAGTTGAAAAAGATATCTTAGAAGAAGGCAATGGCAAATTACTTCTATACTGTTTATTAGAAAACTACATGGAGATGTTCATGTCATCACCAGGGGCTGAGCTCAACAGAGTGTTTACTTTTACCTATAGTCTTATTTGTTATACATCAAGAAAATTGATGTAAAACTGGACTCTGCTGTTCCAACATTAAAGGATTAGCAAACAAGGACACTATTCTGTGAGGACTTAGAAGATCTTACTATCTTATTGTTTTAGCAACAACATAGAAAACTCTGGAATGCTATCTTGAAGTATTAGTTAACTTACAATTGCAAAACAGTTGTTACGGGTTTTTTATCTTTACCCAAATGCCTGAATGCCCCCGAGAGCTTACCTGTATGCCCTGTGTGCCCTGAAGCTTGGATGCCAAACCGTGGACTTTGGGACAGACTTTGATAGAGCTGGTGTGGCTGGTTGGGGCCCCACGGTCAAGGCGAGTGATGCGCAAGGCAAGTGGCGCACAAGGCGACTGGTGTGAGCTCAAGGAGAGACCGGGGCTACAGAGAAGAACTTTTCACTCTAGGTTTTCTTGTCAGAGCAGTGGCAAGATCATCTAAAGGGGGAGTTACATCTTTCCACATTGTAATGGTCAGATCATGCTCTGGTGACCTTGAGATTCTCTTATGCTACTCCCCTCAGCAAGGAGGCAGGACCTATTCAAGTGGTCCACCCCCAGTGACTAATGGACCCAACTGGATCCCAAAGGGAGCTGGGAGGTTATACCCGAGGATCTGCTGCATGGACCAGTGGAGGCCTTGGCCACTGCCTGGAATAGGAAGGCGGCCGAGGCCTTAGACAAGATTGTGCCCGTGTGACCTCTCTTGTTCCATCAAGCCCGACACTCCCCATGGTTTATGGAGGAGTCGAGGGTCTTGAAAAAGATTAAGAGACATCTAGAGTGCCCCTGGAGGAAAACAAGGACCAAATCCTACTGAACACAGGCTAAAGCTGCTATTAAGCCCTACTTCGTGGCAGTAAGAGTGGCAAAACGTCAATATTTCTCTGCTCTTATTGCATACACAGAATGCCACCTGGCAGCCCTCTTTAAGATCACCTTAATCCTTTTGGGAAAGGAAGGCCCTGTGGCCTATTTACAGGGCCACACAGAGGAGTTTTCTGGGCATCTGGAGGATAAAATTGCTCACATCCAGTCCCAGTTGGATACCAAGTATGGGGAATAGCCTATGGAGATGACCAGGGTACAGACTTACCCTGTTATCTGGGAACAATTTGATCCTGTTGAACCCAAGGAAGTAGACAGGGTCCTCTGGACTGTTAATCCACCACTTGTCAACTAGACCCATGCCCCTCCTGGCTGGTCAAGGCCACTCAGGAGGTGACATGTGGGTGGGTCCAGGTGATGGTGAATTCATCCTTGAGGGAAGGGGTGTTCCCAGTCATCTTTAAAAAGGCGCTGGTACACCCCCTCCTCAAGAAACCATCCCTGATTCCCACTGTACTGGAAATTTTTCATCCAGTCTCCCATCTCCTCTTTTTAGGGAAGATAGTGGCATTGTAGCTCCAGAGGATACTGGATGAAATGGATTATCTGGACCCTTTCCAGTGAGATTTTAGGATCGGATATGGGATGGAAACAGCACTGATCACACTCATGGATGATCTCTGGTGGGAGCAAGATGGGGGTAGTGCATCCATCCTCGCTCTTTTTGACCTCTCAGCAGCTTTTGATACCATCGACCATGGTATCCTTTTGGGGCGACGTAGGGAGTTCGGTATGGGCAGCACAGTTTTGTGCTGGTTCACTTCCTTCCTCCAAGGTCAGTACCAATCAGTGTTTATTGGGAGCAAGAGGTCTGGCCCATGGCCCCTCTGTTGTGGGGTACCACAGGGTTCGGTACTCTCACCATTCCTGTTTAATATCTACATGAAACCACTGGGTGAGATCATCCACCACCATGGGATGAGGTAATCAGTATGCAGATGATACCCAAATATACATCTCCATCCCGGGTGATTTGAGTGATGCTGTGACCATCCCTTCACAGTGCCTGGAGGCTCTAGGAGTCTGAATGGGGGGAAACAGCTTCAGCTGAACCCTGGTAAGACAGAGTGGCTGTGGATTGGAGGCTCCTCTGTATCTGAGGGTTTATCATCTTTGGTTCTCAATGGGGTTGTCCGTCTGAGTGCCTCAGACAGACCCGGTGCATAATCTGGGGGTCCTCCTGGACTCACAACTCCTGCTTGAGAAGAAGGTGGCAGTTGTTGCCAGGAGAGCCTTTGCACAACTTTGTGTTCTGTGCCAGTTATGCCCATTCCTGGATCAGGAGTCCCTCTGGTCTGTTACTCACACCCTGGTCATCTCTTGTTTAGACTACTGCAATGTGGTCTACATGGGACTATGATTGAAGAGTATCCAGAAGCTACAGCTAGTTCAAAATGCAGCTGCGTGGGCAATCATGGGTGCCCCAAGGAGGGCACATATAACACCTTTGCTGCAGGAGCTGCATTGGGTTCTAGTTTGTTTCCGGGTCTAATTCAAGGTGTTCATTATCACCTTTAAAGCCCTACATGGCATGGGTACAGGTTACCTGAGGGACCGTCTCACCCCCATTATATTCCCATCCCACCTGGTCTAGCAGAGAAGGGATGTTACGGATCCTGTCAGTGAGAGGCTGGCAGGTCCTAGGAGGAGAGCCTTCTCTGCTGTTGCCCCTGCCCTATGGAATACTCTCTCCCCAGAGGTGAGGTGGGCCCCTACCCTCCCAATTTTTCGAAGGGAATTGAAGACTTGTCTCTGCCAACTTGCCTGGGGCAAGGAAAGATACATTTGACCCTGGGGATGGCTAGCACCTTGACAATGCTCCCTGAGTTTATTAGCATGTAATTAACATCTGCCTCTTGAAAGTAATATAAAGGAAGTGTGTTTTTTAACATATTTTAATAAATATTTATCTATTTTAATCAATATTTATTCTGTTTTTACTGTAAACTGCCCAGAGTCACCACACAGTGAGATGGGTGGTGACAAATTTGAAATATAAATAAATAAAAAATAAATAAAACCCTTGTACTATTGTTCTATCCAGTGCCTGTATCCCAAAGTTGATTAAAGATACCACAGGTTCATATTGAATTTGTAATGTCCTAAAAACCATAAATGCTTTTTATGGCATACCATTATAATTCCA
Organism: Python bivittatus; assembly: GCF_059951505.1. Classification (NCBI taxonomy): domain Eukaryota; kingdom Metazoa; phylum Chordata; class Lepidosauria; order Squamata; family Pythonidae; genus Python; species Python bivittatus. The sequence goes on from NW_028277035.1 coordinate 18,089,596, forward strand.
GGTATAAAATAACTTATATTAGTTCATGTGATTTCTCTACCTAATACAGGACTTTATATTAATATCTACTGAAATTTGGAAGTTGGATCCTATTTTTCTATCCTGCAGACATAATCTTGAATAATGCTTTCTTTAGCCCCTAATGTTGTGCCATCTGCAAATTTGTTGAGCAACTCCATTACTGTTTTGTCTAAACCATTAGAAAGATGTTGATCAATGCTATACATAGATGCTCACTTATATACAGAATTTCAATAGTTATTTGTAATTTGTTTTTCTATTGGAAAGCCCAACTTATCTAAAATTGTGTCGGGCCTAGCCCAAGGAACTCCAGGAGACCATGCAGAATCAATCCAGCAAGGTTTATTAGCTACAACCCCTTAACAAGAATCTTCCCAGAATGAAACCAGTTCCCAGGCTCAGCCAGTTCACACCGATGGAATTTCTTAGGGAGGTGCCAGTCTCCTCCACTTATCTCTTCCTCGCTCCTCTGGAGATGAGAGCACATTCTTTACTCCCCTCCCACCATTCCAGTCCATCACAAATTGGTTACTAATCGTAATTGGCAGAGAACAACTCTCAGTGATCTTGGGTTAGTTGGGATCAGTTTTCAAAACCAGAAATGAAATAAAAAAGACTGAAAAAGTTTGCTGGACACCTTTAAAATTTTTCAAAACATAGACTTAAAGAAATCAGGATCAGAGGACAATTCATGTTTTTCCTGATCTAATTTCAGCATATTGAGGGTTAGAATTTCCTCCTTAGAGAACATTTGACAAATTGAAATGTATGTGTATCTTTATTAATTTATTTTGCTGTAGATGTTGTCCAAACTCCAGCTCTGGGCAGCTCACAATATAATAAGCAATAAAAGCACAAGGCAAAACAAGATGGGATGTGGTCACGGAATGCAAAAATATAGACCAAAAAAGTACTATTTGACTATTTTGAGTGATGTGTCCTTTTTATTTATGTATATCATATGTTAATTTATAATAAATCAGTTAAATTTTAATTATAATATTCTGCCTTAACTTTTTTTTTATCAAATGAAGGACTTGCTCTTCAGTTCCTAACATCTCTAAGAAAGATTGATAAAGACAAATGTCTACAGTTCTATATTTAAAATAAAATAAAATAAACCCTCAAGAGTACAGAGCTACATAGAAAATATTTTTTTGTCTTAAATGATAGTTCTTTATGGTTATCTATATCTAGTATTCATATTAGAATCTAATTTTTGCTTTGCAATTACAGAGTTGGGATCTAGACTAGCACATTTTGCGTTATGAAAGGAAACACTCGATAAGTCTTTTTTACCTCTCAACAAGGTTTTAACTCCTGTTAACCTTAATACAAATTATGTATAGACATCAAGAAACCACACATGCCTGCACAAAAGCCATAACCTTTATTGTCTGATAGATAGCTGTAGACTAAGCCTGAAGGTTGACAATTTTAATGAAAATAAGAATATTATTGCCTATATATTTACGATAATGTCTTTATATCTCCAGGGAGCCAATGTGAAAAATTGGCCAGCAGCTTGAATTGCCAGCCATGTTATATTACACATCCTTGCAGAGATCAGTTTCTCTCAGAATGTCATGCTTAAGCACATGGCTGTATGTTTTTTACTTTTATTATAGATCATAGTACCAGATGACAGGATGCCATATGACCAAATGAGCATAGGAATATGTCAGTGAAACAGAGAGTAAGGAATTGGAATCCTTAAAATCACAGTCCTTCATTTTTACTTGTATATATTTGTCTCAAGCTAGCAGTATAAATATATACAGGATGAAATGCTGGACATATTGTGCTGAAGTGGCACATATTGTGTTTAATCCATGAAGGCTCTATTGTGAGAAAATATTACTTAAAATTCCATTAGCTGATTTAAGGAGCATTTCTATAGTGTTTGAATATCTCAAAACCCGATGAAGATTTCTGCTGGAGAAGTAGTGGGAAAAATGTGTATCATTTATTTCTTATTAGGAAATTAATGTGTATTGACTATAGATCTGTTTTACTGTATAGTCTAAGGAATATGATGGGATATAAATAGTGCAGGCAATGTGATACGATATAGGAAAGTATTTTGAAAAGGGATCCTCTATGTCATAGTATAATGTTTGAGTCTTCATTAAGTTAAATCTTCATACAATCTTGCCTTATCTATGAATCTAAGTTCTTCTGGTATTATATCATTTCATCATCTCATCTCATCCCATCTCATCGTGTGATGTTATGTGATGTGATATAGATAGCTGGAATAAAAAACCAGAAGGATATGAATGTGTGTGTGTTTATGTGTATGTGCGTGCACACATGTGTATACACACCCACCCACCTTCTGGATTCTATTCTATTCTAATAAAGACAAGGAAATAAATAAACAAACAAATTGTCACATTTATATTCTGTATTAAATGAAGGTCAAAGTCAAAGTTGAAGTTTATTGCAGTTCTGGACCAGTACAAGGATAATGCTCTGTGAAAGTATATATAGTCTATTTTAAAATGATAGCAACCTAGGATAAAATAAAATTAAAGTTAAAATTAAATTAAAATGCATTTATAAAACTAACTAAACTCTATGGGTGCAATCTAAGGTGCGGTCTATACTAGGTAAAAGTATAGTCACTAAGATTATATTAAATATAAAATGTAAAGTGTAGGTATCTAAAATTATCACTATATTAATATATATAAAATTTAAATGAATTACTGTTACACAAAATACATTACATAAATTAGCCCATCAGGGTCTGACAAATCTTCATTGCTGCAGCACAAAACCTGGCTACCTGTGCTGTAACAATAGGCTTTATAAGCAGCATTTGAGTATAGTCTGAATCTGGGCGGCCAGGATATTTACTAATCAGAGGTAAGATGAGTTTGGATCAGAGATCTCTGTAAAAAACATGGTGAAGGTCATATAGTTGAAATTCCTAGGTGGGTTTTAGTCCAGAATCTGACCAAACACAAACCAGCTAAGTTTCAGAATAATATCTGCATCCTTCATCTTGAGGGTGGGGGTGGGGGTGGGGGGAAAGTTCCTTCTCCTTTTTCTTTAAATTTTAAGTCTTGCTCATTTTATGCCACATTGGTTCCTTGTAATCCTCTATTTTTTTTTTCTCTAAGTATCACAGTACCTTTCTTTCATTTATGAATATAATTTGAAATATTTTCTACCTAAACACATGAGGTAAGACATTTTTAAAAGGAAATATAGCTAAATGTAGTTTACACAAATGTTATTCAGGTATCTTCTATACTGCCTATCTCCTAGCTTCCACCACATCTATACACCATTGCTTTTTTTACTCTTATTTCTTTCATCCTGAAGAACTCATCAGAGACATCTGACCACAATTTTCTTGATCTTCCTCTTCTCAATCCATTCCTGCATATATTTGTTGCGTGATTCAGTTGTAATTCATACTGCCTATAGGACAACCTATCTCAACATACTTCTTTTGTACTAATCACTTACTTTTGTATTCAATCCAGATTTATTCAGCATCCATTCATTCTTTAATCTAACAATTATTGTACTAAAACATATTGCCTTCCTTTTACATTGCATCCACCTTCCTTTTAGATTTCTCCTGATATACCTAATTTTCACTTTTATTTAATAAGGGGACAGAAGCATACTTTTATACACAGCCATATTTTCTTTTGACAAACATTCATTCCTTACAGCAGGCTACATATTGACCATTAACATTTATATCACAATTTATCTATCTTAATTTTTTCCATCCATTTCTCATCTTTAGTAAACTTTCTACCAAGGCATAAAAATTCATGCACCTGCTTACGTTTTTCACAATATATAACTAGTTTGCAACCATTTGCCTTATATTCTGTGTCAAACACAAGTATTTTGGTGTTTGATTTTAATATGCATACTCCTTGTTGTCTCATGAAATGTTTCTAACATCTGTTACAAATCACACAGGTTGTCAGCTAATTTTACAGCATCATCTGCATACAAAACTACACACCCATTCATATCTCTGACCAAAACACTCTTATCTCACCATATGCATTCCTTGTATATTTCCAAAGTCCAATACAAATTCAACAACTAACCTTCAGCCCATAGTCACCCAGAACACTACATAATGCAGGCCTATTCACTCTATCATACACTTTCTCTAAATCATCAAACATAAAATCAACTTCTCACATTCATGAGTTGCTCAATGACCTACTGAAGAGCAAAACTCTTGTCAGCACATCCACTAGTCAGCATAGTCACATTGCTCTTCCCAAACTTTGTTCATTGTCACTCTGGAGAAACCTCTAGTACTTAAAGCATATCTACTTGCAACAAAATGCAACCTGGGAAAAATCCTTGAATGTAAATGATAAATTGCTTTCTTAGTGCCTTTTAGCTTCAAAGCAATCATAAATGTTTTGGGTGCTTTTCTATCATACCTCTTGTACCCTTCAATCACAGTTCTGTCAAAAATCTTCCCAGGCACACAACAAACTAATTTCCATATAGTTTTCGCACTCATTCTTGCTATTGATACTTTTCTTTTGTAGAGGAGAAAAATAGCAACATTCTTTGAAATATCAGGCAGAGATGCAGTTGATACACACATGTATGTCAAACCACAACCATGTTTTTTAACACTATGTCTGCAGCTTTATAATCTTACACTCAGGATGCATTTTTATTACATTATTTTATTTTGAAAGCATTCTAGTATTTGGAGAAAATGTCACCAAACCTCCTTTTGCTTTGCAGTGTTTCTTAACTTAAAAGTTTATTGTCTGCCAGAATAAGAGCCTAGTTCAAGTCCTTAATTCCACCATAAACTTGATAAACTGGCTATTGATACTTTATTGTCAGTTCTTGACCAGAAGGGTGAGCAACTGAAGACCACTGAACCAAAAACCAGCACAACTTTCCTTTTATTCTATCATTTTTCGGTAGAATAATGGTAGAATAAAAATTAACAAATCTACAGACATTATAATTAGCAGCATGGTCCAGAGATGCATACTTACTCTAGCTTTCTGTAAAACAACAACAACAAAAGTAAATATGTTGGGTGGAATGGGTTGCCCACTACTTATATATTATAACCTCCCGTATTAAGCTTCTCAAATTTTCTTCTTATTGAAATGGGTGAGAATTTAACTGGGTTCATTTTATAAAGCTTTACCAAGATTTGCAATTTTTTCAATAAGGAATTGAAAAGAAAACTTGAAAGCTTTTATATTATTATTGTTGTTGTTATTATTATTATTATTACTATTATTACTATTACTACTATTATTTCTTGAATGTAGTGAAAGCCAAACTGACCATTTGATCAGTTAAAGAATCTCAATCACTGCATCATCTGCATAATGTTCATTTTATAAGCAAAGTTTACCTTATTACTGTCCCTTCGTACTGGAGAAAATATTACACAATTGTTGCTATTTAAGATTCAAACTGTTTAGAATTCTTTCCCCCCCACCCCAACAAAAGGAGACTATTTTTAATGCCAATATCCAATTAGACTGGCAATTATGGGAGTTCTTTCATATATGATATGGCAGAAAAAAAAATCTAAAATGTAAAAAAACAAAAAGCCTAAGAAAAAAACAAAAAACAAAAAAAAGTATTTAACTGCTGCTCTCTGTTAAGGATGTAACTGCCCCATCTCTTCAGACTTTCTCCAAACTACCTAACAATGTGAAGAAAACCTCTTCTTTCCTTTTAACCCTGAGAATAGGGTTAAAAACAGGGCAGGGGGTGGCATCCTCTTGTTAACCCTAACTATCATGTTTTTCTTCTCTTCTTCCCCCTTCCTGTTTATTTAAAGTCATATTCCAGGGTAGGGGTGGGATATAGGATATTAACACAGAGTTAAACCAAAATGTCCTGTAGAGATTCACTACCTCAGAGGCTAATGCTGCCTTATCGATCCCTTCCATGCTGTTTCCCACAATTGTGTTAAGCCTGTGGCAAGTTCAATCTCTACACAACCAGATCAGGAGATATACATTACTATCTAAGATGGGTACATTTAAAAAAAAAATGAAAAGACTTTTTCCCCTTAAAAAAAAAAGGGGGGGATCATTACTATAAGTTTAGGAGAGAATTATGAAGTAGAGAATCATGTTGTTTTCAGTAGTTACATTCTAGTCTCAAAGACACTGGAAATAAGTATTATGCCTGTTTCAATTTAAGGAAAACATTCACAGTTCTTTTGTTTGAGAACAAGTCCTTGTTACATACCTTTCAGCAGACTTCCAAAGTAAAAAATAAAGGCTGTTCTAACTTTATATATTTATTTTGTTCATTTTATTTTTATATCATTCAGTTACCAAATGTATTGACTTTCAAAACTATACCCAAAATTAGACAGCTAACAGACAAATAAGAAGTATGAGGTCATGATTAAATAAGATAGTTATGTTCCTGAATCAAATGATGGAAAAGTTGTCATGAGTGTTTCTCAGATCCATCTCTTTGCAACCAAGTCATATGAAGAGTTACAGAAAACACAGTTATAGAAGATTAGCACAGCCATATGAAAACCACTGTGTGGTCAGGACAAACATAAACCAACATGCTGGCAGTGGTAACTGAAAATGATACATTGGCCTACTAGCCAGGATACTTGTACCATTTAGTAGATATTTGATAGACAAGTTTTTCTTTTATAAGATTTCAGACTGCAAGGATAGAATAAAATGAAATAAATGATAAGGATTGCATATGCTGCCAATACTGTTCCTTGTAGTTAACACATGCATGTTCGGCAAAGACAGGTGAAATATGAAAAGTATACTGCAAATAAAAACTTAAATAACAAAATATAAATTAAGGCAATTGTGGAAACATACCTTCCTAATGGAAAAAAAAAGTTCTCTTTCAATGGAAATGAAACAAAAATGCAAGGATAAAATAGACAGCACAACTGACAAAATTGCATTATTTTTGTATTTTTTTTCTAAAAAAAAATCTATTTAATGTATGCCTCCTTCACATATAATATAAATCATAGAACTGGTAACAAACACTTTTAAAATCTATTTTCTTTAGGGACTAGTGTGTCATGTTGTTGGCCTTGTGAGGTAAACCAGATAAGAATCACAACCAGATGAGTTAATTTTATTTTATTGTAAAGCTACATTGACAGAATCTTGCAAGTGTGAAAGCACAATTCCCAAATCTTCTTTACAGCCCAAGAAACTAGGGAGCGTCTCTTCTAAGCCTCTTGTTCCACCCACTATCCAGCTGCAGGCTATGCTGTCTCTTATCTGACTGCTCCATTGGCAGTGTTTCTTTGTCCAGACTCCCAAGGTCTTTCCCACATAGGATTACACATGTCCATATCGCTAAATTAATAAAAGCACTGGCATATTTAGAAAAGATTGTTGTCAGTCTCATTGGAAATACAAAAAACTAAAAATCTAATTAGCTGTGTGTAATATGAAATTTAAAACTCTCTTGGCCACTCATAGTCTTTTAAAGGACATATGATGCACAGTTTACAGGATATAGACATACACAATACACCACACACACACATACATACACATATACAGTACATATATACAGGTAGTCCTGGGTTAAGAACGCCCAGTTTACGGATGACCTATAGTTAAGAAGTTGCCTATTGTAGCAAAATTTGAGTTAAATACACATTGGTTTCAATTAAATACACAATGGTTTGAGTTAATTACACAATACTACTTATACAGTATTATACAACAACAACAATAATAATAATAAGTGTATGTGAGAGAAATGTCATAACTAAGTAACATTTTAAATATTACTTTGGCAATGTTTAAATTATTATTGTTGTTGCTATTGTTGCTGTTGTTATTTGTGCATAAATATTACTTGTGCCTAATCTTCTAGCCTTAGAAATCCTGGCTACAATTGTTCAAGCTTTTTATATTTACTAGGCATGTGAGAAACTTCAAAGGAGCATTTTGCTTTGATTGAAACTTTGGCAAAATGCCTCTTTGAAGTAGCTCTCCAAAGAGAAGTGACATGCCATCAGCATTGCCACACGGTGTTACCAGCATGACTTCTTACTTTTGTGTGGAGACCAAGCCTTTAGCTGAAGTAGTATGGCTGCTCTGTAAATAACTATGTTATGAAAATACTTCAATTTTGTTTGTGTTACTTATACAGTGAGTCTGGGGTGAGCTGAAAACTAGACCATGTAGCTTTGCACAATTAAAGATGGAGAAAGGATTGATTGATTGATTGATTGATTGATTAGATTTCAAGATTAGATTCAAGATAGTTAGCAATTTCATCATCTGCCATCTCAAATACTAACCAGATGAATCAGTGGTTTGACTCTGAGTATGGGAGCTTTCCATGTTGTATTCTAGAACAGGGACATTTTCCTGAGAAGTTGTGTTATCACATTTATTAAAAAGTTGGTGCTACTAAAACTGTCCACTACATTCATAAGACTGCCGTGTTTCTGTCATGAACTGTAACACTAAACAACACAGGATAGATGCAAGCAAAGTGGATAAGCTTATTGTAGCGCCAGGCCCTACACAAACAATTTATAAATAATATTCTAAAGTGCACTTTACCTGTCTTTGAAAACCTAGCTAGAGATCACTGTTTTTTTCAATAAAAAAATAATTAAATTTATTAAATAATAATTAAAAATTATTATTAAAAGAATCTATTTCTTTTTCCAAAGTAGGGTAGGGAAACAGCAGGTGCCAAGAGAATTGTCCACAGGAACAGTATGGAACTCAACAAGATGCCTAATTCCATCTAATTAAACTATAGCCAAGACAATTTTTTCCCCCACCATTTATGGTTTTAATTCAAGAATGGCTAACAATACTAGTGTTGTACATGAAGAAATAGCACAAACTCCTAAACTAGATAGACACTTGTTTTAAAAATTAATAGATGGGCATTGGGTGGCACCACAGTTACTGATACTCTAGTCCATGGGTATGCTGGTTGGGAAATTTTGGGAGTTGAAGTGCACACATATTAAAATTGTTGAGGTTGAGAAATACTGCTCTAGTAGACCCTTCCTTTGTTGCACTTCATCTAGCAGGGACATATAAAAATGAACTGAATCTGATTGAAGGGTGAGATTCAATTCCCCGTATAACTTCACAAATTAGACAGAAAAGACAAAAAGCTTCGGATAGGGGAAATCCACTCCAAAGCAGAAGCATCCATTTTCTCTATACAAGGGTGGGTGGAGAGCAAGGTACTGTACACAGTCCTGTGCAATCTAAAGCAGAGCCAGCACTTCAGGAAAGTTGTACAGTGATTAAAGCAGACCCCCCTTAAATTACCTGAACATTTAGCCTTCAGATAATACTATAATGTATGCCCAATTAAAACTGTGAGACATTCTTGAAGCTTCTCCATGTTCATTCTTCAGCACACGCCCCTTGAATTATATTGATTATCAGGACCAATTTCATCTAGGCTGTTTGCTAAGTTTGGTCACTTTGGTGAATGATCAGTGTCAGAAACTGAACTGAGGGGAGTGCACTCCTGCTAATTTTACCTGAACCTTTGGGTGGCTTTCAATGCCATAATACATACTATGGGTCTAGGCATAGTATGTTGGATGTAAAAGTAGGGGCTGGCCATGTCTTTAAAGGTTCAGGCAGGAAATTTCGCTGCCCAAAGCAAAATTCGTAGCTGAAAGCAGTCTGTTATGCATATTTTCAACAACTTCTTGGCCTCAAGGACACTAAACACTGTGCCAAGCATCCATTAATTCAGGAGAGCAGGGGGGAAAGGTTTGAATTTAAACCCCAGTTTAAGGTCCATGAATCTTTGCATGTCAGTGGACAATCACCTGTTATGTATGGCTTAATTGTTGTCTGCAGTATTCTAATCTAGGTGAGTTTTGTTTGCAAGGCCTCTGCCAAGTCAAGCAGAAAACTCAAGCTAAGTCATGAATATCATGAGAGCTGTGAATTACTGCTGAGTCCTGGTTGGGAAAAGCTGACAACAGAGGCACTTTTTATGGTGGTTTTGCTCCTTCCTATTTGACTATATATCAGAAGATGGTTTACTGAAGCAGCGTACTGTGAATAATGCTTTAAAGCAGTAACTATATAAATACTACATATTCTTCCTACCACACTACGATAGGAAAAAAGGTCCATCAAGGAGGAGTCTTGATATATCTTTTTAGTGATATCTGTCTGTCTGTCTGTCTGTCTGTCTGTCTGTCTGTCTGTCTATCTATCTATCTATCTATCTATCTATCTATCTATCTATCTATCTATCTATCTATCTATCTTTTTAGTGGGGCTTTGGTTTTTTATAATTTACCTCATTTTTCATACCTCCAATTATCATATGAAAATAATTGCATCGTAATGCAATTATTTTATTGCAAACTTGGTTCTACTTTGTATAATTACTTTATTGTATGATCAAATACTTGTTCCTTTCTTTCTGAAATCCTTCTGAAATCCTTCCTCCAACAATATAGTTGATTGCAGTAGGATTTAACTCAGCTACAGAGTTCAGAATTTGACCTTCAGCTTTTGCTTAGCTGTGGAACAACTGGATTACTGCAGGTCAGGGTATAACAGCTGTGTAGAGAATCACAATATCACCATTGCTATTCAAGCATCAAACCACAGCAGTTATTCCCTTGCTTTCACGGGCATTAAAACTGATCCTCAGTTAAATAAAAAATAGATTTTTCCTATCTCCTTTTCATCAATGGCAAACAATAAAATCATAAGTGAAGACTTTTTTTAATATAGGGTTTGGAGGACTATTTGTAAGGAACTCAGCTGAGTATTATTCTGGTGCTGTTCTATTCAAGATATAACAATGGTGGTATTCTTATACTTTTGTCACATTTGGGATAATTTAAACTCTAAATTTTAAGGGATCATGATTCCCTTTTAAATCAGCCATCTGATTTGGAGTCAGGGGTTAACTGTGTTTTAGTGGTTCTTTTACTGCCTGTTTGGCAGAAATGCACAAATTTCATCTCTTGAGGGCTGCACCAGACTTTGCCTGTCATATTGTGGAACACTGCAAAATGTGTAGAGCCAGGAGTCTTTAGAAGGAAAGCTAAGAGAGCATTAAAATGGGTGCCTGATTTCCTTCAGATTTAAGACTGGTTTATTTTACTGACAAACCTGATTGATGTCTTGCCTTTATTTTCCCTTGCATTTGATAACTTCACTTTTGATCTCTGTTTCTTGACTTCCTTATAATTTTTTGATGGCAAAATTTTGGTAGAATCAATCAGTTCAGTCAGGATCACCAACCCTAAAATAAAACATGGAATAAATACAGTAAACAATTATTTTCTTTAAGAAATGACAGTGAAATGAGGGTAACACATTTGAATGTGAAATAATTGTGAGAATGAATGGAAATATGGCATTATGTTTTTCTTATTTGAGAAGTTATATCATAACCTGCTTGAAGGAATGTAGGAATATTTCCACTACCTTTCTATATACCTGTGTTTGTTTTTAAAAGACTTGGGCCAGGACAGGAAATAGGTAATTTTCACTATGGACCAGAAAACCTAATGCTGTCATCGAATGCATAGAATACTGTTACATCATCACATTCTGCATGCTTTTTAAGGGCTCATTATATTAAAATGCAGAATTTGTGCATATCTTACACAGAATAGAAAAGTAAATCCAGCTAGTTGAGCATTGTCACACACATTTCATCATTTGCCCTCTCCTTGCTCCCCTCAAAAGTCACCCATGCCAGAGGCTCCCAGTATAAACCACAATGACAATAAGACAAAACATGTAGTACAATATTGTGATACAAATCCTGGTATTTTGTACTTGCATTCCAACATTAGATGCAATTATGTAAGTCATGAGGTTTGCACTGAAATGTTGTCATGCAAGTTTTATCATTTATTCTCCTTGTAGAAGTGTATGGATGTCACTCAGAGCAACTAACTGAAAACTAAATTAATATGCAAATATTTTCATATACTCTCAGAAATATATGCAAAGGAGAAATGTTCTTGGCAGTACCAAAACTGATTATAAAAGAATGCAAGATTGAGAAAGAAAAAGCAGGGGTATAAGGATACTAACAAGCCACAGATGAAATTTGTCAGGATTAATCTGAATACAAATTACAATTGTACTGTTAGCTTTTATAATTATTTCCAGCTGAATACAGATTTTAAAAGTATGATTCCCAATCCTTTGGCACTCTGAGAAGAATTCAAAAATACTAAGAATCAGCTACTCCTATAGTCCTCAATTCTGATAAAATAATTTGCTACAAAAGGAACCATAGATTGTATTCCATCTGGTCAGGTCAGAGCTTGCTTGCTGCCCCAGTCCTCCACCTCCTGGTCCACCAGCAACCATTTGCAAAAATGTATGAGTGGTAGAAAACTAGTTAACTGAAGCATGCTAACACAAATAGCAAAATGAGTTCTAAAATTCAGGAAAAAATGATGAGAGTGGACAGGGCACAAGTGCAGTTGCTAATTCTGAGTTTCCATATGCTGTGCTAAGTAGAACTGTGATCTCACCAAAACAAACAAACAAAAAATTGAATAGGAGATACAATGATAACTATCTAGAAATGGGATTTTATTAGATTCATTTACTGCTAGTCCCTTAATACTCAGGAATTTTCAAAGTTTTTGCTAAGAGTTGTATTATGGCATTGTATACATAAAATAATTCAAATAATTAAATTAGTAAATTTATTTTTAAAATATTGGTACAAAAGTTGATTAAGAGGCATTTAAAATAGAAGGGATGAGAAGGCATACACAAACACAACTGTAATTATCAATGTATATGTTGAAAAAGTATTTTTCCATGCTTTTAAAGGTGAAAATGTAGGGAGGGGGTATTTATCTCTTCATTTTCTTAACATTTACAGTATTTAGTGATCCATAGTTGTGGCAAGCTTGGTAAAGCTAGTCTATGGCAAGACATTATTTTTTGGACATCCTGTTACAGTAGCATCTTTGACTACAGATGTGCAAATTATTAATACTTTTGCATTCTGTCCATTGTAGCATCTGGATAATTTCTTATATATAGAAATGGAGCTATGTGAAGTTGTTTTCATTCCTTTCAAGTAGGAAAAGAGGAGGATTAGATACAACATACTTCAGACAATAAACATTTGTCATGAGTCCTTTTTTTTTTCCCCTTGATATTAAGTGAAATTAAATATAGATTGCTAGACCTATTAGAATTTTTTAAAAGTTGAACAGTATAGACTTAAGGAGATAATATATTTATATCTCAAAAGAGCAATATATAATGATAAAATGGAGATGTATTATTCACCATTTTTGCTATCATTGCTTTTTAATTATTTAAATAATTAGTTAAATTGATTAATCCTTTGCATTGCTTAAAACATATCATACAATATGTTTATTCTCCAGAAGAATTTTGAACTAGAAAAAAAAATAATGAAAAAAAAAGAATACATTGAACTGACCACATTAAATTGAAAGCATAAACAGGGACATTTATGGAAAGCTCTGCTGTTTAATCATATTAAACATATAAGGTTTTTAATAGTGTTATTTATCTACTGCTTCCATATAATATCTCCCAACAGTTTATATATATATATATATATATAGAGAGAGAGAGAGAGAGAGAGAGAGAGAGAGAGAGAGCGAGAGCGAGACACGTATAAGTACATAACATTGAAACACTCATAGGCTAATCAACCCCAATGATGAATAGGGATTTCTCAGAATTACTGACTGAAGTCATCTGTTCATGAAGTATTTTGCAATCAGAGATATCTGGAAGATGCAGCTTACCTATTCCTATTTTTACATGAACCACCTGGTCAAGGAGACAGAATCCGTAAATCATTATAATTCTGTCTTTCCCTATCTAGCCATTTTTCCTTGTTGCAGCATCTAGTAAGCATAGATGGGGACATCTATGTAAACATTGTGGGGAGATGGGCGGGGACAAGTCTAATAAATAAAAATAAATAAATAGATGGCAGAATTTTATTCTCCTGGTCTTGCCTAGTTTCATCTCTAGGATACAAGCTAAAATTTGCTTATCCAAAATCAATTGTTTTTCTATACACCAAGCTTCCACTTAGTAAATCAACAATAGGACTAATAGGACTGGGTCTGCTTCCTTATTACTGCAGTTTCAAATAAGGTGAGACTGACAAACTAATTTTCTTAAAAAAAAAAAAAATCACATCTGGCTGAAGTCCTATCTCTGTTTATTCCTATTTACTAGGTCTGTGTGGTGTCCTGAAAACAGATGGCTTGCAATACCTTCCCCCCCCCCCCAAATAAATAAGCTGTGTCATTTGCAGGGCTTATATGGCTATTTCAGAAGCTATTGTCGGCTACCTTGCATCCATATGTATTGCACAGCCATCTTGTATCGCTTTGCAAAGTAGCTGTATGTGCACAGCCACATATGCAGAAACACCCAGGAGCAATATATGAAGCAGGCACGCAAATATTGCAAAAGGCACAGCTGCGTTATATTTAAAAAAAGCTGTTTCTTGCATGCTTCTGCAGATTGCAAAACACTTCCTTCAAATACTTTTTATAGCCCTACTGATTACTATGCCAAGTAGCATTCCAAGCAGTATTCCTTCTGCATTCCAAGCAGAAAGCTTATTAAAACCTTGGGCTATTTCTAATATAATTTTATAATGTTTCTGTTCTCTTTATACTATCCTGAATAATAATAGTGGCATGAAGTTCTTGATTAATCCTATGTCCAAGACTTTTTTGGGGGGTGGGGGAGACCATTCTTATGCAAAGGAGAGCATATCTATGTCATTTTCCCCTCTATATTTGTTTTCACAATTTAGACATGACCAGAAGATCCTGGCACTGCAATATAAGAAAATTCCCTCTGCAACTTAAATGTTGATTTAGCAAAAAGGCCGCCATGTGAGACAGATGCACGCAAATTCAGTCTGCTAGCTGACTTTCAACTAGACATGGATAGGATTGCACTATTAAAATACTAATTATGAAAATTGTTTCATAGATACAATTTTTAAAAAATGATATCAAACCCCTTATTTGCTACATTTGTAGCTAAGGCTTAAACATCTTATTCTCAAGGTAAAAAGTTAGCTAAAGAGTTTGACAGCTTTACCACACATCTTTTATTTGAAAGTCTTCTAAACCTGATCCTGTTTCTTTGTTTGAAATGAAGATTATATTGATTACCTGTGAGACTGCATACAAGTCACTGGTGGCTGAGGAAGGTATATACACTATGGAATTAGGACAGTTAAACATTGAAATCGATTGGGTTACTCTGCTGCGGCAGCAGTAGCAAGCAGTTTCTTTAAGCTATTAATTTTATTATTAGCACACCTGGAGACACAGTTGCCCTCAGGGAAAAGCAATTCAATGTTTTGTGCTACAAAGACTAGTGGCATATGATCAATGAGATAGCTGGGGCTGCAATCTTTTCTGGAATCCCTTTCATTTCAATACAAATGAATAAAGGAATGTTGTCTTGATAATGTAAATTTATAATCTCCTCTCACATTTCCTCCTTTTTTTTCCCCCTCCTTTTCTGATCAGTTCCATTCGGGCAGGAAACATTTACTGTCTGTAGCTATAAATGTACTTCCATGTGTACAGTCACTTATGTTTGACAGGAGTCACATCTTATGGGTAAGCCAGCCATCATGATTTCAGAAAATGTAACAGGAACAACAGCCTGGCACACAGAAATGGATTGCTCTTATTTTGTATAAACAGGTAAACAAACTTGCAAGATTAACTCATTCAAGCAATGTGACTTGCCTTAGTTTAGTATAATGGGTGAAACCATCCATTATTACTTAGTATCAAGCCCAGGTCAAACCATTATGGTTTGTTCAACAAACCATAGTTTTAAATGTCCTAAATTAGTATTATATGTGAACTCAGCCATTGCATCAGACAGGACAGCCAGAAAGAACTGAACAGGTACCTAGACACAAAACATACATACAAAAATACAGAGGCTCCTGAGTGGTTGGTAGAATATATGCACAATAAAATAATGTTTTAAAAAGTAGATAACTAATTTTAAAACGTAATTGTTGTACCAGCTGCAATTATATAGCACACCAAGATGTAGGGTATATTGTTTGCTTTGATTTACCCTGTTGTTTGAATCCAGCCATTGTTTGTAAACTACAGTTGAAGATTTAACATGGTATATGAAACTAGCCATTATGGCATGTTCAGTAAATCATTCTGAAACAGAGCTTGACTTATATCAGAGGGGCTAAGTGGAATTTGAACCCAATTTTCCCATTTTACTGATACAATAAGATGACATTTCATGTATTTGCAATACTCATTAACCATTTGCATTAATCTGTAACATATGTTTATCAAAAACTCAAGTATATTTTTAAAGTGGGCATTTCTGGGATATTTCCAGCATGGTCTAAAGAAATGGAATCTCTAATAATGTACCATCAATAGGTTTATGTCCTTAAAAATGTTAAATTATTATTTACAGTTCCAAGATTAAAGTTGATTCATATATATATATATATATATATATATATATATATATATATATAGTGCATTGGACTCCTCAAAGAATGTATTGGACAGGATGGACATCAGATTTTCTATTTTGGAGATGTAAAACATATGAGGGTTTGCTGACCCATATGATATGGTCATTTGATCATTGGATAACTTTCTGCAATAGTGTGTTAATGTATATAAGTAGATTTATGGGGAAATCTCATATGTTAAATATACTTATTACTTACATTACTTATATTTAGTGTAATGTTGGACCATATGCCAAAGTTTTGGAATCTGACTGTTTATCAGGTATTTTTTATTTATGGTTGTATCAAGCATGGGGGATGGCTAAAAAAATCAAATTGAGAAATTGGACAAGTGATATTATTCCAGATGCTGAGGAATGGTTGTTGGAAATGTGTGATCTATCTGTTTTGGAAAAAGCAATATTTTCTATTAATCAAAGGATGCAGCAATATGTGTAACTATGGCAGAGATTTTGTAATATTTTGTATTGATTATATTATAGTAGTGTATTAGTAATCCAGTGACTATTGATAAGTATAATATGTAAGATAGATTTCCCCCTCCCTTCCCCCGCTTTCTTAGTTTTCTGGATTTTTTTTAAAGTTTTGCTCTTTGTTTTACTTATTTTTTTTTAAGTTTAAATATTGTTTTGTTAATTGAATGTAAAATAAAAATAAAGAAAAAAGAAAAAATGTATTTGCATTAACTAGCCTAAAGCACTTGGCACGTCATGTCAGTATACCTATTCTTTTAAGCAGTGTTTGCTTAGTGATAGTTTGAGTTAACTATAATTGGCTTTATAAACCCATATATCATAGTTTATAAAGAGTGGTTAGGCTTACAGAAAACATTCATCTAAAACCTAACAAGTCAGACTATGACTTAGAATGACGTATTAATTCAGATTACAAAAAGGAATATTATGGTATGTTAGGTGAGCTCAATTGAACAAGTTGTGATCAAAAGGAAAGAGAAATTTGATAACCTGACATCATAAAAAAATCACTCTGGCATTAAAAGTGCTTGAAAATGATGCTATAGTCATTTGAAAACATTACCATAAAAGGAATATGATGGAGTAATGGAAATGGTATTATTAGTTTGTATAGTGCAATTTAATATAATGAAAACTTACACCTAAACTTCAGGAGCAAATATGCTGCAGAGTATGCCAACTCTTTCAGATTAACTTTCTGTTATGAATATTCTTATGGAAACTCTAAAATGCTGTTTATATACTGATTTTTAGATGACTTTATTACTGAAGAAAAAAATCCATATTGATTTTGTTACTGTCAATGTGGTGCTGGCCTAGTTGTACTTTGAAGAAGAAACAATAATAAATTATTTATATTTATTTCTTGATTACTTTTAGTTGGTTTTTTTTTTTTTTTTTTTGCATTTTCTCTGAAACATTATTGGAGTAAATTATTCTAATACCTATATTTAAAAATTGAAAAGTACTTTTTTTAGACACTGCTTACACATTCGGCATTTCAGAATGCTGCATATATTTTTATTATGGAAATGGAACGCAGATGCAAGTTATAAAATACACACATTGAAAGAAGAGACAGGTTATACTTCCATATTTAATCAACTGCACTTTACTGTGATAATGGCATATGAATATAAAATAGTAACAAAGGTACCAAAATATGGTTCACGTGATTTGAAGTGTTTGAGTTTTGTAGTTTTATGGCAAACATCTATAAATCAAGCTTACAGGTTACTTTAAAATACCTGTTGCTCTATATTAGGCAAAATAAAGACACTTGATGACTGAAAGGAATGGTAGTATAATTATGTCATTGGTTGCTTTCTAACACAATAGTACCATAACACAAACCTTTGGCTAGAAAGATAATAAGCATAAGGTTCCCCCCGGGATTCGAACAGCCCCTTTCCTCCTGGTATTTTGAAGGGCCCTGAAAACTCTTTGCCCAGGTCTTTGGTGAGGATGATTGATGTTCCTTTTCCTTGTTCCCCTTGTTCCCCTTCAGGTTTGTTTCTTTGCCATCTTGTTTCTTTCTTTGATATTTTTGTATTGTTATTTGTTTTTAAAATTTTTTAATGTTTTTACCAATTTTTAAACCATCCAGAGGTGCTGGGAATTGGCTGGCATACAAATCATTTCTGCATGTTCTGGAATTTACTTTCTATAATTTTTCAACACCTCTGTACTGGGGTAAGTCTACTTTGCAAACCCCTTAATGCAAAGTTCTAGCCCAAAATTGTTCTGGTTATTTCTCCTTGCTTCTGAAGTAGAAACAAAAAAGTCTGCAAACACAGGATTTATCCAGGCAGTCTTCTCTGCCCTTTTTTAGTTTTCAACTACCCCACTGGAACATAGGACTGGAAAAGATCCCACAAGGACCACCCATCAGCAGCGGCACTGAGCCTATTTGGCCATTGCACTGTTTTTTGTTTGTTTTTATTTTTGTCAACAAAGGAACAAAGCCAGGATGCTTCCTAACCATTTCTGTGGCTGAGAGAAGGAAGGAAGGAAGGAAGGAAGGAAGGAAGGAAGGAAGGAAGGAAGGAAGGAAGGAAGGAAGGAAGGAAGGAAGGAAGGAAGGAAGGAAGGAAGGAAGGGAACCTCACCTTAGATCCATAATCTTGCACTGCTGGTACACAGGAATGAGTTAACTGCTCTTGTGAGCAGCTGACCCAGTCTGTTGTGTCATCTGAACAGAATCAGATGCCTCTGACCAGGTTTTGGCCATGCAGGCTGGTTGATTATGAATGTGGAAATGTAACACATCTATAAGGCAACAGGTAAGGGAAAAATGGTTTAAGAGTACTTAAAAGAAGGGGTACATGTGAGCAGAATTAAGACTGATGGAATGAAAAACAATGTCCTCAATTTAAATTAATGTTAAATAATGGGGGGAAACTTTTTTTTTTCAGGATCAAATTGCCAGATTTCATTGGTGAATTGTAGGCTGATACTACATTGCATTACTTAGAGTTTTCAGTGAGTAGCATGCAGAAGAATGTTCCACTACTTGAGAAATAGGATACATTCTTTCTTTAGCTTTACAATTCTGAGGCTTGCATATTGTCATGTATCTCTGTTACTGAGTTCAGTAGCTTTTATAGTTAATTCAGGAAATGTGTCTCTATCATTAGTAAAATCTGGGGGAGAGGACTGTGATGAACTGTCTGTGTAGATTATCACTGATTCACAAGTCTCTTATATTGTGTCTGTTTTTTAAGGAAAATAAATATGTTCAACATGAAATCATTAATACACTACTGTTTTTTCTTAGTGAATGTCTTGCATGAGCAGTGAAGATATTTGTTTCAAGCTAAGTGATTATAA
Source organism: Python bivittatus (assembly GCF_059951505.1). Classification (NCBI taxonomy): domain Eukaryota; kingdom Metazoa; phylum Chordata; class Lepidosauria; order Squamata; family Pythonidae; genus Python; species Python bivittatus. The sequence continues at coordinate 18,109,455 of NW_028277035.1, forward strand.
AATGATGAAATTAATATAATGTCAGCTGTTCTTAATCTGTGTTATAAGAACTGTGCATGGTTATGTGAATGTACAGTATCTTTTTTTATTGCCATACTGAAGAATTTGTTCAGTATGTTTACAGTAAGGTGATTCTTTCTTTCTGTATTCCAACAACAGCAACAGAGCTGATTTCTATAGAGTGCATGCTTTGTGAGAAGACAACTCTCTATTCCAATATTTCTCAACCTTAGCAACTTTAAGATATGTGGACATCAACTCCCCGAATTCCAGGAGTTGAAGTCCACATATCTTAAAGTTGCTAAGGTTGAGAAACACTGCTCTATTCAATCCCTGTTTCTTCCAGATATGACAATCGACACAATCAAAATCCACATAATTGTTCTAAATAGATCAATTGTCTAAGCAAATAAAAACAGATGTGTTGATGACACTCAATCAATCAATCAATCAATCAATCAATCAATTTTCCTGTGAGTAGTTGAGGCTTAATTCTGTCCATCTTCATGTCCCAATTTAAACTGAAGTTATATGCATGGTCTAGGGTAGATATGGGGTATTCTAAATAATATTTTATAATTCCGGTATACTATTGGAGCTATAATTCTTTACTAAAGTATAATATTTTATAATTCGATAAACTATTGAAGCTGCTGGGAGTTGTAATGAGCTACATCCCCCCCCCCGCCAATTCTAGAGAGAATAGAGAACAATTAAGGCCTGTACAAGTCTCCACTGGCAGTCTAGATTTTAAAAGAAAAACAAAACCAGAGCAATAAGCATGATGATCTAAAGACAATAGACCAAGAAATATTGCTTTGAAGATCTTGTTGTAACTCTATGTAATTTGCCAGATAGATCCTGAATGTCAACAACAGCAGCAAAATATAGGCACAAGTTCTGAGTTCAATAAAGCTTTCAAAAATCAGAATTCTTTCACCTGGAATAGCAAACAATAGATCACAATTACATGCCTTTTTGATATTGTTGCCTGCTGAAACTTGTTCTCCATAATAACTGTATTCTTCAGGGTGGGTAGAAAGCTAGCTTACTTGGCAATGCAAATAAAAGACTTCTCAACTTAATTGTCCACTGTGCCAAGCAGATTTTCCGATTTGCCTTTTTGTGCAGAATTTGAATTGAAGTCTTTAGGGAAAAAATGGCCAGATCAGTGGATCCAATCTTTCTAGGCAGTATTGGGGGAAAGGATTCTATGCTTTGAAGAGCTCAAATGTTTCTCCTGAAATGGATTCCTGCCACAAAATCCCCAAATTTGTTCCTAGTAGTTTCCATGACGAATTATCTTTAATCCTTATTTGCAGTGACATGGATGAGAGAGGAGTGACCGTCAAGTTTCAATTTACTTTGAATGACTATGTTGCATCTCCCACAGTGCAGTATACAATATCTGCTATTGCACTGTGGTAGGGAAAAACTTACTGATTGTTCAAGAGTGACAAGACCCAACTAGTAGCAGAAAGCTCCAGCACCAATACCACCAAGGCGGCCATGGGATGTTGAGAGATGGCAGCAGGAGGTAGTAGGAATGACAGTGAAGTAAGGTGCCAGCTGTGGTAAGACACCTCTGCTTCACACACAGACACACACAGACACATCCCATGTTGCCCCAAAACATTTAATGCTTCTCACATCCATGATTTTGTTAAGGGTATAACAAAATATGTAGTTAGTAATGCAGTTATGACTTTACAAGTACTATTTAAATATATAATCCTCAAGAGATTCAAATTACAGAAAAGGAAAAAAAAGAAACCTTGTGAAGTCTAATCATAAATTGTTTAATTTTGTACATGCTGCTTGTTTTTGAAAATATTGGACAGTTTGTAGTTTTAATTGTATACTAGTGCCACCTAGCCTCAGTTTGTAGCCTTGTGCTGATCTTTGTGAAATTCCCAGAAACATTGGAGTTGAACTTGGATTTTAGTTTTACTGTTATTTAGCTTATAGTTCCTTTATTTGTTTTATAAACCAAATAGAAGTAAATTACACTTTTACAGAGAACTCTTGAAAAAGGTTTTGCTTCTTCACAGTGTAAAATATCCCAGTCTTAGCCTTTGTTCAGATACTGTGAAAGTATTTATATAAAAACTCATACTCAGTTGAATGTACACATTTCTGATGAATTGTTACAGATTTACATGTACATATATACAGTAATTTCAACAAAATTCCCAAATGTTGTAAATTCCTATTCTACTATCTATATCTATATCTACACACACACATATATATATTTGTAATACTGTGTTATATATTTCTTAGTCAATAAACTTTGAAAATGGTTTGTGGTCATCTAATAGTACAACTTTCCTTTCATTTAATAATTAGTATATTTGATGTAATAATGAAATTAGTTATCCTCTACATACTGTATGTAACCCTCTAGTTTGTCTATCTACCAGGATGTTTGTTATGCTGTAAGTAAGCATGTAAAGAAGCAATTCAGAGAGATTGCAAATGTGAATGAAGTTTCTCATACAGGTAACTATTCAATAAAAGCACAATCTTCAGATTTGAACAGTATAAATCTGTTTGAAAATCAATGCTTCAGTGAAGTGTTTCCCTGCATTAGCTGCCTTTTGATGATTTCCACTAAGAGATAGATAGATAGATAGATAGATAGATAGATAGATAGATAGATAGATAGATAGATAGATAGATAGAAGTTTAAGCAATTTTGCTAAGAAATGGAAACTGTAACTTATGATGTTACTTTGTATAATAAATCCTTTATGGGCTATAATACCACATATTAATAAATATACCACAGTCGCTTCCAATATAACCTTGTAGAGTTTCCTAAATTAATCCTTATTAAAAATATTGACTTGTCATGACTTACTAGGTTTACAACTGACAAGAGTTTTTCATCCTAATTAGGAGGTTAGGCTCCAGTGCTTAGACTGCAGATAATAATCCAATGATTCTTTGTCTTGAAAAATGAAAATCAAATTTTGCCAATTGTCACAATTATGAAAATTACTCAGGCTCTTAAAAAGAGCTTCCTACATATGTTTTCTTTTAAATAAAATCAAGCTGAGTTGTTCAATATGATTTTTAGTAGAGTAAATCAATATTCATATTGTTAACCATATCAACAGCATTGCAAATACTACAGGAATCAAGTAAAGTAATTTTATATTTATTAGTAATATTGTGTTAAGTAAATAATTTTTAAGTACTGTTTGAAGGCAACTTTCATTTCTGCTGTATACTGAAAAGAAAATGGTCAGTGCATATTTAAAACAAAGCATAAATATGAATCTTGTTTTACATTTTTTTCAGCATGAATAGTGAATTGATTTAATAGATTTTTACTAAGGGCTAGTGTATCAAAATAAACCTGTTGTTTCTAAGATTATACTGCAGTTAAAATTTGCATGCCAGTTTGATACTTTTTTTCTTTTCTTTTCCATTAATGTAAACTAGTGAAAATACTATAATATTGCCTCATATTTAAAATTTAGCAGTTTGGTACACATTAAACAAAATTAAAGCAAATTTAGTAACCCTAAAGTTTTATTTATTTCTTAACATTAACTCACTTTTTATCATAAAATTCTACATCAGAATAATAACTACATAGGTATACTTATTAAAATATAAAAATACAGATTTACTGGCAACCTTTAAAAATATTTAAAAACAAGAATATTATGTTCAGCTGTAATATACAAAGTTTGACATATGTGCATAAACACAACCCTAGTAGTTTCAAATTTATTTCTGTAAAATAATTTAAATATGAATATTGTATATTTGTGAAATGTATATCTTTATTATCATTCCTAAATCTGCTTTTTTCCTAATCTTTAAACATTTTTGGAGCACTCAGGAATGTTGTCTTCTGTTAAAAACTAATCAACTCACTAAAATTAAACCTATTAATTACTATGAGATTAAACTAGTTTCTCTGCTGGCATAAAATCCATGATACTATCTAGGTATACTGACTTTTGAATATTAATTTTAGATCTTTTGTTAAGTTAGATAATGGAAATATTTTATTGTATGCATATCATTATTCATTATACATTACTACATGTTAAATGAACAATAATATAAAATGGGTGCAGCTTTCTCCATCTCACATCCACATAGTGTAGACCAAAGACAAGTGCAATGGGGAGGTCAAGCGAGGCAAAATGGCAGATACAAACACAAAGTCCCTCTTCTTTGTATGTTCATTTGGTATAGAGGATGAAAGTTTACAATGAGGCTGGAAAGTGGGAGAAGCTGCTATTACTTCATTCATTCCTGGATTCCTCAACCATTTTTCTAGAGTCCTAATTCACAATGAGGCAGAGGTAGCTTCTGATACTGTCTACCATCAGTTTTGCAAAGACTCCCACATTTTCATTTCTACCCTTTCTCACTTATCACTACAGTAATATTTACATATTAAAAGAAGCCAAAATAGGGTAAGAGCTCTCTGGATATCTGGGGGAGTGCTTTTCCACAGATAGGGGTAGCATTTGAATAGACTTGCATCTATGATCCCTGGAGATAGCTTTTTCTGACTATAGAGATATAGAGGGATCCATTGTGCCAGATCTGTTTGGACAGACAAATACTATTGGGTGTGAGAAATCCCACAAATATCTAAGTCCAAAAGCCATGAAAGAGTTTAAAGGTGACAACCAGCAATCAATGGAGCTCTTGAAGTAGTGGTGTTATATGGGCAAATCAAGATACATCCACTACATTGTGGACCAGCTCCAGTTTCTAAATGTTCTTCAAGGAGGATTGCAATGGTCCAATCAAGAGATTCCTAAGGAATGAGTGACTGTGAAGAGAGATTTCCATTCCAGTAAGGCTTATACCTGGTACATGGAGCTATGTGAAAGCGCTTGTCCAGCCTTTTACAGCAGGGTATGGTCAAGGAAGCAAGAATTGCACATACATCAATTAACAGTTTTAATGCAAGAGTTAGGGTAAGACTAATCTTGAAAATTGTAGCAGAAACTTCTATCCCTTTTCATATGTGAGTTCATTAAGGCAGAGACTCTTTGTAAGTTTTCAGTCTCTTTTTCTGGGCTTTCTTTAACTCAGATCTTCTTCCTAGGCTTTCTGCAACCTGGACTGAGCTGCCATTTATGAGATAACCCACTAATAAACAATATCACCTGTTGATTCTTCATCAACAGATAAATTATCTCATACTCACTCACAACCCCTCCATGCCACAACTGCAGGAGCTGTAAGTCCAGGAGGAACCCTGTGGGCTACTTTCATACAGGAAGAGGACAATCCCAGAAATTAGGAGATATTTCTTTGGAATCAGATAGCTCTGAACCATCCCCCACCCTTCCAATCCTCAAAAGTTGTCTAAAAGGATACTGTGAAGGTTTTGAAAGGGAGTGAGAGCTCAAGCAGTGCCCACTGATCATATTCTCACTATCCTGAACTCGCCAGAGGTCATCCACAAGGGCAATCAATGGCATCTCAATGCTATACACAGGCTATTTATTTATTTATTTATTATTGCTTTTTAAAAAAATGACAAGAAAAGGAAAAGGAACAAAACACAAAGATAATTATGATAAAATACATAGATTATCAAAGAAAAAAATAGTTCTTAAAAAGTGATAAAGATATAACTAAGAAAAAAAGAAAAAATATATATCTTTTTAACAGTAAACAGTTACAATTCTATATATATACTTATCTAATGCAAATATTATTCAACCTATATATTTATAATACACCTATATAACTTTCATGTTTTGTTTTTTTTAACCTACTGTATTTTGTATAAATCCCATATTTGATTATACTTGTCCATACAAAGTCTACATCTATAGGCAATCCGCTCATAAGTGACAAATGCAATCAGGTCTTCAATCCATTGAGTGAAACGGACCATACATTTATCTTTCCAATGGTGCAGTATCAGACTTTTGGCCATAGTAAGGGCACGGAGAATCCATTTACGTTGGCCGGTTGTCAAATCCCATGTACTAGGTATGTAGTTCAAGAGAATATACTCTGAAATTTTTAACTTTTGTCACACAGTCATATTTATATAAACCGCTACTTTCTTCCAAAACTTATTAAGTATAGGACATTGTGAACACGTGTTTTAAAGAAGCATTATATCTAGGTTTGAAACGGTGGTGAGCAGGTCCAAATAATTTAGTGGATTTCAGGTGCAACAGATAAAATTTCCATTTACCAAAATAAGTGGTACAGAAGCACTTAATTTTTAAAGAGCTGTTTAATTTACTGTATGCAATGATCTGTCCCTTGTATGATTACATCATAATGTATATTATGTAAATGATGCAGATTACACTTTTGCATATTGACTTTACACAAAAATGATGTAATTATAAAAATGACATAAATCAACACAATGACATAGTTCATGACTTAGCAGATATTTGGAAAGAATGGACAACCTTCATCCATAATTGTTAGATTGAGGTTTCATGGTGCTGTCAATAAAATACATTTTTAACAACATTTTGATATGCAGACTAATGAGGAAATATGATGATAGAGGCATTTGGATGAAGGCAAATGGTAGAATTATTTGTCATTTGATTTTGCATAATCTTAAATTAGGCCGAAATAAATAGAATTAGAAACAATTAGAAACTTAGTACTGCTTTCTCTAGTATGCACAAATTCCATTCAGTTCCACTTCAAATAAAAGAGCAAAAATTATTTCTGCTTTTTTAATAAAATATTTTCCCTAGATAATGTTCAGAAACAATTAGGCATTAGCTTTCATAAATACTAAAATATGTGTTAATTCAGTTTGAAATACATGAACCATACACACTTTGAAATTTGCCTGAAAAGACTCATTATAAATGAACGCTGTGAGAAGCATTCTCTTTCAAAATGGTGAAGCACCTGAATGCTTTTAATAAGTGGTTGTCATAATTTTAAAGAATTCTAGTTATGCTACAAACCTTTCCTGGCAGATTTCAGCTTCTGGTATATTCAGCAAGCCTACAACAATATAATTCTTAATAAGACTGCATTTAAATTAGTTAGACAGTCTTTATTTCTCTAGATGTGTATTAATTTAAATGGATAATCATGGCCACATGCATTTTTTCTTTCTTTCTAGTGGGTAGTACTTATGAGAATAAAAGCTATTTGCTAAAACAATAATAAAATTACTGAATTATAGTAATTGAATAGACTGATTGAAGTATCCCTGTGTGCATGCATATACAACCAAAAAAAAAGCACACCAGTCATACTCAAGAGGAAGATGTTAAAAATATATACACTAAGTAACCCTGAGATTTTGTAGAGAGAAATAATACCTTAAAGAAAACCTTACAAAGGAGGCCAAGGGGGCCTGGCATCTGGGTAGGAAAGGTAATAGAACAGAATAGCTGAAGAAAAGAGAAAGATACATATAGGCCACATTCAGAAAACACAAGAAATCATAAGCACAGCTTAGAAGTGTGATATAAAATGTGCCCACTGCCTCTGTTTGGCTTGAGAGCTGGGGAACTGTGCTTTGTTTTAACCCTTGTGCATCTGAAGTGTAGTTAACCAGAAAGGATACTTTAGTTGTTCACATTTTGTTTTTGGAGATACCTCCAACGTAGTTCACACTGAATAGTTAACCTCAATGTTTTCTAACAATCTTGTAATGTTTTACAGAGATGCAATTTAAGCAAAAAGTAAGAGAGTCCTGCAATGTTGTTTAGTATTTTTATCCCCACATCTCAATTTTAAGTGAAAAGCAGTATACATTTTCAGTGTACTTCACTAACACACCTGCCTGCAGATTTCAGGGCAGCACTGAATGACTACTCAGTCATACTGGTGTCTCTAAAATGTTCTGAAAAAGTTTTTTAAAGCAGTGGTTGTACACAGAAGATAGCTTCTTTATAGAAGAAGCTATAAAGAACTTTGGCAAGTTGAATCCAAGAATTAACAGTCAAACCTATCTATGTTTGCATGGACCTAAATCCCACTGAGTTGAATAGATCACATTCCCAGATGTATGTTGCAGGATGAAGTATTCATTGAAGATACAGTGGTTAATCTGCCAACTTTCTTGCTTTTGAGAGGAGGTTCCTGATTTATTCCTGTTCGAATCAGCTGCCATTTTCCAATTCTTATTTTGTAAGATTTCTGACCACTCCCAATTTGTTTTATTGAAATTTCCCATTATAAAGAAAACTGTATGAATTTATGTAAATACCTAGAGTATACACATTTCATTTCCCAACCTATGATTGTGTCTTTAGGCACTATATGAAGGAACCACATCATGCTCTTGACAATTACACTAGCCAAAAACTGGCTGTGCTTGATGAAAAAGAAAGAAAATTAGCTCAGAAATACTGCAAGCTAACTGACCAGCAGCTTCTAAAATCACCGATCTTTTGTAATATAAACTAGGTGTATGAATGTACTGACTACAAGAATGATATAATTTGAAAACTGACAAATATCGCAATACTTGTGTGATCATTTTTTTTCTATTATTTACTATAATGAAGATCAAATACTAAAGAAAGGAAGTAAAGATTTTGAAAAGTATAAATTCAAAGGAATCTATATATGCAGCAAATTGAGAACTTGAGACTGGGTTATTTTATTCTTCACATATGTTGGCAGGTCAATGAAGAATTTCAGGATTTGAGCCTTATTTATATCCCAGTCAGAATTTCTGTCACATCAGTGTACAGGCTGCCTAAATGAAGCACAAAAAAGATGAACGGGTTTGCAATAGAATCACTGTAGGTCACTATCAACCTTATATAATTTATTAGGAAATACGCTTTAAGGAATAATAACCTCATGTTTAAGACAAAATAATTTCCTTAAAGAGTCTTCCAGTGAAATGTTTTGTTTTTTTTTAAGTCATTTTAAAAACTAGTCATATAAAGTAGTTTCTTCAGTATACAGTAGTTAGAGCAATCCAAAAATCGGCTGGATTGACAGTGCAGGCCCCAAGGCAGGGGCATCTATTGGACAACCAGCTCAGAAGCTGGCACCTGAACAGCGACTACGGCCTGAGGGGGCCCAGAGGACTTGTAGACCAGCTGGTTCAATCTCATGCAGGGTGTTGCAGACCCTCCCTAGTGTGAGAGACAGGGAGGGAAGTCTGAGGATGTTTGCTCGTTTGTGTGGGTGAGTGAGTGTGTATGAGTGAGGCTGCTCATCCCTGAGAGTCTAGGTGAGTAGGGGGGTGGATTGGGTGCCCCTACCAGCCAGTGAGAGAAGCCTGTGAAGGGGGCACAGTGGATGAAGGGGTTGAGGGATAGGACTCCTTTGGCACTGTGAGTGGGAGCTGAAGTGCCAGGGAGCACACCACCACCCCCTGATTGATTGAGTGTGTGTTAATGGATGATAGGACGAAGGGTCCCCTAACTATGGAGGCTGGAGGTTCAGGATTGGGAGTAACAGGGGGCCCTGGTGGGTTTAGGATTGTTTCAAGTAGTGATAGGGAGGGGATGTTATGATGGGAGTCAGAGGGTGGGCTGCTCTTGGGAAAGACACCCCTGGTGTTTGCTACCAATGGCATGTTCCAGCCCTCTGGACTCAGATCCAGCCCTTGGACAACAGACCCATGGAGGCCCTGGCTTTTGGCTGCTGCTCCTTAATCCCAGGTCAGTTAACAACAAGACCCCCCCCCCCATATGTGATTTGATATCTGAGGAGTGGACCAACCTGGCGTGTGTCACCAAGACCTGGCTTGGCCCTGAAGTGGGGGTGCCCCTTTCAGAAATGTGCCCAGCCAATGCTGCATAGCAACCTCCCTGCCTGAGCTGCTAGAGGCCATTGCGGGGCTGGTGGTGGAGTCCCCCAGAATTATGGTCTTGGAAGACTTCAACCTGCCATCTCTAGGGCATGCCTTAGAGGCAGTTTGGGAGTTCATGGCTACCTTGGCAGCCATGGCCCTATCCCAGATTATTCATGACCCAACTCAGGACAGTGGCCTCACACCGGACTTGGTTTTCTTATCAGAGCAGTGGCAATGTGATCTGAAGGAGGAATTACATCTGTCCCCCTTGTCATGGTCAGGTCATGCTCTGGTGGCCCTGAGGTTCTCCTATGATACCCCCCTCTGCCAGGAGGCGGGACCTATTCAACTGGTCCACCCACGGAAACTGATGGACCCAATTGGGTTCCAAAGGGAGCTGGGGGTTATGCCCAAGGGTCTGCTGCATGGTCCAGCAGAGGCCTTGGCCGCTGCCTGGAATAGGAAAGCAGCCAAGGCCTTGGACAAGATCACGTCCATGTGACCTCTCCTAACCCATCAAGCCTGACACTCCCTGTGGTTCATGGAGTTGAGGGTCTTGAAAAGGATTAAGAAACATCTAGCGCACTGCTGGAGGAAAACAAGGACCAAATCTGACCAAACACAAGCTAGAGCTGCAATTAAGTCCTACCTTGTGGTGTTAAGAGTGGCGAAATACCAACATTTCTCCACTCTTATTGCATCCGCAGAATGCCGCCCAGCAACCCTGTTTAAGATCACCCAATCTCTTTTGGGAAAGGGGCCCCCAGTGGCCCATTTACATGGCCATGCAGAGGTGTTTTCTGGGCATCTGGAGGATAAAATCACTCGCATCCAGTCCCAGTTGGATACGAAGTGTGCAGCATGGTCTATAGAGATGCTCAGAGTATGGATATACTCTGTTATCTGGGAACAGCTTGATCCTGTTGAACCCAAGGAAGTAGACAGGCTCCTCCAAATGGTCAATACCACCACTTGCCAGCTAGATCCCTGTCCCTCCTGGCTGGTTAGGTCTGCTTGGTAGGTGACATGTGGGTGAATCCAGGAGATGGTGAATTCATCCTTGAGCGAGGGAGTCTTTCCAGCTGCCTTTAAAAAGGTGCTGCTGCATCCCCTCCTCAAGAAGCCATCACTGGATCCCACCAGTGGGATAATAGTGGACAATTTTTGTCCAGTCTCCCACCGCCCCTTTTTCCAGGTTTCAGGCCTGGATTCAGGACAGAAACAGCATTGGTCGCACTCTTGGATGATCTCTGGCAGGAGCGGGATGGGGGTAATGCACCCATCCTTGTTCTTCCTCACCTCTCAGCAGCTTTTGATACTATCGATTATGGTATCCTTTTGGGTAGACTTAGGGAGTTGGGAGTAGGCAGCAAAGTTCTGCACTGGTTCTCTTCCTTCCTCCAAGGTCGATCCCAATCGGGATGAGAGGTCCAGCGCATGGCCCCTCCATTGTGGGATGCTGCAGGGTTCTCTGTCTGCTCCTTTTTAACATCTACACAAAACCACTGGGTGAGATCATCTGCCACCATGGGATGAGGTATCATCAATAAGCAGATGATACCCATCCCGGATGACTTGAGTGATGCCATGACCTCCCTTTCACAGTGCCTAGACGCTGTAGGTGTCTGCATGGGGAACAAAAGGCTTCAGCTGAACCCTGGTAAGATGGAGTGGCTATGGACTTGAGGCCCCTCTGTATCTGAGAATTTATCATTTTTGGTTTTGGGTGTGGTGGCACTCCCCCAGACAGACCCAGTGCATAACCTGGGGGTCCTCCTGGACTCACAACTCCTGCTTGAGGAGCAGGTGGCAGTTGTGGCCAGGAGGGCCTTTGTGCAACTTTGTGTTGTGTGCCAGTTACACCCTTTCCTGGATCAGGCACAAGGCTGGCAGACCGCATCCATGAACACCAACTAGTAGTCAGAAGACATGAAGGAAACTCCTTAATCTCACAACACATGGACAGACTTAACCATAGTTTTAACTGGGAAACTGTTATTTTAGACCAAGATAATTCCAAAAATGCAAGAGAATTCTTGGAAGCTTGTTATTCAGACAAGGCAGCAATCAACAGACACACAGAGATAAACAGCATCTACACACTATTCAAAAGAGACAATAGAAAAGAAAACAAAAGACCAGAACATCTCCTCACTAGCAATCATCACCCAGATAAGCAGAGGTTACCACCAGGCACATAATCAAGCAGTGAACAATACTCTAATCAAGGAACTACTAGAGCAGCAAAACAAACCCCCCACCCCCACCAGCACTGGCAGGGCATGCCACAGTATATAAACAGAGAGCAAACCCCATCCCATTCTGGCACTGAAGATGTTACCTAGCCAGGTAATGAAACGTTTGCAAGAAAAGAACCAAGCTCAGAGAACCCCAAAGACTCCACAAATATATACTACCATATAAACTTGAAGTAGACAATGTTTTGGAGCTGAGAACACACCATTTTTAGATTTTTGTCAGCTTCTGGGGCCCATAGTTTGTTGTCTCATTTTGTGTTGGATCCAGGAATCTGAGGAGCAAAATGTATTCCATAGCTTGACTGTCTTGCAGTGCCCAATTCTTTTCTAAAATAATTATTTGAAATAAACATGCTTTTTCAGCAGGGTTTTCTATTCTTATTTTTAGAAAATGTTCAGTATCTTTCATCTATATTTCTTGCATGAATACATTTTAATGTAACGAATAGGTACACATTTATATGTGCACATTTTACCCTTTATCTAAATGTTTTTGCTGTAGTATATATTAATGATTAGTATAGATTCAGGAGGAACAGAGCCTTAATTTATATATTAAAGCTGCCATCCTATAGTTCTGGGACTTTAAAATAATGGAGCTCTTACCGCGCTCTACATGGGGCTGCCCTTGAACAGCATTCAGAAGCTTCAGATGGTGCAAAATGCAGCTGCATGGGTAGTAGAAGGTGTTGCATACATCTGTAACACCACTGCTTCATGAGCTGCATTGGTTGCCAGTGTGCTTCCAGATGCAATTCAATGTGCTGGTTGTTACCTTTAAAGCCTTTTATGGATTCGACTGGTTACCTGAGGGACCATCTCCTCCCAGTGTTTTCTATCCATCTAATTCAGTCCGGCAGGTTGGGCATGCTACAGGTCCTGTCAGCTAAGGAATGTCAGCTGATGGAGACTAGAAGGCGTGCCTTCTCTGCCATAGCCCCTGTCCTCTGGAACATTCTCCTTCCAGGGATTAGGATGTCCCCGAACCTGTTGGCCTTTCGTAAGGCCTTGAAGACCTGGATATGTGCTGCGCCTGGTGCCCCGAGTGTGTGAAGGCCCCTGTTTCCTGGATGTATTAATACCTAAGGTTATAATTTGCTCGGCTGATGTATGTATGTATGTATGTATGTATTGGTTTTAACTGTTTTTATGACTGTTTGCCACCCAGAGTCACTTGTCTGATATGTGCGGCTATAGAAATGGAATAAAATAATAAACAAACAAAACAAAACAAAACAAAGGAAGAAGATTCTTGGTAGAGGAGAAAATGTATCTCTACATTTCTCCTTAGAGCATGTGGGATATTCTGCAGCCCTTCCTCTTACACAGTAAAGTCGAAAAGTGGAGCAAGGGCACAGCTGTTTTGGAGTTCCCTTTGATAGACAGACAGACAGAAAAGAAGTTATATAGTCTCTCTTTCATTTTCATAGTATTGGCACAAGAATTATATACCTTAAATAAAGCAATACTTCCACCTTTGGATGCCTCTGCCCCTAGTAATAGAATTATTCTATTCCCCCCCCCCCCCCAATGCTATAGTAGAATATTGGGATTATTTTTCATTAATACTTCTTTGCACATTGTATTTATTGAATTACATAATACTGTAAATGTTTCATATATTATGGAATTGTATACTGTAATTTAATTGCATTGAAACAAAACTAATTTTGTTTAGAAAACTTGTTTCTTTTTTTTTTTAATATAACAGAGCAGTTGACATTACAATAACACATTCACACATAACACCACATAAAGGTTAATTCAGAAAACCTGAAAACTTGTCTATTCCTCTCTGAATCAGCAATTAAGAATTCACTGAAATTACAACGAGAAACAATATCCAAAAGATATTCTGTAGTAATAAGCCTTGTGTTAATTAAATTTTACTGCAATTAAAAGGTCAAAGGAATACATGCATGTATTTTAATGCAATTTTAAAAGCTAATAGAAATTATCTTTGGCTTATGATTATTTGGTGATATATTACTAGAATTAGATAGCATAGTACAACCTGATTTAGTTTATTATATACAGTAGAGCAGGGCAACTTAACCAAAAATGGCTAAATAGAGAAATGTGGTTGGTGAAGTATGTCATAAGAAAACATATTAAACTTAATGGGGCCATGACCTCAGAAATTGAGGCATAATGCCAGCCAAATATAACATCTTATAATATATAAGAATTCTGTCTCTTTGAACTACAAAAACAAAGCTTTTATCACTATTATGGTCATACTTTTTTGTTTCCCTCCAGGTTTGTTTTCTTCGTCATTGTTGTTCTATTGATTTCTGCTGTTTTTGTGTTTCTCTATTGTTCTTTGTTTTTAAATGTTTTTAACAATTGTAAACCTCCCAGAGTTGCTGGGAGTTGGGCAGCTTATACATTTCATGAATTAAATAGCAGGATCAGATCAACTACTAAAAGACTCAAGGTCTTCTCAGATGCAGCCCTCTGAGAATGCTAAAGTTTTAGTCCTACTTCCTTTTGCTAAGACACACATACACACACACACAGAGAGAGAGAGAGAGAGAGAGAGAGAGGTTCCTCTTGTGAAAACTGATACTGTAAGAATTTTAGTAGCCATTTCCAAAAGAGTTTTAAACTGTTTCTAAAAAAGAGATGCAGTCTGCCTTTCCTTCACAAAAGAGACAAGTCTCCTTTCCTTTAAAATGAAAAAGGTGTGAGGAAATAAAAATCCAATCTTCCCACCCTAATTTTCCTATATATAGGTTCCCCATGTGAAAATAGAATACTCATTAGAATTCTTGTGGTTTTACTTTATTTATCACATTATATAGCCCCCCATCACAAGTGACTTCTTAATAAATCTTACTATTCAGAGCTCTGATATATTTGAGCTTTTCTGGAGATTTTCTTTCTTTTTTTAAAATTGTACTACCTATATATCACAAATAGAGGCTCCCTTCATCTACTCTGCATACTTACAGGACCACTTATCATTTTACCTCGATCCCTTTTCCCTAGGCTGCAGCATTAATATCTATAGGAATGTTCTATTTCTTTTTCATAAAGATTTATGATCAGTTGATAATACTTCTTTTAATTCTGTGGTAGATTCAGACATAGATGTTTCTTCATCAGAGGATACTTGTCATTATATTGAATGAGTTTTAAGGATGATGAAATAATAAACCTGTGGTTTTCAGCCCAATATGTGGCAATATTTGGACATTTCTGGTCCATATGACTTAATATTCCAACTCCTGAATTATATCTCTAACAGCAACGCAACTGCAACCAACCCATATTAAATATTCTTTGAAGTGTCCAATATAAATAAAATGGAATTTTATGTTATATTAACCTCATTTTAAGATCAAAAGAAACCAATTTCACATTCATTAAAACAACTTTCCATTGGAATAGAAAAACAGGAAAATCAAGCTCTTTATTCAAAACTTTTCATAAATAGTTAATAGCAATTTTATTACCTTTTTCAATTTCTTACAAAAATAGGTTGCTGTCCTAGGAGTCTGATTCCACCAAATTTTCTAACAATTGTGTAACTTCAGATTACAATGGTGCCAAGACCATAAAGAGGAAATAAGAGCTTAAATTAAATATCCTACCAAGAAGCACTGTTAGATAACTCCAAAAATAATGCTTAAGTGATAGTTGAACTATTGAATTAATGACTTTTTTTCCCAATATGGTAAGACTGATATAAATTTGTGACACCAATAAATAATGCATTATACCTTTTGTTTTGCATCATAAGAGATTCAGGTTAGGAGTCCCACAATATTGTATGCATTCCCTTTTTGGGAATAATTTGGACATTAAACTTTTGGGAATAATTTGGACATTAAAAGGCAGCTTTACTTGGAACAGCTTGCATCTTGTGACAGTAACTTTAACACCATTAAACAACAACATCTGCCTATCCAAGGTCCTTGGGAAGGACTTCATAGGTGGATAAAAATGCAAAATCCAGTCTAAACATCTGACTGTGCAAAGATCTGCTATTCAAACCAAAAACCGATTAACTGGCCTAGTAATAACTAGATGAAATTATTTAAAAATACCCTATAGAATATGAAATAGTTGATCAGCATTTTGAAATGGACATTGAATTTCTAACAGCCATTTCCTGGAAATTAGCAAGGTGAAAAACAAAATTCAGTGTCTCTGCTTTTATTAAGTATATTATGAAACATACTTAGAGAAGCCAGATAATGAGATTATTATCTTGCAGAAGATAACAATACTGTAAGTATTATTAATTTCTCTAAGATAGATAGATTACAGGAAACCTGGCTTGCCAATGATCCAATATTGATGGGATCTATCTATCCATCTGTCTGTCTGTCCATCCGTCCGTCCGTCTGTCTATTAGTAGGGGCAAGAGCAGGAATAGGAAGACTTTCCAATTATCTAATGTTACTAATCCCTATTGCTCTAAAATTTGAAATTTTACATATGAGTTCCTTTGAATGCTATGCTATGGCTGCTGTTTTTGCACCAAACTGGCTTTTAAGTCTACCCTTGCTGAATGATTCAGTTCCTGCTGACTATCCTGCAGAATTTACTCACTAGGCCATCACAAAATGTACCCTAATAGATTATATCAGAGTGTTACGAAATATGCTACCCTTCATTAAGAACTTTTCTGAATGACAGCCAGCCTGACATTGGTCATTGCCCAGGAATTCTGTCCTTGCAGGTGCCTGACAAATTGCTTTATGATTTAAGCCCTATATCTATAGGAGAAGATGAATTCTGCCTTTCTCAGATTAAATGGTCATCACAGCAGGGAGAAACACTTACTAAAATCCTAAAATCTGAACCAGCACATCAAATTTACACTGCAATAGCTAATTGTTCAGATGAGTCAATTATAAACCATTACTCTAATCTATGTCAGTTACTCCAGTGTGCTCTTATATCCTCCTCAGCTCCCAAGACTAGAAATCAGATACTTCAATCAAAGTACTGGTTTGATTTAGATTATATAGAAGCTAAGAAAGCCTTAATTTGGCTTTTAAATAGATATAAGGAAGATCTGTAGGCATATTTAGTTAACAATTTATTATCACAGAAAAAACAATATAAGCAATTGGTTTGCAGGAAAAAATGGGAAGCAGTTCCTTCCTGGCAACAGCTTATAATAGCATATTGAGCCCAAAATTCAACCCAATTTTGGCGACTTAGAGTTGTACCATCTTGGCTGTAAAACTCTAAGTTGTCAAAATGGGTTGAATTTTGGGCTCAACTGTCCCACTTTTATCATTCCAATTGAGATTTCTGAGGCACATTTTAGCTGCCGTGATGCACAAAGAAAATCCAAACTAAACCAATCCAGTTTGAATGCCATCTGCTTCTCCAGTGACCACCATTAACACCCTCAGAAATTAAAAAAATAATAATAATTAACTTTAAAATAAATTAACCAACTAAAACCAAAAAAGGTGCCAAATATTGATTATTAATTATTTAACAGCAGAAATTATTTGTAAGACCCTAGAATGGCGGACCCTCTTCCTAGGATCACTGTTCTGTTTTATTGATTAGACAACAGTGGTTCAGAAGAGTGGGGCACAGCAATAATAAAAAGGAGGAAAGAAACTTACCAGTTAATTATCACCAAATCACTTTATTAAATATCGAGTTCAAACTGTATGCCAAACATTTAAAAACAAAATTGTTGGATTGGCTGAAAACAGAAGAAATGTTTGCAAAGAAACAGGCTGGATTTAGAGTTGAGTGTTCCCCCTAGATCATGCTTTCATTTTACAACATCTGGCAGAAAAATGTATGGCTAGAGCAGGATCCACTTTGTATGGTGACTTTTTTGATTTCAGGTTAGCCCTTGATTCGATATTGAGAGTGAGGCTATGGGCCAAACTTGCCATTTCTTATATATCTTTCTGATATATAAGCTTCATGAAAATTCTAATTTAAAAATCCAATTCAGCCCACAAGGTCATCTAATTAAAGCAATTGTGGTGGGTAAAATGTTCACTTAGTCTATGTAGTATAGAATGCTCCAAAATCAGCTTCAGCAATTGGAACTTCTGTCAGTCAAGGAGTTCCTGATTTATTCCTGCTGAGTTAAAGTTATCCTCTGCCAAAGCATACTCCCAGCTTTTGTATGGTGCAGACCTGTGGACTTATAGTAACTGTCTAAAATTAGAAACTGCAATTTAAATTTCGGTGAAACATCTTGGTCCTGTGCTGTGCCCTCCATTGTGAGGCTGGTGTAACTAAGATCAAAACTAAGATTTGGCCTTTTTTTTTTTTTAATGTACTGCTTAAAGCTAATCTTTTTGTCTATAGGCTTGTTTCCTTTGATACTAGCAGATAATTTCACACATCTAGATGGAGAAGATATCTGATAGAGAAGCTGCACTATGGATTCTCTGAAGTTCTCTTATTTCTAAGATATGAACAGGCCAAAATGGTTTTGTTACAGCTAGTGCTAGACATATAAAGAGAATTAGGTTAGTCTTAACTACCCAATATGTTTTCTTAAGTACGGTAGCCAATCTCCTTCACTCAGACCTGCAGGACATTTTAGTTCTATTGTGGTTTCCAGGCTAAGAAGGGTTTTAAGATTAGCTTGGTTTAATGTTCTGCCATCCACTATTCTAGCAAGCAGATGTAAAAAGAAAAAAGAAAAAAAATACCTTACATTGCTCAGTTGTGCCTTTGTGGCACTATGGAATCTATTCATATTTTTACCAGCTTTCCATTTACCATAATATAGCAAAATACCTTGGGCATATGGCCTCCTTTTATATGCATATTCTCCTCCAGGACTAACTGGACCCCACTTCCTTGGATGTTGTAAAATTCTGACATCCTAAAATTAGGTAGGAGCTAATTGCTGTCATTTGTCTTAAATTTAAACAATACCATTATTTTATTCTTAGATTTTAGGTTATTCATATTTCAGGTTTTAAGTTTTCTTTATGGTGCTGATGTTTGAACATTTTTTTCCCATGCTTGTCTTTGACTAAAATAAAGATGAATGAACAAACAGGCATATAGAAATATTGTAATACTTAATTGAATATCATTCCCATCATCCCAAACTATTCCTGTTTTCAACTTCATCCTACCTGCTTTGTCTTTTCTCTTTTTTTAAGTTTGGATGAGCAGTTCCAAATGAATAAAAACCATGCACATATATTCATTTCCTTGGAAGTAAGTTTCCTAACCTTTGATTAGAAAAATAATGACTTATTTCTAAACTCACATTACTTCTAAAGTAGGAATCTGTTTTGTTATTTTACTGTTGCTTGGATTGGACTTCTCAAGAATGCATAATCATCTCTCTCTGAAGCACATAATCAGGAGTCTGATATGCAGCCAACAAACTGAGAACCAAACTTATATCGGGTATCTCTGCCTTTTGTCCTGATAGAAAATGCAATAGCCTGAAATTCTGAGACCTGTAAATATAGACCTTCTTTTTTTACATGCTAACCCCTAACCCTAAGCTATTTAACATTCAGCTTCACCTTTTTGGATCGATTCAGGATAAGCACTAGATTGAACTTTTATTCTAGAAATAAGATGAGAAATGCAGATGACTGGCAATTAATAAGTGCCCCCCATGATCATGAATTTAAGGCTGTTGGGGCTTTCCACTAAGAGAAAAAATGCTTTAAATGGTACCTGTTGCCTGAAGCAAATGAACTGCCCAACCTCTGTACAATATGCATAGTTGCCTATTGTAAACTATATCATGGCAAGTGTGCTGGTGTCAAATATATGAGAATTATAGGATTGGTTTTGTATATAAGTGAAATATGCAATATTCTTTGCTTTTGATTGGATATTCTCTGGCTAATCCAGCATCTGTCTTTAGGTTAAGCTGGGATGGTGTAGGAGATTAAAAAACAACAACAACTGCTCAGTATTAAAAGATTTTTAAAATACATGTTTGTCCTTCCAGTCAGCAACTTCAATAATTTCTGTCTTTGTTCATTTTTCTCTTTTACGGGATGGTGTTTTTTGTTTTTGTTTTAATCTATAATAGACCGTTCAATCATTCATTGTATTTGAAATCTAAAAGATCCACTTTCAATCTACTTCTACTTATTTTATTCAAAGGATTCCATTAAACTTATTTTTGCATTAAACTTATTGTATTAAACTTATTTTTGAATTATTTTATCCAAAGGATTGCATTAAACCTTTTCCTATTTTAAAATATGTTTAGAGTCAATATATGCAAAACATTACCCCTAGTAAAATATTTCTGAATGATATGCATAATTACTGCTAAACATAATGTGCATGTGATTGAACTGAAGATCTAAAATTAACCACTTCCATATTTTTTTCTGAAATGTGACTTCCAGTATTATACCATATCATTCTTATTATTAACATCTGATATAGCTTCATTATAAAAATGATAAAAATACATTACTTTCATATTTTCCTGCAACCTTTTTCTTCAAATAGTATGAAGCAGTAAAGTGGTTTGATTGGTGGATTATAAATTAATATTTATAATTTATATTTATCAGGCAGCCCATCAGCTAAACCATGATTAGATAAACTACAGTTTAATGTGATGTGTGAACCAAAAGAGGGATCCTCTTGCTCTAAACTTAAGCTTTGCTATTCAGTTCTAGTATCAATAGAATGCATTATAAAGACAGAAGTCCATGCCATCAAACATTCTGAGTACTAAACAGCCTGGCATCCTTGAAAGTTTAGAATAGATATCAAAATCACCTGCCATTGGCCAACGGTTGATTGATATTGAAATCCAAAACATCTGGAGAATAGCAGCATGCCTACTCATTTTACAGAGAGACTTAGTTGGACTAACAACAAGATGGTTATGGTAATTTATAGTATGTTAGACTTTGAGAGCCATTGTAGTATAATCATTAAAGTGTTGGATTAGCTGGGTGGACCCAGGTTGAAATTCCCACTCAGCTATAGAACTGACTAGCTGACTTGCTAGTCTGAAGTTCTCAGCCTATTCTACTTCAAAGACTTGTTTTGTAAAGATAAGATGAGAAGAATCAACATGATGCCTTCAGCCCATCAGAAAAGGCAATATATAGTAATGTAAAAAAAGAATATCACTAACAAGTAAAAAGTAATAGTTACCTTAAACATATTTTGCATGTGTCTTGTGTGTGCCTTGATGAAGACCTTGTATCACAAAGGTGGTATGATTTCCCTTGTTGAGGCATGGAAACATATACAATTTGTCTCCACAAGATACTTTGTGTTGTTCCAAGGTCTGAAGGTCTAGGTAATTGTTCCAAGGTCTGAAGGTCTAGGTAATGGAACTGTCAGAAGAAGTCTTCAAGCAAAGCAAAGTGCGACAGTGCAGCTGCTTTATCATTAGAATGGGAAGGAGGTGCACTGTGCTAGGAAACAACTTTGAAGCAATGGTTTGTGTGAACTTCTGGAAGCAAAGTACATCTTCAAAACTTTCACAGCTTTGATAAAGGACATAACTGCATACAATGTTGGATAATCTCTAAAATGTGAGCACTTAATTTGTGCAAATACTACAATAAACAGGCACAACTTTTTTAGTGTATGTTTGTGTGAGTATTGAATATGATGACTTAGTGCTATTTCATAAATACGGGAGACTAAATTCCTGAATTATTGGAGAGGCAAAGCTAATTTCCTTAGAGGTATTAAATAGAAAGTGGGAAATGAATATTTCCCCAGCTAAGGTACTTTGTAAATCAAGTGGATGAAAACAAATGAGGATTTCATATGCTTATGTACCTTACTGTTAGGGTGAAGTGAAATTAAATACTCAAAATTCTTCCCCATACCTAGCAGAATAAACAGAATAAACCAATTCCTCTGAATACATAGTGGAGTGGGTGTGTGGATGGATGGATGGATGGATGGATGGATGGATGGATGGATGGATGGATGGATGGATATCCAAACATCTCTACTGCCTACTGAGACAGGGCTGGTAGGTCAGGTATTAAAATATATGTTGGCACATTGCTGAATACATCATAATGGATATTCTCTTTGTACTAATTTGCAGAGCAAATACATTAAGTCCAATTAACGTATTGTGAGTTCATTGTTTAAACAAAAAATAAAGATATGGATTTTTTTCATTTTTGGAATTTGTAGAGATTTGCCCATTTTTATATATAGGTACACTATTTTTCTGCTTTCTAATATGTGCGTCTGTACTATTTTTTGCTTTCTAATATTTTTTACTGCTTTGAAATGTTCGGTCAAAAGCTCACAGTAGGAACTTGTGTTATTTTTGACAAAGTTTTTTGTGTATAAAAAGCTGGGAACTGATTTAATGGTTTATGTACACTAAAGAAATCTTTTATTCTCAAAAATAGGTGGATAAAGCTCCATTTACTTGTATAAAAAATAACTTTAATCTTTTGTCTAATTAAAATGTAGAGCTTTTAAAGTCTTTGAAATTATTTTTGGATAAAGTTTGGAAATGTGTAAATTATCTTTTACAATACTGTTTCTCAAATTATATGTTTTATGTAACCCAAAGGAAATAAAAAGAAAAGGCAGTATAGTAGATGGACCAATTAAAAATATAGTAGTTCTACTAAAGATTTCAATGGTAAATTCCACTCAACATATTAAATTAAGTTATCTATCTATCTATCTATCAATCAATCAATCAATCAATCAATGTTTTGCTTCTTGTGTGGGGTATGCAACCAATAAAGTTTCAACCATGTGCACATTCCAGCAACATAACAGACTTGCAGTTGAAGAAATTGCTTTGTTTTCTTACAAACATATATACCAATTACACTGTTTCACACCACACAATGTTAGACAGAATTCAGAAAAGGAGTAATAAATAGCAAGCCAGAATAATTAAGGGCATGGGAGAGGAGGAAGAGATGGCAGAAGATGAGGAAAATCTAGTTTAACCATCACCATTCACTATACATCTCCATACCTCTGTATTCTTGAACATTACCCTTGCTTCCAACCAATCTATACATTGCTTTTTCTTCTTTAAACTTTTCACCTCTCTCTTTTCCAGGATGTCAACTCCATTCAACCCAAACTTCTTCAGTCTTCCCCGTTTGATCCATTGATTCTTCTTTTATGTATTTTGCAATTCAAGCCTCATTTATTCTCTATACTTGACCAAACCACAAACTTCTTTGGAACTAGTTGCTCACTTTTATATTCAATATGCATTCATTGAGCAACCATCATTACTGTCCTATCTCTTTTTGTTTCAGCATACATGCTTATAAATACCTTATTTCCACTTTATTCACTGTTTTTGTTTGTTTGTTTGTTTGTTTGTTTGTTTGTTTGTCCCACTGCTTTTCTACCAGGATTTCTCCATTCATGTGCCTATCTTCAATAAATATTCTGGCAAGGTGCATGCATTAGTAACAGATACTCTCACTGTCTATTCTCTAGTACAGCAGAACAATAATGACATTCTTCATATCATCAGGAACATACAGTATGTAATATTCCAAAATATATTAAACAAGTTGCATATCTACTATATCAGTAAACCATATCCTGATTTTAATATTTATCCAGTTAGACCATCTACACCTTCAGTACTACAATTTTTTCAATATTCTCACAACATTTATATCTATCTATCTATCTATCTATCTATCTATCTATCTATCTATCTATCTATCTATCTATCTATTCTTTCAATTCTGTTCTCTGACATATGATTATAATTCCCGTATTGGTCTATAAAGTACTCCTTCCAGCACTCCCTACTTTAGTTTCATCCCAGACCATGTTTTCATCATTTATTTATCATTTCATTCACTGTGCTAGAGGCTCCGTGTTTAGCCTTGTTCAACCACTACCATAACTACTTTTTACTACCATCAAATTCACTCTGCATTTTCTATATCTCTTTTAATCTTAACAAATCCTTGCTTCTTTTGCCTATAGTCTGTATAATTATCCTTTCATATATATATATATATATTTATTCTTTCATTCTCATGTTTTGCATTAATTTTCTTCCATGTCCATTTTTTTCTTAAGATCTCTAATGCTACCCCAAAAAATGGCTTGTCGCACATTCAGGACCTCTCATCACCATTGCACCATTTTACTCATGCCTTCAATCTTCCATTATAAACAGCCAAACAATCATTCTTTTATATTTATAGTCATTCCTTTGCCATGTATATATACAACTGAAGTTATGTTTAAGCAATTTATTTAAAATAAGCAGACCTTTGTCTATATAGATTCTCACTAATCATTATTCTTATTAATTCTTGTGTCTCCAAATGACTCATTCAGTTTTATGTACTCCTTATCTGTTTTCTATTTATCACTTATGTTACCTAACAGGATATCTCATATTGTCCCCCAGGTCATAATCATTTAGAATATTTCAAATCTTAACCCAAAACTCATTTCTGGTTCTTCCATTATCACTGGACTCTACCATGGAATTTCTCCCAACTTATGGATTCCTACTTTCATCTGAACCACAATAACCTAGATGATACCAATTTACATGTTATGACATGCAGTGTAGTTCTTTCATTCATAACTA
Organism: Python bivittatus; assembly: GCF_059951505.1. NCBI lineage: Eukaryota > Metazoa > Chordata > Lepidosauria > Squamata > Pythonidae > Python > Python bivittatus. The sequence goes on from NW_028277035.1 coordinate 18,133,981, forward strand.
AATTTATATTTTCAGTTCCATATATTTATTCATCAACCCCACTGCTACAGAAAAAAAGCAAAAAACAAAAACATACCACCCTAATTTAGATCTATTATAATCTTCCCTTTTCTCCCGTTTCATAGAGATAGAACATTTGTATTTTTCTTTCTTGCAATTAATTTGTTAATTCATGCTCTTTGCCATTTACTTCTGTTACATTCCAAGTTACAGTCTTCTGTATGCCATAGGCATCATCTGATGGGCCCATACATATTGTCCTCAAATGCCTGTCATGGCTTTGATCAATAGAAGCTTTTACATAAAGCTTTTTGGTAAGATAAAGTGTAGAGTAGGTTACAAGCCTTAGTCATACTCATCCCACATGCAGCATTCCCTGATTATGATAAGGGAACTACTGGTCAGTTTTGACATATTCAGCTAGTATGTTACAGGTATAATTAAAGCCCAGTTTTTCAGCAAATATACTTACACAATTCAATTTAAGCCCATGATCTTCAACCTACAGACTATCCAATGAGAGAGTTTTTATTGAAGTCAATGGCCAGTCCATAAAACATACAGCATACATAAAACTGTATTGATTAATTCATTAATTAGGTAAGGATATGAATCAAACTGCTGCTGATTTCATACGTTGCATGAAATAATTTAGATACAAACACTGTAAATAGAGTCATTTGAGTCCAAAATAAGTGTTTCAAGCAAAATTGAACAGAATTTTAATTATTTGTGATTAGCTCACAGCAAGCATCAGAGTAAAATAAACAGCATAATAAGGGGATATCTGGGGGTTTTAATAGCTCCTTCTCTTCATGGGTATAATCTGGATTTGAATTGGATGCCCTTTCTAAAATGCTGATGGGACCACATTGAACCATCACTTTGTGTGAGATGGGCGGTTATATAAATATGATAAAGAAATAAATACTGTGCCAAAGTTGAGGCCCTTCTTAGTTTGGGGACATAATTTGATACTACAGGACTGTGGGAGCTACTTAGAAAATACATATTTAGGGAAGAACATCTGGTCTGTTTGGATATCAATATTCTTAAGGTGTGGCTTGATCAGAGGCTACCTATTTAATCTAATAGACTACCTATCTATATACTACATAGACTAAGCTGGAAACCAAAATGATGTGCCCCATTTTCCTAATGGTCAATAACTCTTTTAAGAATTTGGAGGAGAATATGTGTTCAGTCCTAATGCAAGAATATAGCAAAACCTTTTTTGTAGCATTGGCGAAATGAAAATAAAATATCAGTTGGATGGACTCATATATAATACTAAATATGGATTAAAAAAAACATTAAATATTCTCATACAGAATATAGGAGATAGATGAAAGGTATTATTTCCTCATCTTCATGTAGTTATAAAATATACAATGAATAGCTGGCACTAAGAAGAATCCAAATGCCTAGAGGCAAATATCAGGACAAACAGTATGCTTATCTGAAAATTCTTTGTTCCTATATTTCTAGTGCAGTGGTCTTTATGGCTAAACAGATAATCTCTTTTTTAAAGCTGAAAAGCACATATTTCCTCTGCATCTCAACTGCTGTTCATAAATGCATACATTGTTACATGCATACAAATTGGAGCCTAAATAATTTGTAACACTTTTTTGCCAATTCTTTCTTTATATATTGTTACTACTGGCTAATTTTTTTCTGTTAATCTCCCGCCCCCACCCTTTATCATAGGGCTGTCAGTTATTTAAGGCATAAATGGTCTGTTTTTTATAACTATCAAATTATTTTTGGTTTTGGTGCTACCTATCAAAGGCCATTTCTAAAAGAAAAAGTAGTATACTGCTGCATACCAGAGAGACATGCAACCTTTTTCAAATATAAAACTTCAGCTGCTAAGGAGGGACTGTGGCATGTTGATGTCCCCTCCCTGGTAGAGGTAGGGCAAGAACTGTTGACTGTTGTTTGGTTGTTCTGTTTTTGCAAAGTGTTAAGCCTGCCAGATAGTTTTTCATTTCCTGTAGACATGGTCCTGTAGATCATGTGTGAGTTGGGCAACCATATAAATTTGTTGAATGAATGAATGAATGAATGAATGAATGAATGAATGAATGAATGAATGAATGAGAAAACTTGGCAGATTGCTGATAAAATTCAATGATGTAATGTTGGAAGAATCCAATAATTGCTCCCATCCCTCTAAAAGTTCACAGGCTCCTAGAATTTTAGCTTTTTAGGAAAATATTTAAGTGTCTACATGAATGGTATGAAGTTCATTCATACAGGTCAATGAAGTTATGAAAAAATACTGTATGTGCTGTGTATTTAATGTAAGCGTGAATAAAAAATATAACAATAACATGTAAATCATAATGCCCTTTCTCATGTGCAATATAGGATATGCATTTTACTTGGTGTAACATATAAAGCATGCCTCAGTCATAATACAAATGGTGGCAAGAAGTAACATCCACAGCAATCATCATCCTTACCATCATCATTATCATCATCACCATTATCTACAATTGTAACAGAATAAGATCCAGATCAGACAAACTGAAGGAGCACAATCAGTTATATCAGTTGCCAGTTTTCCATTTTATTTCCTATTTTCCTTTGTAGTTATTCTAACTAGATCACTATGAGGCATATATATTAATGTTCACCCTTTATTTTGAGTCATATGCAATTTTTGTATTTGTGTGGTAATGTGGTAGCATAGTGTGTAGTTCAGGAGTCAGAATTATTTTCAGTCCAAAGGACAAATTCATTTGGACATGATTCTAAAAGTTCATTCTAGTAGTAGATGTAAGCCAAAGTTAAACTAGTATTGTCAAGTCTAAATGGATATTTCAAAGGCAGGATGCTCTTAGAAGCAGCAGTTGTTAGTAAGCACAAACCTGTTTGCTCAGAAATCAAAGGCTAAGAAGCAGTTCAAAAACACACTCCCAGAGCTCCTCTATTTACTTAGAAGTAAGCACTAGAATGTAGTTCACCATGACAGAAAGAAGTCAGCATAGACAGAAGAATAATTCCCATCTCGGCATTGTTATATGTTTATTCAGGGATAAGGTGGCACAGCAATTCTTTTTTTTTGTTGTTGTTATAAAGGGTGCCAAGCACTTCAAAAGTTAATATGCTACTGTGGAGATCACTAAAACATTGTTTAACAGTCAAGAAGCTCCTCCAAGAAAAATAGAAGCCCTGCAGAGATCACAGCCATGGCCAAAAATTATAGAAAGCCAGGTAGTGCTCAGGAGATTAGCAATACTTCTGCAGTGCTTTTTCATTGTTGTTTGCAAGACACCCAAAAATAAAATAAATAAGAGCACTAGAATACTCAGAGTACCTTGGAATAAACTACATGAACTACAGAGATCACAACAGAAGAAAATAAAGGAAATTTTAAAAGTCAAGAACCCACCATCAACCTTATTTTCCCCCCAGAAATATATTACCCTATCATGCTTCAGAACAACAAACTATAAGCATAGAAGAAGTGGGATCAAAAATAGGGAGTGTTTGATCTGCAGAAACAATACACTACTGTAAGTTTACAAAAAAGGCACACTCATTTGGAGACATGTTGTTAATTGTCATATACATGCATATACAAAATTCATGCATTCCCTAGAAAAACTTACATATCTCCTTAATGGAGATAATACTTATGAAAGGCTGGCATTGTGGTGTTAGCAGTAACTATGAGTACCTATATACTACTAAAACTCGTATGTCTGTAACCTTCAACTGGGCAAAACAGTACATCATAGGGTAGCAATTTTTGAACCAAGGTACCTCAAATGAGCTAGCTTACAGAATGCGTCCAAAATCCAGGACCTATTTCTCCTGTGGGATTGAAATTTTGGAAATTTGTGGCCACTTCAGCACTGCTGCAGCATCATGGTCAGCCAGGTCACATGATCATCATGGGTGTATTCCCAACCTCTTTCCTGCCTCTCTCTGTCCCCTGTGGCCAATCAGTGGGTGGCAAGGTCCAGCGGGCAAGCAGCAATTGGCTTCTTTGGAAACAAGTCAGACATTTGAAATCTCTTAATGGCAGTGGGCATTGATGAAAGGATGAGGGAGTGACTTGACTACCTCCTAGTGAGGTAGGGCTGGCTGGGAAGTGCTGGAAGATGATGGGTGAGCCCTCTTGTTCTGTCAAGGGAGGGGGCCCTTGGGGGCACATCAGAATGAGGAGCAGGGGTGAAGTTTTCCTCATGGTTCACAGCTCCCTTTGTTCTACCTCTCCCCAGCAAAGTGGCAGGCAGTTCCATGGATTAGCCAAGGAGGAGAAGGCTTCACCGGGGCTCTCCTGAGGGTCATGAGGGGAAGGCAAATGGTGCAAGCCTATATTATATGTGGGAAGGAAGGAAGGAAGGAAGGAAGGAAGGAAGGAAGGAAGGAAGGAAGGAAGGAAGGAAGGAAGGAAGGAAGGAAGGAAGGAATCTGACACTTCCTGACAGCTTCCCACAAGCAAAGTCAGTTGGGAAGCCAGCAGCAAATTGTAAGTTGGTCACACTCCCACTGCTTTTTTGCCCTTGGTCATTCTGTTTCTCGGTTTAGGTAAGGAAACAACGATGACCCAATGGGTCACAGGTTGTCTAATATAATCCATTTGGAAATAATCCAGTCACTTAAATCAAGGATAATTATATGTAGTCCTCCATTTCTTCTTAAGCTAATTTATAGCATCTCTTACCATGAAACTGCTGATTAAGGTTGCTGAGTGTACAGTTCAGCAACATCTGGAGAACCTTTAATTTTTTCCACCTAACTTAAAAATACAGGGTATCTTGTGCAGTTATAATTTTTAATAATTTCATTTCTATATAAGATGAAAAAATTCTATAAAATCAACAGAGAAATAATGTATGAATTAGCGTATTTATAAGAATGTTAACTTTTAACATATGCACCTTAATTTTGCATAGAAAGCATAGCATAACTATATAGTTTTGCAGCTGTGTTTCACTTATAGTACTGATCATATTTTCATTTTATTCAATATCCATTTTATTTAAATCTTGAATAAATTCCTTTGCTAATGCATTTTACAGATAGTTTGTATTTTACATCAAAGTAAAATAATTTGAAATTAAACTATACAAGGACTTTATAGACTCTGTACTTATAGAAGACTCAGACATCTGTGATTCTACTTTTCTGCCATCAGATCTTAATATTTTCATCAACTGCAGTTTATTTGGTTAAATAAGACATGATTTGCCAGAATACGATCAAAGTGCATATGTATGTAGATAAGTTTATTTTATTAATTACTTACTGAATTGTGTACATATAATATGTAATATTTGTTTTTTAAGGCAACCAATTTAGCCATCCTTGGTTTAAAAAAAAATATTCCAGAATTATTATGTAAAAGAGATGCTCTTCATGATAAATTGCTCTTTTTGCAAAAGGAAAGTAATAACAACAACAACAAGCACCATTTGAACACCATCAGCACTGACAAAATCACCATCAGTCAATTGCAAAAGGCAGCTTCCATCCTGCAACGATACCTTTAACACCATCAAACAACAACATCCACCTATCCCAGGTCCTTGGGAACAACTCGATAGGTGGAGGAAAATGCCAAATCCAGTCTAAATATCTAGGTAACTGTGTGACCAACAATAATAGAGAAAAAATCCTTAAAAGCTAAATCAACCCTGTTGCTGAAAGAATGCATTGGGAGACTTACATGAGTTAAATGTCCACCTTACTTTTGCTTTAAAAAACATTACTATTTTTATTCATAATTTGCTTCATTCACTATTGACCCTGTAATTCACTTGCAGTTGAACTTCTTTTCTAAGGCGCTACGTTTGGTTTGTATGTCACTTTCAGCCTCTTGACATGGACTAAATATTGATCTGGAAAATACTACAGGTAATCCTCAGTTAATGGCAACAGTTGGGACTGGAATTGCCATCACTAAGTGATACAGTTGTAAAGCGCAATGTCATGTGACTGCACTGCTTAGTGATGGCAATTCCAGCACTCCTGATTGCTGTCATTAACCAAATCACGAGAACATAATGTGGTCACAATTTGTGACCTGCTGGCTTCCCCACTGACTTTGCTTTGCAAAGGTCACAAATGGCGACCATGTGACCATGGGATGCAGTGATGGCCTGAACTCTGAGGACTGGTCATAAGTATTACTCGTTTAGTTCCATGACAATTTCAGTCACTGAACAAGTGGTGGTTAAGTGAGGAACACTTGTATTGCATTTGAATGATTATTAATACTGTAAACTGTGATAAATTTTACATTTCTTAGAATTTGTATAGAAGTTAGGAAACATACTATATATCATTATATCTCTGGGCATTTTGTTTTTATTTTGTAAGTGCTATAGAACTATAATTCTGTAAATATATGTATTTTTTGATATAAAAAAAGTAAAGCTTCAGATAACTTCTAATGAGTCACACAGTTGAAAAACTGAGCTCTGAAACAGGAAGCTCACAGTTGAAATGTTGCCTCAGTGCTATTTCATTAGATTGCCTTATTACAAGCCACGCTTACTCGGTTTTGAAAGCTGGAAGATAGAATGCATTTGATTTAAATAAATACTAAATAAAAACATAATTTCTCAAGTTTAAACTTCTCACATATGCTATACTGAGATCATAATATTAGCATACTTTTCAGTAAATGGTATTTTCTGCTTTATTGTCAGTGAAACTACCCGTGTATCTGATTCATGTCTCTCCTAGTTGGTTCATCTACATGTAGTGGAGTTCAAGTGGTGGTAAATTCATCCTTGAATAAAAGGCTGGTCCTGCCTGCCTTGTAGAATGTGGTAGTGTGCCCCCCACTTCAAGAAGCCAGCACTGAATCCGGCAGTGTTACATAATTCCTGACCATAATTTCTCCAACCTGTTTTTTTGGAAAGTAAAAAAGAAATAAGAGGGTTCCTTCTGGGGAACAAGAAACAAGACAGCAATTCATCCAGGAGAGAGAGAGAAAAATCAAGTCAGATAAAGGAAAGATTTATTTATTTATTCAGTTTATATAAACATCCATCTCATGAACTGCCGCTGGGTAGTGAAAGTAGGATTAAAAAAAACAACCCAGCAAGAAGAAAGAAAACATAAATAATAACAACAGTAATATAATAATAACACACCAGTGCCCAAGAACAATCTAACACAATTCATATAAATTATAATCCTGCTAAGGGGGGGGGATCATATTGATTTTATTGTAAACCACCCAGAGTCACTCCACAGTGAGATAGGCAGTGACAAATTTGAAATATAAATTAAATAAATAAAAATAAGTTTATACAACCTCCAGACCCTTGCTCTAAGGTACATCCAGGTCTTCAAATCTTTATGACATGCAGTTTGGGCCAAGGAAATCTTGGAGGTCATGATGTTCCAAAGGGCAGGTGCTGTAATAGAAAAGGTATGCTTCCTGGGTCCTGCCAGGTGGAACTCTTTAAAAGGCAGGAGCTGGAGCATGCCCAACCTGCTGGATCTATTTAACAGGTAGAAACAATGGGAGAAAGGCTGTCCCACAAATAATCAGCCCATGCCATCAAGGTCTTTATAACTGGTAACAAGTACCTTGAATTGCACCCAAAAGCTATTAGGAGCAGTTGTGCAACATGAGTGCACCAAGTTGCACCCATAACTGCCCATGCCGCTGCCTTCTGGACCAGCTGCAACTTCTCAGTGCTCTTCAAGGGCAGGCCCAAGTAGAGCATATTGCAGTAATCCATTTGGCAGATGACCAAGGCATGAGTGACCATAAGTAGTGACTTCTAATTCAGAAAACAGCAGAGAAGATGAATCTATGCAACAACCCTTCTGACAATGGCTGCTATCTGTTCCTCGAACAAGAGCTGTAAATCTTAAGGGATGGTTTTGACCTTTTTGCTTACATAGTGTTTTCTGAATATATGCTTCAAGACCACTTTCCTAGCTCTCTACATTTGGCCAGCCTTGGGTAGAGATGTATAGCTGAGTATCGTCAGTGTACTGTGTGTCAGTGGATGACCTCACCTAGCGGCTTCATATAAAACAGGAGCGAGGACTGTGTGTCCATCTCTCCCCTCATATCAACGCTGACTACAACCAGCCCTGGAGGAAGGAGGAGAACCACTCCAATACCATGCACCCTACTCCCAACCCTTGAGCTGATCCAGTAGAATACCATGATTGATAGTATCAGAAACTGTTTAGAGATCAAGCAGCACAAGGATGGATGCACAACCTCCATGTCATTCCTTCCAGAGGCCATCCACAAGCATTATCAATGCCACCTCAGTCTCATACCTGGGACAGAAACCCATCTGGAAGTGGTCCAGATAATCCATTTTCTCTAGGTTTTTCTGAAGCTGTGGCACAACAACATTCTCAACTTCTTAAAAACAGAATGGTTGGAGACAGATAAAAATTGTCCAGCATAGCTGGGTCCAGCAATGGCTTCTTCAGAAGAGGGCAGACCACTGCCTCTTTAAGAATCACCAAGGCCACCCCCTCCTTCAGGAATGAATTCATTGCTGCCTGGACCCAGCAACACTAGGAAGCCTTAGCTAGCTGGGAAGGACATGGATCTTGAGTCTCACAGTCCCAAGAACCCTGTCCATTTTCTCAGGACTAATAGGATCAAACTCAGCCCAGATGACACAGCCAGAGCATGCCTTTGTGCAACTCCGTAGAACAGTCACACAGTCAGAGTCCAGCTTGGAGCATATCTAAGCAATTTTATCCAGAAGATGCCTAGCATATTCCTCACAACAGCCCTGCAAGTTTATATGAGTCACCCTTAACAGGGCCATCAGTCAGCTGTCCATGGACTTGATAAGGGAGGAAATATGCGCATATTTTGCCACCCTTATCACCAAGAGGTAATCCTGAAAAATGCTATAACCCATGTCTGGTCAGATTCACTTCTTTTTGTGCTCTAGGCATCTCTTCTGTCTTTTCATCACCTGGAGCTCCTTTGTAAACCAAAGGGAAAACAGTGATATTTTCACCAGCTTTCAAGCTTCCCAAAGCCAAATCCCCAATTCCCACCAGCACTCCCCAAATTCAAAGGGCCCCATCATCCTAACTTCCTCCCATCAGGAGGGAGTGATCTGACTCACAGGCCACTTCTGCATCACAGGCTACTACCTGGCTCCCAAGTTACACACACGGACCCATACATTCACATACACTCTAAGTCCCTCCTTCCCATTCTTACTAGGCAGCTAGGGACAAACACCCTAAGCCAACCTTCCCAGCTGGGAGAGCCAAAGCTTGCCACTCCCCTCTGTCTCCCTCCTCCCTCTTCCCCCTGGCCAGCATTCTCAGAGGGCAGCCAAGGGCAATGCCAAAGTTCAATAACTAACACAATAACCTCAGTCCAAAGATGAAAATCCATCCCTTGTTGTATGCAGTCTTGCAGGTGAAGATGGCACACCTTCAGGAGCAATCCACCTAGGTAAAACAACAGCTTCTTAAGTTCACCTGTCATATGACTGAAACAAGATATTTGAAGAATTACTTTCAGTGGAAAAGGTATTAGGGAATCATGTTTAGGTTTCAAAGAAGAGAAATGTGGTATTGGACGTGAGACACAATATATGGTGCCTTATATTTTTAATATATTAAGTAGAATTTTGGGAAGTATTAGATCTTGCAGATAAATCAAAGATATTTCCATTTTCTTGAATGTTGAGCCTAGATGCATGCCTCCCAGCCTAATGTTAAGCTAAAACATTGAGGTAAGCTGTGAATGCACATCTGTAAGTCATATGACTTTTCTGCCCTGTTGAAAGTCTTTTAAAATACCCCTTCCCTCATGAAGAGGAAACCAAGTTCACTATATATTTACTGATTTTTATTTTATTTTATACCCTTTATGGGTGCAAGTGGCTTTCCTTTGTGCACCAAGACCTAATTAACAAAGATAAGTTTTCAACCATACCATTGTTGAAACCTCTGCAATGACTGTGAGCTCATTACATGTCACTAAGCAAAGTAAGCCATTGATTGGACTGTCAAAATTCCAGGCAGCCTTGGCTCTGGTACAATCCTGGAAGAGCAGTCACTATCTAAGGTTCCAGCAAAGATGTACAAAAACAATTTACCTGCTCATTTAATGGATAATTCCTACATCAAGGGACATGATTATTACTGGCCACACATGACACCAAAACAGTTACCAAAGTGACAGCATAAAGAAGGGATAGCCACTTGAAATATGAACCTACAATATTCTAGTTGGCCTGATATCAGATTATCATTGTCTTGTGGTAAGATGGGAAAATATTAATAAACCTAAGAGGGAGGGGGAGGGGCAGGGGGAGGGGAAGGAAGGAAGGAAGGAAGGAAGGAAGGAAGGAAGGAAGGAAGGAAGGAAGGAAGGAAGGAAGGAAGGAAGGAAGGAAGGAATGAATTCTGGTTGTCTGAGGGAGATTAAGTAAAAAGACCTTTGGCTCCTGCCTAAAAGATTTCTCATATTTTTCATCCATACCAGTATTATGGTACTTAAGCTTTAAAGTTTGAAATAAGATCTCCGTCTAATACACTCATACCAAGTATTTGAAGTGTACTGCCTAATTTTATCATTGAAATGCAGCAGAGTTTAAAAATTTCAGCTAATGTATCAAAAATCTTGGATTTTTAAAAACTGAACATTATTGCGGGGGGGGGGAGATGAAGTTTGTTGTTCTCTTTATTTCACTTAATTGTGTCATTAATTCTCACATTTCATAGAAGTAAACTTTCAAGAATCGAAGATAGCTATACATATATCTGTGTCTTCTGAATACTTAAACTGTTTCTTTACAGAACGATACACCTAAGAGTGCAGAAAAATGCCACATGGGTTATGCACTCTGTCTTTAACCCTGGCACTTGTGTGTGATGGTTATATCCTCTAGGCTTATGGTCTCTGAATGAATATGAGCCAGGGGGAAGAAAAGGCTATTCTACTAAGTCACAATCTGGCTGTTTTGGCAAGAAAATCAGAGTGAATATTTATATATTATACAAAAGTGTGGGAGAATTAGGGCATATAGACTGTTTGGGTAGCTTTGTAGAATATTTACTAAAAATTGAGAAATAGATGGAGAAATTTGAAGACATGCAAATGCTGGTAGAAAGGTAATGGGTATTATTTAGTTTGTTGCAAGGAATGAAAGTATGATGAAATAAATGTTTATGGATACAAGTGTGCTTCTGCCCACTTTGTTACATGAAAGAGAGTTGGTATGTTAGGAGAAACATAAAGATAATTTGAATGCAATGGGAATGGGGTACTCAAGAAGTTTACATGGTAAAACAAGAAGTGCATTTAAGAATGAATGGCTACTAAATGAATGTGGATTAAATATAGAAGAGTGTGACAAGTATGAAAGAAGTATATTAAAATAGTTTCTCATATGAATGAGAATCAAATCTTAAAACAAATATATGAAGGAAAGGAAATAGGTTGAAAGGAAGTGAAAGATAAAGAAAGTTGTGGTTGGATGGGGTTCACAAGATCCTCAAAGAAATGCGTGAAGTCTAAAAAACAAAAGATACTATATGAATCACTGTATGGATGTGGTAGAAGCAAGGATGGTTTGCAAGGGCAAGAAGGTATGGATGAAGACAGAATTAGAGGGCTTTTTTGTTTTTTGGTTTTATCTTCTTCCTTTAATTTATTTTGCTTAATCTTTTGCTTTTAACATACTTTGCATAATATTGCTTATGTAAATATTTCCACTTCTTTAGATCAGAGAAATCAGGTCTCAGTTGTGTGCTTGATAACCCAAAATTTATGCCAGTAATTAATAGTAGAAAGGTAAATAGATTATGACCTTTTGCATCTAATTACAGGTATAGGATGTCAATTATAGTTATAGCATCATAACATCCAGTGCACCATATTTGAGGCTATTAGTATCAGGTTAAAATGTAGAAATATAACCTCTCAAAGAACTTCAGAAAAGTTACACTAGGCTAATTAACAGATTTATTTTTATGGGCTTTTCAAAGTATATTTGCACAATTACAATCAGCAGGGCATGAGTGGGAGGAACACTTGAAGACCAAAATGATAAAAGGAAAATTAGAAAGAAGTTGAAATACTAGGAAGTTTTGCTCCCTCCCTCCAAAGCAAAACAAACAAGCAAGCAAGCAAGCAAGCAAAACCCTCTCTTGTTTTGCTTATAAAACATTCAGGTGAATTTTCAGTGCTTCAGTCTTAGAGTTTTTTACACAATTCACTCTATTTTCAGCATTTTGTAGGAGAATCTAATATTCGGATACACCTGCATCTAACAAGAAATAATCTTTCTCACTTTCTGTTGCAGAGAATGAATGACAAAGGATTGTTAAATTGTTGTCACTGTGCATTCATATGTGAACATGTTTCAGTAGTTTGCTTTCTCATCAATGTTTAAACACTTCAGTAAAAATAATTTTAATAAAATATAATTAGGCACTTAAACTAATTTCCTTTTGTATGTTGCTATTAAGTTAATCTACCCATCTATGTTTATAAGAATTTATATATTAAAATTCTATTTACTTGTTAATTTTTACTTTATTTAACATTTCTCTAAGAGATGTATATAACAATATTATATACCATGTGTTATATACAATGTGTATTAATGTAACACATACATACATGCACAGACATCATTGCATTGTTACTTTTTCTTATGTTTTGTAGGTGGTAAAGTAACCAGCCTCATTTACATCAGTGGGGGAAAAAAGGTTTAATTTTCTCCCTGACTCAGAATTATGGATATAAAAGACAGAAGGCACCGTTCTTTGACAAGAGGTAGATGTGGGAAGGAATGTCGCTATACAAGTTCTTCACTGGACAGTGAAGACTGCAGAGTCCCTACTCAGAAGTCCTATAGTTCAAGTGAGACATTGAAGGCTTATGATCATGACACAAGAATGCATTATGGAAATCGAGTTACTGACCTGGTTCACAGAGAATCAGATGAGTTTCCAAGACAAGGTATGTTATAGACTCCAGAATTTTTCTAGTACGTTTAAGTGTTCATGTACCTACTTTGCATGTCCCTTTGGCAAATGTATTTACTTGTGATTTGACATTACTGTACAAAATTCAGGCTCCATTGTGATGCTGTGTTTTGAACATGTTGCCTTTAGGCATATTCAGAAATGCCTTTCTGGATCTCCCTTTCAGTACATAAGTATTCATAATTATTAGTATTATACAGGTATCATACTGTCATACCTCTGACTATTCTAAATATTATAACCTTGCATTATGTCATCAAGATTTATTACAATAGAAACATTTCCTCTACTACTCTTTCTGGATTAGATGTACTCTTAAACTAAGTAAGCCAGTATGATTAGTTTATAGCAAAACCCCACCCAACCTTGAAGTAGTCTGCTATTTTTTTTCTGTTTCTTACTGAAGTAAATCACTTTTTGCTGACAGTTTTTTGTCACCTTATATTTAATTTCACTTAAAAAAATAATAAAAACTGAATCCCACATAATTAGTTTAATCTTTAGCTTTAAGTTCTAGTGTTTTATAGATATCCAGAAGTCTGTAATTAAGCTGAGATCACTGTTAATTCCATTTACATGAATGTATAAACCATTGTCCAATATACATTTCTTCCATTTTAAGAATTTTTAAAAAATATACGAACAAAGTAACTTCACAATTTTCTTTATTTTGCTTATGTTTCTCTCTACATTTCTTTAAGTATATGTTCACTGTGATCTGGTTTCTTATCCTTTAAGTGTATGAATTAATCAAATAAATATAGTTCAGATTTGTGACATTAAATTTAAGATTTAAGATCCTGGCAATCAGAATAGTTGTATTTATAATGCAGGAAACGTAGCTATTTGTAGCCTTGCATTGAGCCTCCTGGAATTATTTTAAGTCATCTAATCCCTTTGTAAAAGTGAACCAAGGCAGTTATTTCTAGGGTTTTCCCTAGCCCAAACTGAATCTCATACAATGAAATATCTTGAAAAAATGCCTTGCCAACAAAATGGATCCCACAGGCTTATCAGTCTTGTGAGAGAATACTTTTTCAGCACTGATTTAATTTTATCCAATTTATAGTTATATAAATGCACTTGATGCTTTATAAATAACTTTAAATCTAACTGGATCATTGGTTTATATAATAATTAATAATAGTTAATTGTTCTTATCAATTGCATTTCTTATGAGATCATTGTGTTTTGTTTAGTTTTGTTTTTTCTATCCCAAATGTTAAAACCTCCTTGGAACTAGGAACATTAAACCATTTTTCTCAGCAGATTCTCTAAGTAAACTCAGAATGGTTTTGGTCTTCCAAACAGCAATGCAAACTTGCTTGAACTCTGACACAATTATTGACCAAAGACCCAAAGAGCTTTATACTTATGTAGATATCTGAATCTGGATTTCCCACTGTTTGTTTCAATATCCGCTACACCACAATGCACATCACGTTGCATCTATAGCATAACATGAAGAACAATGTTATTCAAGTGAATAAAAAGTTGCGCTTTACAAAGTTTCAGACTACCGTATATCTGGATCTCTTGGATTTTTAAAAGCCTCTGCCAACTTTCTTTTCCTTTCATGAAAGTAGTTTGAATTGCTTGCTATATGAAATATGTACCATATTTGCTGGTTATAATATTTTAGTTTAGAAGTATGTTAGTAGTTTGGGTAAATCTGTTGAGTGTGTGGTTGTGTGTGTGTGTGTGTGTGTGTGAGAGAGAGAGAGAGAGAGAGAGAGAGAGAAATAAGCCCTTAGCTGACTGTACCTGACCTCTTGATGACATCATAGTTATGAACCATATCTTTCTCATATAGAAAATCTGCTGAATATAGCAAGAATGGTAATGCTTCCAAACTTTTTTTCTTTATTGGGGATCAATTTGGAGCTATCAGATCTACAATACAAAAATCTGGATGTATTTTTGCAACCCAGATTTGGTAGCTTGGACTAATTAAATGGAAAGATATATGACTGTGAGTACCTAAGAACTGGTATGTCGGATGACTCAATTTACCACCTAAGTACAGTAATATTTAAATATAAAACTTAACGATACCACCTTACCAGATTTCATAGGGATGTAGATAGCTATTACCTGGGGAATGACTATCCCAGAAAGGGTATTTATTTTTGTTTTTACATTTTATTTAATTTCCAAATGAAAATAAGCAGAAAATTACATCACTGTCATTTTACAGTTTGCTGATAGAGGTTGGTGGTACGATTCGTCTATCTTTTAAAAAGAAAATAAAGGTGCTTCATGTTTGGAAGCTATACTGTTATAGGATTCTATACCCAACTACAATCAACAACCTAACTGCCATGTCCTATTCCAACTGCAATTTCTGAATGTTTGTGAGAAACAGTCCCATGTAGAACAGTGAATTTAAAAGGCAAATCCCTGTTTCCAAAAAAAAAAAAAAAAGTTACACCTGTAGTATTAGCTAAGTGTGAGTGGAAGACCTAAGAACATGGATAATGTTCTTATCTATAGTGAGCCCATACACACAAAGTGAATACCAGTGAAATTAAATGGTGCATATAGTAGTCAAATTGCTAATTATAAAACTGTCACTCAATGGGGGGGATGGGAGAGTTCATCCATTTAATCCAGAGGCAGATGTCTGTTTATGAAATTTTCTTAACAAAGAGAAGGAAGGAGACTTTTTTTTTTTTTTGATATTTCCACCCTCTTACACTTCCTGAATATCATCAATGAAGTATTTGAAAACCTACAGACCATCTGAAGGTTTCTTGTAGAGATTGCAAGGACATTGGCTAAAACCACTTGTTCCCCATTTTTCTCCAGTATAAACTCTCTTGGTCAAAGTTCTGTCTGCAAATAAAGAGATCCATTCCATTTATGGAAAGAAATTCTACAGTATTAATACAAAAACACAAATGTAATGAGAATTTATCCCATTGAAGACATTAAGTATTTGAAGATACGTTGTGGGTTAACAGTCAACATTTGACTGAAGACTGATTTAAAATCTGTGCTATTAGACAAATGTAAATGAAATGAATAATATACATCTGCAATAGTAAAGGGTTTTTAAAATTTATTTACAAATATAGAATATTTATATATACTAATTCATTCTGTGGTTAATTCAGTAATTTGATTTGTTGCCTTACAGATATGAATATGTGTTCAAACATATAGTTATAATTGAATGGTTCTGAGAATGCTTGCTGTTATAAATATCCTTAATTGATTTTTTAAATTGTATTATGTTTTATCTTTTTCATTGCCCAGAATTCAGATGGGTGGCCATATAAATTTATTTAATAAATAAATAAAATATTTAATATTTGGGTTTAAAATGACAAATACTTATTTCTTCATGTTTTCTGCTACTGCACAGTTTGATATTATATTAAGTCACTAATTTATAAAAATGTGAGGATTAGGCAATGAGATTCACTACTGCTTCAGATAATAGTGACACTCAATAAAGATAAAAACTTGAAACAATGACCTTTTAATCTCTGACACCCAGATGGTATAATATTTAAAATGAAGAAAGAATACCTCCAATAGCTCTGTGCTAGAAAATTAGTAAATTCTGAAAAGATAGATTGTCAGAATGTATAAATTAAAAATGTTTTAATTGAGGCAGGTGGAAAGGGGACTGGGAAAAAAGTACGTAAAGAAAAAAAAATAGCAAGCTGTTTTGATCATTTGGTTTTCAAAATAGAAAGTAACTACTTTGTAAATACTGTTGCTTCTTTAAAGTAATATTTTAAAGAAGCCATAAGACAAATTTAATCTGCTTTAATACTGAAATCCACTGGAGTGGGAATAATGTTTAAATAAATAAATTTTTTAAAAAACCCTAATAGATGTGTTCTATCTTTACAATACATCTCATGTCTGTTTGTTTTATTGTTGTTGTTGTTGTTCAGTCATTAAGTCGTGTCCGACTCTTCATGACCCCATGACCCATATCGCGCCAAGCCTTCCTGTCCTTCACTGCCTCCCTGAGTTTGTTCAGTTTCATGCTCATTGCTTCAGTGATGCTATCTAACCATCTCATCCTTTGCCATCCTCTTCTCCTTTTGCCTTCAATCTTTCCCAGCATCAGGGCCTTTTCCAAAGAGTCCTCTCTTCGCATTAGGTGACCAAAGTATCTGAGCTTGAGCTTCATTATCAGTCCTTCCAATGAGCAAACAGGGTTGATTTCCTTTAAGATTTTTTAAGTTTTATGTCTGTAGCCTAATACTTTATTATGGTGAGAAGGACAAAGATAAGGAAATGAAGGGATAAACCAAGTAGGTATGTTCTTAAAATAATACTGGCTGTAAATTTAGGAACATTTAATCAGTATATCAAATCACTGTTAAAGTATGCTTTATTAAGAATATAGTGAAGTACTTCATTATCAAGAATGTAAAGTACTGAGTTGTGCCAATTGTAGCAGTTTGGATCAGGATAAAGTTAGATGCACAGATAATAACATGGGGTATAAATGAGGTCACAAGATATATATTTAAAACACTGGAAAAATATTGCTGTCTGTCTGATATGTTTGCATTCAGTCCATACACAAAATATGAGGCTCAGTTCATTAGTCTTATACACTGCATCATACCAATGATTTATGTGAGATTCCTTTTTCTACACAGACCAACAACTTGCAATGAAGACACTTATAACCAATGAGAATATACTTTCTTACATTGCAAGGGAGCTTAGAAGCTCAGTTAGGACCTCTTCCATAATTCATTGCATCCTACTTTCTTGTCACTGTCTTAGAATCAGTACCTGGTATTCTGTTATGACTAGGACATTTTAAAGGAAGAGAAAATAGGTTATTAATAATAATTGACTAACCCAGAGGTTCCCAAATTATAGGTTGGAACTCCCCAAAGAGTCAAAATTAATTTTAGGGAGATCACACTGAGTCCTATTCTGTCTGCTCATAGCAAACTTCAATGATACATGTACTAAGGGTCTCCATCAATATAGTCTTTACTCGCAGGCCACTGCTCCTATAATAGTCCCAACCCACTCCTATGCATTTACCAAGGGAACTCAGCCAGGAATGAAGTGTTTTTGCCTACTCTAATTTTTCCCTTTTCACAGGCCACTTCCTGGAAGAGGGAGACTAGGCAAGAGTGCCTAAGTCCTAGCCAAGTTGCTCTTGGGGGTGTGTAGAGGCTGATTGGGACTTTTGGGGGAGAGAATAGTGGGAATGAAAATGTTGTTGAAGGAAAGCCCCAGTTCTGAACTGAGTTCCAAAAGTGATCCATGTGCATAGCTGGATTGTAGCCAATCAAAGAGCCCCATGAAAGTGTTGCCTATAATTTTTATTCATGGTGGGGGGAACGTCACAGAGATTCATATATTATTTTGGGGATCATGTCATCATAAAGCTTAAGAACCTCTGATCTTATTTGCAAGAGTCAGGAAAATTATAAACACTAGTAGCATTCTTCTCTACTTTTGCTTTTCAGCTGAGGTAGTAATTATAGAAGTGACCAGGCCTATCAACAGTTGTTAATTGGAGAAACTTGGAAAATGCATTCTACTACAAAGTAATCCTAAAATATGGAATGTGTCTGTCTTTACTACTTCATTATAGAAAAGTTATCCAAGTTATTAATCTGCCTTTACCCTGTTATTATGAGAAAAGTTTGTTCATTACACTTAAAAAGTTATATCCATTTAAGAGTTGGAAACTCTTTTATTAGAGTTCCTATATCCCATGAGTCAGAGTTCCTATAACCCAGGAGTTAGAGCTCCTATATCCCAAGAGTTGGAATTCTATTAGAGTTGGAAACTGTCCAGCATAATTCCTGAATGCTTTCTCTGTCTTCTGCCTTTCCTTCCCTTTCCTTTCAATGTATTTTCATTACTTTCTGCTTTGAGTATTTTCCTATCCATTTCTTTTTTTTAAAAAAATGTTACTCTTGCCAAAGTTATGGCATGCTCAAATTGCTGGAAATTGCAGGACTTGCCTTACATGTATGTGTTGATGCAAAATTAACCTCTCCTAACATTATATTGGGTGACCCTTCTGATTTTGAATTTATCTAAATTCAAAAAGTGACTTTATAGTGACCTGATGATCTAGATAGGAAGCCTTTGAAAGTCATGACTATCTCCAAATAAAGGTCAAGAAGAAATTGTTCACCTACAGTATGAGTTCTCTTTTTTAAAACTTTTCAGGTATGTGCATGTTTTATCAGCCTACCTTTTCTTTGACACAGCAGAGACAGCTGGTCCAAGCAAGAGATGTGAACTGCAGGACATTAAAGAAGTTTATTTCAGGATCATTAAATTGATCATTACAATCAACATAGGATTAAAAACCTACTAATCTTCCTAAACAACAGTTGGTCCAAAATAACGATTATGGGATATGTTTAGGTTTTGGTGAATTTTCAGTTACTGTAATTTCCATTAATAGCCCAACCACTAAGAACCTATCAATATGTTCCTGTCTCTATTTGTCTAACTTACTCTCAATATTTAATCAGTAGTCAAAAGAAACAAGATGATGCTCTGCATGAACTCCTGAAATTCACAGGGAATGGATATAGTACTGGTCTAGCCTCAAGATTATAAAAGACAGAGAAATCCTCCTTGTGTACTTGATTAGACCACAACAGGTATTATTGTGCAAAGTAATTATGAAGAATATCCTCTTTGGATGAGCAAGTTAGCACTTTTTTGATGCTATCTTTTTCTCAGAGAGATATATAGATATATAGATGATATAGATATAGATAGATATAGATATAGATATAGATATAGATATAGATATAGATATAGATATAGATATAGATATAGATATAGATATAGATATAGATATAAAGGAAGCAATGCTTTAGATGTGCAGAAAATGTTAACAATATTTTCCAAATTATTGTGAGATAGATATATAGATGGATGGATGGATGGATGGATGGATGGATGGATGGATGGATGGATGGATAGATAGATAGATAGATAGATAGATAGATAGATAGATAGATAGATAGATAATATTTGATTTCTGAGATGCTTACATTCATCAGCCTTATAGGACCTATTTACATAGTGCAAATTTCTATGAATTCTAATATAGGCACTTTCTGTTTTCATAAAGTAGACACAATCCTAAACATATCATTCAAAAGTAACCTCCATTGATTTCTGTGAAAGTTATTTCCAGACAAATGCATTTAGAACTGCAATCTTAATTACTTTTATTTCAATAATTTAGTCATTCTTCATATTTTCTTTATTGATACAACATAGCATCCGTATTGTACAGATTTATTATTATTATTATTATTATTATTATTATTATTATTATTATTATTATTTTGGTAATAGTTAATTGAAAATAAGCTTTTAGTTCTGTTTAGGTATTGTAGTTAAGCAATAATTCAAAGAGTATATAGAAATGTATGTGAATTTTAATGAAGAAACCCTGCAGTTTGATCCTGGAAGCAATGCATGCTGCCATAGCTTTATACATTATTTTGGTATTATAACATCTTGTATATCTCTAAGTAAATGTCAAAGAAAAGATCTAATGTTTAGGGTTATGTATTTTTTTCTCTTCTGGATGAACCAGAGCACATTGGAAAATATATATATTTTAAAAAATGATAATGCAATTTTTAAAAATCACAAGTCTTGTGTTACATGTTCACATTTTGTAAGAAGTTCCTGCTTCTGACAAAACTGCAGGTTATAGAAGTCATCAAATTATTATTGAGCATTCCAGGGTTGCGTTCATTGATTACCATTTCTTTCATTCATCTTGAATTTAAAGTCAGCCTTAATCAACTTCCTCTAGGAATTATGAAAGTAAATAAGGTGTGCTTCAAGATATTAATAAGTATAACAAACAGGAATTAGTTAATGATTTGTAAAAAGTCTTTTCTAATTCTTAGAATATCTTGATAGATGAACAACACCCAATATTTATTGTACTAAATATTGTAGTAAACCCCAGATTTAATTTTACTGGGGCATAATATAATATTTTCATAGTATTCCTATCTGATCTATTCTATATCATTTAAACAGGAATAGGATGAAAAATAATAATTTCCTAATCTTTTTATAAAAAAACTCTACTTTGACCTGTCTTAAGGAGATAAGATTAATGAAACTACTAGCAAAGATCTCAACTATGTATTTCAGTATCTTATAAAAAAACACAGTTTTGTACAACTTTTGAAAGGTGATATTTATCAAGTCATGTTGTCAAGGATGTATCCTAGTGAATGAAGACTGTGGTGTTTTGATATGGAAGTATAAGCTTCAACTCAACCCTAATAAGACAAAATACATTTTGGGTCCTCTAGATCCTGGGACTGTAAATTTTGGATCCTCCAGACTCTGGGGCTGGAGATTTTCCATCTTTGGTTCTGGGGTAGGGTGGCACTGTCCTGCTCAAAGCCAGTGTACAATTTGGAGGTTCTCTGGCACTCACAGCACTCATTCTTGGATCAGGAGGCTCTGCTTGCTGTCATTAATATTTTAGTCACCCCCTGGTTGGATTAAAGCAATGTACGCTACATGGGTTCCCCATGAAGATCATCTGGAGGTTCCATTTGGTTCATAATGCAACAGTGCACATAGTTATGGGCACACCTCAGTATGCCAATACTTGGAGAGCTGCAGTGGCTCCTAGTAGGTTTTTATTTTCAATTCAAGATATTATCTATAAAGCCCTATATGGCATATATGTACAGCACATATCCCCAATGATATCTGCCCAACCCATGCACTAATAAGATTGTGATGCTTCAGGTACCTTCCCTGAAACAATGTGAACTGGGGGAACCCAGGAGGCATGCTTTTTCTGTTGCAGCATTTGTGCTCTAGAATTATCTCCACTGTCTCCCCCCCCCCCACACTGCCGGGTTGGTCCCCAACCATCCTTGCTTTTAGAAAAGCTGTACTAAAATCTGGCTCTTTCCTCAGGACTTGGGGCTCAGTTGATTGGAGTTCCTCCCTGAGGGGTTTAACATAAAGTTGGGTTCCAATATCCTACTAATTTTTGTTGTTGCTCTTTAATTGTATTATTTACTAATGTGTTGATTATATGACACACAGTGTTGCAGTTGTTTGAATTCGGCAGTCCCATATTTTTAAAAAAAAAAAAAAAAAAAAATAAATAAATAAATAAATAAATAAATAAATAGAATATATAAAGTTCATGACACCTGTATTTGCAACTCCAATCTAAATGTTTAGTGCTTACATTTCTTTGTATTTGTTAGTATAGCTCCAGCATAGTATTTATGAAGAAAGATACTGTGACAGAATGGAGAAGGTGAACACTATTTCCCATCCTGTCATGTGACTGCTGAGATTGACAACAAACTATAATTAAAAGTGATCTGAGTCTGCAAAGGAGCTGAAAGAAAAACAGATAAGGGGTTTGACACCCATGGGAAGGGGAAAACTGAAGTGAACTAAGAAGCTGGCAGGAAGTTAAAGATGAGTTGAAATTGGAGAAAGAGAGAAGGAAGAAGGAAAATAGCCATCAACCAGAGACAGAATTAGGCAGTCTCAGGCCGCTGAAGAGATGTTGTTTCCAGGAGGAATCAAGACTACCAAAGAGAAATTGACATAGGGATTGCTATAAGATGCCACAACACTATAGGCAGTCCCTGGGTTAAGTTCCATTCCTAATTCTGTCTTTAACTTGAATTTGTATACAAGCCAGAACAGGCATTTAGCGTCAGTTAGTCTGAAGAGAGAGAATGAATCTCTCTCTCTGTGTGTAGTTCTTAAAAGAGTTTAGATAGGAAAAAAACAAAAGAAAAAAGATCATGAGTAAAGGTTAACAAAATACTCCCATTCCTTCTTGTCTTGCCTACCGGAAGGGACTTCACAAGGTAAAATCGCAGATGGCATTCTTCCGTGAGCTGACGTACCTCTGAAGCCACACAATGCTTTCATGAACTGCTGAAAACAGGCTGTACACTATATTAAAAATGCATGCACTACTCTGTGACGCTCATGGAGGCATTGTGCAGCTTCAGTGGTTTGTTGGTTTGGGGGTGAGAGAGAGTGCCATCCACCATTTTGAGTTAGCAACCTATTTGTAACTATTGGTTGTCCATAAGTTGGATGTTCTTAACCTGGGGACTACTGGTATGCAGATATTGAGTGGGAGCAGAGCATTCAAAGGCAAGAAAAAAAGGCCTACATTTTGCTAGCTATGAGAAGTTGATAGCTAGGTTTTAACTGGAGGTCTTGATTAAGTCTTTCTGATTTTTAGATGCTACTACATTTTAGGACAGGCACACTGTAATTTTAGTGGAAGAAGTACTATAGTTAATATTTGAATGCAGAGAGCCATTATTCCTTGAGGGAAATAATTAGAAGCTGTTACCAATAAATACATACATACATACATACATACATACATACATGGGATGGAGTAAGGATAGGCATTCCTTGAGCCCTGGGAAAGACACTCAGGCTGACTTTTCCCTGACTCACTGGGATATAAGAGGAATGGAGGAAAACTGTAATCACATTTGCAGGTTTCTGTTGCTATAGCCTATTTCAATAAAGTTTAGGTCTAGTCTTCTTGTGGAATCTGTTTCTGAATCTGAATAACCTTGAAGGGTTGACACTAAATTGTAAGGCACTTAGGTCATAAAGTAATTTGCTTTTGAAGGCAGATGTTAGGAGTAATGGAAGAACCATAAATCTTTTTGCATGCAGTAGCTGAACTCCATTCAGTTATCTGAGTGGAGAAGTCAATCTTTCAGAAACTGGTGTCTTAAAAAAAAAAAAAACAAGGAGAAGGAAGGAAAATCAGGAGGAAAGACCTTGCATATTATAATTTGTCTGATCAGTCCTGAGAAATGGATGTTTTTTATTCATACAGAATGAGTAATCTCCCAATTGGGTTACTGCGATGTGCTCTACATAGGACTGTTCTTGAAAAACAGTTGGAAGCATCAAATGGTCCAGAATGCAGTGGCACACACAGATCAGGTTACACTGATCTATCAGTGTAGGTTTGCCTGGGCTATCTTGGTGCCGTGTAGGCTGTTCTGGCTCTTGGTATACTTCTGGATGCACTTCAAGGTGTTGGTTATCATGTTTAAGGCCCTGAATGGCAGAGAGCCAGGCTACTTGCAGGACCACCTATCTCTGAGGGTCTTTGTCCATTCTACCAGATCCAAAAGGCACATGCCAGGTCCCCTCTATTAAACACTGCATTTTGTGTGACTGAGGAGCCATGCCTTCGCTGTCACAGTGCCTCCTTTATGAACCAGCCTTCCCACTAAGATCTAGAGGGTTATGAAGACCTGGGTTTTCCCCCAGGCATTGGGCCAAGATGATAGAGGACCCCACTATAGGTATGGTTTGTGGTATGGTTTGTGTAGTTGAGTTTGTTATATGGTGCCTTGGTTATTTTATCATGATTATTTTAATTTTGTTTTCTATTTGGCTTATAGAGGTTTTATTGTATTTTTGTTTATTGTTGTTAGCCACCCAAATTTCATAAGATAAATGGATGGCTACATAAATTTTCTAAATAAATAAATATAACAGACCATCCAGAGCTGCTTTTAGGAAGAAGTATACAAATATAATATGCAAATCAAGACAACTAAAGGAGGAAGTCTAGAATTGTGTTAACATTTTGCCCACAGTGGGTTCTCTCTTTCATATGTAGGTAGTTTGTTACACCAGGAGTATGCTGTGTAGCCCTTTAAGTAACTGAGAGAGACTGTGGGAATTGAAGCCCAAAACATTTGGAGTATACCAGGTTGGGAAAAGTTGATCTATTGTGTTTGTAAATTATTATATTATACTACTATCTTAAAATATATTTTAAACATAGCTTTATGTAGTTTTCTTATGCTCAGCAATAGGAACTTACTTCAGATTCAGGCACTGTGTTAAATTGTGCGGTTTCTGACTCCCTCCAAGTTGAATTGGGTTACTTTCAAAACCATCAAATTAGGCTTCAATCAAAATCATGTAGTCACTGAATACACTTACCAAAGATATATTTGCCTAATTTAATTAACTTTCTGCTACCTTTCATTTAGTCAATCATCCTTGTTAGACATTAATTTGTAGCATGTTTGAAGTCAAACAGAAAAAAGTAGAGCTGGATATTATAAGCATATTCATGATACTGCTCCAAATCTACCAGCACAAGACAAAATCAATTAAGTTGGTCCAAATTGAAATAAATAATTTGAAGCCACACAGCATCTGGAACACTAGGTCTAATTGGAAGTGAACAGCTCCCAGAGCTATAATTTAAATTTCCCGTAATCTTGTGGGTAGGTGCTGCACCATAGGAATTATGAAAATTTTTAAATGGTGGTGCCATGGTATAAAGCAAGAGTGGTTAACATTTTGGGAGTGGAAAGTCATACGTGGATCTTTTAAAATACATTGGGATGTGTATGTTGGTAGAATAATGAGGTAAACAGGTTACCGAGGCAGTAAATGCATGTGTGTGTGTGTGTACACACACACAAACACATGCACTGCTTATTTGAAATTATTCAATTATATGTTTTTAAAACGTACGTGCAGAAAAATAGACATATACCTATTGCTATGTATGATTGCATATTCGTTTACTTACTAGTGTTGGGTAAGCCTGGATTTGAATGGCAAAATGTGATTTGGAACATGCAAGGGTATCTTACATGTATATGTAACCCCTCCCATATTTTCTTAAGCTCATGTAGGTCCTGCATAGCTGAGGCACAATCTCAGGAAAAGATAATTTGGTTCAAAGAGTTCCCAGCATAAGTTTTTGTTTATCCCTGAATAGTGACATAAAACATTTTATGACCAGCTGCTGCTAAGAAACTTACTGTTGAGGTATCATATGATTGAAAGTGTGCTAGTCTTTTAAGACCCCTTCAAATCTTTCATTTTTATATTGACCAGATTACAATTTTTGTTTTACTGAGTGCAAAACAGACACACAAATAAACAAGAAAAGGACTGCAGATCTACATTCCAATTCTGCAGCACATTTCTTTAACAACAGTCACATTGGACATTACAGGTAGTCCTCATTTAGTGACCACAATTGGGACCAGTTAGTTGGTTGTAAAGTGAAGTGTTTGCTAAGTGAAGACTCATGTGACCGCAACTGTGCTTATGATTTTACTTCAGCTTTCCTTTGCTTTACAGTGTCAGAAGAATTCCACCCCAAACAGCTGGGTTAGCTGAAAGAGCAGGGAAGATTTCCAGAACTTGACTCATGAGGAAGCTGCGTAAAAGGGCAAATCTTATAGCCCTTTTTCCCTGCTCCCCTGCCTTTGAAATGCTCATGCTGGTGCTAGGATAATTAGCAAGAAGTGAATTGATGTTTGCATTTACATGCACTGGAGAGGAAGGGATTACAAGAGAGTAAGCAGGCACACAATGGGGAATACACATTGAAAGGAATACGCTAGTGTCGGCTGTTTGCCTGGCGTGCTTGTCTTGAGCCGCTTAGGAGGCAACAAAAGCCTTTAGCGTGAAACTGATTGGGTCTTGTCAATTTCTGGCAGAGGCTGCCAACCAGCTGAGCACTCTAATCAACTAATTAAAGTCACAGAACTGAGCTTGTTAATTTGCGGTTAGCACTTTTTAGGGATGTGCTGTGCAGCAGAGAAAAGCAGCTCAGGAAGAGCTAGCTTGTTTAGGCAATCTCTCCATTCTGCAAGGGGGCCAAAAAAAAAAAAAGGTGGGGAGGAATGAGTCAGGCACAGAACAACACATACTAACTGACTGTAATAGCAAACATGTGACTGAGGGAGATGCTGCGAAGGTTGTAAACATGGGCATTGGTCACAAAGTTACTTTTTCATCACCATTATAACTGAAAACAGTCACTGTCTAAGGCAGTTATTAAACAAGGACTACCTGTATTGCTTAAAGTTTCATGAATGAGAGACAACAGGATTTTCATAAAATCATAAGATGTAAGGTTTAAAGGGATCTAGAAGGTCACCTAGTCCAAGCTCCTCTTCTGTGCAAGAATCCATTATCATAACATCCCTAAGCAATGGCCCTATCAAGCCCCTGTTTAAATATTTCAAGAGAAAGAGAGGGCAGCACCTCTTGGGACAGAAGTCATTTTGGTTGCCCTTCTGTGGACACACTCAGAAGAGCAACTTTCCTAAAATGTAGTGCCCAGGACTGAATTTTGGCTTTGGTCTGAGCAATGCAGAATAGAAAGGAACAGCTTATTTTAATATCAGTTGCTGTATTACATTATTTAAAATGTTATTCTAGATGAAGTTTTCCATTGCTCCAAGTTGAGTAGATATTCTAAAAAGTTTTGTTTGCTTGTTTTTAGTCTAAGCTAAACTATCCTTTTTCAAAGAGTTCTACACTGATTGTTTCTTGTCCAAAATATCTCAACTAATTTAACGTAATGATAGGATCCATTACTTGGGGAACTGTTATTAAAAACCTTACAAGTTTTCCAGGAAGGAGAAGAAAATCCTAGTAGATTTCATTCAATTCTTATGCCCTAATGCAAGAAGCTGCACACATACAGCCTGCCAGATGAGTCCACATCCTATATTCAGTCACAAAATGATCAATATTCTGTTCAAAACTAAGTAAGGTTTGTCACAAAGATTCTGAAAATCAGGACAGCTACACATATTTAAAAGTGTAACTTCTTTTTTTAAAAAAAGTTGAAATTTGAATAATAGCTGAAAGAATTTCAGGAATCTGAATAATGCTTTTTGAATACAAATATTCAACTTTGTACAAAGATTTTAACATATAAATATTTGAGTTCTGAAGTTTTGGCTATGTATCTTTGAGAAATAAAAGAACAACAACAATAACAAAATTGTACGTTGCAAATTTCCATGCAATCCATTCATCCTTTCTCATGTGCATAGGTTGCTTAATTCCCATAGATGAAGGAAAAATGTAGCATGTACTGTATATAAAGTTCTACTGAGCACAAGGAGTTGAGTGTGTTGAATAGCATCATCTTCAACCACTAATAATTAATAATAAATGATTAACTAAATTGCATTAATAAACCAAGATACAGACCATGAAGTTGGAACCCAAGAACATCCTAGGCCAAGTAGAAGGAACCTATTACATATATTTATTAGTATGCATTCCTTTTTATTCTCTTGTTTTATGCCATTTTATCTGTATTGTAATTACTTTAATTTTTAAATTGGTGTTTAACTAATGTAAAACAAATACTGATACATATGAGATTCTGAAGGGCTTCCTAGTGAAAGAAATGGGAAAAAGAGATGTAATGTGGTTGGTATAATGCATATTTCATCAGTGACTTCATTATAGATTTCTTAAAATATGAAGCTCTTCATGCAAGTGAGAATGGATCATTCCTGTAATTTACTTTTCATTTGCTTTCTCATAAATACCTTACACTTATCTTTTAAGGCTGTAAAATTGTTTATTTGAAGTAAAAGAATGTGTTGTTTTTTTTTGGAGAAAGGAATTATGTATAGCTGCAGAAGAGTGATACAGTAAGGAATAGAACTTTGACTCATACCAGCAAAATATTATTGTTCCAGAGTTACTGATTAGAAGATATCACTGATTCTTGGAGAAGGCACCATGATCACATACAAAGGAAAACTACCTCCTTTACAAAGCTACTAAGTCATCAGAAGCATTCATTTGATATAAAATTTATTTAAGCATAAAGTTAACATATTAACAAAATGACCAGTCAGATATTTCAAATAATAGTCAAACATATAAAGCCAGTAATGTTATTCTGTAAGAAGTTGTTCTTCTTTTACATTTTTTATAACTAAATCTTTAATCCTGAAACAAACAGTGCAGTACTAAGGTGTATACAAGACATTCTCCTAATGATTATCTACTATAATTGTATGCAAAGAGGAACATGTATCACCATTACTGATAAATAGGGTATCTTGCAGTCCATTGTGCTCATTGGAGAAATCCAGAATAGTTCTATTCATATATTTGGCTATCAGTTCTGTAAACACTATGAGGGGCCAGACAAAGAAATAAAAACAGTAGCTGTTGCAAGAACCAAATACATTAGTTAAAGGAGACACATATGATAGTGCTGCAAGCTCTGGTGGTCCATATAAAGCTCCAACATTCATGTGGAAGAATAATTTACATAGGACTACTCTTGAAGAGTATCCAGGAGCTTCAACTGGTGTGAAATGCAGCAGCATAGGCAGTTTTGTATGCCCCTAGAAGAACATATGTTGTACCTCTGCTCCGTGAGCTGCACTGGTTACCAGTTTGCTTCCAGATATAAATTCAAGGTGCTGTTTTTGACCTTTAAAGCCCTTCATGGCATGAGGCCAGGTTATCTAAGGGACTGCCTCTTCCCAATTACATCTACCTGACCCATCAGATCCAGCAGTTGAAGCATGTTGTGGGTCCCACCTGCAAAAGAGTTCCATCTGACGGGACCTAGGAGGTGAGCCTTTTCTGCTGTGGCACCACCCTCTGGAACATCATCCCTCCCAAGGTAAGGTTAGCTCCAACCCTTATGGCCTTCCAGGAAGCCCTCAAAACATGGCTTTTTCAGCAAGCCTGGGGCTCCCCTGGTAATAGGGAGACCACATGCTGGCTGTGATATACCGTATTTTTCCGTCAATAAGACGCCCCCATGTACAAGACGACCCCTACTTTTCCAACCCAAAATTAAAAAATCAATATTTTAAAGATAGTGCAGAACACATTTTTATTTAGTAATTAGGTAACATTTACCAGATACACTCGGTGGGAGGAGGTCCAAACCGTCTCTCTGCAGCTCTATTTCCATGCTCTTTTGCATAACTGATTACATTCAATCACGAGTGAAACTGCCAATAGCAAACAGACTTCCTGTAAGTCTGGTAAGTTGGTTTGTTCAGCATCAGCTGATGTCAGTTACATAAGGCTCGTGATTGGAGGAAGTCTGTTTGCAGAGACAGTATGGGCAGTTTCACTCGTGATTGGAGGCTCATGATTGGAGGAAGCCTGTTTGCAGAGTCAAGCTATTTCACTCGTGATTGGAGGCTAGAAATAGGAGGAAGCCTATTTGCAGAGACAAAGTATGGGCAGTTTTGCAACCGCGCGGTTCTCTCCTCGGCTTACTTCCTTGAATAAGACGCCCTTCAATTTTTAACGTAAGGATTTTAGAAAAAAGTATTGTCTTATAGTCGGAAAAATATGGTATGTAATACCTCCACTCTCATATTTTATCTATGTTTATTGTTTTAATTGGTTTTGTAGAATATTTTAATTGCTGGTTTTAGTGTACACTGCCCAGACTCACTTTGTGTGAGATGGGCGTCCATATGAATTTGACAGATAAATAACTATTTAAATAAATTGTGTTCGTCCGTCTATCCATCCGTCCATCCATCCATCCAATTATTAAATTGATTTTTTAAAATTAAAATCCAATAATCAATGCATAATTTCAGCCTATACATATTGGACATTATATTCCTATGACACACATGCACAGCCTCTCTTCACGTGTGATTGCAGAAATGAATCAGTGCATCATTGGAGAGGAAGAGCATGTTCGGATTTCTCTGTGCAGGGAGGTTGATGGTAAATATGAAAATCTTCCAGTCTGGCTCCAATATTGTAGAAAACC
The DNA here is from genome assembly GCF_059951505.1 of Python bivittatus. Taxonomy (NCBI): domain Eukaryota; kingdom Metazoa; phylum Chordata; class Lepidosauria; order Squamata; family Pythonidae; genus Python; species Python bivittatus. Next base: position 18,164,537 of record NW_028277035.1, read on the forward strand.
AAATATAAGAACTAAGCAGTACGTTTATGTTGTAGAAACATTAGTTAATATTATTGAGTTACAATTCTTTTGGGAAAAAAATATTTTATAATAGTTTATTTTTGCAATCACTATCAAACACAGAATTTTTTTGTTCTAAAAAAAAAGGAATTGTATCATTTAAATTTCAAGAACAATTAAAATCAGAGTATTCTTTAACTGAATTTTAGTCAGTTTAGGACAAAGCAAAGAAGACAAAATTAAGATATTAAACATATTAAAACAGCCTGAAGAATAAATAAAGACCATTTTTTAAAAAAGTAATATCTATTAGCATTGGGGAAACAAATTAACAGGATTGCTAGACTGTTAATCGACTCTCAGCAATAGTGATTGCAAGAAATTTGGCAACCCTTCTGGAGATATTTACTGAGCTGTCAGCTAAAATGAAGTTACTGATCGCTTCATCTGATCTTGCATGGCTATGAGTCAGAAGAGGAATTGTTAATTCAGTGCACCACCTCTTGTAAAAAAGGGCATTGGAAAATTATTTGTGCAACTGTTTTTATTTTCTTTGGGGCAGAAGCAAAGTCATTCTTGGATTGGAGCATTTTGAAATCTTCCCTTTAAATGGAAGGAAGGCAAAACATTAAATCAGGCAACTGTGAGATGACAAAGGATGTTTGCAAAGTATTTTTCATGAGACAACAGTTTCCCAAATAGCCCTATGGTGTATTAAGCCCTGCTGAATATCTGTGTCAAGGGCCTGAAAGGAAGCTCAAATAGTGAACTGGGGGAGTGGGGGGGAGGAAGAAACACAATATTTTAGAACAGCTAGAATCTGTTTCTTACTTGTGGACATTCATTAAATGATGGAGAGAAAAGCAGAACAAGACAAAAATATATACAGGTCTTCATTTTTGGCCACTCAAACATTAACATAAATTAACATAACAAACATTCCAAAGTACTAAACTGATAAACAGATTAGCATCACTAAAGTCATTAAACTTTTACTCATATCAAATTAATGTTTCTAATTTGTCAGCTAAATGAGTTATAAATGAAACTTTGATCTTTCTGAGGTAACATAAAAACATGTCTTTCCTTTAGTTAATTAATACACATTTTTGTTTTCTATTCTGATTTCCATATTTTAAATCACATTTATCCCAAACTTTGATTCTATATTTGAGTCTGTGTCCATGTACTCTCATGCATGCAATTAAATATGTACTCTCATATTAGCTTTCTTGCCAAATTCTTGTTTAAAAAAAACATTGTAAATGCATATATTATCACCATGATCTGCTTCAAGCACTGAATTCATTAAGTAGATTGTTAATAAAATGCAGAATGATATATCACAATTTTAATGCTCTGTCTCCCAAAGTTAATGAAGAGTTATAATTTTCTACATGACAAATTAAAAGGAGGTTAAAATGGTGGATAAGATTGCCTAAAGATTTAGCAACATTCTAATTAAAATAAAGGGCATTAAAGCAAATTAAAATCTTGATTTGGGAGGGATTAAAAAGTATCAGGAATATGTGGCTTGCCATTGCTAGAAGCCAAAATTTGTGCACAAATAAGAAAGATAGTAAACCTTACTGAAAGTTTTTTTTTTCAAAGTTCTTAATACTATAGTGTAGAAAACCAAATGTTTTCTCACTAATGTCACTGAAATCTTTATCAACACAATAGGCTATATTTCACTTTTAAAGAAATTTAACAGCATGGCTTCAGTTGATATTTTTCTTCCAAAATCTGGGGAAAATAGTGATCTACCTCTAATATTCAGAATATATATGAATATATTATTTTGCTAAAATTATATTTCTTGCAGTAATACTCTGTATTTGATTATACAAAGTAAGAAATAATATATATCCAGTGGTGTCCTTCTGATAGCAGGATATACAACATTAATGGAACCAATTCACTCTTGCCCTATAAATTCCTCATGCTCTCACATCTTCTCTAAAGAGTTGGGAAACATTTCAAAACAGATATGGTATGTGGACAGGGATATTCAATAGGGGAGAAAAGAAAGGGGACCCAGTAGAAATCAGACATATGAAGTGCCATATTGTTTGATATTAGTTTGTTAACATGTTCCATGCTTCCTAGTTTATGCTAAACCAGAAAGCCATGAATTTGACACTCTCTTCATAATAGGAAAGACAAAAGAGTCACTAAGTTCAGGAAAGAATAAGGACTAAACCTTGCATGCATAAGAAAAATATACTGATCCTAACATTTTTAACTGAGTACTTCCTTAAGGACTCTAAGCCAATTGCACACATTTTAACAGTAGACAAATAAGAAATTAAAAATCTAAAATGCTCACTACATTCTGATAAACAATTGTAATTAATTGCACCATTAAAAGATAAGCAATTACACTTGCACAATTAATATGAACGGCAGTAAACTAAAGTTTGAAACAAACTGAAAAAAGGACAATTCCAAAAGACATAAACAATTGATTATATATATAAAATACTGTGTGTAAAAAGAACAAATAGTGGCTATGAACATTGTGTTACTTTATACTTCATACAAATATTGCACAATTGGATATCTTATTCAGAAACCAACTTATCAAGGAAAACAGCAATATATTCCCCTTCAATCCATGATTTTATATCTGGTCATTTCTTTCCAGCCTTGGATTATTATCTTGTTTTGCAATACCTAAGCCCGATGTACCATAGTTTTCACAGATCAACAAATTCACTTTTTCATACATAATCTACTATTACATTCACTTTTTCACACATACACACACCCCAAAATGAGACAACCAAAGAGTGAGTTAGGCTCCATTGAGACCTTTTCCAATGTGTCCAATAATTTAAAAGTTTCCCAAGCTGCTAGCATGTCAAATCCAAATTTAGACCCCAACAAATGGTTTATTTTGGTACAAATTTATTGAGCATTTTAGGCAGGTGGTGTTTATTTATTTATTTATTAAATTTTTATAAGCTTTAAAATAATCTTTAAAGATTAATTGAATTAAAGTATCTCCCTCCCACCCAAATTAAAACAGCTTTCCTCACTTCTTTTAAATTCAGATTATCCCACAAGAGCAGGTTCTCATGAGGTCCAGGATCAAGTTCAAACCTTTGTTCCGAAGTCTTTCTGATATATCTTACTGCTTGTGATATATCAACAGCTGAACACTATCTGCCATCTGTCATGTGATTATCCAGACATATATTCTTCTATCCTCCAATTAAGTGTAGGCTGGAAAATAACAGATAAAAGCTTTTCATGTAGACTGAAGCTGTATCATAATGAGCAGGAAAGGAAATGAAAAGGTGGAGAGCTAGCTAGGCTTGGAGTTTTGGAGAAGAATGATGGCAGGTGATGGATTAGGCAACTTTGGCTACTGAAAGTTTGACTCTTCCAGAGAGACATGGAGAAGGCTACTGAAGAAGATTTCAAGGCTAAGACACATTCCAGTTAAGAACTGCAGTTTGACACAGGGCTGGGACAAGGTAGCACACCGGAGGGAGGTACCAGAAAGAAGACTGTGACCTACTCACTGTGAGGAGATGGACTCTTGTGTTAAATTATGTCCCTTGATGGGCACTCCTATCCTGCCTCAGCAGCAGAGAAGATCTGGTTGGAAGTCTGCCATTTTGAAGACTGCAGCAAACTGGCCAAGAGCTATGATAGCAGGATGGCTAGTGCCTGGAAATTAGAAGTCCTCCCACAGGAGAATCTATGCTGTGGCTTTCTGGTGAAAAGCTTGGGCAGTGGAATAGGGTCAAGTGGAGAGGCAAAAGTTAGATCCACCCAAGCTCTGTGGCTGCCTGGGACACCAATTTCCTTTGTTTAGAGACAAGATCCTGGCTGCCATGTTTATATTAGAGATTGATCCATCAGTTGGTTATCAGGTTCCCCTGCCAGTTTGCTTATTTGACTGTTTGCTGGATTGCCTGTCAGACTGTTGGTGTTACAAGATTTTCCTTCAAAAATCTAATTCACCTTCATATAGAGAATGGAGGGTAGCCTGGTCCCGAACAAGAATCCTCCAACAAGGTCTTTGTTTCTGACTCTTCTGATAAGTTGGTGATTGCTAGACAAGAATTTGCCAAACATAATGTTAATTAATTTATCACCACTTGTTTATTTATTTCTTCATTGGGGTTTATCATTCCACAGGTATCTTCTTTTTTCCCCCATTCCTTCTTGGTATGTGTACATAAAGCACTCCACTCCAGATAATGGGTATTGTCTTTGTATAATGGTGCTGACTTTTTACTACCTCTTATTTTAAGGTGCTGGCTCTAGCCCTTTAAGAGTCATCTTTTTAAATTTTGCCACATCTTTGGGATTTGGGATTTCCTGTTAACTGGGGATGGAAGTTCAAGCATGTAAGTCTTTATGGAGGCAGCAATTGGCCCCAAAGCCTGGGGGTGGGGTGGGGGTGGGATTAGCAATTGGACTGTTGTATTAGATCATGTAGCCTAATATTGATTGCTGTGCCTTCCAGCTGCAACTGGACTGGGATACTTGGTTTTTTGATGAAAGGTTAATTTTCTGGTTTTCTGAGGAGCTCTGGGAGATGAAATGACAGAAAAGAAACCAGGGTGTTGCTGGAGAAAGATGAAGAGTTAAACTGACCAAGCACATGTAGGAGCCCAGATTAGAGATTACATTGTGGTGATATAAATGGCAAAACATATTATTTTTAGGCTCTTATTGCATCTGCAGGTAGTTGGCTAGCAGCTCTGCAAGCTGGCACGTAGCATTCAAAAGAAAGAAATGTAAAAAAGCCAGAGCAGGTAAACAGAAGGAGTGGAGTTTCTTTTAGATTTGGCAGGAGATGCTTCTAGAGTGAGAGGTGACTGGACAAGGCATGGAACAGAGGAAGCAAAGGATCTACAGCCAGGGAGAAGATCCAGGAAGGTGTCTGAGGTGGTTAAAACCAAAGAATAACCTGCAGAAAGAATATGCAGCCCTAGATTTTATACTGCAGCGGAGCAAACTCCACATATCATCGCCTCTTTGCTTTTATTTTATTGGGTGTACTTGTAACTCTGTAGGTGAGGTAGCCTTATACATTTTATTTATAAATAAATAAAAGTTATGAATAAAAGAGAAAAAAAATCACAAGTAGTTATTTTGTGTGCTGAGTGATTGTTTCCTGAAAGACAAAAAAAAAAGCCTTATGATGCTGCCTTTAAAGCAAGAAAATTAACTGAACACCACTTGAAATTAGAACAAAGCACTTGCCAAATTTTCAAAGGAGTCAAACAAGAGCTTTCTACTTATTTCCCATAATAGTTTATACTCAAAATTATTCTCATTTCACTTAAAAGCAGTATACACTGAATGATACAGTTTGATGTATAGAAGTTTCACACACAGATAAGTTTATGTAATGAAAATCTAGGGGACTGTCCATCCCCCAAACTCTTTAAAATATCTCAAAAGAATTATTATAGGAGCTCTCCTTAAAACATTAAAAATAACGGTTTACCCATTTTTTGTACAATTTTTATGGTTTTAAAAAACCTTGATGATTATCAATAATAGCCAGAATATCATCTGCATACAATAACAATTTCTGTTGCAATTCAAACTCTTTGATTTCAAATATTTATTTTGATTGTCTAATTGCAGAGGATAGTGGTTCCAATACCAGGTTAAATGTAAGAGGGGGTAAAGGACAATCTTGACATTTTCTCAGTACCATTTGCAATAACCATGCCTGAGGATTAAAATAGTACATCCTAAAAATAGAAGGGAATTCATTTTTTTCGAAAACACATTCCAAAAATTTAATCTGCACCATATCATCTTTTTTTCCCTGTCTAAAGCTGAATCAAGTGTCTCAGATGGAGTTTCTAAAATAGCTACTAACAGTCTGATATTATCAGAAGATTGCCTTCCTTTTATAAAACTAGATTTTGTGAGGTATACTCTCTCTTCTGTAACATCTGTACTAAAGTTACTGTCAGATAAATTTGGAGGTTTTGTCTTCCCGTTTTGACATATTCAAAGTCTATTGTGCTTTCTTTTTTATTATATTGTTTTTGAACTGTTTTTGTCTTGTATGCTACCCTAGTCATTTTGGAAGTGGGCAGCCTTCCAAATAAAATAAAATAATCAGATCTATGCAAATCCTTCAGAATAAGAACGTAGGAATTCATGGGGAAATATATCTATTTTCAAAATATTAAAGCAGTGGCATCTTTTTTCCAGACTCGCACAACTGCTTTGGGTGTGTCTTTGTAATTTCTGTATATGTGTCCATGCATAGTTTATTTTGCGGGAGTGGGGGATGAAGAGGAGGAGGAGGAGGAGGTCCTGCCTGGTGATGCCCAGTGCCAAGCCTACAAACTTTCACATTTAGATTTAGATTTACAAGTTGTCATACTAATGACTTAGTGTGGTTATAATATAACTTTCATTTAGGGTATAATTTATTTTTATATATTACATGTTCTTTTGAATTTATCAGGGAATGGAATATCTGTGAAATATCTAGATATTTTCATTTCAAATACTTCAGAAATTAAACTTCTTCGTAACGAGCATTGTAATATAAAATTCTTGAAGTAAAACTTTGCTAAAAATTACATAGCATGGGGTTATGGCACAGGATTCGTTTTACAAAATATCTCAAAAATAAATATGCATGTTTTCATACTAAGAAAATTACTAATAAAGCACCATTTAATAGTCAGTTAAGGGCTACAAATAATGTACTGTATGTTTGCTAGGAACCCAGCACTATGCCTCAGTGAAGATTCAAATCAGCAGGCAATCAAACGTGCATTTATGTGGGACTGCAAATATTAGAAGTTAAGATTAATCATTCAAATTTAATTGCATATCTATCTATCTATCTATCTATCTATCTATCTATCTATCTATCTATCTATCTATCTATCTTAGGAGAGTGGCATAATTATATCACTTCCTTTATTTCCTTTTCCCTAAATACATCCCCTAGTAAAATGGGATTCTATTCCTATCTTGATATTAGCAACAACAGTCTTTTCAATACTTTGGGAGTGCAATGTTTAAAATGTATATCGGAGAGTAAACCCTACTAAATCTTTATAATATAGGATTGTATTATAAAACTGTATTTTATAGCATTTATAAACCACCTCAATCTGATTGGCCAACAAATGTGTAGATTTTCTAAAAAAGGAAATGATGTCTTGCTACAGTAAACTATGGACAGTAGGTTTATGGACCTGAAGGCAGGAAAACACAATTTTAATTCCAAAGGAAAATATAGACAGGATATATTTGCACACAGCAGCAAAACAAGAAATGGCAATTTGCAATATATTAATCCAAACCAGAATGACATTTCTTCAACCTTGGAGAGCACTGTTGTCATTATAAATAGAAGCAAATCTTCCCAGATTATATGAGTAGCTCCCTCCTTGTGGAACATTCTCCCCCCTGAAGTTAGGCTCACCCCTTCCCTGCTGTTGTTTAGGAAGTTCCTCAAGATCTGGTTGTGTCATCAGGCCTGGGGGTCTTTGGGGACAGAGACATTCTGAGATGGCTTCACTGTGATTGATATTCTGCTCTCTCCATGGGGTTTGCATATTTTAAAACCTTTTTTAAAAAAATTTGTGATAATGATTTTATTTTAATAACAACTTTTTATCTTTTTATAATGCCTGTTTTTATTCACTGGTTATTTTATTTTAATTGTTGTATGCCATCCAGAGTCACTTTGTGTGAAACGGGCAGTTATATAAATGTGATAAATGAATGAATGAATTAATTAATTAATTAATTAAATAATTAAATAATTACCATGCAGCATTTCTCCCAGACAGGCCCACCCTGAAACTTTTCTCTAAGAAGGCCCCCAAGTTTATATAGTCACTATTGCAACTATTCATACTTTCAATCAAGCACATTTATCGTTTATACTCTTTGGCTATCATCTTTCAAAAATTCTTGTTAGACAGTACCAGATCATATATCATACTTTCTCTGCTATAGGTAGATGACCTTGATGCTAGAAGATTACTTGTAACAGAAAGAGATAGCACTCTTGAGCCAGGCTCCATCAGAAGATGAGAAAACAGCTAACGTACAGAAACAGCATGTTAGGGGGCGGGGGGGGGGAAGCTCAGAGATTTACCTTTGAAAAAAATTGAAAACCTTACCAAGCCGTGCTATGTACACAAATACAGAAAAGAAGATTTTTGGGTTTTTTTCTTACTATTTTGGTTGCTCTTTCCCCCCCCCCCTCCGCTTTTGATTTTACATTTCTTGATATTTTTTTTGTTTTTATTTGATTGCTAATTTTAATTATTGTACTGTAGATGTTTTATTGTTAATTTTTTATTGTCACCTGCCAAGCGTCTATTGATTACAGCAGGCTAAAATTAAACAAACAAATAAATAATTTTTTTTTTTTACAGGAAAGTGAAAAGGAAAATGGTACATACCATCTATTATAGGACTTTATCACCCATTGGCATATACAATGAGTAGTATACTGTATACCATGCTCTGCTGTCTGTCTTTGCTCTGGAGCAATTATCCTGAATGGGTAGGGAAAGAATGTTAGAATTTACCATTCAAATTAGTGAGCATCTACATGAGAGTTGAATGAGTAAACATGAATTTAGCAGCATTTTAATTCTATGTTTTCTGTGGACAATTATGATTTTCAGCAATACAATATAGGAATTTAATAGCTATATTTCATCTTCCTGAATTCATATTAACATTAGTAATACACTATTCACTCATTATACTCTTTAAAAAGTACATTGTAGTATTGAGTGAATGAGGTGAGATCACCAGGGATAGGTGGAATATGTAGAAGAATTTAAGCTACAAGATTTTTTCAACTAACTGATTTGACTTAATATTTTCAAATGTGCAGATTGAATTTTGTCTCCATTAATAGGCTGGGTTCTTTCAAAATGATAGATTAAACTCTGATTAACTACTTTATGGCTTAGTATGTTGTGTAAATTAAGACAAGTTATTAAGCCCTGGACTTATTTCCAAGTAGATAAGCTTATTTATTCATTTATTTAATTATATAGCTACCCATCTCACAAAAGTCACTCTAGGCAGCAAAAAGAAGGTTAAAGTCAAGCAAAACCAGAGTATAAAATGACCAGACAAATAATATGAGCATATTGCAAGGTAACATTATTCCATTTCTAGTCTAAGGACTGGAACTAATGAAATCAAACAATCAATCAGCAGGGCTAACTTAACTTCCCAACCCTATGCCAGAAAAGGCTTTATAGGTAATAATCAGCACCTTGAATTGCACACTGAAGCCAACTGGTAATCAGTGCAACTCTCAAAGCAGTGGTGACATGTGAGCATACATGACACTCCTATCATTGTCCTTGCTGCTGCATTCTGGATCTGCTAGTGCCAGCTTCGGAGATGCTCCTGATTAGTACATAGATCCCTTTAGCCAGCAGTACAAACTAACCAACTAACCTCCCCCCTGTCCTAACCAGACATTCTCATAACCAAATCTAGCCTACACCACCCAATTCCACACCACACCACCCTGAATTATTCCTCTCTCACTAAAGTAGTGGGAGGGGGATCAGAACTAGGCACTCTTTTAAGGAAGGTGACCCAAGTAGCACCCCTATACTCCTGTGACTCACCTGAGGAAAAATAAATGGTACCACCCCAGTTAACCCCCATCCACCAACAATTCCACCGAAAAACCTTCCAGTCCAGAGTGTAAAAGTCCAACATCTTACAGGTGCCAGCTCTTAAAGCTGGTTTTGATGGAGGTCCAAAACAATAGATTAAAATGACAGGATGGCCACTGTTCCTTACAGGCAGTCACAGCATGCAGGCAGATCCTCTCTGAAGACCACCAACCTACTCCTGCTGCCACTACATACCCATCTCTGAGCCTCACTGTCTACCAGCAAGTCAGAGTCAGGCCTTCTCCAACCAATTCATTACTCCCCAGCTTAAACGTTCATGTAAGGCACAAGCCAGGCCCCCATCATTACTGTTATCATCTGTATGATGAAGACCATGTCTGCTACTGCTGCTGCTACAATATTGCTGGAAAATCTGCACCTTAGCAGTGGCATCTTGGATATAAGGCCGAGCACTACCAAACAGATGATAGGTGATGCAACTGTTGCTCTGAATCTTTTTGCTGTGTCTGGGTGTCTTGGCAGCCAAGGACCTCAGTCTCTTCCAGGCTGTCAGATAGCTTTGCCTCCCCAGTCTTTTCAGCAGCTACCTTGGAAGTGTGGGACTTTACTGGAATTCAGAGCTAGCTGCCACAACTCCAATCTCCCACTCCAAATACAGCTGAAGAATTTGAAGTCCAACATCCACTGTCTAACCCTCAATGACATTCTAAAATCTTCCTAACCCAAACCCAACAGAGACATGGCTGACCCAGCACGATTTAAGAAAAAGAGTTGCTATTAGTGGTTTTCTTATATTTTGATACACTAACATTAGGTATTTATAATACAATATTATTTACAAGATTGTATCATTTTTAACAGAACTTCAACAACTTTTACTTGTGGTATTTCATCTCTGTTTACCCCTCTTTCTGAAGTGATAAATAGCAGGAATTACCGTGACACTCTCTGATCAGAATAGGCCCCCAAAAAGTTTAAGTGAAGCTTCCAAAGTCTTTCCAAATGTTACCCTAAAACTTTAAAATTCCAAAGGGAGTTAGGGGTCTTCCATGAACATCCTTGAGGATCTGATAGGCAGTCCAGCTGAGGCCTTGGTCTCAGCCTTCAATGGGCAAGTAACAGGAGCTTTACACTGTATTGCCCTATGTGGCCCTCTCCCTGTATGCTGATTCTGGGGTTTGCCTTGGTTTTCTGAAGAGGTCTGAAAGATGAGACACAAGAAGAGACACTTAGAGTGCCACTGGAGGAAGATGAGTGAATTTGACCTAACATGAGTAAAAGACCATACTAGGGATTGCATCATGGTGATAAGAGCAACAAAACATTATTCTCACTATCTGGCAGATAAAGTCACTTAGATCTGCTCAGCGTTTGACTCCAACTGGGCAGGTCCTGTTAAGATGACCAAGGCAAGATCCTGATAACACTCTTGTTATCTGGAGTGAATTTGATTCTGTGATTCCCAAGTAAGTGGACAGGATTCTCCAGTCTGTGAGTTTAGCCAACTGTTTATTAGATCCAAATTAACCTGGATGGTTAAAGCTGCCTGAGAGGTGACCTGTGGTTGGCCCCACATGTTGGTGCTTGCTTCTCTGAGTGAGGGGGTGGCCCCTTCAGCCTTGAAGGAGGCTGTGGTGTGCCCTCTCTTTAAGAAGCCATTATTGGACCAAACTATCCTAGACAATTTCTGACCAATCTCCAATCTCCCTTGTCTGGAAAAGGTGGTTGGGCTTCAGCTACAGAGGACCCTGAATTAAAAGATTATTTAGAGTCATTGCAATGGGGTTTCAGGTCAGAGTTCAGTATAGAAACACCATTGATTACTGATGACCTGTGGGAAAGCTGAGATAGCAGTGCTGTATCCATCCTGGTGCTCCTTGATCTCTCAGCACATTTTGATACCATCTATCACAGTATCCTTTTGGACCAGCTTTGGGGGTTGGGAATGGGAGGCACTATTTTGCAGTGGTTCTCCTCCTTTCTCTGTCACTGATTTCAATCAGGGTTGACAGGAGGGGTGAGATTGCACTGGTGGCCCCTCAACTGTGAAGTGCCATAGGGTTGTTTTTTAAATATCTACATAAATGGCTGGGTGAGATCATCTGTCAATTTGTTGTCAGATATCATCAGTATGTGATCATATCCAGTTGTACATCTTGACACTGGCCATTATTAAGCACAATCTGGAGGTCATCATGGACTCACAGTTCCTGCTTGAATAGTAGGTAGCAGCTGTGGCCAAGAGGTGTTTGCACAAGTTCATCTGGTGTGCTAGTTGTGCCCATTCCTGGACCTGGCCTTCAAACAGTCACTCACATCTCAGTTACTTCATGATTGGATTACCATAACAATGTCTACATGGGACTGCCCTTGAAGACCACCTGGAGCTGGAGTTGGTCCAGAATGCAGCAGGCATGCTCACATGCCCCCATTGCTTAGTGAGTTGTGCTGATTTCCAGTTGGCTTCTGTGTGCAATTCAAGGTGCTGGTTATTACCTATATAGCCCTTTATAGCATAGGTCTGACTACTTGAGGAGATACTTGTCTTCAAATGTTTTGGCCCATCTGTTGACAGGACACTTCAGGTCCTTTCATCAAATAATGTAATCTTGTGGAATCCAGGAAGCCTTCTTGGTGGTGGTGCCTGCTCTCTGGAATGATATCCTCCCAGATATTTGCATTGCTGCCACCTTAATGACTTTCAGAAAACTGTTAAAAATCTGGATGTTCTCCCAGGCCTTGGGATAAGATGGTTGTGGAATCCCCCTAGTTTTGGATTTTGTGATATTGAGTAAACTTTCAGATCAGCTTTTTTTTTCTTTTTTTTTTAAGATCTAAGCCATCCACAGTTATTAGGGAATCAGGTAGCCGGAAAATTGAAATAAATCAATCATAATTTTTAATGTGACAGAATGGGAAAATAATAAAATACATTAGAACAATATTATATTTGATTGTGACTTTTATTTCATTATATTTACATCTAAATCAATTTCAATTCTACTTCATTTTCTTGGCAATGGCAAAGGTGTTGTCTGTTCATTGAAACAAGGAGAAAAAGCCTTCAATTCATTAGCATGTTTATTGTAAAATGAAATAGATAAGTAAGAGAGAATAGTTAATATTTCACATCTCACCTTATCTTTTTTATTGCTGAATACGAACCCAGACATACAGTAGGTTAACAATAAATTAATACAGTACTTATTGTGGAGAGAGAATTTAGAAAACACTGAAAAGTAATGCACTACAATGTCCCACAGTGCTTCAAGTTGTGATGTAAGCAGCCACAAATTCACACACCCTAATATTTCTCCAATTAAAATATTACTGCACAAATGGACTATGGTTGCAAACTTGGATTTCTAATAAACTCTGGTTTGTTGGTTTGTTGGTTTGTTTTTGGCTGTCTCATTTCACCCTGTCTGATCAATTGATGTTAAGCACTGTTTTCTGGAAACCAATATAAACATTTTGAAAAAGATACAGGCTTTTTGAGAAAGTGGAAAATACAATAATTCACTGCTGAAAGTGGTTCCACCATTTTCCCCATACAAAGAAATAATCTATCTAGGTAATATATAGGTAACAATTCTCTTCTAGGTCTACTAACTTTCTGCAGGGTGAGAGGTTTAATATGGGAAAATATTTTGTTGTGAAAACTTCACAATAATCTCTGTTTTGAATGATGCAGGCAGAGCATGCTTTTCCTGAACATGAAGATTGTGGCTAATGTCTTACTAGTGATTTATAGCAACTCCCAGCATCTCACAGCCATTGTTGTGGCAATATAATGGTTGGATAATACTGGTTAGATAACATTATAAGGCACTATAAATCACTAGAGAGGAAATAGCCTCTGCCTAAATCACTTGTTGAACAGCAATTTCAAGTAGATCTCATAATGAAGGCTGTATGACCAGGAGGGGAAGTTATGGCAAGCCTCAAGCTTCGTGACTAAGCATCAAGGTAAACAGTCAAGCAGGCTGGAAAGTTAATCACTTATGTAAGGAGAGGGTAATTACCATCCATTTATTTATGCTCTTCAGCTGAATCTGCAACAACAGCACAGAAAAGCTATTGCATACTATGAGCGAAATCACAAGGGGCTAATCCTGTAGAAGTTTGCAGAGCAAAAATTGTTTCCCTGTGTTAGTCCTGCATATTCCAGCCAGAGAGGTTATGTGTAGTGCAAACAAGTTCATAAACATTTTCTGTAGAAGGTTTATTATTGTTCTAATTATTAATGTGACCACATGAATCCACACAGTATATAGTCCAGTATTAAATTTTAGTTATCTTTACTGTCCATGTAGTTTACTTGGCAGCAATAGAGAGTTTGTTATTCATTCTTCTTAGAACATTTTTTGATTTTGCAATCTAGCCTACACCTCAGATATCTCATGGTAGTCTCCTCTCCAAGTAGTTATCAGGTTCAACTCACTGAGCTTTTTGAGATTAGCCAAGACCAGATAGCTGCTACCATTGGAACACACTCACTTCAAAAGAGATGTTAGCTTTGTTTATATTTACTATTGTCATTCAAAGGAGATATTTGTTTTTTTCCCCAATCCAACAGAATATTGGAAATAAATTATGTCAAGGGGCTCATAATTCTGTCTCTCCAAAAACTGAACAGAATGGGACCAAACTTTGTATGTAGGGAAAGATGATCAGCAAAAGGGGGGGAAAAAAAGTCAGAAATGGGTTAGAGGGAGATGGGCACCACCAAAAACAACAACAACAACAATAACAACAGATATTGCCACCAAGAAAACTCTATGGACTTGTCCATGAATTTATCAAGAATTGAATCAACTTGAAGGAAATTTTATACTTTACACTAATTAATTATACACAGTCCCTCTGGATTTTCGTTCCAGTTTTTTATTGTGTGTTATGCTAATTATTATTGCAGTTGCTCATAAAAAAAGTTTTATTGTTGGCTTCTATTGTTTGTTCTTTTTATAAATTGCTGCTTTACTGGGTTATATATTGCTGTTTTTGTAAGTGCATGAGGAATGGTAGGGTTTAATACTGTAAACAAAGAAACTAGATCCGGATGTATAAATCATTGTACTTCTACTTATAACATTTTGCTATTTGTTTTAAACACAGTCCCATTAAATTAAATATTTGCATGCATCTGCATGTTTTTAAATGCTTAAGATTGCATGTATGTTTGCATGCATGCAAGTATATCTGCTGGGAACTGCAAAACAGCACCTTAGATGTTCAAACTGGAATTAGTTGTAATCCACATTCTGCATATTGATCTTAGAGGGTTGGTTGTATCATTTCATAAATGAACATATAGACCCATAACTAGTGCAGGTTTTTCATTTAGTAGGTATGTGTTTCTGCCAAGGTTGCATCCTTATTTCAATTATAGCAATTTTATTGCAACTTAAAAGAAAAAAAATCCTGTCTGTAGTTTTAAGTTTTAAGTTTTCTTGTATCCATGCTAAAGTAAAATAAATTGATTGCATATATTAAATTGATTTTTTAATATAAAAAAATTACAATATCACTGATGAAATATGTCCCTAGAAGGTTATTGAATAGCTTTGTGCTAGAAACAGAATGAGCTTCCATTCATGGAAGAGACCCTTTTGCAAAAGTAGTTCTTATTTTATTCATACTTTGGGATGGAGGTTTAAACTAAAGAATCTCATTGGAGATTCACTGATCTTTATGGCATCCACCCAAGAGTCATTTTTTTAAAAAAAAATTCAAATATGTCATTGCTAATATAACAGCAAAAACATGTAATTTATATGTAATTTATACATAAACCAGGCTCAGTACCAAAAGACTAGAAGATAGCCAAGATAATTCCAATCTTTAATAAAGGTTCTGGGGGCCAGTCAGTTTAACATTTGTTCCTGACAAATTGGTACAAATGATTAGTAGCCATAAGATAAGGGACCTGTCAATTTAAGGATTGCTAAATAGTTAGAAAATAGAAAGCAAGGGTTAGGGATCAATGGGCATTTTTCTCAATCAAGGAAGTTAAGCAGTGAAATTACTGAAGCACTGTAATGGTGCTTTTTAAACTTGTTCATAAATGATCATGACATAAGAGTAAGCAGTGATTTGGCCAAGTTTGCAGATAAAACTAAACTCTTCAGAAGGATCTTTTTTAAATTGGATGAATGATCAACCAAATGGCAAATGGAATTTAAGTAAGTAGAAAGCAATGTATCCTGGGGTATGTTCACCCCCCACCCCGCAAGTTCACAAGCATATTGACAAGGTGTGAACTGCCTATAACTAACCAAGAAAAACATACTGGTATAGTGGATAGCTCAGTGAAGATGTCAGCCTCCTCTGTGGATGCTATACAAAAGGCAATTCAATTTCTAGGGATCATTAGGAAAGGAATTGGAAATAAAACTGCTTACATTGTATTGCCTTCTGAAAATCTATAATACATCTGCATCTAGAGTATTGTGTACAGTTCTGATCCACATTTGAAATATATATATATATATATAATAGAGCTGGAAATAATGCAGAAGAAGAAACCAAAGTGATAAGAGGGACTGAATGTTTTCCCCGTGAGGAAAGCCTAGAATGTTTGGTACTCTTTAGCTTGGAAAAAAGATATATGATTGAGGCATATAAATTCATACATTGGATGGCAAAAGTGAACAGTGAGAATTTTTTCTCTACCTCTTAAAATACTAGGGACCATCCAATGAAGCAGACAGAAAGGACATTTAAAGCAGGCAAAAGGAAGTACATTTTCACAGCACATATACAGCCTGTAGAATTAATTACAAAAAGACATGGTGGTGGTTGCTAACTTGGATGGATTTAAATGGAGATGGGATAAATTCATGGAGGACAGGTTTGTCAAGGGCTATTGGTCTTGAAAACTCAATATTATTTCTGGGTTGAGACAGCATGCCACTAAATACCATTTGAAGGGAAATAACGATGGGATACAAGTATGACTCTCTCCAGCCTGCAAGCACCACAAGCATCAGGTTGGCCACTGTGAAAAACAAATATTGAATTAAGTTGGGCCTTGGCTTGATGCAGCAGACTTATTCTTATGTTCTTATGAGCCTACATTACCATATTAAATGATGATGAAATATATTTTCTAGTACACAAAATAAAATTGTAAAAGTAATATAATATAGAATAATATTGAGTTAGGAAAATAAAGGTAGCAGAAGGATCAGCAAGTGAAAATCTTAAATGTTTCCAAAATGGTGAATTTCAGGTTTCTAAAGTATTGAGCAACAAAAAGAGAAAAAAAAATCCCCTCTCACCCCTATGGGTGGTACATGTATTCCTAAATCTTGGGTCCTCTACCAGAGGCCTGGGAGTTTGAGGGTTCTGCGCAGTATCTTAACTGTTCCTAGCACTACACTCTGCTGGACAGAGAGCTCTGATATTCCTGGGATCTGTTGGAGCCACTCTCCCAGCTTAGGAGTCACAGCCCCAAGTGCTCCTACCACCACTGAGACCACTTTGGCCTTTACTTTCCACATCCTTTCTAGTTCTTCCTTCAGGCCCTGATACTTCTCCAGCTTCCATGTTCCTTCTTCCTGATGTTGCTGTCACTTGGCACTACTACATCTATCACCACCACTGTCTTCTGGTCTTTGTCTACTACCACGATGTATGGTTGATTGGCTAGTATGTGCCTGCCCATCTGGATCTGGAAGTCCCACAGGATCTTAGCCCTGTTATTCTCCACAACTTCCTGTGGAATCTCCCATCTGGACTTGGAGGGGTCTAGCCCATACACTGTGCAGATATTCCTGTACACAATGCCAGCTACTTGGTTGTGCCATTCAGTATATGCTGTTCCTGCCTGCATCTTACACCCTGATACTATGTGTTGGACTGTCTCTGAGGGCTCTTTGCACAATCTGCACCTTGGGTCCTGTCTAGTGTGGTAGACCCCTGTTTCTATCTGGTGCTTAGTGCCTGTTCTTGTGCTGCTATGATCAGTGCCTCAGTGCTGCCTTTTAGTCCAACCCTTTCCAGCCACTGATAGGATTTCCCAATATCAGCCACCTCAGCTATCAGTTGATGGTACATCCCATGCAGGGGCTTGTCTTGCCATAGTACTTCCTCTACTTGAACTTCCTACCATGTCTGCTGCTGCCTGAGGCATTCTCTCAGCAGCTCATCTTTGGGTGCCATCTTATTGATGTACTCCTGGATGCTCTGGGTTTCATCCAGGACAGTGGCTTTGACACTCATCAGACCCTGCCTGGCCTCTTTGTGCCTGGTGTACAATCTCTGAGTGTTGGACTTGGGGTGGAAACCTCCATACATGGTGAGGAGCTTCTGGGTCTTCACATCGGCAACCTCCATGTCTTCCTTTGCCCAGCTCACTATATCGGCAGGGTATCTAATGACTGGCAGGGCATACATGTTGATGGTGTGGATCTTGCTCTTCCCATTGAGCTGGCTCTTCATGACCTGTCTTATCCTTTGGTGGTACTTGGATGTTGCTGTCTTCCTTGCCTCCTCATCATGGTTCCCATGTGACGTGGGATACCAAGGTATTTATAGCTGGTCTCTATGTCTGCTATGTGGCCCACTGGTAGTTCAACTCCATCAGTCTTAACTACCTTCCCTTTCTTTACTACCATCCTGCCACATTTCTCCAGTCCAAATGACATCCCAATGTCCTCACTGTAGATCCCTGTCAGGTGGATCAGTGAGTCGATGTCTCGTTCACTCTTAGCATACAGCTTGATGTCATCCATATAGAGGAGGTGGCTGATGGTGATTCCACTCTTGAACTTTGGGTAAACTCCAGAACAGTTTTGCTTCTGAAGGAAGAAAGCAGCTCTAGGAGAAGTAAGTAACTATTGCAAGGTAACTTTTCTTCTCCTACACGTTTTTTCCATGCTGTGTTCTTAGTTTCTGTGTTCTTTTTCACATAGTGCAGAAAACAAGAACAGGAGGGGTATCAAAACAGGCCAGATGGCAGTCATGGTGCAGTCTTGCCCCTTTTGTATCAACATTGCACTCGTGTACAAAAGATAATGCTGGCAACATAATATTCTCACTCAGTCACACAATATTGGCGTCACTTCATTCTGATAACCATGATTTAATAATCTTATATCATCACTTCATGTAACAGAATAAAAATAATTTTGAATCAGTCTGTCCTATCACAGCTTCAGGATGTGTAAACCTATAATATTTTGTCACCTATTATCATGAAAATAGGTCATAAATGTTGCAAATATGACCAGAAGGAACATTTTGGGAAGTGCAGCCATTCCTTCATCCATTTAGTGATTAGCCACTCTCCATCATAGTCATTTCTATTTCTGTTAGTCCCTTTGCCTTCTCAAATAGTACTGTTCCTTTCATACCTGACACCTTCCCCCCCACCTTTTTTAAAAAAAATTTAACCTCAACTCTAGGCTCCCAACCCAGTACAAGAAAGAAAAACAGCACTCCACTATTTTATTCAGGGAAAAAGAAGAAGCATATTTGTGTATTCTCTATTTGCATAATTCCAAATGCCACCAGAGCAAGTGCAACAGTTTTGCTTATTCTTACTGGTATGTCCTCAAACTATGAGGAATATTTATTTTAGCTTTGGTTGGTTGGTTGGTCATTTATTTATTTATTTATTTATTTATTTATTTTCTTTAAAACAATTCTAAAGTCATACATATACCAACAACTCGATGTTAAAAGATTATTAAAAGATCAGTTAAAAAAAATAAAGTATGGCCATGCTGGGGAGTTTAAAAACTCCACATCCCATTCACACAATGATTAAGGGGCGACACACCATCCTGCCTTATTGCCAGTGAGAAAAGCCAGATCTTAAGTCCTTTTTCTAAAAGATAGCATGGTTGGGCCATATGGACATACCATGCATGCTGTGGAGAATGGATACTGTTCTGATGGCTGGTGAAGTGCTGAAGGGGGATAACAACAAAACTGGGTAGGAATCATTGCACCCATAATAATTGGCATACTTGGACAATAGGTATGGCAGGGACTGCAACAGATACAAGGTATAGATTAAAATTATAAATACCTACTTTTATGATGACATTGCTTTGTGCTGTTACAAGAAGGGTGAATAGCTCTTTAACTCAATAGTGGGAAAATGGTTTGAGCCTTCTGAGGAGAAAACATTTCCACAGGTGATTGGGGACCAGTTTGGTCTAGTGGTTAAGGCACCAGGCTAGAAAGCAGGAGACTGTGAGTTCTAGTCCCACCTTAGGCAAGAAAGCCAGCTGGGTGGCTTTGGGCCAATCCTTCTCTCTCAGCCCAACTCACCTCACAGGGTTGTTTTTTGGGGGAAATAAGAGGAGAAAGGAGTATTAGGCATGCTCACTGCCTTAAGTCATTTATAAAAATAATAAAGGTGGGATAAAAAATCTTAAAATAAATAAATAAATAAAAATAGTGTGGGAATAGATTAGCAGTTAGCAGAAACTCTGAATTTGTTTTCTAATATCTGAAAGTATACATTTTTTGAATCACAGTATGTGTTTCGCAGACCTGACACTATACTGCTTAGCTACTTAGACGCAAAGGTATCCACTACTGGCTGCAGTGACCTCCCCCACCTGCCCTACAATGATGACATGTATGTTGTGAAGTCACAGCACAAACCCCATTCTTTCATACTTGCATCCTGATGTTGGACACAGGTACATAGGCCATCGTGTTTGCATCATCATGACACCCACTTCATCACCCCTATGCGCACCTGTGCTTAGAAATGATGATTAAGAAGGCTTTTTCCTACATTGTTTATGACTCTTTGGCCTTAACTTGTTCTCTTCCGAAGCAAATATGGACAGTCTATATTGAATGATTGATTCATGTTTTCAAAAGGTCAAATGCCTTTGCACTTTATGATCCAGGGCATCATCTCCCCCCCCTCCATTTTTAAATATATTTCCAAGTTGTTCGGACATCAATGAGGCATTGTGATGTGCTGCTGTGGATGAATATATGACCATGGGGTATTAAGATATTATTTAATCATGGTGAAGAAACTGATGTTGCCGTCATCAGCCATGTGCTCTGATAAACCTATTTAACATGTTATTTTATTTTTAGGAAATATATGTAACCTAATATTGATGTGGTTCCACATTTGTTTGACTTGCAGATGTTTTGGGTTGCTTCAGTGTAAATAAAGATTGTATCTGCCACTCATTTTTTAGCCTCGCTGCTTAATGATAAAAGAAAAAGAATTTAACCCTATTTTTGAAACAAAATAAGATATGGAGCTGTTTTAGAATGTTGTACTCAGTTCATACTATTTCAGTTCTAAATATTACTTGGTTTTATTTAAAAATAGATAGGTTGCAGGTAATTGCTTTGATTTCCAGTGTGCTACATTAATAGCTGGAGATTGTACTTTTTTTCTTTCTTTCTTTCTTTCATTTTCCCTAGTTGCATTTCTTAATTTACAACTGGGATTAATAATTGCTGCTCTGGGCTGACAGAAGGGCAAATGATAGTTTTTCTAATAGATTTAACTGACCTGGCTTTTATTATGAAAAAATTTTGTTTGTTTGCAGAAGACACAGTTTAGGTTTTGAGATGCACATGTTGACTTCTGAACACCTTTTCTGTTGTGAAGTTGGAACAGCGTGCATTCTGTATAACTGTCATTTCAGATGTACTGCTTGATAACTTCAGTTACATGAAATTCTACATTGTGAGAAGTACAAGTTGTGTCATAGTCTGATAACATGCATTTAAGGCCACGGGAATTATATTAATGGTTGTTGTTATTAAATTGTCCTGATATAGAAGTTAAACCTTATTCACCTTGTTTCAGCAACTCTGTAAATTAAAATATAAATTCAAATTAAGAACATTTATAAATTGTCATTTTTATCACTATTTCCTTCTTCACCTATTCCTAAGCAAAATTTTAAATGTTGTCATTCATCACTTTCAAATGCATTGTTCAAAATACACTATGTTTTCCAAACTGCATTTATTTATTTGTTATTTGTAATCTGCCCAACAACCAGTTTTTTGGGTCAATTTCACAGTTATTTACTTATGTATTTTTAAAATGTACTTGTCTTACTTAAGGTATGTGCTGCAGGAATTGGGAAATGGCTATTATTAGTTAAAACAATAAGAAACAGAACGTGGAAGCAATAGTGGAGAATAAGTGTAGCTCAGGATTGAAATGTTGGGATCTTGATGTTCACTGAGATTGTTTTTCTTCCTGAAAATATTTCATAACCAGACTTGGTGACATCACCAGTACTTTGAAACAATGGAGTAGGTATTGCTGGCTTTTATATGTGCACATTTGTCCTATCTATCTTGGTCAGGGTTGCTGTAGTTTGCATGCCTGTTTCGGATTTGCCTACCTGGCTTGATTGGCTGCATTGTTCCACCTTATTTATATTTACATTTATACACTGGATTTATTCTCTGCCCATCTCCCCCCAATGGGGAACTCCAGGTGGCTCACAAAGTACAACGTATACAATTAAGCAATTTTAATTCTATCTAACAATTTAATGGCTATACTATCCAGCCAACAGTGGTCACTAGGGAGTCACAGCACATCCAGGCTTTTCCCTTCTTTGCAGGTCTTTTTCCCGCCAATCGCATCAGTCGCATCCAGCGTTAGGTCGGGTCTCACACCAGTTTCTCCTCTTCGCGCAGCGCCACTGGTTCCTCCAACCAAAATGGGAGTACCTATTTATCCACTCGCAGATGGAATTGCTTTTGAACTGCTAGGTTGGCAGAAGCTGGGACGAGTGATGGGAGCTCACCCCGTAACGCAGAGCCGGGCCTGAACTGCTGGAGTGCCAACCATTTCCGACCAGCAACTCCAGCGTCATTAAGCCCTGCGCCACCATGTTATATTGTTCCTGTCTCTTGTGTTGGTTCTCCTTTATCAATGTGTTCACCTAGCAATCAACACAAAGACAGAGCCAACTCAATAAACAGGAACAATCTAATATGAAATGATATAAGCTCTTGATTTTGTAAATAAATACCAATAAAGGTGTGCAGTTAATTATTATACTTAGAATTCACTGTGAGTTAAAATCCTTGGATATGTTAAATACTTAGATAAAACTACTCTTCTTTTGGACTGAATGGTTTCAGACCACCAAGGTGGTCTCTTGTGTATCAGCTTCTATATTAACTCTATATTAACTCATATCCATTAAATACTAAGGTTCAGTTCTGACCATTGCCATGTTGTGTCCATCATTAAGTCCAAAATATTCTCCACAATATAGCTGGCCCTAAAATTATTACCAGTTTAGCTTATTATCTGAAGAACACACTATGCCTATTTTTCTATATAATGATATATTGCACTTCTGCTTTTTGTTGCCTTCAGATTTCATGTTTTGTGTTGCCAGGCTCATGTTTCTTATTCTGTATAATTAGCAAAACAAATGCTATTAGTTGTTAAATGACAAATATTTTGGTCACTATACAGAAACATCTGCCCTTGAATAAGCATCATTTAAAATAATTTCCTGATAGATTAATCAACTGCTACTTAATCAGAGCAGTACTTACCAAAATAGATTTCCATAATCACGGTCATTTTAATAATGTAATGATTAAGTAACGTAAACTTGTTATCATTAATTTGCAAGCAACATGAACCTTCAAAGATATGTGTGCCAGATTTCCTGTATCTTCTCTTTTGATGAAAGATGCATTCATGTGCACTGGGGGTGAACAAATCAGGAGATTTCAGACACAGTACATGCATAAATCTATTTCATCCATTTTTACATCCTCATATGATTATTTTTTTTTAAAAAACATAGTATATGTAGGGATTGCACCAAAGTAAACATTTTGTCTGTGACTCAGTTCTAAACTGAGATCTGCAACACACTGTTAAAACTGAAGGTTAATTATTTCCAGTTCATATATTAATATAGTAAAGTCCATTAAGGTCAGTTTCTATAAGAGTCTGGACTGAATAATGTCTTCAATTGCCCCTAATATTGATAAAAGTCTTCCAATTGTTACTGAAGTACTATATGGACCATTAGATTATTTGCAATTTTTTTTTTTTTTTTTTGCCACCTGTTGAAAAATATCAGCCTTACTTCTTCCTCTTAAGGTTTTTTTTTAGAATGGAAGATAATTGTAATCTCACTGGGCCTTTTGCATTCAGTTCTTGTGAATACAAATTATGGCTACTACTAAAAATTAATTGCTTGGGGATAAGATGATCTCTCCATGTTGGGTTCTTTCTGTTTCTGACTTTTTCCTTCTTAAGCATATTTGCCAGCAACTTTTCCTAATAAAATATTAGTTTTTAACTAATACTGTAAATATGATAAATAAAATGTAAGTAAAACAAAATCTTCTTCCATACATCCCTGTAATTGTTTGACTTTAATTTAGAATATTAATTTTACATCTTTTTAAGAAAACTGCCCAGAGTCATTGGGAGTCAGTAGCATATAAGCTTAATTAATAAATAATAATAATAATAATAATAATAATAATAATAATAACAGCAACAACAACATACACAACAACGTGAAATCACAGCTGCCAGTTCTTTAGTTGGTGTTGGCCTTCATTCACATTGAGTTCTTCCCAAAAACCTAGAATGTTGTGATGTATTGGTGTAGTATATGTGCGAATCCAGGTTGTGTGGCCTTTTGTAATTGACAGATGGAAATTTTGTCAATGAGCAGATTTTGTAAGTGCCATACAAGGTTGTGTTGGTATGATGCCCAGTGTGCCGATAACCACTGGGACCACCACTGCTGCTCATTAAATATTGTTGTTATTATTATTATTATTATTATTATTATTATTATTACATTAATCTTTATATAATATGATATAGATAGATAGATAGATAATATTATGTGTGTGTGTGTGATTTTATACATATTATATCCATATTATATGATAATATTAATAGTAAATATTATTAACATTATTGAACTATTATTAATTGTATTTTTATTTGACTTGATTAGGATCTTCTAAAACCTGTTAAAAAGCATCAGTGTACTATGTACTTTTTCTTTCAATGTTAATTTTCCTGAAATTTCTCTCCTTGAGCTCTTACATCTTGCTTGTTAAATATATTTATACTAAAATGATTAAATTTGATTTTACACATATGCTATCTGGTTTAAAAATGAGCTATCCAAAGCAAATGTGATACTTTAATATAGCATCAAATACTATACATTAGATTATATACAAACTGACTAATTCTTACTCTTACTAACATCATGCTGGATTAAAAAAAATATATCTTAGCATTAGTGCCTTTTAAACAGCTAATAATTTCTTAATTACTTTAATCTATACTATTTGTCTCCCACATAGTCAGAGGAAGGAAATTGAGTATTACTGAGGGAATATTACTGATGTTAATTTCATTTGCAGAAGATGTTGAGGACAAACTCTGTTAACAATTTTGATTCCAAGAAGTATTATATCATTGTAAAAGCCGTTAAACTGATGAGTCAAAATCATATTGATATATGAGAATTATGTGAATGTAAAAAATGTTGAAAGAATTGGATTCATTCATCAACTTTTTATACAAAAGTTTTGAGAGAGAAAATCCAGTAAAATAGCAAGACATGAAAAAAAAAATGAAGAAAGTTAAATAGAGAATGATGGATTTCGCCAGACCTATCTTTTTATAGTGTTGTAATAATTGATAGTTAATTGTATTAACATTTTGGAACCTCTTTAGATGTTTTTATGTGAGGTCCCACATATTTCACATACTCTTTCTATAGAAATGCAATTAATTGTTCACTTAGGCCATATACTTATAGTTTCCAGTAAAAAAACAGAGTCAAAGGGCTAATCTATTGAGTTAGCAAAGTCCCCCTCCCCCCTTTGCTGGAGGCCATTGAAAGAATGTTGATCTTTGAGAAGTATTTATTCTGGATTCAGCTTGCTTTTACTGCTCTCCATAATCCTTGGGAGCTATGGATCTGAGTGACAGCTGTTCTTCCTGGATCACTATAGAAGAGATTTAGGCTACTCCCATCCTCTTTTCCATCAGTTCCTTCATCCACTGCATTACATTTCACAATAAGAATTGATATTTGGACATTTAATGGATATTAACATAGCTTCAGTTAAAAATATTTTAATTATTTGAGCTTTGTTTTGCAAATGATACTTGAGTGATATGCTTTCCAATATTCCAAAACTTAGTGTATGGTTATTTTTCTTGCCATAAATATACTTTGCTTTCACTGTGAATCCAGGTGGCATTTAAACAGAGTCCTGAAAACTGTTGTTTGAAGGCTTCCAACTAGTCAGAACACTGAAATCATCAGTGATTCTTCAGTCAATTAAACTGCTATTAATTTACAATGCAAGTGATCCTCAGTAACTATTTGAAAAAAATAAATCTTACCAGCACACCTGAGGAAAAAATTGCTGAACTCACATACATCAGTAGGTTTCAGACTCAGAAGGTCTTAACAAACATAATGGTTTTTTTTAAAAAAACACATTGTAGTTGTTAATTGATAAGGTACTAGTAATCTGTGGAGTCCTTGGGATTCTCTGAACTTGGTTGTTTTCTTGCAAATGTTTTGTTACCCATATAGGCAACATCTTCAGTGTTATCTATAACACTGAACACCAAAGACGGGTAATGAAACATCTGCAAGAAAGCAACCAAGCTCAGAGAACCCCAAGTACTCTACAGTTCAACACATATTCTCTTCTATTGGTACTAGTAATCTGTCTCACTTGTAACCTGCATCTGCATAAACGTCCTATTTTCCTTTCTCCCCTGTCCATCCCCATTTAAATCCTACAACAGTTTAGCCTTTCTATGTACCTGATAAAGTGAGTTATACTTAAGTTTGTGCCTAATAGTAGTAGTAGTAGTAATAATAATAATAATAATAATAATGACTAATAAGACTCCTGATTTTAGGTTGCCATAGACTAACAAGGGTCTTCTACTAAATGTCTGTTTGAAAAGAAAAACCCTGGTTTTCTCAACAACATGGACTAGTATTTTTATGATTATATTTATAAAAGTGTATTCCTGTGCTTTTATACTACTAATTTGGTAATATAAAAGCTTTCAACAGCAATGACATCTTTTACTTCTCCTTTCAACTAATATGCTTGAAAGTAACTGTCACCAGTAAAGAAATGTTACATTCCTTCTCATCCTGAAATATACTTAATTAATTCAATTTGTTCCTCTTAGATACAATCAACCACTAACATAAATGAAGAATATGAAATGATGAAAACTTTCAGGTTGTCTTCAAGAACCAAATTAACAAATAAAACAACAGAAGTTGCACTTGTAAGATCACTCATTTGGATCCCAGTGAAAATCCCAGTGAAAATAACTTGAGTTATTTTGAAGAATCAATGCTTAATAATTAAGTCCTGGTTTCTGAATTAATGTTTATATATTCCATCTTTTATTTTATTTTTGTTAGCATGTTTTCCCCTTAATCCTAAATCACTTTTTCAATCACAAATAATGCTACTTAAGATGCTTTTTGGAACAATCATAAAATCTACATGACAGTAACTTTAATGATTCTTACAAATCTAAAAATCATTTATGAGTAGCAATTTTCTGACACCATGGTAGGTAACTTGATGCCAGAGAAGCTTCTTTTGAAATTTACTAAGCTATTTACCCAAACTGATTTTTTTTAAGTTGTTATATTTTTAAAAGAAAGTGGGAATTGATTTAATGTAAAACCAGGTTTTAGCATATTCTTAGTTTCCAGGAATGTCTCAGGACCTCACAGAAGTTCCATAGAATGTTTGTAATAATAAAAAAATATGTAATAAAAATGGCCTGTGACTACAGCCCATAAATGTATCCACCTGTCCAAAAAAAAAAAAGTGAAAGTAAGCTGTGGGTGAGATGATGTTCTTAAGGCATAGACAAGGAACTGGAAGAAACATGCTAGCACTCAAGGCATTGATTTTGGGAGGGTATTCGCATTATAGTAAAAATATTCCAAATGTGCCATCA
Source organism: Python bivittatus (assembly GCF_059951505.1). Lineage (NCBI taxonomy): Eukaryota > Metazoa > Chordata > Lepidosauria > Squamata > Pythonidae > Python > Python bivittatus. The sequence goes on from NW_028277035.1 coordinate 18,192,155, forward strand.
AACCTCACCTCCACTGTTGTATTCTTGCACAGAAAGCAAATGTGCTAATTTGATGTATGTCATCACAGATCTCATATGTTTAGCTCCTCATATATGCACTGAGTATTACAATTCAGTTATTGATAATGATTATTTTAAGGGTTGCATATTTTAATCTAGCATAAAAATGCTATTTAGAAGGAAAATCCATGTTTTTGGCTCTGTGAATCCTAATAAACAGGATATCTTGGCAAACTGAATTTGCAAAGGTGTAGTACGTATGCAGAAGGTGGCAGCCCCTGGCTGACCCTATTTGGCAGCCCTATCTGGCAGCCCTGTTTGGTCTGAAAAGGCAAGTGGGTTTTTTTCCTGGTTACCACTTGGATGGGAGACCTCCAGAGAATACCAGGGCTGAAAGGTAGATTATAAAGTCCTATCTTTCTATCCATCCATCCGTCCATCTTGGAAGAAGATAATGGCAAATCAGTTAATCACTTTTATGTTGCCATGAGGAAAACTACATGGATGTTTCATGAAATTATCAGGAGTCAAGCTCAGCTGTATAGAAGTGCAGTGTCTGCTTCAAAGGTGTTAGAGAACAAATTAGGTGATATATTAAATGCAGAGTTGCATTTTTTTCATTTGAATAACAGCTCTAGGTGTGAATCACTGGGATCATATATTATAAAGAATTTAGTCCTTTCCCTTAATGTTGATAACAAAAATCCCAGACAGTCTTCTATTTGTCTGGGGATGAAAGCTGTCACTGCTTCCAAGAGCACTATCTTTCTGAGAGCACAGAACATTTGGTGGTAGCAATATTTGATGGGATCTAAGACAGAAGTGGGGAGGAGTGGAAAAGCTCAGGATTCTGTGATCCCATTCCTCATTTTCTATTATTATTACACTCTTACTTAAAATAAGAAACTTAGTCATGTGTAAGAGTTCTTATTTTAGTTAATAGTCTTGCATTTACTATGTCAACTAACATAGTTCTGGATTTCATTTTTGTTTGCATTTTTTCCACCATCATCCTGAATTTTACTTTTTTAATGCATAATAATCCTTTCACCCTGTTGATTTTCCCAGCTTTCATGATAGAGCTAGAATCCACAAAACCACCTGCTTAGAAATATATCAGTGGATTAATTTCTTTAAAAAACTTTTAAGAATTATTGTATTTCAGTGGAGGAAAAGAACCTCAGATGCAGATAGAAGTGCTTTCTTGTTTCAGAAGCACCCAGCAAGTTGCCTGTTGCAGTTTGCACTGTGCCACTATACAAATAATGCTAAAATCAGTCAGAGCTTGTATACTTGCAGTTATTTCCATATGAACAAAATGGTATTGGAAGATTTTGTCAGTTACTATATTAACTTAAAGAGCAATTGTTATATGAATTACTGTTATAATGAAATACTGTTATATTAATTGCTTTCCTATTTATCTGAATTCTAATTAATGTGTTTGGGTTTTTTTTCCTCCTTGATAAAAAGCCACCTTTGGGGCTATATATCTGGGACATAAATAAGAGTCCTCCCTTTGAACTATTTATTTTGCTGCTCAGTTTATTAAGATTTTCATCTGTCATGCTAATTTATATACTACCCTAGTTCCCTAAATGCTGTAGTCTGCAGTATACCCAACTCTTAAGACTATGCAAAGTGAACTGTATGGAAATTCTTTTCTACAGAGGCAATGTCTGATCTATGCTTCAGTTTCTTTTATAATACAAACTCTCCTGATAAAGAAGACTTTATTGTCTTTCTCCTAAAGTGAAAGTTTTTTGTATTATGCTTAAGGTTTAGATGTATTCCCAGGATTACGATTTCAACAAAATATTCTAAGATCCAGCAATTTATCTAACAATCCACAAGATGATTGGGAAATAAGTTTATATGGCTCTTCCTATCCATGGCTCACCCTGTCCCTTTTGCAGTTAAGCTTTTTTTCCTCAAATTGTCTAAACCAGTGTAATGTCCAGGTACATGCTTAACACCAGTAACCACTAGCAGAGGTCCTTGTTTGAAATTCCTAAAAGCAAACACAGGATGGCATTTTTTAGCAAATTGGTTTGTTTCTAAATTTTGCTACAAAGTTCCTTTAAAGGTGAAATTTTAAGCACCTATGTCTCGCAATGCCACTTTATTTGGAGTAGCAATAAAATTGGCCAGTGATTAATATCCTTGCACTGAACTTCTGGCAATTGTCAGCATATGTCAGAGTCTTCCAAAGTTAAGTATTAATATAATATAATAAGCAAAGTGTAAAGTTGATTTTTTTTTTAATAGATATAGCTGTCTGTCACAAAGTTCTGAAGTATATTTCTTTATAGTCTCCCTGTCTCCTGAGGAAAGAGGGATAAGGCAATGAGTCCCTGGACAGGATCTATGACTCATTATGTCAATCAAACTCCACTTCAGAAGGGAATAAAGAGATTTGTATCTCAAAGCTGTGCATAACGACTTCTCAGCTTTTCATTTCATATTTATGAGCGGTTTACTTTGAAGTGTTTATCAGGCAATACGCAGAAACATGAGAGAGCATTGCCTAAAACCATGTTCAAGTGTCTAATCTGTTAAATGCTTGCTGAGCAGGCTAGTTCATCAGTGCATGCAATGCAAAAAGATACACACACACACACACACACACACACACGTATGTATGTATGTATGTATATATATATATATATATATATATATATATATATATATAGTGTTTTGAAGCACAATATTTCTATTAGCAATATAAGAATGGATTACTAATGCAAGGCATTTAGAAATAATCATACCATGCATAACTTACAAAAGCAGTTAAATCCACATTCAAACTGAAACAAGACAAACTTAACAATATAGTTAAACATTACTATAATATGTACCCTATAACTGAACATTCAAACTGCAGAGGTCACCAGGCTAATTATCTAAGAAAGGAAAGGAAAGGAAAGGAAAGGAAAGGAAAGGAAAGGAAAGGAAAGGAAAGGAAAGGAAAGGAAAGGAAAGGAAAGGAAAGGAAAGGAAAGGAAAGGAAAGGAAAGGAAAGGAAAGGGAAGGGAAGGGAAGGGAAGGAAAGGAAAGGAAAGGAAAGATAAGGAAAGGAAAGGAAAGGAAAGGAAAGGAAAGGAAAGGAAAGGAAAGGAAAGGAAAGGAAAGGAAAGGAAAGGAAAGGAAAGGAAAGGAAAGGAAAGGAAAGGAAAGGAAAGGAAAGGAAAGGAAATTTCAAGCTCCCTTGGAAAAGCCATTCCTTGTAATATATGAAAAAGGAAATGTTTCCACCTTTGATCTTTCAAGCTATGTCTATACCAAAAAGCTTCCAACCAGCTAACCCTAGCTTTATACTGTATCTTACAGTAGTTATTAAGGAGGAAGTAGGCGTAATTGAGATTTTCATAGCATTGCATGAGATTGGCAGAACAATTCTATGGAAGTTTTTATGGAAGCAATCCCACTGTGTTCAGTACAGCTTACTTTGATGTAAATATGCATAGCATTACAATATTAAACTTCAGACTCCATTCTCTTTTTACCAGTTTACTCTGTAATTGAACTATAATGGTGCAACATAAATAATATGGTGGCAACTCAAATCTACTCTATGAGTTAAAAAAACCCACATATGCTAGTTTTTCCAGCGAGTTGTATCTCTCATTTCACCATAAAGGCAACCTAATTTACAAACAAGAAAAGAAATATGTAGCTTTAAAATTTATAATTGTAAACACTCAAAGAAATACAAACCTTTACAAGGAAAAAGACCTTGCAATATATGAATATGTTGTGCACTTATGGCTTCACTTTGAAAGAATGGCAACATTGCCTGAAACAATCAATGATTTAGTAGGAAACTGAAAGTAATCCCATTCCATACTTGTGTATGTTAGACTGGTTCTCAAGATCTTTCTTAGAATTCTTTCTGCCCTTCAAGGTAGACCAGACCAAAGACACACAAGCTAATACTACTTTTATTATAAGTTTACAGTAACAGAATCTTGCAACTATAAATAATCCCCCCTTCCTCTCTTTATCTCTGTAAGAACTAAGGAAAGGTCTTGCCTGAGACACTTACTTGGATTATATTTCTGCTCCAGACTCAGGTTTCTTTCATCTGACTGTTGTCTTGGTTCCAGCTCTTCCTCCTGCTCTTCAAGATTATTCATATAGCCCATTAAAATAGTGCAAGTATATTGAGCATATGCAGGCCACATAAAATGGAGGGCCACATGTAGCCCATAAGCCATGAGTTTGAGTACCTGTTCTACATGGATCTGTGGTTTGATTCAGCCAGGCCTCTTTAATTATTTGTAAATGCATCTTGATTAATTAGTCTAGAAATATACACTCTTGATATCCAGTTCTTATTGTACTTAGCAAGTAAATATGAAAAGATTGGGAATTCTCTAAAAATGATTTCCAAGTTCTGTTTAAAGAGAGGAACAATTTTCTGTATCCTTGTCCACATTCCTTTTTGTATATTCAGATGTCATTCATTTGTAGATAAAGCAAATAAATATATAATTCTTAAGTTTAGAACAGACAAGCTATCTGTGCAAATATTCAAGCTTATATTGAATTGGCTGAGTTGGTGCCAACCAGTGCTCTATTTTGTGAGGGGGAAAAATCCATGAAAGCAAGTAATTATTTTACATAGATCTGAACACAGGTAGAAAAATAAAAATAGAATATAAGAAATTTCAGTAAAATATTTATGTGAATTTAAAATGCATTATTTTTTTTAAAAATGTATCCTATTGTTATTGACTCCATACCTCAAAATCATGTTTTAAAATTTTTTGGATGTTATACTGTGTTCCTGTATGAGAATGCTAAAATAATAAGCAAATAAACCTTGTGTGTATAGATGCATAGCATTTGTTTCACAAACCTTTACTTGTAAACCACCTACAGTCACTTAAACAGTGAGATGGGTGGTATATAAATGTGATCAATAAAATAAATGAATAAACTCTTCTGAATAATTGTGCGGACTTATTGTTTGATCGTTGTAATTATGCAATTTACTTATTTATTTATTTTAAAGGTTTACATTAGCACCCATCTTATATAATATAATCCTGGGTGGCTGACAACATAGCATAAAGCAATAAAGAAACTCAACAGATTAAAACCATTACACCCAGCCAAGGCACTGTAACACTCCCACTCATGTATTCGGCTTAACTCAGATCATCATGGCCTTCTAGAAGGCTAAAAGGGTAGGGACCTCTTCTTCTCCGGTGGGAGGCTGTTCCATAGATTAGCTGTCCCCAACATATGCACATTTCAATTCCTAGAATATTCCACCAAAATAATGTACCTGAGGAATTTTAACAGTTGAACACTCCGGTGGGACAGGTATACCTTTGAAACTTTGATCTGACAGCAGCCAAGTAATTGCAAATAACTAGGAGACCTAATAAGAACCATGATAAATTATAGAGTAAACCCTTGTTTTTGAACTAATGTATTAGTTTAATGAGTTGTTTTGGCCTGATTATTTCCAGCCCTATAGATTGACAATCCAGAGTAAGAAGTTTTTATTTCCTTCTGCTGGTACTGCATAGTAACAAAACAAAAATAAAGTTGATAAAATCTGATAATTATTACAAAAGGAAAGCAGTTTAAATGTAAAAACAATTTAAATACTGTAGAAAAATGTATCAGGAGTAAATGTGGTTACAAAATATAAGCATGCATAAGTATGTTCAAATGAAATATTGTCTCCAGTTCCTAAGACCTAAATTGTAAGCCACTATCATCCTCTAGTGAAAGTTCTGTTATCCTGTCTGAGGCGAGTAATAGAACACAGGGTGAAGAAGATGAAATGTTTCAAAATATCTCAAAGAAATTTTAATATTGGGTAGACCGGACACATTTTGAATGCTTGCTCAGTGGTCTCAAATCTTAACTCTTCACCAAAATCTAAAATAACACAGTTTATACAGCTGAAACCATAACTGTTGAAATATAATACTGCAAATACATCCAGTATTGTCAGTTCTATAAATACAAATGAATTAAGCAAAAGTAGGAAAATGAATTTAGAGCAAGTTGCAAATAATCACCTGAACTAAATTTCAAACATGCGTAGCATTGGAAGCGTTTGCACTAAACTATGATTTAAGTTCAATAACTGTGGAGGAACAAATCACAGTTTTTAAAATAAAGATTTTAATGATATCATAAAATATCAATCAATTTCTTTATTCAGACCAAATGGGGCCCAAGATGTTAAACTGTGTGAAGGTATAACCAGAACAAAACCCATCCTATTGCATAGTAGGTCTTCTATTCAATTGTCACAGTCTCATATTTTTTCTTTAACTTTTAAAGATTCTTTTTAATTGTAAAATTGAAAGTATGTGAACTGCTTAATTGAAAAATAATTTAAAGGGACAAAATTTGAAAAATATCATTTTTAGAGGGTATTTATATTTGAGAGCCAGTTTGTTGTAGTGATTAAGGCAACAAGTTAGAAACCAGGAGACCGTGAGTTCTAGTCCTGACTTAGGCAGAAAGTCACCTGGATGACTTTGGGCCAGTCACTCTTTCTCAACCCTAGGAAGAAGGCAATGCAAGCCACTTCCAAAATTTTGTCAAGAAAACTGCTGGAATTAGTCCAGGCAGTCACCAGGAGTCAACACTGACTCAAGCACCCCCCCAAAAAAGTTTACCAACATATTTTACCAACAGAGCTCAGGGCAAGATGGCCCCGAAGTAATTATTGGCATCACAAAGTTGGAGGGGGGATTAAAATTAGTGGCTTCTTCCTATTGCATTTGGGTTAATCAACATAAGCAGGCACATTCCCTGCAAGAAGTGGGTAAAGCCGAAGTCATAAAAGGTAGCCTAGAACAGATATTACTGTCATATATACATAGTATTACTTCCATATGGACATGGATAAAGGACAGTATATTCATTGGTTTTCTTTTCCTTTTAATGGGGATGCTTATATATGTTTGTAAATCTGTGGGCCCTCTTGCTGTAGAGCTTGTTGTACTGTTTGTGATTCCTGCTGTGATCCAAGTAAAACATTCTCAAATGATCTCCCAGGGTGGTCTGCCTATTATTGCTCTGACCATATAGTCCACCTGAAGAGGGGAAAATAAATGGCGGAATGTAGTGGTCAGATAATATAAATCCTTATATACATGATGCTGAAGTGCAAACTGAAACTGCCTGATAATTCTGGAAGAGAAGGAGACATAGTAAAAACCAGATTATTGTCTTTTCTATGGTCTGAAGAGAGTCAATATATCAGTACAATAAAAGGCATTGTTTATGTCAGAAGGTGCTAGTATCAATAAAAGAGGCAGGCTTGGAGTCTCCTGAGAACCACAGAATATAGGGGTACTGGGTCAGCCCATAGTAAGATTACCATATGTTGTTATCCGATCCCACACTTCTGAAATAAAGGTCATGTTATATAAGTCATGTATATCACTTCAGAGGGTATATAACCTGTAACCTTGCAGGCTTTGGGACTCTTTCACATTCTTTTGGGTGGGAGCCAAGCAATCACTATAGCTATTCATGTAAATAAAAGTTACTTCGTTGCATTTATTTCCAAATGCTTTGTTTCCTTATTTAAGTGTGCATTTCCCCCACAACACTTTATATGAATTTAAACACATTTTTGGAGTCTGTCACTGTCTCCCATCCAAATGAGTAGCCACAGTAATGATTATTTGACCTCCATCTGTCACTGAAAAAAAATATTTGACTCAAAGTATTTAGCCAACTTTGTGTGTACTGCTGAAACAGTAAATATACTGGTCACTTTTTCTGTGATAGTGGCATATAAATATCCACAAATATAAATGCAATGTTAATGCTGTAGGTTAGCTAAACTTTTTAAAACAGGAGTTATTTTCATGTATTGTTCATGTCCACCCTTACCAGTGCAACCCTATGTAAATCAACTCAGAAATAAATTTTGTTATATTCAGTGGACCTTACTCTCATGAAACTATAATTAAAAGTGACTGTTATAATAGATTATTGAGAGAGAGGGGACATAAATTAGTGTGGATTTAGCATTAACAGTGGGCATTTCATGCCAGCTTGATCCCTGTGGACACATTATTTAATATTGCACCAAACACTGGAACAGGATTACTGGTGGTTTGGGTCAAATAGCTGTGTTTCTGTTCTGATGCATTTTTCAATTTGTTTAAATAGTTAGCTTCTTATCTCCGGAAGCCATGTGCATTTTGCCAAATATTTAATTTTCAAAAAAGCAGAAAAAGTGGGCTCTTTATCTCATTGTTCTTTTCATTATAGTTCCAATGATCACATAGAAAATAACAAGAGAAGTCATTAAGTTTGTTCTTGGCATCATTTTCATTTTTACATGAAGGCAAAACACTAATTAAAGTGTAAACATGTGGACATTTAAAGGATGTTAAATTATATAGCTTATTAAGTTATTTTACTTTATTTGTAAAACTGCTTATTCAAGTTAGTATGTTCATAATTTGATAGGCTTCGTGTTTGGTTTTGTTACAAATGTGTGAGAATACACTTTTAGTATCACTGTATTCTCTTATTAGAAATGTCCACTTAAGGATCACTCTTTATTATAGCTTCATTGTTCCCTTTGATTACTATTTTCCAAATATACTTTTACAAACATCCTTTTATGGTTTATTGTTAAGCTTACTTTACATATTGCTTTTGCAATTTTTGAAATCCCTTAGTTATTCTAATTTTTCTACTGATTATTTAAAGTGGGTATTTACAGCAAATTTGTTTCCAGTTATAAAGGCATGAATGAAACTCCATTAAAAAAGGTATGCATGTTTATATATGGCTAATATTTTAAAAGTCAGAAAAATCATACAAATATGTATTTTTAAAAAGTTAAGAAAAAGGTAGATAAAAAGTGATGGATGGATGGAAATAAAAATACATATAAACATAAACTTCAATTCTATTGTTTTCTTTCTTTGAATTTCTCAATTCTAAATACATGAGAGTTGTGACAGAAACTGGAGAAGTGTGTGTGTGTGTGTGTGTGTGTGTGTGTGAAATATTACACTAAAATGTTAAAATGTTCTATCTAGCATGCTGGTAGATAGAATGTTCTATCTAGCATGCTGGTAGATAGAATGTCAGAAATAAAAAAAAGCTAGTTTTTTGTTTATTTTTGTCAGGTTAAAGTTGATAGAGGAAAGAGCACAGTGTTCATGTATTCCAGGACTGTTCTCTTCCATTAAAAATGTATTCTGGTGCCAAACTCAGACTCACATTATGATTATTGATCATATCTTGTTGAGCAGTTAAATAGCATTGCATGTTTTCATATTATATCTATATGCATACATGTTTGGGCTAGCAGACAGGGTGAAACTTCTATATTTTCACTGTTATCTTTTGAGGGGCATTCATTGGGAATAATGACATTGGTGTATCTTGTAACAGTGATTTTCCAAACTTTTTGCACTCACTCTACTTCCCAAAACACACTATCAGCAAATTCTCTGGCAATTCATTCCTATACAAATCTCAGAGTGCACATTGTCTATGCAGAATTTAACTCTGAGTGGAGCAGTAATCCAACCCAGCTACAGAAGAGAATAAGAACAGAGCATCTTAGATTTTGTCATGAAATAAGCCATCCTTGAAAGAAAGCAAGTGGGAAGAAACTCCTGTGGATAGATTCTTCTGTATGTCCCCTGCCTCACTGCAGTTTCATGATTAGAATTGCAATATTGGCAACTATAACATAAAGCCTCTATTGTTTGGTGGGTTTTTTTTGGCAGGGGGGGGCATTCTGTTGCAGAATTTTCTATCATTGGGAGCTTGTTCTTCATTCCAGGTGTCTTGTGTTAGAATTTCCTGGCAGGGATTCACTGATTTGTTTTTATACAGATATTTATTTTTCAGTCTTAATGTTTCCCTGCTTTAAAATGAGATTAATAAAGAGAAATAACTTCTGAACTTTATTATAGGTATTCACTGACTGCTTTTTTAAAGTTTCTCTTTCAGTATTTTTCTGCTTTAAAGTAGAACAAGTGCATTTGGGATTAGGAATGTTTGTGTGTTTTGGTTTAAAGGCCATTAAAAAGTTTTCAAGTTCAGTTCAGCTAGCTATGAATTGATGGATATATCCATGTATTGTCTTGGATTTGCAGTTGGCTTCTTCTGGTATGTGTTTCAACTTCTCACTATCTGGGATATCATGGTGATTTCCCATACAAGTAATACTCATGTCTGATCCCCCTTAGCCAACCAAAGTTAGCTAGCTACTGCCATCTAGCTAGTTATTGTTTGTGTATGTGTGCAGGCATGTATATTAAGTTAAATGTATGGGATTTTTAAGACTTTGCAATCCAATCCATATTCTGAGGTGTAACCGAGTCCTTAACCTAAATATATAATATGTTTATATGTACTGTAATTCTTGGCAATCTAAACTGTTGGTTCTTCAAGCAATGAAAACAATTCCTATATACATTGGTATCACCAGATAGAACACATAGAAATCAAATTGAATATATTATTGATACAGGGAGGTGGAATAACTGGGTTGTAACAGCAAATATGTGGCCAGGGACTGACCATGGAACAGATCATGAATTTCTCATGCAAGTTCCAAGTCAAGCTAAAGCAGAAGAATAAAGCCAACCAGTTTCTATGATATAATATTGAGGAATTATTATATTATTCAAATTATTATATTATTCAAATGGCTAGTGTGACTGTATTATTGTCACGGGAGGTGGAGTGGGTTTTGTGTTTGGGATTTTTATTCCTGTAAGCTGCCTGAAGTCACCATGAGTGAGTTGGGTGGCCATATAAATTGCTTAAATAATATAATATAATATAATATAATATAATATAATATAATATAATATAATATAATATCCTTCATTTCAAAGAGACTATCAGGAATCACTTTGAAGTCCTGAATCTCATTGATAGGAAACCAGAGGAACTGTGGAATGAAGTCAAATAAGTTTTTAAGGATGAATGTGAAAACAGAAGAAAGCAAACTATATGTCAAAGCAGGCAGTGGAAATTGCCAAGAGAAGGGAGGCCAAAGCCAAGAAAGACAAGGAATGAACTTAACAAAGAAATTCAGAGAGCTCTTAGAAGACACAAGAAGCAGTCTTACAAAGAGTTCTGTAAAGACATCAAAGATGGAAACAGACACAAAATACAAGGGAAGTCTTCCAAAACTCAGAAGGATGTTCCAGTCTCAAAATTGTACACTAAAGGTCACACAGGGACAGAAAGCAATTGATTCAAAAGAAAATCAAACAAAAATGGAAGAAGTATACTGAAATTCCTTACAGTAGAGATATCAACATCCAACATACCTTAAAAAATATTCCTTATTTACAAGAACCTCTAGTACTAGAAGATGAAATTTGATCAGCACTATCAAGTTAGAAAGCTATAGGAATTGGCAAGTAACAGAATTAGTAAAGTTTCTAACCAAACCATGACAGCAAATTTGGAGAATGACATAGTACCCAACAGATTAGAAGATGTCAGTTTACATACAATACAATACAATACAATACAATACAATACAATACAATACAATACAGTACCAAAAAAAAGGAGCTTTAACAGAGTGTGCAAACTATCACAAAATATTATTAATTTCACATGCTAGCAAAATAATGTTTAGGATCATCAAGCCCTACAAAGAAATGCCAGGTTTGGAAAAAGACTGGGAAAGAAAAAACATTATTGCTAATGCATGTTGGATAATTGAGAAAGTCAATGAATACCCAAAAGAAGTCAATATACACTTAATCAACTGTAGGGAAGCCTTTGATGGTATTGGTCATATCAAGCTGCGGAATGTCCTTAGGAAAATAAACATCCCAGAAAATGTCCTTCATGTAAAATCTATATACAGGACAGGAAGCCATCATCCAATCAGTAAATGAGTAAAGTAAGGACATACTCTCCCGTTATTTATTCTATCTGTATGTTGAAAATATTTTGAGGAAGGCTTGGTTGGAAGAAGATTAGCATGATTTTAAATTGGAGGGAAAAAATTGACTTACTAATGAACTTGCACTATGGTTTTTTAATATATAATTTAGATGAAGTATTTTGAAACAAAGATAAAAACTAACAAGAACTGATGGAAAGGAAAGGAAAGGAAAGGAAAGGAAAGGAAAGGAAAGGAAAGGAAAGGAAAGGAAAGGAAAGGAAAGGAAAGGAAAGGAAAGGAAAGGAAAGGAAAGGAAAGGAAAAAAAGAGAAAAGAAAAGAAAAAAGAAAAGAAAAAAGAAAAGAAAAGAAAAAGAAAAAGTACAAAAGGAAAGAATGAAAAGAAATAGAAAGAAGTAGTTTCTGATTTTCTTTACAGCAATTATAAGTACCAATACAAATTACCTTTTACTCTATGGTTACAGAAAAAAATCTCTTTTTTCTATTATCTATTTTTTCTAATCATCAAAACCATAAATCGTAAGTTCATTTTTTTTTCCTGTTTCACGCAAAAAGTGTATAAGGGGTTTCCAGTCAGCAATAAACATAGATATAGTCTTTTCTCTAATTAAGGAAGACAATTTAGCCATCTGCAAGTTATCACCTTAATGTTTTATTTAATCTCCATCTAAAAGAACTAGATTTTTCCTTTATAGACCAAACTTACAGGATTATGATCTGAAAAGGTCTTTGGTAATATCTCTGTTTTAGAAATTGAAAGTACCTAGAGTCCTTTGAAATCCAAATCATATTGATTTGTGAGAAGGATCTATGTCTTTATGAAAAATAGGTATATTCTTCTGAACTGCCATTTTTCTGTCTCCATATATCAACCAATCCTAAACTGCCCATCAAATAATAATAATAATAATAATAATAATAATAATAATAATAATAATAATAATGTCATTTGCCTTGAGTGATTTTAATATTCTTTCTCAGAAGTTCTGTCCAGTTGTGGGGAGATCACTCCATATCAATCCACCATCAAACACCAATTTTCATAGGAGAAACATATTCATTTCTCCATAAATCATTTATAAAACTGTCCTCATTTGGAGCATAAATTCGCAGTATCAAAGTCTTGGCCCTGTGCAGATTAACTTCAACCCCAACAAATATACCAGGCTTATCAGTCGATACAAGTTATGGTTTTAGTTGGGGATTTATGTACAAAACAACTCTCTTTTCTTTTTCCTTTCCTTTCCTTTCCTTTCCTTTCCTTTCCTTTCCTTTCCTTTCCTTTCCTTTCCTTTCCTTTCCTTTCCTTTCCTTTCCTTTCCTTTCCTTTCACCTGCTGAGATATATTCTTCACTCAAAGTTTTATAATCAAATATTCTGTATCTTTTTTTCTGATATGAGTCTCTTATAGGCAAAAGATACCTTGTTTTAATTTTTTTTCAATTTTTTTTTTTCTCTTTTGAGGAGTATTTGCTCCATTTATATTAAAAGTTTGTAATCTATGATCAGGCCTATGATCAGATCTATGATTCATCTAAATTTAGAAAAGTCAATACCTGTAGCACCTAATTCAGTACCATCACTTTTAGATTCCTGTTGCATCTGTTGTGTAATCTCTTCTGACACCTCCATTTGGATTTCCTCCAATTCTTATTTAAATCTTTCTAGAAACTCTCTTGCCTTCTGAACAGAATTCAGTCAAAATCTCTGCTGTTTAAAAGTAAAAATCATGCCTTCCAGTTTGTTCCATTGAAATGAGATCTTTTTCTGCTTTAATCTTTCAGTCAAAAAATAATACTCTTTTCTGATAGGAATTTCTTTTACAACAATTATATCTGTATTATCAGTTTTAAATCTTGTACTAAAATGCTGCTGTAAAACTTGATCCCTTGTCTTCTTCTTAACAAAAGGTACCAAGGCATCCCTTGGAATGTTTTTTTGTTCTGGCAAATCTAGAATTTATTCTATAAAAGTTATCAATTTCTGCCTCAGCACCCTCCTCTTCCCAATCCAGAAAAAATAAAATAAAATTGCTAGAGCGTTAGTAGTTCTTTCTCTAATATCTTCATCTGAATTCAGATCATTGCTCTAAATCTCAAACAAAATTCCTTTTCTCTCAGTTCCAATAGAGCCAAGTTATCTAATTCTATTTTTAACTCGTTATAGACAGATATAACTTCTGTCTTACTCTCTAAACTTTCTACTTTGTCGTTAATCTGTTTTACTTATCCAGACATTTATTTTACAAAGCTTTCCATCTTCCTAACTTCTTTTTTCACCTCTTATTTCATCTTTATAAATTTTTCATCCATTCTTTCTTCAAAGGCTGTCAACTTAGTATCACATGATTCTAGGTTACTATTCAATTGCTCAAATGTTTTCTGAAGCAAATCTGGTGTTGTGCCTTTCTCTGCAGGTTGCTCTAATGATCCCTTCCTCTCTTCCATTCTTACTGCTTTTCTCATAGTTGCCATTGTAATATTATAATCCAAAAATAAAAATGACTCAAGGAAAGGGAAAGGAAAAACCAAACTTCTCCCTTCTCCCCCCCCCCTTTTTTTTGTCTTTTATCTTTCTGTACCTTTAACACTTTAGTTTCTAATGGCAGTCTGTGGTTTCAATACACTTTCCAATCCGCATCTCCATAGCAACAAAGTATTACTGTTTGGCTCAAATTACCTTTATCTTTTGTTTTGTAAAATCCGCCAATTACTTGTACTCTTTAGTAATAAACAGAAAGCATTCCCCATGAAGGTCTGGTCTGTTTGTCTAGTTTGATTCAAGTTTTGCAAAAGCACTTTCACAAAAAAGTAAAAAAAAAAAAAAAAAAAAATTAACTGTTCCCTTTATCCATTTTAAACTTTCTTAAATTATCTCTTTGTTAAGCTTTTTGCCAAAATTTCTTAAGTCTTTAAATCCTTAAAGTTTCTTTCGATTTTTGTAATCCAAAAAAGTTGCACTCACCAAGAAGAATCTTATCTTGCTCATTATCTGTATATTAGTTAGATCCAAACGTAGTTAAGAAATGAAGATGGCTGAACTTATTGTCCACATAGGCTACATAGTGATTGTGAATGTAGATGGAATCCCAGGACTCCCAGCCACTTAACCCATGAGTCAACTAAAAAAACTTCAATTCCTGCAGTTTACTCATGAGGAGTGGCTATCCAGAGTGCAGATGGGCTATCTCCCAATCTCTCCTTGATTGGGAGAGATTTCACCAGCCAGCTTCTACCCTCTAACTGGCATTCTCAGACGCTATGTTGTCCCTGTTCCTTTGGAGACATCTAGTCTGCCGCAATCTCCACCGGAAGCTCCAGTAACTTGCACTATGCTGATGACCCTCTGATAGCTGAAAATGAAAAGGATCTGGATGCTCTAGTAATGAAAATCAAGGAGCACAGTGAAAAAAATAGTTCTACAATTAAACATAAAGTTGGCCAAATTAAGGACAATAGTATAGCAACCAGCCTTAGAATTCACAATGAAGATATTGAAGTGGTAGGTAGCTGCTGTCTTTTAGCATCAGCTATCAACAGTAAAGGAACAAGCAGTCAAGAAATATGCTGCTGCCCAGCACTTTGGTAAGGTAGTAATGATGGAAGGCCCTGGAAAAGATATTCAGATGCCATGAAGTATCTATATCTACAAAGACCAGGATTGGGCAGGCAATGGTTTTCCTCATGGCACTCTATGGAAATGAAAATTAGAGTTTGAAGAAGCTGGATAGAAAGAATATTGATACTTCTGAACTGTAATGATGGAGAAGACTCTTGAGAATACCACGAAAAGTTAGGGAAACAAACAAATGGATCATAGAAGAAATCAGTCCAGAGTTCTCACTCAAGGCACAAATTACCAGACACAAATTATATATTTTGGATACATTATGCAAAGACCGTGAGAAGTCCTTAATGCTGGGAAAGGTAGAAGGGAAGGGAAGAAAAGGATGACCAGCAGCAAGATTAATGAATGAGTATGGATAGTAGGGTAGTAGGGATGAGTTGAGAGTCTGAAGGGCCATAATCAAACAAACAAACAAAATTATTATCACAATTATAGTTCAACTGCATGAGAAAAGGGAAAACGTTTTCTATCTCTTTATTCAGGTTCAATTCCCACATTTAACTTAGAGCAAAGGATTTTTTAAAAGAAAAAGGGGGGAGGGGTGATTCAGTTATATTTTAAAGTAATGCATAGTTTCTTCCAGAGGCATTTAATTGGCCATTGTGGGAAAGGATGCTCATATAGACAGATTTATTTTTGTTGGATTCAGGAAACTATATGTAGGAAACTTCATATATTCATAATTAGAACTGTTAATAAGCAGATTTTGATATAAATTGTGGTCAGCAAATTTAAAAAGTAAACAAGGTTTACTTGTTATTTTTAAAAGTACCATAGGGTTGGCAGTACATGCTGTGTTTCAGTGGATTCAGAATCATCCTTTAATCAGAAGGAATTTAGTAACACTTTTTCACATAACGTATTTTATCAAAAGCCATAAGATTTTCTGAGCTATTCATCTTTCTTCATCTTTCTTGAAATCTGTTTCTTAGAATTATGAGATTTTTCTGGAACAGACTGAGGTGAGAGGACAGGATGCTCCAGAGGGAAAAGAGAAAGAGAAAATCCCATTCTACCAGCAGAATACTGTAGTTTCTGTTGTTTTGTACTTCCAACTCTTCTCTTAATTTGCAGACATATTCCCTCAAAAAGTAATCACATGTAACTCAAAGAATAGTTACTAATATAGGATACAGTATGAATGACTACATAGGCTAGGTTCTTATGCTTCATTAAAATGTATAGAGGTTTAGTTTGGGTTTAGCATGCTATATGACCCCAGGCACTGAAGTGTGTTAATCATACTTGACAGCTTATCATGCCGTGCCAATCTTGGTAATAATATGATTTACAGAATAACTATGGCAAGAAAACCATGATTTAGTATGATATGTGAGCTAACTCTTGCATTTTAAAAAAAGTAGAGAAGTAGGTTCAGAAACCTTTTACTGGCATCAAGTCAAAATAGATCTGC
This sequence comes from Python bivittatus, assembly GCF_059951505.1. Taxonomy (NCBI): domain Eukaryota; kingdom Metazoa; phylum Chordata; class Lepidosauria; order Squamata; family Pythonidae; genus Python; species Python bivittatus. The sequence goes on from NW_028277035.1 coordinate 18,209,090, forward strand.
CTATATATGGGATAAATCTGTATAGTATGTACAGACACATAATACTGGATGTTAGCAAATATAACACTGTAACAAAAGCTAATATGAGCAAAGCCCAAGTTACTTTCTGGCCAAGGTAACATGAATTTATGTGAATACATAACATGAATTAAAATCATACCATTTATGTATTATTTAAAGTAAATTTAGAATCCAAGTAAAGTCAGTGACCTTGGGCACCAATTGCCTTTATATACTAACATAGTAACCTAAGCTGAATTAATGTCTACCTCAAGATAATTCTCAGTTCTGTGTTATATTTTACTATTACCTTCTAGATCATTTCATTATGACACCTTCTCTAATAATGTACTCACACACATAGTGTATATGGGAGACTGGATTTTCTTTTGTTCTTTGTAACTAAAGGGAGAACATATAACTCTTTAGGCAACCTTCTAGGAATTCATAGAAATAAATTATTTTTAAACTTTCACAAAAGGGAGCAATATCCTAATGAAAGCTATAAACCAAGGTAGATACCCACTTTTCTCCCCACTTCCTATGAACATTGTTTTTCAACACAAGTTACTTCTTATACTGAACTGTCTAAATACCCTTACCAATATCTGTACAGCCTAGTTCTATACATGTTGAGTTCTACATGAAGGTCTGTTAGTTTCTTTTCAAATAAATTTACATTTAAATTTTAAAACCCTCTCCAATTTTTAATTCTCTTTTTTCTTTCATATTTTCCTAGGAACTAACTTCACCCTTGCTGAACTAGGAATTTGTGAGCCCTCCCCCCACCGAAGTGGTTATTGCTCAGATATAGGAATCCTTCAACAAGGCTATTCTCTCAGTACTGGGTCTGATGCTGACTCAGATACAGAGGGTGGAATGTCTCCCGAGCATGCCATTCGACTCTGGGGGAGAGGGATGAAATCCAGGCGGAGCTCTGGTCTGTCAAGCCGTGAAAATTCTGCCCTTACCCTGACTGACTCTGACCATGACAATAAATCAGATGAGGAAAACGGTAGGCCTATTTCTGCAGTACATTTTGCAATGTATATGCACAGGTGACAATGTGATCTCACATGTTTGCCATATTAGATGGTAAAACAAAAGTTGTATTTCCCTTGTGAAGTCAAAATGCTGGCTCTGAGTATGCTTCTATGGGGGAAGTTATCTATTTTTAGGGAACCATGAAAAAGAGGTTTGGCTAAAATGTAAACATACCTTAATAGGAAATATATAAATTACATTTGGATAAGAGTTTGACACCAAGTGATATTGTTCACTCCTAATCTTCAAATGAAAACAAATTAAACTTTTTGGGTACAAATGTTTATTTTTATATTAAATGTCTTTTTCAGAAAATTATCAGGCTTTCTATCATCAGTTTTGATAGCTGGGTTAGAGAAAACTCGGATCTAATTAATATATTAAAAATAAATTATAAAAGCTATTCAAAAATCTTTTTCCAGTTTTAGAAATGAACAAAATCTACTAAATATATTTAGTATGTTTTAAATTGTAATAATTCTGGGTCAAACACATACAATGGCTAAATGAATTGCTTTGGGCCACTAGTTATATAAATATTTCATCAAACTGAGGTGAAATTTTGGCTTATGTGCCATATATCTTTTTTTTTTTAAAGGTGAATATATTTATAAAGAAGGAGGATAATCCTTTTAATTCTTGAAAATATTAAGAAAATTATTTAATCTGTACAGACTATTATTAAATTAAACATAAACACTTGCATTAATGCTACTGAATATTTGTTTTTGTTTTCCTCTGAAAATCACATTTATCTTGGGAGAATCAGTGTGTGTTCACACCACTGATTTTCTAAACTTTCTAAAAAGCTATATTATCATACAGATTGACAGGTGCTCCTGGTTTAGTACCACAGCATGGACACTTACAAAGCTATCATTACTTTCTCATGCTACTGCCCAACAATGTTTTCCTACATAGTAAACAATATGTCCTTGAGATCTAAATCAATAAACTGTTATGTATGTGTCCCCTGAAATGGTGTAACAAGAATCTATACAGAAAGAAAGAAAGAAAGAAAGAAAGAAAGAAAGAAAGAAAGAAAGAAAGAAAGAAAGAAAGAAAGAAAGAAAGAAAGACCCACTCCCCAGTGCAATTACAGATTTGTAGGGAACACAGAGATTCTATTTTCTTGTTGTTGTTTTTCTTAAACTATGTCATAATCTCTCATCTGCCCACATGAAACTTTGATGAACAGAATGTGTATGATCTATTGCAAGTTCCTGAGACTTTTTTAAAATTATGGTTCAGCTGCTATATTAACTACATTTAACAAACCCCTAAGGGGGAAAAAATGACAGTTTGATATTGAATACTTATCATAGATTTTATCATTTCTCTTCAACTTGATAAACAATTTTCTTTTGATATAATAAGTCAACTTTGGCTCTTCCTGTATATTTTCAAGTAGCGTAGGACACACATAATTCCAATTAACCATTCTGGCTTGAATATTTTCAAAACTGGTGTTAATTCTACTTCATATCCAGGGGTGAGGGAATTCAACCTCATTTTTATTGATGGTGGACTTATATGACCCTGAATTATTAGTAGGTTTGTAGCATATAAATGTGCTAAATAAATAAATAAATGAGTCTCTTTTTCTGTATGAAGGCAGTAGATGCCAAATACAGGAAGCACATACAGTATAATTCATTGGCATTTCACAATACTTGCATGAAAAATGAATCCAAATTTGAAATGTAATTGTGATGTGTATTTCTTTTAAAATTAAAGAACTATATTAGTAACAAAGCCTACATACACACACACACACACACACACAGAGAGAGACACTCACGCACAAACTTGTAATTATGGAAGCTGAACCTATTGAATTTTGCAATGTAACATGCATTTGCAGGCCAGAATTAATTATTTGCAACTGCAGGAAATTATTGGAGCAGCTGAATCTGTTGTTTATCTGTTCAAGATATACGGGAGGTACTGTGCCTTATCTGAATGTGTCAGCAAGGCATTCATTGAATGTGTGTAGGCAGTGATTAGATAATCTGCATCTGGAGAATTATGTATCAATATAATACAATGTTCAGCAGAAAGACCAATGTAAATTGCACTTCTGCTGACAAAATTAGCTTCCCCATACCCACACTTTCAAATATACATTGAAATGTCTTGGGAAGTACAATGAAATTGTAAGTACTATAACTCTTCTTTTAATTATATACAGAAAGCTAAAATAATTTCTATAGCATTTTCTTATGAGATTAAATGCTTGAGAATTAAAATCAGAAAAACTGAGATAGTAGAGTGGGATGGAAAAAATTCTGTACCAATACTTAATCTAGAGATGTTAAGCTTCATAATCTACATAATTTGAAATTGATGCCTCAGCAATTTGCAATCTTCAGGCTCAACTGGAGGTAAGTATTAAAGTCACGCAAATTTTTATCCTACTTAATCTGAAATGCAAACCAATGCATTTTTGCTTTCCTCTTTCACCTGTAATTTTGGGGTAACTAGGAGGCCTTTTCAGATGAGTCCCTTCTTTCCTGACAGCTGAAGGAAATACTAGTACCTCTTGTGCTAGCCACCCTGTAGTAGTGAAGTTCCATGGGATATCACGAAGTGATTTTTACATTATTTCTCTGTTTTATGATCAAAGTAGATCCATTACATTTGGGGACAGCAAAATCAATTAACACAGCATTGGAGTAACTTTCAAAAATTATTTTCTAAGATTATACTTGCAGAATTTTAATCTGGCTTTTTCTCTCTCCTTTAATGTAATTATGATTTTATTTTTTAATTTAAATAATGTTAAAATACATAAACCTTGGCACATAATATTTTAAATGTTTTGAATAAATTAAAACAGATTTTTTAGCAAATGGCCATATACTATAATAGGGTGTATGGCCCCAAGTTTCCAACTATCCTTCAATACATTTTATGACACAATGGTTCTTAGAGAGCAAAGTAAGCTCTCAGGCATGATGGCTAGATTAATGCATTGCTTAAACAAAGACCATAGATTTGCATGAAATTTGCATATGCTGTTTTATTTAATTGTCAATAATTAGGAAAAAATATTAGAATTACAATAGAAATATGGTTCAACCTTGTGTTGAAAGGTTAGGGCTTTATCTGCACCTGCTATCCAGATGTTATTGATAAGCAGCTTCATCAAGGCCTCTGGTCTTCTTATATCTCTTCATTTTGGATCAGACTGGTCAGCTCTTCAATCAGATAATACTTTCAAAGGAGGACTGTCCCCTGAAAATTCTTCAAATGGATTATTGTCTGCTGCAAAGTCAAATAAATGTACTTACAAGACTTCCAGATCTTCTGTCATAATCATTGGTATCATTGTTGGTACAATTGTTTTTCTCATTAGGAGTATGATCTAATCCAGAGAAGTGATTGGAGAAATTATAACCCAAGGGGTAAATTTTCTAACAAAGAGAGAGGGAAGGAGGGAAAGCATAGTTTATTCAACCACTCAAACATAGCTTTCCTAAACAGGGGGGAAACTACTGATGTAAATATGTGGAATATAAAGAAAAAATATTGGTTACAGGGGAACTGTAATGATTTTCTGAACACTGAAGTATACCTTAACAAGGTCTTAAAACTGACAAAAACAAAAGCAGCATCTTCTTTGCCCTGTAAAGCATGCTAGTTTGAAATTACAATATTCCAGAAGTAATACACAATAGAAAATGACAAATGAAAACATTAAATGTCTCATCAGAATGTAATTGTTTAGAAGATATGTGTGCCATTATTTTCTTTGTATTATATTATGAAGCCAAATAATCTAAAGCTGTTAATGTTAGGGCATGATATCCACAGGAATTTGTTAATTGTTGGATGAGAGATCAATTTCATGGGAGCATGCAGTTGTCAGTTACATTCAGTGTCTTCTACATGCTTTATTATATGTAGTTTTTGGAAGACTAACTTCCAGATGGTACAACTTTCAATACTTAATCCTTTGAACAGCTGCATCATCTTATTAAAACAATTCCAAGCTTTTAATAGAATTATTTTAATTCAGTTGGAATATTAAAATGTCACAAAATTTATGGTTGAAGACATAAATACTTAAAAAAAAACTTAAAAGATTTTTTTTATATAATTGGATATGCAGCAATTATTTTTAAATAATATGATTAAGTTTGGAATTGTACTTTTATTTTTCACACATAGAACAAATGAACATTTTTTTAATGTAACAACTATAATGAAGCAAAATTCAGAACAGATTGGTTGTGTTTTACACCTCTTTAGTAATAAATAAGTAGAAAATTATATTTAAAGTATTTCTGAAATTCTATTAATTTAATTAATCCATTAGTAGACCGGACACATGATATGTTCAAGAAAAAGGGTTTATCTTTTTTAATGAATGCATAGACAAACTCTCCAATGAACATGGGGATCAAAGAGTAGGGGGAAAAAAATTAAAGCTATATTATACTAACAACCATCTACGCAGATGATTCTGAAAGTTTAAAAGTGGGTATCTCCTTTAATTTGTTCTCATATCTGATGTTCAAAGACAAGTTCCTTGTGCAGTATGCAGTTTCATAAAGGTACCAGTGGGACATGTGATTCAGAGAACTGAAGTTGAAACTATTTGAAGGGCATCAGGTTGCATGACCCTGATCTAGATCAGTTTCATCCAAGAATCAAATTTATGTCCAGAATGACAATGTTATTGTTTTGTTAACTGGCAATTGGCCAGATGGTTAGTTAGGCTATGCTGGTTAATGTTGTCTTTTTTATGAGCTGGGTTTGTGTTTGTGACCTTGGGCTCTGAGTATGTTGTTAAATTGTTGTTTTTAACCTTTATATACTGCCCAGAGTCATTTTTGTGAGATCTGTAGCCATATAATTTGTATAAATAAATAAATAAATAAATAAATAAATAAATAAATAAATAAATAAATAAATAATCACAGGTTTATAAACACATGATTGCTGGATTATATTTTTAAATATACAAATATATTTATATTTCTAAAAAAGCTAGGGCTATCCCTTCTTGCAAGAAGGTATTTTTAATAAGATTTTTAAAATTTATTTATTTAACAGGAGTTAGAAGTTGCCCAACTCTAAAATGATTCTAGATGGCTAGAAAACAATAGAAGGTAAACAATTTAAAAAATGCATCCAGAAAAAGAAGCATCCTCAAACATAAAATATAATCAACAGAACTCCACAAACAAGCTAATCTGAAGTCTGGGAGAACAGACAAGATTTTAAACACTTGCAATATCATCAGGGTGGGAGCTACACAGATCTTGGGAGTGGGGGAGTGTATTGGTCCAGAGGGCAGGCACATTGACTATGCCCGGTCTTATCAGATGGGCAGCAACCATGAGAGGTGGGTGGTTGCTTGCTCAGGTAATTTAGCCCTATGCTATAAAGGGCTTTATGACTGATAACCAGCAACTTGAATGACACCCAGAAGCTAATTGGGAAACAGTGCATCTCTTGGAGCAGAGGTATGACAAGGACATATTGAGGCATGCCCAACACTACCTGTGTCATTGCGTTCTGGATCAGTTGTAGCTTCTAAGTGGTCTTCAAAGAGCTTATTACAATAATCCAGCCATAAGGTGACTAGGGCATGAGTGACTACCTGGAGCGCCTCCTGATATAGGAATGGGCATAACTGGCACACCAGATGTAGTTGGGCAAAGGCCCTCTTATTTTATTTATTTTTATTTATATTTTAAATCTGTCACCACCCATCTCACTACAGAGGGACTTTTGACCATAGCTGCCACCTGCTCTTTGAACAAGAGCAGCAAGTCCAAGATGAGCCCCAGATTGTGCATCAGTTTTGTGGGGGCAGTGTAACTCCTTACAAGACTGAAAATTGTACAGTTTTTGATTTCTACTTTATACGCTGCACTGTATGCTTAAAATGAGTAACATTAACTAATAGTTTAGGATTTCAGATTGCAAGATAGATTATTTCTTCTACAGTCTAAATGACATAAGCATTTTATTCAGAGAATTGTTTCAGATACACATAAAGCTTGGACTGACATATATTGTAGGGTGTGAACATTTAGTATCCTACTTAGGCAATGTATATGATCACCACAAAGTAATGGCGGAAATCTCTCTAGTTTCCCTCAAGATATTCTGCTATTATATCATTCCGCCATCTTCAGGGACAGTGATTATATATAGATATTTTTTCTGCAAACTGGAATTTCTACGTTGGACCATTCAGAAGCTTTTAGAGGAAAATTTGAATTGTTTTAAGCAATAAAAATTGCTTCTGTGGCTGCAGCTAAAGCTAGTATTCAAAAATGCAGCTGCAAAGTGCTTTAAAGGTAAAAGAAAAATGCTTACAAGGTAACATGCATCTTTTTATCTACACTGTATCTGTTCCCAAATGGCAAATTTACAAGGTCATTAAGTGTGGTATCTGCTCTGTCATATCATATAAGTAGATCCAAATTTGTTTTGCTGGCAAAGCTCTAAGGGCATTTCTGGGAGGAAACAATTGAGAAAAGTGGGAATTATCTAGCAGGGGTGACTGAAGAAAGCAGCATATTATTGTATAAGGCTATGTAATTCAGTGTACAGAAATACAATGAATAAGTTTAAGGGATAAAATTAGGCTACGTAGTATAAATAATCCTGTGAAACACAGATTTTACAATAAAGTTGTGCAACCATGTTTCAAAATTGATGTGCTCCAAGTTAATGTGACAGAAAAGATCAGGGAACAATTTTGTATTGCTGGCAAAATGATGCCATTTTGAAAAGTCTAAAATAACTAATTTAAAATAAATTTTGCAACAATAGGCTTTGGAACACTTGTGCATATTTTGTGAAATGCTCTTGAATTGTATTTGTTTGTTTGTTTGTAAGAAGTCCTTCACCAGAAAGAAATCATTCATCAGAAATGAAAATATAGTCATTTGTAGTGCTTATATTTCTTATTTTAGCTTTTTTCAAACTCTCATTAGAACTCATAGCATTAGAACTCATGCATTACAATTTATGCAAATCAGCATTAGAACTCAGAACTTATGCCTATGTGGTGGACTGCAGAGGAGAGCAGGTTTCTCAGGAAGGAGCGGGTGCATTCCAGGAAGGGCAGAGAGACAAGAGACAACACAATCTGGAGAAGGAGTGTGGGAAGTGTAAGAGGCTTAGAATAACCACTCCCTAAAATCTCCCAGGATATATCCTCTAGTTGCAGTAGTACGGATTTAGTTTGGCAACATTTGTGTATAAGGCATAAGCAATAAAGGAATTGGACTCAACTGGACTGTTTCCCTGTTGTTCTTGGGCTGAGCTTGACAGCCTACCCCTCTTGCACACAATAGTATAGTGCACATGTATCTATATGCTCACACATTTGCACACATACATACCCAAAAACACGCCATTATGGCTATGAATATGTATCATGGGGGTACAGATGATCCAAGATAAAGTTAGAGAAAATGTGTGTCTTTCCCATTAGGGGAAAAATGTTACTAGGGAGTTATGAAGATGTGAGGAAGAGTAGAAGAATGGAATTTACTTCCTTTTGCAGTTAAATGTTTTCCTTTCATCTCCATGAATGCAGTGGATCTATACACTTTTTACTATGGTTTTCAGGTTCTGTGGAATTAAGGGACACTAAGATCTCACAGAATCTGGTGGGAGATTCTACCAAAGCACTGAATCATTCAGCATTGTTGCCTGTGTCTTTTCCTGATGCCTATATCCAGGGACTTATTAGTACACAAAGTTAAGATTGACAGGCTGCTTATTTTCTCCTACCTGACTTACCTGGCCTTTTCCTGGAAGTCTGGAGTGGTAGCCTTGGCTGTTTAGTATAAGACAGGCAAAAAAGGCACTCAGGCCCCACTTTATTTTAAGCCCCAGAAGAAGACAGCAAACATGGTTTTGTTTCATTTTGGAATCATGGCTTTATGAAGAAGGTTTCGAAAAAGGTGTACTATTTTCCCTAAGATTGGGGGAAAATCTGTATTAAATAAGGGGTTTCAAATGAAAAAGAAGGATCAAAAAGGCACTTTATACAGATAGGCAAAATAAGCTTTCCAGCTGTAAAGAATGTAAAAAAAAAAGTATTATTCTAATTTTATTTTGGTTTGGTATATGTTCTTCTCAAATCTGAAATCTCTATTTGTGTATAGGTTTAATGCCATATGATATGACAGCATGAGTATTGAAAAACTACAGTATATGAACATATACTGTTTGCTTGAGGCATAAATCATTTTCAGAATGCTGAAATGGTATAGTAATGTGCTCCCCAATAACGTAAAGGGATTTTTCTTAATATTAAATTAGGTTTTTTGTTCGAAAGACTACCAGGCCCTCAGGAGATATTAGAAATGCATCAGATTAGATTTAAATGATCTATAGAAAACTAGGAACTATTTAGGAATATCTTTTGCAAATTTTTATAAGAGTTAACTTTCTCCTGGCAAATTGACTTTTGTACAATTATTTCTAAATGTAATATTTCAACTTTAATATTTAATGTTCTAAAAGGAGAGGTTTTGTTAATTTAAAAGGAGCCACCCAGCTCTTCATTAGCAAATGAGATCGTTTGTGAAAACTCTTGTTTCGTTTTTGTTTTTTTAAACATCCTCAGAAATTGTTAAAATACAGCTTGCTAGGTATCTGGTATAAATCATAAATCCATGTTCTATAGAGCTTACTTTATGTAATGAGAAAAAGCTATCTTCTTAATCTCTAGTTGTTGACTGTGGGCTTGAGGCTGAGGGCTAATTCGAGTCCAGATGCAGGAAATGCCCTCAGAAACTTTGAGCCATATCCCTCTTTATCAAGTTCAGTCAGCTGAAGTTATTCTCCCCACTTGACCGTCCTTCCTTCCTTCCTTCCTTCCTTCCTTCCTTCCTTCCTTCCTTCCTTCCTTCCTTCCTTCCTAATTCCCTCCCCCCCCCCCGCCGGTTTTTATATGGAAACATTTGGGATTTTTAAAACATTGTGAGGGCATTTTTGCAATTTAACTGCAAAAAATGCCAACCCTGTATCATCTTTATTTCTAAGAATGCCTGATTTATTTGGAAGCTTATCCATCTATTTTGGGGGAGGGGGGATGACAAAAGGGAAACCAGGTAACAATCGTGTTTTGTAAAGAGTCCAAGGGATGTGTCTGAAGGCACACTAGTGTTCCATAGGTACCATAGGGAAGTTATGCTAAGTTACGAAGAGAGTTGAGAAACAAAAACATTTGATGAAAATGAAACAGTCTAGAGACCTTTCAGTAGTAGATTCAATATTTATTTATGATTCATTTTACATTTCTATATGTGCATGTGTTTGTGTGTAAAACACAATATTGATGATGATGATGATGATGATGATGATGGAGGAGGAGGAGGAGGAGGCAGAGGAGGGAGATATTTATTTGTATTGCTTCAGGTAGTGAGCAATTTCAGTAGATTGTGTTGGTCACCTTTATGTTTTCTGCTACAACAGGTCCCATAATGCCAGATTCATACTTGTATTTTAGGTAGAATGTTCCATCCAAATATATATTAATTTAGAAGGTTCAAGATCAATAATTAAATATACATCAAATACAGGATAAAAAATCATACACACACACAACACACAGAGACATCTCCTGAAACAATTAGTAATATGAAGGGGGTATCAATCAGCTTCTTTAAGCCATAGCTATTGATAAAAAATTTTGCAATCTTCTTGGAGGTATCTGAAAATTGGTTGCAAAAAAGAATGGCCACCTGATGGTATTAAAAGCAACTAAGTTTTCTAACAATAGATAGTATAAGATTTGTTGGCCATTGTGGACACTTTAATAATACATATGATATGGTTTTGACCCCCATATCTGTGCATACTCATGTGCATGATTTTGTCCGAACTGAGCTGAGTCTGCCTACTAACTGGACTGGAGAGAACTGGGGAATTTCAGGACTGCAAGCTAGACTAGGAAATTAGGGGGGGGGGGGGAAATCTGGAAAAAAGCAGGGGTAAATCATTTCCATACTTTTTCTACAAAAACTATAATTGTTTTCAGCTAGGCACCAGGAATCAGCTTGACCTGAGGGCGTCTTTACCTTTTATGCATGATTTGAAGAGCACGAAAATTAGAGGTCTTATTCAAAGGTGCATTTAGCATTCCTTGATTAATTTGATCTTTATGAAATCCAAAAGGAATTACATGAACCACAGCTACCTGCTTAATATGCATATTGAAAGTATCCACACAGTTCTAAGAGTCCTATATTAAGAAGTCATACTGAATACAATAAATGGATTTTCTGATATATATGTTTAGAGTTGCAGCCTTAGTTATTAGCTTTTTTTCACAATTATCAGATCAAAAATGTAATATACATCTAGGGATATTTAAAACATATATTATTGTTTTGTGTTTCTTAGTGTAGGAACTAAATGGATTTATTGAATACATTCAGTTCTGAAACTATTTTTTCCATATGCAGGTGCATAGAGAGCAGTGTTTCAAAATAGTAAAAAATCAATGAAACAGGGGAATTGGATTCTGGGACATAGCATCTGGCCTCACAGTCTCTCCAAATGAATGAAATATACTAATTTTAACCTTTCTGGAAAGGTCACCTATGATATAACCCCTGTTACTGCAAAAGAGAACTACCCGTATAAAATGTCCTATATAATGGCCCTAATTAAACCACCAAACTGAAAGCTAAGTAGTTCATGCATACTGTGCCACACAAGGAGTGTTTTTAATCCTTTGCATGTTTACTTTGGTATTAATCACACTGAATCTAATATTCATTCTGTACATTTATTTAGAGATGCAAGCTTAATGTGTTTGTTGTTGTTGTTGTTGCTTAGGTCTTTTTATTCCATTTTTATTGTTTTTTATAAATAACTCAAGCTGGCAAACATACCTACTACTCCTTCCTCCTCCTATTGTGAGGTGAGTTGGGCTGAGAGAGAGCGACTGGCCCAAAGTCACCCAGCCGGCTTTCGTTCCTAAGGCGGCATGAGAACTCACGGTCTCCTGCTTTCTAGCCGGCTGCCTTAACCATTAGACCAAACTGGCTCTCCTATAAAGTATTATATAATTTATAAATTATACATATAAATTCTTATATGTAATAGAATTGGCAAGTTCTCTTCCTTATGATACTTTAGAACCACATTATTTTATTTTTCTGATTCATTTTTTAATTGCTCATTTAACACTTTTCATTAAATAACACCACATTCTTATCTTTTTGCAAAGAATTGTTGCAAAAGTTCTTGCCAATTTTTCCCTGTTATATTTATGCATTAATAACATTCTATTGGTCTCCTTCTTTCCACGTGGATTGATGAACTAGACATTTGAAACATCTATCCTATTGTCTCCTAAAGGAAAGGGAAAACTTTACAATCAGTATTCCATTATTAAAAAGTGATCTGATGTTATGTTTTAATCTGATTTGGAAAAATGACTATTTACTATTACAAAACCACAACAGATCAAATAGCTTCAAAGCTTAGCTTTATTATAGGAAACCAGTGGGTATGACCCACATTTTTTCATGCACAGTCATCATTTTGAGCTCTTTCCTCTACATTAGATACCATTTCAGATGCTCTCCTTAACTTTTTGTACTAATCACTACCACTGATTTCCTCTGAAGCTCTGTAACCATCAGTATAATTCTTACAATATACAAATTAGTTCAATAATACTTTACACTGAAATACAGTTTCCTAACTCTTATAAAAGCTGCAAGGAAAAGAATTTCATTCTCATTAATCCTAGTTTTGGATGCCCAGAATCACTCAGAGTTGGGTAGCATATAAATTAATATTATCTATATACTGCTAAAACTTTTGTGTTTATAACCTTCAATTGGTGAAATGGTGCATCATAGGGCAACAATTTTTGAACCAAGAAATGTCATAAAACAAAGTTAGTTCCTAACAGTAATATTACTCTGTTTTATGTAGTGTGAGTTTGTAAAATATAGGCTCTATTGATTCCACTGATATCTGTGTTTCTGCAACTGGAATAATAGGTTAGTTATTATATAATGATGATATAATTTGCACCAAATATTTTTTCCTACCCAGTTTCCTATTTACAAACAGCATGACCAAATAAGAAATTAGGAAATATATCATATTGAGAAAAAGTATTCCAAGAGAAAACAACTTGAAGAAGGGTATCTGGAAATGCTTTCTATATTTTACAAACTTACACTACTGAAAATAGAGTAATATTACTATTAGAAATTAATTTTGTTTTATGGAAATTCTTGGTTCTATTATACATGCACATATAGATACATAGCATTATGTAATTCAGATATTTCCTCACATGGAAAAGTTAGGGTTAGGGTTTTTACAGAACATCACATTTTGAAACAGTTTTGTATATGACACTCTTTTACAAAGCTCTACTTCAGAAGAATAAAAAATGTGTGACAAATCCACCAGAAAATCTTTCTCAAAAGAATGTATTAAAGATGAAATACAAGAATGTTTAGATCAAAAGGATGATATTTTAAAAAATATATAGTGGATGATAAATTATTGCAAAGGTATTATAGAGGCATACAAAATTCCTGTAGGAAAAGCTAAGAAAGTTAGGATTGACATAGAGCCTTCATACATTTATTGTAAACCAATGATTTACCACAATGTAAATATAAATATTCACTTTATAGTTATTTCCAACTTCCCAGTTCACTGAGAATATATACACACATATACACATACAAATGAATGTACTTGTTTTATACCTTCCAAGATTTTAAAATATTTTATTGTATTTCAGACTGGGAAGTGATATGGATTGCACAAAATGTGACTGACACAAAGGCAATCAGAGAGAAGTTAAGAGCTGAGATCAGAGGATAATAATACCATAGTGACTTTGTTCAAAGGACAAATGTCCTTTTATGTTATTGAAAACTTGATACGCAGTGTGTGAGTCTCAGAGCGTCTATGTGTGCACACATAAAAATGATAAATATACTGCACACACTTAATCTTAGACAAAAGGTTTAGAAGCGGTATAAATAAATATGTTTTCCTTGTGATAAAATGTCTTTGAAAGGTAACTTCCTAATTGTAAAAAGACATGTTGGCTTCAAAATACATACATTTGGAGCAAAATAATATACTAGTGAAACATTTAAGTCTGAAAATGACAACTGATTCTCTGGTTATAATTCATTGAGAAGCAGATGTCATAGCACTTGTAACATTTCCTTATTGCTTCAGCCTACTAATTATTAATTTAATTAAGTTCATTCCTCCCCCCAAAAAAAATCTGGTCATAAAAAAACTGTATGGAAAAGTAATACAAATAAAATGTTTCCATGTGTTACTAATACACATAGGGTAGGCTTCCAAAACATGAGATGAATGACAATCACGTTCCAGTATATATTATCCATAATTGGCAATGTCTCATTTAATGGTAGCAACTACATATGATGGCTGATGACTCCACAGAAACATACATGCTGGGTTTTGTTTTTGTTTTGTTTTGTTTTCTTTGTTTTTAGTATTAGTAAATTACTAAGTAATTTTCCTTTGTCTTCTTCTGGGATAGATCGATTTGCCCCACCTAGGTATTATCTAGTCCAATCTTGCTTCTTTTCCAAGTCCAGCAAAATTGGCCAGATGCTGCCACCTGCTGAAATACAATTATATTTTGTATAATCAGAAGAAATGAAATAAGCTACTTGCCCTTTCCTGCAATGGCAAGAGATGTATGAAACTTCCCTAACAAAATTATCTAATCTTAAATAATCAGTTATGGCTCCCAAAAGTATTTTTATGTTTTTGCAAGTAATTATTTCAAAATTAATCTCAACATTTAGAGAAGAATTGTGATAACTCTAATTAGAATTGGCAGTACTATTCATTTCATAGGTGATATGAGTTAATGGGTATATTTGTTCATAGGATTAGGATGGCCATTTTATCACTGAATTTCCTCACTGAGTTCCAGCATTATAGACTATAAAATCAATATCTATTGAATCCAGTTATTCAGGAAATGCCTTTCTATATTGTTTTTTATATTTTGAACTGTTCATTGAGTAGTCTTCAGTTTTTATATTCCATATTTACAGACTTCTTTCAGTGGATGCCTAACCAAATATTTCAGAGCTAATACTTAAGTGAATCAGGAAAACTCTGGTAGTCAGTCAGTCAGTCTTTCTGTTTGTATTTTTTACCAAGTAGGTTATACATTCTATAAAAGTAGTTTTCTTGATCTTTTACTACAAAAACCGTGGTGCATTTTGTAGCACTAAAAAGACTAGCAAATTGATTATGCACAACTTTCCTTGCATGTGATCAAATGGACTCTCATCCTTATCTGAAAAATAGCATTCAAGCAAATTAAGACTGTGTAGTAAACTAGATGAATTAACAAATGATTTCATAGAAACAATTACTTCCAGTCCTTAGTAGTGCTAACATAACTGATAACTGTGTTGTGAAGAAGTACTTTTAAAATGTTGGTTATCACAGGCTGTATTTTTCTATATTATTACCATTTTCACCCCACTGTTTATGATCTCCCTGATAAAAGGAATGCTAATTCATAAAAAATTGTATGTTAATGAGTGTGTTGGTCTTGTACATAATATAAGATTCTGTTGATTTCTATGATGAAGCTTCTGGTTAACCATATCTTTTTTTTTTTTTTAATTGCAGTTGTCTTTCAGCTTTCATATACAACAGCTGTTTTCTTATGCAGTATCACCACTGCTTTGGGGATTGATTAATTTTACTTTTTTTCTCTTTTTTTTTTCTTACTGACTTTGCTACTTAGTGACAGAAATATAACTGACCATTTAAGTTTATTTGGAGTGTCTAGTGTCTGCTTGTTTACAGTGATATTTCCAATTATGTGATCTAGTTGTTCTGTGACATTACTGTAAGTGTGCCTAATGCTTATTCATATGGGTTCTTATAACATTACAGAGGTATGACCAATGGTTCAAACTGTGATAATGGCATCCAATCTGATATGGAGATTTAAGGAATTCTCTCAATATGAAGAGGCTGGCTGTCATCCTGTCAGATGAGCTTGCAGACATATGCATTGCTTTCTCTTAGCTGGTAGCAAAAACTGGGAGAAGAGATTGCACACTGCCTCTCTCATAGGGAAATTATGGCAGGGGGAGGAACAAAATTTCCCTTTGAGAAAGACTTCTGCTACTGGCAGATTCTGAAGAAAACTGCTGAAAAATTACAGATTCAAGAGTAGCCCAAAACCATGAAGAGGAGGATAAATGGTGAGGAACATTTTTATTCATCATTGATGGCTTCTGTGAGAAACAGAAGAAAGAAAGACCATGCCTTGTCAGCCTGAGAAAGAATGCCAGCCGCCATAATTATTCCTTTTAGTTAAGTCTAAGTAGGAAACTATTGACAGCAGTGCATGCATCTAGTCAATATTGTACACTTCACACACGTCCAATAGAAAAATGGTTAAATGTTTGGCCAATTAAGTTTTTATTATTTTACTGCCACTTACCAGAAAGAGTACAGAGAGGTGGGAAAGTGGGAAAAATAATCCTGATGGTTTAGTTGCTTTAACAAAATATTACCTTTCTTTACATGCCTGGAAATTAAATGTATTTAATTTGTCTTACTTTGCTAATGAAAAGACCCCCCCTCAAAAATCATAACATTGTTCTGTATGCTGACCATTCAATCACTTCTTGTGAACCAAAAGTCCTGGTAATAATGGAGAATTAAAAGAACTCATATTGCATATGAGAAAATTGATTAGCATTTCACTATGTAAAATAAAGTATGTATTTAATAAAGTATGAATTTTTATAATCTTCTTCTCACTGTATCCTTCAGTGGATACTATTTAAATCTGTCCACCATATTGGGGGGAGGGGAATGCATATATTTCATACTGCCCCTTTAAAATTACTAAGAAATTTTAAAATATATTGTTATTTATTGTTCAGTTATTTTACCATACTTTAAATAATTTGAATATGTAGTGTCAGATATGGTTAATCGCCTATTAGATGTGTATTGGAATTAATCTTGATTAGGAAAATAGCAATCAGAAGTCATCCGCTTCTTTTCATTTGTGAAGACAGATGGTTCAATGGTGAATATAAAAGCAGTTTGTGTTTTTCAAAATGTGGCAGTCAGAATAATTTTGGAAAGGGATTATTAAACTTAATCATCCATATGCTCAGCACTTTACTTCCCCCCCCCCCAGTGTGGACATAAAATTCACCAGCCTTTCAGCATGATTTTGACATTTTCCTTGGTTCCTCCCACACAATGTAAATCTTTCATAAGATGCTAAATATGCGATACATTATTATCAAAATGCAGCAACCAACCTGAATGTAGCTGTCCTTAAATGAATTTAAATGAAGACTTTTCAAACCATTAAAGCTCCTTTTAGTGGAATTCAGTGTGCTTGAAGATCTAATTGACTGACACCTTCTTTACTTCTTTATAAAACAAAACTAAAATTATTTCTAGATCAGTTCTCTGAGGACCATATATTAATCAACTTTCAGTTGTGGATGTGGTTATAGCAATGTAAGTGCATTAGGAAACACTAATTTACCTTCCAGCAAGTACATCTGCTAAAAAATTCTTCCAGTACTCATCAAGCATCAGTGCAGGGAGTTAATTCACAAAACTGCCCAGGACTTTTTGGAGTGTTTTCTGGGTCTTTTAAGGTCAACTGGTATCCAGTTGAGGATTGTTGCTATCCAGAACTGGTATGTTCATTGTGCAATATGATTATCCCATTGCTATTTCCATGAGGCTACCTGCTTCACTATGTAACATACTTGTGGCTGTTAATGGATCCACATCTTTCTTTTCTTGTTACATCATGTTGTGTTAAGCATTTGCCATCCTATGGTTCTTTGTGTGACTTTCAACTTTTGTACTACTTTTGCATTTAACATTCAACTTTCTCACTTCAGATAATATACACTGATTCAAAAAAAAAAAAAAAAAACCTCTTTAAGCAGGTTGGTAAGTTGCTTTTGAATACAGCATGTGTGTGTTTGTGTGTCTGTGCACACGCACGGGCTTCATTTGCTAAGTACAGCAAAAAAGAAAAACAGGAAAAATATGAAAAGAAAAAAAAAACAATGAAAATAAATCAAAATATATCACAATATGTGTATAATATTATGTGTATTATATTATAAAGCAAGTCAATTTTTGAACCACAAATTGAACCTTGCTCATACAGAGTCATATTGATCAGTCTTTCACTTACAGCTAATCAAGAACTATTTCTTCAATGTAACATTGTAATTTCATTTCAGCCATAGATTATTATCTTCTTTATTACACCCCAAGCCTCATCTATCCAAAGTTCTTCATATATCAACAAATTCCAATTTTTAGGCCATGGTTAAACATTTAAATATTAATTCTCTTTGGATGGAAATATGTATGGATAGCCTACCTAGCTACCTAGCTAAGAGAATGGGACCAAAAACCCCCAAACCTCCAAATCATATGTGTAAACATTTCCTGAAAGTTTGATATAATAAGACCTTCTAACCTTTTGTTCCAAAGTTATTCTAAGTTATCAGTGCTTATGCTAGTAATGTTTTTCAACAGTTTATATAAGTGAGTTATAGGTTGAGGCACAACTGAAACATTTTCATATATGCCAAATAATTTAGGGACCGTTTACGACCAAACTGAGAATGAACAGTTTTCAGTAGACATATTGCCATGGATTATCTTAATAAAATATATCCATATATAATGATAATATACTGTATCCAACATGGACTGAATTAATGACATTACTATCTGTTAGCAAATTTGTACAGAATAATGTAAATTATGGAAAGAGGACCTTTTATATTATATATGCATTGCAAAGAAGAAAAAAGCATTCAAATCTATAGCATGACAACTTCTATCTATTGATTCAGTCATACAACTGAATAGATAACACTGACAAAGCAATATTTGGAGCTCACCTTTTTCTCCTTTGGAGTTGCTGCTATGTACTATTAGAGGCTTAGCACACCTATATTATTTGGATATATGCTAAACAGTGGAAAAGAATTATTAGTATGCTCATCCTGGAATAAGAGGTACACAAAATTCTGTCATAATATTATTTGTTTATGGATTTAGCATATTACTATTTTGTTATTGTTTTGTTGTCTTATAGGACACTTAAAGCTATTTTGATTGAAATGGCATTGAAATGGCATATCTATATCTACAGTATGTGTATACACACACGCACACACAAATACACACATAATGAAATGATAATACCATCTATTCAGCAATATCCACCAATTATTCCCAAACAGGTGGATTAATACTCTACTTTTTAGCAAGACTTTATGATGGGGAAATATTGGAGTGTAATTCTGAATGGTTGATGCCATTAATTATGAAATGAATTTTTAATTACATTAACTCTAGGACTTAAAGAGTGGAATATTAATATTTTATATTAGTGAATAGTTTAATAATTTTCCTGTTTTTAATAAGGAACATTGTAACTGTTGCTCTAATTGCAGCTCAAATTGTATACAACAATATTAATTTAATCATTAATTTAAATAGGAGAAGGGGTTTACCTCAATATTTGGGAAGAGTGGTTGATTTTAGAGATAGATATTCAAAATTAAACCTTTTACATATTATATATATATATATATATATATATATATATATGCCAACCTAGCTAATAAACATTTAGCGCAAATTAATCAAATTTGTTGACGTTCATACTGCATATAATATGACTGGAATACGCCTTGAACTAAATCAGTCAGCTGTAGTATGATAACTATTCTTTGATCTCTGTAAAATGTATTATATACATATTCTAAAACATATAAGATTTTCATGTAATTAACTGGCAATTTCAAAATTATCTTGATATCACTTTTTTATGAATAGGAAAACAAAGTTTATGGCACATGTGTACATTAGAGAACGCATAGAATACAGTGAATAGGTTTGAATATTGGAATGTTTTGCCCTAAAGGGAGTTGAAGATTGGCTAATGGATATGAAAAGAATGTGGAAGCAAAGCTTTCATGAGGATATATGGAATGCTTATGGAATGGTCCACCAATCAGCAGGCAGAATGCGTGGTGTCCTACTGTTTAATGTGCCATCATGCCTGATGATCCAGTGGAGGTATGGAGCCTGCAAAATGATTGCATTGTTGGTAATGTATGGACTGCACTCTCCTGTGGATCATGCTATGGCTTTAATTGTTTTAAATATGAGAGATAATCAGCAATATAAATTGAACAACCAAACAAATAAATAAATGTATTTATGAAAAAAAATGTATAATAAATATTTGTGGTGATATTAGAATTGTATTGGTTTAAGACACTTATTTGCATGTACATTTGAATGCAGATAATGCTACGTTATTGGCTGAGAATGTGAATAATTTGCAGCAAATGTTACATAGACTATATGATGCAACAAGAAATATTAATCTGAAACTTAATGTATCAAGGACCAGTGAATTTTGACAGGGTAAATGGAATGAACAATTCAACATTCAACATCAAACTAAAGCAAACAGCTGTATACCTTGATAGAATGTTTACTAAAGATTGGAAATCGGATGGAGAATTTTTAAGATGTGCAATGGATGGGAGAAATATTGCAGATAGTATAGTGCAAGGCATGAATATTTGTTGAGACAAGCAAAAATGGCTATGTATAGAAGTGTATTTCTGCTCATTTTATTATCTGGAAATCAGAAAATAATTTGGGAGAAACATATTTTTAAATGCAGTGAAGTACGTAAGAACTGTGTATGGTAAAATCAGAAGAGATGGAGTCAATAACAACAGTGCTGAATGACTATGAGATGAATGCAAGAGTGACCGGTATGAAATACTAAGGTAGCTTTATCATGAATGAACATGAAGGAGGATTGAATTGCAAAACAAATATATGAAGGAAAATGATGCATAAAAGGTTACCACCTCCAGACAATTCTTAGTAAAGGCAAAATCAGTTTTGTATTTCTTGTGTAGCACCAATTTAGCACCACAGATTTGTGTTATACATAGTGTATTTGATATGGAGTCTTCAAAAATGGTTAAGAACAATTCCTGGAGTCTCTAGAGATACATCTGCTTCCTTTCTTCATTCTGAAATTGGCATACGTCTAGTCAAATTAATTTTCTCAGTTGGAAAGTTTAAATTTTGATTCAGGCTGAGATCTCTCTCAGATAACAGGTTGTATTCTAAAGTGAATAATGGATAGACTATGGACAATGCTTTATGGTTAAACAGTATGGTTTGTTTTGCTTTTTAGAGCAAAATTTTCCACCAATACCCAAATTATTTCACAGAAGGTCTCAGTACTGAAAGCAAAATGGGTTGGTTTGACCTGTAGAACGTTTGTTATTTGCTTGCCTTTCATAATAACACAATTCTTATGGCTATGGCGTAATTAAACTTTAGCAATAGTTTAAAACTATGCGAATTTCTTGGTTAATGCCAATAACTGAGTACCAAATATTTTAGAACTTGGAGAAATCTGTGATAAGTTGTTTTCTTTAATTGGGGTAAAACTCCCCCCCACCATCCAACCCCAATTACCTAAACTTATACTTTGTAATTATTGTTCATTATTAATATGCATTTTGACTTTCTTATGACCTTTGGCTAAACCAATAAAAATTGCTACTATAATTTGTGGAATTCTGTGCATGGGATCTGTATGTAGACCTTAATTGGCCACTACTATTATACAGAAACCCACTATTTAGTTGAGGCTAAGTATTCAAATATCTGATTAGAACTAATATTTTCTCTATGCCAAGCACATATAGTAACATGGTGTACTGCGCAATGGTGTAGTTTACGATGGTGTACTACAATGAACTGGGTTTTTTTTTCCATTTTTGTTTCAGCTATATAGAAATACAAGAACTAAGATAGATGCAAAGTAGGTAAAATAACTGTAATTTTGATATTTATATGGTATTAAAAGTTGATGTCTGTTTTAATTTTTTTAAAATAATCCTTTGATTATAATCAGCAAGAAGAATAAACAAGAAAGAGTTTATTAGTATTGTTTTTCATCTCCAAAAATCAGTTGTACCTTTCTGATATGAAAGAATACCACATTTCTAAACATATGATAATTCATTGTATATATTCTGATTTGTTTAGTGCAAAGGAAAAAAAACAAGAGAAACTTAATTTTACAACAGAAGAAAAACATTTCACTTTTTTGTTGTATTGCTAAAATGTTTCACTATATTGGGAAAACATCTTACCCTTATTTTTGGTGAAGGGTATAAATATATATTTAATGGCAGGTTAGATCAAATAATGTTATTAAAATAACACTCAAATACAGTATAGAACATAATAGCTGAAGCAGAGTATATGTTCTCTACTGTGACAAATCTGATGTATGTCAAATCTTGTTAGCAAATCCGTTTTCTATTTTTTTCTTAAAAAAAGGCCTGACCTGTTTTCATTGGTTTAAGTTGCAATTCCTTCATTTTTTTTTTTTACTTAATTTAGCTTTAATTTGTGATATACATAAAAATTATCTTATACATTTATTCCTTTATCTGCGGCATATGTGTTTGCCTGTGTGTACACGTGTGTGTTTGTGTATAAACAGGATCAGGTATGTATTATGTAGGAAATGTAGTCAGTCTGTCTCAATTTATTAATTTTTTTATAACCAAGTTAAAAAAAAACAACACACCTTCTAAGTTCATGAGTCTGAAATTAAACCTTGAATATTCAGTAAGAACTGCATTTTCTCTTTTAGAGTGTTTTTAAAAGATGTTTTGGGGGGGGGGTTCTTTTCTTTTTCTTATTTTTATTTTGATTCTTTACATTTTATTGTATTTAAAAATTCCAATAAAAATAAATTTTAAAAAGATGTTTTGTGGTATAACTGCAAAGGAGTAAATCCATTTAAACATACAATAAATATTGCTCAATATTTTAGCAATGTATATCAATAACAACCCATACTGTTATATACTGATGAAAAATAAAGACAAGCTGCATTGCAAAAATAAAACTGAACTGTTCTTGTAAAAACTGCTATTGGACGCTGCTTTAGTCAAACACATTTTAAAGGTAGTAATAGTGTTTTAGAGTAGAGAAGCAAACACTTCCTATTTTCTAATCCTGCAGGTCATCTCTTTTTCCTGAAACACACATTCTGAGTCTAGTACAGACAGTCCAATCTTCATGTGCAGTTTTAGGGCTGGGCAGACACCTGTGACTGGGCACTGATCCTCTGATAGTCACTGCTCACTATCAGCTCTATTGAACTCTGTATTCAAACTGTGTTGAATATAACCAGAACACAGCTGTTAGAAACACGTTTCGTTAAATGACTCTTTGATTTCAGCATAACTTATTATCATCTGAGGATCACTGGGAAGAAAAAAAAATCTTTCCTCAGTATCTATCTGGTATGCCATGATTTTAGACTTGGACTGATGAGACTCAGGTTCAAATTCCCATTCAATTACAGAATTTATTGTGTAACTTTGGCCCATCTGTCACCTAATCTACCTCATGGGTTGTTGCTGACATAATATCAGAGGCAACTCTCATACATTCTGCCTTTTACTCTCAGAGAAAAAGTGGCCTATAAATGCAACTAACAAGCAGACGTATATTAAATTACTGCAAGATTAAATAGTTTTGCAAACACCGGTTGGGTTCCCAAATTATATTTAACCATGCTTTGTTGAACAAGCCACAGTTGGCTGGATTTATACAATGCCTAACATCAGAAATGTAGCATTCTGACTATAATGTTTTGATTCACAAAAGATTCTAAGCCAAACCATATTAAAACAGTGTAATATGCAAACCCAGTTATTTTTTTCACAGTTTACTGAGCTGCTTTATTATTTAGAAACACTCAGGTAAATTATTTTAGGGAATAGAGAAAATAAATTAGCAGAATTTTGATTAATACAGAAAACTGATTTAGCATTACACAAGTATTTACAACTTGCAAAAAAGAGCTTCTTATGATCCTTATTTAGATGGCAAGTAGTTGTTTAGAAAAAAAAAAATACTGTTTGCTATGTCATCTCAACAAATGTTATGTACAGTATAATTCAGGGCTTTGAGAAATAGGTAATGTTCCTCACACTATTTTTTACTTTTGGAAACCATCTCAGTATCCAAACTCCTTGTTTGCTTGCTTGCTTGCTTGCTTGTTAGTCATCTGATGAGAAGTGAGACCCTGGAATTCTGAACTGATAAATAAATGGGCGCCTTCTTTGCCAAGCCAAAGCCTGTTTGGGTGGACCCAGAGAAACAGATTTAAGGGGAACACTGAAGGAAGGAGATCATGAAAAAAAAATTGCCCAAGTAGAAGTGGATCTGCACTTACCAGTTAAATGGCTCCTGTTCTATGATATTGCTGCTTGACTCTAAACTGACTTAAGAGAATCCTGTCTGGATTGAGATTCTTTGGCAACAGTTTCAAGGTCTGGATAATAGGCTACCTGCTGCAGTGCCCTCCCACCTTTCTGTTCTAGTAAAGCAATCGCCAATCACTTTCCTTCCTGTGGCCAGGTCTTTATGCATGTAGCTATAGCTATGGATATGGATGATATGGATATGGATACAATTAGGGATATGGATAGACACAGAGACATATATAGATATAATGATATAGATAGGCATCTACTTTTAAATGTGTATATTTTATACAACACACACACACACACAGAGCTAATCTGATGTAGTAGCTAAGACCCTGGATGAGGAAAAAATTCTAGTTCTTCCTTAGGCAGAGAAGCTGATTGGGTGACTTTGAGACACTCACTCTCTCTCAGCCCTAGACTATAAAGTTAAAAAACAAAACAAAATAAAACTATGAACCCACATTGGGCAAGTGGGGTAGAGTATGATCCCTAATCTCCACTGACAAGGCCTTCACCCTGCAGTGGACTGATAGTCTGCCAGGATAAAAGAGAGATATCACTATCATCTCTATGTAAGTCCCTATGAAAATTATAACGTAGTAGGATGTATCCCGCATCCTTTACACATGGGACTATATCTATCCAGAAATAACTGCAGCTGAGATCAGTGGGGGAGGCCAGTCTTTTATACACAGTTTTTTGAATGACTATATATCCTTTCTGTGTGCTTAAAAATAGAAAATGTTTGATATTAAAAGAAAGAGAATACTTGGCATGTTTATTGTTCCTATTTGAATATTGCTGATCGGTTAAGAAACTACTTCAAAATTCTGTAATTGCAATACATAAGTTCTGAAAGTTACATCGGATGGTAAGAAGTGAATATGTTGCTTGTACTGCTGTGCATCTCTAGTAATAGAATTTGAAGTGCTAGGGCTCTTGCATCCATTTCTGAATGTATTATCAGTTGATTAAATTAACTGCCTGGATCAGTACAGTGAGAAGAGATGCAGTAATGGTATTACAGAATTAGTATGCTATGATGAATTGTCAAGAAAAGTAACTGTGACAGCCCTGTGGCCGTATGCACTTAGCCATGCAATTTATAGCTATTTGAAAAGCCAAGGACTTTTCAGTTTTAGTTAGGGTATTTTTTTTTCTTTTGACAGAAGTGGGAGAGCATTTGTAGAAGAAGGGGTTTACACTGGGTTTTATAATATAAGGACAAAGGTAAGAGACTCTCTTTAGCTGTTACCATTTGGGTGATATGCTGTGAACAAGGTGTGAGGAAGGATGCCTTTTATTACAGCTGTGGCTATTCCTGTAAGTAGATTTATAGTGTTGTTGCTTTACACTTGTAGAAGATAATGCTACTCTGGGTGAGATAAAAGTAAATACAATCTCTCTTCACAATTCCCTTTTCATATGGAATACTGTAAATCCTTGTGTTCTACATAGCATAGTTATTGCTTCTGTTGTTGATGCTGCTATTACAAGATATTTAACAATAGTCCAGTTATCGCCATTCTGCAGATATCAGTAAGAGAAGTAAACTAATTGTTGGGCGGGCTTTCAATTTTTTTCATTAGAAAAACTGGCATCAGTATTATAATTCCAATTAACTATTAAAGTAATAACTGCTTAAAAAGCAAAAAGCAAAATGTCTTCACCTGTTTTCAGTATCAGGATATATGCAGCTGCAATGATCAATCAGAGGTATACAATTTGAGGACCAAGGTCAACATGTGTGCCTCTACAATCTTGGATGCAGCCCCATATTCTCAATATAACTCCTATTGAGAATGCATGTATTAAATGTACTAATTGTACATTTAGTACATGCATTCTCAGTAGGGTCAATATTGTCCCCAAAGGGAAAAAAACTTGGTCCTTGGGATGCAAAAATATCTTCGATATTAGAAGGGTTTGTGGTTCAACCCTATCTGACAAAACTTTTTTTTTTTTAATATTTAATGTGCCCCGTTGCGCTTTCTTGGGTATCGCATGAACAGCATTGACATTGAGTTCATGGAAGATACACAAAATGTATACTAGGTCAGTGCTACAAAGCTATGGCAAATAGATGGCTGTGGTTGGAGGACTTTCTCTCAGTTGACTGCTTGATCTCAAAATCATTTCATGAGAGGGGACCTGCATATGCCTATTGGCTACCACTGCTTGCCATGTGGATATTGTTTACTGTGGTCAGAGATTGCAAAGGTATATATTATATAGTTGAAAGTGATTTTAGTTCAGTAAATAATGTATAAACAAAGGAAATAAATAGAGTTGATATATGTCCAAGAGGAGACATTAAAATTAAACTTCCAAATATCACATTGAACATTGAACTTTTAGTTACAAAATCATCAGGTTCAGAGATCCTTTTGAATCATTCTTGGGTATGTTTCTTTTCTAAACTAGTTATGATAAAAGTTATTTTCTCATATCAAGCAAAAGGTAAAAGTTAAATTCACTAGAAATAATATTTAAGAAATTAATTAATTTTTTTAATTGTTTTACTTTTGCTGGAACAATAAGAGTTTTGATTTTTTTTAAAATTGACAGTGTTTGCTATTATTATATATTTATATAAATTACTCATTTGTATGTGTAAATTTGATACATTGCAATTTATGTAAGTAAATAAACTGTATTAAAAGTTATTCAGCAAATGCATTTATGAAGCTAAGTTAAATGTTAATAGCTTTTTAACTTTAACTTTTAACTTGAATATTTGATTCAGTCATTCTTAACTCTGCATTGAATAAAAAGGGTTTTTGTACTCACTCTTTTTATGAATAAAGCTCAGCTATACCTACAGTACATAAACAGATATACAGTATATCTGTGGTATTAAAATTTCATGGTGGGGCAATTAGGAAAAAAATGTCTAAAAAGGCTCTGGGGGTGATAATGAAAAAAGGTTGAGAGAACACTGTTTTAATGTGACAGAAGGGCAAAATTATAGTTCTAAAGAGTACTTATAACAATTCTAATTCCATGTAAATGAAATAAAAATAATTCCTTTTGTTCTGGCCCCACACATTAATTGTTAGAGTACACTTTCCATCATGCCATTCAAAGATTAAGTGCAGCCCTTGCCCCAGGAAAAGCTGTGCTATCCATTTGTTGATAAATGTGTATACTAAGTTGTGATTCCTTACTCTTATAAAAATTATAAAAATACTCTTATAAAAATTGTACATGGATCTCTGAATCAGGATACCAAAGTTGATTTTAGTGAAAGGAATGGATCTTTTGGCACATACTTCTGTCACTCTTGCCACTTCCACAGTCTTGGAGTGAATGAGGTACAAATATTTAACAATGATCAACTTAAAATGTTTTTTTTTTTCCAAAAAATATATCAGTCATAATTCCACAGTTCCTTTTTTAATTTTTTTTCTGTGAATTAATTAAAAATGCATTAAAGGAACAACACAATCACAAAATTAATACGCATAGAAATAAAAAAGAAAAGGGAAGACCAAAGGGGAGACTAAAATCACTCTTTTAGTCAAAACTAATGTATGAAAAATCTGCACTGTCTAATATCTTGATAAATTCCAGTACTGGAAGAACATGTGCATCTGTAACATTCAACATATGATCCAGAGTCATATTAACAATCCTGTTAATGTTAGCTCAAAACTCAACAACAGAGCAGGAACCGGTAAGATGAGTTAAACACTGTAGCAACTAACTTAACATTAGCTAGTTCTTACTAAATATTTTCTCAGCTGTATATACTAGATGTATATAATTGCATAATTACTACTTTTTTAAAAAAGTATTTTTTAATATTTAAGAATATTAAAAAAGAATATTTCTTTTTAAAGAAATATTAAAAGCATGTACTTTTAATTACATTAAAAATATTAAAAGTATGCACCATTAATCTTCAGGCACAGAATTTTGAAGAAACTAATTTAAGCAAAAATGGCAAGAAAAATATACGTTTCTACTGTATATTATCTTACTTTTGCCATGAATAAAATTTGCAGTAATTAAATAAATTGCATTAAAGCAGCTATTACATGGTTTCCCTCTCTTATGATATGAGACATATGATACAGAAGGCATTAGATAGGATGATACAGATAGCACATAAAAAAAAAATCAAACCAATTCAAGTCTTGTTCGTAAATCCATGCATTTCCAATAGATTCTCCCCACATTTTTTCATAATTTATATTGGAATGTTGAAGGCTTTTAAACTGAGTTCCTTGAAATTTTCACAGGATGTTGAGCCAAGGTAACTCACACACATCTGCTGATAAGTGAAAGAATTCTTGTTTAGTCAGAGTTCTGGTGCATAAAATGGTTGTAATGCCAGAGTTGTTTGGGAATTGCTGGTTTCTTTATTTTTTGCCAAAAGTTTGAAACCTGTTCTAATTATGGTTTAATTGAGTTTTCAACCACATTGTTGTTTTTGTTGGAATTATTAACTGCCTCTAGTGCCATTTTTTGAAAGAAAGGTAGAATATAAATCCGTCTACTCCTGTCTCTACCTCTCAAAGCCTGGGGCCAGGTATCTGGATTGCTAGCCACCAGGTTCAGGCAGATACTCTAAACACAATGTCCATCTGTAATAAATCTAGCCTCATGAGAACCTAGCATGTGTCACTGAGTCTTGGCTGGACAAAAAGTGAGGAATCCCCTTCACTGCAGTCTGTCCTATCTGAGGCCAAACAAGCACAAATGCACAAGTGGTGTGGTTCCAAGTTTCACTGGAAGTCTTTTAAAGCAAGTGCCTGAGCAGCAGGGACAGAATGAGCACACACAAACACAAGTGGGGAAGAAGTTCCAAAAGACAAGCAAAATTACCTTATTAGAGGTAACGAAAATGTCCAATTCCAAAGCAGCGGGTGAAAGAGTAGTTAGAGTGAGGTCTGAAGTCAAAGCATCACAGAGGGTTCATCAACCGCTGAAAAATAAATAACTACATTGTTCTGCTACTTTGCAAGATATTTAAACCAACATATTTTCCTAACATTTTCAAATGTTTCTTTTTAACTATGGTACACATAGAACAAACTGGTACTGATTCTTATAAAATATGTCAAAATTCACTCCAGAAATTAAACTTTGGGCTTTTTTCCCCCCCAAAGGAGATTATTTTATTTTATTTTATTTTATTTATTTATTTTATTTTTTAAATTTTTTAAATTTTTTAAATTTTTAAATTTTTAATTTTTTTTTTATTTTAATACAAACAAAAACACATTCAGTGATATATCTCATGTGTATTATATTTTCTATAATGTTTTAGGTACGTCAGTTCTTTTAAGAGGATTTTGATCCTCAAACTGTTAATTTTTCACATCATCAAGCTCAACAGTATCTGTGTATCTGTGATGATTGTATACCTACCTACACCTGTGATTACTATAGCTTTGCTTTAGGGTGCATCTTATGACTAGAAACACTAAGCATAGTTTTCAGAGCTGTTAACGAGCTGTTAACAAGCTGTCATTTACAGCATTCATGTAAATTAGTGAAAGAGACTTTGAGGGATTGATGTATCTAAACTTAAAGTAAGGAATTTCAAAATGCTATGATTCAAATAATTCACTGCCCTTCCCAGTCTAGTCTCATTTGTACTTGTAAAGCATTTAGCCTGTTAGGTTATTTTTCTCTTTAAATTATATTTACAAATTGAATACATATTTAAAATATCAATTAGCCCAAGTCATGAAAAGTAGTAAATACAATCTTAAACAAACAAACAAACCAAAAAAAAAAAAAAAAGAAGAATGAATTGCTATTGAGCAAGTGCAGGGTTTAAATTAGTCTGTAGCTTTGGTTTAGTTTTTGATCATGTTTCTATGGCACTATTTGTTATTATTGTTGTTGTTCAGTCATTGTCGTGTCCGACTCTTCGTGACTCCATGAACCATATCGCACCAGGCCTTCCTGTCCTTCACTGCCTCCCTGAGTTTGCTCAGTTTCATGCTCATTGCTTCAGTGATGCTATCTAACCATCTCATCCTCTGCCGTCCTCTTCTCCTTTTGCCTTCAATCTTTCCCACCATCAGGGTCTTTTCCAAAGAGTCCTCTCTCCGCATTAGGTGACCAAAGTATCTGAGCTTGAGCTTCATTATCAATCCTTCCAATGAGCAATCAGGATTGATTTCCTTTAAGATTGACTGGTTTGACCTCCTAGCAGTCCAGGGGACTCTTAAGAGTCTTCTCCAGCACCACAGTTCAAAGGCATCAATTCTTCAGCGCTCAGCCTTCTTTATGGTCCAGCTCTCACAGCCATACATTACTACTGGAAAAACCATAGCTTTGACTATGTGGATTTTTGTCGGCAAGGTGATGTCTCTGCTTTTTAATATTCTATCTAGGTTTGCCATAGCTTTCCTCCCAAGGAGGAAGCACTGTTTGTACCCCCACTTTTTTAAAAAAATCCACATTTCGTTGCATTATGAAATTGATGCTCATTTTATAATGAGTAAGAAAGCTTTGTTTTATCTGTTTGGAATATTTACAATAAGCCTCATTTTTCAATTGAACTATTCTCATGGCAGCTTAGAAGAGATGCCCATGAGACTCTTTTATTTACTTTTATTATAGTTATAGTTTAGTTACCAAAGCAGAGATGAATGAAACAGATTCACAGAACTGGGTATGAAAAAATATCACCAGAAATAAAATTGGCATATATTGCAAAAGTAATGACGTTCCACCTAATGGTAGTCCCATTCAATTATATGCGAATAGTAGTGAATAAATGGGGATGCAGTGGCGCAGCGGCTTAATGACACTGAAAGTTGCCAGCCAGAAATGGTTGACACTTCAGCGATTCGAGCCCAGCTCCACATGGCAGAGTGAGCTCCTGTCTCCTCCCCAGCTTCTGCCGACCCAGCAGCTCGAAAGCATCTACGACTAGATAAATGGGTACTCTCACCCCGGTGGGAGGAAAAATGCTGGCGGCGCCTTGCATGGGAGACAGGACCAGTTGCCGGTAACGCGGAAGCCGCGTACACCCGAAAAAGGCACGAAGCAATGGAAACCCCACCTCCTGCGCTCGCCAGCTGGGCTTCGCTCTAGGAAGGAGGCAATGGCAAACCACTTCTGAAACACCTTGCCCTGGAAACTGCAGGGACTTGTCCAGGCAGTCACCACAGAATCGGTAACGATTGAGTGCAGATTAAAAAAAAACACACACTAGCGAATAAGTATTTATTTATTTGTTTGTTTATTTATTTAGATTTGTATAGTCACCCATCTTAAAACACAAGCTCGCAAGAATTACCCAGTAGCTATAAATTCATAAAACCTTAAAAAAACTAAAGCACCTCAATCATCCCCTTTGGATGCCCCACAACCAACTCCAGATATCTTCATTCTTTCTCAGTGCCTGGGTAAAAAGCCATGTCTTGATGGCTTTTCAAAAGGCTAAAATGGTGGGGTATCTAACAAGTATTGATGTGTTAGAGTTTTAAATAAATGAGTACAAATGTTCACTTTCAGGCTATTTTTATTATAATCCTACCGTGAATGAAAATATATACTTCTACTTTATGCATCAGCTGGTATTATAGCATATTATAGTATCTTCAGGAATATAAAGCACTAGGGTCCTGAATTCATGCTAGTGCAGAGAACGTCCCGTCCATTCTCGGGTGGAATGTGGGCACGTGTATGTTGATTAGAAGGTTAGGGATCCTGACTTGCGTAGAAGAGCATGAATATGCCTGAGAAAAACTGGGCTCTGGTTTAATGTGTGGCATATTGACCAAAATATTCCCAAAGTGGTCTGCCCTGTCTTTACCATTATCAGAGAATGCTGCATGTGGTATGGGTATAACTAATTTTGTTTATATCTTGTCTAACTATCTTGTCTAACTACCTTGTCTTTATCTACTTGATTGATCAAAAATGTGGGTCCATCAAGTGGTGACTGTGACATACGGAAGACTGCAACATGGAATGTAAGTGAAGTAAATGGTAAACATTATGAATTAACAGATGAAATAAGAGCAAGAAAAATAGGAATGTTGCACATGTATTAAATTAAATAGGGGAAGGATGTAATGGTTCATGTGGAATAGAGTTGATTAATATATATGTACACCTAGTTATGAACAGAAAGACTGGCATGTATGTCAATAAGTATGAATTGGTGTCATCTGGATGGCTGTGTGTACACATAAAAATAAAATTCATATATTGGTGAAAATTGC
The DNA here is from genome assembly GCF_059951505.1 of Python bivittatus. Taxonomy (NCBI): domain Eukaryota; kingdom Metazoa; phylum Chordata; class Lepidosauria; order Squamata; family Pythonidae; genus Python; species Python bivittatus. The sequence goes on from NW_028277035.1 coordinate 18,241,722, forward strand.
ATATTATACCTGAGTGAATGGTAATAAGGGAAGGAACAATGATGAGTTTAGGCAGGGAAATGTGCAACATTTTGAATAAATGTGTTCCAAAAGGGGGGGGGCAGGAACTGCTCTGTTAGGTCACATAAATGAGTGAGAACTGGGTAACAGAGTATAGAAAAAATTATTGTGGCATTCATAGACCCAAGATTTAGTAGGAATAAAGATTGTTTGAAGAATCTTTTCGGTAGAAAAAGATCTGCTTGTTTCAAATACATTGTTTAAACATAGATCTATTGAAATATACACTGGAAAAGGAATTAATAAAAAAGCATTACTGCTTTGGTGGCTTATAGTGAAAAACTGAAGGAATTAGTGAAGGACCTAAGGGTGATGAAAGGTTCTGAATGTGGAAAAAGAACATTATCTGTAATACCAATATGGATGTTAGGCGAAAATGACCATGGGGGGGAGGGGGGAAGAGTGAAGGAAACTAGAATGAAAATAGAACTGCAGGAAGAGAAACTATGTGTCCTGTATGAAAGATTTTAGAATATAGATTAATTTTCCAACTGAATGAATGGAAAATGAACATAAGGAAAGAGGATATGGAAGCTTCTTTGAAAAAAGTAAAAATAATGTTTACAGAATGCTACAGAATGCTACAGAATGTGGAGTTATGCTTTGGGGAAGGATAACTGTTGGAATGATGAAATGTAGGTGAGGAAATTAATGCAAAAATGTGGATGAGAGATAGATACTTATTATGTCTACAACCATAAAAAAATATAATTACAAAGAATATAACAAGAAACAGCTAAGATTAAGAGTTTGAGCCTTGTAAAGAATTTTTTTGGAAGTAGATGAAGAGGGTTATACAATTTGTATAGGATTTGTATGATAGTGATATTTAAATACTGGAAGGTTAGTGTCCAAGAAAATAAATTATGAACAGAAAATTGGAAGTGTTGAAAAATAGTTTGCTTATTACAAATTCCATTTCAAACATGCAATATAAGTGGCTGACAGCAAAACATACATCACAATAATTCAAAAATTATCAAATGATCTAATACTTACAACAATAATAATGACTACTATCAACATAAATTCAACAATATTGTCATAAAAACCATAACATTGTATAAGACTAAAGTAGGGAGATTCATACCAACTCGGGGGCATCTTTCATTCTAACCTCAGTCCCCCAATAAAATTTTTCAAAGCTTCCTGAATATTAGAAATGAGGCTGCTTTTCTTCCATCTGGTAGGAGATATTCCACTGGAGAGCAGTTGCTACAGAGAGTGGCCACTTGTAAATGCCCATCTCTAATCACATTACATGAGAGGTGGGGACTTTCAGCAAGGGTTCTCTGTAAGCATGCCTTAGGTGAGCAGATTCTATTTGGAGAAGGTGGTCTCAGAGATAGCAAAGCCCCAAATCACACAAGACTTCATTTGTTTTTATTCTTTTCCTCATTTTATGAGAAAGTTTATTGTAAATATGTTGATTTAAAGAAAAATAAATGAATGATAAATAAATAGAGTTTAATTATAAAAAGGTTTTCTGCAAATATGGGTTTGTAGGCAGGTTGCTGATTACAATAAGCAGTATAAGGTAGAAAACACCTTTGAGAATAAATGCAATGCTTAGCAAGTTTTCAATACTGAGCAGGGAAATGAGGATATATTATGTCTCCTTGGTTGTTTAACTTTCTATCTTTTCTACTCCCAGGCCTCTTTGTGGATCTATATTGAGGACTGTCAGCCCACCCAATCACTTGGAACATCAGAAACGATTCCTTTTATCTTTGGGTCTGTGAGAAAACCAGAACTTTAGAACTTCCCTCCTAGCTTCCATTCTCCCATTCATGGCCATACCACAACATTCAAACTTTTTTTTTTTAATCCGCACTCAATTGTGACCAATTCTGCAGCGACTGCCTGGATAAGTCCCTGCAGTTTTCAAGGCAAGGTGTTTTGGAAGTGGTTTTCATTGCCTTCTTCCTAGAGTGGAGCCCAGCTGGCGAGCGCAGGAGGCGAGGTTTCCGTTGCTTCGCACCTTTTTCAGGCGTGCGCGGTTTCTGCGCTACCGGCAACTGCTCCCGACTCCTTTTGCAAGGCGCCGCCAGCATTTTTCCTCCCACCAGAGTGAGAGTACCCATTTACCTACTCGTGGATGCTTTCGAGCTGCTGGGTTGACAGAAGCTGGGGAGGAGACAGGAGCTGCTGGGTTGACACAGTGGCGCAGTGGCTTAATGATGCTGAAAGTTGCCGGCCAGAAATGGTCAATACTTCAGCGGTTCAAGCCCAGCTTCGTGCAGCAGAGTGAGCTCCTGCTTCCTCCCCAGCTCCTGTCAACCCAACATTCAAGCTACACTCCTTTATATTCTTTGAGTAAGCTGGGTGCATGAGATTGAAGAACCAGACAAAATTCGCTTTTGCTATTTCTTTACTTAAGTTTGGCAGAAGATTTATAAAAGGTCAGATATTATTCCTTTGAAGCTTAGAAAATGGTTACAAAACTGAACATCTGCAGTTTAGTGATTGTTAAGTTTAAACATGTAAAGTACCTTTGATTAGTAGTTTAGAATTAAACATCCTGGTCTAAGGGAAAGGGAAAGGGGGCGGAAGCGAAGTGGAGGACTTCTTTCTTCTTTCATTTCTTAAGACCTTGGTATATTCAAGTATGTTTTCACCATCCATTGTAGGATCCTTTCACTGATCTTTCAGAGACAGAGTCAGATAAAAAAGGGATGCTGGAAGGTGGGAATCACCAGGCAGGTTTTCCCCAGAAGGCCATGATTTTCTTGTCTCTCTTTTTTAAACATTTCCCCTGTTTTAGTAGTAAGACCATTATGACACCCTGGGGCCATCTCTCTGTTACTTTACTCCCTTTTCTGTATGTGAGATAATCTAATTCTCTTTTACCAACTTCACCATTTGCATCAGCATTTTCTATCAACTTCTTTGTGATTAGCTACCAGCTATCTGTTTCAGTGCTTTGTATCAGCTGCAAAATCTGAAAGATAGATCAAGAGGAGGGGCCTTATGCTACTGAGGCATAATAATGGCTTGTGCTTTTTTACATGGCTCCTTTAGTAAAACATCACTTCTTGGAATTACATGGAAAGGTTTAGAGAATGTCATTGATATAAATTAGATGTAACTAGGTTCTATTTCTCTTCTTATCTCAGAACTTTATTTTATTTACTTTTGTGTGTGTGTGTGTGCTTTGATTCACTTTGCTTACCCCAAAAGAGAATAGTATGATCAGAAGATATATATGTTTTAGTTTTTTAAGGATTAAAGGAGGACAATAGAGCTGGTTTGGCTGACAAATTACATGGTTACCCTAGCAATGGGGCAACATGCAATAAATGCAAAACTCTTGGGGGAATTAGGATTCCCTGATCAAGACCTTGTTGACTGAAAGCTTCCTCTCAATAAATTAATATCAGATTTATATGAATGGATCTCCATCGACATAATATAATCTGGGAAAAAGGAAACTGAGATAGACTACTGCTTATTTTATGTCTTTTGTATATAGCACTAGCTTGGGGTTGCAAAATGCAGACAAGTGTCTGTATGGGTCTTATCAACATCAGTTTTATGGTCCAATAAATGTCTTTTCTTTTCTCTTTCTTTCTCTCTCTCTTTCTTTCTTTCTTTCTTTCTTTCTTTCTTTCTTTCTTTCTTTCTTCTTTCTTCTTCTTCTTTTTTTCCCTTTTGCTTTGGAAGGTGGTTAGAGAGGTTTAAGGGTGAAACTTGGGCCATAACACTTTCAAATAGTTAGGAAGATAAGCCCTTAAAAAATAATGAACCTCCCCTCTCCAAGTGGGACCAGGCCCTGACTACATTTGGAGGGCAACTCTACATAAAATCTGTTACAGTCCTTAAGCCTGTAAAATAATTCTATGTAATTGCACTTTTAATAGCAGCAGTTTATTTCTCCAGCTCACTGATCCACTCCTGTAGCAAATAAGCTTCACATTTAGATATTGTTGGCGTAACTACTGGTAGCATAGAGTGAGCTGGGAAAAATCTTTTCCAGTGATTCCCCATTGTGAAATTTGTCTCAGGTATGTCAACTACATAGAGTCAGAGGTAGATAACCTCTTGGATCAGTGGGCCATTTGAAAGTCTTAGAGCATGTTATGCATGTTATCATAATGGCAGCCAAGATAAACATGGCAAACCTTCTTCTGGTGCCCCCTTCTAAGGCTCCAACAGATTCTCAACCATTTCACCTTCTCTTTGTAATCATAGTCATTTCATTGTTCATTCCTAACTCTAGATCAGTTGTAAGCAAGTTCAAAGTAATAGTCTTAATGTATATCCTTCAGGGACCTTAGAGAGTTTGCACAGAACTGAAAGGTAATAATATTCAGTTCTGCATTCTGGAATATACTATAATAACTAGGTATTAGGCTGTTTAAGTAGATAACTGATGCACTGTCTTCATCATGAGCAAAAGCCCACCAGACATAGAAACAGCTTGTCCTTTTAGAAATCTTAGAATGAAAGATGAAAGGACAGATGTCTTTTGGTTATAATTTCACAGCTGGATCTCTGCAAAAAAAATGTGATTGTTGTGAAAGCACATTGTACAAGCAGGGTATGCTTGAATTTACATATTTTAAAAAGAAATATAGTCAACAACAACTGGAGGCAGCATCTGGCATTAATGTACATTTCTAGTTTTAACTCTTATATAATTTAGATTATCTGTTCTTTTTTTAATTCAGATGGTTTCAGATGGCTTAATTTTTCTTCCATTTTGTCTTTTGAAAGAAATGTCTAAAAATAAAAGACAACATGTAAATAGAAGACTTAAAAAACTGAAAGATGAAAGATGTACCCTTGCAGGGTATAATATTTAAGAATATATTTCAAGTACAAATTTTGATAATTTCTACAAAAATAGTTTTTGCAGTGAGTAGCATCACAAAGTATAGAACACTAATCACAAAAATAAATAAATTAGATCTTGCAATGTAGTTATAGCAAATAATTATTTTTAAAAAGCTACAATAATTTAAACTGTTTCTTGAATCCCAGTGTTTTGTTATGAAAGGGAGATACCAGTCATATATTCACATGAATCTGAACATCTATATTTCTCTTTGAAAGTGAAGTAATAAAGAGTGAATCACTTCTATTACTTAGTAGGTCAACTATAATATTGCTAGCAAGACTTCATTACATCAGGAACAAGAAACAGAGTTTCCTTCAGAAAGGAAATTTAAAAAAAAAAAAACTTTTCTCCATTTCTTTTAATGTGAAAGAAGCAGATAGGAAAAATGTTATACCTTGTAACAGACAATAGCCCAGAAGATGCTGTGAAAAAGTTTGAAATATTCAAAAGAAAGTAAATTTTTAAAATATTCCTAAAGCCATTTGAAAAGTTAATTGTGATTCTGTTTCATGACCAGAACAGAACAGAATTCTATTCAATGTATAAATAAAATTAGAATACTGTAAATTAAATACTATCTTTAAATTTACTTAGCTATAGCTATTGCTAAAATTTATATTTCCACATTATACGCAGAACTTTGTGACTTTTATTAACTGTGCCAACTTAACTTGTGTACATTGACTATGTTATTACTTTGCATATTGCTGAGTAAATCTTCTGTGCTAAATCCACTCATTAGCATTCATTCTACTTGTCTCCATCTCCTTGAAGAAACCCCACTAGTGGTTAAGGTACTCATTTCATTTTAATTCCTAGTGGAAAGACATATTCACATAAGTAAACACAGAACAGAATAGCTATAAATAATTATTTCTCAGATGACCAGTGTCAGCAAGACTCTCATATGCTTCACTGCTGGAGCTAAATTTTTAAATTTATTGAATAATTATTAATGATCCTTTTAGCAAGTAACAGCATTTGCTTCTTTCTGATTTTGTTAATTTTTAAATGGTGCTTAACCATCAAAAAATCTAATTTTCTCACAATTGTCTGTAGAAAGATTAAATTATTACTCTTATTTACTAGAGGACATACACACTAGTAATAAAAATAGTAATGATTTATAATACTGTTCCAGTTTCCCTTCCAGCTTAATAAAGCTGTTGTCTAGTATTTTACCAATGTATCTTATATAATTAAACATTTTCAAGCAAAATAAACTCCCCCCAGCCCCACAAAAGTGAGCTGAATGCTATAATTAGTATGTTCCAGATCGAACAAATACATATTCATCAGCTAAAATAGCACTTTATAGTTAAATCATAGTTTAGCTATATTTTATTGAACAAACTATAGTGTTCTTGTCAGATATAACAATTAGGCATAACTGGTGGATTGGCTTTTATGCTAATCCAAAGCAAACCAGAGAGAATAGAATAGAATAGAATAGAATAGAATAGAATAGAATAGAATAGAATAGAATAGAATAGAATAGAATAGAATAGAATAGAATAGAATAGAATAGAATAGAATAGAATAGAATAGAATAGAATAGAATAATAACTTTATTGTCATTCCACTATACACTATATACCAAGTGCATAATAAAATGAAATTCTGTCACAATTGGCTTATAATCATACACTAAAATACAATTGAGATACCTAAGTTACTATAAAATAGACATTCTATACATTTGATATTAAACATTCAGACGTCTAATAGCCTGGGGGACAAAGCTATTTCCCAATCTGGCTGTTCTACATTGGATACAGCAGAACCTCTTCCCAGAAGGTAACAAAGAAAACAGGACATGATGAAGATGGGAGGCGTCACTGATTATCTTTTGAGCTCTAGACAAATAGCGCACATAAGCTAGATCTTGGATGAGAGACAGAGGGATCCCAATTATCTTCTCTGCTGCCCTTACTACCCTCTGCCCAGACTTCCTATCTGAGGCACTACAGCCTCCATACCAGATGGAAATACAGTTAGTGAGTACACTCTCTATAGTACCTCTATAGAAGGTAAGGAGAATGGAGGATGAGAGATGTACTTTCCTCATCCAGTGCAAAAAATGCAAACGTTGCTATGCTCGTTTCACCAAAACTGCAGTGTTAAGGGACCAGGTCAGACTATTCGTTAACTGTACCGCTAGGAATCTAATGCTACTGACTCCACAACTATGTTATTAATAAAAAGTGGAGTGTGACTACACTGGTTCTTCCTGAAATCTGTGATAATCTCCTTAGTTTTTTCCACATTTCCACATTCCAAATTTAGCATTAAGTGTGAACTAGACTATTCTGTCCCTCCTCTGTATACAGGAGGTCATATGTACAGATACAGATACATAGGAATAGTCTTGTCATGCTATTGGGAACTCCTTTTGGCCTGTGGACTTTGAGTAGGTAGGAAAGTTTCTACCATAGCCCCTGCCACTTATGAGCTAGATCCATTGAGAGGTTTTCAGGGACATGATTAACTAGATCCAGTGGATAGTCAATGCCTCATTGTGGGAAGGAATTATGCCCGTAGCCTTGAAGGAGATTGTGCTTTACTCCCATGTAAGAGACCATCTTTGTATCCTGCCAAATATCAGCCAATCTCTGACCGGTTCATTTTGGGGAAAGTCGTTGAGAGCATGGTAGGGAGTCAGCTTCAGAGTGATTTTGAGGAAGTAGATTATTAGTGCTCATGCCTGAATATGGGACAGGAATGCCTTTGGTTCTGCTGATTGATGTTGGAACATCTTGGTTCTTCTGTACCCCTCCTGGTCCTATTATATGTCTTGGTAGCCTTCAGTACTATCTATTATGATATCTTTCTGGACTACCTGCAAGGGCTGGTGATTGGAAGCAATGTTTTACAACAGTGCCACCTTTCTTTTAAGAATAGAAATTAGTATGTAATGTAACAGCCTGCTTATTCAGGGGGGGATGCATTAACATGAGCATATTTTATCAATACTTTGGGCCCTGAATTGGTTTCCAATAAGTTTCTGAGTGCAATTGAAAGTGCTGGTTTTAACCTATAAAGCCTATATAGCTTTACACCTAAATATTTGATTGCCTTTTCTGATAGGAATTGATCTATCCAATACATGTTTTCCCGGGAAAAGCTGCTTTTGAGATAAAGAGGCTAAGTTACAAAGACTCTGTTTTTCAGTGATATAAGCTATATTAGCCCCTACTCTTGTGGTTTTCCATAAATGAATAAAAGTGGAGCTTTTCCACATAGTGGAAACGATTTGTGATCATGCCATCATTATTATTATTATTGCTTCATATTATTATTTCATTACTAATTTCTAGTACTTATTACTGACTTCCTAGTTTTAATGTTACATTTTTATTTTTATTTTATTGTTATTGATTGCTGGGTCTCCTTGGAAATTACAGTTGTACAATAAATAAATAGATACATAAATACACAAGCAAGCAAGCTGTGGAATAGATGTGCACTGATGGATTTTACAGTCATGCTTATGCATTTGTATATATACACAAAAACATGCAAACATATTTTCAGATCAAAAGGAGGAGTATATTCACAGGAACATTTAGAAATGTTCAGGTCTATTTAATAATCTTTAATTCATTTTACAAACATTATCAAACAAAATGCATTGTGGATTAGTGTGATGTGTACATCCAGCAATCATGATTTGTAAACCATGCTGGATATAAACTAGACCAATATGAATTGTTCAGTAAATCATAATTAAAGCAAGCCATTACTGACTACAGTTATAAACATGACCAGGGGCTGGATTCATACCACATTAACCCCTAATGTCATTCTGTAGATTTAGTTCAGCATGCTGTTTGAATCCAGTCATTATCAATTAGAAACCATGAATTATGGCTTAGTGCTTTGTGAGAACCCAGCTTTTGTGGTGTACTGTGTAAACCACATGTCTGAAGTCATATTGCTCACAGAACCACAGTTGCAGACACACATGCAAAACTGCTTAACCTTTTGGATTGAAAGATAGCTCAAGACTGCCGGTTTTCATTTTTTATAAAACAGCAGGAAAATGCTTGTTGTGTATTCCTTAATTTTTCTTAGACTTCAGTGCCATCACTGGAATTGTATACTAGGAATGCTAAATTTAGGGAGACAAAATAAAACATTTAAAACTTAACAAAAAGACATTTCAAAATTATGCTGCAAAGACATAACTGTCTGCCATTGGTATCAAGAGATGCTGGTGGAATCCATATGATCATATTGTACAACGCACACATTAGTGCTGGTCCATTGTTGGAAGTAGGGAATCACATTCACTCAGCAACAGTATCTTATAAGAACCAGCAATTTTCCAGAAACCAAAGCACTACCTGAAGAAAAGCTGCTTTGATTCTCTCACAATTGACCCATCATCTGTATCCTTCATAGCTACTTTGTTATAACAGTAGGAAACAACTCTCATTTGGAAAGACCTTTCTCTCTTACTCAGACCTATCTTTATCTCAGGCAGGTCTGCCTCCCAACAGTTCCATCTTGATATAAATTGTCTTTTGTGTCTTGCAGTCTTGATGGTGTCCATCCAGTCAACAGTTAAATGAGACAGAATAATAAGCCGTATTTGATTTGAAAAGCTTAATCTATCCATTGAGAACATGGTTACAGTACAAGTGTTCCTAGGACTGAACTTCAACAGTTCAACATTTACAAAATAAAAGCCTTGTTTACTGAAGATCTCACTGGTAACAAGTTTCTGATATCATTTGTCATCTTACTCTCTGAGACATGGAATCAGACAATATTGCTGCCAGCCAATAATTAATTTTGTATATACATATTTATCATCAAGATGATATCTGTTGTGGTTGGTAATGGCCATGATGTGGAAATGTGTTCTATGGTTATCAGTTTTGTATATAGCTATTTTATTTTATTGTGTCAAAATAGTCAACAAAAGATAAATTCAAAATATATAAGAGCATAAATTGATCAACACAACCTCAAAATTGGTAAGCATGGCAATAAAAAAGGAAGGGAAAAAAATGGGAGAGAGGAAGGCTGGAAATTGTTATAAATAGAACACCTCCAAAAACGTTGACCATACTGCTTGAAAATTTGTCATCAACCATTTTGTATTTAACATAAAGAGTATGACCAACATCCAGAGCAAAATATGCAGATTAGTTGAAAATGACAGCAGTGTCTGAGTAATTATTACTGCATAAAGTATGGAGAAATATGAATGACTAGATGAAAAAAAAGTCATTTCTAATTTTTGTGTATCAGCTGGTAACATCTGTTTCAGAGACATCAGCTCCCATTAGCAGAAGTAATTGAAATGAATTGCTGCTTATAAGGAGCACAATGACCCTGCAACTTGCTGGGCTAGGTGGTGATAATGCATATTGCATGCACAAATACTATAAATAAGATGAGTGGGAAATATACAAACTATATTCCATCAGAATTTTGTGCAAAACAGTTCATGGAAAGTTTCCAATAATATTTAATTAAACTGTAGGCATTTAGAGCACCCTCCTCCTCCTCCTCCTCCTCCTCCTCCTCCTCCTCCTCCTCCCTCTTCTTCTTCTTCTTCTTCTTCTTCTTCTTCTTCTTCTTCTTCTTCTTCTTCTTCTTCTTCTTCTTCTTCTTCTTCTTCTTCTTCTTCTTCTTCTTCTTCTTCTTCTTCCATGTTTGTTTTTTGTCTTTTGTTATACTAGGATACTAGGAACTATGTATAGTAATACATATAAGCTTTGTTCAAGTATTTCTAGTAGAAATTTGATTTGAGATATATAACTCTTACTGTTAGCTTTCTTAGACTTCAAGGGAAGCAATGTGTGGCCATGTAAAAATTACAGCTACAAAATTATATTAGCAAATAAAGCGATTTCACAGCTTTGTGCAGCCAAAGTGCAAGTCCCCATATAAATACAAACGAAAAAGGCTTGTGTTAATTTCACTTCATAAACTGAGGTGCTTAACATTTCCCCTATGAATTCCCAAAGCTATGAGTCTGATTAGAAACTGAATTACACAGCCAAGCATGTGTGTTTCACAAAAGAGTTCAAATTATTCAAAGCAAAAAAAGAGGATACCTTGTGTGTGTGTGTGTGTGCGTGTGCGTGCGTCTGTCTGTCTGTCTGTCTCCAAACTGTGGGGATTGGGGAGCCAAAATTTGCTGTTATTCTTTTTAAAATTTAGGAAATAATTTTTATATGCTTGCATTCAGTTTCATGGTCAAGTTAAGTAGTTATTGTTATAACAGTGGCAGCCATCTGTGCTGTTATATTTTAATATATGTTCCAAAAAAGGAGAAAAAATATTGTTTGTGTCATCTTCATGATAAATGTAATTGTTTGCTTGGGCTCCTAGGCCTCTCTTTAGAGATTAAAAAAAAAACAAAAAAACTATATGCTGCACTGCAGAAATCCAAACTTTCTCAGACTGTAGTGGAATAAACATACTCTTCTTAATTTTAAGGCTACCGCAATCTGTTACATGAATCGAGAATTGTTTTTATTGCCGTAATACATTTTCCATTCTGACATCACATGAGCCAAGCCATGTATGAAGCATATAATTGGATACATACTTGTCAATTATCTATCCTCTACAGCCTTCTGTCTTTTACAATAGCCAACCAGAAGCCTCTAAAAAGGGCAAAAGGTGGGCACAATGAAAATACCCTCTCCTATTGTTCCAGCAAAGGTATCTAGCTATACATAGCCTCTGAATTTGGAGGAACCATTACAACTAGTAACTATTACGGGGATAATTCTCCATAGATTAAAATACCTATTCCTTTAGTAAAATGTTAATTCACCTATATTTTAGACACATATACACATACAATATTGACTAGTTCTTTAAAAATCAGTTCTTTAGTGAAAATCTTCTCCATGTTTGCCAGTGCTTATAATATTATATTTTTTAGCTCCCAAAATATACAATCTTAGCTTCCTTAATTCCTGTACTGTTGGCTGGGGAAAAAAATGTTTATACATTGTTTTGCTATTTATTATCTTGATTATCTGTCTTTTCCCACAAACATTTCTTTTCAAAAAGTTTCAGCACCAAGAATGAAAAAGGAAAAGAAGTACATGGTAAGTGCATGCCTTGAAAATATATGGCAACTTTAAATACATCTACTTTTAAACAATGCATGGTTTCAATTACAGCTTTGACATGATGAGACAAGCTAGGTGCCAGAAATGAACAATTGAAACAACCCCAACAGCTTCCTTTTTGTTTTTCAGTTATTCAAATCTCTATTATGTTCACAATTCTCAGATATCTCTCTCCATCTCTCTCTCTTTCTCTCTCTCTCTCTCTCTGTATTTCAGTGCATAAAGATCTAGTGTCAAAAGATTTCCAGTAAACAATCTACTTATAATATTTGTATACTTTTTTATTCTTGCTAAATTAATCATGCTTTTTAAACATCATTATCTTTCTAAAAACTATTTAAGCTTAGGAATTACTGAAAAATAAGAAAGACTGACAAATTACACATTTCTGGCTATTAACAACCAATTAAATTGTACATCCCATAAAAATAGGATTTAACATGGTATATTCAGTGTTTAATGAAAACATAAAATATGTGTCTGGTAGAAAATATGTCCTGCATACAGCTTTGCCCCAAAATAAGAACGTATGAATTTTAGTGCTACTGTATTTTATGGTGGGTTACTAGCAATTTGTCCTCTTATAATTAATATTGTTGGTATTTCCATGTATTTATTATTAATATAGTGTTAATTTATTCAAAAGTATGTTGGGCTAAAAATATGGAATTTACTTTTAACAGAATAATACAATTATTTGTTTTATCTCTCTGAAATCCTATTTTATGTTATACTTTTTGCTTCTCTCATGTTAGTTGTGGAAGAAGTTACATACATAAATATTTCCCCATTTTCTTTAGAACAGGAATCAGCTACTACTTGAACTGGGAACCTGGGAATCTCATTGTTTCTGTGAAGGTGTCCCTTCTGATGAGCTACTAGAAGCTGCAGAATGGTTAATATTAAGTACTTTCACTCCACTTTCATTTCCTATCTTGTTCTACTGATTTTGCCTCCTATCTCCTTCCTTCTCACTCTCCCAGCTTCTTTGTAATAACAGATGAAAACCACTTAGATATCAGTTTCAGTCTTCTTCAGACTGTTTCTTTGGCTTAAGCAGTGATGCATAAACTGCAAACAATTTTATCTTTCATAAATTCTTAATCAATTTTCTCATTTTTAAATTTAAATTAGCTGGGGAAAAAAACTGATCTCAGCCTTCCTATAATATGAACAAAATTAAACGTGGCACTTCTACATTGTTTGTTAAAAAAGACAACCATTTGTTTCTAGAAGAAAATTTGAAATAATGATGAAATGCATTCAGCACTATCCTAGACTACTGAATTTTTTTTAAAAAAAGCCCTAACTAAAAACTTTTATTCTGTGTTAAAGAGAATAGTAAATCACATGCCAGTAAAGAATTAAGAAGCATCTCAGTACATGAAAACATCCTTTCTTATGTGACCGGACAAATTAATATAACAAAGCTATAAAACTCTTTTTAAATATGGCCTAAATATAATAAACAGGAACTAGCACAGCTAAATTACAGTTCCTAAAACCATTATGAAGCTCACAGTTTAAGACTTTGAACTGTCTTTTTTTCTTAATCAAATTGCATTAAGTTTGCTAGATAATGCTCTTGTACTTTGCTTATTTCCACAGGAAAATGTCTTCACATTTACATTATACATCATCATATTTCTCTTCTGCTTAGAGCAAATAACTTTATTTCTGATCTGAACATTCAGAAATACAAACAATACATGAAACATTACCTTTCTCATTTCATAATTCATACCGGCAATTTCAGAGTGCTTCTGTGCCCCCTCAACCCTTTTTAACATTATGCTAGTTACTGCAGTGCATAATATGATACACAGAAAAAACAACAAAAATGAAACTAGGTTTCTAGCCAAATATGAAACATACTAATTTAATTACATACATTGTCTTTGAAGTAAATCCTACTGAGCAGTGTAAGACTTCTCTCGGAATAAAAAACATAGGCTTGGACTGTTAATACCATAGTGTTTTTGTTTTGTTTTGTTTTTGTTTTTACATTAATATAAGAGATTTTGTCCTCACCTACTGGTATATTTAATGTTTCTTGTTGATGTCACTCATTTTCTGTCTCTCCATGTGTCTGTCTTCAAGCCAGTTATGATTCCTGGTATCCATATGGACTTTTCCATATGGACAAGTCCACACAGCTTTCTTGGAAACATTTTCATCAATTGCCATTGCTTTCTTCCTAGGGCTGAGAGACAATGACTGGCCAAAAATCACCTAGTTGGCCTTTTGTGCCAAGCCACCAATATAACTCATGGTCTAGCTTCTAATCCAGAGCCCAAACTGATTCTCTGTTATGAACTCTACATTACATAAATATGAGTGAAATTTCCAAATGGAATCATACTCAATCCACAGCTGTTAGGGGAGGGAATAAAAAGAAAACTGTCAAGAATGCAAAACAGTTATTTCATTCCACAGCCTCAATATTTCCTGAGATAGCCGAAGGACTATAATATAGTTTTTTTTCTAAATGGGGGGGGGGGGGACTTTCTTGCTATTGCCAAATGAGCAAAGTAGTTAAGAGCAACACCTAGAAGATTTTTAAAACTATTCTGTCTCTCTCTCTCTGTATATATACATACATACATACACACACACTCACACACACTCACACATGTGATTGACCAAAATCATGAAAGGCAGTGGAGGAATGGTAAGAGATGAAAGTGGTTTGCTTAGGTGTAAAGACTGTATCTGTGCCAAAGACTGGAAAAATACCATTATTTTTCACCTACACAAAATCTACAAGGAAATTTCTTTGTTAAATGTCCCTGGAAATGTTTAATAGAATTCTGATGAAAAGAATACAAGAGCATGAGCAAAAGGATACAAAACCACAAGCAAAATCTGGGAAGAGCAATGTGGTTTTATGATGGACATAGCATATGTGAAGCAGATTTTTGCTGTTCATTAGGTATGAATAGAGAAAGGTATGAATGTGAGAAATAAAGTTTATTTTACTTTTGTTGATTCAGAGAATGTATATGGAAAAGTAAATAAACTTGAATTATGTAATGACATGTGAAAGATAGCACTTTTGTTAATGCAGTGAGGGTGGTGTATAATGAAAATTAAACATGCTTGGAAATGAGTAGGAATTTTAACATTGAGGAGGAAATAAGAGAAAGATATGCAATGTCCCTTTGTTGTTTAAATTATTTATTATTAAGGGGTATACTTTAAGTGATATTTGTATGCAACAAATATTTTTGGTGATATTAGAGGTATGTTGATTGGTGACATGCATATATGCCTTTCTATGCAGAAGGTGTCATGCTGTTGGCTGAGAACCCCAGTGAATAGGTGAATTGTTATAAGACAACAAAGATTATGAGTCTGGAAATCAATGCATCAAAGAAGATATCTATTTGACCTTATAAGGTGTGAAGAATTATTGAATTTGTTTATACTTGTTATGGTGAAGTTGGAAGTCCCTTTTTTATATATTTCTTTTCCCTTTCTTTATTATATTATTTATTTTCTTTTTCTTCTTTCTTTTTCTTTTTTTCTGCACTTTTTCTTCTCTCTTTTCATTCTGTTCTCTTTCTCTAAGTTTAATTTGTATTAGTTTCTATTACTGTAATTAAAATTCTTAATAAGATTATATTTGAAAAAAAGAAGAAATGTTAATATAAATTGAGTGGAAAGGGACTAGAGAACTTAAGTAGTATTTGTCTAAACAAGAAGAGATAAGGTCAAGAATGAATGGGTGCTGAATGAATGAGTTTGAATACAACAGTGAATAGCCAGTACAAAAGTCCATTGAGATGGTTTGATCATACAGAGAGAATGAATAAGGATCAAATGACAAAACAGATATATAAAGGACAAGTGGATGAGTTGAGGAAGGGAAAGACTGAGAAAGTTGTGGTTGATGAGACGCTCAAAAAAGAGGGAGGCAAAAAGTCTAAAGAATGTATGAACTGGTTATGAACATTGTAGGAGCAAGAAGTATTGAGGGATATAGTATTAGTGTAAATTAGCATTGGTTCAAACTAGACCTTTTTCCTATCTTATGCCTATTTCTTACATATGTACATCCAGAAATTATCACAGATAGGTCATCTTTGTGGTGGTCCCAACACTATGGAATACTGTTTCCCCAGAAGTTCATGAAACATCTATTACATATTTTAAGTGATAACTAAATAGATACCTTTTCTCCCAGCTTCTTTGTATGAATATTTTATGAGTTATTCTTTTTTATTTTGTTTTCCTTTCCTAGCCAATGTTTTAATGATCTTGGCCCCAGATCATTTAGAGTCATAAAGGTTAATTCTAACACTACTTGACTTAGAAATATAGTAACATACATGGTTTATATCAGTTTAGGTGAAAAATATAGTTTCATGACCTGGGAAATGTAATAAAAGCATAAATGGACTTTAAACTCAGTTCCTCTAAGTTGCTCTTACAGACAAAATTCCTGAAGGGAATAATAAAAGTTAGTGAGATGTTCCTTGTAATTTGGTCAAACGTTGACGAGGATTTTACAAGTCCAAAAAAGCACAACTATTACTGTAAATTAAATGTATCTAATTAATTGTCGGTTTTATAATCGTTTAGTGGTCTCTCCATATAATGTCTTATGCAGAGTTCTTTAGAATAAGTTCTGGAATTATGGAAATTCTGAAAACTCTGAACAGCAAACCTCCCCCAAAAAACAGCAATTACAATGGAGTACAGTGAGGCACTTTTTACTGCAGGCATTATACAGAGACTGTTACTGTGATTGAATCTTATGCTGAGATATATATTTACAGACATATCCCTGTTTGCCTGGGGCAGGAAAACAACATATATCTAGGCTATAATATTATATTTAATGAATAACATGTGTAGACAATAATAATACATTTGGGTTGTAACTTTCTTTAGTTTCTTCTATGCTGGTCTATGACTGCAATAAAATGGATTTGATTTGACTTGATTTGATTTCCCTTAACAAATCAATTCAAAGGTCTAAAATGTAGCATTCCCAACACGAACTCTTTAAATTACATCACCATTCCCTCACCAACTGCATTGAAGTGTCAACTTTCCAGTGGTGGTGTATCTTCAGCTCAAAGTTTGATAGGAGAAAAGCTTATGTGGATACAGACAATGTGGCATTTTTCTTGCCGATATTTGTTCAGAACATGCAAATATATGCAAATTCCTATATGTGATTACCTTTCCAGATTCAGAATGCCAGAACAATGCTTTTCAATTTGCCAGTCTTCCGTATCTATTACTCATGGCTGAAAGTTTCCAAACCTGGAATGCTTTGACCACTACCAGATTGCTCTGTCAAATTACTAAGAGTAATTGGTTGGCTAAAATAGGCAGATTGTATTTTATAAATTGCATTTTCTAATCCAAGAAAAATGTGGGAAAAATAAGAGAAAATGTTTTAATAGAACAAAAAGAGGGAAGTATAAGTAAGAAAAAAACAAGTATGTGAACATTTTTCATTATGCTCTATTTGATGTAGAATTTGTGGGGATAAGGTATGCTTATCTTAGCCTATTTCATTTCAATTTGGACTTTGAATATTCAATTTGCAAACAGTTTTGATTAACAGTACAAAGACCTGCTACATTCCTACAGCACATTTCAAGGACATATAGGATTGAAAAAAATTCAACTGTATCTCCAACTACACAAAGGAGATAATTTGAAAACAACATTAAAGAGCTGATACGAGATCTCAAAAGAATGAATGCTTCTTTGTTGAATAATTTGACTTTATCTTTCCATGTGCCATAGGTTCAAGTTCAGTTATGACGACAAGATAATCCAGTGTTGTTTAAAAAAAAAAAAACTGAGTCCTAACTAATTCATCATAAAAACTGTGCTACTAGGATGAAAAAAAAAATGTCTTTGGTATAAAAATTTTAAACAAACTGTCATATACAAGTCTAATCTTGCTGCTGATGCAGAATCATTCATCACTTGGTAAAAATCTGAACCACAGATCTTTTGTTATAGATGTAAAATATATTTGTTTACTTACTATGCATTTAAAATAAAGCATATGGAAAGTTTACAAATGTCTATTTAGAAAAAAAGTTTTCTTTCTCTCTATATATCTATCTCATGTAATATGTTACTTTTGGTTTTAGACATAAGGGACATATTCAACAAAGATATAGGTAAACTCTCTAAAAATCATGCTCTCCTCCCCATTTCACCTTGTTTAAATGATGGATACAAATGCTTCATTTTCATCCCTTAATTTGAATGACTAATTATTGTTTATATTTTTAGCATGATCTTGATTTATAATTTAATCCTTCCTATTTTAATAATAAATCATAATTCTGCATTATTCATTTCTAAATACATGCAGTTGAAAGTTTAAACCCAGTACCTTTTCATTACAGGAAAAGGGATGTGAACTGTGTTTCTTCACCTTGACCAAGAAAACAACATTGAAGGAAAGACATCACTATAGTGATATTAGCTAGTGTGTAAGGTCACCTAAAACTAATATGTGGTTGGTTGATTTATAATACATTTAATGTGACTACATAAAAACCAACATAACATTTTTTTTTTTAAGTTTTAAATGAAGGACAGGTTCTTTCAACAGCTGGGCCCTACACATGCTGTGGTAGATAATGGCTGCAATAAAGATTGATTTGAACATGACAAATCCTAGATAGCACTTGATGCTCAAATCTTCTTCATGTTCTTGCCCCTTCTACAATCATACCCATCCCTGACAAAAGCAGGTCTCAGATAACAAGAAAGAAAGAAAGAAAGAAAGAAAGAAAGAAAGAAAGAAAGAAAGAAAGAAAGAAAGAAAGAAAGAAAGAAAGAAAGAAAGAGGAACAGTTGAACAGGCCTCTTCTCTTCTCTTCTCTTCTCTTCTCTTCTCTTCTCTTCTCTTCTCTTCTCTTCTCTTCTCTTCTCTTCTCTTCTCTTCTCTTCTCTTCTCTTCTCCTCTCCTCTCCTCTCCTCTCCTCTCCTCTCCTCTCCTCTCCTCTTCACAAGGTTAGGCAAAATCACCCTCATGAACAGAATGGAGGAAAATAAAGGTCCAGATAATGATTTTGTCTACAGTTTCAAAAGAGTTGATTGTGCCAAGACCTAATAGTAGCAGAATAGAGAAAATGGTGAGGGCTTCAAGTATATTATCTGTGCCCTAGGGTTAGTGGGGCTCTTTTTAAAGCCTATTTGAAATCCTATTCCATAACAGCAGTAGCAGGAAAGAAATTTTACTTGTCTGCCATCAAGATGTTAGAGGAGTTGGGTAAGAATATTTCAAAGTTCAGTGAGACCAATTTTCATTGAACTTGGAAAAGCTGACTAGATTTGCCTCAACTTGGAATTCAAAGCTGGGGACAAGTCACAGGGACTAATCTAGGCAATTGCTTACCCTGTTGATATAAATTCTGTTCAGCTTGTAGATCTTAAGGACATGGATAAGATATGTAGAGGCATGATCATTTGCTTGACCTTTGCTTTTCTGTCTGATTAATGTCAGTAATGATAATGCCTTAGAAATAGGGAGGGTTCTTTTAGTTACATTTATATATTTGAATTTTTGTTCTTATTATATTGTAAACCAAATTGAGTTCTGTGAAGCTGATAGTATGCAAATTCTATATGAAAAAGTAAAATAAAATGATCAGGTTGAGAGGGATTCAAAGCCTCTATGATATTGGGTTGTATGTCCAGTTGCTTAAAGGATACAGTTATAAGAACTGTATTGAAAAAGCCCTAATTTGATCTGGAAGGTCTCTGTAAATAGGCTGATCTCAAATGTTCCATGCTTTGGTAAAATGATTGAGAAAGTGGTGGTGTTACAGCTTTAGATGCATTTGATTATCTGGACTCATTTCAATAAGGGTTTAGTCTGCAATATGATATGAGGGCTGCTTTGGGTCTCCTTGGTGGATGACCTGTGCCAAAAACCTATACCAGAACTGGATGGGAATGAGACCTACTAGTCATCCTAGGCTTCTCAGCAGTTTCCAATATCATCAAACATAGTACTCTTTTAAGCCATTATGCAGGCAGTGATGGGCATGCCTCAGTATGCATATATAACACCCCTGCTTTGCAAACTGCATTGGTTGCCAGTTTGCTTCCAGGTGTGGTTGACAGAACTGGTCATTACACAGAAAGATCTACATGGCACTGGGCCTTGTTACTTGAGACACCACCTATCTTCATAGTATCTGCCCAGCCAACTTGAACAAGCAGAGTTCCTTTGATTAAACAATGCTATCTATCAGGTCCCTGGAAGCACACGTTCTCTATTGTGGCACCTGCTCTCTGGAATGAGTTGGCCATGCCTATCTTTAGGAAGCCAAATGCATTATTACTGATAAATGTATCTAGCTAAACCTTAAAATTCTTTACAGGCATAAAACTCTATAATCAGCATTAAAATATTTAACACGATTAAGGCAATTAAAACTTTATATCAGATGTCTGTATTACTTGTGGATAGAACTAGTTAAAACATCAAGGCAGCTAACAAAAGTTTTTAAAGCTTGGAATAGAATCCTCTTGTTTTTAATATTTCTGTTTAATTTACTACAGTTGGTTTTGTTCTTGACACTTCTATTTCACAGCAAGCTACAATTAATTGACTTGTTCTAAGACTTCATTATTAACTAAAAATCAGCCCAGGATTAAGATTGTGTTGCTGTTAAAATTGAGCAGATTCCAGGATTATCAAAATCTTGATGTAACCCAGTATTCACCACTCATATATTTTACAGGCAAGATATAATTTGCGTTTCAGCCATTGAATGTCAGTAAGAGAGAATGGGGCAAATTGTTTTCAATATAGTTGCATGCTTCCAAAGTTCTTAAGAATTCATTAGCTTGCTCATTATTTAGAAAGATGGATGAACAACATCTGTGCAGAAATCCAAAGCTTTTTCTCAATGCTTATCCTCATATATGTTTGGTTACTTCAAAAACTGTGTAATAGTTGTTTTTTAACATCAAGAAAGAGTCATTTGTTAAGTTTGGTTGCTAGTTAAATAATTATCTCAAACTATATGCCTATAATATTTGTCTTCCCTCTCCTCAGTATTCTTCATACATATATAGTGTGTGTGTTTTTTAACTTCAAATTTACTGACTGCCAGTGAGTGCATTTTGAAAACTACTTCCCAGCCATAAGTTTTAGAGTCTTGAGGTGTCAACCTTTATTTATTTGCTTTCCCTCACTTTTATAAACACTATCTTTTACCCTCTATGACAGTTATTTTCATCTCTTCACATTTATCCTTGGTGAAAATTATATTGCAGGTCTGGAACTGACACCTGGGCAGGTTGGGTTATCTCTGGGAATTTGGGGAGCCTGATATGCCAACTGCCAATACCACAACTTTTAATCAAAAGTTGGGCACTTTGATACTTCTATTACAGAGAAAAATAAAAACAAGTTATGGTCATTTGTGGCTTTCCCATTATAGCCAGTGAAAGACATGTGGTTTTAAGCTTCTGAAAACTGGGTTGATAGGGAGAAGACTACTATTATGCTTCCATCTTGTACTGACTGATATTTGAATCTGCACCTTGAGCATTCTGTTGGCTAACAGTTATTTGGTCTAATACAGCAGTTCTCTCTCTCTCTTTCTCTCTCTCTCTCTCTCTCTCTCTCTCTCTCTCTCTCTCGTGCATAAACTTGTTTTCTTTCTGAATAGAACTTTTCATCTGCATCAGAATCAACATACTGAAAACTCTGAAGTTGTATGCTTTATTCAGTGCAACTCTATTATAACATTTTATCATGACCCACTCTGTTTTCTAGTTCTACCCCTTACAAGCTCTCTTCAGTCTAAGGGTCCTTCTCTAAAATCTAGCCTTTTTATTCTTAGCCATTTTTTTTTTAATTTACTGGGCACAGCCTTGAATTTTCAGTGTTCTGCATTGATAGGCCATCAAATTATTCCATTATTCCTATTGAAGCATCTTTGTGTTTAGACTATTTTGGAAGGACTGCTATGATAAAAGTATAAATGGAGAGGGGTGAGTTAAGCAGGAAAATAAATGAAGACAGAAAGTGCATCTCTACTATCACAATAAAATAATTGATTATTTTATATTTTCATTTCACTCTCTTAAAAAAAAAAGTGTTATCTAACTGCATTAATAAGGGGAAAAAAAACTTAGTTACGAGAAAAGATTCCATATCAAAAGAGTTCCTGAAATATAGACAATATGTTTATATATTTTATTGAGGACTAAACAAGATGAAACTGAGTATGTGTTTGCACAGGCTGGGTGATCATTTGAAAGCGAATTCATATCCCCCATAGTTTTAAATGTTAACTGACAAAATGTCTACAGTTTTCAAAGAGAAAGGCATCTTAAAAATAGCATTCTGATAGATAAGTATTTTCTTGGGGAAAAAATGTAATAAAGCCCCACATAGATATGTAATGCCTGAAATTTGCAAATGGAAGTAACAGGCAGTGTTACTGTTGATTTTATATTCATACTGTTGGTTTTTAAATAATAATAATAAAAAATCTTAGAAACCTCCTTAATAATTGTAACTTTAATGTTAGCCTTTAAAATCTTAACCTTTGGGGGAAAAAACCCAACCCAAAACCAAGCCATGAATGCCTTTAAAACTACAGTTTAAGTATAACCATTCTAGATTGGTTATACAGTACATGGAATGCCCAGTCAAATCTGTGCTCATATCTCAAAAACCTTTCTAGTGGCTTCCTGCTTAAGGAAAAAAAAATGAATCTAATTAAAAGTATTTTTGGACCTAAAACAGTAAGTTTCATGTGTACATTCGTTATTGGTTTGGAAGTCAGGCATGCACACAGGTGCCAGAGACATTATTTCTAAAGCACTAGAACTGGAAACAAATTATTTAATTCCTACCTCTAGACTTTGATACAGGGACGCAGTGGCACAGCGGCTTAATGACACTGAAAGTTGCCAGCCAGAAATGGTCGACACTTCAGCGGTTCGAGCCCAGCTCTGTGTGGCAGAGTGAGCTCCTGTCTCCTCCCCAGCTTCTGTCAACCCAGCAGCTCGAAAGCATCCACGAGTAGATAAATGGGTACTTTCACCCTGGTGGGAGGAAAAACGCTGGTGGCGCCTTGCACGGGAGACGGGACCAGTTGCCAGTAATGCGGAAGCCACGGACGCCCAAAAAAGGTGTGAAGCAACGGAAACCCCGCCTCCTGTGCTCGCCAGCTGGGCTTCACTCTAGGAAGGAGGCAATGGCAAACCACTTCTGAAACACCTTGCCTTGAAAACTGCAGGGACTCGTCCAGGCAGTCACCACAGAATTGGTCACGATTGAGTGTGTATTAAAAAAAAAAAAAAAGATTGTGATACACTGCAATAATAATCAAAGTTACCACTCCTGTTGTACATACTCTGTCAAAAAGATAAGAACAAAGAAACTCATCAGAAATGATCAACTGACCACACACAGGGCACCGAGGAACTGGCAGATGCTGCTTTTGCATACTTAATACGCCTTGACTGGCACCAACGTGCATAGCAACAACTGAAAATGAAGCTATAAATCTGCTATTGTTATGCTATATACCAATTTTTCCCTCTTTTCATTTATGAAATGTTCAAACCTCCTTCTAAATGGAGATATAGTGTAGATAATAAAGTTGTTCTTTTAGATTTTTGACATATCCTATAGAGTGTTAAACTTCTAGTACATTTTTTTTAATTACTCAAATGATAAAAAAGTCCCAAACACTTCCGATTATTTCAAGGGCTGCATGAAACTGACACAGTTACTATCTATGTAATTAGATTTTAATAAATACTTTTGATAGTTATCTTTAAAGATACATTTCTATGGCAAAGTGACATGAATAACAGCATGAAGAAAGATTTCTTTTTGAAAAATGAGTTTTTAATTATACTTTAATTATGATAAGTTTTTTCAAACATAAAGTACTTTCACAAATGACTATTCATTTAATGTTATATATCAATTTTCTAAGAATGCATTAATATAGTATATCAACCCAGTAAGAAATAAAATGAGTTATGATTTCTTGTTTTAAGTAAGGCAAAACTGTATTCTTAATTGGCAAGCTTGGTTATTTGAGATTTAGTTGAAATGCTTCTGAATTTTGTATTTTTTCTTGTATATTTATAATGCAATCCAATGTATGTCTCCTCAAAAATAAACACTGTTAATTTCAAGTACAGGTAGTCCTTGTTTAGCAACCACAATTGGGACCAACAACTCGGTCGTTAAGCAAAGCAGTTGCTAAGTGAAACTGTGACTGTGCTTATGAACTTACTTCAGCTTTTCTTTACTTTACAGACCTGTGAAAGTCGTAAATGCAAAGATTGGTTGCAAAATTACTTTTTCATCACTGTTGTAATTGTGAATGGTCACTGTATGAGGCAGTTGCTAAACATGGACTACCTGAATGGCATGATAATTGCAGAATTAATTAGTTACTATAAGTAAAACACATTAAGCAGGAGTTGTGACTCCAGGAGGACCCCCAGATTGTGCACCAGGTGCATCCCCATCCAGCACCAAAGATGGTTTAGTCCTAGAAGTGGTGGACCCCAAAACCCAAATTCACTTAGTCTTGCCAGAGTTCAGTTGAAGCCTGTTGTCCCCCATCCAGACCCTCACAGCTTCCATACACCAGATTAAGATGTCCATAGCATTATTTAATTCACCAGGAGCAGAGATGTACAATTGGGTATCATCAGCATTCTGATGATACCTCACCCCATGGCATACTGATGCTCACCCAGTGGTCTCATGTAGATGTTGAATAGGAGAGGAGGCAGCACTGACCCCTGTGGCACCCCATGTAATGGGGGCTGAGGATGGAATCGCTCCTCCCTGATCACCACTGACTGGAATCAACCCTGGAGAATGGAGGTGAGCCAGCACAACACCTTGCTGCTCACCTCCATTCCTCTGAGTCAATCCAGAAGGATATCATGGTTGGTGGTATTGAAAGCCACCAAGAGATCATATAAACAAGGATGGATGCACAACCCTCATCCCACCCATGCCAGAGATCATTCAAAAGCGCAACCAATGCCATTTCTGTCCCATGCCCTGGTCTGAATCCTGACTGAAAAGGATCCAGATAATCCACTTCAAGGTCCTCTGAAGCTACTGTGCAACCATCATCACAATCACATATCTCTGAAAAGGCCACCCCCCTCCTTCTGGGCCCAGACAGGTCTCAGCAATACATGCCAGGTTGGCCCTTTCATCAATGATCAAATTGCAGATGAGGGAAGCTTTATTATAGACTGAGCTGGCATTTAGAAGCAGCAGCCAGAACTCAGAGCTCTGAAGGTTTGTCCAGGTACAAGGGATGAGGCCAAGGAGCTGGAACATGAAACTGGTATGAAACATCACTCTTACATTTCCCGGAAGTGACTTGCTCCTCACCTCCCACATAACTCCCCATGATGTCTCCACCATAATACTGTGGTCTGCCCATTTCCCCCCAAAGACTGCATTATCTTCCACTCCAAGCCCCCTAATTCTCAAGACTGGGGACCTCCCATAGTGTTTAGTTACATCCATCCCAGGGAGAGGAAGGCAGCCACCCCGAAACACTTCAGCTCCATTGGCTCTAAGTGCTATCAGGGTACCCAGTGCCCACCTTCTCCACTCTACCCACAAACGCACCCACAAGCATACACAGACACACCCACAGAAACCCCCTCCCAGCCACCTTCACCTGCCGGTTAGGGTTCCCTTCCCATTTACCCATCCAGCCAACTCCCACCTCAGGCTCTCACTGTAAGCAGGGAGATCATACAGGCATCTAGCTAGGAGACAGAGTCAGGAGGCAAGTATTTATTTATTTATTTGTTTGTTGGATTTCTCCCCCGCCCATCTCCCCCACAATAGGGGACTCTGGGTGACTTACAAAAAACATTAAAAACTATAAATATATCTAAAACACAAATTCATCCAGCATTCAAACAATACTAAAAAAGCATCTAGCATTAAAACGATACTAAAAAATTGTAATTGTGTAATTGTTTCCTCACTCTCTCTGGAGCTAATGGGGGAAAGACTCCACAAGGGAAGGGTCCACAGCAGACAGGCACTCTACTGCTATCCCACCCACCCACCCCCGCCCAGCCACTGTCAATACCCCAAAGCTCCAGAGTCCTGATTGGCCTCTTCAGATGGAAAGTCCCAGGAAATCATACAGTCTGTGGGGTGAGAGTGCTGGCAGCAGAAAAAGATGGGAATGCAGCAAATGCAGTCCCATCAGGGGGCTCCAGCCTGCTCCTACAACCAGCACCTGGCCCACACACAACAGGGGTGACCAGTGCCAGGGCCACAGAAGCAGCCAACGCAGCAACACAACTGGTGCAGATAGGATCACAACCACAGTACATCCTCCAGCCCTCCTCTGGTTTCCAATCTTAATGCCAGCACAGGCCCAAAACATTTCTCTACAAGGAGGTTAGATGTGGGCATTAAGCAAACCAAAGGAAGGCCACATTTGTACCTTGAATTTAGCCATTACATGCTTTGGTTGATTTTGGTTTCATTGTTGAGTGAACCCTTGTAGCTTGTAAACTGGGATTTATAGTTTCATGTTGTCTCAGGCCAGCCTACTGCTGCTTGGTCAGTAAGACAAAGTTAAGCAAACCACAGCTGTGTGAACCCAGATGGTATGTAAAATCAAAGAACAAGCATAATATACATTTAACAACTGTAAAACAAAATATACAAGAGTGTAATGGTGTCCACATGTCTCATTTTTGGCTTCCTGTAGGCATGGCTTTTGGTTACTGCTGGAATCAAATGATGAATTACATAGACTTTTGATCTTTTGAATTTCTGAAGTATATATTTAAAGCTATCCAAATATATGAAAGAATTCTGATGAAGAAACAAACAAATAACTTCTCCTTTCCCTTTTTTGAATAATATCATTAACAGTATTTGGTATCCACCTGTTAACTTAAGCAACAATTACAATAACTGTAATATGAAAAAAAAATGTGATTGAAATTCTCAAAGGGTCTTTCTTGGTTGAAGGTAGCCTTGGGTCCTTGCATTCTGACTGGAACAATCATGCTGAGGAAAAGATGACTCCATTTCACCAAAGCTTCTACTAAAAACCTGTCTGCATTCTATATTTTATCTGAGGAGGGGCAGAGTTTAAGTAAAATATAAGGAAAGTAAAATATAAGAGGACACACACACACGTCTATCTATCTGTCTGTCTGTCTGTCTGTCTGTCAGTCAGTCAGTCAGTCAGTCAGTCTGTCTGTCTGTCTGTCTGTCTGTCTGTCTGTCTGTCTGTCTGTCTGTCTATCTATCTATCTATCTATCTATCTATCTATCTATCTATCTATCTATCTATCTATCTATCTGCCTGCCTGCCTGCCTGCCTGCCTGCCTGCCTGCCTGCCTGCCTGCCTGCCTGCCTGCCTGCCTGCCTGCCTACCTACCTATATATCTCAAATGGAAATAATAAAATCCTTAACCTTAAGGCCAAAAATCTTTTCCTCCAACTTAATATATTATTTTAATTTAAATATAGAACTGTGGGTGTTCAAATCATGAAGCTTTGGGTTCTTGTTACACTGGCAGGATAAACTCCATTGTATAATAATTTGTGTAATGGCAGATACTTTGCTACTGCATCATGCATTAAATGTGTTTTCATTATTTTTTTTCTTTAAATTTTATATAGCATACAGCATAATATTGCTTCATGGAAGTCCTGATTTAGTGGCAAATGCAATATTACAGCCATAGACCTATATTTGTTTTAATTCAGTCAAGTTTGTATTAATAAACATTCCTTTTGGCAACAATGACGAAGTGCCAGAATGTCTAGAATAAATTTTCTATTGATCTTCAAGACCCAAATTCACTCCAGTTCGATATTATTTATGTTAGTAATTACTAAATAGAGTAGGCAGAGCTTGGACTCTAACTAAAATTGACATTCAGGCATAATACTGTAATGAAGCTTTAATAAACCACTAATAGGCAGCTTCACAAAATGAAATAAACAGTGATTGTAAACACATAAATCAGTGCTGCAGATCTGAAATACATAACTGGTATTGATATTTTCTTAAAGAAACTTTTTATTATCCAAATATAATTACTGAATAAGATAGCATTGCTTTAATATCATAACTATTGAAATTTCATTTTTCTCCTAAATATTGACAGTTGTTCAGAAGCATTAATTTTAGCTGGCAGTCAAAAATTGACTGACATGTCCTTATAGACAAGCCAAGTCCAAAAGCATAAGACACAAGAGGCAGAATTATGCAATGTTTCAAAAAGCAGAGGTGGAGGAACTTAATCAACCAAATCCTTTCTGAGAGTACTTTCTGATCAAGTTGAACAATAAGAAACTTATGGAACATGAGAAATGGAGATTAGTCCTGAGAGGATCCACTCATGGAGTTCTGACTTAACTAACAGGATAAAATTGGTACTGCAGCATAGTTTGGACCTTAAATACTGAACTTATTTAATCATGTGATGGCATATAACACTAAGATTTTAAAGAAGGCATGTTTTTGAAACCTCACTGCTATGGACTCCAATCATCTTACAGCATTTTTTGTGGTCATACTTTAAAAATGCTTCATGTTGGGGACTGGGTAAGGATTGGAACCAATCCAGACACATGCACAGAACTGAGATGTTAATTGAAGTACAGCTTATTATTACATCAAAACTAATACAATAAATAATCAGTGCTGTTTGTGTTCAGGTACCATGTCCTGCTCCTATTCTAATACTTCTCATCTGAAGTATTCAGATGAGTCTACATCTGAATACTTCAGTACAAGCCTAACTCAACCAAAAATATCCTACTTGTATTTGTCAAGCTTCTTTTAAAAGTCCCTTAACATTTCAAATGTACACAGGTTTCTCTTCCTCCCCTTCTTCTCCTTTTCCTTCTCTTCTTCTTCTACTTCAGGTTTTCCTTAACTCCTTTTTAAGCTAACACTACTTACATTTTCCTGGCAGAAAAGCCTTGAACAAGCCAAAGGGGGGAGAAGGAGAAGGAGAAGGAGAGAGAGGGAGAGAGAGAGAGAGAGAATATCACAGTTCCTTTCTAGTACAAACTTTGGGAGAAGCCAGAATGTGCACCACCCCCTTCATTTTGCAGTGGTTTTCTTCTCCAGAATTGCTTCCATTCCTTATCCAGAAGGGCCTCCCCCCCACCCCAATCAATCACCTTCCAGCTCTGTAGTCATCAATCTTCTTGATCCTCTGCTTGTCTGGTCACTGTATTTATCCACAGCATCTCCTGTAGACCCTGAAAGAAAACTGCCTATCTACTCTGGTTTCTATCTTAAAAAGCATATATTTTAGATGGCAGGTATTCCAAATTTTTTTTTTAATGTCTTTCTGTTTGTCAGACCACCATGGAAAGAAGAGAGAAGGTGAGGGAGAGGGAGAGGGAGAGGGAGAGGGAGAGGGAGAGGGAGAGGGAGAGGGAGAGGGAGAGGGAGAGGGAGAGGGAGGGGAAAGAACCTTTAATCTTGACATTTACAATGCTGAGAACAGTTGGGGGATATTTGCTGTTTTGTTTTATGACAGCTGTTCCTACCCTCCTCCTCCACCTCCTCCTCCTCCTTCTTTTCCACTAATGATTCAGTGGGTGGGACATTGGTATTATTATTATTATTATTATTATTGCATGGTCTGAGAGGACAGAAAGGAATTTTTGAATCTCTCTCTCTCTCTCTCTCTCTCTTTCTCTCTCTCTCTGTCTCCTTCTGTCTGTCAAAAAATCAGTAAGAAATTATGCAGCTCTTAAATTAGGAATGGGACTGCATATGGCCCACATACCTTACTACTTGCAATTCCTGTCTTGCAGCTTTTAGCAGTTAGGTTTTGGCACAAAAATCACATGCATCAAGGAGGAAGTTGGTGAATATGTGGAATGCACAG
Source organism: Python bivittatus (assembly GCF_059951505.1). NCBI lineage: Eukaryota > Metazoa > Chordata > Lepidosauria > Squamata > Pythonidae > Python > Python bivittatus. The sequence continues at coordinate 18,271,630 of NW_028277035.1, forward strand.
ATTACTAATTAGTTCAGAAAAACAAGTAAGCATAGGAGATAGGGAAAATGGAAGGCAAAGAATATCACTTTTAAGTGTTCATTTGATTGTTACATTAATTTTTTAAAGATAAACTCAAACCATAAATTAATGACAAATGTATTGACTTTCTCTCTCACTTTTTTTTCCCCTCACTCCCTCCCTGAATTGTGACAGAGGGGAGACAGTTCATCATTTAGAAAAACATACTGAACGAACTATGACACTGCATAGTTGACTTTTGCTAATGAGGCATTGATAAAATGATGGTGCAAGGAATTATTCAGAACAGTGCAATTCTACAGATTTCATTATCAATACACTATTGTGAAATATCAGTGAATGGTGTCCAAATTGCTTGGTCTTAAACTTTTTCTTTTTCTTTTTTTCCCTTTCAGTTCATTACGAGAGGTTGCAAATTATGTTGTTTTGGGCCTTACCAGAGTCTGATGTTATACGTTGTGGCTGAATACTGAATAAAAAATACTGGAATCTATGTATTTTAACGATGCCTGAAATACATTAAAGTATGTATATATATATATATATATATATATATATATATATATATATGCTAGGTACATCTTCATAAATGTACCTCTGACTTTCTCCTACTTGAAAACTGTGCCTTGTAACTTTTCATTAATATATGGTAACTGGAATAGGTTTCATATGACTATTCCCCATTCCCCATTTGGCTTGACATTTCCAGAGTTCAGATAGAGCACTAATAACCTTTCTGAGTAGCTCCTTCTAATGATGTCTGTTCAGTAAATGAAATGTGAGCCGGTCCACCATAATGAAAGATATAGGAGTAAAGTTATTTAATTACAAAAAGCTGCTGGGAATGAAGACTCTTTAAAAATAGTGACAATGGTCATTCACACAGTTCTTCTGTGGTTAAGCCCTTATTTAAGGTCCTTTTACTGCTTTCTTGTTTATCTCTATTGTTGATTTGCTAAAGTAACACCTGCAACACCATATTCAACATCTGAGCCAATCTTACTCTTCACCATGGATAGGAGACTGATACTAAAGTGATTTCAGAGTCTTATCTAACACATGTTGCTGGTGTCTAAGCTCACAAATAATTGCATTGGGCAAAACACTGTTACTTAGTATTGTATAGTCCAGAATGTCTAGCTCTCAGTTGATACTATTCAGTAATTCAACACATGATAAGATAAACAAAAAGGTTGTTCATTTTCTTGATCGGAATCTTTTTTTTTTTTTTTTTTGGTCATCATTTTTCTTAAAAAGTGGTTGATAATAAATGGTCTCAGAGGGGTTTGGAGGCAGGGAAAGAGGAACATTTATTTTAAATTCATAGCTCAGGTTTAGGATTGGAATGTAAATAATTAACAAGTTTAGGTTTGTAAATGTTCATAAACTCTTCCACTGTTTAATTTTTATCTTGTAGGCAGAAGAATAATTGCCCTGACTCATTCACAGAAATAATTATTCCAATCCAGATAATGGAAAAAGCCAATCATTTGCTTGGTCTCATAGAACTGCTTAGTGTCTCCCCCCATTAGAGTCACTTAATTCAACTATTATTTTTCACACTTTCTGAAGGCATTTTGGATAAAATGCATAAAATGTATACAACTACTCCCTTTGACTTTATATTTTCTTTTTCTCTGAGCTATAGTAAATCTGTGACAATTTTAAAATTATAGATATGCAGTATAGTAAAAGTGCAACTCTACTTACTCAGCATTCATACAGCAAACTGAATCAGTCCACAGGTGTCAGAATACTATCCTATCACCACCAAGCTTCCAAATACACAGCATTACAAAGCACTTTCCTTTAAATAGGGAATATTCTACATCAGGGCTGTACAACTTTTTTCAACCCTAAATTTGGACTTGTGCCATGCCACTCTACTCACAAAGTAAATACAGCCTAAACCTTACTGAAACAATTAAAATTATGATCCAGATGCAACTTTTGGGAGGGGCACATAGAGAATTGAGGGCTCAAATTGTTCACCTTTGTTCTATGCTATTTGCAGAAAGTAGAGGGAAGGTAGTAAACAGTTTAATTCAGATTCCAACGATAATTTCCAACCATTTCAGACATGGTTATTCTATTCCATCTATCAGGGTTTTAGAAAAGGTTACATTGTAAGAACATAAAAACAAGGAACTAGAGAATAAAATACAATAAACATCCAAAACAGAAAAGAGAACAGAGTAACAGAATAATAGAAATAACAAAATAACAGAATTCACCAAGTCAACAATTACATATCTCATTCAAGACTTTTCATTCTATATGGAGTAATTCTGTGTTCTGCCCCAATATGCTAGTGAAAGGAGTAGTTGTTCAGGGCCTTATGGAAGCACAGAAGAATGAAGGCCATCTGAGCCTTGGGGAAAATATTGCAACAGAGAAAGTCCTGCCAGGTGACACTTTTTCATAGAAGGAAATGTTTTTCAGGTTTTCTGCCTGCATTTGACATTCTCCCAAAGGATAGGTTAATAAAAAATTATGGCAAAAACTCTCACAAAATGAGAACATAATTAAAAATCTTGACTATCCCTTTTCATATTTTACTTGTCTCCCCGCATACTGTTCACCCCCACAAAAGTTAAAATTCCAGAGCCACAACCACAAAGGTAAAGAAAGCCAACTGCCTGCCCTGCGCGAGTCCCAGAGCTGCCTTCCTTACAGCTGAGCTGAGTGAGCACTCTGCCTTCTTGTCCAGCCCTACCGTGTACTACCTTGCCAAACTAGGGAGAAGAGGAGGAGGAGGAAGAGGGTGAAAAGTCATGGGTCTCATCAGCCTTGGCCAAAGTTATTGTACCTGTGGCCAATAATAAATAATACATACTAATAATAAGGAAATAAATTCAGTGTCTCTTTTCTGCACAAGTTCCACTAGAGTGACAAGGCAGTGGTAGAGAGGAGAAAAATAAAAGTGGAGGAGAAAAACAAAAATGAATGAGTGAGGATTAGCATCACAGGGTTCCACACTGTACCACCAGTTCTTCTTTTGCATCCACATGGATCTGGGAGAGGGCACTATAGGCATGGGCAGCTATCCAAGTGACCTGCTGCAAGTCTGTGAAGGGCATGGGATCACTGGCAATTACTTGGTGTGGGTGATTCATCAGCAAGGGGAGCAACAGAAGCTTCTTCCAGTGCATGAGGCTGCTACTCAGCATGGCAAACCTGGTACTGTACCACCATGCTCAATCCATGTACTCATGCTGTTCCATCTGCTGCTGACCTGAAATTTTGGAGAATCTTTGCCATTAAGTGAAGCTTCTATGGGGCCTCCACTGATGATCTGGTTAGTTCCTATATAAGGAACAACATTTCACTTGGTGGTATTTAACAAAAGGTATTCACTAGAGGGTATTTAAGAAAAGTAATTTTATAACCTTTCAAGATATATACTTCAACAATAATGGCAACAAAATCAGTTCACATCTGGTTACACAAAATTTAGGTTGGTTACATAACAATAATTAATCCATCCCTTTTCTATAATCCAAACAATAATAACAGATTTGTCATTCAGCTTTTTACTCGGCCACAAATATCCACCAGACCTTTCAATAATTTCCAATCCAATTTATTTGGAATTCTGTCAAACAGCTCATTAGCATACTCTTCTAATTTAAATTGCAAACTAAACAAAAAATTAATCCTCTAATAAATTTCTGTACCATCCCTCTGTAGAAATGGGGAAGTTCTGGAAACTGAAGCAATAAGGAAAAAAGAAAAAGAAAATCCTTGGGAAAGGTAAAAAGGAACATTTTGAGGAACATTTTTTAATAAATATAATATTTACTTCTTTGTACTCTTTAGAGACATGACATTTATTTAGACATTAACTATACATTTATTGATTGAATTTATTTTAGAGCACTTTTGATTTTTGTTCCAAATGAAGCTGCAAACTGCTGAAATCTGATGTAATATGTCTTCATTTTTATATGTACAATTTTAAAAAAAAAAGAAGGGACACAAAGCATACCTACTCTGCCAGATTTTATGGGCCAAGCAGAACTAATTGGAGTCAGACAGTCTGCAAATGATTCTATGGAGGGCTTTGTAAATGATAACTAGCACTGGAAGCTTATAGGGAACCAGTGCAGCTCTGAAGTAGTGGTATTACATGGATAGAGAGAAGTGTTGCTCATGACTACTCAAGCTGCTCCATAATGGGTCCAACTACAGCTTCTGGATGGTTTTCAAGGGTAGTTGCATGTACAGAGCATTGCAATAGTCTGAATGGAACGTGAAAGAGTGTGAGTGATCATGAACAGGGCCTCCCAATCCAGAAATGGTTGCAATTGGTGCATCTGCTCCTCCAGCACAGCCAGAGAGTCCAAGAAGGCTGCTAAATTGCCCACCAGTTCTGTTAGAGAAGCATAATTCCATCCAGGACCAAAGGTAGAAAGACCAAAAAACCCATAGCCATTCATTCATGCTTAGCATGAACCAAAGCTTTTTCTATTAGCTTTTCTTTCTTTCTTTCTTTCTTTCTTTCTTTCTTTCTTTCTTTCTTTCTTTCTTTCTTTCTTTCTTTCTTTCTTTCTTTCTTTCTCTCTCTCTCTCTCTCTCTTTCTTTCTTTCTTTCTTTCTTTCTTTCTTTCTTTCTTTCTTTCTTTCTTTCTTTCTTTCTGTAAATAATGAGATTATAAAATATCTCCATTTTAATTTGTCAAATAAATGGCTGTCTTGATTGACTGAAAAAAAATCATTCAGATACACATTACATATTTTAAAGGTGATTTTATTGCATGGGGAATTTTGTCCATCTTATTGGACCCAGGAATTGTCCCTTCTCTGTGGCAGCACCTACCCTGTGGAACAGCATATTTCCAGAAATGCAGATAGCCCCAATCCTGTTAAACTTTCAAAAGGCATTGAAGACCTAGCTGTTCACATTTGGGCCAGGAGGTTAAGCGAGCTCTGCTGGCTACTGTTGTTTTCTTTGTTGACCTTGGACATTTATTATTTGGATTGTTTTAATTGCTGTTTCCTTCTATATGCTGCTCAGAGTCATTACCATGGGATGGACAGCCAACCATTTAAATAAATAAATAAGTAAATAAATAAAACATAAATATGCACGCACACACACACACATACCACACTATTTTTTATCTTATATCCAGTCTAATGGAAAGACTATCCAGTCTAAACAATGTTAACTAGAAGTTTTCTTAAATGACGTGTATCCTGAAATCACCTTTTTAATTGCTGGGTTTTATGTCTTAGCTATAAGGCTTCATCATATCCAGACATTTTTAATACAAGAACAGTATGTATTAAACTGTTCTAACATTATTACAACTTTGTATGATACTTGGGTTATTTCAACTTATGTTATACCGGTCTTTGATTGTAATGAATATACAACTATAACCTGTTATTAGTTAAAAGGAAAAAAAAATGAAGAAATGTCCTTAAAGGATGGGGGTGAGGATAGGGGTGGGGATAGAGCAATAAGGTTGGATTTTTAAAAGTCAGAGGGATATTTTAAAGCCCCTTCATTTTAATGCATCACCAATGATAAGGAAATGAAATTATATTTATCATATGGTCTTTTTATTAGCTTTATTAAACATCATTTTATTGAACAATGTTACACAGTTTGTTTGATGCTGATAGACTTCCTGAAATAGTGTTTCAGTTCTTTTCTTTTATTTGCTTTTTAATTTGATGCTAGCTGTCCAGAGTCACAATAGCACTGAACAGCCAATACAAATTGATTAAATAAATAAATGTTATTATGCAATTTTACTAAGAAAAAAAAAGTGGCAAATATTAAGATATTAGAACCTTGCCTCTGAAAATTAATACATTTATATTTTTAAAAACAATTCACAATGCATAAGGAAATTGGAGGGAACATGGCTGTCAATGACTACATCCACAGCTGATAAAAACCAGACACAGACTGATTCCTCCATTGCTAAAAGCTCTCATTTTGATTCCAACTTAGAAGTTACAACTGGAAACTACTGGACAGCAGATATGTCCAATGCATCAACTATTTCAGATTTATGGGAAAACTTTAGTTATGGTGGTTTTACTCTTATGTTCATGTTCATTACTAGAAAATGATTTATGGACTACCTTATATATTTCTAGCATTAATGCTATGGAGTTTTTACTATCTCTGAAGACTTTCATTGACTACTGGTTCACTTCTGAATCCACTTCAAGATATGATTTTGTCCTTTCACGTTTTTTAAGGTTTGTCGGAGCATAATGTAAGGGTTAAGATCTTCCCCTGAGGCACTTTTTGATTGCCTCAGCCTCCAATGATTAGACAGGTGGTAAGAAGACTATTTTCATCCTGGAACATGGTCCCAAAAGAGCCTCCCCCCCCCCTCACCTAGGATAACTGGTTTGATTATCTTTTAGGAACTAGGTTAAATCATTTTTATTCTCACAGGCCTTTAAAGACCTTATGTATTAGATATTGTGTTACCAGCATTTTTTCCATACTTTACTTTCAGTTACATTTTTTTATAGTTTCAACTCTTGTTGGATATACATTATATCCTAATGTATTTCATTTATACATTTTAAATTGTACTGTAATTCACTTTTGGACAAACAATTATGAAGGATGTCATAAAAATTATCCAAAATGAATAGAAAAATGGGCAAACCAATCAGAGACCAAACCTCATTTTTTAAATGAAACATTAACAGAGCAATCCAATATTTCCATATTACAAAGAAGTAAGTTCCTTTGATCTTGGTAGGATTACTGTTAGGAAAGTAAACAGAATTACAACATATTACTATTAACATGGTTTTTCCAATCTTACAAAATTATGTAATATATGGTTTTATTTATATACCCTGGATAATCCATGTTATTGTTTCTTAAGCTTCATGGCAACCTATATTTCTTATAGTCTTTACATAAAGTATAATCACAGAAACTTCAGTTAATGATTTTCTCCCTCAAAATGTTTTCCAAATTTAATACTTTATGAAGCAATAAGAGTGATGTGAAAATCTTCAACATATATTCCATGCGGTTGTACCAATTTTTAACAATGACTGTTGAAAGTTACAGCTTCTTTAGTAGCTGTATCAGCTTTGTGTTAAGGGAGAAAAAAAGTTTAAAAAGTAATAAAAGCTAGGAGAGACTCCATTATTTTTTCCCAGTCTTTCTATAAAAGATGCACCCCAGGTACACTAATGCAAACTTATAGCCAATTACACAGTAAAGCAGCCACATTGCTTATCTTGGGGGCTGATTTATTCCTCTGTTGTGCAAGTTTCATGCTGATGTAACTCTGCTGAAGTCAACATATTCACATAGAATAAAATTGGTGTAGCCAAAGTTAAATTGCAGAACATGTATTTTTCAGCAAAACATAAATACCAGTGTATGGAACATAAATGGCTGTATAAAAATACATGTCTGGGGCAAAACCAGAGTATTCAGCATGCATTCCTTCATGTGGTCTAAAGATCTATGATATACAACTGACAGAATTAACCTCCATGACTAAATATCTAGCTAGCTAGCTATAACACACAAGCTGTTCCTAGGTGTAAGAGCTAATTTCTCCAAAGAAGTTCCCAAGCAGTATCTTTTCAGCTCTTATAGAATTTATTTTAAATACACTTGCTATCAATGGGAAGGTTGAGCTCTAAAGGGAAAATTTTCTCCTGTGAAAGGCATCTAATAAGAAATATGCAACCTTTTAGCAGCCTTTACTCAATCATTAGGACACAACGTACAAAAACATAAGCAGTATATCAGCGTGCATTAGTGAATTTAAACACCATTCTTTTCAACTCAATGGGTGCATCTCCAAGTGCATCCTCTCTCTCATCAATAGTTTAAGCAGTGTCCCTAAAAGTGCCATTCAAAAGGGCAAGGCACAGGGTTTCCCAACCAGGGTTCCATGGAACCCGAGGGTTCCACAAGAGGTCACTAGCGGTTCCCCGGGAGATCATGATTTATTTAAAAAATATATATTTCAAATTTGGGCAATGTGCTCTTGAAGTGATGAGCAGAGACCAAACAAAAATCTAGTTACAACTCTTTCTGAGCTTTCTGGTAGTGTGCTGTAGGACTATATTTTATTAACAAAAGCTTTACTCTGTTATGTGATTCCAATAGGTGTTTAAAATAATCAGAACTTTTACTTGTCATATGGCTGTGATGTGTAGTCAAGTGACTTGTTAATAAAATGCCAGTCAGTAAAAAAGCCCAAGAACCAAGTTATTTAGCAGCAAAACGTATTGCACAGCAAAGGAAAAGTCCTGCTTTGAGTGAGAAAGCAATCATGCCAGCATACAAAATAATAGTGGGAAAAATGCTAGGACCAGATGCAGTACAAGAAATGGAAAAGGTTCCACTGTCAAACAGTACAATAAGTAGGCATACTGATGGCATGTCACATGATGCTGAAGAGGTTTTGTGTGATAAGCTGAAGAACAGCAGTTTTTCTATCCAAGTTGATGAGTAAATGTATGACTGGGTGAGGGATCCTTTCTCTGCATCTTCTGCTCAGCCTGAGAACTTCACTTTGAAGGAAGAGGAAGAATTTTGTGAGCTGCAGTCTGGTCATACACTCAAGATGAGATTCACTGATCTGCCCAAGGACAAGTTCTGGATTTCTGTGAAAAGAGAGGATCCTGCCAATGCCATAGGAAGGCATTGAACATTTTGCTGCAGTTTTCAACTTCTTACATGTGTCAGCAAGCTTTTTCTTATTTAACAAGCATCAAAAACAAGGACAGATATTGTCTTATTTCAGTTGAAGATGAAACCTGTGTGCTTATCTCAAGTTTACCCAGAACTGAGTATTTGTGCAGCAAAAAACAAACACAGGTCTCACATTAAGGAGGTAAGTTTCATTCTTTATTTTTAGTTTAATGCACATATACAGGCCTACACATGAAACAAATATAATACATTTGTAACTTCTGACCTATATTTGAGCCTGAATGCACAGGGACTCACTGAGGCCTGAAAAAAATTTCAAGGGTTCCTCCAGGGTCAAAAGGTTGAGAAAGGCTGGCAGGGCATACTCAAACAAACCACCTCTGTGGTAGCTTCTCTGACTTTCTTCTGGTTCTTAATCCTTTCTTCATGGGTCAGGACTCCAATCTGCTTCTCTGAGCACTCAGTTTCTTCAAACACCAAACCTATCCACTTTTGGCAGGCTTCCAGCTACAGCTAAATTCTTTGCACTCCCAAGCTGCAGGGAGTGAAATGCCAGCTGGACTGCAAGGATAAGTCTTTCTGTCAGCAGGGGACATGGGGCTGTGGTGGGTTTCTAATGCCTTTCTTCTCTCCCTTTCTCCCCCTCACCTGCTTTGCCACACATCCGATTTGGGGGTTTTGCATGATTCTGACCTCATTCTTCGCCTGTTCTCCAAACTAGCATCTTTGTCCCATTCTATTCCCCTTCCCAGTACCTGACCTACTTAGAAGCTGGTTAAACTATAACCTCAATGCCAAAAGAAACAGGAAGGGCAATTCAGCTCCTCCGTTCTCTGATTTAGCTTAACATGTTAAACTTTTCCTGGCTTAGACCAACTTCATTGCAACTACTGAGCTGCATATCAGTCATTCCAGAAGGGGGTACTGTTCACTAAAGGATGCAAACTGTGTGTGCATGTGTGTGTCTGTGTGTGTGTAACACACACAGACACACACAGAGACACCACTGATCTTGTATGCACTCCATGGAGGAGATGAATTCTTTGCCAAAATATACAGTGTTGAATCCAAAGAACTATAAGCAGGAAAAAACAAGCTGTAAATGTGAAGAAATTGCTGCTGGTGCCTTCTTTTCTGCTAGGGATTAGAAGTAGTCTACAGAGAATGTCTAGATAGTTGTTGAATAGCAAAGTCCACTGAGGCTAATAGCCTTCCATACAGCTTTAAGTCTGGGAGAGTGACGGATGATTCTTGCCCATTTCTGCAGCTACATGAAGTGAAAACTACACCAGCCTTACTGAGTGGATTTGTGGAAAGTTATCTGGCAACAACAACAACAACAACAACAACAACAACAACAAATAAATAAATAAAAATAATAATCCGGAACTACCAAGTTACTGCCATATTTTTACTTTGCTTTTTTTTTTATAAGTCTAACTTACTAAGAAGACTTTAATGTTCAAATTAGCATCAATGCTAATTTTAAAATGGTAAAAAAGAAAAAAAACTTACACTGTCAATCTTTTAAGTAACTGGCTTAATTCAAATAATAAGCTCTATTCATTCCCACAAGGGCTATGATTATCATTCCCACCATTCTGTTAAGCAAGAATGGCACTTTATAAAAATATTAGTCACTTTGAATTTTTCCTCCCTCCTTAGAAATACAACCAAAATAGTGAACCATGCACAGTTATTGTGCTTTATAAATTAGGTTCCCCCCCCGCTCTATAAATCACAGATTTTTAGGGCTATGGAGTGTTTTGGAATAGAATACTTAAACTGCTCAAAGGAGGAGGGGATTAATATATAGCTTATGTATAAAAATTCCTTACACCATTTGCATCTTCTTCCAGGATCATGCAGAGATGTCTGGTTTAAGGAGCTGCAGATAGGTGCTCCCTTTCTGCTCCTCCACATTGCACACTGCTTTTTGCCCTTCAATCTGGAGAGTTGCACAGCCCTACATATTTTTTGCTACTTAATTTATTCAATAGAAAGCTGAAAATCATTTCAAATGGATTTTAACAGTATAAACCAGTTCAAAGTATTTGTATTGAAGAAGTTAACACTGTTCATAATATATACATGAATAGCTTTCATTAATGTTTATTTAAAACTGTAAATCATGTGCCAGTCCAATAAATTAATTCTAAGTACATCAGCACGGATTATTGGCATGCTCCTTGGCAAGGAACTCTCCAAGATGATGAAGTTCTCCTATATGTGTCATGTAACTCAGTGATCCTGATATAGGATGACACGGTCATTTTAAGTATTAAAAAAAAAAAAAAATGATATTGCTGGATGGGCTGTGGAGGCTGTGGCCAGGAGGTCCTTTACACAGCTTTGGCTGGAGTACCACTTGTGACCTGATCTGACCTTGCAACAGAGACTCACACTCTTAATTGGACTACTGCAATGCACTCTATATGGTGCTGCTTTTAAAGACCAACCATAAACTGCAATTAGTACAAAATGTGCTCATAGGGCTTAGCCAATTGTCAGTATACCCTATGAGCGCACGGTATGCTATGGCATCCTGCACTGGTTAATAATAGGTTTCAAATGGCTTCCAGGTGTAATTTAAAGTGCTGGTTTGACCTATGATGCTCTATAAGGCTTAGTACTACGGTATCTTCATGACCACCTTCTTCAACTAGAAAGAACATGTCCAGTATGAACATCCTGGGAAAAATTGCTTGTAATACTCACTAGCAGGATATCAGAGGGACTGAGGGTAGGAGATGTTTCTCTGTGGTGGCCATTATTATGGAACAGCCTTCCCAAGAAATTAGTCTTGCCTTCAGTCTGTTAGCATTCTAGAAGCAGGTGAAAATGGTCCTCTTCTGGAGAATTTCTTTACGTAGTGAGATCACACAACAGAACTTTGTATTTTTATTCATATGTGACCCCATTGATGTCAGGCCCAGCCCAAGATCAATCCAGCCTAGTTCAGTTCTTTATTGCTTATACCATATAGAGAGAATCTTGCCAGACTAAATCTGTACTATACGAACCTAATAGATATACTCTGGGAGAATCTAGGGAGTGGCTATCTTAAGTCTCTTCTCCTTCCCATGTTCCTGCTCTGGACTATGTTGCCTCTTGTCCCCCCCTCCCTTCCCTCCTAGGATGCACTAGCTCCTTCCTGAGAACCAGATCTCTACTGCATTCCATCACACCACCTCCCCCTGTAGATACATTCCACCACAGCTGTAGTTTGATGGAATGTGTTAAAATCTGAATGGTTTTAATCAATGCATTATTTTATACTATGTATATTAGCATAATTATTTTATGTTATGTACCAAGAGTCAACTGATTGTCATGGTACATAAATGTAATTTAAAAAATAAAAAATGGCTAGGGGGTAGCAAAATTAATTAAAGAATCTTCAAATTTTATAATTGAGCAGTATATTTTGGACACTGATGAATATTGGATAATTTTGATAGTTAATCATGGAAATAGTTGGATGGTCTGGATACATTTATGGTCCAACTACAGACAAACCAGACATTTATACAATTGTTTCATAAATCTGTTTTGTTTATAGTTTGTAGCTGGGAATTTTAATTGTATTTTGGATCCATTAATGGTTTGGAATAACATTTTCAAAGAGAATCATCTTCAGAGTTGAAGTACTTTCCATGCACATATTCAGGAATTTAATTTAGTTGACATATGGATACAATTAAATTTAATTAAACAGGAAACGCTTTTTATTACACATGTTCTCATGTATACATTTTTTTAAAAAAATGTCTGATTCTATAGTTAACTTAGTTGAGAGGTGCTATATTGGTCTGATTACAATTTCTAATCCAGCTTTGGTAATAATGTCATTGGCTTTTAGTAAGAAAATCCAATTTAGTTGGAGGTGGAGTTTTAATATATAATTGTTAGATAATTTCTTGATCAACATCCTCCCCTCCCCAATTACTTTTTTTTTAGTGACAATTTGCAAATGTGAAGACTGTCTGTAATGTTTTAAGAATATTTATATGAGATAAAATATTTCTTGAAATAAAAATAATGAAATAATTCTATTGTAGAAATTTAGAAAAGAATGTGAAGGAAACTTTGATAAACATACTTTGGAATTGTATCATGCTTGTATATTTGTTAAATTGGAGACTGATCAATGACATGCTTTGATCTGAATTATTCATTAAATTGTACTAAGCACTGAGCATACAGGAAGAAACTAGCAAATTGTTGGCTTTTCAACGGTTGGCTTTTCAAGTAATTGAAACAAAGTAATACAATAACTATATTATGTTAAGGTTCAGAGATATGAATGTATTGTTAATTTATATCTCTCAGACTTAGATATTCTGTGCCTGGAAAGATGATTATGTATTCTTGGAAGGGCATTTGTGTACCAAAATCTGAAGGACAGCCTTTAAATTGGTTGCTTATTTATAGAAAGGAAAGGCCAGACAATATGATTCTCTGTGGTCAAGGTTCAACTTACAACTTAAAAATGGAGTTGTAGTAACTTATACAAATATATAATCACTATATCTTTAGTGTTAAAAAGTAGAACAATTTTATTATTTTATTTTTTCTCCCCATTCCCCCTTTTTCTCTTTAAATTTAAATTAGGTTCTTTTATTTATATTTTTATATATAATTTTAGTTGTACTGTATTCACAAAGTTTTTTTTTCCTGTAGTTTCACTAGTAGTTTTCATAAAATTTAAAAAATTAGTATACTTTCCCCCATGCATATGATCTAGGACACTTCATCAACAATATGGCTTCTGATATGATGGGGGATGGGATCTGCCCAGATCCTACTTGTCACTTTAAGCTGCCGCAGTACAATAATTTCACCCTGGTCATTTGTGCCTTGAGTGAGAACTATGGGTTGATTTGTTTGATGATCCATTTGTTTCTTTTCTTGGCTGTCCATGGTATTCTCAGGAGTCTTTTCCAAAACCAAAGTTTAAAAGGGTCAATACTCTTCCCCTCCTGGTTCTTCAAAGTACAACTTTCTCTTCCATGGAGTGTCACAGAGAATATCATAGCTTGCACTATTCTGATCTTTGTAGGTATAGACACATCATAACATTTCAATATCTTTTCCAAGGCCTTCATGGCTGCTGTACCAAGTGCTAGTCTGCAGCATATTTTTTGATTGCTTATTTTACTATTGATGATTCATCCTAAAAGGCAAAAGCTATCTACCACTTTAATATCTTCATTATCAATTCTAAGGCTGGTTGTTGTACTTGTTATTAATCTAATGATAAGATAATCTTCGGTATATTTAATTTTAGTCCCATTTTTTCACTGTGTTCCTTGACTTTCATTACTACAGCTTGCAGATCCTTTGCATTTTTAGCTGTCAGAGTAGTGTTATCAGCATAGTGCAGATTATTGATGTTTCTTCTTCCACTTTTAAAACCACACTAATCTTCCAATCCTACTTCCCTTAATATATATTCAGCACATAGGTTGAATAAATAAGGGGAGAGGATACAACCTTGTCTCACTCCTTGAACCTGTCTGTTTGGCCATGTTCTGTCTGTACTGCGGCTTCCTGATCTGTATATAAGTTTCTTATGAGGACAATAAGATGTTCTGGGATTCCTATTTTTCTAAGCAAATTCTACAGTTTGATGTGAATCAAAAGCCTTTCTATAATCAATGAAGTACATACTGAGTTCGTTTTCCTATACCAGATCTTTCCTAGGGTCCTTGTAAAGAAGGGATTTAACATACTTTTGAAAGAAAGCTAGACTTTTTTTTAAAAAAAAGCATGGACTCAGCCTTCTTTTGAAAGAATACTAAATCTATATTTAAAAACAGGCCTAGAACTCTCTTGAAACCACTAGTACTGTGTTGTGTAAAAAGTCAGTTTAAACCAGGAAATATAACTAGATTCTTCCAGCTGAGTATTGCTAGTTCTGTCATCATTGTGTACTTTGTGAGTTTTCCACCACTTCTGCCAAGAGGAGGGGGGTGTCAGCATAATTTTGCCTACTTCATTGAGACTTTGAGGGTACTAGGTTTTATGGTGATGACAGTTGTTTTTACACCTAGACTAATCACAGTTCCATGTTGTCCCTGGCTGTCCATCAGCTACTTCCAAATACTGCCAGCCATGAGTTCAGAACTGGACTCTTTGGTTGCTTGCTGCTAGTACTGTCATTCTCTTGTAGTAATGGTTAAAGGCAGAGCTTATTCATTATCAATCACTGCCTCTTACTTCTTCTCCCTCTTCTATATCTTAGACCTGTCATCCAGTCTATTTTGGAATATAAATTTAACAATCTTTTAAAAGAGTGCTAGACCTGAGGTTAGAATACCTCTGTAGACAATCACAGGTGCAAAAGAGGGGTTTGTACCTAATGGGGGTACTAGGAGAATTCTGTTCCACTTTACCGCCTCCATACCTGTGATCTGTCAGCCTGTCTATGTTTGGACATTGGTTTAGTGCTAGTTGTGTGTTTAGAAACAGTCTGATACCAATGCTTATCCAGTCCTGTTCTATCAAAATTAAACAGAATAATTAGGAGTTGTTGTCACATAGGTAAGCAAAGCTTGGTGAAAAGGGAAATAAAATCAGAGCATACTAGAAAATATCAGGTTTTTAGGTTAGATCGGGAAAAATGAAAAGTATATTGGAAGACATGGGGGGGGGGACAGTTCTGTGCTGTTGCCAAGATAATTACATGGATTTGTCAATGAAGTCACCAGGAATTAACATTTATGAATTACAGCAATGTCATTTATGCAATATTCTTTGTTGCAAAATACAACAAACCATATTATGGTTATGTAGCTATGACTTTGAACTGCAAATTAGGTCAATATGTGTATAGGAAGCCCCCATGCCTTCTTAGCACTATTTGGTTGTTAACAGTGTGGAAACTATTTCCCACCTGCATGTTATTAAGAGAATAAGAACAATATGACTCTTAGAGTATGCTTTCTTGCCGTGATCCCTTACCATTATTATACCAACTGTTTCTCTCCTTGTCATTTTTCTTGCTGACAGAAAGATGATTCATACTCATGAGTGTTGCCTTAGCCATAAGTTGGTGGTTCATTTTTGCTTTGCCTGCCTACCCAAGTGATGCCACATCACAGGCAGCACAATTCTCTGCATACTTGGCATGATCTGTCTTGGCATTGACTGTCATGCCCTCTGCATTTTGTTCTGGAGGGCTGGCTCTCACATGTGTATATAAATTAGCAGTCTCTCTTCTCTCACCAACTTTCAACAGTCACCTCTAGTTTAGAAACATTTGCCTAAGTCATAATCAATACAATTGACACAATTTCCCAAAGGATATTCACCATACTTTTCATCATTTTGAATCCATAAATTAAGAGTCAATATTGTTGGGGATCTTTTGTGACTGAATATTATTGGCAGAAAGTTAAAACAAACAAAAAAAAAAATATCAAGGTCAATGATCTAATGATTCAGCAGTTTCTTCGATTAAAAAAAGTTTAATCAAAAGTAGACAATTAGCTTTTTAGTTGAGTGATTAAAGGGTTAATCCCCCCTCCTCATTTTTGAATTCACCATATATGTGCCATGACATTTTTAGGAGTAAGAGGCTTTTGTATATTTCAAATAATGCCTCTTCAAAGGTATATACTTCTTGAAAGCATGTGTAACAGTTGACAAGTGAACAATTCAGAACTGACCTAAAGGCAAACGTGTTAATCTACTCAGCAACATCTACTCACTTCCTTTAAGCACTGATATGGAGACATCAGACAAAACCTAACTGTCCAGGCCAAAACTTTATTGGTTTATTGGATTACAGTAAAAAGGAATAAGGCTGCAAGCTATACAGTAATCGTGGAACTTATTAGGTGGCAGATTTACAGGAACTGTTTAAACTATGCCAGTGCTAAAACTAAAAGATGAGCAGAACAACAGTGATATTTTTAAGATGAGAAGGTACAAGGGCAAAGAAAACGGCATATTATATATAATACAGGAGTTATTAAGAGTGAAATTGCGAGTAGACCAAACAATCCATATTTCAGTCAGTGCATCAGAATCAGCATTTTCTTAGAATAGAATGAGACAGGCATTCATAACGGGTGATGTCCTCCTTCCTGCCCTTCTGTCAGTAAAAACTGCTGTGATTGAATCACTGGAACAGAAACATTAAAAAGCAGTGAAAACCACAGATAAGTCCTTGGTTGGGCAGATGCATTATTCTAGATTAACTGATCTAAGGGATAAAAGTTAAATTCTAGGTTTATGCACAGTTATTTCATAATGACATATATGCAATCACTGGTACATTTTTAACATCTTATGAAGGAGTTTATAAATACATCAGTACAGGTAGTCCTCATTTAGCAACCACAATTGGGACTGGCAGCTGCGTGAAACTGCCACTGTGCTTACAATCTTAATTCAACTTTTCTTTTGCTTTACAAACCTGCAAAGGTTATACAGTAAATGAGAGGATTGGTTGCAAAGTTACTTTTTCACCACCGCCGTAACTGAGAATGGTCACTTAACAAAGCAGTCATTGAATGAGGACTACCTGTATCATAAATGGATGATTTACATATGTTTCTGCTACTGTAGTTTTATTTTGATTGTAAGCATCTGAGAATATATTTGGATTCATCAGCATATTAAATAAATAAATAATACATTTGAAACAATATGTGGCATACACAAGATTCTCCCATTTTCCTAATTTAAACCATCAGCCAATAGAGTTCTGTGTAACCTCTACCCTAAATGGTATTTCAGAAGTCTTGGCTGTTTTCCCAGCCATAAGGGTAGGGTGGCTGCTGTCTGTCAGGTGTATTTTTGTAGTATATGGAGTTTGTCTTCTTCTAATTTACATGGTTTCTTCTACTTATTATTGTTTGTTACTCTTTTAAATGTAAGATGGCCAGAGTTTCTCTGAGTTGACCTTATTTATCAATGGTCAGAGAAGATTAATAATAATAATAATAATAATAATAATAATAATAATAATACCTAAACAAGTTAAAATAGGAGAAGTATGTACTGACTATGCAAATCTAAAACCCTGAAGTTATAAACTTTAAAACAGTACTAAAAAGTATCACTCAGAAATGTTTCAAGGTGATACTGGGCACTGCAATAACTTCTATAAGCCATTAGGGGTATGCTTGGTAATCCATAGAATACTGCAATATAATTTTATACTCATTGCAGAATGGTGCATTTAATTTTATAAAATATTAAAAGCTAATAAAGTGAATTTATAGAGAGGGAATCTATAAACATCCTTTCATGGTGCTGGAGCTTGCTATGTGTGATGTTTGAATCTTCCCTGCTGGGTCTGCCAGCCTGGACTTTCCCTTTTTTCCTTATAGATATAAAAGGGCAAAGGAATTAGCATCACACCTGGAACTGATTCAGAGGTGATAACGTGGAAACTGCAACAGAAAGTTCTTTACCAACTAGTGCATTTATGGCCCAAGAAAACTGTTAGAGATCAAATGACAGAATTTATCAAGGTTTTTTTTAAACTAATGTTTGTTTTTAACATATGGAGAAAGAATTAGTAGTTCATGTTTTGAAAGTGTCTTTTATGCCTTATGTTATATCCATGAAGTTTAAACATTTTGTTTATCCTTGCATTAAACCCTTAAAATCTTACATTGTGTATTTTCAGGTTCTGTTATTATTGTGGCTGTTACTTATGTTTAGGTTTGGTTAACTGGGGCTGCCCAATCCAATAGGAATCTAAGTGACAGTGTTTTATTTTGGAATATTTCATGTGGGGACATTGGCCAAATAAAAAGTCTTAAACCTGATTGGATTTTTTCCCCAGTTTCCAAGCGGAAAAAGTGGAAGTAGATTTTTTTCCCTAGGAGGTCATAACTTTTTTCTATACAATTCGTAGTCCCCATGCTTAATCTGCCATGTTAAAAGAGTAGCCAGAATTAAACTCAGGATAAGTAAGTTGTTGTCAGTACTGCCTATAAGGAAAGAAGGTAAGAGGAACTTCATTGCACTGAAAACACTGACAGCTGACTCAGACAAAAAAAGTCTGCTAGGGATTCCTCACTGCCCAGACAAAGAAGGTGGTATTACAGAAGTAAAGCATATTGTGATTCTGCTCAACTCTAGACTGCAAGGAAATACTACTAAAGTTGTTTTCTTTAAAATGAGTTCTTCTACAATTAGAATGTAGGGCTAGATTCATTGAACTGCTATATTGTATTATATTGATCATTATATTATTTTGTATTATTACTAATGCATTTTTATTTTATATACTTGTAAACAGCCTGTAGTCCTACTGAAAAGGGGTAGTGTACACGTTTCATAAATAAGAACTGATTTGGAATCAGTTCCTTGGTTCCCAAGTCCTGAGTTGCTCCACCCAAACCAAGGCAGCTGAAGAAGCCATCACCAAAATGGCTGTCCAAGCTGGTAGCAAGAGCTCTTTCCCTCTCTCTCATGGGTCAGGTAAATGTATTTCTTTTGGGGACCATGGGCCAGATGATTTTGGCCTTAAGTTGGCAACCCTGATCTCAATCATAACTTTATTCACTATGAAAATTGTCTTGTGAAAGTTATGCATTTATTTTATTTATTTATTAATCAAATGTGTACACCATTATAATCTTGAAGGACTTCCAGCAGTTTACAAGAACAACATAGCAAAACAGTAAATAATAATTCCAAAATTAAAACACCCATGATAATACCATGTGACATATTAAAATAATTTAACTCAATCTAAAATGGAGAAAGGAAAAATAAACATAAACAATAGCCATAGCTGTCACTCCAACTTAGACCCCAGATGCCCTCCTGAATAGTTTTGTCTTCACCAACTTCTGGAAGGCTTTCATGAAGGGGAATAATCTAGACTCTAGTGGGTGCCATTTCACAAAAACAATGCTTTTGGTCCTCAGCAACCCTTATTTCATAAAAGTGGGGAACCACCAACAGTTTTTTCCGTATATGAACAAACAGGATAGATCTATCTAGGTGGAAGAGGAGTTCTTGCAGCTACAGGTACTGTTATTTTATTTATTTATTTGTTTTTCATAAATGCAAAAGACACAGTAATGGGAGGGAACCTGATACAGATTGATTCATTATGTGCCGTCAAATCAGTGTTAACAACCACATAGTTAGATGGTAAGGAAATAAGAAAGAAATAAAAGAAAAGGTTCAGAAAAGGAGAAAAAAGAAAAGAAAAAAAGATATAAAAGAGGGGCTTCCAATCTTCTTTATAGCAATTATAAATGCATTTATATTTTATCCTGTTTCTCTAAGATTGCATCATGGCTCACTTCTTTTCATATTCTACCATTTCTAATCATCAAACCATAAATCACAAGTTCATTTTTTTCCCCATTTTCAGCAAAAAGTTCATAAAGGGTTTCCAGTCACTAACAAATGTAGTTATTGTCTTTTCCCTCATCAAACAAGTCAATTTTGCCATCTCTGCAAATTCTGTCATCTTCACCAACCATTCCTCCATTGCGGCTATTTCAGAGTCTTTCCATCTTTGGGCATATAATAATCTCACTTTACTATAATCTTAAACAATCAACATTCCCATAAAGATATGGTTTATTTATTTAATTATTTCAAAATTATATCAAAAGCACTTTTGCCAAAATACTAATATTTCAAAATTAACTGTCCCTTTTGTCTATTTAAAACTTTCTTAGGTCAAAGCTTTATTAAGCTTTTTGCTGATTTTAAATTGTTAAGAATTGTTATTTTATTTATTTATTTTATTTTCTTTGATCTGGAATGAAGGGTAACTTACTAAGGGTTTTTTTGTTTGTTTGTTTTTTGTTTGTCCTGCTGGTCTGAAGATCTCTCTTTAACTTTAAAATTACTGTATCTAAATGTGTATAAGAAAGTGAGTTTTTGGGTGAACCCAGTATCCTTAAAGGCTCCACTATGACTATGAGCTAGTTGTCTCTTCCTTGACTCCTGGCCACTTGACTCACAAAGCAACCACAAGAACCCAAGTCCTGCAGTCTCCTCACAAGGATTAGCTGTCCGGAGTTCAGGTGGGTGATCTCTTGATCTCTCCTCATCCAGAGAGGCTCTGCTGACCTTGACTTGTCACCTGGATGGCAACGCCGAAAGCTGTCTTTGCATAAGGTATCTGAAGTAGGATAATTTAAGCCTGGTCATTTTTGTCAAGTAAAAACTCTGGGTTGATTTTTTCAATGATCTATTTGTTTTCTTCTCTATCCATGGTATTCTCAGAAATCTTCTTCAATATCAAAGTTCAAAAGTGTTAATAGTCTTTCTATTCTGCTTCTTCAATCCAACTTTCATTTTAATAGACTGTTCCTTGGCTTTTTCTAAAGCCAGCTTGCATATCTGGTATCTCTATTTCGGAGTCTAATCTGCATTGGATGATCCTTAGCTTTGTTTTATCAACATGTAAAATTAAGGATATTGTACAGTACTTTGCCCAATTTGTCAAGTCTCCTTTCTTTGTTATTGATATGTAGATTGACATCTTCCAATCTGTTGGCCATTGTGTTGCCCTTCAGATTTGCTGGCATAGCTTGGTTTGAACCTTGACTGATTCTTCTTTTGTTGGTTGTCCTATTTCTGCAGATATTTCATTAATTCCAGTAGCCTTGTGACTTGGTAATGACCACAACACTCATCTATTTTCTTCTTTTAGTATGGGTGTATTTACAAGCAGGGAATATCTCCTAAGGTGTCTTGCATGTTCGCATGTCTACTGCACAGAATTTCAGTATGCTCCTTCCATCTTGATCTTTAAATCAGTTACTATTTTTCCATTGGAGTCCTTTAGCATATCAGTTTGAGGTTGGAAGCTCCTTCTGAATTCAAAGATATTTGGGAAGACTTCCTTGTTTTCCATATTTGTTTGCCTCTTCAATGTCTTCACAGATGTTGTTGTAATACTGCTTCTTGTCTCTGAAATTATTTGTTAAGATCTTTGTCTTTATTGGATTTAGCTTCTCTTTTCTTCTTGTCAAAATCCATGGTTTGTTCTGACATCTAATTTGCTTTTTTTCTGTCTCTTTATCTTTGACAGTCTCTTTTCATGTTCATCTTTAGCAACTTCTTTAAGTTCATTAAACAGTTTCTCTGCTTCCCAGTCAATGAAGCTCAGGACTTCAAAGTAATTCCCAATGTTCTCCTTGAAAATGATGGGCATACGCTCAATATCACATTGTGGAAACTGGTTGGCTTTCTCTTCTGCTTTGGCTTAAGTTGGAATTTGCAATTCATGATCTGTTCCACAGTCAGCCCATGGCCATGTCTTTGCTATTATAACTGAGCTCTTCTGGTTCCTTATACCAATCATATTGGTATATAAGCTTGATTTCTGTGTAATCCATCTGGTGATGTTGATGTACGCAGCATCATTTTTGATCCTGCTATAACAGCCCCTGTTAACTATAAAGCCCCTGTTTATCTCCCATCCATGGATATGGATGTGTTGAAGTACACTGAGAGAAAAAAGAAAATGTTTTGTTTGGCTTTTTTGCATGATTTTAGGATTGATGGGCAAGTCATCAAAGTTTCTAAATTTGTTCTTTGTTATTTCTGCTGATAACTGATTACCAGAGATCCAGTTACCCAGCTAAATATAAACTTATAAAAATTCTGCCAGCCTTTCACAGCCTAAAATTTCAGCCTTTGTCAATGATAGCAATTGATAGGAAATACCTTCAAATCCTTCTGTGCAAATATTACTGTATACTGCTGATCCCAGACTGAAGATATGCCTCATCACATGCTTGAATGTCCCTTATGTTCATCTGAATGTGTGTGTGTGTGTGTGTGTGTGTGTCTGTCTGTCTGTCTGTCTCTCTCTCTCTCTCTAGATTCTGATGAGAACAAGTGAAGCTTTTTTTTTCATTTTTATAATAGGCTATACAGGTGTGTCAGTACTTTAACATGGCAACTTTAAAAGTATTGGCCCAAGGCAATTGTTTGAAAAGGGGAATACCTCACTTAATGTAGTGAATATACTGTATTAATTCAGTGAAGGTTAATTTGATTGTTTTACACCTTTTTCTGTGCAAACCTAATGGCCTATGGCTACACTCTTAATAACCCTGGATTGATTGACATCATCTTTCATTAATATTACCAGACAGAGGAAGGTGTCATTGACACTTCACTAACCTCTGTCTGGGCTACTTTAGAAATTCAAGTGCAGATCTGTTACAAAAGGAAAACAGAGCCCTTCAGTTTGTGAACTGCAAATGGAAATAATGCCCTAAGATTTTGGGGTCTGATTGATTCTAATCCCTTTGAGTTTAGAAAGAATATTCAGTCATATTTTTTAAACTGAACATTAGAAAAAAACATAAGCCCAAAATACTTATTCTTATAAATAGTTTTATTTCAAAGACTATATATATACTGATACTTTTGCTGATGTTTCTCCTCCTGGTTGATATGGTTGCAAGACTAATCAATAAAACTGATTGTATTGTATATACTGATAATTGTGTATACAAAAGTGCAATAAATGGAGACAGCTAAACATGTAAGATAGGCATGTCAGTCACATGAAGTCAAGCTCAGTTCAAAGGCTGCTTTACCTTTTAATATGTCCTTAAAGTATGTTAATATAGGCAATTGGAAGCTATGTATAATGATGGATGTAAATAGACAGTTCAAAACCTTCAGATAATTTCATGAATTGAGCATCGGAAAAGAAGCCTATGTTGGAAGGAGTTTAAATCATAGAGGAATCTACAATCTAAATCAGACAGAATAATCTGAAACAAATTAAGAGTACTGCTACATTAAAGTGGTATTTCGATGTAGCAATATTACTATAAGGAAACAGCATTCCAAGCATGGCAAGGCCTCTAGCAAAATTAAAATGTATACTCTTTTATGCACTTAACATAAAAACATGTAATGCTGAAAAATAGTGATGCCATTACATTTTTCCAGCCTTCTGAAGGACAAGGAGGTTTTTGGAAAGGATATCACTGGAGGGGGGAAAAAATTGGGGCATGAACAAAAATATGCATGCAAATGGCATTCTGAAATTCCTCCTATAAAATAAAATGAATCACTTCAAGGATTTACCGGTTTCTAACTATACCTCTCTTTTGTTATGAATCTGTCCAATTATTATTATCTACAGGACATAGTTTTTGAAATATCTGGTCAGTTCAGGTCAGTTCATTCAAAGTGTAGAATGATTTCTTCCTGAACTGGACTTTTTGCCTATTCTCTTGACGTTCATGAATGTTTTATAACATCTCTGTGAAATTATTTTGATGATTTTGTTTTTAATATTTGGAGAAATAATTGCTTTTATATTTTATGTTGTTTTAGTGATGTTAAATTATTCTACACTGCCTTGTGACCTTTGTTTGTTTTTACTGAAAGTATATATAGGCTATTAGTATTATTATTTTAAAGGATAAAAACATGACAATCTCCTGAAACAGCTAAACTCTCTTTGAAGATCAAAGTCATCTTTATATTATCAGTTAATTTAAAAATAAGCTAGAATAATGAGCAGGTATGCTTTTCAAAATATTCATGGGGGTATTACACTCAACCGGGGGAGGGGGAGGAACTTCATTTATAGTAGAAAGTCACAGCTGAATTTGTGGATTAATTCCTTATTCATGAAAAGGAAGCATTTCAATGAAGTAAAACCATGAAATGGTTTATTTTTAAAGAACTACTTTTTATTCTCTCTTGCTCATGCATGCTCCAAAAGTAACCGAACAAGAAGCAAACAACCCCATGTCCTTGCATGATATACTAACAAATGAAAATCACAACCAGCTTTCACTCACAAACCAGCTTTACTTGAAATGGAATTGTAGCAACATTTTCTTTTTCCACATAATAAAATAAGTAGATATTGAATTCTTTGAGAAAGAAGCACATGCACATGTTAAATAAGAAGCCAGTACAAGCCTAAAACGTTGTTAGTTTCTTTGAAGGATTGGCAGATCAGGATTTTTTAAAAAATGAGTTTTGAATCCTAAGCTACTTCTCTCTGTGTCTTCATTCACATTCTGAGAAGAGGGAAAAACAGTAGTTTGCCCTTCACAAATGGAATTATGAAAATGTGGGCATTTCTGGTAAAACAAGGCTGAGGTTTTCATTCATCTGCTAAATGAATAGCCTACTGTATATGATCACCTTGGTGCAGCCAGGACTGAGTTAAATGTGCTGATGACCTGGAATATAAGAGTGTCTTTATGTAAAGCACAGTTCTGTAGCAGAATATAATGTTTGATATTATCATTTTTTTTAAATCATGCAGGATATTGCTGCACAATATAGCACTGACTTGGCTATATCTGATTTTAACAAAACAAACAAACAAAAACATCTACTTGATTAACTACTTTGGCTTACCTTGTATGTTTATATTCAGTTAAACTTTCATTTCACCTGCACATTCTTTTTGGCAAGGAAACACTATAAAATATAAAGATCCTACATGTCGACATTTATTATTTACATGACAGCCAAGAAATCTCTGTCAAAGCCTCTGCATTTATTATGAACTCTCTTGCCATTATTGCCAGCATTTCAAGATTACTGAAATGTCGGTCCAATTTTCCAGGAGGCATAATACTATCATTTGTCTCATGAGTTTCAGTGTTTCCTTAAAAAAACAGCTTCTGGGCTCAGAAGTATTTTTCTTGTTGTTTAAATCAAAATCTGTAGTGAGATGTCTATAATTTGAAACAAAATGATACATAGCCATAAACAAATCATGACAATATGATTTGAGAACTATATAAATATCTCAAATCCAAAATAAGTCCTGAAACAGCAATCTTCAAGAAAGAAACATTTGTTATCATAGTCTTTCTTGGCAGGAAGCCAAGAGGTCAAATATATCAAATATATACTTTGCTGAGTCAGGATTGCCTACAACTCTGACAATATTTGTATATTTATGAAAACTATATACTAAATAATAAAAGGCATTATGATTAGTAATATAATGGACCCAGAAGTCTTTAGAACCCACCATTGAGAATAGGCTTCACACCATCCATTCACAAAAGACAGTTTCTCAATTGTCCTGCAAAATAATAAATCTCCCACAAGATGTCACATTTGTGGAGAAAGCCAATGAAAAGTAAACCCATGTCACTGAGATGTTCAATGTTCAGATTTCCCTCTTAGCATCTTTAAATGGCTCCCATTCTGTTCATACTGGTGGCCATTAGAAGTCATTACTTAACTCACTTTGTGATAACTGAGGCAGCTAACCTTCTTTTATATAAATCTGTAATCAGTGCTCTGCCAAGAGTTCTAATGGCATTACTAGAAAATCATTTATTCATGTCCTGAATCGTCTGACTAACAGGGACATTACTAGATACCTAGGAATGTAATAAAATTGTAGTTATTAATAAATTATTTACTAATAAATGGGGTTAGCTCACTTATTTACTAACAATAAGTGAGTAACAATAAAATTATTTACTAACAGTAAGTAAGTTTAGCTCCATCCCTGTTGATTTTCTGGAAGTCCATCAAGACCTGGTTATGTCATCAGACCTGGGCATCCCAGAGGACTGGTAAGATCTTGAGGTGGCTCCATTATTGCTGACAAATATGGATTTGAATGATAACCAAAAACATCAATCTTCAATGATAATTCAGAATCTCTAGAAGTATTCAGAGCACTAATGGCACATGAGTGGTGACTGATCTCACCAAAAGGACTTCATTCTGTCTTGATTTGCACTTCGATTAACCAAAAAAGGCTTCTCTGTATATGTTACATTTATGCAGAAGCCTCTTCCGGTGCTTCCAATAGCTGACAAAATATGGCAAAAGTCTTCTACCTATGCAGAGAACAGAACTGCTAGTTCAATAGTTGCATAAACCTTTGTTAAAGCAAAGCATTTCACATTTTTGTGCACACTTACTGAATACATACAATTTCCAATTACTCTTTCAATATAAGGAGACATGCTGGGCCGATAAGTTATTCCTTTTGCTCTGGTTTCTATGAATACATTGATAAAAGCCATGATGTTGAGATGGAGAAACATTTTTTCTCCTAGATAGAATGCCATCATGATAATGCAATGTCTTTTTTATATACAAAAGGTTTGCAACAGGCAAAACATCTTTCCAGTGTTTTATCCATATTTTATAAGTGCCATCATCAACTGCAGTCAGAAATTCTAGTTCAGAACTTCTTGAACGGGACTCTTCCACACCTAGATCTATAACCAGAACCCTTGATTCATGTGCTGCTTTGTTGAAAGCTTTACTATACAGTAGGTGTAGAGAAGATGCATTATGTTATATGTTTAACATAACGTTAACATTAAGGGGCATCGCTGTAGTTTTAAACGCATGTACTACAAGCAGGCATACTTCCAAAACACTGTTTTTACAGTTTTATGATCAGATTGACAAAAGCTGGTCTTGGACTGTAATACAGTTATTGTTGTTTTTGTTATTAGATCCACTGAAACAGCTTTGCTCATGGAATGCCCCCACTGTATATAAAATTGCAAATGTTTCTCTCTCTATTAGTGCATAATTCTGCCTCAGATTGACACTATTCTCTGAGAAGCATTATACTGATGATGCAATATTGAGTACAATCTTACACTTTGCAAATAACATTGTTGTAACATTTCTATTATTTATATGTCACAGTTTTGTGCAAACTGAACACTGAAGGTGGCTGTGTTCAAGGTGACAAGCAACATTTCCCTTAATAGTTACTTTCACTAAAACAGTTGAAATGTTATCTCCATTCTCAGATTCTTTTTGTTGTTGTTTAGTCGTTAAGTCGTGTCCGACTCTTCGTGACCTCATGAACCATATTGCGCCAGGCCTTCCTGTCCTTCACTGCCTCCCTGAGTTTGCTCAGTTTCATGCTCATTGCTTCAGTGATGCTATCTAACCATCTCATCCTCTGCCGTCCTCTTCTCCTTTTGCCTTCAATCTTTCCCAGCATCAGGGTCTTCTCCAAAGAGATCTCTCTTCGCATTAGGTGGCCAAAATATCTGAGCTTGAGCTTCATTATCGATCCTTCCAATGAGCAGTCAGGGTTGATTTCCTTTAAGATTGACTGGTTTGACCTCCTAGCAGTCCAGGGGACTCTTAAGAGTCTTCTCCAGCACCACAGTTCAAAGGCATCAATTCTTCGGCGCTCGGCCTTTTTTATGGTCCAGCTCTCACAGCCATACATTACTACTGGAAAAACCATAGCTTTGACTATGCGGATCTTTGTCGGCAAGGTGACATCTCTGCTTTTTAATATGCTATCTAGGCTTGCCATAGCTTTCCTCCCAAGGAGCAAGCGTCTTTTAATTTCATGGCTGCAGTCTCCGTCTGCGGTGATCTTGGAGCCCAAATAAATGAAGTCTGTTACTGCTTCCATTTCTACCCCTTCTATTTGCCAGGAATTGATGGGTCCAGATGCCATGATCTTAGTTTTTTTAATGTTGAGTTTCAAGCCAGCTTTTGCACTCTCCTCTTTCACTGATTCTTAAATTAATTTCAACTGGATTTATTAAAATAAATAACTACTAATGGACTCTGAAACACTTTTTGAATTAGTTATTGATATGCTTCCCACCCCCTTTTAAGCTTGATAATTATCTCTGTTTTCTTAGAGAGTTAACAGGAAAACACATGATTGTTCAAGTTCTTATAATATTGGAGAGCTTGGAAAATTAAATTCCTCACATGTCATAACACAGTTCAACTAAAAATCATTAGAAACTGGATTGTCAAGAGTTATTAATTAATACAGACTGACAAATCTGCCAAGTTCAGTGTTTTGTTTTACCATGCTTAAGTTTGCAAACTAATTTCCACATTAATTTGTAGTCTTTTTAAAGGCCACACAAACTTTTTGACTTTTTAAAATATAAATTTTAATTTGTCATTAAAACTACCCAATTATTAAACTTAAGAACCACATATTTTACAGGCAGGATTTTTAAAAAATATGTTATCATTCAGTAAATCAATTTGCTTGATACAATCTGGATAATCGTATTCTTTAATCATTTGCAATAATTAGAAGCCTTTTGCTATACCCTATTTAAATTGCTTACTCAAAGCTCAATACCACAGATAGGTGATTTCATTTTTAAATTATTTTTTTCCTGGCCAGGATGTGCTGTGCTTCAGATAGCTATATGATTTATTTCAGAAAAATACATTTTATTTTATCCCTGTCTCCCCATTGCAACTTTATGTTTCATAACTGCTTCAATATTCCTGATATATTAGAGCATTCTATTTCTCTGACACATCCATGCATTCTTCCATATGCCAACCTTATTTTTTTTTTACATATACCATACTCAGAGTATATGAGATTTAAACTTAAACACCATAACCATAACTCTAGGAGGTTCTTTTCTTCTTCTTCCTGCCTTCCTACTAAATGCATTTACTGGAAATAAATGCCACAACATTTATTATGAAATAAAATTAAATGTATTTATGTATAAACCCAGCCCTACAGATTATAAACTCTTTGAAAATGTGATGATGAATATTTGCCATGAACATATATTCAGGGTTTTGTTTTGTTTTGTTTTTTTCCCCTAGCTGCTGATGCTTCTTCATTTAAAGTAACTCCATGGGTAGTCAGTTGGGCCCCATGTACTACAGTGCTTTGGATTCTAGTCCTGAGATTCAGTCCTAGCTGGATCATCTTCCTATTAGCAGCTGTCCTAGTTAGAGAAAGCTGTGCCCAGCTAAGGTGCACAATGGGGACTCACTAGATCATTATTCCAATTATTTAGTGTTAATTTTAAAGTATGTTTTTAACTCTTGGTATATCGATAGCAGCAGGGATGAGCCTGTAGGATGAAAGGTAGGAGGTTCTAATTTTCCCATCCAAGAAATCTTCTGGATTTTATGTATCCTGAGCCAGCCTTTCTGCCTTGGGTTAGCTATTTGGTAATTACTGCTGTTATCACCTGTCTTACAGAGGGATGTCTTTACTTGGTATCTTTCCCCTAATCACAGTGTGTGAAATAAATAGGGATCCCTCAGCTTACATGCTTAGTGGCAAATAGCAAAAATAAAATAGATGTTAAACATGAAATAAATTTTATAGTCACCTCCTAGGCCTGTGTCATGAGATGTATGACTAGGAAATGTACCATCCCCCCTACTTTAGAAATAGATCTTAATCTTGCCATCCTATTGCTGATCATGATAATATGAGTTGGGGGAGGCAATTGGCCAGATAATGAAGTGTTTCATTTATACTGCCTTTGCATCATATTTTGAGTTTGCAATGGTTTAATAGGATTTCTTTTCTTTTTCTTTTTCTTTCTTTTTCTTTCTTTTTCTTTTGCTTTTTATATACTTTTTTTAAAGAAATATTTTAGATACTGGATATTTTGCCATAAGATATTTAATTTCAAAATTCTCTGGATGAGAGAGAGGAAGTCAGGAGACAATGTGATGAAAGATCTTCTTCAATAAACTGAGCCTGATCCATGTGACATCTCTTTTCAGGGCAATCTTGTGTCTTGCTCTGGATAATCTCCTCTTCAAGCTTCTCCAAGGGCACCTTTGCTCAGCCCAGGCATGGAACATAGAGGGATAAAAGGCATGAGACAAGAAGATGAAGCCCCAGATTGGTTATTATGGGCAGTTTCCTTCTAGGGCAAGTGCTGTATGAGGGCCCACCTGCCTTTCCTTCTCCATCTAAATTTAGTGCTTGCAGCAGGAAAGAGATTATATGCTACTTTTTTCCCAGCCCAGAAGAAGCAATTTGGAGCTTTGTCTTCTCACTTCCATGCCTTTTGGAAGATTACTTGTTCTAGACTAGGGGCAAAAAGACCAAAAAAAAAAAAAAAAGACAAAAAAACCCCAAACCCAGCAAGTAACTCCTTTCCTGCTGCCAGTGTTGCTTTTTCCTAGCCTAGAAGAACCAATCATTGCACAGAGATGAACACATATTACTTTCTATGCAGGCAGTAACTTTATTTGCTTTTCTGCAGAGGTGTGATAAAAGGACTTCTTTTGATTTTGATCTCAAGGAGGGAAGCACCTTCACCACAATATGGTTAGGAGCCCTGGATTATTATTCTTTCTTTCTTTCTTTCTTTCTTTCTTTCTTTCTTTCTTTCTTTCTTTCTTTCTTTCATTCATTCATTCATTCATTCATTCTTCATTCCCCAAACAAAATATAAATAAGATGAGATTGGAAGAAAACATGGGTCCACATAGAAACTTATATATTGTGTTGTATTCTTACATGATTGTTAGGGATACCCAGAGATACTTTTGCAAGATTCTCTATCAGTGAGCCCTTTGCGGCTAGAAATGTTGTGAAGAAAGTTTGTAGAGACTGGTGCTTTACTCCAGCATATTTTCTATAAGGCTTGACTATTTAACTTATTTAACTGCATTAAGATCTCATTTCCATTGCTGAAAGACACTAATTAACAAATTGCAGAATACTAACTGAAATTTTCACCATCAGAAATAAAACAGGAATACTTTCTGGAGTGCCAACTACTTATCTTAACTGTGTCCCTGAGATATACCTTTCATCTTTAAAGTACAGGTAGTCCTCAACTTACAACCACAGTTGGGACCAGAACTTCTGTCACTAAGCAGTGTGGTTGTTAAGTGACTCACGTCCAATTTTATTACCTTTTTTGCCATGCTTGTTAAGCAAATCTGACTTTTCCCACTCACTTGGCTTGCCAGAAGCCCCCTGGGAAGGTCACAAATGGCAATCATGTGACCCCAGGACATTGCAACCATGGTAAATACATGCCAGTTGCCAAGCACCCAAATTTTTATCCCATGACTGCTGGGACACTGTGATGGTCATAAGTGCGAGGACCAGTCATAAGTCACTTTTTTCAGCACTGTTGTAATTTCAAACTGTTGCTAAACGAATGGTCATAAGTCAAGGACTACCTGTATGTTTCTTTTTCCCACAGCGCTCAGCAGCTTTGAGCTTGACATTATGTCAAACCCAGATCAATTTGATAGCCCAGACAGTTGTGCATGTGGTTTTCATGCTTTCAGTATAACAGCCATCCTAAAGTGTACCTTAGGTGTGTGTGTGGGGGGGGGGACTTGTGAAAGGGAAATTCACCTTTATACCATGAGCAAATAGTACAATATATTATAGAGTTTCTCCATTATACAAGAGGGACTTTTTGACAGTAGACCACTAAAACAGTAGCAAAAAGCATTTTACTGAGATTAGAAACTGAGATGATATCAACCTTCATAGCAGCAATAGTGTTTCCTGTGTTGCCAATACAACCTAGATAATCAAGGCTGCGATATCTGTTTGGCAATGTATATGTTGTGAATACAAAACACACATTACTAGATAATAATAATTTATTAAACATTTATGCTGTTTGACTCTCAATAACTCCGATTATATCAGCCATGGAATTCTTCAGCCAGTGTGCCTTGTACGGTTCTTCTTCACCATCCAATATGCAAGAATTTAGAAAGCCCTATCCATTCTCCTAAGGTCTTTCCATTTTCTCAAGCTGTATTTTCTCTACAAATTGTGAAAATGCACAAATTGTCATTATTTTGTTCATTTGATTTGTGCTTGTCACACAGTCTTTCTTGTGACAAATCATATGGGCATAATCCCTGTCTTCTTTTGTGCTCCAAGCTTATGAAAGGAGGGAGATAAGTCATCTCTGTTGCACTCTGTGTAATGTTCATTAAAAGGGTGGTTGTGGGTGAACAAATTTGGGGAATAATGATAATTTACATGTGGTTGCTTCATAATTATAAGGTTTATACCACTGATGTAGTTCATTCTGAATCAGGGCCTTATAGTGAGAAATTAAAACTGCTTCTTCTTAACAGGATTCCCTTTTATTTCACTTTTCCATGTTCCAGGTTACAATATTCATGCATCCATCTACTTGCTGCCTAATGACTCAGGTCAGGAATTCTTTTGAAAAAGCTTTCACTATCTTAATTCTCAAAGAAGATCAAAGACAGGTCATCCATTGCAGCACATGAAAATAGTGGAGGCTGTCAAATAATTTATAATGAATCATAACTTCTGATATTAATACCTAGGTAAGTAGCTGGGTAGATGCTCCAAGTACACACCAGGTTTGTCTTTAACACAGAGTTGTATAATTGTGATTATATCAGAAAGCTATTTTCTTCTAGTATACCTCTACCACCAAGGACATCTATTTTCAAAGCCCCGTGAGCCCACATTTCCAACTAAGCAATGTTTGCAATATTAAATGCTGTTTGTAAGTAAGCTGTGGGTATTTTGTTTGGTTTGGTTGCTGTCTTTCATTAGTTTTGTGATAATGTTCCCTTATTCCTGTTATTACCTTTTTTTCTTTTTGTTTTAGCTACCTTTGCACATTTTTTGCCTTGAACTATTGGGTAAAAATATCTAACAAAGAACTCTTGCCACTGTTACCTAAAACTATCTAAACTTTGAGTATTTCCTGCCCAAAGCACTCCACATGGTTTTAATGCAAAGAAGGAAGTAATTTCAAGCAGTGGACAGAAGATACATTAATTAAGATAAGCTCACAAATGGCATCTGTAATTCTGTTTCCTAGCCTTTCCTTCTCTCAGCTCTCCACTAATCTTGATTAGGATGGAACATAAATAGCCTCAGCATATGCTCATTGCACTTTTAAACCAAGCACATGAGCAGCACACTTTGTTTCCCAGTTTAAGAAGGCACTGGAAACAAAACGTAAGATGCACATGAATATGGTTTGAAGCAGGTCTAATTTCAAATACAATTAAATTACTCAGCATTTTAAGCTTGTCACTGTGGAATTTGAGATGAAATGTGAATGGTGATAACATAAAATACAAGGTATCTAGGACACATGATAACTGATCTGCCTCTATCCTCATTATTTCTAGTATTCATAAGGCAACTTCTATAATTGGGTATAATGCTGAAAGCAGTATTTAATGAAAGAGGTATGGTTGGGAAGTTTGCAATGTTTAAGTCTTGCCTTCTGGAGAATTTAAATCCGTTCTCCTAAATACCATGTTCTCTAGTTGTACAAGAGAGAGAAAAGTTGGTACAGGCTATGAGGTGACCATTAGAAAAGTAAAATGGAAAGTTCTTTTTCCAAGTAAATCTTAGAAAATTGTCATTTATTTTTCCTGTCACATTGTTCAGCAGATATCAAACTCATAGTCTTTTCTTTCATTGTTGAAAATATCAAACCATCATGATAAAAATGGGAATGTTAAATATTCACTATCCTGTGCCAATTATGAATTTTTGGTTCTTGAAGCCATTAAGAAACAATGCAGTTAAAATGTAAGATACTTTCCCATTCCTTATCAATGGATCATTTCTAGAATTCTTCTCACTTTATATGAGTCCTCCTCCTCCTCCTCCTCCCCCCCCCCCCAGGAAATCCTTAGACTTTCCTCTATCTATTATGTCTGGTCTGTCTATCACACCATTATAGGTCTTTTCCTGTCAAAGCTAAAATGAGGTGGAGGTATGTTTTGACTGACTCCTAGGTAATATAAATTCATTCCAGTCCTTTTTATTTCCAATTGACATCAACTATTGTTGCTATTCCATTAAACACTCAACTCATACTTAAAGCTGCTCTAACCACAATGCTGAACAGGAAAGTATGACATAAATAGGAAGGAAAGCCTGTCATTGATTTTTTTTTTTTTTTTTTTTTTGGTCTTTCTTTTGCTTTGTTGTAAAACCTTCCAGGAAAAAAAAAAGTGTATTCAGATGCTGGACAGCATTGAAACCACACATGGCAAATCTTTGTAGCTTTGTAGTAATATTTATAATATTATATAGTCTGTAATTGAATACAAGGCTGGGATTCATTCAAAGACTGGTGCTAACATAATACATCTTCACAGCACAGGTCACGTAATTAATGAATGGTAAAAAAAAATCCCAAGGATTAATGTTCACCAAAAGATCCCAAGGATTAATGTTCACCTAACAAATGTGTGAGTTATTGTGAAACAATTAAAAAGGAAAGAAGTACAATGTTAGGCAGGAAAAAAAAAACAGTTACAATACCAATAAGTATAAAATTATAAGAAGAAAGGAATGTATCTTTAAAATAATACTGACAAAGGAAAATTATAATTTGTGTGTTGTCAGGTTTCAGATTACTATGATCCATTTATAATTAAGGACACTGTGAAAGCCTTTTTGGCTGTAATCAAATCAGAAGCAACTAAAAGGACTAATACCTTGCAGAGAACATCTGTTATCCACTAAACATATCTTAGATGTTGCAACTGGCAAGCATATCCATGTTTGGAACATTAATGAAAAATGCCACTGAGGAATATTTACTGTGTCAAATTATCATCTTAACTGTGCACTATCAGCTCAGTTCAGCCTCATACAGCAGGTTCTTCTGATTTGGAGGACATAAACCTTGAAAAATTACTCAATATTATTGATTTTTTAAAAATGTGATATTAACTAGGATAAATTCATTAATTAATTTTAATTTGGAAAGAAATATGCATGTATGTTTTGAGTTTGATTTTATTAATTTTATTTACATTTCCTATTTTGATGTTACTGCTTTTTTATTTTAAATTCTATACTGTGTCAGATATTGCTTGCCACACAGGATTCTAACTTAGTAATACTAAAGATTGATATATAAAAGGAGGAAAAAAATGACAATTTGGAAAATAATATGAGGTGATATTAATCCCAAAGATTGTGTGTAGTATTATTTGCTTTAAGGAGGAAGCAAACTATAAGTATATAATACTTTATATATGCTTTTAAAATATATATTTTAAGCATTGTACTGTACTTATATATTAGCTTCATCTCTTTTTTTAGCAATTGCTTACATTTAACTTAATTTTAGAATATGTCAGTGTTATATATTATTAGAAAGGGGAAAAAATCCACATTGTATTATATAACAAATGCTGCTTATTAAATCTTGTCACTCTAAACTTTTCTTTGCTAGAAGTTTTGTATCCATTAGTACCAAATATGATCGGATTAAGCAGAGCTTCCTTGCTCTTCTCCCTGTGACACGAAAGATTTTTATGTGCACAGGTAAATTCTACATCCCCCCTCTTATATATGCAGCAGGGCAGCATGAGATCAATATGTAATTTGTCAACAGTAAGTTTTAATTAGCAATTTTAAATTGTTCTTAATATCGTCATATAATATAAAAGCCCATAATTAGTACACATTTAATTTTTAAAATTTCAACATTTTGCCACTTTAAGTTTTACATCCAAACCTTAGCACACTGCAATTAATCTTAACTACGGTTTACTAAAACAATCTGCACGATTTGTGCTGCATGTGCTGTGACTTATGAAGTAGCATCCTAGAGAAACAGAATTTAAGGCAATTGGCTATTAAAACCATCTAGTCCACCCCCCTTCCAAATGCAGGAATCCAGTACTACTGGATCTCTAATAACTGGCCATCCAATCTTGTTTAAATGCCAACAAGGAAAAGGAGTTCATCACCTCCTGAGATGATCTCTTCATTATTAAACAGCTTTTACTGCTAGAAAATTCTTCCTGGAGTCCTTACTTTCTAGCAATTTAAACTTTTTTCTCCCCCTTCTGGAACAGTATAAGCAAGTTTACCCTGTTGCTTGAACAAATTAACTAATTAAATAACCTGCCATTCTTATCAGAATTTGATGAGGTTTACATAACAAAATACTTGAAAACAATTATCATGGCTCTCTGTGGTCTTCTCATCTCCAAAACAAACATATATAACCATCCATACATTTTTCCTTTCAGATTTCTCATCATCTTGGTTGCTTTTCTCTGGACTTATTCCAGCTGGTTAATGTTTTTCCTAAAAACTGGAGACAATACTCTAGGTGTGGACTGATCAGTGCAGAATACAGAGGAACAATGACTTATTGTTGCAGAGAAATAGTTATTTGTAGGGAAGACTCCTCTTAGTGGTGCATGACCTCTGGTATGCTGTCCATTCAAGCAGCTGAATCTGTAGGATGTCCACTGACATTCTATTGTCACATTTTATTACATTCATTATTTATTATCACATTTTATTAGAAGATAGTACTTCTGCAGCAACTATTAGCAAAATGTAGGGCCTGTGGATACATAGCCATGAGGAGACAGTCCTATCAGATAGGGAGCAACTGACAGATCCAATCCATTTTTTTCCCCCTTAGTTAAAGAAGAACTGATAAACCAACAAATCAATTTTTTTTAAAAGTTGTCTGTAACGTGTGTGTGTATATGCATGTGTGTGTGTGTATATGTGTATGTGTACGTATGTATATCTTTCTTCTATGGAAATGTTTATTAGTCAGCTGCTACACAGGCTTTTACTGCGTACTGGTATTACAACTGATGATATAAACTTAATTAGAGAACTAACTTTAAATGTTTGAATATTTTTAAAAGGTAATTACTTTTGCTTTTGATATTTTAACAGCATTCCAACATTTGATCTCTAATTTTTAGATATATGCCATAAGAGAGCAATAGTTTTCACACAATAATTATAAGGGGTTATTATTCTCCATTAGAAAATGCAGGC
The DNA here is from genome assembly GCF_059951505.1 of Python bivittatus. NCBI lineage: Eukaryota > Metazoa > Chordata > Lepidosauria > Squamata > Pythonidae > Python > Python bivittatus. The sequence goes on from NW_028277035.1 coordinate 18,308,814, forward strand.
ATTTAAATTTCCTTTACTGACATTTCTTTGGCAAATAAGCTCAGCCTCCTACCTGATCTCTGTAAGTAAGTGATTAGTGATGCTTATAAACAAAGTTATATAAAATGTTGCTTAACTATACCTATCTGGACTAGTAAGTAGATAGTCTGAGTGTTTCTCCTATGTTTCTCCTATGGTCCCAGAGGTCATGTTATAAAACAACTGCAATAATCTGAAATATTAAGCACCCGGAAATGGTTAAGATTTTTTTCTTGGTTCAGTAGGCTTTGTGGGAATTCAAACATACACACCAAACCACCTGCCTATCACTCAAAATGTAATGCTAATGTACCTTCTTTATATTTTCTTTCTTTCCATATTCGTGTTTTTTGGAGTAACTTTGCTTTTTTGTAGCTATAGAAATATGTGAATTGCAGGTAGCAATATCCTTTTATGGTTTTTCTTCTTTGTTTCTTTAAACACATTGCTGATATTTTATTTTTGTCCCCAAATCTAATTTCATGAAGTATCTTGGAATCCAAATATTGAATCTATAGTTTCCATAAAGATGTTTAGTGTCATCAAGGGACACAAATCTAATAAAAAAACAACTGCAAAAGTGTTCAAATTGCAATGTTGAGTAACATACACACTGAGGTTTTGTTGGTTACTTAATGCATAGTATTAGACTGGGTTGGAAGTTAAAAGGTCAATCTGTTTTATGAACATAGTTAACAATGTATGAACAGTTGAGAAATGTCTCCACAATAATTAAGTATTTAGTAAAGTGCAGAAACAAAGATCTTTCAACTTAAGTTAAATAATTTTTGTTTGAATTCAAAATCTTTCTGGTGTTTACCTGGAGCAGCAATTTCCAATTTTTCTTACAAATGCAATTTTAAACAGAAAGACCTGGCATTTCCTGTTATGTCAATATAATTCAAATGATGAATGTTAAACATGGAGTCAAATAAAAGTTTAAATACAGGATGGATAATTAGAACCTGCAATCTTTTCATCATTTATACTGAGAAACTTATTTTGGTGACCAAATTACATTGCACTACAAAACACATTTGAGAATGTGAGAATAAGAATAAGAAAAGTATTAATTTGGGGACAGGACCACTAAAACATAGCAAATATAGATGATTCAGATATAGATGGTTCATATACTATTTTAAATCAAAAAGAATAATATAAACATGAAATGGGTAGAAATAGCTGCTTCTAAGAGTATTTAGAAGGCTTGCAGGAATACTTATCTTAGGAATACTGACATCTTAGGCAACAGCAAATTGAAATGACCAAATAACTTCAAATAAAGATTGGGCTACACATTCAAATATTAATTGTATCAGTAAAACATTATGTTGTCGAAAAAAAATAAATTGTATAAATAAATCAAAAATAACATTTCTGTGTTTTTACAGTTGTGTGAAAAAGAAAGTACATCCTCTTTGAGTTCTATGGTTTTACGTATCAGGACATAATAAAAATCATCTGGTCCTGAGCAATTCTCAAAAGTAGGTAAATACAACCTCAGATGAACAACAACACATGACATATTACACCAACAACATAGTGAAAGAGGAAATTAATGAACTACATACTGACATCTTAGGCAACAGCAAATTGAAATGACCTGAATTTGGCCCCTTCACTCAGAAGAGCCTTTTGTTTACTACTTAGGGCACAAAATATAAAGAAGGAACCGTATTGCTATCATAATCAGGAAAAGTATAGCAACAACAGTACTTGGGTACAATGTCAATGATTGAATAATATCAATTGGATTTTGCAGACACCCTTTAATGTGAAGTTTATACTCCAACCATTGAAGCAGAAGAGAAAGCAGTTGACCAATTTTATATGGTCAAGCTCAATCTGAAATCTACAAATCATGCAAACAAGCTGTGCTGCTTGTGGTTGGAGACTGGAATGCCAAAGCTGGAAATAATAGAGAGGAACAAATAGTTGGACTGTATGGTCTAGGACACGGAAATGAAGCAGGAGAATGACTTATCAGTTTCTACCAATCTAGTTATGTCTTCATTTTTAATACATTCCTTAAACTTTCTTTTTCACATGACTGTAAGTTTCTTGGAAACTCCCAGAAACTAATGTGAGATTATCAGGTTCTCCAGGATTAGGTGGGAGTGGAAGTAGAGTTGTGTGAGAAAATTTAAATTAGAATTATATAACAGTCTTTATTCAGAGAGAGAGTTGAATTGACCCTGATATGCCAAAGACTACTGGTTTTCCAATTTTATTAGCAAGTCTGAGTGGAAGTTTTAATTTGTCTCCTCTCCTACCCAGTAACAGTTTATGTTTCCCTGAGTAACTCAGAGTTTCTGGGAGGACGGATAAGATCTGCATGCTGGGAAGTGAGTTTCCATCAGAGGGGGCTTCCCTGAATTTCATTTATGCAGCTTCGTGAGATTCTGTCTCCAGTTAAGCTGGTGGTGAAATCATACAATGTTGGCCTACAGTGTTAATCTCACATAGTTCAGCTCTGCCTATGTATTTCATCTGAACATAGGAAAGTAGTACAGAGTCCTGAACTGGCATAAGGGGGCTCAATTGAGGACTAATCCAGATTATATAAAATAACTAGTTATTGGAGGAAGTACTGATCCAATAATTTTTTTTCATTGTACTCCAGTTTAAGAAACAGATTTGAAGTTTCAGAGTATGTCTGTATTCTTTTAATATAACTGGATGACAGAATAGGGAGGGGCTGGGAATTCTTTCTACCAATTAAGTTTGCTTCATCATCTGTGACCATTCCTGGAGAAAACAGCCTAGTCCCAATGATTCATGCTTTAACATTCCTTGGATTGAACTACTTGCTCTGTTTGACATACAGCAGCTTTTGAAAAATGTTTGGAGAGTTCTTTCAGAGGGCAAGGATTAACCAGGGCATGATGTGTGCATTGCACAATTCTCTGATATATTGGATACAAGTTTCTTCCTTGTTCTGTTTCACTGCACTTGTATTCTCAGAGTAAAGGGACAAAATATCAGATCTTGTTTTTAAAGAGCAACAACTTTATGTAAACCTAAGTAAGTTTTAAAATGTTCCAATAGCCTTAATATAAATAATGCTCTGTCTGTAGCCTTCTCACATAGTGGTAGTAAACTTTTTTGCTTCTACCCCAAACTTTGGATAAATTCTCCAGATTCAGGACTACTGAATAGATTTAGACACATCCAATAGTTCTACCTCCATGTCCCATGTTTCCATTTTGTCTGGGAGAAATATGCATATTCCAAGATGAAGTCATATTATAGGTCTCCATTTCAAAAGATGTCTCACCAAATGATAAATGCACATTTCTCTTCTGCTAATATATAGTGTATCTGCCAACCTGTCCTACAGTGACATCTGGCCCTACAAGCAGTCTTATTCACAAGCCACTTTTGAGATTTTGTGTTCGTGAAGTCCTTGGTGCTCTCTCAGCTTGGTTGTTTGCAGACATTTCATTACCCAACTAATAACATCATCAGTGCTAGTGAATATGGGGTTTGCTCCCTGTTTATATACAGTATCTTGCCCTGCCAGTGTTGGTGGGGATGTGGTTTTCTCCTTGGTAGTTCCTTGATTATGGTATTGTTTGATTAGAGTATTGTTTTCTGCTTGATTGCTAGCCTAGTGTTAATCCCTGCTTATCTGGGTGTAGGCTGTTGGAGATTATGTGTTCTGGTCTTTTTGTTTCCTTCTTAGCTTTTTTATTGTTTCTTTTGAATGATGTGTAAACGTGGTTTTATTCTGTCTATTAATGGCTGATTTGTCTGAATACCAAGTTTTCAGGAATTCCCTAGCAGTTTTGGATTTAGCTTGGTCTAGGATGCTCACAGTTTTGCAGTTGAAACTATGGTTGAGTCTGTCCATGTGTTGTGAGATTAAGGAGTTTTCATTGTGTCTCCTAACTGCTAATTGGTGTTCATGGATGTGCTCTGCTAGCCTTCTCCCTGTCTGTCTACACAGTGGCTGTTACAGTCTTTACACTATATGTTGTAGATGACTCCTGTTTCCTCCCCACCCACCCCCCTTCTTGGGCTACTGGGACTTTTGCTTTTCTTAAGATGTTCTGAAGGGCTTTCATTGATTTGTGTGCTATGGTGATGCTGTGTGGTTGTAATAATCTGTTGGTTGTTTCTGAGATGTTTCTGATGTATGGCAGTGTTATCCTTTTCATAGCTTGTGTTGGTTGTGCTCTAGTGGGTTAAGTGGTTAGGCACTTTTTGGTAAAGTTGCATGGGTATCCATTTTGTTGGAAGATATATAGGCGATCTGTTTCCTCTTTCTGGTGTTCTGGGTTGCTGTAGTGCATTCGTGCTCATCTGAATAATGTTCTTACACAGCTCTTCTTGTGGGAGTTTGGGTTGTAATGGAGCTCTTGGTCAGTGTGCGTTGTTTTTTGATAGACTTGTGTTTCTAATTTGCCGTCATTTCCTCTGCTGATGAGGAAAGGGTAATCTGTTGTTGTTTTCTTCTTCCCTTGTGAATTGTACTCCCTTGAAGATGTTGTTGATTGTTTCATGTGCCTTCTCCAGTGTTCCTTTTTTATTATGATGAAGGTGTCATCTACATACTGGATGCATACTTTGGGTTGTATGCATAGGAGTGCTATAGTTTCTAGATGCTGCATTAGTCTTTGCTTTGAGTCCTGAGAGTGGTGATCCCATGGGTGTTCCTCTGATTTGTTGGTATTTTATCCATCAAACTGAAAGTAGGTAGAAAGGCAGAAGGTTGATGAGGCCCATGATTCTGGGTATTTTGATCTCAGTGTATTTGGTTAGGTTGGGTGTGTTGGGTAGTACTGCTGCCATGGATTCTTTCACCAGTTCTGGGTCTATGGATATAAAGAGTGCTGTGACATTAAATGAAATCATAATTTCATCTTCATCTATTTTTAGGTCTTTGATTTTTCTGGAGGCACTGTAGGGGGAGTTGATAGAATATTTGTTCCCCTCTCTGAGGTGTCCAAGGTTTTTTTTAAGTTCTTTGCTGTGTTGTATGTTGGGCTCCCTGGTAATGATACAATTGGATGAAGAGGTATGTCAGCCTTGTGTATTTTGGGGCATCCATAGAAGCATGGGAAGATAGTCCACTGCTTTTCATCTGCTTTTCATCTGCCACTGTTCTTCTTTTCTAATTTGACCTTTCTAGGTTAGGTCATTAGGAGTTCTCTTGATCAGGTTGTCTAGTTTCTGTATTGGGTTGGTGTTCACTGGGATGTAGGTTTCTTTGTATGTATTGTGATTTGTCCATGATAACCATGGTTTGGCCTTTGTCTGCTGGGAAGATGATGATGGTTTGGACCTTCTTTAGGCTTTTGAGGGCTGCTCTGTCCTCTGTTGTGCTTATTTGCTTGCAAACTCTGTTGTGTTTGTTTGCTTGCATGGGCCACTGAGACAGCAGGCCAAAGAAATCCCTATGCAATTCCATACAACCAATAATCATTTTTTAAAAAAATCATATACTTGGGAATTGTAGCCAGATACCAAGATGAAAGGGCAAAAAGGAAGCCACAAGGGCTTTCTTCTATATCAGTCCAGCCTTCTGTGAAGTATAGAGCCTTAGAATAGTGCTGAGTGATGTTTGTTCCTGAAGAGGATATTTGAGTCACGGCCAGGAGCAAAACTACATGCTGATTTTCAAAACATGCTACTGTCATCTAACTAAGTTTTTTCTATACATTTAAGGTTTAAAAAATAAACAACATATGTCTTTGACTGTGTAGGAAGTAAAACCTAAGATACATAACAAGTGAATCAAGTATATCATATTTACAGAACCATATTGTTGAGATTATTCTTGTATGGTTCATAAGAACTCATAGGAAGACAATAACCTTTCGTGAAATGTGCAGTTAAGTGTGGATAAGGAGGAGTCATGGATGGTATCATGGAATAAATTTAAAATTCTTGTTTTGAAGATGGATTTATAATGGATAGATCTATAAAATTAGTTGAATTAACACCTTAAGTGTTCCCAAGTTCAGAAATTTAGACTTTCAGAAACTTTTTTCAGTATAGAAATCATTAGAAACAAAATCCTATTGAAGTCAGAGGGTGATAAGTTTCAGATAAGTGTGTATAGGATTGCAGTCCAGGCTTGTTGTTGTTGTTGTTCACTTGTTAAGTCATGTCCGACTCTTCGTGACCCCATGAACCATATTGTGCCAGGCCTTCCTGTCCTTCACTGCCCCCCTGAGTTTGCTCAGTTTCATGCTCATTGCTTCAGTGATGCTATCGAACCAGCTCACCCTCTGCCGTCCTCTTCTCCTTTTCCCTTCAATCTTGCCCAGCATCAGGGTCTTGATCCTCAACTCAGTAGAGCTTAATTTTGCCTTGTCATGTATAAGATTATGGTGGAATCTTATTTCTAAGATGCATTCAAGTGTACAAAGTGCAAAAAAATTGCTGCTGTAGTAATCAGACTATACATGCAATTTTATGCATTAAAAAATTAATTGTAAAATGTAAATGAACTTCACACATTAATCCATGTACACCAGCCTAGAATGTAGTTGGATTTCACACATTTATGTATGTGGTATTCTACCTTTAAAATTTGTTGTTGTTGCTGTGTTGTGCTGCAAAGTTTTGTATCTGCTTCCTAGTGGAAACTAAGTTCTTACGATGTTAGCATAGATTTACATCATTTTAATATATTGTCAAAAATTTACTGTATGTGTGGTTACTGCTAAAATTACTTGTGATTTTACTGTAATACACAATAGACAATTAAGATATTATTTCATTTATTTATTTTTATTTTATTAAATTTAGAGGCCCACCAACTTGAATTGACTCTGGGTGGTTTATACTTTAAAAAGCAAGAACAATAAAATAGAAAAATATTATACAAGATAATTATAAATAGGGTGGTAATCAACTGGATACTGTCTGTAGCTTTAGGAATCTTAGGTTTTTGTCTTTTATTCTCTTCTACTAACTTCCCTTTCTCATATTTTCCTTCCTGTTCCTCAACTTTACTTAATTCACTATCTGGTCCATAAAAATGTAAATTGTGTCTGTGGTTTTCATGCCATAATCCATGTCAGTAGTTTTTTCCCCCAGTAATTACTTTAATTACTTCTTATATCACTCCATTTAGTATGTATCAATGAGGATTCCAACTTGTTTTAACTGCTATTTGTCTCCCTTAAAGACTACTTTCAGTGTGTTTAGCGTCATGTTAAAAAAGGCTAGTCAGACTTCTGTGCTAGCAGCTTCATTAAAATTCTGCTCTACACATCATCTGACTTACACTTTATAATCTATCAGAACACCTGTTTTCTTTACAATGGCCACAAGGCAGCTCAAAACACTGTGGTATTTAGCATTTAATAATGAACACGAGATATGTATTTCTGACACTTAAACATTTCTTTGGGAAAGTACATGGAAAGGAGCCAGGTTCGAAGGAGCACCCCTCCCCATTTCATTACATGTATTTTGACAAAACTTCAACCAAGTTGATGCAAGAATGAGCAGTGCACTTCAGCATGTGTCAGTGGGTCCCTGTTTTAGATTGTTGTAAGGGAGGACACTATTTATGTACTAAGCAATCTTTCTATGTATATTGTGAGCATCAGGGCAGAACCTGCAGACAGTTTTTAACTACATTTAGCAAGTGAGCAAAGCAAACAGCAAAGTAATATGTCCTGCTCAAAGTCTATTGTTAGTATGAGAACAGCAATGGGTGGTATTTTTTAAGCCTTCATTTTTTTTTTTAATTTGTGCTCCAAAGCCTAGTATTTAGATTGAATTGTACGGTTAAGGGCAAATATTTCTTACTGATTTAAGGAGCATATCTGGTCATGATTCCATTTTATCCTCAACTCTAGGATAGAATGAGAACTGCTAAGTGCTCCAAAGTACGTCAATGGGCTTTGTGGCTTTGAGGATTTGCACTTAGGTTTCCTTAGTCCAAATTCAAATTTGTACAGTTATGATGAAAATAGTCTTATAAGAAAAACAAGATCTCACTGATATCACAGTATGTTATCAAATGTTACGCGCAACATTCCATAATGGGTAAAAACACTACTGTGTTTGTAATTCTGCTAGAAAACATTCTATAGTGTTATCTTGCTAGTAAATGGATTAATGGGCTTCTTTTTGCTGAAGGGTCTGAATAAACTTTTTCATTCACACACCTACCATCTGTGTCATTAACAAACTGACGGTTATCAGAAAGATTGTAGATTTTAGGATAAACAAAACTATACTAATCTGCCTGTAATGCTTCTGTAGCTCTCTATATTTATGGAAGTTCTCATTTATTTGGAAGAATGAATAAACAAAGGGAGAGAAAGGCAACCCTGTCATTTAACAAATATATTTGTGCACAACCAGAGGGAAACCTTTATGTGGTCTTTATTCTGGGGAATGAGAAATTTCAGAATATTAACTGAATCAGTTGTTTTTCATGAAGCAAAGTGAATGCTGTTTCCTGTTTAATTGTTTACATAACTGAAATGGAGTTAAGTTTTGGACTATACATTCTCAAAGTTTGGATTAAATTAGAGTACAACAGAATTTCACCCTCTATATAAGATTTGTCAAACAGGTTCAGTTGCCTTTGCCTTTTGGTTTTCCCTCCTAAGGGCTATTACCTATGGGATATTGTTATGGTCTCATCTAGAAGAGGTGATTGCAATGCACATTTTCACTAAAGTGTGCCAATCAGCTGGCTGCCAAAGCAGAGAGGGCATCTGATCAGGGGACAGATCAGGTATAGCCATTAATGGAAAAGGAGGAGAGAAACTTCTTGGCAGGGAAAGGAGCTTTCCAACTGGAAGAAACAACAGCTAGGCCTTGTAAGCAATCATGGGCATTGCCTATCACTGCAGGTCATATCTTCCACCACAGGGATTTTACAAATTGATAAGCTGTCCTCCCTTTTGTCAGTGGAACAGTTAACCTTTTGCTCTTAGATATTAATTAAAGTGCTCACAGACCTTATTTATATGTTTACAAAAGAAAATGCTTGCTACTTATTTCATGTCGTGCATCAAACCTGTAAGAAGACAGTGGCAAACCACGTCCCTCTTTTTTTTTTCACAGAAAAGGTAGACATTTCTATCCAGTTTCAGAAGCTAAGCTCAACTGGATGGAATAATGTACTGGAATATAGTATGTGGCATTGAATAAATTAAATGGTAATGTTAAATTCTGCTTTTGAAACGCTGTTCTATCTAACTTGCTTGCTTGGTTGTTTGCTTGCAGACATTTCATTACCCAACTAGGTAACATTATCAGTGCTAGTGAGTGTGGGGTTTGTTCCGTGTTTATATACAGTAGCTTGCCCTGCCAGTGTTGGGTGTGGTTTTCTCTTTGGTAGTTCTTTGATTAGGGTATTTTTTAAGACTTTGGTCTTTGCTTATGACAGATTTGTGCCAATTTGCAATATGGAAGAGTTAATTGGTAAGTAACCTAAAATTCATAATTTCCACTTCAGGAATGCAATGGGAAAGATGTTCACTGTCCATCAAGAAAGGGATATTAATTATTTATCAAATGATTATCTAATTAGTCCAACAGGAAGTGTTTGCATCTAACACTAAATTATGGTTCATCCAGAAATATTATATCAGTTTTGTGCTGCATACATAAACTTTAGCACAACAGAATCAGATGATTCAAGACTTCTTTTGTACAATGATGCTGGAAGAGAAAAATCTCCTGAACCTCACACAGGGCATGTAAACATAGACTATTGTTTAGCATTAAATACAAACAGAGCCAAAAGCCTATTACACTAAGGTCACATTTGATCATATATTTCAGCACAGAAATATAACTGAAAGAGCTGAAGAGGGAGTTACATTATCAAAAGATAATGTAAGACTTGAATATTATTAAATCAATATTGCTTAAGTATATGGACATCAAATTACAATTTAAAAACGAAATTTAAAAATGGCATGCATTTTATGCTGCATCAGTATAAATAATTACTTGAAAATATTTTTTGGAATCCAGCCCCATAGTGTTTTATAAACAAGTGGTAGAGGATACTCAAGATCATATCAAAATCATAGTTTTTCCTTTAAAAATTAGTTAAATATACTCATACAAGCTGCATTTTATTCTACAGAATTAGGATCCCTCTTGAATGTAACCAACAGAGACAATATATCATGTGATAAAATTTCTTGCATAACTATCAAAGATAATAAAGAAAATTATAGGTGTGGTTTTGTGCAGGTTAGTTCTTATTTTTAATCTTCTTGACTGTAGTGACCAAAGGGTAAGATTAATGCTGTTCATGTTATGAATTTAAATCCATTAAGATCAAAACATCAGTTAAAATTACATAGAAGTGCCTCTAAAACTGCTCCAAGCTCCAGACTTCCTGTCTCATGAATTAAGCTATTTTTGAACTATAGCAACAACATCAGCCATGATGCAGCAGATAAGTATTACCCTTCAGGACTGATGTAGACCTGTAACTGTTGCTTGATGCTTTATGCTGATTTTTCCCTCAAACAGGGAGCCACACTGTTGCTTCGTATTTCAAGAAGAGGAAAAGGGCCTGTTTTTTCTTGAGTTTTGCTTGCTTTCTAACCCATTGTCCACTTACAAGTGATATTGCATTTATGGGACGGTCTGGGTGGGTATATATTCAGTCATACTCTTTCCTTTGCATTGCATCTTCACAAAGCATACTTTGAGATTTGAATTGGAGTTGCATTTTCCCTCTAGAAGCAGCCACATAAGAGCTACATGTATGCGTATTTCAATATCCCATTGTGGATACAGCCACAGTAAAATAGTTCAAAATTCAGTCTCTTTGTGATACTTTCCTGGCCCTTACTATTCTGCTGTCGATTAGCTTGAGAAGAAAATATAAAGGCATATTTATAAATTAAACAAGCCTCAGATCCAGATTCATTTTGTGAAAAAGTAGATATTTGTATAGGCTTAAGCATTAAATACATATGTAGGCTTTCAGGTTTATGATCAGTGATGAGAGTTGAAACCAGCCTCATTAAATAATTTTAGTAAATCCTAAAAATACATTGTCCTTTATTCATTGATAACAGTATAAAACCAAACTTTTGACAGATTCCTTTGTACCACTTCTATTTAGATAAAACACTTCAATAATTAAACATCACCAATGAATTTCAAATTCTAATTAGTGAGATACACAGGACAAAAACTTAGGAAAACATTATTTACATCACATTGAAGTAGTACCAAAAAACGAAAATGCAACAAAGTAAGGCATCTGAGATTTTTCTGTCTTTTCTGGCATTTATCCTATCTCTATATTTACATAAGGGTACTTGTTTATTATAATAGAACTCGATATTCAAATGGAACTTTTTCCATAGAATATCATTGGAAAATCATTTCATAATACTCCATGCCATGTAACTGTCTGCAGATATTCAGCCAATTCTTCTGTTTATGGCTTTTGTACATGATTTTTTTTAGCACAGCTGCAATTCACAGAGGGTTTAAAGCCAATATCTCAATGTGAATTGATTATGATTTAATTAAGGGTCATAATAAAACTAAATCATTCAAAATAATATTTTTCTGTAATGGCTCTTAGGGATAATATAAATACTAGAAGATAGCTGGCTCAGGTGATATTACACAAAACTAATTGATAGTATATTCTTGCTTTACTGCATACTCAGCTTGGTGGATCTTAAAATCATTGCTAGGTATGGATTAAGTCCTTTCTAGTAGAAGTAGGAATAGAGGAAGCTTTCTTGATGAAAATCTGAGCCCAAATAGTAAACTACTGAGGTTTTGTTTTTGATTTTGCTTTTTTGTGCCTTTAAGTCAGGGTTGACTCCTGGTGACTGCTGGACAAGTCCCTGCAGTTTTCTTGGCAAAGTTTTTCAGAAGTGGTTTGCCCTTGCCTCTTTCCAAGGGCTGAGAGAGAGTGACTGGACCAGGGTCACCCAGCTGGCCTCATGTCTAAGGTGGGACTAGAACTCACATTTTATTATTTATTTATTATGTAATTATTAAATTTATATGCCACCTATCTCCCTCAGAGGGTGACTCTGGACGGCTCACAATTAAAATCAAACAGGAAAAACAGTAAAGAATATAAATATCCACATTAAATTAGCTAAAAAAAAATCATACTATATAAAAAGACTATATACATAAAAAGACTATAAAATTCGCCTGGTGCCTTAACTGCTACACCAAACTGGCTTTCAAACCAGTGTTATAGTCCTGAAAATGTTTGTATTTTCAAACTGTACTCCACATGTGCTCTCCACACACTGTCATAGTCACTACATAAGAATTAACTTACTTTAGGTCTTGCATGAGAAGAAAAAACCAGGTAATCACAAGCTGAATTCTGCTTATAGGCAGGAGTATGAGAGTTGAGAACAAATGCCCAACCTCTTGTAAACCAATAATTGTGAAGTTTCTGGTCTATATACCCTTCTGATATATTTCACAATACACCATCGTTCAGATTGGCTACATGTGTATACACAGCATCTACAGTATGCTGAATGGTAAGAAATATGCAAAATGTTTGACTTCAAAACAGCCATTTAGGGTTCTGAGCATGAAACAACACTTTTTTTAGGATTCTGTTTTGGCATCCAAACAAAACACACTGCTTTGTTCCGAGCATGAAACAAAACTTAGCTGTTTCAGGAGAAATAACGTGGTGGCTTTGTAGCTTCTGATTTATTTATTTTTTTACTTTTTTCCAGCTGAGACAGCACAGCAGCTGAGACCAGACATGTCTCTGCTGCTATTGGTTTAAATGAGATGGGATGATATGGGAGTAGAGTGTTAAAAGGAAAGAAGCAGTTAAGCACATGGCCAGACAGAAGAGTGCTTGCAATTAATGCCTGGTACATTACTAGTTGCATTAAAAAGAATTCCTAAGAGGAAGTTATAGTTTATCTGAGCTGGAGAGAGCATGTGCTTTGTTTTGTGCTGTGCATTATTGTGCAAACTGTTGTGTACATGTGTGTGTACATTAGTGTTGTTAATGCTAAGGTTGTGTAGATGTAATGATTACTATTACAACACTGATTTGATTAGTTGGTTAAATATTTATTTATTTATTATTAAATTTATATGGTGCCCATCTCCCCCAGGGGGTGACTCTGGGCAGCTTACAACTTTGATGTAAATGTATACTTTCTGAGTGCTGTCATGCTTTCTTGTTATAGTGTTAATGTTTTTCATAGAATTAGAAAGCATTTAGTAGCATTTTTTTTCTTTTTTACACCAGCAGACATCCTCATGTGCAATTGTTGTGGCACAGTTATTAAGTTGTGTCCAACTCTTAATGACCCCATGAAACATATCACGCCAGGCCTTCCTGTCCTTCACTGCCTCGTGTGTGTATAAATATATATATACACACATACATACATACATATTAGGAGAGAACAAAATTGTTCTTTCAGGCTGCCTTAAAAATAAGATTCCCCTACATAAATTGGTCAAGGGGATTTATTTTTTAAAGAAAAATATTAAAACTTTAAATGGAAGATGTGCTAATTGAAAGGAATGTTAGAGTTTGGCTGATATATTTGTCCTGTATATGTTGGTAGACTGTTTCAGATGGTTTCAATTTAAGAAAATTGAAAAGACCTCTGTCTACTGGAGTGAGGATCAATACGATATTATAATTCAATATATTTTTCAACTGGTAAGAGCAGAATTATTTCCTATGGGGATTTAGTTTAATGTTTTCAGATATATTTTTAAAGTAATGCCTTTGGCCAATTTTGTTGTTGGTGTTATTGTTGTTGTTAACTGGGTGGTGGATAGCATTAATCATGGACTACCAGTCCACCTATTCTTGTGACCTTAATTAAAAAAACAACAGCAAAGGAACAGCAGCTGGTCCTGAATTCCTACTGCCAGTTTATAGTAACACAGCTGTAAATTCCACCAGTTGGAAAGGGGTCAAACTGATTCTGTGAGGTAACAAGAAAACAACCACTGAATCAAAGGGAGGAAGAAAAGGAGCTTTCTGAGAGAGAAGTTGTAACTGTAGTTGTGTCAAGTGAATCTGAGGTGCAGTCTAGTGCGTGCAAAGAGGTGAATGGGGGATTCCACACATTTGGGGGATGTATGTTTGGAATTCATTCTCCATTTCTGCCTTGTATTTAGTATGTATCTTACTTCTCAGTCTGCCTTTTGAAAGATTGATTTTTGTTGCCAGTTGTGCTCAGTAGCACAGTTCAGATTCAGGATCACAACCTGATATGTCTATATTAAGCTACCCTTAAACACTGGCATGTACACCTTGGTGCATTTACCCAGTTACAACTTATACAACAATCTCTTTAGATAAAGCAGTTTTACTGACTTTCACCCAGAACATATACATGGATCAAAGTATTCAAATGATTTTAGGGAACAGCAGAAATACAACACATTCCAACAATGTTTGCTGAGAAAGTTAAACATGCAAATCAAAAAGTACTGTAAAATGTTGGTTAAATGAGCTACAAAAATATGTGTAAGCAATGCAAGATGTAAGGAACAAAAGACCTTTTAAAATGAGACTTGGGTGGAATGAGAAAGCAATGTGAATTAAATTGGGATAGCTTGGCTGGCATTTGAACAGAGTCTGAAATACTAAGAGATGGACTAGAATTTTTGCCATTACTTTACCAAAGCAAGGTTGAAGAAAAATGCATACCAGAATTTGCACATAGGTGTCTACACACAAAGGACTTTATTCCCCAATGTACTTAATTGGGCGAATGGTCAATTCATGAAAACTCAGAACAGAAATTAATTGTGGCTCTCAAATCTAGATGGTAGCAAACAGAGAAAACTGTAAGTCCTCGATGCAGTCATGCCATAGTGCAGATTTTTGTAGCCTAGATATGATGTGCCTAATTTCTAGCTACATATTGGAACATTTCTATACTTTAAATCCTAACCCACTGAAAGTATGCTTGGCTGTGTTCCCATTATGGAAATAACCAGGAGCGTACTATCTGTATCTTTGAGGTACTTGCCTTTTTTGTCCCGTAATTTCTCTCAGCTATTGCAGAACTGGCTATGTGGTTGTCACTTTTTCCTTGTGTCTCCTTTTAATTTTTTCTTCTCCCCCCACTTTTTTTTTTTTTTTTAAAGCAGGAGTAAAAGAAAGGAAGAAAGAAAAATCTTTGGTGATGTCCACCACTGGGCCAATTAACCTAGGGTTACTGTTAATTTAGGGTGGGAAAAAACAGAACAGCCACTGCATGGCCGGATTTAGATACAGAAAACTCTTTAAATCTTTGCTACTGCTTAATGGCTGCCCTTTTTTATGGTATACCTATTAGAAACCTTCCCCCCAAATAGAGAGAGGAAGGTCAAAAATTACTTTTCTAAGCCACTCAATAACACAGTCTAGCTAAATCTCAGCTGCAGATTCATGATGGCTGTTGGCCATTCCAAAAACAGTTCAGTGAGATGACTTAGGCAACACACAAGTTTGAAAACTTTTCCTGCACTCCCTTCGTAGGGATTACTGAAATCCTATTATGTATCTCTACCTTTCTTTTTGTTCTATTCTTGCTTTTCAAACAATTGGCACTTTTATCTAATTATCCATAACATTACAGATGTTTTATGAGAATGCTCAGTTTGCATTATTCCCCTATATTTATAGGGCATTTCAACAAGGTAGTGTTTTGTTTTTTACTCCACAGGCTCTCCAAAGTATTTTGAGTCTGATGTATGATTTTTCCCAGTTATGCTGCCTTCAAAAACACTGAGAGTATGAAAATAATACCATGAACCATTCAGGGCCCCAAACCTCCAAGAGACCAGTGAGAATGGACTAGAATACTCCTGGACTAACAAATTTCTTAATTGTTGTTCCACAATGAAGGGAGGGGGGAAGATGCATAGCTACCCACTTCCCATTTTCAGTACATGCTGTGTGGATTTGATATTTAAGAACAAATATCTGAGCTACTGGTGCAAAGGGAAAGCTGCCAAGCTGTAAATGTTTCATATGATCTTATTCATATTCATTTCCACAGGAAACTGTGAGGGAGGCATGGCACTCCCATTTTGCTCCAGGCACTTTTCACAGTAGGTGTAATCATGGCTGTAGAGCCTCAGTGTGTGCGAAGGGAGGGAGAAGTGGTTTATTTGAGCCCAGATGCTGAAAATGGGTTGTGATGATGGGTGGAGCGAGATGGGTTGAAGCAAGAGTTTCTGTTTCCATAGACTGGGCCAACCTCAAACAAAATGCAAGGTGGAAGTTATGTGATTTTAGCTGTGCTATAACCAAGCAGAGGCAGAATTGGCTCAGCTGCCTAAGGAGCATAATCACATGTGTTCTGATATGGAGTGACATCTGCCTGCTTAACATACTCATATATGTTAACAGGAGAGCTGGTGTGATGTAGTGGTTAAAGTGCTGGAGTAGGAACACGGAGACCAGGTTCTAGTTCTGCCTTAGGCATAGAAGCAACTAGGTGACTTTGGGCCAGTCCTGCTCAGTCACCACTAGACTGGAAAATCATCATCATCATCATCATCTACCTAACAATCCACACTGCACCACTATGGTAGATTAAAACCCTTAACCTCATAACTTTCAATGAAAGTGAATTCCAGTCTGTATAGGCCTGCAGACTAAACAGGGGACTAAATCAGGCTAAATGTGTATTCTTCTAATAGCTTTCCAATACTGTTTTCAAAGTTGTTTTTAGTAACTGAATAAAATGTCATTACTAGTTAAATATTTTCTGTAAGAAACACAAACTGAGTAAGATGGTTGGCAATTAAAAATAGTTATTTCTATTGTTTTGCATGCTTCTTTTTAAAAGAATCAACAATGAACCAAGTTGAAAAATGCTACCTGTTAATGCAGCATAAAATGTGATTCATGAAATATGACATCTTTTTAACAGAGGGAGAAAACACTTCCTTCAACTGAAGGCTTTTAAATGCAAAATATTGACACATTTGTATTATCTCATACAAAGGGCTTTGTTCAGAAAGATAATTTCATAGAATGAGTATCATGTGATCTTATTCATATTTATGAAATATGATAACATAGAAAAAAGGTGTACTGGAGTACAGCAACTATCTTTATAGACCCTTTTCAGCTTCAAAATGTTTTTCCTTTCATACATCAGACACTAATTAGCAAATATCTAATTAGTGTTAGAAGATTAATCACTCATGGGAGTTCTAAGGCTTTGTGCTATCATGCATGCTGAAACAGTACCACTTTAGGTGCATTTGTTAAGGTACAGTAACTTTAAATGGTTCAACTTTTATTTTTCTGTGAATTGTAAATTAGAATTAAAAAATATAATGCAGCTCAAATGAATGTAAAAGATAGAAAATATTAAGATCAATTTCAAAAGTATATATGAAACAAGATACATAGAATATTTTCCAGTTATGGCCTGGGCAAATTGTTTACACTCGGTATCTTTTCAAGACTGAATTCTTCTGCTAGATTCCTGTGCTTAATTGGAGAGACCCCTCCTCATATTTCAACATGGCCAAAGAAGAAGTCCTTCTCTGTGTCAGCACGCAGAATATGGAGTTCCACCCAAAAGTGAACTTTAGTTGTATGGTAGCCTTACAAATGTACAGTGTTTGTATATGTATTTTGAATGTTTAGTAGCAACAAGCAGATTTTACTTCTGAGTAAATGGATCAAGGTTCAGAATTATTGCATTAATACCATTTTTTCCCCATAATGTGTGGGAAATAATTAATCTGACTTCACATTATGAACAATGACATCTTTTACTCAAGTGCTCATTACCTATATGCTCAACTGTCATGTGCGTACAAATCTCTGCATTTAAAACAATATTTTGTGTTACCATGACAGCAGATTTTTATTGTCTGCTTAGGAAGAATATGTGCAAACAAAATCCACATTTCTGATTTTGAAGAAAATAATAATAATCCTTTAAGATAATTGATTTGGCTCCTACAACAGGGCATAGGAATTGAAGTGTTGGAATAGGGAGGCCCATGATCAAAGCCACCCTCAGCCTTGGAAATGTACCTTGCAAGTTTGGACCATTCACTCTCTTGCAGTCCAATCAACCCCATAGGGTCACTGTGGGAAAAAAGCTGGACAAGAGAGTACTATGTACACCACTTTTTATGTAATGTGGGGCATAAATCTAGTAGATAAATACATATATATTTTCTATTTAGCCATATATCCAGCAGATATATATACTAAGATACATCAAAATCCAGTTAAAATAAAAGGGCATTGTAATTGATAGCTTGCAGATTTATGGTATTTTTAATAACAGTGCCTCAGAACAAATAAACTAATTTTAAAAGTGCATTTGTTTTGAATTTCTTGTACCTCTGAATATAATTTTAAAAATACATAATGTCTAGCTGTACAGAAATGGGCTTCAGTGTCATATCTTATAAATACTGCAAAGTATCTTATAAATACTGCAAATAGTGCAAACTAGCATAGTGTTTGCAATATTTATATATTGTATTAAACTTTCCAATACATAAAATGATAATAAAGTTAAGTGGTTGTACATTTTATTTTCAAGGCTGAACACCTATATTATTATTGTATTATGTGGCATAATATACTATTAGCATTGAAACACTACCTGGACAATAGCTTGTTTCATAAGCAGTTATCTGTATTTAGAAATGTAGTATGTTCCAAGGAATTCCTCAGCCTGAATTTTGAAAATTCTATTTTTATGAGCACAGCTAGCATGAAAACTAACAAAATAACTTGTGAAACGTGAATATGTACAGTCAGAAATGTTGGCTTGTAGCAAATCATAATGCATTTCATCCAGAGAGATAAACCCCCTTTGCTTGCCCATGTGCAGATGGAAGGACAAGGAAATGAGGAAGGTGACCTCTCATTCTTGTAATATCCCACTGTGACTGGGTCCTTTGGCAAAAGGCAAAAGGCAAAAGGCAAAAAAAAAAAAAAGAGGAAATAAATAGGTAAAGATATATACAATTGTTGATCAAGTGCAGACTTCTGTAATTTATGTTACTGTCTACTCTAAAGCCCCTTAGAAAGTTAAGCAATGGTTATATCTATAAAGTATTACATATAATAATAGCATTTAATAAATACATGAATATAAAATAGTTATGTTAGGAATCTATGCCAAGTTGTATCAAGTAGGGGAATAATCTCATATTTAAGTAGAATACTATTATTCTATTAGGATATTAGCAGTATACTGTTTGAATTATTCATAGCTATTAGCATAGCAGCTACAGAGAGCAGCTGAGCGATCCCTGTAAAAGATGCAGCTACTTTAAAAAGCTGCATACAGATGCTCCATTTGAGCCCCCAAGTGCTCAGAAACTGCTTTTCAGAATCAAATTCAAAGTGCTGCCTAGCTCTATTCAGTAGCTGAATCATATTTCTGATCTGTATTAATCTTTTAAAAAATCTTCCTTTTGGACCAATATAGCTAATCTGAAGTAACAAAATTAATACTGAAGATGTTTACTACAATATCTTCACATTTTTAATGAGATTTTATTAAGAAATTGAAGCATTTCAGGTAAAGATTTTTGTGCTTGCTTGAGCAAAACACAGAAACAAAACTATGAAGTATAGGTCAAGAGAGGGGCAGGAAAAATAGTAAAAACTGGGAAAATAATGCTAAAATCTGCAGGGTTGTGAAGAATTAATGGGGGTGGGGAGGGGATATTTATTGCTACTGGTTGGTTATCAGGCGATAAGTGTTTTGCTCAGACCTGAATTCCAGCTCGGGAAACTAAAGTCTCTTCCAAGTCTGGTTTGATGGACATGTCCAGTTAATCGTTTTTGCCAATGTATGGAAGTGGTTCCCCTTTGCCTTCTTCCAAAATATTTTTCAACTTCTCAGTCTAAATTACAAATCTGTTGTTTTGTGGCAGTTTTCCATCCAAATCAGATCCGAGACTAGCCAACTTGGTTAGGAAAATTCTCATTCAGTGCTTCTGGTTCATGTTTCTCCTGTATTTTGAGCAAAGAAACAAACTGCACTTTGATCATAGGTTCGATACACATTTTTAGATAACAGAAAGTAACTTTTTCTTGTATAAATTACATGGAAGCTGAGAGGGATTTGAAAGGCTGTCTTTTGGACAGCTGATGTTCTTCATAAAATGAATGCTTCTTTTTAAAGTTTGCCTTTGCCTTGCATTTCAACTCACCTTCTTTGTGTCAGAGCAAAAGATGCTGTGACAGGAACATCTCCTCTTTACTGGGTAGCGGGTATGAAAAGGCAGCCTTCACTGTAGAAGCAGAATCTTCTGGCTTCCAGGATTCCTTACCATTGTGTCTTTCTTCTTCTTCTTCTCAGAGAGTGAGATAATCTCCTTCAGCGTGTCCTAATTTGAGGCTCAACACCCTTAGGCAATATTTTTGCCCCTTTCTTGTAATTGATGTCTCAATGAAAATGCAAGCGCACCCCTTCTGCTCCTCCCTCAAGGACTGCTCTGCACAGATGTCATTAAGGATTAAGGATGCTTAGTATTCTACAGATGTTACAAACAACAAAGAAAAGTGCAGGCAAGTTTGTTTACCTGAGATTTTTTTTTTTTATGTTATCATAAGTCACATTTTAACATAAACTATCTGAATACATAGGTGTAAGACACAGATATAAAAAGGAGGAGTTATGGATGGTTTTAATATATTCCATGCCAAATATCAATGCACTTAACCCTATATTTAATCCTATATTAGACAGCCAGTTTGGTGTAATGGTTAAGGCATCAGGCTAGAAACTGGGAGACTGGCACCTAGGGACAAAGCCATCTGGGTGATCTTGGACCAGTCACTTTCTCTCAGCCCTAGAAAGGAGGCAATGGCAAACTATTCTGGAAAACCTTACCAAGAAACTGCAGAGAATTGGACACAACTGAACAACAACAACAACAACAACAAAAATCCTACATTGGGTTGCAGCCTTGGACAGGGGTGACATTTTCCCAAATAAAAAAATAAACAGAAAAATAATGTGTGAACTGTAGAAAATGCTACATTTACATGAGGAAAAGGTAATCCTGAATTTCAATCCCTTCCCAGAATGGAAGATTAAAGAGAACAACAATTAATCTGCCTCCATTACTGTAATCTCAGAGAATCTAAAATGGAATTCCAATTTTAATATAATATTAATTGGTAGAATTTTATTGTTCATTTCACATAAATATCAGTTGTTTGATTTTGACAAGCTTTTAGAAGTAAAAGGTTTCAAATGCAGAGGCAGCTCCTGGAATGCCTTCTCTCTGCTTGTTTTCTTATTAAGGTTATCAGATTGAATGTTTGTGATGTAGCAGGCCATAAAGCCAGTACTTAAGTATTAGAGCCAACCATAACCTTAACAATGGTTCATTGTTAAGTGTCAGGGATTTGGTGGCCCTTTTTATGAATGAACACAGAGAAGGGGGACAATATATGCTTGTGACTAACATAATATATAGACTTCATAGATACAAAACTGAAGAAAAAAATGAGAGACAGAAATTGCTCTGAAAAGGCAAAGCACACGGCTCAAATGAATATAAAATCACCAAGGTCCTCAGGGTGTTAAAAACTCTTGCTTTATCAATCAAGAAATGTGCCCAGAAATTGTATCAATGGTAGTTACACCTCTATAGTGATTTTTAATCTGGAAAGAAAGAAAGAAAGAAAGAAAGAAAGAAAGAAAGAAAGAAAGAAAGAAAGAAAGAAAGAAAGAAAGAAAGAAAGAACCACAATTTACTTGGATGTCGGTATTTATATTTCAATTTTCATATTCATAAATCTGCATAATATACTTTTAGAAGTGGTTGTAGTTTCTGTTAATAAAGATAACTTTGTGTCATGTACCTGATAATACATATGTTGTTAAATGGCTTAGTCATATTTCTAAAAATATATTTCTACATATGACCAACTGGCCCAATTTCTTCTCAGTCAGTTGATTTAAAGATGCATGACTGATGCTATGATGACAAAGTTACATTAAAGCTTTGTGCTGTGCTTTATACATGCTGTAATTACTTAATAACAAATGGGTCATTATTGAATAATGGAGGAAGAGTTGCCTTGCTAATTTGGATTTCACACATGCATTTTGAAAAATTAAAAAAAAAAACCCACAGAAAATATCTTTGAAGTATTAGGAATTTCTCTAAAATTGCTTCAGTAATAAACCTGTAGTACTGCGTTTCTGTCTTTTGACAATATGCATTGTTCACCTCCAGTCTCACTGTATATTATGAAGATATGTATGTATGTGTGCGTGTGTGTGTGTGTGTATAGTTCTTTGATGTCTATATTTGAATTTTACTGTTTAAAGGCTTTTGTTTCATGAGATACAAAACTGTTCTTTATACTGCCCTTATTGGCGAATAGTGTGTTTTTTCAAAAGGTTTTTAAAAGTTCTAAAATTAGAAGGTATTTTGCTTCAAACATGTTTTCTACACGTGCAGAAGACTCTACTGGCTATTGGGACTGCCAGCAAAGCTTAAGGCAATGCAGGACACCTCAGGGACAACCATGTTGCCTCTTCCACCTTACTGAGAATTGCATCACCTCTGTGGCCTGAAGTGCCTCATTAAGCCACCCCAAACAGGCCTACAATTGATAGTAAATTGCTTGAATAAAGAAAAATAAATACGCCAGTTTCCCTAAGAACATTTCTTTTGTTTCGGAGTCTATCCAGATGTGTGTGTGTGTTAAGAGTGATTTCAGTTATTATTCTCTGAGTGATAATGGAAACTTGTAAGAGATGCATCATAAGGAATTCACAAGTTTTAATGTGGTATTGGAGAGGAAGCTTTGCCAGAAATTGCCTGTTTCAGGCAGATGATACAAAACTAAACATCTGTTAAATTAACATCTACCTAACATTTTTGCCTTTGAGTCAAATGCAGTTGAAAAAATTAAATCTTAGTATCTGTCAAAACAATCTGTCTTGGGATATTTATATACAGAGAGAAAGGGGGGAAATGCACAATATAATTGACTGCCCCTACCACTCAGTGTTGGTTTCTCAAGATCAGATCTATGAATGAACCTGTTTTCACTGTCACAGCTTAACCTTTGAGTACAAGTAACCCACTAAAATGAATGACCAAAACCCAATTTTAAACCTGCTGGAATTAGAAAGAAAAGCTTCCTCTAGAGAGCTTAAGTCTCTCTATTTGTGTTTAATTAAGCACTGCAGCTACTAAAAAAACCCACACACATTATTCAGTTTCTTTTTCTTTCTAATAGGAAAGCTGCAGCTGATTTTTATTTGATTCTTTCTTTTCTTTTCTTTTCTTTTCTTTTCTTTTCTTTTCTTTTCTTTTCTTTTTTCTTTTCTTTTCTTCCCCCTCCTCCTCCTCCTCCTCCTCCTCCTCCTCCTCCTCCTCCTGGACCACCTCCTCCTCCTCCTCCTCCTCCTGGACCTCCTCCTCCTCCTCCATATTCCTTTTAAAATACACATGCTTAATCTGCATTATTGGTGTAGTGGTTAAGGCACCAGGCTAGAAACTGGAAGTCTCTGAGTTCTAGTCCTGCCTTAGGCATGAAGCCAGCTGGGTGACCTTGGGCTAGTCCCTCTCTCAGCCCTAGGAAGGAGGCAATGGCAAATCACTTCTGAAAAACCTTGCCTAGAAAACTGCAGGGACTAGTCCAGGCAGTTGCCACGAGTTAACACTGACTCGAAGACACCAAAAAGAAAAGGAAAAAAAAAGCCCACTTGATGTAGTGGTTAAGGCATCAGGCTAGTAACCAGGAGACTGTGAGTTCTAGTCCC
This sequence comes from Python bivittatus, assembly GCF_059951505.1. Taxonomy (NCBI): domain Eukaryota; kingdom Metazoa; phylum Chordata; class Lepidosauria; order Squamata; family Pythonidae; genus Python; species Python bivittatus. The sequence continues at coordinate 18,332,540 of NW_028277035.1, forward strand.
GCCTAGGCCCAAAGCCAGCTGGGTGATCCTGGTCCAGTCACTCTCTCTCAGCCCTTGGAAAGAGGCAATGGCAAACCACTTCTGAAATCTTGTCAAGAAAACTGCAGGGATTTGTCCAGGCAGTCGCTAGGAGTCAAGACTGACTTGAAAGCACACACACACAATCTGCATTAGACATTTTTGGTGAGAATGTTCTCTTTCTCTTCAATAGAAAATAGACGGGGAACACAGAATAAAGAAAGATAAATATTCCTTTGTTCTATAGAAAATATTAGTAGTAGCTAAGCATTTGTCTTGACTAAGAATAGACAGAAATTAGACTCTTTTGTTTTTCATTCTTTGCTCAATCACTTCTCTTAAATCCACACACAAGTTATAGATGAGATAGAAATGGTGAAGTTTTTAGTTAAAACTTGCCTTGTATTACTTCTTGTCTTTTTCAGTTTCATTTATTGCTTCGACAAAATTTGATTCACTGTTTCTCTTGTTGGAAATTACTGTGCCAACCAACAGTCCAAACTAAAATCCTAGCTGAAAATCCATAAATTACACAATCTTTTAAGCAAAACATAATAATGCTATCCCAGTTGGATTCTCTTGTAGTTCTGAATATTTTAATCTGCATTCTTTTTAGTCTTTTCTTTTTTCTATGCTGAGAAAAAGAAAAAAGAGCAGCAGAAGAAATCGAAGTGCATGAGAAGCATTTGTGAATGTGAGGTAGCCTGCTCTAGGAATAGCCTGTAGCTTTGACGGCTGGTAACGATTGCAGGAGCTCAGAATACGATACACTTCACCTCTGGGGAGACAAGAAAAGTATCACCCACATCACTGCAGCCCTTCAGGGATCATCCCCTACTTGCTCATTCACAGAGCTGCTTCAGTTTTCATCTCAAAGCTACAAGAGACCTATATAAAATGCATGCAATAAATCACAGCATTTCATTAGTTATTAATAGATATGTTTCAGCTTCTCCACTAAAGTACTCCTAAGCTTCGGTGTCACACACACACACACACACACACACACACACACATTTTTATCACTAAGAGCAGTAACTTATACATTTACTTATTTTAAAATATTTCTGTTACTCATATAAAGGTTCTATAAAAGGAAGCTTTATGAATGAATATTGCTTAGAAATGAGTATGTCAATGTGGTTGTAGTCCATTCTATCAATACATGCAATTAAGAGACTGAAGTTATGGTTTGCAACAATCAAAAGCAACATACTTTTTTTCATCTTGCATATAAAGTATTTCAAACATACAAAATACCGTCAGGTTTTTACAGTGGCTATGTTCATCTAACGCATTTTTAAGAACTACAAATCTTATCTGCCAATTTGACAGGAAGAAAAGTTGTCACAGAACCACAATCAAGTAAATATTTTTGTTTATTCAACTATAAAAAACTGATTCTGTGGGTGTATTTATGCACATCCCCTCTGGGATAACCAACCAGTTTTGGAAAGAGTTTTTCTTTTCTCCCAAAAGAGATATTAGAAGAAGAAAGAGGGATATAAGCATTAATAAATTAATTCATTATGTCTTATCATGGTTTCCTATTGAAGTATGTGTCTGTTGGGTAGTCTGTTGTAACTGCAGCTTTAGACCCAAGGTGTTTACTTTCAAGTAGACTTGCATAGAAATGAACTTTTAATAAAATCATTTTTATGATAGCATTTTTCCTGATAGCATTCTGAGCCTGTTAGCTCCTCTCATTCAAGTTTATAGCTAGGTTCAAGCACAAGTTAATCTTAATCTAATGTTTTTTTAAAAAACTAAAAGTTATATTTTTCTAGTTAACTTATTTAATTGGCTTTCACTTCATATTATAATTATAACCAGATAATTTGCATCACAATAGAACAACCTTTAGTATTTATTTGAGTAATAAACCACCTCATTCTGAGTTTCTAGTATGTATAGTTGTGCTTTATCAATGTAAATTACCTCAAAGTAATTGCAACTACCTTAAACAAAGATATTTTGGGATGATTTGGAACTGAAGTAATGTGTCTGAAATGTCTACCTTTGCCTGATGTCAGCAGCCTTCTATCTATAAAGAAGATTTATTCTTCTTATTTAGGATATGCTAACACAGTTATGAATGAACTGGATTAATACCCTATCTTACATCCCCAAAATAAGTCAAAATGTTATTTCCTTTTCCATCAGATACCAGTTTGGTCATATTGGCATATGTCTAGACAATTGCCCCAGGAGAAATATCTGTCAGCCTTAGGATGTAGACCAGACAGGAAACATGACCAGATGAGCTAATTTTACTTTGCTGTAAAGCTACATTAACAGAATCTTGTAAGTCTAAAAGTACATCTCTCCCCACATTTCCTTTACAGCCCAAAAAACTAGGGACAGTCTCTTCTGAGCCTCTTGCCTGCCCCAATTCCTGCTGCCGGCTCAGCTGCCTTTCATCTGACCATTCTCTTGGTTGCATCTCTTTGCCCTGTCTCCCAAGGTCATTCCTGCATACCATACAACCAGGTTGTAGCCTTGTACAGCTTTGTCTGATCCACTGCCCTTCTATACCACATCAGCAACCAACATCCAAAAGAGTTTCCTGTGTTCCCTTTCTCCATTCTTGAGCATTTTCCCAGTTCATAGACTGTCAATTCTGTTTTATGTCAAGGATAATTTCTCCTGCCTTGCAGACCAGCATTAGCAGAAGATCATCCTTGGAATCTTGGTGCATGCTTGGTTCAGTACATTAGAGATGGTGCTGCCATATTTTAAAATAGGGTACAATTTTCTCCATCGCAAAGTACAGTAGAGTTGTCCTTTCAGTTTCTTCCTCATCAATTCCCTGACATACTATTTGCACCTTCATCAAACACCAAGTAGCACTGTTAGTTCTAAGGTCAGTTTTCTAGGGAAGCAAGGCTGAACTTTAGCAGCTATCAAGTATAGGACTCTGATATATTCTGCCAAAAACATATATACAGTCAGACAAAAGATGCATGTTCTATGTTTGTTTTCCATTATGTTAAGAATTTATGTTAATTTGGCAGGGTTTGCTTCATTCCATTCTTCTTTCTCTGCCATATTGTATCAAAACAGTAAAGTCCTGCTTATTCATCATTCTTTTTCAACAACCTCTTAACAAAAGAATAGCATACTTTAAAAAAGAAAAAGAAACAGAAACATGAAGATGACAATAGCAAATTGTACCAGACACCAAAGGAGGGTTTTAAACTTGGCTTTAAAACTATATGTAGTAGGGCTGCATCAGTTTAACCTTAGATAGTTCTCTCCTCACAAAAAATATCTTGCTCATATAAACCTTGATACTACTATCCCAGAAATAAAAATTTAAGTTAAAATAACAGCATGATAATTTGGTCCAAATTGAAAGTTAAAATCAAAAACAAAAGATGCATAGTGAGATATAAACTGGGAGTATATAAATGCACAAAGTATGCTGAGAATGCATGCCTTTAAGAGGAAAGAGGAGGAGAGAGAATTACAAGGTGGATACTTAGAGGAGAGAAGAAAGAGGAGAGAGAAATTGCAAGGTGGATATTTATCAGATGCCTGATTTCATCATAGTAATATAAAATGGTGAGCTGAAATCTCATACCCAGTTTTCAGAATCATAGAAGAAAGAGATTTTCAATTAGAGGAGACATTCCTGATAAATGTTCAGCGGAAGATAATGAATTGCCCTAGTTTTTGATAGAGACCATGAAGGAATTATTTTTGAATCTTTCTTATACTTAAAGAAACCTTGACTTTGCAGCTGCTTCAAGCAACCTTAAGATTCAATGCAGTGCCCTGATCATTTTCCCAAGTCTGGAAAGCCCAGTGAGAATAAAACTATCTATTCATATTCTGATAGCTGACTCCAAACTTCCTAATAGCCCTGTAGTTGAATGATAAAGATGTGGGCTGTTTTTCATCAGTTTGTCCTTATAAAAAAGGATTATATAAGAGAGAATCTGGAACAAAACATGAATTCGGTCTGTTCAAACCTGTAAGCATGGGATCAATGAACCAGATGTTTAGAGAGCATGATTATGCTGTGCCCCCTCAAAAAAATGGGGGGGGGGATTGTCACCCAGCTTTGCTTCATCAATATCCAGAGATGAAAAAATATTATCTAATATTTATTGTCTTACCTTGGGATAGTATGATGCACAAATGATTGTATTGTTAGCTGTGAACTGAAGCTACTTCATAAATTAGGTCTGCCTTAGTATATATTTCAGACAGTGATTATTTGTTTTATTTCTTTTAGCAGAGAGACATATTTCAACTCAATTCTTTTGAGTTATGTATTCTATCCTGAATTTTTAGGGCTGCTTAAGTTATTTCTTTATCTGGTTATAGGATTTTATTTTCTCATATTTTTCCCAACCTTTCACCTATTTCCTAGTTCTGAAGTCAGGCAAATATTAATGTATTTACTGGTGGAAGACACTGGATTTGAGAAGGATTATTTAATTTACAATATTTGTACCCACCCCAGTCCAGGTGGATTCTGGCCAGGGTACAACAAATCAAGACAAAAGCAAGATATTAAAAATCACAGGCAGATAATACACATCATAGGTGACATACAGTTAAACTAACTTAAGGACCAAATGCCGACCAGAACAACACTTGCTTTGGTTAGTTTTTTGAAATTCCCATAGAATAGGTGCTGTTCATACCTCCACGTAAGGAGTGTTCCATAAAATAGGGGCCATCACTAAGAAGCCTGTTGCCTGGCCCACACCCCATTAACTTTGTGAGTGGGGAGGACTTGCAGCAGCCCCTCTTTGAGTGACCAGATTGCACAGGCAGATTTGAAGTTCTTTTTTACCTGAGCTGCCACACAGTTCTGTCATGCCTTTGGTTTGAAGTGGTGGTAGATACTAGCCATGAAAGAATATTTTCGTTAAGATTAATCTGTATTTATCACAGCATGTTACCATGAGATTTTTTTCTTGTCTAATATGGGTAGTTGAGATTAAACAATCGAGCTCTACAGCAGCATTTGTTTGATATAAAGGCAATTTCAAACTTTTTGGACACTTCTTACCTGATACCCCATGACATAGTACTCCTAACAGGAAATGTTTGGTTCTGGAAGAAGATCCCATTTAGAGTTTTGGCAAATTTCCATTAGAAAAGATTCCAGAGTGGAGCAATCATTTTTAAATGAATTTAGTATATACATAAAGGAATACAGAGTCGAGCATAAAGCATAGGGCAATAGAGTTGAGCTCTATTGGGCATAGAGAAGGAATGAATAAGCCATTAATGGGGAACTTGCAGAAGAAATTTCACAGACTTGACAGAGAGGAAAGTGTGAGAAACTCCAAATAACCCTGCCTTGATTTTGCTTAGTGTAAGTTGGGATACCGAGAAACTCGAACCAGCCTCCAAGGTTCTGTTATTCTACTTTACCACAATAAATGGCATTCCTGAAAGGCTTTCAAGATTGATACCAGTCCTTTGAGGTAGACTACATTAGGAAACAGATATTGCAAGGATTCCAAGAATGCTACTTTATTGTTGTAGGATATAATAACAGAATCTTGAAATCCTGTCTGTGTTTCCCTCTGCCCTCTCTTATACCAAACAGAAACAAGGCAGGATTATTTTGAGTCTCTTTTTCAGGCCCTCCACTTTCCCTGGAGTGAATTGCCATTTTACTACTCTTAACAGTTCATCCATTCCTTTTCCAAGGTCATCTCTACATTTTTTATACCTTTTATAATTGCATATTGTCCAATTTTCTGCTGTATCCGTGCCATCACTGTAGTTATTAACGGTAGCCCCATTTATTTCAATATTTCATTATCTCAGATAAATGTACTTCACAGTGGAAAGGCATAAGTTTATATAATATAACATATAAAATATAATATAAAATATTAATCAGAATATATGGATATGATTCCATTCTCCACCAAGATTTTCCAGAAAGGTAAAATTAGTGATTTCTATTACTGTAATTTTTGGACATTAAATTTTTTTAAAGTTGTTTAATTTTACAGAATGTAAGAGATCCCATGTTCAGATAAAGTAGATTTGGTTTTACTAATTAAAGGATGAGCAATATGTACTATTTTGGCAGAGATTTTGTGATATTTTACAATAATATTTTGGATCAATTATACAGTAGTACTGTATGATATTTTTTGTAAACCAGTGACTATTGATAACTTTAATATATATGGTAATTTCCCCTTTTTTCTTAGTTTCTTTGGGTCTTTCTTTCTTTCTTTGGGTCTTTCTTTCTTTCTTTCTTTCTTTCTTTCTTTCTTTCTTTCTTTCTTTCTCTCTCTCTCTCTCTCTCTCTCTCTCTCTCCTTCCTTCCTTCCTTCCTTCCTTCCTTCCTTCCTTCCTTCCTTCCTTCCTTCCTTCCTCCTTTCTATTTTTTTATTTAAGGATTGTTTTGTTTAATTGTATGTGTTTAGTATATTTAGGTGTTTAGTCAATGTTTTGTATTTTGAAAAATAAAATATTTATTTTTTTAAAATTATTCAGATAAAGTAAATTCTGAATTTTTCCTTTTGATCAGCTGAGGAAGGTTAAGAAAATTATGTCTGAACAGAAAGGAATGATTCACCTGAAAGGGAGGAATCACTATTTTGATAATGTGAAGTTGGAGAACACAAATAGGATATCAGAATTATCACTAAATCTCTCTCTCTCTCTCTCTCTCTCATACACATACACACACACACAGAGTTTTAAATTAAGAACCACCAGGTTTAAGTTATCCAATAAGGATTCTGGTGATTATTTTCTGGATCTTGCCAGAATTCATTTCAGTAAATTTACCTCACATTTCATTTAATTCATATAGTAACCATCATAGCAGATTTAAAGGGACAGCTTGACCCTATCATTGTTTGAAAATATCAGATTCTTTGCAATCAAGGGAAAAAGACCCTCCAATTATAAAATTTATCTCTACGTATTTATGATATATGTTTAGTTCAATATTCATCAAGCCAAATAACAATATCCTGTACATGAGGAGGAGGAGGAGGAGGGAGGAGGAGGAATTATTATTATTATTATTATTATTATTATTATTATTATTAGTTTTAGAATCAGAGGACTATGTTAATGTTTGTAAGTGTTTGAGGTTCTACTGCTAAAATTTAGGAGCTAAATATTCTATATTTTTCTTTTACTTTGAATACAATTAACTAGACGCCAATTTACACTTCATTTTTAAGAGTAGATGATTTGTCTACAAGTGAGACCACATTTAAATCTTTTGTAATTAGGTTAAAAGGGGAAACACATTTTTTCTCTCTATGAAGCAAATATTTAATGTTAAATGAGTTCAAATGTTAAAATATACATAATACTGATAGGAATAAGAAGTGCCTGATTCTATCAACATATTCTATATTGAAATATTAATAATCTCTCATTAAATAATTTGTGTTATGAAATAGAATTATTACAGCATCTCTGAAGAACTTTGAAAGAGAATATGAATGAAACTAGCTAATATAATTTGTATTATGATTATTAATATTTCAAGTGGTAATAGAACTGGACTTTGGGCCCGTTATCATGAAAAAAAAATGACTAGGTTTTCTTCAGTGTGTAACCTCCTGGACTGACCAACACACTAAGAACCTAAGAGAACATTAAAAATAACAAAATAGTAGAATGTTTAAGTATGTACAGTATTTCGATACATATATGCATTAGAAAATCTGAGTTTAAAGCTTGACAATTGATGAAGGTCTTCATTGTTTATAAGACATAAAGCTCAGTTCTAGTTTCCTGAAAGAAGCATGCTAAAACTGGAATTGAAAGGGACTATAACATGATGCATCTTCCATCTCAGTTGTAATGGCAGAAGGTTCTGAAGAAAGGTGTCAGAAGAAGTATCAAGTCAGGATCATGTGGTAGAAGATAGCTATCGTGGTACACTGGATTAAGGTCTGTAATAATATGTGGGAATTACTTTGTGAGACAGGACAAAGACCCGCAACCTAGGCAACAGGCTGATAAGAGGCAGCTCTGTCTGCAGGTGGGGGGAAAGCATGAGAAGCATTTCAGAAGGGACCCTCCCTAGTTTTCCAGAGACTAACAAGAGAGGAGGGGAGAAATACTTTCAGTCTTGCAAGATTCTGTTAATGTAACCTTACAATAAAATAGGATTAGTTCATCTGGGTATGCTTCTTGTCTGGACTACCTTGCAAGGATGACAATGTGTCTTTACTCTTCTCATGCTATGATAGGCACTCTACTCCACCAAATAGTGTCCCAGGTCTGGACATTCAGAAATTACTTGAAGGTGATCCATAATTGTCTCCACTTTTGCCACTCAGGAATTCTGAGAACAAGGAAAGAATCTCCTCCTTCCCTAAGACAATGCAGGATCCATACCAACAAAAATCTATTTACCCAAATCCCCACAAAAATAAATATTAAAAAAGAAATAAAATAAAATAAAATAAAATAAAATACAAAACAAGACAAGACAAGACAAGACAAGACAAAATTCTCATCAAAATCTTTCCTGATTGTCAAACTCTGAAGCCATCATTTCTCTTACCTGAAGCTACATTGTCTAAATATATATATATATAAATAAATAAACTTTACTTTTTGTACACCATCAGCCTCTCCAGCATTGTTGACATTATGGGAACATAGAGAACTGGAGTTACTTTTAAACTGGAGCATAATTGTCATATGAAAGTGCCATATGTATGAAGATTACAATGACTACTGTCTACTGAGGATTGTCACGGGAGAGAGGAAGGAATGAAGAAAGGGGAGGGAGAGGAGAGGAGAGGGAAGGGAAGACAGTTTCATCAAACTGAGTTTTTGGTAAATGGATATTTGTGACAGGCCACATCCAATTTCATGAAAGCATCTCCAAATGCTCTCCAAATGCTCTTAAACAGACCTTCTGGCCTAGAAAGATCATTCACATATGATCTTTGAACAACAAGCTTTTCAAACATTCAATGTGAGAGAAAAACAGATACCCTCTACAGATGAAAATAACAGTATAAAACTTCTGAAAAAGAATGATATTCTAGAGTGTGAAGCTCTCCATAGACTAAATCAGCAGTTTTTAAAGCGTGGTCTGGGGACATCTGAGGGTTCCCAAGACCCTTTCAGGGGATCTGCAAAGTCAAATAAATAAATACTTTAACATTTCCCAGCTTTAATTTCTAATACAGTATTTATTGATAGATATAGAAAAAGCTCTTTGGGGTCCTCAATCATTTTTTAAGAATGTAAAGGAGTCCTGAGACCAAAATATTTGAGAACCACAGGCCTAGATAATGGGGAAACAAGAGTGCCAAAGGCACCATGGTAACAAAGCCACAAAAACAGCAGAGGCAGAAAAAAGATAGTAATCTTTCCCCTACAGATACAGGGGTGAAAAAGACAGCAGGATCACAGCCATGGGAAGGAAATATTATATGCTGGGAATCCTTCACAGATCAGACTGCAATATTACACAGGGTGGATTAAGCCCACTGACTGGAGTTTCTTCAGCTGTTTCTATGTTGCTACAGGTAGTCCTCATTTAGTGACTGCCTCATTTAACTGTTTGCAGTTATGATGGTAATAAAAAAGGAACTATGACCAATCCTTGCATTTATGACCTTTGCAGGTCTGTAAAGCAAAGAAAAGCTAAAGTAATATAATAAGCACAGTCGCAATTTCACTTAGCGACCACTTCGCTTAACAACCAAGTTGCCAGCCCCAATTGTGGTAGCTAAACGAGGACTACCTGTACTTCTATAATCATTTGTGAGGTCAGTATTTTGTTCATAAGTATATTAAAAATGATACATTTCTATTGTTAAGTAAGACTGTACATCTTTCTTTGGTTTATGACAACTTTTTCATTTATGGAAACTAGGTATGAATTCACAGTAGCAAGTGCTCTTTGTGTAAATATTGTATATTTTACTATATCTTGGAAGTCTGAAGGAAACATAAGAAAAAAAAATATGTAAGGAACTTATGTAAAACCAGAAGTAAACTGGTTTTGGAATGGTAGCTGACTGAAGAAGAAATCCCAGTAAAATGGAAAATTTAGGAAGAAGGAAGATGTGAAAAAACACTACACTTCTAATATAGGCCATCATTGTTAGTGGAAGTGGCAATATTACCACTTGAATTATAAATACAAATATTCATCTGTTTTGACGAAGTAAGTATGGAACAGGTCATAACAAGTTTGCACTACTTGCAGCCTTCCTGGTCAGACACAATATGCCAATGATGATTTCTTTATTTCTTTATTCAATTTCTATGGCTATCCATCTCAATCCAAGTGACTCTGGGTGGTGGAAATTTTAGATTTTCAAGAGTAAAAGCTGGGCAGTGGAAAATCTTAGATTTGCAAGAGTAAAAATTGGAAAATATTAATTTATATAACTGTACGAAGTTTTTATCTATAACTCAGTTTCCCAAGAGACCTAATTAAAAATGTCAAAAAAGAAAAAAGAAATCCAACCCTAACTCAATGTGTTGGAAGACATGAGCAGGGAGGATTCTGGAATGGAGCTTCAAGGTTGCCAGGAGGGGGAAGAGAGGTTCAAGGGAAAGCACCTCCTCAGCCCCCAGCTGGAGTGTGGGAAAGTCAAGAGAAGGAGACTGGCCCCTCCCTAAGGGCATTATGGTTATAGTCACTGTTGTTCGGGATTAGAATTAGTCTGGTGAGATTCTATTAGGTGTAAACTAATAAAGGAGCTGAACTGGTTCTGGACTGTCTCACTGTTGTTCTTGGGCTGAACCTGACAGTCAGATTCCATGCTTTCATTTGAGTGTAATAGCTTCCAAAAATATGACAAAAGTAAGAACCACTACCACTAGACTATTTCCCTAGAAAGTACTTTTCTATAAATTCATGTTTCTTTTGAAGAGTACTTTGGTTTTAAGATTATTGTAGAATTCAGCATAGCTGGGATTATAGTTGATCCTCAAGTAATGATTTTAGAGTTGCCAATTCCACATGGTTTCTCTAATCTGCCAAGGTTACTCATTATTATTATTCATTGTACCACTTAGGCCAGGCCATATACACAGCAAATATACTAGAAGACCAATTTGTTTAATGTGATGTCCCTATTTCTGAAATAGCTGGCAGTTTCTATCTATAATTTGTCTGTGTTTTTTTTTTTTCCTTATTCCATTCTGCTATAATGTTCGTACAATATTTCTTTACCCATGTCAGTTCATTAGATCTACTCTGTTTCACTGATTCTGCAATTCTGCTTCTTTCCAAACAAGAAGTTTGTCTAGAAGAATCCTTGAGAATATATGTTTCGTTTAAATCTGCACCTCCATTTTCTCAGCAAGCAGCACCCATAGAAAGAGTGGGTAGCTCCATGAATCACATATTTCTTCTTTTGATCACTTTTGTCAACTTTTCTTTCAGATGTCTTAGTTTTATGACACGGTCTATCATACTGTTATCTTCTTTTTCTATGGCTTTTATTTTATTGTTGAATAGAGGCAACTGCCAGTAAACTAGAACAAGATTTCACAAAAGGGTAATTAAAGAACAAAAAACTGCTGTCAGGATCAAGTCTTGTAAGGAAAAGTATGATGGGGAAGTTGGAAAGAGCTTTGTATTCTTTCTCACTGAAGGGATAAGGAAAGACTAGTTTCCCCCATGTTGAGAAGCTGCTGATATTCCATATCAACAAAATCACAAAATCCTTTTAACTGTGTCATTCTGACAATATAAATATTGAAGTACTTATACATTTTGATAATAGAGGACTCAATGTCAAGGGATGGCCTGTCAGCAGCAATTTGTACAGTGCTGCAGACAACATGGACAGCACACTTTACTCTAGAGGTGTGCATAAAACAAAACAACAACAACAACAAAAAGTATTTTATTTGGCATGTGGAATTAGCATACTATAGCTTGAAAGTTTGGCTGGCCATTCCAGAAAGGTTTCAATCCAGTTGAACCAAAACCTGAAACATTTCAGTTGCTTCAAGTTTTGGCCAAGACGAGTTTGGAGAGGTCTCACTGAGTGAGGAAAGCAACTCTCATGAATCTTACTCCTCTTTCCTCTCCTCTGCATGGCCTGTGTACCTTTCCTTCCCTGATCTTCTCACTTTTTTCTTTCCTTACCTTCCCTGAACTACATGCTGCACTTAAATTTTAAGCATGGCAAACTCAATCGGATGTCTGCCTGTCCCTGGATCTTGCTACACCTTCCTTCCCCTTGCCTCTCCCTCCTGTTGCCCCATTCCCTGACCTTCCCACAATTTTATTTTCTTTACCTTTCTTTTAGCTACCTCCAGTGACCTTTCCTTTTTCCTGTTCCTCCCACCCCAGAATACCTCTACCTGGAATAGATGTGTTCCAGGTCCATGTCTGTACCAAATACATATTCTGGGTCTGTGCCAGATGAAACACATATATTTTGGTCCTGACACAGATTGCCAGAATTGCCTGTTCTGTGCACAAAACAGTCTATACCTGGAATATTTGGCACATTTTGACTAAAGATAACTTACTTAAATATTTTTCAACAATTGCTTCTTTCAGTCTGCAGAAAATGCAAAATCCAATATTTTTTTTAAATTGAATTTGCTGAGGGCCTTAAATATTTCTGCAAACATTACAGAATGTAGAAGCTCCACCTGACACAGAGGTAAACTCCAAAGTTTTTACCTTCAGTCCCTCACAATACTAAAAGTAATAAATTATTAAGGGTATCAACTTAATATATTTCTCTTTTGGAAGCATAAGTGGACACAATTGTAATCAGTATTGTCCATATTGTTTTCCATATCTTGTATGGCAAAAAGAGCAATTAGTAACTTTGGTTTTTGAATTAGTACAGTATAACCTGTCATCATATAGTTTTCTAATTATTGCAAAAGTAAACATCAACCAAAAATGTTTTAAGGAGGAGTTTTAAGGAAGATTTTTAAGGGAGGATTTTGGGAGAAGTGTCTTGATTACCCTAACTTCTAGAGAAAGTAAATTAAGAATTAATTAAGAAGGGCAGCAGATAAAGACACATTTGCTTGCCATGTTTAATATACAATGTGCCTTCATCAGTTGCCCTTCTTAATTCATCTTTGTTTAGGAGTTAGGGCACCTAGGATATCTCTCCCAAAACTGGGAGACTTAAGCATCTGATCATTCTAAATCCACCCAATCATTGCTTTCCATGAGACAAAGTAGGTCTATTACCAATTATATAGTTATCTACAATATGTGAATGTCTGGCTTAGAGTGAATTATTTACTATGAGAATCAAAACTAAAAAAGAAAATGTGGTGCTCCAATAGAAGTTTACTCATTTACATAATATATGTACATATTATACTGCTGTTGAGTTCTGTGAAGTTCAAACTAGCACTGTGAGTGATACAAATGGCTCAAGCTTCTGTGCCATTTTATTATACTACAGCCTTACTCTTTATCTAGTGGGCACCACATTCACAGATAATAGAACTATTGAGTTAGCACTTTCTCATTGTCCATTATCAAATTATTGCTTTCTAAATGAACCCAGGCAGCTTTCATTTTGATATGAACTGCAACATGAACATTAACTACCTCCTGGAAATTTAATAAAATAAATAACCATTGTGATAGGAAAGTAATTTGCTGTGTACGATAAAATATTAAATGGAAGGTGCTTTTATTTTATTTCAAAATAAACAAAACTGTAGCCTTGCATGATTTATCAGATTCCTTTACCATGGCCTTGCAGAATGATATATCTTCTTACACTTCAGAAAGCTTTTAAATGTAAAACTCAGAATGAGAATCACTAACAAAAGAATATGCCTGAATGAAAAGATGAAGGACAATAGAAGTAACATTTGATGTCAAATCTTCTATAAGTAAAGTGGTAATTGTGACATTGATTGGCTACTTTTATTTCTTTTTTTAGTTTTAAAAAATTCAAAGGGACAGGAATTGGATTGTATAACAAGGTTTGACTCTAGGAAGTTTGATCCTGGCAGAAGTGAGAATTGACAGGAGAAGAAAAGACTGGAATAAAGTAAGACTGGAAAGTATTTCCCTTCCATAGAGGCCTGCAGAACTTTATGCAGGAACAAATATAACGGAGATGCAAATACAAGATTCACTAACCTGAATAAGCTGGGCAGACATAGTGCTGGAACAGAACAGAACAAATTCCTGTTATTTTTACTCCCTTTCTCTCATCAATCAGATGTTTTTTGGAGGATCAGAAAAAAAAAAAATTGCAGTACTTTGGCTTCTAAAGAAATAAGAACTCTTTAAAGGAACAATCTTAGAAAGGAATAAAATGTGTGAATATTTACTTGCTCAGTGTACTTTCTGAGTGTTGGTGATCAGTGAAAGAATATGTTAGAAGTTTGCATGGGCATATTCATGACCATTTGAGTGGCAAAACTACATTTTAATCTCAAACAAAATAAGACATATTGCATAAAAATAATAAAATATGTAATTGGCTTATATAATTTGGAAATTCATAAACATAAATAAAGAGATATATTGCATCAAAGATATCATAGAATTCAAAAGTTGGAGGGGTCATTTAAGTCACTGAGTTGAGCCTGTTGCTCAGTGCAAGTCCAAATTTAATTTAATATGTAATTTATAATTTAATTTAAAAATCCAAATAAAAGCATCTCTGACAGATGGTTTTCACATTCAGTGAAGCAAAGCTATAATTAGTTCCACTTTCAAACTATTCAAATCATTCGGAAATGTTTTCTAATATTCAACCAGAATCTGCCTTTATCTAATCTTAAAACCATTGTTCTATGTCCTATACTGTGGAACGCTGGCAAACGGAATGTGACTTTCTTCAATGTGACATACATTCAAGTATTTGAAAAATGCTGTCATATCTCCTCTCAATCTTCTCAAGGCTATATGTTCCCAATTCTTTTTACTTCTGTCTTAATTTCTAGGTACCTAGGATATTTAAGCAGATAATTTTTAAAACAACCCTCCTCCATTGCTATTGCATCACACAGCCGACTGCAGCAACCTGACTTTGTCTCCACCACTGGCCCGTCAGATAGCCTCCTTGTTGTCCCCAAATTGCCAGCCAATGCACCCCTTACTCCTGCACCTGGGTGGACCACTCCAACCCACCCACCCGTCCTTGGCACGTCACTGATTTCTAATCCACTGATGAGCCTCACTGCCCTTCTCTAAACCTGCTCCAGTTTGTCTTCTTAAAATGCACCGCCAGAACTGGACATGGTACTCAAGGTGGGTTCTGACCAGAGCAAAATAAAGCAGAACTATAATTTCCAATGGTTTGAAAACTATTTTTTCTTATACCCAAAAATTGCATTTGTCTTTTTTTGCAACAATATCATACCGCTGACTAATGTTCAGTTGGCAGTCGATTACTATTCCAGGATTTTATTCACAATTATTATTGCCAAGCCTAAATCTACACATTTGATTTCTGTTTCTTAAGTGAAGAAGTCTGCATGTCATACTATTATTATCAGCCCATTTTTCTAACCTATCAAGATGGTTTTGGATTTTCTATCTTCTAGGATATTAGCTATTCCACTCAATTCAGTATCATATGATTTCTTTGTAACTAGATCCATTAAATGTCACCTAGTTCATGCTCAAAATTAGTCTTACCCAAAAATGATCTCTTCCAGTTATGTGAAATTTCATCTTCCATAGTTCTCACTCAATATACCATGGGTGTTGAAGTCCAACATATGTAAAGGCTTCCAGATAGAGAAAAAAAATGTTAATCATATTGCAGAGATGTTAACATGTGCTTACATTTATTAAATATAATATTAAACAGCAAAATTCTTTTATTTGTCTTGTTTCTCTTTTCGCTTTCAGAGGTTTTTAGTTATTCATTATCTAAAATTGCCCTATTTATCCCAGATTTCCCAAATAACAGCCAGATTATTATGAAAAGAGCTTGCTGATAGTAAGGTTTTTGAATTGCTTCAGTGATTGCCATAGGTAGGAATGTTCTGGAAAATAGCAACAGCTGCACAAACTGGCTTTCTGATTTTTTTTTTAATCTTTTAAAATAAAATCTGTAATAATCTCTTTGCTTATGAAATGTCAGAAACTCTGTTTACTGTAAAGCTTCTGCTTTAATGCCTCTGAATTTACAGTGTTGGAAAATATTCATAATAACCACCAATACTTCACCATGCCTATATTCAGCAGAGTGAAAGAGAGAGTATATAGCAGCCATCAACTTTCGTTAAAGCTAAAACTAGCAATTCTATAGGAAAAATAAATATTTGGGGGGAAAAAATCCAGAATTATGTTTAATTTAAGGGTGTTCTTACTGTATTCTGTGTACTCATTTTTGCTTTGATGGTGTGCACATTCATTTATGAAAACTGTCACGACTAAAAGAAAAAAGAAGAAGAAAAAGTTAAGATTTAGTACCATGATCTTGTCTAGCATATTTAATAGTTGCAGTAGTGTGAAGCCAAGCACAGGATCATCATAGGTCAATTCAAAGGGTCTGATGGAAGGAATCAGGGCTTAGAACTCTGTCCGTCTGGTGGCCTGCCCTTTCATCAGCAACCTCTGACAACAGGACAGAACAGGACCAAATTTGGAGAGTGGGGGAAAAGCTTACTAAAGAAAGATCAACTTCAGAAATGGGCTGGATCAGGCTTGGGGATGCAAGAAAGAGAACCTGGAAATATTCCTTTAGTGCCTTCCTATGGAAGAGGCACTGGTCTTAGATTTTTCCTGGCTGTTCCATTCTCAGCCCCATTCCTGGTCATGTGACCCAGAGCACAGTTATCTAGCCATCTTGGGCATCTCAGATGCAACACAAGGGGAGAGCACACACACACACACACACACTTCATAACTTTCTTCTTTTTCTTACTGTGATGGTGACTGCTGGTAAAGAGGCTGTCCCAACATTAAGAAACTGTGCTCTGTATGCTTTCCCCACCTTGCTTCATCTATCAAAAATACTAAGGACATGTTGATCAATATTGGGCAAACTTGCTTTGCCTCATTTATTTATTTTTAATTATATTTTGAATGTACATATCACCCATCTCACGAGAAAGTAAGATAATATAATGCAATACCACAAGAGTACATTTGGACTTAGGTTTGTCACCATGGAGTACCATTTAAAAGCTGTACTACTTTAAGGGAAAATTGAAGCAAGCTGATTAACACAATGAATGCAAGTGTTTGGAGCTGTACTGCCACACAGAACTATTTGAATTCCCTATTATCAGTTGAAAACTGGATCAACTGACCTATGAAATAAAAATTGTTTGCTTAAACAGAAAAACAGCCACATTTGTCAAAATGGCATCGTAATCTTTTCACACTCCGGAAAGTTTTTTTCTTTGTTAAATAGCACTTAATCCATCAGCTAGGCCAAAGGTTTGGCAACCTGATCCAAACTACTTTTTACAGTAATGTCAAAATAAAGTCCATAACGAAGTGGCTTTTCTAAGCAGGAAAAAATAAATAAATAAAGTATAAACCAAGCTAAACCATATCAACACTGCCATCATTAATATAAGAGACAGTGGGGTTTAGTGGTTAAGATTTTAGACTGAGGCAGGGGGAGAGGGGAATGACCCAGGTTCAAGTCTGTCCTCTGCCTAGAAATTCACCCCATGAATTTCTTGGGGTGACTTGAACCAGTCCAACCTACCTCACAGGATTGCTGTTTTGTAGGAAAATTGGAAAAGGGAGTACTATATACTGTAACATCATATTGAGCAGATGTAGGATATTAATCTAAAATACAGTTTTAAAACATTGATGTATACAGACATTTTCCTTGGAGCGAGTTCTGCTGAACCCAATAAATATTTTATCTGGGCAGTTTCACTGAGTTCTGCTGTAATTTAAGACCTTAAATTACAATAAGGCTACAGTAATCCTATAACATTTACCACAGAGTAAATCCTAGTGAGCTCAATGGGCCTTAATTTGGTGTGAGATCCAACTAGGATGTCACTATTGGTTTTGCGAATAGGGAAACTATTTGTAAAGTATAGAAAAATGACAAATGGTATTTAGTTTAGTTGGCTTTATTACATCTTCCTTCAGATCCACTCCTCTTTCTTTCTTACATGCACATTCACATTCTCCTCACTGCAGCAAACTTCAGAGAAACATTCCAAAACACATTATCCCTTTTCCAAAGGAGCACAGCAAGAAACTAGGCCTCTCAGTCCAATTTAGTTCATGTTCAGCCTCGCTGCCAAGTGCTGATTGGCTGACTGCCTCAGTGCCAAAACAATACACTAGCTATGAAGAAGGAATACGGATGATAGGTACCTGGATGGAGCCCCTTGTAGACAACCCATCATTTCATTAACTGGCTTGCATTTTACAGAAGAGGAACTTATCTTTGTAATTCTTTATCTGCTAAATGAACCCAAAGCAGGAACAAGAAGGAACATTTGAAAATGGAATAAGGGAGAAAGCTTCTTCATCGCCTATGGAAAACAGGCATTTTCAGTAGTCTGTGAACTGCCCTTGGAACATCCTTGTCATCAAGCAAAGACATTTTTATTCTCCCAGGCCTTTTAAATAATAATGCTGATGCTAGACTCCTCTTGATAAGCTGGACTGTAAATAGGCACAACAGGCATTCAAGGACGTGAGAACTTCTGATAAATAGATTTGGTATAGAAAAGCTAACGAAGCCATTATGAAAGAATTTTGGTAACTGTTGTCTCAAATGCAAGCCCTATTTATAGTGAAATCGAGACTTAAATTCTTGTGCTGTTTTCTCCCACTTGTACAGTGTAACATGCTTGAGAATTTTGGAAGGAGGGACAGTTTCTGCTTCTGCCTTGTTTTATTAACAGGCTAATCTGTTTTCTTCTAATCTTGAAAGAATTTGCTGCCACACCCAGTGTGATTTTTTTTTTACCTTCAATTGCTGCTTTTTCTTTTTACTGTTTATTCCTTATTTTATTCTGTATATTTTATAATATCTTAATGTATACTTCAGTTGTAAATTATTGACATAACTGCTATTTTTTATTGTTGACTGCTCTGAGTTTTTATTAAAGAAGAAGCAACATATAAATAACATTACATTTAATTTAAAACTGACTCTGGGCAATGTACAATAAATAAATAAATAAAACCTCTTTTCTGTTTTATTTACTCTTAACCTTCTACCTATAAGATAGTTTATGATATACATATTAAAAAAGTTGTCTTTGGTAAAATTCAAGCTCTCTATACTTTTCTTTTTTATATAAACATTAATTTTTTAAATGTGCACAGGTTGCTGTAAACTTAAGTCCTTTTGCCTGATCTGCATATTTTCCATCTGCATGGGGAGAATTAGGTTTAAATCACTGAATCTGTACTTTACAGCATTTGTCTTGGCCATGAGCTTTGCATAGTCAGAGAGATACATCTGTGTTTCATGTCTTCAATGAGGGCTTATTATCTATTTTTGTGAATAAATGCCACTTCTTGCACTGCACACCCAATCAATACTGCACTGAAATAGTAGTAATAGTGATGAGGAAGAGGAAGAGGAAGAGGAAGAGGAAGAGGAAGAGGAAGAGGAAGAGGAAGAGGAAGAGGAAGAGGAAGAGGAAGAAGAAGAAGAAGAAGAAGAAGAAGAAGAAGAAGAAGAAGAAGAAGAAGAAGAAGAAGAAGAAGAAGAAGAAGAAGAAGGAATAATAGAAATGTCATGCTGTTGGATACCACAGGTGCATTTTGCCTAACAAATCTGATTAATGGGTTAGCACTGAGGTTATGGAACTAAAAGAAATCTTGGCTGAACAGTAGTCTTGAAATAGGTAAATCTTTCTCTGCTTTGCAAAACTATATAAGTGTAAACCCTTAATTCTGAAGGTTTGTGTATCACAGCATTAGTGTGTAGAAAGGAGAAGGTTTAAAGAATGAAAAAGGGAGGCAGGAAGTCTTTCTTTTAAGTGTTAAACTTGCCTTATAATTGGATTTGCTAGTTGATGGTGAGAGAAAGCTTTGATTAGCTGTTTCCCTAGAGCTAAGGAAACTTATTTGAAACTTTGGGTTGGAACCAATTATTTACATTTCCATGGAAAATGTCATTATTAGTACATTTTGCTCTGTAACTGTTATTCTAATGTGTTGTGGGATGGCTTTTGCATGGCTTGGTAATGATGTTGGAGAAATCATTTAAAGTACATTTAAAGAAGAAAAATAGCATGTATATATTTATGTAACTCTAAGTACCTGGGCTTTTCGGGGAAGTTGTACACTCCTTCCTCACAATGGTAATTTATTTGTGCCAGTAAAGTTTTCTATTGCTGAGATAATAGTTATGCTGGATGGGAAGCCCTCAGCACACTAGTAACATGCCTCCAGATGCTGAGTGAACACCAAAAGCAAACTTCCCAGTCTTGGCATTCTCCATATGTCCTGAGATTCTTCACATGTATGGATTTCATCTCCTAGAATTCCCAGTTCACATGGCTATTGCTGAAAATTCTGGGAGTTGATGTCTACACATTTGCAAAGCACTGAGGTTGAGAAAGACTGACCTAAATATTCCAGTGGAACATCTCTGGCTTAGGTTAGTTGAAGTTTTATCTATGCACAGTTTCAACCTTTAAGCCAAATAAACAAAGGATGAATTTTCTTGAAATCCGATTTTCCCTCCTGTAATATGAAATACAACTTAGGATTGATTTAGGGAAGTGTTACATACTGTAGGAGTTATTCCAAATTAGAATAAACTAAACTAAAGCGTATCTTCTGGAGCATCAAACTCTGTAAAAGTATTCATTACACCAGTCAAAAGGCATAATTTATATATAATTTATATACTTTTAGACTACCTTTCTTTCTCATGAAGTGTTGTACAACGAGCTTGATACAACTAGTCCTATAAAATAAAATATATAATAATGAAATCTACATAAGCAAGCTGAGAGTTAGTTAACCCTATAGATGTAAATGAAAATCTTCCATAATTGCCTATTTATAGGCAGATAATATGGAATGCAAAAAGAACTTGAGGAGCTACCACTAAAAACATTTTAACACACCTAAAATAAGTTACAAGGAGTTAGAGATAAGAAAGCAGCACTATGTCTGGACAAGAAAGTTAAAACTAGGCTAAAGATGCATAAGAAGATTGAGCAAAAGTTGAAATAATTATTTGGTTGCCTTTTTTTGTGACAGGTTTGGGCAAATTAACAGGTTTGAACATATATGTCAATATCCAGTGTGTGTCAGGGTTATGTGAAGTACCCCTATGGACCTGTTCCTCATAGTACAGATACACAGAAAAGCCTTCTGCAGGGCTAGCCAGAGAAATAAAGTGATCCATGCTTCATCACCTCTCCTGAAAGAATGGTCTTCTGGACATAGACATACATGTCCAAAAGACCTTGGGAGATCCTTGAAGCAACCAGACCTGAAAGTATGGGGCAAGATGCATAAAAGGACAACCAAAATGTTAAGTTTCCCATGAAGGAAACTGACACCACTTAAGCTGGTTAAAGAAACACATGGCAAAAATGTAGAACAAAATGGTTACTGAATCAGAAGACATTTGTAAAATAAAATGTCAGCATCTGGGGCTTTTTAGCTGAGAGAGAATCCAAGTAAAGGGGGACATGGTCAAAGCAAATAACATTATGTAAGACATGGAAATGAGGGAGTTTTCTTTCTCTCATAGAACTTCTAATAAAGATGAATGTTGACACATGAAATATAGACAAAAATAAATACTTCTTGGCCCGGCTTAGGTGAAGTTCTTGATCATGATTTGATAGTGCAGGTGAAGCCCACCAAAAGCAGCCCTACCCTCTCTACTTTCAGGTAGCCAAAGGAAACCTGGGATTCCTTTATAAGCCACCTGGAGATGTTAAAGGAGGGGCAGCGTATCCATTTTCTAAGGAAATAAAAAGTCTAAATAGCACCTCTCGTTCCTCCTCTTTGGTTGAACCAGCTGAGCACCATCCATTGCTGATGCTAATGTCCACTTCAATGCCAAAAGGAGAGATGAGGAAATGGGTACTGTGGTGGTAGCAATGTGTGGGTGGTCTGCTTGGAGGATTCAAGCTTTCAGTTCTGCTGAAGAATTCCAATCTCTGATACTGAGCTTGCCCGGCCCAGGTTTAAATTAGGGGATTCACTTCCCCAGGTATAATGATGGCTGTAAGAGGGGACTAAACCGATTAATGGAAGATAAATTCACTCATTGATGGCTGCTAATCATAACACTAATATCCAGCCTCCAGGAATAGAGCCCATATGCCTCTGAATGACAGATGCTAGGAAACAATAGGAGATGGGGTATAATTGTTCTCAAATCCTCGGCATTCTTATGTTCTTAAACATGCATGTGTGAAACAGCTACAAATATTTATCATCATTATTAGTATTATTCTAAATCATGCATTTTATGGCAACCAAGTAACTTTTCATTCTTCTATACATGTGCATAAGTTTTAGCTGACAAGGAATCGTGAAGGTTCATTCCCTTTCAGACCAGCCTACCTCACAGGCGGGAGGACAAAGATCCCAACCTAGACCAATAGAGAAGAGGCTGGATGGAAATAAAATGAATCAGTCAATGAGGTGGCTAATAGGCATTGCAATCTACTGCCCAATATATGTGCTTTGGAGTAGTGCATGATGCAAAATTGAAGACCTAAATATAGTTCTCAAATCAGAATTGCCATTCAGAGCTCTCATTCTAAACCCGACCTAATGGCTGACTGATTTGCCATACTGTTGGGTGCCCCCTCACAACTCTCCACCACCACTTTATTTCAGGGTGCAGATAAAATAGTGGCTGGAAGGGGGTGTCGGTGATCCTGCCTGTCTGAGCCAGGGATTCAGCCCGGTTATTTACTTATTTAGTTAGTTGCCGTGCGAATTCAATTAGCAGCGTGAAGCATTGGCTCCGGTTTTTGTTTACCGGTGGCAGTTTGTCAGTAGTTATAAGTAGAGTTCCATCTGCCAGTTAAACTACATGGCGAATTGAGAGAAAATTAGCAGCTCACTTTTGGAGAGAGAGCGAGAGGCGATCGGAAGGGAGGAACAAGTGAACTAAATTCCGCCTGGCTGTATTGGAGAAGGAGCGGGGCCGCCGTGGGGCGTGCTGGTTGCCTCTCGCTGCACGGGGAAACGCCGGGGAGGTGAGAACAGCTCACACGAGGACTCTGGCACGGTTGGCAAACCCAGGAGGCGCAAGGATGTGCTGCCAAACGCGCGCGAGGGAGGCAGGGTGTCGTGCTCAGTGAGAGATAAACAGAAGATGCTCGACGCCTTTTTGCCTTATTCTGCAAGCTCTTCCCTTCAAACTCCTCCGGATTGCTTCCCTGCTTCTGCTCCTCGACTCTCCCCGTCTCTTTCTCTCCCCCATTGTTCTCCTTTTCCCCTTGCTTTTGATGCACGGACGTTGTCACATTCCGTTGACTCGCCCCTCTTCTGTGTTCTTACATTCACGCCTAGTGGGGCTTTAAGCCAGAGCGAGCAGCCTCTCAGGCGAGTTTTAGTCATGTGTGAAGCTCAGTTTGATCGAGCGCTCCTTTTCTGCCTTTTCACTCTAGCAAAAGATTAATAGGTGGCGTCACGTTGCTCCCCTGCTCCTTTCCGCAGGAGGGACTTAAAAGGAACAACAACGCCCCCCCCAGCTGATCACTTTCGATAAGAATTTTCCTCCAAAAAAAGAAGAAAAAAAAAAGAGGGGGGAGATAACCGTGCGATCTACGAGCGGTGGCAAGGACTGGGAAGGCTAGAGATGCTTCATACTGCTAACAAGGGAAGGAAGGCTTCCACCGACACAGGTAAGAAGTGCCTGAATGGGAAGGTTCGGTGGAGGGGAGAGAGACAAGCCGTAGGTTTCCATCGGTTTTCAGCCGGGGAAAATATCTTCGGTGGAGGATAGCGAGGGTCTTGTTCCAGCTGTCTTTTGTTCGTGATGTAAAGTACCTGTAGTGACTGATGAATTGGAGCGTATTAAAGGTTCAGTTGAAAATGGGCTTATGTGGCAGGCAGCTACGTTTTGAAGGACTGTCCCTCCCCCCCCCCCTTTAATTGTTATTTTCAATGTTGACTTTTATAAAAACATTGCTGGACAAAAAGCAGGAGTTTGGCGGAAGGTTAAACCCAGGGCTGGAGGAAATCTCCACCGCTTGCAACCTTGCTGGGAGCGGGCATTCTGCAGTTTGATGCCCAATTAATCTGAAGCGCTTTCCAGGAGGGATTTGGGCTAACTGCTCCGGCTAGGTGTTGGCGACGCTGGGCTGATCCAGCATCTCTAGTAAAGCATGGCAGCCTTTCCAACGTGCTCTGCAACCTACGGCATGGTTCACTTTGCACTAAATAAGCCCTCCGTTCCGTCTTCAGGGAAAGGGGTTATCAGGCTACTCAGACAGCATCCAGGCTTAGCGGCAGTCACAACAGCGGATGAATGTCAACTGACGAATGGAGAAACTCTGACAGTGCTGTCCACAAGTGCACCAGGATATTGTAATAAAGGATTTCCTGCATAACAGCTAACACAGAGAGAGGCTAATTACTAGTCAGAAGGTCTGAACTTTGGATTGGTGAAGGGGAAGCACACTTATGCATTGTAAAGTGTGCCCAGCTTTCATAGCTAGGCCTTTAAATTGTTGCAGGAGAAAGTAGGTAGCCTGTTAGACTAAAAGTAAGCTCACAATGAAATTTAGCCATCGCATACTAGTTAATTGTGCGTGTGTGTGGGCGGGTTGTTTAATTTTCAGCTGCCATGTTAGTTATTTGGGAAGTCTTTATTTAAAGCCCTTATGTGTGTATCTTGCATTATGTCTAAGTGTGAGCTTGTAAGGAAATGTAATAGTGTAAGGATACTCCAAACTTGATAGAGGTCTGTGTAATACAACATGCAGATAATGCATTATTTATAGCTTTTTTTCTCCTTTTTCCTATGCTTTAGAAATCTTTTTTATAATTTCTTTATTAAAGAACTTAAAATAGAAAATATTAAAAATCAATAGGAGTTATTGTTAAGATTACTGTAGTAAATTAGAGAATTTCTTCAAGAGAAGGTATGAAAAGTTACAGTGGTACCTTTCCATGGAATAACTGAAAATAATCAATAGCATTGGAGAAAAAACACTAAAAAATAAAATTAATATTTGAAATGACACTGGATTTTATTTGCATTCTGTTTTCAGATATTTAAGCACACATCATCACATTTAATATAAGAATAACTGATTTTGTTAGACATGTAGTAGTGGCCCACAATGTTTTTTTCACAGAATTAAAGCTCCAGGGGTATGTTTTCTTGTCAAACTATAGAAATTTAAGTAACTGTTTCCATTATATGGCAGTTTCTTCCTGTAGGAAACCTGCCATTTGAAAAATATAAATGAAGGATTGTGACATAGAACAGGTGGAAGTCAGGATGTTTGTAAAATAGGATACTTTAACAAATATTACATGTAAAATTTCTGCAAGGTGTACAATGAAATAGTAAGTACTTTAATTTTTTAACTTGTTTTAACAAAAGAATTGAGTTTCTTCTTCATAAAAATGTCAGCTTAAGCACAACTAAATAATGCATGAGGCAATTTTGATTCTCTCCTATGCAAAAAACCCTTATATCTTCCTTCCTAGAAAATTTGATTTTCTGTATTCAAAGAACCAAACCTTTTAAATGACTTTTTCACATTATAATCATTGCATTAGTAAAATGAATGGTAATCTGCAGTAAATAGGGAACACTCTGTATCCCTTAAAAGACAGATACAAAAAGGTTAAGTCCTTTTAACAAGGCTAGTTTAAACCCAAGGGCAATAGTAAAGACTCTGTTGTCAAACCAAATTTCTGTTCATTCATAGTTCTCCCCCTCCTACTCCTCCCCTAGCCTTTTTTGGCAGATGCTAACTTGCTTCTTCTCAGCATTAACAGTGTGATTAATATGAATTGAAGCATTTTACAGATAATCCAGTAGATGCTGCTGTAGAGCAAAAGAAACATCACTTTATTTGCTGGGGAAAGAGGAGAGAGTAGAGCAATGGGAGAAAAAATCTTAATCATCTCTGATCCTGCGTATGTAGGCTGCTGATGGAAGAGTAATGTGAGATCATTACATTTTCATACCATTCTATAGGGTGTTATTAAAGCTGAAGCCACACTTACTGGAATGATCACAGTTCTGTTAGACACATAGCACGTCTGCTATTTTAAATTGTAAAATCAGTTTACTGTACATTACTATGCAGAACATTTCATCACTGAATACTAAAGCCCTTTAACATGCAAATTTTCTCAGAGGAAGAGCTGAAGCAGTACGCTCTTAAAGAAATAATGCTCAGATTCATTATAAAAATGGGCCCTAGTTGCCAATGCACAGTATAGTGTTTAGAAATTAAAAATCTGTAGCTCCTAAATTGATAGAATTGAAATTCGATAGTGGCTTTTCTGATTAATATTGAGCACTTAACAGAGTAGTTGTAAAATACCAGAAAACCTAAATTGTTAATTAGAAAGATCTATGCCTGCCAGCACTAAAGTTGATACCGTAAGGTTGTTAGTAGGACAGTGTGTGTGTGTGTGTGTGTGTGTATGTGTATATATATATAAATAAGCAGGATTTGAGGGTGAAAAGGAAGAGCATACATGGATAAAGAGGAAATGTGTAGTGCTGTCTTATCCCGCAAGTTTTTGTGTAAGTAAATGTTGATAACATGACAAAGCAAACCAGAAAGCTACTTACTGATGCAATTTCAGGCAACCACTGACCTCTATCTGTGGGAATATTTATTTTTTAAAAGTGATCACTAAGCCATCAATTTACACTACATTCAAAATAGCGAATAATAATTTTAACTACATCATAGGTCCTGAAATACAATGCACTATTCCTTTTCTAAGCTATGCTTGTATGCAGCTATGTTTCATGGTTCCTACCTCTGTGTAGTTGATCATTTCGGGAGCTTATTAAATAGATTCAAAGTTCTTGGCTTAATCGGTTGTTGAATCTTGAACACTATTTTCTTAATTTAGCCAAATATATATGGGCTGTACTTTCTTCTTATACTACATTTAAAAATACTATTAGCTTTCTTTGCATTCAAACAAATACATGTTACGAGGACTGGTATTTCAAACATGAAACTGTTTGGCTTACAACATTATATTTACACGCAATAGTGAAAGCTAAATCCATTCATTTGGAAGTGAACTTCTGCCATGCAATAGAAAACATCCTTCCTTTCTCTTCCCTGCAGCCCCCATTATGTCCCTCAGTTCTGCAATAAAAGGTCTCTCAACCTTCCAGGGCAACCACTGGAAAGGTTTCAAACCATGAAACATATGTGAAAAACTGAAGGAGGAAGGGAAAATGTTTATTAGCCAAAGAACTTTATTGGACACGACCTTTTATCTTAATAAATGTAATTGCTGGTTTTAATGCCAATCTGTGTTTTAAGATATTCAACTTACACATGTCTTTGACTGCCTATAAGGACCTGAAATGACTTTCACGACAGCAGATGTCCAGTATCTGCTATTCAGCTGAACCGTGTTTAGATTCCTTTTATGCAAGTACATTTAAATATGAATTTTAATCACTGATTAGAACATAAATATGCATAATTTGGAGATGCTTTGTCATCACTTTCAGAATCATGCCATTCACTTCTTGGAACTATTCTGCATTGCCTGTTCTGAGAAAAATTATATCAGTAGTGTGAAAAAATTCTGAATTTGTTACTTGCATACATTTTTGTTTAACATAGCATAAACCACGATGCCTCGTGTCAGACCAGCTAAACTTTTTAGACTGAGTTCAGTAGTTCCAAATGTGACTGTTTCATCAGAATGCTATTTTAGACAGATGCTGGGATGTCACTCATTTATATAGTTACAATTTGTAATGACTTTCTACTATCTAATCTTAACAATATGTACATAAGTAGTACTGTAGGTGCCTAAATTCCTTTTTTTTTTGCCCCTCTACTGATTCATTCAGACAGGACTTCTCTATGGATTGTGTTGTGTATTTATGTGTATAGAACAATTAAAGGGGTGTGAGTGTGTGTGAGTAAAAGGTGATTATAATTTAAATGATTAAGCAGTGTTTCAAAAGGATACCATTTATGCCACTGATGCTTAATACAACCTTTTACAGTACAGTTTGCTAAACCACTCTTTAGGCATTTTGTGTTTAGAAGTTGATACCTTTTATCAGCTCAATTTTGAAACTGTTTATCAGTGAAGGTTTTTGGATCTTTAAATAGTTCAAGAAGTACAGAAATTAATATTTCCAGGTTGTAACGTTCTCAATTTGCCATGCATTTTGTAAGTGTTCCAAAGTCATGTAAAATTTACATCATGCAGTGGAGTGTTCAGTATGATGTAAAACTCTGTAAGAACCTTATGCAAAATAAAGTATTATAAAAATCTGCACTAATGGGGATTATTTTATGGGAGGTTTGCCCCATTTCAAAAGCTGTTTCATTAAGATGAACAGTTTTTGTTTTATTTTATAGGATTGCTGTTTTTATCAGTGTTGAATTATAAACAAATGAAATTTCAGAGGGTTGCAATGGAAATATATCATTATGGCTTGCTCATATTAAAACGTGGATCGGTATTGTCGATTTCTTCATCTGAAACACATTTGAATTGAACCCTTTGATTTATCCTGTGAAAGGAAATTTTCTTTGAATCTTTGTTTGTTTTGATTTTAGTAAAGCTCTAGCAATATAATATGACTGTATTTTCCACATTGGGTATCAAGCTTCCCTTTGGAAAGGCTTTATTATGAGCAAACCATGGAGTCCCTTACAGACATTTCTCATTGTTTCTCTTTGATTGAAAATTGATATCACTCTGGAAGAGTCTTTTCACAAATGCTATCAAGATATCATTGCAAAATCTGACACAGTCTGTTTCCTTCTCTAAGAAGCATCAGCAGACATATTATCCCTTCAAAGAATTCCAATACTTTGATAAGGTTTTCAGTACAATATTTTGATTGTTAAAAGTATGAACATTACATCTGTTGTGAGCAACATCCAAGAAGTAGCCAACCCATTTTCATCAACATGATTTTTAGCTCACCTCCCCAGCAGAAAATGTAAGGTATGTAGGGCTCACAACATAAATTCTACATGGTGTTGGCAATATGCAAGGTAAAAAAATGATTTGAAATATTACCTTGTGTTAGTGTATTTACAAACTTCTGCTATGTATGTGTCAGAGTGTAAATGTGTAATCTAGGTGCTGAGTTAACATTTATGATTATATATTAATGTGTGCACAGCTATATATAATCACACAATAGTCTCTAGAGGTCACTAGTAGGTAAGGAATGGACAGTCATTCATTTCGTTTCTATGGGGTCCACAGGAGATTGCTTAACGTTTTAGAAAAGTTAAGTATTCTGGAAAGAAAAAAAAATGATATAAAATAATTAATCAGCATCAGCAAAGAATCAAGTAAGAAAGACTCAGATCTATCATGTTCTAGGAATTAAATTATTTTATTTGTATTAGACAAATGCCTGATAAATGTTTATATTGTATATGTAGGTAGAAGTTTGCAGAAATATAAGTCCTTAAAGGCTTTTAGAATGTTTGGGATAAGACAATTTGGCAGGTTCTAGAAAACCTAGGAAAAGACTCCTAAAATTTTACAGAATGAATGTGGCAATATTATGTTTTTATTTTATGGTACAACGGGTCTTTCTAGTGGATTGAATTGATAGCAATTTAACAAAGGCTACCTCTACTGAAAAGGTTTTTTAATAAGGACAAGATGAATTGGAGAGTTAGCTTGCAGATTCAGTAAATAGAACCACATCTCTTTTAAAAAAATAAACAGGGACCATGTAATAATTCTTATGGGATGGCTACTTAAGGAACTTTGGGGAAGAATGTATGCACACGCAGTGTTTTCTCTCTCTCTTCTACTGTTCTTTTTGATGCCAAGCATAGAAACCAGGTTGACTTGATCTATATGAATTTAAGTTTTAGTATGTTGCATTTTCCTATTCTCATTATTAAAATGCTTAAAATGTTGTAAACAAACAAACATCTTTGTTACCTAGCTTGGTTTTCAGAGGTAGCATTATATTTAGTGTAGATTGGAACAGTGGTTTTAACTGACAGAATAAATACCCCTTGTTCAAACAAAGCTTGTGAATCAGAAGTCAATAATTTTGCCCTGCTACTGTCTGAGAAAGAGATTGAATCACCTATCTCTGAAAAAGTACAGCAACAGAATCATTGTTTCCAAACTGGAATCACACTTTCCTTGGTTACTTTGAGAAAAATGTTTGATTGGAAAGGATTAAACATGATCCTATTTCAGTTTGATTTCCTCCAGGAGCTGCTGTAAAATAAGAGATATGACTTTATCATAGATCTCATACATAAACCCTTATTCATATCTGGAGAGAGAGAAAAAATGCATTATTTTCAGTAATCACTAATGCTCTTTCTCTTCAAGATTTTGAAAGTATTGTAATCTAGACCTGGAATATCTATGTTACTTAGGTCTCATAATTTATTTCACCGATGAGAAGGTGACATCAAACCTGCTCTCGTTTACAAGAATAGGACTTTTTAAACACCTCTCTAGAACATATTATGTCATCACAATGTAAAAAATCCAGACCATCCTGAATGTGGCTTGCTTGCATTTTGCCCTCCCCAGTCAAGAAATACATGGACACTAAATTGTGAAAGTCTGTTATACAGGTGATATTCCATAAAATTTAAAATACTTCAAAAAAAGTAAAAAAGAAAACAGATGCTTAGAGTGCTTTAAAAAGAAAAGTATGCTGAGTATACTAGAGTAACCATGACATATTTCATAGTGAGAATACTCTGAAATGACAGTAATAACCTGTGTTACTGCAAAGAACATATCACTTCTTTCTTTCTTTTCCTATGTGTATAGCAGGCTGACTATGGATGAGGGTTAGTTAATCTTAATTTGGTAATTGTTGGATTTAGGATGCAAATCTTCAGCTGGAGCTTATTAAATTGTAAAATATGGATTGCCTTTACCCTAATGGCCTCTGAATCCTATTATCATCCCATTAGAGAATGTGGGATTTTAGTAATTCTGTTGTTGTTTTCAGTGGGCAGTGAATATAATAAGGAAGGGCAGGGGTTAATGCAATTCATCTCTTTTAATACTTGTAACTCAGTCCCTTATCACTCGGGGTGGTTTCATTAGCTTTCTTTTTATTTATTTATTTATTTATTTATTTATTTATTTATTTATTTATTTTTAACGTGCCAGGAACATTTCTTTAAACACCTCATGCTTTCAGTACTGTTCGTACTTTATAAACAGAATAGAAATGAATCAGTTGGTGTTTTAAAATACTTTATGCCAAGAATAATATTAAAGCACCACTTTATTTCTTATATTGTTATATCATTGTTCATTTAAAATATTTGTAAAATCATAAGGACCAGGGAAGTTGTATTATAATATACAGACATAGTGTAGGAGGGCCACTGTTGTTGGAGTGGCACCAAGCCGATGCCAGATTCTGCCTTTATCTGTTTAGTAGTTCAATCTTATATTCTCCAGAAAACTTTCATTCAGGTGAGATGACTCCTTGTTTTGGTTGAGTTTGACTTCTGCAACAATATGGTGCTGCATGCAATGCTGTTATGAATCTGGTTTGCTTGACAGTTCATGCCAGATATTCAAAAGACCTCCTTTAATGTTGACAGCCTTGTGATGGATAGTTCCAAGCTGTCATTGTTAGTAAATCAGCTACAAGAGAAGGATCTCAATCGAGTTTTTGCAAGAGAGCATTCTTGATGCTATGTATTTGGATACTTTCATCATGCTTAGTAAATATAACTGAAAAATGTTTTATAAATACACATTTATTAATTTGAGGTTATAGTCAAAGTAAATATGATGCTTTTCTAGATGACTTTTCTGTATTAGAAGGTTCATCTTTTTAAAAATTGTTCTGAAGACTGGAGTTGGGCAGAATTTTTGAGATGTCATGAACTATATTGTAAATTACAAAAGCATCTATGTCCTAGTCTCTCTTTAAAGGAGTAAAATTATTGAACATAAGAAGGGAAATGTAGTAAGATAAGTCTTCAAATGTATAATGATTGATATGTTCAGCATTAGCCATCTATAGCTAATGCATAACTTCACAGTTTACAAAGAAGAAAATGAATGACATGATTTTAATAATATACTAACCCAACAGATTTTAACCAATAAATATCATGCTTCCCTGACTATTACTGGTTTCTTGCTAATGGATTTTAAGACAATGTATTTATTTGCTATATCATGAAATGACATTGGTGTTCTGCACATCTTCAGCTATAAAAGAGATGAGTTTCTTTCACTCAGTCATATTCTATGTTTTGTTTGCAGATTGAGCTGCTTGGAAGAGATAAATCCCTCAATATTGGAGACTTTTAGACTGAATGCAGATCATGCCATTTTCTTTGCGTGTGTAAAGTTTTCAAGTTTTCAAGGATAGATTTGTGTTTTCATGGTTCTGTTTTCCCAGAGGGATAATTTTAGGATAGGAAACAGCTGTAGTAGTCTTTGGCACACAATTTTGATAAACTAGAAAAATCTCAGTTTTATTCTTGGTGTGCAGAAATGTAAAGAAAAATTAACCAACCCTGCAATACAGATTCTGTTTCTATATTATCCATATTTAATAGAGTGACGTAGGATGTTGGTTACTTGTCCAAAATACAAGTAACAAAGGTTTCATTCCTTTATTTTTGTACAGTAGGAGTACTTACACATTGAAGGCACATACAATTTTTTTCTCTCCATTCATGCCCAAAAGTGACCTCCCTCTCATTTTCCCCATTTTCAGTCACAATAAAAAAAAAATGAGATACTTGGTGAAATAAGATGAGGAAATATTATGTTCACACTGTAAATCAGTGGGAAAATATGCTCAGCAGAAATGGCTAAGAAGAAAATAAATTATACCGAAGAAGCAGCATTCACATAATTTTGCTGCAGCAAACTGTTATAGGCCATATAACAAACAGCATGGCAAATAAACACACACACACACACAGAGTATCTTACTAGGTCATGTTTACAATAGTGTAATAGATGATGCAGAAAGGCAATTGAGGTAGCTGCTACTTCCATGCTGTGTTTGTGAACTTGCAGTGATAATTAACTTGCAGGCTTTCACTGGTGAGAATTCTAGACTAAATGGACAATGTTACATAAGGAATTCAGTTTAGAACTGGACCTGAAGCTGTATAATGAAAAAGATAGATAGAAGTTGTGGTATGCAATTCTAAGTCGTATTTAAATCCTAACTAGAGCTTCCCCTGAGCTTGCTATTCTCTTTTGGGAAGTCACAAGATCAAACACTTTTCTTTCCATTTTAAATTAATTCTAGTTCGATTTGTTGTTCAAACCCTGAAGTGTTAGTTTAAGTATGTTTAGTGAAACTAATCATATATTATGATTTCAAATTCATTGACCTGCACTAACTATGCTTAACATGTGGCTGTTTTTGTGATTCAAACCACCTAAGTGAATGTTTTTATACTGTTCCTTCCCCCGTACTAGAGTGGGAGAAGAGGAAGCTAAGCTTAGTGTTGTACAATTAAACAATGTGATTTAACACTACTGTACATCCAAAATAGTCCATTCTTATATAGCAGAGAACTTAAATGTAGGTTTCAAATAGATTTGCAGCAAATAAAAAAATTGGGATGGAATATAATTCCTGGAGATTTCTACTTTCTGATTATTTGTACATGATAACGAATGTATATTGCATTTCTCCAACTCCTTATTAGTCAATAAAATTATTGCAGTCCAAGAATTTTGACAATAGCTTTCAATTTCTTATTGAAAACAGTATTAAAACCTTGCCACCCAAATGTTAAAATACTATGTAAATTATTCCAGAATCCAGAAATTCCACTTGGGGTCCTTTGCAATGTATTCTTTAATGCTTTTGGCATCTCCTGCTGTTATGACATGACTCCTGCTGTGCAGGAACCCAGCTGTTGTACTTAGTTACAAATAGTGCTTTTAGAATACCACATATGGGAGCCAGCATGTACAATCAAGCCAAAAATTGTGGTAACATTAAGTTCTGTGCTAAATCACAAATTCAACTTTTAAATTCAAAGTGCCCAATATGGCATTCAGAAGGGGTTGTCCACATTGTTGAAGTGAGATAATTAGATAATTTGAATAGTGTTCTGAGCTGAAGCAGCTCTTCCAAATGTGAAACACCTTCAAAATGAGTGAGTGCAAAAGAGACAGTTTTGAATGGAAAACAGTTCAGATTCAAAAAGTTTCGCACACCCTTATTCATGATAGAATAATTTTTCTGACCAAATATGTTTCCAAACATATTGTCCTATATATATTTAAACTTGTAGGTAATACTGAATGCATTCTATTATCAGAGGATCTGAATAAGCAGATTGAATCCAGACAGTTTAAAAAGTTGGCAAATTTTACTTGTTTTAGAAATGAAGCAGGTTGAGTTCAAATAATAAGGACAAATCTGAAAGCAAGGCCCAGCAGATAATTAATACAAGAAGCCAGAAAACTTCCTAGGCAACATATATATATAGCAAGGTCCTTTTTAAAAAATGATTATGTGCCATGAAGTTGGTATTGACTGTTAGGAACCACATACATAGATTTTCTCCAGGGGGATCTGTCCCCAGCCTGGTCCTTCAGGTTCTTCAATGGTCACCCATTGCCACTGTAACTGAGTCCATCCACTTTGCTGCTGGTCTTCCTGTTCTATTTCCTTCCACCTTTCCCAGCATAAGAGCCTTCTCCAGAAAGCTAGTTCTTTGTGTCTGAAGTAGGATAGTTTGAGCCTTGTCATTTGTGCAGGGTAGATTGGTTCGATGATCCATTTGTTTGTTTTCTTGCTGTCCACAGTATTCTCAGGAGCCTTCTCCAACACCAAAATTCAAAAGCTTCTATACTCTATCCTGCTTCTTCTATTATTCTTCAAAAATATAACTTTTGCTTCCAAAAAGTGCCACAGGGAATATCATTGCCTGAATGATTCTGATCTTTGTAGGTATAGACACATCATGGCACCTGAATATCTTTTCCAAGACCTTCATGGCTACTCTACCAAGTGCTAATTTGTTGCATATTTCTTGATTGATTCTTCCTGTACTGTTGATGGTTGATTCTAAATGGCAGAAGCTGTCTACTTCTTTGATATCTTCATTGCCAGTTCTAAGGCTGGTTGTTGTACCTGTTGTTGTTAGTTTGGTCTTCGTTATATTTAATCTTGGTCCCATTTTTTTTGCTGTGTTTACTGACTACAGCTTGCAGATCCTTTGCATTTTTAGCTATCAGAGTAGTGTTATCAGCATAGCTCAGGTTATTGATGTTTCTTCCTCCACTTTTAAAACCACACTCTTCTTCCAATCCAGCTTTTCTTAATATATTCATTAGATAGGATGAATAAATAAGGGAAAAGCATACAGCCTTGTCTCACTTCTTTGCCAACCTGGAGCAAATTTGTTTTACCATGTTCTGTCTGTACTGTGACTTCCTGACCTGCATATAAGTTTCTCATGAGGGCAATGAAATTTTCTGGGATTCCCATTTTTCTAAGTACATGCCACAGCTTGACATGATTGACACAATTGCAGGCTTTTCTATAATCAATAAAGCTCATACTGACTTCTTTTTTTTGGTATTCTTTGGCTTTCTCAGATATCCAGTGTACGTCAGTAATAATGTGTTCTGTTCCTCAGCCTTTCCCAAAGCCATCTTGAACATCTGATACACAGCTGTCATTTGGTTTCCATTATGACAAAAGCCTTAGTTTTGCATTTTTAAGGCTCTAAGGTAAATTTAACTCTTAGTTTGAAGCTTTTATTCCAATACCTTCTAATGTAAACTATAGACAACATTGGTTGAGTTTTGTAGGAAGACAGGTGAAAATATAGAAGAAGGCATTGGCTTACAAACATCTGTGGTATTTGATATGCCAGACTGAAATCTATCAGGACTTTGATTTTGCAATAATAGCTACTTTATATCAAGATGTTGTTTTCCCTGTTTGATGTTACTGTATTTTCACATGAGCTATTTTTAATTGAAAATAAGCCAAATGATTCTGCAGTAGATTAACAGATTTTATTTATTTATTTATTTATTAGACTTATATATCACTTTTCATTCAGGAGCTCAGAGTATAGTACATAGTCCTCCCTCCAACTTTTTTTTTTTTTTTTAACCACAACAACCACTCTGTGGGGTAACTGTGAGAGTGTCTGGTCTCAAGTTATCCAATGAGCTGGATATTAACTACTGAAATAAAAGGATATGAATTGTATAATATTGTAACTGAATAATCTGCTGAAAAGAAATTAACAGCTATCTCCACTATTGATAAGCACAGCAAAGATCTTACCTCAGACTAGTTAGAAGAAATTAGAAATTAATAAAACATGCAAAATGTTTATTTTAATCTATGTATGGGGAATTGTATAGCAAAAGTGGAAGTTTCTTTCCATATAAATACAGTCACTGCATGATGTCCACTAAATTGACAGCTTAAAGATAACATTGGTTTTCTTTCAGAATTTGAAGGTGACTGTTTTAATTAATTCTTGATTGCCTGATGAACTATGACTGTTTTAAATTCATGACTTAATGCTTCTCCTGGTGTCTACCATTACTTCCTACTGACAACACTGGAGAAAGATTTAGTTCCTTTATGCAGTTTTGTTTTTTAAGAATAAACTGAAAGTTATGTACTGCTTCTATGCTTGAAGATATAATCAAGTGGTTTCTCGGCTCTTGGAATTTTCTTTTTTGAAAGTTTCCATATGATGTTTACAACATTGTTCAAAAATACTGGACATCTGCTTCTGAGTGTGAATAGAAATTTTAAACAATGTGGCTATAGATTATTATACAGATTATTTAAATGTGAGCGACTGTTTAAATAGGCATAACTGTTGTTGCAACAGCAAGTGAATGCAGTGATGCTTACCAGATGTGCTGCAATACATTTGCTACCACCTTAGTTTTCATCAGGGCAGTAGCTATCTGAATACGATATCTAGTTTTCATAGCTCAGGTGTGTTTTGTCTATTTTTATGGATCCTTTTCAGATCAAGATGGAGGCAAGATTCTTGGAGAAGGGCTATCATGTAAATACTTGACCCTTATTTGTCGTAGG
Organism: Python bivittatus; assembly: GCF_059951505.1. Classification (NCBI taxonomy): domain Eukaryota; kingdom Metazoa; phylum Chordata; class Lepidosauria; order Squamata; family Pythonidae; genus Python; species Python bivittatus. Next base: position 18,369,649 of record NW_028277035.1, read on the forward strand.
CTGTTAAAGCTGTTAGCCTTTGCTGAGTTAGAAAGAGGAATTGATCTATGCTTCTTCCCAAAGGGGAGTTTATAGGAGAAAAGAACAATTAGTTTTAGAACAGTATGTCCTTCTGGATGCTAAGCACTCTTTCATGCTTTTGGCTCATGGAAATGATATTAAGCACTAAAGGTCTGTCACATTCTTATCTATAAACCCAAGGCCTGTTTCTCTCTACAAAAATACTTTGATCTGAAAAGAAAAGACCCACCTACTTTTCATTATACTGAACAGAGTAGGTCTATTTTACCTTTCTTTTAGTGACATCAAGTGGTGAAATTCTTTTGATCAGATATGAAAATAGTTGTATATTATTCCATCAGTTCAAGTACACACATAAAATTATTACGGCCATTTCTATTACTCTCAATGTGACCTCTTAAGCTGCTCTTTGAGAGAAACAGTGATATCTACTTAATTATTATGTGACTTTCTAGATTTCTGCTTTCACAATACAATCCCGTTGGAGTCCTTTTAGTGTTTTTTCTCATGTTTCTTCAGGTATCCTCATTAATGTGCATAGGCTCAGAATCCTTTTTGACTTCTCTAGTGATATTGGTATTTTTACAAATAACGTGAATTAATTTAATTTTGGAGTACTGTGGTCTTTGTGTAGGAAAGAAGACTTTTATGCATTCCTGAGCAACCGAGCTATTGAACAGGCATCTTCTCTTGTTCCTTTTGAAAAGATTTAGTGAATGTTTAGCCCTATCAAGGAACAATAGCTGCATAAACTTGTAAGATCAAACCAACCCTATGGATATAGAGCTGTCAGAATTTTTTACAGAAGGCTTTCTTCCTCTTAAAACTCACTTCTGAAGCCTACTTCAGAATAGGAAACAGAGGTACTCAGAAAAAAAAAACAGATTTGCTATGAATAAATGTTCATATGCCAACTGTGTTATGGAGTGTTCATTTAAAATACTGAAATCGACAAATCAATTCATGTATATTCACAGTGCATCATGGGATATGTAGTTGCTAAAAATACATTTCCTTTCATGTGCTGTGTGTATGCCTGAGCAGTTATCTGAAATAACAAAATAAATGCTTTCTTTACAAGGTTTCTTTCACCTCTGAGCACTGTAGTTGTCTGATTTAGTTTATAACAAGAAATATAGGATGCAACTTCAAGAAAAATATCTATAGGGGACAATGGAGCAATTCCAAATTAATCCCATGTTTAACTTATTCTGTTTGCATTGATTCTGCTGCTAACTGGCCCACATGTTATTTGAGCTAATGAGAATTAGGGAATCAGAATAATTGCTATGTTTTTTTTTTTTTTGGCTAAATCAATGTACATAATTCCAGATAAATGGATATATGAAAGTGGTTGCTCCAATGTATTTTGCTTATGCTTACCAACTCTTCCCCCTCTTGAAACATGCTGTGATTTTCTGTCCTTAAGAACCACCTGAGGATTGCAGTTGGATTTTTTGATTTGATGTTTTATGGTTACCAGCAATGTAATATTTGACCATTTGGATGAATCAGTGAATTACGGTTTGCTGCAAACAAGAATTAGAAGTTATATGTAAATGGTCAAGATAATATATGCACCTGAGGCTTCTCAGAAGTTGTTCATGTAGGCAATCTATGATCTGGTATTATGTCTGAAAATACCTATAGAATTCTATGGGAAAAAAAAGAATACTTCAGGTTCAACTGAATATGAATGAGTAGCAAAGTGACCAAATAATCACTTTGTCTATTCTTTCATTATTAATAATATAACAAATCCAGACGTGTATCTACCTACTTAGGAGACTATGTTCTTACCACTGGCATTGTGGAGATTTTCAAAATTCATTAAAACATAAAAATAAAAACTATGAAGAATAGGCAGTTATAAATGCTTTACATCAAAGCCCTAGTTAAATTCATCTTGGGAAAATTGATTGATATTGTAGCACATTAACAATGATTAACTGTTCCAGAATGCTGTTGTTGGTTTTGTCTATAAAGGGGGTTAACAATAAAAAAAGCTATTTGAAGAGAAACAATTTTAAGATGTATTTTATCACACCTCTGTTTTCTTCTTTGCTCATTCATTATCTCTCATAGAAAGCATAGCAATCCAGTGCCAAGACTTTGCAGCATTCCTGGATGCTTAAAAGTATTTTAAAAACAACTGCTTACTGTGGAAAATAGGCTAGATAGGTGGAAAAACAAATTACATATATTAATTATCTTGCAATAAGGATGTTTTGGAATTTTCAATTTCAGTTTAACTTTTTTTTAAAAAAACTTTTCAGCTTTAAGTTCTTTTTTTCCCCATTTCCATATCAGTTTCCCAATGTTTTTTTTTTAAATGTTGGCTGGAAAATCCATATATTTTTGTCCATTTCACCTAATACACATGTTTGTATAATATACATTTTGTGTACCTTTTACTAATGAACACATATTTCCATATTTCATAATGCAGAGTATTTGATACATGTATATTTTATCAATATTCACATTTTTGTGCAGACTTTCCTACTGTATAGTGCCTCACTGGAAATTTTCAGCATGAATTTTGGAAAAGTATAAATATTAAGGAATAATGTTCTATTTCTTGTAGTGGTTAGCAAAATGAGAATCTAGTGAATTCATGTTAACATGCAAATTAAATTCATTTATTACTCCTATCTAGATAGGAAATCAGATATACCAATCATTTTGTAACCGACACTTGCATCTGAGTAGCATTAAAGATCAAGTTAAAAAACATATTAATTCTAATGATTTCTGCTTTGCAGAGAGGAGGAAATCATTAAATTTTTCAGATATTTCCAAATAGCTTGGGAAAATTGAAAACAAAGTTGCAAAAGTTACATAAAGTTGCATACATTGCATAAGCAGCTGGAGATTATGTCATTTGAGGAATGAGAAAATATTTTCTGTTGACATGACTGTAAGTCTTCAGTGTCATAATCACAATAATATATGTGTTGTTTGTCACATTTAATTATTTATTTGTTTCAGTGCTTAACAGATTATTATTCTGGTGTATATTCTTGTACACAGACAGGATGACATCTATGTTCAATGTGCTTTGTAGCTGTTTTCTCTTCTAGCTTCAAACACCGTATCCTGCTTCAAAGTCCAGGAAGTATTTTAAAAAAGAGTACCAAAAAAAAAATGGTTGTCTCTTTGCATGCATCAGAATAGAAACCGGGAAAGAAAAAGAAAGAGATAATGCATGGAACCCCAGCTTTTGTAGGCTGTTGATATTTTGGGAATGTTATGGGCACTCAAAGAAAATGGGTGCCATGGAATTGTCCATTCACTAGTGGCTGATCATTCTGGCACATGGTCTCCTTGAGTACTCCTTATGAGCTTTAAGCTTATCTTTATTATTTTTTCTGAGCAGGCAGGCAAAATTATGAACAAGGCATTGGGCTGCAGCTACCCATAATTTTTATTTTCTAAGAACATGCATAGGAAATTTAAGGTAATCTGGACAAGAAGATGATTTTGGGACCCGATATTTTGTTTTGCAGTATACCAGCTTCATTTATTTAAAATTAAAATAACATTTTTAAACATTTAAGGATAGAGTAAGGAAGGTGCTCAGGGAAGCTTTTGTGTGAACTCTGTTGCCTGTGAGCATCATATTGGGTAACTAGAAGGTAATGTATCCCGTCTATTAATTAATTAATTAATTAATTAAGTGGACTTATCCCCGCCCATCTCCCCGCGGCCAAGCTATAACTCCTGCATCTTCTCCCTGTAAATCAGTTGCTTAATATAGGTCCCTCCTCTCATTTAATCTCGTGGGCAATCAGTGAGATTGTATATCCTATTGTATCCTTTGGAGAAGCAATGCATTGAATCTGTTTGATGTCTCTGCTTGAATAAACAAGCACAGAGAAAGAGCAGTGGTAAATTCTGTTCTTGTTCCTGACATGCAGTATTTGTAGGAGCTGAATATTTTCAAACTCTTTAGCCCTGTTGCCTGAAATCTTACCATTCTCCATTGCAAGTCAACCTTCCCTTCAAAATTGTGAACATACTCTATATTGCGGCAAATAACATATTCATCTAATATGAAAACAAGATTGTGCCATAAATACAATAACTGATAAAAATAGAAGAAACTACTGAAAATAAAGGAATGGGTAGGAAATTGAAATAGATACAAATATCACTACTGAAAAGTCTGGATTCTTTGAAAATTAGCTTGAAGTTCATCTGCTTAATGGGAACAGCTTGAGTGTTAAATTTAATACTTCTGATGCAGTTCAATAGGAAGTTTGTTGTTCCTTTTCTTCTCTTTTCTTTTGCCTTACCTTTTGACTTTTCAGTTGCTGATGTCACATATCATCTAAATCTAGACAGTCTTAAGTAAACAGTTGGTGATTCTGGTCCATGGTGGTACTAATGACATTGGACAATGTAATTGCCTGGTCCTGAAATCTAAACTGAAGCTGTGAAACAGCAGGATGAAACACATGATTCTTAAGGTAGTGTTCCTGGCAATGCTGTTTCCCATGCAAGTCTATCTAGGCAGGCAGGGTTCCAAGATTTCAATGTGTGGGTGAGATGGTGATATTAGGTAGAGAGGTTTAGATGCTTTTGGCACTAGGAAACATTTTTGGGCAAACCAAACATGTATAAGAGAGATTCTGCTTGTTCCAAATTGTATCTAGGTTGCTGGCACATAACAAAATGTTTAAAAGCCATTAAAAGTGGCTTTTAACTTTATCCAGGTTCAGGCCAATAAGCACTAGGCAGCATTTGGTTTAGAAAGGTGTAGAAATTTCATAAAAATCTTACAAAGTAGATGTAGATTAATAGGTTGACATGACATTTGGGATTTAAAATTAAAACAAAAAGTCTCTGGAAAAGGGTCACACTAACTATGCTTGAAAAAGAACATGGTGTGTATGTTTCTCTGTGCTAGCATTAGAAGTCTCTGAGCCAAGGTGGGAGAATTAGAGTAGTTGGTTGTGAACAAGAACATGGATATAGTGGATATAATAGAAGCCTGGTGAAACTGATAATCAGTGTGACATGGTCCTTCCTGGGTAAAGACTTAATTGAAAGGAAAGAGTGTTTTGGGAGAGGAACTACTCTTGATAACAAGGAAATTATAAATCTGGAAGACTGGATCTTTTCATTGAATTACAATAGGTGGCAACATCTGTCACAGATATAAATTAGATCTAGGGATGCACTACCACTGATTGAAATGCTAAGGGTGATATTGGGATGATGAAAGGAAACAGAGAGGCATGCAAAGAAGTTCTATAATGAGGGACTTGAATTGCCCTTTCTTAGACTAGGTACATTTGTGCTCAGTATATGGCAAAGGAATCAATATCCTAAATAGCTTTACTTTGGAATGGTTAGGAAATTAAAAGCCTGTCTTAATAACCCCTCCCCCCCACACACACACATACACACATGGATTATATAGTCTAGCAGAAAATTTGATACTAAAAGAAAAAGAAAATAATTTGAGAAATATACTATAAAAATATCATGGGAAACAATGTGCTCTTTAAGAAATATAATTGAAGCAGAATGCCACCCAAGGAAGCAGTTAGACAATTAAAGGCAAAGGAGTGAAAGGGATGTTCAAGGAGAATAGGGAGATTATACAGAAACTGAAATATTTTTTCCCCCCATCTGTATTACAGAAGGGATAAGACACATAACTGAGCCTATGCTGACTTTTTCAAGGAAGGAATCAGAACAAACAATAGAAGATATTCTGAGATATCTTGAGGTTAAGGGCTTTAAAGGGATTCTTGATCTTCTCCTTGAAAATGGTACAGATATGCTCAAGATTTCATCATGCCAACTGGATACTTTGTCCTTGCAATTTAGCCTTGAAACTTGCACATGCGCTGTTTATGGTCTGTTCCATAGTCAGCCTCAGCTGAGCTCTTCCATCTCCTTGTATCAATAATATAATCTGATGATGTCTGTATATACATAGGTGCTGTTTGGTTGTTTAAAGAATGTATTAGAAATGAAGACATAACTAGATTGGCAGAAACTGATAAGTCATTCTCCTGCTTCATTTCCGTGTCCTAGACCATACAGTCCAACTATTTGTTCCTCTCTATTATTTCCAACTTTGGCATTCCAGTCTCCAACCACAAGCAGCACAGCTTGTTTGCATGATTTGTAGATTTCAGATTGAGCTTGACCATATAAAATTGGTCAACTGCTTTCTCTTCTGCTTCAGTGGTCGGAGTATAAACTTCACATTAAAGGGTGTCTGCAAAATCCAATTGATATTATTCAATCATTGTCATTGTACCCAAGTACTGTTGTTGCTATACTCTTCCTGATTATGATAGCAATACGGTTCCTTCTTTATATTTTGTGCCCTAAGTAGTAAACAAAAGGTTCTTCTGAGTGTAGGGGCCAAATTCAGGTCATTTCAATTTGCTGTTGCCTAAGATGTCAGTATGTAGTTCATTAATTTCCTCTTTCACTATGTTGAGCTTTCCCATCTTCATGCTGCTTACATTCCATATTCCCAGTATAATTCTATCTTTGTAGCTTCAGATTTTCTTTTTCTGTATATCAACATCAGCAACTAGACATCAGAAAGGTTTTAATCTAGCTGTGTCATAAATACCATTAATACTTTGAAAGATGCTCAGCTCTTCCTCAGTAGCATGTTGACTGCCATCTGACCTGAGGGACACATCATCGGACACTGTATTTTTAATCTATCTATCTATCTATCTATCTATCTATCTATCTATCTATCTATCTATCTATCTATCTATCTATCTATCTATCTATCTATCTATCTATCTATCTATCTATCTATCTATCTATCTATCTATCTATTTATTTACAGGACTTATATGGCCATGTATTTCATACAATGACTCTAGGCAGCTCACCACATAAAACATAGTCAAAACAAAGGTACCTTTCCCCCCAGATGCCAGACCAAACATCCTCACAACTCATTTCCCTCCATCCTAGCCCAATGCTTGGGAGAAGAGCCAGGTCTTCACAGCCCTCCAGAAGGCTAAAAGAGTAGGGATCCCTCTGATCTCTGGTGGGTGGCTGTTCCAAAGGACTGAGTGGCCACCAAGAAAGCATGCCTCTGAGGTCCCATCAGATGGCAACATTTAAGGGAAGGGGCCTGGAGTGCACCCACCCTATGTAATCTAGTAGGACAGGCAGATACCCTAAGGGAGAGGCAGTCCCACAAGTAACCTGACCCTGTGCCATGTAGGGCTTTAAAGGTGATAACCAGGACCTTGAACTGCACCAAGAAAACAGTTGCAATCTAGTGCAGCTCATGCAGCAGTGGTATTACTCAGGTGAACCGTGGGGTACCCAAAACTGCACGTGACACTACATTCTGGACCAGTTGCAGCTTCTGGATGATCTTCAAGGGCAGCCCATATAGAGTGCATTGCAGTAATCCAAACAGGAGGTGACTAAGGCATAGGTGACTATGAGCAAGGCCTCCCAGTCCAGGAATGGGTGGAATTGGCATAGAAGATGGATTTGTGCAAAGGCCCCCCTGGCCATGGCTGCCACTTGCTCTTCCAGCAGAAGCTGTGAGTCCAAGAAGACCCGCAAATTGCGGAACAGATCTGTACGGGGGAGCTTTACCCCATCCAGAGTCAGAGATGTCAACTCTCCTGACCCTGGGGGCCAAAATCCCTCAACCACTCCCTCTTGCTAGGGTTGAGTTGCAGCCAGTTTCTCCCCATCCAGGCCCTTACAGCCTCCAGTCATTAAGCCTGCACATGAACAGCAACATTTGCCTGGCATGGGGTAGATACATATAATTGGGTATCATCAGCATACTGATGATACCAAATCCCATGCCAGCAGATGACTTCTCCCAGTGACTTCATATAGATGTTAAATAGGAGGACAGAGAGATCTGAGCCCTGAGGCACCCCATATAACATGACCCTAGGCTGGACCTCTCTTCCCCCACCAGCACTGACTGGTACCAGCCATGGGGAAAGGAGAAGAACCACTGCAAAACAGTGCCCCCCACTCCCAGTCCCCAGAGCTGGTCCAGCAAGATGCCATGGTCAGTGGTATCAAAAACCACTGAGAGATCCAGAAGGGCCAGGATGGATGCACCACCCCCATCCCAAGCCCTCCAAAGGTCACCCACAATTGTGACTAATGCTGTCTTAATACTGTAGCCCGGCCTGAGTCCTGACTGAAAAAGGTCCAGATATTTCACTTTATCCAAGGCCCTCTGTAGCTGGGAGCTTACCACCCTCTCAAGAACTAGGTTGGAAACTGGATGGAAGTTATCCAAAATCATAGGGTCCAAGGGTGGCCTCTTGAGGAAGGGGCAAACCACCACCTCTTTCAAGGCTGGCAGAACCACCCCCTCCCTCAAAGAGGCATTTACCACCACTTGGACCCAACCACGTACCACCTCCCAGGAGGCCTTAACCAGCCAGGAGGGGCATGGGTCCATGGTTCTATCCATATAATTTCCTGGTAAAATACAGGAGTAGTTTATTATTATCTTATCCTGGGCAGTATGCAATTATGCCTTTGCCATTGTTGCTCAACTGATCATCCACCTCTCACATCTTCCTATATGGCTGCTGCCTGATATAAGTATATGGTTGCTTTAGCTAGGTAGTTGGGATGGCCTTCATACCTTGGGCGACCCTGCTGGGAGTATATATTCTTGAAGTACACTCCCAGCATTCTTCTCTCATCTCTGCCAGGAACCACTAAAACCCCTACCCCACCCCAGCTCTGCCAGATTGTTAGCAAGTTAAAATAAACCACAGAGGAGAAATAGATAACCAGTGTTCTCAATGGGTGGAAACAAGAAGGATTTGTAATAGGACCAGTGCTTTTGAAATTTTTCATAAATTACATGGACTTATAGATAAGCAGTGAGTTGGCCAAATTTGTGGATGACACCAAACTGGTTGTGAACACTCCAGAAGATTGAGTAGTCAGCAGTATGGTTAATTAATTGACTTATGTAAGTGTAAAATGATGTTAGTTGGTCAAAAAGCCTCATTTCGCATATAAACTGATGGGAAATGAGCTATCTATAACTAACCAGGAAAATGTTCTTGAGTCATACAGTGGACGACTCAATAAAGATGTTGATTTAATGTGTGCTGCCTGTCAAAAAGGCAAAATCCATGCTACACATCATTAAGAACAGGACTAAAAATAAAATGGCAGACTTTATAATACCTTTACTCAAATCCATGTATGTCCATCTTTGGAGTACAGTTGTACAGGCATATAATTCTGGTTGTGATGATTTAAAAAGCACATGTTAGAAAAATGTACAGAAGGGCAACCAAATGATTAAGTGTCAATAGTTATAGAGCTTCCCTAAACCCTGCCCCACTCCACCTTGGTATGATGTTATATGATGATGTAGCTGTATTTCTGAAGGGCATTGTGGAAGGAGAGATGACAGGTTGTGAGTTGGCTGTAGCAAAACCAAGAGAAAAGGGAAGGGAAGGGAAGGGAAGGGAAGGGAAGGGAAGGGAAGGGAAGGGAAGGGAAGGGAAGGGAAGGGAAGGGAAGGGAAAAATGCTGCATCATAATTTAAGAAGCTTACAAGTAGTTTTAGCCCTCGACGCTTGAAAATAGTTTTGGGCCTCAAAGTTATTTCATGTTCTCTCTTCCCCTGAATGTCAAACCAAAAACATACTAAAGAACTTGAACTTTATGTTCAGATTTAGAAAGAGTTCATATCTGTTACTAATTTTGAGTTGTCTTGCCAGCAGGATGGCATAACCATAGTAAGTATCTGTAATATAAGAACTGATTTTCATTTTAAACTTTTTTCTTGTTATGCCTGGTTTTGCAATAGGAAAGTACTTTCTCCTGAGTGCTTTTAATTGGTAAGTCAACTGTAACTGAATTTATCAATTTCATTGATACAGAGAAGGTCTTTCAAGAGTAGCGGAATTGCTGGCGCTGGTACATGGGTATTATGCTAAGATTATTCTGATTGGACCAAAAGAAAGGTTTTCACAGTGCCTATAGCATCAGCTATATTTAGGTGTATGTTATTTTGAATGGTCTAGCTGAAAGAGGGAAACCCTAGTTTGAAGCAAATGTTTTATGTAACTAAGGATCCATGAGAGTTGCAGGGTGACTTTCCTTTGCTACAGGGTTTTCACAGGTTTTAAAATTGGCATACTACCAAAATGTAATTGCTTACCAATAACTGACATAATAGTGTACACACCCAAACACTATGTGATTTTGGCTTAGTATGTTACATGGAGTAATCAAGAAATCCTGCTTTTAGTACTATGTATATATTCACCCAATGCAAACAGTGTCTGTAGCAAACTGTGATAATGACAAAACAATGTCATGTATGTAAAGTTACCATGCAAATGCCACAATTATGGACTGGCATCTGTTGTGAGGCAAATATGCAATCATAGCAACTTGTTGATGGCATCATTAAGCATGTGTCATCATCATGCACACGTTATTCCTGCCCCCTGCCCAACTTTCCCTTCTCTATACCTATCAACAATTGTGTACGTTTTCAGCCTTGTATGTATTATAGATTTATGCTAGGACAGATGATAGATACTGTTATGGGAGACATCTCAACTAAATGTATCTTGATATTGGACTGCATCCCTAATTTGAATCATATTAAACATACAGATAAGGAAAAGTAGGGCTTCAGTATAGTAGATATTTCTTCTAACAAATGCCTATGTAGTAATCCTCGATAAATATAGAAAGTGTGACTGGTCACGTGAATGAGGATGTATCTCAGTTAAAAATACAGAACAGCTGCTTAGAAGAATGTGATTTAAATGGATGTGCATATGAAGTGGATCTTTTCCCCGTATATTTCAAACTCTGTGATAACTTTGCAAGATAAGTATCTGCACATGTTTCTTTATGTAGGAGTTAATGTTCCTTAAGTTGCAATGACATTTGAGCTGGAAGTGGATGCTTCTATGATTGATATTTTTGTTTTTAGGAGTGAAGCTCCCTTATCCTCTGAGGGGGAGATCTAAATATATTTGCTCTTCCATTCCTTAGAGAGAACTGTTATTTATTTGGTTATGAATCAAGCATTTAAACATATTTTTAGCTTACCTCTGTTTCTTTTATACATCATCCTAGCTGTACTTGATATGAGAAGTGCAAATAACCTAAATTACTTTGCAGCATTTATATCTTGTCAGGTTTCCTGCTTCAGAAAATATGCAAGAAAAATGATTATATGTCATATTCATCTAGAAGGTGATGAGTTTCTTATAATTATGAAGGTAGACATAATGAGATGAAAATATTATTTCTTTGATCTGCCTGTGGAATTCCTTCCCCCATTTTGCTAAGTTGGGTTAACATTCCCCCTGCCCCGAGCCTCAATGAAATTTGCTCCCATAATGGGTGCTTTTTTGTTTTAAGTTAATATTGGATGTTGTTCTTTTGTTTTAATTGTTGACTCCCATATAATACTGGGCAAAGAATTAAATGGCAAAACTGTCATTGATGTTTGTGGTCATAGAAAACTGTCTGACTGTCACATGCACATGGGTAAACAATTAAAAATCCTTTCTCTTATTAAACAAAATTCTATTCAGTGCAATTATTAATTCATCATTATTTAACACTCTTGTTTTTCTCCATTTTAAATCTCCCTCTGTGTGTGTCTTTCTCTGTGTATCTGCATAATTATTTTTATATGCACTTTTCTCTAAAGCACATTGCACATCTGCTTTGGAATAGAAAGGTAATTTAAAAATAGGTATCTTGATTTTAGGTGAAATTGACTGTGGTCTTTTCTAGATGATATTTATTTTTCTACTGTTTTCTGTAGTAATGGGTAGCACTTACATTTAAAAAAAAACACTATATAGATGAAGAAAATCTACTCATTGACTGAAGTCATAGCCCATTAAGCAATTTTGGAAGTTCCTTCTAATATTTAGTGAGCACTGTTAAACATTTTGCCAGAAAATGTCTGATGTATATGATAGTTCAATATATCATTTCCTGTGCAGTGAGCAGCTTTAGCAAGGAATCTATAAGAGCAGGAATATGAATCTTGAATATTTGATAAGCAGGAGTGAAACAATGTCCTTGATCTCAGTATGCGAGTAGATTGTCAATCAGCTTGCGATTTGACTTAAGGTAAATGACATTTCTTTAAACTATGTTCTTACTTATAGTTTAACCCAATTAAGTTAACACTACATAACATTGGCTGACAAATATGTCCATGTTCTACGTTTCACCTAGTGTATTCCAGCGTGATAAATAATGAGAAAATAGGTTGTTACATGTATGGAGATATTTAAGCTTTTCCATCTCTTACACACACACGTATACTATAGATCTGCATTTTTTCTGACTTGTTTGTCTAATCTATTGTAAAATTCTGATGGAACTAACTTGGGATTATATGCTACTTTCTAAAAATATGTCACTTGATTTTTAAATCATTTTTAATATTTTAATATATCCCTGTTCTTTTTTTCTTTGAAACTGATTTTGTTAAGTGGCTTGGATATTTTTAGTGAAATGGTAGTTGATAAATATTTCTAAATTAAACAAACACACACACACACACACACACACACACACACATATATATATATAAACTGTGTGTATTTGGCATTATTATTATAACCAAAATACAGAACCAACTGGTTCATGGTTTTTTTTCCTTTTTCCTCTGCAGAATCCTCTTCAGATTTTAAATAGATTTTTCATGTGTACCTCTCTGTAATTTTGTTTTTGTTTTTTATAACAATAACATGAAATAAATTTTGTGTGTCATTTTTTGAGCAATGCTATACTGTTCCACAGTATATTTTAACTTGGTCATCCTGTACAAGAATGTTTGCTCCTTCCTTCCTTCCTTCCTTCCTTCCTTCCTTCCTTCCTTCCTTCCTTCCTTCCTTCCTTCCTTCCTTCCTTCCTTCCTTCCTTCCTTCCTTCCTTCCTTGCACAAACCAGCATATACAGTGTTCCCTGTTAGGTAGGTTGGGCTGAGAGAAAATGATTAACCCAGTCATCCAGTGAGCTCTGTGGCTGAGGGTAGACTAGAACATGGATCTCCACAAGGCCAACACAAGGAATTACTACTGTATGTTACTGAATGTTGGAAATGTTGGTGTTTGAACAAAAACTTTCCATGGTACATAGAATGCTTCCTGTGAATATATATATATGTATATATATGGAAAAGTGTGCCACTATTAAAATAAAATATGTTACTGCACCAGATTTGGGGTAAAACTAGTTTTAAGTCATCTTTACTTCAGTCTAGAAGACCATAATATGGAAGGGAGAAAGGTATGCACAGTTAGAACACACACACACACACAGAGTATATATACATATACATACATACATATATATGTGTGTGTGTGTGTGTATAAAAATTCTTTATACTGCAGTGTGATTTAACTGACCATGCCAGCTAGTTCTTCATGAAAAAGCAAGCAAATAATAATTATAAAAATAGCTTGCCAGTTCCATTAAGTGATAGGTTGCTGTTAAACAAATTGAAACAATTCAAGTTATGCCTGCCTTTATCTGTGTGATTTGCACAAGTGCCCAGGAATGTAGTCCTTTATTGTTAATCATAACTATCTGGTTGCATGTCACAGAACAATACTGAAACTTCAATAAGTTGTTTTCCTGCATGTTGAGAAGAATTCATTCATATATCAACAATTCTTAGCATATTCAGGCAAAATATACCAGTGCTGTCATTTCCATAGCACTATGAGAACTGAGAGTGGCTTGCCAAAAGCTAGCCAGAGAATTCAAATCCAGTTCAAAGTTTGTTTTGCTTTGTTTTGTTTTCCCCCTCCCCTCCCTCTCATTTTCTTAACTTGGAAATTTCAGGGAGATTCACTGGTCTGTCTTACAAATTTCCATAAGCAACAATGTTTACTAATAGAATATTCTGTTATACAGTGATTATGTTATTATGTTACAAGTCATAAAGATCTCATTTTCAGAGATGGCTGTTATTGAGTTGGCATGCTATAGTGAAACGATAGTCAAGGAATCTTCAGGACAGCTTGAATAACATTGAGACTTTGACTTAACAAGGGTCCTGCTGTTTGCTTTTGATCAGTAATAGCGAGATTCTATCCAATCTTGAAGTAGCACTTTTTTATTACCAAGGTACAGCCATTGCTTATGCAGTGACCATTAAACAACCCATGTAAGTACAGTTACACGCAGTCTTCTATGAAAGTATTCAATGAAAGAGTCCACTGGAGTTGGGCAGCTAATAAATTTAAATAAAGAAAATAAAGAAAAAATAAAATAAAATAAAAAAGTATCACTTGTTGGATCAGAAATGGAAAATGAAGCTGTCATTGCCTGTAGTGCAAGTTTTGGTATGAATAGCTGTCACTTTCCATAGCAATAAGGCTACCAACATCTGGAGAATATTGTTCAATTTTTCACCAGTAAGACCAACTATTGTTATCTAGGATATAAGATAAATCTGCATATTTTGCTAAACAACTGGGTTGATCACTTATTTTACTAACTTCATTGAGACAGTGTGGCTTAACTGATTATGCTGAATTTTGTGGCATTGTATTCTGTGTTTGAAAACTTACCCACTAGGCCTATGATTGCATAATGATTCCCTACTCCCACCCCTGTGAATCACTTACATTTAAGATTCATAGCATTTTCAGTGCTATCATTAAAATCAGATCATAGGTTGGATTCTAATCTTAAATGTTAATCAAAGCGTTCTTTCCACAGAAACAGCAGTGCGTTCTTCATGGATCTGAATGTTTTCACACAGGCATGTTTATTCAAATAGCCTTTTATCTTAAAAAAAAAACAAAAAACAACCCTCATAGATGTCTGTTGCAAAACAAGTTTATCAGAGGAGACTTGAATTGCCATTGAAAAGGAAATAAAAAAAAGTAGGCCATGCACATCACTGATAAACATGAAAATTTCATTGGTGGAACCTTCTATCCCCTACCAGAGTGACCTTGCTTGGTGGAAAGATGACAAAGTGCTTTCCTGGCTGTGCCTGTCAGCAATGCAATCGTAGCACATTTGACAAATCGCTCACATTAAATTGGGGGGCACTTTCGGCAGCATTGGCGTCCCTATCCATCAGTCCTAATTACTACACAAACATCAACCATGGCACAGAACACATTTGTCAGAAGGAGTAAAAAGCAGTTGTTAGTAAGAACACTACTGTCATACTAATGGACTAAGGCTTGTTGCTTTGTGACTTGCAGGAGCCAGCAAATTTGCAAAACAATAAAATTAAAAAGCATACATTTTATAGCTTGGCTAGCGTTTCCTGAAACTTTTTTTGCTAGTTTTCCATGCCCCAAAGGAACAGGTCCTCTTTAAAAGAGAAAAGAACTGCATGTCCTTACTTGGTGAATAGAAATGTCAAGTCTTTTGAGGCTCATTGTCTGGTTAAAATGCTGTCTTAACTGAAACAAGAATATTGTACTGGGCAATGTGGTTCTTGCAGTAAAAGGGATTCCTGTTGTCATTATGTAAAACAATTTAAGACCTTTAAGCTTGATTTAATTTCTCTGCAAGTGTAGAGGCAAGAGGAATGCATAAAGGGTCTCATTTCAAAGAAAAAAACATATGTGTCGACTCCTATTGAAGCTAAATATGATTTGTATTTGCTTTTGATTTTTAAAGAAAAACTGGAGGCCTATTTGTCTAGATTACAGTCTTTCAACAAATAAACCATAACTGTTCCATTCACTCAGTCATAAAATCAATATCCCTTCACTCATTTATAGAACTCAAACATAGAAAGAAGGATGATGGTAGATTTTAGTTGGGGCTGAGATCTCAAGAGTCAAGCCTAGGGTGCAACCAGATTTCCATTGGGGGGGGGGGGGAAGAGGTAAGGTGACCATCATTCTTGAAGATATTTTGGAAACCTATTTCCATATATCAGTTGTTCAGATTTTGTAAGATTTGTTGGAACTAATCAGGAGCATTGAAGCATAGCAAATGACATTACGAACATTGAATTGCTAGTAGGGCTTTGCAAAGGTTTAATTTAGAAATTTGATTTGAAGGCAGTTTGATCAAATCCCCAAACTGAACTGATTTTCCAAATTGACTGTTCAGATCAAATTACTGAATCAAATCAAAGGCATTAAAATCAGAAACCTCAGTTTTTAACAAAGAGATTAGGAAAATTGAATTGACCTGATTGGACACTTTGAATCAAAGCATCAAATTGACACAATTTTCCAAAATTTTGCAGTAGGGTTGAATCAACAATGTATGTTCAATAAATTGCATAATCCTAGCTGATGTACTAAATCCTACTCTAAAACTGAGCGTGCTTCCACACTGAAACCCAGGATTTGTAGGATGGATAGATAGATAGATAGATAGATAGATAGATAGATAGATAGATAGATAGATAGATAGATAGATAGATAGACAGACAGATGGATGATGGGGGGGGAAGAGAAGCAGCATAATTACAGAGAATGGCCCTACAGACAGGACTGCTGTACAGCTTTCTGAGACTTTCTTTACCATGATACTCCTGGAAAAAGAAAGAAAGAAAGAAAGAAAGAAAGAAAGAAAGAAAGAAAGAAAGAAAGAAAGAAAGAAAGAAAGAAAGAAAGAAAGAAAGAAAGAAAGAAAATTATGTGCTTTGTCTACTGAATTTTATCTTGCAAGAGAAATTGGGAAGATGATTTGTGATTTTGCAATGAAAAAAAAAAACAAGAAAAGCACTGAAAAAAAACAGTTCATAAAATGTTTGCAGCTGGGTTAGTCCATTACCATAAAAAGAAAAGTCTAAATATCAACAGGGTTATATCTTTGTTAAGACAAACAAAAATTTTAAAAGCAGCAGTCTTTTTATTACAATTCTTCAGGTTGAATTATACCTAAAAAAGGAAAAATAAAAAAAGGAATGTTTCAAGAAACTTGGTAAAAGCCCTCCAATGTTGGCCAAGGATTTCCTCTGGGAAATGGAGGAAAAGTAATTTCAGAATTAAAACATAAATATTTATGTTATTATTTGTGATTTTCCTGAAGTGAAAGGAACCATAGTATAGGTGGATGAGGCACATTTCTAGCACAGTTGAGCCCTCTCTCTCTCTCCCTCTCCCTCTCCCTCTCTCTCTCTCTCTCTCACACACACAATAATTTTTTAATGATAAATTAACTGTTTAATCCAAAATGCTGTTCAGCAATACCTAATTTTTATAGTATGATCAGACGTTCAGTTATATTCCTTTGATATAATTCCAGCTAATAACGATCTTGATAATAGCAGTCTTGATTATTAATACGAAAATATCTCAGGCAACTGAAGCATACACATACTAAGGGACAAGAACATTAAAGCAGATTCTGGCAAGCAAATACTAACGTGCAGTCACATTAATGTAAATGTGAAGTAGCTTAGTAAATTGCAGGCTGAAATTTACTTGTAATGTCACAAATCTCTGTGACAGCTTCCCTGTTAAGTGTAAAGGCTATAATATAATTATATATCGAGTGAAAAACATAAACTGTGATCTGGAAATATTAAATAGACTTAAATCCATTAAAATTAATACAGTTTCAAGAAACAGGAAGGAGATGTGTACAGGTGAGTTTGTAAAGCTTAACAATACAATCATGTACATGTCAACTCAGAAATAAATTCCAATGAATTCAGTTGGTCCTTCTCCCAGGAAAGAAAGTGGAAATTGCAGTTTAAAACTTTGAAATTCACGGAATTTTCAGCTTTAGTCCAAAATATACAATTGGCTTTTGTGTCTTGGAGCCTTCCAGATGTAGGGACATAATAATTCACTGCTGTTGCCAAAAAAAAAAAAAAAAAAGATTTCCCCTCATCTCACATAGTATCAAATGCTGGGCAATCACCATAACCCAATCAAAGGCAGTCAATAGCCTAGCTTGTCAGGTTCGGTCAGCACGGGGCTTCGGGGAAGCTCGTAGCCAGCGAACTCCACAGGCGGCAGCTAGCGAGGAAAAGAGGAACTGAAAGCGCCGCTAATTAACGGGCCACCTGCGCCCAGCCAAACAGGAAAACCGCAGCGGAAGCTTTTAACTATAAACTGATAACGGCGCGAGCCAACAATGAACGGGGCCGCAGGCAGCGAAACAAGATCGCGCGCAGCACAGAACCCGCGGGCTTGCACGTAACGGGGAGGGACCAACCCAAGCCGGGGGGGACTGCCCATCAAGGACAATGGACCCTGACCGAACCTGCCATCATGGACAATCAAGGGGGATTATTGGGGGGCCAATAATCCGCAGCAGCAACGTGATCGCGGGGCGGGAAAAAAGTGCGGGAAGGGGGGAATATAACAAGTGATGCAATTGTACCAAGCCAGTCCTGGCTTTGCTTGTGACTACTACGTTACGCATGAGTAAACCTTCTTTGTGAACCACACGTGTCACGAGAGTTTCTCTGTCGAACGGGGCAAATCTCACATAAAGCCAGGACTCACATTGAGTGCTACCCGGTACACACCGAGGAGCGCTCACCTTTCTTTCCCTGCAGCCAAGACCGGAGAGGAATTGATTAACGGCACCAGGAGATGGCAAGCGATGGGGAAACCGCGTGCCAGCTGGGCTACCAGGAGCCCAGATCCGAAGGCGTGATGGCGGGACCAGTCCGGGGCGAATGGCGCACGGACACAGCCAAGAGGGCGCCAGAGGACGGGTGGTCGTTCGGCGGGGGCAGGAGCCCCAACGGGTCGCCAGCATGGGGGGTCGCGACGAGTAGTGACTCGGAACCTGAGGCCCGAGAGCGTGAGGAACGATTCACCCGACTGGAGGCCAAGATCGAGCAGTGGATGGATGCTGTCCAAGTGATGTTGCAGGCCATCTTCCGGTGGGGCAAGGCCCCAGGGGCAGAGTCGCAGGCGAAGAAGGAATCGGGCGATACCGGCAGCAGTGAGGATACGACCTCAAGAAACTGCACGGAGCCTAGACCAGAGGTTGCGCAGATGACTCCAGTCCCTAGCGTGAGGAAGAGGGGACCCACAACCACGGCCAGTTCGCGGGGCGCCAAGCGGGCGCTCAGCAGCGGGACGGAGCCAGAGGGCTTGACGGGACGTGCGGTTCCCGGGAGCAGCGGCGCAGGGTCCAGGAGCCAGGAGCCGGAGGAGAGGCTGGATGGGCTGGAGGGCGACCTCCAGCAGCAGACGACAGCTGTACCGGGCATGCGGGAGGCATGGAGTGGCGGACCCAGGGCCCCGGCTGGGGCAGCCGCAGAGGGCGGCGTGGAGACCAGGCTAGCAGAAGTGGTCAGCCTGACGGGGAGCGCGAAGGGAGGTCGGCGGCCAGCAGAAGCGCCCCGATTCAGGAGCTCAAGGAGCGAGCTCTTGGGGCGCCCCAAGCCACTAACCTATCTCCCTGTGCAGGACAGGCTCCACTCAGAGATCCAGGGGGGAGCACCCACTAGGGACGACCTGGAGGCTCTAGTGAAGTGGAGCTGGCTGGTGGAGACGGCGGGGGATGCCGGAGACCCGGGGAAGCGAGAGGCGCGAGCCCCGATACCAGCCACAGCGGACCAAAGTGAGGCGGCACCGGAGGCGAGACGCAGGAGCCGACGGCAGAGGATCGAGGTTGGAAACGTCCGGCAGACTGCAGGGACCTGCTACCGGTGTGGAGGCAAGGGGCATCGGATGGTGCAGTGCCCCTCGAGGCAGGGGGTCTTGGCGAGCTGCACAAAGGACGGGGGCCGGCGATTCCCGGCTATAAGGGACCCCGACCGATCCTGGGAGGAGACAGCAGCTAGTGGAGCGGTGTGCAGCGGAGCCGGCTGGCTCACGAGGAAGCCCGGCTCTGCGAGGAGGGGAGAGCGAGCCAGCGGGAGGCGATGGCCGGCGACGCTGAGGCGCACCCCAGAGCAGCCAACGGAGTGGCAGCATGAGGAAGGGCGGGACAGAAGAAGCTACTCGCCCATGAGGATCAGGGTCCACCTCAAGGGGGTGAGATCAGAAGCAGAGGCGAAAGTCGATGCCTTGCTGGATTCGGGATGCACCCACTGCCTGATCCACCCAGTACTGGCATCCGCGCTGGGGCTCAGCGTGAGGAGACTCAGGAAGCCCCTCGCACTCAGCCAGTTGGATGGATCGACGGCAGGGGGGGAACCGGCGCAGTATTGCACTGAGCCGGTCGGTTTGACAGTGGGGACAAGCCGGGAGGAGCTAGGCTTAGTAGTTGCCCCGGGGGCCGGCCATGCACTAGTGCTGGGGCTGGCATGGCTTACACGCCAGAACCCGCACATCGATTGGGTGGCCAAGACGGTGCGGTTCGGCGGCACCACCGAGCAGACGGGGTCGAGCTGCGGAGGTGGCACGAGAACAGGGGGCCCCACAGAACCCGGCGAGGTGGCGGCTGGGCGACGGCGAGCCGAGGGCCAGCGAGCTGCAGCAGCGGCGGCAATAGAGCCCGGGAAACCAACTGCACACGCGGCGAGGGCGGCGCCGAGGGAGACCGGCAGAGGAGCCGAGGCGGCAAGCGCACGAGAGAGCGTGGCAGCAGAGACGGTGCGATTCGACGGCACCACCGGGGAAGCCAGGTTGAGCCGCGGAGGCGGCGCGGGAGCTGAGGACCCCACGGAGCTAGGCGAGGTGGCGACTGCGCGACAGAGAGCCGAGGGCCGGCAAGCCGCAGCAGCGACAGCAGCGGGGCCCGGGCGACCAACCGCCCGTCAGGCGAATACGAGGACGGCGCCGAGGGCGACCAACAAACGAGAGGGGTCAGAGACCGCCGAGGTGGCGGTGGCATCGACGACGAAGGGCCCCGCAGCAACACAGGGGTCGGCTACAGCAGAGACGGTGGCAGCGGGACCCGAGGGCCCCGTGGCAAAGCAGGCGGCGATCACACTGGCATCAAGAGCGGGGGCAGGAGCGGCGCCGGGAGCCGACTGGTCCGCGCCAAGCGTGAGTGAAGCAACCGGCGATAGACCGGGACCTGGCCGCGGCCAGGGGAACCTGGAAGGTTGTAGGACACTGAGGGAGCCGCCGCTCGAATCCAGGGACCCAACAAGGACGACCCAGCTGGAGGCGAAAGGCGGAGCCCAACCCCCAAGGGAGAAGCAGGGGAAGGGAGCCGAGCCGGAGCTGAGGCGGCGCTGTGCAGAGGCGAGCGAGGGAGACCCCTGGTTAGTAAATAACAAGGACTCCCTGAAGAAACAAGGGACCTGCTGGGAGCACAAGGGGAGGCTCTACGTTCCAGAAGCTTGCCGGGTGGATGTGCTCCGGAGAGGGCACGCCGAGGACACTACGGGACACTGTGGGTTTGTTAGGACTTTCCACCTCCTGCGTGAACAGTTCTGGTGGCCGTCTCTCCGGAGGGATACGAGGGAGTACGTGGCCAGCTGCTCGACGTGCGCAGCGGCGAAGGAAGGGAAGGAGGGGAAGGAGAACCTTCGGGGACCCATCCTATAAGTGACTTAGCCAAGGAAAGGCACACCGTTATGGCAGATGGGGGGGGCAACACCCTAGTAGCCCAATTAAGAGGGGGACTTGTCTTCAGGGGGGCGGTATGTCAGGTTCGGTCAGCACGGGGCTTCGGGGAAGCTCGTAGCCAGCGAACTCCACCGGCGGCAGCTAGCGAGGAAAAGAGGAACTGAAAGCGCCGCTAATTAACGGGCCACCTGTGCCCAGCCAAACAGGAAAACCGCAGCGGAAGCTTTTAACTATAAACTGATAACGGCGCGAGCCAACAATGAACGGGGCCGCAGGCAGCGAAACAAGATCGCGCGCAGCACAGAACCCGCGGGCTTGCACGTAACGGGGAGGGACCAACCCAAGCCGGGGGGGACTGCCCATCAAGGACAATGGACCCTGACCGAACCTGCCATCATGGACAATCAAGGGGGATTATTGGGGGGGCCAATAATCCGCAGCAGCAACGTGATCGCGGGGCGGGAAAAAAGTGCGGGAAGGGGGGAATATAACAAGTGATGCAATTGTACCAAGCCAGTCCTGGCTTTGCTTGTGACTACTACGTTACGCATGAGTAAACCTTCTTTGTGAACCACACGTGTCACGAGAGTTTCTCTGTCGAACGGGGCAAATCTCACATAGCTTACGTATTCAGATTTAGAAGAAAAGAGTTGGCCTACATAGTGCCTAGAAAATTCTCCCTTACTGAAATTAATACTCATGCCTTTGTTGCCACTGAAAAAAACTCTGATAGGCTGCCTGACCAACCAACCCCTGCCGCCCAGTAGGCTGCAGGTGGACAGTCTTTCTGCAAGCCTTTACAATAGCTGATGACCAAATGAGGGGGGGCGGGGAAAGGTTCAGTGGAACTCTTGCCTAAGCTGTGACATTATACCAGTATGGATAAACAATAATGCTTCACACATGTTCCATGTTTGGAAACATGGCTTGTATGCCTCATATAGATCATGTAGGTGGCTCTGATTTCTTTCATTTCCCAGCTTGCCAGTCTTGGCTATGTGTAGAGGGTGGCTGTGATGTATCCTGAGTTATTTGCATATATTTCCCTTGCCCTACTGAATTCTTCTTCTAAGTTGCCTTGGACCTGGTTGTACAAAAGAGGGGACAGCTGTCTCCTTTGCTGTTGGCTTTCCTTTTTCATTAAAGGCGTTGATTTATTTACAAAAAGTGAGCATGAATTTCTTTCCATGGGCAACTTTGGGCAGGAAGACTGTAGGAGACTCTTCAGTCCTTGGCTGTGGCCCCTTCTGGTGGTGATGGTGGTGCTAGGCAGCAACTGATGAAGTGGCCGTTGTGTGGTAAAGGTTGGAAGGAACTATTTCTTACCTCTTTCCAAGAAGGGCAACCACAAGGACAGGCAGGGAGCCTTAGTAAGGGGGAGTTGTAAGTTTGAATGTGGCGTAGACTTGGGACACTGTTTAGTTGCCCTCCCCCGCTTTTTTTTTTTCCTCCTCCCTTTCCCTTCTTTGCTCACTACAGTCTGTTGGACCAGAGGAGAAAAGGTTGCTGATGTTATGAGTTTTTATTTTCAAGTGTTCTCTTGGTGCAAAAGCTTATGGCCAAGTGTGATCATGATCTCTGAGACTCTGCACTGGAATGTGCTTGAGAACAAGAGAAACCATGTGAGGGAAAGAATACAAGATTGGATTAAGTTGAAAAAGTCACTAAAAGGAAAGAAAGTGCAGGCAGTCTATTATCTTGTCCTTTTAATAAGCAGAGAGAGAAAGGGGGAAAAAATAATTTTATTTCTTTGAGGTTGAAATGACAGATTGGTCAACAAAAAAGAGGCCATTGTGATAAGCCAAAATGGCATTGTATGGATTAAATTAGTATTAGTCATTCTCTAATCAGAACTTTATTTAAAAAAAAAAAAAACAAGACCAGAAAGATTGTCTATGTTAATATGATAACCGATTAATCCATTGTGGTTCAAAATGTAGCAAGGCATAAACTTTACTAACTAAAACTCACCAGGAACCCTAAGTTTTGAACATGCTCACAGGACAATCCTTTTGGACTCCAGAGCAGAGTTTGGCCCTTGCTGTATGCCAGCACTTTGAAGCTAAGAAGATTCAGCCTTTGGGAAGGCTTCTAATGGAATAGGTATAATTTCCATAAGAGAAATTCAGTGGATCATTCAGTTCTTTGGATGTCTTAATTCAATACCTTGTGGGTGATTTCTGTAGGATCCAATAAGCACAGGGTGAGTCATAACAATATTGGTAGATTTTTTTTCAGGGCATGTCTTCTGTTTACAGAAATGGTCTGTTTTATGGGGAGTAGAGTCTGGGTCCAACACAATACTCTCTAAGAATTTTATAATAAAGCAGTAGACAAATACGTACATAAAAATGTTCCTGCCATTAAAAAAAGTAGAACAGATAGTAGAATTGAATTTGTACTGTGTACTTAAAATAGTGATATGGGTCAAGTTTAGAATGATCTGTAATCCTTAACAGAAGCGACAATATATATCATTTGTTCACCAATAAATAAATACTGCTAGTGATAAAATAGGAAATCACTTTCACATTTCCTAAATAAAGAGTCATTTCCTTCCATTTGCTGCTCCTAAAGTTTTTATTTAGACTTTTTAAGCATCAATCCAGATGCACTCAACTTCTAAGCACCACAAAGCAATTAGGCATCTCATTGCTGTCCTACCTTTTTACTATAGTAAGAAGTAGACAGTTACACGATGACAGTGGGCACTGACCATCAATTTGAGGGGAAAAGTGTTAATGCAATCCAGGCTCCATTATAGTTTGAATCAACATTCCAGTTAGTCAAAACATATGGACATCTTACTAAGTTACCATACAACATATTTTGCTTTTTTGTTGTAGTGATCAGACAGCCCTGCTTCTTATTGGGGCTCTGGGCAAAGAATCAGTAATGAACACTGTAAGCATTCACATTATCCCAAGGGCAGGTGCAAATATAACACTTATCAAAGAAAGTAAGAACAAAACAGCATTAAAATAGCCACATTTTTTTCCACAACCTGTTAAAATTAGTGTTTCGTTTACAATTTATTTGTACAGTAAGAAGTAAAAAGTAGGGTATTGTTGTGATAAGTATCTGCTTAGTACATGTTAAGAATTGTGACAACCTAGTGTTTGGTTTTTTCATGACCTGTGGAATGCCATTAAATAATTTATCTTCCATGAAGCCTGACATCATAAATACATTTAACTGATTTTGAAAATAATAGGAAAAACCCAAGAGCATTGCTCCATATACTATCTTAAGTTACGGCAGCTAAATATTTTTGCTGTGGGTTCATTATTCTAGCATCTGAGTGACCTTATAATGCAACTATGTTGAAATGCTGAACAATCAACTGAAATTTTTGCTGCCTGGGAATTCCAGGAATTTTATTTCTAAAACATCTCAAGGTTAAAATGAATGTGGAAGATATTTATATTTGTTTAAAACTGCCTAATAGCTGAAGCTTTTTGTGTAGTTTACAAGAATTTGAAATATTAATTCGGTATATGATCCTTAACTGGTCTACAAAAGTAGGATACTCATGAGATTGAGATTTAGTTGAAGAATTTAAAATTGATTGCATTTATAAATGGAAGTAGTTGGCTCCCTGGTACAGAGGTTCAAGAACAGGAGGCAATTAAGGTCAGGGAGTTAGAAATGGACAAGTCAGGGCTCATGAGCACATTCTTGCTTTGTTCTTGCAGGAAGCAACAATTTTATTCTTATTTCATTTTTTTCCATTTTGTTGAAAAATTTGAACTAGCTATTGAAAAATCATAACTTAGAAATGTAGGATTAGAAATATTCAGAAATCATTCAAATCTTAAGTAATCACTCTTTCAGAAACTTGCTATATGTTTGAACAAAAGGGGTCACCAAAATCCGGTACTCAGAATTATAATAAGAGTGTCACATAATGTTTAACAGGATTTGTATTGTCCAGATCTCCTCTGAGTTTATCATTTGTGTCAGAAAAACACAAAAGAGATTCTGGGGCATGAAGGATGGTGGAAAGAGAGAAACATTTCATTCACTGATGATGTTGATTCTACTGGTAGAAGGACACTAATGGATACAAGCCATAGTTTAACATATTGAAAATTTTGAAAAGTAATTGCAATTACAGGGAATCTGCTTTATAGCTGTATGATTGATGTCTATAATAAATACCTGGATAATTTTATTTTGTACCCAGTAGAGGGTTTTATTATGGGATACAAACTTTCCACAAATTTAAGTAGGGAATTGCCTCTATAAATATATGTTTGGATGAGGTTTAATAGTAGAATATTTGCATCAGAAGTACTTGTTAACTCTTATAAAAATAAGCAATAAAGGATCTTTACTGGCTGGGGTAATAGTTGAGGCCTGTCCCATCTGTCAGGCCTTAATATTTGTTCCTAAGTCCAGGTTCTTGGTAGCTCTCCAACTGCTGTTATTAAATGCCAGGTTGTCTGTAATAACACCATCTTCATCCAAGGTTTGACTGTAGATAAGACAGTCAATCTCTCATGTATAATCAGAACTGGGTAGGCCCAGAGGGGGAGTTCCTTTCTTAGAGATACAACTACCTAGGTTTGGGCCTTGCACCGGAAGTGAGCCTAGGGCAGGGGTGCTTGGGATGGCATTTGTCATCTGTGAGACAACAGCTTTCAGAGACACTGCTCCACAGACAACCAAGTGTGAGACCGTCTGGTTGAAGAACCACACTAAGGAGCAGTTGGAAGAAAGGAGCAGACAACTTCCTTCATTTCCCATTTCCTCTGCAGAATCTTGTGCTGTTTGGATTTTTTCTTGTGTTGGAAGCAGGGGGTCATACAATTGGAGGTGAGAAGTCAGTTTCTTATTTCAACTGGCAACATCCATCTCCTTCAGTTATTTGTCTTATATCTATGTATAGATTAAGACTCTGAAATAGCTTTATTGTCCTGTTTTAGCCTTGAATCTTTTCCAGTCTTTCAGTTAAACTCAAACCTCAATGATTCAGTTTGAGCTCACACAGAAACCAGCATGCATGCAGATATGGGTGAGGTTTCCTTAGTGTATACATTGTGAAAGGGCTCTTAAGATCACTCAGACAAAAGATAGTATACAAGAACCTTGTCAACCAGTGCAATTTATTTTTTTGTTTATGTGTAACATATCAAGTACAGAAAAATATTAGTTTCTCTGAGAGATTGATATTTTTAGATAACTACCCATACAGGACTCAGCTAAAGCATAGAAACAGATCCTCTGTGCCTGCTTTCAAAAGAAGTTGAAATGCTGCAAATTCCTTTATAGTCTAAGTGCTTTACCATTCTAAGGTTAATTATCTCTTAGCCAGCCACAGTAATACCTTTGCTGCTATTACAGTGTAAGTCTATCTTAAGTTGTTACTATATGCATATCTATTACTAAATAACCCTTAGAGTTAATCAGGGGTTTTATTTAGCTTAGCTGATACCCTCTTGTGGCTAGTGCAACTATAATCTTTTTCTTATCTCTTGGGATCTTTTTCCTCTGAAAAACTGTGTTGGATAGACCAATCCCTTTGCATATTGTCTCCCTCTTCCTTTCTGATGTCTTGAATCACCAAGGAACCTGTATCTCTTCAGCAGTCTAAGAGTGCTTAAGTATACCTTTGCTTGCTCATCATTTTCTCCTTCCCTTTGACTCCAGCTGTTTTCTGCCACATCATTAGCCCATTTCAACTTCACAGTTCATTAGCCCATTTCAGCTTCCCTCTTCCTCCCCAAGAGGTTCTATGTATCTGTGCATGAGTGTATGAAAAACCTTATCACATTCTTCCTTCAGCTCTTTCCTAGTTATCAGTCACAAGAACATTCTGTATGAGGATCATGTGACAGGTTGGCAAATATTTACCTTCTCCATGCTAACAGAGACATCACTGAAATTGTGAATACATTTCCAGATTAGACATCAACAGTACAACTTCAGTGAGGCTAAACTCATCCAAGCTTCTTGGGTGGTCAATTTTAATGTGTAATATTTTTGTAATGCTTAAGCAGAACTTTCTGCCCCCCAGAAAGGGGATATTAAATATAAAATGTAATAAAACATTTTACATTACATTACATTACATTACTTATAGAAAGACAGAGAGGGAGAGAGAGAGGGAGAGAGAAGTGTGGTTGGATGGTAGTAAAGAGAGGGAAGGTAGTTAAGACTGATTTGATGGAACTAATAGTGGGCCACATAGCAGACATACAGACCAGCTATCTTGGTATCCCACAGTCACATAGGAACCATGAGGAGGAGGCAAGGAAGACAGGAACATCTAGGTACCACCAAAGGATAAGACAGGTCCTAAAGAGCCAGCTCAATGGGAGGAAAAAAATCCACGCAGTCAACAGCAGAACCCTCAAACTCCCAGGCTTCTGGCAAAGGACCCGAGATTGATGAAGACACAGACCACCCATAGGGGTGAGAGGGGATTTTTTTTTTTTAATTTTCATCATTTTTTTTTTTTAATCTGCGCTCAGTCGTTACCGACTCTGCAGTGACTGCTTGGAGGAGTCCTTTTGCAGTTTTCAAGGCAAGGTGTTTCGGAAGTGGTTTGCCAGTGCCTCCTTCCTAGAGCAGAGCCCAGCTGGCGAGTGCAGGAGGCGGGGTTTCCGTTGCTTTGCACCCTTTCTGGGGGAGCGCGGTTTTTCACGCTTACCGGCAACTGCTCCCCACTCCTTTTTGCAAGGCGCTGCCAGCATTTTTCCTCCCACCAGAGTGAGAGTACTCATTTATCTACTCACGTGAGTTTTTGACCTGTTGGGTTTACAGGAACTGGGGAGGAAACAGGAGCTCACCCTGCTAACGCGAAGGCTGGACTCGAATCGCTGAAGCGTCGACCAATTCTGGTCAGCAACTTTCAGCGTCCTTAAGCCGCTGTGCCATCATAGACCAGCATAAAACTAACATTATAACGGTCACTCTAAAATAGAAGTAAAAATAAAAAATAATATTGATAGAATAAAATAAGGTAAAAATAAAATTATTAAGATAAAATTATAAAGTACAGAGTTTAAAACCCAGGAGAGACCTATAAAATTATAATCAAGTTTATAATCAATCATCTGCTATAGATAACTAAGATAATTATAAAAGGACATAAGAAGCACTAGGATTTGTAAAACACTGTATGTAAAGCTGTGCTAACTTATACTGAGTCTAATACTTGCTGAAGCCCTACTTTTATACTAAAAGTTATAAAACATAATTAAATTTGGAATTTGCTACTGTGGGATATGCTGGCTACCAGCCTGGCTGGCTTCAAAACAGAGTTGGACCAATTCACAGAGATTATGGGGATCAGTGACTCTTAGCCTTGATGGCCGTGTGATTGCCTGTGAAGGCCATCTGCTGGGGGACTAGTGGGCTTCCTTGTGCAGTTGGTTGGTCACTGTGAGAACAGTCCAATCCAGCAGCCTACTGCTTATGTTATTATTAAGTTATTTATTTATTTATTTATTTATTTATTTATTTATTTATTTATTTATTTATTTAAAGAACTTATATGGCTACCTACCTTACACTCTGATCCTGTGTTTAGCCTTTCTTATAAGAACTGCATTTTATACATATTATGCTGGCCAACCTGGACCAGTGGCTGATGGCTTCTAGCTACACTAGGATTTATAGTTTGTTTTCCTGTATTATTTTACAGCAGGTGAATTTACATCATATGCAGTTATCTCAGAGGCAGTAAATTAGAAATGTTCTGTTCTTTAGAAAAGGAGTTGTTGATGTCCCTGTTAAGGAAGTTAACCTGCAGACTCTGAAGCTAGGACTCCTCAAAACAGTAGCTGGATAAAACTAAAGGAAACTTCTGGTGACTAAATATTTGGCAGGATTTTCTTTGGTTTACTAGTGAACCAAAAACAACTGCCCTCTCTATGAAAATCTGAGTATTCTGGCAACTGAAATACTGCAGAATATAAAGCTTGCTGTGAACAAAACTCTCATAGTATTAAAGTTTTGAGATGATGCACCTGCAATGATGGTGAGACCTTCATGTTCCTCAACTGCTTTCCACCTAACTTGCAAATACGTCTCTAGAAATAGTGAAAATCAGTTTTACCCTAACATTCAAACTTTCTAGAGCAGTTACAAGAAACTAGCAGAATAAAAAAAAAAAAGTCTTAAGTACATATCAAGACAATGTGTGTATACTTACTAAATTTGACTTACAGCTACCTAATTATCTGTGCTGCTATATTTTGAAGCTAAGAACGAAATATTTTGATTTTTATCTGGTGGTAGGGATGAACAAAATTTCAAATATTGTAGAAATGTCCTTTTTCACTGATATATTTGTGTCTGTCTATATCTATCTATCTATCTATCTATCTATCTATCTATCTATCTATCTATCTATCTATCTATCTATCTATCTGAGAATGTATATTATTGAACTTGCTGAAGTTTGCTACAAGTGGGTCATTTTTTTTTTAAGAAATTGACATTTGTTCAGCAGTCATGCACACTGTATGAATGTGTGCATTTGGTTTTTGAGACTTTGCAACCAATATTTGGGTCCTGACCATTTTTTTCTAAAGCTTGGAAAATGCCTTCTTTTATTTGCTTTAACTAATTCAGTTTTGCTTTACTCTTTACAATTATTACTCTGACATAATTTGTTTCAAGCAGAATAGCAGTTCTCTTACAAAACAATACTGTTATCTAAAACTGTTCAATTTATGTTACGTGATCTCTAAGGAAAATATATTAAAAGTGAAGAATCTGCATATTCATGAGTCATTGTTGCTGACAGTTACATATGTTTAAAAAGTATTTTACAGCTTGAATTCTAATGAGATTGCATTAGGGTGCTATTTATTTTACAACAGTCATAATTTATCTTTATTAATGCAAGCAAACTGGGTAAAATTGCAAAATAAATAATGTTTATATTTTTGAGCAAGTTTCAGTAATAATGTATGATGATTGTGAAAGACCTGAATCAGACTTAAAAGAGAAACTCTATCTAAATTGTTAATCAAATATATCTTCAATGTTCAAATAACAGCCTAGACTTCTATGTGCTTGTTCACATTTTAAAGTCCACTTTTGTTTCCCACTGTTTATATTTATTGCTGTCTTGAACTCCTCTATAAGACGTGGGATATAAACCTAATAAATTAATAATATTAAAAAATAAGGGTGCACATGTAAATAATATTAAAAAATAAGGGTGCACGTGTATTTCAAGTTATGGGAAGGACAAACCCCTAGATTTTCTTTATACAAATTAGTGTTGCTATAATACATCTGTTTTTAGTTGGTATTGTTTATTTTGTTTTTGATACCTGTGTTTATTGGTTTATTGTACGCTGCCTAGAATTGCATCATTTGAGTTAGGTGGCCATATAAATGCTATAAATAGACAAAGAAATAAAGAAATAAAACAGGGATTTAATTTTCTTGAACTTCAGCTTTATCATTGGCCATACATTTAGGACTCTATTGGTTTATTGAAACCAAATGATCAAGTCAAAATAGGCCATACCGTAAGCTCGCATATGCATATGATATGGGCTTGCCCCAGTATTGTCACATTTTGTTCGAATATCTTTTAGTTTCTTAATACATATTTGGAAAAAATCATATGGTTTAAAGGTGTGAATGCAGTTTTTAATTAGATACCCCAAAGTTGGGATTTGTCAGCAAATAGCCAGTATGGGGTATACAAAAAAGTTTGTTCTTTTCCAGTGACAATGGCATCCAAGATTTACAATATTGGACTGATGATATATATATTTGTTCTCTGTTTATGAACAGGGTCTTTATCAATGTAATATAAAGATTGATCAATATTATTTCATGCAGTTAAAGTTTAATGCTTTTCCCCATGTATTGCAATATATTTATGTTTGTTTTCTGTTCATTTTTCTCTTTGTATCTTTTTCCTTCTTTGTAAATATTAAGGCAATAAAAAGTGTGCAAAGACACATTTTCTACCTACAAATGCAACAGTTCCTTAAAGTGCTATCTCTAGTGACAGCTTTTCCCCTAGAGAGAAAGAAACAACCTCATACTCATTCTTTTCTATATATGTATCAATCTGAAAGCTAGCTAGAAACCCATTTGATTTGGGATTTCATCACTATTTATCCTCAGGTTTTTTTTTTAATCTTTCCATTGTTTCTTTTAGAAATACTATGGATATGTGAACCCTAAGCTTGCATATTGTTCCTTCTTTCTAACTTGTTAATCTTTTATGTGCTCACTTTTTTGTAACTGGACATACTCAGATATATGTTCATATATATACACTTTTTAAATACACATATTCAGAAAGAGGAATATTTAAATTAGAACTTCCAGAAACATCTCAATTTTCATACACACACACACACACACATGTACATATGCACATATACATATACATACACATAAATACACACACATACATAGACATATATACATATACATACACCTATACACAGACGTATAGGTATATGTATATGTAGTGCGTTAGACAAACTATCCTTAAATCATTTTTAAATCGATGGGCACACCTGTCATCAATGGCCACACCAACCAAAGAACATAACAGTTGTTTCAATAACAATTGCTTAGGTGTGCTGGTTCAAATTTCCTACACAATTGTCCCTTTAATACACTTCTCAAGCCCAGCATCAGCTCATAGATATCCATAGTTGATTATATTGCTTTTCAGTGGAATAAACAGGAAGAAATCTGTATCCTAATGCTAGAAATGTGTCTTTCTGTCTTCCTGTTCTAAGGAAGCTACGTGCTTAAGTTAGTGTAGGTTAGTACAGAAAGTCACCTCAGAAGGTCAGATAACAAATGGAACAGAATTACTTAATCTCACTCACCAATATTCACAGCCTGCTTCCACATGCGGTTCCTACTCTTGTGGTGTTTGGGTAACTGCTAATTTACTATTGAAAAACAGACAAGACCACTTTCACTCTTGGATTACTTCATTGCAGAGCCATGGCAAGGTGCCACTGATAATCCACCAATATTCCAGTAGGTCTTCTGGTATGAAACATGTCAACTCCAAACTGGTTTATTATGTTCAGTCTGTGCTGAAATCCTAATGCTTATGGGTAGTTATGGATATGTCTGGCTCATTTACTCTTGTGGGGACTGTGGGTCCCCCTTCCTTCTCCAGCTCTCATTCACACATTGCATAGATCATGGAAATTTCAACTTATAACAATCACTTTCATTGTTTATTTAATCTATTTCTATCCTGCTGCAATCGAAAAGACTCCTGGTGGCGCATGTAAGATAAATAGTACAATTAACACATCTACAGTATAATCCTCAAAATCTAACAGTCTTAAATAGGAATAATAAAGCAGCACTAAAACAAAAGCAAAATAACATAAACATAGAAATAAAGATCAGAAATAAAATCAGTTTACTTGATGGTTCAATTACTGGATACACAAATAAAGAAAAATCAAATTTATGATCCTGAATGTCCTTCCTATTTGTTCCTAGTCAAGAATGATTGAAATAATAGAGTCTCTATAGAACTTATCCCTGAGTGCAGATGTAAGCAAAGGCTCCCTTTCCCCACTCCACTGAGATGAAAGTTGGGAAGTTATTAAGAGTTAGGATATGTTATTGGAGAGAAGATTAAATGAGGAATTGGATGAAGAGTTGAATTAACCAATTATTTTTTCCTTCCTCTTCTACCCTATTCAGCAGAACAGAGTGTTAGAGTTTGATAATGTCAGGTTCAGCCCAAGAAACTCAGTGGGACAATTCAGGAACAGTTCAGTTACTTTATTAGCTTATACCTACTAGAGAGAATCTCACCAGACTAACTCTAACCCCCAACTACCACAACTAAACACTCTGAATTCCTTAGGGTGGTGCCAGTCTCATCCTCTTAGTTTTCACATGCTCAGGCTGTGGGCTGAGGAGATGCTTGAGATTCTTCTCACTCTCCCCATGACCTTGGACCTCTTCACTCAAGCCTTCCATCACAGATAAGCCATTTCCAGTTAATCTAAATCTAGACATTTTGACAATTTACTCCTGTTTGATAGGAATATATTGGAGCATTTTTTTCTACTGGTCTCCAGAATATTATCTTCAGATAACAATATTCAATAATATCTTCATCAGAATTAGCTTTTTGATCACTTATC
Source organism: Python bivittatus (assembly GCF_059951505.1). NCBI lineage: Eukaryota > Metazoa > Chordata > Lepidosauria > Squamata > Pythonidae > Python > Python bivittatus. Next base: position 18,403,208 of record NW_028277035.1, read on the forward strand.
CTGTCCTTCTAGCCAATTTATGCCCCATCTTTAACACAGCAGTACTGACCTGAATAGAATTAGTTTGTTATCATGCTGACTTTATTTTTTTCATTAGTCAAGTTTTCAGATGAATGTATCATGCTAGCATGACTTTTCATGAAGCTGATCATTAGCCATGTAGTAAACAATAAACATATGCCTGTGTTTTGCTCAAACATGAATTCTTTCTCAGGTTTGGTCAAGTTGTATCTGTACTTCCATATTTTGTCTTATGATAGTTCAGGTACTGTCCTAACATAGTGGAGCTATGCAATATTTCAGACTTGATTCCAGAAAAGTGTTTTGGAGTTCATGGTGATACAAACATAGTACCTGTCTACTACTCTTTCCTACAATTTAAAGAAAAGATGTAGCTGCCTTAAAGGAGTCACAAACAGGTGCTCTGAAGCACCTTTTTTATACAGAATTTGAAACATTGTACTGCCCTAATATATATGCCTTGAATGACTATTTTGAAAGAGTCATCTCTTTTAAATTGGAATAATTCTTTAAACATTCTCTAAAACAAAGAGATGAATATTGGATAATTTTATTGCACATAGTCTTCTTTTGAGAATAGATTTCATTGCTTCATGTGCATTGTATTTTGTACCTTTTCTTTGTAACCTGTTTACATAGCTAATAGACATCAATGAAGGTTAAGTAACTTCCTAAGTATAGCTTGAGATAGATAGATGAAGATACTAATCTCTCCCCAAGTTTATAGTTTGTGATATGCACCAAAATATGGCTTTAGGTGCATAGTTTAGTTTTGTAATTACACTGGAATATGAATGACAATGCAGTAAAATATGGTTTGGGATCCTACATGTAAAGAAAGCCATACATGCATACATACACACACACACACACACACACACACATATATATATGCATACACACACACACATACATACACACATACATACACATACACACACATACACACACACATATACACGCACACATACATACACACACATACATGCATATACATACATACACACATACATATACGCACATACACACATGCATGCATACACATATATACATACACACATACAAACACATATGCATGCACGCACACATACATACACACTCTGTGGTTGGGTACGAATAGGGTAGTGAACCATTTTGAAACCATGGTTTGTTGACTAAGCCATAGAAACTTAGAACAAATACAATGGATAGCTGCAGTGGATGGGTTCACACGTCACACCGAAATCCTCTGTAGTATAGTAGTTAAGATGTTGGAGTAGGGTTGGGGGAATCCAGATTCAAGTCTTCCTCTAGTCATGGAAGCCCACTGTGTGACTTTAGGGTATTCATTCTTGCTTAGCCCAGTCTACTTCACAGAATGGTTGTGGGGAAAATCTGGAAAAGTGTTTTATGTATACTACCTTGAACTTCTGGAGGGATGGCAGATTATCAGTCTAATAAATCAATAAACCAAAACTAAAGCCATATTATGGAATTGTTGTCCATAATGAAATACCACACAGTACAGTTTGCACTGCTTTAATATTTAAAGCAGACCTGAAAATTAAGTTAATTAAAGTTGTTTAAAGTTTAAAGTTGTTCCAAAGAAAGTTGGGGGCCAGGAGGTGGGGAACTTGCAAATTCTTTGAAAAAATAAATCTCATGTAAACAGGAGATGTGTTCGGTTGTAATTCTTCTAACCAGCTGGATTAAAGTGCAACATGCTTTGCATTTTCTATGATATTTCTTTGTGATGTTGATGAAAATTATAATATATAATCACTACAATGTACTGCTACAATGACAAATGTCATTATTCTGTAAAGCTGGAGAAATACGGAAAACTTGGACACATTTTATTTGCTGGGTATAAACTGCATTCCATATCTTCTTAGAATCCACATTCATCAAAATACTTATGCAAAAGTACTTAATGTTTCACAATGATGCTTACTATTTGGTAGCAGGAATGGATTCAGTCAGGCAGCATTCTGCCTGCATTTCATTGCATCCTTGGTCTTGGTTCTTTTATTCAGATGTATTTCTTTATTTTTAGAAAATAGAATTCTGCTTCTTTGCCAGATTCTCCATAGTTCTGTATTCTGATTATGAGTTCACTGCTTGCCAAGAGTCTTCCCTACAGATATCTGCTCTTGAGAACGGTTCTGTGTATGGCACTGACCCAGAAGCACATTGTTCATGCTTTACAGGTAATAGCAAATTTCATTCTGAATTGAGATGTCCCTGCTGAACCAAAGACTTCAGATGCAACTGGAGGAGCATAACAATGACCAAAAATGTAACAAGCTCATGGATTTTTGTATTATGGATTTGGAATCCAGAAAATCTGACACTTGGATGGGACATTGTTTTGCTTTGATTATTTATACCAAACAGATAAATCTTCTGAGGAGTAAGCACCTGTAAATTGACCTTGATGAGCAGTCATAATTAAAATGTGATTTACAATTCACCCCCACTCCGCAAAAAAGTCCATCTTAAATGGCCATATTCCCAGCAAACTTGTATGCAGCATGTATGCAAGCTTTTTAAAATTTATAAGAGCTTGATGAAAGTTCACATAATTTCCCCCCCCCCCCCCGTGGAATTAGAATTATGAATGTAGAAGATAAAATATTCAGATGCAAGATTTAAATATTAATTTTGCATTGGAATGACTTGGCAGCTGTGAATATGGTAGGCTGAATTGTCTGAAAAAGACACAAGTTGATTTAGAGATCAGACTGGGGTATGAAGACCTGCAGCTTATTCTGAAGGGACTATGCTTGTTAAAATGACAAGCTCATTCCTCTGAGACAGGATAGTTTCAGTGAAGTTTACAGATACCCTGTTGGTTAGTCTGAAGAATAGCTGTGACACTGGCTCAGATAAGACTTCCTTTGGCAGAATTCCCTACATGGGTATGTGTGAGAAAGTAGGTGCAATAATTAGTGGCCATTGAGCATGCAGACAAAAGGCAATGAAAAAGACTGAAATGTATTAAATTAGATGTTTTCATCAGTAGTAAACAGCCAGCAGCACATATATTTATGAATTAATTACAAGGAAAAACATCTGTGAATCTACATTATGTTCACTGAGCAAATGCAATTTAGATTTTTAAAATCATTCATGTAATAACTGTATTTCTAGTGGTCTGCATATACAAAAAATGGTGATACAGATAATCCTCACTTTACTACCATTCATTCCATGACCATTCAAAGTTATGACAGTGCTGAACATATGGTAGTTAAGATTAGTCCTCAAAGTTACAGCCATTGCAGCATCTCTGTGGTCACATGATCAAAATTCGGGCACTTGCCAGCCCTCCTGCATTTAGAACTGCAATGTGTGCTTCACCTCCACTCACCTATCTCCCCCCATCTCTGTCCTTTGGGCTACATTGCTTTCTGCTGCCACCTATTCCTGCCACCCCCCACTGATCTTCACCATCTTCCTCCTCCTGCTGCTGCTGAGGTATGCCTGGCCAAGGTAGCTGCTTGTTATGGTCCAGGATTTAGACTTTGACTCTGAAGAAGCTGCTCCAGCTGAACCAGTGGAATGTCAGCGTCAGGAGATGCCAAGCCAGGAATCACCTGAGGCTGATCAAATACAGGCACCATCGGAACAGCAGGAGCAGTCAGATGATGATATACAGCCTCCAAGCCCTCAGACTTGACAAGCAGAGTGGAGAGTAGAGAAAGATGCTCAGTGAGACTCCTTGCCAATCAAGGGAGTAGCTCTCTTGATTAAAGACAGCTGGCTCCAGCCTGATTTAAGAGGTGGCCCTGACCCATGTTTCTCTATTGGAAACAACTGTCTGATTTCCTGCTCTAGTATGTCATTCCTGTGAATCCTGCTTGTGAAACTCTGACCTTGGACTGGCTAGCAAACCTGATTTGGCTCTCTGAACTTTGGACTGGATTTTGGCTACTCTTCTGCATGCTTCTGTGGAAAGCAAAACCACCCAGGCAAGCTTTCTTTCCAAGAGGCTTTGTTGATTTACATTTCTTCCCTTGTCTGCTGTTATCTGCTCAACCTTGAGTAAATTGCTTTCCTCACCCAGCAACTGTACGTGAGTGAGTTTGAAACCTGAAACAGGGCACTGCTGGCCCTTTGTAAGTATTGTGAAGGCCTCGCAAAGGGACAGCAGCTGCCTTGGCCAGGCATGGCTTATCAGCAGTGGGAGGAAGAAGATGGCAAAGGTCAGTGGGGGACAGCAGGGGCAGGTAGCAGAAGTGCAGGGCACCCAAAAGGGCAGAAATGGGGAGGAGAGATGGGCGGTGAGCGTTGAAGCAGAGATGAGCATGGCAGGGCAGGAGAAGTGTGAGGTTCTGGCCTAACAACAGCACGGTCCTAACCTAGCAACCATAACCGGGACTACCAGAACTGCTGTCACTAAGCAGCATGGTCACATGATGCTTTCCTAACAGCCACTTAGTGGCACAAATTCTGGTCCCACTTAGGGTTGTTAAGCAAGAACTACCTGTAGGTGTAATTATTATAACTCAGGCTGAATTACTGAATATCTATTAAATTCTATAGAAAAAACCTTATGCAGATTGGGACTTGTTTGGGGGAAAGGGAAAATTGGTCATCAATAGTATAGTTACATGAGGTTTCATTCATCACACAAAAAATGGTTGATACAAAAGAGAAATTAATTGTGCTACAATTTCTGATTGTGCATTATGATCATTTTTCTAATAGTCCCAAAGATATCACACCTTGTTTAAAAAATAAAATAAGAAATGCGGTGTCTGAACATTATAACATTCTGGATTAAAGTTAGGAAAAAAAAACTGTTGTAACAAGCCGAACTTTTCTTATGATTAAAAGGTGCCTGGTCAGGGGATGGACAGAATATATAAACCAAAAGCTCTACATATTTAAAGAATGTACATTTCCTGATCTGAGGACCTGAAGCCATATTATGTGATATTAAAAATGTTTCATCTCTGGACCTTTGAAAAATGCATTATTTCATATAGTTCTGCCTATGCTTAAGTATATGGCTGTTTTAAGAAGATATATTCTCCAAGTTGTGGCAATAAGCAATAATGAGACAATGGACTCTTTATGTAAATTCTCCAAGTAGCAACTGTCTTCCATTAAAATACTATTAAAAAAAAATACATAAAGCACAAGTGAGAATGTTCCTATTAAATAATTACTGTTGGGAGGTATCGTTTCATTGTAATATATAATTTCTGTTCACTTTATACACATGCCTTTACAGATAGTCCTCAACTTGCAACCACAATTAGGACCGGAATTTCCATTGCTAAGCAATGCAGTTGTTAAGTGAGTTGCACCCAATTGTATGACCTTTTTTGCTATGGTCATTAAGTGAATCACATGGTTGTTAAGTGAATCCAGGTTCCCCCATTGACTTTGCTTGTTGGAAGCCCCCTGGGAAGGTCGCAAATGGTGATCACATGACCCCAGGACACTGCAACTGTCATAAATACATGCAGGTTGCCAAGCACCTGAATTTTGATCACATGACTGCATGGACACTGCAATGATCGTAAATGTGAGGACCAGTCATAAGTCACTTTTTTTCAGCACTGTTGTAACTTCAAAAGGTTGTTAAACAAATGGTCATAAGTTGAGGACTACCTGTATTTTTCATATATAGCCAATTTTGTTTAGCTAATATTTTTCAGTCTGCATATAACAGTTCTGCTTTCTAGTGCTCCTCAAAACATGCCACAATTTCACTGAATGTTATAGCTTGTCTTTTCTTGTTGCTTTAAAATATTGTAACCAGTTTAAAAAAAAAAAAACAGTAACAACAACAAGAGTGTTGTTAGAGTATTCAGTCAGTCCATTAAATTAAACTCAATTATATACAGGAATAAATTAAGGAAGTACCTTTAGATTTCAAATTATCCATATCAAATTTCAAAGTTCACACACATGCACATATCAGCTCACTCCTGAAATATTATTAACCTGGTACATGGAAATATGCCTGGTCAGAAGTGTCATCCTGGCACAAACCCACAAACTTCTTAAATCATAGTTCCAACAAGAAATTGGAATATCTCAGGCTGGACAGAGGCTGACGTGCATAATAGTAGAAGCCGCAAGATGACAAGAAAATGAATCAGAGTGAATTGGTTATTCAGAACAACTGTTCCAGAGTCAACTGCTTATTGACAGGTGTGCCATAGAAACAACCTTTGTCTGGAGATAATTCTCAGTTCCTAATAATTGTGATTCTTTCTTAGTGTCCCCATGGAAAGCAAAGATCAAATTCTAGAAAAGCTAACCAGAAACAAATCAATCGAGTAAGCAAAAGCTCGTAACATTATAATTGAATTTATCATTTAGAAAGAAGTGGAGATTTTCCAGAAGTTTGAGTATGACCCCTATTAGCCTTGATCATTTTGGCTGGAATGGATAAGAGTCCAACAACTGCTGGCAGGTCATAGGTTCCAACCCCTCATATAGAAGAAGATGCACTACTTTCATCTGATACAGGCCTCCTAGATGGACAAATGTGACTAATACATTGTATTTTTATTTGGGGAGTGGAAAAAATGAATAGCAACGTGTCATTCTGTCTAAGCTTTCTTAGTCTTGGTTTCAGAGAATGGAAAAACTATAGTGTCCCTATTTTGAATATCCATAATTGAGGGAAGGTCTGGCAAAAGACTCCATAATGATTGCTTTTGGGAGTTTCAAGAGTATATTTATCCTACTACCCTGACTGTTGGCCTTGAACTAGTTTTCCATTTAGTTTCAATCTACTAAACTCTGTCTATGTCCTAATCCTCATTTATCTGGGAAGTTAATTCAGATGTTGATTTCAAACTATAGCTTGTTAAAGGGTAGAAAAGTTAGTAATATGGGATTTGTTGTATTAAAAAGCTCTCTACGTTGGATAATGTCTATAGCTGCACCCCTTGCAAGAGGACCTAAATAAATGCAATCAGTTAGCATTCTTGCTGATTATAGCATGAAAATACCCACAAGAACAATGCTTCTAATATTTGTGGTTATATCCACAAAAAAAATTAAATGTGTGATCTGGCACTATATGTTATCAGCACATTTTGTCAGGTTTTTGAAGATTGTTTTACCAATGGAAGAGAATATGTGTAGCTCAGGGCTGAACTCTGGAGTCCTTGGGATTCTCTGAGCTTGGTTGTTTTCTTGCAAATGTTTCATTACCCGGGTAGGTAACATCTTCAGTGCTAGAATATTCCATTCTAGCACTGAAGATGTTACCTACCCGGGTAATGAAACGTGTGCAAGAAAACAACCAAGCTCAGAGAACTCCAAGGACTCCAAAGATTGTTTTTTAGAGCAGATGACACTGATAGATGACACTGTTAGAAATCAAGGATTTGAAGAGATCCTGAGGGGATATCCAACCTATTCTAATCCCATAAGAATGTATATATAACAACTGAGATCTGTAAACATTATCTTAGATTTGCTTTTGACTTCTGGAGAATTGCATGACACTTAGAAGAATTGTTACAAAAGTACCATATGTAAAAAAACATTATCTTTTCCTTTTATGTAGATTTTTGCCTTAGACTAGTAAATTGCATTTCCTAACTTATTGCTTGCTTTATGAAAGTCTGTTGTTTTACTTACCAGAAAACTCTGTAGCACTGGTTTGATTTAATAATCATAGAAATCATGTAATGGAAAGTCAAACTTTTCTTTTCTTTTTTTTTAATCTGCCCTTATCATTGGAAGGAAGGATGGATGTGTGTGTGTGTGTATGTGTGCATGTGCGTGTACATACATATACATACCTATACCTATATATATATATATTTATATATATATAAACACACCCATCCATCCATCCATCCATCCATCCATCCATCCATCCATCCATCCAATGGTAAGTGTAGGCTTCAAGTATAGTTTGAAAGTTTCTCAATTAAATTACTAATATGGTTTTAAAAGTCCAACAGCTGTGAGTAATTATAATACAAGCATCTGAATCCATGTGTAAACAGACTGATGCAGCAATCCTCTTGCTAACTCTTTGCTTCAATAATTAAACATATGTTAGCAGGATGCTTAGTCTTTTCTGTACAATATTTCCCCTTAATTATTATTTGGACTGATCCATGTTTATAATAATTGGTGACAGCTTTAAAGTATTAATGATATAAATTGAGGTTTTTCTGACTTTGGCACTCATAGTTCAATAATCACTCCACTGTTTTACAAAAAAGAAAATGTTAAAAAAGAAATGCCCAAAAAGTAAGGAGGGAGGGAGGGAGATAAAAACAATATACGAGGTGATAACCATAGTATGATGTGATAATTGATAATTCATCACATAATATGGTTTGGTTTCTGGCTTATGAGCCATGAATAATGTCTTGGCATAGGTCTGCACCACAGTCTCTGATCTGAGGCCTCCAAGTGGCCCTCAGCACCCTGAGATCACCACTGACATTTGGTAGGAATTTCAGTGGGACACATTTTCTGCTTCCTCCTTGAATATACTGTACCCCCTGAATACACTCTCTGAATCCCCAACTAGTACAAGCAACAGTCATGCTTTCTGGAGAGCACTGATTACTGAAGGCTAGACTTAACTTTCAAGCATTTAACATCTAGATCAAATCATATATATTCTTTTAGGGAATTTATTACTCCTAATTATTAGGCATGTTGCAAAACTGTAATTTATCTACATGAAGCTAAATCACTTTAGATTGAAACTACTTATTTCCTTTCAAATAAGATATAAAGGGAAAAATGCAGAAACAGCTTCTTTTCTTAGTGGTATACATTTATTTATAGCAGAATTTCAGGATTATCTCTCATTTACAGTTTATAAAGTTAGCATATTAGAAGTTAATTGCCTAAGAATAATTCAGATCACTTACGATAAGATGGATGGATAGCTCAGTAGCTAGCTAGCATTTTACTCTTTTATTTTATTTACTACTTGTTTCTGGGAAGAAAACAGTTTTGGTCATAACATATGAGCATTTACTGAATGATACCTGGCAGTCTGTTTGCTGTCCTTCTGTTGATATACAACTGTTTTAGCTTCCTAATAATCTCTGTTGGTATGGAGATCAGGGAAACAGCATAAAAGAGTGGCTTGAGGTGATTGGGTGAATGAATTTCCATGTTCATTAACACCACAATATTCAATGGCTCAGTGTGTTACTTCAGCTTCATAGGACATAATTACATGTTTTGATTAGCAGATACATTTCCCTATCCTCAAGATGTCAACAAGGGTTCATGTGTATGACATATATAAACGGGTGCTAATTTCACTAGTCACAAAAACAAGGTTCCCTAATTACAGTTGTAGGTTCTCCTTTCAGTCAAGATTGGTCTTCCATTAGTTCTCTGTGGCAGATTGTTGGGATTCATCCCTGTACAGTGACCACAGACAGTAGGTAGGAGTGATTAGAAATAATGCTTTACATCCAGCAGAGTCAACGATTGCTGGATGATTAGCTGCTAAAATGTAAATAATTCATGTCTGTTGGGAATGATTTCTGCAAAGTCATCAGTTACAAGGCATTCCTTGAATGCTCTTTTAAAGCTTGACAAGATTTTGAGAAAGCAGCTGCAGTAGATCTCCTTTTGAGTATAAAAGGACTGTGGACTTGATAAAAACAGACTGCACAAGATAATATTTGTAGTGGCAAAAAAGAGAAGGAAAAGTAATGTTGCTATAATAAAAATTTTTAGTACTGTAGCTTTATTCTGGGGGTAGTGGGTGGCTGGATTCTATATTTAGCTTGGCAGTTTAAGTGCACCTATTTCAGATATCTAAGTGAAGCAGTATCTCAATCCTGGCATCTCCTTATGAATTAAGTATGCTGGAGGCCCTGGACATAAAGATATATGCATCCTAATGTATCCAGATCCTTGTTAAAATTTTCAAATATTTTGTGTTCAGATCTGCAAGCCCTTTCTGTGATGGGAGACATTGACTTATCAGGATTTCCAACTGCAAACAAGGCATAGAAACTTCTTGTAGATTTTCACACTAAAGACCAGAAGATATTTATAAGTACCTGGATACATCAGGATGTGAGAATGAGTCTTCTGTGCATGTCCATTTTCCCCTCCTCTATCAGTCTGTAGCATGGACGAATGTCTGAACTGTGCTGTTTCTTATGGGAGAAACAGCTGGAATGTTCTGCATAATCAGATTGGTCCTTGTGAAGAAATAATTATATAGATCATAGCAGCCTTGAGAAACCACAAGAAGTTAATATCTGTTAGGGAAGCAGCAACATTATACTTTAGATTTATTTTTTGAAGTGAATTTGGGGTATATCACAACTAAAACCTATTGTTACAAATACATTAAAATCCAGATATTTAAATTCATGATTCCTCCATTGATTCCTATACAGTAGGCAGCTCTCTAAAGACATTTGAAAGTCTCATCTCATATAGTTAAGTAATATTCTTGTATAGTCTAACTGCACATCTGTGAATTTTCTGTTGTCCAGTCATTCTATTCCTTTATCAGTTATTTGATTATTTTTTACTGAATTCAGAATAATTAAATATAAAAGGAAGTACCACCATAGAGTTAATGATCCAGATTTAAATATTTGCAACCCCCTACCCTTCTCCCATATTGGTTTTCCTCTTCAATCAATAGACCAAAGGTGTTTGCTCTTTACAGTGACATTTGCTATAGTAAACAGCTAAAGTAAAAAAAAAAAAAAAAGAGTTGAGATTTGTGTGTTAATTTTCAGTATGAAAATGATACCAAGAAAGTATAAACAAACACAAATTGTCAATGAAATTCATATCAGAATGTGTGGCTGCTTTTGAAAAGGGTGGTGGTGGTGGAGAAAAGGAAAATAAGTCACATTATCAACTATTCAGTTCTTTCTTTCCTCCTGCAGTGTACGAAAGAAAAAAAAATGACCTGTTAGATTTGTGCTCCTTTTAATAAACGAGTAGTGATGATTTCTCACTGTTTAATAACTGAGACGAGCTAAAAAAGCTTTCTAATCCATTGTTGGAAACTGCCACAAAGGCTGTGCATAATACAAAGATGTAGTTTTTAAATCCAAATCTCCTTCTTTATGTACAGTTTTCAATCCCATTTGCTTACATTACCCTCAATTGATTAAGGCATCATTTGTTGTTTGCAGGAGCATTAAAATATAAAATGAATTAAGTAATATAGTAAAGTTAACCTATTTAGTATTAAGCTCTCCTTGAGAAATCCAGAAATGAGCAAAAGATTCATTACATTTAATATTTGAAGGCAGATTAATTCAGTATCTCATATTTCTGTTCATTTTATTTTCTTCTCTAGTTTAATTTAATGTCAGGGAGTCTGCACTGATACTTACAATTTTTCTTTGCTACTTACAATATTAAACTTCCCACCTGGTTCTAATTTAATCTTAAAATAGGGGGTTGTTTTCTTTTTCTTTTTGTCTGGAGACTCTTGGGAACATTAGAAATATTCAATGAGCTTCACAAATTATTTTAAAAACTTCCTGTATGTTTTAAATAAAAATGAAGCTGGTATGATAACAGCTGATTCCCCATGACTTCTGCATCTGTCTTTCAGTGTGATTGGCCACATTTATTTCTTCACTGTTTCCCTACAGATGATATTATCATTATTCTTTATTACTGTAGCTACTGTATTACTAAGCTACAGTAATAAAGAATTAAATTGATTATAATTTAATTGTTTTGTAGTAAAAAAAAAAAAGGTAACTTGATATTGTATACAAAAGAACAGAAGCAAGAAGCAGGATCAATCAAGTTTCCTTTTCTGAATGTATAGTTAACATGCAAGCACCAGAGTTATACATCTTCTTTCCCACACATGTAAATTTGTGGGATTTTAGTTGACCTGAAGAAATAATTACCCCAATTAATATTCAAAGAGTTTTATGTAGGGATGTTCCCACTAGAAGAAACAGTTGAAAACAAATTTGCTTCAGGTGTAAATGATGACAGACATCATTTACTAAAAAGCAGAAATGCCTTTAAGATTAGTTTGAATAAGAGACATTGTCTGCTTGAGTTGGAAACCTGAGCTTGAGAAGCTGGGAAGCTGGACATGGCCTTTTCCTTTCAAGGAGAAGAGTCTCAGATTTAGGTTCCTTCCTTCAGATAAATGCAGTATTTAAATGCTCTTTCCACAGGGAAGGGGAATGCTGATCAGGGATTGAACTAGATCATATATTTCCTTTTAAAGAGAAAAATCTGCCCCCACATATTTTTATTTACTTCCAGAAGTACTGCCACTTCAAAATAAGGTGACTAGGGTGACTTTATATAGGTTTGTACTGTTGGAAAAAGATTGTACTATGCATTCATTAATATACCCATTTGGTTTCAAATGTGTATAGGGCAGCCTTCCACAATCTAGTGCTTTCCAGATGTGTTGAATGGTCTAACAGAAGGAGTCTGTTCTAGGGTTTCTGTCCTGACTGAAGTGAGGAGCAAAAGAATGGTCATACGCCTTACAGTACTTCATAGTCCTCCATTTGAAGGACAGTTCAGTCCAGGCCCAGTTTGAAGATATAGAAGGGGGCTTTCAAGTTGTCCATCAACAGCTAGCAAATGAGCAGCAGGAAGAGCAGGTATGCAAGTCATCTGGCCAGTCTACTATCTAGGCAAAGAATGACAAAATGTTGGTGCATTTATCCTTTGTATTGTAGTGTCATCTTAGACATAGAAATCCATAGAACTCTGCGTGCAAGTATATTTCTGAAAAAGTCATTGTGAAGCTACCACTCCTCCTCCTCCTCCTCCTTCTCCTCGAGGAAAATGAATAACCTGTGTTAAGGACAAATCCAGACGGAACTAGCAGGGACCTGTCAGTTGGGTCTGTTTGACCTGGAGAATCAAAGAACCAGACCAAAATGGGTTCAGCAAAGTTCATTTTATTAGTACAAAGAAAATGGTGTTCCAGAGGGAGGGAGGGAGGAAAAGATACATTGTATATATGTAGTACAGTGAACAAAAGCAACCAATGTGAAATTAACCAATACTTATGCTGACTTCAGGCTTCTAACAATTCCTGATCACATTCCTCAAGCCCCCGTTATCACACCTATTGGCTTTCTTCTTATCACCTTTATCCCATCCTACCCAGAGCATCCTTTCACATCCTTTCCTGTAATTACATTCCTGATCTTGTGAACTTACTTTTGTCATAAATAACTTACACCTGCACTAACTTACACTATATAAATAAGTTACACTAACATCATGGCAGCTGTTTTTTTCCTTTCTTCCATACACTCCTAACACTTGTAAACCACTGGCAATAAGGTCCTATTAACATGAGAGTGAAAAACACAATTAAGAATGCTATTAGATTAATTTTTTAGCAGTATTATCTGATATAAACTATTTCCTAATGTAAATATCTCAATAGTAGCATAAGACATTTTTAAAAATTATTTTTAAATGTATCCTCTGTGAAGTTCAGTACTATCTACATACAAGTAACAATTCAGAATACTTACGTGACCCTTTTAAATACACAATGATGCTTTTAAATAAAGGTAAAGCTCCTTTCACTGCTGTAAAAGCAGAGATATCTGATACTTACATGTATTTAACTTTGGTTAATTGTTCATAGGTGGATAGTTCATATTAGGTTAGAACGATGAGAAAAAAAACAAATAATTGAGAATAAAACTGTATTTCAGTTAAAAGGAATGCTTTATTGTACCAGTCTTTTCTATTATTTCCTACTAGATACAGAAAATGCTAGTACATAATGCAAGATTTAAGCTGTGAGTATGCTAACGGATCCAAAATTTGCCTGCTACAGAATCCACTGTACCTTAGGGGACAATAATAATAAGTAGAAGATAATCTTAGCCAAGAGGAGTATTTCACAGCAAATTTGGCAAAAATCCCCAAATAGCATTCCTAAGAAAGACAGATGCTGTGTTGAAGCTTGCCTGGAAGCCATGTCTTCTCTCATTTGAAACCTGGCTTAAAAACCTTGCCTGGAGGCCCTGCCCTCTGGTTTTATATCCCTAGCCTTAGAGGAGGTTGCTCAGTTATTAAAGAAAAGCATTTTGCAATATGCTCCAATATATTATGCTCATTATTACAATTTCACAAGGTGTAAAGGAATCCTTTTATCATCTGAGGCTGAAAATTGTCTTAGTTGGGGAGTTATGGTAGGGCCTGTATTACCAGTAGGGAAAAGAGACAGTTCATGGGAGAGACAAGCACCTGTCAAATGATTGACTCAAAGTGATGGGGGATATACAAAGTATTGCATGATCAAAGCAGATGTTTTAAGTGTTTGGGGCTTGAAGCAAACTGCATGTTTTGAGAATTTGTCTGAGCATCAGCATTTTCTTATGATGAAACCTGTAACACACAAGGCTCACTTTGGAACACAATTTATACCCATCCCTTATTTATTATCTAAGATTTACTTTTTTTATCAGGCCCCACAGCCAGACATAGACATACAACGCCACTGTGTATGTGAGAATTTGTATGATCTTTGTTCAAGTTGGCATTCTTTAAAAGCCACCAGGAATTTACTTTGGAAGAAGAAGAGGTGCCTACTGGTGGTGTGCAAAACATACTGAATTCTGATCTTACCAGAAGATGTCCCAACACTGTCCCAACTCTTCTGGTAGCTCAATATGTATGCTGTATCACTGTCACTTGCATAGCTGTTCAGAAAAGAGTGAGATGTAAAGAAAAATACACTGTACAAGTTTGATTTTTCTAACTCATTGTGAAATTCTAGATCACCATAGAAGTCTTCCATCTTTTCATGCTGGAGATCAGGTAATGATGAGATTTGTTTAGGGACAAGATATCATTCTAAAGATTCAGTTTTCAACCTGATACCTTATGTTCTTTGATCTGGAGCTCTCTGGCAAAAGTTTATGCATTATAGCCTGAAAGCAGCGAATTGGCACAGTTGTCACTTCTCAAAATTCTGCACATAATAAAATTGCTAAAAAAGAATCTGTTTCTGCCTATACAAGTATGGCAAACTTAAGTGCCCTTCCAGATTTTACAGAAAAATCTGCCTTACTGGTTTTACAGAAAAAGCACTGTATGGTAAAAATCAAAATAATTATTTTGATAGTGCTTATCTTGTGCCTCTCATCTGTCTTTAGGCAATCAAGAATAATGATTTAGGGGATGATTTCAACATTTGTTTTTTCTTCAATTTCATTCTGTGTTATAATGGATTTATATCTGAAATTACTATGAACGTCCATATACTATGTATCAATAATAATTTTTTCTTTCTGAAATCCATCCCTGAAATCTTGAATTCTGCTATTGCCCCAGTCATCCTTAAGAGATTGTAGCTAATCAGTCAAAGGGTTTTTTTTTTTCCTTCACATACAATGAGTGTTTTCTTTCCCCCCTCCATAATCCAAATCAGCAATAATGGTTTCCTCGCCACTAATTTATCACTGTGACTATTTCTTGCAATTCCTGTCTATTGTGGTATTCTTCTATAATCTTTACACTATCACTGGAATTTTCTGATGGATGGGAACTTGTGGCCATTGGAGGGTGGCTGAACTGTAATTCCCAACATGACTAATTTTCTTCACATACTGGCTGAAGTTAATTTCCCCCAGGATTGACCCCCCCCTCCAACATTAGCAGACAGTTTTAGTGCTAGGTAGAAGTGATATCTCCTTGATAAATGTAATGGCTTTTCACAAGAGGCTCTGTTTTCTTTGGGGTATGAACAAGCCAAAAGAATTTTAACACAACACATTCTGGATGTGGAAAGGCAACAAGACCAGGCTCTGATACTTAAATAATATTACAGTATCCTAGCTGAGAAGGGCTTTAATGCTGGCTTCATTTAATGCTCTTCCTTCAGCCATTTTGGAAGGCAGATACAAAAAAAACAAAAACAAAACATGTTCTCAATTATGTCCAGGTGATACAGGTGCCATAGAATCTATTGCCCACATTTTACTGTACTGCTGCTTTTATACAGATAAAATCTGCCATCCTTAGGACAGGCCTTCAGGAGCGCAGCTCTACAAGTGGCCAGTTGTGAGACCCTGTTCCTGAACTTGGGTTCTTGAGGACAGTTGGGATTGTTGTTGCTGTGCCAGTCTCCCTGCTGCATAGCAACTTCCCTACCTGAGCTGTTAGAGGCTGTCATGGGGCTGGCAGTGGAGTTCCCCAAACGTATGGTCTTGATGGGGACTTCAATCTGCCATCCCTAGGATATGCCTCAGAGACAGCTCAGGAGTCCATGGCAGCCATAGGCCTGTCCCAGAGTATTCATGACCCAACTCAGGACAGTGTTCTCACACTAGACTTGGTTTTCTTATCAGAGCAGCGGCAATGTGATCTGAAGGAGGAATTACATCTGTCCCCCTTGTCACAGTCAGATCACATCCTAGTAGCCTTGAGATTCTCCTATACTACCCCCTCCAAAGACAGGCAGGACCCATTCGATTGGTCCACCCCTGGTGACTAATGGACCCACTGGGATTCCAAAGGGAGCTGGACGTTATACCCAAGGATCTGCTGCACACTCCAGTGGAGGCCCTAGCCACTACCTGGAATAAAGAGGTGGCCAAGGCCTTGGACAAGATGTGATGGAATGTATCTATGAAGAGGAAAGTGCTGTGGGAGATTAAGGGGGTGCATTCCAGCAGGGGAAAGGAGACAAAAGACAACACAGTCCACAGGGGGAACATGGGAAGAGTAAGAGATTCAGGGTTGCCACTCCCTAGAATCTCCCAGGGTACATCCACTAGTTGCTATAAGTATAGATTTAGTTTGGCAAGATTCGGTCTATAAGGTGTAAGCAAATAAAGGAACTATACTCAACTGGACTATTTCATCATTGTTCTTGGTCTAGGCCTGACACAAGGTGCCTGTCTGACCTCTCCTGACCCATCGAGCCTGATACTCCCCATGGTTTACGGAGGAGTTGAGGGTCCTGAATAGGATTAAGAGACATCTAGAGTACCACCGGAGGAAAACCTGACCAAACATAAGCTAGAACCATTATTAAGGCCTACCTTGTAGCAGTAAGAGTGGCAAAATGCCGATATTTCTCTGCTCTTATTGCAGCCACAGAATGATGCCTGGCAGCCCTGTTTAAGATCACCTGATCCCTTTTGGGAAAGGAGGGAACAGTGGCCCATCTCCAGGGCCATGCTAAGGAGTTTTCTGGGCATCTGGAGGATAAAAATCACTCAGCTCCATTCCTAGTTGGGCACCAAGTGTGGGATATGGCCTGTGGAGATGCCTGGGGATTGTGCTTACCCTGTTATCTGGGAATAGTTTGATCATGTTGGGCCTGAGGATGTGGACAGGGTCCTCTGGTCTGTAAATGCCGCCACTTGCCAATTAGATCCATGCCCCTCCTGGCTGGTTAAGGCAGGTCAAGGAGGTGACATGTGGGTGGGTCCAGGTGATGGTGAGCTCATCCTTGAGAAACGGAATGTTTCTGGCTGCCTTTAAAGAGGCGCTGATGGACCTCCTCCTCAAGAAACCATCACTGGACTCCACCATACTTGACAATTTTTGTCCAGTCTCCCATCTCCCTTCTTTAGGGAAGGTGGTTGAGAAAGTGGTGGTGTTGCAGCCCCAGAGAATCCTGGATGAAATGGATTATCTGGACCCTTTTCAATCAGATTTGAGGCCCAGATATGGGATGGAAACAGCATTGGTCACACTCTTGGATGTTCTCTGGCAGGAGCAGGATGGGGGTAGTACATCCATCCTTACTCTTCTTGACCTCTCAGTGGCTTTCGATACCATTGACCGTGGTATCCTTTTGGGCCAGCTTGGGGAGTTGGGGGTGGACAGCACAGTTTTGTGCTGGTTCATCTCCTTCCTTCAAGGCTGGTCCTAATCAGTGGAGAGCAAGAGGTGCAGCCCGCAGCCCCTCCTTTGTGGGGTGCCACAGGGTTCGGTACTCTCTTCGATCCTTTTTAATATCTACATGAAACCACTGGGTGAGATCATCCACCACCATGGGATGAGGTATCATCAATATCCAGATGATACCCAATTATACATCTCCATCCTAGGTGATTTGAGTGATGCTGTGACCACCCTTTTGAGGTGTCTGGAGGCTATGGGGATCTGGATGGGATGCAACAGGCTTCTACTGAACCCTGGTAAGACAGAGTGGCCGTGGGTTGGGGGCTCCTCCGTATCTGGGAGTTTACCATCTTTGGTTCTGGATGGGGTGACACTACCCCAGACAGACCCAGTGTGTAATCTGGGTATCCTCCTGGACTCACGAGTTCTGCTTGAGGAGCAGGTGGCAGTCGTGGCCAGGAGGGCCTTTTCTCAACTTAGTGTTGTGTGCCAATTACACCCTTTCCTGGATCGGGAGGCCCTCCAGTCAGTCACTCATGCCCTAGTTATCTCCCATATAGACTATTGCAATGTGCTCTGCATGGGGCTACCATGCCAGTTTGCTTCCGGGTCTAATTCAAGGTGTTGGTTATTACCTTTAAAGCCCTACATGGCATGGGACCAGGCTACCTGAGGGACTGTCTCATCCCCATTATGTTGACCCAGCCCACCCAGTTAGGCAGAGAAGGTATGTTGCAGACGCCATCTACAAAGGAATGTCGACTGGCAGGGCCAAGGAGGAGAGACTTCTCTGCTGTTGCCCCCATTGTGTGGAACACTCTTCATCCAGAAGTGAGGCAGGCCCCTACTCTCCTGGCCATCCAGAAAGGGGTGAAGACTTGGCTCTGCCAACTCGCATGGGGCGAGAGATATAACCAACCCTGGGGTGGCTGGTACCTTGAAGATGCTCCCTGAGTCTACTCTTAGTTAATATCAGCTTCTTGGGTGCTATTTATTATTCATATAGGAGCCTTTTGTAATGTGTTTTTAATTACTATTTTTTCTATTTTAATTAATATTTATTCTTTTACTTGAAACTGTCCAGAGTTGCCCTGCAATGAGATGGGCAGTGACACATTTGAAATATAAATAAATAAATAAAATAAATAATAGAATCCATTTTATTTCCCCTCACATGGTAAAATACCCAAGTCATTCTGATACTTTCTACATACAAATTCTGCTTTCTAACCAAAGGGACTCTACCTCTCTGGATGTTGCCAAATTCTGTTATGTTGCTGATAAGATAAGATTCAAGATGATTAATCCCCATCCCTCAGTATAGTATAATTGTGGCTAACTTTTGAACAACACTAGATAGATGATTGGTAATCTGTATTATTCCTTTAGTTTCTGTTTTATATCTGGTCCTCCTCCTCTTTCACTTTTAAATAGTTTAATTGTTTCATTCTATACTGGTCTTTGACTGAAGTAAACTTTGTCTAACCTTGACTACTTGTTTATTAGACAATTCCTTACTGTAGTTGTTTCCCATGTGTAGCCCAATCACAGCCATGCTTAATTTTTAGTAATTCCAGTTGACTTTATGCTGATGTTTCCTATATAACATACTACATTCCCCTCCAAAGGAGGTTTCCAAGTGTGAAAAAAATATCTAAGTGGTGTTGGGTGTATATTAAGTTAAGGTGGACTGCTAGTTTGTCTATTACACATCATCATTTTTGGTGTGAACAAGAGTGCTCATTAGAACACATTGAAGCCACTCTAATATAACTGCCTGTTGCAATGAAAGATTGGCTGTGATGGATGGCAGGCTTGTATTTCAGGGATTTTTTTCACTATTAGAGATGGTGTTACTGAGAAATGCCTGAAACAATTCAGATGACCCAGAATACTCATTGAGAACCAGTGACTGTTTCTACTAGTCCTATCATTTTGAAAAATTTCATTTTAAAAATGAAGAATCTACTAAAAGATTCTTTTCGAGTTTCATTCTGGTTTCATAACAGAATAGGACTATGAAAATGTATAAGCAAGCACACATGGAAAAGTACTTTAAGAAAGAATGATCCTACTGAGAAATATAAAAAGAAATTCATCTATCATACAGATTAGAAATAAATAACTACAGTATTTCTTCGCAGTACAGTATCTAGGCTCTTCAAAAACAAGACAACAATGAATCTTGTCATTTCTCTGTGCTCTCTTTTCATTGCTTTTATTTCACTATCCTCTGTGGCTATTAAATTATATTACTCTGTTGGCCAGTTAAATGAACCCTATTGGTAGTGTGCAGATTTATTAGTTTTATTCCACAAATTGTTTAATGACTTGTTTAAATGCATACTATATTATTAAATGAAAGGTGATAAATATATAAGTTATAGCAACATTCAGTAATAGTAAGTACTTATTAAAAGTAAGCCTAGGAACATGTGTGATTTTGTGGGGTGCCGAAAAATTAAAAAGGACTCTTCTTTTGCATGATCCAGCATTTTCTTAATCTTACAGAGAATCTAGTATACAGAGAATACTAGATAAATAGGCATCCAAATATGTATTATTTCCAGTGAGTAACTTAATGCTGAGCTTTGCATTTCGGTTAAGACCCACACATTTAAAACTTTAAAGTTATAGTGCTATGCACTTACATGGAAAAAAGCCTTGATTTAATATAGTGGGTATCACCTCAGATTCAACATGTGGAGTGTATTATCAAGTTCATTAAGTTACTCATAACTTCTTTTTGAAATATAATATAGTATCTTTTGTAAATAAAGACAGAATTATGAATAAAACCAATCGTAGCAAAGAAGTCTGGAATACATAATTTCCCCAAATATGATATTGTTAAAAGGGTACATAGAAGCCAATGGTATTACATTTTCCCAAAGATGGATGACCCTGAATTTAAGATGATTCTCCTCAAGAAGGAAAAGCAGACAAATATAATAATAATAATAATAATAATAATAATAATAATAATAATAATATCCTATGCAATGCCCAGATTCCATACTTTTTCCACCTTGTTTTGCCAATTCCTTCCTTGAACCTTATGGAATATAAATTGTGGTAAATAAATAAATAAATTCTAGCTGAAACAGATCCTGGAGATTTCTTCTTCCTTGCCAATCAATGTATGCATATGGCTGATCTGGCATACATAAACACACATCTACTTTACAAAAAAGGTGAGGCTTACCAGGCAAACAGATGTTCTCAGGCTAATCTAAGGCATTCACACTTGACAGTAGCACTGATGTCTTTAGCCATTTGTACTTTTCTCCCCCACTCCCCTTTTTGCAACAATTATGGGGAAGAATCATCTATTGTTATATTTAAATGTGGTACATTTAAATCAAGTTAATATTTTAAATCAAATATCTGCTTAAGCACTAGTGTCGTAGGAATAGCTGCATCAACCATCAGTCAGAACAGCTTTTGCACAATTAATAAGGTTGAAAGAAGAGGCAGGATGGATGCTTGTACAGTATATCTTTGCCAAAAAAGCTACTCTAGATAATCTAGGTACACTTAGATTCCTGATGGCTGTGAAGGAAGTTCCATAACTCATTCTGTTGCATGTGTTTTCATACTTACATTTCATAGTCCCTGTGTTCATGGCAATGTCCCTCTGTTCTTCCTAAAAAACTCAGTTGTATATAGTTTTCAGCTTGGCTAAATGAAGAATCTCAGTGACTGTAGCTAAAGTACTTTGCTCAACAGATGTCCTCTATGTAACAAAAAAAAAAAAATCGCTATGAATTTATCTTCACAATTGTTTGTTGTGCCAAAATCACATATAGAAGCAAAACAAGAATACACACTGTCCCCACAGTGAACAAATCCAAAGAGGATTAATCATAACTAACTAACAATAGTACTTCTATGACTAGAAGAGCAGGTGTGCTCTTTGCTGACTCATTTGAAACCTATCAGAAACTACAGTGAAAGATATTCCCCTGTGAATTTAGTTTTAAGAAAGCTGACAGTTTATCAAGATGTGTTGAAGTCAGTGGAAAGGCTTCTGATGTTTGTATGTGTTTGTTTCTGTGTGTATGTGTGTGTGTGTGTGTGTGTGTGTAACAAAACTGGTACCGAGCAAAGACAAAGAAAAAATTTAGAGATGCATGGAACCCAAAGTTGCTATATTTTCAATTATTCCTAGCTACTGTAATTAGAAGGCCAGTATTCTTTGTCCATAATATGCTATGAAAACAAGTTAATAAAGAAAACACATAAAGGGCACTTGAAAAAGATTTTGGTATATATCAAACTGATCAGATAAGGGTTTGATGGTTTGAAATTCAATATTACTTCTAAGAGTTATTATAGCATAATCTTTTTCCTTGCATAATGAATAAGTTATTATTCTTATCACCAAATTTCAATTGACTATAACAGCTTCCTAATTTTGCTTCAAAATATGAGTGTCTTTGGGAGAAGTTTTTGTTGTCTTGTACATAATGAAAGCAATATCATACATTTTAAAAGATGGTGTGGTAACAGCTGGTCGCAACATTCTAAAAGCTAATATTACTAGACCAATTTCAGACTTCATTTGAATAATATCAGTGGAATAAGAGTGATTTTCTATAATAGTCATACTTTATTAAAGAACTACTAAAATATTCTGCCTTAGGTTGGATTTTATGGTAACATAGAGGCATCCAAGAGACTATAGTATGTTTGGATTTCTACATCAAGGAAAAACAATGTTCAAAGTAACAAAGTAGGGGGCTGTAAGGTTGATGTCAGATAGAAACATGTCTACTTTTGACCCTAATATTTGTACTTTGCCCTTGTAATGAAGGGGGAGAAAACACTCCCATAGATTTGAAGATGTGAATTTGCATGTTACTTGTGTGTATGTGTGTACACACATACACGTGCACACACATACACACATGAAGGTTGAATGAAAAATAATGCCTCCATATCTTTAAAGTAAATAGGGATATTTTAATAAATGAGACAGGAAAATAATCCTCGAAATTAGCTGTTTTGTTACTGTATTTACTTCTCCACATAATCACCAGCATTCTGCCAACAATGAATGAGCTTCTTAAAGCTGTTACAAAAGAATTCCACTCTTTATCTCTTCAACAAGGTCCTTTCCACCTCTTCATTTGAATAAAAAATATGTCCATGAAGGCATTGCTTCAAATTTGAGCAAATATGCCAGTTGCATGGTATGAAGTCTGATCTGTAGGTCAGATGAGATAAGACAGTGAGATCCAACTTTGTAATTGCCTCTTTGGTGGTTCATGAAATTCCCTTTTTGTGTTTCTGAACTCTGCTGAATCATTTCTAAGTTTTGAGTGTTGTAATGTAAATCTCTGAGGTGATAG
Source organism: Python bivittatus (assembly GCF_059951505.1). Lineage (NCBI taxonomy): Eukaryota > Metazoa > Chordata > Lepidosauria > Squamata > Pythonidae > Python > Python bivittatus. The sequence goes on from NW_028277035.1 coordinate 18,426,376, forward strand.
TGGTTCCAGGTTCAAGGAAATCCACATGAATAATACAATCAGCATTCTCAAAAACTGTAACCATTAGTTTTTCTAATGAAGTCTGGGTTTTGATTTTTTTCCCCCCAGGTTAAGTTGTGAATTGATTCTTTGTTTCAGGATCATAATGATTACACCATGTTTTGCTATCTGTCCTGATGCTGTGAAGAAATTCCTCACCTTCATTCTTATCACATGACAATTGGTGGCAAAGTTAAACTCTTGAAGTTTTCATCTCTGCCAACAGCATGTGAGGAACATACCTTGCATACATTTTCTGATATTAAAGAACAATAATTCTTTAATATTTCTGCACATTCCTGAGAAATGCCAAGCTTGACAGGAATTTCCCTTTGAGTGATCCTTTGTTTCTCTTTAATCAGTTCATCAAACTTTCTTATGTGAAACTCGGTTGCTATCACAGGACATCCACTTCGTTCTTGATCATATAAATTAACTCTTCCCAGTTCACCATCTTTATATATTTTTGGCTCAGTAGTGCACAGTGAACCTGTCAACACAATTATCATCATAGGCAACCTGCTTTCAGTGTTGAATTCGAACTGGAGGCATTTGTTTAGCAGTCAAAAATTCAACTATAGGGCATTGCTTAAAGTGCACTAATGAATACTCACTGTGGGCTTCAATTTCATGAAAAATAACAATTTAACCTTTTCTCACAGCAAATTCCTGCCAATTGAAGTGAATGAACAGATGCTAAAAACACATCAGAGCTATGTTATCAGTACTGCCTTCTGCTGGCAATTTATAACACTGGAGGCACTACTTTTCATTCAACCTATACCTACCTACCTACCTACCTACCTACACACACACATACACCTGACCTTTGTTTCTTTGTATCTTTAGACCTATTTTGTTCTATCTATATTGTGTGTTTGTCAGGCTGTATATTCTGTATTCTATCCTGGAAGGTAATCTGTGAGTAAAAAGTTTGCAGGATTTATAATACCCTCATTTTCCCTTTCTCCCATCCTCTTTGGTCCAGAATTAGCTCCTCAACTGCATAATGAGTATCTTGTATTTTCTTCTAAATTGGTAGTCTCATTCTGACTGGAAAGTTAGCCTACCACACACCCTGGCTAGTCTGTTAGCCATAGAAAAAGGTCCAAAGTAGCAACAAGCAGACACACCCGCCACCCCACTCCAGACTGAAAGAGATTATAACAGTAGGGACTGTGAGGGATGTGTTTAGGGGCCCCTGCTTGAGGGAACCAGAGAGAGCAGTTCCCCAGTCTCTGTGTATATATGTGCACACTCACATTCCATTTCAGCCCAGTACTGCTGTATTTGTCCTACTCACCTTTATTATTTTCCTCGCCCAAACTAGCACTCGCCAAAAATGATTCTCAGAAGAAATGCACTGGTGTGGTGGAAAATATTTTGCTAAATGATGTGCATTGGTATAGTACAGCTTTATGTTTTCCCTTGAAAGTTGGGATATTTTCATGAAAATATTTCTATATAGCTGCACCTTTTTGTCTTTCCATCTAAATGGCTGAAAGACTACGATATAATCAATGCTCTAAATCTCTGCATCCGAAGATCAAAACAAATTCTATCCCGCTTATTTGCAAGTATTTGGGATTATTTATTTATTTTTTCTAATTTAAACATTTGGCAGTTTCTGATATGTACTTGGATAATTAAAATGCAATTTTTACCAACAGTTAAGGATGCAAGCTTATATGAAAGCATTTCATATAAGACTTTTTTTAAGAAGTAAAAAAGCTAAACATTTCAGTCTTCTATTGTATAGGTAATCTTGATTTAGACTGCATGTTCAGTGATGGAATGGCTCTACAGGTAGTATAATACTGTATAAGTAGTATTGTGTATTGAACTCGAACCATTGTGTATTTAACTTGAATCATTGTGTATTTAACTCGAATTTTGCTGCAATGGGCTCTGTTCTTAACTATGGGCCATCTATAAACCAGGCGTTCTTATCCTGGGGACTACCTGTATATCAGTAGTTGGTGTGATTCAGGACTGATAAATAAATAGTAATTTTTCATGATTGGCTAGAGCTTTTCTAACTCCAGTAATGTACGTAGATGGGAGAACTTCTTGATAACTGCTGTCTTTCTTCTCTGTCCCTTCTTCCAAGAACTTTATTGTCAGTTGGACTCATTTAGGGTACCTGAGAAGAACTTACTATGGAAAAAACCTGGCAGATGGGGGGAGTTTCAGCACTCCTTCTTGGCATTTTCATCTTACCAACTGTGATTAGTGATACTTATAGTTTAACATACAGACTTGTTAATTTGTTGCTTTTCATTCTGTTAGTTGTTTGACAGAACAACTAACCTTTTCTCACTTTTTCCATGATTTTCTCATAGGTGTAGCATGTGAGCTGTTTTGGAAATAGCTTCGGTTTCTTTTCCTTCCCAGTTTTGTTCAGATATGGCAATAAGTTATAGTTTTATAAGCAAGATTTTAGGAGGATTACAGAAGCTTTTATGTTTCTTTCTAATTAACCAAGATTTAGCAATATGTCTGAACTCAGACAATTTTGTTAATATGAATCACACTTTATGTGATTTATGAAGCTGATTTGTTTTCCTAAAATCTTCATTAAGATTAACTCATTATGATTCATAAGAACCTAAGGACCTAAGAAGAGCACTGCTGAATCAAGTCAATAGAGTATATTGTCCATAATTCTCTTTCAGAATGAGAAACTGTAATCACCTCATGGCCATGGGAAATAGTAGGGAGAACTTAAGGTGAACATTTGAGCAGATATGCTAAACAATAGGTTTACCATAACATCTGAAACTTGTTACTCTTTATCACTACCTCTCATAGTATCTCTCACACATGTTCAACATATCAGGCTTTGGAGTGTCTATAAACTGATTTGAATTTTAGATTGTGTGTCAGTGTGTGTATAGGGAGATAGGAGTCATGTGACATTAGACCAGAGACAATGAAAAATAAATCTGGACAGGCAAAATGTGGAGAGATAGAAGTCAAGAGAGACACAGAAAGTTTGAAATAAAGTAGAGGTCATGCACAGGCAAAGGATAAATCTGGCTGGGATAACCACATACTTTAACAGTAAGGAATTTATGATAGCAAATGGAAAAGGTATTTTTAGAAATGTAAGTTTTAGATTAAACCATTTTGGTTGAAACGTGAGATTAATTTTATGTGACTGAAACTAGAGATGTGGGGTATTATTATTATTATTATTATTATTATTATTATTATTATTATTCACCCACATATATACTCTCCTATATCCATACAGATTGCCAGCACTGCTTTTACATACATATATACATGAATGTTGAAATATGTCTGCAGATGTTTCTTCACAACAGAACTATACAGTCACAGGCTGAAATCCCTTTCTATCCATCCACTATAGCTATTTCAGGATAGGTTGACAGCTTCCACTGTATCTTTTTACTCAATCAATTCTATTCATTGCATGCCAGTAGTATTTTCAGAATAGCACTTGAAGATAAGGAAGAAGCAAACATGAATGGACTGCTGCGAATTTATCGGTACTCCACATTCCCATGATCAAAAGTCTTGCCATCTGAGTGGCTTGTCTTGCCTGCTTAGCAAGTAACTTCCCATATGCTGTCGGAGCTAACCAGTACATTTCTTATTCTCCCAGATAAAATGAGAGCTGGTGACTTAAGGAAGGAATAAACAGGAGCAAAAATGGCTTGTCAGTGCCAAGCCTTGTCTTGGCAGCTGCCTCAGCAGAATACATTTGATAAACTGTGATTGACAAAACACTATAGAGCTGTAGCTTGAAGCTGAAATCAAGGTTCACGGGGAAGCAGTCTAAAATTAGAATAACAGTTTAAGTACACAGACCTGTCACAAATCACTTGAGGTGCTAAAACTTCAGGTGGAAGGAAGAGAAACTTGATGTGGATTCATGAAATGAGTAGAAAAATAATTGATATCACAGCTTATAATCAAGAAAGTTGCATTAATTTTTACTTCAGTACATGCTTAACATTTGAGATAACATCTGTATTCCTCATTAGCAGTTAGGAAACTTGCTTTCAAATTGCCTAGTCATCTCTAAAACTGCAGCAGAACCTGAAAGTATTATATTGTAACCATCTTTTACATTTATTCATAATTAAGTTATACATCAGGAGGGCTGTAAATGAAGTGAGAGTGGAGTTGCCATGAATTATGTGAAAATGTTAGTAGCAAATATTATAAAATATGTATTAGACTTAAAGGAAGTGTACTTAAATGCTTCATGAATATGTAAAGTACCTAGAACTATCACTAATGACATTTTTTTTAAAAAAAATGCACTACCGTATTTAGATGAAAAGGTATTTCAGGTGTCACAACAGCCCCATTAGTGATAATTAATGAGGGTTTTTTTTTTTTAACAGGTTATTCACATGTCTCACACCAAAACTGTAATTGTTATGGAAATCATCCACAGTGGTTGAATTAACCCCCCACCCTCATTTCTAGAATAAAGACCAGAAACAATGCACAAAGTTGTTACAGAATTCTAAACATAATTTAAACAGAGGAATAGCAAATGTACCGAAATTATAACATTGTTCAAATAAGAGAAAGGTGATAGACAGTGAGAAGAGAAGCTCCAAAACCAGACAAGAGAGGTTTCACTTAAATCCTTCTGGGATCCTGAAATTGATCAGGGCTGCCTGTAGAATAAAATTGTACCAGTTGTATGAACTAAGATTTGAACTAGGGAGAGGGGAGTGTTATACATCTATCAGGAGGCTCACTAATAGGAACTTAGCAGTGGTTCCCAGATGTTTGACTTGGCATGGTTTGACAAAGCTCTTAGGCTCGAAATCTCAGATATATGACCCAGCCTGGCTAGGTAAGAAACTTTATTGCATGCTAGGATGGAGCCTTTTAAAAAGCTTGCCCTTTATCAACATTAAGGTGTGGTCCCTTATTATAGCTACTGTATTTTTGCACTCTTCTCACTGTTTAAGAGACTTTTCACCTTGAAGCTAGTCAACTCTTTGTTGTAGACATGACAGTGCCTGAGTATTTATTTATTCATTCATTCCATTTAGGTACTGCCTGACTCCAGACTGAGTCTGGGCAGCTCACAGTACAAGACAATATGAAAATAATGGTCTACATAAAACAATAAACAGATGGCAAATCTGGCAAATGGTTAACACAGATATCCATGCAGCAGGGGCTCCAATCATTCAAGCCCAAAGCCTAGGAGAAGAGCCAAGTCTTTAAGGCCCTTCAGAATGCCATCAAGGTGGAAGCCACTTGGATTTTAAGGGGAACTTTATTCCAGAGGGCAGGTGCTGTAACAGTGAAGGCACACTTCCTGGGTCCAAAAACTGACACTGTTTAACTGAAGGGATCCAAAGCGTGCCCACCCCGTTGGTCTGATCCAGCTGAGCAGACACCACCAGAGACAGGCAGCCCCTCAAATAACCAGGCCCTATCCCATGTAGGGTTGTATATGTCATAACCTGCACCCTGAATTGCACTCAAAAACAGACAGGCAGACAATGCAAGTCACAAAGCAGGGGTATCGCATGGGCATACCCATCATGGCTTCCGCTGCTATATTCTGGACCAGCTGAAGCTTCCAAGTGGTCTTCAAGGAGAGTACATTGCAAAAATTGAGTTGTGAAGTGGCTAGAGCATGAGTTAGTGTCTGAAAACCTCTCAGTCTACAAAAGGGCATAAGCGTGGTTCCTCCTAGATATGAAACAGTTGCAAACCAGAAAGGGTGTGTATCTTTGATCACATGTGTTGGGAGACTTGCCTGTCCTACTTAGACTGTTTCTATGTACCAGCAGTGGTTGACAAAAACTCTTGCTTTTTTATGATGGAGGATGGAGTTTACAGAAGTAAGGTCGATGACAACACAAGCAGCTGAGAGAAACCTGGGGAGCATAAAGCCAGAGATTCTGCTTGTCGTCTATTACGGTGTACTGAATTCTTAGTCTTCATGTTCCTAGCCATTTAACAGTGTTCTCATATAGAGAATACAGCATCCTTATTTGCAAGTTTAGTTAAGTAAACATGTTTCTACAACTTCTTAGTGGCTGCTGATTTGGCTTACCTCTCCTTTCTGATATTCGATAACTAATCCTCAGGTCCTCCAACAGCATTCTTCATATCTTTTTTTTCCTGCAACCATAACACATCTGTCTTCTCTTTACTTTTTATCTAGTTCTTATTCCATTACCTTTTCCCCTGCTTCCCTTACAGATGCCATTATCAATATTGGTGTATATCACCAAATATACAGTATATCAGTAAAGGAGGTAGGTAATATATTAAAATAAAATGCCATTTAATGCATCTATAATAGCCTGCTAAGCTTATCTGAGTGGAAGATGGGCATATATGTCAGACCAATTTGTCAGATAACCCCCTTGCATTTAGCTGACATGAATAATTGCATGATTTTCTCTGGATCTGGGTGGGGAAAATTCAGTAAGCATGCCTAGTGATCCAATGATGTCATCAGGTGAATTTGTCTGAACATTTTCATTTTAGTTTATGGTGGAAGATGGCTTTATACATTTGTTTGGGCCCTTACTATCATAAAAAATCTAAACTTACTGTTCCTGAAAATCAGTCTTTTTACTGCCTAATTTTGGCAACATGGCTTGGAATATTCTAGGGGCCGCATATTGGAGTTCAGTAGATTGCCCACACCTGTAGTATATACATAGTATGGGGTATTTGCAAAAGAAAGCAATGCCATGAGCTAGAACAAGTGTTCTTTTAGCAAAACCATGTTTGGACCAATGTTTCATAGTTGCCTTATGCTAAAAGAATACCTTGCTGCCTCAGATTTGTCAGTTCCTATCACTGCCAGATTTTTAAAGAGCCACAATCTTCCATTTATTAATTCAACCTTTTCTTTAAGTGTGTTTTATTGTTTTGTCTAGGTTTTTCTGATAGATTTTAGCATGAGGGGCATGTAGCATCTTGATTTTAATCTTAATTTTATTCATGTTTTATTCTTTCTATTTAAATCACTTTGAGATAATTTTGCTCTTAAAGACAATCTAGAAGTATGTTGAATAAATAAACATGAGGCCCCTTGGAACAAATCTGTAGTCCTTATCTATTTAATTCACAGATAAGCATATTTACCAAATATTATCAAACAATGATAGCAGACAAACTTGTGAATACTTTATAGAATGACCCAAGACCCTGCAAATCATAACTTCATATTATGTGACATTCAGTTTGGAGTCTCACCAAAGGGCTGGTAATTGATGGTTTTCAATTATTTCTGTGGGCGGCTTTCATTTATCTAGGGCTTTTTAAAATCTCTCTTCTGTCTTTCAAACAAACTTCATTGCAGTTAGAACATGAACAGGTCTGACTCTTTAAAGTGGGGGACAGTTTCTTCCATTTTCTCCGAATGTCCCAACTTTTATGCTGGAGTCACCAGAAATACTACCCCCCCCCCCGACATTATGTTTTCCAGTTAAAGCTATAACAATCTGTTCAAGGAACTGGTAACTCTGTTTTTATTCCTCCCCTCACCAAAGAGGAAACAGAATGGTATTTGGCAGATGAATTCTACTTCACTGCCAACTGATACCTCTTGCTTTAAATGCTTATCTGCAAGTTCCACTGGGACAAAGCTGGGCCTATTTATTGAAAATGAGCTGCTTTTCCATTTCAGGTAGAAAATGAAAAAAATGTTTTAACAGTCCATGTTATTGCATTGCATTTTGTTCCCTTGGTCCATGCCTACTGTGTCACTGCTATAGCTTCATTTTAAGGTTAATGATTGGTGGAAAGTGAAGATATCAAAAGAAATTTGATAGCCTTGCTAAATATTCAAGATATTTGGAGTGATTCCTTGGCCATGGGTTAGGAAAATAACACAAGGTTCTGATGATGCCAAAAATTACTGACAAGAATTAATGAAGTATAATTTATTATTTTGTTTGGGGTTATTTCGTTCTTGTATGTTCCTTCACATACATGGAATGTATATTTCTATTCCTGCACAAAACAGAAATATACATTCCAGAATGTATTTTATTGAAATGAATTGGTTAATACATTCTTCTCAAAATATAGATAAAGATTCCTCAGAAATACTAAAATCTATATCAGGAATCATATATTTCTCTATCTGCATATGAACTAATTACTACATATATTGTAATATATTGACCTCCAACTCAATTGTCCCATAATTCTTTTGGGAAAGGACACCATAATAATATTGCACAGTGTAGTGCAAACGCAATTTTATTGCTCATTTTAATATTTTATCCTGGCAAACACAGGTGAGCCAGCATGGTGTAGTGGTTAAGGTTCTGGACTAGAAGCAGAGAAACCCAGTTTATAGTCCTCTTTTAGGGATGGAAGTCAGGTGGGTGACCTTGGGCCAGTCACTCCCTCTCAGCAACAAATCATCTGATAATCCCCCTCCCTTGTTGCATTAATAGCTTTGCTGCAAGAACTAGGTAAGTGGACCCTGCAACCATGTAGAACAAATGCTAAGTAAAGCAACAACCACCACCTGACAAGATACTAACTTAATGGATAATTTTATTGAAGAAATTACAACTATTTACCATAATTATTTGCTCAAGTTATAAGTTAACTGGGAAAGGATCAGAACCTATGAAGATATATTCTAACAGAAATTGGATGTTTCTCACTTCATATGCCTTTATCCAATTAAATGGGATATAATTTGTACCAGAGATTTTAGCAGAAATTCTCATGTTCATCTAAGATTAGTATAATTCTGGTAGAGCTATTTGGTTTTAGGGCTGTGCCAAGTATATAAAAAGAAGGGCAGAACATGTTAGTGCAAGCAAAACATCTCTGTTTGAAAAATTAAAGCAGCTACACCCTTTGGAAGATTTCAGTAACTTTTTTGTAGACTGGCCCCATTTGTTTGTGTTTGTGCATACATGGGGATCACTTCCACTAGATCTGTTAGTGTGAACACACAGCCTTCGAAGCAGTTGCACCAGTCCTCCAAAGGATGTGGCTGCTTTACTGCTTTGAGGAAAAGTACTTATTTCATTTGCACTAACATGCTTTCTGAAGTGCTCCTTCTGAATGCTATGTACAGCTCTAGTTTATCAACTATTCAATTATTGATGCTGTCACAGCAGTCTGAAATATACTGATAAGATGGCTCATTGTAGCAAAATTGTTTCTCTTCAGCTATAGCATCATTCCCAGTACCACGCCACTACTACAGGAACTATGTCATTCTGTCCCCTTTTTCTAGATCCAGGGTACAAGCAAGTTCTAAGATCATCTCATAACATTTCACTAGCACAAGTGCCTTTTTAAATAATGAAAAATGAGTTAAAATGTTAAATTAGAAAAATAAGAATGAATATGTGTGTGTGTGTATATATATGTATATATGCATGTGTGTGTATGTGTATGTATGTATGTGTGTGTATGTATGTGTATATGTATGTGTGTGTATATGTGTGTGTGTCCACATCTCTTGCCTTATGTTTGTGTGAACCACCTGCTCATGGGAAGTTAAATGTCCAAATTCCTAATTTTAGTTCTGGGTAGTCCATTCTTAATGTGAGATTGTTTCAGAGTTTTTGTTTAATGTTATGTTTTTTATAGCCAAACATTGCTGTGATTAACGTAACATAAATTTGGGCTGAAGGTAGGCTCAAGAAACAAGCTGGTCTGCTGCTGATATACTGACCACCCTCTGCCCAAGAGCAATTTATTTATTTATTTGATTTATCTCCACCCATCTCCCCCTAATGGGGGACTCTAATCTTTCATGGGCTCTGGACATCAGCTTGAGACTGGATTTTTGCTCTTGGGAGATACTAATCTCTGTATCTTGGGAAAGGAGACATATGATTTCATGGTTTCCATGGAAACCATGGACTTTGCTCAGATAATAACAGTTTTGACTTATGTAGGTGGACACACTCTAGATCTGGTTTTTATTTTGGAGCAGTGAGACATGAACTTAATATGGAGTACAGTGGCATCTGATCTTTATTGTGATCAGATCATATTGAGGGCAAAGGACCCAATAAGATGACCCACCCTAGATGTCTGTTGACAGTTTTCCAAGGCTGCTTGGGGGCTTTCCAGATAATTTAGCAGGCAGTTCTGTCTTGTACTCAGTGGCTGTCTGGAATGCAGATATAGCAAAGCAGTATATGAGATTGCTCCTGTGGTGCCTTTTCCTAATCACCAGTCCCATGCAGCTCCCTGGATCTCAGGTGAAATGTAGGAGATGAAGAAATAAAAAGATGCCTGGAGTGTTGATGGCATAAGACCAAAGGAAATTTGACTGAGCACTACTATGTGCCAGTGTTTGGGCCTTCACTGTGTCAAAAACAGCAGCAATCTATTGTTCTTCACCCTTATTGTGTCCATAGATTTCTGGTTCAGAATGATATGGACTATTTTAAGAAAGGATGGATTAAATAAGAAGGTCATCCTGAAGATTTTCCAGGCTTCTTTATAAGCAAAGTAACTTGAATTCATTCATTCATTCATTCATTCATTCATTCATTCATTCATTCATTCATTCAATTTGTATGCCGCCCATTTCCCCCAGTGGATTTTACTCAGATCTGGATGTCTAGCAGAGCAAAGTGAATGGCAACATCTTGAGTTATGATCTGGGATTCTTTTTTTTTATTATTATTATTTATTTATTTATTTTTTTGAGCTTGTGAAACTTGGGAAAATGCATAAAGCACTCTGCAGTATGAGTTCTACCACTGTGGATTGGACTCATGGCCCTCCTGATTCCTGTGAGCAGTGAGGCAGGGTGTATGTGGCTGGATCCAGGAGATATTAATGCCTCTCAAAGGGAAGGCATGATATTACCTGCCTTGAAATAGACAGTGGTGTGTCTCCCCTTGAAGAGGCCATTCCTCAACAAACTATATTTATTCATTTAAATAATTTTTATAGCCATCCAACTTGTGAATAGCAATTCTGGGTGGCTCAGATAGGGCTAAAGGCATTAAAAAAACAAAAACAAAAAATCACAAAACACACAAAATGCACTACAATACAGCATACAGGGCCAACCACACATTTCCAAATTCCAGAGCCATTACAGGATTGGTTCGTCCAATGCTCTGGCCCAATGCCTGGGGAAAGAAAACAGGTTTTCAGGGCCTCACAGAAAACCAACAGGATCAGGGCCATCCAAATGTCACGGTACTGTTGCAAAGGGTAGGCATTGCAACAGAGAAGGCACATTGCTAAGTGCCTGCTAAGTGATCTCGTTTCATACAAGGGATCAGAAGCATGCCTACCCTGCCAGATCTCATGGGATGGACAGAGACAATAAAAGACAAAGAGTCTTGCAAATAATTTGATCCTGTGCTGTGAAGGGCTTTATAGGTGGTAAGCAGCACCTTGAATTGCACCTGGAAGTTTATAGGGATTCAGTATAGTTCATGAAGTAGTGGTGTTAGGTGGGTGTGCCATGATGTGTCCATAACTGCCCACATCATTGCATTCTGGATTGGAACTTCTGGATGGTCTTCAGGGGTAACCTCATGTATAGCATATTGCAGTATTCATGGTGGGAGGTCACCAAGGTATGAATAACAGTGAACAAAGCCTCCCAATCCAGGAATGGATGGATTTGTGTAAAGCCTACTTGCCACAGCCACAGTTGCCACACATCTGAGTAAAAGAGGACCCCCAAACTGCAGACCAGTTCTGTCTGGTGAGTGCAATCCCACCCAGGACTAAAGATAGGGGAATGGGGGAATTCTACCCAGAATGGGGGAAACCCAAAACCTAAACCTTTGATCTTGATTGGATTAAGCTGGTGTCTGTTCTTCCACATCCAGAGCCTCACAGCCTTTGGAAGCTGGGAAAGAACCTTGGTGGTATTATTTGGTTGACCCAGGATAGAGTTGTATAACTGGGTATCATCTGCATACTGATACCAGACTCTGTGCCAATAGTTGGCCTCACCCAGCAACTTCGTTTAGATGTTAAATAGGAGAAGAGAGAGGATACAGCCCTGAGGAACCCTGCAAAGCAGGGGTCTAGGTTTAGAACTGTCACTTCTACACACACTGAGTACAACTAGCACTGAAAGAAGGAGGAGAACGATTGCAACATTATCTTCCCCTTCCTAACACTTGATCTAAAAGATACCATGATAATAACTTTTACTTTGTCTCCAACCTTCCCATTTTAGGTGAGCAATCAATTACCAAGGTTCCTAGAAGAAGTGGATTATCTAGATTCCTTTCAGTCAGGATTCAAGGACCAGGCATGTGACAGAAAAAGCATTGGTTATTCAGGTGTATGGCCTTTGTTAGAATATGGATGGGAACATGCCCTTTTTGTTTATATAAACCTCTTGGTGATATTTGATGCCATGGACCATGGTATTCTTCTTGACTGTTTGGAAGACCTGAGGGTTTTTTTGTATTTTGTTTGTTTTTTTGAGGTCCTATCTCATGGTTGCAGGAAGAACATTTGAGCCTGAAGGTGCTCCAATGCAGATTGGCCTTGTCCGCAGCAGTCTCTGTGTTATGTAATGCGTTGTTCCCAAAAGTATGCTTGGATGCCTCCATTTTGATGTTTCATAAGGTCTGAAAGCCTTTCCTTTTCAGTGAGACTTTGACCATAATAAGGAATTGTGGGAGGACCTCTAGTTTTCTGGCTACGATTGTTTTAATGTAAGTGAAATATGTTATTGGTTAGGGCCACTAATTTTGACTTATACACTATCCAGTCTGCAGACTGAGGTCATATAGAAGTATTGTAAAATAAATGAATAACTAAAATGTATGTATGTATGTATGCATGCATGTATGTATTTATTTATTGTGCACACTGCCCAACTCTCTCAGGATTAAAAGACAGTATTTTATTTTTATTTTTGATCCAGTTTTTAATAGCAGTTAGCAGTTCATAATCTGACTCTTACCCCCTCTCCCAAATTGTGACTAATAAGTACCAACCATTTTGGGAAGTATGAATCTCTGTATGATTGAAAATAATATCTATGTTACAATTGTTGTTCTTTAATTGATGTTAAAGATGAAGCTTCTTTGCTTTTATAGTTCTAATTTATACTTTTTTACATTAGAAAACTAGAATTTTTACAAGTAAATGTTAAATAAATTACAACAAAGTAACAAATGTGTGTAAATGAATGTTAGAGCAACACATTCCAGTGCTGTGAGTTATAATTACATTGACTATTCTACAGTGATTGTTAAAACATGAAAATGTGTAATTAAAAACATTTTGATTTTGTGGATGGTATATAAGGAACAGATAATTCTGGATTCTACTTCAGAACAACAGTATTTGGAAGTAATTTAAACAATATATCATATAAATATGAAGAGCCAAGCTCTTTTTAGTTTAATTGGCTTGGTGAATGAGGTTCAGGCAAGGAGAAAAGTCAATAACTACTTCTTTGGCTTCAAGGAGAAAGAAAGATCAAACAACTTATCAGAAGTAAAATATAGAAAAAGGTATAATAGTCAAACATACCAGAATGTAGAATTCTTTCACTTAAACACAATAGGTGAGGGAGGAAAAATGGATTTTTCCCCCTTTTAGTTGTATAATCAGATGAAGAAACAGCAGGCTATATGGGGTGAAAATAGAACGTCTCATATTCTATTGTTTGGGAGTTGTTTCTGCCTGTTACCTTCAAAGGTTGTTTTTGTTTCCCCATAGCCTCCAGTTGCATGTGAAGATAGTTTTTATTTGCAAAGGAATTAGCATGCACATCATTTTTAGTTTGTGTATTTGATGGAAAAAGTGAGACCAAAAAAAGAAGAGAAAGAGAGATTATTAAAGCAGAACAAAAAGATTTTTCACAGAACTGTGCATAAATGAGAACTTTGGTATTCAGCTACTATTACAAAACAGAGGAACTTGCATCTAGATTCTGCATGACTCAACTTGTAATGTTTGGTGTATTATTGAAACACTGGCATATTTTGAGTATTGGTATAACTGGTATTTGAATTTATAAAGAGCAGCCCTACTAAAATCAGGATCAATTTTGAGTCTGAAATATTATAATTATTGTCAACAATTTCAAAGGAGGTAGGTGAGAAAACAAATTATATCTTGCAATGTAATTTAGGGTATAATGCTTGCCTTTTGTCCATGAACAGGTAAGAACAGAGGACACATGGGAAAAAATGCATTCGTTAAAGAGAAGGAGTTGGGGGAAAAAACCTCTGAATACTTTTGCAAACATTATTTAGTACAACTAATATTTCTAAATACTTAAGACTGTGCAAATTATTTGATTAAGGGTCCCTTCTGTCAGAGGTGCCTCAAGGTCCTCCTGAAGTCTTCTCCATCTGTTTATATCCTCTTGAGGGCTCCACCAGTAGACTTCAGAAAGGTGTTGAACCAGCTGCATCAAGCCTTTAGATGTCTCTGGCTGCTTCATAGCTGCAAGGAGAGATACTTTCTCAGTGATTAACACAGGCCTGCAATTAATACAATACATTTGAGAGGAACATCAGTATGAACATTTTTATCCCACCATTCCTCTAAAAAGATCAAAATAATATATATGGTTACATACATAAAGTCATCAAGCTATTCACTTCTGAGGTAAAAAACATTATGTAGAACACCGAAAAGAGGAATAAATAGTAAGCAAAGGAAACTGAAGACATAAGATAAGAAAAAGAAAAAGAAATCTAGATAATTTTAGTTTATAACAATGTCATCTATTATGTCTTCCATATCCTTTTGCCCTTGCAAGCTGTTATTACTTATACTGCATCCATTTATCTTATACACTGCCTTTTGTTCTTTAAACTTCTCGCCTCTCTCTCTTTTTGATGATGTCAACAATTCCATCTAATCATGACTTTCTTGGTCTTCCCCTTCCTCTTGACCCATTCACTCTTCCTTCATATATTTATTTTGTGATTTAGTCCTCATTTATTCCCTCTATATGACCAAACCAGTTTCTTTCAGCACCAATTCATTCCTTTTTGACCCTGTCTTTTCTTGTTTTACTCTGTATATTTCTTAAGTTCCTCATAATTAAGAACAAAACATAACATACTTTTATGTTTCTGCTGTTGTATCCAACTTTCATGTCCGTGTAACAAACTGGACAGAAACAAGCTGTTTTGTACAACCATTTTCACTTCCTTCAACAAATATTCATTCCTCAAAATAGATCACATACTACTCACTGCCTTTTTTCCAACATGTCCTTGACTTAAAATGTCTCCACTTCTGCATATTAAGTGAACATTATGCCAAGGTAAAAATAATGATTTATTTGTTCTAGATTCTTTCCAATTTATATATAAGTTGCAATCACTTACTCCATTTCTCTGTCAGAGACAACTACTCTAGACTTTGATACATTAATTTTCAGATCCATACTTCTCATTGTATCATACAATCTGTTTAACATTCATCGTAAATAATTTGGTTCTCTGGCAGCAACAGAGCATCATCTGCATACAAAAGTACTGCATATGTACATTCATGTCCCCAACCAACATACCTTCGATGTTACCAGAAGCAATCACTTATACTTTATTTATTTTAGTTTATGATATTGGTAAGAAACCTGCACCATAAAAATCTGAGTGTAATACTGTAGTAAATCACATACATAAAACATTGTAACTTAAAAAAAACAACACTTGATTCAATCAAGGGTATATCACACATCCTTGTCTTATTCCCTCCTTACTATCAAACTGTTTGCTAAGCATACACTTTATTTCCATCATATGCCACTCTTAATGCATTCAGCCTTCATATTTGTGCAAAACATTCCATAGTTTCGGCACATTCATTTTATTACACACTTTATTTATATATATATATATTAAATATATATATATTTAAAATTGATTTGCATTTTCATAAGGTAAAACAGATTCTGATCTATTATTGATTTAATTGACAATTTTAAAATATGGATCTCAAAAGGATTATGTTACAGATAAAGATACACATAGGTATCCCAAAAAAGTTAGCAATCATTAAACAACTCTTTCTCAGTCTCCAAATTTGATTTTTAATTCAGGATACCTGAATCTACCACAATAGTATAACTGTATTAAGTCTGATACAGGAGTGCAATAGCCTGAGTAGTCTTCAAGCAAAGCAGATTGGCATTGAATGATGGCATGTTTATGTATTTATTTACTTCCAGTATTTCTATACTGCCACAATTACACATTATGGATGTTTCACAAGTCAAATTGTAAAACAAAAAAAAACAAAACATTAACAGTATAAGTTCTATAAACAGTACAGCTCTGGAAAAAACATCACTGTCAGTTGAAAGACGAAGTAAAGCATAGATGTTAGTCTCCAAAGGCCTGTTGGAAAACTCATATTTTAGCCAGTTTTTGAAGGGTGACAATAGTGGGAACTAGCTGTGGGAGTTACAGAGAACCATTGTTTCTGGGAACCCACCTCTCTATCTCCCAAAGTGAAGGAACCTAGAATATCCCCTCTCAAGCAAAAGGGACAATCTGGTCAGAGTCAGCTTTGAGGTGATGGTTCAGTAGGTGTCCTGGGTCTTCTCCCAGTAAGGCTTTATAGCAGCACCTTAAAGGTCAGAAGGTCAGAAGGTCAGAAAGATCTTGGTTTGAATTATGTTTAGGCTTGAATGGTTTGGTTATTTATGTCAGGCCTAGAAGATCCATAATTTTCAATGTTTGTCATCACTTCCATCTCTTTAATGTATTGTTTCCACAGCTGATTTATTATTCTACATTGCATTTGTGTTACTTTTGGTCTTTGACCACAAATTCAATTCAATTCAATTCAATTCAATAAATAAATAAATAAATAAATGTTTTAGATTACAAAACTAATACTCATTCCCCTACATGTAAAAGTGAAAAATTACAGATATAATCCTAAAGCATTTATATCTCTCACTATTTTCAGTTGAATAGCATCTCTTTTATTGTATTAAATCTTTATTGCATTTTCCATGTTCTATATCAAGTCTTACTATCTAGTCTGTCTACTTTGTTTCTTTTCTTTGATATATATATGTAAAATTGTAAAAAAAAAAAAAAAGTTTTTAAAAAGCCTAATTGTGCAAGTATGTTTTTGTTTTTGTTATATTCTGCTAAATCATGGACAAGTGCCATACAAATCTTTTCAAGGATAGCTTTGCCTGCAGGATATGAAATTATCAGTTAAGCTGTGAACCCTTGAAATATTCACTCTCACAGTCTTTGCTTTTCCACATAAATGAAAAGGTAACATAGAATCCAATGATTTCTATTTACAGTAGTATAACTCTGTTATATAAGCTGATTGATTTTACTGCCAAGTACATTTGTAGAGTAAATTACTTTATGAAGAGGATAGAAGAAAAAAAAAATAGTTTGGGAATATAACACAAGAAACAGACTAAGCTTAGAGGTTTGTGAATCTATGATGGATAAGTATTGTATAACCATATTGGTTCATTAGTGAGGTTTATTTGCAGAATGAGGACCAAATATGCTATGTAAAGACTAAATTGTTGATATATTTAAAACTTTGCTTACCCTTCTCTTTAAATATTATTAAAGATGGTAGGTATGCTTTGTTTGTCCTGATAATTGCAAAATCCATTACTTTACCACTGAGATTATTTTTAAAAGATTACATTAAATCTGAATAAAAACTTAATAAGTAGGTTAGTTAGAACAATGGTTCCCATGAGAATGTGAGATTCTGAGTGTAATTGCTATAGATAATCCTAAAATGCAAGATTCTCAAAGGCAACCAAACACATCCAAATGATGACAGTTTTAAAAGAAGTTTTCAACCTCCATATTTTTGTTCCTTTGGGTATCAGCAACAAAACCTTTGTTAAGAATTACTGGAACCTTGGGAACAAAAAAAAAAAAGTAGAAGATTAGAACGAGAAACTTGTTTAGAAGTTTCACATCAAAAAGATGGATACCGATGGCAGTTTATTGTCCCCATTTGTACTGTATACTTTTTAATATTTAGAAACTGTTCTCCCAATGTAGTAAATGATAAGGACAAAGGGAAACTACTGATTTCACTAAATACATAAGCTATAAATGGCAAAATAAACCAATCCCAAATAAATCTTTCTCCCTTGTGTTGTATATAAAGTAAAAGCAGCTACTGTATTAACTAAACATAAAAAAATTTAGTAGTATATTTCAGCATATAAATCATATGAATACAATTTGTAAATTACAAAATTATGCAGATTTTTAAAATCAACACGTTTTAGTATATCTTTAGATCAGCTAGTAGGCTGATTTAAATATGTTTGTCTTCTGTATGATTAACATCATATAGAGAGTTAGCATTGGTACCAATAGAAGAGAATATGTGTAGCTCAGGGTTAAACTGTAGAGTCCTTGGGGTTCTCTGAGCTTGGTTGTTTTCTTGCAAACATTTCATTACCTGGCTAGGCAACATCTTCAGTGCTAGAATGGAATGGGGTTTGCTCTCTGTTTGTATACAGTGGCATGCCCTGCCAGTGTTGATGGCGGTGTGGGTTTTGTTTTGTTTTATTTTTTTCCCTCTGGTAGTTCCTTGATTAGGGTATTGTTTATTGCTGATTGTATGTCTGGTGATAATCTTGGTGTTAATCTCTGCTTATCTGGGTGATGATTGCTGGTGAGGAGATGTTCTGCTCTTTTGTTTTCCTTTTTATTGTCTCTTTTGAATAGTGTGTAGATGTTGTTTAACTCTATTTGCCTGCTGATGTGCCCCATTCCATTGGGTCATGGCTTCCAGGAACTGCTCACATGCATTCAGATTCCCTCCTTTAATTCTGTCAGGTTCAGCCCAAGAACAACATGGCAATCTAGTACAGTTCAGTTCCTTTATTAGCTTGCACCTAGTAGACAGAATCTCACCAAATTAAACCTATGCTAAAGCAACTAGTGGATATACCCCGTGAGACTCTAGGGAGGGGCCAGCCTCCTCCTCTTTCTATTCCCATGTTCCTGCTGTGGACTGAGGAGGCACTTGCTCTGAAATGTTTCCCCTCCCTTCTGATAACCTTGATCCTCCATTCCAATATTTTCCTCACTCAAGCCCTTCATTACAAATCCCTCCCCCAACATCTGAATAATATGAGAGGCAGGGGCAGGAGGAAGGTGATGGTGGGCATAGGTTACTTTGTGACAAATTCTCATGAACAGGGAAGGGTGGAATTTATTTGAAAACAAATTACAAATGATAAAAGTATTTTTTTTTCTTAATGTTAATTGTGGACCTGTATGCATACACCAACCTACATACTAATATGGGTACTCTCAGTGTTTCTATGTTTCTCTCTATGTGAATAATATTAGTTTCAGGATACATTGATACACATCAGAATTTGGCATGAGATCTCCTCTAATGGGCCTTATATTGCCTGAATGTTTGAAGACCAGGGTAGATCAGAATTCAGAAACAGATTCCTCCATGAAAACCAAGGAACCACTGAAGTTTTTCTTCCTATTTCATTCCATATAAGATTACTACGGTGTCTGAACCACCAAACAACTTAGACAATTCTCTAATTCTGATCTTAAATATTATATTTTAGATTAGCAATCCACCAGATATCACTTCATTATAAAATGATACAGATCATCTCAGAGATTCAGTAATCTACATTGTAGAATGAATATTATATATATGTATTCATATATTCATACATATGATTGTCACTGGCCGCAAAGCTCATTTTTGTGATAATCTATCCTTCACTTTAGAAGAAAAGATGAAAGGTGGACAGATCCAGCTGGGGGATCAGTATTCTGCAAATCCTTGCTTTTTAAGTATTCAAGGATCATTGTTCCAGGCAATCATTTGAGGTGAACCCAGGAGTGCAGTGGATATAACGTGACTTCAAATGGACAGTGGTAGATTTCTGGGATTGGTTTTCCTATAAGGAAAATATTTATTAAAAAAAAAAAAGTCCAACAATTCAACAATTTCCTGCCAGCAAGAGATTGTCTATATTTTATTTCAATAGTGCAATTTGAGAAAGTTCTGGATATGAAAAATAGTTAGGGTCTACATATAATTTACAGGCCATAGGTTGCCCTTCCCTCTTTTATAGCATACATGTACAAGTGCTCAAGAATCAAGCTTCAGGCTTAGCTACAATATTTTAGGTTATTAAGGAAGTTTCAATACAAAATACAAAAAAATAGTAAAAAGATTTAGGAATTCTGTCAGTAGTTCCATTTTAATTCCAATTATTCATATATACTGCATAATTTTATAGTACCAAAAGGAGTGATGTTACAAGTAATTTTATGAAAAACTATAGATATAACATCCTGAATCTGTAATTCATATATGTATATAGTAATGCTTATGTTCACATAAATGAATACAAGAAACTGGCCAAATGATTATGTAGACACCATTTGAAAAAAAATCCTGGGATATTTCTCAGCAACTTTATTTAAATTTTATTTTGAAACACATGGCACTGAACGCAAGAACTGGTTCACAGAACTAGAGATGGGGAAGGGGACAAGCCATTGCCCCCAAACACCCCTCCACCCCACCCCTGATTTCTAAAGAACACCCATTTAAAATGATGTCATTTAAGCTGAGACAGCAATGGCGGATTGGAGAAAGAAAATGGACTGATACAGTTATGATTATAGGAGGAAAATCCAGGATTCTAACTAGACCAACACTCTCCATACTGAAGGCTGAATTTTACTGATATCCTTCCTTAGAGCAAACTTCAGAACAGCATTCATCCTAGAGCAAATCAAGCAGTCTTTCTGATTATTTGGTTCATATTATGGGGTCAAGTATATTTAATATGATTATTGAATATTCCCCACTCATAAACTTTTCAATTATAAATTAAAATTAAAGACTTTTAATTTGCTCTTTTTCATAACCCAAATATTAATAAAGCCCAAGAAATATATATCCCAGCATCAGTGCTAAAATATTATAAATAACAATATTTATTAAACATATTTATTAAATATATTTAATAATACTTATTATTTATTAAAATATTATTACTGTGAATTGAGGTGGAAGGAATAAAATGATAAATATAAATTCTTGCATGTAACAGAAGAAGCCAGTAACTTAGGGAAAACATTTCTGTTTTTTACAATATTTTGACTGTTTTTTTTTTCTTTCTGTAGCATATGAGCTACATTTCCATTTTCTTACTGTTCATTACTTGTCTCCTGTACTGAAAAAATATACTCAGAGAATGCTCACAGAAAGGATGTTAGCTACGTAGCTTCTAAAAATCCATTTGTATTTTTAGCTTTCTACCTTAGTGACATTCCAACAGTTGTGTGTGTGTGTGTGTGCATGTGTGCATATGTGCAAACATGCCATATGTTGTTTAGATCAACCAGCAACTTCCTGACTATACCCTGAGACTTGTTTTTTTTTTTTTTTTTTAATAGAAACACTTTAGATCTGCATTGTCAAGAAATGTCTGTAGCTGCCTACTGAAATGCACTGTTTGACCAATCTCAAGATAAAAAACATCATGGATTATTTCCCGTTGAGATTTAGCAAGTTATTGAGAGGAAGATTGCAGCCATTCTTAAAATTTATTACTGCAATTAATTCAATTCTGGGACCAAAACAGGTTTCAGATGACACGTTAAAATAAGGACAAAGAGAATGAGATCATAGAAAGAAAGAAAGAAAGAAAGAAAGAAAGAAAGAAAGAAAGAAAGAAAGAAAGAAAGAAAGAAAGAAAGAAAGAAAGAAAGAAAGAAAGAAAGAAAGAAAGAAAGAAAGGAAGGAAGGAGGGAGGGAGGGAGGGAGGGAGGGAGGGAGGGAGGGAGGGAAGCCAGCCAGCCAGCCAGCCAGCCAGCCAGCCTGCCTGCCTGCCTGCCTGCCTGCCTGCCTGCCTGCCTGCCTGCCTGCCTTTTAATAAAATTTGTTAGAAAAGATGTTACCAAACTCACAATTTCTTGCCGCCATAGCCTAATACGGCTCT
Source organism: Python bivittatus (assembly GCF_059951505.1). NCBI lineage: Eukaryota > Metazoa > Chordata > Lepidosauria > Squamata > Pythonidae > Python > Python bivittatus. The sequence continues at coordinate 18,448,334 of NW_028277035.1, forward strand.
CTTCCTATATTGAACCTATTACATGATTTCAATATCACTGACCATATTGACCCACTGGCTCGTTGCTCAATTTAGGTGTGAGAAGTATCCTTGTTAAAAGATCTCTTTCTGATTGGATCTTGTTTTCCAATAAGTGATCCATCATTGGAGGTTTTCAAACCAAGGTTGGATAGCCATTTCTCTGGGATGGTCTGAACTTTCCTGTCCTGGGCAGGAGATTGGACTCGAAGACCTCCAAGACCCTTTCCAGCCCTATGGCTCTATGATGCTATCAATATCTGAGCCAGTATTTTTCACTTAGTTCCCCAATGCTGGCTGGGGAATTCTAGAAGCTGAAGTCCACACATCTTAAAATGGCCAAGGTTGAAAAACGTTGATCTGAGCAGTTATTCACAGAGTGTGAGAGGATTCTATTTTTATTCTTCTGTTGTAGAAATTATAAAATGTTAACTCCAGGAGGTCATCCACAGATTTGGCCAATGAAGATTTGGAGGTCCAGAAAAGAAATCTCTATATATATGAGGGGAGGAGGGAGGGGGAAACCACAGTATTTTTAATCAGGGATTGTTTTGTTTTGTTTGCTTGTTTCAATACATTTTTAAGTTGATTGGTATTATTGTTACAGTTGTGTACTTCTCACGTTTTGTGACTATATTCATTTATGAATTAACATTCTTATCTGAAAAAAAAATTGCTTAACTTTAGATGGATAGGGTCCATAAACTCTAGTATATTTTAAAACTGTATTGAATAAGATAGTTCCATGCCAAGATAAAAGCTTAAAGACAAGTTCTATAATACAGTAACAGCTGTCACCACTACATCAGTAAGACATATATTCATCATGCAGCACCAGGCAGGTAAAATCAACTTTGTCTTTGACAGTGATGGAAGGTGAATGTGGAAAATGAGTCTTTCAGGTTGGTATATCTTTGGACATTATCTTACTTTTTTTTTTGTTTGTTTGTTTTTCAAATCCCCTGCTTCTGAAGATTGCATGAACTGATTCAATTGAAAGGTATATTAGAGGTTTTTGTGATTATTAGTTTGTATGAATGGAGGAAGGGAGCCAAAGAAAGGACAAATGAGAGGGACTCATGTCAAATGTGAAATAAGAACTACTTTTGCCCAAATTTTCATTAAAAAGAAAAAGTGTGCATGCATCAGAGTCAGCTTTGAATAGATGGATAGCTCACTTTATTTAGTACAAGGGAAGAAAACAAATTTAATAATTTATAATTATAATACCAAGTTCAGAGAACACTAAGGACTCCACAATTCAACCCTGAGCTACATATATTCTCTGGAATACATTTAATAAATACAGCTTAAGTCCTACATAGATATTTTGACTAGTATCAGTCAGTCCTTGATTCATTTTAATTTTCCCAAAGTTACCACTTTTTCTTTACAGTATTATGCTATGCAGATTATTTAAACAAATGCTGTATAGAAAAAAATTAGCCTGCATTTTCCCCTACACATTCCAATTCAGTGTGATGATTCTCATGAGGGAGGTGTGGTGTTCCTGCATTTTTTTAAAGTACAAGTTCTAAATGACAAAGGTGTAGGGCCCTCCCCAGTGACAGTCAGTAGCTTCAAGAAGGCAGTCCCTTTTTACATGCATATAGTATGTGTGACACCTACTGAAGAAGGCTGGAACTTTACCTGTTCACTCCCTCCACTTTCAAAGCAGTGACATCTTGATGCTCCTGCAATGTGTGTGTCAATGTCCTGACTTTCATTGTTCAGTGCCCTCTCTATAATAAAAACTATAATAGTCTGCAGCCTCCTTTACTTCCCATACTTCTGTGAAATCCCAGGAAAATGTAAGGGCATTTTTTTCACTGAAATTTTTCAGATAGGGAAGTGTGGGCAGCCAGAGAGGCTTCAGAGTGATGGAAAGTTGTACAGCAGAAAACAATAGAGATATAACACCTGCTACTCAAACAACAAAATAAACTCCAAATTTTTGGCACAACATAATTTATACAAAGGAGTTTTGTACAAATAACTTGAATGCGCCTTAGTATTTCAACTAAAGGCATATTTTGTGCTATGTAAATATTGTTGAAATTCTTTTATGTTTTTAAAAAGCATGCTTTTTAAAAAAAATGTAATAAATTATTCTGCCTAACAATGATTTAGTACTGAGATAAAGTTTTCAATAAATGACAGAATAAATAATACTATTTAACTAAAGTAAAATATGTTAAAATAAACTTTACTTGATGAACTAGACTAATATCAATTTACATTATTGATGAGTATTAAATATATGTTGTTTTCAGTGCTTTGCTTTTAGGGACTATATCAAGCTGAGAAACCTGAACTCTACCCATCAGCTGAAATCTATGCTCCCTAATTGTCATAGGAGTAGTGGCTCTTCCAGACCAGATTGGAGGGTTCAGGGCCAAAGACTAGCAGAGGTGGAAATATATTTTCAAACAGAAACCTACTATCATAATGTTGGATGGAACCTTATTCACTACCGGACTTGTATTTAAAATAAATTCTCCCTTTGCTTAATAATGTGTTAGGTAATTATTAATGACTCTAAAAACTTTATGAATTACTGGCTTTTACTTATGATAAAATCAACTGTTTTTAGTGTTGAGTATTCAGCATAAATCCCAAGGACCATATTTCTCAATAGTTCTTAATAGATTACTTGACTACATATTCCTAAGTATTGTTCATCACTTTTTGAAGTATTCTTGAAAATCTGCAGTATTTTCTCTGATACTTTAAAATCAAGAATGTTTCATCAAACCAAAAAAAATAAAACCCTCTCAACTTATTACGCCTGGACCAGAGCACCTAAAAATGACATAGTTTGAATCACTCATGGCTTTGATATCAGCTATTGCAGAGCTATATAAGGGTCCTTAGTGGTCTGATGGTAGCATCACTCAAAGGCATGACTTCATAACAAAAAAGAAAACATTATCATGTGAGTGAGTATAAGAAACTCTATTGTTTTACTTCAGTTAATTCAAGTATTGTACCTTCTGAGATTAATGATCATATTCTGCTTTGAACCATAGTTCTGTTCAGGCATCTGAGAGATAGGGATTGTTCAAAAGGGAAAAAGGAGGGGAGGGAAGAAACAAATATTTGTTGTTGGTCTTTTTCTGATCCCACCTTCTTTTCCTCCTCTTCCTCCTTTTTTATACTGCTTTTCTTTCCCAGTTCTACCATGCTTGGACATTTTTTGTTAATTTATAGAAGTATATTCGCTTTCTCCACATATAGAGAAACAAGCTACTATCTTATTTTTAGCTGACTCTTTTTTGGTTCCAGTGATAAACACTCAGCCATCAGAGGATGAATTAGATAAGCTAATGTGTAATTGTGGTTAGAGTGTTGGACAGGCTGTAGAGGGTCCTGGATTCAAGGCTTAATTTGGACCTGGAACCCAATGGTGACTGAAGCAGTCACTATCTCTTAGTCTAGCTTATCTCACAAGGTTGCAATCAATACAGGTAGTCCTTGGCTTATGACCATTTGTTCAGTGACTGTTCAAAGTTATGACAGCACAGAAAAAAGTAACTTACGACTAGTCCTCAAAGTTATGGCAGTTGCATCACCCCGCAGTCACATGATCAAAATTCAGGCTCTTGGTAGCCCACCCACAGTTATGACCACAGGGGCACTTCAACTCCCCCCATCCACCTATCTCTACCCCGTCTTGTCCTTTTTGTTGCCCTACACAGTGGCATTCCTTGGCACTGGTGACAGCACTGGGGCCTTCGGTAGTCTCAGCTGGCTGCCACCACCTCCAGGCCTCTACTTCAGTCCCATCACAACTGGCACCACTGGTGAGGAGTGCCACCTGAAGCCCTGCACCACAGCTAGCCACCACAGCACCACTCTGTACTCTGTAGGCCCTGCGCAAAGCCCTAGTCACCCCCCACCCACCCAGTACCCCATAGGCCCTTCCATGCTCGGCTGACCTTTACTATCTTCCTCCAGCTGCTGACACCTGGCCTGCCTTATGTGAGGCAGCTACTGGCTGTGCCAGGCCTTCTTCCTGAAGCTGCTGATGCTGTTCTTCAAATAGTGTGCCCCATTCTTGCAGTGCTTCAGAAAGCCTTTGGAAAGTTTATGTCTTCCAAAGCACTCCAAGAAAAGTGCTTCTGCCATTCTACAAATAGTGCACCCCATTCTCACAATGCTTTGGAAAGCCTTCAGAAAACTTCTGAGGTCTTTCAAAGCTGTAGAGTGCATGCCAAAAGCACCCTTGGAGAACCAGTCTGTGGGCTTCAGTGCATTGGAAGTTGCTGGCCTTTTGTGAAGCTTTGCAGGAGGAAGGCTGGGCCAAGAGTGAGCAAAGGGCCTGCAGGTAGGCTCTGCTGGCACTGGGCTCACCTCCACCCCTTGCTGATGCCTGCAGGTCAATTTTCCAGGAGTGCTCCCAACACATGCTGTCCCTCCACTTCCTCCATATCTGCTGCTACCCCAAACAGGGACTCCCACACAGCATCCACCTTTGCCCAGGGAGCCACCAGCAGCTCTCCTGCCTCACCCAGCCACAGAGAGCACCACACCTCTCTGTCCCATTGCCTCCCTTCAACAGATGAGCCTCCACTACCCTGCTGTGCTCACCACATGAATCCTAGGACTACACCCTTGCCCGGCACCTCCCAGGCCAGTAGCAGGAGAAAGAAGAGGCAAAGATCAGCTGTGGGCAGCAGGAGGCAAAAGGGGTAGGTGGCAAAGTGCAGGGCAGCCAAAAGGGCAGAGATGGGGGGAGATAGGTGGGTTGGAGGAGAGAGGTAAGTTGGGGGAGTTGAAGAGAAGGTGAGTGCAACAGGGCAGGAGAAGCATGAGGCCCTTGCCTAACAACCACACTGTCCTAGCCTAACGACTGCAACTAGAATCACTGGAACTGCTGTCGCTAAGCAGCACAGTCATATGATGTTTTGCCCAATGACTGTATCACTTAGCAATGGAAATTCTGGTCCCAACTGTGGTTATAAGTTGAGGAGTACCTGTACAAAAGGAGAGGTGATGCCCTAGTATGCTGTTTTGGTCTCCTTAGAGGACAAGTGGGATGTACATGTATCAAACAATTTAGTAACCTTAAAAAAAAAAAAAAAATCCAGCTCAGCCATGGGTGTAGTTTACAGCAGGGCTATTATCTAGGTGGCTGTGATTTTTTTTTTTTTTCCTTCTGTTCTGCCTGGGCTTTTTTTTTTTTTTTTTTAGGGATGTCACATTGCATGTTGATGCTGAGCCTGCATGCTTATTTATTTATTTACTAAATTTAGAGGCCACCCATCTCATCTTGATGACTCTGAGTGGCTCACAATTAAAACCAAATAAAAAACAACAAAACCAACTAGAGTAAAGAATAGCAGCCAGGAAGACTGACAACCATTCAAACAAGCCATGGCATGGGCTCACCTATACTATCAGGGCTCCAGGCTTGATGGCAAAGCCAAGTTTTAGTGTCTTGCAAAAGGCCAGCAGGGTTGGGGCAAGTCTAATTTCTGGGGGTTGATGTTGCTCCAGAAAACCCACTTTGTGGGCCTCTTCTGCTGCTTGCCAAAAGAATGCCTCATGATAGGAGGCCAGTATGCTGTGATTTAGAAGAATTGTCTTTTTATTAGGAGGCAAAAACACTTTCAGTCTCCTTATACTCAAGTGTGAAATGGAGGGAGGGAATAGGCAATTTAACTGGTCTTCTGTGCTTGGGAGTGAAGAGAAGAGAGAGAATGGGAGTGAATGGATTTTATTTAATGAGGCATGTGTCTGCCTGATGGAAGTATTATGATTTCACTGCAAATGAGGGAAGGGGGAAAAAGAAAAGTTGGAACTGATTGTTGCCTTAGATAGCATCCCTGTTTATTAGTTTTGAGTGTTACATCCTTTGCAAGACTTGGCTTCTCTAAAATGATTTAGCAGAAGAGCTGGAAATATTTTTTTCTTTCCAAATTGCTCTGTTTATTCATTTATTCATGATTTATTTACTGCCCCAGTATTCTTTTGCCTTCCTATTCCTTCATTTTTCAATGAGTTTTGTCATGATTCCCCCCGCCCCCCAAGATCTGCGTCTATGAACCCTCCCAGTCCTAGGGAACACCGCATAAATGGGTATGATGAGATTACATAAGAATATCCATCTAAAAAGACCCAAATAGGACAGCCCATGACTAAAAGTCTAATATCCTCTAATGTCCTCCTTGTGAGTAACAACACTACAAGGACTTCTTTAATGGCCAGCAGCTAAACTTGAATGAAAGTTCAGGGTTAAAAGTCTTCAATTTTAATGTTTAGATCTGTTATCTAGCTGGTAGATTGGAATTTTGAAACAATATGCATAGCATGGTACCCTTGAATATTTCTTTTGGATTATTGTTCCCAATAATCTGCAAACAATAGATTAAAAATAATGCAGATTTTTTTAAAAAAGAAGATTAATAAAGAATTAAAGTAAAACATAGACATGAAAACAAATATTTAAAAAATGGGACCAAGCAGAAAAAATTGGCAATCTTAAGAAGAGGTACTATGGTTAACCATCCATAGTTAGTTCCACCCCCCACCCCCCCGAAAGGTATTTATAATCTATTAATAACTATGTTGTTATTATAACTATAAATTGAGGCCAAATTTTGAAAAAAATGCTCCTTAATGGGTGGATTCTTCCAGACTCCTTGCTGTTTTGGATTTGGATGTTGTGCATGAACAAAAGGATAGAAAACAATAGCAAAATGTATTCAACTTTAGCAGCCTTTTTAGTTCAGAAATTAGTAATAGACAGAGACAGGCAATCTTTCCTCATGGTGGTTTGAATTTATTTGCTTCCATACTGTACAGAAAAACAAGGAACTATTTATATATATACCTTTAGGTATCTGGGTTTGTGTCAGAATGCTGCATAGATCTCCTAGCTGGTGTGATGTGGAAAACAGTATGCTTGCAAGGTAGAATGTAGATTAGAATCCTGACTTTCACAGAATAGCATAGCGATGGTTAGGAAAACACTGAGTTTTGGTTGCACTTGTGGCATAGGGACAACAATGTGCCAGAACTGACCAACACACCCTTTAATGTTATCAGGGAATCCTGCATGTGGTACAGACATGACTAATGTTGGTAACCTAGTCTATGCTTTTTTATCTTCCTCAAAAAAGTTATGTGAAATCCTTGATTGATAAAAGCCATGATGGGCAGTAGAAAGCAAACTCTATGGGTTCATCTGGTGATGACCTCAATTGTGGTACACTCGGTATATATAGAGCTATTATAATATAAACTATATGCTTAACAAGGAAAAAAAATGAAATTAACTAAAAAAAAAACCTACAAGAAAAAATTACAAGGAAATAAAAGAAAAGGAGAAAGAACAGAAAAAGGGGGGGGGGAGATAAAAAATATAGTCAAAGAGAACAAATAACAATTAAGATTAAAACAGATAGAAAATGCAGAGTGATTTTGATGTAAATTAGAAATAAAAAAAAAAAACTTTTTTAGAAGTGGATGAAAAGGATTAAACAAGCCTCCAGTAGAGTGAATGACATGTTAAAACGTGATGAGATGGCTTGGGATGAAACTGAAAGTGGTGAAATTTTGAAAAATAGTATTGTAGAAATTTGGTTGGGAATTACAGTGATAATTCCCAACCAAAGAGTGGAAGTGAAGTAAATACTATAAATGCTAGCATCCAAGGGAAAAAAAAATGATGAAAAGAAAATAATAAAGACTGTAATGAAATAGATCATGTAACTGGATAAAAATTTTAAAAAACTGATTTGGTTTGGTTAAGGATGGTTATGTGACTTATTTAAAGTGTGTATGAACAGTGCATCAATTGGACAATTGGATGAATTAATTATCATTCCCCCATAGAAAGGAAAAGGTAGCAAAAGCGAATCCAAAAACTACATGGGTTAGCTTGTTAAGCATCCCTGGAAATGAGTTTGGCAGAACTCTTACTGAAAGATATGATATATAACAAAGAACCAAATTTGGAAAGTGCAGTTAAGTTATCTGATGTGCAGATCAGATGCGCAAGCTAGATTTTTACCTGCCAGAAAGTCACTGAAAAAATATATGCATGTGGGAAAGAAAGTTGATTGTACATTTATTGATGTAGTGAAAATGTATAACAAAATGAATAAACTTGAATGTTTTGTGAAATACGAAATTGAGGTTTGATTGCTGAATGCAATAAGAGCAGTATATGATGGAAATATAGCATGCACAAAAGCATAGCAAATAGTTAAAGACAAGTGAGACAAGTGGCATAAAATCTCTTTGGCTGTTTAATGTGTTTCTTGATAAAAATGTGAGGAATCCTTGTGGTGAGTTTAGAAATGTGTTGATTGGGAATTTTTTACGTAGAGAATGCTGTGTCCCTTAATTCCAAACTTCTAGATGGGACCTAATTGTCTTCGCCTGCCTTAGAGATAGGCATTGCTAGCTTGATCCATCATCTGTGGAAATCTATCCAACAAGCAGTTCCATCGAAGGCAAGAACACAAAGAGAGGCAAACAGTTGTGGTCTATCCATGCCATAAATCTTCTCTCTCGGAAGAATAGTTTGAAGACAAACCATTAATATTTCTTTTTTTTTTTTTTAATTTTAGCATGCTGTCATAGCATGCCTTTGAACTGTGGTGCTGGAGAAGACTCTTAAGAGTCCCCTGGACTGCTAGGAGGTCAAACCAGTCAATCTTAAAGGAAATCAACCCTGACTCCTCATTGGAAGGATTGATAATGAAGCTGAAGCTCAGATAATTTGGTCACCTAATGCGAAGAGAGGACTCCTTGGAAAAGACCCTGATGCTGGGAAAGACTGAAGGCAAAAGGAGAAGGGGATGGCAGAGGATGAGATGGTTAGATAGCATCACTGAAGCAATGAGCATGAAACTGAGCAAACTCAGGGGGGCAGTGAAGGACAGGAAGGCCTGGCGCGATATGGTTCATGGGATCACGAAGAGTCGGACACGACTTAACAACTGAACAACAACATAGCTTAAATTGTTTAAACTTTTTGTCCATCTTTAAGAACATTGGGACCAATTCCTCAGTGTACCTTGTTAATTTGTTATAGTATTTATTATAGTTACATATTTTGACAATAATTTTATTTGCAGGAAACTGTAATTTTTACCTGAGGGAAAGGTTTGGCATGGCTAATAATTAGCTTCTCTCCTCCATTCTAGCTGCTCATTTTCTCATTTTATTAACAACTGTAACAATTCTGAATTTACCATTTCCACTTCTTTCCTACAATTTTTATTAGATTGTAACTAACAAGCAGGAATTTGTTTTTAAAATCTTGTTCAGTGCATGGAAAAACGTAAGGTCTATCTAAATTATGATTTTATATATATATATATATATATATATATATATATATATATATATATATAATTTGTTTAGAATATATCTGATATTTATACAATGAAGGAAAAAAGAATCTTAAAGGAAGAAACTTTTTTTTTTCCCTCATACTTTTCCCTTCAAAATGGTTCATATGCTATACATGGCCCCACTAATATTTGATGACATTCTTTGGGGAAAAAATGTGATGTTGGGTTTATTCTTATTTCTAGGTTCTAATTTGAAGTCCATTCATATTCAGCAGAAATTATCTTGATTGTTAGTTAAGGTTGCAATAGAAGAGAATATGTTAGTTAAGACTGGTTTAAATATGTGGGCAATGGAAATCAGTATGCACACATCCCCTGATGATTAACTTTTCTCTTGGGAAGAAAAATACATATTGGCACATTTTGGTAATTCTGCCAGTGTAGTTTTGGGGCAGAACTTAATTGTAATCATACTAAATGTTTGGCTAGTGGGGTGCTTGGAGAGAAATACTGCTGAATATGTTAATAAAAAATATGTTCTTGACAATGAAGTCTAATGAAGAGATGGCTCTAAAATATGTTTATTTTATTTCATTTAGATTTTCATACTCAACTTTCTGAGACATTGAAAGACAGACAGACTGGCTGGCAGCAGCTGGCTGAAACAAAGAACTCTCTAATACGTAAGGTTTTTATCTTGCTTCACCCTGTATTTCCTATAAGTACATTCACAGCTTTGCTAGTTGCGCTTCTCCAGTTGTGATTAGACTAGCCGGATTTATATAATGTTTATCCTTTGTGTTTATATATGTTTATGCATATATTTCTTGTTTTTAGTCAGTGTTTGCTCTTAAAAGCATTGGTTTATACACTGGGAAGTTCATCTTCAAGGTCTAAAATTAAAATTTAACAGGAAATAATACTTGAAACTTATAGATGTTTTCCACCATTTCAAATGAAAGTATGGAAGAGGATTGGTTTTGTTTTATCAGCTAATGTCACCTTCCATTTGAGTATCAAGGGACAAAATATAATAATTCCACGGGCTCCAACACCCACACTTAAAAATCCTATGACCTCTTCCAATATAGCATTTTCTTCCCTGAATATCTGAGTAGGTTTAATAAACTCAGATCCATGTAGCTTTAGACAAAAGTGCAATAATTGTACCATACAACTTGCTTCTTCCACCTATGTATTACAGGCTTTTAGAAATGAGTGCAGTAGATATGTTACCACATTTAATAAGTGACAATATAAACGTATATAGCTTTAGGCTTATACCCTTTACTGCATTTGCTCCATAAATACTAAGAATAATTTCCTCTTTAAACTATTGCTTCCATTTTGAGTCACTGTTTGCTTTGATCTATTTTATTACTTGCCTTGGACTCTGCCTTGTCCATTTGTTCTTGTTACAAAGAACTTTAACAACAGCTATTACTGGTCTAGTTCACATATTATTCCAGTCTTAATAGAAAATTTGCAATGAAAAAAATGAAACAAAGCAAAACAAAACTAAGCTTTCCTATTCTTTGGAAAACACAAATATAAGCAAACCCTGACCATTCTTTTGTGGGTTTTCATATTTCATAAGATTATTTTCCACAGCTGAAATGCAGGTATATAAAATACATTTGAATCTATGTTCAAAGATAAATCCTGAGCATAGTCTGCTTTAATGATTGATGGGCACTATTTCTTCATATATAAATTCAGTGCAGTAATGAAAAAGCTGAATATTGTTCATAATACTATTCATAAAATGATGCAGATGTAGGAATTGGCAATTATATCAGCTTTCCAGTACTAGTAATTCAGTAAAAGAATTATGACCAAATTATGCATTTTGGGCTGCCAGTAGACAGATGGCAGTTGTTTTTGTAATCTGTCTGAGGACATAGCCCTGTAATTGGTGAAGCATTCTTCAAAAAAACATAAGGCACTGTTAAACACACAACAACACACACACAACAACAACTTTTGTTTTGCTATAGCTACAGGCTTCAGATTTAATTGTATTTTTCAATAAAGGAAAGACTTTGTTCATGGAAGGCATTTGATACAGTGGAAGATTGTGTAGCTGGGAGGTTAGTGCACTATTCCCCAAGAACCCTTCAATCTTCTAGCACAGTTTTTCAGGAGAAGGGGGAAACTGACTTTTCCCTCCTATCGATAGCAGAAGAACTATAGTCTGCTGTTGGTCCTGATAATGGAGGAAACTCAGAAGGAACATCGGTGGGAACAGGTCCAAAAGTCAAGATGGTGTCTGTGATGATGTGATCTAAGCTCTTCCCCCCTTTTTACCTGCTTCTGTGTGCAATGCATGTACAAAAGAGGCATGACTTCAGTCACATGGTCACAACTACCATCTTCACTTTTAAACCCCATCCCCTATCCCCCCAGGGATGACCCTGAACCTTAGGATCCCATTAAAATTGCCATTTTTTACTCCATTACATTATTAGTATGCCAAACAGTGTGGAAGATTTTAACTCTGCTTCACCTGAAAAAAAAAAAATGCTGAATCTGGGGTGGGTGAGGCTCAACAGTCCATGTTATTGCTGATTTTTGGTTCCTACATGTTGCAGTTCCCTGAAGGAATAATCATTTATAGAATATTCCACACTATTTTGAAATACAGCGCTGCTTGTCTGCTGTTCAGCACAACTAATTAAAAGGAGGTCAGCATCAACTTTTTGCACACAACAAAGGCTGTGGTGAAAAAGGAGGACTTCAAGATGTTTTACTACCCCAATATCTTCTTTGCTTACATTTCACAGCAGCTAAAGCCATAAGAGAACTACTGGGTTTTTTAAGGGCTTCTTACTGAGGTGATCCTAGACAAACTGCAGGCTACTTGGTAGCTGAATCATGTCATCAGATTTGGCTGTTCTTTTGATGTCATCATTAGAATAAGGGCATTGCACACTTTCCTCTTCCTGTCTAGGCACATGCTTTAGCCACCTTTTAAAGCAACAGTTCATGGAGAATCAAGTTTTTACCAGAATACATTTGGTTCAATTTTAGTTCTTTGTATCTGAAATTAATCAGTTGTGTGTTTTGTTGGGATTATAATAAATGTTCAATCTAAATTTTATGTATAAATGTAGCATAGTGTACAGATTGATTTTTTTAGCTCTGTACTTGTTTTCAATGGTATGAAACTTACCTGTTAAGATAACTATACTCAGTGAAGAGCTTGCCTGCCTGCCTGCCTGCCTGCCTGCCTGCCTGCCTGCCTGCCTGCCTTCCTCCCTCCCTCCCTCCCTTCCTTCCTTCCTTCCTTCCTTCCTTCCTTCCTTCCTTCCTTCCTTCCTTCCTTCCTTCCTTCCTTCCTTCCTTCCTTCCTTCCTTCCTTCCTTCCTTCCTTGGTGACAGAGAGTAAAGCTTTTCTGTTGGCTGCTATTTGCACTAATTAATTTTACTTTTTTGAAATATCAGTTAAAGTAGCACTGAATGGTTTAAGAGTAATCCTTTAATTGGTTTTTAACAACATCTGAATTTCTGAAGATACTGTGATAGTAGTTAAAATGTTACAGCAGGACACTATTAAACCCAATTAAAAAGTTAATACTAATTGAACAAAGCTTTCAATTAATGGGGGTAATATGTTGTCAGAACTAGTAGCACTAATATAGTGAACAAAAAGTCCATTATTCATATCCTTTTCAGCTATAGCATCACTGGAGGGACAGGAAGGCCTGGTGCAATATGGTTCATGGGGTCACGAAGAGTCGGACACGACTTAACGACTAAACAACAACAATATATGTAGAATGGACACATTTTTCACAGATGTGAAAATGTATCACAACCAGATGAAATAAGAGCACAAAACAACAATACTGGGAACCCCCCCCCCCCCATATTTCTTGTTCCAGAAGTATAATATAATTTCTTTTTGTCTATTGTTCCTTGTATTAAGAACTTATCAAGCTCATCTTTCTTTTCGTGGGATACAAAAATGCCTAACATAAGGGGAAAGATGCTTCTGCTTATGTGAAGTGAAAGTTCTTACTTTCATTCTTCCTATGACTTTCTCAGTGGCTTAATGATTATAATGCTTGTTTGATATGCAAAATGTCCCAGTTCCAAACCAGCAGAAAGGCTTTTACCCACCAGAGTCACATGGCAAGTGGGTAGCCATTTAAATTGGATGGATGGATGGATGGATGGATGGATGGATGGATGGATAGTTTAGATAGATAGATAAGTTCCATGCATTCTGTTGAATCTTCTTGTCATCTGACCCTCAGATACAACAGTGAGTTTGTGTCACATTTATGGATGCAGCCAAAAGGAGAGATTAAAATGTTTCTTATCCATGAGTGTGAGACTATTCATTAATCCAAGCCTTTGACTTTGTTTCATCTTATATTTTCAATAGAACTGAATATTTCATGGTTTATTTATTTATTTTTCAAGTGAAGAAACAGAGACTCTTGGCCATGAGTTGAGTATGTTGTATTATTACTGGTAATTTTCTACTGAAAATAATCTGCTCCTGTAATCTTGCCACACACAACTGTTTTCCCTTATCTTCATAGAAAATTCTACTTAAGTCAGACTCCCAGTGGGATTCCACTGAAGTTGCCCCAATGATAAAATTAGTAAATCTGACTCTTTTCTTGTAGATTTTCACTATTGACTTCATACAAGTTTTATATTTGAAAAGTTAGACACAACTGTTTGAAATAGGTAAGCAAAGCTGCATTTATGCCCTGTGGGTCTTTGCATTGATTTCTACAATACTAGTTTCAGATTGAACAATTACTTTCCTTAAAACATGCTGTTTTGTTCATGAATCATTTGCTATAGCAAGTAAACTATGTTATGAAACATGTGGAAGGAAATAAAAACATTTGTAAGAAAGAAATATATTTTTGAAGAAAATAATTAATTGGAGATTGTGTACTAAGTTAAAGAAAATAGAAACTTCTGATTATAGAAACCTACTGGGCAGATTTAATCTTTTGTATGGAATTTGTGTCTTCAGCATACTGTTATTCAAAGTAACTAATTTGCAAAGCTTAAGAAAAAAAAAAGATCACTTTCGATTTTGGAAGATACAGCTTCTAGCATAATATTCCACTGGGTCAAATTTATAGAAATCTAAGTTGGGTGTATTGTATTATGTATTTAAAAAATTGAAACCATGAAAATAAATGTTCACATTACAGAGAACTTGATGATAGCACTTTGTATAGCATTTTTCACATATAGCATCCAGCCTATAGAAATCCAATTTGATAGGTGGGAACTTTTTAACACAAGCTTTGACAAGATAAACACCATCTGTTACCATTGGTTTATTTTATGGCACTCTTATACTGAGTGATTTTACTCTATTTTTAAAACTTTTTTTTTTTAAATCAGAAATAGTTAATGACACATCTGGTATACCGTAAAAGTGCATTTGGGGTGACTTTTATGTAGTCACACATTTCAAGAAAATCCTGGCTGTGAAATATTTTGCTTCTGAAATACTAAGGTACAGTTCTAATATTCATGCTATATGCTGTAGTAATAATGCTGGGGATGTTACAGCTATACTTAAAGATCTGAAGGCAAAGTATGAAAGTTCATGTTATAACAACTTTGCAACAGTTCAGTATAATCAGTACTTGAAAAGGAGTATATAAAGTACTCTGAAAACTTTATGCAGATCATCTTGGCTTCCATAATGAATAAATTAAGTATATAACTGTAATTAATAAATGCATTAATTTATTTCCATGGTAAGGTTAACTACAAATATAACTCTGGCAATTAAAATAGACAACATTTAGGGATGTGTGTGTTTTGCTGGATAATATCACTAGTGTCTTAAGAAGATATAAATACCTTTAAGTTCTTACAGGATCACAGATAAGCCTCATTATTTTATGTATTACCTTGCAGTAATCCCATTAATTTCAATGAAAACTATTTGCAAGGAAATTGAAGGCTGATATGCAGCATTAATATCTGGCTGTCAGACCAGAAGTAAATCCTAATCAATTCCATGGGACTTACTTCTAAATAAGTATGTATTGGATTGCAGCTTGAGCCAAGTCCCTCTGAATTCTCTTTGACCTACTGCATACTTTAAGCTTATATAGAAGTAGGTGCCATGAATATGGAAAAGCCCTTCTGCTTGTGCAAATCTTAGTTTGGCTTTCTTTCAATTTAAAAAGGGGTGGGAATTCAGCTCAAGGCCATGCACTCTTGATGCACATTGGGATTTCTTGGAAAGGAAGCCCCATTCTGCCTGCTTAGTCCTACCTGATGAGCTAATCTTTCTCTGTCCATTATACCAGAAAGGGGACAAGAGTCCAAAATTCTTTTTGCAAATACAGGTGTAAAATGAGTCATCTTCCTTTTCCCTGATTTGAAAGAAGAATAACTCAAGTGTTGATGAGTAACATATAATCAGCAATCCACATAATTCATTTTCCCAATGTTGTATAATAATTCTTCAGTATCTCTCATGCATGAACGATCCATAATTCTTGATACATTGATATATTCCAAATATTAAGGACATAATCAAGGAAAACATATTTGTCCTTGAGAAGCAGAGATTGCACCAAAATATTACTGACAATCCTATGAATTTCTGACCAAATCTGCATGGTTCAGAACATGTCTAAACTATGTGAGTTAAGTTCCAGCTCCACAGCAGTCATAATCAACCTTTACTAAACATTCTCTGAGATTCATAAAACAAGAGTTAATTTGTATTTTAAGATCAAAAGAGATTAGCTTCATGCATTTTAAAACTTTGTGCAACTGGTTGACAAAACAATACATCCAAGTGTATTATTCCAAATGTCACATAAATAATATCAATGTCATCTACTTGCTTCAAGTTTTTATACAGATGAATTTCTGGCTTAGGGGCCCCAATTAATTATTGCAAGACCCTTAACAAGTGTGGAATTTGAGAATGGGTCAATGGAATGGCATCAGGGTCATTTAATTTAATAAACTGCCAAGTAGCATTGTGAAATAACTCAGACTGAGTTTTATGTTCTCTACAGATCATCCAAGAAAGCTCTGTATGATCACACAGTCTATGCTTTTATGAGTAACAGGTCTTTTCCATCTTTATTTTGCAGCATTCTCTGCAGGTTTTGAAAGAGATCCACAAACTCACTCAATTTCTGCCAATATTTCACTGGGGTCAGGTGAAAACACTGAAGCTGAACCCAAAGGGGTGTTGAATTACAAAATTCCTTTTCTCAACATTTAATCAAAGTGAAAATAAATGTCAAGTGATAGACCTGCAAAAATGAAGGATTCAGTTCATAGTGGTAATCAATGTGGTGAAAATGTGTAAGGATGCCCAACCAAACAAATGGTTTAAGAGGGCTGTGCAGCACTTTAGAATTGTAGAGAAAAAGGTGCTTTGAATCATATTTGTCTCTACAGCTTCTTAAAAGAGCTGAGCCTTTCCCTGGAAAAGATACGTTAAATAAAGAGTTGCTGACAGGTGGTACATTACACACCCAATATGTTCCAAAACATCTTTTCTCCTTCAGATTTGAAAGGCATCATGGCCATAGTAGTGTAAAGCAATAAAAAGAATACAACCTTTTAAAAGTATAAATCAACCTTAATTACTTTAAATGTTTGTCATTCCATTCTCACTGGCATGGAGAATTTGACTTAAATATTTCAAGCTATGTTTGTAGACCCCTTTTCAGCACTGGAAAGTTTTTCTGTCCAAATAAACTCAAGCATCCATATGTGTTTATGACATGGTTTGGGACAAAGCCTAAGATCTTCAACATTGGTTAACCATGTTTGTAAAACCAAATTGAATAGGCTTATAGTTCACACGTGAACACTGCCTGCATAGCTCAAACATTTCTAATATCCCATATATTAAAACAGCAAAAAACTAATAGAATCAGAATCACAAATAATACTGCTCTACATTCTTCTGCCCCTGCAACCATCCATTTTTATCCTACTTTTGTTTTTAAAAAGGCAAAACTATTGAATGCAAAATACAAGAAATTATAATACATACAAATCTAGCTGAATTAGAGAAGGTGGCTAATCAAATAGAGATTATAAGAATGACAGCAATAGCTGACAGGGTTTCACTGATTTTCCATTTTAGAATTCAAGGTGAACAAGATGTTCACTTTACTTGAATATTTACTTTATTATAATTCACTGGATAGCTTGAGGACTGGGCTGTGATCAAATGTAGTATACAGAATATTATTTGAAGGTCAGATTATGAAGCATTTTGTGAAATTAGGAAAATATCATCTGCATATAAAAGGATGAAAACTTGGTTGGCATTTAATTTAGGAAGGTGAAAATTTATTTAATGCAACTGCAATGATAAAGTATAAACTAAAATATGATGTGGAATATGGGTTTGTCTTTAGTATTCTTCAAAAATATTATTATTACAATTGAAATATATATATATAGTTTAAAATTTAAAATGTATTATATATATATAAAGTTTAAAATTTATTATATACATAAACAGTTGTTGTTGTTCAGTCATTAAGTCGTGTCTGACTCTTCGTGACCCCATGAACGACATCACGCCAGGCCTTCCTGTCCTTCACTGCCTCCCTGAGTTTGCTCAGTTTCATGCTCATTGTTTCAGTGACACTATCTAACCATCTCATCCTCTGCCATCCTCTTCTCCTTTTGCCTTCAATCTTTCCCAGCATCAGGGTCTTTTCCAAAGAATCCTCTCTTTGCATTAGGTGACCAAAGTATCTGAGCTTGAGCTTAATTATCAATCCTTCCAATGAGCAATCAGGGTTGATTTCCTTTAAGATTGACTGGTTTGACCTCCTAGCAGTCCAGGGGACTCTTAAGAGTCTTCTCCAGCACCACAGTTCAAAGGCATCAATTCTTCGGCGCTCAGCCTTCTTTATGGTCCAGCTCTCACAGCCATACATTACTACTAGAAAAACCATAGCTTTGACTATGTGGATCTTTGTCGGCAAGGTGACGTCTCTGCTTTTTAATATGCTATCTAGGTTTGCCATAGCTTTCCTCCCAAGGAGCAAGTGTCTTTCAATTTCATGGCTGCAGTCTCCGTCTGCGGTGATCTTGGAGCCCAAATAAATGAAGCCTGTTACTGCTTCCATTTCTACCCCTTCTATTTGCCAGGAACTGATGGGTCCAGATGCCATGATCTTAGTTTTTTTAATGTTGAGTTTCAAGCCAGGTTTCGCACTCTCCTCTTTCACCCTCATCAAGAGGATCTTTAGTTCTTCTTCACTTTCTGCCATTAGGGTGGTATCATCTGCATATCTGAGGTTATTAATGATTCTCCCTCCAATCTTAATTCCGGCTTGTGATTCTTCCAACCTGGCATTTCTCATGATGTACTCTGCATATAGGTTAAATAAGCAGGGTGACAGTATACAGCCTTGTCGTATTCCTTTCCCTATTTTGAACCAATCGGTTGTTCTATGACCGGTTCTAACTGTTGCTTCTTGGCCCGCATACAGATTTCTCAGGAGACAGGTAAGATGGTCTGGTACCCCCATCTCTTTAAGAATTTGCCACAGTTTGTTGTGATCCACACAATCAAAGTCTTTTGCATAGTCAATGAAGCAGAAGTAGATTTTTTCTGGAACTCTCGTGCTTTCTCTATGATCCAGCAAATGTTGGCAATTTGATCTCTAGTTCCTCTGCCTCTTCGAAACCCAGCTTGTACATCCGGTAGTTCTCGGTTCACATACTGCTGAAGCCTAGCTTGTATGATTTTGAGCATAACCTTGCTAGCATGTGAAATGAGTGCAATTGTGCGATAGTTTGAGCATTCTTTGGCATTGCCCTTCTTTGGAATTGGAACGTAAACTGACCTTTTCCAATCCCGTGGCCACTGTTGCGTTTTCCAAACTTGCTGACATATTAAGTGCAGCACTTTAACAGCATCATCTTTTAGTATTTTAAATAACTCAGCTGGAATACTGTCATCTCCACTAGCTTTGTTGTTAGTAATGCTTCCTAAGGCCCACTTGACTTCACTCTCTAGGCTCAAGGTCAGTGACCACACCAGCATGGACATCAGGGACATTAAGATCTTTCTTGTATAGTTCTTCTGTGTATTCTTGCCACCTCTTCTTAATCTCTTCTGCTTCTGTTAGGTCCCTGCCTTTTTTGTCCTTTATCATGCCCATCTTTGCACTAAACGTTCCTTTGATATCTCCAATTTTCTTGAAGAATCTCTAGTCTTCCCCATTCTATTGTTTTCCTCAATTTCTTTGCATTGTTCATTTAAGAAGGCCTTCTTATCTCTCCTTGCTATTCTCTGGAAATCTGCATTCAGTTGCTTATATCTTTCCCTTTCACCCTTGCTTTTCGCATTCCTTCTTTCCACAGCTATTTGTAAAGCCTCATCAGACAGCCATTTTGCTTTCTTGCATTTCTTTTTCTTTGGGACGGTTTTAGTTGCTGCCTCCTGTACAATGTTATGGACCTCCGTCCATAGTTCTTCAGGGACTCTGTCTACCAAATCTAATCCTCTAAATCTATTCATCACCTTCACTGTGTACTCACAAGGAATATGATCTAAGTCATACCTGAGTGGTCTAGTGGTTTTCCCTACATTCTTCAATTTAAGCCTAAATTTTGCAGTAAGAAGCTCATGATCTGAGCCACAGTCAGCTCCTGGTCTTGTTTTTGCTGTCTGTATAGAGCTTCTCCATCTTTGGCTGCAAAGTATGTAATCAATCTGGTTTCGGGATTGACCATCTGGTGATGTCCATGTGTAGAGTCGTCTCTTGTGTTGTTGGAAAAGAGTGTTTGCTATGACTAGCTTGTTCTCTTGACAGAACTCTATTAGCCTTTGCCCTGTTTCATTTTGTACTCCAAGGCCAAACTTGCCTGTTATTCCAATTACTCCTTGACTTCCTACTTTAGCATTCCAATCCCCTATGATGAAAAGGACATCTTTTTTTGGTGCTAGTTCTAGAAGGTGTTGTAGGTCTTCATAGAACCGGTCAACTTCAGCTTCTTCGGCATCAGTGGTTGGGGCACAGACTTGGATTACTGTTATGTTGAATGGTTTGCCTTGGATACGCACTGAGATCATTCTGTCATTTTTGAGGTTGTACCCCATTACTGCCTTTCCCACTCTCTTATTGACTATGAGTGCAACTCCATTTCTTCTAAGGGTTTCTTGGCCACAATAGTAGATATACAGTAATGGTCACCTGAATTAAATTCACCCATTCCCGTCCATTTCAATTCGCTGATTCCCAAAATGTCGACGTTCAATCTTGTCATCTCCTGTTTGACCACATCCAGCTTGCCTTGGTTCATAGATCTTACATTCCAGGTACCTATACAATATTGTTCTTTACAGCATTGGACCTTCTTTTTGCTTCCAGATACATCCACAGCTGAATGTCCTTTCAGCTTTGGCCCAGCCGCTTCACTCTTTCTGGAGCTACTTGGAATTGCCCTCCGCTCTTCCCCAGTACCATATTGGACACCTTCCGACCTGCGGGGCTCATCTTCCAGCTTCATATCTTTTAGCCTTTTAACATTGTCCATGGGGTTTTCTTGGGAAGGATACTGGAGTGGGTTGCCATTTCCTTCTCCAGTGGACCACATTTTGTCAGAGCTCTCTGTCATGACCTGTCCGTCTTGGGTGGCCCTGCACGGTATAGCTCATGGCTTCACTGAGTTATGCAAGCCACTTCACCACGACAAGGCAGTGATCCATGAAGGGGTCATAAACAGTAGCTTACTTTAATTTATTACTACTAATGGGGAAATAAGATCAAAGATTAGTTTTAAATCAATGAGTACTGCAAGTGGTTTGTCTTTGATTTTTTTATATTTTTTCTTTTAAATACCAATTTATATCATATCTGCTATAGCTAATTCTTAATTTGTCACTATATTTGTTTTTATAGCTATAATCCTTCTTTATATCTTGTGTTACTGTCAGTTGACCATAATAAATACACTTGTACTACTACTGATACACTAGACAAAGCTTCTTTGCTACTCCTATCCTTTGGCAATGGTGATGGGAATATATATTTACATTTTTTTCAGTAGGAAGTTTTTCAAGACTGGGTAGGTTATTTTCTTTTCTTAATTGAAAAGAGAAATATTTCATGATCTCTAAAGTTGCTTAGTCTAAGTGATGGACTGTCAGAGATTTGAGGCCCAAATTTTAAAAGCAGAGTTAAGCAGAAATGGATTATGGAATTGCATAACATTATTCCTCATGATGATTAAGGTTCTTCTGTAGACATGCCCTTTAGAAAAAGATGGTTATTGGAAAGATGATCTTTTGGGTACAGTTCCTATTCTAGACTTCTCTCTGCTTAAAATGCTCCCTTCCCCCCACCCCCTTTTGTTCAGTAACATGTGCTGTCCCTTGTTTACTGGGACAGCAAACAGTAGGTGAAGACAGTGGAGTTAGGTAGAGCAAATGTTAATAAGGAGAAGGGAGTAGACAGACATAACCTCTTCTGCTCACATAAACAAGTATTCTTTCTTTGCTCTACTTAATGCAGAAACCCCTGTCTCCCATAGACTGCCTATCCCTGCCATAGGGTAACAACAGTGAGACTTCAGACAGTACAGATCTGAAGTTTGCTATACATAACACTAATAGGATCATGAGCTCTATTCTTTATGAACCTTGGCAATTTATAGAGTTGGCAATAAGAGATCATACAAAATAGTAACTTATTTCCAATCTTCTGGCCAAAAAAAATATATATATATCTTCAATAGTTTTTATGGAGAGTGTGCTGATTTTCTGTAAAATATGTCTGAGAGGTAACTTTGAGTTTTCCATTGACAAATGTCTTAAATTCTGTTTGAAAGTTCCTACTTAATTACAGGGGTGAATATCCAGCTTGAATTCCTTGGCTGTTCATCTCCTCGTAGAAGTGCTTTCTAAACAGTTTACCATGGCTTCTGTGTGAATGTAAAAGTTGATAAACTTTGTGCAGAAACAGATAGATGACTATTTTGAGTCCAGCATGGCTTGCCTGGAAATTTGGCTGTCTATCACCATCCAGATAACAAAAGCCTTTACAGAATGGCTATAATGGGATGTACACCCATAGATTATGAAAATAATAATGACAGAGTACTTTACATTTGATAAAACTACATATTAATATATTACCTTAATTCACTGAATCCAGAGGATATAATTTGACACTGAGGATTTTGGAGAAGCTCTGTTATCTGGCAGATTCAATACATGCCATTGCCATAATAGATATCATGGAGGAATATTCTTCTTGCAGAGGCATATTAGCAGAATGGCCGAAACAGAGCAGAGTCATGGTAACAACAGAAAAGGATAATTATACCCTGTTATTAGATTGTAGCTCTGTCAACAATATAGCCCTGGATCTAGTGCAGGAAATGTCTTCCCATTTACTTCAGTGGGAAGGGAAAACATTGAAAAATGTTTGCTCTCATACCAGTTACACCCTTTTACTGTCTCCAACACACAGCATAGGAAATAGTGGACCTCTGTATCTAGGAGACAACTACAATTGTGATGACAGAAAATAGGGTTATACTGTAGCTGTATGCTCTCATGGTGATAGTAAATAAGGGAAAACACCTTTTTATAACAGGACAAAAGTTTGTTTCCAAATTCTTCCTAGAATCTCCCCGGACACCCATCCAGGCATCTTTTCTCTTTGAACTGATGGGAGGTCTTAGACATCACCTAGATAATTACAGCTAAAGTAAGCCGTAGAAACAAATGCTATGACATATAATGTCAGCGGTTGTCTTATATGTTTCTCCCTTTCTTGATATTTATTCTTCAAAAAAAAAAAAAAATCAAGACCTCAAGATGACATATGCAAACTATTGCTCGAATATCCTCCTTTCCTAAGCCAAGTGCTCCAGTTATTACCTCTGTAGTTTTTTGCCTTACAAAACCACACTCTGGTACATGCCACGTGTGTATGCAGAGCTGCACCAGACCTGGCACAGCCACATCAAAACCAATTAGGCATACTACCGCTTCCTTATTATTTTAAAAACATATTTACATGTTGCCTAGGTAAATGTATAAAATATACCATTTTTCTCCCCCACCTTAAGTATGATGCTTAAGCAGCTCAAGTACCTCAAATATGGTGCTTATTCGGATATATGACAGGATCTTTCTAAGAAAGTCTCCTGCGACCCCTTTACTTTCATAGTTTACATGAGAGGCAGGCAAACATTGGGTGACTGTGGACCATACAGTGTGCTTTTGTTATTTTGAGGGTATTATGCAGTGATTACATAAGGATGCAAAATGGTTGGCACCAGAATATTTTCCCCCTATGCTGTGGTGGTTAATTCTGAGGATTGTTTTTTTTTTTTTTTAACTATGTTAAACATTTAAGGCTAACAGTGCAAAAACTATGCCATCATCTTTCAGCTGTTGTAGGTGGAATGTGGAAAAAAAAAAGTGGTTTGAGGACTGTTTAGAGCTCTGGGATATTTAGGATGCCCACCCCTGGTTTACCATTGCCTAATTCCATTGTTTAAACATATTTATAGTCACAGCGGTCCCCAAAGGAGGAGGAGGAAGAGGCGGAAGCCTGAGCTATGGGAAGGCATTTAAATGGTTCTGTTTCCATCTGTTTCCTAGACATGTCTCATGCATCAGAGTTCAGAGATTATATATTCCAGCTACAGGTAGTCCTCATTAAAATGAAAGTAATTGGGACCGGAAATTCTGTCACTAAGCAATGTCATAAAGCACAATGTCATATGACCGTGCCACTTAGCGACGGGATTTCTGGCACTTCTGGTTGCTGTTGTTAAGCAAATCCCACACCGCCATTAAGCACAACTTCATGTGGTCGCTATTTGCAACCTCCTGCCAGCTTCCCCTTTGACTTTGTTTATTAGAAGCCACCAGGGAAGGTCACTAATGGTGATCACATGACTGCAGGATGCTGCAATGTCATAATTGCGACCCAGTTGCCAAGTGCCCAAATTGCAATTGTGTGGCCATCGGGATGCTGCAGCAGCCACAATTACGAGGTCAGGTTGTAAGTACCACTCGTTCACTAATGTCATAAGTTCAAATGGTCTCTGAATGAGTGGTTGTTAAACGAGGACCACCTGTAGTGGCTGTTGCTCATTACCCTTTTTTTTTCCCTTTGTAATTGCCTCTGAAGGGGTGTTTTCTCACAGGTACAGAATGTATCCTCCATTCAGTTCTGTGTAAAGCAGAAGGATTGCCCAGAGCATGACATGTTATAACCAGGACATTTTATCTTTGCAAGATCCATTTCACTGCTGGTAATGTTGCACAAAAAATATCAATCTGTGTATCTCCATCCCATGCACATTTGCTTCATCTGGTTTGATATGGAATTATTGGGTGAGAAAAGATAAAAAGATAAAACAGTTGGGGGGGCTCTTTTATTTTCTATGTTCTCATGGACTGAGAGTAGGTGGTACTGCCAGGAGACATAAAACCATCAAATAACATGTCAATGGAATAAAGAGGGAGGTCTGAGAGGTGAACAGGGAGTCCAGGAACTGCTATGATATTGCCCTTCTGGCTTGGAAACAGCAATTTGAGCCATGGTCACCATTTGCGTAGCACAGCAGCAACATATCTCTGGGCCTAGCCTAACTGTAAGATAAGATTGCTGTTTGAGGCTATTGTTTTCTGTTGTCATCATCCATAAAAAGTGACTGGCATCTCATTATCTCCCTGATCCACCTACTAGTTGCTGCATTACCTTTTATATTCTGAAATGACAGGTAGTTGGTTAGTGCTAAGAATTTATTACATTGGAAAAAGAGAGAACAGCACTGCTTCTTCAGCTGTATTCTTCTTCTTTTTCTTTTCAATTTTGTTTCAGAGAAATGTAGGCATATTTTCCAATATGATTGAACCACAGGCTTATAAGAAAATAAATATCTCCAAAGATAACAGGGACCATGGTGGGGTCAAAAGGCCAGGGAATAACAGCGGTTTTTGTTTGCTAGCTTGCTCGTTTGTTTCTAGCCACCAAGTAGCATTTTGTGCAGAAGAAAAATGGACTACTTTTCAGTATAAGGAAGATAGATAGGACTGACATCTATTGATTTCTGTAGTCTTTCTATTTGTGATCTACATTATTGACTGCTGCTGAGATGTTTCAAAGTTGGTAATACTTAAAATGTCAGGAAAATATATGCTGTATTGGGCACACACAATGCTTAGAGAAAGGGAACTGAAGCACAAAGAGGCTGGCTTTTGGTTAAAACAAGGATCTCGAAAGAGACACACAATTTAGATCCCACTTAGCCTGAAATATTACAAAGCTATTAGCTTGCACATGTTTTTTAGTGGTTTAAAAATGGCAGTCCCAGTACACCCAGTGGCCTTAGATCTAATGTAAATCTAAGGATGCAAAAAAAAAAAAAAAAAAAAAGTAGCTAAGTGGAATGCTTTCTGAATCTTAAATCATACTAAGGCATATTCAGGCAGTCAGTTAACCAGTAAATAGAATATATGAGCTTGAGCTCATATAGCTACTCCTCTCATTCATGATCTGACCAGCTCCTGAAAAAGGTTCTGCTTGTACAGAATCAACTTTTTGCAGGGAAGAGGTTTTCCTGTGAGCAAGCCATACACGTGAAAGCCGCTATATGCTCCAGAACTCTGATGGCTTAGGGTTCCAGATTGCCTGGGGGCTTCTGTAGGCTTGGTTTTCTGCACAGAGCATCCCTCACTGAAGAAATGAATGTTGTACCTGGAGACAACTGTGACACTCTTTATGTCACTTTGCACTATTGGGAGTAGAACTGCTCAGTACCAACTCATAAATCCAGCTGAACTGGTAAATAATATCTAAATCATAATAACACTGGTACATGTTTTATATCTGGGTGCCACAATGGGAATACTCTCTTCCTAATGGTTGGAAAATGTCTGCAGGATGTGGCCCAGTTACAAATTCTTCTGGTGATGATCACAGTAAATGAGCAGATCAGTTCTAGTCTGAAATTGTTTAGGACCTTCTAGTTAATGTAAAAAATATCAAATATGTCACTCTAGCAGCCATTACAGTTTTTATAGAGGCTAATTCATGTATTAAATAGTGGGCCAAACAGCATCCTAGCCACACAGAGAGTGTGTACAGCAATCACAATGTGAAATCAGTGCACTGGAACACTTCAGTTAAGCCATATTTGTGTAAGACTGACTGCATTTTTTTTTTCAGTCACTTGGATATTTTGTAGCAGTGATGATCACATTAGCCCCAAACAATTAGCTACTTCTATTAACAGTCCACCCTTGGGACTTCTGTTCCATCAGGTTTCAGGCCAATTTATTGGTCTACATCAAGAAGATTTGAAGAGGATTATGGTTATGCAAAGACTCCCCCTCCCCCAAATATATTTCCTACTCACTCTAATTCTTTCCCCTCCCAACTGAAATGACCCTGTGGGAAGAAAAAAAAAAAAGCTTATTAATCATCTGTCTAGGTCTTCAGAAGAAACAGTGCCCTCATTTCTCAGTAGGATCATTGGTACCTCCAAGTAGGGTTGAAAAAAGTCCTATCTGAAATCCTGGGTAGCAGCTGCCATTGGTGCCAGCAATATTGAGCTACATGGAGCAGAATTCTGAGTCATGATAAGGCACTTATATATCTAATCTTAGAGACAGCAATTGTGAAAAATATAGGACTAAATTTATTTCAATGAACATGCTAAAAATACCGTTATTTAAATGGATTTTTAAAATATGCATATTCTTGTAGAATAGCAGATTTGGTTATATATACATTGTACTATACTGAAGGCTCAACTTACAGCTGAATGTTTAGTGTTATCATATCATACTTGTTAAATCATGCATAAACTTTGAAGTAAAATAAGGCTGTACAACTGTTCTTTCCCACAAATTAGTAGGTATTATAACTGAACCTGAACACCAAAGCAGATACAGTTTATGTACAGGCAGTGGGAATTGAGGCTCTAGCAAATTAGAACTCATTTTTCAGTGTTCTCCCCAGCAAGAGTTCAGTGGGAAAAAAAGTCCTATTTACTTGCCATAAATGACACTGTATTTCTTTCAACAAACCTCTCTGCAAGTTTGTGTGCATTTCCTTTATTAAATGATAAAAATCATTCCTAGCTTTAGATTTTAGTGTGCTCCTCCTGGAGGCATTTGATTGTGGAGATCAGATCTGTGACACTGCCAAGGCAGAGCATTTCTTATCCTTTCAACCTTCTTGGAATCACAGAGAGAGAACAATGACTTTTAAATTATTGTTTTAATGGATATTTTAAAATCAAACTATAGTGTTTGCCTTCTCCAGACACTGCAAGACTTTGATATATTTCCCAAAAGATTACACCACAAACAGAAAGCTATCCTCTCGTGTGCTCCGGAGAGATTGTGCTGCTTCTTTAGCTTTAAAGAAAACACTTTCTAGGTGGATTTCTAATGCTTGGCAAAGCTGCAGGATTGATAGGACTTGATAATGAAGTTGTTTTTTGAAAAGAATTCTGTGAACAGTTGTATTATGAACAGTGAGAGAGAAGTCCCAGCTCCTTTCTGCCAGTGCCCTCCGGTAAAACAGATTGAAACTTTGCTGTGGTTAAGTTTGCCCAGTCTCATTTACCTTATGGAGTCATTCAGCATGGGAACAGGCCATAGCCCACTGAGTCCTTCCAGTCTGTAATGTTGTTAGTAGTGAGCAGCCTAAGCCTACCATTCCCCCCCCCCAACTTTCCTCAAAGATTTTTCAGCTTCAGATGCAGTCTTAACTATATTTACCTGGGCATAAGTCCTCTGAATAGAAAAGTTAGCACATTGTTCTGTTACAAGGCCTTTTTGTACAATACAGTATATCAGCTGGACTGAAATTTTAGAAACAGAAAGGTCGAGCTGTGAAAATCCTTTGCAAGAAGAACCTGATAATATGCAGATGCAGGAATGGAACATTGTTCTCTGAATCATCAAAACATCCACATCTTTTCCTAGGCTTACACTGCTGCTTTAGAAGCTGCTCCAAGTTGTCTCGGCTTACGTATGCATGCCTATCTACTTCCTTTCACCATATGCATGCCGAGGTAGCCAGGAAAGCTTTTAAAATGGCTGCATGGCCCTGAGAAAAGATAGATGCTATGCGGTTCTGCTTTTGGTTCATTTGGGGTCTAGATGCAAGAACTTCCCCTCTCCCACCAGCTGCCCCAATCTTCCATCATCATCATCATCATCATCATCATCATCATGTCATGTGATAAATAAAACAACAGCAGATGGAGCCTTTTAATAAGAAACATGGTATAATTTCCAAATATTAATATAGAGACAGTATGGCTATAATCATATGCACACATATCTCTGAATATATAGAATTTAACACTGTGGGTGTTACTATAAAATGTATTTCTTAATAAATATTTAAATATTTTGTGGTGAGTTAGAATAAGTTAATTTTCTAATTATTCTTTGTTGTACTGGATATTTTAGAACCTAAAATGTGCTATTTCTAGTACCCAAGGGACTTGGACATTTTGGTAATTATATTATTTATGCTTCTACATTTAAGTTTGAAAGTCTAATTATATGACTATTTTGTTGAGAATCTGATCTGTTGAAACATATGTATACCTACTTATTAATTGAAGAAAAAAATTGAACTGGCAGAATTGCTACTCAGTTTAGATTGGCCATATGGAGTGCATATAAAACCTTCTGTTAATTATTTTACCTTTTCTGTTAAATACTGAGAAAATTACTGTGTATTGGTTACATAGCCTATTCAAAGGTCCTGCTTTTTTGCTAGATAGTCAGCATGTTTGATTTGGGAATGGGACGAAGAATGGTTTGTACTATTAGTTACCAGAGTGAATCATTATTCTAACAAGTATATTTTCTTTACTCTAAATGTCCTAATTGTTTATGAGTTCCTGAAAAAGAGAGAAGTGAGAAATTTAAAAAAGAAAAGTCAGTGTGCTGAGTGGTGTATGGACATAGTGAAAGTAAGAAGAAAACGGTATGGACTGGTATAGTGACTGGTATTGATATAAATTGTTTTTACTCTTTTTCCTTTTCTTTTTTTCTTATCTCATGACTCTAATTTCTTTGGCTTATTATTTCTTACTCTTTTTCTCTTATTTGAAAAATGCTGATTACCTGAAAGAGCATATTGTGAGTGGTAGATAATTATGTTAAGAATAGGGAGAAATTGTGACTTGGGGCAAATGTTGAATGATGCCTTGGAAAAGTCCATTGTCTGGTCACTGGGTTTTGGCTCATCAGCCACCGCATTAGTAATGTTTTAAAAAAAAAAATCTGTCAGGGATTTTTGTGGGAGCTGATCTGCAAGCTTCACCTACCATATTCTATTGTGGCACCAATAAATAGAGTATTCTAGCATCCATCTTTCCATGATAAAAAGCTGCTAAAGAAAACTACATTTGTGAGAATGTGTCAGAAATATATATTTCTGAAATGTGTGCACAGAGAGATAGAATTAGCCTTCAAAAACAGTTTACATTGTTGAAGTTTATACAAGAAGGCATGATACTAGAGAAATAACATTTGTGTATGTTGTAAGTTTCTTTGCATAGTGAAGGGTGTTCTATGATTAAAATAGCTACAGAATTCTTTTTATAAAACTTTACAAATCTCTAACAGACTTGAATATGGCTCAAGTAATGTGGACAAGTAAAACAGATTTGTTTTATACTGATTTTATATAAGGACTGGCAATCTGTGAATTCGATGGTGTTCATCATGGTCAGTGCTTCTTCAATAGGTGTTTTATATCTCTCCAAGATGGTCTAGGTTGTTTTTCACTGACAGTAGATAGGCTATCAGTAACATTAATTCATTACAATTTTTATTAAAATTTAATTCCCACATTCTGTTCAAACTCTGAAGGCTGCTCATAGCAAAATACTATAAAACATAATAAAATGAACTTGTGGTGAGCGCCATGGCAGCAGACATCCCTGCCAAAGCAGGATGACATCTACAGCAGAGATTGGTGGCTGGATGCTGGCCAGTGAAATCTCTCTGGAGAAAGGAGAGATTGTGAGATAGCCCATGCACACTCCAGATAGCCAGTCCTCATGAGTAGACTGCAGGAACTGAGGTTTTGTGGTCAGCTTATGAGCTGAGCAGCTGGGAGTTGAGGGATACCATCTAAGCATACAGTTGTAACGTAGCCTTTTATGGACAAAAAGCTCAACTGAGCCTCATTTCTTAATCACCTTTGGAACTATTTTTTATTGCTTTGGAAACATTAAGACCCTTCAGAAAAGCAAGTTTTTATTGCATTCAGTGGGTGAATCTCCTTTTACTTAACAAAAGATGTTTTAAATATGATTTTAAGGACTTGGAAAAATAGTAGTTTTTGGAACAAACAGCAAAAGGGTGTTTATAGTGTTGATTTTGGAAAGTTAAAAATGGATTAAGGGTCCAGACAGATTTGGAATAAAAATGTGAAATTAATTATAAAAATCACTCCGATGGGAAACTGGTTGTTTGGGTTTTATGTGAGGGGGAAGGATAGGATGGAACTTTGAAGGTTGGACACTAGAGGGAACAAGTAGAAAATAAAGATTGCAATTAAAGGAGAAGAACACTTAAATTCAACTTGTTAACAAAGAATGGAGCAAACTACTTTAACAGTGGGTGTTCTGAAGGATATTTTTGGACTCAGAAATTAATTTTAAGAATGTCTGATACCATAGATAGATGGTGTGTCAATGATGTCACAAAAGAAGAACAAGCTATACCAGATAGGACTGAAATTGATTTGAATGTGGATGTTAATATGTCAAGTTACAAGAATGATATGGAAAAGGATGATATACTGGACATACAAATGAAACCAGGTGATGTCTTAATACTTAAAGGGGACATACAGGTATCAAACCAGAAGAATGATTTGGATAACTTTTTTTTTTACTGGATGTACAAAAGAGATCTGTTATAGTTTTGAAGGATCCTCTGAGAAGGGACAAAAAAAAAAAAAAGAAATCAAGTTCTAGGTCATTATTTGAAGGGACAAAAACCAAGATTGTTAAAAGTACAGGGAAGTAATATAGAGTTGGCTTATTTGATCAAGGTTAAAATATATATGTAGTTATTTCTGGTAACCCTTGATGGACTTTTGCTGATAAGGAATGAATTACAAGGCTTTTAGATTTTGTTTATAGTTAAGAGATGAGATATGGGATGAAGAGAGTATTTATTGTATTTTAAGAGATGGTGATGGGTTGCTAAAATTGTTTATACTTGTCATGATGAAGGGGGAAGTCACTTCTTTATATACTTTCTTTTTTCTTTTTTCCTTTTCCTTTTTTCCCTTTTCTATACTTTTTCTTTTTTCTTTTTCTTTTTATATTTTTCATAGTTTGTATTAGTTTTTATTTTTGTCTGATTCTAATCTTTAATAAAAATTATTACAAAAAGAAACCCATAATAAAATAACATAAATATTTTAAAATAGAAAATCTGTAAGAACAAGAGCCTTCTTCCTAGGGCTGGGAGAGTCCCAGAAAATCACCCAGCTGGCTTCGTGCCTAAGGCAGGACTAGGTCATGGATCTCCTGGTGTCTTTAACTACTACATCAAACTACCTCTCTACCTAGAAGATTATAAAAGGGAAAAAAATGCATCTATTACCATTTTCTAACTGAATTTCAGAAAACCCTCCTATTTTAAAGGTAAACTCTGGTGTGTGTGTATGGGGGGGGGGGGGGAGGAAATCTTCCTTTCAGTAAAAAAATATGGGGCCACCTAATCATACATAATGATCGCATAATGATCACATGTTCAGGACAACATTCCAAAGGCAGAACATTATTGTTGAAAAGGCCATTCTCCTGATAACTAATCAGCAGAGAAATCTGTGCATGTGATGATGGTTGCATAATTCAAGCATAAGCACATGGAGGCAAGCAATCCTTAGGTAACCTGCCTTCAAGCCAAGAATGAATTAAATTATTTATTTAGGAAAAGTCAGAAGAAAAAATTGGGAACAGTTGGTGACACAAATATGGAATTAATTAATTAAGATAAAATGTACCTCTAACTCTTGTACTGTTTGTGCGTTAGTCCGGGTGACAATGCAAATATTACCATAATTTCTGGTCTTAGTCATACTCTGAACTTTTTCAGAACTTGAGCAACAGTTTTATATGATCTGGAGCTGCCAGAGGTTGAAACAGTAGATATAAATGTCCGTGCCAGTAAACCAGCCTAAGATGTTAAAAGACATTGCATTTTATGTTATAGATGGATGGACACTCCCAACTGCAAACCTCTTCATTCAAAGAGGGTGCACCCTCTTCTAAACTAGAGATCATTAACCCAAGGGGCACCTCCGTTTTATATGGATTGGATTTCAGTTGCTTGCCCTCATATTTTCCATTATCGCAATCAGATAGTACTTCAGCAATTCTGTTGCCTTACCTAAATTGGGGCATGTCTATGGCTTTGCAACACTCCAGAAGCAAATTTAGGCTTCTGAATAATGTTGGCTGATTTGGGGAGCTAAGAAACTTCTTCTTCTTTTTTTTTACTCTGCACTATTTACTGATATTGGAGCAAAACTGGTTTTTCTCTGCAGTGCTGCAGCTGTGCAGTTTATAGCTATCCTTTTTCACTTCAAGTCAATCAATATTTTCTCTGACCTCTAAGGCTTAAGTATCTTGTTCATGATATCTTGCTATATGCATAGTTTAGGATGAATCTCTTGCCAGCTACCACAGTTATTGGAAAAAAAGACATGGTTGCAAAGCAAAATACTAGTGCTATAATATCATTCTCATCGTTTATAAGTGGCTTTTAGATGCAGCAGAAGAATGGAGCCTGTAGCCAACTTCCCCATCTAGAATCCATTCAGAGATCAATAGAAAGACAGGCAAACAGGTTAAAAAAGCATGCAACAGTAAATGAAAAATTGGAGGAGGGACACTAGCAATTTATTCTATCCCCACCACCACCACCTTGTAGCGTAACTAGGATTGTAGGAGATTTTTTTGTTTCAGTGCTGAAATAGCTCAGCCGGTGGGACACTGATAAGATTACTTTTTTCATCCTTCTGTTGTTCAGCTGGAAGATCACTGATAGACTGGCAGCACTCCATGGATATCCTCAAGAGTTTAAAAGTTGGGAGAGGAAAAGATACCCACATGGTGGCATCAAACTGCTCTGAAAGGGGTTGGGGTTTCAAAACAGTGTGGTGTGGACATGCCCTTAGCTGCAAGGGGGAGGAGAAAGAGGAGGAGGAGGAGGAGGAGGAGGAGGAGGAGAAGCATCTCAATAACTCTTTCAGATCCCTGGAGAATAACATCATAGTGCCCCTGGTGTAATATTAAATTGTCAACTCTAAATTCATATAAACTATAAGCAGGAATATTGTAACCTATGTTTAATCCTACCCACTTCTGTATATCATGTCTTCCATTCCACTTCTCTGCTGCAGGGTCATCCATTTATCTTTGGTGATCTCTGATAACGTGTAAGCTCTGAGTATATGCAAAGAATTCTTTTCCTCAGACCTGTCTCATGTCTTCACAAATAGAGCTTGTTTGCCAGATGCAACTTCTCTCATTCTTGCATTTGGAGAAACAGTATACTCTGTCAGTCTTTGTCTATTGCTGAGCTTTTAGAAGTACTGACTCAATGGAATTTTTAAAGAAAATTATAAAGCTGTTAACTACTGAAGGATTTAAGGGTGTAAGTAGTTTGTTAAGGGCTTCTGTAAGAGGAAGGTCAAGACTTTTACCAGGAAAAATAACATAACAATATCGAGAATTGTCATGAGATTATGTTTTCTGAATGGATTGAAAATTATTTTTTTCAATTATTTTCAATTACCCAGTAGGGATTTTTTTCCACAAAGTAATTGAATATGTAGTACCATGTCTGTGCTACAAAAATCTGGAAAACATTGGGCAAAACCCAATGTAATATCTGTTTGTGTATGCAGAGAACTGTACTGGAGTTGTGTGCTTTAAAAGCGATTCAGCATAAATAATTTAGATTTTGGGCAAGGGCAATCATAGTCCCTCTTTGCAATTCATAAAAGCAGCCCAACTTTTTCAGCCTTGAAATAAGGCACTGTTGTTTTAAAGAGTCTACCCATTAAAGGTAAAGTAACTCTTAATGCACAGGCATCTTTTTTCAGGCTCATGGAAAAGCCTGGGGGGGGGGGGAAGTTGGCCTGCTTTAATGAACAGCAGAGACCACTTCTGTCAAATAATTTTCACCATCTACTGTACACAGCCCTAATGTCTACATCATGCCATAAAAGTAAACTCCAGAGACTTATGAGTGTGATATATCATATGCAGATGTTACGTGACAATGTTTCATTATGACTGTTAGTATGGTATAGAATTGTACTACTAATAAGAAGGAAAGTAAGCTGACACCCTATAGGACATGGTAACCCAAAGTTTCAATTTAGGACAGATTAAATAGCAACTCTGCTAATATTGCTTAACATGGAGGTGGTTTCTCCAACATGCTAGTAACTCAGCAAGTATCTGGATATACAGTATTTCAGAATAATAACCAACATTTACATCTCTATCTCCATAGTTCTCTTTATCAAAACTATAATATTTGGATACATCTATATCCTGCTTGCTTTAGTTAAGCACAAATCTCTTTATGAAGTTGAAAACATTTGTAACAATAGTAAATTATGGTGCATTTTGCACATTTCATTTCCTGTATATTTTAAAATAGTGTAATAAACACAATTACATTGTGTGTGTACATTTCAACCCCATTCAGTCATTATGCTATTTGGAGTGCTCAACAATAAACACACTGAATGAGCCCTACCCTTACAGACGTATGGAAGCCAGTATAACTATAGCTGTGTGCATTAATGTGTTCCTTCTGAAGATGGTATTCAAGTGACATTAGATGGGTCTGGGTGGGGATTATCTGGAGCTCATACCTGGGGAACACTCCAATAATACTATGCCTGAACCGGGTTTTTACATCAAAGCTTAGAGCATTCAGTGCTGTATGATGGGTCAAGCATTTGGCCCTTTGGGATAGTGTCTTTGTTTGATCCAGACCATTCATTTCTGTAACATCATTATACCCAGAATAAAGGGAAAGGAGAGGAGCAAGAACCAAGATAGGAATGCAGACACATTCCACACATGATAGCTTCCATGTTGCACATCTCATTCAAAGACACAAGTACTTAATATAATTAGCTACTACCATGCGAACTGTTACTTGGTAACA
Source organism: Python bivittatus (assembly GCF_059951505.1). Lineage (NCBI taxonomy): Eukaryota > Metazoa > Chordata > Lepidosauria > Squamata > Pythonidae > Python > Python bivittatus. The sequence goes on from NW_028277035.1 coordinate 18,483,869, forward strand.
TGTGAAATCAATTTGCTCATTTGCCAAGACTAAAACACAGTGAAAATTCTCAGAGGCATTGTGTTTCTTTCCCAACTATCAGTCATGGACATTCATTAATACCATTACAGTTACCTGTGTAGGCTAGAGTAGCTTAATGAAAATGTATTTCATTTAAAGGAGACTTGGTAATAGAGATCAAATGGTATAAATCACTTTGGGGAGACAATGTAGCTTAGATACAGGCTAAAAATCTATCCCATTTACCTTGCATTTTTTAAATTCCCATGTGTCATCTTGCAGTCCATGTGCTGCTTTAGTGATGCTCAACTGTGTAATTTCTACCTTCCTGCAGTCAGTGATTCTACAAACAGACAATTACTGGTGTCAGCAAACATGTGGCTATGATTCACTGTATTATTAGCTTGTAGTGTTTTTTTTTTTTGTTAAAGAAATAATTTGAATGCATTGGTGTGATTGGAGATAAACCATTTCTCACAAATCTCAAAGCAGACTGTCCTAAGTTGAGGGAGGCTGGAGAAAAATGTTTTTTCATGACTGCTGAAGATTCTTTAAATGAATAAATAAAAAGGAAACTAGAGTTAAAACTTGAGTTGGAGAGTCTATCACCCTGCTATTGGAGAGCCCATCCTCCTAAATTCCTGTTGGATAACTGTGACTGTTTTTTATAACAAGTGTGATTTGTTTTCAGAACCAACCCCTATTACACAAGAAACACTCTGGTGGTAGAAACTATGGTAATTAACATCCTTCACATTATGTATCTCCTCAAGATCCCAATTTATTATTTATTTGATTTTATTTTATTAAAAACAATTCTCAGCTTATGCCATTATGCCTGGATTTTACTGTTCTGGATGCGTAATTGAAGAGAGTAGCAAGAGCAGCATTTCTCTCATTCACCTCCCTTCTTCTTGTTTTTTAAGTCCTTTTGTTACAGCTAGCTCCAAATTTGTATGTGGGCAGGATATTTTCCAGAGAATAAGCAAGCATAAGAATAAGTTAGACAAAAAAGAATATTGTTGCTGGTCATAGACTGGGGGTAAGCAAATTCCCACCCAAAGACAACATGATCCCTTGACCTTAGTGTGGGATGTGGACCTATGGAAGTGAAGAAGCATGGGAAGGGAAAAAAATGGGTAGTGCAAACTTTCTGTACATGGAAGTAGATGGGGGCATGACATAAGGTAACATCCATACCACTCTGTTCTGAGAACTTAAGGGAAGGTGGACTGTATATACTACTCTGACAGATTCTGTGTATCTTTTACTGTACCAGCTAGATAGGTCCTAAAGCTAATGCACTATATATAGTAATCTAAAGTACAAAGATTCATGAGTTCAGTTCCTGGTAGAAGGTTGGAACTTCATAGAATAATATCTGGCTACCTATGCCTGATGAGTCCCAAATAGTTTGATATGTGAGAAATAGGACTGGTCATGTAGTGGCCTGCCTCCTGGTGGTCAGTGTAACTGAAAACACAATGCAGGATATACACTGTATAAAAATAGAGAAATGCTCCCCTCCAAGGGGGACAGCGTAGACGTCATGTACAATCCATACACAAGAGCATGACATAATGTAACATCTATATCTCTGTAGTCTGAGAGCTTAAGGGAAAGTAGATTGTATATACCATTCTGATAAGATGAACCTTCATAACACAGAATCATATCATTCAAGCCTTTGTTCTGATGAAGAAGCAATTCAAGTTAGGTTATAGAAAAAGTATTCCTCTACAGGTGCAGAGATATAGAGATACCCTCTGTGACCAGGCAAAGCTGTTCTGACATTAAATACAAAATGCACCCAAAAACTTTTCATCCCTTAAGCAGTACAAGAATACTTTCCATTATATTTTGCCATCTTGGAGAAGTCTGGTCAATTCCTTTATTAGGAGAGGGGATTATAAAGAATGTTCTGTCCTGTCCTGCTCACACTGGCAAGACTTTGGAAGTCTTTGGCCATTACTTCAATTCTCATTTTTCTAGAGGTTATTCTGTCAAGTTTATTTTCTCTTGTATGACAACTAATAGATTCTCCATCCTGATTAGCCGAACAGTTGTGGAACTCTGAAGACAGTGGGCTTTTTTCTTCAATATCTGAAAAGTAATCATTGGATGTTAAAAGACCCAGAAGACTTTGTGTTTTTGCATCAAATATAAAACAAGTATAGCAATGATTATTTTGCCAAGCCTTTTTAATAATTAAGAATGGTTTAAATATTATGTGAGAACACATACTTTATTTTCCTATGCAATGATTTCTTTCATCTTATCTTCCTCTTCCTCTTCCTCCTCCACCTCTTCTTCCTCTTCTTCTTCTTCCTCCCCCTCCTCCTCTTCCTCCTCCTCTTGGATTGTGTATATCTTTGGTATATAACAATGATATATCCTACTTCTAGGAAGAAAACATACTCCAATAAGTTCATGTCCAAATAACATACTACTGCATATCTTAGCATATGTTTGGCAAAACTGAACACGATTATCCTGCATTCTATGTCTTCCAGCTGTGTACAAGGGCAGTACAATAACAGATTTTTACTTTGTCCCAAAGCCTTTGATTGTCATTGTATAATGATTTCCTGCCCATATGAAACCAGTGTGGTAGGATTTCTCTACACCCTGTATGCTATTTGTGAAAATTACCAGCTAACTAGGAGATTGGTGAACCCAGTTTTTTCCTGGCTTATTTCTTATCACACTTTCTGATTGCAAAATTATGATATTGCAAGAATGTTGCAAAGAGTTTGTGGGATCAGAGAAGGAAATTTTGATATTTGAGATAGGAATTATTTTCCCATGATTGGAGGAAAAATATGAAAACTCCCATGGCCCTCCCAGTTACCATAAAATGTTAGCAATAATTTGTATTCCTATGTTTTATATCCAAATTTTGGCATGGCTACAACTTCATAATATTTGGAAATAGTAAACCACATTGTGTATTTGATCCTTGCATTTTCTATATTCTTACTGCATTAATTCTAGTTATGCAAATTCTTATGCATTTTCTGATTGTACTTTTTCTGCTTGAATGAATATTTCTAATTATAGATCTGTATCTTTTTCATACTTTGGAGCTGATTAGTTTTGGTATATGATGAGAGTATTATGTTAATATAATAATAGTAATCAAATTTTGAATATAAAGGGTAATGGTTGGAACTGAATGTAAGTTTGTCCTATATTACTAATTTAATTTAATTTCTCTCATACATCTGGACATGCACAGGCTTTCTTCAGTATAAAAAGAATAATCCAGTTTAATCTAATACATATTAAAAAAGAATGTCATTCATAAAATAATTAAATTGTAAATTGGCCAAAATTATACCCTACATAAGTATGCTACACATTGGAAATTGAAAGTGTGTGTCCAGTTTTGTGATCTTAAGCACTGATAATGGATTATTTGCTCATAGTCTTGACTAATATCTTGGGAACATCAGCACGAAAAGAGGCTTGCAGGCTTGCAGAAGGGGCTCTTCTTCCATTTCTGCCACTCACTTGATCTATCACTATTTGAGCCCCCGATAAACCTCTGACAGCAGTACCTGTTTCTTGGGGCGTTAGCATGCCCTTTTGATACAACAAGGCAGTACACTTTCCTCTTTGAATGTTTTCCTTGTTCTTACAGTGAAAGAAAAGACAGTACTCTATTTTCAGAGATCTATAAAATAAACCTCAGCTTTGATATCCAACTGCCAAAGGCCCCAAAGTATATAAAAAGCATAGTGAATTACTCTGCATATGCAATTCAACCATCTTTATTTAGCTGAAGAAGTTCCTGATCATGCTGCTATTTTTATTGTACTTTACTCTTCCATCCCTCCATGTGTGAAATAAATTAATACTCTTGTCCACTATTACATGCTGAAGTAGTAATTGTTTACACAGGCCATTTGTTTTGAAATGAAATAAAGCTGAAATGAAACATAGATGCCCCTGATTATGCAGAGGCTGTTTTCCTCATTTTCATCTAATTTCAGTTTTGAGTTAGCCTCTTGATCATATAAACAAATCAGTGGTTTAAGTTAATTAAAGCTTTCTCAGAATAATGTATTGTGTAAACATGCCCTCAGTGGCAGAAGTGATAATTAATTTAAATTAAATATCTGGAATGTAGATATTTGAGAATGAGACATTTTCAAGTATCTGTTTGAAATAAGGTCTTCTCAGGACCTTATTATTATTATGTGTAAATGATGTCTCTATCCAAATGCATACAGTGCTATATACTGGACCTTATTTAAAAAATTAAAATCCAATGTATGAAAAATAATCAAAGGTTAACATATAGGCATTAATTATATATCTTATATTTAATCACTTCCAATGCATATCTGTACTATTTGTGCAAAACTCATACTGATAATTTTCTCCCATATTGTCTTTTTTTCCACAGCGTATAAATACAATGCATGTGGTAGGAGGATTTTGAAAAGAGGTCTCTTTTGTTTAATGTGTTCCTCAACCTATCACGTTCCTTACTCTATTGTGTATGTATATTTTCTGTTCTTTCAAAAGCTTCTGAAACTTATTTCATTATCAACTGTCTTATAAAGGCAGATATTTCTAGTGACTTGCTTTTTTTTTTTTTTTTTTAGGCAGTGATAGGATTTTTATATACATGCAGTTTTTGTATATATCATAACAATTACATTCAGTCATACAAATGTAAGAGATTCATGGCCCATCCAGATGAATTGCCAACGTGTCTCAAGAATCAGAGTTCAGTAAGGAATGAGCAAGCTTAATGAATTCACAAAGCTTAAATAGCATATTTGTGATGCTGATAAACATTCACTATACAATTTATACAGCTAAGAAATAAAACAGTGTGGTATGGATTCTATTTTACTCCTTCCTCTGTTGATTTTTCTTTACCTCTACAGAATTATTAATATTTTTAAACCAATTATTGTTTTTTATTTATCAAATAACCAACTTCTTCAATTGCCAAAGTAGCTCTAGGAAGCTTACAATGGTATGGATCTAGAAATATGTGGAATTATGACTTTTTATCACCAGAGAATGCTCTTAGAAGAAGATCGAAACTGATACTTCTCTTAGCCATGCCAATGGAATGAGTCTTGCTAGGTCACTTTTGCTCCCATGAGATCTAGTTTTGCTATATCACTTTTATCTAGTCCTACTAGATCTCTTTCTATAATTGCCATTGATGGTGTCCATATCATGCTAAAGTGTGATCAGCTGCATGTTATAAAACAGAATGGAGGACACGAGAAAGCTGGCCTTAGCAGTTGATAAGGAATCAAATAAATGAGCATGTAGGCTGGTATATGAAAAACTTGGAAATGCTTCTACATGCAGCTGTGTTCATGCAGCACGTTTGAGATGCACACTCTGTTCAACTCAAAAAATCATGTGTAGAGCCAACTCCAGCCTTCCAACCTGAGTGGGAATGATGGAAGTAGTAGTATGATACATTGGAAGGGAATCAGATTGAACATTACCTGTACAGTTGTAGCAGTGATGGCATGGCCAAAAGGTATCTGCATGTGTTGTTAAATTTCCACCATACTGATTATAAATGGATTCTAAGAGGTTCTCAAGTCATTGATGTACAGTGGCAATTGGTCAATGACCGGCAACTTTACCTTCTTCCCAAATACAAATATAGATGAATAAGTAAGCATTCTCAGCAGTATCTACTTGGCAGATTTTTACAGGTAATTTTAATTCTCATTTCAAATGTTCAAACTGGCTCATTTAAGTTGCTATTGAAACACCCCTATTTCACTAGACCAGTATTTTTTCACTGAGAAAATGGATTGACTTTATTGAATGAAGGTTTGAATAAAGTCATCTAGTGAATTTGTGGCTGAGATTGAATTAGGCAGATTACATTTTTATCTGCTATACTTCACAGTTCTCAGATGTTACTTTAAATGTAGGACTAAAAGAACCATCAATCATTGACATTTCTTAATAAATAAGGGAAAATACAGATTTCATTATAGTAAAATCCCAAAGCAAAGTTTATCCTTGACAGAATATTATTATATATTCCTTGCCTTTGCCATGGAAAAGCTGAAATATGGAACACACACTCTTCCTAGATAATCTAGGAAATTCTAATGGGCTGGCTTCAAAAACTAATCAGCAACTTTGTATTTTTGCCTAGCTTTTTAAACTAAAAGAAAACCTAAAGTTGTGTTCTATTTATTCTTGAAGCCTTCTTGATAGTTGAAAGCCTATATGAAATAGCATTTCCAAAACTTTTAAAGTCACAGCCCTGTAGGTAATATTCTTTTATCTAAAATGCAAGCTTTTCATTGAAATGTGAATTTCATCCTGTTCTTGTACAGAACTCTTTCAGATTAAAAAACAAAACAAATGTTGAAATTTCATTTCTCAGGTTTTAGTCTCAAAAGACAGTTAGTTCTTGAGATATTGCATGTTTATATTCAGAATTGTCTGCAGAATCTGACCATGTCTTTAGAATAACCTAACAATCATTGCAATGTCATGATGCAAGCTCCTCCTTATAAACATGCATGTGATATTATGACGCATATGCAGAAGAAGCAGAGCTTGCCACAAGGCCCATTTCATCATTTGTTCCCCTTTGCTCTCCCCAGTTGCCTATATTTGAATTATTGTACCATTGGATTCTAACAATCACCCTGGCTATTGTCAGTCATGTGTTTTGTTTCAGAGGTACAGTTTTATGTTTTGAACAAGATGACCCTTCATAGATCAAATAACATGTAGTCAAAGCTTGCAGTTGCAATATATTGCAGTCTGCCCCTGTGGTTTCTCTGTTATTTCTGTGAACAGGGAAGTTTAGTTTCAAAGCAGTCAGCTGGAAAAAGGACCAAAGCAAAACAGAAACAAAGCAACAGCTTACCACCTTCTATATAGGAAATCAGAAAAGAGAGAGGGGAAAACAGACGGTACTTCTCTCAATTTTCTCTCTAAAGAAATTAAGGATCTCTAAAAAACTGGCTTTTTTTTTTTTTTTAACAGAATCAGAAAACTTGGGAATCTAAAGGGTTAGCCAACTAACATTGCTCTTTAAAAATGAAATATTTGCTGTATCTGTAGTTGTATTTTAAGTAAACTTTTAGCTATTTAGTTATTGTTTGGTGTTATAATTAATGCATCTAACGAAAGATCCATGGGCCTGTGAACACACATACATTCCATGTGTAGCTTAACCTTCTTAAGACACATGTGACCTGGCACACCTGCCTTGTGGTTAAAATATAGAAAAGGGCAGATCTGTTAGGCAGAGGTTCCTGAATTTTCTTAGTACACAGTGCCCTCAGTGTCTCAGTAACTTTTTCATGGTACTCCTAGGCCAAAAAACTGCCAAAAAACCCAGCTTTGGAGTCCTTGGGGTCTCGGAGCTTGGTTGTTTTCTTGCAAATGTTTCAATACCCAGCTAGAATAGAGTGGGGTTTGCTCTCTGTTTATATACAGTGGCTTGCCCTGCCAGTGTTGATGGGGGTGTTCCCCCCCCCCCACTTCTCCTGGTAGTTCCTTGATTACGGTATTGTTTACTGCTTGATTGTATGTCTGGTGATAATTTTGGTGTTAATCTCTGCTTGGTGTAAGAACCCAACCTAGCTAGCATGGGCAATAAACTTATATACTGCTTACACTGCCAGTAAAGAAGCTAGCACTGAAGATGTTACCTAGCCAGGTAACAAAACGTTTGCAAGAAAATAACCAAGCTCAGAAAACCCCAAGGACTCCACATGTCAACCCTGAGCTACATATGCTTTCTTCTATTGGAACCCAGCTTTGCAAATGAATGTCACAAACATTTAAAATACCCCACAGCACCCCTGTGAGTTTGCTGTGGTTTCCTGGGATTAAGCAATGAAGGTTGCTTTGGAGGTCATTGGTGTTGTGTTTGTGCTGGGGGAATATAGTTGCTGTCTGAATCAAGGATAAATTGGAGAGAGAATCCTTGCAAGAAGGGAGAATCTGCAACCAAGGAACCAGGAGGAGCCAGCAGAATTAGAAAGGGAGATCTACAAAGCAGACTGGCTGGTGGAAAGGTATTCATGCTGCATTTGGAAAGGACAGACAAGGAGCCAGTGAGAAAAAGCTTGACCAAGGTGCAGCAATTCCAAAAAGCTTATGAAAATGTTATTTTCTTCTCTTACCCTCCTCTTCTATAGGCTAAAAACAACCCTGAAAGTGAAAGTAGTTGTCTAAGAAATGAGCATATCAAAATAATAAGAAATACTTGTGGGGAAAAGGGTGTGAGCCATTAAGGAACTGTAAGACACTCCATATTGATATTAATATTGGTGTGTGTGTGTGTGTAGATTGTTAAGCTAAGGCCACTGTACATAATACCAACAGCACAAATTGTTTACTGGAAAGCACTGTAACAGTAAAATTCACTGTAGTTAAGAGAAAAACAGAGTATGCGAGTCTGTAAAGTTCCTGTCCTGCTTCCCACCATCCAACAGCCAACTGAGGCCCTTCTAGACTGGGAAGCCCTGGCAACAGCTTTTACCACTACCTGCTTAGCATCCTGTAACACAGTACACAAGGCTCTGCCTTTGCAAATGATACCGAAACTACTATTGCTGCTGTAGAGTGCAGCATCCAGACTGATAGTGGATACTACAACATTGTGATGTTCATACTTCAGTTGCTGCACTGGTTGCCAGTAGCTTCCTGGGTCTGATTCAAATGGCTGATTTTCACTTATAAAGACCAAATGATGCAGTTCTGGGCTAGCTGAGGAACCACCTCTTCCGAACAGGTTCTGTCTGTCCTGTCTGATCATCAAGGGGAGAGATTCATAGAGTGCCAGTCTCTAAGAGAAACACAGACTCAAAGGCAATGTCACTCTTTCATGGCCCCATCTCTTTAGAATGCTTTGCCCCAGTGATGTGCCTGCCCCTCCATGGTACCCTATCACCACCAGAGAAGGTGTTTATCTTGCTTAGAAGAGGTTTTGAATTTTTGTGGTGATGTTGGACTACCATTGCTATTTGGGACTTTATTTTGTTGATCTGGGTTTGATAATACAAGTGTTTTGTTTTATGTTGCATGCCTCAAGGGGGATCTTACTATATTTAATTGTCGTTTATTTTGTAAGCCACACAGAATCTTGAGAGCATGGCAGCATACAGATAAATATAGTAAAAGAAATAAGAAGTTTAAGAAATTGTATTTTGGATTTGGAAGAATTATGCATTTTGAATCAGGTAGTTTTGGAGAAAATGTCTGAACTGAAGTAGAGCTACTCCAAATCAGATGGAATTTGAATTCATCCAAAGCTTCATTATTCATTACTGCCTGTTGATATGCTGGCAAGTTATAAATATTTTAAAGACATTTTAAAATGTATATTTATAAGGGCACAGATACATTCGCCTGCAAAAATGGATCCTTTTCTCTTTGTATAATGAAAATTCCAGAATGGGAAGTGAAGGGTGGAACAGAGATATGTAGTTTTGTGATTTACAACTTTACAATGGACTTATAGTGAATTATTTTAGCTGGGCATTCCAATCACAGTGCTTGGGAGAGGGGTATTGAATTAATATATTACACAGTTAGCTTAGTGAGTTCAGCACTATTTCTCCTTTTCACCTTGAGGAGCAGGAATATTTAAAGAGTTTTGTTGTGGTATGTAGGTTTGGGGAGAGTTTTACATCCAGTGTATGCTTAGAAAATGCTGAATTTTCAGTTCAGATCCTTCTGCCTCTGCCATTGTTCGCTTCCCATCTATCATCCACTCTCTCATTTTGCCCTTTCTATGTCTTGACGCAAAAAAGCCTTAAACAGCTTTCATTTGCCGTAATATCCTGACTTTTGCACTTATTCCTTGGAAAGATTTCAGTTTTCTTGTTTAAAGTTAGGGGCCATGTTGATCTGGACTGTGTAAAAGTACTTGGAAAGAAAGAAAGAATCAGTATATGCATGATGTGTGCTATTTTTTATAACTTACAAACATGTGGGGGGGAGTGTATATGTGTGCTGTCACTGCACATGTAGAATCAGCTCCTGGCAAGATAATTGTTCCTATTGTGAATAATTATGTTTATAAGCAATGGGCACGAAAAAAAAAAAAGAACTTTGCTTGTTAAATGAATAGTAAAGTGCTTGGTTATTTACTGCACATTTTCTGTTTCCTACAAACTTATTCTCATTTTCCCTGACATTTACCATCTATCCTACAATTTACTTCTGTATCTGAGCTTAATTCTGAGTTTTCTAACGTCTTTCTCTTGCACCCCCATTCTGTTCTAACCAACTGCCAACTGGTCTCCACCTTTCCTCCTGCATTCTTCTTTTCTCTTTATTTGGCCATAACTGTTACCAACTGTATTGTAGCCTAACTTTAGCCCACTTCCTCAGTGTACTAATTCATTGTTTTTTACCTATGCATTTTCTATCTTAGCCTTACTTAATAATGATAATTCCATTTCATTCCATTCCATTCCAATTGATGTAGATGTCCAGATTCATTCTACTGATCTTGAGTCTGGTTATTGTTGGGGGTCTGGGTAATGACTAGGTTATTTGTTTTGAACACAACTCTCTGGTGCTCTTCCTTGACTAGTGCTGCTTGCTGCTGCTCTGGCTCCCATCTCTGAACACAGCTGGAAAGTTGCTGGCTACTTGATACTTCAGGTGTGGATAAGGGAAAGTGAAGGAAAGACTTTTTGCCCTTCTTCTTTCCCATTTTCTCCCAGCTTCTTGCTCCACCATGCTCCCCTTCAAGGCTGCCTCTGCTGATTCCTGTGACTGCCTGTCTTAATCCAACATCTGATATACTCACAAGGTCAGTTAGGACTATTTTCACAAGCTTTGCAGACTGTCTCTCTGCCATGAATACCTCTCCTAATTTCTTGGAATTTCTTGTTTCTTTTTACTCATGTTCTTGGAAGTTTTCTTCTAGCAGGCTTTTTTTTCCTTTTTCCTCCTTTATCTGACTAGCCATTACCAAAGCCCCCATAATATGAATCTCAAGGGTTGGCAATTCTCTCTTCTACAGGAGAGTCCTGCTTTAAGGGCCTAGCCTCTCCCCTTACCAATGCCTAAGCACAAAATACAGGTAGTCCTTGCTTACTGACTAGCTCATTTAGCATCCGTTTGAAGTTACAGTGGTGTAAAAAGATAGCATTGCGACCAATCCTCACATTTATGACCGTTGCAGCATCCCACGGTCATGTGATCACCATTTGCATCCTTCATAACTGGCTTCCAACTAGCAGAGTTAATGGAAAACACAGAAGTAAAATGCAGGCTGCAGTCACATGATGTCTTGCTTAACAACCATGATGATTCACTTAATGACCAAATGAGAAGTGACGTTGTAAGCCCATCACAGTCACATGATTTTTCACTTAGCAATCATGGTGGTTAATGACAGAGTTGCCAGTCCAATTGTGGTTGCTAAGTGAGGATTACCTGTAGGTGAGAGACTAGGGAGATAGCTTTGCTACCTCAACCATCCTGCCACAGAGGCAAACAAATCATTCTCCTACCCAATATTTAAAGATTCCCTTTTTTACAGAAACTACATCTGTACTTCTCCTGAAATTTTACAGATTTCTTAGCTATAGATGTCTTGGGGCTGCATTTCAGCAATTGCTCACAAATTATATCTTCCTTTCTTCCCTACAAAATATAAATGTTGCTGTTATTTAAAAAACACAAAAAACAAATAATACAGCTGAGCACTACTGCTACTGAGAAATTCAGGTAAACTTGCATATTTCATCCAGTTCTACAACTAAATTAATAAATTATTGGCAGTTCTCAACTCCTAGGTGAAACATGTAATAATGAATACATTTCAAAAAAAATTTACCTATATTTTTGGCAGATTTCAGAAGTTACTACTGTCCTTTCAAATTTAATCCAAATAAGGGTGAACATTATTTCATTGCCAGTTATACATAAGATTCAGATATCTGAAAGGAGATTTGAATTTGAATCCCACATTTAAAAAAAACAAACAAAAAAACCAAAACAACTAAACCAGTGCCAGGGAGACATATTATTTTTCATGGTACAAATAAAATCTTGTAGTTCATTTATCTCACACTGGTTAGACAAAATGGAGAAAGGAAATCTGATGTGAGTCCTGTTCAGCACATTCATTTTCCTGCTTCTCCCAGGATGGCAAATAGTGCTATCAGTTGTATAGTGTCAGGGCAGATACAAAATTCTATATTCCTCTGCTGCTGCACTTGATGTTTGTAGAAGTGTATATTTCTTCATGAATCTTTGTATCTGATGATTGGATTCAGAATTCTGTAATATATGCAACAGGGTGTTACAGTAGCTATCAGTAAGGAACTACACCCATGTAAGTAGTAAGTGACCTATGACCTGGAAGTTGTCCTGCCAGTCCATTCTTTTACATAATTTAAGTACTAATCCACAGGATTAGTGCTCCTGACATAACACTTCGAAGATTTCTGTTTTAATCTCATTTCACTTCTACACATTAATATTTATAATTCTTTAAATTGGTGTGCAGTGTTTATAGTCTGCCACATATTCTTGATTGTGAGAGAGTTTTAACTGAATTACATGATGTTATTCTTTAAGGATTTGATTGGTTATGACCTTAGCTGAACTCCTATCCAATTTATGCAGATTTTCTGTTGTAGCAGTTTCCCATAAGGTTATGAATGACTTTCAGTAAAAATGTGTGGCCTTGTTTTTTTGGATACAAGACAAAAAAGTATATTTCCACTTACATTATTTCTTATATGACTGATACTAGATTGTCAGAGTTTGCAGTTGTCTGTGAAGGTGGAAATGTGTCATACAATCTGAAAGTTGCTTACTTCTCTAATTATTTCTTCTACAATATTTTTCTAAGCTACATAACAAATATATTGTCAGAAAAGCCGAGTTCCCCATCATTATAAATTCACATCATCCAGGATAAATATAATTTTCCTGTATTTCCAGTACATGTTCCTAACAGTTGAAGTAAGGAAAAAATTGCCTTTAAATGCTTTTCAGTATGAGTAGAAAGACATTTCTTTATTTTAAATTTCAATTTTCTAGATGTTTTTCTGCTCCATTCTGTTGTCCGAATGTCAACAGTTTTCTTTAGTACCAATTTCACATGATTATTTCTTTATACTTGTTAGCTCTTTCTGCCACTCTCTTGTCTTAACTTGACTTGAAGACTAGAGTATTTTCATTAATGACATGTGGTGGCACTTTCCTTTATTATTCATCGATGGCTTTCTGACAGGGATAGAGGATTATACTTGGAGTTTCCAAGAAATTGCAGTTCCATCTCTGAAAGGAAGAGCTTTGAAACAAGCCTAGTTATGTGTATGCCAGCTGACAGTCTCTGACTTTCTTTAAAAAACACACATGATATCAATCAAAAGCTTTTCAGTGTTGTTATGTTAGACTGAAAGTTCATCTTGACTGTGAAAATGTAAAAGCAAAGCAGAGTAAGATTGGCTTGGCTGAGAAAGACCCATTTCTCAAAATTTCTCAAAATGGGTCTTCCCAAAAGACCCAGAGTGCATTTATAGAAGCAGAGCACCCTAGATCCTAAGCAGGTCCAGTGAGATTTCTACCCTTTTTAATCCAGTCTCATTATCCACGGAGTCACATATCTGCAGTTGATTAATACTAATCTGAACTCCTTACTCACAGTAATACATTTGTGTATCCACAGTTTTTGGCATACAGTTTAGAGTCCACTATTATATCATATATATACATACACATACATACATACACACATACATACACACACACACACACACACACACACACACAGAAGTATGGACCCAGCCTCCATCCACCCAATTTCTCAGTGGTCCCAGCACTCAGCAGTTTCTATGTATGATCATTCTCTTCCTGACATTACTTCCTCCACAGCAAAAATAAGCAAGTGCATAGTGATAACTCTGCTTCTACATCCCCTCATTTTCTATAATCTGCAGTGTTCATAGAAACAATGAACAAATTACATATAATGAAGTGCTTTGCTGAGAGAAGTGGCAAATATTTGAGAACGTTAAGCAAAAAAAGTGAAGCTACTGGACTTGTTGGTTTGGGAGGATGAGATGGCATCTATTGCACAGAATTATATCACCCATGAGTACACTGCCCACTCTATAAAGAAAAGTAACTCCAATATATGTAGAAGTATGGTGTCTCAAAGTCTCAGAGTAGAATTTCATACACATAGACCCTACCTGAGAAGCATGGAAGATGCGCTCCATCTGTGGATAGAGAACCAAGCCCAGAGGAATGTGCAACTAAGTCACCAGTAACCCATGACAAAAGGCATAGAACATTATTTTGAGGCCAGCAGGAGCTGAATTCAAGCACTATAGCCTCAGCAATATCAGATGACAGGAGAAGTTGCATTGGTGGACTATGAGGCAGCACAGGGATATCAGGCTGAGATCCAGTGGCTGCTTGATTCTGGAAGATACCGGCCAGAGCATATTTTAAGTGGTGATCGATCTACAAGTGTATGCCTTCAGCAAAGAAGAAAAAGGCAATTTTGGTTTCAGTGTTGCCAAAGACTGCTTAAGTCTTCTGGTATGAGACAGGACTGCAAGGAATTCACAACTGGGTCATCTTCAGAACGTGACATCAAGACTTTGCATGGGTTTGAGGAGAATGAGGAGGAATACTCCACTGCTCCCTTGTTTTGATTTTTTGCTATAGGCCAGAGATGAAAAGCTGCTAACTCTGATGGAGGAGGAGGAGGAGGAGGAGGAGGAGGAGGAGGAGGAGGAGGAAGAAAAATAAAGAATGTACCTGTTGTAATATTCCTTTGCTGAATCTGAGGGAGAGAGGTTAGAATTGTTTTGTTTAGTAGACAGGGGAATGAGCAGAGTAAGTTTAAGTGAATATAAAGTGCTAGCTGGATGTGTGAATGAGAGCTACTTAAGCAAGAAGATGGCTATTAGGGAAATGAGAGGAATGGGAAGATGATGTTTGGAGGAAATAGGTGGCCAAGGAGAGAGATTTGGAGAAGCTGACATTAAGAGACTGACCTGCTAGACCAGCAGAGGGGACAAAATGGGAGAAAGTGCAGAATGAATTGTGTGGTGGCTACTATTAGATGCTGGTCAACCAGAAGAAGGAGAGGTGACCATATGAAAGAACATTGATGGTGAGAGGATGGCCTCAGCAGTGGGAAATTGAAGTGCCTAGAAGGCCATTGGACTACTGAATGAAACAGATGGGCTGGCAGCTGCCAACTGAGTTTTTGACCAAGGTGCTACAGCTTGTTTAGTAAAATGTGAAAGTTGCTTCTAAAGAACTGCAGTACTGAGAGAGTGGCCTTGAAAACTTCCCCACAGGTAACTGCTGTGGGGAAGGACAGGAGTGTTAACCTTGGCCATATAGGAGAATTGTGAGGAGGAGGGACAGAAGAACATTCTCCTGGAGTGAAAGGACAGGGGGCACTCTCCTCCAAATATATTAAATAAATAAATAACCTGGGACCTTAGTGAAAATAAGACTCTTGAGGATGTTGAGGTGGTTAGTTGGTTCCTTTGGTCAGGATGGGGTCATAGGAAGTTATGTGTAGGTGCTATGTGTATATGTTGAAATTAGGAGGGATTGTAGATGATGTTTTGAGGGAGAAATGAATCAGAGAGATGGTACATAGGACTAGGAGGAGCTGATGTCCTGGTGGAGCAGCTTGGGCCACCTTGCTGGCTTATTAGGCTTTGATTGGACAGGATATTGGAGTATGTCTAGATTTGGGCTAGTAGGTTCTAAGATAGGATATTGGTGGGCACAGGACTTGGCGATTATGCTGGAGAGCATATTTTGGGCAAGTGGATTCCAATGAAACATATTGTGGGAGGTCCAGCGGAAAGCATTAGGTGGGCCAGTGAGGAGGAAGGGAGATCAACAATCTGGTAAGGGTCCCCACTTCCAACACAAATGCCTCCATTCTTGGTCCAGAAGGCTGGATTGCTGGTGATCTTGGCCTTAAACTGCTGATGGTAAACACTAAGTCTAATTTAGTAATAAAACCAAGTTGATCCATGATTTGACAGTGGATGAACAAGTGGACTGGCTGAGTAAGAGTGGTGATGTTGCTCTTTTGAAGATTGGCCTTCTGGGTTTCAAGTCTTTCAGCAGTCTCAACTGTGACCTGGGTCAGTTATCTTGGGCTGATGGGTTGTGAGTCTGGGTGTGTGAAGTTGAGCACTAGGAACAACTTGGGGATCCTGCTTATGTACCAGCCACCCTGCTGCTGTTCAGAATCCTTCCTGAGCCCTTGGATCTTGTTGCTGGGCAGATTTTGGAGTTCCCCTGTCTCTTAATACCCTGGAGTAGTGGGAGTTATTTCAGTCTCCATGTCTTGAGGATGAGTTCAGGGAAAACTCAGAAATCATGGCAACCATAGGTTTGTCCCAGGTAATCTCTGCATCCCTGACACCCACTTCTGCCCCCCCCCCCATCAACTAAAGGCAGATACATGCTTGACCTCATCTTTGGCTCAGATTAGTTTATTAAATAAATATCCTGGCCTTAAAGCATGAGTTTACAAATGTTTTCAGGCTATGGAACCTGTGAGTTTTAAAAAAAAAAATCTTGGAACCTCTGATCAACACACACAGCTCTGATGACAGAAAATGGTCTATGTTCAAAGGAACTTTTTCTTTTTTCATTTTGCCCTTCGTCTCTCATAGAACCCCATCAGGTTTTTGTGGAACTCTAGGGTTCTACAGAACACAGTTTTAAAAACTCTTGTCTTAGAACATTTGGCACATGATCTGCATAAGGGTGAATCCTTTGGTGCAAATGAGATTTGTCTCTGCCCAGAACCTCCACAGGATGGTTTAAACTAATAACCCCCCCCCCCAAAAAAAACCAGTTTAATTAATTAAACTTGTGTGCTGCCTGACTCTCAACAACTCTGGGCAGCTCAGAAAATGTTCTACCATAAATGTCTAATGGACCTGGATGGATTCAAGAGGCTGGCTGGGGACTCGAGGCAATTCTGCAAAGAGCCTGGTGAACCTATGGAATCAGGAGGAGCCACAGATGCTTCACATGTTTGCTTTAGGGAGTTCCTTGCTTTATAGAGTAATCTAGGAGATGAAATGACAGAAGCTTCATATCTGCTTTTATTGTGGATACAGTTTTCTCTGTTATGAGTTTTGCTATATGTGAATAAGCTTCTCCTGGACCCACTGGATAGCTGGGGATGGGGGGAGATTGCCTGAATCTAGGAGAGAATCAACGCCTCCCTGGGGTGGGGTGATTCTGGCTTCCTTGAAAGAAGTAGTAATGCACCCCATCTTTGGGAGTTATTCCTTGATCTAGCCATTTTAGTAAACTATTAGCTTATCTCCAACTTTCCCCTTTGGGAAAAATTGTTGAAAAGATGATGGGATGTCAGTTAACAAGGCTCTCAAGGGAGCAGATTATCTTGACCCTTGACACCTGGACATGGGGCAGAAACAGCATTGGTTGCTCTGGGAGATGACCTCTGTCAGGAGTTGGATATAGGAATGTACCCCTCTTCTTACTATTAGCCCTCTGAATGGTGTTTGATACCACTGCCAGTGGTATCCTTCTGGACCTCGAGCAAGGTTTAGGAATTGGAGACACAATTTTGCAGCATTTATTCCTTCTGATTCAGAACTGTGGTAGTGAAAGATGGATGCCTTCAGTTATATCTCTCCTACTCCTTAATATCTATAGGGGAGAGGTCATCTATTGTCAGCCTTATGAGGTAGACCAGATAGGAAACATGACCAGATGAGCTAATTCTACTTTATTGTAAGGTTACATTAACAGAATCTTGCAACTCTGAAAGTACTTCTCTCCCCCCTTCTCCTTTACAACCCAAGAAACTAGGGAGGGTCTCTTCTGAGCCTCTTGCCCCACCCACATTCCTGCTGCGGGCTAATCTGCCTTTTATCTGACCGTTCCCTTGGCTGTGTCTCACTGCCTTGTCTCCCAAGGTCATTCCCACATACCATTACATCTACTGGCTGAGGGTGAGGTATCATCAATACACTGATGATACACAGCTTTGCAACTCTCCCCCTGGGCCAAGCTAGAATTGCTGGAGACTGGGAGTTGCTACAGTCTGATGTCTGTGGTCTGTATGGGATGAAACTGGATTAAGTTGAACCACTTTACTTTGTTCAGAAATGTTCTTTGTTGTTTCTGATTGTAACTTATGATGGGGGACACTTTTTCTGGAGGGGTAGGAAAGTTCCTGGACAGATGCCCTCCTGGAGTCACAGCCTCCACTGGATGCACAGGTTCTACCAGTGAAGCAAGAGATCTTGATAATAGTAATTTATGTCCACATTACCACACAGCTGGACTACTGCAGTGTGCTCTACCTAGGCCTGCCTCTGACTGCAGCACCTCACTTATTGACAAATAAGAATTGCAGTAACCATATAACACCAATACTGTGGGCATTACCTAAGTTCCTGGATGCAATTCACCTGTATCTAAAGAATGTCAGCTTTGAAGATGAATTTACCTCCATTGTATCAGTAATGGTGTCCAGCACTGTCTACTGTGCTGATTGTTCTGAGCCCAGGATCACTACTGAATGAGTAGAAGTTGCATTCCCTTTAGAGGCTCAACTGATGCATTTGGCTTGCCTGCAAGTGGTTATTGGGGTTCATCCTACAGTTCTGATGCAGAACCCTCAAGGAGATGGGGGGGAGTAGGGCAGTGGATGACAAAAAGAATTAAATACATCATGTTGAATTCAGCAAGATTTCCCTTATTAAGTCTTACTTGCATATAAACTCTTTGCGATAATCTAATATTCAAAGTAATACAAAATAATGGTTTCAGATTCAATTACCTGTATTCATTCTATTAAAAATAAAATTCAGTATAAAGGTAAAAATCCATCTAAAGTATTGCAAATACTATTTTCATTCTCATTTCTGAATCTTGTCTCTGTATCTAATAGCTTTCTGCCTCCTCTTCTTTTTGACTTCTCACCACTGTATTTTGATTTACTCAGTCACACTTGGTTAATATAATTTACTGCTGTATAATGACACAACAAGGAATCTTGACAGTTACCGGAGGGCAGAGTAGCTTGAGTAGTGTCTTCTAAGGTGCCTTTAAATATACCACACACACACACACAGAGAGAGAGAGAGAGAGAGAGAGAGAGAGAGAGTTCAGTGCTGATTCAGTTCTTTGCAGTAGTTAGGCTGAACTGAGTCTTGATTAGGAAGTGAAAAAAAATATATACTCCCACTCAAAGTACTGTCCCAAATTCTGCATATGTATTATACACATATTCAGGAATATCTATATCTATATTCTATTTTATTGGAACAGAAAAAGATTAAAGAGCAAAGGGCAATGCATGAAACAATAAATGGATGGGATGGAAGCAATGATGGTTTGCAAGGATAGAAATGTAGGAAGAGATGAATTAGATTTAACTAGATCTCCCATAATTATTATCTCATGAATTAAGCTTTACGGTTTCTTATTTTTTTACTCTTCTCTTGTGTTGAATATTACTTACCTCAAAAGGAAATATCATTCTGGGTCTGTCTGCCTATCTGTATGTAAAAATATTGGTCAGAGTTGTTTAATATAATAAAGGCAGACATGTGTGTGTGTATACATGCACACACACGCACATACACATATATACATTCAAATAAATTAATCAGTACATTCCTGCAAGGTTATCAGGAGTTGTATCAAGTAGTTGCAAAGAAGGAAGTCAACTTACACAATTCATCTTTCTCTTCTCCTCTTTCTGCTCCAGTTGCCTGGACCCTTTGAAAATCAAAAGATTGACAGAGGTTGGAGAGCAGAGTGGAGGGGGGTTGTTAAGGTCTGCCACCAGTTTGAGGGGTTAATTATCCACCTTTGTAGGTGTAAGGATCTCTTTCCAATGTTGGGCAACTTCCTGTATTGAGTGCCCCTTCCGGAATCACTCTCTGGTTTTAAGGAAACCTAAAGAGAAGGAGAAAGAAAAATAACTGATTATTTGAGCCATCTTCTATCCATACAGAGCTGGGTGGCACTTTGGACATTTAAAGTAGTCAGTTCTGGAAACCAGCAACTTATTTTTTTTTATGGGCAGGATTTATTTTTCTATTACCAAGAAGTCACGGTGGTCCAAAACCATTTCTGTGACTAGTAGTTACCAGATTTAGAAGGATAACTCTAGCAAGCCCTGTAATTTATAAGCGTTTCTCTCTCTCTCTCTCTCTCTCTCTCTCTCTCTCTCTCTATATATATATATATATATATATATATATACACACATACATACATACATACATACACACACACACACACACTACTATGCACTGTCATTAGCATTTATTTAAAATATACCAAGTTGTCTAATCAGCAAGTGCCATATAGTCTGCTCTGAGTGAAACAAGAAGATGGCTTTGAATCTACTTAACGTGTCTCGGTGGAATATCTCTGAATATAAACGATGCCTTACTAATAGAGCAGATACTTTGTTCTCCTTTGTTATTAAAGTTTGCAATGAGAGATATTTCTATGCAAAATATGGGCACCAAGAATAACCTGTGCTATTTTATTTTTTCTATATACAAAAAATACCTCATGCAGATTGATCTCATGGGATCTTTTAGCAGGAATAGCAGGTGCAGCTGTGCATTTGAGGACTGTCCCCATAGGAGAAACTCATAAAAATAAACCTGGAGTATTTAACTAATGGTGTTAAAGAACAAAAGTGCTGCTGAATGAACTACAAATGAGTCAAGAGTTAAACATTTTGGTTTTAGCTTTCTATTGCATGGAAAACAATTTATAAATGAGACTACTGAAAAACGCAGTATAAAATCATGGAAAGTCAATGGAAACTTTTATCTGCTATTTCAAGTATTACTAAAAGGTGCCTGATGAAATTTAGCCACAGCAGAATTGAAGCTAATCATTAATATTGGTCCCTGGAATTTCTTTCTTTGTTTCTAATACACTTTTTAAATTAAGATTTGAAGAGAATTGTAATAATAACCACTCATCTTAGCAAGTCCTGTATGAATGTTAATCTTATACAATTTGCCTCCTCCCCACCCCTCATCCCCCATCTAACTATCTACGGCTAACATTTGATACATTCAAACACTTCTGATCTTGATTACAGATACGCTTACCAAAAAAAAAAAAAAAAGGCACAGATGGTGGGCATTTTGGTTTCTTTTACTATGGACCTATGCAACATCTGTGTAAATTGTGTGGTCATCAAATCCTATATGTGGCAATTGGTGACACTGTGTAACCATTTGCAGTGCTGTGTATGAGCTGTGCTACAAAGCTCGAGGGAAACAGGAAGGCTGGTGTGTTCTCCTTCGACAGCTTCAATTAATTATCTGCCTCACTATCATAATGCCCCAGCTGTATATAGGAGAGGGCTTGAGCTTTCAGGATACTATTTAGATACCACCAAAGCTATTATTTATTTTGTTAATATTTTATTAAATATGCTTGTCAGCTAAGATTAAATCTTCCATAATTTTGTATCCTAAAAGCTTTGGTTCATTGCTTTCTGGTATTGCAAATAATAGGTGTAATTTTCTTTTTTCAGTTAATAACCTGGAATTGATTTCATGGGGAATAGTGACCACAGAGTTTGAAAATGATTTAATTGTTGCTTAAAAGTATTTCTGCAGCAGCATCCATTTATCAGTTAATGTGCAATGCTTCACTATACAGATTCTGATCAAAGTCATGTAGAAGTGAGCGTGCTGGTAAAATATCACTATTCAGTACAGTGGATGCATTAGATTAACGTTGGGGAACAGTCCCTGTGCAGAAGTAAATTGTGCTGTTACACGTTGTAATAAATGTAATGCTGAAGCAAGTATCTGCAGAACACACACAATGAGGGGGAAAAGAATAGTGGTTCGTTATTTTTATAGGTAACATTTGAAAATCTTCCCCTTCACTGAACACAACAGGCCATTCTCATTAAGAAGAATCTTGCTGGAAATAAGACTCAAAGAAGGAAAAGCAGAATATCTTCTGACTTTGGAAAATGACTGTGCTATTGTGGTTGAAACAGAAGTAATAGAGTAAAATTAGAACAGCCATCAGTTTAATAAGTTTAGTGAAAGTGCAACTGCCATACTCACAGTGCTGTTAAGAGGAGGGAGAGTTAGCAGGCTGATTAAGTAACCTGAATTTAAATAATTATCTGTCCCTTATTAAACAAAGAACTTCTAACTTGTAGCTCACATGCTAAGGGAAGGAAGATCAGATTTTACAATGTTTTTTCAGTTAATTGCAAAATTATGGAAACAAGTTGCCTGTGGCATCTGGAGAAACATTCAAGAACTCAGACATATTATAAAGGCTATTCCATACCTTTTTCAATATCAAAGGGAAATTCATGCTCGTGTACCAAGTAGTAAGAAAAAAATGTGTCCTTAATCTCCTTGAAAGTATCTCAAACCCAATCCTGCTTAGCTTTTGAGCCCTGAAAGGGTAAGCTAGGCACTACCACCACTGACAAAAGCAGGCTGTTTCTGATATTTATTGGGATTCTATTTAGCAGCTGTCCAGATTTTTATTTTGTAGGAGCTGGACAAAGACTATCCTTTCTTTGAGAAACAACTGAGTTCCTCTAATGGTTGTGCATTTCGGTTGGTTGTGCATTTCACCCTGCCCCCAATGTGGAAATGGAGGTTGCTGTGGAATATCTGTGTAGTGTCTATGTTACTAATACCGAGTTAAGACTTTTTAAAAAAAAAATCATAAGTATTTTAAGAATAGATTTCGATTCCTATGGACAGGTTTTATTTTGTTGTTAATTTTTTTCCACCGAATTTATTTTCCTTCATTTTGCTGCTGCTTTTATTTTTGCATCATTATGCTATGTTTTATCTGCTTTAATATACTGTATTTTTAACTGGCTTGCATTTTTATGCATTAATTTATTTGTACCTGGCCTAATAGACACATCAGGGTGTGTGTGTGTGTGTGTGTATGGGGGGGGTGTACACTGGGAAGAGCATTACTTCTGGGACATTTATACTTTGGTGAGAAAGGTAGAAGACTTCATTGCAAAAGAAGAGAATAGCTAACATACATGATAAGAGAGAAAAAGCATGGTAAATATATCCTCAGGCCAATTGACTTACAGGGAGTTTGTTCTCTCTTTTGCTGGCTCCTTAGGGTTCTACGCCCAATAATTTTCCCGTTGTTAATGGTAGCACAAATTCACTAGGTCATTAGTTTTACTATTGTTGGCAGTTACCAAAACAGCAGTAACACAGACATTCGCCTTCTATGAGATCTCTGACCACTAAGCCAAAGCCTGTCCTAAAACTTTTCTTCCTATCTCTGTTCACAGTGTATAACCCTTTCTCCTTACACTCCTGGGGGGGGGGGGGATCTCTTGCTTCAAGTCTTCTGCCTGTAACATGTTTTCCTTCTAATGAAATTTGTAACTGCCCCAGGAATGATTTATGCATGGCCAATGAGACTGTAAAATTTTCCCCTTTTTATAATATTTACTGCCAAGCATTATCAAGGAAGATTTTTTGCCTTTTTAATCAGATCCCTTAAACTAATTCAGATGGCTTTTACTATTTTCTGCCTGAAGACAGCACCTGTAAATTAACATTCAATTGTCTAGTTGCAAGCCATGTGCAATGCAGTGTTTCCTTTGACACACCTCTGAATTTGGAGCACATCTGAGTCCAACTGAAGACAGTTCCCAATTTTTGAGGACCAGTCTTGGAGTCTTATCCTTCCCAGAACTGTTCCTTACCATGATTGAATAAATACATATATTTTCATTAAGAACATTTGCTTATTAGTAAATTTACAAATAAAATCATTAATTTTGGTAAGGCTACAACAAAGGTTTGGAAAGGATTTGCAATAAACTAAAAATAAGCAGTCAAATGCAGTATACGGAAACACTTTCAACTACATGAACATGGGTGATATTCCAAATAAATTTGCCTTATAGTGCTTCTGATGGCCCAGGCCTACTATGGAAGATTGACTGCTTCAGTCCAAGAGTTTGCCAAGAGAAGAAGTTGATACAACCTGGCAAAGGCACAACATCCTTCTCATTGCTTGGCCTGCATTGTTAAGCTGAGCAAACAATACTTCAGGGTTAAATCCAAACAGAGCAAAACACTGCTAACACATTAATCTGAGAAGCCAAACAGCTTTCTCCATATGAACATAGTTATTTCAAAAGTGGAATCTGTTCATTCATTAATTGCATGCTAGAAATTGGGAAATATATTAAGCAGGAGGCACTGCCTAGTAGGTAGATGTAGAACCACCTGGAAATGTGGCGTAGGGTGTGGGCTATGCTAGGAAGTTGGAAAAAACAGCCTGGGAGAAAGCAGTAGGAGCCACTTCTTTAACACTGCCAAGAAAACTGTGTGGATACAGTTTACCAGGAGTTGAGCTCATCTGGAGGGCTCTTTCTTTCTTTCTTTCTTTCTTTCTTTCTTTCTTTCTTTCTTTCTTTCTTTCTTTCTTTCTTTCTTTCTTTCTTTCTTTCTCTTTTAAATAATGGGGAAAAAATTGTCTAAGCATTCATTTCAGGAATACCCAAAAGTAAATGGCTTATGTCTGTGCTTGTATCAGACCTTTTCTTTAATATAAATTTTCTTCATTCTAAATCTGTACTAATTGGTTTGTATGTGTGTGTGTATGCACCTTTGAGTCAGTTTTTTGACTTCTGGTGACTGCCTGGACAAATCCCTGCATTTTCTTGGCAATATTTTCAGAAGTGGTTTACCCTTGCCTCCTTCCCAGGGCTGAAAGAGAGACTGGCCCAAAATCACCCAGCTGGCCTCATGTCTAAGGCAGGACTAGAAGTCACAGTCTCCCAGTTTCTAGCCTGGTGCCTTAACCACTACACCACACCACCTCTCTATGTACTAATTGGTTACCTAAATGATAATGATTGAAGCATTATGATTAAAGCACAATTGAAGTCAGACATGAAGGTAAATTTTGCTGGTTGTATTTACTTATTTATTTCCCCATTTCTATCCTGCCACAAAACAAAGATTCTTGGCTGATTATTTAAAAAGAATGACACCGTGATCATTGAAATCTCAGTCTTATATAGATAGGATTATATCACATTTTCTGGCAATGAACACATTACATTTTTTGTTAGTTTCTGAATCTCTTTCTTTCATGAAATTTGTTATAAGTTATTGTCTGAATAGGTTCCAAATTCCAGAATGTAATTACTTCCACTCTGGTTGTGTCTCATTACTATTTGAATTACATTCCTTTCCATGTCTAGAGCTAAAGGATGACTAAAGAACATAAAACAAGAAATAAAGACATGCAAAGTGATATAAAACGTTATCAGGTGGCTCCTCACACCAACATTTCCTAGCTTTGTATCTCTATTTGTTTTATCTCCAGTTTTGTTCCTTTTGTCAGATTATCCCTCTTCCCTTCCCTTTCCCTCCTTCTCCTTTTAGACCTTATTTCCTAAGTCTATTTGATTTCTTTTATTCTCACTCCATTCTAAGTCTTGCTTCCTTAAGGCTGTCCTTTTCTTGGCCCCATTGACTTGTCTTGTTTCTCAAATCAGCCTTCCTCAGTCTTGTTCCTTCCAGATGGGTTGGACTAAATTCCCAGTGGCAATATAAGGGAACAATTTGGAAAGTATTTATTAATTGTATTTTCATTACTATTATCATTTCAAATCAGAATAGTGGTCTAACACATCTGGTTGGTGAAAGCTTTTCTGGAGCCTCATCAGTTTAGCCAATAGTAGCAAAAGAGTCTTCTGCTTTCTGGAAGAGAATAACAAAACCTCATGCTACCTAATCTTTCATTATCACAAACTATCCAAAACAAACAAACAAACAAACTTGAAATAATTATGGTAGGAATTACTTAAAATATACAGCTTTCAAGAAATTACTCTCAAGATATTGGATTTCAGTTCTTAGCAATTTCTCCCAGTAAAGCCAATGAGATTTGTAGTCCACTAATAGAGGGATATAAATTCTGCATTCTGGATTTATCTATTTATACTCAGGCTATAAATCTTAGTAAGTAGTGGGAGGGGGATCTTCATGATTCTGCAGTAATGAGACAAGAGATTCCTGCAAGAATAAAGAAGAAAACTCACATGGATTGTAAGATACATGTGTTTCATAGAATTTATCTGAATTTAAAACTCCCCTAATACTTTTCACCATTCCACACAGAGTATGAAGATGAAGTCAAAATTTGAACTGCCCCCTTTAAACTTCATTCTTTCTTCCTCTTGTTACTGATGAACATTTTGTTATTCTTGAAAAAATCATTTTAACAAATACCATGGCAATTTAGTTTTAAATTTACTTTTTATTTTGAATTTATGTTATAATAAACACATCAGCCCAACCCAACTTACAGGTTGTTGTTGTAGGGTAACTTGGAGGCAGAAATATTAGGTATGTTCACCATCTTGAGTTGTATATATAGGCAGAATAAAAATTATTATTATTATTATTAATAATAATAATAATAGATTGATAGCTAAAGTGGTCTGGGACTTTAGAATTCAAACAGACAAGTACCTGCCACACAACACCCCAAACTTAACAACTGTTGATAAGAAAGACAAAAAAATCTGGATAGTGGACATTGCAACACCTGGAGACAGCAGAATAGAAGATAAAGAACTGGAGAAAATCACAAAATATAAAGACCTGCAAATAGAAGTAAATGCCTGTGGCAAAAGAAAGCAAAGATAGTACCAATAGTAATAGGCTGCTTGGATGCAATCCCAAAACATCTGGAGCACCACTTGAACACCATCAGCATTGACAAAATCACCATCAGTCAGTTGCAAAAGGCAGCTTTACTTGGAACAGCTTCCATCCTATGACGATACCTTTAACACCATCACACAATAACATCTGCCTATCCCAGGTCCTTGGGAAGGACTCAATAGGTGGATAAAAATGCCAAATTCAGTCTAAACATTTGGCTGCCTATGTGACCAACTATAATAATTGCAGCCTACTATTTTTATTTATGACACCTAGTGCAGTTAATGACAAATGTTGTATTTACACAGCAGTTAGAAAACATTTATAAATTACTTTGCTGACTCAGGAAGATCTGTATATTGGCAATAAAGTATATCTTGGAGTTATACCACATATAATATACTTTTAATTTTATTGGGAGATTCTCCCTTAGGCATGGAAACCAGCTGGGTGACCTTAGGCCAGTCATTGTCTCTCAGACCTAGTCTGGGAAGTCAAACAACATATATCTATTAGAATTATTCTTATTAGTCTTTTGGAAATAATTGACAGAATAGTTTTTAATATAACTTTTACAAATATGTTTTTCAAGTCATAGTCCCCTAAAGGTAGAATGAATTATTTTTAATTGTTTGTTTGTTTTAAGCATCACAAAATTAAAATTAGCTGTTCCATTAAAACAAAGGTTGGCAGTAGGTGGATCTGGGTTTATTAATATATCTTGAGATAATTTGCAGAAGACTGATCAGGATATCTAACCCATTGTCAGGTACAACATAGCAAATATAAAATTACACTCCCCCTTCTCTCTTAAATTGCTGTATAACTTGGATAAACTGGAGCAGGCTATGACTCAATACAACTGCAAGCTTCTCTTACAGAAACAAATGAGTGCACTCTCTGTTTTTTAATTGCACGAAACAAAAAGATCATTGACAAATTGTGATGTTCTAAACAAATATGGTCCATAAGCCTGAAGTCTATCCATCATGCATGCAGAACTTTTAGGTATGAGATCAGAGTTTCTATGTTCCTTTGTATTTGTATATTGAATATTCTTATGAAAATGGATACTGGATATCTGAGGG
The DNA here is from genome assembly GCF_059951505.1 of Python bivittatus. Taxonomy (NCBI): domain Eukaryota; kingdom Metazoa; phylum Chordata; class Lepidosauria; order Squamata; family Pythonidae; genus Python; species Python bivittatus. The sequence goes on from NW_028277035.1 coordinate 18,511,674, forward strand.
AGATGGGCAGCATATAAATTTAATAAATAAATAAATAAATAAATAAATATAGATTTTTTTTAAAAAAAACTTTATCTTTTGAAAAAAAGAGTTATTTTTTAAATAAGGTTATTTAGATAGCATGGATTATCTAGCTTGTTATATGATAACAAAGGGTGGGAATGATTTTGAATTCCCTATTCTTCTTCTGTCTGCAGACTCCTTCACTCTGTCTCATATCCTTCCCAAGAGCCCCTCAATTCCCAGATGCAAATGTTCAAGATGTTGTCAAGGGAAGAGTGAGTAGGAAAGGAAGAACAGTTAGGATGCCAGCATAACAACATTTCTAGCTTAACTCTCAAAGAATGAATAAAATATATGAAGTTTTAGCTCTACATATGCCAATAATATGAAAAGTATTGCTGCTGTTTATTCTGTAACATGTACAGCGTGATGGAAGTACACAAAGAGTTTTCCAAAAGCCTTGAGATCACGTCAATAAGACCTTGATATCAAGGCCTAGCAGGTTTTAATGTATTTCACCATTATGTGATACACGCATTCTTATAAATCCATAAATTTAATATGTGTGTTAAAAACTTCCATTTTCATAAAGAATGGGAAAATACTAATTCATTATTTGATGAAGTGCTCAGTTTTCCAAGATAATTATTACACCCATTAATTGAGATTCAGTAACAGACTGAAGAGTCAGTTAATTCAGGTTTCCTTGTTTTCCTTCATTTTTTTCAAGGTCACATAATTGGACGACAATAATTCAAAATATAACTCCAGAGTATGTTAGAACCCTGCATCATATATTGCCGAGAATCACTTTTCTTTCAATGCACAAAAAAGTCATAGACCATGTTCAGCCATAATTATAAACTTTATAGGGTTGTGTAGCTTAACTGTGTTTTATTGTATCTCCAAACATAAAACTAGCATAAACTAGTTTTGGTGTATCTCATGTTATCTTAATTATTTTTATCAGTATTTATCTCATTAGCTTTGTCAGTATATAGATGCATTTAATAGTTCTCAGCATAATTTGCAATTAAACATTTCTTTAGTGTCTTGAGAATAAATTTTTTAAAAAACTTTATCTGTGGAGCAGAGTTTTCTGCTATTATTTTTGTGCTATAAGCAGTAACCAACAAAATATTCAGGAAATAAATTAACAGTTATATTGTCCCAACATGCTTGAGGCTAGCCAGAGGATCTTGCTGTTCTTAAGAACAGTGGTTTGATTCCCACATTATCTGTTGAGCTGCGAAATACAAGGCACTATGGCTATCAAATACCTTAATTTTCAAAGGAGGGTGGGAATAGGCAGAACATGGGAAAAATAGGAGAATTATTGCTTTTGTACATCGCTAGGCAACAGCCAACTGAGTCTTTTTGTGTTATTTTGAATACTGAACATATCAGCCGTAGGGAACCTTATATTAAGATGATCCATGTTTACTTAGAGAACTTCATTCTAATCCTGAAACTTGCAGTGCAACCAAATAAGGACTCAAGAATGAGCATATCAGTTGGATAGTACTGTCAAGATGGCATAATTAAACATTATATTATGTCTAGTTTACAGTAATCCTAAAATGTACTAGCACAAATATTTGAATAAAGTAGTTAAGTAAGGAAGATAAAAATAAGAGGGAAATGTAAGGATGCCTTTACATGCTCAGTAAAACAACTGCCATTATTTCATTGCTGCTATTGTTATTGTCATTGTTAAACTTAATTTATTTCTATTGAGGTGACGTTTTATGTGACTAAATATGCAATAGATATTTTGTAATTATCAAAACAGTCACACTGACTGGATTCTCATGTGCTAAGACATGGCTCATTTAATTATGGATTACTAAATAAGCCATGATTGTCTGGCTTTGCACAGTACACTAGTGCATAAATAATTGTTAATAAACAACAGTGGCTGATTTACACAACACTCTTAGATGGAAGCCACATAACTAGCTAATGGCTTGATGTAGTATGTGTGCTTGGGCAGTGTGATCATCTCTTTATAACTGAGACTTCATGCAATCTCGAACTATGTAGGGATCTGAGTTTAGGGTGAGCTAGCCAGAGATGAACCTCTCCAAGTTGTCTATCCCTAGGCCATAGTGCAGGATTGGAAAATCAGTGACATAATTATGTTATTGGTTTTGCAACCTTCAGTCATTCTGTGGCCTGGAATAAGCAACTTGTGTCTTTCCTAAATACCTCTGAGTATTCTTCACTATTACCCATGCTTTCTAGGGATATTGACAGTTGTAGTTCACCAATATCTGGGGCTTGCCAGCCCCTGCTGGAGCCATTGAGGCTGCTCAGTCCTCTTGAGCTACCATTCCAGGCTCCATTTTTCAAAAAAACTAGACAACCCATGACCCATTGGGTCATCATTTCAGAGATATTTCCTTAACTAAACAGAGAAACAGAATGACCAAGGGCAAAAAAGCAGTGAGTGTGAGCAACTTACAACTTGCTGCTGGCTTCCCCATTGACTTTGTTTCTGGGAAGCTGGCAGGGAGTGTCAGAAATCTTTGTTTCTTCCTCCCCCCCTCCAATAATATTGGCTTGTGCCATTTGCCCTCTCCTCATGATCCTCAGGGCAGCCCCAGTGAAGCCTCCTCCTCTCCTCCTCAGCTGACCCGCAGAACTGCCAGCCACTTTGCTGGGGGGAGGTGGAACAAAGAAAGCTGTGGATCTTGAGGAAAACTGCACCCCAGCTCCCCATTCCAGTGTATCCCCAAGGGCCCCCTCCCTTGAGGAAGGAAGAAGGCTCACCCATTGACTACTGCTGCCCCCCAGTCAGCCCTACCTCACCAGTAGGCATCCAAGTTGCTCCCTCATCCTTCCCTCAGTGCCCATTGTGGTTCAGAGATTTAGAATTTCAACCTTGGTTTCAAAGCAGCCAATCACCACTTGCCCATCAATTGAGCACAGGGGACAGAGGGAGGTGGGAAAGAGGTCAGGGATATATCCATGATGATCACATGACCTGGGCTAACTGCAGCAGTGCAGCAGTGCTGAAGCAACCACAACTTTCCCAAATTTCAATCCCATGGGAGTAATGGGTCCCAGATTTTGGGCACATTCTGTAAGTTAGCCCATTTGAGGTACCTTGGTTTAAAAAATTGTTGCCCTGTGATGCACTGTTTTTCCCATTTGAAGGTTACAGACATAAGAGTTTTAGTAGTAAATAGATAAGGAGTATTTTTTTAAAAAACTTCTACAAAGTTTGGTTCCATCTAGCCTGCTGATAATTGTGTGTCAGTTTGACTACATAACCAGTTGCCTTCAGAGCCAGAATATCTGACATAAGGAAATTATGGTGTGCTTTCCAACCATGGGGAAATTAAGCAAGTACTTAAGTCTTCTACTGTTAAAAATAATGGGTCTTGGAAGTTTATATTAGTTTCTTTACATGGGTCTCTGTGCAGTAGAAATACTCTCATGAGTGATAGTTTGGCCCTCCTTTTTGATACAAGATTGGTAAGAGAGACTGTAAGCTTCCTACTCAGTGGAACTATTTCTGATGGTGTCTTCTGTGAATTGCATCTTTTGTGAATTGTGTTGTCATTTCTATTCTTTTTTAGCTCTGACCCAATTTCAAAACATTCAGCTAGAAATGGTTCATTAAGTTTATAGTGATACTGCAAGACAATCAAAATCCCACTGCCATGGGATTTTTGTCTGTATTTTTCAGCAAAAGGGTATATTTATTCATCAACTTTTTTTAAGTGATTCACAGCCTCATATCAATTTTTGACTAACCTTCATTTTCACTTATATTAGAGCAGGTGTTCAATGTTACACAGCTTGTATTATACTTCCTTCTCGACCTTTTCCTTCAGCCTAGCCAATCTATCATTATCATTATTTTAAAAGCTGTCATATATATTGAGGTCTGATCATACATAATCCAAAAGGCAGTATAATGTATTGCCATAACTGCTCTATCTGCTCCATAACAACAACAAATATGAGTTAGTTATCTCCTGATTAAGGGTCAAGCAAATAGAATATTAATAAGACATTTAAAGAAGCAAGCTTAACCTTGTTATATCTTTTTAAAGGCAGTAATGGGGTACTAAGCTAGATTGTGCTCTCAGTTTTGAAAAGAATCACTCTGTTGAAGATAGCGAGCTTCCAAATTTTATTTTCAGTACTTTTGGAGGCAAAACATAGCTAAGGTAGCAATAATATTCTTTGTACATAAAATTCTCCTCCATATTGAGCATCAGGTCTTCTACAGGACGTATTAAAAGCTATCAAGAGAAGCTGCAAGAACCAAAATGTGGGGGGGAAATTCAGTTAGCTAAAATGTAGTCCAAAGATATTTGGAATTACTTTTCTACCCATAAGTGTAATAAGAGCCTATGGGTTTGTTTTGTTTTGTTTTGTTTTGCAAAGTTGTCTTGTAAGTATGTATAACAACATGCCTTAGAATTAGATCAAATAGAAACATCTACTGTATGATGGATAACTTCTTGGAACTCTGATTTGTAACAGGAACATATTCTGGGTCAAGGACTTGTGGTTGTTTATTTTCTCCAGCTTGGCCCAAAGTGTGTCTATAAATCCATACCACTGCCAACTCACAGCAGAGGTCACATACTTGATCTGGTTTTTGTCCGGGGGTGGTGGTGACATGACATGGGTTGTCAACATCAGTTCTTTGTCATGGATAAAACACTCCCTTCTGGCCTTGGAGTTCTGTATAACCTGCTGCTGAGAGGAAGGGCCTATTCGATTGGTCCACCCCAGCAAAATCCAATGGAGTCTTAGAGGGAACTCTGGTGCACAGTTCGACCAAAGCCTTAATTGTGGCTTAGAATGAACATGTGATAAGGGCCTTGGATTGGATCGCACCTGTGCAGGCTTTCTGTGATAATGGATCCCATACAGCCCCCTGGTTTACAGAGGAGGTCAGGGAGATGTAATGATATACAAGACACCTAGAGAGCTACTGAAGAAAGACAAGGAGCAAATCCAACTGGACAAAAGTGAGAACCTTTATTGGGACTTATCTCACTTCTCTGCTTTTATTGTGCCTGCAGACAGTTCACCAGTGGCCTCATTTCAGGTGATCAGGTCACTTCTGAGTAAGGAGGGGCTGGGGGTAGCATTCCAGGGCTGATGTGAGGAATATTCTGCATAAAGCCATGGAGCTTTTGTTCAGAGTTATATTCTGGTTGGATCAATCCTGTGGAAGTGCCTGAGGCTCATTTCAGCTCTCTTGGCTGTTTAAGGCCTCCCAGGAGGTGGCATGCAGTTGAGTCCAAGCAGTGGCTAATTCCTCTTCGTGGAAGGGGGTTGTTCTGCCTGCCTTGATGCCAGTCCACCCCCTTCTCAAGAGAATCCTTGTCCAGTCTCCCATCTTCCCCTTTTAGGGAAGGTTGTTGAGAGGATAATAGATGCTCAACATCAAAGGGCCCTGGAAGAAACAGATTATCTGTATCCTTTTCAGTCAGGGTTCAGACCAGGTTATAGTACTGAGATGGTGTTGGTTTTGCTTGTGGATGACCTTTGGAGGACTCAGGAAGTGGGTGGAGCATCCATCCTAGCCCTCCTGGATCTCTTGGTGGCTTTTTGTACCATCTACCTGGACTAGCTTGGGTGGTTGGGAGTGAGAGGAATTGTTCTGAAGTTGTTCTCTTTCCTCTGTGGCTGGTTCCAGTTGGCTTTATTGGGGGAAGAGATCTAGTCCTAGGCCTCTCTTATGTGGGGTGCCTCAGAGCTCAGCTGTCTCAACACTCCTATTTAACATGTACATGAAGCTGCTGGATGAAGTTATTTGTCAGCATGGGTGAAGTATCATCAATATGCTGATGTTTTTCAGCTGTACATCTCCACTCAACAAGGTTGGAGAAATTTTACTATTTAGGTGCTTGCCCAGTGTCTGATGTAGATGGAAAAAGACTAGCTGCAACTCAACCTTAGTGTAGAGAGCCACAGAGATGACTTTGGAGAAGCCATCCAGAAACTGTTAAGACAATAACAGGTATAGAAACATACATTAAGCCCAGGAAGGTGGGAAGGATTAGAAAGAGACTCAGACTGACTCCCTCATGACTCCCTGAGGCATAAGAAGAAGGGAAGGGAAAACACAGTAACAGGCAGACTTACAGTACAGGATTCTGTTACTATAGCCTATCTCAATTAAGTATAGTTCCATTCTTCCTGTGAAGTCAGTTTCCTGATCCAGTCTACCTTATAAGGCTAACACTTAGCAAGACAGAATGGGTTTGGGTTTGGAGCCTCCTGGATTTGAAGAGTTGTCATCTTTAACTCTTGACAGGATAGCACTCTCCTGGAAAGAGTTGGTATGCAATTTGGGAATCCTTTTAGACTTTCAGCTTATTGAGAGTAAGGGAGATGACCTTGACACAAGCATGTAGAAATCATTAACTAGGCAAAGAAGGCTGAAACATTATTTAAGTCCTGGAAACCAAAATAATATTTGGAAGTGGTTCAGACAAATGCCTGCTTGATCCATTGGGGTATAGGAAGGAGGGGAGGGATAGCATAATGAAACTTGCAAGACTCTGTGATTATAGTGTATCTCAATAAGGTATTGTTGTAGTCTTCCTGTGCAGCTGATTTTCTGGTCTGGTCTACCTAGTGTGGCTGACGCAGCTCCTGCTCAAGGAGCAGATGGCAGCCATGACTAGCGAAGCTTTTGCTCTGAACCATCTTATGTGCCAACAGTGCCAATTGCTGGACCAGGAAGCTCATGATCACTTATACTTTAGTCACTTTTCAATTACATATGCAGACGGGCACTCAGTTCTGATCCTTTAGTTATTTCTACTGAGATCATTATTACTTACAGATTATCACAGAATAAATTAGCAGAACTCATAAACTTTATTAGGACAACGTACTAAATATACTATAGGATAGCATTTACTTTCCAACAAATGGAGTATATCCTTGTTTTACAATGTATTATTGTCAACATATTTCATAAGAATATACAAATGTGGTATATTCTTGTCTTACAGTATATTATTGTCAACAAATATATTCAACATATGAATATATTTGGATTCAGGTTGCCAGGGCTATCAGACCTATACTGATCTGATAGTCCTGGTTCATTTATTTATTTATCTATCAAATGTATATGGCCGCCCATCTCACAAGAAGTGACTCTGGGCAACATTCAACAATTAAGTAAAAATATGTATAAAAACAATCATTATTAAAAATATAAACAGTCAATATTAAAATATACAGACCACCAAGCACAGGAGAGAGCAAATATTAATCATAATGATGGAGCGATCTGAGAATATCACTGGTCCTCTGGGACTCCCAGGCCTGATCACATAGCCAGGTCTTGAGGGACTTATAGAATGTTAGCAGGGATGGAGCTAATCTCACTTCGGGGGTGGGGAGGTGAAGAGAATGTTCCTCAAGGCAGGTGCCACAGCAGAGAAGGCCCCCCTCCTTGGACCTGCCAGATGTAGTTCCCCAGCAGATGAGATCCACAGCATGCCTTCTCTACCAAATCTGATGGGATGGGCAGATATATTCAGGGAGAGACGGTCCCTCAGATGACTCGGTCCCATAACATGAAGGGCTTTAAAGGTTAAAACCAGCACTTTGAATTGGACCCAGAAACAAATTGGCAACCAGTGTAGCTTGTGTGGCAGAGGTGTAACATGTGCTGTTCTAGAAGCACACAGAGCTGCCCACACTGCCGCATTCTGCACCAGTTGAAGCTTCAAGGGCGACCCCATGTAGAGCGCATTGCAGTAGTCCAATCTGGAGGTGACTAAGGCATGAGTGACTGTGAGCAGCCCCCCCCCCCCATCTAGGAACGGGTGCAACTGGCACACAGCCCAAAGCTGCTAATGTGATATGACGGGGTTCTTCTATGTGGCTAATGTGAATGAGGGCTAAATGAAATAGCAATGAGACTGTGAGCAAAATAACACGCCTTACATTAGCAGCTGAAAATACAAGATGCTAGGCTGTAGAAAAAACATTCACCATCTAAGAAATACAAGACAAATCATTATCTAAATATCCATTTCAGTAGAATTACTGAAACATTGTATTCTGAAAATCAAGGGTTGCCTACTGAGCCTTAGCCTAAAGAGGGCCTGTACACCCACACACATTCTTCAGAATTAAAATGAGTATATTACATGAATTACAAAAGAAAATGCAATGCCATAAGTAGACCACAAGATGGCTACAAATCGATTGTCTTTTGCCCCAAAATCTGCCTAAAAAGAGGTTGGTTAGATGTTTAAAATAAATATTGTAAATTACAACAACAACAGAAACCCAGAACATTTGATAACTTTATTTGTATGGATGAAGGCCGGATTGAAAAAACAAAACAAAAAACTATTATGTGTACAGAGATATACAGAAATGATTAAATGTGACTTAGTGCGACACCAAAAATACCCTGAAATTAAACCTGCTTCAATTTTCCTGGATTTCCTAGATTCTTTGAAATTCCATTTTTAATCAGTGGCTGTGGGGAACAGTCTTTACCAGTTTTTGATTTGCCAGTTTCTACTGAGTTCTCATCCTTGTTTTAAAACAGGTTATTTAAAGTAGCATTGTGGTTTAGAATCAGAGTCAGTTTTTATGGATAATGGATCCAATATCTCTCACATTTGTGCCCAAAGAAGGAGGGGGTGGGATAATTTGACTCTGCACATGACCCAGAGCATTTCTCACTCAAGATAATGTGGATTGTACCTTGTAGGAATGTTGTATGTCTGAGGTGGCAGTGTGCCCAGGCTACAGTCACAAAAAAGTGTGATATTGACACCCATGGAGTAAAGTTGAGAACCAGAGTTTCTCAACACAGAGATGACAGCTATGTCAACCACTAACAGTCACCCAGCTTCAAGGTTGAAAAGCACAAGAAAAAATGCCTGTTGAACCATGGGAAGAATGAGAAGAAGACATGCCAGCATTAAACAACAGTGGGTATAAAGAGAGACTATGTTAAGTGGTTTATCCTGGAATGCAGTAAATATTCTTATCTAGCCATGCCATATTGTGTATCCCAGAATCTTCAGCTCACTTTAAGCCAAAGAGTCTAGTCTAACTATGCCATGTTGTGTGTCTGAGATTCTTCTGTGTTCTTTCTATAGCTTAAATTGTGGCACTACCCATCCAAACACAAAACCAGAAGATGACAATACATAAAAATACCAATATTAGTGTCAAATAGAGAATCTGTCTTTGGATTTTCCCACAGATATTTTCTACCTTGTATTCTTAGAGGGAAGGTGGGATAGAAACATAATAAATGAAATTAATATAAACAAACGATGTAGACTGAAGTTTCCATCTTGCAGTATTCAACAGATTTGACACAATAACATAATGCCACATATCAGTCTCCCTCATGTGTTATTGGGGGTCATTTTTAATTGAATCCTTCTCAATTTAATTCAAGACTTCATTGCAACTCATGTGGTAAAGGTATTCAGCTGTTTTATCATTTTTGTTTCATACTTGTAAGAAACAAATTATTAGGGTTTTCTTTCTTGACAGTCTGATTTTTTTTAGCTGCATAAGAAATAATGTTTACATGGTGTTCTCTAGAGAACAGACTACTTTTCATTCTAAACTAAGCCTTTTTTAGTCATGAAGAATATATGGACCTGTGAGGATTGACTTTACCTCGTTTCATCCACATCTAGTCTATTACCCACACACTGGGATGAAAATTTCTAAAATGAATATTTATCATCTCAAGATAAATGTTCATTCTCCTGATCAATGGGGTGCTTTGCCATTCCTACTGTGTACCTACTCTCTCTTTTGACTGATGAATATGCATATGCAAATACATATGCTGATCAAGTTATAGCACCCTGAATAAATGCTTTCACTGAGTATGTCTTACTTTAGACATAGAATAATAATATATTTTTAGATAGATAAATTAATTGAAAAGCATGGATGAACATCTTGGCTTTTTTATAGTTAGTCATGCTGGATATCTGACACTTCAAAATAAGTAAGTAAATAAAAATGCTGATTCTATATTTATCTGGGTATATATCATTTGTGCATAGCTTTGTGAACATATTTTTTTTTCCTTTTCTTTAAGCTTAAAGTTATTATAGACAGTATATTTTGGCCTAGATGCAACTGCACATTTTAGCACCACCCATAAGCCACAAAATGTTATCTCAGGAATGGGGGGTGGGGGGGGAAGCATCATTTTAAAATTCAGGGAAGTCACTGCTACCAGAATAGATGTAAAACTTGTTTTACTTCTTTCAACCTAATGGAAACTAGATTTTTTTTTAATCCATATTTGAATTAATATGCAAATCAGGGTTTGTTTTACTTTGATAATTCTAAGCTAAGGTATATTATGTTTCTCCATATATGTAAAGATGTGTGTGTATCTCAATACATTGCAGTACCAGTGAAGCAATACATAAATAGAATTTCAGAGTTAAGGGTATATGTATTGACTAATATAATTGTGAGGCATTTGGATGACCAGATCTTATTTGGCTAAAACACTCTATATTTCTACCTTGCTTACATATGAGATTTGGATCCAGGAAAATAAGGGTTGGAGTATCACATTATACATACACACACAGAGTATGTATGTATGTATGTATGTATGTATGTATGTATGTGTATATATATATATATATATATATATATATATATATATATATTCTAGAGCATGTCCCCCAGCCTTTTGAACTAGGTTGATTATGATTTTATCTGCCATTTTAGTTTTTGTTTCCACTGGGATTTAAACTGTCTGTCTGTCTGTCTATTGTTCAGTCTTTTACCCACCTGAGTGCCCTGATTTTGGAAAGGTGGATTAGACTTATAAATATATAAAAGCAAAGGACAAGTACAGAATAATCAGTACAGCACCAAAAGTTAAATCAGTGACAGAGAAGAGATAGAGTATATACTAGAGTAAATCCCAGCAGCCATGATCTGGGTCATTAGAAAATGAGAGAAAAATATGTAATGAAAGGTGAAAGAGGACAGGACTGGGACAACAACAGGATAAATTAATGCCATGGATCATAGTGGCAGTGATAAGAGGTAGGAGAGTCACAGGCAGGTAACAAACGAAACAGGACAGAGTTGTGTCTTAAAAAGGAAAGGTGCATTATCATTTCTCCCTCTTTGTGTGTCTGTGCATTAGTTTGTTACAATTATTATAAGAACAGTCCAGCAGATTTAAGCACTTCAGCAGCAGTTGTTCCATATTTCCAGTTATTGAAATATGTTCTTTATAACTTACATGTTGTGTGTCAGAATGATTCTCTTCTTTAAAAATAATGATTAGATCATAACGTTTGGAAAGTGATATGCATCGGTGGAAGTTGCTGCCAGTTTAAATGTTCCCAGACAGCCGAGGCCTCCGTATAATGTCAGGAAGGTGCAGAATTTTTCAAAGCAGAGCTTCTATTTTTCTCCAAGCTCTAAAATCCCCCCACAATGCATTTGTCTGGTGGGGGGTGGGGTGGGGTGTTATGGAAAGAAAGAAAAACGATTATATTCTAAAGTTACTTCAGGATTTTCAAGAGCTGAAAATAATCCTCTGTAGTTTAATGGAAAAAGAAATATCACTACCTTATAAACCCACTTCAGTCATTCTTTCTTTGTTATTCCCCCCCACCTCCACATTCCCTCTTTGAAGCTAAACCCTTGATGGATTAGCCCAATGCTAAAGAAAATGCCCTCTTTTATGCATGAAAGCTTTATAATTGCTGCAGAAAGATGCTTAGTTGTTCATAATATACATATAATCAGATTAGTTTTGAATCTTACCTGAGCTGAGAATGTACAAATCATCCAATTTGTGAATATTTTAGTATGATTTTTTTTTTAAATGTGTGCTTTTTTTTTTTTTTTTTTTGCTGTCCTCAAAAGACACTAGCCACAGCCATTACAAGAAGCAGAGCAGGTGAATTTTTAATATCCCAGTAAAAGAGACTTTAATCTTCTGAAGAAGATTTTTTTTAAGGGCTGATAATTTTATGTGCTGGATATGCCATTTAGTAATAAAATCTGGCTTTGCACATTTACATTCTAGAAACAGATACAATTGGCAAATCCTCTCTCAGAGCTCTCTGCCATGACTGCCTCTGATCCTTTCATTGATTTTGCCATGTGTGATTTTAACATCCCTTTTCAAGGCAGTATGTAGTTGAATTGGAAATGAAAAAGAACAAAAGTGAAATATATGAAACCATTAAAATTTCAAAACATTCTCTGTGTAACTCTTTAATTCTTAAGAATGTATGCTTCTATGAGAATAATTATGAGACATAACCCATGTGATAAAGTAATACAAAGACTGGGTACATAGATCCCATTATGCTAAAATAGGATTGGTTGGCTTAGCAGGTCAGGGAGACACACCCACTGTGGTTTTTACATGATGTCTGAACCCCCTTGTATCTTTTTTTTTAATTATTAGTGTTATTACCTGAAAAGTTAACATGCAATTTATAATGCAGCCATTATCTATCTATCTATCTATCTATCTATCTATCTATCTATCTATCTATCTATCTATCTATCTATCTACATATATAGAGAGAGCAGATAACTAAAATTGCTTTTTGCACACATGCTGGCCATTCAGGAATTTAGTATCAAATTATTATTTGAATGTGCCAATCATCTATTATTAGTAATAGATTAATATTTTCAGATACAGCTACCATATGACTACCTACATAATATTGCTACATATTTAGTAGAACTCAGTTTTGTTGAGTTCAGCAACACTTATAGCTAGCTAAGCACCTGAGGATGAAACTCTTCGTTTTCTCTCTCCTGTGGTATTTGTATAAGTTCTTTACCATTGTCAATTTAATACTTTGTTGTTATTGTTGTTATTATTTCTATTATTACTACTACTATTTCTATTCTGTCATTGTTGGTAAGAATATTGTAGGCTCAAATTCTCAAAGTCCACTGGCTTTCAATGCAATCTATTTTCTTACAACAGAAACCAGATGGAAGAGCAAGTAAGTATAACCTCCAACAATTATTTAAGTAATGACTTTTTAAGAAATACTGAAGCCTGGTTAAGAGCCACTTGTCTACTGTCTATACTAAGCTCTTAATATATATATTTCCATTTAAAAATGATTCATATGAGCAGTGGTGACATATATGTCCCTTTTATATCCACATACTCAGTTCTCATAAAGTCTATAAACTACTGTATGTAAACAAGTAGTTCAGACAGATAATATTTTTCCTTCTTCCTTAAGTATTATTTCCCACTGGAATTAGGAACTATAGATCAGTTTAATCTGATCTGTCCAAGTTAATATAGCATTGTTCATCACTGATTTTATATACATATATATATATACATATATATATATATGTATATAAAATCAGTGATGAACAATATATATATATATATATATATATATATATATATATATATATATATAAAATTTACCTCCATATGTAATCTGAATTCTTTTACATCATTGCTTGCATTTAATACTACATGTCTTCAATTAACTGTTATCCTTTTGATTCAGAAAAATCAAACTGGGTAATAAGCAATAACAATAAAAGCAATGAATATTATAACCTGCAAAAGGAGCAAATATAATAACCAGTAACCAACCTTAACAGAAGATATGTCGTAAAACATATTACGACTCTGTAGGTTTTATATTTGAGCCACTGGTTCACTGAGGGCCAGCAAGGTGTAATGTGTAAGGTCTGGTTGACTTATGATGAATTTCAGCTTAATGAGCACTAATGCAGGAGACATTATGAATCTTCATAATTTTGAATCAAGTCTCTAAGCTTCATTACTCAAAGTCAGCTAGGCTGATTCAAACTCTTCAACACTCTTTGTTAGATATATCCAAGCAGATGTTTAGATTTGTGTATTTGGTCTAATGTTGTGGGGGAAAGATATACTTTTGCACAAGTCCCCCCCCTCAGTTTCCCAAAGATCTTCATACATTTAGCACTAAGGCATCTGGGAGAGCTGTAAATGCATCCAGGTAAATGTATTCATAAAGTCACCTTAGTGTTAAAACACAAAACAATTTAGACCAGTGTGGTAGACAGGGATGTTGAGGATGGAATTTGTATGTGTCTGGATATCACAAAAGTAGTTTTCAAATAATAAGGCTACCTGCCTTAGGGACTGAGTGATATATTATTTGGGTGCATATGAAATGGAATTTTGAGGTCTCACTCATGCTTTAAAGTTTCTTTCAGTTCAAGTATGATTTCTGGTGGCTCATGGACTCATGTAGCTTCCTTGAAAGAGGATTTTTTTTGGGGGGGGGGGATTCCCAGTATGGTCTACAGCTCAGGTATTCTCTTGAGAACTCCCATCCAAGCACTAACTGGGCCTACTGTTCCTTTGGTTTCTAATCCAGATAAGGCTGACTGTGTGCTGCCCTCTGCAGAAACCCAGGGCTCATTCACACATCACTGCATTCTCCAGTGAGGAGGTATTTAAACTACTAAATATGTAGCAATATTATGTAGGTAGTCATATGGTAGCTGTATCTGAAAATATTAATCTATTACTAATAATAGATGATTGGCACATTCAAATAATAATTTGATACTAGATTCCTGAATGGCCAGCATGTGTGCAAAAAGCAATTTTAGTTATCTGCTCTGTGTGTTTGTGTGTGTTTTCAAGGGGAGATAACTGAATCAGACCCAGTGTCCACAATTTCCAATATGTTAAGGTGGAACTATTAATAAATTACTTGATATAGATTACCCCAATATCAGGCCACTCAGGTATAGGCAAAAACAAGGCTGGCAATCTATTGGCTATTAACATGATAAATGAATAGAGGCATTTTCCTTGTTCCATAAGTTATACTTCAACTTAAAGTGCTGACAGGCATTTTAGTTATAAATTATATTTAACTGTAAACTATGAAGGATGGCAATAGTTTCCCCTTGAAGATGAGATTTAGCCATTTTAAAGAGGTATTATATAGTTGGCTATGTGCTGTGATCCTAATATAAAACATTAAAATGCAGTAATAATATGTGTGGTTCTCTCTCCTTTTTCATCAAAAGGAGGAAATAATGGAATAAATCAATGCAATATATGAACAATAGTGGGAGGTGAAATCAAAGTTATATAAAATACTCCTTGATACAATATTTTTTACATTCTGCTTTCTGTGACTGAGAGCCATGCTATTGGAATGAATTAGACTGTTTTGACAATTTTACCCTGCTTAAATTGGATTTCTAAAAGTGAAGAAATTGATGTTGTGCTACTTTGGAGGATATTTTAAAAGTTACTTGCACTTCAAAGAGAAAATAAAGTAATCAGATGCAAAAGTTTCATAGTCTAGTGTAGCTGAATAAGTTTGGGCTATCCTGGGGTAATGCTAAATTAGAATGTATTTCTAATGTCCTGGAAACTATAAACAGCATTTACCTTCACTTTTATTCCCCCCTGTGAATGGAAAGCAAGCTATCACAGATCCCCCTATTTGGCAAGATAAAGTAAATCCAATTACTAGGTTTAATATAAGGTATGTTCCTTTTTGCAGAATCTCTTTGCCCATTCTTAGTTAAACAAGTCTGATAGATTTTTGAATACACACATACCTTTACCTTTTGTTACCAGACCATAAATTAGGTCTCCAAATCATGCCTGTGTATTTCCTACAATACCAGCCCCTGAAAGCTTAAAACATTTTTTTAATGAAGGCAGAGAGATGGAGTGATCTGCTTGATAATAAAGCTTAGCTTTAATGCCAGCTCCATGCTGTTACAGCATATTACTAAACAGCAAGAAATGTGGCACAGATGTTGTGGCAGCCATATTTTACACTCTCCAAAAGGTCATGTCGCTTGTTATTTCATTCAGAATCAATATTAAGTGAGCGTTCCAAATTTCAGCTGTCAGTTGAATATATTGCTGAAAACCAAGGCTGAAGGGTTTTCAACTGTGATTCAAGCAAGGTAACACATTACTAATATAAGGACACTTTAGGAGAAACAGGTGACCCACATGCAAATAGAAAAGGTCAGTTTAAAATATCTGCAGGAAAATATGGTAATGGTGGAGATCATCAGGCAGGATTCACAAGTAGACAAGATTACTATTGAACAGAAACAGCAGATTTGGACAAAATAACATTGGCGAAACATTGCAGTTTGCTTTGCAGAAGTGTCACCTATGCATGGACACGCATGATCAGATGACATGAGGAGGACCTCAAGGATACAACCCTGAGCCCTTAAGAGGTTGCAACCCTTTGAACAGTGTGTTACAAATGTTTTTGCAGAGCACTATTATTTATTATTCGGTAGAAGCCAAAGCAGTGTTCAGGTTAATAGTTCACTGAAAGTAATTCCATCTATTACATGAAAGAAAAAATCTCTGTGATTTCTTCAGCATACTTTCTTTAAATGTTTATATATGTGTACAAAACAGTCATAGTACACATATATATAAAGATGGGAAACTGCTGCAGTGAGATTATACATAGAATTGGAAAGGTAGGGGCATAATTCCTGCACTGAATCAAATAAATATGTAACGTTTTTGGTTTTTCACTGTTCTGCTGTGGGGTGGGTAAACTATAACTCTAAACAGACAATTAAAGGAGCTCTGTTTAGCAAACTAATGGGAATGATTAGAAGGACTCAGAATTCAGATCTTTTAGACACACTTCTATCTACTCCTTTATAAGTGGTACCATAGGTTGCAGAACATCTTTAGTACAATAAAATTATCAGTAATGACTATATCCTAAATCATTATAAAAGCCAAAAATACTTCATTCCAGGTAACTCTATCCAAACACACCCACGTACTAACTAACATTGAACTGCAGTTACCAGCTGTTTTCTGTAAGCCCTTGCCAGAAAAGATCTGAAGAAACTGATCATAGTTTACTTGGGTGCTGTTTTTACTGTGCAGAGATCGATTAACCTGGATTTATATATTTATCACATTCTGACATGTTTAGAATTAGGGCTATCCTATCTGGGCTGCAAAAATCCAGATGAGCACTAGAGGGCAGAAATCTGTTATCCAGATTTTTCAGACCACACCTGGGAGTCATAATGTAGTTCCTGGTGAGGAGAGAATTTATCATTTTCTCCCTTCATAGGCCAGAATGAATATTCTTGTTCACTGTTCATACTGCTGTGGAAAGAGAAATATTCAAACAAGCAAACAAACAACACTTCTTATTTCTATTTCTTTTGCTTTTTTATATCTAGCCCATGTTCTTTTTACTAAACTGGTTTTTCACTCTTCTTCCAAATGGTGCTTAAATGGCTCACAAATTAGTAATCCTTGTAGCCCTGGAATTTGCACAGGCATTTTCTGTTGTAACCCTGACTCATTTTCATCTACTGAAAATGATGAAAAGGAGAACACGTGATAATTACAGTTATTCTCTGATACTATAATCATGTGATTTTATAATAAATCATAACACATAAAAAGAAAGCTAGCGAACTGTGGAGATAAAAAGTTCTGCAAGGAAGAGATTAATCCCCTATATTGCCATAGAAATCTGCCAGATCCAGTAATAAGGCTGGCCATGGAATAGTAAATTCTAGAATCTCACAACAAAAGTTGCCTATTCTAGATACCTGCATAAGGCTGGTAATCTTAATTGGACTCATTCAAACTTAAATTTGGGAAAAAGAAGCACTGGAAAGCAGACATTCATTCTTGACCCTAATCTCTTCTTGATTTATCATATATGCTTCTTGTTCCCCATTCTCACTACATTCAACTTACTTCTGAGTTTCTCCTGACATACTCAATTATCACTTCCATATTACAAAGTGGGCAGATGCTTGCTCTTATACACAGCCATTTTCACTTCTTTCAATAAACATTCATTCCTCATCACAGTTTACATACTACCTAATACCTTTCTACTAACATTTGTATGTCCTAAAATTCCAACTTCAGTAAACATTCTACCAAGGTACACTTATTCATCTAGTTGCTCTCATTTTTTGCCATTGACATATAACTTGCAGTCTTTATCATATATCACATTTGTTTTACTTCCATGATGTCCTGCACTTATCTGCAGAAAAGCAACAATCTGGTCTGCCTAACATGAAGTTGTACTGCACTCCCCACATTTAACTCATTATCCTTTCTCCTATACTTTCAATTAGAATTCTGCCTAACACCTTACCAAGAACAGTTAATAATCTTCCTGTTTTTTTTTCTTTTTGCATTTATTCTTGTTATCTCTCTTTTGAATAAGAGAAGAATAATAGCATTCTTCCAATAGTCAGGCACAGTTGCCATCTTCACAGACATGTTATATTATGTAGCCACTCCATAACCTTTCATATTCATATTTTGCTGTTTCATCAGTTATACAATCTATGCTTGGGATTTTCAAACTGGGTGACATGAAAATGTTCCAAGGGGTGCAAGGCTGTGAAGTTTTTACAAAATTATCAGAAGAAAAATACAGAAATTTTCAAATGAAGATCTTACAGACTGGCAGCAATCATTTTCTGAAATCCATTTTTCTTATACAGTCTCTTCATAATTCTACCATGCATTCTTTTCCATGTTTTTCATTAGCATAACCCTACATGCTTCTGTGATGCTCTGTAACATAATTATTTTCATTCTGCCCCCAAGCTGCTTCCACATTATCTACTTTTACATTACATCCATTTTCTATTTATTTTGCTGGGATATTAATCTACCTTCTAATACTTTTTCACATCGAACTTGTACTTTCTTTTCCTGCAGATGTTCTACTTTCACTCATGTTTCTTTTACTTCTTCTTGTCCCCACTCCCCACCAAAAGCTCCACTTTTGCAACTTTTTTGACACTAGGAAATAACAATCTCTCTTACAGTCAGAACCTTTCATCATTGTTTTAACTTCACAGTTCTCTCAATCTTTCATAACATACAGTCAAATCCCTCTTGTTTTTTGATTAGTTCCTTTCCCATGCATACTCATTAATAGACTTAGGGTTAAACCACATATTTGCAACGTGCTGTTTTCTAAAGACATATTCACAAAGCTCTCATTACTGTCATTCATTCTCAGTTCTCCAAATGCCCAGTTGCCTTTTCTGTACTTGTAGTGACCAACCTGGGATTCAGAGTATTTATGCACTCTTTCTTTCCTCTTTATTCAGGCAATTTACTATGAGTTCTATTCTACTGGTTGTTGGTTAACCCAATATTTTGGGTTTTCCAAGTTTAACAGCCAGAATCTCAATCAACTCTACCTCTAGGAATGTCTCTTCCAAGACTGAACCTGAGAGCTCTTAAGTATATTGCTATTATTATTTTCCCCAAGTAGTCCCAAGAATCTCTCTACCAAGATTTTCCCCAGGGTATCTTAAGAAGATCCCTTACCTAATATGCACTCCATTCCATAAGATGTAACCATGGTACAAAAATTCAGTTAATATTCTGTTATGTTTTGTTGAGTAAATTATACATAGGAAGATTAAGAATCAGAGTAGATTTCACACTGGATTATTTAAGGCTTGTTAGATTGTTACAAAATTCAGCATCCTGGTCTTGGAAGGAAAACAAGAGATAAAAGGATACAGGGCATGAGGAAACATCTCTAAAGATCTTTATATGTAGGAGTGACTCCCTTTATGTCACTGGAAGTCAGGACGCATATAAATGTAATAATTTATGTCTTATTATGTTGTTAAACTTTCACCATCTGTTTCAAAGTCTTTTCACAGTCCAAAAGTTCTTACTTAGGACTTTGGCTGTCACAGGCAGGATTAGGTAGAGAAGGGTTTATTGGGGAAAATAAGAACCAAGAGTGAAAGCGAAGAGTGCCAATGTTCCTTCTCCTTCCTTCTGTCTCTGGGCATATTTCACTTTTTAAACCTGGACTACAACACCACATCTCTTCACATATTACCTTGACCCTCTGATTGGTCCTTTATATATGGAGCAGTTACTTGTCCTCTTCTTTGAAACTACTTCCTCCACAAGTGCAAGTATTTTTTTTCCTAGCTACTATTTATAGTCTGTTCCTTGCTTCCTAAATTAGCTTAATATGGCTAATTAGCATCCTGTTATGTATCTGCAAAATCTAAAGATGGCACGAGGAAGAAGAGCACGAAAAAAAGTCAGGGTGGCTGTATCCTAACAAAGTGCACTTTTGCAAGTCTATCAAAGCAAAGCAAAAATCAATGCTTTAAATATGATTTAATTCATTTGTATGTATCATATTCTCTTGTCTTGTTCTGAACTATTAATGTCATGAGTGATTTTTTTCCCCAAATCACATTAATTATGAATGTTGTACAATTTCCTACAAACTCATCCCTGTTTCTATCATTATCATAACTGATTAGATGATAACATGAAGCTGTCACTAACCTAAGAATTCCTACTTTCACACATTCCCGCAAGCATCTAGATGACAGCAATTCATACATCTTCTCTTTTCTGGGTATGTTCATCAGTTCCACTGCTCAAGATCATAACACCTTCAATCAGCCTTATTGTGATCTTACTCTTTCTATTAGTTTCACAAGCAGTATTTCTATCTGTCACTCTTTTGTTTCATTGGCTTACTCTTGCTCTTTGAGTCTTCTTACATTTCAAGTCACAATCTTCCATATGCTTTAGCCATCACCAGATTGGCCCATAGATATTGACCATCATGGCTTTGGTCAACAAAGAGTTTCACATAATGCTTTATAGTAAAATAAAGGGGCAATAGACTAGGCTACCAGTCAGTTGTATCCATGCCAGATCCAGCATTCTTTGCTAATGTAAGCTTCGCTGCATTCGGTGTTGGAAATAACCCTCGTGAGACATGGACTCGAACAAAAGCTAGTTTACTCAGGCATAATGCATAGCAGTTACAGACAAAGCCAGGATTGGCTTGGTGCGGTTTCTTACACTGTTTTATAGGGTCTCCCCTTGACCTGTAGTACCCCTGGGTTCTACCCCTGCCCTTGTCCTGGGTCACCCCTCTGCTTGTCGTGATCTCCCTCCCCTCTCCTTAATGGCAGATTCAATCAGGTTTCATTGTCCTCATGATCACTATCTTTGTCCACATTGTCAGTGTGCTCGTGGGGCTTTTCTCACGTGGATGAAATGGAGTTTCTTATGTCGTGTTCCAACTGGTTGCTGATTGTATCCGGATCGCTGTATTCATGAAACATTGTAATCAGCGTTGCCCAGTGCATCTGGGGAGCTGCCTGCGCTACAATGTTGCAGGTTCCAATTTACTCTCGTCCATGAGTTAATTGCCACTGCCTGCTGGCAGTTAGCTTGTGGTTTGCCTTGTTTCCCTTCCCTGACCGCTTATGCCTGGGGCAGTGAAATTGACTAGTGGTGGTGAAACTGAACAGTGGCGCTGGATGTACTAGGCTGAATCTGACAGCTAATGGGAAAGACAGTACTTGTTACATTTTGGGCAATATGCCACAAATACCAGTGAAGTCAAGTCTACCCCCAACATACTCCTGCTAGTCTATGTAAAGTAGGATTATAAACTGGAAACTGCCTTGCAAGCCAACATGCTCTTGCCCACATTCCACCAACTAGGAAATACATTGAGTGAACTGGCTTTCTCTGGAGAGAGTAAGCTCATTAATTATATTTTATTTTTATTAAGTTTGAATGTGAAGACAATAACATTTTGATATGCCCTTGCAAATGCAGTGATGGACAGATTGAATTTGGTGCCAAAAACTATGGATATGTTTACCACAGACAACAAGATCTGGTCTGTATCTACTCCATTTGTGACACTATGGAAAATGAGACCATGCAAAAGGAGATCCCCCTGTACTTTTCAGAGTGAGCCCAACAGCATTCCACAAAAAGCCTCACACCTTTCAACTCAAAGGCTAAGTGAAGCCCTTAGTCAAGAACATGTGCCAACCTGATTTAGGACAATAGAGACTTTTTAAACAGAAAACGTAATGCTGCTGTAGCAGGTGCTGAAATTCATGAAACAAGAGAAGCAGGAACACCTGCTACATCCAGCTAACAATCATTACATTGTTCCTGATGAGCTCACAATTAGGTAGGAAGTCTCCTCATGCCTGCTTAGTTCAGAAGACTCTTGCCTCCAGATCCTTGTGAAAGAGGCATGAATCTTACCACCTAAAGGTGTTCTTATGTCATTTGTGTGTGTTAATTGACTTTATTATCTACATAGCATTTGTTTCTTAAATGTCAGTGGGTGACATTGTATGTGATGGTCTGCCCTTTTATCAGTCCAGCCTTATGCTTATATTATAAAAATTGTGCACCATTAGAGATATAAAAGGTCCATGAGGGACTCCAAAAATAATCAGAATTTTTTGTTTTTCATGTCTTTACTAGGCCTCTTTTATTTTTCAGGAAAACTGAAAACAACTTGGATTATGAAATAGTTCCTAATATTTTCATTTCAAATGATACATAAAATGATTATGATGCAGAGAAACCGGCCTATGATTCTATTTGTAAAAACTTTTATTGAGATATATAAAAAGCATAGTTAAAATACAAATTGGAAAGTATAACAAAGAAAGAAAATAGAACTAAAAGAAAAAGACAAAAACTAAAATAGTGAGAAGAGATAGAAAAATGACATGGAAAGTGACTTCTGACTATCTCCAATACAGATATAAATACAAATTTAAAAAAGGTTAATCTCTTACCATTAATTAATCCAAATTCACATTATTTCTATCAGCACAAACCATCTAATCATTAAATCCCACAATCAAAGCTTCATTTTTTTCCCCACCCAAGCATGTAATCTAAGAAGGGTTGCCATGAGGAGACAAATTTAGAAACAGTATTGTCTCTTATTAATGCTGTTAACTTTGCCATTTGAGCCAAGTCCATTAACTTAATAATCCATTCTTCCACTGTAGGTATTTGTGAATCCTTCCATCTTTGCACATATAACAGTCTTGCAGCTGTGGTAATATATAAAAACAAAGTTCCATCTTGTTTCTCCAATCCTTTCTCCATCAAACCCAATAGGAACAATTCTGGTTGTTTTGGGGTTTTTTTTGTTTTTTTGTTTTTTTGTTTTTTTTGACTGCTCACTTTAAGAATCTTTTGAATAACAATACATATCTGGTCCCAAAATTTTTGAGCCTTTTCAAAGGTCCACCAAAGATGATAAAAGGTTCCTTCACCCTGTGAACATTTCCAACAAATATTTGTTATACCAGTACAGTGGTACCTCGGGATACGAACGCCTCTACTAACGAACGTTTCGGGTTACGACCAGCTTCAGCAGGAAAATTTTACCTCTGGTTACGAACTCGCCTCGACATACGAACCGGATCCGTGGCCATTTTCCCTGCTGCCACGCGGTCGCGGCTTCCTGTGGGCAAGGTCGCGGTAGCAAGGAGACATTCGGTGAGGCTTGTGGTGTGTTTGGCGGTGTTTTGCGAAGGTTTTTGGTGTGCGTGTTAGCATGGCTCCAAAGAAAATGCAGAGCAGGCTTGGCGGGAGTAAGGCTCTGAAGAGAAAAGTGACAATCGAGCTGAAGAAGGAAATTATAGAAAAGCACGATCGTGGCATTCGTGTGACTGATCTGGCCTCAGAGTACAAGATGGCGAAGTCGACCATCTCGACTATTCTCAAGAATAAAGATGCCATCAGAGGAGCTGATGTGGCAAAAGGAGTGTCGATCTTAACGAGGCAGAGGACACCAGTGCTGGAAGAGGTGGAAAAGCTGTTGTTGGTGTGGCTGAATGAGAAACAGCTGGCAGGTGATAGCGTGAGTGAGGCTATGATCTGCGAGAAAGCCAGGAAGCTGCACAGTGATTTGCTGCAGACAAACCCCTCTACCAGCGCAGCAAGTGAGGAATTTAAAGCCAGCAGAGGCTGGTTCGAGAAATTCCGAAAGAGAAGTGGCATCCACAGTGTGGCAAGACATGGTGAGGCTTCCAGTTCTGACAAGGCTGCTGCAGAAGCCTACAAGAAAGAATTTGAGGACTTCATGAAGGCGGAAGGGTACGTCGCTGAGCAAGTGTTCAACTGCGACGAGACAGGGCTCTTCTGGAAGAAGATGCCAAAGAGAACCTACATCACGCAGGAGGAAAAGGCACTGCCAGGGCACAAGCCCATGAAGGACAGATTGACCCTTCTGCTGTGTGCGAATGCAAGCGGCGACCTGAAGATTAAGCCGCTACTCGTGTACCATTCCCAGACCCCTCGTGCATTCAGGGAGCACAATGTGAACAAGGCCAGACTGCCTGTCATGTGGAGGGCCAATGCGAGAGCATGGGTCACAAGGCAGTTGTTCATGGAATGGCTGCACGAGGTGTTCGCACCCAGCATTAAAAAATACCTGTCTGAGAACCAGCTGCCTGAAAGGTGCCTTCTCCTGATGGACAATGCCCCGGCACACCCTCCAGCCTTGGTGGATGACATGGACGCCGAGTACGACTTCATAAAGGTCAGGTTCCTCCCCCCCAACACGACACCTCTTCTGCAGCCCATGGACCAGCAAGTGATCTGCAACTTCAAGAAGTTGTACACAAAAGCGCTCTTCACCAGGTGTTTCAATGTCACCGAAGAAACATCCTTGACTCTCAAAGAGTTTTGGAAAAAACATTTCAATGTCCTCCACTGCATCAGCCTCATTGACAAAGCCTGGGAAGATGTCACCTGCCGGACCTTAAACTCCGCCTGGAGG
Source organism: Python bivittatus (assembly GCF_059951505.1). Lineage (NCBI taxonomy): Eukaryota > Metazoa > Chordata > Lepidosauria > Squamata > Pythonidae > Python > Python bivittatus. The sequence continues at coordinate 18,536,315 of NW_028277035.1, forward strand.
AAACTGTGGCCAGAATGTGTTGCTGGACATGAGTGTGAAGGGTCTGATGCAGAGGTAGTGGAGGAGATTGTGTCCATGGGCAAGAGCATGGGTCTGATTGTGGATGATGCAGACATAGAGGAGCTTGTTGAGGACCATAAGGAGGAGCTGACCACAGAAGAACTTGCTCAGCTCCAGAGTGAGCAACAGAAGGCGCTGGGTGAGGAGCATTCCACTGAGGAAGAGGAGGAGGGGGAGGAGGTGAGCTGTGATGCGATCAAGTCCATCATGGAAAAATCGAATGAGTGCCAGGATTTCATTGAGAAGCACCACCCCAACAGAACTGTGACAAGCAGAGTGCTGAATCTTATGAACGATAACGTGTTCTCTCATTTCCGGAGGGTTATGCAGCGCAGGAAAAAACAACAGACTTTAGACAGGTTTTTCCCCAGAACTGAGCCTGCAGCTAAGAGGCAAAGAAGAGAGGAAACCCCTGAAGGGGACCCTCCCTCCAACCAATAACTGCCTCCCCACCCCATTCTCCCTCTTCATGCTGTGCCAGTTGCACTGTTTTTCATGTTTTTGTGGTGTAAAAATAAAATGCATGTTTCAGAACGGATTGTACTTTACATTGAACCTTATGGGGAAATTGCCTCGGGTTGCGACCAAATTTGGGCGGAGGGCGGAACGGATTAACCGGATTTACATTGAACCCTATGGGGAAATTTGCCTCGGGTTGCGACCAAATTCGGAGGGCGGAACGGATTAACCGGATTTACATTGAACCCTATGGGAAATTTTGCTTCGGGTTACGACCAACTCAGGATACGCCCAGAGTCACGGAACGGATTAAGTTCGTATCCCGAGGTACCACTGTATACATTCTTGATAACTTATTAGGAGTTAAATACCAGCGGTACATCATTTTATAAAAAAAATTCTTTTAAATTATAATTCAATGTAAATTTCAAACGTTTGTTCCACATATTTTCCTACTGTTCCAACATGACATTGTATCCAAAGTTTTTAGCCCATTTAATCATACTTTCCTTGATTTGTTCATCTTCTAAATTCATCTGTAACAACATCTTATACTGTTTAGCAATAACATGTTCATCATTTATACAAAGTGGAGTCTCAAAGTAAGATATTTCATTAGCAAATCTATAGTTCTTTTTATCCAGCTTAAAACATTCAAACAATTGCATATGAGTAAACCAATGACATATAAAACCTTCTGATTCTAACTGTTCTCTTGTTTTAAAACTTGGTTCACCCTCCTCAAAATTTAATAAATCTTTATATTTTAACCACTTCATTTCTCCCACAAGCATTTTCTCTTCTAGTAAATGCTTCCTGAGGTGACAACCACAAAGGTACATTAGGAGACAGTCTTACCTTATATTTTTCCAAATCCTCAGTAAGGCATTCCTAATATAGTGGTTAGAAACTGGCCTGTGATTCTAAATAGTCACACTAAACCAAGAAAACTATCTGAGATTTCAGAAATCCATTAAAATTATAAAAAGAAGGTGCAGATAGTATTTCAGATTCAGGAAATGAGATAGATAAACCTTGTTTTTCCCTTTTTCCAGCTTCCAACATTTTCTTTTAATGCTTCATACACTGGAAGACAATCTCTATTATATAGTCTTTTTATTTTACTACAATGTTGATAATTTCTTGTTTGTACTGCTTTTTTTTTTCCTTCAGTATATATACCAAAATTTTCAGCACTCATTAAAAGTAGAAAATCCTGGTATGTAAACTTTTTTGAGCAACAATGTTACAATTACATACGTCCCTGATGATCTATGATATCCATTTTGATTTGACATGGTGCTTTTAAATGGCTATAAAATGAAAGAAAGAAAACTCCCTGTAAATTTTGCTATTCAGTGCTTATGACATTCTGAGGATAGTGCTAACTAATATTGTGGCATGTAGTAGTTGCCCTAGCATTATAGTATGCTCAGCCCCACACACTGGATTTTCACAGGCTTCTTATATTCATATTCATGTAATATTGCTATTAAACTTCTTTTAATTCACCTTCAGTTATTGATTAAATAATCCCTTGCTTGATTCTACCCTATTCAAAACTTTGTTTTTTCTAACTATAATACAAATAAATCAAAGTCCTCACTACCTTCTGTACGCATTTATTCATCAGGGGGCCTTCTTATAAAATGTCCATGGGATTGCACAGAGCAGCCATGCCAAACAGATTTATTCATGAATATGTTTTAATGACTACTGAAGGACTAACTTTGTAGAAAACCTGTACCCAGTTCTGCTATAAAACACCATATCTGAAAGGCAAGTCTGGCTTTGCATAGTAGCATTGGTAGTAAATAAGTGTCTCCTAAAAGCTTTAATTTGTGTTTCAAGGTTACTGCTATACAGATTTTTTTTTTCTCCTTTTGTTTGCAAAGAAAGCAGATGCCTTGCTTGCTCTGATATTATAAGGCTTTCTGAAGAGACCAGGCACTACAGGTAGTAAAACCCATTTTAGAGATATTTCCTTTTGTTTTTTGAAACGATAAAGTAGATATTAATGGAATGTAGCCTTCCAATATTATTATGGCTGATCCATTACTTGGCCTGGAGAAAGGATGATGCTGATATCATTGGTTGTGTTCTACATGCTAATCTGGGAATCGAATGTTGAGATGGCTGCAAGATAAAGAACAGTTTTGGCTATGACTATTGTATTTTTATTTAATCCCTTAAGGTCCACTGAGATGCTTATTGAATAGCTGCTGATAAAGTATAAAAGAGATTAAAAGAAATTTGAACTGATTACATCTATTCCTGAAAATGTAAACCAAGGGAAAAAGAAATGATTGAAAATGGTGCATTCTGTGCATTATTTGTCAAAAGCCACTCATTTGTTGCCTCTAGCTAGGAAAAATACAAGTTTCTGCCACGGGTGGCCATGGGTTTGGGTTGGTAGTTGGTAAACAATCTTGGGTTCTAATGTTTAATATATGGAAATTAAAAGTACCCCTACTAGTCAGCAGGAGGCCTCGAGAGACCTCTGAAATTGTTCCTAATGATAGAGCAATAGGAGGCTCTAGGCATCAGTTCTCCATTCTCTGTCATTTTCTGTAACATCAATTTACTGCTGGTATGAATATTTATTCTGTTCTGATTATGCTGATGTTGAATAGCTTTTCCAAGATTTGACATCCCATAAACATGAATAAATACATAGTTGGAAATGCGTTTGCATAAACATTTCTGGAGTACAATTTCCTCCAATTCAGTTCCCACTTGCATCAACAATAACATGCTTGTTTGCAATATTTTAGTTCCAGCTTTCCTAGATTCGGGTCAAATTTACTGATTGCTCCTCCCTCCTGGTTTGGAAACTTCTCCCCACAGATAGTTCTTGCTGAAGGCAAAAGTAGTCCTGCTGCCATTGTTTTCTCTGCTATAGAGATATTCCAGTCTCCACTGACCAGATTTACAGGTGGGAGGATTCGTGTGGGGCCAAGGATGGCGGTTCATCCACTTAAGCTGGAGGGTTCAGGCATAACAGGGAGTTCAAAGCAGAATACAATGGAAAAAGAGCAAAAATTAGGCCAAATGATGGTTTGACACCAGTAGGATTTTTTGTGGGTTTTGGATGAAAGCTAATTAATCAATAATTTAATAATAATTAAAATTTAATCTGAATACAACCCTGTCAAAATCACACTTTTTTTTTTTAATAGACCCTAAACCAGATACCTAGTAAGTCTCCCAGAAGTAAAGGTGTAATTTAATTTTGTGTAGTTTAGATCCCATTGCTTTCAGTGGTACTTTGTTATGGGTGAATTTAGCTGGATCAATGTCCAATCACTTTGTCTGTATATGAAGATGATGAATATTTACTTTCTACATCAAAGATAAGCAACATAATGCCTGTAAGTATCAAAGTATTCATGTACATTTGTCTTGAAATCCATCCAGTTTCCTGTTCCACCTGACTTTTTTTTTTTTTAATGGGAAGTTATTGTACTCTAAAGCAGAGCTCAAGCTTACAGAAGCATGTTTGTAATGACTTTGGGCCCCACATGGAATCTATAGGCATTCTTAGAAAATAAAAATAGTCCATAATGCAAAGAGAAATCAGGGTAAGCAGAGGGAAAGAGAGAAAGCCCAGTGGTTGGAATAACTTTGTAAAGTATCATTACACTGAGTCAATTTATTATATAAAACTCTTCTTTATTTTTCTTTGAATCAGATAAAATCCTATGCATGACTACTCAATAAGTGTAGGTTTACAACAAATGAATACTTATTCTGATTATATTCCATTCTCAAATATAAGCATTGTTTAAATACCTGAAATGTTTGTACTTGCATAGATTTTAGATCAAGTTAGCTCACCTTAAATTCTGTTAAGAATAAGAGTCTTGTTCTTCTTTATGTAGCTTGTTATCTCAAGATGTAGTGATAGTCAGTGACAATAATTTTAGGAAAATCATTATTTGTGAAGGACAAGGGTGTGAACCATATATTTCAAGCAGATGAGGCAGTATCTTTAATACTGGTTACTGGGAAGTGACTGGAAAAGTACTTTTCTATTCATGTCCTGTTTATGAGATTCTGATTGATATCAGTTTGGCCACTAGGAAAATAGAACATTGAGATTTTCAACTTAGTATGATCTATCAGGGTTTCTTATGTTTTTAATAGGCAGCTAAAGCAGACTTACAGTTTGTTATTTCCCTATTGGATATCTTTCTAGTAGAGCTGACTTTTTGAAAGTCAGTGCCAATTCCACACAGTAGGCAAAGTTCTGAATTCTACCCTAGATTTAGACAGTTATTTTTGCCATTGTGTGTGTCTATAAATAAAGCACCTTGTTTAACCAGTGTTTGTGGATAGGGCAAACGATAAAAGAGTGATTCAAAATGTAAATCATTTTTTAAATTTATTTATTGGAAGTAATAATGTAATAATAGATATTCTTATGGTTTTTGCAAATTTGTTTTTATAAAAGGGCACTTCTCACTTGAAATTTGCTTAGAATTTATACATTGCAATTATGTGGATTGATCTAGCCAGAGAGAGAATGTAAGATGTCAGGGATGTGTATTTAAAAGCAAATAGGAATTTTCTGCCAATTTCTGTGTCTGTCCACAATTATGTCTGGAAACATTTCTGAGAAGAAGGCAAGACTCAGTAAGCGTAACAGGTGCCCCAAAATGTTCAGAATGTACAATAATTAACGATGACATATTTTGAACTCCCCCTTGGAGTATTCTGTTGGCAAGCAAAAGACTGGAGAGGTGTTTCTGTTGTAAATTGCCAGTGTTGCATGTTCAAAGAAAAGGAGAAAAAAGGAAGAAGGAGAAGGAAGAAGGAAGAAGGAAGAAGGAAGAAGGAGGAAGAAGGAAAAAAGAAGAAAGAAGAAAGAAGAAAGAAGCAGCAGCAGCGGCGAATTAATTTGGACAGAAAAACAAGTTCTTGATTTATAGGAGTTTATTTAGATTGATTCATTTTACTTTTCAAAAATAGAAAGTAAAAAAGAATGCTAATATATAAGGATAATTACTCCTGGCTCTTTCTTTCATTATGATTTTGCCTTTGAAGCAATCACTGATGCACTGTTTTCCTGCTGCATCTGCCGATCACACTGACATGTTCTATATTTTTGCAAGATATAAAACTAGCTTAAAAAGTAAAGGGATATTCCAGTGAAGCTAATGATGACTGAAGCAAGCATCCTCTCAACTTTCATTCTGTGACAATCTAGTTTATTGTTACTTTTATCTAGAATACGTAACAGTACATAGTAGATTATATTACAGAAATGTCTTTAAATGATAAACATTTGCAATTAATGCTGAGATTTGAGCTGAGTCGTCATCAAATGTTAGATGTGCAAAGTTTCCATCAAATGATATATAGTGAACCTTTTTGATACTCAACAGTTAGAGAATTAATGTAAATATTCTGATGTCAGTTTATATAAAATATGTATTGTACAATCATTAAGCACAAAAGTTGAATTCCAACTGTTAACTCATTTTAACTGATATAGAAAGAGAGAGATTCTCCACTCTTCTGCCTGCCAGATTTATGTTGTTCCTTTTCAGCTTGATGATGGTTTATTCTGCTTTTATGAAGTGGGGTGTGATTGTCTAAGGGAAACAAGTTGAGTTAATGGTTTTAAAAGAACAGAGCTTCAGTGAGTAGCATTCTAGAGCAGTTAACAAATAGTGCAAAAATCCCATTAGTTCATGTTTAAATAGATGTCTTAAAATGTGACAAAACCAAAATAGCTTTGAACTTTGAATAAATTCCCTGAGGTATTGGGGCATCACACTCCCATCAACACTTGTAACTGTGTCTTGTTTTTACTCCTTTTTTTCTATGACTACCAGTTATTTATCTGGCAGTATGAGTATCAATAGTATTTATGAATAAATAAATGGCAGGTCTTTGTCTTAAGATAATTGCAATTGAAGGGGGGATTAAGATGGAAACGTACATTCCTTCTTACATAGCAGTAAACAAAACTAATATACAATAAAAATAGGATGTGTGTATATGTATTTGCTTTTTTTTTTTGTATTATATGCATTATCATTTCCACCTCAACATTCTGTAGGAGCTATTACTGCTTTAGCAAAGGTATAAATGAGGAGGAACAGATATGCAAAACATTCTGTGCATGACTCATTCTGTGCACAGAACAGTCAGTTTTGGGTGGGCCTTGTTTTCACATAGACTGTACATGTTCCAGGCAAAAATGTTTGGGAGGAGAGTGAAACAAAGCAAACAATATTAGCAGCAACTAAGGGGAAAGAGGGAGGAAGACACTGGGAAAATTTGTGGGGGTGGAGCAGGCCAGCCTGTTGGCTAAGCCACACTTGAAACCAAAATATAGATGGATAAGAGGAGGCAGGGAAAGGAAGGTCCTAGGAAGATAGGCAGGTAGGCCAATGCTCAGATTTTTACTGAAAGAATGGGAAAGAGGGACAAGGTACACTAACTGTGTCCTACTCACTCCATAAGACCCCTGCAGATTTTGTTTCAGCTGAATCAGTGTTCCAGCTGCCATTTTGCTGAATTGCAGCCTGACTAGAACAGTTCTGCAGAACTTTCAAATAGCAATCTATTTGTTTCAGGACTTAAAAAAAAAAAAAAAGACATCATTTTCCTTTCATGCACATTCTTGAAGTTTTGAGATCTTCTACCCAATCTCCTATGTGTGCATGGATCCAAGATAGTAACCATAGGTGGGAAAGCATATTTAAGCTTAAATGAGATACAAGAAAAGAGCAAGTATATATACCTTTCACACCATTCTCTTTTCTGGATAAACAATAAGGAATGCTTATAAAAGGAGTAAGGAATAGTAAGCATAAGAAATTAAAAGCATGAGGTTAGAGAAAAGGAAAGGAAATATACTGTAGCTAAATATTTATCTATCTATCACATTTGTATAGCCACCCATTTCACAATAAAGTGACTCTAGGCAGCTTACAATAAAAACAATAATAAAATCCAAATGTTTTTTTTTTTTAAAAAACTACAGTTAAAAGGCATCAAGAAGATTGTCGAAGGCTTTCACGGCCGGCATACGATGGCTGGTGTGGGTCTTCTGGGCTGTGTGGCCGTGTTCTTGAAGTTTTGTTTCCTAACGTTTTGCCAGCACCTGTGACCGGCATCTTCAGAGTGCAGGAGCACAGACAGGAGCAGTTCTCTCCTGGGCACAGGACTCTGCACTCTGAAGATGCCAGTCACAGGTGCTGGCGAAACGTTAGGAAACAAAACTTCAAGAACACGGCCACACAGCCCGGAAGACCTACACCAGCCATCAAGAAGATTATTAATAACAAGTTAGTGGAGAAAACTGAGGTAAAAAGAAATGCAGCCATCTCATCAAATCACCATTTTCTTGAGATCTCCAGACTGCTGACACAACCATGTTTTAAGGGACCTCTGGAAAGATGTCAAGGATGGGGCCAATTTCACCTCAGGATGGGGGGAGGGGGGGATGATGTTTTACAGGGAGGATGCCACAGCAGAAAAGGCCTGTCTCCTGGGTCCCTCCAGATGAAACTCTTTTGCAGACGGGACCTGCAGCATACCTCTTCTGACAGGCCTGATGGGACAGGCAGATGTAATCGGGTGGAGGTGGTCCCTCAAATAACACGGCCCCATGCCATGAAAGTCTTTATACCAGTACCATTCACTATACTTTTCCATATTTATTTTTTCCTTGCAAACCAGCTTGACCTTGCCACATACGCAGCAAAGGTACACTTTGTTCCTTAAACTTCTCACACCCCTCTCTTTTGGGGATTTTATCAACTCCAACCTTTCTTGATCTTACCATTCACTCTTCATATATTTACTTTGAGATTTAATCATTATCATTCTTTGTATATGACCAACCCACCTCAGTATACTTGTTTTACACTAGTTGCTACTTTTTGCTTTTAATAGATATTCATTCATTGCTTATTTATTCCTGACCCTATCTCTTCTTGTTCTAGCACACACACACACTTCTTAAGTACCCCATTCCTACTGTATTCAGTTTCTTCTGACATTTTCTACTACTGCCTGCAACCTAACAAAGTGACCAGGAACACACTCTTTTACAAAGCCATTTTCATTTATTTCAACTTGATATGGATTATGCTGTTCCCTGGTATTTGTATCTTACACAAATGTGTTTAAGGCTAAAGCTTTAGGGATTGCTGTGTAAGGATAATAAATCTCAAAAGCCCTTCACTTCAGAATGAGGATGCTTAGGTTTAGAAGAATCAGTAATTTAAAGGAAAAGAAGTTAATATTTTATTTATTTATTTGAAGATGTAAGAATAATTTAAGACGGGAAGTTTAATCAGGCTGATAAAAGATACTCCATCTCAAAGCACAGGTGGTCTCTACTTTCTGTCTTGCACACTATGAACAGAGAGCTGTTTTACTGACTTCAGTTTTTTTATATTATTTTTGTTCTTGTCAAAAAGTAGGTAGTTTTTATAACTTTAATCATTTATACTAAGTTGTTTTAACAGGTAATAGTACAAAAATCAGCAAGTATCATCTGACTTATTTTCTACTGTACAGTTATCCCCTTTCCTGTTTCTTAGATAATTTGCCACAGCAACCAAATCTTCAAGCCAAATTGGCTTCAGTTCAACCCTTCAGCATATCACTGTTTTTCTCATACAAATCCCTAATACATCCTTCCAGTGTTCCCTTACTTCAGTTTAATCCCAAATAATTTCAATTTATTTTTAATTCCATTCATTTTCCTGGAGGCTCCTTGCTTAACCTTTTCACCACTTCCAGAACAATTGCTCTGTTGCCTTCAAACCATTCTGCATTTGTTCTGCCTCTTTTAAACTTGACTGTTCCTTGGTCTCTTCGATGACATTCTTTGTATTTTTTTTTTTATGCACCCATAATACAGTATCTTTTTCTCATCCTTGTTTTTACAGCATTCTCTTATAAGCATATTTTCTTATCCACATGCTCTTCATTTCTTCTTTCTCCAATCATCCTTTTCCATGCTTATTAATGTAACGCCATAAACATTTGTGGGACCCTGTGATGTAATTCTTTTCACTTTGTTCCAAGTAGCTTCCACATCACCTTTCTTTAGGTCCATTTTCTATTTATTCTATTGAGAGATTAATCTATCTTTTAATACTTTTTCATAACATGGCTCATATTTTCTCTTCCAACAGTCATTCTATATTCATTCTAGATATTTTCATCTCATGTCCTTTTTTTAATTAAGATCCATTCTTCATGGTACCAAAAATAATATGTCCCACATTCAAAACTTCTTATCACCTTTGTAGCCTTCACTAAATATATTGTTTTTCTTTTCATATTCCACTAAATCAGTAATGCCTTTTATTTTATTCCTTTTCTGTGGGTATGCATGAGTAGACTTATTCTTAAACCAAATATTCAACGTTTTTTGCAAGCAGATAGTCACCAATTACTAATCTCATTCATTCTTGGTTCTCTGAATGGCCAAGTAATTTTTTCTGTAGTCTCTTGACTGAGCACATTTCGGCCCATATACCAACACTGCAAACAAAATCCAGGTTTACTCCAAGAATGTTCATGTTATTTTCTGCAAGCTAGGATATCTAATCTAGAGATTGTCTTACAAGCCACTATACTGTTGTCCACATCCTCCCAACTAGGAGATATGGACAGTGAACTGACACACTCAGGACTCTTCTTCAAAGCAGCTTTAAACTGCTTGTCTCCCATCCTGAAACCAGCTGGAAATGAAGCCAATTTAACAAACAGCTGTCCAGATTTCAGTCCATTCTTCCTCTTTTGGCAATGATGCTGGCCAGGTGTTTTGTCCAGATAGTATTTACCAAGGCCCTGATTGGGGATTCCCTTTTTTTTTTTTTTTTACCTCTCCCACCCATTCTGGGAAAGTGAAGAATTTATTTTCTTTCCATGAGTAAGTTTTTGAGGACTTGATTTCCATTGGAGGACTTTTTGCATAAGTCACCCTCCCTTGATTCCCCCTGTGTAGTTGATACCTTCCATCCAGTATCTTTGCTGGTGGCAGGGAAAAAAGAAAAAAAAGAAAACACAGTTTTGTCTTCCTTATCACTTGAAGCAAAAGATGAAACTGGAAGATTTCTTGTCAATTTCAGCTGCTGATGAAGAACTACTCCACCTATTTACCAATCCACTTATGGACTTTTTTTTTTTAACCTATATTTTAATCAGGTTAAGATGTTTTTTTTAAAAAAAAAAAAGTCTAGCATTTCACTGGTCTACTAATGAAGTTGTAAAAAAATCCAAAACAAGTCCAGGCTTTCACCAGTCCACTGCTGGAGTTTTTAAAAAAGGAAAAAAGATAGTGTTTATCCAGTCAACCTTGGGAAAGTCCCTTCAGAAGAGGGCAGACAGCTCAGCACAAGATGGCCCTGGAGAGCAGTGAGCAGAGACTGGAACAAGTATTCCTGCCACAGTGCACAGTAACCAACTGGAACATTTGCCTACGAGGAAATTAAGCGTAGCAGGCAAACTATACATTGCTTGCTTGTACTGGCAGAAAACACTATTCTTGCTGTTCAGTAAGCAAAATGTGAGAAGTTGCCTTCATTGTGGGCTGGGGGCAGACTGAGGACAAGATCATCTGTTCCTGTCCTTAGGAAACAATTAATGGGTTGTCCTTACTCGTAGGTAAGCAGATGAACTCTCAAGACAGAAGAGATAGAGGATCAATGCATTTTCACTGCATCATTTTTCTCTGTTAAAATCAACTGTCTATCCTTGAATTTCCTTTTAGCCCCACAAAGGAAAGCAAATGGGGTGCAAGGACACTTCTAAAGAGCTAATAGCAACTTGAAAAGTTGTGTGTGATTATTTCAGTTGGGAAAATGGCTTGTGCAAAATAGTAATAAACCATTCTTTACTATTATATAGATTTGAATATGATTTCATTTTCCCCCAATCACCCAAGGATGAGTGCTATTCCAGAAGAATACAGGAAATTCTATTCACAGTTTTCTCAAATCACACCTAGTTTTGATCACTGTGTAGAAAAGCTTTATTTACAGTGTAATATTTAAGTTGTTGTCAACAGACTGGATAGATGCTTATCTCCTACCGTTAGTCCTTGACCACATTTAAAACAGCTTTAAAAATTACAGTGCCTTGGCATACATATTATATAGTTGTAAATTACTAAAATTGCATTGATGAAGCCATATCCTTGTGAAAGATACAGAATAATCAATGGGATTTTTTTATTGTTTGTATTTGATAGAGTATTCAAGTGCAAAAATTCAGCACAAAATATAACCACCTTTTCAGTTGCTGATATGCAAATGATAGGACCTGCGCTAAAACTGCCATTTTAATTAAATACAAGAAATGTTTATAAATTTAAACTACATTATCTTCAGTATAAGCAAAATATATAGCCTAGGAGCGTAACAGTAGCTATTAAAAGGCTATCTGAGCCAGACAGGGAAACAACAGACGAGTCTTAGTAGGCCAAGTATTCTAAAGCCAAGGTCCAGAAGCCCTTTCCCTTATGGTTATGTCCGCTTCAAATCAAGGTACGCTTGGATGAGGTCCTTCACTGACTACCATAAAGCAGAGTTAGATATCCATGGGAAACTGCCTGGTTTGAATTAGACATACCAACTGCTATCTGGTAAAAAGGAAGTAGCAACAAATGAAGCAAATATACCTTGTCACTCTATTCTCTGTATTCCTTAGCAAAATTCTGACAATCACTATATATATATATATATATATATATATGTATGTATGTATGTATGTATGTATGTATGTATGTAACCCCTAACATTTATCTTTACATCATATCAAAATATCTTTCTGAAAACAGTCTATGTCCCATCTTATCAATGGAGATAAATCTAAACAGAATTCCCTCAGTACTTTGGCCCCACAACATTGCAGATGAAGTTCAAAAACTGATGAACCAAATGCTGATGAAAATAAACCCATCTTTCAATGAAACCAGCAAGGGAATTCTTTCTTTGTGAGTTGTTATGTTTGCCCTAGATGAAGATAAATGGCTCCCTTCTTTATTTATTGGTAGAGAAGTTTACCAGTTTGGTAATTGTCTTTTAGCAGGTTAGGAATACGCTAAGGCTGTTAAAAATAAAAACATTTTGCTAGCAAATAATTCTCACAAGCCATTTCATTTATTAGAATTAGTTTCTATGGACAGGCTACATATAGAATTCACCCAACTACAGCACTGTTCAATAATTCTCTGGGAGTAATTTTCTTTCTTTCTCTCCTTTTTCATTTATACAAAAAAATAAATTTCTCTCTGCATAATAAGACTTGGCAATATGTACGTAGGTTTATGTTTCTTGTAGTGGTAGAATCTGATGAACTCTAAAAAAAAAAACAACACCCAAGTTTACAAAGCATTCTTATACATGTTTACTCAGACACAAAACTCATCTAATTTAGTGGATTAGCCCTAGGTATAGGTTCATTAGATTATTGAATTTTTTGAGCTAAGAGCAAGAATTACACTATAATAAAATTAATTATGTTTTCCGTGCCCAAGAGTTGAAATTCTCTCCACATATTTGTAAAATAAATGTACTGTAGTTTGTGAGATTACATGAAAGGTACTGTGGGAGGTCCTCTCCCTCCCAATCAGTTTGATAAAACTTTAGTAGAACTGGTGAAAATCTCCTCATCCCAAATTTGTAATTATAAAAATGTCTTATTTAAAACTTAAAACTGATAGTGGCTGATCTGCGCACACAAATTCTTTTTGGAGAGAGTTAGAAATGTAAGGAGTATTCAATAGCTGAAAGTGTTAGGAGTGCAAGACATGTGGCCCTCAGACTTTTTTTGCCCATCCCCAAATTTGGTGAGGCTAAAATGTTGGCCCACTGTTTTGTATTGGGGAAGTTTGGAAGAATATAATTTGGAGGAACTTATTTCACCAGTTCAAATTTCCAATTTCCTCCAATCAAGCCAGCATTTGGTCCTGACCCTGTTCATGGTTGGCACACAGCTCACAGCATGTTGCAGAAAGGCTGGTGCAGCTTTCAAAGTGGTGGAAATTGTGTAGCAGTGTGCGAGGACTGTGTGATTGAATGCCTAAGAGAGATTGAAACAGAGAGGGGAATAGAAAAACAGTTAAGGGAGGAAATAGGGCCAGCACAGAAGAGATTCTTGAGTCCAGGGGAGGATGGGAATGTGAGAAAGAGACTCAGAGTAACTCTGCCCTAATTACACTACATATTAGCTGCGCAGGAGAATTATTTTGGTAGGTTTTCAAGATTCTGTTACATTACTCTGTTAGCAAAAAAGGTCTTTCCAGAAATCCAAGTGATTCTTGTTTCCAGGGCTCAACAGATTCTTTGTCTTAATTCCATGAATAAAAAGATCCTGTGCACACATTCTGAGGAACTCTGTTCTCTATTTGCATTTTATAAAATCCTTATGTGAGCAAATTGCAAATATTTACAGTATCTCAGCTCTGATTTATTTGATGTTTTCCCAAGTACAATGATCCTTCAAGCACATTTTTTTCCTAACAGTTTTACAAATGGAGACTGAAAGACAGTAATTTCCATTTTCTACCTCCATAGCTGTAGAAGACAAGAACAGGAGGGAGGGAGGGAGGGAGAGAGAAAGAGAGAAAGAGAGAAAGAGACTCTGTGTGTGTGTGTGCGCGCGCGTGTATTACATGTGTGGTCATAGTCCAGTGGAAAATAGTTTCTTATTATGAAAGGACAAATCTTCCTGTTTACCTACCAGTCTCTGAGGATCCTGTTCCTGCATTCTGTATCCTAAAATTTAGTTTTGTAGCTTAATGTCTTGCCTGAAACCACAGGGTTGCATATGGTAACTTTCTGTTTTGTAAAGAGGCTTTTGCCCCAAAAGATATTTGCACTTCCTATGTGACAGAGAATACAAATAGATTTAATTTAGTTGGTTTCATTTGTATTTGTTTTAATATGAACAAGAATATTGGGGATTAATTAAGGATTTAAAAATGCTTCAATCTTGGATAAGTAACAAAATACTCAAATGTTAGAACAACAATAGCCTGCAACCAACTATTACTGACTTCGTATCTGCATGATATTGTTGAAGTGAGGGGAGCCATTGACTTTCAGTAGTCATTGTGTCTTGCAAGATGTTTCATTCAGTCCCATTTTCCCTAGATGTTTGAACAATGTTTAGTAACCAAACAACAGTCTGTGACCACTGAAAATGTGTTTGTGCTATTTTTCTTGCCCATTGTTTTTTAGAGTTACCTGTGTTTCTCCCATGTTTTTGTAGCTGTGGAAACCTTGGAATTCCATCAGGCCTGCTGTGAATGATGGAATAAAAGCTACATAAAAACCCATACTTAGAGAACTGAGTTTGGTATAAGTGATATGATGACTGAAGGCTGCCACTATTCACACAATTCTTCATACATTTCACATACAGCTATGGAGGCGCACAAACTCAACCTGTTTCAGTTGTTTTGGGTCACAACATTTGAACTGAATGAGCATTTAAATTGATTAAATCTTATGGATGCCTTTGTTTGCTTTGTTCTTAAATCTGCTTTTATTGAATGCATTGTTTTGATTGCCATATTTTAAACCAAAGTTTACTAAATATGCAATTATGTGCAATGAAGTGGTGAAAGCCACTTCGTAGCCAAAAAAACTGATTCATTGTTCCTACCAAGGACATGTCTTCATATTTTATTTACTATGGTGTTTATTACTTTTCTATATAGCCACATTACAAATTGCAAGATGTAATGCATCACAATGTTTACTTAAAAAAAAAAAAAAGGAGGAAACTTCTAGTGCTATAGCTATAGTGACAAGGTGAAAGAAAAAGGTGTGGGAAGGTGGATAAAACACTATGACAGCTAGCAAGGGTGATATGTACCACAATGAACAATGGTTTTTAGGCTAATGTCATGTTGAGAGAAGAACTGGGGCTATAGACCTGAAGATACATGACACTGGGAGCTTCTGTGCTGACAGGCGTAATGGTACTTAGAAAGATAATGCAGTATTTTGTCAATGAGAAAATAGATAGCATTTTTTTTTTTTACAGGTTCCCCTTCCTTAATTTTCTGAGTACCTGTGCGCTGGAATTTGGACAGGAGAAAGGAAAAAGTAATGGCTCCATTTAAAATCCCCCTCCCCCTTTACCAAATTTGTGAACCTACAGTTTTCGGGACTATAACACACAGAGGTCAGAGTTGAACTTACATACCCAAAAGCTGAAATACTATCAGGATATTTAATAATTTCTTTAATATGGTTGTGTATAGAGTAGAGCTTTGGTAAGCATTAGTGAATGGGAAACGGGGTGTTGTAATCCATAAAACCACAAAGAAGCATCTCTCTTTGAATAATTAAAGCAGCCATATATTTTGTGAGATATGCAAAGCTGCTTTAAAAGCTTTTCCTGTTTGCCTCCCATGCACTGAGAAACCCTTCTTTGAAATGTTTTGCACAGCCCTATTCTATACACAAGGGTCCCGTTTTGTTTATCCTCTAGTTTATCCATGGTGTGGTAGGGGAAGCATATTCAGATCAGCACTCAAGTATAAATGGCCCTAGGTCAATAATTCTGTTTCAGTCAATGTGATATGATTGTTTGGTGAATCAAATGGGGGAGACTATAGATGCTACACTGTGTAGTAAGTATTTACTCACACTTGTTTAATACTTTCACTTTATAGAGAAAAATTAATGATAGGTTTCACGAACTATGTATAAGTACATTTTTATATATTTATTTGGCTTCAATATATAAATAATGGAGAGTGTGTTCATTGCACTTCATGGTGTTCATGTAAGGTTCCTGCAGGGAAGGGCATCCAGGCAGGAAATGTACAATATGTGAAGAAACTCCTTGTGAAAATGTCAACTAAATGATAAGAACTCAGCATCTCATTTTTCAGTATTACAGTCATGTAGATTAAAACTAGAATCTACTTTTCTCCCTTGCTAGATATGTGGACACTGTCAGGAATCTTGTTAGAATGGCAACCCTGCCAATTACTATTTTTCAAGTGTAGAACCCGCATATCTCAAATTGGTCTGTTCTGTAGTCAGCAGATATTACAGCCTTTGGAAGTATAAGCAGAGTTAGTATGTTGCAGAGATAAACACAAATACAAAGTGCTTATTGTTTACTAGTTAAATCTGTATTTTGCATCTGCAGATCCACATATTTAGCTGCATTTAGTTAACGTACAATTAAATAATTGTTGTGACTCAAGCATGTGAAAGAAAAGACAGGGATGCTTGCCCAGCCCAATACTCCAAATTTTATGTGCTTTTGCTTGTTCTGTACAGAAGGCTATACTGCATTATTAGTGAAACTCATTTGTGTGCTTAACTCTTAGGTTTACAACATTTTTATATGTATGTATGCATGCATGCATGCATTTAGTGACTTTCCTAGTACTAGATTTTAGTATTATAGCTAGTGTGGAATGAGTTGAAACATTTTGAGCCATTTAGTTGTTCTTTATTCTTAATGCTTGGTATGTAAATAATTCCCTTTCATATTATACTCAGCTTCCTAGACAGGGTGCAAGACATTTAAGTTTTTAGTGATATATTAACGTCTACAGTATCTCATTTTTGACATATCTATATATCTATATCTTTATGCATCTGCAATACTGCAGTGTAGGTCTGGGTGAGAAAAGTCTACATGAAGTAGAATACACAACCTGGTTGGAACTCAGTTCTGTATGAGCAGAGAAGCAGATTTTCCTTACCCTTCTACTGTAATCCTTATGCCTCCAAACCCCCACTGGAGGTTGGATGACTCTCACCCTTGTTCACATGGAGCTGATATTTCCTTGCCTAATTTACTCTTACTTTCATCTTCTTTTCCAGTCATTATATCCTTCTGGAGAATCCCTGAAACTCAGGGATAAGATAAGAATCTTATCTCTTCTTTTCTGGGACTGGAATAGGGAAGAAGGGCCCAGATTCTTTATTGTTTTCTGACTAGTATTCCTTTTGTATTAGAACTATGCCTTTTTATTTGACAAAAGATTGCTGCATTTGAGCCAGTATTTTAATAGATTCATTTCTCATCTGTTTTAAATCTTTACTTAGAAAACAAATTTCAATGGTGCTTGTTAACATAGATAACTTAGGAGGTGCTCTTGCTAGAATGGAGTGTTTTGCAAAGCATTCTAATTTCTTGTTTAATTATTTATTTTATTTTTTATCTTTCTTTTCTGGTGTAGTTAATATCTCCACATGGAGAATTACTTGCAGTTTTCCTCATTGTTAGAATATTCTGAAATATATTTGAACCAATTTTCAGTGTTGTTATTAAAAAAAAAAAAAAGCCAACGCTTCACTGGACTAAATATCGGTAAGTTCAATGGTTGCATGTATGTATAGATATTGTAATAGTATGTGGGAATGACCTTGGGAGATGGTGCCTAGGGAACGATCAGATAAGAGAGGGCATAGCCTGCAGCTGCATAAAAGAAAGAGAAAACTCTCAGAAAGGAACCTCCCTAACGTCTCAGCCGGTAAAAGAGACGGTTGGAGATTTGCAAGATTCTGTTACTGTAACCTTACAATAAAGTGAAATTAGCTCATCTGGTTGTGTTTCTTGTCTGGTCTTCCTGGGAAGGCTGTCAGATATGGGTTGGTTTGGGAAAAGGAGATGGGATAAAATCAAATTAAAAATTGCATTTCACTTTGTTTTTGAAGGTACAGAGCATTATTTTCTGCAATATAGCCTGTGCCCCACTATGTGGTATGCTGTGAAAGGAAACAGGCTAGCAGGAAAGGATTCTTCTTGTTCTCTCTCTTTTGAAGATATAATTAGATGCCTTTCAGCTGTCCAAGTAAAGATATTTGGCAGATTGTAGTAAAGGTGTGGCTTGTGCACCTCAGGACATAAGAAATGATTCCTTGTGAACTATGTGTATGACATTGTCAACCTAATAAAAAGAGGCTGATCTTCCAGAACATGTCACAACATGTATTCTATCTTTTGTGCTCAAAAGAACTATCAGCAGGATCTATTAATTTAGCACTGTTCTTCTCATTACTTTCTTCTGCTTATGGCACATTTACTCAGACTGTGTTAGGTCCATGTGTTTATTTTCTTAATGCATAGTTATTTTGTATCTATCTGGGAAAAAAAGAGTCATCTGAGTTAATTGTGCTCTCTCTTTCTCCTTCTGCTTTTCAGTTATCAGCCGCTCTTGTTTTGAAGGCAAGACAGGATGAAAAAATATGCAGTAAATAGACTGCAGAACAAATCATTCTTGTTCCATTTAGACAAAGTAATAGCTAAATGTGATTTAAATAATACCATTTATTATTTGGATATGTACAGTCACGATTTGAGCAATGCAATAGAACAGATTTGAATACTAGTGTTAAGGAGTATTTTGAGAATTGCAAATATTAATGCAATATATACTTATGCAGCTTATGGCCTACTTTAGATGCTTGAATTAGAGATAAATTACACCATGTAACAAATCAAATCAAAACCTTTATTATGGCCTCTAGGCCACAGAACACTACAATAAAAATTAATAAACCTATAATTAATAAAACTAAAAAGTAGACATCAAATACAATAAAATTACATAAAATAAATATAACAGAATTATATTTTACTGTTAAAAGCTCAGAAGAATGTAGACTAAAGCATAAACACCATAATACAGATTTCCCATGGTGTTCTCTAGATCAGGGGTCCCCAAACTCTTCAGCTTATCAACCCCTTCTTGAAGTTGCAGATTGTTCATCAACCCCCAAACATTTATTATATGAAAATAATTTAATAAATACTACTTTAACTAATAGTACTATGAAGAATAATAATAACAATAACAATGGAGACAATTCAAGGCCACTCTTGCTGGCTGCTGACCATCCAATCCTGGGTAACACTGTCTTGCCACTAGCCACCTCACCTTCAGGACTAGGGAATGGCATGGAGGTCTACAGAGACCCCAAAAGATTAATTGATCCCAATCAACTTTCCATCATTTATCAACAATCTATTGACTCTCAGACATTTACTGACCCATTTTTGACACCCAACCATTTATCGACCCCTTGGATAGTCCCATCAACCCTTGGGGGCCAATATTAACCACTTTGGGGAACACTGCTCTAGATCAATTAGAGTACAGAGATTATTGGTTTATATTTTAGTATTATCACAGTGAGGAACATTTCATATGCACTCCACAATATATAGCATCCCTCACTGTATAATTCCTTTGCTCTTCAAGGAAAAGTTTTATACCATAGCAATCACTACAAGGAGTTTACTATAGAAAATCATGGCAAAAATCAAGAAATAATGCTAATTTCAAGAAGCCAACATTTATACAGCTATGTTTTATAGATCTTTCTACTCCATCTGTAACTCAAAACTCAAAATAATGTTTATTTACATTACTAAATATGAGTTCAGTGGGAATTCCTCCCCAGTAAGAGCATTTAAGTTTGTAGCTATTCTCTCTGAAACTGAAAAGTGTAGCAGTATGGACAGCATATATTCATTTGTATTAGGAGACACATGAGAAATATGGTAATATAATTTTTTAAGAGGCTAACAATGTACTGTCTTGTAATCAGTCTCCAGTTTTTGAGAATAACATACAATTACAATTATTTCACTAGTGCTTTGTTTAAACCTTATTGTTAATTGCATTAGATAATTTATAGGTAGTGATAAATGCTAAAGGAAGTGTTGAAATTATCACTTACTTTAAAAGTGAAGACATTTTATCTCTGTATACATCTAAAACTCAGGAGTAAGCTATATAGTGCTTTAAAGTAATAAAGTTGCATTAGAAGTTCCACTGGGTTCAATGAGATTTACTTCCTAATAAATGTGCACAAGATTCTAATATAGCTATAAAATTGTTGGACAATTAAAGTTGCTGGAAGAAAAAAAAAATAGGGTATAAGATGTTTGTGATCATAAAGCAAAAGCTTAGTATGCTAAAAGAAATTTCCAATAAGATTATCAGTCTCTAAGAAGATTATCCTGGACAAGGTGCTTCAATATTTAAGAAAAGCAGCAGCTGTGCAAGCTGCAAATCTTTAAAGATCTGGCCATAATTGAAGAAACTAGAGATCATCCTGATGCCTTAGACCAAATAAGTATCTTTTAAATATAAGGTGTTTAGGAGCAGCTTATTCATATAATAGCTCAAGTGAAACTCCCAAAGCTTAGCAAACAGAAGAGAGATAAATTTGGATCTATTTCCAAGAACAACTTTTCATAGCAAATTTTTACAGTGCTATTTCCTGTTATGTGAAAAAAAATAGTTGCTTAAGATAGGGTTTCTCCTGTCTGTTTACATTAAAAAATAATAATGATACATGTGTGATCTATCTCTATCTGAGAAATGAGAAAAATAAAACTTGTATGAAACGTAGGAAATTCTGGGAAGAAAACAGTGAGACTCTGGCAATGTATGGCTGGCATCCGTTGCCTTACAGAGTTGCTTTTACCCATAAAGTACATTGCAAGGCAATAAGTTGACCAGTAGATCTACGTAATTGCAAACATTTGATCAAAAGTCATACCTTGTTTTTAACTACATCTGAGGAATATAAAATTGACCAGTATAGTACAGCAGTTTGGGGTTGCATGTATTTGAGATACTAACAGATCTCTTCTCTTCTCTTCTCTTCTCTTCTCTTCTCTTCTCTTCTCTTCTCTTCTCTTCTCTTCTCTTCTCTTCTCTTCTCTTCTCTTCTCTTCTCTTCTCTTCTCTTCTCTTCTCTTCCCTTCCCTTCCCTTCCCTTCCTTCCCTTCCCTTCCCTTCCCTTCCCTTCCTTCCCTTCCTTCTTTCTTTCTTTCTTTCTTTCTTTCTTTCTTTCTTTCTTTCTTTCTTTCTTTCTTTCTTTCTTTTTGCCTTTTGCCTTTGTTCATAGGTCTCTTCCTTCTCCCCCCAACATATGGAAGATTTTTTAGAACTTAAATTGTTCCGATGTTGAAATTAAATGTATCATAATAAAACAATATAATTTAAATGAAGGAGTCATTATAGCTACATTGAAATACATTTTTACTTTATACATAGCTATAAAATGCTATAATATGGGTAAAGAATTATATTCTTATGTCTTTTTGGAAACCATATTATAGGTTTGTTTGACAGGAATATAATTAAAACTTAAATTTTATAGGCATAAATCAAGAATTTGTGATCAAAACTATAGACAAACCATACTTCAGCCCCCTCTTAGCAAGTTAAGGTTGTATAATCCCTGCTTTTGTTTCATTTAGGAAAATGTTAAAAACATAGTTCTTTTGTAGAGCATTTACAGTTATCTATGGTTAAGCCATGTATATGGCTTAACATAACTGAGTATATTTGATTGACTTCAGGACTGATTGCTTGAGGTTTTTAGTTTTTGATATTTTACATATATGTACTATGGATGTTCCTTGTATCTCAATAACAAACACAATTTAGTATGTTTATTGTTACTACATTTATTATTTATTACAAATGTAATAAATAACCAACCAACCCAAAGACTAATATTTCTGTCAAATACTGAACAGTTAGCTTCCAGCTTATAAATATAATGAAACCAAACATCCATCTTTTTATGGTAATCAAAAAGGCATTTGCTACTGAAAATCGACTAGACCCAGAAGCATAACTATAGTTTCTAGATATTTGATAGAACGAAAGTGAAGCTACAGTTCTTGCTATCACCAATTCTTCCCTCAGCTGTGTATATAAGCTCATTTGTATACATATGTAGAGACAAAGTAATGAGAAATATTTTAAATTTAGTATGGTACACAATGGATATATTTATTTTGATTTGTTCCCATCAGACTCGAAGCAACTCTGGGTACCTCACAATATACTAAACACCTTTATGCACTGTGCTTCAAGAAAATGGGAAATTTGTTTAATGGAGAACAATTAATTCAAACAGTTAAATCCATATTTACAAAGGGTTTGGTAAGCACTTAAGCACACATTATATACATAAGCGTTCTCTCTCTCTCTCTCTCTCTCTCTCTCTCTCTCTCTCTCTCTTCACCTATATATGCATACATGTGGTCACACAGAGTCAAATATATGGGGAAAAAAAAGTTTGTTTAGTATATTCCAGGATATTCCTAACATACAATAGAACAAATATTTTTACACCCCAACATGTCTTAATGTATAATTAAAAGTTTAACATATACTAATATGATAATATATATCCAATACAGATTACTTATTCAATATGTATTATAATGTATAGCAAGAATATACTGAGTTAAAGGAGGAACTAATAGAAATGGTATATGAGTTAGTGAAAAACATCAACACTAATGAAAATGGTGAGCTGTAGGAATGAAGTACAGTGGTACCTCTAGTTACGAACGCCCCTCCTTACGAATTTTTCGAGATATGACCAGCTCCGGCCCCAAAAATTTACCTTGACATGCGAACTCCGCCTCGAGCTACGAACCGGATCCGTGGCCATTTGCCCTGCTGCCACCCGGTCGCAGCTTCCTGTGGGTGAGATCGCGGTAGCAAGGAGACGTTCGGTGAGGCTTGTGGTGTGTTTTGTGGCATTTTGGAAGGTTTTGGAAGGTGTTTGGTGTGCTTGTCAGCATGGCTCCAAAGAAAATGCAGAGCAGGCTTGGCAAGAATAAGGCTTTGAAGAAAAAAGTGATGATCGAACTGAAGAAGGACATTATAGAAAGCACGATCATGGTATTCGTGTGACTGATCTGGCCTCGGAGTACAAGAAGGCGAAGTCGACCATCTTGACTATTTTGAAGAATAAAGAAGCCATCAGAGGAGCTGATGTGGCAAAAGGAGTAACGATCTTAATGAGGCAGAGGACACCAGTGCTGGAAGAGGTGGAAAAGCTGTTGTTAGTGTGGCTGAATGAGAAACAGCTGGCAGGTGATAGCATGAGTGAGGCTATGATCTGTGAAAAAGCCAGGAAACTGCACAGTGATTTACTGCGGGAAAACCCCTCTACCAGTGCAGAAAGTAAGGAATTTAAAGCCAGCAGAGGCTGGTTTGAGAAATTCTGCAAGAGAAGTGGCATCCACAGTGTGGCAAGACATGGTGAGGCTTCCAGTTCTGACAAGGCTGCTGCAGAAGCCTGCAAGACAGACTTTGAGGGCTTCATGAAGGCGGAAGGATACGTCGCTCAGCAAGTGTTCAACTGCAATGAGACAGGGCTCTTCTGGAAGAAGATGCCAAAGAGAACCTACATCATGCAGGAGGAAAAGGTACTGCCAAGGCACAAGCCCATGAAGGACAGATTGACCCTTTTCCTGTGTGCGAACGCAAGCGGCGACCTGAAGATTAAGCTGCTGCTCGTGTACCATTCCCAGACCCCTCGTGCATTCAGGGAACACAATGTGAACAAGGCCAGACTGCCTGTCATGTGGAAGTCCAATGCGAGAGCGTGGGTCACAAGGCAGTTGTTCATGGAATGGCTGCACGAGGTGTTCGCACCCAGCATTAAAAAATACCTGTCTAACAACCAGCTGCCTGAAAGGTGCCTTCTCCTGATGGACAATCCCCCGGCACACCCTCCAGCCTTGATGGATGACATGCACGCCGAGTACGACTTCATAAAGGTCAAGTTCCTCCCCCCAAACACGACACCTCTTCTGCAGCCCATGGACCAGCAAGTGATCTGCAACTTTAAGAAGTTGTACACAAAGGCGCTCTTCACCAGGTGTTTCAATGTCACCGAAGAAACATCCTTGACTCTCAAAGAGTTTTGGAAAAAAGATTTCAATGTCCTCCACTGCATCAGCCTAATTGACAAAGCCTGGGAAGATGTCACCTGCCGGACCTTAAACTCAGCCTGGAGGAAACTCTGGCCAGAATGTGTCGCTGAACGTGACTTTGAAGGGTCTGATACAGAGGTAGTGGAGGAGATTGTGTCCATGGGCAAGAGCATGGGTCTGGTTGTGGATGATGCGGACATAGAGGAGCTTGTTGAGGACCATAAGGAGGAGCTGACCACGGAAGAACTTGCTCAGCTCCAGAGTGAGCAACAGAAAGCGCTTGGCGAGGAGCATTCCACTGAGGAAGAGGAGGAGGGGGAGGAGGTGAGCAGTGATGCGATAAAATCCATCATACAGAAATGGAATGAGTGCCAGGATTTCATTGAGAAGCACCACCCCAACAGAACTGTGACAACCACAGCGTTGAACATGATGAACGACAACGTGTTCTCTCATTTCCAGAGGGTTATGCAGCGCAGGAAAAAACAACTGACTTTAGACAGGTTTTTCCCCAGAACTGAGCCTGCAGCTAAGAGGCAAAGAAGAGAGGAAACCCCTGAAGGAGATCTCCCTGATGTCCTTTTGGAGGGGGACTCTCCCTCCAAACAATAACTACCTCCCACCCCATTCTCCCTCTTCATACTGTGCTGTACTGTACTTTTTTTCATGTTTTTGTGGTTTAAAAATAAAATGCATATGTTTCAGATCTGTTTAACCGTATGTATTTACATTGAACCTTATGGGGGAAATTTGTCTCAACCTGCGACCAAATTCGCAGGGCGGATTAGCCGTATTTACATTGAACCTTATGGGGAAATTTGCCTCGTGGTGTGACCAAATTTGGAGGGCGGAACAGATTAACCATATTACATTGAACCTTATGGGAAAATTTACCTTGACTTGCGACCAACTCGACTTGCGATCAGAGTCACGGAACGGATTAAGTTCGTAACTAGAGGTACCACTGTATATGCATCCAGGAACAAACACATAAATGATGAGATATCCCTGTGCATTCTCGTGAAGCGTTATTCTTGTTTCTAGGATTCCCTAAGTCTTTAGTACTCCTTGGCTCAAGAATCCATTTTGTTCTAGAAGATTCTTGAGGCAAGGAATCAAGTAATATGAGTAAAACAGTGAAGGCACAACAAATGTCTGAACGCTTTTATACGCTGCATAATTTCTGAGAATAAATCACCAGAGGTTACTTCTGAACAAATCTCCATATTCTTATTTCTCTGTGTTATGCATTTTATGTACTTGCCCCCTAAGTAAATATACTCAGACTGTTAGAGACCTTGCTCAGTTTGGCCTCATCACTGTCACTTTTGTGTTCATGTCTCTACAAGACATGACTGGATTTCCTATTAGCTGTTAATCTTAAAGTAGATCTTTTCCCAATAAGCTTATGAAATCATGATTTGTGCAAGATGTGACAGTGGTGAATATTGCTCTGAAGTTACCCTTTCCAGTTAGAATGAAGCTTTTTCCAATATAACTCATTGTCTAGATTTTTCCATTTGTACTTGTTCCCCGTAGTACTCTTATAGTCAACATCTTGGAATTTGCTCAGATCTCAGACACCCAAGGCAAGGTTCCCACAGGACAGACAATGAGTCAGCTACTCTCATGTATCTTCCGACTACCTCCTACATCTTTTTCCTGTAGTGGCTTGTTGTTGTGATCTTTCCATTTCACCTACTGCTGATTTAAAGCTTGTAGCATTTATAAGGGTTGGTGAGTTCACTTACTTAAAATATGACCAACAATATGTCAAAATGTTTGGGAATAGTTTTCCTAGAATAAAAGTGGGAGGCAAAGCATGCTTTCTTCCTTATACTGGTGTAGTAACAGAAATAAAAGGTTTACATTTTGTATTTGTGTACAAGACAATTCTGTACATTCTGTTCCCCCCCACACACACCTTTGTATCAATTATTCAGCTGCTTTGGAGGTTGATAGAAGAACAGAAATTACCAAGAAAAGCAGTTAAAAGTAGATTATAGGAATATATAAGGAATTATTCTAAAAAGCTATTTTTATTAGTTCACAATTCTAGCAGTGATGATGATTGAGACTGTTGTGTGTGTGTGTGTGTATTTTCTCACTGTATATTTCTCTAGTTTATCTTCTCTGCGCAGGGCTAGAAAAATTAGCAATAATTCCACTTCATAGTCATTTGCAGGTTAAGGTCAACGCATCCTAGCCACACCCTTACTTTTACAGGAACTGAGCTTTTCCTTAAATTCAGACAGTAAGATCACATTTTAGAAATGTTACAGTTACTTTGCTGTGGAACGGAAGGGACTTTGAATACACTTTGATTCCTGTGACTCAGGAGAGACATTAAAATTGTGATAAGCAGGTAAATTGCATATATATAGCAATGTGGGAATGAGATTGTCAGCATATCTTTCCAAAGTTTATATCTGGTATGAATATCCCACACTTTGTGTGGGCTTGTATTAGAACATTGGGTTAACTAATGTAGCTGAAATTTCCTATATGATCTGTAATATATCTTTATCAACTAATGATTTACAAGTAAGAACTTTGCACCTATTCTCGATTGTGTATTAACATTACAGAAGAATAAGAGTTTGAAAACATAGAACAGCCTTTTTGTTTAGAGCAGCTCCAGTGAATTCAACCTGTGTAACTTACAAAAATTCAAAAAAGAAGCAGCAGCAGCAGCAGCAGCAGCAGCAGCAGCAGCAGCTAATATTTTCTGTTTGTAACTTTCATAAATGGGACATATCTATTTAAATTAGTGTAACAGGGAACTGTCAATAAGATAGATTTATCTTTCTTTCTAGCACTGTAGTAGATTTTACAGCCATAATGATATCTTTTTTTAAGAACCATATAAAATAGCCAGCAAGCCAGTCAATACCAGACGCCAGTAATAGTAAGAATATGCACCTATGAGTTATATGCATGCACAACCCTGTGTACCAATGCAGTGGTATCTGGGGCACTTCTATATAAATCTCATTTATATAGAAAGAGTCACAGATGGGAGATGGTCTGTTCCCTTTCTATGCACTGAATTCTAGACATTGTTGAGAAAGTAATGGTTTTGTTCATAAAGTAGTGATTTACACAAACATTAATTTGCTGATAATGTTCATTAAGAAATATAAGGGGCAAGATAGATTAAATTTGTGCAGTTTAATTATGACTTCTGTTCAAATGAAATGGAAAAGAAGATATTTTTATTTGATTAGAAAGGCACAAGAATTCACTTTTAGTAGGATTTTTGTTTTTGTTTTTAATGTGATTTGTGTTGGTTTTACCATGGTGGGGCTCCAGGGCTGCTACTGCTGATAAATTGTGAGGCTCTAAGAATATAATTGCTTATTATGGCTGATTGCTTACTATGTGCACATAATAAACTCATTGGAAATGAATCCTCATTATAAGTTGGATTGTATTCCATTTCCCTTCTTTCCCAGTTTCCTGATTACCCCCCCCCCCCCCACACACACACCAACAATAACCAGTATACCATACTAATTTGTGTACATTTGGCCTCACTGGATTGTTTTGGGTTATTTTTGTTGGTCATGTATCTGCAAACCTTGAGGTTTTCGATCCCACTGATCCCTTCTTGTACATGGGTGGCTCTGGAAAGAATAGATTCCCTGTTGGTATAGAAAAGGATGGCCTGCAAGAAAGTAATGCAGTGTGAAGCATTCCTTCCTGGACACCTGACTGTACATTTCTCCATCTATCAAGTCTTCCATTCCCCATCCCACCCCAAATTTTAATGTCTTGTCCACTGATTTTGGTGGTAGTGGTGGTGGTAGGGGTGGTAGTGAGGGTGGTTTTGGTCCCCTCCTAGTTTTTATTTTCCTCAGAAGGTTTATTGTTTTGTACTTTTGCAAATCTTGAGATTCCTGCATGCCAAATCATACATAATCCAGTTTAGGCTACATTATAGAGATATATAAAAATAATGTAGGGAGACGGGATGTGTGTGTGTGTGTGTGTGTGTGTGTGTGTATCCCTCCCTCCCTCCCTCCCTTCTATGGGTGGTATGTGTCTTCCTCAATCTCAGGTCCTCTACCAGAGGCCTGGGAGTTTGAGGGTTCTGCGCAGTATCTTAGCTGTTCCTAGCACTGCACTCTGCTGGACAGAGAGCTCTGATGTTGTCCCTGGGATCTGTTGGAGCCACTCTCCCAGCTTAGGAGTCCCATCCCCGAGTGCTCCTACCACCATTAGGACCACTTTGGCCTTGACTTTCCACATCCTCTCTACTTCCTCCTTCAGGCCCTGGTACTTCTCCAGCTTCTCATATTACTCCCTGGTGTTGCTGTCACTTGGCTAACACCTGCACGTCGGTCAGGATCTTAGCCCTGTTATTCTCCACAACCTTCTATGGAATCTCCCATCTGGACTTGGGAGGGTCTAGCCCATACACTATGCAGATATTCCTGTACACAATGCCAGCTACTTGGTGGTGCCGTTCAGTATATGCTGTTCCTGCCTGCATCTTACACCCTACCACTATATGTTGGACTGCCTCTGAGGCCTCTTTGCACAACTTGAACCTTGGGTCCTGTCTAGTGTGGTAGACCCCTGCTTCTATGGAATTGGTGCTAGTGCCTGTTCTTGTGCTGCTATGAATAGTGCCTCAGTGCTGTCCTTTAGTCTAGCCCTTTCCAGCCACTGATAGGATTTCCCAATGTCAGCCATCTCAGCTATCTGTCCATGGTACATCCCATGCAGGGGCTTGTCTTGCCATGGCACTTCCTCCACTTGAACTTCCTCCCACATCTGCGGCTGCCTGAGGCATTCTCTCAGCAGCTCATCTCTGGGTGCAATCTTACTGATGTACTCCTGGATGCTCTGGGTTTCATCCAGGACAGTGGTTTTGACATCACCAGAGTACGTACACATACATACATATATACATACATACATATCCATATACATACACACACACTCAGAGCATTTATTTTGCTGCATCTTATAAGTGTTGGTAGTCATGACATTCCCCTTCATGGATCACTGCCTTGTCGTGGCGAAGGGGCTTGCGTAACTCAGTGAAGCCATGAGCTATACCGTGCAGGGCCACCCAAGACGGACAGGTCATGACAGAGAGTTCTGACAAAATGTGGTCCACTGGAGAAGGAAATGGCAACCCACTCCAGTATCCTTGCCAAGAAAACCCCATGGACAATGTTAAAAGGCTAAAAGATATGATGCCGGAAGATGAGCTCCTCAGGTCGGAAGGTGTCCAATATGCTACTGGGGAAGAGCGGAGGGCATTTCCAAGTAGCTCCAGAAAGAGTGAAGCGGCTGGGCCAAAGCCGAAAGGACGTTCAGCTGTGGATGTATCTGGAAGCGAAAAGAAGGTCCGATGCTGTAAAGAACAATATTGTATAGGTACCTGGAATGTAAGATCTATGAACCAAGGCAAGCTGGATGTGGTCAAACATGAAATGACAAGATTGAACGTCGACATCTTGGGAATCAGCAAACTGAAATGGACGGGAATGGGTGAATTTAATTCGGGTGACCATTATATCTACTACTGTGGGAAAGAAACCCTTAGAAGAAGTGGAATTGCACTCATAGTGAATAAGAGAGTGGGAAAGGCAGTAATGGGGTACAACCTCAAAAACGACAGAATGATCTCAGTGCGTATCCAAGGCAAACCATTCAATATCACAGTCATCCAAGTCTATGCCCCAACCACTGATGCTGAAGAAGCTGAAGTTGACCGCTTCTATGAAGACCTACAACACCTTCTAGAACTAGCACCAAAAAAAGATGTCCTTTTCATCATAGGGGATTGGAATGCTAAAGTAGGAAGTCAAGGAGTAATTGGAATAACAGGCAAATTTGGCCTTGGAGTACAAAATGAAGCAGGGCAAAGGCTAATAGAGTTCTGTCAAGAGAACAAGCTAGTCATAGCAAACACTCTTTTCCAACAACACAAGAGACGACTCTACACATGGGCATCACCAGATGGTCAATACCGAAACCAGATTGATTATATACTTTGCAGCCAAAGATGGAGAAGCTCTATACAGACAGCAAAAACAAGACCAGGAGCTGACTGTGGCTCAGATCATGAGCTTCTTACTGCAAAATTTAGGCTTAAATTGAAGAATGTAGGGAAAACCACTAGACCACTCAGGTATGACTTAGATCATATTCCTTGTGAGTACACAGTGAAGGTGATGAATAGATTTAGAGGATTAGATTTGGTAGACAGAGTGCCTGAAGAACTATGGACGGAGGTCCATAACATTGTACAGGAGGCAGCAACTAAAACCATCCCAAAGAAAAAGAAATGCAAGAAAGCAAAATGGCTGTCTGATGAGGCTTTACAAATAGCTGTGGAAAGAAGGAATGCGAAAAGCAAGGGTGAAAGGGAAAGATATAAGCAACTGAATGCAGATTTCCAGAGAATAGCCAGGAGAGATAAGAAGGCCTTCTTAAATGAACAATGCAAAGAAATTGAGGAAAACAATAGAATGGGGAAGACTAGAGATCTCTTCAAGAAAATTGGAGATATGAAAGGAACGTTTAGTGCAAAGATGGGCATGATAAAGGACAAAAAAGGCAGGGACCTAACAGAAGCAGAAGAGATTAAGAAGAGGTGGCAAGAATACACAGAAGAACTATACAAGAAAGATCTTAATGTCCCTGATGTCCACGCTGGTGTGATCACTGACCTTGAGCCAGACATCCTAGAGAGTGAAGTCAAGTGGGCCTTAGGAAGCATTGCTAACAACAAAGCTAGTGGAGATGACAGGATTCCAGCTGAGTTATTTAAAATACTAAAAGATGATGGTGTTAAAGTGCTGCACTCAATATGCCAGCAAGTTTGGAAAACGCAACAGTGGCCACGGGATTGGAAAAGGTCAGTTTACGTTCCAATTCCAAAGAAGGGCAACGCCAAAGAATGCTCAAACTATCGCACAATTGCACTCATTTCACATGCTAGCAAGGTTATGCTCAAAATCCTACAAGCTAGGCTTCAGCAATATATGAACCGAGAACTACCGGATGTACAAGCTGGGTTTCGAAGAGGCAGAGGAACTAGAGATCAAATCGCCAACATTCGCTGGATCATGGAGAAAGCACGAGAGTTCCAGAAAAATATCTACTTCTGCTTCATTGACTATGCAAAAGCCTTTGATTGTGTGGATCACAACAAACTGTGGCAAATTCTTAAAGAGATGGGAATACCAGACCACCTTACCTGTCTCCTGAGAAATCTGTATGCGGGCCAAGAAGCAACAGTTAGAACCGGTCATGGAACAACCGATTGGTTCAAAATAGGGAAAGGTGTACGACAAGGCTGTATACTGTCACCCTGCTTATTTAACCTATATGCAGAGTACATCATGAGAAATGCCAGGCTGGAAGAATCACAAGCCGGAATTAAGATTGCAGGGAGAATCATCAACAACCTCAGATATGCGGACGATACCACCCTAATGGCAGAAAGTGAAGAAGAACTAAAGAGCCTCTTGATGAGGGTGAAAGAGGAGAGTGCAAAAGCTGGCTTGAAACTCAACATTAAAAAAACTAAGATCATGGCATCTGGACCCATCAATTCCTGGCAAATAGAAGGGGTAGAAATGGAAGCAGTAACAGACTTCATTTATTTGGGCTCCAAGATCACCGCAGACGGAGACAGCAGCCATGAAATTAAAAGACGCTTGCTCCTTGGGAGGAAAGCTATGACAAGCCTAGATAGCATATTAAAAAGCAGAGACGTCACCTTGCCGACAAAGATCCGCATAGTCAAAGCTATGGTTTTTCCAGTAGTAATGTATGGCTGTGAGAGCTGGACCATAAAAAAGGCCGAGCGCCGAAGAATTGATGCCTTTGAACTGTGGTGCTGGAGAAGACTCTTAAGAGTTCCCTGGACTGCTAGGAGGTCAAACCAGTCAATCTTAAAGGAAATCAACCCTGACTGCTCATTGGAAGGATCGATAATGAAGCTCAAGCTCAGATATTTTGGCCACCTAATGCGAAGAGAGATCTCTTTGGAGAAGACCCTGATGCTGGGAAAGATTGAAGGCAAAAGGAGAAGAGGACGGCAGAGGATGAGATGGTTAGATAGCATCACTGAAGCAATGAGCATGAAACTGAGCAAACTCAGGGAGGCAGTGAAGGACAGGAAGGCCTGGCGCAATATGGTTCATGGGGTCACGAAGAGTCGGACACGACTTAACGACTAAACAACAACAAAGTCATGACATTAACATCATACAAAAAAATTCTCCTGTAGTTTTTTCTGCTACTTCTTGTTCAGTTTAATGAAATAAAATTTGTTTCAAAAATCTCCAGTAAGAAATTGTTACTAGATGACCAGCACATATAGTATGTATGACGATCTTAAGTTTCATTATACAGTGGTACCTTGGGTTACGAACTTAATCTGTTCTGTGACTCTGGTCGCAACCCGAATTGGTCACAACCCGAAGCTCTGCATTTTCTTTGGAGCCATGCTGACAAGCACACCAAAAACTTTCCAAAATGCCACAAAACACACCACAAGCCTCACCAAATGTCTCCTTGCTACCGCGATCTCGCCCACAGGAAGCCGTGACCACGTGGCAGCAGGGAAAATGGCTGCGGATCCAGTTCGCAACCTGAGTTAAATTTTTGTGCCCGGAGCTGGTCGTAACCCAAAAAGTTCGTTAACAGAGGCACTCGTAACCCGAGGTACCACTGTACAATAATTTCTCCCAAGTCTGCAGCCTTTCCATCCTCTACTTAGAAGATATCAGGGAAAGATATCAGGGGCTCACGTTGGGTTTCCTCAGGTAGGGAAATGGATGAAAAGATGATGCTGGGAAGATATATAAAAATCTGTTCCATATATTTTAGCTTTTTATAATTGTATTTATCTAGATATAATATATAGATATATAGATATATTAAACTTTGATGTATTTTCTATACTTTCTAATTGACTGTACCCTGTCCTCCTTATACTGGTCTTTGACTGTAATAAAAAGTTGATATGATATGTTGCAGTAGAAAAACAAAGCAAATTCATCAACAACCTAAAGATAAATTTGAAATTCTCAAACAATAAGGTAAATAATAAGAAACTATTTGCTACAGAGAAAACTTTTGAGAAATTACAATATATATATATATATATTTATCACAGCATTACATTCAATATTGTCATAAGTCTGTAGTTGTAAAAGAAATATAAAAAATACTAAACAATGCAGGGCATGCTCCTCTTAGTTATTAGATTTTGAGCAGTAGTATATTGTCTTGAAAGATACTGTCTAGATTAGAGAACCTAGGTCACATAGAAGAGCATGAACATGTTTTAGGTAAAAAGTGGATTTTGGTTGCACTTGTGGCATACTGGCCAAAATGTACCAGAATTGACTCGTATTGCCCTTAACATTAGCAAGGAAAGCTACATGTGGCCAAGGTGTCAACCTATTCTACACCTTCTCTATATTACTCAAGGGAACTTTGTGAAACCCTCAGTTGACCAAAGCCATGATGAATGGTCGAGGTCACCATCTGTGGGGCCATCTGGTGAAGGAAAAGATAATGAATGTCAAAGTTCTTCCTTTCAACATTAGTTAAATAGTAAAGTATTAATCAAGCCTGAGCAGTCTCAGTCCAATATTCTTTCACTTTTACATATTTTCATTTATTTGTTTTTTAACTAAAACATTTACTGTTCATTGTTGTTTTTAGAACTTATCTTTGCAGTATGCTTTGGGATTTTCTGGTTGTTTTTCTGTTTGTTTGTAGGTTAGGGAGCAGGGAATAGATGAAGTGATTTGAGTGAAATGTCCTAACTTACTGGAAATAATTATTTCCAACACAGTACTTGGAAATCATATTTTCCATACAGCAACTCGTATTTTAAATCTAACATGCTACACAAAAGTGCAATGTTTTTATGGCCAAAGAGATCCTACTGCATGAAGAAATGGTGCTAAGAGTTCTTATCAAAGGCTGTGCATATATTGAATTGAGGAAGGAGTTTGAAGGACAATGCATTTCCCTAGCAAAGTCATCACTTCATGTTTAATTTAACAAAACATTAAACATTTCATGTTTAATTTAATGAAACAGAAGAACATTAGGATTTATAACCTTAATGACACCATGTCAGTACTATATAATATGAACGCCATTGTACAGTAAAGGACATGTATGCAGAGAAAATGCAGCCCGGTTGCTTTCACGATGTCATATGGGTGGGAGGGGAGATTGTAGAGATAGCAGAAAACAACTTGTAACAACAGCAGCAAAGGCAACACATTAGGCATGGACTACTACTACTCATCTAGGTAATTTTAGGGGTGCTATTTGAAGGCATTTAGGCAAATCTACTATATTTAGCATTAGCACAAAAGGTAGTTGCTTTCTTACTTCTCATTTGTCTGAGTTAAAAAAAAAAAAAAAGAAGACAAGTCTGATGCTGTGAAAGGATGGGAAGAAAGATAATTTGTAGGTATTGCTTTCTAACTAGGAGCAAACGTTTGGGAGATTGCTAGTCAGAACAGATGAATACAGTTCCAAAAGCTCTGAAAAGGGAGTTGTGTGTACTTATCAATGAAGGTGCTATTGGATTTTCTGCATACCCCATTCATTTGTGCCATGTAATCATAGATTATTTTCATGGAATCTGTCTTTTGTCTTTTGCACAGAAAGAAAAGTAATTCTTTATTATGTCTGAAATGCTGCTAAATAGATAAATAAATCTTTCAGTTTGAGCTCTTCCAAACAGCCGAGTTAGAGTAGTATCCACCAATCCTTGTACTAACATAAAAGTATGCCAATCTCTATTCTGCCACAGTAATAAGACTGGTTGATGGTGCTGTTTTGGATGATTTAATGAAGAAAAACAAGTGGTGAATTCCCTTAACTTTATTTCCTTTATTTGTAACTATTCCATGGAAAGTGCTGGCCAGAGACTACATGTCAGCCTTCCCAGGTAGACCAGATAGGAAACACAAACAGATGAGGTAATTCTATTTTATTGTATGACTACATTAGCAGAATCTTGCAAATCTTCCACCATCTCTTTTACAGCCTGATAAGTTAGGGAGGTTCCTTTCTGAGTTTCTTTCTGTGCCTGTTATGCAGCTGTGGGCTATGCCACCTCTTATCTGATTGCTCCCTAGGCAACATCTGTTCCCCCCATCTCCCAAGGTCATTCCCACATACCATTATACTACAATTATATTACATGGACCGATGCCTCTGCTGGAGCTAGAAGCTTCTGCCCAACCAAAAATGTCCATGGGGGAGGGAATGTGCCCACAGCAACCCAAAACAAACAAGAATGGGAAGAGAGGGGCAAACAAAGTCAGTTTTTTAAAAGCTCATTCCCATCCAAAGGCTATTTCCTGTTCTGCTCCATCTAGATTCCTGTGATGGAGCATCTCCCCATCCAAGAACAGGTGGTGGCAGAATAACTACCTACCTAAGTAGAACTGTTTCACCTGGGGGAATAGTTATATAATAGGGAGTATGAGTTTGTAGATCTCAAAAAAAGATTTGATAAGCTGGTTGGGTGTTGATGGTAGGCACCCTCTGCCTACTTCCAGCTACAATGATAGCAAGAAGGAAGAAGTTATTGCGAAGAGAGGTATTGTCAGTCTTCTTCCTGGCAAGCTTGATTGTAACAGATAAACATGGAGGCATACAAGAACTTCTGATTTATTGCACAAAAGCTAAGAAGCCATTATGAAAGAATTCCAGAGAGTGCTGTGTATCAAATGTGAATCTATTTACACTGTGATCACTCTTCAAATTCCTGAACCTCTTTCTCCCTTTCATTCTGTGTATAGTACTACAAGAGATTCTCAGAAAGGAGGGCTTCCATCTGTTCCTTGTTTTAGTAACAGCCAGATCTGGTATCAGGCTGTTTGCTTCTGACTGTGTGAGAACTAGCTCCCACTGGTATCTAAATATCCTATCTTAGTTTATGAAAAAAATCTTCACAAGTTCTTGCAAAATCAAAACTATTTGTGATGCAGGTAGTTTGCAGTTTCTTTTTAAACATATCGTTTTAGACCTACTTTTACATTCTTGAAATAAAGTCACATCTTCGTATGCTGACTAGCATATACTTTCTTTTACTTTGTTATGGAAATATGTCAAATTATTATTTTGGTTGTTTTGTTTCTTAGGAAAATGTAATACTAAAATATCCTTTATTAAGTCACAGGAAGTGTCAACCTCCTTCCCAAGACAAGTCAGTCAGTTTCAACATGCTGCACTGAAACTAAGAATGGGAAAAAGAGGAGAGAGTGACTAGTCTATTTTCTGCTGTTGTTCAAGGCAAGAACATCAGAAAAATGACCTAATCAAATATCTCTGGAATGCAAGTGGGCCAATCTCAGTCTCTTCAAAGCTTGGGTTACATGTATGCTCTGAAATGAAAGTTTGGAATGCAGCTAAATACTAACAGGTTGACATAATTTCTGTTCATATTCATCCTACTTTGTACATTGATGTATGAGCACATTATATCAAAAAACTGTCCCAATGGGAAAGTGACTAGCCTTCATGATCATATTACTACAATTAATGATATTTGTGGAGAAATGATTCACACTATTCTGCCCTCTTATGTTATGATTGTTATGAATGTTAGTTACTATCTAGCAATCCCGGAGTTCTGCAGAACAAAACTTAATCATGCAAGCTTAGCGTGAAGAATATTTTTGTTAGTTTTTTTTAATGCATTATATTTCATCTATTAAGTCAGGCTGGGGAAAAAAGAAGAAGGTATATTATTATGTGTGCTTCCCACCTCTTGAAAAATGTGTGCTTTACTGATTTACACCTGTGTTGCTGCATTCTGGGCCAGTTGAAGCTCCCAGGTAGTCTTTAAGGGAAGCCCCATGTAGACTGCTACAGGGAAAAGGCCATCCTAACCTTGGGAGGCAGACTATTCTAGAAGTCCTCCTTCCATGCC
This sequence comes from Python bivittatus, assembly GCF_059951505.1. Lineage (NCBI taxonomy): Eukaryota > Metazoa > Chordata > Lepidosauria > Squamata > Pythonidae > Python > Python bivittatus. The sequence goes on from NW_028277035.1 coordinate 18,573,495, forward strand.
CCAGAGTAGGGACCTATAGAAGCTGTCTCACCTGACATGTAGTAGGTGGGCAAGTCTACTTGGAACACATCCTGAAAGTAATGAGGACCTGTACCACAGGAGGCTTTATAGATAATAATCAGGACCTTAAATTGGGCCAGGAAGTCTACTGGTAACAATGCAGCTTCTGCAATATCAGTGTTATTGTACTACAACAGCTATCACCTTATTTTGCATCATTTGCAGTTTCCAAGTTGTCTTCAAGGGTAGCCCCATGTAGATCAAGTAGCAGCAATCCAACCATGAGATGCTAAGGTACAAATTACCATTTCCAGTGTTTGGAGATTACTTTACTTGGGTTGCTCATACTTTTCTGTAATCTATGTTGTACTATAACTGTTAAACATTTCTAGTGCTCTCTAGTGATAATGAGAGATTAGGAATCTCTGTTCTAAACAACTGCATCTTAGAAATATCCAAAATCAATAACATAACATTATATTATTGCAGGATTACCTCTCCCAGAGAGTATCTGCCCATCCTACTTGTTTAGACAGGGTGGGTGCACTTCAGGTCCGCTCTCTTAAATATTGCTACCTGATGGGACCTCAGAGGCATGCCTTCTCAGTGGCCACCCTAGCCCTATGGGACAGCCTCTGCCTGAGATCCTAGGGAATCCCTACCTTTCTAGCCTTCTGGAGGGCTGCGAAGACCTGGCTCTTCCCCCAAGCATGGGCTAGGATGGGGGTTGATCTCCAAGCATAATTGGTTTGGCACAAAGTGGTACTTTTGTTTTTCACCATTTTTTTTTTTTATGGATTTTAGTGAGCTGCCTGGAGTTATCATATGATATAGGCAGCCATATAAGTTCTGTAAATGAATAAAGTAAAATAAATGAAATGAAATCGTTAAAATGCATTTCAATCCTCCAAGTTCTGTGGGAGTGATTCCTGCAGTATATGAGTAGTTCAAGTAAGCACGAGCCATGAGCAGTAGGCATTTCTGCAAAGTGGGTTCTTTGTATTTCAGACATTGCATAACAGCAGTTATCTTAACACAGGGCTACGCAATTATTAGTTTACTGCAGTCTTACCATAAGCCTTAGACATTATGCCTGAATAAAGAATTCCTAAGTGCGTTGAGGTTTCAGGTTACATGCACAGTTCCTGTTCCCCAGTGTCCCTGCTTGCCTCGCTCATGACTTTTCTTCACTTAGCAAGGAGGTTTGAAGGGGATTATTAATCACATTAACTGAGTGCACTTTAAAACCACCCCACAACTGGAAACTTGCTTTACCAGGGCATTACCTCATGGAGAGCATCTTTACACCTTCAGCCAAACCTGCATAGAATCTCTCCCTCAAATCTTCCAGCTCAGTATGGGAAATATATTGAGTGTGTGGCCTGACGTGGGCAGAGCCAGCATATGTGTTCTCCCAGCATCTAAATAAGTTGGAATCCAAGAGCTCATATGGTAAAATGTTCTTCTTTATTATCTGATTTTATTTGGTTATCGGTATTAATTAAAAATAGCTTGTTTCTGCTGCATGTTCTATTGTGTGGGAAAGGTTGCAAGTCCTATCAGGAAGTATTAGGAAAATAATGTTTTCACTATATGTATTTTTAATTAGTTTATTACTAAACCAAGCCTAATATAATAATAATACATTAATAATATATTATTAATAATTACCCATTAAGCCATTGGCATAACCACAGAATCATATCAACTTGATTTTTATGCCCTTCCTCCTCCTCCCCAAACCACACACACATACACAGATTTTAAGTTTTGGATTTCTGTTCCAAGTAGAAATGTTTCACAAATATTTGCAGTTCTTTGATGAAGGAGATAAACAATTCACTTATCTAACTGATGCCTTCATCTGCCCGCCTGATCCTAGGCTTAGCTGTGGTTTACCCAAATAGTAACAAGGGCAAATTATTACCTATCATATGCTGTAGCAATCTATAATCAAATTAGACTATGATATTTTATAAGAACTCACAGATCTTCATAGATAATGTTCAACTTGCTACTTCTTATTTAATGGTGGGGAAATATGTCAGTGATTGTACAACATGATGTCAGCAGTCTAAATGTGGGTTTTGCAATAGGATAGGAAAGTGGTTAGATAGTATAATCTCTTGAACACTCTTCATACTCGTATTAACAGGGTTATCTATTCCATACTGCTGAGTGTGTGAAATTTTTACTATTTCATTTGCAGTTCACCTTTGAAATGATAGGCAAAGCAATCAGATAGCAACACATTAACTGAAAGACACTCTAGATACATATTATTTTGATTGTTATAAACCACTAAGTGTGATTGCATTGGCATTTAATGAACATTAGAGTGGCTGGCAGTGACCTTTATGCTCTAAACAGGATTAGAACATCTTGCTTCCCTCCAGTTTCTGTAGTTTGTAGGGCAACATTTGTGTGTGACTCTGCATTGCCATCTTTCTACAGCTGATGTAGCTGAGCTTTCAAAGGTAATAAAGGTCTGAGAAACAGAAAATGCAGGCATGCTGATGTTGGTCTAGAACAATGATTTCTGGATCCCATATGCTTCGGTTTTGACTGGCTGGACACAAACTACAGTATAGATTTCAGCTCTGTCTTTGTGGTTTTGCTTAATCTACAAACATTCATTTTCTTTTTAGCAGGTGCCTACAATATATTTAACCCAGCATCATTGTCAGGGTCACAGTAGTATATAAGAGGAATAAAACCAAACTATGTCACAATATAAATGCCATAAAATATTAAAACAATGTCACAGTAAAAAGATTTCAGTAGCATAACAAAAAAGGTAACTAAACAAACCAGCATACTATTGAAAAAATACCTAAGAGGTATTGACTAGTGTAGGTTTGACATTAGTCAAAGTCCAAATTATTCTGGTTATTTTTAACATAATGAACTTCCCATGGCAACAGAACAAAAAAAAAAAAAAAATCTGCTATGCATCTTAACATGAACAGGATGAGAGAGAGAGAGATTGATTCTCCTATGCAGTTTACTGCTTTAAAGATACTATTTTCTTGATTAGGTCTCAGCAGCAAATAGGGAGACTTTTAAAGAACTGGGAAGATAGGAGTAGTTCAGGCAGTGATCTTATGCATCATTTGAATTTTCTGCATTGTCTTATGGGCAGTCCCATATTGAACAGTCTGGTTGGAAGTCTACAGGAGTATGGATCACCATACCCAGATGTAGCTAGTGCATTTTTGTATCTGGCAAACCAGCCAAAACTGATTGAAAGTTGCCTGGACCATACTATTCTGCAATGACAGTTTGCATCATGTTATCCTGTCTCTTTCTCTTTAAGAAACAGAGAAGGGAAGCCAATTCAAAGTAGATTTACACCCAATTCTAAGTTCCATAAACACCTTACTTACAATGCTTCTATCAGTAGGATTTCATATAAGTTTATTGGCTCTTGTCCAGTTCATTATAGTCAAGAACTGGCTCAGCAGTTGCACAGCTTCATTTGATCATAGAAAGGCAGAATTCAGACCACTACAACTGAAACTGATCCCATAAAATCAGATTACACTGTGCTCTAGACATCTCCACAGGGGGTGTATCAATAATGGCATCATATTCTTCACAGAAATGAGTGATTTTACCCTCAAAGTACATGACCAAATTATCAAGTTTCCCACCAGGATGCAACTTTAACCATCTGTTCACCATCTGAAAAAGCTTTTGAGGACACACTGGCAAAGGGTAAGAACACAGTTATGAAATTTTGGCTTCCCAAGGCCCCATCTTTAGAATTTGTTCATATAAGATTATAGTCCGGCCAAAGGTGTTTTGGCACAAATACGTGAGTCAAAGATTTTCTGAATCTCTCCACAATAACTGAGATGAAGAATTCAATAGGGATATAATAGTATTTCAGATTTTAGATATTTCATGTTTGAATTGAAACTGTTAATCACTGAAAGGAATTTTAAAACTTGGACTACTTTAAACATTTCATATAAAAATGTAAAGTATCCATTCATCCTAGTGCTTTGTTTGCTCTTTACAATGAGTTATCCCAGTTAGTATAGATTTAGATGAGTTTGTATAGAAAGGGCCCAATTCTTTAAACAAGCAGAACGTATGATGTTCCCTTTAAATGAAGCTGCCAGTACTGGAGGCAACCTGTCAAAGACATAAGCCATCAAAGAAAGATCATTAGAAGTTGGAAAACACTGTGAACAGAGTTCAGAAGGAATTCCAAAGGAGACAGATCTTCTCAAGTACCACACAGGAATATTTTAAGAGGTTAAAAACAGTCCTTTCCCCTGTGGTGGTACTGCAATGTGTTGACACAGGTACAGTATGTCTTGGCAAATGGCTGTAGCAAAGGCAGTCTTGCCAGTAGAGCTGTGTTTATACCCAAAAAGCCTTAGATAGCATCAGTCTCTTAGATTAATTGTTATTTAATACAAGACTGAACCATGCTCTTTTCTGTGCCATGTACTCTTTGACATTAAAAAATATATCTTATATTAATATTATACAATATAGTACTTGCTCTTTCTGATACAGCACTTGCCTTCACCAAATGAAAATGACAAAAGGCAAATATGCACAAATTACTGGTATTAATTTCCAAGACAGGCAATGTAATGGATAATATAAACATTTGTAATTGTCTTAATATCTCTAAGAATCCAATGCCTAGCAGTTTGTGAATGGTTTTAGTTTTTCAGCTATTCTCCCAGGGAATTGTTATGCTAGCAAAATTTTAATCAACTGTTTCACTGGCAATATTGAATTTAGAAAGTTAGTAGCTACTAGTTATCGCATGACTTCATTAGTATACAGGAAAATCAGCCAGTCTACAGTGATTAACATCTATTCAGAACTCAGAATGTATTATGAGTCCTAAATTATCATAGGAATTAATGCAATCTTTTCAGAGGGCTTAAAATATGATAATAGATACAGCATTACTAGCACCTGCAGCTCAAGGTACCAATGTTATTAAAGATGGTTATAATTATATTTATTATTGTAGGGATTTAGATGAAATGAGCATGAATAAAATAGTGATTCTTTAAAGTGTGTTAAAGGAATGCATTCTTACAAAAGCAGCAGATATTTTGTGGAATCTGTTTTCCTTAAGAGGATGTTTAAGAATGTTGCTTCTGATTCTCTGTGCCCCTGTAGATATCAGTTTGCCAGGACTGTATGAACGTAACCAATTGTAAGAATTCTCTTAAGTTCATGCTTGGGTCTATGACACAATGTCTACTATCTAGCCATTTCATCTTCTGTTGGCCTTTTTTTCAATCACCTTCATTTTTTGAAGCAGCAGTGTCTTCTCCAAAGACTCCTGAGGATTTTATCATTAGTTAAAAATGCTAGAAAGTAAATTAGGAAGGAGGGGCTCATATTAAAAGGTTGATCCTACCTACTTTTAGCTATATGAAACTAGTCTCTTTGGTTCTTTAGTTACCTTCTTCATAATTACTTAGTCTTGTTTCTGTGTGCCCAGAAATAATTATGTCTCTGTTCACTTTGCTGACCTAGTGAACCTATGCTGCTTCTCCATCAAAAATCCACTGAATCCCAGAGATTGTGATCCAGGATAGAGATGGACTGTTTAAATCCATTGGCAAAACTGGATTTAAATGAACACATTGTTGGCACTGAACTACATGGGGCTGTTAGGACCAATGGTAACCTAGTGCCCCCCCCATCCTTATCAACTCCTTATCCTTGCTGCTGCTGTGCTTTGTAACACTTCGTTGGGGAGCCCTACTACACACTGATATTTTCACCCAACATGCTCCCTTTCATAGTGAATGCAAACAACACTTTTAAACAGAAAGGCCAGCATTCAATGCCTTATGGTTCATCTACCGTATTAGATCACCCCAAGTATAATATTGCATTTAGGGTAACCCAACAGAGTAGTATAGCTGAATGCTGGTTCAGCTTCTGCTGAGAAGGTATGCTGTCTGCTAGGTTGGCTGGAAGTGGCCCATCTAAATGAAAATGAAAGTGATAATTGTGCAGCTTCAGGTCCTTGAACCAACTGTGATGCAGCAGAAAATGGTTCTCCAATGTTTCAAACTGTCTTTGATATGGAATCATGAATATAAGGTAATGGTTGGAATCTGTAAAAGAATTAATACATTAGAGTCTGTATACAGATTTCCTTGATTTAACTCACTGAGAGCCAGTCTTCATAAAATAATAAACTATAAGATAAATAAGATCTCTAGTTTCCCCATCCCCCCAAGATGAAGGGGCAAGTCAATAAACAGTGTAATTATGGAGGCATTCAGAAAGAAAAATAATGACTTTCTGGAGTGACATGGCCAAATCCAATAACTAACAGCTTGCCAGGCAATAATAACAGTATTTGTATCTCTTTTAATTGACTTTAACCTTTCCCTTCATCTGTGAACTATTAAAAAATTAAAGAGGAAAGTATTTAGAGATACAGATTTACATCAGGGCATGGCTCACATGCTTTTAATGAGGTCAAAGCAATAAAGAGCTTGAGCAGTTTCTGTAGCTTGGATGATGAATGGCTGTCTCATGCCGTGCTTAGGGGATACCATACGTTTGCAGCTGTTATTTGTACATTAGGTTGGAGGCTGATACCTGGGGGAGGAGAAGACTTGAGTATCCTTTCTCTCCATTGAATCAACAAGGTGTAGCTTTTCAATCTTGTAGGTGGAAGCTAGTAGCCATTTTTTCTAAAAACAAGCTTGCAGAAAAAACACATTCTAAATCAACCCCAGTTTACTCATTCTTTAGTTTCTAGCACTGAATTATATTCCACAGTTTAATGCAGGCAAAATCTGTCCTAATCACTGTTGCTTTTTCTCTGCCTCTAATTCATATTGGAGTCTTTGGCCATACAGAGGCAGGATTCCAATATGGCAAGTGACAGTGCCATGCAGGCCAAGTCCACAAATGTGTCTACTCAAAAGAAAATCCCATGGAGCTCTATAGAGCTTATATCGTTGGTAAGCACACTTAGAACTTAGTGTCCAGGTACTCATCATGGTGTCAGTTCTCCCAGTTTAAGTTCTAAATAAGTCAGAGGTAAAAAGTTGGGGGATCAGTACAGTACTCATGCCATTGTTTCACAGACCCAGCTGAAAACACAAAGTACATTTTACTGTGGAATTAAACATTATTTGGCCATATTCTGATAGCCTGATAAGTATGGAACAATTCTGGGTTTGTACTATGAAGTAGCCATGAGTGAACCACTTCAACATGTGATTTATCTAACCCATATATATTCAGTCTATGTACCATGTTATTTTGACCATGAGAACTGTTCTGAATTCTTTTAAACACGATCAGCAGTGAAACTAGTAGTAGAACCTCTTGCTATAGCACAGTGGCTGGCAACATGGTGTCCCCCAAGATGTTTTGGGCTTTAAATTTCATGATCCACAGCTAAAATAATATTTTTTTTAAAAAAATGACAAGGAATTGTTGCAGCTGTAATCTAAAACACATGGAGCTATCTGGAATCCTGCCCTGTTCATCCATGGCAATTTTTAAGGCTTGAATTCACAAACTTGCTGATTTTGCATTAGCATTGCTGTACCCTTTCCTTACCAACATGATCAAAGAGTAATGACTCTACCAGCACTTTGAATTGGATCATTCTTTAAGAGCACATAAGCTTACTATATCAAACAACTTTTACATTATTCCCCAATTTGCATAATCTGGCACACATCATAACAAATGTCCCGTTGTACCATGTAACTAAATATATGCAAAATTACCAAAGGCAATTTGATAGTGTATTATATACAGGGAAAAGTGGTAAAGACCCTAAGTGTCAGTACTGGCAAGCAAGGAATTTTATCCTTGTTAAGGCAGGCTAAGCATTAGGCAGCTGGTTTCAAGTGAACTGTCATTGCTAAGCAGAGCATGTAGCTGTGAGTATCTCTCTGTAGACTTTGTTTATGCCTATATTGATCCTTTCTTGGTCTTATATGTTTTCCATCAGAGAAATCTGGAATATTGGCCAACAGCAGTGCTGAGCCTTCAACATCATTTAGGGTGATGGAGATTAAAAAACAAAAGAAAACATAAGAGGCACCAGTACTGTGGTATACATACAGGTCTTGGAAATGCTTTTAGATTATAGAATACATTGAGCTGACTAATATTTCTGCCAAAATTGATGATTGCATGTTAGGAGATGCTTCACAGAAAAAAAAAAGCACTATGGCACAGAATACAGCAAAAATATGCTATATAAAAACTCAGGAATAGTTTGAATGCATGCAATCATTGCTGGATAGAACTTTAAATCATGATTTAAACCTACAAATTCAAAGCCTAGGTATGGTACAGAGTGAGAATGCTGTGAGAAAGGAGTCAAAAACATCCTCTACTGTACTTTGAAACTAGCCAAAGTGCTTCTTGCTGAAGTGTGATCTGGATTTGTGGGAACCTTACAGGGTTCAATGAATACTCCTGCCAATATCATTGTCAGACCTTTAGCGGCTGCCTGGACTGAAAGTAAGTTTTTCCAAACCTAAATTCCACAGAATTGTCTTTAGTAAGATGATACAAAAGTTCCAGCAAGTGAACTAATTTTTCAGCATAGAACCAATATATCTCACATTACATTAAATTGGAGACTTTCTGAGTCTTTTTCTAACGGCCGTACTGTGAACCAGAAGCAAGGCAGCTCCCTTGGCTGATAACAAAGTTTGGAGCTGGCTGCTTACAAAGCTTTCGCTTGAATGTTTATCTGAGTCTGAGAACCATTATGGATAATTTTTAAAAAGCCTGGATAAAATCATGGTTTATTAAGTGTGACTTCTTAACAAAGCGTAATTTATGTTGTTCTTCTCCATGTTTGTCCTGCTTAGTTGCAGGCTCCGCTTGTAGTTTGCTTGCCTAGTTCTCACACTGAAGCTATCCATGTGTTGATGCAGTGAGCGGTTTTGCTTTTCAGCTGGCTTAATACAGAGACTGATTTTAGGGCTGAAAGGGTGCAAATGATGCAAGGTTACCCAGCTGGTTTCTATGCCTAAGGGAAGACTGGAACCTCAGTCTGCCCATTCCTAGTCCATCGCCTTAACCACTATTGTACATTGGTTCTCTAACAAACTATAGTTTATAGTTCTGTGTAATGGGGAAGCACTTTTAGTTTAATGCTAAAATCAATGTCATCATCTTCATCTTTATTGAATCAATGGAGATAAGTAGAAGAATTGTACAATTCACAATCTTAAGGTTATTTAAGTTCATACTGTAAAAATAAACTATGATTTACAATTATATTGCATATACATAATATCATATATGTGCAGCAGGCTGGATGTTACGTCTATTGGAAATGACAAAGTCAGCTTAAAATTTATTATATCTATGCTCACTTCAAAGTATTTGGTCACTGGATTTAGCTTCCTCAATTTTTCTCAACACAGAAACACTCTCACGGTTATTCACAGAAATAATTTTGTTGAGTTATTCCATGTTCATGCATGGATATATGTGCGTGTATATATATATGTATGTGTGTGTGTATGTGTATATATGTATGTGTGTGTATGTGTGTATATATATATATATACGTGTGTGTGTGTGTGCGTGTATGTATGTGTATATATATGGAATATGCCTTACACATCTTATAGAATTGACAGAAGTGAATTGTTCCAGAATAGTTAGTAAGAATTCCTCAAATGTTCTACACGTTTTAAACATGTGTTTTTGTTTTTGCAAGTCTGCTTGAAATCAACTTTGTTTCACTGAAAAATATCAAAAGCTAAAATCTTCATGTTGTCCAAACTGAGTCCCCTGGCTCATATCACACGTACAATACAATTTATCCAGTAAGCTGCATTGTCTAAGAATAGAATTGTGAGGGCATGCATGAATGCTGACTCGAATCCTACGGGAAATGAATGCTGCATAACTGAGGGAGTAAACGTTTTCAAGAAACTTAGGAGGGAAATTAGCATTCCTATGTAGTCACTTTTGATTTATTAAACTAAACGAGTTTGCCAAGTCTAGAAAAGTGAAAATGTGTGTGATTAGACTTTTATAAGACAATTGTTTATCAGTAAGTCTTAACTGTTGTTTTATAATACTAATAAATTATGAAGGGTTGAAACTAACCTCAAACCTAAGTGTCTACCAATTGCTGCTAATTTCTACAAATAGTGTTTTTTAGCCTCTTAACATACAGAAATTGAATTTATAGTTGCAGTTGTTAACAGTCTTTAGAATCCATAAACCTTTTCAGTTCAACTTCTGAAAGACTCTGCAATTAAGGTTCTAGTTTGTGCAAAAGTCAATGCACATGGAGTGCAATGTGAAACCCGCCTCCCTACAGAAATTCAGACTTAAGTGGAGATGCTTTTGGAAGGAGCAATATCATGTGTATAATATTGGGAGTGGCTTGTATGTTTTATACATAAACACTATGTCTTCATTGTGGGTACATAATTTCTAAATGGGAGCTGCTAGCAAAATAAGTAATACATTATAATTTACTTTTAGGTCCTTGGTTGATATGAAACATTGGATATTACTCATAGGACAAAAGGAGGGGCAAATAACTACTTGCATGCTAACTTAAATCCTTGCATTAGACTTCATGACACAAATACATAACTGCATCATTTGCACAATGAAATCATAATGCATCTGTCATCATGGCGTGTTACCAATACCTCTACTATTGAAAGGTTTTCGACTGTCTTCCAATTTTATTTGAATACACTAATTTAAACTAAAATCAACTGATCTGTCTGACGTATATTGAGTCAGACCTTAGTCCATGTATCACAGCACTGTATGGTCTGGCTCCAGGATCTAAAGCAGGAAGTCTTTCCCAGAAATATCAAAAGAACCCAAGAAATGAGCCTGAAACTTTTTGCATGGAACATCTGTGTCCCATGAATCTATATCCCTTCATGACATTACCTTTAAAGTGAGGTTAATTGAGAAAATATAGAATATAAGTGAATGTATTAACTCCATTTAGGAAAGGTTTACACCAATTAGTGTGATTATACTAAACTAGTCATTTACTAGTTCTGGGAACTAGTTCATTAGTGATAAGGAGACTTAATATTTTGCAGATTCAACCTTGTTGTTCTGGGTATCTTTGCTATAATGATTTCTTTTTTCTTTTTTTCTTTTATTACTACTATAAGTAAAGAAAAACCAAAACAAAACCCTAGACATAAATCATACCAGCTAGGCTATAATCCACGTTCCATGATTTCAGATGAGTGGGAATTTTTCCTACAGTAGTTATTTCAAATCAATGCGCCCTGCGACCAAAAGAGCCCCAGTGCCACCTAGGCTTGCCCTATTGCTATTGTGCTTAATGCTGCATTGAGAGTGAGGGTGATTGAGCCTTGGCAGGTCATGGGTGGACTGAGATCACGTTCAAATCCCTTTACCTCCCTTCATTAATCAACTAGTCCTAGCTGTGCGCAGGAGTTTATTTCCCCATTGTGATTTAAGACAGCAGTAACAGTGCCAAAATTCACGTTTCCTTTCCAGCACTGCATGCTGGCAAAATGTGTGTAGTCTGAAAGATGTGTGAAATCAAAGAACTATTTAAGGACCTAGAAAACTGTTGGGGCACTCATTGTTATAAACTTGGCTAAAGGTGAAACTCACTGGAGGGCTGATGAATTTTTTGTTTTTGTTTTTGTTTTTTCCTGGATTTGTAATGTCAGCATTTAAACTGGTTTGTGCTGCTTCATAACTTTTTAGAAGTTAGATTGGGGAATCCTTCTACTACTCTTATCTAATTTATATGGTAAAGCTGTTGCTGTTTTAATGCAGTTTTGTGCCTGTAAGCAAGGCATCTATTATACAAGCAGCATCTGTTAGCTTTTTTTCTTCTTTTTTCTGAGAGGCATTTTATCCTTTCAGACTGAAAGTTGCAGTCTTATTACTGTTATTTTTCCCTTGCACATGAGAAGACAGTATATTGACTGTAATTTAAAACTTAAAGAAACTACAGTGACAGACAAATGCTCCCAACATCCCTATTTCTGTCACTCTCTATACAAATGGTTTCAAACTAGTTTCTCTCCTTCCTTTAGACCATGAACATCCAGGTAATCTTCTCAATTAGTCCCAAGGGTTTTGGAGAGGCAGCGAAGTGCAGTTCTCTTAACAGCATCTAAAATTATAGGTTCAAGCTAAAATTAAGGTTGAGGCTTTAACCAATCTGGCAAAGGTAAAACAGACAAAGAGCAGTGCCAGCCCTTTAGGCTTATTACAGGGCAGTGGGAAACGTGTGATTGACTTTTTTCACAGGGAACTGTGTTATTTCCTTTCAGCAAATTAAAATAATGGCCAACTTCTTTTTCTCCATCTTTCAAGTGATCTGCTTGTCTGAGAGAGCCTTTTTTCTCTGTTTCCTTTCCTTTCCTTTCCTTTCCTTTCCTTTCCTTTCCTTTCCTTTCCTTTCCTTTCCTTTCCTTTCCTTTCCTATCCTTTCCTTTCCTTTCCTTTCCTTTCCTTTCCTTTCCTTTCCCTTCTCTTTTGCCAGCCTTGCTAGTCAAGAAATCGCATAAGCAAGCTTGCCCATGGACAGGAACTCTGAAACGAGGACTTCTCGTCACAAGCCAATTTCTTAGCCATCCAACTGTTTTCAAATATGTTATGATTTATTATGATACCGTATTATCATATCTGCCTGGTAATTTATAATGAAATCTACTGCATGAGATAGGTGACCATACAGATGCAACAAATAAATAAATAAGTAGTATATATGACAAAGTGTGCAACTATGAATGGGACAGAACATTGACAAGGAGCAAAAAAGGCAATTTTTAGAACACTCTACATTATTTTATTTTGTGTGTTATAACTTTATCAATATTATGAATGAAATAAGTGAGTTAAGTTATGTTAAAATTAAGTTAAATGATCTTTTTGGAGAGATTGGAGTTTTGTGGGGTTAGAAAGAATCCTATCTGGGTTCATACACTGTACTAAGCCGTAATGCTGGTTGCTTGCTCTTAGCTAAGCACAATGTAAAATGTAGCCATTGTCTTTTATAAACCATTATATGTGTCTTATGTGAATTAGCTCAGCATACCTTTCCTCAACATACAGGGTTTGTGGTTGTAAAGCATGGTTTATAGATTGTTGTGTGACCCCAACCAATGGTGTTTGATTCAGGAAAACGTAGTAAGCCAACTAAAGCTTTGCATGATCCAGGTATCAAGTCTGAATGTTCATCCATCCAGGCCAGTATTGTCAGCACCAATAGGCAGTAGTTCCCAGGGGTTTTCCCCAGCTCACCTGATGATGCTGGGTAATACAAAGTAGGCACCATACCATTAATCCCTTAGAAAATATCTGTAGTCAGTGGAATCAATTGAGTGGTATGTTACTAGTCAACTGGACTTTCCAATCCAGAAGGTCACTAACCTCTTATCAAACAATAAAAGGTTGTTGAGATCTAGTCAAATAGTTAATTTCTTTACTAATACAATACCTACCCCCCATCCCATTTCTTTACAGTATTTTTTACTGCTTTGGCTATCTTGTCTAATTAGTGTATGTGCTTACTTAAAAATTCGTCATATTTCTAGGAGATAACAAAGTGCATTCATTTCATGCATCTTCTCTTTAGCTCCATGACAGCTTTTTGTTTTAGTACAGGGCCAGCAACACAAGGTTTTAACACAGTGTGGTACTACTGTCTGTGGATAGTTTCAACACTGAGTAGCAGCAGTGGTGAAGTTATTACAAATGGAGTTTCTGAGGCTCATACCTCAGTATTTGTATGTCTTCTGAATTATAGGGAGATCTAGGTACCCAGCAGTTAGCAGAAAAGATTTTCATACGAACAGAATGTTTTTGTTGCTATTATTTCCTAATCTTTAGCGTAGAGCTTTTATGCAAAAAGGAGATTTAGGACAGGCAATTCTAAATAATATAATCTTGGTTTTGGCGTAGAATATTTGAAGAACTGACACCATTTACTATATGAACCTGCCCATTCTTTAAGATTTATGTGGGAGACTTTCCTCCATGTTCCATCAGGGGAGAGGCATTGATGGTTGATGTCAGAGGTGGCCTTCTCAGTGGCTCCTGCCTTGCTTGGGTCCCTCAGTTGTGGATTTTCACCATCTAGTCAAGCTATGAAAGCCAGTTTGGTGTAGTGGTTAAGGCATAAGGCTAGAAACTGGGAGACTGTGAGTTCTAGTCCTGCCTTAGTCACAAAGCCAGTTGGGTGACCTTGGGCAGTCACTCTCTCTCAGCCCTAGGAAGCAGGCAATAGCAAACCACTTCTAAAAAACCTTGCCAAGAAAGCTGCAGGGACTAGTCCAGGCAGTTGCCAGGAATCAAAAACTGACTCCAAGGCACACACACAAAGTCAAGATGTACCTTTTTAGCAGGAAAGCGATTCCTTTGCCAGCTTGTTGAATTTTTGTGATCTGTATCATGTTTCAAGATTGTCATATAAGCATCTGACCTATGGATGGTCATAAATTAAATATTATGATTTGCGTAAATTTCTGTGGTTATTTTTCATGCAGTTAAGCCTGCCCTGACCATTGTTTTTGCAGTGGAAGGGCAGAAGATAACCAAACACATAAATACCAAACCAAAGAGATATTTACCAATCCTTTCATTGTAGGGAGTTGTGCTACTATTTTTCATTGCTTTATAGTATTAAAATTTGAAGAAAAAAGAAAAAAATCATCAGTAGAAAGTGATCAGAAAAATGTGTGAGTGCACCTAATTTTGCAGTCAAACATAATACAGTACAAATAGGGAATTTCTCCTGGTTCTGGGGGTCTTTGGGAGGAGGTTGTTCTCTTGAATTTAAAGGTGCTATGTTATTTAGCCTGTTGAGTTCAAATATGTATATTGACAATTTTATCTTTGGCTTTAAAATAGAAGAGACCAATCAGACATGGTTAACGTCAACCCCATAGCATAGCACAGAAAAGTTCTTACAGCTCTACTGGTGAACCCTTTGTTAAATTAAAAATTAGTTGCAAAATGGCATTTGAAAATCATTTTGAACAACAGTATGAAATTTGTACAATATATTAAGATTTCCTCCGAGACAGCAATTGTATAGCCATTTTCCTAAGAAAAGGTCTTTCGATGAGCCTAATAATGGTTATGTTTGGATATTGTTGGAGAAAAAATGGTAAGAGGGAACTCCTGAATTTCCATCCAATTGCAATTTACAAGTTTTCTCTCCCTTCTGAAGATGAGATTCGTTTTGTGTAATCAAGCAGGCACTAGAGGACTTCTGTCTCCAAACACTTTATGATGGATTTGTAAAGCCAGGCTGAGCACACATGGATATGTTCAGCAACGTTCCATGGGCAAGACTCTGATACACAGAAAATAGGGTGTATTTATAATCAAGCAACAAGGAAATACAAAATTATACATGTGATTGGTTATAAATTAATTATATAAAGACAAACTTTTAAAATAGACCTGAGTTGTTACACTGAACCCGCTAAATATACCTGCTAAATGTCAGACCACAGCTTCAGCCACCTCTGACTAAATTCCTCTTGAAACCTAACCACAAATACAATGTAGAAACTATTCTTATGTACCTCCTTGCTTCTAGTGCTTGCTGAATATTTGCTGCTACATGGTAAAACATGGATTAATGTTCAAATGGCTTAAATTCTTCCACAATATACAGTGAGCTGAACCTTACCTGTGGAAAATTATTGTTTGGGAATGCTATCTTTGGCTACAGTAACTGAAGAGATTGGGTCTTGCTGGCTCATAGAATAAAGAACATGATGTCTGTCCTATTCTGTCTCAGTTGAAGTTAAAGTTGAGTTACAAGCTATTAGGCATTCCCCTCCACCCATAATTTCACAACTTTCTTGATTGACCCCCCATCCACTCACCCCTCATGGAAACTTGTACACTTATTCTCTATATACATTTAATGAGTGTCAGTTGTTTTCTTATTGATCAAGTCTTTCTGTGACTATCATTATAACTTATAGTTCGACCATGGCATTTTGGGAGAAACTGAAAAACCAGTATAAATGTAAATGTAAAAAGATATAGCTCATTCCATCTTTGAAATTGTTGGTGTGAAAAAAGCTCAAGAGTGTTTTATTTAAACAAGGTCTGCTTCAATCTTGATTGACTTGCAGTAAATTGCCTGGTACGAGAGGCAAAAGGAAGTGGATAGAAAAATGGCAATCAGCACCAAATGTTTCACATATTGATTGACAAGCACCAGAGATGTGCTAGAGTAAGATAAATTGGCCACCGGGTCCCATCTTGACAGCTTCGAAGATGGGAAAATTGTTCCCGTTAATTTGCTGCTGGAACTTTGTCATTTATGGGGATATATGTTTGAGCATCTTCTAATTGTGTACACAAATTTTGGGTATGTACATAGCATATTTCAAGTATGGATTTTTAAAAAAAATCTATATTAAAAAAATAGAGTGATTTAAAATTAAATCTGTGAAAATGGAGTGAGATTCCTAATTTAGAGCTACCTTTCCTTGAGATACAGTAAATTGCTTTCCTGTCACTATGGAGCCTGTCTCCTGGCCTGCATGAATTCAGAGAAATCAGAGTCTAGGTGAGATGTCTGAAATAGAATCCCAACATTTCCCCAGGAAGAGACATGAAATAGACACCAAAAAGTTTTATAGGTTAGATCCCATGTCCACATTAGATAAGTTACATTTTAATGTGTCATCCAAACCCTAAACTGGAGTTAAACAGGCCATCATCCTAAATTTTGGATTGAACTTAACTTATTTCAACATGCTGCCTCTTTGCACATCACTAAAATTCTTTCCCTTCTCTTTCCAGTTTTCACAATATTTTAGTTTTATATTTGTACTGAGGCTAAGATCATCCAATATGCACTGGAACAAAGTTTGTTTGTTTGTTTCATTTACCATAGTCCTTTTCCCAATTACACTAAGCCATCAGGTAACTTGCTTAGTATGTGCACAGCATGGTGCATGAATTCATTTATTCATACTTTGGGGTTCTATGAAAACCAGATCAACAAACCATGGTTATAAAATTTGGCTAAGCATTAAGTGTAATTCCTTGAATCCAAGTTGTTCCTCTATTATGTGAACTTTACAGTTAACATCCACAGAAGAAAATTAAAGGTTAAAGCCAATCTGTATAAATGTTTGTAACGTAATATGCAAGTTTTTCTAGCAGGTTTTAAATAGTAGGGATGGTAAGTATATACAATTTAAGAACCCACGTCAAACAATATGTATATTGATAAGGAAAAACACATTATGGTATTGTGAAGTTATTTGAATCATAGGTTTCCAAAACTTTAAGGTTTACCTTATGTATATACGTAGAGATGAGAAAGAGTTAATTCTTTCTCTTGGGTGTCCTTTCTTTCTTTCTTTCTTTCTTTCTTTCTTTCTTTCTTTCTTTCTTTCTTTCTTTCTTTCTTTCTTTCTTTCTTTCTTTCTTTTTTGAAAATTCAAATTAGTCTCTCTGTGACATTGCCATTGTCTAATTTGAGGAATGCTAAATTGTTACGCCTTTGAATATTCTCATT
Organism: Python bivittatus; assembly: GCF_059951505.1. NCBI lineage: Eukaryota > Metazoa > Chordata > Lepidosauria > Squamata > Pythonidae > Python > Python bivittatus. Next base: position 18,591,013 of record NW_028277035.1, read on the forward strand.
TTACTTTCAAAAGGTGTGATATTTCCCACCTACTACTTACTCTGGCTGTTTAAATCACTAATTATTACAATGATTTCAGAAGCTCTTTCATTATACAATGTATCAAATAACCAAGGAAGAACATGTGGGTTTCTTTGGGGGGGGGGAACTCTCCTCTTGACTAAATGATGGAATTAAAAGATTCTTCACCCTAAAAACAAACAACATAAAAACCCAGATAAGTTAATAATAGGTCAAAACCAAATATAGAATGCTAAAATCCATTTAAAATAACTGAGGTAAAGTCAATTTCATAATTCCTAGCCCAAATGCTCAGCCAGTTTAATACATAAAAGATAGTTTACAACACTAGCAAAAGATGCTAATGATGATAAAGGGAGGGATTATCTAATTCTTTATTTGTCCCTGCTCATAGATGGTATTTGAAGGGTACCATACATGTGAGTTTTTCTGTTGATGGTAAATGTAAATTGTACACTGAAAGCAAAAAGGAGTTGCATTACCCTTATAGGTGGATGATTCTCCCCCAAAACTTTGTAGTCCAAAATTAATGTTTAAACCAGATTTCTTATTTTTTAAAAAAATTATTTAAAGTATTGATAGGTTGTCTAGTATATCCAAATGGACTATACGATAACTTACAATAATATGGTTAACAAAAACATAAAGCAAGATTCAAAACATCTGTCATACTTCCAGTAGTATTATCTGGAATATAGTAGTTCAGAAGATCCTTCCCCAAATTTCATATTTTTCAGATTTGCTGGGACTACAGTTTGTTGAATTCCTTGTATGTAGGCTAGGAATTCTGAGAACTGTAGCCTTAACATTTCTAGAGAGCACCAGGTTGGACATAAGACTGGTTATTTTGGGACTGCCTGTTTACAATGATCTCAGCCCATCCAATGAGATCTGACAAGGTTGGTGTGCTCTAGGTCCCATCATTTAAGCTGTGTCAGCTGGTGGGACCCAGGATGCCAGCCTTCTCAACCACTGTACCTTCTCTGTGGAATAGCATTCCTCCTGAGATCTAGATGGTCCCAACCTTGCCTGCCTTTCATAAGGTTTTGAAAACCTGGGCTTTCTTCCAGAGATTGGGTCAGAAGGTCTTGGAAATCTGCCCCATCTGATTGTTAGGTGTTGTTGAATTGTCTCTGACAAAATGTATGTGTTGTTATTGTTATTATTTTACTTATTTTGATTGTACATTGCTTTGAGTCCCTTGTTGAATGGGTGATTATGTGAATTGACCAAATACACTTAAAAAAAAAAAGTTGCTTCATAGGCTTCCCTATAGTTTTTGCCCTGTGAAAACCTTCCTTCCTATCTCCTTTCCTTTATATTTAATGAAGTGTAGAAAGTAAGGAAGTCTCTGAAAACATTGCTGATAGGATAACTGTGGGGTCCAGGATCCTGCTACATATGAACATCTGTGAATAGTGGGAACTATGTATAATGTTGCTTATTCACCATACATGGGAATCTACCTCTAAAATGTAAAATTAAGATTTTAGGTGTCATTGTCAAACTAGTATTGACTTAAACACATGTCACATATATTTCACCAGTATTCCTGAGCAGGAAAGTGAACTGAATTAAATTTGTCTGGTATAATGCAGTAATACTGATAGCATTATCCACTGCAGGGAATAGATTGTCCTTCTTGCACGAACATCTGTAGGAGGTGTCAAAAACTCAAGATGACTTTTTAACTCTCCCCCCCCCCCATTCCCATGGCTTCCTGCATTTTTTTTTTTTTTTGCATTGCACAATTATTGGATAATTTTAATCTGATAGGATTTTCCTCGGTAAATCTTCTCCCTTCCTCTGTCTCCCCCCCCCCCACCCGCCTTAAGTGATATGGAAATTAGGCTAACTGTATTTAATGGAATTTATTCCTATTATGAGATTGTAAAAGAAGAAGAGAGAATGATGGAAGCCAGAACTTATCCACATATCCCAAGGATGCTTTAACAATGTAAATAAATAAGCAAACAAACATTTGCTGTTTTGAACAAGTATTTTCATTCTGTAGAAACTGATCATTCTGATTATTATGTATCTGACTCATGGGAATGAAGGAGAGTAATCTTATAAATAAATCACATACTGTATTCCAGTTATCAGTGCAACATACAGAGAATTATTTAAAAATAGATTTACCAGAGTCAGAAAATGAAATCCCTATATTTTTCCCTGGTTAAATACACTAACCCTCTTTCTTTCTTTCTTTCTTTCTTTCTTTCTTTCTTTCTTTCTTTCTTTCTTTCTTTCTTTCTTTCTTTCTTTCTTTCTTTCTTTCTTTCTTGATAAATAATAAAAATAATTTACAACTAAAAGATGTGAAGGTTATGCAGCTGTTCAATGTCTTTTGGGAAGATTAGATTCTATAATGAGAAGATATAACCCTCATTTTACAAAATCTGTTGCTGTCTTGGGAAAAACATCACTGAATAAGATTAGAAAATACTTTTTCTTGAAACCATTACAGTTGCAGGCTGATTACTTGGCATATGCTTAATGATATCTTCATAGCTGGAAAACAATAATTTGTTACAGTTAAAAGAAATAAGTGAGAAACCAAGTGAGAAAGCTCATATTTAATTCTGCATATTTATTGTTAGATTTCAATGACTTAACCTACTGCTTAAGATAAAGAGTTGAGTTTTCACAAAACATGTGTCTACGTTTGCCCCAGAAAGGGAACTTAAGTTCAAGGTAGCAACAACATGAGAGAACTATGAGCAGGGTGGTTCTCTCTCCCTCCCTCCCTTCCACCCTCTCTCTCTCTCTGTGTTTAACAGCAGTATAATTAATGAGAGTGTAGACTGTGACCTGGATTATACCTGTGCTGGATGACTTTTTTTTAACCTTTTCCCCATGCTTTTCCTATTATTAACATCTGCAATCCAAACTTATTTTTTGTCTAAAAGCAGTTTCTATCCTTATACAATTTCACTGAAACTTTTGAGAGTAAAGATTCTATATCACATCTTGATCAGCTACAAAAATGTTGTTGCTGGATAACAACCACCACCACCACAATGGGTTGTTGTTGGATGTGTGTGAATTCTAATAGGCATGTATTGGTCAAAGCATTCATCTACCTAACTTCTACTGACAATGACCAGCAGCATCTTTCCAGGGGTTCAGGGAGTTATTTCTTTAAGTTGCATGTGGACATACCAGAACTGAACATGGGATCTTCTGCCAATCAACTGTTACATACATACATACATACATATTTATTTATTCATATTCCTTGCCATTATTTCTAGCTAGGTATCTTCCAGATACTTTGGACATGCTATTTAGAAGTCCTGGACTTGCAATTCCACTATATCTGGAAGGTGGCTGGTTGAAAAAAAATTCTTCTAGGATGGATGGATGGATGGATGGATGGATAGATAGATAGATAGATAGATAGATAGATAGATAGATAGATAGATAGATAGATAGATAGATATCTCCCTCTTAGATAAAACAGAATTATCTGGCAGATAAAATAATGTGTCTGCTCATCACATCAGATTGAGGGTGCTGCATTTTATCTGAAAGAGGGTTATTCTCGATGCAAGTGGCCTAGTTCTGAAATTCCCTCTGTCTTGGCAAGGAGTTTCATAAGTTTTTGGTGCCATTTTAAGGCTTATCTATTTACCCAGGTCTTTGGTTAACTGGTGCTGTTGGATCTGTTTACAGTTTTAAAGGGTCTATGGTTTAAATAGCTGCTTTTAGAGATCTTCCCTTGATTATTCACTTTTTAATTATTAGTGTTTCAAGTTGCTTTTTAAAAATTTAATTCAATCATATCTCTGCTTTGAGATTGTTGCCCAATGAAAACCTAGGATATCAATTTTATAAATAAAATAAAATATATTGAAAGATACATCCGTGCTGTGATTTTAATTTTGAGCAAACTCACTCTTGCACTTAGCTGCAATTTGGCTAATTGCAGAATGGTTTCTTCATGGGAGAGGAAGCAGCAGGGTTTAAGGTTGGCAGAAGAGACAACCAGCAAGCTATTTATGCTCTTCCATTCACCCCATAGATGAATAGCAGATGCACTGCAGCCTATAGCCAAAAAGGGCCAGTTGAGTGGAGGACATACAGCCTCTGGTTGGCCTGGCTACTTGGTCTGAGCAGCTGATTTTGCAATGCAAGGTTCATTTGCCATTTAAACTCCCACCTGCATAGCCATCAGCTCTGACAAAGAATTACTGAACGTACAGTGATATACCTTAGGATGCTTTCAAATACAGGTGGTCCTTGACTTACGATCATTCGTTCAGCGACTGTTCGAAGTTACAATGGTGCTAAACAAAGGGACTTATCCAGTCCCCAAAGTTATGGTCATTGGAGTGCCCCCATGGTCACATTATCAAAACCTGGGTGCTTGGCAGCCTGCCTGCATTTATGATCACAGGGGTGCTTCAACTCCCCCCACTCACCTATCTTCCCCCATCTATCCCTGCACTCCGTGCCCCCTGCCACCCTAGCTGACCTTTGCTGTCTTCTTGCTCCCACTGCTGACCAAGCATACCTGGCCTGGCCCTTCATGAGGCAGTTGCTGGCTGCATGAGGCTTTCTTCTCAAGGTCATGAGAAGACTGGTTGCCTCATGAGACCTGGGGAAGATGGCCTTGTGTGGCCAGTAGCTGCTTTCCAAAGAGCCAGGGTGGGCATGCCTCATCAGCAGTGGGAGCAAGAAGACAGCTACGGTCAGCTCAGGTGGTAGACCGCAGGGTGGCAGGGGCCACAGAGTGCAGGATGGTGAGGGCGACTGTGGCTGGGGCAGTTTGGGCTTCCAGGAGTGGCTGTGGCTTTGCACCACACTGCTGGTCCTGGGTGGGGCTGGGATTTGCACAGCACAAAGGGGTTTCCCGGGATGCCATGGCTCTGGGGCATTTTGTTTTTTGAAGCCACAGTGTATTATTTCCCCTGCCTTCCTGAACTCATGCTGCATCTCCCCTTCCCAACTCATGTGCAGCCTGCACTAGCCCTCCCAGGCCTCCCCCACCCCTGCCCCCACAGCACCGCCATGCTCCTTGCCTGGGACTCCTGCTTTTTCATGCTTAATGACCTGTGGTGTCTTGAGGTTATGACAGCAACCAGGACTGCCCAGGATTGCCATCGCTAAGCGATGTGATCACATGACATCACACTTATGACTACATTGCTTAGTGATGGCAATTCCAGTCCCAGTTGTGGTCATAAGTCGAGGACTATGTGTACTTCCTTCACCTCTATAATTTCCACGATTGTGTCCCACTATCTTGCACCATCCTGACACATTCAGCAATATTGTCCTCTCTTTAAAGTGTCATTAATATTGCTGAAAGCATAGATGCTTCAATCAGGCTGATTTTGAAAAAGGTTCAAGGTTTTTTCATGCCCTTTTTGGAATCATATGAAAAAAATTGGCATTCTGAATTAGAAAGAGAGCTTAGATCATATGTTAATGTAGTTTTTGCTTAAGTTGCTGATTATTTCCTAAGACATGCTAGAGGTTTGTCTAGTTCTTAGTTTACCCTACAACTCTTGCGATTTGCTTAACCAACAATTATCTTTTCAGGGGCTAAACCCCATTTATTGGAGAACTTCATGTCATTCTCTTCTCTTTTCCTTCTCCTTTCATAATCATTTGTTGGGTATCTGGCATCACTGAAATAGACGTTAACAGCAAGATGTTAATGTTTATACAGCCTTCAATACTTGCTCTTGCATTTCCAACTATTTATGAGATTAGACCAAGAATATACAGTGTATCATACTGATGCTCTGTACCTCGTAACTGAATAAATCTGCAGAACAAAAAGTTGCATTGTGTGAAAGGAATAGTCTCTGCACATCAGATAGGAGAGATGGAGAGCAGCAAGTATTTAGGGAATGGGACATCTAAGTCTGCTACTTGACTGTGTTTCCTTTCATATGGCATCTGTCAAGAAACAATATCTCTGTCTTGCATAACATGCTCTTCAAACTTGGCTCCTTATGAACTGAAGTGTGTTGTCAGCTTCATTTTGACTTACATTATGAAGAGAGAAAGCAATTTATTTGTTTGCCTTCATTTTCTGAATCAACCTGATATGACAGGGAGATAGATGGGCTTCACTCCAGAAAACATGGGAATAATAGTATTTATTATTTCAATTTTCCAATGAATATAATGGCACATATGTTATTTTTGCCTTTCCTGGAATGATACCCTTCTTCTTCCACTAATGTTGATTAGTGTTAATGATAGCCAAGGTTAATTGTGACCATTATATCCCATCTTTATAGTTGAGTTTTCATGTAGTATATGTGCGGTTTCTCTTCATTTTATTACCAAAACATTTAATTCTACCAACTGCACTAAATAACTGGAAACTTAACATTGTTAACTAATGTTTTTAATTTATAAAGGTCTTCTTAAGTTCTTTTTTCTCTCTGATTAATGGACTGATAAATGTATTGTAATATAATTTTTCCTATAGCAAAAGCCTATGATGAAGATCTCTTTTTTAGCTGTGTACATAAGATATTTAAATAGGAATTCTATCCTTCAGTGCACCCAGTCTTCTGACACTGACTGCCTGAATTAGCAAGCTGTAACGGAATGCTTAGTTATCGAGGAAAGACAAAGACTTATAGTTTATTCCTGAGTATGGAAAGAAAGTCATCAAACTGACTGGGATTAAAACCTCACATAGAACTAGAATGAAGAATAGGATAATGCCCTTGGACATATTAACAACAGGGATGCCAAATGTCAAAGAGGTTGCAGAGGAAGCAGTGGAAGGAGGAAGCAAATCTTAAAGGAAAGAATGGTAGAGAAGAAGGCTTGAGAAAATACAGTGAAACAAAAATAAATTCCTTAAGTGGTTTATGAGTTTGTAGTTTCCAGTTTCAAAATAACTAGAGACTATATGTGACAAGGAGCAGAAGAGACCATCCTCACCAGTCATGTGTCACTTCAGGATGTAAAAAGTTAATCAAAGCATTGATAATAAGGTTATCATTAGGTGCAAACACTTAATCTGACACATGCCTCAAGTCCTTGCAAGTCCCATAATGCCATGGGGCTTCTGGTCATCCATGCATGCTGACCCATTTAACTGGATTTTAAGAAGGTTTAAAGAAAGACTATGAAGACAGTTTTCCAGTGATTCCTTGGAAGTTACAGAATGGGCAGTTTCTCACTGGTGGGAACTCTCATCTTGTCCCATAATTCCCATCCTGAAGCAAAACACTGTGTCACCCCCATTCCCCTGTTGTTTTCTGGCTGCTATGAAAAGAACCTTTACCATCCTACTATGCAGCAGCCAGCTGGTTTTATATCTGTTCTTTACTCTTCCTCTCACCATGAAATGCAAGGGAAGAACAAGAAAATGGATGTAGGGTTGGTCAGCTGCTGTTTTAACATTCCTTCATAAACCAGCTGTAAGGAAATAGAAAGATGAAGACATTTGCCAAGTAGTATACAGTGATGCCAAATTGCTACTTATAGTTTGAGGGGGATGAAGCTGGTAGGGCCTTAGTGTCGTTTATCAATTATGCAACCTTCTTCAACTGAGCACTCTCCAGATATGATAGGTTTGTAACTCCTACCAAACCAACATAGGCAGGCTGAGCAATTGTAGTAGAACTGCACCATCTCAGTAACAGTTTAATGCTGGAACCAGTCTTAGATCTTCTATAGAAGTCATATTCAGCTATACCAATTTGATGTTAGTTGTTGTTGTTGTTTTAGCCTAGGGGAAAAAGCAAAACAAATAACAGTAGTTTCTTTCCAATAGAAGAGAATATATGTAGCTCAGGGATGAACTGTGGAGTCCTTGGGGATCTCTGAGCTTGGTTGTTCTCTTGCAAATGTGTTGTTACCTGGCTAGGTAACATCTCCAGTGCTAGCTTCTTTAGTGGCAGTGTAAGCAGTATATAAGTTTATTGCCTGTGCTGGCTAGGATTTCTGGAAGATGCAGCCTAGTACCTCTGGAAGGCACAAGGCTGAGAAAAATTAGTACAGCATATGGTATTCTAACCAGCCAATATATAAGGGTACCATTGCTTTCCCTCATCTATGGGGAAATAATTTCTATAACATTTTTACCTTAAGTGTAGCCTCTCTTGCAGTGTGATAAATAATGTAGTATAATTGTGCATGCATATCCTCATATGCTTCATATGAAAGAGAGCTTTGGGAGACCTTACCTTTCTTTCATATTAATTAGAAATGCCTTTTGAATATGCAGAATTCATTCCTGCATACCTAAGTAGCATTTTTCTATAGACATGGGTGTTCTCTTGCTCCCTTTTAATTAAAATATTTATTATCCAAAAATTGAAATAAAGCAACAACCTCTATCTTGTTATTTGAGAGTTGAACTACATGTTACACAGGACATCACTGGGCTGATATCCTGAGCTTTCTCTTAAAAGGGATCTTCATGGTTCCCTAATTGGACTGGTACAATAGTGGAAAACAGGGAATATTTAACCCTGTTTTCCTGAGCTAAATGCTGACACACACACACACACCCCCCCGCCCAGCTGCTATATTTCTGAGTGAGAAATTTTAACAAATTGAAGATTCCTCTTGCCTATAATTTATGTATTGTATGCCCTCTGGAACATCATCCCTCCAGAGATCAGACTGGCCCCAAACATGCTGGCCTTTCATAAGACTTTAAAGACCTAGTTCTGTGCTTGGGCCTGGGGCTCTAAGTGTGTCAAGGAACCTGTCTTCTGGCTGTGCTAATGGTTGTGGTTTTTCTTGGATGCCATGCATTTAATTTTTTGCATATGTGTCTGTTTTTATTTACTCTATTGTTAGCCTTCCAGAGTCATTTATTTGAAATGGGCAGCCATAAATTTAATTGATAAATAAATATAAATTGACTAAATAAATACATAAATTACACAATCTAGATAGAAAAACTTTCCATTCAATTGAATCGCAGATTAACTACTGTCTAAAGCTCACAATTAGCTGACAAAATATGGTATCATTTAGTTTTATCACCTGAGAGGGTTATCAGTGGAAACACGCAAAGTGAAAAAGCTGGATAAGCATTACCTCATTGACTCTCCTGGAGGCCTGAAGAAGTCACTATGCATACTGTCCTGCTCTGTTTGCTTTCCAAAAGAAAAAAAAAATCTCCTTTTTTTCCTGGATGCCTTTACAATAAAAATATAAGGTTGGTGACCATAACTAGACTTTTCTGTTAGTTTCATTTCTCTCAACATGTCAGCAAGGCTATTTGTTGCCTTTATTGCTAATAGAGTTATGTAACAGAATTTTGAAAACTTGTCAAAGTTATTCTACAGATCAACTTATACCTAAAGTAATTAAGGTAGAATTTTTCTAAGTCTCTTCTCATTTCCCCCCTCCCCTGGACACAAGGAATCTTTTCGGAAATGGCCCAGTTTCCTTCTGTAACAGTCTTGTTCCATCTTCCATGTTCACAGGATCTGTTAGGCATTCCATTACACATTTATAAATATATATTGCTCTCTGTACATTTATAAATATATACTACATTGTAAATGCTGTTAAATATGGGATATTCAAGTCCTCTTGAATAGCCCAACCTGATTCAAATCAGCCCATCTGAAGCATAACTGAAACTACACTTGTCACCCTGCTTCCAATTCTAATGTCCTATGTTTGCCTTTTCCCCCATTTGAGATAGGGTATAAGAAAATCTGCAAGTCTGATTATGGTATTTCTCCCCTCCTTCTTATACTCCAGTGAGTCAAAGGCATTTGCCTGAGCCAGTTCTGAATATTACCTTGCTTCCCAGGACTTAAAGAATGTTTCAGCCCACTTTGCATAGGTGACAGTTCTTGCATATTTCTGTCAAGGTCATCTTTCTTACTCTGTACACTGAAAGATCCAGGAGAACAAGGATAGAAGCACTGCCTCCTGTCAGAGGTCATCCACAACTGTGATTAATGCATTCTCAAGACCATGACTCAGCCTGAAATCTAACTTAAAAGGGTCTAGATCAGGGCTCCCAGGGGTCTTCAGTTCATTGACCCCTTCATAAAGTTTTAGATTGTTCACTGACCCCAAACATTTATCATATGAAAGTGATTTGAAAATAATTTAATAAATACTACTTTCATAGTATTACAGATGATGATGATGATGATGATGATGATAGCCAAATCCAATTTAAACATCTGGCTGACTGTGCGATCAACCATAATAACAGTAATGGATAGTCCCATCAACCCTTGGGGGTTGATATTGACTACTTTGGAGAACCATAGTCTAAATTTATTTTATCCAGGACTCTTTGGAGCTGCAAGCCTAAAAAGGGAAAGTTGGAGACCAGGTGGAAAGTGTCCACATCTGTTGGATCCAGTGATGGTCTCTTAAGAAGATGGGCCACCTCTTTTTTCAAGGCAGGTGGAACATTCACTCAAAGAAGCATTCACCACCACATGGATTGAATCACATATCACTTCCCAGAAGGCCTTGACCAGCCAATGGGACACGGATCTAAAGCACAGCCCAAAGGATCCTGTCCACTTCCTCAGAAATAACAAGATGAAACTCTTCCCTGGTAACCAAGCAATATGTGCTCTGGATGGCTGGTCCTTGGAAGGAAACTGCAGGGCAGCAGTCTCCTGCAGAGTTGAGCACCAGGAGGTGAAGGGAAGGCATCAGGCTCACAGCCACAGTAGAGCTTTTTAAAGGACACTGGGTTCGCTAGCCTCACTTTTTAATCACTTTTGGAAATTGCCTATTAACCATCTTAAAGCTATTAGAGACCTTTGGAACAACAAGATTGAAAGGTCTTAATTGGGTGAGTTTATCTTCAACTTTGAATAGAAGAAAAAATAATATAAGCATAAGAACTTAAAGAATTTGAAATAAGCAAAAATTTGAATTTAGCAAAAAGCTAAATAAGATTTTGATCTAAGAAAGCTATAAATGGATTAAGGATTTAGAAACAATTGGAATATTGACTTTTACTATAAGATTTTGGAATTAATTATAAAAAACAAATAGCTTCTCATGGGAAATAGACTTATTTTAGCTATTCTGTCTGTCGCAAGCCATAACAAAAGATAACTGATTATTTTAGAAACTCAACACTAGAGGGAACTAAAGGTTTTAAGCAGAAGAAAAAGAAATGTGAGCCTGTTCTTGATGTCAGTTAATATTGGGACTTACAAAATGACACAAAATGTTATAACATCAAAAATATTAAAGGAGATCTTTGAAGAATGGAGGCAGAAATTAGTAACTACAGTATCAACTCTGTCAGTAATTGTGTTTACTTCTATGGATAGACTATGTCTAAAAGATGATAATGAAGGAATGACAGATGTGGAACAAATGTTTTCTGACAAGACAGAGAAAGTACCGAAAGTAGAACTATAAATGACAGGCCAAGAGAACAATTTGGAAAAGGACACTTTACTGGATATACAAAAGAAACTGGCTGAAATTTTAAAATTAAAAGGGAAATACAAATGATAAACCAAGAGAATGACCTGAAAAATGTTTTCTTATAGGACCTATAGAAGAGGCTTGTTAAAGCCTTGAAGAAATCTGTGCAATGGGATAAAGAAGAATTGAAGAGAAATCAATTCCTATGACAATACTTGATTGAATTAAAGATTAAGGCTCTTAGAAGTAAAAGGAATGAATATAAACATGGTTTATTTGATCAAGGTTAAAATAAGACTTTTTTTTTTTTTTTACAAAGTTCTGGCAACCCTTTATGGACCTTTTCCTGACACCAGGATTGAAAAGTTGATGTTTCGTGGATTTGCTTATAGATAAGGGACGGGATGTGGGATGAAGAGATATCTCTTTAACCCTATAAGGGATGAAGAGTTATTAAATTTGTTTATACTTATTGTGATGAAGGTCAGAGTTTAAGAAAAAGAGTTAATAAGTATTAAAGTGATTGGTTGTTATAGTAAACCTTGACATACATACATACATACATACATTTAAAGCAGATGCACACACACACACACACACACACACACAGAGTCTTTGTTGAACAACCACTCATTCAGCAACTATTCAAAGTTATAAGGGTCCTGAACGAGGGGGACTTATGATCATTCCTCATAGTTGCAACCATTGCAGCATGCTGCAGGCACGTGATTGTGACCCAGGTGCTTGTCAACTGGCTCACAATTATGATGGCCACAGTGTCATGCGGTCATGTCATCACCATTTGTGACATTCACTGTTGGCTTCTGACAAGCAAAGTCAATGGGGAAGCTGGCAGGAGGTCCCAAATGGTGATCATGTGATGGCAAGATGCTGTGACCATGCAGGATTTGCCTAACAACGGCAACTGGAACTGCCAGAATTGCTGCTGTAAGTTGGCGTGACATTGTGCTTTACAACTATGTCGCTTAGCAATGGAATTGCTGGTCCCAATTACCATAATTAAGCAAGGACTACCTGTGTGTGCGTGTGTGTGCGCGCATTTCCATACTTCAGTCATAAGTTATCTGAGTGTGAACAACACAGATTTTTAGTTTGGCCTTGTCGGAGAGTTGAAGGAGCTCTTGTCAAGATACTGTCCAGTGTGCCTTTTGTATTGTAACTGTGGTTATAGCAATGATTGTTGTTTTCCTAAAATGCAGTTCTCTGGAATCTGTCATTCTTAGCATTATGGGATAAAAAGACTGCTGTTACTACTACTACTACTACTACTACTAATAATAATAATAATAATAATAATAATAATAATGGCCACCATAATTTTAAGGCTTTTTTTTTTTTTAAATCATAGTACTAAGGAAGAAAGTATTTTTACCCCTGCAGTTTGGAAAAAAAAATAAGTGGTGGCTGATGAGGCATGAAGCAGAAGCCTTGTAAGACATCATCTCTTGCATTGCTAAAGCAATAACCCTAGTTAGCCAATATGCACCACTCAAACCCACCAGGTGTGATGTGGGCCTACTTTTGGTTCTTGAATATACTCTTTTCTATATTTCAGTATCTCACTGGCTGAAAAAGCAAAACAAATCATGAGTGCAATTCAGTTTTTACTTTGTTTACTCCATCTAGGAACTGTATAGAGGAATGATGCAAAACCATATTGCTGCTTAGAGAGTCTATTTCTATGATAGATAGTTGCCTGCATGATTAGATTGTGAGGATGGGTGCTTGAGGCAGAAGAAAACTTGAAAGTATTGTTACTCTGCCTCTCTCTTACTTGGATAAAGGTAGTCAGTGATGCATTGTACAGTTATGAGCTACAGACTGTGAGTATATATAAGAGCAACTACTGCCAACATTCTTAGCTAAAGGCATCTTTCCTTGGTTACTGAAATGTATATTTAATAAGATTGTTTGATGACACAAACATTTCTGAAATTGTGAAGTTGGCACATTTTTGGCTTGTTTGTGATTTGTATTTCACCACATAATGTTTTTGGATTCTCCCTTTAAGAATATATAAGGCAGTATCACCGACCATATATAATCTTGGAAGCCTTAGATTTCAGGTGATTCATCTTCAAATTTTGAACCGCTTATGTAATTAAAGAGCTTATAAAATTAATTTATATAATTAAATGTTAAAGTGCTTATAACCAAATATTACTATTATAAAATACTCTTTCTTCATCATTTGTAACTAATTAATATATGCAGTATATCTTGGTATGTCTCACTGACCTTGGTAGTAACACAGAGGTCACATTTCCACATGGCGAAGCAACTCCAGAGCAATTTCTCCATCTTCATAGATACAGGCTGTTTTTACTCCTCCCTGAAATCAATCAAGAAGCACATCTTCTCTGACTCCCCCCCCCCCCCCGCCCTTTCTGACAAGGATGATGAATACAGGCAATGCAAAGAATTTTCTGCCAGCTTTCCTTCCATGTTTGGAGTAAAACAGGAAGAAAAAGAGAGAAACTGGTTGCTTCAATCATTAGGAAACGTAACGGCAGACAGTGTCCTGACCCTGACAAATGACTTTGTTGAGTAGATGTATAATGCTGAGGCTTAAAGCATGTAAACTGCTTGGTGAGCTGGATTGAGTAATTTAGAGCAAAGAGCATAATTGTGGCATAGAAGAACGATTTCATCTATGACAGATGGATGGGTTTGTTTCTGTCAGGAGGAACCAGTAAGAAACAGAAGCGGATAGGAATGACATTGTAATGAATCCAAAATATATTCAGCCTTAACTTGCCCTGACAAATTAGAATTATCTCTGTTCTTCAGCAACGATGTGAATGTCTTGTAACACTGGGAACTGTCTATCCCTATGTACTGTACTGAATATTGCTGAAAATTACATCTTTTTAGCATCAAAATATAATGCATTGTTATACATATTCTAATATTGTAATGTATAGATCTCCTGAAATCTATAGGCCTAGCCTAATTACCATATCATACACTGGTAAGTCCATGTTTATGTTTCATGCTCTGTGTGGTCCAGAGGTGTATCCAGTACAGAATTTGGTGGCCAGGTTGTTGAATGGGGCTCCTGTTCATTCACATATTACATGGTTCATGAAGCAACTGCAAGATAAAGTCCTTAAATAATTTGAAACCATGGTATGTGACTGACTGCCTTTGCATTACCAACCTGGTCGATTCTTTCACTTCAGAGGAAGTTCTCCAGCATGTGCTGTGAACTGCACAATGCCATCTGCAATTACTTGTGGCCTTCTCTTTAGAGGTTCCCTGCATTTGGAATATCCTCTCCCCTGAAATTTAAGAGGTGTCTGCTAAAGATGTCTATCTTTCCCTAAGCCTTTCCTATATGAATGGAGATGTCTGGATGATTTTTATTTTCTCTTGTTCCCACCTCCTGTCCTTTCTGCTATCTTTTTAATGAAATCATCATTTTTATATTGTTTTTAACTTATTAGTTGTATTATAATACTTGTATTGTTCTGTTGCAAACCATGTTGTGATTTACAATAATAGGAAGCAGTACACAGAACACCAAATGATTGTACCCAATCACACAGCTGCGTTATTTATGGTTTAAGAAATGCTGTTTAAACAAATTTCCCACAAGCAGGAAAACTAAATGGCTTTCTTGGGTCACATGGAGGCTTTGCTTTGTAGACTCTGCATTGAGGACATGTCACACCTTGAACTCTGTGGTTCCTACCTTCTGGGCGGGCTTCATGGACAGAATGGGTTGGTGGGAAGAAAACATATTTGTTCCTTCTAACATTCTGACTCTAAGGGGAAAAAAAATTCTTTGAGCAAACGGATGTATTGGATAAAAAGATGGTTTTGCTTAAAACTAATCATACATAAACAAGATTTGGGGATGGGGGAGCAGTTTGCTTACCTAGATGAGGCCACAGTCTCTCTGAGACACCAGACACGCAATTCAGGTATGAACAGGTTAGATCCTGTTAGCTGTTACATTCCTAGATGGTGGAAATGAGCGGAGGTCACGGACAATTTCAAAAGATGGCACCCTTATTCCTTATTCTCACACTACCTATTCTTAGGCCCTCTGGCTCAATTGCCCACAAAGATGATTCGGAAACTGCATCTGGTGCAGAATTCTGTGGCCCACATTTCTAAACAGTCTGCAAGAAATACATTTTGTTTATTTTGTTCAATTGCACTGACTGCCAATTAACTGCTGGATTCAGTTGAAGGTGCAGACTGTCTGTACTTTGTGTAACTGAATCTCTTTCTTGTATATACCCCACTCCTCTAAGTCCGAGTCTCTCCTTTCAATGCCTTTGTTTCCAGATTGGCTTAATGGAAATTAGGATTAGATGCTTTGTGGTAGCTGCTATGATTCCTTGCAGCTTTCCATCCAGGAAATACACTTTCAGCATCTTTATGGACACTTTATATTTATTTTGAAGTAGAATTAGAATTAGATATGGTTTCTTTGGATCAACTTGAAAATTATTGGAATTCCAAAGATATTGGAATTATGAAAATTATTATTCCATTAGATAAACTTACACTTTAACTCTAGTTAAACTTACAGTTGAGAGAATTTTTCTTGAATTTAATTAGCAGGCTTTGTTTTTCATTTCTGCTCTTTTTTCCTGACTGTTCCATACCAGTCTTAATTAATGAAAGCCCTTTCCTTTCCTTTCCTTTCCTTTCCTTTCCTTTCCTTTCCTTTCCTTTCCTTTCCTTTCCTTTCCTTTCCTTTCCTTTCCTTTCCTTTCCTTTCCTTTCCTTTCCTTTCCTTTCCTTTCCTCTTCCTTCCCCTTCCCTCCTTCCCTCCTTCCTTCCTTCCTTCCTATAACCCAGTTTCTCTATCATTAATAGTGGTGGTAGTTATTGTTGTTGTTCTTGGTTCAGTACAAAAAGAAAAGTTACAAAATGTTCCCAAGTTGAATTATTCTTCTAGGATGTTGTGACCAAAGGATAATTACAATTCCATGAATCTCTTTGAAAATATCATTGATGGCAAATCAATTGATGGATGCACTTTCTTACCTGACCCTTTTTAAGCGATTGTGTTCTGGGCACACTGACAATTTCAGTGTTACTGTTTGTGTTTTCTTTTGTTGCATTCACTGCTGAACTTTGATCCTCTGTCCTCTTTCTCAGGTCGTCCCATTCCACCTACATCCTCGTCTAGCCTTCTCCCATCTGCTCAGCTGCCCAGTTCCCATAATCCACCACCAGTTAGCTGCCAGATGCCCTTGCTAGACAGCAATACTTCCCATCAAATTATGGATACCAATCCTGATGAGGAGTTCTCTCCAAATTCATACCTGCTAAGAGCTTGCACAGGGCCACAGCAGACTTCCAGCAGTGGTAAGGAAATGTTATACATGTGGCATTTGATTATAAATATTATGCTTATATGAGCAAATTCTTATTGTTCCAAGAACAGTGGTTCAGAACAGCAACATGGAGGGAAATGAACATATATTT
The DNA here is from genome assembly GCF_059951505.1 of Python bivittatus. NCBI lineage: Eukaryota > Metazoa > Chordata > Lepidosauria > Squamata > Pythonidae > Python > Python bivittatus. The sequence goes on from NW_028277035.1 coordinate 18,607,864, forward strand.
ATCTGTGAATTTATTGTTTATTTTTAATTAATAGTTATCTTTATAAAACTGAAACTATGAATGCATTTTAATCCTTGATGAAAATTGCCATGTATTTGTTGGAGAAATATATACAAGAGGTTTTGCACTGCTTTGCATTTTTATAGAATAGTACATTGCCTTTTAAAATGCAAAATGTTACGCCGGCCCTGTTGTAATGTGTTTTATATTTTCGTATTTGTTGGGTTTCTTCCAACTTTCATATCAGAATTGCAAGTAATCCTAACTTTCAATCTTTTCTGAGGTATTAATATCTCTCAGATTGGCCACTGATTTATAAAACATTTAGGCTGTATTTTTTTTTAATGAGAAAATAGATTCTATTGTGAGTACCTCAATATTTGTGGAAATCCTTTCACTCCAATCAGGTATTGAAAAAGCAGTGTGGACCTCTTGGAAAAAGTAGGATGAGGGATGACTAGATCGGATACGGGATGCATTGACAGATTGTAGTGCACTGTTATTTTCCACTTTACAGATTGTCGACATAACTTAAGATTTTGCATTAGGTATTTGGGAGTTATGTTACTATTATTGATTGTACTTCTTTGGCACAGTTTTCTGGGCAATGCATAAATAATTTGAACAATTTTAAAAGGAAAAAGTAAAACAATTTAAAACAAATGTTAAAAAAGAACAACAAGCAGGATAAAAATCAGGTCCATAGATAAATAAATACATAAATAAATAGTACGACAGTGAAGTTCCAAGAACATTTTTTCTTCAAATGTCAATAATAATAATAATAATAATAATAATAATAATAAATGGAGATAGAGAGCATCCATGGAAAGTTGTTTTTCTTGTTACCACCTGCCTTGCCTCTTCTGATTCAATTTTCTTATTTCAGTATTCTTTTATGTTCCATAGCATGCTTGTTATTGTATGCTATTCTTATGTCACAATAATTAATGGACATAAGATCTGTAATTGGTAAACACACGGCTGCTTTTCCTGAATGCATCTCACAAGAAACTGCATGGCTAGCATTTATGCCCTCTAAAGCTGAAAAAAAATGTATAGAGCCAGAAATCTGCATTTGGCAGAAGAAAATAAAACAAGACTTTAGAAAACTCTGGTGATTGTTTTTTTCTTTTAACATGTCCTCATATATCAGAATGATAAATCTGATAAATCTTAAGTTGCAATTCTAAGCACATACATGGAAGTTTGAAGTTACAGTAATGGTACTTGCTTGTAGATAAATCATTCTAGGATTGAGGCTTTCATGAAGTCTCAAAAGAATGAAAGAAAAGCACTGCTAGATCAGACCAAACAGCTATCTAGGTCAGCATCTTCTTTCTTAAAACAATCAACTAGAGGCATCTGAGAAGCAAGCAGGACATGATGGCAGTAGCAATCTTTTATTCTTCTCCAGCTACTGAAACTCAGAAATCTCCTCTATCTGCTTGGAGCTTGACTGTGGAGCCCATTGAGAGACTTGTCCCTTAGGAATATAAAAAAACCCTCTCTGACATAACTACTTTTTGTGCCAGTGTTACTTAGGAAATATCCCCTTAGGACTGTCCTGAATCTCCTGGCAGTTTTACCAGGTCACTCTTAATATTGTGAAAAGCGAAGGGGGGGGGGGGAATCATTCCAGCCATTTTATGCACACCACCTGCCCATGGGACTTTGAACCAAAACAAAGATAATGAGATTGGCTCTTTTAAGGTGCTCCCATCCTTTTAAACTACAGTAAAGGGTTCCAGAGCTCTACCTGCTCTTGACTCTTCTAGTATGTATGGAACACCTTCAACTAATGGCATAAACTCTTGTCCCTACTGTCATTGTGACCAAAATAGCATCATGCCACAAGCTCTACCCTTTTTTATATGTATATGCATTGTGGGTGGGGCTTCAGGCACAATGCTGCTTGTATCATTCTAGTCCCGCTTTGCCTCCCTCCACCAGTGCTGCTGAATAGTGACTTTCTTGGGATTTGCTTGCTCCTTACTGGAGTTGTGGAAAAAAGGAAATTTTGTCAGGGAGAATGATCCTCAGCTACTGACACTGTCCTATCCCTGGAATGGGAGCTCAGCAATAATCGAGAACTTCAGCTGGTTTCATACTAGAGCTGCATAGCATTTTACATTCAGTCTCCAAAAAACATTAATAAGCTAAGTGTTGCTGCCTTGTGGATGTAACCATTTAGCTTTTGAACTCCTTCCTAATAATTGTTAATTTTGAATTCATCTTTCTCTCAGTTGCCACACATACTAGGGTGGGAGTGCGGGGGGGGTGCTTTTCTGGTCATTAAATGACTGCCATGGTAGATACTGCTTCCTGCCAAAGTTTCTACCCCCCATTCCAGGATACTGTCTCTCAACCACAGGATACCTTACCCTTTCCTATGGGAGGTAGACACATTTACAAACCCAGCATTTATCTGTAGTATCTTATTCTATTCTATTCTATTCTATTCTATTCTATTCTATTCTATTCTATTCTATTCTATTCTATTCTATTCTATTCTATTCTATTATTTTCTAAGAACACCCAATGGGGAATCAAGATTAAATATTAACTAGTAATAATAATAATAATATCAATATCAATACAGAATCATATTGGATGTAGGTGTATATTTCTCACCGAAATGAGAAGCATTGATTCCATTTGTCCGATTCCTAATATTTAACCAAAGAAGGATGGAAATAAGCAGACGCCTTCTAATCCTTTAACCATTTGCCACAGTTTTTCATAAATAAACCATCATAAGGACGCATAATGTCTTCTGGCTCATCTGAATCCATAGTTGATCAGTCCACTGTATGAGCATGTTATTGTGCCAGACCAGACCTTAGATAAATATATATATATATATATATATATATATATATATATATATACACACACACACACACACACACACATATACATACATACATACATACACACACACACACACACACACATATGGAGCAGCTGGATAGTGTAGTGGTTAGAGCACCGCCTTTGACATGGGAGATCGGGGTTTAAGTCCTGGCTGGTACCTACCTTACCATTAGGGGTCCTTGGGCAAAGACTCCCTAACACTTTACCTGCCTACCTCAAATGTGAGAATGACACAAATGAAGAGACTCATGCAAGCTTGGATGTCACCCAGATTAACAAGGTCCGCATCAGAAGCTGCTCTCACAACTTGAGATAGACCAACTCCACATTACATCCTGGACTCAAGAAGACTTGGAAGAACAACTGGATGTGCAGCCAACACCTGAAGCTGCAACGTCACTGCCACCCCCTCCATTACAGAGCACTGCAGCTGATATCAGGCATAAGTTCATGGATAAACTAGCTACAGTTAACCCTTGACACTGATTACCAAGGCTCAGTAGAGCAGTACCATCAGATATATTGGCATCTTCTAGCATACTATCTGATAGTACTGCTCTACTGAGCCTTGGTAATCGGTGTCAAGAACCATCCAAGATGTACTTCCAACTGCAGTGCAGTAACATTATAACAGCAAAGCCACCAACAGCAGAAACTGAACAGTACTGGAAGAACATATGGGAGAAAGAGAAGAGACATAACACCAATGCAAAGTGGCTGCAGGACCTGAAAACAGACCACAGCAATCTCCCAGAACAGGAACCAGTCACCATCACAGTAGCAGACATCCAACAGCGGGTCAAGAACATGAAGAGCTGGACAGCAGCTGGCCCAGACATGATCCACACCTACTGGCTAAAGAAACTAACAGCAGTGCATGAATGCCTAGCAGCACAGATGAACCAGCTGCTAGCAGCAGGCTCCCACCCAGGCTGGTTAACACAAGGAAGGACAGTGCTGGTCATGAAAGACGCTCATAAGGGAACATCACCATCCAACTACCGGCCAATAACCTGTCTCCCCACAACATGGAAAGTCCTATCAGGCATCATAGTCTCCAAGCTACAGGACCATATGGGCCAGTACATGAGCACAGCTCAGAAGGAAATTGGGAACAACACCGGAGGCTCAAAACACCAGTTGCTCATAGATAGAGCAGTCACCCAAGACTGAAGGTCTAGGCAGAGCAATCTGAGCATAGCCTGGATTGATTACAGGAAAGCCTATGACTCAATGCCACACACATGGATCTGTGAATGCCTGATGCTATACAGAGTCAACAGGACACTAAGGACCTTCCTCAAGAACTCAATGGGACTGTGGAAGACAACACTGGAAGTCAACTCAAGACAGCTCACACAGGTGGCCATCAAGTGCAGCATATACCAAGGTGATGCACTGTCCCTGCTGCTCTTCTGCATAGGCTTGAAGCCCCTCAGCCAGATAATCACAAGGACTGGATATGGGTGCAGGTTCAAGAGTGGAATCACCATCAGCCACCTCCTCTACATGGATGGCATCAAGCTGTATGCTAAGAGTGAACAAGACATTGACTTCCTGATCCACCTGACAGGGATCTACAGTGAGGACATTGGGTTGTAATTCGGACTGGAGAAGTGTGATCCAGATGGACAGGCAGGTACTGGACAATCAACTAGACATCATGGTTGTAGACAAGGACTAGAAGACAACAGTGGTGATAGATGTAGTAGTGCCAAGTGACAGCAACATCAGGAAGAAGGAGCATGAGAAGCTGGAGTACCAAAGCCTGAAGGAAGAACTAGAGAGGATGTAGAAAGTAAAGGCCAAAGTGATCCTCGTAATGGTAGGAGCACTCAGGGCTGTGACTCCTAAGCTGGGAGAGTGGCTCCAACAGATCCCAGGAACAACATCAGAGCTCTCTGTCCAGAAAAGTGCAGTGCTAGGAGCAGCTAAGATACTGTGCAGAACCCTCAAACTCCCAAGCCTCTGGTAGAAGACCCAAGATTGAGGAAGACACATACCACCCATAGGGGTGAGAGGGGAATTTTTTATTTACGTGTGTGTGTGTGTGTAATAAATCAATGTGGAAAATTATACAATATACATGTGAATTGCCATTTATTACTTCAAGATTTAAAAATGGTTTTTACTTTTTGAAGCAACATGGAATCAACTTCTTTTATTCTGAACCTAAACCTTTTACTCCACCAATTCAAGTGACTGTATGAATTATGATACTAAAGTATGTACATCTGAACTCCCTAACATGCACGCGCATGTATTTGAATTCCTCTTCCTATGCATCCTGTCCTTTGTTTTCATCAGAAATTCTAGTTTATTTTATGATGTGGTCCATCCTATGATCTAGTTTTAGACATTAACGGAATTCTAAATGTTGCTCTTTATGATAAGCTGGGTTAGTATTTTCTGTTATTATAATTCTCTCTTCTAATTCTAAGAATAAATTATCATAATTGTGAATGTTGTATGCAAAATATGCACTGCAGGATAAAAAAAAACATGTTTTCTAATGCTTTAAGTGATGACTATTCAAACTTGAATAAAATTGTTGCTGGGAAAATACTCACAATTGGAATATCTCTCTAGATATAGGTGCTGAGTTTTCAAAATAATGGTTTTATAGCGAAAAGAAATACTGCAATAATTCTGCCTACATTATTAGGAATATGTGCCACTTACACAACAGCTTGTTTCTGTATTTCATTTTTATTTAAAAGCTGTTTTCTTATCAAACTATATATCATACCTGTATTTTCATGGTTCAGGGTACAGTTAAACTTTATATTTCAATCCTGTTTATTATCCCTTTTAAACATCCCAGAGTCCAAGCTTGTTATTATTATGGATATAGGAGCAGGAGAGTAGATTAGGTTCTTTATTAGATTTTGAAATTCAAAGGTGTTAGATGACATCTTTCATGTTTATGGGTAGATTGTTCTGACTGCTGTCCTAATTTAACAGATGGAGTTGTTATGTGTAGATTTAAAATAATTCTGTAAGTGTGAACTACAATGTTGGTCACGTTGTCTTTAATAAACTAGCACTTATAGGAATGAGTGATCCTTCTAGATGAAAAGTATACTTATGTTTGTGACAACCTGAACAATTAGATACTAATTCTTAAATTGGCTTATATGAGTCTTTCCAAGGGTAAGATGATAGTTATCTGATTACACTGCCCTGCGCCCTTTCTGCTAACTGTTCTTCATATATGTGAAAAATTCATATGCTTAAAAACATTACCTAATCAAATCTTCCATCAAGTAAGCAATCCATTGTTGATATTATGAAGGCCTTTAATCTACAATAAATCTTTATTAGAACTCATCAGAGCTTCCAGTTTGAGAGATATTAGATTATAGCTCTTAAAATGACATTACATCATTGGGGTGACTGGCTTATCATTTGGTGAAGTGACATCAATCACAACTACCATAACCACATAGCAAATGAATTCAACCTTTTTCACTGCAGCATAACGACACTGTAATTGCTCAAACCCCAGATTAAAATAAAATAGAAAAATGAAGTTTCTTTGAATATGAACCTAAGTTAATTGAATATTTTATTAAAAAAATATTTGGGAGATGTAGAAATTAGTATATAATATGTAATATTTTTCATTCTCCTTTGTCTTTTATTGATCAGTATTCTATTTAGAACAATGTGTGTGTATCACAAAAAAATGCAGGGTGTACAAATAGTATAATAATAATGTTATTCTGTTAGTGACATTTTTGGGCAATGTATGAATAAAGACTAATGCTCAGTTCTGAAGTTCTATGTTTGCTCTAATACCTCAGTATGTTTTGTAAACCCAACATTTTACTGAAGGAAGAACTTCCTGATTATGGAAAGCAGATGCTGTAATAATCCAGTAGGAAGACAGTTCCCTGCCCCACCCCACCCCACCCCATAATATTGCTTATGACATGTGAGCTAGATATTATACTTGTTGAGAACAACTGAGAAAACTGATAAACACACTAGAATGGGCACAGAGTAGAAATATATGTAACGTATACCATTGCACTCCAATATGTGTCTCAGAAGAATATGAATAGCTATGAATATGAATGATCAGGTAAAGAGGGAATCCACAATGGGGGTGGCAAGGGGATCAAAGGGACAGGCACAACCACAGATCAAAGCCCTTCCCCTTTATATGTGCAAATGGGTGGGGTTTTAGTCTGCTGTCATGCCCACTATTTTGGCCCCCTTGGCTTCCCTTTTATGGATGCTTCTGGACCTGCATGGAAGCCTTTAAGATTTGCTGTTTGATTAGTTACTGCTTTCCTAGTGAATCTTAATCATTCAACAGGCTATTCTTTCTTTCTATCTTTCCCAGTGCAGCTGCCTTTTCCTTTTGCCAATTGCCATTTCCTCCTCCTTTTTTTCTCAAGGGAGGAATGGGTTCTACTATTCTCATATTCTCATAGTTTTAAGGAATCATAGAGTTGGAAGGGAGCATAAATGCCATCAGTCCCCAGTTCAGGGCAGGATGCATTAGACCATCTCTGACAGATGATCATCCAGCTTCTGAAGATCTCTGATGAAAGTCTTCACCACAATCATGTGGCAGTCTGACTGGCTGAAAAGCTTGTACAGCCAGGAAATTCCTCCTGATGTCTAGGCTGAACCACCTTCCTTATCATTTTAAGCCATTGGTTCAAGACTTGCCCTCTTCCCTCCATGCTAAAATGAAGCCATTAATGAGCATTCTTTGGGTGCAGTCATTCAGCAAATGGTGAGTGGTATTATCCAACATATATTTTAGTATTTTATGAAAAAGAATATTATGAGGCACTCTGTTGAAGACTTTGATGAGGCATAGGTACACTATGTCTATAGCATTCCCTGATTTAATAAGCTAGTGGCTCCATCAAAAAGAAGATGAGATTCATTTGGAATAATTGATTTGCAGCAAATCCATGCTGGCTTCTGTTATTTGTAACTTCCCAGTCCAAGTGCTTATAAATATACTGCTGGATAATCTGTTTCAGGACCTTGCCCAGTTTGGGGTCAAGCTGACAGGTCTATAGCCTCCCAGATACAACTTCTTCCCCTTTTTGAAGATAATGATAGTCTTTGCCCTCCTCCGGTCTTCTAGGACTTCAGTAATCCTCTCAGAGTTCTTAAAGATTACCAGGAATGGCTCTGCAATCACCTATGAGTGTTCTTTCAATAACCTGGGTTGCAATCCATCTGGGGCTGGATATTTCAGTTCATTTAAATTAGGTAAGTTCTCTTTCCCTTCACTTAAGGCTGCTGTTCCTTTGTTTCCCCAGTAACTTAGTCATAACTGGCTAGGTTCCATTTCTCTTCTGAGAGAAGACAGAAAGAAATGAATTCTGCCTTTTTGCCATCACCCATTACTGATTCATCACTTTCTCCTCACAGTGGATCTATCCTGAATCAAGTCCAGGATAGCAGAACCCTTTGATCTTGTTTCTATATTGGAGAGTAGTTTGTGTGTGAAATAGAATAGTTGGTAAATGCAAATGGGGAATCAATTCATTTTATAAATGATATATTTTATTTTACAGGCAATTGGTTTTAATGAGCAATTATTAGTTCTATTTATATCTTACTGTATTTTTTTGGTCCTGGCTGTACCCTTTTTGGGAACAGTAGCTTCCTGAAGGTATGCATACATGTTTGTCACTCACATAGACATCCACATATACATTTATTGAGTAAGGGTGTAGGGGTCACTCTCCAGGATATTTTTCAGCTGCAGTTGTCATTCCTAGGCTGTCAAGATGGGGAAGCTGGGCACTATACAACATTTTTACACGTACAAATAGATGCTGTTTGTGGGATTGCCTTAAATTCAGAATCATGTTTTCCATAAATACTGTAATTTGAAATTGGGAACATTTCCTGTGTGCACTGAGAATCTCTGTCTTCTGAGCTTGTAGAAGGGTAGAGATATGGCCTTGAAGAAATATCCAGCAACCATTAACATGAGCTAACAGGAAAGCATGAGAAATGTTTTTGACCTGGCCATTTGTCTCAGTTGTGTTCCTCTCATCCTTCTAGGATTTTTGGCACAGAATAATAGCTTTTTCTAGGCTGGTGCCTTCTACTCTAGTAAATACTGAAGTCTGCAGATAAGGTTAAAGACAAAGTATAAACAGTTAAATAGAAATTAAAATTGATAATAACATAAATAAACAATGAAGTGCTGGGTAAAATGTTTCAATCTTTACAGATTTTTAAATACTGACCAGCTGGGGGCCAAAGTACACAGGACATTATAAAGCCTGGCATCAACTCAGGAGAAGGTTGTGTCCCTTGTGCTAGATGAACGATTTAATGGCAGGTCAGTATCAGAACAGGCTGTCCTGCTGATTGTAGTAGCTGGACATGGAGAGATGGTCTGTCATGTAACATTTAAAACATTCAGCAGTTTAAGATCTCTGGTAAGCAATTGATTTTAAGGCTTTTGATCTAGATATCATATGATCCATGTACCTTTGTAGCAGGTTGTAGGATAGAAGTTAAGCAGCATAAGGGGCAAGACTGAATCCTATGGGACACCATAAGTCAACTGCCTGGATTTCAAGGAAAGACTGGAACTTCTGCAAAATAGTGGTCCCAATTGCTACTCAGGTCAAAAGGATATCATGTTCAGTGGTAGTAGAATTAGGAGGGACACCAAATGTCATGCTGTCTGTGAAGAGTAACACATTGGAATGTTACAGTTTGCAGAAGCTTACTCTAGAGAGCATTGCTTTTCTGCTGACAAACTAAATTCAGTACTTGATCATACCCTGATCTTAGAAGGGACTTTTTAAGTCAGGCTACTGCCACATGAAGTAATTAAGGAATAGGTCATCAAGTGCATATTTGGACAAAAAAAAAAAAGAATCCCATATCTAAAAAAAGTCTAGAAACAGGGCCTAGGTGTAACAGATGACTAGGAGCATGGAAAAGCAGGCGATTATTTGTAAAATATTTGAAGTGTAGAACATCTGTGCATCCTTCCATTATCCTTTATACCTGAGTTGTTCAGAGTCAGGGAGCATACAAGTTTAATAGATGATGATGATGATGATGATGATGATGATGATGATGATGATGATGCATAACCACATCTCCAATGCATCAACCAGTGGTTAGAAAAAAGAAATCAAGAGGTGTCTGGTAGAACCATGTCATGTATCTTATTAAGTGAGTGGAGATTCTGAAAGCTTATGTCTTTTAATAAAATACGTTAGTCTGAAAAGGTACTGCAGACTCTTGATTTTTGACTACCATAGATTAACATGATTTTCCTCCTACAAGAGGGTTAGCAGAAAGATCAAGAAATCTCTGCTCTAATAAATGTATAGATAAATTGGGTGCTAAATTACACATACCCAATTGTTAGATTTCTAAACTTAATCTCTCGCAGTGAACATAATTAAAGAAGACTCTGGGTGAATCTTGCTTTTTGGTTTTAAATGGCTACTAAAACTATGCAGAAAGAAGGATTGATGTATGATTGATGATTACTAGAGCCAATAGGACAAGATCCAGATCTAACTTTAGATCTAATTCTCACCCCAATTTTTCCCTTGGAGTATATCATATCCCCCTTCATGGATCACTGCCTTGTCGTGGCGAAGGGGCTTGCGTAACTCAGTGAAGCCATGAGCTATACCGTGCAGGGCCACCCAAGACGGACAGGTCATGACAGAGAGTTCTGACAAAATGTGGTCCACTGGAGAAGGAAATGGCAACCCACTCCAGTATCCTTGCCAAGAAAACCCCATGGACAATGTTAAAAGGCTAAAAGATATGACGCCGGAAGATGAGCCCCTCAGGTCGGAAGGTGTCCAATATGCTACTGGGGAAGAGCGGAGGGCAATTCCAAGTAGCTCCAGAAAGAGTGAAGCGGCTGGGCCAAAGCCGAAAGGACGTTCAGCTGTGGATGTATCTGGAAGCGAAAAGAAGGTCCGATGCTGCAAAGAACAATATTGTATAGGTACCTGGAATGTAAGATCTATGAACCAAGGCAAGCTGGATGTGGTCAAGCATGAGATGACAAGACTGAACATCGACATCTTGGGAATCAGCGAACTGAAATGGACGGGAATGGGTGAATTTAATTCGGGTGACCATTATATCTACTACTGTGGGCAAGAAACCCTTAGAAGAAATGGAGTTGCAATCATAGTCAATAAGAGAGTGGGAAAGGCAGTAATGGGGTACAACCTCAAAAACGACAGAATGATCTCAGTGCGTATCCAAGGCAAACCATTCAATATCACAGTCATCCAAGTCTATGCCCCAACCACTGATGCTGAAGAAGCTGAGGTTGACCGCTTCTATGAAGACCTACAACATCTTCTAGAACTAGCACCAAAAAAAGATGTCCTTTTCATCATAGGGGATTGGAATGCTAAAGTAGGAAGTCAAGGAGTAATCGGAATAACAGGCAAGTTTGGCCTTGGAGTACAAAATGAAGCAGGGCAAAGGCTAATAGAGTTCTGTCAAGAGAACAAGCTAGTCATAGCAAACACTCTTTTCCAACAACACAAGAGACGACTCTACACATGGACATCACCAGATGGTCAATACCGAAACCAGATTGATTACATACTTTGCAGCCAAAGATGGAGAAGCTCTATACAGACAGCAAAAACAAGACCAGGAGCTGACTGTGGCTCAGATCATGAGCTTCTTACTGCAAAATTTAGGCTTAAATTGAAGAATGTAGGGAAAACCACTAGACCACTCAGGTATGACTTAGATCATATTCCTTGTGAGTACACAGTGAAGGTGATGAATAGATTTAGAGGATTAGATTTGGTAGACAGAGTGCCTGAAGAACTATGGACGGAGGTCCGTAACATTGTACAGGAGGCAGCAACTAAAACCATCCCAAAGAAAAAGAAATGCAAGAAAGCAAAATGGCTGTCTGATGAGGCTTTACAAATAGCTGTGGAAAGAAGGAATGCGAAAAGCAAGGGTGAAAGGGAAAGATATAAGCAACTGAATGCAGATTTCCAGAGAATAGCAAGGAGAGATAAGAAAGCCTTCTTAAATGAACAATGCAAAGAAATTGAGGAAAACAATAGAATGGGGAAGACTAGAGATCTCTTCAAGAAAATTGGAGATATGAAAGGAACGTTTAGTGCAAAGATGAGCATGATAAAGGACAAAAAAGGCAGGGACCTAACAGAAGCAGAAGAGATTAAGAAGAGGTGGCAAGAATACACAGAAGAACTGTACAAGAAAGATCTTAATGTCCCTGATGTCCACGCTGGTGTGATCGCTGACCTTGAGCCAGACATCCTAGAGAGTGAAGTCAAGTGGGCCTTAGGAAGCATTGCTAACAACAAAGCTAGTGGAGATGACAGTATTCCAGCTGAGTTATTTAAAATACTAAAAGACGATGGTGTTAAAGTGCTGCACTCAATATGCCAGCAAGTTTGGAAAACGCAACAGTGGCCACGGGATTGGAAAAGGTCAGTTTACGTTCCAATTCCAAAGAAGGGCAATGCCAAAGAATGCTCAAACTATCGCACAATTGCACTCATTTCACATGCTAGCAAGGTTATGCTCAAAATCCTACAAGCTAGGCTTCAGCAATACATGAACCGAGAACTACCGGATGTACAAGCTGGGTTTCGAAGAGGCAGAGGAACTAGAGATCAAATCGCCAACATTCGCTGGATCATGGAGAAAGCACGAGAGTTCCAGAAAAATATCTACTTCTGCTTCATTGACTATGCAAAAGCCTTTGATTGTGTGGATCACAACAAACTGTGGCAAATTCTTAAAGAGATGGGAGTACCAGACCACCTTACCTGTCTCCTGAGAAATCTGTATGCAGGCCAAGAAGCAACAGTTAGAACCAGTCACGGAACAACCGATTGGTTCAAAATAGGGAAAGGTGTACGACAAGGCTGTATACTGTCACCCTGCTTATTTAACCTATATGCAGAGTACATCATGAGAAATGCCAGGCTGGAAGAATCACAAGCCGGAATTAAGATTGCAGGGAGAATCATCAACAACCTCAGATATGCAGACGATACCACCCTAATGGCAGAAAGTGAAGAAGAACTAAAGAGCCTCTTGATGAGGGTGAAAGAGGAGAGTGCGAAAGCTGGTTTGAAACTCAACATTAAAAAACTAAGATCATGGCATCTGGACCCATCAATTCCTGGCAAATAGAAGGGGTAGAAATGGAAGCAGTAACAGACTTCATTTATTTGGGCTCCAAGATCACCGCAGATGGAGACTGCAGCCATGAAATTAAAAGACGCTTGCTCCTTGGGAGGAAAGCTATGGCAAGCCTAGATAGCATATTAAAAAGCAGAGACGTCACCTTGCCGACAAAGATCCGCATAGTCAAAGCTATGGTTTTTCCAGTAGTAATGTATGGCTGTGAGAGCTGGACCATAAAGAAGGCGGAGCGCCGAAGAATTGATGCCTTTGAACTGTGGTGCTGGAGAAGACTCTTGAGAGTCCCCTGGACTGCTAGGAGGTCAAACCAGTCAATCTTAAAGGAAATCAACCATGATTGCTCATTGGAAGGATCGATAATGAAGCTCAAGCTCAGATACTTTGGTCACCTAATGCGAAGAGAGGACTCTTTGGAAAAGACCCTGATGCTGGGAAAGATTGAAGGCAAAAGGAGAAGAGGACGGCAGAGGATGAGATGGTTAGATAGCATCACTGAAGCAATGAGCATGAAACTGAGCAAACTCAGGGAGGCAGTGAAGGACCGGAAGGCCTGGCGCAGTATGGTTCATGGGGTCACGGAGAGTCGGACACGACTTAACGACTAAACAACAACAACATATCATATCTGTGTTTCATGTGTGAGTTATGCTATTCATTTCAATAGAGCAGTACACTTTTGGATACAATTTAGAGAAAACAAAATCTTCTACACTTGAAGCTGCCTTACTATGGCAATTATACCACACCCTGGTAAACCCACACAGTGCCTGTCCTTCAGAACCATCTCCCACTCCACTCCCACCCTTGAGATTTTGATGTCCCCTGGTTTTTCCCCGTCTCCTGGGAAGTGGAGTGTGGGTTTGGTAGACCTCAGCCTTATCTGAGGTGTTAGTTATGAATTTAGTTTCTTTTGGTTGTGTATTTTTTTTTATTGTAATCAGTGTTACCTGTTTCATTTTACTTTATCAACATGTCCTGGAGTTGCAATTATGTAAGTTGAGCAGCTATGTAAATCTTCTAAATAAAAATAAAATAAACAAGTTAAATCTGATGTTTCATGAATGGACTCATATTAGCACAGAGGAAGTTATCAGTCATGTCTGTCTTCTCCCTCTACAATCCCTGTAGTCCTCCAAAAAATTGCCAACAATCTCATTCCTCCAGAACAGACTTTGAGGGCAGACGGAATGCCTCTAGAAGATGTCCATCAAGAGGGGGTTAATTGGAAATTACCAGTTTCTGGTTGCTTTCAGCTAAGGAGACCTGTGTGTTTATAATATACAAAAGGTATACAAGCTTTGTTGTTGTTGTTGTTATTTTCATGAAACTGTTAATGGCGTGGATTTGAATGAATTTTCAGGTTTTATTAAAGAATGAATGCTAAATGCTTTACCCAAATCAAAAGAATGCCCTTGAGTTGATAAGAAAGATTTCTTTTGAGTTGGCAAGAATATTCATAAAGGAGAGCAATAGCCATTCTTTTATATTGACTGCTTTTAATTGTCACATTCTAGCACTCTCCTTGCATGAGAAATAGATTTTATTGAGTCTGTGGCGTATTCAGAACAGCTCTGCTGTAGTTGTCTGTGTGCTTCCCCCCCCCCTTGTGGGTAGGGTTATTGTTTATCCTTGGGTGCCTTGGGTTGTTTTGTGTGTTTTTCAGCCTTGTAAGCCATCCAAAGTCACTGGTGTGAGATGGACAGCTATGTAAATCAAATAAATAAATAAATTCTTAATGAACACTTCTTAATGAATAGCTAATAATGGCATTCTGAGAAGGTGGAAGCAGTACTGAATTATACTGGAAGTTGTGTATTATGAATGGCATACTGGATAATATTCAAGAATCTAACATTAATGATAGCACTGCTCGAAAGCAGCCCCCTTTTTTATTTTGTTTTGATTATACCTTTCTTGGTGGTCCTTATATGATCTCCTAAGCAAGCTTAAATTGTTCTGTTTTATGACCTTCCACAATCTGGGTTTAAAGAGTATTTGCCATATCCAGCAGTAAATTTTAAAGCCCTGTGACAAGTCATTAAAAATGGAATCCCACAGATATGGGAAAGAGACCCTATTCATAGTTTAAAATACCATAGCAGCAACACCATTCCTGACTCCTTCGCGTTTTTCCCCCTCGTTCTCAACAAAGAGTTTACCTCCATTATTTAAAAGATGGAATAATAGGGTTTCAGCAGCTCGGTAAGTTGCACCTTTATCTCAGCCAGAAGGTTATTGGTTAAGCTGTAGATAAGAAAAATATGCATGCATATCCGTCCCAGCTTGATCTCAGTAACCACTAGATGCCTAGAGAAACTTTACAACTTTTCTTCTGTACTCAGTAATGACCCTGACCTTAATGGTAATGTTACATAGACAGACAGACAGATATTGTATATCCTGGAATTTTGGCTGCACATTCCAGACTTGACATTGGGGAGTTCCTGATGCCATTTCCTCTTATGGAAAGACAGTATAAGGTAAAGTGTAAAAGATTATGAGAAAGCAAGAGATGAGACACTGGAAGGCTTATTTTGTAATAGGTAACCCATTCAGACATGGAAAAATAGCATTTCAAAGAGACTCCACCATAATTAATTAACCATAATTAATTCACTATAGCTGAGCCTGGGAATTTATTCCAAGATTCTGTAGACTAGCATTAGAACTGGCATTAGACTAACATTAGATGCTGTGAGATTCAGATTCTTGAAATACTTGTCATTCTTGCTTTCTTGGTCTTACTGGTGATGAAGGTTGAACATGAAGTAATGACAATAGAAACAACCAGTTTGTGATTCAAGAACAGTAATTAATATTTCTGCTCTGATTTCTCCTTTGTTCTCTTAACAGTTACTTTGATTTATATTGTTATAAGTATACTTTGATCCTTTCCATATTACTTCACTTTATTAAAATCATAATTATTTTTTTTAAAAAAACTAAATGTGTAAGTTGGGTTATGTGGATTTAAACAGGATTTTTTTTAACAAAATAGTCATTTTATTTTTTAAAAAAATTAACCTGGTTTAGTTGTAATTGCCCTAATAAGCCAGGATTGTGTGATCAAAAGTTTGTTTATTATATTCTTAGTTTATATAAAGAATTTACTACCAAATGAATAGATTATATATGTTATACCAGTTATTGGCCATGCTTTTTCAGGAAATATAAAGTATAAAATTCAAAATAAGGTATGAGATTAAAATAAATCATTTAAATTAGTTTCTCCATGTAACTTTTTCAACATATAGGAATCATAAAGAGGATCGTCAAGTTAGGACAGAATAAGATTATAAACAGAAGTATGATTCTGGCAGGGTATTCTCAAGTGTGGTTTACACTAAGGTTTCCCTTATGCCTTAGTTCAATATGGGAAATGTAGAGGGATATAAACTGAAGTCATAGCCATAATCATGCTATCCTGTGACAGTGTGGCTTCCATATCACTTTTAACTGTCAGTATCTTATATTAGCTAGAGTATCTGCACAACGTTTCAAGAATATTGACTTAATTTTAGATGTGTAGGCATAATGATTGATTGGCTATAAGCCTTGAAGAATGTAAGAATACTTGTTCTGCATCAGACAGAATTCTGGTCCCACGATGGTGAATCGGGTAACTCTGAGAAGCTCCAAAGCAGGTCATGAGTATAATAATGCCCTCTGGCTTTCCAGCTGTGAAAGACATGCTACATAATTGTCATGACTAGTAGCCCTGAATATCTATCTCCATGAATTTGTGTATCTATCAGAAGCAGGTCAAAGAAGAATTAAGATAAGTACATATCTAGAGATACAAAATTAAAGATGAATTGCAGAATGAAGAAGAAAGAAATCTAAAGTGATTTTCTTTTTCCATGGGAAACTGAATATCATTTTGTACTGACATCATATATGGATTTTGTCATCTATAGGAAAATGGAATGGGAGAAGGTAAAAGAACATAACACTATTTCATTTGCTTATGTTACTGGGCAGACTCTGCTTCATAGCAAACTGTTATTTGAGTCACAGGGTCCTGTTGGCATTTATCGTTTCATGTAGCTTTTTGTATGTTTAAAATGGGAGGTACTTAATGGTTCTATACATGTTCAGATTGCATCCTGAATTATATAAAAAAGAAAGGGAAGAAGGGAAGAGACTTTAAATTTTCTCTGCATTACATAGATTTTTGTTTGGATTTTCCAGTATCAGTTCTGGAATTGAGGACAAACCTGATAAAATATCATTGTTGCTGGTGTATTGTAGCAGATTAAGAATCTGGATGCAGTTGCACTGAATGTGGAGCCAGAGTTGCAATCTGAAATAGTCCCTGATTCTGTTTTTATATTTAAAGTCCAATTGCCCTCTCTAGTGCAGAATGAATTGCCACAGATAGGCCTGCTTTGGTAACCACCTTATCAGACAAATGCATCCCTGAAAATAGGAATCCTTCTGAAAACCGTTTGAATACTGTAATTATTTCAACAGGCATATGCTAGATTTCTAATAGATGCTAGTCATTGGGGATATATCTTGCCACTGGCATCTTGTCTATTTTCATTCAATGTGATAGCACTCAGCTTTCTGGGATCAGAATACATGAGGGCAAACAGATTGTCTGAGCTACTGGGATCTTGGAAATCATCATCAACATCATCAAATTGACTGAGGTGACCGAGTATGCCAGGATCAAATATTTTATTTTATAAATCCCTCACAAGCATTGTTTTAGCTTCCTCTCCCTTGGCCCCATCTGTTTCACACAGTAACACAAAGATTAGTATATCAGAAATCTTTAACATGTTATTTTCTCTTTATTTTAGGGATTTATTTCCAGCACTCAGAAACATCCTCAACGTGTTTGTTTTTTAAAAAAATCATTTATATTGGTTCTTTGTCAGTTTCATAATATAAGCATATAAAATGTCCTCACCAGTTGTAAACTCAGGTTACATAGTATAGATGTGATGTGGTTGATAAGAATGTAATGAGCTTTATATAGGTATACCATATTTGTGATCATCTGCTTGTATGAAGTACATTCTGAATGGTTCAGGAACAGTAACTTCATCAGAGAAACAAAGTATTCTTATAATAGTGATCCTTGATTGACATTAAATAGAAAGCAGAGGTACCTGTATATCAGTGCACATATATTTTTCCATCATTCAGACACCTTGAATCCTTGTTTCCATTCACTAAAAATAAATGGTGGTGACTTTGGCTGTTGAGTACAAAATCACAGCAGTGTCAAAGTTCAAGCTAGAAGTTAACAAATAAACATATGGATTGTTTCCTAAGTATTTCTGTATTTCTCCTTAATCTTCTTTAAGAGGAGAGGGAGAAGGTTATGTCTGATTCAGTTCTGATTCTGAAGGTCTGCTAAGAACTAACTGTGCTAATCATTTCAATTGGACAGAATGCATGCATCTACAAGTATTAGATTTGTAGGAGTGCTTTTGCCTTAGTAGTGTCCTCTTTGCCTGGGAGCAAATCCAAGCAGACCATCATGCAGGGCTGAGTGATATACAAGTTTGGATAATAACTGAAGGTCTAGGGTGACATCAATATGTAAAGTATGGTACTAAGCAACATACTACTATCTTGCTAAGTCAGTGGGACAGTTCACTTTCCCCTTGTTTCTCCTTCTGCTATGGACTCCATTTAGTGACTTGTGGTAATGAAGTGATAATGATAATGGTAATGTTACATACTTTACTGAGTAATGGTATACTCAGAATTGCTTTGCAGTACATTACCATGTGATAATTTCATATTTGTGCCTATCTCAGAATCCAGTTTTGCTACATGCACAAAATAATGGCTGTAAAAAGTTGAGATTTATACTAAGGTCAACAGCATAACATGAAAATTAACCATAGTTAGGATACAGCAGGGAAAAAGAGATATGTAAGACATGGCAAAATCCTAGATAACTCAGGTTGGATTAGAACAGGAAAAACAGAATAAATTACAAATCTCATCCCTAATATTTTCTTTCACATACATTATTTTTTTTCAAGGCTTGCTTTCTCTCTCCTCTGTAACTTTAATAGAAGAAAATGCTTAGAAAACATATTCTACTTTTTCAGACATTTCAGAAACGTCCTATCGTAAATGAGCAAATGACAGCATGCTTTCCTGTCTATTGTACATCTGTTTTATTTTGAAAGAATATCAGTGTTTTTCTTTGCAAACCATAGCTCAACTCCCAGCTGTGTATAAAGAATTACAAGAATAAGTGCAATTGTCATATGCTGTTAAAATTAATCAATTGTTCTGTTTTAGCTTTTAAACTTGTTGAACTGAATATAGTGCTTTGAAAGCAGTATTGCATTGACAATAAGTTGTCTTTTGCTGTATAAAATTGATTCACACATCAGGGGTGAGTTTCTTTTTCTGGGATTCTGGTTTACCAGTTAGCTTTCCATTTTATTTGCACTTACTACATAACAACAGTTTTTGTAATTTAGGTAGGTTTAAGTCAGTTGACTTAGTTTTGTGCTGTTTGAAAGCTTCTGATTTAACAGGCCTACTTTAGTAAAATAATCAGGTGAGGAGGTGAATGATCAATTATATATACAGTGTGTGTGTACGTATGCATGTGTATGTATGCATGTAGACACCCACACCCACCCTCTACCCACAAAATAATTTTTTAGCTACAGTATGTGCTTAAATGAATGCACATGACATAAATGTTCCAGGGTTATATGTACAATGGCTGCAAGTTTCTGAAGTATTTACGCTCTAACCAGGGAACTGATTGTAGACTCACATGTTTTTGAAGGAACCTAATTGCACATAATTGTTTATGAACCCTTCACTTATGCAGTTATCAAACTAAATTTGGAGAGGATTAAGCTATAGTGCAACAAAATAATGAACACGGAAAATGCACTTGAGCTACCACATGAATGAAAACAACAGTTGCTGCTTTTTAAAAATCAGGATTGTGAACTTTCAGTTCAGTTTTCTGTTTACTCTATTAGCTCAATGATAAAAAAGAGCCAAATCTTTAGCTCCTAATTTTCTTGAATGTCCTGTTTGTATTGTATACTTATTTATATTTATCAATATATATATATATATATATATATATATATATATATATATATATATTTATATTTATCAAAACGTCTGTGAAACATATAAAGGAGGGAGGGAAATATAGATAGGTATATATGTATTTTCTTTTCAGGAATGTCCAACCTCTGTTCTTACAATATTTTATTTATTACATTAATTAGATTGATAGGCCTAAGCAATCTTGTAAGATAGTTTGGTTTGTGAGATAATGGCAAGTCTAAAGCCACCCAATATATTTATATTGTACTTGAATTTATATCTCTGTAGTCATAATCCAACTCCTTACTTCTTAGTTAGTTAGTTCTAATGCTCATCCTAATTTAGAGCAGAGTATCTCTGAATGTAGTGCATTTTTTAAAGAATAAATTGGTTCCCTTTATTATTAATTTTCGGTCTGGTCTTTAGAAATTGAAAAGCATTGCCAGAAGGTATATTTCCCCCCACCTCCATGAAAACAGATATCCCATATATTTAATTCTTTTGAAATTATTCCTGTGTCTTCATCAGATACTTTTTGCTTATACATTTTTCTTAGAGTTCAAAGCCCTTTAGACCTCAGTGAGTGATCTCAAGGGATTTAATCTTGTTATTGCCTTAAGCATCTTTATTTTAACACTGGAATGGAATATTATACTCTTAGATTTTGATTTCCATAATCTGATACTTGTATTCATTTATCACAGCGGGGGGGAAACCCTGTAGTACTTATATTAGCACACCACAGAATGTGAGAAATGTGTTCAGGATTATGGGAGAAGCTACATTATTGTGATAAAAAGTCTTCAAAGGTATTGCTGAACTAATTCTTTGCTTTAGTATAACAGAACATAGCACAACCTGAGGGAGCTTGAAGTTTTAGTTGTGTCCCTTAAAGCCCCTCTGAAAATCAGTGAAAATTGTATTTTTTTAAGAGACATGAATGCCCATCTTACTATTCTATTTCAGGGTGAGAAATATTATGGAAAGTATACCAAAGGAATAAGAGACAGCGAAAAAATGGGGAAAGGAAAGGAAAGGAAAGGAAAGGAAAGGAAAGGAAAGGAAAGGAAAGGAAAGGAAAGGAAAGGAAAGGAAAGGAAAGGACATATAGCTGAAATTATTTCATACTAATATATTCTTTATATCTCTCCATATTTTTCTGTCTTGTAAACCATCCTTGTTTCCACTAACTTTATACACCACTTCATACAAACCCTTTTGTTCTTTAAACCTCTTATTGACTCCATCCAGCCATGGCTTTCTAAGTCTTCCCCTTCGTCTCAACTCATGCACTCTTCCTTCATATATTTGTTTTGCAACTTGATCTTAGTTCATTCTTTTTTTTCCCTTTTATTGTAATATTACAAATGTTTATACATTATATTATTTCAAAGTGGATTTCAATGCAGTAATATTTATGCAATATGATTATAAATTATGTACGTTCTATTAAGTAGAAAATGTAAAGTATTGAAAATAAAAAGAGAAAAGTAAAAATTCTATCAGTATTAATTGCAATTTAGGATGTCCATATTACAAACATAAAATTATTTGACTTTTCATCCAAAGTTAACATAAAAAAGAACCGCTGCATTTTACATCAAGGTATTAGTTATATAATAATAGTTTCACTTCACCATACTTCTTCAAACTGGTCACTTTTACATTTGATCCACATTTATTCAGCACTCATTCCTTCTTGATCCTATTTCTTTTTGTTATACTGCATACCGTTCTTAAGTACCCCATTCCCACTGCATTCAGTTTTTATATTTCTTCTGATATAGCCATCTCTCGTGTCCATATACAAACTGTTGCTTCTTTTGACAAACATTTAATTCCTCATAATAGATCACATACCAGCTATTACCTTTCTACCAGCATTTGCACATCTTAAAACATCTCAGTCCATTTCCTTATCTTTAGTAAATATTCATCTTCCCTCTCTCTCTCTCTCTCTCTCTCTCTCTCTCTCTCTCTCTCTCTCTCCACACACATGCACACACACAGACACACACATGTTACAATTGTTCACTCCATTTTCCCTGTCAAACCCAGATGCCCTGATCTTTGATGCATTAATTTTCATACAAGGACATCTGCAGAAGCTTCCTGCTTCCATCAAAATGACAGAGGCAGTGCTATAGCATTGCAATGTAAGTTCTGTCCCTTCCATTCATTGCACATACAAAAGGGGTGGGACTCGTGTTATGATAGCATGACACCACTTTCATTATTCTGCTCCTCTTTGATCCTTCCATGGAATCCATTCTATTCAAACTCTTCATTGCATCACAGAATCTGTTTCATATTGGTTGCAAATCATTTCGATTCTCAGTGCTGTCATCTGCGTACAAAAGTATACAGACGTTCCTGTCCCCAACCAAGACATGTCTGATGTCATGCAAACATCCCTTATAGATTTATCCATACATACATTAAAACTTCATCTTTGCATGAAAGTTCCATAATTCAACAATCAACCAGCTTAAAGTAATTTTTTATATTCATAGATTTCTCATTGACCTACACAAAATAATCTGGTCTGCACACCTGCTGCTTGGTATAAAGTTGCACTGCATTTCCCTCTCGTATTCTTTTGATCAGAATTCTATCAAAAAAAACAAAACAAAACTTCCCATGATCATTTAAGCTAAGCCCCCTGTAGTTTTTGTGCTCACTCTACTACCTTTCTTTTCTATAGGGAAATAATAACAGCATTCTTCCAATCACGAGACACAGAGGAAATTTTCACACACACATTAAACAAACAACAGGTACCTGTAAACAGATCACATCCTTATTTTAACTTTTCTCCAATTTTATCATCTGCACCTGCACCGTTACCAATTTTCAACATGCTTATAATGTTTATGACTTGTGTTTCATTCCCCCTCCCCTCCCTGGACACTAACATTTTCAGTATTGATTTCAATTTCACTCTTCTGCATAATTCCTGTAAAACTACCCTTTCATCATTCCTTCACTTCAGTTTAATTCACAATCATTTCATTGCTTTTCTTTTTAGTTCCATTCCCTCTGCTGGAGACTATTTGTTTTGCCCTCTTCACTCACTTCCCATTTTTTTTAGTTCCTTCAAAATCACTTTGCATTTTCTCTGTCTCTTTTCATCTTAAACAATTTCTTATCTCTTTCACAACATTTTTTGCAACCATATTTTTCTTTCTATAGATATTATATAATATATTTTTCTTGTCCTCATTTTGTAGCAATCATCCTCATGTGTATTTTTTTCTCATCCCTCTTTTTCGTTTTGTTATTCTACTAAGCGCCCTTTTCCATATTTTCTTGTAGCATAATTCCACCCACTTCTGTGGCCCTCTGTAACATAATTCTTTTCAGTCTCTTCTTCCATGCCCATTCTTTTCTCATTGTCCACTTTTGACCCTGTCAAAGTAATTGGCTGTCCGATATTCAGAACCCTTCAGCATCCTTATATCCTTTACTAATTCAGTTTTTAATTATAAACAAAACATATGTTTTTAAATTTATAATGCTTTCCTTACCCTGTGCATGAATAGATTTATGTTTAATCCACGTTTTCAAAACAGGCCTATTTTTAAGCAGATGTCAGTCACTTTTTGTATACAGTCTTTGTATTTTTACACAGTGCAAAATCAGAGAGTTTATACTGTATATTTTAGCTTCAGAGCATAAACTTTATGCTTCTTCCTCTTCCACTTTTGAATTAATAGATACCTGGTGGGTCTCCTGATGGCCTCAGGAGGCAGCTGAGTTATGTGTACAGAACAGCTCTCTCTAGACTGGAAACAACTGGTTCCCATCTTGCCACCCTTGGGTTTATACTCTCAGGCCTTATACTCTGTTTTCAAAATTATTAATATCTGCTTTTGATCTTGATCATTTTATGGATCGCTCTTACTCTACTAGGTCTTTGTCTGCTTCCCGATCTAACACAAGTTCCTCAAAGCTTCTAAGACTTCCATTGTCTTGTTTCCTAACATATTTATAATCAGTATCTTCAGTGGATGTTGTCCCACTTTTTGGCATCTCTTTTACTATCTGTTATAACTAGAACTTTCTCACAGAGTGTTTCTGTAAAACAGCCTATTTCTCATCAGAACTCATCTTTTCTATGAAGGTGTTGGAACAGTCCCCTAATCCCACACCCTATTTACAACTAGGCTTTCAGTGTAAGTAACAATAGCATATTCTTTCTTTATTCTAACACTACCAATGCCTATCATGTGTCTATTTTTAAATTAGTAGCTGCTAGGGATAGTGTTCTGTTTCACATTTTATATAAAGTACCGTATACATAGATAATGTGAATATGAATGAGTTAGTTCCTTCCATGTTCTAAGCAAAGGGGAAAATAGTACTGTTAGCTTCTTTAGAAACTGTTTATCATAATTTCTGATATTTGAAGAATTTAACCCAAATAGGAAATGGTGAAGTTTATTGCCCTTTGCCTACATTATAAACAAGGAACCTCATAGTTGCAGGGTTAGGGAAATTCTTGTTCACTTATTTCGACCATATCTATAATTTATATTCATTGAAATTAGATGTAGTCATGAGTTCAGGCAAAAACAGAATCTAATAGATTCTTTGTTATGATTGTTATATATACAGAGACTTCTGAAATGTAAAAGGAAAAACGTGGAAAGAAAATGAGCTAGGAAAAAAAAATGAAATGTCTGGAAATTAGAAAGGATATAATTTAAATACCCCAGCAATTTCAATTTTGTATAGTCAAAGAATTTGGTCCGTAGTTTCACTTTCTTGGATGCTTAGCAGGTAAGTTTAACTTCACATACTTAGCAAATCCATAAAGAAGGGTAATGACACTCAAATATTTGGAAAGCTACTGCAAAATAGTTTACAGTTCAGTCTGAAGGCAAGCATTCTGTTTGCTACTGATTTTTTTTTTTCCCCTGTAACAGACATTTTTCACAAGGTATGAGTCTGATATCGGTGAAATGGAAAGCTTATAACTTTTTAAAAAATATTCAGTGTGAATGAGGACAGCATAATTAAAGTTATAAAAGGAATCTCATAAAGCAAACTTACTTGACTAAAGAACTACAGTATTCATTCTTTTGAACACATGCATTTTTTTTTTTAATGTGTGCTATTTGTGATGCCGAGGGAAGGGGACATAAGTTGCTTGACATAAAACAACAGACAGCCTTATACGTAATTTCACCTGCAAAGAAAGGAATGGTTGGTTTCATTAGTTAATTCCTTTTTAAGATATGGAATGGAGGGCTGGGTACCTTAATGGAAGTAGAAGGGCCTCCACTTTTGGGAGAGCTGGACTTACCTTAAAAATGATAAGTCAGTGAGAATGTGAGTGATGCTTTCAATAACGTTTGAGTTGCTTACAAGCTGCATATATTTATATATTACAAACCATATATAAATTTTAAAAATCCCCTCTCACCCCATGGGTGGTATGTGTCTTCCTCAATCTCAGGTCCTCTACCAAGTTTGACGGTTCTGCACAGTATCCTAGCTGTTCCTAGCATGCACTCTTCTGGACAGAGAGCTCTGATGTTGTTCCTGGGATCTGTTGAAGCCAACTTAGAAGTCCCAGCCCCGAGTGCTCCTACCACCTCTGGGACCACTTTGGCCTTTACTTTCCACATCCTTTCTAGTTCCTCCTTTGGGCCCTGGTACTTCTCCAGCTTCTCATGCTCCTTCTTCCTGATGTTGCTGTCACCTGGCACCACTACATCTATCACCACCATTGTCTTTCTGCTATATTTAGAACTGAATATTACAACAGTATCAGTTGTAAATTCTCCATGACTTCATTATGGATTTGGTATTATCTACCATGTTATCTTTCTGGAACAGCTGCCAAGTTAGGTGATTGAAATTCCATTTTAGAAGTTAATATGGGGTTTCTGCTTGATACTGTGGCATCTTCACCTTAGAGTCCCACAGAGATTAATCTTCTTCCCCATTTTATGCAGTATCTGTATGAATCTACAGAAAACCTCTGCCATCATAATGAAGCTTTGCTTTGTTTCTGAAGCTTTGTTTCTTCTGTTTAGAACCCAAAAAGGCTAGGTTATGCTGGATCAGTGTTTATTGAAAGCAAATTGAAGTTCGGTTCAGATTAAATTCAGATAGTGCTAGTAAATTTTGGGGCATTTGACTTGTTTTGTAGAGCACAGTTTGGTTGTTCTGAATTCATACTTGTCTTTAGAAGTGCAGTGGTGTAAATGGTTGAACCATCTTCATAAATTTCAGCTGGTATTCCAACTATGAATTAATTTGGGAGTGAATAAATCTGCCTGACTAGTTCTCTGGTGACCATCCATACAAATTACTGTTATATGTTGAATATGGGGCTTCTTTAGGAAGTGATTTGGAAAATTCAGCTAGTGTAAAATATGGCAGCAGAAGTTTTAATGCAATTAAGCATATTATGCTATTTTTTTTTTCTTTTCTTCATTGACTTCAAGCTAATTTTATGGTTTAGTTCACGATAATGCCTTTGACCTATACCATGCGTCTCTGGTGGTTTGAGAGTTCAGTGCCTGCTGGAACAATTATTGGCACCAGATCAAAATTTTATATACATTATTTCATTTTCCTGGGTAGTTCAAACATTTTAAATTCTTTTAATATGGTATACATTTTATATCTGTTGAATTAACCTTTGGGGAGACTTTAGTTTCTAATGCAGGTTGAGAAGTCTGTAGGTCTCCAGATGTTGCCGAACCTAGTCAACCAGAATGTTCATGAACAACAATGAGTGATGCTGGGAGTAGTAATTCAGCAACATCTGTCTGAATTGTTTATTTATCTGTTTAAATGTATAAGCTGACCGACTTCATTACAAATATTTAATTTTGCATTGTATATTACTGTACTATATTACTGCATGCATGTGTGTGCAAATCAAACAAGATTTGATGCAGTTTCAAAATCTGAGATTTAAAGTTGGCAAGATGTGATTGGGATTTGATTCAACATTTTTAAGATTTATTCATAAAGATTTGACTGTGAGCCATAATGGAAAAGCATCAAAATGTGTATTTTATTTTATTTTATTACATAAAAATAGCAAGATGGTAGACCATTTATAAGATTTATTCCTCAAAGTTTGAACCCATAGCTTCAGAGTTTCATCACAATACAATTTTGGAACATTTCCCCATATTCCTGTTGAGGATGAGATAGTATGGTAAGGTATGAAGAAAGGATGGCAGAAGCAGCCTCCAGACAGTTCAGCAAAGAGCCTATAGAGAAGTTGGGCTCAATTACTGCAGAAAATGTCCTAATCAAACTTAAAAATCAATATTCAAAAACAATTCCAAAATTTAGTTGTTGCTAATGGTTGAAGAGTCAGTCTACAGTATGAGCAAGCTTATTGGCATGGCGTATTGGTAAGGTTAAGTTCTTTGTGGAAGGATATGGAAATGATAAGATCTTGTGTGAAAATAAATCCTAGAGTTTTTAAAATCAGGATGTTAAAGAAATAAAAGACTACCTTTCATTTTCTGACTCCTTACATTTTTAATTGCCAGACTTGTCATGCCTTCTTTAGTCTTGACAGGTCTACCTCCCTATAGGAATTAGGCAGAAAGAGGTCCAGTGACAAGTCTCAGGGTGTCCTTAATTCCCAGGATGTTGTCTCGCTGGCAACAGAATGATTAGATTAGAATGATATCCATTCTGGTAGGCTTAAGTCCCTTAATCGTCATGCAGATACATGTCAAAGCTGCTAACAGGCTGGCTGGCATATTTGTGTTACTGCAGAAGCTTTTAGAGCTGAAAGTCAATTTCAGGTGGAGGAGATCAGTTTTGGCAATGGAGGTAGCAAAGGTTGGCTGGCAGTGGTAGGTTTTCTTTTTTTAATTATCTTGGCAGGACAAACAGACACAGCCTCAGGCAGTCTTTGGTAAAGGGAGGCTAGAGCAGAGGGGCAGGAGCAAGAAGTAATGTACAAATCTAATAACTGGATTGTTGTGGTTGGTTGCCTAGAAGGGCTCTCATAGCATGGCTAACACAGAGACAGAGGCAATGGAGGCAGTGGAATCGGTGAAGGAAGTCTGGCAGATTTTGTCCTTAAAAACAAATAACCACAAGGTCCATTTTCAGTCTTGCTTCCTAGTCTTAAAAGCAGTTGGCATTTAGGGGATGTGGCCCATTCATACTTTCCACTCCTGTTCCCTCACGGAGAAAGCTTTGGAGCAAACGCTCTTGAGGCAAGGCTCCTTATTAGACTTGCACCCATATAGTCAGTGTTGACACTGAAGCCTGTCCAAGCCAACAAAAGAGAGAAGGAGAAAATTGATGCATAAGAGTCAGCATGGCTCCCTATTCAGAAAGATGAAAACTGATGTGCCAGAACTGCTCAGATCCTGCTGCATGAAGAGAATGTGTTGGACAGAGTACTCAAAGCAGTATGCAGCCTGCAAATTAGAACCAAAAAGTTTGCACTGATGTGGAGTCCATGTTCTTAAAATCCATAAAATGAGCTGTAGCAATGTGAGGGTGCACTGTCTTTACTTTCAGCTGAGACAGCTTAGGAGCAGAAGACAGTGGCTAAATCTGTTCTGGTTCCAAGGAGGTATGATGGGGTGTTGCAAATTGCTTATCCTGCTGAATGCCTGTTCACTTGGAAGAATGGTTGGCAGGCATGGTAGGTATTCCTGGCAACTGTGCCCACATCTTGCCATATCTGGCTTTGGTCTGCTGTGTACTACAAGGGGTTACTCCAAGGGGTTTCCATCCAGATCATCAGAAAAGTGTCAATCAAAATAATCACATAGTCTTCTTCTTTCTTTGGTTTGGTGCTTCAAACCCCAACCAAGGAGGCCACCCTCTCCATCCACATGTAGAACTGTGGAGACAGAGTTTGTTAGGTACAGCTAACAGGGCCTGCCAATGCTTTGCTACTCTGATGGTGGTACTTTCTGAAGAAGTGTTGCTGCCAGAAAGATGTCGCTCTCATAAAAAACCCCTCTTTTAATTGAGGGTTACATGTTCCAGGCAATATGTATGCCCCCTCCCTGAACTGTCACTCTAACCATCTCCCAGTGTCCTCATGCAGCCTTCTAACCAGAGCCCCAACTGGTGAGATAATTAGCTTTGCCAACCCTAGAATGTTGGACAAAAAGGATATTCTATGTAGGTTACTAAAAAAGCAAAAGGGGTAGCACCTAATTAAGGTGGGTCATTGCTGACACTCAAAAAAGACATCTAGTTTCAAGAAAAGGCTTGATGATCAGTATGATTTGCCTGCAACCAATTTCCTAAATGACTGCCCAGTCAGCCATCAGGTATGAGGGGTTCAACCAAGTCACTGAAAATCTGTACTGTAGGAGGCCACTCCCACTTGCATCTCCTGCAGGAACTTTCTGCTTTCATGTTGTGGGAAAGTAGCCTGGAGGTCCATGGCACTACTTGATGGGGTAGCCTATAATGCTAGCTCTGACTGGTTTGCCAGCAACACCCCTACCCCTGCCCCCGAAAACAGAGATTATAGGCAATCCCAGTGTATTCCCTTTTCTCTTTGCTCTCTATCCTCTTTCTTTCTAACAACAATAGGAATAAAGAGAGAGCCCTCTTGGATATGTACAAGAGCCCATCAAGTCCAGATGCATTTAGGCATACTTAAGAGGTTGTAGAGATATCAGGCTCCCTAGTAGCTTGTATATAAGATGTAGTATGTGTGGTCCAAGAGGTAATATGGAGCCATCAGGACTTGTACTGTAGATAGCCCAACTTCCAACACTTTTTAATAGTCTATAAGGAAGGTAATGAAACTAATTTAATTTCAAGTATCAAATGTGCCTTTTTTTTTTTACAGCAACCCAGATTGTTGACATTTTGTTTGAACTACCCAAGATCTTTTCCCTGATCAGTCTGTAATACTTGCTAATTCTATGCTGTCTTTATATCAAGTCCCTAAAACTCCTATTTTGACTCAGAGGCTCCTAGTATTTGCATATAAGCACTTTTACATAGTCTCACCCTTTTATCTGGCACATGCTTTTTCCCTTGTGGCTCAGTGGCTTCTTGATCAACTATTCTTATTTCTCAGCTATGCACTATATCCAGCTGAACACTGAGAATAATTTTTACCTTTGT
Organism: Python bivittatus; assembly: GCF_059951505.1. NCBI lineage: Eukaryota > Metazoa > Chordata > Lepidosauria > Squamata > Pythonidae > Python > Python bivittatus. Next base: position 18,638,074 of record NW_028277035.1, read on the forward strand.
TCTCCAGGGTGATTTTTCTTGACCTAGATTCTGCACAGATCTTGTCAGTTCTCCCCTGGAATCAGTTTAAAAGCTGTATCACCACTTTTTAAATACTGAGCACCAGAAGTCTCCTATCTTCTTATTCAAGTGGAACCTGTCCCGTTTACATATCTCTGGCTTGTCTTATAAAATAGCCTAATGTGTTGCAAGTCTAAATGCCTGCTTTTGATACTATCATCGTGAAGCTGCTCAGTTTTGCCTGGCTAATTGGCCATGTGTATAGAACTGATAATATTTTGGAAAATATTTGGAAGACTGGATTTCAACATCCTACCCAGCCAAATTTAAATCATATAGGACCAAAGAACTTCTATTTCTCATACCACTGGGACCCATATCACTTAATTACTGGTTCTTCAGTAGGAGTACCCATAAAATTCTCTAGCTAGCATGTGATTTCCACATCTGTGCATCAGGTAAGGAAGTCACTTTGCAATTGGAGTACCTGTCAAGTATCTATCTATCTATCTATGAATGATTTTAGTAACTGAATCACCCACTACTATGAGCTACCCCACCCACATTGACTAATAATGCTCTATGCAGAATCAGAGAACCGATCTCCCTGGGTACACTTCTGGCACATGGAGAAACAGTATGCCTGAATTTTACATCATAATATTTATTATTGTAGAGGTTGGCAATTTTTTTCAAGCTGGCCTAGAATTTCAGGCATTTTTTTAAAAAAAATTATTATTATTACTATTATTATTATTATTTTAATGCAGCCCTGCAAACATCAGCTAAGTGGTGTGAGTGAAGTTGAGCCCAGAAGCTTTTTTTTTTTTTTTTTTTGTACTGTGGGCAAAGACACAAATGTCGAAGTAGGGAGAAGGGTCTGATAAACCTTAAAATATATTAAGCTTCTACTAAAACCTGCTATGTCAACTTAGAATTGGGAACACTGGATATCATCCGTATAAGACATTCCCTCCTCACTCCTTTTCCTTGCTCAACAGTTGCCCATTAAATGCAACAGTTAAAAATAATGTCCCTGTTGCAATATATTTGGAAGGTGAGGTTACAGGGCAGACAAAATGTCTGGGATGCCACATTAATTTTAAATATAATAATTTTAAAGTTCCATTTGGGAAATCACCCCTGAACCATTTTTTCCAGCTGATTTTTTTTTTTTTTTTGAATGGCATAGCACAGAGCCTCGTTTTGGGTTCTTATAGCTTTTTACAGGTTGAAATCCCACTATATCTATCTTTCAGGATAAGTAATCATCATAAAGGATAAAGCAATTAAAATATGTCAGTAAGTTGGCAATTAAAGCGATGGCACTTGTATGAATGCAGTGGATAAGGAAAGTTTTCAAAAAGTAACATAGTTCACAACTGTCTTTTCAGTCAAGTAATTACCATAAAAATATTTTAAATGATTGTACTGTAAATTGTTTAAACAGTGTCAGTCCGATGCTGAGGATTGGAATGCATCATCAAACTATCAGAGAACTTTGAGTTTTTCTTATTTTCACAATTCTATACTTCCTGTAGCTCCAGAACTTGCTGACTAATGCAGACTTTGTGAGGATAAGGAACCCTGACTTTTTATTCACAACTGTGTTGTTGTTATTACTATTATTTAATAATTGAACATACACCTGGCATCCCAGAGAAAGTCTGCAAGCTTTAACTCTTCGCAGTGCATTTGAAGAAAAGGCACATAGCTACCATGTAGTTCTTCATGATTATATATCATTGGGAATTTAAAAGTGACGCAGAAGAACAAATACCAAATATGGTCCCTATTTCAGTCATTATCAAGTAGTGTCTCATGGCAACTGTATGAAATCCAGACTTTTAGTTTGCATAAACAATGGTTCTGAGAATCCAGAACATATATTGAAGTGGTAATTATGCCTCCATCTCAACCCTGCTTTAGATTTCTGTGTTTTCAGTTACCCTCCATTAGGGGTGTATATATCTGGAACTTGATATCCTTTTCGTTTACATCCATATTGGTTTTTTCCACAAACTTACTGCAACTTAATGGCCTGCAGAAAAGAAAATAATTTTCCAATTGTCTTCCTGTGACTTCCAATAAATCACTGTTCTGGGCTTTGTTTCAGACAAACACAGAGGTTGAGCTCCTCTGTCTTCAGGCAATTAGTTTCACATGTTCACATAACCCTTCTGCAGGTAAAGTACAGTTTTCTGAGTAGAAACATCATACGTCACTTTATTACAATCCACAAAAGAAGGACATCAGTGATATAACATTTATCAGTTACATCACCCCCACCCCAAAGCCTGCTGTACTACCTCATCATAGCTGGGGATTGTGGATTCTGGGATGATAGTATATCATCCCAGCATAGCCACCCAAGGCATGAAGGTCATCCTAGTTGCCCAGGTAAAGCAAGCAGGGACTTATATAAGGCAGCAGTGATATAGAAAGATGGTAGAAGCAGAAGATTACTTTAGTGACAAGGGAAAAGGCATCATTTCATAATGCATGACAGAAAGCAGTGATAAAGTACTTCTTTTTACCAAGAAAACCATATGGATAGAAAATATAAAATGATTGACAATATAGTGCTGGCTGATGGGGCCACAATTTTGGCTTGCACTCAACATGCTACTGAGGGAGAACTGTAGACCTTTCAGAGTACTAGTGGTGTTTTTGACATGACTTGATTAAAGCCTTTGGGGCATGTAGTTGCTAATGCTGCCACACAAGAAAAGAAAATCTGCAGAATTTTGCAAAGGCAGAATTACAGTGACAACATAGATGTAAGAAGCATGAATATGGGAAAGCTTAACACAACAAAAGAAGAAATGAATCTAATATTGACATCTTAGGCATCAATGAATTTAAATGGACTTGTATTGGACACTTTCAATCAGAAGTTCATACTGTTACTAATTAGGAGACAAAAAACAAGAAATGATGCTGCTTTCATATACAGGAGAAATATTACAAAGACAATACTTGGGTACAGTGCAGTCAATGACTGAATAATATCAATTAGACCTCATGGACAATGATGCATAAGAGACAAGGCTGTATATTCTACCCTTACTTATTTAGCCTATATACACAATATAAGAAGATGAGCATCTTCTTTTTAAGGTTGGTAGAAAAAATGTCAATATCTGCACTATATGTTGATGACACCACTCTGATAGCTGAAAATGCAAAGGCTTTGCAAGCCTAGCAATGAAAGTCAAGGAGTACAGTAAAAAAAAAAAAAAAAAAGGAGTAAGATTAAATATAAAGAAGACCAAATTAATGCCAACAGGTATAGCAAACAGCTTTAGAATTGTCAAGATACTGAAGTGATGGATAACTTCTGCTTTTTAGGATCAATCATCAATAGTAAAGGAACCAGTAGTCAAGAAATATGCAGCAGAGCAGCACTTGGTAGAGTAGCAATGAAGGCCTTGGAAAAGGTAGCCAGATGCCATAAATTGTCTATATCTACAAGGATCAGAAATGCACAGGAAAAGATTTTCTCTGTGACACTTTAGGGAAGTGAAAGTTGGAGTTTGAAGAAGCAGGATAAAAGCACTTTTGAACTTTGATGTTGAAGAAGACTCCTGAGAATACCATGGATAGCCAGGAAAATAAATCAGTCCAGAGTTATCACTCGAGGCACAAATAACAAGATTTGTCAAATTATCCTACTTCAAACATATGATGCAAAGGCATATGTCTCTGGAGAAGTCTATATTACTAGGAAAGGTGGGAGGAAAAGGGCAGAAGAGAACAACCAGAAGCAAGGCAAATGGACCCAATTACAGAGGCAACATTGCACTATGGCTCGTGTGGGTCTTCCGGGCTGTGTGGCTGTGTTCTTGAAGTTTTGTTTCCTAATGTTTCACCAGCACCTGTGACCGGCATCTTCAGAGTGCAGGAGCACAGACAGGAGCAGTTCTCTCTGTGCCCAGGGTGATGTGACCTTTTTGTGGGTATTTATAGAGATCTGAGGGGGGGGGAAGGGGGGATTGGGGGTGTGTGGGGGGGTTGAGTTACTGAGTGGCTGCTTGTTTTGGTGTCAGGATCTGTGTGTATCTTCCTGGGGATTAGGCAGGGTTTTTTCTTCTATTGAATTGTTAACGAGGGGCTGCTGGGGGTGATTAGCAAGTTCATTGTGTGAACTGTTCACATGTCCTGATGGTTGAGCTGAGTTCATTGACCTTTTGCAGGCTGTATTTTTCAGGATTGGTAGTCAGGTTTTACTGATTTTTAGACTCTCCTCTTTTTTTATTGAAACTGTGCTGGTGTTTGTGAATCTCAATGGCTTCCCGGTATAGCCTGGTATAGTGGCTGTAGGTGTTGTCCAGTATCTCTGTGTTTTCAAATAGGATTTTGTGTCCAGTGTGCTTGAGAGCATGTTCAGCTACTGCAGATTTTTCTGGTTGCTGTATTCTGCAGTGCCTTTTGTGTTCTTTTATCCTGGTATGGATGCTGCGTTTTGTGGTCCCAATGTATACTTGCCCGCAACTGCATGGTATGCGATATACTCCTGCGGCGGTGAAGGGATCCCATAATAAAAATCCTATTTGAAAACACAGAGATACTGGACAACACCAACAGCCACTATACCAGGCTATACCGGGAAGCCATTGAGATTCACAAACACCAGCACAGTTTCAGTAAAAAAAGAGGAGAGTCTAAAAATCAACAAAACCTGGCTACCAATCCTGAAAAATACAGCCTGCAAAAGGTCAATGAACTCAGCTCAACCACCAGGACATGTGAACAGTTCACACAATGAACTTGCTAATCACCCCCAGCAGCCCCTCGTTAACAATTCAATAGAAGAAAAAACCCTGCCTAATCCCCAGGAAGATACACACAGATCCTGACACCAAAACAAGCAGCCACTCAGTAACTCAACCCCCCCACACACACCCAATCCCTCCTTCCCCCTCAGATCTCTATAAATACCCACAAAAGGGCCACATCACCCTGGGCACAGAGAGAACTGTTCCTGTCTGTGCTCCTGCACTCTGAAGATGCCGGTCACAGGTGCTGGTGAAACATTAGGAAACAAAACTTCAAGAACACAGCCACACAGCCCGGAAGACCCACACCAGCCATCGTATGCCGGCCGTGAAAGCCTTTGACAATACATTGCAACATTGCACTGTTGGAAGACCTGAAGACCAGGTTGAGGACAGATTATCATGTAGAAAATCTATGTGGTTGTTAAGAATCAATATCAATTTGATGGCACGTAATTTTATAAGTCAAAAGTTTGGGGAATATCTTTACAAAATAATGAAGACTCCCTTCTGTATTAAAAAAAAAAAAAAAGTTCTCAGATTTCATGGTGTTTAATTTGCTAGGCATGTTATATTGGTATTGTTAATTGTGTTTATTGTATACATATATTTCCCCCTCCCAGCTAAGACTGTGTGACTTATATTTTAAAACTGCTACACTAATGTTGGTTTATCTATGTGTTTCACAGTTATAATGACAGTTAAATTATGTTTTCAACATACATCTGTGTATCTATCCATCCATCTATTATCTGAAAACCTCCTGGATATAGTTAAAGATATAATGATGATAAAGATATAAATACTTGCAGGACTATTTGTATTTCACATAAACATCTTTATAAAGAAAATATTTGATTACTTTAATTGAGGTGTAATTATACCAAAAGTTCCATTGTTTCTTAGCCTATTGGAGAACATTATTCAGGACCATATGCTCATGTTGGCACATTCCATTCCCATGTGTCATTTTGATCCCAAGGGAGCAACAGGAAGAAATGGAAAAAATTCAGCTTTGCCACATATTAATGGAAGAAACCAGAGAGGATGAAAAAGCTTATCTGTAGAGAAATTATTCTGTTTTGTCAAAGTGATTGTAGAGGAGATAGATTTTGAATGTATGTTCCATGATAGAAAAGAAAAAAGTGGAGTGATGTTGAAACAACATGGTGAAAAAGAACATTTATTCATGTTATTTGCACAGTGACAATGTATGTCCTAGCATGTTGTAAAAGCTCAGCCAATCTGGTATAATTAAAAAATCCTGATTAAACTGTGCTGAATCAGGCATAATATCACAAATTACATTTCTTTGTTGGTGATATTGATGACATTTGAGATGAGAAATTCATTTCATGAAATTCATCTCAGGTCCTTTTTGGGGAGAGTAAGTGACATGAACTATGAATTCCATTATTTATCAAATGAGGGTTTGGCCATTTACAATATATTGTAAACTGCTGGGAATCAATCTTTTAATTATGGCAATATGTAAATTGGATGGAGAGAGAGAGAGAGAGAGAGAGAGAGAGAGATCAGCTGCAAGATGAACATGGTTAGTTGTAAAGCCAAACTTCATATCTCAGAAGGCAGATTTAGATTCCTGCTTTATAGGATGCCCTAAATCATTATAGCTTACCTATAATTTAGATATTTTTCTCTGGATTGTGTCAGCTTTCCTGTTGAAAACATAAAATTAAGTTTTGAAACAGTCAGGATGGGGGCAAACTGCAAACTGAATATGAACCAATGCTATGATGTGGCTGTAAAGAAGGCAAATGAAATTTGTGCTGTGTCAACAGAAGTATAATTTCCAAGTCATGGGAATACCATTTTATTCAGTATTCTGTCTAGTTTTATGCAGAGCAGTTTTAGAAGGATTCAGAGAAATTGAAACAGGGTCAGAACAGGGCAAAAATTATTATCAAGGGACTAGAAACTAAGCCCGATGAAAAGGAACTGGAGGAGTGGGATATGTTTAGCCTTGAAAAAAGACAGAGAGGTATGTGATAACATAATTTAAATGCCTGAAAGAACATCACTTTGAAGAAGGTAAAGATCTGTTCTCTTTTGATCCAGAGTACCATGGAATAATGGATATAAGTTATAAGCAGACAGAATCTGATTGAATGCTACCCAGAACAAAACAGAGCCAAAGCATCTTCCTAATAGTAATACCAGTTTGACAGGGTCCAGCTACCCAGAGAGATGGTGGGGCCACCTTCACTGGATGTGTTGAGCCAGAAGCTGGACAGAGATCCTTCTGGGCTGTTACACTTTGGATTTCTAAACTGAGGAAGAGGTTGGATGTCTTAAATCACCTTTTCTAACTCTAGGATTATTTTATTCTAGGAAGGTTTTTTTTTTTGAAAAAAGTTTGGTTTATTTATTTATTCAATATTTTTATTAAGGAACTTTTCAACAGAATAAAAGCAATACAAGTTTTGAATTGAAGAACAGTAGGGAAAAGTAATAAGAAAGTGAAAAGAAAGAAAGCAAAATAAATAGAAAAGAAAGAAAAAATTTTAAAGTAATAAAGTGGCTTCTGATCATCTTAACAGCAGTTGTGAGTACATTTATATTTTACCCTCTCTCTCTAAGGTTACATCATAATTTCCTTCTTTCCATAACCTACCCTTTCTAATCATCAAATCCATAAATCACCAGTTTATTTTTTTCCTTTTTTTTTCAGCAAAAAGTCCATAAGGGGTTTCCAGTCACTAATAAATGTAGTTGTTGATCTTTCTCTAAGCAAACAAATTAATTTTGCCATCTCTGCTAGTCTTCACCAACATTCCTCCACTGTGGGTATTTCACAGTCTTTTCATTTTTGTACATATAGTAGTCTCACAGCAGTGATCATATATAAAAATAATCTTTTCTAAGTTTCTGTCCATTAGTCCCAGCAAAAAAAAGTTCTGGTTTCAGTTGAATGTTAGTCTTTAAAATTCTTTGTATTGTTGTATGTATTTGAACCCAAATTTTTCTGTTCTTTTTTTTTTTTTACAAGTCCACCAGGCATGATAAAATGACCCTTCATATTGTCCACATTTCCAACATAAATTTGAAGTAACTTTATACATTCTAGATAATTTTTCTGGAGTCATATTCCAACTGTACATCATTTTATAAAAATTCTCTTTTAAATTATAACATAGTGTGAATTTCAATCCTTTCAACCACATGTTTTTCCACTCTTCCAACAATATGTTATAACCAAAGTTTAGCCCATTTTATCATACACACTTTCACTTGTTCTTCCTCCATTTCAAATTTCAGCAAGAGTTTATACATTTTAGCAATTATATGTTCATCATTTGTATATAATTCAACTTCAAATTCTGTCTTCTACTCAATTCCAAATGTCCTATTGTCTACTTTAAATCTTTATCTTAACTGCATACAAAAACCATTGAAAACTAAATCCCTCTGCAGCCAGTTGCTCTCTTGGTTTCATTTTATATTCTCTATGCCCTTGTTCTAACATATCTCAATAGGCATTAAGCATTTCTCTTTTCTTGCTATTTCTTTCCTATAAAATGGTTCTTGTTCTGAGTCTCATAAAGGCAGTCTGGGTTTATATCTATTCCATATTCTCAATATGGCATTTTAATATAGTGATTTTTAAAATCTACATTAACCTTAACTTCATCATACCATAGAAAACCATGCCATCTGAACCTCAGATCATGCCCAAGTTCAGTTGTATTTATGATTTATACTTACAAGTACATATTGTTATATACTATTATACTGTATGCTGTTATAAACAAAACATAAAATAACTGAGTTCAGAAAATATAATTTACACACAGTTGATATAGAAAATCTTATGGTTCAGGTTTTTTTAAAGCAATGTTGATTCCAAACCCTTCACCACTATTTTTAATTGGATGTGTGTGTGTGTGAAAGAGAGAGAGATTGAATTTTGTGTGTGTTCTTTGAATTATGACCACTGTTGTGTGTGTGCTTTGAGAAATTCTCTTGGACAATGGCATGGAAAATGGCATTATCTGTAATTAGAAATAATGATCTGTAATTGGTTCATTTGCCATATTTCTACAGTTCTGATTTAGTTGAACAGTGTGATCATTATGCCACCAGATTTCAATAGAGGTGTCACAATGAAAAATAATTGCAATATTCCACAATATTAACTGCACCCTAATTGCAAAAGTTTTGAAATATAATTACCATGAAAGCTAATGCGACAGGGAACATTAAGCATAATTAGTGTATATTTTAAAAAATAATAAAAAAACTGTTAGAAGCTTGTTATTGTCTTGTAAGGTAGCTTCAGATTAGCTGCGTGAAGAGTACTTTCATCTAGCTTTTCTAGAATTTCAATTATTATCACATAATATAATACATTTATAGTCCATACTTGCCAACCTTGCAGGAATTTGCATCATAATGTAGGTTGGTCCCAAGCATTCTTGCAGAACACGTAAATGGGTATTAGAAGCATTTGGATGTGCTTATTTTTATAAGGAAAACTCGATTTCATACTACGCTGTTCTGAGTTAATGCTTAATCTGTGTTTTATCTCACTGTATACCAGTTTTACAAGACATTCAAATTATAAGCTATTCTATATGCTCCTATTTTTTTAAAAAAAATCCTGATTCCTAATATGCAAATAAGCCTTCTTTAGTCCAATACTATTTCTCATAAGCAATTAGACTTCACCATTAACTCACAGTCCATCGTGGGTTTGTCCTTTAAATTATACATGTAATTGCACAGAGTGTTGCCATAATTCACCAACAATTCAGCCCTTAATTATCATTAAAATACTTTTAAGATAGCGATATATATGAAGTTGTACATTTCCTGTTAATGCTCCTATATGAACTTCTCTGATCTCAAAAACTAAGCACAGTTGGATCAGAGACCAGCAGAAAATCTCAGGTCTCTTAGCTAGACTGGAAAATAAAAAACTTTCCCAGATAAGGGAATAGCCTGCCACTTCATTACTGTTGACAGAAAACTACCTGGATGGTTCCATGAACTCATCAAATGTTAAATAACTCAAAGGAGACTATATATTCCACATTTAATTGGGTCAATCATGATGTAAGCAAATCATACGACCATGAAAACCCAGTCAAACAGGAGTGGGGGAGGGGCATTTTTAAGCTCAAACCTGCACTACTGTAATTGGTATATGAACACATTAACAGTGGGCCAGTATCTAACTCCCACCCAATCAACTCTTCATAAAGAACAAAACAAAATAGGGATATAAAACAGGTAAGCATGAGTCATTCTGTTGCAGAACTCATAACTGAGGGTTATGAGAACACACTGCCTAAAAATGTTGGCTAGGAAACTGCAATGTCCAAAGAGTGATCACTGCTTTTTGGCTGGTTAACAAGGAAAGGTTTATGAATATATTGAAGCCTTGCCAATACGCCTGGTACAAGGAGTCATGGCAGGACTGGAGAAAGTGGGTGGAATTTTTATTCCTCAGAAGGCAACTCTGAACCCAGTTAGTATGCTTATGAGTTTTGTAATAGAATTTATTGTCAGTTTTCTTCTCCAGCCGGCTGGACTGAAAACAGCAGGCACGTAAGAAACCAAAAATTTATCATAAAAAATTCTTACTGTAGAAAAGCTAAGAAGCATTGCAAATGTTATGTACCAAAAGCATAATGTATATAGGGATCTCAGTGTTTAATTTTTTTCACCTCTTCCTCCTGCCCATGCCGTACGGTGGGCTGGATGACCTACCTTTTGGGTAGAACGCCTGGTTTCCATCTGACTCTTGTTCTCATAACAGCTGGATCTAATACCAGATTGTTTTTGGACAGCGTATTTTCACATCAGTTGTTCATTCAGATTTGAAGTGATATTCAGATATCACTTCAAATCTGAATATTTGAATATTCATTCAGATATTGCTAACTTAGTCTTTACATGCAAAGGCCAACCCAGCATCTGCTTTGCCTGATTCTAACAGATTCAGGTCTCAGTTCAGGGGTACTGCTTTCAGGAGTACTGCTAAACCTACAATATTTTTTTTGTTTGTTTTTTAATCATTGAATTAGCACTGATAAGAAACTCTTCTAATCAAGGAGAGTTCTACTATTTTTGGTTGAATTGACCATCGGACCCAATAAGTTTGTTCGCCTCTGTTCCATAGGACTATACTATGTGGCACAAGGTTTAAAAGTCTAAATTATGACCCAGGAGGTTCTCAGTTTGTTACCTCAACAGTAGCTGGATTCACACATTACACTAAGCCACCATTTTTTATCATGGTTTGTTGAGAGTTTCATAGAGGTACAGCTCACAAATAACACTATATCATGAATTAGGACTGCTAAAAATACAGCTGCTGAACCACATGAAACTTGGCAGGGAGGTTGAGTGAAACTTGCATGTCCCTTCACCCGTTACATTTCCCTCATATTCTCTTACCTCTGCTGTTCTATCACTCTTTGTCATCCCTTTCAGCTTCTCTGCTTTTCATACTCCCAAACACAATTTTATCTCTCTGTTTGGTTCAATCCTCCCATCTACTCCCATCCTCTTCTTTCTCTGTCTCCAATTTGCTCCAGCTTCCTCTGCCTACCTTTCCTTCCTAGCTGCTTCCTTACCTTCCCCTGAAGTCCCTCAAACCTTCTCCACCAGTTTGCACCCATTGCCACTTTTCTTGCTGCTTCTGATCCACCTGATGCTTCAGTTGTTGCTGTTTCCCTTCCCCACTATTTCTTTGTCCTCTCCCACTTCCCCAAACATTTCCCAAACTTTCTCTGCTCACCTGAACCCATATTCTATATCATCACTACTGCCTCTACTGTATGTTTGTTCCACTGCCCCCTGCAATGCTAGAAAAAAAGAAAGGGTAAGGGAATTGCAACAGTTATCACACTGGGATAATAAAAATATAAAGTGTCATAGCATTTCTCCCATCCCTACAAATCCTCTAGAAGGCTCTTTTGCTGCTCGCTGTGCAGGCAGTCCTTGCATAGCTTCTTTCCACAAGACTTTTTCTGAGTCAATGAATAAAAGAGAATGGGAAAAGTAGCATCAGAATTATGTTTTCAAAATTGATGGTACATCTACATAGTGAATTATATAATTAATCCTACTGTGTTATCACTCTTACTCTAGGGCACCTTTAAAGAGGGATTTAAATATTTACACTTCATTAGTTCAGACTGAAAAGCCTGGTACAGCCTTCAAATTGGTGAACTTGCACATCTCTAGTGTAGTTTCTTGTCCACCCTGATTCTGTTTGCTTAGAGTTCTCAAAGTCATAATCCTCATGTATTGAAGGGTGCCATGCTTAGGAATGCTGGTGTAGTATGTGGGACATTATAGGTATGTAATGTACTGTTAACATATTAAGTACCTTAAATTATATTAACTCTCAAGCTGTTTGGGGAGATCACTGATGATAAAACAGGGATGATGAAAAGGAGAATAATGATTAAAATTTAATTCTGCCTTTCTGTCCAGAAGGCACTCATGGTAGCTAGCAAAAAGTAAAATCTAAATTTCATAAACCATTATTATGAACGAATAAATCAAAATGCTGGGATAAAGAGGGCAGTCTTGAATCTTTTCCTGAAAGCAGAAAGAGTAAAGACTGAGCATAACTCCTAAGGGAGTACATTCCATAGTTTGGGAGCAATTCAGGAGAAGATTCTTTTCCATATGCCCTATTAAATATTGGAGAATTATAGCATCATCTGCTGATTTTATATCTACCAGCAAGTTCACACTGAACCTAAAGCAGTAGGGTTCTAAAAGTCAAAATCAATACCTTAATTTGAAAATATATGATAACTAGAGCAGATCTTTTCAAGGTGGGAGTGGTACCAGGTATTATGATTAGCAAATATGTAGGACACATAGCTGGTGGCCTAAGTGTTGAACAGTAGTCACTCTGGGACCAACTTTTGGACATAGTCTGGTAGAAATATTGGAACCATTGCAAATGCTGTGTCCTTGGCCGAACCCCCTTCCCCAGCATTCAAGAAGGTACCAACAGAACTAGTAAACTTGCTTTCCCCATCCAGTTCTTTCTATAGTCATCCACCAGAATGAGCAAAACAGTCTCAGTCATGTATCCTGGCCAAACAACTGAAATGGATCCTGATAAATAGATATGTTTGGAGTTGCAGGGCAATTTTGCACTTAATATTCTTAGACTGTTAGATGGAACACCTGGTCAGTGAGATGGCATTCCTATAGATTACCTACTTTCCCATCTGCCAGATCTAACCTTCTACATCACAGAGTAACATGGCAGACATTGCTAGGAAAGATGAGTTCCCTCACCTTCCTCAGAATACCTGTTAGCCAAAATGTCTATTCTTTCAGATTGAAAACGTAACAGATTATGGGCTTCAAACATGAGTGTTGGAGCTAGGGATTTTCATTCTTTCCAATTTCTTGGTTCTACTCTTTTTAATATATGTGTTTAACTTTAAACTGAAGCTTAAACTTTAATAACTTGCTTTTCCATGGGTTACAGTATCATAAAAATGTAAACCGATGAAGACACAGTCAACGTACAGAAATAGAAGGTGACTTTTTCCATTGTACTGTGTCAGAGGAGATACAAAGGGATTTTCAAACAGATAATAAGGTGCCCTGATACTCCCTTTTATGGGTCAGCTGTGATTCATTTGTGCTACATAATATAATAGCATTCTTTATTTTACATTTCTACTGTTAGAGATATCTGTTGCATTTAGACATAGTGTTTTAGCATCTAAATAGAAATCACATTTTAATAGTATGTTTTATGACTGATCTTCAGTTATGATGCCATTATTTAATAGTGAAATGCTAGCACAAGTGTAAAGTTACATTTAAAATATTTACTTTATTAAAACATTTTCTGCAAAATATAGCTTTTATTGTTGTTGTTGTTCAGTCGTTAAGTCGTGTCTGACTCTTCATGATCCCATGAGCCATATCGTGCCAGGCCTTCCTGTCCTTCACTGCCTCCCTGAGTTTGCTCAGTTTCATGCTCATTGCTTCAGTGATGCTATCTTACCATCTCATCCTCTGCCGTCCTCTTCTCCTTTTGCCTTCAATCTTTCCCAGCATCAGGGTCTTTTCCAAAGAGTCCCCTCTTCGCATTAGGTGGCCAAAGTATCTGAGCTTGAGCTTCAGTATCGATCCTTCCAATGAGCAGTCAGGGTTGATTTCCTTTAGGATTGACTGGTTTGATCTTCTGGCAGTCCAAGGGACTCCTAAGAATCTTCTTCAGCACCACAATTCAAAGGCATCAATTCTTCAGTGCTCAGTCTTCCTTTTGGTCCAGCTCTCATAACCATACATTGCTACTGGAAAAACCATAGCTTTGATTATGTGGATCTTTGTTGGCAAGGTGATGTCTCTGCTTTTTAATATGCTGTCTAGGTTTGCCATAGCTTTCCTCCCAAGGAGCAAGCGTCTTTTAATTTCATGGCTGCAATCTTCGTCTGTGGTTATCTTGGAGCCCAAATAAATAAAGTCTGTTACTGCTTCCATTTCTACCTCTTCTATTTGCCAGGAATTGATGGGTCCAGATGCCACGATCTTAGTTTTTTTAATGTTGAATTTCAAGCCAGCTTTTGTACTCTCCTCTTTTACCCTCATCAAGAGGCACTTTAGTTCTTCACTTTCTGCCATTAGGGTGGTATCATCTGCATATCTGAGGTTGTTGATATTTCTCCCTGCAATCTTAATTCTGGCTTGTGATTCCTCCAGCCTGGCATTTCTCATGATGTATTCTGCAGATAAGTTAAATAAGCAGGGTGACAGTATGCAGCCTTGTCGTATTCCTTTCCCTATTTTGAACCAATATGTTGTTCTATGACCGGTTCTAACTGTTGCTTCTTGGCCCGCATACAGATTTTTCAGGAGACAGGTAAAGTGGTCTGGTACTCCCATCTCTTTAAGAATTTGCCACAGTTTGTTGTGATCCACACAATCAAAGTCTTTTGCATAGTCAATGAAGCAGAAGTAGATGTTTTTTTCTGGAACTCTCGTGCTTTCTGCACAATCCAGCGAATGTTGGCAATTTGATCTCTAGTTCCTCTGCCTCTTCGAAACCCAGCTTGTACATCTGGTAGTTCTCGGTTCACGTACTGCTGAAGCCTAGCTTGTAGGATTTTGAGCATAACCTTGCTAGCATGTGAAATGAGCGCAATTGTGCAATAGTTTGAGCATTCTTTGGCATTGCCCTTCTTTGGAATTGGAATGTAAACTGACCTTTTCCAATCCCATGGCCACTATTGAGTTTTCCAAACTTTTTGGCATATGCTTCCTCCTGTACAATGTTACGAACCTCCATCCATAGTTCTTCAAGCACTCTGTCTACCATATCTAATTCCCTAAATCTATTCATCACCTTCACTGTGTACTCACAAGGTATATGATTTAAGTCATACCTGAGTGGTCTAGTGGTTTTCCTTGCATTCTTCAATTTAAGCCTAAATTTTGCAATCAGAACCTCATGATCTGAGCCACGGTCAGCTCCTGGTCTTGTTTTTGCTATCTGTATAGAGCTTCTCCATCTTTGGCTGCAAAGTACATAATCAATGCGGTTTCAGTATTGACCATCTGGTGATGTCCATGTGTAGAGTCATCTCTTGTGTTGTTGGAAAAGAGTGTTTGCTATGAGCAGCTTGTTCTCTTGACAAAACTCTAGTAGCCTCTGCCCTGCTTCATTTTGTACTCCAAGGCCAAACTTGCCTGTTATTCTGATTATTTCTTGACTTCCTACTTTAGCATTCCAATCCCCTATGATGAAAAGGACATATTTTTTGGTGCTAGTTCTAGAAGGTGTTATAGGTCTTCATAGAACTGGTCAACTTAAGCTTCTTCGCTATCAGTGGTTTGTGCATAGACTTGGATTACTGTGATGTTGAATGGTTTGCCTTGGATTCGCACTGAGATCATTCTGTCGTTTTTGAGGTTGTACCCCATTACTGCCTTTCCCACTCTCTTATTGACTATGAGTGCTACTCCATTTCTTCTAAGGGTTTCTTGCCCACAGTAGTAGATATTATGGTCACCTGAATTAAATTCACCCATTCCCATCCATTTTAATTCACTGATTCCCAAGATGTCGATGTTCAATCTTGTCATCTCCTGTTTGACCACATCCAGCTTTCCTTGATTCATAGATCTTACATTCCAGGTTCCTGTGCAATATTGTTCTTTACAGCATCAGACCTTCTTTTCACTTCCAGATACATCCACGACTGAGCATCCTTTTGGCTTTGGCCCAGCCACTTCACTCTTTCTGGAGCTACTTGGAATTGCCCTCCACTCTTCCCCAGTAGCATATTGGACACCTTCTGACCTGAGGGGCTCATCTTCTGGTGTCATATCTTTTAGCCTTTTGACATTGTCCATGGGATTTTCTTGGCAAGGATACTGGAGTGGGTTGCTATTTCCTTCTCCAGTGGACCACTTTTTGTCAGAACTCTCTGCCATGACCTGTCCATCTTGGGTGGCCCTGCACGACATAGCCCATGGCTTCATTGAGTTACGCAAGCCCCTTCGCCACGACAAAGCAGTGATCCATGAAGGGGAAAATATAGTTTACAAATCTTGAAATGGAACATATCATAAAACACTATAATAATTAATCTATTATACCAAATAGGCTGTAATGATGGAAAGAGATACACTATTTCTGTAGAATAGTGATTATATTCTATATATGTCTAGTTTGGGAGGGGAAAGTAAACAGTCAGTACAGAAAATCCAAGAGCCAGATAACCATCAGGAATGATAGTAGCCATGCCCACTATCCACCTACATAAGGAGAGAGTCAACTCAGGTTGATGGGAAACTGTTCAGTATAACACAATGTAGAAGACAATGCCTGTGTCTCTTGCTTCCCAATTCTAGGGACACGGCCAACTATCCCTGAATATATTACTAGTCCCAAGGATTAAATCCCTTATACTCCTCACATCTATCATACTCTATCACAGTATGCAGGGTCAGAGATTCAAGATCCATTCCCGCACGGAAAGCCTTTTAGTGAACCATCAGGATATTCCACAAGGGCAGACAGACTCATGTACTGACAATGGCTTCCTGCATGAGAATACTGGGTGGAGTGGGGGAGAGAGAGACAGGAGAAGAAGGTTCAATCTAGATCCCACCCCACCCCCAACCAAAAATAGTCATATCAAGTACAAAAGTTTCTGGGGCTTCACACTGCCAATACCTCAAATTTGTTCCTTGAATATTAAATCAAGCTGTTTTATCTCATTCCTTGTTGGTTTGCATTTAAAAATGTGCATGTATATATATATATGCACAGCTTAGTACACATTTCCCCTAATATATATTGATTTTGATACACTATTTTCTATGTACCCTTCTGGTTGTTGCACTTCAAAAGGATACTGTGCAGCTGAAATGGGATATATAGTCCACCTTCCTTTTCTTAAACTGGTACATTAGATCACACTGATCTTACATACAAGATTTTACATGACTTCCAACCTTCCCACCTTTAGTGGGGGGAAAACTCCATTTTATAGTGAATATCATGTGTAGCATTTTTACTTATATTGACCATCAGGAAACAGTACACAATCATTTTGTTGTGTTTGGGTCTCCTCAGGAGTACCTAACCACAGATCCTTCTGTGGGATTCAAACCTTCTACCAGGAACTGAACTGACGGAGCATAGCACTTTAGGTGACTGTATGCAGTGAATTAGCTTTAGTCGCTATCCTGGCCCTGGTGCTCAATGGTACTACTGAAAGGGATATATAGAGTCTATCTTTAGGATGCTAATTATAGTCTGCTATCCTTTTCTTAAGCTCTCAGAATATTACATTACATCATGCCTTCATATACATAACTGGTTGCGTACTGCCTCCTGTGTTTGAAATGAGTAAAAAATACCATACTGGATATACACTGTCTAAAAACAGAGAAATCCCTCCCCTCCCCCCCAAGGGGTGGTGGTGGTGGAAGTCAATCTTGTACCCAAGGGCATGACTTTCAGCTAACATAGTGGGGTCATCTGCCTATTTCCAATTCTTAGTGTTTCAGCTTCCAGTTTTGATTCCCGCTGTCATTTCTTCTAATATAACCACTGTGCAAGTTAAACTGATGTGAGGATAATAAGCATCCTTGTCTCACTCACGTCTATATTCTGAACCACTCTGTTTCTCCAAAATCAATTCTTGTAGTAGCTTCTTGCTCTCTATAAAAGTTCCTGAGAAGAATAATCAAATATCCTGGTACCCTCACGAGCCTTAAGATTCTATCTTTGCCATGACCTATACACTTAAAGGTCTTGCTATGGTCAATAAAGCTATGGTAAAGCTCCTTTTTTAAATTCCCTTGCTCTCCTCATTGTCCATATCTGATACCCTATTTTTTTGTGAAACCTGCCTGCTCATTGCTCTTTTCATTTATGGCTGTTATTCTTCAGGCAAAACTCTGCTTATGTGAGGAATTAGTAGTGTGGCTTGATAATTTGCACATTATTTTGCACCTTTCCTGCCCCCCCTCCCCAGCAGGGGCACATATAGTACATGACTCTTATCTAATCTTTAAGTCTTGTTCCATATTGTTGACATAGAGCTGTAAGCATTTTAACTGCCTCTTTTCATGCAGTTTTAAATAGTTTAAATACTTCAGTAGTTATTCAGTCTGCAGGTAGTGCTTTTGTATTTGACAGCCAGTCTATTCCCTCTCATCCTTTACTTTTCAGTGAAGAAGATTTCCTGAATATATTCTGTCTCTGTGAACGTTTCTGCCATTTAAAATCAGTCATAACCTTAAAGGGTTTCTACCTAGATTTTCCACTATCTTACAACCTCATCTGTCTTTACTAGATCTCCTGCATGATTATTATTGATAATTTCTACCTGACGTGTAATTTTTCTTCCGATTTTTCTGATATTAAAAAATCTCTAAATTTTTTTCTTGTAATATTGCTCTGTTTGTTGATATTCTTGACTGAGATATCATTATTCTTCTTCTTTACTTGATGTTGAAACTTCATGTTCAGTTGCTATACATCTTTAATTTCTCTCAGGCTTTCCTTCTCATCCTCCTTTTTCTTTTTTGCAGGGGGGGCGGCTATTGCAATGGCTTACTTCAAGCCAGTTTAGTATAGTGGTTAAGGTGTTGGTCTAGACATCAGGAGATTCTAAGTTCTGGTTCTGCCTTAGGCATAAAAACCAGCTGGATAACTTTGGGCCAGTCACTCTCTCTCAGCCCAACTCATCTCACAGGGTTGTTTTTGTGGAGAAAATAGGAGGAGGAAGGAGTATTGCTATGTTTGCTACCTTGAGTTGTATATGAAAGAAAAGGTGGGATAAAAATCTAAAAAAAAAAAAAAAAAAACTACTTTGAAATGTTAGAATTGTTGTTTTCTACATTAGTGTTCACAGTGTTCCCTTGGTTGCTCTGGTTCACTTTTATAAAAGTTATATATATTGAATCTTTTCCTAACATTGATCTTATACGCTAACAGTATGTTCTCCAGGTCAAATATTGCTGGTATTTTTATTCTCTTTAATTTTATAAGTTTAACCCATATATTTGACACCAACAATTCAATTTTTTCCCATCATTTGCACCTAGAAGTCTTCTGGTTGACTGAATTATGTTCTATTCTGCATTAGTTTGATTCTAATAAGTTGCTTATGTTGCTTCAGACAATTTGCTTAAAGCAGGTTTTGGCAATAAAGAATAAATTATCTTCATGGAATTGTTAACCTATATATATACCCCAAACAAATCTTCCTGTTCTTCCTCTATTTCACAAACTTTTTTTGTTTTACCCATTAATAAAATTAGATCCTTTCTGACGTTGTGTTTAGCACCTCTTGCAATTGCAATTTATGATACAGTCCCTCAGTTTCTTCTGCTTTGCATCTCCAGTAGGGTCTTATATTTGTCTAACGGTGTTCACTGGAGAGTCACTAATTCTAATACATATGATCTTGACATTTTGTGGATTATAGCTGAGCACATAATCAGTGCACTTATTTGAGTATCAGTGCTAATCCATTTCTTTCTATGGCTCATGCCCTTCCTGACCATTTAAGTTTATTTATTAATAAAATATGCAGTTTAAATAGTCTTCATTTCCACTTTGACACTTTTCTTGGTTCATGCTGCCTACATTTTATGCTCTAATTATGTCCTTTTGAAACAAGGAATTTTTCTTTCAGTACTGACATCATTGGCGACTAGACCCCCTTCTAGCTTTGATTTGATCACCTCCAGCTCTACTGAAAGTGCAACATCCAGTAACTGGAGACATACCTTCCAACCTGGGAGCTACTCAGAATAACATCCAAACTTTTCTAAATGAGTCCAACATGCCCATTTAGTTTTCTTGGCAATAATATAAAAGTTGCTATCCTTGTGGTTTGATTTTGAAGTTTCTCCTCTTAGGTGAGTTGACTTGTCTCATGTCTACAGAGTCCCAGTTCATTTCAACCCAGTAGGGGATTATTTCAGTCTCCATTTTTAATTGTATGACTAATACAGAATTATTTCATATATATTTTAATTGTATTTCTCTACATTTCCTGTATAACAAAGTTGCAATTATTTATTTCTTTGATTTATAAACATTCTTTCCTACTAGCACTTCTTCCTTTCCATTATTTCTTTGTTTCCAGTCTTCATATATTTGCAACAGGTAAACAACTTTTCTTCCAGCACTACTGCAGCTGCTGGCCTGGTTGTTCAGCCAACAGTCCTGAGTCCTATAGCCCACTTGTCACCAGATGTCCAGGAACTAGAGCACCTGGAGCAGTCCTTGTTGACCCGGGGGATGACTGATCCAGTATGGGTTTCTGTAAATTACATCTCACCATATTGTTTATGGGAGAGACCATAAACTGTCCAGTATGGTTGAACCTCTGGCATGTCTCTCATTCTCCTCAGAGCATGCAAGCCCCACAACCACATCAAGATAGTGCCTCATTGGGGGTGGGGGAGGAGGAGGAGGAGGAGGAGGAGGAGTTGTTGAGATTTAATACAAGTTCATGATGGATTTTTAAATGATTTGTTCTTAAATTGTTCAATGAGCTAGAATGGAAAAAGATTTTTTTAAAAAAACAAATGTCATTCAATTATGCTCACACAAGAGCTTTGTGAATGGATCAGTAAAAATAGCTAGACCTTGAAAAACACATCCAGCCTTTTTTTCTCCCCCCCCCCCACATATCCTTTTTCAGCAGAAACATTGCCTCCCCCCCCGCCTTTTTGGGGATTATCACACCTTCACTGCCAGTGGTTAAGGGTGAGGGGAATTATATGGGGATTACAGTTGGGAAGGCTGGAATAGAGCATATTGAATGTCCTTGGAGGCTGACTTGCTTTGGGTATTAGAAATACCTTTCAATGTTTCCTTTAATAAAACATATATTGGCTAGACATTAATTGTAATTTTCAGCAACTAAGATGCTAGTGAACTAGTATACGAATATTTTAATAAATTTATATTTGAATATATTGTATTTCTAATCTAACTTTTAAATGTATATGTTTTATTATATATCTACTTTTCTCAGATTAACCCAATGTATTTTATGTTTTATTATGACAGCCAGTTCGGTGCAATAGTGAGGGTACTGGCCTAGAAATCAGGAGACTCTGAGTTCTAGTCCCACTTTAGGCATGAAAAACCAGCTGAGTGACTTTGGGCCAGTCACTCTCTCTCAGCCCAACTCATCTCACAGGGTTGTTGTGGGGAAAATAGGAGGAGGAAGGAATATTGCTTTGTTTGCTACCTTGAGTTGTATATGAAATAAAAGGTGGGATAAAGGTGTCTAAAGGGAGCCAGTTTGGTCTACTGGTTAAGGAACCAGGCTAGAAAGCAGGAGACTATGAGTTCTAGTCCTGCCTTAGGCATGAAAAACCAGCTGGGTGACTTTGGGCCACTCACTGTCTCTCAGCCCAACTCACCTCACAGAGTTGTTGTTGCAGAGAAAATAGGAGGAAGGAGTATTAGGCATGTTTGCCACCTTGAGGTAACCAACATATATAGAGAAAAGGGTGGGGAGAGGACAAAAATATAGCTATCACTTCATAAATAGGTATATTTATGGCTGAAGGCAAACCATATGAATTACATTAACTTCCTATAGCATTCAGATATGCTGCAACAATAGTGAATTAGGACATAAGCATATTGAACTGAAGTAGTCAGTTTTCAAACAGAATAATTCCACAAGCTGTTTTTTTTTCTGAATTTATAATAGTCTACTTTCTTTTGGTTCCAGTTTCATAATATTGGGGGAAAATATTTCATATATTAATAGAAATTAGAGGTTTCTGCAAATGTTATTGATTTTTATTTATTCTAGCATTTCTGTCATGTTTTATCATTTAGATCCCAAAACAGCATATAGATAATTTTTTTAAAAAGTAACCTTTGACTTAGTAACAGTAATTTAAGAACAATTAAAAATGATTCAATCAAACACTAAAAAGCATGTTAACTTTTTAGATAACATGAGATGATACAAGGATATGCAACAAAGTTAAAGCAACTCTAGTAAGTAAAAAAAAAAAAAAAACCAAAAAAAACCAGACACCAAAAAACAAAAAACAAACTGATGAACAGGTATGCCTTAATGTAGTTCTGGAAGCTTATCAGGCTTGGTGCTAACTATAATTAAATAATTGTGTAATAACTTTTGAAGAAGCTGCAAGGGATTCATCCACATCTTTGGAAGTTCACATGCAACTCTGGGCCCA
Organism: Python bivittatus; assembly: GCF_059951505.1. Taxonomy (NCBI): domain Eukaryota; kingdom Metazoa; phylum Chordata; class Lepidosauria; order Squamata; family Pythonidae; genus Python; species Python bivittatus. Next base: position 18,660,564 of record NW_028277035.1, read on the forward strand.
AGAATGATTTCTGCTTTTCTGTTTCTTTTATTACTACAGCTCAATGCTTTTTTTTCCCCCTACCAAATGATCCGAACCTTGGGATTCTCTTCATATCTTTCCTTCAACACTGGTATTGGACACCTTAAAAGAAAAAAGAGCATTCACCTTCCTCTATTATGTTGATTGAGTCTAATATTTTGGAAATTCTTCTTCTGCTTCAAGCTCAGCTAATCACCATTGTTAACAAGGACATTGATGAAATAAATTTTTATAACTTCTGTATTCCCTTGAAAAGCTATTTAAACAGCTCATAGCTGCTTAAAGACATCTTGGGTTACACTTTGATTTTCATCCATATAAAAGCTAGTGCTTGGAATTGACATTGGTATAATTAGAACTAAGTTGATTCCACCAGCAAATGGTTGGACTTTTATGAGTCTGCCCTGAATAGGATGGAGACAAAAGCAGGATGAGATCCATTTATAAAGCTGAGATGAGATTGACCTTGCTGAAGTGCCCTTGCTCAGAGTTTTTCTACAGGATAAATAGCAAGTGTTTGGCCGTGCTCACCTGTCAGAAAGGATGCATAGGCATCACAGAGATCTCCCCCAGGGGCACTTATTCTGAGATGCTAATGCAGAAGGAGCAGAAAAGGGGTAGGGAAGCTGGGGAGATGTGAAGGCTTTTGAGCATTATGACAAATGTACTGATAGTGTAAGCAAAGCTTTGGAATACACTCGTCATGGCCTGTTTTAAGAAAGAGATTTGTCAACATAATTGCGTTAATCTGTAATCTCCATTATTGAGCAATTAGCCTTGCTGTTTGGATTGCTCTGCCTGCACATTTATGCATAAGTCTGTGTGCTAGCACATGCATGCCCTTACCATATTGGGCTGTATCAGTAATGTGTAATTTCTATTTCTTGCTTTTGTCTGGAGGCCTCTCGTATTACATTTAGATTGTATCCTTTATCATCCCAAATTGACATTTATGCTTTTACTTCTATTGTTTGCCTAGCTCCTCTCTGGTGTGGATCAACAATTTGTTTTAATCTGTGTCACTTCTCTTATCTTCCCCAACACAGAGATGCACTCATTTTGCACTAGCATACGCCTCCAGAGGTTATGTTAGCAACAGTGGAGAATTTCCCCCCACATTTCTCCCCCCTGCACCCTGATCTAAAATGCTCGTGAATGTTAATTGCTTATCCAGTTGGTTTATAAGACTGCAGAGATGACTGAGCACATGAAAACAGTTTTGACAGAAGTAATGGAATGCTACTGCCTGCAAATAAATAAATGTGATTTCCATAAAAGAAAATTGTGGCTATGGATAGGAAGTCATAGAATGCAGAAAATTATAATTTAAAGATGAGCTATTCACTGTTCTTGGAAAGCATAGGCTTGGTTAAGATGAATACAGTAGAGCTCTTCCCCTAGCAATAAAGAACTCTTTTATTATCTCTGATATTTAGTTGAACCAGTGTTGTTGTTTTTCTTCCTTTTCCTAAATGCCTTTAGTTTGTTTTTTTTTTTAAGAAAAACCATGTGAAGGATGCATATAGAATAAATAAAAGAGAATTATATATGAAAAAAATGGTGCAGTTTCTGAAGTTAAACTCTGTGTGTGCTGACTGTTTAGTTTTTCTCCCTCTCCACTTGCAGTAGTTTGCTTTATTTTCTGTTTTCATATTCAGATTTAGGCACTGTGGTTAAACAATTCTGTTTTAAAACCAACAAATCAGGAGATATGATAAATAACAAATTATATATCCTACTGTGGAAGATGACACATTTTCTCATATACTGAAAATATTGGAGAGTCATCTTCTGGAAACAATGTTTTTTTCTGCCTTGATAAGGGATTTTTTTTCCCCATCTGGATCAACATTGACATATTTCCTCTTGGATTTTGACTTTTACTAGTGAATTTAATGACAGAAATCTGTAGGAGTTTAGAATAGCTTTTCCTTCAAATGCACAGCATGGAGTACAATAAAAACAAGGACTTATTATTCCAAACCACAGGAAAAAAATTAAATTAATCTTCAAAACTCTTCAGATTTTAAAAATATAAAGTATAGAATAAAAGAGATAAAGTAGATAATTTGTATCACTGTTCTATTCAATAGAATCTGTTCTAGTGGGATTTCTTAGAGCCTTACCAAATCTGAGGTTCAACCCACTCAATCCTTTCTTAGTAATTCAGAATGGGTGTTGAACTAGGGTCAGGAAGACCCACATTCCAAACTCACTGGGTGACTTTAGGGCAATCTCTCTCTCTCTCTCAGCTCATCTTATTTCTTAGGATTGCTGGTGTGAAGATAAAATGGAAATCCCCACATAAGCCACCTTGAACTCTTGGATGAAAGTCAGAATATACATTTTACAGTCATATCTGTAAAACTGATGTATTTCTCTCTAGGTTTTCTATATGACAGGAAAGGAGCGGTAGTTTTGTGGCCAACATCTTTAGCTTCCAATTACAACATTTTTTTAAAAGCAACACTTTCAAATCCCTGTGCTAATGATAAGATGGATGTTGGAATAATATATTGTGGGACTATTCTACTGCTCTTTGCTATTCTGTCCAGGAGCAGAAATGTTTAAGACATTTTGGTGAAAACCTGAGAGGAGTATTGTGTGATGGCTTGAAAAATACTTGAAGTTCAATACCTCCTGCCTCTGGTTCTGCATGTTTCGCATCCATTATGTCATAGGCCAACTGAGCTGAAGAATGACCCATAGTTAGAGAGGCCCTGCAGACCACTCAGCTCACTTAGCTATTCACCTAAGAGTTATCTCAGACTCTGCATCTGCTTTTTTAGGGGGGATTCAACACTGTTCCAAACCAGTGTTCTAGACCCAAGAACTATTTACTCAAAGTGCTTCCATTTTGTCCGGATTATGTTATCAAGGTAGCCATTCAGCAAAGTCTGACTCAGGTAACAAAGATAAGTTGTGTGTCATCAGCATATGGTTGGCAGTTGGCTCTAATTCTTTGAATGACATTTTCCTGCAGTGTCTCTTTCCACAGAAGCCTCTGGAGCTTCCTTCTGGAATCATACCTATAAATGAGAATGGAATCACTGTATTGCCATACCTCTCACTCAGATATCATGGAATTGTTTTAGGAAGATGTCATAATCCCTGTTGAAAGTCAGTAAGGTAGTTTTAATGCCAGTGCTGCACTTGAAGCCATCTAAGAATGGGTCCATATCATCCATTTTATTTAAGAGTGCTAACCACTCAAACAACCTGCCCCTATAGGATTTCCTAGAAAGCTGGGGGGGGGGAGCAGGCACAACCTGTCCTAGGCATCTGACATCACCTCCTCTTATACAGAATCATGAACCATTTCCTAGACACACCAGCTCTAATTAACGAAGATGAACAAGGGAAGTCATAGGCACGAGCTGGAAGAGGGCCAATGATGAAACATGTATCATGATGTCATGAAGCAAACCCAAAAGGCTTTTTTCCATCATCACCATGTGAATGGATACCTATGAAGTAGATGGATAGATTCTCAGTTATTGCTTTCATCATCCCTGTTTTCATTCTTGGTACAAAGAAGCAGATATTACGAGTACCTCACTGAGCAATGCCCCCACAAAGATGGTAGGAAAGAAAGTTTCCAAGTTAAGTTTCCCTAAGAGTTCAGGTTATTCTGGTCACTCTTCCTGGCCTCACCAAAGGGCTTAGTAGGGGCATTGCATCCCACAGTAGCCTGAGCAGATTCTATTAGCCACTAAATTGTGTGTGGCTGAGTGATTCCAGGATTGCTGGCATCGCGCTCACATTATGCAGCTTCTTTCATTCCTTCTCTTCCTCAGTCTGCTCCCTTGGCCAGAAGGGAAACGGGGAGACTCATGCTGTGATTGTGAACCATAGATTGCTTTTACTTCTTCCCCAGTGCCTTCTCTCTTTTTTCCCTTCTCTCTTCAGATCAGGTTGGGGAAAAAAAACCAACCTAGACAGCATTGAAGGAAGCACTTATGCATTTCCCATTGTTACAAGAGAATAATAGTCATAATCTTTCAGGCAAATGCCTCCTTGCCTTCTTCCCTGCCCCCCCACCCCCCGCCCTGCCCTAAAGCATACAGCGGTATACTTTATGTATCCAGTCCCTCAGGATAATTTTATAGTCATGTACAAAACTGGTTCTATGTATTTTATTTAGCTTTCGTTATTTACTTTCATTATTTTATTTCTTGGGAAGATTACTAATATTAACTCCTGCTGCAAAAACAAGCTAACAATATAGTCTATGGAAACAAATGCATTTTCATTCCTGTTTTAGCACATTTATGTAATTATTTACAGTATTCCTGCTTCATTGCGGCCACTTATTTGTGACTACTTAGGTAGTGCCAACAAGAAATATTATAGTACCAACTTCGGAAATAGTCATGTATTAGTATTATTAGCAAGCATTAATCTTTAGCAATGTTAGGAGCTGGAAATATCCTGCAATATTTGGGGAGGTGGGATTGAAATTATCTTCAGTAATTTTATAATGGATCACTGTGATTTCTAAATGGAAGGAACTGATTCTAATCAAATTTAGCAGGAGAGAAAGGATAGGAACTGCCAAAACTGGTGAGAAAGATTTATGAAATTTTCCTTTTATTGCTGAAAGCTCTGTTTTGTACTGAGATAAGACTGCTGCCCCTTAGACAGGTATATAAGTGAACAGTTCTGCATTGCTTTTCTCTTCTCTTCATGCTCTGGTTCTCAGGACAACACTGTTATCTCTGGAGAAAATACAGCTCAAAGCATTACAGATGTCTAGGACAAGTGGAAGCCATACTGATGGTTATTGCTTTAAAAAGAAGCATGCTCAGATCAGTTCAGTGAGCCTGCAGGAAATAGCGATGCTTATTTTCCAGGAACTATTGTAAACACTCGGTTCCATGTTTTATCTACTGCTGGTTCATTTTGTCCTGATTCTGAATGTCATTATATATAATTATGCACCTAGAAAGCTAATTAAAGTTTGGAAACATTTTTTCTTCAAAAATATATGCAGGCTTGTTTTAATATTCCCTTGAAATTATTTTATAAGAATTTGGGGAGAAAAATGTTACCATTGTTGGGGGGGGGATGCTCATAGCTGTTGCATAAATTACCAAATATGTAACTTTCCTCTAGCATTGGGGAAAAAAGAAAACACTGCCACACTACAATGAGAGGAAGGATCACTTAAAACATCTCTCCTTTTCCTTTTTTTTTTTTTTTTTTTGCTGCTTAGTATCTCCTTTCCATCTATTTGGAGGGGATCTATTTATGTGTTGCTTTATGTGAATGACACAAATTATGCCATTTGTATCAATGTACACCATTGCTACAAATTACATCATTATGCAGATGATGTAATTGGTGGGAAAAATTGTCCAGTAAGCTGAGTTTCCAGTTTGGTGTAATGGTTAGGGCACCAGGGTAGAAACCAGGAGACTGTGAGTTCTAATCTCATTTTAGGCACAAAACTAGCTGGGTGACCTTGGGCCAGTCACTCTCTCTCAGCCCTGGGAAGGAGACAACAGCAAACCACTTCTGAAAATCCTTGCCAAGAAAACTGCAGGGAGTTGTCCAGGCAGTTGCCAGGAGTCAACACTGACTTGAAGGTACAAAAAGAAAAAAACAAAAAACCCTGAGTTTCCAGTGTACTCGCTCCTTCAAGGGTCTTCAGCTACTCCAGCCAAGATTGAGGGAAGAGAGTGAAACTGATACTGTTCTGCATGACAATTCTGCATGTGAGTTGGACAACTCTACATGAGAAAAATTATTTGGACCTCAGTGAAATTATTTGCAATTTGTACTGAATATAAACAAAGAGAAAAAGCATTTAAAATAATCCATTGTATTTTCATGTCCCATTGAAAATACTCAGTGACAAAAAAAATCACCACTATCGACAATATGAAATCAGCATTGTCAACATCATGCTTCTGTGAACATTTTAAACTAAAGCCCTTTTTGCTTTGTTCTTAGCTATTTTTTCTTTAATCTTCCCATGCCCACCTCTCCTACATTTTAAATATTTTCTCTTAGGCATAAATCAATGCAGAGAGTAGAAATCTGTGCATGCTTACTGAGAAATAAATTGTGTCCACTCCCAGATAAGCATGCATAGGTTAGCAATCGTAACCGATTGATTAACACTCATATGATTTCTTGACCATTTATCAGCCCTGCTACCTTAAACATTTTATAATTTGCTTGAATAATAAGATAAGGTCTTGCTGACTGTTGAATAATGTCTAAACAACTACTGATATTTGCCAGGACATAAATTGAATCAGGAGACTGTAACTTTTATGGAATGCCTTGCCATGTGCCCTCTCAAACTGAATAGTGTGAATTTCAGAGGAGCTTCTGATTCATGTCGAATCAGAGAAAAGATTCAGATAAATGGATTCTCACTTAACTTTCTTTTCACATGTTCCTGAAATTGCTGGTGTGGCTTTCCACAATTTTTTAGCAGAAACAGCAAGAGCAGCAAAGAGCATAGTGGTATCTGTGGAAGTAGTTCTTTGATGAATAAGGGATTTATCTAAAGATTAAGGAAGTTGCTATACAGTGTTAACACATTCCACAGCATGAATGGCTATAAATGTGTCTCCAGTTTCATGTTCATTTGGAGTGAAGCCTGTTTGGAACGCACATGGCTGGATGAAATAAGTGGTGGATAAGTTATTTCCTGACTTAATTATGCTGTTGGATAAATTGTTAGCCTTTAAAATTTAGGTCTGGGTAGGTAGCAGAATAAAAAAATTAGAGTTCCTTATCCTATCCACAAATAAAATAAGAAAGCATTCCAGGTTAGTATAGTTAATAGCAACCCAGTGATTAATTATGAGAAGTTGCAGAAAGACAGTGAAAAGAAGAAGAAGAAAAGGGAATGTGGAGTGAACTATGCAGCTTCACAGAATGGATTTTGACTTTCAATAAAAGGAAGAAGGAAAAACAATTGCAACAGGATTGAAAAAAGCAAGGAAACTGAGTCAGAGACTAGATCAGAAAACATCAATCTTTCCATATTGCTTGGCCTAGAACCAGAGGAGTGAACAATTATGTTAGGTAAGATCCCATGTGAAAATTGAGAAATTCAGGAGAACCAGTTATATCAGGGCAGATGTAGACTTGGTTATTAAAAAAGAATGATATAGTTCTGAAAGGACCAGTTTTACACACACACAGAGAGAGAGAGAGAGAGAGAGAGAGAGAGAGAGAGAGCAATAGTCTATGCTTGTTCAATGAAAGAACAAAGTGTACGGTTGTCTTTTACTACATAGGATCATCAGTAATCAATTCAGTGGGTACTCCTCCGCAATAAAGTGTATTATATTATATTATATTATATTATATTATATTATATTATATTATATTATATTATATTATATTATATTATATTATATTATATTATATTTTTATTGATTGATTTGATTTGATTTGATTTGATTTGATTTGATTTGATTTGTATGCTGCCCATCTCCCCCCAACGGATGACTCTGGGTGGCTCACAGTTAAAATCAGAAATCCCATCAACAATTAAAAATCCCCCATAAATAGTTAAAATAAATAATGCATTAAAAATCAAATCTAAACAACAAACCCTGCACATAAAAACTAAGAACATTCAAGATGATGGGGGGGGGGCAAGGTCAATCACCCCACAAGCCACCTCCACTGTTGCGAGCCCCCATCTGGCCCCCAGGCCTTCTGGCACAGCCAGGATTTCACCCCTTTCCTGAAGGCCATGAGAGTGGGGGCACACCGGACCTTGGGAGGCAGATTGTTCCATAGGGTGGGGGCCATAGCAGAAAAGACCCTCTGCCTAGACCCCACCAGTCAAAATTCCTCAATTTAGCTTATCTTCTAAAGGCAAAATGGAAACTTTGGGGAATCAGTGTGTTGGGGAATTCACAAAACCATACAGATTTCTATTCCCATGACAGTAGCGGAGAGATTTAGGGGTATCAGTCTTCCCACTTTAGCAAATGATTTGGTTTAACCACATTAGAAAATAGCATTATTTGAGTTCTAAGAGTTAAAGTAGTGTCAGTCATGTCAACAAATTACTACTTTTTATATAGATAGCACATTCTGATTCCTGCTTATAAGCTTATTTTTATAGAGTAACATAATAGAGGCTAGATTTGTTCTCAGGTGAATTAAGTTTAGAAAGCTATTTTTCTCCATGCAGTCTTGAAAACATACCTGCTAATTGTTTTCTTTTTCTTTTCTACCTTCAAAATACAGGTGATAATTGGTTTCTTTTTCTTTCTAAGTTTAATAGATGCAACAGTCCCATTGCATATAATCCATTTACAATATTCATGTATTGTTCTTGCAATCCAGTTTCCATATTATGTTCTCATATACAGAGGCTCATAATCAGTTATTAATATTGTAAGTGTAGACTACTGTACAAGTAGGTGTTTCCATCCTTTAAATATGTTTGGTATAGGCATTGGGATATTTGACTTGTTTTCCTGTTGCATATTGGGAAGGAAATGTACATTTGTGTGGCCCTATTTCCCTTAGATGGTACAAGATGGCAAAAAAGATGGACAAAGTGTTGCATTATAAACAGTGGGTTTCCTTGCACAACATGTAATGTGAGAATCAGCTGGTTTCAGCTGGTTTGGCTGATGTTGGTTTCTTGATGTTCTTACCACATTTAATGATAGGGCAGCAGTAGATTAGTGCACCCTCAGTGAATAGCACACAGACACCGCTCCCTAATTTATTTTGTCCCTATCTTTGTGTAGAGATCTTTGAGAACATGCTTCCTAGAGCTTTTATAAAGATTTGTAAACAAATTGAAACATAGAAACTATTGTATATATGTTTTTAGGAATCTAACACAGATGTGTAGCTAGAATCTTATTCCAGCTTTACGGTGTATTATTTTTAAGTGCAATTCACTTTGTAGCTGATTTTCTCCCTTGTTTCATAAAGAATAGTTTTGGCTTCTATATCTCAGTTCCCTCATGTGCAAATTAGACTTTTTTATTTTAAAAAGTAATTCAGCCCAATTACTAGTACTTATCCTGTGTATTATGCAATTTTGAAAGGCTGTCATTAGCCCAAGCTTTTTCTTGTGCAAGTGAATGCCTTGTTGGTCCTATGCTGTACACTTACAGGATCACTTTTGGGGGGGGGGGGGGGGTTTGGCTCAGTCTATAGTAGGTCATATAATTGTTTCCTTCCAAAAGGTAAAATGCCAACTTTCACAACAGATAACATTAAACAAGTAATATTTTTGCATTTTAGAAATTATTAATGACTTCTGCTATTTTTGTTTTGTTTTTAAATGCTCAAAATTAGAAGAGTATTCTGCAATGTTAAACCATGATTTGTTATGTAACATTAAACTATAATTTGTTTGCTCTGGATTGATTGTACATCTAAACCCAACCATGCTAAGTAATCATGATCTGAAAGCATGGTGTGAAGTTGGCTTGTGAATGCTGACTTGTGTGAAGTGTGGTTTATTTCTCTATATCTAAATATTCTCCTTAATTATTCTTAACTTCAGAAGCAACTTCACTGCTGTTACTCCCAAAGCACCCAATAGATGGGGACTTTGGAAGCTAGAGGCAAGACTAATAACTTCAACAGTGGTGGGTTATTTATTTCATTTTACCAAGTGCAGAACATATGTGGGCATTGCATGTGGGAGCAAACAAGGAACAGAGTGTGTGTTTGATTAAATATTTCCCTTATGCTTGTTAGTCTATTCAAAAGTGTTTCTCCACATGAACAAATGCTGAGGGCAGTTAAATATCTGCAAGTTCACATGTGTACTATCCTTGTACTCCATTTTAGCTTTCAAACTTTATTTTTATGGTAGGGTGAAGGAAACTGTTGAAGAAAGGAAAAAGGCACAACTGTATACCATAGCTAGTTTATGTTCTCTGATCCATTTGTTTGTTTTCTCAGCTATTTGTGCAATTCTCAGAAGTCTTCTCCAGCACCAAAGTTCAAAACCTTCAATACTTTTTTCTATCCTGCTTCTTCAAAGTCCAACTTTTGCTTCTATAGAGTGTCACAGGGAAAACAATTCCCTGCATGATTCTGATATTTATAGGTATAGTCACATCCCAGCATCTAAATATCTTTTCTAAGGCTTTCATCAAGTGCAGTGTATTTCTTGACTGCTAGTTCCCTTACTGTTGATAATTGATCCTAAAAGGCAGAATCTGTCCACCATTTCAGTGTCATATTGTCAACTCTAAGGTTGTCATTAGATGTAGAGAGCCAGGGAAACAGCCTTGAAGCAAATATTCAGAATCCATTATGTAAAGAGGACAGAAGCGTCCCTTAAGTCCTGGGAAGGGAGATAGTATTAAGAAGAGACTCAGGGCTGACCCCTCCCTGATTCACTGGGGTATAAGAGGGAGGAGAAGAGAAGCACAAACGGACTTATAAGGTTCTGTTATACCCTTTTCAATGAAATATAGCTCTAGTCTTCCTGTGGAGTCTGATCCCTGATCTGGTCTACCCTGAAGGGCTGACATCAATTTAGTTGCCTTTATATTTAACTTTGGTCCTATTTTTCCACTGCGTTCCTGGACTTTCATTGCTAGAGCTTGCAGAACATTTGCTTTTTTAGCTGTCAGGATAATGTCATCAATGAACTGCTTCTAGAAATATATATTTATATATCCAAAGAAAAAAATAGCATAAAATTCACTTAGTTATAACTTTAAGACCCATCAACTCTATGCCTCTATGATGATGAAGATGATGATAGATTTTTTTTTTTAATTCACTGTTTATTGTGGGGCAACTCAAGGTGGCATACATACCTAATACTCCTTCCTCCTCCTATTTCCCCCACAACAACCCTGTGAGGTGAGTTGGGCTGAGAGAGAGTGACTGGCCCAAAGTCACCCAGCCGGCTTTCATGCTTAAGGCAGGACTAGAACTCACAGTCTCCTGGTTTCTAGCCTGGTCCCTTAACCACTAGACCAAACTGGCTCCCTTTACACACTTTGCTAACCAATACTATAAAGACATGTCCTTATGATGCAGCCTTCCTCTCATCCCTGGCCCATAGCTGAAGTTTCCTAGATTCATGTTTATATGATGCAGGGTGAAAGTGATGCTCTCCATTTTGACCTGATACCAGGCTTCCTATGTACATGATTTGTGGCACTTTGATGTCATGATACAGTCAAGACTGGAATCTGTCCAGTTCCTATTGGCTGCTTTTGGCAGCAGGATACCTGCACCCTCCTTTCCAGTCACTGGACACTGTCTTCCTTAGCCAATATGGTGACTAATACTGGACTGACACGATGCCACTGGCAGCTGTGTTAACACCGACTCTGAACAGTCGTTGGGAGAGAGAGTACCATTCCTCCCCTGCAAAAGAAAACAAAAGCAAGGGGAGATCAACAATGGGAAAGTTTGATCTTATCAGAAAAGAAAGTTTTGTCCTGCAGTTAATGCCTTTGTGTTCTATGGAAGAATTCCGTTACAGAAAAAGTACAAAAATGGACAGCAGGCTTGCTGTGACTACCATTCTTCACTATGCATTGGGAATAATAGTATGGGTGATTTTCTTGGTGATTCTGCTTTCAATCCTCATACAGTCTACTTCTAGCTACTACTCATATCACGGAGGGGGGGGGGGGGGACACCATTGCTATTTTCCTGAGGTTCATCCACCATTTTCATCTCTGACATTTTCATCAAGACTATACAATTGGGTGCTTCCTACACACCTTCTTGCTGGGACCTTATGAACTGCATGGTGATCAACAGATGGATTTTCTCCACTGGCATCACTACACAATTGTACAAAAGCATAGTTGTACGCAGTTGTACTCCCTCACTTGGACATTATGAAAGGTTACTCTTCAGTGCTGCCAAAGCCATGCAGTGGGAGCAGCAGCGGAAACTGATCCTGCTGTCAACTTTAGCAATCTGCCAGAAAGAAAATGAAGTATTTCCAGGGTAAAACCCACAACTTTTCTTAAATAAACAAGACTAGCTCTCTTGGTTTCTTACTACAAGTTGCCCATTCCTTTTTTACAGTTTTGAATTTGATGTATGGGGGAGCCATGTTGTTTATTCCACCAACTCATTCACCACAAGCTGCCCAGAGAACAACTGGTGTTTGTTGCCAAGTGGCCAAGCTGGTAGGAGGGAAAACAGCCACCAATCACCACACCTCAGCTTGCCCCATAGAAAACTGTCAGGACAGCTCCGGGCGTTGGGCTTGTTGTCAGGGCAGAAGAGAGACCAGCTGCAAAGAAAATTATGTTGGCATACTTTTTGTGCCACCTCACAGACTGGAAGAACAGATGTTACCATAGCTGACTGGCTGTGCCTAAAGCTCTAAGCTCCATATCCCAGTTTGCTTTCAGCACTTCTAGATATGATAAACCTGAGAATATTGTCATTTTCTGAATGGATGCTGAGAAGGTCTAAACAGAAAAAACCAAAACACCTAAGCCATTTCCAGTAACACACAGGCTACAATTTTATAGAAAACCTGTGTCCATCTTCTTTTTCCTGAGATTTGGTATATGATCCAGCAGCAGCAGGAGGAGGAGGAAGAGGAAGAGGAAGAGGAGGAGGAGGAGGAGGAGGAGGAGGAGGAGGAGGAGGAACAGGAGGAGGGACAGGAACTGCTGGTGGTACTCCCAGGGCACTCCAATGTAGTTGGGTGAAGTTTTAGTCTGCATCCTATTTTTATTGTTCACAGCATCAATGAATTACATTAATTTAGGCATCAGAGTTTTTGAGAGTAAAACCCATGCATTTTGTTAAGTGTTCCCATTAATCTACAGTGACAGGGCAGATAGTCAGAAGTGGAAAACTGAAGGTTGTAGGATGAGGAGCAGGTTTATGCTAACAGGCTATGATTTCACAGATTTGCTAGGCAGACTGCAGTCCCTAGATACACAGGAACCGTATACATTTAGGTAGTACACATGCAGTCAGGGATCCTGTAAGAATCAGGATTTCAAAACATGCAATGCTCTGTGATGTAGCACATCCCCTTATTTGGTGTCACAGCTTCTTCTGGCTCCAGGCCATGGTGGAGGAGGCAGCAGAGCAATTCATATCTCATCAACAAAGTGAAGAGCATTGCCACTTGCACAGGCAAATGCCATGAAGCCCCATCAAAGCCATTTAGGGCTACTTTGCCAAGGATTGGCAGACAAGGGTATGATGCTGTGTTTTGTGATGGTGAGACATATTCATCTCCATGTTTATGTGTACCAATGTGTGTATTTACAGTCTAAATGAATGGCCATTGGGTAGCCTAAGCCACACTTTTCCTCAGCCTGGCTGATTTGGAGAGCAGCACTGGATTGAATTCACTGGTATCTATCCATCTCTGATAAAAATCTGCAGAAAAGTAGCTATTGCTTTCCTAATTTTTGAATTTTGTGTAAAACATTTTATTATTATATAAGAAATAAATATATTATATTACAAAAGGAGAGAAATTTCCTTTGAGTTGAGATCAATGACTACATTGACATATACAGAAATAGTTTACCACTATTACATTCTTGGATTCCCCCGCCCTTCAATTTCTCAGTCTAGCCCATGCCCTGGACTTCCATGGAGGTCTCCCATTCAAGTACTAAGCAGGCCGAACCTTGCTTAGCTTCCAAGCCCAAACAATGTTAGCCAGCAATGTCATCTGCTTAGATGTGTCCTAAATAGATGTAAGTTAAAATAACAAACATAAACTTAAGATTAGGAAAATTTATATTTAAAAATATTCATCATATGCATCATGTCCTTATGATGCAGCCTTCCTCTCATCCCTGGCCCATAGCTGAAGTTTCCTAGATTCATGTTCCTAGATTCATGATGCAGGGTGAAAGTGATGCTCTCCATTTTGACCTGATACCAGGCTTCCTATGTACATGATTTGTGGCACTTTGATGTCATGATACAGTCAAGACTGGAATTTGTCCAGTTCCTATTGGCTGGCTCATTCAATTTATAGAAAATGAGCAGCAGAAAAATGTGTGTATGTATGTATGTATATATGTATCTCTCTCTCTCTCTCTCAACAAAATTATGTTAAAGGTCATCATCTCACTGTGGGGTGACTCTGGGCAGTTTACAGTAAAAAGAAAATAAACATTAATTGATAAATATTAATTAAAATATACTAAAAAACAAACTTTCTATATGATACTTCCAAGAGGCTGATGTTAATTAGGTGTTAAACTTAAGGAGCATCGTCAAGGCGTGAGCCATCCCCAGGGTCGATTGTATCTTTCCTCGCCCCAGGCAAGTTGCCAGAGCCAAGTCTTCAATTCCCTCCAAAAAATTGGGAGGGTAGGGGCCCGCCTCACCTCTCGGGGGAGAGTATTCCATAGGGCAGGGGCAATGGCAGAGAAGGCTCTCCTCCTAGGACCCGCCAGTTGACATTCTCATACTGACAGGATCTGCAACATGCCTCCTCTGCTGGACTGGGTAGCCTGGACCCATGCCATATAGAGCTTTGAAGGTGATAACCAACACCTCGAATTGGACCTGGAAACTAACTGGGACCCAATGCAGCTCCTGGAGCAAAGGTGTTACATGTGCCATCCTTGGGGCACCCAAGATTGCCCGCACGACCACATTTTGAACCAGCTGTAGCTTCCAGATACTCTTCAAGGGTAGCCCCATGTAGAACACTATATGGGTAGTCCTTGGTTAACAACCATTCATTCAGTGACTATTCAAAGTTACAATGGCACTGAATGAGAAGTACTTACAGCCAGTCCTCAAAGTTCTGGCCATCCCAGACTGCCACAGTCATGTGATCATGATCCAGGTGCTTGGCAACCAGCTCGCACTTGCAATGGTTGCAGCGTCTCATGATCACATGATCGCCACGTGCAACCTTCCCTGCTGGCTTCCCACAAGTAAAGTCAATGAGGAAGTCAGCAGAGAAGGTATCAAGCCACTCCTGTAAGTCGCGACCACTCTGGCCGCTTTTTCTCCTGAGGAGCCCAGGAATCTTGTACTCTACAGAGCATGCCTGGCTGCAGTACTCCCCTGCTCACACTCCATTGAACCTGTCCACCAAGCCATGTGTGCCACAACAGCCATCTGTGCACCCTCCCACACTCAGCAACCACCCTCTGCCTGGCCTCACACCGTGCCACAGCAACCACCGGCATGCTCTCCCACATATGACAGCAGCCCCCCCCCCGCCCAGTCATGTTCATGCAACCACAGGCATGCCTTCCTGCACCTAGCAGCAGTCACCCACTGCCCAGCCATGCTCACGCTGCACTAGTCACTTACCTTCCCATCAGCCTGCTTGTGAACTGCCTGGGTCTTATGACTTCTTGCTGGCTTCCCCATTGACTTTGCTTGTTGGAAGCCAGCAGGAAGTCATGAGGAGGTCCTTGCTTAACAATAGCAATGGGGACTGCCAGAATTGTGGTCACTAAGCAATGCAGTCATGTGATGTCGCACTTTACGATCACATCACTTAGCGATGGAAATTCCAGTCCCAATTACCATTGTTAAGTAAGAACTACCTCTATATGCTTTGAACATCTAAGGCTATTTACTGCCTTTCAAGTTTTCTTGAAAATGCAAGCCCTTAAATACTTTAAAATAATCAGTTTTTTTTTTTAACTTTCCTACATTGATTTCAAAGAGTCGTTCTGAATTTTCAAAACTCCTGACAAATACTCATTTCTTAAGCAATAAAGTTTGCAATCATTCTGAAAAACATTTTCAGAGCTATGTTTTGTAACAATGCAGTATCAATACTAGCATTTCTTATGAAGTTAATGAGTATGAATTTGAGATGGAAAATAAAGCAGTAACTGTATGTGAGTTAGAATAAAGCATTGTGAGGCACAGCGTTGATAGAGCAATTACAATCCATAGTGTATAGTTTCCCAGGTCTTAGAAAGGCTACTGCAGTAAATACTCTGTACCTTTTAAACTGCAGATTAATCGAACCATTTCAATGTTTTCATTGTCTCTACTGAAAGCATCATAATTAGGCGCAGTCTCTAAACTCTGTATTATTCAATGTTTTTGTAAATGACTTGGAATCAGAGTGGAAGGAATGCTTATTAAATTAGCAGATGACACAAAATTGGGTGGAATAGCTTATATCCTAGGAGATAGAAATGACATTCAGAATGATTTGATAGGTTAGAAAAATGAGATGAGAATAACAGACCGTATTAAAAGAGAAGTAACTCTGAAGTTTTTCACTTAGGAAGCAGCATTCAAATAATGCAGAGGTGTCATATGGGGAATACCTGTCATGGCAATAGTACTTGTTAATAAGAGTTTGGAATAGTACTTGATTACAAACTGCATATGAGTCAGCAGTGTGATTTGACTTCAAAAAGAGCAAATGGAATTTTAGGTTGAAGCCCAGTAGTAGAAGTAATTGTTCCACTTCATTCTGAGTTGGTCAAATGCCAACAGTTGAGGAAATTGGAAATATTTAGCCTTGAGAAGAGGCAACTGAGTGGGGTATGATAGCACTCTTCATATACCAGAAAGGATGTCGCCTAGAAGAAGGTCAAGGCCAGTTCTCACTTGCCCAGAGTGCAGGGCACAAAATAATGGGGTAGGTTCCAGGAAAGCAGATTCTGATTGAATGTTAGAAAAACTTCATAAAGAATTGCAGTTTGAAGGGAACCCAAAGATAATGGGCTCCCCTTTGCTATATGAGCTTAAGCAGAACCTCAACAGCCATCTGCTTTAATCTGGCTCTTGCCTTGAGCAGGAGATTGAACCTGAAAGCCTAAATGGCCCCTTCCCATGCTGTGATTCTATCAACACTCTGCTATATAGGGGTGTGTATGAGTCTTTACAAAAAAAAAAAAGTTTTGAGTGCAGAACAAATAGCCCCAATGTGAACCTTTCATCAGAATATTTTGAGTATTCCAAGAACATTCAAAACATTTTTTAGTGTTTACTATAGGAAACAATGGAAGCTCAATGTTTGTTTGTTTGTTTCTCTGGACGTATCTCTCTCTCTGTTGTGTGTATCCTATTTATTCTGCTTAACTGTTGCTTCCATAGTTGATTATGCACATTTAAAATTCTCTTTTATAAAATAGAATTCATGCCTTTGACCAGTGTTTTGGTAAACAGGATGACAGGTAGCTTTCAGCATGAATTGCCACCTACTTTTATGACCCTTGGACACAAAGAGGAGGAGCAAGGGCTTGTTTTGTGTGTGAAGCAACATCTTCAAATTTTGTCCTGAACTGTGGACTTAGAACATTTGAAACAGCCATCTTAATACAGAACATTTTGTACATCCACAGTGCCAAAGTTTCAAGAAAGAATAAACTCAGCAGATACAAACAGAATAGAATAGTCCTGCTAGTGGGATTTGCACATCTGCAGAAACAATTTTTTGGCTAAAGTATCTTATTTGACTATGCATTATGCCAAGTGGATGAAGGAATGCTACCATAGCATTATTAAAACATGAAGTTGCTGCCAGTGCCCCATAATATTTAATGACATTTTTCGTACGAGTGAATAGCAGACAATGAGTTTCTACATTCCTACTTTATTTAGTTACTGTTGGCAAGGGAGAAAAAGCAATTTATTCAGATAGGCACAATACAACTTTCACTAATTGTTATGGGGGAAACAGGGGGAAAAGCATCATCTCTTTAATCTTCAGACTGTTATCTACAGTCTTATCCTTCTAAAACAAGTGTCACATCTTGGTTCTTGAATTCTGTCTAAACCGAAAGATTACCAAAGTAAAATGTTGGTCCTTAATAAGTTTTCAGCTGAATAATTATCATTATTGTTGAATGACTATAGTACTCCAACATATTGGTTTTGTGGTATACCCATCATTTTGCCTATTTTACAATGTTTCAGATAAACCTGAAAAACTTGCTTAAGTGTCTGCTATAATAAAAATAGATATAAACATCTAAGGTTAGGCAGTTAATGTTGTTTTATCTAGAGAATTTTAGATATTGATTGATACAAATATTGTATACATATAACAATCATGTATCTTTGTGTTCCAAGCTGACCTCTGGTGCTGAAAGCAGGTCCTTGGATAAACACACAGTGAACTCAAGTTCAGATGAAGCTCTTGTCTCAACATGACTATTTTGCCAACATCCATGAGATGTTTGAAAGGAGAAGGTTTTTATAAACTAAAAATATGTAAGGAATATTCTTAGAATTGGCTATATTTATTCATCTAAGGGGTGAAACATAGGTTGCTTGGAAAATGCTTAAATATCCCCTTAAATTAAAGTATAAATGCTTAAATATCCCCTTAAAGTATAAGCAATGACTTCTATCTGCTCATGATTGAAAAGCACTTATTCTCATGGATATTGCTATCATTGATACTTTGCAAGTTTGCTCAGTATTATAAATGGAGAGAAAGAGACAACAAACTTTTCACAGTTAGGTTGTAATCCTAAACCTTCATAACAGAAAGTAAAGAATGCCCCAAACTGAATGAGATTTACTTCTGGATGTACATGCATAGTACAGTATATAATATAAATGTTTTAATGCTACAAGTTGGTATCCTTTGCTAGGACAGGATATACCTATACATATACATATACTAATACATATACTAATATATATATACATCAGTTTACTGTAAATATTTTACTTTCTATTGAACTATGATTAACTATTAACACTATAAAACTCAATTGCTCAAATTAGTTCATTTTTAAAAAATAAGTCTTTAAAATCATTAAACCATAGCCATGAAATTACTTTTATCTCTCTGTGTGTTTATGGATTTCAACACAGATTTACTTTTTTCCCTTGTTTGGGATGTAAAGTTTCATGCCTTTTGTGGTCATTAAAAGCATAGCTCCTCCTCTCACCCCAAAAAGCATAACTGTTAGAAATTGTAGCCAAATTGCATTTTGTCTTCATTACCTTGTAAATATAAATTGATCAAAGATTGTCTTCTTCATTCCCCATTTTTTTTTTCCTGAAATCTCTTGTTTACTGTTTCTGTTATTATTACACTTCCACTTAGCTTGACCATATCTGAACACTACAGGGAGTTATGTCAACCATGCATATGGACAACAGAAGAATAAGATGCTGGCTTTTCTGCAAATATTGCTGTTTATATATGTTTTTGATGGAGAAGGAGAAGGAGAAAGAAGGAGGAGAGGGAGTTGGAGGGGGAGAGGGAGAGGGAGAGGGGGGAGGAGGAGGAGGAGGAGGAGGAAAAGGAAAAAAATAATGGTTTCATATGCTCAGTTTTATGTTGTGGTGAAATTCCAGCAAAGTTGATAGGTATGAAGTTAAACCACAAATCAGAGAATAGAGAAAATATTTTTCAGTACTTAGTATACTACAGTGGACGCTAAAGGAAAAGTAAAGGAAGAAAGAAATCCCTTCTTTCACCAACTCTCTTTTTCTCTTTCTTGCTTTATCTTACATTTTGCCTTTTCAACCCCCATTATGGATACAGTCATTGCTGGAAAGGTGCTAGATTTCAGCTAAAATCCACATACTCACTTACCTGAGAGCAGATTTCACTTAAATCAGTAGGACGTAGTGGATTGCACTTTTACTTCTAGTATGGTTAAATCCCTTTTTCGTTTTAAAATGGATTTCAATTTTTCCCATGTTTAATGGTAAAGGTAGTGTATTGTATAAGATTTTTTCTCTCATTATTTCCACATTATTATGTTTGGAGTGTGTTATCAACAGCATGCTGATGACATTGTAACTTTTTTCCTTTATATTTTCCTTCTTTTTATATTCAGAGGAAAGACTATATGTGGGAGAATATTCTTTGACCATGTTAATGGACTGGATAATAAAGCAAGTCTTAATTCAGACAAGACAGAGATGCTGTTGATAGCATAGATAATAATAATAAATTCTATGCTGCCTAATTTTCAATTAATGTTGTGGCTCACAACAATCAAACAAAAAAAAATTACAATAACATCAATAAAACATTAAAAATAAAGTTAAAATATGGCAATCACAATGGAATGAGGGGTCTCACTCTTCCTTATCGAAGACCTGGGTGAAGAACCAGATCTCCACAGCTCTTCTAAATAACAGCACAATGGGCACCACCTGTATCTTGGGGGCAACCCCATTCCAGAGTGGAGGCACTTCTACAGAGAAGGCATACTTCCGGGGTCCTGAGAGATTACATTGTTTGATTGAAGGAAACTGGAGCACACCAACCCTACAGGATCAAATCAGCTTGGCAGATGTTAAGGGAGACAGGTGATCCCTCAAGTAACCAGGTCCTATGCCATGTAGTGCTTTATAGGTAACAGACACTTTTTAAAGTTTTTTAAATTGTCCCTGGTGGAAAGTAAATGTTATCTCATTCAAAAAACAAAAGTTTTAAATATCAGGCTTTTTATTGGGCAGTAGCAAAGACAGAAGTTGGTAATGTCCATAACAGAGATCATACTCCCATAATTTAAAAATTGGTGGCTTGTGCATTTGTGCTTCTAAATTTAAAAAGAAATCTAATTCTTCAAATGCATGCATTTAAAGTCCATCGTTGTCATATACATATTGCAAGAAGGAGACAGAGACTGAGGGCTGAAATTATGACAGTTACAGTATGGAAGGTGAACCCATGGTGAGAATGATGGATGGTAACCCTGCAGAAGTGTCTCGAATTTATGAAAAAGAAGGTATTGCCAAAAATATCCTTTACATCATGGTACTTTCCACTCATGCCCCTTCTCCCCCCACCAGCCAAAAAAATTCCTGGGTCCAACCTTTTCAGGAGGAGATTGTTCTCCCTTTAAAGGATTAGATTTGTGGTTAGGAAATACTCTCTCTGTGACTCAGCATTGTCATTAGATATTCAGTAATCTCTACAGTATAAATATCATTTACCAGATTAGTTCAATATCCTAGTTATATGGAGATAATTGCAATTATCTGATAGTATTCTGATTGTATTACTACAAAGCATTGTACATCGGGTAAACTTTGAACATGATATAGGGAATGCAGTTGTACAAATGGCATAGAATACAACAGAAGATTTCTTTTTTCTTCTTTAACATAGATTAGAAGCATTGAACAAATTCCAGCATCCCTGCCTTGCTTTAAATGGCTTCCAGTTTGTTTCTAAACTCAACTGAAGGTGCTGGTGTGGATTTATAAAGCTCTTAATGGTTTAGGAAATGTATGCCTATCCATACTTAAAATCATCAGCCATACTCCCTGGTGAGTGGCCCCTTGTTGTGAAGCATAAATAGTAGACATTACAGAAAGGGTCAAATCCATGATCATCCTC
Organism: Python bivittatus; assembly: GCF_059951505.1. Classification (NCBI taxonomy): domain Eukaryota; kingdom Metazoa; phylum Chordata; class Lepidosauria; order Squamata; family Pythonidae; genus Python; species Python bivittatus. The sequence continues at coordinate 18,681,811 of NW_028277035.1, forward strand.
TGATTTTGAAATGTTCTTCTCAGGAATATTTGCTGGCTATATTGGTTTTTTAAATCCATCTTCAAAATAAGAAATATTTTTAAGAAATTCACCTAGGCCTTTCTCTTCCTATTGCATATTTGTAGTTTTGCCTACTTAATTACTTTCTTAATTATTTTATTACTTTTTTCTATTGTAAATGGATGGGTTTTCATTGTACTTTATGCAAATAAGTACATGACATCACTATGAATATGAATGGATGGATGGATGGATGGATGGATGGATGGATGGATGGATGAATGAATGAATGAATGAATGAATGAATGAATGGATGGATGGATGGATGGATGGATGGATGGATGGATGGATGGATGGATGAATGAATGAATGAATGAATGAATGAATGAATGAATGAATGTGTATGGATGTGTGTGTGCGTGTATGTAAAACTATGTTACATTCCATATAGCATGGATAGTCAGAAGGTAGACTGAGAACTATTAATAGATTTCTGGGTGATTTGGAATAGGTAATCAAGAGCTTCGGATTCCAGTGCTTTAAAAAAAAAAAAAAAACACACGTCTTCCCCTAAATTAAATTATTGAAAAAGAACACTTGGGAGAATACAGACAAACAGTTTGTTCTGTGAAAGGACTTGTAACCTATAGATATCAATAGTAATATAGGATTTACATCAGGCACTACCCTGCCAGAATAGGATCTGCCCATCTGGTGAGGACATCACAGGAAGGCCTGTTAAAAGAGTCCCCCTCTCACAAGTGAGAGCAATAAGGTCCAAGTGACAGGCCTTTCTGCAGGGGCCCTCCAAACTTTGAATCTCTTTACCTCAGAGATCCATAAAATTTACTCCTTCATTGTTTTTTAGAAGACAGTTCTATTTCAACAAGCATACCACCCTAAGATTTATTGACATCCACCTTACAGGGACGGTTTGATTTTTTATTGGTGCTTTTTATATTTTGATTTATTCTAATTTTTTTGTTTATAATTTTGAGTTGTAATCTACCTACAGTCTTTTTAGTTGAGTTGGCTATAAAAACTGCAAAAAAAGAAAGAAAGAAAGAAAGAAAGAAAGAAAGAAAGAAAGAAAGAAAGAAAGAAAGGAAGGAAGGAAGGAAGGAAGGAAGGAAGGAAGGAAGGAAGGAAGGAAGGAAGGAAGGAAGGAAGGAAGGAAGGAAGGAAGGAAGGAAGGAAGGAAGGAAGGAAGGAAGGAGAAGAAGAAGAAGAAGAAGAAGAAGAAGAAGAAGAAGAAGAAGAAGAAGAAGAAGAAGAAGAAGAAGAAGAAGAAGAAGAAGAAGTAAAAGAACCAACTGACTGACCATTCTGATGGTCAACTGACCATTCAACTGACCATTCATTCATTCATTCATTCATTCATTCATTCATTCATTCATTCATTCAGTTTATATAGCTGCTTATGTATTCAGAAGCACTCTGTTCCTTAATTCTTAGTACATGTTCACTTGCTTCCACTCTTTTGAATCTGATTCTAGCAAGATTTTAATTAAAAACAAAGTAGATCTACCAAATTGAACATCTGGCCAACCCTGTCATATAGTATCAATTTTCAATTTTTCACACAGTGTTTAAGTTCATTGTTTGATTATGAATGTGTAGTTAGGTCAAGTCATGAATATAAAATACTTTTCAATACCTTGTCTTGTTTGTTTAACAGTCTTTTCAAATAAAACTTTCATAAATGTTTATGAAGATTATATAATTTTATATTGGATCATGAACATACACAACTCTTCTTCTGAACTAATATAATCCATTTAAGCTTGTCGTCTAATTATGTTATGAATTATAGTTATGTCTGGCAACACTTTCCTAAGATAAAGATTTGTTTATAAGGCAAAGTATGCAAATTAAAACCATTTATGGAGGGATACATATGAGGACATGTTTAGGAGTTGCATGTTTATTTGAACTCCAAATATATGATGTAATTATAAAAATAAATCCTGGTTTAACTGTACAACTAAATGTAAGAAGTTACATTTGTTATACTTAGAAAGTTATTTGCTTTCATCTGCAAGGTCAGTAAGAAAATAATGTGTCCTACAGAACTTTGAAGACATGCTTACATGTAATGTATTTGTTTTTTGAAAGCTCTTTAATAGACAAGATGTTCTTGGAAAAGCCTGAGATAATGTGATTTTTATATCATACAGTACGTATTGTGTATATGTAATTTATTATATGATGACATTGCACATTGTCATTGTATAATGCAGTCTGATTACAATATTCATGTGACCCTTCTTTATGCAATATAAGAAGCATGTGCCTCCCTTCCCAAGAGTCATGTATTATGAGAAGTTTGGGTGAAGGATAATCGAGCAGTAGAGTTTACTGCTTCAGAGCATGCTTTCAAGTAGAATTATTCCAAAATCTTATCTTCCAGGGCCATGTCCATTTTCTAACCAGCTTCAGTCATTGTGACCATTAATGACTGCTGTGCATCAGGTTTGTCTCCCACCATTTTATCCAAAGAGTTGCACTTCCTCATCGCTTTGATCTTTTCTTGTGTTCAAAGAACTATAATATAATCCCTGAAATAAAACCTTTAACCATAAACAATGCTACTAGAAATATAATACATTGTAATAGAAATAAGTACATATTGCAGAAGTAGACTGACATCAGTCTTACATGTTGCATGTTCCATTCATGTTTTTTCTAGAACCCCTGTGAACTGCCAAAGATAATTTACACTTACTCGACAAGAACACATATTCAGTATTTAATAAGTGAAGTATATGCACATATTTCACTGTATGTAGTATTTGCTTAAGAATGTAGGAAGTGTTTTGCTTGTTCAGTTCATGGATTCAACTATTTATGTTTTCCGTTCCAGTGAAAAATGTCCAGTAGTAATCCTCTGCCCATCCATGTACTATCACATTATGTTTTTCATGATAGTATTCTTTTCCTTGTACATACTGAAACTGTATTCAAAATATGTATGGATGTGATGACATGACATTATTTTACTCCCAAATGGAATAATTAAAAATGGGAACAAGAAGAATTTAATTTTTTTATGAAGCTAAGTGTTGGAAGATAATGAAAATGTCTTTCAAATAATATAAGAACCATTTCCTTTTATTGAACCACCATCACCACTAGCTTTGCCAATAATTTCACAATCCTTTTTAGTACAGATGTCTTCCGTATCTCCTGAAAATATCAAAATACCCCCAAACTGATTCATACTGCTCAACTGGATGTTCTTTTTCCAGAAGGTGGCAAAATGCTTCAATTAGTGCTGATTTATTGAAAAAGATAGCACTTAATTTTCCAAAAAAAAAAAAAAACTGCATATGAAAGAAAAGAAAATAAAGTTTTAATAGGCTATGTAAAAGTATGACTTCCAGATGATTCACTGTAATGGCTAAAACAATAAAAGATGGAATGTAACAAAGATATGAGTCTAGTTCCCCAGTTAATCCTGCATGGGTTGACTGTTGTATATTTTGCTAATTATTACAACTTTTTGTAGACAGTTTCTAATTAATTTTAGAAAAGTCTCTTCCATTTTCATTATTATTTTTTCCTCCAGGTAATCCAAGCACATAAATTATTGTACAAATTTGAAAATAACATATTATAGTGCTTCATTTTTAGCACGGAAGAGCAAATGAACTTCTTTTCTGCTTTTCTTGTTACTAAATTTATCTTCTGATACTAAATTCAGTATCAGAAAATGCTTGTTTTATGATCTTTTTGAGAATGAAGAACATCACTTTTATGAGACTGAGATATTTCCACTCCCCCACTGCAATCATATCCAAGATATGTGGGAACAGGTAATGATGCTAAGGTGAAAAAAAAAATGCAACTGTATTGAAGTCATCATATCCCTTCTTGTAGAACAGTATTTCTCAACCTCAGCAACTTCTGGGAGTTGAAGTTGCTGAGGTTGAGAAGCAGTGTCGTAGAGGAAAAAAATACAATAAGAAGTGATGGGACAAGAACAAAATGGTAAACTATTGCAGACTAGTCTTTTACTATCCTGACGTTTCAAAATACAAAAGGAACATAGAAAATATGAAGAACTCACAAATTTAGTTTGGTAGAATGAAGTAGATGCTTGATGTGGCCAGGTATTGGAGGATAAAACTGATAGATTAGTCTAGTGAAATAATGGAACACTTTCCAATGCCAGTGTTGAAATAAGATTTCATTGTCGGCAGCAACATGTTTTTGCCCAGCCCTGGTAAAGAAACAATCTCAGAGACTTCCAGGGGAGGTATGGCAAACTGAAGACAGTTCTGCAAAAGGGGAGCTGATGACCATGACAAAGACCAAGGAACCACTGAGTAGGCCAGTTCCTTGGAACCTCTCCAGATAAGGAGAGGATGGGATATTGCCTACATGTGCTCTGGATGACTGTTCCATGTGAGGAGATCGGTTTTCTGTGGGTTTGAGTGCTGGGAGATGATGGCATTAGCCATCTTGCTCACAATCGTGGTAGAGACTTTTAAAGGACACTAAGTTCACAAACTTCACTTTCTAATCACTTTTGGAAATTGCTCATTAACTGCTTCTAAGCTCTTAGAGACCTTAGGAATGAGAAGTCTGAAAATGCCAGATGAGTCTGCCTTTAATCCTGAACAAAAGAAAACTTTAATTATAAGCTTAAGAATTTAAAGAATCTGAAATAAACAGCAAAAAGCTAAATATGATTTTGATCTTAGAAAGTTATAAATGAACTAAAGGTCTAGATAAACCTGGGATATTGAAACTTTTACAATAAGATTTTGGAATTAATTATAAACTACTAACAGCTTCTTGTGGGAAATAGATCCTGCTTTGATTTTTACAAGACATAACATAGATACATCATTTCATGATTTCAAAAACTGGACACTAGAGGGGATTAAAGATTTTAGGTAGAGGAAAGATAAACAGGCCTGCAAGATGGTTATGACAATAAAAATACTGAAGGATATTTTTGAAGAAAGGAATCAGACAATAGTAGCCACACCATCAACAGTGTCAGTAATGATGCCTGCTTCTATTGATTGTTCAAAAGATGTTATTGAAAAATGACAGATGTAGAACAAATTTTAGCTGACAAAATTATTATAGTATTAAAAGTGGGTTTACAACTAACAAGCCAAGAAAATGGTTTAGAAAAGGCTGTTTCACTGGATCTACAAAAAAAAAAAAAAAGCTGGCTGAGGTTTTAAAATTTAGAAGTAAATACATGACAAACCACAAGAGTGACTGGATAATTTTTTTTTCCCACTGGATTTACAAAAGAGGCTCATTAAAGCCTTGAAGAACTCTATGTGATGGGACAAAAAAGAAATGAAGAGAAATCAAATCCTGCAATAATATTTGAATCAACTAAAGATTAAGACTATTATTAGTATAAAGAAGGAATATAACGTCAGTTTATTTGATCAAGGTTTAAATAAGATATGTTGTTACTTCTGGCTACCCTTTTTGGACTTTCTGCTGACACCCAGATTGAAAAGATGATGTTTTATGGATTTTTTTATAGATAAGAGATGGGATATGGGATGAAGAGATAAATGCTTGCAACTTTAGAGAGGGTAAAGGCTTAGTAAATTTGTTTATACTTGAGATGAAGGTTGAAAATCACTTCTTTATATATTTCTTTTCTCTTTATTATATTCATACTTTTTCTTCTTCTTTTTTCTTTTTCCTTGCACTTTTTACTTCTCTCTATTCTCTTTTCTTTAAGTTTAGTTTGTATTAGGTTTTACTATTATAATCAAAATTCTTAATAAAAATTTGTTTATAAACAATCTCAGAACATGCATGCTGATAAACCTATTTTGATAAATGGATTCTTAAACATTATGGATATTTTCAGATTGCACTTAACAGCAAATTAAACAATAGAAGAACTATTGCTGCTCATCTTCCAATCAGCACAGCTAACAAACATTTGGTTTGTCTACAATTAACCATGTTATCCAGAGGTGTCCACTGAAACAAGAGGTGCCATCAAAGCAAGAAATCCTGGCTTATAACAATGCAATGTAAGCTCTGTACCGAACATGTTTGATTTTGGCAGAGCAAGAGGCAGAGCTTGCTTCACAACACATATTTTGTCATTTGCCTCTCTTGCTCCTTCTGTAGACACCCATACTGTCATCTAAATTCAGGATGAAGGATACCTCTAGACAGCACATTTAACTGTAAAGAAACCACAGGTAGATGGTTTGCTAGCCACAGAACTTGGGAAAGAGTGAACAGTTAAGAGAAGACAAGTTATTGTTAAGTATGGCATGTTTATAGTCAATATGTGCAATAGCTGAACCTAATTACGCTTTCATGCTTTTCATTTGAAGGAAGAGAAAAATATAAAGGTATAGAAAGTTCCATGTGCGTTCATCAATCTGAAAATCAAAACAGATATAATGATGGTAAAATAAGACCTCTGGTATTACAGTAAGCTGATGCCTTTGAACTGTGGTGCTGGAGAAGACTCTTGAGAGTCCCCTGGACTGCTAGGAGGTCAAACCAGTCAATCTTAAAGGAAATCAACCCTGATTGCTCATTGGAAGGATCAATAATGAAGCTCAAGCTCAGATATTTTGGTCACCTAATGCGAAGAGAGATCTCTTTGGAGAAGACCCTGATGCTGGGAAAGATTGAAGGCAAAAGGAGAAGAGGACGGCAGAGGATGAGATGGTTAGATAGCATCACTGAAGCAATGACCATGAAACTGAGCAAACTCAGGGAGGCAGTGAAGGACAGGAAGGCCTGGCGCAATATGGTTCATGGGGTCACGAAGAGTCGGACACGACTTAATGACTAAACAACAACAACAACAACATTACAGTAAGCAGTGAGTAACAGAAGGGACTTGATGGCCACATAGAATATAATTGACATCTGCATTATTTATAATGCATATAGAAGTATAGTTATCTAATAATTGGGTTTAAGGTATATGAGGAATAGTTTAACCATCTCTCTTTAATGAGCAAAATCAACCACCTCCCTCACCTTCACCCCACCCCCAGCTGGTACTTGCATTATTAAGGAGCTCTCCCCCAGTGTCAGTAAGTGCTTAGATTTGGTAGGAAAATAGATTTGGTAGGAAAAGATTTTTACTTGCAGTTTTTCAGTCCTGACCTCCATATGGCTCCTCTTTACATTTGAATTAACATATACACATCATTCCCCCCCCCCTTCAGAATGGCTATGCTTGGGGAGAAATTCAAAGTGAGACAATTTCATAACTTTCCTTAATATGGCAACTGAAGAGTGTTTCTGCCTGTACAATGACCTACTATAGACTTATTACAGGAAGTCTGAGTTTCATTAAACACTATTCTAGGTGAAGAAAAGAAAACACTGTGCACCCAATTCTAGAATTTATCATCTTGGATGGCAGACACTTGGTGCCACTGCTCACTTTCCAAATGAGCTGGAAGAGACACCACCTTCTAACACAATTATTCTTACATCACTGTGGCAATTTTCAGGGTCCCTCATGAACCATCTAGAGAGCAATCAGATTCTCAACTTGTGCTCAGCTAATATTTTCATTGAAAAAAAATGTCAACAGACTAGAATTTTAGCCAAAACCTGGTTAGATAGGGGTTTTGTAGAAGAGCAAAGGGAAGTTAAAGGGAAGATGTGACTATATTGTTTTTAAGTCCATTCATTTAGAGTCATACTTTCTGAGTCATAAACAATTCTTCCAGTTGCCTTATATGTCAGAATGGGAAAAAAATGTATATTGATTTCTAACATTATAGACAGCATAAATGCTGTTGCTGTATAGCTATTTTGAATGAGATGTTCTTGGAGAGGGAATAGTGAATTGGAAATCTATGGAAAGCAATTTTGAAGGCTTTGCTTTAAAATAAAACAGTAGGTTAGCCAAGAACCATGTCAGAGTTCAACGTATTGCATCATTTCTTTTGCTTTATTTTCCCACATGTACTATATGTCCAGAACTATTTTTATGAACCAGACAATGTATCTGGTCATTGTAGTTGCTGCCATTAAATGAAAGATGTTAGGGCTCACATTGCATTCTGTCTAAACACGACTAAGCTACATCCAACTTGCCATTTCAGAGACTGTTGGTGTGGAACTTTGATACTGAAAGTAGATTGCTCTGCAATTTGACAGTGCTCAGTTTTCCTGATTTCAGCAGGCTTTTAAGTGAAGCTTTGAGGTGAGGAATTTACTAGGGTATCTTTGGAATCCCTGTGTGGTGTATTTTAGCAATGGATCTATAATGTACATTGCAGAATATCTCATTTGCAAATTGATATGATAATGCTGGGAAAGTGGTCAGTCAGTATTCTTACATAAAATGGTGCAGAAAACTAATGATGACAGTATGGTCAGTGTTTGGCTTGATGAGAGATCTGTAAGTACTTAAAAAGGTGCAAAATATTACCAGCATATCTAAGCATATTACCAGCATATATAAAACAGGCTGTGGAATAATAGAGTGTAATTCCCTGTTGCAAGCTCTATATTGGAATTGCTAGTTAGGGTGCAGAATGAATGCCTGTACGCTGCACTCCAATAACTCCAATAAACTCCAATAAATTTCCAATAACTCTTGACAACTAATTTTTATTCCCGATTTGCAACTTCAGGCTTGGAGATCATGTTGTACAACTTCTTGGGAAGAAAAAGGTTTTGCTTAATATCCTTCTGTGCTTATGGAATTATACAGCTTTTAACTGTTTTTATTTTTTTTTTATGGTTTAATAAACAAGCCATTGACACATGATTCATAGAACATGAAACCAAAGGACTGGATTGGTATATTGGTATAATATAACAATCCAATAACAAGCAAGCTACGACTGCTCCTTAATATTGTACAAGAAAGAGGTAACTTAAAACAGGGATTTTCTTTCAGGGATTTTGAGGAGGGGGGAAATGAAACATTATACAATCTACCAAAATGGAATTAATTGTGGCATAGACTCTTAATTCTTGGAGCCTGCTACTATCTGGGATTAATTAGTAATTAGCAATCTACTATTCTCTACTTTGAAATATTTAATTGCTATAATATTATATATAAAAATTTGGGGAAATGCATATAGATACAGTATACATGCATGCATTTGGAAAAGTTGAATGCAAGGAAAGTATTTGTAGAAAAATCTATATCCTGAAAAAAATGGATATTATGTATGTTACAATACTGTACTGTATTGTATGTATTTTAAGAAAGATATGTATGTAAGATATGTATTTTAAGAAAGTTGCACAGAGTGGTGCATATATATAGGATAGAATTAGAAGTATCACATCTGATTTAATCAATTTGATTTTCAGTTGTTTTCAAAGTTATTGGTTTATCTTGTACGTTGTACAAACCAAAGGGTATTTTCATTTGTTTTTCTTGAAAAAACAAATGAAAAGGACATGATTTATAGGTGTTCCTATCCCAGTGGTAGAATACTCCAGGTCAAGATGGGGGAAGTAGCATACTTGGTTGCAAATAAGAATATGAATATAGTGAGTATAATAGTAACCTGGTGGAATGGGGTGAATCAGAAGTATTCCAATCATTTCTGGATACAAGTTTTATAAAAAGGACAAGGAAGACCTCATGGGGGAAGATGTTGCTCTTCATGTCAAGGAAAATATGAAATCTAGCATGGTAGAAAACACTGGAAGACCAGATTCCTCTGTAAAGTCACCATGTATGGTTGCAATATCTGGCCACAAATGTACATTAGATCTAAGGATACACTCTTGCCCTCCTGATGAAAATATGGAGAGCAAACATGAGATGTTGAAACAAATCAAAGAGGCGTGCAAAATAAAACTTATTGTAGCATAGGACAATCATGATCCCTAATTAATAAGGAATAATAACCATTGACTAGGCTGTAAGGGTTGGCATATATGCAAATGGGAAACTAACAGCCTGGTTCAACACAGTCACATTTGACTATAAGTGGAGAAACTTCTAAAAAATAAGGAAAATGATGTAAAAGAGACTTAAAGTCAAGAGGCTAAATCTCCTCATAGTGGCTGAGGATTATTTAAAACCAGAATAAGAGAAGCTCAGCTAAAATGTATTCTGTAGTGAGTGGGTAGGACTAAAGAGTTATGAGGGACAAGAACAACAAAAATTGTGAGACTTCCACCAGTTACATAAACATAAATGATGCTAGATTAAACACATCCTATGAAGAGAAAGATTCCTTCTTTCTGCATGACACAAATTTCTGGATCCAATCCAGTGGTAGAGAAAATAGAAGCTATTTGCTGGAGAAAGGGGCACGTTCTTATGAAAGTCCATGAGTGAAACTAGGAAAGTAGCTTCTTGTCCCTTTTTCTCACAATGCTTGAGGTGTGTATGTGTCTCTGTGTGTGTTTAATAATACTTTTGAGACATTTATGCTAACTTATGCTGCTTTCTATGATCAACAAATAACTTTAATTTGACCATAAGCCTTAATAAAAGGTTGGCATTTGCAATCTTAGGAAAAAGCCCACACTCACTCACACTGATGATGAGTGATGGAACATCTGCAAGCAAACAACCAAACTCAGAGAGCACCAACAATGTAAGAATGTAATCTAAAATCTGATCTCTCAATATTGACCCTATTTTGTACAACAGCAGCAACAATCATCATCATCATCATCATCATCATCATCATCATCCACAATCATAATAAAGATTGGAATTTTCTTTGTGTAGCTGTGTTTATCTTTTGCTGGATGTATTCTAGTAGGGAATGAACAATCATCTGTCAGAGGTGCTTTACTATAGACTCCTTTAGTGAGCAGAGGGCTCTACTGGATTATCTAAATAGCAGTTTTAAACTCTGAAATTCTACTCATGTTCCACAGTATAGTCAAAATGAGTAAAAATCATTTATCTCATTGTCCTCTAAAGGGAACCTCAAAATACATTTTTAATCTTGATGGGCCCAAAGTAAAGAAAGTTAAAGGATCGTTTCAGAAATATTTTGGCTACTTCTTTTTCCTTTAAAGAATATATTTGAAAAAGGCCTCCATTTACTTAAAGTAGCATTCATTTTAAACATACTCTGGGCCTTCTTTGCTTGCCTTTTTAAATATGTTTTTGTTTCATCATTCTTCAGGACTGACTGTTCTGTGTGGACATGTCATCAAACACTGTAATGTAACTCTGGAAATTTTGGACCTCTTATGGAGCAGAGTACCTTTTCAGTGTAATTGCTTTATATAAACTTATCTCTTTATAACACAACTTTCTGTATTTCTGTTGTGATTAGTCGTACTGTAAATACCAATTTATATGGCTTTTTTTTTTTTTTCTTTTGGTCTTTACTCTTAATCTGCTTTGTCACTTGAGAGGTCAAGTCACCAAATGATTTGCAGAACTGTAGCTTTCTTTCATCAGAACATACTGTAAACTCCCTTTCCTGATAATGCTGATAGATTTGTATTATATTTGTTTGTTCTTCATATTGGAGAATATAAGCTGATTGAAAACAGCAGCTGTTCTTATAACACACTCCTCTAAATGATGTGTGTGTGTTCTCTACTGACTGAATGAAAGTTGTGAAGAATACTTGTTCTTGAAGTTATTTCTCATTCAATTTTTCCATAGAAATAAATGTAGTTTTGCCACAGAGAGTACTTTTATCTAGGGGTCTCAGACAATCCTTCTCCCTCCTGCATTCATCTTGCCTACATACAGATAGGCAGAGGGTTTGGATCCAGATAAATGTGTGTGCAGTTAATTAATGTCCTGTAACACTCTTCCCAGCCATTGTAAAGCTCTATATTTGCTGAACTTTCATCTACAAGTTTTCAAGGTTAGCTGTGATAAGAAGAGAAACAAACAGGAAGGTTGGAGCAAATGGGAAAGTTGGCCCCTTGTGCAAACATTTATCTTGATGCATTCAAGTTATATTCTGAAAGTTAATTCTTTATTTGGTTATCCACAGATCTTCCATTCAACTTTTTAAAGACACCATTAAATGTGGTCAATTATATACATTCACATTTTAAAAATTATATCTAAGGGATGCATCTTCCCATTGCCATCTTCAGTTGTTCCATGGAAGTATAGAACAATTTAACTATGAACAATTTCCTCAGCTGACATTTTCTGTCACTATTTGATTCATTAAATAGAAAATGTATTTTCAAGTTTCTCAAAGCAAACACATATCATTATAATTGTGATTTTGGTAATGTTTTTTTTTCTAATTATTGTTCTTTATATAAATTACAAATTAGTATAATGATTAAATGTATAATTAATATTTCACTTGTCTGTTATGTTTGTTTTGTTATATTGCCTTTAATTCATTTTTAAGACTGAAATAATATAGGAATATATGAACATAAAATTATCTAATAATTCATCTTGATTGGTAGAAAAGAGAATGTTAACACATTTTGTAAGCTTATTAACTTATGTTTATTTTCTTCTAATATTTGTATAGTATCATTTGTTTTATTTGGTACATTTATATTCTGACTTTAATCTGTCATGGAGAGGACACTGCATTTCTAAACAAACTTGCATTTAGGAAGTTAATAGATCCAGATGTCCTCAGTTTTAACCAGAATGCTAGATCATGTGCCTATAAATAAGTTTCTAAATGACCATGGTTTGAAAACAGCTGTCAGAAAGTATCTTCAGAATAGCTACTTTAAAGTCCATTCATAGACTGTGCAAACATAGTTTAACATGGATCACCAAAGGCCCATTATGTACTACATTAAATTTCCAAGAATGGATCAGAACACATTGTTTGGCCAGTTTGATAATGTCTTGTTTCTAGATGTTACTGGAGTGGCATGGAACCAATTCATAGGTTGCTAAACTCCTTTGGTAACTTTGGAATGTGATTTAGAAAAGAATCAGTTGCTAATGCAAAGAGGGAATAATTATATAACAAATTATAGGACAGCTGTTGATTTTATGGGTCATATTTGCAACATGCTGAAATTGATCTATTTCTTTTGAAATGCAGTCCTAAGCCTACTTACTTGGTAAGTAGAACATAGTTTTGAGCTAAAAGTTTAGATTTAGTTGTTCTTCAAAAGATTGGATAATTCAGAGATATTTCCTGTTTCTCTTTTCCCTTCTAGGGCCTTCAAATCACCACAGCCAGTCAACTCTGAGACCACCTCTTCCACCACCTCACAATCATACTCTATCCCATCACCACTCTTCTGCCAACTCCCTCAACAGGAACTCCTTAACAAATCGACGGAACCAGATCCATGCACCAGCTCCTGCACCAAATGATTTGGCTACCACTCCTGAATCTGTCCAATTACAGGATAGCTGGGTGCTGAATAGCAATGTGCCACTTGAGACCAGGTAGAAAAAAATGCTGATATTTGCAGAATGGTGTTGAGACAATTCATGAACCTAGTTTGCTGAGATTTCTAGAACAGGAACCATTCTTTGGATAGCATGTTCTCATAAGTCATATTTATATTATTTGTTTGTTTGTTTGTTTGTTTATTTATTTGATTTATGTAGATGCCCATCTCACATAAGTGATTTTGGGTGGCTTACACTAAAATAGATAAAAACAGTACGATACTTAATATAAAATAAAAACACATAGCAGCCAAGCTTCATAAATAACCATCAACAAAGCCAAGTGACAGTCTCTATCATACTCCTGGGGCCCCAGGCCTGGGCACAAAACCAAGTTTTTAGGACCTTGCAAAAGGCCAGCAGGATTAAGGCTAACCTAATCTCAGATGGGTGGGCACCACAGCAGAAAAGGCCCTCCTCCTGTAGCTAAATTATGTATAGCCCTTCATAAAAGGCCAGGTGCTAAGGATCTGGATGTTAAAGATCTAATAATTTCAATCAAACAATTTTAAGCAAGTGCATAAGTCCTTCATCATCATCAGGACTTTGCAGTGTTTCACTTTGTTTGAACTGAACCCATAAAAAGAGCCAGTGCTAGTAAAAATAATGCTACACCCAAACACTATAATATGACTGGATACAAATATTTTATTTGGTGTGCTGTATCAATGACACTTTCATCTGGAATAATATAACCAAAATCCTAATTTCTCAACTGTAGTTTTATTTAATGAATGTTGATCAGTTCAACTTATCCTTGTTGAATACATGTGTATTTGTCAGACATGTTTTGTATACTTAACAAATAAAATTCATGTCACGTATTCTACTCCAAAGCACAGGAAGGTGTTACAAGAATATTCTGACTAAGTGTTACTAATAAATTATGCATTTGGCCCTTTCTGAAGTAATAAATAAACTAATTTGAAAGTAAATATTTTGGAAGGCTGGAAGAACAATCACTGATTCAAGACAGTCCAAAGTATAATTTTAATTTACACTTCATCTAATGTGCAGTCTTATTTAAATCCCTCTTGTATACTGCAAGGCAAACACTAATATTTTTAAAAAGTCCTGTGTTGGTTGGTTGGTGATTAAAAAAAAAAACTTTCTATTTTTTTTTAAATACTGTACATTATTTTTGCATTTTGCTGTTTCTTAAATTTCAGCATCCATTTATAAATGCAGCAAAGATATAGACGTATTACAATACAGAATTCTAAAGAGTTTTGTATTGCAATAAATCTACACTTTTTTTTCTGATTTTGTAAATATAGACTAAAATTTCTTAGTTTCTAACTTCTCTTACCATTCCTTCTAGCTCTCTTGTGTACATCTGGACACAAAGGCCAGCAGGATTAGGGCTAACCTAATCTCAGATAGGTGGGCACCACAGCAGAAAAGGCCCTCCTCCTGTAGCTAAATTATGTATAGCCCTTCATAAAGGACCAGGTGCTAAGGATCTGGATGTTAAAGATGTTAAATGAGAGCCCTTCTCCCATTCCTAGGAATACATTTTTCCCCCTAATAGCTACCTGTACATATCCTCTGGGGGTAGATTGAAATGTTTGTTTATTTATTAGATTTTTAGACTGCCATGATTTCTGAAGCCATCATGTAAAACTCTTCATATATGGTGAACTTTTATTTGTCATCATTGTGCTCATGAAAATATGGTCTGAACGGGGTAGAATAATAAATATGGCTTCTGATATAACCAAAAAAAAAAAAAAAGCCTTCATTTGATACTCTGCAGCCTATATTATATTGTAAGAAAGAAGAAAGTCTATAATGCAGCATGAATAGACTTACAAAAATACTTACAACCTGCATAGATTTGGCATATCTAAGCACTATTGGAACATAGAATATGGACCTCTTCAAACCATGAGGTAACACAAATATGGTCTCAGGTCAGCAGGATTCAAGGACACAGTTGATCTTGGCAGATATGCACATGGTGCCAAATCAAAACAAGATGCCAAATGGCAACGTGCACAATGGAATTTGTTGCACCTGTAGATGCTAAAGAAAGGAAATAAAGTATTTATACAGCCAGCTTCAAAGACCTGATGCATTGCTCTTTGACCAGGTTTCATCCAGAGTGTATCAGGTGAATATCATGGACAAATAAGTAAATCTGACACTATGTTCTGTGACTCATCCTAGAAAAAAATGTGGCAAGGTTTAATTATATACTTCTCACTATTTTCTTTTACTCCTGGTATGTATATGCTTGAATACCATAGACAAAGCATTTAAGAATATGGATTTTGGGAGTAAAAGAAATTAAAATGAGAACATAAGAACCTGCCTTAAACAGAATTTGGCTATTAGTTTAAGCCAGTGTAATCAACACTGACTTGTAATGTCTCTCCAAGCTTTCAGATATATTTTTTTTCTAGTCTACCCACCCAGAAATGTTGAATATTAAATCTGAATCTTGCTACTTTTGGAATCATATGAGATTTTATCTTCATCACTACAGTGCTGTTGAGTAGCTTTGAGACTGGTTCATGAAATGCTTGGAAAGTTGAGAATAGGATCCAAAAGACAGTGAAAGCAAAGATAGAAAAAAAAATCCAATATTTATAGTAACAGAACATCAGCTCTGCTACATAATTTTCCTGAGCATATTTCTTTGACTCAAGAAGGTTGTAAGAGATAAGCATGTTTTGGCCAGTTGCCCAGACCTTGTTCTTTGTTGCTGCCAAATTTGTTGAGAATAAGTCAGCGATGATGTGTGGCTTAATCTTGGATAGTATGGTGAATCTAGCATTTAATTGCTGAGAATTGCATTGATGAAAATACTGTTCTGTTTGGACACACTGAATCTTTGAAGTTTCTCATTTCTTAAACTAGACGGCAAAGGGTTATAAAGCACTTAGCTATTTCAGAATTGTATGGATTTTTTACCTATGTATGGATGGCCTGCCTGTAAGATTTGCTGTGAAACTGAGGTTTAACTTAATATATTTTTCTCAAAGCATGTTCATGAATTTTTCTTGATCATAGCTACAGAATCTTTGAAGTTTTTAAATTTTAAGTGTAAATGTCTAAGCTCTAATCACAACTTAATTTTATTCAAAAATACATTTAATTTCTAAATCAGCCTTTAACTCCCAAATTAAAGAGTTTATAGTTGGAATAATCAGTGGCAGAATTTTGTGGAAAGGATTGAAATGGCCTTTAAAAAAAAAGTAGCTTAATTGTATGAAGCTATCCTGTACCATACATAGACTGTTATTAATTATTCAATAATGGCTTGTGAAAGGGAAGAGAGAATGAATGTATTCACTGCTGCTTTGTAGGCTAATGGAACTTCCCCACCATACAGTGGAAGGAAATTCTCCCGTCTATTGAAATGATACTGTATATGCACTAGAACCTTGGTTCAAAAAGCACTGACATTCATGCCCTTGCCATGTAAAAATTGCCTTTTGATATGGATCCTAACTTAACTTTCAGTCCCTTCTTTCTCTCTCTACTCATACTTCCTGAATCTGTCAGTTACTCATATCAGCTGAATGGCAAACCTTCATCCTTTCTTTTTTCAAAGTTGGAAATGAAATTGGATATAAATAGAATGATAACTTTTAAGAAAGTAGCAGAACTCTTTCTCATAGAACAACATAGTTAAGAAAACGTCTTCATCATGTTGTTCAGATTTTTTAATTGTTATCCCAGGATAGATTTTTCTTCCCATTCTTTTCTAAGATTGGGAAAAAAAGAAGAAGATATACTTGTTTCTAATTTAGCAAATGTCATTAAACTTTAAGAAATTTAACTTTTTTTCCATGAATCACTAAACTCATATCAGCCAATTCTTGATCCATAATTTGTCTCCTTTTTTGGGACTATTTCCATCTATATATTTTCATCACAGAAGCAGAGAAACAACTGAACCCTTTCACCTGAAATTTTGCTTTATGGCTTTAACTTATTGAATTGACATTCTGTTCCCAGCTGACCATAATGTTTCACGTTGCACTGCACTTTAATTTTGCAGTTTTCTTAGCCTTCCTTGAAATGTGGCAGCTTATTAATCTCAATATTGGGGCTTCTTCATATACACAACCTACTTACAAAATATGCTGCCCATTTATTACAACAAAGACTTTTCTATTTCGATTATGTTCTGCACATCTTTTTTCCCTTGTTAACAAAGAATAATGCAATTGTACAGTATTTAACTTCTCCCCAGATATCTAGAGTTAAGAATTTTAAATTCTTCAGTGCCATCTTAGTAATGAGATATATGTTTTCCCCTAGCTAATGCAAAATGATAACATAAGCAAACAGGATTTCTCAACCACCTTGTATTTTGCTTTGATTTTTGCAAATTTTTTTGCAACTTTGGTAGAATTCCCTTGAAAGGTAGAGCTTTTTCTTCTGGAAGAGAAATTATATTTTGTGTAAAGTGATATGAATATGTCATCAAGACACTTATTATTTCAGTAGTTTCTTACTGCACAGTTTTAATATTTGTGGCTATACTTATACAGCATGTTTAACTGGGTCATGTGGGGTCATATGATCAGCTAAACCAAGTCAGCAGTAGTTTAAAGAGGGTTAGTTCTAACCCCAAACAGCTGTATTATACAAATATAGAAGAAAGTTGAGAGCTAGCAGGGAGACAAGTGCCTAGGGCACTTCACAAAAACACCCTCCTTCCTCTGGTTCATCTACTTTATACCTCCTGAGGCCTCCAAGAGGTGAACAGGGGCAAGAAGAAGTGGGTTGGGTTAGGTAATCCCCCCCACAAGTTTTGATTAACTGGCCCAAATCAAGTTACTGAAATTTGGGGGAGACAGTTATTAAAAACACACACACATAGAAGCAAGTGATAAGGAGTGACAGGCTCATAGCCATGATTGTGTTTGATGGACTTTGTGTGATGTTAGCTGCTGTTCTGGACCTGGGGATCCCTAGTTGTATGCCACCGATTCAACAAGAGGTAAATGTTTACTTCAGAAGAGCAGCAGATCAATTCTGTGGTGGGAATGCAACAGAGCTATCTTTTTTATGAGTTGCTTGTTATTTTGAAACAGGTTTTCCTTCTGCAAAAGGCCCTTACCTTCTCAAGTTCACTCCTCTCAGTTTGCTGCAGTTCAAATTATTAAGGTGCATGTTGAACAGCCCAACATCAAATATTTAATTTAAGTAATATAATTTGAGACAGAGTAGAGAAATCAGTTGTCCATCTAAAGACGTCAATACTTTTGATAGAGTTTTCATGAAAGCTGTAATGATGGTACTATATTTTTCCACACAAGTTTACATCATTGCCTTCAGTATATTAAGCTCTTTTGTTATGGAAACTACAGATGGGGCCAATTCAAGATGCCAATCAAAGGCATAATGGCTCATAAATTAGGGTAACCCAAAAAGCTATTATATATTTTCTTTGAAATGGTATTTGTCAGAGATTGTACAATGTCCTAATGCCAGTTCTGAAGCCTGCGTGATGTTATTTATATTAGTATGAATTAAGTCTGCATTACTGTAATTAGCAATTCTTTAGTCTGGGTAGAAGGAAAAGAAGTTTAAATAGCAAGATAAATTAGGGCTATTCTTAAGTGCTGCAAGAATATTTTTCTCTTGGTTTGCCAGCCGGCAGTGATTTGTGTATTTTAAAAATATTTGTTACTTACTGCAATGAATTTCAGACAATTGGCAGATTCTTAGGTCTAGGCTTCCACAGAACTTATAAAGGCATGAACTATCACCAAGAAATTGTATATTGCCCCCACACACAAACACATACACACAGAATTAGCAGAATGTATGACTGGGCTAGTCACTGTTTATCAACCTAAGGTACATTACAGAAGACCTGCTTAGACATAAAATAGAATGCACTAAGAGTGTAATAAATAAAATGTGTAATGTTGATAAGATGGGAACTTTATGGGCCAATTTAGGACAAAGCTTTTTAAAAAGGTTGGGCTATAAATTACAGCAATATAATTTATATCCCTGGGTAGACAGTACAGTGCCTGAAAATGCCAATGTATCTGCAGATACATCCTGTGGTGTCTACCAGGTTCCATTTTCCCACGTTATTTTTAATTTTTTAATGAAAAAAATAAAGGAAAGCAAGCATATCAGCCCCTTAGGCATTCTTAAGAAATGAAAAATGGGTTGCTACAACCCACTCTTTGTTTAGAAATATGCTAGCATTTGTCCAGAAACAAGAGAAACATAAGCAAAGAAGGTTGAAAACATTGTGGGGGACCAGAGGGGGAAACAGAGAAATACCTCACCAATTTGTCTTCAGGTAAAGGAAAATATTTGACTCAACATGGCCACTGGGACAGCCATTTTGTTAATAGGCAATTCCCATGGCAACTATTGTGTGAGAGTGCTTGTGTGTGCAAATTTGAAATGTGCCAATAAATCCAAAAAAGTTGGTTGCCCTACTGATCCTCTACAGTAGGCTGGGGAATGTTGCTGCCCTCCAGAAGTTACTGAACTTCAGTTCTCATTTTTCAGTGTAGAGCTGGACTTTCAAAAGCGCTTGATAAAGCAGATTATCAAAGTCCCCTGAACTAATTCAGAAGCCATAGAATAAGAGGATAGATTCTATTGTACATTAGTTACTGTCTGAAAAACAGGAAACAATGCTTTGAAATAAATATACAGTTTTCAAATTATAAAGCTCTTCCAAATGGGGTCCCTCAGGGACCAGTGTACAGTTATAAGAGATCTGGCCTTAAGAGTAAGTACTGAGGTGGTAAATTCTGTTGATATTAACGTGTTCAGGATAACAGGGTAAAAAGACAGTCGCTAAGAACTCCAAAACCATCTCTGTAAATTGCATGAATGGGTGTCAATGTGGCAAATGCAATTCAATGTAAGCAAGTTTAAAGTAAAGCATATTTCTGGCAAAACAATCCAAGCTTCACATATACTTTAATGTGATACAAGCTGGCAGTGGCTGATCAGCAAAGGATGAATGATAGATAGGTCAGTTACAATGCAATGGGTGCCTGCTGTTAGAAAAAGGGGGGGAAATGTTATTTAAGTAAGTGGAATACAAGTAATTTAAATAAATTCATTCCATGCTTTGGATCATTGGTAAGGAAACTGAAAATACTGTAAATACCAGTTTGTATTTAATAATGGGCAGGTGAGGATGGACATTTGCTAAGAATGAAAATGCTGTAGGAAGGAAGGAAGATAATGACTGCCTAGAGTTCCTTGAAGATTACTCTTTATAGGCTTGGAAGACCTAGGGCTCATCCTCTGTTGATAGTGAATTTTAATCCCTTTTGCAACTGCTAAAGGGACCTGCTCTCTCTTTTCCCTCCTTCCCTCCTTCCTTCTCCAGTTACCTCTTCTTCTTGCCTCATTTCTATCAAATTTTGTTTTTTGCTTTCTCTTCTCTTCCCTTCTCATTCGGTTGCCCTACTGTGTTATTCTAGTTACTATACCTGTAAATATAATGTAGAGCTGGAAAAAAGTAAAAAAAAAAAAAAGAGTGGGGGCAACCAATTTAATTAAGAGGCTAGATTCAGCTCTCTTGCAAGAAATTACTTAAAACATCTGGGGCTTTTTAGTTAGAGTGAAAGCAGATAAGTGGAGACAATTAAGTTTCTATGAAATTAGGCATGATATGGAAATTTATCACCTCTTCTCACAATGTTAGGGTCATTCATAGCATGTGGGGAGTTTTAAGACTGCAGAAAAGAAGTAGTTATTCTCCACAAGGTGTACTTAAACTTAAAATTCATTGTCATCAGATATAGTGATGACCACCAGTTTAAAGGGTTTAAAAACAGGCTGGATAAAATTCTTGCTGTTACTCTTGATGGCTGTTTATTAAACCTGGGATCACTGAGAGCTTATCATATGCATGATGTGCCAAGGAGCTAAAGGAGAAGAGGACTATCACTTTTCTTTGAAGGATGTACTGGATGGGGCTCAGGAGCCTCCTGTTAAATTTGGGGGGATTATCAGGGTGCCTTGATTAAAAAAAATGGTTTCATGATATATAATACCATGAGGATGGATAATGTGTAACAAAGCAATGAGGAAAGAGCCGCTGGTCACATTTTCAATGATGAAGGAACTAAGATAGATGCCATAAGGGCTATAGTGTGATCCCATGTAAGAAAGTGCTTCAGAAAGACTCAAGGGAGGGCATTGTTACATTAATCATTATTGTGTCTCTTTACTAACCTTGTCCCAGATGAACAGCAGGAAGGAAAAAGCAAGAAGAACAGTATGTTTTTATTTTCTGGGCCACCACATAAAGACTTTCTTGGCCTCCCACCCTCAAATCCACCTGTGACAAATTGGCAACTCACCCTTGAATGCATCTCTTTGGCCATTTTAAGATCCAGAATGTTGGACCAAGTAGGCCATTTGGCTGATCCAGCAGGGCACTATGTTATCAGCTCCAGCCTACAGTATATGCAATATTAAGAGATTTGGGATTGTAGTTCATAGAGGTTAGAAAATCATAAACACCTCACACCTGCTCTAAGGAGACTACTTGCTTTTCTATTTCCATTTCTTGTTAATTACCAAGCCATTTTCATGTCGAGTTCTATCTACCTTAAACTCTATTCCAAAAACTCCTGAGAAAATCCTGCCTGCCTGCCCTGCTTTGCTGCTAGTTTTAAGAGCATATACCTGTGAACCTTAGAAAGATTTTAGGAGAACCTTAGAAAGATTTTAGGAGCAGTGTATAATATTCAGCATTATCTGATGTTTCCCTGACACTTTTTTTTTTTAATTGAAATGTGTTTATATTCCATCACATCAATTGCTGTTCTAAATGGTTTGGGAAGCAATTAAAAAGAAACAAGAACATACATTTGAAATATCTTCAGGCAATTTATGATTCTATGATTACGGTACTTAAAAATGTTGATCCAGAATGGATCAATTTAAGATATGTTGCCAATTTTCATATTTAATAATATATCTTTTAGAAATGTATACAGAAAAATTCCATCAATTTAAGATATGTTGCCAATTTTCATATTTAATAATATATCTTTTAGAAATGTATACAGAAAAATTCCCCTTCATGGATCACTGCTTTGTCATGGCGAAGGGGCTTGCGTAACTCAGTGAAGCCATGAGCTATACTATGCAGGGCCACCCAAGACGGACAGGTCATGACAGAGAGTTCTGACAAAATGTGGTCCACTGAAGAAGGAAATGGCAACCCACTCCAGTATCCTTGCCAAGAAAACCCCATGGACAATGTTAAAAGGCTAAAAGATATGACACCAGAAGATGAGCCCCTCAGGTCAGAAGGTGTCCAATATGCTACTGGGGAAGAGCGGAGGGCATTTCCAAGTAGCTCCAGAAAGAATGAAGCGGCTGGGCCAAAGCTGAAAGGACATTCAGCTGTGGATGTATCTGGAAGCGAAAAGAAGGTCCAATGCTGTAAAGAACAATATTGTATAGGTACCTGGAATGTAAGATCTATGAACCAAGGCAAGCTGGATGTGGTCAAACATGAGATGACAAGATTGTACGTCGACATCTTGGGAATCAGCGAATTGAAATGGACGGGAATGGGTGAATTTAATTCAGGTGACCATTATATCTACTACTGTGGCCAAGAAACCCTTAGAAGAAATGGAGTTGCACTCATAGTGAATAAGAGAGTGGGAAAGGCAGTAATGGGGTACCACCTCAAAAACGACAGAATGATCTCAGTGCGTATCCAAGGCAAACCATTCAACATCACAGTCATCCAAGTCTATGCCCCAACCACTGATGCCGAAGAAGCTGAAGTTGACCGGTTCTATGAAGACCTACAACACCTTCTAGAACTAGCACCAAAAAAAGATGTCCTTTTCATCATAGGGGATTGGAATGCTAAAGTAGGAAGTCAAGGAGTAATCGGAATAACAGGCAAGTTTGGCCTTGGAGCACAAAATGAAGCAGGGCAAAGGCTAATAGAATTCTGTCAAGAGAACAAGCTAGTCATAGCAAACACTCTTTTCCAACAACACAAGAGACGACTCTACACATGGACATCACCAGATGGTCAATACCGAAACCAGATTGATTACATACTTTGCAGCCAAAGATGGAGAAGCTCTATACAGACAGCAAAAACAAGACCAGGAGCTGACTGTGGCTCAGATCACGAGCTTCTTACTGCAAAATTTAGGCTTAAAGTGAAGAATGCAGAGAAAACCACTAGACCACTCAGGTATGACTTAGATCATATTCCTTGTGAGTACACAGTGAAGGTGATGAATAGATTTAGAGGGTTAGATTTGGTAGACAGAGTGCCTGAAGAACTATGGACGGAGGTCTGTAACATTGTACAGGAGGCAGCAACTAAAACCATCCCAAGGAAAAAGAAATGCAAGAAAGCAAAATGGCTGTCTGATGAGGCATTACAAATAGCTGTGGAAAGAAGGAATGTGAAAAGCAAGGGTGAAAGGGAAAGATATAAGCAACTGAATGCAGATTTCCAGAGAATAGCAAGGACAGATAAGAAGGCCTTCTTAAATGAACAATGCAAAGAAATTGAGGAAAGCAATAGAATGGGGAGGACTAGAGATCTCTTCAAGAAAATTGGAGATATCAAAGGAACGTTTAGTACAAAGATGGGCATGATAAAGGACAAAAAAGGCAGGGACCTAACAGAAGCAGAAGAGATTAAGAAGAGGTGGCAAGAATACACAGAAGAACTATACAAGAAAGATCTTAATGTCCCTGATGTCCATGCTGGTGTGGTCACTGACCTTGAGCCAGACATCCTAGAGAGTGAAGTCGAGTGGGCCTTAGGAAGCATTGCTAACAACAAAGCTAGTGGAGATGACAGTATTCCAGCTGAGTTATTTAAAATACTAAAAGATGATGGTGTTAAAGTGCTGCACTCAATATGCCAGCAAGTTTGGAAAACGCAACAGTGGCCACGGGATTGGAAAAGGTCAGTTTACGTTCCAATTCCAAAGAAGGGCAATGCCAAAGAATGCTCAAACTATCGCACAATTGCACTCATTTCACATGCTAGCAAGGTTATGCTCAAAATCCTACAAGCTAGGCTTCAGCAGAACGTGAACCGAGAACTACCGGATGTACAAGCTGGGTTTCGAAGAGGCAGAGGAACTAGAGATCAAATTGCCAACATTCGCTGGATCATGGAGAAAGCATGAGAGTTCCAGAAAAACATCTACTTCTGCTTCATCGACTATGCAAAAGCCTTCGATTGTGTGGATCACAACAAACTGTGGCAAATTCTTAAAGAGATGGGGGTACCAGACCATCTTACCTGTCTCCTGAGAAATCTGTATGTGGGCCAAGAAGCAACAGTTAGAACCAGTCACGGAACAACTGATTGGTTCAAAATAGGGAAAGGAGTACGACAAGGCTGTATACTGTCACCCTGCTTATTTAACCTATATGCAGAGTACATCATGAGAAATGCCAGGTTGGAAGAATCACAAGCTGGAATTAAGATTGCAGGGAGAATCATCAATAACCTCAGATATGCAGACGATACCACCCTAATGGCAGAAAGTGAAGAAGAACTAAAGGGCCTCTTGATGAGGGTGAAGGAGGAGAGTGCAAAAGCTGGCTTGAAACTCAACATTAAAAAACTAAGATCATGGCATCTGGACCCATCAATTCCTGGCAAATAGAAGGGGTAGAAATGGAAGCAGTAACAGACTTCATTTATTTGGGCTCCAAGATCACCGCAGACAGAGACTGCAGCCATGAAATTAAAAGACGCTTGCTCCTTGGGAGGAAAGCTATGGCAAACCTAGATAGCATATTAAAAAGCAGAGACATCACCTTACCGACAAAGATCCGCATAGTCAAAGCTATGGTTTTTCCAGTAGTAATGTATGGCTGTGAGAGCTGGACCATAAAGAAGGCTGAACGCCGAAGAATTGATGCCTTTGAACTGTGGTGCTGGAGAAGACTCTTAAGAGTCCCCTGGACTGCTAGGAGGTCAAACCAGTCAATCTTAAAGGAAATCAACCCTGATTGCTCATTGGAA
Organism: Python bivittatus; assembly: GCF_059951505.1. Lineage (NCBI taxonomy): Eukaryota > Metazoa > Chordata > Lepidosauria > Squamata > Pythonidae > Python > Python bivittatus. The sequence goes on from NW_028277035.1 coordinate 18,707,118, forward strand.
GGATTGATAATGAAGCTCAAGCTCAGATACTTTGGTCACCTAATGTGAAGAGAGGACTCCTTGGAAAAGACCCTGATGCTGGGAAAGATTGAAGGCAAAAGGAGAAGAGGACGGCAGAGGATGAGATGGTTAGATAGCATCACTGAAGCAATGAGCATGAAACTGAGCAAACTCAGGGAGGCAGTGAAGGACAGGAAGGCCTGGCGCAATATGGTTCATGGGGTCACGAAGAGTCGGACACAACTTAACGACTGAACAACAAGAGAAAAATTAATTTCTAATGTCGGAATAGGGAATATCCAGCTGCCATGTTTGCAACTGTTCCCTTAACTCTGTTGGAGTAGTGTGCTTATTTTTTGTAACCAACATCTGCTCTTGTTTAGTATATTATCTAGCTAGGCCCTGAATAAAGAAAAGTTCTACAGTGGAAAAGAAAGCAAAATCAATAATAATTTTAAAAATGTATTGTCCTCCTTCAACTCTTTAGTTACTCTGGATAGATCCCATTCAAGCTAAAATATCTTAGGGCTTACCTGACACACTGGTCAATTGGCAAGTCAAAGATTATTTAATAACCTGTAATGTGGCAGTTGTTCAATACTGTGAAGTATTCCAAGAAGCCGTGATGCTAATAATAGTTAAAGGATTGGCCAGTTGCCTGCTTAGCACTTGTTACTTTGCAAACAGACCTGCTTTAAAATATATATATATATATATATATATATATATATATATATATAGTTGCTTTCACTAATTATCCTGGTATTTCCAGGCTAAAAAAAGATACATAATCATTCACCTTTACATTTTTGATAAATAAAAAGTAATTTCATCATTTTATAAATATTTTTGTAATGAGCAAAATGATTAAAATGTATTTTTTCATGCTTTTAGAATAGTAATTGGTTTTAATATATATATATATATATATATATATATATATATATATATATATATATATATTTACCATATTGAACCACTGAATTGATTATATCTTTTTTGGTTTAGTCACATATTAAACCCGGTTGACTTGCTGGGTTTAATCAAATAGCTGGTGTGGTGTATCATTTAAAACCTGATAGAATTCTTTGTACCCATTGCTTTTAAAAAATATATTTCATTCACCCCCTGGTTACTGAGTATACAACTTGCTGGAAGATAGAAGAAATTTGATTTCTGAGTTCTGAATTAGCCTGCCTGCTTAAATTTTGTGTACAGGTGTAGGGACTCTGCATATGCACATATTTTAGAGATGGAATTACTTGCCTCCTCCTCTTGCTTGTTTGTTTGTTTGACAGCGAAGAAAGACACGTCCTCCTGGGGCTGTAAACAAGCTTGAGTTGTGGCCCTTTTCTCAGGGGAGTTTGTAAGAACTCATTAATTAACTTGTGAAGCTTTTATGTTCTCATCCAAAAACACAGCAACATCAAGCTGCCGCTAAAAGGCAGCATATGATTAATATTATTGATTATGTTAATAAATATATATATTATGATAGACTTTCTAGTTCTTGTCAGGGAGTGACATAAAACTGTCAGAAGGCTGATAGCTTATTGAAAAAAAAAAAAATCTCCTTCAGATCCAGAACTTCCCCGTAGTACAAAGGGACTGTCTAATGTTTACTGGGTTTTTTGGTTTTTTTGTTGTTGTTGTTGTTGTTCTATAACCTCCACAGAGTGGAGAATTCTTCTATTACTCAGCATATACACTGGTTTAAGAGTTCAAAAGTTATTCTCAAGAAAGTTGTGCTTTGCTTTTTCAATCTTATGCTCATTCATGTATACGTAACTGACTGTTCCCCGTACAGAATGCAACAGGGATCACCTGCAGGGCAGGGATAGAGACGGGTGCCAGCTGCCTTTTCCTTCTTACCCACTGTCACCTACTAGCAGGAAAACCAACCACCAACTGTATAGGAATGGGTAGTGGATGGGACTCAGAGTTTGAACAGTCTCTTCCCCAGCATCTCTTTGCAGGTAGTTGATTTCAGTTCTGTGAGGATCAAATCAAATCGAAACTTTTAGGCCAGAGAACAGTACAGTAAAAATACATAAACTGATAATTCTTAATAAAAGTAAAAAGTAGACAGTAAAATACAATAAAATTACATGAAACAAATGAGTAACAATAGTACAGGTAACACTGGCGATCACCAAATTTTGTAGCCATAGGTAGGACAGATAGAATAAATGGTGACATAAAATTGAACCAACTAGAAAGATATCTCAGGGTGAGGTACTGAGCTACTGGTAACACTATTGCTAACAAATGTCACTGTACCCAGTAACTGGCAATTACTATTTACTGTACCCAGTAAATAGTAATTGTCAGTTGCCCCTTTCCTTTCTCTCCTTAGTGCAGCATTCCTCCCTCAAACCCACTTCATGTTGCTGTTCCTCTTGCAAGGTGGGGAAACACACACACGCACACACAAGCCCATCCATTAGGCACTCCCTTTGCTTTCATCTACTGCCCTGCTGATATTCCAATCAGGTGACATTTCCAGCGTGCGTGTTTGTTTTGACAGCTCAAGGACTATATTGCTTTCCACTGCTGAACCCCAAAGCTTTGCAGCACCTGCCTTGATGCTTTGAAGGAGGAGCTGCTCAGAGCCTCTCTGGAAGCCCTTTGCAGGGAGTCTCACATCTCCCTTGGTATTCCATACTCAGCATCCCAAACTGCATCCCTTTAATCCTGACCTAAGCACTGAAAATCATATAATGATTTCCAAAAGCTGTAGCCATGGGGATATCAACCTGTTAATATTCCCTCACTTTGGAATAGGATAGAAGGATAGAAATGTCTGTCTGTCTGTCCTGGAGGAAGAGATGTGCCACAATTAAAGTCAGCACTTGTACATGATAGGAGAGGGAGCTACCGCACAAGTATTGTAGAGCCTTTATTTTTGTGTACCAGTGGGAATGCCAATCTCCTTGAAGCCCTGCATTTCATGAGGTGATCTTCTCCAGTATATAGGAAATAGGAAGAAATAGCCCACTCCACTGAATGTATGGACTCTTTGGCAGCCTCAGCATACATTACCACGTAAGGTGCTGAGGATAGGGGCCAGATGGGAGGAGGCGGCCCCACAGCAGACATCTGTCACAGTGCCTGCCCTCTAGAACAGCATCCCACAGAGATCCAGATGGCTGCCACCCTGGCGATGTTTAGAAAGTCATTGAAAACTTAGCTGTTCCTCCAGGCCTTGGGGCACGTTGGTGGTTGAGTTCCTGTAGGATGTTTTGTTTGTTATAGAAAGTTTGCCTTCTGGACACATCTATTTTTTTATTTTTTTTTAATGGGTCCTGCCTTTTTTAAGAAGCTGCTCAGAGTTATTTGGAGTCAGGAACCCCTTAAATTGTATTAAATATGTAAAATAAATACTGGGTGAATTGGAGTCCTGCTGATCACTAACATCCAAAGAGCCCTCCTTCATGTGCTCTGTAGGGGGACCTCTACCACGATAGCAGGAAAACACAGCTTATAGGCCAGTACACCTTAGATCAGCTTCAGCCTGTCTCAGCAGTGGGCTGATGATGAGATCGAGGCTAGGTTATGGGGTGATGGCTTCAGGAAATGGTTAACATGGCATCTCTATGCTATAGTAGTCAGCATGTGTAGATGAATCCTAAGAAAGTATTTTTCCTCACTATGGGCCATTCAGGCATGCAGAAATCAAGCAGCACAAGCATCTTGATGGGAAAATAGGAGTTCCTTCCTTTGCTGCTTTCCACAAGCCTGCTATGTGACAATGTGCATGTGCCTTCCTTCCAGCTATAAGAACTGTTTGGATCTCTGATCGACTAGGTGTAAAGGTACTGTATCAGCTTTTCCCTGATTGCAAGGAAAACATCAGCATTGCTACAGAAAATGAACTAGGGCTCTAAAAAGTGCTACTGTTCCTTTAACCATATGATGCTACAGCAGGAATTGCATTGCATCTTTACCTGCTTTAAGATCTTTTCTCAGCACGCACAAGTTGCTTTAGGTTCAGCTTAATGCTTTGATAAAACAATGTGCCTAAAGGCTGACACCTGCTTTTAATTCTAACGTGCTATTTTTCTTGTCGGGCAGTTTTCAAACATGGCGCTTCTATGTGTCCAACTGTGTCCATGTTAAGAAATCCAAGATGCCAATGAGCAGTTATTCTGGTATTTAACACACATGACAGTTTGATTGAACACTTGCATTGATTAGAAAAAGGTTTGTCTCTACAGCCTAGGTAACTACAATTTAAGAAATTGTAAACCATTGGAGGATTGTTAATGTTTTGTTAAAAATGCAATTGTTTGTGAAAAGCTTCAAAATGTGCCTGAATAGATACCTTGTGTCATTATTTTGATATTTCTGTGTTGAATCTGAATTATTGTTTCTCTGCCTAATGACATTTTTGGCTACTAAACCATGAACAGTCACTTGAATATAGATTACATACTCCAGCCCAGAAAGGGCTGCAAATTGATCTATCTCTGTCTATGGACAAATGCTTGTGGACAAAGGAAATATATCCATGGAAGTCTGAAAGTGAGGGATCCCTGCTCCAATAAGTCATAATTCCCAGCTTTCTTAAACATAAAAAAAGAGTGAGCTAGTTGGTAGCCCTTTTGGAAGTTTCTCATACTTCTGAAAATTAAAAGAATAAGGAAAAGCAATACCCTTTTGCTCATTTTGTCAGAAAAGTCTGTTCCTGCTTATCTGTATTTTTAGTCAGTGAATTCCCATTTAAACAACCCTGTAAGTACCCCAGTAATACTGGGCCCATTTTCAGGAAAGCAGTTGTGGAGTTGAATAAGGCTGTGCGTTCTTTGACAATGATTCAGACCTTGTGTGAGCACAGCATCTCTCTCCTGTTTGCTAAAGAAACCCGACCATTGTCAGTCTTCTTTAACCAAATGCTTTCTGAACCATTTTCATAGGGTCGCTAGTGTTGAGCAACCCTGCAGAGTAATCTACTATTTATTATCCAATCTCCTGTTGTGTGGGATTGGCTTTGTTTTTAGGAAAATATAGTTGGGGGGAACTTCAGTGTATTGAAGACTGGAGTAATTTGTCTGTATTTGTGTAACAATTAGTAAATTTTTGTAGTAAATTTTTCTTTCTCTTTCCTCTTGGGTGTGTCCTTGATTTCTCTTTAAGAGCAAGTGTTAGCACTGAAGCAATTCAGTGTGGTCTGGCTGTTTAGAAATTGGTGTCTTCTGTATTGTGAAAATACCCAATCTCTTGCATGTTTCACAGAGAATTGCAAGCTAATTCAAGACAAAGTATATATTTATGCATTGCATTTGTATCCTGAATAACACACAACAGAGTTCCCTTGATCTGCCTTTGACTGACCAGATCTCTGTCAAAGGTGATTTAAGAATCAATTTGTTTTCCTACATTTATTCCAGTACGGTTTTATTTATATACATATACATATACATATACATATACGTATACATATACATTTTTTTTTCTCACACACACACACACACACCAAAGATGAATGGAATTACCCTAAATTTGAAATAGAAATTATGATGTAAGGCTGAAAACCATAGTACAGTGAGTTTATAAGGTCAAATAGTAGTTTACTGGAAAGCTAAAGAAGGTTTAGAGTAAAGAGGATGGCAGAAGAATAGAAAAGTACAATTTGTATGATTGGCTCCTGATTTCATGTAGAGTCAACGATTAGCACCACATTTAAGCAAACATAAGCTCTGCCTCTATTCAGCCCTGTCAAGCTGTTCTCAGTAAAGAAGAGCTATAACAAATGGTCACCCACAGGGGTACATTTTAAAAGGTTTAATTTTCACTCAACTCAAATTCAACCAATATGATTTTAAGAGAGTAGTAACTCTATCTCCTTTCTGGCTCTCATTTGTAACTCCAGAAGGGCTCTGCTTTTTAGCCTTTTGTTCTGTTTACAGTTTCCTCCTTCTGAAAGTAATCCTTTATTACTGAACATTATTGCAGAACTTTGTCATGGTTCTTTTTACTGTTAGTCAGAGGAAACTATGGTTAATATACAATTTGTTGCTTGTTTTACATATATATCTATCTTGCCCCCCCAAAAAACCCTCCTGGATTCTTATATAGAATATTAAGAATTATAATTATAATAAAAATTACTGTACAGTACAGCCCTCAATTAAAAAATAAATAAATAAAAACACCAACCAAACATATGAAAGAAACAATAAAAATAAAAGTTAAAGATGGCATGATAAAATCAGAGGAAGGCATTCCAAAGCAGCTGTGTCTTCAGTAGTTTGATCTCTGCCAGCAGGCTGTTTCACGATGTCAACACTGCCACCAAAAAGGATCACCTTCCAGCTTCAGCCTCTCAAACCTCCCCAAAATGTGGGATCAATAACAATTTCTCCCTGTTTGATCTGATCAGTCAGGCTGGTACTATTTGGAGTTGCTGATTATGCAGATATCCAAGTAATCTAAAACAGCGACCAATGTTGTCTCTCTCCCAAACCTGGGTCTTAATCCTGACCGAAAATGGTCCAGGTATTCCACTTCCTCTAGGGTGCTGCAAAGTTTATCTGCCACCACTAACTCAATACCTTCCAACAAAGTGGGGTTGGAGGCTGGCCAATAGTTCTCAGGTATCACTAGATCCAGTCATGGCTTTTTCAGGAGTAGGCAGACCATAACCTCTTTCAGTGCCTTTGGGAAGTCCCCTCTCACAAGGCAAACAAAATTGTAAATACCTCTGAGGTCCATTGTGGAAAAAAAATAGCCTTCTGCCCTCTGTTCCAAGAGGTCAGAAATGACCTGTTTTTTGTCTTGGGGCAGTTGTGATATAAACTGAGATTGGAAAATATCACCATCAGTTCTCTGGTCACTTTTCAACTTTCAGTACTGCCCCACCCCCAAGGAGATAGGATGTATTTGTTTATGGACCCTATGGGGTTTCAAAGGGATCTTGGAGTTCTTCCCAAGGATTTGATGGATGGGTGGATGGGCCTTGGTCACTGCCTGGAATAGGCATTTGTTAAGGGTCTTGAAGCAGATTGCTCCTTTGAAGCGTCTCATCATGTGTTGATCCTGCAGTGCTCTTTGGTTCTCTGAGGAACTTTGGGATATGAAGCACCAGAAAAGGGGCCTAGTGTGCCTTTGGAGGAAGAAGAGTGAATTCAACCAAGCATGAGTAAGAGCCCATATTAGGGATTACATTGTGGTGATAAGGACAGAAAAACCTAGTTATTTTTCTGCTCTTTTTGAATCTGCAGATAGTCATACAACAGCCCTCTTTAAAGTGATTTGTTCCTTGCTGGAGAGGGAGAAGCCACAGAATCATCTGGATGGCTCCTGTCAGGAATATTCTAGGTATTGGCAGATAAAGTCACTCAGATTCGCTCAGAGTTGCACTCCAAAAGAGCAAATCTTGCTGAGGTGTTGGAAGCAGGGTCTTGTGTGGTTAATTTCTATGGTAAGTCTGAAGTGATAAACCCAGACAAAGTAGACAGGATCCTCACGTCTATTAACCTTACCAATTGTTTATAAGATCCATGTCCCCCTGGCTAGCTGGTCAGGGTGTGACATATGGTGGGGTCCAATTAGTAGCATCTCTTTCTTTGATAGAAAGGGTGGTACTACACCTTAAAGAAAGCTATGGTATGCCCTCTCCTCAAAAATTCTTCACTGGATCGGATAGTCTTGGACAGTTTTGTTTAGTGTCCAGCCATTTCCTTTGTGTGAAGGCTATTGAGATGATAGTCCTCAGCTTCAAAGGGCCTTTGAGGATACAGATTATTAGTACCCTTTCAGTCAGGTTTCATACTGGGACATAGCACTTGAGACAGCACTGGACACACTTACTGATCACCTCTGGGGTGATAAAATTGCCATGATTCTCCTTGATCTTTCAGTGGCTTTTGATACCATTGAACATGGTATTCTTCTGGACCAGCTACCAAAATTAGGAGTAGGAAGCATGATGTTCCAGTGGACCTCCTTTCTCTGTGGCCAGATCTAGTCAGTGTTGGCAGGGGGAGGGAAGAGAGAGATAAAGCTAGAGACCACTGACATATATGATCTTTCAGAGCTCAATATTCTTGCCTCTTCTGTTTAACACCATACCTGAGGGGTCAGATATCATCAGTATCCCAATTATATTCAGGTATTTGTAACCCCACATTTGGAGATGTTCCATCTTTAGTCCTGAATGGAGTTGCACTTCTCCCTTCAGGACTGATGCACTACTTGAGGATCTTCTTGGAGACACAGCTCCTACTGGGGAAGGAAGAGGCAGCTGTGGCCAGAAAGACCTTCATACAAATTCACATGTTGTACCAATTATGCCCATACTTGAACCAAGAGCTCCTTAAATATAGTCACTTATGCTCTGGTCACCTCTCTTTTGGACTCCAGGAATTTGCTCTACATGAAGACTATGCAGAAGCTGCAGTTGGTCCAGAGTGCAATAGCACAGGCAGTTATGGGCCTACCTGATATCCCATGTAATACATGTACTGCTTGAGCTGCGCTTGTTGCCAGTAGCCTTTTGGGTGCAATTGAACATTCTGGTTATCACCTATAAAGCTGTTCATGGCATAGGGCCTGGTTATCTGAGTAACTGTCTCCAGTAGTTTCTGCCTGGAAGAGCTGGCATGTTCTGCATTCTACCAATTAAATTATCATCTGATGAGACTCAGGAAGTGGGCCTTCTCTGTCATAGTGCCTGCCCCCTGCAATAATATCTTCCCAGAGATTTGTATGACTCCTCACCTTGATTTATTCAAAGACCCAATAAATCCTAGCTGTTTGCCCAGTCTTTGGGCTAGAAAGAGCAGCAGACCTCTTATGGGGATAACTGGTCTATAACATATTACTTAGGCTATAGTTGTCTATCATTTCTATGTGTATTGGCATATGACCATGACCTCTATTCATTTCCTGGCATTTTTATGCATACCTTAAGAGGGAAAGCTAAGTTATGTCCTCCATTCTATAGAAGGAAGGGAATATACCAGTTGGAAGGAAGAGAACATTTATGTTTAGCTGAATCTTAAGCAGGCAAAGTATATTTTCTTGCTTTATTCCTATTTTCTTCATGCCCTTGCCCCCCACCCAATCCAAGTTCCTTCCACATTCCCCCCAAGCACATAGGTATCCATGGGGGGACAAGAGGAGGGAAGTGATGAAATTTGTGTCATGACATCTCAGTGCTAACTCTTCCCCTTAAATATTTGTGTGCCATATTTTACCACAGATGCAAAAGGGCAGAGCTTTTGTTGTGACATCACAATGCATGTTTCATCATTCTGGCATCAAGTTGCAGCAGAGTGAATTTATTATTTTTATTATTAACTTTGTACTTCATTATTCTGTAAAAACTATTAAGAAGAATGAGTAAATCAGTCTTCTATGATAGTAATATGTTTGTTGTGTACCAGCATTCTTAAGGTTTTTTGTTTTTTAATGCAAAGGTAATTCTTTTCCACTAGCTATGATTGGGAATTGCTGACAATTTAAGTGTATGCTTACTGTGCAAATTAGAAAACATCAACCATCACCACTACCACATTGTCATCATCATCAACATCATCATCACTACTACTACTACTACCACCACCACCATTAGATTGGTAATAGACCTTCATTATACAGTAAAGTCTACTCAACTTTGCTTTGTAATTCAAGTTTTTATAACATTACATTTTAATTCCTTTAATGTGCTGTACATAGCTTGTTGTTTCTGAGCCAGGCTCAGTCCTGAAAATGGTGCAAAATTCTATGGTTTCCTGGTTGGGTGGACCATTAATAAGACATTACTGATTTTCCAGAGTTTGAACATGTTTTGTATTAAGGTTTGTAAGGCTTCCATTAGCCTTCTGGGTATAATTAAATATGCTAGACTTAGCTTCTAATGCCCTGAACTCTATTTAAAAAACAACCAGGCTTCCCATTGTCCCATGTGACAGAGAGGAACTTTTTACACTACCATTTGTTCAACAAGTGTGAATCTCATATAGATTATGTTTTTCAGTTGCTATTTATATCATTCTCCTTTTCCTCTGGAAATTTACCAGAGTTCAAGCCTGAGTGTGTTTCAAGTCGCAATTTTTCTGTTTGAGCTGGCATCTGGAGAAAAACTAGGATTGTTACTATGGTTAAAACATCCATCATTAACCTTGAATTGGATTCAAATCACTACCAGAGCAACTTGATTTTTTCTAGTTCATTTAGATCATTGGCCTGGTTTTCACATAATGCTAAACTGTTAGGTCACGTATTCCTTTTTGTGATAATGTGACCTGGGAAACATCCATTACGGTTTAATCATAATTGATGGTAATATGGTTTATTTGTTTTATCTGAGCATGATGTATGAAGCAGAGGCATTGTCAACACATAATTCTACAATTAAAACTAAACATTGAGCAAAAAGAAGCTTCCTTTCTTTGACATTTTTGTTATTGGTATATTTTGTATTTCCAAATGGATGAACTATTTTGCTGTCTTATATCTATTAACTGATCAATTTATCTACATTTCAGGCATTTCTTGTTCAAGACGTCATCTGGAACAACTCCTCTGTTCAGTAGTTCTTCCCCTGGATACCCGTTGACCTCAGGAACAGTTTACACACCGCCCCCCCGACTGTTACCTAGAAATACTTTCTCCAGAAATGCATTCAAGCTGAAAAAGCCCTCCAAATACTGTAGCTGGAAGTGTGCTGCTTTATCAGCTATTGCTGCTGCAATCTTGCTTGCCATACTGTTGGCCTATTTCATAGGTAAGTCCCACATTTCCAGAGATCACACATGAACTGCAGAACAATTTCATGTCAGTCCACTGTGCTGTTATTCATGAAAAACAAAAAAAGTCATTGATAGGGCTGTTTCCAAAAGCATGTTCCCTTTATACTGAATGGGGAAGTACTGGATTTTTAAAAGGAAATAACTGAAATACACTGATTAAGAGGCAATGGCCTGATTTAGTTTTATTTAGCCAAATTATATACTTGGTAAAAGGAGATTTCCCTATGCTTTTCATATCAATCAGACAATAGTTCTTGTATTAGCACAGCCCACAGCCAGCTACTTTAAGTTCAGTCCTGTGTAGTGTATGATGGTTAGGGAGTTGGTCTAGTATTAGAAAAATCCAAGTCAACAGTCAGCTGTAGAAGCTAACTAGAAAAACTTTGGGATGTTCACTATCTCTCAGATTAACCTCCCTTACAAGTTTTTTGTTGAAAGTATAACATCTGAGGAGGTAGTACTATGTAATTCCTGGGGGGGATAGAAAGGATAAATACAATAAACAAACCTTGAATTTTCATAATTTGGTTAATTATTCATAATTAATCTATAAATCTTTCCCAACGTTAAGTAAGGCTCTGTGAATATTGAAAATAACTTGGTATACATCCCAAGTTGCATACAATGTTACATTCCTTCTCCCATTGCTCCAAATTAAGATTGGTCTATTTCTGAATCATATCAGGGTATAGCTCCCATTTCTCTTCCTATTACAGCTCATGTCTTATTATTTGTACAATAATTGGTATTCTTCATGTAAACTCAAGTTACATAAATCCCCTATGTAACTTTCTCCTTTATTCCAGCCTGTCTGATTTAGCAGCTCTGTACTCTTTCATTGTTAGACTGTGTTGTCTTTATTTCTGAATCAGCTTGTTGATTATACTACAGTCTGATTCTGATACTGATCTTTCCTTTAAAATGTCCTCAGATGTTAAATATACTATAGCAAGACATTTTGGTAGTCAATGGGCTTTTCTCTTCCACCATAATTGTAATGGTAATGATAAATCAACAACTTCTATTGCTTCCTTTGTTCAAATCATCATTTGATTTCATAGTAAGAACACTCTTCCAGGTACAAAAGATATGCAACCTGTTACATATGGCAAGCTTATCATATCTGCATTTTGCTTCTGACACAATTTATTGAGGAAAAGTGGAGAGAAGAAACCAAAATAACTTTATCCTGGTGAAAAATATATGTGAGGAAACTAAAGAAAGATGATTCAGAGTGCAGAGTAGTATTTTTAGTAGAAAATTGGGGATAGCATCATTACCTCTACTATAGACTTTGTATTGTGCCTCTACTTTAGATCTGACATAGTAAATACCCTAAGAAATTTGACTGGACTTGTTCTAAGTAAAACTGTACAGTATTTGACTGTTCTCTTATTTGTCTGATACAAAATCAGAAACTGAATTTGATGTCTGTGGATATTTATGTGAATAGCTGATAAAGAGCAATGAGTGCAGTGATTAAAAACCAGTTTTAATATGGATAGTGGAGTGGTTGGGATAGGAAGTGGTTGGGATCCCAGAAAAGTTGCTCTGAACTTCCTGCAGAAATCTGAAAAAGAGTGAATGAAGTTAAATTCCATTAATTTTTATTGTGATTAGCATACAAATAGCATTTTTCCATCATTTTTGCTTTTAAACATTATACTTGACAAATTCTAATTTAAATTGTCTATATGCCTAGTTTATTATTTTGTAAAAAGGAAATAATTGAAAGCTACTTTCTGCCCTCTTCTGGAAGATACTGAAATACTTCTATGTTCAGTATTCGAGTTTAGAAGTATTTGTATTATGAGCCATACCAGTCAGATGGATCGATGCTAGCAACCCCTTGGCACAGAACATTTACACAGATTAGAGCATCATCCAGTAAAGAGCTAAGTGAGTTTACAAATATTAGTCCCAACAGTGAGATGTACCATCACATGGATGCATTTTTATCAAGTTGCAGATGGTAAGCTAATATTTTAATTGGTCCTCAGTAAGAGAAGATAGGAATTAAGGCACTGGGGTAGAGTGGTGGAGCTGGTGGAGAGTTGTTGGGGCATCCTGGGTGATTGATCGAGGTACCAGGTTTTTAGTTATTTTATGTTTTTATGTTTTTATAGTTTTATTGTTGAGAGCCACTCAGAGTTGTTTTAAGATGGGCAGCTGTACAAATCTTTTAAAAGAAACAAAATTAAGTGTTCTCCTTTAAGACAAAAATGGAAAACTTGTGAACCACCACAGGCTGCTGAACTACAACTCCCAGCTTCCCCAGCCATAGTCATTGTGAATGGCACAGGGAGTTGTAATTCAGCTATAGATCTACTATGGATGGCTGCAGGCTTCTGTTCTTATGATAAGTTCTTCTTGCATTTTATAGCCAAATATACTTGGAGCTAAATAAATTTATAATCCTTGAACTTCAGTGTCGATAACATGCTTTTGAGCCATGCAGCAATTTTTGAAGATACCATATTTTGCCAGCACTAACAAACTAACACTAGCAATGTTTGTCTTGCTCAGAAGGAAATAATAGTTTCCACAATGTTTCCATTCTTATCATGGTTAAAATATAAAGTAGCAACTACAAAAATACAAACACGTGGTGCAAAGCATCTGAAAGGGCAAAGTACACCTCTTCAAGTTGTTGACACATCTGCATCCTCTGAGAATCTTGAGGCAACTGCTTTGAAGGCTTTTTCCAGCTGTGGGCAGAGACAAGACTTCTGCTGGAGCTGTCAGTGAAGTGGGTTACCTGCTCATACATGCAAAGGCAACCTGAAAAAGCCTCATATTCCCTGAGTCTTCCAGAGAGCATGGCTGCCTCAGCACTTTGAGATAGGACATTTCATTCACACCATCACACTTCACGAAGAGCCCCTACAAATGCTTCACACAGCAATAATGTGCATGGTTTGCTTCCAAGTATGTGCTGTCATGTGCAATAGTATGACTTGCTTATTTATGAACACCTTCTATGGAATTGTTTTACTTGATGGTATTGGTGCTGGAAAAAAATGGCTTTATACCATCTTGCAGCTGTCCTTGAAGTAGTATTATCTGGTAGTAACAGTAATGCACTGACTTTGAATATTGGAGAAAATTAAATGCAAGAAAACAAGATCAAAAAGTAGTTCCTGGGACTGGTAAAAGGGAAGATTTAAAAATATGAAAGCACCATTCCTACAGGAAAAAAAAATTGTTTTACAATTATAATCCATACTATATTATAATTTCATGGCTTGTGCTATCCTTTCCACCTGCAATGCTGTAAATTTGAATTAGGAACTGTTGAACATATGCCCTAAGCAAGCAAGAGTATTGATTCAGTCAAAATTTTTGTTTCTGGAGTTTCTTACTAGGACTACTTTTGTTTGTCCTGCTAAGCTCATGTGACACATTCATGTTGTTGCATTGTGTTCCCCAAGCATCGGCACATTGTGTCAAAACCTTGTCAGTACCATCTATAATTTTTCAAAATTCCCTAAACCTAGAGATAACAAAATCCTTTGAACTCCATGTAAAAGTTATATGACTGGCATTTAGCCTGTATTAAATTGAGATGCTCAAAAATAGTGGGTCAGGGGCCTGACCAGTATAAATGCAGAATTATGCTTTCAACAGTTGGAATCAACACCACCACCACCACCCCCGATCTTTTCTGTTGCATAGTTGTCGTAAAGAAAGCATTTGCTGGTTCAATTTGTTTTTAGTTCTTTCCTTAGCAAACTTAAAGAATTAGAAAGTCACCTTGTCATTTTTGTTACTGTAGTAATTCTTACAAAATATAAAATGCCATGTTTCTAGTGTTCCTCTAAACTACTCTGACTTCTGTCAATCAGACTTTGAGCTTGAAAAAGCATCAGGCCATCAACATGTCACTATGTTAAAAGCATGGTAATTTGGGGTACTTAGAGTTTCCTTTGGAAACAATAGAAGTATTATTTTCAAGGGAAACTAAAAGCTTGGCATATAGTTAAGGTCGTCCTTTAAAATTGATATGTTGAGACTCATACCAATGAATTTTAGAGTGCTGGCACTATTTTGCTGCCTTCCATCATGTGAAATAGACCTGGGTTTGGGGAAAAAAATGAGGGAAATGATAGAAGATATAGTGAAGATGAGATGCTTATGTAATAGTATATGTACAGAATAGAAGGAATACGTTTAGTCTATTTGTTTCCCACTTTTTGACAGAAAATGGAGATGCATTTTTTAAAAATATTCACCTTCAACTGAATGTATAAATACAGTTTGTACAGACATTTGTGTAGATTCTCATTTCTAAATTAATGTAAACCTGCTGCATAATACTTCCCATAATTTGCTAAAAACCCAAAATACCTTGATACACTCCACTCTCGCAATCGCATCGTAGCTGTACCCAGAGACGATTATATATCCTGTCACTACTTTAGCTACTGCCACAGTCACGGTATCTGAGTGCTGTATGAGATTCATTTTCTAATGAAGCAGAGCACATTCAGTATTACAAGAGTCACTTGAAAGGGAACATCTTTACAACTTCTACATCTTTTTAAGTAATTGAATTTCCTGGGAAGTAACACACAAATGTTAACCAGAGACCACTTATTTGACAAAAAACTGTCTGATTTCCCCCTTGCCTCCTCTTCTTAGATATTAACATGCCCTAATTATTTGGCCCAATTCTTCTATTAAAGCTCCCATTATGAGATAATGGGAAGTAGGTTCTGGATTCTAGCCTAATCAGAAAAGGTAGCCTTCAGGTTCTCCATATATTGAATACTTGGCCCTTAGTAACTGCAGGAGAAAAATAAGAGTGGACCACTAAAACAATCTACACTTAAGCAAGGCCATTAAACCCATGAATCCAGAATGGGAAATTCATGGCTACAATTTTGAGAGAAGTACAAGAGTCAAGACTGATACTTTATTTATTTTTAGAAGATGAAGTAGTAACCCAGATTTCATGTGGTGTAACTATCAAACCACAGTGTCCCCTGTGCCATAAGAATTTTGCTGGATCAGGCCAAAGTCTCATCTAGTTCAGCGTATTGAATTACAGAGTGATCAGGAAGCAAATGATCAGGCTACGTTTCTTGCAACAAAATGGCATAAAATATTTGCATGGAAAATCATGGAAACTTGTCCTTTCTACTTGGTAATATTCCATGATATAATACTTAATGGAAACTGTTATTTTCAAGAATATTCCTATCATTCCCTGAACAATGCCAACATTTTCTCCAGCTTGCTTTAATATTTATTGCTGCCTCTGGTAATTTTAAGAAAAGTGAAATAAATTAACTAGAACTTTCGTTGTTAAAGACTAAAGTTAAATTACAATACAGCAATCATAGATGACAGCACAGAGCATATGTAGAGAATAACGAAGATGACCTTGATGGAGATATGCAAGATCCATTACTAAGGCGATGAGGGGGTAAAAATATTTTAAGTGCATAACAGACATCTCCCTAATTCATGGAAATATAAGGAGGAGGTGGTGGTACAGTGCAATCAGTCTTGCAAGATTCTGTTATTATAGTCAATTTCAATAAAAGTAGTTTTAGCCTTCCTGTTACTCAATCCAGATGGAGGCTACCATATCTTGTTACCAAAGAAGTCCCCTGTCCTCCTGCCTTTCTCTTCCAAGAAAGCTCTTCCTAATTGTTTTTCTTCCTTTGCTGAGGCTGTGAACTGTAGGAAACTAAAGGCAGTACACTCACACACAGCCCTTGGCCACTTTGTAACAAAGAAAAGTTCAAGTATTCTGATTTCTATCCATGAGATATTCACTGAAACATTCTTGTCCTTTAAGAAGAGTTTGAAAGCAGTATATTAGAGCAAAATACATTTTGGCAGAAGACTACTTTAATCACAGCTTCCTTATTCCTCCTCATAGCCACATAGACTTCTCTGGCGATTTCAGCTGTAGCAGTTAAAAAGACTGATGTTGAAGTTTGAATGTTGAATCAGATGGTACTCCAAAATGGGTACAGTAGTCCTTGCTTAATGACACTAATTGGGACCAGAAACTCCATCATTAAGTGATGCAGTCATAAGTCAAAAAACCACATATCTGTGCTGCATAATGACAGCAGTTCTGGCACTCCCGGTTGCCATCGTTAAGTGAGGACTGCATGGGTCATTAAGTGAAGACCTCACATGACTGTGATTTGCAACTTCCTGCTGGCTTCCCCATTGACTTTTCTTGTGGGAAGCCAGCAGAGAAGGTTGCAAATCATGATCATGTGACTGCTGGATGCTGTGATGCCCATAAGTACAAGATCCAGTCATAATTACCACTCATTCAGCACCATCGTAAGTTTGAACAGTCACTGAACAAGCAGTCATTAAATGAGGACCACTTGTATAACCTTTGTATACTTCTTTTACTGATATGTTCAGGATTATAAACTTAAGGAAAACAGCAATATTTTAATTTGATTAGTATAGGTTTCCCTTTTCTTTGTTCAGTGGCACCTGGCATTTTTATATCCTGTAGGCCTATCTAGTGTAGAAAATTCAGAAGGTCCCATATGTAGAGTTGAAATCCTGAACAGCAAAACTCACTGAAGTCAGGTATCCTTGTATATATTCGTAAGATTTGGCTTTAGAAGTATTAACATGTGGGTATTCATATTGCAAATTGTTATGATATGACCAAAGGGGAATGGAATATTAAAGAAGTATTTTATAAGCTCTTTGTGAAATACCTGTAAATTTCAAATAACACTGTTAGCTTCCAGTTCCATTAACCTATGCAGAGATAATTTCAGCTGAGTGTTTTTGTACTGTTCAAAGTATTTTAGTGTGTGCATGTAGGAAACCATTCCCCCTATTATTTTCTTTTGGCTTCTTCAGAACCATTTGAATAAATTCCTCCCCTGTGGCCACTTCCATATTACTTGGAGAAACTGGCTCTGAGTTGGTTGCAAACTCTGTTCACAAGGGGTTACTATTTTAGTAAGTTTTCCATAATATAATTCCAATTACACTTTTAATGCAATTCTCCCTCCTTTTTTCCATTTCTTTCTCTCTCTTTTGTTAGATTACAGTAAATACTGTTTTTACATCCAAAGTAAATGAAAAATTATGCTACAGACTATAAAAGCCACTGGTATGTGTTTGTATTTTATGCTGATATAGTAAAAATTGTACACACACACACACACACACAAACACGCACATAAACAGTTACAATTGCACTTTAGTCTATTAAGGCATTTCTTCAGAAAATGGAGGAGCTCTTCATTTGCAGCCATGTATTTAGGCACAATTCTATATCCTTTCTTTACAAAAAAGGGGGGAAATCAACTTGCCAGAGATGACATCAAAAGTTGCTATAGTGGTTAAGCAAAGATCTGGAGTAATTCCCACATGCAAATTGCATAGTTTCATGTAAAGGGGAAATGTTTAAAAATTGGACTTGTCAAGTAGTATTACACTCTGTAACTTTTAGGGAATAAAATGCTGTAAACTTGCTCTAAAAAGATTATGCCATTTATTTCAGGATTACAGAATTTCTTCTAAATTCCTTAGGCCATTGTATAGATCATCATTTCACGGGGCATTTTCTGCCTATGGGGCATGATGCATAGTCATATCTACATTTGATCACCATGATGCACGTTTCTTCTTCTGAACTCCACAGGGTACTGCAGAAGAGAATCTATAGCAGGGCATTAGTGTCCAATATGAAGATTAATATATAGTGGATACAATAAGGGCAATGCTGTGTGTGATCATTTGGCTTGGAATGCATGGCCTCCATTTTTTAATTCTGTAATTCCAAATGGTGGTCTTGTTTGGAGTGCTAGATTATTTAAAGGAGGAAGAGTTCGTTGTTTATTTTTTACTGTTTCAATTTTATATGCAGTATAAACTCAAAGCATATGTGACATGGGAGATCCATGATTAGTTCTCTTAGTACTTACTCCACATCCATATCAAAATTCAGTATGCTACTTAAATTTAATCTGAGAAGCTAGTATAAGTCAGCTTTAAAGCTGTAAACAAGATAATATTAATCATAATTGGAGCAAATGTGTCTTCTCCCAGGTACTTGTACTCCCTGTCATGCTATGCCAGATTAGTGTCATTTCTTTCATATCTTCCATGTCTTAATCTGATAGTTATTTTATTTCTTAGTTTGTATTTTCTTTGGAGAATCATATGTTAAGTTGTTGGTTTTTTTCCCTTGTATTTTCAAGTCAGTGTTGACTCTGGATGACTGCCTGGACCAGTCCCTGCAATTTTCTTGGCAATATTTCAGAAGTGCCTCCTTCCTAGGGCTGAGAGAGAGGGGCTGGCCCAAGGTCACCCAGCTGGCTTTGTGCCTAAGATAGGACTAGAACTTATGGTGTCTTGGTTTCTAGCCTGATGCCTTAACCACTACACCAAATTGGCTCTTGTGTGTTAAGTTACAGTATACTAATACGTAACTTAAACTGTCTTATCTATAAGACAAATCATGTTCTAAAAATTATCTGTGTGCAGTATTGTTATTATTTTGATGCATATGGATTAAAGTTGCAATTAACATTCCATTTTAGCAATCTGACAAAAGCCACAAATACCCTTAGCAAGAATAAGCAGAAGAGCAAGTAGGTAAGTGAGAAAAATGCTGAGAAGGCAAACAAAGTGTAAAAAGAAGGTATGAAATAAAGAGTGTGAAAATAATAATTAGAAAGGGTAATAAAATGGAGTGTAGCAATGTGCATTTGAATGTGGTAATGGAAGTGACAGGGGCTAGAAAATTACAACAAATGTTAGACACAATTTTCTATAATGAAATTAATAAATATCTTTTCAGTCAGTTTGCATACAATAAAAACATAATCAACATCATCATCTACCTTCTCACTGGAATTAGTTTCAAATCCTAATATCTCTTAGGCTTCTCTCAGTCAATGCTAGACTGGGAACTTTGTAGGGAGTGATTCAAGGACACAGTTCTTTTGATAATTAGGTTTATTGTAAGGACTAGAAAAACTGTTAAAGAAGTTTGACCATTGCCAGTGTAAAATACAAGCCCTATTTATAGAATAACCAAAGTTCACCTATGTGTCTAGACATGCCTTGTTTTCCTCTGACCTTGACCGATCTAGTTCTGAAAATACCTATGTGTTTTCCCCCTTTCAATTCCATTATAGCATTGTAGCTGAATATTTCCAGCTTTACAGCCATAAATACATGGAAAGTGACATTACCCTCAAATGAGATTACTTTTATAGTGATTGGCACATCTTAGAGTTCTTGGACGTATGAGTTTATTCTCCAGTTTCATCCCACTAAGGTAGAAAAGCAATGCAGTTAGTTCACCACCTCCCATGAAATATGGTTAGCTTGTAAGGCCAATGCTACGAAACCATAAAATCTGATCAGCCCCAGTAAAGCCTTGTATAACATGAATCAGTCTTCCAATTTGGATGGAAAGATGCTGAGATTGTGATCATAATCTGTGAGAGGCAAAGTCAGTCTTCCTGAAACCAAATAGTAGCATCGCCCCTCTATAAAAGCACACTGTTCACATCAGTGTCATATCTAGTGTGGGTGATTGCAACCAGGTGGATCTTTGAGTTTAGCTCTCTACACATGAAGCTTGTATTTCTTTTTTGCATGTTCAGGATTGTATGGAAGCTTTTGTGGGTACAGCTGCATAGGCAAAGGCTCCCAGTTTCTAAGGTTTGCACTGTACTCATTGAGAAGGGCTCTTGACTGACATCATAGGATGACTTTACAGAGAAAAGGAGATGCTTACTACTCCTGGTGTTGTGAGGTTTATCCTTGCTATATCACCTGGATGAGGTTTATTTCCAAAGCAAATGTTGCTCTGGAACTCCCGTGAGAGTGTCTCCTGTTCCAGAATGTTTAGAAATCAAGCATTGTTGAAGTAATTTTATTGCCTCTGGCTTTGTGAGCAAGGAAAGCTGAAGAGATTAAGTTCATGCATAATGTGGGGATTTTCGTGTGTGATTTAGAGTAAGGTAGGAACCCCACCATGTAACCGATAGTGGCTTACTAGGGAGTAAGTTCATGCACAGTATGAACACAATCGGCTGTTTTAAGATTAACAGTGAGATCTATGGCTCCTATTTTTCTAAAGTCCAGCATCTTATTTAGGAAAGCATCACCATTCTCTCTTGATTTTATCCTGCTTATGGATAAACTTTTAATTAGCATATTCATAGTTAACAAGAGACAAGAGAAATGGATGCTTAAGATTCTGCAGCTAATTAACAACAAATAATGTGGTAACATTTTCCTCCTGCTAAGCTGTTTCTAAAACTCTAAATATTTATTAGCTTTTGCTTCATTCTCCAACTTTCTACTTCCAGGATAGTATTCTTTGAGCTGTATGTAATATTTATATATTAGGGCTGCATTTGAAGTTACTTTCCTGAAGTACTTTCTACTTGATAGAGTAGAAGATTTATAAAGGTACTTTCATATTTTTAGCATGGTTTGTTATTTAATATATGACTGTTTTCCTCCTCCTCCTCCTTCTCCAGAATACTGTTTGAGATACCTTCCCTCTGCAAAATATGAATAATATTTAAAGGCAGGGGTATTTCCTTTATTTGCAGTATCTAGGATAGGAATGTGGAACTGGTTTCTTCCTCACTGAGGCAGTTTAACACATTATCCAGACAGCCACAAGTATTCCTGATCTAGGAAAAAAACTGGATGCTTACGTTCAGTCAGTCAAATGGGATTACTGTACATTTAAGAAGGGATTCTAATTGTTAAAAGTCTGAAAATAGGGTGCATTTTTTTCCAGTCTAGTCTGACTTCAGAAGCTGTCCACCTTCTCCTTATCTGAAGGCATGGTTGTCCTCACAAGCTCCTCCCTCTTCTCATAAAGAACACTTAGCAGATGGTACAGTAGGACAGCAGAATGCATTGATGTTGTGGAAATTGGATGTCCTTTTCTTCCCTTGCCATGGCAAGCTACTCACAGGACAATACAGAACTGGAAATGTTCTAGGGCCACTCTTTTTTTTTTTTTTTTGGTAGCACACTAAAAAAGAAAAGCAAGAAATCCATGTTTCTCACAGTTCCCCATCACTTCTGTTTCCATCATAATATCAGGCTTCTTCTGACAAGCTGGACTGGAAACAGATAACAAGCACTCAAGGATACAGTGTCTTCTGATAAGTAGATTCATTATAGAAAAGCAAAGAATGCAATTCTTTTTTCCAGTGAAATCAAGCTTCAGATTCTTGTGCCTCATTCTCCTCCCTGCATGATGAACCAGTTCCTTGGTAGTGGACTGCTTTGGTATCAAGTTGTATGTTTGTGACAGTGTGAAATTGCTCTCACACATGATGCTCAGGATGTGTGCTATAAGAGGAAAAACCTTGGGATTTTTTCCTGGTTAATATTTAATACAAGACACTGATTATTTTGGACACTTAAAAAAAAAAAAACTTTTTGGGGGGGTCTGTGTGGTCAGTTTAACAAACCTCAAATCTTATAAATGATATCACTGATATTGGGATCTGTATTTTTCAGTCCTGCTTTTCTCTATACACAGAGAGATTGAGAAAGAGAGAGAGCTTTCATTTGCCTGCTGGGTACAAATACTCTTTGCTTGTTATTTATTTGCTTCACTGAAGTTGATTTGGATTAGAAGAGACTTTCTGAAAGGTCAATTGGCCTGTTGCTAATATAGGTCCTGCTGTACTTGAGTTTTAATGTGTTCTGCTTGAAAAGGGGAGTTAGACACAAAAAGGGACATAGGCTAAAACATTTTGCTTTATATATAACTTGAAGTAGGAAGATATTGGTTGTAACCTTCAAGGAGGCTGAATGAAGCAGCTTTTTAAATGTTTGGTCTTTATATTTACTTGGAAAAGGAAGAAAAATGATGCTTCTCACAAATGTTATATGTCAAATAAAAAGTATTAAAACTTGAGTACATGCAGCTCTATTTCTATGGAAACTAAAAGTCTTCTTTGTAGTTCAAGTAATGTGTTTTTTCTTTTATGTTGATAGTTTGATTCACCAAATCAATACTGCACTTCTGAGTGCCCTAATTCAAGGTTTATTATTTTACATTCATTTGTTCATTTATTTGATTTTAGTCAGTCTAACCCACAAAGCTTTGGGTGCATAATAGCATGGTAAGCATTTTAAAAACAAAATTACTTCATTACATGTAAGCAAAATTAAGACTACTCACTCAAAACCTCAATTGAACTGGCTGATGACTTTTAAATGAGATGTTCAGAATTCTACAACTGGGATGGGGGTAGAAGTGGGTGAAAATGTCCATTCCTGACAGATTCCAAGGGAAGTTTTGCATTTCAACCAGAATCTTTAAAAAATTGCTCATATAATAAGTAAATAGTAGGAGGGATGCAGACTAAGATAACTGAATGAATTAAATCAATTCATTGTTAGTAGCCCTATTAATTCTGATGAAAATTATATTCAACTGACTTTATCTTGATCCAGCTCTATAATTCCTCGACAACTCTTAAATATAATAGTCAGTAATAGCTAAAGCAGAGGCATGCAATCTTTTGGCTGTCAGGCTTCATTTAACTGGCGGGGGAGGGGGGAGGAGGCAGCAGTGAATGGGATGATGTAAAGTCACACATAAAGGTACATTGTCCAGGTTTGATTAAACTTTCTTCTTTTGTGTTGTGTTTTTATTTTTTTGTATTTTTTAATCAGTATGTGGTTGGCTGTTAACATTATAGTGTTTTATGCCTCAGAATTATTCAAACTTTATCTTTGTTTGCTAATTCCATGGTAGTACAAAGGAGAATCAGGGCCTGAAATAAAAGATCAGGCACTATAGTCAGGGTTATGATTTCATATTATGATACTAAAATAAATGTCTTCTTAGTCTCTGTTGCATCATAACAATGTCTTCTTGGTCTACAGAGCCTCATAATTATGTTACCCAGCTGAACCGATGTATGTAATTAAAGTACTATTTGTTCCCCAATAACGAGAAGCCTTCTGAATGTCTCTGATATGTGACATGTTTGGAAGACGTGTTTTGCAGTAAACTGCTGACATCCCTTCCAATATAGACTACACTGGAATTAGACTATATTGATTACAATGAAACTGCTTGTCTATTTGTGATAATTGAATTTCAGTAATGTGGGAGGTCCTGGACAGAGGGGGAGGGTTTCAGTAGAGTGGCAGACTGCTGTGGACCCCCATCCCCCTGTGGAGACCTTTCTGCCTTCCCTCCTGTAGCCCTGAGGAAGAAGAAACACCACGGCTTCCATTTTATGTTGAAGTGCCTGGGAGTTAGACTGTGGGCTTCCCACTGGGAATTGAGGGTTATTCCTCCTCCTTTGCCTTTCTCTGGGTGAGAGCCAGAAGTGGGCTTGGTGGGGGATGAATGGGTTGGGAGCCTCTGCCAGCTGGTGGGAGCAGCAGGGAGGGGGTCTTGGATGTGAGTGTGTTGATTCCTCTCTCTGGGTGAGAGTTGAAGAAGGAATTGATGGAGGGTGAATGGGTAGGGAGCCCTCTGCCCGCTAGTGGGAGCCTCTGTCTGTTTGTGTGTGAGGCTGTTGTAGTGAAGTGGGGGAGGTGGTTGCAAGGTTCTGATGATGCTGAGAGCTGGCAAAACTAAAGTGTCATGGGTTGCCCAGCTTCCCCTCCCAGGTATGGCTGGTAAGGACAGTGGATGCTTCCCAGTCTTGGGAACTGAGGGGTTTGGATTTATGTGAGATTGGGGGGGGGGAAGGAGGGAGGGAGGGAGGAGAGAGAGAGAAAGAGAGAGAGATTGCGTACATACATATGTTTCAATACATACAATTCAAGGACAGGAAAAATATACTTCAATGCAGCCCAAAGGAAGGGTCCTATGTGTAACAACATTCGGGTGCTACTGAAAGTACCCTGTCCCACAAATCCAAGTCTAAAGAAACAATTAAAAAACTATTTCCCTTCCAGTTTCTTCATGATGCATCATAAACTAAGATTAATATTACAGTATGTGTTTTGTATTATGTCTTTTCAATTAATTTCAAGGTTCTAGATTCTGGGTAGACTTACCAGTCAGCAAGGCCTATCCATGCCTGACTGGCATACATACCCACCAAAATTCAAGGGCAATGCATTAAGTGGTAGGGTTTTTTTTTGTAAGACAAGAGAAAAAGAAACCCTGAACACTGAAGATACTTGGAAAAATGGAGGAAGATATTTTAGCCTTGGGCATATCGTGAGCATTATTGACCATTCGAGAAAGTTCAAGGGAAAACAAAAATGTTTTGTTATCACACTCAATTTCTTTGGTATAATATAACAATTAACATTTGATTATAGCCAGCAGCACAAAATCCTTTTCATCAGTATTCATAATGTACATATACAGGAACAAATCACTCTATGGATCTATCTGCAGTAAACATGCAGACGCTTTAAGCATTACTCTTCCTTTAATGCAAGTACTTTAATGAGTTCATTTTTTCAACCGAATCTTATCTAGTTAACTCTTGATTTAAAGATAATGTATGTCTGTGCTGTGCAAATCTTTATATAATACAGCTATAGTTTTAATGAGTGCCCTTTTGAAATCATGAGAATTCTTAGGTTTAAATCAGAGATTTGTTTTAGGATATTCAAATATTTAGATTCTTGATAGGTTTCAATCTTAGGAATTTTATCAGCCAATCCTAAACTAAATATTGGTAAAACAGGATTTAAAAGGCTAGCTCTTAATAGCTCTAAAAGGCTGGATAAGAAATGAACTTCAGTAAATGGAAATAGGCTACCAAGGCCTCCTCTACAGAGTTGTGACAATGCAGAAATAAAAATGGGATTTTTCCTCATAAGAGACATTATGCTCAGACAAGGAATGCTGAATAGTTTTAGGACAACAGTTGCACTTATCTGTTGTTATATTAATTACAAAGTTAAGCAATAAAGCAATGCTAGAAACAGCTATTTATTCTCAAAAATACACAAGGTATTTATCCTCAATTGCCATATTTAATCTGTAAAATATATTCAGTTTCTTCCATTTTATAGAAAATTGGTTTGTAAATTAATGTGCAGTCACAGAAAACTAGAATAGTTTATTAATTTTTTAATTGTAATTATTATTTTTAATAATTATTAATTTTTCTTCCAGAGGTTGCTGATAAGGTGGTCAGATTTGCCTTTAATTCTCTTTTTTAAAAATACCACCGTTATTTCACAGTATCAAGATTGCTAACTTTCATCATCTCCTACTTATCCTATTTTCCTTTTAACACACTCCTAATGACTACAGAAACATGACACAAAGTGGTCATGAACACATACAGGCACATACATGCATATTCACCACATATACTTTAGTAATTCTTTGCCTCTTTAGCTGGAATAAACCCCATTCAAGTAAAAGGATTTACTTCTCAAAATAAAGACACTCTCACAATCACCATCTTGGCTTTTTGACACTCTCCCTCCCATGGATACCCCTGTAAACAAGTATTTTTACTCTCTTTATCCTTTCCTGATATGGCACTGCACATTCTCTTTTTGTCTTCATGTATGAAAGTAGAACATGGTTTGCTATTTTCTGTATTCTGTGCAAGATGGAATGATCTTCCACACTTAAGTTTCACAATCTCTTTCAAGTCTAAATGTTCTTTTTCCTTGTTTTGTGAGCTCTCTGAGCTTTTATTTGGCTTTGTTTCTATATTATCCTATCTGAGAGTTATTGTCTATGAAGATCCACATGTACTTTGAACTGATATAAATGCAGGGAGCTCTGCAAATAAATAGTGCAGTTGGAGTGCTTCTCTTCAGAGTTCTAGTCACTATATTCCATTCCCTCTTTCCCATGCTTTTCCATTTTTTAGGGGGCTAAGTGGGTGGGTGGTTCTCCCCCTCAACAGATAGTCAGCATTTTCAGCCATAGAGCATGCAGAATCTTCACTTAGCTATCTGCTACATCCATTTTGAATATGTGAGAAGCAGAATTGTCCAATCCAACCCATATTAAACTCCTAAATTTCTCTACTGATTTTATGGGAACTCTCATTATGTCCTTGGAGATATTTAAAAGTAGTTTCTTCTTCTGAACCAATAAAGTAGTTGGGTGAACCCTCTGAAGGACTCATAGAATTTAACCATAGAATGAGATCCATATGGCTTTGGCAGTCCTACATATTTCTGGCCTTTTCATTTCATTGTTGTTAGGCTGTCTTGTTGTTGCCCTCCTGGCTTGTTTTCTAAAGCATTTTGCATATCTGAAAATGTAAGGCTTCTGCAAATCTACTAATCCCTCCTTATTTTGTGGAGTTGCTGTCATTTTGGCCTTAAGAGCACACCCTCTCAGAGGAAGGAGTCGGAAATTAAGAGAAGTCATGTGCTAAAGTAAGCGGCATTTTTAAATTACCGAAATAATTCCTTCCATATGTCTGTGTTCAAACTCATTCATAGGAGGCCCTGAGAAAAGTTACAGCACATGCTATGGTCTTCTATGGCAGCAGCATGTTTGAGCCAGCACTCTGTGGCTTATCCAGTTAAGTCCAGAGGATTTTTTACATGTTGTATATTTAGTCTCATTTTAAACAGATACTTATACACAAGTTAATGGCACACATTATATTTTAGTAAGAGTTTAAGGAGATATTAACTTTTTTTTTTTTTTTTGCTGGCTTTAAATGCTTTTAGGTATTCTGTTTATAAGCACACATGTACTTTCATGCTGTTAGCAGTCTGGTGATAGTTATTAGAAAATTTATTTATTTATTTATTTTTTGGGATGGCACGGGACTCATAAATAGACATTTTCTACTTCCTAATAAACTCTAAGTTTGGTTTGGTTTGGTTTCCTTTATGTGGAATGAAAGGTATGTAAATCCTAGTGTGAGACAAGGCTTGGGCCAACAGTTTTAAAGAGCTTAGAGAAAGAATTTGTTACCATGATGAAATCAACATCAGCAAGAGAAGAATGATCAGATCCTTTGAATGCAACATTTTACTACAAGATGCTGTTTCTTAGAGGTCAGCAACCTACTCAATTAAAAGAGATGAATTTTGTAGTAACCACCTTTGGTTTGCCATAGCAGTCATTTAATCTGAAGGATATTTATAGGCTGAAAAGTTGTTGCCTCCTTTACAATAAGCTTTCAGTTTTGTTTTGTTTTTGTTTTTTTTTATTAACAAAAATAGTACTTAATTCATTCTAGCATAAAGATAGGTAAAACAATATGGTGATATATTTGAAACATTTTTGCAGATTGCTATTGAGCTGAAAGCAGAAAATGAACCACATAAGTTGTAATGCCAGTAAACAAGCTATTGGAGTTGCAGTTAATCGAGTGTGCAAGTTATGAACGACGCAATTAATTAATAGTAGGATGTATTTCCTTGCGGTTTTATTTCAGATATTTTTGTGCAGTGAAATTTAAATGGGCATTCTTTCTTTAATAATATTATTACATTAAAAATAACACCTTATTTAACTTAGGAGAAGTCACAAGAAAGTGCTGTATGATTTATTTCTAATTTAAGAAGTGGGGTTTAAACTTGGCTGATAAAGCATTCCTGTTCATTCCTGGGTTTAATCTAAACTAAATAATGTCAGATGCTAATTTTTACTACATGGTTTAATCCTTGTTTCATTGGTTTTAATGTATCTGAAAGCGTGCCATTTTTACAAGGAAAATAGTTTTACTGTTTAAGCCCTCAGTCCTGTACACATTTAACTTTTGGGCTTCCCTCCAAGGAAACATACATTGGATTACATTGCATATAACAATGCACCCCAAATTCCTCAATATTTAATATTTAAAAATTGCAGCTTGCCTTGTAGATTAATTGGGGGTGGAATCTAATTGATTTTGAGATTAATTAATTCAGTTCTTGGACCCCAGAAATTGAAAGAAGTAAGCAAAGTAGCAATGAATTACCTTTTTCAGAGATTATTAAAACACTTGCAACTGAAAGGTCAATTTAGCGTTTGGTAGGATTTTAAAATATTGTCTTTAAACAAATAAGCAACAAAAGTACTCTGAGCTATCAACATTGCTTTCTTTACTAAAAACTAAATTAGCTGGAACAATTCCCCCCCCCACCCCCATTTCTATTAGTTATGTATATTAGTTTCACTACTGGATGAGTGTGTGAGCTTGGAAGTATCTATCTGTGACACACTTTCTGATGTTCTTCCTTTTGTACCAATCCAGGGAGATGAGGGCCTTTGTAGTTTCCATCAAGATTGGAAAGAGAACTGATCCATGGTCCTTGTGGACTTATAAGCAAACTTTTTAATCACCTTTAACAACATTTAGCTTATTTTTAAATCATGCTTTTGTTTGCAAGCTTTTAGGTACAGCAGAGGGCCATGGGTGGGGGGGGGGAGCCACTTTGGCCTGAAGAAATGTAGCTACAAACAGATGTCCTTGTATTTCTTACACAGTTGCCATATATTCAAGTTTCTGTATGTTGTTACATTAAAATACCACCAGAGAAATCTCAATAATGTTCATTTAACATGGAAGAAAGTCATTTGCCAAGGTCTGTTTTTCCACACCAGGGGTATAATTATAAAAATAAGTAATTATTGCATCTCTTGTTTATACCGCAGAATAATTTTCTTAGGCAAATTGATTTTGTATAAGTTCAACATGTTTAGTTACAGTTCAAAGTTCCAAAAAATATGTGTGCAATTTGTAATAGGAAATCCAAAGGTGGTATGCTCTCTTTTCCCCATTGGTGTGTAAACTATTTTGATAAATAATTAATTTTTCACTTGACAGTGATGAATAAATAATATATAATTTGTGGTGAATAAACATTCATTAGACTGACCAAGAAATATAGTGAAATATCAGGCATCTAGTTCTTGAATGTGAAAAGACTAAATTGATCTAATTGAACATCACACTCAAGCATGAAAAGTGAACAATGACAACATAGTTCCCATTAAAAGACAGAATATAACTACTCAGAGCAACAGGCCCTGGCTTTTTTAGAATTTGGAATTCTGACAGCCTGTAATGAGCATTCTCAGAAAATTGTTGCCATAATAGATGTACACAACCATAAACTACCCATTTACTAGGATGCAAATTGTTAAGGTTGCTCCCCACTACCCTCTCTAATCTCCCAGATGCTATCTACTTAAGGAAAACAGGTTTCCAAAATTAAAATCAGGAACACATTTATTTGCACAAGCTGACATATGTATTAATGTTAATGCATAACTCAATTTCCTAAGAATCCTAAGCAAAATTTACAAAAAAATGGAAATTTGGAAGTTAATGTTTGGAATTACCTTTTCCGTAATGATGCAACTTTTAGTAATTTGAAATATTTTCTATTTTCTATTGTTCTCTTACGTTGTATGCAAAATTATTTTTAGGTCAAACCAAGTTAATGGATGATTACCTATCCACAGACCCCTCTGTTGGTCAAGAAATGAAGGAGATAGATCTTCTCTTCCATCCCCATCCCCCATTCCACCAAATGCAATGAATGAAAGAAAATCAAAGCATCTGAAAGACCTAATAAGCTAATGATATTTAGCTGTGACTATTGCTTTCCATTCTGCTATCACTTACTGTTTCTCAGCTATTCAAGTTAGAAAACTATGTCTGAGCTGCAAAAATCTGTACAGCCACTAGATGACAGAAAAGAAATACAGAAAACTCAAACCCCTGGCTGCCATCTAGTGGTAATTTGAATTGTTGCAGCGTAGATATGGTAGCCCTACTTGAACACTTGGGCGGTGCAAGTGAATGGTCAGTGGTCAAGTTTTTTTTCTTACAGTAGCTCATGCAAGCTTCCCATTGCTGCACGGCTCCTGCTAACTGGCCAGGATGGACTCCTTAAAACTGGAA
This sequence comes from Python bivittatus, assembly GCF_059951505.1. Lineage (NCBI taxonomy): Eukaryota > Metazoa > Chordata > Lepidosauria > Squamata > Pythonidae > Python > Python bivittatus. Next base: position 18,737,674 of record NW_028277035.1, read on the forward strand.
TGTTTCCTGATTGTGTGTGTGTAAGAACTGGACAAAGGTTTTTTGTTTCAAATTATCCAAACAATTTTCATATCTTTAGAATGCAAGACACATTTCTCAGATTCATGAATAACTTGAGTGAACTCCTTTTTTACTGAGAAAGTAAGTTGTTTAAATCAAAAGTTTCTTGATATCACAGAGTTTTTAAAAGAGGGGGTTTGTGGCAGTTATATTCTCTAACATTATTTAAAATCATAGTATTACCAAGAATCTCTGCCAGGTAAATTTGTATACCACATTTAAAAAAAAAAAATTCTGACTTCCTTTCATTTATTAAAATTGAAAATCACATGAGTCTCCAGGCATTGCTACATTAATTAAAAATAACATGATGCAAAATTCACAAGTGATGTGCTGTAAACTTTATAGTATAATGATTTTCCCTTTAAAAGACTTCTACCTTATTATGAGGAATACCAACTCCTAGGTTAAATGTTTTAATAAGAATTTTTTTTTTTTTCCTGAGAGAAATAGATGCTGTGATTGAAATTAAAGTTGGAGCCATGCTGTTTGTGATTAATGCTAACAAATAGAAAGCAAAAGGAAACCATGATTTTTATAATAGCGGTAGTAACTCTAAAGAGTGTTCTTGCATTCAAAATGATACATTTAAGTAAATTGTTTGCCATTGAAATGGTACACTCCCATTTACACCAGAAAGACAGGTAGGCCAGGGGTTAAAGATGTAGTGGCACCCAAAGACATACTCTGTCTTTCTGGTCAGCAGTCTTACCTGATTTAATTCTGTGAAGCTGTGTGGTTCAGTTTAAGAATTGGGAAAATATAAGGACATCTATAAGACTCAGTTTGGTGTCTAAAGCTAGTATGGGGTGCTTTTGCCCTCCAGATGTTCCTGAATTATAATTCCCAGCAGTTCCAGCCATTATGGCCAATGACAAGTTGGAATTTATATTTAATCAACATTTAGAAAGCCGTAGGTTTCCCATCCTTGAAAGAGTAACTGTAGAGACTGGAGACCCATAATCACAGTGGCTAAATCCATACTACATATTTTTGTTCCTGTTGTTTCTGTAATGTTTTGCTAGCTCAGTATGCACAATCTGCTACATTCCCTGGATTTCCACCTTCATATTCCAGTATTTTTATGGCATATCTTTTTTTTTTCCGCTACTGCTGCATACTATTTTTATTGTTGTTGGGAGTGCTAGTCTGGCAATTACTCTGACGTGCCTCTGTTATTGAAAGTCTGTAATGTTCTACTGCAGTGTGAGTTTGTGTGTATGTGTGTAGTACATACTGATCTGATTTTTTTTCCAGCTGTACTCATCCTGACATATATAGCTGTGCACAAATGCACAGAACTGCTATTTTCATATCATATTTTAAATGTCTAGCTCCAACCGTCACATAAGCAGCAGGAGCACCGAACAATTGCACCAATGGGTACATTAAACAGAGGTGGGAAAATAGTACAAGTCTTACGTTGCTTGGTTCTCCTTGGCTTTTGCTTATGTACTTACAGCAAACACCTTTTTTAGCATTATATCTGAAAGTGTGACCTTGTTCCTCAAGATGGAATTTCCTTACAGTCACTAGGTGCACACATCATGGTGAATCATGGTTTGTTTTAACCCAGGCTATGAGAGCAGCCTCCTTCTAAGTAAATACAACTATTATAAAAACAAATACAACTATCAGAAAAAGGCAATGGGGGTAGTATGTGTTCGCTTAACCAATTCTTACCCATCACTCTTCTATTTTCTTTACCTCATTCTCCCTGCCCTGTGTCCTAAACTCACCTAACACTGTTTTTCCATAGAACAAAGGGCAGTGGATTGTAATATATGTCTTATTTCTAAATTTATTAATTTTTTTAGAAATGCTTTCTGGACAAATTTGTAAAAGCAAGGTATTCTGTTTCAAAACCACTACAATTCACACTAAATGTGATGTTATAGTTATTTACTATTTAAACTGCTACATTCCTTTTGTAACAAGTTGCTTAGATAATTTTGCAGAGAGGTTTCAGGACCTTTGATGTCCATTCTTAGTGAGTTGGTAGCAGGGACTTGCTGTTTGCAACTTAATGAAATGTTTTATTCATATTATTTTGCCATCTGTCTGAATATGCAGGGGAAACCAATCACTCTCTTCTATAACTTGTGTGGGGGGGGGGAGGGTGTTTCTTTGTTCTTTTAGGCTCAGAACCCCAAACTTGCTATGCTAGCCTCTTTCTCTGGCAACTAAATTGCTGAAACACCAGACCAGATCCCAATCACCCTCTCAGTTGAGCAAGATTATATGTTCACTAAAGAGAAGCCTTGTAGAAGTGCAAGAAGAAATTTTGGGTCATGAACATGGTAGATAATTTTTCACTGTGAACATAGATGAATCTGCAACCATTTCCTTGACTTCAGCTAACTGCTCTCTATTTCTAATATGAATAGACAAAGCTAAGATTGATGAAAGAAAAACCTACATTAATTACCATTACACACCTTAAATACAGTATCATCCCAGAGACACAAATATGTTACATTTTTTAGAAATGTAAAGGTGTGTAGAGGTGTCCAAAATGGATTTCAGGAAGTTAAAATACAAAAAGTACATCTAAGATTTTGTCCCAAAGTAAATCAATTGTACCATTTCTATAATTTCACCATATTCTGCATAAGAATCACTCAGATAATTATCAGTGCATATGAAAATCCATTCTACCTTCTCCAAGAAGTTTTATCTACTATTCAAGGCAGGCTGTGTAAGGTCTCCTCTCATTTTATTCTCACAACAGTCCTATGGATTACACTGGGCTGAAAGATACAGACTGGCCCAAAGATATCCAGTGAATTCTGTGATTGACTGGGGCTTGGCCCCATACCTTAAAAACATACTGGTTCTTCTCAAGCTCACTAATATTTTGATACTACAAAGCAGTAGGCCAAAGCTGTTTTTTTTTTTTTTAATGAGTTGTTCATAGTGAGTCACCAGTTTTCATGCAGGGAAATTAAATTTGATGTACATTGAACCATTATATTATATCACATTAATTACAGCTAACTCATTCTCATCAGACAATTCTCTTAATATCACTTACTTTAAGTACTAGTCATTTTTGTCCCAAAATGCATTGTGAAAACTGCAACAATAGAACTCCAATGGAAGGCAGATTGTAACTTAAAAAAAAAAAAAATTAGGTGAGGCATAGTATTTAATTGTCCCCAAGGGAATTGGTAGTTAAATAAGTGGATAACCTACCATTCTGGAAACAGAATCTTCTATAAAACTCCAGAACATTCTGTTTCTCCTACAGATCACAATGATCTGGCTGTTATAAGGGTGGTCTGGTAATTTTCTATAAATTAAAGTGCTTCCATTCCAGAAAATTAATGTTTGAAAACTGCCAAATGGCCAGATTAGCTTGATCTAGAGAAGAAAACGAATTATCCAGAGCGTTCCATTCCTGGAATGGTAGGTATTGCACATGTATGTAGATGCTTATGGATGACACATTAGATTCCAGCTAGTAACCCCCTTCATAACTTCTATATGTTTATTTCTGCAAGGGGACCAGCAGGAGAAATTTTAGGGTGGAAATTCCAGTTTTGCATTTCTATGCATATGAAAAATCTCTGGAATAAGCTGGTTTCTGCTTTTGAAATAATAGGAAAGGAAGACAAATCTGTTAATGCTGTTATATCTGCATTATATTACCTTATATAAAGAAAGACAGTAAAAACTTATTGGGACAAATTATGTATAAGTATCTTATTTTTCACTGCACAACCTCATTGTGTAGTATCAGAATCTTCATTTTACAAAAATATTTCAGTGTTGCCTGATATTTTTTCAGGTATCTTTAATTACAGCATTTTATGCTATTTCTGACAGTTAAATCAGATGTCAAGGTTTATTACAAAGGATTTATTTATTCATTCATTCATTCATTCATTCATTCATTCATTCATTCATTCATTCATTTATCCATAGACTTATCCCCGCCCATCTCCCCACAATGGGTGACTCTGGGCGGTTTACATCAAGTTAAAACAATAAATACACGATTAAAATTTATAAAAAGAAAAACACATCTACACAGATGGAAAGAAGAGAAAAAAAATAAATCCAAGAAGCTGATGGAAGCCACACTAGGCCTCTAGGGGGCTAGCCAACCCCATTTCTGACAACTTCCCTCCCCGCCCCAGGCCAGATGGCAGAGTCAGGTCTTCAAATCCCTCCGAAAGGCCGGGAGTGAGGGGGCCTGTCTCACCTCCGGGGGCAAGATGTTCCAAAGGGCGGGGGTTACAGCAGAGAAGGCCTGCCCTCTGGACCCCACTAGTCAGAGTTCTTTTGCTGAGGGGGTCCGGAGCATGCCCTCTCTGTGATATCGGGTGGGACGGGTTGAAATTGTGGGGGCAAGGTGGTCCCTCAGGTAGCCTGGCCCCATGCCATGTAGGGCTTTAAAGGTGATAACCAACACCTTGAATTGGACCCGGAACCAAACTGGTACCCAATGCAGATCACGGAGCAAAGGTGTTATATGGGTCCTTCTTTGGACCCCAAAAATAGCTCGCGCGGCTGCATTCTGGACCAGCTGAAGCTTCTGGATACTCTTCAAGGGTAGCCCCATGTAAAGCGCACTGCAATAATCTATCTAGGAGATAACAAGGGCATGAATGACCATTCGAAGGGCATCCCAATCCAGGAAGGGGAGTAACTGGTGTACAACCCGAAGCTGTGCAAAAGCCCTCCTGGTCGCAGCTGCCACCTGCTCTTCGAGCAGGAGCCATGAGTCCAGGAGGACCCCAAATTACTCACTGGGTCTGTCTGGGGCAGTGCTACCCCATCCAGCACCAACAATGACAACGTCCCGGATACAGAGGAGCCATTAACCCACAGCCACTCTGTCTTACCAGGGTTCAGCTGGAGCCTGTTGTTCCCCATCCAGACCCTCACAGCCTCCAGGCACCGTGAGAGGGCAGTCATGGCATCACTTACCTCACCAGGGATGGAGATATATAATTGAGTATCATCAGCATACTGATGATACCTCATCCCATGATGATGGATGATCTCACCCAGCGGTTTCATGTAGATGTTGAAAAGGAGCAGAAAGAGAACCGAACCCTGCAGCACCCCACAGAGGAGGGGCCGAGGATGGGACCTCTCGCTCCCTATCACCACTGACTGGGATCAGCCTCGAAGAAAGGAGGTGAACCAGCACAGAACTGTGCCACCCACCCCCAAATCCCTGAGCTGTCCCAATAGGATACCATGGTCGACGGTATTGAAAGCCGCTGAGAGATCAAGGAGAGCAAGGATGGTTGCACTTCCACCATCCCGCTCCCACTAGAGATCATCCTTAAGTGAGACCAATGCCGTTTCCATCCCATAACCGGGCCTGAAACCTGACTAATAAGGGTCCAGATAATCCATTTCCTCCAGGACCCTTTGGAGCTGTGATGCCACCACTTTCTCAACCACCTTCCCCAAGAAGGGGAGGTGGGAAACTGGACGAAAATTGTCCAGTACGGTAGGATCCAGGGAGGGCTTCTTGAGGAGGGGGTGCACCAACACCTCTTTAAAGGGTGCTGGAAACACTCCCTCTTGTAAGGATGTATTAACTATTGCCTGGATCCAACCACATGTCACCTTCCGAGCTGCTTTCACCAGCCAGGAGGGACATGGGTACAGATGACAAGTGGTGGCCCTCACAATCTGGAGGATCCTGTCCACTTCCTCAGAAACAACAGGATCAAACCATTCCCAGATAACTGGGCAAGAACGATCCCTTGGTATCTCCCCAGACCCTGTGCCACACTCGGAATCCAACTTGGAACGAATCCGCACGATTTTATCCTGCAGGTGCTCTGAAAATTCCTCCATGCGGCCCTGCAAATGAATTTCCAGCTCCCTCCTACCGAGGAGGGATCTAGTGATCCCAAACAGGGCCACTGGGTGGCACTCTGCGGATGCAATAAGGGCGGAGAAGTATTGGTGCTTCGCTACTCTTATCGCCACAATGTAAGTCTTAATAGCATCTCTAACATGTGTTCGGTCAGATTCGGTCCATGTCTTCCTCCAGCGGTGCTCTAGATGTCTCGTAACCCTCTTCAGCACCCTCAACTCCTCCATAAACCATGGGGAGTGTCGGGGCAGATGTGGCAAGAGAGGTCGCATAGGTACGATCCTGTCCAAGGCCCCAGCCGCCTCCCTGTTCCAAGCAGCAGCCAGGGCCTCCGCTGGACCATGCAGCAGGTCCACGGGAATGCTTCCCAGCTCCCTCTGGAACCCTGATGGGTCCATCAGGCACTGGGGGTGGACCAATCGCATGGGTCCTGCCTCCCTGCGGAGGGGGGTGGCATAGGAGAAACTCAGGGTCACCAGGGCATGTGATCTGACCATGACAGCAGGGAAAGCTGTACATCTCCCCTCAGATCACTTTGCCATTGCTTGGACAAGAAAACTAAATCTGGCATGTGGCCACTGTCTCGGGTTGGGTCCCGTACAATTTGAGACAGGCCCATGGCTGCCATGGTAGCCATGAACTCCTGAGCCACCTCCGAGGACCATCCCAGGGATGGCAGGTTGAAGTCCCCCAGAACCATAAGCCTGGGGAACTCCACTGCCAGCCCCAAGATGGCCTCCAGCAGCTCAGGGAGGGAGGCTGCCATGCAGCAGGGAGGCTGGTACAGTAGCAGCACTCCCAACTGTTCATGGGCACCCAACCTAAGGAACAGTGTCTCACAGCCAGAAACTTGTGGAGCAATGCCCCTGAAGGCCACTAGAGACTCTCGGATGACAACAGCCACCCCTCCTCCCCTGCCCTGGCATCTCAGCTGGTGCCATACCGTAAACCCAGCTGGGCACATTTCCGAGAGGGGCACCCCCCCTCGGGCCCAGCCAGGTCTCGGTGATACATGCCAGGTCTGCCCCCTCCTCAGTGATCAAGTCACATATGATGGGGGCCTTGTTTTTAATTGACCTGGCATTAAGCAGCAGAAGCCGGAGGCCAGGGCCCCTATGAGCCTGCTGGTCAGGACCTGGGAGTGAGCAAGGAGGGCCAGAACACGCCATCAGTAGCACACACCGGAGGCATCTTCCCCAAAGATAGCCCACCCTCCTGCTCCCGCCATATCATCCCCTACCCATCACCACCTCGATAATGTAGCCCACCACATCGTCCCCAGGGGTGCCAGGCCCAAGTACCTCCAATCCCAGGCCCTCAGAGTTCCCAGTCTGAGGCAAAGTTTCCTCCATCCAGTCAGGCATCCACATTCAAAACCAAACACTCCCAGGTGAGGGGAGATCCCACCCACGCACCAGCTCATGCTCTCGGCGCTGGCTAGGACCCACCCCCCCACCAATTTCACACCACAATCACACTCTGCCCCCCTGCATGACCTCTCTCACTAGTCGGCAGGGCGGGCATCCCATACACTCACACCTCCTGGCTCTCACCCAGCAGGTGGACCCTCACATCCCCATATGCTCCTAGACTCCCCCCAGACTCTCACTACCCGGAGGGAGTCCCAGATACACACTGGAGGGACCCCATGGCTCTGCACTGCTCTGCACTGGGCGGGATTAAATAGGGGTGGCTAGATTCTGAAGCCCCAGTTCACCCCTCTTGAAAACAAGAGTCAGTTGGGATGCCATCTGGCACCCCCTCTGCCACCCAACTGTTCCTCCAAAACTGAGGGGTCTTCCTCCACAGTTGGACAGCCGCCTTGCATCAGGGCCTGCTGGAGTTCATCACACCGTATGGGGCTAGCTGGGGCTAGCTGGGGCCTGCTGAGCCTGCTAGGCCTGGAGTCCGTTGGGTCCATTGGGTCATTGGGCCCACTGGGCCTGGGGTTGGAAATGCTGTGCCGGGCCCCACCAGAGTTTATTTAGATAATTTTTACTACATGCCTGTTGCATTTTTATTTACAGTATATTTGACAATCTACTTGTTCTGTCCTTTTTTATATGATGTATTTATCTCTGGAATCCCCATTACCTCAATCACATTCTTCCAGATGTGCTTCCAGATACTGTGTATGTATTCTTTCATACTTAGACTGTTTAGGGAGAAACAATAGTTATCCGAAAACTATATTAGAATAATCTGATAGAATTGGAGATGTCTTCTTTTTACCTGAAAACCATATGAAACACTATTTTTTTTAAGTACCACATTTTGAATCAATTATAAATGTAAAATTATGTGTATTTTTACAAGAGCCACTGTGGTATAGTGGCTGAGTCAATGGAGTATGATGATCAGGGTTTGAAGTCATCCTCAGCCTTGGAAATGTACTTATGTAGTCACTCTTTGTTATACCAAAGTAATTCACACAGTTGTTATGGGAATAAAATGAAGAAAAATCCTCATGTAAACCACTTTGAACTCCAGGAGAAAGGTGGGAATATCTAGTAATAGTCAACAGTATCAATAACAATGAGGGGCCAGTGGCAGTTGGTTCCATTTTCAAAACTGAATTCATAATCTGGGAATCTTGGCCAAGTCTTCAACTCTAAATGGTATGTAGCTATTTCATTTTTACTGCTACCCTTTGTTCCAGGAGCCTAGCATTGTTTATATATTGTTTTCCTTTGTTTCGCTTGCTTGCACACACATACATTTATTGTAATAATGATCCTATGAAGTAAGTGAAGGTCAATGACTGACTAGCGCAAAGTTGCCTAGTGATTTTTATAGCTAAGTAGATGTCTGAACCTCCCCCATTCTAGTCCTTCCAAGTTATATTCCAAAACTATACTGTACTGCTATAGTACAAAGGTGTCTATAGTAAAGTACTTGGTGTGGTATGTACTGTGATTTTGCCTTGGTGGCATATATACTTAGCATCATAATCTCTTGTATGAAGAAAAGGAAAAAAAAAAAGATCACGCAAAATAAGCAAATCAAAGATACACTCCCATATACTGTGGCTTTCATATTACATGTTTTGTATGCTTATGAATTCTTTATCTGCCCCAGTTGCAAGATACCTTTGTTCCACAGTTGTACCAGTGAGGAGTCATCTAGACAGAGAGTTCTCTTCTGATTTGTATATTTGGCAACTTTCTAATATTGAGAACACAATTCTTACTACTGAAGCCAAACCCTGTAGGCACGCTTTAGTGTTTTTGGACTCTAAATAACCCTCTAGTTCTGGAAGAAGACTTGAAGTTTAATGGCCTATGTTCCTTAATATACTTAGAATCTACTGCGGAGGATATCTCTAGTGTAAACAAAAATAATTGTATTAATTAATGCTCTTAAAATAAGGAAACAATTGGAAGACTGTTTCCTTTATGTAGAAAGGAATAACTAATATAACTAGTGTAACATACCTGCGATCCTATTTCAACCATCAGCAGAAGCAGTAACACAAAAACAGATGTAGAAATATAAGTCAGAATGCTGGGCAACAGTCACTATCTCTCCTAAAAATTCTTGGACGACTCTCCTACTAATCACAATGTTAAATAAAAGGATATTGAAAGATCTCATTCTGCACACAAAACAAACCAATGATGTATTCAGACCTAATATACGTTCAGACAAAATGTGAAGAAAGATAATGATCACCTATCTTTATGGAATGAGTCTTGAGGCCGTTGTTTTGCAGTGATTCTGGTCATTCCTATCAGAATGTGTCCAGAACATGATGCTGGGAAACTATTGTTTGACATCTAGGCTGTTCACGTACGACATCCCATAGGATTCCATCTTGTTCCACCTGTTATTCAACTTCTACATGCTGTAATGATCGTTGCACTCAGTGCTCAATAAAGACTCTGTGAGACACAGGCTCTTACGAAAGCAGTTCAGGTGTAATGCATAGCGCTTACAGACAAAGCCAGGATTGGCTTGGCACAATTACATGCAGCAGTTTTATAGGGTTTCCCTTTGACCAGGAGTTACCCCTTGTTCCCACCCTTTACCCCGTTTCCCTGGGTTATTCAGTTCATCAGCAGGGTTCTTCCCCTCGCATTAATGGCAGATTCAGCCGGGTTTCTTTGTCTCCCTGATCGCTGCCCTTTGTGTGTATGATCGTTGCATTCGTTGGGCTTCTCTTCTGCGGGCCAAGTTGGGGCTCCTTGATTGCTTGAGGATTGCTACTGAATTGTGGTGCTTCCAAGTTGTTGCGATTGGTGGTGCCTGGGGCGTTTGAGGGAAGCTGGCTTTGTCACAAAGTATCTGTTTCTGCCTGAGTCAATTGCTGCCATCTGCCGGCAATTAATTTGCGGTTTGCCCTACTTCCTCTTTTCTGCTGCCTGCACCTGAGGCGGTGAAACTGACTAGGGGTGTGAAACTGAACAGTGGCGTTGGCCGTGCCATGCCAGCTGAATCTGACACATGCCACTATCAGGGAGGTCTGATGTACTGTAGTTATGAATTTTGGATGGCAAGAACCACGCAATGCACCCAGATGAATTGCATGGGACAAATACTTTTATTAATAGACTGTTTACAAACCAAACTGGTATCTTAAGTTGTTCAGGACTGTGTGAGTTATTATTTACAATGTATTACTGATATTGTGGATATTGTGGCTACTAATTTCTGATCCCCTTCTTCGAAGATCTCCTTTAATATTTCAAATGTTACAGTGTTTTGTGTCATTTTGTAAATCCCAATCTTATCAAAACCAAAGGCAGGGTTGTGGTGTTTTTTTTTTTTGGCCTGGAATCTTTAGTTCCCTCTAGTGTCTGGTTTAAATTATAAGGTCTCTAATCTTTGTTATGACTTTCAGTAGATAAAATAATTCTGGTTCCCATGAAAAGCTGTTTATTTTATATAGCTTGTTCCAAAACTGTATATTAAAAGTTTCAATAGTCCATATTTGCCTTAATTCATTTATCACTTGGTTCAAAAAATCTACTCACCAGGTGGCTTTTCAATCTTGTTGTTTTAAAGATCTCCAATAGCCTTCAGATAGTTAAACAGGCAATTTCTGAAAGTGTTTAGAAGCAAAGTTAGCAAACTTGGTGTCCTTTAAAAGCCCCACTGTGGTTGAGAGCTTGATGATTGATCCATTTGTCTCCCAGCACTCAAACCCTTGGAAAAGCACTGTCCTTGTCCAGTGAGGTTCTGAAGAACCAGACTACTCACTGGTTCTTTGGTCTTTGCTGCCGTTGTCATCTCCACTCTCCATGGAGACGTGTTTAACTCACCATACCTCCACTGGAAGTCTGATACTTTTAACTATTGCTGATAGAAAAAACACTAAAAGATATTTCATGAATTCATACCTGAACTACAATTAACACCCCGTCTCTTCATATATTTTTTTCTCAAATTCCTTCCCAAGATACAGTTTCTTTCTTTCTGCTATCTCATGCCTCTTAAATTTTGAGGGACAGTCAAAACTATGGCAAAAGATAGATATTGTTTGGATATTGTTAACAGAGTTCAGCTAGCAGAATACTCCTGAAAGGGATGAGGTGATTTTTCCTAATTTCTACTTCCCTTTACTATTCCATTCCTACTCTTAGGAATAACTCTGGGTGGGTTGAGGTACTTTTCCAGGAAAGTATATTATTTAACAGAGGGAAATGGCAAAATTCACAATCAGACTTGCAAGAATCTGTTACTATAGGCACTCAATAAATGTAGTTTTAGCCTTCCTGTGGAGTTGATTTCCTGGTCTGGTCTACTTAGTAGGGCTGACATCAGTCTTGAAATTATGAATATGCTGTACCTCCTCCTCATTCTTATAATTCGTCAGATTAAGGAAATGTCTTCCTGAGCCTCTTCCAAATGTTATCTCATTCTGAACTTTAAAAATGCTTCAGCCCCTTTTGCCTAGATATAGTTCCTGCATATCATCTTCTATACTATCCACAGGGGCTGACAATAGGCTGGTCTTTAGTATCTAATCTAATCTAATCTAGATATTAAAGCAATAGACCCTACCCCTGCTGCTTTTGGCTTAAACTGGATGGGGTAATGTGGAGAGTGGACTGCTGCAGTGAAACAGCAGTTAATAAACACGTGACTCAAGGACGTGGACATCTTCAGCTTCTTGTGTGGAGACAGAAGAATAAGATTATGTACACCTGCATGCCTCATTGCTTATTTGCTAGCTAAACTATTGCTTTAAAAAAATTATTTACCATGGGAAATTAGCTCTTGGAAAATTTGAGCTCAAGTGGGTGAGTTGCATATAGATTTCATAGTTTACTTTCTTCTACAGTCAGCTAACCTGCTAGGGGCATCTTCAGGGGTTAAAAAATCTGCAGGCAGGATGGGCATGATGTATCCGTTAAAATCACACCCCTTTTGTATGTATATGAAAGGGGCTTTGATTACAATGGTGTTCCTGGACGAACAGGCCAAACTCTGTGCAAAAGAATTAACGGATACAAGTTTGACATATGCACTCAAAATAAGGACAAAGCAGTATCAGAGCATTTCAGCTTCCCATATATAAGAGACTTCATTATATATCCACTTCAAGATGGATTTTCATTTTGGAAAAAAAGAAACTTTATTGCAGAGATTAGCAAGAGATTACTAAACTCACTTACAATACATCAACAGGTTCCAGCAGGTCTCAACTCACACTATGGGTTTATGTCTGCATAACCACCCTGTCTTCCCCTCCCTTCCCCCCAACCTCATCCCAATTTAAATCCTGCATCAGTTTAGCCACATCTGAACTGAACTGTAGCTCATGAAAGCTACATGAAAACTGAACTGTAGCTCATGAAAGATTGCATCCTTTGGCGATTGTGATTCAATTACATCTGTCTGTGTAAGAAATGTATATAAATCACCTTTGGACTTTGTGCTATTTTAATTAAGAAAGAGAAGACAGAAACTTTGTTCTTTATTTCCTTATAAGTAAATAAACTGTCTTTACCCACACCTGTGATTCAAGTTATTTATTTATTTAACAATATCTGCTTCAGATACAAATTTTTGTACATTGGAAGTGCAAAAGAATGCATATAGCACTGTCTTGAGGGTTCGTACTGGTATTATAAGCTTTGGTATGTGTGTGTGTGCATTCTGTGCATACCCTTGTGCTCTATTGGGGTGCATTTTAAATGTCAAAGATTTGGTTTGGGTTGGTTTGCTGAACCTGATGCGTGTTAGCACTTTATGCAGAATCTTGTGCTCTTTTGATATTGAATGTTAGGGTCCAATTACATGCAGGTTCTGATGGTTTATAGAGCCTAGTGCAGTGGCACAGATATATGTATAAACATGTCTCTTTGTCTTTGTTCTGAGTTCTCATTGTTGCCTGTAATTGGAATGCCCAAAAGGTTTCAGCTGGAATATGGAACACTTGAGACATTTTCAAGTTTTATTTTGTTAGAGTGCAGCCAACTCAAGATTCTTTGTACCATGATTGAAACAAAACACTTCTTTAATTGCATATCCACTCTTAATAAAAGTTACATTTTCAAGTCCTGTAACAACAAAGATGTTATCATTTGAACAATGCATTTTAATAAATCGGGTAGTCATCTCCTTTTCAGTTATAGAATGTCCCTTAAAATGGTGCTTATAAAGATGATTCTTTGGCATTCTGTGAAAAAACTCAATTTTCATCATTTGATGTTGATTATTCCATGAATTGCACAAACAGAAATGAGATGGTATAGTTACTCTATGAGTTCTAACTAATGCTGACAAAAATAAGAGCCCCATGCTTTGTTTGTGGCTGAGAAAACCAGCTTAAGAGTGCTTGAATCTCTAGTCTCCTGGAACCAGAGCCTTTTTACTGATTATGAGCTGGGAAAAATATTTCCACTGTTGATTTTCCTGCTCACTTAAGACAGTTTAGCATCCTCTCAATTACTTGTATGTGCAACATCATGCAAGTAGTTGTGTTTTTGCTTGCAACAAATTATAGAATGAGAAAAGAGTCACTCCGGCCTGTAGATCATACATTCTCTGCACATACTGAGCTTTACCTGCCTTTCAGGAAGCATATGAATTGTATTTTGATGTGTAAATAATATATTTTGTGAAGCCTGGTCTTTCAGGCCCAGTACATCTGTACTGTCTTGATTTTTCCATTTAAATTGTAAATATTTTACTCGACTCAGCAGGCAGCCCACACATCACCTATCATATACTCCTGAGTACCACCGAGACACTGTGCCCAAAAGCCCTTAAACTTTAATTTATTCACCCAATTTACCAAAAGGGCACAGAGTAATTTTGATATTGCCTGAGATGGTTAAATTGCTTACAGATGATTGTCAGGGAATGTCACTCCACCAGTTATATCCATCGTCCTTTCCTTCCTCTGCTTGAGTTCTGCAGGCATCAAAGAATTTAAGTTTAATATCCTGGAAGACAAACCATTTAGTGACTGCATTGTCCTTTACATACACTCAAAATAGCCACAGACAAAACTGAAATATAACTATATCCAAATGGACAGTTTCACAATTCAACAATGACCGCATTGCCTGCTTACCAAAAAGGTTTCCAGGAACATTTCTGGAACTTCAATGTTTTTCCTTCAACCCTGTGGAAGCATGTCTACCTGTAGCTGAAAGAACTTGTGTACCTGACCTGCATGTATCAGGTGATTGACACTGGGCACTTTAGATGCAGAATTTGAGGTGTCAGGGTGCACTTATACTAACCTGTAAACATAGTATGTGAGTTTAAAATTACTATTGTGTTTTCTGAAAAGAAACAGCTATCTTGTTCTTCCTATTTTTCTTACATTCTGTGAGCTTCTTGGACTTTTGGATGCATCCTCATTTTTCTGCCATAGAATCTCTGCCAGTTTTTTTTTGGTTTGTTTTATTTTGTTTTGTTTTGTTTTTTGAGAGAGAGAGAGAGAGAGAGAAAATGAGATGGCAATTAAAGTGAAAATTGCCTCACAGGTTTTACAGAATCAGGCTTCAGCTGCATTCAGAGAGAGTGTAGGTGGCTAAATCTGAAGGTAGAAATTGAGCCTTTAATCTGAATCAGAGCAATTCAGGGTGGGGGAGGGGGCAGACTCTGTGAAAAGACAAGACAGTGTTATTTAGTCTTCTCCTTGGGGACGTTTGCATGGACATGCAGATAAGGCAGAAGCATTTTGAATTTTGCTGCTTGGTGCTCTGTCTGATTTGCATTGAAAGGGTGGAACCCACCAGTATCCTGGTTTAGCTTTGCAAAGGACTCATGACTGACATTTCTACTTTTCTCACTAAGATTTTGCTGCAGCTTCAGCTTGATGATTAGAGCCAAGCAGCATCTTTTTGGTATCTGTCAACCCAGGTGTGCTCTAAAAGGGTTTCAAGGACATGTAATCTGCCAGACAGCATCCACATTAGATTATGGATGGGGAAAACTGACAGGTTGCAGGTGTTTGCAGGCAATGCAGAATCATTAAAATGGGTTATTTCTAACTGGATATTGATATGGTTGAAAATATTTACATGAAGACATATTAGAGTATAAACCTTAAGGCATCATATATTCTTTAAAGAGTTCACTGATTCTGAGAAAGAAATGTGATCGTTATTTCACAGAGTTCTCTTTCCATGTAGGCTGTAAATAAGTATTTGTTATTTCTATGAGATTGAAAATAATTACACAAAGGGTAAAGTAGGTATGAACAGTCTACTGTTTTAAATATTTTCCTTGCCAAATGTGACACTCTCTTTAAATGTATTTTCTCCAACCTCGCTTTTTTAAAATCTTCCTAGTAAATCATACCATCTAAATACCAGCAGTTTTGCTAAGGAACAATGTTCCTGTCTCATCAAGATTCAGAAAAGATCATGAGTTACCGCATTGAGTTTATTCTTGCAGTTTCGAAACTCAGTTGTGTGCCTCGGCCTAATTCATTCTAGTGGTAGTAGCTATGCAATCTACAGTGTATGCAGTAAGTGAAAGAAAAAAAGAATGGGCAAATTCATTTCCCATTCAAAATTAAACATCATAAGGAGTCTGATGCCTCAGCTGCAGTACTCCTGTGTCTCCAGCTGAGTCAACTGAGGCTGTAGACTAGGAAAGCCTGGTGTTGAAGAGAGACACAGATCAGCACCAGAGAAGTGATTCTGGCACATTTACTGGTGCTCGGCATTCTTTCCCACTTGATTTGTGGCGTATAAATGGCTCTTGTTGAAAGTGGCTTCTTTTGCCAGTCCTTCTACACAGGGAATTTTTTTTTGGCATGACAGCGAACAGGGACTAACTGGAGTAGATTGTCTTATGGAAAAATAGAAAGAAACACTAACATCTCGACATTTTTATTGTCGGAAAATGACTGGGCATCCTGAAAATCTTGAGTCATATCCAAATCATCTCTCCTGCAGACAAATGTATTGAAATTGCACGCCAAAACCATAATTTGCCCTTAAGCAAACATCCTTGCTTTTGTAAAGTATAGGCAATCCCATAATCTGAAGCGAATGTTATGAATATAGTTTGTTCACCTCCTTGAGATTAATCACTGTCCTTTGTGTAAAATAGGTGTTTGATATAATGCAGTTGCTCTGACCAGTTGAAAGTGCAGAAACTGGTTTCTGCCTGCCTAGAATGGACCACAAGCATCTCTTGAACGTGCATCCTCATGCAAAGTCCTTTATTACTTATTTGGATGCACACTTGAATGCAAATTTCAATCTACATTTGGATGTTTCATGTATCCTTTCAGCTACCTTGCTCTATGCACCCACAGATCTATCTATAATGAAGCTGATAGATGACTACAAATTTATATTAAAATTATGGAAGACACTATATTTCAACTGTTGGAGTCTAAGCTGTGGATGTATTTGCTATTACGTTGCAAAAATACATCCTTTCTATAGTTGGATTTTCTGCCAACGGAGAATTTATGTTTTCTTAATGCCTAGAGTAACATATGCATTCTGAGTTTTAGAACCTTAGAAACCCAGCATGGTGCCTAAAGGTGAAATAATCAGAACATGCATATAGGGACATGATTTGTTCATCATATCATTGGACTGCACAGAACATCCTGGCATACTCCAAAGGCAACCATGAAATTTAATTTGGAATTTTACAGTCACATTTTGAATTGGAAATCTCAGTAATAACTTTCCCTTTTGCTCAGCCTTTTAACTGTGAAATTCAGTTGGGGAGTTTCGAAGCAGCAGGTAATTCTGCAGCACTCTGGAGGGATTTTACCAGTACTGTGCTAAAGTACTTGCAAGTGTCATTTCCATATTTAACTAATTTCAGTTTTTAATTAGCTCTGTGTGAAAAATGAGAGTTCAAGCTGAGCTAAGCTGTCAGCAGACACTCTTGTTTCCTTTCTAGCCTCACAGGATGATCCATTGCTGGGTGGGGAGGGGAGCTGCATCAAGCTGCATCTTTCATGAGCCCTGGTCCCAGGCAACAGCA
This sequence comes from Python bivittatus, assembly GCF_059951505.1. Lineage (NCBI taxonomy): Eukaryota > Metazoa > Chordata > Lepidosauria > Squamata > Pythonidae > Python > Python bivittatus. The sequence goes on from NW_028277035.1 coordinate 18,754,997, forward strand.
TTCAACCTATTAGTTCTGAGCAAGGCAAAGGGGGATTGTAAGCGCATTTCAAAAAGGCAATTTGGGTTTCTCCAAGCAATCTTTCAGGGACATCCTAAAGATAGGAAGGGGTCCAGAATGCCAAGTGGGTGCAGCTGTAAAAAAAGTTGGCCTGGGAACAAGGAGATTCAGTCTATCAGTCCCTTTACACTGAAATACATCTGAAATAAGAAACACCTGAGGATATCATAGTAGGAGGTGAGCTGTGGTAATCTAGGATGTAGAAAATCAGGAGGCATCTGGTAGCACCTTTTCTGACTAACAAATTTTATTAAAAGGCACACATTTTCGTGAGCTGCAGCCCACTTCATCAGATGCAGAGTCTCTGGCTCAACTTCTTTTACTGCCTGGCAAATCTCACACTTTTCAGATAATGTAATTGAACACACTGGATATATTAGGAGGGCTAGGACTAGAGAGCCAACAGTTCAAGTCTCTTTCTGATCCTGGATCTTACTGGGTGACCTATTCTAGAGCTGATTGGAACTTCACACAAATGTTTATGGATTGTCTGATTGATTTAATTTGCTAAAGCTTAAATGCTGCTCCAATCAAAAATTAGTCTGAGCTTCTTTAACTCCTCATTACAGTAATAGAATTAAATACAATGAAATAAATTAGCTAAAGTTTGCTAACAGCACAGCAATAAAATCACAGTCCACCATACAGTCAAACTTGTCATAATATTCAATAATTGTCTGGCATTATTTTTTCATAACAACTCAGTTATCACCCATCCTGAAAAGCTTCCTGAACAGCCAGGACTTGTTCATTTTTTTGGAACAGTGGCAAGAATGAAATGGTCACCACAGAAAAGGCTCTCACTTAGGGTCCCTGATGACAACATTTCCTAGGTGTTGGGAACCACAACAGCTCCCCCCCCACCCCACAAGAAGACAGTCCAGGTCCTAAGCCAAAAGGGGATATTTAAAAAAGGTGATCAGAACCTTGAATTGCATTCAGAAACCAACTGGGAACCAGTGTCACTCCCAAAGTAGTTGTGTAACTTGAGTGAATTGCAATATGTCTATTGCTATTTGAAACATTGAGTTCTGGACCAGCCATAGTTTCCAAATGATCTTCAAAGGCAGCCCCCTCTAACTGAGTTACAATAGTCCAAATGCAAAATGACCAAAGCATAAATGACTGTCAATAGAGCCTCCTGGCCCAGAAACAACCACAACTGGCACACAGCTCCACCAGCCCTTCCAGCAGGAACTGTGAGTCCAGGAGGATCCCCAGATTGCAGATCTACTCTGCACAAGGGAACAATCATGTCCAGGACTAAAGATAGAATTGAACTGGGATCTATTGGTTTGTGCAGTCTTGCTGAGTGTATCCTTTTGCTTCCCATTGAGACCCTTATTACCTCTAGGCATTGAAACAAGAACTTAACTACATGTCTTGTTTGATTGTTACTGTAAAGATAAAATGGGGAGGGGATCTTATGTCATGGGCATTCCCTTCTGCTCCTAGGGGAAAGATGGGACATTAATACATGTGTGTGCATGGATGTATATCCTATAATTTCATTTACTATTGCACTATCCCCAAAGAAGAATTATTGTTGGTCACACAGTCAACCAGACGTTTAGACTGGATTTGGCATTTTTATTCACCTATTGAGTCCTTCCCAAGGACCTGGGATAAGCAGATGTTGTTGTTTGATGGTGTTAAAAGTATCATCGCAGGTTGGAAGCTGTTCCAAGTAAAGCTGCCTTTTGCAATTGACTGGTAGTGATTTTGTCAATGTCGACGGTCTTCAGGTGGTGCTCCAGATGTTTTGGGATTGCACCTAAGGCATCTATAACTATTGGTACTATTTTTGCTTTCTTTCACCACAGTCATTCTACTTCTATTTTCAGGTCTTTACATTTTGCGATTTTCTCCAGTTCTTTCTCTTCTCTTCTGCTGTCTCCAGGTATTGCAGTGTCCACTATCCAGACTTTTTTGTCTTTCTTATCAACAGTCTGGGGTGTTGTGTGGCAAGTGCTTCTCTGTTTGAATTCTAAAGTCCCAGAATACTTTAGCTTCTTCATTTTCTGTTACTTTGCCTGTTTTGTGGTCCCACCAGTTCTTGCTTGCAGGCAAATGATATTTCTTGCAGATATTCCAGTGCATCATTGTTGCTACTTTGTCATGCCATTGTTTGTAGTCAGTCGGTGCAATCTTCTAACTAGGTGGTCCTGTTTCTTCAGCTTTTTTGCAGAGGTGGCATTTGCTGTCTGTTGCTGTCTTCTCAATTCTGTCTTGATATGCATTCGTTCTTCAGGCCTAGTCTTGTGCAGCCAGAATTAGCCCCCCTGTCTCTTTCTTCAACTTTCCTGCTCTTAGCCGTTACCAGGTCTTGTTGCTATTTGCTTTGCCTGCTAGTTTTGTGTGTGTGTGTGTGTGTGTGTGTGTGTGTATGTACTGGCCATGTAATACTTTGCCTTGCCATGTCTCTTTTCTATTCTTCATTTGGTCTTTCTTGTAGGTCAGTTTGGTCTCCTCAGTATTCAGTAAGCCTTCATGGTGTACTAGCTTCAGTGCATCTTCTTCACTGTCCTTCAGATATTCTTCCAATCCCCTTTTTTCTTCTTCAACTGTCTGGTGTACTTGTAAGATTCCATGCCCACCTATGCTCCTTGGTGAGTAGAATCTGTCGACATCACTGCCTGGATAAAGGGCATGATATTATAATAATGATCATCATCATCATCATCATCATCATCATCATCATCATCATCATCCTACCCTTCCTATCTATCTATCTATCTATCTATCTATCTATCTATCTATCTATCTATCTATCTATCTAAACTCAAGGTGGTGAATATATCTAATACTCCTGCCTCCTATTTTCCCCACCACAACAACTCTGTGAGGTGGGTTGGGGTGAGAGAGAGTCACTGGTTTAAAGTCATCCAAATGGCTTTCATTTAAGTGGGGGGGGGGGGGAGGGAATAAGTAAATATAGCATGGAAGCAGAGGATACCACATTGGTTTTTGATTGCTTAACCTTGGTGGAGAAAGCAGAGATGCGCATAGTATTAGGTGGTCCTAGGTTCACCAATGTTACATCTCTCTTGCATGAGCTTTACTGGCTTCCAGTTTCCTTCCAGGTGCAATTCAAGCTGCTGTTTATTACCTTTTAAGCACTAGTGGCATAGGACCAGGTTATCTGCAGGACCACCTCTCCCTGAAGATATCAGCCCATCCTACTAGATCAGATAGGGTAGGCACACTGCAGGTCTCTTCCCTGAAATATTGCCATCTAATGGGACCTCAGAAGTGTGCATTTTCCATGGCTGCACCTACCTTATGAAACACCTTCCCCACAGTGATCTGGCAGGCCCCCACCCTTTTAGACTTTTGGAAGGCCATCAAGACCTGACTTTTTACCCAGGTGCTAGGGTAGAGGGAGGATGCTTCAGGTTGGATGTTGGAGAATCCCAAGGGGATCTGAGGCACCTGGTTCTGGCTGGGTTTTATGGTTCTATGTTTTATGCTTTATAGTTTGGGATTTGTATTGTGAGCTGACCATAATTATGTTTTAAGATAGGAAGTCATACTCTTCTTTAACATAAATAAACTACTTAAGCATATGTAGTATGTGAATTCTCTCACAACTGGACATCCAGTTAGACTGGATGATGCCTTCCAGCTCTGTGATCCTCAACCTCACTGCCAAATTTAAGGGATCCATGTGGAAGTGTCTACCCATGGAACTGATTCAGCATCTTCATGCAGGTTTTCCCAAAATCTGTTCCGTGTTTCTCAAAATATACTCTTTGTCCTTTGGAAGCATGGAAGAAAGAAAAGTCTTAATGTGCAAGCAGAGATGCAATTGTGTAATATATAGCCCCAAATGACTTTCTATTCTGTTCCATACTCTACTGTCTAGGGAGAGAAGGTCTCCCTACATCCTTTATTTGAAACTGCAGATACTTATCACAAACAACATTCCAGCTATTCCCCTTTTTTAAAAAAAATGTTCTTGTTTGATTTGAGCAAACTGATAAACTGTGCTTTGAAAACCATGAAAATATCTATATTTCTTAAATCACCACCACTGTGGTAATATTCTTCCTTTTAAAAAAGAGGCCATTAATTATTACTTAAATGGAAAATTAGTTATTAATTTAAAATTAATTACAGAAAATTATTTTCTCTTTAAAAAATTCAGTGGAAAATTGGGAAGAAAAAAGAGGTGTATATGATACTTAGAAATGAATAAGTTTTGATACTCAATTGAACTTCATTTGTTTTGAGAAAGTTCTAGTGCAGTGAATTTCACTTGTAAGTGGCAAGATTAGTATGGACAATCACTTACAGTAGTTAGTAACCAATTGCCTCTGTTAAGACTATAAAATCAAATACATTTTCTCACAAATTAAAACAGATGGAAGAATCCTTCAGCTCTAATAAATGTGCCTAGGAATGTTAGAGGTATTATCAGACTTCAGAGAGTAACTGTATGTTCTAGAGATGTACTTTAAAATAGTTTTTTTTTTTTTGTTTTAATTTACCTAGTATTTATGGATGGTCAGCTTTGATGAAGATGATGATGATGATGATGATGATGATGATGATTCAACAGTTATAGGAAGTTAGCACTGAATCTAGTTTTATATTTAGCTCTCCAACCACGAACATCTGTTTGCTTAGGTTTCCTTTATAGTAATAAGCTTTTGTGTGTGTGTGTCATTAAATGTTTGTTGTTGTATTTGAGAAGAAGCTAATAAAGTAACTTATAAAAAGTTGACCACATTTGTATAAAGACTTCAGAGAGTACTCACATGGATTTGTATAATCATAATGTGGGGACTAAATGTTAGCCAGCAGAGTATTGAATACGAATTATTCTAAGTATCCCTATAAGAATGATGGGTTGCAGGATCCTAGAAAGCAGTGGATTTTAAAAATATAAAAAATATAACTCTGCTCTAACAATAGCTGGTTTAATTGGTTGTTATCATTTGTAATCCGGTCAAGTGATCCTATAGCCTCCCTAGTTCTTTGAATGCCAGAATAAGTACAATAATTCACCAATATACCTCACAGCTCAGTATTACTGGATTTCAACCTTCATTTTCCTTTCCTTTTCTAGGATGATTGGATGCAGTTCTCTCTCTCTGCCCATTCTGAATTTATATGCCACAATTCTCCCCTATATTGTAATAAATATTTTATACCCAGCATAACATCAAGCTCTTCTCTTCTTTCTCTCATGTTCCTGGAAAATATTAAAATTCTTTGAAATTCTGGTGTCCTACTCAAATGAAAATTCACCACTGAATATTGCTTATAACTAAACTTGTCTTTAGTTCTCTCCCATTTTAGTGGGATAAAACCTGGGCCCACACTTAACCTTCTGCATCCTTCCTTCACTCTCCTTCCTCTTCCTTCTCTTGTGTATATGTCAAAGCTGCTCCAGAAAGCCCCCTATCCTCCATCTTGCCTTTGATTGGCAGATGCTATTCTACCAGCAGAAAAAATATTATTGTATAAAACATCTTCTCCAGGGCTGTGCCTTAAATATTTAGCAAAGCTTTGGGAAACTGAAAAAAAGCTTCAGAACTAAAAATACTTCTTAGTATACACAGATGAAGCTTCACTCATATGATATTCCTGTTGCCTTAGTTGTTACTGTGGCTTTCGTGATTCATGCCCCCTAATAACTTTGTTATTTGTGAGTGTGTAGATTGATGCATTTTTAAAGTGTATAATACAGAAGTATAGTCAACCAGCAGTGACTATTCTACTGGTAGAAAGACAGCCTTGGATACAGCCCAATGGTTTCTTAATGCCACAGTATCTGAAACAAGGTTGAGAAGTGAATTTGAAAACTGTAGTAGAATGGCAACTGCTGATAAACCAATTCTTCCTCTCTTAATAACAAGTGGAGTAGAGCATTAAGAGAGAGAAGAAAATGGGAAGAGAAAATCTCATTATGTGAAAGTCCACTATCAGAGCAGTTGATTTCAACTATGATAATCACTTGAAATCAATATAATTAAGGTCATGATAATGCCAAAAAAGTACAGAAGAGAAAGTTTTGATCCAGGCCAGGGAGAAAAAGATAATATATTTCAAATGCTGGCACTCTGGTACTCAAGCAACCATCATTATGTATATACCAAACAAAGTTGTAGAAAGACTATTGACTCTTATGTTTCTAATTAATAGAACTATATAATTATTTTATTCCTCATATATTTTAAAGTTCCTGTGAAAGGAAAGTTGGCTATGGCTCTTCTCTTGAAATAATAAAATAACCACTATATTTCAAAGTATGGAAGGTTTAAAAGAAGTTGGCACAGAGCAGAGATATTCCATTCTCCACCCAGAAGGTCTCTCAGATAATTACACAGCAGCAGGAACACTGTTTTACCACATACTTAGGCTAATGTTTAATCCTGCCTTGAACATGCTACAATAGTTCCAAATTTGTCTTGGGCACAAATGCACTTCTAGTAAAGGTGTACTATCTTAGATATTTCTCCAATGTTTTCCTAAAATATCTCTTTTACAATTCTGCACTTTCTCTGCTTCCTAGCCAATTTCAGTCCTGCTGAGAACAGTCAGAGAAACTGTCAAGTAAAAGTATAGCTGTTTCCTCTGCTCTTTAGGTGCATTTTAATCTCACCTTTACTGCAGCTACAGTTTTGTCTAGCAATAGGAGTGCAAGAGTCTGGGCTCTTACTTAATAGATGGCAAGTAGGAGGAAGGGCTGAATGTTAGAGGATTTCATGAACATGATGGGGGTTTAGGCTGTGATTCTGCTGTTGCTCTGAAAGTTGGCCCTATGGTTATGTAGAGAAAAGGGTAAATATGGGGCTCATTCCACCTTCAGGGCTACTCTTCAAGGCAGAATTCAATTATGTGGGTTTGTTTCATAATGATTGAAGAAACTTTAGATTGATAACCAGCCCATTTTTTGTTTGTTTATTTTTTGTTTTACTCATTTTACCTTCCCCACCACCCACCAACTATTACTTATTTAGAGTTCTACTGATGCCATGAAAAATAAGTTAAAATATCCAGTTTGCAGCTATTAAAAAATATTCTCTGACACTATGTTGTCTGTTGAACATGACATTTCTGTAGAACTGATGCACTGAAAATACTTTGGCAATGAGCAAATGGATTGGGGACTATATTTAATATATTCGCCTTTATCCATGTAAAATGCAAACTCTTCTTCTTTATTCAGGTCTTGTAGCCCAAGATGACTCTTGGCAAAGCAAGTTGTTTCTTGAATCTTAAGGTTGCCACAAAAGCAGACTCACTGTATATGATTTCAGGAACTGATGAATCTTGTTCCAATTTTCTTCTCTCTGTACAATCTAAGGACTGTCATGAGAATGGATGAATCATACCACTGCATTATGCTTCTCTTGCACAGCTTTGTCATAAGATTTCAAATTCTGAATGCAGCATGCAGTGCTGTTATCATTCTTGTGTCAAAAATTGCATTCGAGAAGTGGCACAAAATCAAAACATTTCTGCAAGGAGGACTGAAGGGAGGAAATACGAAAAGAGAATAAAACAGAAGTTTGGTCTCATTGCTGTCAAGCGGTAGATCGAAACGTAATGATAATACAGGTTGCTACTATTGTTCCATCTCTTTTTAAGCATGCTATCTGTTGGTGCTTTAGGGAATTTGAAAACCAATTGTGTGATTTTTTTTAATCTGTTATATAATTCCAAGTGTGTGTAACCTTTTCAAGTATTTTGCAAACAAAAAAGACTGAAATTGGACATGGCGGGGTAAATTTCGAAGCACTGCATGGATGATAGAGAAATCCCATTACTACTAATGGGATTTGTGGTTGTATCAGTTGTGCATGGCTTTGAAAATTCATTCCATTCCATTCACATCATCAGGCCTGGAGGAGAAAAAGTAAATAAATCACTTACATTTGAAGTCAGTTTTTGCATTTCTTTTCTCCAAAACTCTTCTATGTATTGCAAAATTATATTGCAAATTACCAGATGGCTTCTGTTCCTAGTTTCCAATTCTTTTTATATGCTTAAGAAACAAGAATCCAATTTTAAAAAAAATGCTTAAGATTGATTGGAATTTGGACTTTCCCTTTTTCACTGTTGTCCTTAAGTATATCATTTATCCTTCAACAGAATCCATGATGACAGTCATTAGTTCTTTTGTTCTCCCTACCTGGTGACAGAGGTAGTAGTGGACAGAGGAGAGTCAAATGGAAAAGATGCCTTTTTCCATTGCCTTTTATCTATCTATCTCTACTTGATGCTTTGGAAATTGAGGTTGAACATCAAGCAGAAGCCTCAGTTGAAATTTATCAGCACAAATGAACACTGATATGTTTTAATAAAACATAAACTTAGTATGGCATAGCATACTCAGTAAAATAAATTGCAACATTTATTTAGAAACAATCTTCCATACTTAAACCGAATTTACTTATAAGTGTGTGTGTGTATGTATATACTGTATATTAAAAAATCTCGTCTCACCCCTATGGATGGTGTGTGTCTTCCTCAACCTCAGGCCCTCTACCAGAAGCCTGGAAGTTTGAGGGTTCTGCGCAGTATCTTAGCTGTTCCTAGCACTGGACTCTTCTGGACAGAGAGCTCGGATGTTGTTCCTGGGATCTGTTGGAGCCACTCTCCCAACTTAGGAGTCATGGCCTCGAGTGCTCCTACCACCACTGAGACCACTTTGGCCTTTACTTTGCACATCCTCTCTAGTTCCTCCTTCAGGCCCTGGTACTTCTCCAGCTTCTCATGCTCCTTCTTCCTGATGTTGCTGTCACTTGGCACTGATACACCTATCACCACTGCTGTCTTCTGGTCCTTGTCTATTACCACAATGTCTGGTTGATTGGCCAGAACCTGCCTGTCTGTCTGGATCTGGAAGTCCCACAGGATCTTAGCCCTGTTATTCTCCACAACCTTCTGTGGAATCCCCCATCTGGACTTGGGGGAGGGGGGTCTAGCCCATACACTATGGAGATATTCCTGTACACAATGCCAACTACTTGGTTGTGCTGTTCAGTATATGCTGGCCCTGCCTGCATCTTACACCCTACCACTATATGTTGGACCGTCTCTGAGGCCTCTTTGTACACCTGCACCTTGGGTCCTGCCTAGTGTGGTAGGCTCCTGCTTCTATGGAATTGGTGCTAGTGCCTGTTCTTGTGCTGCTGTGATCAGTGCCTCAGTGCTGCCTTTTAGTCCAGCCCTTTCCAGCCACTGATAGGATTTCATATATATATATATATATATACACACACACACACACACACACACACACACACATACACACAGTATATATATAGCTTTCATTGCATTCCTTTTATAGTTCAAACCATCACAATTAGTTCCAAAGTTTTGTTTTTAACTGTAGAGATGGACTAGGGAATCCTTTAGATTGCTTAATTTAACCTCTCGGTGTATTGATATCAAACTCCTTTTACTAGAGCTACATAAAACTTCAATTTTATTCATTATGGTTGTAGACCAGTACAAATGAAAAAAACACAAACCTATACTCTCAAATAACTACTATTTAACCACTATCATTTGTGCCATGTAAGACTGATGTTTTATGCCCTGTCCATTCCTAGTATAACTAAAATTGGCCCTCATCCATTTGCTTAATACATGCTGTGTTATCGGGCAAGTGCAAAGGTTCAACTCTGGAACTGAGATACTTAGCAGATTTCTCGCAGTTGGTTCTGAAGGCCACAAAATCAGCCTAAGATATACGCAGAAGGGTATTTATGACAAAAGCTTTGAGACATTCGATTCTGTAGACCTTTTGAGTGGCTCAAAGCATCCAAACAGGTGCATGGTTGGGAATTAGATTAATAGGGCAAAGCTATGTATGTTGCACAGTGATATAAAAAGATCCCAAAGCTGTTTAGAAGGCATGAGGACTGGTGAATATACTAAAAGAATCCGCTGATGCTTAAAGGTCCTTGGGTCTTCAGGGGCAGTCAAGAGAAGCAACTTCTGAACAGATGTCAGGATTTATAGGTCAGACAGACAAGACAGATTTTACTAGTTAGCTTCCAGACTCCAAAACTGAGCTCTAATCAGTTTCATTGAACAGCAAAAAAAAAAAAAAAAATTGAGAAAGAACAGCATTCATTCACTTCAGTCCTAATGTTTAACAAAATAAATTTGTAGCCATTTGGCAGCAATATATTAAGCAACATTTGCACAATTAAAAGCATTCCTTATATTGTCTGCAATTACTTATAGTTCCAATTATATTTTCCCCTCTGGTGTCTCATTTGTACTTTTTAGAAAGATCCTTTGAACCCCTCATGTAAAAAATGCTTTGTTATATAGCTTACTGAGAATCCTTCTTTTTTATCTTTATCTTTTTTTTTTTTACATCCTTTTGGTGGCTTCAGAGCTTCCCCCCCCCCATGCTTTTAATCCATAATCTTAGTATTAATATTAAAAATGTTTATGGAGAGATCTTACTGCTTTAACATTATACTATTGTGTTAGCAGTCCTAGTTTTTATTTATCTTATAGGTTTTATTAAAATGGGTGTAGTTTTTCCTGATTGTATTTTATGTTTGTCTATGATCAAAATACAGATTTGATTGATGGCTTGATTTTGTTATCTATAAAAATAAAAATTTAGTATCCACTGAAGCTCTTGGACATTGACAGATTTATCACTTTTCCTTTGAGATGAGAAGTGTGTATTTTTTTTGCTCTTGTTATATGCTGACAGTGCTGATCCTTAAGGGGGGGAATCAGCTTTTGGTAACCCTCTCTCTAAACACAACATGTAGCTGGCTTCTGTGTTTACACAAGCAGATGACTATGTCACTCCACATATTTCATCTAATACTTATTGATTGGCTCTTCATCCTTTACCAGGCACTTTTGTGTGAAAACAGTTTAGTGATGCCCCACAAAGCTCCAGTGACCTCTCTACGTGGAAGGATATGATCTCTTGTTTCCTGAGGATCTCCCTTTATTATTGCTCGGTGCCTCTACAGTGGTGTGGCTAGTCAGCAGCAGCAGCAGTAGCTGAAATGAAATTCAGTTTGGCTATATTCATTATGGTCTATTTGCTTTCCTCCACTTCTTCCCAGCACAGGTGTGGCTCTTTTTATTGACAGATTTACCTACTCCAGCATCTTTAGGAAATTCTACCAGGTAGTTGTTTTGCCACTGTGGTATTCATATATTTGAAAATGAGTGATTGTCCTAGACAGAATGGAAGGTAAAGATGTCAGGCTTAGACCTGTTTTACTACCCTGCTGCTCAGCTGGCCTTTTATCCTGACCCCCAAGACCCTGCTATTCCATTTGCCAGTGTCTCTTGAGGAGGTCCTGTCAGTGGTGATGAATTGTGTTCCTTCTGAACTGTAGACATAAGTACCATTGAAGGTGAGACTTCCAAATTTATTTCACTTGTGAGCTTTGCCACATTTAAACTGAAGACCCTGGAGATACCCCTCTGAAAAATTAACCCATTATGTGTCTGCTTTCTAGTCCACAACGGTTTGATCCCTTGCAAGACATAAATGTGAATTTTAACAAAACTATTTTAGTATGTAACACTGATTACAACAAAGTGGTGGTGGTGATGATACGATTTTGAGTGATGATGGCTCTTGTGAAATACTTCCAAGCTCAGTAAGTGGGCTCAGTAATTCAAAGCACATTTAATTACAATAAAGACAATAATCCTGACTTTAATGGTGTATCTAAACAATGAGGAATGAATCCCAAGCTGTAGATTTTGGTACACTTGAGGGTCAGTTCTTACTTCTGTAAGTTTCCAAGCATAAAGTACCAGACAGTTCTGAGGGATCCAGGTTGAACGTGTGCACTTTAAAGTCTAATGCAGAGAGACTAACTCAACGTCTCAGGCTCTCTGCTTTCCTATTTATGTTCCCTGGTGCTTCCTTCTAGGCAGGTGACAGTATGGGAAAAAGAACAGAGAGCAAATGTGACAACTATCTTGTTTCCTGCTGTCCTGGGGAAGTATATCAGAGGGGTCTTCCACCCAGTCATCAGTTTAACTTCTCATGTCCCTTGCAATATTTTTCTGCTACTGCACAACTATCCTCACTGCTACCATTCCTCCATCCTTGCCCATTTTGCTGTCTGATGCCTCCTCTGGTTTGCCAATGAGTGGGTGTAAAAAATAACAGCAGGCTGATATCTCACACATATCCTCACTGTTCCCTCTCTGGTGAAACAGTGAAAGGAAAGGAAAAGAGCTACTTATGTGAAAGCAGCAAAGCCAGCCCTCAAAGCAACTGAGCAACTAAAAAAGATGTTGCAATAGCATCCTTGGTTGTTTTGGTTGTACCTTGGTTTCAGGGGGAGCAGTAATGCAGAAAAGCAGAAAGGTAGGAGGTTCCACCAGTAGGAAACAACCCATTCTTTATCTCTGGGGAAAACACTGCAAAACCGTCTTCACAGTATTTTCTGTGAAGCAAAGATTCACCGGCTTATCTTGCAAAATCTATGCAAGCCTCATAGCATCACAGGGATGTGGGTGGAGCCCAAATCTCAAATTGGGACAAGACTACATGTAAAAGAGGCCATAGGGGGACCTCTTGTCAAGAGAATTTCACAGTATTCCTTGCAGCCCAGACCATGACCATCTTGGTAATAGAGAATGTATCTGTTGTTCCCTGCTCAATTTTATCAATCATAGAAATTTTGCTATGGAATCTATATTTATGTATACATATACATATGTATAAGTAATCTCATTTGTGATTTTCTATAAGCAGCTTTCTGGGATTTAAATAAATACATTGAAAATAAAGCAAAATGCAATACACACAAATCACTTTAAGCAGAAAAGAGAAGAAAATTTGGAACAACAATTTAATTGGAAACCAAGGGCAGTTCTAAATATAAAGTGTCATATGGACATCTAAGGATTCTGACTTTTGTTAATCAGTTTAGGAATATTACTGAATTTTGATTTCATGTTATAAAATAATGTCATCTAATTTGCACTCCCTGAAATTTTGCAACAGAATTTTTGGGTCAAATATTGCAAATCAAAAGATATATGTTTGAAAAAGAAGTGCACGGAAATATTTAAGTTGTGGTATGGCTTAACAACATTTTGAAGAGGAAGTTGTGTACAAAAATATGCTATCACAGAAGAATCTGTGGCTATATCATACACATCTAGGCCCAATTCACACCATATCCAAAGAAAGTCTTGGGTTTGCTAGAAAATACACATCAGCGGGGATGTGAAATGCAATGATATCCAGAGGACACATTATTCACTTCTTTTGGAGAGGTAAAAATAGCTCTTTCTCCATGTTTTTAAAAGGCTTAAAAGAAACCCTAAGACTAAAAAGCTGTATGGGACAATCAATACAATGAGCAAAATAAATGAATAGCTAGTACTGAAAAAATGGGTATCTCTCGCTGTAACTTATACTTTCAACTCTTAAAAACAATTGAACTACTGACACAGCTATTCTTCACACAAGTTGATTTCCTGATTCTTCTTCCAGAACCATAACAACCCTGTCATGAAATGACTTCTAGTTAAAAGGCAAAAGTTTTTCAGCGTGCTATTTAACTATGTTAAAATTAACTCTGGGTATGTTAAAATACTGAGGTTGTTTACTTCACAAGTTTAAGTCTAGGCAGTTCTCAGCCTTCTAGCATATGCCTGGTCTTCTTTATTCAGCAGTAAATACACTTAGGGAAACTGATTACTAGCAAGGCGTATATAATATTGCAATCTTTGTAGACTAAAAGAAAAAATAACTTGTTCTGAATGAGTTCTTCTTAGCAGGCAGTTAAGAAAGAATTAATTTTAAAGTTATAATAAGCAACTTGCACATGTGTCTATGTGTATGTGCATAGTCTGTTTTCCTTTTGACTGCTTGTGCAGTAACTCAAGAAATGTAAACTCTGTGTGTGTGTCTGTGAGTGTACTCCCAGACACACATACATACACACATCTGAGAGGAGATGCCCATTTAAAATGGCTATCTTTTCCCTCTTGACTTTAATAATAAATGCATTGTATGTTTATTTTTCCTGGCTTTCTGTGTCTTGCAGCGATGCATATGCTTGGGCTAAATTGGCAGCTACAACCAGCAGATGGACACACCTTTAACAATGGAATAAGGACAGGCTTGCCAGGCTCTGATGATGTAGCAACTGTGCCATCTGGAGGCAAAGGTGAGGACGCAGCTGTATCTTTTGTTCTTGAAAAATCTTTGAAACCTAAAGTCAATCTTTCATGTGTTCAAGGGTTCCCATTTAGCCTTAAGTTTTAAATAATTGTATTTTAGTGGAGCACATTATAAATAGAAACAGTTACCTGCAGGATTTGATTGCAACAGTTCTTTGTTGTGAAGGTTCCCTAGCTGGGTAGTTTATTTTAAGGGCAGGTTTGGCTACAATCCTGCTTAATTGTAATAGTTTGGAAAAGAGCCTTACTTTGAATATTATCTTCCAACAAAGAGATTCAGAGGAACTTTTAACATGAATCAAGACCCGCTACCTGTATCTCCTTTTAGAAGAAAGAGATTATGTCTTCCATTCCTCCATCAATGAGAAAACTAAGAAAAATCAGGGATTTTGCAAGAAAGTAGAATAATAATTTTCTTAAATCAATCAGTACATTTTGAATGAAATTGTATATTATTTTTATTTTTTAAAAAACTATATGAGGACTTTTAAATAAATGGAAATTCTATTGATATTGTTTTTATAAGGATCTAAAACTTTCAATGAAATTTAAGGTTCTTTTTTTTCTTCTTCTTTTTTCCCTCCTGAGGATTTAGAGCCACTCCTTTAATTTAGCCCTGATCTCTAGAGATGAGCAAATGGAAAGAAATGTTTCATTTGCTGATATGTGTCAATCAAATTATTGTAAGGACACAAGAACAGACTAGGAGAGATTTTGATTTCTGGTCAGCTGAGAATTCTAATCTGAGCAATCACTATGCTAATGTATGGTATGACATTAAAAAAAGAATCATTCTAGTTTGTTTCTAGCGTAGGCTTCCTGCATTGTTATTTTATTTCATTAGTAAGGCACCTGTGTCCTTCCAGTGGTATGATGGACAGAAGTTTCATTCACAGTGACTAAGGCTGAAAGACATGTCCCAGCTTGAACTTCTGCCTATTGCTGACGCTAAAGATGCTTAAGCCTTTTTTAGAGCCTTTTTCCTTTTAGAGGAAAAAAAAGAGAGAGAGAACAAATGTCCAGGAGAACAAAGATACAGATTTCAGATCCTGCGAATATAAATAATGTGTTTGTTTCACTAAGCAATAGTCTTAATAAAAACTTGGAAAAATATGATACTGTAATCCATATACCTCAACTATGCAATGGTGAAAAAATAAACTTAGGTCCCAAAAGTGAGGGCATGGTGGCAGAGGAAAGTGTGAAATGTTGCTGATTTTTTTCTTCTTATTATTTCCATTCATTTAAGGCTAATATTACCAGATCAGCAGTTTTTAAGATGGCCTCTGTCAAGCTTTATCCCCATCAGCGGTTTCAGTGGCTGGGCTGAATGATTTGTCATAACTAATAGAACCCAGGATGAAGCTAAGAAGTAGTTTTGTAAAAATAATAGAGAGGCACACCCATATGTTCACCTTAGAAATAAGTACTCTGCAATAAAGCTAACTTGCACAAGCTTTTTGCAGAATGTAATGTAGAATGGAACAACCCACTTAAGTACGATGGTGTGCACATTTAGCTAAGAACCATCACATTGAAAAACAATAGTACATATATATCCAAACATGGCTAAAGAGCTGATTCACTACAGAATCACAACTGCCATTTCTGCCTGAGTGAGATATACATTACTACTTGGGATTGGTCAGAAACAGGAGTTACATCTGGCAGGACCCAGGAGGTGGGCAATTTCTGCTATGGCACAACATCCCCCAGAGGTGAGAAAGGCCCCATCCTTGGTACCCTCCAGAGATACCTCAAAACATGGCTCTGCCAACTGGCTTAGGGATCTCAAGGAAATGGAAATATATTGAGATGGCTACAGTTTATGTAACACCAAAGATGCTGTTTTCTAGTCTTTTTAAATAATATTGATGTTTTTATTATGGAGTATTTTAATGTTTGTTTTATGGTTTGTTTTTATTGTATGCTGCCCAGAATCATGTTCTGTGAGATGGGCAGCTATAAGTATGTGAGGTATAAACAAACAAACAAACTTTGGCGAGAGGGAATATCTGAGATAGGAATGTAATTTTGTATTACATTGTGTTTGCATTTCTCTGTATAATTTGAAAAGTTCTGGTTAGGAAAAATGTTGATGAACCTATAAGAAGCAGAGAGGAAAATACAAAGAACCAACAGCACTGATCTTTATGGCTCACATCTTCCTGTGATTTACAGTCTTGACAAGTCTGTACTACTGTCATTATGCAGATAACTGTAAAAAATTAAGAGGTGATTTCTAGATGTGGTTCCCAAGATTGAAAAGGTTAAAACTGCAGGTCTACAAATAACCAGTGAATAATCACCATAGAGGAAGAGTGTACATTTTCAACAATAGAGTTAAAGCTAGTTTTTTAAGTTAATTATTTTAAAAGTGTCTCTTTTTTTGTTTTTGTTGTAAATCCATAAGTAGCTTCACAAATGCATCAGATGACAGCAGGCAAGATACATTGGCAACACCCACAGGAAACCTTTCTAGTTTGACAGTTTTGATGCCAAGATTGCTTAATTTCTAAAAATGTCCAGCATTTCACACATATTATCTTCCTAAAAAGTGTTACATACTATCTTCAATTTATATTGAAAATAAATAGAAAGGTATTATTAAAATGTAAATGTAACTATAAGATGCAAGCACCTAGAGAATAAGTAAGGAAATTACTGGATTAATTGGTTTTATATGTCACACCTAAGCCATGGTTTATTTTATTTATCATTTGGTAAATAAACTGGATTCACACTGTGTACTAATCTAGAATCAAATCAACATTATGGCTGGCTGCAGGATGAGAACCCTTCTCCTCCTGTTTTATGATACATAAAAGAGAAACCCACAACTCCTATAAATCTACTTCACCTACCAACTCAGTATATTTAGTCATGTTTTTAGATTACTTTCAATCAATATACACAATATTTTGTGGGATGCTTCACCTTATTAAATGATTTACTGAGTAAATTACATTTTTGGAGTACATAAAAATGCAGAGCAGCAGAAAGCAAAAACGTGAATTCCCGTGGGACTGAAAACTGATCAGGATCCTGAATCTTTGAGTGCTGTGCTTTCAAGATAGTTATGAGAAAACTATAGTTATTAATCCATATTATTACATTATTATATTACTTTTGGTTTGCAAAGAGTATCTGTTTTCTTCATTCATGTTGCATTAACATTATATTTCATCACACACTTTTTGATACTAATAATCTCAAGCAGGAGGAAAATACACTGGCAAGATGGCATGGGATAGTATGTGTTGGTTGTGTTTCAAACTGCACAGAACTAGCACACTCTGTGCTTAGTGGAGAAGTTTCTGAAATCTTCCTGAGAAAAATAAACAAGCTGGAAAAGTCTGCTAATGTTCCTCATGGAAATTGAGAGCATATTGTATTCAGCATATTTAATTTTCAAGCCCCACTTGATATCCTACTAGAGCCTTACTTAGCATGGATGCTGTACAGATGTGTAGACCTGAACCTGCAGGATTCTCAGCAAATAATCTTAGTGGTTATAGAATTCAGGGAAGAGTTCTACATATTTGGAGGACACTCAGGTTGAGAAGGCTGCACTTGTTTAAAAGGTAGATTAAAAATGCTTTCAATAAATATTAATAATTTGGCCTTAATTTCCAGGAAGAATTCTGAAAGCCAAGTTTGTTTGTTATGTCTTTTTTCCAATATTATATTGCAACATCTGTTATGTCAGATGGTTTACTTATTTTGTTCACCAGAATTGTTTCCTGCTGACTATAATATAATATTCTCTGCACTATAATGATTTTCTCCAAAACAAAGTGGAATCATTTATTTTTATGAAGAAAGTCAAGTCTTTATCTATAGTAGGGGGCAGAGTAAGTTAGTGAATACAGCTTGTTGATTGTAATTAATTAATTTGATTGTCTTTGCAATCTAATTGTCCTTAGCAATGTATTTTGCATCAGATAAAACAGAATAGATAAATATTAGTTTGTTGTTACCTATTTATTTTTGTTTTCTACAAGCGTCTGCATTTGTGGCATATTTTTTTACAGTTATTGGTATAGCTGCATTGTTTTAAATTTTCATAGCACTATTACTATAACTGAAACCTCTTAGATGTCAGCAAATAAGAAATCAGTTGGTTGTTCAACAAAAAGAAGCATGGGGGACTGGTAGGTTAGGTGGGAAACAAGAAAGGTTAAAGTAATGAGGGATGAATGTAATCAAAATAATGTCCTGTTAGAGAACTAAGGATGAGAAGTAAGTAGATGCAGAGGAACACAGAAATGCAAGACCCATTGCATAAACATTAGGTTAGACCTGAAAGGGAAGCAGAGGTGAGGAAGAGTATCCTGCCTTTATTCCCTTTGGTATAAGAGAAACTCTGTCAGGCTTTCAAGATTCTATTATTATACTTTGCAACAACAGACTTCCAATAGTCCTTGTGGGGTTTGTTTCCTGTCTCGGATTACCTCGAAGGGCTGATGAGATAAGCTAAGGGTTAAGTCCACTTTAGGATACACTATCTTAAGCCAATTATATATAGCAATTATTATAATGATTGCTTCCATGAGTTCCTATGAAAAGAAAATATTTTTTGGTGCAACCTTGGTTCTGTTCTTCCATAATGACTAAATAAGTTGGTCTGTCCAAGATGCACTTCTGCTGCTGTTGTCTATGCTGTGTCATTTAAGAAAAAAAAAGGCAGTGGGGAAGAAATGAATGAAAACCTTTGGCCTTTTCCCCTCCCACTTTAGTCTGGCATGTATGTGAAATGCACTTTGCACTGCACACTGCAAAACAATAATTTGTACTAGGTAAATAACAAGCTTCTAAAAGGAATAATGAAGATTTTTTTTTACTTACAGGTGGCTAAATATATGCTTGATTTACACTTCAGAATGCTTCCCTGGTTAGAAGAAATAGGCATTCCAAACCTCCTTCATATAGTTCTGTGATAAAATTACAACTGCAAAGTACTTTCAGTAAAGACATGAGATAAGCAAGCAAGCTTCAAGTCAGTAACTTACAGCATTTTGAAACTGTGCTACAAAGATATTATACCATAGCACCAAGTTTACCTTTTTATTTTGGGCCTTTCTTTTTGCTTTTATCAATTTTGGAATGTCACTGACATATCTTCAGCCTTTGTGTCCCGATGAGCCCAACAGAAATTTTGAGAGTTTCAGGTAGCATCCCAAAATGGCTGTTATGGAGGACTGATCTTTCATAAAATGGGGGTCATGATTAGCCATAAAACACCATTAGCAGAGAGATAAGCTGGTAAGGCTAAGGGAGAATTGACTTTCCAAATAACCTAGTTATAGTGAAAGTTGACTTCTAGTCCTCTGTTAGGCATGACAGCTGGCTGGGTGATCTTGGACCAGTCACTTTCTCTCAGCCTAACCCACCTCACAGAATTGCTGGTGTGGGGGAAACAGGATGTGGGGTCATTAGATACAATATATATGTGCCTTGAGTTTGCCAAAAATAAAGGTGGGATTAAAAAAAAATAATGAAGGATCTGAGACCCCAAATAAGAAACCCATCTATATGTAACCCACCAATTCAGTTTTGTGTATTCAGAACTCCCCCCAGTTCTGTCCATAAGGGTCAGCCTTTACCAGGTAGATCAGACAGGAAACAGATCAGATGAGCTAATTCTACTTTATTATAAAGTTACATTAGCAGAATCTTGCAAGTCTGAAAATACAGTTCTCCTGCCGTCTCCTTTACAGCTCGAGAAACCAGGAAGGAATAGTTAAATAAATAAATAAATAAATATGATATAAATTTATAAAGATTTATAAAGATTTGTATTTATAATATAGAAACATTATAAATATATTATATACAGTATATATAAATGTATTTAATGTAATTAATTAAAATATAAATAAAAAATATATAAATAAATATTATATTAAATATACATAATAGATATATAAATTAATTAATTAATTAATTAATTAATAAAAGAAAATAATAATAAAAGAAAACAAGGAGGAGAAAACTAGGGAAATAGACTGACTTTTAATTCCATCCCATTTTAAGCATGGTGATTAGTGATGCAGGTGCAGGCCATCAAAAAACTCACGAGTTGCTCACTCTCACTCATATGAGTCATCCTGAAAACCATCCTAATTTAATGCTAGGGAGAAAGAACTATACTGCAAAATCGTCACATTTAGGAAACGAACTTCTATTTACATTAGTGGTGATTAAACGTAGATGTTTTCCCCCACAAATATTTCCTATTTACTTAGCGGTGTTAGAGATACAGTGATTAATCATTTGCAACACCTGCTGTGCCTATTTTGAGATGACAGGATTCAAGGATATCGTCTCCAGGGTCTTCAACCATTTCATCTCTTGCTGTGCTTCAGGGTCTTTGCATTCTATGAATAGAATGCAAACTTTTATTTAAAAAAAATATATGTCCACCATTTTATTTCTTCCTCTATCCCCGCCCCTGTGTACTGTAATGTAATGTTAAAACAACAGCAACAACAACAACTTACTATAAAGTAAATAAAGACTCTAACGTTTTCTGTCAAAAGTCGGCAGAAATTCCAGGACTCTCAGCTTGGCCTTTGCTCGGTTTGAACCTGGCTAGAGACTGTTAAACACACAGTTCGCTATGGATAGATGAGAATCTTTATCATATACTGGAATAAAGCCACCAAAAGAAAAGAAAAAAAAGAAAAAAAAAGCAGTTGTTTACCATGTGTCAGAATAAGAGTGGAAATTCTCTCCTATATCACCAACAGTTCAAACGTGTTGCCTCCTTTTCCTGTCATGCTTCAATGGAATCTTTGCTGTATGTTTCATAACCTTGAAGCTGAGCAGTTATTGATTGCGTATACAACTAACTTCTCTATCCTGAGAACTGCTGCCCATTTACTTGACTCTCACAAAGACTCCCACTAGATCAGCTTGACTCTGGTTACATCATAGACAAGTCAATGCAATTTTTAAGCATTTCCATTGCTTTCTTCCACGATGTTTTGGACCTCCCAATCTAGACTAGCCCTGGCATTTCCTGGTAGTTTCCCATCCAGGACCTGACCAGGTCAAAGTCACCCATTGGGTTAAAAAAGTCAAGTTGGTGGGGCAATGACATGATTGAAGCCCCACCTCTTTGTAATGAAGTAGAAAGAAATGGTGTTTCAATTATTGGTTGCACCCACCATGTTAACTGTCTTGACACTCCCTCCCCTCGTGGATATTGTTTAGGATTTGTTTGTTTGTTTTAGCTAGCCATGGTTGGTAAATTACTGTAGTATGTGCAGTGAAATTGAGATTTCTAAAATGATGTCTCAAACAATTTGTTCAGTATCTTGGACAAACTGAAATATATTTTCTAATTAGTGCTTCTAGTGATCCTGATAATTCCATTGTCACATTTTAAGATTGTTTATTATTTCAGTTGGTAATCTTAGGTTTAATGCAATATATTTATTACCTGTAACTGCTGAGTTTTTTACTTTTCTTTTTCAGCATGTCAGTACTGATTGTCCTCATAGACAAGGCCCAGCAAGAATAAAAGGAGATATACAGTGGGGCAAAAAAGTATTTAGTCAGCCACCAATTGTGCAAGTTCTCCCACTTAAAAAGATGAGAGAGGCCTGTAATTTTCATCATAGGAATACCTCAACTATGAGAGACAAAATGGGGGGGAAAATCCAGAAAATCACATTGTCTGATTTTTAAAGAATTTATTTGCAAACCATGGTGGAAAATAAGTATTTGGTCAATATCAAAAGTTCATCTCAATACTTTGTTATATATCCTTTGTTGGCAATGACAGAGGTCAAACGTTTTCTGTAAGTCTTCACAAGGTTTTCACACACTGTTGCTAGTATTTTGGCCCATTCCTCCATGCGGATCTCCTCTAGAGCAGTGATGTTTTGGGGCTGTCGCTGGGCAACACGGACTTTCAACTCCCTCCAAAGGTTTTCAATGGGGTTGAGATCTGGAGACTGGCTAGGCCACTCCAGGACCTTGAAATGCTTCTTACGAAGCCACTCCTTCGTTGCCCAGGCGGTGTGTTTGGGATCATTGTCATGCTGAAAGACCCAGCCACGTTTCATCTTCAATGCCCTTGCTGATGGAAGGAGGTATTCACTCAAAATCTCACAATACATGGCCCCATTCATTCTTTCCTTTACACTGATCAGTTGTCCTGGTCCCTTTGCAGAAAAACAGCCCCAAAGCATGATGTTTCCACCCCATGCTTCACAGTAGGTATGGTGTTGTTTGGATGCAACTCAGCATTCTCTCTCTTCCAAACACGATGAGTTGAGTTTAGACCAAAACATTCTACTTTGGTTTCATCTGACCATATGACATTCTCCCAATCCTCTTCTGGATCATCCAAATGCTCTCTAGCAAACTTCCGACGGGCCCGGACATGTACTGGCTTAAGGAGGGGGACACATCTGGCACTGAAGGATTTGAGTCCCTGGCAGCATAGTGTGTTACTGATGGTAGCCTTTGTTACTTTGGTCCCAGCTCTCTGCAGATCATTCACTAGGTCACCCCATGTGGTTCTGGGATTTTTGCTCACCATTCTTGTGATCATTTTGACCCCACAGGGTGAGATGTTGCGTGGAGCCCCAGATCAAAGGAGATTATCAGTGGTCTTGAATGTCTTCCATTTTCTAATTATTGCTCCCACAGTTGATTTCTTCACACCAAGCTGCTTGCCTATTGCAGATTCAGTCTTCCCAGCCTGGTGCAGGTCTACAATTTTGTTTCTGGTGTCCTTCAACAGCTCTTTGATCTTGACCATAGTGGAGTTTGGAGTGTGACTATTTGAGGTTGTGGACAGGTGTCTTTTATACTGATAACAAGGTCAAACAGGTGCCATTACTACAGGTAACGAGTGGAGGACAGAGGAGCCTCTTAAAGAAGTAGTTACAGGTCTGTGAGAGCCAGACATCTTGCTTGTTTGTAGGTGACCAAATACTTATTTTCCACCATGATTTGCAAATAAATTCTTTAAAAATCAGACAATGTGATTTTCTGGATTTTTTTTCTCATTTTGTCTCTCATAGTTGAGGTATACCTATGATGAAAATTACAGGCCTCTCTCATCTTTTTAAGTGGGAGAACTTGCACAATTGGTGGCTGACTAAATACTTTTTTGCCCCACTATATGGGATATTGTCACAATGTTATTGTAGAAATTAATGACATTAATCTATTTAGTTTACATTTGTATCCAAGAAGCACCTTAAAAATGTAAAGGCATATAATATATTAAAAACAATCTCCATTCAATAGTAAAACAACACAAACATTAAAATGAAACCAGGCAAGTTTCATCTGAATATGTCATGCACTGCCTATGGATGTTCCACAACCATTTGGTTCAACATGCAGAATTCCACAAGACTTTAGAATGTTCTAGCGAGGTTTGTATTATGATTTTTCATGCATAGGTCTAAGCTGTAGAGAGAAACCTCCTCCCAAAATACCAGTCCCACCAACATGCATATTTAATACTTTTAAAGATCTGAGATTTGTTCTGCTATTTTGAATTAGAATCAAAGGAAGGTGGCTGAATAGTGGAGCTTTGGGGAGATATTTACATGACTTTCATGTGTGAGAGTAACTATAATACCTTCTAAGTTACAACAGAGAGAAATCAGCAGAACCATACCAAGTGCTATTAATAGTAGTAGTAGTAGTAGTATGCTTTATTGATTAGTCATTTGACCATATCAAAGCATAAGGCATCAGCCAAAGTAAGATACAATAAAATGAAGTCATCACCTTTGCATGCAACCCCAATGTGTTCTATAAAATGTGTTCTCTGTTGGACAGCCTTGACTATACATTTGACAGTTCTAGTGGCTACATATTTGTTTGTGCCATGAAGGAAATAAGATAATCTTTTGTTAGAGTCCCAATATATGGTTCTGTCAAGTAGTGTTTGTAAGTACTGAGCCTTTATTGAGGCATATAATTGTCAGTTGAACAGGACATGTGCAATGTCTTCTATTTCTGATGCTCCACAAATACATATTCCCTCAGGATATGGCACTTGGTGGAATCGTCCATATTTGACCATAGAATCTAACTGCTTGAATCTTCCTCTGGTATTGAGTCAAACCCATTGTCAAGTATTTTTCTATTTGGAAGGTCATTTTATTTTTGGCCAGCCATTTCAATGATCTGATGTTTGCAAGTGCCTCAGTATCAGTTTGGGCATTAACATCCACAACTCTTTGTTTGAATATTGTCTTGGCCTGATGTCCAGCTGAGAATAGGTATTGTATTGGGAATCTGAGATGTGAGATGATTTGGAGAAGTTGATTGACCCATGTGGTGCGTTAAAGTGTGGCCACCTGTTTTTCAAGGCACATTTTTGGTAGTCTTTCAGGTTCCACTGAGAGGATCCTCCACCAGTAATTAAAGATTTTGATTACTGTTAGACTATAGATGGAATGGGTGTCAGTTTCAGCACTTACTGCTGCTGAAGGTATATTCCTGTCGGTCCCTAAAATAATTCTCAAAAAGCGTGCTTGATTTTGTTCCAGTAAGGAGGCCTTTGATAGTTCCCACAAATCTGCACCCTATGTTAGCAATGGTACAATTTTCACCTTGTGGACCTTTAGAATGGGAAGCAGAGTACTTGGGTGGCTGTAACTAAATAATTTAGTTAGCTTTTTGGAGCTTGTTGTTGCCTTTATAGAACTTTGCTTGGTTAGCCTAAGACCCTGTATCTATAAAAACCACCCCTAAATATGGGAAGAAATCTATTTGTTTTATAGGCTCTCCATCCAAATGCCAATTGTATTTGGGTCGTCTTTTTCCAAAAATTACCATTTTGGATTTAGTCTTATTGATATTCAGGGAGTTGGAAGCACACTAGGCACCAAATTTCCAATCAATCTTCTCAGTCCCACTTGAGAGTGTTCCATCAAAACCACATCATCTATGTACAAAAGAATGTTGATGTGTCTGTTCATGTGATGGAATGGTATGGCAAAGGCTGCGCTCAGGGAGATAAGCATTTCCTTAGCCCCCAGAATGAGCGTGGGAAGATGAAGAGGATGAGACTGGAACCACCCTAAGGAATTCGCAGTGTTTGCTTGCTGGCTTGGGAAGTTTAGATTCAGTCTGGCGAGATTCTGTCTTGTAGGTGAAAGCTAATAAATGCAATAGAACTGTAACTGTACTATCTTGTGGAGTTCTTTGGGCTGAACCTGGCAGTTCAGGATCTTTGGCATGTGAACATCCATAGAATGGAGAAATCCTGGGATGTCATTGACATAAAGATTAAACAACATCAGGGCCAAAATGCATCCTTGTCTTACACCTTTGTAAGTGGGTATGCTCTGTGTAAGAAAGCCATTGACTCCAGTATGAACTTTCAGGCATGTATTTGTACAGAGGGCCTTTACCAGGTATAAAAGTCTAGGTTCCATATTTAGCTTAGCAAGCTTCTTCCATAAGATGTCTCTGTTTATAGAGTCAAATGCTGCACTAAGATCTATGAAAGATGTAAACAGATGTTTACCATCTATTGTATATTTGGTAATAAGATGGTGTGATACAAAGTTGTCTATTGTGGAGTACCCAGGTCTGAACCCAGCCTGTTCTTCCACTAATATATTCTTCTCAATTGCCCAATCCTCTATTTTTCTCAAGAGATGTTTTGCATACATCTTAGCTGTTATATCAATAAGACTTATGGGTCTGTAATTTTTTGGGTCTTCCTTATCTCCTTTTTTGGGTATGGGAACAATGATGGAGAGTTCCCAACCTCCTGGAATATGGCCAGCATTGTCTATATATGTAAACAGCCCTGCCAGCAGTGAATCCCACCAGTCAGTGTGTGTCCTGAAAAGTTCTGGGGCTAGGAAGTCTTCACCAGGTGCCTTATTGGGTTTCAGTGACTGAATAATGTGTTTAATTTCTGTCACTGATGCTGGAGGAATATTATCAAGGGTCAGAAACTCAGTAGTCATTATTTCTGGATGTTCTTGTTTGGAATTGGCAAATAAGTTAGCATAAAAGTCCTCCAAAACTGTAGCTGGGATGGTGATATCGAGTAGGAGCTTATGCTCCTTCAGCATGCCTGATACGATATTCCAAAATATGACTGAGTTGGGCCCTTTTGCTGACTTTTCTAGCTCAGACCAAACTGTAGCTGTGTGTTGAACTTTTTTGGTAGCTATTAGTTTCTTGTAATTACATCTGAGCTTTAACATCTTGGCATGATTGTTTGCTGTGGGGTTTCTTTGGACCAAATACATAGTTGCTTTTCGGATCTTTCTTGAGTGAAAGCAGTCATGGTCGAACCAATTAGATTGTGTGCTGTTGGTTCCTAGCTGGCAATTTTTCTATTAAAAAGTTTCTTAACATATCACACAAATTGGCATACCTAGTAAATGTTTTGTTTGGGTCTTGATGGATGTAACAACTATTTTCACCCAGGACTGGGCTCTCTCAGAGTTCATAAAGCTGGCAATTGCCTTGGTGTCCACCTGAGACCGTTTGAGCCTCCTAGCTTGGCTCACTTCAAGATTAGCAAATAGCCTCTTGTTGTGTGGTGTAAATCAGAACTGCCATAAAACTTAACTGCAATCAGTTGATGGTCACTATCTTCCCTCACGTAAACTTGAATGTCTGAGAATAAGTCGATTTGTCTGTTGAGACACATATGTAATCCAAGACACTGCTTGCATTCCCAGCATGGAAGGTAAAGGGATATATAAAGCAACTATCCTTGCCTTCTAGGATATGAAGATTGCATGCATAGGTTAAAGAGATCAGTTTAGACCCTGCCATGTTCCTTTTAGAGTCTCTGGAGTACCAGGGTGGGCCATTTGATAGATAGTTTAACATTTAATATATGTTTTTTAATTATTTATAGATTTTATCCATGGTGGGAGGGACTTGTGTTTTTTCTTTTTTATTATTGTGAGCCACCCAGAGTCACCCGTTGGGGGAGATGGGCAGCATACAAGTTCGATAATAAATAAATAAATAAATAGTCCTCAGGTATGATGCCCAACTGGGTATAATCATACAAGGAAGTCCCCACTCTAGCATTAAAGTCTCCCAGTAGAATCACAATGGCTTTGGGATGTTTTATGTTCATCTCTAAGACTTTTTTTTCCTAATTGCACCCAGATGTCAGGGGAGAAGCCAGGAGAGGAATATGGGTGTAGATATACATTTAACAGCACTATTTCAAATGGTTTGTATTTAAATTGAATAGCTAGGAGGTAGAGGGGGTCATCTCTGAGGACCAGTTCCTGCCCTTGCCAGCAAGTACATATAATCCCCCTGAGGCCCACTCTTTTGTCTTGAATTTACATGCTGGTGTAGACCATGATCTAGAGCCTGGTAGGTGAGCAACTTCATCATCAGTGGTTAGCCATGTCTCTTGGAGTGCTATGATGTCAAACTCGGAAAGAAATTCATCTTACATTCTATTCCTCCATCCAACTATGTTCCACGTCAGTAGCTGAATAGAACTTCCTTGTTTATTGTCAGAAGGGGTAGCTGGCAATATGTTGGGGTCTATAGTTGGATGATGGGCTCATGCAGTCATTCTACAGGTGAGATGAGGTCCAAAATTCCTTCAGTATCTAGGAAGACATACTGGTTGAAATTTGACCTACCTTTGCCGCTCTCTTGCTGCTGTGTGGAATCAAGTAAGATTTGTAATGATTTGCACATAGAATAATGAACATTAGCAAATTGTTGTTCCATGTCTGTATCATTGACCAAAGGGGTTGTCTCAGCCCTGGGTGATGGCGTTCTTCCTGCCTCATGGGCTACGTTTGTCATGATTTCCTATGGATCCTGAAGCAGAAGTTTACCTAGAGAGCTGGAGGGTGTGCTAGTTATTGGATGTATTAGGCTGCAAATATCCATCTCATGTTCCTGGTGTGGCCCACCACCTACAGTAGCTCTAATTGTGATTCCCAGAGCTTTAGGCAGTTGAGACCCTCCTCTTGTTTTTTTTTCTTTTTCTTCCTCTTCTTTTTATTTATATATCAATACTCAGAAAAACATCATGTCAACTGGTTCCCTTCTCAGGTACATAAATCATTCACCCTGTTTTAACAACAACAACAACAACAATAATAAGTCAAAGTATTACTCTTAACATTGATTTATCTCACATCATAACAGTTAATCTTTTACTTACAATATTTAAAGTGTCAAAGTAGTTCTTCATATAAATCATTGATCAACTCATAACAATAATAATAAAATTAATATAGTCTAGTAATGCTTCTATAATTAATAATCCTACCAGCTCATCTATCAAGATAGATCGTTTACCATCTTTTAACCACAATAATACTTAAGCTATCAAGATAGTTCATGTATTACTCATGTATAATAGTCATCTTCTAACTTCTAACTTCCACCTCTTTTATCAAGCCATTGATAAAATCTATCCCATATCAAATAATATTCTGCATCATCTTTATCTTTTATTTTTAAAGTCAATCTGTCCATCTCCACGCAGTCCAATATTTTCTGAATAACACTTTCATCTGTAGGGGTATCTTCATTTTTCCAATATTGCGCGAATACAATTCTTGCTGCTGTCAATATGTGCAATATTAAATATACAGTTGCTTTATCATAATTTTCTGGGATTACATCCAGTAAAAATGTCTCTGGTTTTAAGTCTATATGTTGCTCTATCATTTTTTGACAGCATCCAGCTTTTTGTTTTTTGTGGTTTCTGAATGTTGTGCTGTTTTAACAGGGGGCAATGTAGAGGAGTTTGGCTCTGCTCCAGGTGACTCTGTGTTGATGATTTGCATATCTAGATTCCACGAGTCAGAGGAGGGGGCTGGGATGTTAGCAAGTCCTCTCTTGAAGTAGTTGCAGTTGCTTTGGGTAGTTGGTAAAATCAAATCAATTACAGGTTTGGCTATTTTATGTGTTGCCACTAAAGTTTCTCTTAGATCATCCAGTCTTTTAATAATGTCAGCTTGTTCCAAGTCTGACAAAGCACTAAAAGAGTTAATCAGGTGTTGTTCCAGGAGGTCATCTGTATACTGTCTTGTTGTAGGTAGCCCCGACTGTTTGCCTGGGCAGTCATCCCTCGGGGGCAGAGCTGGTAAAATATCCTTGAGGTTATCAGGAATCGAGTGGTCACATTTGTTCTTTAAAGTGACAGTACTCTCTGGGCCAGATTGGCTTAAGAGTGGGCTGAGTTCCTCTGAATGAAACACACGCATTGGAAAAATTGAAAAAGTGTGCAAAAAGGGCCTCATTTTAAACAGCATGCTGGAAATTGTGGATTGCCTGAATGTAAGTAAAATTCGCTCTCAGCCTCTGCTGGGTGGGAGCCATTCGGCCTCCTGTAAATCAATCAGCTGCTTTTCGCAGCATAGTAGCTGGCTTAAAGATAAGATATTTGGTCTTTTTGATCCCCATCGTTCTCTGTTTACTCTGTTATTTGATATTTGTAGGGTGATTTGATTAGACTGTTGGTAGTATTTGCCATTTGAATGTCTCTCTCCCTTAGTTACATGACCACGAGGCACTTGTTTCTCACCCTTCTCCACATGAATGGTCAGCTGTCTCTGATCATTACTGTCCCTTTTCCTTGGGTAAGGTTGCCCATGACTTCCCTGCTGACTGCTTTTGTGGCACACTTTGTACAGGAGATCTGTGCTTTAGCAACATTATCATTTCATTGGTTTTCAATAAGCTTTACAAAGACCTGTTTCAAAGAGTCCTCTTTGGTTTTAACTGTGGATAACAGCTAAAAAATAGAGAGAACAGTTTGTGCTGTTAGCAGGCTTTGTCTGGTTAGAAAGTCAGTTATATTTTCATTCTTTAAATTTATCGGGTTTGTGTTCCCACCCTCCTCCTGCAAAAGCTGTACAGCGGCTGAGCAGATTGTAGCAATGTGTTCGGAGGCGGGACGCATCCTCTTCCATAGAAGAGGAGAGATCTATAAGCTGTTGGCTTTCGATCTCTGCTTGTAGATCCCACTCTAGAGCATCATGTCCATCAGAGGGATTAGAGGGGATTGGAATACTTACAGGAGGTAGCTGCCTGTTTGTTAGGTAACTGTTGACTTTCAGCTGTTTTATGGGCTTGGATGTAGCTTGCATTGCAGAATGTATCCGGTCTCTCTTCCTTCGTTCTCCCCTGGTGATTGGTGGTATCCTGAAGTTTTCTCTACCCTTTCTATATGTTGAGGGTTCCGATAGGACAGCATGAGGCTGTCACACTAAAAGCATGGGTGGAGGGGTAATTGTAAAATAAAATAAGCTGGTATTTAAAGCAATAGATTAAGGAAAAAGATGATAAAAAATAATCTTTTGGAGGAGCTCTTTACAGCAGTTGTTGCCTCATTGCCATCGTGGCATTAGTAGAACTTACTGACAGCCCCAAACTGTATCATGTACGGCATGACTTGTGTTAGACAATATACAATAGTCTTTTGAGACATTCTAAAGGTTCAAATAAGCCTGATCCACAGTACTGGATCAGAATAAATGAGATCAAGTAGAATGTCTTAGAAAATACTCAAGATTGACTTCTATTTACTAGAGATAATGGTAAGTCATGCAGAATAATCACTAGTGATGATTTGTATGGTGAAGATATCTAACTTTTGTTAAGTTTCATCATGTCTCCCGTAAGAGCTCATATTCTATGTTATTTTGCAGGGAGAAAGGTATTTCAGATTTTGAGTTATGCTAATATTTTCAGAATTAATTGCCATCAATGCTCCTTGGTATTCCTATGTATGCTTGTATTCCTATGCATGTTTTTTTTTTTTAATGACATTTGTTCTCTAGCTCTGTTGTATGTCTAATCATATTTGATCTGTCTTTCTTAAACACATATAATTTGAGTAGACTTTAAAATTGCTCAACTTAACATTATCAAATAGAGAAGATTTTTAACTTAATGCATGTAATTAACGAGTTTAAGCTATTGTTTAAAAATACTTCCATGCAGGGTTGATAAATAACAAATCTACTACAGGGTGATAACAATATCTCCTACATAGCTTCCAACCTCAGGTGTATAACTGCATTTTAAAGATTCTTTTTTCTAGAAGGAACACTTTTTATATCCCATGCTAAGTTCTTCAGAGACCTTCCTATTAACTCCACTGCAGGGTACTTCATGCTCATGAAATATGCAGATAAGGAAATTGAAAACAAACTTGATTAATTTTGCAAGTACTACTTACTGCATTGAAGACATATATTGTATTTGTTGGGTCTCCTAGGATATTTCCATTTATCTGTATTCTGAACAGAACCTCAGGATATCAACATAAACTGAAATAATCACCATCACTATTGCCATCAAATGTATTAGTAGTATTCCACTTGAATGAGTTAGGACTCACATACATGTGTAGGATTGCAGTTAGAACACTGTTTTAATCACTGTATTTTAAATACAGCATATAGCTGTTGCTTTTCCCATCACATTTTTAATATGTTAGGATACCTGTTTAAAGAAATGTCTACTGATGAAGTATACAAAGCAATTTGTTAATAAGGAGGGTGTACAGGGGGGAGAGGGAGAATGAAAAAAAAATTATATTTGTGGTCAGCCTCCAGAGAATAAGCACAATTATAGGAAGAGCTACTAAGCATTTAGCAGAGGAGTTCAACAGGAGGAAGAAACAAAGAACATCTTGAGAATTGCTGATTACCTTTTGTGGGTGATTAAGTAACTGCTTTCTGCTGAGCAAACAGAGGCTGCTACAGAGAAAATAGAAGGAATATAAAGCAGCCAGTTTCCTTGAAACAAGTTCTCTGAGTGAGGAAAGATAGAGAGCTAACAGGAGTTTGGCAGATTAGTTTTTAGCGAATTCCTAATATATCTCTCTACCTGGATAGTGGGTAATGACAGAACCAAGAAGAAAAAAGACATCTACTATTGGTGCCTAAGAAGCAGAAAATGAATAGAATTATCAAAGTCATTACCTGAATGCTTGGGGGCATGTTGGTGTTCCTGCCAGAAAGCAATCTGGCATATACATACCGGCAGTAAGTACATGCTTATGAACATTGCTTGGGAAAAAAAAAGAGGGTTGAACATTTACTAGATCAAACAAACAAGCCAATGTAAAACCAGCTGACAGAGGAAGCAGTTCTCCATAAGTGAGAGAATAAAATGGGCAAATCTAATGGTAAGAATGACAATCAGAAAGATGTAGTCAGCATTGCTGAAACTTGAGGTACTCATGGAATGTGCAGGCATTCAGTCTTCAGAGAAAAGGAGACATAGCTAAACAGGAAAGAGGAGGTTGAATTCTGAAAAAATTCTGCCATATGTTCCTTCCCCTTGGAGCAGAGTAGAAACCATATCAGCATAAATTGCACCACTATCACAGTGTACCCTTAATGTTCACCCAGCATGGGGCTATGCAGTGCTGCTGTCTGTATAACTCTACCAGACAATACTGCAAGGCAACAACTGATGTTTTCCCAGAATGAAATTTTATTTCCACCCAACATCTTTAACTGTTGGAAAAGTTGCACCAATCCCCCATACAGATCATATGTTGTGGCAGTCCTTGTACTCTCTGGATGCTCTGTCCAATCAATTTTTTCCCCTGTCTTGGTGCCTTTTAGTGGATTTATGCAGCCCAGATGCAGCCACAAGATAAGTGTTGTTGAAGACCCAGCAAGAAAGTGGTTTTGGTGTGTGTGAAATAAATTCTTGTTCCAAGGTAAGACCACCCTGTAGGTGGATAAGTCAGTATTCCCCTGAAATGTGAATAAAGTTCACAGCTAATTCATCATTGCATAACAGGCACAGGGACCAGCAACCAGACAAGAGGGAACAATCCCAAAGCAGGCCTGCCAAGTTTGAAAAATCCCACTTCAGATGTCCATGCTTCTACATAATGTTTGAATGAGTGGTATGCAGATAAAATTAAACATGTATTGCCCAGATCGTATCCTGAAATGGATATGGAGAAGAGAAGTAAATTTTAATATCTGAACATTGCATCTGTGTGTGGATTTTGTGGGGGTGACCAAGATGGGATGAGCAAGCCTAATTAATGGGGAAGGAATGCCCAATCCCTTTTCATATGCAGGGGAGATTTGCATTGTTAGTATTTCATAGTAAATTATTGAGTCCCTAGAAAAGAGCCTGTCCTCATAGTCCATTTTTTCAAGGCACAAATGGAGACAGGCTAAGAAACTAAACCTCCACAGTATACCTTCAACTATCAAATCTCTTCCAGGGGATTTTGTGGGCAATAGAGTTGGAGGATTTGCAAGGGGATATAGCAAGGGGCACTTCCAGTTTGGGATGGCACTGTAGAATCACTTCTTTCTTGATTAAAGGGCCTTCAAATTCCTGAATTATCAGACTCTGTGGATAAAGACTTTGTTACTGGGTAATTAATTTTTTAAAATTATATATTGTCTTGTTTTTAATGAACTATTGGCATGGCAACTAGATATAAATGGGCAACAGTTAGTTTAATTCCTGCTATGTCACTATCTGCTGAGCCAGGAAAGATAGCAGAGGAGGATTCTTCTAGTAACTTGTTAATAGAGATCCTGGCTCAGGTGGAAGTTCTGAAGCCAAGTCAACAAAATCTGGCTGAACTTAAGAATGATCTAAAGCAGATGCAAGAAAAAATGGCTAGATATGAAATTCAATTACATGCCCACAAGGCCATAATGCAAGCCAGTCATAATATTTTGGATAAACAAATTACTTATCTAGAATCAAAACTGCATAGGAAAAATTTACACATGATTGGTATTGAAAACCCCCAAAGCCAACCAAATCTGGCTGAATTTATGGAGGATTTTTTCAGAAAGCTCCTCTCTTTAGGAATGGACTTTCCTGTTGAGATTGGACATTTATTTAAAATCCCTCTGATGAGACCGAAAACTGGAACTCATTCCAATATCACTATTGTGAAGTTCCTTCATGTTACCACAAGAAATGAGATTTTATGTATATTTCACCAAGAATCAGTAAAGTGGGGTTCCAGCCAAATTAAGTTATCAATTTATCCTGATTTTACCAAGGAAGTTTCTGATAAGAGAAGAATGTTTACAAAAGCCTGAAATTTTGCTAGATCAGCACAACTCCAATATTTCATGTAAATAAATATGAGGTGAGATTGGCCCCACTCTTCTGGCCTTCTGGAAAAGTGTTAAGACCTGGTTCTGCCAACTTGCTTGGGAATCCAATGGTAATTCACAGCACTGGGGGTGCTTGGTGGCTTGAAGATGCTCTCTCCATCTTTTGACTTCGTATATTTTTCTAAGATATTTTAACGGTTTTTTTATCATCTTTTATTTGTGAGTCACTTAGAGTCATTTATACAGTGAGATGGGTGGTGTATAAATGTGATTAATAAAATAAATAATTCATTAGTTGGATAATTCAACCAATTAATTAGTTAAATATAGCAGCTTTCATAGCAAGTAAGGCATATTATAGAAAATTAGTTGTTATTTTTACTGAGATGATAAGCTTGATATGAACTGAGTGATCTGCTGATACTGAATATATATATGTATGTATGTATGTATGTAAAATTTTATTTTATATTTAGCACCTCTGTAATGTTAAAGGTGCCAGATTGTATTGCTTGGTTCCTCAATGTACACAGGGTAGTGTGGATGCTTAGGAGAAAAGTAGTCAATAAATAGAAAGGTCCATTGTTTCATTTTGAGTCTGTATTTGATACTTCTGGAGTAGTTACATAGGCATATTGTTTGACATAGCATTAATCCCATTTATTCCATTTGTAGCCAATGTGCTCTACTGTTTTTTCTCTCCCTTTTCTTTTGTGCTCTGATATTACTGAAGATCCATTAACCTAGAAAATTTAAAAAACACAGCTTATTAAAAACTTATTCAAAGATTAACAGTGTTCAGCCAAAGCATTCTCTTGCCATATAAAGCTTTTGGCATTAGAGTATGTTTAAATGGCTTTTCATTGCATGCAAGTATAAGTCTCAAGAGCACAAGCAATTTGGAACTTAAAATTGAAAACTTGTGGCAATGATAATTGCACTTAAAGAAAATGGAAGAAGAGAATATGTTTTGGTACTTGGATTATTCACAGTTCCTTTGCCAGATAATTATAAAAGCGTTGTATATCAAAGATGATTTTTGCTAAACATTATGAAAGACTTGGGCAAATTGATTTACTTCCTAAGATGTCAGCACTAATTTGATGTGTATTCTTATATGGATGAAAATACATGTAAACCATACTCATGATCATGTCAGTATAAGACCTAATCCAAATTAAGCATTCGTATAGACTTTTAGAAACATTCCCATCAGTACACATCAGAAGGGTAAACAGTTGTCCATTTTATAATTTTTAAGGCAATTATACCATTTAAACTGAAGAAAACTGATAGTAAAATACATAATTTATTCTAATTAAAACTCTAAAAGTGGCTAATGCTAGGAAAATGAACTAGGAACAGTATCAAGGACAATGCTGAAGATAGAGTCTATAGGACCTGAAAAGCTTGAATCAAAGATATTGTTCCAATGAATGTTAGTTAGTATTCAAGTAATTATGAATGCTAACTAACATCTGGTATTAATGAGCAACACCTCTATTTGCCTCTGAAGACTTCATCTCACCTTTATATCTTTCCCAAAGCCAAAACATGAGTTGAAAAGTTTGGCCCACACCCATTTTGGTATCACCAGACAACTTGCTATGGGCTCTAGATGGTTAGAAGGCTAAGTGGCCATTAATGACTCCATAGACATTGCCCTTTGATATGATAAAAGTCAGAAACTTAATTTGGAGACTTGTTTCTAACATTTGTAAGTTATTTCGGCATCTACTTATAATGACATTAAATTCTTTGGATAGTTCATGTACTCATGAAGAAAAAGGTTCAGCTGCTCTAAAATCTGATTGATTGATTGTATGCATATACTTGTCTCCTATCATGTGTTCTGGGCAGCTTCCATAAATCTGGAATATGCAATATTAAATAATAAAAATAATAATGAACTGAAGTATGTTTAACATATGGCACATAAATTATTAAACCGGTATTACAAGGCATACATTATTCAAGAGGCCAATAGAAATAAGATCATATTACATTTATCTTGGTCCCAAAGGACAGTCATATTAATATGCACGATATTTGTACACTGCAGTAATGGGAATTGGAATGACTGGGATGAGAATGCAAGGTAAAAGAACAAACAGGAATGTGTCTGAATTGTATTTGTGTGGATGAGAAAGGACAGAGTGGGCTTGTGCCCTCATTGCTGCTAGCTATAGGCCTTCATATAGTTTCTTGGTATGGTCCTCAGGCCACAATAAGAGATCTTCCTCTCACATTGTTGAGGCATCTGGATATCTTCATCTGACTATTAGCTAAGAGATTAGCAATGGAAGCATAGAAAAGCTGATGCACATAGCACTCACGGATCTGGTAGGCGCAGCTTCTTGTAGCTCAAGGTTGGTTAGGTACCTTGGAGTTGGGTGCCTGTGACTATATATCCAGCAATAACTTGTAGCGTTCCAAAGACAGTCCTGTAATTTCTTTGATCCCATTCATCCACCTGATCTGTTTTCTTTCTCTACTAGTTCTTTAATCCTGCCAAGTCTTCTTGTTTCCTATCCACTTGCATCACATGCCCAAACTAAGTAAGTTTTTGCCTGCTGATTGCAGAGGAGCAGTCGTTCTTTATTTGATCCAAGATTGATTGGTTGGTTCTTCTTCACCTTAGTAGCAACCCACAGATCCATGATTCATTGTTTATTCTTTATCTCATTCACGCTTAATGTCCAGGTTTCATAGTTGCTTGCTACTCTTTTCACAACATAATCATTCAAGGTCAGTCAGTCAAACAAATTGGCAGAAAGTAAAAGTTACACACAAATACATAAAGTAGTATTTTATTACTGGTATCCTATTTGGCCTTTACAAAAAGAAAATCTAGGAATTCATTAACATATAAGTATCAGATGTTCTGTGTTTGCTTTAATGTTTCTATACCATTGTTCATCAACAATTTTCATGATACTACATACCATCCAAAGGCATTGTCCAGAGAACACTATCAACCAAAAGATTTCAGCTATATGATAAACAATATAGTTTCCTACCCTTATATTTGGTAGAAGAAAATTTAACAATCTTTAAATGTATTTTCCTTAATCTGTATAATTTTTTTTTTTATATTTTGATTGCTTACACACTTGCTTGGTATTTGACACAGGATGAATACAAGTCTTCAGTCAGTGAATTTACATTGAAATTACTCCTTTACTTCCCCTTGTGGATTTATTTTCATATTCTATTCACATTAGAATGTTGAAAAGAGGGCAAGGAGTTTTTAATGTGCTTAGCTGACTCTCCGCTCTTATTATGTTTGATCAGTAAAGAGCAGCAATGGAAATAAAAATGGGAGAAGCTGTATGCAAGATTTTAAATGCCCTAGGGAACAAGTTTATAGCTTTTTAAGAAGAAGATTGTCATTCTTACATTGATAAAATTCTACCAGAAGCAGTTTGCTTTCATTATTTTTTTTAAAGCATAGGTTGGTAAATTTAGTCTTGACAACTACTACACATTTTGCATTGACATATAGGCTTGCCACCCAATTTCATCTTAAATAAGAATGCTAAAAATAATCTATTTGATTCTGACCTTCCTGTGATTTCATTGGCTCTTGTCTTCCAGGACCATGGGCTACTAGAAACAACAGCATTGATAGTGGAGAGGCAGAGGTTGGACGGAGGGTCACCCAAGAAGTGCCACAAGGAGTATTCTGGCGGGCACAAATCCACATTGGACAGCCACAGTTCCTGAAATTTAACATCTCCTTGGGGAAGGATGCTCTTTTTGCTGTCTATATAAGAAGAGGACTTCCACCTTCCCATGTGCAGGTATTGTGCTATGATGCTTAGTAGACCAAAAGAAGATGATGAAGAAGAATGGAGATTGCTTTGTGATTACTGTATCTTTTTATCTAAGAATTTTTCGGGATGTTCTAAATTTGGAGAGAAAATTACCAGAGAGTGACCCAGTTCCATCCTGTTAGCCTGCTTAAAAAACAAAAAACACATAACACAAATTTTGTCTGGGATATGATTTTATTCCTGACTGATTCAGTGTTTCAGTCCACACATCTCTGCTTAAGTTTACTCCTAAGTAGAATTTTGTTCTGCAGGAGTCCCCAGTCCTGGCTTTCCCCAAACAAAAAATTCAATCTTTCTTTTAGCCTGGCTTTGGTTAATAGTGTAATTTTCACCTATTTCAATAACCAGAAATTATGCACTGGCTTTCTGAGCAGCTATAAACCTTTACAATAGGATAACACTACTAGGCAGCATTTATCG
Organism: Python bivittatus; assembly: GCF_059951505.1. NCBI lineage: Eukaryota > Metazoa > Chordata > Lepidosauria > Squamata > Pythonidae > Python > Python bivittatus. Next base: position 18,793,539 of record NW_028277035.1, read on the forward strand.
ATTATTTAATGTGATGCTAGGAACAAACAGTCTGTTCTACCCCAGAATAAAAGCAGCATTCAATGCTTTCTATATGTCTTACTAGATTTGTATAAATAATCTGGAACTGACATTAGATAGTGTCCTAAAGTTGAAATTGAAAATGCCATGTTCCCGCAGTTTAAAAGTTTGATTAGCCAAAGGAGTGCAAAGCTTCACTTGACAGTTCATCACTGATTAATGCTGATAAGCCAAAGCAAGTTAAAATCCTTTGTGGGAACAAGTCAATAATCAGAAAATTAGGTACATGATTAACCTGAGGATATGAAGACACAGTTCCTGTCTGAAAGCCCCAATGAGTTTCAAGCTTGTCTGTGTAACTCTTTAGCAAATATTTCAAGTGCCTAGTCAATCAAACTGATGGAACTGGGGGCCTGTTTAGGAGCAGTTCTGTGGATAGGGAATGCTGTATCCCAGGGACAGCAAACCTTCAGAAGTGCTGCCTTGAATGACATGTTAAAAGCAAGGGGAAAAAAAAAGTTTGATAGCTCTGTGAATCATAATACTCCCTTGTGGTAAGATACCCAACATACTTCAGTAAATTACTCTTAAGCTTGTTTCCCTTTTTGTCTGCTGAACTGAAAATTAGTTGAATTTTCAGGTGCCTGAAGACTACAGCTATATTGTACATTCATGTCCAAGCAAAGACAGACAGGTTCTTCAACAAAATAATCCAAATGAAAAGAGTAGAAAATCTGATAAAACTTTATAAAAAATACTATTAGTAGTGCCTAGTCAACCTAATGTGCTTAATCCTCTCTTTCCTATGTAATGTCATACCTGAGGAGATGAAACTACATCTTTGCCAAAGTAATCTACTCTTTCCATTATCCTAATTACAAGTAAAGGCTAATGGGAAAATGGGTGGAGCTCCTTTGCTTTATAAACATATTGAGATTTTAGTAGATAAGTTTAGCTCTAAATTACACTGAGATTCATTGGCCTTGTTAATGCAATCTCTTATCATATGGCAAAGTTTTAATTTCCATCATGCAAAACAAGTGTTAAAAGTAAACTTGTTTAGGTTGTCACATTAAATGTCAAATGACTGCTTGATGGGCAGCTCAGTATATAACCTTCAGATCAGATGTTTATAAATAAAATTATGGACTCATTTAAAAATACTTGGCAGAAATTCATGCTGTTCACAGGAACAAGCTCCCTTAAGAGTGTGCTACGTTCCCATTTTCAACTAATATGCAGGAAGTTAAAAGAACCTAGAAATGTAACTGTTACTTTAATTTAACTAGTCCCCTCCCATCAACCTTGTAGCTCCAGAAATATCAGACTACACATTCCAGAATTCCTACATCTCATGGGAGAAGTAGTCTAACACATCTGGAAGGTATCAGATTGGAGATGGAGGGACTAAACCTGTCCTGCATCACAAGAGAGCAAATTTATAAATTTAAAACAGTATATTTGTTGTTGTTGTCAATTAGATAGGAAAAAGAAATTGAGTTTGAAGTAATGTTCCTATAACTTTTTGTATAACATAAGAATGAAGAGTATTGTCAAAAGAGAAAATAGGATATATTCAAAGGAGATAAATATCTTTACTAAACAAAAACAAGAATTGTAACTATTCTTTAGAGACATTTCATACCTTCACAAAGAAAGCAACAAAAAACAAGATAAAATTCATGTTCCTTCTGTTCATTCCTTTTAAAAGTTTACATGGGACTTGCAGTACTTCAAAGGAAAAGTATATTTTACTGCATCTTTAAAAGTTTGAGATGCCTGTTAGTAATATGAATTATCTTTAAATGCTACCTTGTATTCCTCACTTTTATAAATTACTGTTTGACATTTCAAAACTCCAGAGAAATTAAATAGCAGTACAGCCCGTTAAATGTGGCATGAAGACATAAATATAGAAAATGCAAACCCCAGAAATTTCTGGATGAGCTACTCATCCCTTAATAGAAACATGGAGCTTGCAGCTTCAGCTCAGGGTCTGAGAAACTCTGTGTTTGATTGTACGTGCTTCCATGGTATCAGCAGCTGCTCATGAGGAGTGCTAGACATATGACAGTGATTTAAACAGTCATAGAAGTGGTTACTGGAAAGAGGAATACCCCCTCCCCCTCCTCTTTCCCCTCTTATCCTATTCCTCCCCCTGCCTCTGTCCCCTGGATCTGTCCCCCTGCCTCTGTCCCCTTATTTATGTCCTCTGGAAAAGGTGATAACCCACCTTATCTAACCCCCCTTCGACAAGCTAGATGAAAGGAAGTCTAATGACACAAAAACACTTACGGTTTAACATAAGTCAGTACCACATTAAAGATGTGATATTGAATTATATACTGAAAACTTAACTTTCATCAATTTATAAAGAACTTTGAACTTACCAAGCTTGGAGTAAGCTTGCTTGGTTGGAAAGAAAATATCACTTAAAATCTTAGAATGGAAAAAACCCTTTGAACTGGCTCTTTATTATTTATGTTATTCTTTATGTTTCAACAGAAAAACAGATCAATATGATTCTATGTGGACAAGATTTAACTCATTCTTAAACACTAAATCATTTATATAACTAATATGTGTGTGTGCTTTGTGACTTTTTTTTTCTTTTGTCTATGTATTTTGGTTGGGATTGTGAAAGACCTCACACTGTGGTGTTCAGGTTAAGGTCTTAGAGTAGGAATAAGGAAACCCAGGTTCTAATTATCCCTTAGGGATGGAATTCCATGCTGGTTGGTGATTTTTGGCCAGACATTCTGTCAGCCCTAGATATGGATGTCAAAAAAAAAAAAAAACCATCGACAGTACCTACTAGTCCATTCTGGACCACATCATAGATTAAGGAACATAGACTTTAACAAAAAGGATTTCATCCTGCAATGGATTGATTTGGGTGGACAGACAGATAGATAGATAGGTAGGTTAAAAAAAAAATCCTTCCAAAATAATGGAAATGAAACTTCATCAATTTAAATCAATTACCAGATCTAATTTCATTGTCTTGTAACTTCATATGTAATTTCATATCTTTGTTTACAAGAACGCTTAACATTTTGTTTCTAGCATGTGATTTCTGGTTATAGATATACGTTTACTGAAAAATTGTAGGAACTCAGATAAAGAAAAAGTAAAGTCAACCCCCAAAAAGTCAGATTTGAAAGAATTTTCTTTTTGAAATTAAGATGTAAGAATTGATTTGCAATATATTCAAATATTTCTTCTCCATGTCAATAGAGCATGCAGTTTCTTTCTGATTTGCAGAGATGAAGTTATAGTCTTTCACTGTGTGGTCCACATCTCAGAGTTTTATCCTTCTATGCCTGGCTTTAGGGAAAAAGTGACATTTTCAACAAGAACATTTTGTAAAAGCAGTTCATTAAAAAAGTGCATTTTATCAGAAGTTCAATAGAGCAGAAAAATGCGAAGTAATGAGCCATCCACCCAGGTGGTGAAGCAGAATCAGACCTTGGATTTCTGTCTGTGACTGGTTTACTTTAACAATAAAGACAAAACACCTTTTGATTGAATTCATTAGCTAAAGTTCATATATCACCTCAAGCGATAAAAAAAGTCAGCTCATCCTTACTTTTTGATATTGTTATTCTCCTTCCCTACAATAAATAAAGCAATTGAAAGTTCAAATATTTCCACTTAGTACATTGCAGGAATGAAAGATAGATAGATAGATAGATAGATAGATAGATAGATAGATAGATAGATAGATAGATAGATAGATAGATAGATAGATAGACAGACAGACAGACAGACAGACAGACAGACAGACAGACAGACAGACAGACAGACATTCAATAAGCTGGCACATTCAATAATATAATGCTTGAGGAAGACATACAAAAAAGCATATAATTTGGTAACAGGTAGAAAGAGAGTTTGGAGCTTAATTGCAGAACACCTAGTTTGCATGAGGGTTCCAGGCACCCCATAAAGTTTTTTGTTTTGTTTTTTACTAGAGGCCATGTATTGTCTTTGCCACTAAGTATTAACAATTCTGGGTTAGCCAATCCAGTGATCTGACTCTAAGCTGCTTCCAGTGTTTGTAGCTCATCAACAAAGCAAAGCAGTTTGTATGGTAAACTGCTTACCAAATATATAGCAGCATGTAAATCTCGTTTTCCCTTTGTAACTTTGCTGTAAAACAAAGTTATTAAGAATTTCTCTACCAACCAAACCATGAAGAATGATTTTCCTTTCTGAAAATACTAACTCTGGGGATTTTCTGTTGGTAACCATCTATAGTGTTTTTTTTTATGCTTCTGTCTTTTTTTTCATACCAGAAAAATAAGCTACAGAACAAAAGATAGAACCATTCTTGAACTGATGTGGCCCTGTATTGTTCAAGGTGGATTCAGAAAGTGGTAGAAGGTTGAGATCCATTAAGAGGCAGAGAAAGCATCCAACACATTATTAACTTTACTGTTATCAAGTATTAAGCATTATTAAAAACAAAGTATGACAAATAAAAGTAAGGCCTGGTACATTTATTTACCATGGATGAGTGGAGAAACAGTTAAATCTGTAAATTTGCATTTATTCTGGTACACATGTTCCCTAATATATCCCTCTTTCCCAATTTATATTTTTGCATGAAACTTTCATCTTTACATTATTTTTGAGCTGAGAATTACATTGCAAAATTCAGAAAATACACAGTCTCAAGGGTTCTGATCCACAGATTAGTCTGAGAGGTCCAGCTGACCTAAAATTCCTCCCAGATGAAATTCCCCAACAATTTTCCATTGAGGCACATAAAATAAAAGGGGTGACTTCTCACTGACCTATGCAAATAATGTCTCTTGAACCCGTTGCACCTTACGCCAAACCTCTGATTTATGAGTTTCATCACCTGTAAAATGGGATGAGGTCACATCTGCAGGATTTACATACAGTTCTGTGTTCAGTTTAAAACTGACTCTTTCTCACTGTGTATTTTCCACTTTGTGGAGGAAAAGAAACCATTTTTTCTCCATCTCATTCAGCGTCATAGATTTAATGGGTAGGGAGCCATTTTGATATATCATTTTTTTTTTAAAGCTTAAGCTTTGTTATTCATTGTGATATTTCAGTGTGCCATTTTGATCACCACAACTGCATAAAAATGTCTGAGAACTGGAACATATTAATAAGGGTAGTAGTATAATTTGAAGAGAAATACTTATTTTCAAAAAGAGCTGATACCTCTCCTTCAAATTGTCATCACATTTAATGCAGGTAAAAGATGTATGAATTTATATTTCCAATTCTTAATAGTGAGCAGGATCAACAGCCTCCATTATCTCATTCTAGATTGCAAGGTTCCCACCCCCAGTTTGGGATTGTTTGTGATTCGGAGATTGTTTATCTTCCATTTAAGTCAACCCCTTCACTCTCCATGTCTGCTATCCATCCAGTTGCCTATTGCCTATTGGTAATAATAAGAAATAAAAGCTGCGGATTAGATATCACAGCATGAAAAGGATAAAAATGCACAGGGCATTCTGTCAGCAGTTCTCTTGTTCATGGGGTTCTATGCACACATGAATTAAGCAGTCTTTTTCAATAAGTCAGCTCTAATGAGTTGTCTTTTTAGCAGCGGTTTAGTTGAAAGTGCAGTGAAAGCTTCCTGCATCTTCTTGGTCACAGTTGCTGCCATGGGTTAAGACCAGGTCCCTGCAGCTCCAGACGCTCCAAATCATTTTAGCACCTCTGCGTGTTCTTCCTTCGATCTGGCCAACTGCTGAGCCGGCCTGCTGTCCGAGAGAGAGAATCAGTATCATACGCAGAAGAGCAGGAGAGTCTGCCAACACAATCCAAGCAGAGCAGCATGTTGCCAGTGAAAAATGTCAAGTTTTATTGCTACACTGTTCCATGTTGACCCTCAGTATACAAACCTTCCAAAGAGCAATAAACTTGGGGGGGGGGGTTCCTCCAAAAGTGTTATCCCAGTCAAGAGATTTTACAAAAGGTGAACGTCTGTGTCTTTAACCTCCTCCTCCTCCTGACAGATACATTTAAATAACATTTGTTGCTGGATTAAAGCCCTGATATACTAAGAAAAGATTGTGTGCTTTTTATGAATAGCATACATTTGTGTATATATATTAAGTTGTATGTGAAGTAAGTAAACTCTACTACTCTATCACAAAACCTAATCATGCAGGTATGATGTGGGCATGTTCCATTCTCAGTGAGGTGGGGAAAGGCCATATTATGCTCTATTGCTCTATATTCGCTTCCTGTAAAAATGCCTTCATGCCTAGACTGGAATGCATTTTTTCCGCTAGCAGGTTTTTTCACTAAATAGGCTTTTGAACAGAAGAGCTTTGGGTAATGAAAAACCCACCTGCAGTCTATCTGAAAGAGATTTCTCAAGTTAGTGAAAAGTAGTAATGGCAAAAAATGACAAGTGACATGCACCAACATCATTAGGCAAATGCTGCCTTTCTATAGTGTCTCAGTGTCTGTTGGACTTGAGTTGAGTTAGGACTCAATTATCCTGTATATTTGAGGAGATCAGTCAGTGAGGTTACTGCTGTATTGCCAGGGTTCCCAACTATTTTTTTTAAAATATTACAGCTAATGATTTGAGATAGAAAATCCCTAATAACTGGGTTTATTGATGGCATTGAAAGCATTTTTACAGATTAATTTATTAATTTTATTTCCCATATTGTAAAAAAGTAAACACTTAATAGAATTTACTTAGCAAGCCAACAGTTGTGGGACTGGGACATATTAAAGATTCCAGGCAATTGTCCCTTAAGAAGTGAATGGCTTCCTTTTAAGGGCTTTTGATTTGTTCATGCTAAAATCATGATATCAGTATCATTGGGTTAACTTTGTTGAGCATACTTTATCTTTTATACATTATCTATCTCTTTCTGCAGTTAGAAAAATAGCTTATCAATTATTTTTTCAGAGTGAATTTTTTAATATTACTGTTGCAAACCTTTCTTAATTTCACAATTCAAGTTTTGTAAAATTTCACTGACTTTTGGGGGAGGGGGTGATAAAAATGTATTCTTAATCAGATGGTCCTAAAAAATTGTATTTCCATATTCTCAAATAAATTTTGCATGAAAATTTCAGATATACAGTGGTACCTCGGGATACGAACGCCTCTGCTTGCGAATTTTTCGGGTTACGACCAGCTCCGGCCCCAAAAATTTACCTCGGTTTGCGAACTCCGCCTCGGGGTACGAACCGGATCGGCGGACATTTTCCACCGTGACACGTGGTCCGTGGCCATTTTCCGCCCGTGCCACGTGGTCCACGGCCATTTTCTGCCTGTGCCACATGGTCCGCGACCATTTTTCCGCCCGTGCCACGTGGTCCGCGGCTGTTTTTCCGGCCCTGCCGCGTGGTCTGCGGCCGTTTTCACGCCGCGCCGGGCTGTTTTCGCGCCGCACCGCGCCGCGCTGGGCCGTTTTCGCGCCACGCCGGGCCGTTTTCGTGCCACGCTGCGCTGCGCTGCGCCGCACCCGGCCATTTTCGCGCCGCACCATGCCGCGCCCGGCCGCTTTCCCGCCCGACGTGTGGTCTGTGGACGCCAGAACGGATTAACGGTAATTACATTGAACCTTATGGGAAATTGCCTCGGGTTGCGACCAAATTCGGGCGGAGGGCGGAACGGATTAACCAGATTTACATTGAACCCTATGGGGAAATTTGCCTCGGGTTGCGACCAAATTCGGAGGGCGGAACGGATTAACCGGATTTACATTGAACGCTATGGGGAAATTTCCTTCGGGTTACGACCAACTCGGGATACGCCCAGAGTCACGGAACGGATTAAGTTCATATCCCGAGGTACCACTGTATATATATATAGTAATTATATATAGTATAAAGTATATATATAGTATAAAGTATATATATAGTATATATAGTATTTATAGTATAAAGTACTATATAGTATAAAGTATATATATAGTAATTTTATTAAAGTTTATAATTACAATAGTAAAAAACTAATACAAACTAAAAGAAAGAATAAAAAATGGAAGGTGCAGAGAAGAAAGAGAAAAAAAGGGAAAAAATAGAAAGAGAAATAGAAAAGAAAGAAAAAATAAGAATATAGTAAAGAAAAAGAAATATATATATAAAAAATGACTTCCCACCTTCATCACCACAAGTATAAACAATTTTAGTAATTTATCACCTTCTCCTAAAATATAACAAATGATCTCTTCTTCTCATATTCCATCTCTTATCTATAAACAAATCCATAAAGCCTCATCATTTCAGTCCTGATGTTAGCAAAAGTCCATTAAGGGTTACCAGAGATAACAACATCTCTATTTTAACCTTGATCGAATGAACCAGATTTATATTCCTTCCTTTTGCTTCTAACAATCTTGATCTTTAATCCCATCAAATAATGTCCTAGATCTTCTTTTCATTTTTTTCTTTGTCCCTCCTCACAAAATTTGTCAAAACGTTAACAAGCCTTTTGTAAATCCAATATAGGAAAATTATCCAGGTCACTCTCTTGGTTTGTTGTTTGTATATCCCTTTTAATTATTAAGACATCAGCCAGTTTCTTTTGTATGTCCAGTGTAGCATCTTCTTCCGTAACATTCTTCTAGCCTGTCATTTTTAAATCTACTTTCAAGTCAGTCTAGATCTTGTCAGGTAGAACTTGTTTCTCTTCCCTAACATCATTTAGACAGTCTATCAATAGAAGCAGACACTTTTAAAATTAACTTCTGGGTCCATTGTTCAAAAATATCCTTCAATATGTCCATTGTTAAAATATTTTGCTTCATTCTGTATTTGTAAGTCAAGTTTGAGTGTTCTTCTCCTTTAATTGTAATCTTTAGTTCCCTCTAGTTCCCTGCAGTGTTCAGTTTTTAAAGTCTTATCTTACTATTTTTTTTTAAAAAAAATTCAAAACAAAAGCATTTTCCCATGGGAGAAGTTCTTTATATTTAATTCCAAGGTCTTATTTCAAATTTATCTGGATCTTTAGTCTGTTTGTAACTTTCTAAAATCAAAGTTTTAATTACCCTTTTGCCGATTATTCCAAAAAAAAAAAAAGTTCTTAAACTTGTAGTTAAAATTTCTTTCACTAAGGATTGGAGGAAACTCACCTGGTGCTATAAAACTTGCCAATCCAAAGGTTCCTAATAACCAAAAAACTGTTAGCAAGCAATTTCTGAAAGTGGTAAAAAAGGAAATATGCAAACTTACTGTCCTTTCAAAGATGCCAATCATAGTTTGAGCAAGATGGTTATTCTTTCATCTCTAAGAGCTCTAAACCTGCCAGAGACCAGTATTTTGTGGTCTCCTTGTGAGGAGCAGCTGCCTGGAGCATTTGTGGGTGATCTCAAGTCCTCTCCTTGTCCAGAGGAATGATTGAAGAGCTGGTTTACTTGCCAGTACTTCATTCCGCCACAGTCATCAGCTTCACTTATTGTGGAGCTGAGAGTTCTTCAGTCCACCAGAAATCCAAAGATTTCAGACTGTTTGCATGATTGCAGGATTCTGGGAGATGGGTGGTAACAAATTTGAAATATAAATAAATAAACAAATAAATAAATAATTTTCTCTCTTGAGAACTTAACTACAATAGGAAAGAAGTGCAGTGTGAAGGCAAGGTAACTTCTTGTCACTTACTGTGACAAGAAGTATATGCAGTAACTAATTAAAATTTGGTTGTTTGTGTTTTTGGTGTTATCAGCCAGATTTATCATCTTTTTTTCCTTTTTTTTTCTTTTTTTTCTTACAAAGGAATACAAATATGTATATCCATTTCTCTCAGAATTTTAAGTTATTCCTCATTTCTTATTAGCATTCACTCAAAGTCATCCACATTTAAAATTGTTCTTAGTTTAATAGGACAGATAAATTGGGAAAATAATTACTGGCCAGATGGCAGAAAAACCTGTCATTTTTTAAGTGTAAATGTGCATATGCAAATCTTTCAGTTGGACTGAATTGGCTGGAATTGTTTTTTTTTTTTTTCCCATAAGAATCTTGCTTGATCTTCATACTTAACACAACTGACTATTTAATCACATTATATTAGCTATATAAATCAGCATGGAGACCTTAGATTTAGGCTTAAAACTAAGCACTATATATTTAGTAATCATATATAGTTAAGAAAATATATGAGATTAAGTGCCACAAAAATAAGAGATCTTTGCTTTTCAGAAAACAGGCTATGCTTTGTTAATGCAATAATGCCTGTTGTTCTTTTAGTAAATCTCTCTTTACATTTATGGTGCATTTTTAATCAGTGACTGGGCATATAGTCTGAATTTGCACAACTAGTTGTTGGAGCAGATTTGGGCAGATATGTCTTCCTTGCTTGCCTTCATTGGTGGAGGGAGATATTTCCTCTGCTCTGTTTCGCTGACAGTAGCTAATGGTAGACCTTTGGACAATAAGGGTAGGAGTGGGAGAGGGACCAACAGCTTTGAACTTACTGGATTTAAACCCTGTGAAGTTTTAGTCCTTCAGCAATGTCATCTACTCTAACAAAAAAGAAAAGGCCTCTCCTTGCTTATCCAGATCAGCTTCAGCATGCAGGAACTGTAATGTATATTTTGCATTCACCACTCTGCACCTTCTGGAGTATTGTGTATATTTCACTGTATTTGCTGCTGGGAAACTATTGCATGAGGATTATGGTTTAGATTCCACATTGCTTGGCATTCTCAGCATTGTGAGAAGCATACACTTATGAATTGGAACATAGGCCCAGAGGTTAAATTTTGTAAATTTGGCCAACATACAGAGATTTTTTTAAGAGTATACAACCTCTAAATGTTGTCCCATTTCATCTGCCTAAATGTTTTGTTTTTATTTTTCCCCCAATTTCCTTATTGCATCAGAAGGAGGGCAAACTTGGACAATAAAAGTGAGGGGCTGGATTAGTCTATTATGCTATGTAATAAGATTTACTTTACTGAAAATGCAAATGTGATTTAAGCATCATATTTTTCCACCGCCTATAGCATTCTAATACATTTGTGTCATGCTTTCTGCAATATAACTACATGATGTGTTTTTCCTTTTCTTCTATCCTATAGTATGATTTTATGGAACGTTTAGATGGGAAAGAGAAATGGAGTGTTGTAGAATCTCCTCGTGAGCGTCGAAGTATCCAGACCCTGGTTCAGAATGAAGCTGTATTCGTTCAATACCTGGATGTGGGGCTGTGGCACCTTGCCTTTTACAATGATGGCAAGGATAAAGAAGTGGTTTCTTTCAGTACCGTTATCTTGGGTAAGTATGCCTTGGCTGTGCACTCTAATTACTTTTGGCTGTAAAAGATTGACTGAATTATGTGGGCTACTATTCAAACATATCTTATTCAACCTTGGTGGGTCTTAACTTCTTTTCAAGGAGATGTAGCAATTTTTTCTAACCTCTAGCTGGACTTCAGCTCTGATCATCTCTGGCCAATATTGTGTGGTACTGCAGATGTTCTTCTTCAGCATTTATATTCTTTAATATTGGCAATATCCACAAGGAATCTTTATAGCATTAACCAGAGAATGTGTTGCTAGCAATTCATAGAGTTTTGACATTTTGAATCCTGCATTAGTGTAAGTCTACCTTGAGTTAGGATAATGAAGAGGTAGGATAACATAAGAAATGCATACCCACGTAAAACTTATGTTTGAAATACATACAATCCAGCCCTTGTCACAGCAACCTCAGATATTCAGAGAATCAGCAGTCTGCTAGAAATGCAAAATTGTAAGCTTGCAACATTTTCTTCCTTGCAGTTTTGTTGGAAAGTGTTGCTAGGAGCAGAGTTACAGTTTATGAGAAAGTCCAAAGTAATAGGTATAATAGTTGGGTAGACTTCTTGATGGTGCAATGATAGTAATTGCCTGAAAAGGGAAGAAAAGTACAGTATTTTATTCAGTTCAGAGGTTCTTTGACACATATCCATTACCTTCACCATCAAGCCATATTGAGAGAACTGAAATACTGAGCAATATTAAATAAAAGAACAAATGTCAAAAGATGTTATTCTTGGGCTAAACACCCATAAAAAATATATATAGAAATATTGTTTTATGTGCGTGAGAACTAGAAAATGTTTATAATTAGTTTTATAAATTAATAAACTTAAAAGTTTTTTCCTGCCACTGTTATTATCAGGAATGTTTAAAAATCCTGATAATTATTGTGGGACACCCTGAGCAATAACTGTGGTATTCTTTTCCTTCTACACCAATATATAAATTGCATATGCATACAGACATACAGATATACATTCCTAAAGTACATAATTTCAGTATATGAAAATAGTACTTTTTTTTCTTTAAAAAGTTCTTTTTTTTCACTTTTCTTTCTTTTTTCTTTTTTGCTCCTTCCCAAAAGAGCCTGGTCTCAAGCCCACAACACCAAGTTGGCAGGAGAATATATATATATTCTCTATATATTCACTATAAATAGAGTTTGCAGTACAACAGTCACTGGAATTCTTACAGAATACCTTCGTTAGCTTTTGTGCAATAAACGTACTTATGAGAACGTTTGTGTCCTTGGAAGTCTAATCATGTGGTTTGTTGCCTATTTGTTTGAGAGAAGCCTGACAATACCGGGGGGTGGGAGGGAGGGCGTAGAAACTCTTTTTTCATAGTAGAGGGCCAGATCTGTGCAAAACAGACAGGTGATGGAAAGTATTCATTTTTTTTTATAAGAGAAGGTAAGCTGTCTGGGAAACACACTCTGTCATAACAGTAAATCACAAAAGTTATTTTTGAGTAGTGAGAGATTTCAGAGGTGCCGGTATTCAACCTGGGCTCAGTTTTCTCAGAAAGAAATCACTGGACACTTCTGTTATGTCTGAGACATAAGGTTTGACACACCAGCTATGCTTAAAAGGAGGCATTAGCACTCCAACAGATTTCTGTTCCTTTTCAGGTTTTAAGGGGATGTCAAAGCTACATGATTGCTTATACTGTAGCTCTCTGTCTTTTCTCAGCATATTGATTTTCTTTGCTACATGTATCCTCACTGAGGATGCACATACAAAATAAAGCAAAGGTATTAATAACACAGCTTGATGCTGCAGGATGGTTGTTCTTTCCAGCCACACTGGAGATATATCACATTACATTATGGAAAACATGTTAAAAGACTGCCACATTAGCATGTTTTGTTCATGCAGAACTATTGTCTGGCTATAATAATTACTACACAGAAAAACTACATACAATATAAAAAGAAATCACACCATATAGGACCCTCCCTTCTGAGTCATAATACACAATTGCAGTCGATTACCAAAATACAATGGCTCATTCTAATCATTAGTACAAGAGACCCCTAGCTGTGAATGTGCAATTTGGACTCATTATATGACAGAGGGGACCTCTCTGCCTCTCCATTTCCTCATATGGAAAATAGGGCTGCTAAATGCATTCAAGTGCAGTAAATTCTTTTTTTTCCAGAGGAAATAGCAACTCAACCAAAGAAAGAGAAAATGGACAAAGTCTTCTGTAATATTTAGAAAATGTACTGTTAAGAAGTGTTAACATTTTCTTCTTTGTTCAGGCAATTTCTAATTATTGTGAAGTGAAGTTCAGATGTTGAAATTTCATTAAATGCATGAACGTTAAAAACAATTTTAACTGTAGAAAAAGAAATAACTGACAGATCAGTGATATCTCTCTTTCAGATTCTGTACAGGACTGTCCACGCAATTGTCATGGGAATGGTGAATGTGTGTCTGGAATCTGTCATTGTTTTCCTGGCTACCATGGAGCAGATTGTGCAAAAGGTAGTGATTAACTTGGTTTTCAAATGCTACTTATTATGTATTTTATTCTAAATCATAGGAATATTTTTTCATAGTTGTTGTTGTTATTATTATTATTATTTATTGTAGCTCTTCAACTACTGTAAGTCTTCCAAGCTCTTCACATACATTATCTCAGTAATCCTTCCAACAACTCTGAATGGGATGATGATGATGATGATGATGATGATGATGATGATGATGATTTGAACTAGTTAATAGTCTTTCTCTTCAAAAGAAGCAAGATTGTCTTCCCTCTTTTGAAAGGATTAAAAGCATTTAAATTAAAATTCAGGAAAGGAGAATCACCTTATATACCTATCATAATCTTTCTCTTTAAAATGACTGCTTAACCATCCATTGCATGATCAGGTGATCCTCATAAGGGAATTTAGGTGCTTCCTCTATTTGTTGCATGTTGAGTTTGCCCCTTCTAACTCAAGCAAACACAAAGCACCGTGAAAACATTAACCTTAATTTCCATCATCTTCATTTAAATTGAATACAGTATAATGAGATCCAAAGAAAGTTCTACTGTGCTGCTTTACAGCCTTCTGAATGTCATATGGCCAATGCTGGAGTTCTGTTTTTCTGGGGAATTGTGCAAAGAAAGTTGTAATTTCTGGGCTAAACTATCAAAAAAAGAAAAAGAGGGAGAGAAAAAAAATCAGACACAGGAAAAAGAATCAGATTGGCAGCTCAGTTCCTATAAATTATTCCTTATTAACATGTTGTATGACCTAGATTTGTAAAAGGTGAAACATTTATACAATCTGAAGAGAAACCAGAGTGTTTGTCTACAACAAATCTTATTGTGATTCCCACTACTATGTCTTATTCAGTTTGTGGAATCAATGTTTGTTCATGCAGCTTGAGGATATTGATAAGGCTCTCATAAAAATGCAGGCAGTCACATGCTCATCAAAGCTAGTGGGGGGAGGTTTTTGGCCAAATTATTAGTTAATATATTATTGGATGACTGAGTAGATGACTGAGTAACTCCACTGTCCTTTAAAAAACTGACATGTGATTGCTCCTAATTCATTTTTCCTGGGTTTATTTATCATCCAAATATCTATTTTGGGATAAGGTACTTGAGAGGGTGGCAAAGGCAAAATATTGACACATTTGGACAACCATGATTATCTGGATCTATTCTGCTCTGGATTCGGTCACCCTAATGGATACATTTTATTGTGAGAGGGACTGTGAGACTACAGCTCTGTTCTCTCTCATTATTCTTTCAGCACCATCAGTCATAATATCTTCTGGGTTGGATCTTGCAGGTTAGAGTAGGACATGCTATGCTGCAATGGTTCCAATTCTTATCTACAGGTTCAGTTTTTAAAAGAGGTATAAGGAGACTATTTCTTGGCCTTTTGGCAGTTAAGGCAGCATTTTTCTCCAATATTGCTGGGAAACTAGAAGATTTGGAGGAAAATTTCATCTATATACTGATAACATGCAGCTCTGCTTCTCTATTATGTCTGTGTCCAATATGGTCATGCACAGTAGAAGCCAGTTTCCTAAATATTATAGTGCATTGGATCCTGTTGATCCTTTCGGAGCCTGAATTGAAGGGCAAGGCTGATGATGAGCAGAAACAGGTATTCATCCATTCTTTGACTCTGTGTCCCTGTCCCACATATGCATAAAGTGGTGTCCTTAAGAGCTTAGTGCTTTTGTTAACATGATGAAATCAGCATTGAACTGGAAGCTCCCACACACACACACACACACACACTTTTGTACTTATGTGCAACATCACATGGAATATACAAAAGGAATAGGTCACTTCATCAGCCTGCACTCCTTCGTCTCCCCCCATGGACACCATTGCGCATATGTAAACTCTGGGCAGTTTTTACTGTAAATCTCCCAGAGTCACTTCCTAGTGAGATGGGCAGTGACCAAATTTTAAATAAATAAATAAATAAATGAATAGCCAACTGACATATACATACCTCCCAACTAACCTATCCAGAGAAATAATCCTCCACTGTTAACAATGTGGCAACAGCAATATTTTCTCCATTTTTCAGTTGATCAGCTATGTAGAGGAAAAGTAGTGGGACTTCCTGGGTTTTTTTAGGCCAGAAAGAGAGCCCATTCACCATCTTCATTGCCATGTATAGGCATAGGTTGTCATAGTGAAGTCAGTGGTTTCCTTACATTAGGGTGCTGAACTGAATACAATATTCAGTCAAGTGATCAAAATCTTCACTGTTCAGGTGAGCAAAATGTTTCAAATTTAAAACGGTTTAATTCCAAACTAGCTGCTTTGACTATTCTGGAAGCATCCTGAACTTGAAACAGTCCCATTTGGAATAGTCAGAACAGCATCAGAACACTTCTACTAAAATCAGAATAGCTTGTATCAAACTGGAATGTCTGGGCCAAACTGGAATGTCTGGGCATTTCATGTTTGAAAAATTTCAGTGTTTTGCAAACTCCTAGTATTGTTACTTTAATTATTTTGATACTTATAATAATGAAACCACATTAATCTTTTTAACCAGTGCATCTCACTAATGACTCACCTCTAAACTGTGACTTACTAAAAACAACTGTATAGAAGCCTTATTTCCAGTACATTCTGGAAGTTTACATTCTCTATTACTTAATGTTTCATGATAATTTTCACATCATATGGTTCATTTTGTTGGAGAAAAAGATTACAGATATCTTAAGGTTATAACTCAATCATAACTGACATATAATAGTTAATAAAAAGAAAGGCTTTCACTTTGCTACCTGAGCAACCATCATCCATAAGAAAATGCCAGATTCTGTATTACATTTTGATCTAAGCAAACCAAACAGAAACTGATAAGCATTCAGGAATAGTAGACATAGTAATAATCACTACTTCTCTTCTTGGTTGATATCATTCTAGGCAACTGATTTGTCCAAATTTGTCTGTCATAGCGCTTACTTATGTCCTGCCTACACTGGCAGGTCTTATACTCAATGAACCACCTTTTGCCATTAAAAAAAAAAAAAAATCAGGGAAGTTTAAGTGCTTATTGATTGAGAATTTTTATAACTCTCAAAATAGAGGCATCCTAATATCTCTACAGGTATTTAAAATGAATTGAATTAATCATAGGCTTAAAAGTCTCTGGTGATCTTCGTTAACTTCTCTGGGTTTAATTAAAACATCTGTGCACTTTTAATTTATTGATTCATCCAACTCGTATGTCATGTTTTTTAACACACCCCAGCATGCTCTGCATCATTTTTAACCCAATTTCCACTTAACTAAAGCAATTAAATTCACCCTGGATTAATTAAAGCATCCATACTTTAGTGCTTAAGTCAGCATGTGCTGCTTTCCCCACATGGTTTTTGAATATTAGGGATTTGACACACCTGATGAGTTTTTTGTCCTATGATTATCTGCCTTGCCTGCTAACTTGTAGTTTGATAGTACAGGAGAGTAAACTTTTCAGAGATTATATTTTTATTCCAATCTCATTACAACGATGAGAACTTTGAACCCGTAAAACAGTTTCCCTTGTTCCCAAAATCAGAGGTGTAAAATAATATACATCATTTTCGCAGAATATTGATGGATAGCAAAAGGAAAGAAGTATTATTACAAGAAATAAGAGAACTCACCATTCAGTGTTAAACGATTTGTTCATGATTTTATATAATGCCTTGGTAAATGTATAAGACTGAATGTTACAAAAAACTGCTGAATAGTTAGAGGAGTTCTACAGTGTGACCTAATGACATGTTGGGTTCCCCTTCATTAGATGTATTCAGGTGGGGGCTAGATAGCCATTTTCCAGATACTTCACTTTGAACTCTTATACTGAGCAGGAAGGTTGTATTCACTGAACTAAATGGTTTATTCTAGTGTGTTGATTTTCTGATTCTAGTGTTTACAGTCAACTTAATTCGTCTTTGTCACATGAGGTCCAGCTACAGCCATTTCTGGACTGGGTGGAGAAGCTTGGTATTGGGAATCTATACTCCACTAATGCCCCAGTTAGATTATCACGATGTGCTGTACAGTGTATATGACTGTTCTTTAAGATGACCTGGAAGATTCAACTTTGCCAAATGCACCTGTCATTTAAGCAGAATGAATCATATTGCATTGATTTGGATGTCCTCCTTGCCCCCATATAAGCCTAAAAGAATTTGGTATCCAATTATTTGAAACAGGTCTCTCTTTATCTTGCTTTAAGAACTTCAGTGGAGGTTTAGCTCTGCATACCCTTGTTACAGAGAGCCAGTTTGGTGTAGCGGTTAAGGCATCCGGCTAGAAACTAGGAAACTATGAGTTCTAGTCCTGCCTTAGGCACCAAGCCAGCTGTGTAGCCTTGGGCCAGTTGCTCTCTGTGAACCCTAGGAAACAGGCAATGGCAAACAATTTCCAAAATCTTGCCAAGAAAACTACAGGGATTTGTCCAGGCAGTTGCTAGGAATCAAGACTGACCCGAAGGTGCAAAAATAAAAATAAACCTTCTTATGGGAAATGGTTTATGCAGTCATAAGATAAAGGACCTTTAAAAAAAAAATCCAATGCTGGATTATTGTCTTTTTCCAAGTACAACTGACATTAGTTTTGCAATAATTTTAACACCAGGTAAAACTTTCTCCATTTGCCTAAATATTATAATTAAAGTAATCCCGTTGTTACTGTTTGGTGGCAATTATGACCATGTTGTTTATTGCCTTATTGTTTGTCTTACTATCTGCCTTATTTGGCTGATTATTCATCTATTGCACATATCCTGGTATCCATAAGAATAAAGTCAATTTAAAGTCAGTTGTCTTCAGAGGAATTTGAAGGGTTGAAAGATCATCATCCTTCAAGGAATTGGTCTTTGCAAGTGCTAAACAAAGAAAGGATATACTGTACTTTAAGCTATCCTATGCTGAATACTGTGATTAGATGTCCAAATCTTAAGAACATGCAATATCAAAGTAGGAAAAATAGAGATTAGGAAACGCTATCTGATATTTCTCTCCATAGGGAAAACATATCCAGTATCATAGCAGCAGCAGCAGCAGCAGCAGCAGCAGCAGTTTAATTCCTATTAAAGGAATGATCTGGCCTGAATTATTGCAGATGCAGAATTAATTATCCTCTTGAGGAGGGATTCTCAGAGGGTCAGATTGAAGAGTACTGACAATAAACTTATTGCATGTCTGTCTAGACCATCCTTCCTAGTGGTCTGTGGAAAAATGAACTTCTGCCTTCAGTTGGCAGAATAGTCTTTTAGTTCCTGGATAGGAACATAAAAATTTGCATCCCACTAATAAGTGAGCCCACTGGGCTACATCGTCTTCTCATTCCATGCACATATTTAGAGTTCTAGTGCAAAAGTAGCAATCTATAGATATTTATTTATCCTGCTTAATCTTACTCTTAAGGAGTAGCTGGGTGTTCATTGCTTCAGCAAAGTTACTGATCTACAGTACATCTTGCAAGCTTCTGGCAACAACTACTAATCAAATAGGTTCCTAACAGTAAATGTAATAGTGGTGCTGCATTGTGATGCCATCATTTTTTGAAACCAGAGATTTAAAAAAAAACAACAACAAACCTAGCAGTATGGTAATGTAATTGTTTGACTATTTGGAAGAAAAAAAGATGGTTTGTGTCTTAATGGTAAGTGTCAGGGAAAACACAATTCTGAAGCTTGTACTATAAGTATAAACCAAAAACCAATTAATGCTTTCCATTCTCAGCAGTAATTCTTTTCTTTCCATATATGTATTTAAACAATCATAGACATAGGTCATATAGTATTACTTGGTATAATAATGAAATATTAAAATTATAAGCTGTTCTAGTGGTCTCCCATCCAAATACCTAGCTAGAACTAACTTTGGTTAGCTTTTTGGAGATCAACCAAGGATATACTTTACGATTAATATATTATAGAGAGCCACTTTGGTGTACCGGTTAAGGCACCAAGCTAGAAACCATGAGATTATAAATTCTAGTCCCACCTTAGGCACAAAACCAGCTAAGTGACTTTGGGCCAGTCACTCTCTCTCAGCCCTAGGAAGGAGGCAAGGGCAAACCCTTCTGAAATCTTGCTTAGAAAAATACAGGGACTTGTCTAGGCAGTGGCCAGGAGTCAATGCTGACTTGAACACACACACACACACACACACACACACACTCAAATATATTAGAAGGAGACTCAACCATATTTGAATGGAAATGGAAAATGTATAGAATAACAGTTGTATATAGAGTTTTATAAAATGCCAGCTATTTCCACAAAAACAAAAAATCACTTCAAGAGCCATAACCCATAAAGACTTGAATAAGCCTGAGTAAAGTTGGGTTGTTAATTCTGATTTGAGTTTGTTTTAAACCATGGTTTCTTGTTTTAAAAAATGGAAATTAAAATCAAAGTTTCTCTCAGCAATATGTGAAGTTGTGATAAGAAAGTCTGTAAACAAAGTTTTGCTTTATTTTAATTTGTCAATATGTGAATCAGTGTAGTATTATATATACTGTACTATAATTATTTTGGCTTAGAATTCACTCTGTCTTAAGGAACGATTCATGTTGGTATTAATAATATTTAAAATATCTCTCCTTAATATTGCTACACCAAGAATTACTTGGAAAAATTCATCTGCAAGGATAATGGTGTGATTTTCAATGGCCACAATCATGTATTGTTTGATATAGAGTCTTGCTAATGTAATTGATTTCAAATAATCAATTGTGGCAACTGTGAAAATGGCTGTATTTATTGAAATAATGCTGACAAAATAAAAGTTTGATCCAAACTACAGTGGGGATTCTCTTTTTACCAAGATGAAGATGCTTCTGAAAAATATTTTGCATCTCTAGAAACCGATAGCCCCTTAGTGGTACTTCAGAACAGCATGACCTGCCTTTTTTTATTGAAGCACCTTCTAAAGTCTGTTTCTTACTAGTGAAGTCTGCATACCCTTACACAAGTTGGATATTGACATGCTGTTTTATTTCCTTTTCCCATTCAATTATCCAGCTGCGTGTCCAGTTCTGTGCAGTGGCAATGGACAATACACCAAAGGAGCCTGTTTGTGCTACAGTGGCTGGAAAGGGCCAGAGTGTGACATACCCATCAGCCAGTGTATTGATCCGTCATGCGGAGGCCATGGTTCTTGCATTGAAGGGAACTGTGTTTGCTCTGTAGGATACAAAGGCGAAAACTGTGAGGAAGGTAAATGCTACTATACAAACTATGTTTGTTCAGCTTGTATTGAGTAAAGAGGGTGAGAGGACAAAAGGAAAAATTTCATAATGCTGTGATATACAACTACTATAATAGTCCTAGACCAGAAGTTCAGGAATTCAGCATCTTCTGTGCTATTGGTTGGTGAGATTTTTATTTATACTTCTTTCTTGCCATGTATTTAAAGATCCTAATAATTCTAGCCATTGCAAAATAACATACCACAGTTAAACCTGAGTGATTCTTTTGTTGAGGGGTCCAGATCTATCTTTTCTTTTCTTTGGGGGTATGGATTTTATTGACTGAACATTTTTAAAGTGCAAAATGTAGAACAAAACAAATAAAAAAGATGGTATACAAAATGGCATAATTGGAAACCTATAAAAGCAAACACTTCAGTCATAATTAATTCAAAAAAAGAGGAGCCAGATTTGAAAGACTACAGGTATCCATGTCACTTAGAGGCCCCATGTAGAGTAAATTATTCTTGTTACATGCAATCACATTGAATTAAAGGAAAGTAGACGGTACACAGAAAGGATGGCAATTTAATGAATTCTAAAAAGCACTTTGTATTGAACATTTAAGTAGCTCAGGTTTTCTGCAAAAGGAGTGGGGGTGCCAGAAATGGGAGACTGAAAGTTTTGACTAAACTGAAATGGCCAAATATGGCCAGGAATGGGATATTTTGTGTGATTTTGTTTACAGATAATTTTTGTTCCCTATGATGCTAAAAATTGGGAGCTCTCTTTAATATGGTTGACTTCAGAGAAGTGTAATTTAGCATTCAGGTAAAATGTCATACTCTTAAAGCAAGGAAGATGGCTGTCTCTATTTAAAAGATATAAACCCTTGGCATCTGATATCCAATGTATGTCTAATGCATATCTCAAACAGGCACGTAGGAAAGGAAGTTTACCTGTTCAGGGTAATCTCCCACAATTATTTTCAAGGTAGCTTCCAGCATTCATTCATGCATGCATGCATGCATGCATGCTTTCATTTGATTGATTGATTGATTGATTGATTGATTGATTTATTAATTTATTTATCTATCAAATTTATATCACCGCCCAACTCCCCCACAAGGATGGACTCCGGGTGGTTCACAACAAAACAACCTACCAGAGCATAAGGCAGTTATATGGGGCTTACCCTTTTGAGAAAGATTGGACTTCCCACTGAAATTCCATTGCTGGGGAAGAGTTAAACCTGAATTTTCCCAAACCTCTTCCAGTATTTTAACCATTTGACTTTCTGGCTTTCTAACATTATCCCATTAGTTAGGGCATATATATATCTGCTTTTTGTGTGAAACCATTTAAATAAAATGTGTTCATTCATTGCAATTTATCTCCATGTGGAAGAAACATGAAAGATCAAGTTGTCAAGTACATTAATTATGTTTACAGATTTATCCTGTTAATAACAAAATGTTCAGAGTAGATTTTCAGGGACACTCTAAAACTGTTTTCAAAAATAAAGATTATTTCTGGGATGTGGGGATGCAGAGCTGAAAGAACTTATCCTAAAGTCATTGATATACCCAAATCTGAATAATTCTTTTTACCAAGATGTACATTTTTATCATGTTTAAGGCAGTCCAAATATCTGATTATGATTGAAGTTCTAGGCCTCGACTTCCTTCCTTATTATTCAGTGAGGTGTATTAATATTTCTTAACCATTTCAGAATAATTGCAGGTATTCATTCAGTTTCTAGTTAGAGCAAAACAAAGCCTTTTTTTGAGGTGATATCTGATATTAATTTCTCCTTTTGAAGTATTTTAAATATTTTTTTCCCCTTTAACTTGACTATTATCTTATATACCTTCATATTGGTAACATCAGCAGCTGTCTGGGGTATGGTAGAAAGACAAGCTATAGCTGAGTGCAGATAAGGTAGATTCTCTGTTCTTTGGAAAGGAAGAAACATTTAATGTTAATGTATTAGCCTGGCCTGATGGAATCATAGAGTTGGAGGAGGCCTTTTATGACATCAAGTCCAAACCCTGCCCACTGGATGAATCCAGATTAAAGGAGCCCAATGTGATGGCTGTCCAGCCTCTGCTTGAACACATGATAACAAATGGGATTCCATTACCTGTCTGAGTAATTAGTTCTATTGTTGAATTGCTCTTATTGTTAGGATTCCCCCCCCCCCAAATTTCAATTAGAATGCACTTTTCTGTGACTTAAATCACTTTATTCCATATCCTGAACTTTGAAGCAACACAGAATAAGCCCTGGCCTTCTTCTATGATAGACAAAGCTTCATGGTAAAATGTCAGGATCAAGTCTCTAAATTTATGACATATTGAGATCCAATGTGATATAGCGGTGGAAGTCTTAGACTAGGAGCCCAAGATGCAAGTGCTAGCCCATCTTCAACCATATAAAGTAACAAGATGACTTTGGCCAGTCACTCTCACCCTAAAGTACTTTGAATGATCTTGATCTAATAAGTAAATAATTGATAAGATTAATTATGATCTCCCACTGTATGCTTTATGTTTTTTATATATGCATACATATTATTGACCCATATAACTTTATGAATACAACAGTCTTAGCGTATTAGACCTCTTATATCCATCACTGAACTGTCAAATTGTTCTTAGAAACAGCATGATGTTATTTATGTTATATTTATGTAATCTGTATTTACAGAAGGGTTCAAACACCCAGCTTATAGGCCTGGTCTGACCAACCAAACCAGCTTATTCAGTTTGTGGGAGGTTGAGCAATTCTTTATCCCTATTACCATCATCCAGAGCCAAACCCAGGTATTGCAACTGCACCAAGTGTATGCCTGCATCAGCTAGCTGTGCCTTTCTCCTTTCTCTGGAGACAATTTTACAAATATACATTAATATAATCCTCTTCAGGTTGATGTTAACAGTATTTTAGGAGGGTCTAAATTAGTGCATTAGTTCATGAAAACCTAGTCAAACATTTATGCCTGAAAGAGCCCTTAATTCCAGTGCTTTATTCATTCTATTTAAGAAATAATGATAAAATTAGTATGAATCTTCCTTTAGAAAATTTCTAAAGTAGATTTTCAAAACAAATTCTAAAGAAGAAAATTGCAGCATAACTGTTTGGATTTTGTAGCCTACAGAAACTATAGCCTAGGACAATATTCTTTAATGGGGAATTTCATGACCCTGGAGTCCCCCCCCCCTCACAAATATGTACATCTAACTCATTTCCATGTGCATGTGTGTATTTGGGTGTGTGATATAAACACATAAATACATATCCTCACCCTTCAAAAAAAAGCAGGATCTGGACATGAAGAGTTGTATATCATCAAAATTCATAACTACTAATTAAAACAAATTGCCTGTAAAACAGGCTACTCCATTTTCAAAATGAATTGAATCCTATCTGTATATACCATTCAATCTCTCGGTTTCATACACAAACCATTCTTACACTATGAAACATATAAATGTATATATGCAAATGTCTCTGCCTGTTTCCAGCAGAAAAGAAGAAGAAAAAATAAAAATGAGGATGGACATAAGATACAAGGAAGGAGAAGCTGTCCAGGGAAGGAAAGACAAGGGGGGAACAAAAGTGGATGGAGATGAGGTGGGGAAGAGATAATTAGAAAGAAAGGAAAAAGTGAAGCTCTGTAGGAATTACAAAAAGGGTTAAGTGCACCAGGCAAACTCCCTTTCCCAGAACCAGCTAATCTTCAAAGTCACCCATCTCCTGTCTGTTCCTCTGTTTTCTTACTATTGTTTTCGATGAATGTAAAATGGACCCCTCCTCAATTCACAGAAATTATTTGATGAAATGAATTTATGCTCATGGGGTAAATACAGTATATAATCATCATATTTATGATTATCTTTTAGCTTTCCTTTACAAGTCTACCTCATCCTGTTTTTAACCTCAAACTAGTTTTCACCTCCAAGTTCTTTCCTCAAGAAAAGAAATACTGTAGCTATAGCTATAATAGGTTTATTATCTTTGTAGATAGTGCAATTTCTTTAGAGATTCTAGAAAAAACTTGACATAAATGAAATACTATTCTTATTACAGGCTCTCTGTGACTGCTAAAGCCTGACCTCTACGTTTTTGGGGTTCAGAAAGAGTGAACAAATTATTTAATCAAGAGCAAGAAAGGATAAGGAATTTGAAAGATCAATGGATTTTAGAAAACAACATGTATAAATGAAAAACATGGAAGATGAAGAAAAATGACAAGAAAGGTTAAAATAGCCTTTTCCATGCATCATTTGATAAACCAGAATTCCATAATATTGGCATTGTCTCTTCAAAACACTTTCATTTTGTGGATACCGTGCAGAGTTTTTTTAGCAGACACGAGATTAGGTAGCCTATAAAATAAATTATTAGGCAGTTGTTTAATACTTTAAAACATTCATTCCATTCTATTTAAAGAAGTAATAATAGCAAAACAAATAAACATATCTGATTTTTTATTAAAGGGTAAAGATCTCTATTGATTTGTGCTGCTGAAAAGAATAGACTGGGGTTGATTCATATGCTACTTTCTAGCTATGAAATGGAATTGGATACTGTAGGTCAGCACTTTTCTTTCCCGTTAGCTTTTTATTTCAGATATTCATCATAGTCATATTGTTCAAACAATTTACCTGAAATAGCCATGGCACTGAAATCGATATATGATATACAAATTTTTGCTGCATACACTGTTGCTCTATTAAAATTGCACACAAAAAATGAAATAGCTAACTTGTCAAGCTTCATTTAGGGCAATTTGGGGTAGAAAGTGAGTGAAATTAACAAATTAGGTTAGGTTAACAGTGTTTTTGCTGTCACTTTTATGGTTGTTTCATTTTTCAAAGATATTTAACTTTGTAAGTATAATTCTGAGCCCTAGAGAATTTTGCATAACACAGTGTTAGAAAAATTGCCTTGACCTTTTTTGTCCTTGTGTGAGTGAATCATATGCATTCTACATTTTTGACAGGTTTTTCTTGGGGTGGGAGAGTGGGGAAATTAAATCTATGGAAACTCTGTTGCTAAATTTGTGCCAATTATCTAGATCCTAAAGAGGCTATGTATTCTGAATCCCATATTGTTAATTATCTATATATGTTAAATCCTTTTAAGGTCATAGACTTCAAAAAGAAATATGTTCTTATGCAAGTCATTTTCTCATTATCTGAAACATCACTGTGTGACTGGCCATTCATATACCTATCGGTTAAGATAACTAATCTTTGCATGGAATGGCTTTTCTCATAATACCATAAGTATGTGTATGTGAATGTGTGTATTATATAAGGTTTCATCCTTATTAGTACACTTTAGGCATAGGTATGCTTCATACCAGATATTCTGTGCTGAACAGGCTTGCACTTGTTGATTATACACTGTATTTAGCTTTAGAGATATCTTGGCCTGGGTGTCCTAACTTGCAGGAAGAGAGGTCTTACAGAAGCTATGGAGGTATGCCTTCCTTCTTACTACATCCTCTCATACCTTTCAATCAAGACAAAAACCAATCATGTAGTGCCTCCTACTGGTCAGTAGCTAATGTGACATCTAAAGCTATGTAAGATCCCCTCCCCCACTTAAGAGCAGGTGGTCTTGAGAACTCTAGAGGAGGCCCAGACCAAAGAAAATCAGAAAACTTTCTAGTATGAGAGCATATTGTTGTGCGCCAGCCAGAGTCGCTGTGTGTGAAATGGGAATCTATGTAAATGTGACAAATAAATAAGGAAGGTGTGCCTGCATAGTTTTTGTAAATAATGCTTCATCACAAAATACTAAGGGCAGCAATACCTGAAATATATATACAAAATGTATATATTTCTTCTAACTTAAGCAAAAGATTTTTTTTAATTGCATTATATTTCTTAATTACTTCATCTGTGCAAGAATGAATGTGTCACACCTGAATGGCTTACTGCATTTCATTTCTTTCTGATATTGTTATTCAGAATTGCTTAAAATTACTACCCTTCTCACCACTGCACCAGGTTTTGGAATCCTGGATTGTGTTTGTTCATAAGACTGGCATATAAAGATTTAAATAGCAACTGAGGGCAGGAGAAACCAAAATAAAGGAATTAAATGTGTGGCAGCTGCCAAAAGAGCCAATACAATCCTGGGCTGTATCAACAGAGATCCAGATCATGGGAGGTGATAGTTCTACTCTGTGCTGCACTGGTCATACTGCGCCTGGAATACTTGTCCAGCTTTGCTGGATGCTAAGGAACTTGAAAGAGTGCGAAGTACAACAAAGATGGTGAGGGGCTAAATTCTATGAAGACTGAAAAAAGAAATCTAAAGGGAGACATGATAGGAGTCTTCCACTACTTGAAGGGCTGTCACAGGGAAGAGGATGTGGATTTATTCTCTGTCATGCCCAATGGTAAGACAAGAACAGACAGAGAGAGATCCAAACTTGAAATAAAAATGTCCTAATCATGATTGCTATTAAGTAGTGGAACAGCCTGCCTCCTGGAGTCATGGGATCTCTATCGTTGGAGGTTTTCAAGCAGAGGTTGGACAGCCAGTTGTCCAGAATGGTCTGAGGATTCCTGCCCTGGGCAGGGGGCTGGACTAGAAGACTACCAAGGTCTTTTCCATCTCTGTGATTTTATCATTCTAAGTTATATTTTATGTACATAAAATAATACATATTTTATCACTGCAAGTTACACATACACAGGAACACTTACACTGATACCCATTTTCTGATTTATAATCAATTAAGAAATATCCAAATACTATTGTTATTATGTTGACAATTGCTTGGAATGTCCTTGTTTCTTTGGCAACCTTCTGAATTGTAGATACTTTGTCTCTTCTCCTTCTCCTTCTTCTACTTCTTCTCTATTCAATCATGTCCAGTTCTTGGAGACTGCCTGGACAAGTCCCTGCAGTTTTCTTGGCAAGATTTTTCAGAAGTGGCTTTCCATTGTCTCCTTCCTAGGGCTGAGAGAAAGTGACTGGCCCAAGGTCATCCAGCTAATTTTGTACCTAAGGTGGAACTACAACTGCCTGATGCCTTAACCACTATACCACACCACCTCTCTACTTCATTATTCTTCAGTTATTGTTTAGTGAGGAAGAAAACTTAATAAGGCTGTTCACTAACAAAACTCACTCTGTACTACCCATGCCCACAAATGTATTTTATTTTGGCCAATAAACTATGCAACCCCATTCAGATCTCCTATCTACCTGCCACTGAATCAATTGTAACATAAATTAGGTCCCTTTGGCAGTGCCATCCACTTAGCCCTGCCCCGATGATCATTTCTGTGCACATAGCAGCTGTCTCCAACTTCTCCTACTTGTGCTGTCATTGCTTCCAGCAGCCAGCCAACAGTGGAAGGATGACAAATAAGAGTAGCCAACACTTATCCTGATTCTTTAACAAGGAGGGAACAACAAAAAAAGCCAGTCAGTGATGCTCCTTCATTTAGTGGAGATGGACAGGGGATGAAGGAAGGAGGGGGAACTCCAGGAGTGTCCCAGGGTAGGAACTGAACTACTAGAAGCTGGTCCACCACCTATCACTAACGGAAACACTTCCAAACTAGTAGGCTAGTTTGCAAGTGCTTCCTTTAGCATTACTACTATAGCAAGAGCCAAGCCAATTAACTCAATTAGTCACCTTCAATCCAATTTGATTGCCTTCTGTGGGCCACTGTACTGTCCTATAGAGTTATAAGAGTAGGAATAATCAGATAGCCAAGTTCAAGAGCTTGGTATATCATAGTTACCAGGAGTTGAGCTCCAAATAATGAACCTTTACATTTTAATAAAGGTCTTACTCACCTCATGGATTTTTAAAAACCTAATAGATTAATATGACCACAATTTTTTAAATTAAATATTCATGAGAATCCATTCTTAGAATAGTTTATAACCAGTTGTTACACTATTGGACCCTCCCTAGGAAAAGCCAATTTATTTCTGTAACTGAATGACTTTGTGCTTATGACTATTTGTCCATCTTATCTTACAAGGTTGTGGGATAAATTTGAATATGCCATCTTGAGCTTTGGGGAAAAGAGGAGATATTAAATCTCCTCTTTTTATTTAATTAGAGCTAATTAAATAAACAAGTAAATAACTTGCTTAAGGTCACTGATGGCTAATAACTGTACCATCTGGAATTGTATCTGATGTGACTGCCTGGGAACAATCAATTATTAAATTGATTAATGGAAGAAAAAAATAGTTTCTGCAGGCTTTGAAAAGTATTTGGAAGTGCTATAGACCTCCCAGAACACAGCACCTCTCTACTATTCATTAAATCAACCCAACTGCTTCTGCCTTAGCTGGAAGGAATTGTGGTTGCCTTAAAAATAACATTATCTATAGTGAGTCAACTCCTTAAAACAGCCACAACTCTTTTTGTATGGAAGCCTGAAGAAAGGCAACCAAGACATGCTGTTCTCATGCAAGGTCCTAAGTACATCTTCCAAATCATTTTCAAAGCATGCACAGCCGTAGTAAACAGCAAACTGTAACATACAGTTGATAAGAAAAGTAAGCAGCAATTATTATTATGACTTATTTTTAAATACGCAAGCAAAAGTGGGGCATTTTTGTCTAATTAGAATCATCTATTCTCCCAATACATTTTAATTATTTCCTTAATTTGCATATTATAATCCTATCATTTATTACTTACCATTTCTAATATTTAATGGTCTTTTTGTTGAAAGTCCAGTTAGGTAATGTTCAAACCAATAAAGCAAGATTTTTTTAAAAAATGAAAAACCTAAAATATTTAGAACAACATTTTCAGAGTAGTGGAAAGTAAAAACAAACATTTCATATCCAGTGCTCTGATGGCTTGGTTTTATCTGAAGGGTTTGGGGCATGTAGCCAACTGCTAACAAATAGCGATATTAAGAAATCCTTTGCTATATATTTGGCTTAAACTAGGGTTATCATATCTCCATTACAAGAATTGTCATGACCAGGTAAAGGAAGGAAAGAGAGGTTTTTTTGCATACCAATTATAGTAGCCCTACTGAAACATACTGGGGGAAATAGCCTGATTATATTTTAGAATTTCATTCTTATTTCTTTATGTGATTAATACCCTATCTTTCCACCCAAAATACACTCAAGACAGCTAACAATATAATAGAATAAAGTCATAAATCTAAAATGTTTAATATATATCTCTTTTTAAAACTCATTGAATAAAATAAAATAAATGCATGGGAAATAATATAATGGCACTTGCCAGATTAAAATCAATCTCAGCAACAAATCAGCGCAAACAGCAAATGTCTCGCTGTTTGAATAAATGTGCCTTGTTTGCCAGAAGACAGGTAGGGCAGTTGAAGTTCACCTGACCTCTCTTGATGAAGAAGCCCAGAATCTCATCACAGCCCTCGTGTGCTTGCCAAGTATGTCCCTTTCTGACACAAAGAAATCTTAAAACCAAACTTTGCTTGCCTAATAAATTAGTACGATGATCCAGAATTTTGCACATCTATTGAATCTTGATATACAGTACCTGTTATGTTTCCAGGAAACTATTTAGAACTGGCTATTCCAAGGAATCTTTAGTGCAGTGTTGTCCAAACTTGGCCACTTTAAGATGAGTGGACTTCAACTCCCAGAATTCCCCAGCCGGCTGGGGAATTCTGGGAGTTGAAGTCCACTCATCTTAAAGTGGCCAAGTTTGGACAACACTGCTTTAGCGGGATGATTTGAGTCTTTGTTCCATTCAAGGAGAGGTTGTGTATCACATGATCTTCTTACTCTGGCAGTCATATTGTGTTGTTGTTTATTATATTGTATTGTATTGTACTTTTCTTTTTACTGTATCTGGAGCTTTAAACCACTCAGAGTCACTTTTGACTGGAATGGCATACTGTATAAGTAAATAAGTAACAATGTAAATATATATACCATTTTTTCCAGTCTCTAAGCCACATAGTGTTGTTCCGTATGTGTTAACATAGAAGTGCTAGCATTTTAACTCTCTCTCCTGCAGATTTCAAGAGTTCAGAGAGTATTTAATCCGTGCCTGGGGCTTTCCTATTTGATAGGTGGCCTATTGCCAGTTGAACCTTACTTTCTAGTGGAATTTGTTCCTGAGTATATTTTCTCTCTACAAATATTTCTGTCATTCTATAATCCTGTTTGGAAAGGGTTTTGGTATACTCTTGCCAACTTCTTTGAACCTCATTTAAATCAATAAGAACTGTTGCACAGTCACAGCTTGTCTGTATATTTTCCTGTATCTTACAATATATCTTGTTTTCCTTTTCTTGTTACATCTCTGTTTGTGGACATTCATTCATCTACTGATAGTGCTAGGTCCTTTTTCTGATGTTGCATTTAGCACCTCTTGCAATTTGTTACAGACTTTCCCAGTGCCCTCCTCTTGTACATCTTCAGTAGGTACATACACTAATATAACACTGACATTTATTGGATATCCACTAATTGTGATAGATAGAAAATTGTCATATATTGGGGTATAGCCGAAAAAAAAGTGACTATCTTTTTGAGTTTCAGTGGCACTCAGTTCCTTCATATGACTCTTTCCCTGATCATCTGAGTTGAGAATAAAAAGACCAAGTCTATCTATAAAATAAATAAAAACTTGAAAAGACAGATCTCTGACAGGCATCCATATTCTTTGACAACTCTGGAGAGTCTCTTAATGTTTTTTTTTTCTGTTTGTTTGTTTTTTGCAATCTTAGAATACAAGAAGAATAAGAGGGTCAAGTTTATGACACTGATCTCATTTGGAAAACTGTGGTGGTATTAAGGTGTTTTTTTTTCCCTACTTTCCTGAGAGCAAATCTTCTGATATCTAAGACATGCTTGTTTTATGGAGGAAATTATCAAAACTTTAGAAATATTATAGCTGAATGGTATGTTATAAGTTGTAATAAAGGAATAATACAAATACATGGCTGGAATTATAATGGCAATTATTATAATCAAAATAAAAGAAAGACCAAAATATTATAGATCAGCATCTCTCTCTAAGAGAATCTCTCCCCCCACCAACCCCTCCTCTCTCCCTCTCCCTCCCAGTCATAAATCCACACATACATAGAATTTCCGCATTCCTGCGCTTCTGGTCAGGAGAGGAATTAAATAGATAATATTTTAATAAATTTAAATCAACATAATCTGTTGAAGTATACTTCTGGGTTCCAAGGGGATTAACTGAAGAAATTGCAAAGCCATTAGCAATTATTTTTATGGTTTCTGGAAGTCAGAGGAATGGAAGTAGGAGACAAAGGGAAGGTTCAAATTTACAACAGCTGTTTTTGTGATATTGGAGGAAAATGAGATAATTATTAGAAACCAACAAGCAGGGAAGATTAAACTTGTTGTGCTAAATAAATTTATCATAAAATACTTGAACTTACTGGGACAAAATGTACTTAACCTAATGTATTTCATTCTTCAATCCAAGGGTAATGTCTAATGCCAATTAATGAATCATGGCCTCCACTTTTCTTCTTTTAACTAAATAGCAAACATAATTAAGTGGCACATAGTCAGTATTTAGAGTCCTCTTCAGAAAGATTTGGTTTAGAGTTTAACAGTATATTCTCTTAAATAGTGTCACATATAATATATAAATATTGATACTGATATTGATTGGCTTTATGTTACATAATGTAAAGTAGTGATTAGAGTCATAGTCATTCTGAATGCCATAAACACACAAACACACACAAACTTCAAGCAATCCCTGGAATAGTTTGGAGAGGCTTTAATTCACTCTTTATAATGATAAAATTGGAATCCCCTGATTATTTGTTTATTTTATATCGTCTGACTCCCAACAATTATGAGTAATTCACAAGAAAGCAGAAGAACTATATAATAAAATAAATAAATAAAACAACACAGAAATAAAAGAAGATAACCCAAAAAGCAAAGATGGCAAAACTGGACAGCAACAAAACACACACACACACACCTCATTAGGGGCTACATCCATCCTAGGCAAAACAGCCACATCTTCAAGGCCTTCTGAAACTCCAGAAGGGCAGGAACCATCTGGTTCTCAGAGGGAACCTCATTCCAGAGAGCAGGCATTGCAACAGAAAAGGCACACTTCTGGGGTCCCAAAAGATAGCAATGTTTAATCAAAGGAATCCGGAACACACCAACCCTGTTGGATCAAAGCAGCTGGGCAGATATTAGGGAAGATGAGCCTCAAGTAGCCAGTCCTATATCATACTGGGCTTTATAGATAATAACTAGCATCTTGAATCACACTCAGAAGCACATTGGCAACCAGTGCAACTTGTAAAGTAGAAGTTTTATATGGGCATAGTGAGGCATGCCCATGACTGCCCTTGCCACTGTGTCCTGGACTAGTTAAAGCTTCCAGGTGGTCTTCAAGGGCAGTCCCATGTAAGAATGTGTTGCAGTAGTGAAGCTGTGAGATTATCTCTGATAATCTGGATTAGATTATAAACTAGTTATTTCAATTTTATTATCAAAGTTATACTCCATCCTGTAAACAAGGGTATAAATGAATTTTGCCACAGAATTTGATGAGAGTTGATTGTAGATTTATTCTTGCTAATAATTAAGAAAAAAAATAAGCTCACTTAAAAATGTGTGAAGATAGCTGGTTCATCTTTCTCTTTGATTTTACAGTAGAAAGGTCTCTTGCAATTACAATAGTGTGGGCACTTGTACTGATCCTCTTTTATAGTACATCCTGAAATGGCCATTTGACAAGAGTACCCTGGATACCAAATTATAATCTGTTTTGCAGTTTCTAATTTCTGATTACATGGCATTCAAAGGGGGGATAACAAAGAGATACAGAGAAGAGAAACAGGACAAAAATAATTCTAACAAGCAAGCAGCAAAATAATTTGTCAGCAAGGAGAATGTGAACAAAGAAGTGATTCCTTCTTGTGAGTAAAAGGGAGGCAGGGCAGTCAAATAATGCTCATAGCTTGACAGTTATGTATAAAAAGCAACAAAATGGGACATTATTAGGATAGAAATTCTGTGATGCTCTACAAAATGAACAATTGAGTTACAATTACTTTGATCTTCTGGCCAAAGCCTCGACATCTTTTCTCCTTGCTTTTTCCCCACATCTTACCTGGTCTAGAGGAAAATTGCATTAAGGAAGCAAGAGGTCATTGTGTTAGATTCATTTCTTCCCATTTTAAGAACAAACTAGGGATCAGCAATCTGCGGATGTCCAGATCATACTGAACTGGAATTCTCAGCAACCACAACCAGCATGGCCAGTGGTGATGGATAGGTTAACTTACACACTTCTTACACACTTACATCTCTGGATTAGAATTTGCTAGTTTATTCTTAACCAGCAATCAGATTCATTAATTTATAGTGCAAAAACTATAAACTGGCAATAAAAAATGAGTCTGCATTGGTTCTAATTGAAATACTTGCTTTAGATGTCATAATATAGATGTTATTGTAGTTTGGTTCTTTGTTTTGTTATGATCAATCAGACAAATGAACAGTTTTCCCACTGAAACTTCCTCTATTTTTCATTCAGTTCTTTGGCACTAGAAATGAGTGTGCCAAACCCCCAAAGGCTAATTTTTAACTCTGAGTACAGGGAACAGTCCTGTTAGTGAATACCCCATTTTTAAAGGGAATATTTAATCTGTTTTAAGTATTTACGAATTTAGCTCAAAAGAAAGAGAAAACTGTATTTCTTTGTCATTCAAGATGCTAGGCATGCATTTTAAACCCTGAGTGTATCTATAGTTTTCTTCTCATCATTTGCTTCATGGAACCATTAAACCATTGTTTTATTCTGAGCACTTTGAGATTTAGTGTGTATATACATCCAATTCAAAGCATTCAGAATAGACCCTGTGAAGAGGGAATCATGGCTGCACTTCCCTAGCATCACTGCAGGGAGAATTTCAGACCATGGTGAAAAGTACTACAAACTTTTTAAGGGATTTTGTGCTTGTATTCAGTTAAATGCTTTAGAAGCCTCTTTCAGACATTCAAAGATAGGCATGGCCTCACAGCCTTCTTTGTTCATTTTGAATACCTGAAGATGCCTTTCACTTAATGTAAAACTGTGCTTGGGCAAAAGTAATATCATTTGCATAGGGAAGGAGACTGTCATACTTAAAGGACTGAGTATTAGGAGGAAGCAAATTTTGAGTGAATCTTGAATGGAGGTACACTAGCATTATAATCTCTTAGGCTGATGTTTAAATGAGTTTCTGTTTTTTCCATATCTAAATGTTAATCATACAGATACCAATTGGCTGCATATTAATATTCAGTTTAATACTGACTCTTCTACTTTGTGCACTTATGGAATTTACACATGGCACAATTCTTCTTTTTATACTAAAAAGTATTTCATAGCATTAGATATGAAGTCTCCTTTTTAGTTGTCTGGTTTTATTTCAATTTACAGTGTATCTATTCATTAAACTAGGCTCTCTAGATGTAGTAAACTAATTCCTATAATTTCCAGTTGGACGTGCTGGCTGAGAATTATGGAAGTTGAAATCCAACACAATAGGAAGTCTCTGCATTGATGGGACTAATGAAGCTAAACCTGCTATTTTAAAAATCTGCTCATCCAACATAATTAAATGGACAATTAAATATGTACCATTCAGTACTTGTGGAATGGAAAGGTTACCCATTTACCCTCATACACAACCTTCCTAGTCTTAGTCTTTATATCTTATTAAAAACCCAGCTCTTCTTTCATAGTTGTTTTCTGATGCCACCACTGTTCATCAGCTGCAGGAGGAGTCTCCAAGTACAGAACTAAAAGAAGCTAAATGAAAGAGAGGTGTAGAGTGGCTGCTTTGGACTGTTTTATGCCAGTTATGTTGAAGTAATGCTTCAAAGTTGGAATTTATAGCAAAGGAAACTGTCCAGTAGAAAGCAGGAGAAGTAATGGGAAGAAGAAAAGGGGCATAAGGAGTTCTACTGTTTGTCAATTAGCTTCAGGAATAAAGAGAAGACAATAGTGATCCTGCCTAGAAAACTGTTCTTACAAGATGTTCTTTAGATGTTCTTGACATGTTGAATTGTGTTAATAGGCACATTTTGTGCTCCTCCTTGGTCTTTTTAGGCCAAGCTAAATAGATTCTTGAACATAGCACTCCAAGATTTTTTTAAGTAATACTCTGGTTGAGAGTATGTTAGAAGGAAGTTGTTTACAAAGTTTACATAGGCAAGATTCATGTTTCCAGAGAAGTGAAACACTCTCAGGTTTTGGACAACTTCAGTTGACTAGGGAAAGATAGTGAGAGCACAAACTTCCTTTCCTCCTTTCATCAAAGTAAAACCTTTGCGAATCAATATTCTGAAGCCTAAGCACATAAAAAACAAGGAATGGCATAGTAGCTAAATAACATTGTTCTGTTTATGTTTGTGCTATTATGAAGTTTGCAGGATTATTGATGAATAAAAACTGTTTAAGGATCCCAGTGTTTGGAATCTTCTTGCTTAGTCTCAAAATAGTTTTATTACTTTGTTTTAATAATCCCTTCCCCCATTCCTTTTTTTTTAACACTACTTGGTTCTCAAAATTTCTTCATAGCAAGCAGGATGACCTTTTTATATTGTCAGATTCCCAGAAAACCCTAACAAACAACTGACTGAGCTTGCTGTAGTTCATTTCGGCAGCAAGGAACCTGCTGAGCACAGATCCATCAACTGGTGTCAATTCAGACTGTGTGTTCAGTGCACTGACCTTTTTCCCTGAGTTTGTTTTGTTTTATTTTGTTTCAGTTGATTGCTTGGATCCATCCTGTTCCAACCATGGTGTCTGTGTAAATGGAGAATGCCTCTGTAGCCCAGGCTGGGGAGGTTTAAATTGTGAACTTCCACGTGCCCAGTGTCCAGACCAGTGCAGTGGGCATGGCACATATCTCTCTGACACAGGCCTCTGTAACTGTGATCCCAACTGGATGGGTCCTGACTGCTCCGTTGGTAAGAAAAACATTTAGTTTCAAATTATTTATTCAAGGCATACAATAGACTAGATGGTCTCTGGCTACTTATTCAAGATAATTCAAATCAGATAAATTCAACTGTTGTGCTAAGACTTAGATTTTTTTGTAAATTCAGGTACCCCAAATCCTGTATACAGTTTACATTGTAGGAGAGATAAAAGTTTGTTCCTTTATAGAATAATTTTGAGCATTTATTTAATGTCACACTATCCTTTATCCTTCCCACCGCTACCTGAATTCTGAAGTGCTGTGTGAATGACAACTTAGATAACATACACAGGTAGTCCTCACTTAACAACCACAATTGGGACCAAAATTTAGGTCACTAAATGATGTAGTCATTAAGTGAATTATCACGTGACTGCTTTGCTTAGTGACGGCAATCCCAGCAATCCTGGTTACCATTGTTAAGTGAATGCCCTGGTCTTTAGGTGAGGCAACTTCCTGCCGGCTTCCCATAATCAAATCAGTGGGGAAGCTGGCAGGAAGTTACAAGCCCCAGGTGCTGCCAGGTGGGAAAGGGAGCAAGGGGGTGTGTAGGGGTGCACGGGAGGGTCAGTGAGGGTGCGTGGGGGTGTGGTACAAGTCAAGTATGCAAAGGCCTCAGAACTGCTTCGATTTTCAGCCCAAGTCAAGAGGCTTCTGAATCCTCTGCACTCTGGGGCTGAAAATCCTCTGTGGCTGAAAATCCCGCTTGGATTTTGGCACAGAGCTTTTTCAGCCAGCCCCCAGGAAAGAGAGGGAGCAAAGAAGGGGGAAAAAAGGGTGCTTTCAGCTCTCTTTTCCCCTTCTTCACAGTACAAAGCCCTCTTTACAATTTCTGGGAGGGGGCAGGGCTGGCATCATGCTGTGAAGAAGGGGAAAAGAGACAAAAGCACCTTTTTCCCCCTTCGCAGTGCAAAGTGAGCCCCACCCCTCCCAGAAGCTGCAAAGATGGCTCCTGGGAGGGGGCCAAAACGGCAGGGATTGGGGGAGAGTTAGACTGGTGGGGAGAGTTAAAGCGTCCCTGCAGTCGTAAATGTGAGCAGGCTGCCAAATGCCCAAATTTTGATCACATGACTGCAGGGGCACTGTGATGGTTATAATTTCGGGCACAGGTCATAAGTCCCTTCATTCAGCCCTGTTGTAATTTCAAACAATTGCTGAACTGTTAACTTGGTTGTTAAGCGAGGACTACTTATACCCATGATTAACTGAATCAGTATAAAAAAAGATTAATTTTTCCAATGATTTTCCCATCTTGTATTTTTTGTAATCCTATTTTATGATAATGTTGAAGGAACCTTCAGTTCAGGATACATCTATCATAATGATTATTCAAAATTGTACTCATATTTGGAAATACTAAAGGTAATGGGACTACATGCGTATCAGAAATTTTAATTTGTGATCACTTTTTGTTGAAGTTCTCAACAAAACTACAACTGCTTGGATAGGATGGATGTGATGACAGATTTAATATCTCAGTTTTAGAATACCCAACATTGTTTGCTTATAGCAATGAAAGCACATAACCACCTAGAGTTGCTGGGAGTCAGGTGGTATACAAATTAAATTAATAAAAATAATAATCACTCATGTATTCAGGATGCTACTGGTGCTCATGATAATACTGGGTTGTAAGCAACTTAATTTCCATCTCTCTCTTTCTCTTATTCTTTTCCAGAAGTATGTTCTGTAGACTGTGGCACTCACGGTGTATGCATCGGCGGAGCATGTCGCTGTGAAGAGGGCTGGACAGGGATAGCCTGTGACCAACGTGTTTGCCACCCCCGCTGCACAGAACATGGAACTTGTAAAGATGGAAAATGTGAATGCCGAGAGGGCTGGAATGGGGAGCACTGCACCATTGGTAGGCAAACGACAGCCACCGAAACAGGCACATATTGCTTTCTTTTCATAACTTGTAGAAACATAGTTACAATTGTGTATGGCAACGGGCTGTCCCTTTATGGACTCATCTGCTTCCAGTCATTAGTTCTGAACTTTAAAGCGGGGATTATATTTTTAAATCTGCTACCAGGTTAAAACTTGTAGTGATATAAATTATCCTTCCACATATTCCATTTGGTGTAGAAG
This sequence comes from Python bivittatus, assembly GCF_059951505.1. NCBI lineage: Eukaryota > Metazoa > Chordata > Lepidosauria > Squamata > Pythonidae > Python > Python bivittatus. The sequence continues at coordinate 18,832,543 of NW_028277035.1, forward strand.
GGATATCCTATTGATGAGACTGTTTCAGTCAATTTAACTAAGAGTTTATTTTAATCATTGCCCTCTCTTTCCCTTAGCTAGCCCATTTCCTGATCTGATGCTACCTCCTTATTAAATATTTCATTCTGAGTGCATCACCACAATAGCCGTCAAGAGCAGAGGACAAGTTGAGAGGGAACTGCCCTCCTGTTGTTACAGAAATAGCTCCCTAGCATTTTCATGTGTTGTGCTGTGACAGTGGTCATGGTGTTTGCCTATAGACTGACACAGCATGGGAGGGCCAAAGCAATGCTATAGCACGATGGTATACCCTTCCCTAACAGCAGGCTGCTCAGCACAGATTTGGCATCATGCAGAGTGCCATGGCTAACTCAATTGCATCGCTTTTGTTATACGTCAGCCTAGAAAGTAATAACAAATATATATTGTTTCAGAAGGGTTGGACTATTTTGAATTTTAAACACAAGTTACTAAATGTCTCACTTCAATATGCAGATTGCTCATGGAGAACCCAGTTAACAGCTGATAATATTTTAAGTCTATTGTGTATAATCCTAATACAAGACTTCTTCCTGAGCGGATCTTTATTCATTAACTTGGAAAGAAAAAGCCCTTTGTGGGCAATTTGAAGTTAGAATAGATATCCTCCCCCCTTTTTTGGGGGGGGGTTGTTTTCCTATGCCATTTCTTTGTTCTTATCTAGGCCTACCCAATCTAGATTTCAACAATCTGGTCGGCAAGTAGATGCTAACCAAAAATTAAATTTCTCTGCATATCTTTGCTACAACTAGTGGTCATCTGGATTGTGGCAACCCAGATGGGGTAGCCTTATCAAAATATCTTTTTAAAAAATTGGTACAGCATTAAAAAGTCAGAAGAAGAATTGAAATTATAATGGCAACTGGAGACTCTAAAAGGACCACCCGGTTACCAGTTAATTGTTTTTATTTTGAAACAAAATGTGCTTGTCAGACTTGTGTTTTTATTATTATTTAGGTGTCTCAGTCTCTTTGGGTAGCTAAACCTTTTGGGAAAGACACTTAAATTGGAATACATGTCTGTCTTAAACATATTTCAAGGCAATGCTGAGATTTATAGTGTACAGTTTACCTGCTATTGAAACCAGTTTTCCTAACTGATGCAGGCTGGTTTCTTTAACTGTTTATACTTTTGCACTAGCAAGGTCTCTTTTTAATCCATGGGGTTCAGATTTCATGACTGCTTTCGGTTTATTTGAGCTTTGCATCTAATCAAGCATTGTTCCTAAAAGGTTTATCCTGTTCTGCTAACTTTGTGATAATGTCTGTGTTTTTAGAAGTGTTTTTCTGTATTTGTCTGTGTCTTAATGGTTTTAGGCAACAATCCTGTACATGCTTGCCTGGGAATAAGCCCCACTGAACTTAATGGGATTTCTTTCTTTGTAATCATGTATATGACTGCACTGTTAATTTGACATTACTGTGCATCCAAAAATGGATATATTTTGATCTGATTACTCAAATGATATTATGTGATTTTTAGCCAAAATATGAAAATGTTTTACCTTATTTTTGACAGATGAGTAAAACATGAGGAGCTTTTGAAGTATTAAGAATCTGCATTAGTGTCTTGGGGACCTGTGCTGAGACTGGTGCTTTTTAACTTGTTCATAAATTACCTTGACATATGGATAAGCGGTGTACTGGCCAGGTTTATAGATGATGTTAAACTGTTCAGGATGCTTAAAACAAAAATTGATTTTGAAGGGCTCCAGAAGGATCTCTTTAACTGAGTGGATGGTCAACTAAATGACAAATGTGATTCAATTTAGGTAAGTGTAAAGTGATACACATTGAGACAAAATGCCCTATTTTCATGTACATAGTGATGAGCTTCTTTATAGCTAACTAGCAAAAGGATACTGAGTCATAGTGAACAGCTCAATGAAATTACCTACCCAATGTGCAACAGCTGGTAAAAAGACATATTGCATGCTTAGATCATTAGGAATCTATGGAATGTTCACATATGAAGCACTATGTTTAATTCTGGACACTCCCCACTGGTAGAAACAGGAAGAGGCAGTTTATATCTCTTGTCTGCTCCTAGAGGGTATGCCAAAAGCCTGATTTCCAGGAGAATAATGATCTACAGGGAAGAGGAGATCTTTTAAAGTTGCCTTGTGCAGATGAAATTTTACCAACTGTGCTAGGGTTCAACTTAGCATCAGTGAAAGCCAATAGTAATAAATACACTGCGTGGAAAGAACATCTCGGAAGAAATCAATACCTAAATTCAATGTTTTGAAACAGCACCTAGTCAAAGATATGGAATATTTGATCGATACTGTCATACTTGTTTCCAGCAAAAAAAGGAGGTTAAAATTATGCTTTTATATCTTTGGCCATCTCCTCAGTAGTTGGACCATGCTATGACTATTCACCATTAAACTTCTCAACTACTATGCAGAATACCATAACCTGTTATAGTAGATAGTGTTTTGAATAGTTCATAATAAAACACATTACTTGTAGATATCCTAAAATTATACTGGATTTCCTTTGCGGGGAGGGCATTTATACTTCATCAAGACTATTGTTTGCATTTTTTCTATATTCTATATCTATGCCTGTGCCCAGTAGACCAGCGGGTTCACTTGTAGCACTGCTGGATAGTTTTGTCCTATTAGATTGCTCTTTGTACCAAAGACTTTTTTTTTCCTTAGAGTAATGGCAATAATAGCAATAAAAGCAGAAACAATTTCTGGAAGAGATGGAATAGGATTTGAAGATAAAGGAGAAAAGCACTATCTCTGACAAAGGGAACAATTCGGCAAAATTGACTGGGTGGGAATGAGAGAGCATCAGAAATCTTCAGTTCAGTATTTCTAAACTTTTCAATCTAATCTAGAAGGAAGTGGGAAAATCAACATGATTACATAAAAATAGAAACATGACTTCTCCTAAGAACAATAGAAACCAAGTTTGTTTATTTATTAGGTTTATAGGGTTGCCTTATCATCATGCAAATATGCATGATGTGGGTAATATTGTAGCTTCCTTTGTGTTGGGAAACACATGAGATGTGAAGTGTATCTGTGCTGGAATACAATTATCCTGAGTGGAAGGCTGGCCCTAACATTAATCAAAGTGAGATGGCCACTCCAGACAACAGATACTAGGAGACAGAGATAGCAAAGCAATGTCAAGCACCATTGTTTGTGCCATGTGGTCTATTTTGTATTCTCCAGATGTAGTAGACAATGCTGTCCTAATGCAAGCTCTAAAGTAAGAGTCAACTGCTATAATTTTGCTAGAGGAAGCTGAATATGGAGACACCATTTTGTCTTTGTCTTAAGTGATAAAGTGTCTTTGGCTGGTGTCTCTACACATAACATAGGATGGAGAACAGCCTTTGCAGATTTGTGCCATAGCCACCAAGGCTTTCATGTAAAAAATGAAAATGCATTTGATTTCATATATAGAGACTAGAAGAGTTTGTTTCATTTCTGTGATTGATTCATGAAAGTGCCAAATGTTTATTTCTATGAAATAATTATACTTCAGCTAGAACAAACCAGCTGTCCATAAAGCTTCATATGGCCTATTGGGATCAGGGTAAATTCCAGGATATATTGCTAATGTTAGAATTAGGTTTCTCAGGCAATCCAAAATAGTCAATTGGGGTTTTCTGCATCTTCAGTTGGAGAAGCATCAGTTGCTTGCTGCATGCATGCATGCTCAGAAACAATATGGCATACTGACATGTCTGTGTTGAACTGATTCTGTTAACTCAGTTCTCTGTAGTAGAAGACCTTTGCACATGCCCACTGTCTGAATCCTCATTGTCTCCTTACTGACTAATGCAGTGTAGCTAGATAGCCATGAAGATAATAAGAACAGAGGTATATGTTTGCCTTTAATTAGATCTAGCAGTTTCAACAACTAACTGTTCTTGGGCAGGGACAGTCCAGCTGCCATTATCATTGCTTTAGTAAATTCCCAGTTGGAGAGTTTACTAAAGTTGAATTCCTCTACTCTGATGTACGTGGGCTGCACATGATTGTATTATTCTGTCATATTTTGGGTTTATGATATTTGTTTAAGATGAAGGGCAGTTAAAAATACTTTAAAGAGATCAACATTTCCTCTGGGTTGGAGCTCAAAACACACACACACACACACACGAGTTGGAAGAGGAAAAGTGGAATAGTAAAAGGACAAGTCAGCAGGAATTTAAAATAGAAGATGCAGATAATTAAAATTACCAATAGATACAGACCATTTGCAAAATAATTGTAGTGGTATTCTTGCCCTAACAAACTAAGTAATATATGTAGCATAATAAAAGGACTCAGCCTAATCTGTGCTGAGAATTGAGCAACTGGCATGGAAGCCAGATAGTGCAGGTGAGGTATTAAGTCTTGCACCAGGGTTCCTTAGGATATGAGTCAAATTTGGAATTGGCTGTGCTCTAGTTCCCATGCTGGTATCTCTATTCTTCTAGATTATTTTGTCATTATGTTAATATTGTATTCAGCCTCAGTATTTTTGAACGGTCTTCAATAGAATCTATTTCACATTCTACATGCAAATCTACTTTCTGTGTTTAATATTTTTAAAGATTTCTTGTTACTGGGTGCTAAAATTTCAGGAGCACGAGAACGATTGCTGCATCAATTAGCACTTAAGCCATTTTAAAGACATGTATAAGAAATGGCTTCATTGCAAATAGTTTCATAATTGAATCTTGCAAAACCTGATTCTTTATAGAGTAACTTACATTCTTAAACCTTGCTAATGTACAGAATAAAGCATCCTTCATTTTCTCTAACTTCTGTCTGCTCTGGGGGAAAAATCTTTTTATCAGCTTGTATGATAAACATAATTAATGATATGCAGGCTTTACAAAGAGCCAAAAAGAACGCTGTTCAAGGAGCAGGTATAACACAAGTCAGCATGAATATCAATTTTCTTTCACATTCCTTAGTCTGCGCTTCTAGTCATGATTAGAAAATGTTACAGAATATTGCAAGGTTTTTTTCCCCCTTCTTTTCAGCCATCAGGGTGGAATATATATGACCTTATTTCTTTTCTAGTCCGCTTTGAAAAGGCAATAAGTTTATTTTTCAGTCATACATCTTGCATTTCATCCAGGACTTCAAAGACGTGCATCCTGCAGATATCTGTAAATGACTTTCTGACCTAAATCAGAGTATTTCTTTCCTTTGGTGGAATTTCTGCATGAACTATATTGATTCTGTTGCCAATTCCAGAATCTGTATAACCCTTGCCCTCCAAAAGAGGAGGGGGGTTAGGTTTGTTCAAGCTGCTTATCTAACTATTGAAAGGACAGCTCTAGTTTGGTGTTCTGAAGTGTATTCACTGCAACAGCCAACCATTAATGTTTCAACAATGTCATTTTCTGTGTTATTTTATACCTGTGGTGTCAAGCACCTGTTTCAGTGAGTGAGTGAATTGCATGATATTGTCAGAGACAAAATAACAGAGGTATTTTAACTGTGGAAATGAAATCTGGTGTTATAGTGTCCGATGCTATTAAATCATATAAGAAGTTCAGAGCTTTAAAACCTGTCCCCAATAAACCTTTTACATATTCAAGTGTTTCCTGTAAAAATGTTTTACTTAGGAATGTACTATCATACAATTCTATAAATACTTTAATGTCAATGAAATAATAATAATTCCTCAATGAAAAATCTAGTACATGCATAGCACTAGAATATACACAGCAGGAATCAGACTGACTGCTTTTTACTAAGATTTAAAACAGAAAAGATACTAATCTGGGCTATAAAAAGGGCTCTACCCTTCTTTGTGTGTATATGTGGGTTGTCTGGCACATTTTCTTCTAATATTAATGCAAGTTGTCTGCTCTGCCTCATGTTTATTTCAGTGGTTCTGCTAGTCTATTTATGTATGACTTAAGTCGAAGTCACAGAATGAGTGGTACGGTTATTCATCAAATAGTGATTTCTATAATCAGCTTGGGCAGAAGCAGTGAAAGAGACCCCCCCCCCCACCCAAAACACACAATAAAAACCCACCATCTAGAACTTCCCCAGGTTGAGTATGTTAATCTAGTTTTATTGCAAGATTTGAGTTCTCCCTGCAGCAGTAGGTAAAACTTTTGGGGATACAATAAGCCAGATTTGCAGTGACCTATCATGATCCTATTAGTCTGTCCAAGTTCCCCATATTGCAATTCCTTAGATTAAATGGGTATAAATGAAAATTTTGGGATTGGATAGGAATTTTGCTGCCTATTGCCAACTCTTCTGCCCCTAAATCTCTGTTCTTGAGCTAGGGAGTGTGCTGTTAGGGAGGGTGCTTAGAGTTTTACAGGTTTTTAAATTGATAGACCAATTTTTACCATGTCTGCCATATTGGGGTGGTTCATACTCCATGGCAATCATGGATCTTTTTTAGTGGTATTTGGACACTTCTGTTCACTCTAATAATTGCTTCATTTAACACAAAAAAGTGGAAATACACAAATAGTAAGACCCAAGTTCTCATAGACTGTGGACTCAATGGACAAGATTTTACTTCAGACTTCATTCCTAAGCAACAGATAAAGTCCATCATCACATAATTACATTAATGACCTAAATTGATGTAAATAACGTGAAGTACAGGTGGCCCTCATTTAATGACCACTCTTTCAGGGACCATTCAAACTTATGACAGCACTGAATGAGTGGTAGTTACAACCAATCTTTGGAGTTCTGGCTGTCGCAGCATCCCTGCAGTCATGTGATCGTGATTTCCAATGTTCCCTGCCAGCTTCCCACAACAAAGTCAGTAAGGAAGCCAGCAGGAAGTCAGAAGTGGCAGTCATATGAGGTCCTCGCTTAGCAACCTGCATGGTCCTCACTTAATGACAGCAACTGGAAATACCGTCACTAAGCAGTGAGGTTACATGATGTCATGCTTTATGATACATTACTTAGCAACAGCATTTCCAGTCCCAATTGTTGTTGTTACCCAAGGACTACCTGTATCAATTATGCAAAGGAAGTATATTAAGTCAGTTTGGGTTTAACAGAGATTTGGATGTAACAGACACACTTTCTACCAAATTGGTCTGTTAAATCAAGGTTTTATTGCATTGGTATTGTTAAAATGTATCCAATTTTGAATTAGTTCAAACAGCACATATCATAAAAGAGTTGGTTGAGTTTTTGTTTGGGTACACACTAAATGGCAACTCTATTAGTAACTATTATATGTGAGCAATGCCCTAATACATTTCTGGAAATCACATGTTAATTTTCTCCCGAACTCTACAAAAGCTTTGAGCCTGTTATTTGCAGGAGCTTGGAGTATAGTCCATTGCAGCTCCATTGTAACTGGGGAAAAAAATATAATTAATACATAACATTGGTCCATTCCAGAGTGTTATTAACCTAAATTATTTGGAGCACTACAATATACATAGAAAATAACTTTGTTAGAAAAACAATGTCCTTTACTTCCCAGGAAGACTGAATTTTTAAAAGGGAAGGCAGAATAGAAAATAACTATTCTACTCATTTAGAATTTAATTTTCTTTTCTTTTTTTAGTAGCTAGTGATTGATTGATTTGTAACATCAGAATACAGACTCATATGAAGTGATTGCTTGAGGCTTTTCTAGAGGGAGTCCCACAAGGAAGGACTGGGTTTTGTTTTGTTTTTTGATATTTTTAGCTTTTGCAAATTCAGAGTGTGCAAATACAACAAGAGTAACTTTCATAAATGACTGTAATTCCTATAAAACCAAAGAGACATCAGGGCAGATGAAAAAACATTCTTTTGTTTTCACCACTGGGAATTCTGGAAAGGGGTATTTAGTTCTTTCAGCGGGTTGCCATCAACTTTTCAGCACATTGTGCGTATATGCCAATGAGACGTCTTTTGCTTCTCTCTTTAATGAAACAGGGCAGAGTGTGTGTTTATACTCTTCTAATCCTATTCCCTCTGGGAGCCAATAAAGAAATTAGCATCATATAGTGCAAAGCCTTATGGCAGCATGCAGAATGCTTGTTTATCATTCGGTTTTAAAGCAGGGATTTATTTTTTAAAAAAAAAAAAAAATCTGCATCATGTAAAGCGCTTATAGTTTTGATTTTGGTTTGTTTATTTTTTTTTTCCTGCATCTGTTACATTAAATTTTATTCCTTGGGAAAAAATGAATTAGAACACAAGACAACAGGAAAGTAGCTTCATTCTGATAAGCTATATTCCCTACTGATCTGGTTTCAAAGACATTTAGTAATGGTAGCATAGTGCAGATAGTATAATAAGAGCCAGCCTTTTGTTTTCCTGTTCCCTGTAAATTCTGAAATGCAGCATTGATTTTAGACTACACTCTTGTTTGTATCTGTTTTTAAGAGTTTCACAGGTATGGGGGAAACAAATGAAATGTATTGCTGCTTTCTTTGTTCTGGTAGGAACTGATAATAAATGTGGGGGGAAAAAACAAAGGCGTGGATGTTAGATCCATTGAATTGCTTAATGGACATCATAGGGGGAAATGCAATTGCTATTGCTTCTTGAGAATCATTACTAATTGATTCTTCATTGTAATACCAATCTACACATTTCTGATTATCACTGTCAACCCAGTGCTGACAAACGGTTAGAGAAAAAGGCAAACTATGAAAGGCATCAATTATAATGGGAAAATGCATAAGAAATAGCACACACTCAAGCACATCTTTATTTTATATAAAATAAAATGGCAATACTATCCCCAAGAGATTTTCAGGCAAGAAGAGGAAGGTGGAGGGATGAAAGAAAAAGAAGAGAATATTATAAACCCTTTTAAAAATTATGTAGGAAAAAAATAACTCTTTTGGCCTGAGACATTTCCACACTATTTTGTGCAACAGATTTTGATTCCCTCCCACCCCCAGGATCTGCACAGATTACTAGTAACAGCAGTGGTGCCATTTGTATAAAAATATGGTAAGCTGAATCCAGATTTCTGTTTTCTATGATTCCATTACTGTGTTTTTCCAACCTTTAAACTTCTGTTCATACCTTCCCAGTCTGTTTTGTACAGCTTTGTAACAGCCTGTGATCTTGGAGGCCCGCTATCTATAGAAGGTTAAAGGAATGCTTCATAGTATTGTATCGTGCCTCTATCTGGGATCCTGACAGTACGGCTGGTTGATAGCCAGCAGCAGTACAGTTCTTAAGCAAGCTTGGTGTTTACATAATGAGAATGTTTCATACATTTTTCTAAGGGAGAACACTGGGAACTATATACAGAGATGGAATTCCTTGGGAGCATTTGTGATCATTTTGTACCCAAGAGCTGTTAGGTTAGAATATTGCCATTAGATGAAAAGCCAGCTTTCAGATAAACCTGATTCAAAAACAATCTATCTAGCAAACTGTCAAGGGGAAAAATCATTTAAAATGTGGCAAGTTTTCAGTAAGATAGAAAAATAAGTAATCAGCTATTTACTTTCATTTGGAGTTTCATTTATCTTTGTTCTGTTTCTAAACAGCTCAAACATATCTTATTTCTGTATGTTAAACTTTGCTTCTCTTGGACCTTCATGGAACCTTTCTTGAATGAATTGATAAATTGATAAAAATAATTAATCAATTGTTTGTTTAAAAGGGCAAAAATAAATTTTGCTTGGTTGTAATAAACAGAAAAGCAAAAAGATACAAATATTAATCTTTTGATAGTATACACAAATTGACAATCCATATAATTTTTAAGCATACAACCATCATTTTAAGGAAGTTGTTAGAAAGAATTGGCTAAGTAAAACCCTATTATATATGCATTCAGATATTTTGTGGTATAAACTACAGAAATTCCATTGTTCAGTCAATTTTATCCTTTCTGTATTTTGTATTTGGCTGGAAATTCACAATCATAACCAACATTTTGGACATCCCTTCAAAATAGCAAACAGAATAAAAGAAAATGTACATGCATTATGTCCATGAAGCATATCGTCTGTATTTTTTTATGTAGAGAACCAAAAGAAATAGTGGAAGTAATTTTATGAAAATGCATTTAAAATTATTCATTTTATGTGCTGAATTTGGCCTTCATTCATCCAAATCAACTGATCATAGTATATACGTGATCAGGAAAAAAAATCATGCAAGAAGACTTTGCCTTAAAAAGAAACTAAGATTTGTTTCCAAATATTGTGTTGTGCTTTCATCCTTTCTAAGCATTCTTTCTAGGCACTCTTAATATAAAACAAGGGGGAAAAGAGACATATTCTCCTCTCTCACACTCTCCCATCCTTCCCATGATTATGAAAAGATTCTGATAAACAACTGTATCCAATTTTCCTGACCAGGTGATTAGAAGCCCTGGTTCTGCAAACATTCATCATCAGCATAGGAAGATTGAGACTAGACAGGCAGGAATGAAAACTATACCCCCATCTTTGTCCACAATTCCAGTGAAGAATCATCAAGGCTGAAGTTATCATGCTATGTTCAGTAGTTGTCCTCTTTCACAAAGAATTGCTGCATAAGTCAGAGTGGTCTGATTTACATATTGCAGCAAACCACAGATCATGGTTTACAACCATAATATTGAGATTCCCATAACACAGTACTGTAAGCTTAAAGTGAGCAAATCCTATTATGGTTAAACCTGATGTGTAAAGTCATGCATAGCCAAAGCCTGGAAAGTCAGCAAACCTTTCAGTCCCCAAATACTTTGCAATCTTTTGTGATGCCCTTAATAACTCATCCTCCACACCACCAGAAATCTTGTAAGACAGCTAAATCTTACAAGGTATGGGTTTACCCATGGGAGAATGCTGAAATGTCCTGATATCTTGTGTATCCATTTTTTAAAAAAAACATTAGTTTAATGTTAATTTCATTTGGTTGGGTTGTGTGCTTTTTTATGGTGCAAGGTCCTGTGATCAATTCCTGTCTCCCATTATTGCAAAGTAATTCCCCTGACTATCAAGAGAATAGGCTTCTTTTTAAACAAATATTTTATGCTTCAAATAACAATTATCATTTACTATGGATGTAAGATAAAATATATTAATGTCTTAGCAGGTTACTGGATTCAGTAGTGGATTGGACCCAATCACTGCTGAGATCCCTTCCAGCTCTATGATCTATGAATTATTTTAAAGGAGCCTCTTAGGTATATCCGAGTTTGTAGTATGATACTTATCCCTATGACACAAGGAAAAATAGGGAGATGATCAATTTCACAATTTCCTTTGTACGTGAGTAATAGCACAGAACTGCCTGGGATTAGCTACTTATAATGAAGATCTGCTGGGCTTTACACAAATGTTTGGACAGGCTAGATTTTGTGTCCAAACAGTCACAGTACAACTCATAGATGTACCCTGCAGTAAAAAAAAAAAGTAGACTTTGGAACTTACTTGCCTGGCATAGGTTTAAAAGATTGTGACAACTTTACAGAAACTTCTCACACTGAAGAATTTAACTCTCATTTATTATTATCTATAGCTTTTTGATATTAGAATCATTACTGAGGATTACAATAACCCAGAATTAATGGGAAAGGTAATATTTCTACTTTGAATATAGGTCAGCATCTTTTTCACTTTTGGCCTTGTTCATATTTCTGATCTTTCCCATACAGAAGTACTTTTACCCAGTTTGAGGGGTGGGTTCCTGGATCTCCCAGGTGTTGACAAAGGATGAACCTTTCTATATTGTCTGTTTGCTTGCTTTCACTATGCAGTTTTGAGCTGTCAAGAGTTCTTTAGGAAGGTGCCTGTGGTTGGACAGCAACTCTAACAACAACATTGCTTGAATAGATCAATGGGTCCTTCATAGAATGTAAAGCTGTATCTTAGATATTCAAGGCAGCAAAGTAGAACAACAACAATGAAATCCTTGGGTCTGTAAATGTGAGTTCATCCCAGTGGTTTACTGTGTAAGACAAATAGCAAAAGAGTAATGGAATAATGAAACAAAGGGCTAAGTACCTCCCCAAGCTGAGTCCAAGCTGCACACTGCTTGATAAGGTTGTAACCTGGGTGGCTGGCAGCCATATGCATTGTATTAATTCCTACACTCCGTAGATGGGCAAATCTGATTAGCTTAGGTAGCTAAAACACCCAGACATCAGAAACTTTAATGCATCAGGTATGAATGATTTGTCTATTATAAACACTTCCTTTTGCTTTTAGATGCCATTAATGTTTTGCCCTTACAGCTTTTTCAGAATAAAATATATTAGTTGAGGTACTAGCATGAGAGCAACAAAACACAACAAGACTGAGCTTTTCAATAACCCTGCACTCCATTACTGTGAAACAAGCAATAGCAGAGCACTGTGCCACAAATATTGGTTCTAAGTACGTTTGTTTCAGAGTTCTATGGATTCCTGGAATATGATTTATTTTTTATGACCAATTCCTTCAATGTGAGAAATCATATAAAATAGTACAAAAGGTAAACTTGTTCAGATGTAAAATCCTCCAAACAGTTGAGGTTATGCCTGCATTTCACAGCCAGATTAAGATGGCCTTTTTCAAAAGACATGTGGCCATCTTTGAATCAGTGAATGCTCTTGGTTAGGAGTTCTTTGAGAACTGGAATGCAGCACACTACCAGATGAAATCAAGGGCAATGATATCGTAATATACTTATGACATCAAAGCTGCATCCTAGTCTTTTTCTGTGTTGGAAAACCAGCAGTTTTTAATCTATACACATCTGTCTCTGTTCAGAAAGAGACAAGGAATGATTGCTCCATGCCTTTATTTTTTGGAAGAAAATGCCCACTACTGTACTTCCTCATCTCAGAGACAGATGTAGACATACTGTTTCCTTTTTTTCTTGACCGAGAAATGGGGTACACTGAGATAAGGGATTTAGAAGAGAGGGTCTCTGTCTGAGGCAGATTTGTGGACTACATTTGGTTTGTTGAATGTGAATGTTGAAACTTCTCATGCCTGCTTTACAGCTTTTAGTATATGTCTATTTATTAGCTGTTCAGTTGCAAAGTATTTATGATACTGCATGTAGCAATACTGGTAGTAAAACTACCAATTCCTTGTTGCCCAGGAATGCAATTAGTTTCAGGCAAATTTGTTTCACAATTTATTTTCTCTCCAGTATAAAAATCTCCACTTTTTCAAAGTACCCTATCATTTATTTGGTTTGGGCACAATGAGCTTGTATTTTCTTTTTTGCTCATTGAAAGGCACATTTGCCATAGCAAAGTAATAACTCTTTAAGTACTCAACCAGCATTCAGATGATTGCACTGGAAGAGTCAGGGATGATGTTCACCATCACCTGGAACTTTTTTCCTCAGCTATGGGGGAAGAGGAGGTTGATTTGTCTCTTTTGATTAATGAACTGCCTCTCTCTCTACAAGGATTCCCCTCTGCCTGAGAGAGAGAACTGTCAGTTGGTGCCAATGCTGTGGTGCAAGTCCAGCCAGAAGGCTTCTGTTTGTGAGGATATTGCATATGGAACTGTTAGAGGGGGATCGTCTGCTTCTTTCCATGATCCCTCTGAGTAGCCCTGGAATCAGATATTTTAGTCTGCCCCTCCAGCAGCAGGAGTCTGTTTAGGACTGAATTCCCCACAAAATGAGTGGTGGAGCAGAGGTGAGCAAAAGGCAAGGTGAGTCCAGGATAAGCAAGGAAGAGTGGAAAAAGTGGGAGCAGGGTGAGGAAAAGGTAATGAAATTGATCTGGCTGAAGGCCATACATGATCACCAACTACAGTAAGGGAGCCTTTCTGGAAATGGCATTCACTGGAGTCCCTGTAGGAAGCCATGGCATAATCCACTTGTTCTTTGAGGAGGTACTGAATGGGTAGATAACACAATTCTTTTTATCCTGAAGGCAGCTTCAATCTTCTTTACTTACAGCCACTTTCCATTCATTAGATTATCTTCTAATACTTTTTCATACAGGAAAAAGTATTACTTTATTCTCTCTCTTTGTCGTACTGCAGTAATTCTACTTTTACTCTAGGGTTAGTTGGTTGGTTGGTTGGTTTTCCCTCCCATGTCCATTTTTACCCCAGATCCAAAATAACCCAAATGAACAAAAATTGATTGGCGTTGTTCTGACTTTTAGCAGGGAATGCTGCATGTGATACGGGTGCAACACAAGACTGGTAGCCTACTCTGCACCTTCTATATCTTACAGAAAAGCATTATATAAAAGCTATGATGGGCCCATCCAGTGAGGATGATGGATTATGATGTTTACTGTAATGCAGGTAAACAAAAAGAAAATGCTTTGAGAATGTTGAAAAATGGTAAAGCTGTAGACATAAATAGTGTGATTGGGGAAATGTTAAGATATGGGTGTGGTTTGCTTATGGACTAGCTGTGTGACTTCCTTAATGTGCATGTGAAGACTGTACCTGTGCCTGACAGTTGGAAGAATGCTGTTGTTGCTCCTTTATATAAAGAGAAAGGTAACAAGAATCATTGCAAAAATGACAGACAAATTAGTTTATTAAGCATGCCCAAGAAGACATATGCCAGAATTCTGATTAGAAAGGATATAAAAGGTAAAAATTTGGAAAGGGCAGTGCTGTTTTATGCTGGGAAGGGGATGAGCAAACCAGAGTTGCTTTTGTGTCCATTGCTGAGAAATGAATGAATGTAAGGAAAGAAGCCTATTGTATGCTTTGTGATTTAGAGAAAGCTTATAAAGTGAATAAATTTGAATTATGGAATGTTCTGTATTGATATGGAGTTGAAGGTTGATTGTTGGAAGTGATAAAAGTGGTTTATGATGGAAGAAAGGAATATGTGAAAATAAACTGAATGCTTAGCAAATGGTTCAATGGTGAGCCATTGAATACTAAGCAAGACAAGAATGTAAGATGTCTCCTGACTGTTTAATGCTTATATGCTTAAGATAACATTAGAGTTGTATTGCATGGGGTTATGATTGTGCATATACCTTTGTATGTAGAAAGTGAAATGTTAGCTGAGAACCCAAATAATTCTCAGGGAATTTTAGAGAGTATGATGTATTGAGGAGTACAGATCTGAAAAATAATATCTCAAAGATCAAGCTAGGGAAAATGGACTGAACAACTGCAAATTATACAGAAATGATAAAAAAACAAGAGCAAGTAATTGATTTTGTGTATCGTGGTAGAATACTTATTAAAGATGGGAAAATGGATGGAGAAATGTTAAATGTTCAAGTGCTGGAAGAAAAGTAGTAAGGAGTATGTGATGTGTTGTACAGAACAAATGTTTGTTGAAAGAAATGAAAATTGCTATGTGTAAGAACATGTTTCTGTCCACTTTGTTCCATGGAAGTGAAAATTGAATGTATTAAGAGAAACCTTAACATAAGTTGAATACCATGGAAATCGGCACTTAAAGTATGTGTGGTAAAATGATAAGATATAATATTAAGAATGGATGGATGTTGAATGAATGTGGACTGAATACACAAGTGAGTGTCCGGTGTAAAAAAAGTATATTGAGATGTTTTGGTCACAGAGCGAGAATGAATGAGAATTTAATTGTAAAACAAATAAAAAAAGGAAGAATGGAAGAGGAAGACCAATAAAGTCATGGTTGGATGGAGCTGATGAGTTCCTTAGAAAGAAAGAGGTTAGAAGTTTAAAGAACAAAAGGGAATATACAATATGAAGTGATATATAGATCTGATGGAAGCAAGAATGATTTGGAAGGATAGAAAAGTGAGGTAGAGGTAGAGTGAATAGTGCTGGCATAAACTACATTTAGCTATATGCTGTTTTCTTTCTTTTAATTCATACCTTTCATTTATGTGGTCTACTATTTCTTACTTTTTTCTGCATTTGGTATTACATTGCTTACCTCAAAAGAGAATACTTTGTGTGGATGTAACCTCAAGCCCTGCTTTTTAAATGATTTTAAATGCTATGGAGGAGAAGAAATACAGCTACAAGAAGGAAATGGTCTTAGTTCATTAGAAATGAGCAGATACAATCCACAGGAGTTATTGATTATTCAATCATATTACAAAAAAAATAAGTTGCACTTCTCTTTTTCAAAAGAAACATTGTATGTTTACTTAGATTTTGGTATGTCTTTGCAGAGCGATAAATAATGAGTCTGTGCAAGGGATTTGAAGGGAGGGTTTATAAACTGCTAGAAAGAGCAAAGAGCCCCTCAAAGCGTTAAAGGACCCACCTCTGGAAGGGTTGGCAAGCTGTTATGTGTGTTTTCCCAGGTTGTTCTTATGTGCACATATTTCTAGGGCCACTTTGCTTGGCCCACACCCCAGTGGAAGAAATTTAGTTGCAGACATCCTATACAAACCCAAGGAGCAGCCATGCTAACTCCTGCTAGGGAGGTGAATGCCTTAACATATTGAGGAAGGGCATTTCACTTGCACCACCTGTTTTGCAAAACACCCCTTTGAATGCTTTGTAGATTCATAGCATATAAGCAATAAACTGCTTATATAGCTAACTGATATAGCAGATGTGGGCAACCGATGGAATCCAATGGATTCCCAGATGCCATGGGAATTTTTCTTGGGGGTATGGCTGGCACCCCTGTTGAAGGCCTACTTTTGCTGTTTCTGTGATGTTGCAGAACCAAGCAGCTACTTGATTTTCTGGGAAATTGCAGGCAACAAAACAGAGCAGGCAGTGGCTAGGGTCTTGAAGGCAGAAGGCGTATCTCACTTATTTATTTATTTATTTATTTGTTTATTTATTTATTTACTTATTTATTTATTTGATTTTAAATCCCACCTGACTCCAGCCAACCTTATATTTGCAAACTTGGATATTGTACATAATTGTGAGTATGGCATCACAGTCTAGAGAGCTTATTTTTCTGCAATTATTACTTGCTTATTCATGTCTGTGAATACAAATTCTTCCCCCTACTATTTTTGTTTCATGTTAAATGGTAGCGCTGGATAAACCATTTGAACAGTGCTGTACCAACATGAGAAGGATTTGTGACCTGATATGTTCTTTTTTATTTGTGATTGCACTGAATTATGCTGGTACATGATATTTGTTCACTGTTTTTGCTACCACCTTATTGTATTGCTCAATAGCCAAAGAACAATTGCAAGCCTTCCAACAAGTTGCTTTCTCTAGATTCAGAATTCTTATTTGTTAATAATTGACATCCAGTGAATTTACAAAGCACTCTTATGAATGAGGCAGGAAGATTCAAAGCCAGAAAAATTCAGTTGGAGCTTAGCCCAACTTCAGTCAGAAAAGAAGGAACAGTGGTTGTTTGTTTGTTTGTTTGTGCCTATTTTCAAGACCTTTTTTTTCCCTGATTGACAATTTCCATCCCACTGGAACTAATGGGGAGGAAATAATGAGTCCAGCTCCAAGATATGTCTAACAGCTGGGAAGTCTTTGGCTCTTGTGGATCTAAAACCTTTCTTCATCTGCCTGTAACATGCCTCCCATTTGGCCCACATTTTGTCTTTATTGCTGTTGAAGCCCCAAAATTTCTGCAGGAGTTCCAAGTTTAATATAGTTCCCCAGGGACCATGGTATTACAGCCTTAAGCATTTTAAGAAACATCTTAATGTTAAGACTTGAATACTGAGATGGTCAGCACCTTCACAAAAAGCACAGATGGCTTTTGTGGCTTGGAGTGTTTTTTATTACTTTAGGCTAAAGTATCAACTGTAACCCCATATGGTAGGGATTGCCTTGCTTCAGTTATCCATGCTCCAGTTACATTTGGTTACAAAGAGGCCTTTGAAAATGGTATGAAAACCTTAGTCTAGAAAAAGGATAGCTAGATTGCCTACTGGAACTACTGGCAGATACAATAATACATCCCTGCCCCTTTCTTCCCCCTGGCTGCCAATTCGTTTCCTCATCCAGTTGAAAGGGCCTGACAAGACTTTTACAACACTGAACAGCTTAAGACTGCATTAACCCTTCCTCCTGCACTTTAACACCATCTTCTCTGGGTATGCCTGCCCAAAGTGTGATGAGTGGCTATTAAATGCAGCATAATGAATGGGGAGAAATCCCATCCTAAAAGATGCATGCATAAAAGAGTTAAAGGAAGATGTACAATCATACCTAAACTAGTCAATATAAGTAGTGGTCAGAGACAAATCAAGAGCAGGAAAATTCCCTACCCAGTGGGCTCTAAAAAGAGGGTGCGGCAATTCCATGTTGCCTTTGCACTTTAGCCTTCTGTCCCAAGAGGAGAGGACTTCTCTTCCCAGTCTGGCTTTAGCAGATAAGAAAACCTCTCCAGCCTGGAGCGGGGATTGGGAATTCAGAAGAAAATAGCCATAGGGAATAATAGAGTTGAAGGCAGATTAAGATTCTTTTGGTGAGTTATTTTATGGATTGAGCTAAGGTGAACTGACATATTGTGAGTTTTATTTTGTTCTACCTAACTGTGTGTGTATGTGTGTGTGTGTGTGTGCGCATGTGAAGTCCTGCCTGGAAGAATAGCCACAGAAGACAAATCCAACAGCTTTCTGGCCCCAGCACAAGGACAGGCCACCAGCTGTTTCCAGCGGACATGTCCACATGCCAATGCCTACATCTCATCCTTCTCCTGCAGCTGAGGCAGCCTGAAGGTGACTTGAGATGCCCCACCCTGAAAGTGTGTTTTTCCTTTTATCTTGCCTCTAGATTCTGGATGTCAGCAATGTAGGGCATGCCAAAGTGTACAGGCAAGGTAGCCAGAAACGACATATCCCATTGTGGCAAACCTGTGGCACCTGTTGATTCTCTGTAATTCTTGCAGGACCTCTCCCTTTCATCTTGTCCCTAATCTGTCCCCCCACCACTCAATCCTCTTCTGGCTGTGAGGAAGACCAGAATTCTAGCCTTTTCAGCCTCATTTTCTTTTTTAAATGGCTTCCTCAACCAGTTAACTGGTCAACTTAGTGGAAAGCCCTGAAACTGACATATTTATATTACTGTAGCCTGCTTGGCACGGAATTCCCTTCCTAGTGGTTACAGTTCCCAGGATCTCTCAGTTCTCTTCACATAATGTTCTTAGGGTAGTTTACAGTTCTAACACTAATCTCCACAGCTAAATGCTTTCCACAGAACTTATCCAGTGGCCACACAAAGCCGGATGACCATTAGATGGCGGCAAGGGATACAAAACCTCTAATCTTTGCTGGCCAACCCATAGAAAGGAAGTTTAATTGGTTGATGGTAGGATTGGGGCAGTGGGGGGTGGGAAGTGGAAGAGAGATAGAAAATGTAGTGTATAGAGTGACCAGGCAGTTTTGCATGCCAACTGGAGAAGGCTTTTCATGTGTTAATGATGTTAATGGGGCTAGAATTTCAAGCAACAGAACAACTAATCATGGCCCTTAGAATGTTGCATGTTAAAGCTGAATACACAGCACAGCAGCAGACACCCATTCCACGTGTGTGGGAAGAGCATGCTGTGGGGGCAACATGTTTTCCTGCAAGCTCCCAGATGGAAGGGGAGCATGGTAAAACAGCTGTGTGGATGTGGGCTGAATAAAGCCTGCATGATACACTATAATTTCCCTTTTTCATTTTTCCCCATTTCATTGTCTTCAGCTCTCAATTCATTTTTTAACATTTATCTACATAATAAAAGACATACAACTTCTTCAGGAAACAGTACCTTCATTCTGTCAGGGAATTTAGCCTTTCACACAGCCCAGCCGTTAATCGGCATAAAGGGCAAGAAAGGTGAGAACAGGAAGCTTTCCATTCTCTTCAGTAAAAGTGTGGAGAGGATTTTTTTTTCCCCTCGTAACATTGGATGAAAATAGCATACCAGACAGGTCTCCCCAGTGGTGTGGGAGGGAGAAATAATAGAGATTATGGGATTTAGGGACCCCTATGTGAGAGACCCAGAGGGGCCAATCCACTGCTTCCTTGTGAATGCAAAGGCAAGCTCCATGCTCCATTCCACGCTGGCTTCTTTCTGGAGTGGTGCCTCAGTGGGATAGCAACATTTTGGTTAGAATAATGCTCAGAAACTGGGTGTTGCAATCTAATCAATCTGGATTGCAGTAGGTGGGGAGGATGAAGTTGGATTGTGTCAAAACTCTGGTGAAGAGATCCAAGAAAACTGCCCTCATTAGCTTATGCAGTTCTATTTTCACAGTTCAGTTTATAAGCAAATGTGCAGTTAAACAATGGCATGTGATGTACTAGAAGTAATAAGGCAGGTTCTGGGATTTGATCAGGCAATGAACATGCTGAAGACAATGTTTGATATGATCTATTGTTAACAACGCTTAATTATATGAAGCAACAGCACTGAGATGTTACAAAAAGATTACTAAACACGGAGAAAGAAATAATCTGACACCCCTTCAGTTGCTAGGATCCCTGAACAGCAACAGACAAATACCAGCTGGCCTTTTCCATAGCACTGCATCTATAGAATTCTGCCCTGAGTTCAAAGAAAACATGCAGCTGTTTCACCCTTTCAACACATTCAAACTTTCTTAGGTCCCTGGGTAACAAGTTTATGGAGTACCCTTACATTTGAGATGTGTTTACTTACAGAAGCTTACAGCAAATCACTAGGAATATAGTTTACATCATGTGCAATGAAGAGCAGAGACAGACTGCAAATCTAGTAAAATTAAATTTTTCTAATGCCCCCAAAGCAAGCAAGCACACAAAATAAATATCAACCAGAAGTCATTTATGCCAGTGCCACTACCTTGTCCCTCCTCAAGATGACAGTAATCTTCAGCTGTATTCCTATCCCACTATAGCATGTTTTGCTATATTTGAAAGGGTGGCAATTAGAGATGGCTTATAAGAGAATGGTATTTTCAGTTTCAATTGATTCCCTTCTGGAATCAGTCTGTATGGTTCTCACAACTCTGCAGTGCAATATATGAAAGCAACATTGATATCTAAGTATTTCCTCCAAGGATTGTACTAATGGGGAGACCAAAAACCTCCCTGCCTTTTTTGGAAAAGGAAGAAGGAATAACCACAGAATTCAACTGTAGACTAGGAAAGCAGAAAAATAAAAATAAAGTTTAAAACTTCTTCCCACAGCAAAGATTGAAGGGGTTTTTAAAAATGTATAGAATTCACACATACACACAGGGCAGTGGGTATAACTTTGCTTGAAAATAGAAAAAAGAGAAAAAAAGGGGAGGGAAGATTACTGGTTGAAGAAGGAGAGTAGCAAAGGAGAGGATAATGGTTCAGGATAGCATGTATTCTTGCATTGCTGGCTTGGAGTGGTGGAAGCTGGACTTTTCTTGGGAAAAAGAAATGAAAAGAAATCAAAAACAAATTATCACTTTAGGATTTGAGAAATCATCAATAAGCTGTCAGAAAGAAGAAATGTATTTTCTTCCTTTTCTGGGCTAAGGAGGGGAAACAGGAAAGGAAATTCTTTAGCATTGAGCCCTAGATAGAGAGAAACAATGTCTTGTCAATAATAATCCTAACCAAAGGTTTCACTGAGGTGATTGGATTTAGCAACAGCAGTAGGATATGACAAACTGAATTGCAAATTCCAGTGTCTCAAGATTTCAGTGTCTACTTCTCAGTCAGAAAATAATAGTGTACGTGTGTGCATGTGTGTGTATAGGGAGGGAGGGATGGGTGGGTGGGTGGGTGGGTGGGTGGTAGGATGTATCCATCCATCCATCCATCCATCCATCCATCCATCCATCCATCCATCCATACAGATATTACTTGGTGACTACTTCTTGCTCTTAAGCAATGTCTGAAATTGAAATTGCAAGTGTTAATTGGAAGATGGGAAGCACTGAGAGAGGGGGAGAATGCTTGCAGTCACACATACATCTCTGGAGAGTATCTTACCTGACCTTTAATCATCGAAAAGCTTCTGTTTGCCAAACTGGAATGGAGCCTTACCTTTCCAGTGTAGGCTATTGTTACCCAAATTGTGTGAGAGCGTGCTAACGATTCCCATGCTTTTGGTTGTAGGCATTTGCAATAATATCTAAAAAGCAGTATAGCCCAAGGAACTGATTATGTTTATCTGTCCCTTTGCAAATGTCTATAATCAATGTTCAAATTGTCAGAGACAGGGCTGGCACAGTGCATGACATCAAGGGATGGGTTAAGAGGTGTGACACTCCACTCTGTATGGAGGTGAATCTGCAAATAGGGTTTTTGCTATGGCTGTAACTAAAAAGCTGGCATGGTGATTGAATTACTTAAGAGTGCCAGAAATTTGCATCAGTTAATTCAGTATTTAAATTCAGTAACTTTAATAAATCCAGTAGCAAATTATATGGCATATATGAGACAGACCTTCCTAATATGTCATTGTTCTTATGACTAATCGTAACTATTGATTGATTACTGTATGTCATGCTACTATTCCAGTGCTGCATTAGCGCATCTTTCATTACTGTATTTCCAACACAAACTTTTGTAGCAATACGCCTATCTCTGATAAATTCATGAAGTTTCCAGGTTCTTATGAAACCCTGGATCTAGTCTGCATAATGATCAAAATGCCTACTTTTATTTCATGCTATTCTGTGCCTGTAGATAGCATTCCAACTGTGACTGGCCTTGCTGCAACAAAACTCTGTGTGTGAGAACAAGCACCTGTAGATCTTAGATTCTCTTTTGCATTACAATGTCAGTACTGTTTCAATCTGCAGATTTCTATTTCAGTTCTTCAAGAAGATTTCAGTCCTTGCTAAATGTTCATAAGCACTATTATGTATATTTAGAAAGCTTTTTAGAAATAGTGATTTGGATACAGATAGAACTATTGCATACAAGTAATGGACCCATATTTAAATACAGTTATTTCTCAAGAAGGATTGCGTGGGTATGTGGATTTTGTCTAAATGTACTCTTTGGAGAGAGAAGAACCTCACTGGTAATTGACAAGGCTTGTCCTGTTACCTTTCAAATAAATATTTATGCAAATATAATATTTAGGAAGCTTGTTTTCTTTTCTTACATTTTAAAAAAAGATCCAAAATCCTACTACCTAATTCACATTTGGAGTCTTTTGTCAAGGCTCTATTTATCCTTTATTAATATAGCTTTGAAGGGAGGATTAAAAAGAAAAGTCTCACACTTGCAAAATAACTACTGTTGACATAAATAATTAGACCACATTGTTGTTTATCTATGTGCTTGCTTTTATGCTTTATGATATTTTTAATGAAACCCTGTGTTTATGCACGCGTGTATATATTCTCTGGATGGCCACAAATGGAAAGAACTTTGCTAGTAGCGCGATGTTTCCTAGCAACTTCATGCCTGTTAGAGTTTTCCTTCCTTCATTCTTTGCACTAAAAGCAAAGTCATGTCCATTAATTCCCAGCTGCAATGAAAACTTCTCAGAGATTTTGCTGGCTTCCTACTGTTCATGTTTTCATCTTGCTCAGATGTTTTTGGGGGCGGGGAGGCCTATACCACTGTGATTTGTTGATCACTCTACAATTTCCCTTGAACAAGAAAAACCAGAGTGTATATTCACAATTAATACCTTTTTGCATTTAAAAGAAATAGGTATGCTACAGTTTGATACCTCCCTTGATAGTATATCATTTTGGTTGTTCAAACATCAGACATGACACACCAAGAGGTAAAATAAAATGTCTTTCAAGGCATATTTTAGGTGGTGCAAACTGCTTGTTCCTTTTAGTGCTTGTATAGAGCAAATGCATCTTTTTTACTTCAAGAACATACTAAGGCCACTTTATGAGCATCAGAAGAACATTATAGAGCTTGTTAATACATGGTAGTTCTTGACAGTTATAACTAGTCTGCTAGTGGCAAACAAATCCTTATACCCGAACATCACAGATTTGGCAATAACACTTCCAGGGAAGTAATGGTGGGCTGAATGAATGGATCGGCTCCTCAGACTTTTTCTCCAGATAAAGGAGAGGACCGGGATTGCCCACAAGCACTCCATACAGTGACTTCAATCTATTTATTGAAACTAAATGTAAGACATCTTCCTGTGGGAAAATAATGTGGATTAGAGACATGGTAAGATGAGTCTTTGAAAGTTGGACACAAGAGGGAACCAGAAAGAACTAAAGATTATAATTAAACAAGATAATACAGAATGGAGCAAAATATTTTAACTTAGAAGAATTTAAGGATATTTGGGATCAATACGCTCAGAAGTTTCTCTTAAGATTGTCTGCTACCATAAAAAAAGGCTTTAAAGGAGGAGATAGAAGAGCATAAGATTGAGACTGAAGCTGTTTTGGATGTGGATTTAAAAATGACAAGCTACAAGAATGATATGGAAAAAGATGTTACATTTGATTTACAAATGGAATTGGCTGATGTCTTAGTAACTATGAGGGAAACCAGAAGAGTGACTTGGGAAACTTTCTTATCTTGGACTTACAAAGGAGATGTGCTACACTTATGAAGGAGTTCCTGAAAAAAAGGCAAAAAGAGAAAATGAAAAGAAATAAACTTTTGGAACACTATTTAGAGGGATCAAAGATCAAGATTTTTAAAAACAAGGGGAAGGTATATAAAGTTGGCTTATTTGATAAAGGATAAAATTTATTTATTTATTTGTTTGTTTGTTTATTTATGCAGTTTCTATTGTCAGCCATCTCAATCCAAGTGACTCTAGGCAGCAAACAATTTCAATAATTAAAGCCATTAAAATAATTACAAATTATACATATAGGCAGCCATGATGGGGCAGTGCTACCCCATCCAATACCAAAGATGAAATCAACCCCAAAGGAATCCAGAGTCCTCTGCAACTACCACTGTCTCCAGCACCTTCCCTAAAAAGGGGAGGTTAGAAACTGGACAAAAGTTGTCCAGATCAGTTGGGTTGAGCGAAGTCCCCTTAAAGAGGGGGTGCCCTGCCTTCTTAAGACCCAAATATAAGTTGTTTCTGGTAGTTCATAATGGATTTTTCTTGACTAGGACCAAATGACAAGGCTTTAAAGATTTGTTTATAGATAAGAGGTAAGATATGGGAAGAAGAGATTTTTTGTTGCATTTTCAGAGAAAGTAACAAATTATGGTGCTGAAAAGAAAAGAAAGGAATACAAAGTTGGTTTATTTGATTAAGGTTAAAATATATATGATGTTATTTCCTCTCATTCTTAATAGACTTTTGCTGATTAGGATTGAATGATGAGGCTTTAAAATTTGTTTATAGATAAGAGATGAGATATGGGAAGAAGAGATCTTTTGTTGTAATATAAGAGAAGGTGATAAGTTCTGAAATTATTTGTACTTGTCTTGATGAAGGGGGAAAGCATTTCTTTACATATCTTTTTTCTTTACTATTTACTTTTTTCTTTACTATTTACCAGTAAATAGTATTTTTTTTCTTTTTCTTTTCTTTTTCTTTTTTTCCTCTAATTATTTTTTTCTTTTTTCTTTTACATTTTCCTTAGTTTGTATTAATTTTTCATCTTTGTATCAGTAAACTTCAATAAAATTATTATTATATTTTAAAAAAAACCACATTTGGCAATAAGCTACAGACAACCAAAGGCTAGTTGTGAAAGGAAACTGAACAGCTTATATTTCAAAGAGAAATGGCCTAGAGTAAATATCACAATTCAGGAATGTGAGTTTACCTAAAATTGAAGAGTCCAATTTTCCCCTGCCTAAAGCCATGCATGCCATTGTTCCTTCTGGTCTGCATTAATCAGATCACACCTAGAATATTGCATCTGCGCAGCACATTTTAGGAAAGACATTGATAAACTGGAACATATCCAGAAGAGATAGAAGGGGCTTGGAATGAAAAACATATGTAGAATAGCTGGAAACAGTGTTTAGTCTGGAGAAGAAAAGACTGCACAGAAACATGATACCTATCTTCAAACATCTGAATGTATGTAAAAGACACAGTAAATTTGTTCAGTGTTGTTCTGGAAGACAGGACAAGAAGCATATTTCAATTGGACATGAAGAAGCATTTCCTAATGGTAGGAGCTGACTGAACAGACTATTTCAGGAGGTGATAGACTCTTGGATCAAAGTATTTAAACAAAGGGCTAGATAGCTGTCAGCTAGAGTTAATGTGGTGGATTCCTGAATTGGGATTTTCAAGGGTCTTTCGTACCATTGTATTGTATGATTCTATGAATGTTCTGTTATACATACATACATACATACATGTGTGTGTGTGTGTGTGTGTGTGTGTTTATATGAAGGCATAAAATTAAGGGCTTACTGATTTTCTGAGATACTGGGCCATTCCTAACAAGTTGAATGTCATAAATTAGATTTATGACAGATACATTTAGATTTATAAAAAAAAGAGTAAAGCAGAATTGGTTAGTTAGTTTAGGCATTTATGTGTGGTTCTTTATCGGCTTGAGTTTCAGTGTAATATAGTATTAATTACATAGTAAGACTGTAATCTACTGCAAATTTAACCAGGAGTAAAGTTCTTTCAATTCAGTCAGTCTTGCTCCTGAATAGATTAATATAGTACAAGGCTATACTATATGTACACTAAAAGAGATACTGAGAATTATATTTCTGCAATATTGACAGGATCAGTAGTTCTCCATCTTGTGTGTGTGTGCGCGTGCGTGCGTGCATGCCTTCAAGTCAGTATGACTCCTGGTGACTGCCTGAACTAGTCCCTTCAGTTTTCTTGGCAAGCTTTTGGAAATGGTTTGCCCTTGCCTCCTTCCAAGGGCTGAGAGAGAGTAGCTGGCCCAAGGTTACCCATCTGGTTTTGTCTGTAAGGGGGGACTAGAACTCATGGTCTCCTGGTTTCTAGCCTGGTGCCTTAACCACTGCACCAGACTAGCTCTCCCATCTCTTATATGCAAACACAAATTTTGCTGTGATATTTTCAAGAAGATTATAAGGACATAAGAGACCCGCTGGATGAAGCCAAGGCCTATCTTAATCAAGCATGTTTTCACAGTAGCCAATGTGCTGCCTCTAGGTCATTTGCAAGCAAGAGATAGAGACATATTTGTGTGGAGTCCTTGGTGTTTTCTGAGCTTGGTTGTTTTTTTGCAGACGTTTTGTTGCCTGGCTAGGTAACATCTTCTGACTAGGTAACATCTACTTAGTCAGGTAATGAAACATCTGCAAGAAAACAACCAATGTCAGAGAACACCGACTCCACAGTTCAATCCTGAGCTACAGATATTCTCTTCTGTTGGTGCATACTTTGTATTTGGAAGAATTTGGAAGAATGCTCCCCCCAATAAAGATAACACTAAGTACCAAGACCAGTAGCTCTTTTAAGGACATCATCATGTCTTGGGGTAATTAATTTCCCAGGTTAATTCTATATCACCTTCAAATAATTTTCATTGAATGACTCCCTGGTCTTAGCATTTTAAAAGAAGGAGAAAACCCTTGTCCAGACCACGCATGATTTGATATATATCAATCACCTTTTTTTCAAGCTCAAGAGTTCCAAACATTATAGGTGCTTCTTTTAAGAAAGGTGGTCAAACCCACTGATCATTTTGGTTGCCCTCTTTCATGCTGTTTCCATACTGTTTTATCCATTTTCTAATACGAACACCAAAAATCTATCCAGTATTCCATAGGAGGACATAACCACAGATTTGAATAAGATTTGAATAATAATAAAACAATTTGGCTATTTTACTTATAATTCCTTTCCTAATTATTTCTAGCATGGTATCAGCATCTTTCCCAGTTGCTGCACACTAAATCAACTTCTTCACTGAAATATCCACTATGACCCCTTTTCTTGGTTAGTTGCAGACAATTCAGAACTCATCCGTGTATATATGAAGTTAGAGCTTTTTGTCCCAATATGCATTACTTTGCACTTATTTAAGCAGAATCACATTTATCATTTTATTAATCATTCATCCAGTTTAAAGAGATTCTTCTGGAGCTCTTTACAATCCCTTTTAGTTTTCATCACCATGAACAGTTTGCTATCCTCCACAAACATGGAAAGCTTACAGCTAAACCCTAAGTCAAGATATTTGATTAATATATATTTTAAAAAACATCAGTCTCAACATTGTCCATGAGGGACTCCACTTCTTTCTTATTTCCAGAAAGAAAATTGTCCACATATTCCTAGTTTTTGCTTTCTTTTTTAACCAGCTAGCAACCCATAAAAGGACAGATCCTTTTTATTATGACCACTAAGTTAACTCAAAATCTTTGATGAGGAACTTCATCAAACTCTTTTTGAAAATCTAAGCAAACTACTTCTACAAAGATACTATCTCACCCCCATTCATGTGTCTATTGACACTCTAAATATGTGTGTGTGTGTCTGTGTGTGTGTCTGTGTGTGTGTGTATACTGTGTGTGTGTGTGGGTAATTAGTGAGGCAGGATTATTTTTGCAGAATCCATGCTGATTTTCCTTCAACAAAGGATTATTCTTCTATGAGCTTATTTTTGCTTCAGATACCATTTCTGCATATTTGCCTGGAACAGTTGTTAAGCTAACACACCTATAATTATCCACATCTCCCTTGGGTACATTCTAAAAACTGGTGTCATACTGGCTACCTTACAATAATCTGGTAACCAGCCTGATGTGAGGGACAAGTGACTGTTTTGGGGGGAGAGGGACTCTGATGTCAGCAATTTCATATTTGAGTTCCTTATGATCCCTCAGGTAGATACTCTCAGAATCTGGGATAAGTTACCCACTATTCTTCCCAGAAGTCCTAGAATATTTTGTCATGTTACCCCAATTTATTTTTTATTGTTCCCATTCTCTCTCTGAAAAAGGCAATACAGATTCAGGTTCTTATGTTGTAAAGCTTATGTTGTAAAGCAAGCTAGAAAGAATTCATTCTGTTTACCTACAGACTCTCAAATTTATTTCAATGTCCCATTCATTCCACTTTGAGCAGTCTTTTCATTCTTTTTTAAAAATAGAATATTTATTGTGGGGTGGGGTTATACATTTTGTGGTATGGAATTTATAAAGATTTATCAGCAGTAAAATTCATTTTCTTTTCATGTTAAATGTGTTCTTTTTGACTTAGAATATATGCTATTTTTAAATAGGAGCTTCCAGAGTAGTATCAGCTGTCATTGACAGATGAACTTTTTAAAAAGAAATTAATATTTTTATTGTTTAAATAGCAAAAGACAAAAAGAGAGATGATAAAACAAAGAAAATACTAAATATAGAGTAAATAGCATTATGAAAAGACTTTCTAGTAACACAGTCTCCCCTTTCCATCTATCTATGTTCCCAACTGCTGAGCACAATTTAGATATCTATATTTTACACTGAACATTAAAGATTGTTGCTGGTTTATATTTAAGTCCTAGAAACCAAGTTCCAGATGTCTAAACATGCCTTGCTGTGTAATGTGTTACACATTCCTGCTTGAATTTGGTTAAGCTTCTATTACGGATATATACTGTCATTGCAAGCATTCTCCAATTTTAGTCTCCCAGTCTGATACCATCAGCAAGTTTTCCCTTTTCCAGTGCTGTACCATGTCTGTTCTTGCAGCTTTCAACATATATCCTAATAAATTCTGATATTTTTCATTTGTGTTTTCTGGAACTATACCTAATGAAATATCTATGGTTTCATTCAAATTTTATGTTTAAGATTTTTGAATATTTGATGTTTGTCTTTCCAGTACTTTTGAGGGTTTTCTTTACATAACCACCACATGTGATAGAATGTTACTTCTTTTTTGTGGGACTTCCAACATTTGTCATTATATGCTTTGTTTATCATGGCAGGTGTTGAAGAGTTACGTACCATCTGTAAAACATTTTATACCAATTTTCCCTTAAATTATAGCTTGGAGAAAATGCTATTGATTTTTTTTTCCTCATAATTCTTCCCTTTGATCCACTATGATTGCTTCTTTGATGCTTTGCATCCATTTTATCACACAACTTTTGATTTGTTCTGTTTCCATGTCATATCACAGTGATGATTTGTAAATACGGCCTAATAAGCGATCTTGGTTTTGAGTAAGCATTTCACATTCTGTTATCTTCCTCAAGGTCTCTCCTTTTTTAAAAAGCTTGGTTTCCATTTTTCCAGTCATTTGCAGATACATTAACCATGGTATGTTCCTTCCTTCATTGGACAATTTTTGTTGTGTCTTTAATCTGTTTCCTGAATCTGAATATATCATATTGGCATACATAATTAAATCTTTTTACTGTGAATTTACTTAGAATAAAAAAGATTGGACAATGATGCTAATGGTGAGATTGCCAGACTTACCCTTGCTTTTAGATGTATTCCAGATTTTTAACAAACTTCGTCTTATAATATGTCTCTTCAGGTTGGTTGGTTTGGTTTTTTTTTCAATTTTGTTTCTTTATACCATAGTTACCTATGAAGTCCATTACCTAGGCCTGTTCCTTCTATAATTGATGCTCTGCTATTCAGAAATGTTACCATTCTGTTACCCATAATAGGCAATTTGCTCTTTAATTAGATTAGGAAATGCTAGTCCACCGCTTTCTTTTGAGTTTTGCAAGATTTCGAATTTTATTCTTGTTTTTTTCCTGCTCCAAAGTATAAATTGTATTTTGTCAGTTCTCAGTTTTTTGTCTGAAATTTGAGTTGATGCCATTTGAAATAGAAAGTTCATCTTGGATAGTATGTTCATTTTTATTATTGCAGTGAGTCCTAGCCAAGTAAGTTTAAAACTTTTCCACCTTTCAAGGTCTTTAGGTCTTTTCATAATTTGTTGTAATTATTTTGAAATATCTCTTTATTAC
This sequence comes from Python bivittatus, assembly GCF_059951505.1. NCBI lineage: Eukaryota > Metazoa > Chordata > Lepidosauria > Squamata > Pythonidae > Python > Python bivittatus. The sequence goes on from NW_028277035.1 coordinate 18,863,130, forward strand.
ATCCTATCAAGTGGAATCCTAGATATTTCACTGAATCTTTTGTTATCGCAGAGTTTGTTTGTTTTTTTGGGGGGAGGGGTCCCAGTGTTATCTTCTTCAGAGATTAAATGCCTTGTCACTATCTTAGTTTTCTTTTCATTAATTTTATATCCAGAAGGTCTTTGATTAATTGCATCAACTATCACATGGAGCTTTCTGGTTCTGTAATTGTAAATGCTGTCATCTGTGTAGCACTTCATCTTGCATTCCTCTCCTTGAATTTTGATCCCAGTTATTTGTTTATCTTTTGGATCCTGTTTGCTAGGACTTCCAAAGCAACTACACATAATAAAAGAGACAGTAGACCCCCTATCATTGTACCTTACATATTGAGAAGGTTGCAGAGAGTATTCTATTTGCTGTAATCTTTGCTATTTGCTGTTGTTATATGCTCTCAACCTAGGTTATAAATTCTTCTCAGGGATTCATTTTGTCTAGAACCTTCATTTTGTCTAGAATCTCCAGCAGAAATATCCATTCCAAGAATTTTTGCACATCTAAAAATATTACCGCTACCTTCTTTTTCTTAATGTTGATATATTCTAGTATGCTTATAATAAATCTGCTGTTGTCCATCATCTTCCTCTTTGGAATATAACCTGTCTGGTCTGTGTGTATTATTTTAGGTATGCACTATATTAGCTCAGATAATATAGGGGTAAATATCTTGTAATCAACACTCAATAAAGTAATTGCTCTGTATGATTGAAGATTCTTTAGGTCTTTCTGTTCTTTGTGTATTAAAGTTACATATGATTCTTCTTTGGTCTTTGATATTGTTTAAGGTATTTGAATTTCATTCATTGTGTCCAGTAGTGATTCTGCCAGTTCCTTGTTTAACTTTTTGTAATATTGGGCTATCAACCCATCTGTGCCTGGTGCCTCTCCAATTTTGATTTTCTTTATTGCTTCTTTGAAATCTTGAATTACTATAGATTTATTTCGTATTTGTCTATGTTCTTTGGTGGATTCTTTACATTCTGAATATTTAATATCTGTTTTCAGATTTTCTCTGTCAATTTTGTGTTTAGAATAAAATTCCTTAAAAATGTCTGTGAGTTTTTCTACTATTTCTGATCTTGTAATTTTTTTTCCTTTTCTCTATCACTGTTATCATCCTTCTCTTTTTATCTTTTCTGATTTGATTTGCCAAGAGTTTTCCTGGTTTATTTCCATTTTCAAAATTGTTTTCTTTGACGTATTTTGGTTTCTTTTGGATTTCTTCCACTTCCAATAAGTAACTTTTTTACTTTATTTAGCTCTCTTAAGTGCTTGATGTCTTGGGTTGGTTTTGGGAATCTGTTCTAGTTCCTTTTTCTTCCCATTGTGATTTCTACCTATTGTGCCCCCCGGTACACCCTCATACATTGTCTGGCATTCCTGGAGTTGTATTTATTTAAATAATAATAATAATAATAATAATAATTATTATTATTATTATTATTATTATTATAGCAGCAGCAGCAGCTGCAGCAGCAGCTGCAGCAGCTGCAGCAGCAGCTGCAGCAGCTGCAGCAGCAGCTCTGGAAACAGAGAAGCACCTGCCACACAACACCCCAGATTTAACAATTGTGGATAAGAAAGACAAAAAAGTCTGGATAGTGGACATTGCAATACCTGGAGACAGCAAAATAGAAAAGAAAGAATTGAAGAAAATCACAAAATACAAAGACCTACAAATAGAGATAGAATGATTGTGGCAAAAGAAAGCAAAGATAATACCATAGTAATAGGTGCCTTGAGTGCAATCCCAAAACATCTGGAGCACCACTTGAAAACCATCAGTCAGTAGCAAAAGGCAGCTTTACCTGGAACAGCTTATATCCTGCGACAATACCTTTAACACCATCGAACAACAACATCTGCCTATCCCAGATCCTTGGGAAGGACTTGATAAGTGGATAAAAATGCTGAATACAGTATAAACATCTGGCTGGCTATGCTACCAACAATAATAATTCTCTACATTTCTATGGTTTCTGCAGATGTCATTGGACAGATCTGCACTTCCTTTATTAATGGTGGGAAAGCCTTGGAGATCTAACACATGTCGATTCTTGAGTGTATTTAATGTCCACATGAAAAAAATGTACAATCTCTTGTTTCTGGATTTTTTAGTCTCCATAAAAGCATGTTAATATACTGAAAACCTTTCTTGGGAAATTTCCTTTTTTCCCCCTTTTGATTTGTCTAAATGCAAATCTAGAACTCCATTCAGGTCTTCTACGATGATTATTTCCCACTCGCAATTTCTATTAGCATGTGGAAGAATCTTTTATAGAATTGTTCCTTCTTTCTATTTTTAAGCATAAATGGATTCCAGTGTTAAAATGTTGCCTTCTTTTCTTAGTTTCAGGATTAGTACACTTCCTTTTTATCCTGTAGTTTTTCCAATACTTCTCAGGAAGATGATTTAAGATAAATTACTATTCCATTTTTCTTTGTTTTTCCTGATACTATGTATTCTTTTTCTGGCTTAACAAACTGACATTGTGTCTTGTTTTATGTGTGTTTCTTGTATACAAACAATATCACTTTATGTGTTGGGAGGTTGTTGAAAATTATCTTTCTTTTATTAGGTAAATTAAGTAAATTTATATTTAATGAGATTAATGTTGTCTTACCCATTTTGATTATAGTTTGATTTCAGTTTAATGCTGAAATCATGTTTTCTCCTCTTTTTCACCTCTGGTATCCTTCCCAGCACTAGAAGATTCATTATCTGTTGAATCCAGAGCAGTTACCCTTTTATATAAAGAGGAAGCCTCTGTGGTTGTCCTGATGGTTATTCTTTTTGTTTCCAGAAAGACATCCAGTGTAAAAGGATTCTCCACCTGTAGCTAATTTTAGTTTTCTTTTTTTGTAAGAAATGCAGATTCCTTTTCCTCAACATTCTAGGGGAGATATCTTGAAATATTTGAATTTGCTTCCCTTATATAGTTAAAGGAGTTATAAACTGCTTTTTTAGAATGGCATCACTTGTTCCCTTATCTAAAAATCTTACCAGAATATTTCAGCATCCTTTTCTTCATTATGCAAATATGGGATTTATCCCCAAAATATACTCAATATCTGGAAAATCTCTATTTTAAGTATTCTTGCATCAAAGCTTTAAAGTAGCTTTCGGGATCAACTTTCCAAAATCTTCTGGGAGGTCCCTGAATCTTAAATTTAACTGACTTTGCTGAAATTTAAATGTATCCATTGTTCTTTCCATTTCTTGGCCCTTTCATTCTTGGCCCTTCCACACTTGTGTCAAATTTTCCTGTTGTTCTTTTAACTCTGTAATATGTTGTGTATTGACTTGAATATTCTTTGCAATGTTCATAATATCTATTTTTTGAAAGCTATTCTTGTATCTTCCATCTCTGTTTTTAGACCATGTTTCATATCCTCCATTTTGTTCATGACTGTTTATTGTGATTGTTCTCAAATTGAAATATGTCAATTTAAAATATGTCTTTTGGTGTCATCTAGTGGATCTTCTTATATCTTGCAGTTGGAGGGTGAGAAAAAGAACTTAAATGTGATACTACAAACTTGTTATGTAAATCCAAAATGCTCAAGTTCAGCTGCTTATACCCAAACAGTCTCTTGCTCTGCTGTCATAATTGTCTATGACTCACAGGTATTCACAGAAGCAGTTAATCAAAGCCTGCAACTTGCTCCCATTATCAAATTGTGTTAGTAATCCAAATTCAAATCTACCTGCTGCATGAGCTCAACAGAATCTGTTTTGCAAATATTTTCCATTCCAGATGTCATCTTGACTAACATTTTTTTTTTCTTTTTTAAGTGAAAAGTTGGCTCACCACAATACTGTTGTTACTGCTGCAGTCAGATCCATTCTCCCTCTCTGCTCCCCCTCCACATGGGAAACATTGGGCAAAGTGGTTCAAATAATGGTAATTATAAAATGTACAGTACAGGAAACGAATTGTCACTGTATGATCCAGTACAGAGAAATGATAATTCAATGGTTGGTTCTTTCAGAGATTTCTTAAATCCTTCTGCCAAAGAAATAAGAAAAGGGGGAGGGGAGATTCAGAGTTGGCAGCATTGAGCATAGGCAGTTGGCTTTGAAAAACTGCATCTGTGTGTGTCCTAGGTGCCAAGAAAAATGGCCTAAGGGAAACCAAGAATCCCCTGGCCATGCTTTCTTAGTTTAATTCATGGCCTATATGGCTAGGAGATAAGAAAAATACCACAAACTTCGAAGCAGGGCAGGAGGAAGATTCCTGTCAGCAAGCCGCCATTGCTCCCATCCCAGCCCTTTCATTCTGACACTCCAAGTCTGGCTGGTTTTCTGCTTCAAACACATGTGTTAAAAATGCTTTTTATTGTTTCCTTTATTTATTTATTTTACTTTATTTTATTTGCAATACATTCCTCAAATTCCCTCTCTCCCCCTTTCCGTTCTTCTGCCACAATTTGTGTTTCTTTTTGTTCTCTGTTTGCTTTCTATTTCCTGAAGGAAATATTTTTAATCTTTACAGGATTCTGGACTCTAATAGAAGGCCAAACCAGCCACTTTCTGGAGTTGATTAATGCTTTCATACATTCTTATTGAACCTCAGTTTTGTGGGTTTTAATAACCTTTAAGCATTATGAAGAGATTTGTCCCTTTTTTGTTTTTCCTTCATGCCTCTCTTCTACCAGTCCCCTAATCTTTGAGAAGTTTCCCTTCTGATAGTCAAATGTGACTATGTTTCCACTTGCACAAATACTAAACTTACCAACATTATGGTCACTATTTCCTGACAGTCCACTACACTTACATTGTGCACCAAATTACACTCATCACTTAGGATTAACTTCTAGGATTGCTTCTCCTCTGGATTGTTCCAAGTCCAACTCTTCAAAGGAACAATCATGCAGGACAATTTGGTTTATTAGTTGGAAATATACTCAATATTTGTGAGAATAATTAAGTCCCATAATTACAACAATCTTCCTCTCCATGCATCTCAGTTTTTGTTTTTAGTATTTCAAGATCACTTTCGGCATTTGATCAGTTGGGTGGTAACATATCCCTAGATCTAATCAGCATCTATGGCCAGATTGTAATGCTTACCAACAAGAATTCTACAGTAGTTCACAGATACCTGATTGGGCATGGCTGGCTAGGCTGTTAGGCTCCAACTCGGCTAAAGATTTTAGATACATGGCATGGAATGGCTAAATAAAAACCTCTACTGCATACTTGGATAAAACTACTTAAAACAGTTAATTGACTTGTCAGCATGAAAGTACAATCTATTCTTATATTTATTGTAGTTTAATTCCAGCACTTCTTTTTCCTGTTCTTCCCATGTTTAATAGACTTTCTATTTTGCACTTTTCAGTCTGGAAGCCAAGTGATTGCTAGTAGTTGACAAAACTGACATCTTTGCCCCAAGAAACTCTGGCTCTCAACTTCCAGAGAGATCTGCATTGCCATCCATAGAGATTCTGTGGAGGAATCTGCTCTTCCAATGTTTTCTAGTACATTAGATTTTATAAGCTCTCCCAGTATGTCCTTCTCTGTCTTTTCTGTAAGATTTGTATCCATGAATGGCTATATCCCATTGATTCTCTCCATTCCACCAGGCTTCTGTTTTAGTTATGTTGTTGTTGTTGTTATTGTTATGGTTGGTGGCACAGTCAGCCAGATGTTTAGACTGGATTTGGCATTTTTATCTACCTATTGAGACCTTTCCAAGGACCTCGGATAGGCAGATGTTGGATGATGATGATGATGATGATGATGATGATGATGGATATCTATTGTTCTCAACCAAGCCTAATTCTCCCATTTTGACTTCTCTCACTGGTATTGCAACTTTATACATCATGCTTTATTTCAAATATTCACTGTGCCATTTCAATGGCCTTTTTAATTTCCTTTTTATCTCCTATCCATCCATTAAAATGCCTCCAATGTTGTCTCTGTCTCTTACAGTATTTTCCAAAGCCTGTACCATTTTGAATTGGATGCTGCCCAACACCAGTTGACCTTACCCCAGGGATGAGTTTTAAAAACCAGTTACTGCCCCTTTGATGCCTCCTTAATTTAAATACATAGTTTTCTAGGACTGCAAAGTTATGGCTTGAAACCAGGAAAATTATAGCTTCTTTAAACAGCCACCAAGTATAGCAAGTACAGTCATTCCACAGCTAAAGCAATTTTCCTGTTTGGGTCTGAATACTGCACATTTCTAGGACAACCCACCATATCACCTAATCTCTTGTATGTATGAATCCATGGCTCTCTACACACATTTCCAAGTCACCACCTTGGTTTCCTGGAAGCCAAGAGCTCACTCCACAGAGCACAACCCACTTATGGCTAACAAGCAGTACTGCATTTGACATTTTTTGCAATAAACTGGAAAATCCCTTCTCCCCTACTAGTTTTCTAGCTTCATACTAGTTATTGTTGGCAAGTTTGGTTTTCTTCTCATTATAGAAAAAGTTTAACTTAAAAGATGGCCCTCATATTATACTTCACACACTTGTAACTCTGGTTTTCTTGCTATCACTAAACCACGTGTGACAAACCCTTAGTTTTTGGTATGAAACAACAATAACCTCAAAAGCATCCGGTAAGTTGACCCTAAATTTCATAAGCCAGACTAAATGGAAGTCAACTTTTATTTCCCAAACAATTCTCCCTTATGAAATCCCTACAACTGGTGAAAACTAGACTATACCTTTATTTTTCATCTAAAAGTTTTTTGGAAGGTTGGTTTAGCCTATAATTTCTCAGTTCCTAGCTATACCCAGGATAGAAATGGAGCATTTCCTTTGACTAAGAAAGCAATAAGATTTTGCTTATCTTCCACATTCTGTGAAACTGAGGAGAGTCTGAGAAAGATGGTAAAAAAGAAGAGGGTGGAGCAAGATGAAACGGTAAAGAGCACCCAACCACCAAACAGAAGGCCCTGTACCCTCTCTGATGAATTGTGAAAATATGCTAAAACTCAATTCAGGTAGTCCTCACTTAATGACTACAATAGGGACTAGAAAATTCATTGTTAAGCAGAGTGGTTATTAAGTGAGTCATGCCCAATTTTACAGCGTTTTTTGAAGTGGGCATTAAGTGAATCACTGTAGCCATTAAGTGAATCATGCAGTTGTTAAGTGAACCACACAGTTCCTCTTTGATTTTGCTTGGCAGAAGCCGGCTGAGAAGGTCACAAATGGCTATCACGTGACGCCAGGACACTCCAACCATCATAAGTATGAGCTGGTTGCCAAGCACCCAGATCGTGATCATGTGACTGTGGGGGTGCTGCAATGGTTGTAAGTACAAGGACTGGTTGTAAGTCCTTTCCATTGTAACTTCGAACAGTCATTAAATGAATGGTTGTTAAGTGAGGACTACCTGTAATTTATTCAAGGAGGAAACAAGTAACTAGTGCAGCTAGAATGACTGCATTGATTTTATTTGGAATTCTTTCTGTGGGATTATTGCTGTCTTTTGTTTTTCGTATATTATGCTTTTTCCAATTATTGTTGTTATTACTATTTATTTATTAAATTTATATACAGCCCAACTCCCAGCAACTCTGGGCATTATTTATTTAAAACATTAAGCCCAAAACATTTTAAAAGGCAAGAAACAATGAGAAGGTAGAGACTTGGCTTCCCTGGCTTAATAAGGCATTTGTTACAGTATTTCTATATCACCCTAACCCTCAGGACTCAGCTACCTCTTATGTTTCAGGATTGGTGAAAGGTTTACTAAGGTTTATATTTCTGGGATTTGGCAGGAAGATCCAAAACATATTCCATTCTATTTGCCCTAGAGTGGGCTGTAAGGAGAAGTTTTGGGTAGAATGGCTAAAACCATCCAAACTGGACAATGTATTATGTGTCAAGAAATTGAGCCTAACGGAAACCCATTATAAATATCTTTTATAGGGAAACTCTTGAAGAAAGCAGTTGCCACTACTTAAGCTTTCTTAAATGCTAGTACAGGTAGTCCTCATTTAGTGACCAAAATTGGGACCTACAACTCTGTTAAGCGAAGCAGTCACTAAGTGAAACTGTGACTATACTTGTGATCTTATTTCAGCTTTCGTTTGCTTTACAGACCTGCAAAGATCATAAATGCAAGGATTGGTTACAAAGTTACTTTTTCATCACTGTTGTAACTATAAATGGTCACTAAATGAGGCAGTCACTAAACAAGGACTACCTGTATAATGTAACTTTCATAATGTGAAAGATGTCTGTATATATTTGTTAGATGTATAAACCTTTTCCCTAGGTGTTTTTCCCCACAACAACAACAAACCTGTGAAATAAATTAAGCTGATTTGATTGATTGGTTGAATTTATATAGACACCCATTTCACTTGATAGACAATAGTGGGCCCAAAGTCACTCATGTGAGTTTCCATGGCTGATAGTGGACATCAAGATATGTCTCTCCCATCCTAACCTCTTATGCTATTTTTGCAACTTCCAAAATCATGGGGTCTTTTCTGCAATGAATCATGAAACTTTCTTTTTTGTTTTAGACAGGATATTCTGTCTAAAACAGCAGCAATCTCATTATTTTAAATATAAAAAGGAGATATATTGCATGCATCTGCATGTATTGACTGCATTTAGATGTAATATTAATTACATGCTTCTGTTAACTGAGTTAACTTGCTGTTGTCATACATTGCTTGAAAATGATTAAACAAAGCAGTTTCCTTCTTCAGTTTCTGACTGATTTCTATATTGCTACTGCTGTTTTTTCAGTATACTAAACCTCTTGTGAGATGGCATAATTTTATCGTATCAAATAATTGCTTGCTAGGGAGCTACAGCAGAAACAGGCAAAAAAAGATTATTAATTCTTCTTAACTACACTTAGCATGCCTAAAAGAAGTACCCACTTGGCAGGTAGGGATAGATGTGAATGAAAAGAAAATGAAGATGGTAGTCATGAGCAAAGTGACACCCTTTAGTACATGCAATGTTGTCACATACAAAAGGGGCAAGGCTTCTGTCACACAACCATCACCACCATCTTAACATTTTTGACTCCTGCTGCAGTTGCCACTGATACTATAAGTCATCTCCTTTCTGCTCTGCAAGAGTTAGCCTTGAATCGAGAAGTTTTTAATCCTTTCCCAACATGGAAAACACTAGGATAGGTAAAAGAGTTTCTGACCTAAAGGCATGCTTGTAGAAGTCACTTTGGATTTTCTATGAAGTCTACAGAGAAATCATACATCTGACTTTCTAAAATAAGAAGAGACATAGGAATGTGTATATTGGCCCACCATGTTCCCCAAACGTCATGACCACTATTTAGAAACCTGCAGTAGAGTATGATACAACACTGGGGGAGGGGCATCAAAAAAAAGTCATGACCACATGATTGAGGACCCTCCCTTTTTTTATTGCATCAATGACAGATTCATGAACAAAGAATGATCAGAGGGACAGTACCAACATTAGCTCTCCAATTTTTTTGCTTGTTCCAAAAGTGTTTCAGTGATATCAGGGATTGAAATTTGTGTATCCACCAGTATCTGACTGCTATAATTAACTATTTCTTAATCAGCTTTCACCTATATCCAGTCATCCAATAAATGTATCTGAAGATAATTTGAAATCAAATTTCCCTGCTTCATAAAGAGAAAACAAATGAAAGTAGTGAAAAATATGAGCAGTACTAAAAGACTGAGTAAACACATGCAAGACCCAAACTATGGTGCAGACACATATTCAACTTAGGGTTGTCTTCAAAAAATAATTCATAGAAAGTGTATTGGGTCATGGGCTATGGAGAAAGTGTAGGATTATGGTCCCAATGAAGAACTAGGCAATAGTAGACCAGAGCATCATCATGTTCCTGAACTCATCCAGAATTGGTGATTGATTGATTTAGAATTTAGAACTTATAGGCAATATCTGTAACTGTTATTTATGCTCACCTTCCAGAAAGGAAGTATTTTCATCAGCACCTGGTCCTGTTTTTTATTTCCCGGGAACATGTGGCTCTAGGCTCACAAATACATTTTGAAACAATATTTTCCTTGATGTCTAAGATGATACATAGAGACCCATAGCCTCTCCTTCAATGCTTCTCTCAATTATTAGGCTTTGCATTGGGGTGCAAATAAAGTTACCTTACAGAATTCTCATTTAAGACTGGTAATACTGCTAATATAGCATTAGTCAGGTTTTCATACAGAATCTGATCACCTAGCATCAGCAGATTTAATGTGATCCTACTGAATATGTTTCCAATCAAGAAGCATGTCTGCTGTCAAAGAGATCCACAATACTATGGGTTTGTGGCTTTTGATGGACATTTATAGATTTTTACTGTAAACTGTCCAGAGTCACTCTGTAGTGAGATGGGCGGTGACAAATTTGAAATATAAATAAATAAAATATATTTATATAGACATCTACAAATTTGGCCCTGGCTGAATAGAATCAACATTCCCATCATGGGGTAGTGGATTTCTTTTTTATGTCAGTGCCCCTAACTAGTAAATGGGTTTGTGGTTTATCGCCTTGCTAAGATGTAGCAGAAACTGTTAGCAAATGGCATATATGGGAAAGTAATATGCTGGCAGCCAAGCAGTGATCCTGAGATGGTGATCCAGCCTTTTATTATGTCTGTCTTGGACTGACCAAAATGTGACAGACCTCATAGCTGCACAAATTGTATTGTTTGTGAAGTGCTTCATTAGAAACAAAATGTGCACAACCAGAATAAGTAGAGAATGTCCCCATTGATCAATTACACTGTAATATTATCATTTTTAACTTATAAATGTTCATAGAAGCAGGAATTGTAAGGCCTAAGAAATTACATTTTTGCTAATTTTCACCAGGAGAGGGCTTTAAATTCTCTCTTGGATTAACTCTAGGAAGTTAGATGGCCTTTTGTATAGAGAACTACAGCAAAATATTTGAAAGAAAATCTGTCAGCTACCAACATGGAACTATTACTGAGCATTCCCACAAGCCCCACAGACTAATTGTGAATTTCCAGCCCTTTCTTGTAGCCTTTTCAGCAACCCAGCTTTGTCTCCAGTCACAAGAAAGTACCCCACGTGTGGCACCTCATGTGCAATGGGAGGAAGGATAGGTGCTGACTCATCGACTATGGGCTGTGTCCAGTATACTGCTAGTTAATTTCAAATGAGGGAGGGGGTTATCACTGTTAAAGATGGTAGAGAATCTGTATTTATTGTGGCTGCAAATACCTTTCAAGTAGAAATGGGTGAGGAGAATGAAGGGCAAGCTAGCCTTCGGGTTGAGCGTCATTGTGTGAGTAACACCTGAAAAATAATAACTTGCCTCTTTATGGTGTTGGTCCTTTCATGGATGTGCTTTTCAAATGCATAGGCTATGTCATGCTTGGGCTCTTTATGGCAGTGTTCATGACCTAGGTAAAATAGCTGATGCTTCTTGTGGCATGAATACAGTCCAAGCCAAAAGAAAACTGTCCCAGTGCAATTCTGAATGTAGCATTATGTGGAGACTCGTATGTTTTCCCTTCATTCTGCTATGCATCTTTCACCAAGGCGTTAACCAGTTACACTCCTTCACCTTTTGTTTTTCCACCTAATACTCAGCCTTGCTGCATCCTGCAGATCTGTGCTCCCTTTTGCTCCATTGTGAGAAAGTTTGTACGTTCATCACACTTTATAAACCAATGTAGGGCATCTTATTTTTACCAATCATAACCCTCGCTCCTTTGAATAAAGAGTCCATGTTTTAAATACTGGTTGAATTTTAAAGGAAAGAAGTGGAATTCTTTTAACATCCCTCCTTCCAAAGGGTTTTAAAATCATTTTCCCCCATCAAAAATTGAGAGTATTTTCCCATAACCTACAATTTTAGAATAAATTTCTAACTTTAAGTCTAAAACTCTTCCAGCACTGACTTTAATTATACTCCTCCTATATTTTTACCAGGAGAGGGCTTTAAACTTTAAAGCCTTTAAAATTTAAAATATTCATCCCATGGTTAACCACCAATATATATTTTGCTTCCTTAGATAATATGGGAACTCACTCTTGCCTTGCTGCAAATTGGATTGGTTTCTTTTATACTGTTACATGTTTTTCTCAGAAGGTTGTCAAGCCCCCCAAGCAATTCCTGTTCCTCCTATTTTTTCCTTTACCTACACTAGGATTAAATTTCTGCCAGAGCTGAGAACTTGCTTCATTGAACAGGTCTTTTTAGAAAAACTGCCTCCACTAGTGTGGGGGTTGTCCCAATATTGATTTATTACATTGAAATAATTTAATGAATTGCAGTAGTGCTGGAGAAACCAATCCCAATCCTTGTCCTCAAGCTGATCTCCTCTTGGATAAAGGCCCTGGTTAGTGGTCTTTGTGTGGAATAGTACCCTCACAAAATCACTGTGAGATCACTTCTCCTGTGCAAGATTGGGAAAATTAGTTGTTAGACTACATGTCCATTTGTTGATGGTGCAGACTTTGGAGTAAGTGTGCTAATAAGAGGTGGTCTTAGTACATAAGCGGGTCATCTGTTATTTGCAACTGGTTGTTTAGGATGATTCTATATACTCAGCTGTCTTTTCCAAAGGGTATCAGCTTTTCAATTCCATTCCTGAGGACTTTTGATATGGGGAAACTCCTTGAATTTTTTCCAGGATATTAACCATCTTTGTACACAATGGTGATGAGACACAAACACATTTTCTCTGACATCACTAAATGATAGCAGCCTCATTCCAAAACACGTTCCAGGGTCTTTTTTGAATTTCCAGGTTTATGCAAAGATCAGTGGAAGGTCCCTGTCTCTTAATTATTATAGCAGTTGGTCCAAATTCTCCATTTGTTGAGTGTCCTGGGAGCATATGCTTAAGAAGCTACAGCAAAGAAACAAGCAAGCAAGGATTTCTGTGGAGTTTCCCCAGCCACAGATTATTTGAGGGTAAGGGGGGTAGAGAAGTTTCTCTGTATATATCAGAGAGAAAAGAAAGTGCTTTTGAAAAAGAATATCTCCAGTTAGCTTTCTAAGCTTCCACAAAGTTTGCCTCAACTGAGATCAGAGGTAGTGGGCTGTTTTTAACCTTTTTAAAGAAGAATATACTGTACGCGTACAAGTAAAAGACTGATGGGGAATGGGAGTTAAAGAACTTTACTACACTGTTTGTGTCATGGGATGCAAACAAATAATCCTGCAGGGAATAATAATTGGCTTCAGGAAGATAAATGTGTGAGGAACATCAAGTTGTGAAATGTTTGGTCAAGAAAAATTGTGCCCTTGCAATCATCAGTTAGTGTTTCCGAAAAGAACTCCCAGAAATATGTCAGTCTGAGAGAACAGATATCCTTTCCTTTACTCTCACTGCAGTTGCATGATAGGTATTTGTAACTTTAAGTTGTGTAAAGGGAAAAGATTTGCCACAGATTTATTTGTTGTTTTGAATGGGCACCATTTAAAAGCTGCTATTAGATCTAATTAGATCCCTTTATCCTGCTTGGGTCTAGCAACAGCTCTGAAACGAAGCCCTGAAATAAAGGACTTCTCATGGAGGAATAGGTTGGGAAATAATACATGTTGCAGTGCAGAAGGCAATGACAGCTTTAAAAATACTCTGTAGAACTAAGATAGACTGGAACAGTTCAGTTGTATAGTTGCCTCCTGTTTCTTACTCCTCTCTTTCCCTATTTCTTTTAATGAATAAGATTTGTTCTATTATCTCTTGAGACCATTTACCTCAGGATGCTGATCACCATTGCTGTTTGTAGTCAGAATGGCATGAATCATTTTATTTTATTTTATTTTATTTTATTTTAATTTCAATTAATAGTTAACCATGCTAAGCTAATACCACTTGTTTTACAGGTCAGGGAAAGCAAAAATAGGCATTCTGGTGCTACAACTACCATATCTGGGCTGCAGAAAATCCAGATAACTACTACAGCAGGAACAGCTCTTACCCATATAGACCGCTACCCAGAAAATTATGCAGTCAGCATACAGATTACTTGGGAAAATTTGCTTCTAATTATGAGTGAAATTTCAGCAGATGGAACCTTTGTGTCCTTTACTTTGATATGAGCATGATTATTTCTGAATAATCAGAAATAGTTATCTTTTGCTGTCTTTATGAAGTATTGTCTGAAAACTAAGTATCTGTGAATTTAAAACCAGTTTAATCTAATTAGGGGCCCATGATAAATAACCACAATCTGCATTTAAGAAAGTGAAACAACAGGACATGTTTTGTGTTTTCTGCCATATCTTTTAGAAAATACAAATTTATGCTCAGATCTGTTTATATTGTAGAATTTTTTGGTAAACATGTATAGTTATCTGAAATAACAAGAATGATCGTGGATTATAGTAGCTTTTATTTAAATTACCCCTGCTCCCTATTAATTTATACAGTGGCATAGCAGTTCAAACCACAAAGTAGCTTTGTCCATGGGGGAGATCCATCATATTTATACAGAATTAGCAAGATGTTATGTCAAATAGTTATTTAAAGATAATAGAAGCAAAGTATAACTATTAGAAGAAGACTTAATCTCATTTTGCAAACCTTTTAAAATAAATCCTGAAGACAGCTTGTTGGCAAGAAGGACTACATATAATTTTCATAGACTCTCTTCTGCCTTCTACTTAGTCAACTTCAGAGCAAAAATGATGTCCCTTACATCAACAAGCCCACCTGATATAGTCTTTAACTTTCTTTTTGGGTGCACAGTAATGTTGTCTAATGTGCCTACAGCATAGATTCTTCGTGCAAATCAGTATTACTTGAACTTATCTTCTTCATTTCTTCAACCAGATGGCTGCCCTGATTTGTGCAATGGCAATGGGAGATGCACACTCGGTCAGAACAGCTGGCAGTGTGTCTGCCAGACCGGCTGGAGAGGGCCTGGATGCAATGTTGCTATGGAAACCTCCTGTGCTGATAACAAGGATAATGAGGGAGGTGAGCAAAAGTCTTCCAATTCCCAGCCTCAAAAGAACAGAGGGTTATGTGCAGTTTCGTCATGAGTCATTTTACGAAAGACCCCCTCTCCTACTATTGTCAAGTGTTGTTGTTACATTTCCATTGAAGCAAATGAGATGGATAAAGTAGTGCTCTTGTGAGCAAAATAATGTGACCTGAAAGACTTCTTTTAAACATAGGGCTTGATTCATTTCTGGCAAAGCTCAGATTTGGGGGCTAGAATTTTCACTAGGCATTTGTGTGGTTTAGAATTTCAAGTCTCAGTGCTCCTTCAGATACACCCCCTTTGTGACTTACACTTGCAGAAATACCAGCATACATTGCAGATTATTCAAGCAAAGGCACAGATGATTAAGCAGGACACTTTCCAAGGTATTGTTAAATACCAACTATGGGCAAATACAAGAGAATTCTGGACAAAGGTAATACTTGTATTTTATCATCTTCAATTCACAGTGCAGACAATGCTAAATGGAACAGAGTAGTGGAACTCATTTTACTGGCTATGATACAAGAGTTTATTCTTGTTTTTTAAATAACGTGTTCATTAGTAAAATACAGAGTTCTGTCTCAGTATCTTGTCCTGAAGACCCTATATGCTGGAAGAAAATAAGCCAGTGATAAATTGAAAACTGTTTTAGTACAAAGTACCCTCTGACTTCAAATGCTATAGCTATCTGTTTTAATACATTCACTAGTGACACATTTCTATGTATTACATTTTCCAGTCTATATGTGTGTGTTTTTTCCTCCCACATGCATTTTTATCTATCATGCATAATCATTTCCCAAGGATTTAGCTCCAAGTATATTGAGTAATATTTGAAGAATTCATTTTTTATTAGTAATTTAACATTCAAACAACAACCTTTCTCAACATTTGAAGCTAATTGCCAAAACTTGTTTACCTGCGTGTTTCTTGCATTCTTTGGCCTGTTGAATGAACATAGGGGCACATTCATATGAAGATTCAGCATTAGTGTGAAAGTAGAACCAGATTACTGTGTTTTCATGATGTCAACAGCACTGGAGAACTGAAGTGACTTTTTCCCCCCAAATCAGCTGTAATACAGTTGAACCTTCTGCAAACTATTGGCGGGTGAAGGGGAGGTGGATTGTTTTGTTTCTGAGATTCATTGAGAAGTATACAAAGGTAAATAACATTTATTATATGTTGATTTAGAGAAAGCTAAATAGCTTGAATTATAGAATTCTTTGCCAAATATGATGTTGCTAAATGCAGTAAGAACAGTATATGATAGAAGTAAACAAGACATTTAAGAAATTCTGCCTAAAATTAAATAAAAAGCTTGGCAAATAGTTCAACACTGAACAGGGAGTGTGAGACAAAGATAGGTAGTATCTCAGTCATTGTATCATATATTTGTGGATAAATGTATAAAGAATGGTTTTCATGATGTCACAGGTATGCTGGTTGAAGACATGAATATAACTGTACTTCTGTATGTAAATTGTGCTAGTATATTACATTTTTCTATTGAGGATCTGCCTGACAAGGTGGCAGTACCTAGGCAGCCCTAGCTGATCACACATGCCAAATAAAGTTAAGCAAGAACAGATTTTATTAGTATTGCATGGGAAGTCCCACAGCTGTAGAGTAGACAGGAAAACTTAAAAAATAGCCAATAAAATATGGATATGTCCATGAAGTTGCCAAGAGTTGTGCTCAACTGAAAGGAAACTTTGCCTTTCATTTAGGATCTAGTAGTGCCAAAATAAGTTTAATTTTTAAAAAAAAGTTTATTATCAGTATGCAAAGGTTTATTATGGGTAAACCATCATGGTGGGGAGATAGGGAGTATTCCTGGGAGGGATAAGCAAAGAACACCAGGAGTGTAAGCCAGATGTATCTACTCCCGGAAATGAAGGTTATTGCAGCTACACAGCAAAAGCAACCAGCAACCTATATTGCAGCAGCAATATAAAAAAATGCTGGAGGTGGACAATCACTTTAGTGACAATGGCAACGTAACGTTTCATACTGCACAGGGGAAGGAATTATAAATAACTCCTATATTTTACTAAGGAAATAACATGGATAGACAATATCAAGTAAAAAAAAAGCATCCTGGAGAAAGTTTGTGTGGTTGATGGCACACAGTCAGTCAATCAATCAATCAATCAATGTGCAAACAAAAAATAGAAGGATGCCAACAAGTGAAACCTGCGCATGAATGAAAAATCTTTAAAATACTGTACCATTTTTTGTTGCTGTTGTTGGCTTTAAAAAAAAAATACTGTATTGTGGCTTTTTATGGACACTGTGTATTTGGTGATGGTAAGAATTGTCCAAAACATCTGGAGGGCAAGGATGAGGGCAAGACTGATCTTGTTCACAAATAATCTGAGATAAAGTTCATTTGAATACTAGGAATCTATTCAGTTCCTTGATTTTTTTTTTGTTTTAAGTACTGTGGGAATATCCTAAGAATAGGTGCAATGCCTCTAAACAAATGACAAAGATATCAGGTTTACAGAAAGCACTGAGAATGTAATTGTTTGTTTGTTTATTTTTCCAATTTGTCATAAGCAGAATGAAATGGCATGTACACTTCCACTTAAGGTTGATAGACATATTCAAATACAATAGCTTAATTAAAAAAAAAAAAAAAACTTCTGGAGGCTTTTCTGTGCCTTAGAAAAGTTACATGAGGAATCTAGCCATATGATTTCTGTCAATATCACCAAGCAAATACCAGCTATGAAAAGGAAGAGTTCTGGTATGGTGAAAATTAAGGCATTGCAAGAAAACTCCATGTTGTGTTCTCAGTTGGTACTTTTTATTTATTTTTTTAAATATTTTGAATTTACACACTGCCCATCTCATGAGGAAGTGACTCTGGGTGGTTTACAATAAAACAAAAAATAAATATTAATTAAAATACAATAAAAACAGTATAAAAATACAGTAAAACCAAACACATACTGTACATAAATAATAATATCTTCCAAGATGCTGGTGATTGATAAGATGCTAACATATGGGAGCATCTTCAAGGTGCTAGCCACCTCAAAGAGGTTGATTGCCTCTTTTCTCGTCCCATGCAAGTTGGCAGAGCCAGGTCTTAACCCTTTCCAGAAGGTCAAGAGAATAGGGGCCTGCCTCACCTCTGGGGGAAGGTATTCCATAGGGTGGGGGCCACAGCAGAGAATGCTCTCCTTCTGGACCCCGCCAGTCAACTTTCTTTCATTGATGGGGTCCACAGCATACCCTCTCTGCTTGACCAGCTGGGACAGGTCGATATAATGGGGATGAGACAGTCCCTCAGGCAATCCGGTCCCATGCCATGTAGGGCTTTAAAGGTGATAACCTTGAATTGGACCCAGAGCAAACTGGGCTGCATTTTGAACCAGCTGAAGCTTCCAGATACTCTTCAAGGGTAGCCCCATGTAGAGCACATTACAGTAGTCTATATTGGCTTTGCAATTATAGCATTTATTTTCCTGGAAACTCATTTTCAATTATGCCCACATGTTTGTTTGAGTTACTTTAGTGTAGCGGTGAGTGTGGAGGGACTTAATTATTGCATTCAGGTACTAAAAAAAGTGCAGGCTCTTTTTAGAATACAATGCTGAACATATTCTGAAAACAGACCTGAAGGATAATTCACAGCCACACAGGAAACTTGTAAATCAGTAAAAGGTTAAAAAACAGCCATTCTTTTTCCTATGCAAAACATCATTTTTCACTTCTATTGAAGCAGTCCTTTCTAAATTCTGTGAGAGTTCTTCAGAAGCGGGGCACAGAAATCTTCCAACTTCTTATAACAGAGTTTTCACCTCTCCATTAGTCTTGACTTGCTGTGACACCCCATCGATGCTGAATTAGAGTTTTTGCAACCCAACACTCATTCTTGAAACTTCTCCTTGCTCTTTGCTCCAGGCAACTGCTGTGTTAACACATTTACATGCCTTCCTCTGTCTTAAAACATTTTACATGGTTATACTGTAGGATATCTTTGACCAGAAATTCTCCGTAACTCTATGGCTGCTTGCAATTATCTGTTTTAAAAGAACAGTGGTGATGTTATGCTTTTAAGATAAAGCATTTTAAGAATGTAAAGAATTGTTTACTAGATTTTTTTTTCTTGCCCTACCTCAAAGGAGAGAGCAAGTTTTTGTGATGCATACTGATTTCTCTATTTGTGGTCCATTATGTTTTTATACCCAAATACTGCAGTCTTACAGGAGGAAAAGATCTAAGGAGGTCTAGGGAGGAAAAGGACCAAACAAGTCAAAAAATAAATAAAAGCAGACACTACCACATTTTAGACACTAAATGCTAGGACTAAATCAATGTGGGAGTTGATTGATTTTTAAAACAATTCTTTTGACATCCTATCATAGAAAGTATGTTCATAATTATGAAATGTCTGGATCATAATCATAGGAAAAAGCCAGACCCAATAGAATCCCTGATCAATTCTAGAATGTGTCTATTTATTTTGTTCTTAAAAATAAAATATCAATCAATAAAATTCCTGAATGACCAGGAAGAAAGTTCATCATTGTCAAACATGTAATGTTTATTTTTCTTATTTTGTAAAACATCCATTAATTTGTTTCCTAATTTTTGTTGTTGTTTAGTCGTTAAGTTGTGTCTGACTCTTCGTGACCCCATGAACCATATTACGCCAGCCCTTCCTGTCCTTCACTGCCTCCCTGAGTTTGCTCAGTTTCATGCTCATTGCTTCAGTGATGCTATCTAACCATCTCATCCTCTGCCATCCTCTTCTCCTTTTGCCTTCAATCTTTCCCAGCATCAGGGTCTTCTCCAAAGAGATCTCTCTTCGCATTAGGTGACCAAAGTATCTGAGCTTGAGCTTCATTATCGATCCTTCCAATGAGCAATCAGGGTTGATTTCCTTTAAGATTGACTGGTTTGACCTCCTAGCAGTCCAGGGGACTCTCAAGAGTCTTCTCCAGCACCACAGTTCAATTCCTAATTTACATACTGATTTTTTATGCATATATATGCATAGATATATGTGCACAAACATTTGCACACACATATTTAAAGGGCATGGTTTTTCTGAAATATTTTTACCAAAGAAGTTTCCTAATTAAAAAATAGGAGATTCCAGATGCTAGCTTTTTGTTAAAGTTTTCATTCAAAGGTGTGTGTGTGTGTGTATGTTTAATTATTTTTTAAAATGTTTGAAATCCATTAATTTAGTCTTTGCAGAATCCTTTAAAATTTAATCCCTTTTTAATCAAGTTCTCAGTAAATAATTGTTAAGTATGTTTGATGGAGATTATGGATAGTTTATTCATGATTATATGACAAATTTTATATTCACAGGACTGTGATTAAAATCTATAAATCTCACAAGATGGCACATATAACTATTTAAAACATCATAGACTTAATTCAGTGAGCTAGAGTATTTGGAAACAAGATTCAGAGGCAAACAACAGGTTAAAAGTTATTTTTAAGTACAATTTTTTTTCTCAATTTCTAGTATTAGAATTAATGATTGAATTACTTGCAAGGCTTGGGGTTATCTACAAATATCTGACCCTCAATCCATTATTTAGGGGATGTGGTGGCACAGCGGCTTAATGACGCTGAAAGTTGCTGGCCAGAAATGGTCGACACTTCAGCGGTTTAAGCCCAGCTTTCACGTAGCAGAGTGAGCTCCTGCTTCCTCCCCCAGTTCATGTCAACCCAACCGTTTGAAAACTTACGTGAGTAGATAAATGGGTACTCTCACTCCGGTGGGAGGAAAAATGCTGGCGGCGCCTTGCAAAAGGAGTCGGGAGCAGTTGCCGGTAGTGCGGAAGCCGCACTCGCCCAAAAAAGGCGCGAAGCAACGGAAACCCCGCCTCCTGCGCTTGCCAGCTGGGCTCTACTCTAGGAAGGAGGCACTGGCAAACCACTTCCAAAACACCTTGCCTTGAAAACTGCAAAGGACTCATCCAAAAGCAGTCACTGCAGAGTCGGTAACGACTGAGTGCAGATAAAAAAAAAATAAAAACATAATTTTAAAAAATCCATTATTTAGCCTTATTTTTATTTGTTACGGTTAAAATGCTGCATTAAAATCTATCTTAACTTTTGAAAGCCTCAGCAGACTTTGTCTTTAGTACAGATTTATACCATGGTTGAACTTTCACAGACAGAAAAAGAATACGTTATATACGTTTTTGCATGTTTTTCTTTAAAGTGCTTGCATTTTGTTATTTAGACCAATGGATCATATCAAACTCAAAAGATAAAACAGCCTGGAATGATTTATAATCCTGCTTGTCCTGATGTTAAATAATATATGTGTCTTCCTATTTAAAGTATTTTTTCTTCCTGTATCTATTCAAAAAACTAAGCTTCAAACACCACCTGTGATCAAGACACTGAAAAAAATATATATATTGGCCGAGCTGGTTGTCCAAAATCATACTGCAGAACTTTTTTTCCATTTTGTTATTTATTATTTCAGTTTATAAATCATATTTCTGCCAACGTCAGAAGTAATATATAAGTAATTAAAATAGGGTTTGGGGAAAACAACTAAAATTATGATCTAATAACTCTTGTTGTACTCTGCAACTGAGATATTTTCTTGAGGGACTTAAGATGTACCATATTTCCAAGACTGCTCCTTTCTCTACACAATTTAAAATATTATTTATGTGCCTATAGTTTTATTGTATTGTTTTCTTCCCAAATAAATCCCAAACTAACTTTAAAACCATAAAGAAGATAATGAATTGATTAATTAAATCATAAAGCCAAAACTCTGAAAATAAATACCCAAGAACAAGTCAGGCACAGATAGCTTCTCTGTACGATTTTCAAAAAAGAGATACGATCTTCCTTAGTCTTTCCATTTAGAGAAAAGCTGGGGAAGATTGATTGGTTTCAACCCTGGTGAGGTGAAATATCACCACTAATCTGGTTCCTCAGTTATTGCAATGGAGATTTCTGGATATATAGATGTGTTACCTTAACCATATGTCATGAGCATGACACCATCCCTCTACAGAACATGTCAATCTTTGAAACCTTTTATCATCATTGTATAACAAGTACAGTGTCCTTTACTTCACGTCAGAGCACTTGAAGAAAATACAAACCAAACCATATTGTCAAAGGCTTTCATAGCCGGAATATGATGGCTGGTGTGGGTCTTCCGGGCTATGTGGCCGTGTTCTGGAAGTTTTGTTTCCTAACATTTTGCCAGCATCTGTGACCGGCATCTTCAGAGAGCAGGAGCACAGACAGGAGCAGTTCTCTCTGTGCCCAGGATGATGTGACCCTTTTGTGGGTATTTATAGAGATCTGAAGGGGGGGGGATTGGGGGTGTGTGGTGGGGGGGTTGAACATGCTCTCAAGCACACTGGACACAAAATCCTATTTGAAAACACAGAGATACTGGACAACACCAACAGCCACTATACCAGGCTATACCGGGAAGCCATTGAGATTCACAAACACCAACACAGCTTCAATAAAAAAGAGGAGTGTCTAAAAATCAACAAAACCTGGCTACCAATCCTGAAAAATACAGCCTGCAAAAGGTCAACAAACTCAGCTCAACCACCAGGACGTGTGAACAGTTCACACAATGAACATACTAATCACCCCCAGCAGCCACTCGTTAACAACTCAATAGAAAAAAAAACCCTGCCTAATCCCCAGGAAGATACACACAGATCCTGACACCAAAACAAGCAGCCACTCATTAACCCAAACCCCATACCCCCCCACACACCACACACACCCCTAACCCCCCCACCACACACCCCCAATCCCCCCCTTCAGATCTCTATAAATACCCACAAAAGGGTCACATCATCCTGGGCACAGAGAGAACTGCTCCTGTCTGTGCTCCTGCTCTCTGAAGATGCCGGTCACAGATGCTGGCGAAATGTTAGGAAACAAAACTTCCAGAGCACGGCCACATAGCCCGGAAGACCCACACCAGTCAAACCATATTGCTTTAATTTTGTCAGACGTTGGGCCAACTCACCCAGTACAGTCACCACTGATTGGGAACTGTTTTCCAGAGTTTTTCCTGCTGTCCTAGGAAATGTGAAGGATTGAACCTTAGATTTTCTGCATATAAAACAAGCATGTGGGTAATTTATTTGCTGGGAAAAAGAGGAATGGAACCTTTCCCTCTCACCATCCTCTGACATGATTCAGGAGACGTTACTCCACATTCTGTTCAGCAGTCTTATTTATGTCATTCCTTACCTTTTTCTCAAGTCAGCAACAGCAGTCATTAGGTACAGACAGATGCTTTAGTCCCCAAAGTACTTAGGCTACAAGGATATGAACAAGATAGAAAGCAGATGTCCTTTTCCATTGGGTGCATAACACATCACTGTATGTTATCCCATGAGATATGAAAGAATAACATGCACAATATTTCTGCATTGTTTTTCCCTACCAGTCATCATTCAGTTTGGAGAAAAGGGGAATTTGCATTAGAAAACCTTTCAGAGAATGGAATGTGGCAAGGATGGTGCATGTGTGAATACCCTGTATTTCACTGTACTCTCTCCAGCAGACTGCAACCTTTCTGGCATTTATGCATTGTGCTTTCTTAGTAGCAGTGCTATTGTTGCCACTAATAGAAACTTCTTTGTTTAAGATATTGTTGGAAAATTTCTGCTTCTGCTAAAAAAAAAAAAATTGGAGATCTTGTCCACCCAATTTTTCCCTACACAGTTTGAAAGGTCTTTTGTGCCCAATTCATGGATGAACACTGTAAATTAAACAAATTAAGGTTAACATTAGCCCCAAAGTGCTTGCCATAGATATTCTAGTTTGGTGCCATCTTTAATTGTTTTTATAATTATTTTTGCAGTTTTGTTCAATTTTCTTAAGATTTACAATTAGATTAGGCTATGGGTTGGAGAATATGGTATTTCAATTGGCTAATTGTGCTTTTTTTCTCCCCCTTATTCCAAATGCTGGTTGCATCTTATAAATAAGCTCTGTAGTGACCATGGTGATTTCCTTATTCTCTTCTAAATTATTTCACAAATTAAGAATTCAGACTAATGTTCTTTCACTGTAAATATCTTCTCATACAAAATAATATCAGAGGAAATGCATGCATATCTAACCAGCACATTATTGAAGCCCATAAACTGGATATAGTTAACTCTTTTTTTCTGACTGATATAGCCAAATAAGACAAGGAAGGTTTCTATGACTCCAAATAAAGGTTTCTTTTGTTGTAAGACAAGATTCACTTGCAGAGTAACATGATTTCTGAGTAGCACGTTTGACCTATTTACTTAAGAATGTGTTTTTGAGTTTTTAAAAACAAAATCATCTTTAAACTAAAAGAGAAAAAAGTGTGGAGAAAAAAGAGAAAGAGAAATAATGGATCTTGCCCTCCTGCAATAATTATTTGGACCAGCTTTGCTTTTATAGAATGGTGAATCCTGTGATTTGATATTTCATCAGGCTTGTGACATTTAAGATAATGCAAGTATTTCAGAGCACAAAAGCAAATCATGTAATTTAGCTTGCCTCATCAAGCTCTGGCGCAGCAGGGGTTTCTAATTCAGCTCAGACAAAAGATTTATAAGGTTCTAAGTACAAATACCCACAATACCTCCGGAGGGGGGAAAAAGGCTCTCCTGAGCAAACACAATGGACCTGGTGCTTGAAGTCATTTTTAAAATTGCTACCATAATAAACAATTGAAATCTGTTATTGATAGTTTTTAAATATATAAAAATACAGATAGCATACGTAGCAAATTTGGTTCATACTGGGAGTCACTAAATCATGAACTTGTTTTTCTAACTTGAGGAAAATATTCTGTATACTTAATAATAAAGGTTTTGCATTTTCTTTTTATATAATTTTATTACAATTTTTTAAAAAGGAGTATACAAATTAACAGAAACTAATATAGAATAGAAAAAAAGAAAAAGAAAAGACAAGGCCAAAAGTGCAGAAAAAAAGAAAGGAAAGAAAATATAAAGAAGTACCTTCCAATGTTCTTTACAGTGTATAGGCATACATTTACCTTTTACTCTACGGTTGCAACAATAACTCATTTTTTCTATAATCTATTTTTTTCCCCTAATCATCAAAACCATAAATCATAAGTTCATTTTTGTCTATTACATACAAAAAGTCTATAAGGAGTTTCCAGTCAGCAGTAAACATATATACTGTCTTTTCTCTGATCAAAGTCAATTTGGCCATCTCAGCAAGCTCTATCATCTTCACCATCTATTCCTCTATTGTGGGTAGTGTCAAATCTTTCCATCTTTGTGCATATAATAATCTTGCTGCAGTTATCATGTAAAAAAAAAAAAAAAGTTCCATGACTTTTCTTTTAACTGTTTATCCATCTGTTCCCAAAGAAAATCCTCTGGTTTCAATTGTATATTAACTTTTACAATCTTCTGAATTAGTGTTTGCATTTAAATTCAAAACTTTTTGGCTTTTTTATATATCCACCAAGCATGATAAAATATCCCTTCTTGTTGTTCACATTTCCAATACAAATTTGAAGTCCCTTTATACATTCTAGACAATTTCTCCAGTGACATATATCAACGATATATCATTTTATTGAAATTCTCTTTAAGATTATAACAGAGTATAAATTTCAGTCTTTTCATCCACACATTCTCTCATTGTCTCATTTGTATATCGTAACCAAAAGTTTTGGCCCACTTTATTATACATTCTTTCACTTGTTCTTCTTCCATTTCAAATTTCAATAAAAGTCTGTACATTTTAGCAATAGCATGTTCATCATTTGCACACAATTCTAATTCCAACTCAGTTTTACACTGTTCAAAGCCAAAAATTCTTTTGACTACTTTAAATATTTCTAGTAATTGTACATAAGAAAACCATTGGCAAATATGTCCTTCTGCCACCAGATCATCTCTTGATTTCATTTTATATTCCCCTTGACAAAATTCTAATATCTCATGATAAGTTAGCCATTTGTGTTTACTTATTGTTTCTCATCTATAGAATGCTTATTGTGCTGAGACCCACAAAGGTGTTTTTGGACACAACCTGGGTTTGTATCTATTCCATATTCTCAATATGGTATGTCTAACAAAATGATTTTTAAAATGTACATTAACCTTAGCTTTGTCATGCCATAAATATCCATGCTGCCCAAATCTCAAGTCATGCCCTTCTAACTCCAAAAGCCTTCTATTTCTCAGCAACACTCACTCTTTCATCCAAACTAAGCAACAAGCTGCAAAATATAATTTCAAAACAGGTAAACCCAGTCCTCCTCTTTCTTTTACATCTTGTAATACCTTATATTTAACTCATGGTTTTTTCCTTGCTACACAAATTTAGTTACGCCCTTCTGCCATTGTTTAAATGGTCCGTCAGTTGTCAAATACTTGTTTTGTCAAAACAGGTATTGTCTGAAACAAAAATAACATTCTAGGCAAAACATTCAATCTTTATCACAGAAATTCTCCCCAACAATGATAACTGTATTTTCTCCCATCTTAACATATCCTTTTAAACTTCATTCCATGTCTTAACATAGTTATTTTGAAATAACATATAATTCATATTTGTTATAGCAATACCCAAGTATTTTACCTTCTTCTCAGTCTGAAAACCTGTTTTATACATCAACTCTGTTTGATCTTATATTTTCATATTTTTTATTAACATCTTTGTCTTCTGTTTCTTGATCTTAAAGCCTGCTAATACACCAAAATCTTTTAATTTACCCATTACTATTTCAATTCACTTTAAAGGATCTTCCAAAACCAGCACTAAGTCATCTGCAAAAGCTCTTAACTTATAAAACTCTTTTTAAAATTTTTATTCCTACAATCCTCTCATCTTGGCTTATGTCTCTATTCAATATTTCAAGAACCAAAATAAACAGAAGAGGGGACAGTGGCAACCCTGTCTTGATCCTTTTTGTATCTCACATGGTTTTGTTAGATCTCCATTAACAATAATTTGTGTTTTCTGTAAAGTGTAAATCAATTTTACCCATTTTATAAAATTATCTCCAAAGTTAATATCTTCCAAAACTTTAAATAGGAAAGTCCAGTACAAATTGTCAAAAGCCTTCTCTGCATCTATGAAAATCAATGCAGCTTGTTTTTCATTATGTTGTTCGAAATATTCTAAAATGTCCAGTGTAGTTCTAACATTGTTCTTTAACTGTCTTTTAGGTAAGAACTCACACTGGTCTTTCTGAATAAATCCTTGCAAAATTATTTTCAATCTACCAGCTAAAATCATTGTGAACAACTTATAGTCATTATTCAATAATGATATTGGTCTATAGTTCCTTATCTTGTCTCTCTTTAGGCATTAGTGCTATATTAGCCTCTTTCCAAGTCTCTGGCATCTTTCTTCCCTGTAGAATAGATTTCATTGTATTTTGTAGAGGTTGTAAAAGTTAATCCTCAAAACATTTATAATAAAAACCTGATAGTCCATCTGGTTCAGGCACTTTTCCTGGTTTAATCTTTTTTTATAGCTTCAGAAACTCCCCTTATTGTTCTAGGTCCATTCATAATTTTCTTTGTTCCTATTTTTTTTAGTAATTATTTTATTAAAAGCTTTAGGAACAACAATAAAAGATAATACAAACTAGAAAAGAAAAAAAAGAGTGCAAGAAAGCAAAAAAAATAAAAAGAACCCCCCCCCAAGAAAGCGACTTCCCACCCTCATCATGACAAGTATAAACAATTTCATAGTCTCTTCACCTCCTCTTAATTAACAAATATAAAACTCTTCATCCCATAACCCATCTCTTAACAATAGACAAGTAACATCTTCTCCTTCTCCAATTAGCAGCAAAAAGTCCAGAGCTCTAAATATTAAGATTAATTAAAATATATAAAACTCAACATTCCACATCTCAACTATTAGCTGTAAACAAAACTCAATTTAAAATGCATAAAATGGTCCAAATATCCTAGTGTAAACAAACAAACAAAACAAAACAAACTAAAGTTTAACCTGACAAAAAGAGGCCATTTCCCCTTTAAAAAAGACAAGCTCCAATTCACAATAGTTCTCCTATTCCAAATGCCAACAAATCCAAAGAAAACCACCCCAAATAGCAAGATATCCCTTTCAAATAAACATTCCATATCTCAGCTCTAAATTTTAAGCAAATCCACATTACACAAATGTAAAGTAATCTCATTATCCTGATATAAACAAAAGACTAGAATTTAACATAACAAAGAGAGAGAATTTTTACCTTAAAAAAATTCACTAAACTTCCTTTTTTTTCAAATAATTTTATTAAGTATTATAAATGAAAAGAATAAAAGACAATATAAAAAACAATAAATACAAACAGAAAAATACAACAAAAGGGAGCGGTGTGGAAAAGAAAAAAGAAAGGAGCAAAGAAAAAGAAAAAGGAAGTAACTTCCCCTTTAATCCCAGCAAGTAAAGACAATTTTAATAGCCTATCACCATCTCTAAATACGACATAATCCTTTAGGGAATAAGTCATCCATCAGATTCAGTTGTGTTACATTTAAGTCCCCTTCCAAATAATTTCATAGACATCCCTTGCAATTTGTTCTTGTTCTATAATTTCATTACAACACACTCTGTCCATCTTATCAAGCAATTGATCCATTCTAGTAAGAAGCTTAATAGAGATATATTCAAAAGTTTGGAACATAGATTTCTGTTCCATATGCTTTATCTGCTCCATATTCTTTATCCTCTAGCTCCTTCTAGTCTCCAACCTTCAAGGTCTCCTTAAGGTAAAAAAAAAAAGCAGTCTCCTTATGGTAAAATAAACCAAAACAGTCGCCATTTTCTCATGAGAAAATATCTTCTAATTAATTCAAAGCTATAATTCTAAATCCCTCTGGCCCCTTAAGCCATTGTTAACTTTCAAAAATCCATATACTAAGGACTCTTTTGCTGCATAGTCCAAAAAATCATAGATTTTCAAAAAAATTTAAATCGAATTTACACCATCATCCTCTAAGGGGGAGGAAACTCACCTGATGAATACAGTAAAACCTTGCCAGTCCAAAGAGTCTTAATCTCTCCAGTAAACAACAACAACAACAAAATAATCCAAAAAAGTGATTAAGAAATGAGGCACACTCGAGCTTAATGTCCGTGAAAAGCTGCTTTATAAGTGTGAGCTTGATGAAATCCTGACTCTCAGCCACTCCACTCATAAGCTGACTTCAAAAAACCAGTTTCCATGGCCTACTCAGTAGTAGCAGCTGTCCAGAGTCACGTGGATAATCTCAATGATTTCTCCTTCTTTCGAAGAAATTTTGCAGGTCCAGATCCAGCATTCAGCCATGATTCCTCTTGCAAAAGCTGTCCTACTAATGAGCAGAAAGTCAGCTCACCATGGCACTCACAGGAAGTATCATCAAACTTCCTTACTTTAAGTAAAAGGGCAATTAGATACAGAGCCAGTTTACTACTATAAAATTAGGATACATAGAGTAACTATAAAGAGAAAAGCTTAAACACCATATTAAATGTAAGCAAATCCAGTATACCACATTTTTCCAATTGAGATATCAGTAAATCCAAAAAGGACCACCCAAAATAACAATATATCCCCTTTTAACCCTCTAATAAACCAACTTTGTATTCCTTTATTCACACACACACACACGTACACATACATACATACATATACATACACATAATACATACATGTATAAACACACACAGACACACACACACATACATACACACAGAACAATCTTTCTCTATAATCTATTGGGATGGTTATTGATCCTTGTTACAAATTTCTTCAATACTTTAAGGAGTCTCTTTTGTGAGCCCAACAAAAAAAGATTGTTCCAATTGCTCTCTGGGATTGTCATTTTTATTTTCTTCTTGATTTTCAAAGCCTCATCCAATTTTCCCTTTGTATCTAGTGACAGATTCTTACTTAGAGTCTCATTCATGTTGTTCTCTAATGGAATTTGTTGCATATCTTTTTCTGCAACATTTTCTTCTGGGAACAGGCTGTTCTTAAGATCTGTGGAGTCCTTGGGGTTCTCTGAGCTTGGTTCTTGCGAACGTTTCGCTACCCAGCTAGGTAACATCTTCAGTGCTGGTAGCTGAGCAACTCGCCCATGTCTGTGGCTGCTGCTCCCACGCCACCAGTGCAGGGCGAGCTGCTCAGCTATCAGCACTGAAGATGTTACCTAGCTGGGTAGCGAAATGTTTGCAAGAAAACAACCAAGCTCAGAGAACCCCAAGCACTCCACAGTTCAACCCTGAGCTACACATATTCGCTTCTATTGCTCTTAAGAAGACACAACATAGTTGACATAATTGAATCAAAATCCCAACACAGTTCCTGATACAGTTCCTCAAAGATATCTCTGAACACCCTTATAAGTTATTTGTCTTGTTATGCCTCCAATATCAAAAACAATTGTTCTTTCCCACAAACCTGCATTTATTCTTTAAAAATAATTTCAAAGTCTTAATATTCAAAATCCAGCATTCCGTTTTCTGAGCCCTTAATCTATAGCCAAAACCTTGCTTGCTTTTTGCTGTTTGTTTGTTTTTTTAAGATTATAAAAGTAGATCTTCATTTTCTTATTTTAAGGATTGAAGGCGCTCACCTGGTGTTAACAATCTTGTCACTTTGAAGCTGCCTGACTTCTTTGAAGCAGTTAATACACAGTTTCCAAAAGGGGTTTGCAAGGGAAGTGTGCAAACTTAGTGGACTTTGAAAAGGCTCTATTTGTGGCTGGAGCAATTATGGCATATTCCTCATCTCCCAATTCCCCCCCCCCCACCCCCCAAGACTGCTGTCGTGATCTCTTTGTGAAGAGCAACCATAAGGAGAAACAGCTCAGGCAATCTTGGGTCTTCTCTAACAGAGAGGTTTGTGGGAGCCAATCTACTTATCAGCTCCTTATTCAAGTCTGCAAATGCTGGCTCTGCTTTTCATGGAGCTGTCTTCAGAAGTCCCATAATTTGTCTTTGTCCCTTGTAATCCTTGGTAAATTTTGGTCTTTTTAGATATTCATCTATTTTCTCCAAAGGAACATCATGTCATTTATACCAATTAGAATAATACTGATGAAATGCTTTTTGCATAGCCACATCTATCCGTTAATACAGTGTCTCCCTCTTGAAGTTTCAGTTTCAGTTTCAGTTTCTTTTCTTTGTTTCTTTTCTTAGTTTATACGCCAACCATTTCCATGGTTTATTTGCTGCTGCTGCTGCTGCTGCTTTTTTTTTTTTTTTTTGCTTTATCTAATTATTTTTATTTCTATTTCTGTTACTGTTAACATAGATAACTGTGGCTGTGAAAGTTTAATTCGTTGAGAGATATTTATCTTCTCTGGAAATTTCTTTAGTTCTTCTTTTCTTTTTATCTCATCCAAAATAGCCTGTGTTTTCTTTTTCATCTTCTTTTTAAGTTCAGTATTATGTTGTATAAAATAACCTCTAATAAAAGCTTTACTTGTGTCCCAAACCATTCTTAAATCAGTGCCTTTATTTAAATTATTTTTTTAATGTTTTAATTTCTTTTTACAATCCTCCACTATTGCTTCTTTCTGTAACAATATTTCATTCAGTATCCATCTAAAAGAACTAGATTTCCTTTTGTAAGCCAAACTCACAGGATTATGATCTGAAAAAGTAGTTGGTAAAATTTCTACTTTACAGACCTTAGTAATCAAATTCTTTGAAATCCAAATCATATCTATTCTTGAAAAGGATCTATGTCTTTCTGAAAAATAAGTGTATTTTCTTGAATTACCATTTTTCTGTCTCCATACATCAACCAACCCTAAATCATCCATTAAATTAAAAAAAAAAACTTTTGGTAATTTACCTTGAGTGATTTCAGTATTTTAAGACTGCTGCTGAGAAAGTCTATTTGCATGTTCAGTCTTCACAAGTTTGTTACTGACATTAATTTTATTGATTCTGGCAATGACTCAGTTGAGTAAGAAACTACAAAGCAGAATTTATGGAAATTGGCCCTAGGAGACGCCGATAGCCTAATATGCAAGTATTGATACATCCAAATTTTTCATAGTCTTTTTCATTTTTTTTCCAGTGTTCTGAGTTAAATGTAAGTGTTTGTGTTCACTTTTAAGCAAACCGAACAGATGTTCATTTTCTATGCTAACATGTAGAAAATAGAAAGCTGCTCTTTTTCAGTTTTGGTGCTTCTCCAAACTTGGTGATATTTAACTACCAAAATGGCTTATAAAGATGTGTGCTTGAAATTAAATGAGGATTAGGTGTGTGCATTGAGGATAGTTTGTATTTACATAGTATGTATGCATGGATGCTGTAGTGTGCTTAATGATAAATTCATTGAGTGAAAATATTCTTTCTTTCTTTCTTTCTTCCTTCCTTCCTTCCTTCCTTCCTTCCTTCCTTCCTTCCTTCCTTCCTTCCTTCCTTCCTTCCTTCCTTCCTTTCTTTCTTTCTTTCTTTCTTTCTTTCTCTTTCTTTCTTTCTTTCTTTGTTTTGCTTCACTAAGCTTTGTCTATAATGGAAATGGAATGAAACTTGTGAGTGAATGAAGACCAATACAGGTCAGAACATGTGTGATTGAATATATGTGAAACTGACATAGACCAGAAGTCAACTGATCTTGCCAGCCTCATGCTCAAACAGTAGCTTTGATTGCCTGCTCAACAGAGCATTTGTTTGCCAGGCAGCTCCAGATGACAGATGCTGCTCTCTTTGGACTGAAAAGTTATGTCAATCATCAATACCAGCGATGCTCATATCTTTGCTATATGTTCCCTGCAATGAGTAGACTGGGGAGAATCATTGTTGATTTGGCGGTACATGTCACCCTGATCATCAGCAACTGAATGATCTCTTAGTGGTCTGTAACTGCATCTTTATTCATTTGTAATGAATGTGGGCTTGGCATAGTTTGCTTGATCTGTCAAAACTAAAGAAGGAATTCTATATATAGTATTTCTGGGCCTCTTGCTACGTAAGCAATGTCATTTCAGAAAGGCTACTTTAGAGCCACTATAGTAGAGCTATTAGTAAGGTGAACAGTTTAAATACTATTAATAAACAATGTTTATTTTCATATTTTTGTACTGCCAGTCATGTATATCCAGGAATGGTACAACAGTAAAATGACCATTTGACTATGTATTATAAATGCAGCTAATGGTAACTAGAACATAATCAGAGGCCATCGATGAAAACAGTAGCAATCAGTGCAAAGACAATTAAAACAATTTCATCATATGCCTAAATTGCAACAAAGGCAGCAAATCGTTGATTTCTAGGAAGAGTATCATACCAGAAAAAGCACTCTATCTGGTTGATGCCAACTGAACTTCTAGGTGTGTCTTCAAGGGAAGGTCAAAAAGTCAAGATGGTAGCCACAACTATGTGATCAACCCGCCACCCCTTTCTTTGGGCCTTGCCTGTAAAGAGGGGGCAGGACTTCGATCACACAGTTGCAGCCACCCCCTTGATTTATTGCTCCCCACCCCAACCCCTGCTGGTGTCCCTGTGAGCTATCTATAGAATATATTGCAACGAGGAGACTTCTGGCTGTGACTGTAGTATGCAGTCTATGGCAAAAGGCATTTAACTCAGCACTGTGGCACATGTTGCCAGTAGAACTAACAGCACATAATTCAAAGAAAGATTGAATATACATACAGTATTGTGTCTCTGTAGTTTCTGTCTAAGAAATTGTTTAATTAATGTACAAAAATAATCAAGAATAGACATTTTTCTTCAAAGAAGGAGAACATAAATTTTAAAAACACATTAGTGTCAATTTCCTGCATCCAGGAAATATTAAATGCATTTGTGTAAAATTTATTTGCATACCATTATTCAGGATGCTGGCTTATTGGTGGTGAGTAAATATGCCAGAGCACACGGCCAATTACTTCTGTTTGGGTTTTCAAGGAGCTAAAATAACCATAACCAGGATCTGCCTTTCCTACAATAGAAAGCTTAGCCTGAACCCTATCTTGGCATATGTTGTTGATGGTTTTCACAAGCCACAGATTGAATCTAAGGTTTGTATTTGGCTTACAAAACCTACCTTTTTAGAGGAATAACAAATCAGAATTCAGGTTCTAATGTAATACTAAACTTATTAGCAATTTCCTGCTTCCTTTCGCCATTCCTACATGAAAGAGGAGTGAAACCAGAACAATTAGATGCTATTTACCACCACTTTTCTTAGGAAAAATGGAGTTATTAGACATTCATTTATAACTTGACTTTCTGCATTACATTTTTATCAGATATACTGATATCTGAGTATATACTGATCCTTAAGCTACTAGTGACATCCTTAGTACCTTCCTAAAAATTATTTTGTGTCGGTAAGATTTCCTGTAGACAGCTCTGAGGAGTACAGTATTCCATACCATCCATCTGAAACCCAGTTTCTCTCTTGGATTAGACATTATTTTAAATATATATTATCTACATCTACATCTACATCTACATCTACATCTACATCTACATCTACATCTATCTGTCTGTCTATCTGTCTATCTCCCTCCCTCCCTCCAAGCTGGGTTCCATATAATGACCATCATATGTAACCTAGGTTTCCTTTGCCTACCATGCAAAGCTTATATCTGAACCATGTGAATGTTGTATCCTTAGATATTGGATAAGCTGTTATCAACTCTACACAACCATGAGCTGGTTAAGTTTTTCAACTCACATGTACATATCTAAAATCCCATGGGCATTTGCAGGAGGAAGGCAAGTGGGACAATTGGAAAGTGTACATTACAACACAAACTCTGCCTTATATGTACTTATGGGCAGTGTGATACAAGTATGAAAGGTGGAGTTTGTATCATCATGTCATGGACACCTTTGAGAAATACACTTAACCAGCTTATGTGCTCTGGAGAGTGTGTTTTGCAGAAGGACACAGATATAAATGTCTGTTCGGATTAAACCACTGAATATTGATTTTAATTATGGTAGTACAGTTGATCCACTGGAATGAAGTATGCATATTAGTTAATCTAGATTGAAATTGTATCTCTATTAGGAAATCACTAAATAAAAGTGGTATGTTACTCTTTGCTTTCTGACAACATAAAATGGGAACAAAGATTAACTCCTCCAGAGTTCTTAAGAAAGCAACTGAAAGAAACATCACAAAGCACTTTATAACCTAAGGCAACCATGAGACACAGATTAGCTCTTCCTTGGAATATGGCCTATGCTTATAATGGTTTCTATAAGTGCTTTAAAATTCTGTATTCTAATAAAATTATTACAGTTATAGGAAGAGGGAGAAAAACTGAATTCTTAATCATTCTTTCTATAGTACTAATAATGAAATATCAGGGAAATGAAGTTCCAGTATGCATGTTTAGCTGAATACATTCTTTCTTCTTTACAATGAAAATGGTAGATTATTTCCTAATTCAAACACAGTGTGACCTGTAATTTTATTAGCATATTTTGCTTCAAACAGTTTTTAGACAGCTGTAGTGAGTTATACTTAACAACGACTACATATTTCTCATAAGTATTTGAATGGTGAAATATTCCCTAGTTACTTGTCACTTCAAGTTAAATCTCCTTATTTTGATTCTAGACAACGAATGCATTAAAGGTGGCTTACTTTTTGTCAACTACAGCCATCTTATGTAGATTTGTAATATCATCTTACAATTCCTGAAAAACAATATTTGTAGTTTTAGAGTTAGCCACATGAGATTATTGCCTTGAGTTGACATGTATACAAAATAAGATAAAATATCCTTTGAATTAAACTCCTGGTCATTTCACAGACATATGCATGTCATTCTCTTGGCAACAATAAGGAAATGATTTACCATTTCCTTCTTTCAAGATCAAGATTCTTGGCATTCTTCATTCTCAAAAGCTGCTTTGGGGGGGGGGGCAATTCAACTTGCAAATCCTTGATACATCATGATTTTGAACATGGCTTGATCCAAATATTTTGTTTTTATGTAATGCCTCATACCTTAGCCTTGATGAAGTTTTCCTTACTGTGTGTTGCTCTGTATGTATTTATGTATGTTTGTATACAGGAAACATAAGTGTAGTCTTTAAAAAGACATATTAACCTATTATATGGATTATCTTAATTATTTTAAATATAAATATATACATCATATCATTTCACAGGTGCTAAAGTTCACTAATATTTATTAAGGAGAAGTATAATTGAATTTCATTGAAAAACTATTTAAAAGTTTGATAACCACCCTCGGTTTTAAGAGTGCACTTACAACATTTTTATTAAATAGATCAGTAAATTAAATGCACCTTTTTCTCTTAAACTTGTTATTTCCTTATCACTGAAGAACATTCTATGGAATGTATGCTGTAGTTTCAGTAAAAAGATTACTTAACTTTCATCATTCAGAAACAATCCAACCATAATGTCAGTGTATCTAAAGTGTCTGATACAAATGTATGTGTGCATGTGTGTGTAATTGGTGGGTCTGTGAATAGTATAGGTAATTCTATTCCACCTTTGAACTGCCATTTAAACAGCCAGCTCAGGCATCTTTGTTCTGTTGGATCTTCCACTGAGTTTAATAGGATTTATTCCACAATACAGCTTTCTAGGATTCAGTGCTTCTGGATATTTGGGGACTACTACTTCTAGAATTCCCAACAAGCATGACTGGGAATCCTGAGAATAATAGTACAAAATATCTGCAGGACATCATATTGGGGAAGGCCATCATAGTAAATAAGTTTAGGATTTCAGGTACTTTGATATCTAATATTTAGTATTAATGCTAGAATTAAATATATCTGCCTGACAGAAATCTTGTTTTTCCACAACAACAACAAAAATTGCAAAAGAACCCTTCTTTGCTTTCAAATCCTCTTTCTAGTTGAATTTGAATGTTCTTTAACACTCTTGTGATGTGACTTTTCTCCTATTGAAGAAGAAGATATCTAATTCTGTGCTTAAACTGAAAACTCCTTTGCATGCTGAAAAATGTGGGCATTGTAAATGAATAAACATTAATAAGCACTGCAATGGGACAGAAAAGTAAAGGAATTAGAGTTTAATGAAGTTCCTTGGTGCAGACTTAACTACGAAATCTAAAAAGCATGTGTGTGTGTGTATTTCCATTCAGTCTCCACGTAGTGATATATAGGTTTCTCACTGGTATTGAATGGAGGAATGTCTAGCCACCTGAAGTCCTTAACTGGCACTTCAGAACAGTTTGATTACCTCCTTGATTGTTTGCGAGATAACTCTAAGATTGGCAGTGACAGGGTAATTTACTGAAGATTGCAATGTCAGACTATATCCAAGGGGGCTTGCTGGCATGAAGATGTTATTCTCATGACTGACAGGCCACTGGGAGATTGGTATGCCAATTTAAAGTTCATGGTGTTGTCCAAAGTGTTCAGACGCTTCAGCCCATAATCATGCAGTTTGATGAGGTCATTATAGGCATAACATATTCTCACCCCCATATCAACCAAAGCAACAAAGTATTCAATAGCTTCGATAGTATTCTCTCCCACCTGCATGAACAAAAATACTGGACAAACAAAAAACAACAAACAATTTTCAGTCTGTAGTTACAAGCTCCAGAAAGAACGGTATTGTGGAAAAAGTGTTCAAGTTTCAATAGGAAAACCATCTTCAATTATTATTGGAGTTCAACTACATTCTCACATTGATTATATAAAATGGGTGGAGCCTGGAAAATATTCTACCTCCATGATGAAAAGGGACTTCCAGTGGGGATCACAAGTCACTGACCTTGAAAGTAAAAAAGAAATCTTCCAGCTCAAATAGCAAAATAACTTATCTAACTTAACAAGTGGTATGTGAAATGAAAATGGAATGCCGTCAATGCTGTTTCCTTTTAAAAATCCCAAAATGGCCATGGGCGAGTCGTTGCTTATGGAAACATGGCAGAAGTCTTCAGCATAGCTAATCAGATTCATAGCTGATCAGATCAAACATCCATCATCCTTTTTTTTTTTTAGGAAAAACTCAGTCCATCACAAAGATATATGGTAGATGATAATTTATTAAATATTCTGGATTAAGTATATTAAAAAGTTTCAGATAGATTCCAGTGGAAACAGGTTTAACCACCCTTCTTTGCACTGGAATTTTCAGTCACACAGATGTATCAGTAAAAGTCAGCTAATTTTAATCTTTTTCTGGCTGCCACAGATAACAAATATGAAAAGATACATTATTAAAAGCTATATACAGTCAAAGAGATGATATTTAAAAACAGAGTTTATACTGGGAAAATATGCATTGAAATAACTGGCATAGAGAAAATATGTTATTAAAGATGGAAGTAGGATCATTTTCATTAAAACATGATTAATGGGCAATTTATATTAACAGATACATATTTTAGAGGAAGGTACATGCAAAAACTGTGCCTCATAGGAGACTTTTTTTTCCCCCATAGGAGACTTTATGTTCATAGGACATTGTGGCATTAAGTTCTTAGGAGACATTATGAACATAAATTACAGTTGTTGTTGTCGCTGTTGTTAATATTATCCTATAAAATAACATACAGATTGGAATACTCTATTGCCCCACTAATATGAGTAGTGAAATGGGCAGGATTTTAACTGATCTGCACATCCCAAACCTGGAGAGTCACCAAAAGCTGATTTGTATAAATTGAGCCTTTAGTGAACCTGAAAAAAATCCACCCCGAAAGTGAGAGCCATTCTGCACATATCTTTATGGACTTATTTTGGCATTTATTATAGTGATCCTAAAGGCAGTATTAGAGGTAGTTTGGTATACTAAGGTAACCTGGGTTGACAACAATACATAAGGTAAGAATAGGATCAGTATATTTCTAAAGTCAAATGTGCTGAGATTAGCAATATTAATGTTCACATTGTAAGGAAGCAATTGCGGGCTATAAACAGTGGTATCTACCTACCCATCAAGTGACTGGGGAAAATAGCCTATGTGTTCTTCCTTGCAGATGGCCTCACTGATTGTCTGGATCCAGATTGCTGCCTCCAGTCGACTTGTCAGAATAGCCTACTCTGTCGTGGCTCACGTGATCCCCTAGACATTATACAGCAAAGTCACTCTGGTTCAGCGGCTGTAAAGTCGTTCTATGATCGAATTAAGCTCTTAGTGGGAAAAGACAGCACTCATATAATCCCAGGAGAGAACCCCTTCAATAGCAGGTAACAACCAAATGTCTGAGTTTGTAAACACATAGGAGCTCTTCTGGCAGAGGTTTCAATAGTGGTTTAACATGGGATGTGGCTTTTGCTAGTGATTCTTTTCCATCTCAGGCTAAAATCTCATTCTGGGCTTTTTGTCATGATTTTTTAATGCTGCCTTTATGTCAGGATGCTGGCTTTGCATACTAACTCCATATGGGTAAGGGCTAGAACTGGATTTCATGCATTC
Source organism: Python bivittatus (assembly GCF_059951505.1). Taxonomy (NCBI): domain Eukaryota; kingdom Metazoa; phylum Chordata; class Lepidosauria; order Squamata; family Pythonidae; genus Python; species Python bivittatus. Next base: position 18,902,478 of record NW_028277035.1, read on the forward strand.
AGAAAACTGGGAGAGAAAAATAATCCAAGCTTCATAATGAGAAAAATATGACAGTAATGAGAGTTGGATAGGCTCTGGCTTTCAGAAAGAGTAAGCCTATGTTTTGAGCCTCACATGGTTAATCTAAATATGGAAATACAGCATTGATATAGTGTTTTAAGGGGCTGACATTTATTTCTTTTCAAGTTTTGACCCCTGCATCCTTTGGTTGCATTAAAGCTGTGTTAATAACCTGTAAAAGCTGCCTACATTTTTAAATAATTAACAGTTGTTTGGTTTTAATCAGTCAAAATATTGTGAAAGCTAAGTGTCAATTGATTGAATATTGAAGTCCTAGTTCAGATAAATAGACACAGGGAAAGTCTCTTTCATATATCACAAATCTGGTAAAAGATGACAGCTCTGTCTTTAGGGACTCTCTGTTTTTTTGGAGAAGAGTTTTGCTGAAAGGAAGCACAATTGTCAGTCTGAGCTCTGCCACATATCCATGTGTGACTTACAGACAGGGCAGGATTAAAATCTCACTGGCAGACTCCTTCTCCCAAGGGTTCCCAAGCAAAAGATAATTACAGTAGGCTGCCATCAGTTGGGTTGAGCCTCCTGACACACCCCAGTGTGTTCCAGTTTCTTTTTTTCTTTTTCTTTTTTGGGTCCTCTATTCCTCTTTTCTCCCTCAGCTCAGCTAGGAAAAATAGAAATGAAGATGCAGTCTTACATACTTCTTACATGGGGAAGATTTTAATGAGAAATTCCCTTATTCAACCAACGAAACCAAATCTGTAGACAAAAGAAAGAGTTTATTGAAAAAAATAGAAATATGAGAAAAACAAGAGAAGACAACAATCAGACATACACACAGAGAATTCCAAATACGATACAATCAATACAATAAGCCTGGCTAAAGTTATCTATATTAATTCCTTAACTCCTTGATTAAGCTCTTAGATTTCAGCATGTCTTCAGAATTCATTATATGGAGAGCATAGTTGGAGAGAAACCCTCAGGGCCTTCTGCATGGATGGTAGGCAAGCTGTCACAACCTTAGGATGGTATAGATCTCAAGCAGGATGCACACACATCAATTCAACTTGGAAAATGTTTTCAAAAAATGTGTTGTTTTTCATTACAAAAGAAAGACAACCTATCACTTTCTAACTTACAGTCAGTACCTCTATGTTATGCCTGCTATTTTGAAAGGCTACTTTAATCATCTAAGATCTATTTTATTTTATTTACCTCAATGCTAATGTCTGTCTTATTATTCTTCCTAAGCTCTAACTTCTGTTCTTCACTATCTATCTTACCTTCAGCTTTAGGTTAATTTTATCTATCCTAGGTTGAGTCCTACACGCCTTCATCTACTGTACAGTTATTACATATGAATATATTTGCTTGATCTTAAGTCTACGTGTAGACATTTATTTTTCAAATTTGCACTAAATACTGCAGTGGTATCTCCTGTATTGGAAGGTAATAAGAGGATAATAATCTGTAGCTTTAATATATTTGCTAAAATAGGATACATTATATTGTTCCTGCTTTAACATTTGAAATGCTTACTGTTTTTGACCATGTTGCTGTTCCCATGTAAAAACTGATTTCAGGATATTTAAGTAGACAGTTTTAGATTATTTACCTGCTTTTCTCTGAACAAATTATCTTCTTTTCTTCAACAACATCAAGTATATGTTCATAGGTAACTACTGTATTATTCCATCTAATGATTCACTTTAGATGGAACAACTTTCTTCACCAGAAGCTCAAAGTAGGGTGAAATCTTGATCATCCATCTATCCCAAGAAAATTCAACTTAAAGCCTTATTATGGAGTAAAATCTGCCTAGAGAACATTTAAATATTTCAGGGGTCACACAAGCAAATCTCTTTTTGAGTAAAGGATATTTGTTTGTTTGTTTGCTTGCTTGCTTGACTTCCCATTGCATTTCTCTGCACAGATTTTGGACAGTTGTTGGGGATGATCAGAAGAATCTGATCTACCAGCAGGGTCTGATGCAATAGTAGATAGGATTTTTATAGCCCTAGTGGAAAAAGTTGCAAACCTAAGGGCAAACAGTTGATTCTTTAAAAAAAAAAATCACTAATTAAATGTGATGACAAAATTTTATGGACTGTGAACTGCCTTATTCTTTGAAAGGTAATTGATATCTGTGAAGTGAATGTTTCTGGCAGAGTAGCAGAATAATATTAGCAAAGACAATAATCCAGAGAATCAAGTTACTAATTCAGTGTGCTTTAAATTAGATTTCTTTAGATTTATTTCATTTTCCCAGCAGGAACCCTAACTGTACATGTCACATAGTACAGTTAGGATAATTTCTGAAGAGAAGGCTTTTGGCCTCTGGTAGTTCTAATACATAAAACCTAGCTTCATATAGTGAAGGAAGATAAGTAAAGGAGAGAGAAATCCACATCTGGACTTCACACAGCATCCATCTTTATCTCAGTCAAGACTGTGGCAGCTGATTAGAAATGATTGAATCCTTCCAAGTTGTTCTTGTAGTAGTTCTCCTTACAGCCCAGTCCTGTATCTGAAAAATGGAGGAGTTGCTGTTCAGATAAAGTTGTATGTGGTCCTGATGCCCATCTACATTTGGGATACAGTCATTAGACTCCTGTTTCATTTAGCTGCTATAGCTTTTAACAAGCAAAATTATTTTCAGTCAAGAATGAACATTTTTTAATGCCAGAAGAAACCCATCTAGCGTAATAATTTCATTCCCCAAAGTATTACTTCAGCACTGGCATTGAATTACATTTCTTTTCTAGCCTTGTATCTCTGATCAGAGGCCAAGTGGTGACTACAGATGGAACCCCACTTGTTGGAGTCAATGTGTCATTTGTCAAGTATCCAAAATATGGCTACACCATCACTCGCCAGGATGGCACGTAAGTTGACTCACTTCATTCAGGAACTACTTAGTATGTAATAACTGTGCAGATTAACAGATGGTGCTATCTAGTGAAGCCATGTGGTATCATGCATAGAATTCCTACTAGGGTAAAGAGCTATCAAGAAAGCATAAAGTAATTTTTCATGTGGTGTTTTGAAGACTAACTGAAAGTAAATTTGAAAGGGTTGACTTCTGAAAATAATGTGATAGCAGTTGGACTTCTTCTCACAGAAGCTGTATTACATCTATAAAAAATATTTGTGGGCTACAGTAGTATCCAGCAGAGACCCAGAAACATTTAATTTTGAGATTCAAGGCAGGCTAATACTCATCTGGATGGTGGGGGGGGGGCTCATAAAATAGTGCATTTTCTTAAAGTTTCCCAACTGCCCCTTTCCTTTCTAAAAATCAGCTCTATTTAGAGTTTCTTGAGGCAAAACATGATCAAAAGGGTATAACTGAATAAACTTAGACAATTCCCTGCTGCGTCCTGTTTCTCTGTTCATCATCTGATTTGAAAGGCACACAGATTTAGCTCCAACAAAAATATGACGTGTCATACTTTATCTAATTTATTGGCTGTAGAAGTAAAATAATATATTTACATGAAACAATGCATTCCAACTATTTGCTGCAGTGCATGTGAATCCATGTCCATAAAAGTCATCGGAATACCTGGTCCATAATAGTGCCGTTGTTGGGGGGAGGAGTCAACTTCCTTTTGCACTGCTGCAATGCTGAGATTTCAAGGGCGGGGGAGGGTTGTACATTAAACATCTTAGCAATAATGGGGATTCAGGGCTTTGGTGTGATGCAGTGTTTCATTATAAATTTACTAATTGTTTGCTGAAAGCTGTCATTCAGTTTTGCCACATGGCATGGAGGCATTTGTGTTGTTTTTAATGGCTACTCATAGCAGTTCTATGTTGGAAACTACACATCATACAGTGTTTTATGATATTTCATGACCATATTTGCATTAACAGCAGATCTTGGTTCACAGTGGAGGTCTTAATCGCAAACTTCCCTGAATCAAGAAAATGAGTGTGTTAACTTTTGTGCGTATGCTTGGAGGAAAAAGATATTGTATGACAGATGATTCCAATTCTAAATCTCCTGCAATCAGGAGACTAGAATTAAAGAGAAGGCCTTGAGCCATATCATTTAATAAATTAATTTAATATACTTAAAGAAAAAACCCAAGAGAAACAAAAATTTTGTTGCACCTGTTGGAAGCTAATGAGCTGTATTCATTTTTTCTTACTTCTGCCTAAATAGCAAGAGATGGCTTGTAGTACTGCTTTTTTTTGTTTGTTTTGGTAACTGGACACCATAAGCCATAATGTGATTTCTTTCGGTTTGGCTATGCATGCTTGTGAACCCTTAGTATGCTTGTAGTTTTGAAGACATGGTTTATGATATAGCATGTTGTGCAAAGTCATCTGGAGGTGTTTTATTCAGTAAGCAGTGATTAAGCAAACCATAGTTCAGCATAATATGTGAACTTTGATATTATCTCTTGGTTTAGGTACAATTAACACGGAGAACTGCCGTCCTTAGGGATGAGGTCAAAAAAGTCAAGATGAGATGAGATGCATGTTCAGAAGGGGCAAGGCTTGCATTGTGACACCACTTTTGTCATCTTGCTTCTTTTGTTCTACCCCCCACTCCTCCCAGCTGCTGTTGGTCCTGGATCAGGGCTCAGTTTTCTCACACATGCCCCCACTCCTATGGACCTAAAACCACAACACTGATGGACTTGTTAGAAACAAATATTCAGTATTTTAAATTTTTAGAGAGAAACCTTTTTTTTCATTTCTGAAGCAAATCCAGCACGAAGAAGAATGTGTACATTTCATCATCAAGATTTTTCTTCTCATTGACATAACTTTTCTAATGCAAGGATAGTTCTACTGCTGCTGGGTTTAAATAACAGCAGTTTTTAGCTAACATTGGATTTGATAATGGTTTGTTGATCCTGTGCTTTGTAGCATTTGAAATCTCTGTTTGTACTAATAATTTGAACCATTGCAAAAACAGTTACTTTTCATAATTAGTTATTTGTCCCTTCAAGTCACTGTTGACTCCTGGCAAGTGCCTGGACAAGTCCCTGTAGGGTTTTTTGTTTTGGCAAGATTTCAGAAGTGGTTTGCCATTGCCTCCTTCATAGGGGTAAGAGAACGTGACTGCACCAAGATCACCCAGCTGACTTTGTGCCTAAGGCAGGACTAGAACTCATGGTCTGGGGTCATAGCCTATTTTTTCTGCTTTGTTGTTGTTATGACTTTTGAGGAATCGAGTATAGCTATTTCTGGCCTCCTAAAGTTCTGGATCAATAAAGTAGAACATAATCTAAGAAATTATATAATAACCTGTATGAGGTGTGGTTCATTCTCTGGTTTCATTGCCTAGTTTTTCGCTGTGTTCTAGAATTATTCATGATGTAGACTCCAACTTTTTCTAGGTTTGATTTGATTGCAAATGGAGGAGCATCTCTAACTCTTCACTTTGAACGAGCCCCATTCATGAGTCAAGAGAGAACAGTATGGCTACCATGGAATAGCTTCTATGCAATGGATACCCTCACTATGAAAACTGAAGAAAACTCTATTCCCAGCTGTGACTTAAGTGGTTTCATCAGGCCTGATCCTGTGATAATTTCATCACCGCTTTCCACCTTTTTCAGTGATGCCCCTGGTCAAAATCCAATTGTTCCAGAGACCCAGGTATCAAACATGGATATTAAAAAAAAAAAAAAAGTTACAAGGAGTTCATTACCATTATTTTCTTAACAACAGCTCTATAACAATTATACTGATTCCATATTTTATAGTAACAGAGATATTTTGAATATTTATGTTGGTCTTTCCTTAATGAATATAAGGAAAGAGGAGATGCATTCAGAGATATAGTCAAAACATATTGGCATATGACTCTGATGTGTTTAGCAATATTCATTTACTATTTACCTTGGATGTATTCTTTGCCACAAACACCTGTACAAATTATGTATTTGTTGCATTTTTCCATTCTTTGAAGTTGGAAAAGTACATTTCTGGGAGAAATGCTTGCTTAGACATTTTTCATGACTGTTACAGTTCTGTGCTGAATTGGGCACCAAGCTATTGGAAATCCAAGCCTTTAGCACATTAGTAAAGACAGCAGAAGTATTACCCACGCATCTCAGAGAGTTCTTGAAGTATTTCAGTAGAATATACGTCTTAGATTTGTGCCTGTTGTTTATGACAAAACCATGCGTCTCCAGCATTGAGTTCCTAATTCAGCACTTGCTTCTTCTAGGTATACTGTAAATGTAGAAATTAATTGTTAGAAATGCTCCTAAGTAAAAGAGCAAGCCTATTTAATGGTGATGGATGTATTGTGCTAAGCTTTTCTTGTTCATTTTGTGTACCAAATACCTTAAACCTTATCCAGCTTTCTCTCTAGATTATAAAAGCCCATTGGGCAGTTCAAGCTAGGCATAAGTCCAGCAGGCAAGTGGCCTCTTGCCACAATCACATAGAAAAAGAGTTGACTCTAGAATTGAAAGAGCAGACACACAAGGTGCTGAACCCTCCTCCCCCAAATGGCTTTGCCTCCCCAGGCACCTTCTCCTCAGCCAAGATGCAATACTAGAAGTGAACTTCTAGGAGAGCTATGGGGAAGAGCTATGGGAAGAGGTAAGCAGTAAGCATGGGGAGAGTTCAGTTCCTCTCACCTACATGCCTCTTTTAATCTAATAAATAAATAAATAAATCTTATACATATCCCATCTCCATTCTTGCTCTTCATGAAATTGTCATAGATTCAAGTTTGAGCAAGCATCCTACTGGCATGTTTGCAAAAACATCACACATGCAGCTGAAGCATGTTGCATACCCAGGTGATAAGGGGGCCTTCTATCATCTTCATTGCTACTGTTACTCTGCTTTCCCCACTCCTATCCCTTGGGCATCCTTGCTACTTTAAGATGACTGTCAGTGGTAATTGTAGCTTCACAGCATACCAGCTCTATGTGGCCTTCTTGCATAAAACTAGCAACCAGATCTGTGATTCTTATTTATGCTTTTGCCAACAGTGTGGATTTTAAAATAAGCAGTAACAGTGGCCAAAATATTATTAATCCAGAAGTCATATCCTAAATCTTACCATTGCAGGAAGGCAGGCTAAAATTTCCTAGCAGTATTTACTTTAATCTACAAGTACAACCCATGAGCTGAACCAAATAAATCTCTTCAATACCGCTCTCATTTAATATGAACTCTCTTTCCTTACTTAGGTTCTTCATGAAGAAATTGAGATTCCAGGTGCCAGCATAAAGCTCTGCTATCTGAGTTCCCGTACTGCTGGATACAGATCTTTGCTTAAAATCACCATGACACAATCTCTTGTGCCTCTGAACTTAATTAAAGTTCATCTCATGGTAGCAGTGGAAGGGCATCTTTTCCAAAAGTCATTCCAAGCTTCTCCCAATTTGGCATATACTTTCATTTGGGATAAAACAGATGCCTATGGCCAGAAAGTTTACGGGCTCTCGGATGCTGTAGGTATGATCACTAGATTCAAATCATGTAACTTTTAAGTGCTGGTTTTCAACAACTGCCCTTAAGTTAAAGAAAAATCTGTGATCTGTACTGACAATAGAAAATACCTATAAACAGCTTCCATTATTCCACAGTAGCAGCAACTTTTTCCAGCTGTCATTTATTTTGTTTATTTGTTTATTTGACAGTATTTAAAACCTTCCCAATCCCAAAGTGCATTAGGCATTGTACAAAGAACAAAATTAAAAAAAAAACAATCTGACAGTAAAAATACTCTAATTAAAATACATGTGATAGATGCCCTCAGTCAAAACAACTGGGGCTGAAGGCTCATTGCAATAACACATATTTTACTTGTTTATAACATCTAGTAGAGATTGCACACAACATTCACTTATCTCTGGGAGTACCCAGTATAACACTTGTAGGCACCAATGTGCCTATTACTTTGCTTTATAAACAGTAACCTTCGGTCACACCTGACTTTATATGTAAGTGTGCATGTGTATGTACAGAGAGAGAGAGAGAGGGAGAGGAAGTGTTAGAAATAGAAAACAAGACCACCACAAAACGAAATGCAGGTTTTCAACTTAATTTTTACTTCCAAGTATTTATCTAGGCCCCACATTGGTTCCACAAGCTTTCATAAAATGATGGCTGAACAATCACGTATCAAGGGAAAAAGGAACAAGAATAGAAAGCGTGATATGAAGCATCCATTGGAGAACTTAGAGTAGCAGTGAACATTCTGTTTATTGGTACTTTCTGATTGGTTATGTTACTCATCACAATCATTCAGTGAATTGGAACACTTCCCATGACAGATGTGTTTTGGCATTGCCTATGACATGTTTTCAGAATTCAAAATGGGACACTAGCCCAGTAAGGTTGTGGGCTCCTCAGTTACATCAGTATTAAATTTGGAACATAGGAATCAATACCTCCTTTATTCATATCCACAAACCTTTTCTTTCCTTTTTGTACCCCAAGAAAAATGGAGGGGGGAGACTGGAAGCAGTGATATGCGAGGAAAATTGAAGAAGCGGCAGGAGTATGTTTCTGAAATGCATTGTTCTTGCATTTTTAGTGTCTAATTGAGTCTAGCAAGAAAAAGAATCATCATAAAATGTTTTCTAGAAAATAGAAATTTGAATGATGTCACGTACCAGAGCCCTGGGTGAAGTTGGCCTTGAATACATTGCCATCATGAGCAGTGACTTCTGGAATAAACTCAAACATTCCTTAGCACTTCCAGTGACTTTTTCCCAGTAATTTATTAACCTTAGTGACAAACATTTTATATCATGGGCCATGACTGTAAACTATCAATTGTTTAAGAGCCTGATTTACAGAGTTTTCCCAAGTTTTTCAGAGAGGAGCAGAAGAATCATTCAAATGAGATTTTGGTATAATTGATCATTTCTCACAGAGAGTTCAGATCATCCTTTATGTTTTCTGTGGGATAAAAATAAGGGAGTTTTACCACTCTTCCACCATGTAACGTCCTAACTGAATTTATGAAGTGGGAAAGGGCTGGGAGAGGAACTCACAAGGGTGCTTCATAAAGGATCAAAGCATCACTTCAGACTTGTTGCTTAGTTTTTACAGCAGGCTCAGTGGAAGTTTCAACCGTATATACACATACATGCACAAGATGACAAGAGGAGATCTTCAAAGTAGATAAGCCTTTGATAGGACATGGTGCCTTAGAACTTCAAGAGCAGGTGCAGAGGGCTACTTCAGTCACTTCACCAAACACAGCACTATTTGAATCTATACTTCTAAGCCAAATCCTGGCTTGTGATAAACAGATTTTGTTACTGACTGGACATCTAGGACACAATTTATTGGAGACTCACATATTTATGCCAGAGAACTCAGGGTATGGGATTATCCCATTTCTTCTGGTTACATTTCAGTACAATGAGATAGATGGAGCTTAGAGAAAGCTTATTGAATTTGATTGGAATACAAGTGACCTTCTTAGTGAAATGCTACATTGTACCCAGATCTCTTTAGCCTTATTTTTGATCCACTATCGTACCCTAGCTTACTGATGAAGTGCATTTCTACGCAGCCATAGTCATGAAATGAGTTTGTTTATATGTCTATTTATTTAATGTATAAACTCCCTTAATCCAATCTACTAGGTGGTTTATAGTAGGTATAATAAAATGTAGTAGCAATATTAAAAAAATATTGAAGTGACACAACATATCAATACAATAAAACTAATTCCTAAATCAGTGGCTTTTGTCCAGAATCAGTTCTGGCAGGCTCTTTGGAAAAGCCAATGCTTTCCAGCTTTCCAGAAGGCCATAAGAGAAGTGACCATCTTTGCCTTCCAAATTATGCTGTTCCATAGGAGGGGAGTCCCTACCAAGAACACCCACCATCAGGCCCCTCCTATTGCATTTCCTGGTAAGTGGGAACCCTAAGCAGAAGTTCTCCAGCTGTCTGGTTTGGGCAGACAGAAATTATCATGGAAAAATAGTCTTTCAAAATACCCTTGAGCCATTAAGGGCTTTAAAGGTGGTAAACAGCACCTAGAATTGCATTTGGAAACATACTGGTAATCAATGCAGTTCCACTGCAACAGTCTAACAAGGTTAAATTAGGACTGAATGGTAAACATCCAGATTGCTGCATTTTGGAACAGCTGAAGTTTGGGTGATCTTCAAGGGCAACCTCATATAGAGTGAATCACAGTCATAGAATTGAGAAAAGACAGCAACATGAGTGACTATCCTCAGTTTATTCTGCCCATCTGGGTAAGATGCACCGGCTAAATTTGAGAAGAGGATCTCCTGGGAACAGCCTCCACTAGCCCCTCTGGCAGGAACCATAAGTCCAGAGGACTCCCAGATTGCAACCCTAATCTCTCTGGGGAAGCACAACATCATTGATAGTCACATGACAATCAGACACTAGGATATAGTCCTATCCTATAGGCTTCTGAATTAGCAACTACCTATCTTGTTAGGGTTGGAAGTACAAGTGAGTATCATCAGCATATTGATGATATCTTACCCTGAAACAGCAGATGACCTCTCCAGAGGAAGCTTGAACTTGAGCCCATATCCATGTCTAGTCATACCTGCTTCTTGTTTTCCAACAGCATTGCTTCAGGTGTCTCTTCACTGACTTGATTTCCTGAAAATCTTCAGAGAACCAAGTTGCTGGTTGGGATCAATGGGCAGGGAGAAGCCATTCAGGAGCAATCCTGTATAGTACCCTGGTTGAGTTCCAGAGGCTGACAAGACATTTAACATGATTCCTCCAGATTGCTGTGTTAATTTCCAGGTATCATCTGGAAAGCTGCTAGATCCATAAAATATCAGGGCAGGCATCATATTTGGACTATCCTCCCTTGGAGGTTAGGGCTCCAGTTAACCCCATCATCACTAGGAAGTAATTTGTACATGACAAGGACGAATCACTTCCAGATGTCTTCCAGAAGCAGATCATGTCTCATCTGCTCTGTGGTAAAGCAGATCTAATATGTGGCCAATTAAGTGGGTCAGCCCAAGAATGAGCCAGGAAAAGCCCATGATTGTTAATTGTCTCATACTAACAATCTAGGTAAATCCATAATTAACTTTGCAAGGAGATCAAGCCGCTCAGAGAGGGATGCTGCCATGCAGCTGGTAGAACAATACAACAGGAGCCCCTCCCCCACCCCCAAGCTTGTTCTGGCATAACTTCACAAATATGGCTTATATCTGGCCAGCTGTGGAACAGAGTTCCTCACAACAGCCAGGCTCTTCTGTACATAACTGCCACACTGCTTCCCTTGTCCTGGTGTCAGGAATGATAAAGAGAGGCTAGACTCACTGGAAAGAGATCTCAAATTCAGAAGTATCATGCCTGAGTTTGGTATGCTTTTCAGTCCATTTGTCTGGTTCTTGAGATGGGCACCAACTTTCCAATATCTCTTCCTCTGGAACATCTCACCTACTATACTTCCTCTTTCCTGTCATCATCATCTCGCCTCCATGTCTACCCCCCTTATCTACCTAGCCCACACCTCCCAGTCATCCCAATTGTCATGTACCAATGTCCCCACCAACAGCTGTTTCCCCTTCCCTTGTCCAATTCCCTACCAAGCTCCTCCTGATGCCGACTCAGCAGGTCAGATGGGGGTAAGATACCCCCTCCTGTCCTCTCATTCCAGGGATGAATCTTCCTTCTCAGTTCTCTGACATTCACTCAGAGAAACAGTAGTTCTATTTACTTTTTCTTTTCTTGTTCATTGCTCTGCTCATTTTCCACTATCTCTGCCATTACCATATATAAAGGAAAACAGGACTAAGGCCTGTCTGCATTGGTCCATTTTAACAGAGTCAGTTTCATTAGGCCTCCTACACAGGCAGACTGACTGGCAAAAATCTTTGCTGTCTGATACAATGACCATCTCTTCCACCCTGTTTTACCTTATAACTCCGGTTCCTCTTCCACTTCCTCCTCCACTCATTCTGATTTTAACTGTAGTTCTGTATTTCTTTACTGACTTTCCCTTGATCTTTATCTCCTTCTCTGTCTACCTAGCAGCTCAGATATAGTGGAAGCTGCTCCAGACATTTTACTTTATTCATTCATTCGTTCATTCGTTCATTCGTTCATTCATTCATTCATTTAACCAATTTATATAACTGCCCACCTCACCACAAGCGACTCTGGGGAATGTACAACAAAGGTAAAAACAATCAATAAATACACTAAAAATATAAAAAGCAAAAGCAAACAGAGAATAAAAGGATGCTAAAAATAAGGGAGCCACCTCACTAATTCCCCCATCCCCGGAGTCCCCAGGCCTGCTTGCATAAGCAGGTCTTAAGGGACCTCTGGAAGCTGAACAATGATGAGGCCAGCCTCACCTCTTGGAGGAGAAGATTCCACAGTGTGGGCACCACAGCAGAAAAGGTCCACCACCTAGGGCCCGCCAAATATAGCTCCCTAGATGACAGAACCCATCAGATGAATGGGTTGAGGCAGTCACTCAGATACCCTAGCTCCATTGCCATGAAGAGCTTTAAAAGTCAATACCAACACCTTGAATTGGGCCCAGAAACAAAATGGCAACCAACGCAGCTTGCGAAGCAGAGGTGTAACGTGTGTTCTACTAGAAACACACATAACTGCTCATGCCGCGACATTTTGCACCAGCTAAAGTTTCCAGATACTCTTCAAGGGCAGCCCCATGTAGAGTCCATTGCAGTAGTCTAACCAGGAGGTGACCAGGGCATGAGTGACCATGAGTAGATCCCTCTGACCTAGGAGCGGGTGCAACTGGCGCACAATACAAAGTTGTGCAAAGGCCCTCCTAGCCACAACTCCACCTGCTCTTCAAGCAGGAGTCATGAGACCCCTAGATTATGTATAGGATCTGTTTGGGGCAGTCTGACCCCATCCAGTACCAAAGATGATAAAATCCTAGAACCAGAGGGGCTCAAAACCCAAAGCCACTCAGTCTTGCCAGGGTTCAGTTGAACCTTTTTTCCTTCATCTCCTCTGCTCCTTGGAAGGCTGGCTGAACAATTTCCTGGCAGTAAACTGTACGATCCCCATGGGGCCCCTTTGTCTTTGGGCACAGCATTCATAGCCCCCTGAGCCCTAACTTGTCCAGGCTTCCAGAGAGCCACACTGCCCAAGTCACCCAGGGGTGTAGGTGAAATTGAATCTGGGTCTTCCTAGTGCTAGTCCAACACCTTATACTGACTCCCAATATATATCATGCTAATGCATGTACCAAGGCATTGTCTGTTGGTTTCTGCAAAATGTAATCATATATGGAAACTTTATTGGAATCTGTAAACCTTACAGTGAATAATAAATAGGTTCATCTTCAAATTGGAACAAAGAAGCAGTAAATTTGGTAAGAACAATAATCTATAATTTAATATTTTCCAAGGTGTCCATCTGATAACTCTACAGATAATGTGGTAACATACGTTAATGCATTATTTAATATATTTCCAGAGTTTTATTCTCTACTTTTTTTCCATGAACACAAAAGTACAGTTTTGAATTTAGATATGTACTTTCAGTGCTAGAATCAGCCAGCTAATTAAAAATAGAATCTGAGCTGTCATTATCATTCCCCCCTCCCCTTTATTAAATCAATTGTTTCCTGCAACTTTAAGGTTCTGTACAGTTCTCCAGAGTATAAGTTAAGTTAAATTTCAGGGTCAAATGAAGTCAAATATCTGAATTTAATAATGCAGAATAAAATAAAATACTTTAGGAACTGTACTTCATGGTGGATGGAAAGTCATTCACATACAATAGTTATTAATATAATATATATCTATATATTTTTCAGTGTCTGTGGGCTTTGAGTATGAAACCTGTCCCAGTCTGATTTTATGGGAGAAAAGGACTGCTCTACTGCAAGGCTTTGAACTTGACCCTTCAAATCTAGGTGGTTGGTCTTTGGATAAGCATCATGTACTTAATATAAAAAGTGGTAAGTTTATTGATATTCATTTGTATTTTTTTCTTTAAGTTTTACATTTGGGTGGGGAATCTGTAACCCTAAAGATGTTGGTGAACAACAACTCCCAGCAGCTTCAGCCAACATGGCTAATATTGAGGGATACAGAGAATTGTAGTTTAGCAAAATCTGAAAGAACACAGTTTCCCCATTCCTGCAGGTTCCATTCTCATAGTTGTGTTCAGAATACTAAGAAATGCTTGTGGTGACATCTGATGGATGCTAAACAATAAAATGGCCATGTAAAGCCAATAAAGAACTTAAAACATATGAAGAATCTTGTTTGTGCCTTTAGTGTTGCTCTGAAAAGCATTGACTGTGTTGATACATTAGCTGCATGTACACAACTTGCTTAATCTTATGATACTAAATTAATTTCTTTTGTGCACAAATCCACAGTTCCTTTTGTGGATGTGTTCAATGCATTGAACCATAAGTGAACCATGTGGATTGAGCCTGTGTAATATGCTAAGCCTCAAAAAATGAAACCAAACTTAAAACTAACCAAGGTTAGCATGTTGTATGAATGTAGCTGCTAAGTCTTTGCTCATCTAATTAACTATGTTGTATGAACACAGCTATTTTATTAAGCCAAGGATGGGCAATTTGAGGCCCTAGGGTGGCATTCTGAACTCTTTTCTTGCACTCCCTACATCCATTTCTGATCACAACTGACCACAAATTGATGCTCTGGTTTTCTTTAAGTTTGAGGTGGGAAACGTTGCACACCTCTCTGTCAAGCCATAGTCCATTTTAATTATGATGTATAGAATAATGGGTTAGTTCGCACATTACAGGCTAATTCACAAATAACACTAAGCCGTAACCATAGTTTACCAAATATAATAGTTGAATTCATATATCATGCTAAGCCAAAACCAAAGAAATCTAATTATTGCTTAGATGACACCAGATGACTTTGGACAATCTATATTTTGACTTTTGTTTCAGCAGCCCTATGCACAAATATGAATCTGTGTATAGGAACATGCTAAGGATATGGACACAATTTAAGTATGAAGAATCCCAGTTAACAAAAGTACAGTCAAAAATGAACAATTTTGTATGTATGTTGCTTATCTCACATTTACAGATTATAACAGTGAAGCCAGTTGAGAAAAGGATATTTGAAAAAAAGTTGGATCTAAGGCATCACTGAAATGTCATCAGCAGAGAGTACATTTATCTGTAAGGCTTAGATTTTAAAGAATGTTTTGATGTATTCTTGTAAATCATCCACACCTGCAAGGCACACCCACAGGCAGCAAATAAATATTTTAAATAAATAATAAATGCTTCCCCCCCCCCCCTTTAAGTTAGTCCTCAGTGTATTTGACTTCTCTTTCACAGTTTATTTCACATATCCACACTTTTGTTCAACTTGTAAAACACATTGAACTTTAACAAAAAAAATCAGCTGGCTGAAATTCAACTATCATCTTTTAATGAAAAATGCAAACTATCTTGCAATGGAATGTTCCCATTTAAATTGCTAGGTTTAGGGTTAAAAAAAAACATTTTTAAAGTAAATCATGATTTAATATTTGTTTGGCATATTCTCTGACTTCCTCTATTCTAGAAGGGTTGAAAATTTTTCTGTCTTTCATTCACTTAAAAGAACAAAGAAGCTGATCAGTTCCCATGGATTACATATGTTCACCACACCTGCTCTGGAAAAAAGGAAGAGAAAAATTCCCAACAATTATACCCTTGCAAAACATTCAAAGTTGAATTTTAGCATCTCAGGGTGATAATGATCTTGGGCTTTCAGGGTTGAATTCATTAAAAACCTCATGCTATTCCAAGTGGTGCATATCTTAATAGGAAATTAGAATGGGAAAGATCTAAGAAAAATCTATCAAATTGTTTACTTTATTATGAGCATTACTGATTTCAGTAAAGGACATATCTCTTTTTCCCTGTTAGTCAAAGACTTATCATTTACAGAAAATGTATTAGATGTCACATAGCTTATATTAGCCTCACACGACATAGTGCCCCCAAAGGGATTAGACTTCAGTTCCATAATTCCTTTCCAGTGTAGTCTATGTCAATTCTGGATGGCACTAGGTTGGTGAAGGATAATGTGACTTGTTAAAGTTAACAAGAGGGAAACATTGGCTAGCAGAAACTTTGAACATAAGACAGCATTAGGCATGCTGGCTCAGGTATGATTGGACAGCAATGATTGTTTCTCTCAGCTTTGAATAATCTTTGTTTAGTTCTAATGATATAATATGAGCTAAGTCCTTTCAACCTGACTCATGTAATAAAACTCTGAAGATAGATAAGTTCCAATCAAAGGATTTGGCAACAAAAACATCCCATGAATAAAAATAAAATACAGTGTGCTTTTCTGCATGTTGTTAGGTATTCTACACAAAGGTAGTGGAGAGAATCAGTTTCTTACTCAACAACCAGCAGTAATTACCAGTATCATGGGTAATGGTCGTCGTCGAAGTATTTCCTGTCCAAGTTGCAATGGACTTGCAGAAGGAAACAAACTTCTTGCCCCTGTTGCTCTTGCGGTGGGAATCGATGGGAGCCTGTTTGTTGGGGATTTCAACTACATTCGACGCATCTTTCCCTCAAGGAATGTCACCAGCATTTTGGAGTTAAGGTAAAGCCACTGCTAAAAGCACCATGATAAAAGCTTTCCGAAGTTATTTTCTGTATAACTTTCTAAACTGTTGTTGCTTGCAGCCCTCAGCACAACCCACTATTTACAACTGATAGGTGACCATGACTGATGGATCAAAGCTGGCATAGAGTTGCTTTTTTCCCCTTCCTTTAAAGATTATAATGGGAATTCAAGCAGCTGATGAATTGTGCTATTCACTGTTGAAGAATCAGAATGGGCAGTAATGGTTAAGCATTATCATAAAAGAATCTTCCTGGTTTTTAGGGAGCTGGGAATAGGGGTGGGGGTTGATTGTTGTTTGTTTGTTTTCTTTTGTTTTAAAAAAGGGACTGAAGAAGAGAAATTGGGCAATGGGAGGAAGCAGTTAAATTAAGAGAGGAGAAAAGGAACATAGGAAGCAAAAGACTGCTAAATCAGTTAAAATGGCCAGGAGAGAAAAAAAGAAAAGAAAAGGGACAAAACTGGGAAGCAGGAAATTGGCATTGGGAAGGGTAAGGTAAGAAGAGGAAGACAAAGGAGTATTGTAGGAGAAAAGGAAGGGAAAAGCAAAGGAGCAGCGTGAAAGAAAGTACCCAAGGAAGGAATAGGAATAAAAAAATAGAAGAAAGAAATAACAAATATTAGGATTCTGTTAAGATAGCAGAACATATTTAGCCCAGCATTATCTACTCATATTGGCCAATCAAATGGCTTTGGGAGTCTATAAGCAGAATATGAAGACTGTAGCACATTCTTGTTCCTATTTCCAAGCAACAATTGATACTGGAGAGAATATAATTCCATGATCATTACAGCTTTATCTTTGATGAATTTGTTTGATCCCCTTTTACATCACTGTATTAGGTGGAAGAGAATTCTGATGCTTATCTGTGGCAGGGATAGGCAACTCATGGAAACCAGCGTACCTGCAGACACTTCTCTTGGTGTCTGCAAGGCTCCTACTGTACTGATTTAATTTTCTGAAAGTGCCTACAACATGTTCTCAAAATTCTAAAAATGGCCCACCCTTGAGTTATGCATTATGTAAAGTAACAGTTTCTTTTAACTGTCCTGAATCTTTCACTATTCAGCTTCAGTGGTTGATCCTGGGTTCTAGCATGAGAAGGGCAGAAAAAGCAATTCTCACGTATTTTGTGCATAATTTCATATACCTTTATCATATCCTCTTCCCTTTTTAAGTTAAAAGGCCAAAACATTAACATTTTTCCTTGTAGGAGAGTTGTTCCAAACCTATGACATTTTCATTGGCCTTTTCTGCCTCTTTTGTGCTTCAACTTATAAATTTTGAGGTGCAATGAACAGAACTATGCACAGTAGTACAAGTATTGATCAACTGAATATTTGCATTTATACAGTATGATATGGTTGGACAATCCACAGTCCTACTATATCCCTTTCCCAAGAACCCAGAGTGTGCAGGGCTAAATTTTTTGAATTCATCTTTTCCTTTTGCATTTTGGGCAGGGCTTTAAGGGGCAAAATGGATACCTTGTCTTTGTATCTTAAACTGATCTACCCCAAAGAAAAGAGGATCTGAAAATTTCAGTCTTCCATATTCTGGTATCATCACAGCCTTCATTTTCACAACAGTTTCACACTGAGCTGACACTTTCATTAAGCTGTTCACCACCAGTTTAGATCTGTTCATACTTGTAATATTGGGATTTTTCTACTTCAATGTATATGATGTTATAATTGCTTTTGTTGAATTATATTTACCTTTTTAGTGAAAGCTGCAATCTCACTCCTGATTTCTAGATAATTTATGAATAAGGGGTAGAATACAATTTTTCTTAGTTTCTTCTTCTTGTTGTTCTTTATTATTATGTGCAGCTTTACTATTCTAGCTAGACATCTCTTGCAGCTTCAAAACTTTAAAAAAATGGAGCCATAAATTCCATGTAGATAAAGGTTCAAAACTGTTCTCAAACTATACACATCATAGGATCCATTGTCCTGAAATATGCAAACTGCTGAGAAACAGAGCTATATTTAATGTTAGTCTTTTTGCTAACTCTAATATATTAATAATTGTTTGTATAAAGTAGATGTGCTTTTCCTGACTACACAAGACAAAGCAACGCAGGCAAACTTTTTTCCATTAGTTTCCTCAAGATTTTTTTTTTTAAGTGAATCTGTTAGGACACTTTTGCGATATTGTCTAGTGCTGTTTATGTCCACAACAACTGTTCATTGTTGATTGAATTCACTGTAAGGTAGTGTCATATGTTTGTTGCCTTCTCAAGAGTCCTGTGAGACTGATCACAGTTTTGCAACTAATGGAAATGAAACTAAGAATGTACCCCATGTAAACAAGTATAGAACTAGGAATGTTCAGGAACATGAGATAGATTAGAATAATTCATCAGTGATTACCTCTTAACAAGGGTGGAACAGTCAGGGTTCAACCCACTTTGGAATTCTTGGTGCCCTCTGAGCTTGGTTGTTCACTTGCAGACATTTCATTACCCAACTAGGTAACATTATCAGTGTGAGTTACCTGCCTGTTTATATGCAGTAGCTTGCCCTGCCAGTTTTGGTGGGGATGTGGTTTCCTATGTAAACTCACTTTATTTTGATTTCGGAGTTACACAGAGTACTTCTCTAATGCTCCATCATACTGAAAAGCACAGTACCAACTTTGCAGCTATGCCAAAAGAAAAAAAAGAAAGAGAGATTTGATGGGTGGAGTGGAGGAAAGAACAGAGTATTGGGTTTAATAATGAGCACATTATATTGCAGCTGTAGACCATTTTTTTCTCCTCCTGAGATACTGTGTGACTAAATTGTCTGTGTTGTATTACCTAACTGACCTGGCCTAGTGACTGATTTCTTTTATTGGGGGGGGGGGGACATACTTTTGCCTTATTGCAGGTATGGCCATCATATGCAAAAATAGACAGCCTTCATTTTAATCACCCTGCCTCTTTGCACAATAGTCTACATTTAAATATTTAGCACAGATGTTCTCCAAATGAACTAATATTGCTGAAAATTTCTTTTCATTCTTTCTAATCACAAAAAATAGGACACTTAAAAATAATAAGAAATAAGGAAGCGTTCCAAATCCCTGCATAAACATATGTGAAACCATAGCTTGGTCTAGTTTCTCTATAAACAAAAGATGCTTTTGTACTGTACATCATTTTTCAAATCTTTCTCCAGACCAAGCATTCAGAATGACATAATCCAAAGCTCATGGGGGCACCAAATTGGGACACATGGAATCTGCACAATCCTACTATAGGCTTGAATTGAATTATCTGTGCCAAATCAAGGTGGAACTATTTCCTTTTAATTTTCCATACATGACAGTTTTGAAGAAATAAAAGGATGAGAGAGAGAGAGAGAGAGAGAGAGAGAGAGAGAAAGAGATTTTAACATATGACATTTACAGATGCAAAATATGATTATTGGAAAAATTAACAGAACATAGACTTATAAATGGCTCTCAGTCATACCAGTTAAATAGAACATCCCTGTTCATAGAGGCAGTATGCTAATCTGAATCTGAGTTTCTGAGAGAAGACTGGAGGAACTTGGTAGTTGATCATTGTGAGAAACTAGACACTAAATAAGAATTACCTTCAATTATGATCCAATGAGGCTTACAATAAAAAGACATGACTTAGCTTCCAAGATTTCTGAAATATCACAAATATTCACATATAGCAGAGGATACCCAGCATAGATACAACACCGGCTTTAAAGTTGGAGGACAAACCACATTTTAAAAGGGAGCTGTTTTGTTCAGGACAGTTGTATTAATACTGTTCTTTCATATACATAACTTTGTATTTGTTGGTGTCTCAACAGAAATTGGTTTAACTAGTCAAAAGAACCCATTTAATGAAAAGTAATTGGTTGAAAGAAAAGAAAGACGATGTTTATGGCCTGAAAAATGTTAAGGGCATAATACTCACAACTCCTTATCCAGTGCCCTCTGTGAATGCCTAGATTGCATCCATACCTTTGTTAGAAATATAGTTATAGAATAATGTATTGATTGCTAGGAGCCATAATAGCTTTTGTGGGACCTGGCCATAAGTCATACCAGGCCAATCATACTTGGGCACTAGACTAGGAAACATTATGGAAAGATCATACCTTGGTTTTAGCATAATATTTAATGAGATCTCCCAGAATATTTTGGTTGACAGAATTGTAAAATGTGGGTTTAATGCATCCACTTTTACATAGATCAGCAGTTGATTAAGCAGCCATAGTCAGTCAGCACTCATTAACAGGTCTGCACTAGCATGGATAGGTAGTTCCCTGCCCCCCATGACCCGGTAGTAGACCTGTACTGGGTTAGGGTAACAGAATTGCAAATAACATGAAGCTAGAAATTGTAGGCTGCAACACAGAAGATAGAATCAAGATTTAAAAGGATCTCAAGATTATGTCAGAATTAGATAAAGTTCAATTGAGATAAATGTAGTCAAGATGGGAGAGACAAGCTTAGGAACTATAGATGTTAAAATGATTTGTATCTTAACATATCTCAAACTGAATAAGAAATAGCAATCAGTGCAGCTGCTGGAAAAAATGGGGCAATCTTAGGTTGCATTAACAGGAGCCTAGTGTTTAGTTCATATAAGTAATAATTCGGTATTCAGTACTAGTCTGACCACATTTAGAGTACTGCATCCAATTTCAGCTACTGCATTTTAAACAAAGAAGAGTAACAAAAAGGTGAGGAGGCTACAGAAGGGACTATTGTATTCTTGCAATAAAGGCCTTAAGGGTCTGTTCCAGCAGAGATTTTATGACTGCAACACTTTCTGTATGGCTTCATTCCTGAATTAGCAAGGCTAATGTTGGGAGCAAGTTTCCTTTTTCCATCTTGTAGAATAAGACAAAATGCAACGTTTGCTACATGGTCTCTTCTTCAGCTAACTGTTCTCTCTTTCTCCCCCCTCCCCCCTTTTTTTTCTTTTCTGTTTTCTTTCTGTAAAGAAATAAAGAATTTAAACATAGGTAAGACCAAGTTTGCAATCCTGTTATCATTTGCTATCGTTTGCTTGCTCCATTTTGTTTGCTTTTGTGTTGTGCTTTTTGTGTAATGTTCTGTTTTTAATGTATCAGGTATAGCAATATTAATGCTTTTGTGTTAGAAATATGGTAAGCAGTAGTAATTATACAATGCAGTAAAGGAGCAACCAAAAAATTACAAATATCTAATGGAATGAGAGTATAATGAACTCCAAGTTAACTTTTATATGACCATTCTCTCTGCAGTGTCTAATTGGCTTAAATAGTTGAGGAAAACTCCAGCAGTGGCTCTTGTAAATGCTGGAAAGGATTTAGAAAGCCACTAATGGACTGGAAATGGATCAAAAACTAATTTCCAACTCATTAAAGGATTTTTCCCAAGTTTTGTTTTCCCATTCCACCCCACCCTTTAATGCAGCATTATAAGGATCCGTTGAACAGATTATATCCAGTCACCAAATTCATTAGTTATTTTAAACTAAGTTTAAATTCCTTTGCAAAAGGGCATAACATAAAAACATCAAAAGGGTATTATTTCATAGATCCAATTTAACCAAGCCAGATATATTGATCCTGTAAATAAAATGTCATTCTGGATATATTATAAGTCTCTTGCTCTAATTGCTAAACTCAGATACATTTTCCTTACTCTAACCCAAATTAGCATTGCGAAATTGAGCTGCTGAAATAAAAATGGAAGATTTTAAGCTAGTTTAATGATATTTGTGTTGACATTCAAGGCAGTTGTTGCCCCAGTCCAATGCACCTGTTTCACTAATGCATTCAGGAATCTCACATTATCATAGTCAATTTAGGGGTGCCCACAGCGTATCATCAGAAAAGTCAGGGCAGTGCAATTAAAGCTCTGCCTGTTTTAATGTGGATCACACACAGTGCACATTGAAAATGGGCAGAGCTTCAATTGCACTGTTGTGGCCACCATCTTGACTTATTTTACCACACTCTGGGGAGATCCCTTCAGCAAAAATCAGCAAAAGATGGCATTTTTTACATTTCTATAACTTCATCCAGAAAGGTATCCCCCAATTTGAGTATTATCAAATGCCAGTTTGCAACTAATGCCTAGTGTAATTGGCCAGAACATCTTTTATTGTGGAGCTGGCTTTATTTATCTCACTCTGCTCCCCCAAGAAATCTAGTTAACACGAAATAACTTAATTTTCTGTCTTTGTTCTGCTGTCTTTTAAAAACTCTCTTGGCTTTTAAAAGAGTTTGCCCTGTGTCACCTAGGGCTGGCATCTGCAGAGATCTTATTTAAAATACTCATTCCATCTGCCTGTCAGCCCAGGCATGTTTGTGCAGGAGTTTCTCCATTTAGTCCAGTTGTGTATTTGAATAGCTGAAGCTGACATTTCTAAATTTGCAGGTGGTTCACTTGCTCCACACCTTGAACACCTGTCAAAATAGATTTATTAGGGGGGGAAAAACCCTAATATCTCAAAACACTCACTGACCTTACAAAATAAGGCGGAAAGATTTCAGCAGAACAATAGCTTAGCTTTGTGCCAGATCTAAGGGACTTCTTGTTGTCATATAGACAATTAACACTGCACACTTCCATAAATAATTAAGGATTTATTTGTTATGAAGGCAAAAACAAAAAGACTTACCACAAAACTAAGGTATTGTGTGGAAATGTGGGAGTTTATAGGACAGCTGCAGATTACAGGATCCTAACCTTGCAAGAGAATAGGAACCAGGCAGTTGTTGCTTTCAGGCAATCTTAGAGAGTAATTAGTCCGTGCAATGCCTCCTGAAGGATAAAATATTATGAAAGCCGTCTATGCAGTAATGCACTTCTAAGCACTTCTAAGAAGCATTGCTCTGCCCCCTTGGATTTGCAGGATGGTGGATGACAGCTAAAGTTCGGTTGCAGTACCAGTGCTGAAGTTGGTCCCAGTAGTATGAGTCATGATGAGCACATGGAAAGAAATAAGCCCAAAGCATTCGATGTAAAATTGGGTATATTGCATAAGCTTTACTTGCTGATTAGATAGCTTGTGCTTGGTGAACCATTATAGGATCGCTATATTCTCCACTGAACATCACCCAGAAAAAGTAGCTAGGGCTGTTCTGTGCATTCATTTTTCAACACAGAGGCATTGATGCTCTTTTAAGGAGCCCCATGACCTTTATACAAATGGAATAACAGTATGGCTGAGATAAAATCTGATCCAAGGTTTCTCAGAGCCCAAGTTCAAATTGCCTACTTTGAAATAATTATAAAGTGGAAAGTACTTCTGAGCATATACAAAGCTCATTTCTCTTGTGACAAAAAAAACTTTTTGCAATACTGGACTAAGGCTTCTATCTTGAAGGCTCCAGGCAAGACCCACCCAAATGAACTGATTGGAGAGCAGCTAGGAGCGTAAGCAGCAAACCCAGACACATACCATTGGCTGTGGCAGCTAAAGGCCACATTTGCCTTCAGGCCGTGGCTTGTTCACCTGTAATGCAGGATACATTCAGAAATCATACAAGGTCACACTTTATCATGACAGGAATGAGCAGAGCTTCTCCATGTGCTCACATATTCCATTGTCTGGTACAGGTAGTCCTCGACTTAGGACAGCAATTGGAACCAGAATTTCTGTTGCTAAGCATTGTGGTCATAAAGCACAACTGCATCGCTTAGCGACAGCAATCCCTGCAGACCCGGTTGCCATTGTTAAATGAATCCAATAGTCGTTAGGTGAGGCAACTTCCTTCTGGCTTCCCACAACCAAAGTCAGTGGGGAAGCCGGCAGGAAGTTGCAAGTCCCAGGCCAATAGGTAGGTCAGTGGCTGCTGCCATATGGGAGAGGAAGTGAGGGGGGTTCATGGGGGTGCATCAGGGAGGGTGCATGAGGGAGTGCGCAAGAGGCACCACACAGATTAGGAGTGCATGAGAGGCATGGCATGGGTTGGGGAGGGTGCACGAGGGTCCAAGGGGTGTGCAAGAGGTGTGGCATGAGTTGGGGTGCAAGAGGATGCATGAGAGGCATGGCACAGGTCAGGGAGGGTGCACAAGGGTGCAAGGGGGTGTGTGAGAGGTGGTGGCATGGATCGGGTTTCAAGGGGTATGCAAGAGGCATGGCACAGGTCAGTGAGGGTGCAAGGGCTGCACAAGAGGTGCAGCACAGGTTGGGGAGGGTGCATGGAGGTGTGTAAGAGGTGTGGTGCAGGTTGGGGAGGGTGTGCAAGGGTGCAAAGGGGTGGGGGTACATGAGTGGTCAGCATGGTGCAAGCACAGAGGGGCTGGGAAAGAGTGTACAGGTGGAGTTAACTTACCCCAGTGACTTGCAGCTCTCCCTGCCAGCTTCCCCACTGACTTTCTGCGAAGCCAGCAAGGAAGGTGCAAATGGTGATCATGTGAATGTGGGGTGCTGAAACCAGTTGTAAGTGCAAACCAGTTGCCAAGCACCCAGATTGTGATCATGTAGCCATGGGGGTGCTGGGTTGGCCAGAACTCTGAGGACCAGTCATAACCACCATTTGTTCAGCACCATTGTAAATTTGAATGGTCGCTGAACAAATGGTCATAGGTTGAGTACTACCTGTACTATATCTCTCTGGGGACAATATCAAAAGCTGCTTTAAATTAACCACCACTTCACACTAATTTTAGCAATTTTCCTAACTCATAACTTCAAACTTCCTTGTTTTAAACAAGCAGTAACTAAGATAAAACACAGTGGAAATTATTTCATTATGCATTTGTTATTTTCTGAAAGAATTGTTTTCTGGGCAGTCAGTAATAATAGCAAAGTTGCTCCCACACACTTTGGATGCATGTTAGTCCTTTTCTCAAAGGGAAATGTGAAGCACTTCAAATCTTAGGCTTTTGCAGAGGGAAACTACTTAGAACATCTTAATTTTATTTTGTTTCATAACAAAGATTGTTTCCCCTACTTCAGTTTTAACCTTGAAAGTGACTAATCTTGACTATGACATTTCTTATAATTTTGGAATACTAAATTCCAAAATTTAGAGAACTTCTAATCACTCTAGACTGGCCACCACACTTGAAAAACTCTTTCTAAAAAAGCTCTTTTTATAAAGAGGGAAGGATGTATACAATTAAAAATTATGAGACTACTTATCTTTTATAGAGCTTCAGAGCAGGTTGGAGTATACTCTATTATTTGGCAATGCAGAAAGATGGAGTAAAGATTTTACAAGACAGCACAGATGCTGTAAATTAAAAATAAATAAATAAGAGCCTCCTGTCAAAAGCAATTTAAAATTTGGGTCTCATATATTTTGTGTTTGTGGTTACATTATTTCTCAAAGCATTGTTCCAAAACAGAACATTTATGCTCTGTGTAATAAATGGATTCTCATGGATGGAAAAAGGAAATCCATAAATGGAAATTCATGAGAACCATATATGTTTTCAGTGCCCTTATTACTGAGATGTAAATCAGTATATTTCAGTTTGGGGGGTGTGGGCGAATAGAATGATGTAATGCTCAAAGAAAGATTGATTAGAAGCCAAGGTGGACTTGTCTTGTAATTGACAGAAACTTCTTAGTGAGCTAAGCTGTTAAGAACTGAATCTAACATTTACACTCCAAAATTACCTCAGAAGTAAATTCCACTGAGTTCATATTACTCTCATATTGGTGTAAACAGGACTACAGAAATAATTTGAGAAAACATGCCACCAACATTCAGTGAAGTAAAATAAAGCTATGGGGTTATGGAACAGCCCCTGCCAGCTTTATTTATTTGTCACTTTTCCATCTGCCCCTCATTCAAGGAATTCAAGGTGATGGGTAATGAATGGCATTATTATCTGTCAGATCTGCACAATCACAATCCTGTGATTGGAGAGGCTGTGAGAGAGGAAATTTCTTCAGGCTGGGATGTCAGTCTAGAGCAGAGGTGTTTCTCACACCCAAACCTAAACTCTGCCATTCTAGCCAAACTTGAGGGTTAGAAAGGAAGAGTGAATCAGTGCTGCCAAACATCATGGTATGCTATGAAACCAGTACAGGTAAAGAACTAGCAGATGCTTTGACACAGCACGCCAAGCTTGGTTAACTGGGTTAGCTTTTTTCAGGCTTAGCATGTTGTGTGAAGTCAGCTGGTGGGGTTGATGTATTGTGTGAATCCAAAAACTAGGAACTGGTTTAGGCATGTAATATGAGGGCAGCCCATCTGTGTATGTGGGGTTGCTTTTAGACAGAAGGATGGCAAATCCATGCTTCTGGGCTGAAACTGATTAATACCGTATATGTCTGCTTGTGGGGTGAGCTGTCATTTCCTCTCTTTCTCTCCTCAAGTAACAATCCTGCCCACAAGTACTACTTAGCTGTGGATCCTGTTTCGGGCTCCCTTTATGTTTCGGATACCAACAGTCGTCGTATTTACAAAGTCAAAAGCCTTACTGGTGTGAAAGACCTGGCTAGTAATTCTGAAGTGGTAGCAGGGACAGGAGAACAGTGCCTGCCTTTTGATGAGGCCAGATGCGGTGATGGAGGGAAAGCAGTGGATGCAACTTTAATGAGTCCACGAGGTAAGGGAGTCCACGTCAAAGGCAGCACATGTTGTTGTCTAGCAAATGGCTGGATTCAGGTAGGATTATCCAGAAATAAAACATTCCTGTTACTTTATTTTTAATCTGTGGCTTTGTCGCAGAAGATGCATCCCGGGGGAACCAGCAGAAGTGTCTGAAATCCAATAATTTGGGGGTATAAAAATGCCTCTTGGTTTATCTTGGTAGAGGCAATTGGTACTGTGTATCCTAGTTCTACAAAGAAGCAGAAGTCAAACATTCCTTTCCTTCCTTCAGGTTAAGACTTGTTTTTGTTTTGTTCTGTTTTGTTTACATTTTACACATTAAGAAAAAAGGACAGAACAATCTAAATCTCTCTTACCTGGAGAGAAAGATGGCTTAAATACCTCCATGTGAAGTGAGTGTGTCCCGCAGGGTGGAAGCTGTTGAATATTGTGAATTCAAAGGTCTTCCTAACATACCTTGGGAACAGCTACTAATATGCTTCCTTTCCTTGATTTCTGGTTTGCACTTTTGAAATCAGGTGTTTTTTCTCCAAATTCATAGAGGGAAATCCATTAAGCCCTGACAGCCCCTGGGACATTGCTTATTGGCCCTAGGACTGCAGCTTAGGACTCTGGCTAATCAGTCCTTTGGAATTAATGAAAACAGTAGAAGAACTATAAAGAAATACTGAATAAAATAAATTGTTACCTAATGGCTATGTATAAATTCTAGCTTCCAAACTGAATAAATAAATAATTCTGACTTATTACATTGAAAACACCATTATAGTGAGCTTTCCTTAATTGTTTAAACTAAATTCTCATTCCTAGCTCCAAAGGCATAAGTTATTACTTTGGATAGTATAGGCCAAGAATCTCTTTGGGTCACTGAGCATATTTGTAATTTTAAAAACATATTGTGAATGCTGTCACAAAACACTAATTTACCAGAAAACAAAGTTAGCAAAAGTTGCTTCCTGTAACCCTCTCTAGCTTCCTTCCACTCCTATTTATCTTTGTCTTCCCCCCCCCCAGGCAGGTGAGCACATTTGCAAATAAAACACTGAGCTGCAGACACCTACCATCTTTATTTTTTAAGAATACCTATAGGGCTTATGTGGGGCCCAGAGGCATTCTTGGAAATAAAGGTAATGTAGGAAGCTTGTGTTTTTCTTTGCAGCATGTCATCTTTCCATATAATTATTTTTAATAAAGGAAAAAGAGACTACAGCAATAGATAGAGTTGGGTGGCACAGGGAGCTTGGTGAACACTGAGGAAGATAAAGACTGCCAGGTTCTAGGCAACATTACTAAGTGTTTGCCTGGAATAACACTTTTGTTGCAGTGTCGCTGAAAGAGAAAAGAACATTTAAAGGATAAAGAGGTGCAGAAGAATGTGACAATATAACTTATTTGGTCCTGAGTGCCTGGACTCGATTAAGTAAAAGAACTTTTAGAAGTTTGAAGATCTGGGGGTCTGAAAAAAATCTTATCTTTTTCTGAAATGCAGGTCTGCATGTACTTCCTTAACATAAACACAGTTTACTTAACAATATGCAAAATCATCTCTTTATAACATTAGTCAATACCTTTTATGTAAAATTAGTCATGCGATCACACACTTTTGAGATATAATCTAAAAAAAGTGGCTTTCACACAGGGAACAATGGCAGAAAGAAATCTGGAGAAGCTTATGGTGGCATTTGTTAAACAAATGCAAATGGTATAGGCAGTGGAATTTCCTGAACATTATATTAAAGCTTTGTTCTTAGATTTCCAAA
This sequence comes from Python bivittatus, assembly GCF_059951505.1. NCBI lineage: Eukaryota > Metazoa > Chordata > Lepidosauria > Squamata > Pythonidae > Python > Python bivittatus. The sequence goes on from NW_028277035.1 coordinate 18,931,348, forward strand.
TTATGTTGTATTTGTACTCTGTACTGCAGAAAAGGAAAAAAAAGAATGCATAGCCTATTTTTTAAAAATACAAACAGGAAAACAAAAAGAAGTCATATTAGAGTTAGAATGGAAATGAATTTATGGAAATTAAAAGCCAAAAATATAATGGACTTTAAAGAGGAATACTCCTTTAAACTGGCTGAAAATGAGTTTGAAAGCACTGAATATCAAAAGGATAAATTCTCAGGTGAATGGCTGCTACAATAACCTATGTTCCTCAGAAATATTTCCACAAAAATCTTATTTTTGCTTTTGTTGCATGTTGGTAGGAATTGCAGTGGATAAATATGGCCTTATGTATTTTGTTGATGCAACAATGATCCGGAAAGTTGATCAGAATGGTATCATATCAACTCTGCTGGGCTCTAATGACCTAACTGCTGTTCGGCCACTGAGCTGTGATTCCAGCATGGATGTCACCCAGGTAGAATGTTATTTGCTTCTCATAATAAAACAGATGGATAGATGCCTTGTGGTTATCTCCAAGATACACTAGAAGTTTCAGCCTGCTAGGAAAAAAAGTTATTGATGATTATACAATATATGATATTTAACATAATTAGCAACACAAAAAACAAGCCTTCTTTGCAGAAGCTTCTGCATATCTACAACAGAAAAATAGAACTGTGATAATGTGGTTTAATTAGCTTTGGTTATCCTTTAATTGGGGGGCAATTAATCCTTTATATAAACATCAAGAGAGCTGACTGTATGTAGGTTTAATGAATACTGAAAAGAATATTTTCTAAGGCAACTACATACAGCTTTGATCCTTGACTGACTAATTATTTGCTGTTCCCCACAAAACCTTTGTGCATCCAAAGTTTTTAAAGCAGTTGTAATGTGTTGCTTATTCCATAGGTGCGACTGGAATGGCCAACTGATTTGGCTGTCAATCCAATGGATAATTCATTGTATGTACTGGAGAATAATGTCATTTTGCGAATCACTGAAAACCATCAGGTTAGCATCATTGCTGGTCGTCCAATGCACTGTCAGGTTCCTGGTATAGACTACTCCCTTAGCAAACTGGCCATACATTCTGCACTGGAGTCAGCCAGTGCCATTGCCATCTCACACACAGGTATTCTTTACATCAGTGAGACAGATGAGAAAAAAATTAACCGGCTTCGTCAGGTCACCACTAATGGCGAGATTTGCCTTCTGGCTGGGGCAGCTTCAGACTGTGACTGCAAAAATGATGTCAACTGTAATTGCTATGCTGGGGATGATGCTTATGCAACTGATGCCATCTTAAACACTCCATCCTCCTTAGCTGTGGCACCAGATGGTACGATTTACATAGCAGATCTTGGAAATATACGCATCAGGGCGGTCAGCAAAAATAAACCAATCCTCAATTCTTTCAACCAATATGAAATTGCTTCACCAAGAGAGCAGGAACTATACATCTTCAACATTGATGGTATCCATCAATATACTCTCAGCCTTGTCACAGGGGAATACCTATATAATTTCACCTATAGTGCTGATAATGATGTGACTGAGTTGGTGGACAATAATGGCAACTCTCTGAAAATTAGGCGGGATACAAATGGAGCAGCACGCCATTTTTTAATGCCTGACAATCAAATTGTGACTCTTGCTGTCAGCACAAATGGTGGTCTTAAAGTAGTGTCGACCCAGACCTTGGAACTTGGATTAATGACTTATCATGGAAGCAGTGGCCTCCTGGCAACAAAAAGTGATGAAACGGGATGGACAACCTTTTATGAGTAAGACCATTTTTAGAATAACACACAGTGCATATTCATTGTCTATCTGAGTAACTGTCTTCTTAAGGAATAATGTAGTAAGGCTTTTTCATGCAGTATGGCTCACTGTTCTTATTATGTCATTCTGGGTTTTCATGTAGCTTGAACTGTTTTGTGTTTGTTTTTTGCAAAAATCAAATTCAACAGAGTCAAAGAAGAAGCCAAAGAATGGATAAAGCATTGGTAAGAGAACACTCATGTAAGAACTTAATTGTGCAAAGTATTATTCAAGTTATAGGAGAATCATCTTATGAATTAACTGATGCTCTGGCTTGGGAAAAATAATGTCTTTATATTTCATTTACCGTGTTTCTATCTACATTAAGAATGCAGTAATATATGTCTTATAACACAAATATGCAAAAAGATGTCATATAATCTTTCCTATGCAGCCCAGAAAAGAACATTGAAGTAATTCTGATAATGGAGCTTGGTAAAAGTAGATGTAATTTTGAGCACTGAAATGCACGCAGAATTTATTGATGTCTAGCACTAGCAGGACAAAACTTTGTTAACCTTGTCTGTCAGGACAGAGGATATTTATTTGCCCTATTTATACTACCTAATAGATTGCGGCTACACCCCACTAAGCTTCCTCCCCACAGGGATATCAATATTACAGTTACTTTTGGAATTCAGGTAACAAATCTTGCCCTTCAAATGTCAGGATATTGGGATCATGTTCTATATAAGCAGATAAAACATTGACAAACTTTACCGATTGCTTGTTTCTGCAGATAGTGAGGAAATTGCATCTTAAGATATCTGAAAAAAAAAAAATTCTATATGATTTATGTAATTTCTAGAGTCCAAAAATTGCACTTACTTTAAGAATTAGATTAGAAAGACAATGTTTTTCTCTGTAAGTGCAACAGATTAAACATAAAGTGTTGTGCATTTTTTTAAAAAAGAACCTACACAAACAAAAGTTTTTTTAAAAAAAAGTGGCATTCTGCAAATATTGATGATGAAAAATACAAATTTGCAAAAAGACCATTATGTAGATTGAGATGGATGAAATATTAATGTGCATACCTATGTTACTTTTTTTATCCTTCACATGGAGTTTGCACCCAAAAATAAAATAACCACTTATAAGAAAGCATGCAAAGTTTATATGTTAAGAATCAGGCTAGATTACTTACTTAACTCTATATTTGCTAAAGATGCAGCCCCACTGTCCAAAGTGGAATATTTTTCAAGTATAGATCTGCTTCAGATGAACTGCAGTAGAACTGCAGGCCAGGGAATCTTCACTTGTAATGTAGAATCAAGACAGTCCCTCAGAACTACTCCCAAGAAGCTTGCTATTTCACGTAAGCATTTCTACACATAGTTCCAGTCTGAATGTAATGCTAAATTACTGAACTTGAGCAAAAAAGGTCATCAGCTTCCTCTCCCCTCCTCTCCTTGGGTACAGCCACAATAAGATTAGAAGCTTCTGTTTCTTACTTTATCATTAGATCAGCTTACAATTACATTTGAACCAAGCCAAGCACTATCTAATTTAAGTAAGCCAAGGTCAAACCAAGATTTTTGATAGCAGCTTGTTTCAAAGAATGATATATTAAACTAACTACAGATTCGGGCATAACAAATGCAGTTAATGCAACACAGAAGCAGAAATAGCAGAGAAGTGTGAGGAGGAGAACTGTGTAGACTCAGTTTGATTATTCTGTTCTTAATTTAAGTTGTTTTAGATGAGTCTAAAACAATCTATGTACTTAGCAAGTATATGAGGAAAGGCCTTTTTCTACTGCTGAGTTATCAACCTATCCATAACTCAGCCAAAAAAAAAAAAAATACTATACCAGCATGAAATCTTATGCCCACATTGCCAATCTCTCTCCTCCCTCTACTGCATCATGACAGGCAAAGCAACTGGTAGATTCTTCCAGCTTTGCCATTCTCCTTCTTCTGTACTTCACTTGAGTGACGTAACCATCAGTCACAGCACTGTGGTAAGAATGGATTCATCATCTCTTTGGATTAGGCTTCTTCCTACATCCTTTTCTGTCACAACCCAAGTTGAATGTATAGGGTTGTATCTCTGTGTGTGTGTGTGTGTGTTTAAATCCAGATTACAGTCACATCTGAGCTGAGTCACAAGCAGCATTTTTCTCTCCCTTCATTTAGAAGCAGCATATACTGACTTTCATATTTCTCCATGCTCTGTTTGGAGGCAATGGGGGCTAGATGGTGGTCCCATCATAACACTTTTCACTATTACGCTATTTTGTCCTGATATGCTGAAATTACCATTGTGTCATCCTAACTGCTTTAATCTTACAATATTTTGGTAAGCCATTAAGAGTAATTATTAAAAATAAATTACAGTCCGGCCAGATGAGCAGTGTAGTACTACTGTGCAATTCTAACAGAAAACTGGCAGCTATGCTGGTCAATGACCAAAATAAAGATTTGATTTGACAACTGGCGCAGTGCTGCTATATCCAGCTGTTTAGTGAGACAACAGCAGAATGGCAGCAGATGAGGCTAACTAAGGGCCAAAGGTGCATCAGCCAATAAGCACCTGATCCCATCCGCTGCTGGTCACCTGATTTTTCACCCACATTATACAATGCAAAGTGCAAGTGATTGTATAAACCTCACAGCTGCTCTTAAATGCAATGATGTTAGCTTGCATTTAAGGAAGGAAACATTGTTTTAATACCAGTACAGCTAAGGATTACATATGCCCATCGCACTCATGGACTGGGTATGAGATGAAGACAGCCTCATGAAGACATGGCAGGAAAAAAAAGTTGCTATGATGTTTGCACTGTTTGATACAGGTGGGTTCAGGTAGACAGACTTAGGATATGAGAATTACATTTTTCAGAAGAAACGTCTGTTGCAAATATGCTCTGTGAACATTTATTTTATCCCCACCCTCAGCCCAAGTCATGCTATTTAGATGAACTAAAAGAAGCATTTATTTCATTTTCACTATTAATGGCTGGTTGTTTTTTGAGCGTATGACTCTCACACCAAACAAATGTAATTTGGGAGCATAAATAATCATAAGTCTGCTATGATTGAAAAATAGTTGTATTTTCCAAGGCTCTTCACATTTTTGTTATTTTGATGGAATTTGTAACTGAAGAAGTTGAGCAGTGCCATCTGCAGGTCAGTTTGTAAAATGATGGTTAGTAAATAGGTACAGCCCATTCATGGCTCTTACTGATAAAGTTGCAATATGACTTCCAAGAGTAGGAAATGGGTGTCCACACCCTATCGGTCCTAGTTTGCAAGACTAGTTTACGGTATATATGTAACATTCTTCATCTAATATTACATGATGTACTGTTATGAGCAGTAAAGAAGAGATAATACATAGGTTATTGGTTTGTTTGCTTGTTTGTTTTGGCTCTTGTTTAGATTTTTTTAGCTTCACTAGTTTAGGTATACAGATACTCAGTTCCTTACCTGTCAGATTATAAAAGGAATTTTTTTTTAATGACTAACCAAGATTTACAATTAAAATAACAGCTAAGTAGCAGATTCATGCAGAGTAATAGTAAATGGTGCGTGTGTGTGTGTGTGCTTGTGTGTGTGTGTGCTTGTGTGTGTGAGAGACTTTTAAAAGTCACCCAGTTTGATAACCTGCAGGATAAGGTGCCATTGAGATGAATGGACACAGTCAGAGATGTTGAAAATGTTGAAAAAAGTAAATGTAGTTGAGCAAAATTATGCAGTTAAGAATAATGTGGAGCCTTATCTGTTTTCACTCTGGAACAGAAGCAAACCAATACACCATGTAGCCCAGTTGCAGAAATTCTGCCAAGTCCTATGCCATTTTTCATTCAGAAATGACTAACTGATCCCACTAGAATGGGCATAACTCATGAGTGTTCACAAAACATAGTAAGTCTCTGAATAAAATATAGACAAGCATAACATGCATTAGAAACACCCAAAGCAATAATCATCACATATTTTAGAAATAAACATAATATATTCACTGTGATTATCCCATATGATTCCCTCCTTTAGTAATATACCTTAATCATGGCGTTTTAATAGCTTTCTGATGTTTCAGAGCTGCTGATTCCTCCCATCCACTCATCAGATCCCAGGAAATGTCCTGCTCCATCATACTTATTGTGTGCAATAAATGCTTTACATCTGCCTCCTGCCTAAATCCATGGGATAATTAAGTCATAGGATTGAGCTTCCATTGCAAACTAGTCAGGGGACTCTTTTCCCAGCTGATGGCAAGCATTTTTTTTCCCCAGGACAACAGTTGCTCTTCCCATATGCTATTCAGTCTGTTACTTCCTTTTCTTGTTGGACAATTCTCTGACTATATATAGATGGGCTCACACAATGGCACAATTTGCCAGTATCTAATTATCATGGCCTCATTAATGTGTCACTATTTCCCTTCTTCTCCTGCTTTCTTCTCCAAACCTCTAGAAATACTAATGTAAATATTCTGAACTCCAAAAATAACTATGCAGAGCATTTTTAAAGAATTAATTATTATCAAAACCATTTCTACCAAGTGATTTCTTACTCCTGCCAAGTGAGGAATTGCTGGTATCTAGGGGTCATCCTCTCTCCTTCCAGTATAGTAGAATACTTGATCTGAGATGCAAAAATCTCAATGACCAACAGATTGTAGTAAAGAGTTTTGTTTTGTTTTTTCCTGTATTGCCTCTCTGCCATCTAGAGATGATCTGGAATTTTTGGTACCAGTTTTAGTAGCCCTGTTTGGTAGCCCCTGCATTTCAAACAAGTTTCATGTGTGCTTATATCTCAGATCACATTTTTGGTTCTACCCACTAGGTAATTTCCTACATAACAGTAAATCCTAGTGAAAAAAACTACCAGGGACCATAGCATTGCAGCCTTTGACTATTATTTAGGGCTGTATTGCTGTAGTCTTTATAGGGCATCTGGAGCCATAGGATGGATCTGGCAGAAGCCCATAGGCAGAGGAGTGTTTTCCTTCTATCATTTAGAAGGTGCTGACAGCAAAAAGGGGTATTCTGAAGGCAGCTTTGGATTATCTGTTTTGTCAGCATGGTTTTGGTTCTGCCTGCCTGGTTGAATTGCTCTGTAAAATAATTGAACCTATTTACAAGATGGATATGTGAAATACTGAAGGCCTATGCTTAAAAGAAGAAAGGAATGAATGTCTGGTATTGGGAAGATTGCTATATTTATTTTGAGATGTAAAAAGAGAAATAATAGAAGAATGGGAGATGTGATTACATTCTGTAAATATATCAGAAGGGTTCAATAATAATTCCCCAGGGATGATTACATGGGAAAAAAGAAGTTCCCAAAGGTATACTACTTCCAGTAAATCTTCTTTTTGATCATACATCCCATTTTCTGTGGCATATGAATTTAACAGTATATTCTCTAAAATTCTGTTATTTTTTGATACTGAAAATATATTCCAATTATTTGTCTTTCGATAATAGATTTGTTTCATAATCTGTTTAATTTTTTTTTTTTAATTCCAGATAGTGCATGTATGATTTAGCTCAGATTCAGCCATTTATATGAGATTTCTGTCTTTTAGTTATGACCATGAAGGACGCCTTACCAATGTAACTCGCCCTACTGGTGTAGTAACCAGCCTTCATCGTGAAATGGAAAAATCTATTACTATAGATATTGAAAACTCCAATCGTGATGATGATGTCACAGTAATTACCAATCTATCCTCTGTGGAGGCATCCTACACAGTTGTTCAAGGTACAGAAACACATTTCACAAATACTTTACACAGTTTGTATGAGTAACAATAATGGTAGGAGAGATATATGGCTAACTACCAGTGTGCATGTATGCTTGGTCTCTTTAAAAACTTGAGAATCTCAACTTTTATTTTAAACTGAGCTTAATGTTAATCCAAAGCTCATCACTATTTCTTGGTTCAGAAAACTCCACTTCATTCCTGCCATCCTTTCCAGGAGTACTCCAGGAGAGCATGGCAATTATATATTCTGTTTCAGTACAAATGTAGTTGTCCTCCCTTGCAAGGAAAAGCGGGATAGAAATAAAACAAGCAGACAAACATATTGTCCTATCATACCTTTTCTAGGAAGAACTGTCTGTCTCACGCATTTTTCCAGGGGCTGTAATGCAACCAATTTTTGCATTTCCTATGTGTGTTTAATGTGTAGCAGGTTTGCAGCTGTAGAATTAAGGCACATATTTGTTATCTTTACCTTGTCTGTTTCAAAGGTAAGCATAAGGTTGTCTCCTACGCTTATTGTCAGAAATTGATACATTCACAGGAATTGTTGTTCATTTGGGCCCCTCCCTCTGGAAGTGATCTTTGTAGGCCTCTGATCTTAAGGCCACAGAGATCACTTATATCCACATCTATGATATTTAATTGTAGCATTGTCAGTGGCTAAATTAACCTCTAGCTTCCCTGAGAAAACAGTGTTTAATTGTTTTATTTTTAGGCAATCTCAGATGCTAAACAATTTAAGAAACATGGCAGTAATTGAAAGACTACAGAACCAACAAAACCATCATTATTTGTACTTATTGTCAGGTTCTGGTTTCATCAAAAGCTGAAAGGTGGTGGGGGGGGGTATGCATCCTAGAAATGTGATCTTCACTGTCCATTCCAGCTCAAGCATCTATTTCCACATAAAGCGTGCCCAACTTAGTTGCTGATTACATGATTGAAAAGTACCCCATTTCAGTCCCTAAGGCCAATATTTCATCAGTCGCTCAAGCCAATTATCAATGTGCTCAATTAGCATCTCCATCTGAATAAAATTCCATGATCTTTGGAATACAGACTCCTGTTTTATCCAGTGTCTCAGTGGTCTTATTTCTTTGAAGGAGAGATTGAACAGTTTCCTCCTCTACTCACCCCTAACTTTAATAATTTACTTGCCTACTATTTGTTAGGTCTCTGCTGAAAAAATTATTCCAGCTAAAACTGATAATTGAGGAAATAGCCAGCTTTTTCATTACAATTTATCAATACCCTGGTGATATTCTGAATATACTGAGTGAGATGATGTTGATGGGAAAGATATTCTGTTCATTTTAACTGCTAAATTACTTTGTGAAGTTCCACATTTCCATGTGGGTCCGGGCGGATGTTTCTTGTTTGACAAATCAACATATCACCATTATATGACAAATGACAGGCTCCTTTTGTGTTGCACCTGTATGCTTAGCTTCGTTTGACTGCATTCCTGTCTAAAACAAATCTCATATAGATTATCTTCCTTTCAACAGCAAATGCCTTTTCAGCATTTGCACTTAAAATTCTCTAGAGACTAAATGTATACAACGTGTCTGAAATCCATTACAGATTTCAAAATATTCTTGGTATCAGAATACATAGCAACATCTTTAACTGGTCATCAGATAAAGCATCTTTTGATGGAAATGTTCTTTTTCTTCCACCAAAAAATCCTACCCAAATAATTTTACATACCCAAACAAAGAATTATTTAGCACAGAAGAATGAGGAGCCTTAAAATGGAGTCAGAATCACCCTGAACTCCATGATTTTGGACCATAAAGTTCTTTTGAATGAAGCTGCACAACTAACCAAAATTTCAGAAAGCATTGCATGGGCAAATCATGCTCTAATACAATTGCCACATATGCATCGCTTTCTTTCTCATATTTAGGGATCTGTGACAGTATTGATCCTTGAACCCTCCAAATGCAGAAATCTCTACCATTTTGTAATCAAATAAGCTTCTTGCCCTGTGTCAGTGTTTCCTCAGGTTAGATTCCTATCTGTGATTCTGGAAAAAGATAAAGTCTCCTGCCTGATTTTAACAGCTGTCAACAGGTTCATGATTTCAGGAATTTCTTGTCAGCTGTGCAGCAACACCTGGCTTTTCTCCATGTCTACTTTGAAATGCAACTATAGATTTCAAGGATCAGTAGGATTTTCCTATTCCTATTCAAGCTCAACTGTGACATGATGTAAAATGGAGACCTATTACTTCCAGTATAGAATTTCTTGAATTAGCATTGATACTGAGAGTCTGTCAAATAAATGCCCTTTATTACAGTTGAACTATATCATCACCTAGAGTTATGTATTTAAGATGGATGGCTATATAAATTTTTTAAATAAATCATCCAAGAATCACAATTTCCCCATCTATAGAGACATATGTTGTCTGGTTGAAGATAACCACTGACATTTTTCATTGGTTTACAGAAAATATTTCACTTAAGCTTTGTGTCTCTGCATCAGTGCAGACAAATCATATCAGTTGTCCACTCAGTGTATTCAATTTACAGATGAAGTTCTTGATTCTGTATGCTATGCACTTTGTCTAGTTCTGAATCAAACCAATTCAATTGTACAGGTAATTGAGGGAGGTTCCTGCATCTCTTTTCAATCAATTTATTTAGTGGATATTAAATCATATGGAAGCTGCCTCTTATATCAGCCAGTGTGCATGCCTGTAAAGGAAATATTGTGATATAAACTATTTTGGTGGCTTTACTCTCACTAGTGAAAACTTCACGACAACAATTACCATTTTTTAGAGAGGTATTTAGTTATTTATTTACAAATTTATATCCCATCACAAATGGAGGACTCTTCACAGCTTCCACAATATGAAAAGTTAATTAAAACATCCACAGTACCTTGAACCAAACAAACAAACAAACAAATAAATAATCATCTCAACAACAGTCACAAAAACAAAATACTCGTAATACTCTCAGGACCTAAAGAAGTAATTCATAATGGGGCCTTTACATAGCATTATACGATTCAATTTTTACTTTCTGGAATCATTTTTTATCAGCATCTGTGTACAATCTCTGGATGCCAAAGCTCATTTTCTGCAATAGGAAAAAGTAGGATCCCCATTCTTTAAGCTACAACTCACACTTTCAAAGAATAACTTCCTTATAGACATATTTCCCTATCCATCACATCCCATGGTTATTATATAAATTCTTGCTAAATCAGGCCAATCTACTATGCATACCAATAACATTGGATATTGATTATACAAACAAGGCAAAATCCTCCATCCCAGTGTATGAATATTAAATATGATTCCCTGGATGATTTATCCTTCATATGAGATTGTGAAAAACTTTAAGCCGTTCTTCTCAACCAGCAGATTTTCAACAGAGAAATCCTATATACCTCAATGTACTGAACCCTGAACTATATTTGTTATGTACATATAAAAGGTCCTGTTATCCCTTTGCAAGGTTATTTGTCTGTTTGCATCTTCACTTACAACCTTTGTTGTTTCCTCAGTCATTTGTTTTGAGCTGTTTCATTAAAACTGTTAGAAATGTATTGTTTTCTGTGACAGTTGCTCAACAGTCCTGAACATGTATGAATACAAAACCATCTAAACCCAAAGCTGCATGTGATTTTCATTATTTATAATTTAAGATAGTCTTTTAATTGTTACTAATTGATTTGTGCACATGTTGCCAACATGAGTTAGGATAAAAGGTTGTTGATTTTTTTTTTTAACATATTTCTTCTTATTAGCTCTGTTGAGCCAGGACGATGAGAACTCAAATCCATTATATGAAGTTTACCAGTTGAGGAGGATAAATAGTTGATGCAATTTCAATATGTACCAAAGGGCCATAGTCCTTATCTGGTTTCTTCAGAGCAATTTCCCTTCTACAATTATAGGGAACTGATTTCACTCAAGTCCTCCTCCTTCAGTATATATGCAAAGTCTGATGCTGTCTTCAATAAAACTGCACTTCAAGAATGTTAACCTGGCAATTTTTCATATGTGTGCTTTTACAAAGACCAGGAAAAAGATAGCCACCTAAAAGAACACTATAACTGTTTATCTTTGTGGAGATAAACAGACAACTCCTCCTTTCCTTCTAAAAGTGTCTTTTATTCTCTACTACTTGTTTTGCATTGTAGTTGTGAAGGATAAACCATTCTGTTTTCTGGAGTTTCTATTCTTAAAAATTCCCAAGGCAAGATTGGTACAGATGCAGAAGCCCATGTGATATATAGGTGATGACAAAAACACACAAATCAGTTGTATTCTGTTTCTTCTCTGTATTAACTCTTGCCTAGGCACATTAAAGACAGTTTTGTGAACCACATTTTTTTTGGCAATATGCATGCGCAGGAGACAGATTTGCCAAGAGAACCATCTTGGTTATTCTGTTTGGGGTAACTGAATTTCTCAGCTTAAGAAGACAAGCTTAAATATAACCACAATGGCAGAGTTATACAAAGGAGATAACACGAACCTTAAAGAAATGATTGAATGCCACCTATACAGTGTGACACTGTTAACTAAGCTGGAATGAAAGGAATTTTGTGGATAATTGTTTTAAAATTAAAAAAAAAAGTCATTCAAAATAAATATTGTCATGGGACAATAACCTCCTGACATATCATGGACTATTTTCCAGGTTATGATTTTTTATTATTATTATTATTATTATTATTATTATTATTATTATTATTTCTGTCTAGTAGATGATTAATTAGATAGATATTTTCTTTCTTACAAAAGGATAAGCACTTTCTTTGGTGGCAGCTGCTCACTTTGCTGTCTATGGTCTTGCGGGAGAGATTCCTTTTTATTATTCTGAAAACTAGATCAGCCAGTCAAGAATATAACAATCATAAATATCAAGTTTTATTTTTTGTAACTTCTGCCAGTCAATAAAAAGCCAGATGTCGGGCTGGCTAGTAATGTTTCTTTAAGGCAGGAGGAAAAGTGACACTCGTACAAACGATTGAGCCTGGCAGCTCATTCTGGGTGAGCATCATGCCTTAAGTACTGTAACCTAATCTATATCTAAATCTAATCTATATACTGAAGGCAGTATAGAAAGAACAGAGACCAATCTGCCTTTTCTCTAAACAAGCTGCAGCCATTTTTTTTTTTTTTTTTTTAATATTTCCAGACTGAATAGATTTCTTGCTGACCTAATGTTTCCATTAAATCACTTCCCTCCGAGTTTCTCTCAAATTATATTCATATTCACAAATATTGGTGCTACTTGCAAAATAATAATTATAATAATCAATATACATTTGATTTAGAGTGAAAGAGCAAATAGAAACTATAATTCTAATAACCTGAAGTATGCCTTCAGGCTTCAAATATTTCATAGTATTGTTTTCTACCTAAATCAATAATATTGCAAATATCTGCCTTGCCAAAACACAAATAGTAATTGTAGGGATATGTCATTTGACAGCTATAGAAAGATCATGAAAACCTTGCAAATTAGGTAAAATATTTTTATGACTTATGGACTAAATATTTTTTTCCCAATTATTGATCCAGATCAAGTGAGAAACAGCTATCAGCTTTGCAGTAATGGCACCCTGCGAGTGATGTATGCAAATGGAATGAGCATTAGCTTCCACAGCGAACCGCATGTCCTAGCTGGTACTGTGACCCCAGCAATAGGACGATGCAATATTTCATTGCCGATGGAGAATGGCTTAAATTCAATAGAGTGGCGCCTCAGAAAGGAACAAATTAAAGGAAAAGTTACTGTGTTTGGAAGAAAGCTCAGAGTAAGTCCTATCATCAATTTGTTTCTCGAAGTATTATCTTCAAGTCCAGGATTCAGTAACTGTTTTAAAATGTGAAAGCGTGTCAGATATTATTTGTTCAGAAAACCAAATCAACTCTCTGAAACATTAGACTATGAATGAGCAGATCCAGGCCTTCCAGTACAGAGTACCCATGATCATATATGGAATTTTGGATCAAATGTGTGCAAGGAGGAGAAGACAGAATATTCATGCTTCCTGCTCTTATTTCACACAGCCCCTTCCAAAATCTTCCTTTCTTTCCCATACCTCCAAATGGACTACAGTAGCACAGTGAACCTGGCTGGAAAAAGCCATGCTGGCTGGTGAATTCTGGGAGTTGAAGTCCACTCATGTTAAAGTGGCCAAGTTTGGACAACACTGCCTTAGACTGAGAGGAGAAGGTAGTCCAATAGCTTATCTGCCCAATGAGTCATGGGAATGGTTATAAATAGTAAAAATAAATAACATAAATAATTTTTTAAATGCTGTTGTGGAACCCTTTCACCCCATCATGGGAAAGGTATGCTTTAAGGAATTCTAAAGAAACAGACTTATGCAAATGTACTGCACGTAAAGTATTTTTGTGCTGCTTTTCAGATATACTATCTTCCAAAGCAGATTACACAATTGTGAAATGATACAATATCAGTAAAAATGAAACCAGTGTTAGAGAAAGAACAGGAAGACATCTGTTTGTCAAATCTCTAAAAAAAAGTTGAATTTTAAAAAGTATTCACCCTATGACACTATCCGAAAAAAGCTCCAGATCCCAAGTCAACTTTGGCCTGCAGCTGACAGTCTTGCTGCCTTTGTAGCAAACAGCCAACACAACTGTTGCATCTTTGGTCAGCTACTGTAACAATTCCTATTTGGGCTTTCACTGTTTGGGTGATAGTTTTATCTTTCCTTACTAGCTAATTACAGATTTCAGTAAATGGGCTCTTGTTTAATGGTTGCCTTGCATACCTGAAATGGCAGACAAAGAAACACTGTGTCACTTGACCGAGGATCCATATTGGTACAATGATCCACAGGATCCATATTGATACAATGCTGTACAATATGACAATTGTGACCATATTACTTATCTCTGGTTAATCTGAATTCCAGAAGACAAGAAGTTGAGTAAAGAAAATTATTTGGTTGTGGAATATGATAATCCAGCAAACAAGTTTCTAAAGTGGAGGCATGGCTTTGAAAGTTGACTGCCAGATTTGATTGTGCATTGCCAGATTTTAGACTTGGAGCTATGAAAATAAAGCAGGAGTAAAATTGGATTGCCAAACTATTTTAGGGATGCTGTAAATAACTAATGAAGAATGGATGTTAGACAAGGATGTATATATTTCTCTCTGTATCAGTCCTCTCCAAGAAGATCCAATAGTCAGAGATGGAGCAAGAATAAAATATGACTACAGACCTCTCCACTACTTACTAATGTAGAGTTCAAAGCATCATATATGTTGCTTTTCGAACTCCACTAAGTGATGCCCAGCTTTTTTTTTTTTAAAGCAACTAAGTTCTGCTTCCTAAGCAATATTGAGGACTTCATTCTTAAGATGTGTTTCACCATATATTCAAAAAGCCCCTTCTGTGTTTACTGGAGCACAAGAGGGTTGGTGGTACTGAAAGTTGCATTATTGTCATATTTGTTTTGGTCTTGCCTGACTCCAAACTAACTCTGGGTGGCTTATAATATAAACATAATAAGATAAAATACAACAAGGCAAAGATAAATACGATAAAATAAACATGATGGAAATCCAGGGAACCAACACTAACATATGCAATACATGCATATACATCTGACAAGGGGTTCCTGTCCCACTCCTCCAAGACCTAGGAGAACAGCTAGGTCTTCAGAGACTTTTGGAATGTCATCATTCAGAACTCTGGGGGGATGTTGTTCTGAAGAGCGAGTACTGTGACAGAGGAAGCAGAGCCCATCTTTCTGGCTCTTGGTATTAAATTGAAGGGAGATGAAGTGTGCTCACTCTCCTGGCTTGTACTGGCTGGGCAGAAACCAAGGAAGATAGGTAGTCTCTCAGATAATCAGGCCCTATGCTGGGTAGAACTTTATAGATTATAATCGCACCTTGAATTGCACCCAAAAGCACACTGGCAACCAGTGCAGTTTGCAAAGCAGTGGTGTCACATGGGCCTACCGCAGCAAGCCTACTACTGCCCACACTGCTGCATTCTGGACCAAATGATGTTTCTGAGTGGTCTTCAGAGGCAACCCTATGTAAAGCACATTACATTACTCAAGCTGTGAGGTAATAAGGGTTTGAGTGACTGTTTGGAGGGCTGCCCAGTCCAGGAAGGGACACAACTAGCACACCAAATGGAGCTGTGCAAAGGCCCTCTGTGCAGGTTGGGTCATGGCTAAATTGAAGGTCATATAATTCTTGTTCTTTGTAGAAGACAAAGAAGGGAAACTATTACGACAATTGAAATTCAATCATAAATGTCTCCATTTCAGGCATATAACTGATTTGTGTAAAATGCTGCACTAGAGAAGCTAATTATTAATAGAAGTCACTCTATGATGGGTTTCTTTTTTTGTGCATGAAACCAGCTATTCTCAAATAACAGCCTTAAATAAATGGCTACAGTCCTGGCTCAATGTAGTAAAATCTTAATAGAGTTACTTGCAGTAATTAGCAAAAGTTAAATGTATTTGTCTTACAGCTGATTTCTTGCCAGGCTTAACATTTCTAGGTTGTTGGGTCCCCCCCCCTCCTTTTTTTTTTTTTTTTGCCCTATGCATATGCAAATCCAGCACAGCTCTATCTATCAACACCTCAGCATTTAATTGTTTTGTGTTAGCTCCTATAACAGTAATCACATACCCGTTTAGCTCTTTAAATGAAAATCACTATGAGATTATAACAGGTGAGTGGTCTAAAAGTACAATTTGAAAACAGGAAGGAAAGCGCTGAATGTATTTGCATCTAATTTCTGTTAATTCAGATTTGTTTATATAAAAAAGTGGATGAAATAAAGGCAACTGCAGTGAGATCACAGTGCATGAGATGATGGGAATTGTAATACCACTCTAGTCTGTCACATGGACATCCAGGTGAAATGTGCACCTGTCCCCAAATGGAAAGCGCTAATGACTGGAGGCCATACGATGACTGGAGATGTATTCCTATAATTTTCATAGGATGAATTTCATGAGATGATTGCTCACTAATAAATAAAAGCAGAGTTTGAAACATTCTAGGCTTAAACAGCATTTGCTTATCTGAATCTTTGTCAGCTTCTTAATGGGCAGATATATTGGATGTGAAATAATTAAATAAGTGTATGGGCTTACATAATTTCCAGAACTGAAAAAGGAATTCTCAAGCTTGCCTGTAGTTAGCATCTTTTGAATTGGAAGCTCTTGCTCCTGAACCTTGATGTACAGAGTTTTTAGACAGAAAGAGAAAAACACTCTGCATATGTTCAAAAGCATTCACATCCATGCTGAATTATATATTGGCCTTCTAGTTTGTTCAAGTATCAGAGATGCAGATTGTTCTTACTCATAAACAACATATTTGATTACATTCTGTAGTTTAAAAGGTTCTTTTCCCCATTGCTGCTAATGGTTTCAACATGCACTTGTAATTACCAATAAAGCTTTGATATAAATTTCAGAAAGTCAGATGGTGGTAGCATAGCAAGTCAGAGAAACAGTGGGAACAGGTGAAATATATCAATTGTTTCCATTTCTTTAATGCATTGCTTGATAAAGACTGGATTTTTAGTAGGATGCTTGGCATCATATCTAGCAGTGACCTACTTTGAACAAAATTGCAGTGATGCCACTGGTTTACAATCAAAACAGAGTTAAATTTTCATTCTCACCCTCAGAGAGGTGATCATTTCAGCACCAATCTTACAAGTGGCTCACTTGCAATACACTCTACTCATTTTTCACTTTCGTCTTGCAGTTACCCACTTCTGGTTAATTCAGTTGGAGAGGCAAGTACCTTTCCTTTGGATTTCTTGGCAGTAGGAAGACAGCTAACTAAGCTTCTAATTACTGTTGATTAAATATTAGTCAATCTCTTGCTTTTCTTGTCTGCATCATATACAAAAACAAAATGCCGCCTTGGCAATAGAGTGACAAAGTAAGTAGTGAAGTGAATAGTGGTGAAATGAATAGAAATCTAATCTAGATGCATACAGAGGGGGCAATAATGGAGCAAAGCACTGAATATGTGCAATAAGCAAAATCCTATACCTAGCCTACCAGAAATATAATAGTATTTACATACTAAGCTATACATAATAGCAAATAGATTTATTATGTCAGAAACTCTAGCATTGTCAAAGACGAGCATTTTGCTATGCTTTATGCTGTTTAATCAGGTGTTAAAACTGACAGCTGGAGAGAAATGTACTGGGGGAAGCAGTTCATATACACAGGTGGTGCTTGAGAAAAAGGACAGTTAGTGACAGAGTTTACCTTGTGTGGGTTACAGTTGGCAAGAGCAAAGATAATCCATTCCTGTCAAACTGTCTTGCATATCTGAAGGAGACACTAATAGGGATGTGACTGGAAGGAATACCAAACTGGGGCTCCTTTCCCAGCTATTATGAAGGGGAAAAAATTAAATGTCCAACTTGTCAGGTTTAGGGTTTATGTCATGACCATTGATTTCAGAGAGCATAAATAAGGTTAATTTATTGGACTTGGGACCTGGTGTCTTATTTCTGAACAGATGCAATTAAGACAAGGATGATTTTTTTTTTTTAAGTATTTCTTTACAGAACACAATTTACATATAGAATTGAATACCAAAACTGTTTAAGTTGCCCCCTTATTTTGAAGGCCATTACAAAGAATTAAGGAATGACCCTCACCATTTGTTTGCTAAGATAAAAGAGCAATTTTCAGAGGATAGCTGGCTTTGCTGTAAGGAGAATGCTATATTATATGGCACTTAGTTTGATGAACTAATTTTTATTTTTCTGCAATGATGGTCAGCTGTGAAAATCCACTAGCAAGAAGAGGAGAATAGTAAGGAATTGCTGGTTTAGTGGCTTGGTTAAAATGCAGACCTACAGGCTGGATAATGTTTAATAGGATCCATACTTCAAGCTCAGCTATTTGGTTTTCATTGAATGCATTACGTGAACCTAACCAATTATTATTTATTCAGCAAACTCTGGTTAACCAAGCCATAATTTAATGCTATGTGTGAAACATTTTATAGTATGCCTTTGCTGAGTATTCTCTCTTCAGTGATTATGTAGAATTAGTTTGCCTGCTTTGCTAAACCGTATGAAGTTCTGCTTCTCATTCATCAGATTAAAAACTATAATTAAGCCTGCTGAATGAGACCCATGCTATAATATTATTATGTAGACAAGTATTAATATCTATTAACAAAAATAAATTATCACCCCCAAATTGAATGCTGTGTACTCTGTTTTCTGCAAGCTTCTATGAGGATGTCTCTCTTTTGTGTATATAAATAATGTTTGATGAAACACTCAGTAAAGCACTCTTAGGAACTGCCTATTGTGCCTTGCGCAAATATAGGAAGACAGATTAGCGTATAGATAACAACAATCCTCCCCAAAAGAGAAGCAAAATGGCTTACTAGATCAATTTAAGTCATGATATTCATAATAGCGTGATTTGTGCTCCCAAAGAGAATGGGACTTTTGGATTTGGATTTCCATGTAATAAATAAGAAATGACCACATTGCACTTGTTTCAGGAAGCATATGGATGAAAACACTATCAGAATAGGAAACTTCTTCTTCAAGAAGAAAAGGAATTTTTATTTTTTCTTTCTGCTCCTCCAGTTTGACTGCAGAATCCCACTAAGATAATAATGCAACAAGAAATTATAGTAAAAACTCCCAGTACATATTTTTTAAAATATTCCTTCTTGCAAAATTTCATAAATTAACCAGCCAAGAAGATGAATCTGCCTTGTGGACAAATAAACTAGAGCTTGATTTATGTCAATGTCAATTTATGTCTATTTCTTTCAGTATAGCATTCACATTAAAAAAAAATGTTCGAACCAGTACAAGACTACCATTGAGAGCAATCAAAGGTACATCTAACTTAATAGTGATACAATGTAGCTTTCATTAAAAACTTAAAGAAAGTGATGAGTCCCAGTGTATGGCCAATAGATTCCTTCATAATCATCATGGAGATCTGACTAAGAAAGCTTGATATCATATACTCCATAAATTTAATAGGATTCCTTCACAATCCCATACTAATATGAAGTGAGGTCTTTTAACAATCATGCCAATATAAATAGGCTAATTTTCAATTCCTTTTGCAAAAGTACATCGAGGGAACAGCTATCTTGAAAATCATTTTTGTTCTCCAGTTGATAGATTACACATATACATACCAAATGCAAGAAATTTCAAGACAATTCCTTGTGGAGACACTGACATTTGGGATAAGAAAATTTCTTTTCAAAGATCATTTACTTTAGAGACATTTAGCTTAATTTCTTTAAGTAGTAAAAAATGAGAATGAAGAAAATGAATGATAATTAAAAATTAATTCTTAACAAATGCAGAGTTGTAATTGATTCATTCTGTAACTGAATTTCTTCAAAGTGTCTCAGGGTGGGAACTGGGCTCGCCTTTGCTGTGAAACTAATTCAGAATCACTTTCAAGTCCTAAAAAAAGCTTATGATCTATTTCCATACTGTTTGATATACTGTTTAAATTTTGATATGAGAAACTGTTTACGGTACCTTTTAACCAAAGCTACTGTAAAATGTAAGCTGAAGAAAAAGTTCTCAGGAAGTGAGGAACACTTTAGTCACAGCTGTCAAAAGATGTCTAATTTAATTTAGGAAGTTGGATAAAACAGGGCTGACCTGGATTCCTTGGTCTGTCACGAGTAAAGGCAGTTATTTCTCTTTCATATTAAAACATTTGCTGCAATGCATGCTAAATTCAAGATTAGTATGATTCTTTGTTCTGACTTTTTAATGATCCTTGAGTCATCAGCCCTTTAAAATCAAGTTTCTTTTGAGATGAGCTCAACTTCTAATGGCCTTAAGAATACATTTGTGTCAGGGTTTTTTTTTTTTTTTGGCAAGAATACCATTGCATTCCCCTAAGATTTTTTCACTTCCCAGTCTAACCTGCAGCCCTAGCATTCCCTGGAGATGTCACATCTAAGTACTAACTAAGGCTAATTCTATGAGCTTCCCTGACCAGACAAGATTGCTCAGGTGCTGCCACCTGTTGGCCAGCTGTTTATATGATTATATTTATCTATATACTACTAAAACTCTTGTGTCTATAACCTTCAAATGGGTGAACCAGTGCATCATAGGGCAACAAATTTTGAATTGAATTCCTCAAGTGGGCTAACTTACAGAATGCATCCAAAATCCAGGACCCATTACTCCTGAGGGATTGAAATTTGGGAAATTTGTGCCTGCTTCAGCACTGCTGCACTGCTATGCCACTGCAGTCAGCCCAGGTCACATGATTGTTATGGGCATATCCCTGACCTCTTTCCCACCTCCCTCTGTCCCCTGTGCCCAATCGGCTGGTGGCAAGGCCTGATAGGCAAGTGGCGATTGGCTGCTTTGGAAACCAGGCAGAACTCTGAAATCTCTTAATGGCAGTGGGTGTTGAGGGAAGGATGAGGGAGCAACTTAGATGCCTGCTGGTGAGGTAGGGCTGGCTGGGGGGTGCCAGTGGTCGATGGGTGAGCCCTCTTTCTTGAGGGAGGGGGCCCTTGGGGACACACTGAAATGGGGAGCAGGGATGCAGCTTTCCTCATGGTCCATGGCTCCCTTTGTTCCACCTCGCCCCAGCAGTGTGCAGACAGTTCTGCAGGTCAGCAGAGGAAGAGGAGGAGGCTTCACCAGGGCTCTCCTGAGAGTTGTGGGGAAGGGCAAATGGTGCAAGCCTATATTTAAGGAAGGAAGGAAGGAAGGAAGGAAGGAAGGAAGGAAGGAAGGAAGGAAGGAAGGAAGGAAGGAAGGAAGGAAGGAAGGAAGGAAGGAATCCCCAATCTCTTTCTCACTCCTTTTGGCCCGGTCTCCTGGTTTCTAGCCTGATGCCTTAACCATAAGCCTGATACCTTAACTATTAGACCAAACTGGCTCTTTAGCTTTCGATGCACTGGGGGCATGTTTTTGGTTTTGTTTTAGGTGTATTCATGTGCTGTTTCTAACCTTGTGAAGATAGTAACTTCCTAATAGTTAGTGGCAGGATGAGACATGGCATCCTGGTGAATATGTGTGTGTGTGTATGTATGTATGTATGTATGTATGTTTTATAGTTCTCTACGTAACAGAAATTTTAGATGGTTGGGACCAGTGTGGGTCTAATTTGTTATGTAAACAGTTGATCTGCCAAGAAAAGGCCTCCAGAATTAAAGGTTGGAAAGTGCTGCAGTGATCTCAAGGTGTGATATCCAATGTTAATTTGTGGGAGAGTTGTGAAAAAAAAAGTCCACCCCAAGTAAGCAGGACAAACATATTTTCAGCAGTTAAAATGCTCACATTAAGATTCAGGGAAGATTCCTTCCAATTAACAGGCAATAACCAATAGAACTGGCACTATAAATAGAGGTTGGGTGCATGACAATCAACAAAAGACAGTGCAGGAAAGAGAAACTTATTTGTTTGCCTGTTTGTACAGTTTAGAAGCTGCCAGACTTCTAATGACTCTGGATGGTTTACAATTGAAAAAATAGAAACACTACCACAAAATCCTGAGCAGCCCAAAGACAAGATACAAACAAAAAACCCATTCAACAGGGTCTCAATCCTCACCATGCCCAAGGCCTGGGAGAATAGCCAGGTCTTTAATAGCTTCCTGAATATCATGAGGGCAGGAGCCATCTGGATCTCTGGGCGGATATTATTCCAGAGGGCATTTCTTCTATTTATATTTACATATAGATATATTTTATGAATTCATATATTGAAATTATATAATAGTTGTTGATTAATAATGAATTTTCTTCTCATATTATTACATCACTTGTTTCAGATGTATAGATGGATATATGTGTAAGCAAGAAGACATGGATGAGATATGCATGATATACTGTCACCTGGATATAGAAACTATAAATTTTGCATTATTATGGTTCACAAGAGTTCTTCTCAATATAAACGAAAATGCACTGTTATATTGCTTAATATTCTCTAACAAATGTTTAGAATCAAGATGTTCACCATTTAAGTAATCTCTTAAAATGCTGAACACTTTATTCATGTTACAGTGGTTTCAACAGCTGTACTTTATTAAACAAGTCAGGCAGCAAAAAAATAATCTTTTAAAAATAGATCTCCTTGGTCATGGATTAAAGTATTCAAATTAACTCAAATGTGAAAGCAAATTCATATTTAATGGAGAGAACCTCATTTCCTTTCAATGGGAAATGGAACTACACATTAAAATAGAAAACGCAGTGTCATTTTTTTAAAAAAAATCATTTAATAACTTGGTAGCATCCATGGGAGAAGCCAAGCTTGTTAAACTATGCATAGAATCATCACAGATAAAATTGGTGAAGAAATTATCCCCCAAACTTTATCAGTTCACTAAAAGACATACATCCTTTCCTCGCCAGTATAAGAACACATGAAATTTCAGGTTTGATACAACATTGTTCTCTTGGGCTTCACTTGCAGAGCACCTAATTTTAACTCTCATTTTCTCTACAAAGAACTACATTCTGTCCAATCCTCTTTCTTCAGAACCTGAACTTTGAAATATTTGGTTGACATAAATTCCATAAAGGAATTCACTTCCTTCACCTCTGGTTTTAAATGACTGGACATTTAAGAGTAAGATAGGAAATGCAGTCTGAAAAATCCCCAACATTAAAAGCTTGATGTGGATATGAGATACCTTTCTTTTGCATTTGACAGCTGATTGCCGTTACTCACTAGTTTCTTCTTTGTTTGCAGGAGTGTTAGCTGAACTATCCTAGATTCCATTCTGCCTTTCTTTTCAATCTGCCTTCACTGTCAAGAACTGGAATGCTGGCTGTGTGGAATGCTGATTCCTTTGCAGTCTTTAACCAGTGCAATTGTAGCTTTCTGGATATGAATCAGCTAATCAGACAGCATACATGTTCAGCAGATGGTTTTCTGCTATACTGTTGCAGATGCAATAGTCCATTCCCTTCCTTCCCCATCACTTATAGTCTTCTCTAGAGCAATATACAACTCTATCCTACAACTCTATCTACTATCCTATACAATACAGCACCCTTCCGAGCAAGACACTTGAGTAGCTTCCTTAGAAACCTGTATCATAATCATGATA
The DNA here is from genome assembly GCF_059951505.1 of Python bivittatus. NCBI lineage: Eukaryota > Metazoa > Chordata > Lepidosauria > Squamata > Pythonidae > Python > Python bivittatus. The sequence continues at coordinate 18,954,977 of NW_028277035.1, forward strand.
CATGTGAAGTAGCATATCCTATTGGGGAAAAAGAGTCAGTTGAAGTCGGGTGGCATCAAAATCAAATTAAAAAATGATTAGAATTTGAGAAGTGAATGGGGAAATGTATCTTTAGGTCTTTTAGAATAAACAAGGTAAAATGCTTAATACCTGAGAATTGTTTAAGATGTTACCATTGATATTTCTCTTTATAATACTATTTTTAGGTGGAGTACCATACTGTACTATGTTCCAAGTTCCATTTCTCTTCATAGTTATTTTCCCTGATTTTTTATACATTCTAGAGTATATGTACCATGTGGTTTATAGGAATCTCAATACAATTACTGGGCTCTAACTGGTACAGATTGAACACCTTTATGTATAAAAATTGCTTGTAACATTTTTGGACAGTATTTCCAGATCCATTTATGTCTAAAGGAACAGATTATGTCTTTTAACTCTATATTTGGACCTAATTCTCCTGAAAATTTGTTGTCTAGAACTCAGTTCTATTTAGAGCTTTGAATTCTTTTCCTGTCTAGGTCAGGGGGAAAAAAACGTATTGGTTTAGATATGTAAGCTGTCTTTTATTAGCATATGTAACATAATGCCTGGTTTTTTTTAATATTAGTACCCTCACTAGAAGGAATTTGTTAATATTCCTTTTAGGAATTAATATTCCTAAATTAAAGGAATTAATATTCCTTAATATTCATAAAATCATTCACCCACCTTAGTTTGCCCATACTTTAAAATCAGCAATCCAGGCTCTTTTGCACAGATTACTAAACCTGCAAAAAGTAATTTTTTAGCAGTAGTCTCACAGTACTTATAACTAGAATTCAATTCCTTGGAGAGAGTTCAGATTGAAAGGAGATCAAAACCAATTTGTTCTCCACCAGTTTCATATAAGAAAGTAACTGATGGCTGCTGATTGCTTAATCTGTATTTGTATTATGATTTAATATTTTATATTAAAATATAAATATTTTAATATATTTTATATTTATTAATACAATATTTTATTAATATTTTATGGACTGGTTTTACTCAGTGTTTTTAAACTTTATTGTACTGTGTTGGTTTTATCTTTAAATAGATATAATTTATTTATATTCATACAATTATCTAGTTTTCTTTTCTTTTTTTAGAAATTAGATAGTTCTTATCCTTATATTAAAGTCTGTATTCTCAGATTTGTATTGAGCACAAATTGTTCAGCATTAATTGCTTGCTTGGTTGCACTGTACAGTATATTGAGATGAAAAGAACACAGTCCTAAAGTTACTGGGAACTGAACACAGTGGGACCTACTTCTGAGCAAAAAATAAAAATTAAAAAATGTATTGCATAAAAGTAAAGGAATTAGTCAGAGAAAAAGAACAATATGTTAGCAGAACCACATTTCGGCTTGTGACTGAATTTTTTTACAGCAAAACAGAATATAAACAAACCTATTAAATGCTTCTTCTGTGTTACTGTAATATATTCATGTTAATAACTTCCCTTTAATTAGGTCCATGGAAGAAACTTGCTATCCATTGATTACGATCGGAACATTCGCACAGAGAAAATATATGATGATCATCGGAAGTTTACACTGCGTATTATTTATGATCAGCTTGGACGCCCTTTTCTCTGGCTACCCAGCAGTGGACTTGCTGCTGTGAATGTCTCTTATTTCTCAAATGGACGATTGGCTGGGCTTCAGCGTGGTGCCATGAGTGAAAGAACAGAGATTGACAAACAAGGCAGGATTATTGCACGCATGTTTGCTGATGGAAAAGTATGGAGTTATACATACTTAGAAAAAGTAGGTAATCTTTGGTATGACCTACAGCCTTGCATTAATTGAAGTCTATCCAGTTTGGGATTTACTGACACCACCATCCATACCTATACATCAAATAATTCAAAAACCATAATTGGGATGCCTTTGTATTTTAAGAATTTAAGGAGGGCATTCATCAGATTCTGTTCCTAAATGTTAGGTATAAGCTGATGCCAGCACATATAACTACTGATTAATGCATTGTATCTTCAGTCTTAGGGCTGAATTTAAATAGCAGGCCTTCTGCCTGTCCTACTTTTTAACTTACTTGCTTCTCCTTCAGCCTTTTTAACTGAACCTGGAGAAGTCAAAGCTTGCGTATGTCTTGCCTGATTCTGTGGGTTAGTCCTTATAGATTTTTTTTTAGATAGATATACAGACAAATTGATCCAATGGAGTTTAATGTTTAATAAATATGTTTAGGACTGTAACTTTTAGTATTTATGTTATGTTATAAAATAGACAACACCATTAAATAATGTATATATATATATATGTTAAAAGACACTATTTGAAAACCTTGGAACACAAATCCATTGATTTGGCTATATACAGTAAATGTGAATAATAATAATAATAATAATAATAATAATAATAATAATAATAATAATAATAATGGTTTAAAATGGGGTGAGGTCAGCTGTTATGAGAACCGGTTTCCTTTCAAGAACTGCAAGAAATCCCATCTTAAGAATAGTTTACCGCAATCAGATTTCTGTGCCAACAGACAGTGAGCAACTCTGACTTATGAGCTTTGCTAACTAAATGTTAATGTGGTAACACATTGTGTGATTAAACTTTTCAGGTTCTATGTGCATCTTTGCCATGAATTGCAAAAAGTCTGTTTATGGTAAAGAACACAGTAAGTTCAGTGTACTCTTACATGTGTGCTTAATATTATAGTATCCTCTAGTGCAGGGTATGATATCAGCATAGTATGCAATATAGTATAATGGCTATATATTATTGCCCTAGCAAGCCAATGAATTTGTGAAAATGAATCAGATTTTTTTTTTAAAAAGAGCATCTTCAGCTTCTCTAAAATCCATTTAGAAGAGTTTATAATAATCACGTTTAATTTCTGTATTTATACAGTTATGTATATTCGTGTGTACAGACATTTACAAATCTAAAAGAGAGGCAACTATAGAATTTAACATTTCTTTCTAAGTGTAATGAGAAAAATACATAGAATGGGACAAGATGTACTTTCTATTATTTATTTTATAATTGAGCTTTTTTTTTTTGGGGTTTTCCCCCCCCCCCAAATGAATTCATACACATATACATTAAAATATCTATAGCATCAGTGGCTGTAACTGTCATGTATAAAGAAGGAATCCTAAATGATTTTTTGTATTGTATTGTAATACCCACCTGATATATTTTTGATCAAATAACATACAATATGACTTTGTTTTTTCAATAGTCTATGGTACTACTTCTTCAAAGTCAGCGGCAGTACATCTTTGAATATGACTCTTCAGATCAGCTGCATGCTGTCACTATGCCAAGCATCGCTCGGCACAGCATGTCCACTCACACCTCTATCGGCTATATTCGAAATATTTATAACCCACCTGAAAGTAATGCTTCAGTGATTTTTGATTACAGCGATGATGGAAGGATTTTGAAAACATCTTTTTTAGGAACTGGTCGGCAGGTTTTCTACAAATACGGGAAGTTATCCAAGTTGTCGGAGATTGTGTATGACAGTACAGCAGTGACTTTTGGATATGATGAAACTACTGGAGTTCTGAAGATGGTTAACCTACAGAGCGGTGGCTTTTCTTGCACCATCCGCTATCGTAAAATTGGCCCTCTGGTTGACAAACAGATTTACAGATTCTCTGAAGAAGGTATGGTCAATGCCAGGTTTGATTATACCTATCATGATAATAGTTTTCGAATAGCTAGCATCAAGCCTATAATAAGTGAGATTCCTCTTCCAGTTGACCTCTATCGTTATGATGAAATCTCAGGCAAAGTAGAGCACTTTGGCAAATTTGGGGTAATCTATTATGATATAAATCAAATAATCACTACAGCTGTAATGACATTGAGCAAACATTTTGATACGCATGGACGGATTAAAGAAGTTCAGTATGAAATGTTCCGATCGCTCATGTACTGGATGACAGTGCAATATGACAGTATGGGAAGGGTAACTAAAAGAGAATTAAAGCTTGGGCCTTATGCCAATACAACTAAATATACATATGATTATGATGGAGATGGGCAGCTCCAGAGTGTGGCAGTCAATGACAGACCAAACTGGCGTTACAGTTATGATCTAAATGGCAACTTGCATCTCTTGAATCCTGGAAACAGTATCCGATTGATGCCACTGCGCTATGATCTAAGAGATAGGATTACACGCCTAGGTGACATGCAGTATAAAATTGATGATGATGGTTTTCTGTGTCAAAGAGGCTCTGACATATTTGAGTACAATTCCAAGGGCCTCTTAACAAGAGCTTATAATAAAGCAAATGGATGGAGTGTTCAATACCGTTACGATGGATTAGGAAGACGAGCTTCTTACAAAACTAACTTGGGACATCACCTTCAATATTTTTATGCTGATCTTCACAATCCAACTAGGATAACACATGTATATAACCACTCAAATTCAGAAATTACCTCTCTTTACTATGATCTGCAAGGTCATCTTTTTGCAATGGAAAGCAGCAGCGGAGAAGAATATTATGTTGCCTCGGATAATACAGGTACACCACTGGCAGTTTTCAGTATCAACGGCCTAATGATCAAGCAACTGCAATACACAGCCTATGGGGAGATCTATCATGATTCTAATCCTGACTTCCAAATAGTAATTGGATTTCATGGAGGGCTATATGATCCCTTAACAAAACTGGTCCATTTTACTCAAAGAGATTATGATGTTTTGGCTGGACGTTGGACCTCTCCTGACTATACAATGTGGAAAAATGTTGGTAAGGAACCTGCCCCATTCAACCTGTATATGTTCAAGAGCAACAATCCTCTCAGCAATGAACTGGATTTAAAGAACTATGTGACAGGTGAGAAATAATTAATAGTTTAGAAATCTAAGGAACATTGTAATAAAGATGTAAGAATGGTATTTTGCTCTTAGGAAACTCGATTAATATCAAGTACAGACTCAAAATTTTTCATTTTTAGCAGTATAGGAAGAAGATTTTACTGCTTAATGATTGCTTCAACAATTCTCATGTTCTTAAACAATGGTAATATAATCCTGCACCTGGTTCTGTGGGATTAAGATCAGCTAAAATGAGTTGGATTTAAGCACACATGATTGCATTCATATTGATAAAATAAAATTATGTAAGGATTAGGAATGCATCAAGCTGATCCCATGTAATAACTGTTTCTGGACTGAGCAGTAGAATCACACTTCATATATGTGAATTAAACCTAGCAATGTAAAATGCTAAAAGTTGGAGAATTTATAAGCATACTTCACATCAATTTGCACATTCAGTGCTATTGCTTCTTCTGTTATATGCAGCCGTTTAATTCAGGGGGATTTAGCCAGTGCCTTGAGATATGCTAAGGGTAGCATGCTAAGGATTACATGCTAGGATGTAATTCAATGTTTGTCGACCAGTGGTTTGCATACCATTGGTGATAAATTGTAGTAGTTTGGCTGGGAGATGATTTGCCTTCCCAAACTGAGAAAGAAGAGAGCAGAGAACATGGTCAAAGCTGCCAGACTTTCATAGAAGGTGCAAAAACAAAGGGAAATCTGGTCCTCTGGGTTAAGATCAAAGATTTGAATTCAAGAACAAAAATGAAATAAAATAATAAAATGATGTTTTGCATTATTTAACTCACTCTCTATTATTAGAATGTATTTTTTGGTTTGGGCTTAGACTGTTTGAAAATAACTGTGGGTAATTTCCAGTTTAGTTTGCAACCAGTATGCTCAAAGTCAATCTCTATATCCAGATGAGAACAAGCAAACATACTACTCAGTTCAGCTAGCAAAAATATAACTTGATGTTTATTTATTAAACATCAGTAAACATCAAAACAGGTAACTGGCAAAACAGGACAAAAGGCAGGCATAGCAGGGAGAGAGAAATGAACAAGAGGCAAGAGATAAAAAGGGCAGAGGACTTAAGATCAACAATCTCCATGATCTGTATTTCTATTAAAAGGCACAGAACTTTCCAGAGCCACTGCAAACAATATTGTGAGTAGTAAGATGGATAGTCTCCAAGGAAATGACCATTGTTTATTCCAGACTTAACTCTTTTTATGCACACAGAAGCAGAATACAGATGGAAAGTAAGATACCAAGTGATGCCTCCTTTATTCTGCACTAAGAAGGAAAGAATTTGGTCAGATGGAGATGATGTATCCAACAAGAGGAACACTGTTCCCATAATTACCATAACTGATAAATTAACATAACTGATAAATATAGTTACAGAATTCCTGTAAGCATATATGTCCTCTCAAAAAAAAAAAAAAAAGAGTTTTTTTGTTACCATGTTGATAGGGCCCCAAATCCTTGATAGAGTGGTTGCTGGGACTTAGGATATAACTAAACTAATGAAAGAAAGAGAGAACTAACCAGGCTTCTAATTATAGAGTGACTGTTCACAGTGTCATGAAAGTGAAATTGATCCACATCCTAAAACAGAACAGGAATCAGATCAAGCCAGTAGGAATCAGAAGTGGTGGGGTAAAAGGTGCCTTTGATCTGCACTGAAACTCACTCAAGGCCAGTGTAGGTATTGTGTAATCCAGGGACTGGAAATCCTTTTAAGTATGGGCATTCCCTTACCCCAAAATTGGTTAACTAATTTAAAATGGGCCAAATTTTGTAAGCTTTTTGCAAGCTCACATCTGAGATTTCACATATTTCCACCTGAAATCTTGCAAGAGTGAATAATTTTTTTTTGAAATAATTTCCATTTTAATTATTTATAAATAAATAGATAATACTATTTTATTTTAATATGAGTATATATGGGCATTAATTTCCCAATGCCAGCTGTCATACCAAAATAGGGAAGGCTCTCTTAAAGTTTAAAATAATGTTTCCTTCTATATGTATAGTAAATATTCTACTCTGTTGGTATTAATTTACCACTTAGTGCTAAGTTAGTTATAAGTGCTTCTAAAGAAAGGAAATTAACAGCTATTCAAGAAAACCTTTTTCGGAACAGAAGGTGGTACATGTCATAATGTTTTTTAAGAACAAGAAGTCTTCCCATTCATGCAGCTAATGTAATTTCCAAAAAGTTTAAATATTAGGCAAAATAAATTATATTTCAAGAAAGTTAAAACATAAATTATTGGGGTTGGGGACAGCTTAATATGCATTGTATCCTCCATGATGTCTAGAATATGCTCTTCTAAAGAGAATATATATATATATATATATATATTCCTATCCCAAAAGCCTTGAAACAAATTCTACCAGCAGATGATGAGGCAGCTGCAACAGGAGTATTGTGTGAAAATGGCTGGAATGAAAAGGATTAAGAAATCTGTCCAACAAATGGTTTAAACTGATGCTTCCCCAAAGAAGAACAAACTACACTTAGTATCCGTTTTGGCCATCCTAGCTGAAAATTATGGAAATTGAAGGTCCAACACATCTACAGGGAATCAGGATTGGATAGTTAGCTGCTCAACATGCTTTCCTAACTAACAGCTCTCAGAGCTTTCCATAAAATCACTGTTTCCTTGACCCCAAACTATTAATATTGTATTATTTCTTTTTCCTCTCCTTTTGTCATGGCCTTCTATACTCAGCCCATGATGACATCTGACACCATTTACCAAGAAAGGAAACTTGTCCTTTCCTTATGGAAAGGAGAACATAGATCCTGTTCTATTCTAAACAGGCTGTGCTATTCTCCTTCTACCTTCCTTTTATTTCCTATTAGCACAGCTGAAGTAAAATATTTGGAAGGTCTACTATAGATACTAGAGTGCAATAAATAATGTTTTAGATATTTATTGGTGGTGGTGCTAGCTGTAGCATACTTTTTCTTTCCTTTATGATGACTTTATATTTAAAAAGCACTCTGAAGTTTTTACTTACCAAAACTCAAAAAAAGCTTTTCCTATTAATGCTCTGCTTCTTTGTAGCAATAACATAATATCCATCCTTTTACTTCTGGAACATTTTTATTACTCAAATTGTCAAGAAAAATGCTGCAAATCCCATCCTGGCTTTATAAGTAGGAGCTGGAATCAATTCTAGTACTGCTTATTACCCATCTTCAGCTTTCATAAATGTGCTTATTTTAATTCTTAGATGTGAAAAGCTGGTTAGTGATGTTTGGCTTTCAACTCAGCAACATCATACCTGGTTTCCCAAGAGCAAAAATGTACTTTGTACCACCTCCTCATGAGCTGTCAGAATCTCAGGCATGTGAAAACGGGCAGGTAAGCAGCAACTTTCTGTAGCTACATAGTTAGTTTTCTTTAGCATTACATCTTGGGGTTGCAATCAAAGGAGCACTTTGAAAATTTCATAGGCGTTTTTAGGTTTTGTAGAATTTAAAGACATTTCGAGATGTGATAATAAACACATCTTGAAATCATTCCTTCAGATCAGGAGAATTAGAAGATCAGACTGATCTTGCCAGTGCATTTTGTGAAGGGGGGGTTGCATGTTTTGCCTGGCCCTTTTGTTTTGTAAAGTTCACCATAACAAGCACTGCTGATAAAAGTAAAACTGTGAAGTAGACTGATAAGTAGACTGAATCAGCTGGATAGATTTGTACCTTTTATTGCTGTCAACCCAGATGATTACAACATTCCACAAAAGAACTTTTGATACAATATTTACATTTGAAATATTACTGTTTTGCTATGATTAGAGCCCCTCCCCCAATTAATTGATTATATATTCATCTTGTAATAGTAGAGAATATTTGTATCTTTATATCTCAGCTATCAGAACACTAGGGGGTGATAACAGTCCTGTAGAAATATCGTGCCTGAGTGTTATAGGTCAAGAAAGCCATAATGGCTTGCTGAACAAAACATGGCTAAAATAGTTTTACTGTTCTGGATGAACTGTACTGATGTCTTTGAATCTGAAATTAGCATATATCTGTTTTTACAAGGTCTATACAGATTATTTCATGAAATCCTTGTCTCAATTGGTTTGCACAACACTGGTTTTTACTAATAGTATTGATAATTCTAACTTTCATAAAATTGTCCTTACAATTTTTAAACTAGGCAACATCGCATTTTGTGCAACAAATTCCATTCCAAAGTTTTCCTTTTTTCTTCCCTACCACTCTTGCCAGTTAACTTTATTAGAACTGTTGTTAAAAAAATACTTTTCTCCACATCCTACATAATTCTACACATTATACACTACCATTTCTTCTGCTTATTTTTTTTTCAGCCTAAACTAATCCATACCTAAAGCTGCAACTGTTCTTTATAAATGCCCCAATAAAAATGTTAGTTTTCTTTTTTTTTCTAGATAGTATTATTTTGGAGATTTTGCAAGTACAATTGTACACTATATTTTAATTTGATAACAGCACTAAATTTGAATAAAACAAAGCACTCTCTAGGCAACCTATAACAGATACTTTTTTTCAAATAAAATGATCTAATTACAAAAACTAAAAATAGCAAATCAGAATTGTTCAAAACAAACCCTTAATAATTTTAATAAAATACAGATTGAAACAAACAACTAAGATCTCTTTGGGGAGAGAGCTCCAAATATGAAGCCATTTGAAAAACTCTAATCAGATTAATGCCCAGGTTTGTATTGTATAAACCCATCAGGGCATCAGCCTGGTGCATGCAAGAGCTTCTTTAAGATCTGCCTTTAAAAGTTAACTCATTTAAATTGAACTGGGAATTGTATACATATAACCAATGCAGCTATGTCACATCATTCTCATATGCTACGAATATCTGGCTTCCCAATGATTGCTTTCTATAGTAGGTGAATTTTACAAACTCTCTTTAAAGGCTACCCAATGTAGACTATATTTCAGTAATGTTCAGAATATTTATTCACTTGCCTAAATTGCTGGATTTGAATATAAATTTGTTGGTGACCTAGTTAAGTAAATTAGAAATTATTAAAGTGAATTTGGCTTTTCATGAACTTTAAAGAATTTATTTTAGTTTGTGCTTATCAATAATGTAATTTTCTTTTCCCCCTTATTTTTGTTCTAGTTAATTACTGGGGTACAGCAGACAACAGAGAGGCACAACCAAGCCTTCATGGCCCTTGAGGGACAAGTCATATCAAAAAGATTACATGCCAATCTTAGAGAGAAAGCAGGTCACTGGTTTGCAACCACTACTCCGATTATAGGTAAGGGGATCATGTTTGCTGTGAAGGAAGGCAGAGTAACCACAGGCATTTCGAGCATTGCAACAGAAGACAGCCGAAAAATTGCCTCTGTGCTTAACAATGCTTACTACTTGGACAAAATGCACTATAGCATTGAGGGGAAAGACACCCATTATTTTGTCAAGATTGGCTCATCTGATGGTGATCTTGTCACCCTGGCCATGACAAGTGGACGTAAAGTATTGGATAGTGGAGTCAATGTTACAGTATCCCAACCAACCCTCCTAATCAATGGAAGGACTCGAAGGTTTACCAACATTGAATTCCAATATTCCACCTTATTGATTAACATACGTTATGGTCTGACCCCAGACACTCTGGATGAAGAAAAGGCTAGAGTTCTGGACCAAGCTCGACAGCGGGCCTTGGGGTCAGCCTGGGCCAAAGAGCAACAGAAGGCACGGGATGGCAAAGAGGGGAGCCGTCTGTGGACTGAAGGAGAGAAGCAGCAGCTTTTGAGCACAGGGAGAGTTCAAGGTTATGAAGGATACTATGTGCTCCCAGTAGAGCAATATCCAGAGCTGGCAGACAGTAGCAGCAACATCCAGTTCTTAAGACAGAACGAAATGGGAAAGAGGTAACCAATTAACCTGCTGTCATCCTTGCCTGGATGAATCAGTAGTTACAACTGTTATCTCCTCTCCTAAGGAGATGAAGACCATCAGGGGCACTCGGCTGAGCTGCTTTGGGATAAGAGGTGGCAAGAGAGCTCACATTTTTTGAGTTAAATGCTGCTGTTCAAGGGATTAAAAACTACATCCTGAAGTGGACTAAAGCCAGACTGAACACTTTAAGTCATTTAAGTTCAAAAGTACCCCATAAATATTACCCACGTTGTGGGTCTAAAGAAAAAAATAATAATTTCACAACAAAAATATTGAAAAAGAAGGCCTCATCTTATATTACCTCACTCCATTCACATGTGAGCAAATGTTCAAGAAATCCAAGAGGGCCACCCACTATCCACTAAGTCAGCTGATGAGAAAGATTCTTCAGTCTGCTTGTTTGATAAACATTCTCGAGGTTTTTCATTTAAAAGCAAAATACAGGTGCATTCAATACATGACTTCTGGGGTGATTTGTGTGTAGCAACTGGAAGAAATGAGGAGAACAGGAGCAACAGAGCACTGGAAATAGTAACAGAAATATATTAAGGAATATAAAAATGAACTTGCACTCTGACCCTGCTTTTGTCTGGCCTAAGGTTAATTTATTCAAAGAGGGCAGAGTGTAAAGTTCAATTCAAAATTGTGGCTATAAATCACTACTGATAAATTTCATACTCTGTTTGTCTTTGAAGATTCCATTGTGGACAGTAACACAGTTGCAGGGTGTAGTCTGTTTAGATTCAGTAGTTTGTTGGTCAGTTCTAGTAGAGCTGTGGGCATTGTATTAACACTATTGCAAATGGGCACCAATTCAGATCACCCTGTACATACATCAGCCAGAAGGCACAATCACTGTTTCAGATTTTAAAAAGAAAAAAATATTAGTGTGTTTGTTTGGTCAAGAAACTGAGACAATCACATTATGGTCACCAAGAAAAATTAAAAAATAAAATAAAAAAAACAAAAAAAAAACAAGTCTAATAAGAACTTTGGTACAGAACTTTTTTGTATTATACATGTATGAATTGTTCATTGAGTTTTTATATTAATTTTAATTTGCTGCTAAGCAAAGAATAGAGACAGGCAAAGATAATTTATGGCAAAGTGTTTAAATTGTTTATACATAAATAAAGTCTCTAAAACCCCTGTGAATTTAATGTCTTCTGTTTTAGAAGAAAACGAGAAGCATAACAGACAAAGAAATCTGTATGTAATACACTGAGAATTAAGTTAAAAATGCTGAACGTTGCATAGATACAGCAGAGCAATGTATAGTAGCTATAGGGAAATAGAAGTTGTTTTAATTCAAATTAATTTTTTCATTTAATTAAAATGATTTTCCACATTTATGGTAAAAATGATTTTAAAAGACCATTGGCAATTAAGAACAAGAAAATAAGAACAACACCGTACAACAGAGTAAGAGTGATCATGTGGCAGTGGTTATATCTATAGTTTGTCATTACTACCCCCATATACTGTAGGATTAGAAGGAGTCATTAAGTTCAATTCTTTAGTCAGTGCAGGAATTCAAATTAAAGCATCCCCAGCAGATTACTGTCTGATCTTTGCTTCAATGCATTCCATAAAAAGAAGTCCAACCCACCTCTAAGTAATTGGTTTGACTATAGAACTGCTGTTCTACAGAACTTTTTCTTAACATACAATTGGAATCTGCCTTTCTGTAACGTAAAACCATTATTCCATGTCCTGACATCCTGCAATTATGGAGAACAGGTCTTGACCTTCTTTTATGTGGCATCTTTTCACGTTCTTGAAGAGTGCTATATAATCCCTTCACAGTCTTCTCAAGGCTAAACATTTCCAGTTCCTTCCATCTCTCATAGTTGCTAGTACACTGATCATCCTCAGCACTCTTCTCTGAACCTGTTGTGGCCCCTCTGAATTGCACTTAAAAGTGTGGTTCCTGGAACTGATGCAATAATTAAGATGAGGTCTGACTAATGTAGAATAAAGTATTACTGTTATTCATGGAAACTGAGCTTCAATGAACACATTACTTTTCCCTGTAGAAACAACAGTGATCCCTTTAACTTATAGATATGCTGATGAATTACTGCATAGAAAGAAACATGCAAACAAAATGGGAATGATATTGCTAAGAGCCTTTTGTACTGGCTCCAAATCTTGTCAATCTGCTAAGATGAACATGGGATTTCAGAATGCACTCACCCAAGTACTAAGCAACCATTCCATTTTCTTGACTGTATTTCCTCTAAAGGCAATATCACTGCAAGCACAGAATGTCAGGCCATCTGTCACAACAATAAGCAAACAGTATTACTCATGGCTGACCCAAATGTGGCAAATAAGTAAAACCATATGAAAATGGAGAACAATTACAATGCCATTTCTGCTTACTTGGAGTTCATTTCTGAAAGCAGCAGAACAGTTAATGGGAAACTTCTGTGCTTGATTGTCTCAAGCAGTCAGTGGTGTACCCACTAAGAGCCAAACACAAGAAGTAATAATACTTAGTAATATTTGAGTGCTTGCTTCCTACAGAACAGCAAATGTTCTATCAGACTGGAGCAGAGTACTACAAATCAGTGAAACATACACTGGAGCGGGATGGATGTATTCACTTCACTGCCCTCAGACTTGTTTATGAATTGTTCTCAGCAGGATCAGACTTCATGCTGGTCTTTAGTTCAGATGCCACCAATAACTTGTAAGTTGTACAGGTAAGCATAAGGGGGACAGCTGCCTTCAAAGCTCTTCAAGCATAGGTACAAACTCAGAAAAAGTGTTGTAAAAAGTAGTATGAACATTTTATTTCACAAGTAGAACACTAACAACGTAAAATGAGAAGAAGTATTACCTTATTTTCCTGCTTCAAACAAATATATATTTTACAGTGTGTCTAACATGCAATGCTTTATGCAGCTTAAGTTGGAGTGGCTGTAGTAAGTTTTAGTTGAAGGATCTCTGTATTGTACAGAAAAATGTTGACTTGAGCAAGGAACTGAAATAATGGGGTGATGTAGAGCCTATATTGTAGAATATTTTGTTATTTCCCCATTGCAATCAAAGCATCTTAAATCCTGACCAATCAATCTCCTTAAGATAGTCAATACAATCAAAATATAAAATCACATTTGAATGCAGAACAAGACAGAGAAAAGCAAAGTATGGAGGTATCATAAATTCCATTAGCACCAAAATAAAGAGTCCCTTAAGTCAAGCTTAATTCTTGTTTTCTTGATAATAAAATGAAAATGGTTTGCCATTGCCTCCATCAAACCATTAATAGCAGATGCTATTAAATGTGTAAGGAAAAGGATAGTAAAGTGAGTGTAAAATAAATGGATGGATAATCTAATAAAAGCGGTGGGCATCTTTTTTTGCGAGGAAGTGCACTTCATTAAAAGAAAGAAACAAAAACCAAATTTCCAAAGGCCCATAGAAAGACAGTGCTTTGTGTGTGTGTCTATATCTGGGGACGGGGGATGGGGGAGAGTTTAACATGCAGAAAAGGAGTATCTGATATAGAAGTATTGAAAAATGGTAGTTGTACCATTTGGCAGATAATACTGATGCTTGCTGATAGGTTTGCTCTTGTCTTTTAAAATCATGAATCAGTCTGAAGAATAATGTGATGTACTTTGTAATTCTGCAATCCTAGAAAATTACCTGTGTTCCTACACCAGGTTTTTGATGTAATAGTACAGTATTGCCCTCTACACATTTACTATAACTTTGTTTTGTGCTAATATATTATTTAGAAACATTACACAAAAGTCTGGAAACAGAAGTTACCAAGACACAAGGTCATCATTATTCTTAAGCTCTGCCCAAATGAGATCACTGTAATCAACAAGACCCCTTCCAGATAAACAATGAGGTCATTTAGTGAGAGGATGCCCTTCATAAAGCAATTGCTTTTATTTCTCCCTGGCTGGTATCTTGATATACCTTTAAGCCCTACTGTGTGCTATTATGAATAAATTATTCCAAAATACTATACAGAGACAGCCACTCAATTATAGTGAACAACAACCAATTTATTTGGATACTAGAATAGAACTGTAGGAGTTGGAAAGCAAGGCCATTGTGTCCAAAACAGCCTTGAAAGAGGATTTACATAAGAAAAGTCAAAGCAGTTATCAAGATTTTATCAAATACTCATAATCAAGATTTTGCCCTAAGTAATTTAAAGGTGGTGGGAGGGGGGAAAAGTAACATCTATGAAGATAGTTGTCTGTAGAACTTGAAAAACACTTGAAAAACTTTTATACAACTTCCTGCACAGAGATGTTGAGATTTATTGCAGAAGAGATACTGACTCACCCATTCTCTTGTTTCTGTTACAAATATTCTTGCTGCTTATCTGCCTACATCCAGCTGTAGGTGCATCCAGTGCATTTGTTTCCAGTACTGGAACACTCTAGCACTGCTCTAGATGTCATAGAACCTGATTCACATGACATGCTAAACCCGTTAGGAGCTAACAATGGGGAAGAGGCTCTGTGAGGAACTGACTAGTGTAGCTGCTAGCTCCATAAAAGCTGAGACTTTTTGAACAACAACAACAACAACAACAAAACTACATGGTGATCCAGTTGGAGTCATGGCCACCACACATGCAATGGAAAGAGACTAATCCTTCCTTTCGTACCCTTATTCCCTCCAGTGCACATATGGGGTGGGATGAAAGAAAGCCTAGAAGCAACCTAGATCTTGTGGTTGCTCCTGTACTACACCTCATTTCCAGGGGCAAACTCATAATCCTTCTTTGGGAGTTATTATATCCCTCAACATAGCCATATTGTGATTGGATTATTTGGGGTTGGCACATTATTGGAACTCAGGCATTGCACTTTGTAAACCATGCCTAACTGATTTTGCACAGTTTGTGAACACAAGCAGTGTCTTCTGCAGGGAAGATAATATGTATATTTGCATAATAATTCTACAAGAAACCAAAGCAAAGCAAACACAACCCCCCACACATACATATTTATTAAATAATGCTACAGTCTGAGATGTTTAATGGAGCTGAGGGTGGGATCACAAACTTCTAACCTGGGTGGAGAGATGATAAATAGATGATAGCTAGATGATAGAGATAGATGATAGCAGAGAGAAAGAGAAAGAGATACACATATGCACACACACTTGCACACATATTTATATATGAGAGACAGTCTGGTATAGTGGTTACAGGCACCAGGCTAGAAACTGGGAGACCATAAGTTCTAGTCCTGCCTTGAGTGACTTTGGGCCAGTCACTCTTGCTTAACTCAAGAAGGCAGTGGCAAATCACTTCTGAAAAATGTCAAGAAAACTGCAGGGACTTGTTCAGGAGTCAAGAGTAACTCAAAAGTACACACACACACACACACACACACACGTTTTTCGGTTTATTTTTAATTTTTTTTTACTTTATAATTGTTACTAGATAATTAATTTAGACATACTAAGACATATACTATATTAAGTTTACAGGTAAAAATTAGCAAGCAGCTCTTTTGCATTTCTAATTGTAACTGTGGTGATGATTATACTCTACAGCTAGAGATAGAAAAAGAAATGGCTTTTTTGTCAGTATTGTATGGTTAACCATGAAACCACATGGTGGCAGTCTTACCAAAATCTTTAAAGCATCAAAATGCTATAGCATCTGAATCTACAGCTAATACATTCATTTTTCATTCATGAGCTGTCAAAAAAATGTTCATAATGTTTCTAAGTTCTACAGTTGAGTACAGCAATTATCAAAGCTTTTTTTTTTTTTAAAAGGCTTAATCCATCTAAAATTTTGCACATTTTTTCTTACTTTGTCTTTTAAGGAAAAAAATGAAGAATCCATATTTGACCTTTCTCTCTCTTAAAGAGCACTTTCAACAAAGAAAATTAATCACAACATCTAACCTAATCACAAATATAGCAGAATAAACTGCCTTGCATTAGAACAACTGGTCATTTATGAAATATACTACTAGCTGATCCACTCCAAGAATACCTAAGTGGTTTTAAACAATTTCTCAAAATATATATTAACTTTGATCTCAAACTATGAATATTTGTTAATTTAATGGTCCATTCATTTCCAGCAGAGTATAAGAAGGTCTTATAGCATCTTACAGGACTAAACTATTTATTGTAAAATTAACCTTCATAGATAACAGCTGTAATGTGTGTTATAACCCACCAAAGCTCTCAGAGTCGCTGGGAGTTATGCAATATGTAAGTTTTTTTTATTATTTATTTATTTATTTATTTATTTATTTATTTATTTATTATTTTAATGCCACGGTAAATCTGTTAGTCTTCTGAGGTGCTTCAAAGATTCTTTCCTTCCTGAAACGTGTGAATTTTGTAATGGTAGATGTGAAATACATATCACTTCTAACACAGTTTTCTTTTGGCCTATTCATTGTAGTATTTTACAGAATATATTGTCTCCTAAGGTTCTCAGCATATGGTGCTTCTGTCATTCTGTATGACAGCTTCTGTAATACAGGTGAAACTCGAAAAATTAGAATATTGTGCAAATGTTCATTTATGTCAGTAAGGCAACTTACAAAGGTGAAATCAATATATGAGATAGACGCACTACATGCGAAGCGAGATATGTCAAGCCTTACTTTGGTATAATTGTGATGATTATGGCGTACAGCTTCTGAAAACCTCAAATTCACAATCTCAGAAAATTAGAATAGTGTGAAAAGGTTCAATATTCTAGGCTCAAAGTGTCCCACTCTAATCAGCTACTGAATCCATAACACCTGCAAAGGGTTCCTGAGCCTTTAAATGGTCTCTCACGCTGGTTCAGTAGGAATCACAAGCATGGGAAAGACTGCTGACCTGACAGTTGTGCAGAAAACCATCATTGACACCCTCCATAAGGAGGGAAAGCCCCAAAAGGTAATTGCAAAAGAAGTTGGATGTTCCCAAAGTGCTGTATCAAAGCACATCAATAGAAAGTTATGTGGAAGGGAAAAGTGTGGAAGAAAAAGGTGCACAAGCAGCAGAGATGACCACAGCCTGGAGAGGATTGTCAGGAAAAGGCCATTCAAAAGTGTTGGGGACTTTCACAAGGAGTGGACTGAGGCTGGAGTTAGTGCATCATGAGCCACCACACACAGACGGATCCTGGACATGGGCTTCAAATGTCGTATTCCTCTTGTCAAGCCGCTCCTGAACAACAAACAATGTCAGAAGCATCTTACCTGGGCTACAGAAAAAAAGAACTGGTCTGTTGCCCAGTGGTCCAAAGTCCTCTTTTCTGATGAGAGCAACTTTTGCATCTCATTTGGGAACCAAGGATCCAGAGTCTGGAGGAAGAATGGAGAGGCACACAATGCACGATGCTTGAAGTCCAGCGTGAAGTTTCCACAGTCTGTGTTGATTTGGGGAGCCATGTCATCTGCTGGTGTTGGTCCACTGTGCTTCATTAAGTCCAGGGTCAATGCAACCGTCTACCAGGAGGTTTTGGAGCACTTCATGCTTCCTTCCGCAGATGAGCTTTATGGGGATGCTGACTTCATTTTCCAGCAGGACTTGGCACCTGCCCACACTGCCAAAGTACCAAAACCTGGTTCAATGACCATGGGATTACTGTGCTTGATTGGCCAGCAAACTCGCCTGACCTGAACCCCATAGAGAATCTATGGGGCATTGCCAAGAGAAAGATGAGGGACATGAGACCGAACAATGCAGCGGAGCTGAAGGCCGCTATTGAAGCATCCTGGTCTTCCATAACACCTCAGCAGTGCCACAGGCTGATAGCATCCATGCCACGCCGCATTGCGGCAGTCATTGCTGCAAAAGGGGCCCAAACCAAGTACTGAGTACATATGCATGCTTATACTTTGCAGAGGTCCGATATTGTTCTATTTCCAATCCTTGTGTTATTGATGTCATGTAATATTCTAATTTTCTGAGATTGTGAATTTGGGGTTTTCATAAGCTATACGTCATAATCATCACAATTATACCAAAGTAAGGCTTGACATATCTCACTTTGCATGTAATGCATCTATCTCATATATTGGTTTCACTTTTGAGTTGCCTTACTGACATAAATGAACATTTGCACGATATTCTAATTTTTCGAGTTTCACCTGTATATTAGTCTGTCATTTAGTGATCACTGCAAGATTCAAGAACTACCTGGAGAACTTTCTCAGCTTTTGCTATTCTCTTAGGTTATGAATTAACTATTGAGTGATAAGTGAAATATAATGTGGAGGAGAGGATTAGGGCCTTGGTTTGATTTTAATAATTCCTGGAAGAGTTATCAACAAAATAAGTGTTAATTATTGGCCTCTGGGATCAACAACGCTGAAAACATATCTTGCTTAGTATATAACTTAGTATTATTTCATGCTATCTGTTATACAACATAGCTTTAAGGAAAATAAAAAGTTATTTAGTGCTGTGAAGCCTGCTACCACATACTAAATTTCACACTGATCAGCTTTTGATATTCAACCACATCAGTAGATGCAAACAAGTGTTAGAAATTAATCCACATTGAGTGCACCATGTGGTTTTATGACTCTCGGCCTGCTTGAGTTAGCAAGTACATTACCACTGTTGGGTCCTATCAAGTGACTGGCTATATTTACCTAAAAAATTGGAATTTGGCATACAGCGAAGTTTCATTAAAAAGATGATCTCCAAGCGAAACAAAACAAATAGAATTCCAGGCACTATCGGTGTTGGGATGCATTTGCAAAGGAAATTCATGCATGCCTATCCCCCTCTCCTGGTTTTTGTGTAGCAAAGAAGTATGCTGTTGCAAGGCTTTGCCTCTTCATATTTGATTGCCCCCCACCACCACCACCCCAACCTGATTTCCTTGAACAATACACCATGAAATGAATGAGCATCAGGAGGAAAAGTGATAGGATAACTTCAGACTGAACATCTTGCTTTATATTTAAGTAGAAATGTTAAATATGCATATGTAATATGCTCCAGGTTCTTAAAACTATTTTATGTAGGTTTCTGCCTTACCTTCATTTCAAACTGAAAGACTTCCATCAGTTATCTTACTTACCTATCCTTTAGTTCTTTTAAACTTCGAAGAAAATCACACACTTTCATTTCACTGGGTAAGAATTCCTTTAAAAAAATGATATGCACAGGGCTAGTTCTAAGAGGCTTTCTGGAACTGCAAGTTACATGATAGGAAAAGATGCAAAAATGGCATTATATCACAGTTATGAAGAAGGTGTAAGTAACTGCAGAACAAAGCCCAGGTTCTAAGGGGAAACATGCCGTAAAGAAAATGACAACCCAAAATATGCATATTTCTCTAGCCAATAATAACTTACAGTAGTTTTTATATGCAACATCAGCAAAAGACAAGACAGTTGCCTTCATATGTTATATTTTGATACTCTTTTGTCTTTCAGCATGTGCCAAAGGTTCAATCACATGAGATGTGTTCTGTATGTTCTTGGCCTGCAGGAAACAGAGACAATTATTTATTGAGGAGTGGAACACCAGAATTGGGTATAGAGTGAAGATGGATTCCCCCTTATCTTAGTTTCAGTTTCTTCATATCTAGAACACTCTTACCCAAACTGATGCTCTCTAGAAGTCTCTTTCTTTCTTTCTTTCTTTCTTTCTTTCTTTCTTTCTTTCTTTCTTTCTTTCTTTCTTTCTTTCTTTCTTTCTTTCTTCCCTTCCCTTCCCTTCCCTTCCCTTCCCTTCCCTTCCCTTCCCTTCCCTTCCCTTCCCTTTCTTTTTCCCTCTCCTCTCCTCTCCTCTCCTCTCCTCTCCTCTCCTCTCCTCTCCCTCCTCCTTGCAATATGAGGGCATTATGGAAATTTAAGCCCATAATTCAGGTCCCCAGATTAAGAAAATCTGCTCTTGGGCAGGTTTAGGCAGCCTGTGGACCTCATTCTAATTTCACACAGACTTTGGGTTGATCTTAAACCTGCTCTGCAAAAGATTCATTCAGATAAAGTGACAACTTGGGAGACAGAGAAGGGAGTGTTAGCAAATGAAAGAGAAAAAGAGAAAAAGGACGTCAGGAACAGAGAGGAATCTCCACCCTTTTGGGTCTGGCTCTATTACTGTTTCCTTCACATGCACACATACCCCTTATGACTCACAGCTGATTATTTCTAAGGAAATATGGTTCTTCAGAGAGAGAGAAAGAAAAAAAACCCAGCTGTAAAGAGAGGGTTGTCCAACAGAGAGGTGTTCCTATACTTACCTGGAAAAGTATTTTCATCTGTATTTTGGAATGGAACTAATCATTTACATGAGCCAGAAGCTACTTGGATCCTGCCTCTAGTGGGTTGTTGAGCTCTATAAGGTTTAAGGCTGATCAACCTATCTTCCTAGAAGCCCTATGGGTCTTTACAACCTGACACCAGCTTCTGCACTGGGGTAGCAGATTAGTAGTTACTGTTATCTCCACCTATCTTTTATGGTGCACCTCATATTCTGTCCAAAATCACACTCTGTGTCAGTCCTACTCTGGTATGGGAGAAAGGATGGGGGAACTCACAGCCTGTGATGCCTTTCTGGTAATTAAAAGGTCAAAAATCAAATTAAGTTCAATAGTTCTACCAACTGGTGTAGAGGAATGATAGAAACATGATTCACCTCTTCCCTTTTGGGGGTAGGTAAACCAATCTCATAAGATGTGTACAAAATCAAACTTTATTAAAAGAAGAAAAGAACATCTCTTTTGAAGAAATTCAGTTACAAAGCCTCCCAGATTCCAGTCAGCTACTTACAAATGAGTTAAAAAGAAGAAAATCCAAAATATAATGCTCTGGACAGACCACAGAATGGTGCCTGATCTGAAACAAATGCAGAGCTCTCTCAGAATCTCTGGAAAAATGCTGGAGAGAATTACTACTACTACTACTACTACTATTATTATTACTACTATTATTATTATTACCAATTTAATAAATTGTACAGAAAAACAAAATATAAGAGACAGTACAACCAGAGAACAGAAATCAAAATTCTAATTAAAATTCCTTGCTAGATAGCTTATCTATTTATACAGAGAGGAAATGTGAAAGTCCCTCAGCTGTTGGAGACATGGAAACCCTGTTCCTTATCCAGACTCTTTTCACAGACTCCTCCCAATTCCTGTCCTTGTTTTAAAAACAACTAAACCTTTTCTATCTGCCACAAAGGGAGGTGCTGGGTATCTAATTCTGTCCATGACCTAAAGCATCTTTACCTCATGGGGATGTGAACTGACTGTCTAGCATGCTGGGCTGGTGGACAGGTTGTGTTCATAACACTGCCCTTTCTATAATTATTTATGATGGTGCCCCATAACATATAGTATTACAGTGTTGTCAAATAGATCAACACACCTTTTTCAGGGAACAGAAAGCCAAACTTTGAAAGTGCTCTTAATTTGATGATAGGGAGAAGATGGAACACAACTTAGTTTTCAAACTGCAGAACAGAAGAATCTTCATTTTCAATAAGCAGACAGCTTAGCTACCAGTCTACCAAGTAGCATTAATTACTATGGACACACAAGTGTATATTCATCTATCACCATGGTCCATGCTGCTATACCAATGGTTTTTCAACAATGCATAAGCCATCTTTCTTTCATGCAAACCATATTTCTTTTATTCATTTTTAACGTCCAAATATGTCATTTGCATAACTTGTATTTTCTATAGAGTCAATGGACGGGCAGAAGATAATGCATTCTACTACAAATTAAAACTATTTTTAAATCTGTGTATGTAATCAGTACTTATAAGGAACTGAATAATGTTTTAGTCATCTAATTGAAATTTATTTATTAGCCACTAATAAAATATTTGTGGAAGCAAAATATTTTCATTAATCACTTCTCTGTTGGCCAATCTGGGAAGCCAAAGAAGAACAACAAACCAACCTGTAAGAAAACAATAGCAAACCACTGCTGTAATGCTGCCAAGAAGACTCTGCTGAGTCACCAGCAGTCAAGCTTGACTTGAAGACACCTTTATCATTGATCTAATTTAGAAATCTGTAGGAAGAGGTAGGAATCCAGAAACGATGGAGAAGAACTCCTCTCGGGTTGCTTGGTTTCCATGGTTCCTGGTCTTCCTCCTCCAGCTCCCAGACAGACACAAGTCCACCGAGCAATTCCACATATTAATTAAATTGTCTGAAACTACATGAGGTTGTGGGGGTGGTATGTGTGTGCAGCAGAACATGTAATTGGAGGAACTCAGCAGAAATACCTTTTTAGAAGTGCTTTTTAAATCTCTCTAGACATTTTTGTATGGAATAATGTTTTATTTTTTTCAATAAAATTTAAACCACGCACATAAGCATAGATGCATGCACACTCACACATGTATAGATGGAGGATATGAGATATTGACAAATAAATGGTTGCTGCTGTACATGGGTATTTAATGCAAAATACCCAAGTTGTCCTGATCAAAAATACCGAGAAAGTATCCTACGGACAAAGCTTTCTGAGCAAATACAATGAACCAGCAGACAATACAAATAAAGCCAAATCAAAGAGCATTTCAGCAAAATACAGTAGGGCATGCCCACAAAGGGGTTTTTAAAGAAACCAATCAGATACCACTGATTCCATATGAATGCTAGGAAGGAAGTCAAAGCACAAACAAATGGGAATATTTTCACTTTCCCTTTGCATTTCCCCATTCTTGTTAAAATATAGTATTTTACAGAATAAATTTCAGAAGCAAAATGGGTTTGTTGCTATAGCGAGAAAACAAAAGACTGTAAAGCAGTGTTTCTCAACCTTGGCCACTTTAAGATGTGTGGACTTCAACTCCCAGAATTCCCCAGCCAGCATGGGAAACACTGCTGTAAAGCATCACATATGTCACGAAAGCTTATGCTACAATAAAGCTGCTAAACAACTATTCAACCCCATGTATTTTTTCTCAGAAATTTTGGTTTCATTTTTAAGAAGCACTTTGTCTAAGGTTAATTAACAGAATAATTATCCCTTGGGAGGGGACAATATTGAAAACAATATACATTTATTCATCTGTGAGTACAAAAGCATAACTGAATTATGGACCATGCATAAAAAATTGGAATTCCCACAACAGTCGAGGCAGAAAGGCTAAATGTCAAAATCTCTCCTTTCCTAGCCAGTTCCAAAGTATTTCCTTTCAGCTCTTCTCATCATGTTTTTTTTCTAAACTCAGAATGGATAAATAAGTTTTTATTATGGCATTTCAATAAAAATGTCATATTTTTAAAAAAGTAAAAGAAAAAACATCACATACAATTAGATGCGAATAAGTATCAGACTCATGAACTTCACCATCTGGTCCCTTTTCCAATATTACAATGATCACATTAGAAACTTTTGCTTCTATCAGAAAGTAACTGTGGTTTCCAGTTACATCTGAACTTGGACAACCTGTGACTAGCTTGATCTATGGTTTAGAGAAATCCAGTTCAAAGGGCAGTTTATTCTTTTAATTGGCATCCTAATCCAGGGCACTTCCACAACTTTTGGCTTCAGTTCCTCAAACTCTCTGAGTAATTTTGCAACATCATATGAGTATCCTCACTATTCAGCTCCATCTGGCTGCAGAGGAGGTGAAATCCCATCTAATCAGTAAGGTTCCATTTAAAAAATGTCAAGATTTCCTTTATTTCACTTGGTTTCTATCAATGTTACATAGCTGACCTCTAAAAAGCTAAGCAGGAGGGGGACTTGGTTAGTATTTGGATAGGAGACCAGAGATATAGGGTAGACTGGGAAGTTGAAAAAGTGAACTGGAAGAAAGCAACTGCAAATCATTTCCACATTGTTGCCAACAAAATAACATGGAATATCCATATAGTTACCAGCAGTTGACCTTAAGAGAAACTCAAGAGATTTTTCATGCACCATCGATGCCTTTGACAAAAACACAATCCACCAAGAAACTTTTACAGACAATTTGGGCTCATCCTCGTGTCCCTAAAACTGTGAAATAAAGCAGCTTCACTATGCTGTTAAAGGACATGTCCTCATGAAGCTGTCTTAGTCTCATCCAAAGCCCATTGTGGATGTATCTTACTTTAGTTTTTAGTTGTTCTGGCTTCTAAGTAATATCTTCCCTCTACTCCCAATGCAAGACTTGCCATGTATGCAGTCTAGGAGATTTCATCCACTATACTGGTGATGAAGCTGTTAAGGGATGCAATTGCTTTAGGATGCTACAGGTTTATCCCCTCCAGTCTGCAGTTTTAATTAGACAAGTGGAAGCTGGTTCAAGAAAATGCCAGGAGTTTTTTTTTGGGGGGGGGCAGGTTATGGGGCATTGTGTTGGTCTCCCAGCCTCCCCCAGCCTGCAAAGCTTTTGCATCTCTCCTGGACTGCCAAAGTTAACTACCTTAATTTCTCCAAGTTCTTCTTGGAAGACTTTCTTTGGGGAGATGAGAAGAAGCAGTATCAAAAGGATTTCTACACTGTTGTCAGAAAAAACATGCCACCCTTTCCAGCCCAGAAACTGCTGCAGGGGCCAGTAATTTCCTGAAGAGAAAGGGATTCCCATGCAAAATTATACCTTCTCTTCTCATTTGCTAGTTGATTCTATCAAACTGTTCACTATTTATAGACTGCGCATAGGAACCAGTAATAATGTACATCTTTCTGGGTTTAATCCCCTTTGTAAAGTGGCCTGTGCTACAGCAGTTGATTGCCATTGTGGCAGCGGGAGTGATGGAGAGGATGAGCTACAGTGCTGGGGGGTGGGGGGAGAGAAAGTAGCAGAAGAAGCAGAGAATCCACCTGCCAAGCTTTGTCAACAGTTATCCATCACTTGTTTTCAGACTGAGACCATGAATGAGCAAGAGAAAACAAGTGAGAAAAAGCGAGACAGGGCACACATGTGGAGACTGAGCAAGAGAGCAATTGAGCCTAGGAGAGCAAGCAAGACAACGAAACTGAGTAGATAAGAGAGCAAGTAAGTGTATGAGAGAGGAAACCAGTGAAAACAAGTGTGAGAGAAATGGCAAGTGCAAATGAAAGAGTGAGTAAGCAAGAGAAATCAGATTATCAAATCCCAGTAAAGCAGAAGAGGATCTCTTTTCCTTGTTCCCTGAAAGGCCATCAACCACCACACAGTTCTGAGAAATGATAAAACCCATGAATCGAAACTTACTTTGTCCCCTTGCTCCAGCCTCATCCCACATAAGAGAATGTAACTGGTGGATGTTTTTCCTACCACTGGGAAATCCATCAATTCCTTGCCTTAACTCATCGCATTAAAGCTGCAGAAAGAGGATCACTCAGAAACCTTGTTTCTGAGGCAGATCACTGCTCAGCCATCAGGGTAGCACAAATTATGCCAGAATATTTTTATGGCAAGTTCAGGAATGCACATTACAATAGTTATGAAGAAGACCCTTTAGTATCACACAAAAGAAGATGGGGCTTCTCTATTTATGGTAACTACATTTCATCATATGTACTTTTTCTGTCCTGAACTGAAATATAATTCTGCATAAAGACTGAAATTAACATTGTGTTCTTTTGTCACTGGTCATTCTGCATTAAATATGCTATTCTGTTTTGCTTCCACACTTTTAAAATTGTAGCTTGATAGAACAATAATGCTTATCTCCATATTGTGAAAAGCTTGACTGAGTGATTTCCACAAGTCCCAATTTAGTTGAAAGGAATCTTTGAGTAGGCTAGGAAATTTCCCTCCATTTAAGTGTTATCTACTATATAGCTGAAACGAAGCACGTGAAATGTGCAGTCACTGTGTGATGAACATGTAACATGGCAAAATTTTGTACAACTGCAGCCTCTCTCTTTGTTGTCCAAGTAGGTAGGGCAGAAACAGGGGTCACAAAGTGAAAAATAGAACAGTTTTATTGTCATTAGATTTATATCCTGCTTTCTTCCAGGAGCTCAAGGCAGCATATCCAGAATGCCCTCCTCCATTTTTCCACAACAATCCTGTAATGCAGGTTGGACTGAGAGCAAGTGACTCGAAGTCCAAAGTCACCCAATGAGATTTTATAGCTGAAGGTGCACTTGAACCTAGATCTCCCCAGTCATAGTCCTATCTCTTAATCATTACACCACACTGACTAATAAAGATGATAAAACAGACAAATTTGTCTCTAGATAAGAACGCTGGAATATTTCCTCACTGTCCTTTTCCAGATTAAACCAATGCTGCATATAATTAATCAATTCCAACTTAAGCAGCAGTAAGCACAGAATACCATTCATTTACTACAGGTAGTCCTTGAGTTACAACAGCAATTGGGACCAAAATTGCCATTGCTGAGTGATGCAGTTAAGTGCAATGTCATGTGACTGTTTTGCTCAGTGGTGGCAATCCTAGCAGTCTCCATTGCTGCTGTTAAGCTAAAATCATGGGTTGTTAAGCGAGGACACTTGTGATTTCCTGCTGGCTTCCCACAAACAAAGTCAATGGAGATGTCGGCTGGAAGTTGCAAGTCCTGGGCTCCTCAAAAACAGGCCAGAGGGTGGATAAGTATTACAGAGTGAGGAAGAGGGGCGCTGCAGCGAGTGTGTGTGAGCTGGGGGGGTGCTGTGGCACCGCACAACTACATGCAGGCTGTGGAGGGGGTGCTGTGGTGCAAGCGTGCTGTGGAGTATGATATTCCTGGGATACTCCATAAAGAGCTCCTCAGGAGAAAAAGCAGTGGGAATGACTTGCAATCTTCCCTGCCAGCTTCCCTCCGGCTTTGCTTGTGGGACGCTGGCAGGGAAGGTCGCAAATGGCAATTAAGTGACTGTGGGATGCCGCAACCATCATTTAAGCTGGTTGCCAAGCACCTAGGCACATGACTGGCTGGGTGGTGCAATAGCTGGAACTTCGAGGACTGGTCATAGGTATCACTTGTTCAGCACCATCGCAACTTCGAATGGTCACTGAATGAGTGGTCATTAATCGAGGATGACCTGTAATGTTTATTTTGCCTTTGTACCTTCTCATGCAACTTTTCCCACATCACCACCACTACGAGTTAGGTTGGGCTGAAAGATAATGAATGACCCAAAGTGACTTTATCAGCTTCTGTGATATAGGGTGGGCTTGAACCTCAGTTTCCTTGATTCAAATTTTCAAACTTTAACTGCTATATCACAGTATATCGGGGTGTCCTAGTTCCTTAGTATATTTCTGACATCAGCACCTAAGCAGTTCCAAGAAGCTCACTTTGGAAATTTGCCTCTCTGTTTCCATTTAACGTGAGGATTATAGCTGCTTAGGTGCTAATGTTTGAATCCATATTTTTATTTATGTATTTTCAATATTAGATACCGAACATAAACTCAGAGGCTGCTTTCCATATAATGTTCAGTCATAAGATGGTTTGTTTCCTTTTGGCTTATTGTGATGAGTAAACCTACCCATTTCGGTTTAGTATTCCATTTAATGCAAGCCACCATGACCTCTTCCACAAACCAAAGTTAAAAGTTCCAGCTTAGCAAACAACGGGCTCCTATCTAGTACATAACATTGCGATAATGAGGAATTTCTTCTTTCTCATGAAACAGACCTAATTGTAAAGTGATAGGAATCTACTGCAGGTGTACAAAGTGCTAAAGATTACAAATATGATGTAGAACAAACAGACTACTGAGTTACTAATAATCACCAGCCCAGCCCTGCACCACTTAAATTCCACATGACTCATGCCCTCAGAGCAGGTGCCTGCCTGACACACATTCCAGAGGGAGAGCGCGCTTACAAGGTTGTATTTGCACAGTAATTAGCAGGTATGCAATATTCACCAGTAAGCAACTTAAAAAAAAAAAAAAGGTGGGGGGAGAGTTATTTTGACCGTATTCCTCTGTTATAAGTGCTATATTATACTCCTCTTATTTATTTGTTGCTGAAACAGCACAAAATATGGAGTGACATGTTATGGGTAGAAACTAGTGTTGCCAAAGTTAGAAAACAGCAAGTGTTCCTTTCTGCTTGCATAACATAGTAAGCCACAGGGAACCAAAGCATGGTTAACCAAAGAAACCCAATTGCCAGCTTCGCACTACCTCTTTATCTGCGTATATGCCAGCCAACCCCATTTTAATCTACTGTGTTGCATGAGCCCAGCTAATGTGTGACCTTACTTTAAACTAGATGAGAGTGGAACAGGGAAGCCAAGCATGACAAGAACAGAAAAGATGAGGACAATAAGAATAAGCACGATTTAGGAACATTACTAATCGCTTAGTGGCAGCAATCCTGTAGTGTCTAATCTGCTAAGCAAGTTCAACAATATGCACGATTTACATGTTGGTCCCTTGTTCAGAATGAAGCAGATACAGGTTCTTTCCTGAAGAGAGAGAAAAGGGAGAAGCATGCTTAAATCTGAGTTTGGTATTTAACTATGGAACGGATCCAGCCAAAAAGAGAATCAGCCAAACCTAGGATCTGCTAATTGCAAATAAATCTAACCAGGATAAATAAATGAGGGAAAGTATTGAAAGAACTGCCAATCAACAAATGAGCTTATTCACACATGCTAAGCTATAAGCGGTCCCATATTATTATTATTATGGATGGTCACACAGTCAGCCAGATGTTTAGACTGGATTTGGCATTTTTATCCACCTATTGAGTCCTTCCCAAGGACATGGGATTGGCAGATGTTGTTTGGTAGTGTTAAATGTATCATTGCAGGATATAAACTGTTCCAAGTAAAGCTGCCTTTTGCAATTGACTGATGGTGATTTTGTCAATGCCAATGGGGTTCAAGTGGTGCTCCAGATGTTTTGGGATTACACCCAAGGTACCTATAACTATTGGTACTACCTTTGCTTTCTTTTGCCATAGTTGTTCTACTTCTATTTGCAGGTCTTTATATTTTGATTTTCTCCAGTTTGTTCTCTTCTATTCTGCTGTCTCCAGGTATTGCAATGTCCACTATCCAGACCTTTTTGTCTTTCTGATCAACAGTTGTTAAGTCTGGGGTGTTATGTGGCAGGTGCTTCTCTGTTTGAATTCTAAAGTCTCAGAGAACTTTAGCTTCTTCATTTTTCTATGACTTTAGCTGTTTTGTGGTCCCACTAGTTCTTGCTTGCAGGCAAATGGTATTTCTTGCAGATATTCCAATGCACCACTGTTGCTACTTTGTCATGCCGTTGTTTATAGTCAGTCTGTGAGATATTATTATTATTATTATTATTATTATTATTATTATTATTATTATTCATATCATGAACACAGCCAGTGATTTCATGCAAATGCGTGTAGGAAATACATATTGAACCAAAAGTCTTAATTACTACTTTCACTAAAGACTAAAAAGAAAGATAGGAATTCTAATGATTCTATACTTCCATAGAGTATTCTGGCAAGAAATGGTAAAGCTTATATGAGTTTGGCTAATTCCACAGTAAGATAAAATAAAGGGGCTGAGATCTGAGACTGACAGACACCAAAATTAAACATGATCTTTACAATAGTTAAGCTGATCACACTTTACGAATCCATCCAAAAGAGGGCATTCTATCATAATGCCTTACGATCCATTAAACCTAAAATGTAAGATTACAATCATTCTTCATAAAGCCAGAGACTTTAAATCTGCATTTGGTTTAACAAAATAGCCTGGTGTATTGGGGAAAAACCCTTAATTATGCTGTTAGCCTGAAAAGATTTAGATTAAATTCTGAACATATACATGTTTCTATTGCTCTGTTCATCTGGTTACTATCTCTGATATTTCTTACAAACAACAACAACAACACAGGGGTCAATAACTGTTTTTTAAAAGGGGGCCTAGACTGGGCTTTCCCTTTCTAGTGGATAGTGGTCCCAATCCAGATAGCCGATCACATACTTATAATTAAATAAATAAGATAATATCACAAACATTTTGGATATGTTTGGACAATATGGCTGAATCATCCACAACTCACTCATCCTCTATGATCTACCAGCAGTGGGCAATCACAGATCACTCAGTCAACTGAGAAGTGTCCATTTTCCAAGTCTTTCCAACCATCAGCAAAGGAGGCAATCAATTCCCACATTATTTTTCCATGAGAAAAGAACAAGAATCCACAGTAGCACAACAGAGGTTAATTTTCTTTGGCTAATTTGGAGGGGGTTGATTAACTGGGTCAAGGTATTCATACTGCAGTTAATGCTCTTGACCCAGTTAGGTGTACTGTTCAGCTGCAGAAATCCAAATAATGACAGGTGGCAGTTGGGTTTCTGCAGCTCAGAACTGTACAGACAGTTCCTATTTATTCTTTTTAAGCCTGGGAAAAATCCTTCTCTTTTTACAGAGGAACATTCACTCAAGGGAGACCCCAGATACATATCTTAAATAATTCAGTTTAGGATTAGGGATTAAAATCTCATCTCTTCTTTATAAAATCAAAGCCTACAACATGGTACAACACATATTATAGATCCTTCTATATTTCTCAAACAGGAATAAGCACCTTGTCTCATGGAGCACCCTCTTTTCTCACAAATGATCAGGGTTTTTTTTCTTTTTTTCTTTTTCCTACTCCATTCACTCCAACACATTGCTGAAGTCTACCTATATAGGCTACATTCATTTGCTCTGCAGTGGCCTGTTTGCTAATACATCATATTATTTTATATGCAAAAAGAACTTCAGTTCTGTTAGAACTTAAAACAATCTGCCTTGTATTCTGTAACAAACCCCTGAGCATACCATCCAAAAGCAGAAAAAGCTAGAAGACTCAGAGAGGCACCAAAAATAGGAATTGTAATGGAAATATGCTGGGAATCCTTTCATTCCTTTCAACAAAGTGAACAGCAAACAAAGTGTTACACATTCTTATCAGCAGGTCTTTTCAAAAATTATACAGTTTCTAAGGAGACAAACACATTACACTCGCTCCAGGCTCGCTAACTCCAGCAAAACTTAGGGCAGACATGTTATAGTATGAGGAAACTTAGTTAGCTGGGAATGCCACTCTTCAAAACAACAAGGACATTGGATTAAATTATACACTGCTTGAAACTATATTGTCCTTTTAGGATTTCAAAGTTTTGAAAACGTTAGGATATATTTGTAATCATTTGGCCAGTAGGCCACCTGACTGATGAAGATATATGCGGCATTATCAAGCATACCCATTTGCCTTATAACAGAAGCTAGATTCCTAGGTCTTTGTTGGAAAAAAAAATCTAAAAACACTAAGACTTGGAACACTTCACAATAAAAATGAACAAGAGCCTGTTATCATTACTGATTCAGCTCAGTACAGGGTACAGACAATGGCACTATTCTTTCTTCTGTTATGGTAGGCTAACTATAATGTGGCTAAGCCACAAACCATGGCTTACAAACCAGAATCACTAAGTTCACAAAACAGGTTAAGCCAAAATCTAACACATTTGATTATGTCTTATTGCTGTGTGATGTATGAAGTCAGCTATTCAACCCAACCACACAAACATTCCTTACAGTCAATGCAATACAAACACTATTACCTTTCCTTCCTTAATTTCTTTAAGAATGCAGAGTCTGAATATCTGAAAGGCATTTCATGGACACAGGCAGATGAAGAGATGTACACATATGTCCCATACACTGAAGGGCAAAACTGTAATTTTGGGAACACTTTTTTTCTTTTTGGTGCCTTTGAGTCAGGGTTGACTCCTGGCGACTGCCTGGACTAGTCCCTATAGTTTCCTTGGCAAAGTTTTTTGGAAGTTGTTTGCCATTGCTTTCTTTGTAGGGCTGAGAGAGAGTGACTGGCCCAAGGTCACCCAGCTGGCTTTGAGGCTGAAGTGGGACTAGAACTCACAGATTCTCAGTTTCTAGCCTGGTGCTTTACCCACTACACCAAACTGGCTTGCTTCCCCCCCCCCCCCCCTTTTCCCCTGTCTTTTTGGCATACTGCTAATAATTGTTTGAGGGACTGCATCTTCCAATCACATCTACCCATCCCATCAGATCTGGCAGGAAGAGCATGTTGCAGGTCCCATCCACAAAGGAATGTCATCTGACAGGACCCAGGAGGAGAGACTTTTCTGCCGTGGCATTCGCCCTTTGGAATATCATTCCCCCTGAGGTCATATTGGGCTCGACCTTGCAGGCCTTCAGGAAGAGCCTGAAAACTTGGCTTTGCCATCTGGCCTGGGGATCCAGTAATGTGGGTATGGAGTTGGTATAGTGGTTATATTGTTAAAGAAACCTATTGTGCTCCCCTGCAAATTTATGCTTTATGGTTTTAATAGTTTTATTGCTTTTAAAGTTTTTAATGCTTTTTGTTCTTATGTTTTTCATTATTTGTGGTACTCTTATTTTTTTACTTTATTTTCTTCCCAGAGTCACATATGTGAGATGGGCAGCTATAAATAAATAAACAATCAGATGTCAGTGCCACCCAATTTACACAGGGAACACATACAATGTTTTCTGCTTCTTTTGTCACATTGTATCACAATCTATTTTTATTACGTTCAGTTACAGACAGTTCAGCAGTATTCTATTGCCCCAACACCTTGGTGTGTCATCTGGGACAGTAGAGAGGGAAAACACAGGAAAAAGAGCTATTACACTGTTTTGATATGAAGATAACTAGATCGGCCACTGCTGCACCTTCTGATGTGAGTAGACAATGTGCTTCACCCTGACACCGGGGAAGGGCCAGCCCAGTAGCCTGGACTGGACTGGATCCTTGTGGTCTTATCCAAGCTCTATTATGGAGACTGCAACTCTTGGGTCCCGGGGTACATAATAACTTGCTTTCTGAAATTTGAACTCGTGCCATTTGGAATAGGAAATTTATCTTGGGTAATACGTTCATTTCTATTGTCATGATAAGTCCTAGCCAGGAAAGTTTTTAAGTTTTTTCCAGGTCTTGTTTTATTTCTTTCCATAATTTGTTGGAATTGTTTTGAAAAATGTCTTTATTGTATCCTCTCAGGTAAAGTCCTAAATATTTCACTGGATCTTTTGTTATTTCACAGCTCTTTTTTCACAAAATTTTCTTCTTCAGAAGTTAAATGCCTTGTTATTATCTTTTTTTTTTCTTTTTCTTTTCATTGATTTTGTATCCAGAAAAGCAGCCAAAATATTTGATTACTTTCATCAACTGCTGTATAGAGCTTTGGGGTTGCATAATTATTAGTACTATGTTGTCTGCACATTTCATCTTGTACTCCTCTCCCTGAATTTTGATCTCTATTATCTGTTTATCTTTTCAGATCTTGTTGGCCAAAACTTCCAGGGCAATTACAGATAACAAAGGGGACTGTGGACACTTTTGTCTTGTGCCTTTGTTAATGTTTGTACATGCACAGTATTCCTTTCCTTTTCCCCCGCCTGTTTTTTTCTGTTTTTCTACTTAATTAATAAATAAAGAATAACGTGCTTCCTCAGTCATTGATCCACTGGAAGCAACCCCTCAGATATGACAAATATAAACTTAACATGCAACTGATATTTTTAAAAAGATAGTTTAAAAAGACTGCATTAGCCATTGATGAAAAAAGGGTGGGGAAATCCTGAGCCTAGGTGACTTGCTGCCCACAAGGTTTTATACTTAAGAGGCAGAAGGAGACCAAAGTAGAAATGAAGATAAGCTTAGTGTTTCTTGCTTAGGGCAGAGCCTGGCAATATCTCCTGGGCTGCTGCAAGACAGAGAAGCTTTTCCTTGCTGGATTCTCTATATGTCACCGCCCTCTGATAAGTTGGAGACTGGGCTTGGATTAAGTATTCCCTATTATTTATGGCTTGGATTAAGGTAGTTTTTGTTGTTGTTGTTTGTGCCTTTGAGTTAGTTTTGATACCTGCCGACTGCCTGGACAATTCCCTGCAGTTTTCCTGGCAAGGTTTTTCAGAAGTGGCTTGCCATTGCCCCCTTCCTAGGGCTGAGAGAGAGTGACTGGCCCAAAGTCACCCAGCTGGCTTCATGCTTAAGGCAGGACTAGAACGCATGGTCTTATGGTTTCTAGACTGATGCCTTAACCACTATATCAAACTGACTCTCTTATTAAGTATCCTCTATTATTTATGGTTGAATCTTCCTGTCATGTTGGCTTGAGAAAACAAGACAGTACTATCTTGAAGAAATAGTTGAGTTTTCATAAAACAGTGACTAATAATGACATTTAGTCTTGGGTACAGTTGAAACAAGATCCTGATTAGGCTTCTAGAAGGCCTTTAAAGATGAGGTTATGGGTAGTAAACAAATATACTCAAGAGAAAATCAGCAATAGTATCTTTATCAATTTTTGGAAACTACAGAAATGAAAAATGGCAGCTCTAATTCAGTGATGTAGGTCACTGTTTTCTTCCATCCATGCAATGATTACAGGCAGAATTTCACATGGTGACAGGTTGCTAGGAATTCATTGCAAGTTCCCTGTTGGAAAGTAAACAACACTCCCTTTTACACAAGTAAAAACTATACCTATGAATCATCCCCTCTTCTCTTCATTTGTTTAAGAGCCAAGAGTCACATGTCCGTAACTTCATAATTCAAATATATTTTGAAAACATCAAGATGACCAATGGGGGTTGAATCTGATGCATTAAATAGTTTTACTTTTTAGAATCATGCAGTGAAAGGCAAGATATTTAAACCAGAAATCTTTTATGGACAAATTTTAGGATTCTAAGATTAATATAAAAAAGAAAGCAGGAAGTTGAAACAGATTTCAATTTTAGCAGAACATTCTTTGAACATATTTTTGAGTATTAAAAGAAATCAACCATTAGGAGAAAAAAAAGAATAGAAATTTGGATATTAGTTCTAAAAAATAAGAAGGTAAATCTCCAAACCATTCTTCCTCTACATTAAACTACAAGGGAAGTTGAATATCCCATAAAGTTCTAACTTTGTCCACTGAAATAACCATTCATAGCTTTGAATAAGGGGAGAGACAATCTAAGAGAAGCAGGATTTTAACTCTGATTTTCTCTGTTGCAGGAAGGTGAACCCAAGCACTGATCCTCACAACATAACTCTCCTCTCCTTCCTGGTTTTGCTTATAATGTGAATCTAGCTATGATCTGTATGGACTATGGCAATGTGTTCCACCTGGGGCTGCCCTTGAGGATCACTTGGAAGTCAAAGTTGGTCCAGAATGCAGCAGCGATGATGGTAATGAGCACGCTGAGACATGCCCATGTGACTGTTCTGCTTCATGAGCTGCACTAATCATCAATTAGCTTCCAGGTGCAATTCAAGGTGCTACTTACAGCCAATAAAGCTCTTCAATGACCTAGGGCCTGGCTATCTAAGGGACTCTCTTTTTGGTAACTTCTGCCCATCCTGCATGATTGTACAGAGAGGGCAATACTCTAGTTCCCATTAATTAAATAATGTCATCTGATGGAAGCCAGGTAGCAGGCCTTCTCTACAGTTATTAATAATTGTTCAGTGTGTTGTGTAAGCCCAATAATGGTATAACAACCATTGTGTCTATAGGTGAAAGCTGCCATTCCTCATCCTAACCATATTCAGTGGCCTTTATTGGCCTTCTCCCTCCACATATGTGAGAGGCATATTTTGATGCATCATTATGATTGGTGCTGGAATTGTGCAGTTGCCATGGTATCTGGGGTGAGCATGTGCTGCGGTATCTTATTTTTGAAGTTCTTTTAATATTTACTCTGCATCGTGTGGCATTGACAGCTGATCTTAGGCAATGTGAAAGCTGTCTTAAAGTGTGCTCAGTTTTTTCCATTTTTGTTCCAGTTTATCTCTACATTGTGCATGTTCAGTTTGAAGATCTGAAAAAGCAAAACAACATATAAAGTTATCTGTTATGTCTGAATTCACAGAGCCTTTTCTTTCTCTGGCAACTCACATAACAGCTCCTCTTCTTCTGGGAGTGTTCTGTTATGTTCAGCTAGAAGTGTAATTATTCTGCTTGGGAAAAGGAGCTGCACCTTTTCAATGTCCATTCTCTCTCTGCAGTGGTCAAGGACTCTGCCATCACAACAATGTGGCTGAATGCTTGTTACTGGCACCTCATCTGGATTAAACCATGATTATAACTTGGGTAATAAATGAGTGAGTTGTATGGGCAAATGGTTGTGCATTGTGTAGAGATGTCCAGAATTACCTTCTGAAAGGCTGGATGATGGCTAATTTAAGTGGCAAGAAAGCCACACAAAGGGAAAGAGCATTGGAAGGAGCCAGCCCCTATCCCCAGCTTATATGGCCCTATAAGCCTATTAAGACTTTCCCTACCCCATCACTACCACAATGAAAAATCTACATTTCAGCTTCCTTGACTAAGGTGCTCAGGAGCTACTCATATTTGGCCCCAAAGCAGCTATCTGGTCAGCAACTGGCAGAAAAGCTGAATGTGGAACAGGTGTGATTGTGTGTTTTAAGTTTTTGCCAAGCACAATATGGAAAGGAGTAGAGCAGCAGTGCAAAGGCAGGCAGCTACTTTCTCATTCTGATTGGACTGATGACATTCCCTTTGGATAAGTTCATTGATCATTTGTTGCAGATAGGGAAGCCTGTATCCGTTGTGCAGGGTACGCTATAACCATTAATCTCAGCAGCTTCAGCCAGTGTGGCCAATAGAGAGATGCTGTGAAGATGTATTTTAGCATCATCTGGAGAGCAACATCTTGGTATCCATGGCATATAGGATTGTGGTCAAAATATGGTCTGTCTTGGCTTGTCTTTCAAGTTATTTTCTGTGTTCAAACTTTATTTATCCATTTAGAATTATGTGATGTCTACTATTTCTTTGGTTCTAGGTGGCTTACAGACATTGTTATATAATACAATCCGATATGTTTTCTCAGAAGTAAAACCCACTGATTTCTAAGGAAGCACATGTGTATGAAATTGCAAATTGACTATAGCATGTATTTTAAAAATGGTGTTATACTGTCATAAAAACACTGTATACTGAACTCTGAATTGACACATATCCTAAAACCATTGGCTTGCCTTCTTGGTCTTTCTGCTCTTAAATTATTGTCAACTTTTTCTTTTTTACAGTTTGAAAAAAGTTGCCACTTGGTGCCAATTTGACTATGTGTTGAGTTTAAGTACAGACAGTCCCCAGGTTAAGAATGCCCAGTTTACAGATGGCCCATAGTAAGAACTGAGCCTACTGTAGCAAAATCTGAGTTAAATACACAATGATTCAAATTCAATACACAATAGTTTGAGTTAATTACACAATACTACTTATACAATATTATACAATAGTACTGTTCCGGCATACACACAAATTTGACTTAAGAACAGACCTTGGGAACAGAACTCATTCCCCCATTGGGGGGAGATGGGTGGTTGAAAAATTTAATAAATAAATAAATAAAATAAATTGGGGACTACCTATATAGCTAGATGGCAGCACTTAACTTATTAAGCTGATCTCCAAAAGTTTAGTAGGGTTGGATAAGGTTAAACACTTTGATAGGGTGGTCTGGTAAGTTGAAACACATCCTGGAGGAAGGCAGTGGCAAACCATGTTTACATTGTAGCCAAGAGGATCATGGATCTCTCCATGAAGTCACCTTAGTGGGCTTGTTTAGTTCTCCATTTATACAAGCTACCTTCCTTTCTGGGATGAGGTGATCCACACATTGCCCTTAGGATATGATGGAAACGAGGGTTCCACATGGCTTAGAGATATACTCTTTATGTTTGTTCTACATTCATGTTACCTTTCTTAAAGTTGCCCTTCATGATAGGTAGTTAATGTATTCTTTCTAATATGGATAAGAAAGAAGAATTAAGGAGCTGATATTTTGGTACAATGTGGGAGGAAGAACCTCTATCTGTGAAAAAAATGCTTCTCTGTAAGGTTTTCATCCTGCTGACTTTAAATTCTGATTCTTGGCCCCACCGATTCAGTAAGGCACCAGCCACATGGTCGTCTTCGTCTATGCAAATCCGTGGCAAGGTTTCTTCAGAAAAGGGACGGCCTCGCTGCCTCCTCTATTCAGATTCTCTCTCCAGCCCGCCACTCTCAGGGCTTGAACCCGTAGTCTTGACAACAGCCACCCGAACATAGATTCTGTAGATGTGCGTCTCCTTTGAAGCGCTTCTGACCAGTTTCCCGGCCCTCCCATTTGCTAACCAGAATTAACAGTACGTGGGAATCCACCCACTGTCTGCTTTCAGGTTTGCTCCTCTTAACCTAACCGCGCGGTCAAAGCCGCCAGCGGCTCCTCGTTCCCTTCCACCTCCCCGCCCCAAACAGGAGGAGGCGCTTGTCTCCAGCGTGGTCGTGTTTATGGTAATAGCCGCCGCCAGATTTTTAAAAAACCAAGTTGAGGCGGCTCTACTATTACCTGTATTACAGTAGCACCGGCACAGGGGAGGAGAGAAGGAAGGAACCTAGGAGACAGCGGTGAGGCGAGGAGGAGGAGGAGGAGCGACAGCAGCGGGCGGAGCGGAGCCGCAAGACTCTGTGGCGGGGTGCGCTCGGCACCGGAGCCTTGGCTAGCTGGCGGCCCTGCTTCAGTGGAAGCAAAAGCCCGGGAAAAGAAGTGGGCTCGACCTCTCTAAGGACCAGCTCCGCAGCAGCACCCCGCCGCCCGCTCTCTGGCTTCGGGGATCTCCCGCTGAAGAGGGGAGCGGGGAAGAAAAAAGCTGACGCCGGGTTGCTCTTCGGAGGAGGGAGGACGGACGGCGGCCAGTCCTGCTCGCCTGGGCTGTCGCGTGTGCCTGCAACATTTGAAAGGCTCTTCTTCCCCCGCTCGCGCCGCTTCTCCCCACTCCCCGCGCGGCTGAGGATGCAAGACTCTCGTCTGGTCGGCTGCCTCGCTCTCGCTTCCCTGCTCGCCGCGACCCCTCGCTCCAGCCCGCCGTGCCAGCTGCTGGGCTGGGCGGGGGGTTGCTGAACTCTTTGCATGGGGTGGTCGCCGCCGCCGCCACTGGGCTCGGTCCGTCTCTCCGGTGCTGCGGTCGCCGCCGGTGAAGATGCCCCGGCAGGAGCTGCCACTGCCCGAGGGCTGGGAGGAAGCTCGCGACTACGACGGCAAAGTCTATTACATCGACCACGCCACCAAAACCACCAGCTGGGTCGACCCGCGGGACAGGTGAGGAAGGAAGGGCCGGAGGAGGCCGAGCCGGTTGTAAGGGCGACAGGTGCCTGGAGCGGTCTGAGTTTTTGCGGGTTAGGAGGGGGAGAACTTGGGGACGAAAAGTACGTGTGCATGGGAACGCGTGTGCTTGCCCACTCGTTCGGTCGCTCTTTTCTCCCGTTACGCTCCTGGCACGTCAGGACGGTTTGAGAGCGATCTCTGAAGGTTGGGGCTAGTATTGATATCTGAGACGGCTCCGCGCCAGAAGCTGTTTCGAGTGCCAGGAATTTAGCTCGGGTTATATCTAGCAACATTGTTAAAGGAAAATACCTTCTGAGCATATGCAGAGTGCTTCGTTCTTGTCTTCAGTAAATATAGATCAAGTGGATGAGGGAGGATCAGGGCATCTGGGGAACATGGACATTTCTTATTAAAATCAGCCAAAACAGACCACTTTTAACTGTGAAAACTTCCTGAGACTCCATCTTATTCAAGTGTATTTAGGACAAAGATCCGGTATTTTGTTTGTGGGCTTATTGGTGTGTATTTTAAAATATGTGGCCTACACAGGATCCATCACTGTCATTCTAAACCCAGGTATGTTTGTATTCATTTTTTCACTAATGTTATACTTATATGCCCTCTGCCTCTGAAGAGGGATTATACTTATATGTTATACTTATATGTTATACTTATATGCCCTCTGCCCTCTGCCTCTGGCCCTCTGCCACTTCAGGCTTTCTTCATCCCATTCCCTACTTTTTCTAACTCTGAGAAGTAGGTTAGAATCAGAGAGATTGTTCCAGGATTCCACTTCTCTTACCAGAGTTTCATGTCTAAACAGGGATTGGAACTAAACATTGCCAACATCTAGCCTCCTTCCTGAAACCACTCAGAGATATCTTAAATATGCTGACCCACATGGTTGATACATTTAAATGGCATTGGTGGAATGC
The DNA here is from genome assembly GCF_059951505.1 of Python bivittatus. NCBI lineage: Eukaryota > Metazoa > Chordata > Lepidosauria > Squamata > Pythonidae > Python > Python bivittatus. The sequence continues at coordinate 18,995,657 of NW_028277035.1, forward strand.
TTACACAGACAAAGGGCATCATGTCAAAGTGCAGGTGGAGAGTCTGTGTAATTTGAACAGGGAAGCTGTGATTGACTTGTCCCACAGCTTCTTCTGTCACTTTTTTTGAGTGATTCATTACATTTTTGGTCTGGTGGGAAATAGCTGAAGGGAGGGAGTGTTTCTGAGTGCAAAGGCTCAAAATAAATCCAATCTTCTAATCCCACATTATGGGACAGTACTTGTTCAAGGTCCAGGGAGATCTGTGAATGGATTCTCTGTCAACATCATTGCATGCATTTTTTTCCTGTTATGATTACACCACATGCTTAGAATTGAGCACTGGCATGAAATTCTAGTGATTGATTATTTAATCTAGTTTATTTCCTGGAGCCCCACTTCAGTGTCATATTGGTAGCTGTTCAGGCTATATCCTTAAAATCACTGACTCCTTTCTGCATTTCATACGGTGAATCCTGAAATTTGAATTGGCTCCCAGATACTTATGCAAATCAAAGGCTAACTGGAATGGTGCTAGTCAGGACTAGCTTCCTCCTCCATTTTTCAGACTTGTCAGAACACAGAATTGCACCTGCTGAACTAAAGGTGTGTCTTAGGAAACTGGTGGTGGAATTAAACAGGTGCATAAAACTTGTTTGACTCCCCAGTTATACCTGAGGCAACTCAGTTTAATTTTTTTTAAAAAAAATATTTTTTAAAATAGCTACATTTGGATTTAACCAAAACAACTACAATAAATTATTATTCTTTAGATACTGTTGTAAAAAGCAAGGAAGTATTATTTCTGTAGAAGTATTTAAACTATCTTGAACTCCACTGCTTGCCTTGCAGATTTAATGACGTGACCTGTCATTTTTCCATTGCTTCTCTTTTTGACATGGATAGCTAGGAATGGTGGGGTATGCATTTGCCCCTCTTTGCCTCATTAACGTGTGGGTAAAATGTTGCTTCATCCCTGAGCATTCTTTTGCTTCTTCGTTATCCTTAGTAAGAAGATACCAGCTATATTTTTAATCATTATGAACTTCTCAGTGTACTCAGTTTAAAGCTTTGGTGTGGAATACATTTGTTTAAGAACTATTTTATTCAAAATAAGATACTTTTGTTTAAATCTTTAGCATATAGCTAAAATATTGGCATTTGATCCAGAGCAAGTTTGGAGTGGTCAGAAATATTGAAATTCAAGTGCTGTATATTGAGTGTATTGCTTCCTTCCCCATCAAATGCATGATGAAGTAGAATGAATTTATTCTTTCTGTAGTAATATTTACCACATCCTGATTTTTTATAAAGGGAGGGCAGGTTTAATAATTTTTCACAACTTACAGAAGTGCCATATAAAGCAGATATAGGGAAACTTCCAGCTTTTCATTGCTTCTTTGCTAGAATACAGAAATCCAGCATGCTGAACAAGGTGCAAAATGGTGGCTCAGGGGTGATATCAATTGCTAACTGTACCTCCTATGCCATCTACTGGGATGACCTGTGTTTACAAATACAAAAACTGTTCTGTAGAACAACCTCACCTATGTTGCTTGTGTTAAACAACTGGATAACAATAATTAGTAATGAAGAATGATCTACTGGTAGAACTACTTCCTGTTCACACCTCTGTCAAGTGGTTGCTAGACTAAAACTAAGGCACCCAGATGTTTAACATAATACTGATATGATTAAAATTGAAGAAGAATGTTTTTAAAAAACAGTATTGGACTCTAAATGTCCACTTCCACAGCAAGAGTACTTGTAATATATTGTGTTCAATCTATAGTGCTTAGTTCTGCAAATTCGTGGTCCGGCCAGAAATCTTGAGGTTACTTAAAGTTTGCGGCATCTCTGATTTAGATACAATGATTACTTCACTGTATTCTATGATATCTTTCATGATGAGAATTTTTGGGTTTTAATGTCATATTTAATGTCAGAATATTCCCCTATTCTGGGGAGCTTTTCAGCTATCAATAAAAATCAGAATGTATTCTTGGATTGCAGAACATATGTCAGCCAAACCCAGAGATTGATAATTGGCACTCCCAGATGATAAGATCAAAATGTAGGTAATTTAGTTGCCTCATTGTTTCTGACCGGCAGAATTATAAAGGCGCTGAAAGCAGAAAGCTTAGGTTTTGGCAAATATTGGCTAAAATTCAGGATATTTGGGGGAGGGGTATTGTTTGTTTTGTATGTGTTTTACATCAAAAATATAGAAATGCGGGTTATAGTAATTCCAGAAAATATTTGGGTAGAGAGCTAAAATGTGTATTTGCAGAATATACATGTAGAAGAAGTTTCAAATGTTGTGCCTTGTCTACTAAAATATCCCAATAGTCTTACTTTATACTGTCTAGAATTCTTAGTCTTATGCAGCTCAGGTTTAGTGAGCATTTCTTTCTAAACAAGATTGAAATAATTTAAATGGTGGAAAGATTTTCACATATTTTATGTGATACACCCTTTATTGCAGTTTTAGTTAATTAGCTAATAACTTACTGATCCAGACTTGGTCATGTTTACTTTAAAATTAATGTGCTGTCTGCATCTTGTGCATATTTAGAATTTAGGATTAGAAGGACATGTTAAATTCCAAAAACTATATTTTATATGCATCATATCAACAAAAGTGAGGTAGAACATGAAATACAGTTTATCTAAAGGCTTGCTTTTTAATATCAATGTGGTAAAATCATCTTAGTCTACTTTTGTTGGAATTAGAAAGAAAGCCAAAATTCATTGCATTTCATAATCCAATGAAATTTTATGTTCCATGTATCCATAATGGGATCTTTTGTGTTATGTTTCTAACAATTTGAGGACATGTTTCCAAAATGTGTTTGTTTAATTATTTAGCAGGATTTTTATATCACCTGTGTTACCAATTCTGGGCTATCCTGGCATAACTAACCCCCACCTGTTAAACTCCTTAAATCAACTTTAAGAAAATGCTCAGAAATGATTAATAATTAAATATATGCACACATATTGATTAACTGATTTATTGATTATGTGCCATCAGGTTGGTGTCTTAGTGACCACATATAATTTAACCCTATTGAAAACAGGCCTTTGCTTTGAAGGGTTAGATTGAAATCATTGCTGTTTACTTGTGCTCTTTACCAGTTACTAGTTATCTCTTCAATTAATCTTGAAGAGATTTGTAAGGATAAGGCATGGTGGTAGCTCCATATGTAGTGCTCAGGGCATCTTGAATTAAAGTTTGGAGAGGAGAATTTATTTGTAATAAAATTTAATAATTGTGTTGGTAGAAAGTTTTATATTCCTGCCTTTCTGAGCTATATTGCTTTATTATTATTATTGTTAAGCAAAGCTTCACATATTTTTGCCACACACAAATATGTGGCTTTGGATCATTTTCCTCAATAAATAAATGAACACGTATAATGTTTTGACTCATTTGTTTAATTGGGTTCTCTTTATCTAGTTTTAGGACTTGTGTAGAGAACATATCATGTTTTAGGTCATATTTATGCAGAAATATTGAAAATTCAAAAGGGTTCACAAACTTTTAAGCACCACTGTATATAATTTCATTGCTGGTTTTTAAAAATATTTTTAATGTACCTGGTAAATACTGATTTTAATCATGCTTCTTTATTTATTTATTGCATGCATATCCCACTTTTGTCAACTCATGGTAGTGTACATGGAGGCATGCTAATTTTATCCCCACAACCATAATAGAAAGGAGAAGGTTGTTCTGAGAAAAGATGGCTGACCCAAAGTCACTCAGTGAATTCATTGTTAACTGAGGGGTTTAATCTAGATCTCTCTGATCAAAGCACTACACTTCCGTGCTTAGAATTCGTGCAGTGAATTACACAAGTATAATAGAGCAAAATCGTTGTCTGATATACTGAATATGCTATCTATTTAACATAGGTAGAGTTGAAGGTACACATGTGTTGTGAACAGAATGCTGCCTGAAAGACAGCCATGCTTTTGCTAAAATTTGCTACTTTTATGCCTTTTGAAAAAAATGGGAAGTACTACTGGAGTGCAGGAAGAAGTCTGGACTGGTGAACACTGCTTTCTTTCCTCCAGCTGGAACTTCAGAGAAGGCTTTCTGTGAAAGGAGAGGCTGGGCAGTTCTAAAATATAGTGTGATAACTTCATAATCTGCAAAGCCTATATGCATTTAAAATACTAGAGAATAGTAATAATAATAATAATAATATAATAATAATAATAATATAATAATAATAATAATAATAATATAACAACAACAACTAGCTGCTTTCTTTTATCCTTTAGCTCTATATAAACATACGATGTTCTTTAACATCAGCTCAATGATCTGTCTAACTTGGAAAATCCAACTGGGCAGTGATTCTCTCATATATCACATAGAGGTTTCCTGTTTTAGATTCATATGCTTCTTTTAGAATGTGAAACACTTAAAACACTCAGGTTTTTGAGAAAATTAAGCCATAGACTAAAAATGCACAAGCAGAGGCTCTAAGGCTATAGCTACATTACCAGATAGGGCTTTGGGAACCATTCCAAGGGCTACTTCCATTGTCCAAAGGTCATATTGCTTTCAAACTCAGAATGGAGTTCCATAACTGACATGTATGAGTATGTATGTGTGTGCACAGAAAATCTACGAGATTCCTTTGAGCACTGAACCTGGCAGAAGTGTATTCTTTGTAGATGGATCGATATATCAATTTCCACAGAGTTGATGGCATCAGACAATTTTTGGGCTATTAACAGGTGAGTTGATTTTTCTAGCTGTGTGTTTGAAAATACTCATCTGTTTTTGCAGTATTTCTAAATCTATGTGATAATGCTTACTAGGCTTTTTGTAATCTTACCAGCAATACTTGCCTTTCAATGGGGAGGTAGAGATTCCAATTGTAGCAATAAAAATCCAGATTTTCTTTAAAGAGTGAGAATTTAGTTTCTGTAATGTATTCAGCCTGTCCCCCAACTTAATATTTCTCTCCAGATGTTTTGGATTGCAATTCCCATTATTTCTGACCATTCTGGCTTGGAGTGATTGTACTTCAAAATATCTGGACAGCATTAGGGTAGAAAGTAGAAGCTGTAGTTCTTTGGTCAACCTAGCTTAATTGTGAGTCTGAAAAGCCTCAGGCGTGGCACTGTCCTGTTTCTCTCATCTCTGAATAATGCAGTTAAGAAATAGCCATCTGCTCCTTGTTTAAAATTTACCATATCTACAGGTTTTTTTCTGGTACAATAACCAGAGAGTGCCCTGGAAGCAAACCATGGGAACATTGTCTGCCTAGACCGTAGTTGGCAGTCAAAAACAGGAAGCTTAAAGCAAGGCTCAGAAGGTTGTTTGCAAGCCACACTACCTGGAGCCAATTGGCACAAACAGGTATGTTCAACAGTAAACTAGGCTTATGGCTCTTTTGCCACCCAACGAGGCTCAATATATACATCACAAAGGACACGTTGTTGTAGCAATGTTAGAACCATTTCATTGCAAGCATTTTTTAAAGATTCCTTTGTTCTGATAACAGAACATTAATTTAGCAGATATTTATAGAAGATCATTGGAATGTGCCAAAGTGCCACGCTCCCAATATTCATATTATTTACCAATAAGATTCCCTTGAGATACCATGGATATACTTGAGAGAAGAAATGTAATCAAACCCTAACCCTGAATCAAGTAGATTGAGTAACTATTGAGCTGAGGAGGAATGACCATCTGAAAAATATGCTGCTTTGTGAGAAAAATGTCCAGTAAAAGAGTTCTGTTTCGCATTCCATCTCAATATGTTGTATTCAATATTATATTTTTAGTATTAGCTATTTAAAAGCTGTACTTTTAAAAAATCTCATTAAATCTCATTAAATGTACAAAGCATAGATTTAATATAAATGGAATCATGTTCTTCATATGATTGTATTAAAAATGGGTTTCTTCACATTTCAAGCTTTTAAGAAGTTTTTGCATATGTTTGAGCCTGTCTCCTTTTTACTAGCAAATATATTTTCAGATTCAAACCATCTTGTAGGATTGACTGCATGTGGGAGTCTGCTCACTGACTGAGGTGAACTGTGTGTTGTTGGTAGTTAGCAATAATTTAATCTGGCCTTCACAGAAGGCTGGAGAAGTTGCCATTCTTGGTTAGTGCCCGTCTGAGGGAAAAGATTCACATGAGTGGAGTTGGCTGGCTTTGCTTCGTTACCAATCAAGAAAGGGCAACAGATTGGGAAGGTCTGCAGCTGCATAAGCTCCAGTTCTGCCAAAAAGAATAATGAGAGCAGTCAAGAAAAGGAACAAAAGCAGAGGAGAGATGCCCTACATCTCTGAGATTTTTTCTTTACACTCTGGGTTTTCATTTGCAAATCAGCACTATTCTGTTTGTTGTTTGTGCTTCTCACTGAACTTTTTTTTTCCTGGATCTCTTTCTTTAGAAATGTTCATTTTATTTAGCCAAATTTAATTGCATTCCACTGAAGCATCATTTAACTGCCAAGTTTTTTTTTCTTTTAAAAAAAGTTTTAAGTGATGTATGTAACTGCAGTTTGGTAACTACATAAATCATCCAATGTATAATTTTTTGTAAATTAGTGGCAGGAAGGAGAAAGGAGAGTATATATAAATTCATTACAAGTGTGCTTTTCTTTGAAACTGATTATGTGTCTTTGAGTAGGGACCAATTTAAAATCTTAATATACTGTTAATGCTAATATTCCTTAACTTTGAGGTTATAATAAGTGTATAGATTATCCTTAGTTACAAGATGCAATAAACAGTTTCAGAATTCATCTCCCCTTTGGTTTCAACTTACAAATCATTATTTGATTCTGTAACAATGAGGATCCATTTCATTACACGGTGTTTAACGCAGTAAGATATAAAGACATTGTTTTGATAGTTTTGTCCATGACAAGCTCCCACAGAAAATGTTAAAAATTGGTCTTAAATCTTAGGTTGCGAGGTGAGTAAATTGGGATTTCTACCATAAGTTGATCAATAGATTAATTTATCTCTGTTGAGGCTTTTTTTTTAAAAGTTTGTTTTTTAAACTGAACTTGATTTATCTCAGAATATTTAAAAAATGCAGAGACCTTTCATGGCACTAAGAGGTAACCACTCTATGTAAACAGGGAGCAAACCCCACACTCATTTGCACTGATGATGTTACCTAGTCAGGTAACGAAACGTCTGCAAACAACCAAGTTCAGAGAGCACCAAGGACTCCACAGTTCAACCCTGACCTAGATATATTCTCTTCTGTTGGAACTAACAGTGCCACTTTGTGCGAGACGGGCGGCTATATAAATACGATAAATAAATAAATACTCATTGTGCTACTATCGTATTATGTGTCCCACTATTCATTAAATTATATATATTGATATATATATAAAGTATTGATATAAAGTAGAATGGTAGCAATGTATTGGTGTTGTTTTTGCCTGATTCTCTGTATTCAGACATTTCAGTCTGCTTCATAACATTTTACAGTGATTAAAGAATGACAAAATGTAGACAAAATAGACAAACTTTAAGCTGAAGGTTAGAGCATATTTAAACTAATGAAATATTTCAAGGCATTTTAAAATGCCTAGCTTTCTTCTCAGTCAAGTAGGTGTCAGAACCCACTCTGCAAGTAGGGTGCCATGATCAGGAAATTCTTTTCTGAAAGACAAGCAGTGGCATGAGAAACAGGCTTAAAGAGTGAATAGTTGGGTACTATAAGGAGGTTTTAAGAGTTACTTGAAATTTTGAAGAGACAAATATAAGCAAATAACATATTGGAAATGTCTAGTAAAAATATTTTTGGGAATAACAACTAGTCCAGTAACTGCAGCATCCTCCTCTCCAGACACATACCTTCAACAGTGTTTAGTAAGAATCTTTGTATGTTAAGCCTTATACTTCTGTACTGACACTGGGCATGTAAAGTCATTCTATCAGTTTGCAGCACGATACAACATGATATGGGCTATATTATAAAATCACCGTTTTAAACTTGACTTTGAATGACTGCTTTATCACATATTTTCCAATCCTAATATTTTGTAGTGAGTTGGTCTCTCTTTTTATTGATGCAAATCTGTTATGTCTGATACCATTTATTTATTTAATACATTTTATACCACTACCCATAGAGTCATTTTGGAGCAATGTACAAATAACAGAATAAAACAACTGTAAAATTACAATACATTTTTAAAAGTCAGCTGATACAAAAGCATATTTTTTTTAAAAAAAGATGGGTAAGGAGCAGGAATAAAGCAAAACCTTCTCTTAGGTAGGCATTAATCTGTTCTCACAGATGTATTTTTTACTGTTTTGGAAGAGGAAAAAGTCAGCTACCATATACATGTATGTTCTCTTGTCCCTAACTGTTAGCTAGGACAACTGATGTGAGGAAAAAAGGGAAGGTGATCTATTCTGCATTGAAGTACATGTAGAATGGTTATAGCTTGCATAGGTTTGTAAGATAAAAAATGTTCCCACTCTCCTGCTACAAAAAGTTGGCAAATGCAAAGCTGTGTTTGAATCTGTTTCCAAGTAACACGCTTACTTTGTTCAAAACTTTGCAGATTGGAGAAGGGAATGCTTCCTATAAACTGCCCGTTCAACAAATTGTATGAATTATAATGCATCCCAGGCTTCTTGAGTCAGAGTTAGTTTAAAATCATTTCACAGGAGTGAAAAATGTTATTCCTTAAGGTTTAGTACAATAAACATTCCTCCGTTCTGGGTACATATGCACATGTATTTCCTTTACGAAAGAATGCAAACCTGTCTGTCCACATTTCATTATTCATTATTCTTCACACTGCCCCAACTAATACATTACTGGAATTCAATATGGTTATTGTTTGAAAATCCAGAGCATTTCTTGGGATCCTCTATCAAAGTGAGAATGATTTTAGGATTTGTATTCCTTCAATTATTTCTGTTTCCCACTTAAATGTGATCCTATGTATGTTTGTTCCTTTTCCTTCATGCGTGCATGCTATAGCAATTTTCAGAAGTTATGGTGAAAGGATAACTCTCAGAATTATAAACTTGTGAGAATTTGGATTAATCACAAGTATTTTCATGAAAAAAAACACTAGCATTAATTTTGAGATATAATTCTGTTTTTTAAGCTTTTCAGCCTTTTGACTAAGACCAAGTGTAGTGGTTGAAATCAATTCTATGATAATATTTTTTCATTGTGGCAGCATATATTTTTGTAATTCCATGTTCTCATGTTCTGTTTCATGCAGTCAGTGTCATTTATAAAGTATATTTACACAGAAAAAGAGATCTTTAAAGCCATCAGATTTTGTTGCATTGAACTCTAAAGCTATGAAGTGTTTCGATCATGTGTCAGCACAGATCTTCTCCTTTTAATTAAAGCAGATGGTTATAAAGTATATTTACACAGAAAAAGAGATCTTTAAAGCCATCAGATTTTGTTGCATTGAACTCTAAAGCTATGAAGTGTTTTGATCATGTGTCAGCACAGATCTTCTCCTTTTAATTAAAGCAGATGGTTTTTTCAGACTTAGGTGCAAAGCTGAAAAAAGATGTTGCGGTTGTAAAAGTGGCATGAAAGATGCACCACTTTAACAATTTGATACTTGCTTTTTTATGAGATCTGAAACACCTATCCATTAATAATTGTTAAACATGCTCAAACTTATTTTTGGCTTTGTACAATTTTAAGCATTAAATATCATGCTAATTAGGTGGAAGTCACTTTAAAGAGTGTAAACAAGATTGCCTTTCATTATTAAGTCAAACAATATACAGGTAGTCCTCACTTACCACTTGCAATTGGGACTAGCAACTTCATTGCTCAGTGATGCGGTTGTAAAGTGAAAAATCATGTGACTGCGCCCAACTTAAAGCAGATTGTCAGTTCTGGCTATAGTTGTTAAGTGAATCACTGTGGGTTGTTAAGTGCAATGTCATGTGACCATGACTTGTGACTTCCTGCCAGCTTCCATATTGACTTTGCTTGTCAGAAGCTGCTGTGAAGATCACAAATGGCAATCATGTGATTGTGGGACTCTGTGACCGTTGTAACTGTGCGCTGGTTGCCAAGAGCCTGAATCGTAATCACATGATGGTAGGGACACTGTAATGGCTGCAACTTCGAGGACTGGTCGCAAGTTTTCAAATGGCTGCTGAATGAGCAGTCAGTAAGTGAGGACTAATTGTATGTCAAGGATAAGTTATTTAGATAAAATGCCATGTTGTAATTTGTATGTCATCTAATGCTTTGAACAGCAGCTGTGTTTTTAATTGTAGAGTGTATATTTGTGGCTTAATGTCCAAGAGATGCCCCCTAAAGAACCCTAAAAAAGATTTGATTTTGAACCTGCAGCTATTACAAACTCAGTGTTCTGTGGACCTCCACAAAGCAGTTCATCAGAAAATGTTATACATGCAGAAAATAAACCTGTAGGGAGAAAATATCTCTGTACTTAATATGCTACATCAAAATGAAATATTGGATCCTGTATCATATTTTTGTAAGCCATAGATCTTGTGTGTGCATAAATATCACTCCTTGCAAAGAAAGGGGAAAGGTGGATTGGTCTTTCATATGGAGATGGTTAGGAAAATACATACAGAACTATTCTTGGTGGTGGAAAGATTGGAGGGATCCTTCAAAGCAGGCATAGCTTTGACCCAGGATCTAATTGTTAACAATGTCCAAAACTTGTACTGAAGTAGTTTCAAAATTTGCCTTTATGGTTAAAGGAAAATGACATCAGGGACTTCCCAGGCAGAAGGTTCCTGAAAGCTTTCTTTCTGATTTTTCTACAATCAGCTGCATATTGACTAGGTCAAAATTCCATACCTGTACTTTGCAAATGCTGATTTTATAAAAAAATATCAACATTTTAAATAAAATTTGGTATCTTTGGAATCTTTCATTTACAGACATACGTATACTTAATTTTTTATACTAGTCTGGAGTGGAACATAATTGAACTTAAATAGTTCAGAAAAGTATGTTCTTTATAAATTCTTAAATATCCCTGTGGTTAGATAAGATGTAATAAATTCGCCAAGTAAAAGCATTTTTCTTGGTTGGATAAGTTATATCATGGGTCCTCTTCTCTGCTCTGCTCTGCTCTGCTCTGCTCTGCTCTAATTCAATTGTCATTGGTGAGGCAATTCCTTTTTAAAGGAAACCCAGCATTAGAAACAACCTTGGTCTTGAGTAGAAGCACCAATTAATGGTGGATATCACCAGCCAAGTAAAACTTTTCTGCATTTAACACCCACATAAGGCCTAAAGGCTGAATAATGCTGGAAAAACTGGCTTCACAATATTTTATTCCCAGATGCAAAGCTGTTCCTCACCTGATGTGTTTAAGCTTTAATGTTTTTATTGTAAAAGAAGCTATAGTTTTTAGAAGTGGTACTTGGTTGAGCACAGTAATCAGGTTAAATACAAAGAACTTGGTTTGAAAGTGGCTACCATTTTCTGGTTCTACTACAAATTGGAGAGTGGTTCTAGAGTTACTTTCTACTGTCCAATATCATTTATTGTAACTATTTAAATATATTTATGACCCCTTTTTCTAATAAAATAGTACATTTCCCAGTAATTGAAACTGAGAACAGCAGTATGAACATACAACCAGCTAATAAAGCCCATAATGTCCTCAAAGAGCCACAACTGTTCTCCCCCCATTAAGTGATAACAGATAGCTGGTTAACAGCAAGAAGCAAGGCAAGAACCAGGACTTCATGTAGATTAGTCTCCACATAGACTGGACTTCACTCCAAATATTACTGCAACTGTCTCCTATCTGGCTCAGATAAAATAAAATAAATCAGAGTAGAGATTTAGCAGCATATTGATGACAGAGCACTCTGAAATCCTGGGCTCTTTCTTCCAGTAGCTGCAAATAGGCATTCAAAAAATATCTAAAACAAAATTGAAGTCATACACTGCTACTTCCTGAGATGTATCTAAATAGTAGACCCATCCCTATTCAACCAGAAATATGTTTTAATTAGTAATAATAATGGCTGCTGAGACAGCCAGAAGAAGTAATGTTTTGCATTTCTTACTGGAGATCATCAATAGGGGCCAGCAACACCCAGTCTGAACTTTAGTTAGTTTGGGTCAATGTAATTGGACTCAGCAGGGCCAGCTCAGGTTTTTTGACCACTCTTTGTTCAGAAATGTTTTAAATGACACATTTTTATGGTAATTTTATTAAAAATTACAGTTACAACAATAAAAAACTAATACAAACTAAAAAAAATAAAAGAGTAAAAAGAAAATTAGAAGGTGCAGAAAAGAAAACAGAAAAAACTAGAAAAGAAAGAAAAAATAAGTGTACAGTAAAAAAAGAAATATATAAAGAAATAACTTCCTGCTTCATCACAAGTATAAACAATTTTAGTAAATTGTTACCTTCTCTTAAAATACAACAAATAATCTCTTCTTCCCATATCCCATTTCTTATCTATAAACAATTCCTTAAAGCCTCATCATTTCAATCCTGATGTCAGCAAAAGTCCATTAAGGATTACCAGAGATAACATATCTATTTTAACCTTGATCAAATAAACCAATGTTACATTCCTTCCTTTTACTTCTAACAAACTTGATCTTTAGTTCCTTCAAATAATGTTCCAGAACTTGATTTCTTTTTGTTTTTATTTTGTCCCTTCTCACAAAATTCTTCAGAGCTTTAACAAGCCTCTTTTGTAAATCCAATATAGGAAAATTATCCAGGTCACTCTCTTGGTTTGCTATTTGTATATCCCCTTTAATTATTAAGACCTCAGCCTGTTTCTTTTGTATGTCCAGTGTAACATTTTTTCCATGTCATTCTTGTAGCCTGTCATTTTTAAATTCACTTTCAAATCTGTCTCAGTCTTCTGTAACATCTTTTAAACACAGTCTATCTATAGAGGCAGACCCTCTTAAAAGTAACTTCTGGGTCCTTTGTTCAAAAATGTCCTTCAGTATGTCCAATGTTAAAATACTTTGCTTCATTCTGTATTTGTAAGTTGAATTTAAGTGTTCTTCTCCTTAAATTGGACTCTTTAGTTCCTTCTAGGTACCTCTAGTGTCCAATTCTTAAAATCTAATCTTACTATGTTGTTGTTGTTGTTGTTTTAAATCATGATTTCTCTCCATGAATTCCATGAATTTACCAAACTCTTTTTTGGAGGCAGCGAAGCTGGTAGCCAGCACCACATCTTGTAGCAAGTTCGAAGAGGAGGCGGAGGAGGAGGAGGAGATCAAAGTTATTTGCAATGAATCAAAGGGGTCCTGTTTAACTGATTAATCAAGATGGAAAAGGAATATTATGTGGAATAATTTATAGATAACTTGTTTCATCAAGAGATTAATATTTGAAATTAATTAAACCTAGCCAGAAAAGCATAGGTTTCTCATAAAACCTCTAAATATGCCTAAATCTGTAGAACGTTTTATAAACTAGTTGCAATAGGCTGGTGATGCATTGCCTACTTCCTCATTGATACATTACTGCTAACTAGTCTGAAGCAGATGCAGTGGTTTTGTAACAGAGGCCCAAATTCTCTGCCATCACAACTAAAGTTTCCAAAAGACAGTGCTGAATTTAGTCAGAGGGACTGCGTTTTCTGATGCTAATTCTCCTGAAGTCTCTCCTCATAGATCTATTGCCTCTTTTTTTCACTCACATCTGACTCTACAGTAGAGTCTTAACAGTTTATACAAATTTACTATATGATAGTCAAGCTCATTCAGATATTAAGAAACTGGTTCGTGTTACATTTAAAAATGTGTAAACGTTGATAGAAAGGAAGTAAAATGAAGAACCTCTTAAAGAGAAACCTATCATGTATGAGTGTTCCTGGACTCTGCTTAAAAGAATAGACTAAACCTTTGGGTGTGAGGTCAAAGTGACATTCTTCATGGTTAAATATTAGTTATTTATGACTACAAGTAACTGTATGGAATGCAAAAAATGTTTGAGTTGCTATTTGGCAACAGGTATGCTATTGTTCTTTGACCCTTAAGTGCTAGAAACATAACATTGTGTTCACTGTTGGTGATCTTAGTGTTTATTCACTAGAATGTTAATTCTGTCTTCTGCATTGGTACCAATAACTTCTTTCATTTGGAACAGAACAGTCATAAATGGGGATAGGGGGATAAAATAGCCTACTGTACATTATTTTCAACGTCCTGGTAATTCTCGTTGGTCAGGATAGGAACAGAATGTAGAGGGAATTATTTTTTCCCACAAAATAGGCTAGTGGGTTATTCATTCTTAATTTCATTTCCTTTAAATCCAGTGAGAGTGGAAGAGATAAACTATGGCTACTCCAACCTGGCATAGTTGATGTGCCTATTGGAAGGAATCCAGCTCCCTCAATGCTACTTTGGGGTGATGCTGTAATTGAACATTCTTTGCCTGCAGAGATATACTGTACCTGATCTTCAGCAATGGATGTGCCTCTCTTTTGACACATCTGCTGGGGAAGGAGCATTTTTGCCACATCCTAATAACTTTTAGGCAGCTTCAGAAATTGTTTAACCCCCCCCATATTAGTTTAATGAGCCCTGCATAAATTGAGAATTAGCTTTCAATTAATTGTTTAGTACAGTAACAATCTAGACATCTTTTCTTTGTAGATTTTATATTTAAGGCAATTTCTATTTCTTGAGAAACGTATCTGGAAACATTACTATCTATTTTTGAAATTTCCCTCTTCAAGGATAGTTCTTAATGTAGTATGTTTGTTAACTGTTCAAAATGATCAAGATTTTACTGAAAAAGTTTTAAGAACCTCTTAAGCAGCTCTTTCAGTTACATAAATTTAATCCATTGTCTTTTTCAATAAATATATCTGTAAGCAACTTCAAGGCATGGAAAAATATAAAAATACAATCTAATAGTAGCAATGCTAAATGTAGATATGGTAACAATAAGTCTGCCACCTCAATTAAAAGAGTAATGTTTGAACTTGAACTGATTCTTCTCTAATTGGGCATTCTGTATTTTTAATTTTTCCATTGTTGACATCTTGCATTTCAAGAAGGATGCTGTAGCTTGCAACAACATTTGGTATGCTAAATTTGTATGGTGCAGGACTCATGTTTTGCTATAGCAAGCTTCACTTGCACCTGGTGATGGGTCTAATGAAAACATTATGAGGGATACTTCTGTGATTGAGAAGAAAGACTTCATAGTAACATGGAATGTTCTCTCAGCTTCATATGGGGTGTCATGTCTTCACAAGTGTACATTCCCAGGCTGGTTTGAAGAATACTGATATAACAATAATAGTGTGTGCTTTTTAAAACATGTTGATTGGCCCATACGTGCATTTTTTGTTAAGCACTAGTCCAGCAGGATGTTTGCTTTTGAAGAATAAACATCAGAACTCTTGTACTAGGTATAACTAAAGTATGTTGGCAGCTAAGCCCTTAAAAATGACATCGCTTAATCTACTGGTGTTTGAGTTGCACCAAAGACTTTAAAAATCAATTATAAGTGTTTTTCTGGTTCACGTTGTCCTAATTCAAAGAATAAACAGAATCCTACTGAGTTATTTCAAAGCTGATATAGATTTGTATGTGTAATTAATATTTCACTCTGTCAGATATAGTCTTTTATAATATTTGGAATAGTACTTTTGATTGATGATGCATGCAAATATCAATGCTACTGCTATAAATAAAACTTCACCCATTCTAATAAGAAGCATGCAGAATCTCTTATAAATATATAAGGGATATGTTTTTAAAAGTTGCTATTTGATTCATGTATGTTGCTGCTTCTAGAAGTACTATACAGCAAATCAGGTGTTCACTGACTTGGACTTTTCAGTTGTATTTATAAAGCAGGCATGATGCTTTAAATCATATCTATAAACATTAAGTTTAAAGCATTAATATGTTTTAAAAACAGTGATGCAGTTCTATAAATCATGGATGCTATGATGTACAAAAAATTAAAAGCTCTGTTGACAATAAAATTGTTCTCTAAAGATATTTAAAACATTTGATTTTATCCTTTGAAAACTAGGTTTGCTAGTTTTAAAACTTTAAAACTTAAAAACTAGGGGCAATTCAGTCATTTTTCTGATAATTCTGGCATATGATTAATCAATGGTTAGAGTGGTAACCAATACATAGTGAGATACTGCTGAAGCTGTATTTTCAAACCTAGTGCTCTGACAGCATTACCCTGAAAAACAGTGCTTTGACTTTATAGAGGACCTTGCTGTGTTTCTGTTCTGTAAAGATACAGAATCAGACATCTGAAGTTGTAGACACGTAGCTTATGAATTCATTGAGAATCGGGGCAGAAAATCCACAATATAGGATTTCTGAAGGTGACTGGGTAACAGGTTAGATAGGCTGACAAATATATCAGTGAATGCCAGTTGAAATGCTCTTCGTAGCTACCTAATAGCTGTTGCTGCTGCCATAGTGACCAGAGGCTTCCCTCTCTGCGGAAGCAAAATCTCTGGGGATTTTAGATTAGATTATGTGACCTCTGATTAATCGCCTGAATGGAAGTCAGACTGGATAGCTTCTCTGCTGGTGTAATCTTAGTTTCATTCAAGGTGGTCAGAGTTTAGTTATGAGATGCAAATGCATCTGTAATATTCCTGGCTGCTGGATTTCATTTTTTATATTGCTCAAACCTGCTATTGCTGTTGTACCAAGGCATAGAAGAAAGTTGGGATGACTTTAAGCTTAGTGCCTTGACTTTGTTTCTTTCTAGAAGCCTGGCATCCACCATTCAGAGCCAATGCAAAACAAAAGAAGAGGGAGAAAAAAGGAAAGATGTTTTTGAATTGAGTTCAACTCCTGTTCTGTGCAGTTTTCTTGGCAGGATGATAGAAGTAGCTTGCCACTGTCTTTTTGGGATTTGCTTTTAATTCCTACTTTAGTTAACGGCCCTGAAATTCCTTACTAGTCTTCTTTCCAAGTGCTACCAGGATGAACCCAAAGCTTACTTTAAAATTTATGGAATAAAGTGCCTTTGAAAACATGCACAGGGTATGCATTTGTCATTAATACTATAAGTCCATTCAGATAGAAATCTATTCTTCTAAACATTCTTTTTCAACAGCCTAATTTACAAGAAAAAGGCATTTAGTTGTTGCCAGAAAATAGGTGTTATTTGCAGATCTACTGCAAATTGCAAATACATTATACATACAGTAATGTCTAACCTGTCCCATGCCACCTCCCTCCCCCCAACATACACCTCTGCCCAGCTAAGCTACTGTCAATGTTGAATTAGATTCTGTTAACACTTTAGCTGGATACTATTCAGGAATGAAGTAGGGAAGCAAAACTGAACTTTTCTTGAGGCAGCAGGAGCATAAAGATTTCAACTAAAGTGGAATGAAACTGGAGTTTTCTAATATCTGCTTCAGACAGATGATTCTTAGGTTTGTTCCTCTTCTTTGACACTTAAGGAAACAGATTTATTTGAATTAATTTATTGTCATATGTAGAGAAACAGAAAGCAAATTTTATGTTATAATCTTTATTACCTTTACATATTAAAACCTGAGATATATCATGTTACAGTGTGGGGCAAAGAGCTTTATAAGATTTAATGCTCCTTTGCCCCTCCTTTATTTTTAATCTTGCACACTGAAGAATAGAAATTGGAGAAGCTTTGGCTAAACCCCATTTCATATGTAAATGCCTGTTCCATTTACGATATAATGTATCTGTTGTGCTGTGTTGTTCAGTGATCAAGGCTGAAATAATGTTAGGGGCAATGCTCTTGAGACAACTGTACCTCATTAAAATATACTTGCAAATTGCCTATGGCAAGGATTCCAGAAGGATAGTCCATCTCAACAATGAACTATACAATCCTTGAGATTAACAGATTTATTTATGGAGTAGCATTTTGATAAAGTAGGCTCTGATCCATACAAAATTCTGCTACAATAATCCTTTTAGTTTTTAAAGTGACCCAGATTCTTTGTATGATGGAATTATTATTGCATCTCTTCTCCTCCTAGATATTATCAATCAGTGCTAATCCTACAAGCATTTTGCTTATTTTGTAACATCAGTGCTTGGGATAGAGGCTTGATAATCAGGTACCATATACTAGAAGGACTCTTGTTTTATTTAGTATTGGCTCAGTGGAATGTGACAGGCTGATCCAGTTTCCAAGATACATGGAGGGTGAGAATGTAAACAAGAGCCCATAACTACATTCTTGGGATTTCACTTCAGCTGAGAGGAAGGAGGGAAATAAGCCTTTGAGAGTTTAGTTCAAGATAAAAGGTGTTACTGTTGAGCACAATCTTTATTTAGAAAATACCACTGAAATAGAACTCATCCGAGATATATGATTTGTTATTTAACATGTAGTATAGATGGACTGGTTTCTATCAAGATATCCTACATTTCCATGGGAAAGGGGTTTCTTTCCCCTTCCCACTTCTGAGGAAGCACCTATTTAACTAAGTTTTCCTTTAGAATAAGTAGGCTGTTTAACTGTGGTTCTTGAGTAGTAACTCAGATAAAAATGTAGAGATGTCATTGCTATGAAATAGCCTATCTGAAAACTGGCATTTTCAGAGGAAGTTATTTAATAAGTGTCTCTTTATTTGAAGTGTTGAACTATAGTTATCTAATAACATAGCAAGATATGGAAACAGACAGTTCCACAAGTCAATCAGAATACTAGAAAAGCAAGTATTTCTTCTTCAGGAGAGTCAAGTAGTTGGTTCATTATATTACTGTTCAGTGATTTATGATAATTTTGAATGCTCTTGTCTGAGTTGACATATAGGTCTGTCGTGTCATCTGGACATCAGATTTCTATATGGAATAAAAAGTAGTTTTGGAAAAGATACAGGTTGTATCCAGAATTATCCTTTTTTTTATTGAAAGGATAGCAATATGGTGGAGACTCCCACTAGAGGAAATAATTTTTGTTGATCCCTTTCTGTGCTGCTTTTCAAATTTTTGTAGTGGACTGGAGCAAATCTTTAAAATACATGGATAAAGTTAAGAGAAATTCTTAAAACATGTTCTTCTCCCTTTTTTCAGCCAAAACATCTCTTCAGTGGAGTTCTACTTTTGGAAGTTCTAAATCAAAATGTTGATTTCTGTGGTTTAACCTGATAGGCTGTTCCAGAAGGCATAGATAATAAAGATCTCAGTAGTTCTCGTCTCTTCTTGTAATAACAACAAAAATCTTAATCTTGCTGTTTCAGCATTACAAATTTATGTTGAGAATAAGCATCATCTCAAATTATATCCTTCCTATCACATATTTTAAAGCAATGCACACGTTACGCCCAGAGTAATTTTATGTAAGATGGGCAGCTATATGAATACGATAAATAAAAAAAAATATTAAAGGTTTCATAGGAATTATTAATATGTGAATGGAAATAAAATAGAACCTGTACAAATAAAATAGAACCTGTACAAATAAAAATCTGTTTTGGTCTGCTTATATTGAGCTCTGTGAAATACATATGTACATCTTTTATGTAATAAAAATATTTGGGAAAATATTCCCAACTTGGTTCATTTGGAGTTTTAATTTTTTTTTAAGGGGGAATTGAACCAAGCTTCAATAATTCAAGCACAACTAAGGCTGTCCATATGAGTAGACAGAGTGAAGCTGCCCGCTAATTAATGTAATTTAAAATGATGGTAAGTAGTTTATACACATATAACAACAACAATAAATACAATATGTTGATGAAACAGTAATACCAGTAGCATAAGGCAGTATTACAGCCTGCGTTAAAACATGATTAAGTCCTATCTTAAGCCTCATCTTACTATAGAACTGATATGGGTAAAGGGCAACAAAAAACTCATGTTATAGACTGTGTATATATAGTAACCTTCCAGGTTATATAGCATAAACATAAAACTGAAACTATATACAAAGAAAATAAAACAGGAGTCAAGTGGAATAAGATTTTACTTATCCTTTACAGATTGTGATGGTGAAACTGACCACGCAGTCCCCTCAATCTGTCATTGGAACAGGAAGTGAGGCAGTGTTGGATCAGCACAGTTCACATATATTATATGTGATGAAATTCACTTAGGTTAGGGTTTTGAGCAGCATTACAAATTGGAGATACACTATGTTTCAGTATAATTTCCTGGCTTGTCCTAGAAAAAGTGAGCTGAAATTGAAAGGTGTAAGCCAGATGTCAATAGTTTTCAAAAATTTCTCTCTCTCTCCATCAATGCAGATGTCTGGGCAAGGAAATGTAAACTATAAGTGTTCTGCTTCATTCCAGCAGGTTTGAAACGCTACCTGTTTTAATATAAGTAAGATGACACATTTCTGTTTATTCTGATAAAAGGGACCTGGAAGCATTAAATATTTGAGCAAGTACTTCAACAAGAATAAATGAAGCTCTGTTGTGTTACTGTGCTTTTTCTATGCTCACATGATTGAGATTTATAAAGTTCTCATCCTATTATCAATTAAACTGATCTTTAGATATTCCTAATAACCGTACAGTAGCAACTAATTCACAAATATAGTCTCTTTTTGTAACTGAAAAACGCTATTATTTTCAGAATTCAGTAAGTTCTTATCTGATGATGTTTTCCTCACTTCATTCTGTCATTCTTTTAAAATGAATATTCTTTTACAAATGTAAACTGGCCTTAAACTTGTTCATTCATATGGTAATAGAGTCTTTATAGAGCCACCATGGCCGACACTCTGATTTGGAAACATTGTTCTATATTTTTTTTAAAATCACGTATACTAGATATGTTAATTTGTGATAGGCTATCCTGTTTGAGACTGTAAATTTGGATTTATGCACTTTCTTCCATGTTATGTGTTATTGTTATAACAATTGTTGTTCTGAGCACTGTGAACATAGCAAATAGTTCTTTTTAGAGTTTATACATGGAGAAGGAAAAGTAAAACCATACCTTCTTTGTTTAAAATTTATTATATTTTAAGGCTATTGAATGTGTGAAAGATAACCCTACAGTAAATAATTTAAGAATTTAATATTGATCAATGAAGTATTCAACAAGGAATGTTTAATACAGATGAAACCAGGAGTTTGCAGTATTTTTAGGATGATAACATTTGGAAATTTTAGAACACTTTATAGCTCCTACTGGTAGTTGCTCATTGTGACAGGTTCTTTTGGGGGAATTGACAAGGAGTGTAGTTTTTTCTTCCCTTTATTACAAAGCAGGTTTGATTACGCAAAGATAACAATTCTTGATTATGACTGATTATGTGCCAACTAGTCAGTGTCATTCATAGACAGATTTTCTTCATGGCAATAACTAGGTTATTGACAAATAACCTAGTCCTTCAGGTCTTCCAATGGTGCACCCATTGCCATTCATAACTGAATCTATTCACCTTGCTATTGGTCATCCTCTTCTTCTCTTTCCTTCCACCTTACCCAGCATTAGAGCCTTCTCCAGAGAGCTAGATCTTCACAAAATGGGTCCAGAGTGTGATAACTTAAGCCTAGTCATTTGTGCTTCAAGTTAGAACTCTGAGTTGATTTGTTTTATGATCCATTTGTTTGTTCTCTTGGCCAACCATAGTATTCTCAGGAGTCTTCTCCAACACCAAAGTTCAAAAGTGACAATACTCTTTCTATCCGTCTTCAAGATTCAATTTTCACTTCCACAGAGCATCACAGGAAATACCATTGTTACCACTGTTCTGATCTGCGTATATATACACACATCATGGCATCTGAATAACTTTTCCAAGGCCTTCATGGATGCTTTACAAAGTTCTAGTCTGCAGTGTATTTCATGACTGCTTGTTCCTTTACTGTTGATAGTTGATCCTAAAAGGTAAAACCTATCCACTACTTTGACATCTTAAGTAATTATTCTTAACCAAAGTGTATGGTGCCTACTTATTTCTAATCCTTATCATTATACCTATAGCTATTTACCTATGTGCCTATTTCTACACATGCTAGGGGTCTAATTTTAAGGATTTTTCTTTACAGTTATTATGAATTTTCATAAGCTCCTACCTCTTTTTTTCCTGTTCTCTCTTTAAGCAGACTTGAATTGCCAAACCTATGTAAAGTAATAGGTTTATTTAGCCCTGTCCTTTGTTGCTCTCCCAGTAGTTGATTGTTGGGGAAACTCATCAGCTGGAGTTATAGCCACCTATTACCCAACCTTTAGCTGTCCTTCAGTCAACTTAGTTTTGGCTTGCTTTATTCCTGGTCTTTGGCTGGGAGGGGAAGGTTCATTACCAGCTGTTGGGTGGCTGTTAGTTGTTGGTATTTCTGTAAGAGTTGGCACTGCTGCCAAGCACCACTGCTCCATTCAGGTTTTGGCTGCTGGTATGTCTGAACTCCACACCCGCATTTCCCTCACCACCAGTCACCCATTGTATGCTGTAGCAAGCCGCCTTTGTCCTTGTGTTTCCTCCTCTCTTACACACAATCTTCTCTTCCCCTCCTCTCCCACAAAACTGCAACACACATACCAAAGCCCCATCCTTTTACAGATGGAGCACAGGAGTAGTCCAGCTACCTATCCTCTCTTAAAGTCTGGGGCAGGGAGGAGGGAAGGAAGGGATCACACTGACTGTTTTGAGGCTCACCTTCCACAGTCATGCAAAAAATTATGGGAAGATATATCCTTTCATAATATACCAATTTACCAGAATGCTACTTGCCACCCCCACTAATTTCCTCTCCCACGGGAAGCATCCTACTCTTGTGCATGATTGCCATATTCATACCAATGCTTTCTCTTCATGCAAATGTTTTGATAGGTAGAAATACTTATAACAACATGGTGATAGATACAGTGGGGCAAAAAAGTTTTTAGTCAGCCACCAATTGTGCAAATTCTCCCACTTAAAAAGATGAGAGAGGCCTGTAATTTTCATCATAGGTATACCTCAACTATGAGAGACAAAATGAGAAAAAAAATCCAGAAAATCACATTGTCTGATTTTTAAAGAATTTATTTGCAAATCATGGTGGAAAATAAGTATTTGGTCAATATCAAAAGTTCATCTCAATACTTTGTTATATATCCTTTGTTGGCAATGACAGAGGTCAAACGTTTTCTGTAAGTCTTCACAAGGTTTTCACACACTGTTGCTGGTATTTTGGCCCATTCCTCCATGCAGATCTCCTCTAGAGCAGTGACGTTTTGGAGCTGTCGCTGGGCAACATGGACTTTCAACTCCCTCCAAAGGCTTTCCATGGGGTTGAGATCTGGAGACTGGCTAGGCCACTCCAGGACCTTGAAATGCTTCTTATGAAGCCACTCCTTCGTTGCCCGGGCGGTGTGTTTGGGATCATTGTCATGCTGAAAGACCCAGCCACGTTTCATCTTCAATGCCCTTGCTGATGGAAGGAGGTGTTCACTCAAAATCTCACGATACATGGCCCCATTCATTCTTTCCTTTACACGGATCAGTTGTCCTGGTCCCTTTGCAGAAAAACAGCCCCAAAGCATGATGTTTCCACCCCCATGCTTCACAGTAGGTATGGTGTTCTTTGGATGCAATTCAGCATTCTCTCTCCTCCAAACACAACGAGTTGAGTTTAGACCAAAACATTCTACTTTGGTTTCATCTGACCATATGACATTCTCCCAATGCTCTTCTGGATCATCCAAATGCTCTCTAGCAAACTTCAGATGGGCCTGGATATGTACTGGCTTCAGCAGGGGGACACGTCTGGCACTGCAGGATTTGAGTCCCTGGCAGCATAGTGTGTTACTGATGGTAGCCTTTGTTACTTTGGTCCCAGCTCTCTGCAGGTCATTCACTAGGTCCCCCCGTGTGGTTCTGGGATTTTTGCTCACCGTTCTTGTGATCATTTTGACCCCACGGGGGGAGATCTTGCATGGAGCCCCAGATCGAGGGAGAATATCAGTGGTCTTGTATGTCTTCCATTTTCTAATTATTGCTCCCACAGTTGATTTCTTCACACCAAGCTGCTTGCCTATTGCAGATTCAGTCTTCCCAGCCTGGTGCAGGTCTACAATTTTGTTTCTGGTGTCCTTTGACAGCTCTTTGGTCTTGGCCATAGTAGAGTTTGGAGTGTGACTGTTTGAGGTTGTGGACAGGTGTCTTTTATACTGATAACAAGGTCAAACAGGTGCCATTACTACAGGTAACGAGTGGAGGACAGAGGAGCCTCTTAAAGAAGTAGTTGCAGGTCTGTGAGAGCCAGACATCTTGCTTGTTTGTAGGTGACCAAATACTTATTTTCCACCATGATTTGCAAATAAATTCTTTAAAAATCAGACAATGTGATTTTCTGGATTTTTTTCCCCATTTTGTCTCTCATAGTTGAGGTATACCTATGATGAAAATTACAGGCCTCTCTCATCTTTTTAAGTGGGAGAACTTGCAGAATTGGTGGCTGACTAAATACTTTTTTGCCCCACTGTAAGTGTTTAACGACGCAGTGGGCTATAGCATCCATTATGTTTATTTTCTGAGAAAGAAAAAGAGACCATTATAGTGCCCAAAAGATATTATTGGAAATGAATGATACTGGAGTTCAATGCTTGCCTTTGAAGCATGATTGCTACCTTTGAGGATTTTTTTTTTAATTAATGCAGAAAGCCAGAAGTGCAAGATGCCTGCTGAACACCACCATCCATGAACACGCTGGGATTCTAGGTGACACATTGGAGGCCTATGGACTAAGAAATGACACCTGTGATAGTTGACATGACAAAGCCTTTCTTTGGTGGGAGAGTGGGAAAACAAGCATCAAACTAACTTGCCTTGACGAACTTTGAAGAAGCCCTGGATAAATCAGTATAATGCAACTTTGTCATGGCCTAGTTTTACAACTACTTTAACACTGAATTAAGAGGGATTTCAATTCTTTAGGATTGGTGTAGCATAATCCAGTTTCCTATTTGCTGATGCTTGTGTTTTTTGTTAATACAGAAGTGAAATAGACATACTGAGATAAATTTGAACTATCTGTTTGGTATAAATAACCACATGTTCCTTCATGATCAAAGATTACATAAATATTAAAGATGAATTTTGCCTGCTTTTTGTGTGATAATCTTGGCAGGTAGGAAATTTTGGTGACAATGCAAGTATCTTAAAGCTGTTTGCCCTGATAGGTTACACTTATCAGGAAGAACAGCTTTTAAGCACACTACGCTTGGAAATCAATTCTACTGTTTAGGATTTACATATTAGGGATGTGTCACATAGATGCAAACTGGGTGCACAGAGATAGGCTATATAATTGGATGAACTATAAATCCTGTGATCACAATTCTATTATAAGAAATAGTCCTTAGTCATAGTTTATGCTCATTTGGCTTACTATATATTATGGCCTGCTGGCTTAATACCAGATTTTGATAGCTACAATTTTGTAGTGAGAGAGCTGAATGCATTGATAATGCCTTGGATGTGAAAACTGGTCTTCCTTTAGTCAAGATTTTTATATAGCTGGGAGTTATTTGCTTTCCCAAATAATAAGTGCTATTTTTCCCTCAATATAGCAAAGATGTTTGGAACCAGTTTGTAAGAAAAAAACTGTGATTGACTGATACGTATTTGCCCATTTTCATGACTTACTTGTATCCTACCTGAGAAACTTTTAAAGAAGATACATCATTCTGGTTTGCATGGTATGTTTAATACTGTTTGTACATAATAACCTTGATTTAAATTTTTCCTAGCTTAAACCAGTTTTAATGTTAAACATAAATCTTAGTTCAGATAAATGAGTAATCCTAGTTGGTCAAAAATAATAATGGACATTCCTACTTTGCTGCTTGTAGTTTTGTCAAAAGAACAGAAAACTCAGGTTAATTCCTAGAGAGCTACACTGTGGATTAGCATTACATCAAAACTTTGTTTGAGTGGAATATGTTAGGGACACAGGGATCTTTGCTCTCAAAAACTGCTGCTATGTCTCTTCTGATAAGATGTAAAACAATAAATTTCTTGCTGGAGCATATATTTGTTCATATCATATAAATTGGACTTAAATCTTATTCTTTGAAACTGGCTTAAGGCCCTTTGGTGGGACCCATCAGGATATATAAGCCCTGTCGGTATAATAATTTCACAGGTTTGGTGACTATTTTAAAATTATTGTTGAATTGTGTCAAGCAAATATGACTAAAATGTTTCACTGAGATTCTTAAAAATATAATTTGAGGGAACATCTTTTATATTGTGGATTAAGTAGTGTGATTCTTAGTTGATGAACATTTGAATAATAAAAAACCTTATTTTGAGCCATAATATTACACGATTTTATTTTATGTATTTAGGCTTCAACTATGTTTTGTTAATCAGATTTAAGCAATTTCATAATCTGTTCCCTGTAAGCTATTACCAGAAAATTGCATTTACTGTAAGGAATTTGAGGATGTTTCACAACCAGTTATTTCAAAGGCATGTCTGTGCACGAAAGGTTTATTCAGAATTTCTCACCTATGCTGTTATAAAATCATGGTATTCTGTGTGTTTCATTGTAGATTCTCTCTGGGATAAAGAGCTGTGAACACTTTAGGTGTTAAGCAGTAATAGAGTCTTATTGAGAAATACTTTACAGCTGTTTCAAATTTCCCTGGAGAACTTTTCAAGTTAGTCGGGAATAAAATAGATTCACTTGTAGTATAGGTATGAATGGTGGAATAATAGGAGTGAAACTGAAATCTCACGTACTGCTGAACTGAAAAGAGATAAACTACAAATATTCAGCATGCAGCTTAATATATGAACTATATCCAACTTTATAGCTGCATAAGATCTTTGTTGTCAAGTGCTGCCTCTTTCTGGGACTTGGAGGTTTGCATCTAAATTTTCTGTCTCCTTTAGATTTACTAATGTGTATATGTTTCCTTGTGACATGTCAATATAGTCATTCAGAATAAAAGATGTTTTTGCCCTCTCCCTGATATTTCAAACTCTAGAGGTTACGTGGCTTCTCTGCATTAGGGTTTTTTGTTTTTTGTTTTTGCTTACTATTAGGCAGCTTCTTAACAACACCTATAATCCTAGGAAAACCATCTCCCTCCCACCTTTCCATAACACATCACTAAGACACTTGATTCCAGAGATTTTTAATCTTTTTCAATCCTGAGGAAAGGAAAATCTCTCTTTCTCTCAAAGAATGGCCAGAGAATCAATTTTCCTGGGGGTTCCATGAGGGGGTTCATATTACATGCAAAGGATTACATATCTGCAAATGAAAAAGGACATAGGAGTACATAGAGGATCCACCCTGTGTCTGGAGCATTCCTATTTCCTGTCTCTAACATTTGGGAACTATATTTTGGAAGCCTGCAGCACATCATAGTGAGTGAACATTATACTGAATTCCTACCTACATACTGTATGCTGTCAGAAGTTTATCTCTATTTTTCTGCTGCACTCTGATAATGCCTTGATACTATTGGGAGAAAGGGGTACAAACTTGAGTATGTATCCCCCTGCATTTAAGACCTGCAGTATTTCTTTCACTCATTGGAAGTGGTACAGAATCAATAATGTTACAAACACACATAAGTATATATTGAAATGGAGACATAAGCCATATGTTTACAGATAACCATCTGAAAGCTGATTTTGTACAGAAATTCACAGTTACCATACATCTTCCACTGGTGTATATGTAGTGGCTTCAAGTAAGTCTGCACTCCTGGCAACTGCCTGGGCAAGTTCATGCAGTTTTCTTGGCAACATAGCCACCCAAAGTCACAAAAGTGAGATGGAATGGAGATATATATATAGAGAGAGATTAAATACATTTTACTACATTTTCAACGTAGTCTCCATTGCTCCCTTTCTAGGATAGAGAGAAAGGAACTAGAGCTTAGTTACTAGTACAGTGTCTTAACCACTTGACCAAACTGATTCTCCATTGATACAGAAATACAGAATTTGCACGTGTGCAGACTACATGCCTGAACAGTGGATCTTTTTCAGAAGTATAGTATACACAGAAATACGAAGAGGTACTTCAACAAGGTGAAGAATATAGGTATTTATAACTAACTTAACCAACCATTCTCTTGAGAAAGTAATAGAAGTGGATATAAAATATTTTTGTTCATGTTTTAATAGAAGTCTAGGCTTCAAACCTTTGCACAATTACTAAGAAGCAAATGCCACTGATTCCAAGGGACTAAATTCCAAAAACATCCTCACGCAATATTATCTCAGGCCACTGGCCGATTACATTTGCTGCTTTTAAGCTTTAACTTGTATTGCAGTACATAACTAAATAAATAGACTTTGCATGGATGGACAGACAGAATTCTGCTCAAGTTGATTTTGAAAACAGAATTGATAGAAATGCTCATGTTTTACTATTCAGATTTTCTTAGAATGTTCAAGAAACCATTTTCTTGTGAGAAGTAATTTCTCTGTCACCTTTATAAATGTGTAATGACCCCGATTTTTGTTTCTTCAGATGGGAAATGCTGTTGTCTAACTGGAAGCATTCCAGTGTTTTTTCTACAGCCTGAAAATATAATTTGTGTTTAGAAACTCTCCAGAGCTCAGAAATATGTAAACAAAAGAAGCATTTTGTTGCATTAACAAATAGCATTCTGATGGCCTCTATTGTTTACTCTTTTAGAACTATGAGTAAATCAAACAGCATGTAGAAAATTACCTATGGTTGACTCAGAGCTGGCTCACATATACTGTACCTATTAATCAGTGACTGAAGCACTAATAATGATTTGCATGTATGAGTTGTTAATCATAGATGAAATCTTTGCATACTGAAACCTTGATTTTTCAAACCTCAGTTTTCCAGACATTGCACATAGTAGACAACATTTTGTTACAGTTTGTGTCAGGATGTCATCACACAAATGATACGAACAATGTAACATAAGCATTCCCAATTACATCAATCTCTCTCCAGATAATGTGCATTCTAGTTCCCAATTCATCCTCATTGCTCTTCCTTGAACCAGTGAATCCTTCTTAAAGTATAGTGCACAGAAGTAGACACACTACTCAAGAAATGATCTGTACAGTTAAAAACGATATAAAACTACTGATTCCTGTACTTTGAAATTATACTTCTCTTGATGCAGCCTAAAATGGCATTAACATTTTTTTCCAGCTGCATCAGATTGCTGCTTCATAATCAGTTTGTAATCCACTGCTCTTCCGAGATCTTTTGCAAAAGTACTATTACCAAGTCAGGTATCTCTGATTGCATGGCTATGCATTTGATGTTTGTTTCCTAACTGCAGAACATTGCAGTCTGTAAAAATTATTTTCTGTCAATTTCTCTAACCAATCAAGATCTTTGGGATTTTTTTTTCTTCTTCTAGGTATTAGCTATCCAGACCCATTTTGCATCTTTTGCAAATACGTTAAGCATTTCCTCCGCTTTTCTTCCAAATTATTAATAAAATGTGGAAGAGTAGAGTGCCCAGGAATGATTCTTGTGACACCCGGCTCAAAACTTTTCTAATGTTTGTTAAGGAACCAGTAATGAATACTCTTCAAATGTGGTTTTTGAGCCAGTTACGTATCCACTTAATTGTCATGCCATCCAACCCACCCTTACAAGCTTTCTTATCAGAAAGTGATGGGATATTTTATCTAAAGCTTTGCTGAAATTAGGATACCTTATGTCTACAACATCCTCCAAATCTATTAAATGAGTTATCTGAACAAAAAATGAGATTATGGCTTGATAGGCAAGACTTGTTCTTGACAAATGTGTGCTGATTTCTGGTAATCATGTTTTTTCAAGGTGCTTACAGATTAATTCTTTAATGATCCAACAAAATGATCCTCCTTTTTCTGCATTTTGAAGAAAAGTAATTTAGCTCTCTATTCATTCTCCAGAATTTCTCAGATAATACATAAAGTTTTGCTCAAGGCATCAGCAAGTACTTTCAGTATTCTAGCATACAATTAATTTGAACTTGAAAATTTAAAGTCATTCAAAGTAAGTAAATTCCCTGACAGAGTTTTTTTAGGATTGAATGCATGTCAATTTAACCCCTTCTTGTATGTCTGATCTCCCCCACCTTCACCTTGCCCTTCACCCATAAAGGGCATATCTGTAGAGACAGTGGAAAGAAATATAATGGTAGGGCAGGGTACTGATATTGTGTTCACCCCTCACATAAATGTTGATCAAAGGAGGTAGAATGGACAAATAAGACTTTAATTTCTTCTTTCAAAACTGTAGCTCAGTGTGCATGTAATACTATGCTTAAGAAATCAGTGGGTGATTATAGGTTGCTTTTCTGTATCCCATTTGGAGGACTAAGTGATTCATCTGAAACTCTTCTGAAGCTAGTTTTAGCTGCTGCATTGAGTGCCTGTCTTCTCACTGGCAGGAACTCCTTCCTCATCCTAGCTGCTAACAGACACACAAATAAGTCCACTACCAGTGGCAGCTGTGATTCTTTTTCAGCTTCAAGACTGACTCAGGAAGAAAAAAGAAGTGTTAAGCATGTGTGAAGGTTAACTACACTATAAGAAATCTTTTTTTTTGCAGCCAATAATCTTCCCCTGGTATTACAATAGTTTGTGACTTTAATAGCAGTGTTCTACCATAGGGGCTGAAGCATCCCATTTCTGGCTGCTACAGTGCCTGGATTGGAGCAGACAGGGAGATAAATACACAGTTCAGGTTCCTGGAATGAGATATTAAGCCTTCATAGTTGAAGTGTCTGGTGCAGATAATCTGTGATGGTTTTATTCTGCCTTTAGTGCTAACCATAAACCTAATCCTTTAGTGCCTTCAGTGGGCATTTAAGTGTAGCAGGAACGATAGCTTCAGAGAAGAATGTCATCTTCACAGTAAGGAAGTTTTTCCCTTTGGCCAAAAGCAAGCAACCATGCAAACTGTCATAAGATGCATTGAAAAAATAGAGATGGGGGTGGCCATTTTTCCCCTACTTTTTTCACTGAATGAAGAAGTTCAAGGAGATTTTATTTACTCTGAGACTATATTACTTCAGTGGTAGAGTACTGACTAAATGGTGTTTTCTGCACAATATTGTGCAGGACACTGCTAAATTGGGGGATTGGTAGCAATGAAGATGATTGTGACTCACTTTAAATTGTTTCTGAGGATTGGGGAAGAAAAATAGTATTGAGACTGTTCCTTACACCAACATAGAATGAGTTTAAACTTATGGCCATATAAGCATACTGCCCTCTAACTCAGTTTTGGACTATAGTTACAGTTAACCTGTTCATGGTTATATGTTATTCTAGAATAAGGTAGACATTCCAGGTAATAAAACATAATGTCAATGAAGGTTTGCTTATGTATGCAACTTGTTTGCTTTTGCCTTTATGGAGATGATTGTACAGACCAAGAAGGCCTGATCTTTGTGTGATGTCCAAACCATATTATTAAACCAGAATTTGCTGTTGAATTACAAATCTTGGGTCACATATTACCATAATCCTAAACTGGAACATCACATGAAGCAGTCTCCTCTTGGTTCATTTACTGGATATTATAAAGGAAGAAACAGAAAGGTGCCAACAAGAGATTGATTTTAGGTAAGTTAGAATTTTTAGCTTTAAATGTCTGAATTCAGCAAGGGTTTGCTGTGATATATGAATCCAGAAAATTATGATCCGCAGTCACAAATGCTGTCTCCAAGCATATTAACATCTATCCTATCTTTAATTCCTCTATTTTCTCACTTTTCTAATGCCAAGATTAGATCCTCCTCCTCCTCCTCTTTTGCAAAGTACTCTTAATTTGAAGGTGTAAATTATGTAACAGTAGAGAGTTTTGTTGTGCTTTCATTAAAAATTTGTGATAAGGAATTGTCTTTAGTTTACATGGAAAATAGGAACACATGTTCCTTGACTCATTCCATCCTTAGAAAGTTCTGCAGAGTCCTTGGTGCTCTCTGAGCTTGGTGGTTTGCTTACAGACGTTTCATTACCCAACTAGGTAACATCGTCAGTGCTAGTGAGTATGGGGTTTGCTCCCTATTTATAAGCAGTAGCTTGCCCTGCCGGTGTTGGTGGGGGTGTCGTTTTCTCCTTGGTAGTTCCTTGATTAGGGTATTGTTTTCTGCTTGATTGTTTGGTGTTAATCCCTGCTTATCTGGGTATAGGCTTCTGGAGAGGATGTGTTCTGCTCTTTTTGTTTCCTTTTTAGCTTTTTTATTGTCTCTTTTGAATGGTGTGTAAATATGGCTTATCTTTATGCATCTATTGATGGCTGATTTGTCTGAATGCCAAGCTTCCAGGAATTCCCTAGTGTTTTTGGATTTAGCTTGGTCTAGGATGCTCACAGTTTTCCATTTGAGTCTGTCCATGTATTGTGAGATTAAGGAGTTTTCATTGTGTTGTCTGACTGGTGCTAGTTGGTGTTCATGGATGTTCATGGTTTATGTGCTACGGTGATGCTGCATGGTTATAACAGTCTGTTGGCTGTTTCTGAGATGTCTTTGGTGTATGGCAGTGTTATCCTTTTCCTAGCTTGCATTGGTTTGCTGTAGTGGGTTGAGTGGGTAGGCACTTTTTGATAAAGTTGCATGGGTGTCCATTTTGTTGGAAGATGTTGTATAGGTGGTCTGTTTCCTTTTTCTGGTGTTCTGGGTTGCTGCAGTGTGTTTGTGCCCATCTGAATAATGTTCTTACACAGCTCCTCTTGTGGGAGGTTGGGTTGTTACTTTGGTAATGGGGCATTTGGTTAGTGTGGTAGTTTTTCAATAGAATTGCAGTTCTAATTTGCTGTCATTCTTCTGCTGATGAGGATATCCAGGAAGGGTAGTGTGTTGTTGTTGTTTTTTCCCTTGTGAATTTTATTCCTTTGAAGATGTTGTTGAACCAAACCATTGTTAGTAATGTCAGTAACTGCATTAGGCTGTATATATATATATACAGCTTTTTGTAAGGTGTTAAAGATCTGGCTCTTCCCCGAAGCATTGGGCCTTGATAATGGTTGACCCCATTTTGTTGTGGTGATTGGTGTCTGTTGGGTTTTGTTCAATGCAGTATGTTTGTTTTAATACTTTTAATCATTATTATGTTACTGTATTTATTGTTAGCCACTCACAGTACATGCCATATAAATCAATCTAATAAAGAAATCTACTAATAAATATGGCTGTTCTCAAGCTACAACATGGTTAAGCCTCCTTAGCCATAAACACAGTAACACACAAACCATATCTTAAGAGGTCAACTGATTTTAGCCCAAGTTATAAATAGAAGATCTATATATATATTTCTTTATTAGATTGATTTATATGGCATGTACTGTGAGTGGCTAACAATATATATATTTATATTTATATTTATATTTATATTTATATTTATATTTACATCTGATAATGTGATTAAACATGAAGTTAGGACACTAACATCTACATCCTTCTCACTTTCGCAGTGGTAATAAAGTAATATTTGCAATTCAGCTGAAAGGAATAATCAATTTCAGCACATTTAGCACAATTTATATCAATAAAACCAATGATTATGCTAGATTATAGTCCTTTGTATTTACAAAAAAATACCAAGGGTTCTAATGTAAATTGAAAATACATTTTTTACTTTTTTGTATTAATGGGATTCTAAGTTTTAATCAATGTGATGAATACTCTGTTAAAATCAAATAATTGGTGGAACTTTTTAATTAGTGACTACTACAAAGTTTTATTTTAGAGAACCAGGTTTTGTTCTGATTGATAGAGTAACAAGCTGTTGAAGGGAATATGTAAAAGATAGTTGTTATTCATGATATTCAAAGGCTTCTGCAGTTAGTTTTGAATAATATACAGATGTAATTATTTAAATGTATGTTATGAAATTTGAAAACAATAATAATTTATACCCAAATTTAATCCTCAGTAAGGATTATGTTTAACAAATGAAAGTACAAATATATCTTTTGTCTATGCAATTTATTATTTGACATAAGCTTTTATACCAAGAGGGTATTACTTAAGAACGGTAATTTCCAGCAGGTTAAAATATGCAATTTCTCTAACTTTTGAGAAGATCTTCTATTTATAACTTGGGCTAAAATCAGTTGACCTCTTAAGATATGGTTTGTGTGTTACTGTGTTTATGGCTGAGGAGGCTTAACCATGTTGTAGCTTGAGAACAGCCATATTTATTAGTAGATTTCTTTATTAGATTGATTTATATGGCATGTACTGTGAGTGGCTAACAATAAATACAGTAACACAATAATGATTAAAAGTATTAAAACAAACATACTGCATTGAACAAAACCCAACAGACACCAATCACCACAACAAAATGGGGTCGACCATTATCAAGGCCCAATGCTTGGAGGAAGAGCCAGATCTTTAACACCTTACAAAAAGCCAGCAAAGTCCAGGCAATCTGAATCTCAGGAGGTATGATTCTCATAGGGTATGCACTGCAACAGAAAATGCACCTACTAGTTAATTCCAAATAGCATAGGTTCTCAGATGAAGTGCAAACTAAGATGGTTATAGCAGCATTTAATTTACTGTTAAGAATAATTCCGTAGCTTCTGAATTTAAAGACTTTAAGGTTTCCCCCCCAGTACTTTAAACATATTCGTACAAAATTCGACCCCATAGCAGCCTGCCTGCACTTACGATTGTAGAGGTGCTTCAACTCCCTTCACCCCCCTATCTTTCTCTCCATCTCTGCCCTCTTGGGTGCCCTGCATAGCAGCATTCCTCAGCGGCGGTGGCAATGCTGGGGCTGAATTACAGGCTTGGGGCCTTCAGCAGTCTCAGCCAGTGGCCAATGCCCCCAGGCCTCTATTTCAGTCCCAGTGCAGCTGGTACTGCTGCTAAGGAGTGCTGCCTCAAGCCCTTCACCATGGCCATTATGCCAGCACCACAGCACAAAGTTCCAGCCACCCCACTGCTGTGCACTTCACAGGCCCTGTAGTACCCAGCTAACCTTCACTGCTTTCCTCCTGCTGATGAGGCACGCCCGGCCTGCCTTATGTGAGGCAGCTGCTGGCCATGCCAGCCTTTCCTCCTGAGGCTACTCACACCATTCTCCAAATCGCATGCTCCATTCTCCATATCACTTGCCCCATTCCTGCCCTGCTTTGGAAATCCTTTGGAAAGATTCTGAGGTCTTCCAAGGCAGCGTCAGAATGGGGCAAGCCTGCCATTCTCCAAATTGCACGCCCCATTCCTACATTTCCAAAGCAGGGTGGGAATGGGGTGCACAATTTGGAAAATGGCAGGCTCATCCCATTCTCACGCTGCCTTGGAAGACTTCAGAATTGCAGGGTGCGCGATTCAGAGAATGGTGCAAGCGGGCTTGGGAAGAAGTCCTGGCATGGCAAGCAGGCTGGGCATGCCTTGTCAGCAGTGGGAGGAAAATGGTGAAAGTCAGCAAGGTGCAGCAGGGCCTGTACAACACAGGGCAGTGGGGCAGCTGGGGCTTTGCACTGTGGCACTGGGGTGGCTGGCCATGGCGTGGGGCTTTAGGCGACAATCCTCAGCAATGGTGCTGGCTGCGCTGGGACTGAAGTAGAGGCCTGGGGTTGGTGGCAGCCAGCTGAGACTGCTAAAGGCCCTGGGCCTCTAATTCAGCCCTAGCTCTGCCACCACCTCCAAAAAATACTGCTGTGCAGGGCAGCCAAAATGGCCAAGATGGGGGGGAGATAGGCAGGTGGGGGGAGTTGAAGTGAAGGTGACCATGGTAGGGCAAGAGAAGCATGAGGTACTTGCCTAATGACAGTGCTGTCCTGGCATAATGACCGCAGCTGGGACTACTGAAACTGCCATTGCTATGTAGTGTGGTCACATGACCGCATTGCTTAGTGATGGAAGTTCCGGTCCCAATTGCGGTCGTAGGTCAAGGACTACCTGTGCTACCAGTGACTAGTACAGACTACTCCTGGAGTAATTGTAATCTACAAATAATTGGATGAATGGGCATGTCTTCCATTCTTTTTTGAAAGAAAACCAGCCAAATATCCCTTGGAAAACTGTTAGAATTGAGTACCTGTCATTGACGATGCCCTACTCCAGGCCACCAAAGATGAAACAACCCTCCCCCCACCAGAAGGACCACCAGCAGGGCCTGTCCAGCTGATGTTAATGCTCAGGTCTTATGGTGATCTTTTGAGACCTTGGGTCGTAAGCTGTTTAAGGTTTTAGAAACTACAGTAATATCAACATTGTAATGATATTTGCAGTGTCTCACAAGCAACCAGAGCAGTGCTTTAGGGATTACATGACATTACATGGTCCTATTTAGGTATTCCACAGTTATATTCTGCTTCTGGACATCTTCAAAGGTGGCCCCATGGAGAATGGACTGAAGTAACTCCTCTGAGTGGTTGTTTGGGTGTGGATCACTAAGGCTAGGCTATGGTCCATGTATGGTCATAACTGAGATACCCATCATTTTAAGATTCAGCTGTGATCCACATTCATATAATTTGAGGTAACAAAACCTTTAAGCCAAAAGATACCCTTCCTCATCCCCTGCATCATGGGTGGGGGTGGGGGTGGAAAGAATAATTTGGTTTAAAGATCAGATAATAGCAGCAGCAGAAAAGAACCTAGCTACTGATGCTGCATCTGATTCCCAGGATTTACTGGAATATAATTTTGTGGTGGGGCTGAGCCTTAAAAAATAGGACTATCTGCCCTTGTGGTTTATAGACAAACCATATTAAACCAATTTGCACAACACACTAAGTTACAGTTGTAATCAATAAGCCAACAATAAGAAAATTTTACTTTATTCATTTACACATACAGGTAATCCTCAGTTAATGATGGCAGTTGGGACCTGAGTTGCTGTTGCTAAGCGACATGATTGTAAAGTGTGATGTCACATGACTGCACCACTTAGCAATGGCAGTTCTGGCAGTCCTGGTTGCCATCATTAAGCAAGGACCATGTAAGTCATTAAGCAAGGACCTCATGTGACCACAACTTCTGACTTCCTACCTGCTTCCCCATAGACTTTGCTTGTGGGACGCTGGCAGGGAATGGTGGAAATCATGATCACATGACCTTAGGGATTCTGCAATGGTCGGAACTCTGAGGACCGGTCATAAGTCCCTCTCGTTCAGTGCCACTGCAAGTTCGAATGGTTGCTGGATGAATGGACATAAGCCGAGGACTACATGTAATGCTATGCTATAAGCAAACAAGCTACTGGACACATAAGTGTGATGTAAATCCAGGCATGGATAAGGAGACAGAACTATAAAAAATGTTGGAAGAAGATAAAGTCAGAGCTTGGCTTAATTCAAAAGTCATGTTAATAAATAGTTTGTCTCACAGATTGGACAATTGGTGTCTGTTATAGAATAAGAAATTTTTCTTTTTGGGATGCTACAACTTTTCTTGGTGGTCATCAATCATAGGCCATGCCTTTGTGTCACTTTAAATCAAAAAGGATTTTTTAAACAATACTTTATACTTCTTTCTTCATAGGGTGAGGTAAATGTAGCATGAAGGGACTCTTTCCAGATTTGTTTAGTTACATTCACAAAGTAAGTGTATGCAATAGCACCTAGTTGATATTGTGGCTTTATTAAGCTTTTATTAGTTTGCTTAAACTAATGTATTAAGATAACCAGAGTTTATAGTGACTTATGAAACTATTAAATACATTATTAGAAGTAACTAAATGTGCCTTTAAACTAGGTTTTACAAATCTCCTTATCTCATGATAAGTTGCAAGTTACAGTTAAGCAAATCAGAAGGTGGAGAAAAGAGTTGGGTGCTTCAACGTGTTCCCAGTTGTGCATAACTCTAATGTAAGATCTGAATTTCGCCAAAGAGAAAGTATTGTATGTACATGTCTGTCTGTAGCACGTACATACCCAGATAAATTAATGGATTGCAATTTGCAGCTCTTGAAGCTCTTGCTTGTCTGCCTAATAAGCATCATCTTAAAGCTAGATTATAAGCTGTTATTCATCATCTTGTAGAAATAGTTGTTAAAAGTACAGAATGAATTAAATTCCCTTATTTCAAATTTTATACATTTGGATATTTATTTTTTACTCTTAGGCTGTTTTGTATTACCTCAGCCTTTGCTGATCAGCATTTCAAAAAAGTTGGCTTTGACTTGCTTTCCACGTGATTCTCTTTTTCGTTGCTACTAATGACACATAGCATCCTTGTTTACACCTGGTGGGAAACTCAAACATTCTAAAGGAGGCATGTAACAAAGATTTACCCTTTACTCCCCCAAAATACAGCCTTGTCTACATATGTGATGGAACCTTACCTACCTTGTAGTTCCCCCTGTAAAGTATAATTACAGCCATCAAATGTTTGCTCATCTTGGCTTTGTTCATTAAACTGGTAGCAACTTATTCTGCCAGCTGGATGACCTTGGGCCACTCACTCTTTCTCAGCCCTAGGAAGAAAGCATTGGCAAGCCACTGCTGATATCTTGCCGAAACAACTGCTGTCCAGGCAGTTGCCAGGAGTCAACACTGATTTGGATGTCCCCCTCCAAAAAATCTCCAAATAACTACCAGTTATTAAAAAGGTGGCTTGGCTATAAAGCTAATTTACTGGATACAATGATTTTAATGAAAAAAAATTACATTAATCAGTTAGCATTGTGATGCATCTTTTAAAATGGAATCTCCCTCACCTGTTTCAAGCTACAAGGCTAGAGAAGGCATGGATAAGACTTCCATGTGATATTATACTTAATTCACACAAAGCTGAGAAGTCTGAGTATAGTGCAATTAGTAGGCTAATTAGTAGGCTAAATCAGTACATTACATTTTGGTTATTAGATCTTTGGCCAATAATTTAACCATCTGCCCTAAATCTAGAGATACCACTCATACGATCGGTGAGAAACAAAGAAAATTCTACCTCAGTATAATAGTATGTACACACTGGGGAGAAGGAGCTATTTACGTTAAGGTAAGTTATGAGGTATGGATGCAAACATGACTATAAATTTCAAAGAATTTTCAGTTTAATCTAGCGGCAGGGTATTGGTGACAGCAATAAATCAAAGGTATCTCAGTATTTGGATGATCAAGAGCATTTGTGCTAACATATATTCCACTGTTTGTATCTTATGTTTCTCCTGGATATCACAAAACGTTAACTGCATTTTTTTGATAATCAATAACCATGCACTCCATCCTCTGTCCTGATAACACTGATTTCTTTGAGAAGTTGCTAAGCTTGTCCTTTGATCTGGATCTCTGTGAATACACATTGTTTTGGGTTTTTTTAAATCACAGAATACTGTTTTATAGTATTATATTATTTCAGGATAAAAATTGGAAGCAAAGGAGGCATTGTCTGTTTGACCATGGGAAAGCTAGATACATCAAGTAGAAGGGATCAAGTTTTACCTTCTGGATTTTTATCTTCTCTTTTTCTAGATGAGCATACTTGATGATTCTAAGGATCATTGTACTCTCTGGAACAGATCCAGAAGAAGGTTACTAGGCATTAATGCTAAGATTTACTTCCATCTCATGAGAAGTTTTTAGTACATGGTTTTAGCCTGGGAAAAAATATGTTAAAAGGAAGACATGATAACATTTTATAAATAGAACTTGAATTTAGCAGACAATTGGAGTAGATGACCTTAACATCCTTTTTAATTCTCTGATTCTGTTACTTAGACCAAAGCAACAGTGGAATGGTATAGGCAGGCCAGCTTTATACACACTACAGTATGTTAGGGTTTTTTTAAGCAATAGCTGTTGATCAATCCATTGGTTTAAATATTAGGCTAAGCCCAAAATGAACAAGCCACATCTTGGCTGAGAATCTCCTCATCACTGCAGTTTCATGCCCCTGGCCAGAGTCACTTGTATAGTGAGATGGGCGGCATCTATACATTTGAACAATAAATAAATAAAAAATAAAGAGTTCCCATGTGGTTCAAATGTTTATACACATTTTTCTATTGAAATCACAATATACAAGATATGCACTAGTTTCATATTTATTTTGCTAAACTGTTACTTATATTCAGCTGTACATTTAAAGAAAAATCGAGTTTCTTGGGATTATTCATATATTGTTAAATATATGCACATGAAATGGAATGTGTTTTTTTGTCGTAGTAAAACCTGTCGTAGTTTTGCTTCTGAAAATCACATTCACCAAAACATAGTAAATGGGTGGTTTTTTATCTGTTTGTATAAAATCATGATTAGAGGGCATATAAATAAGTTAGTATTTCATTTATTAAATTATTTATGATATGCAGTGAAAAGTACATAAGTCGTGCGTGTGTGCGTGCATATTTATTTCATTATATAAATTGTACATGGGAGAAAACAAGTGAGCATGCAATAGTTATCAGATGTGCTGTATATTGGAAAAACTGCAGTGAAAATACCCCAAGAAGAGTAATACTCTTTGATTTATGCTGTATTGTGGGGAAGGAGGAGGAGGAGGAGGAGATAAATTATAGGAAAAACATTCTGTGCTGTGCTGCCTCAGTTGGTCAGTACTTGGTGGGAAAGCCTGAGACAGTGCTTAGACATGGTTAGGGTAGAGTATTTTCTAACTAAGAAAGCACAGTGAAGCATGAAGGGTGCTGCAGATATGCTGTCTGTCTTAGTGGTATTGTAAGAGTTGTTTGTCAGAAGGCAGTTCATCACAGGCAAACAGAATCTAATCAAAGCTTTGCAGTTTCTATTATGTGTAAACTAGAGAATAAGCTTAGTTTTTAAAACTTGATTACCAGCAGTTATCTTAATTAACTTTTTTTTAAAAATCCTCAACAGTCAGTTGTCTCACAGAGAAAAATGTACAAACCCACATATACAAGAATCAAGGTAAATCAAAGAATCAACGATATTCTAAATAATAAATAATCATATAAATGTTAATATGATAACAGTATCTCATAAAGTAACTTAAAATCACATTATTGATACCCTTCCTGGAAAGAATTTTTTTTTTTAAGTGAAATGATACTTTTTGCCAAATTTTGACAATTTATTGGGATCACAACCTGTCCTGATGAATTCTCTGTTGATTAAGACTTGATGGATGACAGAATATTAACCCTACAATATAATTGTAAAATATATTTTTAAAAAATGGTAGTATTATTTTTGATAATCAGATGCATAGACCACCTATAGTTTTGGGAACTATGGAAGTAAGGCAGTGTCCTCATGGGCACCCATTTGGGAACTGTTGCATTGACCTTTTTCCTTGTATGTTTTCTTTTAATTTGAATTCAGTTCTATGGTGGTAAATCATAAACTGAATAACGAGAAAATAAGAGCAAATGAGCTTTAATAAGGAAAACAGTGGAGAAAATAATGTTGAAGAGGAGAGGGGACAAATTTTGGTTGGCTTGGAGTTTAAGTCTAACATCTGCATAGCATAGGTTAGACATTAGAGGAAGGTTGATATGTTCTGTGAACAATAATGTAAACATGAATTTCTGTATTATGTAGTATATATTTACTTCAATGGGAAGCTGGAGGCTTCCCTTACAGTTAGGGAACGTTGAGTGTAATAATATGATGCTGTATAGTTATTTTTTTAACACAACTGTATCATGTTATTTAAGAAACATATATTTAGATAATCCATATTGAAAGTAGCCATGAAAGTGGCTATAACTTTTTAAGAAGTGGCCTGCCATCATTAAAAGATCCTCACCAGGCCTGTGTTAGAGTTTTCAGATACCAGGATAACATTTATTTTGTCAAAGTTGTCTTATGCAATTGTGAATTTTGCTCATTCTGAAACTAGTATCCACATGTTTTATTATTTCTCTATTCCTTATTTTATCAATAAAAATACAGTTTCTTCACATGCATGATATATACACACATGCCCCTCATGTTATCCCCTTTTGGGGTGAATAATATTACATAGAGCACAGAAATGCATCCTGGTATATCTATACATGGATTATACATCCTAGTTGGAGGGATGGGAATAATAGTATGTGGGCTTGTAAGGTAGTCTTAATGCAATAGCATGGTCAAATTTGGGGCAAAACTGGGCTATAGTTATGCTTGTGCTGTACTGGCTAAAATTTGCCTAAACTGTTCATACTGGCAGGGATATCTGCCAGAGTTGCAAAAAAAGTCAAAGTGATGGCTGCCGTCATGCACTTTATAAATGTGCATTGCACGTGGAGTTTCAATCATAGCTGCCATCATGACTTTTTTTAGCCCCACCCCCTCCTGTGGATACTCCTGATTACCTATACTAGGAGTGTTTCATGAGGCATTGGTACAGCTAGTCTATATTTGTCTATTTTACTAAAAAAGCACTATATGAAAATACTATATGTTTTTAATATTGAAAATTACATTTCAAGAAGCATTGATAAGTGATTCAAAAAATTAGGTGACAAATACCTGCCCCTTTCACTATAAAATGCTGGATTTATAAAAGGTACTTTTTAAGACAGTTCAGTTATAACTATATTCAGTTATAGGAGATAATTCTTAGGGAGAAATATATTTCAGCATTATTCCATCTTCTATAAATGTGTGTTAAATAGCAATATGAACTAATAATAAAGCTAGAGGTAGAGAAAAATGGAATAATTGTGCAATCTGATAAATAGCCAGCATGCATGTGAATTAACCCTAGGCAGTGAAAAAAGGCTAAGTCATACAATTGTTTATGTTTGATTGAAATGAGTAATTAAACTGATAGCTTGATAATATTTTCAAATCATATTTAAATAAACCCATTTACTTTATATTTTGTTGGGGGAAAAGGCAAGTTGTAGCAAAGATAAGCAGGATAGTTGTCTGTTTTAACAAAATAAAGTTTATCAGCCTTGACTTCGCTGTTGGGGGAAAAAAATGCTGGTTTATTCCGTATCTGAATTGCAGACATTGTGACAACCAGCAACTGGAAGCCAGGAGCTAGAGTTTTGCTGCCATCTTAGTAGCTGTCTGGATTTTTGCAACCCAAATGCAGCATGCCTGGGAAAAGTCTGACAAAAATTCTTTAGTATCAATGTAACTAAAGGGTTAAAATTACCCCAAGACTATAGTAAATATGGTAGGGGACTAACACCAGACAAATGACCAAGCAGAAAACAACACCCTAATCAAGGAACTACCAAGGAGAAAACCATACCCCCACCAACACTGGAAGGCAAGCTACTGTATATAAACAGGGAGCAAACCCCACACTCACTAGCACTGATGATGTTACCTAGCTGGGTAGTGAAACATCTTCAAGCAAACAGTCAAGCTCAGAGAGCACCAAGGAGTCCGTGATAGGGGACTGTATGGGTCAAAATTGTGTGGTGTAGCATAGACTAAAAAGCATCTCCATCTGTGGAGTTTCATTCAGTTTTACTTTCTCCAGTAAGAATACCATAGAAGTGGCACTGAGAAAACATTGGAGGGATGTTTGTTTATAGTTATTTAAAATAATTATTTAAATGCTACCTTTGAGATGATAATTCTCCCAGTACAGCTCACAATAATATATACAATTCTAAATAAAAATGTAATGAATATCTGAAAACGAATAAGATGCTAGGACTTCTCACAGGGTGGCTGAGGGTAATGGTCTTGTGTGGTGGGAAAAGAGGCCAGCAAAGCAGGCTTCTATCTTAGCT
Organism: Python bivittatus; assembly: GCF_059951505.1. NCBI lineage: Eukaryota > Metazoa > Chordata > Lepidosauria > Squamata > Pythonidae > Python > Python bivittatus. The sequence goes on from NW_028277035.1 coordinate 19,039,112, forward strand.
TCTTGCCTCTCCCTTCATGGATTCTTTGTACAGGGAAGTTGGTGGTGATAGCCCACCGTTAATTAATTCAAAATGGCTCCTGATTTAAGGAACAACTTAGAAAAGTTTTTGCTACTGAAAGCTTTAGTTGATCTGGACATTAATCTGTTCATCCTGGAATACTGATTTTCAAAAAAGTCCCTAGTTGATTATCACCTTAGATAGTGCTTATAAAGTCTTTAAATGCTGCAGCTACCCGGGGAAGTTAGACCTTGGGTTGGCTGATCAAATCCTGCAGTTCATGACATTTTCAGAGGTAGGAATTATTTGGATTTATATTCAGCCTTTTCTCCAACAACACAAGGAACATAATTACATTTCTTCCTGCAGTTTTTTTCTCCCACAAAAACAACAACCCTGTCCATTGATTGGGCTGAGGGATATTAAGTAGTTCAAGGTAACCCTGTCAGCTCTAGTTAGGGTTACCAGATATGGGAACAAATATCCAGGAAATCAGTAAATGGCAGAAAAAAGATAATGAAAAGTCTGACTCCTTCCTTCCATTAAATTGTTCTCTGGATTTATTCAGCCCAAGTCTAGTAGCCTTAGAAAGGAGCCATAATGATTCTTGAATTCAGGAGGCCGTCTAGCTTGAGAAAGGCCCCAATTCTAGGAAAAGCAATCTCCATTTTTATTTTCCAGTGTCAGAAACATTTCTAGATTCCTCAGTCCTAATGGACCAAAGGAAAATATATAATACTTGCTTGTACATGTGTAATATTTGTGTAAGTCTTTAATATTTCTCTGAAGAGCCAATGTAGAAATATTACTATTTGAATCTTTGCTTGTTTATCTATTGCGCTTCTGGGCCACTCAATTCTGGTAGATTCTGAACAGCTTACACACCACCAAAACATTGTGTTAAAGACATGAACTGTCAGGTTCAGCCCAAGAATCGCATGAGACAGTCCAGAAATCAACTCAACTTCTTTATTAGCTAGCACCTAATAGACAGAATCTCGCCAGACTAACTCTAATTCCCCAACAAGAGCAGCTATAACCATCAATCCCTTGGGGAGGGACCAGTCTCTTCCTCCTTACTTTCACACAGTCCAGCTGGGGGCTGAGGAGATGCTTGGAATGTCACTCCCCCTCCCTGTAACCTTGAAGCTCCATTCCAGAATCCTCCCTGCTCATGCCTTCCATCACATCAACAGCGTGTAGGAAACTCCTAACAGATGCATCATGAACATGATATCCACAGGAATAAGTTAATGTCCCCAAATGCTTTCCTAAATAGCCCTTCGCAAGCTCCATAAAATGCAGGAGGGGTCGATATCTGCAATCAGGTGTTCCACAGAATAGTGACTCACCTCTGGTGTCATGGTAGATAGCATTCTCTTCGAGGAGGAACTCTCATCCACCTGCTCTTCCCAGCCACACCAGCTAAGCAGCTTCCATTCTGGCCTTGAGCCCTTTAGGACTTTAAAGGTGACAGCCAACACCTTGAATTGTATCTGAGAGCTAACTGACATCCAGTACAATTCTCAAAGTAATCGTTTTACATGGGCAAATTTTGATGTGCTCCTGACACATTATTTTAGTTACTGTCAGAACAAACCATCTAAATCTTTAATACTTGGTCTTGAAGCATGTGGGAAATCTGAAAGGCACATTGATGTAATCTTTATCAGCCCTCATTATGAATAACCTGAATTTATAATGGGAATTTTTGACACCATTTTAGGCTGTTAATGGGTGTGAGCTAGCCAAATTTTAACACTCCTTAATTACACATTCAGATCAAGAAGATTTAAAGTAACTCAGCTGGATCATTTCCATTACTGCTTTAGTCATAAATGTTCTTGGGTGCTCCTTCCACTCCAGATTTAATTGCAGAACTAAGCTATAAAAGAGAGCTTTAAAAATTATAGTTTTCTTTGGTTTTCAGAAAAGCTTTTTAAATAGATATTTATTCATTAATTCTATGTCATTATATATATATGTTTTAAAAAGCAAAATATATATATATTTTAAAAAACAGAAGTCTGTATTTACAGAATGTTTTTACAGGGTTGTTTGTTTATTTATAAGGCCACTCATGTCAGCCTAGTGACTCTGGGCAGCTAACGGTACATAAAAGGATAATATAGAGCAAAATAAATAAAATACATATAATGCAATGCAATGGGACCAAGGCATCAAGCAAAACTCTCCCCTAATATTGTAAACTATACATACCAGACTCAACTAGCCTCCTGGCACAATGCCTGGGGAGAAAAGACAGCTCTTTCAAAGGCTGGCGGGGCAATCCAAATCTCAAGGGGATGCCGTTCCACAAGGTAGGTACTGTGATAGAAAAGGCATGCCTCCTGGATCTAGTTAAATGACATATTTAATAAAAGGGACCCAGGGCATGCCCACACTGTCAGATCTTGTGGGACAGGTGGAAACAATCAGAGAAAAGTGGTCCCACAAGTAGCCCAGCCTTGTTCCATACAGGGCTTTATAGGTGACAACCTTGAATTGCACTCAGGAGCCTATTGGAAGCTGGTGCAGCTTATGAAGCAGTGGTTTTTCATGGATGTACTAAGGTGTGTCCAGTGATTTTACATGGACATACTACAGTGTGTCCAGGTGTCATGCATTTTAGACCACTTGTAGCCCCATGTAGAGCACATTGCCACAGTCCAGCTAGGAGATGATTAAGGCATGAGTGACTGTGAGCAGAGCCTCCTGATCTAGGAACAGGTCCAACCGGTATGCAAGATGGATTTTTGGAAAGGCCATCTTGGCTGTGGCAGCCACCTGCTTTTTCAGCAGAAGTTGTAAGTCCATGAGGACCTTCACATTGTGCAGCAGCTCTGAGGGCATGTTATTCCTTTCAGAGTTAAAGATGGAAAGTCTTCAGATCCAAGGGGCCTTAAAAACCACAGCCAATTGATCTTGCTATAATTGAGTCAAAGCTGCTTCTTCCCCATCCAGGCCCCCACAATCTTCAGGCACTGGGACAGAACTTTGATGGCATTATATGGACAGCCGGGGGCAAAGATGTACAGCTGAGTATCATCAGCACACTGGTAATACTTAACGTAATGTGAATAAACGACCTCAGCCAGTGGATTCATATAGGTATTAAATAGGAGTGGGGAGACAGTTGAGCCCTGAGGCACCCTGCAATGCAGAGGTCTAGCGTTGGACCTTTACTTCCTAACAATACTGTCTGGAACTGGCCTTGGAGGAAAGAGGAGAACCACTGTAAAACCATGTCCACTACTCCCAAATCCATAAGCTAATCCAGAAGGATACCATGGTTGATATCGCAGACTGCTGAAAGATCCAAGAGGGCCATGATAGATACAGCATCCCCATTCTGTGCCTACCATTGACAAGAGTGATCAGTACCATCTCAGTGCTATAACCCAGGCTAGAATCTACCTGAAATCTATTCACTCCAGGGCATTTTGAAGCTGCAAGCCTACTACTTTCTCAGCAACCTTCCCTAAAAAGGGAAAGTTGGAAACCAAATACAAATTACTATCTAGAAATAATTAAGATTCCATCTTTAGTAAAGAGGAGCAAATTCATTGATTTTTTATTAAAAATTAGGTTTTGATGTGTAAAGACTCACTACTCTCAAGTTTGGTTTTTTTAATGATGAGTAGGGGAAGATTGCCATTAATTTTGTTTGTTATTACTTGTAACTTGGGTGTCATGTGAAGCACAATACGTTTTCTATTTCAGGTATACTAAACCACTTACCTTTGCTGACTGCATAAGTGATGAATTGCCATTAGGATGGGAAGAGGCTTATGACCCTCAGGTTGGAATCTATTATATTGACCACAACACCAGTAAGTGTAACATGATTTTACATTTAATGCATAAATGGCTTTCGTACATAGCACTCATTAGTGCTGTGCATACTTTGAAAATTATCTAGAATAGATTTTCAGAACATGAAGGAGAACAAACTTTTTAAAGCAGGCACATCTTTTTTCAAGGTTTTTGCACAAACCTTAATAACAACATGATCTGATGGATATATTTATCTAAGGTTTTCTTTGCTGCTATTACTTTATCCTATGAAATATGCTTTTTCTCTAAGTTGGTCTTTGCTGTTTTTAAAAAGTCTGATAAAATGTAGCTTCTTTATTGGATCATTGTGTAAAAATTCATAATATTTAAATAAAATATTCTGTTTTATTTAAATGTTAATTGGTTTAATTTGAAATATTTTATGATATTAAGAGTAACCTGTCTTAGAGTAACTTTGGTTTTTAAACACTAATACACACACACACATACACACACACACACACAAAGCATGCAGAAAAAGAATAAGAAGTAATAAGCCAAAGAAATTAAAGGCACAAGATAAGAAAAAGAAAAGAAAACCTAATTAAATCTAGGTTGCTGCAACACCATTCACTGTCCTTCATATCCTTCTATCCTTGTAAACCATCCTTGCTTCCACTACATCCATATATACCACATCATGCATTATATTTTTATAGTTCTTTAACTATGAACTTAAAGTTTAACTTTAAGTTCTTTAAACTTCTCACCTCATTAGGGTCTCACCAACTACATCCAGCCAAACTTCCTCAGTCTTCTCCTTCCTCCCAACCCATTTGCTCTTCTTTCATATATTTTTTGGGATTGGATCCTCATTCATTCTGTCTATATGACCAAACCTCAGTGTACTTCTTTTGTACACTCACTCATTTTTTTATTCAATTCTCATTCATTCAGCATCCATTCATTCTTGTTTTATCATACATAATTCATAAATACCCATTTCCTGCCAGCTCCTCCACCCCCACACCCAAAGATGGACTGTGCTAACTCCCAGGAAACCTGGTGAATTCCAGATGGCTAAACAAAGGTATCTTATCATTTGAGTTATTTTTTCCTACAGTCTTTGGTTCTGAGGGCCATATTTATCTCTCAGGGGCAATATGCAGCCCAAGAATCTCAGGTATTAAGGAAATCATTGCAAAGTGATCAGGAGCTTCAAGGGCATTTAAGTTATGGAATCATACACCATAAGGAGTAGATGATCTCTGGTTACCATAGGGACCTAATGGCTAATACAGCAGCTCATCATCCCTACAGCACCTTTGACAGAGTCTTCCAGCAGGGACTACAAAGAAGTGTGTTTCTTTGCACTGAAGAGTGATTTTCACCAGAAGGAACACCTGACAGAGATGCAGAGCTAAATCTGCTGCCAAGTGATTTAAGCATTGCACAGTTTTTCTTCCGGAAGGAGTAGCACACAGAACTGAACACAGTAGTCCAAGCAAAGGCTGATCAACGTAGCAAAGAACACATTACAGCCGTGTTATGGTAGTTCTGGTTGCTGGTAGGTTTCTGGGCATAGCTCAAAGTATTGGTTTTGACAGGACCACCTTGTCCAACCAGAAGTGGCCTGTTCAGTATGCTCATCCCAAGATGAAGTCTTGCTTGTGCCCCATTTTGTGAAGCCAGGGGAGCTGAGGCCAGTAGATGGTGATTGGTGGTTACAGCCTCAGCCTCACAGAATAATCTGCCCTTAGAAGTGAGGCTCACCTCATCCATTACAGTATTCTGGAAGTTAGTTAACATGGGGCTCTTCCTGAGAGCATTTAGTTGCTATATTATTGCTTAATGTTTGCTCTGTCATGATTATTACTTGATTCTCTAATATCAAACTTGACTTTCTCATTACTCTGTTATTACCTGGGAAGCTTCAATTGTTAATTATGGTTGTAAGCAGCTGGGAGTCCTTGGAATGGAATAAACAAATTCTTGGGACCTCTGATAACACAGTCATTTTTTTCTGCATGTTCTTGACTTATTCCCTTTCAGTAGTTCTTTGTCTGTAATCTGGATAATAATTCAAATCTATGATACTTTTGTAAAGATTCCAATGTATTTATAGATATAAGATCCAAGCTAAATCATTGTGTAAATTCTTGCTACTTGCATTACTTACATATTTGTTAAAGGTCAGGCAGATTGTATAACACATTAGGAAACCACTAATAGTTTTAAATGAAAATAAGAAGAATTAATGCTACTTTTTTTTCCTAATGCAAGTCAGGGTTAAAATCTACTGTTTTTACCTATGACATATAAATGATACATGAAAATATTATAAGGGAAGTTTTAACATTAGCAACTATACTGAAATGAACTGATATAAGCTTATTATAAATGGGAAACTTAATTCCCAGAATGCTTTGTGAGTGTAAATCTCAATTCTTCTAATAGGACCTCCACTGGCATTGTGGTTTTAACTCTTCTCTTTAAAATAAAGCTAAGAATATAGAATAATTATATTCTCACTACACTATTAATGAATATTCTTACTAAATACTTTTTTAGGACTTTATTCTGAGAATATGGGAAGAAGCCAAACTTATTATTTTTTGGCATTCTCAGAAATTGGACTTGTTAGTAAGACTCCAAATTATCTCAAAACTCTTTTAAATATATATTTGGAAATTTAATGAAAACATTTTTCAGCATTTTGTGACTATCCTGGTTCAGCTGGGATTTTTTTTTCCCCCCCAGTACCTGGTTATGTAAAAAACAATGCTTGTGCAGTATAGGTAGTCCTCACTTGCTGATAGTAATTGGGACCAGAACTCCAATGCTAAGCAATGTGGTCATAAGGCATGGAATCACGTGGCCATGTCAACTTACAAGGGCAGTTCTAGCAGTCCCAATTGCCATTGTTACATGAATCCTGTGCATTTGCAGTGTCCCGCGGTCACATCATCACCATATGCGACCTCCTGCTGGCTTTCTCATTGACCTTGCTTGTCAGAAGCAGGCAGTGAAGGTTGCAAATGGTGATCCTGTGACCACGGGACACTGCAACATTGTTAATGCGAGCCAGTTGCCAAGCACCTGAATTGCAATCATGTGACTGTGGAGGCACTGCAACAGCCACAACTATGATAAGTACTCCTTATCAGAAGTACCCCTTGTTCAGCACTGTCATAAGTGTGAAGACTACCTGTACTGAAGAAGATGATGTGTTTGTTAATATAAGCTAAACAAATACTGTAATTGATACCTTGGATTTAATGAATAATTTTGTAGTTAATGTTATTATAAAAATTATATTTGCACTCTACTTGTATAATTTAATATATCATCACTAACACTAATAGTACTTGTATATAAAATTATATTAACAAATTTAAGTGTGGTAGAATAAGTATCTTTTGAAATAGTCTTAACATTGGTTCTTAATCTGTCACTGCATAACATTTCAAAGTTATACAGAACTACCAGTATGAAAACATGGAAGCAAAACATTCCTCTTTTAATTCCATTGCTCTTCTTCCTCTTCTCCCCCCTCCCCCCTGCCCCCTGCCTCCCGGATACTGATGGGCAGGAACATTCCTATTTGAATTTGTCAGGGTTAAGAAGAGAACTACCACATCTGATTGAGGAACTTGAATGACCACTAGATGGAAGAAAAGAGTTTTCTGTATCTTTTTGTGAACCATAGTTTTGCAGTCTGGTAACCCCAGTTCTGGAAGGCTAAAATATCAGCTCCCTGAAAAGAGCTAATCTACCCTTTAGCAATCTGGCACCATCTAGAGATGTTGGTGCTATAACTTCCAGAATTCCCAGGGATACTATCAGCAATTTTGAGCATTGTACTCTTAATAAAACTGAAAGGCATTGAATTAGAATTAAACCATAGGTAAAAACTCAAGCTTCACATAAGAATTATGGGAAAAGTTCATATTAAAGCAAATGTTACAGAATACTTTGCATCATTTATAGAGCCTGAAATTAGTTCTTCTTCCTTAAAGTTCTCATACCAGCAGCCTCCAAGCATTTGCAAAATTAAAAGTTTTGGCCTGGGTCTATGGTAGATGCCTTTCTTGATTATAGACCATTTAGCCCTAAAGGAGATCCTCTGGCTTGCTTGAATCCCTTTAATGGTTTCTTTGTGCAAGAGTTTTCTATTAAATATTAAAGAACTCCTAAATTATGCAGATTGGATTACCTTGGTATCCAAGAGTCCAATCACATTAATGATTTATTTTGTGATAGCTAGGCATCTCAAGAGTAATTAGCCTAGAACATTTAAAGCTGTCTAAAGAACAGAAATGTGTGTTCCTAGCTTTTCAGACAAACGTTCTCCCGTAGAATTTTCAGAAGCACACAACTTAATTCACCCCACTTGCCCACTAAACAGAATGAAACACCATTTCAAATACTTCCCATGTGCACTACATACATGCCTTTCCTAATAAACCTCCTGGAATTTCTGTGCATCTCAAATGAGAAGTAACAGAGATTCACAAGATAATCCAACTTCTTATTGTAGTCTTAACTGTATTATTGGCATGTTTCCCTACTCTTATCTATTCATGCTAAATAAAAGATAGAATAAATTTTCAGACTTTTGTCTGAAACTATATGTGTGTTGGCTTACAGCTGTGGCTCCCCTTGTCACCTGAATCCTGATTAATGGCTGGTTTATGGGTAGTGACCCATCAGCCCGACTGACAGTAATACAGTGCTGCTTCTGCAGAAGTGTCTCTGTTCTTTTACCTTCACTGTTCACACACACACACACACACACACACACACACACACCAGGGATGTGAAGGAACTGGGTTAGCCTTACTGTGTTGTCTGATATGTCGTCCATGTATAACTTTATTATTCATAGCTTATACAAAGTACAGATTCGTGTGTAATGTGAAGCTGGTTGATTGGTCCAAAATTATCATCGTTTTCCATATAGGTACTTGCATTAACCAATATAAATATAAAACAAAGGATGTCATGTCATCTCTAAGTGCACTGTCTTGATTGGAATAAACAAGTGAGAAACAGGTTTGTCCTTTCAACACATATCAAGACATAATATTTAGCAGACCTTGTGCCATATTTATCAAATAAAAATCATAAAAGAAACTTCTGTTCTAGGCTAAACAGTAGTTTATGTTAGATTTATCTCTAGCTTGTTGTATTCTTGTTTAAAGAAACTACCCAGATAGAGGATCCTCGTGTGCAGTGGCGGCAGGAACAAGAACACATGCTGAAGGACTACCTTGTATTGGCTCAAGAAGCATTAACTGCTCAGAAGGAGGTTTACCAGGTCAAGCAACAGAGGCTTGAATTGGCCCAGCAGGAATACCAGCAACTTCATGATGTCTGGGAACGTAAATTGGGGTCTCAGACCAGCCGTACGTGTCTTAAATTATAATTTATTAATATAAGAATACATAACTTATTTCTCCTCTGGGAACAGGTTTTGACCTTAACAACTAGATTTTATGTTCTCAAAAATGGGAGAATAAGAATTATTTGCTTGTTTCTCCTTCCTAACAAATCTTGGAAAAATCTTTCATGCAACCTAAGAGCCTCTCTTCTCCAATAGTAGTTAATTTAACTCTTTGCAGACTATTCCCACATTCCATATACAGGTAGTTCTTGTTTAGTGACTACCATCACTACCTACATCAACCGTTCAGAGTTACAATGGTGGTGAAAAAGTAACTTTGCGACCAATCCTCACATTTACGATCTTTATATGTCTGTAAAGCAAAGGAAAGCTGAAGGAAGAACATAAGCACAATTGTGGTTTCATTTCGTGACCACTTTGCTTAATGACCAAGTTGCCGGTCCCAATTGTGGTCACTAAATGAGGACTACCTGTAATACTATATTTTATAGTTACACCTTAAACATCCACTGTATTTTTTCCTTTTTTTGCCTATATTCGTGCACATGTTTTTGTTTTTATTATTCTACTATTCTAATGAAAATAGCTTGGAAACTGGAAGGTTTAAACTACCCTAGTTTTTTTGAAATTTTGCCTGACCTAATAAAGATTATGCTTCTGTATGGTTTTCTTTTAGTAAACATGAGCACTTTTGTTTTTTGTATTAAAACTTTTATTAATATTGTTTTAAATTGCTTGTTCTAGTTGTGCTACAGAATATTCCCTGTCTTTGCTTGTCCTCTGAGGCTAGCATATGAAATCTTAGCAATCAGTTCTGACTTACACAGCTTCTGCCTTTATACTATAATATCAGTCTCTTCTATAATAAAGCTGAAAGGGAACTTGGAGGCAATTTAGTCTAATCACCTGCTCAGTGGAGGATCTACTGTACAGGATGTCATATGTATGTTTTACAAACAGAATTTACCATAATGACTTTTAGCATATATATTTCTGTAAATATGGAACTTCAGAAAATGTTTAAAAGGGGAAAATAAGCAAAACAGATTAACTTTGGTAAAGCTTCTTCCCATCTCTTTTATTTCTGGAAATCCTTAAGATGGCCAACTAAAAATGTGGTTTCTGGCGAGTTTAAATGCTTTAACTTTAAAAAAAAAATCAAAATATGCTTTGTTTTGTATTCCTTCCCATTTCCTTAACCTCTTTGCTGTTTGTTTGTTTTTTTAAATTTTTCCCTTCTTATAGTAGCCTCCAGCTCATCATCTGGCTCAAAATACGATCCAGAAATTCTGAAGGCTGAAATTGCTACCACAAAATCCAGGGTAAGAAAAAAATGAACTTTTTATTTACTTTTAAGTTGTAATACTTCTGGTAAAAAAACCAAAATGCTCAGTTGCTGTACAATATAATCCTTCCATTTGCAGATTTACACATGACTGAGGAACCTGAGCTTTCTGATGTTGCTGACTATAAATCCAAGCATATTTCACTATTACCCCTGCTGGAATATATGACTAAGCAATATTGGGGGGTGGGGGTGGGTAGGTATACGTTCCCCATACCTATATTAAAAGAAAACAAGTAAGTGTGCCCTTTACAGATACAATATCCTCAAAGCACTGTTTTACCTTATAAAATATTTATTCAAATGTATTGTTGGCTGTTTCCTTCTAAGTGAAGTGTCATAAGGATTCACTTCATTTCTGAATCTATTATTTATATGAAATTCACATTTAGGTGTTAAGTTCTATACTCATCACAGTCGCTGCATTCATAAATTGAAGAACACCAAAACCTCAACTTCCCCGTTACACTCTGTGGTGATATACAGTGCATTTGGAAAGTATTCAGACCCTCTTCACTTTTTTCAATTTTGTTATGTTGCAGCCTGATACTACAATCGTTCAAATTCATTTTTTTTCTCATTAATCCACACTCAGTACCCCATAATGACAAAGTGAAAACAGAATTTTAGAAATGTCTGTAAATTTATTAAAAAGGAAAAACTGAAATATCACATTGGCATAAGTATTCAGACCCTTTACTCAGTACTTTGTTGAAGCACCTTCGGCAGCAATTACAGCCTTGAGTCTTTTTTGGTATGATGCGACAAGCTTTGCACACCTGGATTGGGGGATTTTCTGCCATTCTTTGCAAATCCTCTCAAGCTCAATCAGGTTGGATGGGGACCGTCAGTGGACAGCCATTTTCAGGTCTCTCCAGAGATGTTCAATAGGGTTCAAGTCAGGGCTCTGGCTGGGCCACTCTAGGACATTCACAGAGTTGTCCCTAAGCCATTCCTTTGTTGTTTTGGCTGTGTGCTTAGGATCGTTGTCATGTTGGAAGGTGAACCTTTGGCCCAGTCTGAGGTCCTGAGCACTGTGGAACAGGTTTTCATTGAGGAGATCTCTGTACTTTGCTCCATTCAGCTTTCCCTCAACCCTGACCAGTCTCCCAGTCCCTGCTGCTGAAAAACACCCCCACAGCATGATGCTGCCATCACTGTGCTTCACTGTTGGGATGGTGTTGGGCAGGTGATGAGTGGTGCCTGGTTTCCTCCAGACATAATGTTTAGAATTGAGGCCAAACAGTTCAATCTTGGTTTCATCAGACCAGAGAATCTCGTTCCTCATAGTTTGAGAGTCCTTCAGGTGCTTTTTTTGCAAACTCCAAGTGGGCTTTCATGTGTTTTGCACTGAGGAGAGGCTTCCATCTAGCCACTCTGCCAGAAAGCCCAGATCGGTGGAGGGCTGCAATGCTGGTTGTCCTTCTGGAACTTTGTCCCATCTCCACACAGGATCTCTGGAGCTCAATCAGAGTGACCATTGGGTTCTTGGTCACCTCTCTTACTAAGGCTCTTTTCCCCCAATTACTCAGTTTGGCCGGGCAGCCAGCCCTTGGAAGAGTCCTGGTTGTTCCAAACTTCTTCCATTTGAAAATTATGGAGGCCACTATACTCTTCAGAACCTTCAGTGCAGCAGAATTTTTTTTGTAGCCTTCCCCAGATCTGTGGCTTGCAATAATCCTATCTCTGAGCTCTGCAGGCAGTTCCTTTGACCTCATGGATTTTGCTCTGATACAGTATGCATTGTCAGCTGTGAGGCCTTCTATAGAGAGGTGTGTGCCTTTCCAAATCATGTCCAATCAATTTAATTTACCACAGGTGGACTCCAATCAAGGTGTAGAAACAGCTCAGCAACTATCAAGAGAAAGGGGGGGCACCTGAGCTAAATTTCAAGTGTTGTTGCAAAGGGTCTGAATACTTATGCCAATGTGATATTCAGTTTTTTCTTTTTAATAAATTTACAGACATTTCTAAAATTCTGTTTTCACTTTGTCATTATGGGGTACTGAGTGTAGATTAATGAGGAGAAAAATGAATTTGAACGATTGTAGTATCAGGCTGCAACATAACAAAATTGAAAAAAGTGAAGCGGGTCTGAATACTTTCAGAATGCACTGTATATGGAATTGGCTTAAATTAAGACAAAGTACCTTTTTAATATCACAGTCAGGAATTCTGGCTTAATATCTGTCAGCAGCTCTTACAACTAATCAGAATCAAAGATTCATGATAAGGAACTTGACTAAGTATGAAGCTTCATATAGGCCTGTGCAAACCTGCCAAGGAGTGTTTCACTATAATTGCTTTGACAAAACACACCTTTGATGAAGTTCTTATTTGTTGATTTTCAACAGTCAGCTGTGTGTGAATATGTCTATTAAAGTGAAATAGGTAGGTAATGCAGTCTACTCAACACATCTCCTCAACTGGAGATGTCAAGGCAGGACACCTTGTTTTCTGCATAAGCACTACCTCAAAGTGGATCTGTCCAGCAGGCAGAATCAAGGCAGTGCTACAAAGTGAAGAAGTATCGCTTTGCACACTTCTAGCCTATATAAAATTACAAATATAACAAAACTAAAGTAATTAGATTGCAATATTTCTGTTTAGAAAATAATCCATAGAATACTTTAACTTTATTTAAATCTCCTGAAATCTGTTTTATCTGTGTGGGTGAACAACTAATCATTACAGGTAGTCCTTGATTAATGACTGTTTTGTTTAGCAACCAAAGTTATGACAGCACTGAAAAACTAACTTTATAACTGGTCCTTGCACTTTTGACTGTCGCAACATCCCCATAGTCATGTGATTGAGATTTGGGTGTTTTGCACCAGCAGGCATTTATGACCGTTGGAGCGTCCTGTAGTCATGTGATTGCCATTTGTGACCTTCACAGCTGGTTTCTGACAAGCAGTGTTAATGGAAAAGCTGGCAATAAAATTACAATTCACAGTCATGTGATGTCTCACTTAATGGCTGTGTCACTTAGTGAGGGAGTTGCCAGTCCCAGTTGTGGTCATTAAGTGAGGGTATTAGATAATGATACAAATGCCTAAGGGGGAAAAAAAAGAAATATACTAATTAATAGCTAATGCTAACTATAAAAAGGTACAATGAAATGCATTTGGTGTTGGTGGCATGTTCCAATATGATAGTGAAGGCCAAATTTTCAGGTTCAGAAACACCTTGACAGATTTCTTGCTGACCTTTGTAATTAAAAATTTGAAATACTGAGATATCTAAAATGTAATATATGTAATAATGCACACATTGAAATATGTTGAATAAAGTGGAGCAAACCTCTAACTTATTCAATTAATAACAAATTCATCTGATTATTTTCTCTATGAGCCTGAATGAAGTCTTTAATAAAGAATTTATAATGACTTAGGCAAATTAAATTTAATTCACATACAATAATACAGAACTCCAGTTTTTCTACTTTCGCTATAAAATTCAGTTCCATTAAATTATTTTCTTGATACCTATTGTTGTATATCCCAAGCACTATACTGGTACACTACCTGCATCATAATAAGTTGTGTGCATTTTATAAGAGGATATGGCAAGTTATTCAAATTAATGTCTTAAGTTCACATCTGAATTTGGTTTTAACCTACCCTTTAAAAAAACTAATATCCATAATTATGAAGGAAAGCAGGGTGGGAAGACTATTGAAAGATACACAAGCAGGGAAATAAGTCCAACGCATGCATGTACATACATGCATATACACACAAACAGAATTCTGCATTTTAATGCAGGCAGTCTAATTTCTCTATTGCCTTTAAAATTTTAATTTTTGTATTAAAAGTTGAACAAGAAATTGACATGCATTGGTGTATAACATTTCTCAAAGAGGTAATTTGTTTTACACTCAGATGCCAAATTAAATCATGGTTTACTGAGAAGTGAACAAACTGGGCCTTTTCCTGTATTCCCAAACTTGTGAAATTTTCTTTGTCAATTTACATCTTGTCGTTAAGATTGAGCACAATTGATTAGTTTAATATATGATATGACAAGTTTTGCTAAATCAAAAGAGCAAGTGATTTTTTTTTTCCGAAGAGCATGGGAGAACAAGAGCAACTTATTCTGTGACGTACTTGTCTAATGGAAAGCTAGCCTCACTTAAGTCTCATTGAATCTTGATGTATTTATCATCCTAATGCAAATTTTATTTTATGGCAAAATGACTAGGAAATTCTCTTCTATGAAATCATTTTTGCTCCAAAAGCTATATGTGAATATCAGTGGGGGGCTTAATTTTAGGATGCAACACCATACTTAATACACTGAGTGTATTCTCCCATCATTCCGCTCAGATTAATGCAGCCACCACCCAGGGCTATAAAGAGAGGGCTCTCATCTGAGCCATCTTTTCTAGGCCTTTGTCTGTTGAAAGGTGAGTGATGAATCCTTGGGAAATACCATTTCAAGTGGCTCCTAGTAAATCACCTTCACTTTGTTCTCTGCTTTCTTAACAGGAAAGGTGAGGGATAGATAAAGGTTTGTGAATTACCACATCAGAATAGTGCTGTCTTTCTTCCACCATGGGAAATGAAACTAGGAGAGGGTTCTGGTGGCCAGTACAGGGAGGTTTGGTGTGCTAAATATGGTTTCAAGCTGAAAGCCTCCAATGTACATGGTTACCAATGAATTGAAGGAAGTTAACAAACCCTAATAGTAAGTAGATAGACAGCTTTAGGAGAGCACTGGTATGGGCACACTATCATGAAACCAAAATAATTTTCTTTGAAAAAATGTTTAATTGTATCTTGACTTTTTTAAAAAACATAGTACATACTGGATAAAATAAAAGCATTTTATTTCACATATCTATAGGTTAATAAACTCAAAAGAGAAGTTGCTCACATGAGACAGGAACTCCAATATAAGGAACATGGTTTTCAAACGCTGAAGAAGTAAGTTAACAAATAGCAGATCCTGACTTTTATAGTTATGTAGATTCTTGTCATGTTTGACTGGAGAATCAAAATTAATGAAAAGATGAGTGTGGTACAAACAGATCTATAGAAGTATGCAGTCTTTGAATGATGTGTGATGGACTGCACTAATGAAACAAGAGTGGAGATGAGACAAATGGGAGAATAAGGACAAACTGCATTGGAATTAATTGAATTTTAAGTTTGTTTATATATGGTTAAAAGTCACAGTGATGACAGCCTCTACTGACCTTGTCAGTTTCAAAACGATAATTAAGGTTGGATCTGGTTTGTATTTGGATGAGAGATCATCAAGAAATCCCAGGCCAGATTCAAACGTTGGGAAAAAATCCAGGTAAAGAAAGTAATGGTAAACCAGTTCCATGTGGTTGCCAAGAAAGCAATGACCAGGAGTTAAGCTGAATTTAAAGGGGTCTCTACCTTTCATAGGATTACATCCAATATATTTAATACATTGGTATCATATTAAAGGTTGGCATTCACCTGCAGTTTTCACAATGGCTTTAGGTTCTACACATCAGATGTCGGGGAGACTACAGTTTGTGTACTTGTGTACTCTGCAGTACAACATATAAATATGTTTGTGTACTTTTCCTGGAATTTTACCATTTGATCTGTTATCTTGGACATAATATTTTGTCACTGTGGACTATGTGTCTGAGTTGACTTTGTGTTTTTATTATATTATTATATTGATCTAGAGTCAATTAAGAATATGTTAAGATAAACTTGATTCCTGCCTATTTAACATAAACATTTTAGTTCTTTTTCTACACTAAGGTATAGGAGAGAAAAAAAAAATCAGAGCAGTATTTCCTTTTAAACTTTTATTTTAATTACAGCTGGAATTCAGAGATTTTTTTCCCCCTAATTGCTTCAGGTGATACTTTCCACATTTATTATGCTAATCCGTCAGTTAATAGACTGTATTGATCTGGAATCAGTATCAAATGAAATTCAAGAAAAGTTTATAAATAAGTGGTGAACATTATTAAGTATGACATTATTTGCAAGTTGGAAATACCCATGCTTTTTTTCCATTAAGAAATATAGTGGTACATTATATCTCCAGGGTCATTACCCAGTGCAACATATAAATATCTGTGTGAGGCCTAATTGATCCCACACATTTTTAAAATATTTCTGTATTAACAAATATAATAATATAACAGTGCTACTTAGCAAACTGTGAAAAAATCATCCTTCGCAACTACATGCATAGCATAGACAAACTATTTAGAAATTGCTTATGGGAGGTGTGGACATAGGCCCTCTTTCCCTCACAGTAACAAATTAAAATCCAAAGTGTATATGCTCACTGCCTTTCTCACATATTTCTGCATGAACATGCATTGGACCAACTTGTAAATGATAGTGATAATTTATCAAAAGAAGAGCTAATTTTAGTCCCATATTAATGTAAGGTAACCTTTTTTTTTCTGAAAACTGATCATTTCTATAATCGTACATTCATATTTTTCAGTACATGAATTTGGAACAGAGGAAATTAACAGATAGGAATTTGAGCAATATATTGTTCCCCAGTAGATGGAAAATCAATGGCTCAAAAGTCATCATTTCAACCTTACTTTAATAGATTTAATTATTTTCTTAACTCTCTGCCTGAGAGAAGTCTTCTAGTGAGTAATTGTTTCTTTCCTTTTATCTAAAGAATTGATATGAAAATGTCTGACACCCAAGGTGGATATAAACTTGATGAGGCACAAGCCATTTTAAATGAAATGAAAACTATCAAGAAGGCCATAACTTCAGGAGAGCAAGAAAAGCAAGATCTCATTGAGGTATGGAATCAGTTTAGTGAAATCATATGCCTGGCATATCTTAAAAGACTATCATAATAATTCTGGGTTTGTATAACTGCAAATACAGAAATGTTTATTTTTAACTGGTACATAAAATTAACTTTATATAGAAATGCTGATTAAAAATTAACTTTATATAGAAATGCTGATTAAAAATCAACCATTCTCCTTGCTGTTAATCTTTCTGTAAAGTAAAATGAGTAAAATAGCTGTCCAGCTATAGCCTATCCTCTGCTTTTGTAAAACACATTTAATAAAAATAAATAAATTTGATTTCAAATGTCCTTTCAGATTCATGCAAGTCATTAATTTTTAAGTGTTTATGTCCTTCATTATATTCCTTCCTTTTAAGTGTCTCCTTCAAAACAACATGGCAATGAGAAGTCAGTAAGATGGTGGATATTCTTTCTTCTCGTTCCAGAGTCTTGCCAGACTAAAAGCTAATTTTGTGACAATTAAAAGATCACATTCAGACTTGTGGGCCAGCAGCACCTCCTTGGGAAACTCCCATTGTTCCTTACCTAGGATGTACCTGGATGCTGGCTCCCAAACAGATGTTTCTGGAAATGTATGTATCTTGTCTTTAAACATGTTCTTTAATAGCTTTATGACTTTTCATAGAGCCAATGTACAGATGTTTGAAATAGATTTTGTAGCATTTATCCATATAAATATATTTTACATAATATCTTTATGTTTCTTGAATTCAAAGTTAATAACGAAAAAGTTTCTTTGTCTTTGACGCTTGTCTTGAATTTTGGCTCTGACACATAATGATTAACATTTTCTCTTGTCAGTTTTTTGTGAGCTGTAATAATCAGTTGGCTGAGAAAGTAAGAGTGCGTCTCCAATATGAAGATGCTAAGCGAAGGTAATTAGGTTTTTCTTTATTGCTCCTGGCAATTTAGAGAGCAACCATACCATTTATAGTAAGATCTCTACCATAAAAAAGAATTTATCTCTGGCAAAATTTGTTTAGCACAGTTGTCTTTTTCTAAAAATAGAGAATTTATTTATTTAACTGCGCATATATTTTATATGCTGTTATGCTTTTCATACATTTTTGTTGCATTTAATTAACTGTCAATGTGTCTTTATATCATAAGAACTGTGAAATAATAGTGGTGAACCTGTAACCTTTTTTTTAATGCTGCTGTTATACTGTTAATGCTGATGCCCAATTTAACTCTGATTTGATAACTAATTGTTTGGGAGAAAATATTGCCACCCTTGATTTTTTTTTTATTAAAAAACAAAACAAAACATACAGCCTAAGTTGACATGGTATATTTAGGATTGCAGAATGTTTTATCTTTTAAGGGTTATCCTTGTTCCTTTATTTGCTCTTTTGAACTTCTAGCTTAAATTAATCAACCTCACTTACTGTATCCTTCCTTCTCTCTCTCTTTTCCTAAGTAACTATAGTTACTTTTGTATATAAAACCCCCACAGTGTAGTCCTAAAAAAGACACATAAAGTCTGGTAGCTGGGTCTTTTTATTTCTTTTGCTGAGAGTAAGGTCCAGACTCTGGAAGTAAGTATCATGCCAATATTTCTGAGATGCCCCAACCAAAACTTGCCAGTTTTTAAAGTTTTGAATAAATGTGCACTAATTTTTCCTGTAGTTTCTTCAACAATATTTATCATTTCCAGGAAAAATCATAACATGGTTAATAACATGAATTGGTGTTAAGAAATCTTTGAGTTAGGAATAGTTTCTATTGTTGCAGTAGCCAACTCTTTTTGTACTTCCTCTAACTGACAAAGTTCTAACATAAAATGTAATATAACATTTATTATTTAGAAAAAAATATCTTACATTTGGAACACCACCAAAGCTGGTGAGGGATGGATGATGTGTTACAATCCAAGAGCACTAAAACAAGTCAACAACATTTATTGTATCCCAATCCTATAGGAATTTCAATTACAACTTCATAGTTTTGTTTTTATCAAAACATCCTTTTGCATCAAATATACCATGCCTTTTTAGTTACAAGGTTGTGTAATGCCTCAGAAATAATCCAGAAAATGTGTTTCAGAGCATGCAGGAATGTAAATTTAGCACCTGTCTGCAACTGCATCTCTTCCCAGGATTCTGCATCTGTCCTCCACAGTTTCCACATGGAGAATACCATGGGTAGCCAAAGAAATAAACAAATGGATCATACAACAAATCAATTCACAGTTCTCACTGAAGACACAAATGACCAGTCTCATTTGTCTTACCATAGATTGAACACATTATGTTAAAAACCAGCTCTCTTGAGTTATTGCTGGGAAATCTAGTTCTTTCTAGTTTTCCCAGTTATTGCTGGGGAAACTAGAAAGAAACAGAAAAAGATGATAAACAGCAGCAAGGTGGATGGGTGCAGTTACAATGGCAATCAGAGCCCCATTGGAAGATCTGAAGGACCAGGATGTGGACAGATGCTCCTGGAGAAAATCTGTCTGTGTGGTCAGGAGTTCTAAATAGAAACTAGATGATATCATGCTTCAAATATCAAAAATCACAAACTCCTAGAAATATCTATATATACATTGCAATGCATCATTAGTATAATTTCCAGTGAATCAATCTTGAATAGATGGAATTATATTTTTATTCCTGGTGGCTTTCAAATTATAAAAGAGTAAAATGAAATTTATCCCTGTCTTCTAAAGAAGTTTGCTTCATTTCATAAGCAATATGATATAGTACAGAATAGGACTGTGGAGCACTTCAAATTCAAAAACAAAAAGGTATTCCGGCACATATGGACTACAATTGAGCACCTGTGTGCAACTCCTTAAAGCAGTTGTGTTTTTTTCCTAGGATTGAATGACTGCCTTTCTCAGGTGCCATGCACTCCTGGGAAGATATGCACTTGATTAAATAAATTGTAGACAGGTACTACATTTGCATTCTTCCTTACTCCAAAGCATAATTTTGTAGTCAAATTGCGCAGAACTGTGTGCTGTTTTCAAAATGGAAAAAACTGCAAAATGGTACAGTTGTGAAGTTTAACAAGGAAAAGGCAACGTATGAAGTATGTATGATGGAAAAAAGGATAGTTTGCAAAGATAGAAAGATCTGGAGAGGTTTAGTGAATGATGTTAGTGTAAAAAGATTTAGCTGCATTTTCTTTCTTTCCCCACCCCCCCCCATCTCATGCCTTGATTTATTTGTCTTATTATTTCATAATCCTGTTCTGTGCTTTTCATAATACTGCTTATCCTGAAAGAATTGCAGAGTACTAAGAATAGAGCTGATATTTTTTTTGCATACAGGCTGATAAATGACAGAAATTATCAACTTACAGCTGAGAAATCCTCTTAGAACATACTTTTTACAAATGCACTGAGGAATTCACAGATTATATATTAATGACTTTACTAAATTTTCACTGGAGCACAATGTTAAATTTAGTCAGGCAGTTAACTGTTAAAATGGCTGCAAAGAAAATTTCAGTGGATGGATTTCTATTAATTACAGAATTTAAATCAATTAAGTCTATCCTACAGGAACAAGTTCACTTGTTTAGAGAAGTATCTTTATAACACAGGTTTTCTATAAAACACCAGCCAAAGCTTTGATATGCCACTGTATGTCACTAAAGATTCAATCTGCAATTCTGGTAAGAATAACAAATTATAGTCTGCAGAACAGAATGGCCTACTATTGAAACTTAAAGTAGTCACTGATTTTTATATCCTAAGCTTTATATTGTATTGCTGTAGCTGAAGAAAAAAGTGAGAGTTTAAATTGAAGAGTATTTCTTTAATTAGAAGAAACAGTGTTCTAATAGGAACATACATATCAGATGCAAAATTAACTGATTTTTTTTTCCCCTTTCACAGAATAGCAAACTTAAAAATACAGCTGGCTAAATTGGATAGTGAGGCCTGGCCTGGTGTGCTTGATTCTGAACGAGACAGATTAATGTTAATAAATGAGAAGGAGGAACTTCTAAAGGAAATGCGGTTCATTAGCCCAAGAAAATGGACTCAGATTGATATGGAAAAACTGGAGATGAAGAGGAAGCGTCTGGAAGAAGACCTTCAGGCTGCAAGAGATACACAGAGCAAAGCTTTAACAGAAAGGTATGGGAATCATTTAATATTAGAATGCCTTATTTACTATCAGGAGACAATGCTTTATAAAATGATTTTCATAAGTTAAAGTTTTCAATCTGTTGATTTCAGTGACGGCAGTGAAACCTTGCCACCATACATATCTTGGCCTGGGAACAAAAGAAAGAAAAGAAGAGAGAGTTGGACATTGAAGAGAAAGCAGAATAGAACAGAGCAGAGTAGAAAACATAGACTATCACAAAAGACATAAATGCAATAAACAGTTAATTGAATTTAAATTAATGGACTTATGGAATGAAAAATGTGGTAATGATTATCGTTTCACATCTTATTCACAAGTCCATAAAATATATTCCCAGATCAGTTATCTACTTGTTTCATCTGGTTCACATGGTAAAATATCTTTTGTTGGTATCAGCTTAATGAAAATTAGAGATCAAAAGCCATTTAGAAAACATTACAGTGGGGCGATGTTTCCTTATAGTCCTGTAGTGGAAATTTAATGTTGCCATATAAGCAAATTCATCCAGCTCTCAATCAGTTCAAAAACCCCTGCAAAGCTACCTTCAGGAAAACCCTGTGACCAGATGAATCCAGGAATGAGATGGGAAGCACTTAAATCCATTGTTAGAGGTGAATGTATTAAACAATGGACCATTTTAAAATGCCAGAGAAGCGGAAAAAATGCTCAGATTGAATCTGAAATACAAATATTTTGTAATAGATACAAGGTAACAGATTTTTAAAATGTTCTCCAATGTTTGGAGGAAATTTTTTTTTTAAATTGGATCTAGTAAAAATGGATAAAACTTCTTATTCATTATTGTACCTAAAAGAAAAATATTATGAATGCAATAACAAAAAAAATAAATTTCTGTAAAAGTGTCCTGAGACTGGGGCAGGGGAAGTATTGTGATGTCAAAACACAAATTATGTGAATTAAATGCTTGTGTCATTTTGCATCATAACACGGGTACATAATCTGCATCATTTCCGTAATGATATCGTGATGCATATAATGTCATTTTGATGTCATTGTGACTACTATTAGTTGCTTATGAATTCCTAAAAACTAGGAAATAGAAAAACATTATGCACACTCTTCAAAATTACAGAGGGGAAAGTGTCAGATAGATAAGCAAAGATAGATGTAGATATACATGTAGATGTAGATAGATATAAATATATCACTCACTAAACTGTGATATATTAATTTGGTCTAAAGTTTGAGAAATTAATTGACTTGTTTTATTAGCAATCTACAGTAATAAGAGGAACAAATAATTTGAATTGAAATAAGAACTTGCTTCACCATGGTGTGAAACAAAGATGTCCATTATTTCCAATGCTGCTTGTTATAGTAGTGGAAATTTGGCTCAGTGGCTAACTCAGAATCAAATTATTAAAGGGTTTGATATCAGGTGTGTTAAATAGATATGCTGATAGTATTTCACTTATATTGTTATATATACTTAAAGGAGCTGGAGCATTAAAAGAGAAATTGATAGACATTGAAGGAGTCTCAGGTCTATGTATTAATTTTCAGAAATCAGAATTAAGATTATGATAGTATGCGGGAGCTAAGCACAATCTGCCATCCTGTCATGTGATTCTCAGACAAGAAATATATTCTTCATCACCGATAATACAGTCTGGGGATGGGGTGGGGAGATAGGCAGATAGAAAAAAGGAAGGAATTGGCTGTACTGAAAGAGAGTTTGAAGAAAGGATGTTGGCTGGTGAACCAGAAAGAATTTTCGGTAGTTTGAACTGCTGAAGGCATATTGGTTTTGGGAAACCTGGGGCAAGATTCCTGAAGCGAACCCAAGTGGAGTATGGAGGAAACACAGAAGAAAGCAGCTGGCTAGGATGGGACATGTCTTCTCAGCACAGATAGCCTGGGGAAGCTGAAGAAAGAAAACCAGGTCTTGCTACCTAGCATTATTAACCTCCTTGCTCATCTCTAAATGGGAAGGGGGTTGTAGGAAAACTGTACAGCCACAGGATTAAGCTAACTACATTACATAAAGAGAAATTGATGATAAGGCTATATTGGCACAAGTAGCACTAAATTATTGCCACATTCCTATTCCTTTATAGCTGAAGCCAAGAAGGGAGGAGGGTGTAAGGGAAGAATTAATGCCCACTTAACTGCCTTAACAGAATACCGTGTAAATTGCTTTACATGTCTGAAAATTAAACTCAGAAACTTATCTCAAGGGGCAAAAAAAAAAAAAAAATCACATAGAAGTTTTGTATGTTATGTGTTGAATCATTTCCTGTGAACCCAAAACCCTCATAACAACAATCATATAAACGTTTTGTACACCACTTGCCATTATTACCCATCTTTCTGCATTCTGATTTTGATTTGCAGAAAGACAGGCACAGAAAATTTAAGAAAGCAAATTTACAATACTGTGAGAACATATTTCCACTTCTGCTGGACATGTAATAAAGTAAGGACTTTTTGGAAAGGGATTTTCAAGGAAGTCAAAGTACTCATTATGAAATTGATTTGACTCCTAAATAGCAGTATTTACAGAATGCATCCAAACTTACAGAATGCATCCAAAATCTGGGACCCATTACTCTCATGGAAGTGAAATTTTGGAAATTTGTGGTTTCTTCAGCTCTGCTGTGCCACTGCAGTCAGCCCAGGTCACATGATCATCATATATCATCATCATATCCCTGACCTTTTTCCTGTCTCCCTCTGTCCACTGCACCAAATTGGCTGGCTGCAAGGCCCAACAGGTGGGTGGTGATTGGCTGCTTTGAAAACCAGGCAGAAATTTGAAATCTCTTAATGGTGGTGGGAGTTGAGGGAAGGATGAAGGAGTAACTTGGATGCCTGCTGGTGAGGTAGGGCTGGGTGGGCAGTGCCGGTGGTCAACAAGAGAGCCCTATTCCTCCCTCAAGGGGGGGCCCTTGGGGACATGCTGGAATGAGGAGCAGGAGTGCAGTTTTCCTCATGGTCCAGGCTCCCTTTGTTTCACCTTCCCCCAGAAAGTGGCAGGCAGTTCCACAGGATCAGCTGAGGAGGAGAAGGAGGAGGCTTCAGTAGGGCTCTCCTGAGAGTTGTGAGGGGAGGGCAAATGGTGCAAGCTTATATTATATGTGGAAGGGAGGGGACAGGAGGGGAGGGATATTTGTGATGCTCCCTGCCAACTTGCCACAAGCAAATTCAAGGGGGAAGCCAGCAGCAAGTCCTAAGTCGCTTACACTCCCACTGATTTTTTGCCCTTGGTCATTCTGTGTCTCTGTTTAGGTAAGGAAATATCTCTGAAATGATGACCCAGTGGGTCATGGGTTGTCTAACTAAATGTTAAAATTAAAGAAACAGTTGTACAAATCTTCCCAGAAGATATGCAAAAAAAGATGCAATATGTGAAAAAAAAATGTAAAAAATTCAATAAGTTTAATCTGTGTATTGGATGCCTGCCTTTGTAAATAAATATTATTATTATTATAAGAAATCTTCTAATTAGACTAAAAAGCAGAATAGAATCACCTACAAGAAACAAGTTAGAAAAATACTAAACATGAAATTGACATAAAGGAAGAGACCCTGTATCATAGAACTATCCAGGCAAGATATTGCCTCCCCTCTTTTAATTACTTAATGCTTGAGTAGTACTAGAATTGAATCCATGATATTCTTCTTTGCATTAGTTACACAATTTGAAAACACTAATACACAACTGCCGCAAAACTTGATTTTTCATGCTGAACAATTCAGTAAATTTGTTGTGTTCAGAATGCTGTAGATATAGGCAGATAGAATGCTTCAGAACTGCAGAAATACTAGGAAGGTAGCTGTATTTAAATTCAGATTACTCTTTAAATGTTATCCCCATAGGAACTGAAGTTTTGGAGGAATGCAGTTTGACAGCTGCGTCATCAAGAACATAAAAGTGCTATTTCTCCTCTGTTCTTACTGTTCTGTTGGCCACTAAATGGAGTTGTCATTATTGCCTGGATGTAGTGATAATGCCTTATTGTTACAGCTGTAATGTCAGTCCCATGGCAAAATGCAGTAGTAGTAAGTTGGAAATTCTCAGTGTAATTGCTGTTTTTAGACCTTATGTATAGATAGATATTGCTAGAGTCTGTAGTGATAATTCTGACAGATTATTCTCACTAAAAGCTATTTATACGTGTTGTCCTTTTTATTCAATGTTTATGCATGGTTTTATAGGCATTTTCTTGTGAATGATGATCAGCCATCCCCCACAAATTATCTGAAAACAGTTATCTGTAGAGATTAAAGTCTTCAGACATCTGAAAATATCTAGAATCCTAAATCTAAGGTCACATGTGATATTTATTCACCTCTTGCTACCTTCTGATGCTGGAATCCCTTATCTAGATAAGAAAGAAATGGGGGGAAAAAACACCCTAACTTTCTTTCTAAAATTATCCTTTTCTGCTTCTCAGGGTGACAGTGAGTAGTTCCAGACAACTATTTTCTCACCCATTCGTCACTCATTGTATGATAAAATCATCCACATTAACTTTAAAAGAAACTTAAATAACCAGCTACCTTATTGTGGAAGAGATCGCCTCATAGGACTTTGGTTGTTTATAAGGCTCACTGACATGAGTGCTCAGAGGCACAAAAATAAAAATAGTCATTCTGTTATGCCAATATTCTGCAGTATTTAACAGAATCCTGAAGATGTCTCAGCAAGTGGCAGCCCTAAAGATTTACTCAGGAAATATTTAGACTTCAGGATATTCTGAGCAACTGTTTTTCAGATTAGCTCAGCTGGGTTCACCCAGTACATTTTTATCGAAAAGTTTCCACTTAAATAACAAAAATTCATGATATCGACAGAAATATTTTTTACCAGGTTCTTATTATAAATGGAGATATTTAAATTCATTTGTTTCACATGTATTTATCAATTATTGTCTTGCTGTCTCAGATTTTTGGAGCTAAATTAAGAGGCAGCAGTTGATAACTTGTGTTAAATCAAAATGGATGGGTAATTTAAAGTTTCTGGCAATGGAGATTACATTCAAGATTACAGATGATTGTGTTAATTAAAATAATGTGTTATGATGTATATGATATATTTATACAATATATCTGAATATTTTATGAGCTGTATATGGGATAGTTTGAAATTGAACAGAAAAATCTCACAACTATTTTGGAAGATAAAGAAGGGAGAGACAGATGTAATGTTTCAGATTGATTTTGGGAACTGAAAACAAATGTCTCTATTTAGCATCTTCATTATTTATGTTTGTGGCTTGAAAATGAGTTACAACTATTATATTTTGGTGTTTTTTTAAAAAAAAAATTGTTATCTAGAAGTCTTATAAAACAAGTCTTAATGCTGGAAGTTGCCTTTGTCTCTGAGCTGGAAATAATATTCCTTAATGAAACAAATGGTGCGTTCATAGAAAAGATTGCCATACTTTTGGAAGACTGTTCTTGGATTGCTTGTACTATGGCTTCCTGCATGTAAACCTAAAGTATGCCTTTGAATGTTGCAAATTCCAAAAGGTTCTGAGGGGTGCTTGGTTCTTTTGGGATCCTATGATTATGGGAATGTAACCTATAGGTTGGTTTTGCCTCTGGGAAAGAATAGCTGCCTGCAGGAACTGTGTCTGTCACAACAAAGTACAGTACTGCATATATTCTCTCTTCACGATAGAACGTTCTCACTTATGGCAAGCGCAACCCTCAAGGTAACTCTTGTTCTGCATTAACTCTGCAGATGGACACTACAAAATGAATAACAGAGTCCACAACAAGGTTTAACATTTCTACACAATTCTTTCTTTGCTTGCTTTCTTTGAAATTATCTTCAGTGATCTCATTTCTCTGAAAAAGAACCAAAAATCAAAAGGAGTCTAGTAATACTTTTTCCAATTAACACATTTTATTAAAAGACTACCAGGGTACCAAAACTGGTTTAAAATTTAAATTGGGACAGGGCAGGGGGTGGAGGGCAAAGGATGGCAAGAGTGGTTATGCAGAAGTAGGTTACATGTGATTACAAGTACCTTATCTATTAACAATTATAATGTGTTAAAAACCCATTATGTTAGTTGAGACCTTCTGAGATAACTTGAAACCTTTTATATACGTATGTGGGTTCTGTGGGTTCTGCAATCTCTCTCTCAGTTGTGTTGTTAAAGTCTTGTTTTTCCAAAATGGTCACGTTGAGATCTGCAATAGGGTGTCCTGAGAGGTTGAAATGCTTGGATATTACATTGTTCTTGTTTTGGTCCTGATGTTAAACATGCCCATTAATTCTTTTGCATAAAATTTGTCTTGCTTGTCCTACACAGAATGCAGAGGGACGTTGCTGGCAGATGATGGCATATGTCACATTAGAGGAAGAGCATGTGAAGGCACCTCTAAATCTTGTGTGTATAATTGTGGCCCAATTTAAATCCTACATGAGTTAGCCACTCTATGAATCTGATGAAGTGATCTGCATCTCACAAAACCTTATGTCTTTTAATCAGATTCGTTAATTAGAAAAGGTGCTACCAGATTCCTCCAGATTTTTTACTTTAAAATGTAGCCAAAGGGGAGTTCCCCCACAGCCTTTCCCTCTTGGAATGGAAAAGCTTTTTGTTCTTTGGAACAGCAGACAATTCCCTGGTAGGAGGGAAACAAGCAATAAGCTGTGTGCTAAGGTAGAAGTTGTGGGAAGCTAAGATTATCCTCCAGCCTCTGATTAAAGTTGGATTTTGCAGGAAGAAGGATTTTTATGGATGACAAATTGGCACAGAGATAACATGTGTTCCAAGGGTTGTTTGTTCTCTAGCAGAATAAGAAAAAATTAGCTAAGAACTGTGCTCAGTTTAATCTCTTTTTTTGTGCTATTTAAATCTAATATATTGTTTCTGGTGATCATTGTCTCTATACAAGCTCTTGCATGTTTTATGAAAATTGGTCCCTCTTTACATAGGAGTTACTTCTAAATATTGGATCAACATCATCTTGGGATCCTTACCTTTTCCTGTATATTATTTTAATGAAGATTATTGTAAGATACTATTCATTATTTGAGTAGCCGTATACTGTTATTTCTTCTGCCACCAATTGCTTTGCAAAGAACTACTTAAAATTAAAAATATTTTTACATTCTTTCTTTTCCTTTGTTAAATAAAATTTTATTCTATTTGTCTATTGTGAGATTGGTCTCTTCCCCACAAGGAAGAAGAAGGGAGCTGATTTCCCTAGCCACAGACTCAGTGTTATGGGGGCACACGTTTGCACTAGAGAATTTATTTTATTTTTATTTTTTCCCTCTTTTACTTATCAGTAAGCTGCACAGGCTATAAGGACCCTATCTCTCCCCCACACCAGAGTTGGTGGGCAGTATTTTAATCTAGCCTTTGTATGTATTTTCTTCAGGTTGAAGTTAAGCAGTAAAAGAAATCAGCTGGTTCAGGAACTAGAGGAAACAACACGATTGGTAGCAGTGTTGCACATGCAGCTGAAAAAGTAAGTGTCCCACCCCACACTCACAAAAGTTTCTTATCCAAAGAAGGCCTCTGAACATGAATGTCAAAATGATTTCCTTTAGCATTACAAATGGCAACTTTGTCTTATTAAGAGAGAATCCTTTGAAGAAGGAAATGTAAGAATGTCAAGAAAGTCTAGCCAGTAATGATGACATAGCAACATATCTTCTGCAGAATCTAGATCAGAGATCTTACAGCCTGCATCTAGTGAGTATTTCATAAAAGATAATAAACTGAAATAGTAACTCCCCAAAATTCACTTTTGGAAGTTGTATTCCAAGAAGTACAGCAATGATTGTACACTCATTGAAAACAGGTAAAATATTTATATGAAGCTGTAAGATAATCCAGAAGGAATTAATATCTCCATTGATAGAGACTCCTAACTCTTTTTAATTAAGACTTAAAATTTTGTTGATTCAAATTCAGATTTCTCAGAGATACTACAAATGGGGAGCAGTTCTGCTATTTCATCCTTGTAACTATCCTGTGAGATAGTTTAAGTTAAGAGTTAGGGAACAGTTCATCTAGACAGCTTTGTAAATGACAAAGGATTTGAATCACTTGTTCTAGATAGGATATTTTAATCAATATACCCATCTTCATCTTGATTTCTAATTATTATTTTTATTTCAGTTTGTCTTCTAGCATGCTTTCCTTGTCATCTGGCAGTAGTCATGGCTCACTTGCATCCAGCAGAGGATCTCTGGTCACCTCAAGCCAGGATTCTTCAACTTCAGCCAGCTTTACTGATCTGTTCAATGAACAGTTTGAACAGCTAGACTCTGACTATCAGAATAAAATGGACCTCTTGCTTTTAGAGAGAACCACTGGATTTCGACCTTCAGGGTGCATCACTACTATCCATGAGAATGAAGTAGT
Source organism: Python bivittatus (assembly GCF_059951505.1). Taxonomy (NCBI): domain Eukaryota; kingdom Metazoa; phylum Chordata; class Lepidosauria; order Squamata; family Pythonidae; genus Python; species Python bivittatus. Next base: position 19,068,887 of record NW_028277035.1, read on the forward strand.
GAAAACACAGAAAACAGATTCCACCAGCCGCTTACAGGCCTTGAGATCCTTGTCTGGAACACCCAAATCCTCAACATCTTTATCTCCAAGGTCATCTCTCTCATCTCCTTCTCCACCATGTTCGCCACTAGTGACAGACCCATTCTTCATAGGAGATGCCTTTATGAATCATGCAGACTTTGAAGATACTGAAATAAACAGTGGACTTGCTGAACTTGGTCTAAACTCTGGATGTGGTAAGAAGTATAGAATAGAAGATTCTAGAATTGGAGTCAAGCATTTGGACCAAGGTAAAGTGATGTATGCCTTCCTCACTTTCGTTACAAATTATTTTGGTATTTTTTAAAAAAAAATAGTTACCAGTTTTATTTACAAAGTTTCAAGCTGAGAGCTATAAAGTAGAGCAATTTTCAAACAACAAAAGCCTGCACAGCAAAGATTTTTAGTATTGAATTCATATAAAATGTCTTTTGGATAGCCTAATAATTATAGTTAAATACAGTAGTGAAGGTGAAATTTTATGATATAAATCCATATCCTCACAGGAGACATGATTAGAATGACTATTAGATGGGGAAACATTATTTATTAGTCTATGCAAACTGTTCTGAGGAGATTTCATAAAATTAAAGAAGCGCCCCTCTCTACTCACTGCTTAAAGGCTGGGTGCTACCATTTTGAGGGCCTCCCTACATTGTGAGCAAGCAAGTGAATATGTAGAAGACACTTCTACCCTTGCTAGATATCTCAGGAGAAGTGTCTTCTGTGCATGCACAGATGAATGCTCAGACAAGATCCCAAGTATAGCACCAAGCCTCTGAAAGCTTTGAGCAGTGCATTTATAGGAAGATTCTATTATTTTAGGAAGTGCCTCTCTGAACTGTTTGCATTGTCCCACTATATTTAATTAAGTTGGTTAGTTTAATAAGTTTATTTTATTCACAGTCAATGATCACATAACATATATTACCCTAAAAACTAATAATAAAAAATAATTTTCCCTAGGAATTACATCATAAAAGATTAACTTAAAATTGAGTACAGCAGATTATTGATACACCATAATGCACAATGCAATGATTATAGAGTGCCACACCAAATTGTAATAACATTTGGACAACATACCTTAACACTCCTAGATATCATTGTTGACTTCTCAGCTAGAAGAAGGAAAACAGAATCTTTGTCTTCTGAATTTCTGGAATAGTTGGACAAAAAAGAGATGATTAGGTCCTTACCAAGAAGAATAGAAGGAGATGACATTAAGAAGGAGATGACCAATGGATTCAGTTTTGCCTGGGGAACAGGGACAGAGACTTTCCTACAAAAGGAAACCATTGACTTTTCCTTCTAATAATGTTCATACTTAGCCAGTGGTTTGAGGAGAAGTGATATAGGGAGTTGCTAGAAAAGGTCAGCTATCTAGACAGTTTGTGACTGGAACTTAGATTTTTCTGCAGATTTTATTCTTTAGGAAACAGGCGAAAACCTTTATCTTCTCTCAAAAGAGTGGACAACTGAAGATTTTTAAATATTTTAATGTTTATAGATGTTTTCACTGTAGTGTTGTAAACCTCCTGGAGTCATTTGAGTAGGTAATACACAAATAATTGTAATAAAATATATTCATCTAGCTACTGTAGTATATTTCTTTTTAGCTAGAGTTGATTCCCAAAGTAACTTATTTATAGCTAGCTTGACACTCAAAATGAATTTCAATGTCAGTAAGGATAGAAGGGAGTGCCATCTGTCTCCTGATTTCAGGTTTCCTTCCATGATAGGATATTTCAGATAGTCCCTCCTAAGTATACATCTTTTTAAAGCAGTATGGTATGTTAGGAATCCTGTAGGCTTTTTCACATCTGTATATATTCACAATGTATACTATATGTAAGTGTGCATGTGTACATACATATACATTCATGTAAGTACATATATCTATAGGAGTATACACACACACAGTTTCAACCAAATACCTTTAGATGCTACTTGCCTTCCTTTTTTAAAGTTATTTAATCATCGACTGAAGTTCAGGCAATCATCCTGGTCTCATAATCTAGTAGTTAAATTTATGCTATCCTGAGATTCCTTCCTGGATTATCTGGATAAGTTGAAATGAAAACAACCACACACATAAATCAGTAATTTTGTGGCCGTCAATTCATCAACTGAACTGCATGAAAGCTCGGGAGATTTTGGATTTATTCCATATTACAACTCTTCAGGCAATGGGGTTTGATAAGATCATCAAATACACATGTCCTACAAATTTATTTTGAATTTACAGAGCAGCATTATTCAAATTCTAGGAAGTATTTCTGAGCTTCTGTTCTGTTTGATTAAAGCATGCTGTTTTATTAATGACACAAAACCACTGACCTGGGGTCTGGAAAAGATCAAAATAATTTGTCTTTACCATGAGGACTAAGTCCTTCCTTCTTCCCTGTGAGCAATGGCACCATTTGTATTTGGAGTGTGAAAGGGTTATTATTCCCATTAGATCTTGATGGCAATTAGCACTAAACTTTCTTGCTTCTTTGAGAATGGCTGAAGCAGTTAAAAAGAAAGCTACAAGGCACTAAGCAGATTAAGTGATTTAGGACTGTTATTCAGTCAGCAGACAAAATAATCACCACAGGTAGTTTATTTCAGGGCATTAATGAGTAAAAACATTCACTCCCTGGGATTTGCACACACAGCTCAGAGATGTGGAAAAGCTGCCTGATTGAGTTACAGCGTAGCCTTCTGGGATCATGTGTCTTCACATGTTCTTGTAAGACACAGCTAATTAACTCACCCCCAAGTTACCCCTCCTCCCTTTTCTTCATAGGCATCACTTATAGGAAATGTTTGCTGTTTTCCAGTTTAAATATCCTTCTCTGATGTTATTTAAATAGCTGGATAGTGAGATAGGATATAAATCAAAATACTGTAAGGAAAGAAAAGAAAAGCAGCACATGGGCTCATGCGGTCAAAACCCTTGATCTAGAAAATAAAGGTAGTAAGACTTTTGAAAAGAAAATACTATAACAAGAGACTTTTTATTAGATTAACTTCTGCTCATATTTGCCATCCCAGATGCTACAAGGTTTTTCTTCCCAAACTAGTTCACAGCCATCAAGTCTGACTTGACTTCAAATGACTGCATGCTTGTCATTTGAACCCATATCCAGCAGCAACCTGGAAGTCTTCCAGGGATAATCCAATAATGTCTTTAATCCCATTTATCCACTTTATCAGTTCCTTTCCCTTTTACTTCTCTCCACTTGTATCACATGCCCAAAGTATGTGAGTTTCTGCTTGCCAGTCATCACCCTGCAGTCTGTCCTGGTTTGATTTATTCTGTGGTACTCTTAGTAATTGTATCTAGATCCATAATTTGAAAGTTACCATCTTTTTCTCTAGGGATGTACAGTATTTATATCCAAAACAGGTGCTTCAGATTCAGCACAGCCACATTCACTATACCTGTCAGCAGCTCCTTATAGAATCAGACACTTTTCTGACCTTGTACAGTAGCTATACAGGCTCAGGAAAAATTTTGGCTTGAATTCAGGAGGTATTATGTTAATGAGGTAACATTAAGGACCTTACCTTCCTCAATCCAAATGCATATTTCCTTGAATATGTGCAGCTATTGTACAGGAAAGGGCATGGCTCTTTTAAGGAGCAACCAACAGATACAACAAGAGTGCCCACTTCAGATTCAAATACTGGAAATCACTGCTTCTTGAATTATGGTGGGCTGTCATCTGCCTCAGATGCTGATATCTAATGAGTCAGCCCATTGATTTCTTTGATATTGTATCAGTCTTGAATTTGCTCATTTCTCTTTATGCATTTTTCTAGCTGTAAACATGATTGAAGGATCTGTATTGAAAGTGGCATGCGTATCAGCTGCAGTGTCAGATGAGTCAGTTGCTGGAGATAGTGGAGTGTACGAAGCATCTGTGCAAAGGTAATTCTTACCCAAGTTATTACAAATTAAATTTGCATACATAAACTTCACCAGATAAAGAAAGCTGGACCTTACAGATTCCATTTTTGTTATAAAAGAGTTGTCAAGGGTATTTTCAGGGAACAACTCTTCAGGCCACATTTCAGTAACTAGTATACTTAGTATGCTAGTCCACGTTCCCTTTTCTGATACCACTGGAACGTTTCCTATAGACTCTAAGAGTTTCCAGTGTGAGACTAGGCTGAAGCTTCCATAACTAAAGATGAAGCAGGCGCATGAGCAGAGAGGACAAAAAGCCAGGAATCTTGTCTAAAAGATCCTTTCAGGGAGGTAGATAAGAAGGAAACAAGTCGTTAAGGAAAGAAAGGAAAAATGTCACCTGAACCAGACAAAGGAAGTTGGGCCTGAGCACCCACCCCCCAATAATCCCATCAACAGCTACCAGACTTGTAAATTAACAAGGCAAGAATAGCTGCCAGTCTTGTGAATCAACAAAGCAAGGACTTTGGGGGATAAAGGGGGTCCTGAAGCCCACCCACTCTGAGTCATCTTTGGATCCAGATTTGGCAGCTTCCATCCTTCTAGCTACTGCCTGGCAGCCTAGCTGAGGAGGATGTGGTTGAGTGTGAATGTGTGTGTGTGTGTGTGTGTGCATGTGAGTAGATGAATGTGTGTGTGGTGCCTGTGAGAAAGAGCAAATGTGTGTGTGGTGCCTGTGAGAAAGAGCAAATGTACACTGTAACCAGTAAAGTTTTGCTGTTACTTTAAATTCACTGGATCTCCATATATTCCAAAGAACCAGTTGTGCCTCAGTGTTGGGTTGGAAGTGATTTGTGCATGTTTCTAATTATTTCCTGGCTGTTGACCAGGGCTGTGGGTCTTGTCTGCTCTAGCCACCCATATTTGGGAAAACCCAGGTAGAAAGCAAGGGAGGCTTATAAGATCTGTGTGCCTCAACAGACAGTGAGTATGTAAGTGACCATAAGCCGAACCTGGGAGTGCCTGTAACACCAGTTTTAATTTCCCATAATTGAATACCATAGTTCACTTAATAATATTTGCTTAGAGAAAACAGCCAGCAAATTCCCCTAGGAAGTGTGTTGGTTCTGTAGGGTAAAGCTACCAGAAGGCAGTCTGAACTAGTAAAGACTGAGTTAATCAGAGTCATTGCAAGACTGATGAGACATTATCAGCCAAGGGCTCACTGAAGCGTAGCATCTTCTATCTTATTCCTTATAACCTTACTTTTACTCATGCTGAGTATTCCCGCTTGACCAACTCTTTCCTCTCCTGGGGAGTAAGTTTTAGACTTGTGCCCTTTCTGCTTCTCATGATTCTCCCATTGAGGGAAGAAGTAAATCCTTAACTAGGAAATCCTACAATCATTAAATAAATGAGATCAATATTAAATTTCACAGTAAGATTACTCTGGTTTTCTACTCTCCACATTTCTTGTGAAGAATTCTATGGTAGATTACAGTGGGTGGGAAAATAAAGATCTGCTGCCCTCTATTTATTGCAAAAGAGAGTAAAAATGAATTACTTTTTAATGGTTTGGCTTTTTTTAGAAAAAGAAAAGCAAAAGTTTATATAGTAGACCATGGTATGAAGCATCCAACTAATGTATTTATTTCACCCTCGTGGATGGTACAGGTGATCACTATGACCAGCTGTAGTAACCTTACATAACCTGCATCCCTATCTAGATAAAGACATTTAACATAATCAAATACCATTCATTGTTTAAATTATTGCAATGTGTTAAAATGCGCCTGCTTTTGAAAATGTCTATCCAGAATACAACTACTAGTTTATTAATGGAGAGTGAGCAATGAAGTCATGTGATCCCACTAATTTCTTTGTTGCTCAAGCTCCAAGTTTCATAGCGTTGATGCTGATCTTTAAACCCTAAATAGCTTGGGATCAGAATAGCCAAAGGAAGAATTCCTGTATGTCACTTTCTGAACCATAAGTTATTGTTGAAGCTATTGTAAATAATGTTATGAAAAATGGCTACACAACAGAGGGCCCTCTCAGCAGTGACACCCATCAACAGCATGCCCTCTCCATGGAAGCTGACCTGATACCTACATATTTCTGATCCCAGGCAAAGCCTTTCCCCTCAGGCTTTTTTAGGATTGAAATCCTAAGGTTATAAAGAAAGAATTTCACTACCTATTGTGAAATGGCCATTCTATGTATTTATATTCTATTTTATGTACTGATTATTGCTGAAATTTATTGGCATTTTAAAAATTCATATTTAAAGGTAACTCTTATCTTTTTCAGGCCGTGTATCTCAGAAACAGTAGTGTTCGACAGTGATGATGCAGATACCCCTATTACGGCTAAAGTTCAAATTTCAATGAAGTAAGCTGAATGGCTACTCCTCTGCTTTAAACTAGTATCTATTAATACTGGATAATTTTCCCATGATGGAGTTGTGTAATTACTGCACATAAGGTTACAAAAAAAGCTAGAGATACAGATTTGGATGTCTGTGATATTAACAGATAATATTGGTGGTTTGATTATGAGGCCTTGGGGCACAATTTTCTGGACCCTCATATTTCATTATCTCTCATCTATGCATAGTGTAGATGCTTGGGAAAAATATGACTGCATACTTGGGTTGCTTTCAGCTCTCCCTAATTTTAATTATATTTGCTTAAATTAAAGACTCCTGAGTTCAGTCATCTTGTAGCCACATCCTATGCACATATGCCAGGAAATCCTATTATATCCAACTGATTTTTCTCTTTTGAAAGAGCAAAGAGGATTGATAAATACTAGATATGAAAACCTGAAAGTAATTCATAAATATGAATAAGTGTGTGTGGGTTTTGTGTGTGTGTGTGTGTGTGTGTGAGAGAGAGAGAGAGAGAGAGATATTATGATTATTTTATTACAACCTACAACTGACTTTTTCATTTATTTTCAATTCAGGTACGATGACAAAAATAAACAATTTGCAGTATTTATTGCTCAGTTGAATAATGTACTGGCTCTTTTACCACAGCAAGACCAGAAAGTGTAAGTAATTGGAAGGACAATTTCTGGATTGGATTTCTGCAGTTCTCCAGTGCAGTTATCCTAAATGACTTTTTAAAAATCTAGTTAGACTAAAAGAAAAAAGCCCTGAATTTATCAGCAATCATTTTTGAGCCTATATACCCACTTACTTGAATAAATAGATATTCTTCCATATCATTTGCATTGAAAATGTATTCTTAAATGTGCTTATTTTTAGTAGATAATAGTTAGCTAATGGCTTATGGAAAATGCTTCAGCTTAACAGCTGACATTAGAAATCAGATTTATTCCTGATGTTGAATATATTCCTCTGTACCTTTGCAGATGTTGGATCTTTGGATCCAGGTTTGATTCTGCCAGCAGCTCTGTCCATCCTAAATATGATTTCCTGAACATAGAGTAGAACTTCTCATTTTACAAAGAATAGGGTTTATGTATTGTCGAAGGCTTTCACGGCCAGAATACGATGGCTGGTGTGGGTCTTCCGGGCTGTGTGGCCGTGTTCTGGAAGTTTTGTTTCCTAACGTTTCACCAGCATCTGTGACCGGCATCTTCAGAGAGCAGGAGCACAGAGAGCAGGAGCACAGACAGGAGCAGTTCTCTCTGTGCCCTGTGGGGCACAGAGAGAACTGCTCCTGTCTGTGCTCCTGCTCTCTGAAGATCCCGGTCACAGATGCTGGTGAAACATTAGGAAACAAAACTTCCAGAACACGGCCACACAGCCCGGAAGACCCACACCAGCCACAATAGGGTTTATGTTTGCTTTTTGTTGTAGTGATCACTGTCTTAAATCTTAGGACTTCTGGACTAAAATCCCAGGCATAAGGTTCCTGTAATTCACTTCTTAGGAGATATAGTTAAGACTGTACTCTTACTTAGCACTCACATTTTATACATGTAAGAACTGTGCAAAACAAAAACTCTTCCTCTCCACAATATACGGAATGATTAGCGCACTATCTGACATGAAAAAGATGTCTCTGCTCTTCTGACAAATTCTAATGCTCCCTCCCCTCCCCAGTTCATGCAATATTTTTAAGGCAATTACCCAAAAATGCAATACAAGAGACACATATACTATATAAATATTTGTGCAATAAAATGAGGATTATCAGCAGCTCCATAAATTCACATCTGTCGCAACATTCCTAGAGCATCCTTTGAACTTCTGTATTGTAAAAAATTAGAGAAGTATTAGAGGGCAGGGAGTTGATGATGGGACAAGTCCATTTCTGTTCTTTGGTAACATTTATCTCAAATAGTCAAACATAATAGAACATTTTAAAGCAACAAGAATTGTGCTTAAAACTAACCAATCAGCTTTGAGAATTACTCTTCAGAGAGCAGAGAATTGTACTGTAACTGTAAATTAACCCTGGGTCAGGATTCTGCATGAACAAAGGTTACTAAAGTGATTTAATGGATTACCTGGGAATCTTCTGATTCTATCCCATCTATAAATGTCTTTCTCTGTTAAAATATAGTAATAATAAATAGTTTTGGGAAATTGAATATCTATTTTATCATTGAATGAAAATGGGATCTTATTTATAATTTGTTACACTGGGATTAATTTTAGTTCTCTGCCATTTTTCCTTATGTCTGTGTAAAGAGAGGGGGAAAAAAAAAAGAATCCAGTATAGAACTGGAGTGATTGTGTAGTCTATCCTAAACTGTGTTAAGTCCTGCAATCCATAATTGCTAACACAACTTTTTTACATAATTGATCAACTGATATTTGTCATGATTTTTATCTTAATATCTGTGTCAACTGCAGACTGATTGAAACAAATGGAAGTTGAAAGTTTCTTATCTGATGAACTATGCAAAAATTCACTGCACTGATAGTTGCAGTAATATCCACATGTGCAGTGAACTTGTAAAGTAATGCTTATTTAAGATAATTTCCAACAGGAGCGTTCGTGTGGCTGTCCTCCCTTCATCTGAAAGCACAAGCTGTTTGTTCCGCACAAGACTCATGGACGCATCAGACAATCTCATGTACAATGAATTATTTTGTGTTACAATCCCTCATTCGGTTTTGCGACAGAAGACATTAAGGATTGATGTCTGCACTTTAGATAAGTTCCACCTTGAAGAATGCTTGGTTAGTGCTTATTTTTACTATGTGGTAATGTCATCTTCTTCACTGTGGGGACATCAGAATATGGGAGACCAGAGCTCCACCTCTCCTAATGCGTGTGGCACTTGCACCACAGTAATGCTTATATTGAAGACCCACTTGTATATAACTGCATGCAATACCACTTGCACAGCTGTGGCAACTAAACATTGTTCTGCACTATAATTCTAGTGTATAAATGTAAAGGGAAGGGAAGGGAAATTATTTACATTGCCCAAGACCATGCATTTATCCTAGCATCTGTTGATCAAACCCTTTGAATGTTCTGAAGGTACCCATCACTATGTTTTGTTTTCTTTTGCTGTAGGGAGGTGCACAAATTAGCCTTGCTGAGATTTGCAGATCAGGGGAAAGGACAACACGCTGGTACAACCTCCTCAGCTATAAATATCTACAAAGGCATAGTTGTGAAATTAAGCAAGAGAATACTTGTTCTGAGCTACTCTGCCCTGAGAAAATGGTAAAAACTGATAATTAAAGGTGTTTTTGCACAAACTGCTAGTTATCATTGGCAATATATTAGTTTTCTCAGCTTGAATAATGATAGTCTTTGATGAACCTTCAGACACTGAGGGGTAATACTGTTAATGTTATTAACTCATTTCCTGTAGGACTCTGTATCTGCATTGCTGGAACAGACGGTTGTTGAACTAGAGGCAGTAGAGAAAAAACTAGGAGAAAGTACTTTACTTACTGATGAAACGTGGTGAGTCACGGGATGCAATCGTGGGATTCCATGATTCTTTTTACAGTGACAGGATTAGATAAAGGATATAATCAAATTCCCCTCCATAACAGTTTTTCATTATATAGGCATTAAATGCTTAAGTAATTACTTAGAGAAAATTGCTGTATTAAGAGTTTAAATATTAAGATTTCAATATTAAAATTGGCATCTTTAAACACACACTAAACTTTAGAACATGATATACGCATAACACATGCAAACGCTATATACTACTTTGATGTAATTTCAGTACAAATTGTGTTAGACTTATGTGTTGCACAAAACTTAGCTGAAGCAATTGTTTAATTGTTTTGTTGAAGCATTTGTCAAGTTGTGAAGATCCTTGAAGCGCTGAAAATGCGTTTTTCTCATATTCATGTTTAGCTGACAAATTGTAAAAATTTGAGGTCAAATGCTTGTTTATTAAATGTATAACCCACCTTTCACTCAAGAAGTCAATGGAATGTACACAATGCTTCCCCTTCTTATTTTACTACACAACAGGTAGGTAGGTAGGTAGGTAGGTAGGTAGGTAGGTAGGTAGGTATGTAGGGGCTGAGCGAAAGTAACTGACCCAAAATTGCCCAGTAAGCTTTTGTGGCTGAGAGAACAAAGAACCTGGTTCTTTCCACTCCAACACCATATCCACTATACCAGACTAACTTTCAAAAATAAAAATACATATAAAAGTTGCATACTTCTCATTTGTTGCCCTAAAAAGGGCAAAAAGTTGTCCTTTCTTGTCCAGATGGTGTCTTACTAGTTTATTCATACATAAAAACAAAGTATGTATTCTGGACATTCTATTGATCAACTTTTGAGTTCAACTTAATTTGGAGTCTTCTGTTGTTTTGGCATGCATGGCATATACACTGTTGGGATTCTATTAAATTTCATTTATTTTCCCACTGATGTTTTCAAATTGGTGATGCACATCCCCTATGATATCCAGTCATGATGAGAAGACTTTCTATGCCAGATCAGTCTAAATGACTAATGGTACAGTTTTCCGTTTCCTACTGCAGTTGATCAATTGTAACCTGGAAATTCACAAGCAAGACACAAGAGCAATCACCTTTTTCCATTGGTAGCTCTCACTGTATAAGATCCATTAATTCAAGTGCATTGTCATGTTGCTACAGCAAGTGTCCAGTTTATTTAATTTTATCACATGATGCTATGATGGATCCCTTACCACAGTGTCTCTGAATATAATAGTTTTGACAGAGTTCCTATGTGTTGTAATTTTGAGTATGCACTGCTCATTTTAACAGGCAGTATAAGGGAGATGCTGAGCAGGATGGTAACAGTGAAACTGAAAATGATGAGACTGAAGCAGAGGAAGAATTTTATGGTAGAAGGACTATATGGGCCACTGAAGAGACCTTGTTACCCTTGTCGCAGTCTGAGTCAGCAACCATCAAGGTAAAGAATGTACAAGGGAATGTATAAGGGAAGCAGAATCCCTTGAAAGTGAGTGGAAGGACAAGGTGCCTTAAGCAGTATGCCCTTGCTGCCGTTCCCTTGCTTCAGTTCTGACAAGCTGTCTTTTGAATTTATACTCTTCACTAGGCTCATGATTCAATATTGTTGGGGTTTGTTTTGTTTTTCATTATAGCCTTCAAATATCATTGGCAAATTAGTTGCTTTTGTACCAGTCATGGGTCTCTCCCAGTGATTATATTAAGATTGGCTCAAATCTCAAGCTCTTGGCTAGGTGGAAGTCTCTATTTTTTGACCAAATAGAGCCATGTAACTTCCCAATAAATAGATGTGGGAAATCATGCCAGCAACATCTGCTTGTTATGAACAAATGCATTACTGCCAGAATCTGCAATATGCTTGTTTGGCCTTGACAACACAAACTAATATTTTCATAGACGAATCAGATCATACTAGTTTTTCTATAGTCATTTGTTTTCTCATGCCAATACAGGAGGTTGATTAACAGTTAATGTTTTCTCATTAATAGGACAGAAAGAACTCCTCAACTGCATTTTCTTTATTGTTCTTTTTCACTGTCACCTACTTTCCAGATTCAAATGCTCAGATCAATATCTCGTTGTTTATTTCCATACTCTGATACTGAATTCTATTTTTTTTTTCAAAAATGATAACCAATATGGAAGTTTTAAAGGAACTATAGTGTATTTGGCTTCCTTGTTTAGATAGGTTTCATTAGAACCCAATTCTTTTATCTCTGTTTTCAATTACAGATTCCTTCTCTATCACTATCATTATCTTAACATTTATCATTAGTTGCACAGAATAAGCTTTTCACTTACGAGCTACTTAGTGGTACTTGCTTATGCATAATAGATTCCACATTCAAAAACTGGCTGGCAATAGAACCCGTTTCCAGAGTAACTAAATTATGTAGGCCAAAATCAAACCCAAGATAATTAGTCATTGAAATATTGAAATTGATTTGCTTATTAATACATTAGTTTGTTAATGCAGATGAAAGTGTTTACTCCTCTTCAAATACACTTTAGAAGAATGTATACATGTATAGAATACACCACTGGCTTTTCAGTAGGAGAGCACTAAAGTGTGGTTACTCAGCAGAAAAATATGGCACCCTTCCAATCTCTATTTTGCCTTAGCAATGAAGCAGAATAAGCATTCTGTCCACCTGAGAAGTGGGGAAAAGAAACTCAGGCTGTGGGAACAGCTTATTTGATGGCAGTTATTGGCAACAGAAGATCCACCAGTTTCAGGCTGTCAGTTGTTTCATCCCACTGAGTGATTACTCTGTGGTTTTGGAGAACGGGGACCAATGGATTCTCCATTGTTCTCTCTTCCACGATCCTGCCAAGTGTGGCAGTGGAAGTTGGGGGAGAGAAGAAACCTGATCCCCTCTTCTTCTCCCCCTTGACTTCACTTGTCACAGATGGCAGTCAAAGCAAGGTTAAGAGAAAAGGAGGAAAACAAGCCTTCTCTCTCGTTACTCTTGGGGGTGATGCTGAAGGGCTGCTTCCTCCTACAGCTGGCTAAAGAACCACATTCCTCCATGACATAAACACACTTCTCCTGCCATTCCTCCAAATGTTGGCAGCCAGAGATCTGTGGCCAGGTTTGTCAGGGTTGCCAAGAGAGGTGAGAGAGATGATCCCTTAGCACAATGGGAGAGCACATAGCCCTGAAAACCGTTGGTGGGATGTAGGTGTGCCAACAGCAGCCTCAGGTGGCCAGTGGGAGCCGGGCAGATCCTTACCTTTAAACCTACCTCAAAACAAGGCATTACAAATGGACCACATTGCACAGCTTGTTCTGGCAGAAGTTGGAAAATACCACTTTAGAAGCAGAACAGGAAAACACAGCTAAATGCTGCCTTGACAGTGGGATGGGGGTGAGCTGAGGATGTTCATGCACTATAAATCAATTTGCTGGAGCACTGCTAGTCCATACTTAATGGGTTGTGCAGAAGAACTCATTGTGTTGCTCTCTATTTTTATATATAGCATAAGCATTGAAGAGAAACATTGTACAATTCCCTTGGTCTAACATTCTTACAGCTGCAAAGTAGTCAGGCTGAAAGTACTTCAGGAAGGAAAACTACATTGACATATTTTTGACTTCCAGGTGGATAAAGAGACCAACACAGATAGTCTTATGCAATCATCTGCAGTAGTTCGTCCAAAAGATAAAAGAACACCTAATCCTTTACAAACACCCTTTGTTAGAGGCAGCACTATCATCCGCTCCAAAACTTTTTCTCCAGGACCACAAAGCCAGTATGTATGCCGGGTAAGGAAAACAGAATTCATGTATTTATTTCTTCGTTCTCCTTCCTCCATAGACTACTAATAGTTAACTTAGTTAACAATGCACACTTTATTAAGAGCATTTTATTTCCTGGAGTCCCCCCAGATACTTTTTGGATATGAGTTTAGGAAAAATAATCTGGATTTTCAGTAGATGAAAATGCTCTTTGAATATCATTAAATTCTTTGACAGACCAACTCATGACAGGCTAAGCAAGTAATTCAAATGAAAGTGGAAAACATTAAGGCTGCCCCACCCAGATGTGTGTGAGAAGTTATTAGGATATTCTTTCATAAAATTTCAGTTTCCCTTGACAGAATTATTTAAACTCTCTCAAATTCAAAAGACGTGTTACATAAGTGTTGTTAAAAACACTTTTTAACAGTGAAAAATGTTTTGTTTTCTCTTCCAAACTCATCTCTCTCACACATACTCACACCCACACATACACACATGCACAGCTTTTTGAATTTGCAAGAATTTAAAGTTCATGTGAATAGAAATGCCTTTAACTCAGGGGATGTTTCAGTCCCAACTTCCATTTTCTGCTGTGCTTGCTCATTAGAGCCCTCCCAGGTTTTGGGTCTACGCTCACAGTTTAAATAGTTCTGTGGCTATCCAGTAAATGCCAGTGAAGAATGTGTTGCTTGTTAGTATTATGTATATTACAACGTAAGTCCGTCTGACAAACCATAACCCACATGTGGCAAAAATTCTAAAGGTCCTAATTGCCCACCACCACTAGAATTTAGATGTAGTTATTCATCCATAAATGTTACCATATTGTTTTCTTCCAAGCTGTATAGTCTGCCAGTTTTACTGCTGCTCAATTATGAATAAAGTGTGGTGACATTTATAGAAAGAAAGGAGAAAGATAAGGGAAATATGAAAGTAAAAATCACTGTGATTTCAAGTGCAGCCTATAACGCAGCCAAGCATGAATGAGTCTGGTGCATTGCAGCTATGTTTGTGTGGGTTGGCCTTTTTGATTAAATGCTTATTTATAATTAATTAGTGCCAGGAGACAGGATCAGGAAGGACTATAAATAAACTCTCTTTAGCCTTAGCCTGAGAACCAAAGACGGAAAACACTGTCAGGAAGTTCCTTTCATGAAGGACGGGCTGGCTCTGCTGAAAGAAGTGTGGTTCCTTCTGCACATCAATTGCTGAAGGAGCACAAGAGGTCTTTTTTATGTGAGCCACTGAGGGTCATTTTTTACTGCAGTGGCATATAAATATGTTAAATAAATTAAGTTATTGCTTCCAAATTCAGACACCATCAGGATTTCCAGCTATCCATTTTCTCTCTGATGAGCTGCAAATTGAACTCTAAACAATAGGCTAAACATCTAAATTTTATCACCTTGTTGTTTTTCCAAAGTAGGCCTTCTGGCATCAATCCACAGAATAAATGACACATGACAAGGTATCCAGGCATGGCGTGATAAATGAATAGTTCAGTACAGTGAACAAGAAATGAATAAAATCCTTCAATGTATCTCAGTTTATTTACCTATCTGGCATACAATAGAAAAAAATGCAGCGCTAAAACTTAAATGCTGTTTGTCTGATACGTTCAATAGCTATGAAACTGCTTCTTTCTTTGGAATGCATCACTTGGCACCTTAAATATCTAAAAGGCATTTGGAATAAACATACCATGAGTGAGCAGCTCTGCCCAGGTTTACAACAAGAAGAAAAACTCAAAGAGGCAGTCTTTTTGTTCCATGGTGTAGTCACATAAAGAATAAAATTTTTAAACTTACAGTATTTGAGCTGATTTTGCTATGAATGAATACCTGAAATTTAAAAGTTTTCTACCGAGAGGCAGATTTCTTTAAAATGTATATTTCATTAGAATAATTAGGTTGGTCACTTGCAGCCATTGGTCTAACTTGCAGCCGTAAGTCCTTTGAAATCACATTGCGAGTGGGTATATGGAATCATATTTGTGTCTGGGAGAACATGTGTGGCACTCTTCCCACCACCACTGCCCAAATTACTCAATTTTCACTACCAGAGAGCAAAAACAGTGCAATTTCTGAACTCTTTCACTGAGAGGAAATTGCAAGTCATAAGACTGTCATCTTTCCTGCCCTATGAAGAACCATTCTGCTTTTGTGCCATTTACAGTGAAATAAGCAACTTAGAACCTTTTGCTGAAAGGGAAGAGAAAACAACTAATTCCCTGAGTGTGTAAAGCATATGTTAGACTCCTGAGCTACAGCTTCCTTATTAGCCTGCCCCTGAACATAAACTGCATTGTTCCTGTATTTCTCACATTTTTCTACCCTGAGGCAGATTGTTTTAAAATTTTGTTTTAGCTATTTATAGCTATATTGGTACCCCACATTCTGTTGATTTAAACCTAAAGGCCATGGGTCCAATTAAATCAACATGTAACCCGAAATGGCAGCTGGGGTGCTGAACATGTGAAAGTCATGTGCCCATAGTTATTTGTGTTGTCAAAGATGGATTGGTAAGCTGTGGTGTGAAAGAGAGGGGGGGGGAACTGGAGAAGTGGGAAAAGCTGGAGGAAGAGACCCAGGTGAGCACAGAAAGGAGGGATGAAAGAACATATATATGCCCCCATCCCCACCAACAGAGATTCACTATGTTGAAAAGATCAGAGATACTGCTGGAAGCTAGAAAGTAGCATCACAGTTGGATGGGCCAGATGAGTTAGAAGATCAGATGCTGCGTCCAAAGTCAAAATCTGCAGGTGTGGATAGGACTATACTAGAAAAGATCGCTGGGGTACAGAAGTAAAGTGGTGTGAGCAGTTGCTGCCCTGGTTGGTCTGTGAAGTAGGGAGAGTAGGAGGAGAAGAGCAAGGAAAATTGTTAAGAGCAGGAACTAAAATTAAAATGAGAGGAAGAGGATGTATTGTATTGTATTCTATAATATACTGTATATTGTACATCACCTAGAGGCCAGTTGGATTGAGGCAGTGTATAAATTTTATAATAAATAAATAAAACTAGTTTATTTTTCTTCCAATGAAATAAGCTCCTAAAGATAGATGAGAAAATATCTACCACCAGTGAATTTTTCTTTTTTTCTTTTTCTTTTTTTTCAGCTTAATCGTAGTGATAGTGATAGTTCAACACTATCTAAGAAACCACCTTTTGTTCGGAATGCTGTTGAGAGACGAAGTGTCAGAATGAAAAGGGTAAACAATATTCTTATATATTGTCCTGTTTTTATTTTAATGTTTTCTTATGTTTGGTTTTAGTTAGCTAATCAGTTGGTTAGTTTATAAGACTAATGAACAGTATTTTTTTATATACTGAGAGCTTCAGGCGGTATAAATACAATGGTGATTAAATTAAGTAAAACTTCCATATTATAAAATCACAATAAGAATTGTTACTTATTTAAAGCAGTATAAATTGAAAGTAATGGCAAATAATTGTGATGTAAAAATAAGGTGGCTTTTTAGATTTTTCACAAGGTAAGAATGGTATATCTATGGTTTCCTGTCAGTGAAGGCTTTATATAATTTGCAGTTTCTATTACTATGTAAAAAAATCTGTTGCAAATATCTGATACTACTAGGAAGTTATTGTAGATTGTGGATGTTTGAAGGATTTTTCATTAAGAAAACTACTTACATTGTGAGATAAACTTTATAAAGGATAAAGTTTATAATTATAAAAGGTAAAGTTTATTATAAAGAGATTGATATAAAAAGGGTAAAGTTTCCTTTGAACCGAGCTTGACTCTTGATAGCCACATAGGAATTTTTGGCAACAGTCTGGAAAGGATTTGCAATAGCCTTCTTCCAGGATGTTATTTCAACCATATTTCCTGGCAGGGTCCTATCTGGTCTGGTCTGTTTAGCTTTGTGAGATCAGACAAGGTTGCCTAGGTATTGACACCAAGTTGGAATTTTAATATATTTAAATTATGTTGTTCTTTTTTTCAGTCTTCTGTTAAAACTTTTGGACCTGAGCGTTTGATCCGTACCTCTCTCGACTTGGAATTAGACCTGCAGGCATCAAAGACCTGGCATAGTCAGTTGCTGCAGGAGATTTCTGTCCTCAAACAGCTGAAGGAACAGTTAGAGCAAGCTCAAAGTCAAGGAGAAAAAGAGTTACCCAGATGCATAGATGAGAATGAGCAATTCAGGATGTTAATGAGACTGGTAGAAAAACAGGCAAGTATTCTTAAGGCTAAAAAATGGTTTTTATTATCCAATTCTCCAGTTGACAGTATGATCCAAAACTTCAAAAAAAAACCCTCTTCTAATTGGTTCTTCTAGACAGTGTTCCAAGCCCACCTTATTTTAATGGGACTTAAAATAGTATATGACTCTTATGGTTAGTTAGACTTGCAAGTTGTCCACATTCTGCCTTCTGCGCAAGGCAGTCTGTCCCACACTAATGCCATATTTCCTCAGAATCTTAATGATATCAAACCATGGCAGTTATATGACAAAGATTCCTGGCAGCTATCAAATATGAAGTGACTAAGTCAGGGGGCCACATAAATTTTGAATTTGCAGTCTGTAGCCAACTGGGATTCCACTGAGTGGCAAATCACTGACATGACAATTTCAGGCAAGTAGCAGAAGACATTGGGTGTATTAATCTTTTCTCCCTCAAAGAGGAGAAAAGCAGGAGGAAAAACAGTCCTGCCCACTTCAATAATGCAATCGCACACTAATGTCATCTCTCTGCACTCTGATAATAATTCCCTAACCCTAACCCCAAAAGTACAGCTGTCATGCACCTAAAACCTGCCCTCTTTTGTATTTAGTACTTTGAAATGAACTATTGTTTTCTTAACAAAATACAAATATATAATAAAGTCTACCTTGAGATATTGCTATTGCTCAAAACATGAACTTTAGATACTGAAAAAATTAAATGGATTTTTAAAATAATGAGAAATAATGTTGCTAGCTAATACAGATATCTGTATATAGTGTGAAATCTTGATGTAATCCGCCTTGATACAACCGACTTTGTGTGCAACAGTCCAAATTTCCATGGTGATTTTCATCACTTGCATGATGATGAAATTACATAAATCATGCAAATATTTTTCACATCATTTTAAGTCATTTGTGCAAATGATATAAATTGATGCAAGTGATGTAATTTGTGCCATTTGCATCACAGAAATTATGTAAATTGCCATGACAACATACTTTCATATTTAGTGGATATTTGTGAATAATGATCACCCACATGCACCAATTAATCCATTAAATCAAAGTTTCATTATACATAACACCCAGTTGCAATATAAACTATTAATGTATATTCCAATGTTCATAGGATTACTCTATAATATACATAGGGTATAATACATATATTACATATAGGAGTAAATATGCACGTTCTGTTTTCTGCAGGACTGGAAAGCAAGTATTCTTCATAACAAATATTCTAACAGTATTCTTAACTCCTAGTTTAAATACATCTGTCATCAGTTCTTGTTCTTGGAGAAAAGTGATGTATTTTTGCAAGATTTAAATGATAGGTTATTAATTCACAACGTATTGACTTCTACCCCAGTTCTAATTTTTATATTTCACCTTCTTTCCCCTTTACTTTCAGTTAATGTTTATTATGTCAGTTTGCAGATTGTACCTGATTCTCTATGAACTGTCCAAATAAATATTTTCCCCAAATAAAACATAGCTCATTACTGTAGGCACAAACAAGATAAAGATGTACATTAGCTTTTTACCTAATGGTCAGAATTAATCTGTTGACTATTTGATAATAGTACATTTCACAGGAATACACTTATTTGTCTCCCCCCCCAAAAAAAATAGGTGGTAGGAGCAGCAGCAGCAGCAATGAAGTAATTTATACATCTTTAATCTTTGTATCATTTCTGTGGTTTGTGATTGCAAATAGATATGTTTTACCTTCCGTCCTACATCAGACATGGAAATGAACTACTTTTAATCTTACACAGATGTGTCAGATTAGGAAAGAATCTGTTGCACTCCTACTTGAATAAATAGTTCCATTCCTCATTTTTCAGACCGAAAAGGCTGGATGTAAGTGCGAACAGAAGGCTGATAAAATGATGAGGGCAGTTGCTAAAGATGTGCATAGGTTACGAGGGCAGACCCGAAAGGAACCACTAGAGGTGCAGTCATTCAGGTAAGAAAAATATATTGCACATCCTTTCAAAATATTTTCTGTTTTTCTATAGGTTCACTTATTTTCACTAATATTTGAAACATATTTGCATCATCTCACTCACTGAATGAGATGGGCAGTGACTAAATTTGAAAAATAAATAAATAAATAAATAATCTTCTGATAGATTTTTATGGTATTTTGTAACAAGCATATCCTTTTCTGGCAGTGGCATGGCACTGTCTCAACAGTTAAATAGCTTTCTTTGAAATAACCTACATGTAAACGCTTCATTGTGTAAATGAAAATGACTGGGCTTTGCTAAAATATTTATTGTGCAAGTTAACAGTCATATTTATGGTATTGAACTCTTTATATTTCATTTTTAAATTACTGTCTCCAAAGGATCAGAGCAATAACTATTACAGTTTGCTACATGAAAAATAAGAGTTTTAAGGCACCTTTAATGTTATTGGTTTTATGACATTTAACTTTTATGGCATTAGTCCATTTCAGTAGATGCATCATATTATTAGGGTAAAAGAGTTGAGGTCAGGTGAAAATGAAAAACATAAAATATATTGATAATTATGATACAGTACCACTTGTTTAATAATTATAATAATTATGATGCCACAATGGTCTGTGGAAGCTTATGCTGTAATATATTTATAATTATCAAGATTATACAATACTCTCCTTTTTTTTATCCAGAGTGGTTTTAAATTCCAAGTTATGTTGTAAAGTTGTACATTGTTAAACATAGGTAGATTTTATTTTCAGATTTTGAGTGCTGAAATCTTTTAATTCTTAATTACAGTAATAATTGATGTTTCTGTTCTTTTGTAGAGAGAAGATGGCGTTTTTCACACGACCTAGGATAAATATTCCAGCTCTCTCAGCAGATGATGTTTAATGTCTATTTAAGTATTTTGTTCTTCAACCACTTCCGAAAAGTATATGTCGTTTCACTGAAGTTTATTTATATCATATTATCATTGTTAGTACAATGATGGCTTTATCAGTTCTAAGTCCAGATTTTTAGCTTCCTTTTTTTTTCCATTGCAAATGCCAGCATTAAAATTACATTATCATATAGTTTGTATATTTAGCAATGTATTTTTGAAAGATTTTTAAAAATGAACCAATATAGCTCAAAATGCTATTTAAATAATATTACATTTTGACATTTTGTACAGCTCTGCTTTTTTAAAGACAGGTTTTGCTGCAATAAATTTTGAATCTGAAAAAGCATCTGACATACAATTCTAGAAACAGGACCCCAACTCTTAAATAACCAGGTTTTACTAATTTAAATATTTTTATATCAAATAAAGGATAAAAGAAGCCATTTCAAGAGTTGCAAAGGAGTGCTCTGGGAGCTGTAAAACACTTCCATTTCCACCTAGGTCATAAAAATGGGTGTGGAGTTCAAATGCCTGCTGCACTTTAATCTGGAGATTGTTACTTCATTCCATTATGCAGTTATCCTGTAACAATTTCAAAAGCCCTTTGAATTCTGTGATAAAGAGAGAGTTGCAGGAAACATATAGCCATGGCTCCATATGTGGCTTGAAAAAAAAATCAGGAGCCAGCAGCTATTTAAAAAAAAAAGCTATCTGTATCTTAAAATCATTTGCATTTCTTTTAGCAAACAATCCTTATGTAATCCTGTCAGTTTACAAAGAGCAGCAACCAAATGGGGCTCCTAAAACCAAATCTTTTGCCTGTAATTTTATCTTAAAATCTACAAATGCCTTCTGTGTCTTTTTTACAAAACTACATTTTAAAAAAAAATCTAGCAATGTCTCCCCATTCTTCAGTGAATGGAGTACTTAATTCAGAAAGGCTTTCCTCTGATTACTGTTGAGAGCACCCATTCAGATATTCAAAACAACATCCCAGAAGACATCAGCGGCAGCAAGCCACTGCCACGCGCCTGCTGAGAAAACTACACGGACAGTTTCCAGAAGAATTTTACCTTTACTAAACAGCCTACAACAAAACCTTGGTTGAAAAAAGCTGTAATCATGTTTATAGGCCAGATGAATCAGATTGTTTGTAGTATTTGTATATTTCTTCCCAGTTTGTTTATTTTAATACTTGTGTTGTTTTGTGTGCACACCAAGCACTCTGCTCTGCACTTTGATTTTGATGTGCCCATCCATAAACATTTGCACACATGCACATGCATAGATGTAGAGCCTAGAATGGTATGTTATGGAACAAGGTGTCAACAGACTGAGATGCATACCTTTTCCGGTCACTTCAGGGGAAAAAAAACAATGAAAATATCAGTCTGTCCTATTTTTAATAATTAGTAACTGCTGATTATCAATTATTTTTAATGACTTCAGTCTAGAAACACCAGTGTGTGAAGGGAGTGAGGAAAGTAGAAGCTGGCTTTTCTGTCCTCTCCTTCTCAAGCAGCCTGCTGAAAAATTTCTCTAGACAATCAGGTATTGTTTTAAAAATTGGGCAGAGGCACTATCCAAGAAGGAGAATTCAGTTGCAGAAAGAACTTCTGTCAGGTTTTTTTGTTTTTGTTTTTTGGTAATATCCTCTTTTTTTTCAGCCTGTGAATCACAGCCTTCTTGATTCAGGAGAATGCCTTAATCCCTGAAAGAAGCTTTTGGTGAGGTTATTTGTTGGAGGACGGGATAGGAAGGTCATCTTATATTAACACCATCCACTTCCCTAGATCCACAGTCTATTGTTTTTTGATATTGCATTTGAAGAAACATTAATACATTCCAATTTGATTGTTTCCTTTGTGACAAGAAGCAAGGAGGTGTGGGAGTTTGAGATCCATATGGAGTTGGGTCTATTTGGAATATAACTGAAATACCTTATCTTCGTATCTTCCTACAACAGCCAGCATTTTACACTAACCCATGTCTCTAATTGTTGCCAATTTAAGAACAGAGAATAATGGACACTGGAATACAAAGGCCTTAAAGGTCCACAAACCAAGATGCACCTTCAGGAGTAAAACTGACAAGGGGTTTAAAACTGGAAGTTTCCTGAGATGTATATATTTGTTTTTTCATGTATAAACACTGGAATAAGCAACCACTAAATGATTGAATTTATATATTTTAAATTTTGTTAGGATTAACATTAAAATTGTTATAGATAGAAATTAACCTACCTAATCTCTATGTCTTTTGTATGTATATAAAGATGATTCAGAATATATCCGTTCATATAAAGATATAGATAAATATGGATTTTTTTCAGATCCATGAAATGATGGAAGCTAACAATTGTGATTAAGAACAATGTTTTTTTTTTAAAAAAAATAGGCTTGTTTTTCTTGAGAGTTTAGTCTGCACATATACTTATTTGAGAACTTTATTCTAAATGTTTTTCACTGGTTTTTTCCCACATGTTCTCCAAAACGTATTCTGACTGGATTTCAAGTTTATTGATCTTCATGGATTGAAACAAAAAATACAGTTTTACAACTTTAAAGAAAGCACAATGGCCTGAGGGTTATATTGCACCCGTATTTTTGCAGCCTTCCCCAGCCTGAGAGCTCTCTAGGTGTGCAGACTTCAACTCCCAGAATTCTTAGCAATGGCCACATTTGGGGGGAATTCTGGGAACTGAAAGTCACACAGGCTGAAGAAGAATACATTATTGGGTTAATAACAGATATGAATTTAGTGTCCTGAAAAGAGATGAAAACTATTACTTCGCTTAAAAAAAAAAGTGTCTGAATATAAGAAGATCCTGCTGGATCAAACCAAAATCCCATCTATTTCAACATTCTATGCTATACAGTGGCCAACCAGATTCAGTAAAAAAAGCACTGAAACATGAATAGGAGAACAATAACTTTTTTCCACTATGGCTTCCTCGCAGTTGGCAGTGAAAGCATGCTGCTTGTAAAATAGTAAACAGCCTTAAAAAACCACAGTTGATAGCCTGTTCCTCCAGCTTCCAGATTAACTATGTATTGTGTAAAGTTGATTACATGCCATCACATTGTTGCTGACTCCTAGCAACTACACAGATAGATTATCTCCTTGAATTGTGTAAAGTAGTACATCCTTTATTATACCAGAATGTCCCTATATTTAGTTCCGCTGGATAATCCTGAGAGTTAACATTTTGTGAGAAAGAGAAAAAAAAATCTAAATGCACAATTTCCATACAATGTGTGATTTTACATCAGTTTTATTTACACCTTATCACTGTCTAATGGTGGTTCCTCAACTAGCCTTTGCTTCAAGATTTTAAAAAGTCTCTGTAATCTTTCTATATAGGAAAGTTGCTCTAGTATCCTAATAATTTTTATTTGATATTTGCATACAACATTATGTTGACATGTTTGCTGTTCATGGAGATGTGATCAGGAAATACATTGCACAGTTCAGCATTCATCTACAAATAAAGGAGAACTGAATTATTAGAATCATCAAGAAACATACCTATTCCTTGAGTCACATAAAAAGGCACTTGGATTAGCACTTTAGGTGTTTCTTTTACAGTTTCCCTGATTGCAGTTTTCCTAGGGAGAAGGAATCTTAAGGCAATGTATTGTCGAAGGCTTTCACGGCCGGCATATGATGGCTGGTGTGGTTCTGTGCTCCTGCACTCTGTGACCGGCATCTGTGCTCCTGCCCTCTGAAGATGCCGGTCACAGATGCTGGCGAAACGTTAGGAAACAAAACTTCCAGAACACGGCCACACAGCCCGGAAGAACCACACCAGCCAATCTTAAGGCAAGTTCTTGCATTATGGATTTTATGTGGTTTCCAAAATAATGAGCTGAAGAATGAACCTGTCTCCTTATTCACATCTAGTTGAAATGTGCACATAAACCCATCCCTCATTCTTTCATCTAAGACCTTCCCTCATTCTAACCTCCAAATCTATTGCACTTAGAGTGTCCTGTGGAAGACTGATCTAATCTGTTACCTGAACTATCGCACAACTTCCATTTACACAAAAATGCAAGCTGTTGAGACTGTCAATGTGAATATATTGTTTGTACACTGAAAATTCAAGGATATTTCATTGTAGTTTTCTGTGTTAAATTTCAGGCATTACTCAGAAACTTCAATACATTTATCCCTAGTTCACTATAACTTTAAAATGAAACTACTAGTTTATTCTTGCCAAAGCTCTGCAACGGTCAACAGCGGAGCATTATGTAAGAAAGGATCCTCTGCCCACTGCTTGCCTTCCCAGCTGCTTGCAGTATCTTGTCCCCTATGTGACTCATTCAAATGATAGCTTTAGTATTGTGACTAGGCTTACTCCTCTGTAATGATACTATGCTGATTTTTTCTTTTTTTCTTTTTTCTTTTTTTGGCACTACAGCATGGGGTATAATGCTAGGCAAAATTCTTAGTCTCAAGTTTCTGCTTTTACATCTTGCCTTATTTACACAATTGTAGTCTAATGCAGCATGTAGTGGGAACCCAACAGAAACGGGGAAGGAATTGTAAGGTAGGGTTAAACCACTTTGGAAGCTGAGCCCCAGTTCAGGCATAAATGAACGAAAGAGCCTTGTCAGATATTTTATCATTACAGAGTAAAAGTGAATACATAAGACATTCATGAAATAGTACCTAACAGCATAGCATTTATATAAAAAGCCTTAGACTTTAAGACGACCAATGGAGCCAATTCAAGGTCAGCCTTACATTTATTGTCCTAATACAAGTTCTGATGCTGCTCAATATTATGAATTCTGAACTGTTTCCATGTGGGTAATAGGGAAAGTATGCTTGGAGAAGTGTCAGTAAGAAAATAAGTACTGTATATCTTCAAGATTTTTAACAAAATAACAAACTAGTAATGGAAAGAATTATTTATTTCCCAGGAATGGTGGAGAAGATCGAAGTCAAATTTTGCATCTATTTACTTCTAAATGATGTCTGAAGCGCTGCAACTGTCAACAGTGGAGCATTATGTAAGAAAGGATCCTCTGCCCACTGCTTGCCTTCCCAGCTGCTCACAATATCTTGTCCCCTATGTGACTCATTCAACGATAGCTTTACTATTGTGACTAGGCTTTTTCCTCTGTAACAATATTATGCTGATTTGTTGTTGTTGGCACTACAGCACGGGGACAAATACTTGCACATTTATCCAAAAATTCTGTGAAATATTTTACTGCTACACGGATAGATCCCTTGCACTAAAATGAGTATGCAAATTTTGAGGATGAGTGGGCATATCTGGAATTTCAGCAACACATTATGGATGTGGCCAAACAACACAAAGCACTTGGGTTTAAACACCACTATTTTATTTTCTACGTGCCACCCAAAACCATTGTTGGAAAGACAGGTTATGCTTGAGGTTTGTGCTCTGCTTTGCAGCATGCAAGCTCACTTACACATTTCCTTAAAGGTATCTACCCCCACCCGCCCAAAAAAGTGCACTGCAGGGAGTTTGGTAGGTGCAAAACCATAATAACTGGGTTCTTCTCATCCATGTTGAGAACCCTGGTAAGAAAATAATCCAGTGTCGTCCAAACTTGGCCATTTTAAGATGAATGGACTTCAACTCCCAGAATTCCCCAGCCAGCCATGCTGGCTGGGGAATTCTGGGAGTTGAAGTCCACTCAGCTCATCTTAAAGTTGAGTGGAGTTGAAGTCCACTCCACTCATCTTAAAGTGGCCAAGTTTGGACAACACTGAAAATAATCTAATGTAGCCGGTGAAAACTGTCTTTTTCTCCCGTCACCTGACTGTATGCCAGAAAATCTGCTTTGATAACCCATGCTCTTAGTTGATTGGAGAAGTAAATGTCTGACTGTACCATTAGACAGAGTGAACCAATTACCTCAAGCAACAGATGCTGGGCAGGTTCAAGTTCCTGAATCGCCCTGGCCATTGTTTCCTACAAGACTTAGTTGTGTTTCACATGGTTTGTCCCAGCGTCCTAGACAAGCGCGCCATTACACTTTCCCGTAATTAACTTCCAGTCCAGGTCGCTTCTTTACTCAAGATCTCATCCTTTGAGCCAGGCGTCAACGCAGCCTCCCAAGGAAAGCGCATCGAACGGCGAGTAACGTCCCGGCGCGACTCAATAGGGGGAGCTCGAAGGCGCCGGAGGGAACTGCGACGCGCTTTCTTCCCCGGGTTCCTCTCTCTCGCCTTTGCGTCAGCTGGTTCCGGTTCCGGCTGGCTTTTGGCTCGTGAGAATGGCAACGCAAGCGGCGGAATGGGCAGAGCGGCTGCAGCGGCAGGTCAGAGGCCGGCTTCTCCGGGTGGGTCGGGCGCGGTTGCGGGGAAGAAAAGGGGAGGCTGGAGCGGGAGGCATCTGGGACGGTCCTCGCTCTCGCCCTCAGAGCGCGCCGAAGCCCTTTTCTCTGTCGCTGCGGGGTTTCCGCTGCTGACGCGTGGCAGCTCTCGAGCTTGCGCGGGAAGTCGTCGGCCTTCCATTCCCTTTCGCCGCCGGGGCTCCCTTCGGCCTTTTACATAATGATGCATTTGTTTAATGTTGCCGTGCAGTTCATCACCGGGCTTAAAGCGGGGCGGTGGGGCGACGTTTCCGAAAGCAGAGGGTTAAACAGGGAGTGCAACTTGTGCTCCCCGCTCGACGCCCTTGTGCACGGCAAGGGAACGAGGGGTAGCTTCGTGTGGAATAGCGGAGACTGGTGTCAGTTAAAACATTTTAAAGCCGTTTTGTCAATGGGAAGTAAGTCCCTCTTAACTGGCAAAAAGGAACCTTCCCGAGAAATCCGTCTCCCCTCTCATTATCTTCTTTTATCCTCCTCTTTCCATTCCTCCTCCCTTTTCTGGGCATCTTCCTGTCTTTTAGTTTTCATTTTCTTAAACTAAAAGGCTTACGTACATAACAGTGTGTTGTAATTTCCATTTATGTACGCATTCCGCTGGTCAATATTTACTGCTCAGAAAATGAAAGAGTTCTTCTGTGGGGCTGATTTAGTTCTTTGATGAAATCTGATAAAATCTGAAAGTGGTACCAACCTCTATCAAATTATTTTCTCCTAAGTTTTTCCCAGTCTGTGGTAAGGTTGGCACTTCCTGACAGCCAAAGAAAGGTTGTCAGAAGTTAATTATTCTGCACTTCCTTACAATAAACTGAGTTGAATGGTTTTCTCTGTATAATAAAATATGTTGTTCCCCTTTCCTGTTTTGCTTTTCTCTTTTTGTTTGCTCCTTTTTATATTAAAGCAATAAGAGATTAAAAATAAGTCCCTGTCTTTCCAACTATCTCCAAGGAAACCAAAATAATTGCTATCAAAATTGAAAAAATTAAAAATTAATCAAGAAAACTTGTGATGTGTTCAGATATCTCTTTGAATGAACTTTTCATACTAATATGACAAATATCAGCAGTTTGCTTCTTTGCCATGTGACCCTTGTACTTATTCTATCAAACGCATCAGTGCACTCACCTTTTCTTGTAATATTTACTGTATGAATAAGGGGAGCAGATGATTAGTTATTTCCATAATTCATTTTTAATATAGTTTTATAGGAACTTTTAAAAAAGAAGATAAAAACTAATATAAAGTGAAGAAAAGAGAAAAAGAAAGAAATGAAAGAGAAAGCAAAAAGTGTAAGAAAAGAAAAGTGAAAGAAAAATTTTAAAAAGATACAAAGATGCACAGCAGTGGCTTCCTATGTTCTTCACAGCAGTTATTAGTACAATTATATTTTAACCTCTCTCTCTAAAGTTACATCAAAATACTCTTCTTTCTATAATCTATCCTATCTAATCAAAACCATAAATCACAAGTTTTCCATAATTCATGACAGGAAGGCTGGATTAAAAATTGCCCAAGCAAGATGTAACAACGTATCTTTATCACTTTAACAGTTTTAACCAAAACTTTGGCTGCACAGATATACGGTTTGATACCTTTTAAACCTAAATCTGGTAACTCTAAGCTATTTTCATTGCTCTTCTTGACTCAAGAATTTTATGTAATTGGCATTTACCTTTTAAACCTAAATCTGGTAACTCTAAGCTATTTTCATTGCTCTTCTTGACTCAAGAATTTTATGTAATTGGCATTTAACTTAAAAATAGCATTTCACAAGCTTTTCTTCAAGCTCTGTAGCTGTAACAAGTTGTTTTAAAAAGCGATTTCTGTATAAGAACTGGATTGTGATTTGGATGTTTCATTTTATCCTTCAAGTATTCAAAGTATTAATATAAATGCACATGAATGTCTACATCCAAAATTCTTAACTACTTCCATTTAAGTATAGGGTGCAAATTAATGTATCAGTTTCTGTTTTACTTGCTCCAAGTTTTGAAGTCTTTTTCAGAAGGGTGGGATAACATTTGCCTTTTTTTCTTTAATTTTTTTTTTTCAACTCCCATGTGATTGTCTTCATTATTTTACTTTATTTTAAATTAAACACAGCTGTTAATGTTGGTTTTAATGTAAAATATTATAAAGCTAACTATTATTGGAAGATTCAAAACACTGGTATAAAATATTTCATTTGCTAAAATATAACTAGAAGTCCAAATCACTAATCCAGGTTTTGAAGAAAATATGCCATTTTTATTTATTTTGCAATTTTTGTAGACTGCTCCTATATAAAGGCTCTGGGCATACAGCAGAGTAAAAACATGAAACAAGTTAGACATCCTTGCTCTAAGATGAACATCACAAAACAATGAACTAAAATTGAAAGCCTGGTGGAATAAAATTGTCCGTGTTGCAAAATGCTAGGAGGGAGGGGTCTGCAGAGACCTTTGGATTTGAGAATTCCAGAGCATAGGGGCCACGACCAAAAAGTCCTGGTGCCTGGTCCACTAGGTGAGTGGTGGACCCTTACCAGGCCCTCCTGAGATGTTTTTTAATGGATAGGCAGATTCCATCCAGTAAGGCAGTGCCTAATATAACTCAGCGCTATGTCATAAAGAGCTATGTAGATAATTTCCTACACCCTGAATTGGGCCCAGAAGTCTACTGGTAGCCACTACACCGATTTCAGTATTTGTATTACCCTGCAATGGGGGGTTGACCTGCTTGCATATAGCGGATGGATTCCACACTAGCTGAAGCTTCTAGGTTGTCACCAAAGGCTGCCCCACGCAGAGTATGTTACGGTAATCACACCAAATGATATCAGGGCATGAGTCACAGTTGTCAAAGCATCATGTTTATAACATAATTTATAACTTGTATTAAGTTAATCATAACTCAAATTAAGTTTTCTTTGTGTGTGTGTGTAAGCAGACATGCATTCTTTTATTTTGTTTTAAAAGATTATTTACAGTTAGCTTGTTTATATGATACTATGATTTAAATTTAATTTTTAACATAAATGGGCATTTTCCTTGGAAATTTAGCTTTCTGTGGGGTATTTTCACTTCTAGTCCAGTATTCTAACACAAAATTCTTTAAGATCTGCTGATAGCTTTTTAAAGTATTCAGTGTTAAATATTTTCCAATAGGGTACACTGTTTGTGGGACATGAATGGAGAATCATATGAAAACATTTTTCTTTTCTTTTTTTTAGATGACAAGGCATGATCTTTGTGCTAAGATTTTAGAGAGAAAGAGTAGTCACACTGTAATGCTTTAATAGCAAAAACTTACTTCAAAAAGCCATTCAATACTTCAGTAGGCTTAGTATTAGATTGACTGATATTTAAAACCTGAGGATCAAAAAGATACAGATGAATAGATGAGTGAAGTCGGTGATATTAATTTACTATACAGGACTTCTTCCTAGAGCATATAAGATTCCATACATGGTGAAGAAATAAGCAGTGGTGCCATTTATTTAATTGTAGGAAATAAACTGTAGTATTGAACAACAAACCAAAATCATTGTTGCTTTCTAGGAAAAGGATATCAAGTTTTTGACTGCTGAAATAGATCATTTGAAAAACTATGGATGCTTGGGAGCTTCACCAACCTTGGAGGAATTGCGGGAAGAAAATGCAAAATTAAAATATCGCTTAAACATCCTACAAAAGGTGTGTTTACTTTTTGAATAGTAAGCAATGTGAATAAATGGAGATTGCTACAGTTCTAAAAGAATCACGTTTTTATGAAAAAAGTGAGCATGTGTGGTTGTAAGCTGCTGGATGGATTTCCACAACCAAATGGGCCACTGTGGCAAAAGCAAATAAATTGAAAATAGAGGACATTGCATCCAGAAGTATATAGCCCACAATAGAAGTTAAGAAAGAGTTAATTAGATTTGGGGGCAATGATTGGGGAAAAATTGAGAGCTATTGAATACAAACACCACATCCAGAGGAGGAAAAGAAGCTGAAAGTTTGTGGGAGAAGAGTTGCAACAAGAAAAGTTCCAGAACTGCAAGGGATTTTCTCTGTTGATGTACATTGCTATTCTTGGAGTGACAGACTGCGTACACACACACACACACACACATACACACGCTGTCTTTATTCCTCTCTGATTCTGAAGCTTTTCAATTATCTGTTATTTCATTAAATGGATACTTATTGCAGTGTTTCTTGATCTGCCATTTAAAGATAGCTCTAGGAATTGTGGCTTTCTCACATTCTTTTAGTACTCATGTAAAAGAAGGTTAACCCAAAAGATTGGAACTTTCAGTTGCAGCCAAAATCTATATTATTCAAGACAGTTTTTCCCCCCTATATTTCAAAATGGCAGGCTACCTTTGTGTCTCAGAAGCATTGTTCTGGCCAATGAATAATTAAATTAAGCCGCAGAATGAGGTAGAGCTGGTGCTAGGTATAATCAGAAGTGTAATCAAAAGACAGCTTCTCCTTCTTACTAATCTATGAAATTGAGAGGTTAGAGTATAAGTAAATATGGCCCAACTACTAGAAACACATTTGAAATTCAAGTTCCCTCTTTTGAAATGGTTAAAAATAAAAATGCAGGATATACAGTTAATGAATAAATATAACAGCAACCTAAAGATAAAAGGAACCATGAATATTCTTAGGACTAATGTAAAGACCTATTAAGACAGCAGTAATACTTTTATTATTATTTTATTTTTCTCATCAGGATTTCAATTCAGTTGTAGGTATAGTTGCCAGATATCCATAAAAGAAGAAAACCTAATTAAATCCTTTGTTCCTGGTACTCTCTTCCAGAGTACAAGTAGTCCTCAAATTACAACCATTCGTTCAGCAACTTTTTGAAGTTACAGTGGCATTGAATGAAGGACTTACAACTGGTCCTCGAAGTTCTGGCCGTCGCAGCGCCCCCACGGTCATGTGAACAAAATTGGGATGCTTGGCAACCAGCTTGCACTTATCACCAATTGCAGCATCCCGCTGTCACATGATTGCCATTGCCGACTTTCAGTGCCAGTTTCCCACAATGGGGAATTTCCCAACGTCAATGGGGAAGCTGGCAAGGAAGGTTACAAGTCACTTGGGTAAGTCTCCACCACACCCTGGCCTTTCTTTGCTCAGGTGCACTGCGCCCTCCTTGCCCACCCTCCCTGCGCTAACGCTCAGGCACACACCCACCAGTACCCTCCTTCCCTCGCCTCCCTGCGCTTGCATGTAGGCATGCACCCACCAGCCGCCTCCTTCCCTGGCCTCCCTGCTCTTGCACGCATGCATACATGCACACCATGCCCTCTTTCCCCAACCACCCTGCATTTGCACACACCCCGCGCCCACTTTCCCCAGCCTCCCTGCACTCACACCCATGCACCCCACACCCTCTCTCCCCAGCCTCCCTGTGCTCGTGCCACACTGCAGCACCCCCTCCCCAGATTCGTACATGGGCTGCACCGGGCCTCTCCAACCCCCCCTCCGCGGTCCCTCCACTTCCCACTTAACAACCCGCGTATCTTGGGGTTATGACGACATTGGCGTCACACTTTACAACTGCATCACTTAGCAGTGGCAATCTCAGTCCCAACTGCTGTCGCAACTCGAGGGCTACCTGTACATATTAATAGAGACCTAGCCCCAAAGTACACTTCAATAGAGACCTAGCAAAACTGAACTTCCGTATAATAATTTTAGTCTACTGCATTTTCATACTGTTTTTCATAAGTTAGTCTGGGTACCAAGAACGTTTCTTCTCCCATCAAGCATGTATTTCCAAATGATTTCTGTGCAGGGATTTGTGGTTATATTCTGTACATACAAGGAATAACACAGACTTCTTGGGGTAACAAAGGACAAATGTGAAAGAGCTTTTCTCTTTTTATTCTACCTGCAAATGGATAGAATCAGAAATGGACAAAGCATCCAGATCTATCTGACAGATCATATAATGAATCAACATTTTCATTCTTTCTAGTTCATAAATATAAATGTGTACATACATGAGCATCTAATTCCAACCATTTGGGGAATTCTAACTTGAAAAGACTGGAAATGAATAAATAGAATTTCCTTATTAAGTTTATAATTTGAGATTGCATTTTGAACCCTTATATAAGGACACATGATCCTATGGACCTATTTGAATTCATAGTTAATTAATTTTGTTTTGTATTCCCATTTAGAGCCTTCAAGAGGAAAGAACTAGAGGAAAATCATTCAAAGGCATGATTAATATCAACTACCGGATTCAAGAAATTTTTAAAGCAGCTATTAAAGCTGCATATCCAGATTTAGAAAACCCTCCATTGGCAGTAACACCAAGTCAGCAATCTAGGTTTGGTGATTATCAGTGTAACAGTGCTATGAGCATATCTCAGGTAATTGATAGTATGTATATTTTTCATAGTTCTCTAATTTCATCTCAAACAAATAACTACGACATACTACCTTGCTGTAATTTGAGTACCCAGCTAGGCAAATGATCTGCACTTCTATCAGGCACTCCTTTTTCCACAGAGACCTGCCATGCATTATTGAAGTCTTTGAACTGAGACAATGCTTTGCAAATAACTTGAAAAATATTAAATGGAAAATGTCTAATCATGGGCCTGGCACTTCATAGTGATCTTATATTGGACTTCTTAAAATTTGTTTCAGTGATATATAGCCAAAAAGCAAATATTTCAGTAGGATCTGTCAAACTGTCTGAATGTATTTATTTTAAATATTCCTATCCTTTTCTTGTGTAATTCAAAACAGGTAACCAAGTAATAAAATACACTGAAGGGAAAGTAAACAATAAGATTAGAAATCTAGCAATTAAAAAAAAGGTAAAAGTAACAGTAATAAAAATTAGGAGAGCCTTTTAGGCTAAATGTTTTAAAGTTGTGGTGAAAGGTCAGCAAAGATGGACAACACAAATATTTCTGGCTATGGAGTTAAGAATATCTTTATTGTTCCAAATAAATGTGTGGGTAAATTCAGTAAGAGGATTTATATGGATGAAATAAATATGTTTCTAAATGTAGCATTGTTATCTTCCCCTTCTATTCTTGGTCTGAAAATTTCTAAGTGCAATAGGTTGTAAAATGCAAAATAGTTAAAAAAAACTTACAACCATTCAGTTAATTTTCCCTGTCAAACACAATAACATTGATCTTTGATACATGAATTTTCAGATCCATGCTTGTCTGTGCATCATAAAAATCTGTCTAAATTTGCTGAAAACAACTCAGGTTCTTAGCCAACAACACAGCTTTGTCAGCATACAAAAGTACATGCATACTCACATTTCTTTCCAAAGCACCTCTAGTGTCACCACAAGCATACCATGTAAATGTTTCCATAATTATATTAAACAACCAAAGAGACATCACATTCCTCTGTCTCATTCCCTGCTCAATATTGGACCATTCACTAAGATTCCATTTTCTTCCCATGCATGCTTTACTTCCATCGTATACTACTCCTATTACATCACAGTCAGTCTTCAACTTCATATTCACAGAAAACATTCTGTAATTTGGGCTTATTCACTGTATCACACATTTTACTATAGCAATAAACACGCAAGCAACTATTCCACATTCAGACATTTCTGAATGACCTTTTGAAGAGCAGAAATCTACCTGACAGAGTCTCGTCACATTTCCCAAGTTTGCTCATTCTCACTTCTTATACTCTTTGAAATAGAATGAAAGACTGTATCTTTAAATGTAAGAAGAATACTGTAAATGGTAAAGAGCATGCATGAAATAATTAAATAAAAGAAATGTGTCTATGAAAGTAGAGACAAGTGAAAGCTATAATAGATTTGAGTAAAAGTAGTCTGATCTTGTGGAGTTGATGAATATATGCAGGGAAGTGAAGGGGTAGGTTTAATTATGAATGAAAGAGCCTAAATATACTGTATATAAGAAGGTATACTTTGGTGTCATCTTAATTGTTTGTGTCTGTGAAAGTAAAAGCTTGGGGATAGCTGCATGTCAACACTCAAGTTAATGGTGATAATGAAATAACTAGGGATAGGTTTGGGGAAACACTGTGCTGTATTCAGTGATTCTGAATTACAGTGATCTGGAAGAAAGTTACTCTGAACAAGGGTGGGAACAAGATGAGAGAGTACAGGAAAAGTGTTTCGGCCATTTAGAGTTCCAAGAATAATGATAATTGTTATTTTTTAATGAATATCTGCTTAGAAAAAGATCTGTTTAAAATATGTGGTTTAAGCATGAATCTGCTCATGTGCCTGCATAGCAAGGAATATTATTTTATTACTTATGATGAAAGAATAGGAGAATTAGTGAAAGATACTTTCATTTCTTTCATTAATTCATGCTCTTTACCATTTACATCCACATCCTATGGCTGTTACCATATGAGCGTATAGATACTGGTTTTGGTCAATCAAAGCTTTCACAGAATGTTTTTTAGTAAGAATAAGAAAGAGTATATTAGATTGCCAGTCTCCGTTGTAGCTATACCATATGCAGTATTCCCCACTAATTCTAAAGACACAAGAATCAGCCGTTTTGGCCAGTGTGCCACAAGTGCCAGCAGACAAGTCCAATCTAACTCTTACAAGCCAACATATTGTTGTTTGCATCCCAGCAGCTAGGAAGTTTATGTAATATACCCACCCACATGGGTACAGTTTTTATAATGTTCTACTAATCAATTAAATCAGTATATGTTCACAGTGTAACTCACACTTTTTCCTTAATTGCCTAGGAAAGTAGTTGGATAGCTTGGCAAACTGGCCTGGCAGTAACCTCATTGATACGTGCCAGCCATCAGGCTCTCTGCATGAATGTATTTTGGAGTAAATGAACCACATTTTTTCAAAGAGCTCATTAGTACTGAGATTGGAAGCCATCCAACTCAACACAAGCTCGCAGTGCCTTTTAGAATATAGTTTGACTGTTGTTTTACTCCAGAGATACAGTGGCTAGCTGTCTTGTCCAGTGCGGGTTTCTGAATTACTGTATTGTCTTTGTTGCTTTGTATCACGGGCTTTCCCAACATCCCCTTAAAATAGGCATGGGCAGAAGCTGGTTATGGACTGTTTCCA
The DNA here is from genome assembly GCF_059951505.1 of Python bivittatus. Taxonomy (NCBI): domain Eukaryota; kingdom Metazoa; phylum Chordata; class Lepidosauria; order Squamata; family Pythonidae; genus Python; species Python bivittatus. The sequence continues at coordinate 19,104,938 of NW_028277035.1, forward strand.
CCAATTGCATATGCTTTTGAATTCTTTCTTTTGTACTCAAGATGTGATGCTGCTGGAGTTTTTTTCCTCAAGCTTTGCAAAAGTTATATGTTTGCTTGACTGATTACTACTTTCATTTATTGTAATGATTCTAATGGACAGATACACTTTCTATTTTTATATCCTGAGCGCTTGATACATTTAAAAAAAAAAATAGCTCATTTTAAAAGGATTTTTTTTCCTTTTGCCTCTTGTGCTAAGTCTGAAAGTAAACTTACCATAGCCAATATTTTAAGCCAGAGTAAACACAGTTTAAAAATTATTCTCTTGTCCTACGTTCTAGACTTCAGTCATTCAAAATCAACATTTTAAACATATCATCTCACATGAGGTGATAGTAAGTTTCAGGTTCTTGGTGTATCATACCCTTTTCACCTAATTTCACACTGATATACAACAGATTTTCAAAAAACACATACATTCTAAAAGGATATATGTGTATAAGTGAGAATGCTCTGTATCTCTTAGCCACTGTGATAGTTTTCTGAACCCCTCAGTTGGGTTTCAAACACAATATACTAGTGAGACAAAGACAAAACAAGATTGTGATCATTCTTTCTACATTGAAAGTTAAGCAGTCATCAAGTACATAGATTTACTTCAGAGTCTCTTTTCAGGAACCAGTCAATCCATGTGAGATACTCTAAAGAGTTAACTTGTTAGAAAGGAACAGTCCAAAAATGAAAGTATAGAATCAGACCTTTGGGATCAAGAAAACATTTAGCTTTTGGCCTAAATAGTAGCAATTTCCTTTTTTTTTTTTTAATGTTCCACAGTTATCTGTAATAACAAATAAACTGGAGATGTGCCCATGAAATGAAAGTTGAACTGATCTGGTTTAGATATACCAAAATAGACTTCACAATTATTTGCTGTCTTTGGTTCCAGACTCTGAAAGCATGTTTAAATGACTGTGTATGTGCTTGGATAACAACTTGATGTTTGGGGCATTATTTTTTAACCTGTGGATTCAAAGCAGGTTTTTATAGAATAAGAATACCTATTATTTTTGCCAAAGCTGCTTAAATGATGATTCTGTAGAATATTGGTCATGGTATTGTGTGCCTGGGTGTGTTTCCATTCAATAAGTAATTACACTGACCCCTTTCCTTATTTTCAGATACTGCTCAAGACTAAGGAAGTAAAAGTAAGCCCAAGAGAAATTGCTGACAAGATTGCCAGAAATATTCCTGACAATGAATGCATTGACAAAATTGAAATTGCTGGTCCTGGTACAGTTACTCCGTCTTTACTATGAGTAGAAACAGAATTTGCTAGCAAGTTATATTATAATGAGATTAAGTTGACAGTATCATGTTCTGGCACTTGCTGAACGTGCTTCTTCCTCCCTAATTCTTGACTAAGTCTGTTAATAGAAGAGTGTATCTATCTGGTTTAAGTATGCCTAGCTTTTTTTTGGCATAAACTTTCTATCATTTGTGCTGAACTAGTGAAGATGTGTATTGTGACTGCAACAATATGCTAATCTGCCATGTTGTATATGTAAAAAGTATTCTCTGTATGAAGAAAATAAAAGTGGATATGTATTTACATGCTCAACAACCATTTTACTTTTGATGACTAAAGGTTTCATCAATGTACACTTGAAGAAGGATTTTGTATCCAGACAGCTGAGCAGCATGCTGGTGAATGGAGTTCAGCCTCCTGCTGTTGGTGAAAGAAAAAAGGTAAATAGTCAATAGTATCTCATTCCCCCCGATGAGTGCTTGTGGTTTTGCCAAAAACTAATGTTCTCTTTAATGTGTACTCCTCCTTGGGGCCTCCATAGAAACTCTCTCCTAACATTGGAGAAGGTCTTTCACAGAATTCCAGGAAGGAGTGCTGGTGGCAGAAAAACTAGCTCGCACTTATAAGCAAAAAGAATATCTGTGGCCTTCTTTAGATCTTGATCCAGATTAATAATAGAAGCTTCCAGAAATTCTGTCCTTTTAAATATAGAAATTGATTCTCTTACCTTCAAAGAAAGATTTGTACACCACACAAAGAATTTGTATAGAACCTAAACATATAAACGTAAACTGGATTTTGTATGTTGTCTGGTCAGTGCATATATAGGCTCCACAGATGATGAGAAAATATACAGTACCTAACTAAGTAACATAAATAGGATTTCTTATCTTCCCAACTGGTATTCACATTAGTTTTGCTAGCACGTGTATATTTTCTATAACGTCTAGTAAACATGCAGAGCAACCGTATGGTTATGTTCATTCTTCATTCACAATATCTGGATTCCATAATATAGTTAAAAATATATTGCACCAGTTGTATTCTAAATTTTTAAGTAAAGTTATTTTTCATTCCTTATTCTGTATAAAAAGGTGGTGATTGATTTCTCTTCCCCAAATATTGCAAAAGAAATGCATGTTGGACATCTGAGATCAACTATAATTGGGGACAGCATGTGCCGTCTCTTTGAATTTATGGAGCACGATGTTCTAAGGTAAGTCATATTGTAGTATAATGTAGTCATGCTTATAAAGTACTTAGAGATACAGTGTTTCTCTTTCTGTGAAGCAGTTAAAACTTTATTTTCGGTAATCATTTGTATGACACTAATGTATCACAGAACTGCTGGAACTCCTCTGACCTGCAATGAACTGTGTTAATTAAGCAATATGCACACTGGAAATACCATAATTGTTACTTATCTTGCACAGTATTGTTTAGTGCAGAACGCTGCAGAGCTCTGGATGAACCATTTTAATTAGATTAGTTTAAACAAATGGTGTTTCCCTATTTAAAGGCTGCCTGTACTTTACACCTGTTTTGTTTTCTTTGCTGTCCAGATTGAATCATTTAGGAGATTGGGGCACCCAGTTTGGAATGCTTATTGCTCATCTGCAAGATAAATTTCCAGATTACCTCACTGTTTCTCCACCCATAGGAGATCTCCAAGCTTTTTATAAGGTATTTTTATTTAAATATTTGGATCCACAATGTTTGTTACTGTTGTTATAATTGCTTAGAAAATACTTGATGCTTTACACAGTATTGAAACAGTGTATCTGTTTTTCTTTTCTTTTCTTTTCTTTTTTCTTTTCATTATTCCTTATGTAGGTCATTTTTGTAAGAATCTTTTTAAACTGAAAGGTGTCAGTACAACCATTACATGAAAAAGAATAAATGTTGTAGCAAGCAATATTGCAAATATTTATTCAAAGCTTTACTGCATTTTAACTATTCTTAATTACAGCAAATACAGTTTAAAGATAAGAATCAGTTATTTCAATCCAGTAGGAGAAAGCAGCAGGTACAGTCAACTTCCTCATGTGTATTTATTGTGGCTAAAAGAAGATTGATCTAAGACAGTCAATTTGCCTGACAAAAAAATCCAGTCAAATAATAGTTAATGCCATTGACAATCTATTTCTGGGAATTATAGGAGCCGGGGGATAGAATACTGGGCTAAATTCTCCTCCTGAACTTAGATCAGTAGGGTATAGGAAGTTGCTTATAACTATCCAGACTACCATGAGCATTTATGAACAAACAAGGATTGGTGGGGTGGATCCAGAGACTAATGAGTGCATCCTTGTATGATGGGGTGTTGCTACCAGGTTTAAAAGAGACAGTGTTCTTTCCACTCCTGAAGAAGCTGTCCCTGAATTCAGAGGATTTTGCCAGATATTACCCAAACACAAATAATCATTTATTAGGCAAGGAGGTTGAAAGGACAATATCTACATAGCTGCAGATATTTTCAAAGAAGAGAGACTAACTCAACCCTTTTCAAGGTTATGATGTGTTAGACTGCTTAAGAACCTGCTCCTCTTCACTTCTAAGCATATTGGGGGGGGTGGGGGTGGGATTTTAACTCCAGTGAGATCGGTTTGTTTGATTCTCCACTTCCTTATAGAAGAAAAACCATAATGCCAGCAAGCAATGCACAATTTGCTTGGATGTGGGGGCCATGAAGATTGATAACCCATGGATACTGAAATTCACATACAGTAAACTCACATGTGAGTGAGGGTTCTCTTCATAATTATGGCTGCAATGTAATACTGTACTGAATTCTTTTCAGAGACTTGAAGATCTCCCTATATATTAAATAGCCTTTTATATATGCTAACAAGATGAGAAGATCAAACAGTTACAATTGCTTAATTGCAATTGAGATAGTTATGTCTATTAATGTGAAATTTAATGAATGTTATCCTTTTAACATAGTCTAAACAGTAACCCTCTTATGAATACTTTGATTGGGTTCCATTTAATGTACATTAGAGGTTATTTTATGGCATCTTTATATTCTTAACCTAGGAATCAAAAAGAAGGTTTGACACTGAGGAAGAGTTTAAGAAGCATGCTTACCACTGTGTGGTCCTATTGCAGAGCAAAAGTCCAGACATCATTAAAGCTTGGAACCTCATCTGTGATGTATCCCGAAAAGGTGATTTTTGCAATTTGCATGGGTTGATCTTAGCTACTTTTTAGCACTTTGTTAGGAAAAGGCTTTTCTTAAAAGGTTGGGACTTGAAATGATTTTTGCAGAGCACTGCTGAAGGACAAGGGTTTCAAATGTACCATTTAGGGTGGAAAATTTTGAGAGCTGGATCTAAAGTTGCTCTTCTGTGAATGGAAAGTGCCAAGATCCAGTCTATAACAGCAAACGTTTCAGAGCTTTGGGGCTTCCTCCACTACTAGCATATTATAGTGTGAGAAAAAATGCGGGGTGGGGGGGGAGGGAATCACCTCCATAAGGAACATCCTGAAACAAAGATTTCTGATTACTGTTTTTCAACAACAATTTAGGGATTTATCACACTACAGTGATTTGCACAGGAAACATTATATTTGATTTTAAGGCCTAGTTTCTTTTTATTATACAATTTTACTTGTAGGGAGCCCATTAGCTATATACACAACACCAAAACATTATTATATTAAACAGATAAATAACATCCAGTGATTTCTAGTTTTTCCCTACATGTTTTTTCTGCATTTAAGTTTCACTTTAAGCACAAGATTTGTGCATGAAAAAAAATAAGATTTTTCCCTTGACTTAACTGCAGACTGTCAGCTTTAATTTGAGGGTATGTACATCCAACTCAGGTGAACGGTGTAGGAATTACAACAGTTTGCATATGTTCCCCCCACTTGTTAAGGGACCAAAAGTAATGGGACAATTGGCTTCTCAGCTGTTCCATGGCCAGGTGTGTGATATCCCCTCAGTACCCCAATTACAATGTGCAGATAAAAGGCCCAGAGTTCATTTCAAGTGTGCTATTTGCATTTGGAATCTGTTGCTGTCAACTCTCAAGATGAGATCCAAAGAGCTGTCACTATCAGTGAAGCAAGCCATCATTAGGCTGAAGAAACAAAACAAACCCATCAGAGAGATAGCAAGAACATTAGGCATGGCCAAAACAACTGTTTGGAACATTCTCAAAAAGAAGGAACGCACCGGTGAGCTCAGCAACACCAAAAGACCCGGGAGACAATGGAAAACAACTGTGGTGGATGACCGAAGAATCCTTTCCCTGGTGAAGAAAACACCCTTCACAACAGTTGGCCAGATCAAGAACACTCTCCAGTAGGTAGGTGTATGTGTGTCAAAGTCAACAATCAAAAGAAGACATCACCAGAGTGAATACAGAGGGTTCACCACAAGATGTAAACCATTGGTGAGCCTCAAAAACAGGAAGGCCAGATTAGAGTTTGCCAAACGACATCTAAAAAAGCCTTCACAGTTCTGGAACAACATCCTAAGGACAGATGAGACCAAGATCAACTTGTACCAGAGTGATGGGAAGAGAAGAGTATGGAGAAGGAAAGGAACTGCTCATGATCCTAAGCATACCACCTCATCAGTGAAGCATGGTGGTGGTAGTGTCATGGCGTGGGCATGTATGGCTGCCAATGGAACTGGTTCTCTTGTATTTATTGATGATGTGACTGCTGACAAAAGCAGCAGGATGAATTCTGCAGTGTTTCGGGCAATATTATCTGCTCACATTCAGCCAAATGCTGCAGAACTCATTGGACGGCGCTTCACAGTACAGATGGACAATGACCCAAAGCATACTGCAAAAGCAACCAAAGAGTTTTTGAAGGGACAGAAGTGGAATGTTATGCAATGGCCAAGTCAATCACCTGACCTGAATCCCATTGAGCATGCATTTCACTTGCTGAAGACAAAACTGAAGGGAAAATGCCCCAAGAACAAGCAGGAACTGAAGACAGTTGCAGTAGAGGCCTGGCAGAGCATCACCAGGGATGAAACCTAGCGTCTGGTGATGTCTATGCGTTCCAGACTTCAGGCTGTGATTGACTGCAACGGATTTGCAACCAAGTATTAAAAAGGGAAAGTTTGATGTATGATTATTATTCTGTCCCATTACTTTTGGTCCCTTAACAAGTGGGAGGCACATATGCAAACTGTTGTAATTCCTACACCGTTCACCTGAGTTGGATGTACATACCCTCAAATTAAAGCTGACAGTCTGCAGTTAACGCACATTGTGTTTGTTTCATTCCAAATCCATTGTGGTGGTATATAGAGCCAAAGATGTTAGAATTGTGTCGATGTCCCAATATTTCTGGACCTGACTGTACATATGACTGCTGAATTCTTTTAGCTTTGTCTGTTACAAGCAGTGAATTATTGTGCTAGTTCCTTTGTTGCTTATGGGGATTCCTTTCAACAGCTGATACAGGCTTCTGATTTGAGCTTTCTGTGATGTAATTCAAGTCTGGAATTTAATTTTTGTTTACAATTTTTTGTGGATAAAATTATTCTGATCCCATCATTTTTATTAATAAAGGATGAATCAACTGTAGGAACTCTTTGCTTTTCCTGGTTTGCTTTTAAATGCAACAACTTTCAGCCTTATTAACTGGTATTGTCTTTCTTGCCTGCTTCATTCCAGAAAGGCTCAAAAGATAGCATGAAGTCAAGGATTTAGAAATGAACTATATGCCTTCCAGTTAATAATTAATACTGAAAGATTCACAGAAACTCGGAAGCAAAGTATTCTTTATTGCACAGAAAAACTATGGATAAAATAGAGCCTAAAATAAACAAAGCACTCAAAGAACCAAATCATTCTGTTCTCAGAGTTCAGCATAATCAGTTATGTTTCACTTCTGGGTAGAAGGCATAAATAATGCTAAATATGAAAATCCACATTAATAGATTGGTAGATCACGTGTCATTTCGTAGTGCGATACCAAATTTCCTAGAAAGCATGTTTTCATCAGCTGGTAATCAGGTGTTTGAAATCTTCAGCTTTTCTCTTGTTTACTTCTGCTGAATGCTTAACATGATGCTGGAGTTTATTAATCTACATTGAGTGCTAATGAAAACCAACAGTCAGCTTCAGTCCTGTTTACCTGAAGGTTTATTAAGCTCAGTTGGAATTACCTCTGAGAAGAGAGGATTACCACTTTAATTATTATTATTTTTTAAATTGAGAACAAAGGCCTTGGTAAAATTCAAGGTGAATCCAACTATAACGTTCCTCCATTTCCATATAGTTTACTGTTGTCTTATTCTAATTACTATATTTTCAAATTAAGTATGAGAATCTCAAATTCTTCACTGCTATGTGCTTAGTTTTTTTCTCCTTTTCTTGATCAGAATTCCAAAAGATCTATGACTGCTTGGATGTTTCCATAATAGACAGAGGAGAATCATACTACCAAGATAAGATGCATGAAATTGTGAAGGAGCTTGAAGAACGAGGTAACACATCCGTATTGTAATTAGAAGTTAAATAGCTGAAATATATTTAAAACGATAATCCATTTAATGTAAGTTTCAGATCTACAGTGAAGTTTGTTTTTATTAAAGAAAACTTAAGATGATTTTTGTTTCTCTTCCTTAAAAAAAACCCTACAGTTTTAAAATTTCCACTTTCTGATTGATAATATTTTTATAACTAATGCCTGTATTTATGTCTAATCATTTATACCTTATCAGTATACCTAACCATGTATAATTACCCTGAAATTCAAATTACTTCCATTTGCTTTCAGCTGTCATGGGTTTGAAGAAGTAATATATGACTTTATTTAACTGATTTTATCCTGACACAAGGCAAGGTGATTAAATCTGCTCTGTAGGATCTTTTCAGAAAGAAATTGTGACAGTCCAGATATCAGGATGACACCAAACACCATGCAATATTTTATGCAATATATACAGCCATATGTAAGTCAAATGATACAAGAAGCATAAGGAAAGTGTAATGTTCTTTAATTAAGACATAATCATTCATACATTCACATTTTGGATAGCTAGTATAAAGAGAAGTTGAGACAGGTAAAGACAGTAGGTTGGTGCACAGTGGATGCATATGGAGACTCTTTCTTAGATTGGTCACCTCCCAAGATGGCTATTCTTAAGGTACAAAGATATGGTGTTTCTGCTGTGTTCTGCTATTTCAGGTTCACTCTTAGGTTGGGCAGCTCCCAAATACGGAGGTGACTATTTTGAATCTTCTGGCCAGGAAAGAAAGCATTACATTCCAGCTTGCTGACAGTAAAATCATGCAGGATCTTTGACTTCTGATTGGTTCCTTTCAGTGTCCTAAGTGTTAGCAGATTTCTATAATAGATGTAGATAGATATTTCTTTTGATAGCACTGTTTCTCACATATGATAAACCTATGATGTTTGGGACCCACTGTTGATCTGAGAATCTTGCTGTCTTCAGACAACATATCCTTGCCTATTTGAAGTAGTGCCAGTTTCTAACAATAATTTCTAATAGTTTTCATTCCATTTGGCTCTACTCCCATCTGTATGAGCATCTCTTTCCCAGCCTCACATTTAGTGATTTCTCTGTGGACTTGACTTTCTTTTTGTAATTTGCAAGTTTTTTTCCTGAGAATATGTTCCCTTGAAAGTTTTCACTTACTTCATTTATACACTAAGATGGTCGTCTGCAGCTCAATGACATGATTAACTCTAAATGCCCTTTAATCTAGGCCACCTAAATTCAACACACAATAAGAAAGGTTAGCTTTTGAATTACATGCTTTAAAATATTGAAGGCTGTTAGAAATTATTCTCCATAATTCTTTCACTGTGTTTCATCTCTTTTCTGAATTAAACACATTGTTTCTGTTAATCCTTCTTCTAATGTTTAACTGGAGTTCAGTATGTAATCATACCAACTGGCATGCTTTCATTGCTTCCTATGTTTTAGAATATATGGCTTCAACTCATAGAATTTGTTGTTTTAGAAAGGCTAAATTTAGAATCTGGAAATATTTAATAGAGGGTCATCCTTTCGTGAATGATTAGTAATAAGGTCTATAGGTTTCTGACTGCTGGCAACCAGGAATTAAAACAGTTCACTCAAAAAACAGCATAAGAGATATTACATTTGGGAAGATAATCAGATAAATTATTCTTGATTACATTTGGAGCAAAGCCTAATGTAAGAGCAGGGCCAGTAGAGTTATACTACCAGGCAAGACAAGAGTCCAAAACCATTTTGCTATATTGTCCTCTGGTTTCTTTTTTTTTTTTTTAATTTCTCCTAACTGGATGGTTTGATTTTTTTTCTCCTTTAATCAGCCTCTGAAATCAGAAATTAAACCCATCTCAAGAGATAATTACCAATGTTGGTTTAGAATTGGCAAATGTAGAAAGTTTAAACACTTGATCCCTTTTTGTATGCCTGTTTGGTTGGCAGTTTGGAGTATGGCCTGATGACAAGTTCTCTTTGTAAATCTTTGTTGAACAGAGTTTTATTTGTCCTTGATTTTTGTAAAAAAAAAAAAAAGTAGATTTGCTTCCCAAGTTTTAATATAATTTTCCATCTGTTTTTGCATAGTTACCAGTAATTTATGTTCTATCTTTAGGGTTTTTACAAGTGGATGATGGCCGGAAGATTGTCTTTGTTCCAGGATGTTCTGTTCCTTTGACAATTGTGAAGTCTGATGGGGGTTTCACATATGATACATCAGACATGGCGGCTCTAAAGCAGAGGATTTTCGAAGAAAAGGCCGATTATATAATTTATGTGGTAGACAGTGGGCAGGTGAGCTTCTCTGACCTGTGTTTTGTCTTTGCTTTGAAAAATGTATTGTTTGTGGGCATTGGTGTGATCTAAAGAACATACAGATGTACTGTTCATTAAATACTCCCCCCCCCCATTTCCTTAGTTCCTGTAGCTTTTATTTCTATTATTTTTACCCATTGACATCAACAGCCCATTAAACAAAAATCTGTGGAGAAACCCAAAATATAATCAGTTATACTTAACTGATTAATGTTCTTTCCTTGAACAAAAATATCAATCTTTCTGGTCATTTTGAATATTGAACCCTGCTGGGAAGTTATTCCTTTCTTGGTTCTCAGGACAGTTGCTACCGTTGCCTTCCCTGAAACAAGGCACAATCTTTACTAGAAGCATTTTTAGATGTCATAATTAACTGTTGTTGCTTTAATCTTTCTTTGCTTTGCAGTCTGTTCACTTACAAACAGTATTTGCAGCAGCTCAGATGATTGGATGGTATGACCCCAAAGTCACCAAAATAATTCATGCTCCTTTTGGGGTGGTGTTGGGAGAAGACAAGTAAGTTTGCAAAGTACATTCTTTAGGGTTTGTGTGTGTGTGCGTGTGTGCACGCGCGCGTGTGCCTTGAGTCAGTCTGGACAAGTCCCTGCAGTTTTCTTGGTGGCATTTCAGAAGTAGTTTGCCATTGGCTTCTTCTAAGGTTGAGGGAGAATGACTGGCCCAAGATCACCCAGCTGGCTTTGTGTCTAAGGCAGAACTAGAACGCAAAATTTAATGGTTTCTAGCCTATTGCCTTAACCAGTACACCAAACTGGCTCTCTTCTTCAGTATGCCTTAAGCTAAATTCTCTTGTTAATCTCACTGGAAGACTAGATGTCCTCATTTAAGGAAGATTAATTCCTATAATGACAAAAACTCTATTGATTTGGACCATGCAATATTCAGCTTGAAGGCAGTTTTATGAAATAAACCGTTTGGATCACATCTTCAGGTTTTTGAATTAGGTGCTTTTGAAGCCACTCCTTTTTCTGAATTGGTTTTGAGCTACTGCCAGAAAATAAGGCCAATAGCAATTTAGATAAATGAATAGTCTGACTCTGCATAAGACTTTCTTTTGAAAAACACAAAGCCATGAATTCTTACCTAGCCATAATTGTTTTTTAGTCCCCAAATTGCCTAGGTTTTTTTTTTTTTTTTTCTGTTTCTGAACAAATCTGGCATGAATTCAGTTATGACATTTATTTTGCCTTGTTTTCTGAAGTATATTGTTCCCACAGGGTTGTTAGAATCTTTGCTTTTTTGTTGCACATTCTGCAACTTTACTTTGAGCTGTAATACTGAATTTATACATTAGTGCATAATGCAAGAAAAGCTGTGTAGACATCTCTTTTTTGATATGCGTGTTCTAAAATTGTCTATGTTAGAAATAAGAATCCTGTGCATCCATCTACACAATTTTGTGAATATGATAAATCAAACCTGTATTAACTAAAGTAATAGGTTAAGTAGTACTCAAGAGCACGAAGCAGTATTTTTTTTAGTTTGGAAATACTGTCTCTCCTCTTCCCCCATTCAGAGATTTGTTTATTACTAACACTCTTCGCTTTTTTCTTGTTATTCTTTTCTTTTGTCTTTTAGATTTGAATTATGCCCATTAATTAGGGATTCACCATCTAAGGCATCCAGAGCCACATGGGGCCCACAAAACCCTTGTGTGTGGAGCCCTTCCAAGTTGCCATTCAATTAATTTTTATTTCAGTCACATAAAAAATACCCATTTTAAATTTAAATTATATGGGGACTAACCACAGTAAAATAAATGCAATTTTGTAATATATGAGTCAATGAAATGAAATGGGAATGTGTAAAACCTACTGTTCCAGGAAATGAACCTTCTGGAGAATTCTGGAGCATTCAGTTTCTCCTCTGGACCATTCTGATCATGGTTCAAAACAAGCTTGTTTTGTCTAAAGCGTCATTAATTGCTTTCAGTTCACAGGATTAACTTCTTGAAAACTACCAAGTCATGCTTGAAACAGCTAGACCGGCTGGAAAGAAAAAGTGTTTGCTTGTACTTAAAATGAAATTATTATTATTTATAATAATTCTTGTTATTATAGGCTTATAATAATAAAGCTTATTTAGAAGTGCAGGGAAAGTTTGATTTCTAGCATACCTCTTTAAGACAAACTGTGACGCTAGGATTAAAAAAAGTGCTCCTTCCCAAAATTAATTAATTACATTATAATATTCCTGCATTCAAACTGAAGCTCAGCTTTATTTAAATCCACTTAGTTTGAGCCTGGGTGATCACACGAAAATAAAATAAATTTAGATTCTTTAAAATCCAGCCATTTTTTAAATATATTATTTACCACCGTGGATACAAAGAGTTGTCTGTCTGGTATGTCACTTTCATGCGGTTAAAACAGCAAATGTTTACATTTGGAATGTAACTATTTAAAAATGAGATACTATTTGAGGAAAGTAATAATTTTCACTCTTTGCTATAAGGAAAAAGTTTAAAACACGTTCTGGGGATACAGTACGACTAATGGATCTTCTTGAAGAGGGACTGAAGCGATCAATGGATAAATTGAAGGAAAAAGAAAGAGATAAGGTAATGGGTTCCTTTTTTCTTGACTCCAACATTCTGCTATCTTGCCTTTATGAAGAAGCATGTCCTGCACTTGGTATTTCCTTTTGTTTAATTAACCTTATATTTTGGCATGGAATTTTCTGTTTTGCTAATTGTATTCCCTGTTGAGCAGTGAACACATTACTGAGGTGTCCAGTCTATCATGGATACTTTGTTTCACAGTGCCTAAAACCAGCATTGTTATTTTATTGGATAGGGAAGAGAAACAGGATCTACTGAAGTACTCTTGGGGAATAGTTCTGTTGCATTCAGAGATGAATTTTTGCTCCAGTCTGTAAACTCTTGTATTCTCTTAGCTTTCCAGCAGATGGCAGAAGAACATAGAATGAAGGATAGATAGGACCACTTGTGTATTGATTGTATTGGTGAGGGACAGTTCATTTCATTGCTAAGAAATGCTTTGTACCTTACCACAAGCAGAATGATAGCTATAACTTTCATAGGTGGCCTGAAGTTTTTTGCGTATATAAATAAAACCTCTGCCAACATCATTCAGCTGTTTTAGGGAATTTATTTAAGCCACTTGTAGAGCTGAGCTGAGCTGAGCTGTGTGGTTGGAAACTTTTTGAGACTGCAGTCTCTGAGTAACTACATCTTCAAATAGTGCCTGCAGATGATACAGGGTTGCTCATTTATGAAATTTCATTGGATGCTACTTGACCTACCGTTTTTTGAGAAATATTCCTGCAGAGTATCTCTATTCCAGGATCACTCTGTAGATATGGCACGTTGAAGAAGGGTAGGCAACTGGGTGCTTTTGTGCAGCTCCTGAACTTCTTATATTTCTATTTCTGTTTTATCTAATCTTTTCAAGACTTTGTAGGTTGTATATGACTGAAACACTGTATTTGTTCAATGGTTTTGTGTTTTATCTTGCTGGTCGTTGATGGTAATTAAATAAATGCATTCGTTCAGTTGAAAAAAAATTTCTTTTTTTTAACAGGTTCTTACAGCTGAAGAATTAAAGGCAGCCCAGACCTCAGTTGCCTTTGGCTGCATTAAATATGCAGACCTGTCTCATCATAGAATAAATGATTATATTTTCTCTTTTGATAAGATGCTTGATGATAGAGGAAATACTGCTGCTTATTTACTTTATGCCTTCACTCGAATCAGGTAGGGAGAAAAGTATTATCCTAAGTTCTTACATTTTTGCAGTTACGATACATGTATGGGACAATTAATGCCTTGCTCTATATTTTTTTTAAAAAACTCTTTTAGTTAATAATCATTATTTTCAGAATATTGGGGCTATGCTGATGTTCCCTAAACCAGCTAATTTATTATCTATAAAAATGGCATTTAACTGTCAGTACATTTAACAATCTTGGTTTCACAATCTATAGCTGTGGTTATACATAGCACTAAATATTTATTTTAATGCCCAAGATAGCTAACAAAAATTAAACGAAGTAAATTTTTAACTTAAAACTAAGCATTAAAAGCACGGTACAGCCCATTCAGGAATATATTTTGCTTTTAGAGCAGGACTTGGTAATTTGATAACCTAATCTTGGACACTCTTACATGGTATCCATAGTGACAGGAAAAATATATATTATGGTTCTGCAGTGATTGGTGTTCAATAGGGAACAGCTGTTTGGGGAATGTGTTGAACCTGTTGGCACCTCCTTAAATCAAATGTACCTTTTCCTGCTCACTTGGCATAGGCTAAAGAAAACATGTGGCTTCTTTTAAGGAATTTTTAATATGTATTAATGAGATCTTGCATAAGAACTCAAGAGAATTCAGGAGATGATGCTTAGTACTTTAGTCTCTTTTAGTTTTCTTAATAGGAGGAGAGCAACTGATGCCTGAATCAGTGGCTGATGTAGTCTACATTGTTTTTACATTGACTCAGGACTTATAGCCCTTTCAAAGTGTGTCTTTCAAGATGCAACATTGCAACCAATCACCTTAGGGGAAGGTGATTGAGAAGGTGGTTGTGCAGCAGCTTCAGAGGATCTTGAATGAAGCGGATTATCTGGATCCTTTTCAGTCAGGGTTCAGACTGGGTATGGTACAGAAACAGCATTGGTTGCGCTTTTGGATGATCTCTGGCATGGGCGGGATGGTGGTTGCGTGTCCATCCTTGCTTTACTTGACCTCTCAGTGGCTTTCAATACCATTGACCATGGTATCCTTCTGGACCGACTCAGAGAATTGGGGGTGGGTGGCATGGTATTGTGCTGGTTCACCTCCTTCCTCCAGGGTCAGTTCCAGTCAGTGGTTATTGGGAAGGAGAGATCCCACCCCCACCCCCTGCTGTACAGGGTGTTGCAGGGGTCGGAGCTCTCACCTCTCCTATTTAACATGAGACTGCTGGGTGAGCTCATCCGTCGCCATGGGGCGAGGTATCATCAGTACACTGATACCCAATTGTACATCTCTGCCCCAGCGACTTAAGCGATGCTGTGGACGTCCTATCTCAGTGTCTGGAGGCTTTGAGGATCTGGATGGGGAACCACAGGCTTCAACTGAACCCTGGCAAGATTGAGCGGCTTTGGGTTTTGAGCCCCTCTCATTTTAGGATTTTACCATCTTTGGTACTGGATGGGTCGCACTGCCCCGAATAGACCCTGTGCACAATCTGGGGGTCCTCCTGGACTCCCAACTTCTGCAGTTGTGGCTAGGAGGGCCTTTGCACAACTTCGTATTGTGCGCCAGTTGCGCCCATTCCTAGATAAGAGGACCTACTCATGGTCACTCATGCCCTAGTCACCTCCTGATTAGACTACTGCAATGCGCTGTACATGGGTCTGCCCCTGAAGAGTATCCGGAAGGTTCAGCTGGTACAAAATGCAACGGCACAAGCAGTTATGTGTGTGTTAGTAGGACACACATTACACCTCTGCTTCGCAAGCTGCATGGACCAGTTTGTTTCCGGGTCCAGTTCAAGGTTCTGGTGTTGACCTTTAAAGCCCTTTGTGGCATGGGGTGGGCTATCTGAGGGACCACCTCTCCCTGATTTCATCTGTCCATCCTACCAGATCCAGCAGACAGGGCATGTTACGGGTTCCGTCACCTAGGGAGCTACATTTGGTGGGCCCCAGATGGCAGGCCTTTTCTGCTGTAGTGCCTGCGCTGTGGAATCTTCTCCCCCTTGAGGTGAGGTTGACCTCGTCATTGTTGAGCTTCCAGAGGTCCCTTAAGACTTGGTTATGCCGGAAGGCCTGGGGACCCCAGGGGACGGGGAAATTAGTGATGTGGCTCCCTTATTTTTAACATTCTTTTATTCTGTTTTATTTTGCTTTTTATATTTTAATGTAATTATTGACTGTTTTTAGCTTTGTTGTACACCACCCGGAGTTGCCTGTGGTGAGATGGGTGGCTATATAAATTGGTTTAATAAATAAATAATAAAAACCATATTTTTAGTAGTAGTATTTTTAACAATATTGTCAGAATGATGCACAATAGCTAGCCATCTTTTTGGAGTAAGTCAGTAATTTTTGGTGTGTCTTTGTTCTTGTGCTACTTAGGTTTTTTTTTTTTTGTCTGAATAAAGATTTTTTCTAAAGAAACAAGGCTTGATCCCTTGGAATCTAATCTAAGGTTTATTTCTGTGATAGATCTATAGCAAGACTGGCCAATATCAATGAAGATAAACTACAGAAGGCAGCTAGAACAACAGAGATAATATTGGATCATGAAAAAGAATGGAGACTAGGCAAATGCATCTTGAGATTTCCTGAGATCATCCAAAAGTGCCTGGATGACCTTTTACTGCACACACTCTGTGACTACCTCTATGAACTAGCCACCACATTTACCGAATTCTACGATAACTGCTATTGTGTAGAAAAAGATAGACAAACTGGTGAGTTATTATTTTGAAAGTAAAGTGGGACAATTGTGTGGAGAATATCAAGGCCCCAAAACATTGACAACTTAATAAGAGATATAAAGATCTCTGAAATCTTTCCATCAAAACCATACTGGATGGAAGATCATACTGAAAGAACCTCTGAGACTTTTTATGTTATATATATTGTCAAGTTTTTCTATTAAAATAAAAGGCTAGAAAATATGGAGAATGAATAATTTCTTTCAAGTAAAGCCCTGCCACCATTGCAAAATAAATACATGGTTGTATAGATTGCTGGACTTGAATTATAGTTGCATAGGATCTCTTATGGATGCAAAACCTTGGACAGAATTATCACAGAAGTGAAGTACTAAAGTGCCTGTTCATAATCTTACTGTGTGATAGATTGACTGGAACTGATTATAACTGCCTAAATAATGTTGTATTACTGAACCTGTCAAAGAAGCAACAATAGGTATTTATCTGTGAAAGTGTTGCATCTGATATTTATATTATTTTGTGCTGTGTCTGTTTCTTATCTAGGTGAAATAGTGAATGTGAACATGTGGCGAATGCTCCTGTGTGAAGCAACAGCTGCTATAATGGCCAAAGGTTTTGACATCTTGGGAATCAAGCCTGTCCAAAAAATGTAATAAAAATCACTTTTAAAAATTGTTAGAAATGAAAGATAAACAATTATTATTATTTTTTTTTGGCCAGGAGTAGAATTCAATAAAAATAAGATACTCAGATTTGATTTTCTTTCTTTCCATGCTAAAAGTGCTTGCCATTGCATTTCAGCAAGATATTATTTTTTTTTCAGTTATAAAAACTATATGCAAAGAGGATCAATTCACATTTTGAAATTTGCCTAAATTTAAAGTTCACATACAATTTAAGAAGGGAAGCTTTGTAAGCAAGAACGAGATTCTTTTAAGATTTGGGATGTTTGATTGAACTCAGTAAAATGGAATATTTGAGTCAGAGGCTTTATGCAACTCTAAATGAAAAAGATTTTCCTAACTACCAGGGGATCCTGTAGCTTCCTTAGATAGTTTATCAAGTTGTACATTTCAGTGATTGAAAACATAGTGTTATAGAATAGGAAGAAATTTACCTGTGCCACACATATCAATAATGAAGTGATGGAGTGCTTCACCTTTTTATTAAAGGTGCATTGTCAATAACTCAAGAATGTTAACAATTTTTTACTAAAATTATTTTGACAAATACAAGTGGATGGTACAGAAGTAAAATACTGCAACATACTCAACATATTAATCTTGAAGTACCAATATTATTCAATATATTATTTCCTTCCTTCTTCCCCCCTTCCCCTTTCTATTACCAAAATTGCTACTTGGCTGCTAAATATTAGCATTTTGATTAATACCAAGTCCCTTCTCCATGTCTAAAGATTTGTAATTTGATGCCACGTGGCAAGAGGTTTTTTGTTGTTGGAAACATAAACAGCAGTAAAAATACCAAAAACTTGTTTTATAATGCTAGCAGTATAATACAAAATGTTTTTTTTAAAGAAGATACATTTTATCACAATCCAAGGAGTCCATCTGGCAACTCAGTTACTACTAATGAAAGCGTTGATGAAACAGCTAGGAAAAATAGCTGCAGCAAACACATTTCTTTCACTGAAGGGCTTGTAGAGTATCCCATTAATATGAAGCATGTATGTAATGGGTCAGCATAGTACTGTATATGTTATTACATTAGTATATAAATATCTACATCAACAATAGAATTATTAAGGGATAGCTGAATATTTACAACATCCTAATAAAAAAATAACCCAGATGGATGGCAGTATGTATAAAATATAGCACAAAATAGACAACCCAAGTGAAATGCTGCAACTAGCAATTGTCTTAATGTAATGTTTTAAAAAAACATCATGTGCTATGACACTTGGATCCAGATAGACTGGCAAACTGCAGAAAATAATTCAAAGTCACTAATAACTGCATAAACACATACAAAATACAGCAGTAGTTTGCCACTGCCTTCTTCCAGGTTTTTTCAGTTTCTCAGTCTGTCTGTCTTCCATCCAAGTACTAACCAGATTTTTCAAGATCAGCCAAAGTGAGCTTGGTACTGAAATCTCCCACAATCAGCTGCAGAAAACTTCGCCATAAAAATGAACACTGGATAACCTGAATAGGATAGGCTGTGATGCACACATGGGGGTGACGGTGTCACCAAAAATAGGGCAGATACTTACTTGAATTAGTCTTTTTAGAATTACTCTTGTTATGCTATACCTGCTGGGTAGTCATGTATCTTGAGTACCTTGATTCTATTAAGTTAACTGTAAGGTTAAGTCTTGTGTGTTAGCAACCATCCATAGATTAAGAATTGTGGATTACAAGCTTATGTAACTGGAAAAACAATATCACATTTTATAGCAATTAAGGAAGATACTAATTATATAATACTTTGAGTCTCTCTAAGCTTGTGGAGCTAGAAGCAAAAATGCAGTCCGTATGCAAAAAGTACTAGCAAACTTGGGGTAACCGTGTTATTTCAAAAATGGAGAAAAAATCCTAAAGGGCTGCACAAAATGTCTAAAAGATAAAATGTTCCATTATACTGAAGTGAGTGATAAAACAAAACACAATTAGGCAGAAGTAGAGTGGTAAAAAATGTAAGAGTAGTAGAGAGGATAAAATTATGCCATTAACTGGGTTCTTTTCTTTTTCTTTCTTTATTCTTTACTGAGGATTGGGTTCACACACTGCACTAAGCCACAATATGATTTGCTATGTTGTACAGACCCAGATACATAGTAATCCTGTGGTTTAGCATGTATATAAAACCAGTCATTGTCTGATTCAATTTCTCACTCAAAATTCTTCCATCCAGTATTGTGAATGAAAGCTACTCATAGAGATTTCTTTTTTTAAAAAAGTGAGATTATTTTCAGGTTTGTCTAACCCCATTTTTAAGTACAGAAGAAACATACTCCAAAGAAAGAAATGAAAACTGAGCATACTCAGTAAACACAGAATGTGAATCTAGAACGTGTTTTGCAGCTCCATGTATCACTGTTTAATAGATTATTTCACAATGGTAAACGTGTTCAATTTAAAGTGCCTATTCTGCTTTGAACATAGCCTTGAGCGTGTCTTATAAAGCAAATTGAAAAATTCCTGCATTAAAAATGTGTGTATAAGGCCTCAAGTAGATGTTTGTGGCTACTCAAGACACATATCTTTGACCAATAGATATAATGTAGCATAGCTTAGCTTAGCTTCCTATGCAAGCATCGTTTCCTAATATAATAATAATATAATAAGAAAAAAAGAAAAATTCAGCATAAAAGCTGGGCAGGCTGTAAGCTGCTAAGCCGATAGAATATTTTACTATTGCTTTCACATTTTCAAACAATAAAACATCTAAAAATATATCTCATTTACACATTAGTTAAAATAGAATATTAAAAGATGTTCCTTTTAAATAAATTAAGTAATTAAAATAATTCCGTTTTCTTGGTAAAACATTATAAAAGAATGACGTGTAAATTATTCAGTTGAAGGATATGTTTAAACTGAAATTTTCATTTGTAAATTCTTCTTTGTTCCCTTTATATATTCTCAGTTTATCAGAATTTTAAAAAGGTTAACTAGCTTAAGCTTAGGTTTTGAAAATGGTAACTCAAGCCATATTGCATTGCCCTCATCTCCAGAAACATCAAATTGTTGTCTTTGGCTTTGTTTCAGTAAGGAGATGCTTTGAAAGAATCTTTAATCCTTATCAAGTCTGCAGCACAGATATGACCAAAAGCCCTTTTGTACCATTCTGTGGTCCGGCCCCTGACAAAAAAACAACAACAACATTAGGAACTAGGTACTAAGCATTATTTTCTTTTCTTGTTTTTGTTGGCACATTTCACATCTATTGGCACAAAACCATTAATTATTTTTCTTTAAAAAATCACGTTAATTCATATTTCTGAAGCAAAAATAGATTTTAGCTACAGTGGGGCAAAAAAGTATTTAGTCAGCCACCAATTGTGCAAGTTCTCCCACTTAAAAAGATGAGAGAGGCCTGTAATTTTCATCATAGGTATACCTCAACTATGAGAGACAAAATGGGGAAAAAAATCCAGAAAATCACATTGTCTGATTTTTAAAGAATTTATTTGCAAATCATGGTGGAAAATAAGTATTTGGTCAATATCAAAAGTTCATCTCAATACTTTGTTATATATCCTTTGTTGGCAATGACAGAGGTCAAACGTTTTCTGTAAGTCTTCACAAGGTTTTCACACACTGTTGCTGGTATTTTGGCCCATTCCTCCATGCAGATCTCCTCTAGAGCAGTGACGTTTTGGGGCTGTCGCTGGGCAACATGGACTTTCAACTCCCTCCAAAGGCTTTCCATGGGGTTGAGATCTGGAGACTGGCTAGGCCACTCCAGGACCTTGAAATGCTTCTTATGAAGCCACTCCTTCGTTGCCCGGGCGGTGTGTTTGGGATCATTGTCATGCTGAAAGACCCAGCCACGTTTCATCTTCAATGCCCTTGCTGATGGAAGGAGGTGTTCACTCAAAATCTCACGATACATGGCCCCATTCATTCTTTCCTTTACACGGATCAGTCGTCCTGGTCCCTTTGCAGAAAAACAGCCCCAAAGCATGATGTTTCCACCCCCATGCTTCACAGTAGGTATGGTGTTCTTTGGATGCAATTCAGCATTCTCTCTCCTCCAAACACAACGAGTTGAGTTTAGACCAAAACATTCTACTTTGGTTTCATCTGACCATATGACATTCTCCCAATGCTCTTCTGGATCATCCAAATGCTCTCTAGCAAACTTCAGATGGGCCTGGACATGTACTGGCTTCAGCAGGGGGACACGTCTGGCACTGCAGGATTTGAGTCCCTGGCAGCATAGTGTGTTACTGATGGTAGCCTTTGTTACTTTGGTCCCAGCTCTCTGCAGGTCATTCACTAGGTCCCCCCGTGTGGTTCTGGGATTTTTGCTCACCGTTCTTGTGATCATTTTGACCCCATGGGGTGAGATCTTGCATGGAGCCCCAGATCAAGGGAGATTATCAGTGGTCTTATACATCTTCCATTTTCTAATTATTGCTCCCACAGTTGATTTCTTCACACCAAGCTGCTTGCCTATTGCAGATTCAGTCTTCCCAGCCTGGTGCAGGTCTACAATTTTGTTTCTGGTGTCCTTTGACAGCTCTTTGGTCTTGGCCATAGTGAAGTTTGGAGTGTGACTGTTTGAGGTTGTGGACAGGTGTCTTTTATACTGATAACAAGGTCAAACAGGTGCCATTACTACAGGTAATGAGTGGAGGACAGAGGAGCCTCTTAAAGAAGTAGTTACAGGTCTGTGAGAGCCAGACATCTTGCTTGTTTGTAGATGACCAAATACTTATTTTCCACCATGATTTGCAAATATATTCTTTAAAAATCAGACAATGTGATTTTCTGGATTTTTTTTCTCATTTTGTCTCTCATAGTTGAGGTATACCTATGATGAAAATTACAGCCCTCTCTCATCTTTTTAAGTGGGAGAACTTGCACAATTGGTGGCTGACTAAATACTTTTTTGCCCCACTGTATGTAGTAAATAAACTGCCTTAATCAAAGAACTACCAAGGAGAAAACCACACCCCCACTAACATTGGCAGGACAAGCTACTACATATAAACAGAGAGCAAACCCCACACTCACTAACACTGATCGTGTTACGTAGTTGGGTGATGAAATGCCTGCAAGCAAATAGCCAAGCTCACAGAGCACCAAGGACTCCATGGTTAAAGTTTCAGTTGCAAGAAAAGGTATAAAAGAGATACCTGGTATCTATTTGACAAACATGTGTCACTTTGGATTTCTGGGAACCAACAACAACTTCTATCAGGTACTGGCAAAGTATGACTTGAGCCAAGATTCCATTCACAGTAGCACCTTCGTTATCTGTTGAGGTAGCTGCTAGGACACATGTGCCACTTTGAGGATCAGTCCGCCAAGTCCTGAAAATAACAAAGTAAAAACAAGCCTCTCAACATTTCACATTATGATTTGGTATTATATTTATGAACTGAAGTCATGCAGCTACACCAAGAGCCTTTCTATGACACTTCATTTATATCAACTTCCTAACCTAATATAACATTAGACTATTTCCCAATACATATATAATGTGTCTGTGAACTAGTGTCAAGCATAGGCAAAATCTAATCCAGATTGCAGCTATAAGTAGGAGAAATAGCAGGACTTGGAAACACAGCACCCACAGGATTGCAAAATTAAATATTTTTAAGTTACATTTTTAAAAAATAGCTAAGATCTCACCAAACTGCCAAATCCTGCAGTATTTCACGTGAAGAAGACAACCCTCTTGAGATTGTATTGTTCTCATATGAAATACTAAGATTTTGGAGTGAGATTGCTGAACTGTTACAAGGGCCTTCTTGTACCTGTGGTGCTCAGTCTCTGAAAAGGATGTATACCCCACGGGTAGACCAGGAAAACCAACTCTTAAACCTCTCCACTTTACGACTCTACATTGCCTAAGCCTGGAATGCATCTGCTCATCTGCCACCTACTGTAATTCTTTCTCCTCATCCCATCCTAGATTTCTCTGCTGATCAGTTGATGCTGATCAGTTGCTATCATAAGTATAGTTGCAAATTATCACTTTTTAAATAGAGTTTTCTCCAGAGAATATATTTTAATACCGTGTCATTTACAAAACTTACTCTGCAGTCTGCACTAGCATAGTCCTATTTAATTTGAAGCAATAAGTGCATTAGTCAGAAATTTAAGTCCCATGTGATTTTCACACGTGTCACATGTGATTGTTTTTTCCTTAGTGCAATGTGTAAACACAGCCAATTGTGCTTTGTTAATCAATGAACCCAAGCCAATAGTGGGATGAGGAGATTAATGTACACATCAATACCAAAGAACTTAAATCTTTTAGGATTTTTTTTTTCCTGAGTGTATGTAAGGCAAGTAACAACGTAAAAATAATAGATTTTGCTTCTCATCTCCAAAACCAAAGCTGTTGTCAGAAAAATGAGAATTTGTATTAGAGTTCCTTACCTCAGGACCACATACTCTCTTGAAGGAAGTGGAGACATATTTGCTGTCGTGTACTGATAAATATCTGTTTCATCATCTAAAATCTCCAAAATGTTTGTTTGTTGAAGATTTGGATCCCACAGATGTTGCTCCATCAGTATCCGATGTAGAATAACTTTAGGAACAGCATCAATTTCAACAGAAGTTTTCCATAACCGGATGTGGTAGTTATCATCCACCTTAGAATACAGTTAATATATTAAAAAACAATGTGGCAGACTTCTTCAAAGCTTAAACAAATTAGTAAAATCATTGACCCAATACAGAGACCACTAAAAACAATCTGGAGACCAAATGCATATGTCTGTAACAAATCTTCTTTAGTAATAGCACAGTCATATATGCTTCACTCAGAAGTAAATTCGATTGATTGCAGTAGGTCTTAGACTTAGATAAGGATTGAGAAAAGATTGTAGAAAAATGTATGCTGAAGAAGAATGGGTCAAAGGCATTTTTTTCATTAAATGTTACATTATGGATTCCAAGTAAAATTAAAGTGTCATTTTAGGCATTTAATGTGGCTTGCCACAATGTGCAAATCTAATTAAAGCTCATCCTATTTCTCTCAAATGATGGTTGCAGATTTTTCAACAGAGTTGAGACACTAAGCAATTTGGCTGATTTCATGAAATACTCAACAGTACAAATGCTGTTTTCAAACTCAGTCACTTCAAATGTTGTTAATATAGATTTGGACTGGTTTAGTGTAGTTCCTGTTAATTTTTTGTAGTTCTATAGATTCAAAGTTTCTGATTTTTTTTAAAAAAAAACTCTTCTTATACTTAGGAGGATTCCATGTTTAAAAGTACCTTACAATGTAATTGATAGATTACCTTCTTATATGCAGAGTCTACTCCTTCTAAGGTGGAACAAGTGACCCAGTTCTTGAATTTTTCCTTGGCATCTCTGAGTAAGTCTTGCATGAAGTGCTCCAGGGATGTCACTATGTTAGAGTACTTTATTAAAATGGCTTGATGTGAAGCTACTTCACCTGAGCCAATTTCGTTTTGTACATTTTCATATCCCTGTTCAAAGCAGTAGTTGGGTACCTGAAAAAGAGCACGAATATTTACATTGGCCTGAAATAAATTAGCATTGCATTCAATAATTCTTACATTATGAACATTCTTAAGTCTTTCCAGAAACCAGTTCCTGAGAATGCATCTTACAGAAAACAACTCTGTAAATATATTTGAATATATTTTTAAATACTTGTTTTAAGAGTTCAGAGTTGCTGATGCAATGATTTTCAGTCAGTCTCCCAACAGGTAAACCCACCGACCTTGCTTCAGCTGTAGAACTCTAAGCAACCTACCCTGACAGCTGCACTTCTTTCCAAAATACAGTGAAGCCTAGAAATGTTTCTTGCCCTGATAACTACAACAGAAAATCTGGAGACAAGATCTTTAATGGATAATAGTCACTTGTACATGAAGAAACTATACCGCAAAGTCAGAAAGGAAATCTCTATTCAGCACGTGCAAGAATGGCTATGGCACTTTAGAGATGTGTTTAAAGAACTGAAGAGTGGTGTAAGAATCTTGTAAACTATGATGCAAATTAGGGCTTAACAAGGTACAGAGGCAGTCTTCATACCCTTGAAATTTTGTTCCTATCCCTTAAAAGTCATGGCCAGTTTTCCATACAAAAGGGAAAGGAGAAAAAAGATCATGCTAACAATCATTACATCTGAACTATCAAGTTCACTTTTGGTTCTGCACTTTGCACAAATTATTGGTTACGAGTCACTTCCTACCCAGAGCCCATTTCTCTTGCATGCTATCATATGATGAAATATGATGAATAAATAGATTAGGAAACTGCAGAACGCCAGATGAAGAGGTAGAAATGACAGAAGACTCTGAACTGAGTCTACGTCATTCCTTATGAAAGCCCAGCTCACCCTCAGCTGGCTCTTCCCCAACCTAAGTAGGATGACTGGCTTTTCCAAGATCAAACTATTATTGTGTTTGTATGGAGAAGCGTTTTGGTACCAGGAAATACCATTACAAATGTTGCCAAGCAAAACATTTTTCACTCTTAACCAGAGTGGCTTCCTATCAGCCAATTAAATTTCCATCACAAAATGATATAATAAATATAGCAGAAGAGATGCCAGAAAGTCTACAAATTGAGACTGAATGGATATAATTATGTCCATGCTATACTTAAGCAGGAACAGGAAAATTCACATGTCCCCCATATCACTAATGAAGTTTTAGATCAGTTTAGGAAATGTCAATCTTTCTGTTACACACCACTCAAGATTGCTAACTCCCAATGAATAGATGAGTCATGCCCCAAACTATTTCTGAGCCCATATTTAGAATGAGCCAAGAAGGAATCAAGTAAAATAGCCAAACAGGACAAAACAAAGTGAAGGATAAAGATAATTAGACATTTTAATTAAAAAACAAAACAAAAAGCACCAGTTTTATATTTTGAACTAAATTGAAATACAAAATCCATTAAATCAAAAAAAACAAAAAACTATTTTCCATCTGTGGAACTGAAGATATTATCAAGTACAATGATGAAGAGAAAAGTAATTTGGCCTGAATCTTAGAAATACTTTGGTCTAGTGGTTAAGGCACCAGGCTAGAAACCAGAAGACTGTGAGTTCTAATCCCACCTCAGGCACAAAGGCAGTTGGGTGACTTTGGGCCAGTCACACTCTCTCAGCCCAATTCACCTCACAGGGTTGTTATTGTGGGGAAAATAGGAGGAGGAAGGAGTATTAGGTGTGTTCGCCACCTTGAGTTATTTACAAAAATAATAAAAGGCGGGATAAAAAAAGAAATCTAATCTAATCTAAAAATCTACTTAAAACTGTAATTATTTGCTACTTGGCTTGGATTAGTTTACTCCTGCCAATAATTTTTTTTAAAATCTGTTCCACTTTCTAGTAAGCAAAGTACCCAGATTTACAATTCCTAGATTTCAAAGCAGACTTTTAAAAAATATTCCTGAAAGAAAGAAAAATAACACCGACCCCAAATAGCCTGTGGCACTGCATGATCATATGGGCCAGGCCTTGCGTTGCAGCCAAGTTCTCACTCAAATCCCTCTGGTCAGGTTTTCCTGTACTGTGCTTCCTTTGGCTGGATCTGAAAAGGAAAATGTTACACCTTCACTGTTTTGATCACTAGCCACTGGTTCTGGTTTAGAAAATATATCTGCCATTTTGGAGAAAGGGGTTAAGTGGGAAAGGAAGTGGTTATATGTTGTACATGGAAAAACTTAAGAAAATAAGACATTAGGAAGTTATAATTTTCTAAGAGAGCAGTTCTTCACCAATAGATATGATGTTTCCACCACCTTTGAATGATTTTGAGGGTTTGTATTTTGTAGGGGTGGTGTTCCTCTTGGCCAGTTCCTTTGGGTGCCAGGAGCAGGAGCAACCAGGTATAGCTATGACTAGAGGTGTGCAGAGGTGGACGAGATGGGTCCCAATGACTGGGAGGGAAGAGATAGGTTGGCGGGTGAGAATACAGTACAGGTGAGCACTGGACCCAACCATCCTGGACATTTTCATTAACTCTCCAATTTCCCCTTCTCAGAGAAGGTTGTGGAAAAGCTTGTTGGGTTGCAGTTACAGAGGACCCTTTTCAATCAGGCCCGGACTCAATCCTTAGATAGCACTGATCACACTTAATTACCTGTGGCTAGGATGAGGTGGTACATTTGTACTGGCCCTCCTTGACCTCCCAGCAGCTTTTGATACCATTGATTGTGCTATCCTTCTGGACTGGCTACGGGGAATGAGATGGGGGGCATGGTGTTATAGTGGATCTTCTTTCTCCACAGCCAGTTTCAACTCATGGGTTGGGAAGGGGGATTTTGAGTCTAAAGCCAATTGGTGTCTGGATGGAGAGAAATAGGCTAGCAAGACCAAGTGGCTACTTCAATATATACAGACCTGATTCTGGGGACTATACACCTTGGTCCTGAATGGAGCTGCACTTCCCCCATTTTGGACATGTGTGCAATCTAGGGGGTTTCCTTGACTTGTAGCTTCTGCTCAAGAACTGGGTGGAAGATGTGGCAAGGAAGGCTTTTGCAACTTGTGCTCCATTTGTCCTCATTCTTAGACCAAGAAGCTTTCCTTATATTCACTCATGCCTTGGTCACTTCATGGGTAGACTATTGCAATATGGGCTATATGGATCTCCCCTTGAAGACCACTCAGAAGCTACAGCTGGTCCAGAATATGGGTACAGAAGAAGTGATCAGCAGGCCTCATTATGTCCATGTAACACATCTGCTTTGTGAGCTGCACTGGTTACCAGTAAACTTCCAGGTAAAATTCAAGGTGCTGGTTATTACCTATTGAGCTCTATTTGGCATACAGCCTAGCTATCTGAAGGACCTTCTGTCTCCCATAGTGTCTGCCTATCTTGTGCAATCAGACAAAATCAGTTTGCTTCAGGTCCCATCAATCAAGCCATGTCATCTAGCAGAACCCAGGAACTAGGGCTTCTGTGTCATGACACCTGCCTTCTGGGACAGCATCTCCCCAAAAACGTTTATGGCCCCCACCATACCAGCCTAAAGTGAGCAATTAAAACTTTCTTTGGCTTAGATTGTTTGAAGGGGATGATGAGTATGTTTTTGCATGACCTGCTCTTTTTATAATATTGTTTTCCTTCTATTTTAAAACTATGAAGGTTGATAAATAAATCTGTGCAAGTTTGATAAATAAACACTCCATTATTTGCCAAAAACCCCAATGCAACATACAACAGGAATACAAATACATATTTAAATACTAGAGTGAAACTGTAAACAAAGTGATAATAAGAAGCACACACCACAAACCCCAGAAAGAAAACCCATCTAAAGAACAGAAGGCTGGATACAATAAGAAGGCTTTACCAACAGCTTAAAGGTTAGCAGGGGCCCAATCAGAGTGGCTTTCTGCAGGATAAAGAAACTGATCTATGTGTTCAGCTGACCTACTTTAAACAGACCACAAGGAGGATCTGTTAGAAAGATCTTCCTTGTGGTCTAGGGTGGTATAACCCAGAGGAAAAAAACACTAAGACACTGAAAACAGTAAAGAATGCAATATAAATATCTTCCTGTGACAAGCAGTGGCCCATTTCAACAGTTCATTTTGCATTTCTAGTCATACCAAATACCATTTAAAAAACTGCATATGAGAATAAGATAAACCAATATATTGGCCTGTTAATATAATACCTCTTTTGTGGAGCATTTAATGAGTTCTACCCAAATAGAACAAGCGTTAGCTAATCTTGTTTTAGTTAAACACATAAAGCACTCATTGATTTGTCTAGTATCATTAAAATATTTTAATAAAAGCTGGGCCAGAAATTCAGAGGAAAAGCTAGTTTCATTATTCAAG
Organism: Python bivittatus; assembly: GCF_059951505.1. Classification (NCBI taxonomy): domain Eukaryota; kingdom Metazoa; phylum Chordata; class Lepidosauria; order Squamata; family Pythonidae; genus Python; species Python bivittatus. The sequence goes on from NW_028277035.1 coordinate 19,133,930, forward strand.
AGTTCTCAATGCTTTGCCAGAGAGCATTTTTCATATTTAAAGCATATTTGTGGCATCTGGCCAAAATCATGATTGGGAAGAACCTGGCATTCATCTCCACTAGCTCTATCTTGGAATATTTTTGTGAACGTTCATATATATATATATATAGAGAGAGAGAGAGAGAGAGGGAGGGAGGGAATGATTGTTAACTTCAATTTCTGAAATCAAAGCTGTTAGATAAGGGCTTTTTGATGTTTTAACACTGAAAGTAAAATATTTACAGATTTATTATATCAACTTCAAGGTATTAATGCAAAAAAAAAAAAGAGAGAGACAAATTACCTATTTTTAAGTGAACAGCTTATTAACCTAGTAAGATAAAAGCTACTACAGTTTGTAGATAGAAGAAAAACTTGGAAGTATTTGCCTCCTCCTCCACCACCCTTAAATCTTGAAAACCACCATAGGATTATAAATTTCTTCACCTAGAATTAAAAACTATGCAGCAACACTTCCCATCCATTTTTCTGACACATTCCTGGCCCTGACCACATATTCACTCTCTGTGACTGACAACGCTGTCATCATCTGTGCTTTCTTTCTCTCCCTGGGGAATGCTGAACATCACAAGACTTGTTTTATTGCCTGATGCACATCTGGGATGTGTACGCCTCTTAAAAGTACATTCTTCAAATGTTTTACCTCTCTTCACCCCTCACAGACATTGAACTATCATGCTAAAGACATGCAGTTATTTATTTTTCCAGCTTCCTATCCTGCAGAAATAAAACTTGTACTTAGATCTTAACCTACAACAAACATTGAGTACATATACTGTAAGCTGAAAAGCATTTCATGTTCAAGTGCTCTGATATCCTATTATGGACAGATATTCGGCACATGCACAATTCATGCAGAACTTGTTCAGTCTTTATACTGTATATTCTTTATAGATACATCCATATACAATATATTTACCCTGCTTTCCCATCCCACTTCTTAAAAAAGTAACCCTTAATTTTGAGAAACCTGAACAATTACAAACTAAGGTGTTTTCAAATGCCTAGCATATTTTGGGAATTTGTACTATGTATTTTATGTTACCGTCTTCCTCAATCTGCTGTACTACAGATGTATTGGATTAAAATTCATACCCCCAGGCTGGTTGTGGGTGACAAAAGGTGAAGTCTAAAATATCTGGAGGGTGCCATGCTAGAGAAATCTGATATACATGCTATAAAATCTGACAATTCTTCTTGACCTCTCTCCATAACTATTCATTCATTCATTCATTCATTCGTATGTGTGTGTGTGTGTGTGTGTGTGTGTGTGTACATATATATATAATGTTTTTTAAAAGTCAGCTGCCACTTATTGGCTGTTTCTCAAGAAAAGTCATATTGGTTAATTTTTTTCATTCCATTTGTGGGATTGCTTCCCACATTACTCTGGTTTCAAATGATCTTGTGGGAACACTAAATTCTGTGGCTATTTCCTACCCCAATTATGTCTCTTCCAGGAGGTGGAGCAATATTGGCAAAAGAATTAAGTCTCACAGGACTTTTGTGTTCTTGTATTATTAGAGCAGTATGGGAGGAAGCCACACCAAAGTGACTGATGACGCAAGAAGCTCAAAAAAGTATGCACACTTAAAGTATGCCTATCCCTCTGTAGGGCCTGACAGTGTATAATCTTGTGTAGTTTCTCTCTACACTCACCATAAGCCACAAGTTTTTGGGTTGGCAAACTGAACTATTTTCAATTTGAAACAAACAGAGTCTGGAATATCCTTAAGGAATGCAACCCGTCCATCGTTGCTGCAATAATCAAAACTTAAATGGAACAGGTTAGCAAAACACTTAGCTATGGTTTCAAAGGGTACTTTCCAGAGGCAAAGCTTTCCATCAACCAACTTTGTTCCTTATGTGTTATTTAAACATTGAACAGGATGATGTACAATTAGGAGTATTCTCAAGCACTACTCATGGAAGAGCCAAAATGTAAGGAGGGGTTTTCTTTGGCTTCTTTACTGTCTCTTCTAGCACAGTCCATGCTTATTTTATTACAGACTGCATTACCACCCAACATATTATGATTAGAAAGGGTAATTATAGTCAGAATTGCCCATAAAACACACAAACATAACAATCATGCTATTATTTTTCAGGGGAAGCAGCATTATGTAAATTGAAAAAAGAATAAAAAGAAGTAAACGAAAGAAACTGGAGGCACGAAATAAAAGGAAACATCTAACTTATATTAACACCATTCATTATATAGGTCTGGGCCTTTCTGTCCATCCAAACCATCCTTGCTTCCACCATGTTCATACACCACAGCACAACTTCTTTTTTAGGATCTCATCAAATCCATCCAACTTTCTTGGTCTTCCCTTTCATCTCAATCCATTCACTCTTTCATAGATTTGTTTTCTATTCAGTCTTTATTAATTCTCTGTAAATGACCAAACTACCTCTCAAAAGACCTGCTGAAGAGCAAAAATCTTTTCCGCATGCTGCTGTCCGGTATATAGTCCATTCATTGTACTTTCCAAATTTTGGTTCTTGTCATATCTCACTTGCAATCAGAATTCTGCCAAACAACTTACCAGGCACACTTAACAAATCAGTTTTTGAGCCATTTTCAAATTCATTCTTGCTAAATATGAGAGAGAGAGAGGGAGGGAAGGAGGGAGGGAGGGAGAGGGAGAGGGAGAGAGAGAATGAGAGAGAGAGAGAGAGATCTCACTTTTTGTAGGGGGAAACAATAACTGCATTCATCAAGCACAGATGCAGCCTTTCCACACATGTAAAGCGAGCACCTTTATATTCCAAAAATGAAAAATACATATTTTGTCTTGCTCATTAGTAAGTATAATTTAATGAAAAATACCTAGAAGATGATGAACTATCTCTCCTCAAGGTATTGAGGTGGAATAAAGATGGTGCCAGGCATACTGCTATATTAGTTGGAGTCATCTGATTTTTCTCCACAAACATCACAACATCCCTGAGGAAGTACAGCAGAATTTTCAGAGCTTCACGATTTTCATCTGGAAGCAGAAGAATAGCAGCTTGGACAGCACAAAATTGCTGATCTTTTGGTAGGTCTAAAAAGAAGGAGAAAAAGTGGAATTAGACATGTCATCTCTAAAAGCATTTCTTAAGGTACATATATATATTCTCCTAAAAAGTACCTGCCATCCAGAGCTAGTTTCCAGTTATATTTAATGCAGTTAAGTTTAAATTAAGGAAGACAGAGTATCTCAAAGACTAATTTGTAATTGGACAATCGAATTAAGTGGCAAATTGATAAGAATGTTTAGTCTTAACATTTCTAAGATGAAACCAATACAAGCTATTCCCCCAGCTTATAATTTGTCTCTTGACCTGTGATTTAAAGTACCAGCAGCAAATATGGTTATCTTAAGAAAGTATAGGACGTTTTGTTGATAAAATTAGCATTTAAATGGCCAGAACTGAATTAATCAATTTAACAAATTTGTGTGGCCACCCATCTCAACAAATAACTATAAGTGGCTAACAAAAAATATAGATTAAAAACACAGTATTTAAAAAAAAACCATAAAACAACACCAGTTTGATTCAGGCACCACACAACTATTTGACAACATGAAACAAGATATCCTTACTAGGCTCCACTAATATTTCAGACCCAACACTTGAGGGAAAAGCCAGGTCTTCACATTCTTCCAGAAAGCCAACAGAATTGGGGCCATCTGAATCTCAGGGAAGAGTTGTTCCATAGGGCAGGCCCCAGAGAAAGCACACCTCCTGGGTCCTATCAGATGATACTGTTTCAAAGAAAAGATCTGAACCATGCCCACCCTGCCAGATCTGGTGGGATGGGCAGAAACCACTGGAGGCAGGCAGTCCTGCAAGTCATCTGCCTGTCCCATGCAGGGTTTTAAAGATGACACCCAACTCCTTGAATTGCATCAGAAGCCTACTAGAAGGCAATGCACCTCTTGTAGCAATGGTATTACATAGGTGTACTATAGTGCATCCTAAACTGTATGTGCTGGTCCCATTCTAGACCAGCTGCAACTTCCAAATAACTTTCAAGAGTAGTTCCATGCAGACCACACTGCAATAATTCAACTGGAAAGTGACTAGGGAATTAATGACTCTTAGTAGTCACTTCTGATCCAGGAACAGATGCAACTGGCCACAAGATGACTGTGCATAAAGGGCCAGAATGCCATGTCTTTCCCCTGCTCCAGGATCCATGTCCATCCATGTACAATTTAATCCAAAATTGTGGTCACATGCTCATTCCCAGCCGCTGCTAAGGTATTGGTTAAGTCATGTAACAAAACTACCAGGACATCTCCAAGTTCTCTCTGGAACTCCACCAGGTCCACTGGGTACCTAGGGTGGACTGATCAAATAGGTCCTTCCTGCCTGCAGTGCAGATTTATCTATAGAGAAATCCAAGGCCAGTGGGGAGTAATCTGTCCATGACAAGGGACTGATGACAAGATCCCCCAACACCAGATTATACAGCCACTGCCCAGAGACAAAAAAACAGATCTAGGGTGACCTCCTACCACCACTGTGCATCAGGTCATCAATAACGTGAATCAGGTCCATGGTGGCCATGAACTCCCAAGCCACTTCCAATTCTGTGCCCAGAGAAGGCAGACTGAAGTATCCCAGAACCATAGGTCTGAGGAGCTCCAGTGCAAATTGGCATTGAGCAAGTAGGAGGGAGCAAGGAGTCTGATACAGTAGTAGCCACCTGAACTGATTCCTAAGGCCCAACTTCACAAACAGGGTCTCACATTCAGCTATCTACAGAACAGCACCCCTGGTAGAGTTTCTTGGAAGACAATAGCCATATTCTTCTCTTGCTCCAGAATTGTGTGGTGCTACACCCATAACCCAGGTGCACCCACTCTCCTCTCTGCCCCCAACTGTGTTTCAGTAATGCATACCAGATGATGGATGAGGCAAGTCTTATTACAGGCCATCCTTACATTAAGCAGCACCAGCAGGAGACTATGACCACTGAAGCTCCAGTGTCTTGTGGCCGAGCATAGAGGGCTAGAACACAGCATTGATACTGTGCACTGAGGCTGCTTCCCTGAAAGTGTCTCACCTCATCTTTCACCATATTGCCCCATGCCCATTACTACTATGATGTCATGCCTGGTCTCTTCTCCCTTACAATTATACATGATCGTCCTCCAGTTAAAGGGGCTCCATGTACACTAGATGACCAAAACAACTGACCAATCTAGGCACCAGGGATGCTTGTGCAAGCATTCAGCAGTGACAATCTGGTTAACCAGCCTACCTATGCCCCCACCCAGTCACACACCATACCAACCCCTGGACCCCTTGCTCTTACCCTGATAGCTGGAGGAAAAAAAACTCACCCTCACCCTCACCAAACAGAGTGAACCAGAAACACCCCATTCCCCATCTCGCACATTAGAAATGACCTCTCCCCCATCTCCTACCCAAAAAGGAATAAAACATCTACATACATTGATAGATGTGCAGGAAGGTTTCACAGAGCTTGCTAGTGAATATCGGTTCTGGGAGATCTCGGAAATACTGCTTCACCATGTCTGCCACATCAAAGGCTGACTGCCCCTCATAATTTATATTATTTGGATTATTTTCATTCATTTCTCTTAAGTAAAGGATCCTGGATTTAACACCAGATTTTCTGAAAAGACCAACCTAGAAAACAGAATGTTTTAAAAGTAAGGATCCAATCCAAACAATTCCACTGACTTGAGCTCTGGCATAAAACTCATAAGTGATTGCATATTCATAAGCTTAGAGCTATGCAGGATGTCCAATTCAAAGGTAAAAAGGTCCTTTGGAGCATTTGGGGCAGGTTCATAGTACCTGTTTGCAACAACTTAATTCATACATGTCTTCCCCCAGGCATGCAGCTACTCACATCTTAAAGCCACTGTATCTTTTCCTGAGAAGGCAATCTTACACTTTCAGGAAAAGCCATAGTTGCTTTAAGGAGTTGCAGATAAGTACGTTGTGTCTATATATGCTCCAAGGTACATTTTGTCCTTAAATCCAAAGTGCTACACAATCCTAATGAACACCTGAGTGTATATCAGTGTGCCATTCAATACAGTACAACCGAAAAGGAAAAAGCTCTTGATAAGCTGTTGAAGAATGAATCATGCCTCTCTCATCTTAAGTGTACATATCCCACCATCTGCCATTTTGTAGGTACTCTATTACAATTCAAGGCACACTGACATACATGTGTATGTGTATGGGTGTATCTATAATCCTCTTTCAAGACCCTGGTGATCAAGAGTTAATAGAAAAGTACTGATGCCTAAACTACTTCATTGGAAAGTGGTCAGTTTGGGGATGATACAGGTAGTCCTCATCTATCAACCACAATTGGGACCAGCAATTCCATTGCTAAGCAATGCAGTTGTAAAGTGAAAAATCGCATGACCACACCTGACTTACGATGGCAGTTTACCATTTCTGGCTGGGGTCATTAAGTGAATCATCCACGGTTGTTAAGCACAATGTCACATGACCATTAGTTGCAACTTCCCACCTGCTTCCTCACTGACTTTGCTTGTCAGAAGCTGGCTGTGAAGGTCGCAAATGGTGATCATGTGACCACAGGGTCCTGCAACCATCATAAATGTGCACCAGTTGCCAACTGCCCAAATCGCAATCATGTGACTGCAGGGATGCTCCAACAGCCACAACTTCAAGGATTGGTCTTCTTATTCAGTGTCATCGTAACTTTGAATGGTTGTTGAATTAATGGTTGGTAAACGATGGCTACCTGTATAAGGTGCTGTTTATTGTGTCTGAACAGCGACATGCAAATTATTGATGGACGATACCACTACTAAGAAACTGAGATGTTTATTTAAACACAACTTTGTCCCCAATGCATTCCTCCTTGCCCATAAATGAATCTTAATGTTTTGAATAGATAATCATTTTTTTCTGGAAAACAGGCTGAGATTGATCACAATCTCTAGGACCATTTAGACAACATATCTCCACATACAGTTCAACATACAAGTGGTGAGTAGTTTCTCCCTGTTCCAGCCTGCAACAGTACCATCATCAAAGAATCGGCCTTCAAGACTACAGTATGATTTAGTGTAGTGGGGAGTTTTCACTGAAAATGCTGGCTTCCAGCTGACATTAATTAAATAATTAAATAATTAAAATCTATTGGCCATAGAGGCATAAGATGAGCTCTTCAGGAACTTTTGAAAAGGGGCTGCTTATCACTCCATAAGTGTTAAACTGCACATGAGAACACAGTGCCTGAACGGGGCTAACGACAATGCATTCATAGCAAATATTCAATGCATCGAAAAGTGAGTGGTATGTGCACAACATCTATTAAGAAGTGATTACAATAAAGAAGGAGCAAACCTTGAGAGAGTGAGTTGGCCAGTTATGCATAATCATGACCAACTCCTTCTCCATAATGCAAAAATTTTTTAAAAAAACCTGAAAAGAATGAAATACATAGTTTAGCAGAAAGGATATGGATTAGATAGGTGTTGTAAGGATATTTTACTGGAAGAAAAGTATGATATAAATGTAATATATAGGTAAGATTTTAATAGATTTAAGAAAGCGGCTCTGAAAATGAACAGACGGGGCAGGCACAAAGAGAGGGTTTCTCATCATACATCTGTCAAAGTTAATCCTGGTTGAAGAGTTTGTATCTACAAGTACCAATTCTCAAGTCCAGAGAAATCAGTGCACTGAACTTCTACTGATTTGTGTGTTCATGTTTGTAAGAGAGAGAGACGAAAGATAAACTGAGAGGGATGTGAACCTAAGCAAGTTTCATACAGGTACCTGGTCAAGAAAATGGTGTCTTAAGTAGTCCATAGCTTGGAATATGCTCCTTGGAAGGGGATGACTTGTTCTTTGAACATTTAACAGTAATGGTACTCCAAATACATTTTTGTCCTTATAATCAGGGACTTTTATTTTTCTAATGAATTTTGGAATAGTCCTGAAAATATGGAAGTAATTCATTAGTGGACATGGTTGTCTGGGTGATACAGAGTTAAGTGCACATAACTGGGTTTTTGAATTTGTTAATAGGATATAACAAGGTAAAAAACAAAACAAAACCCTGAAGTAACAAAACAGATATCAGAAGGACATTACTAGCATCGGTTAATAATTTTCAACTTTATAGAGAAAAAAAAAACTTTAGATATAGTTATTTATACAATGGAGGAAGAAATTCTATTTATAATGTTTACCATGTCTGGATGACATATAATTTTGTTAAAAACATGAATTAAAAAACCATATTTTTTTAACCAAAAAGAGTACTATCATTTTTGCATTTCATAATAATAACAGAAGATGAAAAACAATGTTTCCAGGCTCTTCTGCATTAGGGTAGGGACGACCCTAATGAAGAACCAATGCCCCTTCCCCAGGCTGTAACTTCCCACTAGTTCCAATTTGCTTCCAGTTTCAGGCCTTCTGAGTACTTCTTGATTACACCACCAGTTTTTGGTAGCAAAACTACTGATTTTCAGCAGTGCTAAATAGTTTATTAAGCCTACACAATGTTTGCACTTAATCCATCCCATCATTTCCAAAAAATGTGCTGAAAATTGTAGCTCCTGTCCTGCCCCATGACCTCCCTGCATCAACAGACTCTGGTAAGAAAAATGGGAGGGCTCAGGCTGAAAAAGAGGGTCTTTTTCTCCTGCATTAGTGAGAAGGTTCAAATATCAGGGTCTGCACAAATTACCACAAACCAGCTGACCTCTAAACATCATGCTTTTGCCTCTCCTACTGCTGTTTATATCCTCTTTCATCTATCTGAAATCTAGACCAACATATTCCCCAACCTCTGCAAATTGCTTATTTTTAGCTTAAATATATTAAAAGTTTTGTGCAAAATTATACATCACTAGCCTGAAGGGCTAGATGTTGTACTAATGGAATTAGATACCAGAAAGTAGGGCGTGGCTATGAGCCAGATTCAAAATAGATAAAACAATTCAGAACACATGTAGCATCTCCTAAAGCTAAGTATTTTTCTGCAATCATGTGGCAGCCCTGCTAGAAAACAAGCAGCAGAGATCTCAACAGACTTTGGGAGTAACTTCAACTGAGCTATCATTACTAAAATTGTTAAGCTAGGTAATTTCCTGAATGTTCCGCTTTCCACCAGAATAGGCCAATTGGAGTGTTCCGGTTTCAGAGCCAGACTGCATCAGGAATGTCAGGAAGTACTTCTTGTTCCAGAAGAAATACTTTCAGAAATGTACAAAGCACTCCTGGGAAAGTGGAACACTTTGGAACATTGCCCATTTTACACATAATGACTCCTTTGCTTCTGAAACTATTTCTTTTAACTTACCAGTTCCATCCTTGTTTGCTAGAAGGAGAATATTTATCCATTAGAGTAGTTAATTTTAACAAAGCAAGCTTTTGCATGCGGTTCAGATGAGTTGCTGATTGGCTGTCAATTTGTAGAAAAAGACTTTCAAAATTTGTGCCTTCTCTACTAGACCAAGGTCTCCTCATATGCCTGAAGAACAAAAACCGTCATAAGTGTTCTTTAGTATTAATACTATTTTCATCACTCATTCTGTTTCTAAAGGCATATGGCCCATAAAAAATTCTAAATGTTTAAAAATATCTTATAAGAACATCATCATCATCAACATCATCAGTCAAAACCTGAAACATTTGACATTTAGTTAAGTTGTCATTAATAAGCAATTAATTCCACTGCATTTAACCTAGACTGCTTTCAGGGGTGACTGATCAACTTACTTTCTTTTTACATATTTCACATTTTATTCTGATTCTTTGCAATTTCAACAAACAGCTGACCTGATGGAATGCGTTGGTATCATTCCTGTTCCTGATCCCATTACATACGTCAGTTCCAGGAAACCATGTTCACCAATGTGTTTGCAGCTGTCTTCACCATCAATAATTGGCAATTCTGGTGATTTTTCTTCTGAATGCTTTTTAATTTCAAGATGGATTTCTTTAGGAGATGATGGGCATGGAGAAGTGGATTGGTTAGAGTAACTTGCAGAATCAGAGTCTCCATCATCAGATAATTTCTCTGTCCATTGACTGACCAACTTCCTGAGTCCATTAACATGTTCCATAACACTGTCAAGTTCTGTAAAGACATCATCATCATCAGTCTCTGGTGAATTCATTTTGTGAAGATGATTTTCTGGTACATTGTCATATATACTCAGTCTGTTATCCATTAGTGAAGGAGAGCCACATGACACTTCAGGCTCCCGAGAATTAATCTGATCCCTGCTTCTCCGGCATCCATGAAAACTCCCGGTTCTCCAGTTCACCGAAGTATTGTCCATTGGAGATAAGAGACTATATGTAAGCGCTTTGGGGAAAGTCCCTGGCTTATGGCCTTGTGGTACTTGAAATACTTTGTTCTTGTGCAAACATATCTCACTGTTAAAGTTTTGCTCAGAAAAATCACTCCATAAGGAAAGCTTGCTGGGATCAAACTCTTCGGCATACATTCCTCCTCTTTTACTGTGTCTCCTTACTTTGCTGACAGGGCTTGGGGTGCTCACAGTGCTACTGTTTTCAGACTGGCTGCTGCTGCTACTACAGGTCTGGGGGGAATAAGAAGGCTGTATTACCCGACTCGCTGGTGCATCAGAAATGTCTATGCAATTTAAGCTTCTCAACTTTTCTTCACTCAATCCCTCTAGTAGAGTAGGCTCACTAATGTTGAATTTGGCCTTCAAATGCATCCCTTTCTTACAACTGCCACTTCTTAAGCGCAGCTTCTCCATTTTCTTTAAGATACTGTTTCCTTTTTTATGGCACAGTTTATCCAAGGTCTTGTCCTCACTTGTCATATTCAAGGTTTCAATAAGAGAAGGGGAACAACTGAAAACAGAGTCAGGGGATGCTAATTTATTTGAGGAACAGGTTGAAGAGCTTCTGCTGGTCTCAACATCCTCACCAATTTTGGGAAAACTGATTATATCACTATCCCCACTGCTAGAACTATGAACTGAAGATTTGTCATGTATTTCTCCTTGATCTGAAAATATAATATCCCCACTGCCATTGCTTTTAAGTCTCAGGTTATCAGGTCCTGATGGACAAGAAACATCTATATTTTCCAGATGAGACCATCTTTCAGTACATTTCTCATAAGTCCATTTGTCACTTATTGCACAAGGCTCTTCATCTTCAGATTCATCACTCTTAAAGCAAACAAAGAAGTTTAAAATTAATATAATGTAGATAATCAAAAGCTGGAGATATCATTAACTCTTTCATTTTCCAAAATGATGTTTCATAAGGCAAAAAAAAAAAAAAAAGCTGATGCTAGAAGAGAAAAAATGGTAATCCTCTTGTTCTTTCTGTCTGCATATCTCATTTATATACATACACATACAGTTCTAGCTCCTTAAGCAAATCCACCTGATTTCAATATTCCAGAACAGCACTGGAATATTTTATTTAAGTATGCAACATCTTCTTTTCACAACATTCAAACAAATGTGTTCAACCTAAACATTGCCTTATAAGTGAAAGAGTTTTAAGTCAAGATGTCCTTTAATGAAAGAGGATGCCTTTGATCAACCAGCTACTTTCTGGCAATTCAACACTAAATATTTAATGTAATATTTAGTTTAAAATTAAATATTACATTAATTTAATTAGTTATTTATTATCTATTTAAAGAACTTATATAGCCACCTATCTCATACAATGATCCTAGGCAGCTCACAACAATCAATAAAAACAGGAATCAAAACAAAACCACCCTTCCCACCAGGAGCCACATCAAAGAGCCTCCTCTCAACCCCCATTCTAGACCAATGCTTGGGGGAAGAGCCATGTCTTAGAGTTCTTCCAAGAAGTTAGAAGAGATGATTGAGCCATTTTAACATTCCAGTGCTTAGTCTTTATTATTACTAGCTGACTGGCTGAAAGGGTAACATCAAAGTGGATACAACACTAGCAACATCCTTACATTGCTCATTGGGATGGATTTTCAGAATAATTTGAGAAGTCATGGATCACACAAGAGAAGCCTATCTACAGCCTCCTTATATATAATTCCTATATAATTTAAATTTATAAATCCACCCAACTCACAGTGACTTCTTATTCAACAGGGATTCCAACTTTCTGAAAACTGGATTAACTCTCTGAAGTTGAAACAGCACTGCCACAGTTTCCACATTGCCAGAATAATATAAGAATTTGGCTTGAAGACTCCGTAAATGAGCTGGTAGAATCATATCACACTATAGATATAAATTATCGTTAATACTCTCATCACACAAAAAAATGTCTTGTATATAAAAAGTGCTTTGGTAAAAAATAAACATATCCCAATCTTTTTAACCATGTCAGTGTTCTACTTTATATAGTTTAAAAATACAGTAAGTAAGAATGTTACATCTCAGGACACTCTCACCTCATTTAGCATCATGAATATTATGGAGAGAATAGGGTACAGATGGTGTTCAAGATAAAATCTCATTTTCAACTAAGAATGTGGAGTCCTTGGTGCACTGATGATGTTACCTAGTTGGGTAATGAAACATATGCAAGCAAAGAACCAAGCTCAGAGAGCACCAAGGACTCCACAGTTCAACCCTCAGCTACATATATTCTCTTCTATTGGAACTGAGAATGTTTCAGACTATACTTATAACTGAAAATTAATACCAGCAGAAAAGCAGTAATTGTAGTAAAAAATAATAATATGTTGAGAAAGAAATTTCTCAATATAAGACCCTATCAAGTAAGCAGTTAGTCATGAAGACAACCAATTGCCCCAGATGACTTCTTCCATTCAGCCTTTGAAGCATCTCCTGCTAGGTTCTGGGGTGTTTTGTTTTTTAAAGATTTAGCCATTGGTTCTTTAATTCTGATGATATCATCTGTCCATGAGCAGATCCAGAAGGACAAATGTAACATATTGGAGATGATTTTAGGCTTGTTTCTCTGGTTAATAAGGATGAAAGTTGTCAGTAGGTGACATGATGAACCACAAACGACCCAGTGATGGTCTTTGCCAGAGAAAGGAACCAGCTAGTACAACAGCCTCGTTCATAACAAGCCACAAGCAAAGGTTGGCATGTAGGCAACAACCTTGTATACCAATATCTTTCACTTTATAGTAAAGATTTTTTGTATGAATCATAAACATACCCGCTTTCTTGGCTTACTTATTTCCACCTTCATTGCTGCATACTTATTCAAGGTATTTAACCGTCTGGGGGAAACAAAGAGAGACAAAGTTCTATAATCCTGATTTTCTTGCATTCTTAAATTAATGGAATACAGCACACATTATAAACAAATTCACCTCTTTGTATTTTTCTGCAGTATTCCACTGAAGATAGTGTCTCACTTTATGTTTGCCTCTTAATGTTTTTAAAAACTCATACAGGGAAGCAGGCCCAAAGGTGTGCATTCATAACAAAAAATAAGCCTGACAAAGCTATTGAATTTTAGTGAAAAGAATGTGGTTTGAAGCCTTCCATCCAGTACACAGAAGTCTAGAGTTATTTTTCAGTAATTTTCTTACCTGCATTTTAAATGAATAACAAAAGAAACAGAAAGCATCATTGACATATTCCATGGTGAAGTACTACAGCCCTGTGGGTGTAGTATTTTATTCCACCAACCAAAGCATTCCTCAGTCACATTCCACTGAGACTCAAAGGGGTGGGAGGAACTAACTGTCACTTATTCTGCCCTTGCTCTGCAAGCCCCACCTCATTCAGTGTGAAGTGGGGTTGGGGCAGAGGAGAGTCCTCTGATACAGGTTTTCAGGAGTTGCAGTACAGTGCAGAAAGAATTGGAGTCCTCAAGCATAGTTTCTTCTCTTTTAATCCAGTGCAAACATTTCACTGGCTTAAAAACTTCCCATTGACCTTTAAATTGTGAACCATTCAATTCACCTAAATAAATATATAAATAAATAAATAAATAATCTGTTTGATATATTAGTGGTTCACTGACCTATCTAGTAAATGGAGAGAAACTAAAAAAGTTGCAGACTCCAAGAAAAGCATGATATTTTTCCATAATTGCTAAATCTCAGGTCCATAATATTCACTGACAAACATTTACCACAAACGTACCTTACCATTTTTGTACAAGGAAAGCTTTATTGTAATGTTGTATCGTTCTCAATAATATCTAAATTTATTTTTCCATTACTGTCCCCCTCTTCTGTTGCACAGCATTCCCCTAAAAATCTATGACTTGTACTTCATTGATTTTTAGGAAACCTATTAAAACTTGGTTGTTCAAGAAAGCTTCAGGGGTTAAGATTTCTTACTGTTGTTCCCTCTCACACTGGACTATTTCTTTAATGTAACTAATCCCCCCCAATGTATAGTTAGTCCTTGTTAACAACAACTCGTTCAGCGACTATTCGAAGTTATGACAGTACTGAACAAGGAGACTTATGAACAGTCCTCATAGTTGTGGGTATCACATGATCATAATTCAGGTGTTTGGCAACTGGCTCGCAATTACAATGTCACAGCATCCCATGGTCATGTAATCACCATCTGTGACCTTCACTGCCAGCTTTGAACAAGCAAAGTCAATGGGAAAGCTGGCAGGATGCCGAAAATGGTGATCACATGACATCACACTTAATGACTGGGTGGGATTCACTTAATGATGGCAACTGGAGCTGCTGTAACTACCATCGTAATTCAGCATGGTCACATGACATCACACTTTATGACTGCTTCACTTAGCGATGGAGTTGCCAGTCCCATCATTAAGTGAAGACTATCTGTATATGTGCATTTGATTGTTATTATTATTATTTTTTAACGATTGTGATTTTGCTATCTTATTTCAAATCTGATTTACAAAGGTGGACTATGTACAAAACTCAGAATGGTCTGCAATTAAAGCGGCTATAAGTCCAGTGAATGGAATGGAAATGTTGCCAGTTCAGACCTGAGTCTCTGAGAATACACTTGCTCTTTTAATCTTTAGTATGCATTTTAAAAGGAAATCTGCTAGTATAAGTTACGTATAGCTTTTCAGCAATATATTTAGGGACGAGGTACTTTAAAATATTATTGTGTAATTTGTTTGCAATTAAGCAATTACCCTTGAACTCGCCTGAGGTAGTAGTTGGTAGTTGTGTAATATATGGGAGGGCTGTTGCTTTCTAGAAGAAAAAATGTAATTATAACATATATCTATATTGCTACAGCTGCTCTGGCAAAATTTCAACACCTCTTTAGTACCTGCAGCATTTATCCAAGCTCTTTCCAGAAAAATTCTAATGGCTGATATTCAGATGATCTGTAAAAAATTGGGTATGAATATTCCTAAACATTAGGAACCCTTAAACATTAGAGTTGGCAGGATGAACCATTATAAAGTATCCCATGCACAGGGAGTTTAGGATGAAAAAAGAAGTTGGCCCAATGTTCAGCTGAGTGATATTCACATTTTTTTTTCCCCATGAAGGAATTGGAAATATTGAAGAAATATTGACCTCCTGATATTTGGCTCTTTAGAAAATAATCTTGGATGATTTGAGTTCTCAGCCATGCTGAATCTGAGCAATTAATGAGACCTTGTGCAGAAATCTTTTGGTGACCAGATGCCACACTTTGTGGTTTTTTGTTTTTGCTTTTGTTTTTTGAAGGGTGGGGGGAAAGAGAGAGAGGGAGGGAGGAAGAGAGAAAACCTAAGGCTGCAATAAATGGAGCAATGATAAGGGGATGGAATTATGTCTCATACATGGACAAAGTCAGATGACTTTCTTTTATTTCTTGTGGGTAGAATGTTTTATTTGTTTTATACTACAGGTAGTCCTTGACTTACAACCACAATTGGGATAGAACTTCAATCACTAAGTGATGTGGTCATTAAGTGAGTCATGCCCTATTTTATGGCCTTTTTTGCTGCGGTTGTTAAGTGAATCACACAGTTAAGTGAATCCGGATTCCCCCATTGACTTTGCTTGTTGGAAACCCCCTGGGAAGGTCATAAATGGCAATCACATGACCCCAGGAAGCTGCAACCATTGTAAATACATGCTGGTTCCAAGTGCCCAAATTTTGATCATGTGACTGGAGGGATGCTGCAACAGTTGTAAGTGCAAGGACTGGTCATAAGTCACTTTTTTCAGCACCAGCGTAATTCTGAATGGTCATTAAATGAATGGTCATAAGTTGAGGACTACCTGTATGATAAGCCTACATTAAGGCTTATATTTCAGTTTCATGAGGTTTACACCTCCAAATTACAGGAAATCAACTACAGTGATTTTCAGTATCTGTAGTTGGAGATGATTTTGGGGCCTACCAAAAAGTAAAGCAGGGACCATACAGAAGACTAGGCCCTTGGTTTTCTTATCCCTAGTGCAGTCAAACACAACTCCTCAATTATACTTTGCAACCAGAAGAAAGCCACTGCAGATACTGAAGCACTGGTAGAATGTTATTTTGGTAAACAATCCATTACCTGGCAATCTTGCATTTTCTAGTACTAATAACTAAAAATAGGTACATTTAAAATAGTTTGTCTCTCAAGCTTGATGATAGGAACAATGGCAGTCAGTTCAAAACAGAAATCATACTACCTACATAAAATATGCACAACCTTGGATACCAGACCTTTGTGAGTTTGAGTGAGACACTTCAGAGACCTAAAAGTAAACTTTGAACTGGGTCTTCCTCATCCTAAGTCCAATACACGCACACTATACTACACAGGTGTTAAATGAGAAGTTACTTAGTCCTAGGCCCACCTGGTATTTTTTGGTGTCTAGTTTCTGACATGCCACTCTTCTGACCTAAAGCCTCTTGTTTACAGTACTGGTTAAAAAAATAAATAAATCTGAGCATTGCCTCCTAGATTCTGAAATTTCAGGTGTAATGAGAAATTTATGAGCATCCACTGATTTATTTCTGATGTATACCCTGAAATATTTGACAAAAATGTCTTAAATCCAATTCATAAATTTAGTAAGACCCCTGAAATTTTTCCACATTATTGTCAATCTCATATTTGGACAACGATAAACTCTGTGTGGATCAGGAATTAGCAAGATTACATTATACTGTATCTTGTCAACTGTATTGATAATACAAGTACTGAGATCACCAAAATCCATTTTTTCTAGGATGTCACAAACTTGATACATTAAAAAACCCAGTTTGACTGCTTCATGGCAACTCTGTAGCAATTTTTAATGCTTGGTTTTTATAACTTTTAATTGTATTTATGTTTTTAGTGTGTTGTAAGCCACCCAGAGTCCCCCATTGTGGGGAGATGGGCGGGGACAAGTTAAATAAATAAAATAAATAAATAAACAACTAAAAAAAAAAAAGTCCAATGAAGCCATATGTCCTAAGTTGGAACACATATATTGTGTATAATAATAATACATATTCCTTTAGACATCCAAACAGAAACAAGTAAGATACAAGACGTTAGTCATAGCCCATTGACTTCATTAAGTGCTTTACTTAATTAAAGCCTTAGGTTATCAGTCCTAGACATCTATTACTAAGCCAAGGAGAAATTCAGACCAAGGTTTACCTGTAGAGAGATTCTATCGCATCTTGATCTAAAAATTCATGATCTTTTCTCACAGTTTTCATGTCAACTGGAAACTGCATATCTGAAAAACAAGTTCCAAATACTATGCTTTCATTTTTATAGTTTAAATTTCCAAAGTTAGGAAAACAACAACATGACTCAAAATGATAAAATCTCTGGAAAGAACTAATAATGCATTTATGAATCAGGACACAGTACCTGCAAATGAGAATTTTAGAGTATATTATTCAGGAAAAACTAGAAATCGTGGAAGTCTATGACAGGGATACATTTTAAAAATTAGAAATTCAATTTTTATTACTATTGCCTACTAGCCCTACTCAGAGATGCATAGTAGAAGACTAGTCCCAGAATAATGCCTACACTAGCTTTATAGGCATTTCCCCCTCCCCCCCAATAATCTTTGTAAATTCTAACATTCATTTTTTTGTTATTTTGATGCAATTACAAGTCTGTTTATTCTCTTATTTATCAAGAACTGCATAAACCTGTGGCCTGACTTTCCTGCTCATTCCTCTGAAATGAATTCTTTATCATCTATTCTTTTCTTTGTCTGATGCTGAACCTATATTAAAGAGATGCCTAGGAAGACTTTAAGGGGAAAGCCAGGGTACTACCTCTAAAAAGCCTTCTTTCCTATAGTTGTTCAACTTTTACTGGGTGACAGCTTGAAAATGTTATTTGAGAACAAAGCCTGGGTCTTAGCTGTGCCGTATGTAAAGTATCTATTGTCCTGTAAACAAACAAACAACAGCATAAATTCCCTAGTGACGCTGCCACCAGCCAAGGTCCTGAAGCAGCAAAGAGTAGGAGATGAAAATAGATGGTCAATCCCTCTAATCCTCTAGACAACATTTACAGGAAAGGAATTTCAAAGAATTCATGATAAAGCAATAAATTAGGATATGCCAATTCTGACATAGCTTCTTTGGATTCAGACTACATACAGGGATTGATTCCAAAGAGATGAGGGAGAACTTGAGGGAAGGTACATTTCTATCTTCTATCTGCAGCATCTGTGTCCACCGTAATGTAGGGTGGATGGGGTTGATAGGAAGAACTCTTAACCTGCTCCTTTCTAGATTAGTAATTGGAGTTATCTACTCAAGAAAGAAGGTATCTGAAAGCAAGAGACTTAATTTTTTCTGATACTCCTCTTCCAGTAATTTTAAAGTAGCCAGGTACCAGTATGGTCATTTGCCAGTTAATTTGTTTAAAAAACGTAGAGATAAAATGAAAAGCCTCATCTTCATTCAAACCTATTTTAATGAAACCATGAATTCTGAGACTTGTATAGGTGTGCAGTACACTTATTCTTGCATTGCTCATCAGACAGACCATCACAACTTTTTACAGCCTGCCATACAGTTTGCATAAAATAAAATATTCTTTCTAGGGTCCAAATACAACAGTGATAAGGAGATAATGTTTCCTTTCACAAGACTATATTGCTACATCATATCTGTAGGAAGTAGCATTCTAAATGGGAAGGGATGTTATTGTCAAAATTCCACAGTTCTGACCCACCACAACCCAACTTCATTGATAGTACCCAAGTTCATGAATAACAACTCTTTGCCTACTTTATGTCCTATCCAAATGGAACTGGCCATTCCAATGTCTATTGCACATGAATGACTTTAAATTAGTGAGTGTTTGTCTATTGGTCATATGTTAAATATAGGTAAAGATCTGCTATGCATAGAAATAGCTTGGCTTTTTTAGACTTTCTGATTATTCTTGTGAGCATTGTAGCAATACCTGCAAACATCTGAGCATACTGGGGGAAACCAGCAGCCTTCAGCCAGTCACAGGCTTCCTTGGCTTCAATTTCTGAAAGAAAGAATCAGAAAACAACTTTAAAGGCTGATATTCCAATATTAGGGAAGAAAAACTACTATCATTAAGTCATTCTGCTAAGTCAAAATCAAACTGCTTGTTTTAATATCTTCACCAAAATAATCCCTAACCCCAAATAGACTCTTGAAATATATTACTCTTCATATACTCATTACAGACCCATGATGATGACCCAAGCATATTTGAATATGTAATTGCATCTAATGGCACAATAGCTTTAAGTAATGTAGAATAGCTGGGGATTGTGATAAAAAAAGTGTTCCACAACAGAAAAAGCATACAGTATCAAACTCAACCAGCAAAAACTTAATCCAAAAAAAACCAGAGACCGTCTTTGAGATATCTTAGCACTCCAGTGTTTTGATAAATATTCTGTAGCATTTTGAAGAAACAATCACTCCCATTATCCTCCACTTATTCCTAAGCATTATAGTTGCACAACTCTCCATCTATACTACTTAGTATTTAGTTAGCTAAACAGATGTCAGGAAATACAGCTAGTCATTTGGTAGCAATTAATAGAAACCTTGTAGCTATAACAGTGTAACATTCTCACAGGAAAAAGGGGGAAACAGAACTCTTGAGGACTACAGAACATTCACCAGATGCCTTAAAATGCAAACATGTTTTAATATACTTCTGGAAAAGTATAGGCTCATCATCTCTAAAATGAGATAACAGTGCAAGTTACTGGGTCCCTTATGAAGACACATCCAGGAATGTTCTTTTTCCTAACCTAGTTTATGTTATAGCTCTGGTACAAATTGAATTGCCAGGACTTTCAGACTTAAAGGTCTCAGTGCAAACTCTGACAGTTAAGGTGGAAGGATACAACTTCATTGCCTCTATTCATCCCTGAGCCACAGAGGGAATGTGCCATTATTGTGTAGCTTTCTACAACATGATCAGCACACAATTATCAAATCAGAGCAATCTATAAGTTGATGAAATATTTGCAGTTTCCAGACTTACTCTCCAACTAATCCAATTGTACACATTTATTTATGCATGCAGTTCCAAATCAAAGCACATAACCAACATACAATGGGGATTAACAACAACTTAATTATAGGGTAGGCAGACTCCATAAAAGGTCTTCAGGTCTATATTGCAAGATCCTAACATGCCCCAGTATCAATAACAGGATTCCCTACATCACTTTAAACTAGCATGTAGTTTCTTTGGCTTCAGCATAATGTGATGTGTAAATCAAATCACTGAATTTTAAAACCCAGATTTATGTCTTGATGTGTCACACAAATGTAAGTAATTTTCATTTATTCAAAAAACACGTTTAAATAAACCACATCCATAGGATATATTAGAAAGCAGTTAAATACTAGAGCCTTCCAACTATAAAACCCTGACATTGCTGCATGGACTACAGTCGATGATCTGATTTTTTTTTTTTTTTTAAGGGTAGGGGTAAATAAAGTGCATGGTAGTTAGTAGATGACTGCAAAGTCCACCTCTCTATACATCTTATGAACCAGAGATCTGCAAGCTTTATCCATTGCCTATAGCTCTTTGGAGCAGGAATTGTGTATATTCTGAGATAACCAGGAGCCCACGGGAATATTCAGTCTGTTCAGAAGGAGAAGTAGAAGCATTACTCGATAGCAAAAGAACCCAAATAAAAAGAAATTAGGAAATAACAAGGAACAGTATGGTATTACTATCACAGATGGAAGACAGATCAGAATGAGTGCATAACCATACAAAAAAATCAGGAACTGAAAGTAAGCACAAGTTTTAAGGAGAAAGTGAAATGAAGCGAAGTATTACCAAATTAAATAACTTGGCTATCAACCTATGATTCAGGCAAGAAACCACAAACTGATCTGTTAAAAGTTACTAGAGTGGAGCTCCAGATCTAGAAGATCAAATTCTGGGATAGATTTATAGGAAGCCAAGTAGGCAGTTCTAATCTGCCCCATCTCAGCTCAAAATCCTCTGCAAAACTTTAGTCCTGATCTTTCATTCTAAACCTCTGCTGTGCTAAACGTCATGACACCTCAGCACCCATACCAAAAGAGGAAGAAGAGAGGGAAGGGGAGGAGGAATTAGTTGCTGCTATTTTCATAACTTGCATACAATATGGTAGTCAGGCAAGGAAAAAAGGAAGGAGAAAGACTGGATTCAATGTATCAACAGACCTAGCCTTAATTCAGAGTGACCCTTGTGATTAGACCCCTAGCAATCACTACAATGAAAGTGATCTTCACTATCAGTCATTTCTCACTCCAATAACTTGGTAACTTGGGATGGGTTGCAAGATCTTGGAAATACTTTACTATTCATTCCACCTCATTTTTTCTCATCTTCAGCAGTTACAAAATGATATTTTATGAATTATCTTAGCTAGCTGATTGGTTTAAAGACTGTTTTTGTTTATAGAAAAGAGACCTGTGGGTTAATCTTCCCACCCATACCTTCAATGAATAGATGTACCACCTTGAGAAAGGGATATAATTATTTATTATAACCCCCTTCCCTTTGCATGAAACCCTCTCAACCTATTTGAAGTTTGCCATGTTCATTTGGCATGATATGAATTATTTCTGCTGCAAATTTCATCATATTCTGTCTCAAAGCAAAAAATTTAAAAGCACGTTAAAGAAATGTTGTAGGAATATAATCCCAAAATTCTTACGGTGATCTCTCTGAAATTTTCTCATAATGACTGAACTTTCCTGCAGATTTCATCCTGTTCTGATTTAAAAAAAAAAAAGTTTTCTAAATGTTTGTTTTTCCTGTGCTAGATATTGGAGGACAGAGCTTACAGTAGTTTTGCAGTAGTTTTGCAGTCTGGAGACTAAACCCCTGTAAGTGACCCAGGCAGATTCTGCCCTCACTTCACAGGCATAATGGTTAACATTGTATATCAGAGCCTCCTGTGGAGTCAGACTTTGTGAGAGCAAATTTTTAGAAAGATACATTTTCAGTTTTTTACCCAGAACTCAGGAGCTGGGTGACTTTGAGCCAGTCACTCTCTCTCAGCCCAACTCACCTCACAGGGTTGCTGTTGGGGAAAACAGGAAGAGGAAGGAGTATTAGGTATGTTCACTGCCTTGAGTTATTTATAAAAATAATAAAGGTGGGATTAAAAAAACAAGTTCCTGTTCAACATTGGTTCTCACTACAGCCATCCATCCATACTTTGTGATCCCTTTCATTCCTTAGAGATAAAAGAAAAGAAACTTCATACCAAGAGACACGGAGCTGATGTGTGAAAATAAACCAGTGAACAACACACCCAACTCAAATATCATTGGAATTATTTTTATAAAAATACTTGCACACTGCATGAACACTGAGAGAAAAGAAGCCCCAAACTGATCAATGAAGGCATCTTAAGCAATGGCCTTATATTCAGTTAACCCTGATTGCTGCAAGCACAGCTTTCATCAGCAGAATGGAAAAAGAAAATTACATCCCGCCCTTAATTATAATTTGTTCCTGAGGTTTGGGGGACTTCCCCCAAAACAATTGGGAGAGGTGTGGGCTGGAAACACCAGTGAAAGAGGGGGAAATTATGTTGTGCCCCTTACTCGCTGTGAAGTAGTTTGGGCTGAGAGATCGCTCCCCAAAGTCATCCAATCAACATCCATGTGTGGAGAACCTGGATGTCCATTGTCCTACCCCAACACTTAATGCCTATACCACACTACTATACTTAGAACTGGTCTCCTGAAAAGCTGGTTAATCTTATTCTTGAATAGATTGTTCTAAAACTTTTCATTTTTTTCCTAATATTAGACTTTTTCTTTTTCCAAGTTTGATTCAATAAGTCACTCAAAAACAAAACCAAAAAAAGAAAAAAGCCTTTTAATGTATTTTATGAGGCCATGGTGCCAAATTCTAAAGATTTATGACTCCCCTTCTCTTTGCACATAACACACATTTCCTCTTTCTAAACATTTGAACAGTTGAAAGTTTCCACTTCCTGCTGGTTTCATTACTCAGGAATTAAAGATCCAGGAGATTATTGAAACAACCACTATTAGATCCTTTTTAGAAATTATGCAAATATGCCCCATGAATCTTGCCTAATTTTTAATTTCAACACTGAAAAATAGCAGTAAAAATCATTAGAAAGATGCCTATGACTCAGATCAATCTGTGCTTGAGAAAGTTCAAAAATGCATCAAGCAGCAATATCAAATATATGCCTTCTTTTAGTAACAATTTGCACTGTTAATTAGACGATAAAATAAAAAGTTAGTAACTTAATATATTGAGTCATAATCTAGCACAATTCTACCACACAGTAGTCAATAAGATGCACATTTATACCTGTACTGTGATCATACTCAATATGCATTAAAAGGCAAAAGACATAAATTAGAACATTTTTCGCAAACAAAAGTATTTAATTTAAAACTATTATTGACAACTGACTCACATATTTAAATCTGTTACCTCTGATGTCTGTACCTTATTAAACTGCTATACTACTTAAAATGATGTTATAGTCAATACCTTGATGTCATTATTTTAACTGGCAATCTGAACTGATTGTTAATTTCTAAGATAGTGGTGGTGAATTTGTAGCCAACCAGTTGTTATTGTATGATAACTTCGGTGAACACAATTTGATAAGGTAAATGGTCAAGGATAATGGAAGTTGTAATCTAACATCTGGAAGACAAAGACTATCCATCCGTATCCCAAAAGGTAGTTCTCTTAAACTATAGCATACAAAATATATAGCTGATAGCAGCTCTCTCTCTCTACACAGACACACACACACACAAACAAACTGTGTGTATAGTTTCAGGGAGTTTCTAGTTGACTGACGTCTGACTACTCAAAATGAAATGGAAGGACAGAACTTCCTCAAAACATTGAGAAAGTTCTGTCCTTCATTTACATTCTACATGCATTTCCAATCTTAGATGCAAATATTCATCATCCATATTTGAAAATATTCTGGAAGTTTCAGATATGAAGGAACTTCATAATAATTATATCTAATGCATATGTCAGGCAAAATTTCCTATAATGTAAACTAAGGTAAGTTCAGCAAGTCATATTAAAATTTCATATAAAAATATAAAAATAGAATCAGTGATGCTTCTCTCTCTCTACATTGTACCATTTTCATAGTCATTACCAAATCCTAGTGGCAGATCAATTGGATGCTATTTCCAATCAAATATAAGATTGTTTATGCCAGCAGTGTTACTGTTGCATCCAGACATCAGTTTGATCAGCACAGTAAAAATAGACTATGATACCTTTCCCCCTATTATATTTATCCTGACACATGTAACTGTAGTTCTCCCATCCTACCTTGAAATAATAGCCCTACTGGAGCAGCAAAATAAAAAGGCTGACAGTTATTTAACAGTACATGCAGGATTTACAGCTGTCATAAAACTAAGCCATTAACTTTTGCCTATTGCTCCATCTGTTCTTAGAATCTTAACCCCATTGTTCTCCCCCGAGGCCTGCTCCAGAACCACAGTCAACAAGCACTGGTGCCTGTGCCAGACAAATGCCAAACACTGGAATTCACAGTCCCCCTTGTACTAGCTATACCCATCCGCAATTGCATTGACAAAGTCTTTGTGCAACCTCCTGGTTTAAGGCTGATTGTTGACTGGGGCTGCAGCTGGGGAATTCATGAAAAGGCCAACACAAGGTCATACTGTAGATCAGAGCTCTGTGCAAATGATGCTTGCCAACAGGCACAGAGGGGCTCAAAACAATAAAACTCAATATGCAAGAGGCCTATAGTGCCAGAATAGTATTGTGTTCATGCAGTAAATAAGGAGAAAAATTTTTGCAAAAGTAATTTAAGAGATAGCTGTTGAAATACAGTGTGTGTGTGTGTGTATCTTCTCTCTCTCTCTCTCTCTCTCTCTCTCTCTCTCTCTCTCTCTCACACACACACACACACACACACACACACAGAGGCAGGCAGTTTCATTTCCTTTCATCTGATTCTCCACACAGTATACGCTTTTATACGTTTTTATACGGTATAGCAGAAGCTTCTTCTAATAATACAAGTACAGCTTTTTAGGGGCAGGTTGTAATAATCATTCCAGTCTCTGTGGAGTACTAACAGCATTCCCAATACATCTTAGTTATTTGGACTGAGAAAGAGACATAAGTAAGTGAACAGAACAGTTTCAAATCTTTTCCATACCTCTTTTCCCAACAGGCTCAGTTGCAGAAAGGAACTCAGTGTCAGGTCAAGTCGGTCTTACATGCTAAAGAACTGCTCTCATTTTTTTTCCCCTTCTTTTCCTGAGCTCAGCTATGGCTGTTTAAGGGCATAATAATGTCTAATTTTAATTTTAAAGAACGATGCGTACATTCTTACATACCACAAGTCTAAGGTCAGGAAGGGTTACTTGAATCAGTAACAGTCAAGGATTCACTTCAGGAATATTCAGAAATGACCAACAGCATGGAATGCAAAGTATGTATTCAACTGTGCCTCTTGCATTTCTCTTTTAATCTCTGCTTCCCTTCCTACCAGATGACCCTGGTATCTAGAGATGCATCACTGAATTGCAACACTGCTCGGGTTGAACAAAGCTGTTCGGCCATAAGATTTTGTAGAAGTGTTCAGCCTAAGGAAATGACACAAAACCCGGGAATCCGAAGTGAGGCTGACCCTCTCTACAACGAAACCTGCGCCCCTTCCCTTCGAGTGGCCCATCGCTGGCCAAGCCCAAAGCCGCGAGAAGTCACACGCTCGCCCCGGCGGGCCGCGTTCCATCCTGACATCGCTTCGCTCGGGAGGTGCCCGGCCACTCGGGGCGCACCGCAGCCCGGGCAGTTTGACCACGCTCCATCCCGCCTTCGACTCGAAAGCAGCCTTCCAGTTCTCCACAAAGACGCCCAGAAGCCTTGATCCTAGCCTGGCCCGGTCCAGCGGAATCAGCGCGACCGAAGAGAGTGCGCTACTTCATCACGACGATACTTACGCGTTAGTATCATCCTGACTCGGTCCTCCGGCTAACTGGCGTCGCCGCTCCTGCTTCACTCTCTACCCATCCTTAAAAAAAGCTCCGCAAACCAGAAGCCGCCAAGCCAGCTGCCGTCCGTCCCAACCAGCTTGCCGAAGAGAAGCGAAGAGAGCCCAGAACTGGGGGCGCCTCCACCGAGCTCGCGCACCGCTTAGATGCGCGCTCCTTCTCTCGCTGGCATCGCAAGCCCCTGTTCGCGCAACGCGAAAGCTACGCGAATAGGGCGCGCCCGTCCTGATTGCAGAGGGAAATGAGCGAGGCGGGCTCTTGGCTCCTCCTCCCCGGCCGCCTTTTCTGGGGAAGCGAAGACTTGCAGATGCTCTCCGATCTCTTGGCGAGTTCTGCCGTTTCAGTGCGGGCGCAAGTATTTGGAAAGCAGAAGAAACTGTAGTCGACCTATCATTGGTACGCATAAATTAACGTTTAGATTCGGGTACAATCAAGTGGCAAATCGTTCTTGATTAACGGCCAGGTACCTTTCCCCTCCCCTCTCAGGTTCCTTAATATCAGATCATCTGACCAAGCCCCTGTTTATGCTATGATTTCTCAGAAGCTGCTGTGGACAGAATCATTATTCATTCGATTGTAACTCAGCAGTGTCACATATGTATTCATACATCGTATCATATAGCCAGTACTATAGAGTTAAATAAAATAATTCAAATATTCTTAAATGCTGATCTATATATGGAGTGTATGCGTATGCATATATGCGTTATTATTAGGCAAAATTAATCCATTGCAGGATGAAGACACTTCAGTCTATCATAATCTACCATGCTGGCCCAGGACAGGTTGGTAGACAGAAGTATACGTGTACATGCTACATACATAAACACACACACATGCTTTCCATGTTATATGAGAAATGTCAGATTAAAAAAAATAATAATAAGATTGCTTAAAATAGGAAATACATCCTTAAAAAAAACCCACATATGACATTCAATTTTTGACATATATTAGTTCAACCATTTGGAATATAGCACGTGCATTTTTAATCCTTCTTTTAAATTAGATTTTACAGATTTTTTATTTATTTATAGATTTAAAAAAAAAAACCCAGAATGTTAAACACAATTTAATCTGGAAGCAAACAAGTGTTAAATCAGTCCTAAGTAGACTAACTGTTGAAAGATTCCAAGTGTGAAGTTACCAGTGACTATAACCATCTATAAAATTGCACTATGGCACAAAACAGATACATTTTTGCTGCTTTTAAGAATACAGTATCTTCAACTCACCTAAAATAAGGGTGAAGCAAGGGTGTTTGCTTCACCCTTATTTTAGGTGAGTTGAAGATACTCAACTTCGGGGGATGCAGTGGCGCAGTGGCTTAATGACGCTGAAAGTTGCCGGCCAGAAATGGTCGACGCTTCAGCGGTTCGAGTCCAGCCTTCGCGTTAAACAGGGTGAGCTCCTGTTTCCTCCTCAGTTCCTGTCAACCCAACAGGTCGAAAACTCACGTGAGTAGACAAATGGGTACTCTCACTCCGGTGGGAGGAAAAATGCTGGCGGCGCCTTGCAAAAAGGAGTTGGGAGCAGTTGCCGGTAAGCGCAAAAAAACGTGTGCGCCCGAAAAGGGCGCAAAGCAACGGAAACCCCGCCTCCTGCACTCGCCAGCTGGGCTCTGCTCTAGGAAGGAGGCTCTGGCAAACCACTTCCGAAAAACAATTGCCTTGAAAACTGCAAGGACTCCTCCAAGCAGTCACTGCAGGGTCAGCAATGACTGAGCGCAGGCAAAAAAAAAAAAAAAAAAGGGTGCAAAAAGTCTAGCTTACACGTGTAGCTATTGTACATTTCTTCTGTGATCCCTAGAATGGCTTGGCCGAAACATTGACTTGTTTGTTTACTGATTGCATTAGGGGAAGATTAGGAGCAAAGTATATGCCTTAAGCCTTCCAGACACTTAAGGTAACCATTTATCCCTTAAAATTCCTGAGCCTTCCCAAAAATCATATTTGGAACATGGCCTTTGGTATTCCATTCAACGTTTGGTGTAGTTGATGGAAATTATGCACTAGTATTTTAAGGAACTGTTGTGAATCATCACCATCACTTTCTTTGTTGTTTTAAACTGAAATGCTCCCTCTGCAAACGTGTCAGGCAAAATTCCACAACTATCGTATTAATTAAAATTACTTTAAGCTTATTGATAGCATACTCCAAAATATCTTTACATCTATTGAAAACTAATTGTTATACAGTTTTATGCATGATACAATTAGCCTTTCAGAGATCTTGGCTCCATCTATGAAATCTAACTTTTTCTATCAGATGGCTCTCAGTTTATATTTACATATGGCATCAAAATTATATTTACATATGGCATCAAAAGATAACTCATGGATCTATCTATCTGTGCCATGAAAATTAAATATATTTTGCCCTTTTAAGAAAGGTAAGATTATACAGGATACCATGATAGTCACTTCCTCATGAGATAGGCAGTGTCTAAATTCAAAATATAAAACAAACAAACAAACAAGATTAAGCAATATTTACTCTATCATATGCAAGATGGGTTATTTTAAACTGTGCCAAGAATCTATATATGTGATAATTACTCATTGTCATCAGTGTGTGTAGTAGCTGGTGAATCTGATCATAACAAAACCAGCCACCTTTTCAATTCATTTGGTAAAGAGGTCACATTTAGAAAAATATGGTATTTTTCAGCAGCTGATTAAACTATTTCTCCTGTGCTAGATTAAAATACACACATACACACTCACACACACAACTTTGGGTTGTTTACACATCATCTATTAGCATCACCAAATTACCACTGAGCATCTTCATTTAGATTTCACATTAAGCTATGACTTTGGACTCTTCTTCATTGCCATGTTAAAGTGCGTCCCTACAGTCCCTGGGCGGGGGGGAGGACAGGGCACAAAATATGCCCATATACTCTTCCCCTGCCCTCCAGGCCAAGCTCTATTCTGCCTGAGTAATGAGGCCAGGGAGTGATGCTGTCCTTACTGCTTTAATGTGGGAAAACTTAAAGAAAGTGATAGCTGGATTCACTTGGCATCGTTTGCCTTCCCATCAAATATCACCAGCTGGCATGAAAAGCATCTGCCTGTTGCTCACCTTAATGTGGGCTGAGGCTGAAGAGGAGTTGAGATTTGATAGATAGCTAGAGTGATTCACTACATCAGTAAATTCCTCCAGATTATGTATATTAACTAATTCCTACAGTGAGGCAGCATGTCATAATCTCTTTTCAAGTCCATATGACCAGACCTGGAGTTCTTTAAATATATTTCAGTAGTTTCAGGCTAAAATCATTTTGTTGACAAATGGCCATTTTAGATGTATTTAAAAATACCTTAAAGATTGAATTGTCTCTCAATTTGTGTATCTTTTTTTTCTTAAATATTGCCCAAATTTTAAAACTTTTACAAATAATTTGATTTATACAATTAATCATACTGTGTTTGAAACTGCCTTCAGCAGTCTTGTGGGAAAAGGAGATATATCTATTTAAAAAAAAAACAAATACCCCTCATTATCCAGATATACAACTATAGAAAATACATGAACCAACAGCCTGTACAAATGAATCATATATGAGTCTAAAATTCTGACTCTGGCAAAAAATATGCTGGACAAAGTATTTGGAGGAAAACAGGAGGAAGGGAAATAAGCTTTTACTGTGTTGTAATCAGATGTCCTAAATTAACTGGCTGAGGCAGACAAAGCCTTTGCTTTAGTCTAGACAACAATAGCCAGGGCTTGATCAGTAGTAAATTTAAGCATTTAGGATTGCTTAACTATGTGCAATGTTGTCAAAGTTTTCATAGTACACATTGTTACAACCATGTAGTTTTGCCCCCAAAAACTACACCAGTAGAATTCTTCCACTACCACCAACATCTTCATTTTATATATTTTACTAAGGAAACAGATTCCTAATAATGGGAAGCATATGGAATTGCTGCACTGCCTCTCGCTCACTTTTACATGTATTTAATTCAAAGATGTATACAGTTGCCCAACTTATATATCATAACCTCAGGAAGCTCACAGAACGACAATAAAAATATGAAAACTATAAAAACCACAACAAAACCTCCTGGTGCGTCAAAGGCAACATACCCCCATACATCCACATTCAGCTGCACTCAGCTCCAGCCTCGCTCTACCCCAGTGCTGTGGGAAAGGCCAGCTTTTCTGAGCCTTCCAGAAAGCTATGAGGTTGGAGGCCTGCCACATCTCAGGTAGAAGGGTGTTCCACAAGGCAAGGGCTGCCACAGAGAAGGTACACTTCCAAGATCCTGTAAGATGACAGCATTTAAGGGAGGGGACCTAGAGTGCACCCACCCACCCTGAGCGTTCTGGTGGAAAGGTCAGATACCCTTTGGGAGAGGTGGTCCCACAAATAATCTGGCCCTGTGCCATTCAGGGCTTTAAAGGTGATAACCAGCATCTTGAATTGCACCCAGAAGAGACTGAGAAAGAGTACAGCTCATGTAGCAGTGATATAATATGTGCAAACTATGGAACACGTAAAATTGTGTGCAGTGCTGCATTCTGGACTAGCTGTAACTTCCAGATAGTCTTCAAGGGTAGCTCCATGTAGAGCGCAGTGTAGTAATCCAACTGGGAAGTGATCAGAGCACAAGCGACTGAGCAAGGTCTCCTGGTCCAGGAATGGGTGCATTTGGCACACTAGAGAAATCTGTGTGAAGCCCCTCCTGGCCACAGCTGCTACCTCCCTCTTGAGCAAGAGCTGCAAGTCCCGGAGAACCCCAAGTTGTGAACCAGTTCTGTCCAACTGATGTACCTAAGTCAATTCCAGCTGGCATCCAACTCCAAGCAAAGTTGAGCAACTTTACCTGACAGATGTCGAGAATATTTCTCTTAATCTTTTGCAGACTGAAGGGAAAGGAAAAGGCATATGTGAGGGAGTGAAATGCTTGTAGGAGACTGGTAGACCTCTTTTCATCCATATGCATTCACTGGATGTTCTTTTTAAAGCTTAGCTCATTGGGTACTCTCCATGGGCCAAATCAACAGCAAAACCTTTTCTTCTTGGGTGTACCCATGACCATAATGTCAATGGCAAGAAATACTGAGCATTTAGTACAACAACCTTTGGGGAACCATAGGCTCCTGAATCCCGTTTTAGGTAGAAATACCTGGGACCAACTCTGGGAAGTTCTACATGCAATGTAGGCTCTACCAATGAGCTATGAGTGATCTGCAGTGTACATTCCCATATAGATATATTTTCTCCAAAGAGAATAATGCAGAAGTTGGGACCTGCTCTACCTCATTAGGAATTTAAACTGATATTGCCTCCAGATACAATATTTGTCTTCGTCGTCTTCTTTTCCTTAGCATGAATTGCATTAAGCATGCTAAATATACACAGATAAAATTCTATAAGTGTGCTATTAATATGCAGCATTACAGTAAATTAGGGATTCTGCAGCTGAAGCAAGACTTGCTGAGTAAAAGTAGAAGCACATTTTGGGACATACATACCCTTATTTGGGTAAGAAAAACCATGCACATGCTCTCCAAACTGACCATTTTAAACAAAACCCCAAACTATTTAAAGATTATAAAATAATATTTAAGTCTAAGTAATAGGGCAAATAAGGACAATCTTATTGCTAAATCTGGTGTCATGGCTTGTACTCCACCTATTATTTGTTAAATAAAAATGTACATTTCTTCCCTTAAATCAGATCTTGGCTTACCATCTCTTCCCCAAGAGAAAGCTGCCCTGCCCAGTTTGCCTAAGATCCAGTCCAAGGATGGGATAAAATGAACACAAATGAATTGTGGGGAACAGAAGGTTCCTTCTCCAACACATGAATTCATCATGCAGAGTAAGGGTGGGCAGCTTTCCCTCTGTCACAGGGCTCACTTCCACCAGAGTTATCGACTAAGTCTGCTGGCCAGGCCAAAACAAATAGTAGGTGATGCCAGAGCAAAAAGTGGGTGGGTCTACATGTCCTTCTTCCCCTTTTCTCTATCACAGCCAAGAAGAGGAGTGATTGCTCTTCGCCAGAGTTCTGCACTGATCTTTCCCCAAAGATTTTAGCCTGCAGGTGGAACACTGTAAGTTCTCTGCCTTTAATTTAGGCAGGATTTTTATTTATCTGGATGGTGTGCTACAAATGCTTAATACTCCTACTCTTGCCATATTAATGACAACATGGAGAATGACACTTTCATTCTGAAATGGACTAGTTCATTTGAAATTCCTTTTCGAAAAGGAGCATGAAGGGTGCACGATTTAGTTTTTAAACAATCTCCTGACAATTTTTTTTTAAAACTTATTTAGTAAGGTGAATAGGTGTGAAGTCCTGCTGAATAAAGCATGTGTGTACCACAACATACCCAAAAACCTGCCAGATGATAGTTTGTTGCTGCTGTATTTCTGTTGGTGATTTCTAGCTCATTTGTCTATTTTGATATTGATTATATATTATACTTCCTTTTAATCACTGAGTTTCTGTGGTACAACCCAGGTTATTAGGAAGTGTGGCTCCAAGAGAACTAACTTTAAGACTGCTGTCAATATAGGGCCACTTGGCAGTGCTTTAAATATAAAAATTAATTAAAGAAGGGAATATCTCCTCTCCACTCAACTAAGAATATAATCTAAATCTGAGTATAAAAAGAAATGAGGGAGGCCCAGAGAGAAGCAAAGATATCTGAACAATGAGCTCTTTAAGCATTTGAAAACCATCTTGCTGAGGGTCTAATGTGGGATAATATATTTCATTGTCCATTTTGTGGGGCCTTCTGTGCAGCGTGCTCAAGCTATGCATTTACCAAAGAGCCAAGGACAGCAAAATGTCACAAGTTTCATTTGGCCCCTCAGAAGAAAACAAAACCTAAATAAGCACTGTGTTGCTAGAATTTTTCACAGCTTTTACAGAGTAATCTAAGCAGTCACTTAATTGTAACAGGCAGTGTTGCTAGCTGCCTTGAGGAGTCTATGCAGGCATATTTTCCCTTCAGTCTGACATCAGTATCTGAGAAGCAAATAATGTGATGGTTTTAAGGTGTGTTCAGTTGATGATTAGAACTGCTGGTGCCTGCGGGGTGGGGTGGGGACATCAACATTGACAAAAAGGTGAACAGAGTAGGGGCATCCCATGGGGGGAGTGTCAACAGTATAAAAATGGCAGGCACAACTAGGCAATCAACACCTTGCTTCTTCTTAACACATGGCATATGCTTTGTCAGGCCTAGCCCAAAGAACTCCTGGGGACCATGCAGGTTCAATCAGCAAGGTTTATTAGCCAGCGCTTGTTTACAGAAATCTTCTCAGACTGACCACTAGTTCCCAAGCACAGCTATTCACTATCTTCTGGAATTTTTAGGGATGCGCCAGTTTCCTCCGCTTATCTCCAGAGCGTTGCTCTGGAGACGAGAGCGCCGTTTTCACCCCCGTTCCTCCATTCCAGTCCATCACATGCTTTGCACACATGACATTCTTACCCCCTCTGCAGACACCACAAGATGGAGTGTCATAATGCAAGTCTCACCACTTTTGTGTGCACACAAACAATGAAAAGAGACAGGACTTGCATCATGATGTTTTGTTCTCCACCTTCTAATTTTGAGCACCCTCCTGGTAGACACTACTGATCAGCATTTAGCATGCATTTGTCAAGAACAATCCTGCCAGACTAGCTTTGCCCCATTTTTAATTAGATAACTTCCTTAATAAATTGTGGGGATGCTGTGGATAACTTGATCTCAGCAAAGCATTTAACAAATTTCCCCAAGATATTTTGATTTGAGCAAACTAGTTAAGAATAGGCTGTATGACAGCAATGGAGGCCAAAGCTATCTGAAAGATTTTTCTCAGACAGTACTCATCAAAGGTTCCTCATCAAACTGGAGAGAGATATTGAATAGAATTTGTTCTTGAATTGGGTGCTCATCAAGAGAAAGTGGAAGTTATGCTTATCAAATCTGTAGATATAAAACCTGTGCAGGTATATTCTAAAAGACAGGAAAAAAATCCCAAATGAACTTCTGTTATGTTAGAGAAGTGAGCTGAAAACAACATAGTGAAATTTAATAGAGACAAATATTAATGTATTCATTTAATAAAAAAAAATCAAATGCACAAGTGTAGATGGGAGGACTAACTAGATAACAAAACATTTACAAAAGTTTTTAGACTTGTAGTTGATTAAAAACTGAACATGAGTCAGCAATGGGATATGGCTGCAGAAAGGCAAATATGTACAGTTTCCCAGCATCATTTCAACAGAAATGTAATTTCCAAATCATAGGGAATAATATTCTACTTTGTTGTGTTTTGGTCAGTCCCCTGTCTAAGTATGGATCTCAAATATTGGTCTCAATACTTTTTGAGTTTTATGCTCTACAATTTAAGAATTCAGACAAACCAGAGCAGGTTTACAGAAGTTCTATGAAGAGAGCTTGAAGGAATTGGAATGTCCAGCAGTGAGAAGAGTAGAGAAAATGGATGTGCTCTTCAAATACTTAGAGAGATATCATACAGAGGAGAAGCAAGATCTTGTTTCTATCATCCCAGTGTGCATTATATGGAATAACAGATTCAAGCAATAGGAAGACAGGTTCTGACTGAATGATAGAAAAACCAGAAACCAATTATTTAGTGAGGTGGTGGATTTCCTTTTGCTGGATGTGTTCAGACAAGAGCTGCAGAATCATCTCTCAAGAATGCTTTAATTTTCCTGAAGAGAAGGAAGGGTTGGAGTTGGTGGCCTAAGTGACTACTTCCATCTCTGTGAACCTATTTTAAAATAAGATCTCTAACATTTGGGGAAAGTTATTTCCCTCCCAAACAAATTGCTGCTATGCCTTTGAATTCTGCCTTTCGTTACAGGGACTGACTTAATGTAGATACTTGTAAACCATTATAAGAAATTTTAAATAAAAGACGCTTAAGTAAATATAAGAACTATCCCTGAATGTCAATACTTTATACTCAAATGGAGCAAAACTGCAGAGTGTACATTCTCAAGAAACTACTCTAGGCATTCGAGGCCGGCACTGTTCCAATAACAGGGAATTATGAGGAGGCAACTGCCCTCTCTCACGTAGTTGGACTCTTATGACACTGGAATTCCTTTTTAACAGAAGTACGTAAGGAAGGAACCTAAATTCTGACTACATTCTATAAAGCAAACCTTGTTTCAATGGCTTCGCCTATGACTAAGTTTTCAGTTTTAATCCATTTTTAAATGGTCCTACTTCTGAACAAAATATATTATTTTCTTCACTATACTTTATTGAGAATTATGTAATATCTTTTAACCATTAAAACCCACTCTACTGCAATTATATAATCTATGCTTTAGCATCTGCTTTCACTGTTGGGCCCAATGAGGGATCTGCGCAATTGAGAGGACTCTGCAGAAAATCTTTCTCTCCTTTCACGTGTATCCCAACAGAAGGGAAATTATGCAAGTCCGCTTTCCATCTACATTAGCGCCCGAAGCAGCATTGGCTACACCCTCTGAAACATGCCATCCTAGGGAGAGCCTGATCTAGGCTGCGATAAGTTTTCCAATGCATAACATAACTTTAAGTTGCTGTGCAGGTCTCACCACACCTTTAAAATTTTTCTCAACTGATTTTGATATTTACCTGAGGTAACACAACACATCAAGCAGATTCACCTATATGTTTTGGGCAGCATCAGAAGGTTTTCAGTAGATCAATACACAGACTCAATACACAGTGGACTTTTCTGTTTTCAAGCAAGTTACACTTTTAGCTGAATGCTCCCAATCTTCCTACTAAAATGCTTATTACAATACTCCTCTCTGAGTTGTACAGGCTGGGTCCAAAGCCACATGTTCCATATAGCTAGACAGAGTCATATTTATTATTTAAAGCCTAGCTCACACAAAGAGATCAGTTGTACAACTTTTTCAGAGTAAAAGATCACAGCAATCTCTGTTCAGGCTCCTGTCTCTATATCTGAATTTTCCATAAACAGTCATGAAACTGTCCAGCAGCTATCTTCTTTGTTAACATTCCATCTGCAAAGCCTAGCAAACATCTCTGAATATCCTGAATCATTTGGTTTGCTCTTCTCATTGTCTGATTGCTTTCCTACTCTGCACCTAGAATTTACTTATGACTACTGCCACCCTAGGCCCCTCAAAGCTAGGCAGGGTTGGACTGGCAAATACTCTAGCAGAGGATCACTAGGAAATTTAGACAAGGCTGGGACCTTTTAAAAAAAATAACTCAGCTGTTTGGCAAACTACCTGCCTATGGTTGCCAAGACAACTATATCATCCTGACCATAAAGTTACCAAGAGACAAGCTCAAGTTGAGGGACACTTTACTTTATCAGTACGCTCTGGATCTAAACTGCTTATCTTCTAGACCACATCTCTTGAATTGTCAAGGCAGCATAAATCTTCCAGACCATTTAACAAAGAGTTTTGTGCCAACTTATTCCCAGGTCAGTTTGCAGTAATGAAATCAATATAACATTGCACCAAAACAAATGCATCACAGACAGACAAATTGCAACTGGCAATTATAAGTTGACTCGCCAGATTAAAAGGTCTTTTAAAGTCAGAGATAGTTAGAAAAAGAGAGGGGGGTAAGGGATGTTTGCTTAATGTAAATAAGTAACACAAAGGGAACCTGATGTGTTCTAAATTCCTCTAGAGAAGGAATTTCATAAACAGAACAACAGTCTAAAACTCTCTGGTCACTATCTGCCTTACCACAGATGGCAGAAAATGCAGAAGTGTTTCTTTAACATTTTCATGGGCAGGATGAGAACAGGAAAGGTATTCCATTAGGAGCTCTGAATTGTGCACGAAAAGCCCTGGAGTAACAAAGTTTCAGGCTACCATCGTTGCAGTGTTAACAATGCTGCCTTTTGCTCCAGTAGCCCCTTGGTTTTGACACCAGGCGCTTTTGCTGAGACTAGTAGCAAGAGGCAAAGATGTTATAAGAGTAGGAGCCAAGAGACACTTCCATGTGTTATCACACTATCAGGTATTCCCTGGATTTCTGAATAGAGGCATTTATGCATAATCTTCCATGCTGTAAACAAATGAAAGGTTTCCAGCTGCTGTGTGAAGCCCTGTGGCTCTTAGAAGCTATTTGGTTATTTAACCATGTGGCTTTATTGAGTTTTGAAGCTGCCTGTACCAGTGTTGCTTTAACTTTCTCCAAGGTGACTTTTTGTTTTGTTTTGTTTTGTTTTAAGGGAAGGGAAGGGAAGAAACAAAAAATCCAGCTCTGCTATTCTCCTAAGTAGTGCTACTATTCCCCAGCCTTCCATGAGTAAATTCTGGACCGTTTCCCATACTTGGCAGCTTCTCCGAACATTGCACCGGGAGAAAATAAAAGTCCAGTCCAGCCAGGGCTTAATACCAAGTCAGATGAATCTTCTGATACATTCTTCTGTAACTGACTAACCTTCTCCCCTGAGCTTCCAAGTTAGAGCTTTATTTGCTTTGGATGAAATATGCTTTTGAAGCCTCGCAAAGAAAAATCCTGCTTCACATTGAGAAATCTATAGAGTTTTGACAGCCTTTGCACAGCATATGAAACAGCCCTTTGTTTTAGCAGTTAATATGAAAGCTGGCTCTAGGGGCCTCATCGTAAAACACAAATACATCATCTGTATGTCCTGTCTTCTTTCCATAGAACAAAATGGTTAGGATGTTCCTGCAGACAGGAATACTACTGGGTAAACAACACGGAGGGCTAGATACGTGCAAATAGTCCAGCCTGGCAGAGTAACCACCAGACGTTTTCTGTGATGTACTGAACAATACAAGGATGTACTTATTAAAGCAGCAAAAGAAATGGGGAGAAGGCACTAGATTGTTTTAACTTGTGGAAAATACCAGCAGCAAAAAAGGGAAAACTCGTTTTATCTGGGGAGCTGATGAAAGAATATAATGTGGTTCCTTTCCTGGATATGGTAGAAAATGATGGAGGGGGAGGCTTTATGATCTTTGAAACAGAAGTAAAATTGGCAAAAGCAGTCTTTAGGAATCTAATCCAGAGTGTTTAGGATTAATACAAGGAAACTGTGCTTTGATGTGAGGGCTTTGTATCTGCTCAGAATCAGCTCACAGCACCAACTCGTCCATTTCTTTCTGGTTTTATAGTGGGTTATTTGTAACCAAGGCAAAATTGGTTCTCCTGTTTAACCATTAAAGAACTTGCCAGCGGCCTGCTTTCCTATTGGTGGGAACTCATCTTACTCCAACTCTCAGTGCCTGCACTCAAGACAACCATTACTTTCCTCCCATTTGACTCAAAAGAACATCAGTATCTTGCTCTTGTTGCCTATCTATAGGCAATGTTCAGAATGCATCACTCCCTTTTTCACAGTCCAGTCCAGCCACCTCCGTGATAGGCAGCCATAGTACCAGCTATTGGGGAAAAAAAGGCAGGTGCAAAAGTACCTCCCATCTTGGGAGTGGGAGGCATGGCATTGCTGTGGTTTTCCTCCTTTCTCTGGTGGTGGTTGCAGCCTGTGTTGTTGGGGGAAAAGGTAAGAGATCAACCCTGAGTCCCCTGCTTTTGAGGTGCTTCAGGGGTTCTACTCTCTCCTTGCTCCTATTTAACATCTACGTAAAGCTGCTGGGTGAGGTCATCTATCAACACAGAGTCAGTATGCTGATGATACCCAGTTATACCTCCATCAAAACCATCAGAAGACCAAGTGGCTGTGGGTTTTAAGGCCCCCAAGATCCACAGAATTTCCATCACTAACTGCATAGGGGTGCACTTCCTCTATTAGAGTTGGTACACTGTTTGGGAATCCTCCTGGACTCACAACTCTTGCTTAAAGAGTAGGTGGCAACTGAGGCTAGCAGAATCTTTGAATAGGCTTGTATTGTGTATTGTGTACCACTGCAACTGTTCCTGATCTGGGAGGCCTTACTCCCAATGTCTCAGTCTCCTCCTGTTTGGATTACTGTAATGCACTCTACTCAGAGCTCCCCTTGAAGAGCATTTGGAAGCTGCAGCTAGCCCAGAATCTAGTGGTGTGGGCAGCTTTTAGCATTTCCCATTATACTTATATAGTCCTACTGCTTTGTGAGCCACACTGTCTCCCACTGGGCTTCTGAGTGTGATTCAAGGTGCTAGTTATCACTACAAAGCCCTACATGGCATAGGACCAAGCTATTTGTGGGACCACCGGTCTCCCATCATTTCTGCATGCCCCACCAGATCTAGCAGATAAGGCATGCTCTGGGTCCCCTTCATCATCTTGTAGGATCCAGGAATTCTGCCATCCCTGTGGCAGTGCTGCCCTGTGGAACAGCATCCTTCCAGAGATCCAAATGGCCCCAAGCCATTTGCAAGGCACTGAAGACATGGCTGTTCCCCCAGGCATTTGGATCAGGAGGTTATGCGAGCTCTGCTGGTTAATGTTGCTTTCTTATCAGTTGGAATGGTTGTTTGTGATTTTGAACATTATGATTTGGATTGCTTAAATTGTTGTTTTTAACTTTGTAGGCTACCAGAGTCACTGTGTGAGATGGGCAGCCATATAAATTGAATGTAAGTATGCAGTAAATCAATCAATCCCAGTTTGCAAGAAGTTCTTCAATATAGGAGAGATGGTAGCTTTTCAGCCAGGAAGCAACCACTCAAATTTGTTTTTGTGAGCAACCAACATCTGTGCCCCACAGGTTCCAAAAACATGAATAGGAGTGGCACTAGCAACTGATTTCATGTCTGCTTTGTATTGTGTGATGATGTGGGAATTTGTTTTATTTTATTCCAGGAGCAGTGGTAGTTGAGGTGAGAGTACTAACTGAATGATCATCTTTGCACTCTCCTCTTGATCATCTGGAGGGTGTGCTGATCGGTTCATCTTGTCCTCTATCTGTTCTCAGCTTTTTGCATCAGCTTCAAAGGGCTTAGTGTGGAATTGGGGAGCAGAAAAAATGGGAGTGTGGAAGTGCCCACATAGTTTCTCCTATTGCACCATAACAGGATTTACTTCTTGCTGCTCCCACTTTTGTGCAGGTGAGCATGTCATTAACTGGAACTCCTAAGATGGTCAATGAAATAACTGTCCCTTGCACCCAGCAAGTTATATTCCTACAAAATGTCTGCTATATTTTTGAAAAAAAGACGACACATTTTATATTTATGGCTGCAGGAAAAAGCCTTAGGGAACTGAGGCAAGGATAAACATCAAATGTTCTTCCCTTTTCCCCCCCCCCCTCCTCTTTGCTCGGTGGAAGTAACACGTGATAGTAGCAGAACTGAAGTTGGAGATCTGGAATTCTTTATTTTCCTGGGAAACTTCAAAGAAACAAATGGGAAAAGTAATTATTTTTAGAGCAATAACCTAAATAAAGACATCTTAATTGACTCATAGTGAGTAAAAATAATAATGGGGGAAAAAAGCAAATTGAATTTCACACCTACCTAGGATTCTGTATTAATATTGTATTTGTTTTTTGCCTACTCCCTTGGCCCTGAATTTATTGTATTACTAAAGACATGCATTCACAAGAAAAAGCATATGAACATTCTTACAAATCATTGCATATCTTCTGGAATTCTATCAATGTGATAAAGAATTGCTTCTGAGATATGAGACTTCTACTTACGGTGGGGTAAGAATACCTTTTGGCTCATAGGGCTATAGCTGATGCTGGGCTTGGGGCAATACGCATCTTCTTTCAAACACAAGCAGAAAGTCTTGATGGTCTGGAAATGGCGATAGACTAAAATTTCCAAGTCCATCCACCATGGCCAATCATAAGTGATGCTGGGGGCTCTAGTTCAGCAGCAACTAGGAGCTTTCTCTGCAGCTTCCAGTTGTTGCTGAACTACATTTCTCATTGCAGAATCTTGAGCAGGCTTGCCAAGGAGGAGGAGCAGTCTCACCTCTTTCTTTCCAATGATTATTTGGCATATTGCTGCTTTTCAGTTGGCAACTGTGTAACATAGAACGCTGAACTAGATGGTCCTATGACTTCATCCAGCAGGGGTGTTCCTATGTTCTTAGGAGTTCCTCCATGAGATTTATGCATACCAAATTCTGCTACTCAGTGCTATTTACCCTTTGCCTACATCAACTAGTGATACAACCACTGAAAAAATTAAGATAGTGTTCTAGTATATATGGAATGACTGAAAAATTGTTAACAGATAATAGGCATTCATTAACTCTTTAATAGGCAGCGCAATAAAATGGGATCCAACACAGTACTTTCATACCTTATAATTTAGAGATGTACAACTTGAGACCTGAGGGTCATATGAGAGCCTGGGTGAGGCCTCCAGAGGACCCCTCCCACCCCCAAAAATGTTGCTACCATATTGTCATTTTTAATACAATGGAAAAGGTACATTGTTAATGTCTGGAGATGCAGTACTTGACACACCTCTCTAATGTTCAGTGTAACCTTTGGCCCAGGAAAAATTATCCATCACTGCTGTGTAATATATCATCATATGGAGTGGATTATGCAATATTTTTAAGAGTTCACTGTCATCAAGTATCCTGGCAATCTTGAATTTAAGACTTAATCCTTTCTTCTTTAATTTTAGAAGTACACCTCAGTTCACCACTGGATTATCTCAAGTAGAGGCGTTGATGGATAGAAAGCAGAAATCCAGGTTAAACAGGCTGCTCATAGGACCTATGGCCCCCCAGAAGTTGCTCAACCATATATCCATCATAATGCATTTTCAAGTGTATCAGAAGGACCTGCTGACAAGTGTGATTCAGCGATATCTAAAAGCCACATAAACTTTACCTCTACTTTAGGGTACATAGAAAGAATTCTAAAAAAACTCAGCCTTTTTGCTTGCAAGTATTTTGAGGAACAACCAGAGAGCAGTCCTTTAATGCAAACTAGCTGGAATGCCTTCCAATTTTAAAAAGTCCTGCCAAACACCCAATTAGAAAAAGAGTGGATGGCAGTAAGAATTTAGAGGAAACCAATTTTTTCCTGCAATTTTTGAATCAATAATCTATAATTTACTAGATATTCCGGCCAAGAATAGCTACCAACCAAAACTGTCTGTGCCTGAGAGATAGTTATCTGAAAATTTATGCCATATGTAAATGGTTGTAATACTGTTGATTGTTATTTCCATGAAAGGATAACATGTGGTTATGAACATATGCAGCTACAATGGCAGTTTTTGCTTGGCTTATTTCTCTATGGTCTCTTCTAGGTTTCTGTAAAGCCTTATTCAGTCCAAACATGTAAGGTCAGATGATTAAAATGAATATAGCTTGCCTTTGTTATTAAATAACTTGCAGCATTCCTAGTTTCTAATTATTACTAGCTTCTGATAGTGTGTAGAACCTTTTAAAATAATCTGTGACATTCAAGAAAGTTTGAAAAAAAAAAATAGCCAGTCAATTAATGTGCATTTGGCTGGCTGTTCAAGGAGAAAGGATAGAAACCCAAGTTATTAGGCTACAAAATGGGCTTATAGGTAGGAGTGAAAATGTGATAAATATTAGTTATATTAACATACTATAATATTGCTTGAATATTAAGACAGCATTCCATTAAAGTATATTCTATAGAGTATATTTTACAGCCATTAAAGCTAAATCTTTAGATAGGCAAAAGCATTTCCAGTCTAGTGAATGACTGCTTTTGGTTTTATAATGACTAAATATTATATATTAAATTATATAACTTAATTGTTATGCTACTATGTTATTTACTTAGAGTAGTGGGGTGGATATAGCAGAAGGGTCCCAAGATTGAGCTTTTCTATCTATTATCATGCTGTAGCTGTAGTTTCATTGACTGAAGTGGAAAATGTGCTAAGGTTCTTTTGACCTTGGGGTAATGCTTTAATCAGGATCATAACTGTAAGTACAAGGGTGGGTTACAGTAGGCAAGTCACTCCACAGCAAAATGGAATGTTGTGTCTATCAGCCTTGAACATCTATATATGGAATAATCCTGGTTAACCAGATATGACCCCAAGAGAGGCTTCATTAAAAGAGCTCTCAAAAAATTCTGGGTAAATTGGAGGGTTCTCCACTATCCCAAATGGGAGCGTTTTCTGTTGAAAGGTGGCATGCTGCAGCCGTTCTCCTACTTTTCAGCTGAAATGCAGCTGCAGAAATAGAGGCAGCTAAAATACTTGCTATTTTTCCATGTGAGACATTAACATAGCTTCCAGGGGCTGTTCTGAATGGAAAAGAGAACCTCTTGTGAGCAGAAGGAAAGGATAAAAACGGACTGTGACCTCTGCTACACTGCTTGCCAAGCCAAGCCCACCAGCCAAATCTCTCTGCTTAGGCAACATTTTCATCAGGTAAATGGAAAATTTTGGCCAAAGATCTCGAGTGCCTGACCCTCCTTGGTATTAAAGTGGAAACTATTTTGATAACTGTAGGAAGAAAGGAGAGAGTTAGACCAGTTTTCCAGTGCCTAAGATTAGCTTGGCACATAAAAATGGGAAGTAGCTCAACAATTGTGTCTTAAAAAGTTGGTAGATAGACGTTCTCCCTGTGGTGCTTTGCATTCAGTCTGCACAATACAGCTGATTCTTCCTGTAGTTCTTCTCACAATATTGGCTAAAGCTAAAGGCTACTGAGAGCCATTTTGGTGTAGTAGTTAAGGCATCAGGCTAGAAACTGGGATACCATGAGTTCTAGTCCCACCTAGGCAGAAAGCCAGCTGGGTGACTTTGGGCCAGTTACTCTCTCTCAGCCCTAGAAAGGAGGCAATGGCAAACCACTTCTGAAAAACCTTGCCAAGGAAACTGCAGGTTCAGGCAGTCTCTGAGAATTGGACATGATTGAATGGATTAAAAAAAAAAAAAGGCTATTAGGGGATAGTGATCCGGTTGTTCCTCTGAAGCACTGCATTGGTGCCTGAGCTTTTGAGGCTACTGCTAAGTTGTGTGGGAAAAGAGTGACTAAAGGATACTAATTCACTGCAAAGAGTTCTTTAATGGGGGCTCTGCCAAATAGCCAGCTACTGATTTTTCAGAATAGAGCATTCTTGTCCACTTATGTGTAGGAACCTACATGCAGCTTCTACCATTCATCCT
This sequence comes from Python bivittatus, assembly GCF_059951505.1. Taxonomy (NCBI): domain Eukaryota; kingdom Metazoa; phylum Chordata; class Lepidosauria; order Squamata; family Pythonidae; genus Python; species Python bivittatus. Next base: position 19,178,385 of record NW_028277035.1, read on the forward strand.
CACAGGCTTCATTACAATTAAGTGGAAGGATGATGTGCAGCGGGATGACCCAGCTCCCCATCTTTGAGATGAGCAAATAAAACAAAGGGACTTCTTGTGTGTGCTTGTGCATACACACACACATGCTGTTCATGGATGCATGGTGAAACAGAAGAATCTGAATTAAGAAATGATATCAAGGAAAAATAGACTGAACAGGGAATAAAATAATATTTTCTCAACATAAAGGATAGCTGTGTATTTCTGACAAATCTTTGTAATACCATCAGTTTGGGGGAGATTATCACTTGGCACAGGTTCTCATCATATCCAACAATTCAGAGTTCCAGTTCTGTACTACTAGAGAGAGACAGAGAGCACCAAACTCTTAGCCAAAGAAGTCTGTTTTGAATAACTTAAACAAGAGTAGGAAACACTCTGGGAAATGAATCTTTTTTTACCACACCACCCAGTTATTTCTACAATGTTCTCTGCTGCGCTAAAAGGTTAAACACACAAAAAGGGAAGTCCACCCAGTTTTCAAGCCATATTAATAAGTTCCATGTAGCTTTCCATACAATCTTTGCCAAAAACCCAAGGATATTACTTAAGAGCACCAAGTGCCCTGCATTTATTTTTCTTTCTTTCTCTAGAACTAGAATGAGCTCATATTGTTGGCTAGAAACAAAGTGCTGGCTTTTAAACAGGAAGGCCACCAAAGTTTGAAAAAAAGGGGGTGTTTAGAGATTCTTGTATGATATACTTCTCTGGGAAGGGAAACAAAATCTCTTGCCCTGTCCCAGAAATAGAAAACAATTAGGGAAGGAACTGGACACCCAATCCTTCTGAAACAGGCAGCTACTGAAAAATCTGGAGTTTTTCATGAAGAACCAGCTGATTAATCATGTAACAAATGGGAAGCAAGCACAGCAAAGGAGAAAACATGTACACCCTGATTCAGTACTTGGACATAGGACAAAATTAGGCAGAAGTTATCCATTTTCTTTTCTATTTGGACTCTTTATAAGGTCCCATCAGGTTGAGGGACCAGGCAGGAAATTACATCATCCTACATACTGTTGCCTGCTTTGTAAAATTTGTCCTGCTTGTAAGCTCATATCTGCCTTTTGTTGCTATGAGATACAAAGGGAAACAAGCTGTTGGTAAAACTATGCATCACATGCAAGATATGCCCTTGAGTAATGCTTTGCTTTCTTTGGCATGCCCATATTTACATGGCTTCCTTAAAGAGTCCTCTGGCCCTTGATTTTGCAATAATCTCTCCGTCCATTATGTTGTGATCTATGAAAGAAGCAAGCAGCCTTTTGAGGGGCAGAGGACACAGCCCTTGGCCTTAGAGTGACATGCCAGAGATGATACTCCAAACAGTGGGTGGGGGCATGACAAAACTAAAATTAATTGCATAGGGCTAATATGATTATTCCACAAGAATTAACATTCCCCTTCTGTCACATTACAATTGTAATGGCCGATTTTGAAGCATTCTTCTATTTCCGCTTTGATTTAAAGACCCGTTTGTTTTATCTAATACATTTTCTCAACAATTATAGCTGTGAAATATCAGCATGAGGGGAATCTGGATGGTACAGCACAACACAGCACTGAAGTATAGCTCTTCTTATCATTGACCAACATTAACAGAGGATACAAAATATGCACTTTCATTGATTTAATTATAGAGTAATAGTGCTGAAAACAATCTAATTATGCTTGTCAATATTAATGATTTCCAAACCATCCAAAAGGAGTAGTATAAATCTAAAGATGGATTGTTGCCTCAACTGGAGTATACACAAATCATTTGACTTGTAATATTTTAATAACATTCAACCACTTAAGTCCATCTTTATTAAAAGGCTCCAACAAACCTACTTTCATGCTCAAAAGCTTATAGGATGTTAATTTTAAAAAGCCTGCCTTTTAACCTGAAATAGGTTTGGCATTTTGGCAAATAGAAGATCTACAATCAAGCACTTTTTCAGAAGACTATACTTTTTTCCTTACACAATAATTTTTGCCTATATAATTTTCAATCGTTGTGTAAAGAATGCAAATCATTCCTCAGAGGAAGATTTTGGTTTAAGGGTGATAGTTTTCCCACATAACCAAATATGATTATGTGTGAATTGTGGTTTCCAGTGTAATATAATACCTCATACAGCTTGTGAGTGTGGGAGTGCTAATCCTCTAAGATAACATGCCTATGGTCTTAGATTCTACCCGGGCTCAGGAACTTATCCAGGACATCCTCCTAAGACTATTAGAATTACTTCCAAAGATTTTATTAAATCAATTCATCCTAATCTATCTTTAATTAAATTAGTTTTGTAATCCTACTTAATCTAGTTCATACCTGATCTCACTGAGTCCTTGAAATCCTAAATAAGCCCAAAAGGGATGAGTGATCCTACAAAACAATATCTTGAAAAGCCCAGGCACAAAACATCCCCATGAGAAGGAAAAATGAGAAAAGCTTTAAGAGGGCTATTGGGTGAATGGCAGACTCACTGACAAATTTAGCAGCAAGAGGAAAGTTTGTAGAAAGCAGAGCCTAGTAACTCAGGAAGAATGCAAATTTGTAGTTTGAGTCTGTTTGGATGGAGTCATGAAGGCTACAAGTCAGAATAAGATGCAGCTGACAAAATATAAGAAAGACAGGTATTTGTGGGTATGTCTGAAATAAAAGAAGAATAATGGAGGCTTTTGATTTGTTCCATGGGAAAGGTGTAGAACCAATAATAGGAAATAGGAAAAGGATGAAACTGTTGCCAGTTAACACCTTTGCATCTACAGTGTTTTCTCTCAGGAAAAAATCCAAAAGTGGTTGGAAAAAGTGAGAGAATGAAGCTCAGGATTAAAAACTCTAAATGAATTCAGGTTTCCAGGGCTGATGAACTACATTCCAGGATGTTCAAGGAGCTCGACAAAATGATCTCAGCACTACTGACTGTAATCTTGAAATTCCTGGAGAACTGGTGAGGTGTCAGAAAACTGAAGAAAAGCAAACAAATTTCAGTATTCAGCAAGTGGAAGAAGGAAGACCAGGAAACCACAGATCAGTTACTTAACATCTACCCTGGCCAAGGTACTAGAATAGAATGTCAAGCAGCGTGTCCACAAGCAGTGCTAGCTGAAGGTTATGTGGCACCCCTAGGCCAGATTGACTGATGGTGCCACCTCGCACCAATGCAAGATTTGCATTTGTAGAATGATTCTGAAGGAGGGGCAGTGTTGTTGCTCCCTATAGTTTGGCACCCTAGGCCAGTGCCTACTCAGCCTTAGCCTAAAGATGGCCCTGTCTGCAAGTACCTGAAAAGAGAATGCTGCTTTTACCAGAAGCCATCAAAGTGTTATCCTCACCTACAAATTGCCAGTTAGTGGCCATTTAAGATCAACCACATTAAAGCATCTCTAGCTTTCCCATATTTTGTTGTATCACTTCTGAATTTCTCCAGAAGCATGGCTTTCTTACTGAGCTAGCCCTGCCAGCCTCCGAAGAACTCTTCTTCATTTCCCAGAAAGAAGCTATTGAATATTTTGTTTAACTCCAAAATGAACACAACCAAACCTGTTTTATCCTTTTCCATATCCTGCAACCTCCCTTACATCCAAATTCTTAGTGTTAAATGCATGGCTTAATATATGCAAACATTCCATAGCAATTCTCAGGATGGTTCTGGATTCCCTTCGGACTTTTCCTGTTTTTCATTTGCTACTCTTAGTATTATGAATACCTGGAAGCCACATTCCAGAAGCAATTGCCTTCTTCCCTTGTGCTATGCTGCTCTCTATTGTTGTCCATCAGGCAGCTTTATCCTAGAAATATATACACTGTTGCTTTTAAGCAACATCTGTTTCAGTGATGCTGCCCAGCTATGCTAAGAGCTCAGCTATGTGGAATTCGTAGCTGAAGGATCTTCACATAAGTGTGTGCAACTGTAAAATTGGGACTACTCACTTTTGCATTTCCCTTGGAGACCCGGGAAGTCTTAGCCTGCTTCTGCATACTGTTACTTACAGTAAGAAGCACTAGGTTTTGGACTTAAGATCAGCAGTCCAACAAGAGCGGGCTACTTGGCTCCTCTCAGACAAATGCTAAGTAAAGTCTGACCTGATTAATATTTGGATGGGAGACTACTAGGCAACCCCAAGGCTATAGGCTAGGCTGGCAAGTCAAAAAAGCCTCCTGGAAGAAGGTAATGGCAAACTACTGTACTTCCATATTGTTTCCAAAATTTTTGATTTTGTAGTCTTTCAGAGCCTCATCTGGAGGATGAAGGATTGAGTCTGGGACTATAGGCAGATGCTCTACTTCTGCTACAATTACATGGCTTTGAGATAAATTTTGGATAATCCCATTATATTATCAGCCCTTCAATTTCTGTTTACTATGACAAAGTAATGAATTAGAGTAGAGAATACATGTCACAAGATCAGTTCTTAATACAAAGGAAACAATCCAGCTCCATTCAGGTGTCTATATTTTAGTCCAGTTATGGGCATTCTCCTGACAGATCCTTTACATAATCCAATGTATTTCCGAAATCACAACAAACAGTCCTTGATCTGTGCCCTACTAAAGCTTAAGCATGTCTACGTTATAAGTAAATATGCATTGCGCAAGAAATTGGGTTTGTTTAATTAAAGCACACCCTGGAGTAACAGCAAATTTCCCATCATATAAAATAAAGATATTTACCACCACACCTGTAGAAAAAAGAGCAAAAAAACTCTGTACCACTTTCCTCTTCTTGAAACCAATAGAAATTAAAGTCTTGTGATATTCTGAATGGCCATTAAAATACATAATCTAAAAAGTATTTAATGGTGCCATAGTTCTTAACCTATGTTCTCCAAAATATACACATATCAACTGTATTCATGTAAACTTTCCCACAACTACCTTTTTAAAATGAGATAATGAATGCTATAAAAGTACAAGTACTCTATTATACTTGCTTAATACTAAAACGTATAAATGCTTTTATTACTTGTTTACTAATTTAAAAAAGTCTTAAGAATCAGGTCGTGAAAGAAGACACTGCTTTGCATGAATTGTCTAGCTCACATCAACAAATGAGCAAATATATCTGCTTGTGAAACATTTTACTGCATTATCGTACTAGGAAGAAGCTAGGTAGAATGGGTTGTGTGATCTATAGTTAACTATTCATTAGTGACTGTAGATTTCAAAATCTATGGTCAGCAATAGCTCTCTTAGTAGCAATCAAGAATTCACAAAAATAGCCATAGACTACTCTTTTTGTGAGTTTTCTATTTGGCTATCAGCTACAACAATGCTGTTGATTTCTGATACACTGTGGATTCTTCTGTTTTTTTTCCACCATCCAAATTTGGTGTTCTGAGACTACTTATTTGTTCTCTCCACACCTTTAAATAATCTCAACTTCTTCCTTTTTATTTTCTCTCCACCAATATTTAGAAACATGGCACAAACATAGTCTATCTTCCTGGAATTAGTTCCATTTGCTCCCATTTTTGCACTTTCTATTGTATCACACTCAAAAGAGCTGTTAAAAATCCAGTTTTCTTTAGTGTAGTGGTTAAGGCACCAGGCTAGAAACCAGGAGACTGGGAATTTTAATCCTGCCTTAGGCACAAAGTCAGCTGGGTGACCTTGGGCCAGTCACGCTTTCTCAGCCCTAGGAAGGAGGCAATGGAAAACCACTTCTGAAAATCTTGCCGAGAAAACTGCAGGGACTAGTCCAGGCAATCACCAGGAATCAACCCTGACTTAAAGGTACAAAAAATAAAATAAAAACCTGGATGCATAATATAGATTTCATTTTTTTAAAAGATATGTTTAGCCCATAACATAAGAGTTTATTAGCTGAAGAATCTGAAAACTTTACTTGTAACTTCTACATAAATTGAGAAAGTATTAATCTGGATGATGATAGTAACAATGGAATTATTTATGAAAAAAAAGTTAATGCATTAAAATAGGAGATAGGAAAAATATTGCTATGTATTTCCTCATTTTAGAATGATGAAAAATTCACAGAAAGGTATAGTTTTCTGTGGAAGTGAAGGAATTAATTATAGTTAATGAAATACCAATAGAGGAAAAATAAAGTAAACCAGTGTGTGCTCTCCACCAAGCAAAAAGACCTCAATTTCATATCACACCTTTTTAGGGAGTCATCCAGCCAATTCTTAATATTTCTCTTTGTTCTCATCTCATTCCTCTCATTTTTTCTTCTTTTGTTTTTACTTTACACCTGTCTGCCCTTCTAACTGGGGGTAAAGTGGAATGCATGTGTTCAGTCTTCCATATTATAATGCCTGCTGTATGGAAAGCTGGTGAGATCCCTCAGCTACCTTCTAATCAGTTCCCATTAAGCAGTCATCTAGCAATTATTCTAATTCACAAGAAAAAAAAAATCTATAATGAAAGAAAACCTGGAGGCAGCCATGCTATATGAAAAGTATTATGGAAAGTTTGCAAACCTTTAGCCAATTCATATAATTTGTCGATTTCCATGTCATACATTTACAGATAAAAGTATTTTTTTTCCTTCATATTTCCCACTCCTATCCCAATACAAAACATTTCTGAAAGACAGATTCAGAAATAGGAGGGATGACATCATTTGGGAGATCCAATTCAGATTTGTAGTTTAAGCCATTTCTAGTCATATATTACTTCCTTCTCCTTTAGATAACCTCTCAGAAATCAGGCAAAACATTTTCTAACCATGCAAGAAAGTTTTCTGAAATTGAAATGTAGTCTGGACTGAGCTGTTCCCAATTCAAATGTCTTGGTTGTGGTAAAGCATATCCCATCTCACGTTTGAGCTCTGATCATCCTTCTCCCCCAAAAATCCTGTCCATTTCAAAGCTGTCTTTCACCCACCGTTTTAATCACAATTCTGTAAAGCAACACGTTCAGTCTGTTTCAGGAACTCCTCAGATTCTTTAGAATCTGAATAAGGAAAGGTTTCTTAATGGGCAAAGCAATAACGTAGATAAGATTCTCTGAAAGGTAGCACGCCTGCCGCTATTTGTCTTCCTTTGCATCATCTCGTGCCAGAGGAGTATCAGTGGTGTTCTCACTGTGCACTTGTTCAAGTTCATACAAAAGAACAATCAAAACTCACAGTCCTGGCCAGCACCCTGTACAGACTGAGAGAGCAATTTAGAACATGCCTAAAGAATTTTGAAAAAAAAAATGAACAAGAAGTTCAACTTGACAGATAAACCAATTTTGAAAGAATGCACTGAAAGTAGAAAGCTGAGCCAAAGCCAAAAAGGTTAGCAGTAGAGGGAGGAGATATACTGGTCCTTTCAAAGCAGCATCCTGCCTTCTGGCTGAATTATCTCACTACCAAAGGCATAACTTCATGAATGAATATTATGCAAGAACCTGCTGAAACTGAGACAGAAGCTGAATTCTCTCTATTGCATAGGAAATTGCTTGAAGCAAACCAGGACAGAGGTGTCTATCCCATCCTTTCCAAACTAGAAGTTCTGGGGATTGAAGACCAATACTTGTGGTGAGCAGTCAATTGGGGAAGACTGCTCTGTGCAAACAGTGCCTGTCCAGACTTGCAGACAGGAATGAGTCTGTTGCACCCTACACAGAGATGCCAGATGGACCTTCTGCTGTAGTGCATGTGCTCTGTTTACCAAGCCAAGACTCTTCCCACAACACAGCTGAAGAATAACCTCTCCTGCATGTGGACTTATGGCCATATTTGGTAAGAATCTGACAAATCTGGAAATGCAAAACTATACTTTTGTCATCACTGTCCTTGTGACAAATTTCCTTTGTACTGCTCAGCAAAGATCCTGCTTGTCTTAACTACTAGAAATGCTGTTCCCTCAAATACTTTCTTGGGAAGCCAAACAAAGTTTATTTTTTGTTTAATGGAAGTGTGTAAACATTCACATAACTAAGGAGGCTACAGGGTTTTGCTAATATATTTCCTGAAGCTCAGAAGAATCCAGCTTTGTTTAGACTCTGTGACTACAGCAGAATAACAGTGACCATGAAAGCAAGTTATAGTTCTTAGGGAACGTGTTCTTTTAGTCAAAGCAGAGGAAATCTGTGTCATGACAAATGTTTTAATTTCACCTAACAGAGAGACTAAACATGGCAAAGAAACATCTTATTTTGGAAATGCAGGATCGTACCTGCATTCTGCATCGACATAAGGGAAGAATGAATATATTTACACACATACAAAAGAGAGAGAAGGGGATGACCATGTCATCCTCCATGAAGTATTGCTAGTGAGACATCATCTATCTTGCTTGCATTTAGAAGTCAGGCAATCTGGAAAGCATCAACCCACTTTAGGTTCCTATTTGCATCCATTTATCACAGCAAATGAAAAAGGTTGTATTTGCCTGTCTTTCATGGAGTATGTTGCTGGACACAAATAATATCATATGATGCTGTTCCCAGATTAGATGGGAAAATATATGTTAAAGCAAGTTTATGAAAATCAGTAACAAACATTCAGTGCAACTGTGAAAAATCTCAAAGCAGGGGTGAATTCTGGATTAAAACCATAAAATTACAACATCACATAACATTGCGACATCTTAAAAACAAGGACAGCAAAAATGAAGAGAGCAACCTAGATTCATTTAAAAGCGTGACTAAACAAACAAGGTTCCATTTAGAGCTGAGCATTTATAAGGCTTGCATTAGTCATAAACGAACAGAGAAAGAACTCTAAAGACAAGGCACAAGTACCAATGATACTCTTTCTTGGGTTAGTATGTGAATGTGTGTATAAATAATTGTATCAATCCTCCCTAAGCTTTCTGCCCTAAACTCTTAGGTAGCTTAGAATTAGCTTCCCATAAGATGGGCAGAGAATCTCACATGGCTAGAAGTAGGTTCTGGACTAACAAAGACTTATTTGCTTCTAAACTGATTCACATATTTTTGGCCTGACACCTAAACCAGAACAAAATCCACTCAGCTCTTAGATTTCACCCTCTGTAGTTTGAAAGATAATACGCCCCCCACCCCCGCCAAATGAGCATCTTCTTTAGAGAACTATCATCATGTCCATGACAACTTCAGGGTGGAATTGTACCCGCTTTACCTTCATTCATCATTGTGCATATAAAAGTCAATTCTTGAATCCAATGTGCACAGAGAATGATGTCCTGTAGCATTTTAACTGTTGTTACCTAACCAAGGAAATCAAACACTCTCTGCCATTGCCAGTTCAAGTGCCTTGCTCAGACTAGGAGGCAAAGACAGATTGATAGAACGTAGTAATATATTGCCCATTGTGATTGCACCTAAATTGTTTGTTCAAAGACTGAGAAATTGCAATACAACCCTAAAATGATACCATCTGAGCATTCATTATCATTTAGTACAGCCTTTCCCAAAGTTGGTGTCCTTCCCAGAAATACTTGTACTGCTACTCCCAGGATCCAAAAGCCTGGCTTATATACAATGCTGAGCACTATCACATCAAAGTGGGATTGAAAAAAGAAATGTACTACTTAAAAATCAAATGGATATTCTTGTGAAAAATAGTAAAATAATTAAAACAATCTAGGTTTCATAGAAGGGACTTAAGAAAAGTGCCTAAAAGATGCTTAGATTGCTTGTCATTAAAAAATTCTGCATGCTGTTCTTGGTTCAGGGAATGAACTTGTCCAGAACATTAGTCTTAAGGGAATTTAACTCAAATGTTCTTGGAGATCATCCTAAGCAACTCTGGCTCTGTGTTGCAACAGGACAGTTGAATCAAGATGTTTAGATAAAATGGTATTGGAACTTTGCTTTCTTGTTAACAACTGAGATGCTTCACAATTAAGGGGGGTTGACCACTGCAATTAGTTCCTTGAAGACCACTCAGAAGCTTCAACTGGTCCAGAATGCAGTGCGTGGGCAGTGTTGGGATGGCCTTAGCATGCCCATATGATACCCCTGCTTTGTGAGCTGCACTGGTTGCCAGTGTGCTTCCAGATGCGAGTCAAGGAGTTGGTTACAAGACATAGGGCATGGTTATATAAGGGACCACCTATCTTCCATGGTTTCTGCTTAGCTAAGCCAACAGAATAGGCACACTCTAGGTCCCCTACCTTGATTAAATCATGTCATCTGTCAGAACCCATGAAGTACACCTTCTTTGTCATGGCACCTGCCCTCTAGAATGAGGTTCTTTCTGAGATCTGCATGGCTTCCACCCTAATAGCATTCTAGAAGGCTATAAAGAACTGGCTGTTCTCCCAGGCCTTGGAGTAGGGTGGATGGAGGCCATGATTGGAGGGTTCAGCACATGCTTACATATGTATTGGTGTTAGTTGGCTGGATTTTCCATCTTGTTCATTTATTTTATTGTCTTCTTTGTGTGTATATGAGCCACGCTGAGTCAATTGGGAGTTGGGCAACGCTATAATAGAGTAGAGTAGAGTAGAGTAGAGTAGAGTAGAGTAGAGTAGAACAGAACAGAACAGAACAGAACAGAACAGAACAGAACAGAACAGAACAGAACAGAACAATTGGTATTGTTGTCCTAACTGCATGTGCCATGGGATATATGGGAAGTTTTTTCTGGAAAGTTTTTGTTCATAGCCCCTGGCTGGATCCAGACTATCTTCAAACATGGTCTTCCATTTTCTATCTTCTCCCTCAATACCAAATTTTGTCCAGTTCTATTTTATTTTTGGAGGTTATCCTGCTGATGGACAGGAAGAGAGAATTCTGAGCCGTTTACACAATTTATTTCCAATATTCTATTGGACTGGAAAGAATAATGTGTTATTTGAATTATTTTCTGCTGTTAATTCATCATATTATTCTCATATGTTTTGTCTATGGTGCAGTTATCATCTCAAATAGCAATAACAAATTTGAGATCCATATGGGAATAGGAAGGAAACTTTCTGACCTAGCAAACTTATCAGAAGGGTTTGCAAGATTTCCTGTTGTCTTTCTTGTTTTTCATTTCCAACCTAAAGAAATGATATCAGTTTTTACAATGAGCAAGTTTTTTTCTTGTCAGGGTTAAGGAGAAGACAAAATTCTGTTTTATGTTTTGGATGTTCATATCTTGTAGCACACTTTAAGCAGATTCATAGGTCCACTGAAAATCTTCTCTGTTGCCCAAGCAGAGAAACCTTTTAGAAATTATGTCACAGGTGTTAGTTTTGAAAACAGACCACACACTTGTTAATCCAGAATTTGGTTCACATCACACAACCCAGATTTGACATACAGTATCTTGTGTCTCTTTTTTCAAGCTAAATCTTAGGAAAGCTTCTTTTGTTACCGTCAAAGCAAAGATCAGAATATCTCAGGAGAGATTTTAAAATTTAAAACTAGCTATACTAGTTTCAAGTTTTTGAAATACAAACTAGCTTTACTAGTTTCAAGTTTTTGAAATACAGAATGCATATTTTTTCATTCTTTTAGCTGTCTCTCTGTTGAATCTTATTGACCTTGGTGAGGCTAGAGACTAATAAGAAAACAATATCCAGTAAGATCAAGGTTTCTCACATGACATTTTGTCTAAAATTTCAGTGAGTGAAATTTGTAGAGACGCATGGCAATAATACTGTTTTACATATAGAATCATGCCTGATTTCAAAGTATTCTACATATTAGCCTTCAAGACATTAACTTCTCTTACTGTCCGGGAGAGCAGGTTCTCTTCTTCGTTTGCTGTCTGAAGCTTGACACCCAGTTGTTCCTCTGATTTTGTTTTTTTAAAACAATACCAGCATCTGAAGAGGTCTTACACACTTCTCCCTTTTAAAATATTTTGAACTCTTTCATGGAGGGATGAAGTAAAAGCACATCAAATTAATTGCTGTATTTATGTGGATCAAAGGCTATATAGGATTTCCTCATTCTCTTCTATTACCACCACTCGTAGATGCTCCAAACTTCTTGTTCTTCTCTTGGATAAGATCCCAGGAAAAGACCTTGAAATATATTTTAGGAAGTACAACTAAGCAAGTTAACTGTGAGAAGAAGAGTAAAAATTTCATGAGGCCACATGTTTGGATAGTACTTTTTCGAGCCAGATGGTTGCCAAGACGATTCAATTTAGCATGATTTTATGAAGCATTACTACCTCACTAAGGAATGGTAAGATGGAAAAATGTATTGATATAATCACTTCCAAGTGTTCTCTCCTTTTCCACAGGGCCCAGCTAATTCCTTGGTTTCCTGTACAGTTGGATACAGTGAAAAAAGCAAGATAACTAGACCACAGAGAGTATAATTCTTATATCAAGTACAACTATTGTGCCTGCTTTGTGGAAGGATAGAGGAGAGTTCCCACTTCCTCGCCTCCATTCAGTTTTCAGGTAGCTACTCAGCAGAGCTTTTTCACATAGTGAAAAGAGGGCTCCATCTGGACCCAGGAAGGTATATGTTGGAAAACCTCAGACACCTGCTATTATTAATCCTATAATACAATCTGTGATGTTGGAGTCCTAAGGCAAAATCAATAAGTAAAGAAAACATTCCAGAAGCTCTTCTCCCTATCCTTGACTGGAAAAACACAGTAAGAACAAGCAAGATATCTAACAACACTCTTTTAAGGCACTCAAATTTGCTGCACGAGGCAGCTGTCTCACTCTGTCTAATGTCAGCGCTGGCCTGTGGGTGCAGATTGCTACAGCAGACAAATCCAGCCACTTTCCCCCCGGGATAGTTTCCAAGCAGCACTGTAATAAAACGACATTCCATCCTAGTGCCAGGTTTCTATGCCATCCTTCTTCCAAATACATTTTTGGCATTCCCCAGTTCTCAGCCAATAGAAACTATATCATTCATTTTGGGATGTTTTCCCCCTTTTTGTGCATATCTTCTCATATCTGAAGTATCAACTAATGTCTGACAATTTAAGGGCGCTGAAACGAACTAGATAAGAATATGTTAGGAGAAAATGTTTTTAAGACCACAGGATTTATGCAAGCATGATATTGAAGAAGTGGTTATAAATAATAATCAACTTATCTAGACAAGCTGTAAACACAGATTGAGAGGTAAATGAACTAAACCGTCTGATTCTAAGAAGCCACCTGCTATCCGCAATCCATGTGTTTCTACCAAAGTTTGGGAGCTTTTTAAATGAGAATTTACAAATCACGGAACTATTCACGAGGTGCAGGTGGCAGTTACCGCACTGAAGTATTCAGATGATAAAGCGCTCTACCAAACATTCAGCTCACTTGAAGTCACCTGACCCAACAGAAGACAGCAACACCACAAAAGCAAAAGCAGGATTTATTCAACAGAATCCAGTCAGGACATTTAACACTAAGTGAGCTGAACAAATGCAGGGAAAAGCAACATTGTATGTATAAGGAAGTTGAGAATGTGGATTATTGATATGTGTTCCTTGAGTGGGATAATTTTTTAAAGAAAATTATTTTTGAAAAATCAGGCACGTTTTCACTAGTTTCCCAAATCCAAAAGGCAGCAAACTCTTGTTTTCAGCCAAGATGGCCTGAAACATTTCTAAGGGTCACAAGAAAGAAGTCAAAGGGCCAAAAAAACCTACATATATAATTTTTCCAATTGCTTTGTAAGCAAGATGAATGACATTTACTCTGAAGTCGATTTTGACAGTTTAATTTTTTTAGACCATTTCAAATAATCTTATCAGTAGCCAAGTATTTGCATTCAATACTTGTCCCCTCTTTCTCCAAACTTAATATTCTAAAGTATTATGAATTCCAGAAAAGGCTACCAGAGATACTTTAATTACGTTTCCATGGATGTTCCAAAACAAGAAGAAACTTGACATGTCCTCCTGAACATGCTGTGCTGTTTTGCCTGGCAGATGATCCTCAGTTAGGTGCCAGCTTCAGCAATAAATCCAGGAGATGCCAAAAAGGTAAACGTGCTGCACATTATCCCCCTGCAGAATATAGATTCATAGTTTTGCTGTGTTTAGAAACTATCAGGGTTTTGCGCAATTTCTACAAGGCATCTCCATTTTTATCTATGCTCTGGTGGAAATGGTCACTGGCCTGTAAAACTTCAATCAATATAATTAGCTGCTAAAATATTCTTTAAATCACATTTACTTGTTTACTGTGTACAGTACTCAGTGATGAAATAATTACAATGTAAGTCTGGATTTTCTCTCATTGCAGGCTCAGAAATTAAGATGCAGGTCTTTATACATAAAAGTTGTCTGATCTTCCAAGATCTGAGCTGTTATTTTGTACTAATTTTGCTGCTTGAAGGAATCTTGCAGTTACATTGAGAAGCTGAGGAGCTGCTCTATCTGTTGCCTACGGTTCCTCTTCTTTATTTCATGGAGGGATTAGGTAAACTGTCTTCTTCTGCCATCTTATCTGGGAACAGTGGGAGTTTGGGGGTTTGAGTGCCTTCGAGTCAGTCTTAACTCCTGGCAACTGCCTAGACAAGCCTAGACAAGACAATGTTCTTGGCAAGAGTTTGGAAATGGGTTGCCATTGCCTCCTTCCAAGGTCTGAGAGAGTATGACTGGCCCAAGTTCATCCAGGTGGCTTTGTGCCTAAGGTGGGGCTAGAACTCACAGTTTTCTGGTTTCTAGCCTGTTGCCTTAACCACTAGGCCAAACTGGTTCTTTTCTGGGAGCAGTAACAGCCTTTAAATGTGTGTCCTAGCAAACAGAAGTACAAGGCAGGGAAAATGCAGAAAAAGAGTAAGAAATAATAAGCTGAAGAAACTAAACCCAGGAGATAAGACAAGCAAACTCTAATTATATCTAGACCTTGCAAGCACCATTCCCTGCATCTCTCCATACCTTTCTGTCCTTGCAAACGATCCTTCCTTCCCCCAGGTCCATACATTGATTCATACATTGACTTTTTAAAAATTATCCCCTTTCTCTTTTTGGGAATCTCATCAGGTTCATCCAACTGCAACTTTTTTGGTCTTCCCCATCCTCTCAATCAGTTCATTCTTCCTTCATGTGCTTGTTTTGCAATTCTACCCTCATGCATTCTCTCTATTTGACCAAACCACTTCAACTTATGCTTCCATACTGGTCACTCCCCAGTTATACCTTCTAAACCTGCACCCTTTTCATTTCTCAGCACCTCACAGCACTTAACCTGTCCCATTCATCCATTTTTTTTTTAAATGAATGCTACCATATATAACATTTATTCCACTTTTTGGCATAACTATCACTCTCATACAAATGTCTAAAATACTTCTTCCAGCACTTCTTACTTCAATTTTATCCCAAATAATTTCATCACTTTCATTCTTAACTTCATTCACCCACTTCAGAAACAATATTTTAAATTTCCATTAAAACCTCTCTGAATTTTTGCCATCTCTTTAACTGTTCTCTCTGACTACATTTTTTGAAACTTTCTCCCTCTCTCTATATTGCACACTAACTTTCTTTTAATTTCATTTTTTGTAAGAATCATTCTCATTGGGTATTTGCATTTCTTTCCTCATCCATCCGCTTTGACACTTTGACATTTCACCAAGCCTACTTTTTCATACTTCCCATTAGCATAACTCTGCACACTTTTCTGGCACTTTGTAACATCATTCCTTCCATACTGTTCCAAGCAACTTCCACATCATGTTCCCTTGTGTCTACTTGCATTTGTTCTGTTGGAAGATAAATCTAACCTTCTAATACCTTTGCATACAAAACTTGTACTTTCTCTTCCTACAGTAATTCTAATTTTACTCTAGTTTTTTCCCTTCTTTCTTTTTCTTCTGTGCCCATTTTTCCCAAGATCCCTTCTTGACACTATCATAAAAATGGTCTGTGCCACATTCAGAACCTTGCATTATTCTTATGTCCTCCTCTAATACTCTCAATCTTTCATCATGATGGATCACATTAATAATCCTTTTGGACTCCTTTCCCATGTGTACACATGAATAATCTTATATCTTGAAGCCACACATTTGAAGCTAAGTAGTCACCATTCTTATTCATTACTGGGTCTGTGAATGTCCCAGTAACTTATTTTTCTGAATTCCCTCATCTTATTCCTACCCAGAATAACTTTTTCCCCTGAAACTCACTTATTCAGAATATTGCACAATTCATCCCAAAAGATGTCACTAACTCAAGCTTTCTGATATTGAATTTAGGCATTTCATTTACAATTAAAATGATACCATTACTTCCCCATATTAATACTGTATATCAGTTCCACTCCACACTCAGATTAACTTTATTTAAATATATTATCTCCTTCCATTTATCCTTAATTTCACGAAGACACAACATATCTGGTTTTCTTTCATGCATTCTCTTTACTATATGTTGACAGTCCAAGTAGCAGTTTTACATATGCAGTGGTTGTCACCAGATCAGCCCATGAATATTGATCTTGACTGCCCACCATGAATTTAGTCAACCAATGGTTTCACATAATGCTTTTTTTGTAATGTAAAAGAAAACAAAACCGGTAGACATTATCAACTTTAGTTATTCCAGTGCCAGAAACAGCATTCCTTAAAGACACCATACTAGTTAGTTATAGCACTTTTGGGGGTTGAACGGGGTTGTGCTTCCACAAATGAAACTGGTGCACAATTTCTGGGGTTCTACTAGATTTGCAGCTCTTGCTCAAAGAGCACTAGCAGCTCTGCCTAGGAGAGCTTTGCACAGATTCATCTTGCTACTTTTTCCTGGATTAAGAGGCCCTTCTCACAGTCCCCATGTTTTAGTCACCTCTCATTTAAGCTACTGCAACATGTTTTGCACTTATCCTGAAGACCACTTAGAAGCTACTGCTTAGTAGTTTAGATCACAGTTACATAAGTAATTATAGGTGCATCTCCGTATGCCCATGTAACACCTCTACTTCATGAGCTGCATCATTGCTAGTTGACTTCTAGATGCAATTCAAGGTATTGATGGTCATCTACAAAGCCTTTCATGGCTTAGGGTCTGGCTATTTGTAGAACTACCTTTTCCCAATTACCTATTCCCTTCCTATAATCTCAGACAAGGGTAGGCATCCTCTGGGTTCCCTCAATGAAGAAGAAATGGGATCTGGAAAGTGTCCCTTCTCTGTTGTTGCTCCTGCCTTCAGGAGTATGAAGTGCTTGGGGCCCCAACCCTGCTGTTGTCAAGAAAAGCCCTAAAGATCTGGTTCTTCCAGCAGGCCCTGGGCTGGGATGATTTGTGAATCCACTGGTATGCTATGAGTTTTTCAGTGTCTATATTTCCTGAGTGGATGATGATGATGATTCTGTGATGTTTTTAACCCTCTTTTTATGTCACCTTAAGACATGTGATGATTAAATGGCCTTACAAACCCAATTAATCAATCACTAAAATTTTATAACGTGCCAAAAACTAATTTTGTATGTGATTATGTTGATTTAATAATTGGTGTTTGTATGTATGATAAGTAGGTTTGTGTAATTTTTAAAAAAATTACTGATATGAGTTTTATTTTAAAATATGAGAACTAAAAAAAATTTAAACATTGCTAGGAAATACCATTTTCCAATCCTACCAGAACTGTATAGGGAGGGATTTGGGAACATCTGGAATTTAGGGTATATAGTGAGCCTATGACACAATGACTGCTCTATAGGAGTCATGATCTCCATTTTTTGCCCAAAAAAAACAACTGTAAAGTAGAGAAAGAACCTATGGTATGCCTCAGAATATAAAATTCTGTCTTATTATTAGTTGGGATTTGAATACATCCTGAATAATTTTGAGGGTTCTTTGCTTTCCAAGGACTGGACACACCACAGCATAGCAAGTCTGTACACAATGCTTTATTGCAGCACACACCTTCCCCAACAACAGGCTATCGCTTTGGGTCAACTCCACCCATCTAGGACTTGCAAGCTGCTGTCACCACGTAGATGCATCTTTAATACTCAGTCCTTTATGCTCAGTTCAAACAAAAGTCTCAAACTCTATGAAGTAGCTTACAACCTTTGCCTTTTGCCAAAGTTTTTGTACTAGTTGGGATGAGGTGCTGCCTCAGTGTGGTTGTTCCTTTTCTAGTTGCTGCCGAGCTCCGGGCCAAGCTCCAAGCTCTGCTCTTAAGCAGTGTTGCTTTTGGGCACTCCAGCTGAGCTTCCAAGCCAAGCTGCAGGCAGGACTCCCACCAGGATATGCTGCTTACCGTAGCTTGTGGTCCTGGCAGTTGATTGATAGTCCTTGCCTACCTGTAATAGCTGTCAATCTCCAGACGTCACCTCCCGCTTCCTCACCTGCTTGCCATTTTCCTATTTCCTTTTCTCCTACACACCTACACACACTCTGTCTTAGCGTTTGCTTTTGTAAGCTAAGGGCCTGGGTGGGTGAGGCTACCTCTGGACATTGGCAAGTCCTTGAAAATGCCAGGGTGTGACTCAATTAGCCAGGCAGCTGGAACGCAGGAGTAGAAGCTTGTGAGTAACTTTGTGAGTGAATGAATGCATGCATGAGCCCATCTCTCAGGTTTCTGGGGCTGTAAACTTTTGCAACCTTTTGAGGAAAAAAACAAAACAAACATGAGCTGTGCTGAGCCTTGGGAAAGTGTGGTAGGAAGCATTTCTGTCTGGCTGCAGCTGCTTTTCCCAAGCACAGACAGCAACCCCAACTTCACTCTCTCACAATAATGTACGCTTTTTTTTTTTTTAATGTACTACTGAAACATTGGCAATGATATTTGGCTAAGCCATAGCATTTTATTTGACATAATTGTGAAAGGTGCATATCTTTTGCTCTGAAGATCCCATTATACAAGAAACTATCTACTTAAGATTATCCTTATAGAACAGTACGTATCCTCCCAGAAACCATGACATTCTGTTTCAGAGAATGTCAACATATCTTTAAGAAATCTTTTGATATAAATACAAACTTGCATACCTGAAATATCACATATTCTACCTGTACACTTGTATTTTGCCAGAGCACTACAGTTCTCTCTCTTGGGAATCCTGAAATACATTCAAAGGTTGAGAACACTTAAATGTCAATTAAAACTCAGTGACCTGGGACTCCTATGACTTTACATAATCTGCATGTACTTTAATAGAATAAATCTTTTTAATCTGACAAATATTTCTGTTTTTTGGGGGGTTAGGGTAGAGTTGAACTCATGTATAGTTCTTAAATGTTGGTTACACTGAACAATTCATGATAAAGAGTGCTCATTCAACCCCTCCAGCTTAGACTTAATGTGTATTTACATTGCATTTCTATTCCAGAACTTTAGAAATATTTGGATCACATCCCACACTTCTTTTTCTTCATCTGTAAGTAGCCAGAAGATCATAAATAAAGGAACCTATGGTTATACATAACACTGATTCTCTTCAATCAGTGGAGAATTCTGGGTGAAGTTCTACCTAGAATTTATTTCATTTGGAATTAAGTCACTGAAGCATTTGTTTTCTTCCTTGCTAACTTACTGTATAATTTAGATTTCTAAGACTGCCCAATTACAGCAACTCTGGGTGGCCTTAGAAATCTAAGTAATATATAATTATTCTACAAAACTATTATTTTGTAATAATGCTAAAAGTCAACAACAATTTGATGGCACATAATCAATCAATCAATCAATCAATCAATCAATCAATCAATCATACTGTGATGCTCAGGTTCACAGCTTCACAGCTTAACACATCCCATAAATCCTTGAACACTGTCCTGATTTTTTTTGGTACTAGTTTTAGAAATTGCAACGTGCATCAACACATTGCAAGAAGGAAAAGGATGCTTCCTAATGCCTTTATTTTCCAGAAGTAGCCAGCAATATCCAGAACAAGATATTTTGTCATTCTGGCAAGGCAATTTAATACACCTCAAATATAATTGACCTCTCCTCTGTCTAAATTGCAATCATGCAAACAAGAATCAAAGACCTAGAAAGGATTCCAGGAAGCTATCAGGACAAGCTCCAGTCCCCCAACACTGAAATGTTTATTTTTTTATTTTTTATTTTGAATTTGAGTAAAGTGGTGGACACATAATATCTCTTGTACTGAATAGATCTTACATATTCAGAATAAACAGTAGAAGAGCAGACAAGATTTTATAGTTGGGAAGCCTCTTCAGCTCCAACCCAGAGTTCAGATCCCATCTCAGCCATGAAACTCAGTAGGTGGCCTTAGTCAAATCACCATTCCTGAACCCGTTCCTACTTAGCATGGAAAAATAACAAAAAAATAACCACCAAGTCAGCAGCTAATTTACTTCCAAATAGATTTATTTTTCATCAGAATCCATGTAAGGCTAAGAAGTGGTCATGCAAGGAAGAGTTTATGATAGAAAGGCATTAAGTACTTACCATTCCCAGGAGGTATTTTCCCTTTTATAAATAGAAAAGTTATTTTTGTTATATGTTCTACAAACATAGAAACACAGCTGGGTTTCTTTCTCCAAGAAAGCAGAAAGCCCTGAATGCTCTTTGAAAAATAATCCATTTTCAATCATGAAAATTAACATCCTCCACTTTTCTTGGCTTTTCATCAATTAGATTTAACAACATCACAAATTCATTCATTTGCCCTCCCCTGTCTGATGGCATTTAATAAAGCAATCACCTTTGGTGATTCAAAAGGAACAGAAGTAATGGAGCTGGTGGTATAGTGGTGTTTGCTTCTTCTCTCTTTTCTGCTTAAGAACATGGCCCAGGCAAGGAGGGTAGAATATTGAGAATAAATAGCTGGTTACACAGATGGTGCCAATGGGAATCTTTGTTACTGGGACACATTTCTGAGATGTTTTGCTCATGGCAAGAGTTGGGATGCACCTCAAAAGAAGTAGGACATGTTTGGAAGTTGCCTTGCCAATCTGATCTACTGTAGAGAATTTTAAGCTGAATCCTGAGAGAGAAAGAACAGAACCTGGAAAACAGTGCACGGTATGCAGAACAGTGCAATGGCATCCAGAAATTAGTACAGACCTATAGAGAACAAAGAGAGCCAGTTTGGTGTAGTGGTTAAGGCACCAGGCTAGAAACCAGGAGATTGTGAGTTCTAGTCCTGCCTTAGGCACAAAGCCAGCTGGGTGAACTTGGGCCAGTCGCTCTCTCTCAGTCCTAGGAAGACGAAGCTGGGTGATCTTGGGTCAGTCACTCTCTTTCCCATTCCTGAGAAGGAGGCAGTGACAAACCACTTCTGAAAAACCTTGCCAAGAAAACTGCAGGGACTTGTCCAGGCAGTCACCAGGAGTCAACACTGACTCAAAGGCAGAGGAAGGAAGGAAGGAAGGAAGGAAGGAAGGAAGGAAGGAAGGAAGGAAGGAAGGAAGGAAGGAAGGAAGGAAGGAAGGAAGGAAGGAAGGAAGGAAGATTGTCAAGTCACATGACCCACAGATTCCAATGTCTCTATAAAAATGCACAGAGTATGGGGAAGAACCTGGAAGAACTAGAAGGCAAATACATTTCAAAAGTTATCTCATTAATATTTATTCATTTCTAATTATTACCAGAGTGACTCCAGGTTGTTTACAATAGTGTATTAAACATGAATTCCAAATATTAAAATCTTTTTAAAAGAACCTTTAAAAATCTAGAAATGCTAGGGAAGGAAAAGGATTCTTCTTCAGACACTTTTCAGCAGCTAATTAACCACCCTTATTTCTGACAACGAAGAATAAGAGCAGATGAAGCAGCAATATAATTACCACACTGAGAAATAGGCAAGGCTTTTTCACAATTTCCTTAGTTTTAGGTGGGTTTAGGATTCTCTCTGATACACATACTTTTTTAGGTGTCTTAACCCTACAATAGGCTTAAAACACTGGCTCTATGTTCCTTTGTTTCGCACCAAAAATGGTATCACTGTTGTCATGCAGTTTGCCACTGAGCGTTGGTGGTACCATTGCAGAAAACTCTAGGGCTAAACAGGGATGGGATGTTGCTGACCTGTTTTAAGAAACATGCCTCAGTCTTATACAGTCTACTGAATCACAAAAGCCCACATTTAAAGAAAATAATTGGCTATTCATGTCAGTGAAAAAGAGACAAGGGGTCTTTACAAACTCCTAGAAAGTCATCTTGAGGAACGATCTCCTTCCAGAGAGTTGATGTGGGTTAATGGACTTGTCTGTCCATTGTAAGCCTTAGGCTCCATGTATACACATGTTAAATAAACTCAATATTCCAGAATGCCAAAAGCTTCCATTGACTCTTTCCCAAAGGAAACAGAAGTTGGGTGAACAAGGCATCCCTAGAATTTCTCATTATTTGGCAGGAAGGGCTAAGGGTAACAGTTTATTACTGCCTAGGAAAAGAATTTGATTTTTAATACCCTCAAACACACACTGTTAGATATTTTTATATTATTTTCTCCTACCAATATCTTTCAACCCCTTATGAGCAGGACATGGCTGAATTCAAGTAAAAAGAAAAGACCACCAAACTATTTCATAAGCAATATGGTGTAGGTTGATGGGAGAGCTGGACAACTTACTTGTTCTAGTCTGCAATTCATACCAGGTAAGAGACGCTGCAAGGATACTAATGAAAAAGGCATCTGTGCTGTTTGTATGAGAAGAAACCCCTGCTTTCGTGTTTCTTTTCACAAACTTTCCGGGGTTATATAATGTTCTCTCTTCCAAGAAAATTGAATACCAATTTCTTCACCAAAGAAGCTGACCATCTCAGCTCCCTTTTCAATAGGATGACCTGTTGCAACTTTGCTGCCTCCCTCTGGCACATACACAACAAACTGTATGCACTCTCTAGTTAACACGGAACAGCAAACAAATCTTGGTGTGTGTCTTTCAAAACCATCATCCAGGGAGAACTGACACCAGTACGGCTTCTTTAACTAAGCTGTATGCAGTACATTTAAGCAAAAGTAAGGCAAATTATCAAATGCTGCACAGCTATTGGTTCAAATATGGCCATTGAACATATTTTATAATAGTTCTGATGTCAAATACTTCCCTTGGAGGCTGCCCTTCAGCTATCTGGAGAGCAGAGGTCACCTGCAGAAATCTTTCCCAAATTTAAGTTTACAAGTATTAAAAAGCCCTGTTGTACATAGGGCTTTCCCTGCCTGCCTGCCCCTTGGTCAGTTTGCAAAGAAGGCAAATAATAGCTGAGGACTTGTCAGAGCTCTCTTAGCAAATAAGGCAAAACACTGCAAGAATGCATTTCTCAGGACATGAAGGGTCAGAGAAATAGATTTATTGCGGCAAAACTATGGAGCCGTTGCGAAAGAGTTCCAGCAGCTGCTATGAATCAAATGTGAGCTCTATGTATGTCTAACAATCAATGGTCAAATTACTAGCACTTCTTCCTCCCACACACTCCATGTAAAGGGTTAGAAGCAAATCCTTTTTTGGGCCAGAGTTACAGTTTCCATCTGTTCCTCATTTTGGTAATAGCCTGATCTAGTATCAGGTTGTTTACTTTTCACAGTGTGAGAACTAACTTTTAGAGGACTGTTCACTGCTGGTCTCCCTGCTGGATGATAAATAGTTTAAATTGCTGGTTTTGCTGCAGCACTTCCTACAGCAGTGCCCAAGGAAGATGAGCTGTCCCTGAGCATGTATGCTCAGTTTCTACTGTTCCTATACTATCCCGTTACACTCTGTCTCCTCAGAGTCAAAGAGCAGCAGCAACATGGATTTCTACTTTACTTCAATGTAGAACTTCATTGCATGTGAGGTATCCCTCCACAACACAGAACCTGGAAGTAAAATTAAAACCAGGGGTTCCACAAACGATAGGACGGCGTTCTCATCCGGCGGAGATCATTTCTGGTAGAATCCTTAACTAAATGGTGGGAATTGTGTTTGATATATGAGACCAGCATTTAAATATGTACTAGGAGAAAGCCATTCCACTGAGAAAAGATCAGATTAACCAATAATTCATTAACCTACTGAAATGGAAAATGCCTGAACAGCTCCCTGGAAACCTACATAAAAGTGGGTTGGCTTCTGCAGCACATTGTAACTGCATTTGCAAATGTGCTTTTTGTATTGCACAAGTATGCATGCAGTTTGTTTCATGATCCAAAATAACAACAAATACTAGGAATGGAAATACCTAGGAAACTCTAAAAAGTTATCTATGCCTCAACGTTTATAGTAGAAAATAAAACACAGTTGTATTTGTATATATATAAAGCTAAATTGTGATTGTGTTGTAGAAATGCTATTTGTCACATTATTAATCTAATAATACATTTTCATCTTAAAGCCCAGACTTTCTATTACACATTTCTTTTCTTAAACAATGCCTTCTCACTCCCCATGTCTGTAAAGACAGAAAGCACACTATATGTCATAGGCCATTGCCATTTTTAAGGCTACACATATAGCATACAACATGAGAAGAAATTTGAAACAAACATGCCAAATGTTTTTAAAAAGAGAATTCACTTTTGAACCTAACTAAAACCAGACACACTTTCAGAGAATATGGTTATTTGTTTGCAGATGCAATAATGGCCCTTGAGGTCAGTGTTCGACCCTCTTGCCCAGTAAATACAGCACCTTCAAAACCATCCTCCTTGAACAACTTGCATGGGTTGGGTAAGGGCTGTCTGATTACATCATTCATCTGCTGACATGGGCTCCTGATTTCTGAGTGACAATTTCAAGGACATTGTACAAGGTTACCTACTTTTGTGGTTACTGTTCAGGATGGCTATGCATCATCATCCCATTTTATTCTCTCCCTGTAGCTAGGAACAGGGAACCCAATAACCTTCCTGGCTCAGTGTAGAATATATTCTAACTATCCACAGTCCTTCTGAAAGTCCCAAGGTTAGTATGTCTCCACAACCCTCTTTTATTTTTCCTTGCTCTCACTGAGACAGCTATTACCTAAAATGCAGAGCTTTCCACCTGAGAGAGGGACAAACGACCACCAAGAAATTGATAGGAGCATCAACAAACAGGATTCCATTATGGTGTTAAAGATCCAGAACCCAAAGAGAATAGGTATCTGTGATCCAATATTGTAAGGGTGCTTGCTTTAATTCTCTGGTAAAATATATGGCTGTCTAAATGGAAAGTCCTATAAGATTATTATCTGGGTGTCATTTTGGACTCACAGTTCCCACTTCACGGGCAGATGGCAGTTGTGGCCAAGGAAGCCTTTGTATAGATCCATCCAGTACACCAGATGTGCCCATTCCTGGAATGATAGGTCCTTCAGACAGTGACTCATCTTCTAGTCATCTCACAAATGGATTATTGCAATGTACTCTTCTTGGAGCTGCTCTTGAAAGCCACTTGGAAATTACAGCTGCTCCAAAATGTAGTGACATTGGCAATAAAGGGCATGCTATGGTATACACACATCACACTACTGATCTGTGAGCTGCATTGGTTGCCAGTTGGCTTCCGAGTCTAATTCAAGGTACTGGTTACTACCTATAAAGCCCTTCATAGTATAGGGCCTGGTTATTTGAGGGACCACCTACCTCTGACTGTTTCCCCTGTCCAGTAAGATCTGGCAAAGTGGGTGCACTTCAGGTCCTCTCAGTTGGAGCCTTGGAAGCTTCGTCTGTCATGGCACCTGCCCTCTGGAATAGTATTCCCCAGAAATCCATATGGCTTCTACCATAATTATGTTCTGAAAGGCACTGAAAACCTGGCTCTTCTCCCGGGGTGGTGAAACAGCGCTCGCAAGAGGTGATCTTGTAAGATTTTGTTCTGTTTTATATGGCTTTTCTGGATGCATATCATCTGTTTATTTTATTGTCCTGGCTTTTGTAAAGCACCCAGAGTTGGTTGGAGTTGGGTGTTCTTTATCTATGTAAGTAAGTAAGTAAATATTAAGTCCACCATTTAAAATTGTCCAATTGCCCTAAGGTCTGGAGTTTTGTCTGCAAAGGACCACAGGGAAGGAACAGGAGATTCAACAGAGATCCAACCTGGAAATAAGGAGGAATTTCTTGACAATGAAAACTATTAAGTAGTGGAACAGCTTGCCTCCCGGAGCTGTGGGTGCTCCATCGCTGGAGGTTTTCAAGAAAAGATTGGACAACTTTTTGCTGAGATGGTATGAGGACCCCTGCCTTGGGCAGGGGGTTGGGCTAGAAGACCTCCAAGGTCCTTTCCAACCCTATGACTATAATTCTATGCTTCTCTCTCCATCACAAACAGGGAGCTCTCTGAAACCCGTCCCCTTCAAAGTTGTGCTATTCTGTGGGACAGGGTTCAGCACAGCATGCAAGAAAAGTTAATAACCACTCCAAATTCCTTTTACTCCTGACCATTGCTAATAAGCAAGGTAGGAGGCATGATAAAGTTCATAGTCTTGTCCAAAGACTGAATGTGATCAGCCACCAGTGTTTGCTCACTCACTTGCTTTCTGTTTCTGCAGCAGCAAAAGTTGGGCCTTACTGGAGCAGCTGCTTCATTCATCAGCTTTCTACCTATAGTGAAAATTGGGCCAAAATGTCCCACACTTCATATGAGACAATGCATGTGTGTGGGAGAGAAAAGACAAAGTTGGTAGCAGGTCCTCCCTCTGGGAAACTAATCCTTCCTGCTTCATTATCCAGATGTTGGATGCAGAAACAGAAGAGCACCGGGGGGGGGGGGCAGATAAGCATTGGTGATGGAAGAAGCCACCTCCTTATCTTCTCTCACTTCGCAGTGGAGTGATGGGAGTGAACTCAGTCTTCATATACCCTCCTTCTCCGGTTAAGTGGACTCATTGCACAGTTATGTTAGGCAGCAACTGCTACCTTTCTCTTACAGTTGAGTGACCCCCACCCAATAAACAGCTAAAGCCTCCTTCAAAATGGGAACTCCACTCCTGGTGACTTCATGGACATGACCTTGTAGTTTTCTTGGCCATTGTTTTGTAAACTTTGTCTCCCTGGAGGATGCAGCAGGAAAGATCAGTTTCAGTAGAAGTAGAAGCAAGCAAAAGGAGGGCGAGTTGTACATCCTGCTGTCGATGAAGATGACAGAGCTAAATTCCCATTTAGCAGAGAGAACAAAAGTAAATGACCACTCACAAATTTTATTTTAAGACACAAGCTGTTGTGAGCTGCAGCTTACGTATGCCTTTTATTAAAAATTTGTCTTAAAAGGCGCTGACTTTCTGATTTTGTCCTGGCATAGACTAGTATGGCTCACCTCCCACAGTGTTAGAGTTCTGCCGATGTTCTCTCACCAAGCAGTGGTGTTAGTCTGCTCTTTTGCCATAAGAGAGAGAACAAGAGAGGAGGAGCAGTTTCCTGCCCACCCTCAGAAAAAGAAAAAAAAAAACTGCCATGAGAAAGTGCCTGGAGGCTTTCTGGCAGGACTTCCCTCCACCCTGAGTTGAAGGAAAAGGAAGTGAGATCACTGTTTATCCTTTGATCATGTCTCCTCATCAATGAGCTGCCTTTCCTGTAAAGTAGGAGTGACAGCACTAAGCACCATTTCTCAGATGCATGCTTAACAACATGTGTACTTAGTCAGTCTTACATTTTCAAAGCAGGAAAAACACCAGCTGTAGGACACCTGTAAGAATGTCTTGTTTCCCAGCCAAGATGAGCATAAAATGATGGTGTGAAATGGCTAGATCATTTAGTGAACACACCATAAAGCTCCTTTAAAAGAAAAATATTTATAAATTCAGTTCATGTAAGTTAGTCATTTGTTACTGTTATTATCCCTAAAGCTTTTATTTGTCTCATGCACAGAGTGCTTTAGTTTGTCTCTGAAAATAATATGATTTCTCCCACTAGTGGAAGAAAAATGGTTATTTCATCTCAGATTAATTGCAGCTGTCATGGCAGAGATTATCTATACATCCCACCACCAAAGAAGAGTTTTTCCCCACTCTCTCTTGAAGAAAAAATATATTGCCATCTGGAATCTGAAGCAATATGTCAGCATTACTCTAATTCAATCTCCAAATCAATTTCAGCTAAGGGACCCTCCTGTGCTCTATTCTAAGTATTGCTTCATGCTTAATTCATAATATAATCTGAATACAAGAAAGATGTGGTGAAGTTACTGAGTAAAGGCCACCATTTCACTTTTACTTTGATTGAAATTGAGGTTACATGAAGAAGAAGTTCTGAGGTGGAGTCATTCAATAACTGTAAACATTTGTCCTTCTTTTGCATTCTCATTCCAGTCTTTTCTACGAATGTACTACATTATATTCAAGGTGACCTCACAACACTGGGGAGATAGAGAACAAGCTGACTGTAGCCACTTATAAAAGTGAGAATCTTTGTTCAGGTAGTTAGGAAGACAACACATACAGGGCTCCACCTATGACCTTCCCATGTTGATGGATAATCATATTCATCTGGATGTTACAATCTTCTTTGTTGTTGAGAAACCTGATTGTACAAAGTTCTAGAAAAAGTATAACTCCATTTAGCCCTAGATGGTCATGACAGACCTTCTGAAGCATGCATCAAAGCATTCTTCATCACATCAGATCTTTCAGAAGATATATTCATGCATCTCTGCATACATTCTGTTACAAAAGTTTTGAGGGTGAAAAAATGAAGACAGTATCTCCCCAAATGTAGGATAATAGCCATTCAATTCTCTGAGATAACTTACACTGTGTAGTGGTTAAAGAAATTCACTGCCCCTGATTACTTTTACTGCCAATAGAGTTGGGTCTACTCTATCTGCCTTGGTCATCTTCAGATGGGATGGAATTTTGGGAACTGTTTTTCTTATAAATGTATTTTTGTTCAAAGTATTTCTATGTCTTATTGCTAGGTGGGGAGGCTGCTGACCCACCAGACAAGTTGGGGGGAAACACTATCTTCTATAGCAGCTACCAAAATCAAGTAGAAATGAATGATGGAAAGAAGCCTATTTAGCAATAATGACTATCTTTAAATATTGATGTCTCATTTAATTCCTTGGTGCAAGGAGACATTATATACAACTGGCTTTGATGGATCTATTCATGTGTATAATTACAGCCATGTGTTCTTGCTTTGGTGAGCTTTTTTTCTTTAAAAAAAAACACACTTTAAAATTTTACTATTCTTTGAAATAATTGGCTCAAATTCCAGAGGAGAGTGGGTGAGCTTTTTTTCCTTTGGAGCCAATGGCAAGTAGCACTCACTCCTGCTCAACCCTTTTCAAATACTTGAGTTGTTTCAGTGAAGACTTTTCCCACTGATGAGTTACCAGCATGAAATCGCTGCCAATTCCTAGCTTCCCTCTACTGCCTGTGTTCTAGATCATATGATAGGTAGATAGATAGATAGATAGATAGATAGATAGATAGATAGATAGATAGATAGATAGATAGATAGATAGATGAGAGAGAGAGATGGACCTTTGGCAGGCAGTGCACACTGTTAGAGTGGGGCTGCTAAAGGAACACAGCACTTAAAAAAATTAACTGCTTGCACAAATCCAAAAGACCAGCAGTCCACACCGCTCTCCCAATCCTTTATGGAGACAACAGCAGAATGACAACCGGTGTTTTCTGGGAATCAGAGAGCAAAGGGTGCATCCTGAAATGACCAAGCTTGAAATGACCTTTCTTATCCAGCCCACTACTGGTCACCCAACTTCACCTCCAACATAATGGGTGGCAAAGTGTAACAGATTTTACTTGCCTTGTGGCTGATGGAGGATGCTGCTGGCTCCAAAGGGAAAATATTTTAACTGTGGTACCACCACAGAGAATTTAAGCTTGTCTCACTAATTAGATAGGAATGAAACGATGGTATCATGGGGGCATGGCAGAAAAAAGGATATTGCAGGGAATGCTTTTGCCATGATTAGGTGAGAGTGGGGAAAGGCCCTGCATTCTGCATAATAGGCCATTTTTGAATCATATGCTATAGAAGACATTCCCTCAGAAAGGTTCTAGCTTTCAGGAATTTTTATTTTTTAATGATGCAATTAGATGTGTGTACTGTGGGGCTCACGTTTTGGAGTCTTGGCAACAGGAAATGCTTTCTATATCTCTTCCACAAAACATTTGACTGCTTTCACTCTTACTTTCCTGCCCTCATCTTTGTCCCACTTTACAGAGGACACCCAAATTCAGAGAGTTCCTGGCTTGTTCAAGGCCACATAAAGGATTTCTCAATGTTACTATATCTTCTTAGCTCTGTTTATGTCTGTGACCCTTGCTTGCTCTTCCTGCCACTTGTGAGTCCTGCCCTAACCCCACCCCAAAAAAGAGCAGTCCTGCTGGGCATTCCCTTGATGGATAAAGGGTAAGCAGATCCAGCAAGCAGAATAAACTTTCTGCATTAGAGAGGTTGAATAAACATTCCGCTCCTTTAATCCATTCTAAAACTCTGAATTCCTTCTCTTGGAATTCCATTCTGAGCTCCTCATTATTACCAGGAGAATCTTATCCTACTCCCATATGCAAGCCTCTGCTGAAAAGGTGCTAACCAGGATCACAACTGAATCAAAAAGAACTCCAGAAGAATGAAAATACAACATCAAGAATACTTGCCCCACCACTTTTGTCGCTAGTCTGGCCACATAAGCAGCCAACCTAGAAGTTTTCATGTTCACTTGAATGCGGTAAAGCAGTAATGCCAAGAAGTAACTAGAGACCCTCTTAAGTGAAGGGATGGACACACACAGCCCTGCTTCACTTACCTGTGAAGTAGAATCCTGTTCAGACTGAGTGGAACCACCTGAAAGTAAGCATTGCAGCTGCCAAATTGCATTTCTGCATCTCAGTAAAGTTTGAAAGGACCAAGTGTTGACGTTTGAGCTAGGAAAAGCTCAATACTTTTGCCAGTGTTAGCATAGAAACTTAACTCTTCTTCTGAAGATTTGAACGTTGTCTCCAACAGAGCCACAGGTAATAGTTACATAACCTTGGGCTAAAAAGCCAAAATGTCTTGGAAAGAGTATGTTCTAAGAGCAGTATTTCATTTAGAATACGTTTCTCAAATGTTCACTTGGTAGTACCAGATTTCCCCACTGTGTGTCAGAGTATCAACACAACCATCTGCTCATGATCACACCATCATTTGGGATTTGCTGGCTTCTATATATACACAGATTGATGCTAGAAGCGTACAGTACTATATGCCAATGCAAATATATAATATATATATTTTAAAAATCATTCCAAGTGTCTTAGCTTTATTCTTGGGCTTTACAAATGTAGTACCTGTTTACGATTGCCAGGTTTGGAGAGTTGCACTGAAGGGACAGAACTAATAGGGCATTTTGCAATTCCCTGTTTCACACAAATTCCATATTCCATCGTGTACTATACTGCATATTTGCTTGACACATCTCAGCACTGAAATCTGCTTGCCATTGTGTATGAAGCTTGATTTGTGTCAACGTTAATGAGAAAGGAGACCACGTCAAGCAGCTTTTGATACTTGGCAGGAACCAAATAACCTGCATTGCCTAGGTGTCATATGGGGATCCAAGCTTCTCCCAGAATAATCAATTTTTGGATAGACAATGCATGCAACGATACATGTAAATAATCTGTTAAGCAAAGATTTGCTTTTCATTGGAGCTTTACAAATGAAGGAACTCGGGCAACTGACCTGATAAACGCTTTTCTCGTGCGCTCTTCCAAAAGATATCCCAGGCTTTGTTGGTAGAGACCCTGATGTGCTCACTGAAAGATCTCCTCAAGTGAGACTTCTCTGGATATGCCATCCTCACTCTTCAATCCACAGGGGCACAGCCAGCCATTAAGATCCAACTGAGGAAAAGTTTACCATCATTGACAATGCCGTCCTGTCAGCTTTCTCCTTTTCGATCAGACAGAAGAAAAAGTTGCTCTGTAAGAAAGTCTGCATGTAATTTGTTAACACCCCTCAGAGGCTGGGAGAAGGGTGGGGGAAGAGAGAGAGAGAGAATCAGGAGGAGGAAGAAACTCCTTCCAAACAATCTGGGGTCAGGCTGAAAAGGAAATAGCAACCCAATAGAGTCTCCCCCACCCTCCCTCAACTCTGAGCACAGCTTTGCATCTCAGCTGCCACATTTTATAAACATGTTCATTGCTCTGCTGTGCAAATAAAAAGCATTAGGCAACCACACAATAACATGTCAGGCAGCACTCTGTACCACTTCCAAGGTTTGCTGATTTAACACCATGTGAAAAACTAGCTTCCTCATTTTCCAGTTCTCTGACTGTTCCGTTCTTCTTTTATGTGTGGGAATAGCAGCCCTGCTGGAGAGACCAAAGAGCCTATCTGAGCCAGCATCCTGTTTCTCACCATGGCTATCCAGATGTATCCATATGTGTCCATATGGACAGCAGAGCATGGCAATCACAATCCTTCCTTCTGGTCTAACACATATAGGCATCCTTGAACTGGAATTTATCCAGACATACCCTTTGCCTGAACCTGAAGGTTTCATTCATTACAGAAAGCAATTCCCGTTTAAAGTGATCTGTGCCAAGGGCTATTAAAGTGTAGAAACATCACACTGACAACAAAGGTGTATCTGTTTTCTCAAGACCTTGTCTGGTGTAACATATGGCTGTGAAAGCTGGACCATCAGAAAAGATGAACAAATTAAAAAAAAAATGAAATCATTAGACTAGATAATTGGCACATTCACTATACTATTACTGCAAAAAACAGAAATTGACTGTACAAATCTATCACTTTCTGAATGGCCAATCAGTGAGTAACAATTTATATGCTTCCATTTACTGTAGATAATTCTCTATAATCTATTGATTGCACAAGTCAGAAACTCTCAATGAAAACAAAGTGAATAGAAATTATTCAATACTAGATGAAAGTGAAGTTGAAATAATATGAAGGAGAGAAACCCTGTGGCTTCTTCCCTGGGATGGAACTGGTCAGTGAGGCATACAGGTGGTTGGAAAATTCAGGAAGGGCAGTTATGATCATTGCACACTGGGACCTGGTAGGGGAAAGGATGTTGTTTGGCTGCAATTATTTAGATGGTTTTGTCTGAGATTATTATTGTACTTTTAAAGGAAAATTAAACATACCATGTTACATAACTATGGGATGAATGAATCAGTTACCACATAATTGGAGCTGACAACTTGGGTAGTGACCACAAAGTGAACTTGGGGTGGGGGATAAATTTTGGGGTAGCAGGAAAGTTATCATCCCAGTTCCATAGGTGAGTTACCACATATTCTCATGGCTAAAGGGAAGGCTCAACAGATAAAAGATCAATACTCTCTTCCCTCCAACAAAATTGAAGTCTTAGGTTTCAAAATGACTTTTTTATAGTTTGACTTTCAGGTTCATATATTGAGTAAACAGGAAGGCTTCCACTTTAGCTAATTATATTATTTCACTTTGACCAATTCAAAGTGAGATAATGGAACCTTGGCAATCATATCTATCATGACAGCAGAAATGTAGGCAAAATTCCTCCCATATATGTAAATAGACCTTTTTGGGAGAAGACTGTTTTGATATGAGAGATGAGAACTTTCTGTTCCCTTTTTAGGATTAGAGATATCTTTCTTTTTAGAAATGATAACAGTACTACCAACTACTCCCTTACATTGCTTAAACCCAGAAAACACATCACTATTGGACAGAGATGGACAATTTCTTCAGGACAGTAGGTAATGTACAGGCATTCTTACAAAGTTGCTACCTTTGTGGTGCTTGCTCATTTTACAAGAG
Source organism: Python bivittatus (assembly GCF_059951505.1). Lineage (NCBI taxonomy): Eukaryota > Metazoa > Chordata > Lepidosauria > Squamata > Pythonidae > Python > Python bivittatus. Next base: position 19,211,851 of record NW_028277035.1, read on the forward strand.
CCATCACTGTGACTGTGCCCAGTCACAAAAAGAACCACTTGTCAGAAGGCAAATCAGTGATGTTGTTCCTTGCCATCTGTCTAGCTGACTCCAAGATGCTGTCTAGTATCCAGTGGTGGCTGTAGACTAGTTGCTAGTAATTGATGTCTTCAGCTAACAATATAATCAGGGCCATCATGCCCACAAAAAATATTTATACTTTTTAATTTGATTTTTTTTTTTCCTCAAAATTTGGCACCCTACGTTGGTGCCCTAGACCAACACTGGCCAGGAAAAGACCATTCCAACAGTTCCTCTTTCTCCTTTCCTTTCTGCTCCTTACCTTCTAGCAAAGATTCTTTTTATCATTTCCTTTTTTTTTTTTTAATCTTAAATCAAAGGGCACAATATCCAAAGCCTCAAGATCTGTCCAACATGCCAACAAATTTTAGGGCATTGGATGCTAAACTTGAAGAAACCCAGGTTCAAATTTCCATTCATTCATAAAGCTTACGAGGTGACTTTGGTCTAGTCATTATTTCTCTAACCAACCTACTTCCTACCAGATTGTTATGGGAATAAAATATGAAGCACAACATGTCTCACTTTAGTTTCTGGCTGGTTTAGTTACCTATCAAATTGCCCTAATAACAGGTCAAAGGTGTGGAGGTGTTCTGTACCTGTGACTTGTTAGGCTATTTCTGAATGCACATCTAGCACTCTTATAAAAGAGCATGGAACTCGTGTCCAAAATTAGCGTGGCTGACAGATCATAGCTGCAGAGGAGCATATGGTGAAGTGGGAGGAAGGGACTGAAAACAAGCTAGCTTTGTTCTTGATTTGTGCTGCAAGAAAATGGTAGCACCAGTGCCATGGCCAGCAGCACCCAGAAATAGCCCTGGATTAGGCAAAACAATACTCCCTCCAGATCTATAGGCAACTCAGCTATAAATCCTACATAGTTTGGGGATAACATTATGTCGATGTCCCTCTGTCTTCCAAGGCACAGCTAATGTGAAGACCCTTTCAGTAGTGGCACCAAGGCTGCAGGATATTCTTCGCCAGGAAACTTTTAGGTCTCTCTCTTTTAGTCTTCTCAGAGAGGCATCCTTTGATAGCACTACCACCCCCTGAAGTTTGGGAGGCATTTTTCTGTTGCAACAAGTGGATTTCAAGAAAAATGGTATATATTATATATTAGGAAGAATACTCCAACAGAATGAGCTGTTTGATGGGGAAAGAGACTGCCTTGGGCAGTGGTAGACATACCTTCATTAGAATTTGACCAGATTGAAAGCCTGTGGAAGCTGTGGGAGTGAATTTTCTGCATCAGCAGTTAATTATATTAGACAACTTTAGAGATCCTTTCAATTCTGTGAGTACACGATTTCAATTTTCATCAGTCTCAGTTTGCATCAACAGTGATCTGGGGTGACAGGAGCTATAATAAAATAACATGTGATTGTTCAACCCTGCATTTAGGGAAATTATATTTTTATTCAATAGACATTTGGACTGAATTTTGTTTCTGCTGCTGCTACTAATAGATCTAACGTTCTTGTTTTTTGCTTTCAGCTCTTATGTAAATGGTTATTGATTTTATTACATGCACATGTCATTTTAAAGCTATCTTGTAAGTTACTTCAGGGGTTTTATAGCAAAATACTGGAACGTACTATAAAATCAATCAATCAATATAACAAAACTTTCTGTGTAGACTGTAGTGCTGACAGGAAACCAAATTCTGTTCCAGAGCTAAATTAGGCAGTAGCCAAAGAACCCAACCAAGTGATCTTCCTCCAAGCTAAATAATAATAATAATAATAATAATAATAATAACAACAACAACAACAACAACAACAACAACAACAACAATAATTGTTGTTGTTGTTATTATTATTATTATTATTTTAATAATGTTGATGATGATGATGATGATGATGCCTATAAAGCCAGGATTAAGAAGACAGCAACAGACAGCAAATGCTGCCTCTGCAAAGAAGCTGAAGAAGCAGTGGACCACCTAGTCAGCTGCTGCAAGAAGATCACACAGACTGACTACAAACAATGGCATGACAAAGTAGCAACAGTGGTGCATTGGAATATCTGCAAGAACTACCATTTGCCTGCAAGCAAGAACTGGTGGGACACAAAACAGACAAAGTAATAGAAAATGAAGAAGCTAAAGTGCTCTGGGACTTTAGAATTTAAAGAGATAAGGACCTGCCACACAACACCCCAGACTTAACCATTGTTGATAAGAAAGACAAAAAAGTCTGGATAGTGGACATTGCAATACCTGGAGACAGCTGAATAGAAGAGAAAGAACTGGAGAAAATCACAAAATACAAAGACCTGCAAATAGAAGTAGAATGACTGCGGCAAAAGAAAGCAAAGATAGTGCCAATAGTAATAGGCTCCTTGGGTGCAATCCCAAAATATCTGGAGCACCACTTGAAGACCATTGTCAGGGGCAAAATAACCATCAGTCAATTGCAAAAGGCAGCTTTACTTGGAACAGCTTACATCCTGCAACAATACTTTTAACACCATCAAACAGCATCTGCCTATCCCAGGTCCTTGGGAAGGACTCAATAGGTAGATAAAAATGCCAAATCCAGTTGAGACATATGGCTGACTGCGTGACCAACCATAATAAAAACTCTTCATTATTTAAAATCTCCTTGACAGGTTTGAACATTGGGCCAAATCCAGCAGTAAGATATTTAGCTGTGACTAGCATTAGGTCCCTACACTGGGGGCAGGAAAATCAAATGCAAAGGCCCAGGACTGAAGAGATTTGGCTTGGCAGCAATCTACACAAGAAGAAGCCAGGTGACCATAAGCAAGTACTGTGATACAGTGGCTACAAAAGCCAATATCATCTTGGGCTACATTAGGAGAAAGACTGTATCTAGATTATGGGAGATCTTAGCTCCATTACACTGTGTTCCAGTTAGGCCTCACTTTATTGTTTCCAGTTTTGGGTCCAGTAGTTTAGAAGATATATGGAAATGCTAGAGTGGGTTCAAAGGAGGGCTCCCAGGGTAGTAAGGGGCTTGAGAAGTTGGCCATCTTTAGCTTCCCAAAGAGAAGATTGAGGGGAGATATGACAGGGGTCTGTTAATATCAAAAAGGCTGCAATGTGCGGGAGGGGATGGTTTTGTTCTCCATTGAAACTGAGGGCAAGACAAGGATGATTTAATTGAAATTAAAGCAGATTTGGGTTTCCACTGCCAGGGCAAGGGGGTTATGGGGCTGGATTTTTCTTCACCTCCAGATGTCTCTCTTTGCCCCAAGAAAATGCAATTTGCAGTATCCTCTAAACTCCAGCTTGTTATCCCACGAATCACAAATTATAGCCTAGGAAACCATAGTAACAAAAAACAAACAGGAACAAGAATTGAACTGATTTTTTAAAAAATAAATCTCTTCAAGTTCACTTGGTAGTGGCTGGAGTTTTTTGTTTGTTGGTTTGTTTTATTTTTGTTACAGGCAGTCGGGCAGGCAAAAGACAACTTTTGCTTGTGTATTTGGGCAAGATCATGCTATGCTTTTTAAACAAATAGTTCTAATTTGCAGTAAACAGCTTTACTTTTAAACAGACCCTAGTGTGCTTAAATACTCACCAGAGAATTCATGTATGTACATAGTTTCTTGGTAACTGCACTAGATACCAGTAAAACATTGGGAATCACATTTCTTCATTCCTTGCATCATTATAACTGTCTCTGTTCCATTGCAATCACCCAGGATGGGAGAAATACATGGCTCAGCAGAATGATGGCACTGATTAAATGATGCAGAGTTGATTAGCTAGAATTTCAATATATCAGGAGCAAAATAGAGTAGTATGTAACTGTAGCAAAAGGAATTGCAAAGTTACTTTTTAAGTGGAAAAATATGGACACAATTCTTTAGCACAACTTATTTATCTACAGTATTTTTTCACAAAATTCAAAGGCTTCTATCCTTTAATTCCCAAGCTCATCCCACACTAGGTTAATGTGTCTATAATACACTTATACATTTAATTTGTAGCTTTCCCTTCTCATGCATACTGGTGCTAATATCTAACTTTCTTGGGATTACTGGTGGGGTTGGGGGGAAGAAAGATAATTTTTAGCTGTCATGAAATAAAGACGTGAGGTGCTAGAGTGCAATTAAAGAATTAAGTGCTCAAGTTACATTTGGTTTCTTGAATATTTCAATACATGTCTTGTTGTTCAGTCGTTAAGTTGTGTCCAACTCTTCGTGACCCCATGAACCATATCGCGCCAGGGCTTCCTGTCCTTCACTGCCTCCCTGAGTTTGCTCAGTTTCATGCTCATTGCTTCAGTGATGCTATCTAACCATCTCATCCTCTGCCGTCCCCTTCTCCTTTTGCCTTCAGTCTTTCCCAGCATCAGGGTCTTTTCCAAAGAGTCCTCTCTTCGCATTAGGTGACCAAAGTATCTGAGCTTGAGCTTCATTATCAATCCTTCCAATGAGCAGTCAGGGTTGATTTCCTTTAAGATTGACTGGTTTGACCTCCTAGCAGTCCAGGGGACTCTTAAGAGTTTTCTCCAACACCGCAGTTCAAAGGCATCAGTTCTTCGGCGCTCAGCCTTCTTTATGGTCCAGCTCTCACAGCCATACATTACTACTGGAAAAACCATAGCTTTGACTATGTGGATCTTTGTCGGCAAGGTGACGTCTCTGCTTTTTGATATTCTATCTAGGTTTGCCATAGCTTTCCTCCCAAGGAGCAAGCATCTTTTAATTTCATGGCTGCAGTCTCCGTCTGCAGTGATCTTGGAGCCCAAATAAATGAAGTCTGTTACTGCTTCCATTTCTACCCCTTCTATTTGCCAGGAATTGATGGGTCCAGATGCCATGATCTTAGTTTTTTTAATGTTGAGTTTCAAGCCAGCTTATGCACTCTCCTCTTTCACCCTCATCAATAGGCTCTTTAGTTCTTCTTCACTTTCTGCCATTAGAGTGGTATCATCTGCATATCTGAGGTTATTGATGTTTCTCCCTGCAATCTTAATTCCGGCTTGTGATTCTTCCAGCCTGGCATTTCTCATGATGTACTCTGCATATAGGTTAAATAAGCAGGGTGACAATATACAGCCTTGTCGTACCCCTTTCCCTATTTTGAACTAATCGGTTGTTCCATGACCGGTTCTAACTGTTGCTTCTTGGCCCGCATATAGATTTCTCAGGAGACAGTAAGATGGTCTGGTACCCCCATCTCTTTAAGAATTTGCCACAGTTTGTTGTGATCCACACAATCAAAGGCTTTTGCATAGTCAATGAAGCAGAAGTAGATGTTTTTCTGGAACTCTCGTGCTTTCTCCATGATCCAGAAAATGTTGGCTATTTGATCTCTAGTTCCTCTGCCTCTTCGAAACCCAGCTTGTACATCCGGTAGTTCTCGGTTCATATACTGCTGAAGCCTAGCTTATAGGATTTTGAGCATAACCTTGCTAGCATATGAAATGAGTGCAATTGTGCGATAGTTTGAGTATTCTTTGGCATTGCCCTTCTTTGGAATTGAAACGTAAACTGACCTTTTCCAATCCCGTGGCCACTGTTGCGTTTTCCAAACTTGCTGGCATATTGAGTGCCAGCACTTTAACACCATCATCTTTTAGTATTTTAAATAACTCAGCTGGAATACTGTCATCTCCACTAGCTTTGTTGTTAATAATGCTTCCTAAGGCCCACTTGACTTCACTCTCTAGGATGTCCCACTCAAGGTCAGTGATCACACCAGCATGGACATCAGGGACATTAAGATCTTTCTTGTAGAGTTGTTCTGTGTATTTTTGCCACCTCTTCTTAATCTCTTCTGCTTCTGTTAGGTCCCTGCCTTTTTTGTCCTTTATCATGCCCATCTTTGCACTAAACGTTCCTTTGATATCTCCAATTTTCCTGAAGAGATCTCTAGTCTTCCCCATTCTATTGTTTTCCTCGATTTCTTTGCATTGTTCATTTAAGAAGGCCTTCTTATCTCTCCTTGCTATTCTTTGGAAATCTGCATTCAGTTGCTTATATCTTTCCCTTTCACCCTTGCTTTTCACATTCCTTCTTTCCACAGCTATTTGTAAAGCCTCATCAGACAGCCATTTTGCTTTCTTGCATTTCTTTTCTTTGGGATGGTTTTAGTTGCTGCTTCCTGTACAATGTTACGGACCTCCATCCATAGTTCTTCAGGCACTCTGTCTACCAAATGTAATCCTCTAAATCTATTTATCACCTTCACTGTGTACTCACAAGGAATATGATCTAAGTCATACCTGAGTGGTCTAGTGGTTTTCCCTACATTCTTCAATTTAAGCCTACATTTTGCAGTAAGAAGCTCATGATCTGAGCCACAGTCAGCTCCTGGTCTTGTTTTTGCTGTCTATATAGAGCTTCTCCATCTTTGGCTGCAAAGTATATAATCAATCTGGTTTCAGTATTGACCATCTGGTGACGTCCATGTGTAGAGTCGTCTCTTGTGTTGTTGGAAAAGAATGTTTGCTATGACTAGCTTGTTCTCTTGACAGAACTCTATTAGCCTTTGCCCTGCTTCATTTTGTACTCCAAGGCCAAACTTGCCTGTTATTCCGATTACTCCTTGACTTCCTACTTTAGCATTCCAATCCCCTATGATGAAAAGGACATCTTTTTTTGGTGCTAGTTCTAGAAGGTGTTGTAGGTCTTCATAGAACCGGTCAACTTCAGCTTCTTCGGCATCAGTGGTTGGGGCATAGACTTGGATTACTGTGATGTTGAATGGTTTGCCTTGGATACACACTGAGATCATTCTGTCATTTTTGAGGTTGTACCCCATTACTGCCTTCCCCACTCTCTTATTGACTATGAGTGCAACTCCATTTCTTCTAAGGGTTTCTTGCCCACAGTAGTAGATATAATGGTCACCTGAATTAAATTCACCCATTCCTGTCCATTTTAATTCGCTGATTCCCAAGATGTCGATGTTCAATCTTGTCATCTCCTGTTTGACCACATCCAGCTTGCCTTGGTTCATAGATCTTACGTTCCAGGTACCAAGACAATATTGTTCTTTACAGCATCGGACCTTCTTTTCACTTCCAGATACATCCACAGCTGAACGTCCTTTTAGCTTTGGGCCAGCCGCTTCACTCTTTCTGGAGCTACTTGGAATTGCCCTCCGCTCTTCCCCAGTAGCATGTTGGACACCTTCCGACCTGAGGGGCTCATTTTCTGGCATCATATCTTTTAGCCTTTTAACATTGTCTATGGGGTTTTCTTGGCAAGGATACTGGAGTGGGTTGCCATTTCCTTCTCCAGTGGACCATATTTTGTCAGAACTCTCTGTCAAGACCTGTCCGTCTTGGGTGGCGCCCTGCACGATATAGCTCATGGCTTCACTGAGTTACGCAAGCCCCTTCGCCACGACAAGGCAGTGATCCATGAAGGGGTCAATACATGTCTATTCAGATGTAAATCCCACTGAGTTCAATGAGATATACTTCCATGAAATTTTATATCACTACAAACTCAAATTCAATACTATAAAGGTGTGCACCTTGTGCCTATATACACCTAACTTTCTGTAGTTTTATTTCCATGCCTGGACCCACCCTTCCTTCCTTCCTTCCTTCCTTCCTTCCTTCCTTCCTTCCTTCCTTCCTTCCTTCCTTCTTTCCTTCTTTCCTTCTTTCCTTCTTTCCTTCTTTCCTTCCTTCCATATTTATATAGCTGTCCATCTCACAAAATGTGACTCTGGGCAGTATCCAATAAAAACAAACCATAAAACAAATAATATTAAAAGATTTCTACAATTAAAAATGATTACTATTAACAGATTAGCAGAGGGTTTGATGCAGCCACCTCACTAATTTGCTACTTCCTGGAGATACCCAAGCCTATTGACACAACCATATTTTGAGGGACTTCCAGGATATTAAGGATGGGGTCAATCTCATCTCAGGGTGAATGATGTTCCACAGGTTCCACATATTATTTAAATATCTAACTGACATTGGTTCCCTAAAAGTGTATTTTGAAAACCCTCTGTTTCCGATATCGAAGTGTAGGTCTTAAACATTAGGACTTTGGATAAGAATTAGGTTAATTAACAATAAGAGAAACAAATTATTGTTAGAGTTTGTTTGTTCATTTTATTAGATCTATACATGGAATTGTAGATAGAAGCTCTGAATGAGACATATGGAATAGCAACATTTCCAGGAATGAAATCTTGAGGTAATGCAAGAAAAATACCTAAAACAGGTGTTTATAACCCAGCTCTGATGGGTGTCGGAGCCTCTGCTGGACTCTCCAAAGCTGCCCTTAGCTTCCTACACAAACATTAAGTAAGATTTAAAATCACCAACATCACACAGTCTTGTCCTCTTATCATTTAATCTTTCTAAATTGTTAAAATCTTGTAATGTTGACTGTCTCACATGAGAGCTCAGGAAATAGGCAAGCTGGCCACAGTCTTATGAAGGTTTGGCAGTTTCTTGAGAAAAGTGCCTGGGCCATTGTGTGAGGTTGTGCAATGGTACCTAACGTCAAAAGATGTGAAAGTAGATCTAACATCATTCAGGTGATTGTCCTTTAATACTAAATGGAGTTATGGGACAGCTGAATTCAGCTGAAGACCTAAGAATGAGAACCTAAGCCATCTTTGATCATTTTTAAAAAAAGTGTATCAAAAGGCTTGTGAAATACGTTCCATCAATTCCATCAGTCCAAATGAAAGAAACATAGGCAATGCTCAAAATAAGTAATCCATCCATCATTTAGGATTTGGCTGATCTTCTTAATCATTTAAGAGTAAAGGGTTATGTCACTCTCATCCCAACAGAATTGGAAGGAAAACTTAATCCTCATTTTCTGTGTTGATATGCTAGCATGCTTCAGATTTGATGTGTCAGATCTGGACACCAGATATTACAGATTGCCAGATAAATTTTCCAGAGGCTTCAAATGAATGTCAAAGTATTGCTTTGTAAGTTGGTTACATCCTCAAAAGTACTAAAAAGGACTTTTAAAAAAGAGAATACTCCAGACCTCGCAGTAGATAAATACATTCAGCAAAAAAGTCACAATCAGATGCTAAGATTGAATGCTGGGCTACTATTGCAAGGTTTTACGACTTTGTTCACCCCTTAACTTTCATGAGTACTTGGAAAGTTGGCTGTCCGCGGATAGCAACATGATCTGGGAAACTGGTTTTAAAATGGACAGCAGAATTTAATTTGCAATATGGGATCAGCAACTGAGAAGAAAAAAGGGGGGATCTCTTTTGCCTACTGCAGGCTCTGTGTGAGTTGAATCAGTTCTTTGGACCCCAGCCAATGTTTAGGGAGAGTGTAGCTATCTTTGACCATATTCATGATGTCCCAGAGTAGACTACATGTGTCACTATTTTAAACAGGAAGTTTCTTTAGAGGAAGTGAAATCTATACAGAGCAAAATGAGACAAAGTTTGTCAAGGTTGTGATCCATTAAAAAATTCTGGATGCAACAATGAGCCACACAGATTTGATACTATTAAGAGAATGAATTTTACAAATAAATGTAAGCCTTTTCTCTTCCTTGCTGCCTTCTTGGAAAAAATCTTTGTACATAAAATGTATTAAGCAGATTATTTGTTTGCTTTTGGATTTGGATCATGTGAAAGATCCTGTCAAGAAAGGAAATCACTGTGAAATAGTTTACAAATCACTTTGAAATAGTGGATGGATTTGCTCATCACGCTAAGCCAAAAACAAACAAATCATGTTATAATTTAGTATAATTTATGAACTCAGTTTTCTCTTCTCACATCCATTGGAACTGTAGCACCATAAAAACGAATTCATGCTCTCAATGTATTCCCAAATGAATTAGGAATATAGTAAGTCTTACCTTTATCTACTGTTTCTAATACTTCCTTGTTTGTGCCCAAAGTAGCTAAGCTTCCATCAAGTTCATATTGAATAAGGTTTTGCTAGTAATACAATGCAAAGCAGAATCTACCTGTTTACTTAGTGGTAGCAATTTATCTTCCATTTGTTTAATTTCAGTGTTATAGCATTCTGAAGTCTGCAGAATCTCATGATTTGGCAAGAAAAATAAGAGTTAGAGCCAGATGAAGCTCCACTCTTGCCAGAACAAAGGTTCGTGAACCAATTCTTAATCAGAATCGTACTTGTCAGGATAAGGGGAAAGAGAAGACCAGTCTAAAACAAGAATTATTAAGCTAAAAGGTGCTACCTTTTAATGCTACCTTTCCCTGTGATTCCATTGCATGCCCTCAAAATCTGCTCTTGAGAGTTTAGAGACTCTGAGTGAAATTTAGGGGTGTGTGGGAAGGTGGAAGCATGCAAATGAAAAGAGAGGAAGAAGATGAGGCCTAAAGTGTAAGTCAACTAAAGTGATAAAAAGCTTATATCAATACTTTCTTGCTTTTTTGTTGTTGTTGTTTTGGTCTTAATAGTATAACATTGAAGTTGTAGCCCAAAGCATCTGAAGGATTCTAGGCTGCCATTCCCTACTGAATAATAATAACAATAACAATTTAAAAACTAGTCACAAGACAGATGAGGAACATCTTCAGCTCAAAATAATAAGAAATAGTTCTATATTACACAAGCAGACACTGTCTCTATAAAAGAGGAAATCCTACTCAAGAATTGAAAAACAAAACAACTCCTAAAACTATGATGGAGAAAGAGAGGTTGACACTTCTGTTTTTTTTAAAGTCCCAAGTACTATTTTTCCTTTAGATGTACTTCAGCTTGCATGAATGCATCTCCAAGGGTCAAATGCTAGGAAAAAAAAATGCTGCCTTCTGTAGCAAAGTTTTTTCTTCAAATCCCCCCCCCCCGCCCCATCATTGTCCCTTGCCCCTTGGGCTTCATTTATTTTATTTATTTATTTAAAATATTTATATAGCCATCCATCTTATACACCATAACCCTGAGTGTCTTACAGGCTTACAAACAATAATAAAAACAGTAAAAAAAGTTTGCTTGGAGACATTTATTTATTTATTTATTTGAGTTATACTCTGCCTATCATTTAGGCAGTGTGTCTATAACTCTCTCTTCCTCACAACAAGCCTGTGAGGTAGGGTGGGCTGAGAGTGTGTGACTGGCCCAAAGTCACCCAGTAAGTGATTGTAGGTAGAGTAGAATCTGGGTGTCCTGGCTTCTAGTCTAACACCATAACTGCTACCACATCAACTGCATAGTTGCGTTCCTGGAATGGGAAGCCTTGCTCATGGTGACTCATGCCTCAGTCACCTCCCCTTTGGATCACTGCAAAGCACTCTACATGGGGCTGCCCTTGAAGAACATTTGGAACCTACAGCTGGCCCAGAATCCAGTGGCGTAGGCAGCTTTTGGCCTTTCCCATTACATCTATATAATACCACTGCTCTGTGAGCTGCACTGTCTCCCAGTGGGCTTCAGGGGTGATTCAAGGTGCTGGTTATTATCTACAAAGGCCTACATGGCATAAGGACAGGCTATTTGCAGGACCACCAGTCTTCCATGGTTACTGCTTAGCCCACCAGATCTAGCAGTAAAGGCATGCGCTGGGTCCCCTTCATCAAACAGTATCATCTTATTGGAGCCAGGAGTTGTACCATCCCTGTGGCAGTGCTGCCCTGTGGAACAGCATCCCTCCAGAGATCCAAATGGCCCCAACTCTGTTAGCATTTTGCAAGGCACTGAAGACATGGCTGTTCCCCCAGGCATTTGGGCCAGGCAATTAGGTGAACCACGTTGTTGATGTGGTTTTTCTGATTGGGTTTTTGTTTGTTTGTTTTAATCTTGGGCATCATGGATTTTATGCAGATGCTGTAATTGTTGTTTTAATCCTTGTACTCCACTCAGAGTCACTGTTGTAAGATGGGCAGCCATATACATTCTTTAAATGAATAGGAAGAGATGAGGACTACAAGGGAGATTTATAGAAGAAATGTTCCACCTACTTGAGATTGACCTAACAGTGCTTCAGATTGACCTAACAGACCACTTGTCTCCTTTGGGACACATTCTAAATAAATAACACGAGATTGTTCTAATTCTATCACTTTATTTACATCCATAAATGCAAGACTGTTGGCATCTTCTGATCAAAATGTCAGCCACACACTAGCTGAGAAGCTACAGAACTCACACAGTAATTTTGTTTTTATTAGGCCACATTTTGCCAATGAGATCAGCTTACAGGGGCAGATACAAACAGCTTATGTAGTCAAATACAGAACTGAAGACCATGTATTAAAGTAATGACTGCTTTACTGAATGAGTATACTGAGAATGCCTATTTAGAATGGAGAAGAAAAGCTTACCCACAATTCTGTTCAGGAGGATATGCAAATCAGTTAGATTTGATTCCAATTCAAGATCTAGTTTGGTATCAGAGTCAATCAGATTTGATTTAAACCAATGTCAGATTTAATAAAAGATTCAGTCATATAATAGAAGCATCAAAATGCTACAACTTTTTTTTTTTTTTTTTTGCAGAATGGAATGAAAATATCACCAATACTGGACCCTTTGGAGTATATTAATCTTGCAAAGTTTCATCTCTATAGCTTTAAAAGTATTTTTAAACTAGTAATTACAAATATTTTCCCTTAATGTTTTAAATGATAGTTAGCAGGGATCAACTCCTTCACCCTCTAATCACTTACTTTTCTGACTAGCATGCTTTTTTGCATAAAGTATTGGTGAAAATAACTTTTACTGGGAAATATGCATTTTATGTTGCTTGCACAAGTCCAAGAAGTGTGTTATCACTATGATATAAAAGTCTGTATTATATACAATAAAACAACAAGAGAACTTTCAGCACACACAATCTCTCAGACCCTTCTCATGAAGTGAAGACTCAGTCATTCAGCAGAAGTCTAAGCAGAAACAGACAAGGAACTTCCTCCTCCTCCTCCTCAGGATTCAGAGGTTAAAGGGTTTATATTACAGGTCAAACAAATTGATGCATGGAAGAGATTAATGATATTAATCAGAAAAAGGTAAAGCATCATACCAAAAAGAGCAAAGAATGTCAAAAGTGAGCAGCAGCATATACTTCAGCATCTCTTTTTCCCTTCAAGTGAATTTTTGCAGTTGTTTTTTGCTTTTTTTTTTGCAGAAGAGTGAGACACAGCAGCAGACACTCTCCAAAGCAACAGCTTGTGAAGGTGACAGGTGACAAATCTCATTGATGACTCACGTCAATATAAGGGAGTGCCTAATATTATCCTTCACCTTTTTCCAAGTATGGCGATAAATCTTTGATAATATTTGAGACTGTACAAAGACCAAAAGCCTATCAAGTCTCCAAAATGCCTTTGAATCTCTAAAGCAGTGTTTCTCAAGCTCAGCAACTTTAAGATGTGGGGACTTCAACTCCCAGAATTCCTCAGCAGCATGGGTGTTGAAGTCCACACATCTTAAAGTTGCTGAGCTTAAGAAAGACTGCTCTAAAGCAATTCCAAACCATATTTGATCTGATTATTTGACTCTGTTCAAAGGAGATTCAACTGCTCCTTCTGTCTTTACAGACCTGATTGTACAGGTTCCACCCATGTACTAAAGACAAAAAAAAAAAAAAAATGGTTGACACTTGTGGTTTTCTTTTTAAGGACTAACTGGGCACTTGCATACTTGGCACCATGCTTCTCCAAGATGGTTTTTCTTATGCCAGGTTTTTATCTTGTTTTAGGTAGGTCTGAAAGACAAACCTTCAAGATGAAAAGGAAATGAGGTTTTTAGTGAAATTCTCAGAGGTGGAATGAACGATTTTTTCATGTACTTCAGTAGTGAGGTGACTGAGGAATAAATGAGTAAGTGTTCTATCTTTGTAAAAACATCTCTCAATCCCTCTAAAGCAGTGTTTTTCAATCTTGGCAACTTTAAGAGGTGTGGACTTCAACTTCAAGAATTCCCCAGCCAGCATGCTGGCTGGGGAATTCTGGGAGTTGAAGTCCATATGTCTTAAAGTTGCCAAGTTTGAAAAACACTGCTCTAAAGCCTTCTTGCTTTGTAAGGAAAGAAATACCAAGCTCCAGTGGGGCTTTTCCAAAAGTTGCCAGCAAGACTGAAGAGGCATAAAAAGATGTATAGCAAAAAAGCAATATAGCAGCAGCTTCTGCCCCCTTGAGACAAGAATATAAGCTCAAACCACCGTATTCTAACATACTCTAAACATGAGGCAGAAAAACCGAATTTCTTTAGGGAATTAGAGGAGAGATTTTGACAGTGAATTACTGAAGAAGCTTTTGTTTCTGCAACCTTTCCCAACATCGCTACTGCATCTCTTTCCAATTTTTGTTTGAATGCAACCTTTATATTCTAACTCTCTCATCTTTTCCGCCAAGAGAAACTGAGGCAGGGGGAAAACAGAAGAGAAAAAAACTCTTGTAAGGGCATTCAACATTTCCCTTCCTTTCACCTACAACAGAGTTCATCACAGTTTGCTTTGCATAAAATCCATGGTCATGACTCTTCAGAAACCAACCTGTTCAGATTTTGAAAATTAGCATCAAGCATGCACTTTATTAAATTTGGGTAAAGAGGGTTTTACCCTTTTCCATTCCTGCCACTTATTTAATTATCAAAATCTTTAAATGTATTTGCAAGTTTTCTGGCATTTGCTTGCAAGTATATTTTTAAAAAGGATTATATCACCACTTCCCCTGCTTGTGCCAAAATCCATCTTTCCCTGATGGGCCTCTTCAAGATGCTGGAAAGCCTGCTTATTTTCTTCTTTTTCATATGTGTGCATATGAGAAAGCAAAAGGTTTATCTCCAAACTCAGTACAAGACCAATAGTTCCTCTGCTGGGATTGCAAGATAAATACTATAAGTGAGAATATTGGCTAGGCACTATCTCCTTCAAGTGGCCAATTCTGAATCGTGTTCCTCATGGGAGGTCTCTGTATGAGAGCATAGAAGATGTTGTTTCACAGGGCTCGGTCAATCCTGTCTTATGAAGAAAAGACAATAAAAGATGCTTCATGTATAGATTTTATAAGTTACTTGTGATGTTCTACCTTGTGTTATTGCTAGGAAGTACAATAAAAGCACAGTGGTATGTGGATAATGTTGGTTCTTGCCCTGTTCTCATTTCTAGTGGTATGCAGGCTGGTCAATGTTAGAATAGAAGACAGCTTCCTTGACAGGTTACACAGCTCCAGGGAGAGGAGAAGTTGAAGACAAATGCCTGAATGGTTTATGATGCTAAGGGCAAACACAATACAGGACAGAACAGTTCAGTATCCACTCCTTTCCTAACACAGATACATGCCACTTTCAGCAGTAGAAGTTGGTGACTACCAAGCCCAGTGGATAACTGTGGCTGATACTAGTAAAATACGCGAAGGAGATGAAGATTCCCATGGTCATCAGTGCCATACAAAATCCCATAACTCTCTCCCTAAATTGTCAGTGTCCAGCAGGGGAGCCTTGAAAGTCTTCTTGCAGCAAAACAGGAGACAATTTATCTGGGACAATTTATCAACCATGAACATGTGTTAAATGTGTAATGTGTGTAAGCTTCTGTGAATCACAGTCCACATTTAGAGTCCTTTGAAGAAGTAGATAGTAATTAACCAAAGCTTGTGCTGGAGGAAGTTTGTTAGTTTGTAAAGGGTTGCTGTCATAACTGCTGAGCATCTATGCAACTGTAGCACAGTGATGGAAAGGATTAACTCAGTAGATAACAATGTAGAACTTTTGACTCCACTGCAGGACAGGATGGAGGGTTCTCTCACACATTCCATTTATCCCTCTATTACTTATTTCCTTCCAGCTGGCTGACAGAGTCTGGAACTGGTATGAGGCCAGGTTTTCAATTTGAAAAAATAAAGTAAAATAAAACCAAGAATTATTCTTTGTCACAGATTTATCAAGTCCTCCTGCCTTTATCAGATGAGACCCAATGAGATGTTACAGACCAATGGGAAAGATGCCTTCATTCTAATTTAATGCC
Source organism: Python bivittatus (assembly GCF_059951505.1). Lineage (NCBI taxonomy): Eukaryota > Metazoa > Chordata > Lepidosauria > Squamata > Pythonidae > Python > Python bivittatus. The sequence goes on from NW_028277035.1 coordinate 19,227,784, forward strand.
AGATCTGTGAAAATATTTATACATTTTGGGTCTCTTCCAGATTAAAACATAGTTGCATGAAGTCAATTTGCTCAGTGTTAGTAGCACTACCAAATCTGAGCTGCAGGAATCTGGAAAACTACTAGGTTGCAGCAAGTAGTTTATTTTCTGTACCTCTTTGCTTCCATGTACTAGTTGTCTGGATATGCAACCCAGATATGATAGCCAAGTAGTATCTAATACCAAACAGGCCACCAAAAGTTTATCAGCACTGCCGTCATTTCTTAAAACAGCAAAAACAAAAACCTCCTGAAAGAAGCCGCTTTCCACACTTCAGTGCTACTACAAATACTACTACTACTACTACTACTACTACTACTACTACTACAAATACTATCAGGTCTCAACCCCCCTCGCACAAAAGCTATTTTAAAAGCACATGTTAAAATATAGTTCAACTTGGTTTGCATGTTGCAGTCAACTATATTTTGCCAAATTAAGGTTGTCATAAACCCCAGTTGGCTGGGTTCACAAAACACAATTGTTTATGGTGGCTGGAATCACTCAGTGCACGGTCAGAACTAAAGCATATTAGGGCTTGGTAAGATCGGTAAGGCAGACCTATATATCCTAATTACTTGGTTCTTTCCACACATTCAGTGCTATTTCTGTCAGATAATTAATTTCAGGAACAAGATTCAAGCATTTGAATGAATCCACTGAAAACTCTGGGAAAGGGAAACGGTCAGCCTCTCTATTGCAAGTGCTTAAAAGTATATTACTTCCCATGAATGAGCCAATTCACTGCAATGAAGTCTCTTGCATTTGTTCTCCATCAGGTCCTTTTGCTGAGCTAAGCCATTCTGAACCTCCTTGACTACGTATGGTGTATCACCCTTCACTCTCTGAGACAGAGCAGGAAAGATAGCTGAAAAAGAAAACATGCAAGCAAAAAATGGGGTAAGGAGAGTTCATGTTTTGTTAGAGAGTGTTCATAAGGACCCTAGCAATAGCAGCATGAGTCAAAGACATTTTTGGCAAGGAAAACCTCTTTCTTGGGACATTTCTGTGCTGCAGCTTAAGCTGCTGGTCTCCCCTGCTGCTCCCTGGTGATTCTTAAGCCAACTTCAGATGACCCAGCCCAGATTGCAGTGGGTGGGCAATGGAGCTGGCCTGGTGCTCAGTCCAGATTATGGCCACCACAAGATCTGTCTCATCACTCCCCTACTTCTTGCCCTTTCCCTCCATGCAGGGAAGGTGAGCCAATGCCTACCTTTTCCTTTCAGGAATTGTCCCCTTCTCATTAGTCCCCATGCCTTTCCTTTGCTTTCCCAAATGTTTGCACACATGGATGTCTTCATTTCTTGTTCCCTCTCTTCTCTCATTATCTTCTTTGATGCTAACACGGACCTTTTCTTTTTTTCCCTTATGTTGCTCTGCTGCTATAATAATCAAAGCAATAGGGAACAGGTTGTTTTTTCCTCTTCCTACATTCCCTTGATGGTCCATGGAAATTTTGTAGCAAGGAAGAACTAATAGTTCAAACTTTAAAGAAAGAAAGTAGCAATGATCTTAGTTGGAACTTAAAGATGTCAAATAAATGGAAGCGAAGGGAAGGGAAGCTTTGCAGAACTGTGGGCAAGGGGTGGAAAGCAAAGGAAGCATGCTTCGCCCATCTTGGGCAGAAACTGAAAGAGTGCCCATTGAGAGATGTAAGGATTGAATGGGGCATGAGCTGCCAGGGTTGAGGGTAGTTAATTGACTAATAGGCCATTGTTGGATCAATTGCAAGATTGTTAGAAAAACAGTCACTGCTAATCAGAAGAGTTCATAACAGCCAGGCTGCCCAGGACAAAATGGCCACCCAGGCCAGCTGCTGGAGGGAAGGGGGTGTGCAAGGAACTTGGGTTGAAGCCACAGCTGCTACTAAAATGGAATGAAGTGCTGGAGATCATCTGTTCTGAAGGGCCTAAGATGGCTTGGGTTGCAAACAACAGTTTGGAATCAAAGTTGGAAAATATAGGCGCAGGGAGCATTTGCAATGGGTTGCAAGTGGGAAGAAGACAATGTCATCCATGTCTGTACTCAGTGAGTGTCCTGTATTGGCAATGGGCCAAGCAGAAAGTGTGGCTCTGTCCTCAGGCAAAATAGAAGATTATTGTTTGAAAGTTAAAAAGAAAAGGACCATTTTCAATAACTCTACCCATATAGTTTTAGGAAACAAGGATTTGGAGCTTTGTTTGCATTGCTACCACAGTCTGGTTGTTTCTTATGACTCTGCATTTCTACTTCCCCCTAATTCTCTCCATGCAAGTAACAGAAGCATTATCACACCACTAATAAGGTCAGGACCATAAGGAGACCACCGGCACCCAAACAAATGAGCTGCTCTTCAGAGGACCAGGTTGATTCTGACAATTTAAAAGCAGTCTGGATTCTGGGATTTTTTTTTTTTTTTTTGCAACTGGAAACCAAACAAAATTATTCTTCCCATGAGTGTAGAGGGACTGTAGATAGTTTACAAAAAGAAAGAGTACAAAAGGCATAGATGACACCTACAGTCACCAGGTTCCCCTCCTTCCCCTACGTCTTTCCAGTTTCCACTGAGGACACACATGCTCTGAAGTACATCGTGCTCTGCTGAAATCCTTTTGCGTCAATAAGGATTTTCATGCCCTTTCAAACTGTTAACATCTTTGCAAATACCTTGAAGGATGCCACAATTCAAAATTGTTTCCATGCCTGGAACGTAGAACAACACAACCACAGCAGAGATTCAATCCAGAGTAATTCCAGATAATTTTTAACTGTCTGGTTACCTGACATCATAACAATTCTTAACGGGAGTTCCAATAAAAACTTCTTTCATTTATAATCATCCTATGTTCTTCTTCCACTACGTGAGCTTTTTTTCTTTTTTCTTTTGGTTAACACAACACATTTGTTAAAGAGGAAAATATGCATTTGTAAAATGTCTTTTGATTGTAACTCTAATAGGCCTTCTCTTTCTGGAAGCGTGCACACACATACACACACACACACACTCACCAGGAAGGCAGATCCATGACTCTTCTATTTACTAGGCATTCATGCAACAGCAGGCTGTTTTGTATACTCATAGGCTGAACATGTGCACAATGTCATAATTTGTAATTCAGGGCAAGGTATCTGCTGACATTTTGTAAATCCTTGAATACCTGGATGTTCCTTTGGGCATGGGATCTGAAGGTTCGGGGAGCCTATCAATGTGATCTTTTAGTATGGCTGCTACTATATAGATTTGATTAGATTGTCCTTGGCTGCCATTAAATTATTATCATATTTATTTTATTGGAAGAGGAATTGTTTTATTTTTGTTGGTTTTTACTTTTATGTTTGGCACCCAGAATTACAGCTGGCAAGATAGGCAACTATATAAATTGATACAATAAATAAATGAATACATAAATAGCAAAGTGATCATCCTACTTAATCTATCATGTGGTTTCTTCTGCCACATACAGTACCTACAGAGCGTTTGACAACCACATTCAGCAACTGAAGTTAAGTCAGCTATGTTTTCAAGGGGCCTCAGGGAAGCATGGTAAATTCTGGGACATGCACTCCAAAGTTTCTTGCTAAGATTCTCCTGGGCTAGCTAAGTGTCAGGAATTGTTCCCTGGAATGCTTTGTTTCATGTCAGTGCTTTGCAAATTTTGGCTGCCTGCTGCTAACCCGCCCCTCCCCCCCCCCCGGCATGGTTATATATTACCTTTAAGGGTCACATAGCCTTCCTAAGATAGTCTACCACCTTTTAATTATGATAAAATAATATTATTGAAAACATGAAATCAGGACAAAAATCTTAAAATTAACAACTCTTGAAAAGTTATCATTGGACAAACTGGAGCCATTTCTAATCAGTCGGTTCTTGGGCAGCGTAATGTTCTTGGCCCATCTTGAATTAATATCAGCTAAAACAAGTGCAGGTATTTTGTTCTGAAGCTGTGAAATCTTGCTCTGAAATCTATGAAAGTCAGTGCAAAGTATTACAGCTTGGTAGTAGCAGACAAAGTGTATTGCATACAGAGATCCCAGATTCAATGACCATTATCGCCAGTTTAAAGATCAAGTGGAAAGTGATTGGAAAAAGTTTTGTTTGAAAGTCTGGATTCTTCCTATCAGTTACAGCAGAAATTAACACTGGAATAGATTGATGATGCCACTTGGGGGGTGTGTGTGTGCGTGTGCGTGCATGTGCATGTATGACTTCAACACAAGTGTGTTTTGGGGTAGCTAGATGAACAAATAGTGTGACTTACTATAAAGCATCTTCCTTTTCTTTCTTTCTTTTTTCTTTTTAAGTTGAATTTGTTGTGTCAGACTAGTTTTGTGAGTTTTACTTCTTTTTCCATGCTCCAGGCTCCAGGCATTGATTAAATCTCACCATCATATCTACATTCTGTAAAAGTGATAGTGTTGAGCCAGTTGTGGGAATGCTTGGATAGGGCTCCAAATGGGGCAAGCCACAGCCACCGTGTGCCAAGTTGGCAGCAATCTGTGTAAGAAAGCACAAGGTAGGGGAGAGTCTTCCATAGAAGGAATGGAATGTTTACCAGACAAGAATGAAGAAAAACAGATCCAGAAAATAAATAAATAGTAGTAATAATACAGAAAGAGGAACAGCTAAAGGCTTTTGTTGAAAGTCTGCCAAGTCACAATAGTCAATATCCATTTTCAGGAAGCATGCAATATTGCACCAGACAAGTATCTCCCACCACACTTCTGTTCATATCCTCAAGTCTTGACTGAATCATCAATATAAAGCCGCTGAGATGTGCTGCACTATCTTTAAAGGATCAGATTTGGGCTGGGTTTGCATTACACTAAGCCATGATTTCATTGAATAAGCCACAATTGGACAAGTTCACAGATCATGCCAACTCATACTACAGTGGTAGAAGCTACATAACAAGCTAAGCAAACAGATTATGTCTTAGCACAGTGATGAATCCAACTGCAGGATACAAAACAGATCTAACTACTAATAGGCAGCAAATAAACGGAAGAGACTGGAGTTCTGCCATACAGTTTATGCTTTGCATGTATTCAGTCTCCAACATCTCCCACTGCTGCTAGACAGAGTAGATTACACTGAACTCATGGGAGAAATAAACTGTTATGAAGGAAAGGCAGACTCTGATTCTCTGTTGGTTTCCCTCCGATGAAACCTCAGCAAGGGCAATTCAATGGATTTCCGTCCATCAAGGTTGCCTGGGTTTCACACAGCCAGCAGACACAGAGTGCAAAAATTCAGGCAGCCGCCAGATTGAAGAGATGTTAAGAGTGTTCTGTATCTCTTGCTACCATCTAGTGGCCATCAAGAGTTTTGCAGGCAGAACTAAGAGCCCTTGTGTGATATAAATTGTTGGTAGGTCTCCTCCAAAGAGAAATCTTCTCAGAATACCTAGTAGTGCTCAAACGTGCCAAAACATTCATATGGTATGAGGAAGATATGATTGTTATAGACACTCTAGAGTTCATTTTGTGAACATTCTGTTCCTTATAAAATAGAATTGCACATTTTAGTTGGATCAAATTTGCTGCATGTGAATTGCAGGTAACATCCAGGATTGTAGGAACTCTGGTGCTCAAAATTTGGGCAAGAAGTAGCAGTTTAAAAACTCAATGTTATATCACAGTAAGGCAACTTTAACTGTCAGTGGAAGCATACTTGTGCTGCTGTTCCCACCCCCCACCCCCACCCCCAGTTTGGTGAAAATTCCTTTAACATTTTAAGGGAATTAGCAGCTATTCAACCAAATAATAATGATCACTATACAAATCCTCTACAGTAATATCATCTATAATAGTGACAACATAGTGACAGAAATCTCCCAATATATGATACTTGCAGGGTCTGGGCATACACAGTTCCTCTGTGAAGTGTACATGGATGTGCATTTACAAACAGAAGAAAATATTAGATATTTGGAAGAAAGACAAGGATCTGTGCTTGTTGCTGATGCTTTTTCCTCCTCCCCCTCCTTTTCTGCCTAGTGTCAATTCACAGTTATAACTTAAAACATGCCCTCCTTTTTTTGCAATTCACAGTTATAACTTGAAACATACCCATGCCCTCTTTCTGTTGCTGATGGTGTTCTCTTTCTTTCCCTTTCTTGTGGATTGATACTGCCCTACCTTCCTTTTTTGGTCTATGGTGGTATTTTAAAAAATAAATTAACTTACTGCTCTTGTAGTAGTGCCCCTTCTACACTTCGATTTGATTTCATCCATCTGTGTGAGTCATACTGCTCCCCCACATTCCACTAACTACTGTGTAGCCAAGAAATTCAACTGTTCCAAAACCCATCCATGTCTGCCTCTGACTACTGTTGTACAGTTGTGATGTTGTACTCTTTTATGTACTTCTTACTCTGTGCCCCACTCCACACTCCTCTCAATTTCCTCTAAAGCATTTTGCAATGAAGCAGCAGTATATGGATGTCCATTTACAAACAGAAGAAAATATTAGATGTTTGGAAGGAAGACAAGGATCTGTGTTTGTTGCTGCTGCCTTTTCTTCCTCCCTCTTCCTCTTTTGCCTAGTGTATATGGGCACCAGAAAAAAAGAGGAGAGCAGGAACAGAATCAGAACTGTAAGCCTCACATCTCTCTCTGAACAAATGCATACCAAGATTATGAAACTTCATCATGAAACACTCAGCTGCAATTTTACAAAAGGTTCAGTGTACCCAAACCTTTCCTTCTTTTAAACAAATTGTTATCAATTAATGCTATTACATGATGGGAATCCAAATTCACCTTCACAAGAATACCAGTGTCACTGTACCAACTGCTGTGTGAGTGGCTATTGCTAGTAATTTATAGGCAGAGACTTGGCAGGTCAGAGCTTTAGAATAATGTCTATTAAGTTTGTATGCATCACTCATGAATCCATTAGGTGTATATAGAAGAAGTGTCTGAATAGATTGTCAACTTGTTGAAGACGATGGCTCAAGTTGACAACTCAGAACAACCTATCTCACAAGCTTGTGGTGAAGATAAAAGGAAGAATCTCTTGTAAGTCAAACTGAGCTCCTGAGGAAAGGCAGGACATACATCTAATTATTATTATTATTATTATTATTATTATTATTATTATTATTATTATTGCATACATTAAGCATAAATTCATTAGAGGCATGTCTATTGAGTAACTGAGGAAACTGCACCTTTGGAATATCTCCTTGAACTCAACCCTTCCCAGCCCAAGACTGACCTAAAAGTTCATTGCATATGAACTGAACAAAGTTCTTTCAGCTTATGTGGCATGAAGGAACTCTCATGACAATTTCATGGAGTTTCAAAGCTCAGATGGAAACTGCAATGGTTTTATATTTCCAGCATAGCAAAACAGATCAATAACTGAAGCTAGTATTTGAATCTCTATGTACCACAATGTTCATAAACATAAGAGAGGCAAAGCCAGGCAACATGTGGTTCTCATTGAATTTCCTCCTTCCTGCCTCCCGCATCTTAGGATCACAACACTCACCCAATGGGAATAACATCAGCCCCCGCTGTTTTATCATCAGGAAATGCTGAGAGTTATTGAGCTGCGGAAAAAAAAACCCTACCGCCCATGGTTACTGGGTTTTAAAGAATACTTAATAATATTTACCTCTATTTGTACTGAGGAATTGTATAAATGACCAACACTGCACATTTTCTAGCCCTGGGCCCTCCACAATACTTCAAGTTGGTTTCATAGACTCCATTTGCCATCATTGTTTCACTGTCTTTGATTGCTGCATGTATGAAGTATTGTACAATATTGATTCAGCAGAATACCAGTTACAAACATAAATACTCAAAAATTAGTTCAAGAGAAATCATGAGTAGTATAAGAAAAGCTTAAATCTTAACAGCAATGGTCCACAAATTCATTTCCTGGTCTGATTTGCCTTATCAAATCTTATACTGAGTCAGTGGCAAAAGTGGGTTTCAAATGGGCATCTGCTGAACTTCAGTTCAAGAAATGTCTGCATTAGTAGAAAAAAGGAAATCTGGATATACAGTATTTCACACAAGACATTGCTTAGAGTTGTGCAGTATGATCAGAATAAACCAGAAACCTGTTCTACCCCAATTTGGCAATTTCCACACTGGGAAATTATTACAGACAAAATGAACATTCCTCACCATTATGACTAAAGGTCATGGATGATGAGCAGTACAGTTCAACAACACTGGAAAAGCATTATATTGGTCAAAAGTGTAAAAAAAATAAACAATGGGAATTGTATGACTCATTAGTAAAGGAAGAAGCTATTTTTTTTCAATTTCCTTTTTTTTTTTTTAATGAAACCTACATGAAAGACATCTCTGCCTTCTGTGTTCTATATCATACATTACGTTAAGCAACATATGGCTCTTTTGGCATATGGTTTTTCAAGAATAGTCCATAAGATCAGTATGGATTCTTAAGTAAGAATCATAGCAGTGATAATTATTTAGGTTTACTACCTGAAGATAGGACGTACAGGATACTATCCAATCAAAATAGCCATTGTTTTCATTCTCAGTGTGTTTAATAGATATTCTAGGTCCATAAGAAACAAACAAAATATATGTCAGATTCACCTCAACATTCTCTTTAAATGTTGCCACCTAGAAATATATTCACATTGACCTTCAACAACCTCCAACTCAAGAAAGGGATTAGTTAAAATCCTCCTTACTTTTCTTATATTCTTCTTCAGCTGATATGCCCAATCTTTAATGAGGATTGCCTGTTCTGCACCAGCACCTTCAGGACCCAATCGGAAGCAATAATTCAAGTGGGAATATCCCAGCGTTAAGACAGATTTTTGCAGAAGAAACTAATTAAGAGTTTAGTTTCTTCCCCTTAGTGGCTAGGTTATTATGGTCACAGATTGCATTGCCACAGGATATTTATCTGCTGCAGGCCTATCAGCAGGCAAAATATAGCATGTACTTAATGTAGAGATTGATGCTGAGTAGAGATGCAGTTCTGGGCTACCAAAATAATAATAATAATAATAATCCTGTGACCATTAAATGGCAGCAAATAGATACAGGAACTATTAAATTTTTGCTGCCATCAAGTAATTATTCAAATAGTTGCAGCTCAACTATAATAGTTCTACTTTCTAGTCTGGCCATGTAATCCCAAGCCGACACGGATCTGGCCATGCTCTCTCACAGATTCCATTATGATCTGCACTTTTCAATAAGTCTAGTGGTCACCAAATCTGATAGCCTTAATGTAGAATTATGCAAATTGATAGAAGAATATTACACAATGATGTTTGTGAATTGCACTGCAAATAATAAAATAACTTCAAATAAGAACCATAGGAGATATATTGTGTTAAGCCATGGTTTATATGAATTATTATTTGTTGCATAAGCCACAATGATTAGTTTCACATAACCCAGTAAGCCAAACTTAAAACAAACCCACATTGTCATTTAGCATGATATGTGAATCAAGTCACTAACTGCCAGATTACTGTAAAAAATTTGAAGTATTAACAACCTTTTCTCTTGATAATGACTAGAAAAGCAGAGATTCATTCAGCTCTGATTTTTGCTGTTGTTCAAATTTCCACCAGCAGAGAGAGAAAGAGAGGGAATGAGAAAGAGAGAAGAAAGCTGGAACATGAAGTGAAAAGATGTAGCAGGCCTTCCAGTTTGAAGCCACCATCTCAGGACAGTAGATACTCAAAGCAAATAAAAGATACTGGTAGCTGGAAACTGTCAGAGAAACTATGCTAAGAGTTCTTGTTTTAATCATGAATAAAGCAAGAGGAGATAGCTGATCTCTAGCTTTGAGAGCTGATGGTGAAAAATAAATTTACCAAGCTACAGTCAAATTAAGGACTCTCCTGTAGTAGAATTGAGACCACCTTAGTCTTTCCAAAAAGAGAGTACTGACTACTTTTGCTTCTCACAATGAAGGCAGAAACAGATGACGTGACCCTCTGTTAATTCCCCACTTACCACCAAAGCAGCCCCAAAGTGTGCGTTTCAGCTCCACTTCTGAAGTATGGTTTTCAAAGTTGTGTTGCCTTGAGGACTCCTATCTGTTTCAGATGCTGAATTTTAGTTTGTTGCAAGTTAACCCTAGTTTTGGCTTCTTTTCAGAAGAAGAAATATTCCTTCAATTGACTCAATGCCTAGGATGCCTTCTAATGACTTTTAGTGCTATCTTTACCACAAATATTATAATAGCACAGTGGCTATAACTTTTATCTTGTAAACAGAAGGATACTGATTCAGAATCTGGCAGATTTTTTTTTTAATTTCTACTTTCCCTGAGGTTTGTACTTTTCCTTGTTTTTTGTTTTTTTGTTTTTAACTGCAGTGGTGCACCATCTAATTGCTTTTCCGGACACCTGAGATAGAAAGGTATAATGCCCAGGTCCTAAAGAACCCATAGGAATTGGGGCAATTTGGGAGCTAAAGATAAAAGCCTTCTACCTAGAGTGACTGGAAAAACATTGAATGGAGAAAAGCAGGAAGCTCAGGGAAATTAAAACATGTTTTTCTTGGTTTTGAAAATATCAACCTTCTATTTATAAGGAAAGAATTATAGCCATTGTGCTATTACAGCATTGATGGAAAATGAGATGCTAAAGATATAGAAAAGCAGCAGGGTGGTAAGAAAGTTTCTTTGATTCTTTGTTTTTAAAAAGCTGCTTGTTATACCTGCATGTAAGTGCATCTTGATGCTTTAATTTTGTATAAAATCAATTTAATTTTGCATATATCTTATATACACACAACACACACAAAAGTATATTTGTCCAGAAAGACCCACCCACAAGAAGGAAAGTGATTGGTCACTGCTTTCCTGAAACAGGAAGGTGAGAGTGCATAGCAGCAGTGGAATTGTCCATTGGGAAGATGTGGTAGTCTGCAGCCCAGACCAAATACTTTGCAGGCCATTGCCAAAGTGTCTCAGTTGGGATAGGATTTTCTTATGCCATCTTAGAGTCAACCCAACATAAGCACAGGACAGCAGCAGCTTAAATGGCACATGCAGATATTCCCACAAAAGGCAGGACTAAAGAAATTAGAGAGTGGATGTATTTGTAGCCAGTTTTAATTGCACACTTAGAAAGGAGAGCTGGTTTATTAGCTGTGGGGTCAGAAAGTAAGGTTCCCCATAGGAACTGCATGTCCTTTTCCCTGAACTCCTTTAGATAAGCCATTTCTTCTTCTGAAGCTGAGTTAGCAATTGTGCTGCCAAGAGTTCCAGCTGAAGGGCGAAAGGTCATAAAACTGGAGTTCACAAAAATGCATATTTTTCTCCATTCATTTGGGAACAGTGCCAAGGGTGAAAAGCAATCAAACCAATGGAATGCCTTCTACAAGTCATCAACACTTACACAACTCTATAACATGGCACTGCTCTAGGAATCTTTCTGTATCCACAACAACAGGTTAGGTTTTGGTTTCATTTAAAGTGTTATCTTGGACTAAGTTTTTGGTTGCTGAAAACTGGGAAATTTATCAAGACATCAGTGTGATCAATTCATTCATCTGTCAGACTTCCTAGATTTTAGAAGTTTCCTTTGAAAATCAGCAAGCTAATCAATGTGGCCTCCTCCTTGACAAGGCAAATTCTTATTTGAAGGATACCTTTCAGCGAATTGTTTTATTAACAATCCAGGCTCAGTCATGATTTTCTTGATCAGGGCTTAATAAATAAATTGCCAACATGCTATGCCATAAAGCATGAATTATAAACCATAACAGTTAGCTTCTTACAATGTGCTAAACCACAAACCAGCCACATTATGCCAGAATGTTGTGTGAAGCCAGTTTTCTTTTTTCTTTTTCTTTTTTTAAGAACTACATTCTTTACTTGTCTCTGTTACTGCTGGGTATATTGCTAACAGGTTCATTAAAAAAAGAATTCCTATTGAGCTATTCTAATGGAAACCTAAAGTTCCAATTCAGAATGCAATTACTACTTGACAGGCAGTATTATTCAGTTTATTAGAACTTATTTTTAGTAGATATTAAAACTGTACAGAAATATTTGTTTTGGAAATCAGATTTTTTTTTTTTTTAGTTCTGTCCAGCCTGTATGATCAGGCTGATTTGGCATATTCCAGATTCCTTTCAATAAGCAGTGTCACCTGATGAGACCTAGGAAGCATGACTTCTCTGTTGTAGCACCTCTGTAATAATCTCACCTGAGACTGCAGATGTGGGCTTATGTGCTCTAGCCAACATTCTGTATAGATTTTTTTTTTTTAATAAAACTTTTCCCTACAATTTAAGCCCATGCACTGGAGTGACAGAGGCTGCTATCAACAGGTCTGTTTGACTTGTGTTTTGGATTCCCATAAAAAGTAGCATGTAGCTGAGATATATCTTGCTGTAACAGAAAAGAAGCAGTTTAGTCTGGTGGTAGTAAGACTAACTTGCAGCAACTACCAGAATCCAGTGATCTCTATACTCCCTCTGCTGGTTTGCTTAGTTCACATATTCCCATGTCTCTATTCTATCTCTCTTCCTTCCCATGTTTTTTTCTGTGGTGGAACTCACGGTGGGTCAGGTAGAGTCCCCAAGAAATTTGTCATCTAGGCAACAAACTGAGCTTATCCTGATTAGCTTAGTGATGGGCTTCACCATTTATTGTCAGAGACCAAGGGTTGCCTTGAAGACATGGTAAATGCTCAGAGATATCACACCTGCAAGCACCTCGCTGGTGGCTCTCCAACTCCCTATCCCACCTCACTTAGCTTTTAAAAGATTCCTGTCATTAAAAGAAATGTATTGGAAGCTGATACATACAGAGCAAAGCCCTAGCATCTAGCATCTTTATCTGAAATCATTATTTCGTCATTGGTGGTAGTGGGGATGATGAAACGAGCATTGCCCATTGTGATGCAAGGCGTGCCGCTTCTGTATGTGGGTCATGAGATCACACATATGTATGTTAGGGGCACAGCTTGCATCATGATATTGCAACGTTTATTTAGTCATTTCAGCAACATTGTTGGATTCTGCAGATGTCTCTGCTTCTGTGCTCCACATGGTTCCCATAGGCATACTTAGAAAATAAATGTAGTAGGTAGCTGTTTGGAAGTAACCCGGCCAGGAGAAAAAGCAAAAGTAAGGAGAAGTGGTTGAAAACGCTGGAAAGTCAAGGAGGTGGAGCACCTTTATCAATTTGCCATCTGATAAATACAACTGGCTATGGTGCTATGACAGCCATATTGCTAATAGGTAAGTTTCTACTCATGATTATCAAGAAAAGGGGGTAGAAAGTAATTTCCTATTAATAAGATGAGGTGGCCAAGAGTAAAAAACAGAGGAAAGCATCCAGATGACACATGTCTGGACCTCTGTAGATCAGGACAGATGTACAGTCTGATTATCTTGATTGCCTCCCATAATGTAGAGGAGAAATTCCCTGGGTTGAAGCAGAGCAATATGAATTTCGTTTTTTTTCTTTTTTTCCCAGCAATCTGAGCAGGAGACTTACATTAGAAGGCTTCCAGTCACAGGTAAATGAGCATTGTCCTAAAAGCTCAGAAATTTTGAATTCAGCAGAGCGAAAATTACCTTCTCCAAATGTCTGTCATTATTCATTTATGTTATACTGTGCACATTTAAGTGAAAAACAAACATATGTTATAATAGAGCATCTTTATAAAGCTACATGTGTTTTCAGTTAGTAAGGAAAATACTACAAAGAACCAGAATGTGTATGAGACATGAGCAGGACCAATTTACAGATAGAAGTTGCTTCTATTATGTTACCTAGAGCAGTTTACTAACAGTTTTAGCAAACTGTTTGGTTTAAATGTCAGATTCTTTCAAAAACGTCCTTTGTAAGGACACAAGGACAAGGGGAAGCTATTTTTAATTTTGGGAATCTCTTTATATTACCATTATAAAACACCAGTAGGATGCATACTAATGAGCGACATCGTTTTTCTAAGTATGGTAGCAAACATAGGTGCTGCTTACTTAAATTTTATGTTGCAACTCTATTTTCATTAACTCCCATACAGTTCACTTTGAAACCAGTGGGACTTCTTTCTAAGAATGTTTGCATGAGAATAGAAAGCGCATTTGTTTAATTATCAGTGGCAGCATTAAAACTCTGCAGCATCTCTTCCACCAAGGTGTTGCTAGGAGGTGGGAGATCCAGCCCTCACTCCCTGCTTTGCAGGGTGCCACAGGGCTCAGCTCGGTGTCCACTCCTTTGTAATATCTACGTGAACTGCTGGGCAAGGTTATCCACCGTTTCCATCAGTATGCTGATGGTAATTAGTTTGACAGCTCTGTCCTGGGCCACCCAGGTGATGCTGTCAAGATGCTTCCTCAGACTGAGTGGCTGTGGGTTTTAGGGTTCCCTGTATCTACTATAATTGGCTCTGAATAGGGTAATTGTGCCGAATTAATGCCCAATCTGGGGGTTCTTCTGGCCTCGCGGCTCATGTTTGAGAAGCAGATGACAAGCATGGCCAGAAGGACCTTTGCATGATTACATGTTTTTTTCCTTTTTTTAAAAAAATATTTATCTTAGCAAGTTTTACAGAAAGGAAGGGGAAAAAAAAGAAAAAAAGAAAATAGAATACACCAACCCGCCAAAAAAAGAAAAAAAAAAAAAAAGGTATGAAAAACTATGCAGATGGCTTGGCCACTGGAAACGTGAGAGAATATCTCCCCCTGCAAGAGTCCCACTGCCTACTAAATCATTAAGAAAGTTATACCAGAATAAAGATACAAAAAAAAAAAGAAAGAAAGAAAGAAAAGAAAGAAAAGAAAAGAAGAAGAAGAAGAAAAGAAAAGAAAAAAGAAAAAGAAAAAGAAAAAGAAAAAGAAAACGAAAAAGAAAAAGAAAAAGAAAAAGAAAAAGAAAAAGAAAAAGAAAAAGAAAAAGAAAAAAATACCATTAAAGCAATCTAAGAAAATACAAGATCGGGAGACCAAAGTTGGAGAATACTCAGCAATGGCAAAATTAACAGTATAAATCCATAACAGAAGTCTAACCATATTTAAGCAGGAATGGCTCCCTCATATACTTACATTCATCACAAAGCAACAAGTTTTATTTCCCTCATCACTAAAATAAGCCCCTTCTTTTGCAACTACCTTATCTCCATTGTCTTTCTCATGATGCCCCCCCCCCACTTTTTTTTCTTTTCTTTTTGGTTCCTTTGAGCCAGCATTGACTCCTGGCGGCAGCCTGGACCGGTCCCTGCAGTTTTCTTGGCAAGGTTTTTCGGAAGTGGTTTGCCCTTGCCTCCTTCCCAGGGCTGAGACAAAGAGGGACTGGCCCAAGGTCACCCAGCCTGGACTCACCATCTCCTGGCTTCTAGCCTGGTGCCTTAAGCACTACACCAAGCTGGCTCTCTATGATGCCCTATTCATATTCAGAAGCAATACAGGAAAATTTGAGAATTTCCCTGTTCAATGAGAGTTTCACTTAACAAATCTAACCCACGTGTGCTCTTCTTTGATTTAGAATCCATGCCCATTGAGCTAATTTTACATTGCTTTCATCTCAGGCAAGATACATTTAAAAAGAAAATGATCAGTCTAAAAAAAATATTTGCCATTCCAATACAGTATATGCTGTTAAAGCATTTCTTGCAGCTAGGCACTCTTTTTCCCAGTTTGCTTTATCTTTTTTTTTCCAGATTCAGACCTCATTCTACTATCAGAAACCCCGCCGGGGGCGGGGGGGGGAGGTTCTATTTCACTGACTAGTAAAGCAATACTATACACCCAAAGCATCCTTACTGTAACTAGGTCTGATATCAAACATTGGCGTTAGATCAGGTTATTGCAATGCAGGGGTTTTACAATTGATGTCAGTGGCTATAAGCTGGTTCTTGAGATTCCCCATTCTTCCTGCTAGCATATTTTCTGCTAGAATTGTTTGCTTGCTTGAGAGAAATGTGGATTATTTTTGTGGACTGAGTATAAATGGGGTGAGAAAGGAACCTCCTTCCAATTATGTTCTTAATTTTTTCAGATGAGCAAAGGCCCTTATCTTTGCCTGTTGCTTTCTCTTTTTATCCTCTCCTTTTTCCCACGTTCCATCTTTGGGACACCAGGTCCTTCCTGCATCTTTTGCTTTTCCTCCATCTTGCTCCATATGGAGGGCAAAATTAAGGTGACCAAGAGGAGTTGAAAACCACAAACCCTTCTTCACTTTTAAATATATTCATACCAGTAAACGAGCCTGCATAATTCTGTGTCAGTCAAAATCTGTGCCATAATTTATATGGTTTTTGTGCCATACAAAATAGTCACTGTTATTCTTTCCCTTAGGATCTTTCCAATAATACAAAAGGGGGGGAAACCCCTCCCCTTCACTTCTATTGGCTCTTCAGGCAAGAGGAAGAAAGAAAATATGTGTCTGTGCATGATGGACTTTCAGATATTTCTTCTGATCTCACCTCTCCCTGTGCAAAGCATACATTTCTTCTTTCAGCATCTCTGCTCACAGTAACCTTGTGAATATCTTTCTCCTGGCAGTTTTCTGCTTCCCTGCAGTGTCATTTTGCCGACTGGGGATGGGCAGGGAGTGGGAAACACTTGACTATGCAGATGACATTTGGTGGCTCTCACTTTGCACATTTCTAATTGTGGTAATAACAAAGCCATCTCTCCCACTGGACTTTCCTGACAGGACCTTTCAAAGGTTGGCAACTTGTCCTCATCAAATAGGTCCGCGTGCCAGTCGTAAACAACTCCAACCTGCTTGGTATCCGAGCCCTGGAATCCTTGATAGGAAATGGCATTTGCACAGCTGCTGTCCTCCATTCTTCCCAGTCCAGGGGATCAGAATAGCATGTCCCCCCAGCTGTAGCTATCCAGGTAAAATGACCTCATTCAGTTGTTGGTTCAGCACAGAGAAATTTCAGTGCCTCCAATAACTTCAAGAGCACTCTGTTACTCTGTGAGCTAATCCAGTTTCTGTGAAATCTTGGATGATTCTTGTATGTTGTTAATAGGATATGGGTCAAGGGGTACTTCCCCAAGCCCCTTCCCCAGAATTTTCTTCGACGCCGATCCATCCCTTTAAGGACAAAGCAGGAACAGTTTTTCCCTACTAGATGGATTTCATCAAGGGGCCTCACAAAGCCACTTACTCCCCCTTATTACCTTTTTCTTCCCATTTTGTTTTCACTAGCCAGATAGTGGTGGACAGCATCTTTTCTTTGTCCTGATCATTGTAATGCTAGGAAGCAATCAGGTTTTTTGCAGCAGACTTGACTGCTGTCTAGCTGTGATTAACTCGTCTTGCAAATCTTTCACCTTTGACAGAGCTGCTGGAGCCATTCATATGCATTCCTGAATGCCTTGAGAAGCACTCACCCAATGGCCTTGACAGCTTTCCAGACTTCAGAGAACTTCCAACCTCCTGAGCATCTTACAAACTTCATTCTTACTTCACAGCATCACGGTATTCTTCAAACTCTTGCTCCATTTCTTTTAAGCTAAGGACATAATGGTTTCTCAGATTGAGACTGCAAGGCACACACCTTTTTTTCCCCCCACTCTAAGACATTCATACTAGAAGCATTTATTGGCTGTGTCCCGGAGTCTTTCCCACACTCTTTGGAGTGTTTCCTAATTGCTGCAGAGGTTTACCCAGTTCCCATTCCCATAATTTTCTCACTTCTTAGCTTGTTTTAGTGCCTCATCTTGGATCCTGCTGATTTCACCAAGGCCCAGAAAACACCTGCAATGCTACTTGTTCTTTTTTATCCAGAGACTCAGACACATTGAAACAAACACAGGTTTGCAATTTTTTTTATTGTTCACTTTCCTATTTTTTTTTTTTAAGACCCTCCATTCATACATATTCATCCACCATGTATACCTTCCCAACTTAAAGTCTAGCTGACCAGGCTAGATTTGAGTTTCAGGAAAATTGAGGCAGAATGCCTACACAGAATGCTTGTTCTGTGTAAAGGTTCCCAAAGCCTACAGTTCCTCTACATTAATATACTTTCCAACAAGGTTTGACAGTCCATCAAAGCTTAGCCTGACCACCTTGGTACTTTTATTATATCCCTTCCAGTTCCCAAACATTTTTCTACTTTTCAGCAATTTTCATCAATCTTTCCACTGAGGGTTATGGTGCAAGAAGAGAGAGAGAGAGAGAAAAGGATCTTAGAAATCAACAATTAATTACATAGTTGTTGCCAAAAAGTGTCTGGATTCTTTGCAACCTTCACAAAGGCTCCTGGAAAGAGATGGGCTACATCTTACAAAGTTTGGGAAGGACATGTTTGGTAGGTGTTTCTCTGGAGGGTATTAAATTAGCACAGAAATTGTGGTACTTTTCCATATGATCATAGGCTGAAATCTATTTCAGCAAATAATTTTGCCTTTTTCCCTTGTTTTGGATTGGTCTCTTTCGTACATGTCCATTCACACAAATGCATGGCAAGAAACCACACGTTATTTCAATCCCATGGCATTACGATACATTGTTCATTATTTAATATGGCTATACATGGTTAGCATATTCTAAGAGAAGAACGATAAAATAAAATAATTCTTTCTGTGCTTGAAAGTTTAAAGGATATATAAGATTGGGTTTGTAAATGGGTTTGCTTGGAGATGATAATACCGTATCTGTCCACCATCTACTTGAATATGTCCAGTAAATGGAAGCATGCTACCCTCTGAACAATTGGTAAGGTCTGTGAGATGAGTCATTTTGAAGAAGGTTTGAATGAAGCACTCTCTTGTGAAGCAATGTGACCACCTTAATTCTAAGAACAAAGCAATCATATTGCTTCATCCGGCTCTGCTTCACAGCTTCTCTGGCAGCACTCTCAAAGATTTGGCAAGTACTGCCAGAGGAATCAATGTTTAGTCTTCCACAAAAGTTTTGGTAAGGACAATGGAAAAAGCTTTGCTTGCCAAAGCTTTTGGTGAGTGTGGCAGAAAAGGCAGGCAGTGAGCTACTAGTGTTGAGTAGCACAGAGGTACAGAATAGTGTCTCTTCTTCCTCTGCACTCTCTAAAACTTTTCTGTTATTTGAAAAATCTCACCAACATTAAGAAAAATGATGATGAGTATAGGACCCATGTCAACCTTGTCGTATCCCATTCAGTGCCCCATTCATGAAGAACCATGAATGAAGACTGTTTTAATACAGTTCTTAAGCCATCTATTTATCAATTTAATTGTCATGGCATCCAGCCCATACCTAACTAGCTTGCTAAGCAAAATGCCATTGGGTATTTGCTCAAATGTTTTGCTGAAGTTAAGATATAATATATCCAATATACTTAGGAAGTTATCCAATCAAAAAATGAGGTATGTTTTGTCTGGCAAG
Source organism: Python bivittatus (assembly GCF_059951505.1). NCBI lineage: Eukaryota > Metazoa > Chordata > Lepidosauria > Squamata > Pythonidae > Python > Python bivittatus. The sequence goes on from NW_028277035.1 coordinate 19,247,105, forward strand.
ACTTCTTAAGAAATCCATGCTGACCTGTGGTAATTGCATCTTTCTCAAGATGGTTAGAGATTGCTTTGTAGTCTCCAACACAATCTTCCTAGGAACTGATGTCAGACTGACAAGTCTATAGACCCTTGGATTCTCTCCACCTCACCACCACTTTTTTGAAGATAAAGATAATATTTGTGTTCCTTCTGTCATCTAGTACTTTACCAGTTCTCCAGGATTTCTCAGAGATAATGCATATCGAGTTGCCCACCCCATCAGTGAGTTCCTTCAGTATCCTAGGATGTAGTTCATCTAATTCCCTGATCATGTTCCTATTACAGGCTTCAATCCTATCATGTCATCTTCTCTTCCCAAGTGCCTAATGGAGCACGTAGGTGCTCTTCAAGAGAATGAGCCAAGATAAGAATTGTGTGTAATTATTTTTCTGTTAATTTTGCTACCTATTAGTATTCTGCTATCTGTACTTTGCAGCAAGTTGTGTGGGTGCTAATAAATATGAACCACTGCTTTTGTTAGTTTCTCCCACTTATTTTTATGCATATATTCTCTTCAGGATTGCCAAGTTTATTCACTTGGGCTCTTGATAAGATCTAGACTAGCTTCACTTTAAAAATAATTCTACTGAGTGAAAAGTGATATAGTCCTCATAACATATGACATTACTAGAATGCCACCACATCAGTATGGAATGAGCCCTAAGTGCAAAGTGAAAACTTAATGTTATGTTGCTAGATTTGTAGCAACATACTGTCTTTCTGGAATGCATGATGTTTCATCTCCTATTTTATTACCCTACGTTCAACTAAAAGCACTGTGAAATGAAATCCTTTTCTATTGATTAGGCTGCTAATTGCTTTGATAACTCACTTCTGCTTAACCCATTGACCAATATTTGAATCATGAAAGATTCCAGAAGAATGTTTGCAGTTTTGCAACTGGTTCTTGAGAGGATAATGTGTTCTTCCCAGGTAATGTGCTGAATGAGATTTTACGGAAGGCGCTTAACTGCCTAAGGGATAAAATAAGTATGATAGAACCCTCTGAAAAGTAAAAGTGGTTAATAAGCAGTCCTTCCTGGGAGTAAAATGAAGGTAATGATGATGAGAAGAATTACAGTGGTAACTATTCTTTTACTAAAAAAAGAAAGAACAAAGAAAAAAAGGGGGGTGGGATTCATTCTTCCTAATGAAAGGGGGAATCTGAGATGTAGTCTCCCATTTTATGCCATTTTGTTCCTTTACTGCAAGTAACTTTGTTTTGGTCTTGCTGACTTCTACTATTGAGACAACCTGATACAAAAGGAATTTGTGGCAATTGATTACACAGAGAGAAGGCAGAGAATAGAAGGGTCATTTTCCCATATACTATTTTGTGTTGGAATTGTTTATTTTCCACCTACCACCAGATGTGTGAATTGATGAAATAACTAACATGACTGCCCTGAGTAAACAAGAAAGCTTTCTTTATTCTGGACTGTCAGAAGGTCTCATAATTGCTTTAGTTCATAAGAGGGGTCTCAAATCTTTTTGTCCAGATATAAGGACCATAAGTTGGCTAAATAAAATAAAATAAATGTGAGCATGGGGTTGGCAATAATAATAGTGGAGGCTGATGTGAAATAATTAAATTTAAATCATTAGAAAAATATAGTAACATAAGCCAATCTTAAGTTTAATGCATTTTAATGCTGACATAATTTTCAGAAAGATGTTTGCATAAGTTTTCTACAATTATTTAAAGATTGTGTTTCAGGGATAGCAAATGTAAATACATGTGATTGTGTTGGCTGTATGTTTGTGAAAAAGTGTGATATCTGGACGTCCTATTTAAATCTTTTGTAGTATACTCTGGGCTCTTTTAAGGAGAAGAGTGGTATACAGAAAAAATCATTATCCTGACTGGGGCAAAATAATAAAAGTTACAATATATAGCTATCCTTGGTAGAGAGGAACCTTTATTTGTACATCAGAGCTAATTGCATATGCCTACTGTTGGTCTTCTTTTGTAGTCCACCTTTTCTTAACTATAACCATTACAGGACCATTCTCTTCAGTTTGCAGTTATACCCAATCTGTATAACATCCATTCATATTTCAAAAAGTTCAGATGACATCAGTCGAAAGAGGAAGAAAATCACCCAAGTCCCACAGTTCCAGCACACAGAGGGACAGTTTTGCATATATCCATCTTCTCATGCTTGTTTGTTAAAGACAAAATCCACATGACCTAAGATAGGCATACTTAGGTTAATGTTTAACCTATATGCATCTTTTGAACTTGTTCCTTTTGACCAAAAAAAAAAAAAAAAAGTAGTTTCTTATGGTTTATTGAAAATAGTAACTTAAAACATCCATCTCTATACCTTGGGCCAGATGTCCACATTTGCCTTAAATCTAACATGATTTTCATTTACAGCCCAATTACACTGAAATGGTATATAAATTTTATAAATAAATAAACCTTGTAAATACATTAAAAGCGATCAATTAAAAATATATTAAAGATTTTCTTCTGCTCAGTGTTTTAATAGCTCAGATTGTTTCCACTTGTGGTTCACCTGCATGAGATCAGAAATTAACTAACTATATAAAAGTCTCCTGTCAGTTGACAGAGTAATCAGTTTTTAGGGGTCATTGCACCTCTTAAATTATACACGTTCTCCTGTGTGGCCCTAGCCCAAGAGATGGCTAACAGGTTCAAGAATGTCTGGAATGTGTTCTTAGTCAATCAAAGCACGTGGATATGTGCCCAACTGACAGAAAAATAGCAACACAGGACAAGGTACAATTATCCGTAACCCAACAATTTACTTAAATTTATTACATCACAATAGGACAATCCGGTAAAATACACAAAATTCATACTAATCCACAACAACAATTTTCTTTATATTAATTTTAAAAAGTAGGCTACTGCATTCCACGTACAATAGCTGAAACGCACTGTCATTTTGACAGCTTAGAGAGATCTAATTAACACTTTTTAAACTAACTTCATAGATCTTTTGGCACTTAAAAAAAACAGAGACCAAGAAATTAGATTCCGTATCATCAATTGAAACACAATACAGCATGAACTATCTAATGGCGGCAAGCAAATAAAGTGTCTATTCTTCTAAGTCTTCTAATCCAAATATATATCGATGGAAGGCAGCGAGTTTTACTCCACTGTGGTTGATTCTTGTTCAGCTTGGAAGTTCTGTATACATTTTTGGGATTATTTCACAAGATGCTGATGGCTTTTTTTTTTTTTTTTGAACTTATCAAAGATGTCATTTTGCTAAAAGAAGACAATGAATTGTATAGACTGTACCTTCTTTGTTACTATCTTAATACAGAATTTTTTCGTTTCCTTTTTAGGAGTATACATTCTTTAGTAGCATTTCAACTCTAAGATCTGCCTATTTTGGCTGAATTATCATACTCTGCAACAGGGGCAGTAGCTTTTCGGGTAACAGATGCCGTGCAAAAGAAGAAAGCATTAGGGAAAGGGTGCCTTGTGTCGAAGTCTTATTCACACAAAAGAACGTTGCTGCATTTGTTTTTGCAAACTTTTGGTCTCTGCAGACAGTGGTGCATTTCTGTGTTATAAATTCCAGCTGCTTCCAGATCACATATTGTGCTCAAAATAACAAATCCCACTCTCCACTGCAACCCTTTTCTCCCCTGCCAGCTCCTGAACTGTATTATTTCAATCACTATTTGGCAAAGTAACTAGTGATTGTTTTACGTTACACTGATTGCAGGCTCCATGTATTACCATTTATTCTGAAAGGCAACCATTGTATCAGTTATTTCCCTCCTGCCTAAAATTATCCTGAGAATCCATAAGGAAATCTGAACAAACTATTGTGGCTTTCAAAAGACTGTAATAGAATAAAGACTCTTAAATGTTTTCAGACTTCTGAAATGTGAATGCATGAAGTGTGATAAGAAAACGAAAATCTGTTCTTAGTAGAATAGACACCAAGAGCATTCATTCTCTTGGCTGTTTCAAAGGCAAATGTATTAGACTGTTGCTCCTGATGAATGTGGCTATGGCCTATTGGTCCCAAACTGAGGAATTCTGCTACAATTGCAGGGCGTTATTGGGACGTGGGGAGCTCTGTTTCCCATTCTCCCTTTTTCCAGCCCTTCTGAAAATTATCTCACCCTCATCCATGGCTCCTTGGAAAGGGAGGCTTTCCCATTACTACTACAATGCCAAGCAAAAGGAAAGCAATCTGAGAAAAGAAGCCAGACGCAGTTGTGCAAAATGCGAAGGGCATTTACGGTGCTGAAGAAGTACAGCTTTCTTAGATGTCTCCTTCTGTTAACATTCCCCTTTCCAAAGCTCTTTTTTTAAGACGCGATGATAGAATGCTGAGGGCTAAGTGAAACAGCTTTGGTAACATGGCTCTCTCATGTGGAAAGCGTAACATGCGCTATATTGCTATCACTTAAGAACTCCCCATGTCATAGCTAGCAGTCCAGCCACAGGTGGAGACAAGGCTGATGGGAAGACTTATACATGCTGGGAGTCAGAAACTATTTCAGGTAATTGCCATATGTGGCTTCAACCCATATCTGGAGGGGGTGAAAAAAAAAACACACCTCTTACAACTTGCAAAATCATAGCCACCTCAACATATGCAGTGGTCATTTGCAAAGAGCTGATATTTAGGTAATAATTACACAAACCACACCCTTGGATTAAGTAAAATATATCTCTGTAAATACTTTTTAAATGGATTGTCATGATCAGGTAAGGCAGTGTTTCAGTGCATTCTTTACCATTCTGCCTTGTAACTAGAAGCCCAAAAAACTAAATCACATGGAATGGCAAATGAGAAGCTCACCACCACAGGAAATTATCTTCTCACCCTTTCTTTGCTTGTGGATGCATGCAAGACGCTCTGCCTATGCAGATACAGGGGGTCAGCAAGAGAGGGCTAGTTCACAGGCTGGAAGGACAAGGAACTATGTGCCAGGTAACTGGATAATTCCCTCTGGTATTCATTATGAGTTTCACAAAACTTTCAGTTTGTTACTCTAAAAAATCATAAAGAATACATTTTCAAAATTTACTATGTATGAGTGATTGTGCTAGGTCCCCAACATATGATAAATGTAATTGTGTGAGAATCAATCATATACAGAAGACAAAATACATTACTATTACCATTGCATTAATGTGTGGATAACAACATCTATGCATAAGGCCCAAGCTACGGCAGTGTTGTAACAGTGTGTGTGTGTGCGTGCGTGCGCGCGCTCAGCAATGGTATCAAGCAAATCACAACAGTGACAAATATAACTAGCACTCTCATTTTCAAGAGAGAGGGATATTAACTGAGTATTCCTGGACAAAAATGATGACAGAATGCTATAGCTCTTACTGTGTATCTATCCAGACCATTTCAACTCCTGTTTCATTAATTCTGTGGCAAACAGTTTGAATTCCTTTCACATCTGGCCACTGTGCAAAGCTTATCAACTATACTCTTTTTTTTAATCCCTGTGTTTAGGTTTGGAATATTTTTCCCATTTTTTTTACCAACTGTAAAAAAAAAAAAATCCATAGTAAAAATAACTCATATATGATACATATACCCAGAATGGTCAGATTTTATATAATAAAAGATGAAAATAGTCACTTTTTATAATAAAAATAACTTTTTTTGCTTATTTTACAATATACTTAATATTCTCTTCTTCACTTAAAAGTAAATAGGTCCTGTTTTTGAAAGCAGATTTGATACAAAGGGCAAAGAGGCCGATCGTATGCTTATAAACACTTTGCACAGCCACACTCCACGTGTCTCTCTAGCTCTTCTGTAAAGGAGGAGCCATCCACACACTGGAAGCTGTATTTCCGCCTTTTGCTGCGGAGGACGACACAACACTGATTGTTCCCACACGTGCCATGACATTCCACACGCGGTATCTTTACCATGGAGACACAAGAGATGGAGCCTTGCTGCTTCCGAATGAATTCACGAATAATCTCTGCTTGACACACATTTTCTGTTAAAACAAAAGCATGACTCAAGAAGGTGATCTTTTTGATCAAAAGTCTGAAGATCAAGAACATAGCTACATTGCAATCAATCAGTAAATAATATCAATTAGACTTTGTGGACAACCCTTTAATAAGATGCCACATGACTTAAACTACTTACAGAAAAGACTACTATAAATGATCTTTTTCCTGGATATTTTCATGATGTTAGTACTAGGGAGCTACAATATAATATCAGTGAAGCCACAATAATGCTTTCTAAGTTGGTAAAATTGCAACATCACACCTATTTTTGGGGGTGACCAGGAGGCATTCCTATCTATCTATCTATCTATCTATCTATCTATCTATCTATCTATCTATCTATCTATCTATCTATCTATCTATCTATCTATCCATCCATCCATCCATCCATCCATCCATCCATCCATCCATCCATCCAGTCAGTTTCAAGGCCATCTGACTCCTTAGTGGCTCTGGGTGGCTTAGAAATAAAAAAGAAAAGCAGTGCTTATAAAAAGATCATAGCCAACCAGAAGAATGAAAAAGCCAACTATAAAACTGAACTTGACTAATGAGGGCTCCAAAACCACCCTACCCCAAGGCCTGGGATGACAACCATTCTTTAGTGATTTCATGAATGTTATTAGGGTGGGAGCTGTATTGGAGGGATGTTATTCCAGAGGACAGATGCTGAAAGAGAAAAGGCGTAATTCCTGGGTCCTGTAAGATGACACTGTTTAATTGACAGGACCTGGAGCACATCCATCTTGATTAACTGTACCAGACAGACAAAAACAATTAGAGATAGGTGTCTCAGATGGCCAGGCCCTATTCTATGAAGGGTTTTAAAGATGATAGCAAGAATAGTACTTGGCTACATTGTAAACAGTCAGTGAATAATATCAATTAGAGTTTGTGGACAACCCTTTAATGTTATGATTGTCAATGTTGATGCTCCAATCACCGATGCAGAAGAAGAGAAGTTGATGAGTATTATGAACACATTGAATTTGAAATTGACAGAACATGCAAGCAAGATGTGCTGCTTTTGTTGGAGACTGGAACACCAAAGTTGGAAATATTAAAGAGTAAAATGCAGTTGGACTGCATGGCTTAGGAAAACAAAATTAAGCAGAACAACTTATCAATTTCTGCCACTCCAATGATTTTTTTCATCACTGTTAGACTTCAAACAACCAAAACAAAACTTATATGCATGGACATCACCAGATGGAGTACAGAAACATCAAACTGACAATGCTATTGTAGAAGGAGGTGGAAGAGTTCAATTATAACAGCAAAGACATGGCCAGGGGCTGACTGTGGAATAAGTCACAAATTGCTCATGTGCAACTTCTACATTAAGCTAAAGTGGAAGAAAGCCAAGCAGCTTCCACAATATGATCTTGAGCATATACCCACTATTTTCAAGGAGAACCTCAGGAATTGCTTTGAAGTCCTGAATCTCATTAATCAGCAATCAGAGGATCTGTGGAATGAACTTAAAGAAATTGTTAGGGATGAATGTGAAAAGAGACTGCCAAAGATCAAGGAACAGAAGAAAGCAAATTGTATGTGAGAACAAATCATGGAAATTGACATGAACAGAAGCCAAAGCCCAGAAAGGCAATAATCTCAGGAAGGAACTTAACGAAGAGTTTCAGAGAGCTGTTAGAAGAGACAAGAAGCAATACTACAGCAACATCTGTAAAGACATTGGAGATGGAAACAGACATGGAAAAACAAGGAAAGTCTTCCAAAAGATCTCTGAACTCAGAAAGAGGCTCCAACCTCAAATTGTTATGTCAAAGGACTCCAATGAACAGGTAGTAACTGATTCAAAGGAGATCAAAAAAGGCAGAAGGAATATACTGACATTCTGTACACTAGATATGTCGACATCCAAGATATCTTAGAAGATAATCCCTACTTACAGTAACTTCTAGCACTAGAAGATGAACTTAGAGCAGCAGTCTGGTCATTACCAAGTCAGAAGGCTACAGGAATTGATGTCTACAGAAATATGGCAAGCAACAGAAGAAGAGTCAGTAAAGATTCTAACCAAGCTATGCCAGTAAAATTGGAGAATGATTCAATGGCCAATAGATTGGAAGAGGTCAATCTACATACCAATACCAAAGAAAGTAGACTTAACAGATTATACAAACTATTGTACAGTATCCTTAATTTCACATGCTAGCAAAATAATCCAACACAGACTAGAGCCCTACATGGAAAGAGAGATATCAGATGTTCAAACTGGATTTAGAAAAGGCTGAGGAACACAAAACATTATTGCTGATGCATACTGGATAATTGACAAAGTCAAAGAACAGCAAAAAGAGATGTGCTTCATTGATTATAGAAAGGTCTTTGACGGTGTTGATCATGTTAAGCTCTGCAATGTATTTAAAAAATGGGAATATCAGAACATTTTATTGTTCTCATGCAAAACCTATACACAGGTGAGGAAGCCACAGTACAGACAGAACATGGAGAAACAGACTGACTTCAGGTTAGCAAAGGAGCATGTAATGGTATGTGGAAATGAGCTTGGGAGACAGGTGGAAGAGCCTCAGTAGACAACAGTCAGAGAAGAGGCAGCTGAAGGAATGTGGACATAGCAAACATCTCAGAATGGACCCTTCTTAGTTTCTTGGATTGTAAAGATGAGGTGGGGGGAGAGATGTACTTTCAGACTTGCAAGATTCTGTTAATATAACCTTACAGTAAAGTTAGAGCTAATACTTCTGGGTGTGCTTCTTATATGAACTACCTCACAAGGCTGAAAGAGTGAGACAAGGTTGTATACTCTCCCTTTATTTATTCAACCTCTATGTGAAAAATATATTGAGGGAAGCTAGATTGGAAGAAGATGAGCGTGGTTTTAAAACTGGAGGAAACATCAATAACCTGTGTTATGCTGATATCACTACTGTAATAGCTGAAAATCTAAATGATCTGCACACTCCAGTAATGAAAGTCAAGGAGCACGTTGAAGAAAATGGGACTAAGTTGAAATATAAGGAAGACCAAGCTAATGACAACCTCCCTTAGAATTAACAGTGAAGATATTGAAATGAGGATAGCTTGTGCCTTTTAGGATAAACAATCAATAGTAAAGGAACCAGCAATCAAGGAATATTCTGCAGGTAGAGTAGCCATTAAGGCTTTGGAAAAAGATATTTATATGCTGGGATGTGTCTATATCTACAAAGATCAGAATTAGAATTATGAGGCAATGGTTCTTTCCATGACACTATATGGAAGTGAACGTTGGACTATGAAGAAGCAGGATAGGAAGAGTATTGATGCTTTTAAATTCTGGTGTTGGAGAAGACTCCTGAGAATACCATGGATAGCTAAGAAAACAAACAAATGGATCATCAAACAAATCAACCCAGCATTCTCACTTAAGGCAGAAATTACCAGGCTCAAATGATCATACTTTGGACACATGATGTGATTAACTAGCTCTCTGGGAATCTGGGAAAAAGTGGAAGGAAAGAGAAGAATAGGATGACTAGCAGCAATGTGGACCTGATGGACCAAGTTAGGGACAAATCCTGCTGGAGAAAATCTGTCTATATAATCATTAAGAATTAACACTGACTTGATGGCACATACAGTAATTAATCAATCAATCAAATGGCTACTGATAATGGCATTTGCTCATGGCACTATGATTTCTTTTACTCTGGAGGATTTGTTTTGGTGTCTTTTACTAAAAAGTTGCTTTTCCTTGGTATGCATAATGTGGCTGGTGACAGAACCCACTAGCGAGCTCTGTGCTATGAAGCCTCCACTGGCGTTGAAGATAGGCACCATCAAATACTGATAAAAGACCGTGAGTGGCATCACAGAATAACACCCACAGTTACTACAACAATGGACTTCCAGTTCCCCCCATTGCGCTAGACTCTGCTCTTCCAGACTGGGACTGCAGAACCACCTCCATGTCCACAGATGAACTACACAACAGCATGTCTTCTTCGAACCCAAAGGACTACCATATATAATGGAATATGATGACATCATCTGGTTACCTGCTGTCACTGTGTATTGATTGGTTCCTCTGTGAAAAGTTATTCTTATGTCAATGCCCACATACAGTACTCTATATTCTGGATAATGGTAGCGCTGTCATTGGTATAGGTTACAGCCTACTTTGCTAAGTGTATTTCAAATGTATTGTGCTAATATTTCACTGGGGCTAATGGCAACTACCATAATGTGACCAATTTACTTACATAATTATTGTATGCTCATTTCAGAGAAAGCATATTTAAATAATACCAGGATTTAGGGGAAGTTGCTCAGTTAATTACAAACTGAACAATCTGTGTATATTGGCAACAGTAGGACTTATCTGACTGGTTGCTTAGAGCAGAAGGACTATAAGATTATTTACTGATCTCTAGATACAAAGGTGCTGCTTACTGGAACGTGATGTCTGTGTCTGGCTTTATTTCCCAGTCCAAGTAATGTCCTTTAGTATAATCAGTATCAAGTTGTAACACTGGGAAAATTTCCTGACTTAATTTTGCTGATAAACTGTGAGAAAATAATTGATTATAGGGCTATAATCCTGTTAAAAATGCATCCCATTAATATTAACATGCATCTCCTTTTTGTTAATAGAGGTTAACTAAAACACCGATTGAAATATTAACACAATTTTAACATGAAAGTTATTTTTAAAAAAAGGACCAAAGGCACAGCATAACATTCTTTTTCAAAAGATTCATCCTCTGCAGTGTATAGTTTGGTGGAGATGATATCTTACTGATATGACATTTCATTTGGACATTTATTTTCTGCACAAAAAATTATTTTCCATATATTCAGTTTGTAGAATTTCCAGGTAGGACTGGGAAAAGTCACTTCTAAAGCCCTGATGAGGTGTTGCTAGTGAGAGTACACAATACCTAGTTAGACAGTCTAAGGTATAAGGAGGTTTGCAGATCCCAGCTGATAGGGAGAAAAAAGAGAAATTCTTCATGCTGTTGGCATCTGTTGAGGTTCTTCAGATATGGGAAATAAGTAGATATGTTTTTGTGCCACATGGAGCATAGAACCCCAATTCTCAGGTAAAAGGAAGATGGGCCATATCTTTTCTAAAAGCATCTGTAAATGTATGGTACACAAATAGAAATTTTCTTTGAAATGGAAACACATCAGCAGAGCTTTTGCACTGTATTTGCATTGTAAATGGGTAAAAGTGACAGAGCAGAGTGTATATTGCATATTATAATTACACCAACCTCTATCACAACGCTCTCCACTGTAGCTTGGATCACATTCGCAGTAGGGTTCCCCTTGTGCAGAGATCTTACACTGCCCATGGTTACACTTTAGAAGTCTGCAGGAGTTGGAGGAATCATTCTTTCGATCACAGTTCATACCTGTGTAACCTTCTGTACACTTACATGTGTAAGCAGAGTTGGTGGGGATGCATTTTCCATGAAGGCATCTTATAGAAAAAAAGAGAGAGAAAGAGAAAACATTGTCTGCTGGATTTCAGATTGTTTCATCCTACATTTGTCACACATTCATTTCATTTGTAAGGAAACGTACGGTGAAGGAAACTTACTTGTTACCAAGGCAGGGATCGTTAACTTCTTGATCACATAGTGAACCTGTCCAGCCTGGATGGCACTCACAGACCACACTTGTCTTTTCAAGAGAGCGGCAAATTCCATGCTTACAGATGTTACAGGATTTGCAACCAGGAAGGACTCCTACTGACTGATGTGGTAGTTCTTTGAAATCCTGGAGCTCATTATTAATTCGGACATCATGAATGCACCCATGAAAACCACTTGGTGTCCTCTCTGTACCCTGCCGTAGTGAAGACAGCCCTGTAGATGTGGGAATTCCTGCAAAGAAAGTCACAAAATGCTTTATGTAATATTTTAGCAACTCCATGACATTTCACTTGAAAGTAATGACATGGTGGCAAAAGATTAGATAAGCAGATAGCAGCAGTTTATCAATGCACAATATGCTCAGGGAATGTTTCTCTTCCATGCCATCATTTACTACATCCTAGTTTTTCATCTTATTCCCTGGCCCATAGCACTTCAAAAATGTTTGCCAAAACAAAAGCAGTAATTTGCACCAGATTTCTAAACCCACACAAAGATATAAGTCTAAAAAATAATAACATCAACTCACTATTTTGCTGTGGGATAGCATCACCTTTCAGGCAAAAGGGTTGGAATCTTCTTTTGCAATTATCTCACCCCTCATCTAACCGTCTTCTATTGCACAGATGTAGAGGTCTTGAGATTATTATCTAGTCTGACCCTCAGTTGAAATTCTGTAGAAAGCAGAACTCACCTCCAATGTAGAGTGGAGTGTCCTGACCAACCACGGGCTGTTTCTGAAGTTTGCCAAGGCTTTTGGGAGTGCCTTTATCTACTACTAAGTTCAAGGTCTGGTTCATCATTACCAGCTCCACACTGTGAAACTGTCCATCGTTTACTGTTTCCACACTTTCAGAAAAAACAAAAGAAGGGTATTAGAACCTATGATAAACAGCTTTTGCAATTATCTGATCTCAACATAATTGCCATAAGAAAAATAGAAATGTAAGAGTTAATATACGCAGTTAGAATAAAAGAATTAGAAAAATAGCAGTAAAGAAGAATAAACTGTCCTCTCCTATGCCAAACTCAATCCAATTTTAACACCAAAATACAAATTCACAAATTGTTTATTACTTGCAATTGTACCCCTAGTTATAAGTGCTCATGGAAACCATGTTTTTCATGTTCTGCTTTATAACCATTAGGATTAGAAAACTAATTTTTACTTGACATATCCTTAAATGGTCTTCTCCGACTAAGTGCCCTTATCATGTTTTGTAACACAACTCTCAGAATTCCCAGCCAGACTTGGAACTAGGGGCAGAAATTATAACCCTCATGGCTTTAAATATCCAGGGCAATTTGAATCCTTCTGTCTTACTCCCCCCTTATTTTTGTTAACTTCTGCCTGAAGAAGCATTCTGGAGAATTTGAAAGCTTACATCCACTTCTATCTTAATTTGAATGGTCCTAACAGAGGTAGCATCTAGCTAATTGTGTATAGATTTTATGCATTGTTCCCCTATTACCAGTTCAGCTATGATTACTTTATACTTAGTTTAGAATCATATTTGTCTCCCACTGCCCCTTTGGAATTGGAATAGATTTCTTGGGTGGAGAGAAGGATAAAGTCTGAGAATATTTTAGTGGGATTGTAGCAATACATATAAAAATGAATTGAAGAATTTGCTGTGTTACGCAGTATATGGTTGCAAACTGTTGTGGGAAAGGCTGAAACAAACTGACTTCTTTTAACTAAGGGCATTCTGCTTTATGCTTGGCTACGTAGATACTCACTGACTGCCAAATGTACTGGCTACACACACACTACCATCTCCAGAGCATTTAAGATTTCTAGAGAGGAACCTGTAAGAACAGCTGCTTCCTTAGGGGTGATTTTAACACAGCTACCTAAACCTGAAATGGAAATTGCACTTTCTTGAAGTGAAGAAAGCAATATGAGTGACCTCTGAAGTATGAGTAAAATCAGTTCTGAAACCAAAACAATCTCCCTGTACTTCTCCTCTTATCTAAAGAACTCCCATCCATAGTCATTTGTCAGAAGATAACACCGGCATTCAGCAGTTGTTGTTTTTTTTTCAGGCAAAAGCAAATAAGCATAAATCATCAGTTCTCTACCTAATATGGCATTTTCAGATCAATGTTTAAATGTTCTGATTTTAGCAGAAGATTTGTATGCCTTGACAAAATAGGTAAACAAGCAGAACTAAATCTCCCATATTTTTAAGATCTTTGAGAAAGCCTACACATTTGTTAACATTAAAATTGACAATCGTTAGATTTCTTTTTTAGGGGAAAAAAAAGAATTCCAATAAAACTGATTTTTCTAACTTTTAGGAACAAAAAGTCCTTTTTCCTTCCTTCCTGTTTAACTCAATACCTTTCATCTTTAATTAGAATGCAAATTGGAAGACAGAACCAGGCTTATTCTTTTTTTTAAAAAAAGCTTTGACTAATTGCTACACAGTTTACTGAGTTTATTAAATTCTGAAGATCAAACTGGTTTGCCTGTCCAACAAAGGACTTGCTGAAAAGGCCCTAGCTCAAATTTCTGTACAGAGGCCCTCGTCTGAATCAAGGAAAGGTGCTGCCTTTAAGGAAGGCTATTGTCAATTATTTCTGTCCAGAATGACAGGAGGACATCTTTTGAAGGGCATTTACTTAATAAAAGATCTTAAGGGCATACTCCAACTAAGGGACAGTATCTCAGGAAGTTAAACACTGATTCTGATATGAATCAGGAAGTTAAACACATGCTTATAACTCTGTCATTTTCAACAAATGGGACACATAACTGGAACATTGGCTGGCTTGTGCATCAGTACTGTCAGGGTGCTAATGCTTCAAGAGAAGCCTGGAAATCTGCGTTTTGTCCAATCAGCAACTGCTGTCCCCTTGAAAAGACAACACTGGATTCAAAGAAAGCATTTCCTTTCAAGAAGATAAATGCTTATGTGTTTCTTTCTAGAGGTTCTGGTTTGATGATGCTGCAGGAGAATCTACAATAATCAGAGACAGTCAGAGACAGTGGCTTGGCGAGAGATTAATGGAAGAAAGCCACAGACACTGAACAGTGCACCACAGCTGAGTCAGCAGCACACAGAGGCTGTGATTTTGGGAGAGAAAAAGGCTATTCCCTACAACAAGAAGGTTGTGTTAAACTTGGAGCTGATCTAGGAATCAGGTGTCCTCAAACTGATCCTTCAAATACAGTGCCACAGATGAAAACATCCAGTTCACCATCAAGACTTAATTACAAAAGATTACAGTCAACTAGATATGCACATTACTTAAAACACAGGACAGCAATTTCTTAGAGTTCCTACACCAGTGGCAATATGATTATAGATAACACTTTCAGTAGTAGTTACAGATAGTTATAACTTTATATATAAGAGACAAGTACATGAGCTTGTGAAGTACAGCTAGAGTACTTAGGTGCAATCTGACACTTCATTTCTAGATGGCAGTAGAGCATCACAAAAATATAATTTTAGACTGAAAAAGCAAAACAAAACTGTACTGCTTGCATATTACCCAATGAACTACACAATTACTTCAAATCGGAATGTAAACAGCATGCCAGAAGAACTGAAGTTAGGGCAGGATGAACTACCACCCAAATTAAAGCTTTCTAAGAAGGGAGAAGAATGAGGCTGATCCCGACAATTGACAAAGTAACATCTGATCAATTGTAAATGGTTTAGGATTGCAAACATACCTAGCACTCCTTCAAAAGTTATTTTGGTAAGAAATTAAGTAAGAAATAGCAATATGAGGATGTGCGTGTGAGAGAAAAAGAGAGAAAAATTAAAATGGGAATTGGATTGGTTCCAATTTTTGTGTTTGGATTCATAAAGCCAAAGCTTGTCTTAACAACTGTTTGCCAACCAATTAGAGACAGTGCTCTAGTTTTCACTTTGGGCTAAATTCCAACAAACCTATTAAAATGCTGTACGCTAAGTAGAATCGGCCTTGTTTAGAATCATTCTTCTGGAATTCACAATATATACTTTTTAAAACTTATTGAAATATAAACACTTTTCAAGATAGCCAGCTGTATTTTATTTGACATTTCCAAGAAAATAAAATAGCCTTTATTCCATCTATATTCAAAGGGAGGAAAAACACCCATAAAAACCAAATGACAATATATGGAAAATAGCTGTCAGCAGCACTTACCAAAGAGAGGACTAGAGAATACAATATAGGTCCTATACTAAGCCACTTTGATAACTCTCACCAAGTTCTCAGAGAGAAATCAAATTAAATGACAGATTATAATTATGACTCATGACAGTGTTGTTGAGAGAACAGAACTGACTATCCAGGAAGATAATAGAAGAATAATAAGATTATTTATCATTGTATTACCATTATGGCTTTATTCACTCGTATGCTTATTCACAAATTGTTCTTGCATTTGTGTACCATGGGCTTATTCTCCTAATAAACTCATAATAATACATTCTCACAATAGTAGTGTTATTCTTATTAAAATACATTCTAAAAGACATATAGTAAAAAGATTGTTCCTAAGAGCAAAAACTGGAAATATTGATTGGCTAATATTGGTCATTCATAATATTTGCTTTCAACAACCACAAATCTTTATTATGGCCTTTAGGCCTGAAAACAGTACACAGAAGTATATAAAACTAAAATTATTAATAAGACTAAAAAGGGGGTATTAATGTAATAAAATTACAAAACAATAAAATTAGTATAATAGTAATATTAAAAAGCAAAAAAAAAAAAAAAAAGCAGAGACATCACCTTGCCGACAAAGATCCGCATAGTCAAAGCTATGGTTTTTCCAGTAGTAATGTATGGCTGTGAGAGCTGGACCATAAAGAAGGCTGAGCGCCGAAGAATTGATGCCTTTGAACTGTGGTGCTGGAGAAGACTCTTAAGAGTCCCCTGGACTGCTAGGAGGTCAAACCAGTCAATCTTAAAGGAAATCAACCCTGATTGCTCATTGGAAGGACTGATAATGAAGCTCAAGCTCAGATACTTTGGTCACCTAATGCGAAGAGAGGAGTCTTTGGAAAAGACCCTGATGCTGGGAAAGATTGAAGGCAAAAGGAGAAGAGGACGGCAGAGGATGAGATGGTTAGATAGCATCACTGAAGCAATGACCATGAAACTGAGCAAACTCAGGGAGGCAGTGAAGGACAGGAAGGCCTGGCGCAATATGGTTCATGGGGTCATGAAGAGTCGGACACGACTTAACGACTGAACAACAACAACAATACAAATGCAAATAATGTAAGCGACAGTCTCCAAGATGAGTGCTAATCTTGTCATAGGTAAGACATATGGAACAAACAGAGGATGTAAATTGGGCAACCTGAAAAGATACCTCAGAGTCCTGATTGGACAGAAGAAGTGGCAGATGAGCACTGTGCTCTCTCCCAGGGTATTTTTTAACATGGGATAGGATTGGCTTTCTTGATTTTCTTTACAGACCCTGCTCATTTCACCACTTTTCTTTATGAATATATCAGATTCAGCAAAATAGGTGTTACCCAGTTTCAAGGTTAATAGTTTAGACTGAATGAGCTGGATTATCACAGCATTTAACCTATTTGCATCTACCTACTTTTTTTCTCCTTAGATATGTAATTCATAATCCTTCTGTGTGATTAGGAGAATGCATACATCTTCCAAACATGGTCTTGAGTGAATGAACTCCCAGTTCCTAGATCAGCACAAATATTAGTTTCAGTCTGCTTTTCTCAGAAGATATTCTCTTGACCTTAATCCACGTTAATGTTTTATAGGTCCCAGCCAGATGGCAGCATTAAATACTATCCACCTGTCCTCAAACTAACAGAAAAATATGCTAACATAACATTTGCTGCTTTGATTGCCAAGCGTTATTCTGCCACAGTAACAAGGCTAGCGATTGGCACTGTCCTTATGGTTCTAATGCTGGGCAAGTGAAGAAAAGTGATTAATAGATTCTCCTGTCTTCATTTCTTCTCCCACCAAGTATGGTCTGCTGGCAGGAAAATACCCACCAGTCACCTTCCCTAATATGAGGTAGGATAGGTTAGGTAAATGCAGGCAAAATAGTACTGTAATTCCTAAGTAATAAAAGTAGTACACAAAGTACAGCTATAAGAAATCCATCTTTGGAAGAAGCAATGGAAAACCAGTAATATATCCAATGGCGAAAGAACTAGCCCCAAACAAATGGCAGAACCAGGCTTGCTTTCCCTCTTTAAATGGACTTAAAGACTGACATTAAATACAGATCTAGTACTCTTTCAAAAGAATTCTAAACTCACGTGTAAGAACCAGTCTAGATCTAAACCAGTGTTTATAAGGAGTCTACATAAGACCTGAGAACTACTTCAGAAGGCCAGCTCAAATATTAGGCCGACTGATGCCTCTAAAAATGCCAAGTATCCAGTCTCTCCTGCACTCCAAGCCAAAATGGTTGTGGAGGGCATTTCCCAGTGACTGGAAATGAGGAATTATGCCCAAAGCAACCTACAGGAAGCCAAAAGGAGCTGTGTAGATCCCACTCCTGACTGTGTCAGTAATGACACTGTTGATGATGCATCCTAAATTGTATCCACAGCAAAAATTGCATTGGGAGAAGAGAGAAAATATTGCTTTAAACTTGGGACAGCTAAAGGCAATTTTAAGCTGCCTCAGCTGAACATAAGGTAATGGTTAATTGGAAGGCTGGAAGAATGAGAATCAGAAAGTCTCTGTTGGAATGTAGATGGGGATCTAATGCTTTTGAACAGAAATTCGTACAGTTGTTGACACTCTGGTACCTCCATCCTCATCTCAGTCAATCTTGCCAAAGAGAATTCTATGAAAATCATGCTGGGGGAAGGGGGAAATGACAGTTTAGGTTTAGACAACTGCCAAAGAGTGTGAAAGGCTTCATCCAAGCATTGTTATATTAAAGTAACAGGAATGAGGAGAGACTTTGTACCAGCCAAAATGGCAGGGTGATGCGATGAAGATGCTGTAAGTCACAAGTAGGATGGAGTCCTAAAGTTACAAATAGCCATGGGTAATGTTTACCGTACTTAACTGTGTCCTTCAATAACAAACTGACTAAAAATAACTGTTATTTATTATGTATAATCAGATATTCATATATTCCTAATCCCCAAAGGCTAAAAAAGAGCCTTCCTATAAGAAGCAAATACACTAGTATCACCCATACCTATAATTTGTATAAAAATCATGATAGCACACATACACACACACATCCTTTGATGTGAGCTGAACTTCTGGTTTCATGGACATGTCCATACAGTTGTCTTGGCAACAGCACAGAAATGGTTTGCCATTGCCTTCTTCCTAGATTTTTTTTGGGGGGGGGGGGACTAGTTTATATAGTCTTTGAATTTTTTGCAGGTGTCCTACCAAGTAATAACCAGATCCAACTCAGCTTAGCTTTATTTGAGATCTGCTAGTGCTGCCCTTAATTCTCCATATGTATGTGTGTACAGATTAACATATCTGACATTTAAGAGGTTTCAGTAAGCATATTGATTTTATGGTAGAACAATAATGAGGTCTTACTCATCAACCTGTTACAAACTTTTTAAAATGCTCTATAGAAACAACCCTGGCTCAGCAGCTACAGGCCAAAATAATTTTAATTTTATTTGAGTCACACAGGAGACTTCACTGAACTTTGCACTCAGTGCATATCAGGCTAACATTTCAGAAGAGAATCAGAAGTAGAACTAAAGCCAAATCATTGGTGGATGGTCAATTATGAGGGGTTTCTGAAAATCTGATGACATTAAGCCCTATGTGGACAAAGACAAGTTAATGAGTAATAATATATAATGAAGAAATGAATAATGAGTACTGGGGAAGTCACAACCAATAGATCTAATCCATCAAGCTACAACAGAGGAGATGCGCAACTTAGCATTCCACAAAGGGGAAAAGTGTGTTCTGTTTCTGATTTCTGAAGCCCAAGAATCCCTGGAGAGTTTGGAATTTAGAAGAGAGCTGACAGCGGTGTTGTATTCCATTGGATCCAGTCTTAGATTTTTTTAAAAAAAAATAAGCATCACTAGAATAGTGCTACTTACGTGCTACTTTTATAAAGTAGCAATACATACTTTTTCTGTGCTTTATCTAATGGTTTTGTCTTGTCTACTAAAAAAGACGTTTCATTTCATTTTATTTAAAGCTGGGCTTCTACTATCCTGTATAAAAGGAAAGAGGGCCACACAGATGTGATTTCAAACAACAGAACTTATGGGATGGTGATTTGGATGGCTGTCCTGAACAAGCAAAATCAGGCTTATCTTTCCCCAAATATCTCTCCTACATTAACTCTTGATTTGAATACCTGATTAAGACTGCAGGTTCACTCAGCTGCTTTCCATTAAATACCACAAAACCGAAAAAAGCACCAGGGTTCTTTTGTTTCCAAACAATCTTACATAAAATGTGTAAGATTTTTCTAAATTTTACATTCAGGATCGAAACTAAGTACGGAGCAGCAATACTAGGTCCTGTGTTTACGTTATACTGATTAGAAATAATGGTTGGAAAGCGCATATTCAAAAGGATGTGGTTGATTCAGAAATGGTATGTATCACCTTTATTCCTCTGAAAAGATTTGCAATGGTTTCAATTTGCTTGCAGTTGCTCTACTGACAGTGCCTAGAGTGGAAGGTAATTAAAAATGTTCCCAGCTTGTGTAGAAGACAAAAAATAAAGCTATATAGCTGAAACTGAAAGCTGAACACTCTGAAAAATACACACACACACACACACACACACACACACACACACACATATATATCCTGCTGTCTCTTTAGAAACCAGATAGCTAACCAGGAAATTAAATTGCTTCCACTTTATTAGTTGGGTTGCAACATGTACTCATAAATTCAAAATTTCTAGTGCAACTATAAGAAACCAGGGAAAATAAAAAGATTGTCTACTTGTCTGGAGATTTAGAGGGCAAAGTATGCCACAGAATAATAGCAATAATGATAACTACCAGTACTACTATTACTAGGCAGGTACACTCAACACTCTGGTTTTAGAAATAATGAAACCTGCTTAAGCATTCTTTAAACAAGTGGAAAAACACTAAGCAAAATAGTATGATTTAACCTTCCCAAAATATTTCCAAATCCAAGCTATGATGTGTATTTCCACAGGAAAATGGGGCAGAAATGAATTTATTAAACCATATTTGCAGTCCTACCCAAGATTAGAACTTCATCAATTATCCTCCCAGACTTCAAGATAGGTAATAATGATCTTAAGTTAAAGAACCATAGTTTTTGTTTAAATAGTAAGAAATCTGTCCTAGCACTAACAGCAGTTATGACCATGTGCACATGACATGGCCAATACAGTCATTCCCATCCCCAGGCAATTGAATCACCTCAATGTGCCAGTAGCATACAATCTGGGATAATAAGGCCAGTCATTTCATGTCCATTTTTCAGCCCTCCTAGTCACTGCAAAAGTGGTTGGAGAATGTCACTGTCTTTTTGGGTCAAAACAATTAAAAAAATTATGTGGTAGTTTGAAGGCAATTGGTACTTTTGGGAACAAAAATAGGAGAAGGCTTTCTGTACCTTTTTACCCCATGTGGCTACAAGGTGGGGCAGGGGAGAAAATAAAAAGCTAGCAGACAAGGTGCCTTCAGAGGAACCCTTTAGGACTTTCTCTGTCTTGAAAGGTAGCAATCAACCTTCTGTCTGTCATCTGGATGACATGGCTAGTGGGGTAAGTTAATTTAGACCCAACCAATTCTGGGCTATTTGGAGATAAAGCTAATTCCTTCTGGGCTATTTGTTTGGGTTAGCATTTTGTACAACATGTGATTCCTTCCATGTCTCAGTTAAGTGCATTACACAAAAAGGGCTTTTGACAGTTTCCCTAGAGAAACTGTGAAATCCCCAGCATTGGATATGTTCAAAAAGAGGCTGCCAGGATCAGATAATCTGAATTCTTGACTTTAAACATCAGTTGTGTGGGAATGATAACTTTATTAACTTGCTTTTCATCTTGTTTTAACTACGTAACATTCAGTTAAGGTTTTAAGTATTGCAGGAAATACAATTCTAAAAATTTCAGAACTTGCACTCAAGCTTGCTAATACTGATGATAGACAAGGTCTCCAGGGAAATGGCAAATGGTACCATTAATTGGCCAAATTACATTATTTTAAATTGACAATGGATATTTTTTAGAGAATGGAGGGCTTTTCTAAAGTAACATTTAAAATGTTTAACATTCCAATAACAGTGAAGAACAAAACTATCCAGTGGGGAAAAGAAGTCCTTTCCTGCAAATGTCAGATATAATGAGAACTGTTATCCTTACTTTTCTTACAAAGCAGAAACTAGAGTGCTAAAAATGAACTCTTCAAACATGAATAGTTAACAGAGATTAAAAATGAAGTAGGAAAAGTTCTGCTGTACCTGAAAGTTTTACATATAAACTGAGAAAATATTAACGCAGAGACATAAGTACTGATGTTCTAAAGTTTCCAGTTTTAAAATTCCCATCAACTACCCCATATCTATAGCAAAAAAAAAAAAAAAAAAAATTCTGATGAGACAGTCCTGATTTGATTAAAGGCTTTTCTAGAGCTATTTTCCCACTTTTGAAGTCAGTGATAGACAGTACTTTTCATAATCTGACAAAAATATTAACTGACTTCCACCTGACATACCTAAATACTCAGGAAAACATTAATGCAAACTTTGATCTTTCTATTCTAGGGCACAAGGCTGAAGAAATCTGATTAAACCTGGGAAAAAAGCCTCAGATTCATTTATAAATTCAGTAGAGATTTCAACAAAAATAAAAGAATATGAACCTGGGAGGGATTCTTTTTCATTTTAGATACTGTATCATATAACTGGAATATATATTCTGCCCTATAATGGAGGGCAGAATATCAAATGCAATGGCAGTGAAGAAATCCAAGACTGGCCACTTTAGGACATTTTGAGTTTCTATGTAAGATACAAGAATAAACTAAGTAAGAATTACGAGACAAAATGGGGATTTTTATTATTGGAAATGGGGCTGAGATTAGAGCAACAGATATTAAGGGAGATTTGGAAGCTCATCTACATGGCTTGCTTTTTGTTCCTTATATCATAGAAAGAAAGAAAGAAAGAAAGAAAGAAAGAAAGAAAGAAAGAAAGAAAGAAAGAAAGGAAGGAAGGAAGGAAGGAAGGAAGGAAGGAAGGAAGAGGAAGAGAGAGAGAGAGAGAGAGAGAGAGAAAGAGAGAAAGAGAGAAAGAGAGAAAGAGAGAAAGAGAGAGAGAAAGAAAGAAAGAAAGAAAGAAAGAAAGAAAGAAAGAAAGAAAGAAAGAAAGAAAAAGAAGAAAAGAGGGAGGGAGGGAGGGAGTGAGTCTGCAGTCATTTGCCAGCCTCTAGTATTATAGTCTAAATTGTATAAATATATTTTCTAGAATTTCTGGAACTTGTTAATGACTTGGCAAAATTTCTGAATATATTTGTTTCAGATGTAGCTTTTCCTGCTTTTTGCTATGTGCAGTTTTAATCTGTATTAGGTTAATAATAAGTGTATATGTTAATGCTTAGTGCACAGGACTCAAGATAGTGCTACACCTTAGATCTGGGGTAAAAAACCAAGGGTCTTCCACATGTTTTGGACTGCAACTCCCATCAGCCCTAACTAGCATAGTTAGTTAGTTGACTTATTTATTTATTCACTTAAATGCTGCCTGACTTCAATTACCCCTGGATGGCTCACAGATAAAAAACAAAACAGCAAACATGCAATCAAAAGAATAAAACATATAACTACAAGCAACATGATGAATCCCATCAGCAATAAACATAGGCACCCAACAAGGGGCTTCAACACTCCTAGCCCAAAGTCTGGAAGAAGAGCCAGGTCTTTAAAGCCCTTCCGAATCTCATTCCAGAGGGCAGGTGCTATCCCAGAGAAGGCATGTTTCTGGGGTCCCATACATGGCACTGTTTAACTAAAGAATCTGGAGTGTGCCAACTCTGTCGGATCAGACCATCCAGGTTAATTCTATAGGAGATAGACCATCCCTCAAGTTATCAGGCTCTTTGCCATGTAGGGCTTTATAGGTCATAACCACACCTTGAATCGTACCTGGAAGCAAATTGGCAGCCCTTGCAGCTCATGAAGCAGGGGTGTCACATGGGCATACTGTAGCATGTCCATCACTGTTGCTGCATTCTGGACCAGTTGAAGCTTCTGAGTGATCTTCAAGGGTAGCTCCACGTAGAATGCATTATAATAATTGAGCCATGAGTTGACTAGGACATGAGAGACCATCTAGATCTAGGAAACAGTGCAACTGGCATACCAGATGAAGCTCTGCAAAGGCCATCCTGTCCATATCTGCCATTTGCTCATCAAGCATGAGCTGTGAGCCTTGGAAGACCCATAGATTGCACACTACTCTTGAATGGGGAAGTGCTATCTCATCCAAGTTAGAGATGGAATATCCCCAGATCTAGATGGTCCAACAGTCACAACCAACTGGTCTTGGTAGGATTAAGTCACAGATAGTTTCTCCCAATCCAGACCCACATAGCCTCCAGGCATGGGACAGGACTTGGACAATCTCATTTGGCTGGCCTGGGGTCAAAAAATGTGATTGGGTATTACCAGCATACTGATGATACCAGACCTCAAATGGTGAATGATTTCATCCAGCAGTTTCATGTAGATGTTCAATGGGGGTGGGGTGGGGTGGGGTGGGGGGAGAGTCAAGGCCTGCAGTACCCAGCAAAAGAACGGTCTAGGGAGTAAGGCATTATGGAAATTATAGTCAAAAAATATCAAGAGACACCAGCTTATCTAGTGTTACCTTAGATGAATTCGTACTTTCTGGCCAGTGCCTCCTAACATGTCAGTCTGCTTCCAATAGTGGGAGTAGCTCAGCAGAAGTGGGATTTTTTAACTTACTTTGGAAAGGTGCATTAAAAGTCTTATGCCAGCTGCCAATCTACAGTTCTCTGTGTCCTAACAGCACAATTATGACCCATATCATTTAATACTACTTTAGAGATACTGCTAAGAAAAAGAAATGTTGATTTACCAAATAGAAAGGAAAAGGAATTGCATTCCCATTCTGAATCTCAGTCACTAAATAGATCTAATCCACTTAAGGAGCTCCCTGTCTCCGATCTGCCGACATTATTTGGCTGCAGTTTTTCTCCCTGAGCACAATCTTTTCCTTTTGAGGTTGATGCTAATCCTCATTCTGCTATAGTCCTTAAACTAATAAAAGATTAGAGTGACATTTCCAAAAGGGCATCACATTAGCAGCAGCTTTCACCATCTCAACAGATCACATGGTGCAACAGACCATTAGTGAGCAAGCCATTAATCTTATGGTAATGAAGGGTACAGGAATAATGAGGACACTGATTCTTAGTGCCACAGGTAACTTTGCCAGGCAGGAGAGGCTGAATATAACGCTGTGATATCAGAAACAGCCCCTTGTCACTACAGCATTCTTCAAGCAACAATAGAGAACAGGCACCTACTCTGATCTGTCACCGTATGTGTTGTCTGCAACTAATGAGCCTTCTCCTATGTTCTAATTAGTGGCATAAAACTGCTTTAACTACTCTGCCTATGCTATAACGTGGAATCAATTAGGATTAGCTGCAAAATAAAGAGTCTGTTTTCATGGCTTTCCCACTAGGCTATAATCACTGGTGAAAGTAACCAACAAAAACCCTTATGATGGTTAGACATACTTGCTCAGATCTAATGACAGCCCTTTCAGTTATACTACAGAGTTTGCTGAAGCCAATGTACTGCCTAATTAGTCAATACACCATCTAGCATTGAAAGAAGCTTCCTGAATTTGATTCTATTCTCTTGCATATCATGCAGCTCTAAAAGAAACAGATGGCAGCGCCAAACTGAGCTAATTACCCATCCTTCCTGATTTCTTGTGTATTAATACTTTTCACATGAAAATCTGAGACTCTATAAGCAGTTTCCTGTTTCTCCCTACTTAAACCACGATCCTTTTAAATATTATGATGTAGGGCAGGGGGTTCCCTTTTGAAAAGAAGGTGCTTTTGTAAGTTTCTATAGGGCACCATATATTGCCAGAACCTTGGGTACTGAAAAAGAAGGCCCACTGGATCAGTTTCTTAACTTTCAGAGTGTCTTCACTGATATTATGGGGTGCTTTCAAATAAGACTATTATTGTGCAGTGTCCTGCTACATTCATGAAATGTTATGGGAAAACTCCACTGTCATCTTCTATTTGTAGCCCAGAAAGGTCTTCTTGCACTTTCAGACTTTCTTCTTAGCATTTTTAAAACTATGTTAAAGAGGGAAAGTCAGAATAGCTGCAAAAGACCTCTGGATTAGGCAGTGCTAGGAACCATTCATTAAAATGTATTCACTGTGTTGCTGAGAGTTTGCCACAGGTACACAGTTAAGCTCCCCAGAGAAACAATTGTAAACAGTTGGATATGACATAGAGTTTTATTATTTGCTTTTCACTGCTGATTCCTTCTCTCCTTGGATGACTGCTATGCAATGTATTCTATATTTTTTTGTGGAGTGAGCCACTCTGGGCTTCTTTGAGAACACAGATGGCACATTGTGCATTTGTACCAGAAGAGTGGGATAAACTTGTTTCAAATGAAAACAGAAATGAAACAAACCACACACCAGCCTGAATTGAGCTTTTCTCCATGAACATAATACACAGAAGTTTGAGAATGTGCATAACTCAGTCACGTGTGTGTAAGGAAGCAATCAATTTGTTTTGGTGAGTAGGACTGATATGAAAAGTGCTTGTTTGTAGGATCTGATGACCACCAAGTGCTTCAAGAAAAACAGTTTTTTAATTGCACCAAGTAATAGCTTTGTTGCTTTTTAAAAGGCATTCACTCTGGATGTGGCTTGGCTTCCTTGTGAAGTCATTTACTACAATTTGCTCTACGGTCATCTTCTGCAGTGCACATGCTGTTTACGACAGTAGCAGCGGGCAATCTGGGGAAGAAGCCAGGTGGTGAATTCAGGATTTATCAACTGTCTCTTGGCCCCAAAGGAAAGACAATTCAGACTCCCAATAATAATAATAAAAAAACCTAGACAATGTGGTGTACAATTAAATGTGTCATATCTTCTCCAGTTTCAAACATGACCTACATGAACTGATCTACTTCTCCACAGGAAAGTAGATTTGGATTAGCTATTCAGAAGAATTTCTTATAAGAACTGTCAATTGAGGGGTATAGGCTGCCTCATGGTGTTATCTTTTCCTTTGCTGTAGGCTGTCAAACAAATGCTGGAGAGCCATCTGTCCAAAGTGCTTTAGCAGATCATGTATCAAGTGGTGAGCTGGGTTAGATGACTTCTGAGGTCTTTCCAACTGTATGATTCTTGGAGTCTTTGAATTCAACTGAAAACAATTAGTTTCTAACACTTTCTTTGAAAATGATGAAGAAGAAAGAATCAAAATGTACCCTTAGGACAGAATTGAGCTTTTACAGTAGTATGATATTGGCAAAATAATGAAATGAAGGTCTTTTATTTATTTTTCCCCTTGATTAGTGAGGGTGAGGATTGCTTCCCTTGCTAATTTTTCCACTGCCTCTTGTTCTAGAACCTGGTAAGGAAAGTGACATCCAAAGCAGAAAACATATAGTCTAAAAATGGTAAGTAATATTATTATTAAGATGGTGCTACTTTCTGACTAATTCAGACTTACCTGTATATAGTTGTGGGTGGAGCATTCAATGTGTCATAGATAAGCCTCACGTGACCTTGATACAATTCTAAAGCCAGGGGATCATTGTCCCCTTTGTATAATAAGATGCCATTGTCTTTATCTGTTGCGACCTTTGAATGTCAAAGGAAAGAAGATTAATAGTGATAGAAAAACAGGCAAAGATGTATATTCCGGTACTGTAATGTTAACTATGCATAATTTTAAAAAAAGAGATAACCAAGGATTTCTCCCAAATTCACTACATTGTCATTCAGTAAGGAAAATGGGTCTATGACACCCATAGAAATTCCAATAGGAACTTCTGTGTACAATGAATTTATTTATTTATTTATTTATTTATTTATTTATTTATTTATAACATTTATATAGCCACCCATCTTATATAAAATTCTGGGCAGCTCCCAGTATTAGGATGTATGTAGGTTACGCTACTGTGATATAAATCATAACTTTCTCCATAGAGCTTTCCTTGTACAAGTGCTCACATTTAATAAATGGAATAGTGACATTATTAGTCATATCAGAAAGATAGCTGGTATACTGGATTATGGGAGTGACTGTCTGTGTCAGAGAGATACCCCTCAAGTCAGTTTTGAAGAGAGAAGGTTGTGACCATATGGAGCTTGTCATGTTGAATGACTGCAGTGCGTCCAAGGCTAAGCTGGAAATTCTGAACGTGTTTGTTCTTAGTTTTATAGTCCACCTTCTTGCTTAAAAAGCTCACATGCTAGCTATCAGAAGTGTTTTAAAGATATAACTCAAACATATTTTTCAAAAATATATCCCATAACTTTTATAAATCCTCAGTGTTACTTAAGAACTTTCTTCCCCAGCTACAAGTGATTTAGATGTAACATAATACTTTTCTAGAAACTTTATTGAAACATGGACTCCTTATAAACACAGCAGCCTTCAAGTGAAAGAATTTAGTAATTTTACAGTTTTTATAATCTGCCCAAATGGAAAGACTTAGGTGTGCGAGTGTGATGAGTTACAACACATTAAAACGTATATAAAATAACAATAATAAAGCAACCCTCCACCAAGATAGGTTTTTTTGTGTATGTGCTTTCAAGTCAGTCTTGACTCCTGGTGACTACCTGGACAAGTCCCCACAGTTTTCTTAACAAGATTTTGGAAGTGATTTGCTCTTGCCTGCTTCCTAGGGCTGAGAGAGTGACTGGCCCAAGATCACACAGCTGGTGAGTCTAGAATTCAGTTTTCTGGTTTCTAGCCTGGTGCTGTAACCATTACACCAAACTGGCTCTAAGACAGACATTAGTAATATTTAAATAGGGTTGAGGGCTCAGTGAAAGAAAGCTACTTTCAGAGGCCTTTTACAGTAAATGCCATGAGTTTGGGGCTTTAAGATCCTCTGGGTTAGGGTTAGTAATCAGAATTCCTTGTGATTCCTGAACTTGGGAGAATTATTGTCCATTCAAACTATGCTTTATCGTTTGTTCTCAAGCCATATTTGATGCACTATTTTTTAAAATTGTTTTATATATATTCTCTCATTCTCTCTCTCTCTCTCCATATATATATGTATATATATATATAAAACTAAGCACCATTTTGCTGATGTAGTAGAAAACTTTAGCTAGTTTAAGAACAGAAGCCAAAGTTTCAAGTCACATCCACTGTATTTCTACTAAGAAAGAAACACTAGGAATAGTAACATCTGACCCGGAAGTTGTATTAAGCATGCTAAATCAGGACTTCCTATTTTTCACTTTGGAGAAACGAAGCAGTTGGTGAGGCCTAAATGGCCATCCTTCAGAAATTATCCCTCATTCAGCTGACTTTGGCCCTCAGAGATGCTATTTGTTGCAAATAGTCCCAATAAAGGCAAGAAGCTGAGGGAGGATGTAATTTCTGATATGGAAACTGCCAGATTGGGGTTCTGTGTAGTCTGTTTTCCTTCAATATAAAATAAGCTTTATTACTCAAACTACATTATTAGACCTAATAGCTGTATACAGACAGTGGCATATCTGCAGGGCTGAAAGAGACTGAAGGACATAGATGTGGACTAGCGCTGTGCATGTTTTGAAAATGATTCATAAGAAATGGTTTGGACATTGTAGGAACACAGAACCTCTCTGCTATTTTTTAAAGCAGCCTTTTTTGAAATCTTCTGGGTGAGGCTAAGCACAGATGCTTCTACTTTAAGGAATCAACTTATTAAAGTTAATGTGGCTTTTAAAATAACCTTTTTTTTTTCTTTAAGGGCCTGAAAAAAGAGTCCCTTTAATGAAAAGTGGAGGGATGCTAAGATGCTCTTTATGCTCATATGAGGTTCAAACTACTTTATACAAATCATTTTCAAAGCCTGTACACTCTTTTGGTGGACATCTGTTCTGTTTGCTACATCTTCAGGGATCTGATGGGAGATTGAGCACTTTCACCCAGGCTTAGATTCATCTTCTTTGAGACCTTCCCACTAATGTGCAAAGATAATTTCAGTGCCTTGGTATTCAATGAAGGCAAGGAATCTCTGAATCCATTTTAGATGTAAGGCAGGAGTACCCAACCTCCATCAGCTTAAGGACAGCCTTCTCCCCAAGCTTTGTGTGGCAAAGCAAAGGCCATGCTCACAAAGTGAGTAAAGCCAGGACTTATTTTTTGTGGGGACTCTGGAGTTTTAAATCATGAATTAAACCATCCTGTTAAGCATCTGCAAAACAGAAGGCTGCCATTTTGGCCCTTAATAACCCCAAAATTCCAGAAAAAACATGGGCTGGGTTTTTTGATTCCACACAATATGGAGGCCCTCTGGGAGGTCAAAAGGATGCTGGCATGCTGCACATGGCTCTGGGCCACACTTTCTCCATCCTTGTCCTAAGAGTACAAGTGACCAATGAAGTCTCACACACACACAGTACTTGTGACTAATTAAGTTAAACACACATACTTAAGGATCTGCATAATCTCTTTTAAGCTTTTTGTACAACCCCCTTACAAGCTTATATCTAATTACACCCACTTGCTTTTGAAGAAAGGTCCTGAAATTAGACCCAATAGTTCTACCAACAATAAATACTAGTTCCAATTATATCTGTCCTCTATATACTATGGCTGTTTTAAAACTGCAAAATAAATAATACTATATATACTGTATGTTATAAAAAATCATATTTTAAAAAAAAGTTTTTCCAGGCTTGTAAACTGCAAGTAACTTTTTATTTGTCAGATTTCCTTTCATTAGGAAAGATTTCTGAATCCTGTTTCAAGAGATGCTTACTTAAAACTAATTTTTTTTACATGAGTGGCAATTAACTAGCAGATGGAGAAGCAATGTTTTATCTGGAAAATAAGCTTTGAGAACACCATCTGTGTGAAATTCATGTAGTAAACAAGTCTGGCTTTCATATTATCATCCAAAATGCATTTTTATCATAATCCTTTTCTGAAATAAGCCTAAAATGTGACCTATGTAAACTGTGCCCTGAGCTCATAACTCATGTGACATATTTTACTATTTTATACATGCAGAACCAAAGAAAAATGCAGAGAAAGGGCTTTAAAAAAGCAAAATAAAATATTTTGTCTACTTTTTGTATTTCGGAGGATTGTGTGAAGAGACAAATCATAGATCTTTTACACTAAGAGTTGTATACACTGCATTGTAAAATGGAGCAGATTTATTTAATAAGCTGCTAAAAAGATCAGGTATTGCAGGTGATTTCTCAAATGAGTTTTTTTTCAGCAAAGTGATGTATGTAATTGTCCTTTAATCAGGGACTGCATGTGGCTTTGAATGGCATACCAGAGGCTGTACTTCCAACAGTAGAACAATAAATAATTTTATACAGTTAATATAGTTATTTCCAACATATTTAATAATGTTACCTTTTGGTTATGTTAAAAGATACAATCACAGACAATTTGAGAACAGGATTTGGGGGACTGCATGAAACCCTGGGGCTTTAGGTTGTGCACATCTTCTAACACAATCTATTTGGGTAGCACACTAGCGGTGAATGTAATGCTTTCATTGACATTTGCTTAAGTTCTTTGCAATAACCAGGTTGAGAAAAGTTTATAATATTATCTGCATAACTTACTTGAAGCGAGATGTTTGCTTGAGGGCGGATTTTGGCTGGTGGAAGCTCAACGTAGGAATCCTTCCCAACAAAATTGACGGTAATGAGTTTCTCACACTTCTGGCCAGCAAAACCTGCCAGGCAACGGCAGACTGGTTCCTGCTGCACGACAATGCACTGCGCTCCATTTTGGCATTCATAATAATCACAAGGACTGGTCTGGAGGAGAACCATGGGTGGTGGATTTTCACAGAAGAGTCCACTTTAAAAATAGAAAATGGTCAATGCCAATTTGAAACTCAAAAGCATTAGGCAGGAGTTTAACGATATGTGGTTCATATGGATCTCTTTAGCTGTTGTAGGATACTTAAAGGTGACAAATATTGGTCCAAATGTGAACATTTCCAATGTTCATATCAGTGCTTTAAGGGATTCCAAGAGGATATACATATGGAACAGCTATATCACAATGGACACCACCTGATTTTGAAGAAAAGATTTCACATTGATGAAGAAATGTTCTAAGGAAAATTGTGTGGCTAACACATTCATTTTATATGAAAGCAATAATAAAAATCATAACAACGTATAAGGAAATGTTACATATTAATAATTTCTTATATACTAACAGCCCTCTAATTCTCCTGTTTTCCTTGCAGTGGAAAACTTTCCATTCAGTTACATGACTTGACCAAACCAGTAAAGATAAAAAATAGTTCTTTAAAATAATAGTTACATCAAAAGATGCATCTTGATTATTTGACTGTGAAACATTCAGTTAAGATACAGCAGCTTCCTACTCCTTGTTGTTTCCAGATATATTGGGACTGTAACTCTTTAGACCATACAAATTGCCCATTATTCCCACTGTATCTGGAAGGCACCAGTTTAGAGAAGGTTTGAATGAATGTGATCTTTATAAGAAAAACAAAGGCAAAATTAAACTAATATTTCAAAATTAAACTAATTTTCAAAACTAAACTATGTATTTCAAATAGTTTCTTTAAAAATAAGGTAGTCCTGAAATAAAGTAAAATAAAATCCTATTTGGAATATTTTAAGTTTTCAATGGTTTCAAGTTTTCACTGTTAAGAAAGCATACAGCTCTTTCTTAACAGTGTTTCTTAAGCATGGGCTTTGCCATTACCACTCTTGTGTAGTTTAAAAATGCAACTTAATTTTTTATTTCTCTTTCCTGTAGCCATATTTTGCTTTTACTCTGATCAAAAACTGAAACCAGTGTCAAACATGAATTCGAGTCTTATTTTTTTCAGTGACATTTGCACTTTTTTTTTTAGGTGAGTACCAAACCAGATTTGCCATGTACCTTGTGCTGACAATGTTGATATTTAAGAATAAATGGCTAGAGCAAGAGGTCTGAGTTAGGTCAGAAATGTTGCATGGGATGAGAGGGCCTTAAGCTGTTGGTGTTGCCACCAATCCAAAGGGATTCCCTAGATTATAACTGCAAGAGAAGGAAAGTTCTAATTTTAACCTTCAAGAAAAGGTATGATATATGTATGCCCCCACTGTGTTTGTGTGTGTGTTGGAAGAATTCCAGTGGAGACCACAGAGAGGTCATAGACTTTAAGCCCTTTCCCTTACTTCACCTTCCTGATCTGTCTTGTCTCCCTCATTTGTATTTTTTAAAAATTAACAATTCAATGGCAGCAGCAAACTATGGGTTAATGCCTCTACCTGCATTGTTGAATTAAGGTGTCATTTACCCATTACTGAGTTGGCAGAAAAGTACAACAGTGTAAAACTTGCTGCTACCTTGTCTTTTCCCTCTCCTGCCTCAATTTTCTTTGTTCCAAGTCACCATCAAATAGTGCTTCCTAATTATTCATGCATAGCACATGATAAACAAAGCAAGTAATTGAGTCCTCTGGCTTTGCTTTCTCTCTCTTTAGCATGTCATCAGCTGGCAGGGAAACAATCCACCAGTCATGGCACCAGAGCGGGAATGGACGGATCTACTTGAACTACTTTTCCCACCATCTCTAGGCTTGTACTTGTACTTCTTCAATGCCAAAGAATCTAGCACTATTACACAAATCTGGTAGACCACTGGCATAGCACTGCTGTATCTAGCTCTTTAGGGACACAGCAACCAAATGGGGACTGTCATGGCCAGCTTAGATTCAGAGGATTCTTACACTGAGGAGCCTACTCTGGATGTACAACATGAGTGTCAGCCTCAGGAACAAGTACACAATTTAGCACCTGAGGCTCACCTCATCAGCAATCATCAAGAACAGCTGCACCTCAGTCAGATGACTAGGCTCAGGATCCGAGGCAACTGCCCAGCCTTGGGCATGCCGTGCTCTGCACTGGGCAGAACAAAGGTGCTTTATGTGCCATCTTGCCAGGAAGGACTTTCACCTGGTGGAGGCTCTACTTATGAGCTGCCATTAGCTGACAAGACTCCGCTGAGAGCAACTGTTCTATCTGGATTTCATGAGCTCAAGCCTTGAATGTCTTGCATCCTGAAATTCTGTTTCTCTGAACCCGGACAGGCTGATGGTTTACCCACAACACATAGAACTTTGGACCATGATCTGTCAGTTCTTTCATTTGCTGCTTTTGACTCATCTTGCTTTGAACTTGTTTGCAGGCAAGTTCTTGTGTGGTAACATTGGGACTTTGCTGAGATGTGCATATGTTTGCACACATGCTGTGCTTACTGCTGCCTGTACTTGCTTTATCAGAGGTAAAGCTGTAGCAACCTAACTTCTCTGTGTGTGTGTGTGCATGTAATTGGCCTGGAACAGGACAGGGCAAGACCAAGAACCAGGGAGGAAAGTTTTTGTGTGGTAACACTGGGACTTTGTTGAGATGTGACATTCTTCTCTTATGGCAGAACTACCTTGTTCATCTCATCATGTACAAAATAACTTTGGTGCTGCTGTTTATCACTAATATTGAGATAGATTTTGCAGTTTTTGCTGCTTCGTGGAATTGAGCAACATAGCAAGACAATTGCTATATGGCACATTGCCTTCAAACTCTAACTGAATGCTTTAACTAATGGATCCATTAACAAGAATGAGTCAAAGGCTTGATCTCCACATGATACTAAGCCAAGTTTGTTTAACTGCAGTTCAGTAAAGCAAAATTGGATGGATTCACACTAAGTCATAATACAAAGCTCTCCACATTTTGAACTAGTGGTCACAATAACACATTAGGGTTGTTCTTGCAAAATGTCTGCCGTGAAAAAAACACAGTTACAGAAACTTACTTGTCACTCTTCTTTAACTGCCCCAACTTCATGACACTCTCTGTTACCCTTGTTTACCTTTGCTCTTTTCCTAGACAGATGGGCACAATTCTAAACAGCACTGGACTGAAACCATCCATAGTTTTAATTTTTTTGACAAAGCTTCTTGGACCTGTTTAGTTCAATGAGAATTTTTGGAAATAAAGGTGCTATTGGAAGCTAGCACACCTCTTTGAAGCATTTCAACTTCCTATTTGTAAAATGTGGTAAATCCAGGTCTAGCAAGAAACGTGGAGGGAACTAAGGGGAATCTCTGTAGGCAAAGTGATGTGTCCTAGGTGCCATACTTAGAATGCATATCATCAGCCAGGATTCACAAAGTAAAATGGCTGAGGTCATCCAATATACTATATGAAAATAAAAAACAAAAAACAAAACAAAGATCACATTATGGCTTAATGCAGTATGTCACTCTAAGAAGAATGTGATAATGTACTACTAGAGGAGACTTTGGAATAATATTGACACTGTTTCATTCTCCTTTGCCTTAATGCTGTCACTTCTCTGAATTGCTTTCCCAGGCAGTTTTCCAGGCACTGATAGGCCAGTGGTGAACACTTCAATTAAAAAATGCACAATTACTAGATGAAATAAGTGCAAAGAACAACTGTGATCTTTTACAAAGAGGTTACTTGATTGTTCTTACTGTAAAATAATATTCTGAGCTGCTATGCTGATCCAATTTTTAAATCCTCCAACTGGGGCACATTAAACAGACAGTGGTGAAGTTGAGAAGAGAAGGACATTTATTTTTTCCCCTCCTTTTGTAGAGAAATCTATTAGTACACGTGGTCTTTGTTCCTAAATTCCTTTTTACAAAAACGTTCCAAAATTAGCAAATCAATTTGCATAGCATAATGAGCATTTCATTAACATATTCTGATCATTTAGAGCCATTACAATTTGGGAATGATTAATGCAATGAAAGTCACACCATTTCACTTGAAAGGTATAACACATATGTGTTTGCCAGTGATTCTATTATTTGTTGTAGTAAAGCCCCTTTTGACAAATTTGAAGCAATGTATGTGAATTTCAGTTGAGAATAGAAAATGTTTATGAAGGTTATCCAGGAAACCACTTTAAATTAAAAGGCAACACAAAATCAGGAGGAAACCTCTTCATATTCTGCAGAATTTATTTCCAGAACACTTAGAAATTCCTAAAGATTCCTGAACAGAATTCAGGAACACAGCCTAAATTATCTAGTCTATGGTTACTCAGATTTAGAAGAAACAATTGTCTGCTATGCCAGTGTGCCATATAAAAGAAAATAAAATGCATAGATGTCAGCCTAGAGAGATGCATTTTATTGCAAAAAGAAAATATAAACTAACTACCGGCAGCTGGGAGTAGGTACTCATGAGGCAACAAGTCATGGATAATTATAGCCAGATCTGAGGAGCACAAATTTTATCAGCCTATAATCTTTAATATTCTCTCCATACAATATTGTGAAACTGCACAGTATTGCTAATGCCAAAATGCAAAAAATAATCAGAACTACCAACCCTCAATAGCTGAAGGGCTTTGGTCCGAGACCATACTTTCCTGCGATCCACTGCAAACATATATCAAATGAATAAAGGACTCCTCTATCTGTATCAAATACATTCTGTATCAAAAGCCAGGCCTTTTAACAGTACAGGCAAAGGTGGATAGAGACAAGCTGAAATAAATCCCAAGATTCCCCATACCAATTTTAGTATGTTTAATGCTGTCATGGATTGATCTACCATTCTCTTCAAAGCCTATGTAAAATAAAAATTCAAAACTGTTTTTCAACATTCCTTACCCTTTGAAACCCAGCTATCTTCTCTTCTTGTATAAAACACATTTTAACACTTTTTGAAATGTATTAGCAACATTTTTTCATCTATGTCATGTTAGCCTGCCTGCATTGGATAGACTTGCTCCATCTGTCTACAGAAAAGCTGCTTGAGACAGTTTACAGCAAGGAGTTCCAACATAAAGTGCAACTAATGCTAATTGGGGCCTATTCCTGCCCAGGTTTTGGATAGCCTGTTTTTCAAAGCTTTGTTTACTGCCAGCTTTTCAATCCTGTCAGATTCCCTGAGTGGATACAATTAACAGTTTTCAATAGCACAACTCCAAGTGCATGTAGAAAGACAATGGGGCTTCAAGAGTTTGCATTTAAACTACTGATTAAGCATTAGTCAATCTATAAAGAACATTCTGAAAAGTGAGGGCAATCTGACTGCTGATTCCAAAACTTAATACCAATAGTGAAAATAATTTTTAACAGTGACCTAAAAGGTAATGCAACCTTCTCCAACTTGGTAACTTCTGGATATCTTGGACTTCAACTCCTCGAATCATGGGAAGTCATCAAGTTGGGAAAAGCTGAGATGTGAAATGTGAGAAAATTCTTCTTCCCAGTTTTTGATGTGGGTGGTTGTGTAGCTTGTTATATCTGCTGGATTTTGTGGTGGGCAATATGGACTTTGTGGAGGGCAAACATGGTAGGATTCTTGTTAGCTAGCAGAGTTCTTGGTATCAGGAGTATTCTTGCAGGAAGCAGCAGCAAAGATTAGGTTTAAGCTATCTATTCTGTTTATTTGATTTTGTTTTTAATATACCATTAAATCATTGACTTTAAATCTTATTACATTTATTTATTTATTTATTTATTTAATTCCATTTCTATAGCCGCCCATCTCAGACAAGTGACTCTGGACGGGGAACAATCATAAAAACAGTTAAAACCAACACAAACATAATTGTATCTTCGTCTCCATCTCTACCTGAAATATAACAATAAACTTGTTATCTGGTTTGTCCACCCAGGAAACATCATTCACTACCAATCAATAGACTTACAGTTTATTTACTATTATAGTACATGCTGCTTTGAGTGCTTTTCTTTTCTTTTCTTTTTTTTCAGGCCAAAAAGGAAGGCTTTAAATTTCCCAAATGAATAGATACTTGTTTGTAACAGCCCAATCCTGGACATGTAAATAAATGAATAAATAAATTGCTGATTTCAATGTGACCTGCTCCTTAGAAATATATATAGAATTGTGATTCACACATTTACAGAGCAACCCAAAGAAACTGCTACAGTAAATATGGGCCCAGTTACAGATTGCTATAGTTCCAGCAAGCCCACATCCCCCCCCCTCCCTCCAAGTCCTGTTGTGCTGCCCTATCATAATGGGGAGGAGGTGTTCCTGTGAGGGATGAGTGAAGAATGTTGGGAGTGTATGCCAGGAGTATATATTCCCAGCAGGGTCACCCAAAGCATGAAGGTCATTCCAGCTGCCCAGCTAAAGCAAACAGGCACCTATATTGTGCAGCAGCAATATAGGAAGATGCTTGGAGGCAGCTGATCACTTTAGTGACAATGGCAAATGCATCAGTTCATATTAAGTGAGAAAGGAAATGGTAAACCACTCCTGTATTTTTACTAAGAAAACTACATGGTCAGAAAATATAAAATGACTGATAACATAGTGCCGGATGATGGGCCCCACAGGTCGAATGGCACTCAACATGCTACTGAGGACGAGCTGAGGATCTTTCAGAGTACTGATGGTGTTTATAACATGGCTAGATTAAAGTCTTTGGTATGTGTAATTGTTGATGTTAACATACAAGAAAAGAAAATCCGAAGCTGCAAAGACAGAATTACAGTGGGAACATTGACAGTAAGAGGCATGAACACAGGAAAGCTTGACATGGTGAAAGACGAAATAACTACAAATTTACATCTTAGGCATCAGTGAATTGAAATGTACTGGGATTGGACAGTTTCACTCTGAAGACCACACTGTTTATTATTCAGGACATGAAAAGCAAAAAAGGAGCAATATTGATTTTATAGTTAGGAAGGGTATAGCAAGAATAGCACTTGGCTACAGTGCAATCAATGACTGAATAATATCAATTAGACTTTGTGGACAACCTTTTAATATCATCCACATTTACAATCATCCAAGTTTATGCTCCAACCATTGATGTAGAAGAGAAGAGGTTGATGAGAAATGAAGTGGGAGGACAACTTATTAAATTCTACCACTCCAAGTATTCCTTCATAACTAACACTGTCTTCAAGTAACCAAAAGGATGCCTGTATGCATGGACATTACTAGATGGAGTACATAGAAATCAAATTTACTATATTATTGCTTAAAAGAGGTGGACAGCTCAGTTATGGCATCAAGGACATAGCCAGGTGCTGACGGTGGAAAAGTTCACAAACTACTCATGTGCAAGTTCCAGGTTAAGCTAAAGAAGAAGAAAGCCAACCAGTTTCCATGATATGATCTTGAGCATATACCTATCAGTTTCAGGGAGAACATCAGGAATCGCTTTGAAGTCCTAAACCTCATTGATAGAGAACTAGAGGAACTATGGAATGAACTTAAAGAAGTTGTGAAGAATGCATGTGAAAAGAGACTGTCAGAGAAAGCAAACTGGATGTCACAATAAACTGTGGAAATTACCAAGAAGAGAAGACAAGCCAAACCGAAGAAACCGAAGAAATACAAAAATCTCAGGAAGGAACTTAATAAAGAGTTTCAGAAGAGAGAAGTAGTAGTATTACAACAACATCTGTAAAGACATTGAAGATGGAAACAGACATGGAAAAACAAGAAAAGTTTTTCAAAAGATCTCTGAACTCAGGAGGTTCCAGTCTTGAATTGGTATGCTAAAGGATGCCAATGGACAGATTCAAAGGTAACTGATTCAAGGTAGATCAAATAGACGGAAGGAATATACTGAAATATTGTGCCAACATCCAAGATATTTTAGAAGATATTCCCAAGTTACAATAATCTGTAATACTAGAAATTGAACTTAGATCAGCACTCCAGTCATTACTGCACTACATTAGTAAATTGGAAGGCTACAAGAACTGATGGAATACCCAGAGAAATATGGCAAACGACAGAAGAAGAGTCAGTAAGGGTTCTAACCAAGCTGTGCCAGCAAATCTGGACAAGGACACAGTGGCCAACAGATTGGAAAAGGTCAATCTAAATTCCAATACCCGCCCCCCCCCAAAGAGGACTTAACAGAGTGTGCAAAAAATTGTATTATATCCTTAATTTTGCAAACTAGCAAAGGATCATCCAGACTAATGCCCTACATGGAATAGAATTGCCAGCTGGTTTTAGAAAAAGCTGAGGAGCACAAGATATTATCATTAATGCACACTGGATAATTGAGAAAGCCAAAGAATACCAAAATGAAGTAAGTATGTGTTTCACTGATTATAGAAAGGCCTTTGATTATGTTGATCATATCAAGCTATGGAATGTGCTTAGAAATATGGGAATCCCAGAACATCTCATTGTCCACATAAGAAACCTATATACAGGTCAGGAAGCCCCAGTCCAGACAGAATATGGAGAAACAGATTGTATCCAGTTTGGCAAAGGAATGAGGCAATGGTATATATTTTCCCTTTATTTGTTCAATCTATATGAATGTAGGTTCTGCTGAATGCTGAATATATATTAACATATTAAGGAAACAGGATTGGAAGAAGTTGAGCATGGTTTAAAATTGGAGGAAGAAATCTCAATAACCTGCACTATACTGACAAAACTATTCTGATAGCTGAAAATGCAAAGGATCTGCAAGTGCTAGTAAAAAAAAGTCAAGAGCACAGTGAAAAAAATGGGACTAAAATTAAATATAAAGAAGACCAAATTAATGGCAACAGGTACAACAATCAGCCTTAGAATTGACAATTAAGATATTGAAGTGATAGATACCTTCTGCCTTTTAGGATTAACCACTAACAGTAAAGGAACAAGCAGTCAAGAAAAATGCTACAGACAAGAAAAATGCTACAGACCAGTACTCGGAACAGCAGCCATTAAGGCCTTGGAAAAGATATTCAGATACCGGGATGTATCTAAACCTATAAAAATCATAATAGTGCAAGCCATGGTATTCCCTGTGACACTCTATGAAAGTGAAAATTGGACTAAGAAACAGGATAGGAAGAATATTAATACTTGTAAACATTGGTGCTGGAGAAGACTTCTGAAAATACCATGGATAGCCAAGAAAACAAACAAATGGATCATCAAACAAATTAATCCAGAATTTTCACTTGAGCCACAAATGACCAGGCTCAAATTTTCCTACTAATGGGCATAGTATGCAAAGACCTAGCTCTGTAGAAAAAGCTCTTATGATGGGAAAGGCAGAAAGAAAGAGAATAGGATAACCTGCAGCAAGAACTCAGTTACAGTAGTGATAGCAATGAGTGCACCAGTGGAAGATCTGAAAGACCAGGTTAGGGACAAATCATCATGGAGCAAATCTATCTATGTGGTCACTAAGAGTTGACACATAGTCAATCAGTCAACTCCACATGATGATGATGGTATTGTTAATCTCACCCAATGAGAAGGCTGGCTTTACAGATGTAGCTGTTCATTTACACGCATCACAAAAATTTGTCAGAGACATTTTTTGTACTTCACACAAGAGGAATTTCAATCTGACATCTGTTGCCAGCTTGACTGGAATGCTTATAGCTGCAAGTTTGAGTTATATAGTGTGGAATGTTCTGTGTTTACTTAAATGATTGCTGCTGAGATTCCTTGTTTGCTGCTCAATATCACAATGGGGGAACTTTTGAAATAGCTACACAAGAAAGAAATAAAACAAAATATCATGAGAGTTCAGCATTTATAATGTATGATTTTTGCCGGTGACATCTATCACCAAAAACAGTGGATTGCTAAAGAAAAAGGCATGGTTCCCAGGGGTTCCTGAATTTCAGAGAGTTCATTTAACACACACACACCCACACTAAGAGAGAGAGAGAATAAATGTTTGGAAGGGAGAGAACAAAGATAATAATTATCTGAAAAAGTGTCTAGACTAATAAAATAAGTTATCCCTAAGTTGTCTGCGCAGTAGCTATCAATAACAAATGAATGTACTACTGCTCTATGGAGCATAAACTGAGATCTACTAAAGTGTGATTTAAGTGAAAATATAGTAATATTTTTGTG
Organism: Python bivittatus; assembly: GCF_059951505.1. Classification (NCBI taxonomy): domain Eukaryota; kingdom Metazoa; phylum Chordata; class Lepidosauria; order Squamata; family Pythonidae; genus Python; species Python bivittatus. The sequence goes on from NW_028277035.1 coordinate 19,288,794, forward strand.
TGACAGTTCTATAAACCTAGCTCTCAATTCCTTAATCTTCACTTTTCTTTAAGGCCAGGAAATTTCCATACTGAGGATGATCCAAATTAGAAGGAACATTAGACAGAATTCTATTTTCCCCCCCTTCTTCTGAGGATTGCAGCAAGAGAAAAAAAGTTCAAAGTAATTCTGATAATTATAAATTCTTCTAACTGATGCTGTATGCAAAAATATGCAACATATAGTTTTCCAGATGCTGCTGAGACCAGCTCCTAGCTAGCAAGGGATTCTGGGCAGTTCAGCATATCTGGAAGTATGTTGTAGGGAGTCATGGATATGACCTTGGAGCAACTGTGCAGAAACTGCTAACACAAGTACATTAGGATGCTTTGAACCCAGGGCAAAGGAAATGTATTAGAAAGAGACTCAGACTAGCTCCCCCCTGATTCCCTGAGGTATAAGAGAGTGGGAAGAGAAAATGTGGTCAGACTTGCACGATTCTGTTACTGTAGCCTTTCTTAATAAAGTATGGTTCTAGGCTTCTTATGGAATCTGTTTCCTGATCTGGACAACCTTGTAGGGCTGACAGATGTATACTGGGCAATATACATACATCCCTGCTATATGACTTGGGTGGGAGAGGGGGGAAAACCAGGTTAAACATGATGAATTTAATGTCAAACTTAGTTTGGTCCACAGCTGTAGAAGGACTCACGATAGACCTATAAGTGTACGCCTAGCCCCTATGACAAAATGTGTGGCATAATTACTGTACAAGATCCAGCCTTTTAGACACAATGACTCATACAAGTATGTAATGGTGTGAGTTTGCATCATACCACAACACACTAGCTCTCTGTCCCTGCGGATGCCTATGTCTATAAGTGTTGCTGAGGTTAGGAGAAGCAATGAAGGTTTTAAGGCCACATCTCCCTTCCTTTAAAGTGGCACAAATAACTACAGTATTCTGGCCTGAATCTGAAGTAGTTTGTTGAAGGTACAAAAGATTCACTGTCATCAGTTTAGAAGCAATTGTTAGGCGTGACCAATAGGCAAGAAGCTGTCTTATTACTCATTGCCCCCAAACTCTATTTTTTTAAAGTAGGTTAGTATAAATGCAGTCTACACTTCTGAATATGGCACTAGTTTTTCACTCTCAGAGTGACTGCTGTAGTATATAAAAAATATGGAAACAGCATTGGGGAAGTTAAAAACATTAAGAATTAAAAACATACATGCGGTAACATGTGAGCAAACCAGACCTGGCTATTTCTTACTAGAAATACAGTATAGAAGTAGGCCAGCACTGATTACTCTGTAGTTCTTTAGACTTTAGCTAAACGTACTGCCATTGATTTCAAATTATAAATCATTTCAGTTTCCATTCCCATGCCAACCAATCCCTCTCTTTCACTGACATTTAGACTTTCAAATAGTGCCCAAGGTACCATATCACCACCATATCACCACAGCCTTTTACAAATGACTTACAATTGATTTTATATGTACAGATGCCATTGAACTCAACTCTGTGCTACAAGAGGTGACAATCTGCCAATAAAATATAGAAGGCCAACTTTATAAAAAGCATAGTAAGTGGAAGCATTGTATTAGTAGGATTTTAATCTTTGGTTCAAACATCTATTCCTAAGGAGTAATTAATTGCTCACTGCTATAGCTCACATACTATCTATCACTTTCCCAAGAAACTCATAACTGCATAACCAAGTTTATCCTATGTTATGCTCAACATAGCTTTTCCCTGAGCTACATGAAGCTGAAACACTACATTTTGTCTAAGGTACCAGGTATATGAATCTAGGTCTTTCCCCATGCATGTCTTCACATATTAACTTCTGTTCTTATGAGAATCTGTCTGTCTGTCTGTCTATCAATCGATTGATCAATCGATCGCAATGGCAGAAACATTCTAGGTGAATTTGGAGTCAAAGAACAGTGTACAAATAGGAAGCAGGCAATTTCAAACCTCACTGCATACAAAATAATAAGTATGCAGGCTGGGGGAGCATATAAAAATTAAAGCTATTAAGCATTATTTTTTACAATGCCATATTTGTGTTATATATCAATTCTGTAGATTAAATCTAAACCATACTGTTACGTTGCTTTTGTTTCCGATGTATTTTGGGAGGATCATATTTCATTTCTGCATTTCTAACTCAAGGATGGCTGCAGACAATCCTAAAAACAAATGTTTACCATGCCAGAGTGCCTGTTTTTGATATATATTATGCTCCCACTACTGTACAAGGAAACTTTGTTCTTAAAACATCTGTTACTGGCAGATTATTTTTAAGAATGACACATTTTCCAGGAACAAAACAATATGCCACCAACAAACAGGAATTTTTAGGAACACTGGCAAGTCACACAAATATATATATATATATATATATATATATATATATATATGTATGTATGTATGTATGTATGTATGTATTTTTTTTCTGTGCAATCAGTATAAATTTGAGAGAAGATAGGAGAAAGCAGAATAGGCAGGACAGACAAAAAGTCTAGTTCCTTTCTTATATTTTGTAATAATCAAACCTTTAAAATCAAGCCTTATATCACTGTAAGGATCAATATTTGTTCTTCAAAATGCTAAATGCACTAACTGTAATAGAAGTATACCATAAGAACAAATGAACAGAAAAGAAGAAAAAAATCTGAGGAAACAATAAATTACTATGGATTCAATGCTTAAGACAAAGATCCCAAATGCTTCTATGCTTTTTCGGGATCTTTTTTTCTTTCTTTCCCTGAGATGCTATTGCCCTCTTGCTGTGTGAGCCTGCCCTGAGTACAGAAAATATCTTCCTAAAAAAAAAAAAAAAAGCAACAACTAACTCCTGAAGCAGTGATTAATGAATCCATTTGGCAGAATAGCTTATCTTTGACATTCAATGAGATTTTCCACATAGTGGGTCGATTGGCAGCTGTCAGAGTTAAGCTTCAGAGTATTAAGTAGCACCAAGAAATTGCATATATCAAAAGCAAAACATCATTATGACAATCAGAATCTCATCCAGGATACTGAGTGAGGCAAAATCTCTCATATTCCTTATAAATTCAGTTTAAGGGGTGGAAATTTTTTTAAAGGTAGTTAGTATGGGAGACACAACGACTGTTTGGAAATAACAATGTATATTTGAATGGTGATTTTGCTGGAGGAGTATCCGCATCAGGTGCTGAGCTACTGTATCACTGAATCTTCTTCCATACACAGAATATCTGACAGGTATACTTCTGTCCTGCAGCAGAAGAGGCTGAGCATACACAGCCCTGATTAGCAATCCTGTGGTAATTATATAGTTCCTCTTTCCCCCTCTTTAAGTTAAAAACATTGAATAAAGTAACAGCACAAAAATGTTTAACTATAGGGGCTTCTGGGGGAGGTATGGTGAACTGAAGACGGCTGTGTGAAAGTGGAGCTGACAACCACGGCAAGACCAAAGAACTAGTGAGTAGACCAGTTCCTTGGAACATCTCTGGATAAGGAGAGGATGGGAGATTACCCACATGTGCTTTGGATGGCTGCTCTTCATGAAGAGACAGCAGTTTCCTGTGGGTTTGAGTGCCAGGAGACAATGGGATTAGCCACCTTGCTTGCAACCATGGCAGAGATTTTAAAGGACACTAAGTTCACAAACCTCACTTTCTAATCACTTTTGGAAATTGCTTATTAACTATTCTAAAGCTATAAGAGACCTTTTGAATGACAGGTTTGAAAAGTCTTCATTGGGTGAGTTATCTTCAACTGTGAACAAAGGAAAAATTAATTACAAGCTTAAGAACTTAAGAATTTGAAATAAACAGCAAAAGTTAAATAAGATTTTGACCTAAGAAAGTTATAAATGGATTAAGGGTCCAGATAAATTTGGAATATTGACTTTTCCTATAAGATTTTGGAATTAACTATAAAAAATTGACAGCTTCTCATGGGAAACAGACTTATTTTGGTTATCCTGGCAATTGCAAGTCATAACAAAAGATAAGTGAAGGTTTTAGAGGGGACTAAAGATTTTAAGCAGAAGAAAAAAGAATACAAGCCTGATGTCAATTAATACTGGGACTTACAGAATGATACAAATGTTAGAACATTGGAAATATTAAAGGAGATTTTTGAAGAATGGAACCAGAAGTTAATAACTACAATATCAACACTGTCAGTAATGATGTCTGCTTCTAGGTAGACTATGTCTAAAATATGTTAATGAAAGAATGACAGGTGTGGAACAAATTTTATCTGATAATATAAAGTTTAGAATGTGGAACTACAAATGACAGGCCAAGAGAATGATTTTGAAAAGGATGCTTTACTGGATATACAAAAGAAACTGGGTGAAGTTTTAAAAATTAAAAGGGAAATACAAATGACTTGAAAAATGATCTCCAAAAGAGGCTTGTTAAAGCCTTGATGAAATCTGTGTGATGCAATAAAGAAGAACTGAAGAGAAATCAAATCCTACAACAATATTTGACTGAATAAAGATTAAGACCTAACAGTCTTAACAATCTTAAAGGAAAGAATGTAAGGTTGGTTTATTTGATCAAGATTAAAATAAGACTTTTTTGCAATGTTCTGGCAACAGTTTATAGACTTTTTGCTGACACCACAATTGAAAAGTGAATGTACAGAGAGAGAGAGAGAGGGAGAGATGGGGGGGGGGGGAGAGGGAGAGAGAGAGGTTTAAAACTTTTGACCTTGTCCCTTCTGTGTCAGTGATGGCTTCCTACAGCTCTTCAACAGGTCAGGAAGATGATAGCCCCCAACCTTTTAGAAGCTGTCTACCTCTGATGAAGTACTATGGATGTAGGGAGCATCTTCAAAAAATGAGAATGTAAGTCTGTCTCCCAGGGCAAGGGAGAAAAAAGGAGAAAGGAAATGGGGGAAGAGGTAGAGAATGGAAGAATATACAACTTCAGTAATATCTACAAATTCTTTACCATATTCTATTTCTATGCCCATTCCTAGATCATAGGGACATATGGTCACTTATGCCCTGGTCACCTCCCAGTTAGATTAGTGCTATGCACTTTCCATGGGGCCGTCCCTGGAGAGTATCTGGAAGCTTCAGCTGGTGCAAAATGCAGCGACGCAGGCAGTTATATGTGTTTTTTTTACTAGAACACATGTTACACCTCTGCTTCGCAAGCTGCATTGGTTAACAGTTTGTTTCTGGGTCCAGTTCAAGGTGCTGGTGTTGACCTTTAAAGCCCTTCATGGCATGGGGCCGTGCTATCTCAGGACCACCTCTCCCCAGTTTCATCTGCCTATCTTACCAGATCCAGCAGAGAGGACGTGTTGCGGGTTCCATCACCTAGGGAAATACATTTGGCAGAAATACAGTGCAGGCCCCAGGCAGTGGGCCTTTTCTGCTGTGGCGCCTGCACTGTGGAATCTTCTCCCCTGAGGTGAAGCTGGCCTCATCATTGTTGAGCTTCCAGGGGTCCCTTAAGACTTGGTTATACCAGCAGGCCTGGGGACTCCAGGGGATGAGGGAATTAGTGAGGTGGCTCCCTTATTTTTAACTTCCTTTTATTCCCTGTTTTATTTTGTTTTATATATATTTAATGTATTTTACTGTTTTTAGCTTTTTTGTATGCCGCCCAGTGTCACCTGTGGTGAGATGGGTGGCTATATACATTGATTAAATAAATAAATATTAATTGGTATAGTGCTCCTCGATTGTGTTATAGGAACTCAATCATTGTCTTGGCTTAAGAAACTTAACTTAAATTGTAACTCTTATGAGACTACTGAATAACTCCATAATTCTAGTTTAAAGTCTTCAGCACAAGGCTGCACGTATTCATCAAGCAGACCACATTCTGCCTTTTGGAATGTGCTTTAAGGCTTCCATTTATACGAATGACATCTTTCTCTTGGCATCCAAATACATCAGAAGACAGGCAGGCACGACTCTGCCTTCTTTAGAGCTATAATTAAGCCTGCCAACAATTAAGGTGCCTTCAATTGTTTAATTACTTATTTTGTGCCTGCCTTACCAAAAGTCATAAAAGAATACATAAAAGAACATTCCTGCAAAAATGACCATCTCAGTCAATGGTGATTAGACGCTGTCAAAAGGGCTGCTGAATGATGAAAAGTATCCCCTTCATCCTGAAGTCGCATGCTGTGGTTTCAGAGATCATAAATACTTCAGAGTAGACCAAGACATTATTCTTACCTAAATCCTTGAGGACAAATGCAGGTGTATCCGTTTACAGCATCTACACACATCGCACCATGGCGGCATTTGTGTCCCACACAGTCATCATCATCTGTTTCACACTGCTTTCCACTGTAGCCGGGTAAGCATTCACACCTGCAACAAGACCATCAATGACTCCATCAGTGCAAAGCTGCATGCTAGATTATATCTCCAAAATGTGTTTATGATGTGTGTGCATATGAAACAGTTATCAGTTATACAACCCAAAACAAAATGGCACTCCAAGTCTTACAAATGAGACATGAATTGCATTAATTAGTATTTCTTTTGTTCTTTCTAACAAGAGGAAAAAGGGTTTCTAGTTTATTTCCACATGTGCATAACTTTGAAAGATGGCTGATAAAGCATAGAGGCTGGGTCATTATCTGACCCACTGAGAACCAGCTGGAAATCTTGTCCCTCTCCAGTCTCTTCAGACCAAATCATTTTATGTGCAGAGAGAGGGGCTGGAGTTTACAGAGTATCTGTAGTTTATTTTTACATGCTGCTTCCAAGGTTAAGGGTAAGCATTCCCTTGAACTGAGCACGATTCCTGTGACTATATGGGTATGTCCTTACCAAAGTCTTGGAAACAATATTGAAACTGATTGCTACTGTCTCCTTGCATGATTTTTTTTAAACTTCCTGTCTAGCCTACAGACTTGGGATTTCCTGCACCTCTCTCTTTCAAATGTTTTAAAAATATAGCTCAAATATTTTAATGACAATTTAAAGATTGATTAAAAATAGGATCACAAGGAAATATCCATATCCCAATTGGATTACTGCAACGTGCTGTATGTGGGACTGCCCTAGAACAGTATTCAGAAGGCTGGTGTGGGTCTTCCGGGCTGTGTGGCCGTGTTCTTGAAGTTTTATTTCCTAACGTTTCGCCAGCACCTGTGACCGGCATCTTCAGAGTGCAGGAGCACAGACAGGAGCAGTTCTCTCTGTGCCCAGGGTGATGTGACCCTTGAAGCCATTGAGATTCACTAACACCAGCACAGTTTCAACAAAAAAGAGGAGAGTCTAAAAATCAACAAAACCTGGCTACCAATCCTGAAAAATACAGCCTGCAAAAGGTCAACGAACTCAGCTCAACCACCAGGACATGTGAACAGTTCACACAATGAACTTGCTAATTGCCCCCAGCAGCCCCTTGTTAACAATTCAATAGAAGAAAAAACCCTGCCTAATCCCCAGGAAGATACACACAGATGCTGACACCAAAACAAGCAGCCACTCAGTAACCCAACCCCCCCTTCCCCCCCCCCCAGATCTCTATAAATACCCACAAAAGGGTCACATCACCCTGGGCACAGAGAGAACTGCTCCTGTCTGTGCTCCTGTACTCTGAAGATGCCGGTCACAGGTGCTGGCGAAACGTTAGGAAACAAAACTTCAAGAACATGGCCACCCAGCCCGGAAGACCCACACCAGCCATCGTATGGCGGCTGTGAAAGCCTTCGACAATACACAGTATTCAGAAGCTTCAGCTGGTGCAACATGTGATGGCGCAGGCAGTTATGGGTGCCAGTCATTCAGTATATGAGACTACTGCACTGGTTACTGGTATGCTGCATTGGTTATCAGTATGCTCCCAGGTACAATTCAAGGTGCTGGTGGTCACCTTTAAAGACCTTCATGGCTTGGGCCTAGGTTACTTATGGGACTGTGTCTCTCCAGTGGTATCTACCCATCCTGTTAGATCTGGCAGGAGAGGCATGCCCTGGGTCCTATCCGCAGGACAGTGCCATCTGGTGGACCAAGGAGGAGGAGGAGGGCCTTTTCTACCATAGTGCCTGCCATTTCGAACATCATCCTCCACCCGCCCCCTGAGATCAGACTTGCCCTGACCCTGCTGGCCTTTCACAAGGCATTAAAAATTTGGTTCTGCCATGAAGCCAAGGGCCCTGATAAGGTGGGTGAGCCCGGTTCCTGATTATATTAATTGTGGGATATTGTGATTGTTCTCAGCTGCTGTTTTATGTTATTTATGTTTTTCATTATTGGTTGTATTTTTAATCTGGTTTTATTTTAATTATTATCTGCCCAGAGTCATGTATATCACATGGGTGGTTATAAAAAATTATTAAATAAATAAATACAAAACCCAAGGACTAATACATGTGTGTGATTGTGATTAGTTTACTTTTCTACTACATTGTTGTTCGTGCAAAATTCTATTCTTTAAGAAAAATGGGCTACTCAAACAATATTACACTTTCCCATTCAGGGCTAGTGTACAACTTGAGGTTCCTCCTGAACTGGCAAGAGCAGGCGACAGCTGTGGACAGGAGGGCCTTTGCACAGGTTCATCTTGTGCATCAGTTGCAACCTCTCCTCAACGGGGAGGCCCTTCAGGTGGTCACTCACACCCTGGTCACCTCACCATTGGACTATTGCAATGTGCTGTACATGGGGCTGCCTTTGAAGACCATCCAGAAGCTACAGTGGTACAAATGCAGTGGTGCAAACAGTAATGGACACTTCTTAGTATGCTCAAGTGTCACCTCTGCTCCACAAGCTGCATTCTGGGTGCAATTCAAGGTGCTGGTCATCATCTTTAAAGCCCTTATAGCTTAGGGTCTGGTTATCTGGGAGACTGCCTATCTCCAATTCTCTCTCCTGCCTGGTATGTTTGCCCGGAGTGGGTATGCTCCAGGTCCCCTCTATGAAATGTTGCCATCTGGATCACTGAGGAACAGTGCCTTCTCTGCTGCTGCCGCTGGCCTCTGGAACAGCATCCCCCCAGAGATATGAATGGCAACCACTCAGCTGAACTTCCAGAAAGCTCTTAAAAGCTGGTTGTATTCCCAGGCCTGGGGTTAATGTATTTATTGATGTATTTGTGGAGGCCCTGTGGTATGGTTTATTTTTTCAGTTGTTTTAGTCTGGGCTCCATGTTTATGTGTGTTTAACTGTTTTTATTATTGTTGGTTGCACAGTCAGCCAGATGTTTAGACTGGATTTGGCAATTTTATCCACCTTATTATTGTTGTTGTTGTTGTTGTTGTTGTTGCCAATTTGGTGTAGTGGTTTAAGTCATCAGGTTAGAAATTGGGAAACTGTGAGTGCTAGTCCTGCCTTAGGCATAAAGCCAGCTGGGTGACCTTAGCCCTAGGAATCAGGCAATGGCAAACCACTTTTGAAATCTTGCCAAGAAATTCCAGGAAGGTCTAGGAAGTCACCAGGAGTCAAGGCTGATTTGAAGGCGATAGATAGATAGATAGATAGATAGATAGATAGATAGATAGATAGATAGATAATTATTAATCTGTTTTGAATAGACAACTTCAATTTTAATGAAAAAATTACTTTCTTTTTTTCCCCTTTTTTAAAAAATTTAAAACAAAGGTATATTTAATTGAAGGTATACAATTAAAGCTCAATATAACATTAGTGAAAGATACCAAGCAGAGTGCACGGAGTTGTTTTCATGACATAAAAAAGAAGTATAAATTTTTTAGCTTAACCTCCACTATATTATTATTTATAAATGTTAAAAAAAAGAAAAATACCCCTAAATATAATATTGTATAGGTAAATATTTAGTTTCTGATTTCTCCCTTCTTTGTACTCCAACTGATTTGCAGTACCTATTGGCATAAATTTTAGAAACCATGCTCTGTGTTTGTATTTACTTGCTGCATAATATATATGGAAGCCATTATTGCTTAAATTTAATTAAACTGCTATATAGTCAGTTAGTTAGTTTTTGCAATTGCTGCAAGTTTAAGTTCCTAATCAGATGTTGTTGGAGCTATGTACTTTTTCCACTGTTGTGCAAAGTCTGTCCTCACGGATGTCAGCATGTATCTTAATAAATTATGGTATTTTTTTTAATTAATATGAACTACAATTATAGTATAGTTTATTAGAACTAGTAAAAAAAAAGTGGTTTCATTTTGAATTTAATCACCAAAATTTTATGAATGATGCTGTGTATATCTTTCCAATACTTTTGTTGTTGTTTTTTCATATGTCTACCATATATGGTGGAATGTTCCTTCTGTCTCATAAAAAAAAAAAAAAAAAAGATTGACTTTCTGTGGTTGAAGAATGGGAGGAAGAAACACAGTGAAAATGAAGAAGAACAATAATGAGATGATGCAGAAGTATCCAGAGACATTGTTTAGAATAACTAGTTCTAAGGCTGCCAAGTAGAGAACACTGTATAATGCTATACAAAGTATTCAAAGTACTTTAGACTCTCCTGATAAGTGGATCGAATGAATCAAAAGCATAGATATCTGAAAATGGTTTCTTATCATTCAAAGCAGTCTCCCAGATGGGGAAAACTTACAGATAAAAGACCTTTAATAATTCCTTCAAGGTATGTTCTTGTGGAATGATTTTATGGGGACAGGATCACTTCTATTTTGTTAATACAGCTGCTTTTAGATGGCAACTATTATAAAAAGAAACTAATCAGTTTACTAGACATTAAGATGTAAAAAATAATGGGATGATCCATTTTCCAACATTTAGAATAACAGCTAATTTCCAGAATATGAACTGGAGAAATCCAAATGACAGCAAACACTGGTTATAATACTTTTATATTGCCATTCTTACGTTAGATGTATTAAGATTGCATCAGCATTTCTCTTATAAACACTATTTTCAGTGGTTTATTACTGGACTATAAAAAATGTGCTCTTGGCTGAAACTTGGCATTCAAAGTCACAGGCCAGAGAAAGCAGATCTCTCTGGAAAACTGGGCAGTCTCTCAAATCTTCAACATGTTTTGGAGTGGCCTGAATGTATAAACCACATTTCAAATTTCCCTGGATATTACTCCTCAGCTGGAAAATAATGAACATACTGTATCATTCAGACCAGAGCAAAAGTAGTACAGCTCCTAGATTAAAGTTTTACATATTTGGGAAAGGTGCTTTGATATACCTTTGGATTGTAGTTGTTAACAGCTTACTTCATTCTAATTTTTAGCCTACTTGCTTAGCATGAAAGACTGGAATAGAAAATGTGTGTGCAAGACAGAAGCGTATCAAAGTCAAGAGGTAGAAATAAGTAGTAGAGATTATCACTTAAGGTCACTTTATTCTCCAGCAGAGATGCAAACTGATTATGTTTCATGGACCTGAGCGCATTACGTAAGTAGAAAAAGACTTCTAGGACCTGTTCAAGCATTACCAAAATATGGATGGCTAGAAGTGTGTATGTGTGTGAATGCAGCCGTAGTAATAGAAATTTTATTTAGTGTATATCCCTAACTAATTACAGTAAAGGTAAATCAAAACCTATAACTAATATCACAATAAAACACTGTAATAATCAGTGCAAGGCATTTTCTAATATACTATAATAATATAAACATTTCCTCATACTAGCACAAGCTTAGTATAACTCTGTAGTGAATAATGGAAAGCTTTTTTCTGACTCTATAAAATCTTGTAAAAAAAGGACATTTTTAAAGGACATTTTTAAACTTTAAGAGATCAAACACCATACATAATTCAAAGGGGAGTCAATTCCAGAGAGCAGGAACTATATGAGAAAAAGCTCTAAAATGTGAAGAGGCCATTTTAACACACGGAAAAGCTAATTGACCTTGATTGTACAATTTAGCTGAGCTCACCGGAACATTAATTGTAATCTAGTTATTCAAATAACCAAGAATTTAAATGGATAATGTTCCAGAAGACTCAACCATTGTAAGGATTGGCAGAAAGCAGAGATTTATTATATTAGGAGAGATCTAGGGCCTCCCAACTTGCACTACTGTAGATATGAACAAGTGGTGGAGAGCAGAGTCAGGAAGATCTGCCAACAAACTATAAATCCAGGCAGGACATCACCAAGGCATGCACTAAGCCCTTTCTGAAGTTTGATATGAACAAATGCTCCAGATATTTATAAAGTAAAAATTACAAGTTTTGTGGTTTTATAAGGAAAGTCTTGACAGTAACTTTCTCATTAATAAGAACTCCCAGATTACATGCCACTGAAGATGCCTGCAGCTGACAATCCGGAGGAGCAAAAGAAACAAGATAAGATGCGAGAGAGAGAGATGTCTTATTTAAATTTAAGACAGTAAGAATTCATCCAACTTGAAATCCAAGTCAGGCTGTTATAGAAGGAAAACTTCACCATATTATCCAGGACTAAGGCAGAAGAATAAACTTAGCCATTGTTGGCATAGATATGATGGTAAAAATGAAAGGAGGAAGTCAAAAAACCTTACAACAGTATATACAATGTAAACAAGAGTGGACCTAAGCCTGAACCCTGAGGAATCTCCAGAAATAACTGAAAGCAGAGACTCTGCCACCTACCCAAAAATGTGTGATGAGACATATATAACTGAAACCACTGAGAAACTTTATCATAATACCTAATAAACTCAGAGGAAAACAGAATTTTATTATCAAAGGTGAATGCCGCAGACAAATCTAATGTGCTGATTGGTGACTTGTCTTAGCCACAAGCAAATCTATGACAATCTGAACCAATGCCAATTCAGTAGAATGATCCATACAAAACCTTGAATGAAACAGGTCAATAAAGTTGTTTGCTGACAAATAAGTGACTAGATTAGAACAATTTGTTCAATAATCTTGGACAAAAAATTAAAGAAAAGACACTGGGCAAAGCCTAGAAACAAGCTGAAGCCTCCAATTATTTATTGGGAAGAGATCAAGAGAAGCACTTTGGGGGGGGGGTCTGAAAAAAATATCTGCCATAAAGAAACAATTAACCAACCTTGTCAACAACATCACCAAAAAAAAAAAAAAAAGGAAGAATAGATGCATAGAAGGTCTGAAGGGTATGTTGTACAGGAAGCTTTTGAGTCTATTTTAGCTACCACTTATTTAGTAAATAGAGAAAATGAAAAATTAGAAGAATTCAGACTAATGAAAATGGTATTCAAGCCCTAAGTAGGAAAAGAAGCCTGGAATATATCAATTTTGGCCAAGAGATATCTTTTAAAATGTTCAGAAAAACATAACTTTCAACAGCAATCTGTGGCAAAGATGGAGGTAAGAGAGATTGGAACACAGCCAAAAGCTGTCTTAGGGCTTTGCCTGAACAGAAATTAAATCAGGAAAATAGTACTACTATCAGGGCTTTATGAAAAGTATCTCTGTTGTTGTCAGATGAAATCTTTCTGTACTTCCATTCTAGTTGATGGACATAAATACAAACCTTCTATAGGTCCAGAGTCAACCATGGACAATAGTTCCTTTTTAAAACCTTTGGAAACTCAACTTCAAATGAGGTCAACTGAGAGAAAAGGAGGACCAAGGCTATATCAGAGAATGAACCAGTAGGCACAGAATTGTATTGGTCTAGTCAGGACTTTTTGTTGAGTTAGAACTGGAGGGGCATACTTAGAGAAAGAGAGATAGAGAAGGAAGGAGGGAAAGATACATTGGATCTGTTGGGTTTCTTTAAATAAATCACTAAATATGGATTTCAAATTCTTAGTCCAAATTAAACTGAAGGTTTTACTGTAAGAATGAACATATATTAAACCTATTCTTATTTCCCTGTTAATTACTCTACATGATCTAAGCCCAGTTAGTTTTGAAGCAATTCAGTTGAATATGCATTCAGGCCCTTGTCAGATTTTGGTGCTAAACACATTGGGGAGATCAAGCTTTGGCTTGCCTCTCAATCTAACAATGTCATGCTCTCTGATGAGAACATTCATGGTTGGTCACCCCTCTTCTGGAATTCATCCACACTGAATTTCTTGCCCAAGCTACAAATGGATCATCTCAGTTTGCATGAAATCTACTCACGCTGAATTTCTGAATAGTTGCTTCTAAGTATCAACTGATATTATGATAGTTGCTGTTATTTTGTACAACACCTCAAATCAGATGCAGTTATTCCTCTATACTTTTGAATTGAAAAATGGGAGATTGCCTCTTATTAAGTTCAGAGATTACTCTTTTTCAGACTTTTGAAAAGGCATAGCACTGATTCTAGCAACGCTTCAGGCATACTCGCAAGCAAATGGTATTCATCATAATCTGCTGTGGGAGGAAATGGCAGCATTTAATCCTGTTGCTTTATTGATCCCTGTTGTCCTAAATAAAGTGATGTAATAACAAATGATGCACAGATCCTTATTCAAAGCTGCCATGGATCACATTTTTGACATATATTGGCTATTGCAGTAATGACAGAACCACTACTTTTCTTGGAAGGCAGCATTAAATCAGTGCTTTAACTTTTGTCAGTAATTCCATGCTACAGAATAATAAAGTTTATTTATAACTGTGCTCTAACACACTGGGCAATTGGAACAATAGCTTCCTTTCCTGGAGAGATACATTAAATTTATGTATATATCTCACTGGAAGATTTCATGAAGAATTGTATGGAAATAAGTTAGCTACATAATTGAGACTCTTAAATGTTAGAGCAACAGGGAATTGTGCTAAATATTGCCTCTGTTGAAGGATCACAGACCTGAGGCCAAAACCAATTTAAGTGGTTTGAAATGAAGGTAACCAGAAAATAGTGTTACTGCAATCAAATACTTTAAATTCTTTCACTTACATTTTCTTCTCTTTTTGAATTTGTCATCCCTGTATTTATGTGCTCCCTCCTCCCCCAAAGCATTGGTGATCATGAATTTCAGACTCCCTACACCCCTGGAAGTGAAAAATCACAGGGCATTTGGTAGCATCTTTTCCAAAGGCACAAGCATTTGTGAGCTGCAGCTGACTTCATGACATACATAGACAGATATAAGATTTAAACTGGAAGCTCCATTTGGCTTCTATCAATGCCTTACTGCTTAATTGAGATGGAAGTTTTTATTAATGCTGTAATTCTAGTTCTAACAGCTGCTGTATGAAATCCCCAAATTTGTTACCATGGGGCACCCTTTGGATCTAACCCAAATATCTAAGCCAAAGAAATTAAAGGCACAAGATAAAAAAAGAAAATACAGTTAAATCTAATTTATATCAGCACCTTTTACTATACCTCTTTATAGTTTTATATCCTTGCAAACCATCCTTGCTTCCACTATTTCCATATACCAATTCATACAAGGTCTTTTGTTCTTAATTCTTCTCAACACTTTGTTCCTAAGGCACTCCTTAACACCATCCAACCACAACTTTCTTGGTCTTTCTTTTTTGTTCTTCATTCCTACATTTGTTTTGTGGTTTAATCCACATTTGTTCTCTCTATATGACCAGATCACATCAACATGCTTTCTTCATAATTGGTCAGTCACTTATTCAGTACATACTCATTCAACACTCATTCATTCTTGATCCTATCTCTTCTTGTTTCACTGTACAAACTTCTTAAGTTACCCATTTACACAGCAGCCTGTATGTTTCTCCTGACGTATTCTACTTTCATTTCCTTACTATATAACAGAAACACATGCTTCAATGTATATTTTGCTCTCTTGACTAACATTCATTCCTTGCAAGAGACCACATACTAACTTTCTACCAGCATTATATATAACAATACTAAGCACGTTATAAGGGATTGTAAGCATTCTTTATACAGTTACCCCAAAATAAATTAAATGCCCAAGGGGACAATATATGTCTTGTCTTATTCCCTGCTGAAAGTTGAATCTTTTACTAAACATTTCATTTGCTGTCAGAGATGCTTTTCATCAATCATATATTATTACATTCAGCAGCAAACTTTCTACTGTATATATGTCACATATATATATATATATATATATATATATATATATACATACATACATACATACACACACACACACACACATACACACTGTATATAAAATGACACCAAGGCAGTATGGAATTATGTATATTGCAGTGGGTTGGCAAATGTTGTGGGACTGAGAAAGACTTAAAGGACCATCACTTGCCTTTTCAAGTGCAGGTTGATGTTGTGGGACTTTGCAGCAGTGGCAGGAGATGAGGTGTGTAGTAGTTGGAGCATTCTCTTGTTGAATCCAAAGCACTAGGGAAAAGGATGGACTAGAAAGTTGACTGTAGGAGTCCAGATACCATCTAGAGGTTTGATGGCAGAGCTGTGGGGCTACCACCAATCAACCGATCAGCAGCAGTTGGTGGTGGGCTAGAGATGCTGCCAGACAGCTGCTGAAGATCAGGAGGCATGACAGTGTTGATGGAGCCAACAACAACTTTTAGAAGCAGAGGCATTCTTTTTGCCAGATGTATCCCAGCTTGGAGGAGACAGAGCTGTCCACCAGGTGATGCCTATATCCAATGTTTTGGAATATCCAGGCACCTAGATGTTAATGGTGAGTGGCAGTGGGAGCAGACTCAGAGTAGTGGATGTGTTGGAGAACAGGCCTGAATCTGGTGGCTGCTACAGGATCCATCCTGCAGTGCAAAGGCCATCATGTATCCTTTGTGTGGAAGTAGGGTTCAGTGAGTTAAGAGCATGTACCATCTGTTCCTCTTTTGGCACTTCAGTTTTGCCATTTTCCATCCATGGCTTCTGAAGGACTTGACTGAGAAAGGGAAAGTGCTTTCCATCTATGGATTTGAAGGGAGGCTGATATGGTGGATGGTGATGTCAGACGTAATGGTGCCTGTTTCCTCTCTGGGTGAGAGGCAAGAGGGGGAGGAAGGGCACTCCTCTCACTGCTTTAATTCAAAGGTTAGGTGTGTTTTTACACCCTGGTTATACTAGTAGGAGTAGTGAGAACCAAAGTAGTGGTGTGTGAGGGGACTGACAAGCCGGGTGACAGGATCACTGAGTGCTTTGCAGAAATGGCCCCAAGAACCAGTTTGATCAGCTATTAGGTGGATGTGCCATGTGTGTGAGATCCGGTGGAGGAATCTCATGGGTTGCAGAATGTTGGCACGGTGGAAGGGAGGTAGGCCATAACATGTTCGTGGTAACTGGCAGATAGTGGGAGAAAGGGGAGGGCTGTTCTTGGGGAATATGGTCTCAGTTGTTTTATATTGATTCCATGTTCCAACCCATGGCTTTACATTAATGCCTGATCATTAGAACCTCAGTGGCCTGGGTTTTTGGCTATTGCTGCTGAATGCCAGGTCATCTTGTAATAAAGATCCTATCCAGGAGATAATACTGAACAGAGAGCTGTCCTGCTATATATTATGGAGACCTGGATGGGTTTACGAGGGGAGTTTCCCCTCTCATAAATATGCCCATCTGTATTTGGGTGTGGCATCAGCTGCAAACCTTGGGCACAAGTGATTATCATCATCTAGGAGACCCTGGTGGCTTTTAGAGGTGCCGCCTTGTAGATAACTGGATGTAAGATCCTGTTTGTGAAACTGAGCTCAGGGGATCAGATGGGATTGCTGCTACTATAGCAGCCTCCCAGCTGCAGAGCAACTTCCCTGCCTGGATTCCTTGAAGCTGTGGTTGGGCTGGCGGTGGAACACCCTAGACTTATATTCTTGGGAGATTTCAACCTGTCTTTTCTTGGCTCAGAGTCAGAGGTAGCTCATAAGTTTATGGCAGCCCATGGACCTGAACCAAGTCAACTGAGGGCCTTACACACAAAAGAGGTCATGGGTTAGATCTAATTTTTGTCTCAAAGTTTTGGCAATGTAATCTGGGTATGGGGGATGTTAAAATTAGTCCCTTGCCACGGTCCAATTACTGACTGGTTGTCTTGAAGTTTTTTGTAGCTGCCCCTTGCTGCAGAAAGGTTGGACATGTTTAATTGGTCTCTTTCAGGCACCTGATGGTCCCTACTGGGATTCAGGGGGAGTTGAGGATTATTCCTGATACTCCTGAGACCTTAGTTGTACTTGGAATAAGGGGGTGACTATGGCCTTAATGTGGCTATGTAGCCCCTCCCTGTACACAGATCCTGGAGTGCCCCCTGGTTTTCAGAGGAACTCTAGGAGATGAAGTGGGAGAAGAGGTGCCAGGGACACTGCTGGGAGAAAACAAGGAGTGAATCAGAGTGACAAAGGTAAGAACCTCTATTAGGAACTGCCTTGTGGCAATAAAAGTGGCAAAATGTAATTATTTTCCCACTTGTATTGCATCTGCACATAGCTAGTTGGTGACCCTGTTTAGGGTGACCTGGACCTCTTGGGGAGGGACCACCCCGAGAACCACTTGCACGGTTGCTGTGAGGAGTATTTTAGGTATCTGATGGATAAAGCCACTCAGATGTGGTCTGAGTTAGATTCTAGCTGTGCAGATCCTATGGAGTTGGCTGAGGCAGGATCTGTATGTACTATCTGGGTAGAGTTTGAGCTTGTTGGTTCTAACCAAGTGGATAAAGTCCTCAGAGTTGTGAGCTTGGCCATTTCCATATTAGGTCTATATCCCTCCTGTCTGGTCAGTGTTATCCAGGAGGTGACATGTGGCTGGGTCCAGGCCATGGTTAATGCATGAGGGGGTGGTTCTGCCTGCAAGAGGTAATGGTTGTCTCCTCCTCAATAAACCACAGTTGCAACTGGTGGTACTAGACAATTTTCATGCAGTTGACAACTTTATATTTTGGGAGAAGGTTGTGGAGAAGATAGTTGGGCTGCAGCTTCAAAGGGCTATAGAGAACACAGATCATATGGACCCTTTTCTGTCAGGATTCAGCCTGGGCATAGTACTTCAGCATTGCCAGTACTGTATTTGTGGATGAGCTCTGGAGGGCTCTGGCTGGTGGTAAGGCATCCATCCTGATCTCCCTGATCTCTCAGCAGGTTTTGATACCATCTATCATGGTATCCTTCTGCACTGGCTTAGGGGGATGGAGTGGGGGGCACAGTGTTGCAATAGTTCTTCTTTCTCTGAGGTTGGTTCCAGTTGGTGTTGATAGGGGGAAAGCAATCAAGACCTAGGCCTGTGCTCTGTGGAGTCCCTCTCCTCACTCCTGTGTAACATATACATGAAACCTCTGGGTGAGGTCATCCACTGGCATAGGGTAACATATCATCAGTGAAACTCAGTTATACATCTCTGCTTCTGGTCAATCAAATGATGCCTTCAAGGTTTTGTTTCGGTGTATGTAGGTTGTGGGGGACTGGATGGGAAGGAATAGGCTTCAGTTCAACCCTAGAAACACCAAGGGGCTCTAGGTTATAGGTTCCTCCAGTGCTGGGGATTTTCTATCTTTAGTTCTAAATGGGGTGACATTCCCCCAGGTAGAATGGGTAAATAATTTGGGGTTCTGCTAGACTTTTGGCTGCTGTTTTTGGTTACTCCACTGTCTTGTAAGCTGCACTGGTTTCTGTATGTTTCCATATGTAATTCAAAGTGCTGGGTATTATCTATAAAGCTCTTCAGGGCACAAGGCTGGGTTATTTGCATGACTGCCTGTTTCCCATTAGTTCTGCTCATCCCACCATGCTCTGTCAATGCAATGCTATCTGATGGAATCAGGAAGTGCACCTTCTCTGTCATGGCAATTGCCACGTGAGATTGGGATGGTCCTGATCTTATTGGCCTCTTGTAAGGTTCTAAAAGGCTCCGGCTTTTCTCACAGGCATTGGGCCAGAATGTTGAGTAAATTCATCTCTAGGGAGCGTATTGACTGATAACCTCAGTTGCTCATTTGTTTATCTTTGATATGCACTGTTTTTATGACAGTTTTTGTGATGGAATGTATCTACGAAGGGGAGGGTGATGTGCTGGATTGCAGCAGAGAGCAAGGCTATCAGGAAGGTGGGGCTGCATTCCAGGAAGGGAAAGGAGACAAAAGACAACACAGTCCAGAGGTGGAGTGTGGGAAGCATAAGAGGTTTAGGGTAGCCACTCCCTAAAATCTCCCAGGGTATAACCACTAGTTGCAGTAGTATAGATTTAATCTGGCAAGATTTTGTCTATAAGGTGTAAGCAAATAAAGGAACTGAACTCAGCTGGACTGTTTCACCATCGTTCTTGGGATGGGCCTGACAGTTTTTATTTGTTTGTAAGTGGTCCAGAGTCTTTAGTGAGTTGGGCAGCTGTACAAATTGAATCAATTTGCTCAAAATATTGAATAATTCAAGTCTATTCACTTTATCATACACTTTCCAAAATGAACAAATGTACAATAATCTTTCTCACATTCATAGATTTCTCAATTACTGGCTGAAGAGCAACAATTTGGTCTGCATATCTCTTGCTCAGCCTAAAGCTACACTGCATTTTCCCAACTTTGCTCATTGACACTTTTCCTATCCTTGCAGTCAGAATTCTGCCAAATACCTTTCCAGGCACACTCACACTAATCCCTCTGTAGATTTTGCACGCATTCTTCTTCTGCCCCTTTGTATAAGTAAGCAATAAAATAATTCTTCCCATTCTCAGGCACAGATACCACCCTTGCATATAATTTAAACCAGTTGCACAGCCATTCCACTGGCAAACTATATCCAGATTTTAACATTTTCCCAGTTATACCATCTATGCCTGCCACTTTATCGCTTTTCAACATGGTCACAGCATCTTTGAATTCCTTTTTATAATTTCTTTTCCTGGATACATTTATAGCACTAGTTTCACTTTTACTTTTCAACATATCCCAATAATTATCACACAAATCTCTAATGTTCATCCTAATGTTACCTCATTTCTGTTTCATCCCAAATCAATTTAACACTTTTATTTTTTATTCAAACCACTCTGCTGGTGGGTTCTTGTTTAGCCCTCTTCACCCACTTTCCATCAAATCACTGCATTTTGTTTGCCTCTTTTAATGTTAACTATTTCTTGTTTCCTTTGGTTGCGTTTCTTAGAAGTAACTTTTTCTCTATATGCAATATCGTTTTCTCATTCTGATTTTGCAGTGACCATTCCCCCGTATGCCTTTTTCATTATTCATTCTGGAATTTTCTTTTGCAATGAATTAATTAAAAGAGAGACCCTGAAGAAATGTCAGAGACTAAACAAGAGTCAGGGTTTGTTTCTGTTCCTCCTCAGAAAAGATCATTTCCAGCATTCAGTTAAATAATTCAACTGTTTTGTTTCACCTTAAGAATAAAGTGTGGCTTCATCCTATTTCTTTTGGTTGGCAGCAAATCTGAGTCATTATATATGCATTTTGGTTTCAGTAGGAAAGAATGACTATAAATTGGCATAAAGGGAACAATCCTTTTCACTCTTTGTAAATTGCATTAAACTGAAAGATGAGGAATCCAAAACTATTATTTGAACAACAAATTCAGAAATGTCCACTTGCAAATAAAATGGCTATATTTGAACAATCACTATTAATGAGTGGGTGTGCGTAGTATTTTACTTTCTCCCCGGGCTTGCTTAAAATACAGTGTGCAGTGGGGAGAAATAATATGCTTGTTAGCTTAGTCTGGAATGAGAACACAGCTTACCTACTGGACTATCCAATCAGTTAACTATAGTTGCAGTGGTATGATACCTGGAGAACTTCTTAGAGATCATAAGAGATCTTGTATTTTCCTCTTTAAAGACATTTTTTTTTTCTCAGAAAGAAATCCAGTATTAGCATTTCTCTTTCCATTCTCAGTGAACCTCTGAAGCTAGTTCTTTCTAATGTTAAAGAAAGGGAGGTATGTTGATTGAAAAGCATGCTGAAAAAGGAATGATTCCCTGGAACAATTCCTTCCTAATTTCCCAGCATGTCCCCAAATTGATGTTCAGTAACATCAACCTAGCATTTGTGCAAGTTCATTCCTTCTCCTTGGTTTCAATGGCAGTATATTAATTTTTTAAGAGTCCAGAGAAAGGGAATGTATGTCTCTGTGTATAAACCAAACATTCATCCTCATTCCACTTTGTCAGAAAGACCATATCAAGATCTTGAATCTGTAGGAGGTTTTCAGCACAGAATTCTCCATAACAATAAGTAGAACTGCTCTGCTGGGAAGTAAATGGAAGTAAAGTTTCTTTTCTTCTTCCACAGCCTTCTATGCCTGCTGAAAGGCCACAGAATCTCCTACAGCGGGGCACATTATTCAAAATTGGGCAAATGACAGGAAACCTTCCTTCAATAGACCTCCTTAGATTAACTTACCTTTGGAATCATGATAAAGTCCAATATAAAATCAATTCTGTTTGAAAAGAGATCTCAAAGAATTTTCCAAATCATTAAAAAAAATGTTAACTTTTATTAGAAAAGGATACTGTGTAGGAGCTTATTTGTTTATGCTACCCTATAAAGTGGTGTCTATATCAGGCTATGCCATTTCTATTATGCTTAGAAGACCATACTTCATGATGGAATTGGATTAAATCATTCTGTCAGTTTTTTTCCCTACTATCCAAGACTTTTTCATTTCCTCCCTATATCTTATCATCTCTCTGTATTATTCTCTCCTTTGTTTCTGACTATTCTCTTGTCCTTTTGGGGTTAAGAAGATAAGAAAACATAACATACGAGATTTAGTACCCACATGCTTGGCTTTATTTTCTTTATGTTACACACTTTTGTTTTAGGGTAATAGCATAAATAGGACAGATGTCCCATTTCCAGTTCAAAGAATGGGGGTTTCTGGGTGAATAAAGATGAGGAAGACAAGAGAAAATTGTTGAGTGAGAATTTAAAAATACAGGGTGGAAAGTGCTGGACTAAACAAGAGATTCCTTTTTTTAAACTTCAGCTTCATGAAATGTCATTAAAATTTCTTTAAAATGATACCACACATAGAAAGATACTGAAATGTGGAAACTAGTTAATAAAGTAACTCATTAGGCTTATGGCTTAACATACAGTATTTCAACATATCAATATGTGCTTACTTACCTGTATCCTCTATCAAGAGAAATACATTTGGATTCATGCTTGCAAGGGTTCAGTTCAGGCACACAATGGTTGATTACTTCATCACAGAGTTCTCCTGAAATAAGAAAAATTAGGAGAGCTTTTAATATAAATTTATTATGGGAAATTTATTGAGTTGTCTGAATTATGTCAGACATAAGACTAAGGAATAAAGAGTGCTTAAGAAGAAGCTATTAAGGGCAATAATATACAGTAAAACCCCCCTTTTTAAAAAAATTAATGGCCCACACATACATAAAACTTTTATTGTGGTCTAAGACTAGTCAATGCAACAAAGAGAAATAAAGAGACAATATCCAAACAATGTACAGTATATAAAACATGTTATAACACTAGAAGATGTGAGGTCTTTATGAATGATATGAAATATATCACCTAGCCGAAGCCTGAAGTCAAATTGTTAATGTTGTCATAAAACAAAACAAAATAAATTTTAAAAAACCTAATATTCCTTATCATCAGGAACACATTTAGAGATGCCTACATAACCCCAAATGAATAAACTTATCTTTGGCTGTTACAAAGACCGCAAGAACAGGAAATTTGACAGCCTAGAGATGTTATAAATTGGGTAAGCAGCAATGTGTCAGACGATAACTGAGAGTGAATTTTGTAGCTGCTGAGCAAAATTTGGCTACAGAGTGGGTAACAGAGGTCCAGAGGTGTAACAAAAGAAATGACAATGTGTACCCCATCTTCTCTATCTGGTAGATCCTTTAGGAGATGAGAGAAAGTAGGGTGGCACATAGGTATCTATAAAAATTATAGTATACTGAAACACAGCTCATGTCCACAATTGCCTGGATCCACAGGGGCACAGATGTTCCAGATACAGGATTTTGCAACATTTGTTATCAGTAACGGCCAAGAGAAGGGCCTCTAGGTGGGGACAGCACATCAGAAATTGGTAGTAATTGGCTGGGTTGGTACTATTGCACAGGGAAGTCACAAGTTTAGGTCGCCTATGGTAAAGGCTGGTTGTAGGTGCCACATTGTACCCAGAATACTATGTTTTATAGTCTTGTTAGTTTGATCGTAACTCAGTGACTACAGAGCTTCCAAGAAAACCCTTTAAGGCCAGTTTATCTCTAATGTTTGACTTCCAGTGAACAAAAGCCATCTCTAATTATTACAGAAACCAGCCCAGTTGGGCTGTACATCAGTTTCAACCAGTATCTGAGAATAACAATCCAGATCTTGACCTCCCTGCTAGTGACTCCCAGTGAGGTCTTATGTAAGCACTGGAGATATAGTTAGGAATCTGCAGAATTTATCTTAAGCACTGGGATTTATCCTCTCCATCAGCACAGTTGATACAGGGACCCCATTACACATTTATTGTCAACCACACTTTTATGGGCAAGCTGAGTCTGATGATGTGGAAACTGGCTATAAAATATATGCCAGTTTTTAAAGTACCAGAAAACTATTGTTTTTGTTTCAAACAACTATTATTACCATCCTCTGGAATTTAGAACACTGCATCATCTCAGCACAGCAACACCAATTTCACAGGAGAATAAAATAATATCACATGGACACACATTCACACTTCTAGCTTGTGTGCAATCTTATCACTGGTGCAAAGAGAGCAACTCATTTATTATTATGCTGAGTAACACTGATGGTATAAAAAGTTTTGAAATATATAGTGATTTTTTCCCCCCCACAATAATATAATAATGTGATTCAAAACCTTAATGTTAAACAGATTTAACACCAAATGAAACACCCACTTAAAGAGCAAATAATTGTCTAGACCCAAAAGATATGCTGTATTCTCAAATAAAACGGTCTCAAGTATAAGGAACCCTGCAGCTGATTTTAGTTATTACCTATTCAAGAGCTTGTTTTGTATTTCTAGTTTCTAATAATGAACAAATTCATAATAATCAAAGCCCGCAATCTTCTGAGTACTATTGCTATTATGATGAAGTTGAACTCCCTTTCTTGTAAGTAATATCCAAACCTTTTCCCTAATCTGATTATAACATCTCCTGAGCAGTGTCAGCTGCACTGAAGTTTCATATCATATGATTTCTGCACAGGGAGTCCAATATGCATTTTGTTTACAATCTTGCACATATGGACACACACATGCAGATACACACACTAATAGCACAACTCTTAACGGCCAAAATTAAACAGTACAATATGTTCTCAGAGTAGAGTCAGGTAGTAGTAGTAGTAGTAGTAATGATAATGATGATGATGATAATGATATTGATGATAATACTCATTTACAGATTCCTAGTAACAAAATCAAGTAATAAGACCTTGCATTATTGCCAGATTGCCATGATCACTGCAGTTCCAAAGTCGGGCTAAGTATTAGCTGTAAAAGATTTCCCCAAGAACTTTACAAAGTCAGAAATACATGGAGCTTCTCTACTAAATTACTTATGGCTCTCATCGTCCTAGTACAGAGGCAGCATTAACAAATGGCCCAGTGAGTATTCAGAAAACACAGAGCTGTGTGTTACTACAATATGACCCTCAGCGACTTTCAGTTTGGTTCATAGCTTGTTGCCCATTTGCTGAAGGCATCCCAAAGTGTTATAGGTCTATCATATACCAACCTGGGACTTTCTTATAAAACAAAGAAAAATCCATCTGAGCAGTCCTGAAACCGTTATAAATCCAGCTGATGCCTGTTCCGTTTATGCCAACAATGCAAAGCCAGAGTTTGATTATTATCTTTTTTAATTAGAGACTCAGTCAAAATGGAATGCCATGGAGTTAAGCCTTAGTAATTGTTAAGTATTTCTGCTAACTGACAGAAAATAAAAGCTGGCATTTTAGATATTATCAGCAACGTATACAAATACTAGTACACATTTTTGGAGATTACAGCGTACCCTATAAGGTATAATCTGTAAAAACCTAATGCAAATTGCACAATAATGGTCTTAAAATTATGCATCGGAATTTTTTTTTAATATCCACAATTTACTTTAAACACACACACACACACACACACACTACATATTGTGTGTGTGGGGGTGTGTGTGCATGAGTTTGCTTGTTCTTTAAAATGAAGCTAAAGTAACACAATGAGGAATTCAGATTTGCAAACATCATGGCAATCCTTTTCATGGAGGACATAGACAAAGTGTATATTATATATACCTAAAGTCAGATAATAGGATGGAACTGGGATTTTTGTTTTTTGAGCAATTGCAATTTAAATGTCATCTTCCAAAAAACACACAGTGGCAATATATGCGGCTATTCTGATGTTTAGATATGGGCCCTACAGCCATAAGTGCCATCACCCCCGCTCTAGCATTTAAAGGTATAATACTTTCTTTACAATATAATGCATGACCACAGTAAGAACTGTAAAATTCGTTGTTAAGCGGGGCAGCTGTTAAGCCAATCGCACCCGATTTTATGACCTTCTTCGCAGCGGTCATTAAGCGAATCACTGCAGCCGTTAAGTGAATCACATGGTTGTTAAGCAAATCATGCAGCTCCCTATTGATTTTGCTTGCTGGAAGCTGGCTGGGAAAGTCACAAATGGTGATTATGTGACCGTAGGACGCCACAACCGTCATAAGTGCAAGCTGGTTGCCAAGCACCCGGATCATGATCATGTGACTGCGGGGATGCTGCAACAGTTGTAAGTGCAAGGATCAGTTGTAAATCCCTTTGTTCAGCACTGAACAACTCTGAGTAACTCTGAATGGTCACTAAACTAATGGTTGTTAAGTGAGGACTACCTGTAAGCATATAATAGCTGAATGAACTAAATTAGATGTTTAAGAGTATAGGAAAGTAAAGAATAAAGAATCAGAATGTCTGATACATTATCATCAACAGAAGTCACTGTGGCATCATGTAACTTTCCTATACATTTAAAATTAATTCTACAAAAAGTAGTATTTTACATGTATTGGACACCTAAGTGTGTCTTCAGGAAGAAACTGATGGGTTCAGCTAATTGTCTGGAGATGTACTGCTTAACATTAACATGGTTTCATATGATATAGTCGTATGCTATAATGGCTATTATTTTACATATTCATTTTGTTGAGAAGATTCAGTTTATTTTTTGCAAGCTCATATTCTCTTGAATTATATGCTAATGGTTTGAATTCGACAAGAGGGAAATGGAAATAGATACTGTATGCTCTTATGATAGAAAAATAAAGATATTAAAAGGATGGATCTCTATTAATTATACAATGATGTGAAGAACCTACTACATACAAATATTTCTTATAAATATTTTAATGCCAAGATCCCCAACTAGAAGACTAATTAGAAATTTGGACTATGTATATGAGTTTATATGTTTCATTTTTCATGTTTTCATATTGTTCATAAACTGACTTAAATATTAATTTTAAGGATAATATATGTTCAAAGCAAGGCTAGTTTTGACTACTGTATGATCATTTTCTTGCACGTAAATTGAGATACTTTTTCTTTCTGAAATTAAATATATTTTATATCGGCCAAACGTATATTGCTTATTATGAGTTATACTCGTAAATAGGCTTCCTCAACCCATTACCATTGAGATGCAAAAATGGATGACTTTGGGCCACTTGCTCTTTCTCAGTCCAAGGAAGAAGGCAAAGGCAAATCATTTCTTAAAATTTTGTAATTTGTTCTAGTCTAATTTATTGCATTTTGCCATTTTTATGTTGTTCTTTATTCTGTGAGCTGCCCAGAACAATAACTGGGAAGAGAAGAAGAGGAAAAGAAGAGGTAGAACAATCTGTTATATCATCCCAGTGAGGTGGATAAGTAAAACAGAGCTTCTTTTTTAATAATGAAGGAAAAGAGGAAGAAGAGAATAATGAGCCTGGTAGAAGGACCACAGATTCAATCCAGCCTTCCCCAAACTGGCATTCATTCAATCAATCTATCAATCAAGCTGCAAAGAAAACTTCATGGACTCGTTCAACAATTGCCAGGAGTCGAAACTGACTTGAAGGCACAAAAGAGAGAGAAAGAGAAAGTAGGGAAAAAAGGAAGATGATGCATGATGATCCAGTTCCTCATTGGGGGCTTGTGTGCTTCTTTGTAAGGAACAAATCATGGGAAGGACCTGTATGATGGCATAACTAATTTAATATGTTGTTTGATCTAAAGTAATCCTTCTTTTGTTTTCTATTTGTTTAAAACTTAATGGCAGTTCCTTGTTCTTCCCATTATTTTCCTTACTTATTGAATAAGGATAAGAGAAATATTAAATCTGATTGAAATCCTTCTAATAAACTCTCCTGGCTACCAGCTCTCCTTCTCTTGCTCGCTTGCTCACTTTGTGTCCCTTAATTATATCCTGATTTATTTTTTTTCCCCAGATTGAAATTCAGAAAGGCAAGGCAGAAAATTCCAAGTTGTTATACAGCTACACTTGGTAAGGAAATCAGGTTTCAAAGTAGTATTGTTTCATATAAAATAGGTAATTTGTTTAAAATTTAAAGAAAAGACAGCATCATAATATAGAGAAGGCACTGAACAGTCATGAGTGGGATTGTACAAAAAAGGCTATACAGTAAATTCTTGATTTAAGCCCCCCCCCCCCCCCCATTTAGCAGAATTCAGATTTAACAGACAAAACCGCTGAACAGGGATGCTGAGTTGAGACATCAGCAGTAGAAGAAGCAGTGGCAAAGGAAGGATGGGAGGGAAGGTACTTGGAAGATTGTGGAGTCCTTGGTGCTCTCTGAGCTTGGCTGTTTGCTTGGAGATGTTTCATTACCCAATTAGGTAACATCATCAGTGATGTTACCTAGTCAGGTAATGAAACATCTCCAAGCAAACAACCAAGCTCAGAGAGCACCAAGGACTCCACAGTTCAGCCCTGAGCTACACAGATTCTCTTCTGTGGAACTTGGAAGATTGCTGGGTGGGATGCTTGGGCCAGTGGGATATGCCACTTGGGCATCTGCTGAGGGGAGCAAAGTTGAGAGGGAGCAACATGCACTGGACTTGCCATATCTTGTTGACAGGATTAAGAACTCCTTAATTTAAGAGACATTTCACTTTGTTAACAGACCCAGTTGTCCTATGAATCTATTAAACTGAAGTTCTACTTTTAATAAAATACTAGACAACCTGTGACCCATTGGGTCATCGTTTCAGAGATATTTCCTAAGCAGAATGACCAAGGGCAAAAAAGCAGTGGGCGTGGGAGTGGGAGTGACTTGCGACTTGCTGCCAGCTTCCCCATTGACTTTGCTTGTGGGAAGCTGGCAGGGAGTGTAAGAAATCATCTTCCCTCCCTCCTCCTTCCCTCCCAGGACAGCTATTGGTATGGAACCATAGACTGAGAATAGCCAAATTCCTGCTGATGTCTATTAGGTAATCAGGTCACCAGACTTAACCTTGCCATATATCTCAATCAAATTACTGCATCAAAATTTCAAAGAGCTCTGCCACCTGCACTCTGCAATGCCTTGCAAACTGTTGTTTTGGAAGGGAAATTCCAGAAAATCCTATACAACGAAGGCCTTTGTTACTGTAAATCAAGAGCAACTGAAGCAACACCCCACCTACTTATTATCAATTTTACCATGAACTTTGACATGAAGTTATTGGGCCTTTATTATCTCAATATTCATGTTGCATTGACTTCTTTTACCTCAATTATCTTTTAGCTAATCAGAGTGGTATACCCTCTAACAATGTTGCTAAATTTTGATAAATAGCTGGCAAAATTTGTCAGGACCTTACTAGGGACAGTTTGAAGTGACTACATGGTTATATTTAGCTCATTTTCCTTTTTAACACTATTTTCTTTTATCAGTCTTCTTTAATTAATGTTATTCTGTTATGTTATTCAAGACTTCTCACTGACTGAAATAAAGTACTTTGGGTTTGCAGCCATGGTGAATGTGGCTACTCAAAAAACAACCATTGGCCAATTGGTGAAGATGCTGTCTTCCCCTTCCCAGAACACCTCATGCCATATAACATTCAGCTTACCTTTTTCTTTTTTTCAAGTATGGAGCACATTTTAGAACAGGGTGGTGTGTTGTAATAGTTATATTTACAAGTACATGTCCCATCTATATGGGCCTCAGAAACATTTCTGTAAATACAAATAATACTAGAGGCCGATTCTTTGGCAGAATAGCAGCCTCCATTTTTTAAATTAAGAAATATTCATTAGAAGAATCATTTAAACATTAAAAGAATCAAACGAAATTGATGTCAGGTGGGGCACAGGACTTTGCAGGTAACAAGAGAGAGATCCATAGGATATACTGTTGCTTGCACTCACCAGAGTACCTACCTCTCAGTAGCTAAATCCTTCTGACCTTAACAAAATGAAGAAGAAACAATATTTTGGGTTTATATACTAGAAGTCATAACTGGTATGTATTCTGTTATGATGATTCCATGTGGAAAACATAATAATTAAATGAAGCCAAATGCATGCAAATACTTTCTAGTCTGTTGGCTGGCTTTTGTTTTGTAGTCATTAGAGGCCATAATGAGTCAGGATTAACATATGTTTCTAGCAGTTAATCCTAAATGGGTTAAAGGCCTGGAGGCAGTATCTATCTCCAGGTTCCAATGTCTCATTTGTGCAAGAACAGTGCATTTCCCACTAAGGAAAATTTCCTTTCTAAAACTGTCTTCTGCCAAAAACATGTCCAGCCATATAAGTTATTTCAGGAATCAAACAGAGACACAATGAAAAGAACATGCACACATCTATCACAGATTAAAGATTAATGCTGGTACAACTACTCACTTAGGTTAAAAAACAAACAAACAAACCCTACTGAATTCTGTGGAATTCATTTCTGAGTAGCCATGCTTACAATTGTACTATAAGTAGCAAAAGTCCTACTTGTGTCAAAACCACTTCTTGATATTTTAACAGGTTTCTATTTAATAGCTAGGATAAACTTTTGACAATTTCCAAAACATGGTATTTTCCTCCAATGAAATTTTATATATAATTTTTATTAAAGACATTTTTAAAAGAATAAAAGCAAAACAACTTTTGAAAGAGAAAAGTGAGGAAAGTAAAGCAAAGTAATAAGTAAGTGAAAAAAAAGTACAAAGAAAGAAATAGAGAAAGGGAAGGGAAGGGAAGGGGAAGTTATAAAGAAGTGGCTTCTGGTTTTCTTAACAGCAGTTACAAATACATTTACCTTTTACCCTCGCTCTCTAGGGTTACTCCTCCAGTGAAATTTTAGATAAATTTTAGTATCTGTCTATCAAACATATATACTGCAGGAGAAATGAATAAACACCCAAGCCATTCTTACATTTTAGTCATGAGAGACCACTCATATTTGATCCTTGCAATGATCACACAATTCTCTGGGAACAGAAATAAAATTTCTTCTTCCTAGCTGGCAATATTACAGTTACTACAAATAGGAGTGGTTAGAGTCTTCTACTTTAATATTTTGAACTAGATAAAAGCAGAACTTGGCATTTTTTTTTAGAGCAAGACAACTATCTGCAAGGGGGGGAAATCCTCCCTAGAACTTGTACAGATTTAATCTACATTCTACTTCAAAACAATGTAGATCTGTATTTCATTAGACTATACTTTCTTTGGCATTTCTGTTTTGTAAGCTTAATTATTTAATTCAAAGATAGACTTCCAAGACATCTCTACAAACAGGCTTGGTACTCTTCCTGGAAAAAAATCAGTTTCAGGTGAATCCAAAACTCTTCTCAAATGTAGCTGGGGGAATGGTTCAAAGCTATACCTAACTAACAAAGCAATAAAATTAGATGTCAGCAACTTTATCAAGAAAGGCTTTCTTGAACTATAAAGCAATGATCTATGTACCATAAATGAAAATCTGAGTCCTGCAACTGAAATTTTGAAGGGAAACATTCTACATGTAAACCAACCTCACAAAGTTTGCAAGTGAGCATTGCTATGGAACTAAGAGGCAATGCTTATTATGGAACTAATAAGCAATCTTCCTTCTAGGATGTTTTTTTTTATATTAAGTCCTTTACATTTGAGCTATTCTGATCAAAGACAATACAGGTAGTCTGTAGTCTGCAGTCTTAATGACTGCAATAGGGACTGTAAAATTGGTTGTTAAGTGGGGTAGTCATTATGCGAGTCACCATGTGACTGGACCCGATTTTACTATCATTTTTATAATGGTTAAGCGAATCACTGCGGCTGTTAAGCAAATCACATGGTCATTAAGTGAATCCAGCTTCCCCAATGGACTTTTTTTTGCTGGAATTAACTTAATGACCATGTGATTCACTTAACAACATGGTGATTTGCTTCACAACCAATGTAAAAAGGTTGCAAATCGGCATTATGTGACCGCGGGGGTGGTGCAACAGTTTGCAACATTCGTTAAGTGCAAGTACAGGTTGTAAAGCACTTTTTCCAAGGCCATCATAACTTTGAACTGTTGTTAAACCAACGGTTGTTAAATGAGGACTACCTGTAATATTCACTAGAAGCCATTATCAGCACTGAAATCAAAATCCAAGCTCTGGAAAACTGCTATTGCTTTGTTCAAGGTAATCCTTGGTGAATTTGTTTGATTTAAGGCTTAAACTCCAGATGGTAGCCTGGGGCAGTGTTTCTAAACATGCTATCAGTTTTATTTCATTGCATATTTCCTCTTTTACCAAAGAAAGAAGAGTTAACAGAGTGTGCAAACTATTACACAATGTCATTAATTTCACATGCTAGCAAAATAATTCATAAGGTCATCTAATGCAGATTAAAGCCCTGTATGGAAAGGGAGATGCCAGATGTTTATGCTGGTTTTAGAAGAGGCCAAAGGGCAAAAGACATTACTGCTGATGCATATTGGATAACTGAGAAAGCCAAATAATCCAAAAAAGAAGTCAATAGATGCTTTATTGATTACAGAAAGGCTTTAGATTGTGTCAGCTATGTGGAACATGCTTAGGAAAATGGAAATCCCAGAACATCTCGTCTTCATGTGAAACCTATACAGACCAAACTAATGACAACAGGTACAGCAACCAGCCTTAGAATGAAGAGATTGGCATGGTGGATAGCTTCTTTCAGGATTGATATCAACAGTAAAGGAAAAAGCAAGAAATTTGCCACAGACCTGGTTTGATAAAAGAGCAATGGAGGCCTTTGAAGCTATATTCAGATGCTGTGATGTGTGTAACTTACAAAGATCAAAATCATGCAGGCAATGGTTTTCCCTGGGACATTCAATGGGAGTGAAAGTTGGACTTTAAGAAGGAGGATAGAAAAAATATTGATGTTTTTTTAGCTTTGGTGTTGGAGAAGACTCCTGAGAATATCATGGATAGCCAGGAAAACAAAGAAATGGACCATTGAACAAATGAACCCAGAGTTCTCACTTGAGGCACAAATGATCAGGCTCAAATTATTATACTCTGGATATATTATGTGAAGACTGAGCTCTCTGGAAAAGTCCAGAATCCCGGGAAAGGTGGAAGGAAGGAGAAAAAAAGAATGACCAGCAACAAGGTGGATGGACTTGTTACAGCAGCGATGGCTTCCCCATTGGAAGACCTAAAAGACCAGGTTGGAGACAGATCATCCTGGAGAAAATCTATGTGGTTGTTAAGAATCAACACAAATCTGATGGCACATAATCAATACACAAAAGGTTCTATTTGCATGTTTTTTCTCCACACAAATGTGATTAATGGTCATCCCACTTACATTTCCAACCCCAGTGTAATATGAAGTTAGGGTTTCTCAGTCTGAAATGACACAAAAATGGAAGAAAGCTACACACACACGCATACATATACATACATACTTGGGGTTAGTAAACACATAATCTTTCATATTTCACTAGTTGTACAGCTTGAACAACGTAGGCTTTATAGCCTCAGTGTATTTATTTTTATACTAGCTGTACATTTTCAATTTTAGTAAATGAAAAGTAAGAAGTCATTATTTTAATCTCTTAGAAAACAGTGCCACCCAGGAAGGTTCTTCTCTGATTTAAGTGATTTTAAAAGGTGATGACCCGACGTCTACTAAATGATCAAACTGGGATACACATTGGAAAGAGAGTTGAAGTAGTTTTAAAGAATTGTAAAAATCTTCTCTTTTTCATTCTGAATTTCACTTTTTAGTTCCTTTTCCCTTCCACAATCTCATTTTTCTGGATTCTTTATAGCTGGAGACACTAGAACTGAACCTTCAAAGGGCAGAGTATATGGCCTACTAAAAAGCTTTTTTTTTTTTTTTCCCCCAAACAGGAGGCCCTTTTCATTCCAGTTCTTGGAATGGAGGGGGAATGTTAGGTAACTCCAAATCTCCAAATCTTAATCTACCACTCTCTGAATAAGCAGGCAATGATTCTCTAAATTACTGACATGGCTGAACAATCAGATTGTTGCCAGGTTGCTGCTATGGTTGGACACATTCTGGGTCTTTCATTAGAGTGAAATTGTGCCCAATTTGAGCACGAGCACATGTTTTCTCAAACCACATTTCAACAGATACAACCTCTTCTATTCCATGGCTGCCTTCTTTTTCACCACTATGGGAATAAAAATAATTTAGTCACTGCTGATTTAGGGAAGTTTGCTTTTATTGACAATACATTCTGTGTCTTATGTCTCGCCTTCTAAACAATAGTGCCTCGTGTGGTTTACAACACAATCAGAACCTATAAAGCAAGATTAAACAAATTACGGGCAAAAGAGAAAAAAAGGCACTGAGGTCAGAAATAGAGAATACTAATATGAGTCATTTGCTCCTGCCATGTTCCAGTCATAAATCAGAGCAACACAGAATTGGAAAGAAGATGTAATCTAGATCAGTTAAGCTCAAGTAGTTCCTGAGGATATTCTGACCCATATTGGAGAGAAATTTGATTATAAAACATGGTTAGGACTACTGTGATGCTTAAAATATACAAAGGTGATAAGGAAAGAGTGTTCAAGGCTGCCATACTTGTATGAATACAAGGCCTAATCTGAAAGATTGTTTTGCTAAAATGATAACTTTTGGAATAAGGATCATTTCTACAAGATGTAGGCCTGGCTCTAGCCCCTGATACTTAAGCACTATTTTGTAAGAGAAACAATTTATATTCAGTTTTGTAGCCTGATTATTACATAAAAGGCTATTTATTAAGGGAAACTATTTGTATGCTGCTTATAGTTATGATGTGGTCTGTAATATTTTATTTGGAGATCTGCTTGTTTCATTTGCTTTATTTTCCTAAGAAACATATGTTTGTTTAATATAAGATAGATAAACTATTGAAAATCCAGCATTAAATAGTACTTTATGTCTTATGCTTATTTAGCTTTAACTGTTTCTTTTAGGATAATCCTTTTCTATAATTTAGAATTTTTGGCATCATTAAGATAGTATGTGTAATAAAATATGTTCTGTTTACAGACAAATAATTGATACAGTGAAAGAAAGAAAAAAGAAATGGAAGAAAACATGTATTTATTTATTCATTGAAATAAGCCTGTACTTTATTTTTATCTGTTAAGAAAGAGATGTAACAAAGCTGCAAAATAAATGAATGATTAATATATAGAGATTACACTGTGAGAACCATTGGCTCAAAGTCTTAGTTTCTAAATTCTCTTCTTGGGCCAGATTCAACCATTATAAACATTTCTGGCAGAAATATGGTTAAGTGCAGCAGTTAGTTTTCATTCAGGATGAAGGGTTTTCTAAGCCAACTATTTACATAAGCATCCCAAAAGGGCCCAACAAAACATTTAAGTTTGAGAAATTTTAGATTTTCTTACCAAGTCATTCAAACGTGACACTGATTGAATCCCATGTTATGCAATACTCTTTAGCTTACAAGGGGCCTTTCGCTAATTGTCTAAAGCTCAGAGAGTAACAAGGCCAGTTCACATTTTCACATTTTAAAAGAACATAGAACTTTCTTCATTACTGTACTGTGGATGTAGCAGCTTATCATTTGGTGGCTTATATTCTTAAATTGTTGGACTAATGCAATTCCTGTTCCTAAAATCAGGGAACAAGGTTGCAGAGGTGGGTGGAGGAATAAAAATGAGGAGACATCTTCAAAGTTTGGTGCTTATGCCTTGGGTGAATCAGGCCATGACTGTTAAAAATACCACGTGTCAGAGTAAAGGTGAAAACTAAGCAGTTTTCACTTAAGCATAGGCATACACTTTACCATTTATTGTTCTTTGTTTTCTTATGAACATTTGAACAAAATGCTTTAATGTTCCCTGTAGTTTTCAAACGGGTATGGATGTTAATGTGAAGGCATAAAATGAATAAATGTAGAGTTGCTTGCTGAGATAATTGGCATGACCAATGCTTCTCTGTTCTTGAACGGGAACCACTTTCCCAGTATTATTATGTGTGAAATAGGAACTTCTTTTTTCTCCAAACCTTAGAATAAACTGACATTACATTAAGGTACAAATTTAGAACATAAAAGCTGGGGAAAAAAGCCCCAATGGATAAGACTAAAGGCCCATCAAATCCTGTATAAATACATAAAATACATTCTTTATTACGATCAATGATCCATACAAATCCTGTATCCTGTTCTCCGAGTGGACTTAGCCGCACCCCAAAACAGAGGAAAAAGTTACAATTATATACCCCTACTGTTGTTTTGCAGTATCTGCCCATATTGGTAGTGCTGAATTAATGTAGTTACAGCTGACTTATTTGTGCAAGACAGAGAGAGATAAATGCCGTTATGGAAAGAGCACAATTTACAAAAATAGCTCTAGGAATGTGTGTGTGTGTGTGTGTGTGTGTGCACGCGTGTGTGTGTGGATGAAGTCCCATGCTTTTTATTACTCAGCGGTCCCAGAATGCTGAGATTGAGAGGAAGGACAGAAAATGGATGAATCTCTCAGAAGTTTGTAATGATGGCAGAAACCCTAAGCCAAAGGAGCCACACTGTAATGTTTTGTAGCGGGGAGCATAGCTCTTAAGTAATAACCACTGAAAGAGTGATCCTCTATGAGCATGCTCCGAACTCTACATCATCGAATAGCAATCAATGCAGAATAAAAATGCTTGAGCAGGGCAACTAAGCGTTTCCAGCACTGCACTGGATGGTGTGCAGGGCACAAAGCTATGCCCAGTTCTTTAACTGCCATTAGCATTATAGTTTATTGTGCTGAGCTTTATATATAGCTCAATATTTAATCATGATTTATTTTCTATGATGCCATAAGGGAATGTGCATCTTTGTAAGTTCAGCATCCCTTTTCCATACCACAAGTTCTCCTCTGGCATTCGACTGAGGAAAAGAGAGACACTGCTGCCCATGAGTGGGCGCAAATGGACTAACGTTTGACACCCGTCCGTGAAGCTTGATGGGCAGTGGGGATGCTGACACAATCCAGACTTGAAATATGCCAGAAATAGAAAGTGGGAAGAACATGTAAGCAGATACCTCCAGATGACACATACAGGATAGCAAGCTATCTGTTAAATAAATGTAATGCAAACATTCCTTATACTGTATGTATGTATCATGTAGAAGATGATGTTCTCTTTCTAAGCACCACCCAAGTTATAAAGGATGACCCAAAATCTGGCAGTGAATGTATGACATATGTAGTAAAGCAATGCCTCTCATCACACGCAAAGTGTCTTTCTCTTGCGATGAAAAATCAAAGCTGCATCTCATACTTAGCATATACAGATATGATTGTATAACACCCACTTAGAGTTAATATCCCCTAATTCTTCAGACATTAGGCCAATTCATTCTCCAAATGGTCATCAAGCTAAAATCAGAGAATATTACACACTTTTCCCGGCCATAAAACCATTCATTTCTTTGCTTTTTCTCTTCCAGGACCTTTTCACAAGAACAGGTAGTCCCTGGGTTAAGAACGCCCAGTTTAAGGATGACCCATAGTTAAGAATGGAGCCTACTGTAGCAAAACTTGAGTTAAATACACAATGGTTCGAGTTCATTACACAAAATCACTTATACAGTATTATACAATGTACTGTTCTGGCTTACATACAAATTCGACTTAAGGACAGACCTTGGGAATGGAACTCGTTCTTAAACTGGGGACTACCTATACTGACTTTTTTTGTTTGTTTTCTACAAATCATAACCTTGTTTAAATTACAAACCATTGGCAACTTCAGACATGGAAAATCATAGTTTTCTGCTGCATGAACAAGACTGCATGATCTTTGGGCTTGGATGGTCTCCCTCCTTTCTTCAAGGAGATCAAAAGCTTTGATTCCCCTTTTAATCTTCTTTAGAATTTAAACAATGATTGGATTTTGATTTACTAAAACCATGCTCTTGGGTTTGGGTGTAATGGGGAATTATGGAATATTAAAAGCCAAAGGGAAAACTTTCAATCTCTTCTTTGTTACCATCCAGGGAAAGGAGGGGGTAGAAGGATTTGGAAGCCTGAATTTTGTTCACAGATTAGTTAACCCTGGTGTACTGTTATGTCTGAAACAGTAATGGGAGCCAAGATGTCACCAGGACTCAGCTTGGAGCTCTGTTTTTAACATCATGATGGAACCTTGAAATGTGGGAAGTACCTCTAAGCATGCACAGAGTGCCTTTCCCCCCACATTGAATAACTGAAGTCTCTTACCTCCTCATCCATTTTAGAATTCAGAACAGTAGCTTGGAGTGTCTCTTACATGACTTAGATCAAACAATAGTATCAACGTTTTAGATACACAAATACATACACATATAAACCGAACTTTCCTGGGTACTTTATTTTGATACCTGTATTACAGGTGGTGGTATGTATAGCACTAAGAAAAGAAATTGCTCTGCAAATACCATAAATACATGCCTGATGATCTGAAACCAACTGTTTTTAAAAAGCATAACCTCCACTTCCTTTGCTAGGCTCTGAGACAGGTAGAATCCTTTCTTTTCCATGCCACAGATGTCCAGTCCATTTTTTCTAGATCACCACTGATGGAAAATATTCCTAACTCGCTTCCCCTTCCAATGTATTATTCACATCAATTGCTGCAGTTGTTCAGCTTGGGGACCACATTCCCAAAACTGAAATTGCTCTACCTAAAGTAAAATTAAACTATGTGAATTAACATAATTATTCCCCTTGCATTTTGCTGCCTTTCCTGTGGGTAGATGCAGGCAGTTCAGACTGTGGCATTCCTATAAGAGTCTGCCCCACCCCAGCAGCAGTCACAGAAGTCCTCCTGGTGTGAAAAAAATCAATTAAGCTACATCAGACTTCACATGTCATCTGGAGGCTTCAAATGGAAACTTTCAGGAGGCGTTTCTAAAATCTCTGAGAATGATATGCTAACCTGTATAGTTGGGAAGACAAAGGCAGGCATAATTGTTTATCCCATCCATACAAGTTGAGTTGTTCTCACAATCGTTATCTTCACAGTCATCTGGATTCAGTTCACATTTCTTCCCTTCAAATCCAATAGAGCAGGAACAACTTTTAACAAAGGAATAAAGGAGAGATGGGCATTAATTGACATTTCAGGCAGAAATGAGTTAGAAATAGGAACTGCATATACAAACACACACACAAACATGGGGGGGGGGGAGGTGTTGCCCTCTGAAGATCGAGGGATACTAAATTAGAAAGTTAATACAGATTCCAACTTCAGCACATAGCCAAAGTATCTCAGGCTGTGGTAATATTTCACAATTTAACATTTACATTTTGTCACAGAAATTAGATATACATCTCAGTAGCAAAAAAGCAATAAGACATCATTAAAGGAGAATAGTGTACCATTTAATTAAGACACATAGCTATATCCTGGGATTGCTTAGATCTTTTCAATTCTGCCATATGATACAGTTTTGCAATTCAATGGCCAGATGACAGATCTGGATGCATACAGATGGCAGATCAGCTTCAGTGAGATTTGTAGTTTGTTCCAGATTCATGCTTCGCAATTCTGGCAATGCACATATTTGCAGATATATCCAATTGTTTTTCTGGATACCCAATAAGAGGGCCAGTTAATGCCTTAGCAGTAAATCTTTTCCTGGATTATGTAATCTTAGGCATCAAGGGTACATGTGTGTGCTTCTATTGCATTTTTCATGTAACAGAATTTACATACAAACGTACACACACACACACACACACACACAGAGCCATAGAGTTTAGAAGTAAACATTATGTATGCAACAGAAATAGCAGGAATACTTTTTTTCTAGGTCAAAACTAAATGGGAGAATGCAGCTAAGGGATGATAAGACCACTTCACCAAAGCTATATTCATAAATCTTAACAATCTAGCATGACTTATGTAATAATGGCAGTAGTGCTGAACATTACAGATGAACTTAAAGGTCCTAGTTATCCTCTGATGATAACTATTTTTGGAAACACCAATCTCCCTTTTATTATTTTATTTTGAAAACATGTATACCGCAGAATGAAGAAGAAATATAATACCACAAATGTAATCATAAAACATTGTAAGGCCTGAGTGAAAAACTACGTTTTAGTTCATCCTATACCATAACAAGGAGGGAATTTGCTTCAGCTTCGGTGGCCATTTCTTCCATAATATGGGACCATCACAGAAAAAAGAAATTAGCTATTAAGATGATGGACCAGGGGGATAGCTCAGCAAATGAGGATGAATCTATCACAATGAATGATCCCTGTTACCAGTCTTTGCCAAAGACCCTGCAGTAGATGTTGAAACTGCAACAGCTGCAGCCTTCCAACTCAGTTTCCTTTCCTCAAAATATGGGAATCTGACCAAATTTACTGTCTTCTTCACTCAATGTGAACTATACTTCTTCCTGAGATCAAATGATTTCCTCACCAGCTGAACCACCATGGGATTTATAATTAGCCTAACGACTGAAGAACCTATAAAATGAAAAACCCAGACTAGCTCAGTTTTAGCTGGTGCAACTGTGAAAATTTCATGGGACACCTGAGAGCTACCTTTAAAGACCCTGTCAAGCAAGTGACTTGAGACTGTGAAAACCAGTACCTATGACAGATGAAGCATTTAGGGAGGACATATGCTGATGCGTTGTAGCTATTAGTTCAGGATATGAGCTAGAATGAAAGAGATTGAACTGACCAGTTCATTGAGAGACTATCAGATGAAATAGAGGACAAAGTCATTCATCAAGGCACATGATTAACTTTGACAGTATTAATCCAGGTCTACTTGAACATCAACAGAAGACTCAAGGAATTGCAGCAGGTTATGGGAATGGGAAGGGTAGACACCATTATTCTCTTTCACTCCCTGGACCTCCACATCAGACACTTCAGAAATTGAACCCATGCAGCTAGGAACACACAAAGCCTAAGCTTAGCAGGATACTCATAGATCAAATGGCCAGGTTGTTAGGAATAAAAGCCTCCCCCTTGCCAATTAGTAATGGACTAGCTACAGACTCACAATGTATATATTCATTGGTATCACAATGACATCATGGTTAATTTTCCAGGATTCTGCTGGTCCTTAAATCTCCACCACTCACCCCCAACACATATGCAACCCTATATGCATTCTATGAGTACCACCCCCAGAACTCTGTAACCATTAGATATCACTACTCTCCTTCATTTATTAACTCTTAGAATGGTTGTGGAAGGCATGCATTTTTACCAAACTGGATCTCAGAGAGCTTTATAGTCTATTTTGCATGAAAGAGGAACATTAATATTTAACTGCCTTTGACTCTTACTATGGGAATTCAGAATATAAGATAATGTTGTTCAGATTGGTGTGCAGCCTCTTGGTCTTTCAGAGATTTATGAATAATATTTTCCATGATCTTTGAACAAGTTTTTGACTGCTTATTTAGATGAGTTGCTGATTTATTCTGCCAGTGTGCCCACACCTTTACGGTTAAGTCACTTTTGTAATTTAGCCTCATGTTAAGATAGAGAAAAGTTTCCTTGATCTGTCTTCATTAGACTATTGGGGTTATATCAATTAAGGTAGGATTCATCATCTCTTGGAGTAATGCCCCAACTGTATAGCATTTTGCCAATATTCACCATAAATTAATTCCTAATCTTACTGCAATTTTTACACCCTTAACTCATTTCGCTGAAACTGGGATTCCACTTAAGAGGGATTTTGAAGCCCCCAAAGCCTTTCTTCAACTTGAATGTGTGTTCACTTTTCAGCCCAACCTTTATCCTCCATATCCTGCCCTTTTATTATACAGACTGCTTCCGATTTTTGCCTGGGAGCAGTGCTTCTACAATCCATACCAGAATTTGAGAACAGCATACTTCTCTGTGTGTTCCTTTCCAGGCAACTCCTGGAACTGAAGGGATAAAACAAGTACCTGAATAATTACCAAACCATGGTCTTCGAACGACCAAGGCCCCTGAACTCAAGTAAGCCTCCCTAATAGCTTGCTTAGCTGACTCATGCCACCTCTGCTTTACTGTGTATTCTCACTGTAAGAAGAAAATCTAATCCATTTATCAGAAATAAGATGATTGACATTTGACATCATTACTGATCAGTATTTGTTATACAAGTATGTAAAGGTTGTCTGTATGCTCCTTAAGTGGGCAGAACCTTGTTTTCTGTCCCCAGTGCTGTTAAGATAAACTTGGCTCAAGTAGGTTGCGTGGTCTCTACTTGTTTCTACTCATCCATTGGGTAATGGGGAATTTTCCCCTTCAGAACCAGTACCACAGACTTACAGAGAAAAAAGGGAGGAAGTTAGCCCTCTGAATAATCAATATACCAAAATAAAAAGAGCAAGCAATGTATGGAAGATGCTACTGCTGAGTCAAGCAAGTTTGATTATCTCTTATTATTGAGCTAGTAAGGCAATCCACTTTCCTCCTTAGCAAAAGGAACAAGTCACTTTTTCCCTCTTTCTTTTTTTAGGAGGATAAGTTCAAAAAGGTGGATAGCTGTCCAGCAGAACAAAGCAATATTTTACTGAAGTATTAATTTTTTTTTAAGTGCCATAAAATGATCTGAAAAGATTATACAGAAGAACTCCTTGCACTATTAATCTTATAGTGATTGCTCATAAGCCATAATATTGGAAGGAATGGGGACATAACTTTAGAAGGGATGAAGGAAAACAAACTGCTTGAATCAATTCTATTTAAAGTGCACTCCATCTGTATGAAATATTTTCTTTGCCTGTCGGCTACCTCATTAGAACCCATAAAAAAAAGTCTCCTGTCTGACCTGGTGGTGATTCAAGAGATCACAAGAGGCAGATAGAGAAGTAAAGAAGAGCTGGCACAGCATCTTTTTTGCCAAGAAAAAAAAAAGTAAGAGGATAAAAGAACTCTAATTAAATAAAGTGATCCATTTATCATGTCTTCCGTTTCCATTACAAAACCCTCTTTTTCAGGGGCTTATAACTCAGCCATAAAACTGTGCTTTAGACGACAACTTGGCATATAAGGTCTCAGTTTAGGAGGGCAGATTATTTCTTTCAGTTTAGAAGATAAATGAGGTGACCCAGCTGGTTATTTTTACTTTCTGTTTCTGTGTGCCACCTGACCGAACACAGATATGCAGATAATTAAAAGCATATCATTAAAAAGACTGGCAATCACCCCAAACCCTTGTGATGGAGTCTTTCACACAATATGTGTATGCACTGAAATTTTTTATTGCTTTGATTTTAACTACAGGTAGTCCTTAGTTAACAATGGTAACTGGGACCAGAATTTCCATCGTTATGCGATGCAGTTGTAAAGCGTGATGTCACGTGACCTCTTCACTTAGTGACAGCTATCCCAGCACTCCTGTTGTCGTCATTAAGCAAGGATATCAGGTCATTAAATGAGGACCTCCTTGCAACTTCCTGCTGGCTGCCAACAAGCAAAGTCAGTGGAGATGCCGGCAGGAAGTTGCAAGTCCCAGGTGGCTTGCAAGCAGGCCGGTGGGCAGGTAAGTGGCTGCTGCCAGGTGCGGGAGGGTGTACAAGGGACTGGTGTGGCATGGTGCAAGCATGATGAGGCTTGGGGTGGCTACTGCAGGGTGTGGGAAGGTACAGAAGGGTGAGGGAGGGGCTGGCATGGCATAATTTGGGGTGGCTGCTGCAGGGTGTGCAAGGATGCGTGAGGGGCCGGCAAGCCGTGGTGGGGCTTGGGGTGGCTGCTGCAAGGTGCAAAAGGGGCCAGCAAGGTGCAGCATGAGCACAGCAGGGCTGGGGT
The DNA here is from genome assembly GCF_059951505.1 of Python bivittatus. NCBI lineage: Eukaryota > Metazoa > Chordata > Lepidosauria > Squamata > Pythonidae > Python > Python bivittatus. The sequence continues at coordinate 19,332,756 of NW_028277035.1, forward strand.
TGGCTGCTGCAGGGTATGGGAGACTTACCCTAGTGACTTGTGACCTTCCATGCTGGCTTCCCCACTGACTTTGCTTGTGGGAAGCCAGCAGGGAAGGTCACAAATGGCAATCATGTGACCGCAAGACACTGCAACCATTGTTGCAAGCTGGTTGCCAAGTGCCCAGTTTGCAATCACATGACCATGGGGGTGTTGGAACAGCTAGAACTTTGAGGCCCAGTCATAAGTACCATTTGTTCAGTGCTGTTGTAACTTTGGTCACTGAAGGAGTGGTCATTAACCGAGGACTACCTGTACTGATCTCAATATCACTGAGAAAGAAAGAACACCAAAGAGAATTCTCCACACAGTTTAGATACCATACATACATTTTTTGTTGATGTGATATTGGTTCAGAGGACCAATCAGCCTTGAAACGTCTTGAAGAAAAAATCTGCAAAAGTATGTGAATTCTCTCATGCATTTCCATCATGGGCATGGCATTCCATGAAATGCAAAATATATTTGCTTGTCACACCAAGGCTTTAATAAGCAAATGTGATCAACTGAAAGGTAGATTTCCAGGCATCATGATGTGACTCCAAATATGGGAAAGAAGCAATCAAGATGTCTGAGCTCTGGAGTTCTGAAGATGAAAATATCTTTGGTCATAGAGAGTCACTAAGTAAACAAGTTATGTATCTGAAGCCATAGATTTGCCAAGAAGCTAGTAAAGGTATACCCTTCCCCCCTCCACAACATACATACATACATACAGTATATATATAAACTATACAGTACTGCTACAGCATTCTTTTTTTAAAATACATTTCTGGATGTGTCTATTTGTATTATTGTAACTGGCCAATTCTGTTCTGTAGCTTCCCAACTAAACTGTGCTTCTTTGTGTTGAAGCAGTATCAATGCCATCATCAAGAAGACCATTTGGTCCTGCCTCTAAGATAACAAATACATGTTTCCTTTTCACTCAGAAACTACGCTTCAACATAAGGCCACAAATAAACTGTACAGAATGTAATGCTATTTTTAAGGACAGCTCTTTTGGTAAATTTTGAGATGGCTACATATATTGGAAGTACTTAATTATATTAGCTTACTCTGATCAAGTAATTTAGTCTTTGGATGCTGTATATGCTGGCCAGATGTATTGTGGTCTACAAATCAGCTGTTGTATTCAAATACATTTTTTCTGCAGCAAATGTTTAAGGCCCTTTGGCTAAATAACTACGCACACCTGCATATCAATTGGACAGATTCAATAGTCCATAAACACTGAACTTATCCATCAACTATGGAACATTAACGCTGTAAAAATCTATCAGCCTAGGTTTTTTCCCCCAAAGAAGTTCTTAAGTGAGTTTTGTGTTACTGAAAGTAAAAGACAGAATTTAACATCCTGCAAATTGATATGCTCCAGCTACAAAAACAAAATTGCCAGTTAACACAGGAGCTAAAAGGGCTTCTCTGCAATGGGCATGACTAAGCCAGAATGAAATATTCCTGAATTCTATTTCCTGCAACAAAAAATACTATTAAAATTTCAGCAGTAATTAAATGGTCTGAAAGTGTGATTCCCTTGCTAATCATTCTCAGTTGAGACAACTAGAAGGGATAAGCAAATACTAACATGGAGAATGCATATTTTTGCTATTATTTGCCTTAGTCTTAAACAGAAATTATATCAAAAGCTATTTTTATATCCAATTTTATTGTATTCTGTATCTCAAGATGAAAGGCGAATATCAAACTCGACTATTTTGAAAAAATATAATTACTAAAATATGCCTTAATAAATTCCGGATGTTAGCAATAGCATCCATGACGTGCTTACTCCGAGAGGATGGAAAGAGAAGCTGCAAAATGGGCACAAGTAATGTTTATTACCAACATTATTTTATGCAAAATAAAAATAAGAACAATTATGGTCACAACATTTGAGACCAAATTGTTTATCATTAAATGAATTACAGAATCATATAGTTAGAAGAGTACATTAGCCCAATGAATCCAACCTCTGGCTGAGCATAGGAATTCAAATTAAAGCCTCTTCTTAAACACATCCAGAGAAAGTGAGCTCACCATCTCTCTGGCTAATTGGTTCCAGAGCTGACTTGTTCTTATTCTGAGAACATTTTACTAACATTCAGTTAGATTCTGCCTTCCTGTTGCTTAACTCCTTTATTCCATGTCCTGAACTCTGAAATGATGGAGAACAGGTCTGAAATTTGTCTTCTTTGAGTTCCTTCCAGGTATTTGAAAGCTGCTACAGCCTTCTCTTCTCCAGGCTGAACGTTCCTCGCTTCTTTAGTCTCCTCATAAGAACTTCTAATTCCCTAATCATCACTGCTGTCTTTCTTTGAACCTGTTCCAAATTCTCTGAGCTTGTTCTACTTTTTTCTGAATTCTTCTTAAAGTATGGTGCCCAAAATTAGGTATCATATCAAGGTGTGATCTGATCATAGCAGACTATAGTAGATTTCCTGTGATTTGGAAATTATATTTCTGGTGATGCAGCCTACAACTATAATGCCCCCCCTTTTTTTTGAGGCCAACACCACAGTGCTGTCTTCTTTTCCATTTGCAATCAATTATTTTTCCAAGATATTTTGTATCCTATAGAACTAGTAGATTCGCCTGTACTAAATTTTATTATACTACTTCCAGCAAATTTCTCTAACCTATCAAAATTATTTTCAAATTTATTTCTGCCTTCCAGGACAATAGCTTTTCCACCCAATTTTGTATCATATGCAAATGTAGTCAGCATTCTTTCACCCTCTTCATATTATTATTATTATACTATTGAAGTTTATTGGCTCAGTACTGAACCTTACGGCATACTTGTCAGGTTCAGCCCAAGAATAACAACGAGACAGTCCAGAATGGTTTAGTTCCTTTATTAGCTTACACCTAATAGACAGAATCTCGCCAGACTAAATCTATACCACAACAGAGGCCCCTAGGGAGGGGCCAGTCTTATTCTCTTGGCTTTCCCACGCTCCGGCTGAGGACTGAGGAGGTGCTTCCCCTGGAACGTCTCTCCCCACTCCTGGCAATCTTGAAGCTCCATTCCAGAACCTTCCCTGCTCATGCCTTCCATCACAATACTACTTGATACCTCTCAGGGTGATTTTATCTTAATGTTCCTCCTACTTTGAATTCACCAACTAAGTCTTTTCTATTAGTTACTATCAAGTTAAGAACAGTTGATCCTCTTGTGTCTTCCTCCATCCTTTAAATAAAAATGGCATCATCAAATCAAGTTAAACATTTCCTGGAAGATTCATGCTTGTTTCCCAAATTTCCTGATCATTACTCCTTCATGCTTCTTGCAGTTTGCTTTTGGATGGCATCACCCACATGGTAGCAGGCACCAATAACAGTATTGTTTTAATTCATTCCTCCAGAGCACTGCCAAATTGATTCATTTGGATTTCTGAGTAGGAGTGGATACTTTTAACATATAGAGCAGCTCCTCCTCCCTTTTTCTTGCTTCTGCTCCTTTGAACAAATTATAACCTTCAGCTGCTCTCTTCTAATCATGAGATTCATCCCATCAAGTGTCCATTACACATATGAAATCAAATCTGCCTTCCTGTCATAAAACTTTTAGCACTTCTTGTTTGTTACCCATATTCTGAGCATTACTATATAGTCAACGAAGGCTAAGAATTTTATGAGCTAATGCTTTTTAATTTTTTTTTAATTAAGTGGCTTAATAGGCCCCATAAGTAACACTCCCATTTCTTTCTGGAGCAATCATCTTTATCTAAGGTCAAAGAAAGACATTTTGTTTAAGACTTCCACCTGATCCCATGCCCTTTACTGACACTGTTGTGGCAGCATGTTACAGCAACAAATATGAAAAGCAGAATCACCTGCTGTTTGGGCCCTTTATGCAACCTAAGCACAGCATGAACAGGAAGGGTATCAGAATGGAGTTCCAGTCAAAACAGAGTGAATTTCCTGGCTTATGTCACTACTCTACTATTATTTAGAAGATAATTTTTCTTGCCTGTGACTACAGAATCCTTCGAGTTAAATCACTTGGCATTTCATATGGAAGAATGCTTTGGCTTAAATTTATAAAAGCAAAGATTTGACAAGTTTGGCAGCTGAGCATGTGTATTAATATGTTTCACTGGGAGAGAAAAAGATATGTAGAAAATATAATTTCTTTCACAGACCATAACAACAGAACATTCCGAAGCGGGCTTCCATATAACATTTCATACACATCAATATTACTTATGGTTTATCCCCCAAGATTTTATTCATTTTGAAGCACAATGGAAAAAGAAATGAACTACATGAGAAGTAGACCACCAGCATTCCCTGTAACTGAAGGATGAGAATAAGACCACCCCTTGGGCCAGACTGATATCAAGAGAGACAGAAAGTATTCCTTCCAATCTCTATTTGCCTAGCTCATTAGCTGCTTGCTTATGTGTGAAAAACCTCTTTCTTACAGGATCAACCACAAGATTATGTACTCCTGACACAGGCATCTACCCAAGATTTGTTATCTTCCTGGGCTTGGAGCTTAAGAAGAGAGCTATCCTATGGAGTTGGTATCACTGCCAAAGGTAGTGTCCAATCAGAAGCAGCTTATGGAGACATGGGATTGAAGGCAGCACTCTTTTATTTTTGTCTACTTATATGACTTCCAGGAGAGGGCAAATGGAGAAATGGAAACTGTATTACTGCTTGGCTTGATCTTGTGTTAATTGATAACGGGCATGGAAAATAGTCTGGGAACAATGCTGAAGTAAGATGAAAATATAGTAGGAAATATGGTGGGATGGTGTAACCTGGATATTTCAGGAAAAGGAGGGCAGGCCAATTGCTAGTCTCAGTTCCTTTTGGGTTGCAGCATGACCAAAGAAATCAAACTGACAGCAATGGTGGACCTGCAATGCCAGATCAGTTGTTGGTAAAACATTGATTATTCTGGATTTAATTCTGGATGAAAGCACTGACTTGTCACATATCACAAAGACATGGCAGACAACTCTCATCTCTCCCAGCAATGTCCATGGTATGGCAGCCACTGGTTGAAGAGCCGGAAAAGTGGAGGGAATTTACCAATGTTGAGTTCATGTTGTTGCATTTGGCAGCCCAGGATAGTTTTGGGTTACTGTTAGTGTGCTGACCAACCTGCTACCAAGGAATCTGTTCTCTTGAGCTAGCTGTAGTATTACCGTAGACTCCTTGTCTTAGGGGATTATCATTTCCACACAAATTGAGTTTGCCCAGTCTGTTTTAACGATCAACTTGTCCCTATGAATATCAGGATACTATCAGACAGCAGGCCAAGTGTTGGGTTTGGTGTTCTGTTTAGGTGAAGTTGGTGATCTGAACCTGGAGAAGCTCTGTGTAATGGGCAGATCACCACCAGTGGACAAATCTCTGGAAGGGTGAAGGACTGGTTAAAGTGGCCTGAGATAGGAGCCTATTGAATCTGGATGTCTGCGGGAATCACATGTCAATAAGAGAGGCCCTTTTAAAGAAGCCCCCACTCTCACAGCCTTGTCTTTATGAGATATATTAGAGGAGCTTCTTCTGCATTACTTCTATTCATGTGAATGCACTCCTTTGTGATTTTTGAAGCATTTATGTGTGTGGGCATGTGTGTGTATGCCAACTACCATGTCATTGATTAACTACAAATTTAAAATGGAGACACTAAAAGTTTAAACAGCAATTAAAGCAAACAGGTAAAACAACTAGAATAAATAATTAAAATTAACAGTTAAAGCCCCATACAAAGTGATGCCTTTTAAAGGGCTTTTTAAAAGCTAATAAAAGAGGCCCAACCAGTTGAAGTTTCTGCACTAGATCCCAAGGTAAACTTGTACAAAATGCATTACTGTAGTCACCCTTGGAGGTTATCAGTTCATGGACCACAGTTTTAAGGTCACTATATTTAGAAAGGTTACAGTTGGCACACCAGCTGAAGCTGATAAAAGGTGTCATTTCTTCAATCTGGGAAACCAAAGAGAGATTTGTATCCAAAAGCCTTCTTCATGGAGGATTAAATCCTATTCAGAACAGCTGATCTATCATCTCCCCTGAATTATAGTCCCTTACACTAAGCTTCTTTGCCCTGTCTGGATTCAATTTCAATTTTTCTCTCATTACACTTATTACTGTTTGCAGACAGGCATTCAAAGGAGCCACATCAGTTCCTGAAAAATAGATCTTGATGTCATCAGTTTACTGATAGCACCCAGCTCCAAATCTTCTGATCCCCTTCTGTGGTTTCATGTAGGTAATTAAAGTATTGGCGACTGAATAATGGAACCATTACAAAGTGTTGCCCTTCTTCTGAGGCAATGATATTAAAAAAAAGCTGAGTGTTCAAGAAGAACCAACAGGGCTGTGCTCCTTCTGTCAATCCCCAGACAAAAATAATCCATCAAACTAATCAAGGCAATCTCAATCCTGCAGCCCAATCTGAAGTTACTTTAAAATGGTCAAAATAATCTGCTTCCTCCAGGTTGAGAGGCACCCTTCTATCAGCCACCCTGTCTAACCATGAGAGGCTATAGACTGGCTTATAATTGCCCATCTTGAGGGATCCAGGCAGGTTTCTTAAGAAGAGCCCTAACAACTGCCTCCGTTAAACAAAGATACATTCTGCTATTTCTTAGAGTGTTATTGTAATGGGCTGTAAGAGTAACCTTGAGGAACAGGAGGAAGAGCTGTAACCAAGACAATGGTCAGACAAAAGAAATTTGAATTCGAGGCAGAAATGTAGTTTGAGAAAGCATCTCAAGCTTGACCCTCCCTAGTTTTCTCAAAGATAAAAGGGAGGGGGGCACATTCAGACTTGCAAGATTCTGTTACTGTAATTTTATAATAAAAGTAGTATTAGCATTCCTAACTTTGATTTCCTAGTCTGGACTACCTCAAAGGGTTAGGGTTAGGGTTAATGATATGATGTTAACTATGGCATCTTTAATATCCTGCTGTCTAGAAGTTATGAGCCCATTTGGAAAGAGATCCAATGGTGGATCATATTGTTCCAAGAAGCCTGTCCACATTCCAAGATATCACATATTTAAATGTATCCTCTTTAATTGTGCAAGAGGAGTTAGTAAATACACCCACAGTTGACTCTTTATCAAAGGTGGCATCAAGATTGGTACCCCAGAGATATTTTCCTCAAAAAACTCACAGAAGGTGTTATAGCAAGTCTCTGAGGTTTTATAATATAATTCTGGGAGGAGGAGACAGAAGTACAAGTCAGCCTGCTTATAACCCAAAACTATTCAGCAGGCCTTGAGCTTGTTGGTGCAATACAACCAGAGGCAAAGCTGCTGTTTTGATGCACATGTTAATATAGCATAAGCCTTCACATGCACATGATGCTGTGCCTTATCAGACTCATGTCAGGTCTTTCTGTACTGAAGAAAGCCTTCTACCTTGCTGCTTCAGTTTCTGCAGTTCTTTCATGTACTATAGGACCACCTCTGAAGTGTGCTGAAAAGCCTGTTTAGAGAAATCCTGCCAACCGTCCTAGTCCAGGTATGAAACAGACACTGACAGAATCATTGGCAGAACCAGCCCAAACACTTGCAGAAGTGAGGTATAGCCATTAATCCAACCTTATTCAGATAGTGATCTGTCCATCATAATGAACAACACCTCCCTGATCAGAACCAGATACCAAATTGAGCATGTGACCTGCATCAAGTGTTGAGCTTATGACCATTATGGATAGGCTGATAGATGTTAGGGCTGTTACAAACTCCTGAGCTGCTCCAGACAAGCTGGCCACAAAGTACATATTTAAATCATCCAACATGATAAGCTTAGGTGTCTTCAATATAATTCCAAAATCAGATCTAGCAGCTAAGTCAGGGATTCTATTAGGTAGAATCCCTAATATCTTAGTTTGCAGTCCCAAGACTAAGGTATGCATAGTATGAACCAATGCTCTCACAGATTTCCTAGTAAGGGAGATATTGTTCTTATAGATCACAGCCACGCTACTTCTCTGCTCACTTCCTTTGACTTTCTATACTACAGTGTACACAGCTGGGAGAAGTTGTGCCAAAACCAACCCACTTATACAAGCCGGTTTCTTCCTCTACAATCAAATAATGGATGATCTGTTTTATCTTGGATTGACCAGAAAGGGCACAGCCCTTATATTTCTAATCCTCTGTAATAGCCTGCAAGCCAGCCAATACCAAATCTTCTATTCCCCACCACTACTGTGATTACTGCCCCAGGATCCATAGATGCAGATCCCACTCTCTCTCCCAATATTTTAATAGGTCAGTTAACTATTTAAAAAGAAATACCCTACATCTATCCATCCGTCCATCCTTCTGTCGGTCTGTCTCTATATCTATATCTATATCTATATCTATATCTATATCTATATCTATATCTATATCTATATCTATATCTATATCTATATCTATATCTATATCTATATCTATATCTATATCTATATCAAGGGAATCTCTCAACCCAGTATCAAAGTAAGGAGAACTATTAAGAACCTGTAACTCACCACCCACCAGGCAGACAAGGCATATTCCCTGAAATGGCAATGATGCATATTTTGGATACCAGTTCTCAGAACTCCCTCTCACCAGAAGATCAAGTGGGCATAAACCTCTCTCCTAACTGCTCATTGCTGTCACAAAGGAGCAGCCTTCATCACTCCACCTACACATACACACATTCATATAAAACCAATACTGTAGGAGAAATGACCTTTGCTTCATGTCACTTCCAATGGGACAATCTTCTCTAGGTTGCTGCTGCAAAGTCAGCACCTCCTAGGGAACCTGGCCTTAAATCCAACCATACCTAAGAGACTGCCAATAGCTAGGAGGGAGAGAAGGGTCCCGGGCTAGCAAGCGAAAAGACCACTACTTCAGGGCCAAGTAAGTTGCAGTCCTAGTAGTAAAGGAGCATGGAGTGGATGTAAAATCCCATACATATTCCTCTCTAATGTTTCCGACTGCATCTCCTGAATCTTGGGATGCACAATGGTAATCCCACAGTGTCTATGGGAGATGATCAGCCTAAATCTCCATGGCATGTATGATGGACGTAGTGTTCCCTCAGCACATGACTAAGGTATTTGGGGCTGGGAGTCTCCAGTGTGTAAAACAACACTTTTGCAGACATCTCTTATGCTTGTTGTCTGTCCTTGGAAGGCCTTTAAAAAAAATTACAAGGAACCAATGGATGCTTTGAACTTGGCAATTGCAGGAATTTAATAAGAGAAATGGCAGTAGATGAAGAATATATTAACAGCATAATATAGCACCTGCCTGCAAACCTTGGAAGCTGTTGCTTAGTCCTCAGAAAAGATTTGACTGCTTTTAAGAAATGTAAAGAAGTGCTACATCATGCTCCCATATGCTCCAAAGCACATCTTTAGAATCAAAATGGGATGACAGCGCACATACAGCACCCCCACCCGAAATATAATTCTCTGTTTCAGATGAAAGTCTTGGTCCAGTCAAAGTTAAATACTTTTAAGTCCTCCTGTTTTAAATAGGAAAGATGCAAGTATATCTATAGATTTCCCATTCAAAGCAATTGGGTCAATGATTAGCTTTGCCTATCTAGATCATTCAGTTTAATTTCTCTGGGATGTTTTTGTATGGAAACCTTTTATGCATCAAAGTAATGAAAACAAGTTGCTTTATCCATTGCTTTGGTTTTAATCACAGTTTGTTTTCGGTTACCTGAATCCATCTTGATTTGTGTCAGTGAGATGGCAAGTTCCCCCATTCTGGCATGGATTCTGAATGCAAGCATTAATAGGCGTGCTGCAATCTCGACCCTATCAGTAAAAGTTAAACAGGAGACATTAGTCATTTTCTATCACTGACAGTGAAGCTCACTCTGTTTTCCTAACCTTGTCTTCACAGCACAAAGAATGTATCCTTCAGAATCATATTACCTGTTCTCATTCAGTGAAGCTATTTTTTTTTTTTCCTATTAAAACACGGCTTTGAGAAGAAAATAATACATGAGTGCTTGGAACTGGATGGTGGAAGGCATTTTATCATGCAGTTTTTGAATATGTGGTCCATGCTATGTCCTTGTAAAGTATTCAATATAAGCAATAATACATGAATATGAAAAGAGACCTGCAGCAACTTACTGGGTATTTATGCTGTTGAGTTAATCAACAACCCTTCCAAAGTATACTTGTTAAAAAAAACCCTGCAGCAGTGACTTTTATTTTTATTGTAGATTTAACTCATCAGCATTCTTTTCCAAGAACAGTATTATTTCTTTCTAAAAGAGATTCTCATAATGAGCTGCTATGCTTGTGGAACATATTATCCACAGACTGATTGTTTGCATGTAATACAGGAAGAGACTCTGCTAGTTAATGCTCATACTCAGAAGTCAAATTAAGTGTGGTATGAAACTGCTATAAATGAAGGTATTAAATAAAATAAATCCATTGTATTTCAGAATATTCAAATCCATTCAGACAAACAGCGTTGGTTACTCATGTCTTTCCATATAATATAGACAAGAACTTTATTGTCAGAAGTTCTTTCTTCAAATGACTTACTGTGTATTAAAAGACAACTTTATACAAGTCTTCTTAGAAGGCTTAGTCCTCTTTAGCTGAATTGGATTTACTCCAGGATGACTGTGTATACTATAGTATATACAATATAACACTGTAGCTTGAAGTACAAGCCTATTTATATCTTTGTTATTAGATTTACTTCCTTTATGGTAAAACCATGTTAAATTATATACGCTACTTTACAATCAATAAAAGTCCATAAACAAAGGTATTGTTCTCTATGAATTCCCCAATAAGCATTGTCATTGCTAAGAACTCTGGAAGTCAACGTCCATATATGTAAAGGCATCCTGGTTAGAGAAGTCTATTGTTTGTTTGTTTATTTGTTCATCCATCCCTGCCTTTTGTTCAGGAACACAAGGCAGCAGACACAGAATCCTCTCTCCCCATTTTCCCCCACAACAAAAACCTGTTTAGGAAGGCTGGGCTAAGAAAGCGTGACTGGTCCAAAGTCACCCAGTCAGCAAGCACTGCTGAGGGCAGAGTAGGATCGGGGCCTCCCTCGTGCCAGTCCAACACTAAAATGATGGGATTCCATGCAAAGCTCCCAAATCACGAGGGCCCTGCTCACTTCTCGCCTTGCTTACCGCAAAGCAGTAAGGCAACAGATGAGGCCGCTGTTCTGCCAGACTTTCCCTTCCTCAGCAAGGTGCTCTTTATCGACGTATGCCTATCCAACCCATCCGTCACCGGCATTATTTATGTGTTTATTGAACTTATTCAATAATATAAATTGAATAAATGTAATATAATAATAAATAAGGAATATTATTTAATAACATAACATAATATACAATGTATTATTTATTTAATATATCATCATTTTTTTCCCTTTTAACATACCTGAATATGTTTTGCTATATTAGAACAAAAACAGTACAATCTACCTGTGGATTTGTTCTTATGCATATGGAGAACTTTTTAAAAAATTCCCTCCATTCCTTCAGGGGCATCGGAGGGGTTCAAAAAAGTCAAGATGGCACCTGAAACTGAGTGACCAAAGAGCTACTCTTTTTAGGTGTGTTGGGCACACAGTGCATGTAAAAAGAAGGTGGGTCTTTGATCCTGCAGTGGCAGCGGATATCTTGACTTTTTTGACCCATCCCCCCTGAAGGCACCCCTACATTTCTTATTGGAATGAGTTACAACACGTTTAAGAGAAGTTGAAGTGTTTCTGAAATGCAGCCTTTGGGAGACAGGGAAAGTAAAACAACCACATCTAATAGTACATCAACCAAGATATTTCCCTGCAAGTTTAAGATGACTAAACTTAATAAATGATTTTTATTAAAAAAGCTCAATTCTTCCCTGCCTTGTCTAGCAAAACCATCTTCAAAGTGTTTCTAGAAGTCAGTTCTTTTGCAATGCCCTGGTTGGAGAGGTTCATGGCTAAAATTGGAAAGAAGCAGTGCTAGATTGTGTGTTATACCATGTACTAACATTAAAACAAAAGAAGGAGAAGGAGAAGGGGAAGGAGAAGGAGAAGAAGGAGAAGGAGAAGGAAGAATCTGGCTAACATCATTTAGAGAGCCAGTTCGGTGTAGTAGTTAAGGCACCCAGCTAGAAACAGGGAGACCATGAGTCTAGTCCCGCCTGAGGCATGAAGCCAGCTGGGTGACCTTGGGCCAGTCCCTCTCTCTCAGCCCTAGGAAGGAGGCAATAGCAAACCACTTCCAAAACCTTGCCAAGAAAGCTGCAGGGATTAGTCCAGGCAGTCGCCAGAAGTCAAGACTGATTCAAAAGCACAAAAACAACATCATTTACAGGTGCCTATTTGGCCAATGTTATAGCATGCTTAATTTAAAACTCTTTTTCAGTTCAACAAATTATTTTTATAACTGTTTTCAATGCATATCAATATTCTCTAAGATAGATGAAAAAAGCCACATGAATAAGGAAAATTCTTCTGATCTATAATCGAAGAGTGCTCCAGGATGTACTGATAAGGAAAGGGATTGAAAGAAGAAATGGAAAGTAAAAGAAAAAGAAAAAGAAAAAGAGGTAATAGTAGAGATGTTTTAGTAGCTCTATGCACACTTTGAAAATTATTTGGAAAAAAGTAATTTGGATCTCATGCAAACATAGCACTTCTCTGCTATTCATTAAAATAGTCTGATTCTTTTCAGGCTTCAAAGTCAGCCTGGGGGGAAAAAAAAAGGTGGCTAGGGGAGAGATAGCTTTAATAATCACATTAATTTTAAGAGTGGAGTTCTTAAGAACTTCTTCCAAATATTTTTGAATCAAGCACAGCTTCCATTTTGTTGGAAGATGTTGTTTAGGTGGTCTGCTTCCTTTTTCTGCTGTTCTGGGTTACTGCAGCATGTTTGTACCTGTCTGAATAATGTTCTTACCCAGCTCCTCTTGTGGGGGGTTGGGTTGTTACTTTGGTAATGGAGCACTTGGTTAGGGTGGGTTGTTTTTCTATAGACTTGCATTTCTAATTTGCTGTCATTTCCTCTGCTGATGAGGATATCCAGGAAAGGTAGTGTGTTGTTTTCTTCTTCCCTTGTGAATTATATTCCTTTGAAAATGTTGTTGATTGTTTCATGTGTCTTCTCTAATTGTTCCTTTTTTATTATGATGAAAATGTTGTCTACATACCGGATCCTTACTTTTGGTTTTATGTGTGGGAGTGCTATAGTTTCTAGATGCTGCATTATGGTCTCTGTTATGAGTCCTGAGATTGGGGTTCCCATGGATATTTGTTGGTATATTTGTTGGTATATTTGTCCATCAAACTGAAAGTAGGTAGTGAGGCAGAGATTGATGACATCCAAGATTCTGGGTATTTCAATCTTAGTGTATTTGGCTAGGCACTAGTACTATAAAACACACCCGACCTAGCCAAATACACTAAGATCAAAATATCCTTGCTTACCCTTAAAATAGGCTTTCAGTAAGGTCACTGAGAGTTTGTTCATGTAGGTTTAATGTAGATGGATGGATAAAATATTTCTTTGTCATTACTACTGTGGTGCAGGACTTCCCATGTAAATTTGCTATGTACAACTGGCACCAGTTGGTGTTACCAGTTGGAATCCCTATTTCCAGGTTTATGACTTTATCTAGCACATCCTTCTGAATTATATCATCTCTCTAGTTTCAATCATATCAGTTTCTAGTTTCCTCTCTAGTAATACATGGGTCTGAAGACCTGCTATGATTATCAAATCATATGTTCCAGAAAAAGATAAAATGTTTGAATTGCCTTGCCACTAAGTATTCAATAAAACTCACTTGGCTTTCTTGCCCAATCATATTTAATTAAAGTTCCCACAGCCTACTGATGTAGCTGTGCACTCCTCCACAGAAAGTTTACTCCATATCTACATCAAACAAGGAATAACAATGCTGAGAGGGCAGGCTTGGGATAATTTATCAAGGTAATAGATTCCAGATGAACAGCCATGTTTGATGCTGACGGGTGAGAGGAAGAAAGGCATTGTTACCAAATTAGCATGAGACTTTAGTGGGGAACAGCTTGGTATAAAAAGAATGCTTTTTTCATAATGTTTACATCTGAACTTGTCAAAAGTCATTTTTGTTCAATAATGTGTAGCAGTCGTAGAGGTGTTTTTCAGAGGTTGAGGCAAGCTTACTTGGCTTCATACAATGTCCCTTGTATTTGTTGCTCATGGGTTTGGATACTGTTTTTTTCTCCTACTTTTTCAGCCCTCACAATCTGCAAGCATTCCACTTCTCAATCATATACTATCTTTAGGCACACATTATACAAATGCGTGAGAACTACTTGTTCTCCTGTGCAACATCTCTATACTCACTTCAGAAAAACAAGTGTTTGCAATGCAGGACTGCATCCACTATCACTGTCTGCTGTGTAGCTCGAACAAAACTCATTTCCCTTCAGTGCAATCTCCTCCTTTGTGTTGTGTTATTTAAGTAATCAACAGGCAGGTTTGGATAACATTCAGTGCTGCAGCCCAGCTGTCATTGGTTATCCTACCTTGTAGCCAAATGGGCAGGTACATCGGTAAAAATCCACTGGATCATTGTTGCAAGTCCCATTATTTTTACAGGGCCTGGATAGGCAAGGGTTACATTTGGACAAAATACTGATGTCGACAACTCCTGCAATAAAACAAGAATACATCTGAAAAAGTGTGTCGACAATTTAAAACATTTTCAAGAGGTTGCCTTGTATACAAGAATATACTTCCCACTCAGAGTCTTTGGTGTGTGGTGCTATATAAACATGTTTATATAAATACATAAAAGAAATAAGTAATTTTCTCTTGCAATTTAAAGTGCTGCTACTGTATTATGTATCAGTGACTCTGGTTAGTGCACTCCAATACAAAGGATGTATTGAAACAATGCTAACTTGCAAAAAATACTATCTGAAGATGGATTCATTTCATCATGCAATAAAAGCAAAATGAATGAAAGAACCAAATGTCAGCCCTTTGAGGTAGCCTGGGTCAAGAAACAGACCTTAATAAGAAATTCTAGAAACCCCAGTTTCCTGTTTTAGGAAAATGCTAAGAGCTAAGCTATATTTGCCACATTTTCTTCAAGGCCATCTCTGTACTATCTTTTAGAGCATTCTGTCAAAATCAAGCTGTGTCATGAGATAGTTATTTTATCTCACAATGGGGAAGTGGGAACTATGTATATCACTTTTTGCTCCTTAAATAAATAAATAAGCAAGCAAGCAAGCGATAGATGAATAAACTGAAAATCAGTCAACCAGAGAAAATAAATCCCACATATTTCAAACATGACTGTCACTGAACCTGTACGGTAAACTTTGTTCACTTTGGATATGTATATTTTTTTAATCCACAAATTTCAAAATGACAATTTTGATGTAAGTTTGATATAAATTTCAGTAAAGCTCTGAGCTGAAGATATAAGCTTGTCAACCTCTCCAACCCCCACAAATCTGCTCTTACAGATCACCTGGAACCTTAATATAATTCTCTTTGACAGGTATGTGAGTAGCTCTGTAATGATCAGTGGGGCAGAAAATGGAACACCACAAACACTGGAAAGGAAGGAGAAACCCTTAATATACAGTGAAATACTAGATTTAAAATGATTAGAGGGCAATGGAAATGCACAATTAAAAGAAAGCAGTATGTGTATATTGCAGTAATGTTTGTGGAAGCAGGGGGTTCTTAGACTGCAGAGAAATATACAGTTTCTGTTTAGCCTAGAGAATATGAGGGGAAACTAGGGCTGGAAGATGTCATGGCATGCACTCATCACCAAATTTCAGTTCTTTATCTTTACCAAATTTCAATTCTTTGTACTCAAAAGTAAAGCCATTCTCAAGCTGTGTCCAACCTGTCCATGTCCCCCCCCTCCCCCCCGGCAGTAGTAGAAAAGTTGGTTGCAATTGCTTTCTTGCAGGATTTTTTAAAATAAAAAATCCACTACTTTTCTACTACAGGCCTATCCTATAATCCTGCTATTTCCTGGTGGTCTCTTGTTCAAGTGGAAAGGACAAAGAGTTATACCTACCTTTGCATTGGAAGTGCTGAGTTGGTGTTGTTAGCAAAAGCCTATCTGTCATGTCATCTGGACTACTACACCGTGCAATGCCTGGCTCTTTGTAGCCTGCTTTTACCCACTCAGAAAGCCAGCGCAGGTTGCAGTCGCAGTGTAAAGGATTTGTACCAAGTGCCCTAAATTGGGTTAAAAGGAAAGAGAGAGAAAGACAGACATTTATCCAATTACATGATTCCTTTCTTTATGCTGGTACAATTAAAATAAAATTCCTCAATTATAAATCCAAGTTCTTGATATCAGTTGCCGGTCTCAAGAACTGCCAGCATTTATACCATGATTACATTCTTTTTCTGCCTATGGTTATGCAAGGATTTCAGTACAAATCCTCGCCTTAATGCTTGGAAAGGGTATAGAGCAGTGTTTCTCAACCTCGGCAACTTTAAGATGTGTGGACTTCAACTCCCAGAATTCCCCAGCCAGCCATGTGTGGACTTCAACTCCCAGAATTCCCCAGCCACATCTTAAAGTTGCCGAGGTTGAGAAACACTGGTATAGAGGATCAGTCATCTCCTAAAACTAAAAAGGTAACTGCAGTTGAAAGTACACAGCCACAGAAGGAGAACCAGTCCAGACATAGGGAGATAAGGTTTCTCCTAGAGTTGTTCAATCTTCATTCCTTAAGGCAGCATGGAACAAGATCTAATGTGTGGTATAGCTCCTGATCAAACAAGGTTACAGCTAATTTGAATGCAAGTAAGGTAGAATCCCCATCCACTCCTGTAACTTCAAGAACTCATCAAACTTCTCTCATAAGCTCTAGGTGACCCTGGATCAGTATCCCATTCAATTTCTGGTTGGAAGTCATTACACCTTACATAAAAAGCAAACAAATTTTCTCCCTTTGGTGAAAAGACAATTTTTTTCTGTGGTGATCTGATCATTGATTCCAAAAATGCAAGGAAGGACAATGAGAAAATCGCTACACATCAGAACACATTAATCCTTTCTCAATTTCTGCTTATTTCTCCTCTACTCCACAGTCTCTACAATCTAGCTGGTCACCCATCTCTTCATCTTAGAAAGCATTAAATTAAAATTTAATTAAAATTAAAATTAAATTAAATTAAAAAGTAATTAAATTGAATTGATTTCTTTAAAAATAATTTTTAAAGAACAGATGTTTAATATAATGAGTAGAAATAATTTTATTTACAATGCAATATTATATACTTCTACTGAGAAATAAACACTACTGAACAATGGACAGGAGAATACAGAATGAAACCAAAACATTGTATTTCTTTCACTTTTTTATTAAAGCACTTTTAATAAATAAATAAATAAATAAATAAATAAATAAATAAATAAATAAATAAATACATGAATGCAATAAGACTTCTTACCAAGTGAGTCAACCTTATCTCTATGATTTTCTTCAGATCAGTGCAATTATTCCAGCAGTTGTTGAGAACCATCATGGAGTAATGGTTAGAGTATTGAACTGGAACTGCAGAAACTCAGATTTATACCCACACTCAATCACAGAATTAACTGGGTGATTTTGGCTGGGAGAAAGTGAATAACCCACCCTAACTCATTTGTTGTTGTGAGTATAAAATGAGGGGTGACCCCTTCTTGAGATGTTTAAAGGAAAGGTGGGATATAAGTGAAAGAAATAAATACTAGGTGTTATATTGGATTGACTGGCATATTCAATATGATGGTCCCTATGTTCCCCTTTGACTTTTTAGAAAAAAATCTAATAACAGGTAATGGTTGCAAATTATTAGAGAGAAGTTGAAATGTTTAATGAATGTCCATTTCAATGGCCTTTGAACACATTTTCATATCCATCTTTCAGTAAAGATTCTGTTTTAACTTAACTGTAGGTTTATGAGTTCAGAAACCCTTGAAGTTCAAGAATAAATTTTTAGGATAATGATCTAAAGGTTAAGGACAATTATCTCAGTGGTCATAAACTGCTTTTGACATTAAGTTTTTACTTAAAGCTTAGAAATTGTTCCTGTGGAGAAGAAAATATTAGTTGGATTCAGCCCCTAGAGAGAAAGTTATAAAATTATTTACAAAAAGAATGATCAAAAGATAATTTTGGATGTTAAGTTTTTCTTTACAGATAACATAAATATATTTTAGAAATGGAGTTGATACTAAAAAATGATTTATTGAGGGGAAAAAAAGCAGATGGAATACTGATGGATAAATTTCCACTAAAGTTGTTGATATAATATCGCAGACATGACTGATTAAACAACTCTGCCCTAGACAAACTCATGCTGAGAGTTCATGAGTTGAATTACTGGCAGGAGTTCATACATTAAAATTAAATAAGTAGAAGAACAAAGTTTCCTTAAAGGGACCCAATTTATATCTTATCTGTATTTTCACACAGACTAAAATTATTTGGATCTACTATATATGAGCTAATGCTCATGTACATACAATGTTCAAGCACATACACTTAAGTTATGTCTAGTTCACAGTACCTATGTCTTTGAACAGATGTTTTGAACCAATCAAAAATCCAACTGATCAAGCAATCTGTTCCCCCAATGAATGCAATAATTTACTCTTCCCACCTCCCCAAAAACAGGGCAAAGCAACAAATAGAAAGAGGGACGTCAGTTCCACCATTTTAATCTCATGATCTTCCTCCCACAGCTAGCAGCTTTATTTTGATTTACAATGTGATTGCATTATTTGTTTGCTCTTCCACTTGTTTTAAACTTTGTGGGTTTAAATGTTATTGTAAACTGCCAAGAGAATGTCAGTTATTGGGGAGCATACAAACACTGATAATAAATTATGTTTATTTTCTCAGCTTGTCCCAAAGATGATACTGGAAATAAGGAAATAAAGACTTTTTCCAGGGTATCCTGGATTTTACATAACATAAACTTTTTAAGGTATGAAAACAATCTTAAAAATACTTGAATGAGAACAGGAAATGGAAATGAGCCAGAACACAGAAAGTAATGAAGGACAACCCATGTCTTGCTTCAACACAAAAATTCTCTTTAGCTATTGCGTGCATCTTGCCATTGTTGCAAGCTTTTTAAACAGAATTGTAAGATACCATTTAAAACATGCAAATATCATTTTCACTGGTCATTGCAAAATATCTAGAGATTGTTAATAGCTACAAGTTTACAAACACTGTCTACATCCAAAAGCTATCATCAATAGTACAAAATGACTTTGAATCCTATTTTGCAAATAAATTATCTGTATTTAGTTCAATTGGTATGCATATTTCCTAACTATATTAACTGTAATGACAGAATGTTTGAAGAAAACAATCTATAAGTTGAATTCATGTTCATCTAAATTTGTGAAACTGCACTGTAGAGTTAGAGCTTTCTACTGGCCAAGAAAATTGACTGCTATAACATACTTTGATGATAGATATGCAGTTCAACTTTTGTTTGGGTAGAATATATTAGCTATATAGCTAGGAATATATATGGAAATACAATATGAAGGGTCTCTTAAAATTAATTCAGTTTAAAGGCCAGAGATTAGGAAATTTAAAGGTAGGATGAATTTGGGTTTATTAACCATAATCAGTCTCGATCTACCCTAAAACTTAATGGTAGTGTTTTTCAAATACAACCAAACATAAATAAATACATTTGAACTGAGGACAGGTTGCCTCCATCTTGTAGGGCTCCAGTTTCTGTATTATAAATACTACATACTAAATATTACATACTACTTTTTAAAGATAAGTAGGTAGCAATGAGGTAATAATATTCAACCATAAGGAAATATAATATGTATTTTGCATATCTTCTAAATAATTCTAAATACGTACATGATTTAAGCCCTTATTTGTCACTCTATTCTGTAAACAAAATATGTGATTGCTGTTTGAAGCCAAGATAATTGGCCCAGAATTTATTATTTCAGAAGAAAATATCATAGTTTTACATTTACTGTATGCAGTGATGCAGAATTAATAAAGAAGGATGAATGACTGTCAAGTGGCTTATTAATGACTGAGGTTACAGAAACCTTGTGAAAATGGGGGGAAAAAAAATCCTGAAAGACTATTTCTCTCTGTTCCTGACTTCTCCATTGGACAACTCTTTCTTTTCTGCAGAATAGCTTCTTGGAGATCATTTATAGCTGATAACTGACATTATAATGATAATTATGATAATAATTACATAATCCCCTCACATAGAACAGGGTATTTATCCAATAGGATTTCCCCACAAAATCCTATTTATAGTAGGTCGAGATGTTACTTTTGCTGATAAGAATAAAATAAGCTGTTGAAAATCAAAGAAAAAGTAAGAAAGGCAAATTGTAGCCACAAAGGCTAGGTCTCTTCCCTGTTCTGTCCTGTCCTGTTACTTGTGTCCCTCATCTCATTTTTATCCAGTGCTGTTTCCCTTTCTTCTACCTTCCCACTGCTTCCTCTTACTATGTCTCCATCCTGGTTTTTTTCTTTTTTCTTTTTGCAGCTACTGCAAAAAGCAGGGATAAGAGTAAATGTGTGTGGCACTTTTGTGTTCCATAAGTGGTAGTTTTTTGTGTATGAGAGAGAATGGTGGATATGCAGATTGGGATAAATTAATTTTGTAAACAGGATGTCTTTTTTCACAGGCTATTACTTTTATTCATTAGTTACCAATTCAGCTGGTAGAGAGATATAGATACATAACTTAAATTCAGGATTGCCTTTATTTAAATGAATATGGTAAATTATGTTTATTTGAGTAGAATTTAAACCTGACTGGAAATAGTTTCAACTTTAACAATAGTGTTACCATGACTTTTGATAAAACATTATCATGTTGTTCATTAATATTGTGAGTACTTCACAATTCACAATGTTATTATCAATATCAATATTTTTTCAAAGTGAAACTGAACAGTTTTATTGAAAGATAGATGCTAATTGAGCAATGAACACAAGTTTAAAAAAGGTTGAAGTGTTTATAAATTTAAACATACATTTTAATTCCTTTGTTCACTACAGGGTTAAAAGTGATGTATATAGAATATACTAACAGCAATTCCTTGCTGGGCTTACAACAGTATTTGGAAAACTGCTACAGAATGCCATTCTTCCCAAAATACCCTGATCCGGCAAATGGGAAATAGAGGAATCTAAATGGGGTGTGAAGGAACTATAACATAACATGGTTCATAAAGCATAATCGTGGTGGTATCTTTCCAGCAATTGTATGTCCCCATGTGGCTTTTAACTTGTCCTTTTTTTTTTTTTTATAGCAATGTCAGTTCCATTCCCCTTCCTGGAAGGAGATAAGAAGTGGAGATCGATCCTATTTAATAAGTGAAAAATAATTTGGAAACTTATGAACCAATAGTACTACTACTGGGCAAGTTAAGAACCAATAGCCATGAAACTGGTCAATAATTTATCCAAACAGATATTTTTAACCATATAGGTCAAAATACGTTTCTCATATTTTGCTGAAAATTTGCATTTGAGTCTAACTTTGATGTAAGGACGCTTAACAAATGTAAAATATTAGTTGAACTACTTTTTCTCCAATGATTAAGGTTTCCAAAGTTATGGTTTTCTTCACATTTGCTTGGAAAATACAGTTTGTCTAAATATAATACATATAAGTGCAATTGTGGCATAAGTTAGATACACAAATCCTTCAGAGCAAATTATTGGTACAGCTTAATAATCTCTTGAGGATAACAATACTTACAGATGGGAAAGTGACACAAGATCATTAAAAGACCCTTCAGGGACACTGGATATATCGTTGCCATGAAGAGTCCTAGAAGAGGAGAAAATAACATTATATTTGACTAAAGTTAAGATACAGAAAGAGTTTAAGCTAGCTTTCAATACCTACTGGTTAAATGACTTAGGAAGCAACATATTTCATGTCCTCCATTATTTTGCCTAAGAAAGATTTTATAAGCAAGCACTGCATAAAATTAGAGTTAAAGGAAGGGGTACTATCAGAGACTATTTGATACCTTTCTTTAATAAAGAGGTTTTTTTGGGGGGGGTGCCTTTCAGTCAAGGGTTAACTCCTGGCAACTGCTTGGACTATCCCCTGCAGTTTTCTTGGTAAGGTTTTGGAAGGGGTTTGGCCTTGCCTCCTTCCTAGGGCTGAGAGAGGGACTGGCCCAAGGTCACCCAGCTGGCTTCATGCCTAAGGCAGGACTAGAACTCATGGTCTCCCAGTTTCTAGCCTGGTGCCTTAACTACTACCCCATACTGGCTCTCTTAATAAAGAGTACCAGTGACTTTTTCAAAGAAAAAAAAATGACAATACTGGAACCTGAATAAACAATTTAGAATAGAATAGAATAAAACAGAAAAAATAGAATAAACAATTCCCACCGGTCAGGGAATTTCGATTGGTGGGGTCTAGGCAGAGAGCCTTTTCTGCTGCAGCGCCCGCCCTATGGAACATCCTGCCTCCTGAGGTCCGGTGTGCCCCCTCCCTCATGGCCTTCAGGAAAGGTATTAAATCCTGGCTTTGCCAGAAGGCCTGGGGGCCAGAGGGGGGCCCGCACCTGTGGAGATGGCTGGTGGGATGATGGGTTGCCTCCCCCCAGCATCTTACAGGTTTCTATAGGGCCAAAATTAGAGGAGGTTTTTTAGGGCATTTTTAATATGTTTTTTAATTATTTATAGTTTTTAGCCATCTTGGAGAGAATTGTGTTTTTTCTTTTTTATTGTGAGCCGCCCAGAGTCACCCATGGGGGAGATGGGCGGCATACAAGCCGAATAAATAAATAAATAAATAAATAAATAAATACATAAATAAATAGTTAGACAACAAGAGAACAGTTGTCTTGGGAGTCATAATAGTGATAATATTCTGGAAAGTTATTCAGTCCTTGGATCTAGATAAGTAGGAAATATTCGTCTTTTTTGTTTTCTTTTCTTCTTTTTTTCCCTGAAACAAATGTCATAGAGAAAATCATTGGTGACACCATTTTGCCAATATCTACAACTCTTTCTGATAAATACAGTGCTGCGTAGAGCTGCCGTTACCAAATTTATTGGAACTATATTTTCCAGAATTTCCATACAGTTTTTATCATCATGCTGAATGGAACTTGCCCTAACCAATAGTCAGTGCAAATCCTGGCTTTAATATCTTTAAATGTCACTAAGAAAAGTTACAGTGAAAATTGCAATGCTTCATTGCTTTTCAACCATATCCTTTCTTGCATGCTTACATGACTTTGGATCTCTAGAGGAGATTAATTTTTAATATTTTTATTTCTTGTGTCTGCATATACTGCTGGATTCAACATAAATGGTTCCTGAGGGCTTAGAACATCATAAACAATAGAATAGTAACTTTCTTACTAATACTGTATTAACTTCCTAATTGTTGAACTACAGTCCTATTGACATTAATAGCAATATATTGATATACTGTACTGACTTCAATGGAACTAAATGCAATTAACTTAGTTGGGATTACATAATAAATGGGTAAGGCCAGTGGCAGGCCAAATGTTTCAAATTAGAATGGTGTTGAATGCAAAATGCCCTATTTTAATTTCAAAGCAGCTGGTATACAATTGAAATTAGCTGTTTTAACCATTTTGATGAAATCACCCAGTTTTGAAACTGAAACAGCTATTCTGAATTCAAAGCAAGGGGTTTCCAATTTGGAACTCTTTGAATCTGAAATATTTTACAATTGCCTATTTTACAATATGACATGAGCAAGTCAAAATCAAAGAACGGAAGCAAACTCTACACTTTCTTAGTGTAGCGTGCTGAAGTGTGCTTTGAAAGTTTTATGAAATCCTAAAGTAAATAGTAAAATCCTTGAAAAACTTGGGAAGGCCACTTGAACCACTTCCATATAGAAAGGGAATCAAAAGTTAATCTGCAAGATAACTTCACACACTGAATCATGAGTATGTATTTAATAGGGACATAGAAGTAATTTTAATATTTTTTATAATTATGTATATTTCACATGTGTTTTCTGATAGTTTTTTGTTATTCGCATACCTTTTGGTGCGTGCTTGACAAAACCTAATCTATGCTTTGAAAGATCAGCTTCAAACACGAGGTATGAAGATATGATAAGAGAAATTAAGACTTTGAGCTACTGAAACAAGGCATATGTTATGACTCTTATTATTAAGTTTGGTATCCAGAGACACATTCTGACTGATAAGATAATTTTCCTATTTAATATCAATAAGGCAAATTTCCCAGGAAAAAAAAGCAATTAGAGAAGTGGCTCATGCGTAAAAGAGATCTGTTAACTGCACATCAAACCTAGCCAGATTTCAAGCTATGCGTCCTTTCAAAAAAGAAATCCAAAAACTTGGATATGCTTTTGCTGATTATTTCTAACTGAGGTCTCTTGGGAATTCTGATAATAAATAAATGACAGTAACAGATTGCATGCTGTCGCTTGGAACCACTTCCTCCCCCAGGAGAATTGATTTTTAATAACAACGTAGATGACATGTGGCAAGGGTTGTCGCTGACACTAGAGTTTTGTAGACCATAATAAATCAAATGAAACTGGAGGCTTCCAAATACACAGAACCCAGAAAGAGAGACTCTCATTCATGCTTCATTTCACTTTTGCACAGAAATAGAAATGCCATGTTATTTTTCTCAGAGCAAACCACCTATTCCAATATACGATTAAGTAGATCATCTAAATAAACAGAGCTAGCAAATGGATTTATAAAATTGATCTTTAGCATTGCATTGATGCCCTTGGAAATATAAGTAATTTTGGTTTGCTTGCAACTTAAACAAAAAATTCATACTGATCGGTCACTAAATAAGAAAATGAATGCTTCCTAGTAGTTCTCAAACGATGGGGTAAAATTTACTGTGAAATTAACATCTGTGCATTATTTCAAATTGTATAATCAACTGGAAGATTATGGACTATGTTCAGCTACAAACAAATTGGCCTGCCACTTAACTACTCTTTTCTAAATACTCCATATAATATATATCTATAATTATGCATACAGTGGTGCTTAAAGGTTTATTAACCATTTGAACTTTCAGTATTTCTGCATAAATATGACCTAAAACTTGTTCCCCCCATAAGTCCTAAAACTAAATAAAGAGAACCCAATAAAACAAATGAGTCAAAAACATTATACTTGTTCATTTATTTATTGAGGAAAATGTTCCAAAGCTACATATTTGTGTGTGATAAAATATGTGAACTTTTCCTTTCAGTAACTGATGTGGAGCAGTAACTGCAACAAAATGTTTCAGTTTAGTTGGGCAGCAATAACTGCAACTAAACTTTCCTGGTAACTGTTGATCAGTCTTGCACATCAGCTTGGAGGAATTTTAGCTCATTCCTCCTTACAGAACAGCTTCAACTTAGGGATGTTGGTGGACTTCCTTGAATGAACTGCCTACTTCAGGTCCTTCCATAACATAACAAGGTCAGGATTTTGACTTGGCCATTCCAAAATATTAACCTTCTTCTGCTTTAACCATTCTTTGTTCGTATGACTTGTGTGTTTTGGGTTGTTGTCTTGCTGCATGACCTCCTTTCTCTTGAGCTTCAGTTCACAGGCATACAATATACCCTGACATTTTCCTTTAGGATTTGGTGGCATAGTTCAGAATTTATAGTTCCGTCAGTTATGACAAGCTGTCCTGGCCTTCCCCCTTCACTCCCTTCTGGGCTTATCAAGAGAGAGTAAAAGGAAAGGAATGTGCTGGATTTACAATTGAGTGTGCTTAGCACTGGTCATTTACTTTTCTTGGATTTGCTCAACTGATCACCATCTACATCTCTGTATTGGGGGAGGAACCTCTCTTGGGGTCTTCTGCCCAATCCTTCCCTGAATACCTGGGTTTTGCCATAGACAGCCAACACCCTCCTTCCCATCTTGGGTCTTGGGTGAAGATGTCATCTCTCTGGGACTTGACTTATCTTCCTCAAGGGAACCTATCCATGGACTTTTCTTTTCCTTCTCTGACCAGGAACTAACATTTGTGCCACACACTCACAATACTGTACTCTCCAACTTTTCTATCCAGCCATTCCATTTTACACAGTCTTTTTCTCTCCTAGCTTTTTGCCCTGATTCTCTCTCCTCTCTGCTCCTCTCCTCTCCTCTCTCTGTCTCTCTTTTATTTTTAGTCAGACTGGCAGCATGTCTCCCAGAACTGAGGAGGTGGGTGTCCTGTGAAGGTTTTAGTCCCCAACACCAATATACAAGGCTGGACCAAT
The DNA here is from genome assembly GCF_059951505.1 of Python bivittatus. Lineage (NCBI taxonomy): Eukaryota > Metazoa > Chordata > Lepidosauria > Squamata > Pythonidae > Python > Python bivittatus. The sequence goes on from NW_028277035.1 coordinate 19,359,030, forward strand.
GGAAATGCTGTCTACCTCTCCCCAAAACAGCCCTGGCTAGCAGCCAGGTGTCAGCCTTCCCAGGTAGACCAGACAGGAAACACGACTAGATGAGCTAATTCTACTTTATTGTAAGGGTACTTTAACGATCTTGTAAGTCTGAAAGTACAAATCTCCTGCTGCCTCTTTTACAGCCTGATAAGTTAGGGAGGTTCCTTTCCCAGTTTCTTTCTCTTTCTGTTATGCAGCTGTGGGCTATGCCCCCTCTTATCCGATCATTCCCTAGGGAGCATCTCTTCTGGTCCACTCCCCCACCCATCTCCCAAGGTCATTCCTACATACCAGTACAACAGGTCAACTCATCAGCCCTTGTGACACCACAGCTGCACTTCAGGGCTAGAACTGTACTTCTTATCTCTCTTCTCTCTCCATTTGCTGACCCATGTCAGTATAACTGCAGCCATAACAGGCCACTAAAAACCATATGCCACATCCTTAAAGGGCTAATCAAGGAGATACAGTGATGAAGCAACCATGGATTTAATCCTAAGTAATGCTTACAATTTTGCACAAAAAGTAAGTATTACTGAATCACTGGAAAGAATTATCAAATATCATTACATTCAATATGCTCAGAAGGAAACATTTGGCAAAATGTCTCCTATAGTCACATTTGATTATAAAAGAACAAATGTTCATAAATGGGAAAAGTATAAAAAGGAATGGAAAAGATCAAACTTCTCCTGAATTCTTGGATATGATTAAAAACATGCAATAATAGAATCTCAATTAGAATTTTAGCTCAAATTATAGACCTTTTGCATGAAACAGAAAAAATGTGCTTATGATTTGTGGTTTTGCTAATTAGAAAAAAATGAATAATAGAAAAAAGTGAGCTTTTTTTGTAATCATAGAGTAAGATAATTTTGCAATTGTACTTATATTTTCTGCAAAAGAAATTGAAAGCGTCTTTCTATTTTTTATTTTTTTATTTTTTCTGTACTTTTTCTTTTTCTCTCTCTTCTTTCTTCTTTACTGTTTCTGCTCTTTATTAGTTTGTGTTAGTCTTTACATGCTTTGTAAAACTTTTAATAAAAACATATTAAAGAAAAAATTTAGCTCAAATTATGGAATGATCCATCAAATCCAAGAGTATGTCAGTGTGTTTAGTGAGCAAGTTCAGATCAAGAAAGCTTCCTTCAAAAATATGTCTTAGTCAAATGGGGAAGCCTATTTTTTAACAGCAGCCTATTATTATTATTTAAAAAAAAACAACAACTCCAAAATGAAAAATCATCTTTAGGCATCAAATCACTCACAAAATGTTGATCTTCATCTGAACACATACTTATAGGCTATTTTACATCTTAATACAAATGGAAAAGTGCTAATGTCTAGAAATGGTTGTGATACAGAGAATCAGAGGAAAGCACCTACTCCTTAGAAATTTTGCTGTCACCTGTTAAGATTTAACCCCAGAACAGTGAATGAGCAATACTTACAACACTCGGAGAGATTTAAGGCCATTAAATGCATGAACTGGAATACACCGTAGCCTATTGTAGCTTAGGATCCTAGGGGAATAGAAGACCACAGCTTATATTACTTTGTACTAAGTAATTGAAGCAGGAATGGAGTAGAATACATTAACACAGAAAAATGGAATACTTGCTACTTAATGGAACCAACTTTATAATAAATAGCAATTGGAGCTTATGTCAGAATCACTGGGTACTCACAGTGTTGATAGCTGTGTCATATTACTGAAGGTGTAATTGGCCAACATGCTGATGCTGTTGTTGCTCAAGTCACTGAAGAAAAATACACAAAACAAAATTAATTGATGCAATGAAAACAGAACTTTTTTCAAATTTAGGACAAAACTGAAAAGCAAAAGCAAGTTCCTTCAAAGCAAACTACCAACTAAGACGATTCTCTGGGATTGTAATTATAGATTTATTAATTACCCTAAGGCAAGTAGCTTTCAGGATAATTCATAAAAAAACACAAATAAAATCTGAAAGATTCATTTAAGAAAAAAATAAAAGGGGAGTTTAAAATACAATAAACACCAACCATTTGACAATCGAAAAATACCAAGGCATAAAACCAGAAATAACAGTGGACAAAAGTAAGAATTATGTAGAGTGGACACTTCACAAGGTTCTCCAGGGAAGGCACTAAACATTTGAGATGTTATTTCTGCTTGTAGGTAGACAATATTGGGCCACATTGTACAAGCTCCTTGTAGTTGCTGTAGACTTCTATCAATTAAGTTTGTAATATATTCCTCCTTGTATCTTGATTATATCAAGACACAAGAAGAACTATTGTGAAAAACATATGCTCCTTCACATACGATGATCCCCTAGAACTGAAAACTAAATACATGAAGGTATTTCTATATTAAAGCTGGCACACTGACTTGGGCTAGGTAGGGTAGTCTTCCAGCTATAAAATAATAAAATACCATCATATGAAACATTTTTTAATTAATGAGAGTGATACCTTAGTATTAAAATCCTATGCTTGATGAAATTAATGAAATATTTTAAGGAATTTTCTTATTTTTATAAAATTTAAGTCTAGATTGGAATTTAAGATATACCCGATAAAGGTATGACTAAACAAACTATATATATATGAATGAATGAATGAATGAATGAATGAATGAATGAATGAATGAATGAATCACAACATTGAACTCTAAAAGTAAGCAAAATCTGCCAATGATTGTTTGTGTGAAAATTGAGGTGTTATGTCTTGCTCTTACTTGTGTGTAATAAATAGAGGACTGGGCTGAAACATTGAATTGTAATCAAAGATCTCAAAGTGATAATTTACTGATGATCTCTTTTAAAAGGATATGTTTGTATGTGTGTGTATTTGTATTTCCAGAAAAAAATAAATCTCACAATATAAACAATGTTTCCACATTCCCTCAAACTGCACTGCAACACCCAATGCCTCAACATTTTTGTGTTATAGTACTGCTGCTGATAGGAAATGTTGGTATACTTACATTAATGTTAAGTGTCGGAACACAGAAAGTTCCTTTGGCACAGCAGATAAATGGTTTCCTTCCAGGTATCTGAAAATCAGTTCATATTTGATAAAACGGTTAAGAATATTCATTGGTTCTTTGCACAAATATAAAAACAATATGAAGTATTGCAGTTGGCATCAAACAATTTGGGCAGATTTAATTGCAAACTACAATATTAATTCCATCTATAAAAATGCGTAGGTGAGAAAAAATAGACTAGGTATTTAAGGGTTTGGACTAGGACTTTCAGCCATGGAACTTCACAGGGTCTCTTTGGGCCAGTCACCATCATTCTGCACAACCTATCTACAAGCCTGTTGTTGAAAAAATTGCAGTTTGATAGTGGAATAAACTATTCAAAAGATGAGAGGTTCTCAAGCCCCATGTAGCTGGGCAGGGCCAAAGGAGCAAAAATCAGACAGATTTTAGTAAATTATCTTTAATGCTTGTCTTGGAAAATAACAGGAATTTTCCAGTCTCGTTTATAGTGAGTTAATGAAGGTGGAGCCTTTTTTAAGATATTGAGATGCTTTTTCCCAGATTTCTTCCCACCTAGACTGTGTTATGATTTATCAAATTAGATCAAATCTTTATTACAATTAAAGACCAGCAAAGCTATTTATTTATGAGATAAACTGTCCACTGACTTGCCTGCTGCTATCTCTTCCATTCCCATCCCAGCCTTGCCACAACCTCTCACATAAGAGGTCCTTCACGGGATATACTGAGATAGAGGCCAGACAGCCATCTCTTGGGGATGCTTGGATTTGGAACATGGGGTTGAATTTGATCTCCCAAGTGCTTCCTTCCAACTAGATGGTTCTTCCCGTGGCCTTTTGGTGGAACTGGTGATTAAATCAATTTGTTAAAGTCTTGGCAGGGTTCCTCCCCCCCCCCCCATTTATTCTGTGAAAATATCTGGAAGCAAAATGGAGCATAAAAAAAAAATAAAAAAAAAGAAATATAGAAGTACATAAATGTACACACACACACATATATATATACACACACAGAGAGCTGAACACACAATACACCTCCTTTCCAAAGCAGGGCCTTAGACCAAATATCTTCAAGAGTTTAAGAAAAGAGACAAGACTGAAAATGCATCAACTTGAATTGACATTAATATGGTTTTGCATATGTCAGTTTGATGCCATGGTCTCCTGACCCTCCTTCTGCCTTTTTTGTAAATGTGTGGGCTCACAGGAAAATGCTGTTTTGGTCTTTTGTTATGCTCTTTGTTTCAGAGAGCAGGAGATGCATCTTTTATAAAACAACTGAAAAAGAAAAAAACCTCACTCTGGTCGTTTTCCTGGGGATCATATTAACAAAGAGACAGGGGAGGGAAAATCACACATGTCCTTGCTGTAAGGTTGTGCTTAATTAAAGCTACTAAAAAGAACTCCAAATGCTAATTGACCTCATTAGAATTATTCTTGCCCTCTGACTGCAAATTGCTCAGGCAAGCAATATTTCAATAACACATCGGAAGCTGACTCGCTCTAGCTGCACTAATCCATACAACCATTTACTTTAACTGCTTAGTGAAAACATAAAATGAATATGCAGCATCTGATATAACGGAGGCAGCATTATTTAAGATGTAAATGCTAAGTCAGAGCTTACTGAGGCTGTGTATTCATTCCACAAAATGAATTATCGCAAAAGGCTCCCGCAAAGGCATATGAAGGAAGAGACAATTTACATTTTCATGTGACCGTACACTAGATCCAACAACGCTGAATTCTGACCCTCTAAGATATTTGAGAAATGCCAAAACCGTGCACAGAACTCTTCCACTGTTGAGCTTGTTCATGCTGATCTACTGCCTCTTCAGTAACATTTTAAAATTTGAATATGGCTTCTTTTGCTCTCATGACCACAATTAGTAATTATGGAAGGGAGAAATGATGCTTGCGAGCCTCCCAGATTTGGCTCCGTGATGGTATTTCTGAGCCAATGCCCTGATTTGAAAGTTATGATCTAACTGTTAGTTATGCCAGAATGCATACTGGAAAGTACATTAATGCATATCCCATTAAGAGCACTATAATTCAGATCTGCATCCAGATATATACCTTCTAGTATCTCCTAATTTACTGCATGGAACTGAGAATGTTTCTTTAAAACACAGCGGTACAGAAAAGTAGGAAATAATGTCTTGGAAGTTTTTGGATGATGGGGTTGATTGTTGTTGTGTTTTGCTCTCTTTCATTTTTTTAATTGACTGGTATTTGCATTTCATTTTTAGAGGGCACCTGGATAAGCGTTTCACTTTTAAAGGTGTCTATAACTCTTTTAGAAAAATGAATAAACGTAGGTTACCAAGTTAAAGTAACAATGTATCTTCTTTCCCTGGTAAAACAGATGCTTTTGAAAAAACATATTTATTTACTTATTTGTAAGACTTTTATATTACTTTGGTCCAACAGGTTCCTAAGCACTGTCTAGCATTGTTTACCTTGAACGGGAATACAGGCGATCCTTGTTTAATGAGCGCTTGTTCAGAGACCGTTCGAACTTGCGATGGTGCTGAACGAGTACTACTTACAACCAGTCCTCAAACTGCTGGCTGTCACAGTGTCCTGCGGTCACGTGATTGCAATTTGTGACCTTCTTTCCTGGCTTCCTACAAGCAAAGTCAACTGGGAAGCTGGTCACACTTAACAATGGTGCGGGATATCCTATCTAAAGGACTATGTTTTGACCAGTTTTATTATTTCTGGCATGGTGGTCCTATGTTTATTAGACTGTGTAGAGTCGCTAGGATTGGCATGTGAAATAGAATTATACAGTTAAACAGTGTAAGGAACAGGTGGATGGATACCTTTTTTGAAAATGCAAAACATGTGCTTCTCCCCATATAAAGTTGACATAGAAATGATCTGGGAGATTTTCATGAAATGGATAAATAGGCTTGTTTTGAATTATTTTCTCCCCAGTTGTCCTCAGCAGAATACATATTTTATATCAAATATGGTTTTATGGACATTCAGCTTCTTTACTACCCTTCCTTTCCCTCTCACAGCATATGCTTCCTATAACCATCTGGTCAACTAGGTAGATTGAATTTTAAAAGAATTAGGAAGGGCAAACGAAGTTGGGAATTACAGAGAGAAAAGCTAGTATATCCTGTATCTGTAATCTTTTCTGTGAGACTTACTTGCAAAATTCATAGCTAAGTCTAAATCAGGAAGTTCGCCATAATTTCTACCAAATACAAACACAAACAAGAAGCAAACTCTAGAATGATCAGGGAAAAGATTCTAATTCCATTCAGTATCTAATATTCTAGTTCCAACCTTCCTTGAAGTCATTTTTTAAATGTTATTTTATTTAATGAACGGTCACTGAAAGATGAAAATTTGAACAACACAGAACAAGCTATTAGGCAGAATGAAGCAGCAAATGCCAGGGATATCTAGCAAGACACTAGTGAACAGAGCTATGTATGCCACATGAGCTGCTCTATACCACACAGTATGCATGCAATTAATTAATTAATTAATTAACTAACTAATTAAGATTTGATGTTGCCTAACTCCGAATCTTTGGGTGGCTCACAATACACCAAAAAAACAAAAACAAAAACCCAACAACTAACAACAAAATCAAATTAGGAGAAAAAAAAAAAGGGGGGGGGACATGGTGATGAACCCAGCAGACACTCAGAAGATCCCACCTAACATCTAACATCCAGTGAAGGGGGCTCCAGCCACCTTAGCCCAAGGCCTGTGAGAATAGCCAGGTCTTTATAGCCCTCTGGAAAGCCAACAGGGTGGGAACCATCTGGATCTCAGTCCCCACGGATGTGGCAGAAGATTTGACCCCATTGCCAGAATTATCTATTAGTGTCATCTTCTGTATGTGGAATAGGAAAGGGAAGATGTTCTTCTTTGTTTCAGATATCAAATAACTTGGATTCATTCAATTTCAATTCCTGCATCATATGTTACAATAGACAGCTTTCATGGTCAGTGGAGAATTATTAAATGTTCAGTAATCAACCGGTGTTCATCATTGTTTTACCTAATTATCTCTCTTTTGGAGGTGAAAGTGAAACAGCACTTTAAATAATAGGATTCGTAGACGATGTTGCAAATCTATCATAGATTATAGTTATGGTATATTATTTTTAATTAAAACATTTAAAATCCCCAATTACGTTTATTCTAATCTACTAATTGTTAACAGTGTGGCTTCAATGTCTGTATTTATAATAACTAAATAAATAGAAAAATCTCATGATGTTGAGGCTAAACAATTGTAATTCAAGGTTAAGGAGAAAAAAGTACAATGGGTTTAACTGTGGATTTGAATCTAAACATATGTTTAAATCTTTAATATTATGAAATAAAAAAATACTTGGATTACATTATAAACTGTGTCAACCTCAGTGTGATTAAAGTTAAAACATTTACTTTTAAATCAAACATATAGAGCAGCTGTAGAGAGATCCTTAAGAAAACTGGGGTTCCACTGCATATTTCAATCATAGGTGTTGCTTGTCTTTTTTTCTTGAAACCTATTAAGAATTTATTATGGAAATTATTATTTGACCCTGCTGATTATTTGATATCATTATTCTAGATGTGAGAATTATGAGGTTTTTTTCCCAATGAAAAAAAGGTATTACAAATGATATATCCTTTGAGAAAATACAGAAGTGGAAGATTTTCATCTATGGTGTGTTAAACAAAGCTGCACTTTTGTTTAAATGAATCTTGGCTTATGTGGGATTAGGTTTTCTGTTAAATCATTTGGCTCCTTTCAGTATTAAAGGGGAAATTCCCTCAATTTCAAATTACCAGGTAGCATATAAACAGTAACTGTTACCAGAGAACAGAGGTATTAAAATCTACAAGCAGTTTCTCCATTAAACATTCTACTTCATAATTACCACTTTAATCAGCAGCAATTATGGAATATAACAACAATGTCAGTCAGCATTCAATTTCGTAGTAATTTGTAAGCATTTCAATTTTCTCTTTTAAATATGCCAGATCTAACTATAAGGATCCAATAAAGATCTGAAGAACATGTTATTGCTGAATAAAAATGAAGGCAAAAATAATTGCTATCTTTTCTTTATGTGCACTGTGGCAAAATAGAGGCACTGTCTGCTTTTTCTCTTTCATTATGTGTACCAACTGAAGTGACTGGAACATCTATTTCGTTGCGGAAAAAGTTCTGAGCATGAAAGAACAAATCATCTCTCTTCTTCAGACAACAACAAGTTTTGTAATTATAATGATTCTCTGAAAATGGTCACTATACTTATCACTAATGACAAATGTATGATTTTTACAGGCACTGGTGAAGCATCATATTGTGTTACACAGGGTCTAAGTCACTTAATACCTCAAAGTCATAGAAAAGTATTTATAAATATATTTTAGTTGGGTGCCATCAAACTGGGTTAGACTTTTGATGACTACATGGACAAAGGTTTTTTCCTCTAGATCTGTCTTCAATAGTAACTTGTAGCACTTCTAAGGATATTCTCATACATTCTTTGATCCTATCCATCTATCTTATCTATAATGTATTTCTCTACTTCTAGCACATTTTTTTTCTGGTTCATCCTTTATTTGTATCACATGCCTAAATAATGTGAGTACCTTTCAGATCTTAATAATTATCAAGTGTTACTGAGAAGCTATGCTGTTCCAGCTTCATCTTGTTATTTGTAAGCACCACTGCTTCACTCTTTTTTTTATGTATATAATTTTATTAAGAATTTTGATTACAATAGTAAAACCTAATATAAACTAAACTTAAAGAAAGAAAAGAGAATAGAAATAAATAAGTGCAAGAAAAAAGAAAAAGAAAAAAAGAATATAATAAAGAAAAAGAAAAGAAATATATAAAGAAGTGTCTTCCAACTTTCATTACAAGTAGAGACAAATTTAGTAACTCTTCACCCCTTATATGGTTACAAACAGATATCTCTTCATCCTATATCCAATCCCTTATCTATAAACAAATCCATAAAACATCAACTTTTCAATCCTGGTGTCAGCAAAAAGTCTGTAAAGGGTTGCCAGAACTTTGCAAAAAATGCCTTTTTTTAACCTTTATCAAATAAACCAACATTATATTCCTTCCTTTTACTTCTAACAGTCTTAAGCTTTAGTTCACTGAAATATTGTTGTAGGATTTGATCTCTTCAATTCTTCTTTATCCCTTCACAAAGACTTCTTCAAGGGTTTAACAAGCCTCTTTTGTAGATCCAATAATAAAACATTTTCCAGGTCATTCTCTTGGTTTGCCATTTGTATTTTCTCTTTAATTTTTAAAACTTCAGCCAGTTTCTTTTGTATATCCAATAAAGTGTCCTTTTCCAAATCATTTTCTTGGCCTGTCATTTGTAGTTCCACTTTCGGTACTTTCTCTGTCTTGTCAGACAAAATTTGCTCCACATCTGTCATTCCCTCATTAACATCTTTTGGACACAGTCTATCCATAGAGTCAGACATCATTACTGACACTGTTGATATTGTAGCTACTAATTTCTGGCTCCATTCTTCAAAAATCTCCTTTAATATTTCCAATGTTATGATGTTTTGTGTCATTTTGTAAGTCCCAGTACTAATCAACACCAAAAGCAGGTTTGTAATTTTTTTTTTCCTTCTACATAGAAGGTCCCCTCTAGTGTCCAGTTTCTCAAACCATAAATTTGCTTATCCTTGTTATGACTTACAATAGCCAAGATAACCAAAATAAATCTGGTCCCCATGAGAATCTATCTATCTATCTATCTATCTATCTATCTATCTATCTATCTATCTATCTATCTATCTATCTATCCATCCATCCATCCATCCATCCATCTATTATTTTATAGTTAATTCCAAAATCTCATAGTAAAAGTCAAGATTCCAAATTTATCTGAACTCTTAATCCATTTATAACTTTCTTAGATCAAAATCTTATTTAGCTTTTTGCTGTTTATTTCAAATTCTTTAAGTTATTAAGCATATAATTAATTTTTCATTCATCCAGAATGAAAAGAGTTGAAGCTAAACCCACCCAGTGACTTTTCAAACTTCTTGTTCTGAAGGCTTCTCATAGCTTTAAGATGATTAATAGGCAATTTCTGAAAGTGATTAGAAAGTGAGGCTTGCAAAGTTAGTGTCTTCAAAAGACTCTGCCGTGTCTGCGAGTAAGATGGCTAATCCCTTTGTCGACTGGTGCTCAAAACCATATCACTGTCCTGTGGCCTCCTTGTGAGGAGCAGCCATCTGGAGCACATGTGGGTAATCTCTCATCCTCTCCTTATCCAGAGTGGTTCCAAAGAATTGGCCTTTGGAAAAGCCTCTTCAGTCTTTGCCATGGTTGTTGACTTTCGCGGAGATGTCTTCAGTTTGCCATGCCTCCCCTGGAACTATGCCACTCTTGATAAAATATATATACTATTTCTTTTCTTTAAAGTATTTTATCTTATATCTTTATTGGAAAAGGCTTTTCAGAGTGCCTTATGAAGTGCAACTTGTTCCAGCCAGGAGCAAGATTCCAAATTGTATTATTAATCCATTGGCACTAGATAGAATTAAAGCTCATAATCAATGTTTCCTTTATAGTTACTGAATTAACAAAATCTATCCTATTGTGGATATGCCAAGTATGACAACTCCAAATATATGCAAATGCTTTAAATACTAAACTAAATTTACCTGCTAGATTAAGCTACAAAAAAAGGTAACTTTAATTAATCTGAAGTATTGCTTGTATCCTATTTTTACTGCTTATCATGGGGTCCTTCCTGTCCTCTGATGAAAGTAAAGTTTGTTTAAAAAAATATTGCCTTTGTGGCCTACTTTTAAGCTTTCCAGAAATTTCTGATTAGCCACTGGTAGAGGAAGAGTGCTGCTGAGATGCGGTGCTACAAAAGCTGCAATGTGCAAAAATAGGTAAACAAACAAACAAACAAACTGATAGCTGAGAGATGATGAACAAAAGAGATATCTATGGAATTGGCAGCCAAGAGAAATAAAGGAGAGTAAATGAGAGATGAACTTTTCGGGGTTGGGGGGAGAGAGAAATGAGTGGACAATGGGAAAGCAAATGGAGAGAACTTGTAAATTCATCAAAACAAAATGGAATAATAACAGAAATGGGTTTGCAGGCAGTGAAGAAAATACATGGTGTAGGACCAAAGGAGAAAAAAAAAAAGGTAAAAACACAGAATGCCTTTTTAAAAAAGTAATGGGTTGGTGACAATTAATCAGAATGTAAAAATGAACCTCACAGTCCTTTCTACAGAGCACTGATGATCTGTTCCCAGTGTTGGGAGGTAAGCAGCTTTAATTCATAATTAAAAAAGAAATATATGAATGTGGGTAAGGATGCTTACCTTTTTGAACGAAATGAACTATATACATACCATAAATGAAATGGTATGAGATAAAGGTAAAATATCTTTGGTTCAAGATGTAAACTGAATCAATAATAGGATCAATATTTTGGGACACATTTAAAGTGCTCAAAGGAAAGGAACAAAATCACTTCCTTATCGATTAGTACAGTAATTCCAGCATATGGGCTTAATATGGTGCAGTTAAGTTCATGGTAGTCTAGACACTGTTAAGATGACAAGGAACTGATTTATCCATAGTCTTATCCCCAACTGTCACCCAGTGTTGTGGGTATGATGCATCTGGCAGTAATTACTATGGCTGGTGCTCTACAGCATCAGCTGAAGGTATAACATGCTAGTTCAGCAATTGTGACAGTGCATTGTCAACAGTTGCTAGGTCGTATCATAAGCTGAGATGCTGGATCCTGACTACGCATGGCAAAGTTGCCCAGTATATACCAGTCAAGTAATCAAAGAGTATTTGATGGGAGGAATCTGGTAAAACCTGAATCTCGAAGATGTGTTTTAGTTTCAGGTTCTCCAGGGCCAAGTACTTGAAGCCCAGCATGCAGAAAATATACAGCATGCAGAAAATATTGCTCTGTTACTTAGCTAAAGCTGAAGACCTAGATTTCCTACCTGGTTAATAAAGAACTTGCTTGTCAACTGCAAGAAGTGATGTTGCATCATGTCTCTGGGACATTACCCACAATAGCTCTATACACCAAGGCTCTCAAACTTTCCTGATTCATGGATCCCTTAGGGTCTCATTTTTCCACATTGCTCCTAGCAATTCCCAAACTGTGTGCTGTGGCGCCCTGGGGTACCACAGCAAATTCACTAACAGTTCTGTTTATCAAGTAGTAAAATATCCCATGGTGCCCTGTGAGTTCTATATGGCATACCAGGACACTGTAGCGCACAGTTTGGGATCCTTGGCTAGAGACTATATTTCAAATCATAAGTCCCTGATACTTATCTTCATGACTAATAAACTTGACCAATGACCCCAAGGAAGAAGTAAATTAACATTTTTAGAATATATAATTCAGGATACAAAACAAAGATATGATTATAGGGAATGGGTCTTCTATATTGCTTTATGGGACAGAAATTTATTTTCAGTTCACTACTACTGGAAAATTAGAAATATATTCAGCATTTCTCTATGTTGAAATTCTGCCTCCTGGGGAATGAAATTTTCCATCTGTCTGTATATCCATTTCAGTATAATGTTATTTAGGACCTGTTACAGTAAAAGATTTCCTGTTATATGGATATTTTGGAACTCTCTCAATAGTTCTAATTTACTAAATTTTTTGTTAGATGTATGGCAGGTTTTGTTTTTAATTAAAATGAAATCTATAACTGTGGATGATTATGGTTTAATAAAAAGCATTTTAACTGAACATGATTGTCACACAACGGATGTGATTTTCCCATGGCAAGTGGGAGTTTATAAATGTAAGTCTCCATAACATTAATTAGAATGCTACTAAAGAAATCCTCCCCTTTATTACTGGAACTTTATCAGAACACCAGAGTAAACAAGTTAGGGAGAAAGACTTGTAAGACGCCTAAGAAAATCTCCAGAATCTTGTCTCAGATATCAGCCTTTGAGCATCTCAACAGTTATTACGATAAATAAGAGTAGAAAAGACCAGATTAACAGTATTCTATATAAGACAGTAAATGTAGAAGTGCTATTTATGGAATGAAGCATGAACAACATGCCCAACTCTTCATCCCTCATGACAGGTGTTGCTGGCAAGATTTGGTTTGAGCATTACTAGGGAATCATAACAGTCTTTAAAACCTGTAGATAAATGAAATGTGGGTGCATTATTTTGGACAGAGGTGCCTTTAAAGCAACCTCACAGAAACATCGCTGAGAGTTGGAGCATCTTGGTGACATCGGTACCAGCATTATCTTTGGACATACTCTTTATTCATTTAAAATATCAGTATGAGAACAGGCTTGTGCTGTAAAAATAAATGCAGGAAGTAGCTATGAATTATTTCAATTTAATACTGATTTCCTTAGTGCCACTCTTTGATAACTGCAAATTCAAGCACAAAAATAGAGGCATCTGTTCTACAGAATCAAAAATATATGAAAGTCTTTTTCTGCAGTATTCATTCCTACACCATTTTGAATCTGTGTATTCAAAAATTCCAGCACTTTTTATGATTCTTAAGAGTAGGCTGTTTCCAGAAATTAACAAAAGGGCAGTTAGGTTACAAGGACATAACTGTGAGGTCATGATGATCTGCAGTGCCAAACAAAGGCTACCTGACAGCACTGAGAAAAATACTCAAAAGTCAATTTCTTAATAAATTAATCACTGTAGTCTTGAAACAGAAGTGCTCCAATGGAGAAATAAATACTGAGTGTTATGTTTGATATGCATAGATCAATGAAACAAACTGAGTACTAAAGAAAAAAGTTTAAATGTATTGGTTCTATGCACAATTCTCACCATGAAGAAAAAGAAAATATGCCTTAAATTTAGGCTTCTGATCTTTAGGCTTCATCCAAAACTACTCATGGCAAGAGGCCTTCTTGCTCATCACCATGTAACCTCAGTACCCCCAAATCTTCTCTAGGAAATTCTGCAACCACTCAATCACCAATTGCAACACTGGGGCTGCAGTGGAAGGGAGAGAGAAAAATTCATTCCAGCACTGGTTCATTTGCAAATAGACACCATCAGATACAGTCTTTATATCTGGCTGATAAAATAAATAAAGCAAGAGAATATAAATGCTAAGAGTAATAGCAACAGAAAGCCAGGCACTCAAGTTTCTTTACAAATTAAAGTTTCTACAGATGACAGATGACAAAGCAACACCAGATGTCAAAACCACCCACTCTTGGCTCTTTTAAGAACAACAGAATAGATCTGGGGAAAGTTATGGGGAGGATAAGCTCTAAGCTCATATTCTGAAGACTTTGTGATGCTTTATGAATATTTAACTGCAGTCATCTCCCTGATGTAATTCTTGAAGGATATGATAATATTGCCTCATTTTCTTAACTACATTCATTGACGTAAATGGCCTGATAGTTGTCTACATTTCGTTTCCAAAAGGAACAACAGGGAGAACAATGAACTACCCTAACAGACAATACTGGTTTTGGATTTTTGCTCATATGCACTCCAAAACAATGATCAAACCAAAACTATGATTTTCTCACTAGCGGATTCCTTTATTTTTGGAATCTGCTAGAGTAAATCAACCACATACTATATCCTGTTATCTTTGCATGTTTACGCATTCACATTTACTTAACCACTCTATACTGCTTTTCACATTTCTTTTGGCTTTTAACTTACCATTTAGATAACCAAGCCTACCATTTAGATAACCAACCACCATGGTTGCAAGCAACCTAAAATACCCAACCCTATTTACAGGAAACCATATCACAGAGATGAATGTTATTATGTAGCTGAGGAATAGGGTTCCTCTACTTCACATCTTTATAAATGAAAGGCACGGGTGGGAGTGGGAAATGCAACAGAGCTTTAGTAGGCTTTAAAAAATCCTTTAAAAAATGCACATTTTTTTGTGCACAGTTTTTTAAACAGGAAAAACATTTAATAAAATCTGTGAAGACCAGTGTTAACAAGGATTGAGACTTAAAGAGGACATAAGAAAAAAAATGAAGAAACAAATGGGCAATTATAAAGGAATTATGATTAAATTTTGCATTCTTTGTATTTAGCATTTTGGTTAATTTACCAAGGGAACTTTATTAGGTAGACTTAAAATATTATAATGAATTGGCACAAGGGCTGCCTCACTGATCTTCCATATCACTACTTTTGTGTATTATTTTTTATTGACAAAACATATTTTCTGATTGTTACAAGGCATTTTGTTCCTGCCTACCAATTAATCTAATATGGGAAATCTAATTTCTTCAGTGGAGAAAGGAATAGTGGTGTTGTTTCCTTCTTTCTCTTATTTTACTACTGAGAAGGAAAACCAGTTTGAGATGCCTGCTGTAGCTCTGACAGTCTTTGGAATGAAACTACAGAGGTGTCCTCCCCCAAAGCACAAAAATAATGTTCTATATAGACTACAGATGAAGCACCATTCAATATACACCACATTTCACGGTGAAAATCAATTAAAGTCATGTATGACGAAGATCAGAGTCATATTTTCGAACAATTTCTAATGATATATACCACATTTACATGAAGAAGCTGGATGTGATAAACTCCAACTCTTATGGCCAGTTTTCCCTAGATGAGTGTCTAGAGCTTCAGAAAGATCCAAACATATGACTACAAATTAGTGTTTGGGTAACACAGTGTTAGTGCTGTGTGGCAGACACCACTGGGCAACAAAGAGTTGGAGCTATTTGCCTCTTTGCTCCCATTAATGATTGTAGAGATTAATGCAGTTTGCATTAGTCTCCTTATTAGTCTCCTTATTAATTATTACTATCACTATTAATTACTATTATTAATGCAGCCCAGATATGCATTAGTCTCCTTATTAGTTTCCTTATATAGAAAATAACACTATAACATTAAAAGTAAATGAGAAGCCATCCTTTCCTCATGCACAGGTTCTTCACAATTTAATCTGATTAATATCTATTATTTTAGCCCTTTTAAATATGTTGTGAAAATAATCCCATGTTAGCACTGTTTTTTTTTTTCTTTTTCTTTTTAAGAATGTAAACTGATGAGGATAATTTAAGAATGTAGACTGGTGGGGATAATTAGCTTAGCTAATAATTATGCTAAGAATACATTTTCAATAGCTTATTCAGGTAGCCCACTATGAAAACACTAGCATTACAAAGCAATCAGCACTGAGTGTTAATTTGATTTCATAATTAGAATAAATAAATAAATAAATAAATATTAAAAAGCAGCCTGGAAGTCAATATAACCCCATTCTAAATACTTTACAGTTTAGTGAAGCAGATAACAAACTGTACTAAAAACACAAAAAATGAAAAAGCTATGCTCTACAGATGTTAGAAAGGCAAAATACACCCGGTTTTACTAAAATCCAATCATTAACTACTTCTGAAACTAAAAAGTGCCACTGTTTTGTATGTATATTAATCTTTGCACTCACATGGGGCTTCCTAGATTGCAACAAGATAATCCATCCTTCACAAAATGGAAGGAACTGAGAATATAAAGGCCTGGTGGACCAGATCAAAGGCTTATCTACTCCAGCTTTCTATTCCAACCAGATGCCAATGGAAAACCCACAAACAGGAGTTCATTCCCACTCATGTTCTCCAGTTGGTGATCACATATGGTGGTAAATCCACAAGTTAACTATTCACAGCATGAACAGCATCTCTGAATCTCTCAACATTAGGTTTGTTAGATGACTATATGGTTTAATGTTTTGAAAGAAAAAAAGTTTATGTCTTCTACCATGCTCTCTCCCCACAACCTTAATCTTTTTTCTAGGCCAAAGAGTCCATTTTTATCAAATGGGGATTAATCCTGCCCATTGGTCTTTTTTTTTGTCCTTTTCTGCATTTTACTGTTTTACCACACTGTGATCAGAATTATAAACAATATTTTAAACATGGTCCCACCATAGATGTTTATAAAATACTGGTGATTTTATTGTCAATGTTGTATATAATGAGAGTAATGTTCTGGGGATACTCAATCTCTTTGGTTCTCATTGGGTTTGGGGGCTGGGATATTTTTCTCCTATTTTCTTCCCCTTATTATGACTTATCTTTTGAACTATGCAAAACTTCAAAACAAAAAAAATTCCCTCAAGGTTGCTACTTCCTGCCCCTAGAGAGCAGAGGTATACAGGCAACATATCTCTGGGCTGAAATACTGAGGCAATGCCTTTTTCTCCCTCCAGGATGAAAACAGAAGCTTTGTATGTTATCCTATGCCACTGCTTCATGAACTGACTCAGTCCTGCCATTAGTTCATATTTGGTTTAGATTGGTGAACCTCAGTATTCCAATTTGTGTGTGTGTGTGTGTGGGGAATCATTAGTAGACCAGTAATATTGAAACTGACAATGTCTTACTTATAAATACAAGTTGTGAAAATATGACTTACAGTTCAGTCACATCTTTGGGGACACCTTTTGGGAGGAACCGCAACCCTTTATTACTACAGCGAACTACAGAGTCCACACAGGTACACTGGTCTGGACAACGGGGAGAGAAATGACAGCTGTTTTCAGTGTTGCCTACAAAGAAGCAGAGAAAGTGCATGAAAATAATGTTAAATACAGATGGGATAAACCTGACAGAGTTCAATTCTAACACACTAGCTCACCTCATATAAATCTATAATAACAACTATCTACAAATCACCATTATCAGGCTACATTATTAGGTTTCATTTTTTAGTTGTCATTTCAACCTCATATATTATGTTGCTAGCTTGCCCTTTGGTTTGCACTGTTTAATTCCTGTGCCAATATTGACTGTATGTATCCAGTTAGAAGAATTTTAATTTGCAGTAAACTTTGGTGGGTTTGTCTGTGTGCTTATATATTGTTTGCATGTCAAGAAGAAGGGGAGATAGACCAATGTCCTTAGGACACAAAAATTGCTTCCAGTGAGAGAAATGTATATGAAAATACAATTAATTAAATGTTCTGATCATAGGAGTACTGTTTCAGAAACCAGCAGAATCTCTTTGTATTGCTATTATTATTTATATTATTGGCAGGGATATTTTGCCTGGTTTTGCACTTATTGCGAAAGTGCGATAATCGCACTTATCGCAACAAGGTGCCCATGAGCCTCCCAAAATTGCACCCACTGAACCCCTCTGAATTTGTATTTTTTTAAAAAAATAAATATTTTTAAATTAAATAATAAAAATCTCAAAATAAAAAATCTCACCTTTTGTGTTCCTGCATGAAATCTTGTGAAGTTTGGGTCATTTCAATTTTCAGCATTTACTTACTTACTTACACCTATGAAATCATAGGCACAATTGCTGTCATCTTGTGACTGACAGCAAAATATGTGACTCTGCTGGAAAAAAATACTGCATTGAAGCTGACCAAAGGAAAAATCCATTTGTGATG
Source organism: Python bivittatus (assembly GCF_059951505.1). NCBI lineage: Eukaryota > Metazoa > Chordata > Lepidosauria > Squamata > Pythonidae > Python > Python bivittatus. Next base: position 19,377,473 of record NW_028277035.1, read on the forward strand.
GATCATTTGGTTGGTGCTGTAATACACTGATTAATATGCAGATCTGAATTATTCTGAAACATTTACCCTGTTTATCCTTTTTGTGAAAAAGAACTTGAAAAATATCCATTTGTTTCCTGACATAGTGAACAATGTATTCAACATGCCAGACTTTCAATATTAATGTGATACATTGCTTAATTTTTTAAATGATGAGTCTTGTTGTTTTTAACAAGCATAATGAGCATCAAACAACAAGATCAGTGATGCTTTCACCAAGAGCTGGAGAACCACGTGCATCTGCATAAAAATACCTAATGGTTCCAACATGGGTGTTCATTTGCACAAAACAGATTTTATAAAACAAATTAAACCTCACAGTTGGAGAGCAAGAGAGTTCCTGCTACAAACGTAAGCCTTTCAGTTAAGACTATTAAGGCATGGATTTCTCCCAAAATTAGCATGTGGGTTCACAAAGCACTAGATACAGGCAAATGGTGGTATCTAAACATATCTAGAAACATTTTGTAAAATAATTTTTAAAGGCAGCCAATTTAAAAAAAAAAAAAACAACTTAAATGTTTCACAATCCAGAGAAGCATCTACCTGCCATTTGGTGATTATTCTTAAAATCATTTTCATTGTTTCAATTGAATAGGACTTGCAATGCTGTAAGGCCACTGCTATGGCTTAAGTTTGGAACAGTGACTTCAATGCTTGACAGGGCCTAGTAAAATGAACAGACTATAGCATTTTGAAAAGTAATTAAAATAAACAACAACAAAAGTGATATTGCAGAAATCAAAGTCTGTGTTTTGTACTCTTATGTGCAGGAGTTTGGAACGTTGGTTGCAATTTTTTCATCTGGAAATTGTTAAAGCTCTTCACTAGAAGATGACGTTAAGATTAGTACTCAGATCATTACCAAGTTGGAAGGCTACAGGAATTGATGGATTCTGTACAGAAAGACAGCAAGCAAGAGAAGAAGAATCAGTGAGGTTCTAACTAAACTATGCCAGCAAATCTAGAGAACAATACAGTAGCCAACAGACTCTAAGAGGTCAGTCCTAATGCCAATTCCAAAGAAAGGAGACTTAACAGAGTGTGAAGACTATTGTACAATATCCTTAATATCAAAATAACGCTTAGGATAATCCAGTGCAGATGAGAATCCTACATGGAAAGAGCCAGATGTTCAAGGAGGTGTTAGAAGAAGCTGAAGAAACAGAGACATTATTGCTGATACACACTGGTTATCTGAGGAAACCAAAGAATACTAAAAAGAAGTCAGTTGATAATCAATGTATCAATATACATTGAAGTAATCAATGATTATACAAAGGCCTTCAATTGTGTCAACCATGTCAAGTTGTGAAATGTTCTTAGAAAAATGAAAATCCTAGAACATCTCATTATCCTCATGCAAAACCTACAGCTAGAACAGGAAGCCATAATGTGGACAGAACATGATGAAACAGATTTGCTCTAGGTTGGCAAATGAGTGAGACAAGGCTGTATACACTCTCATTCTTCATACAAACTCTATGCTGAATATATATTGAGGGAGGCTGGATTGGAAGTTGAGTGTGGCTTTAAATTGGAGAAACAAACATCAGTAATATGCACTATGCTGATGGCAACTGAAAATGTTAAAGATTTGCAAGCTCTAGCAATAAAAGTCAAGGACCACAGTGAAAAAATGGGATTAAGATTAAATCTAAAGACAATTGAAAAATGACAACAGGTGCAATAATCTGCTTTAGAACCAACAATAAAGATACTGAAGTGGAGGATAATTCTACCTTTTCAGATTGATTCAGAGCCTGTTGGAATTGGGTGACTATAATAAATTTGAATAAGTAAATAAAATAATTAATCAACAATTATCAAAGTAACCCCAGTCAAGGAATACACCACAGAGTTTCATTTGACAGCGTAGCACTGAAGGCCTTGGAAAAGAAGTTCGAATGTGGGATGTGTCTATAACTGTAAAGTTCAGAATTGTGAGGTTAATGATTTCCCCCATGACACTTTATGGAAGTGAAAGTTGGATGTTGAAGAAGCAGGCTAGAAAGGGTATTGGTGTTTTTGAATGTTAGTGTTGTAGAAGACTCCTAGGAATATCAAGGATAGCCAAGAAAACAGATGTATCCTAGAATAAATCAATCGACATTTCATGCTGGAAGCACTAATGATCAGTGACTTGAAGGCACAAAATCAATTAATCACTCATAGGCTATTCCCCAAGGGTGGGATTTGAATGCAGGCGAATGGTTAAAATCTCCCCCCAAATTTCTAGAATTCCAGATGATGTCAAGGAGAGAAATCCTCACCTAAATCCCTATTTCCTACTATCCTAGGCCATTTTTCCTTGCTGAGACCTAATGGAGGAAAGCAGTCCTTGTCTCCACGCAGAAAGAAGGAGGACACCATTTATTTCAGCCTGCATATGGAGAAAAGTTTTGTCTCTGTGTCTGTGCAGGCAGGAAGAGATCACTCACCTTCTCATATATAAAAATGGCATGCTTTTTCTCTGCCCAGAGTGAAAGAGGAACTTCTCTCAGGGCTGGGAAATGGAAAATAAAATCTTGTTTCACTCTGTAGCAGAACAGAGATACATCTTACCCTGCTACAAAAATAAGCAAAGCAGCATTTTTCAGCTTTGGGAGAAGTGCACCTCAGGCTGGGGTAGGGAAAAAGGTGATTTCCAAAGTACTGTCGATCATAGCTAATGATCTCCAGGTTAATGTGGTTTAGAGATAAGAACTTTCCTGGGACATGGGAAAAGGTTGCACCTCCTGAAGCAGCGTGATGGGTTGCATGGGCAAGCGTCATGAACTATATGCCTGCTTTTTACATTTTTCAGAGGAATGATATATCTAATTTTCAAGTTTTTTTTAATGTAATGATGAATATTACAAGCAGTGAAATCTAGCGATGCATTCATGATTTTTCTTATTTCTAGATGCTTTATTGTGCTGCCAAATAGCCAGAGAGATGAAACACTTCAGAAATTTCACAGAAGATGCTCAAAAAAGAAGATATTAGACTATGTATTACATAATAAAGGAAATTAAGGACGATTAGGGAAAATTAGGCTATGTATCAATATACCGTGGACATCCAATCAAAGAATCAGTTTGAGGGGGGGGGGACAATTTGGTAAATGTAGATGCCCAGCGTAGAAGAATTTTAAAATATATTGTGAAAGAAAAAATATTTTTGGATCCAGATGGCGCTGAACTAGTAATGCTACTTTTGAGACTGCTCATGTCTGCTATTTCAGTTTTAATAGTCATTCTATGGAAAGTTCTGATACAGGTAGTCCTCGACTTATGACAGTAATTGGGACTGGAATTTCCATCACTAAGCAATGCAGTCTTAAAGTGTAATGTTATGTAACTTCATTGCTTAGTGACAGCAATCCTGGCACTCCCTGTTGCCATCATTAACCGAATTCCACCAGTTGTTAGCTGAGGACTCACCCCATCCAAGGCATTACGGGCTTGGTTTCTCCCAGCCCCAAGTCTCAGTAAGGTAAGGGACTGCCTCCTCTTCAACTCTCCCCACCAGCCTATCTCCCCCCGCATCTCTGCCCTTTTGGCTACCCTGCACCCTGCCTCATGGCTCTGGGGCTGCTTGCCACGTTGTGGTTTAAGGGCTTCTTGACTGCCACAGCTCTGGGGCTGCAAGAAGCCCCTGAGCCACAGCACAACATAAAACTGCAGCCATCCCTGAAAGCCTCAGCCATCCCAGCTGGACCCAGCAGCACAGCGTGAAGTCACAGTGACCCAGGGAGCCCCGCAGCGCAGCACAAAGCTGCAGCCTGGGAAGCCAAGCTGCCCCTGCAGCCTGGAAGCCCCAGTCAACCTAGCCCAGACCCAGCCACAATCACCTTGCCACCTTGTACTCCGAGAACCCTGCCACCCTGCACTCCACCAGCCCAGCTGACCTTGGTCATCTTCTAGCTCCTGCTGCTGACAAGGTGTGCCTGCCCTGGCCCTTCATAAGGCAGCTGCTGGCCAGATGAGGCCATCTTCCCCAGGTCTCATGAGGAAACTGCTGTGTGTGACCTTGGGAAGAAAGCCTTGTGTGGATAGCAGCTGCCTTGCAAAGGCCAGGCTCAGCATGCTTGGTCAGCAGCAGGAGCCAGAAGGCGGCAAAGGTCAGCTGGGGTGGAAGGAGCTGCAGAGTGCTGGGGGCCAAAATGACATAGATGGGGGGAGATAGGTGGGTGGGGGAGTTGAAGCACCCCTGCAGTTGTGTCAGCAGGCTGCCAAGTGCCTGAATTTTGATCACATGACCACAGGGGTCGCTGCAATGGCTGTAACTTTGGGGACCAGTCGTAAGTCCCTTTGTTCAGAATGGTTGTAAGACGAGGACTACCTGTACGGATCTCATTATCGTGTTCTAGAAATATGCTTACCATCGCATGTGAAATCCTGTGTAGCCACATCTTGAATTGGAATCTCCTTTAAGAAGAAGGGTTTCTGGCAACGTGGATTTCCACTGACAATTCTTCTCTTCCTTAACCATTTCCCCAACCATGCCAAGTGGCAGTTACAGTTAAATGGATTAGACAGCAAATTACTAGATAAAAAATGAGAAAAAATGCAGGTATTTTCAGGTATTGAAGAAGTCAAGGTATGGATTTTTCAAAAGCTAACTGACGTTCAAGTAGGTAACTTCTGGTAATTAATTTCACAATGGAAGGTGCATGCCCAGCAGTGTTTCTTCTTTTTCTCAGAAACAAGACATAAAAAAGAAAGGACTGCCCCTGACTAAAGTTCTGCTGTCATTAGGCTTCTTATCAGGTACTTAGTCAATCTGTAATATATTTAAAAATGGCATTACTTACCTGTAGCTGAATAATGTAATCCTGTGAATGGGACTTCTTGCTTGTGTGTGTGTGTGTGTCTGTGTGTGTGTGTGTGTGTGTGATGGAATGAAATTGTGAAGGCCAAGATCAGGGAGACAAACATTTCCTTAGCTCGCCAGAACTGTGTGGGAGGAACAAGAGGATGAGACTGGCACCTCCCTGAGGAATTCACACTGTTGTGGCTGGAGGACTTTGGGAACTGGGGTTTTAGTCTGGGAAGATTCTTGCTAAAGGTTGTAGCTAATAAACATAGCTGAACTGAATTAGCATTGTCTCTTGGAGATCCTTGGGCTAGGCCTGACGGGGGGGAGTGAATGAAAAAAGAAGCAAGGTTGTTCATTTTGGACTAGTGCAGCAGAGAAGGAGTGGCTTAATTTTTACTTCCCCATTACCCCAATTTAAACTCTCCCAAAGTTACTTTTGGAATGCAATGTTGCTGCCTATTTATTCATTAATATGTATGTTACATAATTACTTCAATCGCATTAAGAAAGGATGGTGTCCTTTAGATCCTTTTTGGCTGGAACCGGGTTTTGTTGCTAAAATTGGTAATACATTTCATATATCGAAAGCTGAAGAGTAATGTATCATGAAGTAGTTTAGAGACATTTACGGGAGGAACAGACTTCCCAAGTGAAACTCCCCTTAACAGAGTCCAAGACCAGCTTATGCAGCATATTTTCAAAGACATTTTATTGCCAATGATGGCATGGAAGAAATCAAGAAACACCCATCCTAAGATGCCAGGATCTAATGGTTATGCAAAGAGAAGTCCAAATACCTTATATCAGAGCTCTCTGCAGGATCCAATGCTTTTGTCAAAATGATTAAGGCAGCATCTTACTGTAAGCTCCACCCCTTTCATACATCTGTGCAACATCACAATGCCCATATAAAGGGGGCAGAGCTTGAGTTGCATTGGTGTGACACTGCTTTCACCATCTGCCCTCCCCACAGATGCCCCTGCATCATATGAGGGGAGTATGACTGTCAGTCTCAGAAGCTTCAAAGAATACAAATTAATCTGATATCTGAATGTGAGTGCTCTGTTATTTTTATGTCCATATCATTTTAAAGATAATATTTTTAACATCTGGAGTCTGTCCTTATGACAGACAATAGTCTAGGAGGGGATGAGAACTGTGTGCCCCTTCAGGTATTACTGAATTATAATTACAAACAGTCACAAGAACATGTTCAATGGAGAGGAATGCTGGGAACTGTAATTCAGCAACCTCTGGTGAGTCATGGGCTCCTTACCTCTGGTTCAGTGTTACAAATTGTAGGTTACTCAACCAGCATTTTTTCCCCCTTTACTACCTTTGTATAATCTTTGTATTTTTTTTTTTTTAAAGACCAAGATAACCTATAACAGATGACTGTTACACACTATATGCTGGGACTTTTTTCTCAGAGACTCAGTTGTATTAAAGGGAAAGATTACTGTCAAAATTATGATCAAGGAAGGAAGAATTAAACCAGAGAGCAACAGTTTAAACTGTGTGTGTGGGAAGGGAGGTAGGGGTAGTTGCTCATAACATGTTTAAAGTAATGTGCAGTTTGGTTTGATTATTTTGAAATGTATATAGCAGTTTCTGAAATATGAACTAAAAATGGATGAGGCATACGACTTGATATATTTTAGTCAATTTAGCTCCAGAGGCTCAAATAGATAACTTCAGTTAAAATAATAGCTTAAGATGAGCTGGGAATTTGGGCTGCATATAAATAAATAGTTATTGAAGTTTATTGACATTAAGGCAAAGCTAAGCCTGTTTTCGGAGCAAGATTATTGATCTTCCTGCTACTGGAATACCTAACAGCCAAAGTGATTTAAAAGAACAGAGAATAATAAACTTTATTGTGCAAAACTCAAAGGAACGATTAGATGCAGCATTATTAAAGAATATCTTATATCTAAGCATGTAGAACAGTGACTGTGGAAATGTATACTCTTTGGATGATCAGATGTTTCTCTAATAATAGTCACAGAATTATCACATGACAGTAGAGAAATAGAGTTTTCTGAAAAGCAGCTAATTAATTGTAATTAGATTTGAGGTAACAGGAACCTTCCCCTCTCCCCCCCGCAAAAAAAAATCAGAGGTTACATATTGCAATCCAGCTGGACTACAATTCTTTGCTACAAATGGCATGCTTGCTTTCATATCTGTGGCCAAGCTCATTAAATTTGGGGAAAATAAACCTAATATGATTCAGAAGTGAAACAATATTCACACTACAATTTTCAGTGACTTTGTACTCCTTTTATGTGCAGTATAAAGCACACAGAAATAGATTTGCATATGGTTTGGCATGAAAAAAATGCCATGAACATCTCAAAACTGAGCCATCACTATCCGCTCTACTTTATTCTAACCAAACCAAGAAAAGGGGTTAAAGATGTCTACTCTTCCTTCTGCAAATGTTATTGTTAGGATTGTAATCACTTAACTGTTGTTAATGATTATGGCATAGCACACAAAGTCTGTCTAAAACCCTAGTGAAAGGAGTAACTTTAAAAGTCCAGGGAAGCAGGGAAAATAAATACATGTTCTGCCAAGTTAAAAATTGGAAAGAAATGTGAGCATTTTTAAGTGGCAATTAAAGTAAAGAATGATAAGGCATACAAAGGGAACACTTCAAAAACTCTTAATACACACAGAAAAAGTAAACCAGAACAAAAGCTGTTCGATCTGTGGTAGAGAGATTAGTGAAAGGCCTGAAGGATCTGAGTCATGAAATTAAAATTCAAATGATGCTTGTAATGGAACAGTTATACTATTGCTATGAGCCAGGAAAACTGCTTTGGCCCATAAAACAACTTTGCTCAATCATCATAGATCAGGCCTCAGTGAATCTTCTTCAGCTACACCAAAGACCAAGTGCAAAGCTCTTATAGTAGGCTTTTGCCACTAGCATAAGCACCTGCTGGATTGTAACAGTAATTCCTATTATATCTGTTAAGGGGAAAGGGGAATGTTGAACATGGTGATGACCATATACTTTTGGCCATCTTGGGGGGGGGGGAACCCTTCCCAAGCACAAATGTGGGCATTTGTTCATCCTTTCATAAACCAGGACCTTTAAGCTTAATTCCAAGAGACTATGCACCAACAGGTGTAGTAGATAATAATACCTGAATTAGGAAGTCCTTACCCTCTCATCCAGTTTGGACATTGCCTCTGCTATGATACCCTTTAAAATAGTGTTTTTCAAACTTGGCAACTTTAAGATATGTGGACTTCAACTCCCAGATTCATGCTGGCTAGGAAATACTGGGAGTTCAAGCCCACACATCTTGAAGTTGCAAGTTTGAAAAATATTGCTTTAAAAACTTCTGCTTCTCACTATTAGGCCTGATAGCTGCAACATGAGAACAAGAATACTAATCTCCCTTTAAAATCTCCTTTTATTGTGAAAATTATTAAGGCAACATGCATGAAGCTCTGGGATATTCTCCAGCATTGAATTATTATTCCAATGTGGGGTTTTTTTGGGGGGGGGGTCACATAATTTAATTAAAGCAGTGACAGTAAAGTAAATGCAATATTTTAAGTGATAAAAGATTACTTACATTGTAGATAAAGAAACAAGTGTATTGAAGGCTCCTGGGGTTATTGTAGTAATGCGATTGTCATACAGAGAGAGTAATCTTACTGAGCTCAGTCCCATGAATGTGTCATTGTTTACACAACTGATCATGTTGCTTCTGAGCATCCTGAAAGGATTCAAACCTAAAATTAGAGTTACTTAATTGAAGTAGGAGAGGGGGCAAGGAAAAACACAAAAAGGGAAGTAATATATGGAACAAGGCAATCAAAAGAAGCACGTGCTACTTAAGAGTTGGCCAGTGTATCCAGATGTCCTTGAAATGTAAAATAGGTTGGCTTGGAAATACGAGCTTCTATTTTTCACTCAAATATAAGGTGACTTTAGCCATTTCAGGAATTATTAAGTTATGAGTAAACAACACATGAATGCTTCCTTTAAGTTCCCTCACCCCAACCCACATTGCTTAAATGAGGTTGGTCTGCAGAAGAAAAGCTTTCATGTGCACTCTTTGGTATCTACCCTGACTTCCACGCAACTGACTGCTCTCATCTTTCCTTCCAATGCTGTGGAGATATGATTTCCATGCAACAGATATCCTAGCTGCTAGAAACAATTCATCAACAGATTTAAAACACCATAAATTATGTCTACATATGACCCAGCTCATATGTAAAAAAGAAAAAGAAAAGAAAAATTCATTCATGTAATTTTCTTAGCAGCAATATGGAAGTGGTCTTCCACTGATGCCTTCAGGAATGACTTCCCAGTCTAGCCTACAGCCCTGTGATTTCTGGTGATCTCTGATCCAAGTACTAACCAGATCTGACTGCTTTGCTTTCCAAGATCAGAAAGTTTAGCTAGGTACTCCCACCTAGTTCAATTCATATGTGAATATGAACTATTCTTAATATATACCTTCATGTTAAAGATGTGCTTTATTTTTTGTATTTGTTGGTTTTTACTTTTTTTTTTCTTTCTTTCTTTGTCACCAAAAATCACATTGTCTGAGTTGGGCAGCCTCAATCAATCAATCAAAGCTATTTTCTATTTAATGTACTGAACACTTGATCCAGGATGAAAAAAAAAATTCTTACTTCTGAAGAAAAGGGCACTCTGAACACAAACAGAGATAGTTTCATTTGTGCTGATAGGTGATATTCAAGATTGTCAGAAATTCAGCTCAGGAAATAATTACAGAGGATCTTTTAATAATCCATTCAAATAATCTGGAGAAGTAGATGATATGTAAAACTTCCTTCTTCATCCCCAATTATTTCCATGTCACTGCATCTGTTATTAAACACCCACAACAGGCAGTGTTCCTTCTCTTCTCTCTCCCCCACATCTAAAGAAGTAAACAGGCTTTATACATACAGTGTCTTGAGCCCTGTGAGACCTCTAAACATTCGTCCATGCACAGATTCCAGCTGATTCCCTGTCAACATCAGTTCCTGCACTCCCGCTGCCCCATCAAAAGTGCCTTCACGGATCTCTTTGATCTTGTTATTACTTAAATTGCTGAAAGAGGAAACAGATTCACAGGCAGCATTATTTAACATATGTTTTCTGTAAGATGTTTGCACTGGCAACAAAGGGGTGAACAATAGCTGAAACGAAGCTAAAAGAGTGGAACCAATTTAATTTCCAGGACTATTCTGAAATCTGAATTGCAATATTTCACTCTCCTTCCCCCAGGAAAGAGGTTTTTGTGATCTATTTTTGTTTTCTCAGGGAATTTCTTTTTTCTTTGAGAATTTCTTTTCAATTTCTCTTGGTGGTATTTTTGAGCCTCTTTTATTGACGGAAGTGGCAGGAGGTGCTACCATATTGCTGCTAGTGTTAGTTACACAACTTTCCATCACTCTGCAGCCTGCATGTCTGCCCACACCTCTTAATCTGAAAAGCCCCATGGGTGGGGTTTCCTTATAACATCTTCTTTGGGATTTAAGTGAAGGGTAGAAAACAAAGCAGTGCTATAATTTGTTGAAGAAAAGATTGTACAGGAATAAGATGAGGCATTTGAATTGTTTAGACAGAAATTTGGAAGCAGTGAGTTAAATTGTTATTACTGATACTGTGGAAGTAAAAGTCATTAAAAAAATCACATAATACTTCCACACATTCTATTTGCCTACACACAAAAATGCCATACTATGAGAATTTCTTTGAAATTTTCTTCTTTGAAAGAAATTCCAAAGTACATTTTCACTCATTAAATTAAATAAGAATTGGTAGACCAAAAAAAAAAAAAAAAAACACCCCACCAAAAAGGGTTTTTTATTTTTATTTTGGCATGGCAATAGCCTTTTCTGCTTCAAAATTGTCATTCATGCTGAATTCCTGCCACGCTTCTGAACATTTCATTTTTTGAAAATAACCACATTGCTGTCCATTCTGCCTATGATTTCTGGCATATCAGCTTCAGGACAACTGCAGTACGAGGCATCCCTGTGCCAGCAGAGCATCCAACCTGTTCTCATTTAAAAAAAATTAGGACATCTGCTTTTATTTTAAAATGCCATATAGTTGCAGTAGGATACCTGAAATTTGATTGCAGATAGGAAACCCATAAAATCCATTAACATTTAACCCCAATTTTATCTGCTATTCAGTAAATTATGCTTAGGATCCTCGTGTTGTATTTGCTTTGTTTTTGCATACCCACTACATTCTATTCCAATAGCAGGCTCCTAGTCATTCCACATTCAAAGAAATGAGCTTGTGTTACTTTATTTGTGAAGCAATCCTACTAAAGAGGACATTATATTATCATGATTAAGGGAGAGACTTCCACCGTTTAAAGATGGATTAGCTGCATCAACAACCTCCTCCTCCTCCTCCTCCTCCTCCTCCTCCTCCTCCTCCTCCTTTATTAACAAAAATAAATTCTATTATTATTTATATGTAAAACACAATTGTGTTTTAAATGTTTTATTATATTCTAGACATTTTTACTATATTTTAGCCTGTTGTGAGCCAACACAAGTCTTGAAGATTTGCCAGCCCAGAAATTTGATAAAGTAAATACATTTTGATAGCAACACTTTAAAAGATTATTTTTTATTGTTTCACAGACTGAGATAAACCAACATATACTAGAACTTATGCAACAATAAAAATACGTTAATAAAAATGCCATAAAACCATGTATCAAGGAGAGTGGTTTTAGCCTATAGAAACCAACTGGTGTCTCCCTCACAGTTCTGGCTTTGTGTCATTTTCACTAAAGCCTGGTCTTGTCTATAACATAATAAAATCATCATCAACTTTAAAATATTTCTGCCACCCCAGTGCAGCTTTAAAAAAAAATGCTATGCTAAAACAGATCTTGCCACATAACCTAAACCTTAAGAGACAGAAAAGAAAGGATGGGAATATTTCAGAAAGAAAACTGTACTAAGAAAGCTTCCTGGCAACTATGTGAGAGAAGACTCGTGACATTTAAAGTATGAGACTGCAAGCTGAAGAAAGAACCATTTGGCAGCAGGATAGCTCTGGTTTACATGCCATATAAAATCTATACACAGCAATGGTCATCACTGGGCAAAATTAATTTGGAAGACTAGGTTAGGCTTGTATGAATAACTGGTAGCCTGTTCTGTGTTTCCTGAGCAGCAGAGGCAGCTTGACTGTACAGCTTGTGACCCGTCACCTTTCTTGCCGTCTGAGTCAATAACAGAGTAAAGCAGCGGCAACAATAAAGCACAAAACCAACCACAATCATATGAGCTCTTTTAAAGTGACTTCACACATTTCATTGGTAACCATAATATAAGATTTTCCCTTTATGTTTAGTGTCAGGAACAGCTCAGGAAGAATTTCACAACAGAAGATTTTCATTTGGTGCTGAACTGTGGTCTGATGAAAAATAAAGTTAAGCATCTCTCTGAATCCTAAGATTATAAGAGTTGCTTTGGTAATTATTCTGCCTTTTTGTCTAATAATGAGCGTCCCCAAAGGCTATTCCTATCTTAGCCTTTTGAAGACATAGGCGGGTTCTCTGAATCACTTTCCAAGAACAAGATGTGTGCAAATATACAGTATGAATTGTCATATTTACTTTAAAGGAAGAAGATTCTTAATTTAAAACAACCAGTTACTACACCCATAGCAAAAAAGTAGCCAAAGGAAAAAAAAAAAACCACAAAAAAATCCTAATTGGCTTCTATTACTGTATTCTGAGGAAAAAACAAAAAAAACTTCCTTTCAGATTGATTGATTGATTGATTGATTGATTGATTTAGTGGACTTGTCCCTGCCCATCTCCCCACAATGGGGGACTCTGGGCGGCTTAAGTATACCCTGGGAAATCCATAGACTGGTGAACTTCAAAATTACTTCAAATTCATGCACCTTTGCCCATATATACTACAAGGCTATTTTCTAAACAAGCCTACAAAATTTGTTTGCCTGTAAAAACAAACAAGCAAACAAACAAACAAAAAAACAAATCCCCCCCACCAAAAAAAAAAAACCCCAAGAAAAAGAAAAAAAAACACTTTATACCAACTGGACTGAAAGCAATGTATCATTAGCAGAATAATGTATTTTTGTGAAGCTTTCCTTGGAAGCATTCAGTCTCTTGTCTGCCAATTCACTCTCTTGTGTGAATGTCATTCTGTGTACTTATCAGGTCCTGAGAAGGGCACGTGCAATGTTTTAGCCAAGAGCTTATGCAAAGAGAAGAACACTTATGTATTATATTTCTCATCCAGTAGTACTTATGTAAAAAGTTCCAAATCAATCATATAAACGTAATTGCTGCCATACCATACTGAACTCAAACTAGCTTTAGATGAACTGGAATGTCAAAAGCTAATAGCAGATTGAATCTAGCAGTAACACAAAAACAGATTAATGTATTTAATGGCTACAACAGGTTGAGATGCATAATACTGACAGCCTTCTGTTGAGTGGCTTTGATGTTGATAACTTAAGGAGAAAAATTTCCTCCAAACAGCCACAAATAGTTTTGCATCAATATACCAGTTTCAGTATGTGACAACATGCAAACTTTTAATTGGTCCTAATTGTGAGTTCTGCCAATGTTTTTTGACATGGAAGATTTTTGCCCCTAAATTCATGAAATATTTCTCATATGCTAGCAAGCACCATGGGAGTTTAGCACTGAGATATTCTTTTCTTCCTAAATATGTGCAATTCACATTCATTACAGGCAAGCATCTAATGGCTTTTCAGTATTCATGATGAGCTATCATGTAAATTTGTACCGAGGGACTTCTTAAAAGGAGACACAGTTGACCCTGAAATCAATTGTGTCAATGAATCCTTTGGTGCTGCTTAAACACACAATTTATTGACAGAACAGACAAAGGCTCTAAATGAATGCTACCTGGCAATATATACTTTTGAAGCACATATATTTTAAGGTGCTGTATTTAATTTTCACAAACACTGGTAAGTTCATATGTTGCCATAGTAAAAAAAAAAAAAAGACTAATTTTGGCTCAGGAACATCAGCACTCAAAACTGCATAGAACAGAGAAGTCCATGATGGCACACTTAATATGGTACTTCCCTCTCCAGAAAACTGCAGCTTTAGTCTTTCTCTTTGCCAGCTGTAACAAGAGCTGGTTGGCTGAGTTGGGAATGCCTCAAGCATAGCACTGTCTTCCTTAAAATGGAAAGATATGAGGTGAATAAGATTGAGGACAGTCAACCTTGTATGTGTTCTTCCTGAACTACCTGCCCTGATTATTGTCTCTCTTAATGCCATTCTGGACAAAGTTGGAAGTGCTGGTTTCATCTTGCATAAGCAGCCTTCATCCATATGGTATAAGGAGAGCAGCCAACACTTGAATGGAAGTGTTCTCTTGGGCACATGCCTTCTCCTGCAGAGAAAGGCACACAATGGATGGACCCATCCAGGAACTGTCTGCGCAGTATGGTGAGATGTAGATTGATAGCTCCCTGCCTTATCCTGCATCTGTGCTTCTATAGATGATGTCAGTCCTTCCCTTCCTTAAGCATTGCCTCCTATTATCATCTAGTCCATCCAGGCAAACAAGGAATGGAATTGGTCTCTGGACTAGGTCCAGTTCCCCACTCTTTGTCCACAGAATATTTACTTATTTACTATAGTTTTATACTGTTTTATTTCCCAAGGGTTCATGGCAGTCTTTAAAATCAGAACACATTAAAATAACTCAATAAACTGCATGATCAATTAACTAATCACATATAAAGTCATATATCAGTAATACAATTAAAATGAATATAAATAGGTATCCAATGAGCAAATGTTAACTCACCAATGCCATTCTGAAAAATTATGTTTTCAAAATATTCCTGGAGGTTAGGAGTCAAAGCATCATCCATATATCAGTGAGAGGCTGTTTCAGAAGATGGATGCTACCACAGAAAAACACTCATTTCTTACTCTCCCCTCAGACACTAGCAGGGGAGGAACACATAGCATGCCTACTCAAAAGGAGCATATAGGGTGGGTAGTATTCCTTGGAAGTAGACAGACCTGCAGCTATCTGTCCAAAATCCATGTAGGGTCTTGTAAATCAACACCAGCCCACTGAAATCTATTGGCATTCAATGCAGCATGCAACAACACAACTGTTACATGAGTAGCAGCTCTTACCCACCAATATGTGACTTGCAAATTTTAGACCAACGACAGCTTCCAAGTAGTCTTCAGAGGCTGCACCATGTAAAGTGTATTGCCACAACCTTGCTGGAAGGTGACAAAAGCATGAGTAACTCTGGCCAGGGGCTCTTTCTCCAGGGAGCACCAGAATGGATTCACCAACCAAAGCTGGACAAAGGTTTCTCTAGCCAAGACCTTCATATGGTAGCTGCAAGTCTAGGAGAACCCCCAAGTCACAGGCCTGCTCCTTTGGGGGAATGCTATCCCATCTGAGTTATCACTGGAATAGTTAGAGTGCCAGATGACTTCTGGACAAACATAATCTCAGTCTTGTTGGGATTCAACTTCAACCTGCTACACTCCAACCAGATCAGTACAGATATCGGGTCAGAACTTCCCTTGTAACACTTTCCTGGCCTAGGGTAGCAATGTTGATCTGAGAATCATTAGGGTAATGGCATTATCTCAAACTAGTGGATGACCTTACCCAATGGCTTCATGTACATCTTAAACAGCAGAGAGGAAAGAAAAGGAACCTGCAGCACCCCACACTGGAGTAGTCAATGTGTGATCCCTACTACCACTGATTGAAACTGTATACTTAGGAAGAAGCAGAAACCTTTGCCAACATCCCAAGAAGATATCACAATAAATAGTTTGAATGCTGTTGAAAAATCTAATGGGAAAACAGGAGGCACATTCCCCTCATTCATGTTGTTGATCATCCAACAGTGTGACTAATGCAGTCTGTCACATGCTCAGGCCTGAAACCTAAAGAAAAGGTATCCATATAATCTGCTTCTGTTAGGGCACTATGCAATTGAAGGCTCACCGTTCTCTTTTCAATGTTCGTCCAAAAGTAAGATTGGTGATTAAGTGGTATTTATCTAACATAGCTAAAACCAGGCTCTTCAGGAGAGAGTGCAGCACAGCCACTTTTCATATACCTAAAATAGTATATCAATATATAATAGTATATCATTTTATATAAAATATGATCATGTTCAGCATAGCATTAATAGATTTTACATAACATTTGAATTTCCGTATGGAGGTGGTTCAAATCCCAAACAGTTTGGGCCCAGTGGATGCATGAAATTTTGAGAAAAATCATGGATATTCAGGCTAGTGGCTGTCCTGGAGACGTGACCTGCCATTTCAAAAAAAGCTGCCATGATAGATGTGGCCAGGCTGAAAAAAACAAAATGGTAAGGTTGCTCTCTGCTACCCCATCAGTCTTCTAGGATGCTCCCTCCACCCAAGATTATCTTTGTCTTTTTTCCCAGGTGGTGGGGTATTTCCAAACCTAGCAACCACTTACCATTTTCATTTTGGAAGAATGTCAATGTGGCTTGTGTGACACACATGTGCTGTTTTGTAAATAAAATACATTTTTTTCAGGTTTGCTTTTGCTTTGCAGAATGCCAGCATTCCATTTACCTTGCTTCAAAATAACGTTTAACATTTATGGGATCAAAGATGTCCATGGGATGGCTGGTGTGGGTCTTCCAGGCTGTGTGGCCGTGTTCTGGAAGTTTTGTTTCCTAACGTTTCGCCAGCATCTGTGACCAGCATCTTCAGAGAGCAGGAGCACAGACAGGAGCAGTTCTCTCTGTGCCCAGGATGATGTGACCCTTTTGTGGGTATTTATAGAGATCTGAAGGGGAGGGGATTGGGGGTGTGTGGTGGGGGGGTTAGGGGGGTAGGGGGTGTGTGGGGGTGTGTGGGGTTTGGGTTAAGGAGTGGCTGCTTGTTTTGGTGTCAAAATATGTGTGTATCTTCCTGGGGATTAGGCAGGGTTTTTTCTTCTATTGAGTTGTTAACGAGTGGCTGCTGGGGGTGATTAGTATGTTCATTGTGTGAACTGTTCACACGTCCTGGTGGTTGACCTGAGTTCGTTGACCTTTTGCAGGCACCAAAACAAGCAGCCACTCATTAACCCAAACCCCACACCCCCCCTAAGCCCCACCACCACACACCTCCAATCCCCCCCCCACACTTTAGATCTCTATAAATACCCAGAAAAGGGTCACATCATCCTGGGCACAGAGAGAACTGCTCCTGTCTGTGCTCCTGCTCTCTGAAGATGCCGGTCACAGATGCTGGTGAAACATTAGGAAACAAAACTTCCAGAACACGGCCACACAGCCCGGAAGACCCACACCAGCCATCGTATTCCGGCTGTGAAAGCCTTCGACAATACAATGTCCATGGGATGTTAGTGCCCACAAGATAACTTTGGTGACTTCAATTTTAGCTACTGAATTGGAGACATTAACCTGATTTGTTCTTTTACTTCAATTATACTCTGTTTTGGTACCACTCGTATTATCACTTTTGTATGTGAAAAAGAGTCTTTCTATTATAGTATTACACTGTTAGGACTATTTCAGAATGAGAGCCCTGTGATGGCTCTATGTTGTACTGGTAACTTGTAAGACCTTTTTTTTTTTCATTTACTTCTATATTATTTATTTTTAGAGAATTCTAAACTGCTTCCAAGGGATTCCATAGCAGTATACATCCAATTATAGAAACATATACAATACAATCAGGGGGGAAAAAAACCCAACCCTGAGAGTCAAAACAATTCTTCGTATATACACACATACTTGCATATATACATGATTTCCCTTTTGGGATAAGCAACATTATGAAAAGAGCATAGAGGGAATAATAAATAATAAACCAAAACCAACAGGGATAAGTAAGAAAAGAAAGGGAAACATTTGGCTAATACCATTCCCTATACTTGCCATAGCTTTCTATCCTTGCAAACGATCCTTGCTTTTGTCATTTCTATATGCTGCTTTGTACATTGCCTTTGTTCTTTAAACTTCTCACCTATCGCTTTATAAAAATCACATTAACTGTATTCAACCACAACTTTATTAGCTGTCCCCTTTCTTCCTCTTCACCTCTTCCTTCATATATTTGTTTTGTGATTTACTTCTCATTCATTCTTTCTGTGAACAAACCACCTGAACATACTCCTTTCATACCTGCCACTCACTCTTGTATCCAGATTCATTCAGCACCCATTCATTTTTGACCCTCACTCTTCTTGTTCAGCCATGCACACTGCTTAATTTTAACCCATTCCGATTGCATCCAACTTACTCTGATGTTTCTCTTGCAATATCCAATTCAAACTTCCATAGTATGAGCAGCAGTATGTTTTTATATGTAGCCATTTTTGCTTCTTTTGACATTCACTCCTTACAACTGACCACATACTATCCTCTACTTTTCCCCCAGCTTTTGCCTGTCTGAACAATTTCTTTGTCCATTTTCTCATATTTAGTAAACATTCTACTACTAAGGCACAAAAATTAATCAACTTGCTCTAGTTTTTGACATTTATGTAAGAATTGCAATTGTTAGCTCCATTTTCTCTGGAAAACAACAATCTTGGTACTTGATACATTAATTTTCAGATCTACACTTCTCATGGTGGTATATAATTATCTAACATCTGCTGAAAATAATTTAGGTTCTCAGGCTTCAACATGGCATTCTTTGCATACAAAATTACATGTACCTTGATGTACTTATATAAGCAACCCACTTATATTGTCACCACAAGCATTTCTTCTACATTTATCCATAAATACATTAAAGAACTAAATGGACACCTGACATCCTTATTCTCTTCCCTGCTCAACATTTAATCATATTCAGCAACCAACCTTCAACTCCATGCTCTCACAAAACATTCCATAATTCAAGCCTGCCCATTTTATCTGATGCTTTCACTGAATCAACAATGTATAATGAACCTTCTTTCTTATACTCATATATTTCTTAGTGACCTGTTAAAGAGCAAAATCTGATCTATGTACCCTCTGCTCAAAATAAAGCCACAATGTACTTCCCAAATTATTCTCATGCTCATATCCTTTTCATCAGAAATCTCCAAACACTTTTGTAGGCACACTAAACAAATAAAGGCCCCTGTAATTTTTGTGTTCACACTTGCTACTATTCCTTTTGTACAGGGGAACTTTTTTTTTTTTGTTAATAATCATCAGGAACAGATGCAGTTTTTGCATATACATCAAACAGGTTGCATAGCTCCAATCCAAAAGCAAACCAGAACTGTATTTTATATTTGTCCAGTTATGCCATCTAAATCTGTGGTCTTATAATTTTTTTTAACATTCTTAACAGCATTTAACATTTCCTTTTCATCTTTTTTTTTCTACACACATGTATAGCATTTGTTTCAGTCCTACTTTTTGATATATCACTACCATTCTAATATAAATCTCCCAAATTCCTGCAATCCCTCACTTCAGTTTATCACTTTCATTTGCTTGATTTATGCACCCTACTGCAGTTTCCTTGTTTAAACCTCTTAATCTACTTCTAAAACAGTTTTTACTTCCATCAAAATTGCTCTTTATTTTCTCTGCCTTTTTAAATCTTAACCACTTCTTTGTTCTCTTTGACTACATTCTTTGCATTTATATTTTTATCTCTGAATATTATGCTTTAATTTTTATTGTCTTCTATAAATGTTATTTTATTGACAATATTGTTTGCTTATACTGTTAAGCCATTGCAAGTTTGGTTGTCTGAGAGTATGGTTATAAATTAGATAAATTAAAAACAAATATACACCTACAACAATCTAGATGATATACCATACATATACCATACTTTATGAAAGACATTTTAGCCCTTTTATTCATAAATAATCTTCCCTGCATATATCTATCAACTCCAGTTCACCAGATCAGACCACCTTCATTCAAATCTATTACATCCTTTCCCTTTGTCTTAGTTTCACAGATACACATTATATCTAATTTTCTTTCCTTCTTGCTGATCATTCATTTCACTAGTTAATTCATATTCTTTTACCATTTTCTCATCTTATATTCCAAATAGCTATCTTCCAGATGCAATTATTGTACCAGATGAGCCCACAGATGTGACTTTTGCCACCCATCATGTCTTTGATCAATTAAGACATTTACACAACACACAGTAATATAGAGAAGATGTAGATTGGACAGCAGCCTTAGTCATACCAGTACCATATGCTGCATTCCTTAGATAATGATAAGAATAGTACTTATCAGTTTTGGCACATCATAATTGGTATCCCATAAGTACAATCAGAGGCTTTTATCTCAAGCATAGTCCTGCTACTCTATGATATAGAATTTCTTGTCTATATCCCATTAACTCAGAGGAACATGCAGTGACAGAGTCAACATGCAAATAAACAAAGGATCAACTGGTATAAAGTCAATTCAGAATAGATGTAAAAGTTTACATTTTAAGTTTTAGAATTCTGGGGAAACAAAAACAAATTTAGCCTGAAGTTGAAGAGAAAGCCAAATTGACACCAATTATTTATCCCCCAGAGACCATTCTAAGGTTGGGGAGCCATCAAAGAAGAGTAAATACAAAAGTATTTCCCCCAGTGATGTCACCTGGAAAGTAAACTCATCTGGGCAAGAAAATGGAAGAGGCTTTCTTTAAGATATTTTGATTCTAAACTTTTTAGGACTTCCAATGTTCATAAGTTTTCATAGAAAAAAGGAAGTCAGTGTAATGATTTGGTGCAATATGAATCCATGTTGAGTTCCTCCAAAAGTTGCCTGCAAATTATAATTTTTAATGTGGCACAAGAAGGAACCTATGAAAACATGCAGAGTAATGAAACCTGATGACCTGTAATCAAAATAAATCATCCAGAATTCTTGAAGTTACATTCCCTACAATCAAAAACTTCCAAATATTTCCCAATTTTCCCCTATATGTATGGAGCCTTGATCACTGAAGCAGGACTATCCCTATCCAGGACAGGCTTCTCTGCAGACGTCCAATACTCAGAGTCCATTATAAAATTCAGATTATTTATAAACAAATGTTTCATTTGGTGTTAATTATTTCTTCCTCATGTCAGCGAATAAAGTTTTGTTTGCATGTGCCTTTTCATTCTATGTTCACTGTGTGCTTGAATCTTAAAATAGCTAGATTTCATTGCTTGACATGCGTTGTTGATTAATTTTATGCTATTTCTAATTTTAATGTATAAGTTTGTCTGAAAAGGAGCTAACAAATATTCCAAAATAAACAATTCAATCAATTACCAGTTGTTCTACGGTATGGATTAGAAACCTAATCACTTTTTTCAAATACATGAGAAAGCAAAGACAAATTCAGTACATACAATGATTTATTCAAAATGTGTGTTCTACTTCCTTTGGGCTTTCAATTCCATTTCATATAAAATGGGAAGAAAATGTTGCAAATATAAGACAGATTTGTTATTGTTAAGAAAATATAAGCAAGAAGCAAATCTAGCTTTAATACAACAGTACTGCGTATAGGCCAGACCTTTTACAATAGGACTAAATCGCATACAAATAAAGGAGGATAAAAATAATTTCAATTATTTCAAAACATATTCTGCTTGGATTCATCTATGACAAATCTGATTGAGACAACTTTTGTGGTCAACTGCACAACACTAATAACTCTTGCTGCTTCAGTTATTTATTTAGTATTTCAATTTATATATATGCCTGAACTGTACCTGTACTCTTACATTCTTGTCGTCTGACAAGAATAGAACAGAGTATTTACAGCTTCATAAAAGTAAAAAAAAGTAAATGAGAACATAGGAGTTGCACACTATGGTTATTGAACAATAACATTACTTTGTTCAATTATCCCTGCTCCTTAAAAATTTACATGCTGGAAAGGTACCATAACATACAGAGCTACTGAATTTTTTCCTGAAATAAATTAGTGAAATGAACCTTAATTATCAAAGATACTTCCATTATTTAAAAGAGTAAAGGTCTGTTAGATAACCTGATATATATTCTACGATGCAATTTAGTGGAATATGCAAAGTAATGGAACAACCCATAGGGGTTTGTAAATCTGCAGTTCTACATACTGTATTCTTAAATTGACAACTTACATGAGCCATGAGAACAGTTTCATTACTTTGCAGACTTCACTAAACTGTATCAGATACAATAGCTAAACTAGAGTTTAGAAGAGGGATCCAAGCTAGCCTTGGAACTCAGGCCTTCTGTAACCTGAAATTAATACTGAGTGCCAGATGTTTAGCTGTTTGTGGACATGGAAAAAGAGCAGAAGATGCATCAATACATAAACATACCAGCAATATAGTTTCCTCTACATTTAACATTTGGCAGCAGGCACAGGTAACTCAATATCAGCACACTATAAATTCATTTCAGATGTGAATGTAGCCTACCAGGTATAAGAGAAAGGGCAGACATGAACCAATTTCTTGCAGACCTAAATTTCATTTATCCTTAAAAACATCCACCAGGTTTTGTGGAGTAGTATCTCTTACAATGATACATATCTGCTAAGCTATAGCTAAGAAGCAACTGTTAAATGATTACACCAGCCATTAAATGTTTTCTTACACTGAAGTACTGTGGATATGGGAATAGGGCATATGTCACATTGCTCAGAGAGTGATTGGATGTGTCCTGAGAAAACGGAATGGGTAACTAAAAGAACAATAGATGGTTAATCAGAGACCTTCCAGAAATCTACTATCTATCCTGCTTTCACCCTGTTCCAAACCTACCCAACTTGTACAGGCCAAATCTAAAGGTTCCAGATTTACATACCAGAATCTTAAATGAGGTTGGGCCATGCAGTGTAAAGCATACTGAAACAGAAATGCAAGTTACATATGTATATTTAAATAAATAAGCAATATTTTATAGCTCATTTTTGTCTGAATCCTATGATACTTCAAAGTCCCTCTGTTGTGACTAGTGAAGCCAGATGGCTGGTTCAATGAATTTATACTATGATCTAAATATCCGTATGCCTAGTAGCCAAATCCTGGCTCAGTTCATAGATCATACTAAGCCATGGTTTGTTTAACTAAGAATTTATTAAATAAACCACAGTAGGCTGCATCCATAAAATAATCCATGCTCTATAAAACATAGTGGTTGGGCTAAAAAAAAGCAATATAAATCAAAATGTGTTTGAATGGGACTTTTTTTCAATTAAATATGCATAAGTATGCAGCCTGAATCTTTCACATTTGGGCCAGAGGATTCTATTAACAAATAAAAGAAACATGACTTACATTTTTCGTAGACTAGGGAGCTTCTTGAATATTCCAGTAGCTTCCAGAATTGAAATATCATTATCATGTAGACGACTTATGAAAAAATAAAAATAAAAGTATTAAAACATATTTGGCTCCAAATGCACCAGTACCTACATATATATTCATCACAGAAGTATTGACAAAGAGAAAGCTATATAGTGGTGATTGTATTGGACAAGATTGGAGGAACACAGGTTCAGATCCCCACAGTTATGAAGTTCCCTGGTCACTCCCTTTCTCTGTTTAACCTACCTTGAAGAGTTTTTATAAGAACAAAATGGGATGAAAATCAGATACCCTGATTCTCAAGGCAGGAGACATCATGAACACATCCATGCAGTTTTCTTGGCAACAATATTGAAGTTGTTTGCCATTGCCTTCTACCAGGATGTTTTACCAATTTCCTAATCCAGCCCACAGCTGGGGGATTTCATACTACTTTCTTAATACTTTTCCATCCGTGTACTAACCAATTCAAAATCAGTTTAGGTTTTCAATATTGGCTAGGTGCTATCACCTAGCTAGGTCCCAAAATAATTACATTAAACAGTAAATATAAACAGATGAATCTGACACATAGAAAATTGTCTAGATGGGCATTCTTGGGCATGTAAAAAGAAAACAGCCTAGCTGGGCTCCCTTTCAATACCTTATCTGGAGGTTTTATGCTTTCTTCCTAGCTTGGTGAGCCAAGCAGCATCAGGTCACTGGGCTGAGCTGTTACTTTAATATCCTACTAAAAATTGGACCTTTATCTGTCTGGTGTTGCCTGATCCTTCTCTTCATTGGGTCTGCTAACAGAGAAGGCAACTCACCAGAAAGACTTGAAAGTGGATCACCCTTATTTAAAGGAAATACTTCGTTTAGAGGAATCTTGCAATCAAATAACTGTATGGATACAGCTCTAAAATAAAATTAAGTAAATATGTTTTCATTTTACTCCAAAGATGTACAGATGACATCAGAGACAGTACAGGATTTGTATTAGAAGACTGAATATCGTCTCTTGATGTATTTGTTAACATCTGATTGTGGCCATGAAAATTAATGATTTTTATAGTGAAGAATTCTATATTCCTCCTCACAAAAATGTTACACTTACAGATCTGTGGTATATTCTGGGAGGTGGCTGGGGAGGCGAGTAAGCTTTTGGTTGGAACAGTCCACAAATGTTCCCTCACAGCGGCATTTTTCAGGACAGATGAGATCCATAAAACACTCCCCACTGAATCTACTCCTGTAGTCCTCTGAACCTGTAAAATTGAAAGATTTCTAGGTAAATAGGTGCATTGTAAAATACTACTACTAATAAAATTAATATCCCAAATTACAATTGAAGAGAACACTTCCATTTATTGTGGAAGTTCAGAAGAATGAATTGAACTTATTAACTATTCTCTGCATTATGCTCTAAAAAAATCTGAAAAGTTCACTTTAATGTGAATCTATAGGAAGGAGATCTGTCTCCTTTCCAAAAAGACCATTAGGAAAATATATATATTTTTCTTGGTATTATTAACCATCAACTGGCAAATGGCACATTAGAATGAAGGTAGATTGAAATGCAAACACAGTGTATGAGACCAGTGAGTCTGCTTTCTCAGGATAAATATTTTAACAATATAAGAACACCACAACTGAAAGTAATATGAATTTCAAGAAATTCTACTTTATTTACAATAGGCCTCTGAATAGTTAGTAAGAACTATAACTTAGCATGCTATTGTAATACATCTGTCAGATCTTTCAAATGTGCTTAATGAAATGCTTTTTCAGTTTCTTTCTCTAACATTTTCAGAAGAATTAATAAGAACTTTATTAATAAGAACTGTTATTAATAAGAACTGTAAATGGGATACTTGAGCTTATGGCTGCCAAATTATCAATTGATATGAAATCAAAGGTTTGTGGAAACAGATCCTATCAGGCAGATACTTACATAGTTACTTTATAGTTTATTAGGGGAACCACTAGATATTTTGCTGAAATCATTTATTACATCCAACCATTCTAACAAACCTTAGTATGTCCAACTTTTTCAAAAACTTTATAAATTAGTTGCAATTCCAACATCTAACTGTCAATGCCAAATCCATTTATCTAAAAAACATCTTCTGAAAAGGATTTGAAGAAAGTGAGTGAAGGGAAACTGATCAGCAAAAGGATTCTGAAAATATTTTCAATAGAAATTTGCTCAAGCTAATCTTAGCACAGACATTTTTGTACATATGTATATTTTGCATACAGAATACATTTTTGGACATACATTCCTGTATAAAAATAGCAATGCAGAAAACTTCCCATTAACAAATGCATGAAACAACAAACAAGGCTGCAAATGAAGGGCAGACGCGAAATCACTGGGAGAACCCAGTAATGGAAAGACACATATCACAGATGGATTGTAACTGAAGTATAAGCTTCAAATTCAGGTAAAGCTAAATGTTCTTATTTAAAAGTTAACTTCATGAAAATCATTAGGACTTGTTTCCAAGAAAATATATTTAGAACAAAAACATTAATAGGATATATTCTATCATTTTTCTTTAAGTATTTCATCCATAAAGTTTATCCTCACTCTATAAATACACTTTCCTGTTCTCTTCCCTCAGTGTTGTTGCATGGTCTTATTTTTTAATATTGTTTATTGTTTATTTCAGGAGGGATGCACAATGCTGAAATCCTGAAAGTATATTCATCTTTTTAAAAACATAATTAATAAAGAAGAAATTACTGTGTACTGTATGATATTGTAAGTTCAGGCCTGTTTTCTTTTACTTTTACTCTAAAGAAACAAAGGAGTAAAAAAAATAATAATCACCCAGTGAGGATATTCACCCTCAAGCTTGGTTCAGGTGAAATAGCAACAGCAGGAATAGGAAATGTTTTCTTATTAGCTACAAATATATATGTACATTAAAATTTTAACTGTGAATCATCAAGAGGACTATCGAATGTAAGGTGATAAACACACATACCATCATCAAGTACTCCAAGTTACCCATCAACCTACAAGACCGCAGCAATCAGCTGCCAACAGGAGGAAATTTACTATTTAACTTGAGCCTCGAGATCACTTGGACAGGTGGCAGTTCTGTCATGTTATTCCCATTAGGGAAAGTAATGTGAAAGTCAGCCATCTGGCTGCAGAGCCAGTTGTATGTGTCCAACCGTCTCTATATACATCACTTTATCAGACATGCTCCCCCTGGCTTTAAAAGGATATGTTGCAAGTGAAGAGGCATAACACTAAGGATGATGTACAATCATTCTTTTCCATTAAAAAAATCAAGATGGGTGTATGTGTGTCTACAGTGGAAACCTATGGAGTAGCGTGAAACCTATGGAATAATATTATCTGTAGAAATTTAAGAATGAAAACATTACATTTGCAAAGTAACTTTTTTTAAAAAAAATATTTGGATGAAAACCATAAGAACTACAAAATCAGTGTTAAAGTCCATATTGGTACATTATTTACCTCTATATTAGCTTCCATTATTATTTTACTCAAAATGTCTATTATGAAAAGAATTCATTTCACTTGAGAAAAGGCTATGTTATGCAACTCAGTAAAACTAGAGTAATACTTTTTGGGGGCAAATATTTTGTTTTTCATGAGGAAAAGCTGACAGCATGCTCAAGAAAACCAGCTTCTCTATTCACTTTTCAGATAGAAGCATTAAATATAAGAGACAAACTAAGAACTGAATTATTGATAAAAAGTCACAGCAGAATTAAACCCACTTCATGCTTTAGAACCAGAGATGAGTATAATGACTATTTACCAAATGACATACAGTATTATTATAATATAATGGGATGATTTCTCTCACCCCCTAGGACATTGATGATCTGCAACATCCTATCAAATAGTTAGAAGAATTTTGTATATTCCACCACGTGTCAGAAATCTACAGAGCAATAGAAAACATGGCCAAATTATACAGACCAGAAGATGTGAACTATGTTTCAAGGAATCCAGGGAGGGTTCAGAAGTGAAGGTTGCCTTGCAGTTCTTGCAGTCTATGTAAGATCTGAACTCAGAGAGATTGGTTGGTGGTTGGAGGTTTTCTGGATGGTATCAATTAATTGATGTCCTTGATGTGGACCAATGAAAATAGAGATTATACCATTCCCAGCAATGAATTAATCGATACCTCCCAGGAAACCTCCAATCATCAACCAACCCCCAACCCTAAGATAAAATTTAACACAGACTACAAACACCACAAATTACCCCAACTTTTGAATCACTGCAGTGAGGAAATCTCACTGGGTTGTAAGTTGAAATGTCTACAAAAACAAACAAACAAACAAACAAACAAATAAAAAATAAAAATAAAATAAAATAAAATAAAATAAAATAAAAACTTGATCTCCTGAAGATTGGAGAACAACTGCTAAGTATGTACTACCCACCTTCTAACCTTCTCCTATAATATATATCCACAGGGAAGTGTATGCATTTAGCCTATGATTTTAGTTTGTGGGTAGCAATGGCATGGTCACTGCAGTTGGTAAATGGGATGCATACCCTATGTTGTAAGTTTTAGAAAGATTTTCTATTGGCTCCATAGCAGATGCATAGGTTTCTTTGGAAGATAAGATGACAGAGACAGTGCTCTCAGAAGGCAGGTGTTATAGAGATGAATAAGACATTAGATGGTTAGATGGATATTACAGTGAATTTTGTAACAACTATTTATATTCACCAAGCACAGAGTGTGGAAGTATGTCAAAAGTGTGTCTTTATTCCAGGCCAAGAATACAGTAGTTTCTACTATTCTACTTACTTGACTGGAATTTTTTAATAATGGGAAGCATCCTGCACAGTATCATATTATTGTGCCCAGCTTACAATACAAGGTAATAAAGCTGACATCATTCATGAAACCATCACTGAAGCTGAAACAAAATTTAATATCTCTAGATACTCAATTTGTACACTTTAAAGGAATAATGCAACTTGCCTCAGTTATTTCACATGCAAGCTATTTTCAAAATCACTATCTGAACGCTTGATTGATTTGTGGGCTTATGGTGAGATCTGCTTTAAGCTATGTAGTTGTATGAAACATTATGAAACTGTAATGTTACAGTTTTCTTTACCATATGTCTCTTGTTATTCCTTTTCCTGTCACAATGAGGACATCTCTCACCTTTTGATGCTTCTGAAAACAGAAGAAGAATTCCAGCATGCCATGCTGCAGGAAAGCATGGAGCCTTCCATGGTGCTTGACAGAACCATGTTCAATTTGTATTGTTCTACCACATGGTTAGATCAAGCACAAAGGAAAATCCCATTAACAGGCAGAGTCAGTGTTAAGCAGCCGCCAAAGAGAGAAGAGTGTTGAGAGGAAGTAGCATGGAGAAGCACAAGCTGGAGATTTCATTGTGAGCTGCTGTCCACTCCTCCCATGCATAAAGGAGCTGAGGTTCAAGAAGTCAAATTTATTGCTACAAATGCAAAAATAAACTTCTATAGTACAGACAGTTAGTGTAGAAGAACAACTACCAGACACTTCTGAAGGTGTAACTATTACAAATTATATTTAAAGGCTTACCACTGACAGTTAATGCTGAAGGTTCAACAGAGTATATATAGAGAATATGTACAGATTTAAACATCATCCATACTACCATTAACCAGACTATCTTACATGTAGAGTATTCATGAAATAGTGTTATTTTTTTAAGTGAACTTTCTTTCATTTTGGTTGCCATGTTTTGAAACAACCTCCCTCTAATAAAACCAAGATTTTTAAAACAAAGGTATTATTTTATTAGGACTATTTTGATAGTCAGCATTTGGTAGTGCTTATTCCACTCCCACCCTTCAAAAGTTTCAGCTCTTTTATAGGAGCTAATATATTAGGAATACTTTTTTTGAACAGTTAAAGTATTTGCAGGTATGTACACTGCCTATTTGACTTTTAGTACTTCGTTATTTTGCCTACAAGATAGTAAAGGCTATGAGCTTGATCACAAGCTTTGTGCTCTAGATACTAGAGCAGGAATCTGAATATTCTGTTCTCCACCTTTGACAAACCACATTGTTGACAAATACAATTGCTGCTGAAAAAAACTGTTTTGCGATACGGTCTCCAAATACTGTAGTTTGCTGTGATTTACACAGTGGCATTAACACTGAGACTTCCACAGTTATACTGCACTGGAATCCAGATGACTGTATCCAGACACCATGGTGAAAAGTAACATTTATTATAGCATCACTACATCTCTCTCTGCCCCATCCCCAAGTAGGGGGAGCCTCCATCTTAAATAAGGGGGAGCCTCCATCTTAAATAAGGAATGTATTCAATTTAAAGAAATCTCTTACTAGAAGCAGTAGCAGGAAACGATAAGAACTGTTGTCTAAAGAAGGTTCCAATTACTTTATGTGAATCTGAACAGTGATGCTGTTTGCTTTTCATCTAGAGCAGTGTTGTCCAAACTTGGCCACTTTAAGATGAGTGGACTTCAACTCCCAGAATTCCCCAGCCAGCCATGAGTTGAAGTCCACTCATCTTAAAGTGGCCAAGTTTGGACAACACTGATCTAGAGTGTTCTAGATGGCAGCAGCTTTCTACCACAAGCACATACAGCAAACTAAGAATGCATGCATTTGACACAAGGGACAGGGGCCTAACAGAGAAGTATTGTAAACCCAAGTGACTACATGTGAACTGTAACTCTGAGCTAGTTTCCTCAAGTTGAAAAGTAGTAATTGCACTACAGTAATCCCAAAGTAGTAATTAAGCCACCCTATGGAAAGCTTGGTGATTGGAGCTCTAGCAATCTTTAAAAGCAATGGCAACTTAACTAATATCAAACCAATATAATTTTGCAAAATATGTGTATCCCAGATTTAAAAAATCTTGATTTCATGATGCACAGAGAAAACACTACAACATAAATTGAATGAATATTTGGAACAAAATGCTAGATGTGTATTTTTTAAAAGAAATGTATTGTTTTTATTTATGAATTAGTAGTGTTCTAAGGAGGTGAGTTTATCTTTTATTGAATTTTGCATGGTAGTTTTGGAAGTTTGAAAAGCTTGTAGGGAATCAGGAAAGCACTACTCTGTGTGTGTGTATGTGTACAGTATGTGTGTGTACACACACACACATGCGTGTATGTATATATATTGCTGCCCATCTCACATACATGACTCTGGGTGGCTAATAGTTAAAAACAGAATAAAAACATAGTTAAAAAAAACAAGTTTAAAAACAACAAAAATAACATAAAATCACATAGCACCCATGAATCTCAGTTAACACAACCAATACCAAGAAATGGGCTCACCCATACTCTCAGGGCTGCTGGCTTGATGGCAAAGCCAAGTTTTCAATGCCTTGTGAAAGGTAGAATTGTTTGTTATACTAGAGGCTTCTGAATTAAATACATCTTTTCTTATTGTCTTCTTCAATTAGGCAACAATTACACAAGAAGGTTTTATTCCATGGAGAAGGAAGTGCATAACAGCCTATGCATTTGACACCACATTGGATCTGTAGCCTAGAGTATTTGCGTAGTTATCACCACTCTGCAAAGCAATGCTCAGAATTCAAGTAGAGATGCAACATACTTTACAGACCTGCTCTTCTGTAAAAATATTGATGATAGTTGCTTACATGAAAGCGTTCCCAGATTTATATCACTGCTATCTACAACTGTTAATTATTGCAAAGTAGCATCTGACAAGAGATTACTGGCAGATGGCTCATTGTCCTCCTTCCATTGTTTGCTGCATTAGTGGTGTGCATGACAACTCTCTGACATTGGAACAGCTAAATGAATCAGTTAAATGGAACAAGAAGCAAATGCTGAAATACTAAGGAAATAGATTTAGTTATCAGAACTTCAAAGGAGAAACAAATTCTTATTGTTACAGGAGGAGAAAGGAAAGCCCCAATGACTCTGTTTCCTTTAAACATCCTTTCATTAAGCAGGAAAATCACAGAAGTGGACAGATCAATACATTGTTAGCCAAATGGGACAGAAAGAGAGGAAAAGAAAGGAAGTTCTAAGAAGTAACAGAATTCTCAGGATGGACGAAAAATGTTCATAACGTTTGTGGCATCACTGTAGAACTGGGCACCAATCAAGGAACAGTGACAATTCCAAGGCAACGCGAGGCTATCATTGGACAAGTAAATCGGCTGCTGAATTCCTTTTGATAATCCCTTAGAAAACAAAGCTGTATGGCAGTTACCTTAATGAAAAGGTACCATGCAGACAGGCCTGCTAAGGAGATAAGTCAGTGGTGAAATAGAACTGTCATGTTGCACTAAATGCTAGGCTGCTATTGGGCAAGTACAGGTGATGGAGAAGACATCCATATCCTTTTACAACGCCTACTGAAAATGGTAGAATTCTTTCTTTGACTTGAAAGCGCAGGAAAAGCCATTCATCTGAAATTCTACAGGAACGCTGTAAGTCCTATAATTGCCCAAGCATAGAGATTTAAATCCATCCTACTAAACAATAATTTGCAGATAAAGGCAAATGGGTAGCTTCAGTTTCCAACACAGTGTCAGGCAATATGATCATTTTACTTCACACTTTATCATTTGAGTACTAGATTCACTTTAAATTGAGTAATCATTAAAATGTGTAGTCTTCTTACCTCGCAACTTCTCTTACCTCACAACTTCTCCTCCCCCCCTGCTAAATATGCATAAAACAAGCCTTTGATAACATTAATTCTAAGTGTAAGTTTAATGTATTATGTGTTTAAGCATAGAGCTAACACTTTTGGAAGTTATTCATGAATGCTGAGAGAGCAACATGTACAATTTAACCTCAAAAGTAAATCTTGGCATACCAATGAATAAGAACAGTCTGCTCTCATTATCTACATTTTTTTTTTTTTTGCAACCAGTTATGTCTGTTGAGGACAAAACAACACTTTTCATCTTTGTTCAGGATCAGACTGAAACAAATCAAAGCTGAACTGTGCTCATCTAACATAAGAGAAACATATCAGAAAATGGAATTCTCATTTTCTCTTACCCAATTCACTTTTTTACTCATTCCCAACCATGAGAAGCCATGAGGAACAAGCATATAAATCCAAGTTATTTTAAAAATTAAACTCAACAGAACTTTTCTTAAAAATAATGTATGGCTTCTAAGCATGACTTTAAAAGTTTGCTCTCAGATATTACACTCATGGTTATCTAAAGAAATGGAAAGAAATCAGTATCACTAAAAGACTTCTCTTCTGCAACTTTGAACTCCAGCTGAGCTCAATACTATAATTTCTTCTCAAACCCTGGAACTAAGGGTAGCATAAGCAATTAAAATTACAGTAAATTAGCTTATTAAAATTTTTCTCAGCATACTGATTTTAGATTTAAATATATAGAAAACCATGAATGTATTCCTGTTGCTTTCTATAAATTAAGATTTTTTTTCAAAACAAAGTTTAGCAACCAACCATGCTTTTCACCAATAGAGGGAGGTATTTTTCCACTGTGGTGAGAACTATGAATTTTAATTTAGAAGTTGATTCTTGGAAACCAAAGCAAAACAAAATCCCCCAGCCACCCACCCCCTCCCCCTTATTTAGTTTCTCTAAAGTGTTCTTGGTAAATAGGTAGGAAGGCAGGATACAGTTTAAATAGTGGCAATAATGATACTAGCAACAAGTATAATATAGATTATAAAATATTTATATACAAACTGCAATTAAATACAATATTCCACCAGTGAATTTCTGTTCATGCTACAGCACTTTCATTTCCTTGCTTTCCTTACAGTTTTGTTCTTTTCCCAACTACTCCCAACTACTCAAAAAACATCAGAACAGATTTTGATGGTATGTGAGAGTTTATAGACAAAAGGAGGAATTATCTCCATTATTAGTTTGCTGCTTGAAGTCTTTCCAGTGCTATTTAAACTGAGACTGAATACTCTCAGGATACAGATCTTGAGGGTGGGTGATTTTCAGGTACAGAAACTCTGAGTTTTGCCTGCATTTCTGTACCTGAAACTCAATCTGGGTTTGTTCTCAGGTTGTACACATCAGAAACTAAAAGTATGCTGTTGGAGAACATTCCTAGCTTTATCACTCTCACTGGAGACCAAAGGGACTTCTGTGTCCAGGAGTACTGACTATCAGCTTTCAATGGTAGATCAACTATGCCCCTTTCTGAATAGAGACAGTCTAGCTCACATATGGGAACTTCATCCTTAGTTGACTGTTATGCAATCTATGTGGGATTACAGTTACACTTTATTCAGAAGCTGCAGCTGGGACAAAATGTAGTGGCTGTGTAGCTGAGTAGGTTATCTGGCCTTAGATATGTTATATCTCTCTTGAAGGAACTCTTTGGCTGCCAACTGATCAGGTTCTAGATGTTTCTTGTAATGTCTAAGGCCTTAAAACAATTCAGATCAGAGTATCTACTGTGTGTGCCAAGGGCTGCGGACTGATATATGTCAGTAATTTACTGGGAGATATTTTCCTTGGTCTGGCACACTCTCTTCTGAAAATCAAGAGGGCCCAACTATTAGCAGTTTTGCTGACATGAATGTTGGGTTAATTGATCTTTTGTTTTTATTTCCAATCCCATATTTTTGGTAATATAGTTTCATTTCCTTTTATTATTTTTATTATACCATTCTATAGTTTGTAAATCACTTAATGATGCATTTGCATAATTTAAATAACTATGTTTAGTCCAAGGGATCTTTTTTTTTTTTTAGAATAATCTTGATGTACTAACAGTCCAGATCACAGAAAATATATTAATAGTTGACATAGCTAATAGCCCATAATTAATTTGAAAAAAATCCAGGTATATTTTATTTTATTTTATTTTATTTTATTTTATTTTATTTTATTTTATTTTATTTTATTTTATTTTTTTATTTTATTTTATTTTTTTATCTTATTTTTTTATTTTATTTATATTTTTGTGAGTGCAGCAGTTTCTCAGGTCCACAACTCTTTCCATATATATTTAAGAACTGACTTAGACCTGTTAAGTTTAGCCTAGAGTTCTATACAGATACATAACCCTGAATTGATACAATGAACATATAAACAAAGCCACAGAAAAAAAATATTATTCTTTATTCCTGCATACTATAAAGTTCACTCTCATAATGCTGAGAAGAATCCTATTAAATGGCAGAACTCAGAACATAATTCCATGCATGTTTCTTCTCAGCTCATGGGAGGGATGTACAGTGATCCTCAGTTGGATCAAAGATCTTTTCATGAACAGATCACCACTAGAAACAATCCCACATGAACACTGCAACCACAATTCTAATTTCCTGACTTATAATATATTGATAAAGGGCAATTTATGAATTATTGAGGAGAGGTAGCACACAAGTAATGTTCTTTTGCATAGTGACAATTGTGTCAGGAAATTTGGTTGTCAGGAAAGCAATACATCATAGTCCCTTTTTTTAGAATGAAAAAAAGCAACTGTATTCATTTTTATATTCAACTATATCAAGATACTCCATCAACAATAGTATATTTTTTTCTACAGTCCCATTAATGAATTTCCATCATCTAAAATGCTGTCTATATTTTAAGCTTGCTTGAAATAAGTAACATATTGTATCACCACTAAAATTATAAATCACATATCTGATTGGACCTTAGAATATGAACAAGCCAAAATTTATAAGGAGGCAAGGTTGGATAAAGAAATACTTCAGCTGTAGGACTCTGGATATGATTAACAGTTTGAGTCCATATAAAATCATCACACCACACATAATATTATGGAGATACACTTCTTGTCACACAATAAAATTTCTTTGCTTCCCTCCCCTTGTATTTCTTTCACATCCTCCCACATCTACTTTGAAGAATCCCTCAACTCTTTACAGCAGATTGGTGGGGGAGCAGGGTTGTCAACAATTTTAAAAATCTGCTTTACTGTCAACTTCTAGTGGAATGACTCCAATGGATCAAACCCATAAAATTTTAAGCCCTTTGTGCATATGTGTGTGCGTGTGTGTTTTTCTCTACAGAGAAAGTATCATCTGATTCAGCTACTTTTGCAGTATTAGAACTAATAGATTAAAGTTATGGCTGATCATGCTATTTTTACTGCAGATACTTTATTCAAATTTATCATAGCATGGAATGGGATTATCAGGCAACTGATGGAAGTATTTTTTAATAACACTGCCTTCCTACACATTTAACAGTTTATGAACCTAGGTCTGCAAGGGTTGTAGTCCACTAAATCCGTATAAGCTCTACCCATTTTACTTCTGCAGATCAAAAGTAAAAAACCAGAGGTGTTATCGAAACTCAAGTGGGCTATCACCC
The DNA here is from genome assembly GCF_059951505.1 of Python bivittatus. Lineage (NCBI taxonomy): Eukaryota > Metazoa > Chordata > Lepidosauria > Squamata > Pythonidae > Python > Python bivittatus. The sequence goes on from NW_028277035.1 coordinate 19,412,955, forward strand.
TACCTTTAATCTGCTTTTAAAAGTTTTAAAATTTCAAAAGTTTTCTTCTTTTGAAATCATAATTTAATTTTTTTTGCCATATTTTAATTTGTTGTTGTTGGGTTTTATTTTTATTATACTATGGAAGTTGTGGGTTCCCATCCTATCTTTTTTAAACATACACTATTGCAATAAACTCCTCTGCTCTCCAAAGAGTTATATTGATTCTTGTTCCAAAGTCACCCTTTGAGTGATTGGCAGAATAGCATCCCTGACAAAGCTTTCATTTGGACAGCAAGATTAAAAGAAGAAGAAGTAAGCAAATGTCTCTGAATTTGATCAAAACATATCTGAATGATTTCACTTTTTTTTTTTTTAATGGATACCTGGGATCATTTGTATCACCTTTCTTTGAAGGCAGTGTACAAGGCTGCATTCTTTTAAAACAGAAGCCTAGTTTTTAACCAAATAGCCAAATAAACCAAAAGGAAAGCTAGAGGTTTCTCTCTCTTTTAATGCATAAGGTAAATAGATTTTCTGAAGGACTAATCCAATTTCTAAAATTTAATTTTAGAAAGATGCTACATAATATCCATTATACCAAACACTGTCCCACAGATTGGATTAGCAGACTCTCTGGACCTGCTTATTTCTGAACTAAAAGTGCAGCACAGCCTGGATAAATGAATTACCTGAGCAACGGAACTTCTTGCTCTTGATCTGGCTGATTCGTTTGTTGGCAAGACGACGCGGACTGCTGCATCGAGCTCCGCTGGTTTCTATTGGATTATCCTGCAGGTAATCAGCCAGCCACTTCAAATGGCAGTCGCACACAAATGGATTTTGAGCTAAATGCCTGCAAGAGGGATGGGATGTTTAACCAGAAATGACCTGTGACACTGTACTCCATCATTGTTTTTACAAATACAAAACCGAAGAGCAGAGTAATTGAATCAGCTTCCAATACACTGGGTCTGGCAGAAGCTGGATGGAGCTAGACCTGAATGGAGATATCCTGTGAGCCGTCTTCTTTTTTTAGCTTGTTAAGTCAGCAGCGAGCCTTCTCAAGAAGGAAACACAAATTAATAAAACAAAGTCTGTTTTTAAAGGGCGTAGACCTTCTGTCTACAAAAACTGGTCATGACACATTGCAGTCAATTCATCCTTTTAGAAGTAACAGATTTAAACTTTTTTTTTTTTTTGGCCACAAAATTAAGGCTTTCTAGAGACTGTATTGTAAACTGGTATACCTCAGACCAGTAGAAAGTATGTAGAAGAATCAAAGGTTTCTATCAACAGAGAAATTAAGTTCTAATGTATCTCATCTTTAGATTATCTAAAACTTCAACAAGTCATTATATTCCATTCATTTTTTAATTATTATTATTTCACTGTTTGGCCCAGACAAAATTTCTGAATTATTTATCAATACAGAAATGTGTTTGTGGCAATTCTAAATCTACAGTATTTTTTTTTATATAGACAAGGCTATTGTTAAGATGGATGTTAATTATTTGCAGGAACTTTGGAAGTGTTAGAAGAGCTAATACTGGCAAATTAATAATTAAGGATCTTAAAGAATACAAAGTTTCTTATAAGCTGAAAATGAGACTAATTTAATGGAAGATTATTGGACATCTTAGAGATTTTTTAAAAGTTTGACTGACAAGTTTATTACACTGAAAATGTGAATTAATGGATGGATTTACACATATGGTATTGTCAGCCCTTCAAGGTAGACTTGGTCAGGAAACAGACATCACAAGAAATAGTAGAAATCTACTTTATCTATAACAACAGAATATTGAAAGCCTGGCAACATTTCCCCTTCTCTTTCTTTTATACCACAGAGAGTTAAGGAGGGACAACCTTTAGTTTTTTCTCATGCTTTCTTGTTTTTCCAGGCTAAGCTTATGTTTCACTAATGGCCACCGCATAACTTCTCCAAGATCTTATCTGTGCTACTCTACAGGTATGAGTTTGCCCCACTATTATTCTGCTTTAGTTTAGTTTAAGTCTGGGAAGTGTCATATGGTTTAAATATGTGAAAATGATTTTGAATTATAGACCAAATATGAGGAATATATCACCATATGGAGAACTGTGGATTTACTATGCATGGGATATAACAAAACAGATTATTTGTTTAGAGTGGAAAGACATTGTTGCCCCAGATTTACAATCTTAGATTAATGACATGCTGTCTATTTATGAATTTTTTATTTATTAATGTAATGGAAAGACTAATAAATGTTACTTTGTCTAACCAAGGTTTAATGTTGTATTTCATATATATTGTTTCTCTTTTGGTTTCTGTCTTCTTTTTTTCATATGAAAGCAATATAATAAAAACAGGATATAAACACAAACACAATTGTTTCAGAAAAAAACTCTTCTGTTTGATGATAGCTATTAATCAAACAACTAGCTATAAACATTTAGCAATTATTATGTTCCTCACCTTGAACTGTGTGGCTTATTTCCATGCTGGGGTATTTAATGGAAAGATGCCACTCTATAAACCGTGAGTTATTATGGCAAGCTGGTACACATAAAATGGCTCATTGCTTAAAGCAGGCATTATTTTGAGGAAATTTCAAATGATAGCCACTGATACAACTATTTTGTGTGAAGATGTTATAAGGCTATATTGCTTTGGATACTAATTAAGAGAAGGCACAACTATATTATAAAATTTCAACAATTTAAATTGATGAGAAATAGAGTGGAAACTAACAAATAATCCTAAAGACTTAACCTAGCTAGTAATATTTTACCAAAACACTCTGATGGAGCCAAGCAGCCTAGCTTTTTTTTTTTTCATTGTTTAAAAAAATCTCAAACTCTTTCAGTGAATCCAAGAAACTGTCAAGAGGTGATGTACATAACATGTAAAAATAAAACAATTTTGATCCTCTCTTAATCCTTGCATCTTGATACTGTCCTTCAGCATAAGACATAATGAAAACAAAAATGTATCAAAATGAAAAAAAAATTAACAGATGCATAAAAAATGTATGATAATATGGTAGCATTTTTTAAAAAAAATCCATTCAGTTATGTCTGATTCTTGGAGACTGCCTGCAGCTTTCTTGGCAAGGTTTTTCAGAAGTGGTTTGCCATTGCCTGCTTCCTAGGGCTGAGAGAGAGTGACTGGCCCAAGATCACCCAGCTGGCTTTGTGCCTAAGCGGGACTAGAACTCACAGTCTCCCAGTTTCTAGCCTGGTGCCTTAACCATTACACCATACTGGCTCTCAAGTAATGGTAGCATTACTTAGGGAGAATTATTAAAATGAAATTAGATTATCTCTGAGAGACACTGTTTTTGTTAGAGAATGATTCTGAATATTTTACTTGCATAAAGCCATTGAGGGAATATTTCTAAGGAGATATATTTTAAGAGCAAGGCACAAGGAAGCTGGAAATCCACTTCTGTGATGGTATGGCTAGCAGGAGAACTGGAGCAAGGAATCAAGGAACAAAGGTTTGACAAGATGTATCTTGTCTGCATGCTCCTATTTGCTTGCTGCATACAGTTCATTTGTAGCTCATGCTACAATTCTCTGTGAAACAGGAATGTACCACACATACAGCAGTATAATCCAATTAAATCTAACTAAATTAATCTGCTGCAGGATCTACTTCTGTCAGTGGAATATGGATGGTGAATCTCCTTACTACTGAATTCTCTTTTGCCATATGACATCAACATTATCTCTAGAGACAACTGGAGAATTGAAGAGACTTGGAAAGGCACGCAGGAAGAGCAGAGAGGAAAAGGGTCTCTTCAAGTAAGTGGACTCTGCAATATTGGATTTTGCCTAAAATAGGAAGATGTTATTAGACACCCCATGCAGCTGCCTGAAATGGAACCAGACTCCACAACAGCAGCCACCACACTACCACTGATACAACATAGAAAGCTTGCTAGGTTCATCAGTATCTTAAAGCAAGATAATACAGCTAGGAAAGCCAACAGCAGCAGCAGCAGCACTACAACAATCTAATAACATGAAGAAGCAGATTTGCCATCATTAGCAACACCTGAAAGAAAAGCAAACATTCACACTTATATGATGGTGTAATTAAAAAAAAGCTAGGGAAAGCAGGGCTTCTGTCCATTCCTTTACCAGCAATAGCCACAGGAGGCATCTGTATTTTATTTTGTGTAACGATGTAAAGTGTGGCATCAATGTGGCTTGTAGTATATGTGCACTGGGAAGTCCAGGGCAGGCTGTGTAAAGTCTGCTCTGGGTTATGTGACCAGGCTGGAGGGAAAGGAGAAGTGTTCAAGAATGGAGCAGTCAGCAGCATTCCCGGTTGCCACCCGATGGCCTCTTCCATAGCATCGTTTCTTTTCAACATTCCTTTGGGTTGGAAAGAATAGCAAGGGAACTTTTTTTTTATTAGATTGTGCTTTTTGGCACCTGCCAAAACATAAATCTATAAATCTGTTCTCAAGTTCTCTGATTATCTTAAACCAGGGGTGAAAGTGGAATAGAAAATGAGATCCTTGTTTTCAAATTAAATAAAGAACATAGAACGAAATACAGATTTTAAAATAATGCCAGAAATTTTGCCATTATTCTATTTCACTCTTATCCTCTTTCTGTTATGTCATTTGCCTCGTTTTTTATTGTTCAGACTCCTATAACTCAAGTCCTTCATTTGTGGAATAAATTATTTATGTGTTTGGTTTCTGCCTCTAATACCCCAATCTACTATGTCCCAAAGTTAGCAGTCTGAGACACCATCAAGGGTTCTATAAGATGCATTGCATGGGGAACAGGGAAGAATATAGATACAATATTATTGGATACTCACAAAGTTTGAATTGACTGGAGAGGAACAAAAAGTCCTTTGCTGATAGTCTGCAGTTTATTATCATAGAGAGATAACAAATTAAGATTATGCAGATCTTGAAATGTGTTTACTCTCAGGCAGTTGATCTTATTTGCATTGAGAAGCCTGTAAACAAACAGAAGGGTTTTTTTTTTTAAAATACATACAAGCTTGAAACCAAATCAAGTAAGACTGAACTAAGACATTAGCCTCAGACAAAATGCTACCCATGGTGGGGAATTATTAAAATCCTCAGCACTATTTATTTATTAGATTATTAACTAATTGCTTTGTAGCCCAAATGTTTCCAAAATGACTTGCAAGGTAAACATATGCAACAATTTTATGAACATAATACACCACCCATAAGAATGCAATGTTATTTAAAATATACAATCATAGGCAGACTAAAGAACTTTTAATGGTCTGCTTAAAACCAAACAAAGTAGGAGCCACTTTAATGTACCTAGAAAGGAAGTACCACAGTCTAGATTCTGTCACTGAAATAGTGTTGTCTGATGTTTCCACCAATTGCCCTACTCGTGGTAGTGGAACATGGATGTGAACATGAACTTTAAATTACATGCAGAACTGTATAAAACTCAATAATACTGTTAGATATCATATTCCCAAATCACTTAGGGCGTAACAGAGAAGCACCATCATGACCAATGCCCAGAAATAATTTGGTAATAAGGGCAGCTGGTATAAGGCTAAAGTAATGTGGTAAGTAAAATACATGCTAAAAAGCCATCTGACTGCATAGTACATCTCAGGCTTAATGAGAAGCAATTAAAGCATCGATCTCTGAGTCCAGATCAAACTTTACAGATGGGTAAATTGGTACACCAGCCAAATGGGGCAAGGTCATTTCTGGCCATAGGGGCCATAATGTTCTCTGTGCACAATGCCTGATCCAGAAATCTCCCAACTTTCTGGAGGGAGTGCCATATCATCCAGAATGGTCATTACCAGATCAGTTTCTCTGTTAAGGACCTCCATAGCAGCCGCTGAAAAAGCCAGATTGAGCTACGTAACTTCAGCTTAATTTCTTACATAGGTTATGGATCAAAGTCACTACTACACCAGACTAGCTCTCAAACTTATATTAGGTTACAAAATCCCCAAAATGGAATACTCTTGCTTTTAGGACCAATTTTATTTCTGAGTACTTTAGAGTGGGGTTTTCTCCATTCTCTGGGTAGCAACTCTTTGATCAACAGAAGAGCTAGTAATCATTTTCCAGAGAATGGAGGAACTTACACTATGTTCCAAACTGTCCTCTTTTCCAGGCACTGAGAAGAACATGACAATTGAGTTAGAGCTATGTTTTAGAACAGAAGTTCATACAATTTTGGGGCATAACTTTTTATGCACTCTGGCATACTTTTAAAAACTGAACCCCTCAATGGAGGCATCATACAGTGCAGGGATTCAGCACTGCCTGATGCCTCCATTGAGGGGCTCAGTTTTTGAAAGTATTTTAAAAGAGGCAATGTCATCATGTTTCAGATAAAAGTTGCATTTTAAAATTTATTGCCTATTAGACTCCTTAAGAACCAGTTAACCATATTCTATGTAACAAAGCCACGAAGAATCTTCCTTGCACTTTCTATTAAGATAATGTTATTCAAATTGTGATCAAGAAAAAGTGGGCAAACATGGTTATCCTTTTTCCCTAGAATCTCCACAGTACAAACAAAAGCACTCTCTTATCACTTAGTGCATTAATTTGTGTAAAATGCTCAATATACTGACTTAGTTCCAGGTTAATTCAGCACTGTTTCTAAAAATCCCAGCAGCTATCAAGCACTGGTAATCCAATTTAATCTGGGAGGCTTAGAAATTTCTCAGAACTACCCAATTGGAGGGAGATTAATATTAAACAGCTGAAAGTTGTTTGATTGCATTGGGATATAAATGCAATAAATGAATAAGTGGAAGTAACCTGTAGAAAGATGAAAGTTGCAACAGACCTATACAACAAATAACTGGATGAATATTTTGCATGTGCATCTAGAAATCTTCACCTGTGTTCTAAAGGCACAATTTAAAAAGCAAAATAGAATATTTAATAATCCTCTAGGGACCTGAAATTCCAAGCAGACATGCAAGTGGATGAGTGGGGGAATGTCATATATAACTAAATTTCAGGCTCACATACTCCCCTCTCCCTCTCTTTTGTGTGCAAGAAAACTTCAGTTACATCTCAAGTTAGGCAATTCTGATTTGTTTAAAGATTAGATTGTGGTTGCTGAATCAAATATTTAAATACTGTAACTAGAATTTAAACTAATTACAGTTCTCTGAATTCAGATGTATTCCTACTAGTATAAAGCTGAAAACAGATGTACTAATTTCTACTATTGGTATATACCCAAAAAGGGAATCTATAAATCTGGGGACTATGGTTGCTCATGGATTTGGAATAAATTGAGATTTGGCAAATTAGACAAAAGATTCCTTTAAGTTAAGAGAGTGAACATTCTTGCATTCCAATATCAAGTACATTATGCTATATCCTAATGGAACCATCCCCCTTCATGGATCACTGCCTTGTCGTGGCGAAGGGGCTTGCGTAACTCAGTGAAGCCATGAGCTATACCGTGCAGGGCCACCCAAGACGGACAGGTCATGACAGAGAGTTCTGACAAAATGTGGTCCACTGGAGAAGGAAATGGCAACCCACTCCAGTATCCTTGCCAAGAAAACCCCATGGACAATGTTAAAAGGCTAAAAGATATGACGCCGGAAGATGAGCCCCTCAGGTCGGAAGGTGTCCAATATGCTACTGGGGAAGAGCGGAGGACATTTCCAAGTAGCTCCAGAAAGAGTGAAGCGGCTGGGCCAAAGCCGAAAGGACGTTCAGCTGTGGATGTATCTGGAAGCGAAAAGAAGGTCCGATGCTGTAAAGAACAATATTGTATAGGTACCTGGAATGTAAGATCTATGAACCAAGGCAAACTGGATGTGGTCAAACATGAGATGACAAGATTGAACATCAACATCTTGGGAATCAGCGAACTGAAATGGACGGGAATGGGTGAATTTAATTCGGGTGACCATTATATCTACTACTGTGGGCAAGAAACCCTTAGAAGAAATGGAGTTGCACTCATAGTGAATAAGAGAGTGGGAAAGGCAGTAATGGGGTACAACCTCAAAAACGACAGAATGATCTCAGTGCGTATCCAAGGCAAACCATTCAATATCACAGTCATCCAAGTCTATGCCCCAACCACTGATGCTGAAGAAGCTGAAGTTGACCGCTTCTATGAAGACCTACAACACCTTCTAGAACTAGCACCAAAAAAAGATGTCCTTTTCATCATAGGGGATTGGAATGCTAAAGTAGGAAGTCAAGGAGTAATCGGAATAACAGGCAAGTTTGGCCTTGGAGTACAAAATGAAGCAGGGCAAAGGCTAATAGAGTTCTGTCAAGAGAACAAGCTAGTCATAGCAAACACTCTTTTCCAACAACACAAGAGACGACTCTACACATGGACATCACCAGATGGTCAATACCGAAACCAGATTGATTATATACTTTGCAGCCAAAGATGGAGAAGCTCTATACAGACAGCAAAAACAAGACCAGGAGCTGACTGTGGCTCAGATCATGAGCTTCTTACTGCAAAATTTAGGCTTAAATTGAAGAATGTAGGGAAAACCACTAGACCACTCAGGTATGACTTAGATCATATTCCTTGTGAGTACACAGTGAAGGTGATGAATAGATTTAGAGGATTAGATTTGGTAGACAGAGTGCCTGAAGAACTATGGACGGAGGTCCGTAACATTGTACAGGAGGCAGCAACTAAAACCATCCCAAAGAAAAAGAAATGCAAGAAAGCAAAATGGCTGTCTGATGAGGCTTTACAAATAGCTGTGGAAAGAAGGAATGCGAAAAGCAAGGGTGAAAGGGAAAGATATAAGCAACTGAATGCAGATTTCCAGAGAATAGCCAGGAGAGATAAGAAGGCCTTCTTAAATGAACAATGCAAAGAAATCGAGGAAAACAATAGAATGGGGAAGACTAGAGATCTCTACAAGAAAATTGGAGATATGAAAGGAACGTTTAGTGCAAAGATGGGCATGATAAAGGACAAAAAAGGCAGGGACCTAACAGAAGCAGAAGAGATTAAGAAGAGGTGGCAAGAATACACAGAAGAACTATACAAGAAAGATCTTAATGTCCCTGATGTCCACGCTGGTGTGATCACTGACCTTGAGCCAGACATCCTAGAGAGTGAAGTCAAGTGGGCCTTAGGAAGCATTGCTAACAACAAAGCTAGTGGAGATGACAGTATTCCAGCTGAGTTATTTAAAATACTAAAAGATGATGGTGTTAAAGTGCTGCACTCAATATGCCAGCAAGTTTGGAAAACGCAACAGTGGCCACGGGATTGGAAAAGGTCAGTTTACGTTCCAATTCCAAAGAAGGGCAACGCCAAAGAATGCTCAAACTATCGCACAATTGCACTCATTTCACATGCTAGCAAGGTTATGCTCAAAATCCTACAAGCTAGGTTTCAGCAATACATGAACCGAGAACTACCGGATGTACAAGCTGGGTTTCGAAGAGGCAGAGGAACTAGAGATCAAATTGCCAACATTCGCTGGATCATGGAGAAAGCACGAGAGTTCCAGAAAAACGTCTACTTCTGCTTCATTGACTATGCAAAAGCCTCTGATTGTGTGGATCACAACAAACTGTGGCAAATTCTTAAAGAGATGGGAGTACCAGACCACCTTACCTGTCTCCTGAGAAATCTGTATGCGGGCCAAGAAGCAACAGTTAGAACTGGTCATGGAACAACCGATTGGTTCAAAATAGGGAAAGGTGTACGACAAGGCTGTATACTGTCACCCTGCTTATTTAACCTATATACAGAGTACATCATGAGAAATGCCAGGCTGGAAGAATCACAAGCCGGAATCAAGATTGCAGGGAGAATCATCAACAACCTCAGATATGCAGACGATACCACCCTAATGGCAGAAAGTGAAGAAGAACTAAAGAGCCTCTTGATGAGGGTGAAAGAGGAGAATGCGAAAGCTGGCTTGAAACTCAACTTTAAAAAAACTAAGATCATGGCATCTAGACCCATTGATTCCTGGCAAATAGAAGGGGTAGAAATGGAAGCAGTAACAGACTTCATTTATTTGGGCTCCAAGATCACCACAGACGGAGACTGCAGCCATGAAATTAAAAGACGCTTGCTCCTTGGGAGGAAAGCTATGGCAAGCCTAGATAGCATATCAAAAAGCAGAGAGGTCACCTTGCCGACAAAGATCTGCATAGTCAAAGCTATGGTTTTTCCAGTAGTAATGTATGGCTGTGAGAGCTGGACCATAAAGAAGGCTGAGCGCCGAAGAATTGATGCCTTTGAACTGTGGTGCTGGAGAAGACTCTTGAGAGTCCCCTGGACCGCTAGGAGGTCAAACCAGTCAATCTTAAAGGAAATCAACCCTGATTGCTCATTGGAAGGATCGATAATGAAGCTCAAGCTCAGATACTTTGGTCACCTAATGCAAAGAGAGATCTCTTTGGAGAAGACCCTGATGCTGGGAAAGATTGAAGGCAAAAGGAGAAGAGGACGGCAGAGGATGAGATGGTTAGATAGCATCACTGAAGCAATGAGCATGAAACTGAAGAAACTCAGGGAGGCAGTGAAGGACAGGAAGGTCTGGCGCAATATGGTTCATGGGGTCACGAAGAGTCGGACACGACTTAACGACTAAACAACAACAACAATGGAACCATCATCTCTCTGTAAAATTAAAATAATTATAAATATTATGAACCACACAAATATGCATGATAGCACTACATCACAACATTAATACATTTGTCGTTAAAAAAAAAGGTCCTGCTACAACTTTTGCAAGAAATATATTCTTCAGTTAAACCCTTTTCAAGACATGACAAAGAAATAGATGAGATAATCAGCAGCCTTTCTGCACATTATTATGTTCATGATTGATTTATTAATGTGAATATTACTTCATCTTTGCATTTCAGAAAAATGGGATAATTGAAAATATCATTAATTGATAATTAGTTCCCTAATGTGAATGATAAAAATAAGTGTTCTGAAGGACAAAGGAACTGTATTGCTATGGCATTTGCCCTCACCAACACTTCTGATCTAACATGACAAGCAAACAGTTTAAAAATAGGAGGACTACTATTAGATGGAATTACTGCCTAGCAGCCTTAGTACAAGAATAAAAATTTCAGCCATTAACGTGGAGACTACAAATCATTTTAAGGTCATTAATAATCTGAAACTATGAGAGAAAGATTAACATATTACCTATACAAAGAGATTGTTCTTTTCTCATGTCTGACGTTTCATCAGATATCATTAACATGGTAAAAAGTCTATTTTATTATATTTTGTATATATTTTGTCTCAGTGGATAGACAAATGGATTGGCGAAGGATGAGCAGAAGAATATGATAAGGAATTCAAATGATGCACTGACAGAATGTGGAGACACTCTCGGAAGTATCAGGCAATGTTTGAGATCTAGAGCTAATACCAACTCATTGAAATCATCTCAGACATTCACTTCTTGGCCATAGACTGGTCACTCAGCCTAGCCTACCTCACTGGATATTATGAAAATAAGTAAGTAAGTATATATGTTGAGTTTTTGAAAGAAAGGTGAAAAATATATAATAAAATAAACAAGCAAGGTAGCAAGATTAGGCATGAATTGAGAAAAACATGGGGGCTTTGTGTAAATGAATATTTAGAGGAAATATATTTATAGTCTATTTTCTTTTCATTACAATAGTATTTAAGCTTACTATTTTCCAACATTTGCCAATGTATTTAGATAGAAAGGCCACCATCAGGCTGAAAAATCAACCTGGTAAATGGTACTCAGTTCCTCCCTTTGTCCACATTAGAATTAGGCCAAGCTAAATTTCAAAGTCAGATATCTGAGTGCTTAATTTGGGATAAACTTGAATCAGTGGTGGAAACAAAAATATTATCACCATATACCTCATTTGTTGTGTTCAATGGGAGACGCTACAATGCATTTCTAAAAACAAAAAGCAGTAAAGGATAATTCTGGACAATCTTAGGCTAAGCAAAAATGCTTGTATACAACTAAAAGTGTACATTGGACTTAGAAAATTATATTCAATTTATCTTTACCAATGTTTACATTTCTGTTAACACTGATTCTCTCATTTGGCAGCTTGTGAAAACCCAAGCTACAATAAAATATAAAAATTAAAAGCAATATATAGTTGAAAGCACCAAAGATAATTTAAAAATTATGAAACTGTTGATGAATAGCAATGCCTCCTCCTTTTTGTTACAACTGCTTTGAGATTTTTTTAAAGGGAAATGGTATACAACGTTTTTAAATAAATAAATCCATAAATTCCGGTTTAGACATTTAAATGTCTGAACCAGGTTTGACAGTGGCTGTCACAGAGTGCATACCACCATGACTAATCCAATTTACTATCATTAAGTGCTATCATTAGCAGTAATTATAGGTATGGTGTAGAGCTCAGTGTTTTCATATTAGCAGCTAGAAGGCAGAAAAGGCTATATAGGAGAGCTTTGTGAAATAACTATTCAAACAGTGTGAATTTATTTTCAAGAATAATTTGAAAAGATTTCTGGGAATTTACTACATAATTAGAATGTATGCATATAAATTAACATTCCTGGTAATGTTCTATAATCTCTTCTACTTTTGTTTTGTAGTCACAGAACTATAATTCTTCAGTTTACTAGTTAAGAAGTATATTATTCGCTAGTCAGCACCCTATTAGTGTTCATCTCTTACAACGAGTGATATTTATACTGTACCTTTGTGATTCAAATAATTTTTATTACTTGGATCACAAATACATACTTTTGATTTATTCCATCAAGTAAAAAAAAGTTAGATATCTAAGCTTACGAAACCCCAAACAATTAAAAATTATTTCTTGAAATGATTGCTACTGAACATGTAAAAATGCATATTCTCCAGTGACATTTACAAAAGTGAATGACCATGGCACACTATCATTACTGAATTACAAGAACTATTTATAATGTTTGTATCTCAGTTAAATCAAGCAAGTATTTAAATTAGCTTATATATGCTGTTTAATATGACATTGCATAACAGATGATGCCTTCCTTACCCAGCTACAGCTTCTACTAACAGTGCTAGGATGTTTTGGTAATGCTTGTGTAGCCATTAGTACACAACTGACATCTCTTCCATCTTTTCTGCCTAATATTTAATTCCATCCTATCTTGATATCTATTAAATGGTCACAGAGAAGTTTGGAAAACCTGTCAAGTAATAATGGAAAAAAAATCACAGCTCAGATCATTAAAAGATCTTAGTTTGCAAAGAGCTATCTTGAGGGCAACCTGTGTTCAATAGAATTAAGATAAGGATCAAGGTTTAATAAATGTTTATTCCTTGGTGAAGCTAGTTAAGAATTTTCATGTTGTTTTTTAAAATAAAACCAAGAGAGGATTTAATATCAAGAAAGACATGTATGTCAATGGTTTTCATAGGTACAACTTGTAGAAAAATTTAAAGTTGATAAAAAGATATATGATTTTGAATGAAATAAAACTGTTTTTGAAACTGAATTGTGCACTAATGATGAACATCTTATTGCTAAAATATATAAGCTTTTGTTGAGATTTGAAACAAGATGAACAAGTTAAAGATTGTATGATAAAAAGGGCTAAAATTTTTGAATATAGTATACAAATGGAACAATGGGAAAATATGTGGATGAAAGGGTTAAAATTTACATTGTGTTACAATGTGAAAGAGAATTTTTATAAAATGATGTATCGATGGTATTTGTCACCAGAAAGATTATCAAAAATGTATAAAGAGACTTCAAATATACGTTGGAAATGCGAACAAGAAGGGACTTTCTATCATCTTTGGTGCACATGTAATTAAGCTAAAAAGTTTTGGACTCAAATACATACAGTATATTAATTCAGAAGATTTTGAAGGTGCTGTTACAACTGAATACTGTAATTCAAGACAACTGAAAGCAGAGACATTTCTTTTGGGACTGATGGATAAACAATTGGAAAAAGCTCATGGAGTTGTTTTTATACATGATAACCACAGCTAGACTTTTATACACTCAAAGGTGGAAAGATTCAACACTACCTACAATGGAAGAATGGAAAGAATGGAAGGTGAAGCTGATGGAGAAATTGACAGTTTTACTTAGAGAAAAAACATTGACTAACTTTAATGATAATTGGAAGCCCCTTTTGGACTTTTTGCGGCAAACAAAAAATGAAATTATGATACATGGATATGATGATTAGACAAATTAACAGACTATGCAAAACATGTATGTTGAGATGTAGTTTCAGAGTAAGAGGTTATTTTATGTTTCATTTATATCTGTTGTATAAGTAGTTGGAATCATGCTTTTTCTATTTCTGTTTTTCTTCTTTTTTTCTGTTTTCCAGTACTTTTGCTGTCTTTCTTTATCTCTGGCTTTCTTTCTATTCTCTTTTTTGATTATTAGTTTGTGTTAGTTTCATCTTTCTGCTTTTTAAAATTTAATAATTATTTTTAAAAAATCATGTTGTTTGTTGCCAGATCCTTTTTTACACATGAGAAATTATACCCTTTAAGTCCTAGGGAAAAACTTGTGAGAATTGAATATAGTGGGAGAACTCTGAAAAGAACTCTTAAAACATTTTTAACACTTATCACTTTGGTGAATAATGAACAACCCCCCCTAATAAAAGATATTTCTCAATCAGTAAGTGTACTCTTTGGTTGAAGCACGCAAGATATAGTTCAGTGGCTCTATTTATGACTGGGTAAGCAGCTACTATCCACTTTAATTAGAATGGATTTAGTTTGCTAATGCTCAGAATGTAAAAGTCTATCAAGCTCAGGAAAAAACTGCCTGCTTGCCACAATGGTCAGAAACACTCCATTTTTCCTTAATGAAGACTAGTATATATACTCAAATCACCAGAACTGTTTCTTTCAGATAGATATTTTGTGAGTTATACCTAAGTTTTATTTGTAGCCTGTTGATTGTATTGCATTTTTTTTATATTCATTTTTTTTCTTCAAAACATGTATTTTTCAAGAGAAGTCCTTATCACATTATCAAGAAAATCCTCTAGAGCCCTCTGCAATCAAATGGAATTAATTAGCCTTTGGAGATCCATCACATCTGCAGTGAGGAATAGTTATTACAAGCATAAGTTTTTTAAAAAATAGTCTGATCATTACAAAGGAATGGTAAAATCTTGAACCATCAGACTAACATCCTCCTTCCCAATAGAGGAAAAAAAATCCAAAAACTGACCAGCTACATGCAATGGTGTGATAACAAATTGGAAGAATCATGGTTGTGGCCATGAAGTCTTAGCTGCTCCACTATGATGAACTTCATGTGGATATTGTTTCACAGAACCAGCATTCTGAGAGTCTTCAAATCAAAAAGGAATCTAGACTACATAACCTAATTAATGGGTTACAGATTTTAACATGAGGAAAAGACTTTGAGATGATCTAAAACACGTAAAACATGATATGATTTAAATTTTGCTGCCTGTGTGTAGCAACAAATGCTACCAAAGGGCAAATATTTCATTTTGGGGCCAAAGGTGGAAAAATTCACATTTTTTCCTCTTCTTAATGATATAATAATAATAATAATAATAATAATAATAATAATAATAATAATAATAATAAAAAAAAAATAGCAATTGGGTGAGATACCATAAAACTCCAAATCATAATGCTTTGTATAACTACTTTCACTGTAAAGACTACCAATTAATATAAAATATTGTGGCACACAGTTTTAACATCAGTTATACTAATGTTCATATGATATGTGTGTTTGTGTGTGTGTAAGACACAGAGAGAGAGAGAGTCAGTCACATGGGCAGTGTTGACTTTTTTTGTTCTGCTTATTACTGTAAACTGCAAATGAATCCAGCAGGGAATAAGAATATAATGTCCTTCAATATGCCTGTTGCATTAACAGTAGATCTCATTATGTTCATTTTGAAACAGCACACAAGTAGATCCAAAATCATACAACAATAACAATAACAACAAAAATGTTATGTTGGACAGCTATAGCAAATTAGTATGTTATTTTTTTTCTATATAGTAGATCATATACTGTATGCTTTCTCTACATTTAGAGACAAACAACTTTATGCTCTAAGGTGAAAAATTAATTCAAAACAGTAATATATGGGTTATAACATCTGCATGCAATTATTTTATTTATTATTCAGTGAGAAAATACATTGGGATTTTTACTTGTATGTATTATATTTGGATGGAGTTTTTTTCTTTCATTTATTTTTTTGAAATAGAATTTACCATCTTTTGTAAGAAGGCAAGGTGAAGCACTCCAAAGTAGTAAAGTTCAAAAAGAGACAGGTATCATCTACCTGTAATTCCATATTAAAAGTACCACAACCATTCATGTATTGCTATGTGAATACTACATGTCATAGAATTATTTATTGATTGATTTACTGTATATTTCAAATTTGTCACCACCCATCTCACTGCATTGTCTAATCCATGCTCCTTCATGAATATTGTTTAATATTTCACAGCTACAATATACTTTGGAGTTTATTAGGGAAATTCCTGAAATAGTACTAGTTATCTTAACCAAATTTGTGGAATTAGCAACGCATAAAAGTGTTGTATATAAGTAATAACAGAAACACTACATTTTATACCTCTTTCTGAATACTGTGCTTACTTGAAAAAGCCTTAAAGGTCATGAGAAAGCTTATAAATTAAATTGGCTTCCAGTTAGACTTTTTTTATCCTTTTGTCTAGACTAATAAGAAAAAAAAAATCCAATTATACCTTATTAAGTACTAAATTAGATATAATCAGAAAAAACTTTCTTAACTGTCCAACAGTGGGTTCTTGTCATGCAAAGATCTAGCAAATAAAAAAAGTAAACACTTGCAAAACCTTAAGGACATATTAAAAGTTACACTTATACCACTGAGGTATTTAAATGCATTTTAACAACATGAACAAGTCCAATCACACTGCTTAAAAAAATAAATAACAAAGAGTAGGGATATAATCCTAACCAAAAAATTAGAATAGAAAACCTTAGCATAATGGTGGGGTAGAGAGGAGGATTTCCAGTAATAATATACAACCACCTTCCAATCCTACTCCAGAACAATTCATAAAAAAGATCAACATGCAATCAGAAATTACAAGTTATTTCATTAAAAACCTTTTACACCCAATTCAATTACATCTAATGAACAAAGCTGTACAGCCACAAGGGGCAAATCTAAGTTTGAAGGCATTTAAAAGTGCATTAATCATGTGGCTTGTAATATATCCTTGGCTCTAATTATTCTGGTATTCAGATCATGCCAATTATTGGTGTATATCCATCTCTGTATATGCATCCTAAAAGCCACTTTAATAGTATTTTATTTCTACTTTCATACTAGCCAGAACAGCACATGAGTGAAGCTTTTGTTTTGCTTCTCATTGGGAATGTCATCATGTATAATATGCATTCACAGTCTTTGAAGAAGGTTTTAGCTGCATGCTTTCTACTCAATCATTAGACAAATTCAAAGGTTTCCTAAGGTTCCATTTTTCAGATAAGTTTTATTTGAGATTCAGGATATCAAATTCTTTTAAAATAATCATTTCATAGTGGTGAGCTATCACAGATAGATCTATTTTTATGAAAGGAAGCAAAACACATCAACAGGAAGAGAAGCTATATATAATGAACTGTTCATCACTAGAATAAAATTGGAATTGTCAACTATCTTTGCAAGGTATTTGTCCATATCCTAATTCAAAAATAAATCTCTGTGACATAAATTCTATATCTCAGTCTGTAAACTTACAATAGCAGCCTATTTTGCAATGGTTTCAAAGACTGTAGCCATAATATACAATGGGAAACAAGAACACAATTACATCAGATACCAGCAAAAACAGTATACAATTTCAGAGAGTTCTTCAGCATGTCTTGAATAAAACTGAAACTGCAAATGTGATTATAGAAAATTATCAGGTATCAGAAACAATTCTTACTTAAAATTCCTTTACAAAAATTAAAATTAAGTATTACAAAGGGGTCAACCATATCTGGTTGGAGCCACACAGTATATCCGTTTCAGAGGACTTTGAATTTATTGTTTACCAAAATAGTAATCTGTTCAAGGCCAGTATCTTTTCATAACTTTGTGGATGCTCAAGATACCATGATTTAATAAGGTTCTGCAAGATTATTTCAAGCTAGACATATCCATCAACAAACTGATCTATATATTACCAAACATCAATTTTTCTTAAGACTACCTTGCCAATACAATCATGACTTTTGATATTTTGTTGGATTTATATGCCAGTCTTCTCAACTAACAATGAACACATTATTGGAGTTTCAGTGTACTTTCTGTTACAACAAAAGAAAATAGCATAATACTCACAGTAACTGCAAGGATACAAGCCCATCAAAAAGGCTCTTGGGAATCTCTGTGATCTTATTTCCATAGAGCACTCTGAAAAAAAATGAAAGGACAAAATAAACAGTATTCTCAGATCCAGTGCTTATGAAGAATCCGCTCTTTAGGCAAACTTTCCTTCTCTCCACATAAGAGGTAGTTTACTTGAACAATCTAAGCATGATTAAAATAAGACTTTCAAATAAATAAGATGTTTAAAACAGCCTTTTGGGTTCAGAAGTTGTTATGCTTCTTTTCACATATTGCATGATATTTGAAAGTTTGAATGTGATACAATTCAAAAGGGTTGAAATTTGTTATTGAATTGCCATGTGAAATTTCCAGTGATCTGAAAAAAAGACATTCACTATTACAGCCTTACAGGATTATATTTGCTCAGGATTATGGCTTATCAATTGGATTATGTGGGACTGTTAAATTCAGTTGCAAGTCTCATTTATGTATCCCATTTTACTTGTCTTCAACTATCCATCAGAGGAAATTAAGTGATGTCATGTTAGTTCATAATGAATTATAAAATGGAAGAAATGTGTGCAATGCTGAAATATCACTTACTTTGGGGTTATTTAAAAAGGCACACCCTTAAAATCTAATAGCAAATGAATGCACATACCACCTTCCCTAATTTGAGTCAGCATTGGAAGGAACATCTTTTCATAATTGCACCATTTCAAAATAAGCAGCAGCATTATGTTTCTGTTTCATGAAGTGCCAATCCTAGGTCTATTTATTCAGAAATAATCCCATTAGGTTTAGCTGGGTTTAGAATTGCACTATTTTAGAGTAAGTCACAGTTTTGCCAAAACACATATTAGGATTAAAAAGTCAAGTAGAGGATGAATACAGTTGAGAAACTTTCTTTTGACATGAAAATCCCAGAATGAGTCTTGCTGAAATAACACTTCCAAGCCAAGAAAGGATTGCTCTTCCCCTTTCAGCATTGCACATATCCACCACTGAACAACTGGCTGGCAGAGCTATATGCTCCCCAGAACATTTTTAATGCATCAGAGTTAGACAACAGTGATAATAAACACTCACCAACTACTCTACATATGTTGATGTATTTATGCATTGTACCAGTTATTCGAGCCTAAAATTCAATTTTTTTGATCCATCAGTTTTTCAAGATCCATCAGCTAACTTTATTTCATTATTTGGAGGCATTTATAAGTATCTTTAAAAGTTGATTAGTATATTCCCAAACCATCTATTCAGGCCTTTAAAGATCCATAAATGATATTCAAGGAAATGTGGAGGAAGTAGTAAAACCTTTCCAGGCATGCACATTCTGATGTAAGCAAAAGCCTGTAGGAATGTTGGATAGCAGCTTGTGGATATTAGTGAAGTCCAAGAATAAAAGTTATATTTATAGCATAAGGGGGGAAAAAAATTCAGCCAAGTCATTCAAGGTAGAAATGATGGCTGCAATAGGCTATCATTGCATTCATTCAACAGTATCATTGTTCATCATTGGCAATCCCCCAAATGATAATATTCCCTCATTCATTCAGTGATAATGTAAACGTGAATGACACACTCAATACTAAGCATTTGGAGCCAACCTAATCTAAATTTTAAAAATTGGCTAAGAGCTTGAATCAGAAGAATTATATATTTTACACAGATCTGAAATAAATTATCTCATCTTTGAATAACTAAGGTCTGGCTGAGTTACTAAGGACATCACAAACAATGATTCCAAATAGTCTGGAAAAGGTCTTCACTGACAAAAGTGAGACCCAAAAGATAATGATATGTTTGCATTTGATAAAATTGCTATAACGTATCCTGAATCTACAGTATGAGGAGGACTATAAATACAAATAAATAAGAAGCAGATGGTAATATCTTATGCAGTGCTAACTGAAGTTAAGCTAAAGACCTGTCCTGTTACCTGAAAATCTATTTCAGTTTTGTTTTCACAGGCAAGGTTACAGAGAACTGTTCTATATATGAACCTATGTTTTACCATTAAATGAATGAGCTGGAGTAAGGCAGAGTGGGGAATTGAGCTGAGAGGCTGGAATAATGGGTTTGTTGAGTGAAATTTCCACTGAAGTATCTTATTATATATAAATCATATAATAATAATAATAATAATAACAACAACAACAACAACAACAACAACAACAATAATAATAATAATATATAAATTAGAGATTGCACCAATTAGTTGACATAAGACAACTTCAAATGATTTACATTTTCTTTAATTCAGATATACATAATATAGAGAATAAAGTGTTAATTCAGAAGATATCAGAACTACCAAATTATATACATGAATAATGCTTGGACAGAAAAAAATATATAAATGGCTACTGAAATTAAAAAAAAAAAGTTGGAACGGTCACTGATTGGATTTCAGAGAAATATTCAGTATTTTGACCATTTACATCTTTAAGAACTGTACTACATTATCACTGAAGTTGGGAGGTGTCCAGTTACTGTCTTCAGTGATCACAGGATTATATACAACACATTTAATCATAAAGGCACAAAGAAATAAGCAGTTAGTTATTTTTATTTTAATGTAAATGCCCTGGGGACTTAATACCCTAGATGCATCTATCTGTACCCCACCCCCCTCCATAAGAGACCACAAAAGGTACCAATTTTCCATGGATGGTTAAAGCATCTAGACAATAGGAGGGATGGTTTGGAAATCAGCAATCCCCCGTGTGAAGGTAAATGATTTCCAGTCTATTCTACTCTGTTCCAAAGAGAAATGGGCAGCACTAACAATAAGCATTGTTGTTATAAACTATTACAGTAAGACTGACTGGAAGTTGAAAAACAAGTTATGTGCTGTGGAGAAAAAGGTCATGTATTTCCCCATCAACTTGGTTATGTAATTGTAATTCAATTTTACTGTTGCAGTTTTAAATATCAAGTAGGTTGGAGATAAAAGAAATTTTTAAATGGCTGACAACTAAAACTACACTTTACATTAAAAAAACGGAATTTATTAAGACACACACACACACACACGAAGTACTGAGTAAAAACACAAATTGAATTTGGAAGCTGAGCTTGCTAATAATTTATGTTATACTTTCTATTGTCAGTTGAGTCCCTGAAAAGTTTAACAAAAAGCTTTGGGTTTTACCATGACCCAAACATAACTTAAAAGATTGCTTTCTTACTTAATCTGTAGTCTCTGTAGCTTTCGATTCCAAATGAAATCTCAGAATATAATATTATTAGGCAACTCCTCCTATAGTGCTTTTTCATATTAGAAACTGTGGGCTGCCATGTATAAAGGAAAAAAAAAATCCTGCAACAATATAGGAAGCTCATAAACACTATTAAAAGTATTAAACAGAAATGTATCCCCCCACCCTCACTTCTTCAAATGAAGAAGGAAAAACCGTAGCTTGTTTCACAGGGAAGAAAGTTTTTGGAAAAGTGAAGGATAGATCCCAGCAGAGTATTAATTCAGATATGCACATGCAATCTGATGGCTGAGTTTAGGAATAATTTTATCACATAATTTACTGTTTGTATACATTAGCTAAAAATGAAGAGCTTAATATGGAGCCAAAGCAATATAATAGGAGTTATTGGATGCAATTCAGATGTGCTACCAGGTGCTTTTATTTACTTCTGCATGGAAGCAAGCCCCACTGCTAAATTGTAAAATTGTGCCTTAAACATTCAAAATGTAAAAATGAAAATGCTCTATTCATTAGAGAGGGACTATGAAAATGCAAATGAAAGGAAAAACATTCAGATGCAAATGTGGCAATCTCTAGCATGCATAATAGGATTTTACAACATCAAGGTCCTTATGTTGGCATTTCAGAGACAGATGCATTGGCATAAATATTTAGGATTGGAGTGCCAATGTACTGAGCTTTAGGACTGCTGCCATATTATAATTTTGTGTTTATTTACAGCAAAAGTTTTGTGGCATTTAAATTAAACATTTTTCCAAGTAACTGTACACTAAAGACTATAATCTACTTTTTTTGCTTTTACTGAAAATATAGTAACGGTTTAATGTTCAGAAGCTCTCTTACATAAACTTCCTATTGTTATTTGGCCGACTGCTGATAATAGGACAATTCCACTGTGTTGTAAGAAAGCAAATTGTATTATTTACATCATCATATTACACATTGTCTTTCAATAGCGTGTAATAACATAAAACAAAAACATAAGGATTTATAACATAAAACAGTAAAGCTAATTTTATGCAAATCCTTAAAAACCCAGCAAAATAAGATAGCAAGAATTCCATAGGATAGGGAGGGAATTTTGCATTTGTTTCCAAAAGAGGCAAGAAAAGGACGTAAATAAACTACAAGGAGGAGGAGGAGGAGGCAGAAGCAGAAGCAGCAAAAGAAGCAGAAGCAGAGGAGGAGGAGGAGGAAGAGGAAGAAAACTTTTTAACATCACTTATTACTCCTTGCAAAGAATAGATGTCCATAAAAGACAGATATAGAATAAGATCTTGTTGGATAACCTATATGTAATGATGGCCTCAGTGCTTCTTAACCAAGTTAATTCGAAACTGATTTTGAAAATATACCTAATTAACACTAATTTAAGCTCAAGAAGTATTTCTTCCAGGTTCAGTTTGTGAATGGATCTATGGCCATTCAGGAAAGGATATCCTGGTTACATTGAGTCATGCATTATGAACATCAAGTCTGAATTACTGCAATGCACTGTGTGTGGGTTTTCCCTTGCAGTAGATCTAGGAGTTGTGGCTAGTACAAAATGCTGCAGCTTGGTTTCTGAAGCAGGCAACTTCTCACAAACATATTATATCTATTCTAAAGGAGCTGCCAGTTTGTGATAGAGTTAAATTCAAGGTACTTGCTATGACACGGCTAACATGGCTTAAACTTGGATTTCTAAAGGAGTGTTTTCCTTCTTATGCATCTGCCTGTCAGATAAGACTGGCATCAGCTTAAGAACTTTCTGTTCACCCATTCATTTCTTTAAGCTGGTTCTGCTATATATTCTGAACCATTTTGATAACAACAAATCAACCAAATCTTAGTTTTTAAACTTTTTATGATTTAAGTATTTTATTATTTTAAGGTCGTTTTAATTTGAATTGTTTTAATTGTTTATAATACTTAAATTGTTTATAAGGTTCCCTGCTTTGGATTGGCTTTTTAAAACTGAAAAGTGTGTTAAAAATGACAAACAAATAACTAAATAACCAATAAATTACTTGGATTGCATTCTTTGATATTAGCTGATTAAAAGGTTATAGGATAGTTTTAAATCTTAACCATAGAGCTGTTTATTATGTGTAGATGAGCTAAAATACTGCTTTAAGATCTCATATTATCTGATGGTGCTTGCAGTGGTAGTTATTATGGAATACTGCAGCCCAATCACCTTTTTGAGAAAGTAATAATACATATAGTGGTTCCCATGAACTATGCATATCATTATCAAATTAAATCTCCATTTATTTTCTCAAAAAAAAATTAGGGTTTAGGTTTCATTCAGTAACATGCAGTAGACTGCTGTATGTTTGGTTGTCCCTAACAATATGATCTTCAATATCTAAGGAAATAAAAATACAAGTGTGCCCTGATGTTATAGTGGCCTAATAATTAACCTTCATACTGTGTTCATCTATAAAAGGAATCTAAATTTGCACAAACAATGGCACCTTCAGCTCAGATCAATTTCAATTAAATAAAGGTTAGATCTTCTTACAAGGAGACAATTACACACGGAAAATGAAAGCATAACAGACCGATACTTAATCTACTTATTTTTAAGACTTTTTAAAAATCTCCCACTCAAGGTTATTCTGTACTTACAGAGAGGTGAGTGATTTCAATCCATGAAAAGCATCTGGTGCGATATCCGATATCTGATTCTTACTGATATCACTGCAAGAAGATATAAGAGAAGATACAGATTTTTTTTTTTAAACTTACTAATGCTCCTAAGCTTCTAAAAACTATTTATCTTTAAATAACTTTGGCACCCACTTTAGCTCCATTTAAATTCTTGAATCTTATTCAAAAAATATGTTATTCACAAAGATAATGAATCGTGGAAGGTAGTTTGGGTTCACTTCAATGATGCAACAAGTCTCACTGAGGTGAAGTGAATTTCTTCAAAAATGGTTCTTTGCTTGAACTTTTGGTGATGCAAAGAATCCCTTTGAAACTTGGTGCAGCCCTAGTGAATAGAAGTAGTATACTGTAGTCACTTTCTGAAGGTAGCAACACCTTACCAAAAGCCCATATAATTATACCAAACTTTTTGTGTGGTTTTGTATTGTCATTTTATACACAAGTAATATATCTTACTGTATCAAAGCAACTGTGGTCAAGCAGTACAGCTATTTATTATCACTCAAAATACCTATGGCTATTCCAACCTGACATTTCACTCTCATATTTTTCTTCCTCTTCTAACCTAATATTTTTGTTGCGGTCTCCACTTGCACCGTACTATTGACAGAAGCCCCAGCATCTCTGATTAGTCTCAGCTTCCCCTTTGGGATTTAAATGATTGAACTTTCCTTCTGCTTTATGTAGAAGAGTTTTACAAGAAAGTGTTGCTCTGCTGAAGGCAAAAGAAAAGAAACGGCACTGGCTGCCTCGCAGGATTTAATTACTTAATGTGAACACTGAAAATGTCAAACTGATTCTCAGGGATAGGAGAAATTCTTTGAAGCTAGATGTGCACAAAATATATATTGAACTATAATATAAGAAGCAAACTCATTCTTAAACAATTGGGATTCTCCAAGTTAAAATATCACATACTGGAACTTTGGGAGTTCTGGACTGTACCAACTGAATCATGCTCTCATTCACAGACCTCACAAACCTGGCTCTTTTGAGACAACTGGCTGTGGGAATGGTGAATACATTTTTGCATAATGAAGTGGAGGCAGTGTATGCTCATTCTTGGACAATCCCTCCCTGGATCCAGAAGATTATGCCAACTACTGCTCAGTCACAAATGTCCCTTTTTGAAGCAAGATGCATAATACAATAGTTGTCCATACAACTACACCTATTCTTGGAACGCACTGATTATTTCAAACTTTTTCAGTCTGGCTTCAGTTATGGGTTTGCAATAAAATCAGCTTTCATTACCCTGATAGGTGACCTGCAGGAGACAGGTACCTGAATTCAAGATTCTGCTTGAATTCTTAGCTTTTGTTATCATCATCCACATATTCTGTTTGAGCATTTCAGTGAGGTAGGGAGTAGGGAATTCTGATTCAATGGTTCTCTCCTACTTTTTTGGACAACTTCAGAGAGTAATAATACAAGGGATAAAATAGAAGGGATAAAATAATACAAGGGATAAAACAGTAATGTTTTATCCCCAGTACTGTTCATATGAAGCCACTGGGGAAGATATAAGTAGTTTAGCAGCAATATACTGATGACACTCAGCTCTAAAGCAGACACAATATGTTCATGTTCTGAACCAGTGTATAGATGCAGTAATGGAATAGATGAGTACAAATAAATCTAGGTTAAATCTGACAAGATGGCAATTTTGAGAGTGGGTAGTTCCAAGCCATAAGAATTGGGAAGTTTGTCTGTTCTCAGTTGGGCTGCATTCCCTTAGAAAAAACAGTGACAGGAAGGAATGCCTATTACCACCTTCATCTAGTATACAACTGTACCCTTTCATGGATAGACACAGCTTTTCACTGTGGTTCATATATTTAAGTGCACTCTGTTTAGGCTACCATTGGGTTTGGTCTAGGAACTGTGACTGGTGCAGAATGCAGCAGCCAGAAAACTGAGTTTAACACCTGACTGTGCATACATTATACCAGTATTAATGCAGCTACATACATGGACCTTCTCTATGCCCTATAGAATACTCTTCATTCTGATATCCATGTAATATCCACTGAAGATGTCTTGCTTCATCATGGCCTTCCTGTATAAATGTATGGATAAATGTGCAGTCCTATGCATTTTGCCACCATGTTAACTGAGACTCATTTTCAAAGAAGTGACTATAGTATTGGCTATATTTTCTTCATTTAAAAAAGAAAGGGTACCTCTATAACTTTTTGAATATTTTTCATGACCATCAGCTATACATTTTAGCTTCCAAATCAAATATCAGCAGACCTGTAATGACACTCTTATGCTCTGCTTTTTTTTTTACTACCAACATAAATTTAGAGTAATTATACTGAAATTGTTGAGTGTTTCCAAGACCAACATTGGCATCAGCATTAAAAAGCATCCCTAGCTTACTATGTTTATTCGTGTAATAATATTTAAGAATATTATTACCACAAGTAAATTGCATTTACCTGAATTGTCTCTCCAAGTCCAAGCAACTTACTTAAGTAAATTTATTAAATGACTAGAAATAAATACCTAAATCAGTTTGTGGACAGTACATAAACAACAGAGTAGCTGTTTATGGTTATGGATAATGGTTTAATTGTCATGTATTATTAGACACATTGCCTCCATTACACTACGAAGTCCATGTTGGACTAAAGTTATGGGGTCAAATAAGAATGCATTAACTGGATTTAGTTTTTGCATGAACAGTCTTCCTTCACTTTTTGTCTCAACAGTTCTACTGTTTGATACTAGCTCATATCAAAGAGTGAACTTCTAGCAATAAAACTGACACTACCAAAAAAAGTTTGTCCTCTTCCTATATTTCCCCAAACCTGCTTCATGAGATGGAAGACACTCTGGACAGATCTGAATGCATGTGGGCATTACAGGGGATAACAGGGAAGGGTGATGATGTGTTCAGCCCATTTTTAATCACCTAGGAAATCAGCTTACCTGCAGAAAGTAAAAGCTAGAAGAATATGCACAAGAATTGGTGTCAAATTCAAGAACTACACACCCCTGCTGTTTAATCTGTACAAAAATCCCCTGTGGCTTAATCTGTACATAAATCCACTCATGACCAAAATAAATCAATTAGAACATCAGCCCCAAAACTAGCAAACAGACATATTTCAACTTTGTTATACACATGTGACATAGTACTTCTATCACAAACATTAAGTGGACGTAAACGAACTCTCAATGCTCTGGCCAATTACTGCTCTGAGGAAGCCCTTGAAATCAGCTATAGTAAAACTAAGATCCTGATCTTTGCAAAGAGACCTAAACTGCATGCCTGAAGGATTAAATGTCCACAGTACTGAACAAGTGAAATCTTTTAAATATTTGGTGTGGTTTTCCTTT
Organism: Python bivittatus; assembly: GCF_059951505.1. Lineage (NCBI taxonomy): Eukaryota > Metazoa > Chordata > Lepidosauria > Squamata > Pythonidae > Python > Python bivittatus. Next base: position 19,440,494 of record NW_028277035.1, read on the forward strand.
GCTCCACCAAATGCAGTGCACACCAAAATTATGTCATACAAAATGCTCAAAAAACAGGGCTGCAATTCAATCTTTTCACTTCACCAGAGGAGCACAGAATATCCCAGCAGCACTGAAGGTATATTCCGCTAAGGTTTGTGTACAATTATTTTCTGGTGTCCAGCTAGGACCTTATACTTCCTTTACTTCTCTTGAAAGAGTCCAATCTAAATTCCTAAGGCCTATATCCCAGGTAGCCCCTTGAGTTCCAAATGTAATATTAAGGTGGGAGGCAGTGCTATCAAAAGTTGAAACAGGTGCATGGACCTGTATCATAGCACATTGGTTGAAGTTACTGTTCTCTCCCACAGGTTTGAGTTTTTTCTCATTGAGGACAATTGTAAATCAGTATGGCTCAGGACAATCTCACAAAACTTCAATGTCTTGGCTTTTCCAGGGAGGCATTCCTAATGATGGGTTATGAACATGCACTCAGCACATTTAAGCAACGTATCAAAGACCTAGAAGCCCGACAGGACTAGTCTGCTCTACCTAAGAAAGTTTTTCTGAGCAGTTGAGCCCTTTTTTACAAACCAGAGAGATACTTACACCACATAACTGTTTCCAAATTCCAAAGAGCACTAACTTTAGCACGATTCAGCATTCTCCCCACAGCAGTTTTGGAGGACCGATACAAAAAAGTCCCCTATGAGCAGAGACTGTACCCCTGTGGGCTGCTGAAACTACAGCTCATGACTTGCTACATTGTACCCTCTATAAGGACTCAAGGACTTACCTGGTAAAACACCCGGGAAATTCTGATATTTTTTAATGTACAGTTGTTGTTATCAGATCAGTATGATTCAGTCTCCTTGAACATAGCTAAATTTTGTTATACTGCCGGTAAAATTAGGCAGACTTTGATTATCCACTGACAAACCCACTGCTAATTGTAATACTTTATCTTATTTTTATTTTTAATGTGTTTTTGTTTGTAATTCTGGTCAGTGACCATAATAAAAAACATTCATATATTCAAGAACTACACATGTAATTTTGTATGCATGGAACTCAGGAGGCCCTTCTGGCAGAATTAGTAATTTGCCTACCTGACTGCCTCATGGGATAGCAAAATATACTGAAAATATTAAGCATCCCAGACCATTTAACATACTTACATTCTTTTAAGTTTCTTGTATTGAGAAAAGGCTCCAGGAGGAATGGCTTTGATGGAGTTCTGCTCTAAACGGCTGAAAAGAGAATCAGAAATATTAATGCCCAAATTGTAAAGGTACAGGTACAATCCTTGATATTTAATTTTAATTATTTATATAATCGCCAAGACAAAGCTTCTTTTGAAAATGATATTTAAGCAAAACACACAATCTTAGGTAAAAGTAGAGAATCACAAAAATGGATAACAGCAGAATAACAAACATTCATAAGGAGCAGCAGTAACATGTGGTAAATTGCACCATATGCTTTCTATAAATGGCAATAGTAGCGTCATAGTTTTTCTCAGCAAAATCCAAGGAAATTTTGTGACCTTCCAGAGCAGATCTAGGGGGAGCAGTGGATATATCAGAGAAACACAGGAAACGAAGGTCACGCTGCATGAAGAAATTTCCACTTGTTCAGTATTAGAGTTTAGAAGGCTAAATAGAATATTTAGATAGAATATTGGATTCTGTGATCTCAAGGTCCTTTCCAGCCCTTACATTCTATGATTCTAAGGTTATTATAAAAGTGAAAATGATAGCCTTTAATATATTCTATAACACTTTGTAAGCAACTTTAAATAGTTTTTGAGAACAGTGAATTGTGCAAGAGAGTTCTGAAAAGATATCCTTGAAAATATCTTACAGCCCTAGAGTTCTATGATCTGTTTTGGTATACTAAGAATCAGTTTTCTTTAAGCTTTGGGAGTTTTATTTTTAAGGCTTCAACAACTGTTTAGGTCAAAGGACGAGAACAATTTCCTTTACTTGCTCGAATAAAATTGAAAAGACTGCAGAGAACACACAGCAGCCTGATAAATTCAGAGATATTCTGAACATGATGTAAGAGCAAGTCCTTTTATATTCTGGCTTTATTATTATCTTTTAAATAACTTTTGCTATCCAGACCAGACTTTCAACAAAGCAGTCAAAAATAGCAAGAAAGAAAAAGGCTCTACTAAAAGTGAATCAATGATATTCTAGCAATAACAACCACAATATATCCTGTCCTACTCTGTTTCAAGGTTCAGCATTTTTTGGTACCTCTCCATGAGTACTGGAATACTACATCAAAACAATGAGACAGCATTACCTTATTCCATATAGGAATAACAGTATGGATACAGATATATTAATAAATACATGCCTGCTATAATGATATCAGAATAAGAAAATATGTTCCTTTTGATGAACTATTTCCCAGCAAAAGTCTGGCAGTTTCAGATTTTAAATACTTATTTGATTTCACAGAGTGGTCACTCATAAAGCCACCTGAGCTGATAACTGCCATATCAGTGGACACGCTGCATGAGTGAATACAAGAATGAGTGCCTATAAAGAATAAAAATTCACCACTGGAACAATCCATCTCTGATATATTGAGGAGTTTGTTGAGCAGAGATATGAAGTTACTTTTAATAAATGATTGAGGAAATCAGATATGAAATTCAAGGTATGGATAAGTCACCAATGTCCACTGATAACTTTTTCATAATTTAAAATGTTCATAGTTGTATAGAATCCCATCATTTTACAGAAGTAGTAGTTGATTTACAATGGATAATTTACATAATACTGGAATCAAGCCAGTTGAGCCTCTCCTTCTAGTTCAATGTTTATATATTCATCAAATAAGAAATAACAAGTTGCCAAGTAAATATATTTGTTAGTGGATTAATGGAAGGTGGTTAATCAGTCAACAGTTACTAAGTTGTAAAAAAGAACAGCTTATTGGTAGGCTGATGATGTGGGGGCACAGTAAATCCTTTGACTGAACAACAACTGAGCATGCTCGGTATCCATGGAATGTTGATTATTAGGCAGAAAAGAAAACATCTGGGGTGGAGTACAAAGAATGATTTATTTGAGTTCCTTTTAGCTTCTACTGCTTGACTTCTACATGCCTGACTGGCTGGCTAGAACCTTGAGCAGCATTTTCTTTTACATCTTGCTTAGACTTGAAAAGAAGCATTGGATGGGTTCATACATCATGCTAAACTGTATAAACCCAACTATTATGGTTCATAAATTACACTTTATGGCTTGGTATGATGGGTGAGCCCATGAACTGCATTTTTTCATTGCAGGCGATACTTCTTTCTTCATGTTTCCCAAAAGAATAAAAGTGTCAATTTAAGATTTTGTTAAAATTGGAATCCTAAATTTGTATTTTAATACTGTTAGTACAATCTAGCAGTCTCCCACAAAAAGGATATTTTTGAGAAAGTGACAAGTTGATTAGCATAATATTATTCAATGTTGATAAATATAAAATGCTATTCAGTGGTATTTTTGATCTTTTTTTTTTTTTACTTTTTATTTCTTGCACACTGATAGCTAATGAAGCAGAGTCAACTGGTGGCAGAGTCCAGTGCAAGTCTCTTATGGGAAGTTCCGTTTTTTCTTAGAGCAAATGTTGGTCTGATGACAACATTATCTTTCCACAGCAAGTGCATCCCAAAACACAACATTTCCACTAAGGTTTAAAGGAACTTTACTTAAATGTGTGGTATGCACTATCTATAAAACATTACTTTATAGACTAAATGCCAGTGGATCTTAAACTGTACTTACTATACTTTAGCACTTTAGTGAAAATTCTTTTCTTTTCTTTTTTAAAGCTGGTTTAGTTCCTAGTATCAGAATCCTTTCTAAAACTCATACCATTGTTATAATGAATAGTATTTTGTTTTCTTGTAATCTGTTTTACAGAAATTTAAGGCTCGAAAACAGTTTTCTACCTAATATTCTCTATATTCACTCATGTGAAATAGATACATACCATACTAAGAACCTTTCGGTAAGAACCTGTACTTACTGAGATAGGTGATGTTAAAGATATGATACTGTTTAGCTATCACCTTCAAGTAAATGAAGGTATGAAGAAGGGAAAACAGTGGTTGTGAAAATGTTACTATATGACCTGTGAAATAAATAGTAGTAATTTAAACTGCTTGTACAAAGAACAAAAAAAGTAGGCCACAGTACAAGTTATGAGTTTCAGAAACTTGGTATGGCTTCAGACTTGAGCTCAGAATCAGGAAGTTATCTGAAATGATTTTATTGTACTACTAACTGAAAAAAAAAGTGACTAAGTTTCTGAGGATTTCTGGGTGAGGAAAATGGTGAATTAGACGTCTCCAAATGAGCAGAGACAATGCCACGGTGATGACTGATGGACCAGCGGCAAGTTGGGTCCAATGGAGCTTCTCAGGACAAAGAGAAGATGAGAAATCACCCACTTGTGCTCCAGACAGCTGCTTCTCGTGAGAAGACTACAGGACAGCAGTTCTCCCACAGCTTTGAATACCAGGAGACGAGAGAAGCCATCAGACCTTTACCATTTATTCCTCTTATATTTCAGGTTGCAATTTTCTATATGCCATGATTGTTACCAGTTTGGCTGAGAGATATCGACCTTTAATAGCCAACATAGCTTTGGTCAATTGAGGTGTTCACATTGTGCTTATTAGTAAGATGGAGAAGGTGTAGACTAGATTACCAGTCTTAGTTACATCCATGCTACATGCAGCACTCTCTGCTAATAATAAGGATTTATCACTGATTTTATTCACCGGTGAGGGACTCACACATATTTATTTAACATTTTAGGGGGTCATTATTGAAAATAGCTTGAAAATTCCTTATTTAGCTGGTCACAAGAGAGATACATGAACCAGGACCTGCTTTCAACTCCACAAAGGACAAAATCAACATAACTGAATTGTTCCATTTCATTATAAAAGCATACAGCATAATAGATGAAAACAATCCAAAGAGATAGCTCTTAGTGTTCTGGAGCAAAACCTACAAATCTTTATTACTTTTAAGATAAAAAGAATAATGAGAGGCACAGAAATCCATATATTTTAAGAGATGAAACACACACACACATTATACAGATATTCCAATTAATGCTAGTTATTTTGACAGACCTGTCTCTCTCTTTTGCCTTTCTCTCAGAAAGCAGAATAATCTTGTTTGGAACAGTGTTATACTTCCCACTACAGAGATAATCAAGAAACTGAAAAACAGGCTGAAGAACTAGTATAAATTAAATATTGAATTCTTTTATCCCTAATCCAACCAAACAAAATTGAGTAAAAATACTAAAAATGCATGTGAATGCATTTTTAGTATTTAAACTACAATATTTTGCCTTTTTTTGAAAATCTCAAGGCAGTTAATAAGCAAGTAACATATAATTAGTCTCTGGATCGTACACTTTCACACAATTTTTTATCAGCTCATTAAAACTGGCAAGTGATTAAAAAACCAGTATTAAAAATCATCCAGAATTTTTAAATAATTAATGTTACCCATTTAACTAAGCAACTGCTGTGTTATTTGTACCGAAAAGCTACATTTTTAAATGGGAAAGGAGCAGATTGTTTTCCTCTTGCAACCACATTTTTGTTGCTTTTGTATGATAAAGTTTGACTGCTAGAATGTGGAAGAGAATATGTATTAGGAATTAATTAAGTTGAAAATGTCCTCTGATTCTATTGTTTTAATGTAAAATTTCAGCATAAATTCTTTATTTTTTTAAATTTCCTAAGCTTGAATTTGTGAGTCCTTACTTGACTGATTACTGTACTCTTTATAAAGATTACGGATAGATGAAAGAAGAAAAAAAATAGGAAAAAAGTTTCACTAATTGATTTGTTAAGATCTATTTTTTTTTCAAATTCATGTTGACTATATATAGTATTAAAAGTAATATTTAAAATTAAGTATAACTTCTGGGAAATTAATACTGCCTCTACCACAAAGCCTTCAAGAACATGATGTACATGAGGTTTCTGTCTTGGACTGAATTACAGCATCAGAGAAAAGGATTCAAAGGAAGGAGTTCCTAACTTTTTTTTGAGATGGTTGTTTAAGAAAATGTTATAGGATACACTTCCGGTTTGGGATGGTGCTATAACTACACATCTCTCACTTCTCTCCTGATTAAAATGTTTTCAAATTTCTGAATTATTGGACTGTGTGGACAAAGACTTTGATCATTGAGTAAATAAAACTTTTCATTACATATTACTTTCTTTTTAATGAGCTATTGGGATGGCAACTAGATCTAAATGATCAATAGCCACCTTGATTTCAACTGTACCACAATCTGCTGAGCCAGGCAAAATGGTGGAGGAGGATTCTTCCACTAATTTGTTGAAAGAGATCCTGTCTCAGGTACAAGTTTTGAAGCCAATTCAATGAGATTTGGCAGAGCTTAAAAATGATTTAAAACAAATGCAAGAGAAATTGGCTCACTATGAAGATCGGCTGACTGCCCACAAGGCTATTGCTCAAGCTAGTTATAATAATTTGGATAAACGAGTTACTTAGAGTCACAATTGATCAGGAAAAATGTACATGTGATTGGCATTGAAAACCCTCCAAGTCAATCAAATCTGGCTGAATTTATGGAAGACTTTTTTTTTTTTTTTCAGAAAGCTCCTCTCCTTGGGAATGGACTTTCCAGTCAAGATTGACCATGTCATTAAAATTCCTTTAATGAGATGGAAGACTAGAACTACTTCCAATATCATTATTGTGCAATTCCTTCATGTTACTACAAAATATGAGATTTTACGTATGTTTTGCCAGGAATCAGTGTAGTCTCCGTTAAAGTGGGATTCCAGTCAAAATAAGATATCAATTTATCGTGATTTTACTAAAGAAGTCTCTGAAAAGAGAAGGCTTTTCACAGAAGCATGAAGTTTTGCAAGGTCAGCACAACTTCAATGTTTCATGCGCTTTCCAGCTACATTCTGCATTAATTATTAAGACCAGATTCACAGATTTGATAATCCTTTCAATGCAGAGGCTTTTATTTGGAATCTGCTGATAGACAAGCCTGATTGTGTCCCACTCCATGGAATCTGTTGAGGGAGAAGTTTGAATTTGCCTAAAGATGTGCTACAAATGCCTCATTTTAAAAGGTTCTATGTTTCTGTTTTTATTTTTCTGTACTGCTCTTTGTTATGGTTAACCTCAAGATAAAAAGTCTGGGCATATTGCCAACTTTTGTGTCTATCTCTAGATACAACATATTTGCCAGAGTAATGCGTTTTAAACTTCTGTGTATTTCATCTATAATAAGAGAGATGAAACCATAATACTCTCTCATTGGGAAGCCGTGCATTTCTTTATTTTATTTTATTTATTTTATTTTTATGGTTCTTTTTAGTCTTTTTAATGTTATTTGCTTGTTGTTCTATTTTCTTGCATGTGATCACGTTTTTCTCTCTTTTTTCCAAGTATATTTACTGCATAAGAAATGCATTCTATATATATATGTAATTGAATGGTATTTAAGTGTTAATCTGAGTTTTTATGGAGGTTCTACATCTGTGAGCAATACTAGAAAAAATCATAAATATTCAAACATAGAAAAGTTAATTACTAAATATTTGTAAAAGGTACAGGTCATAAAATGAATTGCCATTGGGAGAAAATGGATAGGTAGGCCAAAATAAAATTAATGGATAAAGTTAGTCTTAATATAAAAGGGTTGTGAGAATCTAAAAAACAAAATGTAATCTTAGCATATTTAAAATAGTTAAGGGCAGACATTGCTTATCTATAGGAGATTCATTTAATGGAACAAGATAAATTTTTATTAATGAAGGATTGGATGGGACAGGTTTACCTCACAGATACAGTGGGGCAAAAAAGTATTTAGTCAGCCACCAATTGTGCAAGTTCTCCCACTTAAAAAGATGAGAGAGGCCTGTAATTTTCATCATAGGTATACCTCAACTATGAGAGACAAAATGGGGAAAAAAATCCAGAAAATCACATTGTCTGATTTTTAAAGAATTTATTTGCAAATCATGGTGGAAAATAAGTATTTGGTCAATATCAAAAGTTCATCTCAATACTTTGTTATATATCCTTTGTTGGCAATGACAGAGGTCAAACATTTTCTGTAAGTCTTCACAAGGTTTTCACACACTGTTGCTGGTATTTTGGCCCATTCCTCCATGCAGATCTCCTCTAGAGCAGTGATGTTTTGGTGCTGTCACTGGGCAACATGGACTTTCAACTCCCTCCAAAGGTTTTCCATGGGGTTGAGATCTGGAGACTGGCTAGGCCACTCCAGGACCTTGAAATGCTTCTTACGAAGCCACTCCTTCATTGCCCAGGCGGTGTGTTTGGGATCATTGTCATGCTGAAAGACCCAGCCACGCTTCATCTTCAATGCCCTTGCTGATGGAAGGAGGTGTTCACTCAAAATCTCACAATACATGGCCCCATTCATTCTTTCCTTTACACGGATCAGTCATCCTGGTCCCCAAAGCATGATGTTTCCACTCCCATGCTTCACAGTAGGTATGGTGTTCTTTGGATGCAACTCAGCATTCTCTCTCCTCCAAACACAACGAGTTGAGTTTAGACCAAAACGTTCTACTTTGGTTTCATCTGACCATATGACATTCTCCCAATCCTCTTTTGGATCATCCAAATGCTCTCTAGCAAACTTCAGATGGGCCCGGACATGTACTGGCTTAAACAGGGGGATACATCTGGCACTGCAGGATTTGAGTCCCTGGCAGCATAGTGTGCTACTGATGGTAGCCTTTGTTACTTTGGTCCCAGCTCTCTGCAGGTCGTTCACTAGGTCCCCCTGGGTGGTTCTGGGATTTTTGCTCACTGTTCTTGTGATCATTTTGACCCCACGGGGTGAGATCTTGCATGGAGCCCCAGATCAAGGGAGATTATCAGTGGTCTTGTATGTCTTCCATTTTCTAATTATTGCTCCCACAGTTGATTTCTTCACACCAAGCTGCTTGCCTATTGCAGATTCAGTCTTCCCAGCCTGGTGCAGGTCTACAATTTTGTTTCTGGTGTCCTTCAACAGCTCTTTGGTCTTGGCCACAGTGGAGTTTGGAGTGTGACTGTTTGAGGTTGTGGACAGGTGTCTTTTATACTGATAACAAGGTCAAACAGGTGCCATTACTACAGGTAACGAGTGGGGAACAGAGGAGCCTCTTAAAGAAGTAGTTACAGGTCTGTGAGAGCCAGACATCTTGCTTGTTTGTAGGTGACCAAATACTTATTTTCCACCATGATTTGCAAATAAATTCTTTAAAAATCAGACAATGTGATTTTCTGGATTTTTTCCCCATTTTGTCTCTCATAGTTGAGGTATACCTATGATGAAAATTACAGGCCTCTCTCATCTTTTTAAGTGGGAGAACTTGCACAATTGGTGGCTGACTAAATACTTCTTTGCCCCACTGTACTTCAATGCAAGCTAAAAGTGTGGCCATTCTGGTTTCAAAAGGATTTTCAATTCAGGCACAAGAAGTTATTATTGATCTAAATGGGAGATATTTAATTTATGTGCTAAAATAGAGGGGATTGTAATAGCTATAGTTAATGTTATGGACCTAATTTAGATACTCCTGTTATGTTTTACGAATGTTTTTGGCATTTGAATGAGTATATGTATAATAAAGTAGTAATAGGAGATTTTAATGAAATATTGGATCTTGAACTTGATAGAAATACACTGGTACCAAAAAAACAAAACAAAACAAAACATACAGACACACATTAGTGATGGAAACAATTAAGGGTTATATGGAAGAAATGAATGTAATAGTCCCCTGGCATTTGATGTATCCAACTAAAAGAGAATATACATTTTATTCAAATGTGCACAAAATTTTTTTTAGGCTTGATTATTTTTTAATATCATCAACCTTATATCATCAAATTCAAGAATGTAAAATTGATGTTTGTTATGTATCAGACCATAGTGCAATTACTTTGAAATGTGCATTTCACAAACTGGTCAAGATGTCAAGAAATTGGTATTTCAGTGTTTCCTTATTGAATGATAAAGAATTTGTACAACAAATATAGGTGGAAACTTTACAATATTTTGATTTGAACTCAGAGACATCAAGTGCCTGAATTAATGAATGGGAAACACATAAATCATATATTCGAGGACAAATTATTGCTTATGCATCATACAAAAATAAAATTAAAAATAAAAAGAGGAAACAATTTGAAAGATGAACTGAAACATTTATGGGCTCAGATGGCTAGATGCCCATCTACTACTCGGTACAGAGAATTACAGAAAAAGAAATAGGTAGTAAATACTATAATATCACAGCAGACAGAATTCATGCTAACATGTTTATGACAGAGATACTGGGAGAATGTGAAAGACCTGACAAGATTTTGGCTAGTTGCTTAGGAAAAAGAAAGTAAAAGAAAGATAGGGCAGTGATTCCAATTATTAGAGGTGAAAGAGATGAAATATATAAAACTTCAATGGATACAGGATTTTTAAAATTCTACTGAGAATTTTATATCAAACCAGAGAATGCATTGAATGAAGATATAGAAGCCTTTCTAAATAAAATTAACCTACCTTATTTAAATGATACACAAAAACAACTTTTATGTCCTCCACTATCTGAGGTAGAGATTAAACAAATAATCTTAAAAATGGCAGGTGGTAAAACACCAGCCATTGGATGACTTCCCTATAGGGTGGTATAAAACATTGATAGATCTTTTGGTGCCAAAACTTTGTCAATTGTATGATGAGATATTTGATAAGGACATCTTATCAGCAACATTTAATCAGGCATATATTACAGTTATACCAAAAGAAGATAAAGATCACATTCAATATGCTAATTATTGTTCAATCTCATTGATCAATGTTGATACAAAATTTTAACAGCAGTGTTAGCAAATAGATTACAGCAGGTGATATCGTTCATTATTAAGAATGACCAAGCAGGGTTTATAAAAACTAGCCAAGCAGCAGACAACATTAGATTAGTTGTAGATTTAATAGACTTGAGTAAAAACAAAGATCAATTTGTAATTTTATCATTAGATGCTGAAAAAGCCTTTGACAAAATATATAAACAGTACATGTTTGCCGTACTAAACAGGTTCAGATTTCCTTTAGAATTCATAAAATGGATTAAGATAGTATACGAGTCACCCACATCCAAAGTAAAGGTTAATGGCATGTTCTCTACTACTTTCTCACTATTTAGAGGAATTGGACAAGGATGTCCACTTTCACCTTTTCTTTTTAATATCTGTGTGGAGCCCTTGGCTTGTGCTATTAGACAACATAGGGAGATCTACGGAGTAGTACATAATTCAGTTGAATATAAATTGGTTTTATTTGCAGATAACATTCTTTTGCTTATTTTTAAACCTCAAACTACTATTCCAGTGCTGATGCAAATAATAGTTGCCTTTAGTAAAACATCAGGATACTTTATTAACTGGTCCAAATCAGAATTGATGCCAATAGGTGAAAATTTGGTTACCCATCCAGTTAAGAAATATCAATTCCATATTTTTACTGAATCCATTAAATGCCTTGGCATGTGCATACCAAAAGATATAACTCAGTATCATGCAATATAAATAAAATATATAGAGAGGTTTCTTCAGATATCGATAGATGAGAGTCATTAAACCTTACCCTTTGGGGAAAGGTGAACACTCTCAAAATGAACATTATTCCCAGATTAATTTATATTCTGAGAGGAATCCCAGTTCATATATCTGGAAAATATTTTCAGAAAAAAAAAATTGCTTTGTTTAGAAAATTTCAATGGGGTTCTTCGATTCTGAGAATATCTTTACAGAAAAGTTAAGGATGGAAGATATGGTATTCCAAATCTGGAGCTATATCTTCATGCTTACCTATTGTCAAGTATTATATACTGGAAACCAACAGTTGGTGTTAAGTTTCCAATTTGGGGAACTTTGGAATATATGTATATAGCACCTTTGGTTGAATATATAGTATAAGGATCCACATACACTACAACTGTAGTATCTCTGGCAACAATTGTGTCAGCTAGAAAGTTATGGAATATAATGTCTAATAAAAGAAGATTTGCCCCCTTTTCCCATGCCAAAAATAAAATAAAATAACAATATATTTGACTTTATGGGGAAACCCAACTTTAAAAATTGGGAAAAAGATGGTGATATGGAAAAATAGGATGGAGGTGGGGATACTAACTTTGGACCAACTAACAGATGATGAAGATAGATAAATTCTTAACATATGCTATGTTAAGAGATACATATTATCTATCAGATGTAACCCAATGGCAATATTTACACTACAACATTTATTAACAACTTTCTTTGGACCAGCAGCATTTTCGGCTCTGGAGACACCTGAGATACTAGACTTGTTAAACCCTTTAAAACTAAAAAAAACCTACTATTAGTTTTCATAGATAGTTGTTATCAATAAATCAATTTGATATTCAGATGCTAAGAAATGAGTGGAATAAAGCATTAGAGATTCCTATATTGTCTAGACAATGGGAAAGTGTCTTCTTCTATACCAAGAGTGTCAATGGACCTTAAACTATAACTTATAGAACAAAAAAATAATATTTAGAATTTATTGGACTCCACTACATTTGAATACAAAAGGTCTATCTAAGACAGCATTTTGTTGGAGATGTAACAAGGATAACGTTCTTTAAAACATGTTTTTAAAATGTCCTATACTTACTGAATTTTGGGAGAAAGTAGTGGATTATATAAATATGACTGTGTGACAAAAACTAAAATTTTCAGAGGGTAATATTTCTCTGAATTACATATCTATTACATGGAATTTGACAACTGGACAATGTAAATTGATTCCCCATGTCTTTACTATGGCCAAAAGACTGATATTGCAGCATTGGAAAGATAAATGTATGGCCCCATTCACTCAATGAACTGATGACCTAGTCTAGCTTTGTTTCTAATTGGAAACCACTCTTGGACTTTTTGTTTGACACTCAAAAAAACGCAATTTTGATTTTGGGATTTGACGATTGATATTATAGAAATATCTTGTACAAATCATATGTATTGTTGAAATAGATTGATTCTATGAATTTTTTTGAATGTTAGACTAAAAATTATTTTCTATTCTGTAAATTTTTAGATACTAGAGTAAAAGGTGAATATATTTTACATTTATACCTGTACCAAGGAAAGTCAGCTCTTTTTCTATGCCTTTTCTTTATTGATTTTCTTTTCTTTCTTTCTTTCTTTCTTTCTTTCTTTCTTTCTTTCTTTCTTTCTTTCTTTCTTTCTTTCTTTCTTTCTTTCTTTTTTGACCTTATATTTTAACCTTTTGGAAATTAAATAACATTTATTTTTAAAAAATGGATTGATGACCTGATTACACTTGCCACCTATGAACGGATTGCCTATAGACGTAGACTTTGTATGGACAAATATAATGAAATATGGAACTCATTTATACAAAATATAGTAGATTAAAGACGACTGATAGTTATACAAATAGATTAGAAGTACATATAGACGATGCTGAAGGCTGATGTTTTTCTTTGCAGCATGCCAGCTGCACATTTTTATTTTGATTGTTTTAATGGAAACAGGTCAGATTAAAAGCTGGTAGTATCTGTGGTTATTTTGGACCCCCTGAACTTTATATTGGAGGCACTAGAGTTAAGGTGATACTTACATTTCCACAATATTCTCTGGTAGGTTGGCTGGAAGTTCAGTTAAGCCCTTTCCCCGACAGTCCACAATATTATTACTACAAGTGCAAGCAGATGGGCAGCTGATGGAATTGGCATTGCAGGATGGTGGTTCAGCATGTGAACCTGAGAAGGAAAAGAAAGCATAATACAGAAGATATTTGATTAGATAATTTGGACACAAGATAAAAATGTGATATTTATATTTCATCTGGAAATGAACTAGAATCCAATGCGGCTTATACTAACTGAAGTTTACAGACTAAATACAAAGGTAGCCTCACACAGACTCACATAGACAGACTTGGAGGAACTAGCATATGCATCAGTGTCTTAGTCATTTTAAGCCATAGCTCCTGAATGAATGCTTCCACCTTTACCTGGAAATACTATTCAGAAATAGAATCTGAGGGTCATTGGGATACCGATAATATCCAGCTCCAAATTTTCTTTTAAATACAATCTGTGTTATGACTTTAGTTTCAAGTTAGAACGTTCCTGTATCCTATTTCTTAATTTATGTTTTAACATATTTAGACACTACCTAAGACAATCATATTTCTAAGTAATACATATTTATAATAAAAATACAACCACACATAAAATAAGCACACATATTAAACTTTCTTACAAGGTTTTTTTATCTACCTGTTTGTCAAAGCATTTGCTTATTGCTGGGTCACATTTTTTTTTTTCTGTATTGAGAATAAGTACTTTTGTGTATAGCATTTTAGCTTTTTAATACTAAGGCAATGCTGATTTTCATATCACATTCAGGAAATCTCTCCCCCACACAAACCTATCATTTACCCAAAATATGCATATATTAATGGAAGATATATCACTTATGTTGAAAAAATTAAAATGCATTGAAAAACAAAAGTTTGATGTATCATTAACAGGTATCACTGAATAATACTCTGAAAAAGAGCAATAATACTCTGGATCAGGAAATACATTTTGATATACATACGTGATTATGAATGCCATCAACTGAAATACAGCCTCAATTCCCTAAAGACACAAAACCTGAAATTTCTACAACCTTGCCTTATATATCAACAGTCTATTTGTCTCTTGATAAAAAGAAGAGAATTATTGGGAACTTTTTACTGTATGTTTCTGAAATGCCAAAGTTTCTACTGAGAATTCACGGTCTTGACACTTGAGATATTGTTAGCAAAAGCATGATTGAAAAAAATGGTCATCTCTTTTGATCTTTCAACATGTCTTAGAATGTATTGGAAAAGAAATGGATGCAGGCACAGAAGTATGAGCAATTCCAGTGCATCAGTTATTAAAAAGGTTTACTTAACAAAGAATGTTAAAAGGAGAGAACTGCTAGAGAGAAGTTCTGTGGTCATCAATTTTTTTTGTAGTTCCTGGAAATATCAGAATCCTGTACACTTTGTATACTTTGTACATCCTTGTGTAACATGAAATTCTTCATATCTGCATAGTAAACTAGTCCTGAACTTCAGCATGATTTCAAAAGCAGTTTAAAATAATTTAAATATCACAGCTGGTGGGTGGGGAGGATTATATTCTTCCTTCTTTCTTTTGTCACAATATGTATTCACTGTGCATTAAATTGATTATCAGAACTTTATATATATTTGTTAATTTATTCCATTTGTATGCAGGTCAGATATAAAGCTCAGAAGGCATTCTCCTGAAAAATACAATTATACTATTTGCTAATTAGCCTTTCGCATTAATATGATCTGAGTACACTTGGGGGAAAAAACAACAACAACCTAAGTATAGAATCATTAACACAGTCCAACAGTTCAGAAAGCCCAAGAACAAATCACAGTAATTTAAAATATTATTACTCTATTTAACTGGGGAGTGACTGAATTGGAATTGGCAGAGAGTGACATTTAAAAGAATCAACATTAGAGTACAGGTAGTCCCCAGGTTAAGAATGCCCAGTTTATGAACGGCCCATAGTTAAGAATGGCACCTACTGTAACAAAATTTGAGTTAAATACACAATGATTCAAGTTAAATAGGCAATGGTTTAAGTTAATTACACAATGCTACTTACACTGTCCCAGCTTATATACAAATTCATTTTAAGGTCAGACTTTGGGAATGGAACTCATTCTTAAACTTCACATGTTAATGTGAAGACCAGTACAAAATGAGAGAAGAAAGTGAAATAATAAGGTATTACCTGCACAGACATATTCTTTTTTCAGAACATCAGCTACGTTGAATCCTCTCAGATGAACAGGTGCCATGCAGAAGGTGAATTGTCCAACCGATCGCCTCTGACGCAGCCAATCCGAAAGCCAGGCCAGGTGGCAGTCACAGTATAAATAATTGGAATGAAGCCGCCTACAAAAGGATAGAGCAGGATGAAGGTCAGGCCTGCATTCCTCCTTATGAAGAAGTGAGACAATGCCATTAAGAGCTTTTAAAAAAATTAATCATGCTATGTTTTGGACTGCTTTTGTGAATCAAAAAATTGGCTATAGACCATCTGGAAAGTGTAAATATACCGTATGGCACAAAGCAAAGTTTATGTATTCCTTATGACTGAACTTTGATAACAAGGGGTTTTTTTTTTTTTTCTTCCTTGGTTAAAAAAGAAATTAATGGGTGAATCAAGGCAGCAAAAATAAGTTCTTAAAAGGTGACAAAGATGTTCTCCTTGTAGTGAAATGAGAAGTGGAGGCAAACTTTTGGATTCCCCCTTTGCCTTGCACTCTTTATCCAACCCCTGGATCTGTTCTTAGAGGCCTTGGGACCTTTTGAATCCGTATGGGAAGCGTGCAAAGGGTTGCACAGAAATTGTCCAAAATATCCTTTCCTCCTTGTCATTAACCACTGGACACCAACTAAATGCCACCCAGATTGAATAAGTCACTTCCTTTTTGTATGCAAATGAAACAGTACCAATACTGTATACTTGCCTCATAGAATTAAACAGGAACAAGGATGGCTCTTATGTTTTAACAACTCCCTACTTACAGAATATAAATGACATTTTGATATTTTAGCCCTTTTGTCTTGTAAAGTTGCACTCCTTTTGTCACATTATCTAGAAAAAAGTTCTGTCAGAAAAAACGAAGTAGCCTGAAAGTGCAAATAAACTATCAAATATTTCATCTCTTCTCTATGAGTCATGACAGGCAGGCATTAAAAGCACAGTTCCCATGACAATGCTGCCATTTCTGTTGGACAGGGTTAAACAAAGCCATCATTCTGACAGACTAACATTACATAGAACACTGACAAATATAAAGTGCTGTAAAACACAGCCTGATCCATCCACGAAATAAATTAATCATTTCAAAAATCTTTATGCTAGGCAGTTGCCATTGAGTTCAGCCGTGGTGCCTAAACTGACAGTCCCTAGATTTGTATGTTTGCTGATGGCCTGCAGGCATATTTTTTTTCTGGGAAGTTTCCAAAATTTATGTCCTTGCTAGGCTCAATAAACTTGAGTCTCCTGACTGGCAGGGCAAAGTATGCCAGTTATCTGGGCTATAAAAAAAATGAAGTTAGAATTTTCTATATCTCTTCACTGTCATCTAGTGGTTGTCCATATTACTGAAGCTCAGACATAGTACTCCCACTATAAAAAGCATACATATCTCTTTATCAAAGACTAGACAAGGTCTAGAGAGAACGGGAAAAGACTAGTCCATGACATTCCCATCAAACATAAAGTTTTAAAAAATATTTAATAGCTACTGAACCAATTAATGGTGCAAGCCTATGAATATTTATTTGCAATAAGTCTGCTTAAAATAATGGGATTTATTACTCAGACCACAGTTATTATATTTGTCAATTACAGAACACTGAACACATTTATCATAAACCTGGCACTTCTCTAGATGTCTCAAAGTAGTTCAACATTTTAAAATTTTACTATTTTTATTTTTCTGTCCTAGGTGCCCAGGCTGAATTTTGGGTTTTAAGCTATAGCTATATTATTTCTGCTGGAATTCTACAGCGTACTGAGTGAATTCAGAAATTTTCCCTTGAGAGAAGCCAGTGGAAAACAATCTCTCAGGCTTTAACCATCTTATGGAAATATAAGACTATAGCAAGCAGCAACTGGAAAAGAAGTTTCCTGTACATTGGACGTGTACTTGAATTGTTTGGGTTTCTTTTAATCATCACAAGAACACAAACAAATATCTCTGCAGACATTCATTGTTGTAAGTACAACAGGGAAGTCAATATCAAGAAAATGAGGCAAAGTGAATGCAGGTTAATAAATTCTATAAATATAGCCTTCTCATGAAACTGAAAGCAGAGCAATACACACCAATTCTTATTAGTTCTAAATGAGGATTTTTAAACAAATCCATAAAACAGAACAAAAGAAAATGAATTAGAAAAGCCATAGAATAATAGATTAATCATAGCAAGACGTATGTACAGTATTAAGTGCTACAATGTTATTGTACGGTTTTTCTTAATTTCAAGTCAGCTTGAATTTAAACAAAGTATTCAATCTTCCAGCCGTAATTATTTATTTCTTGAAACCTGAAAAGGTTGAAATTCACAGTAAAGGGTGACATTAAATGGAAATATTATTAGCCAAATGTTTTTGTTTGTTAATTTTTGTTTTGGTCTGATGACCATTGAAATCAGTAACAAAATAAATGAAACATAAAATGAAAAATCTAACCTTTTTATTATCATTCAGGTCCTACAATTTTCATTAAGAGCAAGATTGCTTAGAAGCTTCACAAATTATTGGCAGAACACATGTATTCAAAGATCCCACTTAAAACGAATGTAAGTGTATTTATAGCACACAAAAGATGAATGAATATACTTTTTAATTTTTAAAGATATACATTTAGTTACAGCCTACATTATATTTTCAGAATATTCTTTTGGGTCAGCGTTCACATTTTATAAAATGTAATTGTTAAAATTCAATATAAAAACTTTCTTTGAAATCCCATTTATGATTTCTTTCCTTGTTTTCTCCTTTAATTACAGCAAAAGGGAATGTCAATATAAGTCTCCAAGGAAATACATACAAAGCCATCTTTTAAATTAAACTAAAAGGAAAATGGCAGAAGACCTTTCAGTCAGCTTATCACATAGATTGATCGATTTGAAATAGCTAAGATACAAGCTTAGGATGTTTCCATGAAAATTCACAAAAATATAAACATCTTTTGATTAATAAAAGATCATATGGTGCCAATATCTGTCCTCCAATTTCCTGAAAGTTTTCTCCTCTGGAAAAAGAGAATTTTGTTTTTTTCCTATCTCCTTCTAAGTCTGTGTTGACATTTCTTTTTAATTTTTTTTTGGGGGGGGGTGTTGTAGAACTTAATTTATTTCTATAAGGGAGGTGGGGTGGAGTGCTATCACCTCTGCTTCTCAACCTGACAAAACCCAGTGAGAACAATTCTCTCTGGATAGCTTTCCCGTGGGATTTAATTCAAGTATGGGCATCCAGGGGCTCTGTAGATCACTGTCTCATTGTAAAATGGAAGGCAGGACATCTCTCTCTCTGCCATCTAGTATTTAGCGTAAATTCAAAAATCTCTCATCCACCTATGAGAGTTTCACTGTATTTTTTCCCTTTCGGCATAGTGCTAATTAATTCATACAACTCTAAACCCATAATCAAAGTCAGAGACTACAATTATGGAGAATAAGAGCCAATGATATCTCACATATATTACTAATACTACTATATCTACAAGAAGATTAGACCTGTACAATTTGTAATACACTAAACTGGAAAATCCATTAGCAAAAATATGCATCCTGTGTTGTAATATTTTTGCTTTTTTTGCCCTTAGGGACAGGCTACAAAAAGCAGCCCCTTATTGATCTCTTAGTGGACTGAAGTATGTGCCAACAGATCGTATTCAACGTCAGGCTTCACAAACCTGTAGTAGAAGAATTCATAGTTAAATGTGTTGGGAAGAAATAGGCTAAAACTATGGTTGCTGATAATATGTGACTGAACTACAGAGGAGATTTTCATGCTTTTAAAATTAAAGGGCACCAGTGTTTAATTCCAAATATAATTTACAAGCAATAAAAATGAAAGGCATTCAGATATGAAACATGAATGTATTCAAAGGAATAAGAAAATGGCTTTCCTCTGGAGGGAATCCTGGCCTCTTCTACTGTATGTATGTTCAAACAGTGGAGGGAACCCTCAAAGCAGCCATGCCATATCTCTGAAGGAGAAGATACTTAGAACAAAAGGTCCAAAAGTGCCTCATTTGTTTCACAAAGCACCCTTCCAAATAGTTTGTGCAGACCTAGTTATTCTCAGCTTTGTGCTCAGTATTCGTGTTGGGATAAGTTGCAGAATTAGTCTGTATGGCTAACAAGGATATCTGGAAGTTATGCATCTGGTGGGTGCCAGGTTAAGAAAGATTCAATTTTTCTGAGTACTGATAGGTCAGTATTTCTTTGTTTAGTATGAATTCTACCTGATTTTCCCAGAGAATCACATTAAGCCACAATGCGGTTTCTTTGGTTTGTGCTTAATGCTATTGGTAAAGCAGCCCACAATTCATTACACTTCAAATAAACCATGTCTTTCTGAAGTGTGGACCTAGCCAATCCAACAACAATAAGAGCAATAACAACAAATACAGATTTAAGTGTTGATTCATCTTATCTTTTCTTATCATACTTATCTATGAATTCCCCATACTCCATCATCAACATGGCAATAATATTGATCTATCTTACAGCTATTTTTGTTTATTTAGTGCCTTCAATTCAGTGTGGACTATTGCCCAGACTACTCCCTGCAGTTTTCTTGGCAAGATTTTCAGAAGGGGTTTGCCACTGTTTGCTTCATAGCGCTGAGTGTGTGTGATTGGCCCAAGGCCACCTAGCTGGTTTTCTACCTAAGGTGGGACTAGAACTCACGGTTTCCCAGTTTCTAATCAGGTGCCTTACCCATTCCAGCAAACTGGCTTCCATATTATGGCTACAGCTAGCTACATATAAAGATTGTAAAGGCGGCTGAAAATAATGCAGTGCCTGTTAGCATTGAAAACCCTGTGGCTGGGATCTCAACTTTCCTGGAAGATTAATCTTTTGAGCAGAGTTCCTCTCAGGGGATACTGCCAGCAAAAAAAGAAGGAAGGCAGAAAATTTCATCAATCCTTACCTTGCAGCCTTCTGCACTATCTGAAACTCCTCTTTGAAGGTTTGAGAGGCTCCATATCATATCTGGGCTGCAAAAATCCATGCAACCATTAGATAGTAGCAAAAAGCTAGTTTTTTCCTGTATCTCTTTGCTGTGATTTTGTGGTTGTGCAGATTTTTGAAGCCAAGATATAGTCCTACTTTCTGGAACAGTGCTGGAAGACCTGAAGGAGGAAAAGGATGCACAATAATTGCCTTTCCCCCTTCTGCTGTTTTTACAACCCTTTCACCTAATTTGTTCAGTGTGGCTTCTTCCAAACAAGAGTTCAACTGATGAAAACACTGGACTTATACAAAACAGCACATATCTATATACTGAGCCCTCTACATTCTGACATGACATCTTGGCTTCTCTGGAAAAAAGAAAATGTTGAGTGACATCTAGCTAAAATGGTAGATCCAGTTCTCTCCCATTGATCTCTCCCACCTCCAGTTAGGCTGCTTCATGCAATCTGATGCTGAAATAAAGGAGAAACAAAAGAAGGACACTTTTCTTAGAAGCGGCTGTTACACTGCCTTTGTTTTAATCAATCAATCAAGACACAAAGACTACAGTGCCCATGTATGTCAGTCGAAGCCCTGAGTGATTCACCACAGAGTACTTACAGGGTCCTGATCTTTGGCATATGGTTGAAGCTGGTGAGAGGGATGCGTGAGATGTTGTTGTTATTGAGGGTACTATAAAGAAAGGAAAACAAACACAGATGGCATCAGTATTTTGATAGTGCTATTTATGGAATCAGCCATAAACTGTTAAAAGAAAGCCACATATGAACAACTGAAGCAGATTTAGAAAGGCATTTCTCTTGTAAATAACAATAACTACATACAGATACGTGCAACAAAAAAGCTCAGAATATCTCAAGCACAACATCCAAAGACTAACCTTTGATTAAAATGAAATACTCTTCATTTGGAAGCGTGAGAGTGACTGTAATGTGTGGGATGCAAATTCAATGTACTACTACTCACAAAAATGAATTGTAAAGAAGGAAAACAGAATCAGTATATATTCTCTCTATATACTAAACTTATGACCAAAGGAGACATAATTTGAGAATTTCCCCCATCCCCACTTCTGTACTCAGTTTCTAGTTATAAGCAAATTATTTGCCTTCCTTTATTGGAGTCTGTATGTTTTGGAATATCAGTTGCTGAAGAACACAAGCAGGAGGGTTGCATTGTGCTCATGATTTGCAAGTGGACTTTTCAAAGGCATCTGGTCGACCACTGTGGACAGTATTCTGGACAAAGATCATTAGCCTGAATAAACAGCACTCTTGTTATATTCTTATGAATACTGACTACTGTAATAACAAATCAGAAAAGCCAAGTGGAGTAGGCTAGTATTTGAACAGAAACATTATAATTAAGACACAAATTATATAGTTATCCTTGTGTAAAGGCTAAAGGTGTGCTACTGTGGTTCCAATTAGGAGAAGTCTATCCTCATATAATTTGCATTGCCAACAAATGTTCAGTTTGTGGCCCTGGAACATCAATTTTCTTCCAAGAGTAACCAGCAAAACCATAAGTATGAGAAGTTTGTTCCAGTATCCAAGATATAATATTTAGGGGCAGACTACATCTGAATAGGAGATTCTGTCTGAAAGTTGGTATGAAACTAACTTTCATACCAAGTATAGTTCAACAGCATGCTGGGAGAATGTAATGTATGAGAATAATTATGTGCACTGTAATACGTAGACTTCGTATTTAGGAAAACACTATAGGAAAATAATTAAGGCCAACTATCAACTGAAGACTTGTTCTGTGCTGAACCCCAAATTAACTAATTACGATACCCTATATTAATTAACTCTAAAGTGGAAATCTCTAAAACAAGAGATTTCCACTCCAATCACATTTATTTAATAAGTTTCCTGGTAGTGGTAAGCTGAAAAGGGGGGAATTTTATCCTAAACACCATGTTTGTAAATGAGTATGAAAGTGTCAGCAAGCTGGGCAACACAGTAGAAATGTTCCTATATTAATTCAATCGCATATAGTTGATTAGTGGAAGCAGAGTCATCCACTTGACATAAATGATTTAATGTTAATAGCCACCACCAAAATGTAAGTATGATTTTCGTTAATAATCCTTATTTATGACTCATATACAAGAGTTCAATGAGGTTCCAAGTTCACCCTTTAGCATTGCCAGTTATAAGGCTTTCAGATAAGTTGGGGGGGGGGGAACATGCTTGAGATATGGCAGAACCATTGGGCTAGAGAGATCCATAGTGTTTATAATTCAGTGTAAGGAAGCTTAGTATATTAATGGTTCTTCCATTCCCTTGTCAATACAGACATCTTTATTTCACCAGACTGAAATAAATTGACAGTTGAGATTGCCAGTACTAGCAATCTCAACTGATCTCAAAATAGCTAACGAAGATTAGGCCCATTATAAAACAAATACAATAAGACTTTGAAGATTTTTTTTCTTTTTTTTTTTAAAAAAATAACAATATAAAGAAGTAAATTTGAGAAAAAAAAAATAGAAGTTTTGAGCACATAGGAAAGATGACCTATACCAGAATTACATAAAGGTTTTATGAGTGCTAAATAGAACCAAAATAACTTCTATGCAACTGTAACAGAGTATTGAATAAAACAAAGGCACCCAGCACAAGGTGAAAATCCTGTTAAATTACTACCCTCCTGGCTAATGTAATATTACTGTATCTCCATTATTAAAGATGCCCAAAGTAAACTTTAGAATAATTTTGAGTCAATAAATCAATAAATTTTTATTTTTATTTTTGATTGTATAATATGCTATTATTATAAAGTAAGTACTATAAATGCAACCAAGGAAGAAATCAATCAATATTTATTTAAAGTAGATCTTTGTAAGTTTACACATGATGAAACAGCCTATTGGCTGTCCCTTTATCTAAAAAAAAAAAAACCCCCCCCCCAAAAAAAACCCCAGATAATATTAAATCAATGAAAGTGGGAAAAGTTCCTGGTCCAGATGATTATCCCATTGTGTGGTATAAGATAGAAGTCAATATGTGAGATTTTACCCCAATATTATTGGAGATCTATAATGGTGCCCTTTAAAGTTTTTCCTATCTCTTTCCATGATACGTATATAACTGTGATTATGGAGACTGGTAACAATCCTCCTAATTTTCTTGTTTGATCCCAAAGCTTTGGCAGGACCCTTTGACTCATGCCTTAGTTGCCTCCCAATTGGAGGACTGGAATGTGCTCTACATGAAGCTGCCTTGAAGACCATTCGGAATCTGCAACTGCTCAGAATGGAGCCACATGCACAATTCTGGGTGTCCCATGGTTCGCCCAAGTTACACTGCTGTTGTGTGAACTGCAACATACCATCAAGAATATCTGCCCACTCCACTAAGTCAGATAGGATGGGCACACTCCAAATCCCTTCCTTTAAATGCTGCCACCTGATGGGACCTTGGAGGCATGCCTTCTCTGTAGCTGCCCCAGCCCTTTAGAATACCTCCCACCTGAGAGTCAAGCGGCCACCATGCCAAGTATGGTTTCCTCTACTTCTCTCAACCTTGCCAAAAGTAATAAAAATATTACATTTTGATGATAAAATTACTAATTGTGAAAGATTGAAAGACAAGTATATTTATGTATAAATGCCAGTGAAAACATCAGGGCTGATTGCCAGTGAGTGAATAAACTGCCAAGATTGCTCCACTAAAAGTAATTAAAAGGAACATGACATCTTGCATGACAATTCCATTGCTCCTAGATGGATAAGGCAACATGAACAAGGCTAAGCATCCAGGGGTAATATAGTTGAATCTTACAGCTTTCTAATTATAAACATGCTACGACATTTTACAGTCCCTGATAATTGTTCTGTATCAGCAATTAATGGTCAAGAATTATATTTTTCAGCAGTGATATGAGGGAAATTGTGATATAAAGGTAACATTATTTTCATTGCCTGTATTAAATTGTGTGACAGCTGACAATACAAGAATGATATTGTGTTGAGTGAAACAGGTTTACAATGACTTTGTGTTATCATGGAAAGATCTGTTAATAATGATCACACATTCTTCCCAAGCCACAGTTGTTATGATGCAAATAGGTCTCTTTCCTCTTGAAGAAATGATACATTCCAAGTCCCTTGAGTATAAGGGATGTCTATGCATGAATAAAATATGCAAGATGGACTTTTCTTACACTGGTTTTGAACAGAAAGATATTTTATAACTCCTTCACCTCCAAAGTGTTGTGTCAGAGTTAAAGACATTTTTGTGAACATAACATAGAATCAGATTTTCTGTTACATTTGATTTCTGACACCGATTATCCCAAACAACTAATCAAATTGACAAATGATATGGTAGATTAAATTTTTGATTAGTGGTTGTTCAGCACTAATGAGCATCTAGCATAATTACCAAAGAGCTGTTATCCATTCAAGCCCCTGGATAATAAGTACTCGGACTCTTTGTGTATATGGCATTTGGCTCTACTACAACCATCAGCAAAATTTTAATCTGTAAAGAAGTCCTGAAACCCAAGTGCTAGGCAGAACAGAGATAATACACAACCTACCGATTTTTATTTCCTTTCTAATAAGCCATTTGTAAATGTGAGAATGTGTGTGTACCCACTTATTACCTGTCATATTTAGAAATGGGTCTAATGTAAACTACTGCCATTCTTTAAGGGAAAAAAAAGTGATGGATTGTATTTGTTTTGGTTAGATGAAAGGAAACATTTCTGTACCATTTGTTAAAAGCTAACAATAATCAGTCCATTCTTTATGCTTGTGTTGATGCTGCTTTGTCTTTTGTTTAGCTTAACAGAGTGCCACATTTAACATATGTTTAAACTTAAGCAGTCAAAGGAGAACAACTTCTAACTGATTTTAATGTGATTATATTACTTGTGTGTCCACAAGTTTAAAACTTTATAACTTGCTCTGTATGCCTCTTCCCACTGACTGTGACCAAAGAAGGAACAGAATTCTTCTCTCCAATACATACTGAAAATACCTGAACACTTTTATTTGACAATTCACCCAGCTTTTATATTATAAAGGGGAATGATTTAAAATGAGTTTGACTACCTGACAGCCAATCACTGCCTTATGAGCCAAATAAATCCACAATAATAATCAGTGTAATTTTATTACATTAGAATTTAATTCCTTAAGAGGATAGGAAACAAGGGATTTCACTGCTTATAAAACTTTATTTCCTACCTACGTCACATATAGAACCTGGAGCCCCACACCGGAGTCTATATAGTTCTTCATGGAAGAGGTATGTCATGGAATTCAACCAACTCATCCAATTTTGCTAGGCCTAAATTCTAAACGTATGAGAATATGCTTCCTAAAAAATGTTTCAAAGCTGTGGAATATATTTTATCATTTATTCTTCTTTGTAATGAATCTTTAAAACAAATTGTTCTCAGTGCAATGAAACCAACGTGGCTTTGATAACTATAAAAGATTGGAATAAATCTGCTCTAGTGTAATAAATTTGAAATACAAACTGCTTCTGTATAGTTGGTAAGAAAATTTCAGAGACATATCCACGAAACTCAAAGATGTTACTTTTATCTCAATATTGTCATATTTACCTGAGAAGACGACCCTGAATTTAACTTCCCCCAAAAGAGTAAACAACAGTTATAAACAAAATATAGACAAAATCCTCACTACTGCCCAGATTTTCTATCTGTCAACCTGCAACTGAAACCAATTTCAGCTGATTTCCTCACCCACCCAGTAGATTGACTGGGATTATTTGTATGCATATATGTACATGTGCATATATTCCTTCCAGAAAAGGATTCCAAGGACAAGACAGACAGAGAGACAGAGAAAGAATGACAGAGTTATTATTATCAGCCTGAATCAATGAATGAAGGCTTCTTCACTGAATGATCATAATCTAACATGTTGATCCAGCATGGGTTGGTAGATAGTTGTTTTTCAATGTCCCAATCTAGAATTGAAAGAGAATGATCCAACTGTCTTCGGTGTCTAGGGGAGGTCTAGAACCAGGATCTCCACACACCTAGTTCAGCACCTTAACTACTACATCATGGTGGCTTTCTTACATACATACACCCACATTTTTAATATTGATTACCATTGTCTTTTTCACACACACACATACAAACCATGTAATTATACCTATGCTCCTATTCCCCTCCCTCCTTCCAACACAAGTAGGGAAAAAAACTAAGAAAAAGATATGATGGAGATTGGGTTAACTACACTGGTAAGGGGAAGGGGGGGAGGGAAGGAAACAAAAGGGGAGGGAAAGGGGATAAAAACTGGGTGAGAATGAGGGCAGGAGAAAGAGGTAACTGGACGGAGAAGGAAAAAAATGAAGAACAAAGTCCTGTTCAGATGTTACAAAAACAATTTATTTGACCAGGCTAATCTTCAAAGGTATCCAGCCTTTGCAGCATTGATATATGTAGTTAAGCATATTTGTTTCTTTTTCATTTCTTTGTTTGCAATAGCTTCTTATACTCTATCAATGAATAGAAGGCAACCTGTTCCCCCAATGATTCAGATAATAGTTTTGAGGAAAAATTTTCTTCTATCAGTACAAATTGTGATTTAAAAACTTTTTATTGTTATTATTTTTGCCAATTTATTTATTTATTTTATGCACACACAATTAACAAAACAATCTTTAATGTTAAAAAAAATAAAAATATTTTAAAATATTTTATTCCATGATTAGGCCACCTCAACTATTAGCAGAACAAGGCTGTCACCTTAGATAGCAGAATTTAAGTATTAGAAAAGGCAGCAAATTGTTGTAGACACCAACCAAAATAGTAGTGTTGAAAAAAAGTCAGGAAATCAAGACCTAACAATAGACTGGAAGATGAGCAAAGCTAAAGGTGGGAATGTGAGATGAGAAAAACCAAAACATGATATACAATTTACAAACTAGCAAAAGGCAAATGGAGAAAAAGAAAAAGAAATAGTGTATCCCAAATTTTAATGAAGTAGTAAAGTAGCAATAGCAAGATTTTTGTCTCAGTATTTGTTCAAATTGCTATATCAAGTTGACAGAATCTTAGCACTTGTCTTAAATAATATTAGTATTAAAACGTATCTAGATATATCTTAAACAAAAATAAAATAAAAGCATTAACTTGTTTTTGCTGGCAATTTAATATCTACCTTTCCTCAAGTAACAACATTTTGTTTGTAAAAGAATGTTGCCAAAATAGTAAACATTTTGTCATCCTTTTAGAATTATATGAGAAGGAAGGAAGGAAGGAAGGAAGGAAGGAAGGAAGGAAGGAAGGAAGGAAGGAAGGAAGGAAGGAAGGAAGGAAGGAAGGAAGGAAGGAAGGAGAAAAGAGAGTTGTATGATAAGCTTATATTTTTTAAAAATCATAATTTCAGTGTTTTTGAAAGTTTGAATTAAAATGCAAATGATCAAATGCCTCTGGATACCCAACTAACATTCATTACAACAACAAAATCCAAGTTTCTTCAATTAGGTCAAAATAAATCTAATTTAAATGCATTCATTTAATGATACACATTCTTCTGAAATCATGGAACAATCATTTTATGAAATATATTGCATTACGATACCAGTCATGGTAACAAAACTTTACTACCAGGTTGTATCCTTACAAACAATGTACATTTCACACATAGAGTTTGTTGAATGAATATGGTTCAAGCACAGCAATATTTTTCCCTCAAATATTTCAGTATCAGTTTTTATATATAAGAGTGTTCATTGCACTTGATGGTTAACATAGAAGCTTTCCTCTGACACATCTAATAACTAAGGATGGGAGGTTTATCGTAATCTTAGCACTGGGGAGAAAGACAGATAACACTGTCGCTCAAGTGATCCTCTCTTTTTAAATAATGCAAGTGCAAACCTATGATTCATTGAGCACATATTTTAGACCTTAGTTTACTACCATTATAACAAAATTGGACATACAATTTTCTTTCTCTATCGGGTTTTTGAGAATTAAGTACAAAAGAAATGCAAATGTACCTGCTTCTTTTAGTTGAACATTTTCAAAGCTGACATTTTCTTAGCTTGCACCAAAATATCAATTGCTTTTTGGTGATCTAAGTCCTTTGATCCTTCAAGCGCAATGGAAATTCCATTAAGAACATCCAAGCTATGTTTCCCATGCAATCTCAATGCCTTATTTTTTTGTGTGAAAATGCAATAAAGGATATAGTGAGGCATGTAGACGTTTCGTTAACTTTCCTTTTAATAAATGCAAGTAGATTGAGACATATAAAAAACAGCAATTAGAAATAATTGCTTTTATTTATTAGAAATAAAAGACTTTGAAGTCATTTGTGGTTGTCTAATAATTTTTTTTTTAGTCAGAAAACTATGTGAAATTCTGTTTACCAATATTTATCCACATCTCTTGAGAGAAACAATGCATACAATTTTACTAATTATGTAATCCTATACAAATCAGTTAAAAAATAAGCTTATAGGACTTATGGATCTCCTTAGTAGCACAGAATTAAAACCTGGAATGTATCAATTATCACTACTTGAAGAATATGTATTTATAGGCAACTTGTTAATGGAATCAAATTAGTTTAAATTAAGAACATATTCTTTAGTTCTTCAATACAACTTTTTTGCAGCTTAAGCTCAAACCAGTATAGGAAGAAGAAACTTAGATCCACTAGATATTGTTTCAAACGCAGTCAGACAGATGGGGATTGGAACTGAGTATCAGAAAAGTCTACCTGGGACTACAGAATTTAAATTACCTTAAATTAAGATGAAGTAATTCATAGAAGAAGAAAGCAAACTATCTCCTGCTTGAGAGAGCTGTCAAAGCATACTTACCTCTTACTTCTCTTAAAATAATAAGAATGGAGGGCAATGCATGGAGTTGTTGGGAACTGGACAGGGTAAAAATGTAATGAAATAAAATAAAAAAGTTATTGGGTCACCCAAATGAATAAGCTATACAAAATATATTAGTTTATATGCAGACAGTTAAAATGTATATTTTATACTTGTAGACAGATCAAAACACTCATAAAAAGATATTTTAAGTATACCGGCTTTACCTCGACCATATCATTAGTCTAATTTTGTACATTGCTGATGGAAAATTCCAGAAAGAAATTGGTTCCTGTTCACGTCTGGCAAAAGAAAACAAATGTGGTTTGAAGACCTGTTCAGTACTATTCTGACCACAGCAGTGAAAATATTAATCCCCTTCCAAGGCTGGCATTGTTCCAGCTACTGTCTTAATCAAGTGCCGCATTGCGGCATATAACCTACTCCTGATATTATCTCTACCACCTGAGTATGACCACTAGGGGTCTTGAATGGCAAAGAATGAAGTTCTAAAACGTGTGTAGTAGCTGTAGTAATAGAATGTGAAGACAGGGAAAATACCTTTCAATAGTTTCTTTTTCTTGTTACAACTACCAGAAGAGGTCCACTCCAGAGAAGTGCTGCAAGATGTCAGGAGACCAGCGCTTATTTACTCTCCCAAAGAAAGAAAGGAAATACCCACATAACCAAACATGTTAGAAATGAAGGTTACTTCTTCAAATCCTTGCCATTTGTTAGGGTATTAATCTAATAAGGAAGAAAGAGTGAACATAAACCAAACCTCAGCATTTGAAAATGTTTCCAGGTTCAGAGTAAGGAGATAAAGAATGGACATACATCTGGTAAGCCTCTGTTAAAATGCCAGTGATTTTAAGGAAAAAAAAACCACTTTGTATTGAAAAATATTTTTTAGGAGCAAACTTCCATGAGTCCTGGAATACACACACACTTCACAAGTTGCTAACTAATGGTGGTTACAATATTTCAAATATTAAAGAAGTTAACTCAAATGTATCTATATTATCAAAATTCTGTATATCACTGCTATTTATATAGTCTCAAAAAGTGACATTTAAAGAAGGAAAAAATATTTTAGTCCCCATTATTTTATCATACTTCCAGTACATGTAAAATATTGTTTTGTACCTCCAGAACAAAACATCATAAAGCTTCTTGCAAAAATTGAACCAATCAAATTAGTTGAGCTCAACATGGCATCTGAGCATGGATCCTCACATAGTCAACCTTATCCACAGCAGGTTACTTTGGGTTTGACCCTCTTAAGAACAATTTTTTTTTCATAATAGATTACTAAATCTACTAATATGTAAAAAATAACATTAAGGTCAAAATGTAGTTCAGTTCGTTTCCAAAAATACAGTTTTTAAATTTACTTTGCCTTAAGTTTTCAACTTTGGTAGAAGACTTTCCCAGATCTTTATCTGGCAATAGTTAGTCTACATTTTTAACCACTAAATAATATATCACAAAACTGAAAAATGGAAATATAAATACTGAATACTTACTGTGTTCCATTTGTGTTACGTCCCCCAAAAAAAGATGTAGAGAAAAGCATAAATAAATTAGAGTTAATTTAACAATACTTTTCCCTCTCTATTAATACTCCCAAAATATGAAAATAAGCTAAATATGATTTGTCATGAATTTGATAAACATAGCTGGTTTGGCTTTAGCATTCACACTCATTCATAATGGATACAAAATTACTAAAGGAACTCTGTCCCATAAACTCAAAACTAAAAGTGATAAGTGCCTCACCTGAGCGCTTGCAATGCCAATGCAGGAGAGGTGGCAAGAGATGGATCTTAAGATAACACAAACCCACCTGGATTACACCAAGACGCAAATAGGCAGTCTCCGGAGTTGGTGAAGAGATAAAATAAGCTCCCCTCCTCTAACCCCGCCCAGCAGGCTGGCAAACTCATTTTGGTTTGGCAGAAGCTGAGTGGTCTTCAAAGATGGTGTCATAGGGACCGCATTGCGGCAGTTCATGCACTACCGCATGGCCAAATGCAAATATGAAACTGATTAATGCAAGTACTTTACCAAAAATGATGAGAAGCAGGCCTGGTAAATAATGCCATGCATGTCCTAAGAGACTAGAAGGCAGAAACACTTCTAGTTGGGAACTCTAAGACATGGCAGGATAACCTCCTCTATGAAAGGTCTTCCATTATAGTCTTGTTTCTACTAGCTTAAATACTGAAACTATATAATTTATTTATTCACATCCCAATTCCTTTTTGAAGGCAAACAAATGATCCAGATATTTAAACCTGAATAAAATAATAGTATTAAATACTTATTACAAATCAAATTGCAGGGCAAAATATAAAATAAGCACTATGCAACCTACAGAAGCTAGTATTCTTTTGCATAAATTAACTCCAGATGTCCAGACAATGAATATGATCATGGAAATCACTAGCCATTTCTAGAAATGTGTCTATGCCCCTCTAAAAGTCCCCCCCCCCTTTTTAAGGTGGTCTTTCCCATTTTCATTGAATATAAGATCATTTCATTTCAAATAAGGAAGGAAAAGCTCATGCAGAAGGTATGGATTTCTGACAGAATAAGAAAAGAACATTTTCATCTAGGAATTTGGATACCTCTTGATAGATATCTGGTACTGCAATATACAGTTATCTAGAAGCCAAAAGATCAGCCCATAATATTTCATGCCAGCTACAGTGTGCTGCATATTTTATAAAATATAACAATAAAATAATCCTTATTATACTGAGGGCACTTTACATGACAATGTTTTCAATTCCCAGTAGGGTAAAGGATTTCACTGTATCTACCTTTCCTTGCACATTTTAAAATGAATTTTTAAAAGACCACATGGGATTTTGAAAACAAAAGCTGATATGGCTGCTGACTGAAAGTCCAACCATTAGCTCAGAAGAAGCAGACAGGCTCACTAAGGGTCTGCAAATTAAATTACTTAATTTATTATTATATTTTAACAATTGAAATATTAGATTTTTTTTCATGTATCAAAATGCACTGGCCTTTGCCTATGTTGATTCTTAAATATAATCTATAATCTAAATATAATCTATTTTTTAAAATGAATGATTAATGTTCAGTAAATGTAATGGTCATATCTAAAAATCACTATATAAAGACATTGTGATCACAATCAGTAAAACTGTTATATTTCCCATTGAGGTCACTTGATTGCCACATTTTACAATGGCAATTTAAAGTAGAGGAGAATACTCTACAGATCAGATATTGTAGGAACAAGAGATAATTCCTAATAATTTGAGGCACTTTACATAAAATATCAAAGTAAATCGAAAGAATTTTAAAGCAAAAAAGTTAAAGTACTATTATTTGTTCCATTGAAGTCAGAATTTGACATATGAATCATCACATGAATTTACCCAACTCCTTCAATAGCTTTTTTAAAGTCTTAGACTAGAAATGAAGAAAAAATGAAGGAGGTGGGTATATCTAGTCTCCAGAAAAAAAATGCTTGGGGTAGGATGCGACAAAACTTTTCAAATACCCAAAGGGATGCAATATAGAAGAAGGTCAAGACCTTCTTGTCTGTCATTCCACAATACGGGTCACAGAATAACGGATTAAAATTACAGGAAGGCTGATTCCAATTAAATGCTAGAGAACACATCCTAATAATAAGCAGAGTTGAGAGTGGAACATTTACGCCGAAGGCGGTGAAATTTCTTCACTACATATGCTTAAGCAGCCCAGGCAGGGGTTGGATTGCAAGGCCCAAATAGCCCATTCCAACTCTATGGTTCTATGAATAGTGTATTTCATCTGTTTATCTATCTATCTGTCTGTCTGTCCTATGCTAAGGAATCTAAATTCTCAATGCTTGCTGAATTCTTGTATATTGGTATCAGAGTTTTTTTCAAAAGGCTCATCAATATAATTTTGAAAGACACATAGCATACTAAATCATTTATAACATAATGATCTGCTAATCAAGAAAGTGATGGATACTCTTTTGTGGGAGGCGGGGAGCAACTACTTTTAGGGCCTTAAGGGATGTAGACATTAAGCCTAAATTAAGCCAGCCTCTCATATTTTGTTGTCATTATTGCTAGCCAATCTAAAATCTATCATCTTGATAATATCTGGCCTTTACCTTTTTGCTGTTATATTTCTAGCATATGCAATGGTCAGGAAAGAATTTCTGTAAGCCTGGACAAAACTGGATCTTACTAAATTACAATAAGACAGAGTTCCTGGATATTTATAAGGGTATGGGCACTTTTCCATCGGGTTTCTATGTATATTTAGAGCACCTCTTTCTTCTGAACTGATCTTCTGACTTTACTGTGGTTTCTCATATGTCTAATCTGATTCCGAAAAAGGAAATTGAAGCTGCTAGCTGGATGTTTTTCCAGCACATCACTCCTTTGCTACAATGATCTACAATAGGACAGGGACTGATAAGGAAAATTAGTGGGTATGTTGATGCTGATTTCTCCTGGAACATCTCCAGATTGTTAGCGAGGTAAAGGAAAAAGGAACTAGCCATCTCCCCACAAATCTCTCAGAACACGTCTTCAAAACAATCTGCCAAAAGCAGGTGTGAGTTCTGATCTGCTTCCAAGTGAAAAAATCGAGTGGGAGAAGAGGAAATCTGATTTTTCTTCATTTGTCCTGATTTTAAATGAAACAAATCACAACTGCTACTGTAATTTATTTTCACCTGAACAAGGTAAAAATTCAATATACAACAGTGAACTAATTATACATAAAATTATGCCAAATATGCATTATGTCCCAAACATACATATTCCTCACTACATTCATGCTAAATATTATTTATATCTAAACAGCAAATTAAAAAAAAAACCCTCTATGTCCAATATAAATTCTATATAAACTCTAAAGTCTTATATAAACAGAGAAGTTCTTCATTAAATATTCTGCTTACATAGTGACAGTTATGAATGCAACTCACACAATCCACATTTAATTCTAATTGCCTAAACTGATGATACTTGTTGGCAAAATAGAACAACAAATCACATCCTTTTGCCATTCACTGATATTCATTAAGCAATGACACCTCATTTATTTAGAATTATGTCATGATTTTAAACACTGCATCTAATTAGATACAAATAAATACATAACTCACAAAACAACAGGTTGTTAAGTAAAATAATTTAAG
This sequence comes from Python bivittatus, assembly GCF_059951505.1. Taxonomy (NCBI): domain Eukaryota; kingdom Metazoa; phylum Chordata; class Lepidosauria; order Squamata; family Pythonidae; genus Python; species Python bivittatus. The sequence continues at coordinate 19,475,388 of NW_028277035.1, forward strand.
GCCCTGTTCTTGGTAATGAAGAAAATATTTTTAATTAACAAATAGAAGTAACGTATATTATGCCTGACAATTCATCTTACAGGTGCAAAAGTAATTTGAAAGGTTGCTGTGCCAGTACTATTTCTACTAATGAATGTCAAAGGTCACAAAATGAGAAGTGGTACTTCTTAAAGAGGAACAAGCAGAGGAAATATATTACCATCTATAATGCCAAGTCATTTCATTTCTTAATTTTAATTTTAGAGTAGGGGATACTTCATGCCTACCAACCAAATTTCATGTGCAGAACCTAATGTATAAAATATGCTATTCATGGGAACAGAACAATGCATATGTCCTTATGGATTTTCATAATGGTAACAAAATGCACTGATATTTATAAATATGATACTTTTATAAGATGCTAGCTAAAATACAAGCCAATTCACAGAAAGAATGAAATCACATTTTTTCCCCTTAAATAAGGGGATGGCTTTTAACATATGATAACTGCCCATATTTAATTTCACAGAAAGGATCGAGGGAAATCGTATTAAGGCATTATCTGGGACTGAAAAGCTATAATGCCATGAAACTGCCAATTCTTCATATTTTATTTCAAATGTGTTATCTTACCCCTGATTTTGATGAAGATAATCCATGGAATGCCACCCATTATGTAATTATCCCTAACTGATAGGTGCTGAGCTAATCATACACATATTCCAAATTATAACTGGACTTGTAACAGCTAGAGTTCAAAGGAGTTTAATAAACAAGAGGAATGCCTTGAGATGGGTGTGCTTGAGTGTACGAAGACATAGACAAACACAAATAGCTACATTCTGACTTGGTTATAGGAGATATTCCCCACCCCCCACCCCCTTAATAGCAGCCACCTTCCTTACATATTCTGGGTAAAGCACTATGTTCTAGGCAGTATCAAATTCCCACCATAGCAGTCTAACAAAACAGAAGGGGCTGCTGCTGAAAAGAATATTGTCCTTCTATACACATGCACCTGTGTCCTGAATAAATTATGTTTTTTTAAAAAAAATTAAAATTAAAAAATTAAAATTAAAATACGCAAGATTTGAACTATTTCCCATCTTTGGGACTACTGACTACTGACATCTGCATGTTCTACTTCTTCACCTCCCCTCAAAAATAGTTTGCATAAAATAATTCTAATAAAATTAAACATGATTTCAGTCCAATTCCATTTCTTGGAATGTTATTGAGCTTTATTTCCTGTATAAAGTGAACTTGCTGATTCCAGAAGGAAGGCACAACAATAATAATATAATCCAGAATTATCTAACATATGAAGTAGAGACAACAAATCTGAACCCAATTCATTTATGAGAACAAGGTTAATGAATAATCTAAAGTCTGAAACACTGTTCAGAAAGCTACTTAATTTTAGTCCAGTTCTTTTTCCCTGGGTCAGGCATGCTTGATAATGGCAAATAATGAACATGTTCATTGAAAAAATTGGAAATCCATATACAGATTCTATATTAATAAAAAAAATTGATGTTTGTCAACTATAAATGAATGATGTGGACTAAGATATTAATTTTTCTCAATAAATCCTAAATATTGGATGGAAACTGCTCCAGTGGTATTACAACTGTGTATTTGATAAAAGGAAAGTCTTATAACTGAAATTATAGGAAGGTAATCTATTTTACACAAAGTTGTTATGTGAATTATTCAGAGAGTTTGACAATCAGTTTCCGATCACTCTTATCAATGGACATTACTCACGTGAATATAGAACTATCACACGAATGTAGAAAATGGTTAGTAAGTACAAAGTTCATACTTTTGAACATTTTTACAGAAAGTTTAAGTGCAAGTAATTCAGACTTTTATTATTTAAGCAGAAATCAGGGTGCAAAATCTTTAAACGTATATGCAGTTAAAGTTCTTTTGTGACCACCTTCAAGTTTTCTTTTTTTGTTTTTCTGTTTTGCCTATTCTAAGACTAATGAGTGACATTCCTTTTTCCATTTTTAAACTTCTCTTTATGAAGTTTTGTAATGCATATCAATGCAGCATGCAAATCTTATTAAAACTGATGTTTATTTAATGGTATTCATTTTTATGTGTGTGTGTATATGTGTGTGTGTGTGTGTGTGTATGTGGGTGTGTATACATAAAACATGTACACATTTTATCCATATACATATTTCCAAAAACTGTATGTACTTCAAAAGCCAAAATCAAACAGTATATGGTTAGTAAATTTTATACACTAAAAAAGCTGATGCAACTGTTGGATGTCAAGAGAATTCAAAATGTTGACGGTAATGAAATATATTTGATACTTCATATCTTGCAATGCAAAAGAAAAAAATCCTAATTAAATAGCCAAAATAAATAAATAAAAATAAAGCACGAGAGCCGAACGGACCTTTCAAAAAGTGGTTAATTTCTTAACTAAATGAAAACATTAATTTTCCATGGAAACTGGCTGTTCTACCAATATCAAATGGCAAAGGATTAAACCATGGCCCTTTGGGGAGATACAACACTATGGATTAGTTTTGTTAAAAGTTGTGCCATGCCCTCCACCTCATAAAGAAATACATAAAGAAATCAGCACATCCCTAATTTAAACTCAGGTTGTCAGCAGGTGGCAGCACTTGGCTGGCCTTGTCTAGAGTCAGAAGCTTAGTAGAGTCAGGCCTAGCACGCACTTCAAGGGGAGACCTCCATGGAGTACCAGCGCATGACCTGTGCCGGGAAGGAAAGCATGCTGGAAAGTATGCCAGAAGCAGGCAGTGGCAAAGCACTTCCATATTGCTGCCAACAGAACTGCATGGTTGTGTCTATGTGGTCACCAGCAACTGAGGTCAACTTGAGAAAGTCTTGACTTTTTCTTACAGTAAATAGCAGCATGTTATACGCACTCCCTTATTCCCCCTCATTCTTTTCTTCTGTTAGATCCAAAGGCAGGAGAAAGGAAATGGGCATGACTTTCTGATAAGGGGGAGTGAAATAAATTCATCACAAACAGTTCCAGATGTTAAGGCTACTTGTTTAAATGTAAAACCAACTTGCAAGCCAATGTTACAAACATTTACCATCAACACCTATTGGTAGCCGCAACTTCCATCATGACCCTTACCTTGGTAAGGCCTAACTTCACTTACTCCCTGCGCTATTTGAAACAGAGAATGCTTTAAGAAGTAAAAAAGTTTAGAGAGCATTCACTGGCATACCTAATAAAGTTACATATCTTCCGAATATAACTGTTTGAGAGCTTAACTCAACACATCAGAAAAGGAAGGTTTTCTCCAGAACACCTTAAAACTTCTACTTTATGCCAATTACATGCAGTAGCTTTCAGCATCAAACCCTTTTGATTGTTTTAAAAATAGTTAGGAACATGTTAGTAGCAAGCCCAAACAATGTTTGCTGAAAGAGCCCATCTATGGAAAGCACCACTATCTTTTTTTTTTTTTTTAAACGGCATTATTCCCTTTGTAAAAAAGATTTTCTGAATTAGAATGTTGAAAAGCCTTCCACAAAGTAGCTCTGATTTATAACTTAGGCAAGTAACAATTTGATCCATTGCAAATAAATTTTTTGAGGATACCAAGCCTCTAACTTAAACTACAGATGTTTAAACAGAGGTATGAAGTTGCTAATGTACTCACAGTCTTCGCAATAGGATGTTCTCCTAGCTATTGTGCTGCACTTTCATGCCTTTCTCTATGTTGGGCAATTATGTTCTCTCCTAAGTCAACTGTAAAATGTCTCTAATATTATGCCAGTCAAACCTGTTAGCCATCCTTTGCCCTTTAAAATTACAGGTTCTAGCTGTTAGTACAGAAAACACCAGGTCCTGTAGAATCATTAAATCCCATCTGTTCAGCATAAAAAGCTGTGTAGCTTTCATCTCTGCTCTTTAGGACCATAAGAACCCAAATCTTCTTTTATGGTTTAATTAACAATAACCTGAAATCAGTAACAAATTTATGTTGGCTGGCTGCGCACTTTAGCCAAAAGGCACAGGGGGGGGGGGGGGGAGGCAACCCAGAGACAAAACAAAAAAATAAAAGCACTGCAACGCATGCACACACAAACATGCATGGGTGTGCGTGTGTGTGCACGTGCACATGCACACGCACATCCAGAGACAAGCAGAAAGTCAACTCACAGAATCTCCAAGTCACGCAGGGCTCGGAACGCTCCATCTTCGATGCAGCTGATCTGATTGTTGTCCAGTTGCCTGCAGGAAGGAAGGAAGGGAAAGGATGAAGAAGGCTCGCCTGGTAGCCACGCTGCCTTGGAGCACCATGTCCTCAGCTTTCCTGTCACCAAGGTGTCCCTCCACCCCTCTGCAGTCGTTGCTTGTCACCAGGCGAAAGCTTGCTGGTAGCCTGCCACGCAGCTCTGTCTCTTCTCACTGACTCTCTAACAGAGCTGCATACTACACAGCACACTGAAGCCTGTCAGGTCTCAGTAAATATTAATTGTGCTTTTCCCCCCCTCTAAGGCAGAAGGGAATAATTTCATTACATTAGGGCATCCAATCCATTATGAGCTTTTACCGTCATGTCACTGAAACAATTTCATTAAGCTAAAGGCCTGTAAATCATTGGAGGTCACCGTGCTGCCCCCCCATGACCTCCCAGAATGCTGCTTTTCTCCTTTTACTGGAAGTTGTAGTTCCCCATCCTAAGAGTACTAAATCTCAAGCCTTTATCTGCCCAGGAGGTTCCAGGGTGCACAGGGAATATACCCATTCCAAATTAGCCTTGGCTAATCTAATTGTATGGTCTTTTTATTATTCCAAGCATCAAATGTCTGTGGTGGTTCGATGGCTTGCATTGTTGCTGGCCCCATCTGGAAGGCCTCACTATTGACACATTTCTGACCAGCACAAGCAGGAGAGATCTAATCATCAAATCAAATGTCAAAGTATACACACTTGGAGCTAATCAGTTACTTTGGGCATAACGGAGTAGGCCTGTCCAAATACAAGTACGGCCAAATAACAGAAGACAGGCGAGCACTCAAATCACTTGTTTCAGAATCAGACCAGGTATTTTGGAAAAGCTATTGTACACAAAAGAAAGCAGCGGTTGGGCCTAGATTTAGACCATGCACAGCCATTTCTGATCAGAAATTTTCATTGTCCCTTGCAGAATTATTCATATTTATACTGACCTTTCATACATTGCTTCAGGATATATTTAACTGAAACAAAATCATCTTATTGAGAAATATATTTTTAAAACACTGCATTTTATTTCTATAGCTATTTTAATTCTTTAATTTGCTTATGCATATTTTGTCATCTGATTTGTGGAGTCAAAACCTGATATCCCCCCCAGGAAAAAAAAATAACTGGGAATACACTCTTCAGGTACTACTGAAGTTAAAACGGCTTAATATGCCATTTTTATAACCAGACACGCAATAAAACGTTGCAGCATGGAGTCTGCCTGCTCAGGATTCTGCAAAGCATGCAATTTCTCCATGCATAGTTTTGCTGGTTTCTGCATGGATGCTGTCATTTTGGCTATAGAAGAATCAGTGCATGTAGAAATGACTTAGTAAATATGACTACAGTGCCATTGGAATACTTTGAATACAATGGAGTCAAGAAGTTTGCTATGACTATGAAACAAACATAAAATAGATCTTATTACCAAAATTAACTATTTGATATAAATTTTTCATAAACTAAACTAGATTAGAGATGATACAGCCTAAAAAATCCAAAGTAGGTTCCTGAACAGTTTTAAGCTTTATATCAGAATACACTGAGTTTGCAAAATAATAGAATATGCTTAAACTTCATTCAAATCAGATCAACATACCTTTCTAGAATTTACAGGTGCAACTGGGGGGTCTTTGGTTTTAAGTTAGACAAAAACACTGAAGAAACCCCAAAACTGACTTTTTATACATCCTTTGGAATTCTGACAAAGTCAAACCATTGTGGAAGGAAGTTCTGAACAATATGGGGGGGGGGGGGGAGGTAGTTATAGGGATAAGTTCAGTGCCTTTATTCAGCTTTTAAAGATGCCGAAACTTCATTGTTGGTAGTAGAATTGCTAACACGTCTTTCAGTCCCTGGTCAAATCTTTATTTCCATTTCTTTTTTCTACCCTTGGTGGTTCAGTTTTTTGGGAATACAGGATCACTACTTAAATGAATATAATATGGCTCAGAGATGGTCTGTTAATTAAATATCCTTCCGTAGCCAGTAAATCCTGATTTTTAAGTTACATTTGCAATGCAGTTTTAATCTTGCCATCGCTTGAGGCCCCCTATTCACCATGCACTGCAGTTTGCTGGTAGCTCTTCTCAACCTAGTGGAGCTAAACACTTAACAACTCATGACTGATTTCACAACCCTTCTCCTACAATAACCCCAATTTAGTAATATACTTGGGAGAGTATGAGGGCTTGTGAAATAAAAGCAAAACCTTGGCACTTTAGTGCCACTTACACGTGAGCTGCTTTTGTTTTCTGTGCTGTTTTTGTTGTTTTCCTGATAAGCAATTGCTGCTTAGTGCCCATACATTTAATAATACAACATTCTTTATATTTACAATATGATCATCAGTATTGTAAATTACAAGTATAGTGCTTCAAATAGTGTTGCACATGTTATTTTGCTACTTTATGCGTTCGCACTGTGCTACTTTGTGGGAATGCAATTTTTAAAATAATAAGCTAATTCACACTTCCATAGCTTAACAGTCATAGAAAGAAAATGAAGCACCAACAGAAACAAACAAATACATCTTGCAAACTATGCCTATCATCAAATGAGAAGAAATGGATTTACGACCTTAAAATTTCACAAGTATCTTCCTGGTCACTTCCCCTCCCTGCCTCTCTGAAGACAAATGTCGCAGATCTGGTTCTACGGCATTACTTTCCCTTCAGTGCAAATTAACAATAATACCACTAGACTGGAATATACGTAATACAGTTACACAAGAAAAACCTACACAGCCACAAAAGAAACCTGGAAAAAAAAAAGAGAGAGAAATAACATCAGGAGAATAGATTAAGAAGTATAGCAGGTGCCATGCAAGTAAGCAAATCGTTGCAACGAAGAGGGGAAAATCTAGTTCAGATTCCTCCTACAGTGTCCACATGTATGAATGTACAGTAACATACCCAGATACATGCAGATACTGTACCTGCCATGCCACCCATCCACAACAAATACATCCAGGAAATTATTTTTGAAGATAGACAAAATGCTCACATTAATGTACTCTTTCAAAAATCTGTATCAAAGGAAAAAAAGATATAGGAAGTATGATTTTGTAAGAACAGAAAATAGTAGTGTTGGAGCATATATAACTGACAACAGTATTATTCTTAATCCTTGGAAACAGAGCTTTTTAATTTAGAGTTAACAAGTGAATCTTATCTTTAGAAGGTGAAGGGAAAATTGGAAGAAATGGATAGGCCTCAATTTTTTTCTCAGTATAAATACATACATACATACAAACTCTGAAGACTAAACGGCTACAAGGTGACCTTGACTTTTGACTTAACATATATATTTAACTGACCCTATATGAAAACAAAAGTTCAACCACCCAGCCCAACTTATTTATGGACACAGCCTGTGCTGGAGGATCAATATACAGTATTGTCCTAGGAGAATGCTTAACAAAATTTAAGGCATGGGACTTCAGAAATAGTGTACTTAAAACAAAAACCTACACATACATCATCTGTCTTAGGGTCAGTTAAAAAGAAAAAAGAAAGCATGGACTGTATGATGCCATACAGATTTCTTTGAGTGTTCACTTTTGAATGAAGCACATGTAGGGTCTTTATGTTATTTTGAAATCATCTCTGAAACTGTCCTTTCTTGTGATGATGGAAGAGTCAAAGAATTGTGTCAATTTATTTTGTAGTATATGTGAAGGCCCAGAAAATTTTATCTTTTTTTCTTGAAGCATAGTAGAGTTCTTGGCACTTTGTTTTCCCACTGGTAGGAATGCTTGCCTCAACATTCTTTAATATCCCTTTGCTTCACTTCCTGAAGCCTCAAGCATTGCTCTCTAGATGTTGAGATCAGTGGCCATAAAAACAATCCACTTTATGAGAGACTAGGGAGTGGAAATTGTGGTCCCCTTTAACTGTCATGAACATCAGCCCTAAAAATGGAGAGGTATGGTCCAAATTTCAGGTAGGCCTACAGACAAGCTGATCCAGTCAGAAGGTACAAAAGGTAGGTAAGAGGGCTAGGGGACTCAGAAGGCTGGAAGGAAATGGAATCACTATGGACATTTTCTCCTAGCTATCTGTACAGATCACCAAATGGAAGGGTGATATGAAAGAGAGAGATTGGAATTATATGAAAATATGGTTGGGGTGAGAGAGGGGTGAAGACGGGGAATGTTTTTAGGCTAAACATTATTTTCCTTTCCGACTTCCTCCTCCCAGAAAGCATTCCCATTTTCTCTTTGCCATGCAGGGGAAAAGTGAAAAGGGCAGATTCTCAAGGGCAGGAAACTCAGCTCAGTGTTCAGCTCTTTTTCAACACAGAGGCACAAACAACAGAGGGAAAGCATTTCCTGCATGTCCTGCTTCTAAACAGATCACCATAGACAGATTACTTTTTTCATCCAGTTCTTTTTAGCCATTCTTCATAATAGCAGCCTGACACTATGAAAAAGAAAATGCTGGACTGAATGGATCCTTAGTCTGATATAGCTGATATATTTTAACATTCTTCAGTGACAGTTGGCCTGAAGCTGAATCACAAACTGCTGGAGATGTTCTTGAGTTTTTCTCCTTTGCTCTACTTTCTTTTGTTCTCATTGACTTACCCAGGATTCATCATCCTGGAGTAGTTAAACAGTTTATCTGACCAAATAATAGGTTCCAAAGTATAGAAAGCCAGCATAAGGGGCACAAGATTGGGACAGAAGGGGGGGAAAGGAAATTCTTTCAAATCCATTTCTTTTGTTTCCTATTTTCCTTTCCAGTGCAGAACATTGGTAAAGGGTAGAAAAGAAAATCAAGTGACAGAGACAATTAGAGTTGGATAGAAAGAGGAAAAGCTGTTCTCTAGTGGTAAAATATCTGCTTTCCAGAAAGATGATGTTGGAGTCCCTGGTTTCTTGAGGTACGGGTGAGAAACTGGATAGCTGACACCAGTCAGTGGAGATAATACCAAGCTGGATGGGCCCATGTTCTGCCTACAACCCCCATGTTTTAGCAGGGAAACGATGACATCCCATTTTAATCTTGGAAATTGGAAGGAAAAATATAAATGTGTTTCCGTAACTTGAGGGAAACAGGTAGTCCTCGCTTACCAACTGTTTGTTCAGTGACTCCTCGAAATTTCAACAGTGCTGAATAAGGAGACTTGCAACTGATCCTCAAAATTGTGGCCGTCACAGCACCCCCATGGTCACGTTATTGCAATTCAGGTGCTTGGCAACTAGCATGGATTTATGATGGTCGCAGCATCCTGTAGTCATGTGATCGCCATTTATGGGTTTCACAGCCGGCTTCTGACAAGCAAAGTCAATGGGAAAACTGGCAGGAAGTCACAGGTCGCAATCACATGATGTTGTGCTTAACAACCTGTGGTGATTCGCTTACCGACCACAGCTGGAACTGATAAATTCTAAAATATACAGAGGGTTTTTAGGATATTTTTAATGTATGTTTGTATTTTAATTATTTATGGATTTTAGCCACTGTTGGAGGGATTGCTATGTTTTTTCTTTTTTATTGTGAGCCGCCCAGCATCACCCGTTGGGGGAGATGGGCGGCATACAAGTTTAATAATAAATAAATAAATAAAATAAATAAACTGCCATCATAAGTCGGGCGGTCATGTGCTTTTTCACCTTTGACTGTATCACTTAGTGACGGAGTTGCTGGTCCCAATTGTGGTTGGTAGTGAGAACTACCTGTACTACTTCATCCCCCAATATGGTATGTGCCATCATCTGTCAGCAACGCTCCACTTCTGTGGTCAGGCAGCATGCAAAGAATTCATAGACATAAATCTGACATTAGAAATAGTAATTTCCGATAAAGGGCAGGGGAGGTGCATTTTAATTCCTCCAGATTATTCTGTCACTGATCTCAAGGTGGTCATCACTGACAAAAGAAGTGCAAAGTCCAATTCCATGTTGGACTTGTTGAGCTAAAATTCACTAAGATATTTAACAGTATTTCTCAGAAATTAATCAAAGACCAAGGCTTCTTATCAATTCCAGAAAATTATTAATGCAAGAACCTTTAGATCACATGCAACTACAGTCACTCTTTCTAGTTATTTCTACCTCTCATTTTTTCATTTGCATTCCTCCTTCCTTTCTCTCCCCCAAACACAATATGTATGTGTGCATATATTACTCCTTTCTTAGCACTTTAAGGAGTGTATCTGATGCTTTTGCAATAACAAATTTGATGATTTTTAAACTGCAACAAGACTGTTTTTGTTACAACAAACTAAATATGGTTACCCCTCTAGAAAGACATTAAAGCTGATGTGTCTTATGTCATTAAGACTTTCAAAAAGAATACAACAAAATTTTGGAGCAAAATCCCTTATGTTTGGAAATATAAATATAAAAAAGAAACCTAAGCAAATAACACAATCAATCTTCTCTTAATGATTATTAATACTGTCATCTTAAAAAAAAATCTGTATGTCTTAGTAGTGCTCTTTCAGTATTTTCAAGGGTTATTGTGCATGTGTGTGTATCTGTAATTGGTACTGTACACTGAGAAGACTTTTCAGTGCTCATATAATAAATAATAATCAAATAGAAAAAACACTTAAGTACTGATATTATTAATGCCAAGTATTGACATCAACAGTTGACATGGATGGCCATAACTGAACACATGAAATAGTGAGTTACCATTGATGATAATATTGATATACTACTAGCTAACCTATAAAGAGAACTGAATAAGGTAAGCCATTCTGATTCTAATAAACATAGTGAAGGCAAAACAAAAACATCTTCTTGGCTTCCAAAATATGAAAATTACTTTATGGGAAGCTAATGTGTCCTGAATATGTGTCAGTACACTGCATGTACCTGCCAATTGATAGGGGTGCGGGCTTGCAAGATAGTTGCTAAATTAGGAATCCCATGTGCATGCTTGGAATAAAACTGAGTTTTGGTTTCATTTATGTCATACTTGCCAAAATGTGCCCAGTAATGTCCATATCTTTAGCAGGGCATGTTGCATGTTGCATGGGTACTATGAAGCATTATTGAATGCTTTGGCCTTCATTGACCAAAGCCATAATTGGTGGCAAAGGACAAAACAGATAAGCCCATCTGGTGATGACAGTGGCATTATGTGACTTGGAACATAATATAAGAAGAGTAAATTATAAAGACTATTAAATTAATTAATGAAAGGAAAGAAAAACAATGGTATGTGAAATTAAGTGAAAGGGGAAAGATCTAAGAGATCTGAATGAAGGTGGGCTGATCCAATCATAAATTGCCGAATTACAAGAGTCTCATTTGAAAAAGAGTACTTGCTCAAATTCTTCTGTTATACCTTTACCTTGCTTCTAATAAATAATATTAATCAGAATTGTTGAATTCTTGCTCCTTTTTCCAGTTGAATACCAAGGAGGGAAATTGGACAATACCAAATCTTGCTGCAGAAAACTGGATAACCACTAGAAAGCAGTGAAGAGTTAAAATTGGCTGTTATCCCTTTGCCGTCATCCACATTTTTGTAGCCTGTATATAGTAATCCTTGGTACCACTGCATATGGGTGTTCAGGTTGTTCACTACACAAGAGTTTCACATCTGACTGCAGTACCAACAAAGCTCAGGGAAACATTGGTGCCTCCCTTTCTGGGAAAAACAACAGAAAGCAACCATCTGCCAATGGAAGGAAGGATGCTTGGTTGCCTCAAGAACCAGGTATGGCCGCCTAGCCTATGAGGACATTTCTTACTTGGTGAGCAGGGTAGCAGATGCAGTGGTCCACCATTCCAGAGACACTTTTTTTTTTTTTTTTAATTTGCACAAAGGTGCCATATTAACTACTCGTGGCCCTGGTATTCCTAATACATGATGCTGTTTACCTATTCATCCATCTATCTAACAATGAACTTAAAAAAGGATTTATACATTGGCTTCCATAACAAAGTGTCCCATTAAAAAAGGCATGCATTAAAAGCAATAAAATTAAAATTAATTAGAATATTATCTTGTAGAACCACTACAAAGAATTAAAATTAAGAATAAAATTTAAAGATCTGAGAGGGAAGAAAAAGAATTTGCCTGGTGCGAAAAAGTCAACAAAGTATTATCCAAAGTATCTTTTTTTATTCCTAAATTGTATAGAATACTACTGAATAGGCATGCTTCTGAAAAGGTACTTGCCATACTTCAATATTCCTAATTGTGGATTTTTTTCCCTCAAACATTTATCTACTTTCAAGTCTAGTGAATGTGAATAAAATTTAAATTTCAGTATTTATATATTCACCAATTACAAGTTCTATCTATTGTTAAAACTGAAGTTAATTAGCTTTTCACAGAGCGTTATATTTGAACAGTATATGGAATTCCAACATGTTGTCTAGTTCTGTAATGGTATGTGGGAAGGACCGTGGGAGACTGGGCCCAGAAATGCTGCCTAGGAAATAGTCAGATAAGGGACAGCATAGCCCGTAGCTGGATAGTGGGTGGGGTAAGAGGCTCAGAAGAGACCCTTCCATACTGGTGAATGGGGAGGAAGAGTACAAGATGGAAGTGGTGCTACTCTAGATGAGAGGGAAGTGGTGCTACTCTAGATGAGAGGGAAGTGGATTGAATATTTGATACACTGGAAAGGCTACCCAGAGTTGGAAAGGTCATGGAAGGCAGCAACAGACATGCATGCCTAACAAAGCCTGTCCTCAACAACTACCAGCCTTGCAGGAGTTAGGTGCTGACCAAGATAATTAGGAGTTCTTCTATGGAGTGGAGCGTACCTTGGGGATAGCAAGAAACCAAGTAGGGGGCATGGGAAATGACCCAGCTCCTTCCACATCAGGCATACAGGACATGAGAGGGGGAGACCAACAGATTCCCGATGGAGGGGTAGCTATCACGTCTACAAGTGCAGCTGATTTATGGGACATCTCATGTGATTTTGAGGAGTTACTGGCAGAAGAGGAGAGCAACACAGCTACATTTGGTTCTCACAGCCCACAAGCTGTTTTCCCTAGGAAATTGGGAATGGGGGGAATAAGTCTCAAGGGGAGGGTGATGTAATAGTATGTGGGAAAGGCCTTGGGAGATTGGGCCCAGAGATGCTGCCTAGGTCAGATAAGAGACAGCATAGCTTGTAGTTGGATAGTGCGGCAAGAGGCTCAGAAGAGACCCTTCCTAATTTCTTGGGCTATAAAGGAGACAGGGGAGAATTGTACTTTCAGACTTGCAAGATTCTGTTAATGTAGCCTTATAATAAAGTAGAATTAGCTCATCTGGTCATGTTTCCTGTCTGGTCTACCTAGTAAAGTTGACGAGTTCAGTCTGAACCATTTCTTGCTTTCATGTCACCAAGGTGAGATTTACAAATGAGGCAGGCTGTGGTATAATAGTTAAATTATCCATGCATGTGTCATACTTCCCTACAGAACAAAGTTTTCCATGACAGCAAATTAGTTGCTAGATAAAATGAACAAGTTCAAAGATGAAAGGTAGGATATGTGTGTGTGTGTGTGTGTGTGTGTGTGTGTGTGTGTGAAGAGACAAGAAAATCCTGAAGTGCTCAGATCAGAATTTCTTAGCTAAAAACATTATGGAAGAACAATAACGAAAAAGGAAAATATCCTGGAGTTTCAGTACCAAACACCTAAATTCCACTGAGTACATGGGGATTACTTCGGAATAAATACACTGTATGTAGGGCTATAACCAGCATTTGCTCATATAACAAAATTTCCTCATCCTCTCTTCCTTTGCACTCTAACATTTATTCCAAAGATTTTCCAAAGGATGTTTATGGGTGAAACTCGGAAGAGACAGACGCTGGGGAATTCATCCCACTAGTGGATGTTCTATATCCCAGCAGACACATAGAATTCCATTTCCCTCTTAAAATAGGGGTAGGGAGATACAGTATATTGTAGTATTATGGCTGAAAGAGAGTGCTATAAATTGACACGTCCCTGGTTTGAATCTTGCCTCTGTAAAGTATTCACTAGGTAGATTTAATAAAATCATTCCCTCTCAGTACCTTCTCCCGTCTGCAGTATGGTAATGTTCTTTACAGAATGTTTGTGTGCACAAGGAAATATATCAGAAATGCTTAGAACATTCTAAAATGCAATATACATCTTAAATGTTAACTTTATTAGCAGAGGGCTCCATAATTAGTTTACCACAAAAATTCTTCAGAGTCTTTCCTATTCTTACAATCTTTGTAGTTTTTAAACCTGCAAATAAACTATTTAATTTTTAGTTATTATTCTTTTGGATTTAAAGTACTCTAGAAATAAGTATAATGCACTACTACTGTATGAATAAAACCATGTGACCTACATCCAATGCTGTTCTTGTTTCTTAAAAAACAGTCACACTTATTTCAAGAGTTATCTCTCGTCAGAATGACAAGGTAAGAATTGAGTTATTAAGAAATAAATTATATATTAAGAAATATATAAATAAGGTAAAAGCAGGGATTGCAGCATTAGCTTCACTGGCTTCAAAGAACAAATGGTTTTCCAGGCCTAATACATATATTTGAAGGAGAAAATGATCACTGGATTACATGTCTGATCAACTATTTAAGCTGTAATTTTGAATAGCCTTATAAGCTATACCAATACTGAAGTTAACCACAAATTAACTAATTATATTTCTATTATGTATTTATGAGAGCTTAAAGTGTCATATTTTGATTACCAAATGCTGACCATTTAAATAACAATGGTGTACATTTAAATAATTGTAATAGAATTTCAAATATTGAGGGGACGGGAGACACAACTTTCTAAAAACTTTTATAAAATCAGTATTCTGTAACCTTATATGTGCCTACTTAAAGTGAGTCTCAGTGAACCTAAAGGAATTGCAACTTAAACAAACAAATGAAGTTCTTCAACCAGTAGAATGTTTAAAGCGATTTGATACTGAACAAATAACAATTTTTGTAACAGTTGGTCACCACACAGGTATAGTTGAAAATTTGACTTTCCAGCACTGATACCTTATTCACGAACTGGCTTTTTTGGAAAACACAACATGGCTAGACGTTTTCCTCCTGCCCTACTAACTGAACAGGTCATTTTCGTGGTAGCCTTGTAAGGCAACTGATCTGTGTTAACATAACAATTTTCTCTAGCCTGAGGACTGCTAATTCTTGTCTTACCAGCTTTATCACTTACCCCCACTAACTCAAGAATTTTTAAGAAAGAATGCAATAGTACCATGCTAATTTCTTGTAAATTACACTTTGATGTGTAAACTAATTGGTTTATTGTTTTTCATTTTTAAGATATTAAATACTTCTAAGAAATGAAATAAGGGTATATAGCTGGACCTTTAACCTTTAAGAAATACAGTACTTCCCACAAAGCTGAGGAGTATGGATTTATGAAGCTTTATTCTGTAATCTGTATACTGTAAATCTCTTGTAGAAATCATTCTAGGGTTCAAAATGCAGTGTTTTCAAAAAAGGAAGGCTTCCATATTCTGTTGGTTGATCTGCCTCTGCTTCTTCCTGCTTTACATATTTAAGAACATTGTGATACACAGAAATTATACAGGTATCACTTTTCCCATCATGGAGATGAAACAGTAGGCTAATTGTGAAAATGTCCTGCTGAATGCAAAAGTAAAAGAAAGAAGTAACCACTGTTTTCTCCATATGGAAGAAATATATATATATATATATATATGAATTGCTGCATTTTTTTCAGGACTCACATTACTTTTAAAAGTTTTATTTCTTCTCTCTTTGCGAATAAAGGTCTGCTAACTCCAGTTGTAATCATAATATGACTCAAACTGAATAAAAAGCTAAGAAGAAAAAACTAAACTGACGACAAAAGAGATAGATAGCTAAATTACACTAGAAATGTATTTGAATAATAGTATATTATATTGAAAAGGATTCATTTTAAAAAAAAAAAGACCCTCAGAGAATTAGGATGAATAGAACCAATGCATCTTCATACCTGCCAGTTTGGCCAAGACACCCTGGTAACCTGCCCCTCTCCCCACTTCTGTCTTTTCGATCCTGGTTGGTAGCCACATATTAGCAGCAGAAGGAACAGGTGTAGTTTTCCCTGCTAAAACTGCTGCTTTAAATCCAGCGTCTTTACTTGAACAGTTTTGTGTTAATTAAAATAACAACAGGTTGTTTTAATTGTATCGTTGCTCCCCACATTTCACCCCCAGTCCTACAACTGCCGTTTTCCGTAGCACACCTTAATGGAAATAAAATGCCTGCATTAAACTGCTAGATACATAGGAGAATTGGTTCTTGCACCTTTAAAATCTATGGGGAAGAAGGGATTTCAGCAAGTATAGCTGGCTACTCTTTATATGTGGTATAGGACTCCACAAAAGTGGAAGCACGTGGAAATTGTTTTCATGGAATTTTACCCCAGATTGCAAACTCAGCAGTTATGTGACAAACTCTTTCCAAGAATACACATACTAACGTTATGTATACATTTAAATGCAAGTATGCTAACACGTGCATACATCTTTTGAGTGCAAGAGTGGTTTAGAATTTGGAAGAAACTTCTTGGGTAGAATAGTTTCATATTACTTCTGAGAAGATGAATTCAAATGTTATGATCATGTTAAATTGAAACTGTCCTTTTTCCGTTCTCCCACCCCCCACCCCCAGCTTTCAATTTCAGGATTTTTTACACTGTCCTCATTTTATTGTGCCTAATATCTAATGTAATGAACACTGCATACCAAACACATAAATGGCTATCACCATAGCAATTGGTGAAAATTTTATGTTTCCTTAGTTACTCTTGCTTTATAACCATCTGTTGTTCTCCACTTCTAGGGCGGGGAGGGAGAAAAGAAGAGGGAGTAGAAGAAAAGAGAGGAGAATTTATCTGGGGAGTATTCATCATAGCTTTTCTCAAAGTGGTGTGAAGGTGTGCCCGCATTTTTGCTTTTGAGAGACAATCCTACAAGTTATAAATCCATTGTTGTCAATCTCCCCTCTCCTGTTCTTCCTGCCTATAAACATTTAGATCCTCAGACCACTGGGACTGAGAACAGAGTCCTTACTTATAAAATGGCATTTTGGGGATCTCTCTCTCTCTCTCTCTCTCTCATACACAAACATAAACACACACAATAACAAGAGTGGTACAACATCTAACGTCAAGAAATCAAGCTCTGGGAACATTTCGCCATTGCTTATACTGTAGTAATACACACTTATAATTTGAAACATGTTCTTAAATTTGATGCTGCTGCTCCAAAATGTATATTTGTAGAGGAACTGAGTAAAAAAAATGTGTATTAGAGTAGAAACATGTAAAATCTAATTGAGTTTTTCATGCATTTTTTAAAATTAGTAGCGGACACAGATGAAATTGCCTCCGAACAGAAATACAGTACATGTAGCTCTTGTTATCTGCAGTGAAGGATCCACATTTTGCATATCCACAGTTGGTAGATACAAACCAGATCTTGTTATCTGCAATAAAGGTTTTAGCTATCTGTAATTTCTGGCATATGGTTTGGATCCATATTGTATTTTGCACATACATAAAAGTGCATATCATGCCTCACCATGCCATCTTCCCAGTCATTTGCCATGATCTTCCCATCAGTTCAGCACACTCAGTCCTGAACTTCCCACCAACCTCAGGGCTTTCCTCCCTCCTTTCCATCAGCCTATCCAGTCACAATTTTCCTGCCATACAGCTACCAATCTTTGCAGTACCCTTCTGGTCAATTTCTTAGAACATAACCAATCCCCCAGTTCCCATGGACTAATTATCCCTGGTTGTGGGCTGGAATGGAACTCCCTGTGAATAATAAGAGCCCCCAGTAATGATTTGTTTATCCATGTAAATCCTAAATTGAGTGGGAGTGGAATATCTGAATGGGTATATGGGAAGCAGTGATGTGTTACCCATTGTGAGAAATGGGTGCTGGGAAAAGAGATAAAGAGGAAAGAGGAGTCCAACAACTGTATAACTATACAAATTTGGTGTATTTTGGGGGTGGCTAGAGAGCCAATTTAGACAAGTGGCTAAAGGTGTTAGGTTAGAATCTGGGAGGTCATGAGTTGGAATCCTGTGTTAGGCACAAAGCCATCTGGGTAACCTTGGGCCAGTCAGTTTCTCTCAGCTGCAGGAAGAAGGCAATGGCAACCCAAAAATGTTTCCAAAAAAATGGCAAGACTTACTTGAAGGCAAGCGTGCACACACACATACACACAGCACTAAATCTTTAGATGGCAGTACAGAGACCTGGGGAAGGTCAAGCAACAAAACATATAGCCTTGATACAGACCAAGGAAGGTTCCCTCCCCCAAGGATACTTGAAAGCTCCACAGCAGAGGTCAATCAATCAATGGGATTAGCTCCTGGGACAGGACTTGGGCTGCCATGCAAAATCATGGAGGCCAAGGCCTACAGCCTTTTTATGTCATAGTCCTCCCTCTGCCATGCACAACCTTTTCCCTTAATAGGTGGACAGAGGCTATTGAACCCATCCCTCCAAATGAAACCATGTTCCAGTCTCACTACCGCAATCACCTGATACAACAGGGTTAACTTTGTTAACAGGAAGCTGTTTTTTTTTGTTTGTTTGTTTTAGTTTTCCAGTTGCACAATCTCTGATGTAAATTTTTCACCTATTATGGTATTACTACATAATATATTCTGTGCTGTACACTAGTCATAAATACAGATTTAACTTATTCTAAATTTGAAGTGATTTCATACCTAAGTACCAATAAAAACTGGGAAAGCAGCTCAGGTGATGCATGTGACAAGAAAAACGATAAATTTAAAATTAATGCCCTGATGACAAGTAACCTTGCTTCTGTAAGCAAAATATTTCATTATTAACTATTTTCTTTTTTTCATGAATGCCTATCTAAGGCAATGTGCCAATTAGTTAAGACTTTTCAGTTGTTCCAGATGGAATACCTTTAAGCCAATAATGGTAAATGCTTTACCATTAGCCATCTGAAAATCTCACTAATTCTATCATTTTTAGTACACCAGTACACTTCATCATTAATCCACAAGGAAGAGGAAAACCTTAGCCAGATACATGTGTAGGGGCAGAGGAAAAGTAACAATAATTGTTACACACACACACCCTATTCAAAGCAGCAAAGGTGAACTTCTGCAGGTGATTTTTTTATTAGGTGGGCTCCCAAACATACAATCCAAGAACCTGCATGGATAGAAATGGCTCCCCACTACAGAAGATAACCTTCAGGCATGACTACCAAACTTGCCCTTACAATCCCCCCAAACCTAAGTAGACATAGTGATTAACTTCTGAAGCCAATACCCAATTAAAGTTATAAATGCAACTCAAACCTTAAAAAATGTAATGAATCATATCCAACGTTGTTTCTTCTTACACTTAATCATTTCTGAACATGCTTTATGCACGCAGATGCATTTAGCCACAAGTACATCCCTACGTGGCTGGGTAACCTATGATTTTTTCACAATATTATGCACCTTGGAGAATGTTACATTAAAAACATGAGAAAAAGAAGAGAGAGATAATTGTGTGTGTCTATGTGTGTGTGTGCAGGGGGGAGGGAGCCAAGGTTTATTTAGTTACGAGTTTTAACTTCTAACAAATAAAGGCCAATTGCAAACGAAAGGAACTTCTGTAATTGGCTGTCCTGATACTACCATTTTCCTTAAAGTTTGTCCCAGGTTCCTAAACTCTCCTTAGCTTTACCCTCCATTGATTTACTGATTCAAACTGTGCCTCCCCAGTAGCTATTCACTGCAGAGGGAAAAAGCTAAGATACTTTTATTTTATCTATAAGATCTTGGTTTCATGGAGATAGACAAGCAGGAAAAAGTGTCAAAAGTCTACCATCTTACAGTAGGTATTTTTTTATCATGAGGCAAACGCTCCAGCTAACCACAAATTCAAAGCATCGGCTTTTGAGAAACAAAAAGATCCTGGCAGACTTTGTGGTGGATTGCATTACATCATATACAGTTTGGTTCTTTGACTGTCAGGTCTCAAGACAAACTACATAAGAAAAGAAGTTAAAGGCAACAGAAGTGTTCTTCTGCATCAAATCAAAGGTCATCTAGTCCTACCTTGGTGAGGAATCATATGTCCATGAGAAACTTTTAGCAGGAACTGAGCACCTGAGAATCCTCCCACATACAATGCACACAAACACACATACATACCATATCTAATCTCAATCTCCCCCTCCCTCTCTTTCTATCTCTGAGATTACTAGAAATAATATATGACTCCTGCTGTCCAGAGTTTTGATAGTTTTATCAACGCCCACTCTAAAGCCATGGAAAGGTGGAATTCTTCAGTCCAATTAAAGTAATGAATTCCATATTTTAACTATATGCTGCATGAAGAAGTACTTTTTTTCACCTGTCCTGAAATGGTTTATATCTTACAATTATATCCATCTTTCTCTAACAACTGAAGGTGGTATATGTGATTCTCCCCCTATTCCATTTTAGCCTTATAACAGCTTTGTGAAGTAGGCAAGGTTGCGAGATAGTGACTATTCCAGTGTCACCCAGTGAACTTTATGACTGAGTGACAATTGAAGCTGGGTTCCCCAGTCTTAATCCAAGCCTTTAACTTTACACTATATTTGCTCCTGTCATTACATTTCATTGGATAAGTGGGATTCACATATGAGGATACGAAGAAAAAACTCTTGTCAACTTTCTTTACTTTACACTTTACCCATGTACTTTCATCCATCATTAAGTCCCCATTTATCCATGTTTAAGAAACCATTTTGTATGATTTCAGTGAGATCTCACACATGTACCCTAAAATCTCAAAAGATTTTGAGTTCTCACATGACTGGGAGGGCAAGGACATTTCCTGGAATTAGAAGGGTACCTTGTTTCTGTGGGCACTGCTGTCTCCTGTGCTACTGATTTCTCTCTTTTAATATATGTGTCTGC
Organism: Python bivittatus; assembly: GCF_059951505.1. Lineage (NCBI taxonomy): Eukaryota > Metazoa > Chordata > Lepidosauria > Squamata > Pythonidae > Python > Python bivittatus. The sequence goes on from NW_028277035.1 coordinate 19,496,498, forward strand.
TACAGTAAATCAAGCCACATAGTCTTTGAAGGTAAATTTGAAAGTAGTATTTTTCCCAGTTCAAAATAACTCTCCTCCCCCCAAGTTTAAATGGGGAGCATAGATCTGCTGTGTGCTTATCATATCCCTAATATAATATCCTTTGCTTATCATGACAGTTTTGACACATGTGCAAATGCATATCCCTGGGAACACTGAGGTGCATTCCTACATTTTTCCTGAATGTTTAGATCAGCTTTGAGTCTGGCACATATGGACCAGATGTTTTACATATTTTTCATTGCTTCAATGGGAAAAGAAAGCTGGTGTTAAATTACTATTTTTGCTGTATATTTACCAAAAATATGTCACAGGACAAAAATAAAATATTGCTAAAATAATGTAATCTCTATAGAAAACAGGATACGGAGCTAGGACCAATACTGCTTGAAAAGCCTGTCTTTGCCACTGAGTTTAAGTGAACAGTTCAAACTGGCATATTTCTGCAACATCCTGCTAAATGGTATTTACTGTTCTTCATGATTGGTTCAGTCTCTGATAAAATTATATGTGTTGTGCTGTTTTGGCCAAGACACTATGTCTTGATCCTTCCCTTGCAGTCCCCAGAGAACAGAGTAACTCAGTACAAAAGGTTTGCATTAAATGTAATGAAACAGATGACAAAATCAATAAACCAGGATCTATGAGGCTATCATAAAAATGATGTAAACCTAGAGTTCACAATGGTTATAGAGCTATTTAAAATTGTAATTAAAACCAGCACAATTTTTTTCCAGGATAAAAGCTTCTCTGACAGCCCCAAATATATGCTACAGGAAATCTTCAACAAATATATCCAAAGTTGGCATGAAGTCAGCATAAATTAGTCAAGGATAACCTCTAAATGTACACTTTCCTATTTAAAGGAAGTTAAAAGTGAAAATGTTGACTTTACATTGGATTTTTGAATTATACTGCCCTCAGTTTAACAATGTCACACAGGAAAGGATACTGAGCATCCGGCCCAACCCAAATTAAAGTCATCATTCATTCGAATCAGCTGCTATCAAGGAGCTTTTGTTTAATATCAGTGGCAATCAATTCTGCTAATGATTAATTGTTAACTGCTCAAATTTCTCAAAGCTACCAGGTCCTGAGGTAAGACTCACTACTGTGGGAAAGTTGGGGACTACTAAAATAAAATAATAAGAGAAGTATCTTCTAGTACTTAGGGGAATAGACTTTATATCCTGTCAGTGTCAGAATTTGTGACTGTATTTTCTCCTGCTGCTCCTGCTTTTTTAAAACCAGTTTTGGTGCCAAACTTGCAAGATTCTGTTAATGTAACCTTACAGTAAAGTAGAATTAGCTCATCTGGTTGTGTTTCCTGTCTGGTCTACCTCATAAGGCTGACACCAATCTTGTAAGACTCAAAGTATTTCTCTCCTGCTGTTCCCTTTACAGCCCAAAAACTGGGGAGGGACTCTTCTGAGCCTCTTGACCACATTCCTGCTGCAGTCTAAGCTGCCTGTTATCTGACTGTTCCTTTAGTTGCATCTCCTTGCCCTGTCTTCCAAAGTCATTCCCACATACCATGACAGTATACATGCAGCGGATGAAAAAGAACATTAGCATTTCCAGCTGTCCATTAGGAGAGATTACCTTTGGATGAAATGCTATTCTTACAAGTTACCTTAATAAATATATTCTAAGAGAAATATGTTTAAATTACCCTTATTCAACTTTCTCTTCAAAATTATTCACTATCAATCTCACAACTATAACTTTTCCTGACAGTTTTACATATAATATGCGTGAGAATAATCAGTATAAAAGCTCCCGGAAAAATAGTAGTGAGAAAAATGATCTCTTAGATGTGCTTCACTGGCCCAGATAGGAGATTTCTTATCTTGGAAGGCTGGACACCAAGTCACAGCAACTCCTAAGTGCATTAAGAAGACATGGATGTAGATATGAAGATGGACCTGCAAGTTTGCCAAGCCAACAAGCAGCATGGCAACACATACACCCAGTTTGGGAATAAGGAAGTGAAGGGGGCCCAACATGCATCTTTACCAGCAGGCACTGTAACTGATCAGAGGGGTGGGAGGGAGGGGGAGAGAGAGAGAGAGAGAAAGAGAGAGAGAGAGAGAGACATAAACAGAGACAGAGAAAGAAAGAGAAAAGGAGGGGGGCAGAGGAAGGGGTAAAGTACATCCATTACCAGGCAGACTCCTCAAAGCATGGTAGAGCATCACTCTTCAGCAGTGTGTTTGTTTCACTTTGAGATGCTGCACAGAAAATAAATAAATAAACAAACAAATGGAAAGATATTGACAGTGCAGATAAGGACAATGCTGGATATCCAACATAATATTCAAGAAGTCCATAAAGCAACAAGAGTAGGCAAAGTGAAGCAGCCTCCATCTTGGTGTGAGACAGGAAGTGCAAACTAAGACACAGTGGCCATTCTTGCAGCACTCTGCTTAGCAAAATAACTATTCCAATGGTCAGAACTGAGGTAATAAGTTGAAGATAGGCATTTTGGAGCAAGAGGAGTGAAATAGAGATCCTATGTAGGAAGATGCAGGTTAGTGCCCTAGGGGTTTAACAGTAGGACCACAGCACCACCTTCTGGACAGGGCCAGGCAGGAAGAAACTGAATTTCTTCAAAACGGTGGCCCTAAGATCCAGTCCTGACAGATGGTCTAATATCATTGTCAAAATAATGAATAATTATAAATAAGTCATATTGAAAGTCACTACAGGACTTTCCAGGACATACTACCCATTCATTTTCTAACATACATCGTTTAGCCAAAGCAACCCAAGCAGTCTTAGTTTCATGTCCCAGTTACAGGTCTGCCTGAAGTGGATTTTCTAGATGTAAAGTAATAGCTGTCATTTATTTGCACACTTTTAAGACCTATATGCTGAAAATAATTCCAAGGAGAAGCAATGGCAAAGGTGTTTCACTATGACCTGCCCCAGCACTGGAGTCTAACTACATAACCACAGTGCAGACTTAAGCTGTTTCTATCCTTTGCTCATGATGGCTTGACTTTAAGCTGGCTTCAGAAAAATTCTGTCCTTGACAACATCTTACAAGACATTCAGTTCAGACCGCCCTAACTACCACTGGACAATATATTAGTTACTGTACCCTCCCATCTTTCCATCCAGGAATGCAATTATCAATCACTTTCCTTCCTGTGGACACATGTACACATACACACAAAGTTAAATTAAATTTATATGTCTATGATTCCATCATCAAAATGTACATACATGCAGACATAACAACCAGCGTAAAAATAAAAATAACTTAAAAAACCCCTTTCTTACTGATCGGTTGGATTCTAATCTCTTCTATAGCCACTTTTACCATTGAAGCTACAAGAGTGAAGTGCTATAACACTTGCCTTGTGAACAGAAGGTTGCTGGTTTGAAACCTGGCAAAAATGTGTGTGTGTGTGTGTTTTAATTGCTATTTTTATTTTCCCTCAGCTTAAAAAAAAGTCCAGCAGTGTACAGTTTCCTTATTTTTCTAGTCAACTGAGTAAAGTAAAAGGTTTTTATACTCAGCAGGGTGAAATCCAGATTGGTTAAAACCTTTTACTCAAGTGACTAGTGACTGGAGAAAAGATGAAGTGATGCACCATTGGAAATATTTTAAAAATAAAAAGCCTAAGGACAAATAGGTAGCTCAGAGAAAGAAACGCCGTGATAATCATTTAGAAAATCACTCTTCTGCTGGGTTTTGAACTAGCAAGTTCAATTTTACAAGCCAGTGTTGTAACCATTATGCTATTTTAGTATTACTGGTAAACTTCTCTGTACAAGACATTACAAACCATAGTAATCATCGAATCAACTGGAGGTTGTTCCTGCCTCTGCAAAGTAGCCAATGAACTGCTGAGATTAGTTTGTAACAAGACAAAGTTCACCAGCCAGCACAGGAGCACTCAAGGCAATGAAACAGGGGAAACACTACTTTAAAACCACAGCAGGAAAACCCACCTGGAGGTCTCATTCACAGTGGGAGGGAGTGAATGCAGAGCTGTATCATCCATTCCTGCTCTCCTACAGGTTGCTAGTTCATTCTGATGACAAGGCAATTGGGCAGTGAGGATGAGCTTTCAGGTAAAGAAGATCCACTTGACTCTTTCAACAAAAAAAATATGCAAATTGCTCAGAATGAGCACCCAATATCTCATCTCCCTCCCTACTCCACAGTGCTTTAGTGAATGTTGCACAGTGTAGATGCAATAGAGGTTTGTCTATTCACTGCAGATGAAATGGAGGCAGAGAAGTAAGCTATTAATCACTGCCTCCATTGCCAGAGTATGACTCCAAATGAACCTTAATCCATGCATGATCTGATTTGTTCCAATTTCTCTCACTTGCACTTCAAATGCCATTCTGTGTGCTGCATGGTTCTCACTAAAACAGAAGGGTGATATTAGCTCTGAAAGAGGAAACAGACATCTAGAGCAAAAGTGTGCCTTTATTCCAAAGCATAAATCCATTTGGAATCTGGCTTAAACCATTTATCTGGTCTTCTACTTCCATGGAGATTTGTGTCTGCTATCCTTTCAAACTGGCCATACAATGTACAGCCTAGTCACACACAGCATTCATATCATCATATCACCAGCTCCACTAAGTGTGGAATAGTGGCTATGCAAGTACGCTACATATTGGTGGGCAACTGGGACAAGTCATGGTTGTCATGGCAGGAATGGAAACTTTGAAACACTCCCGACTGTGTAAGCCAGCATAGATGGAGACATTTCCCAGGACAAGAAACCTAGGGTAATCCAACTCCTTGCCTGGGAATGAGATTGCTAGGCAGAAGAATTCCTATAAAGTTCCAGGCATTTAAGTGGAACAACATGAACTCAAAAGTAACAGATTGTTAGGCAGAACATTTCATTTGTAAGATGGAATTTAAGTCAACCTGTGGGCTATCAGGAGACAAAATATGGAAGGATAAATAGAACCTCCTAAACCTGAGATCATCCATGTTTGAGCAAAAAGTTTGTGAACATTTTGTAAACATATTCAATGCATGGGTAGTGATCAGCTTAATGGAAAGTCATGTCAAAATGATTCATTCATTTGCAAACATGACTAGTGAAAGCAGCCATACCATAATGAACAGGAAGACAGTCCATTTCAGACCAGCACTGCTGTGTGAGAGATGGGTAGAGAACAACCAGGAGTGCATCAGAAATGAGTCCAAGTAATCAATAGCCAAATTGCCTACTCTGATGGATGGTGTTGTAAAAGACCACTATCTGAAGATAATGTTTCTGAGAACAGAATAAAACAACATGTTCCAATGTTTCCCTTCCAAAATAAGGAATAAAAACTGTAATAATGTCTAAAATTTGGCTAAATGAAAATTGTGGTTAGAGTTGAATACTTTGCTTTAATTAGTAATATAAAAAGAGAGAAAAAAAGGCCAGTTAATTTATTCTTCATTCAGCTGACTCTCCAACAGCATATCCTAGCTCCTAACATCTTCCTGTTGGCTTTTATTTTGATACTTTCACCACGGAGTAAATGGGTAACTAGTTTTATAGGCTCTGATACGTTAGTCATTTCTGAGTAGGAAAAAATAGGCAAATTATAAGTCTCTTTTTTCTTTATGAACAAATGTTGTGTAAGTAAGTAAAAGAAACTCTTATAAATTGTGTCCTGTTGGCTTCAGTGATGAACATAATGTATACATGAGTGCTGGAAAATGGGTTGGGAATCATAGTCCTTATACGATTTCAGCATAAACTGAGCATGAAGAAAAATTGAGCATGGGGGCACAAAGGCATAATTCATGCCAGAGGATCTATCACAGTTCTGTTCAGATATCAATCGTTGAGTGGTCTTATGTCCCATCCCTCCAGTGGTATATCTACTGAAGCATCATGTGGGGAGAGGGTTGAATGAATGAAGACTGGATAATTAAATAATTCTGTTCCATTTGCTATTCTGGTTTTTCTCCATTATTAACCTTTACTAAAATGAACATGCAGATTGCATAGAATGGGAGGATAATAGAACATATTTCTTGTAGCATCAGTTGATACACAGATACCTCCCTGTTCACATCAATGAGAAGACAGTGTTGACTCTATTAATACTGGAATTGTGAAGTATGCTGGAACTCTGAATCAATAAACCTAATCAAGTTTTGTTGAAAGAGACTCTGCTACCTTTGGTGGCTGGTGTTCCCACTGGAACAAAGTTCCTATATTGCTTAAGGTTAGCCAGCCAATGAAGCTTTGGCCACCCCACATCCTTACCCTCTGATTCCACTGTGCTGCACCAATGGAGAGGGCTGGGAGATTTGAACTTCTCTTCTACCAGCTCTTTGTCATATACCCAGGTCAGCTTTCATGGGACATTAAATTCTGGATAATAGATTCTTTATCCAGCAAGCTATCTGGCTTGAAAAATGAAACTTGAAATTGGAGGGTCCACTTGAACTTCAAGCACTTTAATTAGGCTCTAACTTAAAGGAAAGCTAGTACAACCAGTGGGCTATCCTTTTGCAGCATTGGTCTGATGAAATCTCCTATCTGGTTATTCCTTCAGTGCTCATCCCCAAGACATTTTCTGTTCTACAATTTCTCTGTCTTCCAGGAACATTTCTTAATACTACACCTAGTGAAACTAGCACCTCACATTGCTAACATGTAAAAAAAAAAAAAAACCCACTTCCTAAGCATACTCCTACACAATCAAGAACAGAGTGAGAAACTTCAGCATTCTAAAAGAGCAATTCATAAAATAGTTGTTATGATGAAGTGAAAAAATAGCATACGGTATATGAAAAAAAAAAAGACTTTTAAATCTTCTTGTCTTCCACCCTATTATGTGTTTTAGAATAATACTCATCATTTATAAGACCAAACTTCAATCATGGAATTGTCAGTGAAAGTTAATATAGACAGAAAATGCTATTGAAGGTATGTACCATTACAGTCTTCATCTTCTTCTCTGAATATTATCCTTTACAATGGTTTGTGGTTCGGTTTTGTTTTTGGTGCCTTCAAGTCAATGTTGACTCCTGGCAACTATCTGGACAAATCCCTGCAGTTTTTTTGGCAAGATTTCAGAAGTGGTTTGCCATTGCCTCCTTCCTAGGGCTGAGAGAGAGTGACTGGCCCAAGGCTGCTTTGTGCCTAAGGGGGACTAGAACTCACAGTCTCCTGGTTTCTAGCTTGGTGCTTTACTGAGTACACCAAACTGACTCTGGAGTCAACTAGTATTGTCTACTATATTATAATTTGCATATACATTATACACTGACCTGAAATTTTATCTGATGAAAGATATTTTACAATTCTTTTAAATAAATGAGCATTCTGCAGAGCATTAACCAGTAATTTTTGCATGGAACCTGCCAACCCCATAGCTAAAGGGCAAGCCATCAAGCTGCTCTAATGAAGGGCTCTCCATTTCACATAAAGAATGTCCTTTCACCCTTTAGCCTGGCTTGGAATTTTTAAAACTTATTTTCAACATTTTCAAACCTAACCCATCTTTAGTACAAAAGAGCCTTTGAAAACTCACACCTTCCTTATATGTAAAATCATATTGTGGGGCAATAATAACACTGCTGATCCAACCCACCATAGCTAAAGTTAAAACACAGCAGCAAACTCCAAACCATTAGGTGAAGAACAGGGTCTAAAGAAAACAAGGTGTCCACCATTATCTGGATGATATGAAGCTCTGGAGCAGATAAGTTACAATTCTAAGTTAATTAAATTAAGTTTTATTCACAACTCCCTGACTTTTGTAGCTATCTCTCTGAAATTTGGCAGGCTCTGTCCCCTCAGAGAGCTGTTATGCTTGGAAAATATAATTTGGCCAAAAAAGAAAAGAGAGAGAGAGAGAGAGAGAGAGAGAGAGAGAGAGAGAGAGAGAGAGAGAGAAGGGGGGGGAGAAAAAAGAAGAAAAATATACCATGTCAAATTTAAAACTTTGTTGAAAAAGAAAAAAGAGAAAAAAACCATCCGGCACAAATATCACATGTATTTTGCTAAAATTTGGCAGGTTATCCCCAAGCAGGGGCAATAATTCACTTGTGATCCTTTTGAAAAAAATATGTAAGTTACAGTCAGTTATTCATTTTATAGATAATAAAGAAATCATCTAAGGTTTAGAAAATCTGGTGAGGCAGGACTAGGATCTGAAGCAAGACTGACCAACTCTCTGGGATTAGGCGGTTTGAATAGAAGGGTCAAAGGGTAATTTTGTTGCTTTCATCAGCTATATCAGATAACAGGTTTGAAAGCATGTGAATTTTAGGTATGCCACAAGATTATTACCCATGATTCCTAAAACCATATGACAAAAAGCTTTCTAATTCTGAGATGGATTCTGAAAATATGTGTGGTGAGACTGATCTTGAAGTATGAATTTCTTTAAGACTACATTAATCTTTTATACTACGTTCATCAAAAGGAAGCTAAAATATGAAATGTATTGCACATATTTGCCCTCGCTGAAAAAGATGAATCAGTTGAATGTGTAATTTAGTTTTTATTAGTTCAACAATACTGCCAAATAAGGAAATACAATTTCCCATAAAAACTATGCAGTTGGGCTTCATCTTAAAAAATTATTTTGAAGTGATTGCATACTCTCCAACTATTTTGCATAAAATGAAAATGGAGCAGTTGCTGCAAACAGTCACTGTGAATGTTGTTAATGCTAGAAAAGGAAGTTGTGGGGTTAGGTGTTATCCATAACAATACTGTACTGTATTGTACTTTTTCCTGATAGCTGGAAAATTATACTGTATAATATGCATTTGACATGCCAAGTTTCTTCCTTACGTAAAATCTGAAATGCTTTATTCCATGCATATTATATACATTTTTTAACCTCTCTTGCTATGAATACTCTTTTATAGATTGTGTATCTTTACTAAACATATTGAATGTGTGGAACCGAATCTGAGCCAAAAATGTGAAAGAATTTTATTTTAAATGTGTCCTATAAGAACATGCAGAAAATTTTATGAAGAATTTTCAGTCAGGGCCCAGAAGATAATGGTTTAAGGGGGAAAATTTGTTAACTTTATGTAGCTACCAAGATTTTGTCACAGAATTAATTTTGTTAATTTTAAGGAGAAAAAAAAGTCTCATGCTGTATTCTATTCAGCCTTTGAAATTTTTTGGTCTGCTTCATTAATATATCTGAAAGAACTATTAAATCTAGTCATGCAACATTTAGTCATATGGATTATATTTACTTGTGGAAACTATTCCTCTGAACTAAAGTGACATTTTTTTGGCATGATTCCATTATAAATATTGGATTCTAGCATGAAACAAGTATAAAACATAAGATTGTCCAGTTCAAGGCTTTCCTTGAAAAAATGAATATTGCTAATAATGATATGCCAGCAAGAGTGTATGAGCTCATCAGGCTGCCCCTCCTCATTCTCCAAATATTAATCTAATATAGTGAGTAAACAAAGAATGGATTAGAGATTGCTGAAAGACATTCATCTCTTCCAGTACCCCTTCAGATATTTGATGTAGCAGCAGAACAGGTCACAAGTTAGAAGAAGTATTCTTTATAGGCATGGCTCACTTTACAATCCAGTTTATACCAAACATTTAAATGTGTATATCTGTGTATGGAATTATATTCCTCTTAGTTGTTTCACTGTATGCAATGCTATTAGAAAATATTTTTACAATGAGAAAAAGTATAAAATTACAAAAATGATTCTATTTTCTATTTTGATAGTGGACAATACCTAAGAAAGAGTTTTCTTTTAAAATCAGGCAACAAAATGAGGCACGGATTAATTATGAACCAACAAACATCTATACCATTAGCTAAGATTTTGTTTAATTTCTATTTGACCCTGATAGGATGAGAATGCTGAGAGTAATGGGGGAAGTCCTAAGGGGAAGTTCATCATTCAAGGATGGCAAGTGGGGCTTTTAAGTGATCCCTTTTGACTAGCCAAGCCTCCTCTATTGAATATTCCAATGCAATCTTTTAAGTGGACTTTTATAGATTTCACTCACTCTTGAGTAGCATAATTTTAATTACAATATAGAGGCCAAAATGCAAAGGCCAGAATTCTCGCCACTACTAGTACCGGGTATTAAAATATAAATCTAAATGAAAAGCTGTACCACCTCTCAGTAATTTAGCCCATAAATTAAAATACATAATCCAGTTCAGTCCTCTCTGGGGTGGCCCAAGCTGTATTCCACGCAGTCGCTCTAATTAGGCCAACGGAAGTGCAACATTGTTTTTTTAATTAGAAAATCACTTGGGAAATTGTCTCTAACATAAAGTGTACAAATGCGCAGGGCTCAATCCATCAATGTCAATTATTTCCTCCCTTTGCATTTTTTGCTATCAGTGCTCAGCTGCAGACAGGCCACAGGCCACAAGTGCTGAAGCCAATCTGAACTAGACAATAGGTGAAGGAGACAGATAATAGGCTGAGTCTAAGTCAGTCTGTATCTTCATCAAGAAGCTGTAATACCTTGGTAATAAGCAATGCAGCAGAGCTGGACTTGAACCAAGTTCATTAATTGGAGAGCAAAACTTCCTTATTCAGCTGTGTAACAGCTGCAAGACCATTCTTGAACCCAAGGTATTCCATTACTGTACAGTCTTCTCTTTTCCTCCCAAGCACAGACTGACAATCTCCCTGAGATGGATCTGAGATGACATGGGCAGAGCAAGTAAACTTTGGCAGCAACAGAAATGGGGAAGTGACACAGAATGTTGTGTGCAGCAGAATGCCCCAGACAATGGCAGTGGAGCCTCTCCAAATGGCCTGACCTTAGTGACATAATTTTAACAGTATATTAAATTTAGCTACCAAACCTCCACAGAAGTTAGTGATAGTCAAAAGACCACCCACTGCACATAATAGTATTAACTGTCAATTATATAAAATCATAAATGTAAAAATCTTCACAAACCCTCAGAACTGAACCCAAAGGCTTCTATCATGGAAAACAGTCCCCACAGGTGGAATTATAACAATTCACTTAACTCCTAAAATAAGGCTTTATTATCCCTGTAACTCAGGTTATATAGAATACTTGGCTAGCCTTCTCTCTGGTCTTCAGAAGAGACGCATGGAAGTCATATTCAACTCCATACATGGAGGCATGACATAATGTAACACCTGTGCCTCTCTTTTCTGAGAGCTGAAGGGAAGGTGGACTGTAAATACCATTCAGATAGTGTTTACAAATGCTGTGGAAATCTAGCTGATCTCCTGAGGAAGAAGAGTAAGATTCTGCACAAGATCTCATTCCCATGAAAAGTCTGGAGATATTTTAATAAATCAACAACCATAGCACAGTTTCATTGCAGTGAGGTCTCACCTGGGTCCTCAATAATCCTTTCAGTTCCACCCTGACTCTGCCAAACCCCCCGGAATATGGCTGCCTATGGTGCTGATGGCAAAACTAGGATTGCCTAGCTAATTGAATAGTATCACGAGAGAAGAGAAGAGAAGAGAAGAGAAGAGAAGAGAAGAGAAGAGAAGAGAAGAGAAGAGAAGAGAAGAGAAGAGAAGAGAAGAGAAGAGAAGAGAAGAGAAGAGAAGACGCAACTGTGATCAAGGAGCAAAGAGAGGAGGCCACAGGTATTCTATGCATGTGTTTGTGTGCATCGTTCATGCATGTATGCCTGTGTTAGTGTATATATGAACACACAGAGGTACAGTATGCACACAGAGACATATGTATGCATATACAGAAAGCCACCTGTGCAGGAACACATATATTCTCAGCCCTTAGTCTCATCTCAGTTTCTACTGGGCTATTGGCTTCCTATGTCTGATACACCTCATGGACCAAGTGGTATGCTTTGCACTGAGTATCTGGATGTCTATCAGCACTTAGTGAACTATCATTCATTCCTACTTTTGCTACTGCAATAATTTACTTTGGCTTTATTTGCAATTTTTGTCAACAGATACTAGTTTCTTAAGAAGCCATCAAAGTGTCTCTTTTGTACAAGAGCCAGTTTGGTGAAGCTGCTAGCCTAGAAACCAGGAGACTATGAATTCTAGGCCTCCCTTAGGCATAAAGCTAGCTGGGTGACTTTGGGCCAGTCACTCTCTCTCAGCCTGACCCACCTCACAGGTTGTTGTTGTGGGGAAAATAGGAGGCAGAAGTATTAGGTATGTTTGTCACCTTGAGTTACATATAAAAATGATAGGATAAAATGATAATAAGAATAAGAACAGTACAAAAACAACAGAATAAGGTTGCCTTCATTGAAGCTTGTTACAAAGAAACAGCTAGCACAAGTATTAAATGATGCCAATACTGTAATATCAAATAAAAGCACCAGCTCACTGTAAGAAACAACCCAACTAATGTACAGCACGGCTGCAGTTATAACTGAATACCTTGGATGCAAAATCAACAAACAAGAAAAAAAGCCAAACAGTGAACCACCAAAATGGAAGATCAGGTTGGAAAATAAGATCAGCGTGCTAAGATCAGAGGCAAGCAAGCTAGAACAGATGAAAGGAAAGAAGCTGAAGAACAAAAAGACTAAAGAATACCTAATGAAGAAATATTACCTAGAAACAAGGAAGATCAAGGAAGTACTGGAAATAATAAAGCAGCAAATAACAGCCATAGCCAAGAAGATAGCAGATACAAAGCCTGAATTGCACACTACAGGCAGAATCTCCAATTTCTGCCTAATCAGAATGTTTCTCCCAATCCATCAATGGAGAGACTGCAATGAACCAGTCAACACCTGACAAAGAAGAAACAGTGCAGTCCTGGGTGCAGCTATGGGACAACCCAAAGAAATACAACCAGAATGTAGCTTGTATAAAGGAGGTAGATAAGAATAAAAAAGAAGCTGAAATGAAAGAACTTGTAATAACAGAAATGGTGGAGAAAAGGGCAAGGAAGATCAAGAATTGGTCAGCACCAGGTGAAGATGAACTGCATGGTTTTTGGTTGAAACATCTGACTGGTCTACACCCACTCATTGCCAAGCAGTTTAACAAGATACTGCAAGGAGATGAAATTGAAGATTGGTTAACATCTGGCAAAACCTACATGATAATGAAAGATCCAACAAAAGGGGGAGCACCAGGCAACTATAGGCCAATTATCTTACCAACAACTTTCAAATTGCTGACTGGTGTTATAGCTGATGCAGTCTAACGGCACCTAGTTGAAAACAAGTTCTTTCCATCTGAGCAGAAAGGAAACTGCCCAAACAGCAGAGAGACAAAAGATCAACTCCTAATTGACAAGATGATTTTGGAAAACTGGAAGAGAAGGAAGACCAACTTGAATGTAGCTTGGATTGATTACAAGAAGGCAATCGACGCCCTGCCACATGACTGGATAATCAAGTGCCTAGAAGTAACAGGAGTCAGTAGAAATATCAGAAGCTTTGCGCAAAGATCAATGGCACAATGGAAGAACACAGTTGCTGGTCAATGGTGATAGACTGGGAGAGGTTAACATCAAGAGAGGAATCTTTCGAGGAGACTCACCACTACAGTTTGTCATTGTACTGATTCCTCTGTTAACAATACTGAACAAGTCAGTCCATGGCTATCAAACATCAGAAACATCTGCCAGGCTATCCTACCTCCTTTGCACGGGCAACCTGAAGCTGTATGGAAAAATGCCATCTGAGATGGAATTGCTGCTTAACACTGTCCAAATATACAGCCAAGATATTGCATTGGAGTTTGGACTGGACAAATGTGCCACCCTTACCATCAACAGGGGAAAAATAGTGAAAACTGAAGGAATCAAGATGCCCTATAGAAATAACGTCAAGATTCTGGATGAAGAAGATCACTACAAATACCTGGGAATCCTTCATCCTGACAACATCAAGCATACTGGTCAAGAAGAAGGTTAGTAGTGAATACATTATGAGAGTGAAGAAGATCTTAAAGTCCAAACTTGTGGAGGAAATACCATCAAGGCAATTAAGACCTGGGCAATTCCAGTTACTAGATATACTGCTAGAATAGTGGACTGGACTCAAGCTGAACTAAAAGCCCTCGATAGGAAGACCAGAAAAATAATGACAATGAATCATGCTCTTCATCCACGCAGTGAGGTTGACAGACTCTACTTACCAAGGAGCATAGGTGGGTGTGGAATGTTGCAAATATACCAGACAGTTGAAGAAGAAAAAAGGGCATTGGAAGAATATCTGGACAGTGAAGAAGGTGCACTGAAGCTAGTACACCCTGAAGGCTTACTGAATATTGAAGAGACCAAACTGGCCTACAAGAAAGATCAAATGAAGAATAGAAAAAAGACATGACAAGATAAAGTATTACATGGCCAGTACACACACATACACATACACACACACACACACAAACTAGCAGGCAAAGCAGATAACAACGAGGTTAGGTCTTCCAGATTTAAAATTATACTTTGATGCCTGTTGTCTGGTATGGATAAAAGAATGGATGACTTTACAAAACAAGAGGTTATTGGAATTAGAAGGACATGAGTTAAGATTTGAATGGCGTGGATATTTACAGTATAACAAAGTAAAAGCTAATATTGATTTTAAGAATCACTTTATCGGACGTTCTGTACTAAGAATCTGGAATAGATATAAGGCAAGATTGTCTCCAAAAGTTCCTTTGTAGTTGTCACCCCAGGAAGCTTTTTATAGAAGAGAAATGACAGTTAAGCAACCATGGCTGATGTATACAACTTTGTTATTGTTTTCTGAAGGAGAACCTAAGTTGAAGAAGAGAAAAGAATTAGAATTGGAAGGTTTTGTTTGCCAATGGTTTACATATGCACAGTTGCTGGAAAGGTATAAACTAGACAAGAAAAGCTATGAATTTACCACTGACAACACTGAGTTTGAATATGTTTTGTGTACTAATGATGAACATCTTATTGCTAAAATGTATAATTTTTTGTTAAAGATGAATTTGGAAGATGAAAATGTTAAAGATTGTATGGTTAAATGGGGAAAAAACTTTGGATATAACATAATGTTAGACCAGTGGGAAAATATGTGAAATAAAGAGTTAAAGTTTACTCTTAATTATACATCGAAAGAAAATTTCTATAAAATGATGTACTGTTGATATTTGACACCAGATAAATTGTCAAAGATGTATAAAGGAACCTCAAATGTATGTTGGAAATGTAATCAATGTGAAGGTACATTCTATCACTTATGGTGGACTTGTAAAAAGGCTAAGAAATATTGGAATATGATATGTATTTTGATTCAAAGGATTTTGAAAATAGACTTGCAATTGAAACCACAGACTTTTCTTTTAGGTATGATGGATAAACAAATGGAAAGACAACACAGACATTTATTTCTTTATATGATAACTGCGGCAAGACTCCTATATGCATAAAAATGGAAGGACTTACAAATACGTACTGCTGAAGAATGGATATTGAAATTAATGGAATTGGCGAACATGGCAAAACTCACTGCTTTCCTCAAAGACAGGGCACTGTTTGTTTCTAATTGGAAACCACTCTTAGACTTTTTGCTTGATACTCAAAAAAATCCAACTTTGATTTTGGGATATGCTGATTGATGTTATAGAAATATCTTGTACAAATTATATGTATTATCCAAATAGATTGATTTTAGGAATCTTCTTGAATCCTAGACTAAAAACTATTTTTTACTATGTAAACTTTTAGATATTACAGTAAGAGGCGAATATATTCCTGTACCAAGGAAAGTCCGAAGCTCTCTTTCTTTCTTATGCCCCCTCCTTCCCTTCCCTTCCCTTCCCCCTTTTTTTCTTTTTCTCTTTTTCCATTCCTTTTTACTGATTTTTCTGTATTTTAACTTTTTTTGAAAAGATAATAAAATTTATAATTAAACAACAAGACCTGGCAATGGCTAAGAGCTGGAAAGTTGAAGAAAGAGACAGAGGGGCTAATTCTGACTGCACAAGACCAGGCCTTAAGAACAAATGCATATCAAGACAGAATTGAGAAGACAGAAACAGAGAGCAAATGCCGCCTCTGCAAAGAAGCTGAAGAAAGAGTGGACCACCTAGTTAGTTGCTGCAAGAAGATTGCACAGACTGACTACAAAAAACGGCATGACAAAATAGCAACAATGGTGCATTGGAATATCTGCAAGAAATACCATTTGCCTGCAAGCAAGAATTGGTGGGACCACAAAACAGACAAAGTAATAGAAAATGAAGAAGCTAAAGTGCTCTGGGACTTTAGAATTCAAACAGACAAGCACCTGCCACACAACACCCCAGACTTAACAATTGTTGATAAGAAAGACACTAAAGTCTGGATAGTGGATATTGCCAATGCCTGGAGAGAGCAGAATAGAAGAAAAAGAACTGGAGAAAATCACAAAATATAAAGACCTGCAAATAGAAGTAGAATGATTGTGGCAAAAGAAAGCCAAGATAGTACCAATAGTAATAGGTGCCTTGAGTGGAATCCCAAAACATCTGGAGCACCACTTGAACACCATTGGCATTGACAAAATTACCATCAGTCAATTGCAAAAGGCAGCTTTACTTGGAACAGCTTATATCCTGTGACGATACCTCTAACACCATCAAACAACATCTGCCTATCCCAGGTCCTTGGGGAGGACTCCATAGGTGGAAAATGCCAAATCCAATCTGAACATCTGGCTGACTGTGCGACTGATGATGATGATGATGATATATAAAATAGTGATCATAATATTTAATGCTTTTGTCACTATAATGATCTTTGAACATTAGTATGAGACTAGACAAGTCTACATAGAAGCAAAAATTTGATTAAAAGTGGAATTAAAGGGGAAAAAAGTGAAACTATTCTATCCAACTGAAGATTTTTCAATTAATTCAATAGAATTACCTTGAAGTAAATTTCATCTACCATTAAATTTGATGATGTTTCTGATTCAGGCTGTACTATTCCCCCCCCCCTCTGCCCCCGTGCATTCTTTTAAACCTTTCTGTCTTCTTATGAATATTGGCTGATTTTTTTCTTAGAATGATTCTTCTTTTTCCCGCTAATCAAATATAAGAAAAAGTAGTCTTAAAATAGTTATTTAAAAATTAACCAAAGGGGTTTGGGGAGCACTATTTAAAACTAGAGTAAAAGGGCTTGATGGAAAAACCATCCAGCTCCCTCTGTAAAATGGTACTTCGGTGAGCACAGAACATTTTTTCTTATGGAAAGAAGCCTTTTTCAATACCCAACCTTCCAAAAGTACTTCCGAGCAGGTATTTCTAAGTGAAAGAAATCGTTTGCTGATTGATTCTCTTTTCCCCAGGTGAATTTTTACTCCCTCACTTCTGAAATACAGCTGAAGCTAAGCAGTAGGGTTGTGCAGTGATCTGAATTTGAAAGGTCAGATGTGATTTTGAGTGTGAATGGGCACACATATTGCACCTGTCAGGAACACTAGAAACCAAATGTTTTTCCTGACCGCACATCAGCTGCAGAAGGCAGCCAAACCAGCCCAGGAAAAGATTAGTATAAGTATTCACTTCAGGTATACAATAAATGTAAGGAAGAATATTTATTCCCTTTCTTCAACCATCCCCTATATAAGAACCACATGCATCAATTATTGCAGAGTTACAATATAAAGATGCCTTCACCAAACACCTTTTTTAAAATTAATTCCTACACTTTGTTTCATCTTGTGAAGACTGATTCAAAGACCTTTGTTCTCTTCATAACCTAATTGTATATGTTAATTATATCTTACTGCTAATGTAAAGCTGGACATCTTATGAAACAAAATTAATTAATCCAAATCATTAGAAATTAGCATGACATTCATATACATAATGCTTGCTAGCCACATAAAAAAGAAATACTACTTCAGCAAATGACTAAAGAAAAATAATTAAATGCATAGCTCCCTTTAGATATGGTAGTTTTGCAATTAAGAGCATGAGGTTGAATTCTCCAGTTGAAACTTCAGTCCAACCAATCATGGACACTGTCAGGGAAGTTTTTATTGCTCAGTTTCATATCTACTGTACTTTTAAAATAAAGAAAAATAATATTGGTGTACTGTACAGAATTCTTGAAAAACTACTGATATAATGCATCTGAACAGTTTTACAGTCTTAGGGAAAAGAAATAAATACAAATTACTCTAATACTAATAGAGCAAAATACTAATTGAACAAGATAGGATTCAACCGTGATGAATGTATAAATCCATGAAACTTCCAGTTTCCATTATAGGAGACTTAGATTTCTTCATATATCATAGCATGTGATAATCCAGTACATCTTTCTGAAGCCACAAGAAGAGACTGTACAAGACCTAATTGTTGCTTGGATAGAAAATCCCTGAAGGTGTCCCCATTGTATTATATACAGTATTTATTATTGTTAATTACAAGTATTCCTGGTTTAATGACCATTCATTCCGTGACTGTTCAAAGTTACGACGGTGCTGAATAAGTGGTACTTATAACTGATCCTCAAAGTTCTGGCCATCCCAGTACCCCCATGGTCATGTGATTGTGATCTGAGAGCTTGGCAACTGGCTTGCACTTATGATGGTTTCAGTGTCCCATGATCATGGAAGTGCCATTTGCAACCTTCCTTGATGGCTTCCCACAAGCAAAGTCAATGGAAAAGCCAGTAAGGAAGATCACAAGTTGTTCTGGTAAGTTGCTTGCAACCTCCCCCACCTAGCAAGCAGCCACCCCAGGCCCAGCTGCACCCACACTGTGCCTTATGGGACAACCCCACCCAGCAGCACCCCCACTGCATTCACACTGCATCTCGCAGTACACCTGCACACCCTTCCCCTCCCAGCAGCAATCCCTTACCTGCCTGCTGGCCTGCCTGCAAGCTACCTGCGTCTTGCTTAACAACCCACGATCTGCACTTAATGATGGCAATGGGGAGAGCCAGGATTGCCACTGCTAAATGATGCAGTCACATGACATTGGGCTTTATGACCACATTGCCTAGCAATGGAAATTTCAGACCAGTTACCATTGTTAATTGAGGACTACCCATATAGTACAAAGCTAAGTTATCAATTTGTTCCAACTAATGTATTCCAAGTTCTCTTCAACAGTCACTGAAGATTGTAAAGGGGAAAAAAGTATCTTGAAAGACTGTACTTATATTTAATCAAGATGTGAATGGATGTCAAAGGTGACCAGCTATTTCTAAGCAAGAAAACTATTTCTGTACACCACAAAGTACTCGATGCATATCTAGTCCTGAAAAACATAAAATAGCATAATACAATGAATTTAGCTTCAGCTCAGATTCTATTTACAGACAATACTTACAAATTCTTTACATCAGTAATTCCTCGAAAAGCCTTCCTTGGGATGCCTTGAATCTGGTTTTCACTTAAGTCCCTAAAAATAAGCAAACAAATAAATAAATACTATGCACTCATTGAGAATGAATTAATTAAAAAAAAAATTGGCATAAAGATGGGCTCACAACTCCAAACTCCTTTGACATGGATAGGAAGAATAATGAAAATGTTAAAATACCCTTAAGAGGTGATGAACTGAAATTACAGCTATGTAGAATTTTACATTTCCATAAACCACAAAAAATGTGTTGGACTGTTAGTAGCTACAATAGCTTCCTGCTACTATGCATTTCAAATTAAATATTGCACCAAATTGCAGGTTTTAAGTATATGTTTTAAAATCTGTGTTTTTAAACAGTCCATTTCTTCATTAGTCTATGAAACTAGGCAATAACCACTGGAAACTGAAAATAAGAGAGGGAATGAGCAACTAAAATATTGTAGGAAAGATAGAATAAGAAATAATAGTATATAGATTGTAATGCAATCCTATACAGGTTAGTTCAAAACCACTTCAGGTAGTTGTATATACTACTTGCTATAAGTGCAGACTTATTTATTAAAGGAAGGAATTTCATAATAGTTCCCATATCCCATCCCATCTTTGTTGTATGTCAAAGAAATAACTAAGCATCATAATTTTTCAATTTCTCTTTTATTTTGCTTGGTTTATTTTGTTTTATATCTATATCAACTTGTGGCTGCAAGAAGAGATTTTCACAAAAGAATTATATTCATTTCATTCTAATTTACTTCCATTTCTGAAAGTAGTTTGTCTAATTTTTGTACTTGGTTTTCTCTACCATAGACATTTTATATAAGTTCTTTTCCATAGTATAACTTTTGTATGTTTTCCAAGAATCTACACATTTTTGTAGTTACGTTTCCAGAATTCTTTCATTTGTTGAACTCCATTAGAGAATGCAAATATAATGGAAAGTTGTATTCTGATTTGGCAATTGTGAACTTTCCAATCAGATTGTGAACCTGACAAAATAGTCCCCATTCTTGATGTAATTAATATTGACTAAAGCAGAATCAATATGTTCACAAATATTTCATGGCCATGAACAGAAGAATAATAAGAATTTCAGTAAGTCCTAAATAAGATGAGCAAATGATTAAGGAATTTTTTCACATATTCTTCCATTTAAAAAAGATAATATGCTTTATATTATTTTCTCTATCCTTTGTGGACTACTATAGTCACAAGCAATAGCTTAGAAAAGCACAAAATAATTATTCAAATATATCACAAAATGAGGAAAATTGCATCACTATTATTAACAAGCATTGGAAAAGCTCAATTTTATAAAATTGCTGGATATTGCATTAATGCTAAGGACAATAGATACTATCCAAACTTAATATGCTTTTTTAGAGATATATACAATGTTCAGACTTTTCAGATAAATAACATCCATTAGAATGCACTCTGTGGAATTTCTCCCCCCTTGAAAGTGAATTCTCTATTGTACTATGAACCTCAATCAAATTGATTTTATTGAATAATAAGCATTTTGGCTCTGAATGAGAGTACCACACAGAAAACCCACATTGACATCCTAGGTCAACTGGGTCACCAAGGGCTTTCTTCTGTTTTCCATCAGGCTGATGGTCCATTCAGCCCCCACCCCAAATGTCCTTGTCAAACTAATTCAATTTATACTAGTCATCTAGTCTACACCAATTCCTCTTGGTAGCTGTAATTGTTTTCTCAGACAGAGAGACAGGCACACAAATGGCACACATAACAATGGTATATTGTTTTCAAAATGATGGTTCCAAACATATGTAAGTACTTCAGGACTTCCCGTAGTAATGAAATACTCACTAGGAAGATATTCCAACTCTGTAATCATGTTCATCACTAGTGACACTGAAATATTAAATGCTTTATGATAGGCCTTTGATCTCAGTGATTCTGATCAGTATCATGATCTACTAAAAGTAATGCAAAGGAGCAAAAAGTTAAGTATTACAAAAATAATGTCTGGAACATTAAAAGCTAATACAATCAAAATGAGCAGCAAGAGGGAAACAACTGGGCTTGAAACAGGAAGACATACATTCAAAACAAATACAAATTAAAATTAAAAGCTATCATTTAAATAAATTCCTTATTGCTTCAAGTAGAGCAGAAAGGCATTTAAAGCAATGTTTGAGAGATTCTAGCATAATAAGATACTTTATAATTATTACTATTGCTGTGTCTCTTATGGCTGCCTTCTGTTTTCCTATTTGCAAGAAAAGAATCTTTTTCAATAATAAATAAATACATCTGCTTGTAAGTTGCATTTGTTTTATCTTCTCTTGAAATACTCTTCTCAGGCTAATACCAAAGCCACTCCAAATTTCCAATATTTATTTCATACATGTTTCTCATATTCTGATAACCTGACAGCTTTAACAATGGTATTGCAGCAGTATGTGTTTATATCTGGCAGGTCGTTCAGTACAAGCACACCATTACAAAGCATGTTGATTTTTTCATGATGTTTGCAATAAAATTATAAAACACATTATTGGAAAGTCTTATAAAATAAGGTAAGGTGTAATTTGTCCATATGAACATTTTATGATGTGCCTACATCAGTGTTATCAGCTTCTCAAAGACCATCAACTTTCTCCTAGGGATTTATTCAACTATTTGAGATTAAGAAGTTGTGATGAAAGCCACTTCATACTTAAATATTCATGAACATGCAGTATTTTACAAAAACTGTTTATCAAAACCAAAAGAGAGAGAGAGAGAGAGAGAGAGAGAGAGATCAATAAGGGGTACTAAAAAGGTGTGCTAAAGGTAATTTAACCTGTTTTATTTTAGGAAGCATCTATGCATAAAGTAGAAACAGACACTAGAGAGGAAACCATATTAGCTCTGTATTGGGCACAATTCTAAAACCAACAAAGGACTTCTTTAAAGACATTAACACTCTAACCTATTGCAAGCAGATTATCCCTTTAAAAAACACCATTTCTCAGTTCTCCCTCCTTGATCTTTTCACTACAACATCATAGAATGCTGTAAAACTTGCATAAAAGCCAGCCATGGATTGGGTCCAGGTACAGTGTTCTGTTCAGTGAAGAGTCTTTGAACTAGGAGGAAGATAACTTTCCTCTGAGCCCTTTTTGTATGGGGGGAATGGGTGGTGGTGAAAAGAAGTTCAGATAAAGATAGGACTGGCAAAACATCCTTTTTCCTGTTCATGGAAATCTCTCATGGAACCTTCAGTGAATGGGAAGATGTGGGATGCTGCTTTAATCCTGAACAAAAATTGTATTAAAGACACAGATTCCAGCCATTCTTACACTGACTGACTTAGTCATTATGGCTAAATTTTCAGACCTAGGACTTCTGAATATAACATTCTCAATCTTGTTGGAGTCAGATGTAGATCTACTAAATGTATAAACATCTTCTAAATATGATTAGATTTTAGATCAGATTTAGATTTTTTTTAGATTTTTTTAAAAATTCCACCTTTATTATTTTTATAAATAACTCAAGGCAGCAAGCATACATAATATGAGTTGGGCTGAGAAAGACTGACTGGCCCAGAGTCACCCAGCCACTTTTCATGCCTAAGGTGGGAATAGAACTCACAATCTCCTGCTTTCCAGCCTGGTGCCTTAACCACTTGACCAAAGATTATAGACTTAAAAAAAAAAAAAAAAACTTTTTTCCAAAATTAAAAAAAAAATCCTATTCTTCTATCAACATCCAGACCATAACTTAATGAAGATCAACTGGGTTAGTTCACAGTGATTAGTATGATGGTCCGGGAATTGTGGTTTTCTGCATTTTTGGGGAGTGGGGTGGAAGATACTGTAAATTGAATAGAATACTATGGTACTTTTTAAAAATTTAGGAAATATAGCTGCCTTCACAAAAAATCAGAAAGTGATCTATTCCATTCCTGAACTAAACAAATCTAAAACAAAACCCTAAATTTTCAATAGAAGCCCAATATTGCAACAGAATGTTAAAATCATAATATTAATGTTCTTGAATATTTATAAACTACTCCTATTGCAAAAGGTTTTCTTCCCCCTCCCCCCACATTTTCTGTGGACTGTATAATTTTTGGCTTCTCTGTAACTTTAGCATGAACAATAATTATATAACAAAATGCACAGATCATATTACTCAATATCTCTCTGTCTTCCCTCTGTAACTGTTCTGTATAATATGAGCCAATCTACTAATATGTCAATTGCATTAATATGAGTCCATTTCTGAGTCCATTTCATAAAGTACAATTGAGAACGGAAAGTTAAACTGTTCATACATGAGAAACATTACAATTTCTCCAAAGCACAGCACTAAGATTATGAAAGCATGAAATGGAATCTCCCCTTTCCTGCCTGCCTTCCTTGTTTATATTATAACAATTTAATAACTAGTTTTATTGTCAGAAAAGCAACGTTATTTCCTTCCACTCACCATGTAGTTATCTTAATCTACAGTATTTTCTTCCACTACTTGATCTCTATAAATAGTAGTACTTCTATCATTATAAGCATGCAATGCAACAGCTAGAACAGGTTGTGGAGATTATTTATGACAACTACTCTCTTAATGCCCTGCTTTCACCCTAAAGTACACTAATTAAAATTTAGCCATATCCTCTCTGTTAGAATCTTGATACACTCTCATTCATTATCAGCAAAATGGATACTATTTAACAACTTTCTTTTTTGTGAGACAGGGGATTAACACCTGGAAATGCAAAAGATATAGCCTATTCAAACAGTGGTGAAGAAACAATGATCTACTAAAAGAAAAAAAAATGAAATACCTTACTTGATAAGAAAAAGCAAGTCTTGATGGATATTTGGCCCTACTGCATACCACAAAGATTGTATAGTGTGATTAGATTCAGAATTTTCACTTACTGGTGGACCAAAAAAAAAAAAAAAAAGTGTGGGTGTGTTCTTGCTATTTAAAAGCATTAAAGTACCTCCTGACATTTCAAGGTTTATTCGTGCAGAAGACAAGGGCAAAACTCTGATTAATCAGCAAATGTCTTGGCTCAGCGCTCCGCAAGAATATTTATTTACATAACAGCACTTCCAAAAATTAACTAGACTCTCTTCTGAGTAGCCATCAAACATGTTATTGGATTGTAGATTGACAATGTCAGCTCACCCAATCAAATTAAGTATAAAAATGAAGCTGATGGTTTGTAAGGGGAAGTGGGGAAATCAGATTAATTTTGGGCTTATATAAAAGTATTCATAAAAGTTTACATGTTTCAGTTACTGTTTACTTACTACAAATCATATATGGGAGAAAAATAGCCCCTAGAGAATTAACTGTTCTCACTTCTAGAAAGATTAAATTGTACTTCTAGGATTAATCTGTCTTAAGCCTATTCTGCATGTCAAAGACTTACTTACAAAGAATTACCCTTCTCAGGTAACATATATTTAGTGAAATCATATGCATAAAATTCTTGCTAAATAAAGAGGAAATACATTCTGGAACTTTGGAATATTAATCATAGAAGGAAGAAGGTTTCCAGCAGCCCCTTAAAGTATGTGCTATACTTAATAAATCTCAACAGAGGGCAGTGAATGGCCATCCGTGTCTGGCTTGGAAAGCAGGGAAGGTCAGGAATGGAAGCCATCAGGAGATATTGTGGCTACAGGCTAGATTAGGAAGGCAATGGCAAGCCGCTTCAGTACTGCTGCCAAGAAAACCACATGCCTGAGGCCATGAAGGTATGCTGTCTGGGTGTCAGCAGGGAGGGAGTCAAAAAGGTCAAGAAGGGATCAACCATGTGATCTCAACCCATGTAAAAAAGGGCAGGGCTTCAATAGTATGGGTGCGGCTGCCAGCTCCACATTTTTGACCCTCCCATAGAGCCCCCTGCCTGCTGCATGTTGAATCAAGCTTGGGGACTATTTGTTTTCCCCCTACTCTAAGACAACTTTCAAATGGAGGTTTACATTACAGATATCTTTATATTCATTATCATGCCATTCTGAAAAACACTCAACCCTGACCAAAACAAATAAATGAACAGTAGGAAATTTGTCATAAACTGCTGCAATGAAAATAAATTATTATTCATTCTTATTCTTCTCAGATTACAATGTACTGACAAATTTCAGTGCAAAGCATGTGTGCTTATTAATCTTCTAAAAATTTTATCCTAGAACATTGATGTAATATCTATTAATATGTTTTTAAAAGGAAGACATTTTCTGACATCTAACCAAAGACCAAGCTCACTTAGTGATAGTATTCTATCAAAACATGGCTAAGGAAAACTTCATTATGATTTATCCTCATACAACAACATGAACAGACACAGGTGGGATGTACTGTGATGTATCATTTGTGTGTGATCCTTGTGTTACCATTGTGACATCATTGTGATGTCACAATGGTATTGCAACAGACACCTATGATATGCACTCCAGAGGGCTCAGCTGACTGCTGCCAGGAGGAGCAAGAGAAGGAGAAGGAGAAAGGAGAAATACCTGGAGATGGTCCCCAGGCACAGGGAAAGCTAATTATTCCTATAGCCTCTGACTCTAAATAGAATATTCTGGGTGAGGAGGCACTACCCTGAAAACTGAAGTGGGTTCTTTTTTGCACCCACATCTGCCATTATATGTCTGGAGGCTGGAGGTTTGGACAATACAAGGCATACTAGCTAAAACAATCTAGAGTTTCAGGTTGTGGTTAATCACAGTCTTGACCATGGTCCTATCACTGATCTAATCAACTAGGATTTGCAATCAGCAGAAGACCATAATGAGAAATCAAAGTTTGAAATGATTTGTAAACTATGTTCGAGCTATCATTTGCTGTGATGTCTAAATTAACAAACCATATATACGATTTGTACAACATATTTACATATGATTAGTTTAGCCAAGGTACACTCAAATTTCTGAGCTCACACAACACAATGAACCACAAACTAATTGAATCACATTATATGTAATTGGCAAATTTGTGGTTCAATGTGTTGTACAAACCCAGTCAATAGTTCTTTTTAGGATCAGTATCATGATCTGCAGTTGTACACAGTGACTTGAGCTCATGCACTGCACTAAAAAATAATGTGGTTTGCTTGTTTTTGGCCTAGCATTATGTATAAATGCAGCCACTGTGGTATATACATTTGTGATTTATTTCTTGTTTATTCAATAAACCACAGATTAATAAACCACAGCTTAATGTGATATATGATCCAGGCCAAGAATTCTTCTCTAGGTTATTTTTTCTTTGTTAAACTTCTCTGTCAACCAGAATCCACTTTTCAACAGATGAAAGACAATTATTCCTTGCCCTGAATTTTGGGATGATAAAGAACTATGATTTCATGATGATTCCTAGCTTTTAGGAATAAAGTTGCTGAAACAGGAACCATCAGATCCTAGGCTCAAGAGACCCTTTCTATCACCACATCCCAGTAGGCTCCCTTGACCTTGAAAATAATGGCAAATTATCTGTGACTTGGAAGAATGGGAAGGAAAATAGACCAATCACTGTAAAGGCTTTAACTGCTGTATATTACAGTAGGCACTACAGGAAGTCCTAGTTTAGCAACCACCTTGTACAGAGACCATCTGTAGTTACAATGATGATGAAAAAGTAACTTTGTGGCCAATCCTTGCATTTACTACCTTTGCAGGTCTGTAAAGCAAAGCTAAGCTGAAGTAAGATCATAAGTCCTACAAGGTGCAAGGCTTGACAGCAAGATCTGCCTACCTGTATTCCCATCAGTATGGGAGAAGAGTAGATGTGTACCTAGGGATCCAGAATAACCTATGGCTACAGTGCCATTTGCAACCCTGTGAATCATTAATCAACTTAGCGTTGCTTTGTTCCAGTATCAGAACCAAGTTGCAGACTACAGTAACTGGACTAAGAAATTAAGACAATGGACCAGCTGATGGGTGAGAGAAAATCCCACAACTTGCAGTTACCATACCAATCCTGACCCAAAACCTGGTAGCCATTTTAGCAGCAGCAGCAGCAGCAGCAGCAGCAGCAGCAGCAGCAGCAGCTTCAGCTTCAGCTTCAGCTTCAGCTTCAGCTTCAGCTTCTGCTCTCCTCTGATGCTGAGTAGCCACCTCCTTGCCTGATTAAAATGACAGGAAGCCAAATACATTTGCTACCTTCCTCACTCAATGTGAACCACAGTATATATTTCCTGAAACCTGAACCTGAGTAGGGTTTATAATTGGCCTAGTGAAAGAGGGAACTGCAAAGTGGGCAACACCCCTTCCAATGTAAAACCTGGACAAGTAATTTTATGACATGTCAGAGGGCTAACTTTGATGACTAAATCAAGAAAGTGACTGCTAGCCATGAAATCTGTCACTTCCAACATAGTTAATGCCTAGTGTGGGAGTATGTTGCTGACTTTGAACTGGATCAGGATATGGGCTGGGATGAAAGAAGATAAATCAACCAGTATAAAGTTTATTAAATCTGAGTATCTGATGAAATATGAAATGAATGTTTGTTAAGAGACCTCATATAATTTATTTGCATTAAACCAAGTCTGCTTGGTTATCAAAGGAAGAATGGAGGATCCAGGGACATCTGTGGGGATGGGAGGTGGGTCAAAAAAAGTAAGATGGCAGTCACAAATGTATGATCATGCAACCTCAGTGGATATACAAAGGGATGGGCCTTTCATCACATGGTTCCAAACACTATTTTGACCTTTTTTTGATCCCTGTGCCCCACAGACCCTTCTGAGTACAGACAGGAGAAGACACCACTATTGTCTTTCATTTAATTCCCTCTCTCACACCCCATCCCACCCCACCCCCACATACACACATACTTCAGGGAGTTCACAAGTTGAATTCATACTGTTCAGAATCCTGCTATCTACCTAAGAAGTTGCAATGATGCACAAAAGTTTGCTTGTTTATTTGTACATAATGGATTCTGAGTAGGGTACACCAAAGCCTCCCCCCCCCCAAAAAAAGATGCATTAAAAACAGATATAAAAATACTGTGAAGAACTAGGCCAACCATACACTGGGACTGAAAAACTTTGTCCTCTGCTCCCAACATATAGCTGGCTTTTTGAAAACTTAAGCCAGAAGCAGGCAAGACTCCTTTCTTAGCCAATCAAATCCATATCCTTAAGAACAGTAACTATATATGTGGGTTCAGACAGATGATCTTCAGGATCTCTGTTGTCTTGTCCCACACACTTTTCTTGGGAATGAAGAAAAATATGCCACAACAACCTGTTATATATCTCTCTTTGAGAGGAAGGGCTGCAGCTCTGTCACAAGAGCTGGGTAGCTCAGCCTTTTAAAGTATCTAAAGAGACCCATCTCTTTCTCCATGACTTTCAATGGCCTGACCTTTGTCAAGCCCTATTTCTATCTATTTGCCTATCTGTCTCTATCTACCATATTTATATGCTGCCTACAAAATGTGACTCTATGCTTCTTGCCGCAAGTCTTTAACCAGCAAACTGTCAGGACTGTTGCATTCCCCTTTCCTTGCCACAGGGGCCTTGGAAAAGTGTCCTTGGACTTTATAATTGATCTATCAAAGCCTTGATGCCATTCAACTGGCGGTTGATCTCTTTTCTAAGATGGTGCATTTCATTTCCTGTCATGGGCTCTCCTCTGCCCCAAAACAGCTTGTCTGTTCATCCACCAAGTTTTCAGAAACCATCATTTGCCCAATCAACTAATTTCTGACAGAGGCCCACAATTCACAGCATGTTCTAGGGAAAATCTTTTTCAACTGTTCATTATAAATATCTACCTGATTATCTCTGCCTATCTCCCAGAGTTGGATAGGGAAACAGAGAGGGCAAATTCCACATTAAAGCAATTCCTTTATTCCTACGTAAACTATTAGCAAGCCAACTGGCTTATCTATAAATCTGTCTTAGTTTGCTTATAATGATTCAGTTCATGCTACCAATAGAAGGGAATATATGTAGCTCAGGGTTGCATAGTGGAGTCCTTCAGGTTCTCTGAGCTTGGTTAACCAAGCTCAGAGAACCCCAAGGACTCCTCAGTTCATGCTTCCAGTAAAATGTCACCATTTTAGTCCATCAAGATCTACCGCCCCTGCCTGCTTCTGAATGCATCCAGGAACTTCCCTGTGCCAGAGGGATCTAATTTTCTCCAAGAACTTCAAACTGCTCACCACCTCCTCAAGTTCAAATGGATCAGGCTAAGACTTCCTCTAAGTACTCTGTTTGCATTCCCTGTGTTTTTGTTTTCTATTATAGCTACTGATTAAACCCTTTGCTAACCAGTGCAGGCTTGCCAGAATCACATAATATATAAATTTGACAATTTATTTGTAAATAAATAAAAATAAAATTGCCTGGACCCCCTCCCCATTGTTGTTAGAACCACATTTAGCTTTCAACAGATTTTCCCCTCTACACATAATTTAAGAATCTGGTTGCCAAATTTATTAGATCATTCCATGTAATTGCACAAATCATTCCTATTGATTTTTACAAGGAGCTTCTAGATACACTGAAAGTACCTCCAGTTCCCTGTGGAGTTGTGTTTCCTCCTGGTCCTGCAATGTCTTTCTTGAACTGATGCACCTCAGTCCTACCATCACCATTTAACTCATTGAGAATTTGAGATGGAACTATGTTGGACTTTCAACATAGGAGAGGCAGACTGGATATTTGATTCTTTGAAAAAATTAACCAGACACTGAACATACATGGGGAAAAACAATAGATACTTGTGCCATGTCTTCTTCAATAGCTGAATTTGCAAAAGTTTATGAGCCCAAGCCACTAGGTGTCATGCTCATTGGCAGATGTCTTAAACCATAAGTTATTCTTTCCAAACAAGATTCTTATAGAGTCTGCTACTGGGGAAGAGCGGAGGGCATTTCCAAGTAGCTCCAGAAAGAGTGAAGCGGCTGGGCCAAAGCCGAAAGGACGTTCAGCTGTGGATGTATCTGGAAGCGAAAAGAAGGTCCGATGCTGTAAAGAACAATATTGTATAGGTACCTGGAATGTAAGATCTATGAACCAAGGCAAGCTGGATGTGGTCAAACATGAGATGACAAGATTGAACGTCGATATCTTGGGAATCAGCGAACTGAAATGGATGGGAATGGGTGAATTTAATTCGGGTGACCATTATATCTACTACTGTGGGCAAGAAACCCTTAGAAGAAATGGAGTTGCACTCATAGTGAATAAGAGAGTGGGAAAGGCAGTAATGGGGTACAACCTCAAAAACGACAGAATGATCTCAGTGCGTATCCAAGGCAAACCATTCAATATCAGAGTCATCCAAGTCTATGCCCCAAACGCTGATGCTGAAGAAGCTGAAGTTGACCGCTTCTATGAAGACCTACAACACCTTCTAGAACTAGCACCAAAAAAAGATGTCCTTTTCATCATAGGGGATTGGAATGCTAAAGTAGGAAGTCAAGGAGTAATCGGAATAACAGGCAAATTTGGCCTTGGAGTACAAAATGAAGCAGGGAAAAGGCTAATAGAGTTCTGTCAAGAGAACAAGCTAGTCATAGCAAACACTCTTTTCCAACAACACAAGAGATGACTCTACACATGGACATCACCAGATGGTCAATACCGAAACCAGACTGATTATATACTTTACAGCCAAAGATGGAGAAGCTCTATACAGACAGCAAAAACAAGACCAGGAGCTGACTGTGGCTCAGATCATGAGCTTCTTACTGCAAAATTTAGGCTTAAATTGAAGAATGTAGGGAAAACCACTCAGGTATGACTTAGATCATATTCCTTGTGAGTACACAGTGAAGGTGATGAATAGATTTAGAGGATTAGATTTGGTAGACAGAGTGCCTGAAGAACTATGGACGGAGGTCCGTAACATTGTACAGGAGGCAGCAACTAAAACCATCCCAAAGAAAAAGAAATGCAAGAAAGCAAAATGGCTGTCTGATGAGGCTTTACAAATAGCTGTGGAAAGAAGGAATGCGAAAAGCAAGGGTGAAAGGGAAAGATATAAGCAACTGAATGCAGATTTCCAGAGAATAGCAAGGAGAGATAAGAAGGCCTTCTTAAATGAACAATGCAAAGAAATTGAGGAAAACAATAGAATGGGGAAGACTAGAGATCTCTACAAGAAAATTGGAGATATGAAAGGAACGTTTAGTGCAAAGATGGGCATGATAAAGGACAAAAAAGGCAGGGACCTAACAGAAGCAGAAGAGATTAAGAAGAGGTGGCAAGAATACACAGAAGAACTATACAAGAAAGATCTTAATGTCCCTGATGTCCACACTGGTGTGATCACTGACCTTGAGCCAGACATCCTAGAGAGTGAAGTCAAGTGGGCCTTAGGAAGCATTGCTAACAACAAAGCTAGTGGAGATGACAGTATTCCAGCTGAGTTATTTAAAATACTAAAAGATGATGGTGTTAAAGTGCTGCACTCAATATGCCAGCAAGTTTGGAAAACGCAACAGTGGCCACGGGATTGGAAAAGGTCAGTTTACGTTCCAATTCCAAAGAAGGGCAACGCCAAAGAATGCTCAAACTATCGCACAATTGCACTCATTTCACATGCTAGCAAGGTTATGCTCAAAATCCTACAAGCTAGGCTTCAGCAATACATGAACCGAGAACTACCGGATGTACAAGCTGGGTTTCGAAGAGGCAGAGGAACTAGAGATCAAATCGCCAACATTCGCTGGATCATGGAGAAAGCACGAGAGTTCCAGAAAAATATCTACTTCTGCTTCATTGACTATGCAAAAGCCTTTGATTGTGTGGATCACAACAAACTGTGGCAAATTCTTAAAGAGATGGGAATACCAGACCACCTTACCTATCTCCTGAGAAATCTGTATGCGGGCCAAGAAGCAACAGTTAGAACCGGTCATGGAACAACTGATTGGTTCAAAATAGGGAAAGGTGTACGACAAGGCTGTATACTGTCACCCTGCTTATTTAACCTATATGCAGAGTACATCATGAGAAATGCCAGGCTGGAAGAATCACAAGCCGGAATTAAGATTGCAGGGAGAATCATCAACAACCTCAGATATGCGGACGATACCACCCTAATGGCAGAAAGTGAAGAAGAACTAAAGAGCCTCTTGATGAGGGTGAAAGAGGAGAGTGCAAAAGCTGGCTTGAAACTCAACATTAAAAAAACTAAGATCATGGCATCTGGACCCATCAATTCCTGGCAAATAGAAGGGGTAGAAATGGAAGCAGTAACAGACTTCATTTATTTGGGCTCCAAGATCACCGCAGACGGAGACTGCAGCCATGAAATTAAAAGACGCTTGCTCCTTGGGAGGAAAGCTATGGCAAGCCTAGATAGCATATTAAAAAGCAGAGACGTCACCTTGCCGACAAAGATCCGCATAGTCAAAGCTATGGTTTTTCCAGTAGTAATGTATGGCTGTGAGAGCTGGACCATAAAGAAGGCCGAGCGCCGAAGAATTGATGCCTTTGAACTGTGGTGCTGGAGAAGACTCTTGAGAGTCCCCTGGACTGCTAGGAGGTCAAACCAGTCAATCTTAAAGGAAATCAACCCTGATTGCTCATTGGAAGGATTGATAATGAAGCTCAAGCTCAGATATTTTGGTCACCTAATGCGAAGAGAGATCTCTTTGGAGAAGACCCTGATGCTGGGAAAGATTGAAGGCAAAAGGAGAAGAGGACGGCAGAGGATGAGATGGTTAGATAGCATCACTGAAGCAATGAGCATGAAATTGAGCAAACTCAGGGAGGCAGTGAAGAACAGGAAGGCCTGGCGCAATATGGTTCATGGGGTCACGAAGAGTCGGACACGACTTAACGACTGAACAACAACAACAATCAAGATGACATGCAAGGGCATGGAATATGAGGAACTGAATGACTTCCCATTTAGAAGTAATTTATCCCCCAATATATTGGGGTGAAAATTTTTGGGGTTTCTTTCGAACAGCCTCCCTGTGATTCAATGTCAAGAAGGATCTTTCCACTGATAATGGAAAAGCTTGTAGCTGGTTGTTTCCATAACCACCTTCTGAATTAAGTCTAGGAATTCATATTTTATCAGGTTGGCTCTGTAATCAGACATCTGCATCTGCTAGCAGTTCTGACTCTGAGGAATCTTGGCTGGAGAAGGGAGGAAGACTTTGGTCAGACTAAGGAGAGAAACAGAGACTACCTCATGTTATGATGAGAGGGGAAGCTTTAGAATAGGTGGACTTTTTGATGGAGAGGCAGAAGAGCATAGAAGTCTCCCCTTTTCTGCCATCTGGTGTTGGGAAGAGAGGGGAATAGATAGGCCTGAAGCGAGGGATATCATGTCAGCTCCAACATTAAGAGACTGAAATGGATAGTGGGAAATTATGTCCTCCAGATACATATGACTAAAAGGAGAAAAGGGCTAAATGGCTCATAGTTCTAGTCTCAGAGGGTGAGGGAAAAGAGAAAATAGGAAGATGGTACTTGAATGAAGTTGGCAAGACAGGATCCAGAAGTTCCCAGTTTGTTTGAGAGAATGATTAAGTTAATAAATCCCAACAGTCTTCCATGGTTTAAAGAGAATAGCAAATATCCACTAATTTGGAAAAATGAGGGGGAAAAGCCCAGAATTTAAACCCTAGGGCTGTATATAGACTTTAAGTGCTGCGTATCGCAAGAGGCAGATCATCTATTGCTTATAGTTTCATTCTTATTTAATCTAATTGAATCATGTCAGTGGGTCTTCTGTCAAGAAGTTAAATCCTAAATAAGATATTATGGTTCTTGAGAATCTAGACTACAACCATGCTAAGTTTCAGGGCTTAATTGGACAGGCTTTGGCCTGATATATATTAGCTAGGTTCAAGCATCATGCTAAGCTAAAATGGGTTTCATTTAGTTTTGGCCATTGTGTGAATCTAGCCATTAAGATTTATAAGCTATGGTTGATGGTTTCACATATTCTGCAAACCTAGTAAGTTTAACATAGTATGAAAACCCAAATGCTAATTTAATAAATTTCAATAAAAGAGAAATAAATGTGAATCTTTATAATTAAACTTTTGAAATGAAACTTGCAATCTGCATAAAAACTGATATCACATCACTGATGATCTAGTACTTAAACTTGATGCAATATACCCAAATTCAGGTTGCAGCTCAACAATGACAGGAATGCTAAAATTATTTATTTTTCGAAATACTAAATATTTTATTTAAGTAAAGTCAGTAGACAAATAGTAGTCTGCCATATACAGCATGTAGTGGTTAAAGTACTGAACTGGAGAGAGCCATGTTCAAACCTACCCATCTAAGCTTGTTAAGCCACTCTCTCAGCTCAACATACTTCACTTGATTGATGGATTGATTGAGTGATTGATTCAATT
This sequence comes from Python bivittatus, assembly GCF_059951505.1. Lineage (NCBI taxonomy): Eukaryota > Metazoa > Chordata > Lepidosauria > Squamata > Pythonidae > Python > Python bivittatus. The sequence continues at coordinate 19,531,140 of NW_028277035.1, forward strand.
TGTATAGCTGCCCATCTCAAATTTGTGACTCACAGGGTTGCTGTTCGAAAAATTGGAGGAGGGACCATTATGTATCCTGCCTTGAACTCCTGAAGGACAAGCAGGATATAAATTAATCAAATAAATAATTATGGGTCTGTTTTCAACACACAAATGCTGAATCTAAATAATAGACACATATTAAACTTACGAATACACTACTGAAAATTAATTATACACACAGGACAGGGTTTTAAACAAAAATTCTAGCATTTGTGAACAAAAAAATAGTATACCTAATAAACTAGAACATGGGCCAAATTTTAGAGTTAATTGTATATTAATTTTTCTTCACCCCATGGAACATTATAGAGAAAGACACTCTTGGAAAAATGTTTATTAAGGTTCTTATAGGATAAAGAACCCCAGCATATATCTATATTAAAGACTAGGAATAAATTATATATCCTTCTATATTAAAGACTAGGAATAAATAATGAAGAAAGGTGTTAAAGGCATAGAACAGAAGACAGGTATCATTGAACAAGGAAGCACGTACATAAAAGTCTTCTGTGGTGGTGAACTCTTGCAAGACTCCCCTTAAAAACTGCAAGCATCTTTGAAACGCACGAATAAAATTTCCAAGCACATAGTTAATGTTCAAATGGCAGGATATATTGATTCACTTCTCATCTCCAAGTATCTTAAGTTTACCCAGAAGACTATTTTATTTAATTAAGTTGGTACTTTATTAATATATATATATATATATATATATATATATATATATATATATATATATTCATTCCTCTATTGATCATAAGAGAAGCTGACACATATTTGAGTCAGACATACATCAGCTCCATTTAATGGACCTCCACTTAGGAGAGTGGTTGGCTCTAAATCAAGGTAAATGAGAGCAAGTACTCCTCTGGGATGGCAGGACTTAGCCAAATCTATAACATTTTACAGTTTCTATTTTTTCTTTTTTTACTTTTAAACTAGAAAGCATATGGAAATTAGATAGGAAAATGTTCTCTCCTTGCACGTTTCAATTAAGAATGTCAATACCTTAATTAAATTGCTCAATCTAATGAGATTTATACCAATGAGTGTGTTTTATACTTATAATAGCTTTTTTGGCTACTGTTCAGAATGTCAAATAAATTGTGAGAACTGGGATTAAAAAGTAGAAATTGACATTCTGAACCAAAGCCAGTAATCCTTCAAGATTCGTTTTTCCATTTCATTCATGTGATTTTGAAGAATTAATGAACCTTGTAATAACTTTGTGTTTTTTTAAAGTAAGTTTATTCTCCAGTTCATCTACATTATCTATTTCTCCACTAAAGTAGCATTATTACTAGAAGGTATATTTATACAATAATAGGCATGTTCCTTTTTATGTCCTGTATTTTTTTTCTTTTTGAGGATTTATTTCCTAATGAACAGTAAACTTCGCTGTTCTTACCTTGCCTTTCAGAATATCACTACTCAAGCCTTAAAACAAAACTAGAATGTATTAAAGAAAAAACTACTTCAAAGCATTTTAAATAATATGCTTTATTTTCTTTATATTCTTACAGAGTTTTCAGATTTCTACAGCAATAATATACTTCCCTTACAAAGGAAGTAACAGACACAACTTGGTTTTAAAGATTCATTCTCAGTAAAGAAGAGAAAAATACATACTGTACAATACTATCTTTGTGACTTGACCATCCTGTTTCTCATTCCAATGGCTTGTACTTGCTACATTGTCAAGAACATTTTGATCAAAAGTCTGCATCAGAATACAGTTTCATATCTTAGATGCTGTTTAGCCCTTTATCATGTAAAAATAACAATGTAAAAATAACAATTTTTAAAAGAAAATTAAGAATGGCTGTATGTAGCACATTCCATTTTATAATTATCCACTTACTCCAGATTGTTATCAGTTATTATCATTTTCATTGTTTCAGACTGTATTTATATGATAAAAGGGGCTTTGTGATGCATTATCTACCATTAAAAAAGGGGGGTAGTGGGGGAAGAAAATGGAAAAGAAAGAGAGAGGCTTATTCCTTTGAAAAAGAGAGGGAGAGAGAGATTGGTGAAAAATTATTTTTCTGCCTTACATTTTTTCTTCCCTCCCCCCAAAAAAACCCTTTGATATAGACTTGGATTATTTATTTGTAATTCAGTTATTATTGAATAATTTGACTTCATTAAAGGGAAGATTCTCCATTCTAGCCTCAGGCTCAGTATTAATCCGGTGGAAGTAGAGACATGAATGGCAATGTAGGGGAATGAAAGTTGCCACAGCTGGGTGTTGAGTTACCTGTATGGCAAGCTATATTTCATTCCTGCATGGCAAGACATATTGCTTCCATTAAACAAACTGGGCTTTTTGCTTTTTGTTGCTTCACAAATGAAAAAGCAATGGGGATATCTTCTCTTAATAATGGCATTACACCACACATACTTCATAGCTGACAATACAGATGGAGAAAGTCTCCAAAAAGAATAATTCATATTCGAGACTATTTAATTTTTTTGCCATCATCCATAGATACAGAATGCTGTTGGCAATGGTACTGTGAAGCCTACACTATGATAGAGATAGAAGGTGCAGTCCTACCAATTTGTCACTAATAAGGGACCTTTCTGAAGGAGAACTGGGCACTTCATCCCTACTCTGAGCATCAGGCTGAAGGAGATGTCAAGCAGACTGAGAAGGGATCAGAAGCACGTTCGTCATGTCAGAGAGAGCAGCCCTACTATGGGATGGCTAGAGAAGGCCCTGAGGGTCAGCGGCAGTGGACAAAATTTGAATCAGGAGATGTAGGCCTAACTTACTGAGGGGAAGACAGTGATCATTGGGGGAAAGGAAGGAAATATTCCAATTCTCTTCTTCCAGGACTAACTCCTGTATTTGAAGAAAAGCTGATGGGAACTAGACAGTATGAACTGGAGAGTTAATCAATGAGATAAGTAGCAGAAGGGTTAGAGAAAACCACTGTGGAGAGGAACTTGGGGCTCTCTTTTTCTTTTTGCCATAGTTGGAACTGAGAGGAACAGGCTTCCTAGAAGGCTTTGAGTTGAGAATGCTATAATATTGTAAAATTTGGCATTTTTTGCAGCATGAATAATAGGACCTAGGATTGTTTGTACTTTACACCTCTTTCTGACCATGTTCCTGGTGATGTTTGTGTGTTGATCTATTTGTGAGGACAATAAACAGGTATCTTGCAGAAGCAGCAGTGCTGCTGCTGCTGCTGTTGTTGTTGTTGTTGTTGTTGTTGTTATTATTATTATTTTATATGCTGTCCAACTCCCAGAAACTCTGTCAGGTTTACAATTGTTATAACATTTTTTAAAAAAGAATAATACAGAAAACATAAAAATAGCACAAGGCAAAGGGACAATGATGGCAGAGGGGACAGAAAGGAAGAAAGGGGCATCAATCGTCCTCTCCAAAGGCCTGGGTGAAGAGCCAGGTCTTTAAGGCCCTTCAAAATCCCAGTAGGGTGGGAACCATTTGAATTTCAGGGGGAGCCTCATTCCAGAGGGCAGGCGTTGTTACAGAGAAGGCATGCTTCTGGGGTCCTGATAGATAGCATTATTTAATCAAAGGAACTCGGAGCATGCCAACCTTGCCAGATCGAACTGGTCAGGCAGATACTATGGGAGACAGGCAGTCCCTCAAGTAACCAGGCCATAAGCCACGTAGGGCTTTATAGGTAGTGACCAGCACCTTAAATTGCACCCAGAAGCAACCTGGCAACCAGTGCAGCTCGTGAAGCAGAGGTGTTAATGGGCATACAAAACATGCCCATTACTGCCTGTGCTGCTGCATTCTGGACCAGCTGAAGCTTCTGGGTAGTCTTCAGGGGCAGCCCCATATAGAATGTGTTGCAGTAATCAAGCTGTGAGGTGACCAGGGCATGGGTGACTGTCTGAAGGCCCTCCCTGATCTAGGAAAGGATGCTACTGGTGCACTGGATGAAGCTGAGCAAAAACCTTCCTGGACACAGCTGTCACTTGCTCATTGAGCAGGAGCTATGAGTCCAGAAAGGACCCCAAATTGCACACCATCCTTAAATGGGGAAGTGCAACCCCAGCCAAGGTCAAAGTTGGAATATCCCCATATCTCGGCAGTCCAAACACCCACAGCCACTCAGTCTTGGTAAGATTGAGTCGGAGACAGTTCCTCCCCATCCAAACCTGCCCAGCTTCCAAGCACTGGGACAGAACCTCAACAGCCTCACTGGGCCAGCCCGGAGTTGAAAGATATAATTGGGTATCATCAGTGTACTGATGATACCAAACTCCAAACCGGCAGATAAGTGCTCCCAGCAGTTTCATGTAAATGTTGAAAAGGAGGGGAGAAAGAATAGAACCCTGAAGCACCCCACAAGTGAGGGGATTAGGGGATGATCTCTTCCTACCAACCAACACCGACTGAAACCAACCCCAGAGAGAGGAAGAGAACCACTGTAAAACGGTGCCCCCAATCCCTAATCCATGGAGCTGGCTCAGAAGGATACTGTAATAATCAACCAGCTTTAACAAAATTAATATTTATGCACAATTATTTATATCACAATGATACCTACCCCACCCCAATACTCTTCAGAACCATTACAAAAAATAGTTAATGTGAAAAAATCCTCAACCATGCAGTAGCTTTTTCTAGAAAAAATAATTCTTAGCTTATAATTATTATACTGCTGAAAAATGAAAGAAAACACTACTGTATGAATGCTCCACCAAAATAAAATTTCCCATTTTTCAATATATAGATATCTCTGAATTGTGTTTCCATAAAGGACATTTAATGATCCAGTTCTGATTTACCAACAGATTATAGTTTAGCTTTATAAAAATAAGTCTGAATGCAGTTTGATATCCCTTCTCAGTCATGCATATGAAGAAGCAATGATAAGCTTCTGCTTTTGAGCTATACACTGTCCATCTTTATGTCCAAATACAGAGAACTACACTTTGCTCTAGATGCAATTAGTAAATCAGGGTGTATATATTTTGTCTCAGATTTGTTTGAACTATACATGTATGGGTTGAGGCTGGTGAGGCAAGAGCTAGCAGTTCCCAGACTAGAGATGGCCATTATATAAACATTCAACAATATTTGGTTTCCAGGCCACCAACCATTGTAAAGCATTGCTTAATTTAAAAGGGCAGGAGAAAAATGTTCAAATGTAAGAATAAATAAAGTCCCTGACATCTTTGCACTGCAGGGGGCAATCCACTGTTATATGTGGCTTCAGTCTTATCTGTAGTAAAGATTTTAATCTTCCCAAGCTGTTTCTGAGAAAAGTTTTTTGCCAAGTCAAGGTGAAAAGTTATGCCAAGCTATGAAGTGTCAGGAAAACTGTGACTCATTCCTGAGCTTATTACAGGATGGTTCACCCCTATTCCTATCAATAAGAGAGGAGACCCATCGCCTAATGATCAAGGATTAACATCATGGTCTCTGAATCTCTAGCAACTCCACTAATGTCGACCAAGTTGCCAATATCTTGCTTAGGTATTTGAACTGAGTAGCAACCTAGGTGCATCAGTCTAGAATATGAATCAACTGGGTAAGGAGATATGACAGCATGAACCATAATAGGCAAGTCTCTGACTGAGACAGCCCCTGGGTAACCATGCAACCATTGCTGTGTAATTGCATCTGCTGCAGGCATCTTATTTTGAGTATCTACTTCTCTACAAGACCATTATGAGTGTAGCTTATCTTCCTTGCTTAATGTGAACCATACATCTTCTTGAGATCAGATGGCACCCTTACCTATCAAGCCTGCATAGAATTTATAATTAACTTAATGTCTGAGAGATGTATGTTGGGTATATCATCCCCATCCACCAAACTGTTTCATTGTGCAGAATAGAGGAGGGTATCTATATATCTTATTTTCCATATCTTTCTGCTGCTGTAAGTAAATAAAAACATTAAAACTAGAATAACCAACAATGATTTGGGATTGCCAGAGTGTTATTTCCAGTGACTCTGGAAAGTTCTAGGATGGATGGATGGATGGATGGATGGACGGACGGACAGACAGACAAAGATTATTGTTACCAAGTCCTCTGCTCTTTTATCTCTTACCTTATATTCATGTTTCCATGATTTTGCCTGCCTTTTACCCATTTAGCCAATAAACTGTTTTTGACATTTGTGGATGTTTAACAAATAAACATCAAACTATATTTTTTGCTAGCTGAACTGAGTGGAGTGTGTACATATTCTGATCAGGATATAGGAATTGACTGGGAGTGTGCTAAATGCAAATTAAACTGGAAATTAACTACCAAAATTTTCTAGCACTGTAAAATGGGCAACACCCCTTCTGATTTAGAACAAACTGGATTTGAACACTTTGAATTTGATGGATATGAATAATGTTACCCTAGGCCTTTTACTATGCATCCTTTATACAGGAACGTAACATTGGGTTGTATCTTAAGTTTCTGCAAGAAAGCTCTATCCATAGAAAGGGCGCTCCCAAATCAGCTGAAAGAAGACAAAGACATTTTTATTGCATCTTTGCATGGCAAGTCTTCCCACACCATTTAGAAATGAATTCAGGATGAGGGGCTCCTGAACACAGCATGGAAAGGTAAGTCTTCCATTAGCCAAAACTTCTACTGATCGAAAGGATATTCTGTGATCCTCCAGTCCATCACTTGTTCATGTATGGATTGGATGTGCATGCTAAATACATAGTCTCAAAATGAAAAGGCAACTATAAAGTAAAGGTAATAAAGCATGGAAAATGTGTGAAAACCATATACACATTTCATGTTCCCAGGAAATCAGACTGAGACTGCATTTACTTAACAATTTTTAAACCCAAGATATGAGACAGTCTAGACAAGATGAAGATTATAAAGCATTTAATTCAGAGTACCACAAATAATAAAGACATACTATATGTGATTATACTGACACCACTGGCCATTCTTACCTAACCAAGGAATGAATAAATGTAAGCAATGCTAGCAGTAATAAAAAGTTAAACAAGTTTGGAAATGCCTTCTTTTCTGAGATATTTATTAATTAGAAAAATAAGAATTTAAATCCTGACACTGACATTGTCAGACATTGCTACATTTATAAGCCAGATTTTATTAAAAAGATTCAACATGATATCATAACCTGTGGAGTTTCACTGCATGTTCAGGTCCAGATATCCAGCCAGGACAAAAGTTCTGTTGGGACTATTTAAAAAACAGCCTGGTCTCCATTAGGATGACAGTATGGAACTTTTTCTATAAGGTCAAAAATAGAACAGATTTTTGCAAGCTTGGGCCATAATAATGTCTTTCCCCACCATCTTATGCCAATCATATTTTTCAACTGTTGAATGATATAAAATATACCGGGGCAGTTCAACAAGGTAGTTCAACTTAGGAGGGAGGTTCAGAACACAATCATTTGCACATGTCATTCTGAGGTCATGTTTTCGTATGCATCTGCAGAAAAATACTAAGGGTTCTTACTTAAACCCTACAATTTGATTCCCCCCACTCCTAAAATGAAGTCTGGTTTTCATTTCCTTCCATGATTGAATTCTCTCATAACACTCTGGCAAAGGGAAATTGTGTATGCCATTTTTCTATAGACCTAAAGCAGGGGTGATTGAATTATACACACACTCAGTATGGATTGCTCAGACTTGAAATGCATTGTATTTTAAATCTCTCTCCACAGAACACCATATTGTGTGCATTTGACTTACATGGCAGAAAATGAAATGCTGACATTCTGCAAACCAGAGCCTGCTCCATGAGGAAAGATGAAAGAGGTACTTAAAACCTCTGTGTCAAACATGATGCTTTGATAAAATTTATGCTACTTTTCAGCATTCAGGTAGGCCAACATTATATTCTCAGAAGAAAACTAAATAAAAAAATAGGATCTTGGTCTCACAGGATCTTGGCCTCTGAAGAGGAGATAAACTCCTACAAGAGAGATTGTTGAATGCATCTATTTCTAGAGAAAAATATTCACAGTTGCAGAAATCACAAGTACTAAAATATAACTGCTCTAAGGGCAGAGACCATACAATATCTGCAGAGTTGAAAGTAAAGGAACATTATTATCATAGCTAGCTTGGACAACTATTATAAAATTCTTAATGTATGTTCAGTGAGGACCAAATTAGTAAAGACAAGTTTCCCTCAAGTTGACCTTGACTACTGATCACTTCATGATTAAATCCATCTAGTTTTCTTAGTGACAGTACATTAGCGATTTGCCCTGTTCCCTCTGGGATTTTTTTTTTTTTTAAATTTCCCTACAGTCCTGGGGTTTTTCTGAACATCTCCCATTCAAGTGTTAACCAGGAGCAAGTTATGGGTTAAATTAAGAAAATGTGCATTTAAACATGTAATTAGGATATGCCACTTTTTTTTCTTTACAAAAGGAGAGTATGTGTATGTGTGGGAGGGAGGGTGGGTATTCAGAACAGGGATCATGCTATGTAGATCTGGTTATTTGTTACTGTAACTTGCTTCTTAAAAATGCTGTGTTAAAAGTATTTTGTTAATAGAGATGTGCTGACCTTTGCCTTTCACACATTCCCCAACTTGGAGTCCTGCAGGTGTATTGGGACTGGAATTTCCAAAAAGTATGGCCTTTAACTTGGAATTGGATACAGTGAAGGACTTATTGTTGGGAAAGGCTGTCTTCTATAATATTAAGATAGGCTAATATTATAGCCTATCTTAATAATATTAAGATAGGCTATAATATTAAGACAGCCTAATTTCTTTCCTTATTTTCTTTGATGAAAAACCACCAAATGTATAGTCCATTTGCCATAAAACTGTTTCTTGCATCCATTCCTGACATTTGATGGTACTCTTCTCCATCCTTTTCATGTGAGTCAAGGGGACAATGCTGTGTTTCTGATTAGATACTTGGTAAATTAACTAATATTAAAAATAAAAAGATTACAGAAGCTTCAGTATTTACTAACTAGTTAGGAGTTGCTACGATCAAGACTGGTGTTTTGTTTTCTTCACACCCGTCAATCGTTTTGCACTAAAAGTGCCGTTTCATCTCATTTTGTTGAAGCAACTGATGCAAATATTGTTCTGCACCATCCTTGCACAGCGTGGAACAGGAAATGTTCTATGATCCGGGGGTATGCATCATTTGCTGCACGCTGCGTAACAAACCTCGACTGCTGCCCTTCATTATCTCTAATGGAATTTCAAGGTCAATGGCCAGTCATAAATGTCCACTTTAAATAAAATATTAGATGTTCCCTGTTCACTGCCTTTTTATCCTGGTTTCTAGGGAGACTAGAAAAAGGATTTTTTTAAAAAAAAAAATCATCATACATTTTAGAACTGAACAAAAAAAAAAAAAAAAATCCACTAAGATTGATTTTCATTTCACATCAAGCAGTAGAATAAATTCTTGGCACAAAATTTCAAGGGCATAATACATTCACATCCCACCTAATGTAATAAAAATGTACATGCACACATGTGCGCAGCTGCGCACATACACACACCCCTAATTTGATTTTTCAAGCCTGACTTTGCCAATTCCATTTCAGCAAGCCAATTTATAGACAGACAGAATTATAGGACTGAGTGCAAGGCGACTATGGGACTATGGGCACAGACCACTTAGACGAAGACAACTTTTCATCTGGAAAACATACTTGTCCTATTACTCTCTTCCGGGCCTGCACAAACGTCAACCATACATACATCTTTTCTGATATACCCATGATGTGCAGGAAGATCATGTGGAAAAGAAGCTTTAGACTCTACCCGTTACTTACCCAACTTTCAGCAATAAGGCACATTATTACCCCCTGATAATAGCAGTGAGCATCACTGATCTTGATCAAGATCTCTGAAATGTTAACTCTGCCTCCCACTGGCAATAATCCCAAAGCATCTAAAAGTACAAGGAGGGGTGAGAAGATTAAAGCCTTCTCTGAGCTGAGAGATTGCTCTTTCTCCATTGTTCTACCAAATGGGGAAATAGCTCGTTTCCCTGCAATGAGCTATTAGCATCAAAGAAACGGCAATATCGATCAGGATTTTTTGAGAAGCAGAGGTGCTTTAACCAGATAATTCCCTAGCAAACTGCTGAAAACAGTGACTCTTCTCACAAGCCCTCTTCCCAAGCTCAACTGCAGCAACAATGTACATGGGGCTCAGGAGAGAATTGACAATACCCCACACTGGAGGCATCAGAGCATTGTGTGAAGCCTCCCTTGTCCGCATTGTTCTGGCTCTTCTAAATGCTGCTTGACTCAGATGTGTTCTGTCCTTCCAGCAGCGAAAGTTCATGGCATGCAATGAAGAAATATTCTTTGGCAGGGTGCTCAGAATCCTCTTTACTTATTTTTTTACTACGTTACTTATTTTTTTACTACTTACTTATTTTTCTACATGAAAAATAGCCCACCTATTAATTAATGACTACTGACTGAGACCCATGCCTCCCAACTATGCATGTACCACTGATCGCTTCTGAATTTGCTGTGGAAAGCAACCCCAAGGAGCTGTCGCCACGTCTTCATGCCATTTTAGCTACTTTAAGTGCAGCTGCAGATCTCACACTGGCAGTTTCCCTTCGCAGCGCAACCCTTCTCTAAATGCACTTTACAAGCATATAGGGAATTTTTTAACAAGGAAGCCTCTCCACCACTGTCACAGTCTCACAGTCTCTTTTCTTTCAGGCTGACTGCTAAGAGAACCACTGCTTAATGCTATGCTTTGGCTATCAGATCATTAGATACCCTTCAAGCCTGGCCTGATACAGAACATATTTAATAGCTAAATGAGTTTACAAGTTAAACGAGATGCCCTAAGTATTTATTTGCAGTGACACCTATATTTGGCCAAGGCCAGGACCTTTATTTCTACATCTTATTTGTATGAAAATATCACCAATGCATTCTGTGGGCTAACTATTCAGAAGCTGCCTAATTAAAGCAATTACAGTTCTTGCTCTCTTGAAAAGAACCGGGAATGATTAAGGCAAGCCTTAGCAATTCTTGATCTTTCCACCAGCAAAGTCCCTGGGAAGTGTCCTCTTAGGCCATCAGATGGTTTATTACTAGCTTTCTAGATTGTTCTACCCTATTTTCTTGTTTTCCCTCTTATTTGGATCCATATATATTTCTTCCTAATGTTACACTCTTGTGTATATTTCATTTTCTCAAAAGTGTGTTGCAATAATTAGTGGGAGAGTTTCAGTGTCCTGTAATGATAGATAAGCTGATGTCTTCAGATCTTTAGGAATTCAACTCCCATCAGCATTAGCTGGCATGGTCAAAGACAAATGGTTACAGGATTCATAATTCAACTCATTTTCAGTATGCCCGCCATTTACAGGTTATAGTGTAACACATTCTTGTGCTTTCCTTTGGAATATGTCCCCAGTGCTTATAAAAATCACTGTGAACAATAAAAAGTCATTGTTTCTTTTTATGTAAACAATAGGAAATATATTTTGATGATCCATCTAGTATATCTCACTTATTACACTACTGCTGGTAGAATGCAAATAAAAATCCTTTAGTCAACAGAGCAATAGCACATATGAGTTGTTCTCTAACTTTATCCGTATGCTCTAACACAAAGTAAATCATGCTGTATTTTTGCATGTTACTAATTGTTGTTGTTGTTTAGTCGTTAAGTCGTGTACGACTCTTCGTGACCCCATGAACCATATTGCGCCAGGCCTTCCTGTCCTTCACTGCCTCCCTGAGTTTGCTCAGTTTCATGCTCATTGCTTCAGTGATGCTATCTAACCATCTCATCCTCTGCCGTCCTCTTCTCCTTTTGCCTTCAATCTTTCCCAGCATCAGGGTCTTCTCCAAAGAGATCTGTCTTCACATTAGGTGACCAAAGTATCTGAGCTTGAGCTTCATTATCGATCCTTCCAATGAGCAATCAGGGTTGATTTCCTTTAAGATTGACTGGTTTGACCTCCTAGCAGTCCAGGGGACTCTCAAGGGTCTTCTCCAGCACCACAGTTCAAAGGCATCAATTCTTCGGCGCTCGGCCTTTTTTATGGTCCAGCTCTCACAGCCATACATTACTACTGGAAAAACCATAGCTTTGACTATGCAGATCTTTGTCGGCAAGGTGACCTCTCTGCTTTTTAATATGCTATCTAGGCTTGCCATAGCTTTCCTCCCAAGGAGCAAGCGTCTTTTAATTTCATGGCTGCAGTCTCCGTCTGTGGTGATCTTGGAGCCCAAATAAATGAAGTCTGTTACTGCTTCCATTTCTACCCCTTCTATTTGCCAGGAATTGATGGGTCCAGATGCCATGATCTTAGTTTTTTTAATGTTGAGTTTCAAGCCAGCTTTTGCACTCTCCTCTTTCACCCTCATCAAGAGGCTCTTTAGTTCTTCTTCACTTTCTGCCATTAGGGTGGTATCGTCCGCATATCTGAGGTTGTTGATGATTCTCCCTGCAATCTTAATTCCGGCTTGTGATTCTTCCAGCCTGGCATTTCTCATGATGTACTCTGCATATAGGTTAAATAAGCAGGGTGACAGTATACAGCCTTGTCGTACACCTTTCCCTATTTTGAACCAATCGGTTATTCCATGACCGGTTCTAACTGTTGCTTCTTGGCCCGCATACAGATTTCTCAGGAGACAGGTAAGGTGATCTGGTACTCCCACCTCTTTAAGAATTTGCCACAGTTTGTTGTGATCCACACAATCAAAGGCTTTTGCATAGTCAATGAAGCAGAAGTAGATATTTTTCTGGAACTCTCATGCTTTCTCCATGATCCAGCGAATGTTGGCTATTTGATCTCTAGTTCCTCTGCCTCTTCGAAACCCAGCTTGTACATCCGGTAGTTCTCGGTTCATGTATTGCTGAAACCTAGCTTGTAGGATTTTGAGCATAACCTTGCTAGCATGTGAAATGAGTGCAGTTGTGCGATAATTTGAGCATTCTTTGGCATTGCCCTTCTTTGGAATTGGAACATAAACTGACCTTTTCCAATCCCGTGGCCACTGTTGTGTTTTCCAAACTTGCTGGCATATTGAGTGCAGCACTTTAACACCATCATCTTTTAGTATTTTAAATAACTCAGCTGGAATACTGTCATCTCCACTAGCTTTGTTGTTAGTAATGCTTCCTAAGGCCCACTTGACTTCGCTCTCTTGAATGTCTGGCTCAAGGTCAGTGATCACACCAGCATGGACATCAGGGACATTAAGATCTTTCTTGTATAGTTCTTCTGTGTATTCTTGCCACCTCTTCTTAATCTCTTTTGCTTCTGTTAGGTCCCTGCCTTTTTTGTCCTTTATCATGCCCATCTTTGCATTAAACATTCCTTTGATATCTCCAATTTTCTTGAAGAGATCTCTAGTCTTCCCCATTCTATTGTTTTCCTCAATTTCTTTGCATTGTTCATTTAAGAAGGCCTTCTTATCTCTCCTTGCTATTCTCTGGAAATCTGCATTCAGTTGCTTATATCTTTCCCTTTCACCCTTGCTTTTCACATTCCTTCTTTTCACAGCTATTTGTAAAGCCTCATCAGACAGCCATTTTGCTTTCTTGCATTTCTTTTTCTTTGGGATGGTTTTAGCTGCTGCCTCCTGTACAATGTTATGGACCTCCATCCATAGTTCTTCAGACACTCCGTCTACCAAATCTAATCCCCTAAATCTATTCAACACCTTCACTGTGTACTCACAAGGAATATGATCTAAGTCATACCTGAGTGGTCTAGTGGTTTTCCCTACGTTCTTTAATTTAAGCCTAAATTTTGCAGTAAGCAGGTCATGATCTGAGCTACAGTCAGCTCCTGGTCTTGTTTTTGCTGTCTGTATAGAGCTTCTCCATCTTTGGCTGTAAAGTATATAATCAGTCTGGTTTCGGTATTGACCATCTGGTGATGTCCATGTGTAGAGTCATCTCTTGTGTTGTTGGAAAAGAGTGTTTGCTATGAACAGCTTGTTCTCTTGACAGAACTCTATTAGCCTTTGCCCTGCTTCATTTTGTACTCCAAGGCGAAACTTGCCTGTTATTCCGATTACTCCTTGACTTCCTACTTTAGCATTCCAATCCCCTATGATGAAAAGGACATCTTTTTTTGGTGCTAGTTCTAGAAGGTGTTGTAGGTCTTCATAGAAGCGGTCAACTTCAGCTTCTTCAGCATCAGTGGTTGGGGCATAGACTTGGATGACTGTGATATTGAATGGTTTGCCTTGGATACGCACTGAGATCATTCTGTCGTTTTTGAGGTTGTACCCCATTACTGCCTTTCCCACTCTCTTATTGACTATGAGTGCAACTCCATTTCTTCTAAGGGTTTCTTGCCCACAGTAGTAGATATAATGGTCACCCGAATTAAATTCACCCATTTCCATCCATTTCAGTTCGCTGATTCCCAAGATGTCGATGTTCAATCTTGTCATCTCATGTTTGACCACATCCAGCTTGCCTTGGTTCATAGATCTTACATTCCAGGTAACTATACAATATTGTTCTTTACAGCATCGGACCTTCTTTTCGCTTCCAGATACATCCACAGCTGAACGTCCTTTTGGCTTTGGCCCAGCCGCTTCACTCTTTCTGGAGCTACTTGGAATTGCCCTCCGCTCTTCCCCAGTAGCATGTTGGACACCTTCCGACCTGAGGGGCTCATCTTCCGGCGTCATATCTTTTAGCCTTTTAACATTGTCCATGGGGTTTTCTTGGCAAGGATACTGGAGTGGGTTGCCATTTCCTTCTCCAGTGGACCACATTTTGTCAGAACTCTCTGTCATGACCTGTCCATCTTGGGTGGCCCTGCACGGTATAGCTCATGGCTTCACTGAGTTACGCAAGCCCCTTTGCCACGACAAGGCAGTGATCCATGAAGGGAATGTTACTAATAAATGTAATTAAACTGGAAGGAAAAAAATGAAGGGTAAAGGAAAATAATTGTACAGCATACACTTGACAAAAAAAGTAATAGAAACTGATATGAATAGTATAAGAAAGGGAGGAATTGTTATAGGAGTGCAACCATTTTACTCCACAGATCACAGTCCATTGTATTAAAACTTTTCCACTGTGTTACATTATCATTAAATATGCAACTGGCCCTTCCTTTTTGCTAAGCATCAGTTGCTTGAGGGTCCAATTTGAATTCAATATGGTGGAGGGAGGCTATAATACTTTCCCTCCAGTATGGTCCCAATCCAGGTTATGGGTGTGATTTACTTCAAGGTCAAATACTGAACTCCAGCAAAGAGCCATGTTTTTAAATTAATCTTTGACTCCCACATGGATGTCATTTAGTAACTGAAAAGAAAAAGAAAAAAAAATTAAAACCAAGCACACAAGGGAAATAACAAAATCAACCTTCCATCTCATGGGGAAAGCCAGTTCTGAGAAAATATAGGTCGATTCCCATTCATGAAAAGTTAATGGAGGGCCTTAATTCCCTTACATAGAAGCCACTGCACACCCAGTGAAGCTGAAACACAGTATGCTCATGAATAAAATGAATGAGATCATGCAAGTAAGACAGAATTAGGAGAAAATAAAGCCCTTCTTTTATTGTGAGTAAATGACTATTCCTGTGATGGAAATATTCAGGGGCAGTTGAGACCTTCCACATTCTCCCTTATCTGTTGTCACAAACAAGCAAGCATTAGAATTCCATACAAGCAGAATAGGCTGCATGGCCCCAAACACAGTAAATTAAGTCTGAGTTATTGCCTGTAATGGTAAATAAGACTTATACCCTTTGAAGTATTCATTTTATATTTGCTGGCTTTGACTCTGTTACAATATTTGGGTAGCAACCTAACTGCTTTAAAATGACAGGTTGTTCTGTACAATTATAGTAATTAGTAAGGTAAGATTAATATACTTAGAGACATCCAAAATTCCCCAAGTTAAGTAAGTGCAAAATATAATTACTGAAATAGCTATGTCAGTCTAGAACACAGTATTTTATGTGTGTTAATTATATTTTTAGTAGGTTGAATGATTAAAAGACTAGGAAAAAAA
Organism: Python bivittatus; assembly: GCF_059951505.1. NCBI lineage: Eukaryota > Metazoa > Chordata > Lepidosauria > Squamata > Pythonidae > Python > Python bivittatus. The sequence goes on from NW_028277035.1 coordinate 19,547,133, forward strand.
ATAAATAAAAGCAAAGTGCCAGAGTATTATCAAGTGTTTGACAGTTATTCTTGCTTCAAAAGGCAACAAAAGGTTTTGTGTATCAATAGTCAGCACAGCACATTAAGAACAGTGTTACAGTTTGAATCTAAAACTTTATTTTTGTCTAGAAGGAATTTTAGAACAAAGTGATGAAGTCATTTCAATATGGAATAGAAGCACACAGCTAAGTAGCAATTTGGTAGGTAAGATAAAGAAATGCCCAGTCTCTGCTGCAGCTCCTCAGTTAAATCTATCTAGGACTGGGCATTAAACAACACACAATTTTTTAAGTTACTGAGTCATTGTGGTGCCTTAGCTGCCCTTCCGTACCTCAACTGTGTGGCCCAATGAGGAAAGACATCTATCTCCAAAGTGTAGAGGACACCAAGAAGCACTTCTGATTCCTGTATTAACTTTAACTTCTAGAACTGAACAGAACAAAGTCCAATGGAAGGTTACTTGACCCTTCCACTTTTAAATATTCCCATTTCTATTCCCATATTTTCTCAATTTTGTTTAATTAAAAAGAAAGGAGAGCATTGTCTCAGTTTCAAATGGTTGTTTAACCAGATTTTTGGGGACATTCTGAAGGGGGAATACAATGGTTACCACCATGGGATAATAATTACTTTTGCTCCAGAATGATCCACTGCGACACTGTGTCATATTTCAGAAATATGGCCAAGCATCCAAACTATTGTTTGTCATATCAGTGCATTTTTTAAAAAGAAACAAACAGGAGGAAGCTGGGCTAACGTAAAGGTAAGGCTGCATTCCAAAAATCATTGAAATGTGTCCATGAGACCAAAATTAACTCACCCCTGGAGAGATATTTTTGCCACTTTCCTTTTAATTGAATACTACATTGCATGGACTAAACAATTAGTTTATTTACTCCATTAAATTCATTTACTCAGTTAAAGCACCTAAAGCCTATATGTAAAGTTAGATTATTTTAAAATGGAAGGATACAAAGAGGATCATAAATAGTTACTGCTACACCTTAAGTACATAATAATATCTATTAATTAGATACTAAAATTATGCCAAATAACCATTCATTTAATGGTGGGATAGAATAATCAACATGGGAGTTAAATAACTAAAGGTGTGCAGATTTAAATATCAGGTTCTAAACCATATCAGCTTTCAGGTATACGGGCATAATTTCAGTCTGAAAGCAGCTAAGGTTCCAAGTGACATTGCTTTATTCCAAACTTGTTTACCACAAGAGTTACAATGGATCTGTAGTTTGTTGAGCATCACTTAAATAATAATTTAAGTAAATTTACTTATTTTATTTATTATGCAAATTTACTGATTACATTTATATTTTGTCTTCTCAAATCAAAAATAACCTAGAAAACATGTACAAAAAGTTGCTCACAGATGTAGAAAAATTCAATTCATCCATAGATATAATCTCACCCCATATATTAATTTTTGCATACTGATTACAATGTAAATGCACATTATTAATTAGATATTAAAATTATGCCAAATAACCATTCATTTAATGGTGGGATAGAATAACAGCAAACCCCTTTTCTATTAAATGGATCAATATGTGGTACTCCAGTTCTTATCTAGGGTTATTACAAATGGCATTATCTCTTCATCTATCATTATCAGTGGCACCCTTTGTCTTCTCTTATTATTAATTTGCTTTTGGAACCACTTGCCTTCCTTAGTAGAAAAACAAACGATATCTGGGGTATAACAGTGACTGAAACTGAAGACAAACTGTTGCTATATGCCAATTATATCTTTAATAAATTATGCTTTTTCCATACAAAAAAGAAAACTTATATTGTTCATCAGGTGGGTAATATATCAAGCTATTCAACTAATCTTACATGCTTCCTATGGAAATTTGTAAAAATTGAAGTTTCACTTGTTGCATGACTTCTGTTAAATATCCAGGAATAATTATTCCAAGGAAAGTTTCTTGATGTGTGGATGCAAATGATATAAATATATCACAGTTTCTCTTAGATAAAAAGCAACATAAATAGATGGCTAGAAATCTTATTGAGTCTATGGGAAAAGCTGGATGCTATAAAATGATAATTTTAAGACTGATATATTTACAGTACTTAGGCACACTCCTAAGCTAATATATTCATTTTAAGAAACTGGTAAAATATTAAGTAATATTCTATGGAAAGAATAACTTCCTAGGTTCTTTTCATCTAAATTCTATCACATGATGATAGGAGTCATGACTTTTATATCTTTCAGCTTTATAAATGGGCATATATTTTAATTATAATTTTTCTATGGAATGCAAGTAGCCAAGTTTTTTTTTAAAAAAAATCAGTATAAGAATCAGAATGTTATTACGTGACCTCACTGACATCTTAGCAAAGGCTTGCCTCTATTTTTAGCAATAGCTTTACTGTATTTTCTGCATTTAGCCTGCAAGGCATATTTGGAAGATATTGGGACAAAACTATAACTTGGGTCCTTATATAAACTCTAGGACAATCCCAGTTGGAAAGCTGTAGTGAGCGTTCTTTCATATGAATTGGATAGCCCAGAGAATGTTTTAAAAGGATTGGTTATTAACCTCACTATGTTAGAAGCATAAAATTGAAGCGGGGACATTTACACATATGATATGTGCTTGTTCCCATTATTGCCCCATTTTTGCTTAATATTCATAACTTTGTTAGTATAGTATTATAAAGATCAATATAATGTGAAGATGTGAATGTACTCTTGAATTGCATACCAAGGATTGGAACTTATCATTGTATCAAGAATTACAGACTTACGAAGCTGGGGGCTAGCAAAAAAGGCAACCATTCAGTGTGGAAAAGAGAGTGAGATTGCAGATATACAATCTTAGATCACTGGTTGGTGTTCACTTTCTGTTTATGTACTAGTATTCTATTGAATTAATGGGGAAAAAATCACTATTCTTTCATATCACGAAGGTTTAATTATGTGTTTTTTTTAAGTTGAATTATTTTTATATGTAATATATTATGTTTTCCATTGCTTTTTCCTCCTCTTCCTTCTCCTCCTCCTCTTCTTCAGTATATTAAAGCAATAGAAAAATTAAAAAGTGAAAAAGCACACAACAGCAAATGCAATTAACATTAAATATGAAGTTAAACACCAGTGTTCTACATAGTGTCCTATGTAATTTTGATTTTATTTTTAAAAAATCTTTACAAAGTTCAAGGAGCACATTGGTCTCCAAGCATTTAGGGGCATTTGGTGCTTATAGGCGCCATGTCTGGAAATCCAACTATACCTAGGGGAGTTTGAAAAACAGCTCTTAGGCAAATAAACTGCTTATCAATAATACGTCAAAAATCAAACACTGATTTCTTTTTGCTCCTGCTCAAGAACAGTTTGGTACGAGGAGTATGTTTATTAATTATACAGTTTTCTTTAAGCAAGAGGCAATCAGTGAGGAGTACAGTGAGCCACAAAGGATATCCATGTCCTTTTGGAAACCACTGCTATACAAGACTACTGCTATTTCTCAGTGGGCACCACTTGAGTTGATTTATGGACAATTATTTTTCACTTAGTAATGGCAAATAGTCTAGAGACACACAAAAACAAACAATACCAAGCAATCTTTTGGAACCAGTAAAGTAATATTGTCGTCCCCCCCCCCCCGGCCAAACAAGTACGTATTGAAGTATTTTGACTAGATCGTAAAATGTCTATTGTTTAGTCAAGGTCAGGAAGAAAAGCTAAAGGATAAGAACAATTGTTGGCTAATGGAATAGCCTTGCTTTTCAGTAAAGAACAGTTGCATTCAGCCTAGCCCCACAGACATGTAAGTATAGAACTGATACTTAAACAATAGGCAGACTATAGGTTTCTTTTATTATATATATATAAATAATGTGATTGAAAGTTTTAAAAACAAAGGTAAAAACTAATACAAACTAATATGAAGTAAGGAAGAAAAAAGAAAAAGAAAGAAATCAAGACAGAGCTAAAAGTGCTAAAAGAAAAATAAAAATAGAAAAGAAAGAAAAATGATATGAAGAAGTAGCTTCCAATTTACAGTAGTTGGCTTCCAATTTACAGTAGTTATAGGTACAATTATAAATTTACCTCTTTCTCTAAAAGTACATCATGACTCTCTTCTTTCTATAATCTATTCTGTCTAATCATCAAAATCATAAATCATAAGTTCATTTTTTTTCTGTTTTATGCAAAAAGTCCATAAGGGGTTTCCAATCAGCAATAAACATAGATACTGTCTTTTCTCTAATCAAAGAAGTCAGTTTGGCCATCTCAGCAAGTCATATCATCTTCACCCAGACTATGGGTTTTCTGAAATATTAATGCCAGTTGATATGTTTAGCAGATCCTTGCAGTCCATACACTTTTAAAAAATGCACGCTTCAGCTGAAATTTTTCTCTTTAATAATTTCATTTTCGTTTACCATTTGGACAAGGCAAACAAGAGAAAGAAAGACTTCAAAACTACTTCATACTGCATTTGAATTATTGCAAACTATCATTTATAAATGCATTTTATTCTCTCCATGCTCAAACCTTTACGCTGCCCTGAGCATACCTTTAGAGTTCTTGCTCCTAGCTGTTGCTTTATTCATTGTCTTGGGCTGAATACTTACCGTATTTTCTACTTACTGTATTGATGAAGGGAACCCTATCTAGCCTGTTTTGCTTTGCATGGTTACGGTGCAAGAGTGCAGTATGCTGAGGTATGAAATACATGTTACAGTTCTTTCCAGAGCTTTGGAAAAACTTCTGTTCTGCTTTGTGCACATCATAGGAAAAAAAAGGAGCAAGCTTATTTTCTCTTGAATGTATTGTAGGATTCTGCCTTTAAATAAAGATTTAATTGGGGTAGCAATAGTTGAAGTATAGTGATCCCTATCTCTGTCAAGGTCAGCAAATATATTGCATAACCCGTGTCCTCAAAATAATATTTATTTCCCTATGTTTGATTTAAACAATTTACGTCCCCCTCTTCTTTTGCAAAATCACACTATAAAAACTAAAATGATACATTAAATTATATATGGCAGAACTACAGCAAAGACAGCGATAAAGGAACAGAAGAAGGAGAAATATATTTACTTTTCTGATAAGCTTGGGATAGTAAAATGGTTTTCAACTAGAATCCAGAAATATGACAAATTGGAGCCAGCCAAGTACATCCAAAGGAGAGAATTCTACAATTAGAATACCAACTCAAGAAACCAGAAGGAACCCAGAAAGCCTTCCTACTGTATATTAACTTAAATTGTTTGACCTTCTAGTTCACTGTCTACACTGAACTGGCAGCAGCTTTCCAAGATTTCAGCAGGGTTGACTAAAGTCTCATATTCCTCTAGTAGTACTTGCAAGAAAAGAGCTTTGAAGTTAAGGAATGAGCATGTATCAGTAGTAGCATTTCCCAGGAGTTTGGATCTGTTCTCTTAAATGGCAAGTTTAGGACTCTGGTTACAGGTAGTCCTCATTTAGCAATTGCCTCATTTGGAGACTGTTGCAGTTACAACGGTGATGAAAAAGTAACTCTACAATCAATCTTCCCATTTATGACCTTTGCAGGTCTGTAAAGCAAAGGAAAACTAAAGTAAGATCGTAAGCATAGTTGCGGTTACACTTAGTGAGTGCTTTGCTTAACGACCAAGTTGCCGGTCCTAGTGGTCATCACTAAACAAGAACTACCTGTAAAATCAAATGAAAAATTAAACGAACTGTATAGTTACTTACAAATGTACAGAATTTCAAATTAGTTTAAAATTCTACATTAAGTAACACTAGTAAAGATATGATTTCTTCATGCACAATAAAAAGGTAGGTGAGTCTTCATGATATATAATCAAACTGATTAAGCATGTTTAATTGACAAGAAGGTTTAGTGTTTCAATTGTTATTATTATTGTTATTGTTATTATTGGTATAATTGATTTTCATTATACCCTATCTTTAAAGTAGTACTATGCTAAAAATATTAAAGACAATACAAGCAAAGCCTAATTGATACATTCATTTTATTTCCTGTTCCATAGTTGAAATACATTTGTATCAGTTTATTTATTTGTTTTTTGCTATTTTTTTAAACTACTGTCACATATGTACTTATCAGCCCAGTACTGTTTTTCCATACTGTGCAATCCCTACTTACAACTTGTAAGGTTTACCCCGTTCATCTAGAGAAACTCTCGTGACACGTGTGTTCAACAAAGAAGTTTACTCAAGCGTAACGTACATAATTACAGACAAAGGCAGAACTGGCTCAGCACATCTTGTGATACAATTTATAGTTCTCCCCTTCCCACGCTTTGCCCCGTTGCTATGTTACAAATCTCTTGGTGTAATCCCCCCTTCCACTGAAATGGCAGATTCAGTTCAGTTATTTTTGTCTCTTGATTGTTCTGCCCCGCTGGCGTGGTTGTGGTTCCTCTTGGTTCTTTCAGTTGCGCGCAAAGCCGGGGTTTTCCAATCACGCGCTGATCGCTTTTCTGTGAGCCGCTGCTCAAGCCTTTGTCCATGGCGCTCGCAGCTAATCAGTGTCGATACAAAATATCTGCTTCTGCATTTTTTTGTTAAGCGGTCTCAGATGGCTCATTAATCAGCTGCGGTTTTCACTTCCCCTTTTTCCCGGCTCGCATGCGGGCGGTAGAACTGACTCAGTGCGGCTGGGCAAAAACTAGCCATGCCACGCTGGCTGAATCTGACACAACTGACAAATTCGAGCTTTAACATTTGAATAAATTTAGTCAGATCCAACTTGATTGGGCTCCAATGTTTGGGCATTTATTCTTGACAACTGCTTGTCCCACTTTTTTCAGATTCTGTTTGTCTTGTAGATCTTCAGCAAGTGGGCAGAATATCTTCTGAGGCAAGGCTACATATCACTCATTTGCTTGAACTTTGCCTTCCAGGTTGATTATAACAGCAAAGTCAGGAATGTCTACATGTTTTGCAGGAGGGCCATGTTTTCATATGTTTATCTTCTCTGATCCAGTAGACTAGTGACAGACTCAGATATATTAAGTCAACATGACCATTACATGGAAGCTGCCATTGATCCAAAATGCAGCAGCCCACTTTTTGAGTATGGCAGGTACTATACAAACACAACACTGGTGCTGAAGACTCGACATTGGTTACTAGTAAATGCCCAGATGGAAGTCAAATGGATGGGTTTGACCTTTAAAAGCCTGCATGGCTTGGTATCTGTACCAATCAACAATCTCCTTCAAGTTGATTTTACCCATGGCTGCACATGACTCAGGTAGGGAAACTCAGGATTCCAAACCCACATGAGATTGAAGGAAACTCAAGGAAGTCCCAATCTGCATCAGTAGCCCCACCCTATGGAATAGCCTCTGACCAGAAATCCAGTTGCCTCTCTTGCTACTGGCCTTTAGACCAAAAGGTTTTTAGAGGTATTCAAAATGGCATTTATTGACCAATTATTATTTGCAATATTCATTTATGACATGTTTTGATGATTTTAAAGATGATTATTTCTGTATCATTTCTACATTACTGTTATTTTCATTTGGGCTTATGGAATACCACCACATGTGATACAATAAAATTTAAACTATGGGTTTAAAATTAAAATGGTGATCTTCCAGATCATAAGGGGCTCTAGCTCCCTGAAGCCCCAACCTGGATGGCTAATGATCAAGGCCAGCTTAGTTGATAGGAACTGAGTCTAGCAATATTTAATGAGCCACATGCTTACTCTGAATAGTCAATGAATGAATGCTTATTATTCTCTAAAAGAAAATTACTAATTTATTTATTTATTTATTTTAAAAATCAGTATTAGCATTGAGTATCATCTGGATTTTTCAAAAAGTTTATTGTTTTACAGAATCACAGATTTTTCCATTAACATGATCCTTTTGAATTTACCAGAAACATATTAAATAATGACATCACTGAATTACAAACTAAATTGTTATATCAAGTTTACAACTCCATAAACCAGTAACAAAGTTATTTCAAGACATTTTTTTCATATGTCAGTACACCTTCACGTAAAAATAATCAGTACACCTTATTTGGAAATATGCAACCATTTTTATAGCAGAACTCTTTTCTAGCATCTAATTAGTTCAGGGTATGAAAAAACAACAGATATTTTCTGGAAAAAATAATAAGCCTGAATCCAACAACTATGAAGGCATGCCATAATATATGATCTCTTCTAATCCACTGCTATTTTTACAGAAATATTAATTAGCTTGCCATAGCCATCTAACCTCTAAGCATCTTTAAACAACAACAAACTTCAATATTTCTGTGCAATTGCCTGGACTTTAAAATGTTTGGAAAAATTCTTAGCTAGCGGTATCCAGGGAGATGAAAAAATGTTGAGATGGTGGTCAAATCAATCAATCAATCAATCAATCAATCAATCAAAGCCCCATCATTTTTGTACATGTGTCAGAGTTGCATGCATATACAAAAGCCAGAGGATTTGACTTTTTTGACCCCACCACTGCAGATGCTGATGTTCTCAACAAATGTTAACAGATGAGTTAAGTTTAATGAATGAGATCAGAAATCCTACATTTTATCTTCAAGTTCTTTATAATTACATTCCTTTTTATAGTCTCTTTTGCCCTCTCTTCCCTTCTCCATCCTTGTCTGGGATAAGATAGAGACAAAGTCAGTAGGGAAAGTGGAAGAGAATGTGTAAATCTGAGGAGAGTGCAGTACAATGCTAGCTAAAATACATTTTAAAAATATTGATTTTAATCTGCTTGAAAGCAATTAACTAGTACATCAAGGAATGCTAATATTCTAAGAAGCTGTTGACTGAGGAATAATTTTAATCAAGGTAATATATCCTCAAGGCAACTTTTACCCATCACTTTGTATAATGAATAACTCATCTGACTATTTCCCTTTCCCCTAAAAGTTATCTGAACTGTAGTAAATCTCATATACAACTTCTTTTAGGTCCATTTGGAAGAAACGTCTACTGTGAGAAAATTATAGTGACAAACCTAATTTATATTATTTAAAAAATATATTATGATTTTTATTCCCGTTCTCTTAAATAGCCTTTACTATCATCTTTGGTAAATCACTCAAACCTTCCTGCACTTTAGCAGATTCATTCAATAAAGTGCTTTAAAATTGATGATTTTAGTTGTGCTAAATGCAAGTGCCACAATATATCATTAATTATAAAGCTAAAGTTATAAAACTCTTTCTATATGACAAAAGTGCTATTACAATAAGCAATATTCCCATGAGTATATGAATTATTATGTTCCACATGATTAAGACTCCTTTTAGGATTAGAAAGCTTTTGCTATGTATTTATTTAGCTATTTGTTTTAGGAAAGATGTTACTAAAGTTTTGATTTTTACCTGTTGCAAGAGGCAAATTACAGGTTTAATTTAAAAGCTAAGTATTTAACTAAACATGAATTTCTTAGTTAATACTTGGCTCTAATGTAAAAAGAGCTATTCATACGTACAAAGCATAATTTATTATATGATGCTAAAATAGAATACTTAATATATGGTACAAAATAAAAACGTATCATATCTTGATTTGATTCAGCATCCAGTAAATGCGAGAGCATATCCCTACCGATGCTAGAGAACAGAAGTCTTATAAACAGCAATCCACCATCATCCTGGAACATAGTCCTGTGTACTGTAGCTGAAAACAATAAACTTTTGGAAGAAAATGATACATCAACTGAAAAACAATGCAAAATGAAATTAAATGGTTCTTAAACCTATCTATCTTCAGATTTTAGGTACCCAAAAGCAACCACTGAGATTAGAACTCTGCAGGCTTCAAAAATTATGCAGAAGAAAGGCTTCAGATCTCAAGAGAACACCTCACCTCTGCTACACAAGCCTAAAAATGGAAGTGGCTACTGTAAGGAGTAGCTGCAACCATCAGGGCTGGCCAGAAGTTTAAAAAAAAAAAAAAAAGAATGGCTACTTTAACAAACAGCAGAGGTGCTATGCTCAGATGAGGTCTCAAGCAGTTCTTCCTCATAATTTTCAGAGCATGGACTGCCCTCATGGAGAGCATTAACAATGGATCTATCCATAATGAAATATCTTTTAAAAAATACACAGTTAAGAAAGTTCAGAAAGAGAATAGTTAAAAGGGAGCTCGGTTCTGAACAAATAAGAGACAGATTATGGTTTGTTAACTGATCTTGTCAGAAGAGAAGTCTTTTGAAATAATGTGCCTAAATGTGTGCATGAATGTGTGTGTGAGAGAGCATGTGTGTTTATGTCTACAAAGTATCTATGTCATAGAAGGACATAAATAGGGACACATAACATTGTGTGTGTTTTCTCATTTATAGCATGTTAATCCACACAGAACTCTATTTCAGGTTATGCTTTTCTTATAGAAATAAGATACTTTGATACAGTGAAATTTAATGCATATTTACCACTTTCAAAGTATTAGTAACACCTTTTGATTATGGGTGTTAAAGTTTCTTCCCTACTTAGGAACATTTAATTAGGTGAGTGGGAATTTTGTGGACAATTGTTCCTATTTTTCCCTTCTATTTTCTACTGGTATTTCTGAGAGATTATGAGCTAATTTATGGATCACATTTTAAAAGGTGTGATGTATTAGCAGGAAAGCACATATATTTCATGTAGACATCAAAATATGCCATAGTTGCCATAATGTCATTTGTGCCTATTCATTAAAAATAGATGAAATACCATTTGAACATATGATGGTTGATCACAGATGAGTTCCTGGACTTATTACAGCATGTTAATCATGCATAACCACTGCAAGCAATGAACCATGCATCAATCTGTTAATGCCACTGTATTATCATTAGGAAGAGCAGCACTATGTATCTGAGGCTCAAATGGCACTTTGTAGTGGGTATGAGTGTGAGTGTCACCTGTCAGCATCTCCTTAGAGAAGTGTGTCTTTTGTTAGGCTCGCATGGTAGCCATGCAGTTCCAATAAAATATATGGTTGAATTAAGGGGAGTGGGATAAGGCGTGGGTCCGCTGTTGAGGATTCCTTAACTCAAACCCATACTTCTCTAGAATTGTGCAGCTACTGCATGAACCCAGAGGGAAAATGAAACCTTTTAAAGGAGATGCCAACAGATGTGGCATCTGGATTTTCTCCTTCCACAAAGCACCATTTTGGCTTTGAATCTAAAGCATAGCGCTTCTCTAATTCTCATTAACGACAACTGGTGATTATAAGTCATTTATGACATATCTTTGGGTGAATGCATATGGAAGATAGAATACATGAGATCCACTTAAGGCAGGCTATGAAGACAGAAAGGGCTGCTCAGGAAAGGTTTTAAGTTATACAACTCCACTAATTTGGAGAGTTAATTAGATGGTGGACAGGGAGGAAGATTTCCTGAGTCCGTTTAAAAAAATATTTTCAACATTCCATTGGGTTAGAAAGAATCAACAAGATTTCTAAACTAATGGAGGCATCAACAAGACATACAAAACAACAGGAAAAAATGGGTGGGGGGATGGAGGGACAACAAACTAAAGAAGTCTAGTACGTAAAGAAAAATGTCGCTATGTGAGATGGGCACTAAACAAATGGAGTTAAATAAATAAATAAATATTCCGCTGCTGCAAAAAACATTTTTTAAAAGATCAAAATTTGCGGTATTTTAGAATTGTGAAGAAACAGCTAACATATGGACTTGCACATTTTTGTATACAGTTGATTAGGAACAACAACAAAAAAATACTCCTTAATTTACAGAGCGCAAAGTTCTGGGAATGCAAGGGAAACATTTGTGTCTTTATCTGTAATTCACACAAGTCTTTACACATATTAATAAGATGATGAACTTTTATAACTGCAATGACAACTTATGGTCCCATCCATTACAGGATAATCCTCACCTGGGTTGAAACTCCATGTGCTATACAAGTAACCCCCCCCCCCACACACACACAAAGGGTATATAACACATACACTTTGCCACATTCAGAGTGATTTTTACTGGCTATAGAACCATCTAAAGGATATACCAATAGGCAGATAATTTAAACTATCTCCCTCCTGGTTTCCCGGCATTTTTCTGGCCTCAATGTAATGGTAGAAAAGCTGTGAAATGGAAGCAATCCATTTTGCTAGATGGGAGTGCTTGTGGTAGAATCAAGTCTATCATCATCCTCAGAGCACCAATAGCTTCTGAGCCAATGCTCTGTCTGGAATGATTCATTCGTAAAATACTAGTACCGGTATTTAAGCCTGTTGACAAGCCATGCGCTCTGACCTAACGCTTCTTACCCTGAATTCAAAGTCCTATGAGGACTAACTGTGGTTACTCAAGGATCATGGAAAGACACACCATAAATTCTCTTTATATAATTGCTTCACATCTTGCCAGGCTGAGCCTTGACAAGCAGTGGTTCAAATGCAGACTCAAGCACCCAAGCCGAGGGGCAAAATACTAAACATCCCACACTTCAAAATGAGTATCTATGATAAAAGTCTATGACAGTTAAGGGGAAAAAACCCTCATCCTATAATTATAGTCAACCAACAGATTTCATGAACTGAGCAAATGAATCAGTCATGGGGTTGCAATTGTCCTTTTGGCAAAACTCTTTAATAATTGTTCAGAGGTATAAACACATTGGGGCTTTTTCCCAAAGTGAAGTTCCAACTACTAAGCAATCAGAACCTTGTACTACAGCACTAACACAGTAACAAAACATATTTCTCAAGGGAATGAACAAAGAAAAATAGGTTGTGATTTCAAGAATCAAATGCAACTTGTCTACCTCCAGAGTGACACACACAATGGTAGAAGGCCTGTAAGCTTTACAAGATTGCAAGGCAAAATCTTCCCCTGTTATGCCCAGCTCTTATTCTCTATTTAATCTCTTTATAATGAACTTAATCCCATTAGCTGCAAAGAACAGCTAAATGTCAAAGTAATTGGATAACAGCCTTAGTTTTTGTCATTATTAAATTATATCAGTAGACTCTCGGTACAGCAAAAAGCCAACTGGTTGGTATCATGCTTAAAGCTGGTAACTCAACTTTTGTAAGATGCTACTAATCCAGTACCCATCAACCCAACACTGGAACTACACAAATGACAACCAACTGTTATTTTCTGGAGATCCTCAAATGTTGTAGATTCCTGAATTATAGGTACATTCCTCAGTCAAATATCAGATACTGCACTATGTTTCCAGTATGTAAGAGTTGAAAGAATACAGTTGTTTAGCCCTCTCAGTGCTTTTGGTCTGTAGTAGCCATTCTGATTTTGCTGCTGAAAGTTCACTTTTGATTTGGGCTAAGCAATATTGTCTTAGCAAGTACAGACGTTCAGCTAGGAACGTAGAGATCCAGGTTCTAGTTCACACTCAGCTGTGGAAGCTTCCAGGGTGACTTTGGACCAGTCACTGTCTCCCAGCTAAACCATCCTTACAGAGTTGCTTGGGGGGAATGGGAGGAGGTTGGGCTCTGTATGCCACCTTGAGCTCTCAAAGGTAAAGAAAGATCTAGACATACCATATCAACAGTCTGGATGACAAGTAGAGTGGAGTGAAGAGATACAGAAAGGTTAAAGTTTCTGCTGCTGTCTAGCAGTTATCTGGATTTTTGCAGCTCAATCTAATATAATCTAAAATTTCAAAGTGCATCTCTGTGTTATTTTTCCTCCAATGATACTGTACAGAACCTAAGATGACTATTGAATTGAATGTTAAATAAAAAATGTATCCTCTATAAAGTACAACTCTTCTTTCCAATTCCTCTGAAATACAACACACTACCCCCTCCCCCCCCCAAAAAGGCACTTCTGCTCATGTGCAATCTTACAATCCCTTAAAGCTGCTAAAGAATCACTGTGAGGAATTTTAAATGTTAAGCATGCATCAGACAAACACCTGGGAAAGAAAAGGAAAGAGTTCACATACAAAATTCATGATCTAGTTAGATGAATGCAATTTTCCTTCTTTTATGTGGAGCAACAGTGACATCCAGGGGAAAGAGAGTATGCTCACAGGTGAACTATTCCACTGACATCTGTGTTATCCAGCTGGACTGCAAAAACTTTGCTGCCAATGCTGACTCCTTTTTGGTTTTCATCTATCCCACCTAAGGCAGTAGAAAAGGCTTCTCACTATGTCTCAGTAGTGGGTTGTCTCCATGTGAACAGGGCACATCCATATAATGAGGCTGGTTTCCCTCAGCAGTGGCACAGCCATCTTCAACTAAGCAAAATCCTCTCTTGGACTATGCTAATTAAAATCTAAGGATTCAAAGCAGCAAGGACCATATTGTTCAATGCTACAAAAGCCGAGTTATCTTACTTTCTGTTCTTTCAATGGTATGGACCATTGATTATATTTCCTTCTGCCTTTCCCATAAAAAAAGTGTCTGGATTTTGGATTTAGGGATATAAGCTTTAAATACCGGACAGAGTCAGATTCTAAACACTGTGATTTCTGATTAAAAAACAGTATTGTGATTTTCCACATTTGATTTTTAAAATGTTGGAATTGCCTACTTCATGTTGACAAAATGATCATATTGTACTCATATTTTTTGTGCCATTGAGTGTACATGAGAAACATGAAAATGTTAAAAAGCCCTTTTTAGACATAGTACCGAACCACAGACTGGTCATATCTGAGCTGTAAAACTCCAGATCATCACTAGGTGGCAGCAAAGGGTTAGTGTTACCTGCATTTCTTTGTTGGAATCTAGCAGTTGCCTGGATTTAGGCCTAGACATTGTAGGCCTAGAACTAGGATGCAGAATTGTATTTAAAATTCATTACTAGGAAGCTTTGAATCTAGTCAAAGTGTCATTTGGAAAGAAAAAAGTTGAGAAAAATGGTTGCTAATTCGTCTAACAAATTCTGTATTTGTAAAGACTGATCACTCCAATATTCCAGAGGACTCATGATTCTAAAGCAGAAAATGTTAATCCCTCCAAACATTCAACTAGAAATGTGGAAATAAATTAGGATGGGAATTATTTTGCAAAATGGATTGCAAAACATGAAACCAAGAAATATGCATATCTTTTTTCTCCCATATCAGTCATATCAAATATTACACTCCAGAGATACAGAAACAATAATCTCTTGATCAGTTAAATCCCCATCCAGGAGATTACACAATGCAATGGCTCATGGGAGGTTAAATACTGTATATTGTTAATTAGTCTCCCAAAGTTTTAACATGTGATGGTGGGAACCATTTGTTGATGTTATCCTGTGATGCATGACGGGCAAGGCATAAGTAACACTTTAGCACTAGTTAAATGAAGAAGTAGCCTTTACTTAATCACCTCTTCTTTTTACTCTATGGTGGGCTTTCTGCCATAATTTAAAGAAATACTACCACTGCACTGGTGGGAATAGAACCTCCAGTTTTACTCATCTCATAAAGAACTCCTCTGCTGTGTATCAAGCTTGGTAGAAAAGTACATGATTGAATTTACGGTTCTTGTGGGAACAGAGAATCCAAAGAAAGAGAGAAAGAAAAGAAATGGCTCTCCGTAGTTGATTGAACAATATGTCCTTTTGCCAAAACTGTCTTTCCTTACCTATTACTAAATTAAGCCTCTCTTATCACATAAAATTATTCCATTTTAGTTTTTGTATTTGAAAAATGTAAGTGAGGATTTATTTTATTCCCTTTGCTCATAGCGGGAAATTTTGCAGCTGGCACTAATACTTCTGGGTTCTGTGTGCAAGAGTTCTTCTATTCTTGGTGCTATAAGAATAAATTATATCATTATATAAATATAATTTAGTAGGAATATTAAATTATTAGTCATACCACAACTAGTATGACTGCTAAATTATAGTTATATGTACTTGCTGATATGTAAAGCAAACTTTTAAGGATGTTGTTCTATGTTTCAATTTTGTTAATAGTCTTTGATGCTAATATTGTTCTCTTTTTTTATGGTTTTAAATATTTGGGTAATTGTTATTTTAATTTAAATGGTTTGGGGGCTCCTTAAGGGGTGAAAAGTAGGATAAAATTTGAATATGAGAGGGAGGGAGGGAGGGAGGGAGGGAGGAAGAAAGAAGAAAGGAAGGAAGGAAGGAAGGAAGGAAGGAAGGAAGGAAGGAAGGAAGGAAGGAAGGAAGGAAGGAAGGAAGGAAGAAAGAAAGAAAGAAAGAAAGAAAGAAAGAAAGAAAGAAAGAAAGAAAGAAAGAAAGAAAGAAAGAAAGAAAGAAAATTTACTAGATGTTCTAAAAGAAGGATTTAGGCAGAAAGGCTGGAATAGCTTCTGCAACCTGGTGCCCCCAGATGGGACTACAGTCGCCAGAATTCCCAGTCAGTATGGCCAATGTTTAGAGGGGAATTCTGGGAATTGTATTCCTATCCCTTCTCAAGGACATTAGCTAGGGGAATGCTGGACTAGAGAAATGTGTCCTGAAGGAAGTCCCTGCAGGAAGCCCCATAGAAAGAAAATTGGGAGGAAGAGATGGCCTGCTTCAATATCTGAC
The DNA here is from genome assembly GCF_059951505.1 of Python bivittatus. Classification (NCBI taxonomy): domain Eukaryota; kingdom Metazoa; phylum Chordata; class Lepidosauria; order Squamata; family Pythonidae; genus Python; species Python bivittatus. The sequence goes on from NW_028277035.1 coordinate 19,563,608, forward strand.
CATGAACTGAGCAACAGGAAGACAAGCTTTGAGATTCTAATCATCCTGACTCATCTATCTCCATACTTTGAACTTTCCTTGAAAGGATTCCCTTCTCTACCTCCTTCCCTCCTCCACCTTTAACTGCCCTTTTCATAAACAAACAAATAAACAAACCCAACAACTTCAACAGCCAGAATGCTTTGAGTCTGTTTTTGAAATAAAAATCACTACGTGTATCCAAACTTCTAGTTTTATGCTTTGTTCCATATACAAACAGAAATTCAAAGGAAATTCACTTTTTCTTATAGGCAGACTAATCCATAGAAAATGTAGCTTTTTATACATGAGAAGAAATCTGGTAGGACCTTTTCTGACTAACTAATTTTACTAAGATTAACATTTTATTAAGTTGCATCTGATGAAATGAGCTACAGCTCATGAAAACTGTTACCTCTTACTAAAATTTGTTAGTCAGAAAATGCAGTACCAGACTCTTGATTTTTCACTACCATGGTTAACACAGCTCTCCTCCTACAATGTCTAGCTTTTTATACGTTAATGAAGTTATACATTGCTTTTTTACAACATAGCAGATCTGGGCAATACTGATGCAACAGAATTCTATGTATTTAATTGCTATTGAACAGGCATTCCTGAAACATAACACTTTTGAAAAATAAGGGCATTCATCACAAGTAAAAACCTGTGACAATGATCACTTCACTTGTCTTTTTTATTTATATTAGCTGTTGAGAGAGAGAGATTATTTAAGTTATATGGAATATTGCATGCAAAGATGGAAAAGACCCAAATTTCCATGTGAATCAGATTCTGATTTATTTCTAGCTAAATAATTTTAAAAGTCCTCATTTTTTTCTTTCTGATGTCAAGTATTACAGCTGTAACTACTCTGTTACTGACTCTTTAGATGTTTACATTTTTAGCTGATCACTGGCATTGCAGCTACATCTAGTACCATTTCTCTTAACTTGCCTTATTATTCCTTTCACCACCCTCCCCTAGTGAGTAACTTAAGGATCTCTAAAAGGCCAGGAAGTTTCATTTACCCTTAATCTCCCACCCTCACCATCATTTTACATGTCTCACACTTTGATAACCTTTCATGAAACACCTAAAAAGCCTTTTGCTCTTCCCACCACACATCTGTTTTGAAAGATGCTGATTCTGCATTTTGCAGAATTCTCTTATGTTCCAACTGCAAACCTTGTTTTGGTACACGGCTCATATTGGCCTCATTAACCCTTTTGTACATTTAGATAATCCATGGTCTTCCTTATTAAGTTAAACTTTTCCTAGCTTTCCCAACTGCAAACCTGCTATTTCAAATCTACTGAAATCACAAGAACATTTTGCTTACTGTAATGGATCTAGGGATATAATTAAAACACTAATTCATGTTATTAATTCACAGACATATTTACCAATTGATCAAACTCTTCCTTCCCCTCACCCACAATATAATGTTAACATGGTCTGGATGAGTGCCTGTCGGTATACTCCTATGCTGCAAATACAATATAAGCAACAGCAGCAGGTACAAAATATCCAGAGGAACGCTCATTCATTATGTTAAGGAACATCCTCCAGAGTTAGTCAACTAATCAAGATTTTCATGATCGATTTGGATGGATCAGTCAGAGAGCAGCCAAAGACAGTTTTGTTTTGTTTTTAAAGATCATTTACATGTATTTTCAGTTTGCAAAGCAGCCCAGGGGCTCTATTTTGATCTGAAGCTCTGAGAACATGCCAGTCATTGATAGAAACTGTCCCTGGATTCTGTAGCCAGACACACTTCTGAACACATCTGATAGAATGCATTTCACAACAATGAGGGAGACACCAGATGGAGATTTGGGTATTATTAGGGAGCCTGCAGCCACACAGCAATTGGTTATAGAAACAGAATTAAAGATTTTTAAATGGTTGTGTTGGGCAAAGCTCTTTGCTAGCTGCTTTCTAAATGCTTTAATGTTACTACCTGATGGAAAAACATAACAAAAACCGAAACCCCAACCCCCCACATTATCCTCAAAGAGAAATACTTTGTCCCATACTTAGGACATAGCTCCACTAAATATTCGGAAAGTTGTAAAAGTCTTTGAAGAATGCCAAATATTACAATAAGATTTGGACCACGGGTAAAGCTTTCTGCTGGTGTATCTAAAACAAATGTGGCAAGAGGGAAAAATGACCCAAGAATCACGGTCTGTGAACCAAAGTCAGTACTAGGCAAGGATGATGAAAATCAAGCAATTCCTGGGTCTTATCTCAATGCTTATCAAACATCTTGTATGCCCAGTGGCAATTACTAGATTCAAAACACAGATTGCACAAAACAAAGTAGGTAAGACTTAGTGGTTCTGAAGATGTGATCAGTACATAGACAGGACTAAAAAAATAGTTTCATGACAAGAAAGCATAGAATCTTCAATTGCTGCTTAACAAAAGCCACATAATATGCAGCAAAAAGGTTTTTGGCATCCAAAAAAAAAAGGCACCTTCATATAGCATAAAATCTGGTAGATTACAAACTTTGACCATAATAAAGATTTGAGAATCTACTTCACTGGTATGTAAAATGGAAGATATTCAAAGTACACATTTGAACTATCTTGTAATAAAATGTTTCCCGGAGAATGGTGTTCTATTTAACTGTAAGTCTAGGGTTTTGTTTTTGTTGTTGTTGTTCCCCTACTTTGCTTTTAAAATAAGACAATTCTCTTGCATTCATTGGCAACAGGAACGTATGAGAGTAAATTAAATTAAGAGTCATCTTGAAGCAAATGAGTTTAAATTAAATTAAGGTCATCTTGAATTTGGGGGCTTTGTACCAGCAAAGCTCTAGAATGAGTCTTTCACTTACAGTATATGAGTGGGTTAGCTCTCTGGGTGGTAACCCGGAGTACAGAAAGGCATTTGCAGGGACCAACAGTTTTCTGAGAACAACTCTTTTATATCAAATCAGCTGGGGAAACACTGTTAGGACATCTGAGCTTCTCTGAGTGCATCTTTTTGGAAAACTCAGTAGGGTACAAATTTCAGTACACAATTCTTATGATTTATGGATTAGGATAGGCTTTAATGGAGAATTGGAGTATTAATCCTTGTATTTAAAGAAATCATTAATTTTCATATTCTCCTCCTTGTCCTCCCTTAAAGATGAGAATTATTATCCCATCTGGTGATACATAATTTACAAAGCAGATATACAGGCAGTATCTCTCTCACACACACAGGCTTACGTTTTCTGAGTCCTACCAGTTTGTTGTACACACAGCATTTGAAAGAACAAGTCATGAATATCCAGATGTTTTCTACTGATGTCTCCCTTGAAGGCTAGATCTTAACTAGACTGGCTTATTTGTGTAACATTTTTAATTGCTGTCCCTATTATTTCTCATGATAATAATATGTTGATAAACTAGCTCAGAAATCAAACAGGAAAGAATATGGGAAGGTATTAATAAATGGAACAACTGTGGTCAATGAGAGCATTCACTAAACAATACTTCACTAAAACAGGTTCAGCTTTGTAAAGGAAAGTATTCTTGCAAAATACAATGTCTGTTTGCAAAGCAAACAGCAACATCTTTGATTGTGCATCTAACCCAAGTAAGAAGACACAAAATAAAGGCAGAGATTTAATCCAAAAAATTGCAATGAATGGATGGTTATATTTGGATTTGTGAAACTGAAGTTCAGAATGTTGTTGTCAGGCCTAGCCCAAGGAACTCCAAGAGACAATGCAAAATCAGTTCAGCTATGTTTATTAGCTACAACCTCTAGCAAGAATCTTCCCAGACTGAAACCCCAGCTCCTAAGTCAGCCAGCCACAACAGTGTGAATTCCTCAGGGAGGTGCCAGTCTCATCCTCTTGTAGTTCCCACGCTCTTGTGATGAGCTAAGAAAATGCTTAGCTCCCCAAGCCTGGCCTTCATAATTCCATTCCATCACAGTTGTACAGCTATGAAATGTATTGGATGGTCACGGGCAAATGACTTTCTCTCACAGATATTCATGGGATTATTGTTGAGATAAAATATGACTTTAGACTTTGGAAAGAAAAAGAATAAAATTCTAATCATAATAATGAAGAGTCAAAAGTTAAAACATGACTCTGCAGTGTTTGTTCTGAATGGCTTGCTTGAATTCAAAGGGATGAGGTAAGAACTGAAATCTGAAGCACTGGAGAGAAAGAAAACTAGGCCTAGGACAAAACAAAGCTTCACTGTAACTTTCAAATGACATAATTTTTTTACAAAAGGTGGATGTTCAAGAATATAACTACATCTATTGTCTGCAATTCACTCTTAAGACAGGATGAAGGAAGTCCTTGTAGATTTAATTTAAAAAGCTGAGAATTAGTTGATTCACAGTGGCAGATCATGAAAGGTTCCTGGTTAAAAGTGACTTTTCTGTACAAAATTAGGAGAGGCGTGCATGCATGCGTGTGCACTTGATTGATTGATTGATTGATTTAAGGAGTGCCCAGAAATCTGTCCTGATAGTTCATGGCTTTTCTATGTAAAGGAAGGTGTTTAAAATAAATTCTATACATCCAGTACATGTACACAAATAGCCTTCCACAGCAACGTTAGTCTTAGCAGCCTAATATAATATCTGGAATCCATTCTGAACATGTTCAAATAGGATGATATCATGAGCATCTTAAAATGTTCAACATATGGTAACAGTTTTCTACATTCCTCACCCAGGGTGCATGAAACTTTATAGAATCTTGATAATTTCAGTAAAGGAACTAAAGAAAGATTTAAAACCTAGATTAAGAAGCCTTCGAAAATGAGCATCCATTAACTTCGGATTTATTTCCCTCTAAGATCATTAAAGAAATGCACTAAAGATGTAGTAAAAATTTATACCTAAAATGTTTTGAAGATAACATGCTGTTGGGTAGAAATGTAGACCAAAGCCCTACAATTAGTCGTTACAATGACAATCCTTTTTAAACAAACACTTCCATGAACATGGAAAAAATAGCATGAAGATTATGTGAACAGATGCAAGTAGCTCCAAATCCTTCTAGTACTTTTTCATGTTGAGTAAAGTCATTTCTTTGGAGTAGCTGGAGCACTGCCTCCTCTCTGTAGCAGTTCCTCTGGGCATGTTGAAAAAATTACTCATCTTCCTTTTCTTATTACTTTTGAGCAGTTTATCTCATTTCTTTTATAACTCTGACACCATTTAGTATATAACTCAGATGCTCTTAGGAAATCAGGTAATACATATATAGAGAAAAATAGAGAGAAAAATAATGCATAAACACAAGAAAAGTTCAGGGTTTATTTTTTTTCCCCCCTATCAAGTTTTTGTTATCTCTTGACACCTTCCTGATAAGTGCCTTTTAGGCTTATCTGATTTATTCCACAACCTACTCCAAACATAATATTCTCTTTTGTTTCTTTCTTTTTTCTGCTCTAAGAAACAATCTTGTCATTGGATAACAAGATGCCTCCCTACTTACTAATATAAAATGTAGTTTAACCTTCATCTCCAGCAAGTGGGTTCTTCTCATATCCAATATCCACCTCAGGCTGTTCCCAGGACAGGCAGTTGGGTGTATCTGGAATCCAGTGGGGATTCCCAAAATTCATTTAGACTGCTCTTGACTAACAATGGATACAAAGAAAAAAACTGACATGACAGAAGAGACCCTGGAAGATATAATGGGATATATTCTTTGGACTAATTTTCTGACTGAGATGTAAGTAAAACCACGTGCAACATTTCACCTGATACTTTAAAATAAATACTTTGTAGTCCTCATCAGCTGATAAAGCATGGGAAATAATCTGCCAACTCAGCCCTTGGGTGGTAATCTTCCACCACAGTCCCAGATTGTAAACATAAAAGCCACAGCTTCAAGGAGCCACAAGTTTTACAACCTCAATGGACTCTTCCATATAATTCAAGTGTGATCTCATTCCAAAAACACCAAGTATCCAATATATAAGGGATGCACACTTGAATTGCTTTCAATTTCCCAACTGCAATTACTTTCAAATTTTGTTAGAAATTTACCAGCCAGCATAATTGAGAGTTTGCTTAGCTCAGCATGTTGCACATTCAAAGGTACCTGGGATAGGGTGTCCTGATTGGGATGTGATGGGGAAAAAATGAAGTGGAACCTCATCACTTTCAGCTGGAACAGACAGCCTTCCCTTCCCTTCCCTTCCCTTCCCTTCCCTTCCCTTCCCTTCCCTTCCCTTCCCTTCCCTTCCCTTCCCTTCCCTTCCCTTCCCTTCCCTTCCCTTCCCTTCCCTTCCCTTCCCTGCAAGCATTGAAGTGTTCCAATTTGTTTCACTGGGACAAAAAAATGTCTATGGCAATCTGAGAAGACTTGATGAGAATTGGAAACAGCAGATCTATAGCTGTCCCCATCCCATTTCAGGAGCTTCCACAGATAACAACTACCTGGGATACTAGCAGCAGTAAACTGATCTCTTCTCCCCTTATGGAGAAGAAATAAATTCCATCTAACCTCTTGCTCTCACTAAAAATATATATATATATTGATACGATTCCAATGTATTTCTGCTGCACAGCCAGATCTGTTTCAGCAGCCCTTATAATCTTTTGGCTAAGAGTTTCTATCTTCTGTATGTAATATACAGTTTTCTGGTCAACATGTGCATGTTCCAAATTAGAGCCTTTATAGACATATGTTAGTCAGATCCTGTATTATTTGTTCTTGCAGCCAGGCCATTGTAAGAAAAAGCACTATTCCTCATTCTGCCGCACAAGCTCCAGAAAAGAATTATACTTCATTTTTCTATATCCCAGTTCAGATATTTCCTCCAAATTAAAATATTGCATCAGATCATTTATAATAACTTGGGGTGAAAGAATGAAGAATGAAAGGATAATTAACAGTAACAAAAAGATTTTGAAAAATGGCTTGTTAAAATCTTGAGAACTTAATCTTCAATGGTTAAACAATTATTCCTATAAAATTTCTGTATGTGATGCTCCTTAAGACAATGGGTGACAGTGTTAACTGGACTTATCTGAATAGGAGCAGGAATGCAGAAAATGTAAACAAGCATCAACCAGTGGACACAATGGGGCTAGAGATAAAGGAAATCTATTTCTCCTGCTTAACTGGGGCAGTGCTGAAAGAGACCATGAAAGATTTGATCAAGTATATATTCTAAGCTACAATTTCTGTTTGCTCAATAAATGGTCAATTATTTATTATGGTTACCATTTTCTAGGACACTATATAGTTTCTAGCTGAGTTGCTCTTGTCTCTGTAGGAGTCTAATAGTGGTCTATGCACTAGAAGAGAAAAATATTATTGCTAAAGCTAACAAGAAGTCTTGATGGCTTTGCAATATCTGCAGTTCCAATCAGCAAAGCCAGAAAATAAAATAATAATAAAAAATCTGGTTATTGGATATAAGGAACAAATCCATGGACAAACCGACCATAGCAAAGTTTATTTTTAATGGAATGTTCACATTGTCATAGCAGGAATGGAATTTAGAAGCTATTGTAAAACAAACAAACAAACAGCAAAGCTCTATAGGGCATTCAAGCAATCTCAACAAGAGTGATATCAAAGATAACTTTTTAATATAAGCATACAAACAGATTTGTGTATCTCTTCAATTTTAGAAACATATCATTATGAGTGTTTTTTGAAAACCAAGAAACTGCATAAGCATTCAGTAAGCTTGGGAAAACATTCTGTATTGCTATTTTCAGTGAAATGAATTTTCAAAAGTGTGCTATCAAGATAATGTGCATCTAATGCTTCAACACAATGTCCCGGGCACTTTGAAGGAAGTAGCAATGCACTCCTGAAAGAAAGTTTTCTGGATCAAACAATTGTACATCTAACAAAAATCACAGATCTTATTTTTCTGTGCAATATTTTGAACAAGTTGTGACAGTTTCCAGGGCAAGACTGAAAGGACAGGAAGGCAGATTACAATGATAACATGATAATATTTTTTGTATGCATATGTGTAAAATAGTAAAGGACCTGGGGATTTTGCTCCATTTAAAAGACAATTTAATTTTCCATTGATTTGAGTTATTCCATCTGTCAGTTAAGAGTTATAGCACACTGCCTCCTGTCATTCCAAATTCTCACAAGAAAGAAGGTTTGCAAAGCTAGAAAACAGAAACAAATAATCAAGTCTCTGGTAGAATCTGCTGTATTAAGTATGTTAATACATAAAGCCTGTAAGAAGGTTAGACCCAGGATTTCAATATTTGTTCCCTAAAGAAAGCAACTGAAAATTTTAAATCAAGGTTTATCTAATGATAAGGAAAGAAGAAAAACCTATCATATCATACACATCTTCTGCCTAGAACAAACAATCCAAGCAAGTATACCAGACTACGTACAAATTTTATACTGGCACTTCTATGATCTTGCTATAGAATGTGATAGCAACCATTTGGATTTATGTTATATTGCAGAAATGGACAGAGGGCTGGCCCAGTAAAGCCTAAGATACAGGTCTTAGACTCCAAATAGTTACCAAACTTGTCATGGGACAAAAATGTAGAATAGTAATTTTTGTTAAGCTGCAAAGCAGATACAACTGTAAATATTGGCTCTCCAGGCATTTAACACCTTATTCAGGACTTGGATTACTTAACAAAAGGCTCACACACAGGGCTGAGCAAGATTTTACAGCATACAAGAATGAATGCATGTACAGCATAGATGAACACATGCTCCAGGGTTTAAATTCTAGATTTTTTCCTCTGACCTTTCCAGGTCAATGAATATTGGCTGTTCTGTTGGCAACACCTGATTTATATTGATATAATGATTCTTTCTAACCTGAGAGCTTCATTCCATACAAATAAATGTCTGGAAAGTAAACATATCTACTATATTTAATGTTAATTTAAATATAAACACAATAAAATAAAATTTAGCATTTGCCCTGGCTCCACTTATTTTTGGGAATGTAGGTTGAATTCAGATAGGTTAAAACATAACTTCTGAAGAAGAGACGGGATGATGGAATAACATCCTGTCAGACTTCAGGCTACTATCCTGACCATTCATTATCTTAGTTTTATGGAAAACTCCTCTCCCACAATCCTGCAGCTGCTGCTGACCTCTGGAGAACCTCAACAGGATTATCCATTGATAAAGAAGCCATAGTTTACTGAACTAATTCAGTTGTTTGAATTTATACATTACATTGAGTTAGCTAACTCAGCTAGCCAACTACATTTCAGTCTAATATATTGTCAGAACCCCCTGGATTCTATCCGAAATCATGTGAGCGCAATGGGGTTGGAAGATAGATTTCCCGCGGCCCCAAAGCAGGCCTACACACAGAGAGTCAGGGCACGTGGCTGAATCAAGTTGGTGATGGTGTGGGAAGCTGCAGTGAGAGTTGGATCCCTGAAAATCAGTCAGAAGTTTCATAAACAGAGGACTGGAAAAAGGAATACCCACTTAAGTTTTGAAGATAACATTTAAACCTCCACCCTGCAACCCTGCAGAAGGGTCAGCCTCCTGAACAGGCTGCCAGTAGTATGTGGGATTTAGTTTGTTTCTGTTATCCTTTCTGCTAAAGAGATCCACATCTAAATATGGATCTGTAGCATTAGCAAAAAAGGCCTCCTTTGCCAAGAGTTGAGAACTGAAGGGATAATAAAGTTCCTGTTCAAGAGCAGACCACACCAAGTAACTGGGTAGACAAAACAGAGAAAGCTGTAAACTAGCAAGGAAAAAAAGGTGCACACAAAAGTGGAGAGGGAATCGGAGACCTCCATTTTTTTCCCTTTTTCTTATTATTGATTGATTACGTGCTATCAGCTTTTAAACCTTGCCTGCTCCTATTAAGACAGCAGAAGATGGTCTAACAACTGTTTATACTTACCTTATTTTTCATTCTTCAAACTCAGTATGCATATTAATCACATTCTTCAATATGAGTGGCATTTTTCTTTACTTCCTTTGATGTAATTTATTCTTCAAAAAGGATTTAAATGCATCTTGTGAAATATTCAGTAACCTTCAAATGTGAAACAAATGATGTGTTCTTACCAGAGAAGTATCAGAACCTTATCGGGAAAAGGTGTGTGCTGGATCTTGAGTTTTATAACCGTTTAAGGATTAAAATAAACTTATATGAAATAGGGATATTGGCACCCAGAGAGGTTTAACCTTGTGATAGCTGGTTAGCATTGGAAACATGTGCTCTGATTATAAAAAGTATGTATGGCATGGCAGGCAAGTCTTTAATTCTATTTCTAATTTCAATCAAAATTTTAAATTCCATTCTTTTCAATATGGCATTGATAAACTTTGAATTGACCAATGTTGGTTCTCCACATTTAAGGGAGAAATAGTCTGCTTGCCTCCCAGTCTACTTATATACAGTCTATAGATCTTTTGACTATATCTCCTGAATTAAACTGGGGGAAAACTGGAAGCTGCCTTGATTGACTTATGCTTGTTACTTCTTATTCAAACCCTCCATGATCAGCCATCACTGAAATTAAGATACAACCCTCTAGTATTTTATCAAGTGCTGTGCAAAGGGTAATTAAACAAAATTGTATATTAGCTCTGTTTTTGTAAAACAAGTTGGTGGGTTATTTAAATACCTTCCATTCTCCTAAGCTGATGGAGAAATGTATATCTATCTTGATGTATGCAGACAATGCAGTACTATTACCTCAGTACCCTATAGGAATAGTAGAAACTTTGGGGTCCCTTGCACAATACAGTAAGGAGATTTTTGAGGAGAAAATAAATGATCAAAAAACTAAACTTTTTTGCCAGGAGACTAAAAATATACTGGCTCAGGCAACTACTGAATAGGTATCACGGGGTATCTTCTCTCTCTCTGGCAGCAGGAAGGGCCATGGCACTCAAAATGTCTATGCTTTTATGACGCTGTGTAGTATCACTGTTTTGTAATGTACTATATTGCTAAATTTTGTGCAGCAGGCTGCAAAATTCATGACGAACTCACCATTTGTAAGACCTGACAAAACGTGCACTTATACATAACTTATGTACAACTTATATTGTTTTCTAATTTCTTTGGATATTTTTAGCTATTAGTCTCATTATCGTTGTAGCTTATTATGCTTTTAGTATGAAATGTTAATATTTTATTTTATTAGATTTTTACATAGCTTATTTTATTATTTTTATTAGGGTATACTTAACATATATTTGTATTCATCTTATATAATATATAAGATTAACAATAACTCATCATGTAATGCTTCATTGATTTTAGCCTTACATTGATTTTTTAAGTTTTGTGTTAATCAGTTTGAATCGAGTTATATTTTCATTATCAATAAGCATGGGTTTGTTTTGTATTAGGAGGTTTTGATGTTACTTATGCTGATCAATGACTGAAATAAAATAAATAAAAATTACAGGCTTGATGAATGAGTGTGTGTGTGTGTGTGTGTGTGTGTGAGAGAGAGAGAGAGAGAGAGAGAGAAAGAGGGAGGGAGGGAGGGAGGGAGGAAGTCAGTCAGTGGGGGAGGCTGAGAAAATAGAATCAGGTGGGGTTTGTACCCTCGCTCAGCTTCATAAGACAATTACTGCATTCAGGGGGAAAAGAAGATAGAGACTGCACTGGACAGAATGTCAAGATTACAGTGTTTTTCCACATGATTAAGAAAGCACGGTAAATATTCACACAGTTTATAATGTGCTGAATAAATAACATAGAGCTTTAATGGAAGGATATATCTACATTACCTCAGTTCTAAAGAAAGGTATGTAGTTCACAAGAATAAAAATATTTTATTGCTATTAACTTTCTCCATCTGCTTAAATCTATTTATCTGACTTTAGTATCTGCATTTCCCACTATTTGTTTTTTGTTGTTTTCACAAGTTTGTAAGCGAAAACTAGAGTCCAAAGTGGCTTGCCAAAGCCAATTTCCAAACATCCTGTTTTTATTCAAATTAATTTAAGAAGACAAAAATAAAAATAAGGTATTTTCTATTTATATTGCAGATGCAGTTTTCATTAAGTGCAAAATAACTAAAATGTCTTTAAAAAGATGGAAATATTCCCTTTTATTTATAACCCTAAAAGCAGTTTTAGAGAAAGTTAAAAAAACAAAAAAAACATCAGTATCGTAAAATTCACCTGTCAGTTTCATATCAGATCATAGCAATAATTGTTATGATTTGATCCAAGGGATGTGATCATTTGATTAGGTAGAGCTAAAGATCTGGGCTTGGCCATCCCAGCCCTTGACGTATCAAATGTTAGGATGCAAGTATGTAAGGACTGGTTTGCATGCTGACCTCACTGCATACATGTCACCATGTTTCCATTCTTGTGGTTAGCGGTGGACACGTGTGACTAACAGAGAAAAAAATTACAGAAAAATCTATTGTGAAGTAAAAGTTAGGATGAGGCAGGATTACAAGTAACCCATGCAATACACACCATAGAAATGTGCAAAATATTTCAGTTCAAATGGTTTCATTTCTGAAACTCAAGAAATATCCCATTTTACGTGCCAAACTGCTGTTTCAGAAGCCAAGTGGGTTGTTCTGAGCCTGACAACAGGTCTTCTGAAACTTGAAACACTTGAAGCCTTGCTTCATATATCCCTAAACAGTCACTGAAAATATGACAAAAAATTCACATCACTTCAGCCAGACATTTCAGAAGAATGGAAAGAAAACCAGGTGTTGATAAAAAATGCTCACCAAAACAAACAACCCCCCCAAAAAATCCTCTTTTTTGCTTCCCCTTATTTTATATGTCAATATTTAAATATCTATCTTACACATCAAAAACTGGAGCCACCTTTGATGGCATCTCTACCACCTTAACACTATCATTTGATTTAGGATTATATCCAGCAAACACAAAGCAAGGCACAGAGTGGGAGTGGGAGATGACTGAAACGAATTCTGAAAACTTCTTGTGTTTCAGAGTTTTCCATTCATGCTGAGGTTTGAGCTGAGGACTTCATGTGGTAATCCTAACTCCTAGTTTATGTAGTTTTTTTAAAAAAATAATTAAATGTCATCACTACGCCAGGCATCTTTCTAGTCAAGTGAAACTAACCGCATTCATTTCATGACCATATTCCCTGTTGCCAAAATGCGCTGGCTGGGACCAGAACAGCCATGCTAAAGATTCTGTAAGCCACACGGAATCACAGAAATGTGGAAGTGGAAGAACAAACACACTGGTCAGCACTGCCTTGCTGTGGATATTACCACAGAGAGTAATTTTTGTGGATTGTTCCTCTGATCTTTTCCCAGTTTCATATTCCATTGAGAAGTGCACAATTAGCATATTATAGCTTTGGAATTAGTTTCAGGAATTAGTTTCAGGAAAGACTGGCCCACTTATTTGAACAATCCCATTGATCAAATTTTAGAACTTGTTTGCTCTGACTCTCTACACGAATTATTCCAGCTTTGTCACCATTTTACACCTTTCCCTGAATTTGATACTAGTACGGTTCTAGTGGGAGGATAATGATTATTGCCTTCCCACCCACCCACCCCACATACATACACACAAAACAGAGTAGAAAAGACTTGGAAAAAAATCTGCAAAGTTGCTCTTTTTTCTTGGAAGAGGATAACACGAATAGCCTCAGAAAACTGAGTCTAAAATAATCTCCGAAAATTTCTCAGACCCAAAGTTCTCTCCCAACTTTGGCTCAGCTATAGCCTGTGTAGCCTCTATGCCAGTGGTTCCTAAATCTTTTTGCCATCATACCTGCCTTTAGTGTAATCTTAATGTACACACCTCCCTTAAAAATCTGAACACCAAAATGAATGCAACCGAATAATGAAAACAATACTGTGAAACTTTGAGAGAGGTGGACGTATTGTAGCAATGCACTATTAAAATGTTCTTCACACTTCTGGACTCTGTCTGCAGCCCCCACCCACCCTCACCCCCACCACCATGGAAAATACACCTGACAATTTGGGAAACCCTGATCTGTGGGGAGATTCCCAGACCCAGCCTGTTTGGAACTGCTTGGAACCCCCTCCTTCCCCCCCCCCAAAGTAACACTGTGTGGCTCTTTCCACAGCTCTAAAGAGTAAATAGCGTTCTTACCATTTGGATGTGAAAAATATAGCAATACCAAAGGGGTATAGGAAACACAGGGAAAGATTTTTTTTTCTCCAATGTTAACAAACCTGAGGCAATTTCAGCCCAGATTTATTTATCATATTTTTAGTCAGCTTTAATATTCTCCTGCTGCAATAGTTAAACATGTGAATGCATCAGAAAAATTTTCAAAAGCATATCCAGACTGTGAAATCATTGTCAAGGCAGCTTTCTTTTTTCAAAATTAATGTCTCCTCATTTAATCAATCTTTGTTTCAATTTTTTCTCCATTATTCATTCCCCCAAAGGCTATAGTCTACCACTGTCATCCACACAGAATCCAAATACAGAAAAATTAGACAAACAAGTAGTGAGGTGATGGTGAAATATCACATGAATGGTATTTATTCAAGGCTGTAATTGGAAGTAGAATACTATCAAAGTTAATTTCAACAGATCAGTAAGCAGAGTTTTAAATCAGTGTTTTTCAAACTTGGCAACTTTAAGATGTGTGGACTTGAACTCCTAGAATTCCCCAGCCAGCATGTTTTAAATGAATCAAGGAAAAGAATGCTCATCAATTGTGTTGCCCTCTGCTGGTGTACACTGGGATTTTATTTTTTTAAAATCTTTATTCTTTTTAAATCACATACATACATATTACAATAAATTAGTCAAAGAGGATTTGTAATTGTCTGGAATTATTTTAATTCACTAAGTAATGGAAAACTTTTACAAGCAATGTGACCAAATCTGAACATTTGCATAAAAAGAACAAGAGCTCATTTGATGGAAATGTAAAGTGACATAAATAATTTGTTTTGCATGAAGAGAACAGGCATGAAAGAGGAAAGGCCCATAGCTCTATATGCAAAGAAAGTTAATTTACACCTGAAGTAGAGTTAAGACAACACAGTGACCAACAAACACCTGTTTCAGATGCTGCAGCATCTAAGATGGGACTGTTATGTTCTCAAGCAGCATTGAGACTTGCAGCTTTCTGATCAACACATTACTCTGTTTTGAAGCTCCATATTATCTTAGATCCAAAGCAATGGATTGCCACTTGCAGAGGGAGACTTTGTACTTTCCTCTCTAGCTACAGTTCTCCACTCTGTCCCTACTTCAATACTGAGTAGACCTAATAAACAGCTGTTAATGTGAGAGAAGGAATAGAGATAGAAGAATCATCATTATCACGTGTCTGCAAAAGAATGTTCTGCTGATGTACACAAGGAAAAGACTGGTCAAAGCCTCTGTGCAAAGAAATTGTACATGAATGGAACAACATTTCTAAGGTGCACGCAACAGCATTTCTAGATGATGATGGTGATGAGGATGATGATCTCAAATCAATTCACTCCAGCTGGCTCCCATGCCTAAGGGAGGACTAGAACTTGGGTCTCCTCACTCCTAGTCCAGCACCACCTTAAGCACAATGTTGCATTGGCTCTTTCACATATATATGAGATTTCAATAGCAACGGTATTGTAGAGTATGATTTGCTGCATACTCTCCATCCAACAAAGGAATGGGTCATAGTTAACTGCAGGTGTTACAGTAAAAACAGAGGCATTGCTGTACGATGTACCAACAGTCTTTCTGATAAATAAAGGCTTTTACCTTATGTATGATCTTTCAGAACCTTCTCCATGAACATAAAACAAAATACAGGATTAGTTTAAAATCTGCTCTGTGTATCTTACTACAAAGTGTCTTCTGTGATCTTTTTTTTCCCCCCAGAGGTAAATCCACAATATCCAGATGTCCCCACTTCTATTTAACATTTCCATGAAACCATGGTCATCTGTTGGTACAGGGTTAAGTACCATCAATATGCTAATGATACTCAGCTATACATCTCTGGCCTGGCTGCCCAAGTGATGCTATTGAGGTACTTTCCCAATGCCTGGAAGCTGTGTGGAGTTGACTTCAACCAACCCTGATAAGATGGAGTGGCTATGGATTCTAGGTTCCTTTGTGTCTTGTGATTTTCCATCGCTGATTCTGAATGGGGTAACATTCCCCCAGGCAGAGTTGGTGAACAATCTGGGGAATCTCCTGGGCTCACAGCTCCTGCTCAAAGAGCAGGTGGCAGCCATGGCTAGGAGGGCCTTTGCCCAATTGCATCTTTGCACCAGTTGTGCCAATTCCTAAATTGGGAGGCACTGCTCACAATTACTCATGCTTTAGACACTCTTGGCCAGACTATTGCAATGCACTCTACATGGTGCTGTCCTTGAAGAGTGTTTGGAAGCTTTAGCTGGTCCAGAATGCAGCAGAATGGGCATACATGGTGCATCCTCATAACACCATTGCTTCATGAGCTGCACTGGCTCACAGTAGACTACACTGGCTCACAGGTGCTGGTTGTCACCTTTAAAAACCTACATGGCATGGGCCCAGTTATTTGAAGGACCACCCCTCCCCAGTGTTTCTGCTCATCCCACTAGTTCAGAATGGATATGCTCCAAGTCCCATTGATGAAACAAAGCTACTTGATGGATCCTCAAAAACACGCCTTCTCTGTCATGGTGCCTGTTTTGTGGAACAGCCTCCTCAAGATACAGTTGGCCAAAAAATTATTCTCACTGCTGTAAGCATATATTTCATTAAATTGTGATGTTCCTTGCTGATTTTTTCTGGGATTATTCCTAGTAAGAAAAGT
This sequence comes from Python bivittatus, assembly GCF_059951505.1. NCBI lineage: Eukaryota > Metazoa > Chordata > Lepidosauria > Squamata > Pythonidae > Python > Python bivittatus. The sequence continues at coordinate 19,580,344 of NW_028277035.1, forward strand.
TGTGGTTTCATTTTAAATTTAAATTCCAAAATGTTCTGCACTGTACTATGTATGTCTTTCCAGTATTTTTATTTTTTGTTTTGCTTTGTTTTTTACATGTCCACCACATGTCACAAAACCTTCCTTCTGTTTCATGACATTTTCAACATCTATTAATATATGATATATCTATCTTAGATATTATTGATGTAGTTGTATACATTTTCTCCCAATTTTCCTGTAGGCTATAGCTTGGTGTAAATCTTGTAGATTTAATCTACAGTTCTTCCTGTGGTTGTGTTGCAACTATTTAAAATTTTGCACCCATTTTATTAGATAGGTTTTTTTTGTTTGTTCTTTCTCTGTGTCATATCTAAGTAAAAGTTTATATACCTGCTAAATCAAGGGTCCACAATGAATTAAATTTAAGAAATCTTTAGAAGAATGTGAAACATTAATGAGGGTTTTCACAATTATTTCAGATATGGCACTTTCTAACAGGTTAGCAATAGTACCATGTGGTGATACTGCTGTGAAATCATGTGCAAAAGGAAATTAATGAGACAAAATCATGCTTTACGTAATGGAGTTATAGTAAGGACAGATCCATCCTTACAGAGAATAGCACCGAAAAGAACAAAATGCTTATTGAAGTTACATCATATTTGAAGAGTCACCATCATCTGTTTTAATTAATTAGCAAAGTATAATGCTCATATTCTGATGTCCTAAAAGAACAAGATTCATAGATTTTACTTGCAAAGAAAGGTCCTTTGTGGCCACATGAACTATTAACAGACATTCCCCCTGGAAAGACTCACTTTCTTCTAAGATAGAAAAAGACAAGTATTATCAGGAAATGGAAAACACTGCCGCTACTCCTATGGATACCCAAGATATATCTTTCAATAAGTGGCAGGTTTGAAGTTGGTAGGTTCAATATATATATATATATATACACACACACAAACACATACACATATATATATATACACATACATACACGTACACACATACACACATACACACACACAGACTATGCTATTCTGTGCCAGAAGCTTCAATCATGTCTAGGCAATAAGAAATTCCAAATGTTTGGTGACTCCCATAGCATGTCTTAGCTGATGAGTAATTCTTTTCCATGGCAGAGTAGATTGCTGGATGAGTAAACTCAGAGTGGCTGAACACAATGCAGGACTGGTAAACTCATCATTATGATCCCAACTATCTTGATAATGTTTAGCAGTATAACAAAACAAAAGAATGAGTAATTGCTTCATTTTGATTATTTAAATACCTGTAATCAACCAAGTTGCAATATGTACCACAAATATAGGCTGGATTTTTTCCCGCTTGTATACCACAAATACACACTGAAAATAACAGGCTAACTATAAGCCCACACAGCATATTTTTGTAATGAGACTTAGATGTGTGTTATCATGCTTCCCTACAGTGAGATGGACATGTTACTCTCCTTAAATGCTACGTGATCCTATTTGTCTCAAAGCAGTTTTGATTTTATTCTTGACTAGAAATGAAGTAGGCTAGAAATTCCTACATACATTGTTGGTTCATAAAATCCTCTTCCTCCTCCTCCTCCTCCTCCTCCTCCTCCTCCTCCTCCTCCTCCTCTCTTCTTTAGTGACAGATTTCTTTTGAGAAGTCACATGAAATGGCAGGTAAAACAAGAAAACTGACAGATCCTGCCATCAAGATTGGTAATTCCACTGCGGTATTAGTACTTACGTTTTCATGATTATGAGTGAAATCTAGGGATCAGATATCAGTTCTTCATTATACCTCAATATTCTGATATTCTCATATAGGACTTTCATTATACTACAATAGCAGGCTCCTGGTTAGCTGGTGAGGGCTTAGTATACACAGAGATTTAAGTTAGGTGCGATCAGCAGGCTATAATTAAAAGAAAGAGTATTCCTTTTTTCTGTTACATTATATATCCTTTTTCTTTAATGAAATCATTATGCCACAAGCTTTTAAAATACAAACAAGCGTGAACAATGTTTATTTTTATTTTGTATGTTGACTGGGCTCATGCATCAAAAACTTTCTCTCTCTTCTCTCTCTCTCTCTCTCTCTCTCACACACACACACACACACACACACAATTACTCTAAATCTATGCAAGTTTTTGAAGTACAGTAGCTTCCCATTGCTTTCTTGCAGAATTTTTTTTTCTTTTTTCAGCTTCCCAGTTTAGCCAACATCTCTGGAACTCCCTGGTGGTCCCAAACAGGTCACATCCTGGTCAACCTTGCTTAGCTACTTAGTTGGTTGAATTGGCTAATACTGGCATAACCTGAAATTCTACATCTTACCCACCTCCCATTGGAAGTTAGCCTTCAGGAACAGATAGAACCCAATCAAGGTATCTGATATTATCAACCAACATCAGATATGATATTAACTTGGAAATTTCCTCTCAGATAGGCTCAAGATCATTAATATTTCTTGTATTATCTAGTAAAGAGCAAAACATTGCCTTAGAACTTGAGAGCTATGGTGCTGGTGTGTAGAAGACTAATGAAGCAGTGGGCATTAATTCTACCATTTCTGTTCTATCTGTTACAGGGAGAAAAAGATCAAGAAGGTGGGCTTCATTTTCACCTTGCTATTCAGATATATCCCAACAGAAGTCACAGTTTATAATTTAAGAGTAATGACATTTTTCTACATAAGTTCATTGAGTAACAGAACTGCCCTTCTCTCTTCCTTTTACTGATTGGCATCTTGCAATTATGGAACTGAATACACAAAGTTCCAAATTAGCTGAGAGAAACATGTAGCTGTTATAGGCACCTTTAGGCACAAAAAGAAGTCAGTCTAATGAAACTATGTACAATCACATATTAAGAATTGGGCTCTCTGCTCTTTGACTCCAAACTCACACTCTAGCCTAAATCCTGGCTTCATAAAATTTCATAATACCAACCATTTCAATCTCTCTAATCCAACAGAAGCAAAAATTAGAAGAGTACATCTGAGCCTAACTTTTCACAAGGAATGGGGAAAAGAAAAAAAAAACTTTTCATTCAATTACAGCTAATACTGAAGCCTCACATTCATGAGAACACTTAGAACTGAATACGCTTTATATACCTAAGAACATTTCTATCACACTGTACTTAAGTGGAAAAATCCTTGCTATATTTCTCAAGACAGCCCAGGCAAGTAATCTAATTACAAATACTTAACAAGATAAGAAATAATTATCATAATCAAATTATATAGAAAAGGGTCAAAGATTTAAATCCTCTGCTCTCATTATTAGGCTGCAGATGACAGATTCATTCCAGAACACAGAAGGAAAAATATCATCCAAAAACAGGATATGAAATTTGGTCCCAGTAGAATATTTTCTGCTAAGTAAATTTACCGTCTAATCTTTTAAATGTCTCCCTTACAGCCCTTCCAAGAGTTTTCTATGATCTTTAAACCCTCTCTGTCTTCTGGGCCAAGCATTATCAGAGCACTGATGGAGGATGAACCCAACTGAAAATCAAGAAGAAGGGCCGGTGTGGGAATTGAAAAGTCACAGCTGTAATCAAGCTGCTAATGAAGACAATATGCATGGATTGTCCTAAGGGAAAAAGACAGAAAGAACAAGTAGAATGGAGTAAGTTTTTGTGATGACAGAAGCATTACTAGCAACTGTTTTAGAACAGCTGGCTTGGATTAGATCGACAAACACTATTAAGTGAGCACCATTAAAAGAGCCATTCAGCTGGTAAAAAATATGCTTTATGTGCCATTTTTCATAAGTACCATACTTTCAGATAATGACAAAGCATCACATAGCTGTAGCCAATATTACCACTGGCTCTTTAGTCATTCCTTCCTGACCTGGAGACAGGGACATTATCACACTTTTGGTTTCATAAATGACTGGGTCAAGTCTCCCAAAATTTGGCTTGCATTGCATGCTGAGCCCCCTGTGAAGATGGGTTGGAAATTGCAATTTAATCAAAAATTCAGTAATGAGCCAGTTTTGGAGCAGATCCTGTAATTCCTTTTAGACTGGGGTAAATCAGTCAGGTTGGGACTGGCCTCACTGAGCATGGAATGTGTTCATGCATGCTTAGAGAAGGCAGTTGTAAGAAAAAGCCCTCCCTTGAATTAGAAGATATCTCTGGTTATAGCCAATCTCAAATATTCTATTCAAAGTGATAGAGAAAGTGGTGGTCTTGCAGATACAAATACATCTGAATAAAACTAATTTTCTAGACTCGTTTCAGTTGGGGCTTCCTCTGGTTAATGCTGCTGAGTCTGCTTTGATTGCCTTGGTAGATGAGTTATACCAGAAGCTGGATGTGGGAAGACAGACCTTGATAGTTTGCTTGGACCTCTGAGTGACTTTCAGCTGCACTGAACATGATATCCTTCTGGGCCATCTGGCAGGGTTGAGCTTTTTTTTTTTTTTTTTTTGCAAGGCTTTAACATTAGTTATGTTAATGATAAATTTTAATTTTGGTTTTGAGTTTAATGGTATTAATTTTGTTACATTTTATTCTCTGTAAAGTTGTATTGTTGTAAGCTGCCTTCATTGTTGGAATTAAGAGAAAAGCAGAGTATAAATTAAATAAATGCTTACTTTGACAAATAGTTTTTCCACAAGCCTACATAGCCCTAGACTGGATGGGCCCAAGAGCACAGATGTTTAGAGATATTTTTTATTAGATGTTTAGAGATATTATTTATTGCAGCAACTAGCATGTATGTACTCACTAGGTGATCTCAATCTGAAGCATATGTGGAACTCAAACTATTCAACAAAGACAAATAAATTTGAGTTGCAGGACAATGGTTTTCAAATGGTTATCGCATGTTCCCATGACAATAAAAATGACACTCAGCAAATTAGACAGTTGAACATGAAGTAGGATATTTGTCTCTTAATTTGTACACTATCAACCAATGCAACCCATTGCTTACTTAAAATGGATATCACAGTTGTGAGATCTAATTTATTTATGTATTTGTCACATATCTACCCTGCCACAATCAAAATAACTCTCAGTGTCAGCTGTGTGGACAAGTCTCTGCAGTTTGCTTGGCAAGATTTTCAGAAGTGGTTTGCCACTGCCTTCTTCCTAGGACTGAGAGAGAGTGACTTGCCCAGGGTCATCCAGCTGATTTTGTGCCTAAATTGGGATTAGAACTCATCATCTCCAAGTTTCTAGTCTGGTACCTTTAACTACAACCAGTACACCAAATTGGTTCTCAATAATAACAATAGCTGCATTAAACCTCACATAAAAACACAACAGAGCAAGATGCCATCAGGTGTAAACTTAAGAAAAGGCCTTCTGAAGCAATTTTGTTTTTTAACATTTTCCAGAAAACCAACAAGAGGGCCAGCCTGATCTCTGTTGGAAGTGCCTTCTAACTTCAGCCCCCCGAACCTCTAGAAACTGTGGGATTGTAAATAGTTTGTTCCCTAGCTGTTTAATAGGTTGGGCCCATAACTAGGTGGAAATGAGAGTATGAGTAGGCACAGCCAATTCCTTCTGTTACAGGAACATCCACAACTGGCACACGGCCAGACCTGGGCTTAGGACCCTCTGGGCTCAGCTTCCACCTTCTGATCAAGCAAGAGCTGTGAGTGCAAAAGAGCCCCAGATCTAAGAGTAGCAAGAGTTCATCATGCAACTGTTAGAAGTCCTTTAATGATGTAGTGTTCACTGTTCAAGTAGATCAGGATATTGTTATTTATTATGTATTCATATCCTAACATTAAGTGGTAAATTCTCTCAAAACAGACTGCCAAAAATACAAACAATTATAAATAAAAATATAATAAATAAATAAGGAATAAATAAGGCCCAGGAGGAGAGCCTTCTCTGCCATTGCCCCCATCCTTTGGAATATTCTCCCCCCAGAGGTGTGGTGGACCCCTATCCTCCCAGCTTTCTGGAAAGGAGTAAAGTTCTGGCTAAGCCAGCTTGCATGGGGCAACAAGAATTTTAATCAACCCTGGAGATGGCTGATACCCTGATGACTCTCTGTGAGCTATTTCCCAATTAATATCAACTCTTGGACTATATTTATTTCTTATTTATTTAGGTCTATTTTATATTGTATTTTTAACTGATTAGGTTCTCTGTAAACCACCCAGAGTGGTTGTTTTTTTTTAATGAGATGGGCGGTGACAAATTTGATATGTAAATAAATAAAAATAATAAAAATAATAAATCACATTTCACAAGTAACTAGCTAATACAGAAAGAATCTGTCCTACAGGGCCATTGACGATAATGGTCTTAGGTTAATGGGGGAGGGCCTGGGGTAGCTGAACAGGTTTCTGTGGTAGTTCCTACCTGCCTTCCTCCTTTCTGTAAGAAGACCAATATGTTTATGCATTGTGCCCCAAAGTGCATATTAAAAACAACCCTTTTCTCCCTCCCTCTCTCCCTCACACACACACAGAATCATGGAGAAATTCTTTCTGTAGAATGCACTAATCCATCCATACAGAAATAATTGATACTACAATACTGTGAATAAGTCCTTTACCTTTTTTTAAAGCAGAAAGAAAACAAATGCACAAAACCAAGAACAAACTATAACTACCAACTCTTTAAAGAAGTGTGGTGGCAGTTCATAAAACTGCTGACATCTTCTGTTAGGTTACCTTTAAATATGGCTTCCTCCTTTCTTGTGCTTAACCTCTGGATACCCTTTCTAGGATTTCCCTTATTCAAGTTGCTTTGTACTTTTTTAATCTGACACTCTCAAAATTATAATTGGTGTGCTTTTTAGCCAGGGAGTGCAATGTGAATATTAAATTTAGGGGAACAATCCTCAGGAGTATGTCTCTTGTTTCTTCAGCTGGAACTCTTTTAATTCAAGTGTTCGTAACTAAAAGTTTCCCTACAATTGAGCCTCCATGGGATCTTTTATAGGACATAACTCAGAGGTTCAGAAGGGCTGGGCAAGACAGTTTCTTTTTATGGGAGATCTGTGTGGTCTTGCACAAGATTATGTTCCCTCTTCGTCATCCTTCACAAACAGCTTAACCCATGGGGATTTGAACAAACAATATTAACATGTTTCTAAATTTGCCACAGCTGCATTTCCCAATTTACTTGTAGAAGTACCCATATATTTTCATGTTAGGGATTTACCCAGATTAAGAGACCATGACAGAGAACTTCTCACTTATTTTAGCTGACCACGTCCTATATTTAGTGCCCATTATCAATGCATATTAAAAATGAAAAAGTAACCCAATTCCTTCTTACTTTTTCATTTGACTTGATCTGACCCTGTTATACTTTATATTGACATTCCAAACACTTAAGATCTCAAGAACATCAAGTTAAAACTTCACATAGGTTTCAATTATGGTGATGCGAAACATCTTCCAAGTCGCAGCATTGGCAGTGCTATTACAGTATATTACAATAATGTAATATACAGTATTGGCAGTGTATTACAATAACTAGTAATGGCTTTCTTCCAAAATGTCAAGTCTTCTGTAGCCCACCACCAGATACTTTTACTCAAAATGCTAGAGACCGAGCAAGAAATATTAGCCTGTAGGTGGACTAGTACTACTTATGTATGAATACGGTTGATCATACTACATTCTTTGTTAACTCAAAATTTCTCCAAGTTTTGATAATTTAATGTGAAAAAATATATTCACAAAAACAGTAGAATATACTTTTGATTGGTTATTATATGACATCACATATACAAATATGCAGACACTTTTCATTGTTACATGTCTCCCTACCAAGGAAGATGTACAGACAAAACCCCTTCTCTGTATACCATATTCCCACCTACCTCACTCCTTCTATCCATGGTAAATTTTTGCCTTATCCCTTCTGCATTCAGCCATGGTTCCCATTTTCTCAGACTTCATTTCATTATTGAAAAATTTTCTGCAGAGTTGTACTTAAGAAAGACTGGAAAATAGAAATGGGCCCTGCTTACTTGAGGGGCCACCTGTCTCCTATTACATCTGCCTGGCTGATTCGATCCTGGAGGGTTGGCGCGTTCTGGGTTCCTTCAAATCAGTGTTGTCCAAACTTGGCCACTTTAAGATGAGTGGACTTCAACGCCATGGCTGGCTGGGGAATTCTGGGAGTTGAAGTCCACTCATCTTAAAGTGGCCAAGTTTGGACAACACTGCTTCAAATAAACAATGTCATCTCTCAGGATCCCAAAAGTGCACCTTCTCTGTTGCAGCACCTGCCCTCTGGAATGAGGTTTCCCCTGATATCTGAATGGCCCCTGGTTCTTCACCCAGGCCTTTGGCAATGGAGAGCGAGACCGCTCGCTTCATTGTGCTTGCCGTCTTTTACGTTTATTTATTTCATGTTTTATTGATCTTATTGTCATTTCTTTGATCGATTGTTGGGGGACATACAACTTAAATAAATGATTCAATTTAATAAAATAAATAACATTTTTTTAAAAAAATAAATAATTAAATAATTTGGTTGTTGTTGTTGTTACCTTATCTGGAGTTTGGTGTACAAAACTCAAAACTACCCATTCTCTGTGGTCTTTGTTCTGAGATTTGATTCAAATTGAAGTGCTGACATTTGCCCCGAACAGGCATACTTTAAAGTCCCAACTCCTCTGTGAACTGCCCAAACTTCCATATCTGTCTCTGAAGCCTTCTGATAATATGTTCCTCATCAGTGGAGGCTGGGTTTGCATGAGAAAAACAGCTTTCTTAGTTGCAATATTCAGGCTGCAGAATAGCCTCACTGCTGCCATTTGCCTCTCTCTCTGTTGATCTGTTTAGACACACACATGAAATGTATTCCACTTGTACAACACACTCTTAAATATTTCCCAAACCTCTGTAGTGGATTTGTTTTCAGGAGAAGAAAATCTAAACTACCATCTGGTGGCAAAACAGTGGGATACTCTTTCTGGTTAAATCTATATTTTAGTTGGAGTGAAATGGGCAAGTCAGCTGCTACTTGGATCTCTAACAAATGGCTGGACTGATAATTAGTTATAATTTTAGTTGTCTCTTTTACAGTTTCAAATTTGTTTTATCTCTTATCTTTAAGGAAGTAAATGTTTCTGATTTTTGTTTTTTCCTACAAAAGGGTACGTATATGTTTTCTAAAACAAATACTTCCTCTCTTCCTACCACCTCCCATATGTAATTTAAAACCAGCAACTGGCAGCAATTTGTCCTTATTTAGTTAAACATAAGTTACCATTGGGTCCTGTCCAATAAAGAACAGGGATAGTGAATCTATCAAGTTCAATTTTATTGAATTGCTCAATTTTCTATCCTAAAGTTCATTCCACCCCATTTCTGGAACAGTTCATAATTTTTTTAAAAAACTGCTTGAACTTCACCACACTCCTTCTAATGCACTTTATTAATAGTTTGTCACCTCCCCCTTCCTCTCCTTCTCCCTCTCCCTCCCTCCCTCCCTCTCTCTATATATATTCATACATACATCTTCGTAAGAATCCTTCTTGACTGAATGTAATGCTTCTTCGGATGTGCTTTCTCAGATATGTACATTTATGTATACATTTGGGGGGAATCCACAAGGGATCCACAAGCTGCATGAGAACACTTAGAAAAGTGCAGATATAGGATATAACTATATTTTACTTTGGAGTACACCAATTGTAAAACCATGTTAGAAAATGAACCAAATGAATTCATTTCCCCACCCCCATAGCTAATAAATAATAGTCTAACAGATGCTGATATGGCAGGAAAACAATGCCATGGCTTAGATTCAACAGAAAGTGTAAAGTTCGTGAGCAAACCTATTATTTATAAAAAGCCAATTATCTGTGGATGCTGCACAGATCCATCAATTTTATGTTCCTATTGTGGAAAGGACAACCAGACAACTACATACAATCCACAAGGAATTAATATGTGCATATCTGACATACTTATCTAAAGAATTGTTAGAAAAGGAAATCAAATCAGCTACATACAAACCTCAAGGAACCAAATAAATCTGATTTGTAAAATAACTGTATGAGGAGTATGTTTGCTATCTTATCAGTTGTGGGAAATGGATACCAGCTGTTAGAGGATAAACTGGGGCTTAGGAAGACTACACTTAGGACAAAATACGTTGCATAGCACTGAGATACTAACCATTGTAACTTCACTAGGGAACATGTTCCTCTTATGCAACAAGAGATTATATTATGTTATTTATGTTCTATGATTAATTACATAAAGCTGCTAGGTTCAATGAGTCTTATACTGGCCTCAGCAAAATCTAACATCAGAGACTGAAGAGAAATCTTAATGAATGGCACCAATCTAAAAAGGCATATCCTGTAAATGAAATCTACAGAGCGCTATACAGTATATCCTAGGAAATCTTAACTTTTTAAAATATAGATATATACATCCCATCTTTCTCTTTATCTTATATTCTCAAGGTGGCTTACCATTTTTTTTTTAAATAATACAGCAATAACTGCAGACTAGCGAAAGAAAGAGAGACCACTGAATAAAGCCAGTGTTAAGTGCCCTTAACATAGGTTTTAAATTATGGTAATAATGGTACTTAGCTAAGTAATTCAAAAGTTAGTTTGCCACTATTGAAAAGGTCCTCTTTCCAGCATCTGATCCCTGACTAGTTTGAAGTTCTTCAAAAGCTGAAAAAGTTCATATGGGCAATGACAGTCCTTCAGACCAAAACACTTCCTTTCTAGCAGGGATGTGCACTTTTTTTCACATTCAGGGCCACAATTAGCCTTGGAATAGCACACCAAGTGGGATACACCAAGTAGTCAAAACCTAAATTTGATTTAAGGTAAATATAATTACTTAAAGTTAATAGAACAACACCTCATGTGTTTAAAACTTTCCCCTTCAACTACTTCAAGAATTGCAATTGTGAGATCAGGGGGCTCCATCCAAGGTTTTTAGGTCTGTGTAATTCTTGCATCTCAAATTATACATTGCTGCTTTTCAAGACATCCATATTATATATTCAAAATTAGCCTATTTGTTCATTACAAAATCTTGAGTGTTCATCGTATGAGTGCTGCAGTGACATTTCTTTCCTGGAGATGTTTATGCATTGAGCTATCCTCACACTGGTCATGACACTACCTGTTCAGAATCTTGGTTCTCATGAAGATCAGCAAAAACACAATCATACATACAAAGGCTCCATTCCAGCAGATATTTGTGCTCCATGTGTGAATGTTTCCGGGAGAAAGACATCAGCAGGAAGCAGGGATTATTCTGAGTGCCCCAGATTTTGTATCAAATGAAGAGCTTGAAATCCAAACTTTAAAGATGTACAAGTGTTCACATTATTGTTGTGGCTGCGGCAGTATGTGCCCTAGCCTTCCATCAGCCTGAAGGAAGACTGAGACACCTTCAGATTTCATACTGGGTTTTGGAGAGGCTCAGAAAATATGAGTTATCTTCCACCTTCCAAGCATCTCAGAAGTCAACATATCTGATCCATTTTCTGTCCTTCTATAGGCTCAGAAAAGGAATAGAGGAATTGTCACAATTGTAGTCTGAGACTCAAGGAGTCTCACTTGTAAAGAGCTGCATTGCTACAGTAGAAAAGTAGGGTATAAATCAAATTAATACTGTAAATATTTGATTTGTATCCTATCTTTCTACTCCAGCAAGTATTCGTGGTAGCTAATAAAATTTAAAAACAAAAATGGAATATCAAAACTTGATGCCTGGTTAAGCCATCAGGCCTGGGGGCCCCAGGGGACTGGCGAGGTACTGAGGTGTCTCCATCACTGTTGACATTTACTTCCCTCTCTTAGTTGCCATTTTTAAAACATTTTCTGAAGACTTTTTTTTACATGTTAACTATTTTATAGTTTTATTATATGCTGCCCAGAGTCACTTTTTTGTGAGATGGGCAACCATATAAATTTGATGAATGAATAAATAAATACATAGAAACAGATTAAAATTAAAACTAAGTTTTTATTAGCTCTTAACAGCCAGACAATTTTGTAACAGGCAAGGCAAACCCTGAACCATTTAGGGTTTTAAAGATCAATAAAGAAAACTTAAATTGTGATCACTCAGCAAGTGGCACCCAGTGCAGATCTTTCAATATATAAATCGTATCGATGTTATGCACTGTATCCTTTAGCAGAAGAGAGTTTGTATCAACTGCAACTTTTAAGGGTGGTCCCATGTTGAATCAAGGCAAGATACAACCAAGATGTGGATAACTGCCAGCAAATCCTACCAACTCAGGTAGTGTAACAGGTGTGTTTGTACTAAAGCACTTCTACAGCCATTGCCTGAAAATCAAATGGAAATTGAAGATTCAAAACCATGCCCAAGCCTTCTTTTTCTGGGGAGTATAAACTTGTCTAAAACAGACCAAACCTCACTCCCCTTATCCAGGTTCCTATATATCAACACTACCTTTATCTTGTTTTGGTTTAATTTCCATGGGCTCTCCCATATCCACAAGCAGACCTAGGCAATGTTGGATGAGTCACATTCTCTCCTTAGACTTGGATACCAATACCACTGCAGTAATACATGGGGCTGCCCTTGGAGAACTTTCAGAAGCTTCAGCTGGTACAGGATGCAACTGCATGGGTAGTAAATAGTGTTGGTTATTTGTTCCAAGTAACAACACTAATCTGTGAGCTGCATTGGTTGCCAGTGTGCTTCCAGGTGTAATTCAAGGTGCTGATTGTTACCTTTAAAGCCCTTCATGGCTTGGGACCGAGTTACTTGAGGGACCGTTTTTTGCCAGTTGCTTCTACCGTCCAATCCAGTCCAGCATGATTGGCATGCTCTGGGTCCCATCGGCCAGGAAATGTCAGCTGGTGGGGCCCAGGAGGCATGCCTTTGGCTGTAGTGCTCACCCTATGGAACATCCTCCCTTCAGAGATCAGGATGGCCCCGACCTGCTGGCCTTTCATAAGCCCCTAAAGACCTGGGTCTGTGCCCTGGGTCTGGGACCCCAATTGTGTGAAGAGTCCCATGTCCTGCTTGTATTAACATCCATGGATCATATTTTCCTCTGCTGCTATGTGCATTTTAATTTTTGTATTGTGATGGAAATTTTGTTTTTAATTGATTTTATGACTGTTCACCACCCAGAGTTACTTGTTGAGATGGACAGCCATACAAACTGAATAAGTAAATAAATAAACAAATAACACTGGGTGTCATCACCAAACTGAAGACATCCAAGTCTGAAAGTCTGTGTGACTCCTAGCAATTCCCCATAAATCTTTAAAAGAATAGAAAATAAGGTGGAACTTATTTATTATTGCCAGACTCTAAGCTGGAGGACAGCAAAGGTTAAGAGCCAAGGCACTGAATAGTGATCTCCCAGCACCACCTTCTGGGCATGCCCAATTAGTAAAGACTGTGAGAGATTATGGAGAGGCTGGAAAAGGAAGAGGACACAGACATTGACCATCATGAGATAGTGGGAAGTCAGCTGACAGCTTCTCTCATTAACAGCAATTTATCCAGGTGAAGAAAAATCTGGGAAGAAGAGTTTCAAAGCATGCAAGGAGACTCTGCCTTAATTAACTCAGAAAAACTGTCTGAGAAATTCCTGCTATTGTTTCCAAGATTCTGAATTTACTTCACAGCATTAAAGAAACTTTTCTGAAATCTTTGTAGCTCTTGCTTCCTTGATCTTGCCCAGCTATGCGGGGCTTAACAAACCCTGCCCCAAATTGTGTCCTGTCAGATGATGAAGAAGGGCACCATGGTCAATGGTATTAAAAGCTGCTGAGAAGTCTGGGAGACCAAGCAGAGCTATGTACCTCTCAGGGAGTTTCTGGTGCAGATCATTCACTAAGGTGGCCAAAGCAATTTCAATTCCATATCCTGGTTGAAATCCCAAATGAATTGGGTCCATAAAAGTAACAGCCACATTAGGAAGAAGGAATATGAGAAGCTAGAGAAGTACCAGGGCCTGAAGGAAGAACTAGAGAGAATGTGGAAAGTAAAGGCCAAAGTGGTCCCAGTGGTGACAGGAGCACTTGGGGCTGTGACTCCTAAGCTGGGAGAGTGGCTCCAACAGATCCTAGGAACAACATCAGAGCTCTTTCAAACTCCCAGGCCTTTGGTAGACCCAAGATTGAGGAAGACACATACCACCCATAGGGTGAGAGGGGATAGATAAAGATATACTGTAGATATAGATATAGATATAGATTCATTCATGTCTTTTCTGTTTGATGTTTTTTATGCATTTGATATTTCAATTTAAAAAAAAATCCCCAAATTTATGTAGATAAGCCTGTCATTCCAAGAACATAAGGAAGCATTTACTACAATTCCATGTGATAAACCACAATAAGTGAGGTTTGAACTTGGCTTTCCAACATTCAAAACCATATCCAACCAGTCCTGCTCTTTTGTATATCTCAGAACTGAAAAGAGGGAGAAGGGGGAAAAAAGAGATATAAATGATTATCACAGTCTGGTAATGGAAATGACTGTAGCTTCCTAAGAGTGATAGAAGTCCTCTTGGACATTACCCAGAGGTGGTGGGCTCTTCATGTTTGAACAGATGCTTTAATGTGTGTTCCTGAACTGAGCAGCAATTGCAGCTGATGGCCTCAATGGCCCCTTTCAACAACTACTGTCTTATCATCATCATCATCATCATCATCATCATCATCATCATCATCATCACCTCCACCATCACCATCATCCAAAGTATACTATAAATAGAATATAAAGTGATTCCTACGCTTTTCAAGCCCGTGTGCTGATATAAATGCTACATACCCTTGCCTTCAGTGTACTACACAAAACATTCAACATTTTGGCAGGGCCATTACTACCTCAGCCATGCATGAAGCATCTTGATGCAGAGCCAGCTGTCATCAGGGAGTGTCAGCGCTGGCCAGGAGACGTTGCACATTAGTGAACTGCTGACACACGCAGCAACAGCTTAGCCAGGGTATGAATGCCAGGCCCTGAATATGACAGATTTATTTAGCAGTTTTCATACAGAGACTAGAGTGTGGCTTATTTAATTTCGATTGTTACAACATCTGCTTTCTTGTGACATTTTAAGATATTGCAAAACAAGATCACATTTGCTACCTTAAAACATTATCCCACAGGAATCAGAAAAATTGAAACATGTTGAAAAGAGTAGAATAATTAATGCAATAAGACAGCATGTTCATACATTGCTGTCATTTATTCTCCCCCAAATGTTTTCTATTAACTTGCAATAGGAAGCCTCTGATCTACAGCATCAGAGCACTACATTCCTACACGCAGAGGACAAGCAAAGCAGTACACTTCCCAAGTATAGAAGCAAATGTATGCTTGGTTGTGGCCCTGCCTAGAGGGTGCAAGGGCAGTACTGTGATTCTCTCCACAGAAGGAAGGAGGACTCAGGACTAGATTTACTTCTGGGTTTCTGTCTTGTGAACTTTCAGGGGCATCTGCTTTGACTAGGTCTTTGTATAGGAATGAAGAGATAACCTTGAAAAACCTATGCAGGAGCCATTCAGGCAAAATACAGTAAAAGAGGAATCAGTCTGGGAAAAGGGAAGCACTGGGAAAGAAACTGAAAATAACCCCATCTTGATTCTCTTTGATATAAGAGGGGGCAGAAGGGAACTCTGGCAGGCTTTCAAGATTCTGTTATTATACCCTACAACAATAAAGTAGCATTCTTGGAATCCTTATAATGTCTGTTTCCTGATCTGTCTTACCTTGATAATAAAACATCACTCTTGTTAATATCATGTTGATAGTTTCTTCAGTCTTCAGCCTCATTTTTTTTTCCTACATGTCAAACTAACAAAATTGAGAGGTCTAAAATTTCTTAGAGTTCTGCACTTATAAGCTCATTTATAATAAATTTAAAACATTTCACAGTGAATTGAATTTGTAAATGTAATAATTGACAAATTTATTCATTCAGTGTTGGTATAGCAAGTATCATGACTGCATGAGTATGCCAAGTTCTACATATTGTATTGTATGTTCTTAAAATAGCAAAATGAATGTTGATGTTTAATAAAGGATAGCAGAAATATGAATACTGTAGATATTTCAGTTTTTATCAAATCCTCCCCCCCCCCCCAAAAAGGATGTTGTAACTCCAAGTATGATTTGGAAATCCTTCAGAAGTTCTTAAAAAGTAAGAAGTATGCTTATAAGAACCAAAGCTTTCAAGGCATCATTAAGCTGAGTTCAGTAGATGTGATAGTAGATGAGTGTCTTTCACAGTATTCTGAGCTGGATCATCTTCCTCACTTCCAGATTTTAAGAACTCATACAAACCTTAGTTGGCATGTTATTTAGTTCATCTGAGAAAAATATATATATTATAAGGACCCATTCTAATAGCCCAGAGACGGATGGTTTTATAACTTTCCAGCCACCCAACATTTACACATCAACAATATAATTCTACATCAATAAGCAAGAAAACAGTTCTTTTCACCTCACCCTAAGAAACATATTGTGATGCCCTTAAAAACTCTCTTCAATGTGACTGCCTTTTGCAAAACCAGTGTACATCAATATTAGAGCATCCGCTTGTTGCAACTTAAATTTGTAGAAATGTTCCTGGCTAAGATTCCTAAAATTTTGTTTTCCAGGTAGGTGAACAGAACTCAGGAAAAAAAAATTAGATCCATATTTTATTTCCTTATTTATTTATTTATTAAATTTATATGCTGCCCATCCCCCCCAGATTGTGAGCTTTGGGGTGGTCACAATTAAAATCAAACAGTAAAACAGTAAAAATATAAATATCCATATTAAATTAGCTAAGAAATAATACTATATAAAAAGGCTATATACATAAAAAGACTATAAAATTCCCTTCCCTTTACAAATCCAATGATTATATAAAACATACACCTAAAAGCCAACGGTAATCCTATTGAGAACTAAATTATATAGTTATGTTACTAGGTAATTAGCTTTGTGGAATAATACATTATTAAAAACTGAATCAGAACAAAACACGTAATAAGGATGTACAGAGTAAGTTTACCATTATAAACAAATTCCCCAATATAGCAAAAGATAAATTAGATAAGCATAATCATTAAATATTAAAAATACTGTAATGAAATCCAGACACAAAGATATGCATTTAAGTCAGACATGTTGAATATCATGTGGTATCCAACGCCAGTTCATTATACCATTGCATGACAACTAACAAATAATTGACTATCCCTACAAAAAAACAATAGAAAGAGAGGACAATTGATCCATAAGACAATTTTTATAAATACCCAGCTGTCAAGGGGCAGAGAAAAACAGGAAGGCAACGTACCTAGCTATTTTACCATATTCCAGGCATTGCAGTACAATTACACTGATTGTCAAACTTGGTTTTTAATTGTGAAGATGGGAACTGGATGGAAGGATTTTTTTTTCATTAGAGAGACAATCAGGCCAGCTCTCCCAGCAGTTCTTGCACTGCTTGAGGGTCCAAACATTCCTATTCTAGTCCACTACTAGTACTTGGAAATAGTTGGTGAATGCAATTTTCATCAAAATGTAAATAGGCATCCCCATACCTAGAAACGGATGTACAGTATCTATCCTCATAACATTATTTTTGATAAACACTCAAGTCTGTATCCTCACCACTATTTGATCATACCCACATAGATCAAGGCAATATGAAAATTACCTCAAATCCCTTGAAAACTTAAATTTTCTTTTTCCAAAACCAGCCCTATGGCCAACTATTCACATCTTCAGAAGTTTTGAAGGAATTATTCAAGCTTCCTAAGCTGGGCTACAAGTCTCCTGGCCTTTTGGAGGAGACAATCTTGGACTTTCTCCTCAGCACACAGGAGATCGCCTACAATCTTGGAAAGGAAGCTGAAGCACTACCCAGTCTTATGAAGCATGGACAGAAGAGGGTGCAGAATTACATGCTTGGGCTTTGGACTTTATGATAATCATTACAACCTAGACTGCATTTGTGCTAGTCTCTTGCTTCTCAACTGTCTGCTCTGATTTCCTTGCAGCTCCAGCAGAGATTAAGACTGCCTCAAAGCAAGATGCAACTTTTCCATAAATAGGTCTGAAAAAACCCATAAAGCCAAAAGGAGGAATTCAAAAACCAAGAGAGTGCTATTATTGCTACTTCTTGCAAAAGCCAAGAAACACCTAAACTCCTGATACATGGGCCTCCTTATTTCATAAGTTATGGTATCCAACCTTATATGACATATCCTCATGTATAATGTTTTTGGAGACCCCTTAGGGAAGGGAAAGTCATGTTAGAAGGCTGAACAAGTATAGAATTGTTCTATTCTGCTGATGTGGTAATATAATCTATGACATTAGCAACCAATTTTTAAATCCTTTTATCAACCTTCCAAAAACAAAATTGAAGGCAGAGAAGAGAGCAAGAGCCAGACAGAAAAGGATTAGAAGTAATCATTATACCTCTTCTACAGGTTATCACATTGCAGGCCATGTCTATGACTACTTCATCATACATTTCTGAGTACTTTCAAAATTCTTTCCCATACAATGTCTTCAAGGACTCATATACACAATATTACAAATTTGTGTGGCAAATAATTCATAAGCAGACGCAAGCCATTTTATCACAAGGCAAAGAATGATTTTAGAAGCTGAATATTTGGCAGACATCAATTTTTTCACTAGTGCAAATTAATTAAGCTAGGATAAGAATAGTTATTTTAACTTAAACAAGAACCAAAATCCTTATCTTGTAGTGTTCATCCTGGCTGGCAAGTGCATTGGAATTAATCCACACTTGATAGGTTAGGCCTATCATATATGGACTGCAAAAATCAGATAATCACTAGCTAGCAGCAAAACAACATAGAAAATGCCGACTATTTCCTACCATCTACTGGTTGTCCATATTTTTTGCATCCTATATATAGTAGGCTTTGCCTAGGGTAGCTTATGCTACTGGGTAACAGTCTGGCAAAAGTATATGGCAAAAAAAATGTTACAAACCCATTCACACATTGCACTAAACGTGACACAACTGATTCCATTCTCTCAAGTATGTACATGTATGTATGTATGCATGTATGTATCATATTTTATTTACTTTGGATTGGTAGGAAATCTAGAGATTTGCCACTGGAAGTAGGAACTGGTCTGAAATTGTAATTAACTGATTTTTGGAAGATACCATTCAGTAGTTATTCAAAGGATCCAGCCAGTATTTCTTTGCTTAGTTTTCAATTTATACAAGATCGAAAGATTTCGGGGACCAAAAAACCTTTATTTATTTATTATTTATACATAGACTTATCCCCGCCCATCTCCCCACAATGGGGGACTCTGGGTGGTTTACATCAAGTTAAAACAATAAATACATGATTAAAATTTATAAAAAGACAAACACATCTACACAGATGGAAAGAAGAGAAAAAAATCCAAGAGGTTGATGGAAGCCACATTAGTTCTCTAGGGGGCTAGCCAACCCCATTTCTGACAACCTCCCTCCCCGGCCCAGGCCAGATGGCAGAGCCAGGTCTTCAAATCCCTCCGAAAGGCTGGGAGTGAGGGGGCCTGTCTCACCTCCGAGGGCAAGATGTTCCAAAGGGCGGGGGCTACAGCAGAGAAGGCCCACCTTCTGGACCCCGCTAGTCGGAGTTCTTTTGCCGAGGGGGTCCAGAGCATGCCCCCTCTGTGAGATCGGGTGGGACGGGTTGAAATCATGGGGGCGAGGCGGTCCCTCAGGTAGCCTGGCCCCATGCCATGTAGGGCTTTAAAGGTGATAACCAACACCTTGAATTGGACCCGGAAGCAAACTGGTACCCAATGCAGCTCATGGAGCAAAAGTGTTATATGGGTCCTTCTTCGGACCCCAAAAATAGCTTGCGCGGCTGCATTCTGGACCAGCTGAAGCTTCCGGATACTCTTCAAGGGTAGCTCCATGTAGAGTGCATTGCAGTAGCCTATCTGGGAGATAACAAGGGCATGAGTGACCGTTCGAAGGGCAATTTACTAATTTCAACAGTCCACGGCAACTCTTCAAGCATTTTGGGAGGGATGTGGTAGTGGTAGTTTTGATGTTTGCTTCTTTTTGTTTTTTTGGGGGGGATGTTACACTGATGTGTAACAATGGCAGCTACAGTAGCTGTGCTCTTAAATTAAGAGCAAAGGAGTTTATAATAAGAAACGTGTGAAGCTGTTGAATGTGGTATTAATTACAAAATTTAGGGCTACAGTCCTAAAGACCTCTATCTGACCACAATTGAGCTTATGTCTGAATAAAAAAAGAATAAGTTTGCATTTGATTTTAAAATTGCCCTTTGTAAGAGTTCTAGTTATACATTTATAATGTGTTTATCTTTTAGAAGACCAAGTGGACACTGCAGATAATCTTAACTTCCCACCCATGTGTAATTTAAAATTAGTCTTATTTCAAATGGAAGTTTCAACTGCTTGCATGCATGCTTGTTTACATTACAATAAACGTGGGATTACTTATTAATAAATCAGAACAAGATTGAACTGTCAATATTAAGTTATGGAAGGGATAGGAAACCAGTGGCTCCCCAGATATTTCTAAACCCAAAGTCCCAGCATCTCTTGCCATTAGCTATGCTAGCTAGGTTTGCTGGGAGTTGTAGTTCAGAAATGCTTGGAAGGTCATCAATCTCCAAGACTTGAGATAAAGCTTATTTCCCAGTTTTATTATCTTATTTATTGGTTGTATTTATATCCTACAAGAGCTCAAGGTAGCTCTCCCTTCACATTGTTTCTCACAGCAACTACCTTGTGTGGTGGGTTCAGGTGGGAGAGAGTAACTGACTAAAATCATCCAGTAAGCCCCCATGAGGTTGGGTTTGAATAGGGAGTCTCCCACATCCTACTCTAAGGCTATAAATATTCCATTACACTGGCTGTCCATCTTAAGCATATAACGCCTCACAATCTTCCAGGTTTTCCAGTTTTGGCATATAATCTAAAGCATGAAAATAGTTCATTTCCTATGTAACAAATTCTCAAGAGATCATAGAGTGATTTGCTTTATGGGATTGTTAAAGTCACTATGAACAGTATTCAGCTGACAAGATGGATTTACAGAACCACTTTTCTTCTCATAAGTAAGTTTAAAAAAACAGGTTACCAAAAATATTCTGACCTAAAATTAAAAACTAAAACATAATTCAAGTTTTAAGCAGTTTCCATAAGCATTCTTACCACATGAAATCAGAGAAAAACAGGCCGACTTCAACTAAATATTGTTTTCTATGGTTTTTCTTCAGAAAATGACCCATTTAAAAACTTGTAGAATTGTAGAATTCAGGAATTAGTTTACAGAACAGTTTCTTTGGCTTTTCTTAATCATTTATAAGTTATATGTAGTCTCATGATGTTTAAAAGTTTCAGAGAGTTTAGAAAAGACTAAAAAAGCAGCCTAACTTTCGGCACACAGATAATTCAGTATTGTAATTTCTGAATAAAAAACATTTTTTTAAAATAAAAATGACATGGATGGGATCAAGAATTTCATGATGAGATAATTCTGTTGGCCAACACTGTAAAATCTACATAGCTGTTTGCAAAGGTCTTGCTATTCAGTACAGAGACTGTAGCTCAGTATGAACAACTATCTACAAAGGGCTGGTCCTTTTTCCCAAATAAATGAGAAAACTCTTACACATTAAAAAAAAACAAGCAATGTGCATAAAAACCAGCCAAGTATCTCATGAACCAAAAGATACAACTATAAATATCTCCCAAGTGTTTTAATTGATTAATCAGCTAGCTTAATCAGTTATAAGTATTTGTGCCATCTGAAAAGATGCCCCAATTCATCATGCAGCATATAAAAAGAGATAAGGGAAAAAATAGAAGTACTTATAAAAATTGTGGGTGGTAAACACAGTCTTAAGGGAGTTACGCATTTTTCCCTTCCATCTGTAGGCAGCCACTCTTAAAACAGAAACAACTTGCCGTAACCCAGGGGTGTTATCTAAAAATGAATCACATTTCTCTTTAATAGCAATTATTTTTTCTCATATGAAAATATACTTATTTTATCTAACACATTTCTATACAATTAAACAGATGTTATATTTTTAACTGGACAGTATCTTAGTAGTTAGAAAAATGCACATGCTATGCTTTACACTTGCTCTATTTATAGTAATCCAACTCCATCTACCATAACAAGATCTGCAAGGCTTCAGCCCTCCTAGTACAGATTGAAACCGGCACTCTCTGCATGAGGAATTCTCATACTATGCAGTACTGAGGTCCCCCTAACATGATAAATGAATCTATGTGACCCTATTGAATAAAAATAAATAATAAATAATAAAAAAATAATAGAGCAGCAGTGATGGTTTTGAGAGATAGTTAGACCCTTATACTTAGCCATCTCTCAAAATTCCTTCCAAGTTTTGCTCCCCATTTTGCAATCCTGCAAAAAGTCCAGGAGTGACTTTTGACAGTACTCTTGCAGAAGCCTAATCAGCTTAAAAAAAAAATGGTGTTCCTTCCCCTCTAAACTGCTTGCCACACACATAGACCCCAAGGTTGCGATCCATATTTTAAGAACTGCTACTCAATGTGGTAAGGTTACAAGACTTAGTCAATATTAAATAAACACAATTATCATAATGCATACGTTTAACCTGCATAGTATTTCAACAGTTCTACCTTTTTATTCATGCAGGCATGTGATGACCTTTCTGGAAAAGGTATAACTCATAATAACTTTCCTTACAAATATAACATACAGCACCAACTACCTATAGCCAGCAGGTGGCTCTATATTACACAACCCAGATTAACCATCCATATTAAGAGCAATTCTTTGGGGAAAATCTGCAAAGATTTTAAAAAAAAAAAATGACAAAACCAAGTCTGTTAAAGAGGTTAAAGTAAATTTCTCACCAGATATACAGTAATATCCCTTACTCTTCTAGTAAGTCTCCTGTGTTTATATATACAAATACACTGTTAAAGAAACACCATCACCCCATGTATATAGTTAACAGTGTTACAAAGAGAAAATAAATCTAAAGTAAGTAAATAGCTAAAGAAAAGAATAAAGAGCAAATTGTGTTCCCACCAGCATAAAGAGCAAGTCCTTATGGTGTTCTAGGGAAGGAAAATCAATGGATTTAGGGTTTGTTTGTTTTTTTAAAAAAAAGAGAGGTCTGCTGTTAATCAATTACTCTGCCCAAGCAGACATTAATTCTCAAAACTGCTACTGGAATCTACATTCTTCTGTAGCGAGGGCCTTCAGCAGGTATTCTCTTGGCAATACTTAAGAGAAGATGACTTTAATGGAGTCTCAGAGATGTGTGTACTCATTCAGCTTTATTTAACACTTTGGCACCAATCCACTTACCGCAAACATTTCAAAATCGGCAGCCAGGGATAACTGAAAATAATGCAGATGGATAGTTAAGGGCACAGCTGTCTTAAACACCTTAATGACACGCAAGAGGATCAGGTAATTTTTCAAGTGATATGATAGCACTATGATTTTCATTTGTAGCACAGACACTGAAAGAATACTTTCCCAAAGGGGAGGGTGTCTCCAGCCCTTTTTCTGCCTGCTTTTACATTTATTTAATGTTACAAATGAGTTCTTAAGAGTCCCACACTATGCAGAGTTATTCAGAAGGAAATTCCACTTTGCCCCCACTATGGGCTCAGACACTTCCTATGGTCTCTGTGCACCTGCAATCCGCAAAGGAAAACAGACTTCTCTTGAAAAAACATTTGTGACATTTAACTCAGTGTGATGGAGATCGACTTCCCTCATTGTTTCACATACTCTCCCTCAAATGAAGCTCCCCCATATTAAAACATATTGGAAGACAAGGTACAACTATTTAGGCAGATTTCTTCACTTTCTAGAGTCCATTGGAATTGGGCAGTCAATAAATTCCAATAAATAAATAAATAAACAAACAAACAAAGTTTATTAAAGTTGCATGTTGTTTCCTTTTTTTAACGGACCTTTCTGGAAAATATCTGATCTTGTTCATACTCTTCCCCCCAGTATATTATGAATAGGTCTGTATGGTGCTTAAACTCTGCATAACCTTATTACAAAGGTGCTCAGTTAACCAGATTTCAGCTCAGCATCTTCCAGGCTATATCATTATGTACTTGAAAAATGAGCCACCAATCTGTGAAAAAGTATTTTGTTCCCTTTTGATTTTCTCAATTTTCACAAATCCAGGACACTGAATATTATCAGAGCTTCATGAAGGTCCTACTGCTATATAAAGAAAGTGAGCCTTCCTGAATATATACCTACTTGAGCTGGGAGGCCCTAGACATGGTGACTCTTGCACTTATCATCACCTGCCTGATTTCCTGCAATTGCTCTACAATGGGCAATTTGAAGGCCTGGAGAATCCAACTGGTACAAAATGAGGAGGCTTGTATATTAGCAAATCACAGTCTCTACAATCATATAACACCTGTTTCACAGTTGTATGCATTGGTTACCAGAAGATTTCTAGGTTTAATCTATAAATCCCTGTAGGGCTTGGTGACAAGGTATGAGAGTTGAATGAGAAATAATGCCTCCAGCACCATAACATAAATAGGAGCATTTTAATAAACAAAACAGGAAAAGAATCCTGGATATGTGTTCTTTTGTTATTTGTATTTATGTCTCCACGTCATCTGTATCTGTAATGGTATACGGAAATGAGCCTGTCACCTTTATAGCCCAAGAAATTAGGGAGGGTCCCTTCCAAGACATTGGCCACATTAACCTTCCTTCTGCGGGCTAAGCTGACTCTTATCCAACCATTCTCCTGGCTGTGGCTTTTCCACCTGTCTCCCAAGGTCATTCCCACACACCATTAAAGTATCCCAGAAAATTGAAACCATGAATTTTCCTGCCAAAGCCCATGTTTTCTATTTTTTTTCCCACAGGTAAAGCTTTGTGATGATATTCCTTGGATTGATACTTCATTTCTTGGTCATGATGAGCCATGATTTGTTGGCTATCGTAATGATGTGAAGAAATTCCTCATCTTCATTCTCATAGGGTGATAACAATAGGTGGCAAATTTTAACTCCTGAAGCTTTCATCTCTGCCATCAGCAGGTGAGGAACCCAATCCTGCACAATCTTCCAATATTGAAGAATATCAATAATGATCTACATGTTTCAGTGAAATGCCAAGCTAGCCATAAATTTCCCTTTGACTGATCCACAAATTCTCCTTAATCAATTCATCAACCTTTCTCATGTGAAATCCATCAGTTACTGTCACAGGTCACCCAATTCATTCTTGATCATACAAATGAACTCTTTTGAGTTCACTGTCTTTAGATTTTTTGGCTCAGTGATGCACAGTATTCATGTCAACACAGTTATTGCCATAAACAATCTGCATTCAGCAGTGAATTTCAATTGGAACAACACCTTCAGCGGTTAAAATTTCAATCAAAGCATGTTGCGTAAAGCACACTGACAAGTACTTAACTGCAGGATTCCATTTCATGAATGATAGCAATGCAACCTTTTCTTACAGCAACTTCCCACAAACTGCAGTGAAAGAACAGATGTTCTAGCACATCAGTACTGCCATCCATTGATGATTTATGAGATTGGAAGCATTACTTTTCATTAATATCTCATACTTACAGGACTACCTTCTCCATGTAGAAGTTCACCCAATCCATCCACCATGTACATGTTGCCATCCCCCAGGTAAATGGGTCAGGTGATATCAGGGAATGTACTTAAGTTGTAGCCTCATATTATGGAATTACCTCCTTTGGAAATTAGACTACTGCACTTATTGTTAACTTTCCAGAAATTACAAAAGACTGAGCTGTTCAAAAGGCCTTTGGGGAGTGAATGGCTACCACTGCCTCAACTATATTATAGCACATTTGCTTTGTATATTGATGTTTCTACCATATAAGCCACAGGGAGTTGTTTTGGAGTCTTGCAGTATAAAACCATAGTAAATAAAGAAATAACACCAAAGTTATCATGCCTTGCCTCTAATCCATTGGTTCTTTTCTCTGCCCATCAGCATTCTGTCTCTGAGCAGTATATTACTAAGCACAGAGACTTATGTACAGGATGGCAATTTTACATTATATTTTGATATAAGTTTTGTTATATTAGTTCATCTGAAATGAAAGTCTATGGAACAGTGTATGTGGAAGCAAGTGCTAATTAATCCATAGTCTATAGCAAGAATAACAGATCAAGTGGCAGAATTGGAAGGAACAAGGGCAATTTCTTTTCCTCAAGCTGTTGTCCTAATGAAATCAGTTACTAGCATTAGCTTCAGGTCTTACGTTTCTGCCCAAAAAAATCAATTAAAAAAAATATTCATGTGAAAAAACAGGGAATGCTAATAGGGAAATTTGGAGGTATTTTGCCAGATGTAACAAGAAGATATACTGAGCTTCCTCTCATTTCAAATATCTATTTATTTAGTTATATATCTATATATTTACACACATTTTCACTGATTAACACAAACCCAAAATTTGAAACTTCATCAAGTTTCTATCTTAGGAAATAAGCATCCTGAAACAAATGTGCCCATCAACAGGATGAGGTAAATCAAAATCATTACTTTCTTGACTATGAATAGTATTAAACTTCATCCCTTGCTTCCCCCTCCGCCCCTTTCTCTGTCTCTAATGTTGGCTATAGCTATCTGATTATATTAAAATAATCTCAGTTGGAAAGAGTTACCAACATGGAAACATGCCTGGAATTCTAACTATATACACTGTCTGGAGTAGCAAATGAATCACTGTGGATATTTGTTTTCCAAAATCCTCACATAAATTTCTCAGTTCTTTGTTAATTTCTGGTGAGTGTCTCAAGATATTTGCCTACTGGCAGTCTGTTCTTTATTGCCTTCTTGCATTTAAGATGGATTCTGATAATGCATTGTTAGCTTTTTCTTGCAATGAAAAATAAACATAATACATCTTCCTTAAAAGGCAGGATAGGTCCATAAAAAATAACTGTACTGCACGATAATGACAATTCCTTCTCTACTATATTTTTCAAATTCTGAAAACAGAGTGAAAAACTGATCTAAAGATTTCACAGAATTTAATAGTGCTTAAGCATAATCAGGAAATAATGCAGGTCCCTCTTACTATCAGGACAGGCTGTCTAGAAATCATTTCCTCTTCTGCTTTGCGTACATGTACAAATGTGAAACATAAAGAGGGGACATGATGTCAAATAAAGAAAAAGAACTATTCAACCCCACAAGACTAAAAACTAAGTATTGTTTCTGACTCAACCTATCATTAACCGTGACCCAACTGACTTTTCCCAACAGTCAACAGCACTATCTAGAATAAACCAAAGTTCACCTTATATAAATTTTACACCACTGGAATTATTAACAAGTTGTTGGAATTATTTAGACTTGCTGCATTGAGCATTTGATTGAATGGAAAAGCAGGATAAAATGCCACTAGTTTAATCGAGATCTTGTGTATGCATAAATTTTGTAGCTACTATTAAGTACATTATATAGGTATTATTTCCAGTTTCACTGAGGTAAAGATTTTTTTTTAAATCTAACTCCATGAGTAACATGCAATATTTACAAGGCTTTAAAGTCATGAACAGTTTAAGTTTTAATCATGAGAACTTTTGCAAAAAGATGGGACTAATGGATAGGCAATTACAAAAGATCTATGGAACATTGTTTTTGTACCTGATAACTGCTACAAGACTATTATATGCACAAAAATGGAAAGATTCTGAAATACCCACCATGGAGGAATGGCCGGTGAAGATGACAGATTAACCAGAGATGGCAAAATTGACTTGTCTGAGTATGGAAAGGACAATAACCTCATTTATTAGTGACTGGAAACCCGTTACAGATTTTTTTGTCGAAGAAAGAAAAAAAATGAACTTGTGATTTATGGGCTTGACTATTAGAAAGGGTAAATTGCAGAAAGAAGGAAATTATGATGTAACCTTAGAGAGAGAGGGTAAAATATAAATGCATTTATAACCGCTATTAAAAAGATTGGAAGCCGCTTCTTTATAATCTTTTCTTTCTCTTTTCTTTCTTTCTCGTATTTTCTTTCTTATCTATTCACTATTTTTTCTTTATTTTCCTTAATTTTTCTCTAGAATTTGTATAGTTTTTATCTGGTTAAAATTTTATTTAATACAAATTAAATATATTGTATATATAAAAAGAAAAATTTTCCCTAACTATAGGGATTGAAAAAAAAATTACTTTTCAACTAGCTCCATAAATCAAGGAGGCATTTTCAAGGAAAATTGAGCAATTAGCAATTAAATGTGGAAAACTGCACCTTCTATCACTCTACCTACTGCAATACAGTTTAGATCTACTACCATGAAAAATTTCAATCCCCACCAAGTGAGTCATCAACAGAATGTGACATGCATGAATAATATCTGCCACACCCAGTAACTTCTAGCCCTGGACACAAAAGAAAGAAAAATACAACTATATTTTTCACAAGATTTTTTTTTAAAGAATAGAACATATTCACCAGTTCTATGGTATATAAAAGACACTTTTTTCAAAATAATGACCAGAAAAAAATGTCCAGAAAATTTCTCCAGAAATATACCTCCTAACAGTTTCTCCTAGTAAATTAAAAATATTCTGCTGGATCTCACTGATTCCTGGTGATGCCACAAATCAACCGAACCAAATAATTTGGGCTTTACATTCCCCTAGAAATTCCTTTAGAACCTCATTTTATCTCAAGGGATTTAAACTCTCCTGGAAAGGTGCTTAGCCTAAATAAACTCATCTATATCTAATTAATTCCCAGATGGGAATTCCTCTCCACCCACTAACTCTTGGCTGAGAGTAAACCTAGAAAGCCTCTAGCAATTTGCTGCCTTCCCCAGATACCTCTATAAGTCTGCACTGAGATCTCAAAAGCACAAAGTAAATCATCTAGAAACCTGCCTGAGCCAATTGTGGGGAGACACAGATTGTTCTGTTTTGAAGTTAAGCTAGTCAGTTATAAATTTCACAAGTCGGCATCTGGCACATTTCAAGAGGGGGGGAAAAAGATGGTTAGCTGGTATTATTATTATTCTGCTACGAGAGAATACTTTACAGAAACAGATACATAAATTCTCACCTCGAAATAGTATTGTGAAATCATAAACAAACTCAGTCACATTTTCTTTCTAAACTTGGAAACAGCTGTAAAAAGGAGGTAAATATCAATGTTACTGAAAGCATTTCCCCTGCTAGTTGTTTTATTTCCCATTCTTAAATATGGAAAGAAAAGCAGTAACAGAAATGTAGTAGACTTTGGAGTTGTTTTTTTTCCAACCAAAGAGAAGCACAGTGACATGCAACCCTATTGCCCTCTGAGGATGCACCCTGAATCTAAATTAATCAGAACATTCTGATCACACAAGACTCCTTGCCTAGGCAAAATGCAACTGTTTCAATGCATGCTGCATGTTGCATTTAGTCGTGATATGTGTGCATATAAAGTGGTGTTTATATTATATCATTAGTTCTAATTGCTAAGATCCTAACGTAGCAAAGTGCACTCTCAGTTTATGAGAACGAATGAGCTAAGAATCAGATAAACTACAAAACAAACCTCTCTAGTTTCTTGGCAGTGATACCTGGAAGGTGTAACATGTCAATTATGCCAAAAGTTGTGCCAGACATTATCTAGCATCATTATGGCAGGCAAAGCTAAAATGAACAGAGAAAGAGGATGAAGGAAGATCAGACTGGGATGGGCATGATCAGGTCCCCAACTGCTACGCCATTTCTGTGCTTTATAAGCAGAAAGGTGGAGTATTAACTGAGTAATATAAAACAGGTAGAACTGTGATAACAAGCAAATGGGGACAGGAATAAAAATGAAGAAAACCTCAATCTTTCAAAAGCTCCTTCCAGGTCCTGACCCAGGGGATCATCAGAGACAATGGGAAAGTCTTCTCCACTGCAGCTTCTCTTCTTTGGAACAATAAACCCCAGAGGTTAGAGCAATCCCAACCCTGCTTGCATCCTAAAAGGCCATTAGGACCCAGATCTTCCAGAGGGTCTTTGGGGGAGGAGCCTGACTGTGGCTCCTCCTGGAGATGCAGTGCCTACTGAATTTTGGAACAGTTAGTTTTGTACTATACGAGGTTTTTAGCCCTGTTACTGTATATGGAGCAATTGTAGTGGCATATAAGCCTCAATAAATAAGAAAAATCAAATCACATCCTTATGGTTCTATCTCTCTGTCCAAAAACACTGTATGGTGGTGGTTGTTGTTGTTTAAATCCCAATCAATGAATTGCCACTAAAATTCAGAATGCGTCATCAAATTTTGAGGTGCATTGAAGGCACCCCCCTGAATTAACAGTAATCAGCATCCTGTCCACTATCTAGGGCCAGTTACTCTCAGAGGAACCTAACTTATCAGAACATTGAACTCTCTTCCATGAGTTTCTGGGATAAATAGATATAAATGTAAAATACAGATATACAGTGGTACCTCGGTTTACAAACGCTTCTGTTCACGAACAATTCAGTTCGCGACCAGCACCGTTTGCAAAATTTTGCTTCCGTTCATGAACTCCGCATTGGGTGACGAACATGACCTGTGGCCATTTTCCCTGCTGTGACACGTGGTCGTGGCTTCCTGTAGGGAGGGGGACTCTCCCTCCAAACAATACCCGCCTCCCCACCCGCCTTCCTGTCCTTCACGCCAGAAGTCGCCTCGAGCAAGGTTAGTGTTCTCTCTCTTCATACTGTACTGTACTGTACTTTGTTTCATATTTTTGTGGTTTAAAAAAAGAATACATATGGTTCACAACGGATTAACCGTATTTACATTGAAGCTTATGGGAAAATTTGATTCGGTTCGTGACCAATTTGGTTCGCGACCAGAGTCACGGAACGAATTAAGTTTGTGAACCGAGGTACCACTGTAAATGTAAAATCACTAAGCTCATATTTTTTTGTAAACCCTGTGGTGGTAATATTTGTCATGGTGGATTGGATACATGACTGAACTTAAATTTAGCAGATCTTTTTCTCCTTTAATTCACTTAGGCTGCAATCTTAAATATTCTCACCAGAAAGTGAATCCCCTTGAATAGCTTATTACATCTGTGAAGATGTGCATAAAGTTGTATTTGCATTCATGCAAATGTCTTATTTTCTGAATATACTAACACTTGCCTACTTAGAGAGGATCCATGTTACAAGTATACTGATTTCATCTTGCTTCTCCTACTTATAGCCAGGGCTTTATTATAACACCTTGCTCCACCTGATTATATAATTGACTTCTTCAGTGCAGGCAATATCACACAATTCCTAAAGTCAGATTGAAAAGTTCACTGAAATTTGACCAGCACTCTTAGCTACCTGCAATACTTTCCAAGCATCATATAACAGAGTTCTTTTCATAGTGGACTGCAAAGAAATGAACACATGGAGCCTTATTCCAGCAGGGAGCAGAGAATTCCCTTATTTTTTTTTTAAAAAAAAATACTATATACAAACCTTTTCATGTGGTCTGAACAGGAGACACTCACTACAAAAGCACTGCAAAAGCTTCATGTCTCATTACACTTGAAGTTGCTCACCTGAGACCAGAGGGCACGACTGGCTTGGGACACCACAGGGGCCCATTTTTGCAATCTTCAGCCAAAATGAGAATGTAAACATGAGGGTAAACCTGTAAGCATTCACTTGTGGGAGGCAATGTAGGAACGTACAGCAGCTTGGTGTCATGGCACAAAAGAACATGTAGATTAACTGGAGTTTTGCCACATTTCCCAATAGAGTCATGCTGCTCAACTGTTCCACTCCAAAAGGACTTCAGTTTCAAACTATTCCCATAACTGCGGTTTAGGGAGCAATATTCAGTGTAGCTGTGGTAGACATGACCACAATGTTGATCATTGTGGCATCTGTTCAGGAAGGGAAACCTTAACTGGACAACCATATTAGTACTCCAGAGGCTAGCTCTCTTCCACACAACATGTCCTGATATCTTGCCTGCCTCTTTGAGTTTATTCATTTTCCACAGAGAAATAAACTGCCAAATGCATTCCACATTTCATGCAGTTACAACCACTGTAAATGCATTTAAAAATGTATTTGGTTTGAGCGCTAATCATTTTTCTTCTGCTGGATTTTTCGTTAATTTCTCCTCTCTGCAGCCCTCTGTCACCACTCACATTATTCTGAAGGATCCTCTAATCCCCTGGAGAAGGAAAAATTGAGAAAATTGCCTATGATGGAAGCAGAATGGAAGTAGATCAGTAGATCAGTGCTTCCAGCAGCAGGGAGACATCACTGGATATTAATCAAAGAATAAAAACATTAGACTGACATGAACAAACAAGGAAAGTGCTGGCAAATATCAACATTACTTTTTATAAAGCATTTATGACAGAAATGGATTTCAAAGCAACTTCCTATGAATGTGCCATGAAAACAAAAGGCTTGTTGATAATTAATCCTATGATCTAAACACCATTTTAATTTAGACCTTCTCTCAGTTTAAATCCAACTCTCTGGACACACATATATGGGCACCCTTATACTGATATTGTCATCTTAAGTGAAAAAGCTTTGGGATATTTATGTTCATCAACAGACTAAAGTATATTTACAGTATAGTGAACTAGAGCCTTTTCTGATTAAACTATTCAGAAAGCTTAGCCAAGAACAAACAAACTGCAGAATATGTAGTGCTGATTTACTGAAAAAGGTATACATTTTAGTCATAATGGATAAAAATAGGAGTTAAACTATGGATAGTGACCTCCTATGCACTTTGCTTCTGTCTTATACTAAAGAACTGGGGGAAGGGAGTGATATCCATATGTAAATTTCTTTCTTTCTTCTGTATTTGACTGAGAATTAATTATAGAAAATTTCCTTTTTGTGGTCTATACCAATATCCACTGAAGACTCATAGAAAAAAATGATCATCAGGCTGACTATTAGAAAGCAGATAACTTAGTAGAAAGGCAGAAGTAAGCATAAGGTCAGGTAGGACTAACATTAGGTTATCCCAATGCATTTTTTTAAAGACCACAATAACAAATAGGTATCTAATAGGAAATACAGTTTGCAGCATGTAAGGAAGCCAGGTGATTTTGAAGTGTTTATAGCACAAAGTTATACAAGTAGTGGAAGTTCTCTTTGGAGTTCTTGAACTGGAACTGGAGAGACATAGGTCCTAGATTATTTTAATGATGTGCAGCTGCATGTTGCATATATATGCTCCCATGGTCTGCATCTCCCTGTACATTCTTCTATACAAGAATGAACAAATATGGTTGTTAAAAATGTCCAAGTATAGGGAAGAAAATAGTGATGCTCAGAGACCAGAAGCAATGAGGTCAAGAAGGGCTGCAGAGGAATGATAATAATTTATTAAACTTGGATATGACCAACAGTCAACTCTGGCAGTAATACTAGAAGGAAGGAACTTAGAGAATAAAGCAAGAAGGTAGAGTAGACAGGAAACAGAGAAGTTCTGAAAATGAAATATTACTTATTAGAACACTTTGTACACTATTAGGGACAGGAAGAAAGCATGTAAAATAGATAAACAAATAGGATGGGTAAGGAAATTGACATTAGCTGGCAGTGGGTAAAAGCAAAAATCCAATGGCGCATTAAATATGTGGTATAAAACTATAGTTTGATAAGAGAAGAACATTAGCCTGGGGCAAAACTTCAGCATACTCTGGGTCTTGACAAAATTAGGGCTCAGCACAATGAATGCTTGGACTGTGTAAAAACAAATAGCTTATCACTCACTGAGAATGGTGAATGCGCCAAGCCCTCTCATTCATCTGAAATAAATCTCAGATGTAATACAACTGAAATTATAATGAAAAAAGTTCTGTGTATATACAAAATTCCGATTTCCTTCTTAATACATACATAGCAAATTCATGGATTACTGTTTTTAAAATATAGCAGTCTACATCTAACTTTTCCAATTCAACATACTTCACATGTTTGACTACAGCTTGTAACATCCCCATCCAATGGCCATGATGAGTGGGAATCATGGGAATTGAAGTCTAACACACCTGTAGGATTAAGGAGTACTAGGGTATAGGAATCTATTCCAGTTTACAGAAGGTGAAGACACGCTACACAATCCAGTGAAGATATGAAGGATCCCAACCCTCTACATAGGCGATTTGCCATAACTGGTGAAGACAGTACAAATTCTATTCAGTTGGTCAATAGATGAAATGAAGGAAAATATCAAGGATATATTATATTCCTTGTTTTCATTATTTCCCTTATTTGGGCAGATCAGTTAAAGAGTAGCAGCCTGGAATGTGGCAGTAAACTTGCTTTAAAAAACAACAACAATCTTGTGTGATATTGTTTGTAATTTATATGGACATTGGTCTAGAATAGTAAGAACCAAAATACACTTAAAAACAAGCAAGCAAGCAAACAGACAAACAAACAATTAAGACCATCCACTGCTTAATGTTGAAGACAAGCACAGGTATTCAGAAAACACAGGTATACCAGAGCCCTGGGTTTTTTTTACCACCATATACTAACATGGCTCTCCTCCAGAATCTTGTAATAACTTTATATAGCAACCAAATCATTGCAAGCTTGTTGTACTCAATCATATTTACAAGGGACTATTCAACACAGTTAGACTTACTCTCAGATAAAACCACCCCATGTACTACTAAAGCAGAAAACATTTAAAATGTTTAAGCTTCCTGCTTGTTAGTTATTGACTTTACCCAAAAACTGACACTAGATACAGTAAGAGTTATGCTAATTCTCTGAACTTCCCTTGTTCATTTCACTAACAGAAGACTTACCTCTGCCACACATGTGTTCAGTACACTGGAGAAAGCATTTGCCAGGCAGGAAGAAGGAGAGTAGAGTTTTATTTTATATGAGTTTTAACTATAATAGTCATTTAAGATAAGCCCTCTATTTCCAGAAATAGGACCTAATCTAAGAAGTTAAAGAAAGAGAACACACCAGGATTCCTAATCATGTGCTTATAGAATGCAGCTATGAAAGACGGCAAAATAATATTAATTTAGGAGGGTTGTCCACCTTTAATCTGATTAAAAAAAAAACATTTAGAACAGAACAATGTCCTTTCCATATTTTCAGTATTCATGGTTCTTTTTCTCTCTGTGTAGTATACTTAAACCTTTAAAAGCCATCAGCTATCTTCTATCCAAATATGAAGTTAATTACATTAGGTAATTTGTTGAAAGAAACTGGTAAAATAATTTAATTCGTCTAAGTAAATTAAAAAGCTTTTGAAGTTCGCCTTATTTCTTAGCCAACATTTAGAAATGACTTTTGCTGATTTATGTTAGTTTAAAGATATGCTCTTAAAAGCTATTCTTATCTTAACAAAATAGATAAAGCT
Source organism: Python bivittatus (assembly GCF_059951505.1). NCBI lineage: Eukaryota > Metazoa > Chordata > Lepidosauria > Squamata > Pythonidae > Python > Python bivittatus. The sequence continues at coordinate 19,615,666 of NW_028277035.1, forward strand.
TTAAACCAAGTGCTGTTTTTGCCAAAAACAGTTTCAAGCCCATCCTCCAGAAATGGCCAATGTTCCAGCACTTAGCATTTATTTCTTTATTTTTTTTTCCTTCTACACTCTTCGAAGTGCAACATTTCTGGAAACGCTGCAATTCCAACCCAATGCACATCTCTTACACAGATAGCCTTCTCGCATCCGGTATTTTAATTCAAACCAAGCAGTCCTTGGTTGTTCAATAGCTAAGAATATCTAACATCAGAATAATTAAAATATAATCTGTCCTGACAATATAGCTTTTTAAATTATTTCAAAACCAAAAAGGGGGGGGGGGAGGGGGAAAGAAAGGTGCTAAAAAGAAACCAAAGAGATTGGTAACATAGAAGATGGTTCTCAGCCATAGACTGGACTATGGCAATTTAATCAACACTGGACTGCCCTTGAGGACATTCATGAATAACGGCTGGTCCAGAATGCAGAGATCTGTGACATCTTATACCTCAATTGTGAGAGATGCACTGGCTGCCAGTTGGCTTCTGGGTGCAATTCAAGGTGGTGGTCATTATCTTTAGTCCTTTATGTATGAGACAACCTTCTCCAAGTGGGGTCTGGCTGTCCAGTGAGATCTAGTAAGGAGAGCTTGCTGATAGTCCAAACCCCTCAGGGGCCCTAAGGGCAAGCTTTCTCTGTGGCAGTCCCCCTTCTCTGCAACAGTAAACCCTCAAGAGATAGCAGTAGCCTTATCCTTGCTGCTATTCCAAAAGGCAACCAGACATGAATTATTCTGGAGCGACTTTGGAGATGAATTAACATTCATTTGTACCTGAAGAAATAGCAACATTCAACTGTTGCATTATTATTTTATTAGTGTCCAATTTCTGGTTTGGTGTTTGATTTAATTATATTTTAAACTTAATATTACAATGAGAAGTGAAAGTTGCACAGATCAGGGGTTTTTTTTAATCACTTTTTTTTAATACTAAAGATCACTTTAGTAAAATAAATAAATTATTCAGCTCTTGGGGAATATAATTAAATAATAATGTTAATTAGATGCTAATTCTAGTATAATATGCAGTAATAGCTGCATTAGCTGTATCTATTCATATAAATTTTTAGCTACTTCAACAGCATAAGTATAAATTGAAAGAACAATTTAAATCAGCTAAACCTAGCCAACAATTAAATATATATATATATATAAACCACACTCATCAGGGAAACAACAACATGCACCAAGATCACAAAACATCTTTCCCAGAGTCTATTGAAAAAGTCAGATCTTCCCGAAGGACAACAGGGTTGGGGCCATATGGATCTAGATACAATCTATCTATATTTAATATCAATGTTCCACCAAATCCATTAGCTTCTATTAGCCAGGCATGGTATTTGTAAGTTTTATCCCACCTGCATATCTAGTAACCATGGACCTACATGACATATCATTTTACCAGGTGCTACATGCTGATTCAGCCTCAGCAGATGGCAGCATATTGCTAACCTTGATTAATCTTGGAAATTAAGCAGGGCTGGTCCTGTTAACATTTAAATGAGGCACCATCTGAGAATTCCAGGGTTGTTAGCTACATTTGAGAGTTTCTAAGAGGGAGGGAGGGAGGAAACTACATCAATAGCACTGCCAAGAAACAAATACGGGCACAATCATTGGGAACTTGACGTGAGAGTATCTTAATATTTACATATTGATGCATACTGGATGGATATACTGTAAATTAAGGCTACCAGATCTGGGCTGGAAAAATCCAGAAAATCAATAAATGGCTTCAAAGGGGATACCAAAAACTCTTAACAATCTGTGGCCCTCTAGTGGTCATCTGGACCACTTTTGCAGCTCAGATATGAATGGTAGCACTATTTACAGCAGCTACATCCTTTAGAAAGTTCACAAGGCTACTTCAAAGGTTGTGGTGACGATGCATGCATAGACACAGAAGTTAAACTGGTGTTCCCAGCAGAATAATTTCTGCATATACACAAGCACTTGCAGACAATTCAAGAATCCTCTGAAGCAGCTCTGAGAGCCTTGCAGAGGTTATAGCTCTATGTAGCTTATGCTTAAATTATTAGAAGGATGGCTTTCTCCAATACAACCCTGCCAGGACAAGAGGAGAGTTTTTTTCCTCTGTTTTGCCAAATCAAGGTAGATTTGCAACCATTCAAGAAGGCTCTCTGTGTTATATCAGAGAGAAAGATAGAGCAAGGGGGTTTATTCACTAGATTATAAATGATATGTATTATACAAAGTTATATTAGTTATATCATTAATTGTACCAAAAATCAGGCCCAAGAGGCCAATCACAGTATGTTTTATTAATCTTGGTGTACCGAGTATATATAAAAAACTATCTATCTATCTATCTATCTATCTATCTATCTATCTATCTATCTATCTATCTATCTATCAATTTTATTCATATACATATACATATACATATACATACATACATACATACATACATATATATATATATATATATATATATATATATATATGATACTGCAGTATATAATGAAAGACTGCTTGCAAATGAATCAAGCCAATAACCAAATTATGGGTGAATATGAATTTCTGTTGCCAGAATTTGAATGCTTTTTCTTCACTGATGATAACAGTTTTTACGATGAAGGAATTCTGAAAGAATAAAAGTCAAACTGCATACACATATCAGGATTTGGAGGGAATGCAGTTACTTTTCTTCTCAGTTTTATGGAAGACTTAAAATGCTGCTTCACCTTCTCTAGAATTTCCTAGGAGCAACTTCTCATCATGATCCTATGAATTATTTCTAGGTTCTAGGTTAGGAAGAAATGGAACTTATTCTTCACACTCATTGCTTATCAATATCCAGGTTAAGAAGATAAACCTCAAAGGCAGGCAGCCTCCTCTGATACATTAGTTTTAACACAAACATTTAAAAGCAGAAATGAACTGCAGACCTTTTACCCTGGAATTAAGTCAGCCAGGCCTTTCCAACTCAAAAGAAGTTTTATATTTTTTGTGGACTGCCAAGTATTGCCTCCCAGAAAACCACACACACTTCAACATAATAAGCAGCCTCTGCACAACATCTTTTCTTTGAGACTGAATTACACACCTCACCCACTGGCAGGGTGGTCCATTTGCAAAAATGCTGAAGTCTTTTTGGCAATGCAGTCAGTGTGGTTGAATGCCTGGTGTGTAGATAAATATTAGGAATTCAAGAGCAATTCAAACCTTGAATAGCCAGAAGCTGAAAAAATTGGCTGAAAAATGAGTGAAGATAAACAAACAACCTTCCTTACTTGCTGCTAAACATTTGCACAATTCCCCACCCATAGCACTGTCCGTATCTCAACACAGACTCACCCCAAGAAATGTCTTATCTTATACAAAAAGTGGGATTTAGTCTAAGGCAAGAAAATCTGTATCAGACTCCCAGAGATACAAACAGAGCAAGGGTGAATTGTGTTACCAGTGCTGAACCCACTCATTAATAAGGCTATCTTTTTCCATACAGTTATGAATTTGAAATTGGAAGAAGTTGAGCTAATAGAATCAGAAGAGATTTCACATCTGATCAGAAGAGATTCACAATAATATTTTCCTTTTTCAAAAACAAGTAGAAGATAATGTTACTTGTCAGAACAAGAGTCTATCAACATTATGACATTCTTTTTCCATAACACCTCGAAGCAACCCTTCTCCACCCTATATTGATATTTTTTCCGGTCAAGGAGATTTCATTGAAATGGCAAGGCTAATACTATGCAACTGATTCTCTGTGAAATTGTCAATTCTTTTAAGTAATCCTAAACCATAGACACTTTCTAGAAAATAAGGCACAAGTAGTTACATTTGGCCAAACATTAAATAGATACTGTTTTGCATAGATTGCCATATATTAATTGTAGAATGACCACTGAAAAGGTAAATCTTCTGAATGGGTTCACAACTATTGTTATAGCTGTTTATTCAAGGCCATCTGACACTGATTTGAAACAGAAGAACAGCATAATCTTACACCATACAAACCCATGCAAAATCCAATTCAGAGCGTGTTTAAAAAGGTAAAAATGTTCTTGACTTGAGCATGACTTCTGGTGACTGTTCTACTAATATTCTTGAGAGTGGTACAGAAGAGATTGCATGGTTTTTTTTCCCCACTTCCTAATCCAGTAAACAACTCTGAAATTTCCAAGCAGTCCCCAATCTCAAAACTGACTCTCTTCAGTTTTGAAGATCAGCCAAGATCAGATGGGTATCATCTGAATTCAGTGAAACTTTTAGTGAGACTGAATTCAAACAACATAGAATGGTAGTCTAACAACATACTGGGGCTACCTCCCCAAAATCTAATTACCAAGCTCTCTGGGAAGCAAAAATGGAGGGGGGGGATCAATACTCAAGCTCTGCCAGCTCATGTGGGGCTCGAGGAGGGGTAACCCACCCTGGGGGTGGTTAGCACCCTGAAGACACTCTTGGAGGTCAATAATTTATTTATACCAGCTATCCCTTGGATTATGTTGTTTATTTCTGTTTACAGTTTTTATTGTATTTTAAATGGTTTTTATTCTTATTTTATTGTAAACCGCCCAGAGTCACTCGCTGAGCGAGATGGGTGGTGACTAAATTTGAAATATAAATAAATAAATAAATTCTATGCCATTTGCATAAGTCTGTTTTCTGTGTTCCCCAACTTGCTCAACTATGAAATAGTAAGGTTAATTTAGAACAAACCAAAATGGAACCAAGCTGTTAAGTAGTATCTTTAGGAAGGCAGATCCAGTCTTTGAGCTCACTAAACACATGACACTTATTAAGTTGAAGATCTGTAATTAAAAAGATAGACACAAATGCTGTCTTTGATTTTTATGCCAAAGAAAGCATATTAAACAGTCATCATAGCATTATCCTGGCTAGCACATTCTGCTATTGGCTAAGAGATCAATTTGTCACAGTAGGCTTTGAAGGTTTAGCACACTTCTTTTCATTATTTTAAAAAATTTACTTGGATGCCATCAACCCAGTGAAAAAGTCCTCAGCTGCCTCATCGTAGTGCTAAGAAATTGCAGGATCCACTCCCCAAAGCAGAGTGAAAGACTTTAAAAATGGTATCTATTATTTTATATCCAATTATTTTTATATGGTAGTCCTTCAGGTTTGAATGAGACATGCTACTGTGTAGTTCATCTGTGGACACAGAGGTGGCTCTGCAGTCCCAGTCTGGAAACACAGAGTATATAGCACAATGGGGGCACTGGAAGTCCATTGTTGTAGTAACTGTGGGTGTTCTTCTGGGATGCCACTCACGGTTTTCTATCAGTTTTTGGTGGCGCCTATCTTCAAAGCTGTGGAGGCTTCATAGCCTAGGACTCACCAGTGGGTTCTGTCAGCAGGTGCAGTTGCCTTGGCTGGATGTCACAGTAGCATAGGGTTTCTTTCACAGCATCTTTGACAATTTCACAGAGAATCAGTTGCATAGTATTAGCCTTGCCATTTCAATGAAATCTCCTTGATTGGATAAAATATCAATATAGGCTTGGCTTGGCTTCTAGTTGTCTTGGCTGGATGTCACAGTAGCATGGGGTTTCTTTCACAGCATCTTTGTAGCATTTGCATGGTTAACCTTGAGGTCTCTTCCCAGACTCCAGTACACTATAGAGCAACTGGCGAGGTATACAGTGGTCATCCATTCTGATGACGTGTTCCACCCACTGCATCTGGGCTCTGTTAATCAGAGACTCAGTGCTGATGGACTCCACGTGATCCAAGACCTCCAGGTTGGAGACATGGTCCTGCCAATGAATGCCAAGGATGGAGTGGGAAGCACACATGTGAAATTTCTCCAGTTGTCTAATGTGCCTTTGGTACAGAGTCCAGAACTCACATTCATATAGAAGAGAAGGGATAACCACAGCTCTGTAGACTTTCAGGTTTGTGGAGATATGGATGTTGTGTTAATTGAACAGTCTAGTATGCAGCCACCTCAGAGCCTGGCTGGCCTTGCTGATCGTAGAGTCAATTTCTTTGTCCAAAGACCCATCACTCAAGATAATGCTTCCCAAGTATTTGAAGCTGTTTACATTTGTCAGCTGGATGTTGTCAACAGTGATTTTTGGTTCTACTGGGTTGCTATTTGGCATAGACTGGTAAACCACTTCAGTCTTGTTCAAGCTGATAGAGCAATATCTGAGAATTTGTTCAGCATCAACTGTAGATCTTTGCGTGTAAAGAGGGTTTCTTGGATGACTGTATGGGGGCACTTTGTGCATTCAAGCGGTAAAGGTCAAAGAGAGACCCATTCAATTGGTACCTGATGTACACTCCCTCCTTCCGACCCTGGACAGCACATGACAACATGCAAGCAAAGAACAGATTGAACAGGACTGGGGCTAGCACACAACCCTGTTTTACCCCATTGGAAATGGCAAATGCAACTGATGTATCACCATTTTAAAGAACCTGCCCTGTCATTCCATTGTGGAGTAGCTGAATCAACTTCATGAATTTCCTTGGACATCCATAACATCTCAGGATGCTCCAGAGAGCCTCCCTGTTTACAGTGTCAAATGCCTTTGTGAGGTCAATGAAGAAAGAGTAAAGAGGCTTGTGTTGTTCGATGCACTTCTCCTGGACTTGTCTCATGGCAAATATCATGTCTGCTGCAGTTCATTCTGGCTGAAAGCCACACTGCACTTCTGGGAGGTTCCTTTCCAAAACAGTGACAAGTCTGTTCAGGAGAAAGTGGGCAAAGTTCTTGCCTACAATGGACAGCACTAAGATACCCCTGTAATTTCTGCAGTCTGATTTGCTTCCCTCATTTTTGTAGAAAGCCATAATGAGTGCATCGCAGAAGTCATCAGGCATCTTCTCTGTGGACCAAATGTCTTCCAAGATTCTTAAAATGCCTGTTAGGCATTTGGGTCTAGTGCTCCGTAGATCTCAGTTTTTTCAGTTCTTCCTGGTCTTTGATCAAGCTTGACCCATCAGATGACAGCAGGGGGAAGCATCCTGATTTAGAAGGACCATAAACTAACTTTATGGTGCTGAAGAACTCTCTGGTGGTGTGATAGAATGCATCTACGATGGAATGCAGTAGAGATCCAGGTTCTCAGGGAGCACATTCCAGGAAAGAAAAGGGGGAGAAAAGTGGCAACATAGTCCAGAGCAGGAGTGTGGGAAGAAGAAGAGACTTAAGATAGCCACTCCCTAGATTCTCCCAGACTATATCTATTAGGTTAGCATAGTATTAATTTAGTCTGGCAAGATTCTCTCTATATGGTGTAAGCAATAAAGAACTGAACTTGGCTGGATTGCTTCCCTGTTGTTCTTGGGTTGGGCCTGACAGGTGGCATGCATGTCTCCATAGCATTCCACCTCCTCAGCCTTTCTCTGCCACCACTCATCCTGCATGTCTTGCAGTTCCACCTGTACTTTGGACTGCAGGTGCTTAAACTTTTCTTTATTTGAGATGGATGATGGTTGATGGATCATTCTGCCAGTCTGCATAGGCCTTGTTCTTGGGCTGGAGAACTGCTGAAATGGTCTTATGGTCTTTACCAAACCAGTCTTGATGAACCTGGGTTTTCAGTCTGAGTACACTTGTTGCAGTCTGCATGATGACATCTTTAAACTGTGTCCACTTTTCAGAACAGGTTCCTACAAGTGGTAAATTGCCAGAAAGTTTTTCATTAAGAACATCTTGGAAAAGTTGGACTTGGCCTGAGTCTGCCAATGTTGAATGACTTTCTTGGTTGCTTACAATGTAAAGGGATTGTGTGTAGGCTGAGGACCAACAAGACCAGCCTGTGATCTGTCCAGCACTCAGCACTTTGCATGGCTTGGGTGATGGTGACATCTTTAAGGTCACGCTGACATACTATGAAATAGTCAAGTAGATGTCACCTTTTGGACCTGGGATGCATCCAGGTAGTTTTGTACTTGTTTGCAAGTCTGAACATCATGCTAGTGAAGCACAGGTTGTGCTTGGTACATTTGCTCAGAAGCAGCAGGCCATTGCTATTTAGTTTCTCCCCCTCACCCCAAGTCTCCCAAGGACTCCATCCCAGTTGTCATTGTCTTTCCCCACTCTAGAATTGAAGATGCTCAGAATGAGTTTGTCACTGGAGGAGGATGTTCAAATAATCTGGTCCAGGTCCTCATAGAAACTTTCCTTGTCTTTGTCTGGACTCATGAGTGTTGGTGCATAGGCACTGACAATGGTGATACACCAGAACTTGCTGAGTTGAAAGCAGAACTTCATGCTTTCAAATGCCACATTCATTTATTCCAGTGGGTAGAGTAGAGTTGTTCTTCAGCAAAGCAGTTTTGATTGCAAAATCAGCAATAAGTAAGAAATCTCCCTAGAATACTTATAGTGGCTTGAAGGTATGATGCTGACTCACATCCATTTCAAGCCTATTAGCATGGGAAGGGAGAGAAAGTGGTTTCAAAAAGTGACCCTCACCAGCACTGGCAAGGCATGTCATAGTATATAAATAGAGAGCAAACCCCATCCCATTTTAGCACTGAAGATGTTACCTAGCCGGGTAATGAAATGTTTGCAAGAAAAGAACCAAGCTCAGAGAACCCCAAGGACTCCACAAAAAGTGACCTAACCAAGGAAGATGCAACAAGCCAACTGGCAACTTATTTGGGATGCTTTCAAGAAAATAAGATATAATAGTATCTAGTAACTTGCTCCTATTATTGCATGCATTTCCAATCCAAAACCAACATGTATAGAATGTCCTGTTTATATCATTGCTTCATTCAAACAGTATAGTCACTTATTAGAATCATATTATGGTAAAAAAGAAAAATTCATGCAAAGTGTATGTGTGAGTTGAACAGGATCTTTGTCCTGGGAATTATGCTGGAGAACACCTTTACATTGCTTTTATTAAATAGAATGGCTTTTGGATTAAAAAATTCTACATATTCAAATACACATGCCTGAAATCATCTTTAAATGTTGTATAGATAGTTGTGGTTTCTCAAGAAAACATTAGCATTAATTAGCATTACAAAGTCAGATATTAACAGTTATGTATTTAATAAAGAAAAGCCATATTAAAATCATCAAAATAATTAAGCTTTCATTACAAGTTGCTGCACAGGAATGGATTTGACTTATTTTTTTCTGAAGCTGTACATTATCCTTAAACTAACATTGATACTGCTATTATACAATTGCTAGGGTTATTTGAATATCTTTACAACTTGAGCAAATATATTTTGTAATAGGTCAGTGCCAACAAATGGACTCAGTCTAAATCAAACACCATTAATTGAGTTGTATTCAATCTGTTGTATTATTTGTGTAATTCGGGACATTCAAATGACCTATATCTTTGGCTGTTCCTTTTCCTGGTTTAACTTGATATGTTATTTATCCTTCTACCTGTTCAAGGTAACTTTGTTTTGATAATCCATGGCTTTAGTTTAATGAAAGTCTACAATTTTCAGCTGGTACAGAAGAATGCTACATTGCTTTTATTTATTTATTTATTTATTTAGTTAGTTAGTTAGTTAGTTAGTTAGTTAGTAGACTTGTCCCCACCCATGTCCCCACAATGGGGGACTCTGGGCAGTTTACATCAAATTAAAACCATAAATACTGTACATAATTAAAAGTTATAAAAAAGAACCACACTTACACAGATAGAAAAAAGATAAAAAATCCAAGAGACCGATGGAGGCCACACCAGGCCACTAAGGGGCTAGCCAACCCCATTTCTGACAACCTCCTTCCCCGCCCCAGGCCAGATGGCAGAGCCAAGTTTTCAAATCCCTCCAAAAGGCTGGGAGTGAGGGGGCCTGTCTCACCTCTGGGGGCAAGATGTTCCAAAGGGCGGGGGCTATTCTATTCTAGGTATCTTCCATCTTCATTGGTTTCCAATCTATTTTTGCCTCCAATTCAAGGTGTTTTGAGATGTAATGGTTAAGGATTTTAGTAACTGAGGAGTTACCTTTTCCTACATTAACCCTTCCAGATCCCAGGATGAGGGATAACTCTTTTCAGAATGGTTCTACCAAGAGAGATCATTTCCTAATTCAGAAAATGTAGCTAATTGAAAATTATTGTTATCCAAAAGTCTTCTAAACTGTCCACTAACAATCAAAATAGGCATGTTATGGCTGCTACTGAATGATTCCACATGCTACAATTTATAAATACTAGAAGTAAACATGGAAAATTTGGCCATCTTCTGACTTATGAAAATTTCCATAGCTGCTTTTTCCTGGGGTGCTAATTTAATAATGTTACTGGGTTCCCAATTTGCTTTTCATATGAGACTCCTAAAGTGGAGATTCCTAAAATGACAAAAAATAATCTAAAATTCCTTTATGGAAGGCAGTAAATGGCCTTTTAGTATCAAGTGTTAATCTTGGAACTGGAACAAATAAAAACATATACAATTAGACTACAAGGTATCATTTCCCAGTTGACATCCAGCCCTCATTCAACATATGTAGTGATTGATTACAAAATTCTCCATCTATTAAGAAGAATCCATTCAACTTTCTTTGCTAGCCAATCTTACAACTAATTAGTATTGTTAAGGTCAGTTTTTTTTTTAAAGTACATGCAGAACATCTGTTACTATTCACCATGCACGATGGTAATTTTTACAAAGGCCATGGTTTAAAACATCTCTATCATGTCTTGTTTAAAACCAATTAGGAGCCTACAGAAATGATTAAAAAAGCTGGCAAGAGATGGAAGGGGAGTCTAGTTTTAAATTGAAAAAAAAAAAAAGTATCTATTAAATTTTATTGCTTGAAGAGGAAGTGTGAAAACAGAAGCAATTTAAGCAAGAGCAAACATCACAAAATTACTTAATTGGTTTGTCTTGTGTCACCAAAGAATACACAAAGACTTTCCATTTCTCAGTAAGCCATGGGCTTGTAAAATTAAATGTTAAGCACAAAAGGTTAAAGCTGTGTGCTTGCAATTAAATGCAGAGTAAGCAAATGGCATAACTAAACTTGTTATCATTATTTCTTCTGTATTGAGGTTCTTTAAACACAATTCACTAGCTTTAAACTAAAAGTCTTGTAGTTGGAAATCATCTATTTGTTGTGTTCTTAATGTTTTAGTGGTTAAATCCTCAGAAATCAACTCATATAGCAATTCACATATAAATTGTTCCCTTTAGTTAAAGTACTTCGTACAAATCCTCCTTGAATTTAGAGGTTTGTGACCATCCAGTCATAACTATCCCTCATAGTCAGGGTTCTTGAGCAGCTTAATGCCCCGAGAATTTTGGGAAACACTGGATTCTCTTGATCTATAATGTACTGCATATCCTTCATACAGATTGACCACATTAGCTAATGCCTTATTGCACAGCCAGAACTTAAAAAAAAAAAAAAAAGAAGAAAGAATAATTGCTTAAGAGAAGACTGAGCAGTTTGTGGATGAATTGTATGCAAAGACATCTGGAACAAAGCAGGCTGGGGAAGGCTGGAACACATAGACTACTTCATATATTATATGCAAAGGATCACCATACTATTTTGCTTGGAAAACTGGAACTATTGCGTGATAGATTGGCTTATGCAGCCAAACCGCTATTTTTTTTTCCCTCCATACTTCTACAGAAATACTCTATCTGAGTTCAACAAAAGGAGGAGGAGCTGATCAACATGATTGTCAGGAGTGTTGTTTTGTTTAGTCCCAAATTCCACTGGCTTATCACGCTGTATCAACAACCAATCTTCTTCGAAATGTTCCAAAGCACTAATATGATCAATTAATTGGAGCTGAATGCTTATAAAGTGCTATGAAAACACACACACACCTTGAAACAAACAGGACATCGCTTAGCCCTTTGATCCCATTGAACACCCAGATTCTAAGCCCGCAGGTGTGCATTTCCTTTGCTCTGTAAATTCCCACTTTGCTTGATAACGTCATTTCCTGCTCTCTTCAACAATCCAGACAGATAAGTATTTAATGTGCAATATGATTGTGATTAAACTTTCAAAGGCATTCTTCATCTGGATCCCAGCTGGTACAGCATTTCACTTTCAGCAGCCACATTCCATCAGAGTCCATTATTGACATGGTAGACAAAGGTGCCAGATTAAAAATCTCCAGACAGCTATCAAATCAAACCAAGATCATTTTTTTTTTCTTAACCAAAAAAAGAAAGTATCTATTTTAGGGAAAACCTTAATTGGGCAGTTAATGTGGTCCACAAAATAACATTTGACTTTGACATTTTATTTACATGTTAGGGATTATTATAAGAGAAAGCCAAGACTTGGTATGATGGACAATGTCCAGCCACATCATCCACTGATTAACAAGGGGGGTTCAGTTTATTTCCTATGAAAAGATAAGAATTTTCTAAAGAATCTTATAAAATTGAAAAACTGCTAGACACTTTCATAAAAGTTAACCTAGATATCATTTTTAATCCATCTAATTACCAAGACTGGAAGTTATAGAACTCAATGTTGCAGGTCCAATAAATGCTACCCTCAGTGGCTGCCAGCAACAAGCAGGCTCCCAATTAATAGCCCCTGTATCATTTGCACACCCAGATAGTAACTTTTGTGCACCAGGAGCTTCTTTCTACCATCTCAGCTTGCTTCATTTCCTTACTTGGTGGCAGCAGCAACACCATTCCTGGCCCTCTCAAAGTGCCATCACTGGGAAGCCCACAAATAAGTGCATAAACACAAAGGTCATGTGAACTAAGTTACATTGGCTTTCAGGCTTTCCTACTAGAAACTGCTCCCTAGTGAGCATGAACTTGGGAGGTGTAAGTGGTAGAAGATGAGTAAGAGGATGCCAAATGTATCAATATTAATATCCCCTTTTGGGAAAAAAAAAAAATCCTCATTTCAGAACAATTGTATAAATGACCAAAAGGAACCAAAAGGTGCAATTCCACAACGTGTAAATAGATATTCTAGGTTTCCACAAAATATTGTTATAGTAGGAGGAAGCCCAGTATGATGTCATCTATTGATTAGAACAGCAGCTTCATTTACTTCCTAGGAAGACCTGAAGCCACTTCTGTTAACACCCATGGCCATTTCCATTTGCTTAATTGTTTTTTGGGGGGTGGGGGGTGGGGGTGGGAAGCTGGTATCCTATTATTAGCTATTCTTTTCTTTAAATCATGCCAATTTAATGCAGTTAAGAATACAACAGCATATAGAGCGTAATGATCAGTGCACAGGACTAGTCATCCATTCTTACAGCCTAAGGAAGCCCATGTTCTGTTGTCTTAATGTAGAAGTAGCTGCATTCAATCTTTAATTTATTAAATATAAATGGGCAGTAGAAGAAAATGGTTAAAACAGTCAGTGGCTAGTCCTTTACCACCTACCATTCCTTCTCTCTTTTTCAAGGAGAAAAAGAACTTTACTTTGAGGAAGGGACAGTTGGTAAAGGACACTGTTGTGACAAGGAGAGATCAGGTCTTCTCACCAGTCCTTATTTATTAATATAATTTGTTTTAATGTTGCTGCTTTAATGCACGTGCATCACTGAGAGTCCCTTATATCATTTAAAATCAATGCCAGGAAAAGGTAAGGTCTCTCTCAGGTCATTCTCAACCCTTGGTGGGTTCAGGGATACATTCATTTAGTTTTCTTGGCAGTAGTACGGGAGTGGTTTACCACTGCATTATTCTGGGATGTTTTTCTGACTTCCCAGTCCAGTCTGGTATTCCCTGGAATTCTCCCATACAAGTACAAACAAGCTTGGCCATGCTTATTTTCCACAGTCAGACAAGATGTTCCTACATGCTGAGATTCATAATTAATACTACATTTGACATTTTCAAAAGGAAACAAAGAAAACATTTAAAAACAATTCCATATATGCAAATATGTACATATATGTAAATACGCACACGCGCACGCACACACACACACACCCAAAACACTACAAAGCAGGTAGAGACTCCTGAAATGCATGCTTCTTGTGGAAAAAATGCTTTCCTGAAAAAGGGCTTGATCCATCAGAGGAATACAGTTGATCCTCATTATTTATTTGTAACCCTGAATTTATTTGTAATCCCAAAATCAATACTTGTGGTGCTTTTGCAGTCATTTGTAGTTTGAGTCACCCGATGTGTACATTTCAGTATTTGCTAAGTCAGTGTTTGCAGCAACTTTATAGAACAGAACTACCATGAATAACAAGAATCAGCTGCATCTCCAGAGAAAAAGTGTGGCATAGTTTAGGTGTATGCATCTACTGAGAAGGCCTTTTCTTTTATCCCTTGCTGAACAATAACTCTGGTAAGGCTGAACAATAAATCTCATGTTCCCTCATGAGACATCAGGTCAAAATGTAATTTCCATACAATCAGAGCCTACAGACAAAGATGAAAGAGTTGTAGATCAGCATAAGATCCCTGAGCATAAGAAAGGCACAGCATGCATCTGTTCCAGTCAGAAGAAAGATCACGTCTCTTTTGTCCAAGGAAGCTTCCATCTACTTCAGTGTTGTCCAAACTTGGCCACTTTAAGATGAGTGGACTTCAACTCCCATGCTGGCTGGGGAATTCTGGGAGTTGAAGTCCACTCATCTTAAAGTAGCCAAGTTTGGACAACACTGATCTACTTGCTATCATTTCCCTTTTTCCCAAGGTGAGGTTTCTTCTCACTGGCAAAGACATTGTTGAAGGCAGAAGATTGGAATAATGCCAGTCAAGATGACAGCCTACTTGTATGGCTTGCCTTGATTCAAAATGGGTTGAGCTCAGTTGATTCCACTTTGTTTAATTGTAGAAGGCAAGCTTACATTTAGGAGCATTCATGCAGCAGACATTTGGCCCTGTTTGTACTTAGATATTTATGACTCGTTCTATTCACTGATTATTCATCTCTTTCCTAAATTGACAAGAATGTATTGGATTTACTGGAAACATTATTTCTAAGTACCAAGTCTTTCACAACCTTTTACTCAAGGATCGGGGTGTAATTTAAGACTGATGGGAGAAATAAAGTTCTATTCCTGCCATCAAGCATAACAGTAAAATATTTTAATTGCCATGCTTATCATCAGCACTTGTGTTATCAGCATTATGTAAATATTTTCATGACCTTCCTGTAAGAGCAGAGTAGGAGGCAAGTGGTGAAATCATTATGATACCAGCTATGTACAGATATTAATATGAGCTCTCTGGTGATATTCTTTTTCCCAATATTTCTCCCCTTAATCCCCAACATAACAAAAGAATGGCTGCATTCAAACTTAACAATAAATGCTATTAACATTATGCTAATGAGCCTAGGAGATATTTCACTTCACACACACACACACACACACACCACCACAGGCATGGCCCCAAGGAAGATACTGAAAGATTTGATCTAATAGTTTTCAATACAATGCAAACATTTTTTATGAAACAGTGTAAAGTTATGTCCAAATTTAAACTGTGACTAACTTTTTACTATTTATTTATTATATTTACCCTCTGCCTTTCCTTCATTAACTCAAGACAACCAACATGTCACTACTTTTTTGCATTTTCCCCTACAACAGCAATTCTGTGAAGTAAGTTGGGTGGAGAGAGAGAGACTGATTGAAAGTCAGGCATGGGTGAAAGTTCACATGGATTTGAGCCTGATTCCCCATTCCTAATTCATATCTTAACCACTATACTACCCTGGCTCTTTATTGGAATAATACAGTTTCATGGTTTGAAGTTGCCTTGTTTCCATAAATCATGGTTAACAATAGTTTGTGTAGGTTAGATATGACACTCAACTGTAATTTGAAGCAAGAGTCAAGCAAGGGCAAAGAATTAAATGCATAATAAGTCCAGCTTGTAACTGACAACATGTTGAACAAAGTCAGAAGGAAAAATAAATCTCACTGTTAAATTTTCTGGATTATACAACAATTCTTCTTCCTAACATCATTACTCCACCATTACTCCAGTAGTGTTTTCAATATTGTTTTTAGCCATGTTTGCCTTCTGGTATAGGGAAGAAACTATTTTATTTGCCTTGCAAAGTGTATGTTCTGCAAGTTACTTTACACTGGAAGATGGGCAATGGTTGGGAAACCAAAATTAGATTCTCAGCCTTCTTCTAAAGCACTCTAGGAGAGCTCTGAAAGTCTTCCAACTCTGAACACTTTATTTCTAAATCCACTGCACATTTTAAAGTAATCATCTTATCTAGAGTTCCAAAGCATTCCATATTTCTTATTCAATCAGTCAAACTTTATTGTGGATCACTGACCTGACCCAGACTTCATAGAGAAAGGAGAAAGGAGGAAGGAAGAAGGCAGGTAGGGAGGCAGGCAGGCAGGCTACAGTATGCATATAAAGTACAGTGTAACATTAATCATCATCATCATCATCATCCTGCAGTTGCAGATAGCCTACTTTTCTGTCAACAGTGCACAAATTCTATAAGCTACAAATATACATTTTGGAACAGCAAGAATTTTCTTGGGATCTTTATCTGCCAAAGGAAGCTGCACATAGAATTTTTTTGCCCAAGCTGGAAATGGGCAAAGAAGAGGTGTTAGTGGTTCTTTGTGGTACAGTACAGCAGGATATGATCCTATCATTCAGTGCTCCCATCTTTACAAGAACAAAGCGTTCCAAATGTGGTATTTACTTCCAATATTGTTGCTGGTAAGATATTAAATTCTAATAGTGTAAAGGCTCTCTGAAATGTATTATTTGTAAGTTGGGGCAGACATAATGCTGATTTAAAATGAAATCTGCTGTGCCCAATTGAGCTCTAAGTGATATTGTGGTATATTCTGTTTGTAATTCTACATCAAGAATTCTTTGTTTAAGAGCTACCATGGCCCAATCTTATCCCAGGTACATCAGCATCTAACTGGAGAACCCCAATTTATGTCATTTGCCATTTATTTGAAGTTTCCAAGAGGAATATTATTTATCTGGCAGGATAAGGTGCACAAGATTCATTTTCAGCCAATATCTAAGTGCACACAGCCTTGCCTTTGTTTTGATTGTTATAAACCCTGCCTCCAAATGTAGAACAGCATTAGGCACATATGTCGCTACCTGAAATAACTTCCTTAGGAAGCCAGTTTGAATTCTCTCCAGTTTCTCATAATTGACACCTCGCTTTTACCGCACTCCATACAGGAGAGGTGCCAGCATTTCAGCTTCAAAAAGCTTCAAAGCAGCTGGCATCTACCGGGCTCCTCTAGAGAAAAAGGAAAAGAGGATTGCTGCTGAACTCCTCTGAGCATTCAAAGCAACCTGAGAAACATGAATAATGTAGAATAGATCACAGGTCCTTAAAACAAGGGACTTGCTCAATGCAGTATTTTTCGAGGGTCCAGTGGAGTTTTTTGAAGCCCCTTGCAAAATGCATGACCTTTGTTTCCTCATAGTTAAGTTGTAATGAGTGTTCCCTCCAGAAATGGCCCAGTGGCCCCATGAGTTTTCTAAGACAAGTCCCTGCAGCAGTATGACAGTATTGTCTGCATAAAGTAACATAGATATAGGTCTGTTAGCCATTTTTAGGGGGTGAAACTCTTCCTTGCTTAATGCATTGCTCTGTCCTCAGCCCAGTAGGGTTGAGTCACAGGCACTCTTGGATTTGGAAGCAATGACCACACAGTATGAGTACTCTGAGCTTTATTCCAAGGCAGTGTAAGAAAATGATGTAACATGAGATAGCAATCAAAGAATATCCAAGAATGCTGAAGAATGCAATAACACAAAGAAAGAAAGACCTTATGTCCCTTTTGTCAATCAGGGAACCCCAAAGAGATTATGACTGGTGGACCCCTTCAAAGACAGCAAACATGCAGCACCCTCCTGGTTCCATCCCATTTGCACTACCATTACTCACACCTGTTTTCAGTGGTCTCATCACATCGGAGTTTGCCAAGGACAAGTTTGTCTTATCTTGGGCTCAGAACGCATTGTCTAATTCTGCCAAAGTTAAGGAATATTTATTTATATCAGGTGGGGATGAGACCATTTCAAAGTTAAGGAGAATCTGTTTCCCAAGGTTTTTGAATTGACAATAAGAAAGATCATCCCACTGTACACAGATGTCCTACCAAGGAGAGGATTAAACAAAATATAACCAAAGTATAATCCTTTAGTGATGAAAATAAATGTTTTCTTAGTTCCATATTGCATGCTCAACCATTAAATAGGAATATAAAGTTCTGTGTGCCATGCACCTAAGAGAAAGGAGTACACAAAACTCTTCAATTCCTCCTTGCCAATTGTCTGGTAAAACCACCAGTGCTTATAATTAAGGCATATACCATTGCATTAATATAGTGGGTTCAAAATATACTCTTGTTTAAACCCTTTGCTAGTTGATACTAAGTTTGAGAGATTCCCAACTATAATGTGTCCCACTCTCAAATTGGTGTTCTTCTGAAGTGCATGTAATAGGGTGAGTAATGCTGTCAAGTTGTGGATACTTTTGAGTTTCTTCCAAAGAGTTGCTCTAGAGATGGAGGCAAAGGCCTGCTCTACAAACAAGGCAAAAAGGGCTGACTTAGATGGCCAGGGTTCCTCAAACTCAGCAACTTTAAGATGGGTGGACTTCATGGCTGGCTGGGGAATTCTGGGAGTTGAAGTCCACCCATCTTAAAGTTGCTGAGGTTGAGGAACCCTGTAGAGGCTGAACGTATTTTTCAACCAAATGGAAGAGTATCAGTCCTTGACCTAACACAGCGCAGTCTGTCTGAAACCCTACCTGTTCCTCCCCTGATAGGCTCTCTTCTTCTACCCAATCCAGGAACTTCCAATAAAGATATCTAACACAGATCTTATTAATTATGCTAAGCAAACTCACTGGGCAATAATTGGCTGGGTATTTGTTTAAGGATTTGAAAGAGTTAACTAAAGTTCCCAAGCTAATAACTTATGTTTATAGTAAATTGAAAGAAATAGATGAAATTATTAATATAACTTTGGGAATAATAAGCTTGGTAAATTGGTCAGCATTTTAATTGGCCTTGTTTTGACCAAGGAGAGGAAGAGGACTTTTGACTAATCTACTTGAATTACCTGGAATTGTCATGTTCACAATAAAAGTTTCTGGGCTTTTAATTTTATATATATAAAATCACATATACATTTTCCATATGCTATTTTATATTAATGTATACATATATTTTCTGTTGTTTTTTAGTTAAAAATACACAAAACTCATTTCCAATTATTTATTCTAATATTGTACTAAATAACATATTATTTGCACAAATGGATAGATATGAAAACAAAATAGATCAAAAGTGTTATATAAATCAATTTACAGCCTCAAGTTTTAGAGCACCATATTGCTCCAAAAATTAAGGCCACACTCACATACAACATTTTGTTTAGGACAATTGGATCACACCACTATCTGTATATTCCTGTGGTAACCTGATTAAGGGGATTCTAATGTATTTGTATTATATGACTATATTTAGTAACTGAAGAAGATGGGAGTCTTTATCATGTAATAATAAAAACTTCAGAATGGCATTACCAGTACCATGTTTTCAAGTATAATTTGATGTTACTGCTAACAGAATTCTGATCCTATAGGAATCTTTTTTAAAAATGACAGAGGAATAACTTGAGCAGGCGTAAGACACTTCTAAAGAACTGGAAACTAGAGACATATGGAGGTCTGCTATCTTTTTCCAGTGATAAACAACTGCAGAAATCCAAAGGCAATAAAACACTTATCCTTTGCTTCTTAACAGTATTTTTTCAAGAGAAAAAAAAATCTTCTTTTTGTGTCAAGATTCCCTACCTCTTCAACAGTTAGAATACCATGAATACTTCACATTACTTCTTTTGTCAAACAATACTTCCTCTTTATGACTGCACTCTAACTACTCTCCCTTCTGAACACAAGCCCAGTTATAAGAACTGTCAGACAGAAAGAAGCATTAAAAGGATCAAGACCTTCATATTAGAATGGAAGTACAAAGTGCATTAGGAACTGGCAGTAGGATGTTCCACGTGCTTTAGACTACAACTTCCATAGTCCCTCGCCATTAATCATATTAGGACAGATGGGAGATGAAGTCCAGAAACAACTGAGCACTATGCCTGCCACTGGTATTATCAGTTATTATCATGAAATCACATTTTGTAAACATTATTGTTCCTCTCTCTCAATCTTATCTATCCATACCTTAAGACACTTAAATCAGTATGCCAGTTTGTTCTCTATGCATTTCCCAAGTTTGTGAAGTATCAGTGCAGAATTTTGATATGTGCATATTATGTCTCTATAAAAAATACTCTACACAAATGGAGTGGAGAATAGTGCCAATAGTGTTTGAACTGAACATTTATTTATTTATTTATTTATTTATTTATTTATTTATTTATTTATAACATTATTATTTATTCTGGAGCCCAAACAGCAGCTGCTTACCTGTCCCCTACAACATCTCTTCTGAACTCTTATTAATGAAAATCATGGTTGGGTATTATGTTCATCTGCATTAGTATATCTTCTCCCATATTATAGGTATAATATAAAAGCAATATTCAGAATAATTTTGCATTTATTCAAATGTCTGTAATTAATAAAATGCAAAGTTTCCATTCATGATTCCTAATCTAATATGGGAGTCAAACTGATTACCCCTTTTCTCTCTTCCTGACACCACTAGATCTTCTTTGTCCAGGGGACTCTTAAAGAAGGAACAAATGATTCCAATAGATGTCTGAACTGGCTGCCCTAAGTGTATACTGTCCTAGGGCTTTAGACTTCCTCTTTTTGAGCCAAAATATGTCACTGTAACAATACTACAGTTCAGATTAAGGATGGGCAGTCTACTGAAAAAGGCTGCAATATAGTAAATTCTATTGCTTTCTATAAAATAGAAAGCTATTCTGAAAAAAAATGTAATAAGATTAAACAGAAATCAATTGAATCCTAAAAGTAACACATGAATCAGCTAATATAGACACTAAAAAATCATGCAATTCATAATACCTAAAACTCAACCCAGTAAGGATAATATTTTCTGAATATTTTCAGTTGCAGTAGTTCACTTAGGAAGAGCCAAACAGTCAGAGATAATGTAGGCAGGAATGGAACAATAGCACAGTATCTGTATTACTGCTTAAGACTATATACAGCTAAATCATACCAGGTTATGACATGAAGTTGAGTGCTCATAGACAAATGATTATTCACTGTCTCATCTCCTGTGTCTGGAAAATTCAGCAAAAAATACCAGCCCTGTGGGAAGCTAAGACATCTGTACTGTGGCTTCTCCAAGCAACTCTTCTTATTACACTTGAGTGAGTTAATCAAGGCCAAGTGTTTCAAACCCAATTGGTTGAAAGAGAATAAAGCTGGAACCAAAGTTACTGTAATTCCATACCTACATCTTTCAAGATGAGCTGGCTCAACACAGAGACTCTCTTTCTCATCTTTACGTACTATTCTAAAACTGGGGAACACTAAAGGTCACAATGCACCCCTATATATTGCCCTTGGTACTGAGTGTCCTAACCTATTTGATTTGTCTTTATGGTTCTTTTAACAGAATAAATAAAATAGGAATCCTGAATGCTACAAACCAAAGCACCAACCTCCAGCATTGGAGTGATTTGCTGGAATGTTTTTAGAGCAACCGAATTCTCACTAGGAAGCCCATGAAGCCAGGGAAGGGAGAGGGCTAGTTCACCTCCTGATAAATGGGTGTTTTGTGACTGGCCATCTCCACTGATAGCTATTTCATAAACAAGCAAGACTCCTTGGCAGGCATTTTGTGAACAAGCCCATTACATGCCCTAATATTCCTAATGCACCGCTTGCTCCAAACGTTCCCTACTGTAGACCATACCATTTTGTGAAGTATACAACTCTGATCAATTCAATCTGGTAACAAGCAGTCTGCATTCTCTAATGTGAAGGAAAGCAACTTCTGTTATATGAAAAATGGCACTATGTCAAATATTTACATTACTATAGCTGTTCACTGATTTACACATGCTGCTGATCAGAAAGTCTATCTTGCATAGTGTATGTAATCTTGGCTCTTTCTCTGTATACAAACAGATTTATTTAGGAAAGGTTAATCAACCTTTCTTTCTTCCTTTAGTTATTTGATATCCATATTTCCCTAAGCTGCTCTTGCTATTTTTATTCCTCCTCCATGCTAAATAATGGAGGGCTTGTTCACACACTGGAAATCTAGATCTTTTACCTAGGTCTCTGTTCTGGATATACTACTAGTTTTGCATACAGATAATTAACTCAAGAAGCTGAGAATCTGGAAGTCCTTCATTCAAATATCATCTTTAGCCATCCTTTTCTTCATGATGTAACTGTCTTTCATCTTCCTTCTGTAGTTTAAATGTTACTCAGACATAATTAGTGGATTATTGTATATTTAGCACTATGAATACTTCTAATGTAAGATAATGAGGGAGTAAATTTCACTGAAATTAGTAGGGATTCCTTTGGAACCAAGTAAATATACCTGGAGACTTTTGATATTGTAGTAGTTGCACCTAAATATTATATTCAGCTGTACATTATATGTTTGTCCTTAATTTACATTAAGGAAACAAAAGAACAATTTATACCTCCATCTGTTTTAAACTGTCTGTTGATTGAAATAAGAGAAACTAAAAAGGCAATGAATTCATAGAGGGTCTCTTTGGTTTGATTAACTTCATCTATGAATGAGAATCCTATTTAATGAATACATTGAGCAAGTCCCAAGACAATTAGGCATGATAGTTAAAACTTTTTGTATTATTTATTAATAATACTGTAAAATATTAATAATTAGTGACACATGAAGAAAAAAGTCTAATGAACCGTGCTTCTACCTTAAATTGACCAGAGAGGATTGTAAACTAGTAAGTGCAATTAAAGAAAATCTATTTTTAATCTGTATTATCTTGTTCACTTTGGGAAATGTCTCCTTATCAGGAAAGCAAGCATTTGTAATAACTGCTTTTGCATTTCTTCGAAAAAATACCAGATTCCAAATTCTTGAGTAAAAATTTCTTGTTCCTGTGTAATGTTCCCTCTGGCTTCATCTCCCCCCCCCCCCCCAAATACATTTTCTTCTTTGGTTTACACTTCATTTACCTTAGATCTCAAGCTTGCTTCACTTCTTCACTGGATTCCTTATTTTCTGTGTAAGCTTTTTTGTTTGTTTCCTGTTCTCCAATTATTGTAGGAACTAAAATTTATTACACATGGAACTAACCCCACCTTTAATCTATTCTCTTTCAATCCCTTGTCTTTTGTCTTCCCATTTCTCCTCCTGTGGCATCATAAAACTCAATCAATAGTTAAGCAGTTATCAGACCAGGACAAGTCAGAGCTATTTTGCCTCTAATTTTATCATTTTTGATAAATTCTCTGGATAAGATTGTTGGGAAAACCTATGACACCAATTACAGGGCACATATTAGTATTCAAAGGCCAAAGAGATTGTACAATCAAAATGGGAATTACTACATAGTATAGTATAGTATAGATGCATGTGTGTATGTATGTGTGTATGTGTGTGTGCATGTATGTGTGTATACAGATATATATACACACACATATACACATACATATATATATATAATATACTCCTAATATATGTGCTTTATTTTTTCCTTAGACACTGTACAAAATTTGCTTTATTTTCAGGGGCTATCACTTTGCAACCAAATTTTGCAGGAATTTCACTGTCAACATATAGTAATATCAGGATTTTCAGAAACATTTTAAGTACTTACTTTTCAACTTTCTGTATCATTTTTCAAATATGAGGTGCAAAATGTTTGTCTGATAATGGGAAGCAAGAAGATTAAGAAGCAACTGTCTAAAGGGCTAATAAAGTACAGGCTTCAACTGTGTCTTTGCACCAACATTAAAAAGATTAAATATATGAAGTTTATCACTTGCCACATTTAATAGAACATTTTGCTGGACAGGAATATGTTTTTAAATATGCAGATTGTACTCAATTTTTGAAAAAAGTAACATAATTTTCAAACTTCAAAACAATTCCAACTTAAGACAATATTCTCTCTCTAAAAAAAAGGGGGGGGGAGACAGAACCATATGGCAATATGAAACAGCAGTAAATGAAATCCTGGCCAAAAGACTTTTGATTCCTCCTTTCCTCCCTGTGGAAAAGCAATGAATGCCAGATGTTCCAGTGAAATGTCTTCATATCTTTCACTGTAGTCGATCTGTCTCAGACAGCCACAATGCATTTTATTTATTATTACACAGGGGTCAAAAGGTGTTCAGCAGATTTATATGAAAGCTGAAGACTTTTCAGGCTTTTCCCATTTAATTCAGAAAGGCCAATTAAACAAGCATTAAGAAGGGGACCTTGTTTCCTCTTAAAGTCTTACACTCTGAGCTCCTCAAGAGCAGCAAAGGATTTCGTTTTCTGGTTGAATGTCAGAACCCCCCAACTGAAGGAAGAACAGAACAAATGTCTAATGCTGTCAGTCCTGAGATGAAGAAAGCTGACCAAGGATCATGAACGTGAGAAGTGCACCAGTGGGCACTCAGGGATTGTGGGGACAGAATCTGGGTCAACAATCAGAGGATACTGTGAAATTATCTACACAGGTCCTTTGCATTGTTTTCTCCATGCCCTAATCACCAGTCTTAACAGTGATCATGCCATGGAAGGACAGATGTTAAATGAAATAGTGTTGAGTCAAGAAGAGGTTCCTTATCAGCATTATTAGACCAGCTTTCTGTGTTTTCTCACAACTTCCCATCCAATTGACTAGCATGTTATGTTATTTAAGGACAGGTAATAGTTCTCCTTATTTAATAAATATCCAAAGCAAACACCAGACAAATCTTCTGCACCAGGTGCTTCAGAAGGTGAAGAATTTAAACTGCTCAGTACTCTAAAAGAGAAGCATACTCTATCCATACAGCAGTTGTTCCTCCTATTCTGTTGAAACATACCTTTGTTCTGATTGTGAACATCTTACTGATGCAAAACTATGTTCTTTATATGGCAAACATAGCTTCATCATTTTCTACTAACCTCATCATGGGCATTAAAAAAGAAAGTAAGATTTTAAAAGCAATAGCAAAAGCGTGAAACGTCACTGACATTACATGCTATGTGTCCTGAAAACACAGGACAGGCTTAGATCAAAAAGATAAAATTAAAGCAGAATGGAACCATTTTTTAGTAATCTTAATTAAAATCTAGAGCATATACTAAGTGATACATTCTTTCACAAGAAGAATCAAGTAAGAGACTTATTTGAATAGGTTTCATGATAAACTGAATACCTTTCATAACTTACTACACAGTGCTGAGTTTCCAAGTATGTACCACACACAGTGGATTTCTGGATATTTCCCAGGAACTCCTGTTAAATATTGGCATGATTTTAAATATAAATGATGCTTGCATTGACTTCAGTACTTAATTGATTCCAGGGACAAATCAAAACTTGGAGCACATTGGTGTCTTGGCTCTCAAAGCTGTTTATTTCATGAGCTTAGTTTCATGAAGGGTTGGAGGGGGGATTGACAAGTAGTTGATGGATTGATTGCTTGGCAAATTGGAAAATCTGCATTCTACATAGCCAGCTTCCACAACAATGTGAGGAGAGAAATCAGTTTCTTTAGTCTTGTATGTTTGGTAATTTCATTAGCTTATATTGGCTTGGAGGAGAGTCTATCTAGCTTATAATAAAAGGGAAATTTCCTCATAAGCCACTATCTATCTATCTATCTATCTATCTATCTATCTATCTATCTATCTATTATATTTATATCCCATGTTTTCTTCATGAGTTCAATGTGACATATAGCATGTTCCCTCCTTCTGTTTTCCCTGTAACAGCAACAAAACAGTGAGGTAGGTTAGGTTGAGAATAATTGGCCCCAAATCACCTACTGGGCTTTCATGGGTGAAGGAGAATGAGAATCTAGATCTCCTGGTTCCTAATCCATTCCCCATGATAATATCTGCTATTCAAAGGTAATCTTGGTAAAGGCTTGGCATGACACACAAAGCAACCATGGCTCCAACATTATCCTCTCTGTAGCATTGAGTTCTGAGTCCCCAGTGCAATTGCATGGCACTACTGAAGCGAAGTCACATATGATTTATGGAACTGATACTCCAAAGTGCTATTGGGTTCCATAGGGTAAGTTAAGAGATGAGACTATGCAATCCACAAATTCCTTTTAGAGGTGCATTTAACAACTAACTTATCTCCCAAGTTTTATTTCTTCAGTCTTCCTTCCTATCTACATATCTGTCATTTTTCTTCAAGACTAAATGTTATTTTATTACTTGCCATTCTAAAATTTATTTCTGAACCATATTCTGCTACCTGACCTCTGGTGACCTTTGCCCTCCTGGGAGCAAAACCTGCAGTGTGCACAATAATTTCCAATCACAATAATTATCCCATTTTTAATTCATAAACCAGAAGTCCTAAGATTCTTGAATAGCCATTATAGGTTACAGTGACTATGACCAAGTAGAAACTAGAAATTCAATAAATGTGTGCTATTACTAGGAATATATTGCTAGCTTAGTGCCAGCTGTTTGTATAGTCATCTATGTTTTCCTCTTGCTCAACATTTTATGGTAAAATAACTCTTAAGTGTTTTAATCGGAGTTCTTGTTAAGGACCTAATTCCCCTTTGTCTAAGCACTGTGCATAATTTTTTTATAGGAAAAACACATCTGCAAAAGATCCCAATACTTTTTAATGTCCTCAGGGTAAACATTTATACTTGTAACTTTGCGTACACATGTGAATAAGATGGATCTTTCCAACCAACTTTTCTTATATTCTCATATGACAATAATATGATTAACGAACACAGCTCTAGATTCTAGAACTACAGTGAATCACTCTTCCCCTTAAAAGTTATAAGACAATGGATTCTGGTAAACACTTTCAATTTCTAACATTTTATCTAATTTCTTTAAATTCCAAGTAGGAAATACAAAATATGAGGGTATTGTTCCCCACATCCTCCTTTTTTTATTTAACCAAAGAGGCACATTTCCTTTCAGGATCAAGGGCCATCTGAAAGTGCCTCACTCGGGAAACCCAAAGGACTCATGTTGAAATAAACCTGACTCCAGAAATAGCATGAAGAGCTGTAGGAGCCAAAGCACGAGCAGGCTATGGTGCTCCTTAGCCAAAACCACAGAAATTTCAGGTTTTGCATGAATAAGGACTTAAAGAAAGGGGGGGAAATGAAATTATTCTCAAGTTACCAAAACATTCAACCAGGTTTTTCATTTTAACGTGTTTTGGTATAGGAATGGTTTAAGAGTAAAAACCTCAGCTTTCAGGTTTGTTTAAAATGATTGTAACTGTTTAAAACTATCATTGCTCTAAACAGGTCCTCCCAAAATGCCTGTCTTCAAAAGAGGGATGTCCTTGCAATGTGTTTTATATTTTATGGCCCTTCTGAAAATTGATGTGAGGATCAAGTTAAGATTTATACCCAGAAAGGTGTCTGGAATGTGCAAATCAAATTTTCTTTCTTATGTCTTCATCTTCAAGAAGATGTGACATTGTGTTGTACTTGGTGATGTTATTGAATTTGTAATTTCCTGATTTGGAATACAATCCTCGCAACTAAAGTCTGTAAGATGAGGTGAGGACTACAGGCAACATACATTCCTCTCTTCCTCACACCTCTTTACCGACTCTCTATTTCTACTTGCTTATCTTCTTTCTAGCCAAATGAAGCTACTGGTAGTAAGTGAGTCCTTATTCTCTCCTTTCTTGACACTGAAATAATGTTATAACAATGACCTAGCCACCAGCAGCTTTTGAAAATATAGGAATTTAAGCCTCCACAGCTAAGTAACTGGACAAGGGAAAAAATTAAATAAGTAAGGGGCTTCTTTTGGGTTTACCTCCACAAAAAGATGTGAACTCAAGGAGGTGGATAAGAACTTAAGTTCCACTGCATGCCAATGGGATCAAGGAATGAAGGTTTATGAAAGCACCCAAGCTAATATAAGAAACTGAATCAGAGAGAAAGGTTTGCCCATTACTAGCTGGATTTTACTATAATGTAATCACAATGTAACAATCCCTTATTTAGTGGATTTCTGTTTGTCCAGACATCTCCCAGGAAAGTTGGGCATGTCTGTTGCATATAAAGTATAGAGCTCTTAAAAATAGCCCCAGATCCATTAAATTTACCTCATTTGCAGCATTTCACACTATGTGCAGCATGACATCATGATGGAAATGAAATCCTTTGCATCAATTTATGTCTATCGCACAAATTATGTAAATTGATGTGAATGGGTTGAGTTGTACAGTTTGTGTCATAATGCAAAATATATATATATACATTGCCACAATGAGATGCTTTTGCATTTAATGGACAGGTAAGAATAACAGGCAGCCCTCCCTAAACCTAATCCATTTAAAATTATAGTCCTAAATTCTAAAAGCACTAGGAATTCCTTTGGGGACTGGGTTGCATTTAAATGGTATTAGTAAGGTAATAAAGACAGAATACATTGTATAGTGCAATAATATTGTTAAGCAAAATTACCATAAATCAATCAGGCAACATATAACAGTTCCACAAAAGCAAAACCATAAAACCAGCAATCTCTCCTTTAGCCTCACCCTCTAATGCCTTTTCTTCTGGAGACAATTATTATAAGAAAAGTATAATTACATCTGCGGATATGGTACATCCAGACTCTAGAAATAAAAACCCAGGAAAAGTATTTGGCAAAGGCCAAAATTTACCATTTACAGATTATTGGAAGAATAAAAAATGACCTCAAGAAAGAAGTAGGGTTATTAAGATAGAATGTGAAACACCAAGACCACCTATTAGGACCTATATATAAATTGCTATTAAAATATGACATGGACACAGAAAAGTAAGAGATTGCATGATAAAATTGAGGCAAACATTTAAAGAAACAATGGCATTTACAATCATGGGAGAACTTACGGAAAATGCAATAAAAGTTACTCCAGGCTATAATTTAAGTGAAAATTGGTACAAAATGTTTTACATATGGTACATAACTCTGTCCATAATGGCAAAAAATAGATAAATCATATACTAATAAACAGCAGAAATGTTGTGATACAGAAGGAATATTTGATCATATGTGATGGTCATGCAAAACAATGCAAAAGTACTGGAAAGGAATACACACATTATTCAAAAATAAAATAAAATAAAATAAAAAACAAAAACAAAGCTTGAATTGAAACTTCAGTTTCTCCTACTAGGAAACTTTCCAGAACCAATCAATTAAAAAAAAAATCACAATTTATTAAAATATATGCTGCCAGCCACAAGGACAAATTTGGCCCAGCAAGAGAAGAGACTCAGAACACTAAACTTGAGGAACATGCAGCAATGGCAAAATTAACAGTATACGTCCAGAACAGAAGTTTGGCTACATTTAAGCAAGAATGACTTCTCTATCTATGATATGTCAAACAAGGCAAATTCAGATGCTTAGAATATATATTTTTTAAGGAGCAAATATTTGATGTAAAGACAAGAACCAGAAGCAGTTTTAATGTTTATAAATAATTTGATGTCATCATCAGCCAGGTACAATGGGAAGGAATCTAGAACTCAATTGCAATTTTACTGATTGTTTTTAGTGTGTGTGTGTGTATAAATAAAATAAGATCATGTGCATTTATTTCAGATAGTAGATAGTGGTAATATTAATGTTTAGAGTTGCATGGATTTAAAATTCTTTCTCAAGATGATATAAGTATTTAATCAACGGACTAATCAATTTTAAATTTTATAACAATTGTAAATTCTGTTTATTTACTGATATTTTATTTTCCATCCACTATGTCCTTTCTCTTTTTTTCCTTTATGTAGTCACATATTTTATTCTTTAAATGTTTTAAAATAAAGAAATAAGAAATCTAATTTTACTTCTTATCCTAAACGTTCAGAGCTTCATTTCTTGATTGGAAAGGCTCCACTGTTTAAATAGCCCTCTCTCATCAATCTTCCATAGAAAGCTGCTTGACACATTCCACAGTTTTAACCAGCCCTGAGTGACTAATTGTAGAGCAATCATAAGTGTTTGGACCTTTGCAAGACCTTTCAACAAATGTTCATTTTCCAAAGATTAACCATGATTCTTGAAAATTAAAACAAATAGGTTAACCTGAAAGCTATTAAAACTGTTTTTACCCCATGTAAAAAATATCAGGAGAGCATTTCAAGATATTTTTCAAATTCACCTGGCATGGAGCTTCACATTAGCAAGAGCATACAGATGAATCCAAGCCAAAGGATTGTTCAAGGGGCTCAAAAGAACTGGTGAAAACCGATGCTCTTGAAGTTTGCTCTTGAATACTGCTGAGGACTGGGTATGAATTATCCAATCATGAGTGCATCGTAGCAATTGTAAAAACATGTTGTTTTATCCTTTTACGTTACTGTACATTTAACACCACTGGTGATGCTTGTAAAGGACATGGTTAGTGACATATCTCACCCTATAGTCTTTGTGTGCTGATATAAACTTGTGTACTGGTGATTTCAGTTTATAAGAATATCAGTTGATGGATTAGTGATGAGATGAGATGAGATGGGAAAGATAAGAACTGTCACATAGCAGTGAAAAGCTTCTTGAGTATTCAAACTAGGGCCTTAAGATATACTAGTTTATCACCTCGGAGTACTTCTTTCTCTGTGACTTTTCCTTAACCTTGCAGCCTTCTTGCCTTAGGCAATGGTGAGAGATGGAATAGTAGCAGCATTGCAGAAGGTGCCATTATTCTCTGTAGCTGGGACTTACTTACTCCTGCTGCCAACTTTTCTGTCTGGAGCCATGAAACCGGAAAATATGGAGTTTCCCAATAGCACTACCTTTCCAGACTGTCTCAGTGGAGACAAACCATCATGCTGGGAAGGTCTGAGGTCTTCTCAGCTTTCTTCCAGGCTTCATCCTTGTCAATCGCATGTTCTTTACAGCTTTAGGAATGCCTTGGAGTTGAATGATTTATTTATGTTACTGATGGTTAAGTGTTAGAGCAAAGTTCTCTACTTTTATATTCTAAATGAAAGAAAATCAAATGAATACACGCGTGCACACGCACACAAACACACACACACTATATTAGGCTGAATTTGATCTATTTGACAGGTAGCACATAAAAAACATTTTTTAAAAAATCCAGTTTCTAGCTTTCACAGTTGCAGAAGTACATTTCAAAAATAGTTATATTTAGTTGCTAAAGGGTTTGGTATTCTTATTTTGTGATACCTAATCATTTTTCTGTATTTCAGTAGGTAGTATTCTGCAGTACTGGAACCACCATACTAAAGATCCTGTTTTAAAAACATCACAATAATCACAATATCAGTTTTTGTTTAAGGTGTACCTTAAGAATTTTGTTTTGTAAATGGATAGGCAGGCATATAAAGGCAAACACACTGTCCTGACCAGATAGTTGAACTGCATTCCAGAATGGATAATGGGGACAAAGTGTGAAGTTTTAGATTCTCAAGAAAAAGAATCTTTGATTTTCTATCGAGACCAGGTCTATGTCATTACTTCCTGCAAAAGATGCTGAAATTCATTAACTAATAGCATGAGAATGGGAAACAGACAAATACATGGAAAGCCATCCAAAATGTATCACATAATCCATTATCTTGAGCCTTATGTTAGATTTTTTAGAAATATTAGTCCTCAATATTTTATGCTTTAAATTCTCTAAATAATAAATAACCAGAAACATGCAGTGGTTGTCAAAATAAATTGGCTATTTATTTCTGATTCCAAAACTAGTTAAATGACCAATTGTAAAAGAAAATAGTTGTGTGTCAGTGAAATTTAACTAAATGGTTTCCACATGCTCTAGGAATGGACTGACCCTCAGAATTTTTAATTGCCACATTAGCTGTGTTTCCTGAATTTTTCACAATGCTACTAATGAAAATACTCCAAGATAACCAGTGATTCTATTTCTTAATGAGAAGAGCTTCCTTGACTAAAAGTATTGTAAGAGAAAAGGAGAAATACTTTTATAAAATTTTCATGTAATACCTGTTACAGAGAAAATCTCAGAATTATCTAATATTCAACAAAACAATTGTGGATTATGGAAAAGAATATCTCTTTTTTCTATATTAAGCAGAAGAGTTCTGAAATCCTCACACTTTCAGAATCACTGTATCTATCCATCTTTACAGTTCTGCTCTGATTATTACTATACATTTGATATGCCTAATGTTCAAGCATCCATTCTGTACAAACTTCTCCTATTCATTGATTTGCAGTACAGCTAGTCCTCTACTTATGATAGCAATTGGGACTGGAATTGCCATTGCCAAGGGATGTGGTCATAAAGCATAACATAATGTGACTGTGTCACTTAGCAACAGCAGTTCTGGCAGTCCCAGTTGCCATTGTTAACTGAGGACCACACAGGTCTTTAAGCAAGGACCTCACGTGACCATGACTTCTGACTTCCTGCTGGCTTTCCCATTGACTTTGTTTGTGGGAAGCCAGTATGGGATGTCAGAAATCGCAATCATATGACCCTGACTTGCTGCAACATTGTAATCACAAGCCGGGCACTGAGATCACATGACCATGTGGACTCTGTGAAGGCTGGAACTCCAAGGAGTGGTTGTAAGTCCTCCTCATTCAGCACCATTGTAACTTTGAACAGCCGCTGAATGAATGGACATAACCCAAGGACTATCTGTAGAATATTCATTAATGGTTAATATTGACTTTCAATTATTCAGGAAACAAAAATGTATAAATTAAGATCTTACTAAGAAACTTACACCTAACTAACAATTTTACAACAATTGAACAGCTCTGAAGTCACAGTTATGAACTCAGAATTTATAGATTGTGCATCTGTGAGCTTGGCAATCAAACGTGTCTATTTCCTATATGTTTATCTCTCCATAAAAATTAGTTATGGAGCAGTTCTTATCTGCGTATATAATCTGAACTGAAATTGAGATTTATATTAAACAAAATTGTTATCCATACCTTCTGTAGCTGCCGTGAAAGATCTATCCCTAACTGCAAGGTGTTGGCAGTATGGCTTTGTGTTTGCATGAGTAGCTCAAATGATGCGTCTTATCCTATAGCATTCCTTTTGAGACTGAGCTGATTATATTTGTTAGCCTTGTTCTAGAGGCAATTCTAAAATTTGCAGATACATTATATTCCTAAATTACTTTCCTGTGCTGTAAAGTCTACTTAATAGATGATATAGATAAGGACGATGAAGTTTGTAATGTCCCTGGTATCTGCCTCCAATGGACTGAGAAGTGTGCTCTCTCCCAGTACTTTAATGTGAAGTCTATTTTCGTAACATCAGTGGACACTTATGTGAACATTTGGATTGCTTATGTTAATTTTGGACTTATTCTCTTTTCTAACTTCTGTGTCCTACAGATTAGCTTCCAATTTAAGCTACCATCAATATTCTCTTCTTCTTCAAACTCCAGCCTCCCTTTTCCCTTTATCTGCTCTTCCTTCCCGTATTATTTGACCATCATGTTGTTTAACCAGAAATGGAAAAGAACCATTCACACAATTAAAGTTTCCTGGCATAAGCAAGGTTCCTAAACCTACAAGTGTTCACCTGCAGAGTTCTGAGATTCCACAAGATTGGAAACTGCAAAGGAAATGCACTCAGATTGGATCTAGAGGAAGACTGTTTAATTACTTCTCAGGTATGTAAAACTAAGCTGATCTGTGCTGGTCCTTAATTATATAATTATATATAATTAACAGCCAGTTTAAGTATGAGGTATCTCCAGGCTAAACTACAACCACAACAAAGGTGTAGCTTCTCAAATGTCCCAATGCACTCCAAGTCTGGACTTTCATGTTTTGCAGGCCTAGGTTTTTCAGGGCATTCTGCTACATACAGTATATACTGAAATTGTTTTACACCATAATTTGGTCAGTCAAGAGTGAGAATCAGAGTATTTTGTGTTAAGCTAAATATCTTCGCTGTGAAAGAAGGAGCAAACCCCTCCCTCCAAAGCAACTGAAAGCTAATCACAGATGGTCAAAGTAATGTTTAAGTAGTCCACAAAAATAGACTGCATGCAATTTACAATCCAGTTGTGAGCTTCTGTGAAAGAATGCTACCATAGTACAGCCAGCAAAATGTTTATCCCTGGACACGTATTCATCTCTTCCCAAGAAGAATGTATGCCCAGAGGACTAGCTTCATTGTGAATCTGGAAGGCCAATTTGGAAAAGGGAAAGGGGAAGCAGGAGGCCCTCTTCTCTTGTGATCAGGGTGGGTGGGCCTCTTTACAGCCAGGATGTCTCTGAATAGAAAGCTAGCCAGCATGAGGATTAGCGAATGCCAGGCCGTACAAGGAGAAAGACACATCCACGTAGTCCTGCATGGGACAGTCTTCCTTTGGCAGTCACTCAGCCTCTAAAGAAACAAGACAGACACTAACAGAGGAAGATCTGCCAGCAAGAGAATTGTGGGGCTACAACCCACTGTAAGTACTATACATTGTAAGCATGAGGCTAGATGTAGTTATTCAAGATGTACTTTCTGCAGATTCTGGCTTTATGCTTGTATCTATAGAGATAAAACACTTTTTATTATGTATGCAAAAAGGAAATTTCTAGCTCATGTTGAGCTGCCCAGATCTGGTAGACCAACATGAGAGAGAAATACCAGGCTGCCAAAATCCAAACAGCCACTGACGGCAAGAAAATCTGTTCTTCTTTGCTGTCTTCTAGTGATTTTCCAGATTTGTAAAAAGGTAATTTCTCACTCATGTTGGTCTACCAGATCTGGGCAACCCAACATGAGCTAGAAATTACCTTTTTGCATACATAATAAAAAGTGTTTTATCTCTATAGATACAAGCATAAAGCCAGAATCTGCAGAAAGTACATCTTGAATAACTACATCTTCATAATATTATATTTTTAAAAAATACTTTGACCAACTTCCCAAGCTGTCACTTTATACTTAGACTCAGAAAACAAAGTAATATAAAATGTACAGTAGGTACCCATACCAAAGAGATCAAAATGCATTGGTTTTACAAAACGGATATGTAAGTCATTATTTTATCCAAATACCCTGCAAACTGAATTCTGTGGCATGGCTCTGCCTTAAATTCCTGATCTGCTCCTTTGGGATGAAGAGTAATGTCAGCCCTCTGTGCTATTTCTCATTCTTACATCTGTGAAAAACTTCTAAGCAGTCTTAAATCATTGTAAGGCTTCTCCATTTCTTCTGTTCAGTCTGCTTCCATGGGATCCTGGAGACACTGGGGCATCCCGGGAAGCAGTTGTTTTGGATCCTTCAGAATTCTCCACGTGTTTAAAAATATGGCTCTCCAATGAGTTCATGCCCTTTCGTGCTATGATCTTTAGCATACATTTATTTATGGGATGTTTTAATGAAGTTATCAGTGCTATTTTCAGGGATCTGTAATAGCTGGAATGAATTCTGTTACATACAAGTTAGAGCACACAAGACAAGCAAGATATTTTTAGAACAGTATCTGTTTTAATATGATGACGCTCAGTTCGGCACTGCATTTTAAATGGACCTCAGTTCTAGAATGCAGATCATCCTAGGCTTTCCTTCAAATGTAGAATGATATAGTTCCCAATGTGTGCGTGGATCACCCTTGGCCATTCTAAATACATTCAGGAGTGTTATGTTCACCCTCAAGATACCACTATCTAATTTAAATTCCTATCTGCAACTCATGAAGAAAGAACAAGTTGAAAATAAAAGGCCTGTCCCTAAAAATCCACTCCATAATGCAGAACAACAGATCTAACCTCATACACAGAATATTAGTTGTCATGTTCCAATCAACTTCCAGGAATGTGGGCTGGAAGTTCTCCCTATCTAGCATAAATAAATAGGAATGTTCTGCAGACCACTGCTCTGATTTTTACCTACCTTGGAAAGGGCCCTTCTCTATTTGTAAAAATCCAGGATATACTATATTCAAAGAGGAAAACAAAAGTATCAAACCAATATGGCCATAAGTATTTGCCAACTTTCTCCCGACTCACCAAGCCCTTATTTTTATCTTACAGGAATATAAATTGCATATATTTGCTTATTTGATAGCCATTGAACATTATGTACATTGAAATTAAGTTCTCAGTTCAAGTCCAGTTAGGGATAAGGAAAAAGAAAGAAATGAGCATAGTGGTATGGAAAGAAAGA
This sequence comes from Python bivittatus, assembly GCF_059951505.1. NCBI lineage: Eukaryota > Metazoa > Chordata > Lepidosauria > Squamata > Pythonidae > Python > Python bivittatus. Next base: position 19,651,816 of record NW_028277035.1, read on the forward strand.
GAACAGTTAGATTATTTAATCTAATGATTTGATTATTTCCAACCTAATTTCCAACCTCTAAATTAGACTAAAGTATTATTATTACTAAGTGTAATTAAAAAACAAGCACTCTAAAGTACTAAAACTGTGGGTCTGATTGACCAAAACACATATCCTCAGTTAAATTAATTTGTTTTCCTTTGCCCTTCAACATTTCTATAGAAGTGCACCTGAAAAGTCCCAAGCCAGAGGAACAACGGTTATTACACTTCTCTCATCGGTTACAAATTGGAATAGATTTTTGGTTTTAAAAAAGTTTTGTGTGTGTGTGTCTGCATGTACCTTTGAGTCAGTCTTGACTCCTGGTGACTATATGAACAACTCTATACAATTTTCTTGGCAACATTGTTTGTTAGAGGTTTGCCATTCCTTCATCCTAGGGCTGAAAGAGAGGGACTGCCCAAGGTCACCCAGCTGGCTTTGTGCTTAAGGCAGGACTAGAATCCATGGTCTCCTGGTATCTAGCCTAATGCCTTAACTACTACATCAAACTAGTTCCCTTGACAAGTTTAGGTACTTTGTTTTGGAATATTAAAGAGATAAACATTAATAACACAGTGTATGGTCTGTAAATGGCTACTGGAGTAAAGATAACAGGTACCTCCCAAACCTTCTGGGAAAAGAGACTGAATCACAATACAGAAAGCAAATCGAGAGATCTTTTGTTAATAATGCAAATAATCTGATCATTTTTCTGAATGGTTAAAATGTTCAGAATTAAAGCCCCATAAATGTAACTTTTGCAGCCTTAAGATGGCAGTATGATATGTAGCAACCATCCATGCTCCATGTACAAATACAGGCATGTCTGGGCATGGTGTAAAGATGCACATGCTTACATGCACACACTTTTATCTTGGTAAATTCCATCCTAACCTTTCCACCACACTGAAAATTTTCAGACTTTGCACTCAATGCAGGATACATAGATTTCTTCTTCTTAAGACAGAAGTGAACTACTCTATTTCTCAGTTGCATTAAAGGAATGAATATATAGGTCCATTTAGAAAACAGGCCTCTAAGAAAGAAAAGTAGTGGGATCTGAGAAGTGTTTTGTCGAAATATACTTACAAAATATTTTATTGTAACTATTTCCATAACTGGGCAAAAAAAATAGTTCACTTGAACAACTTTTTTTTTTTTAAGCCACTTTTTATGTACCATTTAACGTATCTTTGAAAATCTCTGGTAATTGTTTCATTAATACTTCTCCACTACAAAAGGCTGTAATTGTAGACTATCCCAGACATATAACACCTGTTCTAGCTGGTAATGCTTGTCATCTGTACCTTCCATTGGATGTAACAAGAATTTTCTGTTGAGTATCTGGAGTTAAGGTGACTTGCCTTGGACTGCACAAAGAGAGCAATTCACATTCCAACTGCCTTATCACCCATTCCCCATATTTGGGGTGGGGGGGATCAGTTGTTTTGCATTTTATGCACACTGTGATCCAGTTGGTCTGCTAAAGCAGTGATATTTCAGAGATATGGAACATACCAAACTACTTCAGTAAAGGTGAGCTTCCTGGGTACTGCTAGATAACAATATTTAATAGAAGAGAAACAGCCTCTGTTAAATATGGTGCTTCCATGAAATTGCTGACTTGTTTTGCTGACAACTTCCTTCTTTAGAGAGTGGAAGAAGACCCATGGGTTTCATCTGTGAAGTAAACATTGCAAAAAGGTATTGCAATAAGGACAAAATAAAGGAAAAAGAATTAGTATACCATCTATTCAATGCAGCGTGCAACATTTATGATCAAAGCCTTCAGTGTGAAACTGATTAACGTTTGGTCAGTTTCAGGTAGTGACACTAGCTGATTGGAGGGCTCTAATCAACTAATTAAGGTCACAGAGCTGAGCTTATTAACTTGCGGTTAGCACTTTTTTGGGCCACACTGAGTGAAAAGCAGCTCAGGAAGAGTTAGCTTGTTTAATCAATCTCTCCACCCTCGAGGGGCAAAAAAAGGGGGAAAAATGGGTCAGCCAAAGGACACTGTACAATGCAATTTAATCGATGGAGTCCTTGGTGCTCTCTGAGCTTGGTTGTTTGGTTGCAGACGTTTCATTACCCAACTAGGTAACATCATCACTGCTAGTGGGTGTGGGATTTGCTCCCTGTTTGTATACAACAGCTTGCCCTGCCAGTCTTGGTAAGGGTGTGGTTTTCTTCTTGATAGTTCCTTAATTAGGGTGTTGTTTTCTGCTTGATTGTTTGTCTCCTTGGTAGTTCCTTGAGTAGAGTATTGTTTTCTGCTTGATTGTTTGTCTGGTGTTAATCCCTGCTTATCTGGGCATAGGCTGCTGGAGAGGATGTGTTCTGGTCTTTCTGTTTTCTTCTTAGCTTTCTTGTTGTCTCTTTTGAATGAAGTGTAAATGTGGTTTATTTCTATGGGTCTACTGATGGCTGATATGTCTGAGTGCCAAGCTTCCAGGAATTCCCTAGTGTTTTTGGATTTAACTTGGTCTAGGATGCTCACAGTTTTCCAGTTGAAACTATGGTTGAGTCTGTAGAGTCCTTGGGGTTCTTTGAGCTTGGTCCTTTTCTTGCAGATGTTTCATTACCTGGCTAGGTATCATCTTCAGAGCTAGAAGGGCATGGGGTTTGCTTTCTTTTTATATATAGTAGCTTCCCCTGTTAGTATTGGTGGGAGTATTGTTTTTTCTTTGGTAGTTCCTAGATTAGGCTGTTGTTTACTGCTTGATTGTTTGCCTGAGTGGGTAGCTCCTTGATTAGAGTATTGTTTACTGCTTGATTGTTTGTTTGGTGTTAATCCTGGTGTTAATCCCTGCTTATCTGGGTGTTCACTGCTGGCAAGGTGGTGTTCTGGTCTTTTAGTTTTCTTTTTATTATCTCTTTTGAATGGTGTGTACATGTTTATCTCTATGTGCCTGTTGATGACTGAATTATCTGAATATCAGGCTTCCAGGAATTCCCTCGCATTTTTGGATTTAGCCTGGTCTAAGATGCTTACAGTTTCCCAGTTGAAACTATGGTTGAATCTGTCCATGTGTTGTGAGATTACAGAGTTTTCATTGTGTCTTCTGATTGTTAGTTGGTGTTCATGGATGCACTCTGCTAGCCTTCTGCCTGTCTGACCTACGTAGTGGCTGTTACAGTCCTTACACTGTATGTTGTAGATGACTCCTGTTTTTTTCTTCTTGCACTACTGAGTCTTTTGGTTTACTTAAGATATTTTCCAGTTGGATTAGTTGGTTTGTGTGCTATGGTGATGCCATGTGATTGTAATAATCTGTTGGCTGTTTCTGAGATGTTTCGGATGTATGGCAGTGTTATCCTTTTCATAGCTTGTGTTGGTTGTGCTGTAGTGGGTTGAGTGGTCAGGCACTTTTTGATAAAGTTGCATGGTTATCCATTCTGTTGGAAGATGTTGTACAGGTGGTCTGTTTCCTTTTTCTGCTGTTCTGGGTTGCTGAGTGTGTTTGTGCTCATTTGAATAATGTTCTTACTTAGCTCCTCTTGAGGGAGGTTGGGTTGTTACTTTGGTAATGGGGCATTTGGTTAGTGTGGATTATTTTTCGATAGACTTGTGTTTCTAATTTCCCATCATTTCCTTTACTGATGAGGATATCCAGGAAGGGAAGTGTGTTGCTGTTTTCTTCTTCTCTTGTGAATGTTGTTCCTTTGAAGATGTTGTTGATTGTTTCATGTGTCTTCTCTAGTTGTTCCTTTTTTATTATGATGAAGATGTCGTCTACATACAGGATCCATACTTTTGGTTGTATCACCTTATCTAAATGAAATGGCACCAACCAGCAATCTTTGCAACATTTCTCTCTCTTTCTCAGTCATGTGTTTGTTTAGCCACCTTTTTGCTTCCAATTTAAGAAATGGATTGTATTTGCAAAACGAGGAGAGGGTCTATTAGCAAAGAATATAAAGACTTTAAAATCTAGAGCAAGTGATCCAAGGGTGGCTCAGCCATGATTTCCCAGTATCTACAAAACCTCTTATTAAATTTAATCTTCATTATTCTCAATAAGCGCCCCTTCAGTTTCTCCCCAGACTACATGAAACTTGCTCCCCTTCCTCTCTCACCCCCACCTTTCGTATGCAATATTTTCTCTTGATTCTGCCATTTAAAAAAACAACATTCTAGAGGAACATTGCATCATGCTCCTAAAAAAAGAGCTGCTGGTTGCAAGGAGGCTGAAAAGAGGAAAACTCCAACAAATACATTAATCCTTCTTTCAGAGGAATGATGGGTTGGTCCACAGCCTCAGTTCATTGGGCAGCATTGGTAAAAAACAACAGAGAGAGAGGGAGGGAGGGAGGGAGGGAGGGAGAGAAAGACAATAAAAGGCAAAATAAGGAAATTGTATAAGTTAAAGCTGTAAAATGCAGGTAGGCAGGGGAAAGATCCATGAGGGCAAGCAAACATGGTATACTAGTGAGGTGAGAACAACCCCTGAAAGGAAATGCAGGCACAGGGAGACCTACCCAGACTATGGACAACCGATAACACCTGACCTCCTATACAGATGGACAGAAGAAGATGCAGGGGAAGGACCACTTAGGTCCTGTGTTGGTCCTAATCTGGACTGAGCTCCAGCCTGATCCCACTGGCAACCCACAGCAATCTAGATTGGATTAAAATCAGCTTTAAAAAACCAGGAGCAGCACAGGAGACAGCAGCATAAACTGCCATGTGGAAATGCCCTAAGAAAGATACCCATATATATTGGAACAATTCATCAAAAGGCTATGAGAATGATCAGGGGTCTAGAAACTAAGTTCTGTGAAGAAAGATTGAAGGAAAGGGGAATGTTTAGCCTTGAGAAGAGAAAACTGAGGGGAGATATTATAGCATTTTTCAGATTCCTGAAAAGATGTCACACGGGGGTAAAAAAAAATCAGTGCCTGTTCTCTATCAACCCAAAGGGCAGGACTCAGAATAATGGATTTACATGTACAAAGGAAGACTCATGAAGGTGCATTAGGAAACATTAAATAATAAGAGCATGTTAAACCGTGGAACTAATTACAGAGAGGTAATGGTCTCGCCCCCCCTCCACTGGGTGCACTCAGTCGGAGGCTGGGCAGCCATCTGTTGTGGATGCAGTCGATGCTGCAATTTAGTTTCCTACATGGCTATTCTTCTATGACTTTCTGAAGAAATCTAACACAGCAAGGAAGGATATAGGCCTCTACCATAGCTGCTATCAAGCTCAATAATTGCCCTTGAAATTATAACAGAATGTGTTAGCAACATTCTACACCTCTGCCCAGCTGCATCTCCCATACAGATGCACTGGAGGAATGGGATGGGGTGTGTGTGGATTTTTTTCTCCAGAGCAACCAGTTTGATCTGGCCCATTTTTAAATTCAATCTTCCTTTTCCTGGCTTCTCCCCCATCATTTTCAGAGTTACCAGGCTGAAGCCAGGCAGCCAGAGTTTTAAATCTGTTGATACAATTTCTTTCCAGCATTCAGTTGGGCTGGAAAGAATGTTTTAAAAAAAACAAAACTGTGAAATAATTAATTTAATACAGAAAATTACCTTGTTCATTTTTAAAGAAAACATGCTCCATATCACTACTATGCTTATACAGTTCACCAGATTTCTAAAGCAACAGCATAAGCTTGCTTCTTTTTAACTCAAATGTATATTTCAAATAAACCAGCATGATTTGTGTCATATTTCCAAGTCATCAGATAAAATGTTCCCACAGAATTCCTTGTATTGAATAAAAAAAAACTTTCCTTTTTTTTAATTTAAAAAAAGGACAAAATTACATATAGTTATGGGAAAAGAATTCTACGAGCTATGAACTCCATAGCTGAAGGAATCTATACTATAATCAAGTAATGATTAAAACTAATTGTGTTGTTTTTAAACAGTAAAAGTCAGGAATTCAAAGAGTAATAATTTTGGAGTTTTGCATAATGTAATATGGACTCCATGCACATGGAGGGGGAGAAATTAGATCTAAAATACAAGCGATATCACAACTGCTAATTTGAAATGCCATTTGTGCTCTTATTCGGGGGGAGGGGTTCCTTTATGAACTCCTCTCCTCAGCCCCAACTTGGCACACAATCTTGGCTACCTCACAGCTATAAAGTGCTGAAGCAAAGTGAGCAGAGGGTGGGAAAGAAGGCGGAAATATGTAGCACTGGAAATTTTCAAAGAACAGCTTTGAAGAAGGATCGTAATAATTCGGTGCTGTGTGGGCTTCAGGAATTTCAGGAATGGTGCTGAATTTACAGTACATAACCATGCAAGATTGGCTTTTAAAGCTGATAAATCTTCCATATGCTTAGTGTCCATATTTGACCATATTTGGATCACTAACATGTAAGATCAGCAAGGCTACACCAGGTTTATTGTTTGCAGTTTTCATTATTAATGCATATTTTATTGCTTATTTTCAATAAGCTTTTTAGGCAAATAAAATTCCAAAGGACAGAAATGAATGCTTCATCAGTCTTACTGCTGAGCCAAATGTTACCTAATTCCATGTTTTTCAACAGGACGTGTGAAATACTGGTAACTTCCCAATACACTGAGAATCTGCTCACAGAGTGATTTAGAAATGATTCTTTCAAGTGACAGTGCAAAAGTAGCATTCTTTATATTCTTATTCTGAATGCTATGGGGTATGAGTATGTGTAAAACAAGCTGACTCTGACCTTCTCTGGAGTGTTCACTGAAACAGTGAAATTTGTATCTCACATTTTAACTGCAGTGAGATGTTCCATGTCAAGTACCACCTCATGTATGTTATCACAAACTCAGATTAATATATAAGAGTTTAGGCTTTCCCTTTTATTATTATTGCTGTTAGCTTATTACTTTAAGATAGTATAGAAATGTTTAAAACAAGCAACACCCAAGTGTCAAAGCCATAAAAGAAATAATGTAGTGTAGATCAAATTTAAACAAAAAGTCTTGTAGGGCTAGTTTTATTAGGTTCTTTTGTTCCACAAGAGTCGGTCATTCCTGCTGCAACAGACTAATATGGCTACTTTCCCAAAAACTGTTTAAATAGACATTTGTGTGCATTCACTAACCAAACCCTGTTTGTGCTAAAGCAGTAACTCTAAGCTGCAATTCTATACACAGGTAGTCCCCAGTTTAAGAACAAGTTCCATTCCCAAGGTCTGTCCTTAAGTTGAATTTGTATGTAAGCCGGAACAGTACTATTGTATAATACTGTATAAGTAGTATTGTGTAATTAACTCAAACCATTCTGAATTTAACTCGAATTTTGCTACAATAGGCTCCATTCTTAACTATGGGTCACCTTAAACTGGGCATTCTTAACCTGGGGACTACCTGTATATGCTTCCATACTGGATATAAGAGCCAGTGAACTTGGTAGGACTTTATCCAACCAGATAGATATAAGATTGCACTGCTGGGATTCATTCTACATTCTGTTTTCCATATTTCACCCAAGTGCCAAAATTTGCATGCATTCATGAATGTATGTTTCTATGTAGTATATATAAAGATTTTTGTGTCCAATCACTGATGGAGGCATCTTATGTTAAAATGGTCCACACATCAATCAAGTCGTCCAGACTGCTAGTAAAAAAGGGAGGAAAAAAAACTATTTTCCTCTCTTAACAACTACTTTGCCTTATAAGATCATCAACATTCCAAGTTCTACTTACAATAGAATGCAAGAATGTGGGCCATTTTTCCAAGACAGGGACAAGTTCTAGTCATAGAGGTTTATCCTTAAAGAGCATGTCCTATTTAACATAAATTATTTTTCCCTATTTAAGTCTGATTTTCATTCTGGATTTCATTTTGTATATGCAGTCTATCCTCAGTGACTTGCTCCATATCCAGCACGGAAGCAGATCACAGAATGTGTGAATTGAAGGAACAAAAAGGTCATCTCATCTAACTCCCTCTTCAAGACAAAAGTCCCTAAATCGTCCCCAATAGGTGACCATCCAGTTCCTATTTGCAAACCTCCACCAAAAACAGCTCTCCTTATCAGGAAATTCTTAGTATTCAGCCTGGATTTCCTTTCTTTTAATTTCAACCCATTGGTCCTTATCCTACCCTTATTTTTCAGCAGTGAATACATCTGCTCCCTCTTGCACCTGGCAGCCTATTAGATATTTGTAGATTGTGATTATATATGGTGTACCAAAAGTCAAATCCCATAGTCCAATTACAATATATTTTATAAATTAATTTTTTTTCATAGAAAATGTTACTGTACTTAGGAAAGTTCAAAGGTCATGCATTAAATGAGTAAAGAAGTGCTTAAAAGAAATGGCAACCAATTCAAACATTTGATGTAATTTATATAATACAGGCTGTCTATGCAGACTGACTTGTATATCTGTATATATTCTTTTCTGCAAACTAAAAATGCTCAGCTCTTGTAACCATTCTTCACAGGACTCAGTTTGCAGATTCCTTATTTTCCTAGTAACTCTCCTCTGAACCTCCTCCAGCTTTTTGCAGACGGTAAGTTGAAGTTACTGATACTATTCCTATTTCCAGAAGAATAGCTTTCAATTCGTAACGTCAAAAATTCTAGCAATACTTTTTCTTAAGCTTCAGTGACAACTCCAAGGTATGCCACCCCAAAAACACTGCATCTATGTAAATTAATCCAGAAACAGTTTCAAAACCACAAAAATATTTTCACTTAAGTACAGTATCATTAATTACAAAAGTCTGTATCCAAAGATACTATTCCACAAACACAAGATAGAGTTCTACTTTTCACTGATCTTCCTTTTTGTTGCTGTTCTCTCATGGACCAGCTCAGCCGCAGAATCACCTTTCAAGAAACATTAGGTGATGGGGGATCTCTGAAACTTGGGAGTCATATTCTACTCCTCTATATTTAAATCAAAGGCTCAACAAATATAAGGTATTTTTTTCACTGGAAGAGATTTATTGTTGGAAATATGACGCTCAAACTGCAATATTGGCTGATATGATGTGGTCATGGTCTACAGTGGCTCTCAGGGATACAGAAAGCTATTTAACATGTTAATTTTGCTCCAGAAGATGACTGTTTTTTTGTAGATGTTTATGTTATTTTGAATGTATTGCAATGATTTGGAAGCTAAACTAAAGTAAAATAAAATATATGGCACAAGCCTGGAAGGACATCCATTCTCCTTCAATTATACAATTACCACCATAGACTTTCTGATGACTGAAACCATCCCACAGACTGATCGTAATCTGTATAATCAGTAAAGATTATTAACCTGATGTAATGTCCCCTCTTGTCAGCCCTTCAAGATAGATCAGACTAGGAAACCAATGCCAGTACTACTTTTATTGTAAACCCATAGTAACAGAATCTTGTAAGTCTGAGCACACTTCCCCCTTCCCTCCCTTTATTTTCTTGTGAACTAGGAAGGGGCTTGTCTGAGATGTTTACTCACATTAACCATCTTTAATGTTTAAAGATGTTTAAACACATTTTTGCCCCAGACTCAGGCCCCCTTTATGTGACTGTTGCCTTGGTAGTAACTCTATCTCCTGTCCCTCAAGGCCATTCTCTCTTCCTTCTATACCTCTGTAAGACACATGTGTACCCCTGGATGTGCTAAAGGGCCCAATTACCTTAAAATGTGAGACAGAGCTATGTAAAATCATACTGGAGAGAAAAGCTAAAACCCTGCCAAGCCCAGGAAATATCAGTATTTGTAGGCAAAAGTCCAGTGGTACAATCCACATCTAAAGAAGAGGTCTCTTACAGAGTAGAGCTCTATTCCCAAGAAGGATTTTCTTCTCATGGGTCAATGGCTGTCAGCTGAAATATAAGTGGGAACTCGATGACACTAGTTCTAGAAGTCTTTAATTTTGGACAATCAGTGCTAGAAGTAATAATTTGTTATTGGCACCTGACTTCATTGTCCTCTGTGATTTATTCCTGTTACATAGATCCAGAATCTTGACTCACAGACTGATGCTGGTGTTGCTTATCTATTTACTTAACCTTAGGAATATTTGCTAAGGTGCTTTAAGTTATACATTTTTAGTATTCCTGGCTTGATTAGCATAGCAGCTGTATTCAAGACAGAACTTCCATATTCTGATTATAGGTGATCAATGTCCTTTACTACCTATTTACACAGAAGTGATAGTCATCATTTACAGTCTTTTTGAGAGATCTAGAGAGGGAAATACAAGCCAAGAAAAATATGATAGTTATGATGAGCTTGCCTCTAAAAACTTCAATTCCCACACCTCTACTTGTAAACAGAACTTTAAAATTAATGGGATGGGGTTAAAAAAGCAGCTAAAACTGGTAGAAATCAAAAGTATTTAAAGAAGATGGAACTCTAATATATCATTCTCATACAAAATCAACAGATGTTTTATTAAAATAAGGAGGACTACATTAGGTTATATTTTAATAGCAGAAAATATATTTATCTTCTGGTGTGCTGTTACTTGTTTCTAATTAGTGTCAGAGAAACATTCTCTCAAAGCATTCCCATAATCGAAACTGACTTTTGGAGTAAGATCACAGATATTTAAATCTATTTTCCACTGATACCATTTCTGCTGATTATGAAGAAATATAGAGACAGCTAGGCGTGTCCCAGTACATATCCACCCTCCTCATTTCCTACAGCAGAAACTATGTTATTATTATTTTTTTAAAGAAAGGTGTTCACATTTCCTAAATACTGATGATACAGCACTAAAGACAAATTAAACAAAAACTGCAACTGTTAAACCCTTCCGTTAATTAAAATCAAATTAATGTTGACAGATTAAATGATGTATAATTGCTAATTAATATTTCACTTCAGATTCTAAAAGAGTTTTCCATTCTAAAGAAGTTTTGCAACAATTCTAACATTACTTATTCCGTTCTAGTTTCAACTTCACACACTGATGTACCCATAATATATCCAGGGAAAAATCATGCATCATAATACACATACTTTCAAACTGACACAAATTCTAACTTGATCTGTAAGACTCACAAGGAATGTAAGATAGCTTACATTTCACCATATTTTACAGATGTTGATTACAGTATTTTTAGCCACCACACAATGGCTCCATGTTTGTCTTTCACTGGTTTCCAGTAGCAAAACCGAAGAACATTGTTTGGATAGCTAGAAGAAAAAACACACACATCACTTATCCACTTGTTCTCATGCTTCAGAGAGTAACCTCAAGGCTGGTGTCGACTTGTTAATTGCCTCTAAGTAACTGCGCCTACAGGCCACAATGAAATTGTAGGGAATGTCCAAGCAACATTAAGATAAGTGAAGGTTAACTTAGTGTCACTCAGAAGAAAGCAATTTGCTACTATTGACATTGTCTTTTGCTCCTTTCTACAAAAATCTGTAAAAAATATAGCCTACCACTCAAAGGAATGTTTGTTAACTTGTACATTAATCCAATAATCTCATCTTTAATATTATTATAATTTACCGATTTGTTCAGAAAGCATACATTAGTGTTTTGACTCAATATTTATGTATCTATTTTATTTAAATATTCTTATTCCCTCCAATGCTCTCTATTTAAAAAGTATTCTATATAAATTCTGGTCATTGGTATCATTATTACTTATACCTATCAAGTATACCAATCTGGATGGTGTAAGATGGTTTTAGTAATTGAATCTCATAAACTTGGAGATGTTAATTGAATTTTTATTAGTTGGAGTTGTTTAAACTAGGGAGAAGAAGCTGCCATATTGTCGCCCTGCACCCCAAGATTATGCTGCCAAGATGAACAATTCAGCAGTTTATTCCCTGCCTCCCATGGGAATTAAAACAGGAGGTGTCTGGGATACCATGGTTTAAGCCAACATCTCTTCAGTGTAAATCACTGAGCGGGTCCTTTGTGCTACATCACATCCTATGTCTGTAACTCTTCTCAAGTTTCAAAAGCAGCTTTCATGCAGCACTTGGGAAGCTAAAAGAACAAAATCATACATTTCCTTGCACACCCAGAATTAGCTGTGTGATACTTTGGCTCCTGATCCAATGATCTGGTTGGCAATAACATTAAACCACTGTTTACTTAACCAAGTTTTCTTGAATAAACCCAAATTAGCTGGTTCACATATTGTGCTAAGCTCTAAAACATGATTTGCAGTTCAGATTTGCTGGCCTCTGAAAATCTTTTGAAGACCAAGCTGTTCAGAGAGCTTTCCCCGATTGGATTTGTTGCTGCCATCTTTTTACTCTGCTTGTATTATTGTAGAGCTGCTGTGTTTTTATTTTTGAATTGAATATGTTTTATATGGCATTTTTTCTATGTGAGCCACCAAGAGTCATTTTAATCATGGTGGCATAAAAATATGCTTAATAAATAAACAAACAAAGGCTGTATTGAGTCACCTTGTTGGCTTAGCTCAGTGTGAAAAGCAGCTCCATATTATTACATTTGAGTACATGTACAGCTTCACTCAGTATGTCATGTGGACATCTATGTTCTTCTCAAATGTTAATTTATTTACATATGCCAAAATACATTAAATTAGGCCTATCCTATAATGGCTGCAAAAAATCCAGATAATCATTAGGTATTTTTAAATAATGCCAATGGGCTTTCAAAGTAGGATATATAATTTAGGTATAAGAACTCTACTGAATTAACCTCCATGCATAAGTGTCTGCAGTGGAAGACAAGGGGAGGGCACATGACAAAAATGTGCTGTAACGTTGCCACACAAACTCATGGCTAACACATGAAAGGGCAGATCTTGCATCACAACATAACAATGCACATTTCATCATTTTGGCATCATCACATTTAAGAACGGCTACCTACCCTTCCATGTATTCATATTTATTAAGAGAAGATGTGCTATAAAAATGCAATATGATAAAGTAGAGAAGAAACTCTCACCATTTTGGAAGAAACATTTTATTGCCATTTACAATAAACTAACATTTTTCTTTTTTTTCCCAGATAAAGGAAGTGTGTTCACAAACAAGAGACAGCAGAGTTTGGGGTCCTGGTTTGCAAACAAACTATCATTCTGGAAGTCAGATTTGTCTCAGATTGCCTGAGTGAGAAAAGGCAAAGGGAAATTTGAAGTCTCCTTTGACTTCTTTTAGCCTTTCGCTGTTCCTCAGCCCAACTTGCATTTGACTTTTGCTCTCTTATATTCCATACCAGAAAGAAAGGAAAAGACTTTTTGTTTTGACCTCTGGAAATTGATCAAGATAAGAAACAAAACAATAGTAGATGGGATTGTGTAAAGGGTCAGCTGCGGGGAATGGCGGGGGGGGGGAGAGAAAAATCTGTCAGATTTCTTTGGAGAGAAAGACTGTCTCCAAGCATTTTTAATCCTGGCTTTGAAATGGATGCTATCAGTTCTGAGATGGTTGGGGAAGTATGGACAAATGCTTAATTTTCAGGAAGATTTTAAAAGGACTCAAATATATGGACAGCAGCACCATCTACACCTTTCCTATGGCTTTTTAATGCTTGGGAGGTAGGGCAACATTGCCATTTTTTCCAGATATTAGTTGGCTGATAGAAAGATTAGCTAGGGGAGACACTAATAATTCCAGATACAAGAAGTGGAATCTTATAGGGGAAAGGGGGAAAGAGAACAGAATAGTCATGTTAATGGTTTGTAGCTACCACTGAGTTTCCTACTTATCCCCTGCTAAGTTCTTATTTTGTCCTATTTTAGCTTCTATCACTATGTGGGCAGTTGGGGATGGAAAGGGAGGGTAGGAGAGAGAGGAATACACTGTTATAAAAATAAACTTTCAGATTCCTTCATGTTATTATAGGATATATTAAGTGCAAAACTGTATTTAAAAAGCAGGTGGCTATTCTATCTTTTAACATAAATAATTATTTTAAATGTGACACGTCTGGCAGTATGCAAGGGATTAGATTCAGCTGCTTCACATTTCAAATATGTACATCTAACCTATCTGTTGTGTCAAAGTAAATGTTATTTATTGCCCTGCATCCAGGATGGACAAATACATTTATGGAAAATGAAATAATTTCTCGTCCTTTCTAACCTATCATTCCCCCATCAGAAAACTTAACTACTGTTGCAAAATGTGGGAACTCTGTTGAAAATGAATAGCATCCAGAGCTGAAGAGCTAACCTACTGAGCTTTAACTGACACTAACCAAAGAACAGGATATGGTTCTTGTGATCTTCTTGTCTTCAAAGTGATGGCTTCTCATACCTATTTACTGATTCAAAGTTTAATTAGCCATCTATACGGACTCAGTCTGTGCACAGCAGGGAAGACCAAATGCTGTCACGACTGGTCTAATAGATCACACTCTATTGGAGAGCACAAAGCCTGTCTTTACTGCTTTCAGTCTTTATTGGCAGGCTGGCATTCCTGAAGCATACCACAGATAATTAGTCTCTCTGATCCAGATAGACAATCTCTCTGCACCACACCTCCATCTGTTTCCTATGGCTGCTGAAAATGGAATGTTATGCAAAAAAAAAAAAAAATTAAAAAGCCTCTCTTTGCAAAACAGAGAACAAGGAGGGTCGAGCATAATTTCTTACTTTCACACTAGGGCAGGTGTTCATTAATTTATCCATACAAGGCAGTTAAGAATAAAGTTTATATACAGAACTCAACATGTATCTTCTTTCTTGCTTTCAAGAGACCAATACATTCATCTGCCCCTCTTTTTTTCTGTCATGTATATGCTAATAATCCAAATCTTTCTTCTAGCTTTGAAGCCCTGCTTTTTCTAACTAGGAAGAGAAGACTTATTAGTCTGTCTACCTACAGAATATTTCAACATGTGTTACCCTGGCATGATTAGGACAGTAGTATAAAGGACCCCATTGGTATATCTATAATATTTCTGTACCATCCAGTACAGAGTGCCAGAGTTTCTTCCAGAAGCAATTTTATGCTTGGATATAAAAACTAGGTATTATTAATTAGTAGCCAATGGTCAGTAAACCAGCACTTAATTAATTAATGTAGACAGTCTATTTCATCCAGAAATGCCTGGAGTCAAACCACCAATATCATGTTCTAACAGGCAGTATCAGCAACAAAGCAATAGTTTTAGAAATACAATCCGGTGGGAGAGCCAGCATCTCCTTGCAAATATCACCAATGCAGATAGTATGAGCATTGGAAGCTGCTTTGTATATGGTACTGAGTGAGTTCTGGCCTTTCCAGAACTTCACTGTATGAACTCCCTTGTGGGGGAGTTGTGGGGGCGGTGACATAAATTAGATAGATAGATAGATAGATAGATAGATAGATAGATAGATAGATAGATAGATAGATAGATAGATAGAAGTTCTAACCTCCCTGGATCCAAAAGAATATAAAGGGAAGCATACCTGCTTCAAGGTGACTAGTACAAAGCTCTTGTGGGACATGCACATGCAATTTATTTCACCTTGTTGGGTGGTCGGATGGACTCTTTTAAACAAACTTTCAGCATCCTCATGCTACAACTGCGACTGGCCCCATCAGTCAAAGGTGCTTTGAACTCTATCAATAATGGCTGATGATCCAGCTTTGTATGCCCATGAGCTGGACAGGTGGCCTTTCCAGAACTTCACTTTATGAACTCACAACGGCAATATTTGCAAGGAGATACTGGCTCTCCCACTGGATTGTATTTCTAAAACATAAAACAAATGTACAATTTATTCATAATCTAAGTCTGATAATTTCTTATATCAAAAGTTAGATGGGAAGCAATGGAGGGGAAAGAAAGTTAGAGACATGCATAAAAATGTAACTACCTAACTTCTTGAACAGTGGCTTATTTTATGTACTTTATGGCTTATTAAATTGTATTCTTTAAGGAAGGATTAAGTTAATTTTTCCTAATATAGGATAGAGCGGTCTTTATTTTATGTAAACAGTAAGCATTATAATTCACTGTTGCCTTATACACTGAATATGTTAATTGTGTGTATTTGGATAATACCTTCAATTTGCTTTGTTTGGATTAAAAGGCCAAATCAGTTCCCTTGGTGACGAAACACTAAAGCCACTAAAGTTGTTCTTGCTTAATGTAACATTTAACAGTATCTGTACTTATGATAAAATCTTTGAACATACAGCAGCTCTGGTGGTTACTATATAAGCCTCACACTAAGCTACTAGGATAACACTGGGAGAAAATATGCTCACTGAGCCAAAATTCTTTATATTTAAACCAGCCAAACAGATCAGTCCTCTACAATAAAAAACCAGGACAAACTACAGTGTTGTCTGTCAATACATGTCAAATGAAAAAGGATACAGTTCAAGCTTTCTCACAGAGCTCCCAGTACTATCCTGGACTCTGCCACTCAAAGATGTGTTTCTTGCTTTTTCATGATTCCATCCATGCAGAAAAGGTGGCATCTTCACACCTTAATTTGTCTAGAGCCACACAGCATGAAGGGCCAATTGCTGAAAGATGATTACCGTATTTTTCCGACTATAAGACGATACTTTTTTCTAAAATCCTTACCCTAAAAATTGAAGGGCATCTTATTCAAGGAAGTCAGCCGAGAATCTCGTGGTTGCAAAACTGCCCATACTTTGTTTCTGCAGAGAGGCTTCCTCCTATTGCTAGCCTCCAATCACGAGTGAAATAGCTTGTCTCCCAAACAGACTTCCTCCAATCACGAGCCTGATGTAACTGACGTCAGCTGATGCTGAACAAACCAATTAGAGGAAGGCTGTTTGCAGAGACAAGCTATCGGCAGTTTCACTTGTGCTTGAATGTAATCAGTTATGCAAAAGAGCCTGGAAATAGAGCTGCAGAGAGACGGTTTAGACCTCCTCCCACCAAGTGTATCAGGTAAATGTTAACTAATTACTAAATAAAAATGTGTTCTACACTATCTCTAAAATATTGATTTCTTAATTTTGGGTTGGAAAAGTGGGGGTCATCTTGTACATGGGGGCGTCTTATTGTTGGAAAAATACGGTAGCTCCTCTCATAATTCACCTTTGCAAGAGGGAGGAATCTTTGAACTGGACATTTTCATCCCTGGCTCTGTCTTGCTCTCTGGCCCTACTTTTCATTATGGTAGTTATACTTTGTATTTTTGAGCGCAGGATTCCTATGGTTGAGGGAGGAGACAGAATATCTGAAGTGTGCTCCCTTCTTATATCATGGGATTGTAAAACTGGTGGCCATGGGCTGCTGAAGTTCTGCAGGCAGCTTTGCTGCATTAAGCCCTTTGCCCTACGTGCTCTTATAGATGATGGAAAGAAATACCAAAGGCTTTTCTGAGGTAATCATAGAATCAAAGAATCAGAAGGGGGGCATTTTGACCATCTAGACCAGTGTTGTCCAAACTTGGCCACTTTAAGATGAATGGACTTCAACTCCCAGAATTCCCCAGCCAGCATGGCTGGCTGGGGAATTCTGGGAGTTGAAGTCCACTCATCTTAAAGTGGCCAAGTTTGGACAACACTGGTCTAGACCAACCTACTAGTCAGCTTACTTGAACACTTCCAGTGAAGCAAAATCCACTATTTCTCTACACAATTGACAGTGTGCCTGGGTAACAGCAAAGCAAGCATTCTATGGAACAAACTTCAACTGTTCACCTCAATCTGTGATTTATTCTGAATTTTCTTGTCCTTTAAGGGCAGTCTTCTCCACTACTTCTGAAGGTCAATCACTGTAGCATATGTAAATCTCTATTAAGTCAGAAAGTTAATTCCTATAACTGGGAAAAGTTGTGCAGCTATTCTTTCTCTAACAGCCTCCCCAAATTTTATATGGTTTGAAATGTTCTCCAGTTTGACTGCTGGCTGTTCAGCATCATGGATCATTCTGACACTATTATGCCTCTTGTGAAACCCCTATCTTGGGCCTCAATGTTATCTGCCATATTATAATCATATCAACCAGTCACAGCTAATAATCTGGCAGTCAGTTTTAACAAATGTAGCTTTCCAAAACATTTTCAAAGATAGGTTCAAATACAACATTTTGTACTTAGGAGGTTACCAGAGCATGGATACTAGCCCGTCTCTGTTAAAATGTGCTCAGTAAAATATGCTGTTATCCACTGAGGTCACCTGTGCCTTCAGAGATTGATCCACAGCTCTCAGACTGAATCTTCAATGGGAGCAAAATTCTTCAGTGCCAGAAAAATTTCAACCAAAACAGACTGGACATCACTCAGTTGGACATGTGATGTACTCAGTAACAGTATATCCATCTTATCTAGTCTGAACTTCAATTAATCAGCTCCCATCCGGTGCATTACTCTGCTCAGGCACCAAGTCAAGATATCCACAGCCTCATTTAGGTTAGGTTGGAAAAAAGAGTTCAAATCATTTGCATAGCAATAACATAGATATCTCTGTAGTGCTATCTACTTACCTACCTACCTACCTACCTATTGTACATATAATTCACTCCAGACCCAAAGAATTCTGGGTGGCGTACAATATCAACAAAATAACCCATTACAATAAAACATAACACTAAGTATCAATATCAAAAGACCCCACCCCCCAAAAAACCATAAAAGGAACCCAGGATAAATGGCTGCAATCAGTCAGTTGGAATAAAAGGCACATTGAAATAAAATAGTTTTAATTTGCTTGAGGAATTGCAGTAAGATGAGATCCACATAATAATCCAATAATCTTCAAAAACAGCTTCTGGAAATGGCCAGCTAAGTACTAAAATAGAATCCACCAAGTCCATACAGGTATCATGGATGAAAACTGCTGAAAGATTTAAAATATCCAACATGGTCATGCTCACTGTATAGTATTACTGTCCTCTGTTTGCAAAATTCAACCTTCAGAAACACCAAAGCATCTTTTCCACAAAGCAAGCCTAAAGTTGTGAAGAAACTGATCTGGAAAATAAACTTCATTCATGAATGTCTAGAGTTGGTTGGCAACTCTATTTTCTTAAATATTTTATCCAAGAAAGATCCATTTACAAATGCCTGATATTTGCCTCTATTTCTCAGATCATTTTAATTGATACTGATATTGTTTTCCCTCTATCCAGGGAGGGAGGGAGGGAGGGAGGGAGGGAGGGAGGGAGGGAGGGAGGAAGGAAGGAAGGAAGGAAGGAAGGAAGGAAGGAAGGAAGGAAGGAAGGAAGGAAGGAAGGTTCATATAAGTGGTATGTCAAATTTGTTCTTCAATTTCTAGGTATTTTGAAGCAATCTTGGTTCATTGATGCTTCATATGAGCATTTATCTAGGTTTAAACTGAAGCCCAGAGCGTGGATGCCTGCAGGATCTTGCTGCTTCTGTCACAATGATGAAAGCAGTGTTCTACCACAAGTTCTGATGTTACAACACATACAAAACACATACAGGAACTTGTGCCACTTCCATCATTCAGCCCCTCCTTGTGCCCCCCCCCCCCCCCCGGTAGATGCTGCTAGTCTAGGGTATGATAGATTTGGCTCAGTTGAATAGGCAAAAGAAGAGAATACCTTCTGCTATAACTAAACATCGCCACATTTCCCACCCTATTTATCCTTCCTATCTCTGTGTTGTTGCCCATCATTTATTTTAGGTAAAACATTCCTCAAGTTTTACCTACCCAATTTTGTAGAGTACTATACATAATAGGGCTGTCAGACGGGGGCGTGGAAATACAGCCTACGTTAGCATCAGGTTTCTTATAGGTTGAGTATGAGTATATGACTCATACTCATATGAGTATATGACTCATGTCAAGTACATCTGGTCTGCATCATTTTCACTGAAAAACTCTGGGTAATCTGTCTTAGGGGAGTATATAGCTTTGAAGAGAAACAAATTTATTTTCTTACCCAGATGCAAAAGTGGGAAGGGGAAACAACAACCTAGTAAATCAGACCTCTTACTGATCCTTTAGGGTGGAGCCCGTTGTGTCCTTATCTCTTTTATTCCACCATACTAGTTCATTCCCATTCATGAAAAAAGTTCCACATATCATGTCAAATGAAATTATTGGCTAATCTCCAAAGTATTAACTATGTACATATGCTCAAATTAAAATGTATAATATAGCTAATACCTGTACATAACCTAGTATGTGGAGAAGAATTAAGATGCAACCCCTTAAATTCCATGCATTAAATTGGTTCCAGATGTGAGAATTTTGACTCCCCAAATAAAAAAATATTACCCCAAACCAGGTTACTACTAGGAAGTAGTAACAAAGAGTAGCCAGTCACATTCAGAAACACAGCTTTATTATTTAGATTATATTTAGCAGTTAATGGTTTTAAAATGATCATTCTAATGATAAAAGTTTAACATTTTTCTTCATTAATTACCATTCCACCAACAAGCACAATAGGAAACACTGTAAATTCAAACTGTCATCCTGTCAATAATGAATACCCTGTATGTACAGAATTTGTATAAGAACTCAACTGTAGTACAGTACAAGTTAATTCATTTCTTTCATTTCATTTTTTGTGCCTTCAAGTCAGGCTTGACCCCTAGAGATTACATGGACCATTTTTGGTCCTCTCCGTCTTCTTCCTAGGGTAGAGAGTGAGTCACTGGGCCAAAGTCACCCAGCTGGGTTCCCTTCCTAAAGCAGATCTAGAACTCAGTCTCCCAGCTTCTAATCCACTGCCTTTAACCCCTAGACCAAACTGGTTCTATATTATATTTTAGAGTGTGTCAATTAAAGATATCCCCCATCTATCCCTAAATAGAAAGAAATCCTGTTCAAAAGTTATTCACATTTTCCCAACACCTGAATAGGACATATAAAATAGCCACTCATCTGATACTACATACATCAACCAGCCCCACCTCCTGGCATCCTTGTGAATAGCATAAATGTAAACTGAGTCCGTTTTGTAAATATTCATATTCCACAAATAGACCGCAAAGAAGCAGGGGTAATCACTTATTTAATCAGAAGATTTTGGACAGGACACAAAATGGTGAGGTGGTGAGAAGATGGTATGTACTGCAATTGGTGATAGTGAGAAGATGGTATGTACTGCAAATGGTAAGAAGATGGAATGTACTGCAGTTTTTTGTAAAATTACTACTGGGCCCATCAATTCAGTAAGAGAATATTAACTTTTAAAGCAATATAAAAAAATAACACAAACACTACAGAATGTTGGTAGATAAAACTCTACCAACTTCTGTATATACCATATAATTTGCTGTGTACTCTGGATGATTTTTGCCTACTTGTTTGTTTCTGCTATTTGTATGAAAATGGTTTATCATGGATATGTTCACAGGACAGAAACAGTCATAGGATGGAAACATCAAATGTCCTCCACTAGAACTTTTGTTTCAAGGAGAAAGAATGAATACAGAGCAATGAACAACTAAAACAGGCCTGTTTTAACATTTTGCCCCAGAGCTTGGGCTGAAAGATCCTAATAAAACCATTCACTATTAGAACATTTGAAAGCATCCTCTTCCTATCGTAGAGGTAACATTGAGTCTGTAATATTAATATCCTTTAATAAACCTGTCCTCCATAAATATATCCAATCCACATTAAAACCATCCATTTTAGTGACCATCACCACATCTTATAATAAAGAATTCCACATTATTCAAAGTCATAGAATAGTGTCCTCTCCCTCCTTTACTCATCCCACACTGCTGTTTTTATTTGAAAGTTTGGGGGAAATACATCAGTATTTCAAACAGACTGACAATGTATTTCTGTCCCTCCAAATGGCTAACCAATCTTTGGGAGTAGTTTTGCCTATATTAATTATGTTGACTTTGATTCAGATATAATCCAAGTTTGGTTCCGGATTTGGGGAAATCCAATGATTTTATCTACTAAATGGAGCAAAGAATGAGTTTTGGTGTCTTCGTGACTAGTTTGTGGCTTTCTGAAAGAATGTTAGTCATTTTACAGCCAAGATAATGGTTTTATTCATTACTGCTCCAATGGTGTTAATAGATAATATTTGTCCTGACCTTTCAGAATACAGGTAAAATCGTATATGCTTCTCCTTCTATTATGATAAAAAAAAAAAAAACCCTCCTATATTGAAAGAATTACCAAGTCACCACGGATTTAATCTAGATTACTTCTTAAAGCTGTTTTTATGCACTACTAACTTCATAAATTGTATTCAAAGTGGTACATTTCACTTTTCATGGTTTGGTTGGAAAGTAGAATCAAATCATTAGATTTCTATCGTTATTCAATTTTGTGCCTTTAACATCAAATATTTATATCATCCCATATACTGAACAAAATTATAGCAACTTGCCATTCTATCTAGCTAACAGAAAAGGATAAGAATCTAGCAGGACTATTTACAGGCTAGTTAAGACAGTACATTATATTCTAATTTTTCTAACCTTGGTTAACAGGAGTAGGAAATGTGCTTCAGTCTTGTGATTCTCTCTTTCTCCATCCTCTTCTCTTATGCCTTGATTGCCTCAACCCGACCTGACCTCCAACCTTCAGAGTATTCAGTGTATATAAAGAGATTTTGATGAATGAGGCTAAGGTTGTTTCCTAAGCAAAAGAGCAACCTCATATTCAGGGACTTCTTAACCAAATGACATAGCCTTGACATCATCTCTGCTTCAGAGAATGAATTCTGCAGAGCCCTCACTCCTTCAATTTCACAAAAGTCCAAGATTACAAAATCTGGTGAAGCCCTTGAATAGTCTAGACAGCTCTTTCAGGGAGTGGTGAATATAGACTGTAGGTAGTAAGAACTGCAGGAAAGGAAGGGAAGACAATCTATAAGAAATAAAGACAACTACAAAGAAGTCTGAATATATCTATTATAATTGTAACAGAACTGATGCGTAGATGCTATGCTATAGCACTTCAAGAAATATAAAATGAGAAAGTTGTAATATAATGCAAAAAGATCTTGAATGGATACAGTGAAGTAGGAAAGTCATACTCCCAATCTTCAACACTATAATTTCAATTGGTATATCAGATAGCTAATGTACAAAATGGCCAATAATTATATATTTGTCACATTAAAGCTCTCTAGTGATTTTTTTCTTGACTTACTATATTAATAAAGTTTAACTTTTAACATGAAATCTACCATCAGTGTATGAAGCCTCCAAGACATTTTTGTATTATCAACAGACTTAAGATTCGAGCCTGTTTTTTTATACTGATTGGGCCAAATAACAGATGACACTGAATGCTGTCAGTAAATGGATGAGATGGTGATGTAGGACAAATCTCTTAGAGACTATAAAGTTTTAGAACAAATAGGACAAAAAACCTGAGCTCCAGATGAACAAGAACAGAATGAGAAAAACAAACAGAAATTGGAAAATCTCTAGTTAATCAGCCTTAAGGAAAAAGAATGAAAATGCTTCTGATCATCCAAACTGGGATGCAGTGGAAATAGGTTACAACTACAAATGACTGGACTATGGCTAGAATATGCTATGAAGAAATGTACTCATAAAATCAACTTCCATCACTAAAAGGAGAAGAATCAAATCCATGAAGATTAAAACAATTCATCTCTATCAGACATGATGGCTGAATATTACACCTCCAGTACTAGAGGCAATATGCTTTTCAATGCCAGTTGCTGGCAAACATGAACATAATGTTGCTTGTGAATTATTATAGACTATCCCTAGGCATTTGGTTGGCCATTGTAATAACAGAATTCAGGATTCAATAAGGCTTTGCTAAATCCAGTAGAATGCCTAAGTCCTACAATGCTATTTCACAAATTATAACAGAGTTCCCCTTTTCCAATTTATGCAATCAAAAAGTTAACAGGTCACAAGCCAACAGCAGATTATCCTTTTTTTTTCTTCATTAAAAATCAAAACCAGAAGCTATTGACTAACTTGGCAAAAAACGGATAGATCTTATTGTGTAGATTACATAAGTTATATACAAATGTGGCAGCATATTATTCATGACATATCCATTCTTTGTGGTCCAGTGCATTGAACAAATTGCCACGTAACTAGCAAAAAAATACCTGATCACAAATATCATGGATTGGTAAACTAAATGTAATTATAAATAAAAAGTCACAGAAAGTGCATGACTGTTTCATAGACACTATGGAAATAGATAAATGTTACTTTGTGTCAAATAACTTATCTAATCCAACTGTCATTAATTCTTTTGGCACCTCTAATGTTTTTACAGTGAAGTAAAATGCATAGTTTTAGTTTTAAGTAAATGATTTAATAGTTTGAACCCCTTCCTCCCCCCACCCCTCAAAATTCCACAGCAGCTTGAAGAAAAGCTAGACAACCAGATCGACTTTTGGATTTGTTCCTGATCTGGATTAGTACTTAAATCTCATGTATGATAAATAGCCACACTTTGCCTCCATGTATATTTTAGACAGCTATGATGGGTAATATATATCAGCTACCATGAAATTATATCTTTGTTGAAAAGACCAAAGCATGAAGACCCACAAACAATAATTTTGAAAGCTATTGGCCAAGCTGCGTTAAACAGTACTTTGAGAGAGAGAGTGCAAGAGAGAGAGGAAGGCTGGAATGATTTTGCTCATTGGATCCATTCCATTTGTAGATCTTCTTTTTAAGCAGTACTTAGAACATGCCTAGAACATACCTTGGTTCATAAGAGAACTACACTAGAGGAATATTACAGCATTCTCCCAGCCTTCCCTGTATTTCTTTCATCTTGCCAAACAAGGAATTGGAATTAGGCATTTGCCAATATAAGTTCTAATTCCATCCTTAGAGTCATTAGGGTTTTTTTTTTATTTTAAACAATGCTGGCAAAGCACATCTATATGACTGTGCAGGCTTAGAATCTAAAACTGTTATCCTTTAAAAATCTAGACTTACTCTGTGTAACCCCGGTGCAATATTTAGTACAAATACACACACACACACACACACACACAATGTTTTCAGCATCTTATTTACTTAAACAATAATCTCTGTTGTGTAGTAGGCTTTTTTTATTATGGTCCAATCAAATCATGGACATTCATTATTATTTTTATAATGGCTGGCTGGCTGGCTTTCTCAGATGATCATTTTCCAAGAATTGATTCCACTGGAATTGTACCCTTAGAAACTCTAAGCTATGTTACATTACAATAATATAAAAAGCAAAGAACAAATAATAAGAAATTTGGACTTTTCTACCACAACCATAAATTTGGCTTAGCTACAGTGGAGTGTAACTGCTCAACTCTATTCTACAATGTTTGGTGGCATTTGGGAACTGTTGGATTTCTCTGTACATTAACATCAGAGCAGAGAACAGAATCCACGTTGCACATTTTTTTTTTCAGCAAACTATGCACACACACACACACACACACACAGAACACATGGTACCTCTAGTGTTGAAATCATTCTGGTAACAAGGCTTTTACTAGAGATGTATGTGGACTTTTTATTTAAATTGTTGGAGAGTCAGAAAAAAAAATCCCTTATATAGCATAATACACAGCATAAAACTTACAGTATGAAATGGGAAAACATCAAACCTCAGTATTTTACTCCCTTTTACAAAATAGTGTAATGTTGTAAAGCCAAAAACCATTGACATTTAAATCACTTTAGGCCTTATCAATAATGACTATTGTGGTATAGAGATTAGAGTATTCCCTCTTCTCCCGCCAGAATCTGATGGTCTCCATATGTTTTGGATTTCAATTCCCATCATTTCCAGACAGCAAAGTCTATTCCAGTTTGGTGAAGGCTAGATCAGAATGTTGTACTGTACGATGAAATGAAATGAAAGAATATAAGGAGAAAAAAAAAACTAAGATCAGTAGCTTCAGCAACATTGGCCTGTCTGTGCTACACAGGAAAATTCACTCCAGATCTTCAAAAGATGAATGACCAACTCTAGTGACAGATTTAAGAATGAGGTAGGTAGGGTTGTTGAGAATATGAATCTGACTAAATGCTCTGCCTCTTTTGCATTATTTTACCATTTGCAAAGGGACACGCTTTGTTCTCACTACTTCAGCGACAATGATCAATAATACAAGATTCAAAGAAGTAAATATCCGTTTAAGCATCTCCTCCTCCTCCTCAATGATCCATTATATGGGGAGGGGGTGAGAGGAATGTAAATATACATTCTAACTACATTTAATCTGTTGCTATCCTCTACAGGATGATTGTGTTACTTGCTCTTCATTTCTTTTCTTTTTTTAAATTAATTTTTCTACAGCATATCCATTAAAGGGCAGATAACTAAAGCTGTCTTTAAAAAAACAAAACCATCTTGTCTTTGTTGAGAACACAAAACAAACTTGACTGTTAACAGCTCTTCATAAATTCCTCTTAGACATTCGAAAACTGGATTCCATTTCATTCTACAACATGCTCAATTATAGACTACTAAAAATAATTATAGGCTAACAGGTTGCCCCTGAGCTCAGGTACCCCATATACTTATAAACCCAAGTAAAAAAAAAAAAAAGCTTTCACTTTGCCTGTGGTAGCATGTGAATATCTCAAATAATAAAATAATATGAATTATTTTGTAATAATAAAAGTAAACTTAACAATAAATTATATCTACAGCCTACAGAAACCATATGGTTGCCTTGGGTACTGTTATTATATCATCCCTATCATGAACACAACACATAAGCTCGTAAAAGAAATGGGTGTTCTTTCCATTCAGTCACTCAGGGAGGGATGTGCCAGATGTTTTGCCCTAAAAACATTCTGATCTCATAACAAGCTTTTCCAGTGGTTCAAGTATGGAACAAAACCCATATATGCCAAGAGCCAAGCAAAACTAGTCTGTTTCAAGCAGTGTCATTTTGGGTGTTCTGACTGCTTTGAGTGCTGTGCTTTATTGTTTTATTTTGTTATTAGTTAGATAGTTAAATTTACATCCCACCTCTCTTCAAAGAGCTCAAAGTGGCATTCACAGCACCAACCACATGTTTTCCCAACAATAATGACACCACATTGTTAGGGTAAGAAAGAATGACTGGCCAAAGTCATCTGGTGAGCTTCTATAGCTTGAGGCAGGACTTGAACCTGAGTCTCCCCATCCTAGCTCAGCACCCTTACAACTATACCACACGAGCTTCTTATGGATGGGACACTCAAAATGTTTCAAGTTTGGTCTTACTGAGCTCAAAACAGATTTTCTGTTTTGTGGACACAGGTTGGTATCTTCATTCTCTAATACACTGAAATAAATAAATAAATAAATAAATAAATAAATAAATAAATAAATAAATAAATAAATGGTCTTTAAAAAGAAAATACAAACTAATACAAACTAATGTAAAGTAAGTAAAGGAAAAGAAAGATATAGAAATCAAAGAGAACGCTGAAAGCGCAAGAAAGGGGGGAAAAGTAAAGGAAAAATAGAAAAGAAAGAAAAAAGATACAAAGGAGTAGCTTCCAATTTTCTTTATAGCAGTTATAAGTACATTTATAAGTTTACCTCTTACTCTATGGTTACAATGTACCTCTTTTCTTTCTATGGTCTATTCTGTCTAATCATCAAAACCATAAATCATAAGTTCATTTTTTTCTGTTTCACACAAAAAGTTTATAAGGGGTTTCCAGGCAGCAATAAATAGATATTGTCTTTTCTCTGATGAAAGAAGTCAATTTAGAGATCTCAGCAAGTTCCATCATTTTCACCACCCATTCCTCCATTGGAACTATATTTTTGTGTGTTTTATTTTTAAGGCATATATTCAGTCATAAAAAAATTACATTTGGCAGGCACACACATACACACACACAAACTCATTTACAGATAAAAATAGTAATACAAAACACAACATTTTAACTAGCGATTGCATGTAAATGTTAGAAGCTGTTCAATGTCACATTGGATTCTCAAGTCTCCTATCTAATTTTATGGGGCTTTTTTTCACTAGATGAAAAAGGTGACTTAACATTGTCCAGGTAGTGTAGTTTATTTACAGGCCCTCACAAAATACAAGTCTTACAATAAAGTTAGAATTCAAGACTCCAAATAATATTTTGAAGAATCAGAAATAAGACAGAATCTTAATCACTCCCTTTTCTCTTCTTTGACATGCATGTCTTGATCAATTACTTCTTCATTTCATCAAATTATTTTTTTTAAAATATCTGACCTGGCAAATTATAATTGCCCTTCAAATCACAATTGCAAACTCACTCAAATTCCACTGTGCCAATTTGGTTTGATCAAGGGAGGAAATAGCTGATTAAGCTGCACAGATGAGGAACAAAGAGGTGGGGCAGTGTAGGAAAAAGAACTCAACCCCTTGCCTTTGTTCTTGGTTTTGAACACAATCTTAGCTTGGAGAATGTGTTAACTGCACCACGTGCTATCAAGTCATAGAAAACTTTCTTCCCAGTCTTTCCCATCTGACAGGATGATAGCATCTGTTGCCTTCCCACATGCTGCCTACAGTTTCAGCAAAAAGAGTGACTATGGCAAACTTATCATGGACCTGATAATGTCATCACAAACAAAAAACAGAAGCGCTGTCTTACATAAAGCCATTCCCAACAGCACTGGATGATATCCAAACTGTCAAGAAAGCACTAGCAAGAGCAAATCATTGCTGGTATTATTCAATCCACTTCATTTTATGGAGTAAAAGAAGAACCAGATAAAACATAAATTGTGTATCCTACAAGAAGGTAATGTGGTAGATACTGTACGGAAGTCCTGAGGATTTCATGGATACACCCATGTGATTTTCTTGGCAACATTATGGAAGTGATTTGCAACAGTCTTCTTGCAGAATTTTTTTTTTTATCTTTGCCGTCTAGCCTACCATCCATTCATGTCATCCATGTTCTAATTTGACCAGACCTGCTTAGCTTTCTGAAATCAGCCAAGGCTACATGCTGCCAAATATCTGGCAGATGAAATACATCCTCTACAAAAGAAGGTTGAATCAGGACTTGAAAAAAAGCTTCCATATCAAAGGTTTGCTAAAATAAACTTGTAAAGATAAAAATGTTACTTAAGAGGTAAATGAAGTCTGAAAGCATTAGACTCTAAAAGAGTATGTCCCAAATCAATTAATTATAGGAAAGGAACAAGTGTTTCTTGAAAAATAGAAAGTAGTTTCCTTCCTTCTCCCTGTGTGAGAGAGATTCAATTATTTTGGTCACTGAAATACATCACAGCCTGATCTCCTTCACTCCATGCATTCTTATTGAAATCCTCGCAAGCCTGTTTCTACTTCTCATAAAATGCCTGATATTTTGAACAAGAATCATAACGGACATTGCATGATGGGATGAAAATGTGACAGTGAGCTGCATGCTAGGCAGATTTGTGAAGAAATCCTACTTGCTCAGTCAGAGAAGTGTGATTTTTATTTAACTCCTTTTGTTAAATTATCTCAGGAATAACACTCAGATCCAAAAATCTCTTGTAAGAGTTTGTAATGACCAGTGTTTAAACCTTCAATTCTATAGGGTTGAGATAGAATGCAATACCAATACAATGATATTAACACTAGGTGAATACTACTATATGCCAAGACTCAAAACCTCATGCTATATTTAAGGGGAATGCCTAGTTCTGCATCAAAGCAGGCAAAAGCTCAGAGTAGCAGATGAACTTTAGAAATTACAGCCCAAACAATCCAGAAATAGGCTTTTTCCTTTCCCAGGCTTGTTGACTAGACACAGTATAGGGAACAAATTATTCAAGTTTATAACTCAAAGAATGTTCTCATGGTTTCTAAGCATAAGAGGATTTTGGTTAGCCTAGCCAACTTACAGGAGAAGAAAAAAAAGAAAAAAAATCGGTCAGAGGCCAACTTCCAGAAGCTTTAAGTCACAGGCAGAGCAAGTGTATGCTCTAATTTGGCTCAGGAAGGAAAATATGCGGTGGAACAACCACCATATCCTCTGCATGTTGAGAGAAGGGTGAAAAACAATTAGCTGAGAACTAAATGTACCTTTACTATAAAATAAGAACCCTCACCCACCCTAATTTTTCTGATATAATTCTACTGATGCAAAGAAGGCTTGGGCCTAGTTTACACATGTTTAATTTCTCTACTCTCCATTGCTATACATTTCATGAATAGCAGCTAACAGTGAACAGGTACTACTGAGAATACTACCTTTTAAGCGATAACAGGTATAATTTAAGTGCATTCCATAGCATTCCAAAGACAACAGTTCATACATGAGATGTGGTGCTAGCTACCAGCCTGGCTGGCTTCAAAAAAGAGTTGGGCCAATTCATGGAAGTCATGGGGATCAATAGCTATTAGCCTTGACAGCAGTGTGACTGCCTCTGAAGGCCATCTGCTGGGAGACTAGTAGACTTCCTTGTGCAGTTGGCTGGCCACTGTGAGAACAGACTGCTGGACTAGATGGGCCAGGGGTCCAATCCAGCAGGGCACTGCTTATGTTCTTATGTTCATTCAGTTCTATACATCATCACTAATCTGTTCTATCATAGGTCCCTGTACATTCCTAGTCCCTAGAAACACCTGAAAAGAGCTACGAATGTTAAGCATTTCTTCTCTGTTTCTCGCTAGGCCTGTTCAGGAAATATCTTTGTTATTGCTCAAAACATGTAAGAAACGGTAAGCAGCCCCTCCTGTCAGCCGTGCTAGGACATTAGTGGCAGTAAGCAGGACCGTCTGCATGAGGAGCCTGACTTTGCATGCAGACAGTCATGATGTACCTTTCCAGGGGGATCTAGGATGGGGGTCTTCTCTGCCATTTGTATGTTAAGAGCTCCACGCAAAGGTTTTGCCTGAATGAGGCTTGTACCACCACAGAAATTAATGACATGAAAGCCTTGCCAGTTGCATTTCATTTATAGCTTTGAAATGGAAACTAGGGTTTCATAGCCAGATATTACTGGCTATTTCAATCAGTGTTTTGTTCATACAAGGATATTGTTTCCAAAGTTATCACAAAGGGAAAATCAGAATGAGGCCCCAAAATATGACACATTCCATTGCAGAGCAAAGATGACACATTTTATCAGAGCGAAAAATCACTCAAATTGCTAGGAAGTATTCAAGTGCTGACTTCTTTTTAAAATGACCAAGGGTAGCACTGCTACATACAAACGCATGAATAGATGCTGGATGCAGTGTTGCCTCAAAGCCTGCTTTATCTAACACCCATCTTCTAGCTTAAAAGACCTGAATGCTCAAAGCCAGCTGCATATGCATATTTCATGTTTTGTCACCATGCTCTGTTTCTGATGTTCAGGCACAAATGTCAAGGATTCTGTGGCCACACAACCCCAGCAATACACAAGATTACCAGAGAACAGGATCCAAGTAGGGCCAAAGCTTCTCAATGTATAAAAATAAGCTTTTAAATAAAACCTACAAAGCCATAACTCCTCAAACCAACCTAATGAGGATGGAGCACACTTGGCAGGGCTGTCCAATTTCACCCAACAGGCTGGATTGCAATCACTTAGGCAAGTTCATAATAAATCCAACGTCCATAGGAAGCTGTAACCAAAGAATTTTGGCAATGCTATGATTCAAGAATAAGCATTATATACAGAAAAATGTTCAAATTCTCTTGCATTCCTTTTGTCTTCCTGCCCTATGAAATGGACTGCTTGGTCCCCTCTTTTGAGAGGGGGGCATTTTTCCTTATTTCTGTTTCTCAACAAGGACTAAAAATTGTGATTGAACTGTTTTGGGGTAACAGACCCACTTTAATATGACTAGAGCTTTAGTTTTGATTGCAAACCCATTACCGTGATTTTAAAAAAGTAAGGTAAATTGTCTAATACATTTGAGAATACTTAGGAAAGCTCATTTCTATAAATCGATATGCTTTTCAAACTCTTCTACTGTTTTATAGGGCTTAGCACATTTCTAAAATGATCTGAACAAAGTTTCCAAAGCTCACATGAACGTAGCATCTCTTTGCTACTTATCAAAGTAGCCCTGTCTTTTTTTCAAAATTCTGAAAAATCTAATTCAGAGAAAAATATGCAATTGCTTAAGAGTCATATTTAAAGACATGGCTGCTTTAGTAAATCAGCTCATTAAAGCAGCTTACATAGAAGCCTGAAAAAAAGACATGACCGTTTTAATGTAGCAAGTTACATTAAGTTCCAAATCACTTCTTCTAAATCAGTTTGAAGCATGAACAGGCTTACTATTTAATGGAGTCAATTAGAAGCAGAGATGGAATAAATCAAGCAACATTCTAATATCTTCAGTCTTTCCTCAGGGGAAAGTATGCTTATATTCTTTTTCTTTCTTGGGAAAAGGATAGGGTAATGCTATTATTTGGGAGACAAATACCAAACCTGGGTAGATATTGATTGATTGATTGATTGATTGATTGATTGATTTGATTTGTATGCCACCCATCTCCCCTTCTAAATTATTAGAAATAATTTGGGATAGATTTTTACTCATCTGAAGCAAAGCATTAAGGCATGCTAGCCTTTCACAAGGCATTAAAAATGTGGCTTTGCCATGAAGCCTGAGGCCCTGATAGTGTGGGTGAGCCCATTGTCTGGTGATATTGATTGTGCAGTGTTTGATTATTCTTGGATGCTGTTTTATACTGTCTTATTTTATTTATGTTTTTAATCACTGCTTGTGTATTACTTTGTTCTTATTTTGTTTTAATGGTTAGCTGCCCAAAACCATGTACATGTGAGATGGGTGGCCATATATATTATTAAAAAAATGCATACATACATAAAAGCAGATTGTTCTAATCTATCCTATGCCAATTCAAAATCACAAAGCTCTGGTCCCTATTAGTTGTTTTGGAGCTCCACCATAAAGCAAATAGTCACTTTAGCTTTACCACAAAGTGGAAAAAAATAAACTTTTTTACACTTGCTTGTGAAAATGACACAGTGGGGAGAGAAGGTATTGGATTCAATGACTGACATGTGACTGCATGTCAGTAGGATCATACCACCACCACCATCACCACCACCACTACCCCAATCACAACCTTTAGACTGATAGGCAAAATCATAGGGACAGGGTCTTCTAAGTTCTGAATGGGTCTGACAAGAAAGACAAAGGGTAAACAGGGTAGAAATAGGTCAAATTGCATTCACTTAGGGCAACTGGTAGGTTTAGGAACACAGAAAACTGGTCCAAGCAGAGAGTTGTTAAAGTTTAAAGATAAAAATAAAAAGAGAATACAAGTTGTCTGTAAGAGGATTTGTTGGACCAAAGTTGTAGTCTAGCTTTGGAAACACCAGTTGCTATGGCTAAAAAGTATCAGGAGAATATCAACATGTGAGATGTTTGGGATAAGAATGTTAACTTCCCTCCCTGCTTACAGATAATCAACCTACACTATTTCTGTCTACAAGTTTGAAGTAGGAACTGCATGATTGTTGTTGAAAGCAGTTTGTATAGTCTCAGGCTTGAAATTTTGAGCAGAGATTTTCTAAAAAACTTTAGGTACTTTCTTGGAGAAATGAATTAAGAAAGAGAAGGGTTACATCAAGGTGGCTCTGCTCTGAATACTTTTTTAGTTAAGGATGAGAGAAATACATTCCTGGAGCTCCATTCTTCCAAATCATGTTCCAGCTCCAGAAACAAGTTGCAACAGTCTACTCCTGGATTAATCTGAGGCAGTCTATTTCCACAACTTTGAGTTTTTGCAGCCATCACAACATCTTGGGCCTGAGTCGTGTGCTGAATGGGTATCTATATAAATCAGTTAAATAAATAGATTGATAGATCTGTTTGCTATGTGTGAACTGCATATGATAACACATTCTAAGATTTATCACAAAATTGTTTCTTGGCTCTGAACTGAATTTTCCATCTCACAACTTCACTCAATAAACGTGGATTCTACAATTTTCTCCATATATTTATAAATTCTGCTTTCATCTCTTGCCTTTATTATCTTTATCTTGTCAGCTCTACAATTGGATTGTGGCATGAACTTCACCAACTATTTCCAGACTAGAGATTTTGAAAAACACTGTACAAAATGCATCCCAAGGGCTGGCTACATGTGACATGACTTACTCTTTGGCAGTACCCAGAAACAGTTCCAAATAAGTTCAGCGAGGATTATAGAGGTTAATTGAATGAAAGAACTGGAGTAAAAGCAGAGGGACGTGGGTTTTCATGTCAGTAAAAAAGATGATCTTGTGGGTAATCTTAAGCAAATCACATTCTCTCAGCCTCCATATTCATAATGAGACTAACAACATCTTAGGGGTGATTCCAAGGGCAAACAAGATAAGGATTGTAAAGTACTTTGCACTTAAAAATGCTATATAAATGAGTAAGTACTATCCATCAAGATGCAATTTCATACAGAGGAGAGTAAACTTAGATAAATCTTTCTAGGAACAGTTTACTGCATACAGCTGTATCCAACAAATGTGCCTAGACATGGAGGTCAAAGGATAATATGAAATAATGGTCCCTGCATACTTAGGAGCTTTTTAAGTATCAATAATGTGTAATGCTAGTACTGTAATGACATGGTAAAGAACAAGTAATATTAATTGGCAGCAAAGCTGATGTTTATGTAGAACCAGTATACAAATTTAAATACAACCTTCTCAGTTAGCATCCTATAAAGGTTTACTGATAAGATAGTTTTCATAATTCTGTCCGGTTGACCCTATAACTGGGAAATAAAATAAAGGTCTCTAGAAATTAGTGTGGGGGTGGCGGATCCTTTCCTCTGTCCTTCTGATCCTATCAACGGTATGGGCTTTGCCACTGGGAAGCAGAAAACACACAAAAACTTTGACACCAAAAAAGAAAGCTGATAAATCCTCACTTGAAGAACATACATGGCAGTGCAACACCCATTTTGCCTCACTGCCCCACTCCTTGCAATCCTTGACCTTTGAAGAAATGTTATGCCCCAGCTATCAAAAGGCAACTCAACCATTTTTTGGAAAACAGCCCTGTAGTTACAGGTGTCTTTTATAACTGTTGCTGCAGAAAATGGAATTATTCTCAGTATTGCTTGTCCAATTGAACAACTGGATATCCAGTCAAAGAACTAGTGAATTTCACATTCTGAGAACAGATTAAAGTATAGCAGCTTTAAGGGCCTGTATGAGGAACAATTCTTCTATTTTTTGTGTGCAGTGGCAATATTACACCGAAATAGTATTAGTTTTATTCCTTTTATTCTCCTCCACATGTGGATTTGATTACATTTAAATGATAGTTTACAGACATGTAAATCACTGGATAACACAATTCACTACTTGGCAATTTATGATAGAATCTGTATCTCCATAGTTATTTGGGATTACACAAAACTTCTTTTAATGGTGTAAAAAACTTCTTTTGGTGGTATAAAATCTGCAGCTTTCTTTGCAGGGAGGCAGGGATAACTGCAAAGAGACTATAATGTATGTGCAATCAGCATTCAGAGTAGTAATGTGGACAATATCCTTTTACACATATCTTGGAAAAAGAGGAGTGTACAAAACTCCCAAAGCCTAAGCAAGCAATGAGTCTGCTGCAACAGTTCTATCAGATGCCATTACTTAGAAAACAGATTAATTACAGATATTTATTTAAAAAATAAAACAAGAACTCTCCGATAAGTAGAAGCTAAAGTATTAAGAACCTTTCTAGAAATCCCTTCTTTGCCAGGTTGGCATATAGTTCCCAGCAGTTACTATGACTGGTTTCCCTATATGTCATTGGGTTATAGACATCATTGTTTTCCAGGAAAGGTGGAGATGGAAGTGGATTTCAGCACATAATTCT
This sequence comes from Python bivittatus, assembly GCF_059951505.1. NCBI lineage: Eukaryota > Metazoa > Chordata > Lepidosauria > Squamata > Pythonidae > Python > Python bivittatus. The sequence continues at coordinate 19,687,394 of NW_028277035.1, forward strand.
GATTAAAAACAACTACAGATGTGAGCAGTCCTAAGATCCTTTTTGTGTGAGAGAGGGATTTGAAAATCATAAACTATAACAGTGCAAATGAATACATATACTGTATGTGCAGGCTAATCCAAAATTAAAAGAAGCAAGATTATAGTATAGATGGCATGAACTTCTGCTTCTTGTTAATTAATTCCTGAATGTGACAGTTCTGCTGAATGCCATCATCACTTTTTCAAAACAGATCATCCTCTAAGGACTATTCCCTTCTTTCCATTCTGATGTAGAAATGGTTAACTTATCTTTAGTTCTATTAGGAATTGAGCCAGTATTTCCATGGCCTTTCTGAAAGTGTTCCCAGCAATGGAGAATAAGAAGTTAGTATTAAACAAGCTGTACATATGTGAAAAGGAGCTCACTTTATGAATGTGCATATGGAGAATTTCATTTAACATTCTGAATCAAAGAACTCTGGAGTGGAGAAAAACAATGTTCAAGTCATAATGCACCAAACGTTACAAGACAGACCAATTCCTGTACCAAATCAGATAATTACTGAATTCAGTGCCACTCCTTGGATCTTATACGGTGAACATAAATGCTTTAGGCAACTTGTGATATCTAAACCAAAGCAAAGCAAAACAAAAAACATGCAGTGAAGATTGAGAGTTTTAAAACTAGAACATAAAATGGATGTCTAATTTTGTGCTCAGATTGTATTACTCGTTTAGAATTACAAAAACAGAAGGCTCAAGCCATCATCCTGCATTCTGAACATAGACTGCCTATTTGGTTGCTCCTTCAACTATCATTATTTCAACCACTGAAATTAAAACAAGGCACTACAAGCCCGAAGGAGTATTTCTGGAGGTTTTCGACTTTCCATCTGTGAAGGGTTGGGTATACATGTCCTTTTTTTAAAGCGCTATTCACTTCTGAATGGAGGAATCTGTGCTACTACATACACTGCATAAAGTAAACATTATTTTCTTGCTAGGGGTATACAAATCTTTCCCCTATCCACATCCAAGCACAAAGGAACAAAATGATTTTACTGAGATTTGTCTTCCACGTTACCCTCTCTCTCTTTCGCACTCATCATACAGAACTGTGCAATTGGATCTTTCAGGTTCTATTTTCATCTTAAACAACAATGGAACACAGTGTATTGATTGGACTTACTGAAACTGTAGTGAATGCTGTGGGTTTTTGTTTTTTTTTAAAGAAACCATGGAAACAAACATCTATTCAGGCAAGACGGGAGCATCAAGGTACGTTGGCTTCTCAGTTGAGAGCTGAAGCAAGCTGACAGTTATCAATCTAAATCTTAGCGTGCCCTTTTGAAATACACCATTAGATATACATCTGGCTTTAATGATGAAGTACCACGTTTAGGAGTAAAGAAACAGGACTGCTATTCAAAATCAACACTCTGATGATGATTATACTGTCTGTTACCTGCCATCTCCTTGCAAAAGACAACTTGACTTCCGCTGGATTTCCAGGCTGGAAATTTCTGCCAGGTGCATTCCTTCCATACCAATCAATCAAGTGAAAAAATTAAACCGGTAGACCAGGTTTTGAAATATACGGAACATAACCAGTTTGTATTTCCACCAGGGACTGCAGCTTAGCCAGCATCCAAAGAAATTCGAATGCTTTTGATAAATTGACTTTTTTCCTTAAGGGGTCAGGATTGTTGAAAATAATTAATAAATCTGTTACTTTTACTTTAATCTCTCACCAAGGATAGGTTTTCCCTTGCCTTTTTGGAGCTCTAAATTGAAACTCCATTAGCACATGCTCTGGAGTGCCTTAAAGTTGCTACAGAAATTGCACACAGGAAAGTTAGTTTACAGCGATTTGCCTTCTGACTTGTGTACATTCCACAAGCCTACTGAAGCCTGGAAAATGGGGTAATTTGGACTGATGCTTGTCCAGCATCATGAGCAAGGTCAGGAATTCAAGTTTAATATGACTTAAACATAAGGATTAATCTTGCTTGCCTGTCTCTCTATCATTTAGTAGAACACCAAAGAACCAATCTCAGAATCAGTTTATGCCAGCAGATACTGGTGTTTATTTGTTAATCTCCCAGGATAATAATCCTATTCTCAAATTTTGTAGGGTAATGTATATCCACCAAGATTACACAATCCAGTCCTTGTAACTTTCTACAAACAACCACACAAAATGGATTGTTTTCTCTTGTGTCCTCTTCTACAAACACAATATATAGGAAATTTCTTCTCTTTCCTGAAAGGATTTGTCAAATACTGTACATATAGTCAACTCAGCCTAGAACAAGAGATGGAAAGCTCCCAGAACCAGGGGACCTAAAACCCAAAGCCACTCAGTCTTGCTAGGGTTGAGCTGAAGCTTGTTGTTCCCTGCCCAAACTTCCACAACCTCCAAACACCAAGACAGGACCTCCATAGTATCACTTAGTTCCCAGAGGTGGAGATGTAAAGCTGGATATCGTCAGTATACTAATGGCACCTCACCCCGTGCCACCACATGACCACATCCAGTGACTTCATGTAGATGTTATACAAGAATGGGGAGTATTAAACCTTGCAGAAACCTGCAAAGCAGAGCCAAGAGTGGGATATCTCCCTTACCCCCCACCCCCAATCAACACTGACTGAAACCAAGCCTGGAAGAAGGAAGAAAATCAGCACAACACAGTGTCACCCACTCACAACCACTGGAACCAAACCAGAAGGATATCATGGTTGATGGTATCAAAAGCCACTATGAGGTCAAGAAGAACAAGGATGGATGCACTACCCCATCCTGTTCTTGCCACAGGTCATCCAAAAATACAACCAATACCATTTTGGTTCCATGCTGTGATGGAATGGAATTATGAAGGCCAGGTTCAGGGAGATAAACATTTTCTTAGCTCCCCAGAAGAGCGTGGGAGGAACAAGAGGATGAGACTGGCACCTCCCTGAGGAATTCACACTGTTGTGGCTGGCTGACTTTGGGAGCTGGGGTTTCAGTCTGGGAAAATTCTTGCTAGAGGTTGTATCTAATAAACATAGCTGGACTGAATTTGCATTGTCACTTGGAGTTCCTTGGGCTAGGCCTGACACATGCCATGCCTGAATGTAGACTGAAAGGGGTCCAGATAATCTTCTTCCAGGATTCTCTGGCACTGCTGTGCAACCACCTTTCAACCACCTTCCCTATTTAAAATGCCTGCCACCTATATTCTTGCAGGAATAGAGCAGCTGCACACTGCTATTTCTGTAGCAGAAAACATTAGATTGTAGATAATAGGTCAGTTAGTATATTTAGACCATACAATGAAATGTTGGAGATTCCCCAAACCCTAATTATCATGCTTTTGGATTTACATGCTTTATTTCCTGATCAAGCACACAGTGCAACGTTGATCTGTAGTTTTTCTATCAATGACTTACTCACTGGCTTTGATTTAATTTAGGCTCATTAATAAAAGCTAACTATGAAATAGTCATTAAAAACTGTTGGTTTTGCACATGTCTCTAGTTTTTATTTTCTGCCTCTAGCACATTATTCTAGTCAGGGTTAGGGTAGGTTGATACCAAATCATTTCTACAGAATAATTAATGCTTATATAACCTATCTAGTTTTCAGAGCACAATTATAGATTTTTTTTCTCTTTTGTCACTCTCCCCTTGGACTAGAAAAGGTGCTTTCTGAAATTTGAAACTTCCTCTCTATTTTTCCTTTGCTTCATTTTCTAAAGCCTGATAAGAAAGTTGAAAGAAGTCAGAACATTAATTTTGCAACTTTTCTCCAAGTTCATGACTCATCTTTTCCCTCACTGCTGCCCATTATAGTTAGAAAAGCAGCATTTTGAAAACTGTTGGACTATCTTTATAAATAATGTTAACTTTCCTTGACACTCTCACATTAACCTCAGAGTTTTGAATGTTGCAGAAGAACACATATTTCTGCCATCATCTTACTAGATGCTGAATGCTCAATGGAATTGCACACGCCAGCCTTGAAGTTTCTTACAAAAGATCCCTCCAACATTACATTCTTTGCTGCACAGATGAATTGCAGAAATGTTGCCTAGTTCATTACTAAGCATAAATACTGCATGGGATTATCAAATTAAACAGTTTGATAACAGTTTGTCAAAGATTTTTATTATTTCAATTCATGACATACGGGCCAATGTTAACAGATCAGGATCTGTAAGATCTTCTGTGAAATGAGAATCAACTTTCTCCATGAGCATCAGTCCTCTTTTCCCCACAGCAAAATATCTGAGAGAAGCTACTTCTGCAAGTGTAATTATAATCCATCTCAAACTACAGCATCAAAGAATTGTGGTCATGTGAGCCCACACTAAACCTTTTGTTACAGAATGGAAGGCTTTTATTTAGAGCCATCAGTTAGAGGCAAAACATTCCAAGTTCAGTCACAGTTGGCTTCTATTTTTTAAAAAAAATAGATATCAGGTAATATAATTTGCTAAAATACAACTAATCCACTAATTATAGCTTTTGACATAGTCTATTCAAACCAATATGCATGTTGAAACTGCATACTTCTATATCAAGAAAAATATTTGCATTAATATGTACAACCTCTATAGAGCTTCTTCACTTATATCTACCAATTTACAAGGTACATTTTTAAAATAATAAACAGCAAAAAGCCAGTTTAGTGCAGTGGTTAAGGTGTTGACCTGGAAAGCAGGAGACTGGGAGTTCTAGGCCTGCCTCTGGCATGAAAGCCGGCAGGGTGACTTTGGGCCAGTCACTCCCTCTCAGCCCAACTCACCTCACAGGGTTGTTGTTGTTGTGGGGAAAATAGGAATAAGAAGGAATGTTCAGTATGTTTGCCATCTTGAGTTATTTATAAAATAATAAAAGCCCTATTAAAAAATCTAAAAAAAAACCCGAACAGCTATAACATTAAAATGAGCATTAATTATTTTCTCATATCACGTTGGGACATCTGAGGTTAAAAGCCCATTTGAAAAGTCAGGGAAGGATTACCTTTAATTACCTATTAAAGCATATTTTATATGTATTTATTATTTATATTCCAAATTTGGTCACCGCCCATCTCACTAGGAAGTGACTCTGGGCGGTTTACAGTAAAAACAAAAATAAATATTAATTAAAATACAATTACAATAAAATAAAATACAGTTAAAACCATATTCATACATAAATAATGATATCTTCCAAGGTGCTGGAGGTAAAAAGGATATTAAGATACAGGAGCATCTTCAAGGTGCTAACCACCCCTAGGGTTGGTTGTCCCTTTTCTCACTCCATGCAAGTTGGCAGAGCCAGGTCTTAATCCTTTCCGGAAGGTTGAGAGAGTAGGGGCCTGCCTCACCTCTGGGGGGAGGGTATTCCATAGGGCAGGGGCCATGACAGAGAAGGCTCTCCTTCTGGGCCCCACCAGTCGACATTCTTTCATTGATGGGGTCCGTAACATACCCTCTCTGCTTGACCGGGTGGGATGGGTCAATATAATGGAGGTGAGACAGTCCCTTAGGTTAACCCAGTCCCATGCCATGATTGATCCTATATGTTATTTAAATCTTCTAAGTTTCTAAAAAATGGATTCTCATTTTCTTTTGTTTGCTGCTTATTTAAGACCAATTACTCACTTCTTGTGATGGATAGCATGAGCAGGGAAGATTCTGGAATGGAGCTTCAAGGTTGTCAGGAGGGGGGAGAGACATTCCAGGGCAAGCGCCTCCTCAGCCCACAACAGGACTGTGGGAAAACGAAGAGGATGAGGCTGGCAACTCTATAGAGCCTCACGGAGTATATTCTATAATAGCTGTAGATAGGATTAGTCTGGCGAGATTCTGTCTATTAGGTACAAGCTAATAAAGTATCTGAGCTGTACTAGACCTCGTCGTAGTTCTTGGACTGAACCTGACATTTCTGCTTGTGCAAAACTATGTTATTTATTAGCAAAATTAAAACTTTCAGCTTTTGGACTTTGAAGAAGCCAGATAGGAAAAGTATTGACACCTTTGAATTTTGGTGTTGGAGAAGACACCTGAGAATACTGTGGACAGCCAAGAAAACAAATGAACATTGAACAAATCAACCCAGAGTTCTCACTCAAGGCACAAATAACCAGGCTCAAATTATCCTACTTTGGACATATTATGTGAAGACCTAGCTCTCTAGAGAAGACTGTAATGCTGGGAAAGGTGGAAGGAAAGAGGAGAAGAGGACGACCAGCAGCAAGGTGGATGGACTTGGTTACACTGGCAATGAGTGCACCTTTGGGAGACCTGAAGGAACAAGTTAGGGATAGACTGTCATGGAGAAAATCTATTTATGTGGTTGCTAGGAGTTGAAAACGACTTGATGGCACATGTAATCAATCAGTTTCACCTTTAGAAGGAAGTTAAATTCAATGTCAACAAAAGCAGAAGTCAGAAGGATGACCTAAATTTTACCCTCAGCTTGGAAACGGAAGGCACATTCTAGCATCCAAAGTGTAGCCTAAGCTTCTTCCTTGGTCCAAGGATTCCTGTTTATCTATAAGGTCTATAGATGCATCATCAACCCTTCCCTTATAAAGTAAGAAAAAGAGAGAGAGAGAGAGAGAGAGAGAGAGAGAGGAGTGAGCAAAATAAATTAAAAACATGAGATAGAAGAAATTCATTTGCAAGTCCATATCGCTGGTTACATCAAACAATCTAACTTTTGCCCCAAATAATTCAGGTTTTCAGCCAATAATATGGCATTATCTACATACAAAAGTTGACAGATTTCCCAAACAACAAACCTCTAATGTTACCACAAGTGTTCCATACATTTTAACTATAAATATATTAAAATATATATTTATATAAATGCAAAAATACTGAACAATCAAGGACACATGATACATACTTCTCTTTCTCCCCATTCAGTGTTGAACCATTCCCTAAGCATTCCATTTATTCTCATGTATGCTTTATTTCCAGGATATATTGCTTTTTGACATTTCACAACCAACCTTCAACTCCATATTTGTGCAAAAGCTTCCATAATTTAACCCTCTTCACTTAATAGTACTTTACCTTCTTTTGGTGTGGTCTCCTACTAGAAGTTAGTAGCCATCAATGTTATTTATTCTCTTGATTTTACTGTTTGAAATAAGGACATTTTATTTTTGCCCAACATTCTCACAGCATTTATGACTTTTTTTTTTCCATTATTCTTTTTCTTGGCCACTAGCATTTACACCTTTATTTCAATTCTACTCTTTGACATTTCACTATCATTCTCCTTACAAATCTCTGAAATAGTCCTTGTGTAATGAGCTGCCACCTGTTGATCCCAAATCCAGCAACTTTCCTTGCAACCAATATTGATTCAAAAGAAAGTTCATTTATTGAGAATAAGTGTACAGATCCAAAGCATTGCTAAGACTGATCAAAAGCGCGCCAAAAGCTGTTTTTCTTACCTTCCCCCCCCCCCCTACATCGCCCTTAGTTCTTGGTTCTCTGATTCTCTTGCTGGTATAACCTTGAGCATGCCAGAGCTTGTGATAAGGAGCCATCTGCTTTTTAACGGTTTCTCATCCCTACTTCCCCCCCCCCCTTTTACAATGGCAGAACCGCAGCATGTAAAAAACCATTTTTTTTTCTTTTTAAACTAGCCATCTAATAATCTATTATAAAATCTTGCGAGGATTCTGACACCTTGTAGCATTCATCCCAAATAATTTCATCATTTTTATTTTAAATTCCATTCTCTCCGGTGGATGTACCCTTTTTAACTCTTTTTATCTTAAATCATTCTTTGCTCTCTCTGACTTGATTCTTTGCTACGTTCTCTCTCTATATATATTATATAATGTATAATGTGTAATGTATAATGTATAACCTCTCTCTCTCGCTCGCTCTCTCTCTCTCTCTCTCTCTATATATATATATACAGGTGAAACTCGAAAAATTAGAATATCGTGCAAATGTTCATTTATGTCAGTACGGCAACTCAAAAGGTGAAACCAATATATGAGATAGACGCATTACATGCAAAGCGAGATATGTCAAGCCTTACTTTGGTATAATTGTGATGATTATGGCGTACAGCTTATGAAAACCCCAAATTCACAATCTCAGAAAATTAGAATAATGTGAAAAGGTTCAATATTCTAGGCTCAAAGTGTCCCACTCTAATCAGCTACTGAATCCATAACACCTGCAAAGAGTTCCTGAGCCTTTAAATGGTCTCCCAGGCTGGTTCAGTAGGAATCACAAGCATGGGAAAGACTGCTGACCTGACAGTTGTGCAGAAAACCATCACTGACACCCTCCATAAGGAGGGAAAGCCCCAAAAGGTAATTGCAAAAGAAGTTGGATGTTCCCAAAGTGCTGCATCAAAGCACATCAATAGAAGGTTATGTGGAAGGGAAAAGTGTGGTAGAAAAAGGTGCACAAGCAGCAGGGATGACCGCAGCCTGGAGAGGATTGTCAGGAAAAGGCCATTCAAAAGTGTTGGGGACTTTCACAAGGAGTGGACTGAGGCTGGAGTTAGTGCATCAAGAGCCACCACACACAGACGGATCCTGGACATGGGCTTCAAATGTCGTATTCCTCTTGTCAACCCGCTCCTGAACAACAAACAACGTCAGAAGCGTCTTACCTGGACTACAGAAAAAAAGAACTGGTCTGTTGCCCAGTGGTCCAAAGTCCTCTTTTCTGATGAGAGCAACTTTTGCATCTCATTTGGAAACCAAGGACCCAGAGTCTGGAGGAAGAATGGAGAGGCACACAATGCACGATGCTTGAAGTCCAGCGTGAAGTTTCCACAGTCTGTGTTGATTTGGGGAGCCATGTCATCTGCTGGTGTTGGTCCACTGTGCTTCATTAAGTCCAGGGTCAACGCAGCCGTCTACCAGGAGATTTTGGAGCACTTCATGCTTCCTTCCACAGACGAGCTTTATGGGGATGCTGACTTCATTTTCCAGCAGGACCTGGCACCTGCCCACACTGCCAAAAGTACCAAAACCTGGTTCAATGACCATGGGATTACTGTGCTTGATTGGCCAGCAAACTCGCCTGACCTGAACCCCATAGAGAATATATGGGGCATTGCCAAGAGAAAGATGAGGGACATGAGACCGAACAATGCAGCAGAGCTGAAGGCCGCTATTGAAGCATCCTGGTCTTCCATAACACCTCAGCAGTGCCACAGGCTGATAGCATCTATGCCACGCCGCATTGCGGCAGTCATTGCTGCAAAAGGGGCCCAAACCAAGTACTGAGTACATATGCATGCTTATACTTTGCAGAGGTCCGATATTGTTCTATTTCCAATCCTTGTGTTATTGATGTCATGTAATATTCTAATTTTCTGAGATTGTGAATTTGGGGTTTTCATAAGCTGTACGCCATAATCATCACAATTATACCAAAGTAAGGCTTGACATATCTCGCTTTGCATGTAATGCGTCTATCTCATATATTGGTTTCACCCTTTGAGTTGCTGTACTGACATAAATGAACATTTGCACAATATTCTAATTTTTTGAGTTTCACCTGTATATATATATACACACAATATGCATGTATTCACACACACACACACACTATATTATATTTTATTATGATAAATAATATCTCATACTCAGATATTGTTTGTTGCAATAATTGTTATATGCATTTTTGCCTCATCCACAGCCAATTTCACTTTATCATTCCACCAAGTATCCTTTTTCAAACATCCCATTTATATACTGTAATTCCACACACTTCTATGGCACTTCATAACATATTCCTTTTCACTGTAATCCAAACAGTTCAGTGTCATCTTCCCTTATACCCAGTTTCCTTTCATTTAATCAACTTCTAATTATTTATACATGATTTATACTTTTTCTTCTGCAATTCTTTGTCTTTTTTTTCCTTCTTTCCTTCCATTCTTCTCCAAAATCTGCTCCTGACACTACCCCCAAAAATGGTCTGTCCTACATTAATAACTTTTCATCATCTTTGCATTCATTACTCTCTCAATCTTTCATTGTAAAGAATCAAATAAATTATGCTTTTAGATGTGTTTGTATTAAATTATTTATGCGTAAATCACATACTCAAAAAATAGACCTTTTCCCAAGTAGAAACATACCAAGCATTTACCTTTCACATTCATTCTTCTGTCTCCAAATGGTCCAATCACTTTTTCTGCACTCTCTCATGTCATTCCCACTCATCAATTCATGTCACCAAGGAGATTTTTTTTTTCCTCTCCAGATCACATTCATTAACAATATGGCACATTTCATTTTTCCCCAAAATTTGTATCTGGTTTTTCATTATCACTATCAGCTTAATATAAAGTGCAACTATCATTAACCAAGGATTGCTATTTCCATATGCAGCCACAACCACTCATACTTTCAGAGATATACATTAGCCTCTTCAGTTATAATTAAATATATGCCTTCACTTTCATGAATGTATTCATCTATATTCTTTGCCTCACAAGATCAGATCACTTCATTCAGATCTATTACATCCTTCACCTTTCTCTTAGTTTCATAGACACACAATATCAGGTTTATCAGAGCATGCGGAAGTATAACTACACTACACTTTTCTACAACCCTTTAAAACAGCTACAATTTATCCTAAGATTTCAAAGCAACTACAGAGGACAACTATGAAATCTCAAAGACATAGCTGCTTTCAAGTGCTACAGATGGATGATGGTTCCTCTATGTGCTTCAAAACACTTTTTGGAATCAAATCTGAAGTGTTGCACAGCCCTAATTTATATACTTAATTTTCCATTTTTAAAATTAAGTAAATTAACTTAAATGTCAATAATTAAACTGTATAACATGGCATGAATATATATACAAAACTAGATTTGTTTAGTGCATCAGAAAGGTTTTTGTGGATTAGTTTTATTTTCATCTATTGGCTGCATATAATAAAAATATTTAAACATTGAAAATAAACCCTCACCACAATATAAGTAGAGGGAATATTATCTTAATTAAATTAGAAAAAGAAAAGACCTTCTTTCAAATATATATGAATGTATCATAAAAGTAATTATATTAATTTTACTAAAGTTTTATTTGTAACAGCTTTTGATAAATGGTTATTTATTTGTAATGATTATTTTAAAAGGCTGCATAGAAGACTGCTCAGTTTTAAACCATGATCAAATTGTCAGAAGTAAACATTAAAAACTATTGAACACAGCTCCTAAAATTGTAGCTAACGTAAGTTCCCACAGAATTTTACATATCTGGGAAAATGACAATTAATCACGCACATGGATATTGAATTTCTCTAGCCTGTACAGTAAGATTATGGACCAACTGCCTAAGAGGAAGAACACAGAAGAACACAGAACTCAAATTTAATTGGAGTACAAATTAACTGATCAAGATAAACTACACACAATGGGAAGAGGGAATAGACATACAGTGGTACCTCGGGTCACGAACGCTTCTGTTCATGACCAATTCGGGTCACGAACAGCACCGTTCGCAAAATTTTGCTTCCGTTCACGAACTCCGCATCAGGTGACGAACAGGATCCGCGGCCATTTTCCCTGCCATGACATGTGGTCGTGGCTTCCTGTAGGGAGGGGGACTCTCCCTCCAAACAATAACCGCCTCCCCACCCACCTTCCTGTCTTCCACGCCTCAAGCAAGGTTAGCATTCTCTCTCTTCATAGTGTACCATACTGTACTTTGTGTCATATTTTTGTGGTTTAAAAAAAAAAATACATATGGTTCAGAACGGATTAACCGTATTTACATTGAACCTTATGGGAAAATTTGATTCGGTTGGCAACCAAAATCAGTTGACGACCAAATTCATAGGAGTCAGAACGGATTAACCGTATTTACATTGAACCTTATGGGACAATTTGATCCGGGTCGCGGAATGAATTAAGTTCGTCACCCGAGGTACCACTGTATTAAGATAAAATGGGCCAAGGTTGACCTGATCAACTTCAGAATTTTTGGATAAAAGTCAGATGCAAACAAAATTGTAATGTAATATTAACCTTGATGACCGATACATTAGAGTGAAACTTGGTGAAAACTGTTATTGACATAATTCTACATATCATATTCTTCAAACACAAGGTTTACTATCCTTTTGCATGTGTGTGTGTTTAGGGGGGAGGGTTTGAAAAAAGAAAAGCACAATATACATCGCTATGCAATTAACCAGAACTATAATCACAAAATGCAATTCTTGCATTATAATGTGTGTCAATAGTAAATGTGGTAATTGTGTTGCTATGGAGAAACTGACAACGCAGTGTGGATGAAAACTGACAAAATCCATATCAAAAGCTCTTTCATAGAAATAATGAAATAAAAGTCAGAAGAAAACAGGATATATTCGTTGTTTGGGGTGTTGTTTTTCTGAACCTTGAAAGGCATTTTGAGAAAAACAGCCACAGAAGTATGTATTAATTACAGACAAGTTGTCAAAAAAGAACACAGATGAATAATCAGAAAAAAGCTACTTTCCCTGCTGTCATTAGAGAAGGAAAACTATGCAATCTAGCTGCAACATTTAAATGTCAAAATAATTTGTACAGTACAATTACCATTCCGTTGAAGGATTACATCAACACTAAATAATAGCTGTCTGAAATGAACTCACAAGCTGTTTCAGACTTGAGTATGGAACAGCCTTGTTCTGAGGGCTTGAGGACGACGGCCTTTCAGGTGCTTTGAATGGGGACAAAACGCTACCGAGTTAGGAAGAGAAGCTGCATTGTCCATTCTTAGTTGCAGGTGCAGGGTAAAGTAACGCAACGAGAGAGTTGCTTTCCTGTAGGTCCCCCTTAATGAGCTACTATGACATTTAAATAAAGGCCCACAACTTGTACAACTCAGTTTTACCTGTACGATCAGCATCGTTATCAGAAAAGTGGCTTCCTGGAAGAGACCTGCTCTCATGACTTGGTATGGCCAACGACTGCTTTTTAATCCTGGGCTACTATCTTGTGTTAATTTGAATATACTGGATGTTTGCCTTGCACTAGCAGTCTGACCAGTGAATCAGTTTAGCAATTCAACGTAAGGAATTAATAGACTATCTTCTCAGGCTTCTTTGAAATTAACTTTAGGCACACCAGCAAGGTTTAGAAATGACAGTCCATTAATATTATTACGTTCTGGGAAACTGGCTTTTAATTCACATTACTTTTAGCTCTGAAGGAAATGGGGCTAAATCATGTTTGAATATTTTGCTCTTAAATCCCCACTGCAGAAATACTGCCCTTTTCTTGAAGGATCCCTATTTTTGTCTTAAAATGTCTGGGGCCTAGTATAGCCTTTGCTATACAGTAGATTGCATATGTTTAAATATGATAGGCAGGTATAAGTAATTCAAGAGCAGGGACTCTCCCTGAGTAATGCTACTCAGACTACAAAGACACAATGGCCATAGTTATATGTTTATTTTATTTACAGTATGTTTGAATGTTTTTAGATTGTTATGGAGTTTTTAATTGTTGTGATGTTGTATGCTGCCCAAAGTCACATTTGGTGAGATGGATGGCTATATAAATATGACTGACTGACTGACTGACTGACTGACTGACTGACTGACTGACTGACTGACTGACAGACAGACAGACAGACAGACAGACAGACAGACAGACAGACAGACAGACAGACAGACAGACAGATAGATAGATAGATAGATAGATAGATAGATAGATAGATAGATAGATAGATAGTTGGGTTACTCTCATCAGCTTCACAGAACTGGAACTTTACTGGATCTCTTTTCTGATGCCTGAGCCTTGCTGAGTTATATTTTGCCATCAGCAGGAATATGGACTGGCGACATCTAGTGACACAATGCTACCTAAAGGTTGCTGACCCTGATTTAACAAGTGGTACCAGAGTGTACTAAAGTTCAGAGCAGCAGCTCTTTTCTCTGACAAGATGCCACAGCAACACAGGAAGGAGCATCTGAATGTTGCTCCTCGGAAATGCCAACCCTTGGGCACAAATGCATATTTGCATATGATGCCCTGCATTACTTTAGATGCTTCTTCTTAAGCTAGAGTTCTGCAAGGCAATCTCTTCTATGTTGATTAGCTTTTACTTCCTCAGTGACTTTTATACCATGATGAAAAACTCCTAAAACTCATGGTTCCAGACCATTGCCTTATATTTCACAAGTAAATCTCCTTTTTAGTTAGGTCATCTTCATAGATTGAATCAGAATGTGACTCTTAAAGCTTTAATAATTTAAGTAAGTATTACCTTTCTTTGACCCTTAAACATGATGTAAATTGTTTTGATTAATTATGTGAATTGTACATATTATTTTAATGTTATTTCCTGAACTAAGAAAAGTCCTACAGTTTGAATGTTCCAAACTTAATACTATACTTATCAGTAAATATTACTATTAAAGATAACTTACCATAAGTTATTCTGAGAAACCTTTGGATTTATATATGTAGTCCATTTTGTGAATAGTAATAGTAAAAAAAAAAAAAAAATCAGAGACTCTAATCATCTACAATTGGAAAAGATGGATAAAAATTCACCTTTGTTACATGCTAGAATCTCCACAGACCAATCATATCAGGCATTTATAGCAGCAAAATTTAATATGAATTGCATCAAAGAATATTAATCAAGTGGATAGTAGTGCAAGTTAGTGGTCAAATATCCACAAATTTACAGTTAATTATATAACAACGTTCTGGAGCAACTTTACTATTACTTTCAGATCCATCCAATTCAGTTTCCCAGTTTAGTTACAACTTTAATCTGTAGAATCTCTCTCTAGTGTCCATACCAGATGTCAAATTTTTAAATTAAAAAAAAAAATTAAACAATTCTTCACAAATATACAGATCTACAGAAACACAGTCTGCTTAAAACCAGTTGGAAAGCGTAGAACCCAGGTTATAATATAGTAAGTCCTTGTTTAATGTCCACTCATTCAGCAACTGTTCGAAGTTACAATGGCGCTGAATGAGTGGTACTTACAATGGGTCCTTGTAGTTGTGATCATTGCATCCCCATGGTCACGTGATTGCAGTTTGGGCGCTCAACAACTGGCTCACAATTATGACATTGCAGCATCCCGTCGTCACGTGATTGCCATTTGCGACATTCACTGCTGGCTTCTGACAAGCAAAGTCAGTGAGGAAGCCAGCAGGAGGTCACAAATGGCAATCACGTGACCGCATGACACTTGAACCACACGGGATTCACCTAACGATGGCAACTGGGACTGCTGGAACTGCTGTCATAAGTCAGTGCAGTTACATGATGTTGCATCTTATGACTGCATTGCTTAGTGACAGAGTTCCCAGTCCACTTATCATTAGTAAGCAAGGACTACCTGTATGCAGGACATTCAAGCTTTAGGTAATTTGCTCTTTGATTTGCTTTATTACTAATTAACATCCTCAAATGGTTTTCTGCAAGTGGAAAAAGGGTTCTTTTGGAGAAACCCTTTAACCCTTTTCATTCATTCCAGGCTATTTTTGTGATATAATTAGATACTCCTCAATTTCTCCAGAAACAGGTGTTGTTCAATTTATCCCTGAAGAATTAAGAATGTCAGGAGTGCAAATTAGTTTGGAAAAACTGCACAGGTAAGATGTGTGAATTGTATTATACCCAGCCTATGCCTTCACACGTATACACATGCATGCACATCACTGCCTTTCCTAACAAGCCATCTAAGGCTATAAATCAGTAGAAAACATAAATGCAAAATTCACATATCCCATTGACATTACTTCTCCAGTCCTCAAGTATGGATAGAACAATGTTTCATGAAGATAACGCTTCACAGTACAACAGCATGAAAACCAAATTCAAATACACAGGCAGCCATGAAGCAAATAGTTTCTATGTCATTCTTTTCATGGATTTGAAATTGTCCATGCAAACAGTTCACCCAACGCATGGTTTATTTGCCCATCTGCCACTGCTTCTACTTTATGCAGGAACTTCCTCAGTACTAAATATGAATGGGAGATGTCAAATTTCACTAGTATGCTATTCTGTTGTTGTATAATTTGAAGTAGATCAAATCATTAAACAGGAAAATGTCTATGAGCATTGTTTTTAATATTTAAGAACTGAGAAACAACAAAGCAGTTGTAGATGACCTCAGCCTAAAACTGCAAAGATGAAGTAACAACTATATGCAACAATAAGCAACAATGCGGAGAAGACAGGCTATCCTAAATTAAACTAACCACAGTTGTGGAAAAGGTAGCTAAAACAAAAGAAAGACCTAGTATTTAAATGAAAACAGATTTTTCCTCATAACAACAGCATGCTAGTTCTGGCACAGTATTTGCACAGTCTGGTGTGCCAGCTAAGGGGCACTTGATATATGACAATTTTCCTCTAAAAAAAGCATTTCCATGGAGGAAAAGACTTTTTACTGTACATACCCAGATACGTATGAGGAATGCAGATGTGACAGTGTACATGTGGTATACAAGCTTTTTCCTACATGGAAGTGCATTTTCTACTTCAAAGACAGACCACAGAGAAAAGTAGAACGCTGTTCTACATTCCATACAACATCTGTTTAAATGCAGAATGCCATACACCATTGAACTGTTCAGTCATTTGTGAGCAGATCATCACTGATCATGAAGTTACTTGATTAAGCAAATGTCTATTCATAGTCCAAAGTAAGCTAATTAAGTGGGGTTATGTATTATTGGTTTGGTCCTTAGTCTTCCTACTGCCAACACACTTACAGATAATTCTGACAAACAGCTGCTATCAAATTAGCTAAGCAAATATATACACTGACATCCCAAAAGTGTCTTGAGGTGACAAAAAAGCATAGCACTGTATTTTTACTTTTTACTAAAATGGTTGAAGATCTAAATAAAAATTGATGGGGGGGGGGATGGAATAGTTAAGGATGTTGTTCTTCAATTAATCATACCAAGCTGAGGATAAGAAAAATCCAGTACAAAAAAAGATGACTATGGAGGAGAGAAAAAAGCTAATGTCCATAGAGTTAAACCAAGTGCAAGTTAACTCTACTTTTATTCAAATGTTATAAATCAATGGAACTGTACAAAAAATTCTAACCTTTAAGTGAACATTTTTGATAGCACTGTCTTTCTATGATTTTTAGTGACTTCTTCAAAATCATTCATTTTTCCAGCAAAGTTCTCTTCTCAACCCAAACTGTAGTGACTACACACACACACATTCATACAGACACACACACACACACACAGAGAGAGAGAGAGAGAGAGAGAGAGAGAGATGTAACTGAATATTCCATTCATCAACTCTCTGTGATCATCGATTTGATAAAGAAAACACTGCCTTGTTTGCCTTTAATGATACTTCCAAATACTCAGATTGGTAAAAGCATTATGGCATCATATAGGAATGCAGGAAAGAGTAATTAGGACAAAAATGGTCCAGTCATCAGATAGATCAGATAGGAGAAAGCTGGCAAACAGCATCAGGGGAAAGGAATTAAAGGATTCTCAGGAATTTTACTGCCTCTCCCCTCATCCCCAATCTCACCAAAATCGACATGTAGTAAAAAAAAAAATTGCATGCAGCTCTAAACCTTTGATCTGCCTACTAGCTTAAAACACCCAATGAGAGTACATACTAATTTCATCTGCAGAACAACTGAAAAGGGTTTCCTCTCCTCTCTGTCTGTCCAGCCTCCATTTGCCATACCAGCCTTTGGCCTAATAATAACAGTGCCCCCTTTCCATTATTTCCACCCATCCAGCTTTCCTCCTGGACACATATATTTGGTTCAAAAACACCTTACAAGAACATCCTAACCTCTTTACCACTGGACTGAGGACAGACTAACTGGTTCAATTTCCTGTCTACTCTACCCCAATCTGTTCTTACTCTTAGTATTTCTTCTTCTATGAGCATCTGAACAAACAAGACTAAAATCCATCATACCTCCCCTTTTCCTAAATGACACTTTCCTCTCCCTCAAAACTCAATTTAGAATTGGTAGGCTCTTGCCCTCCTCCTGATCTGAAGTAATAATCCAAAGTGGGGGAGTCCTTTGGCTGTCTCCTCCTGCAGCAGCCTGCATCAAGCCTGCAGGTATAATCACACATCTGCAAAATGAACCAATTTGCTCTGGAACAATACAAAAATGTTAGTCTTACCTTCAAATCTCCAAAATGTTTGCATCAAGCCTTTAGCTTCTTCCCAGAGACCTCCCGTCACCTGGCTTTTTTCTATGACTAATTAGAATTCAATTCTATTTCAGAATTCAATTCTATTTTAATTCTAATCCTCTGAGATTGTGTTTTAAATCTACATATTGTAGTATGGCTGTGGGTGTGGTTTCCCTTAGTTTTAGATGGACATTGTTTTAATGTATTTTTATTGGCCATGCTGAGTACTTCTTAGTAGAATGGAGGAATAAATATATTTTAAATAAAATAAAATAAACTTAAATTAGTCCCACAGGCACACTTGTTGAACACTAAAGAAGCGTTATATAACAAATTTATAGGAGACATCTTTTGACGATTACCTTTCTCAGTTCTATCTCCAGAAATTTCTGTGGATTCTTTTGGTCAGCTGTAGGCAAAGAGGAAGCTCGCCTTCTGGAGAAAGGTTTACAAATAAATACTTACACATATAAGTATATTAGCCACAACGTATTTGCTTAATTGATCCTCTTGTTTGATTTTAGTTATTCTGATTAATGTTTTACATTACCCTAAACTGTTTTACAACTTTATTGTCTAGTGCTTTGTATTCTCTTGAAAAGTGTGGTAAACATCATATAGATTAATCAAATGGTCTGTCTATTTTATATGTTGGCTTGTAATCTTTCAAACCATTATATTACACTGTTCATCTTTTATATTAATTTCCAATTCTATAATGCCATTAATCAATAATTCTAAAAAAGAGGAAAAAAAACTATATTGTTCTGTCTCCTCTGACCTCAAGCTTTTAACCCAGAATTACAACTCTTTCTGGCGTACTATTTATGCTCATCTTCTTCTCACTGCTATAAAATTCTAAGTAATGCCCAATAAAACTATCTTTAAATAAAGTAAAAGCAAGGTTATTATTTCTTACTGTCAAACAGAAATGTTGCCATTTGCTCAGAGCTCTCAAGTAATTTCTGCAAATGTTTTTTTAAAGCACCATAAATGATTGCATGCCCCTAACATCAATAAACTCTAATCAAATAGTCAACCTGCCTCTTTTTCCCCTTGGAATGAAATATGGCAGCAATTTGACATCCCAGCAGTTCTTTGCTCTCCTGAACCCTAGCAATGACCCAAGAGATTTGCACTCCACTGCTAATCAGAGAGCTCGCGAAGGCCATTTCCCACGACATAGCTGAAATTCTCCTGCTGCTTACCTTGTCTGCTTCAGTTTCCAAGCCACACTAAAGCTGTTTGCTCTCTATTCCCAGACTGTCAATCACAGCACTTTTTCACTAGACACTCCCTCTCCTGCAGTCCTGCAGTCCTCTAACACTGTAAGAAATGCCACGGGGAGGATATGGTCCTTTCTCCTAAAGGACATCTGTTTGAGAGACTCTACTTCCATCTGAATATACCACTACTAGCTGAAGATGAAACTTTTTACTTAAGGATGTCTACATGCCACAGGTACAGTGTCCACAGTGATAACCTGCTGCCCCCATC
This sequence comes from Python bivittatus, assembly GCF_059951505.1. Taxonomy (NCBI): domain Eukaryota; kingdom Metazoa; phylum Chordata; class Lepidosauria; order Squamata; family Pythonidae; genus Python; species Python bivittatus. The sequence goes on from NW_028277035.1 coordinate 19,707,013, forward strand.
CTGTATTGCTCATTCATTTTCATTGGTCAATTTCTACTACATGACCATAGGCTTGGCTCCAACAATAAAAAAAAAATACCACAAAGAAAAAAAAATGGAAGGCATCAAAGTTTAGCTAGCAGTTAAATTGGAAGACAGAGGACCTGAATCAAATCTGATTGTAATCAAAGGAAGAAACAAAGGGAGGGCAGCCAGAAAAGAACCAGTCACAATTTTCTGATTCCTATAAATGCTTCAACATTAGGCTGGCCTGTTGTCTGGGGGAAATGTCTGGACTCCCCTTCTGGACCTGGCTTACAAACACATACTCCATCCACATCTCAGTGCAGCCTCTATCCTTGCTTAAATAGAACCAAGTCTGAGAACCAGGAGATCTTAGTCTGATTCTATGCCACTGGAGAAGCTAATGTCTATTCTATACAGGTAAGTTCACTTATTAGTAACTCAGAAGCATCATCCAGGTGAGGGGGAGAGGGAGAGGGAGAGAGGGAGAGAGAAGGAAAGAAGGAAAGAAAGAGTTTGTTTAATGGAACAGTGCACAAGCATTGCAACAAATAAGTTAGAAGTAACATTCTAGCAATACACAATAGTGTAGCACAGCATATCATGTAACCCTTTTGCATTATATGAAGAGAGTTCAAAGCCGTGCTGGTATGAAAATTCACACTGGAAGAGGCCCATGGGATAAGAGATAGTAAATACTGCAGCCTCCAAGTGAAACAGTCATCACAAAAGCCAGCGTTCAAATGTCTTTTTATTTGATTAGAAACTTTAGACTAGCTTAAGGATTTTCTGATAGTAATGATTCCAAAAGGAAATTGGTAATATACATTAATCCATTGTCAAATAATTAAATGAGCATGTGTAATTGTGCCCAAACCAATTCTTTGCCATTCTCTTAATTAAAGTAAAAAAACACTGTTGCTCATCCCATTAACACTTTTTTGTTGTTTGTTTGTCTTTTAGATTTGCGCTCCACTTCTTAATGCAAATCCCACAATCTCAACATTCAGAAAATACAATTCCCCATTAAAAATCTAACACTTAAAATCAGCAAGTAGCAAAACTTTATAAAACCTTCCCCATATGATAACATCCTCTATAGCTCAACCCAAAACCAGGTATTTTACAGTTCAGTTTTTGCCTTAGCAAAGAACTCAGTTCAAAAAAGTTTAAAGCACACACAAAAAACTTCTATTTCTCTGGATTAGTTAAATTAGGATTATCAGATCAAAGTGTCGCATGAAAAGAATGCTGTCTGTTCCATTTAAGTACCACTCAGATCACATGCCAGAAATGCCACTTCACCTTCTGAAATAATGTATTCCCTTAATGTAGTTTTATATAACAATTCATACATTGTAGAGAAGAGAAACTTCAAAAATGAAACCCTTAAAATGCATCTATGTGAGAGGAAAATATGGTGACCCACACAAATACATCCATGACTGGGTCCAAGCACATCAAGACACAAGGATATTTAGGTAATTAGGTCATTGTACATTGAAACAGCATCTATTTACCTATCTAATTCTGTCAACAGCTGATCAATAGGAGGTATGTATGGAATTTGCAATCTGCTGCACTGAAAATACTTATTATGAAAAATCCCTTAATCCTATAGTTTACTAGTAAATCAGCATATCAACCAGTTTTTGGGGGATTTTTGCATTGTTTCACAAAGCAATTTCCAATTAGTTTCCCAAAAGCCAATCAGAAAACCACAGGATGTACTAATTCTATCATTAGAAGTTTCTACAGAAGTACCAAGGAATGAGAGAAGGAGTAATTAAAAATAGTTGTTTATACACAGGCACAGAAAGGTGAGTTTATTAGGAAAGGAAGCAATGATGGGTATTTTAACAGTGTATTCTGCTGCTTACTCTTTGGAACTGTATTTGCTACTTTTCATATCAAATTATTAACCGCCAGGGCTTTCTGTTCCAACCAATTATTTAATGACCTACAAACCAGGGTGCAACTGCTTAAATATATCTTCAACTATAAGCACATTTTCTTCTCAACTACATACCGTTACTCCCTAATTTGTGTTGGTGGTGACTTAACTGTGTAGGATTTTATTTCTGCTTGGCCAAGTAAAATATGACCTTGGGTTTAATTCAATCATTTGGAACTCTGTTGATAATTCAGTAATTTCATTAATATTAAAGGTATCAAAATTAAATTTGATACCAATATTTCTGATGCAATGAAGGACAAATGCCCCATGCAGATATAATCTTGAATTATGGTTACTTTTCTTAAGTATATTTATGAACTGTATCCCAAAACAATTAAGATATAATTCCATAACTTCAGTATGTAACCTATAATCAACAACTGGGGCAATATGACATCATCAAGCATTGTATTTGTTCTGGTTTAACTAAAAATGTTGTAAAATCTGAACATCTCCCTTCTTTAAATTTTTGAGTTAAGAAGTTAGTAAGCATGTCAGTTTAAAATTATCTCACTTTCTAATGCTGTAGTAGTATTGGTAATAATAGTTTCTTTTGTTAAACTGGGTAACACTGTGCAAATAGCTCATTTTATTAAATTAGGATTTCCCAGATCCTTGTACATGCTATAATAGGATGAAAATTAAACAGTAATCTCTTGCTAACAGGTCTTTTCTGTATCTTCAGAAATTATATCCTAGATGCATCTGCTCTCAAGTCTTTGTTTGTTATGAAGAAATCCATCATCAGACAACAGTATGAGATTGTGTTTTCAGCTGGTTCAAGTCACAGTGATGGATGTCTCTATCATGGCTTACGTTGGATTGGGCCACAAAGTTCATTCACATGCCACAGGCAATATATTGCCAATAAATACAGCCATATTAAATTAAATATACCACAGGTTTGCTTAGCCACTTCACCCTTAACTATTTTCAGAAAATGTATCTATTCTGATCTCATAGGCATATAGAAGCAGGCCATTCAGGAAAAAAACCCTATTCATTTGTCATCACAATGAATCTGGCTTCATGGAGTTAAATCAGCTTCCAACAGAAGAGAATATGGTGCACTGATGATGCTACCTAGTTGGGTAATGAAACATCTGCAAGCAAACAACCAAGCTCAGAGAGCACCAAGGACCCCATAGTTACTGTATATCAGCTGCTTTAGTGTATGTATGATTTCAGGTTCCACTCCCCTCCCATGCATTTTGGACCACCTATCTGTAGAATACACCAGAACTAGCAATCTAGCTATTTCATCTCTTTCCCCCTCCCCTGCAGTACCCAATACATACCAGATGTTCAACATTTTGGAAGAATCACAGCAATGGGCATTTTGGATTTCAGAGCAAGAGAGAAACCTAAAAATTATCAATTGACATACCTTTGGGATATGTCCTCCAGAAAAATCCTGCTTCCTGCCCCCCACCTCCTTTTATTCTGAAGTTTGAACTGGAGTCATCTGATGCCAAACAGAATGATTGGTTTGAATAAGAATAGTTCCCTGGCACAGTTTATTTATTTTTTCACACAAACTGCACAGATGTTACCAGTGAAAAATGCAAATGCAAATGTAGCCACAGGATCCTAGAAAGCACAAAGCAATTTTCTTTTTTCTTTCTTTCTTTCTTTCTTTCTTTCTTTCTTTCTTTCTTTCTTTCTTTCTTTCTTTCTTTCTTTCTTCCCTGCAACAGTTTTGAAGACTCTCTTGGGAATAGTGCACACACGCGCACACACACACACACTTAAGGCCTAAAAGGTTTCCAAGTATCACTCAGGGCTACATATTCTTTGAGTGTGTTTATCCTATCGATAAGAATGTTTGCATCCCACTGATTTTGTGACAACTGTAGAAACTTTATAAATGCATAATTGGGCAATGCTTCTCCAGATTAGAGGTATTAGTGATATACTGTGCTTTATAAAATTGAAGCCTGAAATATTTAATTACCATCAGCTAAATAGGGAAAAATTGTTTGTTTGTTTTTTAATCCTATCATCTAAATCTATTTTAGGCAAGGCTAGGACTACAATGACTAAATCCCTATAGCCATGGACCATGGGCCTGTCACTGTTTCTTAGCCCAGTCATTCTTACATGGTTGTTAATATATGGAAACCAGAAAAAAAGGAGAGCTGTGAATGCTGTCGTAAGTCTTTGAAGAAAATGTAAAATATAAATTTAACAAATAAAGAACATGAGTGAGTAACAGAACTTATCTTATGTTCTGATATCTGTGAACATTAAAACAAACCATAATTGCCAGACCCATAACTTTCCTAAAATCAACCCTGCAAGGATTATCTTCAGAACACATTGATAAGATAAGCTAAACAAATATATTGTGACTTATTCAAAGCTATACAAGGAATGTTCAGAGCTAGCTCACCATTACTGTTGGGTGAGGATAAGTGCAAAAGCCCCAGCTCTTTTTCAGAGAACTGAGGTGGGCAAGAGGTCTCCTGACTTGACAATGAATTATATCATTTTTTGAGCCTCTCTAGAATCAACGCACATTCAGAAAAAAGACATGGGTCTCCAAGGAAATGTGAAGGACCACTTGGTCCCAATCCTGTTCAGTCCCAGAAAGGGGAGGAGAAGGGACTCATCAGAGGGGGCATTTAAGCTCCTTGAATGTTTAGAGCTAAGACCAATCCTTGGAAAGCTAAGTCACGAAAAAGACATATTTGCTGGCTGCAATAGAGCAAGAAGTAGCTAGCAGTTCCTGCAGCTGACCCTTTCTAACTTTGTGACTCTATCTATGACTCCCGTTCATGTTTCAAGGCCACTTCAGGGACCTCTACTGCAATCTTTTATTTTATCTTATTTTAATGGGGATGGTTGGGATTCATTTTATTTTATTATCTTTCAGAGGGTTACTCTGGATGTTTCAATGTATTGTTTTCATTTTTTAAAATTATTATTATTGTAACACATACATTTTAGTGCATTTGACAACCGTACTATAAGCTGGTAAGGGTCTTTACACTGCAGAGGATAGGAATCCAATAAATAAATAAACAAATAAAATTTGCACGTGAAGTCAGAAAATAAAATTCTAGCTAAATAAAACTGGAAAAAATATGCAGGCAGCTGTATGCTCTCTGGAAAACCTAGGGTTGCTTTTGTATATTTTGTAAAGTGTGTCCTAACAGAGGCATAAATCAAGTCCCCTCTCCAAGCTACCTTGAAAGCTTCCAGAGAAGTGAGCAAACTGAGTAAAAATACTAGAAAAAAAGAAAGCCCCTTTTAAATCTGTTAAGAGAATTATAATTTGGTGCATTATAAAGGCACTTCCTAAGCAACAAAATCTTTGCAGGAATCAGCATAAAATGATACCAAACCTACTAATAATCATGCCTTTATACTCACTGCCACTTCTCTTTCTCTTTCGCTGTATTAAAAAAAGGTGGGGAAAACATCTGTCCATATTAGTTTTGAGTTGCTAACTTCACACTGGGGAGACTGGAAATCCAAGATGAAACCTCAATTGTTCACTTTCTGACATCCCCTCATTTGTTTTCTGCTCAGCTCAGATGATTTGTTAACGTTCCTTTCATACTTGAAGAAAATAAGCAGAGCCCTTGGCCTTACACTGGAAACAGAAAGATGCCACAAGGGCTTGCAACCAGAGTCACTTTTCCAGACATGATTTTGCTCAAATTATGCCATTTAGAGACAAAGCACAGTGAAAGCAATAAAAATAGCTTCAGCTTGATAAATGGTACAAGAGCCTCTCGACAGTCTGTAGTTGTCACCTCTGACCTAGAGAACATCCTTTCAAACCTGAAGTGCCCTCTGGAGACCTGGCGTTCCTTGTAATTATTTACCATCTTCTGAACAGACCTGCTGGGATCTGTACACAGTAAAGCCTCAATTCCTGAATGAACTAAAACCATAGCAACCCTTTATTTCCTTTGGACATGTTTCGTTTGCCCTCGCAGGGCTTAATAACTTGAGCTCATGTAAAAGGTGAGTTACTAGCACCTGCTCTCACATGAGATGAGTCTTTTAATTTAAGGGCACATTCTGACAAGGCACTTGCCTCTCAAGATTAGCTATCATCCTCCAACTAACTGCAAAAGACACCCCGAGTAATTGAAAGACACTTTTCAAACTGTTGGACTAAGGCAGAGAGGCCCGGGGATTAGAAGCAGTCCTATCCCACACATCCACTAAAGACACACAACAAATTACAGCACAGCGGCTTTGAGCAGTAAAGGTTTTGGTCTAACCATAAGCTAAAAACATTACTGAAGAGAACAGTGAGGCCAACTTCAGTTTCTCTGAGGTTGTTAAGAAAACCTCTAAGCATTGTACCATCATTCATAGTTTTTTGGATTAAGCAAAAATGCCTTTAACTGTATTTAGCATGCCCCAAATCTGGGTAGCAATCAGACTTGGAGATAACAGTATAAAGGGATTAAAAAAACAAACAAACTGTGTGTCTATGAGCATTTATATAGCACTTTGTTTGTTTGTTTTTAAATAAGCAAGTAAGTTCTCATGTATATTAATAATTTTAACAGACCAATAAAAATGGTCACAGCTACAGTATGTGAAACTTTACTGTTCAGTATAGGATCCTTCAAATCTTAGAATCAAGTTCTTTATACAAGTAGTCTGTCCAATGTCAGAAGGTAGGAAAGCCTATCTTGATCTACCTTCACCCAATTAGTCTAAGCTTCTCTGACAGTGACAATACTAAAAACAACGCAACCAGAACTGGATTCAGAACTTCCATTAATTTGATACAGTAATTAAGAAAGGATGAAATAACTTGTAGTAAGGTTAAACTGATGCATGATGCTTGTCTTCCACTTATTAATAAGAAGAAAACAAAGAGCAACCCATGAGTGCGTTGGGAGTTTCTGAAAGAGAAAATATGTCTAGCGAGAAAAATACCAGAACTGACTATTTCTGCAAGGTCCATATGCTCATGGTGCAATTTTTACTTTTTTAAAAATACGTGAAGCGTGTTTTCTCTGAGACCTTGATTTGTCACGGCTGAAAGTAAAGGGCCTAAGAGCAAACAGGACAATTATGAAAATGGAGCACTGGTAGATCCATAACCAAGGCCAGGAGATAAGAGCAGAGAAGTCCATTATCATGTAAAGATGAGAGAAAAAACTCTGGAGCAGTTTTTTTATATATAGAGAAGGCTTGATCGCTATATTCGGCAGTAGTTGATCTTCTTTGTTATTAGGGCACCTTGCATCTGCAATAAAAACATCGGATCTATCTGAGTCATGTCCCTGACTCTTCCACAATTAGCTCTGGAAGACTGGTTGAGTTTCCACAGCAAGATTGATGGCTATATCCCGGGTGAAGTTCTGACATTCTTCATTTGCAAAACATGAAATGCCAATTTTGGTTTGATCTGATGGTTAAACATTGAATGCTAACTAGTCATTTCTTATTACTTCATCCTTTACTACTTAAATGCCTTTATTACTCAAGTATGAATCCAATGACTGGAATGCCTATTTTAAGACATTTAAATTCTCCAGAGAATGACTTCCAGAAAATTTGGCCTTGTTTCCTGAAAGTCTATGATTTAAGTCAAATACTTGGGATGGGAACTGAATATAAACATTATTCAAATATGTCAGAAACTTTTTTTCTCTTTTAACATCACAGACAGGGAAGATACCGTTCTATAAATAATGCACGGCAAAGCTTCAACAAAATGACCTTGGAAGAAAATGCAAACATACAACGCATAATTTCTGGACTTCTCCTCCTAGTAATGTATGAATCAAACTAATTTAACAGGATTCTTTGCATTCCTTTTTAAGGTTGATTTTCCTGTATAATCCCACCCATAATGTCAAACAGATGTCACCAAAGGACCTTGTAAATAATGATAGAAGCTGCAGACCTATTCTATAATTGAAAGGTAGTGCAACTGGTCCTTTTGTTTTAATTGCCCAGTCAAAGGATAAAACCGTTCTTCATAGTTTTGCAAGTGTAGCTAAATAGCTGGTCAACAGCTTGTTTTCATTCCACTTCCTACAAAATGCAGGAAACCTTACTTAAACTACTATTGACAATATACAGTAAATTGTGATTGGAAATCCAGGAAAGACAATCCCAATAAAACGGCACTTTGTAACTTTCAAGCTTTCATTCTTGTATGATAGATACAGTTGGAAATTTTGTGGAAAAGAACGTATTGCTAAAAGAACATTGTTAGCTTTTCTAGACAAACCTTTCTAATAATCACATTTGCTAGAGTTATTCTGGCTGGAAAAACTATCCACTAGAAACAGAGATGGGAAATTTGAGGATGCTAGCTTGATCCTATTAATGTATTGGGAGTCATTCATATACTGAGGCTGTCAAGTTGTCAACAGTATATATCTATTTGATAGATAGATAGATAGATAGATAGATAGATAGATAGATAGATAGATAGATAGATAGATAGATAGATAGAATAGATATATAATATTAATGTATCCAGGATACAGATGCATATCTGCACAGATTCTTATGTAGATGAACCTTTTATGAATCAGAATAAAATACTGTTAAGAAATACAATAAATGGCCTTTAAAACAAAAGTCTTTTGTTGCTGAGGTCATATCATTATGACCCACAAATATTACAATTCCTTTATATAATAATGATTTGTACTGTAATGCAAATTATGATTAGATCTTTGGTCTAGAGATGCTGAGAATAGAAAGGCATGACCTTGTTTACTTCAAGTACATACTGAACAAATACAGCAAGGTTCATGAGAGATGATAATAATCACAGCTGTCCTACTGCTATGGCAAAGCCATTACTGGTATCAAAATCAATGTCTTTATGGACATCAATTTCCTAAACTCCTACATCCAAAACTAATTTGTTTCTTCAGACTTCATCACCAACCATAGCTCTTCATAACAGGAGTGAAGGTGCTCCCCAGGTGCTCACATTCTTTTTTTCTCTCCTTCCTCAGCATGTGAAAAATCAGACTTTGGTAGCGCCTTTTCCAAGTAATTAATTTTATTAAAAGATGTAAGCTTTCATGCGCTGCAGCTCACTTCATCAGACTTTTCACCACCATAGACTAATATGGCTCTCCTACAAGGTGCCAGCATGTGAGGAAATTAAGAAACTTCAAATCCACTTTTATTATTAATCACAGTTTGACAAACAGTAATTAATTTTAAGAATGCTTTGTTTGAGGAAAGCCAACTTTTGTGAGACTTATGAACCTATCTCGTACCACACAAACGTAGTTAAGATTAACCCCCAGTTTCACAGTGTGTTAATCTAAACTGGAAGTGGAAGTTTGTGATCTACTCGTAGCCACATTAGAGAAGGTAAGAGAAGCAGAAATATATCCAAAGGCAGCTTCTACTTCACAATTAATCTACAGAGTAGTAAAAAGACAAGTAAATGTTTCCCAGCAAAAGGTTTTATATAATAAACCAAGACACATTTCAAAATCCACTTCAAGAAGTCATCATACGAAAACCTCATGGCCAAAATTGCTGACTTAAGAACCAAAGCACATATAGGATGCCAAAAATAAAAACTATACTTACAGTCTGGTTAGCTTCAGTGTGTTCTGAAAAAGCAGTTCTGGAAGAACTTGCAGTTTATTTCTGTTCAGGCGTCTAAAGAAAGAAACTCAGCATTAATACAGGTTCTGTGAACATTACAGAAGGCAATCTCCATTAACACTATTGTCACAATGGATATTGTAGACACAGTTTTTCAGGCTGTTTTCTTTCCTTTCACACAGATTGCTTTTCTAAAAAAATTGTTAAAGAAATAGTTGAAATAAAGAAATCAAATGCTAAAACACTCATTACAGTTTATTTGATACTTCTCTGCTTTTCCCTTCCTCACGCACATATATACATATGCACAGTTCTTACATGCTTTATTTTTAATGAGTTGGTAACATATATGCATGTTATTCTAATAATGGTCTGTAATGTCACATTGGCCCATCAGGGAAATTATGCTAGAAAACTGAATTACATGATAAAACTCTCAGTAGAAGTTTCAGACATACCCAACAGTGCATTTCAAGTTATTAACAGAGGCCCAATCTTCCAAGTGAAGAAATCAATAGAATAGGTGGTTGATTGTGGTTTCCCTTCTTATAAACCATGCAGAAGTATTCACCTACTTTTGATTAGAAGAAATGTTGGGATCAGCGCTGTATTAGCTGCACTGGGTGACAGTTGCTTTCCAAAGTGTTGTACAGTATTACCAGGGAGGCACACAGGCCTCTTCAGCCATTCGATTTAAAACTTGGTCTATTATCATGTGCAAAGAAACCAGGGAATTATAAGTGTAACAGTTACTTTGCCTTGCTCTCCTCTTCAACGTGCCAGTATCACAGGAGCACAGTGTTACAAACTTAATGCTGCTGCAGGACTGGATATGGCAAGACAAACTCCAAATCCAGTTCTTGACTTTTTCATGATGGAGACAGCATACAGCAGCAGACAGTACATCTATCCCTATTTAGGCCTATAGAATAGCAGGACGAAAGGAAAAGAATTCAAGCTTCTCAAACAGAAACTTAATTCTTTCTGCTATGGTACCTGAGTAAATGACCCCATCTTCTTTTTTCTGAAAGAACTAGAACATTGACAATAATTGTTATAAGGATGAAATAGATCCAAAATACTTTTGCTCAATGTTATTCTTGGATGATCAGATCTCACTGTAGCTTTACATGCATTGCCATATAAGTGGGGCTACATCTGAAAAGCCCTCAGAAACTTCTACTAGTGTAGTATACTGCTGCTAAATTTTCAGCTAAGAGAAAAGACTCAGATCTGCAGTCTGTCAGCTGTGCTAGCTGATAGCTGTTTTTAGAGTGCATAGAGGTGTGAGGTTGAATGTAGCATCTGTCTGCAATTATTTAAAGCAGTCTTTTCCAGGGATCATGCAACTGCCCTTAGCAACAGCTGTGCAATCCCAAGAAAAATGTGGATAAGGAATCACTATATTCATGCCCCACATGTGATGAAACACCTTTTTGCTGTACCGATTATCCTCTTTCAAGTCCAAAGAGGAATGGATTCTGGTTGCAATTCCCATCTGAACCTGACCATCTTCTAAAATTAGCTCATGTGCTCCCCTTGTGTATGTGTGTGTACCACTGGTTTCACAACATGACCTGTGGCAACATACATAAAGGGTTTTTGCTCTTGCGTGCATATTGTGCTCAGGCACAAAGATCTAACTCTCTTTCTACTGTCAACAGAAAAGATTCATTTTGGGACAAGCATTTAACTCTGCTATTGCATACTCTGATTTATTGACTACTGATCTGAGGTTGGTAACTTGTTGCTACTGCTGTTGCATTGTTCGTGTGTTTTTATTCTCTTTAGAAAGACATGAATTACTCTTTTGTTGTACGTTACTTTAAGCAACGTCCTTCTCTGAAACTAAAAAATGGGATAAAACAAATCTAAAATAAATAACAATTCTTGTTTTAGAAAAATAGAAGACCCCTTCAGTTTTGGATCTGGTTCCAAATGAATCACTTCACCACTTTGGCTAGCCAGCACTGCCAGCCCACCAACCCCTTGCCACCTCACAAGCAAAAAGTTGCAACTTTGCTAAAGGAGTAAAATTACCCAGTGGCTAAGAAGAATTATTAGATCCAGGAGTGGCTTTTGGTGGTCTGTTCTTAGCTGGAAATGAGACTCCTGAACATCCCCAAGAGTGTCATGTCCTGCCAGAGCTCATGAACTTTGTGGTTTTTATGTTTCCTCTATAAAAGGAAGAAATAGAAAAAAGTACCAGTCTCATCCTTTTAACCATAATTATCTGTTAGGAGCGTGGGACAGTAGTTTCTGCTTTCTAATCCTATTTCATGAGTTTGCATGAAATGCTGGAGCAGAAGACTTCTGTGAATTTAAAATATGTGCTTCTTAAATATAAAGTTGTTCATCAAAAAGTATTTAGACAACACCGATTAGTGTGTACCTGTCTTTTTTATTTTATTTTTTTAAAAATTTTTAGAGAAAGTACAAGCCCATGGATAGGGGTTTATTTTTTTCTGCCATAGAGATCAGTTCAAAAGACAGAGAAAATGACCAAACCATCCTGTACTAAGGACAGGAAAAGAGAACTGGTGGCCTTCCACATGGTGCTCGACTATCACTTCCACCATCCCTTGTTACTGCCTATGCTGAGTGATGCTACAAGATTTATTCATTTGCTTGAATTATACCTGCCTTTCTTCCAAGAGCATGAGACAGCATATATAGGGATTTTCTTTCAATTCTGTGAAGTAAACTGAGCTGAGTGAGAGTGACTAGCCCCCCAATCCCCCAGTGAGTTTCCATGGCTACAGGTGGATTTGAACCTGCATCTCCTCATTCTTAGTCCAACACCTTACCTGCTACATCTCACTAGCTCCATCCCCAGGAGCTACAGGAAGGCTGTAGATCTCAGTATCCCTAGTTCAGGAGCCTTCCTTGCCCCTGCCCATTAAATCTTTTAAACTTTAAGGTAAGCTTCTTCCATTCAGGATAGAAAAGAGTGATCTGACAACAGAGAAGGATTCTGTTGAACACCTAAAAGATTGATCATGCATTCATCAGGAGCATTGGGGGGATGAAATGGTTTTTGAAACACCTGCCAGATGAAGTCACCCATCTCTAACTGTGGTATGTTTCCATTTGTGTATGGCAACACTTAAAAAAAAATTATTATCCCATAACCAAGTACTGTAGATAAATGTTTCTAATTTTGAAATAGGTTTCACTATTTATAGATAATTATATCTACCCCTGAAATGTACACTGAATCTTCTACAATTACATGATAATGCTCTATTAGTCCAAATACTTTTTTTTTTTCCTGTCTCCTTGGAATTGTAGCAGTACTGGGCCCTACTGGGCAAGTTAGTCAAAGCCTACAGAGAAGATAATACAGAATGTATCAACAAACATACCAAATTCCACTAATCATCTGGGTTCTGACCTATGCCTATGATCAGTGTTCTGGCTCCTTTGGTTTAAATTACCAGATTCTCCTTTTGATGTCCTATCTTATAGTTATTTAAATGTATTTAAAAATAATAACAATCCTTTGGTTTATTAGTCACAGTTGAATTTTTTAAAATTCTTCATTGGATATAAGATATTAAACTATTCTTCATTAGATGTAAAACTATTCAATACAAATTCCTAAAATTCCTTCTTACTGATCCGAGTTTTATGAAAATCATTCGTATGATAGTATTAGATGACTGATGAAATAGCAGAATTACACCTTTCTTACCTCATCCCAATTTTCTCCCTGCTTGAAAGTTTTCAAAATATACATTCTGTGTTGGACAATTCATCTAAAATGGCATATCACAACTGCAGCCTTTCTATCATATGACCGAAGGAAGCAAGTTAAATTAACATTTCAGGACAAACTTTGGCACTGGAGTGTGACTGAACGAGGGTGGGCTAATGTTTACACTAACGCAGTGTTGTCCAAACTTGGCCACTTTAAGATGAGTGGACTTCAACTCCCAGAATTCCCCAGCCAACATGGCTGGCTGGGGAATTCTGGGAGTTGAAGTCCACTCATCTTAAAGTGGCCAAGTTTGGACAACACTGCACTAACGTGTTTAAAAGTAACAAAACAAAAGCAAAATACCTTGTTCTTTAGCTTCTAATCCATTTGCTTTTCAACAGAGGTGTGGAATTTAGTATTTGACACAGCAGAGCTTTCTTTAGAAATGAAATAAATGTAATTACAGGGAACACTTGGGTGTAACCTTGTCATTGTTTAGAAGGTTTCATCAGGTAATAAGAACTAGCCCATAGCTGTATTTTATTTATACATAACCTAGCAGTTAACATATGACATTCATTTAATTTCTACGGGGTTTTTTGAAAAGCAAACTGTCAACAAATATAAGTGAAACCAAACATCAAACTCCAAGTGGTTTGTACTTTAACAAATTATTTCATATAATCTCTACTTGTTGTACAGAGAAACTGTTGGAGTCCAATTAATGTTTATGAGAGAAAAACAATATGCCAGCACTGACAAAGTGAATTTGTTACAATTGCAATTCTTTGTTTAAAATGGTACAGAGACTTTTAAAAGAATATTTTCGGAGACAATTTGGAGCAATGAAAAATGTACACAGAGAGAATGGATGCTGGAAAGAAACATGCAGAACTGTGAAGGGGTTCACAATCTACAGGGGAAGGTATATCCCAAGACTGAAAGAAGAAGATTGGGAGCAACCTGTTCTTCTCCTCCCCCAATGCCTGAAATAGAACCGAGTCAGGGAAACAGGTGAAATTGCACATTGTAGATTTATTTTTCCTTTTCTTGTCCTTGGCAGCCATGGTGTGTGTCTTGGTATCTACAACTCCCAAAGTAGGTGCGACAGTAGACTATTTTTAGGATGTAAATTTCACAGACAAATTGAGAGTTAATTCACATGTTTATGGAAATGACAAAAGGATAACTGCACCAGTTTTTAAAAATATTTTCTATCCAGACACAAACTAATTTCTACTTATTTTTCTGCTCCTATCGGGTCTGCAGATAGCCATCCTATGTGGGTGACTCATTCTTTGTGGAGTCCTTGGGGCTCTCTGGGCTTGGTTCTTTTCTTGCAAACATTTCAGTACCCGGCTAGGTAACATCTTCAGTGCTAAAATGGGATGAGGTTTGCTCCCTATTTATCTGCTGTGGCCTGCTTTGCCAGTGCTGGTGGGGGTGGAGGTTCTGTTTTGCTCTTCTGGTAGTTCATTGATTAGCATGTGTTGACTGCTTGATTGTGTGCCTGGTGGTGACCTTCGCTTATCTGGGTGATGATTGCTGGAGATGATTGCTGGTGATTGAATGCTGGTGAGGCAATCTTCTGATCTTTTAACTCTTTTGAATAGTATGTAGATGCTGTTAATCTCTATGTGTCTGTTAATTGCTGCCTTGTCTGAATACCAGGCTTCCAAGAATTCTCATGCATATTTGGATTTGGCTTGGTCTAAAATGCTGACAGTTTCCCAGTTAAAACTATGGTTAAGTCTGTCCATGTGTTGTGAGATTAAGGAGCTTTCATCATGTCTTCTGACTGCTAGTTGGTGTCCATGGATGCACTCTGCCAGCCTTCTGCCTGTCTGTCCTACACAGTGCTTGTTACAGTCCTTACATTGTATGTTGTAGATGACTCCTGTTTTTTCTTTTTGGGCAACTGGGTATTTTGGTTTACTTAGGATATTTTGGAGTGATTGTGTTGGTTTGTGTGCTACAGAGATGCCATATGGTTGTAATAATCTGTTGGTGGTTTCTGAGATGTTTCTGATGTATGGCAGTGTGATCCTTTTCATGGCTTGTGTTGTAGTAGGTTGAGTGGTCAGGCACTTTTTGATAAAGTTACGTGGGTATCCATTTTGTTGGAAGATGTTGTATAGGTGGTCTTTTTCCTTTTTCTGCTGTTCTGGGTTGCTGCAATGCGTTTGAGCTCACTTGAATAATGTTCTTACACAGCTCCTCTTGTGGGAGGTCGGGTTGTTGGTTTGGTAATGGAGTACTTGGTTAGTGTGGGCTGTCTTCCGATAAACTTGAGTTTCTAATTAGCTGTCATTTCCTCTGCTAATGAGGATATCCAGGAAGGGTAGTGTGTTGTTGTTTTCTTCTTCTCTGGTGAATTTTATTCCTTTGAAGATGTTGTTAATGGTTTCATGTGTTGTCTATGGGATAGATGTAGTTTAGGCATGAGACACCATGAGTATTTAGACTCGTTCTTTGCTTGGGAGGGATGAGCTGCAGGATCATCTGCAGGGCCACTATGAGGAACATTTTATTATAACAGTTTATCTGATGGATAAACTCACTTGGAGGTAGACTCCAACTGGGCAAGTCCTGTCAAGGTGCCTTAGGCACGATCTTGCAGGTTTAGCTGGTATGAGTTTCAGCATGTGTTAGTTTCCTTGAAGGACAGGGTAGTTCTGCTAACCTTAAAGGAGGCAATGGTACATCCCCTCCTCTATAAACAATTGCTCGACCCAACAGTCCTGGCCAATTTCCAATTTTTAGGAAGTTATCAGGATGCAGCTCCAGAAGGCCTGGGAGGAAATGGACTAATTTCAGTCAGGTTTCAGACTGGGGCATAGTACTGAGATAGCTTTGATCACACTTGTTCATGACTTCTGGTGGAGCCAGAATACAGATGGTGTTACTGCCCTGTTTCTCCTTGATCTCTCAGTAGCTTTCAATTCTCCTGTCTCTGCAGGTGGTTTCAACTGGTGGGGTTTTTTTGGGGGGGGGGAGTCTGAGATCCCTACTGACTGTTTTAAAAAGACCTGAAAACTTGTTTTTTTTTTTCCCACAGGCATTGAGTTAGGATGAGTGGTGAGCTTTTTACAGAATTCTATATATTCTCAATGTTTTCTCTTCTGGACATACATTGTTCTTTTGTTTGTTTTATTGTTCCCCCTGTTTTTAGTCTTTTACATCAGCCAGACTCTTTATGGAGTTGGACAGCCTGCTAAATTTGACAAATAAATGACAAATAAATAAACTGTCCCTTATTCACATTGATTTTATGCCTAAACACTCATGGTTTCTCATGCCTAAACTACATCTATCCCATCGACAACAGTATTGCTAGGACATGAAATCTTTTGCAATGCTGCTTATCAAACTAACACCAAAGTTCATCAAACTAACACAAACCAGGGCCAATTTGATCAAAGACTGAGTATTAACAACAATTTTCATTTCTCCTGTACCATATATTTAGCCCCACACTAGACATTACTATTATTATTTGAGTGTATACATGTAACTAGCAGTTATCTGATAAGTCTAACTGTCTTTGGGACATAGAGGGATTGGGGGGGGGGGGGTCTCTGACCGTTATCTTTACATCTCAAAAGAAATTCCAGCTAGTACAAATGAATGCTTCCCTATATAGGTAGTCCTCAACTTATGACCACAACTGGGACCAGAACTTCTGTCACTAAGCAATACAGTCATTGAGTCACACCAAATTTTACGACCTTTTTTGCCATGGGCGTTAAGTGAATCACCACAGTTGTTAAGCGAATCACATGATTGTTAAGAGAATCCGGCTTCCCCCATTGACTTTGCTTGTTGGAAGCCCCCTGGGAAGGTCGCAAATGCCAATCATATGACCCTGGGACAATGTAACTGTCATAAATACATGCCAGTTGCCAAACACCCAAATTTTGATCACATGACCATGGAGATGCTGCAACAGTCATAAGTGCAAGGACCAGTTTTAAGTCATTTTTTCAGCACTGTCGTAACTTTGAATGGTTATTAAATGAATGGTCGTAAATTGAGGACTTCCTGTAATAGGAATAGCAGCTTGAAAAAAAAAACATTGTGGGGGGAAGTCATGGCAAGAGGAGAAAAAAATGATATACCCCACCCCCTGCTAGTCAGGTTTCCTGGCTATGGATTATTTTTCTTGTGGTGGGTTTACACAACCCCACCAGTTGAAACCACCTGCAGAGACAGCAGAATTGAAAGCTACTGAGAGATCAAGGAGAAACAGGGCAGTAACATATTATGAATTAGCAATAATATGTAGACCAGGTCAAAATGCCATTTACTTGGCAGATTAGTATAGCTGCACCAGGAGAAAAGTTCTAATATTCTTTATCTCTTTATCCTACAAATAACTTCTAAATTTACCATACTACTTTCATCATAGTCTTATATCTGAGCTACAGATATATTTTTTAATGTTTTAGTTTATTTGCTTGCTGCCTGTAATTCATGTATATGCCAAAGAGAGAATGGCTTGTTTTACTCAGTTCAGTGCAAGAAACTTCATAGAGGGTCTAAATCTAAGGAACAGCTAAAATTTGAGGACTGTCTCTCCTCTGAATATTATTAAGTATCCAAACAGCAAAAACATTTAATGAGGCCTTATACCATCCTGGCTTCAGTTTACCAAATTACTCATTTTACATTTTTCTCCATTCTATATATCAGAAGTTATATGAGCACATAAAGCTGCAAAACATATAACTTATTCCATAGAAATAGAAATAGAAACTGGCTTATTACGGTTATAAGTACAAAATGAGAGCTTTGTACAAAACATGACTGCTTTCATCTTTTTGCCACTTAATCCCCCTTTGGAAGTGTCTTTTGTCACATTTATGATTCCCAGTCCTTGTTTATTTCTAAAGCATAATCCACTTTTAGTATAAAATCTGAAGGTTGTTCATTTTAGATCTTTTCCTTTCATTTTAAAATAATGTTTAAATTGGTTCAAATAAAATAGACTGATTACATCACAACTCAGTTTTAACCTTCAACTACATGACAAATCTTCACTTAGAACAATAATAAATTGACCAATAATAAATTGACTAACCTATCAATTATACAGATTTATTTTTGCTAGCTGTTTTGTTAACAATTCTATAAAAACATTATCTGTTCCTTTTTTAATTCAACCACTGCACTCCTCAAAACTATGAGAAAATTCAAAATAGTTTCTATATGGACTGCAAGTTAACTTGAAAGTTGAGTTCACCAGAAGTGAGACAAGTTTGTTTTAGCCAGAAAATGAAGAAGCAGGAGTCTGAAGTAAACAAGAACAATACTCTGTTCTGATACCCAGTCAAAGGCAGAGGTCCAGCTTGTCCAAAGCAAAAGTTTCATACCAGGCTGGTTTAGAAAGGACTGAGCTTTGAGAAACAGTAAAGTCTTGTTCTTCATCATTTTCCCTTCTCTTTCTTCCTCCCATTTATAATAATTCTGCCTCTGTCTCTCTGTCAGCTGTTTTACTCTGGGGAATAAAAACATAATTTGAAAACCTGCCAGTTTCCTTCTGCCTCGTCTTATACCAAAGAGAATCAAGGCAGGGTTGTTTTGAGTCTCTTTCTCATTCCTTCTTTTCCCAGAGCTGAGATGCTGTATAACCTTTCTTTTAGCTGCTATCAGTTCTTGCATATCTTTGGCAACTTTGTTCTTCTCTACACCCTTCAATGCTGTCTGAATTGACAGTAAAAAAAAAATTTACTGAGAGTATAATTATGGTCTCCACTTGTACACAGACCACGTCTAGAGTCCACAGTTTGATCATGATTTCTATCTGCAAGCTGCTGCTTATAACAGTTGTAATGAGAAAATGATGGCATATGAGACAAGGAAGGGCAGTGATGGTGGATCCAAACCCACCTCTTCTTTATGTACAGCCTAGCTTGGTGCAGGGGTGCAGCATCCAGGACAGTTCATGGTCTCAAAAGACCACAGATCCTGACAGTGTAGCTCATAACTGCACTTGGGTGAACAAGTACATCTGCATTCCATCCTAGCCTTACCTGTTCAGCTCCAGCAAATGCTTCAGAGTTCAGACAGTATTGGAGGAATGAATGAGCGTGAAGAACCCAATGTTCAATACTGACAAAAAATCAGCAAGTAATGAGAACATAATAGGCTCATTGTTGATGGAGTTTGTCCATCAAATTATATATACATATATTTTAGATATGAAGTGTTGTGCTGGTGGATGAATGCATATTTTCACCTAGAAAGTAGCTTAACAAATTCCCTTTTGAGAATCGAAGGATTTGTTACTTATTGTGTGTTTCATATGTGGTCGCATGCATATACTGATTCTGGGGAAATCTATTTGGCACATTTGCTAACGCAATTTGGACATCATCTCTTTCAACCTGAGTGAGCACTCTTTTTTTTTTTTTTTGGTGCCTTCGAGTCAGTTTAGTGCTTTGCCATTGCCTTCTTCCTAGGGCTGAAAGAAAGTGACTGGCCCAAAGTTACCCAGCTGGCTTTGTGCCTAAAGCCGGACTAGAATTCACAGTCTCCCGGTTTCTAGCCTGGTGCCTTAAGCATTATACCAAACTGGCACTCTTCTACCAAAATTGGAGAAGAATGTAGTGAACATCTGGGCAATTCATAATGAGCTGCTAGTTGGAAGGAAGTCTTAAATGGATTATCCTATTCTGCAGCGAAAGAATAAATTTAAAAAATAAAAAGATCTAATCCATTCAGTGGTCACCTATTGAAAGAAAGTGAAGAATATATTTGTTATTGAATAAATAAATCAAACCATGAACTTTTTTCAGTCCATCGTGAAAGCTTCTGATGTTAACTTCCTTAAGTAAAACTAGCAGAGAACATTGAATGTACAAATATTTTTATGAAGTGCCTTCAAAGCTAAGGAATTGTAGAGAATAAAGAGGATGGCCTTGAGGGAGACAAGAGAGAACCTAGATTAAGTTGCAGACATGTAGAAAGTGTATGCAAATGTCTCAGGAATTTAATCCAGTATTCTTTAAAGTTAACATAAAAATCTGTTAGAAAGATAGGGGGTACATTCTGAAAATTGACTAATTTTCTTTTAGAAGAACAAGAACCAGCAGCATTATGACTATGGTTTAATTTATGGGCATGGATATTGTCTGTGGATATGGTATATTGCTTGTGAGTCTGAGGAAGTGGATATGCTCTCTGTAGGGTCAGCTCCAACACTGCCCATTTGGAACCCCACCTCTCATGATTGGCTAGGACCTCCTGTGAAGTGACATAAAGTTGGATTCCTACAGTAATCAATGCTTCTTTAAGTGAGGTAACAGTGTACCCCTTGCTCAAGAGTCTTACCTCTATCTCACTGCTAATTTTAAACCTGTCTCTAAGTTACCTTTTTTAGGAAATGGTTGTGGGGAGAGAGGTGGCCCTGAGAATGGAGTGGGAGAGGAAGATCAGTTACTCAGCTCTGGGAAAGTAGAAAGCCTGAGAAAGAAACTCAGAACAGGCCCACTTCAACCTTCTGGGCCTTAAAGAAATATCTGAAAGTTTTGGACAGGCTTCAGGATTTTTTAATTTATTGAAATGGCTGCCTATATCACAATTGCAATTCTATTAAGAATCTGTCAATATATCCTACAACAATAAAATAGCGTTCCTGGAGTTCCCACAGTGTCTGAACCTTGATTGGCCTATTCAGCTTGAGGAAGCAGATTATTTGGACCCTTGCCAGTCAAGTTGCAGGCCAGGGCATAGCACGGAAACAGCATTGGTCATGCTTGTGGGTCACCTACCAAGAGACCAGAATGGGGGAAGTGCTCCTCTTTGATCTTTCAGCAGCTTTTGATTCATCTCTGAGAGACTGGAATGGATGGCAATGTTTTGCAGTGGTTCTCATCCTTCCAATCAGTGACAGTGGAGAAGGAGTGCTCTGCCTGGAGACCTCTATTATGGAATGCTTCAGGACTCTCTTGTCTTCCCACTTCTTTTTAATATTTATATGAAGCACTGGGACAGGTCATCTGTCAGCCCTGGGTTCATTATTGTTAATATGCTAATCATATTCAGATATGCATCTTGGCCCTGGGTTGAACAGGTGAATGGCAGAGCGCTGACCCAATGCCTGAAGGCTGTCAGGTCTGGATGGGGATGAACAGATTCAGACTGAATCCCTCCAAGATGGATTGACTTTAGGTTTGTGGGCCTAACAATTCCAGAGAAATACCATCTTTGACTCTGGACAGATTTGTATTTCCCCAATCCAGAGGTAGTTCACGCTTGGGGAACTTCCTAGATTCACAGCCCCTACTTCTGGCAGCTGTGGCTAGAAAAGCTTTTGGACAGTTATATCTGTCAATGCCAATTGCACCCATTCCTGGATCATAAAGTCTTTCTCAAAGCCTTCATGCCCCAGTCATCTCCTACTTGGACTACTGTAATGTTGTCTACATGAGACTGCCTTGAAGAACATTCGGAAGCTACAGGTGGCATCCAGCTGCTCAGGCAGTGATGGGATGCTAGTATACCTGGGTGACCCCACTACTTAGGAAGCTGAACTAGTTGTTGGTTGGCTTCTGGGCATGATTCAAGATGCTAGTTATCATCTTCAAAGGCCTACACGCCTCTGAACCTGGTTAAACTGAGGAGCTGCCTTCTCCTATATTCATCTGCCTTTCTGACCAGACTGAATAGGTCAATTCTCTCCAGATCTCATTCCTTTGGGACTGCCATCCTACAGGGCCTCAGAAGCAGGCTTTTTCAACAGCGGCCCCATACTCTGCTGCTCTCTTCCTGTGGAGTATTCAGGTAGCTCCATTCCTCCTGGGCTTTAGGAAAGCCATTAAGATCCACTAGCACAGGAGGGGATGCTTTGATTGGTAATAGAGTTGCAAGTGCACAATTGTATTTTGTTGGTTTCATTTTATGATTCTGATTAGTCTTTATATGTATTTTTGCTTCTTTCCCTTCTTTTTTATTGATCTTTTTATTTTATGATGAGATTGTTGGCTGCATAGAAGCTTTCTTGTATATACATAAAATGGAGTGGAATAAACAGAATTAAAATAAATAAAATAAAAGTGATATCCTTTCTGTAGAATAAAACTTACTATAGATACACATTTACTTACATTTTGATTTTTTAAAATGTATACATTCCCTTTACTTTTTTATAATAGGAAAAATGCTTCTTTTGTGATGGAGAAAAACCATTACATTGTTTGCATGAATATTCATATATGTCTCCATACAAAGGGTCATTCATTTGCATCTAAACAGAAATGGCTTCATTTATAAGATCATGACCTTCCACTTTTCATTCCAAGTGGATCAGGTCTCTCTGAGTATGACAACTTGCCAATGTGCACAGTTTGTACCCTCTCTCATCACCCAGGAACTGATAGGCACAAGAGAAACTGGAATGTCAGTCCTGATGGCTGCTCTGTATCTGATAGAAATAGTCCTATCTTTACTCTAGCATGTGCTGTCAGATACTCATGTATGTAGTTCCCAAGGCCACATTCACAAGCCTTTGCAAACTGCTAATGAGCAGGCTTAGAACAAAGTGCTCTCACAAAATCTCTGTCTCTATCAGCTTTGCTCCTCTTTGTTTCTCCACTCCTTTTGCAGCTGAACATTTCCTGTGTATGGGCTCTGGAAGTCTCTAGCAAAACAGATTAGGTGTAATCTTTCTAGCAGTGACTTTGCTTTGTCTCAAGACAAGTTATAACTGACCTAGCAGGAAACTTTACTTGGCATCTCCAATCTCTCCACTTCCAAATACCCATTTTGTTAGGATTCTTTTTTGCACTTTCCATAAACACATCAGTGCCCCAGCACCCCCAATTTGACTTGAAACCAGCCTCTTTAGCAATGCTTTCACCAGCTGTTGACAATCCAGCCAGTCTTATGTAATCATTCCCCAACTTCTCAGACCCTCCTCTGCTCTATTCTGATGTGACTTGCGTTCTATTTGTTGCTATGATTTATATTGTTGCATTTAATCATGTGCCTCGTTCTTCCATCTTACAATCTAATCTTTGTCCTACATGAACTAAATTAACCCTTTGCTAGAATCTGTTTCTAAATTGCCCCCAAAGCAGTCATTTCAGTCCTCTGATTCTTGTGTACTTTTGTGTGCATCTAAATAAACTGCTTGTTTTGTTTTCAAAGAACGTCCGTGCATAGTCATGGAATATACAGTAGTTCTTCCGTTATGTTTGTTCATCAGAATGTGGAATGGGTTTCAAGCTTAGCAGATATGCTACTAAACCCCTCTCCCCAAATCCTTTTCTTCCCCATAGTTTCTTTAGCCCAACTCCATCATTTTTGTTCTCCTGTTACATCTAGCACCCAAAAAGCAGCCACACAATCTTTTCCATTCTCAGTTCCTCAAGCTATTGTTGTTATTGAAATCTGGGTTTGCTTCTCTGAGAGAACCGTTATTATCACTCTCTGCCTCAGGGGACTTTTGCTGACTCCATTCATTCTGAAAGCTCTGGCAACAGTATTGGCCTCCTTTTCAAATTCTGTAAAGGTTCAGCATCTATCCATCTGCCCACTTCATTTATTCTCCTCTCCTTTTGCTGCTTGATATGCCTTCTATCTTGCATCCTTCCTTATTTTTTAATGATCTTTTCTCCACCTATGCTTTACCTTGGGTACTCTCTGATCTTGTCTTCAGTGAGAAGAAGGGAGTGAAAGGAACCACTGACTTCCCCAGCAAAGTTGTAGAAATTTCAGAACTCTGAATAATACTCTAAAAAGAGTTACAATTGTCCCAAATCTCAATAATTTAATGTGCCATGGGCATATTACAATCCACATGATGTATGTATGATGTTTAAAACAGAAGAGGCTGCAAACTGACAGTATTTTGTATATACTAATACTTCATTAATATACTGGTACCATTTAGCATTTCACAAATGCATATAGAGATCTATAGTCTAAATGCACATGTCATAGTACTAAGAATATTTCAGGAAAGAATAAATAGGAACATACTAAAGCTACTACTTCAGTAGTATTATTTCTGTACTGCTTCTGAAGTCTTCCTTCACTACTATAATTCTTGCTTCTTTTGGAAGCACAGGAATTGTGGTTTTAAACCCTCTGGACTATTTAAACGTGACCCATATTTGTTTTTCCTTGAGTTCTTATGGGTCAGTGACCTACTACACAAATGTTTTTGATGAAATCAGGATGGCTTATTATTCTATTAGTTAAAATAAGCTTCTGTGCTTTTCTGGCCTGTACAGATGCACCCATGCGGACCAAAATAATTTCTTAGACTATGCCTGTGGTCTTCCTAGCTGCCCTTTTCCTGAGTTTAGCTTCCTCCTGCAAAGACCTGTTGACAGAACTGCTAATGGCTTCCTCTGCTGAAGAGGCATCATTTTTTTAAATGTTTAGTAAGGAGCAAAGTCCACTCTCATCAACGGAGAGAGATCAAAAAGGTTGCAAGGTTGTAGTTATTGCTTGCTGAAGACAGACATGCAATATTATGAATGGAACTCTGTATTATTGTCCTGCCAATCATATTAGCACACCAGTAATGATGGACAGAAAATACTGGCTGAAAAGTCTACTCCAGTTCTAAAAGCACAGAATCCAACCAATAATGGAAGCTACAAAGATAGAACTGCTAGACATTCCATTATATCCAACTTATAAGATTTCTCAGTTTAACATGCTACCATGCATTAATAAACTATTCCTAAAAGTTAGCAGCTCAAACTAGTTAGGGTAAAACCTTTAAAATTTAAACAAGGAAAGGGCTTCCAGATGTTGTTAAACTACAGTACCTAAATTGGAATGTCTGAGAGCTAGTTTGGTGTAGTGATTTAAGGCATCAGGCTAGAAACCGGGAGACTGTGAGTTCTAGTCCCGCCTTAGGCACAAACCCAGCTGGGTGATCATGGGCCAGTCACTCTCTCCCAAAGAAGAAGGCAATGCCAAAATGCTTCTGAAATCTTACCAAGAAAACTGCAGGGACCTGTCCAGGCAGTCACCAGGAGTCAACACTGACTCGAAAGGTCCAATAATAATAATAAAAAAAGGAATGTTGGGAGTTATACTTCAGCAACATTTGTAGGGTCAATGGTGTCTCACTCCTGGATTAAACAAGTGACAAGAATCTTGGCTTCCCTTCTCTTCCTCCTCATCTGATTTTTTTTTTTAACTATTAATACTGGTAACATAAAGCATGCAATTTTATTAAGGTGCAACTACATCTAATTTTACATAAAACATTTGGGCTTAAAGCTGCCTGTTTACATCTTCAGTGTACTCAGACTCCTTACCACAGAATTCTCATTCGCTACAGTATAATAAGAGAAGCATATAAGGTCTGGATTTCAGTGGATAACATTAAATTTTTATTCACCAGTACTTTTAGCACTACTCTTTCATAACAAAGGCATCCCAATTCAAGATTTCTAAATAGTGCTCTGTGTATAGCGTGGAAATCTAAGGGAATATTCAAAGCTAAACTGATACGCTCCTATTGAATTAAAAGTCTCTTGTAATATTATGGAAGACAAAAATATGCCTTCTATGAGGACAAATTATTGGTCTTTCTAACTGGTATTATTAGCCCTGTATTATTGAAACTCAGATGGGTGAAGAGTGGGATCTCCCCAAATATGAGATGTGTCCATCTGGTTTTCAAGTTGACCTCAGGCCAGGACAGCCCAGGACAGAGGAGAAGGTGTGAGAATTATCCTCTGGAAAACTATGATGACATCTGAAAGTACTACTCCATAAATAACTGGATGAAAGGCTTTCTTTGTAAAGTTGGGCTCTAGGGACAAGTAGGGATTGCTGCAGCAAACCTGCCCCAGGCTGCTTGACTTCATTGTCAGGCCAGCAGCAAATTTCTTCAGGGTTATAACACTTCAAACTTCAACCTGCTTTTCTTAGCAGAGGAGTCAGAGATGTCCTAGACATTTATGGCTATCATGACAACTGTGGGCCTGTCTCAAGTCACTGTGGGCCTAGAAGGCTCACATTAGATCTGGTTTTTGTCTCAGGGCAGATGGAGCTGGATCAGAAGGTGGGGGGACATTATTATCAGTATTTTGTCATGGCTGAATCACTCAGCCATGGCTGAATACCATCAACCTCCACAGAGAGGGTACTTGGGGAGCTTCTTGGGGCTCTGGTGAAGAGTTCTGCTGAGGCTTTTGTTGTCTGCTGAAACAGGGAAGTAATGATGGTCTTGGATAGGAGTGTACCTGAGTAGCCACCTCCTGTTCACCTATCCAGTAGAGCCAATTGGCTTACTGAGGTGCAAGAAAAGAAGCAAATGAAGACACACCTAGAGCAAGTCACAGAGGAAACAGGTAAGAACTCACATTCAAGCCTACACCATGGTGATAATAGTGGCTGAAGAGCTGCATCCCAGTGCCTGAAGGCTATTAGGGTTTGGATGCAGTGGGTCAGACATAGTCACAATCCCAGCAAGATAGAGTGGGTTGGATTCAGAAGCCATCCAGTTCCAGGGAGATTTTAACTTTAGCTCAGGACAGGATTGCACTTCTTCATATGCAACTGGCTTATAATCTAGGCCTCCTACTTAATTCACAGCTTCTGCTCAAGAAGTAGGCTTTTTTACAACCTCATCCTGTGTGCCAGTTACAATCCCTCCTAGAGTGGGAAATTTCCATAGTCACTCATGCTTAGATTATTGCAACACATTCTTCATGGGGCTACCTCTGAAGTCCACTAAGAAGCTACAACAGGTCGAGAATGCAGCAGCTTGAGTAATTACAGGTGCATTATCAATTTGCCCATATAACGCAACTACTCTGAGAGTTGTGCTGTTTACTAGTTGACTTCTGGCTACAATTTATGATGCTGGTTGCCACTCTTAAAGTTCCTCATGGCTCAGGATCTGGGTATCTTCAGTACTGCCTACTGCCAAATGGAACTGCTCATTCAGTGAGAATAAGAAGAATGGATTGTGTCCATTTCTCTCAAGGAGCATCTTCAGCAGGAATCACAGAAGCAGGCCTTCTCACTGGCTGTCCCCTTCTGCAGAAGATCATTCCCCCAGAGCTTCTAATGGCTCCAATCCTACTGGAATTTAGGTAAGCCACAAAGTTCTGGCTCCAGCAGTCCATGGGAGCTGAGTTGCTGCAATGCTGTTCCTCTCATATTGAGGTCTCTGTTTGTTTAACATGGCTTATCTTCCCTGGTGCATAAGCATAAAGTTGGTGTTATTGTATTTTATATCATTGGGTTATCATAATTACTCTTATTACTTTAACTTGATTTACAGCTGTATGTAGTTCAGAGGTGAAAACAATTAGAGTGGCATATAAGCACCAGTAAAACATATGAATAAAAATACATTTATATCAGCATTTCCCAAGCTGGTACTCTCCAGAACTTTTAAAAGCATACTTTTTGTTGCTTTCTTTTTTTAAGCAATTTGATGCAAAAATGGGAAAAACAAACTTGTGGTTGAAAAAAAAAATAGAAACCTAGTAAAATTAAAATAGCTAGAACTACTATGCGTATCTCATAAAGAGCAGCCTTCATAAGCAATATGGTCTTATTAGAAAAATATTAAAATGATAAAAGAGTGGTTATTTTCAAATAAAACTTGAATATGACCTAAGTGAAGATTAACATAAAACATGAGCTGAACACTCATTTTCCCCAGTTCATCAACTCTCTTGTTAGTGACTAAACAGAAAACTATTTGCAGAGAAATTCATAACATTCCTTTCAAGGAATGAAAATATACTTTGATGCAGCCCAGAGTGCTATCTCCCTCTAAAGATGAGCTACTCATATGTCATTCTTTCCCTGCTAATGGCTGCTTCCTCACTGCTGGTAAAATTCAAGCCGAAACAATCAAATCATGTTCAAAACAATGAAGAGAATAGGACTGAAATATATAAATCAGGTGCCTGCATCTGTATCTTTTTCAGAATATCGAATTAGCATGCCCTGGCATAATGCTTTTGGAAAATTGAGGAGAGAATTCTCAAAAAACGAGTTAAGCCATCTATAATACATGCACTGCCAATCTATGGACCAAGGTTGTATAACAACTTAAACAAAACCAGGGAAACCACATGATGTCTTAGAGTGTTGCCTGAATGCAGCCAATTATGATTTATTTGGTAAGCCATTTCTAAATAAATCGTAATTTAGTACAACGCATAAGCCTTGTTCCATGGACACTTCTTTTAACCTAGCCATTCTAATAAGGACAGTACTTAATAAGAATTCTGAAGTGTTCATACCTTTACTAATGTTGAGATACATCATTTAGCCTTTATAATGCTAGACACAATTCACTCTAGCAGAACCAACAGCACCACTAGCTGAACATCAGTTTTCTAAGATGGAACCCGTTCCAAGTTTACATTTTATTCACCCTTACTACTTCAACTACTGCAGCATTTCTGTCTCTTAAACTAAATCACTGCAGTATGTTTTGAAAATTTATTTGCATCCAATTGCTTAATTTAAGTTACATTTTTTAGGACACATAAATCTTCAAAGCAAAAACACTTGAAAACTGTCTACAAGTGGGCTTTTGGCCTGGACACAATCTATAGGCCTTTTCATATATTGAACATTTGCATGCAGGAACCATATCAAGTCATACATTTCAAAGAAAAATGTCCATATTTTTAGTTTGTAGTTTTAGCTTCACTTTGAAGTGTTGGCAAGTGAGATTCCATTCAAACTACACTCATTTGGTATTTAAGTTTTTGTGCTGTTTGAATAACCACAAATGAAGCAAGTATTATTCCCAGTGATATTTTATTGCAATATTAATAACTATTTGGCTTGAGAAAGTCTAGCAGTCATAACAGCTACTTTATTAAACTGAACTCATAATACATTTTTTTCAACTAACATACCAAATCAAAATATAATTAAACATTTTCAACAGGAGTAAAAGAGGAAATTGTGCAAATAATATCTAATTTAAAACCGTATCCTAACTTTCACTTTTTCACTATAAAAAAATTAACCTAAGGAATTACCATTCATCTTATGACACATTATATCACATTTTCCACAAGACATAAATGCTTGCAGTGATTGTATATTTCTTCTTAATGCTGATTTAAGCAACTCTTCGAGACTCAATTTTACCAAATGGAATCAAGTTTGTATTTGCCATAGGCCAGGCTGAATCTTTTGGTACTCAGCTACAACTGTACATTTATACTTAAGGGCAATCCAGTTTCAGCAAACAGCAGGTGACAGCAGTTTCGTTCAGGTAAAGTGATTTGTTGTTTGTGACACCATGGGCAAATTCAGTATTAACTGACAAAGAGCCACAGCAGTCAAGATTCAACTGGCTGTTTGGAATTTGACAAGTTTCTCCATGCCCTTATTATGGCTAAAAGACTTCTACTGCAGCACTGGAAAGATAAATGCATGGCCCCGTTTATTCAATGAATTGAAGACACGATCGTACTTGCCACTTATGAGTGGATTGCCTATAGATGTAGGCTTTGTATGGATAAGTACAGTGAAATATGGGACTCATTTATGCAAAATACAGTAGGTTGAAAAAAAAAGCATGACAGTTATATAAATGTATAATACGCATACACACACACACTTCCATAATGTCTGTATTAGAAAATGATATATAGAATTGTAAATGTTTATTGTTGTAATGATATATTATATTTATATACTTTTTCTGCTTTATTTTTTTCACTTATTTCTTTTTAAGCATTTGTTATGTATTTGTATTAATCAATGTATTTATTTTTGTGTTTTGTTCCTTTTTTCCCCCTTTTTCTCTAATTTTAAAAGCAGTGAATGAATGAATGAATGAATGAATGAATGAATGAATGAATGAATGAATGAATGGATTCAACTGGCTGTGAAAATGAGCTTTAGTAAGAGGTGGGCAGGGAGGGACCTTATGAATCACTGCAAGCATTTCAACATCAACGGGTAAATATAAGTTCCTTTGTTCACTATATTTAAGTACTGCCCAAGTTGAGTTGTGTTTATTTTTGCCATAAGATAGAGTCCTTATTTTCTGTCTTGTTAGCATAATTTTGTCCCATCCCTTTCCAGCTCCACCCAAATTACTGCAATTCTCTCCTCTTTGATCATCCAGCATTTTTATGCCAAAACAGGTATCCTCTATTGTGACCTTGCTCCTAAATCACTTATTACTTCCTGGATTCAGTATAAATTCTTGACTTTTTATAGCTTCCTATGTCTTCCCCCCATTTCTACAGTTCTCTCTAGTACGTCCCTACTGATCATCTCTGTCAGCTCAACTGCCTCCTTATGCCCTAACATTCCATGTGGGCCCGCCTTATGGAATCTTCTCCCCCCAGAAGTGAGATTGGCCCCATCCCTCTTCACATTCCACAAGTCCCTCAAGACCTGGCTATATGATCAGGCCTGGGGCTTCCAGGGGACTGGTGAGATTTTATGATGATCCCTTATTAATTTTATCCTCTCCTGTTTTGTGTGTTTTTACAGTTTTTTTTAATGTGTAATTGTTTTTATGCATTTATTTTTTAATTATTGTATGCCACCCAGAGTCACCTTGTGTGAGATGGGTGGCTATATGAATATGATAAACAAACAAACAAACATTTACCTCCAGTTCAAAAGATACTTTGAAAGTACATCCCAGAATCCAAGGCCGCTTCTCTTAACATTATGAAATCTTGTTTCATAAGATATTTCAATAATGAAAATAACTCATTATTTTTCTACATAGCCATTAGCAGAATACAGTAGTTCCTGTGTCTTATTGAAATTTAGCTTGTAACTATACTCTAAGCATAACAACTACAGATTGCTATCCTGTTTACTTCTGCCACTACTTTCATCCTCTTCTTTTCCTGTATCCTCATCAAATTTTAGATTTGGGGTATGGCCCATCCTCTGGTGCCCTGTAAAGTACTATATATACTGACAAGCATACATTGAATAGCTAAGCTTTTAACAGAACACAATGCACACCTTTTCATATAATTTTAACAACCTGAATATGAATATTCCCCAAGCTACATTTTTTCCAACAATGGAATATAATTCATCACCCAACCCCCATTTCAAACACACCTGTGTAATGTTACCACCTCTTAATTAAAAATGGGTTTAATTAAAGATAAAACTTACAGTCGTTCTAGTTGTTTTAGATCTTGAAATGTTCCACGTTCTATCACGCTAATTAGATTCTCTTCCAAATGCCTATAAGAAAGAATTTCAGTAGCATTAAAAGAATAACCAGACTTCAGAGTTGGACATGTAAAATATTCTCCTTCCCTAAAAGTCAGTCTGTCACTTCTTCTCCAGAATGCAGATAGAGGCAGTGTCTTTTCAAGATTTATTTTTTCTTTTATATCTATTGACTATTATTTGTCTCATAACGCTCTATGACATGACCAGACTGGAGGTTATTAAATAGGGGATTATCCTATAACAAGTTACTTGGAAGTAACTCTGCCAATCATAGTGAAATTTACTTCTGAGTAGCATATATAGGTTTGTACTACACAGCACTACTCATTTAGCTTTGATATACCATATGTGGGCTCCAGAAATTCAGACAACCACCCAACCTAGCTATTATTCAGATTTTTGCAACCTACATAGTAATTTATCTGCATTTGCTACTTTAAAACAACTGGGCAGCCTTCAAAAACTTGCATCTAAATACGGAAACCATTTTCATTAAAAAAAAAAAAGCATTATCTTATGATACAAAATCCCTGGCAATTCATCAAGAAATTACTATAGAAATAATTCACAGACAACTCCATTTCAGATGGCATTATATGAATCAATATCCTTCTAGATTGCTGGACACATTGTAATAAAATTGTTACAAATTACCATCTCTGGTGGCAATGTACATTTAATTACTCATTTTGGTTGAAAAGTGTTTCAGGAAACTGCAAAATGCTACACAGCATTTTAATAATTAATCATGCTGTAGCTTTATTATTCATTTTTTTCCAGAACATATAAAATTATGCACATAAACATTCATTCCATTTTTCTTGTTAGTTGCTTGATGTACTATAACAAAATAGTGGAAAACTAAAGTATAGCTTTCTTTGCATCAGTAGCTTTTAAAAATATGGAAAATAGCACTGCCTGAAAAATTAACATACTGTAGCAGCAAAGAACCTTGAAGAATCCTTTAATTAAAGGTTGCATTATTCAAATTTTACTTCCACTTTTATCTATATAAACAAAATTATTTTAATAGATTATTTGGAGAGAAGTACTGAATATGGAGATTTAATATTATGTAGCCCTCCTTAGCTATACAAATATATTTATATATGCTCCCAAACTAGGCATGTATGTATGTGTGTGGTTTCTGTACAGCTTCCATTTCTTAGCTTTTTTTTTTTTTTTATGCTGCCTTGTTGATCACTCCATAAATACAAAATATTTAAAAAGCCCTGTGTTTTAGTAACATCACCTGAGTGTTATCTTTTTAGGGGTACTACCCTAACCTGATAATAGCTTTCTCATGTATACAAATTATTCCTTGTTGCTGCCCGTCTGGCTTCACACCTGGATTTCCAGACACTTAACCCTTAATTCTGCTCTTAGGGAGACTTGGCAGAAGATTCCCAGACATGCCTCAGCTACATAGAATCTTTAATGCCGACAGAATGAAGCTATAACACAACACTTGATTGCTCACTGTAACACAAAATTTCAAAGCTTTCACATATCAGTGCTCCAACACTTACATTATTAAGTTGCTTCCTTCTGCCTTTCTGAGTTAACCAATACTTGGTGGTTCACTTGATGATCTTGGGCATCTGAAATATGTTTACCTCTCTAGCCTAGAAACCTCTCATTTCTGCCCTACCAGCTTCCCATCTTTACACTTCTATCTTTGTCTAGTCTGAAATTCTAAGCATATTTATTTGGTATCCAAACAAAACTACTGATCCAATATAACTTACATTAAATAAACTTACTTTGGGTAGAAGTGTTTCTGCATTTCCTTAGTGAACCTTCATCAGTGTGCCAAACCATTACTACACAATCACTTCTACCATAATGTTACTTTGGTATATCACAGCATTGTCTAGATTGTTTTCCTTCCAATGAGGTCTTGTTATGAATAATCAGTTATGCTTCTTTAATAGACAATGGTACTGAGATGAAGTGAACCTCATTCTGTCAAGATATCCAGGCAACATTATGGAAAAGTAAACAGGTATTTATCAAAATCAGGTGAAATAGTTATCAATAGTGTCTGAAATGAACCACTAGGATATAGGTATAATTCAGTATATGCTGCATAGTTAGCC
Source organism: Python bivittatus (assembly GCF_059951505.1). Taxonomy (NCBI): domain Eukaryota; kingdom Metazoa; phylum Chordata; class Lepidosauria; order Squamata; family Pythonidae; genus Python; species Python bivittatus. The sequence goes on from NW_028277035.1 coordinate 19,740,512, forward strand.
ATGTGTTAAAGACAAGCAAATCAAAGTTTTGCAAACCGACAACACAGAGAAATGGCTTTAGGGGAACATTTCTTCATACTCACAGAACACGAAGATTCTTAAGCCCAGCAAAGTCCACCTTTGTAATCCTTGTAATATTGTTTCTGTCTAAGTCACTGCAAAAACAGAAATTCAAAATTGGCACATGTATTTGCCAGGCACTACAATCATTTAAAAAATATCACAACAAGAGTATCAACTAGCGAATACCCACTCTGCGTAGGAAATGACAGACAAGACTGAAGACACTTGAGTAACATTGCAACTTGGAGTAAGAAGTGCCCCCACGACTTACTGCATTTTCCTTTTTGCAGCTCTAGCATTTGCTCTATCTAGTGACAAGCATACGGCAACTTCTTAACTTTTAGTTAAAGGTGCAGAGCCAGAACAGGACAAGAATTAAAATCTCACCATGGTACAGAACTCTCTATAGCACATTCTACCATTATGATTTTTAAGGTACCAGATCAGAGAGATCATACCTTGCTGCCTCTTCATGGAGATGGTTAGATTTTTCTAATTAGTGGCAGAATCTGGAAAACATTCACACGCCTACATACAAACAAGCCTACATACAAACTTTCAAACAATACTAATAGCCTTATGCTTGATTTTCAGAGCAAAGGTTTGAACTACCACAGTTTCAAATATGTGTAGAAGTAACCTGCAAAATCATCAGGAAAAAAAATCTGAAACTACTGAACATGGCCACATGACTACATCCCACTCCCCATTGAGTCTACTAATTCCTGCTTATTCTCGTATTATATTTTGCAACCGGAATACTAATCACATGCCACATACATTTCTTGCTTTTACCTTCATACTTCTGGAGATATTAAATTAGGAATAAAGCTTGAAAAACAAACCATATGTATATGAGCATTATTTTATTTGCAGACAGCAACATTATTTGCATTTTTAAGAACCTTTGGGGAGTTTCTTCTCTACATTCTTTTCAAAATTGAAGCAAAAAAGGTATTGGCGTAATGTAGTATGAGTAGCTTTTGCTAACAAATATTGTATCTATATAAAATTTTAAGAACTAATGCTGCAAAGTCATACAAATTCTCTTGTGAAATCATATTCCTAACAGTCACACAAGGAGAAAAAAGACAAAAATGTCAACCCATGGATGCTTTCCCAGATATACATCCCACTAAATTTGTAGGTGTTCATTCTAGGATTTTGGTCTTAATATACAGGATATCTGCAAGCCTTCTATCCTAATTGGCAAAATATATCATGTATGACTGTGATCAAATACAGAACTTGAAGATGTAGTATTCTAGGCCCTTTTACTTGATTTTAGCTAGTTTCCTTTTAAAATCATGATGGATGGAGTTTCCCTTGAAATCAGAGTGAATTTTTAAGCAGGGTCTATGAGAGAAGGATTTAGATCTCAGAGGGAAAATCCAGAAGCGCTTCCACACTCTTTCTATAAGACCCATCCTATAACTTCAAGCATCTTTTCCTTGGCATATTATTCCCATCCATTTTTTTTTTAATTTGTGGGAGGATGTGAGACAGATACCCATCAAGTATAACAAAAATAATGTGAAAGCAGATAGGAACACAAACCACTAAACTAAGCTGGAGATTCTGTAATAGAAATTTAAGATACTAAATAAATGAAATAAATCAACCTATATGATTACTCTCTATTCCCTACTTCAACAGGAATTGGCCTTGAACTGCCTGGCTCTTCCTCTCCTTTCATGACTAAATTTGACATCTGACAACTGACAAGCCAACATGTGAAAAGCCAGTCATAAACATCCAGTAGGACATTTTCTCTTGTTTATCACATTTCATATGGCTTAATAAAAAAAACCAGTGTAAGCCATACATCTTTGAGAGACTTCAATTAGCCTCGTTCAGTCTTCTTTTACATTTGGGTCTGGCTGTATTAGAGAGAAAAAGAGAACCTTTCATGTGCTGTTAGATCTTCATCAACCCAGTTACATCTGAAGAACGTTATTTAATCAGTCATCATGTCTTGCCATGCATGAGCAAAGAGCTGAATTAGCTTTGGTGGTGGCTGAATAGTATACCACCACCAGGACCTAGTAAGAAAACCACAGAATTTTGAAAGTCTCTGACTAGGAACCACTGTCTTCTTCCATAAATATTCCTCTTCACCTTTGCTACATATTATTTAATTCCATCAAAGTGAATTTCAAATCCTGTCCATCTTTGATACATCATCACTTCCCTGCATTTAAAACCCATTTACTGCCTCCAGGGTGGTTCTCCTTCCACCAGACAGTTATCTTATAGACTAAACTATTTCCCCCAGAATTTCTTACAAACTTAGGAATCCTGCTGAATGCCTCTTTCCTAGATCTACACATTCCCGCATTCTTCACTATCAAAACATGAGTCCCAGGCTGCATATGGTCAAAAGAACAGTTCTAAAAGCTCCATAATAATCTGAAATAATCTACGTTTCCCACTTTTCCTCAGACACTTGACAAAAGAGATGGAAAAGGGAGCAACTGGAATGGATTAGGACCCCATTCCCTTCAGTCCACTCACTTGGATAACACTGAAAAAAAGGAGGCAACTCATTCATAGGATGAAATGAAGCCATATGAAGAAGAAACCCAGCACAGCTTGATGTGGTCCTGAGTTTCAAATACTTGCCCATTTGCTGTAACAAGCTTGATGTTTCTAGTCTCTGCATTTAAAGGCTAGTTATCTCTGCTAGCTTTAACCTGAAGACAAAATGTATTTTGTCTCTCCTGTGTACTGGCACTCTCTCAAACAAGGGCCTCCCAGATCCTTAAGGCTTCAGATATTTGATCACCTTTTCTAGAGAAAATATTCCTTTCACCTCTCCAAGCTAATAACACTTCTCTGGGACTTGGTGTGCACCATCTGCTTTTGGTTTCCTGAGATTCCAAGACTGGAAGAAGGACCTTTGAAAGACACATATGAAAATAATCACAAGAATATCAGTGAACACACAACTCTTTGATTATATATTTATTATTGGTTTTAATATTTGTGTAGAGTTGTATCCTTTCATTTCCAAAAGAACTATGAGCAGTTATGTATGGCACTCTGGTTGTTCCCTCTCCTGACCCAATTAACTTTTATAGTTGGTTTGAATAATATGATTTGAATGATTCCATTGATGTACAACAGTCCATAGGCTCTATCTGGTCAGATTAATACTCCACCCAACAAAAAAAATGATCTTCATACATGAGCTGAAATCATATGTCACCTGACAATCATTTGTTCCAGCCTCATCAGAGAATCTGTCCTGCAGACCATCCTAGGACTAGAGAATGCTGAACAGTGCCCTCTGCTGGGTAGTCTGTTCAAAAACACATTTTAAGCATCCAAAGCTGTTTGAGCTCATGAACCTGAAATAACCTACCTGAGAATTCATGATTTGCAGTCAGTTGTATATGGTGCATTTTAATCCTGTTCTTGATAAAGTATTCAATTTGCAAAATTAGCTGGACTTTTGGTGAAAACAGTTGGTGTTCTCTGATTTGCAGAACTGGATATTACCAAGTAATTGTGTGATGACAACAAAAAAATGAAAACTTTTCAGTGACAGATTCATTGACATGTACAATGTGTTATGTCACAATTTTGACAGCTATTTTTTTTTTAAATGATACCAAACCAGATTTTTTTTAAAAAATCCATTCAATCGTGTCTGAATCTCAGAGACTGCCTGGACTATCCCTGCAGTTTCCTTGGCAAGGTTTTTCAGAAGTGGTTTGCCGTTGCCTGCTTCCTAGGGCTGAGAAAGTGACTGGCCCAGGGTCACCCAGCTGGCTTCGTGCCTAGGCAGGACTAGAACTCACAGTCTCCAAGGTTTCTAGCCTGGTGCCTTAACCACTACACCAAACTGGCTCTCAAAACAGAATATAGAACTTGGTTAAAACTATAAAGAAAAGAGTTTCTTCTTGGGGGAAGGAATTGTATTCCAAGCCAATTATTTATGTATGTATGTATTCATTCAATTATTCATTTGGACCTGACACTACAGTGGCTGGATATCATAGACATCATTATCAGCATTTCCAAATGTCTTCAAAAGTATGCAAATTGTGATTCTCTGACAGTAGTTATGCAAGATGAAGCAACAAGAGTTCATAGACTTCTTTTGGCTATGTTTGTGGGGAATCTGATCACCCTTATTGGGAAAATTTAAAACTAAAACAGAATTGTTGGTGAAAGGATTACATAACATTAGTTACATAGGCCAGGACTAATGAGAAGAAGGCAGAGGAGGAGGAGGAGGAGGAAGGCAGCTGGCTAAATTGTGAAGGAGAAAAAACAGAGTAAGATTTTGAAGGCACTGCAGAAAGTTAGAATTACCAATGTTAATAGTTAATGGTGAATTAGAAAACAAAGACGTTTGTACTGGTTGCATTGCTTATCAAAATGAGTATTAAAACAAAAAATTGTCTATCCAGATAGAAATTTAAAATCAGAGTCCATATGTTTCAAACACATCGCGTTAACTTTGACTTGTAACTATTAATCGAAATAAGCCACAGGTAGTCATTAGCACTTTGTCTAGCATATCATCTCTAAAGGTGTTTGAAGGAAGAAGCTTTTAAATGTGAAAAATATATTTTGTAACTGTTGAAAGATATAACATCATCACCAATGGCTTTAAAACCAGATCATTTTGATTTACTTCACAGTAAATCAAATAGTAGACAGGCAGCTTTCTAGTAAGATCAGATTGCTCTGTAAACTGAGCCTTGGTCATGGTAGCAATAGAGAAAATGAGAGCCTTTTATAATCAGGTTCAGGGGGCAACTGAAGAACATTCTTAGTAACAGAAATACTTGGTGTTTTATACACTGACTGGTGTATTCAAGGCAAAGTGTTTATTTGATAATATATCTGATAGCGACTGCTAATGGGAAAGCTGATCAAGAAGTAGTAATGTCGGTCTCCAGATGTGAATGAACAGCAATTCCCAGCATCCCTCAGGTTGGTCATGTTGATTAAGGACCTTCAAGGACCTGAAATTCAATTTCTACAGGGCCCCCGGTTGCTCATTTCATTTGAATGTAATGGCTTTTTAACAAGTTAGCACTGTTTTATGCATCTGTAGGGTTTCCTAATTCCAGCAACACTATAACCAGCAAAAGACTGGTGATAACACTTGTATTTGTTTAGCCATCTGTTCAGCAACTAGGAAATTCACAAGTGGAGATACTGTAGCCATTGCAGGCTGCTTCTAATATATGAAGCAGAGTTATATGGCTGATTAACATCAGTATTCTAGAAACAAATGAGATTGGTTACATTTAAATCCCAAAATCCCACTTCCCAAAGCAAATTATTTTTCCCTTTTCTACTTTTACTAAACAATATACACCAAACTGTGATTAAGTTATTTGAACAGTATGGCTATGCCACTGAAAACGAGTGTAAAAGAAAACAAGCAGAAATCGTTAAAAAGGAGTGGTTACATTGCCATCTATTTATTGGCTGGTTCAAGCATCATATTAAGGCACCATGTGGTGTGATTTTGGTTTAACATATTAGGAAAGCCAAGTCAATTGTTGTTTATTCAACGAATCATGGTTAAACAAATAGGCAACCCATAAGCCTTGTGTATCTCCCAATGTCCATTTTCTATGCCTCCAGTTCCCAAAATCACACAGTTGAAATTTGGTGACAGCTTTATTTCTTAAAAATAACAAACAAACATCCCCACTACAGCAATTTTATTTCATGCCTTGTTTCACACCTTTTAAGGTGGGGATAGATTCCATTAAGTTTCCTTTACAATTTACCTTGACTTGCATGATTGTGTGAAGATGTAGTGATATTATCAGTTTCAAAAGGCAACAATCAATTGATAATGTGGCTAGTTTTCTTTAAAGTTTCCCACATGGTCTGTTATCAAAGGCTACCTTTAGGTCTATGAAAACAATACTGAGAGCCCCTTTGGGGAGGCTACAATATTTCTCAGCTCAGTGGTATAATATTGTATATTGGTCCACAGTTGAATGGCCAGATCTAAACCTTACATGTTCTGAGGCCAAGATGCTCTCAGAAAACATCCAATTCAAAAGTTTATACTATAAACATCTGGCATATAATTTACTAATTACAGATAAAAGGCTGATAGTGGGATAATTGGCAGGATCTGATTTCTCCCCCCCCTTTTTTTTTTTGTTGTATATAGGAAGAATGATGGAATTAAGCCATTCTTTGGATATCTGTAAGGAATTTTTTATGGCAATAAAAAGGAGAGCTAGCAAGGTATCCATCAAGGATGGGTTAGATTTTAGAAGTTCTGATAACTGATGACTTTACCTGGGGCTTTGCTATTTTTCAATTGGGAAATTAATTTTTGAACTTCTGAATGTGAGACTGAAGGCCATTCTGGAAGGGGATAATCTGTTGGCAAAACATAAGAATCACCACCTGAAGATATACTAAATAAGCCACAGAAGTATCCATTCCAAGACTCAGAAGATGTCAAATTGCTTTTGTTAGCCAGGTTAGATTTTACTGAGGATTGGGAAATGAGGTGCCAGAATCTTTATTTGTTACAGCCTATTGAATCTTAGATCAATTAATTCTTTAATTTAGAGAATTCTTTAAAGAATTAATTCTTTAATTCTGTGTTTCTTCTTCTAACTCCATTATTGTCCATTATGGTTTAACAATATTGTTGATGGTTTTGCTAAAGTAGGATTTCATTCACCATCTCTTGTCTATTGCTCTGTTCCTGTTTTTCTCTATGCTGACAATGCAGCTCTTCTCTCTATAACCCAAGTAGACCAGTGGAGATGCCTTGAAGTGTTATTTTCTTACTGCCTTAGGGAACATCTTGAGAATAATTACTGTAAAATAAAGGTCTTAATATTTTCCAGAAAGTACTTCAAGTCTCTGATTAGCTGGAAAATCAATGGAAGATTTACTGAGCAGGTCACAACTTTTAAGTACTTAGAAATTCACTTTCTATCGTCTACTTGTTGGACTAATCAATTATAAAGAAGCTTCTCATAAGAGCTCAAAAAGCATATTTTGCAATTATTAGAGATGCAAGTCAACAGGGCTACAGCTATGTATCAGCAGCTATTAAACTATTCAAAGCTAAAGTTTTAGGTTCAGTTTTATATAGCATGCAGACGTGTATCTATAGGTATGTTTCTGACTTAGAAATTATTCAGTCTAAAATGTTAAATGCAATAACCCACATTCCTCTCTGCACCCTTAACTCTCTCATTTAGTTAGAATTAGGCTGCATCTCCTTCAGGACCCCTCTGAGGCTATGCATTCTTTGGGGAACATCATTTATTCACCTTACATTATTAGATAGGCTTGAGTCTTCCTTAAGAAGGCAAATCAGTCTTGATCTGACTCATTGTAGCTTTTCTTTTCCAGAACTAGCTGCTTCTGGCCCTGACAAACCCATGGTTAATCTCAAGTAGAGGATTTGGGATCTAGATCTTCAAACTGTCAGGCCTAGCCCAAAGAACTCCTGGAGACCATGCAGGTTCAATCAGCAAGGTTTATTAGCCAGTGCCTGTTTACAGAAATCTTTTCAGACTGACCACTAGGTCCCAGGCACAGCTATTCACTATCTTCTGGAATTTTTAAGGATGCGCCAGTTTCCTCCACTTATCTCCAGAGCATTGCTCTGGAGACGAGAGCGCCGTTTTCACCCCCCTTCCTCCATTCCAGTCCATCACACAAACAGAGAGTATCATATTTTCCCACTTGCATTATTTCTCAATAATCATCACTCCTTGGTCCATTCCAAACTGTTAGAAATTTTAATTGTTATTCTGAACAGGAGACCATTGCTTTCCTCCTACAAGATCAAATCTCAGCTGTTTCCAAAAAGGTTGCCAATTTTCTAACAATAGCTATTGCTTTTAAAAAGCCACCTGGTACTTCTTTCACACTACTAATTGTTTCAGGCTTTCCTGTACAAGTTTATTGTTGTTTTGTATTTGATAGCTGATATATTGTCATACTTGGTCATTTAAAAATTGATCTTGGACCATAGATAGATAGATAGATAGATAGATAGATAGATAGATAGATAGATAGATAGATAGATAGATAGATAGATAGATAGATAATTTGGCACCTTGACTTGTTCTGTTCTGTAAATCTCACAAGATCTTGACAGTCTGCACAGATAGATGGTAACAGAATGTATATATCCTCTAGTATAATTTACAGTTTGCCATTTTTCCTTGATTTCAATAAAGCATTTAACAAATGCAAAGTCCTTCATTAGATAGGAAAACATTAAAGGTACAAATCCTGAATGGAGAGACCACCCTGGGCAACAGTCCATGAGATCCAAGTATCTTGATAGATTGCAAATTGAATATAAGCCAAAAATGTCATGCAGCTGCAATACAAGTAAATGCAAACCCCATTTTAGGAAGGATATTGACCAAAGAGAGCATCCAAATTGATAAGAGACATGGAAGAAAAAAAATATGAGGAAAAGTTGGAAGTATTGGGCATATTTGGGGCTACCTGAGGGACTGCCACTCCCCCACGATTTCAACCCATCCCACCCGATCACACAGAGGGGGCATGCTCCAGAACCCCTCAGCAAAAGAACTCCAACTAGCAGGGTCCAGAAGGTGGGCTTTCTCTGCTGTGGCCCCCGCCCTTTGGTACATCTTGCCCCCAGAGGTGAGACAGGCCCCCTCACTCCCGGCCTTTCAGAGGGACTTGAAGACCTGGCTCTGCCATCTGGCCTGGGGTGGGGAGGGAGGTCATCAGATATGGGGTTGGCTAGCCCCCTAGAGGCCTGGTGTTGCTTCCATCGGCCTCCTGGATTTTTCCTCTTCCCTTTATTCTGTGTAAATGTGTTTTCTTATAAATGTTAACTATATATTTATTGTTTTAATCTGTTGTAAGCTGCCCAGAGTCCCCCATTGGGGGGAGATGGGTGGGGATAAGTTTGATAAATAAATAAAATAAATATTTAGCCTAGAGAAAGAAAGACTGCAGGGAAGCAGAATGAGAGGACAGAATTGTTCAGAGTTATTCCAGAAGACAGGAGAAGAAACAATGTCTTTAAATTACAAAGAAATATATTTCAGCTGGACATCAGGAAGGCTGCCCTAATGGTAAGAATTGTTCAGTTACAGATCAGACTCCCTTGGGACTGATACACTGATAGTTCTGAGGCAGGAGAAAGAAAACACATGGAGTAGATGGTGCAAAAAGCAGGAACAGATACACCTATTGGCTGCCCCAATTCATACATTATTGATTGACTGATTGATTGATTGATTATGTGCCATAAAATCTATGTTGACTCTTAGCAACCACGCAGATAGATTTTCTTCACAACAATCTACTCCTAACCTGGTCTTTCAGGTCTTCCAACGGTGCACCCTTCACCCTTACACCCTTGTAACCGACTCCATCCACCTTGCTGCTAGTCATCCGTTTCTCTTTCCTTCCACCTTCCCCAGCATTACAGCCTTCTCCAGAGAGCTAGGTCTTCGCATAATGTGTCTGAAGGAGGATAATTTGGGCCTGGTCATTGTGCCTTGAGCGAGGACTCTGGGTTAATTTGTTTGATGATCCATTTGTTTGTTTTCTCGGCTGTCCATGGTATTCTCAGGAGTCTTCTCCAACACCAAAGTACAAAAGTATCAATACTCTGCCTACCCTTCTTCAAAGTCCTTTTGCTTCCATATAATGTCACAGGAAATACATTTACTTGCACTGTTATGATCTTTATTGGTATAGACACATCATGGCATCTAAATATCTTTCTCAATGTCTTCATAGTTCCTCTACCAAGTGCTAGTCCTCAGCATATTTCTTGACTGCTAGTTCTTTTAGTGTTTATTGTTGATCCTAAAAGGGAGAAACTATCCACCACTTCGATATCTTCATTATCAATTCTAAGGCTGGTGGTTTTACCTGTTGTTGTTAGTCTGGTCTTCTTTATATTTAATTTTAGTCCCATTTTTTTTCCCCTATGCTCCTTGACTTTTATTACTAGACCTTGCAGATCCTTTGGATTTTTAGCTGTTAGTGTCATCAGCATCACGCAGGTTATTGATGTTTCTTCCTCCAGTTTTAAAACCACACTCATCTTCTTCCAATCCAGCTTCCCTTAAAATATATAGCCAGCATATAGGTTGAATAAATAAAGGGAAAGTATATAGACTTGTCTCTTGAACCAGCCTGTTTCACCATGTTCTGTCTGTACTGTGGCTTCCTACCTGTATATAGGTTTCTCTTAAGACAATGAGATGTTCTGGGATTCCTATTTTTCTAGGCATATTCCACATTTTGACCTGATCAACACAATCAAATCCTTTCTATAATCAATGAAGCATATAGTGACTTCTCTTTGGTATTCTTTGATTTCTCAATTACTTAGCATGCATCAACAATGATGTCTCATGTCTTTCAGCCTTTTCTAAAACCAACTTGAACATCTGGCATCTTTTTTTCCATGTAGGGCTCTAATCTGTAGAGGATAATGCTAACCATTATTTTGCTAGCATGTGAAATTAAGGATATAGTACAATAGCTTGCACACTCTGTTAAGTCTCTTTCTTTTTTGGTATTCGAATGTACTAACCTTTTCAATTGGTTGGCCATTGTGTTATTCTCCAGATTTTCTGGCATAGCTTAGTTAGAACTTTTACTATACTTGCCATATTTCTCTGGGTATTCCATTAATTTCTGTAGTGTTCCAACTTGGTAATGACCAGATTTCTGATCTAACTTCAACTACTACTACTAGAGATTCTTGTAAGTAGGGAATATCTTCTAAGGTATCTTGGATGTTGACATCTCTACTGTACAGAATTTCAGTACACTCCTTCCATCTTTGTTTGATCTCCTTTTAATCAGTTACTATCTGTCCATTAGTGTCCTTTAGCATACCAATTTGAGGTTGGAACTCCTTCTGAGTTCAGAGATTTTTTGAAAGACTTTCTTGTTTTTCTATGACTGTTTCCATCTGCAATGTCTTTACAGATGTTGTTGTAATACTGCTTCTTGTTTCTTCTAACAGCTCTCTGGATGGTTTGTTAAAGAAAACTCTTTGTTAAATTTCTTCCTGATATTTTTGTCTTTCTTGGCTTTGGCTTTTCTCCTCTTCTTGGCAATTTTCATGGTTTGTTCTGTTATCCAGTTTGCGTTCTTCTGTTTCTTCATCTTTGGAAGTCTCTTTTCACATTCATCTTTAATGACTTCTCAAGTTCATTCCATAATTCCTCTAGTTCTCTGACAATGAGATTCAGGGTTCAAAGTGATTTCTGATGTTCCCCTTGAAAATGGTGGGTATATGCTCAAGATCATATTGTGGAATTGGCTGGCTTTCTTCTTCTTCTTTAGCTTAACTTAGAACTTGCATATAAATTGTTTGTGATCTGTTCCACAGTCAGCACTTGGCTATGTCTTTGATGCTATAATTGAGCTTCTCCCCCTCCTTTTATCAATAATATAGTCAATCTGATTTCTATAAATTCCACCTGATAATGTCCACAAATAGAGTTGACATTTTGGTTGCTTGAAGATACTGTTGGCTATGAAGAAATTATTACAATGCCAGAAATTGATAAGTCAGTCTCCTGCTTCATTTTAGTTTCCTAAGCCATGCAATCCAACTGCATTTTACTCTTTAATGTTTCCATCTTTGGCATTCCAGTGTCCAATCACAAACAGCACACCTTGCTTGAATGTTCTGTCAATTTCAAATTGAACTTGATCATAAAACTCATCAACCTCCACTCTTCTGCATCAATAGTTGGAGCAGAAACTTGGATGATTGTCATATTAAAGGGTTGTCCACAAATTCTAATTGATATCATTCAGTCATATTATTATTATTATTATTATTATTATTATTATTATTATTATTATTATTATTATTATTTAAATGTATATGCTGCCTGACTCCCAGCGACTCTGGGATTGCACTGTAGCCAAGTTGTATTCTTGCTTTTCCCTTCCTAACTCTAAAAGCAGTATCATTTTTTCTTTTGTTTTTTTATGTCTTGAGTAATAAACTGTGTGATCTTCTGACTGAAAGTGTCCAATCCCAGTCCATCTCAATTCACTGATGCCTAAGACATCAATTTGTAGTTGTTTCATTTCATCTTTTACTATGTTGAGCTTTCCCACATTCGTGCTTCTTATGTTCAGTGATTCTACTGTAATTCTGTCTGCTTCAGATTTTCTTTCCCTATATGGCAGCATCAGCAACTAGACATCCAAGGGCTTTAATCCAGCCATGTCATAAATACCATTAGTACTCCAAAAGATCCTCAACTCTTCCTAAGTAGCATGTTGAGTGCCATCCAACTGAGGGATCCATCATCCAGCACTATATTGTCAATCATTTTATATTTTCTACCCATGTGGTTTTCTTGGTAAAAATACAGGAGTGGTTTACAACTGCCTTCTCCTGCACAGTATGATTTGATACTTTTGCCATTGTCACTGAGGTGATCATCCACCTCTGGCATCTTCCTGTATAGTTGCAGCCCAATATAGGTGCCTGCTTGCTTTAGCTGGGCACCTGGGATGACCTTCACACCTTGGGTGGCCCTACTGGGAATATATACTGTGGCATACACTCCTAACGTTCTTCGCTCACCCCTCCCAGGCAAACCACCATCACCACCACCATGATGAGGTGGCACAGCAGGATTTGGGGAGTCAAACTTTATACTAACCCATATTTTGTGGTTTAAATCAGTTTGCTGGGTCACTCACCAAACTTGCCCAGTTATCTCTGTCAAGAAATCTCTGCAGGGCCACACACCAACACTCACATTTTCAAGTGACTGGTTTATCATGTCATTTGAAAACTGAACAAATTCCCAAAGTACAGCACTGACATGATGAGAGTAGCTTTGTCTGTACAACACATTTATCCATTCTTAATTTCATCACTATTAACTTCATCCATTTACAGTAAACCATAAACCTACCTCACATGCTGGCTTCATACTATATAATAGGCTCAAGCATGGCCCCCAGTTTGGGGCTTAATGTGTCATGCATGCACAAGTGTCCGTATGTAATGCAGTTCAGGATCTCAGTTCTTTCTCTTAAAAAAGTGTCAGAGTGGTGCTGAGAATAAGATGTCATCTGATGACATGTAACTGTTCATTTGCATCAACTGTTGATTTGCAAGGAAAGATTAGTGACAGAAGACCAGACCTAGAGAGTCTTTCAAAAGGCTGGATCAACTTGCTTTTTCCCTGTTACTGCTTGTCTGGGGGCGGGCAGGGGGAGAAGAATGTGGAGTTCCTGGTACACTCTGAGCTTGGTGGTTTGGCTTGGTCAACTGGATACCATTAGTATCTTAGACTGAGCCAAATCCAAAAACACGAGGAAATTCCTGGAAGCTTGGCATTCAAACAATTCTGCCATCAATAGACACACAGAGATAAACCACATTTACACACCATTCAAAAGACAATAAAAAAAAACCTAGGAAGGAAATAAAAATACTAGAACACATTCCCTTCAGCAGCAAACACTCAGATAAGCAGGGATCAACAGCAGACAATAAATCGGGCAGAAAACAATACTGATCAAGGAACCACCAAGGAGGAAACCACACCCCCACTAAAACTGGCAGGGCAAGCTACTACGTATAAACAGGCAGCGAACCCCACACCACTCACACTGATGATATTACCTAGTTGGGTAGTGAAATGTCTGCAAGCAAACAACCAAGCTCGGAGAGCACCAAGAACTCCATGGTTCAACCCTAAGCCCTACATATAATTTCTTCTATAAAACAAACAAAACAAAAACAATACTTTCTGGTACAAACGAAGTTGAAGCTACATATGCAGCAGCCACCAATCACTAAGGAACACAAGTGATATCCTGAAGGAAACATTTGGTTGTGTTTGCCCCACTATACACTGAGTCACAAACATGATAACTATATTTAAGCCTAATTATTGTATATGCCCAGCCTGTATGGCTAGTTCATTGCATGGGTAACCACAACAAACTGAGATTACATCCCAATATCTGATACAAGCACACTAGTTGTGGGAGTTGCATCATGATGTTTCATCACTTTCCTACCCTTGGGAACATCTGTGATTCAGTGGATTAACTCAGTTGGATTAACTGAGAAAAACACAATTCAATGAATTGGTATAAATGCATAAGGCAAACATAGCCATTATTTTCAAATTTTAGTTGGAAATTATCAAGTCCATCCCTTCCACAGCCATGCAAGTAGAGCGATGAATAACATGTCAGAGCATTTGCTGTATCTTGTCCTTTCTTACGCCATGTTGCCACTAGTGATTTACAATCTCTTATACCATCTTCCAACCATCACTGTGCTGATGCTGAATGTTAGCGTAATTTCTCACAGTGATAAGAAATCTACTAAATAATCAACAGATGCAAATTGCCCTGCCTTCACATTAGAGACAAACCTCTTCCTCTTTGCACTGAAAAAGCATAAGAAAAGAAACCAGTGTTGCTACCTTAAATGGCCTAAAGGACTTGGGAATTCTTGTGTTGTAATCTTAACCTTCTTTCTAATATACATTACTAATCAAAGGTCTGAGAGATTTGTTCTTTGGATTAACTGCTTCTAATCCAAACTGGTACAATAAGAGTAATAAAACCAGGCTTTTAATTGCCACAAATAGGGGCTGCGTGACCCTCTAACTCACTAATGAGGAAATAGCCTTAACTTTGAATTATATACAATGCAGTGATATCCAGCAAATCCTAAAAGCTGGAGTTTTTGGAGCTTTGATTTGCCTGACAGTAATAATAATTTTAAAATGCTATCTCCCTTTCTGTGAAGGAAACCTATCACCAGTAATCTTTCCCTATAGAATGATCTTGCAGAACCCATGTTTGTCATCTAGTTGGAAAAAGTATGAGTTTTGTCCAATATTCCTGAAAAGAAGATTCCTTAAAGATATTTAGGACTTCTTAACCCTTCCCTTTTGGAGGACATATACAACAATACACAATTTCTTTGCCATTGTTCTCTTCCAGGATGGTAACTTCCAAGTTCACCTGAGACCTCTATAATTTTTTGATGGTCTTCCATCTCAGTGCTATCTTGGTCTGACCCTGCTTAGTAGATCAGCTAAGATCAACTAGGCACTACTATACACCGGGGGGTGGGGGGGATCAGTGGAATGCAATTATTTTAGCCAGAAAGATAAACACAGAGTCCAGTGGCAGAGAATGCCTACTTAAGATAAACCCCAATCATGTGACTTCAGAGTGAGTCTGTGACTTTGGGGGAAATCTTGGCTATAAACATGCTCCAAAATTCATTCATTCTGAAGCATATTTAGTTAAAAACATAGTCTATTCATTTTGTTAATAATGTAGTACAATTTTTTTTTTCCCAAACAGGAATGTTATAGGCATGTGAGCCAATCCTGATAGAAAAACAGGCCTGTATTTGCTTAAGCACTCCATTCTTCTGTAAGAGTAATTACATCAACCAGTGCCAATCACTGGAACGCAGTTGATCTTTCTCTGTTCCAACACCAGTCTTAACAAAGGCTTAATAATAGCATGGATTATTTGGGGGAAGGGTTAACATGGCAAAATAAATTGCTTTCATCCTTACTGATTCTGAACTATTCAAAAACTTCAAAATCAATTTTATCTCCCTCATTTCCTCCTATTGTTTAATGATTTCACATATCAAGACGGCTGTGTTTCATCATACTTCATTTATTTATTTTTTCTCTTGTGCTGCTTTAAAATTACTTCTTGCATTCATTTTCAAATAAATTGCCTGCTGTCTTCATTCTCCAAGAGAAAGGAAAACATCCAGCCAAACTTTCCCACTGGCCAAGAGGATTAACAATTGCCAACAATTCAGATTCCTGATTCTAGAGATCTCATCACTTATCTCCAGGATATTATCCTAACATAATAACCCTTCTGTATAATTAATTAATTGTGGGGTATTCCACCATACACTGTTAAAGTGTTTTAGGACAGGCTCTATACATTGCTCGGTTTCCCTCTGAAAATGAAGCACACCCATGATCCTTTCTGCTTTTAATCTTCTGCACATTACATGTCTTGATATATAAGCAGCATATGGCTATAACTTTAAAGAAAAATATTGTTGTTTGAATTCTTCTCTTGCCTTGATCTGTCCATCTTCCCTCTAAATGAACTTCTGTACCCTAGAGTTCTCAAGTGGAGCTTCTTAATTTCATGGCCTGGTCTTTGTGGCATCCATGGAGTCATCAAGTTCTTTCAAGCACAGCTTCAGGATTTCATGTTGTTTTATAATATTTAAAACCTTGAGTACAAATTTGCAGGATACCTTAACAATAAAATCACTCAAATGTTGCCCTGGATACAGGTCAAAATGCATTGTCTTATCCAATTTTGTGGGATCAGTTTCAGCAAAATGCTTGTGGTGATCCATCCTACTGCTTGTTCTACCTTGTTTACTAGGGCTTACTAGAGCTTGTTATGGTTAAAAAGGATTGATGAGGTAGATCCAGGGAGTGGTGAATGGATCATTGTGGAAGGAAGAAGTTCTACTGAAAAAAAATAAACCCACTCTGGAAGCAAAGGATTAAAGTAACTATTATCCAACAAGTAATGATTCCTTTTTGATCAAGGTGATTGAAAGGATGGTAGCAATCAGCAACTAGAATGCTTACAGGAAATGTAACATCAGTTCAGTTTAATTTCTCATCACAGATTTGTAGTAATGTCAGTGAATTTGGAAAATAACCAAATTAGCATGACATGGTGTTTTAATACTTCCTTGCTGGAAAATTTCAAGTCTGTGGAACAACGACGAAAAAGATACAGGTTTTTTTTCTAAATAAAGGTTTTATTTATTAGCAAATTGTTTGGGATATATTTAAAGCATTTATTCATGGTAAGATAATAACCTATGCCACTTGGTGAAATTACTTGAATTAGTAGTAAAAGAAACATTGAAGGTATAATCTGCCACAAAACAGATTAAAGAAACATATCACGCTTTCAGATCTGCTACTCTGGAGTTGGACTTTATATGCTTTGAATACATAATATTTTTTAAAACAAATGAAACAGAAGGATTTGGAATAGAGAAAAAAACCTGAATAATTGTTCTCCTCTCAAATGAAACTTTCTTTCAGTAATTTCGGACATACTCTCAGGTAAACTAGCTGCATCCTTTACCGTACCCTAAACCTATGATACCATCAATTTGACAGAAATTGGAAAGGCTCCTGGAACAGATGGAATAACTATCAAATAGTATAAACCACCCCCCCCCCAATATCTACACTTCTGAAAATATTACAGACATCTTATAAAAATAAAGCCCTGCCAGCTTCATACTATGAATCTTATATCACTGTAATTTGAAAGGCTGGAAGGGTCTTACCCAGTACACAAATTATCGCCCAATGTATCTGTTAAAATGTGGATTGCTAAGATTTTAATATCTTCATTGGGAAGATTACAGAAGGC
This sequence comes from Python bivittatus, assembly GCF_059951505.1. NCBI lineage: Eukaryota > Metazoa > Chordata > Lepidosauria > Squamata > Pythonidae > Python > Python bivittatus. The sequence goes on from NW_028277035.1 coordinate 19,758,002, forward strand.
ATTACCCACAATGATTCATCCTTCACAATCTGGTTTCATGAAAGGACATCAGCTTCAGATAATATAACAGTCCTGGTCAATATAATAACCCTGTAAACTGATACCTGTGTATCTGCGGAATTAGCATCATAGAATGCAGAAAGGAACATATGGTTCAACTCAAGCTTTTAGTTCATATGTTACAGAAATTTAGATTTCCTATAGAATTTATTACTTCATTTATAATTTATTATTTTAATTCTCCTGTTAAATAAATTACTAATGGGATTATTTCACCTGTTATTAAAACATAATGTGGAAATCATCAAGCATGTCCCTTATTGCTTTTAATTTTAAATTGGTGCTGGAACCGCTGGCATGCCTAATAAGACAATTCCATTAAATCAAAATAATTTCTTTAGCTGAATTTCCTAAATTATATGTTGGGGTTTTTTAATCTATCAATTTTTACCTAAATTTGTAGACATTGCACGGTTATATGATAACCATTCTGAGTAGTATAGAATATATTGGAATAAGATAGATGTTATCCCAACTGGCAAGAAAAGATGTAGAAAAAAATAGGTTTGATGTACCATCCAGAAGTTAGTAAATACCTGGGGATAATCATCAGTTCCCCTTCATGGATCACTGCCTTCTCGTGGTGAAGAGGCTTGTGTAACTCAGTGAAGCCATGAGCTATACCATGCAGGGCCGCCCAAGACGGACAGGTATGACAGAGAGTTCTGACAAAATGTGGTCCACTGGAGAAGGAAATGGCAACCCACTCCAGTATCCTTGCCAAGAAAACCCCATGGACAATGTCAAAAGGCTAAAAGATATGATGCCAGAAAATGAGCCCCTCAGGTCGGAAGGTGTCCAACATGCTACTGGGGAAGAGCGGAGGGCAATTCCAAGTAGCTCCAGAAAGAGTGAAGCGGCTGGGCCAAAGCTGAAAGGACGTTCAGCTATGGATGTATCTGGAAGCGAAAAGAAGGTCCGATGCTATAAAGAACAATATTGTATAGTTACCTGGAATGTAAGATCTATGAACCAAGGCAAGCTGGATGTGGTCAAACATGAGATGACAAGATTGAACATCGACATCTTGGGAGTCAGCGAATTAAAATGGATGGGAATAGGTGAATTTAATTCAGGTGACCATTATATTGATTACTGTGGGCAAGAAACCCTTAGAAGAAATGGAGTCGCACTCATAGTCAATAAGAGAGTAGGAAAGGCAGTAATGGGGTACAACCTCAAAAAGACAGAATGATCTCAGGGCGAATCCAAGGCAAACCATTCATCATCACAGTAACCCAAGTTTATGCCCCAACCACTGATGCTGAAGAAGCTGAAGTTGACTGGTTCTATGAAGACCTACAACACCTTCTAGAACTAGCACCAAAAAAATATGTCCTTTTCATCATAGGGAATTGGAATACTAAAGTAGGAAGTCAAGGAATAATCAAAATAACAGGCACATTTGGCCTTGGAGTACAAAATGAAGCAGGACAAAGGCTAATAGAGTTCTGTCAAGAGAACAAGCTAGTCATAGCAAACACTCTTTTCCAACAACACAAGAGATGACTCTACACATGGACATCACCAGATGGTCAATACCGAAACCAGACTGATTATATACTTTACAGCCAAAGATGGAGAAACTCTATACAGACAACAAAAACAAGACCAGGAGCTGACTGTAGCTCAGATCATGACCTGCTTACTGCAAAATTTAGGCTTAAATTAAAGAACGTAGGGAAAACCACTAGACCACTCAGGTATGACTTAGATCATATTCCTTGTGAGTACACAGTGAAGGTGTTGAATAGATTTAGGGGATTAGATTTGGTAGACGGAGTGTCTGAAGAACTATGGATGGAGGTCCGTAACATTGTACAGGAGGCAGCAACTAAAACCATCCCAAAGAAAAAGAAATGCAAGAAAGCAAAATGGCTGTCTGATGAGGCTTTACAAATAGCTGTGAAAAGAAGGAATGTGAAAAGCAAGGGTGAAAGGGAAAGATATAAGCAACTGAATGCAGATTTCCATAGAATAGCAAGGAGAGATAAGAAGGCCTTCTTAAATGAAGAATGCAAAGAAATTGAGGAAAACAATAGAATGGGGAAGACTAGAGATCTCTTCAAGAAAATTGGAGATATCAAAGGAATGTTTAATGCAAAGATGGGCATGATGAAGGACAAAAAAGGCAGGGACCTAACAGAAGCAGAAGAGATTAAGAAGAGGTGGCAAGAATATACAGAAGAACTATACAAGAAAGATCTTAATGTCCCTGATGTCCATGCTGGTGTGATCACTGACCTTGAGCCAGACATTCTAGAGAGCGAAGTCAAGTGGGCCTTAGGAAGCATTACTAACAACAAAGCTAGTGGAGATGACAGTATTCCAGCTGAGTTATTTAAAATACTAAAAGATGATGGTGTTAAAGTGCTGCACTCAATATGCCAGCAAGTTTGGAAAATGCAACAGTGGCCACGGGATTGGAAAAGGTCAGTTTACGTTCCAATTCCAAAGAAGGGCAATGGCAAAGAATGCTCAAACTATCGCACAATTGCACTCATTTCACATGCTAGCAAGGTTATGCTCAAAATCCTACAAGCTAGGCTTCATCAGTATATGAACTGAGGATGTACTAGCTGGGTTTTGAAGAGGCAGAGGAACTAGAGATCAAATTGCCAACATTCGCTGGATCATGGAGAAAGCACGAGAGTTCCAGAAAAACATCTACTTCTGCTTCATTGACTATGCAAAAGCCTTCAATTGTGTGGATCACAACAAACTGTGGCAAATTCTTAAAGAGATGGGGGTACCAGACCACCTTACCTGTCTCCTGAGAAATCTGTATGCGGGCCAAGAAGCAACATTTAGAACCAGTCACAGAACAACCAATTGGTTCAAAATAGGGAAAGGAGTACGACAAGGCTGTATACTGTCACCCTGCTTATTTAACCTATATGCAGAGTACATCATGAGAAATGCCAGGCTGGAAGAATCACAAGCTGGAATTAAGATTGCAGGGAGAATCATCAACAACCTCAGATATGCAGACGATACCACCCTAATGGCAGAAAGTGAAGAAGAACTAAAGAGCCTCTTGATGAGGGTGAAAGAGGAGAGTGCAAAAGCTGGCTTGAAACTCAACATTAAAAAAACTAAGATCATGGCATCTGGACCCATCAGTTCCTGGCAAATAGAAGGGGTAGAAATGGAAGCAGTAACAGACTTCATTTATTGGGCTCCAAGATCACTGTAGATGGAAACTGCAGCCATGAAATTAAAAGACGCTTGCTCCTTGGGAGGAAAGCTATGGCAAACCTAGATAGCATATCAAAAAGCAGAGACGTCACCTTGCCGACAAAGATCCACATAGTCAAAGCTATGGTTTTTCCAGTAGTAATGTATGGCTGTGAGAGCTGGACCATAAAGAAGGCTGAGCACCAAAGAATTGATGCCTTTGAACTGTGGTGCTGGAGAAGACTCTTAAGAGTCCCCTGGACTGCTAGGAGGTCAAACCAGTCAATCTTAAAGAAAATCAACCCTAACTGCTCATTGGAAGGATTGATAATGAAGCTCAACCTCAGATACTTTGGTTACCTAATGCGAAGAGAGGACTCTTTGGAAAAGACCCTGATGCTGGGAAAGATTGAAGGCAAAAGGAGAAGGGGACGGCAGAGGATGAGATGGTTAGATAACACCACTGAAGCAATGAGCATGAAACTGAGCAAACTCAGGGAGGCAGTGAAGGACAGGAAGGCCTGGCGCGATATGGTTCATGGGGTCATGAAAAGTCAGACACAACTTAACGACTGAACAATAACAACAACAACAATCATCAGTTTAACTAATAACATTTAAAATGGATCACTCAGATGAAAGAGGATTACTAAGTGGTGGGTGAAAATACATTTATGTTTTGTGGGTCTCAGCCCACTAGGCTGATCAGACCATGAAATCAACTCCACAGGAAGGCTAAAACTACTTTTACTGAGATTGGCTATAATAGAATCTTTCAAGTCTGATTGTGTTGAACCTCCTCCTCCTGGTTATGTTGGTTCCACTTAAATATTTTAAACAGATTGGTAAGTAAATAGTTACATTTTATGGAAGGAGCAAATACTCAAGAGATATGTTAAATATTTTTAACAATGATAGTAGTTTTAATTTTTCTGATTTTAAACAATGTAATTTGGCTTATTTGTTAATCACAGTCATGTATTGGTATGGAAACATTGAGTATGTGGGTTCAGCCAGAGAGTTAATATCTAGTACCCTTGCAATGTTGACAAGTTCTTAGCATTAAGTATGATAGAAATTTGATTACTTTTCCAACACTGAAAGTGGTTAGACATATCTGGGCCTAACCGGTAAAAACAATTTGATTTTTTTTTTCTCATGAGAAATTGAACCTTTGGAGTAATTCTTATTTTAAAAGTGCTGGTAATACATAATTTTGGAAAGCAGCTGCTCATAAGGGAATCATTACACTCAATAAACTTTTAAGTAAAGAAACTTTTGAGATCATAAAAAGGGAATATAATTTACCTAGAAAGGCTGAATGTCAATGCATACAGTTAAAACATTTGTTAATTATATTGTTTGGCCCTGATGCCCTTGCAGACTCTAAAACATCAGACACATTGAGTTTGCTAGAGAAGGCTTTTATTGAAACCAAATTGACAATTTATTATTGCTAGTTTTAAAAAATTCAAAAATAAACTTGGACAATGTACAAGAAATTTGGAATGGAGAATAGAAAACATTGCCCAATCAATGGCTTCAAGACTAAAGAATATTGGATAGGCTTCTTATGACTTAAAAACTCAGTTCAGCAAAAATTCTCCTTAGGTTCTATTGGACCCTTCAGAGAATGTTTAGAAAAGGTTGGCTGTCATTGTTTCTATAATGGAGATGTAATAAATTAGAAGGAACGTTGGTATATATGTTACGAGCATTTCCACTTCTAATTTCTTACTGGTTAGATATTACTGCTAAGATGAATAAGATTCTTTGACTGTAGTTAAGCATTAAAGATGTTGATTTATTAAAACATCATATTCCCCAAATTTGGGATCATTCAGTCTATGAAGAACTTTCGATACATTGTGTTTAGACTGTGGTGAAAAACTAGGGGAACACCCTTGATGGAGTTGCACTCCTCTTGAAGGAACAGTTTCAGTTTATGAGTGTACCAGGAACCATCCTTTTCACAGGAAACCCAGGTGACTTTGCTGACTAATAGCACCTATTTACAGTTGTGCCCATTCATGGAGAGTGTCAGCTTGGCTACACACTGATTAATCAATAATATCAAGAATTAGAAAAATAGACCACCTAAGACTTCATTAGCTAAACTGAGATGATCTTTTGAGGGTGGTAGTTTTAATTTCCAGATTTTCAAAAATATCATTGATCTTATATTTTATTTGCTATATCTAAGTGGAATGAAAATTCTGTAGAATATCTTCCTTTCTGGGCTTTGTTGGAAAGTTTTTATGTATTTTTTCATTAAGATCCTGGCAATTGCTGAGATCAACTTTAAAAAATAAGGGGCAAAATGTTGTATTGGAAATTGGTGGGATACATATTTGAAATCAATTACTTTGCAATGATTATTTTAAGAATATTTCTTAACTTCTCACCTTTGTTTTGTTTCATTTGTTAAATTTGTCATTGGTGTGGTTTTTGTTGCTGTTCTTTGTTTTCCTTTTTTTCTCCATTTTTGTGTATTTCTTCTTGTTTAGATAGATAGATAGATAGATAGATAGATAGATAGATAGATAGATAGATAGATAGATAGATAGATAGATAGATAGATAGATGTTTAAAAATTAATAACATCCAGAATGGATTATTGTAACATGCTTTATGCAGGGCTGTTCTTTCCATTGTTCTGGAAGCTACAAAGAAGGCAGAATGCAGTGGTTGGACTATTGACAGAGTTGCCATGCCATGCACATATTAAACCTGTTCTGAAAGATCTGCCCTAACTGAGCAGCTTAGGACCAGGCTACTTTAAAGAATGTATCTACTGCTCTTTACACCCCACTTACAGACTGACAGGCCTTCCCAGTATGATATGTGTAGGATTACCTCATCTCTGTGGTATTCCAGATTCCAACACTGATTCATTTTACTAGAATTTAAAAATCTTTTTTTTTAAGTTGGTATTTCCCAGATTTTTACTTTCTCAAATATTTGGATTTTTTTTTAATTATTCTGTCTTTAATTTTTAATTGGATTTCTAAAGTTCTTAGGATTCTTTGTGTATAAAAATATTTTAAATAAAGAAATAACATTACAGGTAGTCCTCATTTAGCAACCACAATTGGGATTGGCAACTAGGTCGTTAAGCGAAGCAGTTGCTAAGTGAAACTGCAACTATGTTTTTGATCTTACTTCAGCTTTCCTTTGCTTTACAGACCTGTGAAGGTTGTAAGTGCAAGAATTGGTTATAAAGTTATCTTTTTCATCACCATCGTAACTGTGAACAGTAGCTAAATGAGGCAGTCAGTAAATGAGGACTATCTATACCTCTTCCCATCACAAGTCAAGTATCACTGTTTTGTATTCTCCCTTTGAGGCATAAATCAAGAATTGAATCTTATACATGAAAATGGACCAACTGGACAAGTTTCATCTGACTAGACTGATCCAGAGAAAGACTTCCTATTCCTGCAGAAGACTGTAAAACCCACTGCTGATAATCATTTCTTTTTCTATTCAGTAATCATTTAGGCCTACAACTTTTTTTTTAAATGGTGAGTGTTCTGAACATGCTGAACATTCAAGATAATTTTTTCCAAGCTCAAACAAGCTCCTGATTATGTAGCAAGGAACTGCTATAGGAAGAGGATGAAAAATTATGAAAAGCTTCTTAATTAAGGTCAGCAGTTTGTTGACTTCCAAATTGTTCTAATAAGAACCAGAACCACTATTGTGGCTGCCAGGAGAATATGAGGACACTTAAATTCCCACCCATCCATCCAGATGCATTCTCATGTTAATATTTTCCCATCAGCTTTTCAAATCCCACTTGCACTGTTTTTATTATACTGCTGTTTCGACATATTTGTGCCATTAAGCGATATTAAGAGTTCAGCTTTCAACCATTTTTCTTGAGGGCTTGGCACTGGGTGACAGTGCATTTTTTGTTTCAAATAATAGCTGTTTCCTGAAACTTGCATGGTGGGCCTATGCAAGCATCAGTCAGCATTAGAAGTATTCTTCAAGGATATTTAGACTTCTTTCAGAACTGAGTTAATAGGTTAGAAAGCAACGGTTTAAATGTTAGTCACCACATCCACATCAAACTGCAGTAAACATCTTGATAAAAATACTTCATCATGAGCAGATATAGGTTTCTTTGTTTTTCATAGAAAATTTTCTAGGACGTTGATGTTACTATAACAGAGCTTTAGACAGTAACAACCCTGAGCTGACGAAAAAAAAATGTATTATGATAATCTCAAATGAAAGGCCCCTACAAGAGGGTTATACTAGGTGTACCCACTGGAGCTATTAGCATCAATATGACTTGCAAACTGTGCAATGTCATCTCCAACAAAATACTTTAGGAAAGAATCATGATTTTAGCCACTGTTTGGTAGCTGTTCAGCAAAGTTTTCCAAAGTGTCCCACTCCCTTGATGGCATCTCATTGGACAGCAAGGGGGAAAAGTATAAACTGCCTCATTTGACAACTCTGTAAGAAATTGAAACTCAGAGAGAAGTCTCTAGGCTGTCAACCTGAACACCCCATATAGTGGTTCTAAAGAAAAAGGCCCCACATTAATTGGAACTCCCTGTTACCTGTTGATCCTACATTTTGTTTTAGAGTTCAAACAGCTCTGCCCAATTTTATTCTGCTGGCAAACCCAAACACTGCATGTATGAGTAGAGATTTAACTTAGCCTCCAACATACTAAAACTTATGATAAATTATTTATATATAATATTTATTTATATTTATCATTTACATTTCTAGGGGTGTCCACTTGTCAATGATTCAGTAACAATTAAGAAACAACCATGCCTTAACATCTCTAGTAAAAGACTATCATGTCCAGGGAAGAGAAACTCTAAAATGTAAATATAACAGACACCTTGATCAACAGATGCACACTCTGTCCTAACTAAGGCCTGGGGGAAAAAACAGGATTTCAAGGTTCTGTTGAAGGTCAACAGGGTCAATGCCAATGGGATCTCAGGAAGAATGCTGTTTCAGAGGGAAGATACTGCAATAGGGAAAGTACAGTGCCTGGGTCCATCAGATGGCAGTGCTTAATAGATGGAACCCTAGACATGCCAATCCTGTTATATCTCCTTTCCCATCTGTAGTAGATGAGGTCATACCCAGAAGAATCTGTGTTTTATGGTAATGACTGTTAAGCTCTGTGTAAGTTTTACTGTATTTTAAAAGTGCCAGAGTAGTCCTGGAGCTAACATATCTATATTAGCAAATGTTCACATCCCATTTAACCTGTTTTTCATATACTGTTAGTTGCAGTTTAACAATAGTGTGGCATGGTAACCAACATCTAGTGGTAGCATTACTCTCTCATTTCAGCCAAGATGCTGTAACAGTGTTTTGATCACAAGATTCAGCAGGACCTCACTGGGAACAGCCTGATTTGATTAAATTTGCTCAAAGTTGTTGTTGTTGATGATGATGATGATGATGATGATTCCTGTGCTGGCAGTATTTATTTTATCTAATTTTATTTGATTTTTATTTCTATCTTATTTTCATGTTATTTAAGATTACTTAAACTGGTAAGTGACCAAAATAAAATCATTTCATTTTATTCCAACATTCTATCAAATCCTAGGAAGATTGCAAGCAAGCAGGTTGAGGCATTCCCAAGATAGCGGAAGCATTTTGAAGACTGGTGTAACTCCAGCAGAAGTTACCATGGAAAAGAATTGCATAATATTTTATTTTGCATTAGCCAAGGTCCACAGAAAGAAAGAAAAAATGTAATCCAAAAATCTCTTCACTGAACCTATCTGCCAGCTTGGCTATTGAAACTAGCAAAAGTGAAAATGCTGGAGACTACTGTGGTGGATCATTATAGGCAGAAGAAAGGTTTTTCAAAGTTTTAGTTGCTAAAATGAAAAAGAAAACCCACAATTATCTGCCCATCCTTAGGTTTTCTTCCTACTTGGAAGCTATCTCATGCCCACAGAGGAAATAACCCTTGGCATAAATTGTGTCAATATTTCTAGCTCTAACCAGATTTCTTCTAAACCAATTATTTGTCCACTATGTTAAGCAACAGCCAGATAAATGATACCATCCTCTGTAAAGACTTAATAGCAGACTGGCTGAGGTTATCCATGTTTAGCTTGAGTTGTACATCTGCAGTGATTTATCTCCCACAAGCTTGCACGCTGTTATCATATATTTTCAGAATAGCCTCCATAGGTTGTGTGTAGATCCTACGGTAGGGAAAAGGGCAGCATTCTTACATAAGAGGGATATTTCAGCAAGTTCAGATTTACAGAGGTACAAAATAGTTTTTGGGAAGAAAATGTAAGGAGGAGAACCCTCCAAACATCTCATTAGGAAGAAGTATGCTGAGCAGGCACAGAATACTCATAATTGTTGAGGAAACAACATAAAATTATGGAATAGCAGCCCAAACTGGCTCATTTTCTTATGTGACACTAAGCCTTAGGCAAACAAAATTAGGTTCTGCACAGCTACAGGTAAAATAGGACATATAATAACTAAAAGTAGCTGAACCTGTTTGATTATGGTCTGCTAGATATGGCTTACTCCTAGCACTAAATTCAGGACTGACTTTTCTTCTTCTTCTTCATCATCATCATCATCAGAATAAAGGAAAGATAGTACAAATGCAAGTTTAAAAGAATATAAAATGGATGGATGGATGGATGGATGGATGGATGGATGGATGGATGGATGGATGGATGGACGGACAGACGGACATCCATACAGAGTAAAATACAGGCAGATAGCCAACAAATCTAAAATATTACTAGTATATACAGTACTAATACATCATTAGAAATGTATAACACTTTAAGATATTTCATATCCATTTTCTAAATAAAACGTGTCTTTTAAACTTTAAAGATACTTAATTAACACAATTGAAGTCATTGAAAAAAGGAGAGACAAAAACTATAGGTGATAATATAGTATATTAAGGCAATACTGTAAATTATATGCTGATTATATGTCAAGTTAGAATATAAAACTTTCAAACCCAAATTTTGTGGCAAAACTCCATGTATAAAATTGAAGTCTAAAAATGCTTTCCAAATAGAACTGAATTCTACAACAGATTCACTTTTTAAATATGAAGTTATTCTAGACATTGAACCATACATCCACAATTTGATTAGCCATTCTTCCATACTGGAGATTAAAGATATTTTCCAATAAAAAGCATATAAAATCTTTGCAGCTATAAACATATATAATGCCAATTCAGGATATTCTTTCATTTATTTAATGTCCTTTGTTAATTCATACATGTTATCATTTACTCCTTTATATTTCAAGTCTTTCATATGCCATGGTCTTCAACAATAGACCCACTGATACACACTTCTGCTAGCTATCATGGCTTTGGGCAACTGAAACTTTCAGGTAACTTTCTTTAGTAAGATAAAGAAGTTGTAGACTAGATTACCAGCCTTAAGTCATATCTGTATGAAATTCAGTATTCCTTGCTAAAACTAGCAGTCAATATCAATTTCAGCATATTCTGGCCAGTATGCCATGAGCAGACCCAAAGCCCAATTTTGTCCCAAGAACGTTTGTGCTATTTTTTGCAACCTAGGGGCTATAATCTAATGGCTATAATGCTAGCCATCATTACTATTGCCATTATTCCACCATCCTGAAGGTACATGCAGTCCTTTGACCCACTATGGATACCTGATCATATGCAAGCAATAAATAAATAAATAAATGCAGCAATTCCTGAATACTGAGTCCATTGGAATTGGGCAGTTAATAAGATGATGATGATGATGATGATGATGATGATGATAATGATGATGATGATGATGATATCTGAAAGAAAGCAAAGATAGTACCAATAGTTATAGGTGCTTTAGGTGCATCCCAAAACATCTGGAGCACCACTTGAAGACCATCAGTATTGACAAAATCACCATCAATCCATTGCAAAAGGCAGCTTTACTTGGAACGGCTTACGTCCTGTGACGATACCTCTAACACCATCAAACAACAACATCTGCCTATATCAGATCCTTGGAAAGGACTCGATATGTGGATATAAATGCCAAATCCCATCTAAACATCTGGCTGACTGTGCAACCAACAATAATAGGAGAGTATCGTGTTATCCTTTTTATTGGAGGGATATACAATGGTACCTCGGGTTACAAACTTAATCCGTTCCGTGACTCTGGTCGCAACCCGAATTGGTCGCAACCCGAAGCAAATTTCCCCATAAGGTTCAATGTCTGAACCTTATGACAAGCACACCAAAAACCTTCCAAAACGCCACAAAACACACCACAGGCCTCACTGAACGTCTCCTTGCTACCGCGATCTCGTCCACAGGAAGCCGCGACCACGTGGCAGCAGGGAAAATGGCCGCGGATCCGGTTCGTAACCCGAGGCGGAGTTTGCAAACCGAGGTAAATTTTTGCAGCCGGAGCTGGTCGTAACCTGAAAAGTTCGTTAACGGAGGCGTTCATAACCCGAGGTACCACTGTACATATAAATCACCAACCAACACCTTTTGTTTTGTTCCCAAGAATAAAGAATCACAGCTTCCTTCTTAACAATTTAAGAAGAGAAAAGCAGCATCAAAATCCTACTTATGCCAATATTCTGTTCCTGATATAGCCAATCAGTGGACATCCCATAAGCAAAACTTCATTACATTTAAAAATCATATCACCTCTCACTCATATTTATGAGCAACTGAAAGTCGGGAGCGTACTTCCTGCAATACTGGCATCACTATGAGTAAAATGCACTGGCCTTTCTCTCCCTGTCTTTCAACAATATTTCCTACACTAGTTTAATTCTACCCTGTACAAAAAAGCATTTTCTTTGGTTTGTTATGAACCTTCCACTATTTAGCTTTGCAGGATGATATCAGATTCTAATATTAAAGCAATAGGAATGTTTCCCTATCTCTTTTCCAGAAACAACTGAGTTAGATGTAGTGGACATTCAAATAAGTACCAATTTCAGCTCTTCCAGGAGCACAGGAAGGAAGGACTGAGATTCCTGATAGGAATAATCTGTGGAAATCAATCACTGATTACCCCCTGGTTGGGTTATCAGACCTGGGGGTCTTTGGGAACTGGAAACATTCTTAGATGGCTCCGCTCTAATTGATACTCTGCTCTCTCCATGGAGTTTGTATATTTCAAAATTTATTTTTTCAAATGTGTGATAATGCTTTTATTTTAATAATACCTTTTATCTTTTTATAATGCCTGTTTTTATTCACTTGTTATTTTATTTTAATTGTTGTACCCTGCCCAGCATCACTTTGTGTGAGATGGACAACTATATAAATGTGATGTATGTATGTATGTATGTATGTCTAAATAAATAAATAAATTACTGCTCTCCTGAGTTCAAATTGCCCATTATTAGTAACCTAGAATATTGGATTAGGCTTGGTAAGAAGGTTGGAATAGAAATGTTGGATTAAAACTAACTTGGCTGGAGGTAACTTGAAGGTAAATTAAAAGTAACTTGCCCTTGAAATGGCACAGCTAGTAAGGAATCCATATTGTACATTGGGGCTGAAGTCATTTCTGCAGTCTGCTGCCCACATCATATACCTATCTGAGTTTAAACTCAGTGCCTCTTCCCACCTTTTGCTTGCAGGAAAAGGATGAAAAACATGATTCTCTGCACTAAATGCCTGTGCAAGATTTCTGATTGTACAGAAGATTGCAATTCCCTTCAATCAAACATGGTTACAATCTCTCTTCATTCTTGTCTCATCAATACTGGAGATATCAGAGGTAGTAAAGTCAGGATGCATGTCCCATATCTCAATCAAATCTCTGTCACAGTCATAGACCAGCATATGTGTCCCACATCTTCTCTATGCTTTTTATTTCACAATGTCTAAGAAGGACTTCAGTCACGGAGCTTATTTGTTGGTCTCAAGCAGCCATAGGCCAAGTTTTGATATACTGTATGTATCTCAATCTGTTAAACTAAGATATGCTTGAATCTTGTTCCTGCCCATTCCATCAACTTTAAAACCCAAAACAATGCACATTTATAAAAACAATATATTGGTCTGGTATCTTCTGGAGCCTAAGAAGTGGGATTTGGAAAACTTCTCATTGCCTTTTGGGTCAGAAAAAAAGAAAAGAAAAAGGTCATTGTCCCCCCCCCCCGTTTTTTTTTAGGAAAGTGTTAATTAAATTGGAGATGATTTGTGCTACCAACTGATTTCATTAAATGGTTTCTTGTGTGGAAAATGGGAAAGCCTTTGTGAAAATGTGTGCCAATCCAGAAGATTACATACAACTGATAGTTTTCTTAGGCAAGGATGCCTGTGGTTTTAACCAATACAAGCAACTCTGTGTCACAGTTCCAATATGATAGCAATTTTTTCCAGTTTGAATGTAAAAGGAAATTTTGATTAATTAACCCTTCATTTGTGGTACACCAAGATTGCAAGAAGGAAGGGCAACAACAGAAGGATGGGCACACTGGCACAAGGCTTTGGTGTATCTCGGTTTAATAAATGTAGATACATCTGAAATGAATCTATCTTGCAGACTAACTTACACAATTGTTGGTGAATAACACTGGGGGCGATTGAGAACCATGTGTGCTACCTTCAGCTCCTTGGAGGAATAGTGGACTATAATGGTAAATAATAATCATAAATGTACCATGTACAGCCTGTTGAATTCATTGAATTTTAATGATGGAGAACAACAAAAGCCCATATAAACCCTTAAGCATCTGCAGATCTGTTCCACTACTGCAGAAAACACTCTTAAGTATATTAGAATGCCATATCTATAGTACTGATTACATCCATATGCATTTTCTATGTTTTAAAATTGTTACCAAGCCAAAGATGACTGTATTCTTGCTTAACTGTCAAAATGAAAACCAGGAGTTTCCTTACATTTTTTAATAACAACACTAGGCATTTTTAGAAGGATAACAGTTTATGCAAAAGCAAAAAATTCTATTGAATTTTAACTAAAAAGCTGTCAGGGAACAAGAGTGTCAGCAACAGCCTGAGATGACCCACAAATGATTAACATCAACCTCCATCTATAGCAACCCTTAATTTTTAATTTGCCTAATAATAAAATCTGACACTGTCACACTTTCAAACAAGCAGATAAAAAGTCTCCCAATTTACCACAGTATAAACACTTCAATTACTAGATTACCAGGTTGCTCTCTATAAAGAGACTGTCCATAGAAGATTTTAGCAATCAAGTAGTTTGAACAGTAGATAAAGGAAGACCACAGACTGTTCAAGCACACCATGTTTTTATCATTGTGGTGACTCTGCTTTTTGTATCATGGGAAAAAATGACCAACTTCAGCTTATTTTAACTGACAACACTAGGAATAACCAACAGAGTGGGAAAAAAGTACAGTAATACCTAGCTAACTTACAACCATTTTTGGTTCCATCCATTATTGGATGGGTATGGGGTTCCAAGGACCCCCAGAAGAGGCTTCTATTGACTGAAGAAGCTTCTCCCTACTAGTTCCCCAAAGGTCCTGCCACATGACTATCAAAACCTCAAGGAAGACCTACAGCAGAAACAAATCAATAACAAAATCTCCAGCCGTGTCTATTCTGGGCACTTTCTCTTAAATAGACCATGTACACTACCCACACAAAGACAAGCTATGTATATGGTTCAACTGGAAGCAGAAAGCTATATACACAGTTGTGCCAAATATTTATTCTGCATTTCTTATCATCCTCACTGTATTTGATAAAAAAGAAATTGCTACTTTAATCATTTTTAAAGGAGAAGGCATTTCTTGTGAAATTCTCATAGTTAGGATGTAGAATTGGTACCTTTACAATAAATACAAGAGGAGCAAGCAAGAGCAGAGAATGCACTGTCTTTCACTTTTTAATCATTTCTCCAGCAGTCTTCAGCCTTCTTGGCTTCCCACACTTGATTTAAATCCCAAGGAAAGACATTATGACTTCAGTCGTTCATTCATGAGAAAACTCTTTCCATGTGATTTCTTCAGTCCAGAAGCAAAGGCAGCCAGACAGACTTCAGAGTGATAAAAAAGCATTTAATGAAGAGGTGTGTGTGGGGGGGCATAATCAACAGACTCCTCCAGTCACAACAGTAAGATAAGCTCTACATTTTAATTGGAAAAATTCAAAATGAATTTGAAAAACACTCCAGGGATGAGGTGGGGGGGGGGGAGGGAGTAGAAGCTTCTGTCACAGGTAAAGAAAACTTTCAAGAAACTGGAAATATCCGATTACCTGAATATAATGATGGTGGTACAAAGGGCTATTCTACTTCTGACTAATGCGCTCTTCTGTGTCTGGCACAACTATCTCATGGCAGGAAAGTTCTCTTCACAGGACCAGTCCTCAGGGGCTAAATACAGGTATCAGTAGCATATATTTGCTACTCAGTCCACTGAATTTTTGTTCAGCGCTTAGCCCCAGATCTTACAGCACATGATTTGTTTGTTCTGCACAGCACAATTCATTAAATAATTTCTCATCTTCTTCTTCTTCAATACTACTTTACAAAGTGTATGAATACATGTATAACTTCATGGGTTAGCTAGCACTTCTCAGCAAATACACATCCAACTCACCATCAAGGTTCTGATCCAGCATTGGTAACGAAATGAAACAAATCAGTCTGAAACATGACATTTTCCCAAAGAGTCAAGAGAACTTCATTCATTCGATCCAAGAATGCATTTCAGTATTTATGTAACCTAACACTCCAAACCATATAAAAACTTCATAGTCAGCATGCCTGAATCCAACTGTTCAAAACTTATAGGTTCAGAATCTAAGTTAAGAGAGAGGTTCTCTAACAATGCAGCACATGGAATAATCCTTCAGTTGTAAAAACATTATTTCCATGTTCAAACCTACACCATTTTAAAAGCAAATATCACATGTGCATGCTATTATGGATGTTAGGAAATTCATATAAGGAAAGTTAAAGAAAGATAAAAAGGTTAAAAATCCAGAAATTTCAGACAGAAATATCTCTTTATAGAATTAAAAGGAATGCATAAGCATTTTGCAACATTCACTAAGGTTATCTATTCCACTGTAACTATAATCAAACTACAGTGCTGTTTGAGATCATTGAAAATTCTGGACACTAGATAAAATGATACATTTCTTCACTGGTCAATAGAAGCAAGCAAAATGGAATAATACATTTATGTCTCCCTTATGACTACAGTTAGTCCCTGGGTTAAGAATGCCCCGTTTAAGGATGACCCATAGTTAAGAATGGAGCTTACTGTAGCAAAATTCCAGTTAAATACACAATGATTGGAGTTAAATTCACAATGGTTCGAATCAATTATACAATACTACTTATACAGTATTATACAATAATACTGTTCTGGCTTACATACAAATTTGACTTAAGGACAGACCTTGGGAAAGGAACTCATTCTTAAACTGGGGAATGTACTCCTTTTAGGCCATCTGTTACAGTTACAGGCCATCACCACTTCAGGTTAGCCTGGTTAAGAGACGAGGACTACAGACTGCTATTTTTATTTCGGGGAAGTGGCATCTTCCTAAATGACATGGTATGGAACCCACTTTCCCATGCTGCAAATGTACTTTACAGACTGTCTGCTGCCAATTTGTTTGCCTGAGTATTAAGATCAGAGGATTCCCCTCCTATATCCACCACAACTTCAAAGATCTGCACCAGTCAGGTTGGCACTACAATTCCATTTGAAGACCTAAAAGCTCTACAGATCAATGTTTATGAAGCTGAGACTACAGATACACAATACACGGGAAGGTAGTATATTTGACAACAAGAATATCTTTAATAACCTAAAAAACATATAATAGAAATTCTGCAAAAAACACATTCTTGAAGAGTCTATATCAAAATAGCCACTCCATCTGCTTGCTCAGGGAAACAAACATTGTTCACATTCAACCAGAAATGTCTAGAATTCTGGCTTCTTGTAAAAAAGCTGCATATTGATCCAAATAGCCTCCTTGTTTCTACTTCATTCTTCAAACGAATTGAGAAAGGTCTGTTTAGCATGTCATCCAAAATGGGAATCACAACTGATCAATCTCTTCACAAGTCAGAACTTCTTCTTCTTCTTCTTCTTCTTCTTCTTCTTCTTCTTCTTCTTCTTCTTCTTCTTCTTCTTCTTCTTCTTATTATTATTATTATTATTATTATTATTATTATTATTATTATTATTATTATTATTCAGGTTTGTCTTTCTTTAGAATCAAGAATAAACAGATTAGACTTCTACTGTCATCTTTTCTTTTTTGGAAGAGTGTGTGAAATGAGATCAGAAAAAGCAGCAGCAATAGCAGCACACATTGAAGTGGCAGAAATAGCAGGGAAAACTACTGAAAATTTATGTTTAAGTATGAATCCTTCCACACTTCAACAGCATAGGTTGTTTCCCTGGGGAAGGGGAGGGAGAATGAACCAACAAAACCCAGTAGAACAGTCATGTTTCACAATCATAAAGAAGGGGGTAACTTTATTCCCATATATTCATAATTGCTTAATTTGCACATGGAAACCCTAAATGAGCTCACTTCATAGTTATCCTATAGCTACAGTCCTATACCCTAACTCTAACCCTAACCCCTAGTATGATACAGCAAACCAGTTCTTCATGTCAGAGGACAGAAAATAAGTTTTCCCTTAAAAAGAAGCAATGTGACTGTCTTCTCCAAGACTTGTAGAAACTTCCACAGCTCTGGAGTTGGAGAAAAGAGATGGATTGAGGGATAGCGCTTAGTTCTTGATCAACAGGATGTTAAACTTTTTGAGGCCTCTGACATGTCCACCAATTCTCTTTTAATCTATGCCAGAGCAGGAGTTGGCATGGATTTTTTTTCTATTGGTTTTAATAGAAGAAAAGGTGCTGACCCAAAATAGGGAGGGACAAAAACATAACTGCACTTCTCCTGCTTTTGCCTTGCCATTCTGCTGTCACCCGGACTTTGGCTTCATAAGAAACTACAAGATTGGAGCTGTGTGCAGTTCAAGGAAGAATTATCCTGCCAGAACAGAAAATACAGAACAGAAATGTGTTAAAGAGATAAAAGAAATCAGACTTTTAAAATCTGACTCTTCTATCAAAGTGTGGAACAAAGTCAGGTATAATGCTGTTTTTTCTGCTCTAACTGAAATGGGTAGTTAAAAGAACAGATCCTGGGCCCTTTCTGTTTTAAGATTATTGAGAAAAAAGAATAGAGAGTAGACATTATTTTATGAAGACTACTGTAATTGTTTCAGTTTTACCAGGAGCTCAGCTAGAGGTAGCACACTTGCATTGTGCCAAAATTCAAGGAGATCTGTCTATAATTTTGTGAGAGAAGAAAAAGTCAGGTGTATTATTCTGGCACTAATATGAGAGAGAGCTGGTGTGGTGTAGTGGTTAAGGCACCAGGCTAGGAAGTGGGAGACCGTGAATTCTAGTCCCACCTTAGGCACCAAACTAGCTAAGTGACCTTGGGCCAGTCATTGCCAATGGAAGAGGCAATGCTAAACCACTTCTGAAAAATCTAATAATGTATATATTATTATAATAATCAGAACAACTCATGGTATAAAAATAAAAGGGTCATTCGATTTCAAGCAAGTTTAGCAGCTCCTGGCTAACGTTTGGATTTGGAAGCTGGGACTGGTTAATACTTTGATGGAAGATTATCAGGGAATACAAGGTCTATACACTACACTAAGAAGTTGAAACATATCCTTGAAGAAGACAGTGGGAAATCACTTCCCTAAATTCACCAGAACTGGAGCTCAAATAAAAGGAAATTTTGTTTTCTATACGTCTTTATTCTTCTATTTTTTTTATTAACAGCACTTCCTGTTTAAATTTACTTTAACAGACTGTAGGAGCAAGCAGCTCCCCATTCTTACAGATGCTTTTAAAGTTGCCACACTCTGTGAGCAGGAAGTATCAAACGAATTATAACTTTTAGCAGCACATCTTAATCCAACTAAGAAAATGAACACCATACATGTGGCAGTAGGCAACAGCAGAACCTGGTCATGTGCGAGATATTTGTGAACATCCTAGTGGGTGGGGTAGTGGACAGAGAGGCCAGGAAGCTAAATTCTTTATTAATTGAACTTTCTTTCTTTCTTTCTTTCTTTCTTTCTTTCTTTCTTTCTTTCTTTCTTTCTTTCTTTCTTTCTTTCTGTTGGGAAAGAAAATAGTTTTGTGGGTTTGTAAAATGCAAAGAATAGATCCTCTGTGTGTGTTCACAATATGAATCATCATAAGGGTTTTTTCTTTCGTTCTTGTTGTTTTAACCATCATTTATGCCCTCTGTATTTAGTCTCCCCTAATGCTAGAGGGATGCATCATTGAGGAATTTCTACATTGTTTATTTAGGCTTATGTGTGACATTGCGACCATCCCCATCATTCTGGACGAATTATGACCGACATTTAATGGCAAGCTTATAGTAGGTCATGTAATGCATGGGGCAGAACTCCCTTTCTGCCAATGACTTTGCTTTATAATAATTACTAGCAGATTTCATTCCTGGGGAACCCACACCACTTACTACATGCATGGCAAGCATTTTACATCAGTAGAGTTGATTATCCTACATTTAGGGTGAAATGTGCAGGGTATAAATATGCGAATAAAGAAACAAGATAAATGTTCTGTTTCTTCCTGGGTCACGTTTCTGCTGAACAATGAGCAGGAAGTTCCATCCGCAGACCAAAATCTTTGCTACTTGGTACATCTGCCATCTTTAACTTGCCAGGACCAGCCCTGCTCACATAAGCAAACTACCCCAGAATACAAGACTGTCTGAATGATGCAGAAGGTTTTTTAAAGAGTTGGCTTTGAAGGTGGAGGAATATTCAGTTGGATTTCAGGCCACAAAATTTCTCAGGCCAACACTGCAGTTTAGAGCCTGGGGGTCAAACCTCATTGATGTACTGTAGGAAATACCACCATACCTTTCCCTGTTTTTCCCCTCCCCCATTCCTTTATCCATACCTCCTTCATCCACTGTATATTCCAAACTTGTCAGAAAGCAGGTGAATGGAGCACAAAGAACAAGAGCAAGGAGGCAGTAAATAAGCAAAAACTCCAACAGCTTCTTTTCACTCAACACTGAGATATTTAAGGGTAAGCATCTGGTGTCCAGATTGCAAGGTAGCAACCTACCCACAATTTATAATGATTTCACTTTTTATCTTGCTCATAATTTCTCTGAAGCAGCTAACCAGGATACTGATTTGCATCTTTAGATATACTGCATGCATTCACTTGCATTCCCATTTTGCAGTTTGGAAAAGAGAGGTAGTCATTTGTAACCACAGAATGGTCTACAGCTTTCTAAAAACCACTTAGAATCTGTGTTTCCAATAGAAGTTGGATAATAAAATAACTCTCTCTCTCTCTTTCTCTCTCTCTCTACAAACACACACACACACACAGATATAGATATAGATGTAAAATTTATATGCCACTCAGAAATAATGTGTGGACCTCTGGCTACTACATTACAGAATTTCAGCTGGCTCTATCTGATTAAAGAGGAAATTCTTTGTCTGATTTATTGAATATTTAACCACTAGTCCCAAGTACGGTTTTTTAAGGCACAGCTGTGGCTACTCTGTCAGTGCAAAAACTTCTCATACTGGAAGAAAAAATAGGAAGCTGACCTCATTTTTTCCCCCAATAATGCTTTCCATACCACTCCTAAGATTCTTTATTGAGAAGCAAATGCCACTAAACTCAATGGGCAAAACCCTTAGTGAATGGATTTTGGATTTTAAATGCCAATCAGAAAAAAATAACCACTTTGCAACAAATCACCATGAGCGCTGATTAGGAATGTATGTAGTGTCCAATCCAACTTTAAGTGCTTAGCAATCATTAACTGCATTTCAAAAGAAAAGCCTTGGAATGGAGACCTCACGTCTCAGCTCTGATAGAAGCTTTCAAGCTCTCCCAGCATTTGTTCCTGCCCAAGGAAAGGGCAAGGAGGATCCAAGTGACAAAAGCAGTGTTTGGATGAAGCCCGCCCCTTTTCTACATGGGTCACAAGACCACGCCCATGCTCAAATGGGCGGAGCTTGTGGCATGATGCTACACGGCTGCTTTCATCATTCTGACAAAAGCCACAAGAACTTGCAGTTGCCGCTATTTTTGCCACAATTCATATTCCATAAGCAGAAAAACTCAAAGGATAAATCTCATATGTTGGCATTACAAAACATTTTGACTACAAATAAGTATTTATTTCATCTTTTAAAAATGGCAAAACATCATATCAAGTGTGTGTATGTACACATGTACACATGCATATTACACACATTCTGTATTTCAGTGACTGTGTTCACACAATTCAATTAAACTTTGTAATGAATTAACCCAATGGGGGAATTATAAAGTAACCAAAAGGGATATATTTGCACAACACAGGAGCCTATAGAAGCCTAACTAAGATTTATACTAACCAAATTTATCAAGCTGGGCTAATGCATCTCCTAGTCTGTAATTGACCTGGTTAAAAAGTCATGAACACAGTCATTGTTCAGAAAGGTTAAAAAAAAATGAAAATAAAAGATCAGCCATAATGGATATGCAGTTTATTCTACTAAATATAAATATATCCTAAATGACATTTGAGGATATATCTGAGAATTACTATGGTTATGATTTCCAGATTCCTTTCCAGCATGCTGGAAATCTGTAGGCAAAGAACATCTGTCTCACACTACATGCAATAAGAAACTGGCCTTTTGCATTGTTTATTTCGAAGTTAAGTTCTACTCAGTTTGGTAAGACTGATTCAAAAGTCAGCCTGCAAAAGATTGTAGCCTAATACAGGTTTATTTCTAAGCATAAATTAGTTTCTTCAACCATAAGCAGTAAGCTAAATTGTAGGTCTCGGCACAATCATACATAGCACTTAACTTAGTTCAGACAAGCCTAAATCTGAAATATATTTATATTTCTTGCTTCAGCTAAAGAAAAGCAGAATCATAATGATACTTGGAGGGTTTGAATGCAATTTCCAAAACACAAGCTTATATACATTAACAGAAGGAGCAGTAAAAACCTGGCTCATATTAAGTTCTTCCAATAAAAATCCTTCCCATTTTGTTACTGAAAGCTATGGGCCATGTAAAAATTTTCACATGATATGCTGACACAAAACATTATCAGGTTTGTTTTCACATGTCTGAGACTGGTAAAATGTTGATTGCTGTAAAGTGATTGCACACAAAGGAGCCTATGGGTGATTGAAAATCCGTAGACGTGATTTTTCCATCGGCAGTACCTTAAGCTATTTACAAACCAAACCTACGCATGTACTTAGAAGCAACACACAACAGAACCTACTTCCATGTATGGGTTTGTTGGATTTCCTGAATTAGGTACAACACTGTCACAGGACCACTCAACTCCCACTTCAATTAGTATTTCAACAGTTTTGTGTACAAAATTGTATACCAAGTCAATAGACAATTCTGTTATTTTAAGAAATCTCTCCTCAGATCACCTAAAGGTCACTGTCCATTAGCAGAGAGCTTAGCAGTATAAGTTACAGAATTTGCACAAATATTAAGGGTAATTCCATGGCTCCCAATAAATTAGTACTCTATAAATGCATTAAGTTTTCCCTAGCCTCTACAACAGTGTTTCTCAACCTCGGCAACTTGAAGATGTGTGGACTTCAGCTCCCAGAATTCCCTAGCCAGCAATGATGGCTGGGGAATTCTGGGAGTTGAAGTCCACACGTCTCCAAGTTGCCGAGGTTGAGAAACACTGCTGTACAATCTGAGAATGGCCATTCTTTCATACAAATCATCCAAAGCCATGAGTATGAAAAAAAAAAGGCTTGCCATGCCACTGAGTTTTATTCAATCCTTAGTTTATTAATAGACTCCCAGTGTTCCCATAAGAGAGCCAGTTTGATGCAGTGGTTACGACATCATGCTCAAAACCAGGAGATTGTGGGTTCTAGTCCTGCCTTAGGCACAAAACCAGCTGGTGACCATGGGCCAGTCACTCTCTCAACCATAGGAAGAAGGCAAAGACAAACCACTTCCGAAAAACGTGCCAAGAAAACTGCAGGGACTAATCCAAGCAGTCACCAAAAGCCAACACTGACTCAAAGACAATAAATGAAAAAAGTGTTCCCATAGCATCACCAGAATTTTTTTAAAAACAGGGAGAATTAAGAAAATAGATAAATTACCTATTTCTATTTAGCTTTGGATGGAAGTTTGGAATTAAAGAGAAAAGTTTGCCAAGTGCAGCTAAGTATTCAAAACACTTCTTAATTGATCTTTTATAAGATAAGGAGCAACATGAACAAATGCTTTCAGAAGATGTTTCTTCCTTCATATCTAAGCGTATTAGGAACCGTGAGTTGGATGAATGCCATAGTAACAACAGATCCAAACTCTAAAATGAGAATAGTGCGGGGTGCTAAGCTAAAGTGTGGTCAGTCACTTAGTGACCTGTGTGTAATTGGGTGAATTCAGGAAATCATGGTTTAAATAACTATGGGTGAGCATGTTGTATAAACACACCCATCCCCATTATTATTTAACTGTCAAATTTATATGCAAAAACTATTATTTTACATTCTGATTCAGATTTTTAAGTATGAACATTGAGTGGACAATCATAAAATTACTATCCACATGGAACTATAATTTTCTACTTTAGCCATCTTGGCAACAGCATTTTGAACCTACAGAGTGATGCCCTTAAGTGAACTTTAACATTACACCAAAAATGCCTTGCACTGAAAGAAACATTTTGACTTGCATTTAAATTATTTGGAGGCAGGGAAGGGAGTTAAGGGCCACAGCACAGTTATTATGGAATTAAACCATCTGCTAGCCTCTCTTTTCCTTAGACAACAGTTGTGCATTCAGTATAAGCTTTTAAAATCTCTGCCACTTCCTTATAAATAAGAACTTTTTGATTCATACTTCAGTTGCAGTTGGCCCTGTGAAACACTAGGAAAGTGGTCTCAAGTGTTCAGCTATGTGCATTTCTAGCTGCAAAGTGAACTGAGTTCAGCATTTTAGATTACATGATTGGAGCATGTAATTATGGCTATACCTATTGTGGTAATTGACACCTCGGTCATAAGGATGTATTGGAAGTAAATCCATGTAATTCCCAATGGACCTTATTTAGATGGATTGGACAAGATCAGTTACAGAATACCTTTCCTAGAACCAACCAGTTCATCAGAGAAGCAAGAACTTGGGCTTATCTTAATAAAGGCAGAAGCAGATACAGTATTTTACTGACACGACAGATTTAGTTATAATGGATCAACATGGCAGTTAAACTTGGAACACAATAGAGCTATACCAGGAATATATACAAACTTCATGTTAGTCTATTAAAACATGTCAAAGGAACGCATTACAGACTGTAATATATCCTACTTCATTGGAAGTATGAAGATTTACTTTCAGTCAGCAGAGTATATATACTCACACATATATAAATACAAAGGAAGACATACTTTGTAAATTGTGTATAGCTAACATTCTACATACTGACCAATAAGTAAATCACAGAACTGAGACTTACTTATAAGTGCTCCTATATTCATAGCATAAGTCCTTTTTGTAAATAGAAGTATATATCCTTCTTTTTGAAAACTTTTGGCACTTTTTTGTTTTAAACGTATACCTCTATACACTTCAAAAATCAGATAGAGCCTTTGACAGTCTATGCCACAATGGCTTTGTTAAGCCTTTACAGTGCCAAGCATCTCTTCTGTTTACAAAACATATATTCCTAGAGGAAACCAGTCATTTTGATTTCTAATATTATTCGCTCATTAAATTCTAAAGGAATGGTGATCCCAGGTTAGACATAAAGGGAAGAGAAGACCATTTCCTTTTTTTTTTTTTTTTCCCCCCTGATGTCCTACTCAGCCACAGGAAGGGCGAAGGACCAGCTTCCTAGCACAACCCATTACCCACTACCAGTAGCTTACTGGACCTTTCTCTCCTGAAATCCACAGGACCTTTTGTTAGGGGTGTGTGCATGGATAAATGCACACACATACAGAGTAATACAGAGCTCATGGAAAGCCAGCTGTGGAGACCAGAAAGGTTGAACTAGTCCCAGAGTGTTCCTGTTAATCATGCAAGCTAGCAGAAAGCAGCCCGGACTTGAAGTATCCCTTCGCAATCGCTGTGGCCAGCTCATCTAGATGACCCTGCAAATGGCTTGTCTTCCCCAGCTGCAGTTCCCTGGATGCGCCTTAAGAGGTTGTGGAGTGTTGAGGTGGAAATGCAAATAAACTAGCACAGGGTCCTAGTGAGAGATTCCAGGGAGCATCATGTGGAAAAATGCCAAGCATACTTGTTGCATGTGCTCCACTGCCCCAGCTTTTTCCTTTCCCTTAACATTTACCCACAATGGCTAAGCGATTAAAACAAAAACGCACAGATATAAACACAACAAAGGCTCTTTATAAGGCACTCTCTTCCTTGCCAGGAAGCTGATGAGCAGCCCTAAATCTTCTACGGTTCACCATCCCAGGATATAGTTCAGGGCCATTATGCTGGCTCGATCCGGGAAAACACGGGATCAAGCGAAGAATAACCCCAAATCTCCGCTTTCTTCAGTTTTATCGGCGGTGTCAAATGCCCACTGGGGAAAGTCTTTTCAGGCAACCTGCCGGCGCTTTACCCGCCGCTTCCTGCTCTTCCTCCTCCCCACCTCCGACTGGTACTCACAGTCTCTCCGCATTCCTGGGAATGCCTCGGGGCACCGTTTTAAGTCCCAATCCGTGACAATCCACATTGGATCCAGAGCAGGTACATTTACTGGGACACGCTTCCATACTAGGCAGCCAAAGCGCGACGCTCCAGAGACCCCAAAGCATCCAGAGGCGCCCCGAACTCTCGCTCCCTGCGCCCAGCATGATCGTCGCCTCTTCGGACAGAAATGGGCAGAACCGAATTAAGAAACTCGAATCCGATCCGGAACCGGCGCGGGAGCCCCACGGCAAGCTCAGCACAGCCGGGGAAAAGGGGATGCTGCGGAAGACATCTCTTTCAAACTCGCGGACGGGTCTCCGCTTTGCGCCTACAGACTAGGCGAAGCGCGCTCAGGAGAAGCGGCACGAGCCGTCCCCGTCCCCGTCCCCCTCTTCGAGACCGAAGGCACAACCTGCCCTGCTCTGTTCTGTTCTGTTCTGTCTTCCTTTGCTAGTCCAGGTAATCGGCCGGTGGAAAAGGCGGGGGAGCTCAACAGCCCAGGCGCTCACTCGACCAGCCAAACCCGCCGTGCGCAGCCCAGCATGGCCCCTGGAACCAATGGCGGCCGCAGCAGGATCCGAATCCCAAGAACGGAGCCTGCCGAGCTGGAGAAGACCCAGGGGCGCTCGCAACCGGCCGCCTCTTCATGGACTGGGCACGGCAAAACAGGCGGACCTCGGCGCCGCGGGAGCCGCCCCCTCCCCTCCCCAAAATAATACCTTCGGCGCTGATTGGAGGCCGCGCTGCTGACGTCATCCAACTTCGGAACTTTGGCAGGGAAGGTAGGGCAAAAGTTTTGAGAGCGGTGGTGGCTGCCGAGGCGAGAGGCGACGCGCGATCGTAGGCTTCTACGCGAAGTGGCTGAGTTTCACTGAGCCTGATCGGGCTTAAACAAGAGAGAGGCTAGTGGAATCTGAAAAAGTAACAAATGGGTTATAACAGATCCCTAGTGGTTAAAAACTGTCTTGAGTATGCGCAAAGTACCTTTTTCCTTATGACAGCAAGACGTAACTGCGATCACCAATCACCTATCTATTGATTTCCTGCCGATTTGGGCCCCTTGATTTCTCATTTTGGAAATGAATGCTGGTGAACGCTGCCTTCTTTCATAGTGCTACGGTACCAGATCTGGGCTGCCAAAGTCCCGACCACCACTAGAGCGCAGCAAGGAGACACAGGAAACATTGATTGTCACTGCCTGGTCATCCAGGTGTTTGCAAACCAGGTCTGGTAGCCCTATTCTTCTGTAAAAGCTACCATTCCTTCATAAGGCTATAATTATTGCTTTCTCTGAGACAGGATTCAGACACCAGGTACTTTTCACTTCCCAAACTGTGACTCAAGCCTTGCCATCTTTAGGTAGCATTTACTGGATCCTTATCAGACCTGTGCACATTGCCATCCATGTTCTAAGTGGCAAGATCATTACCATAGCCAGAAACACTGAAGCTTATTCTGTTAGAAACTACAGTTACTTGCCAATGAATATGCCTCTGCATTTATCCATTTTAGTTTGCAGGATTAATGTAGGACATTCATTCATTCATTCATTCATTTAGGCTTGTACATGACCTAATGTAAGACATTTATTTATTTATTTATTTATTTATTTATTTACTTAGTTATCTACTTACTTACTTACTATGGCTTGTATGCCACCTAATTTTAAATGGCTTTGAGTGGCTTACATCAAAGTCCCTGGTTCAAATTTCAACCAAACCCTAATCAGAGGTACACTTTGATTCCAAGTGTTTTATTTCAAAACTGATACTGAAGCTTCACGGCCTGAAAGTTGGACTCTCCCCCTGGAAATGCCTGAGAGTGTACTCTAATCCTAGGCGGCCTCTGCCAGGCCATATGATATGCATGTGCACACACAAAATGGTCTTTCTATACCTTGCTTCTGCTCCTCATTACTTGCACCTGCTGTTTAAAACTGTCATCCATGTTACCTTTTGAGAAACCCTACTAGGTAGTGACTGTTTTCACATGACATGCTTACCTACAGTTTAGAACATGGTTTGCTCAACTAAAGCAATTTTCTGGGTTTGTATAATAAACTAATCATACAGGTGGAGTTTTCACAACACATTAGGCTGAAATGTAATTGGCTTGTTTGTGGTTCACATTGTCATGTCAATACAGCCAGTATATCCCAATGAATTCTACAGAGAACACACTTCCAGACAAGGATGTATAGGATTAAGAGATGCTGAAGAGATCTAATAAGAGTTTAGACATCTGAACTATTTGTTGTTGTTGTTGTTTTTGCTGAACCTAGATTCCCCTAAACAGTTTGTTAATAGACAAGCTGTAGTACCTCCAGCATATTGCTTTATCTGTAATATAAATAATAATATTGATCTATTGCAGCAGTTAATAGGATCTAGCCAACTCTTATTTGGAAAAGCTAAGTAGGGTTGGCCCTGGTTACCTCTTGGATGGAGAACTACCAGGAAATCCCTGGACTGTCAGCTAGACTAGGAAGTTGTACCGATACAGTATTGTAGAAGAAGGAAGGGCAAACCACTTTTGTATTGTTGCCAAGAAAACTGAAACTAAGACTGAACGTGGTCATCTGGAGTTGAGTTCATCTCAAAGGGAACCTTATCTTTATCAGTACTGACCACCTGAACAAACTTAGCATAAGGATAAACTGGGATAATATTCTTGAAGTGATTATGTTCATAGAAAAAAGAACTATACTGGTGGGCATCATATGGCCCTTTCCATGTTAAACTCATCAATTCATCAGATGATGAAGTTATAGTAACAACATGTGGAGGACCATTCATTGTGCTTCCATGAATTAGATTAAAATAATCAACATTCCTTCTGTTCTTAAATTCTTAAAGAATTGTTGATGTATCTTAAATACCGACCAACCCATGTTGTAAGATCAGCAATTGTGGCCCAACTGGTAAGTTCAGCTTCCATTGCTGTGGTTAGGAACTGAGAAGCATGATGGACAGATATAACAATTGGACATGCCTGTTCAGGGTAACAAGTGCTCCAGAATGAAACTGCCTTTTAGACTCCTTTTTTAAAATAAACTTTATTTTAATTCTTGTACTTTTATTACCTTGTTTTAAGATGGAGAGAGAGAGAGATTGTTGTTGTATTTGTTTTATTGTTCATTTAGTACACCCTTGTGGACCCTTCAGGTGGGATCAATATCATAGCCCTCACATGGAGTAGAGCATTTGAGGACTGAGCAGGCAATCACAGTCAAAATCAAACTTTGCACTTATAAGTGAGGAATGAAGAATCCAGGTTTTATTTCCAAAACACCCATTTCTGATGTTATGAAAAGCTTCAATAAATGATTATTCTAATTGCAGGGAACAGAGGAGCAACTTAACCCTGAAATGGCATCCCTCTACATATTTTGATTACTAAATAAGATCTATGCTGCACACCACCACTCAAATTTCATCTGCAATAAAACTACTGCATTTTACAAGGCATGCATGGTTGGTTTTGTCCTCACAACTTCATATGAAAAGCCAAACAACTGAGGGTAAAAGAAACTGAAAGCAGAGACCATAATAGATTTATTGATAAACCTAAAATGTAGATTTTTTTTGTATTGGATAAAAAGGAAATGGATGACTTTAACCGTTGTTTCTCTCCACATTCATTGTTCTTTTTATTATTTGTTTATATAACACCATCATGGGTCCAAGAGTTTGCAATATCTTTGTTCTGTCCAAACTTTCATAATGTTCTTGGAGTGAAGTACACAAAGTCTCAAAATTTAACTCTAAAATTCTGGAAGAAGTGAGTCCCACGTCCAGCACACAGAATTAAATAGAAGTCAATAGCTGGCTTGTGCTGTGGAGTGCAAAAGCTTTAGCCCAAGTTTCCCCTGCCGGGGTGCATATTTTCTCAAACACTACCAGGCTTTTCAGACACACGTTTATAGTTAACAGCGCTGAGGGAAACCACCCAACATGTTAGCATTCTATAGAATTCTCAGGTTTCAGGACTTTCATGGAAATCACATTTTGGATATTTTTCCCCACTCTTGCACTACCCTCTGGTGGTAGAAATGCTTTACTTTTTTAACCAGATGTAACTTTCCCAGTTGGTAGTCAAGTCTCCAAGACAAGCACAGTGGCTCCCAACTCATCTTATATAATTTTCTTTTTTCCTGCCCCATTGCTTGGAGCTATATCAAGACAAGCTACATTTCAGATCATGTAATTCATGCCTTTAGGTTTGTATTGATGGATACATTTATACAGTCTCCCTGGGGATAACTCTATTAATCTGGAACAGCAAAAACAGTGCTGACTTTTCACAGAAAATGCTGCCCACCTACAGTATTAAATACACAACAAGGGTGTGAAATCCTTGTTGACACGGCATATTTCCAGATAGGATGTTGGAGAAATACACTAAGGCTCAAATGGCTTAAAGAAGCATAGTTCTCTGTAGAATAAAAGAGAAATTATAAAGCAAACCGTTTCAGGAATAGTGCTTCCAGGTATATCCTGAAAGTTTACTTACTGAAAAAAAAATATGCTGCAGTGATGGAGCATCTAAAGATCTATAGATATCTAAAGAGATATCTTTAGATTCCATTATTTAAAGGACTGCCTAAACATAAGAACCTTTCTTCCTCATAGGAGTTACAGTGGAAGATGCCACTGCTTGCTGAAAGCTTCCTTCCTCCTTCTTAGGGCCAAACGAGAAATGTGCTTCCTTGATACACGGCTGCTTGCTTCAGTTTCAAGCATGGGTTTAAGAAAGGAATCTTAATGGTGACTTCAGCACTAAGGGCGCATACATTCATCCCTTCCCTTCCCTTCCCTTCCCTTCCCTTCCCTTCCCTTCCCTTCCCTTCCCTTCCCTTCCCTTCCCTTCCCTTCCCTTCCCTTCCCTTCTCACCAGGGCCATTTTAAGACTCTACAGTCATTTCCACTCTAGCAATTTACAGCATCTTCTACAGTCATCTACATTGTGCCAGACTAATAGTATGGTGGACAAGCTTTATATTGCTTCAACAAAGAGTGGACAATGCTATCAAGATCCTTTCGGTCACCAGTGTGGAAATGACCTAAGAAGACAGGGGTATCTGAACAGTCCTCACTCCACCCTTTCTTGTGGCTTCCTAGAGCAATGCAATTTTTTTCTTCCCTGCTTTTTGTCCCTAGCCCAATAACCAAACAGGACTGTGGAGAAAAATCTGAAATAACTCTTGGCACTATATTTTAATTGATAATCCTACTCTCTTGAATGAAAAATGTGGATTCATTGGATCATTTCAAGTACAGGTAGTCCTCGCTTAACGACCATCCATTTAGTGACAGTTCAAAGTTATGATAGCCTCAGAAAAAGTGCTTTACAACCTGTACTCACACTTATGTCCATCACAAACTGTCGCACCACCCCCGCAGTCACATGATCACGATTTGCGACCTTTTTTACGACAGTCGTTAAGCGAGTCACTGCAGTCATGAAGCAAATCACATGGTCATTAAGTGAATTCCAGCAAAAACAGGCCATTGGATAAGCTGGATTCATTTAATGACCACATGACTCACTTAACAACCCCCCCACTTAAAAACCAATTTTCCTGTCTCTATTGTGGTTGTTAAGTGAGAACTACCTGTACTGCATTATATATTTGGATGTTCCACCTCTATATGTGGAGACTGGGCAATTGGCCATACAGCCTCTTTTTTAAAAACACCCTGCATGCAAATGTATAGACAGGATGCTTGTGATGTCCATTAGTATCGCCATCATTTCAGCTCTTCTGATTTGTTTGGAAGGGAAGAGATAAGCTTCCCCTTCCATGCCTGTATTTCCAGTTAAGACCCAACCATGTCTGTATCAGTAAGACTGGTTAAAATCAAAACTGAAGTATGGCTGCATGCTACATAGTAACTTGACAATCCTGGTAGTGCAGCTCAGGATTTCATTGATATTATCCCTGTACTGTTATTGTGCATTGCACATACTGCTTTACAGCATAGTGTAAACTACAAGCAAAAAAAAAAAAAAAGTCCTTTCAGCTTAAATTTAAAGAGGTCTTCCCCAGCTGGTACTCTTCACATGTGTGGAACAACAACAGCCAGCATGGGATTATGGGAGTTGATGCTAGAAGGGAAAGCTAGTTAGAAGACAGAATTTGGAGAAATAGCAGTAGATCAGATTAGAGTATTACAGAGACAAGAGTAAAAAGAGATGAATAATAGTAAATGCAGTTTTACATACTTTAGTTATGTTGAGGTTGAGAAATGTTCTGGATAATGGCAGTATGAGGGATATGTTTTTTCATATCTTGAAATTATGCCATTATTCTGTTGCACTTATTCTAAATTTGTACAGCTAAACTGTACAAGTCCTGTATTTAATACATGTCCTATATTTAAGAGTTAATGGTACACAGCATCTAAATAGACAACATAAATTAATTTTTTTAAAAAAATGAAATGCTTTAAGTGGAAATGAAGAAAAGTGACTCATTAAGCAAAATTTTGGGGAAAAAATATGAAGTTTGACAAAAATTGGACTACAGGTATATAATTCAACATCTTCCAGCCACCACTGGCCAATTTTGGAAGCTAAAAAAGGTTAGACCTTTTTTGGTTGTGACACTGGGAAATCCCAGGCCTGTAGCTATAATGGGAAATTGATTAAAAACAACAGCTGAAAAGGCAACGACAAAACATTTTTGTACTGTTATTAAGAAAAAAATATACAGACATATTCACATAGTCATCAAGAGTTGAGCTCAAACCTGAAGGAAACTTTACATTGAACTCTCTATATGGACATTCAGTGGTAACTGTTTGATTTTTCCCCACATTATCTCTTGTATCCATATTATCCAAATAGTACAACATGAATTTTGAGTACTTTTACCATGAAATTCTGTTACCTGGATACTGATATTTTCTATCCAACTCAACACTATATATCTCTCATAGCAAATGTGAAAGCCACATCTAAGTAGAATGAACTAGACAAGTGTTTCTTTAAAAAAATTTGAAACACAAGTGGGAAAAATTCTTGCTGCCATGTCTGAAGTTTTTAATTGTGGCGACATGCTTTATTCTACATTAGTGGCTCAAATTTAAACTAATTTCATTTCATTTAATATGATTTAATGACATAAACATAAGAGAAAGGGGGAGGGATATAGGGCAAAGTCATATCAGAAAGCAAATGGATCAGACACTCATTAGTCTACTTTGCTGTGCCTTATGAAACTATTAAGTAACCACGGAGATTATTGTAGCACAGTCTTGTCCAGTTATATGGGCTGAGTTCAATATGGTTAATCCCAAGGAAATGGTTAGGGTCTTTGGGATGTTGAGTTTTGCCACCTGTCAGATCCACAGCTGGTCCAGAATATAGCAGCATGTGAGTATATCATGTTACGTCCCTATAACACTGCTGCTGTGTGAGATGCATGGGCTCCCAGTAAGCTTCAGGGTGCAATTCAAGAGACTGGTTGTCACCTTTAAAGACCTACATGGTGCAGGGCCAGGTTACTTGTGGAATTGCCTACCCCTGGTGGCTTGCACCCTCCTCACCAGATCTGTCAGACTGACAATGCTCTGGGTTCCCTTGGTGAGCAGTATCATCTACTGGGTCTTAGGAAGAATACCTTCTCTGTCATGGTGCCTGCCCTGTGGAACAGCCTTCTCCAGGAGATATGGACAGCCCTGATCCTGTTTCAGAGAACTTTGAAGATCTGGCTGTTTCCCCAAGCACTGGGGCCAGGTTGTTAATTTATTAGACCTCTGGCATGGGTGTGTATCAGATGCTGGAAATGAGATTTTGAACGGAGCCTTGACTTCTTTTTCTTCTTCTAATGGATTGGATATGTGTTTATGCTTTTCATCACCCAGAATTCTACTGGTTAGATGGGCAGCCACATAAATTTGATTAATAAATAAAATAAATAAGCCATCACCAAATCCCTGAGAGAAGAAAGGACAACCACACTTTTCATTCCCCTTCTCTTCCCCACTCCAATGCTTTTACCATCAACAGATGTGTAGGAAAGATCCTATATGGGTATGTTTGGTTTTAAATACCATTGTTTTATTTCTATTTATAATCATGAATTTGTTGGTAGGTTATTTTGGGATGATTTTTATTCAAATGTGATATAATATTTGTAATGCCTAAATAAATAATATATATCAACAACTTTAAAACTTTCTCTTAATCAATAAGTAAAATAAACATTCTTCTCATATTGTGATGTTCACAGCAAAAAGGTTATGCTTTTGCCATGTTAGTATAAGGTGCATAATGATTGGTCCTTGCTTTTAAATTACCAATATAGCTTTTTCTTTTGTAACCATTTATTTAAAGATTTGGACTTTCTAAAAAACAATAATGCATGTTCTAAATTAGCCCCTACAATTTTCATTCTTTATGTTAAGAATGTAGCATGAGCCAAGAGCTAGCTACCTGTTTAGGTCTTCAGAGAAGATTTATTTATTTATTTATTTATTTACTTACTTATTTAATAAGATTTGCATGGCTGCCAAAGTTTCCCCAAAATGCTGCGTGAAATCTCAGGAGACAGGTAATTCTCATGAGGTTTCAGTGATAGGGATTTCTTGCTGAGATCTGATGTGAGAACACCAGAATTTCATGAAATCTCATTTACAGAAACTTTGTGAGACTTGGCAATATTGCCAAACATTGGCCATTTTAAATTTAATTTGGAGAGCACAGATGATGTTTTAGTGGGGTGACAGATTCACTCTCTATGTTGAATTTTAGCTTGTAAATGAAGCTATTGAATATCCCATATTATCATGAAGAAAAGGTAGTAACATTTCTCCTTGTAGATGTATCCCTTAGGCAAGTAGCATTTGAAAATCATTTCGGTCCATGTCATGTTTGCATTGGCCAGCACTGGGCATTGTGAAGAAATAATGTGCTTTAAATTTCATCTGAGAAAGCTACTTTTTCATAGATTATACGGTAATATCAGGACAGAGTCTTTTGAAACCCAGCCTGTTTTTCATGAAATCAAGTTTGCTATTCCAGCATGGTTTTAACTACAAAGGCTAGGCTCAGGAATTGCTCCACATTCTTATAGCATCTCCTCTGACCTTGCAAGCTTATGAATAGATCCAATATAACTGAAAACAAAAGGGAGCATGGATAGAGCAGAGCCCCCAGCAGGCAGTTTGTATCAGTTAACTAACAGTGCTTGATCTCTGAAACATGGGACTTCCTTTGGACCTTCAGTATTCCCTTCCCCTTTCAGGAAAATCTGGCTTTAGACCTGGAGAGAGAATAGGTTTGGATGTTATTCCAAGTGGGTCATGCCCTCAGCAATAATAAGAAGCATTAGAGGATCAGTTAACTGCTTTTAAAAACTAGTTTGGGGTAGTTGCCCACTAATGGTCTTTCAAAACGAAGCATTTTCTTTTATTTGTCCCTCACAGGCAGTAAGCTTCTTAATGTAAGATGGCCGTGAGTCACACTGAACATTATGTTCTGCAGATAGCCAAAGGCTTGTGCCAGGAAATAGGTTTTTTCTTGGTTTTAAATATAGTTGTCTTTAAGCTCACCTTAGGAGCATTCATGTTTCATTTATCTAAGTGCAACTTGAGACATTTTTCGGAAGCAATTAAACTGCATTCAACAGGTACCATTGAATCACTCAGTGGCTTATTGTCTTTGAGTCCAAATCTTGACCATTTATTAGTACATGTAAGATTTTTCCTGTATTTTCCTGTTCATTTAATTGCATTTCAGTAGCTTTAAAGCTGAGGCGATGAACTGGGAAACGAAAGTTAAGCAAACACGTAAAATATTAAAGACTAATCACATCTTCCTGTTTAAATCTAACTTAAATCAGTTTCCATCTGTGTATTTAAGGATAAAGATAATACACCTGGGTTCATCTGGTCTGCAAGTTAGATTTACATTACTTACACTCTGGGTATTTACATAGTTGGAAGCAGTGAAGTACCTGTAAGTTAATAATGTGAGTTTTCAGCCCCAGGATGTGATAAGCACAAGTGGTGCTTCATTTCTGAAATAACCAGGACCACTGAACTGAAGCTATTTCTGGTCAAAGATCCATACACAGGAAACCTTATTTGTCAGAGATGTGTCAGGAAAATAACATAGGTTTCTGCAAGTTATATACAAAAAGAGGTAGTTCATTTTTAAAAGGAGCTATGTTGGAGAAATGTATTCTAAAAGTTTGTATTAAAAATTATGCAACAAAACAATGAGATAAGTTTGCATTTCAAACAAGTTCTTTAGGAATTTATGCTACAAATATTTTATATTATTTTATGTACAAAAAGCTCCATATAGAAAATATCAAATGAAAATAGGGGCAGCTTTTAAAACTGAACTAGACAACCCATGACCCATTGGGTCATTGTTTCAGAGATATGTTCAGAGAAACAGAATGACCAAGGGCAAAAAAGCAGTGAGAGCTTGCTAATGGGAAGACGGCAAAAGTCTTCCTTCCTTCCTTCCTTCCTTCCTTCCTTCCTTCCTTCCTTCCTTCCTTCCTTCCTTCCTTCCTTCCTTCCTTCCTTCCTTCCTTCCTTCCTTCCTTCCCACCCATTGACCACCAGCAGCCCCCAGCCAGCCCTACCTCACCAGCAGGCATCCAAGTCACTCCCTCATCCTTCCCTCAACTCCAACTGCCGTTAAGAGATTTCAAATTTCTGCCTCACTTCCAAAGCAGCCAATCACCACTAGCCTGTGGGGCCTTGCTGCTAGCCAATTGGGTGCAGGGGACAGAGGAAGGCAGGACCACAGCAGCACAGTAGTGCTGAACCAGCCACAAACTTCCCAAATTTCAATTCCATGGGAGTCATGGGTCCTCGATTTTGGACACATTCTGTAAGTTAGCCCATTTGAAGTACTTGGTTCAGAAATTGTTACCCTATGATGCACTGTTTTGCCCAGTTAATATTACAGACATGAGAGTTTTCGTAGTATATAGAAGATTGAAGAAAGACCATAAGAAAATCCAGACGGGCTTTCTAACATGAAAATGAATTGGAGTTTCTCTGATTTATGCTTTCCTGGTTGTGTTCATACAAAAGAGGGAGCAAAGCATTCTTCTCCCATCAAATCTTATGCATTTCTGATTATAGTATTTAAGGAATTATACTAAAGGCCTTTGAACCCTCATGCAAAATTTTGTGAACGTAAGTATGCGTGTTTGTGTATGTGGGGGGGGGGAGAGAGAGAGAGAGGAAAGAAAGAGATACAGTAGAAGAGTGGTGGTTGTGGAGATTTGACTGTAAACCAGGTAACTAAAGGAAACATATTTAAGGAAATGTATTAGATCATAAGGATAGCGAAGATACCATGCTGATATTGATGGTACCATACAAGAGAAATAATTCAATGATGTTTTTGTTGCCATGATGTCTCAGTCTGGCCATGACTTTTGTAGATGAATGGGTAGTCTCATTTCACCATTCATGTTCAATCTGCTGCCTTTGACCATATTCCCCGCACTCCTGTATAAGACTGCCCAGCAAAGCCAGGCCTTAGGGCATGAGGAAATGTTGCACTTGGGTTCTGATGTGATGTAATGTTTCCCTTCCTTTCAGTGGCTCAACAAGAAGATTGACTGGATATATTTTGGACACACATTTCTCATACTTTCCCTTGACATATTCTTTTTCAAAAGACTCTTGCTTTTTCAAGATCGATTGTCAAGATACCAACTGAACCTTTCATACAATTATGTATGGCAATTCTACTTTTAATAAGTACCTTTCCTTCTTTCCCTGATAACCTCTATTGGACCCCATGTTTCTTGCACTGCTTGTCACGTCTGATTGTGTATGTTTTAACCCTCGGGTATAGCTGTGTGTATGTGTGTGTGTGTATGTATGTTTGTACAGCAGATAGGAGTAGCTTTTTTGGGTTGATATGGAAAAAAACATTTATTTCTCTTATATTAAAAAAAAAATGAAATCATTTCTTATTCTCAGTGCATTAGTTCCAGTCCTTAAAGCTTCAAAAGTTTTACTACCTAAAAAATTCATTTTCTCATAATGGAATGGTTTGGGACATTGACCATAAGTTCAAATACCAAAAGTATGCATGAATCATACACCACAGACAGTGTAGTGGGTCAATGTTTAAAGAAGAAACAGGACAAAATAGGCCATAGAATTTGTCTGTTAATGTTTACCTTCCAATGCACCATTCTAATTATAATCTGAGAGAAACCTTTTCTGAAGGAAAAACTGTAGTTTTTAGAAATACGTCTTTAGCGTACTTGATCGTTAGTAGTTAACTTGCACAAAACAAGCTTATTTGGGTATTCCATCCCCAGCATTTCAAGGACCTGAACATTAGTTCAAATGAAATGCAGACCTGACTTGAGGCAAGACAGCCTTACCTTGGTTTTTAGTAGAACCACATTTGTCTCTCATTCACACTGGGTATTTTTGCTTTTATGCTTGAAAAACAAAAAGAGATCCGATTTAAATCATTCCTGGGCCCATGGTGATGTTTGAATCTTTATTTGTACGGGGTCCCATAGATTGAGAAAATATTTTCTTTGGCTTGCAGAGCTGACCTGAGTTATACTTCTGGACCTGCACTTGGCTTGCAAACCTGCACTGAGTTATATTCCCATTAACAGAGCGGCAGTGTGCTCAACTGGATAGAGACAGCATCTACTGTCCTTTTCTGTGGGCTAATTTCTATTTATGGGCTTGCATACCCCTGTGTTTCATTTCAGATTTCTGCAGAGGTGATAATTCTTTTGTGATATCACTAGCAGCAAATTCATGTAAGCTGATGCCCTGCTTGTGCAACTGATATTTGATTACATCATTTATTCACATTTTAGAGTTAAAATTAGTTCATAATTAACAACATAAACAATAATCTAGTAGTGGGTAGTAATAAAATAATGATTAAAAGCATAATTTAGCAGTTCTCAACATTCCTGCCAGAATGTGAAGAGCTTAAGCCAACTCCTGAAAGCAGAACTGCTGAAGCTTTGAACAGAAAGATGTTGCAGAGAATGTGATGCTACTAAGAACATCTCATCATTAATCTGATTAACTTTCCATTGGAAAATAATAGCACAACTTTACTTATTTATTAAATGTATATTCTACTTTTCCTCCCAACAGCCCTTCTCCCTCTGTGTTATTTTCACAAGAATTTTATGAAGTTGAGAGAAAGTAGCTATATTTGCATGGCACACTAAATCACAAACTAGCCAACAACATTTTAACTTTGTTTATTGTGCAAATCCTATCTGTGTGATTTACGATTTATTGTGTACTGCAAACCTAAAAAACCAAGCTATTTATTTATTTATTAAAATGTATACAGGAAAAATAAAAAGGGAGAAAGGAAAAAAGCCCCATAAATGTGTTGTTTTTGTGTTCAAAATAAAAAGATATGTTTATATTATGTTATATAATTGAACTGACATTTAAATTAGTTAACAATAGGGGAAAAGGGTAGTAATGTATTATCAGTTAGTATATGTGTTCAGATTTCTAAATAGTCCTCTAACTGGTGTAAGGAAGTTGGTATTTACCAACAGTTGAATCAACCCATATGGGGAATAATGTTGTGTTTTTTTGTTAAATTTTATTCCAGAGCAGAAATGAGTCAAAATTGATCTTAATAAATGTGGTTGGTTCATTTGTTGTGTATTGACTTCTCATAAAACAACAACACAAATGGGACTGCTGGTCAAGAAAATGCTTGTTCAAACATAGAAAAAGGGGTTGTATGCAGCTCTTCAGGACTTTCTAAGAGCCTGCATCTCATTGACACAGCAGGAGAATGGTGGCTGGAAACAGGGCATCAGTTTGCTGATCTTCTCTTAAATTAAGAAAGTACAGGTGGCAGATGGCCAACTCCTAACCCTATGTTGAGGCACTGTCACACCTTGGGCCAAAGCCCCTTAGCTTGCCATTGGCAGGCAGGAGCTACAGCAGAGGCAGTGTGGGGTATGGGGGAGCAGGCATTCCTAGTTGCCTGCTGCCTGCCACCCTTCATATTTCCTCCTTCCCTCCCAAAGGGCCTGGAGGACAACAGAATGGGTGAAGTGAGGCCGGTATTGTTCAGAGCCTCCTTGCACTCTATACCTATTTATCAGGAAGAATGGCAGGAAAGGAGACCTGAAGAGGGAAGCAACAATGGTGTGACATCTCTCAGCAAACCATAGCAAATTTGGCTGGGAGGGGAGGACACCTCCTGATGCAACCCAAACAGCAAGAACAAGAAGGGACTCCTGATACCACTTTTGTCAGCTTTACTCTGCTGCTTGGGGTTGAGGTGAAGAGATTGTTGTCTTGTCCACAGAACTCTCTTAGCAGGGCTCTTACTAGTCCACAGCACAGCAGCTGCACCTAGACGGGAGCTCCAGTGCAGTACTGGTTGACCCTCTTCCTGGCACTAAGTAACCCTCAAAGTGGATGGTCTCATTTTCTACTCCAGGCTGGCCACTTTCCACCCATGGCAAACCTATGAGATGGGGGAGGCTTAGGCTCAAATCTTAAAGTTGATTTGAAACCCTAAAGTTGATTTGAAACCCATTTCCCCATTAATTAAAAATAAATGACAATTGCTTTTTTTCCCTGTAGAACAGAACATATGTAATCAATGTTTAGCCTGCTTTCCATTAAAGGTGATTTGAAGTAGAAGTAAATTTGCAGGAATCATAGCCTCTTATGTATGCATTCCTTCAAGTCAGTGTTGACTCCTGGCAACTGCTTGGACTAGTCCCTGCAGTTTTGCTGGCAAAGCTTTTGGAAGTGGTTTGCCATTCGTCTTCCTAGGGATGAGAGAGAGTGACTGGCCCAAGGTCACCCAGCTGGCTTCATGAATAAGGCAGGACTACAACTCAGTTTCCTGGTTTCTAGCCTGATGTCTCTAGCCTCTTATGACAGGGTAATATATACCAAATTGAAGTCAAAATATGATCTCCCCCCCCCCCCCGCACCTTCAAAGAGAACTAGCAATATCATTTTTATTTCTTGTCAGAACTGGAAATAATTTTCAGACATTGTTGTCACTTCTGAGGTGCAAGGATTTTAGGTTGTTACTCAGTGACAATGAAATAAACAAAAATTGGGGTCCGGATTAATGAAAAGCACTGGCAGATAGGTAGCCAAAGTGAAATGGTGAAAAAGTAGCTGTGTTTCTGTACTGGCAAGGTTGATATACAGGGTGAAAGTTGGTTGGCCTCAATCCTTCCTTCCCAGAAGACCTCAGCATCTACACACACTGACTTGGTAAGTGACTTGATAGTTCTTGCTGCCATCAGCCACCTTCTAGTGAGTTCATCACTTATCATCCTACCCAGGGCCAGCTCTAGGCTAAGGCCAAGTAGGCACCAGCCTAGGGGCTCCAAATTTTAGGGGCCGCCAAAATGGAAGACTTCCAAAAAACCCAATAAAAGAGTAGAAAATAGTAACAGCACACTCCATAAGGCAGTATACCCACTCAAGGGTTAAATATAATTTCACAGTGTAAATAAACCACCTTTCCCTGATTACATCTACCCATCCCATCAGATTTGACAGGAAAGGCATGTTGCAGGTCCAACCTGCTAAGAAGTTCCATCTGACAGGACCTAGGAGACAAGCCTTTTCAGCCATGGCACCCACCTTCTGGAACATCATCCCGCCCCCCCCCGCCCCCGAGGTGAGATTGGCCCCAACCCATATGGGCTTCTGGAAATCCCTCAAAATGTGTGTTGGTGTTGGTGTTTTTTCATCAGGCCTGGGGATACCCTAGCAGCAAGGAGCCCACACATTGGCTGCATCGTGTGTAACATTCTGATTTTGACCCTTTCGCAATCTGGTTCTTATTTATGTTTAATTATTTGTGTTTTTTTATAATGTTTATGTTTTAATTGTTAGTTTTATTGTACTCCGTCCAGAGTCACCTTGTGTGAGATAGTCAGCCATATAAATTTTATAAATAAATAAACAAATAAATAGGGTGAAAATGTCCAAGAAAAGAAAAAAATCCAGGGCTGAAAATCATAAAGGTAAGGCTCAAAAACAAGAGAAGGAAGGAAGGAAGGAAGGAAGGAAGGAAGGAAGGAAGGAAGGAAGGAAGGAAGGAAGGGAGGGAGGGAGGGAGGGAGGGAGGGAGGGAGGGAGGGAGGGAGGGAGGGAGGGATGAGGACACCTTTTTGAAATTCCTAACAAAATTGGAAGATGAGGCAAAGCATAGGGAGCACCAGAATATGACTTTGCCTAGGGTGCCAAAATGTCTAGACCCAGCCCTGATCCTATCCTCTACTTCTAGTGTACAAGACAGGCATAGACATCTGTGCCAGGTCCATGTGTCAAAAAGGGCAAGTTGGTAGAAGGAACATCACAAAGCAAGCCCCACTCCTTTGTATGTACATCAATGTGACACACATGTGCAAAAAGGCAGAGCTTACATCATGATGCTTCATTTATCATCTTGTTGATTCTGACATCCCCCACCCTGCAGATGCCCACGCCATGGTATTATTTTCTGGAAATGTAAACGGTAAAGCATGAGAAACAAAAACGGAATAAATTCTACCCCTGTAGTACTGCAAGAGGTAGCTAGGAAATGTGTCCCTTCTATCTTCTCCCCTTTTTGGGAGATAGACTAATCCCACAAGATTCTTTTTCTCTGATCATCTGTAAAACAATCAGTTCTAGAGGAGATAAAAATTGAGAGGTTTTAAAATCCTAGACAATATTAAAAAAAAATAAAACCTCCAATAGAAATTGGAGATTGGGTAGTCTTCAAGATGATGCTGGTCTGCTGTAGGCAGCAACTGTGCTGCAAAGAGGTTCAAAGCTGTGTAAAAAACACAGAATTACTAAGCTCACACAGCTGTGTGAACACTGGAGATATCCACCGTTCTCACTTCCATGGACGTTTTTCAGCTTCTTGTAGATTGCAATATTTTTTTAGAGGTTCAGGAATGTTGTTCCTTACCCCTGGTACTCAGCTTCTTACTTCTCTCATCTCTCAGAGACCTGGTTACAAAGAAGAAGGAACAAAAGCCTTTTTACCTACAGAGGCGAAGTTGTGGGGGAATCTCTTATTCTGCTGTATGCTAAAGTGAACATCTCTCCTGAATCAACTGACTTGTTGGTATCACAGCAGTCTTGCAATAAAGTTTTTTAAAAATTATTTAATAAATGCATGTTTAATGGTATACCATGAAAATCTTCATTTTGTTCATTTTTATCTTTCCAGAGAATGAAGGACTTCAGTGTTATCACTTGGAGTTAATGAACTAATCTTCATGCAGTTTTTATAACAATTTGTATTTGACATCCCTGATATAACTGAATGAGAATGAATGTCCTTCCAACATTGCAGCATCAACCACTTTGTAATTATTAGACCATGAAATATCTGCTTCACTTGGTCTCTTATTAATTTCCAGATCAGTGATATATAATTCAAAAGAATATGAGCATCTATAAAAACCAATTAGGCATTCAGAATATATCTGAAATAACATTTGTCTAAAAGGGACCCATTATGACACATGATTACATGGAAAAAAAAACCCTAGTATTTTAGCCACCATATTTCTATAAATTACCTGGATCCACCAATTTATTCTTTAAAAGAAACATACGTCCAATCCAAACAAAACATTTTTTTTCTAATTGTAATAATAAATCTACAGAAATATGCCACATTGTTCTCTATACACCATATTGATGTAAAGCAAGAAACAGAATAAGAGAAAGTCTGTGATGTGGGAATGATAAAAGAAAAGATGTTGGGCAAAGGCACCACTGGATAGTTTCTCTTCACACTATAGCAGTCTTTCTCAATCTTAGTGACTTTAAGATGTGTCATGTGGGGAATTCTGGGACTTGATCATTAAATGGGCTTTCTGAAGATGAATGCTTCCTCACTGTTACCTGAGAATGTGGTTGCCTTTTACTCATACTGGGAGTGTCCCAAGCACTGGAATGTTGGGAGGGGGGGTGGCCGGGAGGACAGCAGGACTGAGATTTGTATACCCCTAGCAACTTCTCTTTCTTCCCAACATGCCAATCCACTTGGTAGCATGTTATGCTATGTGTGAATTTAAGGCATTCTACCCATACTATGACAACTTACATTAACTGTGTTAAGAACAGATTTGTTGATGTATGAATGGAAGAATGAGAGAAAAGTTTGAAATTAAGTCAAGCAAGCCAGAGTGAGGCTGGGGAAGGGCTGAAAGCATACGTAGACAAGGACAATAAACAAACAAAAAGCAAGAGAAATGAGGAAGTAATGATCTGGAATGTCTACAGCAGTGTATGGCCTGCTGACACAAACATCAGCTCATGGACCCAAACACCAGCTCATGAACAAACAGAGGAAACTAATTGAGGCAAGAAAGTCTGCATGACCTCATAGTAAATTACCAGACTATGCAATGGGAAAGATGGTACTATCACTACATG
Organism: Python bivittatus; assembly: GCF_059951505.1. Classification (NCBI taxonomy): domain Eukaryota; kingdom Metazoa; phylum Chordata; class Lepidosauria; order Squamata; family Pythonidae; genus Python; species Python bivittatus. The sequence continues at coordinate 19,802,400 of NW_028277035.1, forward strand.
GGGGAACCCAGACAAAGAATTACCTTCAAATTTTATGGGGGAAATGATGGTAAAATAATAAGATGGCAAAATATTGAGAAGAGTATGCTGGCCTGGACAGCTTGGAGAACTAATAAAGATAGAGTATGACATCTTTGCCCCTTCATGGATCACTGCCTTGTCGTGGCGAAGGGGCTTGCGTAACTCAGTGAAGCCATGAGCTATACCGTGCATGGCCACCCAAGACGGACAGGTCATGATAGAGAGTTCTGACAAAATGTGGTCCACTGGAGAAGGAAATGGCAACCCACTCCAGTATCCTTGCCAAGAAAACCCCATGGACAATGTTAAAAGGCTAAAAGATATGACGCCGGAAGATGAGCCCCTCAGGTCGGAAGGTGTCCAATATGCTACTGGGGAAGAGCGGAGGGCAATTCCAAGTAGCTCCAGAAAGAGTGAAGCGGCTGGGCCAAAGCCGAAAGGACGTTCAGCTGTGGATGTATCTGGAAGCGAAAAGAAGGTCCGATGCTGTAAAGAACAATATTGTATAGGTACCTGGAATGTAAGATCTATGAACCAAGACAACCTGGATGCGGTCAAACATGAGATGACAAGATTGAACATTGACATCTTGGGAATCAGCGAACTGAAATGGACGGGAATAGGTGAATTTAATTCGGGTGACCATTATATCTACTACTGTGGGCAAGAAACCCTTAGAAGAAATGGAGTTGCACTCATAGTCAATAAGAGAGCGGGAAAGGCAGTAATGGGGTACAACCTCAAAAACGACAGAATGATCTCAGTGCATATCCAAGGCAAACCATTCAATATCACAGTAATCCAAGTCTATGCCCCAACCACTGATGCCGAAGAAGCTGAAGTTGACCGCTTCTATCAAGACCTACAACACCTTCTAGAACTAGCACCAAAAAAAGATGTCCTTTTCATCATAGGGGATTGGAATGCTAAAGTAGGAAGTCAAGGAGTAATCGGAATAACAGGCAAGTTTGGCCTTGGAGTACAAAATGAAGCAGGGCAAAGGCTAATAGAGTTCTGTCAAGAGAACAAGCTAGTCATAGCAAACACTCTTTTCCAACAACACAAGAGACGACTCTACACATGGACATCACCAGATGGTCAATACCGAAACCAGATTGATTATATACTTTGCAGCCAAAGATGGAGAAGCTCTATACAGACAGCATGAACAAGACCAGGAGCTGACTGTGGCTCAGATCATGAGCTTCTTACTGCAAAATTTAGGCTTAAATTGAAGAATGTAGGGAAAACCACTAGACCACTCAGGTATGACTTAGATCATATTCCTTGTGAGTACACAGTGAAGGTGATGAATAGATTTAGAGGATTAGATTTGGTAGACAGAGTGCCTGAAGAACTATGGACGGAGGTCCGTAACATTGTACAGGAGGCAGCAACTAAAACCATCCCAAAGAAAAAGAAATGCAAGGAAGCAAAATGGCTGTCTGATGAGGCTTTACAAATAGCTGTGGAAAGAAGGAATGCGAAAAGCAAGGGTGAAAGGGAAAGATATAAGCAACTGAATGCAGATTTCCAGAGAATAGCAAGGAGAGATAAGAAGGCCTTCTTAAATGAACAATGCAAAGAAATTGAGGAAAACAATAGAATGGGGAAGACTAGAGATCTCTACAAGAAAATTGGAGATATGAAAGGAACGTTTAGTGCAAAGATGGGCATGATAAAGGACAAAAAAGGCAGGGACCTAACAGAAGCAGAAGAGATTAAGAAGAGGTGGCAAGAATACACAGAAGAACTATACAAGAAAGATCTTAATGTCCCTGATGTCCACGCTGGTGTGATCACTGACCTTGAGCCAGACATCCTAGAGAGTGAAGTCAAGTGGGCCTTAGGAAGCATTGCTAACAACAAAGCTAGTGGAGATGACAGTATTCCAGCTGAGTTATTTAAAATACTAAAAGATGATGGTGTTAAAGTGCTGCACTCAATATGCCAGCAAGTTTGGAAAACGCAACAGTGGCCACGGGATTGGAAAAGGTCAGTTTATGTTCCAATTCCAAAGAAGGGCAACGCCAAAGAATGCTCAAGCTATCGCACAATTGCACTCATTTCACATACTAGCAAGGTTATGCTCAAAATCCTACAAGCTAGGCTTCAGCAATACATGAACTGAGAACTACCGGATGTACAAGCTGGGTTTCGAAGAGGCAGAGGAACTAGAGATCAAATCGCCAACATTCGCTGGATCATGGAGAAAGCACGAGAGTTCCAGAAAAATATCTACTTCTGCTTCATTGACTATGCAAAAGCCTTTGATTGTGTGGATCACAACAAACTGTGGCAAATTCTTAAAGAGATGGGAGTACCAGACCACCTTACCTGTCTCCTGAGAAATCTGTATGCTGGCCAAGAAGCAACAGTCAGAACCGGTCATGGAACAACCGATTGGTTCAAAATAGGGAAAGGTGTACGACAAGGCTGTATACTGTCACCCTGCTTATTTAACCTATATGCAGAGTACATCATGAGAAATGCCAGGCTGGAAGAATCACAAGCCGGAATTAAGATTGCAGGGAGAATCATCAACAACCTCAGATATGCGGACGATACCACTCTAATGGCAGAAAGTGAAGAAGAACTAAAGAGCCTCTTGATGAGGGTGAAAGAGGAGAGTGCAAAAGCTGGCTTGAAACTCAACATTAAAAAAACTAAGATCATGGCATCTGGACCCATCAATTCCTGGCAAATAGAAGGGGTAGAAATGGAAGCAGTAACAGACTTCATTTATTTGGGCTCCAAGATCACCGCAGACGGGGACTGCAGCCATGAAATTAAAAGACGTTTGCTCCTTGGGAGGAAAGCTATGGCAAGCCTAGATAGCATATTAAAAAGCAGAGACGTCACCTTGCCGACAAAGATCCGCATAGTCAAAGCTATGGTTTTTCCAGTAGTAATGTATGGCTGTGAGAGCTGGACCATAAAAAAGGCCGAGCGCCGAAGAATTGATGCCTTTGAACTGTGGTGCTGGAGAAGACTCTTGAGAGTCCCCTGGACTGCTAGGAGGTCAAACCAGTCAATCTTAAAGGAAATCAACCCTGATTGCTCATTGGAAGGATCGATAATGAAGCTCAAGCTCAGATATTTTGGTCACCTAATGCGAAGACAGATCTCTTTGGAGAAGACCCTGATGCTGGGAAAGATTGAAGGCAAAAGGAGAAGAGGACGGCAGAGGATGAGATGGTTAGATAGCATCACTGAAGCAATGAGCATGAAACTGAGCAAACTCAGGGAGGCAGTGAAGGACAGGAAGGCCTGGCGCAATATGGTTCATGGGGTCACGAAGAGTCGGACACGACTTAACGACTAAACAACACAACATGACATCTTTGTAGGTGAGCAATCATTTAGCATAGAATGGGATTTTCTTTCCAAGCATGAGAGCATATCAGAAGGATAGATACTGATTAAAAAATAAGCATTTAGGAGCCAAACAAACCAGGAGAGAAGAAAGGGCTATCAGCAACCATGGGACAGCTTGTGTATTACTCTATTCTTCTCTATCCTGCCTCATTTTCACTTTTGCCTAGCTACCCAACTGTGTTGATATAAGCAAGATTGGTTGAATGAATGAGGATTGATTACCATTTAAGATTAAACTTTATTCATGGTCCACACGCTGATCTACTGATTTTTCTATATATGTCTATTCTGTACCAATAAAAGTGTTTTATTACATTCAGTAATTGGTCCACTACCCAGCTTGTCCATTATTCTCTCCAAATGATCTTGCAAAACAGACTTGATTGTTCTGCTTTGTTTTGGGAATACAGTTAAATAAAGTTGTGTCCCTCTTCACAGGGCCCTATCAGAAGAATTAAAGAGGACTCTTTCAAAAAAAAGTTGGGGGATGCCACTTTTATATCTATGCTGCATTGTATACCAGCAAGGGATTTGTTTATCTAGGCTACCCAGATGAATATCCTGAAACACTAGAACGTGGAGAGATGCAGCCTATCCTACCTCTCATTTCTATCTGGCTCGGAAGGTTAGGACTGACCTTTGGGATTGGTAGCCCTATAGCCCATAGAGCACTGCCTGATATAGATGGGCTGGAAATGGCTGAGGCTTGTTTTTATATAAAAAGCAGCCCTCATGAACTAGATTGAATCAATAATCTCTGCTATTGTAATTCATCCTTCAGGCCAAAGGTTCTGTTCTCAATTAATGCGGTCCCCATTTGTTTTATCACAAGAAAGTTTGCCTAGTATCCAAGGCAGAGATCTGGAATATATTTTCTGTCCATGACCTATCACTCAGGACAATCTGTTTTTAGAAAAACTAAAGAGAATATCTCCACTTGCCTTCTTTTAAAATACAGTAAGGAAACAGGGTAAGTGGTATACTATGGTTCTCCATTTCATTCTCCGCTCATTATCTTTATCATTTCATTCTCCTACTAATTCAGATGTTAGCATTTAATCAAATTGGATTCAACATTCCAGTATTCCCAAATTGATTTCTGTGGCTCTAATTTGTCAATCATCATTTTCTAACTTTAATTTATAGTGACATGAATATACTGTCTGATTATTTTCCTAGTACTGTACAAAATTAAGCACTTTTTATACTATAAAAATAATAATTTTACCCAAGTGAAAATAAAACACATAGTTACACATTATCAGTCCATTTTTTATTCTGAAGTTATCTTTTTATATACAGTATATATATATAAAACTTATCTATTGATGTTCCTTCCTTAGTATATTTATGGTGTGAACAATTTGGGGGGAAAAATAGTCCAAAGTGCATTAGTCTCTTACCTTTTATTCCAGTTGCATGTAGTTGTTCAATGTGATTATTTCCATGATGAAGGAATATAGTATATCACAGTTTAAATAAGCAAGCCATAAATTCTGATTTTTTTTCAGAGATATCTAGGATATTTCCAATGTAGCATTTTTGAAACTGTCTTTGTTTTATAGCCAGTTATTCTTTTCAGGATTACTTGCCAAAACTTCTTTATAACTTTGTATAACTGATAAAGTCCAAGACATGTTAGAGTAGATTTTTGTATCCCCAAAAATGTATTTGATATGAAAAACAAATTCAACAACAGCAAAATAAATTTAAAGAGAAATATAGATTTAACTGGATAGTCACTGCTAAAACAGTGACTGTTTTATCTTCTCTATTTTTATAATGATTGTTTCTACCCCCATCTCTAGAGGTAACTTGAGAAAAACAAAATTGTTGTGTCAATCTTAAGCCTCAATAAGGCCTGACAGTTTCCCTCAGCATATCTAAAGGCTTTTTTAAAAAGAGGAACAGTCTCTTCTTTTAGAAAATTCATACCCACTGATGTGTCTTTCTTCTTGTTGTCTCTTGTTCTTATTCATATTTCACAGTTTTCCTTGTTCTTTCTCAAATAATGTATTTATTTTCATACTGCTTCTCATGCAACCATCTTGAAGCAATATAATTACATACATTAAAACAGTACCATAACATGCATTAAAAAGTAGGTGGAAAGGAGAGGGCAGGAATTTGTGTATAACATTCACGCAGAGAAACACTGGGTGAAGAGATAAGGCTAAACCCTAATTCAAAAGAAGCCTAAAATGGGTTCCTTGTGGATAGCGGCTAAGAAAGCAATCTAGAAAACACACAAATCACCATAGATGAGGCCCACTCATAAGTGACCAAGAGATAATGTTCTGTAAGTCAAGGCACAGGCAACAGGAACTCCATTGGCAATCTTGGAGTTTTTGGATGGAAATGCAGTTCCAACCATGGGAAAAGTTGATAACCACTCCCCTTGGTGATCATACAACATTGGTGCTCAATCACTGGTGTTTGAAATATCTCGGCAGTCTTAGGGTTTCCAACAAATGCAGAGTTATGTTTGTCACTGCAAAAGCAGAAGTGTTTTGGCACATTGTCCTGCACAGAGTGGCCTAAGTGGTCATTAGTGGGTTACTTACTTTGTTCAGGCTTCCATTTCCTTTTCTTCCAATGTGGTGGCTGGCACCAGGACAGAGGAAAAGGGCTGAATATGTAGCTTGACAGCTTGCCACCATCACAAATACACTACATGTTTGTTTGTCACTCTTTTTACAGGGGGATGTAATGTATGCCAGAGGTTGTTGTTTTGTTAGATAATGCTTTTTGGTCTAATGCAGCTCAGTAGTTTAGACAGCTGTAGGTATTGGATGGGACTTCTCCAGCTTCAATTTGAATGATCCCTCCATTTTTCCTTCACTCAATATAGCAAGGACATATTTTTTTTCTGCTGAAAAACTAAGGGGATAGGACCAGGCACTGCTTACCAGACAGTAATGAACATTGGCAGGAGAGTCTAATGCTCTCGACAACTCCTACTTTTTTTCTGAGCAGATGGGTGCATTTCCAAACAGGGCACTGAGCTACAGCAGTTTTATTTTCAAAGAAAGCTTATGAGCCCCACTAGGGTCCAGAAATATTTTTAGATATAAGATGCTAGAGATTGAACCTTTGCTTTGCCTCATAACAGCTTTCTCTTTCTTAACTGAAATATTATTTTGTAAAAGCTGTACATAGGTAGGTGGGACAGGGTTACTAACGTGGTGTCCGTGGACACATTTGCATCCTTTGGTACCAAGTTGGACATCCCAGCCCAGGTAACCTGCTTCCTTCTCCTGTCGTCTTCAATATCTGTCTTCTAGTAATCTGTCCAATTACATAAACATCCTCCCTTTGAATGAGATATGTCCCACTTTACATATGTACAACAAAGCGAGCAACCTTGTATCCTCTAAGCACCTATGTACTCACTGGGATTTGCCTGTGGAACTGTAAGAGACATTCAATTTTAAATTTGTAGCAGGAATGTCCATTGCTTGACAGCAGCATCCACACAAGGGGTTCAGAAGAAGCAAGACAACTCATACCGCATTGTGATCCTAACCCCACCCCACATACAAAAAGGGTGGGGCTTCGGTCATGATGCTGCATCTGCCATCAGGACAGGAGCAGCATCACTAATATTGGTAGAGCAAACCATAATCCAGGATCTCTCTAAAGCCTTTCTCTAGTAATCATGGTGTTGATAATTGCTAGACCAGGTAGACCAGAAGCACTGAGTATTGTTAATATTTTTCTATTCATCCGGTTTCTTTTGCTATCATCTAAAAGGGCAAAGTCTACCTCATTTTATAGATCCATGAGACACACTGTCAGTTTTTCTTTCTGAAACCCAGGATATAAATGTTTTAAATAAATTCAGTTCAGTAAACAATATGTTTGAGAGTTAAGGCACCCCTACTTCTGTGTAAGTATGTGTAATGTTGGGTTGTCTATTTGTAGCAACTGAAATCTGTTGCCTCTCCTGGCAATAGGTGATCATTGTTCTTTATAGGGTATTTACAGTAAGGGTGTTGACTAAATTAGCCAACAACTAAGTCTAATTCCAGTTCATCCCATTAGCCCTTCAAAATATGAAATAACAAAGCACTTAATAATCAGGGTGTAGCAATGCAAAAAAAAAAAAACAAATCTCTATTTCAACAACAATAAAAAATGCAGCAAAGTCACAACAATGTCATTTGGATAGGGGTTCTCACATGTTGCAGCACCAGGAACTACTAAAATTTCAAATCAGGTTGACTTTTCTCACCACCTTGATGATACTGATTCAGTGTTCTCTAAAAAAATACAATCTAAATAAGGTCAAATCAAAATCCTTTAAAAATTCAGTGGTTTTGGAATGCAACTCTGAAAGGCAAAACTCTTTCTTACAAAGGGTTTCCTTCAAGTTGGATGACTTTTCTTGACAATAACATGTCAGAAAATTTAATCCTGGTTGCTTTGCTTAGTGAACTAACTATTAAAAAGAAATGGTTCTATATCCTTCTGAAGTGTGTACAGTGAGTGCTTCTAAAGATTTTTTTTCCTTTATTGAAATTTCCCCTCTCTTTGTAATATTACTGATATGATACAAAGTTAAATACTTAAAACACTTAAAAGGCTTTACTAGTTAAGAGGCAGCAGGTGTGTTCCTAAACTCAGTGGCCACACATTTGGTTAGATCCAGGCGGGGTCATCCCATTATACTACAAACTCCACCCCTTTGGGACATGCATGTGATGTCACAATGCATATACAAATGGGGCAGAGTTTGCAATGCAATGGCACAATGCTTCTTTCATCAGCCTGATTAGTTTAGCCCCCGTGCAGACACCTCGGGGCTTGGATTAATGCAATACAATTATGTACTCAGAATCCCACAGAACCAAATAAACATATGTATGTATAAAAATTGGGAAGAAATGTTGATCCATAAACCACAGCAATACATGTACATTTCTATGAAAAAGAAGCTGGTTGTCCTCAGGAATTCAGTTACATTCTTCCTAAGGTTCTTAAGTCTCAGTATTTTCAAAGCAATTCGAACTAAGATAAAAATTCACAGTTTCCCTACCTCTGCCTGGAGAAGCTGGTTGATTACAAAGCTCAGAGTACAATCCTTCAGGGCTCTGGTTCCCCCTGTTATACAATGCCTGGGCTTTACTTCCACAGGAAAGAGAGTTTTGCTCAGCTGTAAAGTGTGTATCAGTTTAACAACCGGTTCCCAGATATGGACCAAGTGGGCAGACAGCATCCCTGATTTACCGATTGCTAACACCCCTCTTCCCCCATGTATTTCTTTAAGGGCAGTAGCCTATCTTCTCACAGGTTGCATTCCCATGACATGGCTGATCTAGTGTGCATATTCAGCAGATTGAGGCCAGACAATCTAGAGAATTGATGGTTGCCGCAGTTATATTGGGAACAATCAACTTGGACATCATCCCAGTCATTTTTGCAGGGATTGGCTGGCTGTTCTTTTTAATAAAAACAGTTGTTGTTTTTAAAAAGGAGACCTTATGTGAGCAGGGGAAAAGTTTAGCAACCTTACTGTTTCCATTCTTGCAGGCAAGGGAGTATGAACAGAAAATAAGCTGTAGAGTCAGCATGATTGGAGGAATCTCAGTTTACAGAGCTACCCTAGCCTATTGTTTCCATGTCTCTGCAACCTGAAGCTGGAAGGGAAGCTTAACCTCATGTTCAAGGCCTTCAGGTCAGGTGAATATCACCAACCAATGTGGGGTACTCGGAATTAGTTTGTATTTGATTCTAACCCATAAATGCCAGACTGCAGGATTGATAAACTACACTAATCTTAATTGACCTAGTTGAATGTGTCTTGTTAATATGGCCACAATCTGAATCAAAGATAAATAGATACCTATTCTGATTTTACCCTACTTTTTTCCTCCTCAGTTTTTACTAGCTATTTTCCCACTTAGTTGTTACTTAGCGTTTTTCAGAATGAAAAAGAAACGATATTATGTTTTAGTTTCCCATAATGTACGGAAGCAAAATTATATCTATAATATCTTCAGGACTTATTCTTAATTTTAAAATTATGGTAAGAATCAATGCATCCAATTAAAAGAGCCATGCAGTTCAAACCTAAGGTATTAACTTTGAAATAAGTCCCACTGAGTTCAGCTGAACTTTACACATTAGTTAAGTGTGTAGTTTTAATCTATATTCCATTAAAATTTAAGAAATTACCATATGTAGTATCTTCTTCTGCAGCCAGGTCTTTTGAATTGGATTAAAATTATTTTAGGCATTTTTAAAAGTGGGTTGTACTTCTTGTTGGGTGTGTATATCTATCTATCTATCTATCTATCTATCTATCTATCTATCTATCTATCTATCTATCTATCTATCTATCTCTTATATCTTGTTTTCGATGATCACCATGTTGAAATACATAAATAGATAAGTAAACAAATGAACAAGATTAAGCTATTTTTCTATTATGGTAGCAACTTTTCAGGCTGTGTCAAGCAGAGGGTTTTTACCATCAATGGGACATGGTGCCTTTAACTTGAGATACCTGGAATTGGGATATTTTGCATGGGCATCCTGGGCTCTGTCACTGAGCTATGGAATCAAAATTTAGGCTAATGTATTGTATGAATCTAGCTCACATGTTTAGTTCAAAATTCAACATATCCTATTCATGCTAAAACTGAGTTAAAGTACCATAGTCAAGGGAACCCCAATGAGCATGCCATAAGAACAGAGCCATTTTCTCTTCCCATAAAGAACTGTGAGCCTGTTTTCTGTAGTAAGGAAGTGAATCTGCAGCCCTGCAAATATCAGACCAAACCTCCGAACAATTCTGACCAGCCTGGTAGTCATGGTTTAGCAACTTATAGAGCTCATTCATACAACACCTTTATTTAAAGATCCAGTGTCTTGTGCAAATCCAGAAACTATGTTCATTTCTGGGACAGAATTGGTCCAAATACCCCCCAGGAACCAGGAGGTAATTGCTGGATACCTATCTGAATCAGGCCCTGTAGTATGGACTTGGAAGAAAACCTTCAGGCATACCAGATTGGGTTTTTTTGTTTGTGTTTTACTTTTTACTCTTCCCTGACAGAAGCACAGTGGATGACATGGGCAGAAGTGGCATGGACTGGCCAAGCCTCCCCCACCCCATTCCTGATTGGGCCACTGGGGCTTTTCAAATAATGTTCATCAGGTATTTTTAAAAAGGACTGGAATAATCAGCTGCAAAGGAGATTGAGAAACCAATTAAGGTAGTTGTTCCCAGTGTAACTGGAGTAGCTTCAGATTTTTGTTTTGGTATGTCTTCTCCTGATCAGTTTACCTGGGACTAGCAGCAGATTTACTCAGATATATTGTGAGAATGCAGCTGTAGGGGGCTGCTAGGTGTCTATCTCAACTGTACAGAATTTTTTTCTTCCCACTCCTTACAAAAACAGGTGCTATTCGTTTTGCATTCTTAAAGATAATGGCTGAATTCCATGTGTTACAGTCTGCCCACTTCAGATGTTTACACTGCCATCAATAACCATTTTGTTTGACACAAAAATGGTTCATCATCCAGAACCTAATTGTGAGTTTTGTAAGTTCTGAAGTAATACTGATGTAATGGATACAAAGCAGAAAGCTGGAAGCTGTCCAGAAAGAGTCCCGTGAAACAGATGGAAAATGAACACTGATATGATGTCACTGATATGATATCCCTGACCACAGGGATACCATTTATCAGATATTTTTTATTATTGCACCTTGTGCTACAACTAGTCCTTGTACTTTCCTGGGAGTAGAATGAGACATCTGGCTAGCATTATAATATTTCTTAAACCTTCTGAGCTTGCCAAAGAGATTCTGCCATGCAGATTTCTTTCCTCAATGCCAGTTATCCGTTTGGTGAGTGGGTGAGTGCATGGCTGTTTAGCATGAAAATTCTCCCTCCATCTACATATTAGTCTGTGAGCATAAAAAGAGACAGGTCTTGTGTTCTTGAGCCAACATGAAGCAACTTTTCACAATATTAAAGTAGTAAATAGCCCTGCTGTAGATTTATTTTAATGTTTTGAATTCACTATTTTCAGTAAAAGGTAGAAACTCCATTTCCTAAAATGTCCATTCTTAAAATAATTCATCGCCTCTATATTTTTTTTCTTAAGCAAAGAAAGCATTGTAATTTGAAATGCGCCTGCTAAGTTTAATTGATTTTTGAAGTAGACATGTAATCAGAAAGGAGAATTGCTTCTAAATCAGTCTTCCCCAATTTGGCATCTTCCATCCAAGGCTGGCTGAGAACTCTGGGAATTGCAATTCCAATGTATCTGAAGGGACTAGTGGGGAGGCTGTTCCAAGTTGATGGAATTACTTCACCTTCAAGTTATTCTTTCAGTACACAAGATTACAAGCCTATTTGTTCAGTCCTTCTGGACACTCATGGTGGAAGCAATGTAATGACTCTTAAACTCTGGCTTTCTTCCCAGATGCCATATAAGATACTTGCCATGAGTTTTATGTTAACCCAATCTCAAATGACAGCTTGCTTTTAGAAACCAATTGTTCTTATCTGATTTGAAAAGAGGAATCACACTTTAATTACAGCACATATACTCTCGCACAACAGCATTATTTGTTACACTCAATAAAGGACAAGCAGGGATAGGAATCCCAAGAATTTGTATGCTTTGGGCTCATCCTTGCATCCCTCTGACAAAGGTGCCACCATTTTTAGATGGCAGGAGTCCATGAGGTTTGTTTTCATGTTATCCTCAGCCCACACCTGAGGCAGCTTAAAGTCATCTTTAACTGTTCCAGGTTTAAAGCAGTGTTTTCCCTCTTCTCCCAACACAAACTTTGGTTTATACATGATCTACTATGCTATCTACTATACTATACTATACTATACTATACTATACTATACTATACACCATCTACTATCAGTGATGGTGGTGAGACACAGGCAAGGGTTGGGGTCTGCCCAGATCCTATTGGCCACTAGGTGCTGTTCAGACATGGCCCCTCCTCCAGTCACTGGGGCCTGCCCTCCATAGCCATTTTGTTTGGGGCTGTAGGAGAGACTGACGATCTGGATGCTGCAGAGAGCTGCCCATTTAATGCTGACAATCACTTTTTGAAGCACTTGTGAGATATTACATAGGTTCCATCTTACATTTTGATGAGCTTAACACTCTTTTGAAAAAGAAAGAGCATGCTAGTCCTGTTGTGCATGGAAGGTCTATTTAAACTGAGACAGACAGCTAAGTTCTGACAGGGATATGCAGCTGGTTCTGTCACCCACAATGCATTACAGGTTCTCTGTTGCTTCTGCTGACAAGGCATTGCATGACTATATATTTTATTATCCTTAATTCTCTTATGGACAGTTTTATCTTTCCTACACCAATTTGCATATTTCACAGGCTCCCTTTGCCATGGCCATATGCTTACTAGACAACCCAGGACCCATAGAGATATTCCCTTACGTAAACAGAGAAACAAAATTACCAAGATCAAAAAAGCAGTGGGAGTGTGATTGACTTATGACTTGCTCAAAGCTTCCCCATTGACCTTGCTTGTGGGAAGCTGGCAGGGAGCATCAGAAATCTTCCTCCCTCCCTCTCATTTCCTTCCTTTCTTCTTTCCTCCCTCCCTCCCTCCCTCCCTCCCTCCCTCCTTTCCTTCCTCTTCCTCTTCCCCTTCCTTCCTTCCTTCCTTCCTTCCTTCCTTCCTTCCTTCCTTCCTTCCTTCCTTCCTTCCTTCCTTCCTTCCAAAAGCATTTTCCCATGGGAAGGATTCTTCATAATTAATTCTAAAATCTTATTTCAAATTTATCTGGACCCCTAGTCCATCTGTAACTCTCTAAAATCAAAATTTTAATCACTCTTTTGCTGTTTATTTCAGAAAAAAAATTAAGTCCTTAAACTTGTAGTTAAAACTTTCTGTTGCTAAGGACTGAAGGAAATTCACCTGCCAAACTTGTCTATCAGAAGGTTTTTAATGGCTGAGAAGCAGTTAACAAGACATTTATGAAAGTGATTAGAAAAGGAAGTATGCGAACTTAGTGTCCTTTCAAAGGTGCTGACCAGGGTTTGAGCTAGATGGCTATTCCCTCGTCTCTCAGAGCTCTAAATGCACTGGAGACTGCTGTCTTGTGGCCTCCTCATGAGGAGCAGCTGTCTGGAGCAGTTGTGGGCGATCTCAAGTCCTCTCCTTCTCCTTTTCGCAGAACCATCTTCAGTTTGCCATTTCTTCCCTGGAAGTCATTCCAGAAAGTGATTTCAATGTAATGGTCAACATGACAGAAAATGAAGTCACGGGAATCTAGTAATCATTTTCCTTAACTTGATTTGTTTTAAAACTTTAAAATGAGCACCTTTTGCTGGTCTTATTACTGAAGCAGTGGAGGGTTTGGTCATCAAATCAGCAAATACAGGGCATCCCAAAAGTCTTACTGCAATGTTAAGCTAAAACTATTGGGACATCCTGTATTATGCCAATATACTTATCTGCCAATGCAAGGATTGATAGTTTGCATTTTAACACAGCTACCTGGCTGTGCCCTTTGCATGTTCAGGGCATTTTTAAAAATTGCAAAAAGAAACAGATGCTATTTTCCCTCCAGGCAGCAATTTATACTTGAGAAAATAAATTCAAACAATATCCAGAAAGATAATCATTGTTTGTTATGCCAGTCTTCTGGGAATTAGAGTGATCTATAATCAATCAACCTTTAAAACAAAATACCTCAATTTTTACACTCTTCATCTTATGTAAAGAATTGTCAAGTATGTTGGCCACTGTCAACTACATAAATGTTGTTTGGTTAGTTGTGGCTTTCAGATTTATGAGCTTCACAAGTTTGGAAGACTATATGAAAATTAACTTTTCCATAAAACCCTTGCCCCCCCCCATGTGTGTGTGTGTGTGTGTGTATGAACTGCAGTTACGCATATTCATAATCTTGTCTCTTCTGTTCATAATCTTGTCTCTTCTGTTGCCTCTTCTGTTGCCTAAAAAAAAAGTGAACTTGTGACAGGGGTTGTTTTGCTTATGTTAGCAAAATGCAAGCATATTATTAGTAGAGTATGCATATATTTATATACAAATAAAGGTTGCCTTGGCAACAATCCCATGAAGATGATTATTTTTAAAGTCATCTTGCCACTGCTTCATTTCATTTTAGCAAGAAATATATCAACCCATGAATCAGGATCAAACCTTTTTCTTGTAGAATACAGATTAGATCTGATTTTCACTGTCCAGCTGCATTAGATTGAAACTATAAGCCTCAGTTGGGAAACTGATGGCAAAATTACAGGGGAAAACTATATATAATTTCAAAGTCATACATTTGAATTCACGGGGAGGATATAGTTGTACTATCCATGATGTGATGATTTTCCACATGTACAAGTCAACACCATCATGCATTTCAAAGAAGGAAGGGAGAAGTGAGAACGGCTGAATGTGCTGCTATTTCAATATTGTTGTCTCTGGTCTCCCTGATGGCCCTGCTATCCTGGTCTCTGCATATTGCACAGAAGATCTGAAGGTTGTCCACACTTCTATTTCATTACTTGAAGTTATTGTGCAGGAGTTTGCTTAGTTCTAGCTTACATACAGCTATTTCCTTCACCACATATTCTTGAATCCTGGAAGCAAACATTGGAAAAGGTTTTGAATGTTATCCTCAAAAGACAAACCTGTACTGGCAATTGCTGTTTTAACTGTTGTCATTGTGCAGTATGATTCTACCTTGATGTTCTGGATTACATATGTGCAAGCATCACAACAATTAGTAAAATAGGAAACTTTATATTTTAAGTAAGCATAGACATAAAAAGCTGGAGTTCTTTTCCTTTTACTATGGAATGAAATTATTTTGCAATGGAACTTATAAATGGACTGCTATCATGTTTGATGGCCTTGACCCTTTCAGCTGATAAGATGTCCTAAATGAATCATCTCCAACTTCCTTTCCCAAGTCCTTTCAAATCAGAAAGCATGGCTTTATCTACCTTATCAGAGTCACAGGACTGTTTTCTGGGTCAGCCCTATCACTTCCTTCTCTTAGCAGCTAATAGTTAAAATCTCAGATCATTTCCCACTGTAGGCAAGACTACCAGGCTGGCAAACCTTTTAAACTCTGAAAGACTTCAAAACCCTGCTGAAGCTTTCTTTATTATAAGTCTGGTCTTCTGCTGGGCTTTTGCCAGTCTCTTAAACCATTTGTTCTGTTTGAACCAAGACTGGACATTATTGATAATTTAATCACTTATGATTCTGTCTCCTTCAAGATGTCCTTTGCTTTACCTCTTGGAGCCAACCTGACAACTGCCACACTATCAACTATTTATAAATGAGGTACTATAACCATGATTCATTTTCCTGGGAGTTTAGTGTTTAATTCTGGAAACTGAGGACAAGTTCAAAACATGTTTGTCTTCTTATCATTTAAATCTTACAAATTTAGCTTTTCTATTACTCTGTAGGAGGATATGATTAACTCATCTAGACAACCAGGTTCCATAAATATATTTCCATTACAAAAGTTCCTGCAGGAAATATTGCAACAAAGGTAAACACAAGTGATAATGGTATGTGAAATACACAAAGAAAAACTTACTCAAGTAGCAGAATTGAACTTTTCTTTATATTAGACTTGGAGCAATCTGCTGGTAGCCATTCTGTTTTCCAGCAACTGCTAACATCTATGATTTGTGCCCAAGTCATTAGGATGTATTATGTGGTTAGGTATGATGTTTCTGGTGACTGCTATATTACTCATTTATGACCTACATTTATATGGCTAAAACCACCTTTATTTGTTACTGCTGCTATTGTTTTATGGACAGGTTTTTAAAATCATTAGCTACTCCTAGAGTTCTTCTGATATAACCTGTAGGATACAAATGAAAAATACATAAAACAAATAAAATAAAACATGAAAGTATGTTGCAAGTCTATCTTAATGGAAGTTGTAGAAGATTGTGTGCAGTTTTGGTGATGCACACAACTAACTTATAGAATATAAATTAATTCTGGGTAAGGGATCTTCCAAAGCAGTTTCATAAGGTCTAATCATGCTCAATGGCTGGGAATCCTCAGCAGATGGCAATCCCTGATGGATGTTGGCTAGGCTCAAAAGCTAAGTCCAGAGGCCTGGTTAGTATTTTGATGGTTTACTAGGAAGTTGGAAAATATTCTAGGGGAAAACAATGCCAAGAAAAGTTGTTCCCAAGAAAAATGCATGAACATGTCCATGACATCATCATGAGCCAGCCTAAACTAAAGGGAGACCCTGAATGTGGGACAAATCATTCTCAAGTATAGATATTGGAAAATCTATGGATTTTGTGGAAAATGAACATAGAAGAAAAGGAAAAAGTGAAAGAAATTAAAGTAAAGGTAGGATGACTGCAGGAAGAGAAAGTACAAGTACTTGTATGAAAAGGTATTAGAAAATAGACAAATCCCCCAATAGAATGGTAGAAAGATGACATAATAAAAGAGAATGCTGAAGTTGGGTTGAACAGTGTATGTATGTATGTATATGTGTGCGTGTGCGTGTGCATGTGTGTGTGTGTGTGTATGTATGGTGTTGGTTTTATATATATATTTTATATATATATCAAATGAACACCATGTTACAGGTTATCATAGAAGTGTGTTGGATGCATAGTGGAAAGGTGAAGTAACAAACATTTTGGATGAAGAAAAATGTATATAAGGGAATGATTCTTGAAGGTGAAAGAAAGATATTGTATAATGCACATGGAGGGAATGTAATCAAAGAGAGCAAGTAATTTTGATGGAAGTGGATGAAAAGGGCTAAAACAAGATGGTGCCAGGAGAGTGAATGGAATTAAAAATAAAAGTAATGATGTTATTTTAGTTGAAACTCGAGTAAGGAAATGCTAGAATAAGTATTTTATAGATTTGCAAGGAGAATGATATTGAAATACTGAAGAACAGAAAAGAAATAAATGCTAGTGTTAGTGTCCCAGGAAAAAAAAATCATGAAAAAGAAATTATTTCCCCAGTTTGAGATTGGAAGACCCCTGTTTTAATGTTTATAGAATGGTTCTGTCTGGTCTCAGCAGCACTAATTCCTGCCTTGCCAGCTTCAACCCTCACAAGGCCTTTAATTTCATGGGTTTATTATTTCATACTCTGTTTCTGTACTTTACATAATGTTGCTTACCTTGAAAGGGAGAAGTGTGGAGTATAGGTGTAAACAGTGTTGACTGTCAGGATGATTTCTATCAGAAATGGCTAAAGTCCACTGAAAACGCTGACGTGCTGTAAATCTAATGCAGATAGATTTACTGATTCACACAACCTTAAAAGTAATCAACATATCAAAACTTCCAGCCCATCTGCTATGACTGATGCTGAGTTCCCCCCTGCTCATATTAAGTGATTGCCCCAAGGGGAACAGCAGGTTGCCAAAATCTTAATTTTAGAGGCTGCCAAATCTGTTCTGCAAATGCTGATGGTGAGTATTATAGAAAATTACACGAAACTTATTTAAGCTATGGAACTAGTACTAACTAGTTAGCATTAGTATATACATTTATTTGCAACCATAGGTTTTAGCAAAATTTGTATAAAATTACAACAGTTCATATCAGCTCAATACAACCCCTCTAATATTAACAGCACTATTTGTCAACATCTGCTTTCATACCTTCCTTGCGGCCATTGCAAATAATGCAACTTGTTTTGTTACATGTTCAACTACATCAGTCAACAGAAAATAGATTTTTTTCTTCTAAACTAGACTGATTCAGTTGGATTAACAAAGGCATGATGAATCTAGCTCTAGGTTCCTGATATAATTTGCAATTTAATAAGTAATGGATCTGATCTTCCACCTGTGAGTTATTACAAATGCATAAACAGTGTGTAGTTGGTAATCCTTTATATCTTCCATCCAGATAGGCTGTTGGCATTGTTTGAAAACACAGTTCTGTGAAAGCTTGTCTCAGGGAATAGGATGTAAGAGACTGTAAATAATATGACATTCCTATCCATCTTTAAAAGATCAATACCACTTTGCCAACTTAAGCTTGCATGGCTGCTCTCTATCTTGTCTTAAATCTTTAAAAAATAAGTAGCCCCTCAATAGTGTATGATAATTTATGTCATTCAACAGTTCCTGATCTAGTGATAATTGTGAGAATAGTTTTAGACACAAATTCACCCATCTGTTACTGTTAAATTGTTCGTGAAGGCATTGTTTTCCCAAATAACTATTGGGCGTGAAGACTAGTTTCCTATAATATAAGATTATTGCTTTCTTTACCCTTATATTAATTGATGGAAGGCCCACTTCTAATCTCAACATTGCTACTTGTATACATGGTGGTAAGGCTAAGATTGATCTCATGAATTTATTCTGGACCACTTCTAATTCTTCTAATTTACTGAAACCCCAAATTGGGACCCCATATATCAACTGTGAGATTATTTTCCCCTGGAAGATGTTAAGCGCAGGCTGTACTAACTGTCCTCCTTTTAAGTAGAAGAAGGAGCAAATGGCTCTCATTGATCTCATGACCATTGCTCTTGTTGATGCTATATGTTTTCCATGATAGTGTTTCAGTAAACTGGATACCCCAATACTTAAATCACTTCACTTGTTCTATCTCCTTACCATCCTGTGTCCATCTATGTCACTTTGGTCTTTTAGCAAATACTACTACCTTGGTTTTGGAATAATTTATCTATAAGTATTCTTTCCTAGAATAAGTGCCAAATTCTGTCAGGATTCTTCTCATTCCAATTAATGTTGTCAACATGAGTACCATATCATCTGCATACAGTAAAATAGGGACCTTCCTACTTCCAACTAATGGGGCATAAAAGGAAGGATTATTAAGCTCTTCTACAATGTTGTTTATATAAAAATTAAAGAGGAAGGGAGCCAGTATACAGCCCTGGTGGACACCTTTTGTGGTTTTAATCTGTTTTGGTAGAGAGCCACTCTGGTTTATCCATACTTGCATGTAAGTATCTTCATATAATTTATATATTAGGTAAATTCTATCTATATCAGTTGCTAAAAACTTTTCCCATAATTTATTTTATTTTATATTATATTATATTATATTATATTATATTATATTATATTATAATTTTATATTATATTACAAATTTAATAAATAAACAAATAAAAATAATTTTTCTCTATTTATTGTATCAAAAGCAGATGGTAAGTCAATAAATGCTGCATACAGGCATTTTGAGGGGCCATTCATTGATTTGTGAATCAGATGTTGTAAACTGAAACATTGATCTGTAGTACTCTGTCCCTTTCTGAAGCCTGCCTGCTCTTCTGCTATAATCTGGCTAGTATCTACCCAATCAATCAATCTGTTTAAAGTTACCTTGTATATAATTTATACCTTATGTCAATGAGGCTTACAGGGAGAAAGTTAGTGAGGTTTGTAGAATCTCCCTTTTTAAATATTAGAATTACTACACTGTTTTTCCACACTACAGGGATTCACCCAGTGGCATTGATATAAGTAAACAAGGAGGTGTGATGGAAGGCATGAGCGAGGAGGATCCTGGAATGGAGCTTCAAGGTTACAGGGAGGGGGAGAGACATTCCAAGCATCTCCTCAGCCCCCAGCTGGAGCATGTGAAAGTGAAGAAAAGGAGACTGGCCCCTCCCTAAGGGATTCAGGATTATAGTTGCTGTTGTTGGGGGTTCGAGTTAGTCTGGCAAGATTCTGTCTAGTAGATATAAGCTAAATAAAGTAACTGAGCTGTTCCTGGACTGTCTTGTTGTGGTTCTAGGGCTGAACCTGACAGGAAGTGAGCATAGGAGCCTACCAATCAGGAAATGCCTTATAAATTTCTGGTGGTAATATATCCTCTCCCAGGGCTTTGCCAGCTGTCTATTGTGAAATTATTCTTTTAACTTCTGCAACAGTTACTGGGGGCCATTTTAATGATGTTTTTAATATACCTGTACCCATTATCTGTCGATTTGATATTCTAATATTCTCAAATCTATTTTTAAAATAAGCTATCCAAACTTCAGGCGAAATCTGTGCTTCTATTATTACTTTTATTTCTCTCTGGCCTTGGGAAACTAGTTCCCAGAATTTTGTGTCATTATTTTTAAACATGGCAGTTTTAATTCTTGCCACTGGCTTTTATAGTAATCTTATTAACTCCTCCTTATCAGTGCTTGATATTTTCAGTGTTTATCCCTCACTGCATCTACCCTGTCAAATCATTTATCCTTCTTAATTTGTCTGACTAGTCTAGCCAGTTCCTTTCTTTCACGTCTACATTTGTGGTTAAACCACGAAATTCCGGTTTCAGTCATTTTCCCTTGCCATGATTTACACACCAGAGGTTTAAGATTGCCAGCCACATCCTCATATATGATATTTGCATTTTCTGGGGTTTGAATAAGTGTGACCCTCTGCTGTAGCATTGTTGGACTGTATAGCACTGATCTTACAGCTTCAGCCAAGGGAGAAGCCCACTTTAATTGTTTTTGATTCTTTATAATGCCTTATATTGTGACTCTCTTGTGCTACACTATTTCTACATATCCACATTAGGTCCAAGCCAAGTGGTAAGTAATCACTCTCTGGCCTATCTATAATATCAAAACACTGTACTAATGGGATCAGTGAGGACGGTATGAATATACAGTCAATGACAGCTCCCCCTCTGTGGCTGACTGATGTGTAAGAAACCCCATATTGATCCCATTGTGATCCATGTAAACTGACCATCTGTAATTTATACATTCATTTAAGTAGTTCTAGTCCGCATTTTTTCTGGATCTTATCGTGTGACGCATGACCCAGAGGAATAATGGCCTCCATTTCCAAAAAGCCTTTATCCTTTAAGTTCAATAGTTTATATCTGAATTGTCTAATCTTAGAGGCAAGGTGTTTGTTTGTTTGTCTGTTTGTTTGTTTTTTCCCCTCCATGTCTTGGTTTGCAGAGTGATAAATAGAATGCTGGGCAGGTATTTTAAAATGAATAAAGATTCAATTTTATATTATACGAAGGGAAGGAAGGAAGGAAGGAAGGAAGGAAGGAAGGAAGGAAGGAAGGAAGGAAGGAAGGAAGGAAGGAAGGAAGGAAGGAAGGAAGGAAGGAAGGAAGGAAGGAAGGAAGGGTAGGGGGGAGGAGAGGGGAGGAGGGGGGAGGAGGGGGGAGGAGAGGAGGGGGGAGGAGGGGGAAGAGGGAAGGGGGAAGGAGAATAGCTCTGATATCCAGTTTGATTTTGAGCTTCTCCCACAGAGGGCACGTGTAACACCTGCAGAACTTACTTCCCAGGCCAAACAGCTTAAATCTGGTAAAGTTCTGGGCAATGACTTTGTCACAGGAGAAATTATTTGCATTAACCTAGAGTGGCAGCCTCCTGCACAAGCCTCTCTTTTTACTTGCACAGATTGCACTGCAACTATTGCAGGGAACTGAGGCATGGTTATCATAATATTTTAAAAAGATACAAAATACATGCCTGCCAATTATTGCCACAGCAGCCTCCTGAGTATAGTCAATAAGATGCACGCTAAACACCTAAATGGTGAAGTGTTGGCTTATAAATTGGTGGACGAGCAGGATGGCCACCTCCCTTTGGGTCAATATCTTATTGTGCAGCACTTAGTAAAAAAAATATATATACATCCTAAGTTGGCTTTTCCCCGTACACTGCCTTAGTAAAATTTAGGCTTCTTACTAAGATTTATAACATTGGGGAAAATGCTTAAGAACTCTATCTGCTTCTTTTATTATACAAAACTCCCATCTGAAATTCTGTTGCAACATGCAGATCTACCTTAACAAAAGAAATTTCAACCTGGAGGGCTGATAGACAAGGTTGTATCTTGGCACCATTATTATTTAATGTTTCTATTAATCCCATTTGGATAACTTGGCCCACCATCCTACAAAGCTGGCAAAAAGTATATTGCCATCCTATCTGTGGATGACACAGTTTTACTGTTCCAGTTTCCACTTGGCTTGAGATGAGGGTTGTACTCTCTGGATTTATATTGCAATGAAAAAGCTCTAGTACCAAGAGCAGGAACCTTACTTCTGCCAAACACCCCAAAATCTGGTTGTTGAATGGCCAGGGGCTTAAAGAATGCTGGATGTAGTTATCCAAGCCTCCAGTAAGCTGAATTCTCAGTTAGAGTACATTCTGCAAAATGCCTAGAAATCAGCATCAGCCAAAGAATTTTTCTGCTGCTCTGATGAAGCTTTATTTATTCCTGTGGTGATAAAATAATTTCTTGTTAAAGCATGCAAACTTTGAAGTGTATGGAATTTTGCTCAGTTGGAGCTGGTAAAATCAGAAACATTTTCTAAGTAATCTGATGCATCTCCAACATGGTTCTCTGCGTGGAATCAAACATAACCAAGGTGGAGACATACTTATGAATAAGCACCTTTGCTTATTGGATAAGGCAGGGTTTCTCGAGCTTGGCAACTTTAAGATGTGTGGACTTCGACTCCCAGAATTCCTCAGCCAGCCTTGCTGGCTGGGGAATTCTGGGAGTCGAAGTCCACACATCTTAAAGTTGCCAAGCTTAAGAAACACTGGGATAAGGTATCTTCTTCCCTTTAGGGATAACCCATTGCCATTCATTTACAGCTTTGACACAAGATAGAAAAAATCCCACCAACAGAAGATGTGATGGGCTTTGAGCAGGTTTAGCTCATACTTAAGCAATTGACATAGAAGGACAATTCAAGCAATCCTGCCTTCCAAAAATGCAATTTTGGGAAGACAATCTTTTAATTTTAGGCCAACGCAATACTCATATTAACTCATGGTGTCAAAATATAGAAATGATTTAATGTTACATGTTTAATGTTTCAATATTTTGGCCACAGCTAGACTGGAGGGAAAGCTCAAGAAAATTCTATATGCAGTGATATTGTCCATGTGATAGAGGCATAACTGAATCAGCAGCTCATTTTCCCTTATACATTGTGCTTTCTTCTAAGCTGTCCATTATAAATGTCCTCCAAGTTAATTTTCCAGGGCACACAGATTCATTTTTTCACTTCTCACCATCCAAGCAGAATAATTTAATTCCTTTACAGTAAATGTTGCAAAATTTTGTTTTATTGCATGCAGAACTCAGCATACATACTATTTCATCTTAACTTTTTATTTTTATTTTACTGTTACTTTGCCTTACTCTTATCTTTTATTGCTTTTATTACTTTATAATGTCATTAATTGTTATACAGGCACTTTCTGGTCACTATTTATATTAAGGGTTCATTTATTCATTCACATCAACCACATTAGAAGTTTGGTTGCAGAAAGTTATTTTATCAATAGTCAAATGCACTTTCATAGAAAGAAGTGTACCTCTGATCACCATATAGAATTTGATCAATCTTTGGTGACTTATGTTAGTATAAAAATATTCAAGATTCAAGACTGGTCTAATCTATTAGATATTAGACTAATATAGTTCTCAACTTGCCTTTTCAATTAATATATTTCCCAGCTATGTATTGTACAGCCTTTTCAAGGATTCAGTAATTCAAGTTAAAGAATACTGGGTATACTATAGCACAGAAATGTTTGCTTCATATATTTACCCACTAGATGGCCTTCTCCAGGCCAAAGCATAAGCTTCAACCCTGACAGGGAATTCAAAGGCTGGATACTGTAGCTAAATAGACCAAATCAAGCCAAAAGGATTGCTTGGAGCAAGAAATATGGCTTTGAACTTGAATAGGATTCTCTCAAAAAGGATTCCAGATGCCTTATAAAATAGGTAAAATACTGTATGTCAAACTGAATTTTGACAATGCCAAAAAGCTGAGGCTTGCTAGGTGGTGTGCTAAGGGAAAGTGACAGACCATTTAGGAGGCCCAAAAATACTTAATGAGCTTACAGGCAGGGATGCTTTTAAGCCTTCATGGTTTACTCCATGCGGAGGTGTCAACACGCTCTGATACATTTTTACACATTGATCATGTGTGGTTTCTCCAGTTATTTGGCAAAACAACAACAAAAACCAGAATGGATGCCTTATAGCTAAATGTTTTCCTAGAAGTTAGTTGTCACATCCTAAGCAGCACAGAGCTGAGAATGAGGAAAACAAACCAATTCCTAGTGATTTTTTCCATCTCTCACTTGAACTGTATGGAGAATCTTTATACTATGTCTGATTTTCCTCCATCAGTTGGATTCTGTCTCAATAACTTGCCATTCATTCCATTTTATACTGTTAAAACGATCGTTCAATTTTTAGTTTGCTTATCTTGATTACTGGAGTATTTCACTTTTAGGAAGCACTTTTTTCTTTCTTTTTCATCTTCTACTCTCAGTTACGTGTCCTATGAACTTGCTCATGGTCAGGTTGATTACAGTTACTATATTCTATTTTGTTCCTTCATTAGTTCAACTTTCATCTCTAACTTAAGATCTTATTTAAAAAAGGCAGCAACCATTTAAAAAAAAATTCGGACCAATAATTTCATTAAAAGTTCAGTGGACTAGCCAGGACTTAACATTTATTTAAAACTCAGTTAGGAATGAGCTATTGTAGCTGTGCATCCTCTGGAGAAAAAAGATCCTTGGGAATCATCAGCAAATAGTGTCAGCTACTGGCAGGGACATGATCAGAGCTTTCATAACCAATTTCAGGAATAAAAGAGATTCATGTATGTCAGGGTTGTCCATCCACATCCTGTGGATTATATGTAGTTTGGCAGCTCCCTGAACACGCTAGAATCATATGCTAACATGTATCAGCTAACTCATAAGTTATGGTGGTGCAATTTCTTGCCAATCTTCTTCCATAACTATAAGGAAAAAAGTGTCTTATGCCTCTGATAGGAGAAGCCCATTTGTTACTAGGGCTGTGCTTTGGGTTCAGTTCCAAAAGGTGCTTTGGAGTGCAAATCTAATACTTGTCTGCAACTCTTTAGAGGAATCAAAGGGAAGCTCCACAATTCTGGGAAAAAGATGCAAGCAACTGCTTTCCACCAAAAATAAGGCTGAAAATGGCAGTCTTACCCCCTCCAGGACTGTTTTTATATCTATATCTACATCATCATCATCATCATCTCCTCCCCTTCAGCCCTTGGCTACCAAAACTAAGTTTTGTTTTGTTTTGTTTTAATGCAGTCCCTAACTACAGGTAGGGTTCTCTAGACAACCTAGCCCCAAAATATTTTGGACTTTAACTGAAGTCTGAACTAAAACTAAAAATATACTTAAAACTGTGTTTCCATATAATGCATAAAGGTGTCCAAACGACACCTTTAAAAATAGCCCTGTGCAAAGTGCTTTATATTAGTCTAATCAGGGTGTAACTACCAAAGGAATGATTGAGGCCAGGGTTGTCAGCTTCTCCTCTTCTAGGACATATTAATGATTCTGCCTGTAAAAAAATATCCTCAAAAAATAGGTTTTTATTCTTTGTTCCTTCTCGATATTTCTCTCCCAAGTACTCAAAATAACTCATCTTGCAGATGCTTAAGGCATCCGTTTTAACCCTTTAAATCCCTGAATTCTCTTTCAAAATCAGACCTGGCCCCATTCACATTTGGAATATGACTTTCAACATACCACATAAAATGGGATGCGGCCCCTGAGCTGACAGAAGTTGCGTATTCCTGCACTAAACTACCATTTGTTTAATCAGTCATCACTCCTGGGTTGATACATTGCGCTAAGCCATGTTAAGTTTACTAACCACAATAGCTGGGTTAATGAAGTACTCTATGCCAAAACCAAACCCCACAATGATTTAGTTCAATGTTTGAACCCAGTCAGACTCTGAGAGCTTAGTAAAGGTCTTCAGCTAATATTGCAGGATAAGAAAACTGAAGAAAAATTGCATAGAGACAGGTAGACAGATTGGAGAATAATTCAGAGTACAGTATAGACCAGTGTTTCTCAATCTTGGCAGCTTGAAGATGTGTGGACTTCATCTCCCAGAATTCCCCAGCCAGCAAGGCTGCCTGGGGAATTCTGGGAGATGAAGTCCACACATCTTCAAATTGCCAAGGTTGAGAAACACTGGTATAGACTCTTAGTAGTTCCTTCAGTAATAAATACTTAACTGGTATTCTGCAGCAGACCTTGGAAATGTCAGCATGGAAGGATATGGAGCTTGTGAGTTGCATCGTGGCCTGTTCTATTTTGGCAGGAATCACCTGCCTTTGTTCTGATTGATTTGCTATATATGCCCTGCTAAACCATTTACCACCACTTAGCCATCTTAATACGTTTGCTGTGGAGCTAAACACATAGCATAACAGTGTAATCCTCCTAGTTGAATCTTGTCCAATTTTAACTGACTGAAAGTAAACAAGAATTTATGTATGATATTTGTATTCTCTCTCCAAATGTTGCTGTGGCAACTCTTCTTTTGGAGTTGGATCTAAGAGGCTTCTCACTTGGGCTGAAAGCTCTCACATTGTGTGCATGCCACACAAACCTTGCTGAGCTTATTAGACTGTTTACTTGGGAAAAATTCCAAGGTCTCTAAATGGACTCTATCTAAGATCTGGTATGCATCAAGGGGCGTCCGTTACTTCAATGAAGCTAATGTATGTCATGAACATAAAACTTCCTTGAATAATGACATGCAACCCACCTCATTACCATTGTCTATCCTGATTGAATAATATAACATACACTTGCACTTGCTCTCACACACCCACACTCATCCCATAAACTTGTTTCTCCCACACAAATCACTATAAAGGATACAATACTTGTCTGTTATATAAAATATTACAGGTTATAGTTCATGCATCATCACACACATTGGTTTAAAGTTTTGCAGGTGGCCACCATGAAACTAAAGGTATAATCCTACATGCAGCTATCAGGGAATAAGTTCAATTTAATTCTGGAGAACTTAGTTCTGAGTTAAGGATCACATTGCTTTTAAAAGCATGGCACTATTTATTTATACTTTGTAAAGTTAATTATCATGAACCTTACAGGAGCGGAAGTCTAATTCCACACCACGGGGGAAATGGGATTGCGTTCCTCCTCTCCAACTTTCCCTTGAGTCCAATGTCTGGGACTAATTACCCTGAGAACTAAAGCTGACTCCTGTTGTGGTTATCTGACCACTGGCAAGCAGACTGGTGGCACTATTAAACAGCCAAAGTTGTAGTGACTATGACCAGGGTGGATGAGAGACTTTTTCCCATATGCAGCCTCTCCAAGAGGACTAATTGCACTCCACCATAATTAGGGACTGGCTAATTCAATGCAACTGTGTACAAAGGGGTGGTATCCTCCTGGTGTTTTGAAATGTGGGAGGATGTTTACACAGGATCAGCACAGACATGAAGCTAAAAGGTTTCAGTGGGCAAGCCACAATGAGGAACCAAGTATTTTTCATCATTCATAGTTTGGTTCATTTGCATTGGGGTAATAGACCTTGAACTATGCAACCAGCTTAGTTAGAGATCCCACATAGTCAAAGTTACAGGCTCTTTTAAAGACAAAATATACTCCCATCCAAGCCAAACCTATTCTGAATGTGATGCTACCTGGAGAAGGATTCCTGTGCTCAAGGCAAGAGTATAATTGGCTAGGAGATAGCAGACTCCTTTAGATGATGATTTCCCACACTCCTGATTAGGTGATGAGACACAACACTGGGATGTGAACTTTCCCCAGGGAAAGGTAGGTAACCATTCATGTAATGAGCAATAGATCACACCCTGCATCCTGGTCCAACTAAACTAAAACTGGACCAGTAATTTCATATTTCCTTTTTACTTGGATGCTGTTGGTTGGTTGTTTCTTCTTTCCTTGGCCTTCTTCGGATATGCAAATTAGTAATTTCCTGTTACATGAACAAGCTTGCACAAATCACAAGCTTATACATTTCCTCTTGTCTTCTCTTTGAAAGACTGCACTTACTCAGAAGCCCATGCTTCCACTTTAAAACAAACCAAAGTTTGTCATTGTGTCCAAACTCACAGAACCATGATTTGTTAGAATAAGCCAGAATCATTAAGGTGATTTAAGTTCCTAGCTTATTTTGAAACCACAATTTAAACAAGCAATATTCCAGAATATCAGCAAAATAGCAAACCGATTTGCTTTAAAAAATGAGTGAGTCAAATCATTATGTCTGAATCATTTTTTTAAATCTTGTGTTGGAATTCAGACTCTGTTTAACATTGTTTTTGTCATCTTTCTGTTTATTTTTATTTAGTTAGTTATACAATTTAAAGGCTGACCAACTACTAACAATTCTGGGTGGCTTACAATTAAAAGTAAGAACCAAAAAGTATAAAACCAACATTTTTGGGCTTTTTACATGTTCACCGATGGTGGTCTGTCCTCTTCATGTCTTCTGCAGATCTTCAGTTGTGTTGAACTTACTGCTTATTTTAAAGGGTGTTTTTTAAGCTCTTGTCACTGAGAACAAGTTCATTTTCTGTTTCTGCTTTGTCAATCTCTTTCTCAACCCTTCTGAGGTTCAGTCAATATATGTATTTACTTGTTAACTGCATTTACATCCCTCTTCACAAGTCTTCCAATCTGCTGCTGTGAAATAGATTGGGTTGATAGATAATCAACTGGCCAAATTCCCACATTGCCTTAGAATAGTAGCCTATGACTTTTCAGACTTCTACTATTTTCTTTGGCCTCTAAGATGTTCAGCAATCCTGTCATCTATTTCAGAACTAAGGTTAATCCAGGATCAGAGGCAGGGACCTTTTGCACTAACCTCTGTATCTAGACACTTCACTTGAGTTTCTAGTTAAGCAGACATTTGTGACTATTTTATTTTACCAGTCTTCTGTTGACTTTGTTGCTGTTCCTTATGCTGTTTTGATGAATTGCTCTTCCTCCCATTATAATATTCTTCAAACTGTTCTATTGTAAAGTGTCTTGTGGGATTTACCTTAAAAGACAGCACCAAAATAACAATCAAGGATGCTTTGGATGGCAGCTGACTGGCACTGGCACAAAGTATTATACTTTCTTTAATAAGAAAGAAAGAAAACACTTCTGTTATCTGTTTTTACTCTAGGATGAACTTTGTTACTATTTGTCACAAAACTCTGCTTGAATATATATTGGCATGCTACAGTTTAATGCTTTATAAAATGATATATTTGCCAGAATCTTGGAAGGGAGCGAATATTACTGTAATTCCGAAACCAGATCGAGACTTAACATTAGTGAAAAATTATAGACCGATCTCTTTGTTGAACTGTGATTATAAACTATTTGCTGCAATTCTGGCAAGAAGATTAAAAAATCAGTTAAAAAATTACATACATGTAGATCAATCAGGATTTTTGCCTAATAGACATATAGCTGATAATGTAAGAACGGTATTAAATGTTATTGAGTATTATGAATATCATCATCAACAAAAATTGGCTTTGCTCTTCCTTGATGCTGAAAAAGCATTTGACAACATATCTTGGAGTTTTATGAAATTAGTTATGAAAAAAAGAGGAGTAGGAGCTAAGTTTGAAAGAGCGTTGGAAACAATTTATAGTGAACAAACTGCAAAACTAATTATAAATGGACAATTGACTCAGAATATAGTTATACAAAAAGGAACCAGACAAGGTTGCCCTTTATCTCCATTAATTTTTATTACAGTTTTGGAAATTTTATGTCAAAAAATTAGAGATAATGAAAATATAAAAGGATTGAAAATTGGGAAACAAGAATATAAATTGAGAGCATATGCTGATGATATGGTATGTATTTTGGACAACCCAGTAGATACTGCTAAAAACTTACTGGAAGAAATTAAGAAATTTGGTCAAGTGGCAGGTTTTGTTATTAATAAAGATAAAACGGATGTAATTACAAAGAACATCTCAAAAGAAGAAATAGAGGAATTGGAAGAAATACTGAAGATTAAAGTAGTTAAGAAAACAAAATACTTAGGAATAAATTTAACCTCCACAAATAAATCTCTTTTTGAAGAAAATTATATGAAAAAGTGGAGGGAAATAAAACAGGATATTATTAAATGGAGTAGACTGAAATTAAGTTTATTAGGAAGAATGGCATTAGTGAAGATGAACTTATTGCCTAAAATGAATTTTTTATTTCAAACAATACCAATTATAAGGAATGAAAAAATTTTTATGGAATGGAAAAGAGATATTTTGAAGTTCATATGGGATAATAAAAAACCAAGAATTAGTTATATAAATTTGATTGATTTAAAAGAAAGAGGAGGATTTGGTCTCCCAGATTTACAAGTGTATTATGAATCAGGCTGTCTTACTTGGATTAAAGATTGGATTTTACTGAAGGATGCAAGGAAATTAGATTTGGAGGGCTTTAATAAAATTTATCGTTGGCATGCATACCTTTGGTACGGAAAAGAAAAAAAACACCAAATATTTTTAAAGAATATCCCAAGACAGAGTATTTTTAGAGTCTGGAAAAAATACAAAGATAGACTAGAAGTTAAAACATCGATGTGGCTGTCCCCCAAAGAAATTCAATCTAGTTATATGAAAAATTTAGATACCACATGTTTGAAATATAGAGATATTTTGATTAAATATAATGGGAATTATAAAATGAAAACACAGGGGGAATTACAAATAGATTGGTTTAAATACCATCAATGGAATGCAGTCTTTCAGCAAGATTTAAAAGAAGAATTTCAAAAAGAGGAATCGGAATTTGAAAAAGTTGTTAAAAGTGAGGAGAAAATTATGTCGAAAATATATAGAATTTTGCTGTTATGGAAAACAGAGGAAGAAAATGTAAAACATTGTATGATTAAATGGGCACAGGATTTAGGACATAATATTATGATGGAAAGGTGGGAAAGATGGTGGGGAAAAGATATAAAATTTACAGTATGTCAAGATATAAGAGAAAATAGTTACAAAATGATGTACAGGTGGTACCTGACCCCAAATAAATTGGAAAAAATGTTTTAAAAAATAGAGGTTAAATGTTGGAAATGTGGGGAGAAGGGTGCCTCCTTTTTTCACATGTGGTGGAGCTGTAAGGAAGTGAAAAAATTATGGGATATTATACATAAACATATAGAAAAGATGATTGGAATGAACTTTGTTAAAAAGCCAGAATATTATTTGTTGGGGATGCTTGATGAAAAAATTAAGAAAAAGTCATGGAATTGTATTATGTATGCAACCGCAGCTGCAAGAATGACTATTGCTCAACATTGGAAGTCTGAGAAGATTGAGAATTGGGAACTACAATGGAAAAAGAAATTGAACCACTTCAAGCAAATGGCAAAGATAACAGCATGGATTAAAGATAAGACTTTGGAGAAATATAAAGAAGATTGGATGGAATATGAACACTGGATGAGAAAACAGAACTGAACCCTAGATAAATTCCCCAAAGAATGCTAATTAAAAAATTACTTTGGTGTTTAATAATTTAAGAAGTAGAATAGAAATAGCAGCTTATTTACGTATATATTTGTTTTTACTGTTAGGATACTGGAAGTCAAATCTGTCTATTATGTAATAATAAAAATTTATACCAAATAAATAAATAAATAAAATGATATATTTAATAGTTTCTGGTTAAAATTTTTTGATTTCTGTAGCATAATCAGCACATTAATGCCTGAAAAGGAACTTCTGTGAAAGCAAAGTTGTCCCATGCAGTTGGCATGTTCTGATACTATCTATCTATCTATCTATCTATCTATCTATCTATCTATCTATCTATCTATCTATCTATCTATCTATGAGAGTCACCTGATCAGGGCTGCAAAGATCTAGATGACCAATAAATGGCAGCAGACAGTTGGGGTATCTGTATTTCTTTGCTACCATCTGGTGATCATTTAAATTTTTGCAGTCTAGATCTGATAGCCCTAATGTATGGAATCCTTCAGGTTCATAGTTTGTGAAACAGGCTTTGATCACAAAGAAGCAAATCATGGTGATTAAGATATAAATACAAGACTTTTACATGATAAGCAACAGTCATGACACCGTAAAGCTATCATTGTGGGGTGCTTGTCCTCCAGGTTTGCTCAAAATATGCTTCCAAAAAGTATGTTTCAGTCCTGTGGAAGGATTCAAACTGGAGGAAGGAGAAACATGAAGGTGAGAGGTGAGAGAGAGAAGAGTTAGGGCAGGCCTAGAAAAGTTAATAGACTGCAGAGATGGAGAAAAGCTGCCTCTACTATTAGATAGTGAGCAGTGTGCCCTGGCCATTCATTCTGGCCTCTTCCTGCTGTCCTTTTACCTCTTGGTAGAGACAGCTGGGTATCGCATGTGGCCTATTCTCCAACTGTTCCTGTTTTAAATTAGCTTGCTGTTCCTGAATATGATAAAAGATAGCATCCAACTGCATACAGTCTATTTATATGAGGCTGGCAGCAAGCTTGGGGGGGTGTCAAAAAGGGATCACTATGGCTTCCAAAATCCAAATGCCTATTCTATAGCATAGAGTAGGCAGAGTGACAATTCAATTCTCATCTCCCTCCTGTGTTGAACTAAGATCCAGCAGTCTTCTGTACTTGAACTGGAGAAAAGATACCATCTTGTGCTAGGTCTTAAAATATCTTGAGCCAATCCTTGGACAGAAGAGAAAGAATCTGAGAAAGGACTAAACAAGTTTGAGGAATTCATGGTACCTCAGAAGTTTCTAAACTATACCTCCCAATATTCTTCAACATTGATCATTCTGACTATGGCCAGCAATATTTGGAGGATCACAGTTTCCTCCAAAGAAGAACCAAAAGAAGACACCCCACAGTAAAGGAGGAACATCTTGCAGCTATTTTTTCTTGCTTTGAAAGGGGAAAAAAAAAAGATTCCCATGGAAATACAGAACAGTTCAAATGCAAATCAAATGCACATTCTTGTCTGAATACCCCACCCCCAGAAATGTTAATGAATAAGTCATCAACTTTGGAGGCACTGGATGTGTTTAGCCTGAAGAGAAGATTGCAGAAAGATACAACTACTGTCTTCAGGTACCTGAAGGGTTGTCATGTAGAAGACAGGGTAGAGTTTGTTTAGATTTGTTCCAAAGACAGGTCAAGAACCAACTAGCTTTCTCTTGAATTTAGGGGGAAAAAAATCCTAACAATAAGGGTTATTCAACAACGGCACAAACTTCCTTGGGAGGTGGTAAGCTCATCTTTGCAGGAGGTGTTTAAATAGAGGCTAGTTATCAGAGATGCTGTGTGGTGAATTCCACATTGGGAGAAGGTTAGACTAAAGTATCTCCAGGGTCACTTTACCACTTACATTCGACCATTGCCTCACCCAAACCTTTTCAGAAGTACTCAGAGAAGAGATGGGTGTTAAAAAAAGGCACTGGATAATCAAAGAGAAGACAATGTATGTTAGGGTGATGTGAAGTTCTTGAGTGACACTTACCATCCTGCAGTAAGTCAAAGACATCCTAGGGAGATTTACTGTAGCTTGTTACACAGAGGCCACTCTTCTCCCCATCTTCCCCTGTTTAGGAAGCTCAAACCTGCTGCCTTTTACCAGTTTCATCAAACAATCCAGAAACACAAGTTGATGTGGCAGAAAAGTAGCTATTCTTATCTCAAGCTTCCATTAGAATATTCCTACCTGGTTTGATAGTGAAACTCTAGATTTATCATCAAAGGTTAATTGTCTGAGTCTAAGAAGTCTCAACATGTGTATTGCATTATGGAGATGATGAAGCACATGGAAAATTTTAAGTCCTATGTCCTCCACTATCACTATTTAACACTAACCCTTTTTAGAAAGTGTTTCAACTGAACAATGTAGCTCAATTAGAAACATTTGGGACCATAATAACATAGCCTAAAATCTGGACACATTCAGTAGCACTAGATTGCATTACACACTGATGTCTTGACATGACTAACTTGTCTCAGAGTTGCCAGAACCTGACCATGATTCATTGCTTGTTTTTAAACAGTTCCAAAACAATTTGACCATTAATTGTAAATAGTATGACAGCCCATCTTCTTGTCCTCTTTCTCAGCTTCCTGTGGCAAGTGGAATGAACTTTACATCAATAGATAATCAGAAAGACAAGAAACTGGATTATTGCAGCAGACATAGATCAGAAAATCCTAGACTAAGAAGATTTAGCCAGGGAGTCTGACCTCCTACATAGTGCAGGAAACACAATTACATTTTTATGCTATAGACTTTAAAACAATATAAGTTCCAATTGTTGTTTTATTAAACTGCTTTTTAATTATAGATTAGAACTGAACAACAAACTTGAAGCTTATCAGCTGAGGATGTAACTGTGTTCAACAAGACAGACTGAACTGTAATATTGGTATTATATTTCATTTATTGAAACTTTAGACTGTCCCATAAAATGGCATTTAAATAGATTAAAATAATAAAATTCAAAGCAAAATTCAAATAGATAAAATAATAAAATCCAAAGCATCAAATACCTGTAATAAAAAGACACTTTAAAAAAAGACTGAAGTAAAACCAGTGATGTTAGCGGTGTTGTGTGCAAGGGGGAAATGAAAGTGGCAAAAACAAAACAGTCTGAAGATCTAAAATCAGGGAAACTAGTTCTTCAGATGTCTAGGAACACTGAAACATCTTCATTCCTACAGAGATAATGTTGGCACCAGGTGGGTTTCTTTGGGGATGGCCATTTTACAGATGGGATGTCACTATTGGCATGCAACCGCTCATCTAGCCTCATTTGACCAGTGTGTATCTGCTTGTAAAGAAACCTAGAAATTGATGACCATGTAATTGAGAGAAATATGGAAGGAGACTGACTTTCAGCTAATTTGGCCCCAAAGTTTTTAGAGCTATCAAGCAGAGAGAGGCAACTTGAGACCCTAGAACAGCCTGAGAATACTAGAGTTGTACGAGACATTTAGGCCATTGAATCTACCCTTTTGCTCAAAACAGGAATCCATATTAAAGCAATCTAGCCTCCACTTGAACGTATCCAGTGAAAGGGAGTCCAAGCATCTCTGGGCAATCAGCTTCAGTTTCATACTGTTCTTATTGTTATGAATTTTTTTCTATCATTCAGTTGGAATCCACTTTCCTGTGACTTTTTAGCCTGTATCGTACATTTTAGAATGAGAGAAAAACAGGTGTTGATCTTCTATGTGATCTTCTGTCAGGTG
Source organism: Python bivittatus (assembly GCF_059951505.1). Classification (NCBI taxonomy): domain Eukaryota; kingdom Metazoa; phylum Chordata; class Lepidosauria; order Squamata; family Pythonidae; genus Python; species Python bivittatus. The sequence goes on from NW_028277035.1 coordinate 19,837,847, forward strand.
TTTGAAGAGCACTATCATATCTCCCCTCGGTTGTTAGCAGATAATGTAAGAGGAATATAAGGCAGTCAGATTCCAGGAAGCAAGCTCAGGAGTGAGAAAACAGGAATAATTAACAGGATTTTATCTGGGAGTTTGATAGAGAATCCCTAACAATATTTCCCTCTAAGTTAAGAGTACATAGCTAGTCTGAGAACCTGAGAAGGGAACAAGAATAAATAAAAGATGCAGAAGATATTCTGCACCATTTAAATTCAGAAGCAGTTCTTATAAATGTAATATAAGATATAATGTAGATATTGCATAGATTATTTTTCCTCAAGTGATGTATAGTGGCTTCTAGAGTCATCCAACCATAATTGTACCAAAATAACAGTAATCAGAACAGGTTTTATATCATTTCAACCAGGGCTGTGGAGTCGGAGTCATGGAGTTGGAGTCAGAAGCAATACTTGGGTTACTGGAGTCAGAGTTGGTAAAAATATACCAACTCCAACTCCTAATACATTTAAATTGTATATAATATAAATAATATAATACGTTAAAATTTCCTATTTCATAGATAATAATTTGATTAGCCTATTTTTTTCAGGCCATATTTTAATTTCAAGTTCTCTGTAAATTTCAAAATATATATTTTGATAAAAATATAACCTCATTGTTTTTATTTTTTAGCTTTTATCCTTTGTTTAAACTATAAGGTTACTGACTGTTTGTAATTTCTTTAATAAATAAAATTAAAAAACCAAAATGTTTTGCTATAGCCTTTAGACCCAAGCTTTAACAGGTTAGCGTTTTAAAAAGTTGCCTGCTGAGTCATGTTGGCAGTGATGAAATGCCTTGTATGTTGCATGCTTGCAGTTGATATAAGAAATACATAACTAGTATATTTATAATTTATTTCCTATATTGATATATATATAAAGGAGTTGGAGTCAAAGGTTTTATGTGCCGATTCCACAGCCCTGCTGGCTGAGTAATGTTATCAAGACAGTATAAGTCATTAGTGGTAAAATAGCCATCATTAAAAAAAAACAATTAAAAATCCCAATCTATGCACACAACACCGCTAACATCACTACCACCCCCAAATCTCAGAAAATCTTAGCTTTACCACCATGTGCGGTACAGCCACAGCCACTTTGCACATTTACCTATCCCTTGTGGCTCTCTCCCTTCTAATAACAGCAAATGCAGCCCTGGCCACAAAAAGTTGTCCATCCTTACTTTTATTGAAAAAAAAACAGTGGCATCATATTATATCAGCTAGCCCTGATATAACCCAGGTTCCATTCCTGGTCTAAAAAGATCAAGCTAAAAGAGCATCACCTGTGTGAATGTCTCTGAAAACACATTAGAAGAATCTCACTGTAAAAAGTATTTGTCAAATACTATAGCACAGAAAAGAATTTGCAGAATGTGAGGGATTGTAACATAGTATTGAACACAAAATGAGATTTCTGGTACTGTATGTGTGCAGCAATATGGTTTCAATACATATTAATGCCAACCTCATGATCACCACTGAGAACATCCCACAGAAATTACAAACAAGTAGAATATTCCAAATTCCGGCACTGTATATTTAGTCAGAATTTTTAGCAAAGATGGAAATAACAGCAGAGCAGATGTAAATTTCAGTTTGGAACTGAAAGCTATGAACATCAATATGTTTTAGAAAGAAATATGTTACAATTTAAGGGGCTAAAGTAATTCACTGAGAAAAAGGATACATCACAAATAGCACAGCAGTAAGATTTACCATTAAGAGGCCGAAAATTGTTGTCAACAGTCCAAATTTGAAACTTCCAAAATTTTGGGTTGTTAATCCCCTGGATACCCTGCACATGGGAGGTGGAGTCATGAATCCTGCTGCTGAAGACTGGTGTATATTCTTTCAAGATGAAAAGAAAATAGCAATGGGAAGAGATGTGCCCACAAGAAGAGATGTAACATAAGAGTGAGGGATTGGAATAGAACCTGTTGAAGGCAATTAGTAATATCAAAGAGGCTTCTTGGCACAATACTGGATGCAAGTTGAGTGTGTGTGAGAGTGTGCAAGAAAGGGAAAAAACATTCTATAAAGTTTGCTTCCCATACTGTGCTAAGCCATGATGTGGTTTACTTAGTATTGACATAGCATGTGCCATGTCCAGCAGCAAAATAAAGGCTCTTTCCCCCAGTGCTAAGTCAAAATGCTCTCCTCCCATCCTTGAATTGGTGGAAAACCATGCCGGCATGACATTTTCTGTTCCCACTGCTTATCCACATACTGTTTTTATTGCCTCTGTTCCCAGTCACTGCCCATTACCTGACTTCCTTCCAAAGTGGTTGACTCAGCCTAGTAGATTTTATACGCTTTAAGGCTAGCCTTGGACAGTGTCAATAAAGTGTGTGTGTGTGTGTGCGGGGGGGGGATCCCAGTTTAACACAAGTTCAGGACAACTTAAACCTGTCCTACTTATGGGCTATGACGATGATGAAGGCAGTAGTCATAGAGACATAGCAGAAACACACAGAAGGGCATATCCATGTGTGCTGTGGTTAGGTGCAAGTTGGAACATGGCCATCACTAGGCACATAAGATAAGATTAGCAGTGGGAACAACAGCAAGAAGAGTCCAGTCAATATCAGTCACAAATAGTTGCTGGAGAGCAAGACAAGAGGTACAAGTCAGGTGAGCAGAGCTGAGGTACAACTCTGGCAACACAAGCACACAAAAAAGAGAGGATGCAACAGATTTCTTCTTAGCAGCCTATTTAGCCTTGGTGTGATCTCTTAAACTCTAAGCAGCTAGGTCTCCTCAAGCTCAACCAGTATTCAGCATTGTTTCTGAATGACTTCTTAAGTATTCCCTAACATGGTGGCAACGTCACTGTATTCAGCTTAGAGTCCGCAGTCTTGTTTCAGGTTTTGTTGCACAGTTACAGGAATCATAGATATGGAAGGGTCTGAATTCAGTCTGGATTCCATGCTACATTCTGAGTCCTTAGACAAAATAAGAAGCACAGTCTGGGGGCATTCATCATCTGCTATTGTGTTCTCTAAGGAGATGTCCATAGTGGCAATACTAGATTATGCTGTAAACCCAACCACTATGGGTGTATTCCCACAATGTTCCTTCATCCATTCTTCACCTGTACTTGAGGCTGATTTTTTAAAAAGCTAATATAACTATATTGTTGAAGAGTTTGTTATAACTAATAGTACTACTGTATGTGCAATCCTGTATTGGTTAATCCTTGCAAACAATGGTAGTCAAAGTAAGGCACTACATTCTGATCTATACATGCAGCAGAATGAAGTGGTAGAGTCTTCTGTAGTAAATTAGGGATCGTTTTCTTTAATGTTTTCCCCTGAGATAAAACCTCCATGTAAGTAGAGAGTCAGGACTGCAGGGAACAGCCACATCCAATCACCTTGATATGGCTAATATTATTTATGTATTATCAGATTTATATCCCACCTTTATTTTGTACAACTCAAGGTGGTGTACATCATGCTCCTGCCTCCTATTTTCCCCACAACAACTATCCCGTGAGGTGGGTTGGGCTGAAAGTGAATGTCTGGCCCAAAGTCACCCAGCTGGCTTTTGTGCCTAAGAGAGGACTAGAACTCACGATCTCCTGGTTTCTAGTGCAGCATCTTAATCACTGCACCCAACTGGCCATGGTTAATATAAGCATATCTTTTATAAGGATGGGGAATGACATTAAAAACTGCCACCTCTCCTGTAGCTGAAACCAGAACAGACCCTTTGTTACATCAGGATTTGATTGCACTCTACTGCAGGCCTACAATGAGATCAAACTCGCCTCCTCGGATGGGGACCTTTATGACATATTATTTGTCTGTTGAAGAAAAAAGGGACAATCTCAAGTGAGTCTCTATTTCTAACCCTGAAGCTATCTTGTGTATTTCAAAAGGCTAGAAATAAATTCTCAGACAATGACAAAAAAGGCCATTCTTTATCATTGTCCCTCTGGCATTCAGTCAAATTTCATTTCTTCATTTCTTTCATTGTTCCTTTCGTCTGACTCAGCTTTTTGCCCTCCTTTGTTGAACAAATGCATTCTTTGCCTATGATTTGTTGCACAGCTCTTTAATTCTGTTGGTTATGGTTTTGACTGTGGAGGGGTTTTAATTCAGGTTGCTGTTCGCCTCAGGGAAATGCAGCATTGTACTGGTGAAGGGCTAGGCAAGCCAAATTCTTCTAGTGGTTTTAGACTACAGTGTCCAGAATACTTTGCCATTGGCCAAACTGGCTATGGGTCATGGGAACTGAAATCTAAAACACCTGGAAGGCACCATATGCCTATTCCTGCTGCAGTATTCAAATGTCCATCTCCAGGTGGCAACTACAAATACCTCTTGAGCTAGATACTTTTTAGGCCAGTGTAAGCATTTGCCAAGTTCAGGAATTCTCAGTATATCAGGTGACATTATATGATTTTGCATAATGGCACAAGCCAATAGATAGATAGATTCAAACAGCTTAAATGTCATTAGTTTGCCTCTATGTCCTTACCTAAAATCTCATAAGATTTCAGTATTTTTCTCTAATTCATAGATGAGAAAAATGAATGTACATCATTGGAAATATCAAGAGCAACAGGGTTGGTGTGCCACTGAATTGCTGATCCCACGTTGAACCCAAACCAAACAAACCACATTATGGCATAGTGCAATGTGTGAACTCAGCCATTACCTTTCAGCCTAGTCTGTCCTATAGGGTTTTTGGGGATATTAAATATATGCTAACTTAAGTTTCTTGGAGGAAAAATGAGCTGTAAATGAAATCAATTAAGCAAGGAAGATTCCTGAGTGACCATAACAACATCTGGACACAAATTTTCAGCTGGAGTCTGAAATACATCTCAGATAAACTAGTATTTCTTTTCACTGTTTTTTTTTTTTAAAAGAATCAAGCAATCAATGATTCCAAAGAGCCATCTCAGGATCATTGTGGTAGGTAGAACAACATAAAGTCTTTATTCAAAAATTACGTTAAAAGGTTTCTGTGTGTAATGGAATTTGGACAAAATGGAACAGGTTTAATTGTGATCCACTTTTAAGAAACTCAATGCGGAGAAGGGTTGCATAAGAGCTGTAGGCAAAACTAGGCAACTCGTACTGGCATGAATAGCTGCACTTGGCAAAGCATGGGACTAGACAAGTTTACTTAAAAAAAATAAACAAAACCACTTTTGTTTATAGGAGGATAACATAAAGCTTTAAATGAAAAGTTTTTAAAGACTGCTTCAGCAATTGGAAAACCACTTCCTGCTTTCAAGCTGAGAACAAGCCAATGTAGCTATTTCTGTACTATTTCAATCACACATAGATTGATACTGTCACAGCTGCAAGTAAGAAGTTTGCTTTGAAGAAATGTCCTTTCCTATTGAAAAACTTGTGTGCAGGAAAAAAAAGTGATGGAAAACAGGAAGGGTGGATTGTAGAAATCCTTTCGGGTGTAATCCTACACTGATGCTTTTCTGGCTGTGGGTGAATAGGATTTGGCAGAAGCTTTGCTATGCTGGCCATACACCAGCGATTCCATAGCCATTACAGATAAGCTAGTGGAACACTCCAGAGGCACCAGCCAAATAGCTAGATAGTGAGTGGGACATGGAGGCACATCCTCTGATGCTCTAATCTAGCCTCTTCAATCTACTGCCATACTTCCATCTCCTGTGTATCTTTATATCATTCTAGATCTGGCTCAATAGCTAGTGTAGTGGTACACAGAGTCAGGGCAGGCTAGGTCATAAGTGCTGGTTCTGGCACAGAGGAGTAATAGAATCAAAGGATTGGAAGAGAGCATTTAAGCCAGCAGATCTAACCCTTTGCTCAGTGCAGGAATCCAAATTAAAGGTTCCCCAGCAAACATTTATCTGGACTTGGTTTGAACATGTACAGTGGGGCACCTGGTACCTTAAACTGCTCTTCATTTTCTCTAGTCTTCCCTGGCAAACATAAACTGGGCTTCCAGGCTGAGAGCCACAGCAATTGATTATTTCCAGTTGTTTGCTCTCTAACTTGAGTTTACATATTATGCTATGGCTTGCTGTGTGTGCAGGATTAGCATAATGTGTTGTGTGAATGCAACTACTGAGGATTCACAAACTATGATTTATGGCTTAGCACACTGTGTACTTAGTGCTTATGGCTTATTCAGTAACTATGGTTAGACAAACCAAAATTTAGCCCATTGGATGAAGACAGTCACTGTGTCTTACGTTGCTTTCCAGAGGCAAGTTTTCTGTTGATACAAGATTTATTCCGTATCCTTCAGGAGGCCCACCGAAGACACCAACAGTGACCAGAATGCTTCAGGCTGTTTTTTTTTTTCTTGGACTTGTTAGCCTAATTGATCTAGCCAGTCTCTTATGCCTTTACTTGCTCTACGCAATAAATATTAATAATAAATTGCAGTAATTTTATTTAGTCTTTATTTATTGCTACAGGTGGATTAATCAAATATAAACCAATGCAATGATAAAACATTTAAATAATCAATACAAGACATTTCTGATACCTGAAAAACCTAAGATACAGGTAGTCCTGGTTTAGTGACTACAGTTGGGACTGGCAACTCAGTCATTAAGTGAAATGGTTGTTAAACGAATCTGTGGCTGTGCTTACAATCTTATTTCAGCTTTTCTTTGCTTTACAGACTTGCGAAGGTCATAAATGTGAGGATTGGTCACTGAATGAGGACTACCTATAAATCCATATTGAATAATGACAATGAAAGTTAAAAAACCTTCTATCATTAGGTTTGTATGCATTACTTTGTTGCCTGAAGAATCATAATCCAAGACAGAGGTACTGAGTTCAGTTGATTGGCTGACAGCTCCACTCTTTGTTTTTCCTTTCAGAATCCTCTCTATCTGCTTTCATGTGGCCACCTGCATGCTGTTGTCATCATTGATGCTAGGACATGGTTGATAGGGATCACTATCCTATGCTCCAGAAGGATAGTATTTGCAAAGCGAGGGAGAGAATTTAAGAAGCTCAAAGCACGTTCTGACTTTTCTCGGCATATTCAAGGTCCCCAAGAAGATAGAAGAACGTAGATGGGGAAGGAATAAATGGACTGGATTGCTCACAGGAGTCTGTTTATTATTACATTTACATCTCATCTTTATTTTGTACAACTCATGGGCGGCCTACATAATGTTCCCTCCTCCTATTTTTCCCCCAACAACAACCCTGTGAGAATTGTTTGCCATCTCAAAGAGCAACTGGTTTTAATACAAGTGAGATGCTCTGGTGATTGACCTAATAGTTTACTGTTACTTTTTTCCAGCCAATAACCCTGAAATTCCCACCAGTTTCTAATATTCTATTTATGTATTTCCTCCCTTTAAAAGGAGAGCCCCAGTTTGGAGTCAATAGGAGCATGAATTTAATCTAGGCAGAGTACTCCAGCTATGATTATTAAAATAACACTGAAAGCATGATGGTTCCTTTTCAGATAATACTACTGGCATTTAAAACTATTAAGAAATTCTGTAAATATGTCAAGCATCAAATAAGGTGGCCCTCAATGAAAGATTTCAATGTGTTGTTCCTTTTACTCTGTGGAGTGTTATGCTGGCTTGGATATGAAAATGCAGAAAGATAGAATATCAATTACAGTAATAGATATTTAAAACCATTTAAGATTGTGGTAAGTTGTGTAGGCATATATCAGCAGGGTTATAGATGATATAAACAAGCATGCAGTGAAGTGCTAATTACCTATATTTACAATAGCACTGGAATCCTAGTCATTCCTGCAATTCTGGAGATCTATCCAGAAAAAGGCACCATTTGATAGTAAACCCCACCAGACTTAGGTAATGCTGCTATCTGAAGCTCTATCATTATCTGTGCCCAAAGCAATGACTTTGGGCTACTCATTCTTTGAGATGGCAAACAATCCTCACAGGGTTGTTGTTGGGGGAAAAATAGGAGGAAGGAACATTACGTAGGGTGCCCATGAGTTGTACAGAATAAAGATGGGAAGTGTCAGCTTGCCATTGGCCATGTATTAAAGCCCAGGTCCAACTTATTTTAAAAGACCTATTTCTTAAGGCTCTTTCTGTTTTGTGACAAGAGGAAGGAAGAAGGGAATCTCCACTATCAGCCAAAACATATGCTACTGTAGTTGGTCAGAGACAAAAGTATAACTAGGAACAAGCCAGATGTGCAAGTGTGGAAGTAAGACACTGATATAAACATCTGGGAGCGCACACTGATGTTAGTATAGGAATACAATCAAGAGCCTTTAAGAAATAACATCCACTGCCATCCAGTGGATAGCACACACCTTTTCTGATCCTGCAGTATCCTGATTGTTTTATTTCACTGTAAAGTTCTACTCCTGGATTTCTCTGCTCCTGCCTCTTAAATCTGTTCTATTGCCCCCTGTGTTGCATCCTTGTGGTCTAATATCCTATGAACAATTTTGATTTATCCTGACTTATGATCCCGAGGTCATGAGAGTTTTGCTGTGAGATGACCTTCAATGAAGATGTAGAGTAGCTTGGTCTGTTACCTATAAGGTGCAATATTTGACTCTGTATAGACTTGGTTTATGCAACCTGTGCAAAGCCCTAATATGCTTGTTTGGCTTCATCTTAGTATATGGTGTCAAACTAGTCAATTATGCCTTCTGTTTTCTTTGCAAATCATAGGTAAGCAAACTACAGGTTAGTGTGATATGGAAGCCCAGCCATTAGTGAAGCACATCCCTGTATAAATTGAAGTGCAATGAAAATACAAAATGTCTAGAGGCCTTACTTCAAGTTTCTAAACATGTTATTACACAAATATAATTAAGTAAATAAAATTAGGTTTAATACATGAAGTGAATACTAAAACTCACATGAGATATTTATTTCATCCTTCATACATATATATATTCATTACATTTATCTCCTGATCTCCTACAAGAAATACTGTATATAGAGAGAATATAGAAATATATATTCTCTCTTTTTTCCCAATGATGCAAGTAGGGTTAGATGAGCCTGGACTTTATTCAGGATCTTCCCTATTCTAGTCCAGCCCCTGAGCCACTTCAAATTCAACTAGAGACTGAACCCTTTAAACAAACTTTTCCATATTATAAAGCTCAACCTTGAAAATTAGGGGAAAAAAAATTAGGAAGGAGCATACTTCATTTATAGGAATGCCATTGCTTGAGAACACATTGTCCTGAAGGGGAAAATGTGTCTGTCAACACAATGCTGTTTTTAAGCAAGCAAAGTAAAATGATCGCTAAAGCTATAAATTACTCAAATGACATAATAGGCCACAGGCAGATGAGAAGAGATATTCTCAGATTAAGTAATACTCATTTTCAATAAAAGTTGTTTTGTGGTTGTTTTTTTTTAAGCAGTCAACTGCTCTAAGCCAAGACAATTGAAAAGCCACCATCTGCTGCTAATCCAATTAGACAGTTCAAAGCCATTTTCACAAAGCACACTGTTACTGATTTATTCCATAAACGTATTTTTCAATTAAGCAACATGGAGGTCTAAATTCCTTCTAATTATGCTTTACTTAGAAATTATAATGATCCATGGATCAAGAAGAAATTGGAGTACTACAAGAAACAAACAAATATAAAATGGATTTGCAGTAACATCCCCCCAGACGTGCATCCAATCACTTATCACCATACCCACCCATTGTGCTCTGTATCTTGGTAATTTATCAGCTATGCCATGTTTTCCATGAGAGGAAAAGGCCTTTCTTGGAGATATGAATACAATCACTAGAGAGACATATCTATGCCAGGAATGGCTAACATTTTGGAATGAGGAGAGTGCAACTCACCCACCAATAGGTGAAACAGAAAAGGTTTTCTGGGGACACGGTCTAAAAATTTGGGCCAATTTTAAAATGGATTCTGTGGGATGGGAGGGGAATATGGGAGCAGCTCACTTCCTAGAGGCCTTTTGCTCCCACACTATTCTTTAACATGGTGGGGCAGGGGAGAGGAAAAAATTATTTTTCTCCCCTCCCCCATCAAATTTCATTAGTCCATTGCAAACTCAGGGTGCTTCAAGACTACAAATGTAGCTGAGGTCATACGAAGCCCATGAAATGTGGGTTGTCTATGCCTGATCTGCATCCTTGTTTTCAAAGGGGAGAATGTATGTAAATCAGGGATCCCCAACATTTTTAATTAAGGTGGGAATATTCGGAATTTTGAAAGCATGTTTTGGGCATCCTCACAAAATGGTGGCAAGTGATCTCAGCGTGCAGCCATTGGCTGATGCCTATAATAACTGATTCCCCCCACCCCCCCCCAGCAGGCAGACTGGTGGGTCGCATGCTTTCCAACTTTCTTCTGTCTTCCCTGCCATCCTTCTTGTTCTCTACCATTTCAGCTTGCTGGTGTTATTTTTCTGTCCAAGTGAGCATCCTTCCAAACAGAGAACTGGACTGCAGCTATCCATCCTTTCCTCTCATTAAGAATCTAGTCTATGTGGGGCACAGAGACATTACCGGAAATATAAATTATGCTTGAGGTCGATGCTTTCCCTTTACACCATGACAGATTCTTATTTTGCTGAATGAAAGCATTCTTAAAACAATAACATCAGGTGGGTTAAGGAGCCTGGCAAGTGCCAAGAGAGATATCCATGAGTACATTAGCAACTGCAGGTGTTACATTAAAGATTTAGGTTATAAAATCCTCCCATGGAATACATGCATACAGCATTGGTCAGTGCACCGGAATTTAAGTTATTCACCATCATTACACTTAGTATGCTACTGCACATTGGGCCTTGGTTTTGTTAAGTAGCCTTCTTAACAATGCTTTATTTCAAATATACTTCTAGTTTTTTCCCAGGTCAGCGCAGCCTACTGAGTGAATCCAGCATAAGGGAAGAACTATATCCACCAATGAAGCCTTTTGATCAAATCGGGGAAAAGTGTGGGCAGAACTGGAGGGGACTGCTTTGACAATTCTTGGATCATTCTGCCATTCTTTGTAACCTTCCTCTCCACTACATCTGCCCATGTACCCTTATGCATTGGGAGCCCTACATTTCTCCCATCCATCTGTGGAAAATCTCTGACCCAACGGGAGAGTCTATCTTTCAAAATCCCTTGTTCTTCCTGAAGTTCAGTATTCCCTATCCCAAATCCATTCCAGAGTGTCCTGTTAAAGTCTGGAGTGAATTAGCTCTTTCATTCTAACTGCTTTAATTAGTTTAACCGTAAATCAGTTCAGTACATAAACAGAGATAACACACAGGCTGATGCCTGTAAATCAGACAGAAGCTTACATACAATGCAAGATTCATGAAAGAGTCCTTGCCTGTAGACTGGAGCATAGCACAAGTCAGTTGGTGACAGTAGCTGAAGGAAAGAAGGCCATAGTCATTTAGAGTGAAGTCCAGAGCCAGAAAAGCCCACAGGATCCAATCCAGGGTTTGAAAGCTGAAGATCAATCCACAGGGCAAGGAGCTGGTAGGAATTAACCTCCAGCCAAAGAAATGTCAGGAAGTCAGGAAGTGGGAAAGCTGTTTCCAACAGGGAGGAGGTTTGAAAGATGATCGTACTGTATATAGCAAGTAACTGGCTAAATAAATAGGGGAGCTGACACCATTTCTTCTCTAGGAGTTGCACAGATTTCTATTGCTCAGCTCTTTTTTACCCCTTTTTTATTTTAGGGATTGGCATTTATCCATGGGTGGAATCTAACTCCCTATTATCAGGCTCAGCATCCATCTGCGCAGAGACTAAGCCAGTGTCCCCAGAAACAATCTCAGATGGTTGACAATCCAAGGCTAAGATTCCATCAGTTCTTCTCTCTGTTTCCTAGTCTAAGGAGTTTATAACACCAAGGGTTGGGGGACCCTCCAGAAAAGTGGGGGAAATAGCACGGTAGTTTCAGAGGAAGAAAGTCAGATAAGGCTACTGAAGATTATCTTCCTCTTCTACCACTGGGAGCACTGAGTAGAACTCCACTCAGATTTTTCCTTTTGTGTGGAAGAAAGGCTGAGGCAAGGAGAGTTTCATCTAGGCAGATGGCTTTGCAGGCACAGAGGAAGAACCCCATCCCCACTGCTTCATTTTCCAGGATCATGTTTTTTCCAAGAGGTGGTGTATCAAGAATGAAAATATGTTTAGTGAGGGAAGGGTGGCCACTTTTTAAAATGAGAGGCCCCTCTGTACTTTTGTCCACCTGTGCAAGGATTATGACTGATGCAGAGGCAGTATATTTTGAAGGTGCCATCAGTTTCTCTAGCAGATGGAAATATATGTTGTCATTTGCTAGCATTTTGCTCTTGGTGATTCCAGAGAGACCATTTCAAGCATCTTGGGGCTAAAGTTGTATTTTATCATGAATATGCAGTTTCATTTATTTTGGTGGATGGAAACTCTGGTTGTTAATAGCTTTGTCTGTCCAACATTCTGAGTTGAATATGCTCTGGCTGTAATCCTACAAAATGTAAGGCATAACAGCATAATTTCAATTATTTTGAAATTATTTCAGATTGTTTTGCAGATACTGAGATGAGAAAAATCCTTCTGTTAAAAAAAAGTTAGGATAGGATCGTGCAAACAGATACTTGTATATCCATAAGAAACACTTTTAAATTAACTCTCCATAGAAAATGCACGCTGAATCTTGTTACTGGGAAATTAAAGGGCAAACGCTGAAAGAGGAAGAGAGTAGAGGTGATGTTAACTTAATATTTTTCTCAGGATGAACATAGAGAAAGAGAAATGGAATTCTGATAATCTAATGGGTTGTAGTCTAAGCTATGTGCAGAATTCAGCTATAATCTTTTCAGTAAGATATTTGTTTGCTCTGGGAGAAAACGTCCTTAGGGAAATGGAAGCAAACTTTATAGATACTAGGTGACGGTGGATAGAGCTGTCACAAGAGTGTGTAATCTGCAGTTTAAAATTTTATAAAGTGAGCTCCATTAGCTTGTGCGTGTGTGTGCCTGCTTAACATCAGGGAAGTGGATGAGAGAGTTCAGGAATCCTGGCTCAGAAAAGAGGAATACAAGTTATGTTGGCAATGCTTCACATGGTATTGCATAAAAGTGTGAAAAAATTGGATCAGGCTCCTGGCATCAAAGAACAATGAAGCAACCCACAGTGACAAGAATGTGCTGTAGCATCCTGTTCCAATAAGATGCATGGATGTCTTCCAAGATCCTGTGCTTTTGATCAGAAAGGGATTTACAGAAATGATACCCAAGCAGAAAGGATGATGAGATGGGACAAATGTGAATAGCAGCAATGCTCTCTTGTGGCTGAGAGCTGCCAGAGCCTCCATCACAGGCTTACAACTACAATACACTAAATAGAATTTCTGATCTGGCTGTTGATACCTCATCCCCTCCCCCCCCCCATCTTAGTTTTCAAGTGAGTTAGCCTTAACCTCTGAGTCATGTAATAGTGTTCCTATTGTTCAGCCTTACAGTTGTGTGAAAAAGAAAGTACACCCTCTTTGAGTTCTATGGTTTTACGGATCAGGACATAATAAAAATCATCTGGTCCTTAGCAGTTCTCAAAAGTAGGTAAATACAACCTCAGATGAACAACACATGACATATTACACCATGTCATCACTTATTTTACATAAAGAAAGCCAAAATGGAGAAGCCATGTATGAAAAACTAAGTACACCTTATAATTCAATAGCTTGTAGAACCACCTTTAGCAGCAATAACTTGAAGTAATCATTTTCTGTATGACTTTATCAGTCTCTCAAATTGTTGTGGAGGAATTTTGGCCCACTCTTCTTTACAACATTGCTTCAGTTCACTGAGGTTTGTGGGCATTTGTTTATGCACAGCTCTCTTGAAGTCCCGCCACAGCATTTCAATCAGGTTGAGGTCTGGACTTTGACTGGGCCATTGCAACACCTTGATTCTTTTCTTTTTGAGCCATTCTGTTTTAGATTTGTTGTGTGCTTGGGATCATTGTCCTGTTGCATGATCCAATGTCGGCCAAGCTTTAGCTGTTGGACAGATGGCCTCACATCTGACTCTAGAATACTTTGGTATACAGAGGAGTTCATGGTCGACTCAATGACTGCAAGGTGCCCAGGTCCTGTGGCTGCAAAACAAGCCCAAATCCTCACCCCTCCACCACCATGCTTGATGGTTGGTATGAGATGTTTGTGCTGATATGCTGTGTTTAGTTTTTGCCAAACATGGCGCTGTGTGTTATGGCCAAACATCTCTTTAGTCTCATCTGTCCAAAGGACGGTGTTCCAGAAGTCTTGTGATTTGTTCAGATGCAACTTTGCAAACCTAAACTGTGCTGCCATGTTCTTTTTAGAGAGAAGAGGCTTTCTCCTGGTAACCCTTCCAAACAAACCATACTTGTTCAGTCTTTTTCTAATTGTACAGTCATGAACTTTAACATTTCACCTGCTAACTGAGGCCTGTAGAGTCTGAGATGTAACTCTTGGATTTTTTGCAATTTCTCTGAGCATTGCATGGCCTGACCTTGAGGTGAATTTGCTGGGACGTCCATTCCTGGGAAGATTGGCAATTGTCTGAAATGTTTTCCACTTGTGAATAATCTTCCTCACTGTGGAATAATGGACAGCATTTCAATCAGGTTGAGGTATTTGGAAATGGCCTTATAACCCTTCCCAGATTGATGAGCAGCAACAATTGCTTCTCTAAGATCATTGCTGATGTCTTTACTCTTTGGTATTGTGTTAACACACACCTCAATGCTCAAGACCAGCAAACTCCTAAAACTTCAGCTTTTATAGAGGTAGTCACACTTGCTGATGATCAATTGATCAAGGGCATTTGATTAGCAGCACCTGGCTGCTACTTAGCCTCATCATACCTATGGCAGCAGTAAGGGTGTACTTACTTTTTCACACATCACTTCTCCATTTTGGCTTTCTTTTTGTAAAATAAATGATGTCATGGTGTAATATGTCATGTGTTGTTGTTCATCTGAGGTTGTATTTACCTACTTTTGAGAACTGCTAAGGACCAGATGATTTTTATTATGTCCTGATATGTAAAACCATAGAACTCAAAGAGAGTGTATTTTCTTTTTCATACAACTATAAGTGCAAAAGGATTTCAAAGAAATAGTGAATTTCTCTTTTGATAAATGTGTCCAGAACCCAGAAAGTCTGTAAGGATCTGGATCATTCAACAACAAGTTAAGCAATATTGGCTAGTTTCACATGACACACTAAACCAGATAAGTTAAGGAAGTAGCATTGTATTCAAGCCTGGAATACGGGACAAAATGCAGTTGAGTGGTACACCTGTCTGACCCTCTGGTCTAGTCCAGCATTCTTTATTTGCAGTAGCTAACTAGAGTGGACTCAGGTATCAAGGCTGTGT
This sequence comes from Python bivittatus, assembly GCF_059951505.1. Taxonomy (NCBI): domain Eukaryota; kingdom Metazoa; phylum Chordata; class Lepidosauria; order Squamata; family Pythonidae; genus Python; species Python bivittatus. The sequence goes on from NW_028277035.1 coordinate 19,853,197, forward strand.
GCATTGTTCTGACAAAATGCTATAGATGTGGTAACAGATCAGGGAGAATTCTAGTCAAGCTCTATGCAGCAATCACACGCTTCAACTGATATGATGGCTAGAGAATGGAGACAGCAGCAGCTTGCCAATTTTCAGGCACCTCCACATCCAGCAGTTTTTGGCTGATCTGATCTCACAAGGTCAGCTGATTGGTGAAGTAAGTCTATTTATGGCTCTTCACCAGTTCATTTGAAAACAGAACAAAGCTGGGTTTTCTACTTGCAATGCTCTATTTCTGTAGAGTTATTGGTCAGTGTGATGAGTTCCTGTCTTACCTCCTGCCCTCAGTTCCTGAATTCATGACAACTTATTTTGGTGCTTGTCGATAGGCATTATTTAGAATGTACCTTCACACTTATGATTCCAGCTCTGAGGAAAGTATCCGGTTGCCAAACTAATGCCACACTATCTTCATTATTTGCAAGAGGTTTTTTAATGTGAAAGAGGAATAGTGACTTTGCAGCCAGGAAGCTATTTCAGATAGCAATCAATCAGGTAATATTTTTGTTGGTGCCCAAGTAAACACAACATGTTATATGTATATGTATATGTATATGTATATGTATGTATGGTGATGTTGCTATGTAAATACTCTTTAATACTCAGTCCTTTAATACTTAGTTCAAGCAAAAGTCTCAAAGTCTGCAAGGTGGCATACATCTTTTGCCTCCTCCCAAAAATTCTTACACTAGTTGGGTTGAGGTGTTGTCTCAGTGTGGTAGTTCTTCTAGTTGCTACCAAGCTCCTGGCAAAGCTCCAAGCAGGACTCCCACCAGGATATGCTGCTCACCGTAACTTGTGGTCCTGGCAGCTGAATGATAGTTCTCTTGCCTGCTTATAATAGCTGCCAATGTTCAGACATCACCTCCACTTCCTCATTTGTATGCCATTTACTTATCACCTGTCCTCCTATACACACTTCCCCACTCTGTCTTAGCATTTGCTTTTGTAAGTTAGGGGCCTGGGTGGGGTGAGGCTGCCTCTGAACATTGGCAAGTCCTTGAAAACACCAGGGTGTGGCTCCATTATCACAGGCAGCTGGAACACTGGCTTGGATGCTTGTGAATAAAGTTTGAGTTAATGAATGAGGGAAAAGGGGTGAGAAGCATTTCTGCCTGGCTGCAGCTACTTTTTCCAACTTTAATCCTTCACAGCAGAAGCTAGCAGTTTCTTTTGTTTCCCTTTTACATGGAGTTGTTTCCTTCCTGTGGTGGGGATTTCTCATTTTTTTTAGGACTTCTAGTAACTTGGGGCTGGCACTGACTGACTTTTTTTGCATTCTTCTATTAGTCAGCTGGAGAGACAGCACTGTTGGTGTTATGATGCTCTCACCATTTCCACATAAGCAGAAAGGAAGATAACGACAAGTCAGTTTCAAACCCTCCTCCTATTTGACAAGCTCCAATAAATATGAAATCTCCACATGAACAGATGTGCATATGCAAAATAAGAATTATGATATATTCACTGGCAGTCTTAATATCTCTGCTTAGCTTACAAGGCCCAACAAGATCAGCTGGGTCCTGCCATCTGCTGAGATACAAGTTTATATATTTAATCAGCAAGATTAAGGTTTGATTTCAGCCAAAGTAACTTCTTAGTTGTCTCTGAGAAGACTGCCTTCAGTAACTTGGAACTCAGTTAAGAAGAGGGGGACACATGAATATGGTCCCCTTCCACTGCATTATGGTTTATGTACTCTTTTTATGGATAGAGATGATCATCTACACCCACAAAGGCAAATACAATTTTTAACATTTAAATTCAAACATTCCCTTATGAAAATTGAACTGTAGCTCACCTTTAAAATATATATACACATTTGTAGTAAATTCTTTAATAAACAATATTGGTTTCACTTTGGGTTTTATAAAGAGTGACTGGACTCATGCATATTGGTTTTCAGACTATAAAAATATGCCATATTTTGAAGCCATTAAATCAGAGGTGTACAGCCTTATGGTTGCCAGGGTGCATATGGGAAGCCAAAAGGATATAGTTGCTGTGGCAATGCTATTTTCTCAGGGTTTAGGGGAAGTTTGTATGTTCAGCCTATTTTAGAATGTAGACTGCAGTTTTGTATGTTTACTGATGATTGATTATGTACCATCAAGTTGGCAAGTCTTAGCAATCACATAGATAGCTTTTCTCCATGACGATCTACCCCTCCCTTTCAGTTCTTCGAAAGGTACACTCATCACCACTGTAATTGAGTCCATCCACCTTGCTAATGGTCATCTTCATCTTCTCTTTCCTTAGAGAGATTGAGAGAGATAGGTCTTCACATAATGTGTCCAAAAGAGGATAATTTGAGCTGGTCATTTGTGCCTTGATTGAAAATTCCAGGTTGATTTGTTTGATGATCCTTTTTTTTTTCTTGGCTAGCCATGATATTCTAAGGGTCTTCTCCAACACCAAAGTTCAAAAGCGTCAATACTCTTCCTATTCTGCTTCTTCAAAGTCCAACTTTCATTTCCATAGAGTGTCACAGGGAAAACCATGGCTTGCACAACTGCTTCTTCTAAATGGCTGGAAGTGCTGATGTTGAGTGAGCTCTGGGAGATGTAAAATAATGGCTCAGGAGATCCATGTTACTTTTTATCAGTAGTTCTGAAGAGCTTGAAGTTGGATCACATGTTCAGTCCATGCTCTCACAATGCACCCCTTTATCTTTCAGCTTCATCCTGTAAAAGAACATTCCCTTTCTAGACCTCCATATGTGTATAATATATCTCCCATACCTTCACAGTTTTACAAAATCTCTGTTTTATAAAAGCTCATACTGCAATAAATTAGTTTGACTTTCAAATTCCATACAGCTCTTTTCTCTGTTGGAATTAACAAGTTTTCAAAACACCCCTTTTGTTTTTTGATTATACAGCATAACACGCCATTTGTCAATATGCATTAGCATAAACCTTAAAATAAATTACGAACAGACACATTTCAATATATCTTGGTTCCAAATACAATTGAAAGATTAAAAACAACAACAGTGTGCAGCTAAAACCAAGAAACTGCACTCTAGAAAAATCAATTTAAAATAAACAAATCTCTGTTTCATCACAGTCTAGTCTATGATCTGTTTCCATGCTTACATTGTAAATCACATGAGAGTCGCTGCGTGTTACCACTCTCATTTGGGCTAACAACTGCTTTCGTGTCTTGATGGACTGAAGACTTCCATTCTTTTGCAAGCTCTCTCTTGGCAAGCTCTGAGAATGTAGACTTGCTGCCAGGAATGCCTCTCGCAGTTCCAAGCTTGCTTTCATGACTCACGCTTGTCACATGCAAGCACTGCTCTGTGGGTGTTCATACTGGAGGGCAAAATGCTGTGTGTTCCAAAAGAATTCCTTCACTTCCTCTGCAGCAAGACTGTAGTGCAAGTGGTGATGAAGGCCCACACCAAACCATTTGTGAGACCCCAGGGCTGTAGTGGGTAAACAGGGTTGCACTGGACAGACAGTGAGGCTGGAGATTCAGATTTTTGGAAGGAATCAAGGAGGCTTTCCTTCATTTTCTGAAACAATAGGAGGGCAGGAAGTTGAAATTTAGCAGTGCAGTTGGAGGGATTTGGGGACCTGCAGTAAAGAGGTTTGGAGGCTGTAGTGGCTAGAGTAATTAAAGACACTTGCTCCAGTATTTAAATGGTATAAGTTATGGTGTCAAGAACCATGAATGTATGTACTGAGAATTTGGAGCTTTCTCTGTTACCCCAAGGGGCACATCACCAGGATTATCTTTGCATGAATGGGGATTTAGAGCAGCTCCCACTCCAGGACCCCAAAAGCTTCTCTTGCCTCAAAAGATCAGTCTAAGAATTTAGGATAGATGGACTTTACCTGGATAACATAATGGTAATCATCATTTATCCTGCCTAGTCCTTGTAGCTCACCAGTGAAGATACAGAGTTCAATCCATTCACAGCCTTTTAAATCTCCCTGATCTTCTATTTTTTTTTCTTTTCTTTCTGCAGACATATCATTTGACCTCCTTCCCATCTTGCTGGATAAAAGGAGAAAAGATGACCACAAAACCAAGGAACACACAGGAAGAAATTGGTTTGGCATTGTATTTCACTGCAAAACTTGATTTACATGATACATATAGAACCTGCAGTAAAAAACTGACCAGCTTTTTACTTTGTGTTAAGTGACAGTTTGCTTAAATATGGTTTGTTGAGGGAGGCTTAATTGGCTATGTTTGCATAACACAAGGAGTGGTGATGGGCATAGCTCCAGACTGATAAAAATATAAGAATCCTACTTGCTTTCATAGGGCAAGACAAATTAAATCCCAGAGTATTGAAAGAACTGATAGAAGTGACCTGCTTGATATGATTTTGAAAACTCCTAGAGAAATGGCAAGCTGCTGGAAGACTTGAGTAGAATAATTCCAATATTCAAATAGAGGGAAAGGAAAGTATGAGGCAGAGCCACCACCCATTAATTTATCCAAACCTGTTTAAAAGCCATCCAAGTTCGTGGTTATTAACATGTTCTTGTGGTAATGAATTCCACATATTAATTATGCTCTGTTGAAAAAGTGCTTTCTATTCTAAATTTCCTTCAAATCATCTCTCTTCAGTCTGCTTTAACCAGAATCTCATCAGGAATGCTTATCAGATTGAGGAGACCTGGTCTAACAGGACTGTGTGCTAGAAGGATTTCTTCTAGGGGTTCTAGTGGCTACCACTGAACATGAGTAAGTAGTGTGATGCAGTAACTTAACAACTGCATTAACAGAAGCACTGCATCCCAATCTTTGGAGGTTTCATTGCACTAATTATACTGTACTTGGAGTACTGTGTCCAGTTCTGGGCATCACACTTTAAAAGAAACATGGAGAAAAGGAGTTGGTTACGAAGATGAGAAAGAGTCTGGAAACCAAGCCCTATGAGTAAAGTTTAAAGGAGTTGGGCACAGTTACTGTAGCTTGAAAAACAGAAGAATGAGAGGGATCACAGTGACTGACAAATATTTAAAAATATTTTGATCTCATGAAATATAAATTTGAAATCTGAAATCACATTTATCAAACAGCATTGAACTCATGTCATTCTGGTGTTTTGTTTTTACAGTCCACAATAAATGTATTGTTTATAGCAAGGACTCGTGGTACAATAGAAATGTAAATGAAGAATGTTTTAATTCAGAGAAGACGCTGGCTGCTGAGATAGATGAGATGATAAGAAAGATGATAAGATAGGTAGATTGTAAGGAATGTTTAGGTTAAAAATGGTAGCTTAGCTGGTATACAGAGTTTTTGATGTATGATGATCACATCTTAATAACGGAGGATTCCCTGGATGTCTGGTCCCTGCAAAGCACCCTAGGATCTCTCTGGATCAGGCTGCACCCAGATTTGACTAATATCCTGAACATTTTAGGATTTAAGTGGCTTGGACTAAATGGTTACAGTTATTAACATGAACTGGGCAGCTGAGGGGAGAATAGATTAAAAGAATTGGACTGATGCAGAATAACACAAGACGCCGGCTGGATGTGAAATTAAACAAAAGAAATTCAGAGTATCTTAGGAGGAATTTCATGACAGTAGGAATGATTAAACAGTGGAACACTCTGACTAGAAAAGTGAGAAACTTCCTTTTGCTGGAGTTTTTCTAATGGAGACTGATTTAGCTAATTCTTTCACTGAGCAGCAGGTTCACCTATGTTTCTTTCAACTCATATATTCTATAATTCTATGATTCTGAAATTCTTACAGGCTGGGTTCCCGCCTTGCACAACACCATAGTTTACTTTACTTGGGAATCCAGCCCTGGAGAGTAGTAAACCTTGTATTATGGTGTAGTGTGTTTCATGAATCCAGTTGTTTGCAGTTTATTCAGTAAGCCATGGTTAAGCAAACCATGGCTTAGTACATAACATGAACCCAATCATAATAAGAAAAATGAAGTAGAAGAATCCACAGGGAACTCTGGGCCATTGTTCCTGGACTAGATGCCTCTCTTTCTGTAAACAAAAAAGAAAAGGTGGTAGGTAGACAGCAAGTACTGGTTAGTCAAGGCCTCCAGGGAGGGGGGCATATGGGTGGATTCATGCGATAGTAAATGCCTATTTGAGAGAGGGGGTGGTCCACCAGCTCTGAAAGAGGTGGTGCTGTGCCCACTCCTCAACAGACCATCACTGAATCCAGCCGATCTGGACATCTCAAGTTCAGACTCAACCTTCCCCCCCCCCTTTTTTTTTTAATCTGCGCTCAGTCGTTATCGACTCTGCAATGACTGCTTTTGGACGAGTCCTTGCAGTTTTCAAGGCAAGGTGTTTCAGAAGTGGTTTGCCAGAGCCTCCTTCCTAGAGCAGAGCCCAGCTGGCGAGCGCAGGAGGCGGAGTTTCCGTTGCTTTGCGCCCTTTTCGGGCGAGCATGGTTTCACGCTTACCGGCAACTGCTCCTGACTCCTTTTGCAAGGCGCCGCCAGCATTTTTCCTCCCACCGGAGTGAGAGTACCCATTTATCTACTCACGTGAGTTTTCGAACTGTTGGGTTGACAGGAACTGGGGAGGAAACAGGAGCTCAACCCTGTTAACGCAAAGGCTGGACTTGAACCACTGAAGCGTCGACCATTTCTGGCCGGCAACTTTCAGCGTCATTAAGCCGCTGTGCCACTGCGTCCCCTTCCTTCCCTTTTTAGGGAAGATTATTCAGAAGGTGGTTGGCCTCCAGTTTCAGAGGGCCTTGGAAGAAGCAGATTATTTGGACCCTTTCCAGGTGGGATTCAGACCTGGGTATAGCACTAAGACTGCACCTGCCCTATGGAACATCGTTTTCCTTGAGGTCGGGCTGGCCCTGACCTTGATGGCCTACCGGAAGGGCCTGAAGACCTGGCTTTGCCATCTGACCTGGAGATCAGAGAGTGGTGTGCTGCCCATAAAATGGCTGTACAGTATTGTTCTTGAACTACTGTGCTCTCCCAGTGACTGCTTTGTTTGGTTTTTAATTGTTTTAACATTTCGTATTGTTTGTATGGTTGTTTCATTTTTGGGTTTTTTTTAATTATGTTTTAATTGTAAGCCCCCCAGAATCACCCAGAATGTGAGATGGGTGGCTATATAAATTGAATGAATGAATGAATGACTAAGATGTTGGTTGTTCACCTGTGGCAAGCTCAGTATGGTACTGTATGCCCATCCTGGCTCTCTTTGATCTTTCTGTAGCCTTCGATACCATTAACCATGGCATCCTTCTGGACTGGCTCAGGGAGTTGGGAGGGGAGGGCACCATGTTAAGGTAGTTCTCCTTCTTCCAGGGCTAGTTCCAGTCAAGTGTTGCTTTGCAGGGTGCTTCAGGGCTCTATCCAACCCCCCCCCCCTTTTAATATCTCCATCAAGCTGCTGGGTGAGGTCATCCATCACTATGAGGTAAGGTATTATCAATTTACTGTTGATATCCAGTTATACTTTGCCCCAGCCATCCAAGTGAAGTTCTGTCCCAGTGTCTGCAGGCTTTGAGGGTATGGATGGGGAAGAACAAGTTATGACTGAACCTTGTCAGGACTAAGTGGCTGTGGTTTTTAGGTCCCCTGGGGTGTTTCCATCCTTGGATGTGGACAGGGTGGCACTGCCGTGTTAGATTTGATCCACAACCTGGGAGTCTTCCTGGCCTCACAGCTCAGGGTTTCTCATTGCCACATCTTTCAACAAGAACAACAAAAACCAACAACAAAACTGTCAAGGAAAGTTATCCACTGGATTTTGCTCAAAGAATTCTAATTGTAATGCTCATTGCAAGTGGCACTTCTCAATCCAACAAAGCAATAAAAAAATGACATATCCAGTCTGATTTCAAGATATCTGTCCAAACCAATATGCTTTTAGAAGAGGATGTGTGTAGCTCAGGGTTGAACTGTGGAGTCCTTGCGGTTCTCTGAGCTTGGTTGTTTCCTTGCAAACTGAAGATGTTGCCTAGCCGGGTAACAAAACGTTTGCAAGAAAATAACCAAGCTCAGAGAACCCCAAGGACTCTACAATATGCCTTTAGAGAAAAATTATATGCACTTTATTTTTTTTGGGGGGGGAGGTATAAAATACAACTAGATAGAAGATGTGCCAAAAGTGTTCATTATTTGCATGCAGATGCCATTCCTTTGTTTTTGCTGAAAATGGCCCACACAAAAAATAATTAAATATAGTAGTAATTCCATCAATGTTTGCTTTTAAAACTCATTTAATAGCTCTAAAATACTTTATTTAAGAAGTTAGTGCTGGTCCATTTGATTATGGTTTTTTTTCCTTTATGTAAACTATTTTTTGAAAATGGGCAAATATACTCAAATGCTTCTGGGGTGGGAATGAAAAGTATATGGAGAAAACAGTATTATACTAATGACAGCAAGCTTAGGATTTGCACCCTTAACCTTTAGCTTCAGTGTTGTATGTCAAGATATGGAGACCAATTGCCACAAGGTGGAGCTAGTGGCATGATACTTGAATAGAGGATCTTATTCAAAAATACTTACAGCATTCCAGATTTGCAAATGAAAATGGTAATACAATTTGACTGGATGTTTGAGATAGGGCCAGAGTATACAAATCTATCCGGTAGCCGGCTCTGTTCTAATGCTATGTTGAGAAGTTCATCCCATGATCAAGAAACAATTTGCTGTTTAGGCTTCACCAATGTAGGGAAGACAAGATGCAGCTTTAATAAGAGCAAGATCCCATGCAAGTTTGTCTGGGCAGTTTAAACATGAGTAAGAAACCAAAATCCTAAATTTGTATAACTATGTTGCACTTGACACATGCAGGGATATTGCTACCTTCTTCAGGAACTCAAGGCTCCTTACATGGGCCATTTTTATTACATTTTATTCCCCACAACCATCTGTGGGGAGACTTGGCTGAAAGAGAGGGACTAACCCAAAGTCACCCAGTGAGATTCCATGGCTGACACAGGCTGCCTCCACCTGAATGGCACCGGAGGGCTTAAAGGATAAGCTGCTGTGGTGAAAAACTGTGGATCCCGAGCCTTGATTTTTAAGATTTTATATGAAATCATATGAAATAACCCAGTATTCTTTTCTTAAACTTCTTTCCCTCAGGACCCCTTCCCACTTTTAAAAATTATGGAGGCTTTTGTTTGTGTGGATTGTATTTATCGATACTTATATTAAAAATTAAAATTGATGCATTCACTACTGCCACCACGTCTTCCAATTGTTTGGTGAGATTTTAATATTGTATTATTTTTCAACATAGGCTGGCAAATCATTCTGATTTCACAGACCCCTGAGAGGGTCTTAGGCGACCCCCAGGGGCCCTAGGACCCCACTTTAAGAAACACTGAAATAACCACAGACCACTGTCTAGAGGGATGTGTTCTGTAATGTCACTGCTGTATGATGAAATGTGGATCCAGAGCATCAATTATAAGGATGCATGTTTTTGATACCATGTCGGCCCCTCAGCTCTTTGGATCTCACTGGTTATAATAGCTCTTTCTGTGCACACGGATGTAATCATTATTTTGAACTGTCATTTCAGGTAGATCCTATGAACAAGTACAAGGATCTGACTTCTACTTTCTTCCTTGCAGCAAAGCTGTTTGCAAAATCGGCAACTGAGCCCACGGTCTTTACCAGTTTTGTTTCTCCCCTCCGAAATCCCGTTGTTATGCTGGTGAGGCTTACAAAATACGCTGTAGCATTGCCTCCCAAAAGGTAGCGAAACAGTACAGCTTCCACCTCGCCCGCGGTCAGCGGCGCGTTCTCTAGTGGGCATGCGCAGCCGCTGTCTAAGACGGAGTCATAAATATCGCGAGACTGAACCCGTCGGGCGCGGGTTGCGAGACTAAAATTCAAATGCAGGCTTGCAGAGGTTGTTGCGCCTTTAGGTAAAGGCGAAGCGGGTAAGTGCCAGCCGGCTTTCCGGCAAAAATCCTCGCATAACGGGGGCACCCCTTAAAAAGTAAGAGCCAGAATAAGCAGCAATAACTACAAAAGAAGAGGAGCCCTCTTTTATTTTTTTGACTCCAGATTTTTCTTGGTTACCGGTACCCAGTACGTGAAAACAAACTTTACCTGTCGTTAAATGCCAATTTTTAAAGAGCGGAATTTATTTTCCTGGCTGTATCTCTGCTGGAGAAAGTCCCACAGCTGCGTTTATATCCTAGCAAGTTTCCTCCCGAAAGCGAAGTTCCTCTCGTTTATGTATTCTCACCCCCCGCCAGCCCCCAGTTCCTGTCCTCGCAGTTAGTTGCTCTCAACTTGAGCCGTTCTTTGCTTCCTCTTTCCGTCTCTTCCTGTCCGAGGGCTGTTTTCGCTCCGTGTGGCTAAAGGCGGGCTCCCTCTGCCTTCTAGGGAATCGTGAATAGCGGCAGCTGCGGCCTGCTGGATCTGGAGGGCAGCGCGGAGAAAGGAGAAAACCTGGGGGAGAGGCTTCTCGGTGCTTTGGGGCAGTGATTCAGCCTTTCCTAAATAAATTCTAATTCCTGAACCCTGCGCTCACCTAGATTATTTCATGGTCCACTGGTTTAGGGCAAGAAACAGAAAAGGGGATATTATTATATCACCTGTTCTGTGCTGGCATACAGTCAGGGTTAACCCCACCCTTGAAACAAATGTCCTGCTCATTCTGATCAGTTTTTACTCTCAGCCGTGATTCCCTTACCCTAAAGGTAGCTAAATTCTGCTACTTCATATGCAAAATGCACGGCGTGTCAATTGATAAGCCAAATTAATTTTAGGATTTATTCTTTTTTATGTGTAACCTGTTTTTTTTACTACTGAGTTTTATTTTGTACTGGTCTTTGACCACAATAAAGATACTTATACTAAAAAAAAAAAAGGAGAATTGGAATGACCTTGGCGAAACCAGTACACAAGGGAGAGGTATGCTACAGGAATGGTATTTCCAGATAGCTTCAGCATCCTCAGTGTCCCCCCTCCCCCCCGGCAAAAAAATCTGTACATATTTAGAATTGTATAGACGTATAGAATTATACAACTATAGAAATTTATACAATTCCATATATGTATAATTATACATAGAATTTTATATGAAAAATTCTATGTATGATTGTTATAATGTATATAGAAAAATTCTGTACATACAAACATTCTAAAGATGACTTGGTTTGGGGCAATGTCTGTAAATGTTTCATTTCCTTTTGGCTTGCATAATCTGTTTCCCACAATCCTAACTGGTAACCTTTTTCACTTTTTCTTCCTGTCCTGTTGCCATTTGCCATTATCCATAGCCTATTGAAGAAGCAATATCAAATGAGAAATGTTTGAAAAACTTAGTGAGGTTTGGTAGAACTTTAAGGGGTTTGTTTACAAAACTTATTGATGTACTGCTTTAGTGTGAATGTGTATTTGTTGCAGTGTTTCCTGTGACTTGTTAGATACATTAGGCTGGTTGTGCATCTTGCTTGTGGAGGAAGGGAAACTGCTGGCATCTCTCAGAACAATCATGTTTTAGGTTTTATAGTTCTGCACTTCTTAACTACTGAACCTGAAATAAAATAATTGTTCATAATTGTTTTTTTCCCTTTCCTTTTAGAGTTTATATGCATTTTGTAGAAAAAAGAAAAACCATGTGTTCATTTATATTTCTGTCACATTTTCTCATCAAGGCAATTCTATTGTGCCATGTTTACTTGATATTCTTAGTAGCTTTGACTGGGTTTGGTTTTTACTGGGTGACCTGTTGTAGTACTTTCCATTAAATGCAAAATTTTATATAGAGACACATTATTAGCTGTTGGAAGAAATTGCAAGAACAAAAGCAGCCTTGTAAAAGATAGCAATATTGCTGAGAGTCAGGCATTGTTCCATCTACTGTTTTTCCTCATAATGTGGTTTGTTTGACCTCAGGTTACTATGCTGTGTGAATCCAGCCATTTTAATTGCTTTAATTATAGTTTAGGGTTTAACTGCAGGACTGAGCAACCTTTTTTGGCCTAGAACTTGCAGTGGTGGGGTTTTTAAAAGTGCTACATAAGTGTGTTGATTTACAGAGGCATGTTATACCTATTTAATATATTTATAAAGCAAAAAAAAAAAAGTAAAAAAAAAATCACTGTTCACTGAAGGTCAATAAATAGGAACTAAAGATTCAGATGTAGGGCGTACGTTGCCAGCCCCTGTCTTGGGTATGGTGTAAATTTAGCCAATGATAGCTTAGTAGTCTAGGAAATGGAAAGTTGTGTTTCAAGTCAGTTTTGACTCCTGGTGACTGCCTGGACAGGTTCCTGCCATTTTCTTGGCAACATTTTCAAAAGTGTGTTGCCTGTTCCTTCTTCCTAGGGCTGACCAAAGTTACCCAGCTGGCTTTGTGCCTAAGGCAGGACTAGAACCCACAGTCTCCTGGTTTCTAGCCTGATACATTAACCACTATACCAAACTGACATTCTAAGTAACATATGTCTTAATGTGATATCTATGCCCAACCATTGGTTCTGCTAAGTCTTATGTCAGTTATATTTTCTACCCTGCAAGATCTCAGAGAGATTTTACAGGATACTGCTCAAGTTTCTCTTGAATTGGAGATGCAGATTTAGATCTTGATTCTTTTGTACTAAAGCACATACTCAGCTACTGAGCTCTTGCCACTGTATTTTTTAATGTTTTAAAAATGCTTAACCTTGAAATCATTGGTTGCAGACATTGAGGCCTATACTGCTTTTGCTGGTCTAACTTGTTTTCATCTCTTCTAGTTTTTGTAGGACAGTATAAATATATACTCTAGTTCCTGAGTGCTGGAGTACCAGATGGTTGGAGAGGAGAATTGCACTCCTTCAGTTTGTTGCTAAAATAATTAGAGAAAGGAAATGGAACTGAGGAGATTATTTCACTGGCAAGAGTGACTAGCTTTAACCTTTTCCCCAGCCTTGGAGATAGAGAGGGATAAATGAACATAAACACAATTGTGCTGCATTTCAGGACTGAGTGTCTTCATAGTTCTACCATACAGAAGATCTCTGCCTGTTTCCTTGCTCCAAAGTTCAAATAAACATTGATGCTTGGTTTGTATCAGATATATCAGGCCAAACAAGCTTTACATACTTCCCTGTTTGGTACTAAAGAGGCAGGCAGGAAGTAGCTTTGCAATAGCTTTAGCTGTCCAAAACTTCTAGGGCTTTCTGCAGCATGGTTGCTTCGAATGGAGCCTTCTTCAGATACTGGGTGAACTGGGCTGGACATATTTAGAAAAATAAGTATAAGGGCAGGGATAGAACCTTTGCCTTTTACGAAAAGGTCCTAGTAACCTAGCCACCACAATTTTAGATTTGTTAACAAAGTTCCCTATAAATTTGTGGATTCCATTGTTGTTTTGCTACACAGAATATGTGCATGAGTGTGATATAGTTATATAAAATCTTGTGTGGCGACAAGATGTTTTTAGATGCCTTGATGGTAGCTTGAAGAAGATGTCATAAATACAGCATGCTTGTAACTTAAATCAGTTTTCAGGTGAAAAATGATTATCCAAAATTGCACAATCGGCTATCTAGAGAGTTCTCTAACTTTTATATTTAATCCAAGTTAGTCTGAACTATGACTTACAAAGGAAGTATGACTTGCCTGCCAATGTGGTGATATAGAGAAACATGACAATTGTGGGTTGTCATTGTGTTTCTGCTCTGCATTTGTTCTTTTAAGGTGTAATAAAGAGTTGGTGAATTACACAACAGGGATCAAACACAAATGTAGTATGTCACGTAGTAAGCAAATAATTGTGTGGTTTTTTTTCTTCTGTATGATGTTTTAAGGAATACACCATAAATACTTATAAAAAGAGAATAATTAGACTAAGATGCTATAATAGAAGTGGGAAATAGGGTGGTAATATTGGAGTGAAAAATATCATTTTTCACGATAACTATTATAATAGAAAGTGTGTAACTTTAAGAACCCTTACAGGATGGTCATTTTACCAAGGACAGTGAATAAATCTAACTAGAGGAAGCCATAACTTTGCATTGAAGTAGGAAGCTGTTTCAGGTTTGAGGTCACATTAGGAGTTCTGAGAAATGATTGGGGGATTCATCTTCAAAATGGCTGCAATGAAGGTGTTACTCATAGACTAGGCTCAGAACAAGTTAAAATAGATTAAATTTCATAAATGCTAGTATATAAGGAATTATGAAATACAGGTGTACTTGTAAAATACATTCTTCTCCCCAACCTCATAAAAAATTGAATTCTTAATCTGACAGTAATAATAGGAATAGCTTATTTCCTTCACCTAGCTGTAAAATGAAATTATTTTCAATCTCTACTTATAAAATAAATCAACTTTAACCACCTATAATTCACTAAACTCAATTAACATAAATATTATTTTCCTAGTCCTCCCTCCTTACTGAGACGAGGGGGAAAGTAATTTGAGTGGAGAAAGATTTTTTTGGCTGGTGTGGGTCTTCCGGGCTGTGTGGCCGTGTTCTGGAAGTTTTGTTTCCTAACGTTTCGCCAGCATCTGTGACCAGCACCTTCAGAGAGCAGGAGCACAGACAGGAACAGTTCTCTCTGTGCCCAGGATGATGTGACCCTGTTGTGGGTATTTATAGAGATCTGAGGGGGGGGATTGTGTGTGTGGGGGGGGGTTAGGGTGTGTGTGGGGGGTGTTGGGTTTGGGTTAATGAATGGCTGCTTGTTTTGGTGTCAGATCCCTCCTGCATTGTCATCAATTTGACGGAACGCCAGCTCACGCCAGAAGAAACCACCATCCTAGCCAAGGGAGGAAACTTCTCAATCATACACACATATTCTGACACCAAAACAAGCAGCCACTCGTTAACCCAAACCCCACACCCCCCCAACCCTCCCACCACACACCCCCATCCTCCCCCCCATCGATCTCTATAAATACCCACAACAGGGTCACATCATCCTGGGCACAAGTGGGGAACCCAGGCAGTGACAGTAAATGTTAAGGAAGCTGCTGCTTGCCTGCATGAACTGGGTTGTCCCTCCTCCTGACCTGCTTGGAGAAGCCTGTTGCTTCTCTTCAAGAACTGGAAGGAAGCAAGGAGGGTGATAAGAGAACAGGAAAAATGTTTTTGGCAGTGGCTTGCAAAGTAGCAAAAAGCCAAGAAAGTGAATGGAGGGTGCTACAATTACACGGGGGGGGGGGGGGGGGGGAAGGATAACCATTTTTCAGCACTTGTCCTGGTGAATTATTACTGCCTTTTCTCATCTCTTCCTTAGTGAGATCTTCACTCACTTTTGATAATATTGTAGAAACAAGGAAGATAGCAGTGGCAGTAAAGGAAGCTAAGGAGATAAGCTGTTTCTTGCTTCTTGCAAAGCAATAAAGGTCTCTCAGACTGGGTTTGCCCAGCCAAGTAAACCCAATCTGCTACTACTTAAGCTACTACTTAACTGGTATGGTGGCAGACAACTAAAGAAATAATGGTTTGCCCCAGCTAAGTAGATACAGTTTGGAGTGTATCTCAGTATGTTTTGTTGCTGAGAGATCCTGGATTTTTGTTTTCTTTTATTGTACCAAAAAAAAGTATATAGAATTAGCATGGAGGATGAAAAATCAAACAAAAACCATAGAGTTGGGGTGCCTGTTTTTGTGAAGTCCAACACCACTTTTGAAAATTCCAAGGCCACAATCTTCTTCTAGGTTTGGTCATCATAATTTGATCAGTTAGGATAAGTAGCTAATAAAAATCTAAATAAATAAATTGGAGCCAAGAAATTATCGTGTTTCTGGATGGAGACAACATTTTAGACCTTAAGATGATTCAATTTAAATGTTTATTGTAAATAGGTGCACAAATCAGTAGAGGAGGCTAAAGGATAATCAAGCAACTGAGAAACTGAAGATGAGGGAATGATGCTTGGGAAGAATTATGGGCAAAAATGCCCCACTAGTGAAGAGGTTGAGGCTATGATGGGGCATTTCTTCCACTACTGAACTCTGCTTGGCTCAGAAGGCTGCTTTAGAATGCCTTTCAAATAAATGAACATATGGAAGAAAGAAAGGTTTCATCACCCCAAGTTAGAATAGTTTCTTGCCCATTTCCAAGGGACCACTGGAAGGGGGGGCAAAGAATGGAGTAGTGGATGAGGATACAGTGCTGCCCGTGGGTGCCATCTTGTTGACCTAAGACCTGGAGCTACGTAAAACCTCATTGCTATAAGTTTTAGTACCATGTACTAACTTTAAAAGAGGTCCGCAGGCAAGTCTTATTCATGTCTGCATGAATTAAGGGGTTCTTACTGTCTGGTAAAGGGGTATACGATTATAGCCTTAGGGTTCTTTGATCCGTCTTTAAAATATCCTTAGTAAATTTCTATGCAAATTCAAGTGTTGTGATATTCTAGTTGTGTATGATTTTTTATATCTGATTTTCCTTAATAGGATTAGTGTAATTGATTTAATATACTAGGCCCTAAAGTTTGTTAAAACTGAGCAAAAAGTAACTATTAAAAGTTAAGTATAATGGTGTTGTCTTGATAAGTATTGGAAAGAAATGAGACTGGAATTGTTTGGCCTTAGTTACAGAGAATCACTGTTCTTTGGCAACCTTATAGGGTTTGGCAACCATGGAAATAGTGAACAAATAGATTGAAAAGGATTTGCATTTCAATTATCTCCCCATGTGGTTTAAGAAAAGCTATTCTAAAAGCCAGTAGTGATGGTGACAGAATCAACCGAAGATCTTCAAGATAAAAATAAAAAGATTTCCTAGTTAAAAGGCTTTATTTGGTTTAAATTTGTACTTTCATAAAATGGAATGCACTTGAAGGTGAGTTTCTAGTTTTTTCTTCACAAAATATTATTGGACTGAGAAGATTTGTTTTTTTTTTCCCCCCAGCATTCTTTGGAATATGGTAATGCTTACTTATTGCCAAGTGCATTTGCATTTAACTTTCAAATATTTTCTGTTTTAAGCATCCTGCGATAAATAGTTGTATTATGTGAAGTTGTAAAATGTTGTAAGAGTTCTTATTGGATATTAAACTCTTACTTAGTTTACTACCTGACTCAATATTATTTGACTGCTAGTTTAAAATGTTTGTACATTACTGATGGCTCTAAAAGATACTGCATAATGTAGTTATTATGCAGACTGAAGCTACATAGCTTAATCACGAGAAAGAAATGATAAAGACCCTTGCATTCATTGCCATTATTTAAGTACAGCTAATATTGATTAGCTTTCATTATAATAATATTGTTGACAATAAAAATTTCGGAGTCTTAAAGTTCATAAAGCCATCAATCACATTTATGATATAAATATTCATTTGCAGTTTTAATGGATAGAGATAGTGATGAAAGATAAATTCATGATTGTTAATGTGGCAGGATAAATGTGGATTTTTTTGTTTTACCAGATCATGCCTCTGCTAATTGAGTGGGTGGATTCTTTTGGAATTAAGGTCTGCAGAGTCTGATCCCTTGTGGTGTCAGCCTAGAATCAAATTTATTATGAACGTAACATAGATCTAGAGGATACTTGCATCCTTTACATATTAAATGTTTTAAGAGAAGAACTTGAAGAATTTGCAGGAATGCTTAAACTAGCATGGCCTAGGTTACTAACATAAACATATGGGTTGTATCCTATTGCTCTGGAAATCCAATACTACATTTCAGGATAAAAGTTATTTGTTTTCTGTTAACGTACTCTGAGTTTGGATTAGTTTTGCAATTTACTTGGTACTTTCTTTGGGAAGTTACTGTTATAAACTTTCTAACTGTGCTTTTCAAAGCTTCTAGGAAGGTGTGACTCAAATTAGTTACAATCAGCAGTACTGTTTGGGCAATTTAATTATATGGTGATCTAACCTCTGTTCTGTATGGATTTGTCTAAAGTTTTGTTTCCCTTTCTTTCTCCTACCTTTCCACTATCTTGTTTTTAAACATTTGATATCTGTTGGTAGTTTAGCAACTAGAGTAAGCATTCACCTTGCCTTTCATTTTGTTAAAAGTCCAGGAATCTTTTAATGTGAACTAGACAACCTGCAACCTGTTGGGTCGTGGTTTCAGAGATATTTCCTTACCTAAACAGAGAAACAGAATGAGCAAGGGCAAAAAAGCAGTGGGAGTGTGAGCAACTTGTGAGAAGCTGGCAGGGAACGTCAGAAATCTCCCTCCCTCATATAATATAGGTTGGCACCATTTGCCCTCCCTTCACAACCCTCAGGAGAACCCTGGTGAAGCCGCCTCTTCCTTGGCTGACCTGAGAAACTGCCTGCCACTTTGCTGGGGAAGATGGAACAAAGGGAGCCACAGAAAGGAAAACTGCACCCCCTCTCCTCATTCTGTCCCCCCAAGGCCTCCCTCCCTCGAGGGAGGAAGTGGGCTCATCCATTGACTGCCAGCCCTACCTTGCCAGCAGGCATCCCAGTCCTTCCCTCAACACCCACCACTGTTAAGAGATTTCAGATTTCTGCCTCGTTTACAAAGCAGCCAATCACTGCTTGCCTGTCGGGCCTTGCCACCAACCAATTAGGCGCAGGGGACATGGTTGGGGATACACCCATGATGATCACATGACCTGGGCTGACCACGGCGCAGCAATGCTGAAGTGGCTACAAATTTCTCAAATTTCAATTCCACTGGAGTCATGGGTCCTGGAGTTTGGACACATTCTATAAGTTAGCCCATTTGAGATACCTTGGTTCAAAAATCGTTGCCCTATGATGCCCTGTTTTACCCAGTTAAAGGTTATAGACATGAGAGATTTATTAGCATATGGATTGATGAGACAGGATTCCAACTGCACCCTAAGCCATAAAGTATTTGGCTTTGCATGTAATGTGAGCCCAACTGATAGTAAACTGTGGTTAAGTAAACCATAGCACAGTTTGTAAACCCAATCTTAATGCAATTTAGTATCAGGCTAAGAGTGCTAAGACCACTGTGTTCTTCTCACTCAATTATTATATTTGTGTCCCCAAATATAAGAAACCCTTTGCCTTCATGCTGATGATGGAAGAACTGCAATACTTATATATGATACATTAATGGATTGGCTATTTATTTAGCATAAAATTATTTTAAAACTGTAGATGTCCTGTATTTTAAAGACCTAGTCAAACACAGCCTACATGTCTTGATTAAATATGGCACTGAGGTTAATAAATTGTTTGAGGAAGGGCTATGGGAGTTGTTGGTTAGTGGATGTTGCAGTTGGTTTATGAAAGTATAGTTAGTCTGCATTTGAAGAAGAAGGTTTTTAGAAGACTGCTGACCTCTTGGATGGCACAATAAGCCACAATGCCTTGAACCAATGAATGGAGTCTGCAGAACAATGTCCTATCAGTTGAGGATGTGGTGTGATTCTTGGTCTAGGAAGCTTCTAAGCATGGGATTTCTGTGTGGTTGCAGAAGTGGTGGACAAGCTGAATGAGTTGGCAGTGCTACAGATGAGTGGCTTTGAAGCTGCCAATAATCTGGCTGTCACAGAGCAGCCCAAAGTTGAACACATCTCTGCTTAATCTTTTAGGGGAAATTGTTAAGAAAGTGGTTGGATTGCAGGTTCAGAGGGTCTTGGAGGAAACAGATTATCTGGACCCTTTTTACTATGGCTTCAAACTGGGATACAGCACTGAGACAGCATTGGTCACACTTTTTAATGACCTGTGGCAGGCTGGAGATGGGGGAAGTACCTCTCTCCTGACCCTCCTTGATCTCTCAGCAGTCTTTGATATCATCAGCCGTGGTATTCTTTTGGACCAGCTCAGGGGGTTGTGAGTGGGAGGCATGGTGTTATGGTGGTTCTCCTTTCTCCCAGGCTGGCTCCAGTCAGTGTTGGTGGGGGTCCTTTGCTTTGTGGGTCATCCATAGGATTAAGTTTCAGTATATAAATTATGAATGGGGGGGGGTGTCTTATAAATCCCATATTTAAGTAGATATGTGGATTTTACCCATAGTAGCTTGATTTTTTTAAAAAAAAATTGTATATCACATATAGTTTCAGTGTTAAAAGAAAATGGAGACGGATGGAGACATAATTTCACATCTTCGGTGTCAACTGAAAGAAGCTGAAGAGGAAAGAAGAAAAGCGGCAGAGTATGGTTTAAAGCTGGTGGAAAGCGAAAACTTGCTGCAGAATCGGCTAGATGAAATGCAAAATGAAATGGTCACCATAACAGAGGTGAAATTTTAAGCACTGTAGAAGAGGTTGTTTTTTACCTTGATAAGTTGTACTCCCTGACAAGCCTAAATGTTATTGCTGTGGAAAGAAATAGTTAACATTAAGAAATACAGTTTTTCTGCATAGTTTCCTAGACCAGATTGGTAATAATTTTAAAGGTTTTGAAATGGAATATTGTAATTGTCTTGCATAAATTAAGACTGAGGTTAATGGTTGTTACTATCACACAGAAAGCATTCTGCATATTCTTCTTTAGCTGTAAACTGAGTTTTCTCTTCTTCCAATGCCTGTGTACCAATAATTAAATTTACAATTAGGATATACCATTATGAAGAAAAACATTGCTATCCTATATGGCCAACATTCCTAAATATAAACTGTGCGTGTTTTCCCAACTATTAGTATAACTAACTATCCCATTAATATGATTCATTATATGAATAATTGAATATTTATTTAATTTCCCCCATGAGCAAGGGGAGTGGAACTTATGCTTTCCCCTTGTTCCAGTCTAGCAGCTTTTGCGTCTAAATCTTCTTTGATGCATGTAAGAAATGTGCACAAAAGAAATGTGCAGCCTTTTAGTCTTTGCCAAGGTGAGCACATTCGCTTACCACTGTGCTTCCATAACGGGTGTCTTTCTTTGTTATAACTCCATGATGCTTCTTTTTCAGAATTTTGAACAAGAAAAATATACTCTCCAGAGAGAAGTAGAATTGAAGAACCGAATGTTGGGAAGTTTAAATCTTGAATGTGAGGCTCTTAAGCAGCAGCAAAATGTACAGCTGGATGCACTGTGTAGGCAACTGGAAACATTACATGGGCGAGAAATAAATGAGCTTAAAAATAAGGTGCATTATACAAAGAATAAGATGAATGTGCTATTTACAATAATTTCTCCTTTCTAATAATGATCAACTCCCATCTTTAGAATGTTCTGGAGATAATACACCTGTTGACAAATCTATTCTGAATTGGAGTATCTTTCTGGTTATTATAATACTAATTTATTGCTATTTATTAATTTTGATTACATACTGCATGATAGGATTGCAGGAAAGCTTTTTGAGGTATCTGAGCTATATCGTACAGCCTGTGTTTTGATAGTGTAGTGGTTAGAGCGCCGCTCTTTGACGTGGGAGACCAGGTTCGAATCCTGCCTAGTACCTACCCTACCAGTAGGGGTCTTTGGGCAATATCTCCTAATGCTTCAGCTGCTATTATCAGACTCCCACCCAGACAGGCTAACACAAGGAAGGACAGTGCTGATCATGAAAGACCCCCATAAGGGAACAGCACCATCCAACTACCGGCCAATAACCTGTTTCCCCACAACATGTAAAGTCCTATCAGGCATCATAACTGCCAAGCTACAGGTTCATATGGGCCAGTACATGAGCACAGGTAAGAAGGGCATTGGGCAAAACACTAGTTGCTCATAGAGTAGTCGCCCAACGTTCAAGGTCTAGACAGACCAATCTCAGCACAGCCTGAATTGACTACAGGAAAGCCTATGACTCAGTGCCACACACATGGATCTGTGAATGCCTGGCGCTATACAAAGTCAACAGGACACTAAGGACCTTCCTCAAGAACTCAATGGGACTGTGGAAGACAACACTGGAAGTCAACCCAAGACAGCTCGCACAAGTGGCCATCAAGTGCGGCATGTACCAAGGTGATGCACTCTCCCTGCTGCTGTTCTACATAAGCTTGAGCCCCCTCAGCCAGATTACAAGGACTGGATATGGATACAAGTTCAAGAGTGGAACTACCATCAGCCGCCACCTCTACATGGATGACATCAACCTGTATACTAAGAGTGAACGAGACATCAACTTGCTGATCCACCTGACACGGATCTACAGGGAGGACATTGGGATGTCATTTGGACTGGTGAAGTGTGGCCAGATGGTGGCAAAGAGAGGAAAGGTAGTTAAGACTGATGGGGTGGAACTACCAGTGGGCCACATAGGAGACATACAAACCAGCTATAAGTACCTTGGTATCCCACAGTCACATGGGAACCACAATAAGGAGACAAGGAAGACCGCAACATTCAAGTACCACCAAAGGATAAGATAAGAGAGCCAGCTTAATGGGAAGAACAAGATTCATGACATCAACACACACACACCCTGCCTGTCGTCATATACCTGCCGGTATAATGAGCTGGCCAAAGGAGGGCATGGAGGCTGCCAATGTGAAGACCTGGAAGCTCCTCACAATGTATGGAGGTTTCCACCCCAAGTCCAGCACCCAGAGACTGTACACCATCTGGAAAGAGGGCAGGTGGGGTCTGGTGAGTGTCAAAGGCACTGTCCTGGATAAAACCCAGAGCATCAGGAGTACATCAGTAAGATGGCACCCAAAGATGAGCTGCTGAGAGAATGCCTGAGACAGCAGCAGACATGATAGGAAAGTCAAATAGAAGAAGTGCCATGGCAAGACAAGACCCTACATGGGATGTACCATCGACAGATAGCTGAGGTAGCTAACATTGGGAAATCCTATCAGTGGCTGGAAAGGGCTGGACTAAAAGATAGCACTGAGGCACTGATCAAGGTAGCACAAGAACAGGCATTAAGCACCAGATCCATAGAAGCAGTGGTCTACCACACTAGACAGGGCCCAAGATGCAGACTGTGCAGAGAGGTGTCAGAGACAGTTCAACACATAACGGTGTAAGATGCAGAGACAGCATGCCAAGTGTAAGATGCAGAGGCACAACCAAGTTGCTTGCATTGTCCAGATGGGAGATTCTACAGAAGGTTGTGGATAATAACAGGGCTAAGATTCTATGGATCTTAGACCAGAGATCCAGATGGACAGGCAGGTACTGGGCAATCAGCCAGACATTGTGGTAGTAGACAAGGACCAGAAGACAGCAGTGGTGATAGATGTCATGGTGCCAAATGACAGCAACATCAGGAAGAAGGAATATGAGAAGCTGGAGAAGTACCAAGGTCTGAAGGAAGAACTAGAGAGGATGTGGAAAGTCAAGGCCAAAGTGGTCCCAGTCATGGTAGGAGCACTTGAGGCTGTGACTCCTAAGCTGGGAGAGTAGCTCCAACAGATCCCAGGAACAACATCAGAGCTCTCTGTCCAGAAGAGTGCAGTCCTAGGAACAGCTAAGAGGCTGTGCAGAACCCTCAAACTCCCAGGCCTCTGGTAGAGGACCTGAGAACAAGGAAGACACAAACCACCCTTAGGGGTGAGAGGGATTTTTTTTTTTTTTTAAACATACAGCCTATGTCCTCCATTTTTAAAATCCTGCTTTAGAGCAGAAAGGGTGGGATAGGGTAGAAAAGACGATACTACTTCAAATTACATGGTATCTTTAAAAAGGGCCACCCAACTGCATGTTTGTCTCTCTAGACTTCTTCCTTAGGGAATATGGTATAAAATTCTGGCAAGTACAATGTTGTCTTTTTAAAAATGCTAGTTTATTTAATAAACAGTGATTTGATCAACAAAGCTAGTAAAAAATTGTTGACCCTGCTTATGCATGCTTTCTTAAGTTTTAGAATGGAATAATGATGAGTTATACAGTAAATGCAATAGATAAAGGATTTCTAAGTCTGTATCAGGGCAAGGATATGTTGGTAAATGTGAAGAGGGATGTATATAAGGAAAGTGAAATCTAAAAGTTATTTCCCCCTTTGAAAAATACATTGTTTTATAGGTGGAAAAGCTAAAAGCAGAGCTAGATGAAGCATTACTTAGTGAGAAACAACTGAAGCATAAAGTGGACCATCTGAAAGATGTGATTGCTTCAAAATCAGAAGAACTACGCATAATGTCAGAACGTGTACAAGAAACTATGTCTTCAGAAGTGCTCAGTCTTCAACTTGAGCTGCTGTCCCTTGAAGAAGGAAAGGTATACATCAGATTCATCCTGAAACTCTTAGGTGTCCTGTGAATTTATAGATAATTTGCAGATGGCTAATCTTCCTGTTGGCTTCTAATCTATAGTTGATCATGTTTAAATATAGAAAGTAATTGAAATTAAATGTTGTATATTGGGCTGTTGTTCCTATAATTGTTTATACGTCAGAAAATAGAACTGCCAGTTAAATGATTCACATGGTGATTGATTTTGTGACAGGCAGACCTGGAAGACAAGTTACATGATCTGCAATATAGTAAAGAACAGCTGGAACTTGGAAATAGCAATTTAATGAATCGAGTAGCACGGCTTGAAGAAGAGAAAGAAGAGAAAGAAAAAGATCTTGTTTCTTTTTGCAATGCATTAGAGGTGATGTATTATATTGGTATTTATAGTGACAAAAGGATCGTGGGCTAAATAGAGAACAATATAATAAAGATTGATTTGTTTAAATAGAGTTGACTTATTGAAATAACTTTTTCCGTGTTTAGGGTTCTACAATATAAATGTTTTTAGCAGTGAGAAGCCAGTTGGCTTGCTATGGCAAACTTGCATGATGCTTTGCTGATCAAGTTGCTGGATTTGTTTCTTATGGACTTTACCTGAGGGGACGTGTTGTTAGCTACTACTTATTTTGTTAGGGATATACTTGTTTGAATCTGTAGAGAGGATAAATTGAGCCAATCATCTGTCAACTTGATTCTTGTTCTTCCAGGATTGTTTAAATATCAAAAGCTATTCTTTAGATCTGCCACTCCAATTACCAGACTGGCTTAATTTTTTTCCCCAAAACTAGTTAGTGATAAAACTTGTGCTTTGTCTTATACAATGTTAGTGATATATATGTTGCAGTGATCATAAGAGTAGCAAACCTCCCCCCGCCCCAAAAAAAGTTTAGCACAATCAGATATGATTAACACTTAGATGGAAAACCATTAGGAAATCTCAAGGCTGTAAGCTAGATGGAAAAAGAACCTTAGAAAAGGGCACTGGCAAACCACTTTCATATTCCTGCAAGGAAAACTAGAGGGATGTACCTGTGTAGTTACTAGGAGCTGAGCAAAATTTGAGGGAGATTTTTTTTTCTTAAAAAAACAAATCTAGGATGCTTAGTAGGAAGCTTATAACGTTATAAAAACGTTACCAAGATGTTCATAGTCGTATCCTTAGGTCCTACCTAGGTTTCATGCCCCATCTAGTATTTTACTTGGACTCTTTTAGTTTTAAAAAAAACAGTATAAGTTTGCTAGTATAGGACAAAGCAAAATGACAACCTGGAGGATTACATTCTTTTTATAAGAATGTTTCTGCACCTGCCTATACCCTGGTGTAGGCATAGAAGATAAAATGATAGGTAGCTGCAGTCTAGCACTCTACTTAGAACTGTGGCTCCCTGCTGTGAAAAAGGATTAAAATAAGTTAAAGCATAAAAGAGCATCCTGGGAAGCTATCAGGGAGCAATCTCAGCAGTTTGATTCTAGAAGTTGATGTTTTGCGACATATAATGCCACCATCATGTGTTCTCAAAATTCTGAATATCCCCAAGCCCCAAAAGGTTGGAGGGCTCTGTGCTGTATATATAGTATGTATTTCGTTTGGGTAAATTAACCATTTTTGACTGAAATTCAGAAAGCACGTGAGGTGAACCGAGATCTTCAAGTTCAGCTTGACCACGCACTACAGCAGGCCCTGGATTTTCCCAATCAAGGCAATTCTCTATTTGCTGAGGTACTAATCTTCATAAAAGTATATATTATTTCTAACAAAGCCATTGTTAGTTTCAAAGCCTTCTTTTATTTAGTCACTTCTCAATACCAATTCTCTTGAATTACAGTATTTCTTCATTTGAAACACATGCCAGATATTTTGAACAAATATTTTAACTGAAGTCTTAATATAGATTCTTTCAAACTTGTGTTGTGGAAACAATTGTGTTCGGCAGTTATTTTTAAAATGAGCTGGCAAATACCTAGAACCTACATGGCTTTGATTTGGTAAATAATATGGCAAAGTTGTTAACTGTCATTACTTACCTTTCTAAGCAACTTATATGATCATGTCTATACACTGTCATTTCTCTTATACCAGCTTTCCTGGGAAACTGTATGACTTGCTATAAATATTACATGCATTAGAATGTGAACCAATTTAAGTTGTGGGGTTTTTTTTTGTCATTATAGGTAGAGGACCGTAGAGTAGAAATGGAGCGTCAACTAATTAGCATGAAAGTAAAATATCAGTTGCTACAAAAACAGCATACTTTCACTAGAGAACAATTGCAAAGAATCAAGGTATTGTTAATTTAAAATTTGTTTGGTTATAGGAAAAAAATCTTTAGTTCATTTATGCTAGAATTTTATACTTCCTAATAGCTAAGCATTTCTGTTTCACATACAAAACAGTTATGGAATTAAGATGTGATATAGTTATGGAATTAAGAAAGCAACCATGTTTAAATAACAACGCTGTTTCATCTGTGTAGCATATATGTCACTTGATATGTAAAAGCTGCTTTTCTAGAAACAAGTTGCATTCAAAGAAGCTAAGAACAAATGCTATCTCAAATTACTTTTCACTTCCAATACTGTAACAAAAAACAATGGTACATGGCACATTCTTTAATCATGACTCAGCAAAACTGTGTCATTATCTTCCTGACACAAATATCTACACTAGTGTTTCTCAACCTTGACAATTTTAAGATGTGTGGACTTCAGCTCCCTGCTGGCAGGGGAATTCTGGGAGCTGAAGTCTGTACATCTTAAAGTTGCCAAGGTTGAGAAACACTGATCCATACTGTTTCTGATGTAGTAAACCAAGCCATGTTGTTACGAAATATTAGGAGGGTGTTAGCTTTGGTTGATGTGCAAACTTAACTACTCTTAGGAAGAGCTTGCCACAGTACCCATGATTGATGTTTACAGCTGGTACAAAACAGATACTTACAAGGACTGCTGTTAAATCTCATAGCACTGACTGGTTGCCTGAATATATTTTAGAACAGAATGTTTGTTTAAAAAAAATTTGAGCAAAATCTGGTTTGGTTTGTAGCTACAGATGGCTACTCTCCTAAGAATGAAAGGTTCGCAAGGGAAGCATGATCAGCTGGAACGTTTACAAAGCATGCTTCAACAAAAGAATGGTGAAATAGAAGAACTTCTCATGAAAGTGAAACAATTAGAAAAATCTATGGTAGGTACATGACTAAATTATCAAATCTTTATTGGCAGTTGGCCAAGGAATGGTATAGAATTAGACTGGAAAACGTTACACAGAGTAAGCATACGCAGCAAACATGGAACCATGTAATGGTAGTGAGTGACTTGACCATAAATACATAGGATGTGCTACTGAAGAGAATAGATTTCCTGGATAAGAATTTATGCAGAAAGTAACATGGGGTGGGGGCCCTTTCTCTTTTACACACTGGGATTAGTGGGAAGGATTCCAAGTGAGGGACCCGCTGGCAGGTAGGTGGTGGCAGCAAGAACTATCAAGTCACACCCCCAGGAAGGAAGTAGAAGTAGGGTGTTTAAACCCAGAGGGTTTCAGGAAAGTGGGTGGAGGTGAGATCCTAAGATTTCATCACTAATATTCAGTGGCAAAATGACTAAATTACAACAGTGCAATTTCTGTTTTTCAGCTTATAGTGTGATCTTAAGAATGGAATAGGAGCAATTTGCTTTAGAGAAGCCCAAAAGTGGGGTAAAAATGAAATTTGGCTACACATCTTCCAGTGATATCACAGAACGACTTTTGGTGGCTTTCACCTCTATCCCTATCCCAAACACTGTTCACCCCTGTTATAGATCATACTGAAGGACTTGGGAAATTCCATTACTGATGGACAGTACACACAATAGTCTGCTCTGTCAATCTCAGTTCCAGGAAGTACAATAAAGAAGAGACAGAACTGGTGCTACAACTTTGCATTTGATGTAAAGCCAAGCTTTGATATTCAATGAGCAAGCCATTTTGGGATAAGAACCCGAGATAGCTATTTTTCCCTGGCTGTGCTTTCTAGACTGATTTCAAGAAACACAAAAGCAACAAAATAGATTTGGTATTATTTGGTATGTAAGTTGTTCATTTCTTTAATAGGTTGATAATGTTCCTCTGAGATGGCTGTATCTATACATTCTCTTTTACATTCATATGTTTTGCCTCAAAGCATACAGCATAATTTTTATTACATTTGAATGGGATACTTTTTCCTTTAATAATATTATCTGTTGCCATAACTTTTTGTCATTAGCAGATAACTAAAATTACCAAAGGCCAATATTTAGCTTTAATTTTTATTATAATTGTTTACCCAGAAGGTATCTGAGAACTCAAGAGAACTGAAACCGTCTAATGCCTCAGAATATGCAGAATTTGAAGGTGGCTATTATGTTGATTTGCTTCAAATGAAACTTGAGAATTCAGAGTAAGTCTTGTGAGGTCTAATTGTGGAAATTGACAGCCTGATTGAGCCATGGCATATTAATTTGGATTAGAGTATTAGCTCAGTCTTTTCTAAATGCTAAGTTGTTAGATTTTCTTGAGTTTTGTTACTGTCTTGATTAAAATAGCCATTGCTAAAATGCTATCTTCTTTTACTACTTGAGTAAAATCTTGGTTATGTGGTACATGGAAACAATAGCAGAGTTTAAGTAACACATTAAGTTGAAACTAAATAATACTATGGAGCATGTGTGTGAAATCAGCCACCATGTCTTGTAAACAGTGATTTATGGCATAGCATATTGTATGAATTTAGCCACAACATAATACATTACCTATTCAGACTTAGTATCTTGAATGAATCAGCCAAGGGTCACACATTAAGCCATAGTTTATTGAATAAGCTACAATGGCTGGGCACAGTATGGGTTGCAAAACAGAAGAGCTGAGTTCATATAATATGCTAAACTAAACAAATCATAATTTGCTTAGCCTGATGTATATGAACCCAATGACCATGTGCAAGCATTCTACCTGAAAGAGTACACTAGGAAGCTACAGATAGCATGAAAAATAATTTTCTCTTCTTTATCCTGCCACTAATTCAACTTCCAGAGGATGAAAAAATAAATAAGGAAAAACAATTTACTTGCATGCAACAAAAAGGACGGCACTTTGAAGATTAGTAGTGATTTTAAAAACTAAAAAACCTATTTTCTTTAGAATATTAATATGAACTGTTGAAGAGTTCAGAATTCTGGATGTTTCTTATCTGCTTTCTTCTCTTCCTCTACCTTACACAGTAGACTTAAGCTGAGAGATAGTGTCTATCTCAAAGGTATTTACTGGGTTTCCATAGCTGAGAGTGGACCCAAGGCTGGGCCTCCCTAGTCTTAGGGAGACTAACACCTTAATCATACTTTACACTGGCCATTTTCAGAATTCTTGATGTTAGTTTATCAGCCAGACTCAAACTTTCATAATATTTTTAGTGGGTGCAGCAGATGAAGCTGTGCTCTTCCTTCAATTTTGCCCCAATTTTTCCTGTACTCTAGCTCTATCCTGTAAGTGACAGATTGCCACTGGCTCAAAAAGCCATTACTGTTTGTATTGAGAGCAGTATATATCTTCTTGAATGGTTTTGGATGCTAATTTTGCTTTGTATTCTACACATTTTTACTACAAGTTAATCCTTATGCTGTGTGTTCAGTTGTGGGTTAAGTGAAAAAGATGGAATGAATTGAGACCTGCAATAAGGATACTGGAGTTTATGCAATTGTATGTTTTCTAATACTCACTTTTTCTTTTTTCTTTTCTTTTTTTTTTGGGTAGTAAGGAGAAAGAAAATTTGAAGAATGAATTGTCTTTACAGAGGATGAAAGCTTTATTTGAAAGTCAGCGAGTCTTAGAGATGGAGCGAAAGCTTTTTGTAAATGAAAAGCAACTTGAAGCTTGTCAAAGTGAGAACATAAATTTGCGTGTGCTTCTAGATGAACTGAAAATCAAATATGAACCAGAAGGTAATTATCCCTGTTCCCTAGTAAATCACCTCTTTCATCTGTATTCTGCCTTTTAGTGTGGGAACTGGCCGAGGTTCTTAAAGGCTTTTAGAGTTATACATTCACTGCATAGTCTCAACTGGGAATTGCTTAGTATTGTTTGGGCATAGCTGAGGATTCAGAAGCCTGGGAGAAACCTTGGAACAATATAGGTTATTCATTGCAGCAAATAGAGCAGGCTGCACAAACTCTTCTGTTTTCTTACAATGGAGGAATGTATCTTGAAAATGTGTTACTTCTCCCTCTTGCTTAAGGGGTTAAAGATGCATAGCAGTCTCTCTTTTCCAGTTATCAGTTTAGCTCCAGTTTGTGAAGTGTTGCTGAGAGCTGTGCTGCTTTCTCATTCTTTTTTTCTCTTTTATTACTTTCCCCCACAACTGGAAAGCATGTAGTCAGCCCAGTGTTGTCATCCCACACTTTAAAGGATCTCTCTGACACATAGGAGGAATGTGATTGTGGTTCAGACCACTAGCAGTCTTAGAAAGTGCAGCCCCCTGCCAAGGTGGATTCCTTCTTTTTCCCCAGGAGCTATCCGCTTCATTTGTATAGGGAGTGCCATCTGTGAATCATGCACCAGATAGAGCTGCAGTTGGACTTACCTTGTTTTCTTCAGAGTAATAGACAATACAGATCCTAGCATGAGCGGGATCACCCATCACTGAAGGCATTTTATTGCATCTGGAGTTCTGGATGTGGACACCATACTTGTTACCTAGCTTCTTTCATTCACTGCCTCTTGTTCTTCCAGCCACCTGAAGAAGAACACATGTTTGATCCATGTGGTACTACTGTACCTAGAACAATATTCCATTTTGGCCAACATTGATCAGTATAGGAGCAAGGAACACAAGAAGGACTGTTCTTCTAATTCTTCTTATTGATGGACCTTTGCTGCCCCATCAAAGGGTCCATCACAGAGGGATAGTCAACAGTCTGTCAGCGTAAGTGGTGCAAATTGTAATCTTCACTTGAGGTTCTGTTCTTTAGGAGGAAAGAAGAGGAAATGTCAATGGCTGAGGAAGCAAACCCATTTATACATGAGCCAGAATGTTGCAAAAGCAGATTTTCCTCAGATTACGGGTAGTCCTCACTTAACCATTCATTTAGTGACCACTTAAAGTTACAGCAGTGCTGAACAAAGGTATTTACAACCAGTCCTCACACTTACAACTGTTGCAGCACCCCCACAGTCACGTGATCATGATCTGGGCGCTTGGCAACCAGCTCGCACTTATGATGGTTGCAGTGTCCCAGGGTTACATGGTTGTCATTTGCGACCTTTCCAGCCACCTTACAGCAAGCAAAATCAATGGGGAACTGTGTGATTTGCTTAACGACCATGTGATTCACTTAATGGCTGTGGTGATTCACTTAATGACCACTGCAAAAAAGGTCATAAAATCGTGTGTGTCTTGCTTAACAACTGCCCCGCTTAACAATGAATTTTCTGGTCCCTATTTTGGTTGTTAAGTGAGGACTACCTGTAAAATTTATAAGACTTTTTCAACACTCACAAGCTAAGGAAGAACTAGTTTTCTTGATAACATGAAATCTATCCTCATTAAGAAATCATAAAACCTGGTGCAGAGGACTGACAAAGACTCTGCATACCTCAATTTGTGGTGATTTCCCCTTGGTAAATTGAGAGGCTAACTATTGCCGGTCCCTCCTGCATGAAAACAGAACTATTTATTTATTTTATTAGATTTAAAGGCAGCTTGACTTCAGAGTGACTCTAGACAGCTTACACTTTAAAAGAGTAAAAGCTAAGAGTAAAAGTTATGAGCACTGAGGAATGCAAGGAAGGCAATAAATTCTCACTGTGGAGAATTTTCAGTCTTTCCAGCCAAGGTCTGAGGGATCTGATGGGATTACTAACTCACAGCTTTTCCCATGGAGATCTTCACATACCCTCCCAACAGTAAGAGGCCTGCACAGAGACGGAGAGCTCCATCATTCAGAAGGATTTTTCCTTGTTTCTGTCTCTGAACCTCAGGAGTGGCCTGTTAAGGTTTAATCCTAGAACTGCTCCTGCCTTCCTCCCAGGCCTGCGGGCAGTAGCAGAAAAGCCTGCCAGGTCCTGTAGTTGGCTGCAGTGAAAAAGCTAATAAATCACCAAGGAGAAGGCCTCATTTCCTTCATTATTCTTTCCAACCCAGTAGAATGTTGGAGTTGCATAAATGGGCTTAGAACTTGGTCTGTCTGTCCATACAATTCTCCGAAAACAGAATGGACTGGCATCAAACTAGATGTTGGGGGAAGAGTTGGCAAAAGAAAGATCAAGGTCAAAAATGGTCTGGATCCAGTTGGGGGCTATAGCGGGGGAAAATTCTCCAGTTTATCACTGTGGGACAGACAAACTGGCAGCAGCTGAAAATGTTGGCAGCTGCTCCATTCTAAGCCTGTCTTCCCCCTTTTTCCCAGAGAGGGACTGTTATTAAGGGTTGCAAAGAATTCCAGAAGCCATGCTGTGCATGCTTTCCCTACCTTGTTAATCTTTCCAACTCAATGGAATATTGGAAAGAAATCACATAAATGAGATTGAGATTCTGCTTGTCTATCAGAGGGATAATGCTCTGAAAACTGAACAGAATGGGGGCAAATTTTCTGTATGAAGATGAGAGAGAAAAAGAAAGATCAAGTTATAATTTTTACTAACAAGTAAACACATGAAGAATTTTAAGATGTGAAATGCTAGTAAAAAGATAACACGTGGTATGTTGTGAGGAATGATTGTATGTTGAAAGAAGTGAAAATGATTGTGTATAAGAGTATGGTTCAGCCCACTTTGTTACATGGAAGTGAGAGTTGAATGTTGACAAGGAAAATGTTGGACATTTGTATTCAGCAGGCGCTCTTGTCAGAGGATATGCTTTTGGAACATAAGCAGAGTGCTGAAAGAATAGAGAATAACTTGAGTTGTACAATGCCCATTAAAAAAGAATAACATGCTCATATATAGTTGTCTTGGAAGCAGAATATGGGCACAGCTTAGCTGTCAGTGAATACTAACAGACATTCATTGTATTTGAAGTAAAAAGTAGATTTATTAAGAGAGACATGAGCTTCACTTCTACCTAAACTACATCTTGAAGAGAGGAAAACACAACAGAGGAAGAGAAAATGGAGACTGTTAAACATCGAGAACTACTTAACTAACAATAGGACAGGTGAGGAGATTCAGTCAGAAATAAATAGGATTGAATCACAAAACAAATATATGAAGGAGGAGTGAATAAGTTGCGAAGACTGAGAAAGTGGTGGTTGGATGGAATTGATGAGGAGTGAGAAATTAAAGAACAAGAAGCAATATATCATTGTGTGGGTGTGGTAGAAATAAGGATGGTTAGCCGGGATAGAAAGACACGATAAGATGTAGTGAATGGAGTTCATGGAAACTATTTAGTTAGATTTCCTTTTTTTTTCAAGCTTCTAACTTTAAAGTCTTTCCCTACTTCTGCCTCTTTTTCCACAAACTGCTCATCCTAGCATTGTTTATCCTAAAAGGGAATATGATGGGTGTGTGTCTCTGAATGAATGAATGAATGAATGAACAAACAAACAAACAAAAACAAACGAATGAGCTCTTGTAAATGTCAACATCTTAGGGAATGCTATAGTGAGATGAATGTTGAAATGTTCTTTCCTCTTGTTGCTCTGAATGAATGAAGCAAATTGTGGCTCATCGTGAAAACTGTATTTTAATAAGAACTTTTGTGTGCAATTTTGTCCCCATTAATTGTTAAGTTTGTGAGTCGGTGTATCACTACAAAAGTATATGTATATGCTAAAAAACACCCCTATATGAATTGTGTTCTAAAGAATTAATCTGGTTTAATTTTGTGTTCTCTTTCCTAGAGTTAATGGGAGACCTGATCAGCCTCAAGAAGGTTGCAAGGGATGGGCCTTCAGACAGCTTAAATATCAGAAATTCTGTGTGTGAATCTTCTTGTTCGCCATCTCAAAACAAGAAAGTGACAAAAGAGACCAAGGCTGCTCTAAAAACTTCACTTCAAGTTATGTCAGTGAATGTTGTTCCCCTTCCACCAATAGAACAAAGTGATCAGCCTGGAAAGAAGACAGTGAAAATTGAGGAGAAAGACTTTGACCAAACAGCTATAAATAAGAAAACTGGGAATGATACAGGATTGCTTCAGACCACCAGGTCAGTGTCTACTAATATGTATGTGCAAGACAATCAGCACAGACCTGCATCTCTCTTTTTTCGCTGCATGCATTATGCTATCCACTTCTTCATCTACTTTCTCAGTGTTGCATGCAGTGTACTACCCCAGCTCCAGCTACCTAGTTTGAAACTCTCAACATTCTTTAAAAAGTCAAAATAATAGAGAATGGAAAGGACTCCTATCTTGTGGACTTCAGTCTTCCTTACTGCTTTTAAACGTTTTTTTTTAAATCACTGTAATCTAGTGTCCATGTTAGATTTCATTTGTATTAGCAATTGTACCATCCTGCCATTCCAAAGTTAATTTGTATTCTAGTTCAGGATGGATACCTGACCCACAGTTATTTCATATTGATTTGATAACATCAGCCTCTAAGAATTTTTTCTTTATGAATGAATGAATGAATGAACTAAATGCATTCGGGCTATAAAAATGTATGCAATATGTGGAAGTAGAGACATGATTAAAGTAGTGGTGGAACATGATAGCTATCTGAACTTCTGGATGTAATGAGAGTTTTTGTATGAACTGACAAACATTTAACTTTTTCTTAGGGCTGTAAAAAGCTTTCAAAAGAGGTTTCCAAACATTTGAGCAATAACAAGGCACCTCCTTTTGAACTATTAAAGCAACTGTGCCTCTTTCCAGGTTCACATGATTATTCCTAGTTATTCCTATGGGTATGCAGTCATGTGAGTTTGGGAAAAGGCTAGGCTGCTTTAAAGGCTTGTAAAGAGGTATTTCATATATGCTCCCATGGATTCTAAAGCACTTCTTTTAAAGGGTTAGGGTTATGAGCAATTAAGCATATGTTCATTTGCTCTGCTCCCAGATTAGCTTCATACCCTCAAGATCATGCAATAGCTTTTTGGCCAATGGGCTTTCTTAGCTTCTGGCTCTGCTGTACATATTTGAAAATACTATGGAGAATTGTGCAGTGTGAATGCAAGAGCTTCATGGTGGACAGTTTCCACTGGCTGGCATTTTCACTTTGTCCTGGCTCCTTGGCTCTTTCCCCATATTGTTGAGATTATGGTACTGCAGTGATGATAGTCTTTAAAAGTGGTCATAATAACCAGACTAATTGCTCTGATGTCATCAAGGAAACCAAGAATGCTAATTGAGTGATCACCACCACATGATAGTCTTTAAAACTGGTCATAATAACCAGACTAATTGCTCTGATGTCATCAAGGAAACCAAGAATGCTAATTGAGTGATCCCATATTGGCCAGCTGGAGTGCCCTTTAGCTCATTTGACTTCTTCATTTGGAGGAGGGTAGTAGTAAGAACAATTGCAAGGTGTTTTGAAAATATTTGAGCAGGATATCATCATCAGGTGGCGAGTTGAAATCCCCAAGCACCAACAGCCAATCTAGCAATGGAATCCAGCAGCTCAGGCAGGGAAACCACTGGGCAGCAGGGAGGGTGATACACCAGCAGCAATGGTGTATCCCTGAAGTCCACCTTCAACCAGAATGCCTCACAGTTGAAGACAAGTAAGTGCAGGCAGCAGCACAAAATAGACGTCTTGTTCAGTTGTTCTGTCACTTCTAAACTTTACTTAGATATTCTTCTTGGGACTAATGGATAGACAATTTTTATTAAATAAATATTTAAAAGAATAAAAACAATACAAATTTTGAAAGAGAAAAGTAAGGAAAGGAAAGTTTTAAAAAAGGTACAAAGAAAGAAATAGAGAAAAGAAAGAAAGGAAAGAAAAAGTTATAAAGAAGCGGCTTCCGGACTTCTTCACAGCAGTTACAAGTCCATTTGTATTTTACCTTCTCTCGCTAAGGTTACAACATAATTTCCTTCTTTCCATAGTCTATCCTTTCTAGTAATCAAACCCATAAATCACAAGTTCATTTTTTTCCATTTTCAGCAAAAAGTCCATAAAGAGTTTCCAGTCACTAATAAATCCAGTTCTTGTCCTTTCTCTAATCAAACAAGTCAATTTTGCCATCTCTGCTAATTCTGTCATCTTCACCATTTATTCCTCCATTGTGGGTATTTCAGAGTCTTTCCATTTTTGAGCATATAATAGTCTTGCAGCAGTTATCATATATAAAAACAATCTTCCATAACTCTTTTCTAACTGTCTATCCATTAGTCCCAACAAGAAGAGTTCTGGTTTCAACTGAATGTTATTCTTTAAAATTCTTTGTATCACTGTATGTATTTGAACCCAAAAATTTCTGGCTTTTTTACAAGTTCACCAGGCCCTTCATGTTTTCCACATTTCCAACATAAATTTGAAGTATCTTTATATATTCTAGATATTTTTTTGGAGTCATGTACCAATGGTACATCATCTTATAAAAGTTCTCTTTTAAATTATAACATAATGTAAATTTCAGTCCTTTCAGCCACATGTTTTCCCATTGTTCCATCAGTATATTATGTCCAAAGTTCTTAGCCCATTTTATCATACACTTCGTTTCACTTGTTCTTCCATTTCAAATTTCAACAAAAGTTTATACATTTTAGCAATTGCATGTTCATCATTTGTCCATAGTTCAATTACAAATTCTGTCTTGTGCTGTTCAATTCCAAATGTTATCTAACTGTGCATACAATAACCATTGAAAACTAAATCCCTCTTCAGTCAATTGACCTTGATTTCATCTTACAGTTGTTCTGTCACTTCTAAATTTTACTGAGTAGACATCCTTTTACCAGGATTGTCTGTCAGTAACTGCTTCTTTGAGTTCTTCTAAGTTCACATTGTGTCATCACTGATAGCATCTATCCATGTTGTTTTTGTCACCTCTTTTGTAGTTTCCAAGCAGCAGGGTATTCTTCAATGACTATAGATTTCACTTTATGTGACCAAAATATTTAAAATAGCTTCATTATTAGTGCTTCCAGTGAGCATTCTATTTTTTACTTCATCTATTGATGAAATATGTGTTTTTTCAGTCCAAAGTATTCTTAGCAATTTTCTCCAACATTACCATGCAAAGGCATTGATTTTTCTTCAGCTTTTTGAGTGTTCCAATTTTCAAAGCCATTTGTTACAACTGGGAAAATAATAATCTTGACAATATATACCTTTGTTGCCATTGTGATGTCTCTGCACCTCAGTATTTTGTGTAAATTTGTCATAGATTTTCTCTCAAGTAACAGGCATCTTTGTTTCATGGCCACATCACCACAGCTGTGAATGCTTGTCTGGAAATATGAAGTCTGTTACTATTTCAGCTGTTAAACAGCTTCTTATCCATCTGTTTGTGTGGTTTGGCATTGCCTTTTAACATAATATATATATATTTAAAATAAATAGTAGCAGAAACCCGTTTGCACTCTCACCATTAACAAGAAATTCCTTAACTTTTCCTTGCTTCCAGCCACTAAAATTTGCATATCTGAGGCTGTTGATGTTTCTCCCAACAGTTTGAATTCCAGTTTCCAGTTCTAGTCTAGCATTTCTCTGCTTATATGTTAAAGAAGGTAGCACTGTGCAAAATTAATTTTGAACAATTTAATTGTACCATATTCCATTGTAACTGTTGCTTCCTAGTCATCATGCAAATTATTCAGAAAGCAGAATTGATGGCCTGGGTAAAATTATTAAGGGCTATCATGAATTTGTTGTGGCCTACACAGTCAAAAGGCTTGGTATAACCAATAAAGCAAAGCTTTTACATTTTTTGGAGCTAACTTTGCCCTTTCCATTATCCACTGGATGTTAGTAATGTGATCTTGGGAGCCTTTGCCTTTTTGAATCTAGCTTATACATCTGGCGCTTCCTGTTCATATAATCTTGAAGACTGGATTGTGAAATCTTAAATGTCTCTTACTATCGTGTAAGATAAGTGCAATTGCGTAGTAGTTTGAACATTCTTTAGCAGTGCTCATTTGGTTTTTGGAGTATAAATTAATCTTTTCCAGTCCTTGGCTACTGCTGTATTTTCCATATCTGTATATTAACAAGTAGAATTTTAAAATTGTTTTGGAAGGTTTTAAACAGTATGTCTTTTATTTCATCAAATCCTGCACCTTTGTTGTTAGCAATAGGGCCCATTTAACTTCATTTGCCAGAACGTCTGGCTTAGTTCACTGATCAAGTCTTCATATGTATCAGCAAATTTTGGAACTTTTTTGTATAGTGCTACTGTATATTTATGCCATTTCTCTTTATATTTTCTTTTCCAGCAGAACTTTTCTTTTATCATGCTCATCCCTTTATTAAAGGTTCTCTTGATTTTTTAATTTTTAAAAAATAAATATTCTCCTATGCTGCTACATTATTCTCTATTTCTTTGCATTGCTTATTTAGACATTTTTTTTGTCTTTGCTCTTCTCTGGAACTCAGCATTTAATTGGCCAACTTTTTCCCTGTTTTTGTGGCCTTTTGCTTTCTGCCTTTCTTCAGCTATTTTTAACAGCAGACAGCTATTTTGTCTTTTTCTTTTTTGCATTTCAAGGTTGTTGTTTTTTTACTTCATCTTTAATTATGTCCTAAAAATCTGTCCAGAGTTCTTCAAGCATTCTGTTGATTAAATCTAATCCACTAAAAGTATTTTTTCTTTCACTCCATAATCATATAGAGATTTACTGAGGATTATACACATTAAACTGTTCGTACAATAAGGAATACATAATAAACAAATAAGAATATAAAAGTACAATAGAGTCTCGTTTAACCGACCTTCGCTTATCCAACATTCCGTCTTATCTGACGCCCCTAAAAAAAACACAACACACATAAATCAGTGACGAGAAAAGTGTGCCGCTTGTTTGCAAGCGTGAGTATACTCTTGTTGCTCCTGATGGTGCGGCGCTGCAACGCAAAAATCGATTGCAACAGGCACGGCGGATCGGTGGTTTTTTTTTTACCACGCTCAATCGTTACTGTGTGTTATCCGACGTTTTCACTTATCCGACATTCTCCCGGCCCGTTTATGTCGGATAAGCAAGACTCTACTGTAGTAGGAAATTATTTGCTGAAACTATTGAGACACTTGGATTACTAGTTTTGCTGATGATCGCTTATCAGTTGCTACACCCTACATGCCACTGCCCCAAATTTTGCTATTGTATAGTCTGCAGTGGGCTGTCTGTCTGCAAGTAAGAAGATAAGCAAGAATTCATTTGTGTGGCCTGGAAAGTTTTCCAACAGGGCATAATAAGTTTATTCCATAGATTCACAATATAACATTTATTTACTTTATTAAATGTATATGCTGTCAAATCAAAAGACCTCCAGCAGCTAACCACAATCATGATCATACAAATATCAACATATAATGAAACATTAAAGCATCCACAGTAAGAAATATAAAAAAAAAAAATACTTGAAGTACTATCCACAGCATAGCATAACAATGACTCTGTTGTTGTTGTTCAGTCGTTAAGTCATGTCCGACTCTTCATGACCCCATGAACCATATTGCGCCAGGCCTTCCTGTCCTTCACTGCCTCCCTGAGTTTGCTCAGTTTCATGCTCATTGCTTCAGTGATGCTATCTAACCATCTCATCCTCTGCCGTCCTCTTCTCCTTTTGCCTTCAATCTTTCTCAGCATCAGGTCTTTTCCAAAGAGTCCTCTCTTCGGATTAGGTGACCAAAATATCTGAGCTTGAGCTTCATTATCAATCCTTCCAATGAGCAGTCAGGTTTGATTTCCTTTAAGATTGACTGGTTTGACCTCCTAGCAGTCCAGGGAACTCTTAAGAGTCTTTTCCAGCACCACAGTTCAAAGGCATCAATTCTTCGGCGCTCAGCCTTCCTTATGGTCCAGCTCTCACAGCCATACATTACTACTGGAAAAACCATAGCTTTGATTATGCGGATCTTTGTTGGCAAGGTGATGTCTCTGCTTTTAATATACTATCTAGGTTTGCCATAGCTTTCCTCCCAAGGAGCAAGCGTCTTTTAATTTCATGGCTGCAGTCTCCGTCTGCAGTGATCTTGGAGCCCAAATAAATGAAGTCTGTTACTGCTTCCATTTCTACCCCTTCTATTTGCCAGGAATTGA
Organism: Python bivittatus; assembly: GCF_059951505.1. NCBI lineage: Eukaryota > Metazoa > Chordata > Lepidosauria > Squamata > Pythonidae > Python > Python bivittatus. Next base: position 19,893,384 of record NW_028277035.1, read on the forward strand.
TGGGTCCAGATGCCATGATCTTAGTTTTTTTAATGTTGAGTTTCAAGCCAGATTACGCACTCTCCTCTTTCACCCTCATCAAGAGGCTCTTTAGTTCTTCTTCACTTTCTGCCATTAGGGTGGTATCATCTGCATATCTGAGGTTGTTGATGTTTCTCCCTGCAATCTTAATTCCGGCTTGTGATTCTTCCAGCCTGGCATTTCTCATGATGTACTCTGCATATAGGTTAAATAAGCAGGGTGAAAGTATACAGCCTTGTCATACTCCTTTCCCTATTTGAACCAATCGATTGTTCCATGACCGGTTCTAACTGTAGCTTCTTGGCCCGCATACAGATTTCTCAGGAGACTTCACTCTCTAGGGTGACAATGACTCTACCAGTCCTTAAAAGTCCTGTTGATGGTGGTCACAGAAGTGGCTATTATTCCTGTGACCAAGAATACTTGCTAGCTTTATACCCCTTTAACACCTGAAAATGAAAGATCACCAGTAATTTCTCCCAGGAGGAATGCCTTGGTCAGATTGGCACTGGTTAGAGAAAGATCCTGCAAGTATCCAAGTGCCAATCCAACCCGGAAGCCTATTGGAACCAGTACAGGATCCGTAAAGTTGGTGTTCATGGTGCTGAGCATCAGTCAGCAAGCCGGATGCTATATTTTGTACTAATGCCAGTTAGGTGGTTTTCAAAGTCAATCCCTTATAGAGTCCATTGTGTTGATGAGGATGTATGTCACTGTACTGAGTTCCTTCAGTTCCATTTAGGCTGCAACTAGCACGGCAGCTGCAAATACGAAAAGGCCTTCCTGTTCACAGTCTCCATGTATGAATCCAGCAGTATTCATGTGTCCAAAAGGATCTCTGCCTACTTTCAGTTTGCCAGCTTCTAGTGGTGGCCAGCATACAGTCTGAAACAGCCTCCCAGTTGCAAGACCAGGAATTCACTTTCTCTGCTATACTGTCGAACAACTTCTGTCTCTGGAAAGATGGAACTTTTCCTAATCAATGTCTCATCAATTTTGTGCGCTAATAGTTTCCTTTCAATTCAGTCTTCCACAGTATTTCCCAGTTCTCAATCTCTCAACTGCCACCGTCTTTCTTCAGTCTGTCAATAAGCACTGTTTCCACTGTATATCTCATTTTACTCCTACTATCCCCAGGGTACAAAGAATCACTCACCACAATCAAAACTGTGTCATACGTCTAACAATCCACTCAACACTAACATAATATGCCCAACTATTTCTACTACTCCTGATCCACAAGAGTTGGTGTACTCCTTATAGAGAGTCCTTTAAACCTGCCTTCCTTAGGAGCAGATGGAAAAATCCTGAACGTGAAGAAGGCTCTGAAATAGGCTGTTTCAAGGTGGTACAATAATTTGTTGGCCGCAGACTCTGATTCAGAATCTAACGGTTAAGGACAGTATTCATCTCATTTTGCAGTTCAGTGTTTAGGACTTTGTTTTAAAAGTATCCTGATTTAGTCATAACCCACAGACAGCAAAATCTCAGGTGACAACATGTAGGTCCACAGTTTATCAGGGAGGGCCAACTTCCAGACTGAACTGAGATAATCAGAGATTTTAAAGGGGACAAAAGTCAAGCTTAACCAGGGTTTATACATTGGCCAAGAATGAGTTTCTAACTTGAGTAGGCCAGGCTCCAGGCACATTTGGAACATGCTTGAGGTTCTGATGTATTGCCCTCAGAAATTTGGACTGAATAATTTGCCCAAGGTAATTGGAGTATAGTCCTAACTGGGTTGAGCCACTGACTTAGCCTCACATGATTTAATGCAGGCAAGCAGAAAACATCCTTCTTTTGCACGGAGGAATCAGAAATAACCTGTAGCACTTGTCTGTGCTGTGCATTACATTTCCAACTTGGCTTTTCTTCTTATTCAAGGTATGGAATACTACCTCAAGATATATAAAGCACTGTGACAACTGCCCTTGGGGCTGGTACATCTCTCTCTCGGTTCTTTCCGTTGCTGGTTGTGTGCAATGCCAAAACAACTCAAGAAACAAATGAATACTTTCCAAATGAGGCTTTTTACTCACTGCTCAAAAAAGGATTGAATACAAAAAATTAAGCTGCAGATTAAAACTTGCTCAATGAAAGCAAACAGTCCCATAAAAGTAAAAAGCAGGTAGATAAATCCTTTTCCACCTGAGCAGCCTCACGTGAAGTAGCCTTCCAAGCGAGCCTAGATTAAGGCTTGAGGTTCGCAGCTTCCTTGAGGAAAGTTGATTCCGCAGACCAACAAAGATACAAAGCCGATGTCTCTTCCAAAGCTCCCTCCGTCCTCTCTCTATAGCTCCGGGGCTTATCTTAAGTACTCTTTCCAGGCTGGCCTCCACCCCTCTTCACCAGTGACAACAATTAAGGATACTGCTTTGATTTTAATTAACAAAGGTTTCAAAAGTTACAAATCAACATACAACTGGGGTTTCTCCACAAGATCTTATCTGGTTACAACAATTTATAGCTTACTAACTTCTAAAGCTTGTCTTTTTTCTCCCCTGATAAAAGCCTTATTCCCATCACTTCAAAGTAGATAGAGGAAGCTTCTCCATCTACTAATTTGGACAAGGAAATATACATAAAAACAAGTTAGTTCCCACAATCCCGGACCTCCGTTACAAGCACTTAGGCTGATTAATGATATTGCCCTGGATGTTCTAGCTGATTATCTCAGGGCTTTGGGGAAATACTACAACCTTTGCCTTCTTATAATTAATCAAAAGATGGTTACTGGGTAAAAGTCCTACTTTAAACTCTACTTGTCTCTGGGCAAGACTATTATTATTTATTCTATTTCAGGTTTGTTTGTTTTACTTCAGAAGCATTATTTGTGTTGTTTCTTACGTTTCATTATTTTTGTTTTTTAAAAATATCATCACCTTAGCCAACTTTTCTACTGGTTGAAAGGTAGATAACAATTATCATGGACTACTGTTCCACCTATTTGGGGCTCAGTTTTGGCTTTTCTTTTTTAGATTGCCTGCAAAAAAACCCCACTTGGTGTGTTGCTCTTCACTGCATGTTTGTACGTACAGTATTTGTAATAAGTTAGGCTTAAGTGCAGTTGCTTAACTCTTGCATGAAATTGAATCATGTTTAAAGCAACCCTCCACAAAATCAGCCTATTGCCATGGCATTTAATAAGCTTTACAAACCAGCATTCACAATGAAGATTGAGTTTTTAACAACAGCTTTTAAGAGTCTGGTTCTGAGGGCAGTATAGTATGGGATGACTTAAAAGCTTTATATGGAGATCCATGCTAAGCTGCCTATACTCATTAGAAGATGCTGGTCATCAAGGACATAAAATAATATTTCAGTCTAGAAAGCATCATCCATCCATCCTTGTCACTGCTGGAAAGCCATGCTGCTAACTAATGACAAGCTACCTGCTCCAAAGCAGAACAAGATGGCAGTGTAGTGGGTAAAGCAGCTGTCACCCTGCTAACAGCAAGGTAGTCCAAAGGTGTCAGATGTGACTTATCACACCAGTGATGGTTTGGATGAGAGTTCTTCAGCATAGTAGAAAATTCCAGCTTCCATCATCTCCCTTAGTTCTTGTCTCTGGCCTCATGCTCTCCCTGTGCAGCATTTTCAACCAGGATGTGGTAATCTTCTTGTATCACTAATGCAGGGAGAAATACTGAGACTCCAGCGAGCAGGAGCTCTATCTGATGGTTTGGACAGAGTAGAACTGGTTCTGAATGAATGACAGAAATCCTTTGGTTTTGGGCAGTCAAGGTCAGGTCTAGCCGTATCTGGCAGTTATTTCTTGTGGTGATGCACATTGTTCGCACATGAATGCTGATTTGGTGAAGCAGCCTGCTTTTCTTAAAATGGGCCTCCTGCTCCTTGACAATCCTGACCTGTCTCATTCCTTCAGAGGTGACTACTAGCTACCTGGACACCCACACTTGGCTGATGAAGATGAGTGAGTGATGTTCCTCAGACACCATTTTTATCTGAGTCCTGTACAGCTACTCAGTGACTCATTTGAGATTTCTAGGCCCTGCCTTACATACTGGGAGGTGCATTAGGCTCTCTAATCACTGCCTTACCTGAGTTGCAGTAGGATTCAGCCACTACTCTGTTTTGGTGTTGCTGAGTGACCAGTGGTGGGCATAGATTCAGGTAAAAGCAGCTTCTCCTCCTTGTGACTCCAGCCTGTGGATTACTAACAGAGGGAAGTGGGCTAATTGGGGTCAGAAGTCAGCACCACCACTTCCTCTGTGCTTAGGGAAGAACCTTCTCTCAGCACTGTGCCTTCCTCAGCTTTATCCTTTATATCTCCTGGTGGCACCACTGCTACTACGAAGGGAGAAGCTTAGATAAAGCAATATTTCTATGCGGCTGTTTCCTTTAAGCTGTTTACTTATTTTATTTTTTGTACAAAACTTGCAGCTTTGCTTCATTCTGTAAACTTTCCTTTTTACCCAAAGAAGTGATGCCTGTAAGATATTCTTGCAACTAGTCACCAAGACAGTTGATGGATTCAGTATGAAAACAGAAGAACCTGCATACTAGTCAATTTTACCATCTTTAGATACTGCTGCTGCTTCTAGCCCTCTGCCCAAATTCCCAGTTACAAAAGTATACAGCAGATAAAGACCCATGACTGACAGGAAGGAGTAAAATCATAGAGTTACTGGGCAGTATAGAGCAGCTTATTTTCATTAAATGAAATGATTTTTTTTATTTGGTTAAATATAAATATTTGTATTTTGAGACATAAATTAACCAGTAGTTCTATATAGAAAATTATCTTAATGTGTTGTAGAAGCCCTGGTTCTGTTTGGAGATCTACTCTAGAATTAACATACATTTAAGATTATTGAATGTTTTTATTAACATGGCTATAATTATGAAAAGATTTAGGGTTTTTTTTTTTTTAAACGTAAAAACCATCTATTTTGCTATGTAAGTGGAAATGTGGGGTTAAGAAAATACTATGCTGAAGATCATTTTAAAGAATTTGGTGCTGTTTAAAAAAATCTGAACCAGATGGGCAGCAGTGTCCATATGAGTGGTCAAAACAGGCAAAATGGCACACACATGCAAAGAGACAGGATGTCAATTATGACATCATGACTTCTTGCCTGTTTTGATGCACACGTATGCTGCCACCACTACCACCCTGGACATTGCTGCAAGTAGGTACAGGTTGAGGACATAATAGAATGTGAACTGAATGCATATACGTGATATGTGAAGTGGGTATATAGGAATGGAAAGCTTGATCTGTGAAATAGAAAGACCTTCAGTGGTTAGAGAGGACAGAATAGATAGTGGGATTACAAAGGAAGGATTTCAATTTTAGAGGAGGACTATGGAATGGTATTTAATGTTTTATGGAAAAAGTTAATCCTAGGTGTTGAGGTTAATGTGCCTCCCAAATATGAGGCCAAATCTCCTTGCAGTGATTGTGCATAGCTTTTCTTTTTCAATGGAAAGTTGAATTTTGTGCATGCTTTAATCTCTTAATGTTAGTTGGGAGTTAAAAATTTATCATACTTTAATGGTAGTTTGTATGGGCTCCCACTAGCTGTGCTAGCTGGGAATTTTGGGAATTGTAGCACCACAAAGAAGATACTTTGGTGGGGGAAGCTGAGATGAGAAAAGGTACAAAATAATAGTAATTAAATTTCACTGAGTTAAGAATGGATAGGCTTAATATAAATTTAATCAATGAAATTCCTACCTGATAGAATTAAATTTGTATAATAACCACTCTCTGATTTTGTCTTCCCTTCTTTTTCTTTTCCACTGCTTTGCCTATATTTTCTGAAAACTAGAAGATCAGTTAAATTTAGACAATCTACATTCTTTTCTAGGGAAGGAGAAGAATCTCACCTTAATTTTTGCTCTAGGAATTTTAGGGCAGAAGATCTAGTGCTTCCTTTATATTAACTAATGTCGTGATTTTATAATATCACTGTGACCATTTTTTAAAACTTATGTGGGATAAGCTGTTTGCCCAATAGGGACTGAAATTAATAGGGCAGAATTCAGATGTGACTGTACTTTAAAAAGTCAGGACAGAAATATGGGTGGATTAAAGTTAGCTGGAAGACATATGAGTTCTCACTTAGCTGCAAGCCATCTTTTTGGCCACATTCCATACATGCATTCACTAATTATTAGAATTTTGCTTACAACTTTACAGTATTACATCAGTGTAAATTGCAAAATGATAGTATTGATTTTCTTCTTTTAATTTATTTATTTATAGTTTTATAGAAAGAAATAGAAAAAATTAAAAAATAGGAAAATACATGAAAAACTACAAAAATATGGCTACCCAACTTAACCAAAATAAAACAAAACGAAAGGGGGAAATCATTTATATATGTCACATATTAATCAAATGTCAAACAGATTTCTAAATCTACCTTAGGGTGTTTTTTTTTAATCAATATTCTCATAAAATATCGTAAAATATATGCCACATAAAAAGATACTGAGTCATTTTTTGATTAGTAAATTAAATTGCCTTCTCAAAAATGGACAATTCACACATCTCTTGAATTCAATCCTTAATATATATCAGGAATATTACTACTTTTCCAATAAGTCTCTTAGCAACACCCAGGTCCAATGCAACCATAACTCCTCAAAAATAGTCAAATTCCAAGGTTTTGGGACATAATTTAACTTAACATTAATATTTTTAACACCAAAAAAAATCCTCATAAAATATTATTTGAAAAAAGTATCAGTGATTCACAGAACCAAATCATATGGTGTAGTGGTGAAGGTGCTGACCTAGAAACCAGGGGACTGTGAATTGTAGGCCTCCCTTAGGCATGAAAGCCGGCTGGGTGACTTTGGGCCAGTCATACTCTCTCAGCCCGACCCACCTCAAAGGATGGTTGTTGTGGGGAAAATAGGAGGCAGGAGATATGTTTGCTGCCTTGAGTTGACCTAATTAAAAAAATAAAATGGGATAATAATAATTATAATAATAACAACCCCTTCAATTTTTTACATTGCCAATAAACAAAATCTGACATCCATCCTTTTGAATGCATTCTTCAGGTTGTCTGGTAAACTTGAAATAGCTAAACTTGAAATCCATCTTTTGATAAATCAGATTTAATTTTAAATCCACTGAAGCACATTTAACATTTTTTAAGCCTTGCAACCACTGTTTTCTTTATACTTATTGAAATGTCCTGTGGTTCCTGATCACAGTAAAAGCTACTGTAAGGAGTCTTGTAACAGTAACATGTAACATTAACAGTATCTCAAGATCATGGATAACTAATTTGAATCCATATTGCAAAACTGCAAAGATAAATTTATATGTTTAGTATGAAATGTACTCAGTTTGGCATATGAAGTTATAATTGTCCTTTGCATGGTATAGTGATCCATATATAAGCTGCTTTAATAGGATATAATCTCATGTCACAAAGGAGCACATGTGAATTTCTGCTTAATCATGATTCACTGAGTAGAGGACAGTTGGTTGGGAATCACACAATGTGCCAAACTGGAAAAAGTGAAAATATTTTGTAGCTTAAAACAATGTTGAAAATCATATCTATTTAGCCCTTGTCAATCATTTATAGTAGCATTACTGTATATTATTTTCTCCTGCATATCCATAATTGTCTAAAAATATCAATGGACTGAAAAAAAACCCCACAGTTGCTTTCATTTGCTAAAAGATTTTCTGCCTATTTTTTTTAGTTCTTGTTGTAAAAGGCACATGGTTGTTCAAAAAGTAGTTTAACTTATGCAGCACAAATTTCTCTGGTATCCTGTTTGAAATAATATAAGCTTAGTCTTTGGTGCACTTTGGTAACACTTACTAGCCAAGTTAAAACAGATCTCAGATATATCCACCAAATGTTAATTTGATATTAAACATAGCCCAATAAATCTGATGTACTAACTATTAAGCTTCCAACTGTACCTGTATGTAATATAATTTCTCAGCTAAATGTTTTGCTTTGTTTGTTTTTAGTATCTGCTTTTTTGCTTCTTATATCCACTTTTTGCTTTTTTTGGCATGAATTTTGAATAGCGTTCAAAAACTAAGTAATATGGGAACTAGGAACTAATGGCATGCTTAATGTAGTTTGAATACAAGTTAATGTTTATATTTAATATGAAACTAGAGTGGTTGCTTTACTTATAGGTTAACCTCCGACCCTGGTTTAAAGACGGAAGAAAATCATCCTGGTGCAGCTGAAGATATATCCAAGTGCAAGAAGAAAGCCAAAAAGAATCCTTATCCCATAACATATGTATCTTCCAAGCAAAACCTTGAAACTCAATGCACTCAACAATGAATATTTTTTGCACTTATGGGGGACCTTCCAAATGTATCTGAAGTAGCCTACCCCAATCTGGAGTGCTCCAGATGTGTGGGCTACAACTCTCATCATCTCCAGTCAGCATGACCAATAGCTGTATTGACTGGGCATGATAAAAACCCTGGTCCAATTCATCTAGCGGATTCCAGACTGGGGAAAGCTGTTGCAGAATGCATGAGTGGAACAAATAAATGATTTTGTTCAGTGCCTTTTAATGGCATCAGCTGAACATCACGCCTGAACAATTTGTTTGAAGCTGTTGCTTCAGTTGTGAGACTTGTGCAATGTATCTTGAAGGCTGCAATTCTGTAAGAAAAAACAGTATGCCTACCAGCAGTATATTCATGCTAATATACAGTCCACTCTTGTCCGTGTGATACCCAAGTGAACATGTAAGGCTAGACATAAATAAATGGTTGTAATATGTAGTAATGGAAATGTAACTTAACAGTATTTTCGCTTTTCTTGAATGTATTATTTCAAATTTTATCAACATTTCAAGTTAAATAAAATTTTCAAATTACTTTACTCAAATGTAATACTTAATAAATATTGAAGAAATCAGAGGTGAAATGCATTACATCCTTCTGGTGGTTTCTCTCTTAGCAAAATTGTAGTTTACTGCTAAAAAGAGTATCCATACACCATTATCTCAAGTTGAAACGTTCTTAATTTGACAACTATTTGAACTGTATAAATCAGCATTTCTCAAGCTTGACGACTTTGAGATCTGTGGACTTCAATTCCTAGAATTCCCCAGCCAGCAAGGCTGGCTGAGGAATTCTGGAAGCTGAAGTCCACACATCTCAAAGTTGCCAAGCTTGAGAAACAATGGTATAAATGTTTGAAGACATAATTCACTTTGAATGAAAGTTTGTGGAAGTGATGCTGCAAAGCCGTGCTCTTTCTAAAGTCTAAGTGGAGTATCTGCTCTGCCTTATGCAGATAAAATTCAAGGGCTAAGACTGGCAGGGCAAGAACCAACAAGTTCCCAGGCTAGAGAGAATTATATAAACATAACCTAGTTGTCTCTTGGGGACATTAAGAGACCAGCCAAGCATCTGTTAACTTGGAAGTGCAGGAGGAAAAAGCCTAGAGATTCTAACTTAGTTGTCTCAGGTAATTTTTATGTCAAGTAATGCCAGGTGCTGAATAAGGGACTGGGTGTCTGGAGAGCTGTGATATCCTTCCAAGTTTTTATGTGGTTTTTGTATACACTGCTCTTACCAAATTGAGATACCCAATCAAGGTGGGAGTAGCCATACGACTATGCTTTATGGAGGCAAAATGTATCATCTCTATAAGGCAAAGGTACTCCATTACGATGTTAGAGTATAATCAGGGATATCCATGTCATGGAAACAATGGTGCACGTATAGAGATCGGATTTTATTGCACCTAGTCACACCACCATCTGGCATTTTTGATATTTGATTGAATGTCCAAATCTTTTGGGTAGAATATTGATTTCAAAGCATTGCATTACTGAGAATTTTACCTGTTTAGATAAATTAGATTGTAGTCCATCTGTAATAGTATAAAAGAAAAACAACAGCGTGAGCAGAATACTGTACAGTGCAATAACATTAAACCTCTAAAAGAACATTCTACAAAAAATGTGAGATCTAGTGTATAAATCAAGCATGAGCTATGATGATTACAGAATAGTAGGTATGCATAATTTAATGGGAAACTTGGAATTGCTTGAATTTGGAATTAAGGTGAGAATCCAAACCAATCCTATTCTGTCGTCACAATCACAAATTGTAAGTTAGGCAGTGAAGTACTAGGAATACAGTATGTATAATTAAAGTGTGTTTTTTCCCTCTAACCAAAAATTTGCCAAGTACAATCAAAGATTGTATTCCTTTGAAAGAGATGGAATCTGAAACAAAATGCAGAGTTCACAAAACTTACCAAGTGGTGTTGTTTTCATTCAGGATATTCTGTTTTCTGTTCCCTTTCAGCAGTCAGTATTCTATCCTGATGCATTCTGAGCAAGTTTTGTCTTCAATCAGCTAATTGTGGGGGAGTTGGGCGGTGATATAAATTTGATTTATAAATAAATGAATAAATAAATTTTATGGCAAGTTTATTTTTCTTGCCCATTCATATTCTGGGCAATTTTTAAAATAAACACTGCTCTTTCAAATATATACTGGTTATATTTAAGTTAAACCCTTGATCCTGGGTCAAGGAAATAAGTTTTGACTGAGAAGAAAAGGCCCTATCCTTGACTTTTTTTTCCCCCTTCCAGGCTTCCTTTGGTATATATGGAAAATCGATGATGAATAAATGTACAGTATAAGGAATGTTTGTGGTGACATTAGAGGTGTGTTTCTTGGGTATGAGAATGTGTGTGTACTTCTGTTTGCAGAAGATTGCTTACCTGAAAGGGAATGGATGTGTATGCATATATGGTAAACCAATGAGAAATGAGCTGTAATCTATTTGCTGCAAAAAATTGAAATAGCACACTGACAGCCCCACTAGGTAGACCAGACCATGAAATCAACTCCAAGGGAAGGCTAAAACTGTTTTTATTGATTGGCTGTAATAATAGAATTGTGCAACTCTGATTGTGCTGTAGCTCCTCCTCATAGTTCAGTGAATTAGGGAGTTGTCTGCTTGAGCTGCTTCCACATGTTATCTGGTTCTTCTAGACCTTAAAAATACTTTAGACCCTTTTGTCCAGGCAACAGCTACTGCTTATCTTTGCCAAGATCATCTTCCTTACTCTACATACAACAGTAGCATATCAGAAAGTTACTTAAGCTGCAGTATGTGAAACATCTGAAAGTATATCACATAGAAGACCTTTCTGTTCCAGAGTGCAAAGCACAGACTAACAGGAAAATAGATTCCAGTTGAACGTTAATAAAAACTTCCTAAAAACAAGAGCAGTTCTACAGTAGAACCAATTGCCCAGAGATGTTGCACTTCTTTATTGAATGTATTCAAGCACATACTTCATTGATTTAATTTAAGCCATATATGTTTTAATTTGGGTTCCTGCACTGAGCGGGAATGGCCTAAATAGCCCTTCCAACACTAGGATTCCATGATTTTATCTTATATCCTCAGGATATTATGAATAGAAAAGTCAAAGAGTGTTTCATTTTCTGTTGTAGTTTATTTTGTTTGAGGTTGACCTTATTCCATGACGTGAGCAAGCGAAATCTCACTGATTGTATTTCCCTAAGGATGCTGATAATCTCCCTCTTCAGTGGCCTCCTTTTGTCTCTACTTGACTATGCATTCATCCTCTGAGGGTAGTAGTATTAACCTCAGAGTGGTAACCAACCTCACTCGATTAAATTTAGGGAAGTGTAAGAAAATATTCAAAATAAACATCCTTGATATACATTGGAATCTGGGTGGTAGTGGGGCTACACCTTCTTCCATGATCAGCAGGACCTCTGCCCCAGTGCCAGCCCTCCAGGAATTCCTACTGGTAATATACCCTTTGTACTTTCTCTTCTCCCACATACTTCTTACCTGAGATGGAAGGAACAGAATTCCCACTGAATTCTCAGGTCCAGATCTCCTGCAAGTTCAATGCAATCTATTGCCCCTTTCCATATATCCTGTTAACCTAAAACTAGTAGTGTAAATCCAATTGACCAGCCTTTGAGTGCCCTGGGAATCCAGATCACCCCTGGAATTTAATTACTTAAAAGTATAGTTTGGGAAAAATATAAAAAGGGAAAGCAAGGGAATGGCAATGAATTGTAGTAGAAAACCAAAATAAAATGCTAAACCAGACTACTGGATTGCCCATTTGATATATATATAATAAGCCTTGACATCAAGCTTACTCTATTGGACTCTAGTTTCTTGAAATAATGGAAAGGTAAGAAACAAATCATACAGGGGATTATGCTATGTTTAATGCTGTTTATTCTGGCTAATGGTGATTGGCAGCCAAGGGACAATAATCCAAAAAAGGAAAGTGTATGGAAAAGGAAAAGTCCGTTAATGTTAGCAATCACCAACTGAATGTGAGAAGTAGGATAGAAATGACTAGTATTGCCTTGCCAAAGAATCATATGAAGTAAAAGAGGTGTTGACTTGATATATGATTGTTGACCAATTAGGAAATAGAGAGTATCTGATATTCTGGTCAATTAAATGGAAGATATCACAAGTTTTCTAAAAGCAGTGCTCCGACACTGTTAATGTTTCTAATATTCATGTGACATGTTAATATCTTAAGTTAGATTTTGAGGAAATGCCAGTGTGCTGTTTTGGAAACCCAAGTAAACAAGGAATCTATGCTCTGTATTGTAAGATAAACAGATTTAAAGAGATGTTAGCCGTATTTCACAAGACACCCATGGTTCCCTTAACCATGGTTTACTCAGTTGCCTTCATTTGCACAACACTTTGAACTATCATCTTAACTATTCTGGTTGGGTTCACAAAATATGAACCACAAAGTAACTAATTGCACTTTAGCCTTTTTGTTTTGAAGGGCATGGAAAAATAACCCTTAAAGCCAGATTCAGATGATGCATTTACCATGGTAATGAATTTACTTGAAACAAACCATGGGTACAAACTGGATTTAAGTATCTTAACTTATAATGTCAGTACATGCATTATCCAAAGCCATGGCTTAGCATGTGGCAAGACTCTGCTATCTATCAAAAGGAATGTTAATTTCACGACAGTCCTGAGTTATATGAAGTCCAATCTGATTGTGGCAACACAGCTTCTCCTTCGTTGCTCTCTTTAATTATAACATCAGCTCTGTTTCTGAGGGAAGATATAGATGGTGGGCTGAATTTGTGCAGTAATCCATGATACCTATTGATTATATCAGTTAAGGTATGCTGGTAGAAAGCTAAGTCACTATTGCAACCACTTAAAGCAATCCATGCATAATTCTTCCATAGCATTTGAAAGTTGTCTATATAATGGAGCAGTGTTTGGAAGATTTAGGTGAAGCTGTATAGTTTCCATGGCAGAGGAAGCATCTTCTTGTGTGAGCTGCTGGCTTACATCACAGTCTCTAGATTATTAGATACTCATGTAAGTTATTTAAAGCAGAAGTTGACTGTCATAGCATGATCTGACAGAGTTGCCATTTCCAGATAGAATTATTGTGATGCCCACAAATGATTAATTGTAGAATGTATCTCTGATAGGCTTTGTACTGGCTATAAAGCTGCATGATTGGCTTAGTCTGGAACATGACTTGGACAGACTTTTCTGGTGCCCCCGTCATTCTTTTCTCAAGCAAGGCATGCACATCTAAGTATCACTTTCATTTAGTGTAAGAACCTTTGAGGAGAGTGCGCAGACAAAAAGAGGAAGGAAGAAGAGGAACAGTGAGAAGGACACAGCCCGAACCTGCCATTGCAGCAGCCAAAGTTGCCTTGTGATTCATTTGTTTTAATCTGGGAACGCTCCATTCCAGCTAGCCATTCTGAATCACAGCTTCCAGCTGGACTCATTAGGAATGACTCGTTGGCAGAAAAGTGAAAAGACGACTGGAGTGGGTATGTATCCTGCAGCCTCTTCTCTAAGCATGTCTTTCTCCAGAGGGTAGGTAAAAATGCCAAAATGGCTGAAAAACACTTCTTTAAAAACAGAAGCGAGCAGGTTTTCCTAACTGGGCACCTTCCAGATGCATTGAATTAAAATTCTCAGAATTTCCTTTCAGAATGGCCATTGGTAGCTGAGACTTCTGGGATTGTAGTCCAGAAGGCTTCAGAAAGACTGGGAGAAGTGTTTTGTGGTGATTGATAAAGTTCAAATATGCATATTTAGAAATAAGGTTGTTTCCAAACACTCTTCAGTTTGAGCTGTTCTTTGAGCCTCCCAAAGACCTTTTTGTGGAAATCATTCAATTGACATTAGCTTTCAAATTTAAGCTATCAAAATGAAATGGAAGAGTTGGCTAACTTTTTCTGAAGTTTCAGCTTAACCATATAGGCAGGAAATAATAAACTTTTTTTTTTAGAAACAAGTTATGTGTATTGGTACAGAGACTTCTTTAAAAAAACAACTGCAGTCTACTGTTTCTAGTAGATTTGACTCTACTTAAGTGGCAGTTATTTAGAAGAGTTAGTCTACCTTCTACAAATTCTCCTTATTGGCTGATATTGTTTGTGCATTTTCTAGTGGTGGTGTAATTACATTCCATGCCAATCTGGTAGCAGCGTTAAGAGGATTTGCATCTGAGAAAGCAGGAAAAGAACACAGCTGTATGTTGAACATTTTGTTTTGAAACCCAGCTCAGTGTCTGCAAAGGATCCGAGTTTCATTCTCCAGCACTGCCATGTTGAAATTCTAGAGAGTTGCTGAAAGTCAGGGAGCTGATTTTTGTGGTAGATCTCCATAAATCAGAGATGGAGAATCACTTCATTCAGACGGGACATGACCATAGCTCAGTGTTCCAGGGTGGCTTTCCCACAGATAGATCAGTAGAAGGTAGACTTGAAAATGGACTCAGTAGCAGAGGTTATTTCAAAACCATTGTTGGGTGGGGTTTATTTTGTGAGCCCAGCAATGATATTTTCTAACATTCTACCCTGCAACACCAGAAACAAGTTCTCTTTCAAGTTAGGTGCATCAAATACAGGGGCAAGTGTCAGTCTGTGAGTAAAGGGTCTCTTATTCTGGGAAGCATCTCAGGCCCATTATCTGAGTTTTTCAATCCACACAAGATCTTCCCCAGCTCCACTTTATTCTCATGGCTGAGATAACATGGAGAACCTAGAGCCATTCAAACCTAGCCTCATCCTGGGTAGTCTGGATCTTTATGCCTTGCTCCTAGAGAACAGGAAGGGAAGAGTGTCACCATAGGAGCCTTGAGAAACTTGTGTCCATAATAGTGGACTGGACCTTTCAAAATGTTATACACCATAATATTTGTTAAGATATATATTAAAGCATGAAGAAAAATATATTTTATTCAAGGAAACAATGGGGTACTTTGTATTGTGTATCACTGCTTTGACTTTTGTAAAACCTAAATTATATAATCCAGTTAAATTCAGTACTTGGAAAAATAATCAGTCCTTTTTAGCTCTAGTGAAAAACTAATGACATTTAAAGCATGTAAATTTAAAATTAGCTGTCTTGAACATCTTCACCTGTAATAGTAGCAGGGGTAGTAGTTATTATTATGGTTATTATTATTATTTATGGTTGTATCAACTCAGTTTTCAAAGGTCAATTTGAAAAAGGGCCAAGACTCTGTAATTTTAATAACTAGTCAATCACATATTAGCTGAAAATATTGTGCAAACCTTCCCCACGTAGTTAGGCTATGGCTCCCGTGGTTGTGCAAACCAGGAAAAAGTGATGATGGTGATGATGATAATGATGATAATGGTGATGATGAAGAAGCAGCAGCAGCAGCAGCAGCAGCAGTTCATTTAATGAAAGATAAGCGAGTTGTGTGAACACAGCTTTAGTCTGTCATCCTTATCAGCATCTCTGACCTCAGGCATTTAGAACTTGATGATGAAGCAATGATAGATCAGTAGTAAGCACCACAAACGGAAGTTGTGGGACCTTTGCTGCAGTCTAGGGTGGCAATGAGAACTTTCTAGCCTCCTTCCTTCAGTACACTGATGGCTTTTATTAAGACTTTGTCTAGTGGTCCCTGCATCCCATTCCTAGGCCATCAATTATCTGAACAGGGAAGACAAGAGAGGGTTCAGCTTGTAAGGAAGGCCATCTGCTCAGCAAAGAAAATTTGTGTTGCTTCTTCACCAACCTTTTTTAGCACATCCCTGACTAAGTGCATGAACTAGGGCTGAATATTGAAAGGAGTGACTCAGGAGACTACAGCACTTAATATATGATGCTCCTTTTGTGAATTGAATCCCTGCTTTTGAGTAAGCAAATGGATAAATATTAATCAAGGTTTCAAGACATATAGGAATGTGTGGCAGGTAACCATTCTGTCTAGCTAAATTGAATCCTTCTTCCACAGCATGGAATGCAACACACTTTATTTAGTTCAGTCAATAGTGTAGATCCAAAATGTCCAGTGTAGTTGAATTCAGTTAATTCTTCCTTGCTGCCCTCCTTCTCCTTCCAGTATTTACTCCTACACCATTTCCAAAAACCCCTTGCTGAGAAAAAGAATTGCATAGAGCTCCTATTTCCATGGATATAGCCAGATATAAATTGCTAGTAAGCCAACATTGAAACTGGGATCAATATATTTGATTCAAGCTAAGAACAAAAACCACAGCACACAATGATATTGACAATAGGAATAGCAACTCCAAGCATCAGTTATTGGTTAGAATTCAATTTGCGCTTTATGTATTGCCAGCACCTTGGATTTTCACAGGTACTGCTGGGCATCATTGCTATGTTTGTAATTTATTTACATACTTATATGGCCGCCTATCTCATATATTAATTCTAGGTGCCTCACAACAATCAATAAAAGCAAAACTACCCTTTCCCAAGGTGCCAGACCAAACAGCTTCCCAACTCAACCCCCATCCTAACCCAATGCCTGGGAGAAGACCCAGTTCTTCCGCATCTCTGTGCCATGCTGCAGGTTTCCTTCCTCCTTAGCATATATAAAAATGCCTGTAATAAGGAATTATTTTGAGAAATAGGCTGCACCTAGCACAGTAAAGTTCCGCTGTCAAGATGGGAAAGATTTGTATAAGCAGGAACATTTCATAATGTCTACTATCTGATTCCTGTGCATGGGACTGTGGTTTGTTGTAAGGTCATCTATAGCCAATGTCTTGAATTTCATAAAGGGAGCCTGGAATAATGATAATGACCATCAGTAGGAATTAACAGAGAATATGTATTCACTCTGGAATGGTAAAGTAAGGGAAATCAATTAGAAAACTAGCATACTCAGTCTTTACATACTGTAGCAAGAAATAATAAAATAAGCTCAGGAGTAGAAAACATCAGCAGTTATACAGAGAACTATGAGCTTAACTTGGGGGGATCCTAAACTACTGGGGGGATCCTAAACTACAGATACTGGGGATGCAGGGATTTCTTTCTGCAAATCAAAGTGCAGTGCTTAAAACATGTTGGAGTGACTAATATTTGGCCAGCATCATTTATGCATAACCTTTATGTCTGAAAATGAACTATAGTGCCCACACTTGTCTCTTCTTCCAAAGTAAATCAAGGAAGGACACATTCTGTGCTCTGGAGTCTGTGCTCTGTTTCACTCATTTAATAGTAATGCCCATGATGAGTGCTGTATCATCTTAGGTTAATGCGTAAAGCTTATTGGTTTAAAAAACCTCTGTTCCATTTGTTAGAAGAAGAGTTGGATTTACATAAGCAGATAAGAAGAACATTAACTGATAGATTTTAAAGATCATCTTTTTTCATTTGGCTTTCTGTATTCATACATAGCAATTCACAGTGTAGGTTTCAAACAGCATGAATCTCTTTCTTCTCTGTCCTTTATCATTTTTAAAAATCAGATTCACAGTAGTATCAAATGACTTGGAAGGACTTCAACTGTCAGTTTCCACTTACTCAAAACACATCAAGGCAGCAAAACCACTTCCTTTGTCAGTTGTTTGGATGTCATCATGGTAAGGCACTTTGCTAAGGTGCCATCAGCAAGCAAAGAAGTGTTATTCTATTAAGGCAAAATTGCTAAATTTTGAATATGAAGTTCTACACTGCTCTCTTCCTGAAACAAACAAAACCCATCCTGGTGATTACAGGATAGAAGGTATGCTTACTTCCTCATACCTACTTCATGAAATTGTTTTCTTTAAGAACAAAAATGGAAAAGAAATAGACAAAGAAAGATGAGTGTAAGGTTAAGGAGGAGACCGTCTTCAACACTGGTTGGAAGACTGAATTCTATACAATAAATGAGCACTATGCAGTTATCTGTGTGCCAGCTTTCTCCACCTGGTGCCTTGCAACTACATTAACCAGCCAACTGGGAAAGTCTGTGATATATTTTTTGACGCTATAATGTGATCCGATCATTTAAGTATGTTCTCCCTATTCCTTTAAATGAGTTGACAAATCAAGTGTTTATGGCTGCAATTGAATTTAACATTGAACTATTCAAATCATTACAAAAGGCTTTCCGTTCTATGCCACTTCATATTTTGTCTACAAGAAAGGGACAAAGTCTCTGGGCTTTGGTTACCTGATTCCAACCATCCAATCTTTGATTTTTAAGTATAAAAACTGCAAAAATTTGAAGGGCCCTAGTATGTTTATTTATTTTTAAATTTTATTTATTTATTTTAAAATTTTATTTACTTATTTATCAAATTTATATAGCCGCCCATCTCACCGTAAGTGACTCTGGGAGATGTACAACAATAAAATAAAACAATAATATCAAAACGGTCTTTATAAAAACAGTCATTATAAAATATGATTAAAATTAAAATACTATTAAAAAGTAAAGTATACAAACCACAAAAGGAGAGAATAAGAATATCAACTACATCTACCACAATAGGGGAGCCACCTTAAAATGTTGCCGATTCCCTGAGATCCCCAAACCTGGTGACATAACCAGATCTTGAGGGACTTCAACAGGGATGGAGCTAACTTGACTTTGGGAGGGGGGGGGGGGATGTTCCATAGCTCTAGTAAAAGCAATAGAAACTATACACTAGAGATGGGCCCTGTGCAGTTACGCTGCTTGATTCTATGATCCACTGAGCTGCTGATTTTCAGTGGTGTGATTTTCCATCTTAATTTGCCCCCAAAAGTTCTTTTAAAAGTTTTGTCCCTACCCTGTCATGATGTCAAACACATCCTTTTGGCCCTTGAAGTTTCATTTAAAATAAATAAAATACAATCACCTTCCCCTTGCAATAATATGATATAATAGAAATATAATACAAACAGTCCCCAAAATACCTTCAAGGCTTTTAGGGTGTTGTTGACCTTGAAATTGATTAGGTCCTAGCATATGAAGGCTTTTATTTATTCATTCAATGTACTGTATTCATTCAATTTGATTAATGCTACTGTTTAAAGACTAATAAGCAGATAGTCAGTCTTTTCCTCTCTAACAGATAATTTTCTTGAAAAAAAATAAAGTTAAAAAAAAAAAAGACACAGGAAGCTTAAAAATGAAAGATGATGCTGTCTGGACCCAGAGATGTAATACTGTGAATAAGGCAAGGCAACTGTGAAATAAAAGTCTAATCAAAAACATCCTAATCATTGAACAGTTACTATTTTAATGTAAGAACAGTGAAAATGATTCCCATCATGCTGTAGGAAACAGCTTGATGCAACATGGCTGTAAATAAGTTTTGTTCAATACTCTGTCTGGGAAGCTGACCAACAAAGAGAGCCAAATCTGAGAACAAAATGTACTAACACGATGACCCTAACTGTTGTTACAAGGTGATTATTGTCAATGAATTGTCTTGACTATCTCCTGAAACTGCTTTCTATGGCTTTCTTTCCATATTGGCTAGTGCACTGGAAAGAATGCCAAGACACATATCTGAATGAAATAGGTAGCAAAGAGGAGAATGTGGAACACATTGAATCCATTAAATATGTGACTTGACTCTTTTGGAGAGTTCAGCACAAGTCCACTTATTTCAGACTGAAAGCCCAATTTTCACTTGGGAATGAATCTAAGTCTTGCTTTTGCCCTTGGCTGGTTTAATAGAACTTGTGGAGGTTTTGTTTCACAAGTGGTACAGTTATGCCCCAAACTTAGTATGTCATCTTTTTGGCTCATGTTAAAGTGTTTTGTACTAGCTGAAAACACTTTTGTTCATGAAATGTGGATGCCTGATTTCTGATGACACATTTTTCCTTATCGAAGTGCAGATTTTATTCCCCAAATAGCTCTCTAATTATACCTTTCTGAGCCCAGAGACTCCTTACTTGTATTTGCCATTTAGCACATGTATTTCTTCTTTACATTTCAGGGGTAGCTTTCCAACTGCAGGACAACCAAATAAACCTTTTCATGCAGCTTTGGTTCCTTTTCATATAGAGTTGACCTAATTTGACTGAAAATGGTGACTTTAAAGTGACTTCTGTATCCCGCATTGGCCTGTTTCAGGTGTAATACTAAACTAGGGTTTCATATCAGTGTCACAGTTTCTCTTTTTCCTCTGTTCTTTGACACTATCGTGAGGACAGCAAAAGTTTTTTTTTTTTTCCTTCCATGTGAAGCTGAGGGTAATACTTGTTATGTCCAAATCCAAAGAAGTCAACCCATCATTCATCATAATTCAAGGCATGGTTTGTTTCCCTCAGCCAGGTGCAGGCAGGTTTTGCCTTTATTTTCAGGAGATGAAGAAGGTGGTGGTGATGATGGTGGTGGTGATGATGATGATGATGATGATGATGTTGATGATTTGTCCTGTGGAGAATGTGGCTAGTGAAACAATGACATCTCCAAAGGATGCAGTGCCAAACTTTTTGTTGCTTTTGAGAGATGGCTGAAGGATTACTCATTGTCCTATTCAAGCATTAGGGAAAAAGTGCATTTAAAAGTTATTGAGCGGTTGCTCAATCTGAAGGCGAGACCTTGGAGAATTCTAAGTGGCTTATACCAGATGCAGTTTGTCTACTCCTCCCCAAAGTGATTAGTTAACACTAATCATCATTTTCAGTTGGATAAAACAACTAAGGGGTTTGGAAACAGAAGTGAGCTCTTGCAAGCTCTTTCTTACAGTTAATTCAGAGAAGAGAGGAGAGGGTGCAAGCAAGCCTGTGGCTTATTCAAGCTCTTTTTCATAGTATTAAATGGAATACTACCATTTGAAAGTAATCCATTTAAAATATAAACTTGTTTGAATTCATGACATTTTATTCTGTATTTTCACAGCAATATACAATTTCAAAGCTACACAAGTGCCCCAGATATCACTACAGATTGGGGATGTGGTCCATATATTGGAAGACTATGAAGGTAAAAAGAAATCTATCTATCTATCTATCTATCTATCTATCTATCTATCTATCTATCTATCTATCTATCTATCTAGTACAGTACTTTTCATATTGTTATGGCTTTGCTTCATTACCTTGAGTTTGGTGCAGATTTCCTGGGACAATGTGCTTATGACTTCTTTTCCTCAAACCATGGCTTTCTTGCTTTTAAGTACTGTACATCTGAGGTGAATTAACATGGTCTCACTATTGTTTAAGCCAAAATTGTGATATGACTATTTGAATGTGGAGTACAAGTAAAGCTAATTCTTATAAGGAGTAACTATTTAATGGAGATTGCTTGGAATTGCAAATGTATATGCCACTCTCACAGGATTTTGAATGGGGTGCACACTAGTCCAGTGTATTTCTGCTTCTCCCCAAAATCCATGGTGGGGAAGAATATGACTTACATTAACATCTATAGGATGTGACTTTTCTTTCACATTAATATATACCAGCCACATTTTATTAAAAAAAAAAATCAAAAGTCCTTTCCAATCCAGCAGTATTTTAGAAAGGAATTATCTAAACAGGGTCAGGACTCTGTCTATCCATCAGCAGAATTGCTCTCTGAAAACATGACATACTGGGACCAAATCTGAAGTGGTAGGGGGAGGGAGAAACCAGGAAAAAAAAGAAGAGTTTGGGAGCATTATATATACTGCCTTGAAATGCACAAATAAAGATGAGATATAAATCTAATTGTATAATAATAAATAATAACGACAACAATAATGCATCGCTATAGAAAAAGCGATGGGCAATTCCATTCTATCTCTGCTTTCTTCTTGGTCTGTTCTGTGCTTCCTAGTTCATATAAACATACAAACCCACACATATGCAACACGAGTAGATATTTATCTATCTACACACACATGTAAGTGCAATATTTATTTCTTTAATTTATTTATCTATCACATTTATACCTTGCAGCAATCATACACTGTTACTTTAATACACAGAAGAAGATGCTGATGCTTTCTATGGCCTATGATTGTAAAGGGGTTGAAAGAATTCCAGAAGCTATGTTCTGCATGCTTTCCCTTTTTTGTTTGTGAATGTATTACAGAAGTAACAGTAATACTATAAATAGAAATGAATTCTCAATATTTGTATCCACAAAGCATGCTTTGTAACTTTTGTAACGCATCATATTGTATAAAACTGTATCAATACGTAAACATTATACCTGTTATTTTGATTATATATATATATTTTTATATAACCAACCAGCAAAACATACTGATGGTTCATATATGCATATTTAAATAGCTGGTAACATAAAGTCAAGAAAGTCCAGTGTCTTATCTTGATTCCTCAATGACTTCTCCAGTAGCGTTTTTGAGTTTTTAAAATAAAGCACCTTTTTTTCAGAGTGCTCCTAATCTATTTGCTTTTATAAAATATATTCTAATAATCTGTCTTGTGAAAACCACCACAAGCATTCTGAACTTTCATATTACATAAGTGTAATGTTACAATGTGATAATTACAGATTCAGAACTGGAACTCAAAAGAAAAGTTCTGGAACAGTGTCACTACTCGAAGATTATCAAAATAGCACAGGATGGATGGATGGATGGATGGATGGATGGATGGATGGATAGATAGATAGATAGATAGATAGATAGATAGATAGATAGATAGATAGATAGATAGAAAAAATGAAGAAAGTGCCTTATATATTTCTTGCCAGAAGAGGTCTCTCTTGAACTACAACATCGATCTAGATCATTAGAAAGTTAAATTCTTACAAATGATTGAGTATCTTAGTAAGTCCAAAATTACTGTCCACAGGCACCATTAACATATCTGTATCTGTATCTCTAACTGTATATGTATCTGAACCCATATCTATACCTCTTTGTCTCTCTATCCCTTGTAGTATGTGTGTGATATAAGCTGGAGAAGAGCACAGATCTTTCATTTAAGCAAAGATACCATTTTCTCATCTGCTACAGAAATTATTTCAACCTGTCCTAATTTAATATTCCTTTCCTATATTATCCAAAATCTTGACAGGCCTCAATTACAAAAATATGTTTAGTTCCTGCTTTTGATTATATCATCTCTATTGTGATGAGTGTGCATCTGAATCTCAGGGTCAAGATTAGGAAAAGACAAAGAACTGGATGCTGAGAACCAGGTTGAATGGGCTGAAGGCTGCAATTATTCCCAACTACACAACAACTTCTTAGCATATAATGTTTGTTATTAACATTTGAACATTTTCAGATATCAATTATTAACACCCCTCATTGTAACAACCCAGCCATGGAGCAACTGGGGTGCTGTAGCTTAGAGTCCTTGAGATCTAAGTAAGTGCCTGTCCTTGGCTTACCCTCCATGTAGGCATATGGACATAAATGGACTCAATCCATAAAACTGATATCTGAAGGAACTGTGTTAGTGCTTTCTGACAACAGAGATGACCTAGCTGTGCTATAACATGGCTATACAGTAGAACTTCAGCCAGTCTCCTATGCCCGGGCTGCTGTTAGTGAAACTCTTCTTAGCTCAGGAGGCTTTTCCCTCTAGGAGATGAAAGTCAAAGCATTTTTTGCTCCTACTGGTAGATTATAGTCCAATCTGACAGGCCTAGGAGGCAAACAAGCATTTGGAAAGGATGCTATGGCACCTCTTGAGTGGCAGATTCAAATAGACATGGGAGCTTTTATTTTGACCAGAGAAAAAAACAAAAACATAAACTAGAAGAGAAATAACCTTGTTACCCTCAGCCCCTAATGTCAGATGATTTTGGATCTCCATCAGGTATACATGAAGCTTATTATCAATATACATCAAGTGACACATTATTATTTTAGGGCGAGGCACTTAAGAAACCAAGTCAGAAGCTTTAAAAATTACATAGTTCAAAAGTAGTTAGAAGGTTTTCCTTCCCTTCATCTGAACAGTGGGAATTCAAGTCAGCTATAAATAAAGGTTCTTGCAGCACATAGGTGAACAATGGAATTGACATTCATAAAATGCAGCAGCAGCCACAAACTTAAATCTCTTTGGAAGGTAAGAGTCATGGAAGCCAGGGTTATCGTAACTAATGAGAAAGATTATGATGGATCAGGACATCTAGGATCAGCAATACCAAGCCTCTCATTACTAGTGGAGGAGAGAGAGAATGAGTTATTGTCTTCATGTTTCCCATCTGGGCTTCTGCTAGGCATCTGGCTGACCATGAGGGTTGGGGAGGGGGAAAAGATGTAGGATTACATAGCTTTTGATTTCATGCAACTTTGGCGCTCTTCTGATCATTTTATGTGTCAAGAAATCACATACCAGTCTTGTTCAAGTGGACACCCTCCAGATGTACTGGATTGCAACTCCCAGAACTTCCAGCTATCAGGTTCAGGTGTATACGAATTTCTGGAGGTGACAGTCCCATGAGACATTTGGATTATTTTTGGATTGTAACTCACCATGAATTTTCCATAGGTCTGGAACAAGGACAATTTATGTAGTAACTTAGTGTCAGTATATTTGAAAAAAAGCAAAAACAAACAAACAAACTCTTGTAGCAGGAAATCCACATTTGGTTCAGAATTGGCTTTATGGGTAGTCCAGTTCAAAGATAACTGGGGAACATGGCTTCTAGAAACATGAACAACTTGTGCTGGTTCTTGAATTCTATTGAATGCCAGAGGTAAAATCAAACACTGATTTCTAGTTTTCAACAAACCCAAGCTTCCATGTGACATCCAATCTTGGAGAATTACTACTCGTTTAAATTCAGGGTAGTGCATACAAGCCAGGTCTGTTTTCAGATGTAACTATAGATCATTGCAATCTTTCCCACTTTCCTGCAAATTTTCTAGGAAAGCAATGTTAAGGGAAATATACAAGTTAAAAGATTCGGTTGGTCCAGAATGCAGTGGCACAGGCAGTTATGGGTGCATTTCACTTTACCCATATTACACCTTTGCTCTGCAGGCTATACTGGCTTCCTGTTTGCTTCTGGGTACAATTCAAGTTAATATGAAAGTAATAAAGCTCTACATGGCATGGAGCCAGAGTATTTGAGGGACAGCCTTACTCCCATTGTTCCTACCCATCCCATTATGTTGGGCAGAAGGGGCATTCTTCAGTCCCATCTATTAGGGATTGTCATTGAGTGGGACCTAGGAAGCGTGCCTTTTCTGTAGCTGCACCTGCCCTCTGGAATACCATACTGCCTGTGGTCAGCTGGGCCTGATTCTGCTCACCTTTTGGAAGACCTTAAATACCTGGATGGGTTTTTTTTACAGGCATGGGGGCCAGGGGAATAATTGAGCCTATGCTATTGGTATATGGTGTCTTTGGGAGCCATTTTGTGTTGATCAGTTGGGAAAGGTGTTTTCATTTTTTTAAAATATAGATGTATTTCTATTGTATATTAATTCTCATTAGCCACCCAAGGTTGAGTTGGTGAGATGAGCGGCCATATGAATGAATGAATGAACAAACAAACCAACAAATAAATTTGCAGCCATAGCAAGGAGGAATCAACAAGCACTTTAATGGACAGGCCAGATTTTGTCTCAGCTATATTGTGGAAATATGCTGTGTTCAGTGAGACTTAGTCCCATGGAAGTGTTTGTGGGATAACTGTTATATAGCAGAAACTATGTGAGGGGACACAATCTAATACAGTGACATGGTTCTGCTTTGACTTATAGATTGGTACAGGGGATACCTTGTCAGACATAAAGAAACTGAGGTGAGTTTATCCTATCATCATCGTCGTCATCGTTGTTATTACTGAAGTGTTACTGTAGTAACTTTTTTTCCCCTTTTGTACAGAGGTAAATATTAAGGAGAGGAATCATCTATAAAATAATGCTATATGTAGACTCTAAAACAAACCCCACTGATTTAATCCCATGTAGGCATGAAGAGGATTACAGTCTGAATCTGTTTTGAGTGGGCAATATTTAAATGAGCAATTTCTTTTATGTATTTGACTTATTTTTTAGCTTTCCTTCAGAAAGCTTCAGTTTCTCAATATTAACAACACTTAATTTATTAATTAAATTAAATTTAAACCATGATTATATACTTAATATTAATTTAGGAGCTCTTTATGCTTTTTATATAGAATTGTATATACATTGTATATATTCCATTTGACTCTCTTAGCTGTTGTGAAATACCATCTAAATGGATATTTGATCTAATGCTTAATTTCAGAATTACTTTCTGAAGTAGGAAAGAATAAAGAAAGGCAAAAAAACTTCAGCTATATTACTCTTCATAACTTCAACAACCTTTGTAAGATCAATCCTTGAATGTTAGATATCAACTAAATGCTGAAAAGAATGAACCTATTTCAAATCCTAGTAAGGTTCCATTACACTATGGTAAACTTAGTAAAACTTAATATAGTATACCTAGTATAGTAAACTTAGAAAAAGAGATGGTGTTATTTACCATAACTGGCAAAAAAACAAAACAAAAAAACCTCTCTTGTCATATCCTTGATTTTTTCAATGGGAGAAGTCAGAAAATGCATGAGTTGTGGGGGAGGGACTGCTGCAACATTTGACCAGGCATGGTCAAATATCAGTGGCAAAAGAAGATAGATGGTACGGGCAGTGCTTAGTGGGTAGTGCTCTTCTGTAAACCTGGCAAAATGTGGAATATTATAATAATAATACAACTGTATCTTGTAGTTCAGTTATTACAGTATCATAACTTCACCAGAACTGGCTTCTAAACCTCTACTTGCATAGCTTTTGCCATTCAACTGCTCAAGGAAGATATATTTTGGGAGATATAACAGCTGCGGTTTTTTCCCCCCCAACTCCAACAGGGAATATTTCCAAAATCTTTTATCCACATCAAAGAAATTGCTGCTGAGAAGAAAAGGTATTACAGACACATATATTTGCTAGATATCTTAACTTATTTTGGGAAAATAAGAACATAGTATATTAGAAATACATCTCAAGAAGGAAGAACATGTTGCAACCAAACTAAACCAAATGCCCCTTCTTGTTCCATTCTGGTTATAATCAATTTGATATACAATTTGGAATCAGATCATGACAATGATGGACAGTAATACTTTAGGGAATTTGTTCTTATAAAAAGGGGTGATAAAGTAACACTTTCTTTTAAAGCTACTAGATTGGTATATAAATATGTGATGTCTTTCAGTTGTTGTAAAGCAAGGTAGCAAAACTGAAACAAGATTAGAGTCTGTCTATTTTTCAAACTGTATGTTCAGATTAAAGCTATCAGGGAAGGTTGTTGTCTCTGAAAGACCACAGAGGCATCTGAAGAGTAGTTGGGGTAGTGCTGTATTACATGAACCTTCTATCTGACCCAAATACAGAGTTCTTATATGAATTCTACCTTTAGATGTAAATAAAATCTCACGCCTTACTTGTGCTAAAAACCCCACATACATTTAAAAATGAACCTCAGTGAAACAGATTTTTATCATGAAATAGAAGATGTACCTGTGGTTAGCAAGCCACATACCATGTAGCTAACTTCACTCAATATGTAAAGTGAAAACAAGTAATGTTATTGCCTAGCATGATGGCTTGGTTCATACAACTTGCTAAGTCATAAGTGAATGGAACCTGTATTTGCAGACCAGTAATTGATAGGCATACACTTGGGAGCATCTATTCTGACCCTATTTGGAAGTCCAAAAAGCATGAGAAGGTATATGAAAATCATGTGGTTAGGTAAACAGTAGTCTAGAATTGCAGTATTTCCATTTAAGCAAGGCCTGTAACACAGTTCACCAGGCTATCTCTCCAAATTCTATCTCTTTTCTGATTACCTGAAGGTAATTTCATTTCTTCATCTCCTTTAGTTCCCGCTCAGCAATGCACTTACAAGCAAATATCCATGGGAAGTATGGGATTTCTAATGTAGAATGGTCTAGTAACCAGAGGAGCCTCTCTGTGGGTCAGTTCAGCATTGTCTAGCTCAAAGTACCTGTCCATGAGGTGTTAGCTATGGATCCAGGATGCATAGCTGACAGTTCCACTTCTGGCTCTCAGTCCAGATGGTTGATTGAATGTAGAATGTTATATACAGTATAATACAGTATTTATCCTTTGGTTCAGAAATGCAGAAAATGTAATACCTGCTGAGATTCCATTGGTACAGGAGGTTACCAGCACACTATGGGAATGGGGTAACATCTGGAAACAACTGTATGTGGTGAGTAATTCTTCCTTTCTTGCAGAAAATTTTATGACTGGCTAGGATGAAGCTTTAGCTGTATTAAGTGCCACATCAGTAGGCTTAGTTATCCACTAGGCCAATGTATTTTGCATTTAATTTTATGAATATATAACTGCTCTGAAAGTGCTAGTAAAGAAGAAATCCCTTCATTGCAGAATTTAGCTTCAATTATTAAAAGGCTGTTGTGTAGCTCCACTTTTGAGTGTTATGTGATTTCAACCTTTGAATGAACTTTAATGCGCCATGCACAAATGCACTGCTAGGAAAAAGTGAAAGCACTGGTGATTTAGAACCTATGACTTTTGCTTATGCAGAAAAACTGCTCTTATATTATTTCTAAACAGTTGGCCTGCTTTTTAATGCATTGCATAACTTGTCCAATTTAATGAATTTTGTGCACCAAAGGATCACACAAGTATAAAGTTTATTTTAAATAAAGGAGGCATCATTTTAAAAAAAAGAAGACAAATTCTAGTATGTTTGCTATTTAGCTTCCATTCTCAATATATTGATAAGAATAGTGAGATTCAATTAATGTTTGGCCACAGTAAACTGCAGTTAAGCCACAAAGCAAAAACCTAGAATATATCTCTTGAACTCATCCTGAAAGATCAGGTTGGGTCCAAAACATTTTGGCAAACCCTTCTGTTTCCTGAATACAAGCAACTGGATTGGCAATTGATTATACTTCAACAAAAAGTTCCTGAAGCAGTAGATTAATTTAAAAAGCATAGGACCAGCTTTTTAGCACACTCAGCTGTCCTCCAAGGGAGCAGAAGGGCCAGGTAGATCAGAAGGAATGAACGATTGGAAAGCTGTCACGACTTTGAATGGTTGTTTCATTTTCTCCAAGGTAGTGCTGGAGGCACGCAAACAATTTTTAGTCAGGAAAAAGTGTCATTATTGTGAAAGGAAAGTTATTCTAGAGTTCCTAGAGAGTTTGATTCCCAGGTCATGTTAAGAAACTATAATCCTTTCACTAGAGTACTGAAGTTTGATTTATGCCAGCTTTTTCTATTATGCAATCATGCTTGTCATCTTACTTCTGTTTTGCATTGGTCCACCTTACCTGCAGTCACAATAAAGCACTGAACATTTTGAATATATACTGAAGTTTATGTTTTTATATTTATTGTATTTTGACCCCCAGGGTTGTTGCAGATTTGGGAAACAGGATTACTTTCACTTACAGAAAATATACTTATTCTGCTGCCATACAGTGGCTGCTTAACCTCAGTGACAAAGGGCATTTGAAATTCTAAATAGCTGAAGTTCAACCTGTTTTCTTTTTCAGGCAAACAAAAAGGAACACTTCCGGCAGGTACAAGCAATGATGTGCGAGTTAATGGAGTGGAGGTCACAGCTCCTCTCAGGGACATTGCCCAAAGATGAGCTCAAAGAACTAAAACAAAAGGTCACTTCCAAAATTGATTATGGCAACAAGTAAGTTCTCATGAGTTGACATGTTACTACCAATCTGTTCCAGACTAGGAATTACCTTGGGCATATTCTAAGCTGAGATTCCTTAGTTTTGCTTACATTAACATTGCTTTTAAGAACACTGTAATAAAATATATGTTACTATTTTCCAGCCAGGAATATTAGTAGAATACTAACAAGACATTCTAAATGTCCTATTATCATAACTGCCACTTACATTTGTTATGCACCTAACACAAAGTCTCCGTCAGGTCAAGCTTACTCTTGGTGACCTTATGAACATGTTCATGTAGTTTTCTTCACAAAAGTACAAAAGTAATTTGTCACTGCCTTCTGGGATGTTTTTTTTTTTTCAATTTTCCAGTCTAGTCTAGTTTTGGGATCTTCTGGTGACCTCCCAATCATGTACTAATCAACTCTACCTAGCTTGCAGATATATGGTGCTGCTGCTATATATTGTGCACCTAAGAAACCACTATTTTCTTCTGCCCTTCTAAGACAAGCTGCTTAAAAAAGAGTTATGAAAGTGCTCAGTGGAAAAACTGATTTTATGATTATATGTTGCTTATATCTTGGGTCTCCTCCTCCTCCTCCTCCTCCACCTCCTCCTCCTCCTCCTCCTCTTTTTTCCTTCTTATTTTGGCTTTGTAGAGTACTTATTTTTATTTTTCTGCCTTGGATCTTGATTTTCTTTTCTTTTTCTTTTTATTATTCTATGCCACCCTGGATCACAGATTGTGAGTGGGATACAATATTTATATAGTAAAAATGTTACACCTGATATACTGCATTTCAAAACAACCATGGAGAAGAAGATAATGTGGATGATAAATATTTCATATCAAAACTTGCCTATACAAGCAGCAAAATGAAGTGCTTGGGTTTGGACACGCTAGAATAAGATGGACTATTACACAGAATGGGGATCTCAGATATTTAACTGGCACCTCATCTAAGGAAAAAAAAAAACCAAGCAGAATGCACATGAGTGTCCTTCATTTATTAGGCAAACTTGGAATAATTTTCAAAAAGTATTTTAAGGCATCTTGAAAGTGGCTTTTGCAAGATGCAGTTGTTTTGCATCTATCACTTCAGATTTCTGCATGTCTAAGTATCTGTGGACTAAAAGATGAACAATGTTTGAAGCAGTAAGTGGTATAAAAAGTAGGAAGGATGTGAGGTGCACAGAGAACAGGCAGATTCTTAAGGGATCTTGGAGAATAAAAGCACTATCCTAATTCACCAGATGGAAGCAGTTAATACAAATATAGAAAGGCAAAGAAACTTGATCAAAAAGCTCACACCTCCTTCAGCCCCTAGGAACTCCTGACAACACTTAAACGGCTCAGGAGCAAGGAGGACTCCATGCAGTTATGCACTGTATCTTTCTAGGCTTGGTCTTCCCAGCAGTTCTTCTAATCCTTTGTACCTTACAGAGCATGCTGTCCTGTTGTCATTCCACATGTTCATGTGCAAAGTAAAGAGTATAAACAAAGATGAGGCAAATAGAAGGGAAGAAAATGTCATCCGGACCCTCATTATGCTGGCCCTTTACCAGGTCAGAGTGATGCCAGTCAGAAACTAATATCTAAGTAAAAAATAGCCATTTGAAAATGGGGAGAATTTGAAGGGAAGCAGGCTAGATTATAAAAGGAAGAAAAAGGAAATAAAACAGCCAGCCAACAAATGTTTCCTGGAACAACTACCTCCTTGAAAAATGATTTTTCTACCACCTCTCTCAGGCTTAAATATTTTTTTCTGTAGACCAGAGCAATTACCATAGATTATATTCATTCCTTCATTTCAGTCTGAATGTGTAAGTAGACTACAGGCTTTGCATTCAGAAAGCCCAAATTAAATCCTGGCACATTCAAGAAGGAAAGAAAAAATCCTGCCTGAAATCATGGGAAATTGCTGCCAGTGGCAGGCAAAATGGATGATGGCTTCATTCAATGTGACATCTTCTGAGGTCTTACATGATGTGAAAGAGAGAGAAAAGTGCTGTAACAGTCATCTGAAGCTTCTGTATTACCATTTCCAAGCATACTTGGAACTTCAGTCTTCATTTCAGATGGTCTGCCTTAAGTTTGAAAACTGGGCACCAAAAGAAAGGGAACTTCAGCTGACTTCAGTCAGAATAGTGCAAATTACTGTTCCTGCATTTGGTTATGTAATTACTTGCCTCTGAAAAGCCTGGGCAGCCACAAGACTAGAGGGGAATGGGGGGGGGAAAAGTGTAATTGTTTTGATCTCTGGCACTGTTCCAACAAAAACCCATCACTTGACTGTTTTGTCTTGTTTTGTTTTGTTTTAATTTCCAGGGAAACGCCTATAGGTACAAGTTGTAGCTTCTCTTCCGATGCAAATAGTAGCTTCATAGAAGTAGGAAGGGAAAGGTTTACCAATCCAGTTTTGGAGTTTCCATGACACATTTCACCATAAGTAACAATGTTGGCTGGGTTCACCCATAACAAAATGGGGTTGGCTAGTTTGTGACTCAGTATATTGTGTACACTCAGCCAAAGGGCTAGAAGTTCTTCTTTTCATCCCTGCAGGCTATAATTACTCTGGCTTCCCAGAGATTGTTGCTTTCATTGCAAAATCATGCATGTTAATTGCACTCAGGGACATACCATTCACCATGTTGATTTTGTTTTCAAAGGAGATTGCACCCTCATGAGCATTATATGGTCTGTTAACCCAAAACTTTTGTTATGTACCTGAAGTGCTGTTTCATTTTGTGTGAAGGTATTAATTTTTAAATCACATCTCAGAGAGAAACAAACATCAACAAGGCCTTTCAAGAGTGGAAGTGCCAAACAACTTGAAATGAAACCTAAGATATTTGTAGTGTGATGTCCATTTGAATCTCAAAGATGGCCTTTAATGTTGTAGATGACAGTTTCCATTTATATCTACAGGATTCTTGAGCTGGACCTGATTGTTAGAGATGAAGATGGCAATATTTTGGATCCAGACAAAACCAGTGTCATCAGCCTCTTCCATGCGCATACCGAAGCTACAAAAAAAATCACAGAAAGAATTAAAGAAGAAATGGTATGGGGTTTGCATCTCATCGTTCTACTTTCAAACAGAGGTCTCCTTGTTTATACCTACTGAGGAAAAATCTGTATAAATATCAGGAACAGCTTAGTAATTGTTTCTGTCTTTAGCCAGTAAAAACTCTCCTTCTTCATTGTGTATATTGAAAATATTTCCTTACATCAAGTATTCATTCTGGATTCCCAGCTTTTTAAAAAATTTTGAATGCAGTCAATCAATCAGTGACATGACCTAGCCTTCCAATTGGTGCATGTATTAGTGCAGACCAAAGGGCCTGTAGCAAGCTTATCTGGTCTTTTTAAACAATGTGCAATGGCCAATCTTTGTTAAAAAAAAAAAAATGGGGAAATAAAATTTAGGAGGCAGGACAAGCCCTTCCTCATTATCCATTATCTGTAGGCTTGAACTCAAACCATATTTGTATGAGGAAAAGTGAGCAGTTTTCTAAAAGCTAGTAACTTATGTTTCCACCAAGCACATTCTGTGTTAGCCAAGTAGTTGTTCTTCAAGTCTGTAGGTTATCTAGATGTTCAAGTAAGTCTCTTTCTACTGAACCAACAGTCAAAGGTTATCATGATGGTAATAGCAATTGTACATTGTGAGCAATGGCAGACCTTCTCCAGAGAACCAGGTCTGCTGGGATGCGGCATGCTTAGGCATAGGATTTCCTGTACAGGCCTTTTTTTTTGTGAGATCTAATTTCTGGCTGGTAGAAAACACTTCCTTTGTGAAGTGTTAACTTTCCCTTAAAATTAATGCTTAATTTGCTTGAGCTTATTATAACAAACAAAACTATGCTAAATATCATTTAAAAATCAGTAGCATATTAACAGCTACAATGACAGCATGTCATAATTATTGCATGACTAATATCTACCGTACAAAGTATGGAAAGAGAAGAGCAGTTTATACCAGAGGTTCCTAAACTTTTTGCCATCACACCTCCTTTTAGTATAAACGTTATGTACACATTTCCCCTAAAAATCTAAATACCAAAATGAACAATGGAAACAATACAATGAAACTTTATTTTTTAATAAAGGCATAAAAAATAAAAAAGTAAAGTTTGTGCCTCCTCCATCACCCTGTTATTCACTTGAAACTAATATTTGGGAAAGATGGATTTATTGTAACAATGAACAACTAAAAGGTTCTTCACGCCTGGACTCTGTCTGCACTTCCCCAAGTGAGGTACACCTTATAGCTTGGGAAAGCTTGCTTTATATATATATAGAAAGATGTCTGACTTGAGAAGTATAGAGGACTTCGTAGATATTCTCAACAGCAGTTTATTTAATCTTGTATCTCAGGCATTTAAACTGACTGAATATTATGGGAATTATGTTTCAACACATCTGGGCAGGAAAGGTTGGGAAAAGTGTGATAAATGTTATGGTTCAGATGGTTCCTGTCCACAAACAAGTGACATAGCATTCACATGAAATAAAATTTAAAAAAAAGAAAAGAAAAGCATACCTGTTTTATCAAGTGTTTCTGCTGTTTTTCTAATAACATCTGTTTCTCTTACCTATTGTTGGCGCACAGTCAAACGATGAGCCTGTTTATGGAACCTTCTGCCGAAATACTTCATCCCCCACTCACAGCCTTTATGTCTTTGTAAGGAATTTTGTCTGTAAAATAGGAGAAGATGCTGAACTTTTCATGTCCCTCTATGATCCCCATAAGCATATGGTGATAAGGTATGCCGATTTTCTTTCACTGATATAAAGTGGTCATCTTCCTGACAAATTAAAGTGTGTGCGTGTGTTTCATAAATGTGGGCTTATGATAATCCCTTGGAGTTTGGGTGAATTTCGGTATAATTAACCATATACAGTTTGTGAACAGATATATCTACATTAGTGAATTCTTTGGCAAGAGATCAGAAAGACTTATAGGTAGCCCAGGTTTGTATCAAAGCCTAAGCCATTTTAATAGGTTAATGGAGCTGCTTGTATCATAACATAATTCTTTAACCATTGTCTCAGGCTTTCACCATTGCCCTAGGTTTAGGTGAGGCATTGTCTGAATGTGCAGGAACTGAAATTTGAAACTAAGATCAGTTGTTGGTGGGATTTTAAAAGATGCATTTCATATAATTTAATGTTGCTTGCCAATACCTTATACAGTGGCATTTCAGTATGATAATCTGAGTTTATATAACATAATGCTTATTTTTCCATAGTGAAAATTACTTGGTGAGATGGGGGAGCAAAGGTTTTGTCAAAGAAATTGACAATTTCAACAATCTGAAAGTGGTTTTCACTGTGAGTAGATTTTTTTTTTAAATAAAACACTGTCCTTCCATCCCCACAACCCATACTCAATATGTTTTCTGGAAAGCTTATTGGATGAAATATTTCACATCTATTAAATTTCTTGAACATTCTCTCTTTTGCTAAAGTTCCTCTGTTTTCAAGAAATAAATGCTTAGCTTAATTCTGCTAGGTGACCTCACTTCATTCATCCTCTCTATGGCTAGCTTTGCACATAATGCAGAGCCATTATGTGTTGTTGACTTATTGTGTGAACTCAGCTATTATGGCTTGTCTAACTAACCATGGTTATACAAACAATGGGACTGCATGATATGTGAACAGGGCTATGTAACTTATTCTTGCATAGGATTTTTTTTTTTTTTTAGCTTATTGAGTAGCATTGTGAAATAAACTTGGTTCCTCTTTTTGAAAAATTACTGAGTGAATCATAAAACTAACGTTTTCAAATAAATGATATGGAGGGGAAACATTTGCATGCAACTAAGACCTTAACGGAAAGGCTAAATCTTGCATTAAACTATAGAAAATTTATTTTGCTGTTTCATTTCTTTCAAGATTAAGAATGCGAAGGCTCATTTTGCTTCTGGTTAGACTGAGGTAATTCTGAAACACTGAGGATAGATGGTTCTTGTCATCTTGAGATAATTGATCCATATGGTTATAGCTTGTTCATCTAGTTATATCTGGCAGACGTTTGTATTGTAGTACAGAGAAAAAAAATGATCATATTGTAGACAGATGTTATGCTAAATACAAGAGATGACTAAATCACTG
The DNA here is from genome assembly GCF_059951505.1 of Python bivittatus. Classification (NCBI taxonomy): domain Eukaryota; kingdom Metazoa; phylum Chordata; class Lepidosauria; order Squamata; family Pythonidae; genus Python; species Python bivittatus. The sequence goes on from NW_028277035.1 coordinate 19,929,385, forward strand.
AAACATACAAATGATATCCTAATTACCTGAGGACTTCTGGGGAGAAATGGCAAACTGAAGATGGCTCCACTAAAAGCAGAGTCAACAACTGTGGCGGAATGAAGACCCAGTGAGTGGACCAGCTCTTTGGGATTGCTCTCCAGACAAGGAGAGGACTTGAGATTGCCCACAAGTGCTCCATACAGTTGCTCCTCATAAGACACCACAACACAGTGGTCTTCAGCAGGTTTAGATCTCTGGGAAATGAGGGAATAGCCATCTTGCTTAAACCACTGTTGGTGCCTTTAAAAGAATACTGGGTTCACATACTTCCTTTTCTAATCACTTTCAGAAATTTCTTGTTAACTGCTTTTCAGCTATTAAGAACCTTTGGATCAACAAGTTTTATAGCACCAGCTCAGTTTCTTTCAAACTTTAGCAAAAGAAGTTTTAAATACAAATTTAAGGACTTAAAACAAATTTTCTTTTGGAATAAACAGAAAAAGGGTGATTAGGACTTTGATTTTAGAAAATTACAAACAGACTAAGGGTCCAGAAAAATTTGAAATAAGATTATGGAATTAATTTTTAAAAATCCTTCCCATGGGAAAATGCTTTTGTTTTGATTAAAAAAAAAAGATAGGATTTTAAACATTGGACACTAGAGGGAACTAGCAGGAACTAAAGATTACAATTAAAGGAGAAGAATACTTAAATTTGACTTACTAATACAGAATGAAGTGAGATATTTTAAAATTGGACATACTGAAGGATATATTTGGGCAATGGACCTAGAAGTTAATTTTAAGAGGGTCTGCCTCTATAGGTAGACTGTGTTTAAAAGATGTTATGGAAGAGGAACACATTTTTCTGGACAAGACTGAGACTGAACTGAAAGTGGATTTACAAATGACAGACTACAAGAATGATATGGACAAAGATGCTACACTGGGCATACAAAAGAAACTGGCTGATGTCTTATAAATTAAAAGGGATATACAAATAACAAACCAAAAGAGCAACTTGGATAACTTTCCTATATTGGATTTGCAAAAGAGACTTGTTAAAGCTTTGAAGAATTTGTGAAAAGGGACATAGAAAAAATGAAAAGAAATCAAGTTCTAGGATATTATTTGAAGGGACTTAAGATCAAGATAGTTAAAAGTAAAAAGAAGAATATAAAGTTGGTTGATCAAAGTTAAAATAAATATGTTGTTATCTCTGGTAACCCTTAATGGAATTTTGCTGATTAGGACTGAGGAACGAGGCTTTAAGGATTTCTTTATAGATAAGAGATAGGATATGGGAAGAAGAGATCATCTGTTGTATTTTAAGAGAAGGTGATAAGTTACTAAAATTGTTTATACTTGTAATGAAAGGGAAGTAATTTCTTTATATATTTTTCTTTTTCTTTACTACATTCTTATTTTTTCTTTTGTTTCTATTTGTTTCTTTTTTTCTTTTCTGCACTTTCTATTTTCTTTTTTTATTCTTTTATTTTTGTTTGTATTCATTTTTATCTTATTAATTGTAATTTTTAATAAATTTACTATTAAAAAATTATATACTAATTACCCAAGGACATCAGTAAATTATTGCTCATGAAGGAGTGAAAAAAGCATTCTTAATCAAGGGACTAAGAAGATTTATTAATTTCTTTTGTATTTTTGCATTACATACATAAAATTATTCTGATTAATCAGATCATATTTATTATTTTTAAAAAGCAAGTTGTACTTAAGTAACTTAAAGCCACACAGTACAAAAATACCTATGAAGAGTCTTTAATCACTTCAGAGACTTTCTCTCCCAGTAGTGCTTCCCCTACAAAACCTCATGATGACTTTTTGAACTCCATCCTACTCCAGTTTAACAAGGAGATGAAGGATGAAGTCTGTGAGCCTTTTTCTGCAATTGCTTAATAATTTATTTCTGTGCTTAAAGCTCTTGAGCCAGATTCTCTGATTTCATTGTAATTGTGGATGAGTTCAAAAATCAGTTTGTAGAGTGGATGTTATTGAGACAAAGATTATTTATAAGCATCTAAATGAGGAAGACATTGGCAGTTTTTTGGAATGATAATTCTAATGTGCTTGCAAAACAGGATATGAAAATTCATATATAGCTAATTTTGAAGATTCAACTAAATTTTTAGCACTCTAAGAGTTCACTATAGTTGGATCACTTCTGATGTTATCTCCAAATGGATTCTAATGTGGTTGGTTGGTTACTTCAGTGGATCTGAATACACCTTAAAAGATTTTAGCTCAAGAGGGATAAAAGTTTCTTTGAGAGTGACTTATTTCTCAAAATAATTTCCTGTTCTTACTTGGCTTTGTGACAATTTTTTTCTTTCTGACACAAATTCTAAATACAGATTTCATGTTGTTCAAGCCCAGTTGGTGCTGAAGTAGCATTTGCTTTTTCTATCGTTATTGCTATATTCTTGTTCTAGTAATAGCTCCAGGAAATGTTGATGTTTAGATGCCATAGATTTTTACTGTCAGTCTGTCAATTGGACTTTGCTGTCATTTATCTCAGGATCTTGGAAACAAAGATCTTGGAAGAGACAGAATTTATTTGATTTGTCAGATCGTACGGATTGGAAAAATGGATCTCAAAGACACTAACACCAAAAAATATACTCAGGGCATAAGACGGCCTTTTGGAGTGGCAGGTAAGGCAAAAAATGGACAGGATCCAAAAAAGCCTTTCATAGTCTTTAATACACTTCCACCTCTGTGTGTGTTTTTAGCCGCTCCTTGCTTACTGAAGCCCCGCCACCCCCCATACTCCCATTGTCCCTGAATACTGAGGTTTCACTCAATGCAAGCTAATGTACCCAATGTACAGATTTACCAAGATCATGGCATTTATAACATTTTTACTGCCAGCAAACATATAAGGATAAGCTTCGGCACTGGATAAATAGGATTCTGATTGTGTAATTGGACCTGGCCTTCTGTCCACTCACCTTCAGAACTAGTGTCCTTTTGTGTGTTGATATATCCATAGAGATTTTATGAAGCTATACTGGTATTTTTTCTGTTTAATGATGTAAGTTAGACATTAGTGAAACAATTCTGAAGAAAACGTTGAACATGTAGCTTAAAAGCGTTCTTTGTATTGTGTGATCACAAGAGAAATCAAGATATGAAAGTGACTGCCAGACCAAAGATCCCTTCCTAAATTTGCTCCAAATGATGTTACTAAGTGAAGTGTTCTTTAAAGTGTGCTTGGGAAAAAAAAAATCCATGAAAAAAAGGTGGCTGGTCAAAGAATGGTGGATTTTATCTTATTTTATTAGCATGAGAGAACAAGACACAGTATTTCATGCAATGCAGAATTTATATAATAATGTCTTTTTTCCCAGCAATCTCCAGATGTGTTGAATTAAAAAGTTCAATAATTATAGCCAGCAATTTCTAATGATCATTCTGGCTGGGGGTTGAGGAAATTTGTAATCCAATTCATTTGGAGAGCACCAGGTTAAGGAAGAATGGTAGGACAAGATAGGAGCTCCAAATGATCTGCTCACCTTTGCGTTATCTCATTAATATTTTATACAGGGAATAAAATAATAATAATACCAGAGCACAGGCAAGCAAAATTTGAATGCTAATGCATTATTAAGCAAGCATATCAAATCAGCTGTGTCAGCTCCGTCTCTAAATTAATTGCTATTTACTTAGGGCCTTCATAGTTATCGGCAGTTTTTCACTGATGTGTAAATAAGTAATGGATGATGCAGGAAGTGGGAGCAAATCATTAAGTTTTTTGCTTTGTAAATTCTCTTTATTGAGATTCCATATAACGTTTTCTCTGGCAGATACTGGTTTTCTCGTAGCAGCAACAGCTTCTTCACATATATCCTATGCACAACAGCAAAATATGTTGCATTGTATTTATGGGCCTTTATTTCAATCACTATATTATTGTAATAAATATTAGGTTTACAATGTGTTTTAAAGAAAAACAAAACAAAACAAAACAAAAAGTTTGCAATATGTAGCACAGTTAGAGGTACTAATGCACTTCTATATAGTTTATGAGGTATATGATTCTAACTGAGAGAAGATAGTTATACCTGTTATTTTCTTTCAAATCTTGATATATTTTTCCTCCTGCTAGTAATGGACATCACAGACATCATAAAAGGAAAAGCAGAAAGTGATGAAGAGAAACAATATTTCATTCCCTTTCATCCGTAAGCAAATTTTGCTGTTTAATACTTTTAGTTTGAAAAAGGAATTATTCTAGTAAATTGCAGTCATTATGACTTGTAAAAAATAAATCAAAATGGGCTGTATCTAAAGGTACTTTCACATAGGTGGCAGGAATCTTCTGTTTACTGAAAGCACAAGGAGAAATACTCTAAATCCAAAAATGTTCTTTCTGTCACATTCTTATCATAGCGCAGACGAAATTATTGTGCAGGTATCTGTAGATCAGCCTTAGAAGCTCTTGTCCTGAATCTCCCCGACAATCTATAATACATCTGCTCTTCCTTTGACATCTGTTGATTCCCCTTGCCGTTTGTTGGTTTCTGGGTTTGCCACTGTTTATCAAAGTTGGGAGCATTTGTTGCTTCACTATTAAGAATTCTTACTTTATCACACATTCGACAACTCTTTTATATTTTAAATATAAATTTATAAATATATTTTAATTTAATTGAATATAATATTTAACATAAATATATTTTAAATATAAACAAGCCAGTAGATTTAAATATACTGCTTCAAATTCAAGTACTGATGAAACAGTTTGTTCCAGCTGTCTCTAACTGACTTTGGGATTCATTATAATGCCTTCAGTTTGCACTAATATTTTTCTTCTTCTTTTAGAGTGCCAGAGAATGAGTTTTTGCATAACCTCTTAAGCAAGGTCACCACATTCAAAAGTGATAGTGGTGGACAAGGTGAAGTACATTCCTGTTCTTATTCCCCCTCCTATACCTATATCCTTAATATGGTGGCATGATTGGAGGCCCTTAAGATCAGTTTATATCACATCCAGAACCAAGTTAGAAGATGTGAGGCACAAGTACTAGGAATCAGCAATATTATTTAGAGACAGATGTGCACTTTCTAATATGTTTGGTTATATCAGCCTTAAATGGAACCCCTGATTCATACAAAGAAAACTTCAGTGGTGTGGAGTTTGAGCCCACTGTTGGCACATGAGCTACTTGCAATGAGGCACATTGTGAATGTGACTTAGATATGGAACTTGTCAATTAGGCTCCTTTAACTATATATTTCCTTTAAGTATTAGTTCACATTTAATGATAAGTATTCTTCATCTTTGCATGTCTTACAGGATTATGGGTAACAATGAAAATGCTTGTTGGAGACATTACTCATATTAGAAAGGACTACCCTCACCTTGTTGACAGGACAACAGTTGTTTCTAGGAAACTTGGCTTCCCTGAAATAATCATGCCAGGTACAAATTGGTCCTTTTTCCTTTGAAGCTGAAAGGCCATCTTCCTTCCTTCCTTCCTTCCTTCCTTCCTTCCTTCCTTCCTTCCTTCCTTCCTTCCTTCCTTCCTTCCCTCCCTCCCCCACTCCCTCCCTCCCCCACTTTCTCCAAGACATCAGGGGGAAAGTGAAAAGCATCATTACTGGGATTTACATTTTCTTATAGCTCTTCATTACGTCAAAATTAAATTAATCCAAACATATCTAAATCAATTAATATATCGTTTTTAATTTCCGAAGGTCCATTCAATTATGCATAAAATGACCAAATTGCAATATAGCTTTTCTTTAAATACACTTCCTTATCTCTGCTTAAATCCTTCTGGCTCTTAATTATTATATTTTTATGGCTTTGTCATGTCTAGAATTTATGTAAAAAGAACAGATCTATGAGTCACCACTCTTCAAATAATATTTCCATCTCTAGTGGAGAATTAATGGCACCCAAATAATTTGGATCCTACTGACTGAAGGAAATGATGCCAGCCAGCTGCAGGATTTGCAGGAACATGAGTACTGCCTTGAGGCCCATAAAAACAAGAAGCACTTCTGAAAAGTGGTTACCCTCTAAGGATTTTGAGCCCAACAGCTAAATGCTGTTTTTCCTTTCCTTTCCTTTCCTTTCCTTTCCTTTCCTTTCCTTTCCTTTCCTTTCCTTTCCTTTCCTTTCCTTTCCTTTCCTTTCCTTTCCTTTCCTTTCCTTTCCTTTCCTTTCCTTTCCTTTCCTTTCCTTTTTTACATTAGCAGCTCTTTATCAAAAGCTGGTTTCCAGTCTTCAGTTTGCTACAGTTTTCTGCATATTAGTGTATAGGCATGTTTTTATGGGGGTGGGGGTGGGATGTTACTCTTGTTCTATTTGCCTACTTATATTCTTACCCTCTTACTTGACATAAAATAGCTTACAATTTAAAGAAACTTTCACACAGGAAAAAACAATACAAAGAGTTTTTCAAAAGTAAATTAAAATCATTGACTACTCAAGGTCTGGTGGAAGAGATGTGTCTTCCATAGTTTCAAAGCCAAGTAAGAAAAACCTTTTCCTATAAGGAGGGAGTAGAATCTGTCTGCTCTTCCTTATGTTTGTCCAAAGTGTTTTAAGCGAAGATGAAAGAGTCTTGTTTGCAAGCAGTGAAATTTGCCCTTCCCAGTCTTTGTCTCCCTACCCTCACCTCTATTTTTGCTCAGTCACTGCATGGCCCTCATTGCCCCGTTCTTTGAATGCTGTGTTATCCTTTGCCACTTTCTCAGTCAGCTGATGTGACCAAAGTTCACCAGAAGGTGTCACTGCAGAATGAGGATTATGCATTGATGAAGGAAGTACTGTACAATCAGACTTTTCCTGAAGAGACAATGAAGTCAACATCAGGATTAACTTTATTTTCCCCTTGAATGTTCCATATATCTCTGGGTATGGAAGAAATAGCTTTTAATGTGTTTTGTCACCATAACTACTTGCTTCTAACTTTTTGCATTTCTTTCACAGGTGATGTAAGAAATGACATCTATATTACCTTGCTATGTGGAGATTTGGATAAATTTAATAAAACTACTCAGAGAAATGTAGAAGTCAACATGTGTGTCTGTGATGAAGATGGAAAAGTCATACCTGTAAGTGCTGCTCTACTGTTAATGTATATTTTCAAAAATGGCTAAAGACTAATGCCATCTTCCTCTATAGAGTTTCTGCTCTGTCATATTAATCTACTGGCTTTGGTTCAGAATTTCTGCTTGCAGAAATGTGCATCCATAAGCTGATTTTTACAGTTACCTTATCCAAATCATAAAACAAAGACTGGATTCACAAAATGTGAGAACCCATAGCATGGTTGGTTTGCTTTTAGTGTAGAATCTTAACCCAGTCTTTTTGATTCTACAACCTAGTTTATGCCTTAGTATGTGGTATGTAAAAGGTATGTGGTATATATCACCAAGGTATGCCAAGAGTGAACTGAAATGGAAAAAGAAAAAAAAAAGGATCTTTTAAAACTTGAGATGTTTGTTTGGTAATGGAAGAGGAAAGCAAATTGCTAGCAAATTGCAAGCACTCCTTTAAAATGGCCAGTGTTTGTTTTTTGGTCCATTTTGTATCCTTTGTTCCACACTTCAACATGCAAATTTGTATGAGAGTGTGAGCTTATTCAACTTCCATGTATAGCCACAGGAACACAGGTGCAAGAAATGGGAATCCAACCTGGCAATTAAACAGTGGTGAACAACAGATTTTTCTTTGTTAATAAACACTTCTGTAACAGCTTGTTGGAAATTCTAGAAGAACAACAACCTGGAATATTGGGAAACTAATTATTGCTTTGTTACTAACATCAGGGAAAGTATTAAAAATAAAATCTTGACATACGATGCTCTAAGTTCTTTTAATTTCTCTGACTATTTTCAGATGTTGTTAGCAAATGTTCTCTATAGCACGCAATTCTATAAAATGGTTACTTAAGCAATATTCTGTTTTAAAATACAAATATTTAATACTTGGGTAATTCAGAATTCCCTTGGCTCTATGATGAAGGAATGTGAACTTTGAACATGAATAAAAGTAAAATATTTCAGTTCAGTGCTGTTACATGAAGAGGTAAGGTCTCCTATGAGTTGAGTTTGACTGTTGGTGACTTCATGGATGTGTTGATACTTCTCTGGAAACAACATGAAAGCAATTTCTCTTTGCTTTCTTCTGGGATTTTTTTTTTTCCTTTTTAACTTTCCAGTCTAACTTACAGATTTAGTATTTCATGCTAATTTCCCATGTTTGGTTAGGCACTGTCCATTAGCTGGATGGTTATATATAGATATTCTTCCAGACTACTCACCTCCTTTGGCTAGCTGTCTGGAGGAAGTGTACAATGTTTAATGTACAATGTTCACCATAGAAGGAGGTGAATAGTCCACAGGAGCAACCCAAGAAGATATAGCTGAACAACAGATGGACAGTAGAAGCGACAAATAGAATAGTGCTCTCTGCCAGGGAATTTCTTCAGGATAAGATGGATAAAAATAATCCAGGGTTCCCTCTAGAGAGAGCAATGAAAGAATATAAGGCTGAAAGGCTCTACTGATCCATCCCCACAAGTACATGTACATTGATTGTATGTGTGTGTAAGAGTATTTTTGTAAGACCCCAAAAGAACAGCAGAAGGCAATGCATCCAGTCTGGCCAAAGTGGAGGTCAGGTGCAATTTCAGGACTGTGGAGAGGAGAGATAGGTGGCTGGCACATACCCCTTTGAAAAGACCCAACTTGCTGCATGGCTGGGAACAGACTTAGATTGATCTGAAAATAAGTGCTCCAGATACACTATTAAGGATGCTTAAGGTGTTGCCAAACCCTAATGGGCAAAGGCTCTCCAATGAGAGTCCTAGAGTGAAGCTTGACAATTACTTTTTTTTTAACTGGGACAATTTAAAGGGTCTCTAAGAACCAATGGGACCAGATCAATTGGAATAAAGGTTAACATTAGCATATTTAAAATGATGATACCGAGCTCTAGCATCCACAGAGACCAAGCCTGTTGCTAAATGTAGTGCAGCATTCTTAATGCATCTTGGGACTGCAAGGATAGTTCTAATCTAAGTTTAGTTTCAAGGCTGTCAAGGTTTCTAAAAGTATTGCCTTGAACACCATAGAGAAGTTGGGAAATGATTTTGGCTATAAAGACTTTGAAAGCTGCAGAGATAAGGGGGCTCCTTTCAAATGGAAAAAATCTCAGGATAGCTGAGGAAATACACTGAAACTTTGTGCAAATACTAGGACTTTAGTTTTCTGATAGTTTATTACTACAGTTTTCTATGAGGAGAAAGACGCCAAAGCCCTCAGTGTCTTTCTCATTCCCATGTGAGAAACAGGCATGACACACTTTCAAAGTGGTGTTGGAATGAAGGGACTGAATGGGAAGAAGCAACCTTTTATTACTGATGATCCCCTTAGTTTTTGCCACAGCCTCTCCCTTGGAAGTAAATCAAAGGCTGATTTAAAATCAGCAAAGGCTGTGAAAAGGTCACCTCTGGACTGGGAAAATATTTCTCAGCTAAATAGAGAAGAACCAGACAATAGCTCAAAGTTGATCACTCTCCTCTGAAGCTTACCTGCTCCTCAGTGCGATGTTTTCACTTTCAATCCAGACTAATAGTAGAGACATTTAGCATACAGCTTGCTGATTGTATTAAGCAAGCTGATGGGTCCTTCATTGGCAGGGTGTAATCTATTTCTGTTGTTTTTATAGAATAGGATAACAAAGACATGGCTCCAGTCAGTAGGAAGACATGCTGAGCTGTTAATATGAGTGAATAAGACAGCCAGCATTGGAGCCCCAATCCTTGTTCTCCCTTAATAATTCCAGGGGGAATAGAATCTCCTCTCAGGGCTTTCCCAGTTTTCAGTTGTAAAATTAAGTTTTTGAGTCAGATGTGGACATGGGAAGCCAGTCAGGAAGAATATTTCAAGAATAAATCACAGCTAGATTGGCTAATGATTCCATTGTGAAAATATTCTGGAAATAGTTCTCCCAGGAGTCTGAAAATATTTGACAGACTGAACTGAAACCTCTATCATTAAAGGAGTTGTTAAGTAAACACCAGAAGATAATAAACTTTGTTTAGATATTTACTTAAACAATTTATATGGCCACCCATCTCACTGAGGGGGAATTGACTGATTATGTGCCATCAAATCAATGTTGATTCTTAGTGACCACATAGATAGATTTTCTTCCATGATAATCTCGCCCTGACCTGGTCCTTCAGGTCTTCCAATGGTGCACCCACCATCACTGTAACTGAGTCCATCCATCTTGCTGTTATTTGCCCTCTTCTTCTCTTTCCTTCCACCTTTCCTTTCTGGGTGGCATACAAAGAATTAAAACCAAAACAATATAATTAAACCAGCAATCTACATAACAAATGTCTGAGGTTGAAAAAAAAATTGCTCCCAATTTACCACAGAGAAAAACAGCAATAAAATCAATCAACTAGTAGATCTCTCTTAACTTTCTGGCCCAGATGGCTAAGGGAACAGCCAGTCTTTAGTACCTTATGAAAACTAACAGGGTCAAGACCAGCTGGATCTCTAGTGGGATGCTGTTTCACAGGGCAAGCACTGCAACAGAGAAGGCATGACTTTTGGGCCCAACAAGATAAGATTGCTTGATAGAAGAGACCCCAGAGCAACCCCTCCCTATCAGTTCTGGTGAGACAAACAGAGACAATAGGAGACAGGAGGTCCTACAAATAGCTTGGTCCTATGGCATATTGGGTTTTACAGGTAATAACTAGCATCTTGAATTGTGCCCAGAAGCCTACTGGGAGCCAGTGCAGCTCATGGATCAGCTATGTTATATGAGTGTGTTGTAAAATGCCAAAAGCTGCCAGCATTGCTGTATTCTGAACCAGGTGTTGCTTCCTAATGCTCTTCAAGGGCAGACCCATGTACAGTGCATTAGATTAATCCAAAGAGAAGATTACTTAGAACATAATTCTCTGTGCCTAAGGTTCCCCTAATCCTGAAAGAGTTGGTCCAAAAGATTAATCTGGGTGAAGGTCCTCCTAGGCACAATCACCACCTGCTCTTTCAGCAAGAGCTGTGAGTCTACGAGGACACTTGGATTTCATATCATCAGCTCTGACTGGGGGAGTGCAGCCCCATTCAGGGTTAAAAATGGAAAATCTCCAGATCTGGGTCCTTGAGTTTAGCAGTTGCAATTAAGCTCCTCCATTTCTCCATTATTGCTTTCCTTTCCTTTGATTTTAGAAGGGCTTTGTAGCTCTTCCTTTCCTCTAGGAGTATTTATAACATACCTGGAGAGTTGTTAACATAGAAAACATCTACTGCCATGAACAGGACCTTTTTTGCTTTGATACAATCAGTGTTGAACTGGGGTTTGGATCTAATATGAGGGAGACTATGACAGTCTGAAAGTAATCTTGACAAAACAGTTCAAAGAGTGATAAAAATAGACTGATAGTGCACCTGCTGGGAGTAGTCTGCTAAGCAGATTTGAGAGTGAAGCTGAAGAACAGGATCTGAATTCCAGAGAGCTAGCAGGTCTTTTGCCCTCTTGAAGGTCATTTATACCGAACCTCCCCCTTTGTTATTGAACCAAGAGGATGGTGGGCTTTTTCTAGGAATTTAGTACTGGCTTTAGGATTAAGCAGGCAAGAGAAGTGATTACTGTCAAAGCAATTTCTAATACAAAAATGTGTTAAGTGAACACAGTTGTGTGAAACCAAGATAGAATTTATCACACTGGCCTCTTTAGAGCCCCAGAAGGTGAGTTCCCTGTTGGAATCTTCCCTAGTAGTGCCACTAAGAATGACAAGGTCCAAATTATCTCCAAACTAACTGGGCCAATCAAAAGCCTGCCACATTACTATGCTTCTTCTTAGATTGTTTGACATGGGAATAATAAGTTCCCTCTTTGGGGGGAGGAGACCAATTAAAATGAGCTTGTAAAATGGTGCCATTACCTCCACTGCCGGCAATTACTACTGCAGCATCTGTGTCTAAATGTAGTACATTTGTAATATAACTGTCAAGAAGGTCCCATAGATGTCCCTATGTCTGCAAAGTGGAGGGAGGTAACTCTTAATAAACAGAATATTGCAGGGCCTATATTGGAGGAGACCATGCTGGCACTTCACTCTAGTAATCACATGAATATTGAACCGAGAGGAAACTTTTACAAAGCAGCTTTGAGGGGATGTTTTGTTGAAACCTTTGTCAAAGTGAAGCATCTCTTTGAAGTTTTGCTCAGGTCTAATAGACAATAACTTTCATGTTCCATTATTAGTTTGAAAGGCTTCCACATCAGATGATACTTTGGCTTTTCTATTCCTCCCTACATATTAATGGAAAGAAGCTCATGCCTTCCTCTTTGCCCACTGGGGACATTCAGACTAAAGGGGCTGGGCCCTATGGAGTGGTTTCCATGAGGTGAAAAGTGATGAAAAATTGTTGAAGGATAGAGCTGTATCATTTTTTGTTATTTACTTACTGGGGTATACCTTGGCTTTCCTTCCTTCCTTCCTTCCTTCCTTCCTTCCTTCCTTCCTTCCTTCCTTCCTTCCTTCCTTCCTTCCTTCCTTCCTTCCTTCCTTTCTTTTTCTTGATGTGTGAGGTTTAAAATGTATAAACACGTTTTAAAATTCTTGCTTTTGCTTAACTAGCAACCACTTTACAGACAGAAAGACAACTAGACTAAAGCAACCGCTTTGCACCAAAAGGGCACACTAAAATGATTAAACTGTATGCATAGGCGATATGTCCATTTATTTATTTGTATGTTTATTAAAGAGATTTATATGGCTGCCCATCTACCAGAATGAATTCTGAGCAGTGAAGAAGAATAAAAACACAATGGAATTATAAAAAACAATTAAAGAAAACAAAAATCTTGAGGGCCCAACAAGACTCACATCTACAGATCAAACACACCATGTCCATAATGCATATTCTTATTGAGATACTAGTTTTCATATTGTTTGCTGAATGTTTTTTTTATTGTTACTTGTTTTTTTTTTTTTGCAAATTGCTTAAATCTGTTTAAAAAACTTAGACCATGTAAGATGGCAGAAGAATGTATATAAATTGAAAGACTCCTTTTGAAAGATCAGTAAAGATTCATGACTGTATCTCAAATCTAATACTTGGTCTAAAGTATAAAATACTATTTTAAGGCTTATTTATTTATTAAGTGCAATGTATTTATTTCTTCTTTTGCTCTTTCTGCAAATTAACATAAATATTCTACAGTTTGGTCTAGTAAGCAGGAGACCATGAGTTCTAGTCTTACCTTGGGCATGAAAGCCAGTTGGGTGATTTTGGACCAGTCACTGTCTCTCAGCCCATGATGTCAGGCTCTGGTGACAAGCCGTTTGGTCAATTCTTGTCACAACCAATGGATCAACATTTGGGTGATCTGAAAAAAAGCAGGAAAAATGCTTGGAAGAAAAAAAAAATCTACATGTAATTTCTGTGTGCAGTGTTGGCTCAGTTCTATAGATGCTTTTGATGTGATAAAAAATGTAATTTAACAGAAAATTGTAAAGTGAGAAGAGAGGGAAAAATAACACGTAATTAGCCAACAATCCTTTCCACAGGAAAGTTTCAAACTAATTATCTGTTTCCATTGTCAAATTTCCAGGGAATTTCCTATGGAATGAATACAATTGATTGAAATGAGAAGGAAGAAGGGAATTTGAAAGAAAGAATAGCTACATGATACAAAAATATAAAAGAAATACAGTTTATTTATCTAACAATGCTATCCCCACAAGTTTTCCACAAATATAAAATCCTGCTCAATTGAAAGTATATCCATCCATCCATCCATCCATCCATCCATCCATCATCTATCCATACACACACACACACACACACACACATATACACATAGAAACATGCATACATGCATACCTACCTACCTACCTACCTACCTACACACACACACACACACACACACACATTTTGAAGAACTGTTAAAAGAGGAAGAAAGAATAGGAAGTTAGTTCTGTAACTATCAAGATCCTCAAACATTACTGTGCCAAATTTTTCCTTCCTCTTAATATCCTCCTTGGCTGCATGCCCATGAATGCTGACACCATTATGGCCATTACCATTATCATTGAATGAGTCTGGTGCCAGGTTTGAGAGGATTTTGGAAAAATATAGCTTTTTTTCTCCCTTAGCTATGATAATGTAGTTACCCTTCCAAGGAAGAAAGAGAGGTAGGCCCATTTTACTAGAAAGCAGGAATAGAATGAATGGGCTTCTATTCATAGAATTCACCTACTGGCTCCAACTTGGATTCAACATGACTGACACCTTGTGAAAGGTTATTCATTCTTTTCTTTCCCTGGACACCATTCTTCAACTTCATGTTTATTTTTATTTATCTGCAGGGCTGGCACATGAGTTACTTTTTGTTCTCCAAGCCAAACATTCCCAAGTCCTTCCATTTCTTTTCACAGGATTTAGTTTCTAGTCCCTAATCATCCTAGTGGTCCTTCTCTGAACATGTTCTAATTTCTCTCCGCCCTTCGTAAAGCATCATATCTAAATCAGGACCCAATGCTCAAGGAGGTGGAGAGGCAGCAGGTGGACCAGATAGAATAAAGTGGGATTATTATTCCCTGTGATTTAGTAACCGTACTTGGGTTTGCATAGCCTAAAATTGCAGCTGCATTATGCTGCTGACTCATATTTATTTTATACTCAAAACCTATTCCTCAGTTCCCCCCCCCCAAGCATTATAGCCTAGCCAGGTATTCCCCATTCTAAACCTGTTTGTTTGATGTCTGTTTTTCAACTGAAGAATTCTGCAATTGCCTTGTTAAATGCCATTGTATTATTTTCAGTCCATTTCTCTAACTTATTATGATAGTTTATAATTTTATTTCTATCTTTTGGTGTTACTTATCTCACCCACTGTCATACCATTTGCCATTAATTAATTAATTAATTAATATGTTGAAGTATACAGGAAGCAGCAGTGTACCTTGTAGCACCTCCCTCAGTATTTCCCTCCAGGATGATAAGAAACTCTTAAAGAGTCATTAGTAAGCTGGTGACATCCAACTGTACATCTCAACTTTGGTCTGAACAGATGATGTGGCTGAGGTACTATTATGGTGCCTGGAGACTGTTAAAGTCTGGCTGGGAAGAAACAGGCTTAGACAAAATCCCAGGACAACAGAGTGGCTGTGGATATAGTAGCCCTTGAATTCTGGAGATAATCCACCTCTAGCTGTGGACAAGGTCATGCTTCCACATGTACTTTTGGTCTGTAATCTGGGAGACTTCCTGGACTCACGGCTCCTGCTAAAAAAGCAAATGGCAACTGTGGCTAGGAGGATCTTCACACAGCTTTATTTTATGTACTACTTCTGATATTTCCTGCAGCAGGAGACCTTACTCTAAGTCCCCTGTGCCTTGGTCGCCTCTCATTTGGATTATTGCAATGTGCTGTACATGGGGCTGTTTTGGAAGACCAGTTGGAAGCTACAACTGGTCAAGAATGCAGTGGCTGAAATAGTTATATAGTTCACCCATATAGCGCCTCTGCTTCAAGAACGACATTTGTTACCACTTGGCTTCTGGGTGCAATTCAAACTCCTAGTTGTCATCTTTAAAGCTTTATATAGTGTTCAAGACCTGGGTATCATTAGGATCACCTAATTCCAGTGGTATTTACCAATCTGATAAGATCAGAAGAATGGGCTCCCTTGAGGTATCTTCTGTCAAGGAATGAATGTCATCAGCAGAGACCACAGACGCAGACCTTCTCCATCATTGCTCACCTTTTGGGATTTACAGTGGAAAAGCCATTTAAACTTGGTTGTTCCACCAGGCTTTGGGCATGATATGGTATGAGGTTAATTCTTCTCCATTTTAAGTGTTCCTTGATGCATAGAGAGGATGTTGATATTATGTGGTTGTGATTATTTTATTATTTCTATGGTTTTAATCTTGTTTGCAGATTACATGAGTGTAAGATGCTCAGAGTCATATCTAAGTGTGTGTCTATATACATATACATATACACAAACAAATAAGTGAAAGTATGCATGTTGCATAGGAATTACTGTAAAATTTAAACTTTTCAGTTTTAAGCAGTTAGGGTAACTGTAGTTGTTCCCTTATCAAGTATCAAGATAGGCCAGCTTTGATGAGATCTCTAGCACCCAATTCTATGCCCAGGAATGGGAAGGAGCAATTCTGGCTTTTAATTGGCCATCTTTTTAAACTTTCCCCACATATCAGATGACATAGCATCTGAAACACTAGAGAACTGACAAATGAATTACAATCACCCACTAACAAATAAAAACTAGACTAGGAGATCAAAGGCAAGTAGATGGCCCTATAAAATTCCATGTGCAATAGGTTCTAAGTATTAATGTTGACCCTGAATAATTTTACTTAATCTTATAATTTTCAGCTATCTGCCCTCTAGACCAGTTTTTCCAACCTTGGTAACTTCTGGGTGTGTGGACCAACTCCTAGAATTTTCATCAATGGCCAACTGGAAGTTGCCATGGTTGGGAAATAATGCTGTAGACTGTACATTTTTAGATCATACATTTCTCCCTTTCTGGAATAAGAAACTAATTCCAAGGACCAGAATAGGTGGGAATAGAAAAATATATTTGTGATGAAAAAGTCATAAGAACTAGGAAGCAGCATCTTTCCCTTCTATTTTTCTGTTTTGGACAGAATGTGATTTGCTTAGGGGCTGGAGACAAACCTGTGAATGAATACAAGTCAGTTGTCTACTATCAAGTCAAACAACCCCGTTGGATGGAGACATTAAAGGTACGACAAGGAGAAGTGGTCTCTCCATTTAAAATCTTAAGACAAACTATTAATATTGCTGATTATGCTAAATGATGGCCTCTGAGAAACAGAGCTAAGGAATCCAAGCTTCAGAATGTTTATGTATGCATTAAAAGATGTTTTAAAGCTATTCAATTAACTTCTTTCAATCCTGCAAGACAGACTACATGGAAATGAAAACAATAATTATAATTATATAGTTGTGCTGTGTATATGCTTTATTTCAGTAGGGCAGTATAAATACATAATTGAAAAAGTTGAGGAAATTAATAAAATGCAGAACAAATGGAACGGATATATAAATTTGTCCTAATTGCAGGTGAATAAATTAGTAGCTATTACTGTAGTTTGTATATAATGGGCAATAAACAAATTCTAGGGAACATGTGATGGAAATAATTACAGATGGCTGTAAACTAAGAAAGTTTATTGCAAATCTGTTTCTGTTAAAGACAGAACACTATAGAGGACAGACATATTAAAATATCTTCTAGAGGAGTAAAGCAAATTAATTTCCCATGACTTCAAAGACTTCTGTGACCAAAGTAGGAATCATTTTGTAAATGATGCAATATAATAGAATCCAAGTTAAATTTATAATAAAATATGTATATGTTCCTTAAACAGCTTTTGGATCATCTAATTCCAAAGTCTGTTCCAGTTTTCAGCACAGCCCAAACACACGTGGTCTGATACAAATATAATATATGTATTAGAAGATGTCATATGGTGTTGGGACATCAAAGCAAAATATGTTAGTTATATGATTGTGTTCAGTGGCAAATCTGAGATAGAGATATATAATGGTGAATGCAATAGTAGTTATATCCAAGATATGAGTTGGCAGTGAAATGCAAAAGTCCTTCCAAGTCATATATCCAGGTGTGTAATGATTTATACTTGCTAAGAATTCTAAGGTGGTGTATGATAAAATACAGAGCTTAAAAATCGTTGTACATAAGAGTTGTCTCTGATGAGAATAGCTGATCTCTTTCTATGGATAGATTTTGACAGTCCTGTTTCAAAATTGTAAGACTTTTCTCCAGCCTTCTTGCATGCATTGCTTTTATTATTTAATCCAAGTTGCTGTTTATTTCAAATGCTGTTTCTTTCAATAGGTAGCCTTACCCATTGAGGATATGCAAAGAATTCATTTGCGTTTTATGTTTAGGCATCGGTCATCTTTGGAGTGTAAGTAACCTCCTTTGTTCCTTGGTTTCAATATGCAAAATTAAATAAGTTGACCAAAACAATTAATACCAAATTCTGGGTTGTTCAGCTAAAGACAAAGGAGAAAAGAACTTTGCAATGGCCTACGTAAAATTAATGAAGGAAGATGGGACAACTCTGCTTGATGGCATTCATGAACTGACAGTTTTAAAGGTACACTGTCTTACCTTACTGCATTGATTTGGTTTTGCTGAATCCAGTGGCAACTTCCTATTGGGCTATCAAAATATCATAATACACTCTAAGGAAGGTTGCTCTGGCATAATATACTTTGTCTGAATTTGGTTTGTTGTGTTGTATGATGTCAAACAATGTGCAATGTGTAAACATATTTTTACTCTCAAAGCTCTTTAGACTTCTCTGGCTTATACTCAGAGGACTAGAATGTTCTATTATGCAGGTATTACAAGTCTTCTCCAAAACTCAGTGGCTTACTGTGTTTGAAATGATGTTCTCTTAAGTTAGCAGAACAGCTGATTTTTAATATTAAAGATGCTGAGAGCTGAAAAAACCATGGTTTTAAGTCTCAGCATGTTGTACAAATCAATAAACAAACCATGGTTCATCTTGGGGAAATCCAGACAGTAGATCACAGATGGGCAACAAATGGTGAAAAATTTCTGTTAACTCCTGAAGCTGATGTTGACCCTCATATGGGCTACATCTTCAGCTGATTGATATATTTGGAAAGGTCATACAGAAATATGAAAGAAATGTTCATCTTTGTGGCTGAAAGTAAATCAATTTACTTATCTCATCCTCTTCCTTCTCCTTTTAATAATACTCCCTGTTTTAAAGCAACATAGCTTGTAGAAGCAACTTACAGAGGAAGCATATACATGGACTTGTATGTTTGCACACAAGATTTATTTATTTGTTTTTAAAATATTATATGCAGAGTTCACGAAAACCAATGTCCTTTTATATAGGAGAAAAAAACCCTCACCCAAATCATATTATTTATTTATTTACTTAAAATACTTGCATGAATGCCCAACTCAAAACCAGAACTCTGGGCGACTCACGACCACAGTATAAAAACAACATCATACAAAATTAAAAATAAAAAGCAATAAGAACAGAAACAGCAAAAACCTGGTGCCACACCCAAATTCCCTTGATGCAACACACAGCACTGTCTTCCAACTCCAGCTTCACCCTATCCCAATGCTTGGGGGAAAAGCCAAGTCTTCATGGCTTTCCAGAAGGTTAAAAGGGTAGGGGCCAACCGGATATCAAGGGGAAGCGTGTTCCATAGGGTGTTACGTTACACGGTGTTCCATTACGACTTCAATTATTATAGGAATAGGAAATCTATTTTTATTTTGAAAAGTATAATGGCAAAACAGTCTCAGTCTGTGGAAGCTGACAATAAAAGGCTAATCATTTATCACTGAGAGTCTTATGATAAATAAAGAAATAAAATAAAATACTGACCAGCAGAAAGGATGGAAGAGTTAGTGCTAGCTGAGCGTATTAGGGAATATTCCATAATTTGCATACAATTGATGGAAAGGCCTCTTTAACGTCCATTCTCTGTCTAAACTCTGGAGATGGGGATTCCAGAGGACAATCACTGACTTTGATTTCTCCATCAATGAGAATATATGTCAGAGTGCAAAACTGTGTCCAGTGGCTTGGTATGACAGATTGAATGTATTTGGCTGTAAAAGTCAAGCATTTACAGCAAGTGCAAGTGCTGCAGCTGACATTTACTCTGAAAAAAATCCAACTATCCTCAAACACTTCTAGCAACTAGCTCAATTTTTTGACTTTTGCAACTTTCATCCCTTCAGAGGTAATAACAACTACTATGCCTATGGTTTCAGTGGTTTTGGCACAGTGGTTCTACAGCATACCCTTGACACACACGTAAAAAAGGAAAGGAGAAGTGTTTCACTTTGAGCAAAGTGGTGTCCAGTTTCTGAGTGTCACAATGAGGCTGCTATGCTGCGCTGAATCAGCTGCTTGCTTTTGACTGACTTTTCTTTGAAGCAAAATGCCCTGTCTTGATGTTTTCAATAGGGGGTGTAAAGGCAGAACACCCTGAGGCACTGATTTGAAGTAGATTACTCCAGCAGTTGGAGTGGAGTCAACCATACTAAGTGAAGCATTGCTGCTCCACATAGTCCTAGAGTCTAAATGACTGGTCACAAGCCTGAATGCAAGCAGAGTGGTTTCATTTCAGAAATAATCTATTAATGGGTATTCTCAAAGTTTCCTTGAAGAGAAGGAAATTTACCTGGAGAAAGCAGATCTCACAACAATGATATATCTTTTGTTATGACCAGATTGGATTATTGCATTGAGCTATGGTTAAAGAGGTGTCAAAAAAGGTAAAGATGCTAATATAATGAGTAATTCTGTACTACTTACATTTGCTGTCTATTGATTCTCTTACCCAATTTAAAGTGTGATACTGGCATTAAAGGGCAGTTTGGGCATTTTAAAAGAAAGTGATAGCCTAGATTAATTAACTGCTTCTCCTTAATCTACACAGTGTGACTTTATTCTATTTTATGATTAGTTAATGCCTGTTCTGTGGCAGGGTGGCTTGGGGCCAGCAGTGGAATGGATCTGCCAGTGAAATGGTTTAATGCAAGTATCGCTATGGTCTTTCAGTTAACCCAGCTGCAATTCCTTTAGGCCTTTAATAGTTAATAACCTTGTGGTTTCTCACTTTTTTACAGTACTTTTGTTTTAATATAGCAAAACATTTGAAAATGTATTCATTACAGCAAAGCCCCTTTAACTGTGTAAGCATAACTTAAATATGCTAAACTATGTAATTTATTTAAATTTATTTATTTAAATAATTTATGTGGTAGCCCATCTTTCAACAGTGATCATGGGCAGCATACAAAGATCCCAACAATTAAAACAATAACCCATGGCACCCTGGGTAAATGACACTTTCTAATGATAAAAAACACATCAACAACAGGGATAGCTTAATCTCCTAGTCCAAATGCCTGGGAAATAGCCAGGTCTTCAGAGCCTTATGAATGGAAAATAGGGTCAGGACCCTCTGGATCTCTCTCTCTCTCTCTCTCTCTCTCTCTCATAATAACTTTATTAAATTAAAAAAAAAACCAGAAAGATAAAAACTAACAAGAACTAATTAATCGAGAAAAAGAATAGAAGAAAAGAAAGAATAAAGAAAAAGAAGGAAAGCAGAAGTGCAGAAAAATAAAGAAGAAACACAACTAAAAAAAAAGGACTTCTGACTTTTTTTACAGCAGATATAAGTAAAACATACATTGAACTCTTACTCTAAGATTATAACTTAACATCTATCTTTCTATAATCTATTGATTTTACTAATCATCAAATCCATATATCATAATTTCATTTTTTTCTGTTTCCCACAAAAAGTCCAAAAGGGGCTTCCAATTAGCATTAAAATTAGTCAGTTTTTTTCTCTAAGCAAAGCTGTCAATTTCGCCATCTCAGCTAATTCCATCAACTTCACCCTCCATTCTTCCATTGTAAGTAATATCAAGTCTTTCCAGCTTTGAGCATATAAAAGTCTTGCTGCAGTTATCATATATAAAAACAGAGGGCCCTCCAGATCTCTGGGGGGAAGCTGTTCCACGAGCAGGTGCTGTCACAGAGAAGGCATGACTCCTGGGTCCAACAGAATGACATTATTTAATAGAAGGAACACAGACCATGCCCTCTCTGCTCAATCTGGTGGGTTGAGCAAAAACAATGGGAGAAAGGCAGTACCACAATTAGCTTGGTCCTATGCCATTCAGGGCTTTATAAGTGACAGCCAGAACCTTGAATTGCACCCAGAAGCCTACTGAGAAACAGTCCAGCTCTTGGAGCAGCAGTGTTACATGGGCATAGCAAAAGATGTCAAAAATTGCCCACCCTGCTGCATTCTCAACAGCTGCAGCTTCTGAATGCTCTTCAAGGGCAGCTTCTTTAGAATGCATCGCAGTAATCCAAATGGAAGGTCACATGAGTTACCATGAGCAAGTCCTCCCAATCCAGAAAGAGGCGTAATTGGTGCATAAACTGAACCTGCCCGAAACTCCTCCTAGCCACAGCTGCCACCTGCTCTTCAAGCAGGAGCTGTAAGTCCAGAAGGATCCCTAATTTGCACACCAATTCTGACTTGGGAAGTGCATGCCCAGGCAGAGTTAGAGATAGAACCAGAGGCGGGGAGTTAAAACTCACAGCTACTAGGTTTTGCCAGGGTTGAGTCAAAGGCTGTTCTTCCCCACCCAGATCCTCATAGCATCCAGGCACTGGGAGAGGACCTGGGTGGCACTGCTTGATTAGCCCAGGTGGAGAAGTACAACTGGGTATCATCAGCATACTGTTCCAATATGTGCAAGGACTTATGTGCTTTCAGTGGTGTCTTTCTTCTTTATCAACTGCAGACCTCTGCTTCCTCATGTCTCATTACATATTTTTTCAAATGTGGCTTGTCATGTAAGAGTGTGTGTGGTATTGTGGAGGCAGGAGTTTGTAGTGGAAGAGTGTTGCAAAATCATAGCAGTTCTGCTTAATCTGATATCAGTGAATCTCATTCATGCATTGTTTTCAAGGGTGATAGTAAGAAAATGGAAGATGTCAACATGTACCTGAGCCTCCCTTCAACCCGCAGTCAAACAGAGCCTAAAATCTCAACCTTAAGTCGGAGCGCAAGCATTGTCGGAGGGCTCTCTGTAAGCTCAAGAGATTCCTTTGCCATTTCAACTCTCATTTGCTCAACTAAGCTAACCCAAAATGGTAAAAATGTAACTTCAAACTAAATATTTTATGTTGTGCTTGAAAGGTAATCTCTATCTTTTTGTACCTGAATATATTCCTGCTTTTTTCTGTAGTGGGTTTACTGGGCCTTTTGAAGTGGCGAATGAAACCTGAGCTCTTGAAGGAGAACTTAGAAAAATTGAAGATTGTGGATGGCGAAGAAATTGTGAAGGTATATCTTCTTCAGTATGAGTTCCTTCAGGGCTTTCTAAAAGTGTGAAACAGATGCTATGAATGAGCAGAAATGTTTTATGCCTTTCGTGATTGTAACTCTAGTTCTTTAGGATTGTCATTTTCATGCAGCATCTGAGGTATTGCTCTCCTTCAAATGTTTGTGTGTATTTATTTTTTGTCTGTAGGTGCAAGCAAAGGATTTTCAGGGGTGACCTCACTGTTAGGCTGAGTAACAAGGCTACTCAGGCAACAGTAACAGGCAGCAGATGATGAAAATGTGGAATAGGTTGAATTATATGTGCTCCCTGCCCTGCCCTGCCCTCCCCTAACCTCCACTTTCAAGTTTAGTGGAGAGCACATCTTTTCATCAGTGTTGGATTTAAGATTTAAAGCCATGTTTTGTATGTGCCATGAAGAGGCTGTGGAGAAAGTACCATTTCTTCTTAGTCTTGTTGGATACATTATCCCCGTCCATCAAACTGTTTCCTTCATGGTGCAGAATTAGAGGAGCAGTCCTACTTTCCATTTCTCTTCTGCTGCTGTTCTGTACCTAAAAGGCTTAAAGCTGGAATACCTAAGAGCCCCTTCCTTTGGGACTGCCTGTGCTAATTGTCCATAGTGTTGTTTCCAGGGGCTCTGGGAAATTCTGTACCTTTTGATAGACATAGATAGATATAGATAGATTATGTACATTCTTGCTTGTGCTCATGTCTTTCTCTCTCCTTGTTTTTGCCTGTCTTTTGTCCTATTTTGGGCAGTTAACTTTTTAAAGGTTTGCTGACGTTTAATAAGTAAACCTCCAGCTATACTTTTGCTAGCTGTATTGAGTGGTATATGTGCTCACTCCAATCTGGATGTAGGGATTGATGGGGAGTGTGCTGAATGCAAACTAAAGTGGAAATTACAGTAATTTTCCAACAAGTCTGAGGTAGCAAAATATTATTTCCTGGACTTGAGGATTTGTATTTTTCACATATCACACTAGACCATGGTTTTTAAAATATGGTTTATTCAATATACTGTAACTACCTGGTTCTCACAATATTTTAAGCCATGATCATCAAATCTCCATCACTGTATTCCAACAACATTCTATAAAAAAAAAAAAAAAAAAAAAGCACATTGTGGAGTAACGTTGTGTAAACCTAACCACTGTGTAGTCTCTTGCTTCCTCACTGAATAAAAAAGTTACATTCCCCAAATTCTTTCCAAAACTCATGTAAGAAATGCTAGAAATGTCACTTAGAAATTTTTGTCAACTGTTTACCTTTCTTGTTATACAGATTGGGAGTAGTTAGTCCTTGGAGGATGATTCAGGAAACAGCACAAGTTTGCCCCCATGGGGGGAGGGGATTTGGGAGACAGAGAGAGAGAGAGAGAGAGAAAGAGAGAATGAATCACAGCCCTCTATGTCCCATAATGAAGGCTAGGTTCCTATTTCCTTTTTCCAGGAAAGTGTCCTGTTTGTCATTGACTTTAGGAAGTCATGGTTAATCAAACTGTGATGAATGAATCCAAGCAGGCTTGTTTTCTTTTTCAAGACATGCATTCTTGATAGCTCTGGAGAGGCTGAGTGTCTCTAACTAGTTCTGCTCTGGTCCCCAGGAAATTACAGTGTTTATTTCAGGGCCTATCCTTCCCTAGAAATGATAGTTATAATGTGCAGATATTCAAAATTATGGGTTTGACATGCTGCCTATAATGTAACATAGAAATGCTAGCCTGAAACATTTTCAAGAGAGTTCTTGAAGGTGGGCAGTATATTTCACCAGGCCTAATGAAGGCCCTATAGCATCTGAAGAGGCAACAGACCAAATTGTGAGGGGAAAGGTAATCAGTAATGCCAGAAAAGCTGCTATTAATTCCACTAGATTCTCCCACCATGGTTTCAATCAGGCAAAGAAAATCACTGAAAAGGTATCTGCCTGCCACCTTATGAAATTTCTTTACCAAAACCAAGAACAGCAAGGGGCATATATTCATAGGTATAGTTTGAAATTTTTTGAAAGAGTAGAAGGGTCTTACTCAATGGGTGAAGGATTCCAATAATAATAATAATAGTAGTAGTAGTAGTAGTACCACCTTGATGTGGTTGTGTGGCTTGAGTGCTCCAAGGAGGATGAGAGCTATGCCAGAGGTTCAACCATACTGGACAGGTCTCATCAGAGGAGTTAGATGAAGAGTGTCTCTCCCATAAACAATATGGTGAGACGTAATTTACAGGAACTCATACCAGGTCACCTGGCAACCCAGTCAACAAGGACTGTGCTAGGTGTTCTAGTTCCTGGACATCTGGTGACAAGTGACCTACAGGACTCAGGACTGTTGGCTGAACAACCAGGGCCAGCAGCTGCAGGACTACAGAAGAAAAGTTGTTTACCCATCACAAATATACGAAGACTGAAAACAAAGAAATAATTATTTGCTATTACAAATCAAGTCCAACAAGAAGAGGATATCTCGAAAGAATGCACCAGTTCTGGAAAGAACAACATCCAGAATCAGAAGTAACGGAACAGAGGCTAGCAGATCAACACTGATTTATAATACAAAATAAAGTATTCACAGAAGTAGAATTGGAATAACTGCAAAGGTCTACCCAGGGCAAAGAAACCAAAGCCCTCCCAGAAGTACAGCATGACTGCAGTTATAACTGAATACCTTGGATGCAAAATCAACAAACAAGAAAAAAAGCCAAGCAGTGCACCACCAAAATAGAAGATCAGGTTGGCAAATAAGACTGGCATGCTAAGATCAGATGCAAGCAAGTTAGAACAGATGAAAGAAAAGAAACTGAAGAACAAGAAGACCAAAGATTACCTGATCAAGAAATATCACCTAGAAACAAGGAAAATCAAAGAAGTACTGGAAATAATAAAGCAGCAAATAACAGCCATCAGCCATCAGCAGATATGAAGCTCAGATTGAACACTACAGGCAGAATATCCAATTTCAGTCAAATCAGAAACATTTCTACCAATTCATCAGTGGAAAGACTGCAATGAACCAGTTGATACCTGACAAAGAAGAAACAGTGCAGTTCTGGGTGTAGGTATGGGACAACCCAAAGAAATACAAGAAGAATGCAGCTTGGATAAAGGAGGTAGATAAGAATAGAAAAGAAGCTGAAATGAAAGAACTTGTAATAACAGCAGAAAAGGGCAAGGAAGATCAAGAACTGGTCAGCACCAAGTGAAGATGAACTGCATGTTTTTTGGTTGAAACATCTGACTGGTCTGTGCCCACTCATTGCCAAGCAGTTTAACAAGATACTACAAGGAGTTGAAATTGAAATTTGCTTAATGTCTTGCAAAACCTACATGATAATGAAAGATCCAGCAAAAGGGGCAGCACAAGGCAATTACATGCCAATTACCTGCTTGCCAACAACTTTCAAATTGCTAACTGGAGTGGTAGCTGATGCAGTCCAACAGAATCTAGTTGAAAACAAACTCTTTCCACCTGAGCAGAAAGTAAACTACTCAAACAGCAGAGGGACAAAAGATCAGCTCTTAATTTACAAGATGTTTTTAGAAAACTGCAAGGGAAGGAAGACCAACTTGAATGTAGCTTAGATTGATTACAAGAAGGCATTCAACTCCTTGCCACATGATTGGATAATCAAGTGCATAGAAATAACAGGAGTCAGTAGAAACATCAGAAGCTTTGCACAAAGATCAATGGCACAATGGAAGACATAGTTGCTGGTCAACAGTGATAGACTGGGAGAGGTTAATATCAAGAAAGGAATCTTTCAAGGAAACTCACTATTACCACTACTGTTTGTCATTGCACTGATTCCTTTGTCAACAATACTGAACAAATCAGGCCATGACTATCAAACATCGAAAACTTCTGCCAGGCTATCTCACCTCCTTTACATGGGTGATCTGAAGCTGTATGGAATAACACCATCTGAAATGGAATCACTGCTCATCACTGTCTGAATATAAAGCCAAGATACTGCAATGAAGTTTGGACTGGACAAATGTGCCACCCTTATCATCAACAAGGGAAAAATAGTGAAAACTGAAGGAATCAAGATGGCCTATAAAAATAACATGAAGAGTCTGGTTGAAGAAGATCATTACAAATACCTGGGGATCCTTCAAGCTGACAACATCAAGTGCATTGAAGTCAAGAAGGTTAGTAGTGAATACATTATGAGAGCGAAGAAGATCTTAAAGTCCAAATTCAGTGGAGGAAATACCATCAAAGCAATTAACACCTGGGCAATTCCAGTCATTAGATACACAGCTGGAATAGTGGACTGGACTCAAGCTGAATTAAGAGCCCTGGATAGGAAGACCAGAAAAATAATGACAATTAATCATGGCCTTTACCCACGCAGTGATGTTGACAGACTCTACTTACCAAGGAACTTTGGTGGGCATGGAATGTTGCAAGTACACCAGACAATTGAAGAAGAAAAAAGGGCACTAGAAGAATATCTGAAGGACAGTGAAGAAGATGCACTGAAGCCAGTACACCATGAAGGCTTACTGAATACTAAAGAGACCAAACTGGCCTACAAGAAAGACCAAATGAAGAATAGAAAAGAGACATGGCAAAGCAAAGTATTACATGGCTAGTACACACACACACACATGCACGCACACACAAACTGGCAGGCAAGGCAGATAACAAGACCTGGCAATGGCTAAGAGTAGGAAAGCTGAAGAAAGAGACAGAGCGACTAATTCTGGCTGTACATGACAAGCCTTAAGAACAAATGCA
Organism: Python bivittatus; assembly: GCF_059951505.1. Taxonomy (NCBI): domain Eukaryota; kingdom Metazoa; phylum Chordata; class Lepidosauria; order Squamata; family Pythonidae; genus Python; species Python bivittatus. The sequence continues at coordinate 19,957,086 of NW_028277035.1, forward strand.
CACAAAGCCAGAACCGAGGAGACAGCAACAATCAGCAAATGCTGCTCTGCAAAGAAGCTGAAGAAACAGTGGACCACCTAGTTAGCTGCTGCAAGAAGATTGCACAGACTGATTACAAACAACGGCATGACAAAGTAGCGACAATGGTGCAAAAATATCTGTAAGAAATACCATTTGCCTGCAAGCAAGAACTGATGGGACCACAAAACAGATAAAGTAATAGAAAATGAAGAAGCTAAAGTGCTCTGGGACTTTAGAATTCAAACAGACAAGCACCTGCTACACAACACCCCAGACTTAACAATTGTGGATAAGAAAGACAAAAAAGTCTGGATAGTGGACATTGTAATACCTGGAGACTGCAGAATAGAAGAGAAGGAACTGGAGAAAATCAGAAAACACAAAGACCTGCAAATAGAAATAGAATGACTGTGGCAAAAGAAAGCAAAGATAGTACCAGTAGTAATAGGTGCCTTGGGTGTAATCCTCAAACATTTGGAGCACCACTTGAGGACCATCAGCATTGACAAAATCACCATCAGCCAATTGCAAAAGGCAGCTTAACTTGGAACATCCTGCAACAATACCTTTAGCACCATCAAACAACAACATCTGTGTATCCCAGGTCCTTGATAGGTGGATAAAAATGCCAGATCTGATCTAAACTTCTGGTTGACTGTGAAATCAGCAGTAATAATAATAGGAAAATGATTGTAAATATATTCGTGCATTTTATGTGATCTTCAGTTTTAGTTCTTAGCTCTGATTCTGTCTTTCAATATGGAATGCTTGAATCTAAGAATATTAATTTGCATTTTAACAACTGGAATGCACTGTGAACAATTATACCTCAAAGCACTTTAGCTGTTAGTTCCTGTCTCTCTTCGCTGAATAAAGATATGCTTAGAAATATGTATTTATAAGATGGGAAGGTGGGAGAAAGAGAGCAGTGCATCTGTATTAGTTCAGGTTAAGGAATATATGATGGATGATGGGATTAGGGCTTAGATAGGTGAACTGCCCCTCTGTTGTCCCATCGTTTGCTCCAATCTCAATGTCCTGTGACTCCCTCCTGCCCATCCCCTGCCATTCCTGCCTTATAAAGTTCCAGAGCTGAGCATTTATATTTTATGTTGGGCAGTAGAACAGCAACTATCCTGATGCATTCTTCAGTGAGGCATATATTAAAGGAATGGATAATTCTGCTGTTTTCCTACTTCAACATTTTGCTCCTCCATGCTAAATATTGCTTTCCAAAGCCTTCATTCTGACTTGGGCCTTCCAATTATCACTAGTGAAAGTTACATGCTCAAACTTGATTTATTAGACTGGAAAGGGAGCCATACTTTACATCAAAAGGGCCACCTGTGTGAGGGGCTTAATTTTCCTTGTGCTCCTCATGTTGAGCACCCTTCTCCCAGTATTTCAGTGCTGGAGTAAAGAGGGCAGCATGTGTGTGTAAAATACTCTTGGGAGAGCCAGTAGCACTAATGCAATAAAGCAAGTATAATGCATTTTCTCTTGAATAGAAGCTTCACACAAGTATTCTTTTGGGACATTCACCTTGATTAAAGTAGAATCAGTGAGCTGCTGCTTTGGCATTCCCAAACTTATAAAAATGCTGGGCATGCCCATTTGTAACATTCACAGATCCTTTGATTCAAGACTTTAGTCTTTAATGCATGATTAACTCATAGTAAGCACATTATCAAGGCCAGTTGGAAAGACAGCTTGCCTTTGTCAGTACAAATAAAACACCAAAACAAAGAAAATGTTTACATAGTTGCAAGGATAATAAAAGCCATTCAGTGATTATCCCCTTCTCTGTTACATGAATATCATCGCTTTGTTTGGAAAATATTTCCAAATATATTGGTAATGGTATAGTGGTAAAATCTGAAGTTCTCATGGTTGAGTTCTTTATTTGAAACTGAGCACAAATTGTCCTGCTGCAAAGAATTAAGATTTACAGGCTCTGAACAGAATGCATAGTTCCCTACGAAGAAGAGGAACTAGAGGAAATGCATGATCACCAAGGAACAGAACAAGATGATAAATCTCTGCTCTTCTTCATGCAGTCTGCCAGTTGACAACAAACTGAATTGGGCCAGATTATTCTCTTATATTTGTGCACTTGAAACGCTTATTTCTGACCCTTAAAAATTAATATTTTTAACATTAACATTTAATTAATGTTTAGTGATATTATGTAATGATAAGTGCTTTGGCTTGGGCAGCAAGTCTGGACTTCATGGATTACCCACAATTTCTTATTTGAAACAAGCATCAGTTTCTCTCTTAATCATCATCACATGTCAAGGCCTTTTTGAGAGTGACAATGGACAATTGCCTGAGATACATAGACTCAACAGAATCATGGAATTGGAAGGGATCTTAGAGGCCACCTATTTCAACCCCCTGCTCAGTGCAGAATCCACAAGAAAATTTTGGACAGATGATAATCCAGCCTCTGAGGATTTCCACAAAGGAAAGTTTAACTACTTTGTGGCAGCTGTTCCAGTGGCTGAAAGCTCTTATACTCAGGAATTTCCTCTGATGTCTATCCTAAACATGCTTCCTTGTATTAACCCATTGGTTTTGGTCCTGTCCTCAGGTAATGGAGAATAAATCCATTTGTTCTTTTGTGTGAGAGCTTTACAGAAATTTGAAGACTGCTTTCATATCTCCCCTAATCCTTTTTGTAGGCTAAACATATCACATCTTTTACTGTTGCTAATAGGGTTTGATTTCCAGGCCCCTCTTGATTGTTCTCCAAATGTAGTTGACCCCTTCTTTATATTGTGGAACAACTTTTTATTTAAGTTTTAAGTAACCTCCACCCTCTATATATTGGGATGACTTTTTCTCAAGCTAGTGCTGACCAGATAAATATTCTTCAACTGCCATAAGCCATGCTTCCTGGGAATTTTGAAAATAATAATAATAATAATAATAATAATAATAATAATAATAATAATAATGTTTAATCTTAATTCCATAGGTTGTCCGTGACAGATTGATCCTCCATGACTTTCTCCTTTTCTTTTAAAAAACACCTACTGTAAATGGACAACCATTTTGTTCTCCTCGGAATTTGGTCCAGTTTGTCACTGTCCTTTTTGAACAATGGACCTGGAAGTTAGACACAGTATTCCAAATGGGTGTGACTCCACACATTGGAGCCTTATTTGTTTATTTGTTTATTTATTGCTTTTATACCACCAGAGTGCCAGATGATTCCAATCCAAACAATAATTGAATATGAGCGGTATTTTTTTTAAGTTATGGAATTAAAATTAATCAGTTAAAATATAAATCCAATAGTTCTTTTGAGTTTTCCCAATCACTCCTACTTATTTGATCATTGATTTCAATGGGGGAAAAAAATGGAGGAAACCATCCAATGATATGGGTTGCAGTGAGATGGAATTGGTGAAGGGGGAGGAAAGACAAGCAAACATTCTGCTTGGGCCACTCATGAACTTTGAAAAAGGCAATAGGAATATTAGAGTTCCTAAGGAGTACTTATGACACCTGTTTTTCCACGCAGCATATTCAAGTATACCCAGTATGTATATTAGTGCCCTTTAGAATAATGCAGCTGTTCCCCATCTTAGGTTCCCAGATATTATTGGATTTAAACTTTCATGATCTCCAGCAGGACTGCCAGTGTGGAGATATTATGGAAATTACAATCAAACACTATTGAGGGACCCAAGGAAAGAGGAAGGATATGACAGATTGAGACAATGGTGCCAACCAAATTAGTCCCTTCCATTGAAGCTTCTTAAAACCAGATGAAGAAAATAACTGAATTGATGGGGGCAGATAGGGTTTCTCGTTTCTTCCCCCATTTGGCTAGGATATGGATAATGGTGAAGAAGACAGATAGTGAGATGAGAGAGTGACTTATCATCTCCTATTGTTGTGTTTTAAGGGGCAAAATAGTTGGTTATGAAATCAATTCACTTTGGACAGGGAACAGTATTACTCAACATTCACAGTTACTTGCTGAAAAAAACAACTGCTGAAGGCTTTAGAAATGTTAAGGAGCCATGCTGTAGTCCCCTTTTGATAATTCACAGCTAAGATGCTAAACTTAGCATTAAATACAATGTAATAATCTCTGCTGTGCTTGTTGGACTTAAATGTGCTCTGATGAAAATAAATCTTCAAAGATGTTGTGAAGCTCCAGTGACAGGGCTATCAGGATGAATTCTTTGAGGTGTGAAACACTGTCCCTGGGGCTAGGTGGGATGTTTTCCGCTTAGACAAATCAAAATATTTTTCAAAGAATTTTTATCCCGTCACGGTGCCAAACCAATTAACATATTTGCTTGTTCTTTTCATTCCCTCTTTCCCTTTCTCTAGTTCCTCCAGGATACCTTAGATGCCCTATTTAATATCATGATGGAACATTCTCATAGTGACTCATATGACATTCTTGTCTTTGATGCTCTGGTAAGGATTACTGTATCAACTCCTTCAATCAAGTAAGCTCTCCTCTAGCATTCTGCATTTTTCTTAGAAACAAGACGCAAGAGAGAATGATGCCATCAGAGTGAGCATGCTGGCTTCATTTCTCATCCATGCTCTAATTAGCCTCCTTGTATTGAGGGTAAACTATCTAGGGAGCCTCACTGCATGATATGGAACCAGAAACTGATGATTGTGATGAATTATGTGTTTCAAGATATGGGGATATAGTCCATATTGGAGTCTCACATGTTCAGATATTAATCCATTTGTCAGATAGAATCTCACATATTCTTTTTCTCCATGTTCTAATTTCTTTCCATGTGCTAATAAAAATAATCCCTGAAAAATCCACATCTGTTTGTTGTTTCCAGCTTCCCCAAATATTTGGAATTTTGAAATACAACTTTCCCCAATATGCACACTTCATATACATTTCCATAATACACTTTTAAACATAAACTGAATACATGGGCATTTTTCCCTTAATTATTTTTTTCTAATATACACTTTTAAAAATGCAAATACTACTATATGATATAGTTTGTATGCTTGCTTCTCAAATGAAGGTTCAGTTTTAGACTGATCATTAGCAAGTCAATATATTTTTGTGTGGATTTTGGACTGGGAACTGAAAAATACCGGCATATTTAATTTGCTGCAACATGCAGGCTTTTGCCATATCTGTTTTGGCAATTGCATTTATCCATTTCCTCTGCAGGCTGGGGTAGATTTCTTTTACATCCCTATCTATTGAGGTGGAGACCCTCAACTGACAGAATTAGCTTCCCCCCTCATAGCTGTCTGCATTGTATGGTCCAAAAATCAAGGTGGCAGCCACAAGAGTGTAGTCAAAGTTCCACCGGTTTTTAATGTGTGATACAGCAGAGCTAACAGGCTCTTGTTTCTTTCTTTATTTCTTGTGTGAAAATATCTGCAGTTCTTCTCTCCAAGAGCTTTGCCAAAGCAAGCAACCTATAATAGGAATGAATAATTTCTTATGCACTAAAATGGCTTCAATATTCTGAATTCAGAGATGTGGAATCCATAAAGAAGGAACCACTCCTCCACTCTTTCTTTTTTCTTTAAGTTTCCAAATGATCTTTTACATATGAAAACTCTCATTCTGTTAATCTGTTACAGATTTATGTAATAGGACTTATTGCAGATAGAAAATTTCAGCATTTCAATACTGTACTGGAGGCTTATATACAGCAACATTTCAGTGCAACTTTAGCCTACAAGTAAGTTTATAATAATCCTGATGGGGAAGGCAATATGGGAAACACCTAAATCATCTTCTGGTCTCCTGTTTGAAGAGTGTAGAAGAGAAAGGAAGACATGCATGGGTCTCATCTCTTCTACACTGAATTGCCATGGATCATTCTAATCCTCACAAAAATGTTCTCCATGCAACAGAAACCTAGAAGTATATTTTTAGTGGTCCTATGCAGATTGGCTCAAAGAATTCCCAACCCTATCCTGTACTTCTAATATATATTATTCTGTGCAATGGTTATGGCCACCATCCAGGATCATCTTGTATGATAGATAGAAATAATAATGTTGAATAGTCATTCTGTGGCTTTTCTTGGGTGAATTGTTTTAATATTTGTATTTGAATTACAAAGCAATAAAATCAAATCTGCCACGTTACAGCATGTACTACATATATTTGCCACTTCACAGTACTTAGAAATCTAATTTGACAAAGATAGTTTTCCTTTGTGTAACATGTTTTCCTGATTTCAGGAAATTAATGGCAGTTCTGAAGACTTACTTGGATACTTCAAGCAGAGGAGAACAGTGTGAACCTATATTAAGAACCCTAAAAGCTCTCGAATATGTATTCAAGTTCATAGTTCGATCAAGGACTTTGTTCTCTCAGTAAGTATTTGATTTTAATTTCTTTTGGGGTGCAAAAGCTTCACTCAAATGTAGCATAGTTTTCTTCAATTTAGTGTCCTCCAGATTACAATACTTAAGGTTCCCAGACAACATTTTTTTTTTTTTTGGCCAGTCTTTGGTGTATAAAGCAATCTGATGGCCATGCTGGCTTAGAGGTTTGGGAATTGTAGAGCCAGAGTAGTTTCTGCTAAGAGTTTGGCCAAGTATGTTATCAATGAGAAGGATAAGTATAATCTTCCTTGAGGTGGGCTGTAATCCTGGCAACTTCATGGACACATTCATGTAGTTTTCTTGGCAGTAATATGAAAGTGGGGTTGCCTCCTTCATGGATCATTTTTTTCCCCAATTTTTCAGTGTAGCCTAGAGCATCGGGATTTTCTGGTAGTCTCCCATCCAAGTCCAAGCCAAGTCTACCCTACTTAATTTTTTTTAAGATTAGCCTTTCTTGGTTAGGGGCTGCCACTTAACTAGGCAGGAATGTTATGATTGATAAATTAAATTTCTATGTACAGGGTTAGGGAGCTTCTAATTTTCAAAGCAACTCTACAGACAGACATGAGTTGGTTGTAGGTGTGATTGGACAACCACACACAGAAAACCAAAATATATCTGGCAGCAGCTTCCTCAGAGGCTGTCACTTTTTTTTTATTATGCCTGTGCAAAGCTTTGAAGGGCTACTTCAGTCTGACAATGTTTTATGTGAAGCACCTATCTGAAGCTGTTCCATGAAACAATGCAACACACAGACTTGTAAAAAGCAAACTAAAACTACCACAATGCCTTGCTTTGCACCCTTTGGATGACCATCTCCTTTTTTTCCCAAGAGTCAGAAGAGGCTTCAGTGCATGTGTTGCTCATGCCTAAAAATCTTTTCTGGTACTTCCAATGAACTACTGGAGGTGAGGGAAGAGGTTTCAGCCATGAGCAACACGTGCATAGATGCCTCTTTCAGGAGACTGTACGAGAAACAATATGAGACAAATGGCATCTAGTCAAAGCCAATGGTGATCACCTGCACTCACCTACTGGCCACTGTTTTTGGAGTTTCATTATTCAGTGTCATCATGCCTTCAGGTGTTTTTGTTATAACTTCCAGAAATCTTTGTCCATGGTGGTTTATGGCAGTTGTAATCTAACACCTTTGGAAGACACCAGATAGTCTGCAATTGGCATAGGCTAATTAATTAGGAGAGCTTAGCATGTTAGCTCAGAATTATGTCCCACTGTGTCCAATGGTACTTACTGCCAAGTTAGTGCCCAAGCATGCAATTCTTTACCCACTGGACCAAGTGGGGCTTACTGTGTTGGACTGAACTGTTACAATAAATTGGGCAGAACAGATTTGTTTGGCCACAACATAAATCCAAAATGACAACTACTTTTGTCTAGTGACATACTTTCTACCTTGCTGCTTCCAGACTTCTTCCCTTTCTAGGTCTTTTATAGGATCATATTTTCCAGGTAGCTGTATGCACTGGGTAACCATGAATTCTCTGAAAATAACAGCTAGTCTCTTAGCTGTGCAGTCCTGTTTATCGATAGCAGTTTCAGCCAGTGATCTTGATGGGTGATGAAACTAATGGGTGGAAACTCTGCTAAGATGTATAGATTTTAGAATATTACTTTAAAATTGAGATAATTGAATTGAAATATGTTAGGCCAGAAAGAGGAAGGTACAATTGTATATTGAACTTGCTGTGTACTTGAAATGCATTTGGTGGGGAACATTAACCTTCTTTCTTGATGTGTTCCAAGATATATTTTTCTTTGAAGATTCTGTTCAGTGCTCTGCTCTTTAAAGTATCTAACCCTTACATCATTAGAAAAGTAGATGAATGTAAATGGCAAGGCAGAATAGTACTTATCAGAAAATAGCTCAAAGACCATGAATAAAGTACATTTATTAGGGTATGAAGTTTGGTGAGCAAGATCTCACATTGATCAGAATGTAGTTTTAACAAAGCAATATTTCTGGGAGGCAGCCCATAGAGCAAGCCAAACAGTCTTTTCAGGCAATAGGTACCCTTTTGCAATCTGATGTGATTGCACAGGCACCAAAAAAAAATTTTTTTTTTTCAAAAACTGGTTTAAATCTTGAAAGATCCCATGTCAAATCTCATTTATTTATTTATTTATTTATTTATTTATTTATTTATTTATTTCCATTTTTATTTAATGTTGGGATTCCATAGGGCCAATCTTGGAAGTTGCAGGCACCAAAATATAGTCTTCTAATTTGTACAATTAGATGATGAAAAAAGGGGCTCAACGTCTTTCCTTAAACACATTGTTTTTGACTCGCCCCATATTGCACACTGCTTCTGGCCATCTGCTGATTTTCAAATGCCTGCAGATTCTCTCTTGAGGTGAGAGGACAAAACAAAGGGCAGCTTACAGTGTTGGCCACACAATTCTCTGATTTTGAGTCATACTGATATGAGGTATTTCAGAGAACCAAATCAGTTAACTGTTGAATGTGTTTTGAAATCTTTAGAGAATGTATTATCTAGGACTAAGGTACTTTCAATATCTGATTGATGAAACAGACTAATTGGATGGATACTGTATTTACTATGATAAATACGTTCAGTTGTGTTATACTGGAAATGCTTAGAAAAGGACATACAGCCCATTTCTAAGCTGTATAAAAATTTGGAAGCAAGGTCAGGGGACACGGAGATGGTACACAAGGAGCACCAGACTAACCATCGATTCTGATGGAGAGGCACAATTTTCTGCCTGGACAGAAGTTTCAGTCCCTATAAAATCCACAGAGGGGCAAGAGAGAAATTCAGCACACCATTTTAATGCTGAATAGCAATCTCTCCTTACTTTAATTGTGTTCCTCTGAATTAACACATTACAGTTGTCAATGGGCCCAGAGAGGAGAAAGGATCTGAAGAATCCAATCAAATGTGCAATCAACTTGTACATTTCATTTCAAGCCCTAGTCTTTGAATTGGGATAGTGGAAGCCTTTAGATACATACTTTCTAAGTATTACTTTTTTCAGAGCAATGGGAGAACGTGAGACTCCCCGTTTCAGCAGAGATTCTTTTTTTGAACCTGGACTTTTATAAATAATTCCACTGAGTTTTAGCATATGCAGCACTCTTCAACTTCACTGTATTCTCTATGAAATCACACAATTAGATTCTGTGCCTTTGGAGAGCTTTATTTGGAGTATTCCAGAGTGAAGGTTTCTGGCATGAACCCATTTTGTTGGGCTGTGAGTTCCCCATACAGACATGGTTTCTGACATATCCTTCCACTTCTTTTCATCTGCCATAGTGTGAAAATCTTGAAATAGCTTCTCCAGAGGTTTGCATTATAATTTCTGTAAATATCTTCTTTCTTGTATTTTTTTTTATCTCATAGTATTTTCTTCCTCTCCTTTTTACATTTTTCTTTCCTTCCCTTAGCATGCACTTTCTGGAAAGGCAGCTTTTTTATAGTGATTGGTTCAGCTAAAAGAGCTAATTAAGTGGCTCATCCCCACACAGACCTGATTTTCCACATGGAAAGGTAGTTTTGCAGCCAGACATTTCATTCATACCAAAATCAGTTTCTGCCTTCCATCCGAACCATCTGAACTTATGCTTCTGACCCTTTTTCAGCATCCATCTATCTCCTTAGAAATCAAGTTGCGCATACAGTATTTAATACCTAAAAAGTGGTGACTTGCTTAATATGAGCTTCTTTTTGACAGTCAGTTTCTCTTTGCCACTTAGGAGGCCCAAAGAAAGATCATCTGGCCTCAACTCAATGCCCCTTCAAAGAATCATGTCAGCAATCAGCCTGACCTCTGCAAAGCAGTTAAGTTTGAAATTGATCAAAGAATACTCCAGTAGGGCAATGCCCATTTCTTGAGTGGTCCTATAAAATATCACACCTGAAGTCATGCAGGGTAACCATGAAGGCTTAGCCTTCCACTTTCATCAGACACTATTGTATCAACTTTCAGTCCTGACAAAATACTTCTTTTTGGGTAGATATGAGCTTCAGTACCTTCTGACTCTTCACCAAGGAAGCTAGCTTGCTTTCTAGTTATATCTGAATGATTTCAAAGAGACCATCATGATTCTGATTGTGGTCCTAAGACTGGTCAGCTGTAAATTCATAAACCTCATCTCTCTCCTCTCTCAGAAGTATTATTTTCTCTCTGAGGGTTATCTACTTCAGCCACCAGACCTCCTAAAAAATGGGGGAACTCTACAGAAGGTTCTTTGGGGCAGAAGCCAAGTGACTATCAACAACTTTAGCTCTGCAACGTTCAGAAACAAGCTCTGTGCAGGCACAGATTATCACACAAGGAACGTAATTAGAGGTAAATAGTTCCTTGTCTCTTTTACAATAAAGGGTTGTCTCTTACAGTAAGAAGTAAAACAAGAGCATCAGCTTCATTGTACAGTGGAACTCTCTTCATGTCAGCAGTACAAAACTGCAAAATAAAAACTATTCTGCAAACATGAATATAACCTGCCATGCAATGATGAGGCAGTAGCATAGGAAACAAATTAGACAAGATATAATAACTGGGTACGCACATAAAGGTAAGCCCGTATGTGCTTTATATGGAGTATAATGTGTAAACTTTCCATTGCGTTTTGTAAATCATGTCTTGGTGTTATGTGAACTATGTCACTCTGACTGGTTTATGGCTTCATGTGATATATGAACCTGATGTCTTATAATTTGATAAGTGGCAAGGCTATTTTCTTCTTGTTAGCTTTCCCTAGATTATCAGATTTATTTTAAGGCTTTTGTCCTATTCTGTTGCTACTTTAGTATTTTCCTTTTCCTAACAAAAAATGGGCAGGGCAACATTTGGTTTGCGTAAACGATTTTACACTCTCTTTGTCTGACAATTGCTTTAGTTTTGCAGTATCTTTTGACAAGATCCTGACGTATTTACTCTTTTTAATTTTTTCTTTCATCCAGAGTTTTGGCTTTGTAATACATACACACATCCATGGGGAAAAAAAAATCCTACTCCTTTGCAAAGTGGGAAATCACTTCACAGCCCCTCTAGGAAACCTCATTTAATGCAGTGGCATTGTTACTTGTGACTGAAGCCTTCTTCAGCTCTTCACACTTCTGGCCTGATCTCTAAAATAGGGCATATGGTTATCTCTGAACATTAGGCAATAATTACAGAGGGGCATCTTTGTGATACAATATGTGTGTTAAGGCAATGCTTTGCAATAGTTGTAGCAAATATATTTAAGCTAAACGAGTAGGGCTGGAAGTGGGTAGGGGCAACAGACTAATTGGGTTCCATGCCTTTAGGCAGCTCTTCCCAACCTGTTTCTCAGATATAAAGGAGCCACGAGTTGCAGAAAAATAGTTGCACCCTATAAGAGAGTGACATGTTAGAAAGCAAATATAAAATAAAGTGGCTGGTGTGGGTCTTCCGGGCTGTGTGGCCGTGTTCTGGAAGTTTTGTTTCCTAAAGTTTCGCCAGCACCTGTGACTGGCATCTTCAGAGTGCAGGAGCACAGACAGGAGCAGTTCTGTCTGTGCCCAGGATGATGTGACCCTCTTGTGGGTATTTATAGAGATCTGAGGGTGGGGGGAAAGGGAGGGTGGGGGTGGGGGTTGGGTTACTGAGTGGCTGCTTGTTTTGGTGTCAGAATCTGTGTGTATCTTCCTGGGGATTAGGCAGGGTTTTTTCTTCTATTGAATTGTTAACGAGGGGCTGCTGGGGGTGATTAGCAAGTTCATTGTGTGAACTGTTCAGAAGTCCTGGTGGTTGAGCTGAGTTCATTGACCTTTTGCAGGCTGTATTTTTCAGGATTGGTAGCCAGGTTTTGTTGATTTTTAGACTCTCCTCTTTTTTATTGAAACTGTGCTGATGTTTGTGAATCTCAATGGCTTCCCGGTATAGCCTGGTATAGTGGCTGTTGGTGTTGTCCAGTATCTCTGTGTTTTTAAATAGGATTTTGTGTCCAGTGTGCTTGAGAACATGTTCAGCTACTGCAGATTTTTCTGGTTGCTGTAGTCTGCAGTGTCTTTCATGTTCTTTTATCCTGGTATGGATGCTGCATTTTGTGGTCCCGATGTATACTTGCCTGCAACTGCATGGTATGCGGTATACTCCTGCGGCAGTGAGGGGATCCCTTTTGTCTTTTGCTGATTTTAGCACTTCTTGTACTTTTCTGGTGGGTCTGAAGATTGTTTGGAAATTGTGTTTTTCCATCAGTTTTCCCATGCGATTTGTGACCCCTTTGATGTAGGGCAGAAATACTTGGTGGGTGGCTGTTTTTCTTCTTCAGTCGCATGTTGTTTTCTTGGTTTGATGGCTCTTTTTATTTCATTCTTGGAGTAGCCATTCGCTTGTAGGACCCAATTAAGGTGGTTAAGTTCAGAGTTTAGGAATTGGGTTTCGCAGATCCGATTGGCACGATCCATGAGGGTTTTGATAATGCCTCTTTTCTGACGTGGGTGGTGGTTAGAGTTTTTGTGTAGGTACCAGTCTGTGTGGGTGGGTTTTCTGTAGACTTTGTGTCCTAATTTGAGGTCTGGTTTGCGTATGACTAACAACTGCATATGACTAACAACTTGCACTGTCTAACAACCAGTTACTTCCTATGGGATAATGAGTACTACGAACAGATGGACGGTGGTCTGGTTTGCGTATGACCAATGTGTCTAGAAATGGAAGTTGGCTGTCCACTTCTTTTTCCATGGTGAATTGTATATTGGGGTGGATGCTGTTTAGGTGGTTCAGGAACTTCTCTAGGTCTTCTTCATCCTGACTCCAAATTGCGAAGATGTCATCCACAAATCGGAACCAGGCTGTTGGGGTAACGGGTGCGGTTTCTAAAGCCTGTTTTTTGAAATGTTCCATGTAGAAATTTGCTACGACTGGGCTCAGGGGGCTTCCCATGGTGACACCGTCCATCTGTTCGTAGTACTCATTATCCCATAGGAAGTAACTGGTGCATGTTACCATCGTGGGGAGCCTATATATATAGAGAGAGAGTAGCAGCTGATCAGACTTGTCTGGGCTCAGAAGCAATGGTGTACAAACAGTCTAGATAGGGGAGATAGCTATCTTGGAGCCCCCTGCCCCAGCTTGCCCACTCTGCATATGGGTTAACATAGGAATATGGAAGCTGGATTTTCTTCTGACCCAGGAAGTATTGTAGGAACTGTAGTCCAAAAGACTTGGAGGGCATTAGCTTTCCTGTACATGAGTTAACTGAGACTTCCTATCAGAATATTCCATCCCTGAAATCTCTTCCATTTATTTGGCTTGCTTTGTTTCATGATCGTGGTATCTCACCTGCTTTATTTTAATTGGGGAGGGGGGGGTAGAATCTGCAGAAATAATAATGATGGGCTGCAGGTCACCATGGCTGTCTTTCCAGCCTGCTCCATTCCTCCTTGTAATCTGTCCTTTCTTGCCTTGCCAAAGAGCCAGCAGCCATCTTTGCCCAGACCCCAAGGCTGCCTAAGCCTTCACCTGTTGCAGTCATGGCCAAAAGAGAGACAGGCTCATACCTTACTCGGATAGTACCTATATTCCCAAGGTATTGAATGAGTTAATTTTTTATTGCATTGTTATATGACTAACTCTATCTTAGGAGGCTTCATCTGAGAAGTTTGCCTGGAGGCCCACAGAACTCTACACACGCCACTGCTGGAAGGCTAAGCCTGGCTGGGGCTGGTTAGTATTTAGATGGGAGACTGTCAAGGGGTATTAACTCTGTAGGCTTGAAAGGGAAACATCCTGGAAGAAAGCAATGGCTCCTACTTCTGAACTGTTGCCAAAAAGAGGCCTGCATGGTTGTATCCAGGTAGTCACCAGGTCCTGAACTCAACTTAAGGGTGACTTTACCTTTATAGCTGAAATAATCAATCACACACAGAGAGACACACAGTGAATGGCTTTTCAAAAAGTCATTCACAATTTTTTTTAACCCCCCCCCCCCAGAAAAAGGTTTTCCTAAGAATGGGTTGGGTTCAGCTTTTCTCCATGACAATTCTCAGAATGTCCTAGAGGCAGAAGTACTTCCTTGCTGATTCTATCCTCACTTTGCAGTCCTTGCATCACCTCCATGAGCATCTGCAACTCTTTTCTGGGTGGGGGCTATAAGGGACAGCAAGAAGAAGGGGCAAAGAAAATGATAAGCAATAAAATGAACATTTTTGCATACATTCCAGATAAACTGCACTATTTATAACTTATTTTATTAAATGTCTGGAGTACTTTGACATATACTTGATTTATTATACAAAGGTAGGTTTCCAATGTGTGGTTGAGTTGCTCCCCTTCTCTAAATAGAAGTTCTGGACAAGATAGCCCTTGCCTGTCAAAGTACAGTAAAATTACAGATATTTCCCTTTTTGCTTCAGCCTCCCTGCATCATTAGATTTATTTGCTAATAAAGAAGATTAAATCATGTTTAATGACCGTTGATAAAATGAATATAATGAAGGCCACAGTACTATTATTACATAATGTGGATCTGGAATAGCCTTAATATTGCTTTTAATTAGCAAGCTTTGAATGTTACTTTTTCTCTGCAAAAAAAAAAAAAGAAGAAGAAGAAGAAGAAGATATTTGATTCAATAAAATTATGCAAGCAAAGCATGCATTTTTAACATTCTGTTTTGGAAATTCTGTGGAGATACAATATTCAGACTGGTTGGTAACCCAATTCACATTTGATGTCTGTGATCTAGGTCATACAATTTGGGCTTGTTAGGGCTCATTCACACCCTCTTCTTGTCCCAGGAAAACCTAACCTCAGGAAGGAAAGCAATTGACACTTTCCCGGAAGAGTAAGGTGGGAGTGCGTAGCAGCAGGGGAATTGCCCAGTGGGAGGACGGACCCGCTGGCCTGCTGTCACCAAGGTGTTTCAGCCTGGAGAGGATTTAGAATCAAGCTGTCATGAGCACAGGACAGAAGCAGCTTAAATGGATAGTGCATAGGCACCCAGAGCTTCAGTGATCCTTTTTGAATAATAATTTAACAAACTATTAGGAGATGCAACCATACTTGCAGCCTGAGAAATTCCTTCTTTGTAACAGTGTAGACATTTCCCTAGATATTCAGAGAAGACAGTTTAATGTGACATGTTTTAATTAAATTTTACACTGATGGGAACTTTTAGGCATGAAGAAAATTGTCTTTGTGATGCTAGCTTGTTTGTGTGTTTGTTTACATTTATTGGCCACCCAACTCCAGTGGACTCTGGGTGGTGTATAGCTTTATTTGGGTTATGCCTTTATTGCTTACAGGCTTTGACTATAGGCCACCAGGTATATTTATACTGAAAGGTAACAGATCCTAAAGATAGATTAAAAAACTGGCTTGGCCCCAATTTGACTAAATGCCCTGTTTTAAGTTGTTTTAGAAATAGATTTTTTTTTATATTTCATCATCAGACACTGGATGGTTCAATCCTATACACACACATACACACACTGAGAAGCAAGTCTCACTGGATTTGATAGGGCTTATTTCTAGACCACTATATAAATAATCTTGCTAATTTTCTTCAGTTACAGATGATTTTTAGGTGGTGCTTTAGTTTTATCACCAGGTGGCTTACATGAAAGTTTGAGTAATACACCACATTTTTCAAATTTGTGAATGATTCAGAATAGACAAAATCTGCACTCAGGCTGAGATGCATTTAATTTTAACACAGTAAATCAGAAAGTGAGCTATAAGGTTGATAAATAGTTTAGATGATGAATTATATAAAGAAAAGGCTAAAGAATATTTAGCTTAAGTAAAAGAACATTAACAAGACAAAGTCAAACAATCTGTAATAAGGATAGGTAAGAAACTGTGGGTACTATGTGTGGCCAGTTTTGAAGCAAGCCAACTTGAAACTAGGGCTTTTTAACCATGTTAACAGAATCCATGACCCCTAATTCAGATAACAAACTGTGTTTAAGTGAAGTTAACAGGAAAAGCATTCAGAAACACAAAAGGAAGAGAGGAGAGGAGTATAGCTTGTTACAGTTGCCCTATAAAGCACAGGATAACGTGACCTGCAAACTTGACCAATGCTTTTAAAGGAGAATGAGATGGGCTTTGATTAGGCAGTTGGAAGAATGTCCTAAATAATAGAGTACTTATCTACTGAAGCAAACTGCCTATTGAAGTTGTGGAATCTGGGAGTTTTTAAGAATTCTATTTGTCCAGATAGCTTCAGGATATAATAATGTACCTCTTCCATGTGGCTTTTGGTCCTAAGTTTTAAACAGCCCTTAGGACAAAATGCTTTCACTGGGTTCTGTCTCAGAATATTACATCTGCATCTCCCTGTAGGTTTTGCATAGATGCATCTCCCTCCTTTGGCTTGCCATTCGGGCTTGTAATGTGCCTCTAACTTTCTTATGAAGGAGAAGAGATTGAGAGGCATTTCTGTATCAACAGTTCTCATCATAGGTCTTTTAATCCAAGTCTCTGCCCAGGATAGAATTTCTCATATCATCCCAGGCAAATGGCTGTCCAACCATTGCTTGAAAATCTCCAGTGCTGGAGCATCCTTGATTCCATGAGATGAATAGCTTTCACAATCAGGAAATTTCTCCTTAGTTTGAATTTGGATCTCCCTTTTAAAGCTTCCACCCATTCTTGTCCTACCTCAGGAGCTATGGAGAATAAAACCATACTCTTTCCCCTGCAACTGCTCTTCTAGCATTGCAAGATACTATCATGTGTCCCTTTAGCCTTCCCTTATACTAAATTCACCCAGTTCCTTTAACTGTTATTTGGAGGATTTAGCTCCAAGCCCCTGGCCATTTTTGCTATTCTTCTCTGCACTGTTTCCATCTTTCTTGCATTGTGGTGGCCACAACTGGACACCATATTCTAGATGCAGTCTGAGTTATCACTTTTATTTGTTAGTTTAAAATACTTATATACATAAATATTATCATTAATCTAATTTTGGATTTGTGGAATCCAAACCTGCAGGATTTTTGAGGGGCCCTCAAAAGTATGAACTTTTGGCAGGAGAGCTCCTTATTGTGGAATCCTTGGGGTTCTTTGAGCTTGGTTATTTTCTTGCAAATATTTTGCTCCCTGGCTAGGTAACATCTTCAGGGCTCCAGTGTTAACTAGCCAGGTAACAAAATGTTTGCAGGAAAACAACCAAGCTCAGAGAATCCCAAGGACTCCACAGTTCAACCCTGAGCTACACATATTCCCTTCTATTGGAGCTCTTTATTATTTTCAAGTAAAGCTCATTAGTCAACTTAACGGCAATAATTCAAGCTTTTATTACAGGATTTAGTTCTTTATTAAATTGGATGAGTAGGAAAAAATGGAACTTGTATAAATAGGACAATTTTCAACTAATCTTGTATATATGCCAATTAAAAACAAAAATATTCTTTAGTTGCATACTGAATTACTGATAAATTGAAGTAAGCAAGCCATGTTTGATCTAACTTGTTTTATGGTATTTTCCAGAAGGTGCCATGATTGATAGGGAGGGATTGATAGGCAGGCAACTGAGGAGAATCCCCTTCTGGGTGTTTTTGTCAGATGGGATTAATTTTAAAGGAGACTATCCTCTAATATATTTGGGTATGAGTCAGAGACCTGCCTGCTTGACTTTCGCTTCAATAATGCCAGAAAAAATATCCTTGGCCAGAAAGGGATTTTAAAGAGGCAGATGGATAGGGTGATGCCTTGTCACAGTGCATGATCTCCTCTTTATTTATCTCCTCTTTACAAGAATGCAGAAGTTTGCTTCTCAGAGCTGAATAGTCAGCAACATCCATTTAGAACAGTGTTTCTCAACCTTGCCAACTTCAAGATGTGTGGACTTCAGCTTTCAGAATTCCCCAGCCAGCATGCTAGAAGTTCTAAAATTGTAGAAGTTGAAGTCCACATATCTTAAATTTGCTAAGGCTGAGAAACAGTGATTTAGAGAGCAGTCCTTCTGTGAGATGGGTTTTGGCAATGTCTGATGCCATCTGTG
Source organism: Python bivittatus (assembly GCF_059951505.1). Lineage (NCBI taxonomy): Eukaryota > Metazoa > Chordata > Lepidosauria > Squamata > Pythonidae > Python > Python bivittatus. Next base: position 19,975,424 of record NW_028277035.1, read on the forward strand.
TTCCAGGCAGGAAGTTGCATTAGATGACCCAATTAGATTGTGGGATAATTCCTTGAAAGCATTAACAGGAAGGAAAAAGAAAAAAAAAAAAAGGAATGCTAGATCCATGAATGGATCTAGAAGTATTTTTTAGGTACACACACATATATCTAGTGCAGACAAAGTCAGTGCCTTCTGTTGTTTGACTGAAGCTCAGATTTGAAATGCTATTCTGTTTTTTCCCCCTTTTCAGATTATATGAAGGCAAAGAACTGGCAGAATTTGAAGAAGCCATGAGGAGCCTTTTTGAGTCAATCAACAACCTGATGAGAAGTCAACTTAAAACAACTATTTTATTACAGGTTTGCCTATTTTTTCTTCCTTCAATACTTTAGATCAGTGTTTCTTAAACTTGGCAACTTTAAGATGTGTGGAATTCCCCAGCCAGCCATCTAACTGCTTTAGATAAAAATGCATAGAAGAAGAAGTGTAAATAGGGTGGGGTTTGTTAACTTCCATAACCTGAGATGAAGTTCAGGTTATATATTTAATTCAGAAACATACAGTGGTACTTAAAAGTTTGTGAACCTTTTTGAATGTTCAATATTTCTGCATAAAGATGACCCAAAACCTGATCTGTTCTTCACACAAGTCCTAAAACTAGATAAAGAGAACCCAATTAAACAAATGAGTCCAAAACATTACACATGTTCATTTATTGATAGGAAAATGATCCAAGCTACATATTTGTGTGTGGCAAAAGTATGTGAACCTTTGCTTCCAGTAACTGATGTGTCCTTCTTGGGCAGCAATAACTGCAACTAAATGTTTCTGATAACTATTGTTCAGTCCTGCACATCGGCTTGAAGGAGTTTTAGCCCATTCCTCTCCTCACAGAACAGCCAGTGAACTACTGGCTTCAGGTCCTTCCACAGCATTTCTATAAGAATAGTCAGCACTGGCCATTCCAAAACATGAACTTCCTTCTGCTTTAACCATTCTTTGGTCATACAACTTGTGTGATTTGGATCATTGTCTTGCTGCCTGACCCACTTTCTCTTGAGCTTCAGTTTCATAGACAGATATCCTAAACTTTTCCTGTAGAATTTGTTGGCACAATACACATACCAATTAAATTTTGCTTCCTGGTCTCCTTTTAGCTTTCCATGCCTCTCTCTCTGTTTCCTTGGAGTAGTCAGGATCCAGCGAGTTAGTCTGCTCCTAATCCTTCATTCCAAATGTTAGTTCTGAACTTTATGCTACATTCAGAATAGGTGGAGCACTGGGGTTTCTTCTAATGGGTCAGCCAGCAATTCAGTCAGCCCATTGGTGTCTTGATCAAGGCGGCTGAAGAGGGTGGTACAGGAAATGAAAAGCTAGCTTTCTCTGAAACAAGGTAAATATACGTACTTTGGCATTATATGTCCTTTTGTGCTCTATAACTGCTCAAAATTTGTTCTGCCTTTCAGAGTCTACCACTTGTCCCTGAAAAAGGATTGTTTTGCCTATGTATGTGAAAATACATGCTCAAGTACCAAGCAGGTTAAGCAGAGACTGATTTATCTCTTTGGACACCCTGTGTGTCATTTTGTTTTTTGAGGTAGCATTGTGGGATCCTATAACCCAAGTAATCCCATTGCTCAGCTCTGGACAATCAATCAGCCTGCAGTGTAACATAATTGAGCACCATAGTTAAAAAAAAAAATCCACCTTTGAATCCCACCTTTCCAGTTTAGTGTTAAAGATCAGCAGGTTGGAATATGTGGTGATAAAACAGGGAATAACAAGGCTAAAAATGGATGAAGAAGCTTGCTTTTTGATGTCTTTATTTTTAAAAGCTATTCAAGTACCATGTAACAGTGTTTGCTTGCTTTAAGCTGCAATCCAGAGACTATTGTTGACTCTAGCAAAAAAAAAAAAAAAGGTATCTAAGAAATCTTTTTGTAGAATTAATGTCCTTATCTTCTACACCAGTGAGAATGGAAACAGTTTTGGTTTTGCAACCGAAAACCTTTGTTTTCAGTTGGGTTTTATAGCTTTAGACAGTAATTGATAGCTGTCACACAGATGATTTTAAAGGTATAGGTATTTAGAAATCAGAGGTATTGTCAGCATGCCCAAATACAATAAATTACAGTTTATGGATGAATATTTTAGGATTGTTGTGGTAGGATGGGGAGAGGTTGATACTAAAAGGAAAGGAAATGCCTTTTTTATATCAGCTTTCAGCAGTGGGAAAAGATAAGGTGCCAAATATATTTGAAAAGGTAGACACAAAAATGGAAATACCACAGCAGCGTGTACATGAACTGGGTATAAATGAGATGGAAGAACCACTTCAATCATAACGTTAAGCTTAGCAAATGACGCAGAGTGAAGCTGCAGAAATAATCTTAGTTCTGTGACTAAGAACTAAAATTTCCCCCTCCCTTAAGATTTTTTAGAAACTTCTGGCTGGCATATTTTTGTTAAAGGAATCTAGCAATGCCATGAAAAGTCACTTACGTATTTCTCCCCCTCTCTAAAGAATTGTAATTATTTTATGTTCTTGATCTGAAGAGAACGCTGTCACTGTCAGGCACATAAAGTAAAAGTAACTCAAGGTGGAGAACGGAGGGTAAAATTATTTTTTAAAATAAATAAATAAATAAATATTAACTTTATTTATTTTAATATGCTTTAATATGCTTTAAAAAGGCATATTTTGGAAGTAATAATGAAAATGAATATGTTCATGTTCATGTCTCAAGTTCATATTCATACCACATTGTATTAATTATTCTTTGGGAAATTTGAACTTCTGGATTCTTTAGCCATTGTTCTTTCTTAGGGCCAGGTTACACAAGATAAAAATGATTTAGGTCACAATTTTTGAAGGACTATCTGAATCCACATGAGCTTGTTTAAGTCTTGAGACCAACCTTGGAGGCTTGTCTATAAAATCAGTAGATTGGGAGCTTTTTATGTGTTAGGGTTTCCTGTTAAACTTCCTTACTCCTTTTGCCCCATTACTACAGGATTTTAAATGGATTTTAAACACCCTTCTCTCTGAGGTAGCATTTTACTGAGAAGGCGATTTGATTAAATTTAATGTTCTATACTATTTCTAGTTTTAAATAGCCTGACTTCTCACTTGTGAAATAATTTAAACTTTTATTGTAAATGGCTGCATTTTATTACAATACCATTTTGGAGGTTTATATTTCTAGCTGTTTTGTAGTTAAAACAAACAACCTCCAGAATTATTGTCTGCAAAAGGTTAAGACCAGCATAAGGATAACATAGTGGAAGGTATGCATAACGTACACCACCCTAAGTTTCTTGAAAGATACATGGGATAAAAATATACAACACATTTTAATTCATCCGGCTCTTTTACCCCAGCTCCATACGCATATGTGAAGCAGTACTGTAAAAACAACTTTTTATGTTAGCTCTTTTAATCAAATGGAATGAAGGTGCATAATATTATGCCTTGAAAATGGAGTTGAAATGGAATCAAATGTGGCTTCTATTATGTCTATGGTTAGAACATAAGAAGAGCCTACTGGATGAAGCCATGGGGCATCTCAGTCCAGCATTTTGGTGCTCAGAAGCAGGAGATGGAGACATATCTCTTTCCTGCTGCTCTTCCCCTGCAACTGGTGTTCAGAAACATCTGGTAATCCTGGAAGGAAAACTCATTGTCAACTGCTGTTTATTGCATACATATTCTCCTTTGCAAATCATAGCAGTGTAATACTTGGTGGGTCATTAACACTTGTTAATATATATAGGCTATGGAAGTCACAGGAAATACACAACTTCCAATGCTTCTCTGCTGGACAGCATTATTGGGCAATATATTCTTGGGAAAAAAAAAACTGAAAAGAACTTTTTATTTCTTTTGTGCCATGGTTTCAGTTCTGCTGGCATGACAATAAAAGAACACAAAGACTTGTTTTCTTGTTACCAAACTTGAGAGTCTTAATTTTCATCACATATCCTTTACAGTCATAAATTTGTTGTGATGGAACCAGCTAAAATATTAAAGCTGTAGAGGGAGTAGTGAAATGTCCCCTCATAAATATGCAACAGCCATGAGCATGGCTAATATTCTGAGTGGCTTTGCTTATTAGGAGAATTTTTTTTTTTCAGGCTAAAGCATCAAAGTAGGCAGAGGCAAATACAATTGGTATATTTCAGGTTCATTCCATTAAAATGTATCCTGATGCTAGGGTTGTTATTTTCTACTACCATAGTACAAATATAATAGAGACTGGCTTTATTTTTTTTCTTTGCTTTTATTTAGTTCGTTTTTTTAAACATTCATCAGATTATGACTGGCTTTGAATGCCAGTTCACTCTGTTGACATCACAGCTGTGGGAATTTAAACCCAACCAAATTCCAACGTTCAACCTGGTATTCTTCAGTGTTTCCCTGATGTTTGGGGCAGAAGACAATCCATATTAGGCTTGTATAAAGCATCCTTTTCCTCATTTCCCAGGAATGATTACATCTATCCATTCAATTTTTACACTGCACCCTGCAATAACTGTGTTTTGGTAGGTGGAATTGGGGGAGAAAAAAAGGGCAGTTGAACGTTGGTATATTATGACCTTCTTTGAATGTGTAACATAGTTTCCTATAGTTAAAAAAGTCTCTGAAAGACAAGGAGGCTTTCTCACAGTTTTGTGGAATTTATTTAACAGTCAAAGAGACCTATGGAAAGCAAGAGATTCCTCTTAGAAAAGTTCCCTAAGTCAGACCCCAATTGATATTGCTCTCTAATGGTAAACATTTAGCCATACAGGTGAAAAGAAAAGGTTACATACATGATTTGCCTAATCTTGCAGTTCTGTTATGAACATGGGCTTCCTGAAGCTGCTTCAGTATTAGAGTGATCTAATTTGGCCTTCAGACTCTAGAAATCAGGATAGGAAGTGATTCCCAGGACTGCTGCTGTCCCTATGTGCCCTCTAAGAGTTTTTTTTTCAGAAGGAAGCTCCTTAAAATGGGAACCTTCCCAAAGGTAGAAAATGTATGGCCTGTTCCACACAGTAGAAACCATTTCTAGCAAATCTAGATTGTTAAGAACATATGGAAGATCACTTCATCATATAAGAATTGTCTCTAAATGACTTGGCAGTGAAGTTTGATAAAGGTTTAAGTCTGCATATACAGTAGTTGTCATAGGTATGAGTCAATAGCAGGAGATCTAGGGAAATGTTATAGGCTTGTAATATTAGTAAGTGAAAAGTTAGTGAAAGGCATTTCTCAGTAAAAAACAGTCTGGAAGATATTGTTGGTTCCTCCATATTCTCCAGAGTCCAGTTTATTAAAGACATGTGGACATTTTCAGACATAGGTCCCATTTTTGTTTTTAGTGAAGCCTAGTTCTAAATTATGTAAGTTTATTTGGGTTTTTGAAACACAGAAATGATGATCACATATGTTGTTTTTCTTTCAGATGGCTGCCTTGAAGTATATTCCATCTGTTCTCCAAGATGTAGAAACAGTGTTTGATGTCAGATTGCTCAGGTGAGCTGACATTTGGAGTTCAGAAACATCTGGCCATTTAGATACCAGTATCTTTGGCATGTATCTTAAGATAGTCACATTGTAGGTTGCAGTACACCCCTAGCAGAAATTTGGATTCTGCTGGTTCAGTCTTACGTAATTTCAGGCATAAAGTAAGCAATACAATTTGCATAAGAAACTTGCCCAGAAAGCATGACGTTCTTGCAACTAGATATAGAGCCTTTAATTGTTTATTCATTAAGTTTTTTCCAATTACCTAGCTGTGCACAAGGGACATTATATAGTTTCTTATCTGTATTAACTGTTTAATATTACCTTTTCTCAGATATCTCCTCGCACTGTTTGCATGGCTATCTTAAGTCTTAGCAATTTCCTTACCAAACATTCTGATCTATCTTATCCTTTTTATCTGCAGCCAGCTCTTACGTGAATTTTTCACCTGCATTCCAGCAAAGCTACAGAAGCAAAAAGTTCAATCCATGACAGAAATTGTATGCAGCAGCCTCTTTAAAAAACAAGGTAAATAATAGTTAGGATCACTTTATGTGTGCATAAAGGCCTCTTCGAAGGTCATGGGTATGGCTTCTTCTTCTGAAGCTGGAGCAGCAAACATACCCACCCCAACAGACTATACTTTCTGGGTTTGAAAAGCATTGCTTAAATACTAAAAAGAGCATGGACTGCATTGGCTGGGTTCTCACACAATATGGATTGTTTGGCTTTGGCTTTGTGCATAGGTGGGCAACTTTCTACAGGGCTGCATGTTAATTTGTTCAGCCTCCCAGTGTCCACAAGGGGCATAACTATGATGTCATGGCATTATGAGAAAGGGTTGAGCCAAACTAGTCTAAGAATTAGAGGCTCATAGAGCACACTATGCTGGGGTTTGTTATGAAGCAGACTACTTTTTTTCCATTTCATTTTGGCCACTTCTCTGGCAGCATTTATTATTAACCAGAACAAGAATATTTGGTTTGATTCTGGTTGAATAACAACATAAAACCCTTAAAACTATTCATCTGAAATTTGGCAGGATTTATTCCCTCACAACAGGCAACTTTCATGAACAATTATTTCCATTCTGCCAAGAAATAAAAATGGCATTAGCAATGCTCTTGTTTTGTTTTCTGCAAAGTTAGCCCAATTCCAGATTATTTTTAATGGAAAGCAGGCTGAAACGTGAATATAGTTTCAATACTATATATTGAATACTATATGTTTGTGTGTGTGTGTACGTACAATATATGTTATATAGTATAAGTCACACAGGAAAAAAAAATGCTATTTGATGTTTTCCAGTTACAGTATAATTTATGGAGAAGCATGGAAGTTTGGAATCCCAAATCAAGTTTAAGATGTGAACCTAAGCTTCCCCTTCCTCACACTGCTGCCATGGGTGGAAAATGGCTAGCCTGGGGAAGAGACTGGGACCATGGGGATAATAAGTGCATAACAGTGCCAGGAGGGGATAAGCCAGTGCTGAACTAGGGTTCCCCATCCAGGGGCATCTCCTGGGCAATGGAGGATGAAGAGTCCAGAGAGATTGCTCTGCAGAGAATGTAGCAGCTCCTTTGCCTGGCCTGGATGGTGAACTTGGCCAAGAGGACAGCAGGCCTCTTGACATGGTGGAGAGAATGCTATTCCTGCCAAAGCAACAGCAACAGGGATGTACTCTTGGTGCAACTGCTGCCAGCCCAAGCTTGACAGCACCTTGATTCAGGGAAAAAGCCAGACAAAATGATCTGAGATGTTTTGAGATGTTTGAGATTCCAAAGCTAATGTCAGTAAAAGTATCAGTAACCCCCGCTCCACCTCCACTCATGGTAATTGGAGTCAGACAGAATATTTGGTTTAGGTATGCCATTTAATTGGACAATATGTATTTTGGAACTGGATAAATTTATCTCATTTAACAGGATGGACTCCTGGTCATAGTTACAAGTATTTCTCACTGGCTCCATAAGGCCAAGAGAGGCAACCGGTTTTATTCCCCAAAATGCCTTTTGGAAGATGGCATTATTCCTTTTGGACTGTCATCAGTGAGGAATGATAGCAAGGTTGCCACTTGAATTGGCAAAAAGGTTTTGTGCCTATATATTTATGTGATTTATATACCACCTTTCTCTTCAGTCAAGTACTCAGAAGGTTATGAAAAAGAGAAAAGCAGAGTACAATATAAGGAAAAAGAGGCATACTTTACAACTAATGCAAGAATTATTTGATGTAGCCTCAGGATCCCTCTTCACTGCTGAGTACTGACAGCCCAATTTCCTACCATTTTGAGACTGAAAATACATGAACACTGTAGTATAGGCCCTAATACGGAAGTAACACAGTAAGAGACTTCTAATCAATGCTGCTCACCTGTGTGATATGGTTCTGTGCACTTTGTGGCCCTGAGTACACCCCAAAGGCAGCCTTGTGCACCCAAAGTTATCTAGCTTTGAGACAGAGCAGTCAGTAAATATAGGAACCTGAGTGGGTTTGGTCATTGGATTAAGTCATAATATAATTTGAGTTCACCTTAGTGTATATACCCAGCCATTGTAGTCTGTAAACCAAGGGTGTCTGGCTCAGCACTCTCTGTGAATCCAGCTTTGTGTTTAATTCTTCAAATCATGGCTTAACATGACATGAGAATCAGATCTTTCATTTTCAGGAGAAGCGACCTCACCCCACCTCATAGAATAGTGTCATGATATATTTATTTATATTATAATTTATGCTCAAAGTATTAACAAAGCCTTTTAAAATGCAATTCATCATACATATAGAATATTTCATGCATCATATTAAGCTACCGTTTTCAAAATCAAAATTTAATCAGGTTGCCTGACTTCTCAGAAGAAAACTAGATACCAGGTAGTTTAACATTTGATCTAAGTAATTTTGCAGAAATTTTTATTATACCTAAAATGTGCTGAGTAATTAGAAGAACAGGTATAAAATGTATCTGGTCTGCTTCTATCTTGTCGCATGCATATACACCTTTTGCAAAAAAACTGATCGGGCTCACACTAAGCCGTCACTTGCTTTTTTATGGTTTAGGGCAATAGGTAAATTTCTGCAAAATTACTTAGATCAAATGTTAAACTACCTGGCATCTAGTTTTCTTCTGAGATTCCTCCTCCCATTAGTTACTTTGAAAGTAAGATATATTAAAATCCTTTAAAGGTAATCCATTATTTAATAACAATATAGAAAGGCTATTCAGAATTTTCCTAATTATTCATGAAAAAGTGTTTGCAAAACAGTCAGGTCCCTTTCATTTCTGACTGTAAGGAAGGGATTCAAGTTTAATTTGTGCCTGGAGGAAGCATCCATGATTGGCTCAAAATATAATGAAAAAAATAAATCAACCAACTCTTTTCACATTGCAATGCTGTCTTTTCATCTTCAAACTATAAGATTTAAACCAGACAAAATAAACAATTTACATTTTAATAACTTAAATGTTATATAAAAATGATTTTGCAATTAATGAATATGAATATGATGGGATCTGATGCTTTTACTCCCTTTCTCTCTGTCACTTTTGGCCCTTATATCTTAAAAGCAACACAAATATATGAGTGGTAAAGTTGAAGTTTAATACCAATATTCTTTCAAAGATATTAGAGGTTTTTAATTAGAATGATGGTGAGTTATGTTTTGGAATGGTAGCATAAAATTTGAAATCTGTCTGGGAACTTTTGAAGTCAGATATCTCCATTAAAGGATACAAATTAAACAGCAAATTTTGCTGGGGGAGACATTTTTTCCTTTAAGTGACTGCTCAATTACTTGATAAATCTGTCAAGTGAACCTTTCTTACATGCCAAATAATTTATGATGCCCACAGTTTCTGCATTTTAAAAACTGTAGCTGCCGAACTCTTAAAAAGCACTGTTAGTTTTAGCAAGACAGTGTGAAGTTGTTAATTCAGGTCAGTGGCTAACTCCATGGCTGAGTTCACCTGAGATACCAAGCCAGTCAACCACAAGTTAGCCAAGCAAATTGTGCAAACCTAGTCTGCATGGTTGGTGTATGGTTTAGCACACAGATTCAGAAAACTGGGATTAATTGAGTAAATTATGGATCAGTAATTCATGGGTAGATGAATCTGTATGAACTCATTGGTACATTAGATAGGCTAAAATCCTGAACAAACATACTTGGAAGTAAGTCCCATTAAACTGGTTAGTGCTTGCTACTTTTGAGTAGGCCTGTGTAGGATCGCAGAGTTAGAATCTTGTTTACCTTGCCCTGTGTAAGGAAGGAGCAAAGCATGTAGCAAAAAAAAGTAATAAAATGCATAATGTGACTATTAAAATAAAATAAAAACACATTTAAAATTAGAAAAGAACTATGATGATGACATAGTGCGCTTGGCAAATGATCTAGAGCCCAGGCGTATTGATGGAGGAGTCAATGGTATAGAAACGTGTTGAACTAGAGAGATGCTGCAAGGAATCTACTCATTCAGCAATAGCATTAGTTCATTCTTTAAAGTGGGTGGTTATTATTATCATTGATGATGATGATGGTGATGATGATGTATTTAAAAGTGTTTTGGCCACCTGCCCCAGCAGACTCAGCTGAATTGTACAAAGTGATGAGATATGGTCTAGGGGATGACCCAGAAAATTTTCCAAAATGTATGATGAACTTTTAAATTATGGTACACATCTATGAAGTTGCTTCATAAAGAATCCCTGCAGATTTCTCTCTCTGTATATAGGGAGGCAAGACCTTCTCGGATGATTTTCTGTCACAGTGCCTGCTCAGGCAGCAGTTCCCTCTCATCAACAAGAGCAATGATGGATGTGTCCTTTGCTTGTTTTAAAAATTAAATGTTAAATTTACTGGATTGATCATAATCAAGATTTTACGATGGCTCCCTTATTAATTTTATCCCCTCCTGTTTTGTGTGTTTTTACTGTTTTTTATATGTAGCTGTTTTTATGTATTTATTTTTTTAATTGGTGTATGCCACCCAGAGTTACCTTATGTGAAATGGGCAGCTATATAAATATGATAGATAGATAGATAGATAGATAGATAGATAGATAGATAGATAGATAGATAGATAGATAGATAGATAGATAAAGTATGACAGGACAAATCTGACATAACTCAGCATGCTGGGTCCTGTAAAGTAAGGATGGCAGGATGTATACAATTTTAACATTCTTCAGAAGTAGATGGAAAGGATGTACTGATTCCTCTTTCCCATGATTCTCCTCTTCCCTTTCAACTCCTTTTTCCAATTTTTCTTTGGATGTGAGTTATTTATACATCTAAAATCAGCTAAAAGAGAAAACAGTTGATGAGAAAACATTTCAAGGGGAAATGGCAAACGAAGTCCCACTGCCACTTCCATGCTTTTTATCAGCTGTAAAGCAAGCTATCTGTTAAATAAAGTTCAACTCCTAGTGAGGTCATAAATGCATTACATAATTTTTAGACACAGTAAAGAGGTGGTTTGCTACTGCCTTTTTCAGGATTTTTATTCTAATTTCCCAGTGCCTAGTGCTCTCCTATCCTAGTACTGATCAAAATTGACTCTGCTTTTTTTCAAGCTCAGTCAAGATTAGCCAGATACTACTACTTAGCTAGGCATACATGATCCATAATATTAAAATGTATAATGATTTGGTGGTAGCAAATTTCTGGCATAAGGGCTTCTTACTCTTAGAAATTGCTTGGCTTTCATTGTTGGGATCAAATGAAAATCTGATATAAGCAAACACTGATAATGAGAACTGAATCATTTGGTAATATAATATTCTACCTAGGGTTCTTCTATTTTTAATCAAAATAAATTAATGTTAAAACCAGTTTTAAGATCTTGCATAGTAAATGGCAAGTTTTACTGCTGCCCTAAATATTGTAATTTAATATTTAATAATTTAGAGTTCATATATTTTATAAATTGTGTAAAAATATGTTACTTACTGTTTTTTCCCCCCAAAACTAACATTTTCTGATACCTTACACATACCTTAGGCATTGTATACCATGGAGAATATAGAGTTTAACCAACACATAATATGGTTTAAAATCTGCCATTTCAGTTACAGCAACTATCTAAAAATATTTGATTGATTGATTGATTGATTGATTATGTGCCATCAAGTCATTTTTAACTCTTAGCAACCACATAGATTTTCTCCATGATGATCTATCCCTGACCTCTTTTTACAAGTCTCCCAATGGTGCACTCATTACCACTGTAACTGAGTCCATCTACCTTGGTGCTGGTCATCCTCTTTTTCTCTTTCCTTCCACCTTTCCCAGTATTAGAGCCTTTTCCAGAGAGCTGGGTCTTTGCATAATGTGTCCAAAGTAGGATAATTGACATCCATTATGAAAATGGTATACCATACTGTAGACAAGTCTAAAGCATTCCCTATAGTAAGAATTCATATTTTTGGAATTGAACAAGTATGTATATTTTTTAAAGGACATTCTGTTAATTACAGGCACACTGCAACATGGAGTGTATATACTGCAATAATCTTAGATGCAGTTTGCTTCTCCAAATTACTTAGTCAAGAAATCTCTTGAGTTATATAATTTGTTCTAGCCTTGAAAGCTATTCTGTACTCAAATTGCAGCTAAAGTCCTGCTGTTCTGTTTTCTTAAGGTCAAAACGGAGAGTTTTTTGTTTGGATAATCCAACTTTTTCAGTTTAAAAAGTTTAAAAGTGGGAAGATTGAAAAAGTGCTAGTGGGATCAGAAAACTAGTTATGCAATGAAGATACCCATTTTATTATCTCTATCTCTATCTCTATCTCTATCTCTATCTCTATCTCTATCTCTATCTCTATCTCTATCTCTATCTCTATCTCTATCTCTATCTCTATCTCTATCTCTATCTCTACAGCAAGTACAATTCAGTCCTAGGTAAAATCATCCCAGAAGAAAGCAGTGTCAAACCATTTAGGTACAGTTGCCAAAAAACCACTGAATGGATGGGTCTGTGTTGAGCTGAGCTTGAACTGAGAGAATCTTTCATTCTGTTTGGCACCATGGTAGTAAAAGTATACTCTAAACTAGTCAGCAAAATACTACTATGTTTTAAATGAATTTAAAACTACATATTTTCATAATACTATTTTTAGTTCAAAGTTGCTTCCCCTATTTCCTACAGAGAATTTCCAGGGATGTAGCAATTAACCAGGATTGGATTATTTTGGAAGATCACTGAGGCAGGGACAAGGTTGAATTATGCTTGATCAGGATACAGTCTTAAGCCACTTTGGAACCTGTCTCTAGAATATAATTCCATATATACATTTAAACAGTTCCTTTAGATTGTAGCTGAGATCCTTATAGTCTGCATAAGATAGTCACATGAAGTGGTGATTCTGAGGGGCTGATCTTACAGAAATATAACATGTCCTACAGGATAAGAACTTCTGTACGAGCTATTAAAGAAACAGCTAACTTGTGTAGTCAAAATAGTTTGCCACCAGTACAGGTAAAATTAATTCAGATATAACTTTTTTTTTTTTTTTTAGAAGATGGGAATTAAGATTTGATTAAGTCTACTGGATTTAAAGATTTCTGAAATGGAATAGGAATAAATAGCTATATAAATTTCTATTAGCACTAATAAAAAGCCTACATGGCTAAATTAAAAGCTAGAAAGATAATGATTATGTTATTTTAATAGCAAAGATTAGCATGCTAAACTGGTTATTAGTTAATTCATGTGCATGATGAATGGAAATATGTATAAAATTGTTTGCAATATTTCATAAATAGCAAGCAGCCCATCTTGCATGGTTAGCATATTTTCTCCTACTTTATGGCAGTTAGTATATGTTCCAATTTTCTCTTACACAGAACACTTAAGTTTATGATTATGTACAATAAACAGCAACAAGAACAGATTATCCTTTTCTGATATATATGCACAGAATATTGTTTTCCCAGAGCAAGAGATGTTTAAAATCTGTATGACACAGATTCTGAAACTAACTGTATATAGAATATTATGGGATGGGAAAAAATCAGGTCCTAAGTGATGGCCTCTGTTTCACATTCAGAAAGAGAATGAGAGAAAATGCCCTTCTCAGTCAGCTGAATCTGAATCCTGCTTTTATAGACATATTACAAGATCTTTGTACTGCAGTGCTTTGATTTAGGATGGCATTAACAGAGTCAGAGGAAATTCCACGTGACTGACCACATCTACATGGCGTCATTCAGACAGCTCTCCAACCATGTTTGTCTCCTATAAAACTGTGAGCTCTCCAAATATTATAGGATGTCTGCTCACAGTTTTAACACATCTGGGGAATAATAGGTGGGCAAGACTGTCTTAATTATCCACTCTTGAGTTGTCCTACTGCCTAGGCAGCTTCCCATCCCTTTTGAATGTAGGCATTTTAATTGTCCTGTCTCAGTTAATTTACACCTGCTGTTTCAGCTCTCCTTTTCACTCAATAACTTTTTCAGTTCCATAATGGCATAAGCATTTAGTGCTCTGGCTGCATAATTGTACCCAATTCATCTCCTCTTACTTTCTTTTAAGAGTTGCAAGCATTAAAATAACTGAGAATTTGGATAGCTACCAAGAAATTTCTATTTATTGGGTCATAGAATAAATGCACCTTACTTCTGGCATAGATACGCTTTGCTCAGAGATGCACTGTACATGCTGTTTTAATATATTTTGTAATCACAAGTCTATCTAGATAATAAATTTTATATATATATATATAATAAATTTATGTATATATATTTAAGTATATGTATATATGTGTATGTATGTATGTGTATGTATGTATGTATGTATATATATATCCCTCCCTCCACCCCTAGAACTATTCATATAGATTAGAGTTGAAACAATAAAGTGTATTTAAAATGAAAATGGTCAAAAATAAGAGTTTGGGTTGTGTACTAAACTGATTTTGCTAAATGTACCTCAATTATTAATGTCAGTGGCTAGGATTTATGAATAGCAGGCTGTTAAAAGCTTCCAAGGATCTACCATTCATTCTAGACCAGTGGTTGCCATGGCAATCAGTTCTTCCATATTCTACCCTGAAAATGTTCCAGAAGACCTTGACAACCTGGCTTTGGGGTAGAGTGGATAGAACTCCCCTGTTTGTGATGCTTTATGTCTGCTTTATTGTTTGAATTGCCCTCACATAGTTATTTTGTTCATGGAGAAAATCTATCTATCTATATGGTTGCTAGGTGTCAACAATGTCTTGTTGGCACATAATCAATCAAGCAATTATTTTGTAGTTACTTTTATACTGTTCTTTTTAAAAAAACAATTGTACTTTGGTGTTTTTATTGTTATTCTATGCTTGTGAGCTGCCCAAAGTTGATTGGAGTTGGGCAGCATCCAAATTGAATAAATAAATAAAAAATTTAAAATAACAATTCCTTGAATTCCCTTCAATAACATCCGGAGGTCCTATTTCATATTACTTCAATAAATCCCCAAACCTTCAAGAATAGACTATTTATGGGTGCAGGAACCAATCCTTGTTGCATGAAGTGCTGTTGCATTTTCTTCTCCAAATCTTTTTTCAAAACCTGTTCATTCCTTGTAATTCTGATTTCTTCCTTCCAATACTACATCCTTGGCAGAACTTTCTGGCATTCATTCATTCATTCATTCATTCATTCATTCATTCATTCATTCATCCATCCATCCATTCATTCATTCATTCATTCATTCATTCATTCATTCATTAATTCATATTTTTGCTTCCCAGGGGAACATTTCTATATCTCTCTGTCTCACTCAACAGTATCTCCCTACCATCACCACCACCACCACCACACACATTCACATGCACAAATTCATCATAATAATTCTGAAGAGTGAACAAAGGGAAGAAATATTTTCATAGAAGCAAATGATTTGTGGAAACATCACTGAGCACAAGAAAACTGGAGAGATTCTGCTGAAGTTTTCCATTAACATGGGAAGAATAGTAGCATACTATACTCCTGTCATAAACCACTTTCGGTGAGGGAATGTTTTGCTTGTGCACTAGCTGGGTCATGCTAAAAGATTTGGAAATCATAAATTGTTTGTAGGCAAAGAATTTCTTCCGCTTCAACACCATAATTTTTTCACCACATCTTTTCATAGCACTTTATATTTTCTTCTACTGTATTGCTTACTCCATCAGAAAAGGAAATATTTAGATCAGTGAGTTTTTTTTCTTTTTAATGCTATATGTGGCATATATTGAAATACAGTGAAAACAGGAAGAGAAGGGTGATAGATGATATCCTCCTCTGCATTTTAGATGCATACTGCCATATTTGATAAAATTTGACTCTCTAGCATAAATGCTGATTTAATGTGGGTTTTGTTTGTTTGTGTGTGTGTTTATTTTTTTATCAGAATATGAACGATCAGGCAGATACAAATTGTGGCGGACAATGTCATTCCAGAGTTTATCTGTGGACAATATGAACTGAATATAACTGAATCAAGGCAAAATATAACTCAGCTTACATTGCTATGCATCTTTTATTGCCCTTTGTAGCTGTTCATCATATTTTTAATCTTCTCCTCCAGGCAATTATGGGAGAACATGACAAATTTTAGAATATTAACTTTGAAAGAAGACATACAATGCCTACAGATTCACTTCACCAGCACTTAGTGGTACTGTTCCTCTTTGCTGAAGTGCACTTATGATTCGACAGATTCATTTCTCCAGGATTAATACCTTTATTCACAATTGCAAACGTAAAATGTTAGTTTCCTCAGATTGCAATTAAGAACAATTGTGGCAGGGAGAGCTACGCTGTATACCTTCCAAAAGGGCAAATATGAAAACATCTGTGGTTTGATTCCCCTTCTAATTTTCAGAATGCAGAGACATTCTCCTCCCTGTCATTACCAAAGAACTGAAGGAATTATTGGATCCAAAGGAAGAAATGCAGAACAATGTACAACAGGAGAAAAAATATTGCATTGAATTACTCAACAGCATCCTAGAAGTTCTCAGCTGTCAAGATGCAGTGAGTACCAAGAAGCATCATGATTATATAGCTGATTCCAGTTTATTAATTTTGTGCTGATTAACTTGTTCCAGTTAATTACAACCCAAAGAATCAATCTAGATTCACATAAACCATGGTTTGGAAAGCAGGAATATATTGCAGACATGCTACATCCTTTTGGCTAACGTTAAAAATAATCTCTAGCATTAGAAACATAACAACTGCCCTGTTTTTCTTTTATGTCAGCTGTTGGCTGAACTTGGCAGTGGAGGCAAATCTGAATTATAGTCACTTCCATGTTTTCAGAAATAGGGAACGTGGTGCCAGAGGTGTCTGTAGGGGTTCAAGAGGGGCAAATAATAAAACAGCATTGTGCTGAATGAATGTAAGCTCCTTCCCTTTTGTTTATGCATCTGATGTCTCGTGCATGAATGGAAGGGGCAGGGCTTGTATCATGCAACACTGTTTTTGTCAGTTTGATGAAAGTGCTGGATCCTAAAGATGTCTCCAGCCATTACTTTCATTTGACATGATGCTAGATATAATCTGATGCATGCAACATGTATTGGATAGTAATTCATTCAGACTGCAGACTCCATCTTGCAGTCTCCATGGTGACATGTCAGCCATTTTGCAACATTTTTCTTTTGAAGACTGCAGCATGGAACACATGCAACATCTACTGTATTAGTGATCCACTGGCCAGAGATTTTATATTCACTAAAATAGGATCTTAATTTTATTATTTGAAAGACATTTCAATGCATTAGCTATAGCTTTATCTTTTAATCAGCACTTCTTCTGAGATTATCTCAGTATCTTCCATAAGACTTATTCATTTTCATTTTTTGTGCTGAGCAGATGAGTGGTTGAGTTTTGTATCACTTTGAATCAAGTCAGACCATGTTAAAGGACATGATTTATTCATTATGTATATACCCTGCTGCAAGCCTGCAGGATTCTTGGCAGCTTTAGGGACTTTGCAAATCATTAGAACATATAAAAGTAATGGAAACTATCAACTAAAAAAAATTTCCTAACCAGGTGTCACTTTTTGTATTGCTAAACGTGTGGCACTAAACGAGATAGTCACTTGGCTGAAGTGTTAAGCATGGCCTTAGTCAAATAGAAATATGGGCCTCTTCAATATTCATGGACCTAGTAAGAGGAGCATTCACACAGAGTAGTAAACCAAAGGTTGGTGCCATGCACATGAGCAGAAAGGACCCTGAGTAAAGACTCTAATTTGCACTCCTTTACCACTCTTAGTACCACATGGCTAGAGAAAGTAAACAAAGATTCAGTTCCATTTTTGCATGATTCCTGGGGTGCTGTTACATATCAAAGGCTTGTCATTTAAAATAAATGTTAGTCAATTGCAAAGCAAGCCAATTTTATGCTATGATTTTTGAGGCTGGCTTGTTCACTTAACTGGAATTTATTTTAAACAATGATCTGGAATTTATTTTAAACAATCTCACATGACCAATCCAGAATCAGCAAAGATGTAATAGAATCTTGATTTATAACTCATCCTGGTCAAGGAGAAAAGAAGGTTAAGCAGAACACACTGCATGGAAAGGAAAGGAATACTATAGAACTGTGAGCAAAATGTTCATTCCCAGTTTTCAATCACATTTTGAGGTTAATTAACTCACATGTTTAATGTAATTAATGACTGCAAATATTTAACATATTTTATGATTCCCCTCCTCCCCCCCATAATGTAACTGCTTTGTTAGTACAGTTTGATTAAATGCTTTGTCACAATTAGTACTATGCCTTTATAAAATAGGAGAGAGATATCCTACTCACGGTCTAGCCCTGCAAAGGTTTAATTTGACAGTCTCACTGTATTCCCAGAAGACAGTTCCCAAAGAAGTGTGAATGGATTGTAGTCATTCGCTTTGGGCCTTAGCTATTCAACCAGATGACATGCCTATCACCTTTGAGAAAAATAATAAGAATACTTGATTTTACATGGCCCTTTTCTCTTTCTACCACCCACCATAAATTTCTGCAGCTGGGTTTATTATCTAGGGTTATAAATTAATCTGTTACAATAGCAGCAAACTTTATTTGAACTGTGTGGCTGTCACACCCCCTTGACACTTCAAGTACAGTTCTTGAAGATAATTACAGAGTAAAAATGGTATAGATCCTATAATGCACTTTGATGTTTTGTCTCTTATCTATTATATAGATTTTACCACACAGGATTCTGACAATGTTTGTTTGTGCTAATCCTTGGTTGGCTATAGGTTTGCTTTCAGTGAGGAAAAAGTTACATTAAAGCTTATTCTATTTTCCTTTTACCTTTTTAAGTCTTAAATTTACTTATTGTCCTCAGCTGCTTTGAAAAGACACTGTTTCCTCTAAAATAAACCACACACTGTAGCAAATTGCAAATGCTAAATTCTAAAAGTCAGTTTTACAATTTATTTAAATGTGTTCTTCCTTCCTTTCAGCAATTTCTTTTTTTCATATTTTCAAAAAAAAAAAAAAAAGTACATGTGACCTCTAATCCTTTCCATAGTACAAATACCAACTAACTTCATTCTTCATAAAGCAAAAAGTAGATGCACAGCTATTTCTACATTTTGCAGAACTTTTGTCCTGGAAGCAAAATACTCTGTCTCTTCCACTAGAAAAAGGATTATATCCATTTTCAGGCAGACATCTTGCAACAGTAAACTGAAATTATATATATATATATATATATATATATATATATATATATATATATGTGTGTGTGTGTGTGTGTGTGTGTGTGTATGCACATACACATACATACAAACATACATACTTCCACATTGTTTTTGTTTAAGCAGGGTGGTGAAAGAGGACTTGTTTCATTTTCATTTTAGGGGTAAACAAGTATAATTGAACATCTCAGTGCCACTATCCCTAAATAATACATTTGATATTTCTACTCCTATTATATCTTCTCCAGGGAGTGTGCATATCTTAGATGTGTGTGTATTTTATACATATATTACTTATCTTCCTTTCCTTTCCTTTCCTTTCCTTTCCTTTCCTTTCCTTTCCTTTCCTTTCCTTTCCTTTCCTTTCCTTTCCTTTCCTTTCCTTTCCTTTCCTTTCCTTTCCTTTCCTTTCCTTTCCTTTCCTTTCCCTCTTTTTACTCTTCCAATTGCCAACTACCTCTTTTCTCTGATACCGTCTCCTATCCATTCCCTCCCTCCATTCTGTTACAGCTTTCTGGCTGTTGTGGACACCTATATCTTTACTTGTGTTAGTAGAATGCAAGTAATGTATCATTTCATCATAAGAAGTATGCAAGATTATGGTTTAATAGACATAATGAAAAAGGAAGGAGGTAACAAGAATAAAAATAAATTTAACACAACATTAAGTAGCAATAGAATGGATGGTTTGGACACAGTGGAGCCCGATGACAATTAGCCCAGTCCATTAAGGCTGATGGAGGAGGCCTTTTTGTCTTATCTTCCCCTGTGATACAGCCAATGAAAGATTAGCAACAGAAACAGTTTGGTTAGTCACCTTAACAGATATAGCCAGATGGAAGGATAGGATAGGATAGGATAGGATAGGATAGGATAGGATAGGATAGGATAGGATAGGATAGGATAGGATAGGATATATAGATTAGATAGATAGATAGATAGATAGATAGATAGATAGATAGATAGATAGATAGATAGTCATTGATGAAGCTATCACTGTGAGAAGAAGATCTAAATAAGAATTGTGGATTACTAAATTTGGGCTGCACAAATCCAGTTAACCACTAGACGTCAGGAAAGATACATCTCTTTGCTGCCCTCTAGCAGCCATCTCTTTTTTGTTTTTTGTTTGCTGTCCAAAATGAAGTCCAAAATAATCCCTAGAATTAATTTCATTTCAGCTGAAAGAAGGTGACTTACTGCCTCACTTTTCCACTAGTGGCAACCAAGTGAAAAAGGTACTGAATGTAGCAGTGTCAGGAGGGTTAGTGACAAATGGCAACTGATTCCACACAGGCCAATTAAATATTTGCTAAGTGTGATGTGTCAAGATATAGTTATGAAGAGGTCTGATGTGGATACAGAGACCTGCCTAATAGGCTGCAGCACTTTTTTAAATGTCAAGAGAAGCAACATGTTCATATCATAATTGCAAATGAGCTCCCTTGTGACTTTTTCGTGAAGCTCGGTCTGTATAGAAGAACCAATATATCATTGCTCATATGTTTAATGTTACTTAAATTCTAGATTCCTAAATCTGAAAGCCTTTTCATCCTGATTAAGATGGGCTGTGTTTCATTAGAAATTCTCCCAGGGACGTGTATTTACTTCTGTATGGATCATCTCTAAAGGGAAAGAAGTTCACCCATTCCTTACTCTGTTCTGTTCTATGAAGCATAGAATAGTGCTATGTTGTGCTAGCTCTGTGTGGCTCCATTCCAAAACTAAAAATCTGGACCTGAAATCCATATCTTTATTTTATTTTGTTTTGTTCTTTAAAAGCTGACTTGTAAATACTTCAAGCTGGGCCTTTTTTGAAAAAACATAAACTTTAACCTAATTATCCAGCAACTACTTTGAGGAGTTCTTTGGGGAAGAGTGTGGCATCTAATTAGAGAGCTCTCAAGAGGCCTTGGACTTGGAGTTATTTGTTAGATTTATCAAGGCAGAGGGAGTGGATGGGAGGGAGAGAGGAGGACAACCTCTGAGGAAAACTCTGTCAGAACCCAGCAGCAATACATGACATGCCCTCTGAAAATGCCAGATCTGCCAAGAGGAACTGGGAAATCTGCCAAACAGCCAGATGCTGCTTTTGGAAAGAGCTGTGCCCTACTGTGGCATCTGGCACTATAACAGTTGATGAAAGAAAGAAGATGAAGTTTAGAAGGCTTAGGGAAATAAAAGTAGGTGCAAGGCCATTCTCTGTAAGTTTTAATATCCTCATGAAAGTGCAAGTGTCAAGAGTATTATGTATTTATGCTTAATTAAGCTAGGCAAAGCATTTGTTCAAGATTTTAAGTTGCACTGAAGCCGGAAAGCCCATATTTAACGCAGGCTGGGTTTATGAAGGGTCTGCAACACAAAGACCACTGCTGTCAAGGTACTTATTGCAACTTAAATCAACATTCTCTCAAACCCAAACATTCCCGCAAAATTAGATGTTTAAAAAAGTGGTCCAAGCTTTATAAAATGTACTGCTGCTATGTAAGATTTTATGAGGATGCTTAACATTTATAGGATATTGGCAATTAAGGGGAAAATGGGGACCCTTGCAAAATTGTGTGATGGTTCCTACAGGCTAAACAGCTGCTCATCCCATACTAACCTATGTCCTATTTTTGTGATTTTGGCTTTCTGAGTAGTGTGGACCCAGTCACCATAGTTTATGGCATAGCACAATGTACAATTCTGGACACTGTACTTTATAAACAGTTAAAATGAGCCAACATTTAGTATATGAGTGAGTGCAGCCAGAGGGAAGAATCTAAGCATCACTTAATTGGATTTGACTGTAAATGTATCCCTACTAATTAGCTTAGAAGGTGAGAGTAACAAAGTCGTGGCCATACAGTTTCAGAAGCAATGGTTTAATTAGAGAAGCAAGGAATGGTCCTGTGGTCTGAAGTAAACTGAGGCATAAACCCAGTAAAACAAGCTTAGATATTATTTTCACCAAGACATTCAGAGAATCATATCCATTCCTTAGCACAGAAGAAAGGGGCTGTCTAACTTGGGAGATCCCATAATTCTTGGCATGTAAGATCACCTTTTCCAGCAAGACAATGACCTCCTAAGCTGCTCTAAGAGAGGGTGCAGCATCAGCAATGAAAAGTTGGGAGGCTATTGCTCAACTCCCATAATGCTTAGAGAGTCCTATTTCCAGAAGTATAAGTAGAAGCACCAATCACTTCTGCTTCCACTCTAGTTACTTACTTAACCCACTTGAAGCCACTCTAAACCAGAGTGCAATGAAAAGGATTCCATGCAGATAACACAGACTAATGAATTATGAAGGTACCGTAATCCATAAAAGAGACTTTAAGCACAAATGCGAAAGAACCAATTGTGCGTTAAATATGAACCCAATCTATAATAACATACAAAAGAGTTATTCAGATGCTGAATATGGTAGCCATTAACAATTATTTTAATTCTGCAGCTTTTTGTTCTTACTGCATCCTAGTCTTCCATCTTAATTACTGTGACTTTAATACAGATGGAGTATCCATGGAGATAGAGATGCACTTTTGCTAAGACTTTTGCCAATTCTTGAAGATAAAAATTACATGTGCTTTTGATGTAACACCCAAGATGAGGGCTAATATCCCTCACTCGTGGTGTGATATTTCAGTTCTAATTTGGACTCAACATCTGAAGCAGATATTTGGCATTTGAGTCACAGACATTTCTGTCAGCTCCAAATCTGGGAGGGCTTGAATCATTCTTCAGATTGCCAGAAATGTTCCAGATTGGGTGGCAGATTAGAATCAGTATCTATGGGTTTTTAAAACACTGAGATATGACCAGTTTCATTATGACTAATAGGTGGCAGTGAAATTGCTGGGAGTCTATCATCAGATTCACACATTGTGCCAAACCATAGCTTATTTAATCATGGTCTGTAAAGCTATTCACCTTGGTTTATGAATCACACTGGATAGATTCATGCCACACGCAAACTAAACACATAATATTATACACTTAGTGCAGTGTGCAAACGCAGCCTAAGTTTGGTTATTTACAGTATTTAAGAAAGTATGCACTGCCTTTCGAAACATGTTTTCTCAGGGCAAGGTAAAATCAATATAATAAAAGTATTTTAAAGCCAGTACCTTAAAAGTTTAAACTGGGAACAGCAGGATAAATGAACTCTAAAAAATTCAAACCAAATGAAAAGAACAAAACAAAGCTAAAAAGAATCCCTACCCCTAAGGATATTCAAACAGTCATTAAAGTAACAGCTCCTAGTCAGCTGAAATTCCTACTAGGAATACCTATGATTTCATCACATCATGACACTGGAAAGCCACAGAATCATCCTTTCAGGAATCTTTAAATACCTGTGATGAGGAAAATATTAATTTTTGAACTGTGCTTTCCCCTCATGAAAGACTGAGTTGTCAGTTCTTTTTTAAAATCAACATCTCCTGTAGAACAAACACAGTGAGCGAGCAGCTGAAGCCGAAAGTGACATTAGAATAAATGGGAGGAAAGGCATGAGAAAGCATACAACCTAGCAGTGTGTCTGAAGAGATTGAACAATTGGCAATTTTCTACCAGCAGTGCTATCAAATGGTAAAAAAGAAGCCAATGAGGCATTGTTTAATAGTAAAAAAGACTGCTGTATAAAATTAAGAAGGGGAATTTCCCTTATTGAACATGTAACATTTTTGCAAGGCCACTAGTTATTTGAGTGCAATCTTGGGGATAATCCTGGGGCTATGACTCTTGCCAGAATTCAATGGCATTGTCAAGTCTGCTATGTTCAAAACCCAATGAAGAAAAATCTCTTGAAACTCGTGTTAAGTTAGTTGATTAATATTTTGATTGCTGCAGGTTCTGACAGGCATGTATTGTACTAGGACCGTGCAGGGCTGCATGTAGATGATATGGGAGGATGTGTTGCATCTCTGAATACTGTTCTGTTGAAATCTGTTACAAATCTATCTATCTATCTATCTATCTATCTATCTATCTATCTATCTATCTATCTATCTATCTATCATCTATCTATCATCTATCTATCATTTCTCTGTCTCTCTCTAGAATATGTCAAGGACATGATTATGTTGTCCCATTCTTCTTTTGAATGAGGCAAGCATGAATCTTCTGTCTTTGGAGATTTTTCTAGCTATCTTAAGGGCCAATCTGCATTACTATGTAAGGTAGCAGTGATTGGATGATTAGTTTTCTCTCATGGTGCTAGGCACTATGTTCATATGATTAGGATTAAGTCTGCCCATTTATTTTATTTGTAGATTATTCTTTATTATCTTGAAAATAATTGTCTTTTTTTACAGGCATCAACCTATCAGCACATACAAAAAATAATGATCCAGTTGCTGCGCACTATTAACAGGACTGTCATTAGAATGGGAAGAGATGACACTTTAATCGTGAGTCATTCATTTTGTAAATATACTTTACTACCAGGGTTTGGGGTACAGAAGAGAGATGTAAAGCAGTCAGGCAGAGAAAAGTTCAACTTCCAAGGCAGGGCCTTTTGGTGGCTATCCACCATACACTGGAAGAGGAGGCCGTGAAAAGAAAGTTTCCTTATTTTGGCATTTGGAAATTTGTCCCAAGCTGACTTTCTCCCTCCAAAGCTAGCATTATGTATGGTGGTCCTTCAGGTTTGAAGAAGACACACTGTTGTGCAGTTCATCTGTGGACATGGAGGTGGCTCTGCAGTCCCAGTCTGGAACTGCAGAGTCTAGCACAATGGGGGCACTGGACATCCATTGTTGTAGTAACTGTGTGTGTTATTCTGTGACGCCACTCATGGTTTTCTATCAGTTTTTGGGGGCACCTATCTTCAAAGCTGGTGGAGGCTTCATAGCCCAAGGCTCGCCAGCAGGTTCTGTCAGCAGCCACAGCTTCTAGTTCCTTTGGCTAGATGTCATAGTAGCATAGGGTTTCTTTCATAGTGTCATTATAGCACTGTGTGGTCAACCTCTAGGTTTCTTCCCAGACTCCAGTACACTACAGAGCAACTGGCGAGGCATACGGTGGTCATCCATTCTGATGACGTGTCCCACCCACTGCATCTGGCTCTGATAATCAGGGACTCAGTGCTTGTGGACTCTGTGTGATCCAAGATCTCCACGTTGGAGACATGGTCTTGCCAATGAATGCTGAGGATGCAGCAGAGAATGCACATGTGAAATTTCTCCAGTTGTTCAGAGTCCAGGATTCACATGCATACAGTGGTAACTCGGGATACGAACACTTCGACTAACGAACTTTTCGGGTTACGACCAGCTCCAGCCGCAAAAATTTACCTCGATGTGCGAACTCCCCCTCGGGGTACGGTCATTTTTCCACCCTGACATGTGGTCCGCGGCCATTTTTCTGCCCCTGACA
The DNA here is from genome assembly GCF_059951505.1 of Python bivittatus. Taxonomy (NCBI): domain Eukaryota; kingdom Metazoa; phylum Chordata; class Lepidosauria; order Squamata; family Pythonidae; genus Python; species Python bivittatus. The sequence continues at coordinate 20,000,966 of NW_028277035.1, forward strand.
CGTGGTCCGCGGCCGTTTTCCCGCCGCGCTGCACCCAGCCGTTCTCCCGCCGCGCCGCACCGCGGCCGGCCGTTCTCCCGCTGCGCCGCGGCTGGCCGTTCTCCTGCCGCGCCACGCCGCGCCGCGCCTGGCCGTTCTCCCAGCCCTGATGCGTGGTCCACAGACGCCAGAATGGATTAATGGTAATTACATTGAACCTTATGGGAAAATTTGCTTCGGGGTGCGACCAAATTCGGAGGGTGGAATGGATTAACCGAATTTACATTGAACCCTATGGGGAAATTTGCGTCAGGTTACGACCAACTTGGGATACGCCCAGAGTCACGGAACGCATTAAGTTCATATCCCAAGGTACCACTGTATAGGAGACAAGGGATAACCACAGCTCTGTAGACTGTCAGCTTTGTGGAGATACGGATGTTGTGTTAATTGAGCAGTCTAGTACGCAGCCACCTCAGAGCCTGGCTGGCCTTGCTGATCCTAGAGTCAATTTCTCTGTCCAAAGACCCACCACACAAGATGATGCTTCCCATCATCTGTTTATATTTGTCAGCTGGGTATTGTCAACAGTGACCTTTGGTATTCTGGAACAGGCTAGTAAAGTACTTCAGTCTTGTTCAGGCTGATAGGCCAAAGAGCATAGCAGTGTCTGAAAATTTGTTCAGCATCAACTGTAGATCACTGTTTTTGTGTGCCAGGAGCACACAGTCATCAGCAAAGAGGGTTTCTTGAATGACTATATGGAGGCACTTTGTCCCAGCATTCAAGTGGCAAAAGTCAAAGAGAGAGCCATCCAGTTGGTACCTGATGTACACTCCCTCCTTCAGACTCTAGACAGCATGTGACAACAAGTAAGTGAACAACAGATTGAACAGGACTGGGGCTAGCACACAACCCTGTTTTACCCCACTGGAAATGGCAAATGCAGCTGATGTAATATCACCATTGTAAAGAACCTGTCCTGTCATTCCATCATGGAGTAGCTAAATCAGCTTCACATAAGGATTCCTTGGGTATCCATAACATCTCAGGATGATCCAGGAAGCCTCTCTGTTTACAGTGTCAAATGCCTTTATCAGGTCAATAAAGACAGAATCAAGAGGCTTATTTTGCTTGATGTACTTCTCCTAGACTTGCCTCACAGAAAGTATCATGTCTGCTGTACTCCATTCTAGCCAAAAGCCACACTGTGCCTCTGGAGGTTGCTTTCCGAGACAGTGACAAGTCTGTTCAGAAGAATGCGGGCAAAGATTTTGCCTGCAATGGACAGCAGCGAGATACCCCTGTAGTTTCCGCAGTCTGATTGGCTTCCCTTATTTTTGTAGAGAGCCACAATGAGGGCATTGTGGAAGTCATTAGGCATCTCCTCTGTGGACCAAATGTCTTCCAAGATGTCTTGGAACATCTGTAAGGTGTTTGGGTCTAGTGCTTTGTATATTTCAGCAGGAATTCCATCCTGTCCTGTTGCTTTATTTGAGTTCATCTGCAAGATCGCTTTCTTGATCTCATCACTAATGGAAGCAGGTCTAGGTCATCCAAAATTGGCAGCTGAGGACCTGCTGTAAGGCATCAAGATCAAGCTAGCATTACTGCAGGTAGAAAAAGGGAGGGAAGAGACAGGGAGTCTGTTTTATCCCCCGGTTGCAGTTTATGATTTGATTTGGTTCATCTCCCCTGTTTGTCTTTTACAGAATGAAAGTTACAAAATAAAGAATAGCCAGTGTTATCTGGATGAGGAAAGCAATTTAAATCAGTTTAACAAATCCATCTCCAAAGTATCTACTGGTTCCAATACCTAGATGATTTCATCTGTTTTACAATATAAGAAATAGTTGTGGGGCCAAGAATCAGTGTTGAGATAGCTATGTCAAAAGAAGACCTCAGGATCTGGGTAGATCCTTATTCTTGGTTTCGTCACCTGTCAGAAAGCAGAAACCAATCCTAACTGCACAGTGTAGCTGACAAACCAGGAACCACTTGGATAAGTTGTCATCAAGTGTTGACAACCAATCATTTTATGGAAGCAGAAGATACCAAATTTTGAAGATTAAGTAATTTTCAGTAAGCTTGGTACTTTGAAACACAAAAGTATCACTGGAACAAAATATATTCAATTTTTTTTCCTCCACTTTCTCTGCAGCATCTCTAGAGATAACTGCAGCACCAAAATCTTCAAGTATAGAAAATAACCAGTCTGACAGTTTAAAAGACCGTGTACTTTCAGGTTGTCAGTTTGTAAATATAGACACTTTAAAATGTATTTGCTATAAACAAGATCTCAGATGATATTGACTTATCTCTGAATATTATTTTTCACAAGAGCTATTTTGTGTTCATATTTGTTCTGAATACAATTCCACTTACATACCCCCTGTATTTATTTTTGGCAGCCCATTGTGACCATGGCTACCAAACTATTATCTTTGTCTTGTGGCATCACCATGATGTCAGTGTGATTCCAACTGAGTTAATGTCTGCTTTTCATTGTGTGTTAGATTTCAAGCAGTGCATAACATGTATTATTAATGTAATAACATGTATTATTAATGTAATCTGTGAATGTTTTGGTAAAAAGGGTCTTTGAATAGAAACTGTCAAAGCTCAGCTTTGTTTTCCTTCACTGGGTTATTAAATTGCCTTAATGTCTACTGTACATAGTTTCATGCAAGTTGATTAAATCTCTGAAGAACAATTCAGTTGGTCTCTTTAGTAATGCCATTTCTCCTCCTTTAAAAAAAAATGTGCAAATGCTACTCTCATACATTTTAGTTATCTACCACTGAAAGCTATTTAAGGTGTGAAACAAGGAAATATCCTCTTTTAAGAAACAAATAATCAGAGAGCAATGTATTATCTAGACTATTATATGCAGGAAAAACCTTTCTGGCTATGGTATAAAAACTGCAGAATGTCTGACCTTGAAAAATGTTCCAGATGGTGGCCAAGTCTTTCTAAAATGCCACTTGTTTGGCTACCTGTGGAGAATAAGAAATTCCTCTGGATGGCTTGGCAATATTCCATATTAAAGTGGAAAATAATCTCATCCTCCATCTTTCATACCTTTGATATGCAGGTAGTTGGTGTGCAAGCAGGCAAGTTAGCAAAATGTTTGATAATCTATTAATTTTATGGATTTATTTCAAGTTCAGGGTTGCAGTCTTCATTAGTAACAATAATACCATACTGCTAATATTTCAATATCAAGTATAGAGCCATAGTTATTTGCAAAGCACAAGTCTGCTAACCAAAGAGACAGAGTTGGGCTCGAGACAAGTAGCTAATATTTGATGGGAGACTCAGGAGAACTGTGAAGATGATTTGTTGAAATCTGGCCAAAGCTATTACATCTTGAATAATGTCCACAGCTGCACTTTAGAGATCAGTTTCAGACCTCCCCTTCTTTTCACTGGAGGTGTCTGTGCCTTCATGAAATAAAAGAGGTACTATAAATAAATAAACGATGCTCATACAAGGTGTCCAGCGGTTGCTTCTTGTAGATCCGATGGTCCAGGCAGCTTGCTTTTCTAGGTCATGATATTCTTGGCTTAGGCGCATTTTGTTCTCATTTGCAGTTTTGAGTTGTCAGCACCACTTAGCATTCCACTAGTACTAGGAAAGGTGTCATGCATAATCAACATTGTATTGGATATACTTTCCATGAATATAATTTTTCATCTTTGTGCACATTTGCTTACATGTTCTTTTAATGGAATCTTTTCCAACTTGGTGCCTCTGCATTTAACTACTAGTTCCATCATATCTCAAACTAGGATAGCCCCAAAGTCCTATTGCTTGTGATAATGGGAGTTGTAATTTAATGAATCTGGAGACCACTAAATCAGAGACAACTGTCTTAAACTATTCATTAGGTATGTAACATTGTGCTTAATGCTTCTTTTAGTAATCTTTATCTACTTTCAGTTGCTTCTGTTTGTATAATTTTTAGAATCTCAATCATATGACATCTTATCTGTGTGACATTCAGGGCCTTCTGCTTAAATATGGTCTTACAAATTGGATAATGCTTCACCTTTCCCATTTATCCAAGGTGAAAATGCCTAACCTAGATTAATTGATCTCATTTCTTTATATCATATTTATAATATGAAGATTAACTTTGGTGCCTTTTTCCATAGCCTCAGTTGTCTTAGATCAAATTTATTACCTGCATGTAGTATTTCTGCCTTTTAGAATGATGCATTGACCTGTACACATCCAACCACAATGGCTCATCTGTGTGTCAGAGAAATGCAAATGCTTTCTGAAGAGATCCTGGCCCTTTGCAGGCTAGACAAATCTCCTGCCAGCCAATGTTTGGTACATGTGAGTTGTCATTGCCAGGTGATAAAAACTGCCCATGAAAAGAATCCTATGACAATTAGCATGCAGCGTGGTGGGAGGACATGGCACCAGGATAGTGCAATATGTTCTTTGAGTACATAGGGGAATTACTGTAATGGTATTTGGGAATGACTTGGGAGACTGGGCAAAGAGATGATGCCTAGGGATGGTCAGATAAGAGGGAGCATAGCCCACAGCTGCATAGTGGGTGGAGCAAAAGGCTCAGAAGGGACCCTCCGTAAGTTATCAGGCTGTAAATTAGACGGGGGGGAATTTGTACTTTCAGACTTGCAAAATTCTGTTAATGTAGCCTTGCAATAAAGGAGAATTAGCTCATCTGGTTGTGTTTCCTGTCTGGTCTACCTGGGAAGGCTGACAATTACTTATACATTAATTTATTATTATTCATGTAAACAATATAAGTTAGTATTGCTGTTTGAGAAATGTATAATAATAATATCAGAAATAGCAAAAAGGTACAAATGCAGAATTAGGGCAGGTTAGCTGTTAGAAGCTTAACAAGTGAAGAAAAATTTCTTGTCCAGTTGGGATCATCTGTTGGCTGGATAGCGGAGTCAAGAACTTGCAACGGCATTTTCTGAGTACATTGCCATGGCTGGTCACCTGGCTGGTCTGTCCCTAATTTTGGCCATGCCTGGAAGTATCTAGGGTTGACTGGAAAGAGATAAATTCAGGAATGAAAATCTGCAAGTTGTGTGACTCTTTCTAAAATACATTGTTTTGATATGAAGACAGTGCTAATGGAACTCACAGGATTTGCTAAGCAAGGACATTAAATAAGGAATCTTGTTGGGTTACTTCATTGCTTTATGCCAATGGTAATTGTGCCTCAGAGGCTCACAGATAAACTCTGTTGAGTAATAGGCTTCCACTTTTATGCACTGAAATTTCATGGGTTAGCCAACAATGTGCAAATTATCTAAGGAAAACAAATATGCCCCAACTGCTTATCAGTTTTAGTAAATAATGAAAATAAAACATCTGTGGCTATAATTCTCTGAGACGTGAAGCTGGTAGCATAAGAAAACAGTTGTAGTTCCTTTCTTTTGTGTAAGTCTGCTCACTTGCCATTTGTACTATATTTTTTTTCCCCAAAGAGTATGCACACTCTTCATACTTTTTAAGGAAACTCTTAAAACAAATGCAGCAATAAAAGGATTTCCATTCTTTCTGTCTAATGTCGTGCATGGGAAGCAGCAGCTTTATATTTTTAACTTTTTTACAAAGGATCTTAAGTGTATATTTGTGACTGTGTGTATGCTCCTTTTTTAATACTCAAAGATAAGTGATACGTGCTTGGGTTGGGAGGTGAACACTTCAATAAAATTGTATTTGGACAGTTTGGTTAGATACTCCTACATGGACAGCAGAGTATTGGAATCTGCCTTACAAGAATCACAATTTTAAAAGACTTTAAAGCGCTTTGCAATTTTTAAACACTATGGCATGGAAAGCATTTCCATGAAACTGTAAATTTGACTAATCATATCATATTTTAAACTAAAGGGACTTTTCAAAATCTACTTGTGTTCATCATAAGTATCATTGTGCAGCAGAAGACAGGGCAGTCCTAACTATGCCTTCTTAAATGCAGCCCCACAGAATTCAATGGTATTTACTCTCAGATAAATGTTCACATTTGTCTGGAGTTTTTCTTTGCTGTTGATCATGCTCTGCTTTCTGATCTGAGTTCCTTTTTCTTTAACAAAAAGCTGTTTGAGCCTGTTTATTTGCTGCTGCTCCTTCAAGAAAAAAACAAGCAAAGGAACTAGGATTAAAAACAAACTCTCATCACAGCTGCTTGGTCCAGATGGTCATGGAACAGCAGGAGGACTGACTCTTGATGCAGATCTGTTGTCAGGTGGTCACGCTCTAGAACAGTGTTTCTCAACCTTGGCAATTTTAAGGTAGATGGACTTCATCTCCCAAAATCCTGGGAGTTGAAGTGCACCCATCTTAAAGTTGTCAAGGTTGAGAAACACTGCACTAGTGCTTCAGTTTCTTGCATGAGGATTTCCAAAGCTATGGAATAAAAAGGGAATTTCTGAAAACCTTAGCACCCTTGCACCTAAAGGTGCTATCCTGAAACTGAATTTTTATCATGGTTTGTAAAACTGGCTTTAGGTTTCAGGAAATTGCTGAAGAGGTAAGGAGAAAGACTTGTTAGGAAAACAGCTGTTTAATTATTCTCCCTGGTTTGAATAATTGCCTTAACTTCAGTCACCATAAACATAGCTGTTAAATTATTGAGTCCTGAGACAGAAGAAAATATGTCAATTTATTGCAAAAGAGATTATGCCAGTAAAAGAATCTAGAAATATACAAAACATTATATTTGATTAGTACAGTTCATCAGGAAAGTAATTTATATTAGAGACTGTTGCCTATTTACCAAGAGTTGTGGCTGTGGGTAAAAGGAATAGGTATTTATTGTACCGTGGGAATACATAATCATTTTATTGAAGATGTGGTTCCACGAAGACCATATGATTTATTCTTATAGTTTTCTTGCTAAAAAAATCATTTTCTCTGCAGAGCAAAGTAATTTCAAGTACAATAATTTCAGAATATGTAATATGTGCTATACAATATTTTACAAATGTTTCTTGCCTCGTTACTTTTTTTCCTATGTTTTCATAGCACACCATATATTTGTTGTATGCAGCTAGTGTTATTGAAAGGTATTCCTGGGTAGTAGGTTTATGCAGCCCTACTATTAAGGTCTTCTGGATGTGGACTGACATCATCCTCAGCATTGCCTTCTTTGCTAAGAGTGCTTTTTAAAATAAAACATCCCTATATGAACCTACTTTTCAATGCTGAGAGGTAAACCTGATGTGAATGGCTCTTAAACTGTGTTTATCAAAGAGCCTCATCTTTTTCCTTCCTAAGATTTCTTCCTACAGCCTGCCCACACTAATGTACTTAGGAATTGCCCTGCTGGATCAAATTAGATCAGTCTTTTCAAGCATTTTATTTTCAGTTTTAACAGCAAGGTGTTTTTAGAAATGCCTAAGCAAGGTATGTATGAAGCGTTGGGTCCAGCTCATTAACAGCTGGTTTTCATGCCCATCTTTCCAAATGTTGATCAAAGGAAAGAAAGAGGTAGACTTTTCTCTCCCACTACTGAAAGAGATGGCTGTTTCAAAACTGACTGCATCAAACAAAAAAACTGCACCCATTTCTTTCTTTCTTTCTTTTTCTTTTTGCCCTACATCTGTTGGACCGGCAGGATAAAACTAGATCCAGCAAAGAAATCCAAATTCAGATGATATGGTTGCCTCATCTCGGTTAGGATGCCAGTATTCACTTTTATGGACAGTAAGAACTGGTCATTCATGGGTTGTAATTTGCAGCAGTCATGATAACATAGACTGTTGAAAATTACAGGATTTATTTCATCTAGTTCCTCAATTATTAGGATTTGGGCCTGTGAAAAATGGCCCCTTGTTACAGTTGTGGTAAAATGCTGGAAAGCATGCCCTTGGGTAATGTTTGACATCTATAGGCTATGTTTATGGATGCACAGGTGGGTTAACTAGAGGCACATCAATAACTTGAGTCTCATGGCTGCAGTAATTACAGTATTTTGCAGCTTGTATTTAATATTACTTAATATCTTTTAAAAATATTATTCTCATTTCACAGAATTATGCACAGTATTTTCGTGATAAGCAGGTAAAAATAATGGATTAAATGATGAAATTGTTTAGTCCAACTATATGGGAACAATGTTTTGATTTAAACTCTTGGTGTGAGCTAAGAAATACATTTCATAAAACTAGGGGGTTTTTTTCTCTTTTTTGTCTCATTTAAAATTGTTAGCAGTTGTTGATAATCTGTTATATCATAAATATTCAGAATTTGAACTTTCCCTTTTTTTGGCTCTCAGATGGTCATATATACACTATATTGCCTAACTAGCTATAATAATAAAGTGAAGCTATTTTTCAATTTACATAGAAATATGTAATGACCCATTCCTTCCCTTATTCTTAGCATTTTTGCTTTTCATGCTGTTTTCAAAAACAAAACAAAACCCCAAAATGCTTCCATGTTTTCACTTATTGGATTAAATGTAGCCAAAAAAAAAAAAAAAAAACATTGTAGAAGGAACCCCTTTCTAAGAACTGGAGATTTTGACCTCACTGATTTTTCAACTGGATGAAAAGATAAGGAGCCATATTTGCAATTCTACCCTCCTTCCAGATCATAATTTCTGAAGAAGGCTCTCCTGGAGGACTCAGGAATCTTTGAGGAGGTAAGAGAGGTCCTGTGTAGCTTAGAACAGAAAGGTCATTTTAAAAAAGGAACACCAGCCTTCTGCTAAGAGGTGAGTTCTGGGTAGAATGCTTTGGGATACTCTAATCAGCAGAACAAATTTCTGAATAGAAACCAAGGTTTCTGGATTCAGTAGGTTGACCCAAACACGTGAAAGGCCTCCCTGGCCATTCCAGCACCTCTTCATGATATAGGAACACCCTTACAAAGGAAAAAGTCAGAATATGTCTATCGCTGTGTTTTTTCTTTTAACAGACTGTAATAGCCACTCTGTATTGCCATATATTTAATGAATGGATCAAAATCAATACTAGATTATTTGGTGCCTGTTGATTTCAGTTTTTGATTTCTGCTCGAAGTACTGACTTTTATTTGACTATAATTCATGAGTTTAGAATGCAAGACCTCTAAGCAGGAAACAAATCCAAGGCTTGGATTCTCTGATGTTAAGAAAGTTTGCAAAACCTGTTCTTCTGTAGTGGCTGTGCTCTTTGTTGTATGGGAAATTACCTCAAATCAAAGAGATTTTCCCTTGAGGAAATGTTTTTCTCCAAGAATCTCCCTCAAAATTTCATATGGTCTGGGATAGTCCCTCTTAAAAATGAACTTTATTTTATAATTCATGCATATCTTTTGTTGTTGTTGTCATTCTTCCTAGTAAGATATAAGTACACTTATTTCAGAGTAAGGTTTTTTTTTAAAAAAAATTCATAAGTATTAATTGTTCAAACCTTTTTGTTTTAAAAGGAGTGCTATGACTCAGATGGATTCCTATAGTTATATAGGATTTTACCCCAAAGCCATGTTTGCTCTAATAAAATTTTGTACTTACAGCTGGGGAAAAAAAGGTTATTTCTCAACATATTTGCTGTCTCAACACTTTTGCTGACTGCTAGCTTTGATTATTTAAAACAACTACATTATGAAAAAATGTTAGGTGCACTTTGGTACAATCGATACAGAATTGCTATAAAGCAATTTGTCAGGGAACAAAGCTATTAAAAATAACTGTAACCAGAAACCTGTTAGCTCCACAAAATCCTGAATCAAGTTAGCAAAACAAGCTCCTATTTCCATCATACTCATGTTATGTTCAGATGACAGCATTGCTAAGTAGGGAAGTTAGGGAGAGAAGGAAAGGTAGGGTTTCTTTTTACTGGCCTGCTTGCCCTACATTTCAGAACAGTTTAATCTGAATACTAAGTGAGTTGGTTTTCTCAACACCTTGTCTGAGTTTAACTTTTTAGGTTGAGCTCTATATGCATTTTAGAAAAGGCGTATTTCTGACCACAATATCCCCCCGATTATACTTTACACCTGATTCATATTGCATCCAAATTATGTTTTATTTTCCTGAATGGACTTCATGTTCTAATATTTCCCTTACTTCCTAGCTGCCATTATGTTTGTATCCCAACATTAGTAATAATGGCAGATAGAGTTTCTGCAGATCAATAAATGAAGAGAATCAGAGCATCTGAGAAGATGAGGATCATACATGTAAAGTCTATTCATGATGGGCCAACAGTGATTTAGACTAAATCTTAGAGTTGGATACCCTCTTTTAAGGTTTTCAAATCCACCAGAAGCATTTCTTTTTCTTTGTCTTTCTTCTTATTTCCGGTTTCTCAGGGACTGGATGATCAGATGGTTGTCTTTGCAGTGTCACCATAACAGGACTCTCTTCCACTTGATCCAATGTTTTCAAAACTTGGTGAAACCTATCTTCTTGTTGCCTGAAGTCATATTCTACACTATATAATGAAACCAGGAAGAAAAAAAATGTTAGGCAGTTTGAAGCATGAGTGTTCAGAAACAATTAATTTGATGATTGGAAAATGATACTGCAATTCATATTGTATGTAATTCTAAAAATGGAAAGTAGAATTGCTCTTCCTTCTGAGAAGAAATAATAGCAGTTCATTTTATACCAATCCACTCATAATGAATGCAGAATTGGGGGATTTGCCCTATGTTCCAGTACATCTGACAGATTAAAATGAAAGCTGTAGTAAAATCTTTTAGAAAAATGTAAAAATAAACATTTTAAGATTAATCTTCTATATGCTTTATTTCATGTTAATCAGTAGTATCAAGATTGCTAACCATTTTTTTAAAAAAAAAGATCAAGAAAGGAAACGGTTAAATAAAGTCCATTTCTTTTTTAGAAGCAATGTGATTTTCTTAGAATATATTTTGTTTTTACTGACTGATCATTTTCCATGCTGAGATTATATTTTATTTTTAACTAGCACTCTCTCCAAGCATTTTATGCAGCTGTAAAACAAATTGGTAATGTAATCAACAGGTCTTCATTCCAATTAAACTAATTTTAATTGATTAAATCATAATGGGTTTGGGCAGACTATCAAATTTATTTCTTTTAAAATATTTTTGAAGCTACATTCTTCTTTCATGAACGCTGTATGCTTACCTCTTATGAAAGATATTCTCTGCTGGATAATTTTAAAAAAGATAGAATATACTTACTTCTGTTAGGCTTTTATATAATTGTATTTTAAAATGGCTTTTTAAACAATCTGTTTCAGATTACAGTAATCAGAAACATCTACTTAGTTGATTAATATTGCAATATGCACCTAAAAGATATAGTTCCATTGATTCAGTAGGCTCTTCCCCAAGCCAGTACAGGATTGTAGTATTCTGACTTAATTAATCTAACATATTCATTACTTAAACCCTGTACTCCTACTTAATAACACCTAAAACATACAAATGCTAGAAACATTCAGTTCAGAGAGAAGAGTCTCAAAGGCAGGATGCCTCTCATTATCAGTTGCTAGGAAGTGCAACCCATGGAAGTTGGAGACTCATGATCTGTTTGTGAGTTTCCCAAGAGATACTTGACTGGCTATTATAAAAACAGGATAGTAAGGTTAGGTAGATACTTTGATCTATAAAGATCTTCTTGCATTCTAAACCTCAGCAAATATACGTTGCATTTCTTCTTGAAAAACAAGATAAAAGACACAGTTCATGCTTGGAGGACAACCATTATAAAGACTATGATACTTCTTTCCTGTATACTGTACAGGGTCCAGCAGAAAGATTTCACAAGTTACCCTGAAAGACTTCAAAGGCTGTTTTCCTTCCTTGTGACTGATAATTCAGTTATGAGACTATTATGGAGTTTTGTGTACTTTCTATTATTATATGATGGCTTAGATATGACAATGTGCAGAATGCTGTTTATACAACAGAACATTCCCTTAGTCCAAAATGTTACTCATGGTGTTTGAGAGGCTCTCCAAATGGATGAAGATGAGATGTAGAGAGAAATAGTTGTGGAGGGAATGTGAGATGCCTGGAAAATGGAAACTCTGAGCAAACCTTCCTTATGGTAGGGCTTAAGCCCTTTAATATCCATATCTAAAAAAATTAAGGAAAAAACAGAAGTCTAACATATATAATTGAACAATAACTAAGCAAGTAAGTTAAACAATCAGTCGACTGCAAAAATAAGATTAATTAAAAAGCACTGTTGTGGTATAAATAAAGAGTTAACATTAAAAAGCTTGAGAGATGAGAAACAACTGTGCCTCACCCCAGAAAGGCAATAAAGAAGAAGCATTAATATGAGATTGGCACCCTGAAGTTCTGCAGAAGGCATTGATTAGGTATCCTGAGTTCTATGAATTATTAGGAGAGCTAATCTAGGCAGCCTCCAGATTTCTTTAGACTTCCAATTGCTGGGGAACAGCAAGGAGGGCTAGTCACTTCATATTCTGCTTCTGGGCTTTCTGGAGTCATCCTGCAACCCATCATGTACAACACAGTATAACATTAGGACTTCTTTCATAACCCTTTAAAATTGTGTCATGCCATGTAGAAAGATGTTCTACAATTTTTTGCTCATTTTTGGTTAAGTCAAGGCTTGTTTTAACATACAATGAAAGTGAAAACTATTGTATTGCATAGTTTAGCTCTGTTCCCCCAGGTTTTCTCTTTATCCAAAGAGCATTCTGTACATCTTATAAGGCACTAAGTTAAAATGATGTACAATTGTAGAAATATAAGGTGCAAGGTTTAATTAGGAAATTAATCAATTAATGCTATAGCAGATTAATTGGTAAGGGACAGTTTTAAATGCTGAGGGCAAATGTAATCAGCAGCACTATGATTTAAGGATCTATTTGTTTATTTCTGAGGTTCTTTGGCAGTGGTGGCTTGTTTTTAATAAGAAATGAAATAGAAAATAAGAAAGCTAACCTTTCCTTGAATGATGTAACATTTGTCCATTAAATTAAATTAGAAGTTATTTTAACTTCCCACAACATCCCCAAACCTCAGCTACATTGAGGCTTTGTTTATATGCAAATGTTATTGATCAGTGAACCAGTTTAAAACATATGAACAACTAAGAATTGTTTAATTATTTGACAACTCTAGTAGAAATAAATTGGATGGGATTGTAGATCTGCTATTTCTCCTCTTTTGTACATTAGTTTAACTATGATTAGTAGTTTTATTATAAAGGCAATGAGTATGCACAAAATCCTTTAACAAAGCAAAACTTTCTAGACCAGAGTTGAACAGAAAACTGGAAGATCTATGTTTTGTGTCTCGGGTTATCAGCAAGGCTACTCTTATAAAGTCTGGTATAAATGATGAAGCTATTTTAAAGGCTAAGAGACGGATTCACTAATGCCAGCTATACAGCACCTACCCACCTCATTTAAATTTGAAATAGATCCAGGAGTATGAAGAGGATGTAATGTGCCATTTATTTTATTTATTCATTAATCACATTTATATAGCTGCCCATCTCACAGTAAAGTGACTAGGCGGTTTACAATATTTGATTGCATTTGTAACAAATAGCAAAAGATTGAACATGAATGAGGATGACTGTTGCTTCTTCTGGCCAATCGGGATGGCCCAGATGAGGTAATGTCAGTTGGTTTATATGTGAACAATTTTGGGGGTCAAACTTTGGCTTATGGGAAGTAGATATTACATGGTGAGGAGTTGTGTGCTGAAGGGAAATGTTCATGGACCTAGAGAATACTGGTAAAGGGATTTTGGTAAGCAGGAAGCTAATGATGGGATGAGGACCAGGTCGTCCAGAGCTTACCATTTATCATTGGTCTCTTCATCACAGCATCAGGGGTGTCTGTCAAGATGGATGGCTTACATTGTAGGTAATATAACAAAATTATATGATTAAAATGCTGACAAACAACATCACAAAATCTCCCAGCTCAAAGAACACAAACAACAAGTGAAAAACAAAGATAAAGAAGTAAAATATGGCACAGTGCTTAAATGTAAAAGCATATCCTCTGTTTTTTATCATTTTCTGAAGACCAACAAAGAAGGATGCCCATCAAGAGACTACTCCACAGTTTAAATAAATGAGTGTGATAATTCAAGAATGGTGGTGGTGGTGGTGGTGAAGTGTTGGCATGAGTTTTAATAAGGAATTACGATGAAGAACAAAAGCAGTGGAATGGATGTTTTGTTGAGGGACAGAATACGTCTTGTGTTCCTAGTTACTTTCTTATTGCCATTTTACTGTGTGAAAGCACAATAAAAATGCTGTAGCTCAAATACCTTTGAGTTCTGTCTGCTTGAGTTTTTTTCTTATTCATAGAACAGTAACACTGTTGAGGGTCCCATTCCATTTAATGGAGCACTTTAGAATAAATAAGTTTAAGATTGCATTTGGGAGTCAACAATCCTGTATCTGCTGGGAATAAACTTCAAGGGATCTAAGCCCCATTGAACTTAATGAGATTTACTTTTGAATCGATAGGTATAGAATTGCACTGTAAGTGTATCTGGAGCCAAGGAACTCTTGCCTCAAAGAGGCAGAACAATTGTAGGAATCTAATGTTCAAACACACACTGTAAATATGTTATACAGGTGCTCCATGGTGTCTATAGCCTTGCCAGTAAGTGAGAATTTGGATTGGCCCAGCTACTTGGCTTAACCGTTTTTGTTGCTTATTAACTAAAAAAGGTGCTGATACTTCTGATTAAAAATTTATCACTAGGACTTTATAATAAATTAAGTTGTATATTCCAGGGTTGTCCTAAAGATAACCCACTACCGTATGACTGTAAAATGCAAAAACAAAACAAAACACCAAGTTATCTGTATGAAACGCTTCCATTTTAAGAGGTAGCCTTGCATTCCTTGTGGGGCAGATTTGTCCATGTATAAGAAAAGTTTTTATTGAGACTGTTGTTATTTTGTTGCTTTTATTGAATGATGGATTAACTTTTTGGATACGTTTTGTAAATTGCCCTGGTACTGAGAGATGAAGGGAGATCCAAGGCTAGTTGCTGTTAACTGCTATGTATGTTGGACTTATTGCGTGCTTTGTGTTTGATAAAATTTTAATTTGGTGCTACCAGAACCATAATATACAGTAATTAGTAACTTTGGTTGTTTTTGTAGAAGACTCTTTAGATTATACAATATACACTCACAATAGTTCTCTTTAAAATATATATTTCCATTTGGAACCTTTAAGCATTAATATTTTATCTGTTAGAACAATAAAATCTAAGGTTACTGCTCATACTGCTATTCTGACATGTTAATTAGCACAAAAAAATCCCAAATAAGAACAGGAACAGGCCTTTCATTGGATATAATAACAATGTCCGATGCTGAGCTAGAATGATGCAGTTGGAAAGTCAGAGCAGCATAAACAGCATGATACAATACTTTGGAATTCTGATTTTGAGAGCCTCCTAAAATTACCCACCAAATTCTGATTTTTAATGTGATAGGACATTATTAACTATAGGGAAAGTAATAGTTTTAGCATGTTTAATTATTTAATGCAGATCAAATCAAATTCTGTTTTGTCCTTGTTCCTGGCAAACCCTCTGCCTAAGAAATTTTACACATCCCTGATGTACAAGAAGCTACAGAACAGTATGTCTCTATGAATCAACTGAGTATGTTATCCATTGTGCATTAGGTGTGCTGTGAAATTCATCCCACGAGACTGTTAAACTACTAATCTAATATGGGACTTTCTGAATATATATGAACATTATATACAAGTGCAATATACATTAGAATTCAGAAAGCTGATTCCCAGAAATTCATACAGAAATTGTGAAGTTATGAACTACTATGGACCAGAGTATATATATTAGGCAAAGGTAGGCACAAAACTGCATTTTATTATGGAAAAACTACCTGCAGAAATACCTAAGAATGAATATATATACACGCATCTATGTATGTATGTATGTATGTATGTATGTATGTATGTATGTATGTATCTCTCTCTCTCTCCAAGATAATGCACAGATATGCTCTGGAATATCTTTGTAAAATTATTCTATCAAGCTCATAAACACTGAAGCTGAATTCATTATACATGTGCGTGTGTGTGTGTGTGTGTATCGCTATATATTGGTACCCTCAACCAATCCAAACTCTTTAGATACGTGTTTGGTTACTATTGTATAAACTATGAAATAAATCAGTTTGTGCAGCACTTACTAGGATTTTTTTTTTTTTTTAATTTAAAGAGTACCATGTTTTACAAGGCTTAGTAGCTGGAATCTTGGACCTGATTCATTCAACTCAAACTTTTTTTTACATATACTTCTGGTATACTTGAGGAACAGAGAGGGAGGAAGGGAGGGAGAGAGTTTTAGCTATATTCATAGATTGCTTCTGAAGTAGGTCAGGGGGAAGCTTAGGTGTATAGATAAATGACATCCCAGTGCATCTCTCTCTCTCTCTCTCTCTCTCTCTCTCTCTCTCTCTCTCTCTCTCTTTCTGTCAATTTCATTTCACATGATCTTTTTTTCAAAATGCTCCTCAAGGCATTTTGTATTTTGCTTATTGATCTGAATTGTTCAGTCAGGGTCCAGATCACTACACAAAAGGAACATTTGGAAAAAATCTTGCAGATTCACCAGCTGGAATGAGAAGAGCTGCCAGTGTGAGCTAAAATGGGGAAAGTCCAGCAGCAAACTGTATTTTTCTCAGAGAAAGCTGGTTGGCCAATATGGAGAACAGAACCCTGGCTCTTAAGGATCTTGAGTGTAGTAAGCTATGTTCTTACACTACACACCCTTAAATTTTATTACAGTGGTGGGAATCTTGGGGGGGGAGGGTTCAGGGACCACACTTAACATAATCAAGGGGAGGACTATAATGAGTTGGGTTATGGTGTGCACATGGGGACAGCCAGGAGTTTTGGTTTTTTCCCTCAGGTTTTGGAGAGGTCTTTGTCCTTTGAAACTATTTTAGAGAGTATACAGTATTTTTTTTCTTTAGTTATTGCCTGAAAAATGGCAGGATAGCATGCCACTAATTTTTATCTGTGGGGCTCTGGGTATTGCAAAGGGGGTGGGTGGGTTGCATGTGGCTGTGGAGGTCAGGTTGGCACTCCTGTTTTCCTGTTAAAAAAGCAATGTGAATCCTTAATTTAATTCAGGACCCAGAAATCTGGGAAATGCTGAACTGAGTTTTCACTTTGAGGTCATTAAAAACTTGTAAACTTCAGGAAAATGATCTCTTTTTGTATTTGCATTTGCTTTAATCTTAACTAGTCATGCCTTTAATCTGTATGTTTATTGGGTTAATGTAGTCTGAATACTGTTGGCTATAAAATATACACAGAAACACACACATACACAAACACAGAGTACAATCTCTTAATTATAAATATGCCCAAGCCAACTTTTCTGCTTCCTACAAATCTTACATTTAGCATCCTTAACAATTCTTACTTGCTGCCCCTCTGAAGCTAATTAGATGGCAAATTCTCCCTTATGTTTATAGTAAGCATAATTGCAACTCTTAAGGGTATTTTCTTTCCCTTCTCATTAATGTGATTCAACAGAAAACTATGTGCTGGTTTTGTTCCTATGGAAACATTGACCTTGTAATTCCAAAATGGTAGAGAGAGAATTTAACTCTATGAATCATGTTAACATCAATCAAAGTAAAATAATAAAGAGATAATTAATTATTTCTCTAGGATTTGGTGTCTGTTAGGTAACTTAGGATGAAACCCTGGGCATGTTTACTCATTACTAAGCCTTGCTCCCTGCTCCCAAATTTGCCTCCTTAATCTACAAAATACATGTGGAGCGCAGCAGCTTCCTGTTCTGAAGCTTTTTTTTTTTTTTAGTTTTTGAAAAATAATACCTACAATTGTTCTTTTAGTTGGCATCTTTTGGGACTATTGTTGTAGTAATTTAACAACCAAGATTCATTACAGGGGTGTCCACAATGTGTGGACCAAAACGTCAAGGTGTCAGTTGCAACAGTGCAATGGAAGCTCTGCCTTTTCTTACGTGCATTGCACAGGCGATACATGTGAGAAACAGATGAAGTTTTGATTGCACTGCCATGACAGCTGCCTGTTGATTTCTTTGGGCATACCCTGCAGACCTCCTCGGATGACTGTATTTGAATGATGCAGTTCTTTCTCTTGAACTATAAATATGCCATCATATATCTTTGGCCAGTTTTGGTGTTTGATCAACTTGTTTGTGTGCTGAATGAATGAGGTCACCAACGCTTTAAGGTTGGAGAAGGAGAAAGGAGGTTGATTAAATTCTCTGAGGCATTTTCCATGAGTGGAGCATCCCTTAATATGCCTTTCATCTGCAGCCCAAACTCAGATAATTAAGTCTGCAGACTTATCAGGGTATCCTTTCTGTATGGCAGTTTGGCCTAGCCTCTGTTAACTAGGATTATACTGTTGTTACACAAATTTTTAGTTATGTCTGCTTATTTTAAGTATATTTTGTAAACAAACAAGTGTAAGTAATCAGTAACTATTCTTGATTTCTGCCTTTCAAGAATTCCCCAGTTGATTATCTGCATTTTGAAGCATTTACCTCCAGAGGAAAGAGTTAAATCTACATTTACTTATTATTTGCAGACTGAAGCCTGGAGCTTCACCTTTTCGGTTGCTAAATAACTGCTGTCACAACATAACTTGAATTCCCCCAGTAGTCATTAAACATATGATTTAAAATTGACCTAAATGGTAGTAAGCTGTCTGGGTGACCTGTAGCCTAATGAGGAGAAGCAATATAAATGGTTTGGGACAATAAAGAAGATAATTAAAATCACAGGGAGTCTCGGATGGGAAGGGACCAATCACTTTAATGAAAGTTGGTTTTTGCTCTAGAATATTTTCCATGCTATATATGGGAGATCAAATGAACCAGGAAAAGCCTTGGGCTAATTTCCAGGGTTGAAGGGTATTGAAGCAGTATTGTTTTTCCAATACAGATTTTATTTTAAGGAGAACAGCATCAAATGAAAATATAGAGCTGAGGGTGGAGCTGGCGTCGCGGCGATACGGCGGGCGATCCTGGGCTCCCAGGATGGCAGCCGATATCTCCTCCCCCGGACGGTCCCGATGGACCTAAGCCGTCCCGTAGAGATGGCGATCGCAAAGGGCACGTCCCGCGGATCTCAGGGACGCCGCAAGTCCCAGATTGATCCGGGGAGAAGCTCTTGAAGCCGGCGGAGGAGAGCCAGCCAAAATGGCTGCGAAAGCCGGGGCAGCTCCAAAGGAAGAAGGAAGAGAAGGGTGTCAACTGGGTGAGATGGACTCTTACTATTTAACTATTCTTAGAGAACACCTTAAGTAACTTAAAGAGATTTTTAAAAGTGAAGAAAAGTGGATTAAGCGGCGAGATCGAGCCTTATAAAAAAAGGGGAAATTTTTTTTTCTTTTCAACTTTCCCTTTTTAGTGGAATTGGCAAGATGTTTTTTTCTTAAAAAAAAATATATTTTTAACTGGATTGGCTTTTTCTTTTTAATACTCAATAATTCTTTATCTTAAGCCTTTTTTTTGACTAAGATTTCTTTATTGTTGTAAGAAATTTATACTTTTTGATTTTGAAATGGGGAAAGTGGAGTTAAGAGAAAGTAAATGAAAGAAAGTTACACTACCATCTAGAGGCTCAACATAGTGCTCTTTTTCTTCTATTGTGACGCATGCTCAAGGACCCTGTGCTTTCTAAAAAGATAGTGGGATGTGCATGTTTATACAGGTGCCATCCGTAACTATAAACAAGAAAGTGGAGTTGAAAGCGATTTTGAAAATATCAAGATGGAAAGTTTGAGCTAGTCACAAGAGCCCTGATTAGTGGCAGTAGCTCTTCTTTCTGCTAGAAGCTCTGCTTTGCTCTCCATTCCCCCCTCAGTTGGATTTTTTTTAAAGAGACTTAGTCTTTTCCCTCCTCTTCTTTTTTTTTTTCTCTCCTTTTGTTTTGTTTTTTTTATTTTTTATTTATTTTTTATTTTTGGCAAGAACAAAGATAAAGAATCCTTTGACTCAATGAAGGTTTATCAAGATAATAAACTATACGAGAAACACAATGCAGAAAAAGATCTTTAAACTATTGAGGATGACTATAAAAAACTGGAAGAAGAGCTGCAGAAATTCCCGCAAAAAAAAAAAAAAAGAAAAAAGATACTAAAGCTAAAATGGACTTAATTAAACATAAAACGGGATCAATGGAAAAGGAAGAAATAGTACAAGAAATCAGAAACATTAAATAGAATTATTGTGAGGCTTATAAATTGAGAATTAAAAGGGTTAATCAACTGATAAATGAAGAGGGACAGACCTGTTCTTGGCACTGAGGGTGAGAAAAAGATTATACAAGATTATAATGGAAAATCGTACTAAAAGAATGCACAAAAAGAAGAAGTAAAACAATATTGAAAGAAACTACTTCAGATGTTTAAAGAAAAAACGAGGGGAATACAACAATGATGGAACTGACAGAAGCTTCAAAAGGCAGAATGTTTGAAAGGACATTTATTATTGCTTTCTCTTATCCAATAATATAGAAAAAGGAATAAACAGCTAGATATTTTGGGATATTGAATGAAAAGGGTGAACTCAAAATTATGCAAGCGCTGGAATAAAGTATAAATCTGAGATATATAGTTAAAAATTGTATTTGATTCTAAATGTTTTAAGAGATTAGACATTTACATATGGTTGAATATAGTAACATATAGATTTTAAACTAGAGATATTTTTGTTGAAATATGTAGTGAAGAATCTGGTTAGAACTGTAACCCGGTTAGAACTGTAACTGATATTGTAACTGATACTGGTTAGAACTGTAACTTTTAAGAATTGGAAAAATTAAAAATTACTTATGCAGGAGGAAGTTATTGAAAATTATGAAATGTGCAGAGATGAGTTAAACAGATTTGAAATTAGAATAAGAAGATAAGTAACTTGTTTTTATTAATGATTGGATGAGAAAATATAGTAATGTAATGGATTAGGAAACTTTATAATAGAAATTTGATATTAATTATTATATATATACACATATAATCGATAGATGAAAATGTATTACTAATCCTATTGAAAGTTAAAATTTCTTGTAATAAATGATTTTATAGATTAGCTATGAATGATTAATAATTGTTAATTGATAAGTATACAAGTATATTTTGAATAGATGATATGAGAATTTAAGATTATGAAAGGGGCACCAACGAGTTGGTAACTGGTTGACACACGCTATAAAATGGAAGATGCTCTTTTTTTTATGCCTTTTTATGGTTTTGTTTGTCCATGTATGTTTTGTGTTTGTTGTAAAAATAAAAAAATATTAAAAAAAAAAAAAAGAAAATATAGAGCTCTCTCACATGATGTTAACTTTGTCAGAGTAAGGCAACTAAGGCAAAGTTGAGTAGGGATAAAATACCAGGGCTATCGATCAATCACCAAAATACTTCCCCAATTCTGCAGACAGAAATATACATGTTATAAGATAGGAATATAATGATTTCTTTTCAATGCAACTTACAGAACGATTGTTGAAGGGGGATAATACGTAACCTATAGATGTTAAGAGGGTGATGGCAAACCATAACAAAGCAAGTCAAGAAGGCAAAATGGCTAAAAGAATATCAGGTATCTTTGTGACTACCACAAGAACAAGGAACCTTTTCCATGGAGATGTGGCCTCTGCACAGCAGATTTAGCAATGTTTCACTGATTTGGGAATAGCTATTTTTAACTGATAAACAGGGAGCAATTAGCTCAAATTCTCACTCAAAATTGCATGCAATGGGGAATTGTTAGCTCAAATAAGTATTCATGTTCAAAAACTACATAGATTTATTTTACCCAAATAGGCAAGGAAAAGTGGTACTCATACTGCAGAAAAGAAGAAACCTCAATTAGCCTATCTGCCTCAGCAGAGAAAATAACATATTAATGCTAATAATCATTTAAAGTTAAAAATGAAGAGTGGGGAAGTAAAATAAAGAATAGAAGGAGATGCCATGGAATCGGGATGTAACTGATAGGTGGATAAGGAGAAGGTTAAGTGGACCATGGGGACAATTTTGATAGACTTAGAACAGAGCAAGACTTATTTTAATTATCTGTTCCAAGGAAAAGGGAGGGCCGCCTTCACTTTGTAGAAAATTAAAAAGATATACTTCACATTGATTGCCCTCTACCTTAATCAAAATAAAAATTCCTCCAGCCTTTGTTTAGATACAGTCTAATAATATGGTGGACACTAGAAATTAAAAAAGGCTAATTCGGATAGCAATTTTATGCTTCATCTTCAGAGCCATTAGTCCAGCAAATATATGGTTATGCGTGTATGCAGAACTACTATTCTGATAAGGAATGTTCTGGAAAACTCTGGAATGTTCTTTTTCTCCTTTGTGCCCTGCCAGTCTAAGCAGTAGACTAGTAGAAATCCAGCAGTTTTACAGAAATTAGTTCTCTGAACTGGAAGAAATGTGTGGTGGTGATTATGTGCTCTAGCCCTGAAACAGATGTATTTCATCTAGGATGCAGAATAACTTCTGCCATAGTCTTATTCACTTCAGTTCAGTCTCAAAGCGGAGCAAAACCTACACATGTGCAGGATGCTCTAGTCTAAAGACAACCAATTAATGCAGTTACAAAGTAGGAGAAAAATCATAAGACCTAGAAGATTCTGAGTGGATAATTAGGCATTTACAACAAATTTCAGGCAGCCAGAGATAAAATAAAGTTATTATGAATACTCTGAATTGCTTGATCCATGCTTGCCTTACAACTTCTGGTGGGCCTGAAACAGCTGAAACAACTCCACAGTAAAATTCAGCACTGGTCCCTTGATCCTGGTTAGCTGCAGTAATGGCCATGATGACACCTTCCTATTGTAGTTGCTACATTTCTGCAAGAGAACAGTAGCAGTATTACTCAGCTCCTGCCTGCCCTGATTGGTGACATCACAGCTCACTCTGGTGTCAACCAAAGCATAGCAACCAACATAAACTGGAGTAGTCAGCAGGATATATTACAAAGATACTGGCTATGAAAAGCTAGAAGGTGTGGTGCAGTCCAGGGTATGTGTAGTAAATAATGGTAGAAGAATGAAGTCAAGGAACTTTCTTTTCAAACTGCAGACTGAAGCCTGAAGATTAGAGCTCCAGGTCAGGACACCATACAGTGGTTGGGGGGAATTTCCATCACTTGTACTTTCTCATCTGGACAATTCCCATTCCAGAACCCTCCACTTCAACTTTCATTTCAACTCCACTTCAATCTCCCTCTCCCTCTCATGGGCATAAAAATTTGCCCCTTCCCTTTTCCAAACTAGTCCCTCTGTCCCTCAACATCAGACCTGCTAGCAAGTGTGAAAGCTAGAGCCAGTTTAGTACTTTGGGCCTATAAAGGAATGGCAAATGTTTTCCATCATTTTTCTCTTTTCTGGGTAGCCATTCAAATGAATCAAATATTTCTACCTGCCCATCAGTGCTGGAAGACTAAAATACAAATTCTCAAATTCTTCTTCCCCAGCACTGTGATGGGAGATAGTGGGCAAAGGACAGTGAGCTATTTGGGGATCAGGAGGGAACGGTGGAAGACCAGATGTATCTTCAATGTGGATGGAGCCTGCAGTTGAAAGTCTACAGAATTGAACTGTTCAAGTTAAAATTCAAATGGGGGAAAAAATCTAGACAATAATTCTTTTCCTTATGTTTGATTATTCAGAAAAGTTGGGTACAGTAGAAATGAGTGGGGTCAAAAAAATATATGTTGGCTCTTCTGAACATCAAAGCTTAAGAGCCCTTGATGACTGGAAAGCTCACAATGCATGTGTGCATGGATAATAAGGCAAGGGTGTAATCTTTATCTAACACAGATGTCATTGTGTAGAATGAAGGTTAAGAACCAGAGGCTCCAAGGTCACATGTGTCTCTCATAAATGTGGGATATGGCCTCAAGAGATAAGTTGTAGCTAAACTGTGATTTTTAATGACACAGAGGGGGAAAATGATTACATCCATAACTAGAAATTAATCAACTGACTATATTTAAATGGCTATGGAATCCTCATGTATATCACTTAAAGGCCAAGTGGCTTGAAAAAAGTTCTGTATGATTACATGAAGCAGTTGTTGGTTCTGTTAATTCTGTACATGTAATCTGCCATGCATAGATAAACTTTAAAAATAAAAACATAACTTTTGCCATGTGTTTTTAATTTTTGAGCCACAAATTCAAGAATTTTGCAAAGAAATTTATCAAGAAAATTAGGCATAATTAGTTTCACATTTGATTATTACAAAGTATGCCATAGTGCAGACAATTATTTCTTGACATTCAAGGCCAATGGATTTTTTAAGAAGTATAATTTCAAACAGAACATAATTACATTCATTTTGTGCCTCTGGATTTTAATTAAGCTATATTTCTTCGTCCAATGTGCAACACATGAGTAAGAAATATCTCCCAATTTTTTATTAGACATAAAGACATTAATAATGAATTTATTAAAATCATATTAGACTTCCAGGGAAGAAATAGTGAACTGAAGACGGCTCCACTAAAAGCGGAGCTCATGATGATGGCAGAATGAAGAGCCAGTAAGTAGACCGGCTCTTCATAATTCCTCTCTGGACAAGGAGAGGACTTGAGATTGCCCTCAAGTGCTCTAGACAGTTGCTCCTCATGAGGAGACCACAAGACAGCAGTCTCCAGTGGGTTTAGAACTCTGGGAGATGAGGGAATAGCCATCTTGCTCAAGCCACAGATGGCACATTTGAAAGGACACTGGGTTCACATACTTCCTTTTCTAATCACTTTTGGAAATTTTTTGTTAACTGCTTTTCAGCTATTAAGAACCTTTGGATCAACATGTTTTCTACCACAGAGTGAGTTTCCTTCAATCCCCAGTGAAAGAAGTTTTAAATACAAGTTTAAGGATTTTTTTTTTAATAAATAACAAAGGGTGATTACAAGTTTGATTTTGGAAAGTTACAAATGGACTAAGGGTCCAGATGGATTTGAAATAAGATATTGGAATTAATTATAAGAATCCCTCCCATGGGAAAATGCTTTTGTTTTGAATCCTTTAAAAAAAAAAAACATGATAGGATGGGACTTTGAAGGTTGGATACTAGAGGTAACTAGAATGAACTAAAGATTCCAAGGAGAAGAACATTTAAATTCAACTTACAAATACAGAATGAAGCAAATATTTTAACATGGGGCACATTGAAGGATATTTTTGAGCAATGGACCCAGAAGTTAATTTTAAGAGTGTCTGCCTCCATAGATAGACTGTGTTTAAAAGATGTTATGGAAGAAGAACAAGTTTTATCCCACCAGATTGAGACTGATTTGAAAGTGGATTTAAAAATGACAGGCTACAAAAATGACATGGAAAAAGATGCTACACTGGACATACAAAAGAAACCGCCTGATGTCTTAATAAATAAAAGGGATATACAAACAACAAACCAAGAGAGTGACCTAGATAATTTTCCCATATTGGATTTACAAAAGAGGCTTGTTAAAGTTTTGATGAATTTTGTGAGGAGGGACAAAGAAAAAAATGAAAAGAAGTTCTAGGACATTATTTGATGGGACTAAAGATCAAGATTATTAAAAATAAAAGGAAGGAATATAAAGTTGGTTGATCAAGGTTAAAATAGATATATTGTTATCTCTGGTAACCCTTAATGGACTTTTGCTGATCAGGACTGAACAACGAGGCTTTAAGGATTTGTTTATAGATAAGAGATAAGATATGGGAAGACGAGAACTTTTGTTGTATTTTAAGAGAAGGTGATACCTTACTAAAATTGTTTATACTTGTGATGAAAGGGGAAGACATTTCTTTGTATATTTCTTTTCTTTTTCTTTATTATATTCTTATTTTTCTTTCTTTTCTTTTTTCTTTTTTTTTCTTTTCTGCACCTTCTATTTTTTCCTTTTTATTATTATTATTTTTTTAATTTGTATTAGTTTTTATTGTTGTAACTGTAATTTTAATAAAACTACTATTTAAGCAATAGTATTAGGCTGGATCCAAATATTGCATGAGCTACTCATTTGCATAGTCAATCTTTTCTGACTTCCTTTCCTTTGTGATTCTTGTGCTTTCCAAAATATCTCACGGGAATATTAGGGGCTGGTTGAACTCAATTGGGAGGGGGCTGGCAGCCTTGGCAATCAGTACTAATTCAGTATCAAACTTGAATCATTTTTCACTCATCTTTATAGGGCTGTTTTCTCTATGTATGCATTAATCTATCCATTGTTCACAATCTGCTAAAAACAGGATACAAATGTGATATTTTGTTCTCTTTGGGTGAAGAACAAGGTGGCAGGCCCTTTTTTTAAATTTTTCTTTTTCTGAAAGGGCTTACTTACAGATGGTTCCTCTACAAGGCCTAGTTGGTGAGACACAAAGACTCATGCATGAACACAGATACATTTTTTTAAAATTATTTATTTATAATCCAAAACCAAAGTCATTGCAAGATAAAAATAAATAACATAAAATAAATGTGAGATACAATGCACACATGCGGATCCCTGTCATTTCCTTTCCTCCTGAGTTTCAGCTTTATTTTCCCTACAGCTTTCACCAACTGTTTGTAGCTGATTTGGGGAAGAGCTGTTTGCCATTTTTTTTTTAATTAATAATCATCTCAAATCAGCTGTCATTTCCCCAATGCTACTATTATTGTCTTGATTGTTGTTCAAAGTTTCTTGTCATTATTTTTCTTTCTGGACATTTCTACATTGTTTCTTTCTCTAAACTCACGCTACCATTCATTTATCACTGAGTTTTCAGAAATACAGATTTCTAGATCATTTTCCCAGTTCTCTCACTTTCATGTCACATTTGCAAACTCTTCAGGTTATGTTAGTTGAAAGCCTGAGTCATGTAACACCAAAGGCAGGGCATCTTCCCTTTATGGCCATGCATAAATATTATCAGATATATTATTATTGATGAATTACTAAACTCTGCATTACTGATATATCTGCATTAGTGTGTGTGCTCTACTAAATGTAAGAATGTAAAATGGAAGCCAGTAGAAAGTAGACTTGTTTCAAAAGTAATTTTAATTATTAATGAAACACATCTCTCATTAATATGAAGAGCAGCTATATAAAACTAATTATATAAGCAGATACCGACTTACCTTGACTGGAGACTGTAAATATAAAGGTAAGAACTGTATAATAATGTAATGATATCATCTCTTGGACTTCGATACTGGATTTTTAAACATTCATCTTTAAAATTCTTATATTGAATAACTTGTAGGGAAAACATTGGTTTTGATGTAAAGCTTAATAATGATCTAGCATTACAGAAATCAGTTTACTTATCTTTAGATTCAAATACTCCTTTGCCTCTGTAGCACATACTACAGGAAGAGATTTTAAGCATCCACCTGTAGGTTGAAGTGAACTGCAATTTGATATTGCACCCAAAAAGGACAAATTGTGCAGTTTAAACTGTGTTTATTGCAACAAGCCAATATAGAAATTGTTGTTTCTGATTGTCTTTTTCAATAAAACACAATTTAAGCTATGTCTACTTCTTATTCAGATGTAAGAGGAAAACTGTGGCCAGATTAATCCACAAATTGATACATTAAAAACTCTTCTACAGATATGTCCCAAAGGAAGATTGGGTGGGGTGGTATCTTTAAGACTCAAGTTCAAAAAGTCTCATTACCGTAAAGCTAAATTTAGGTTTAAGCAGGCTATTACATTTAAAACTGCATATGTTACATATAGTAGCACATACAGGTGAAACTCAAAAAATTAGAATATCGTGCAAATGTTCAGTTATGTCAGTAAGACAACTCAAAAGGTGAAACCAATATATGAGATAGACGCATTACATGCAAAGCGAGATATGTCAAGCCTTACTTTGGTATAATTGTGATGATTATGGCATACAGCTTATGAAAACCCCAAATTCACAATCTCAGAAAATTAGAATAGTGTGAAAAGGTTCAATATTCTAGGCTCAAAGTGTCCCACTCTAATCAGCTAATGAATCCATAACACCTGCAAAGGGTTCCTGAGCCTTTAAATGGTCTCTCAGGCTGGTTCAGTAGGAATCACAAGCATGGGAAAGACTGCTGACCTGACAGTTGTGCAGAAAACCATCATTGACACCCTCCATAAGGAGGGAAAGCCCCAAAAGGTAATTGCAAAAGAAGTTGGATGTTCCCAAAGTGCTGTATCAAAGCACATCAATAGAAGGTTATGTGGAAGGGAAAAGTGTGGAAGAAAAAGGTGCACAAGCAGCAGGGATGACCGCAGCCTGGAGAGGATTGTCAGGAAAAGGCCATTCAAAAGTATTGGGGACTTTCACAAGGAGTGGACTGAGGCTGGAGTTAGTGCATCATGAGCCACCACACAGACGGATCCTGGACATGGGCTTCAAATGTCGTATTCCTCTTGTCAAGCCGCTCCTGAACAACAAACAATGTCAGAAGCGTCTTACCTGGGCTACAGAAAAAAAGAACTGGTCTGTTGCCCAGTGGTCCAAAGTCCTCTTTTCTGATGAGAGCAACTTTTGCATCTCATTTGGGAACCAAGGACCCAGAGTCTGGAGGAAGAATGCAGAGGCACACAATGCACAATGCTTGAAGTCCAGTGTGAAGTTTCCACAGTCTGTGTTGATTTGGGGAGCCATGTCATCTGCTGGTGTTGGTCCACTGTGCTTCATTAAGTCCAGAACAACGCAACTGTCTACCAGGAGATTTTGGAGCACTTCATGCTTCCTTCCGCAGATGAGCTTTATGGGGATGCTGACTTCATTTTCCAGCAGGACTTGGCACCTGCCCACACTGCCAAAAGTACCAAAACCTGGTTCAGTGACCATGGGATTACTGTGCTTGATTGGCCAGCAAACTCACCTGACTTGAACCCCATAGAGAATCTATGGAGCATTGCCAAGAGAAAGATGAGGGACATGAGACCGAACAATGCAGCGGAGCTGAAGGCCGCTATTGAAGCATCCTGGTCTTCCATAACACCTCAGTAGTGCCACAGGCTGAAAGCATCCATGCCACGCCGCATTGCAGCAGTCATTGCTGCAAAAGGGGCCCAAACCAAGTACTGAGTACATATGCATGCTTATACTTTGCAGAGGTCCGATATTGTTCTATTTCCAATCCTTGTGTTATTGATGTCATGTAATATTCTAATTTTCTGAGATTGTGAATTTGGGGTTTTCATAAGCTGTACGCCATAATCATCACAATTATACCAAAGTAAGGCTTGACATATCTTGCTTTGCATGTAATGTGTCTATCTCATATATTGGTTTCACCTTTTGAGTTGCCTTACTGACATAAATGAACATTTGCACGATATTCTAATTTTTCGAGTTTCACCTGTATATGAAATCTATCCATATTATTTTGTTTTACAGATTATGAGAAACTATTACTCATTTACAGATTATGAGAAACTATTGCTTATTGAGGCTTGGTAGAATTAACACTATAAGACACCTGGTATTGTAACTGTCATATGAACTGATTGGGGGGAAAAAAAAACTTCTAGCCAGTTCAGTCAATTAAGGTCAACCAAAGATGAAAAGGAAGCTTCTAGAAGTTGACATTTACTGAATAACATTGCTTGGATCTGCTTGGACCTAGACTCTGGCTGGGCAGATCCTATGCGATTGCTTGAAGGACAGTCTCACTTAGTTAGCTGAGAAGAGTTTCAACCTGTTGGTTATGAGGAAATGGACAAGGTCATTGGGCTGTGAGTTCTGTCATCTGTGTTTTAGCTCCATGTTCCTCCTGGTTGATTAATGCCTCCCAGGAGGTGACATGTGATTGGATCCAAGCTGTGGTGAATGCTTCTTTTTGGAAAGGAAAGAGGCAGTGGGCTGTCACCTCCTCAAAAAGCCATGCTTGGTTCCAATAGTACTGGACAATTTTTGCCCAAATCCCAACTTCCCTTTTTGGGGGAAGGTTGTTGAGAGGGTGATCAGCTCTCAGCTTCAAAGGCCCCTTTGCAATCTGGATTCAGATCAGGTTATAGCACTGAAAAAGCATTGCTTGTGGTTGTGGAAGGCTTGGGATGGCCTTCCTGGAACTCTCACTGGCATTTAATACCACTGGATTGTGGTATCCTTCTGGACCAGTTTATAGGTTTGGGAGTGGGAGGCACAGATTTACAAGTGGTTTTCCTCTTTCCTCCAAGGCCAATTCTGGTTGGTGTTGCAGGGCAGGGGGGGAAAGGTCTGGCTCTTGGCCACTGCTTTGTGTGTGGGGGGGGGGGAGGTGGATTCAGGGTTCATCTTTCTTGTCACTCCTATTTAGCATTTACATGAAGCTGCTGTGTGAAGTCATCATTGGCACAGGGTGAAGTATGATCATCAGTATGCTGATGGTATCCAGTTGTACATGTCTGCCCCAGGTTGTACAAGTGATGCTGTACAGTTGCTTATCTGGTGCTTGGAGACTGTAAGGGTCTGTATGGGGATGCGCAGTTGCAAATTAACCCTAACAAGACTGAGTGCCTCTGGGGTTTGGGGCCCACTAGTTCTGGAGCAATTGCTTTGATAACTCTGGATAGGGTGACACTCCCCCAGATGCCGCAATCTGGAAACATGATTCCTGCTCAGGGAGTAAGGGACAACCATGGCTAGGTGGGACAATTTGTGTATCAATTATACCTGTTAGTCACCTCCTGTTGGGATTATTGCAATGCATTTTACATAGGGCTGCCCTTGAAAAGTGAGCACACTTGTGTGGGCTGTATGAAAATGTTTCTGAAGCCTTTGTGGGGGAATGAAACCGGTGATTGTGTAGATATGCCTCTTAAATAAGTGACTCTCATCAGTCTGTGGCAGTAAATTCATAAATTAATTACTCTATAATGAAGTGCTTTCACTGTCCTGAAACTGGATCAAATTTTACATGGCTTAGAATCTGCAATTTATGGCTAAAAATTATTTTGCTTCAAAAGAGCCTAGCTACTTCCATGCTTGCTGGCAGTTTTACATCCACATGTAATGTAAATGTGAGATTGAAGAGAAAACGCTTTAATATATAATAATTTAATATAATTTCACCATTCGTGAAAGAACTGGGCTGGGAGCAGGCAAAGTTTCCACTAAAGTGAGTGTTAACCAGGCAGAGGTTAGTCTTTGCCCCACAAATATTGGCAACCATGTTATTTCAATCTAGCAAAGTACTTTGAGCAGCACACTTTCCCTAAATATCTCAGGGTGTTTACGCTCACCCAATTTAATTTTCTTCCTTCAGGGGTATGGAGAGACAGATTCAAGAATATCCCTTACAGTGATGGAAGCTGTCCTTGTGACTTAGATAGCAATGAAATACTCCATCCTTATGCTTTTTATAAAGATAATCATGACAATATATTGTCCCTGATTAGGAAAGCTCTTGATGCCCTGAAGAAATCTATGTTAGTACTGTACTTCTGAACAACTAAGACTGAAATATTATACCCCAAATATGCTATTCTGCCTATAAGTCTGGCTGCCAATTTATAGTCAGGCAGTTTGTGTTTGTGCTTATGTTAGATATTATGCTAAATCTCCTGCTCAGGGTCTCTTTTATTGTAAATTATGCGTTTCCATGTATTTTGGTTTGTGAATGTAACAAGTTATGTCTATTTATCTGCCTGTGAATTCCTTCTGTGAATATATGGAGTATCTAAATGTGAGGAACATTTAATCTGGCACACTATGAAATTATACAGCATGTGTGTGTGTGTGTGTGTGTGTGTGTACACACAACTAAATAAAATTAGCTGTATCTTATTCTTCCTGCCAACAATGGAAGGGAATGATTTCACCATCCCTTTCAGCCTCCTATGTGCCCTGAGGTATAAATCTATTTTGATTCATGAATTCCTTTGGAAATTGCATATCTGATACATTTGCATTAAAATATAAACTAAATTTACTCCAAGTTAGTGTATGCATTTGTCCAATATCGGTTCATAAACAGACTGTCCAACTCTTACGGCAGGTAGGTCTGCGCTTCAAGGTTATGAAAAGAAAAAGCTTCAGACTTGAAGGAATATAAAACATGCACGAGATTCTTATTCTTATTTATTTCATTTCTATATTGATCTTTTTCTCCTAAAGGAAATGTGAGGTTAGCATAATAAGGTAGGAGATCAGGTTATGCTTGTTGCCTTAGAAGAGCGATGATCAATGCAGTCACTTTGGAAAAAGGATGACTGGTTCTAAAGATTTAATCTGAAATTCACTGCATAGCTAGATCAAACATTTGGATTCGTTGCACTGATTTAAACTAGCTTTCTGTCCTCAGTAAGAGATATACTGCAATTGCAAATATATATTTGCTGTTTATATTCTTCAATAAACTGGCAAAGAAACCACTAGAAGGAGTTGGTCTTATCAGATATATTAATTCATGACTCCAGAATGAATTTCAACATGCAAGGTGATGGATCTCTCTTTCCTAATACAGAACATTTTCTGTCAAAAATGGTTTCACTTATCAACTTGATTTTTGCTTGTCAGTGAATTATTTGCTCAAGTAGCTTGTTCCTGCATTCACATTCAGCAACACTAAAGTAGTAATTTAAGAATCAGATAATTAAATAAAATTTAACCATGCTATGAATAAGTAGCAGTTTCACTACATGCATGTTTCCCTAATAATTTTTAATTCTTAAAATGCGTTGTAGTGTATCGTATCTATCTATCTATCTATCTATCTATCTATCTATCTATCTATCTATCTATCTATCTATCTATCAAATTTGTCACCGCCCAGAGGTGAAATGACTTTGGGTGGTTTACAACAAGATAATATTGTTGTAAACAATATTATCTTGGGGAATTATATTGCAATTACAGTATTAACTTACTGTAGATAAATAACAAAGTAAAGCATGATTTCTATTGTGATGGTGGGACATTTTTAGAATGTCCCATTTGAGAAGCAAGTGAAGGAGCATCTCATGGTGGTGTTACTGTGCAAGCTCTACCATAAGGTAGCACTTATGGCCCAAGGGGGGAGGATCTTGCAGCACAATGATGAGCTCAATCCTGTATGTGCTGCTACTTAGCTGAAATACATGGGACTGCAATCCTGTCATGTGGAGAATTCAAATATATTTACCCAAACACACTGATATCATTCTTCCTTATGAATATTTCTTGTCAGGGCAGACGGGATGGAGCAGGGTTACAGCGTGTACCCTTAAACCCATAGGGCATTTTTATCACTTGAAGGACATTCAGGAGAAGAACAATAAAAGTTTGACTACATCTTAGTATTTCTCTTGTGTGGCCATTAATTTGTAAGAGTAGAAATATTATTTAGAATACAGATTCTTATTTATACATTCTATTTCTATACTTCTAAACACTGTTAGAAGATTAAAAAATTGTCATCTTTGAACTTCAACTTTCCGCTAACTGACTGGTGACAGAGAGAATTTTGTGGGTTCTTCTGTTTGTTAAATATTGGCATGATGCTGGCTAATTGCCAGTCCTGTCATACCAAAATTAGTATACAATATGCTTTTCAAGAATTTCCCATTTTATTTCTTTAAGAACCATCATAATTCCAGAATGTACTAATAAGACCTCAGGCATGTTTAACTGTGGTGGGAAAATCTTATGCCAAGATTATATGACCTGAGCCTAGATGAAGAAGAGAAAAACAGCAGAGACAAGGTTCTCTCTAGTCTAGGAAATATTCCAGTCAGACAGCCTTCACCTGTGCATTTCCTGATACTATACAGAACAAAACAGAAGCGTTTGATACATGAGATGCACAGAGATTTAAATCACTAAGATTTAAGGCTGGGTTCTTAGAGCATGAACAAACTGAATGTTGCTTGGTTATTACTTAGTGCAGCCAAGCTAACTGTCTTTGTCAACTAGCCCATAATTAAGGAAACACAGATTAATAAGACATGTGAACCCTGTCCTTGACTCACTAAGGAAGAAGCAAACAGGTCAGTAGTGGAACTTAACTAATTCTACACTATTATTTAGTTCTACCAATGGTAGCTCAAAAATATTATGTTTATGAAATGATCTGAATGTTTCTCTTAATATTTTAAATCAGCAACTCCTTCTTAAAGATCTTGTAAAAAGGGTTCCCCCCTATTTTCTCCTAAGTTTTGTCCACACTATAATTACGTAAAATCAATGGTACTTAATAATTGGCTTCAGCCACAACCAGATTGCATCATTTGCTCCATTTAAGATTGTAGCACAATACCTGTGAACGGAATACTTAATGATATAGCATCTTGAGACAGATACATACAATTACCCATTGATAGGAGGTACCTGTAAATGATACATGCGGTGTTCTGGCAAGTGCTGCAATTGTTGAGATCTTGGCCAGTGCGATAGAAGTTCCGTCTGCAATAAACAATAGCTGCTATGATTTATTTATAAAATCAGCGACTCTACAGTTATCTCCTCGACTTTCTGTGGTCACTTTCTTCTGTATCTCTTTAAATATTGTTTACTATAAGAAATTTAGTTTTAACTTGGCTGATGTTGACTGCAATTCTAATGTTGGTGGGAATAAGCCTACAAAAGTGGTAGGGGATATTCCTTCTGAGAAAGCCTGCATAGAATTGCATTGTTATTTGTCAGTGGGGTGGATTCAAATGGTCTCTTTCGCTGACATGGGAGAAATCTTCATCCAGTCTTAAAATACAACTGACAGGGACCAAACTAGGCGTGAACCAATGGTACATTTTTTTTTATATAGTAATTGCTGGAAAAAAGTGCTGCTAATGTTATGAAAAATCACCAATTGTTATCCACTGGTAACTTCATTTGTTAGGTTTTTATAGGGACACTTCAGATGCCTCAAGCATAAATGCAATTATTTACTAATTTGTCTATTATTCATTCATGCTCATCAAATGATTTAGAGTGGCTGCTTTGCCTTGAAAAGTGGCTGGTTCTCTGAACGTATATTTGTTTAACACAGCTCTCAGTGGACGTTGTCACTGTGAACGTTTGCATACATGTCAGGCTAAAAACAAGCCCTTGAAATTTATATGCAGCACAGATTAATAGTGACAGTCCCAAAAAAATTAAATGGATGTTAAAGGTCCACAGGTTTCTTCTGCTTCTGCATTTACTGCCTCATTTTCTGCATCATAATCTTCCTAATTCATACAATTTTTGTTTTGGAACATGAATAAATATCTTAAACTTTTCCAAGAAGGCACATAGCTACCAAATATTTTCATTTTAATAATATATTTGCTGCCAGTTGTCCAGATTGTTACAATCCAGTTCTAGTAGACCTAATATCAGGGAATAATCAAGGCTGAGCTTGGCAAACATCTAACAAGATCAAGAATCACTGAGGGAGAAAGGCAATAACTTGTACCTGTTTACAAAGAAATGGCCTCCATGTAAGATTTTACTGAGATTTTTGTCCTGAAGAATAATAATCAACCAGGAGTTTTTGATATATTGGACTGAAAAGTGGGTAAGGGATTGTTCAGCCCCAAATGAATCCCTGACTGCTCTCAGAGGACCTAGCCTCTCTTTTCTAACAGAATGATACTGTGCTACCATAAAAAGTTCTCAGGAAACAGCAGAGTTGAGCTTGACTCTTTGTGACTACATGGCTATACAGTATATATGTCATTTTCCTGGCAACAAAAAATAAGTCCTTTGCCATTGCCTTCTGAGTATTATTTATTTACTAGACTAAGTTATAGCCCTGGGATTCCCTGATGAACTCCTGTCCATGTACTACCTAGATTTGATCTTGCATCATTTTGGGGACATTGGCCAAGGTATGCTGGGTCCTCTTGTAATGCTTCTGGATTATGCTCCTGTAATACTGTTAAAAAGACTCCAGGGGAATATTTGTGTGTGTGTGTGTGCCTTTGAATCAGTGTTGACTCCTGGTGACTGCCTGGACTAGTCCCTGCAGTTTTCTGGGCAAGGTTTTTCAGAAGTGGTTTGCACTGCTCCCTCCTAGGGCTGAGAGAGTGACTGGCCCAAGGTCACCCAGCTGGGTCCGTGCCTAAGGTGGGACTAGAACTCATGGTCTCATGGTCTTCCTAGCCTGATGCCTTAACCACTACACCAAACTGGCTCTTGAATACTAAATTATGGAACAGAAATCTATAGCACAATCAGATAAACTGTCATCTATGCTGGAGACATATATATTGAAAAATGTATTTGTGGTATATCTTGGTGAGTTTCTCCCTTATTGTGGAGGAAGAACACAATTGTGTTGTTCTACAATTATTGTGTACATGCAGATAAACAAAAATGCATATACACACATTCAACCCTAAGGGAGAGCCTAGTTTGGTAAATAAATGAATATTCTCTTATTCATAAAACAGCAGATGAGAGTTCCAAGAATACATCAGGGACAAAGCATTAATTCTTAAAGAATGAGTATATTATCTATGAGACCAAGTTAGCTTTCAACCATTGTTGAGCTATTTCATCTTCCTGTTTTGTTTGGGCTGGTTTCTAGCTGAGTGAAATAAATATGTTAATTACAGTAGCATGAGCTTATGATAATATAAGAATGTTTTTTGTACTTTTCCTTTGCAGAGGACTGTTTTCACTTAAGGAATCTAAAAACTGCTAACATTATAATTGCATCAGTGAAGATTAGAGTTGGTAAATACATTTTAGAGCTATTTTGGAATTTCACTGGCTGTTGAAGACTACTGAAGGATCTCTGGTCCTGAACTTATGCAATTAGAATGGCAGTAAACCTTGCCTTTCACACTAATGAATCATTTTATGACTATTAAGTTCCTTTGATCAATACAGAAATTGGAACTGATATTGTGTGTGCCTTTCAGCAGATAAAATTCAGAGCAAATACCATGCTTCCACACCTTGTGGTTCATGTGCATCCAAATATAGATTACCTAAATGTGATGAAGTCAGAGAAATTCATATTATGAAAGTAGACCCATAGCCAAAAACATTGGGGTGAATGAAATTAAGACAGACTTGGAGACTAGGCAACAATTACCTAGAAGCAAAATATAGATTGCTTAATAAAAGTGTTTTTTTCAGTTGTTTTAAATACTGGAAATGCTTCAGTTTTATTAAAAATGAGAAACCCATTGTTTGTACTTGTAGGAAATCATAGAGCTTTGCTGCTGATTGGTCAGGAAAGTAGAAAATGGAACCAATTTTGCACATTGTGGAATAAGTAGGCCATGTTTTATTTTTATTTTTCATGTCCCTATAATGAAAGGGTTAGCACAAATGTTTCTAGCTGAGTGGAACAAATATGTTAATTGTAGTAGCATGAGCTTATTATAATATAAGGATTCTGAAATTTAGGGGTACCATGACACCCACAATAATTAATTAATTTCTATAATATTCCCCTCCAATGAATAAAACTCCCTTTGTTAAACAGGGCTCTTGCTCTGCCTGGACAAGTTGACTGTTAGCTTGTCCAAGCAGAAGAAGAAACAGTCTGGCAATGATCCAGCTGTGGGTAAGCCAGGACTGCACACTCAAAACTGGATCACTGTTAAAACTCATTGTAACAGTGAAGGACTCTCTCTCTCGCTTACAACAGCTCCAGGCAACCTGAATGTTGTGCCTCTTCTACTTTTTGCACAAAGGATGCAACTCACTCAGGTTGTCTAGAGTGGACATGGGAACTCAATACTAGGATCCTAAGGATGAAACCCAGGAAGGACTGCCTTTAGAAGACTGGAAAGGGGAAACTGGACAAGAACACTTCATGGCTGGTGCTCATGAGCAGGTTGGGGCTGTTAAGGAGCCACTGCTATGAAAGTACAACCAAGTGAAGCCCCCCTCAGATTTTCTCACTACTCCACTCCCCAGTTTGAGATGTGAATTATTTTCATTTTTAGTTTTACCCCTTTCTCTTTCATGTGATTCGATTCATTGTTTTATTTTTACCCTTTTTATTTGATATATTTTATTTGATACAGCATTTTATTATATTTTGGGGTATGTGATAAATCATTCACAGTTATTAAAAGAATTTCTGTTCCATTTGTTGTGCAGCAATCAATGTTCCCCAAATATTGAGGGGTTCTTTGAAAGAAAACCTTTAAAGATTGGTAATATGAGTTCCATCCATTTAAGGTGATAATGATATCATCTGCTTCAGTGGAAGTTTCTGGAAGTTCTATGAATAAAAAGCTGGCACCTCTAAGGTGCTTAGTATTACTGGTCCATCAGTATGCATTCTTAAGAAAAGTAAACCAATTTAAACATTTGCAGAACTGGCCAATTTTCCTGAGATTCCATTTAACATTCCAGTGTTAGCATTTTCTCCGGTAAATTGGGGGATTTTGTGCATGTTTTGGATCTGAAGTTTAACAAATGGAATGATGTGATTATGAAGTTTAACACTCCAGAGACTGGAAATTCTCATCAGGGTGGTGTAGTCCAGTTTCAGAACTGAGGCAGAATCAAAATCCATAAATTAATCGTTGATTTAACTTACTAAAATTTCTGTTTATACTTATGTTGAATAAATATAATGTTGAAGCATTGTTTTCCTATATTAAAGTCTATGGCAAGTTCCTGTATATAAATTCTTATTGTGAATGTATGAAAAGATAGATTTCATGAATTCTCAGAACAAAGTGTTGACCTTTAAGCCAACTCCTTCCAGTATATTTCCGGTGTTTAAGGAATTGCCTGCTGATGGTTGTGAAGCACTTACTCCAAAAAGTAAGCTTTTGCAACAACCCCATTGGAAACCCACGTATTTAATCTCATAGTTCATTACTGAGATTTTGGAAGCAACAGGAGTTTCCCGAGATAGCAGCAAATACTGTTATCTGAGAGAGAGATAGAGTCTTTACATATTATATTAATGATATGCTATCTTCAAATGATTTCTTCCTTGTTATTATACAAGAACTAAGACCCCTAACCAAATCTAGTTACTTTTTCATAAGAAAAGAGGTGGGAAACATATTCTTTTTTAGTAATAAATGGAGTAGTTTTGTAAGTGGATGATAATCAACATGATAGTACTTTTTGCAAGGCAAAGGTTTCATGGAGTTCTGTGCCCCAGCATAAGAGCGCCCTACTTGAAGTTGTCAGTGCTTATAATTGGTAGGACTGAATAACATGTTGCCTATCTTTCACCATGCATGCCGAGTAAAATGAATATAAGGCAGAAAAGCAATACTTATATTTCAAATCACTTCTAATTTAAACTCCTAGATACAGATTGAATTAGATAGGTATATATGGAATCATGGTTATATGCATGGCTGTCTGAGTTAAGACAAGGTCTGATTCAGACACTATAATTGCTATGTAACTTACATGATGATCTTGAGAGCACCCTTCTTTGTATTTTACTTTACCAGGATTTAGCAGCTGAGGAAACAATTTCTTAAAATAGTGTGTTGGGGGGGGGGGTGATTGGCCAATTTCAGTGTTTTTAATATGTTTTTGCCAATAAATCTGGTTCATGCTAGTCCCATATACTGTATAATTTAACACTACCTGAATCAGAATGAAAGAAACCAGGAGAACAAAACCTTTTTAGACTAGCATAATTTTAGCATCCCAGTTGGACTTTAACATTGATAAACCTTACCAAAAATGTTGCATAAAATTCATGCTGAAGAATCAGTTGAAAGGATTATTTACTGAATTTAAAATGGAAAAAAAAAGCAGCATAGAAATAGCATAGAAAATGTGATTTTTCAACCAGTTGTTTCCTAAGAGTATACATGAGAGCCAAATGTAAAGCAAATAATGTTCTCTATAGTTAATTTGAATAAAGTAATTGTAAATATAAGAACACAACGTACCCTTCATTGAGGGCTCTGGCCTTTTCCATGTCTTGAATTACATTCAAGAGGACTTTAATCTTCTCCTGATTCGACAGCAAAGATTCCTCCACGGACTGAAGCCTGTCTTGTAGGGCACATAATTCACTGTGTGCCAAATGAATCTGATTAATTTCTTTAATCTCTTTCTTCTCTGATTTTATTTCAGCCCCTGAAAGATAGGCATTTATGTGAAAGCCTTCTAAGCAGTTGTCATACTGTGGCACTTCGGTATTGGTAGAAATGTTTTCTGTTACAGTTTGACACAAGGGAATAAGAGGTGACGTGCTGTTGATAGTGAATAATGTTGTTTGGTTGTCATTCATCTTTATCTTAGGGCCAGCATCTACTTGCAGTGGTACTGCCTGCTGAGGGTCTTGGAGAGAGCAGGGTAATGGTGTGTGGTGAAACTGAGACAATGGGAGAAGGTTTTCCTTAGCACTAATATCATTCTTAGATGGTAGCTCAGTAGAGCTTTTCTCTTCACATGAATTCTGACCCATTTGAGCATCATTACAGTTCCGACTGATGCAAGCTAGGTTTTCGGAGTCCACAAGCATGGAACAGATCTCCTTGGATTCCCTCCTAGTGAGAGAAAGATCAGTGGGGTGCCTTAAATCCACTTGTGTGGTGTCTGGATAAATGGAAAAATTGTCTTGTGCAGAACCCAGGTGTGTGTATTCAGGGACCTGGGTAGAAACGGTGGCTGTTTCCAATATTGCAAGTTTATCTGAACCCAAATGGACAGGCCCATTGCTTTGTGCTTTAGGTACCCTTTGGAATAGAGTATTTGCAGTTGCTTTTGGCCCATCATTTAAATGCTGGGCGATACTTAAGTAAGAGAGACTAGAAGAGATTATGTCCTGTTGAGAAAGATTGCCGTTGACTTGAAAGGTATATTCAGACTCCTTTGGCATTTCTGTTAGAGACTTGCTTGTTGTAATTCTTTTCTTTTTAAACACTGGAAAATGCTTCCTGAGGCTTGGAGAAGTCTGTATGGCAATATTTTGTAATCCTTTGCAAGACGGAAAACAGAGGGAATCATTTACAAAGTTATGGGGTTGGGAGGTTTGTATTTTATCCAGTACACACGGGTCTTGAGCATCTCCTGCCTCCAGCTCTGATTCTGCAACTGTTGGGTTATCTGTTCCATCCTCTTTAAATCGGACTTGTTGCGATTTGCTCCTGCGATGGTGTGGATGCCTCCTAAAATCAACTGAATCCAGGCTGTTCCGTTTCAGCAGGACAGGTCTCACTTTGATGCCTTGCTGAGCCATTGAGTCGCAATTTAACATGTGCAGATAATGGGTTTCTTTGCGACCCATTTCATTTGGTCATTTGAACAACACTGGGCCTGAAGCCACCCAATCAAAACAAATATGCTGTTATTGGGTGAATAAATTTTTTGTTTGGTCTTAATTGTGAATGTTTTAGATAGAAGTTTCTCTGCTTCCTATTTTTATTACTCTTTTAGAATATTATTTATCACTTAAATAGTAAACATAGATATCTGATATCTCCTATTTTGTGTTTGCATAGAGTGTAAACAACAAGCATAAAAACAGTTTGTGGTACTTGCCTCCCTGATGCATAGATTTGTGAGAAAAATAGATCCATCAATAGTAAACCATTCTTTTTCTTTTAAGGTTTTTTCCCCTTCCTGTCCCATCTTCTCGCTTTTACAAATAAGTTTATTCTTAAATGTCTGAATGGAAGCCGGTGAGTTGGGCCCAAATGAAAACAAAGCATCCAACAGGATTAACTGGAGGAAATGTATTGAAGTATGTTCCTTGATTTTATTTATGCAGATATGAGCTTAAATATGTCTGAATGGTTAAGATCCAAACAAAATATTTTTGGTCATTGAAGATCAGCTTTTATGGCGAAATATACACATACGGTCTGGAAGAAGAAGAAGAAGAAGAAAAAATATAGTCACCAGTTCAGAGTCATATAAAGAATGTATGTTTTTAATGTACAGTAATTAAAAGTAAGATCCTGTTTTTTTCCTGCATGCCCTTATGTCCCTGCCCTGAATTTAATTGGATAACTGGAATTAGATTTAGGAATTAAATTGTTATTTCTTTCTAGGGAAAAGGAGAATGACAATCTTTTAATAATAAATAACAGTCTGCTTGTATAACATTGGGTTTATCCTTTACTTTCACAATTCATTGGATTCTCAAACTGTAGAAAATACAGCAGCAAGTGGGAAGAAGAAAGAAACTGCTTCTTATCTACATATGTAGATGTATTCAGTGTTCTGGGAATCCATTCATATCTCCATTAAATGATTTTAGTCCTTCTAATATTCTATGTCCACTTGGCTTTTTATTCTCAAGTGCACTTATGATAGTAGCTAAATTATTACCTAGGCAGTTATGGAATTAGTTTAATTGTGTAATGTACAAGTGAAGCCTCTATATTATGCTAGAACAACTTCTATTTTTTTTTCATCTCTTTCCCTCTCTTTTTCCTTCCTTCCTCAAAATAGATGTTTTCCTAATAAAATGTCACAATTTCTTCCTTTTTAGGGTGAATAGCAGGAGTTAAATTTTGCTGGTCTGAATTTTGCTGCAAATTGTTTTATAAGAGATAGATAGATAGATAGATAGATAGATAGATAGATAGATAGATAGATAGATAGATAGATCTCATATCTTTTCAGTCACCTTTTTTTTCTTTTATGAGATGTAAATACTGAAACATTTATGCTAACAAGATGCTAATGCAGCATAATACCAAAGTTTTCCCATAGAATTCAAGGATGTTAGAAGTGAAATAAAAGAGAATTGTTACTGCTTGGGGAATGAAAAGACACATACATAGATGTATTCTTCTCTCTTTCTTTCCTCCACACCCCCCAGAAAAAAATAAAAACAGAACATTCTGGTCATGGAGTATGAAGAAAATATGGTTTATGACAGGTGCAAGAGAACATTGCTATCAGGGTCCCTCCACCCAATACTCTTGAAATACATTCACTGCAAGACCACTTTGCTAAACCATCCTAGGACAGATTACAAGCCATTTCTAGACCTGTTTTGTGCAAAGGTTCAAATTTAGAACCAGGAATGTCTTATGGGTGGATGAGCTCCAGTACATCTTGATTGTTAATAGTTTTACACGAGAGTTTATTTTATAGAATATTTTAATATCAAACACCTTTCTACTTTTGCCCAATTCCCTCATTCAATCAGGGAGGAACTAAAGGAAGGCAGAGCTCAGAAGGAAATGGGATAAGTCCTTGCAGCCTCTGTAAATTAACATTTGAACATCTAAATATGGTACCCTCCTTCTCCAAGAGTAATATCTGAAATTTACTGAATTTCATGCATGTTATTCAGTACTTTCCCCCTTCCTTTTCTTTACTAAGTTTAAAAAATAAAGGAAGTCTCTTTGTATAAATATACACATTGGCTATCGAAACATCAAAATATGCAATGAAATGGTCCTGATTTCTTAGTTCTAATCATTTCAGATTGTAGCTTGTTCAGAAGCAATAATATCTGTGAAAGAAGTCACAATCTTGCCTTTCATGTAATTTTTGTAACAATTTCTTTTCTTTCTTTTTTTAAATGTAAAACAGTGTAATAATGTAAAACAAAGATGTTTGTGCTAGCACAGTGAGAGCTAGTATGGGGTAGTGGTTAAGGTGCTGGCCTAAAAACCAGGAGACTGTGAGTTCTAGCCCCATTTTAGGCATGAAAAAGCAGCTGGGTGACTTTGGGCCAGTCACTCTCTCTCAGCCCAACTCATCTCACTGGTGGTTGTTGTAGGGAAAATAGGAAGAGGAAAGAGTATTGGTATGTTTGCTGCCTTGAGTTGTATACGAAAAAAAAAGGCAGGATAAAAATCTAAGCAAGCAAACAAACAAACCTCTGATTGGGCACAAACAGACTGTATTGATTAATTAAAGGTAGACAGGCAAAATTTATCATGTACATCGTGTGATCGTGTTTTTACACCAGTTGGTCCATCTCCTATGCTTTATGCATGCGTCTGTGAATTTCTGATTGGATATTTTTTCATTTTGGCATTAAATATGAAAATAATAGCCTTTGGCTGTCAGGAATTGTCCGAATTAATATAAACTAAAATAGTAACAACATAGAGACCAAAGCAATTTTACTGTCTGACAGTCAATTGAGGGCATAATACTGCTAACTTCAAAAATTATACCCAAGATTAAGACAAAGACATTTAAGATGTTGTGCCTCAGAATATCTTATACTGTCTTCAGAGTCAGCAGTTTGATCATACAATGTACAAATATACTGTGCTGCTTCAGAAAACATATGTATTTCATGCCTTGTTTTTGTCTTGACAACATTATCTTTGCTACTATTTATAAAACTTTTCTTTTTAAGTATGTGTTCATTTAGAATTGGCCAAACAGGCAATGATATAGGCTTAACTATGAACTTTAAAGAGATACCTCTGTTTACAAGTTTTCCCTA
Source organism: Python bivittatus (assembly GCF_059951505.1). Classification (NCBI taxonomy): domain Eukaryota; kingdom Metazoa; phylum Chordata; class Lepidosauria; order Squamata; family Pythonidae; genus Python; species Python bivittatus. The sequence continues at coordinate 20,045,170 of NW_028277035.1, forward strand.
ATTATATAATTGGCATGATTTGTAAGCTAAAATTTGGCATGTATCCTGAAATGTGGCATGTATACTAAGATTTGTATGGTAAAATTTGGCATGTATGCTAAAAATTGGCATGATTTGTCTGCTAAAATTTCTAATAATCAGATTTACAAGTGCCAGATGCTATGGGTGGTACAATGAGTGATGTAACAATTACTGGATTTCTGCCTCAACTTCTGTATTTGAGCAGACACCTACATGATTGCTCTTTGGGAGACTAGTATACTTGCATATAGTCTCCATAATATATAGTGTGTCAATTTGAGCCAAGGTAAAAAAAAAATCCCAGTGTATGTGAAATATGTAGGATGTATTAGAGGTAGCTAGGAATTGTACAGGGGGAATCTGCAATTGTGCCATACTAAAAATGGATGATTTTAGCCCTGTCATTCTTCCTGATCCATATCAAGTTCTCTCTTCTTACTATTAAAGAAGTACTACTCTTAAAAATATGCATCTGCTAGCTGAATATTTAACATGCAGTATGGGGATAGCCAACCAGCATCTTGAAGCTACTTGTGATCCAATGGCCATTTGTCTAATTTCAATAACTTGCAAGAAATTAGTTCAAGCCTTTTGTAAGAGAATAGTAAGAAAGAGTCAGAAAGAGACTGAGAGAGAGCGTCAGAATAGGCTTCACAGATGGAATAGGTGTTCCCATCAACATTTAATTCTGTGCTACCCACTGCTTATTTTAACTATGCTTAACATCTGGCTAAAGTAGATTGTCCATGATGGAATGTAGTCTTTGATAGAAAACAAAAGTGTTGCCATTCCCTGGTGTTCTGTGACTGAGGAAATAAGGCCAGGGAAGTGAAGAAACCATCAGAAGGACAGACCCCTCCTTTTAGCAATCATGATAAAGGAACTGGATGGGTGAGAGAGATAAGGCAGGAAGATAAGAACAGCTTCATGTTAGGGCTGTACAAAACATTTGAAGGGCAACGGCATGAGCAAAATGCCTATCCCCAGAGCCTTAAAGCAGGCATGTCCTCCTGAAGGTTTGGCATGATACTTCAACATTTTCCCAGATCATCTCCACAGGCATGCTTCCCTGGAAATAAAAATGTTCACTTATTGATAAAAACATTTGATACTGTTTTTGGACTCTACTGGGGGTAAGGGAAAATACTCCTAAGATTTTAAAATCCAAAGGACAGAAACATTAAAATAGTTTGCACATTAAAACTTCCAAAGGTTTTACTGCCCACCTAAATGCCATCAAGGATAGGACCAGTTTCACCTCCTCCAAGATACAATTTCCTTATTGACATGCCACAGAAACGGCTTTTAGGAATAGAATTTGTGTTTTGCTAGGTTATAGTACTGTCAAGATTTTACACATTTTATTGACATAATCTTCTTAACATTTGCTGCATTAGATTTGCTTGACATAGTGGACTAGGTTACTTGTTCCAATAGATGGAAATCCAGACAGCCATCAGTTCACTCAGCAAACCAATACGTGGCAGCTCTGATACACTGTCCTCTGCAGAAACATCAACTTGACAAACTAGATTTACTATTCTCCCAATTTATTCAGGATACAGCTGATCTTTCTGGAAAATCCTGTACTTGTGTGATGGAAAATCTTTACAGAATGTCTTTTGCAGGATTGGTGAAATAGCTGTCTCAGGATTATGAAGGCACAGCTGGGCATTTTTACTTAGGAAATATTTTAAAGCAAGAATGCTTCCACTGTGCACACAGCCTAATTGTTTCCTTCACCTTCAGAGCTCAGCTGTGAATGGCTTTATTCTCATATTATACTAAGCCAAAATGTGACTTGTTTTGTTTTGGTTTAGCCTGTCATACAAATCTAACATATATACTGTTTCCCAAGGACTCCAGCAAGGTTTTAGCATTGCTATTATATGATTTGTTTCACAGAAGTGATTTATTGGCCATTGTGTTATGGTGCAATCTCTTAAACTGCAATCCTATGTGCAAATTCCCATAAAAAGAGTAAGATAGTATTTGCTTCTGAGTCATAGGCTTCCACAGTAATCAATTAAGGCTGAAGTAGTATTTATGCTAATTTCTGGGAAAAGTAAAGTTGTTTTCTAATCAAGCTTCATTCCTAGTGACCTACATGGAAACATCCATGCCGGTTTTTTTTTTTTAGCAAGTTGCAGAAATGTTTGCTGTTGCTTTATTGCAGCAATGGGGGTGGGAGCAGATGGGATGACTGAACCTGCTCCCTCCCCACTCCCTCCGCAGAGCCATCTTGTTTTTTTAGTTAGCTTGCCCTTTTCTCTGATTGGTCGGATGAGTAATCTTCTCCCAGTTTTGCCTGTTTTTCTTTTTCTTTTTTTTGGTGTTATTTCCCCAGAAAAAAAGTGTTCCTGATAATTTTGCTTCCATCGAAGGAGGTTCATAGTAGCATAAATATGTCATATTGAAAGAGAGTCTAAACTTCCTCAATATTATTTTAGAGGAAAGGATGGAGGAAAAATCTCCAGCGGATAAAAGTGTCAAGGAGGACATTCACCAAAATGCATTTTTCATGGCATAATTTTTAATGAATAGTTTTATTCCAAAGTGGTCAGTCAAGCTTATGCCATCAAAATAGTGCTCAGTTCAGTCAAAATGACCTTCACTACATGTTTTGCATGAAATATAGGTGTAACAGAATATAAAGGACTATGTCAGCCCTGGGTGCTTTTGAATTTTTTATTAACACCTTGTTTTCATGCAAGGAGATCACAGTTCCTGACTTTTTATCATACTGGCTACAGGTAACACTTTAAGAATGGGTCCTACCTGGTTGAATCACAATAGATACAATGGCAATTGTGAGAATATAAATCAAACTTTTATAAGGGCAAGCCACGTGAATTTAAATTACACAGATTAGCTGAGAACTGTGGAATACATGGGGAATTTGAAAAAGTTTCCTGGAACAAAGCAATGACAAACTACTTCAGGACTACGCTCAGAAAATTACTGGGAAGTATTCATGAAATCATCTGGAATTCAACTCAACTCCAGACCATCTTTATGTGTGTGTTTAGTATGCGAGGGAGGGAGGAAGAGAGAGAGAGAGAAAGAAAGAGCAGTGCAGTATTGCATTCAAGGTCTGGGTATTTGAAAATAAGAAACTTTGTGAAGATTTAGCTTAACAGAAGTAGAATTTAATATTATGAGTCCTCTTTGCATACAGCCACAAATAAAGCTCTTTTTTTGTCTTCCAGAATTTGTTTTGTCCTTTTAGTCTAATGTAAGTTTTGGATTGAGTTACCCTATACTTCATCCAGAGCATTTGGCAACATTGACCTAAATTCAGGAATCAGTGTGCTACAAACATTTCATAGAAAAATGCAAATCTCAGTGTTACTCAGAAGGATTATTAGAAGTTGCTCTGAAGGTCCTAAGGAAAAACTATTTTTCTTTGTGTTAAAAGGCAGACAAAATTAAGATCGAGTATAAGTTTCATTCCTCAAATTCAGTGCAAGTGCAGTTGCACTAGGATTCTCCCATAGGAACATGGAGATTCTGCCAGCCCCTAACAGAAGATTAAGCCTGAGTAGAACTCTAAAGGCAGGGATCAGAGTCTGTATGTTGGCTTTGGGTCCTTTTCTCAAAGGTATGTATTATTAGATCTGATGTTTGAATTGTTACTAGAATGATTAGATTTAGTGCTTGATTATTCCCTGCTTAACTCCCACCTCTACCCCAACCCACTTCAATACATGGCTTAGCTCTTGGTCTGACACTAGTCTTATTAGCCAGGGAATGATTCAGTGTCTCCCTTGGCCCTAGCACTGCAGTTTGCTACCTGGGGAATGACTACTTAAGACATAACCACTCCTAGAGCAGGATAGTGGCAGTGAACAAGGGGTGAGTGTATGTGTGATTGAGGCAATGTCTACTTCCCCAGCAAAGCAGAAGGTACATGGCAATTCTGAGAAGGTTGTTTTTCCCCATGCTGGTATTTTATTGCAACTTTAAAATAATAATAATAATAATAATTATTATTATTATTATTATTATTATTACTGTTAAAAATATAGTATTTGCCTACTATGTAGGAAAAATATAATACAAATGCAAGTACAAGTTTCAAAGAATGGAGTGATGAGTTAACTGCTTTCACAGCCAGATGTGCCCAGAGACAGCTGTTCCTTTCTGCCATAGGTTATGGGAATGCCCACATTTGAGAATAGTCAGTTGCTGCAGACATTATTAAATGATGACTGTGACCTTTGTCTTTCTAGGAAAGAAGCAACCTATGTCACTCCAGATGTTGCTAGCTACAATAGGGCTCATGGTGAGGGATGCTGGGTATTATTTTCAACAATGTCTGGAGTGCCAGCTGTTGCCTACTCTTGTTCTAGACGCTTGTTGCTTGATTGATCTCTTGGTTTTTCATTCTCTCTGTGCCCTCCATGGTATTAGTTACAGGGGCTTAGCATCTGCTTCATGAACAATCCTCATGGTTTCAGTAGAATTAACATTTGGTGTTAATTCTATTCTGAAATAAACCAACCTGGAAAAACACATAATCATTTGTTTTGGCCTGTTTTCAACTATAGCACCCTGATTTAATCTAACCTTAATTTAAATGGTAGATCTGCCTGAAGTTAAGTAAAGTAAATCTAAGGAGGCAAACATTGCTATGCAGTAAGAAACAGTATTTTTTCATCCTTGCTTTGAAATAAAATTTGAGGCTACTACCTTAAGTGCTAGTCAAATCAATACATTTGAGCAGTTCTCTAGAAATTTATATTAGTTTTCTAAGAAATGTAATTAGCTATTTAATTTGTTTTCATAATTTGGCCTAAATTTTATTAATAATTTGATGGCATTTCTCCTTGATAACATATACTTCTAAATGGACTTTCTATTATTTACAGCTTTGGGCATAATAAAAATTGCTGCTCATAAAAATGTGCAAGACAACCAGACAATTGCTTAAGTCGAGTACTTAGCTGAAATTTTTGTTTTAAAGGATGTTTTTCTGAAGCTACAGAAAGTGCATTAAAGTATTATTACTGATACAAACTTTTGAACCTTAGTAATTTTCTTCTGCAATTGTCAATATTTGTTGTGCCTCATATGGTGAAAGTCTCTCATATAGATACAACTAATGTTAGGAAGTTAGAAACTACAGTTATCCAATTACTTATAACCTCCTTAAGAATGAAATAAATCCCATCATCCCTTTTCAAATCAATAGCTAAGTTTTGATGTAAATATATCACTTCATTATGTGGAAAAATGTCTGGAGCTCACACAATCTGTCTTCATACCGTCACTTCCTTCCTCCATTCTTGGTGGACTAAAATTCAGTAACTATTGTTGCCTGTTATATTCTGGATACTGAATGGGATACTACAGTTACCAGACTTAAAACAGACAGGATCTACAACCACAGCTCAAAGGTCCTCCTTGCTAATGCCAATCCTAATAACATAGTTTCTTGCCTAGATATAATGGAAAAGTATGATTAATTGACCTTGGGAATGTGGAATTGTGTGATCCCATGAAGGGAGAAGGAACCCATTTGGTACATAAGCACTGGCAGGAGATTCATGCACATCTGACCTTGATCAATGTGTAGGTTTCTCCACCCCAATATATTCTTTTTTTTGGTGGGGGGGGGGACTTTACCGCCTGCCTGGTGTTGTCAAGTCACAATGCTGCAGTGAAAGGATAAATGACATACAGCGGAATTTCTCAGTCAAGGTTGTAAAACTAGCAACTCCTTAATTTAGCTATTTTAATGCTTCCTTGTCATCATCATAGGAACCCTTTCCTGACTTTGAGTGTTGTGAAGCTTATTTAGATCTCACCCTCATCTATTTCCTTCTTCTAGAATCATCTCCCTGTCTTCTCTGACTTAAACCACCAACCCTTTGTTTAGGATCTTCCCTTTTCTTCCCCTTTCTCTTCTCTTGCTGTATCCTTCAAGTAAGCTGGCAGATAAAGATGCATTTAGCACTTTCTAGTCCATTGGTGTTGGAACTGCTTTTGAGCACAAGTTACATATTTTTCTTAGATGACAGGCAATTTCACATCTGATTTCTTTAAGATCTCTCCAGCGATTATCAGCTGGATCAAGTAATCTATTTTACTCTGTAGATAAGTCATAGAATTTGAATTTCCATTACCAATATTTGATTGTTCTTCAAATTTCCTCTCTGAAAAAAAGTAATTCAGAACTAAGTATCAGTTTTACAACAGCAAAGACAAATATAACTTAGCTCCTCAATTTTCTTTTACTGTCTTATATCTAATGTTTCACTCACCACTCTCATCAATTCCTTATTTCTGATAAATATTTATATTGTATTCTAATCTATATTTGTTAACTCTGAAGTTACTAGGAATACATTCTCTTTCTCTGTCAAATTTCTTTCTTCATTTACATTTGCTGTGCCAAAGTTTAGTTTGAGACTGAGACCAGGGAGATTTGCTGGGACATCTGGGAGGGCCTTTTCTTATGGGGCTTCATTGAGATCTATCTTTTGGACACAGCTGGTTCAGGGTTTGTGACCCTCTGTGACATTTCAGTACTGGAGTCTGGAAGATATGACATTTATCTACATTAAGCATTACTGGGTTTATCTTATCCAATGTAAAATAAATCAAACTAATTTTTTTGACCTACTGTCAAAAGCAAGATATTGGTTCTCCTCCAATTTCTATTTGCTCCTTATGCTCCTTTATTGTAAGGATCCTATGACTGTTTTCTTTGTGTGAACTTGTATGTTTGAAAACATGAGTGAAAGGTGAAGGATACTGACACTGAGCCAGCTTGGCCTAGTGGTTAAGGCTCCAGGCTAGAATCCAGGAGACTGTGAGTTCTAGTCCCACCTTAGGCTTGAAAGCCAGCTGGGTGACTCTGGGCCAATCACTCTCATCCCAACTCACCTCACAGGGTTGTTGTTATTGTGGGGAAAACAGGAGGAAGGAAGAGTACTAGGTTTGTTTGCTGCTTTGAGTTATCTGTAAAAAATAATAAAGGTGGGATTAAAAAATCTTTTTAAAAAACCTGATTCATTGGGTTACTAAAGCCTCCTTTATTTCATGGACAGCTCAGATGATGTTTCACTCTGCAATTTCCTTGGCTGACAGTGACCCACAGCTTGAAGACTTTCATGTTTCTCCACTTCTATATTAAAAATGGTTTCACCGCAGTCCTCAGTGCTTTGTGCCATCAATTTTGCTTTGATTTTGCTTGGGTGTTAGTAGCACCGCTATGCTTTGAGAACTGAAGCCTATTAATATGCTAATGCTGCCTTTGCTTTTCCTGCCTTAAAGAGACACTTTTGATGCTGGATTAAAATATCTTTATGTCTTACAAACTCCTAAAATATGAAAGAATAAAATATATACTATGACATTTTCATTATGTGTGTGTGTGTGTGTAACTTTTTATATGTTTTAAGCTGGTCCTTAAAAATGGTTCACTGAGGACAGAAAAGCCTTTACTACCATGTTATGTTTTCAGATAACAAGTATATGCTTTAGTAGTAAGTTGCAAAGCAATAAACCTTCCTGTACCTGGAGGAGCTGTTTCAAGAGGGTGGTTTTTTTTTCCTTTCCTTTTCTTTTTTTGCTGCTCTCAACTTTTCTTGTGCCTCAACAGCTTTAATTCAGATGAAAACAAAGTAAGGGAGATAGAGGTTTCTTCCATTTTTCCTTAAGTATTATAACATTCGTATGAATGTGGCAGAGGAGAACGGAATCTGTAGCAGAAAATAGCCTCCTGAGACCCCTCTGCAGATTGTAGTAGGATATCGTGTATCCTAAGACATTCCCATTATGCCCATCACCCCTCCCACCTGTTTGCCTACTATGGATCACAGCGTGATTATGTCTGGGTACAGGCTACCATCCTCAGTCAAAATTTTTAAAAACCCTCCTAACAGCAGAATAATAAAAGCATGCATGCAGTGGCAGAAAACTCGATGCCCCAATATCTGTTAGCTGTTTCTGAAAAGCATGCTTCTGAGCAGTTGGTGATCATTAACTCCCAAGTGAACTGTATAGGGTCAATTCTGGACTGTAGCTGCAGAGGTTTCAGCATGCGTTTTATGTAACCGTGGAAAAGAGATTCAGCAGCACTCAAGAGAAGTAGCACTGGAAGACCCTCTTGATGCATCAGAAGTTGGTTAGTGTGGATCTGATAGCACATCTTTTAATTGAGCAGTAAGTTCCCTTGGTGGAGGTTAGAATCCTCTCTTGTTCTTCTGGAAGTGGGATGCTGTTCTCTCATTCCCCATAGTTTTAAACAATCACTATGCAAGGATTCCTTCTTTGAATATCAGTGTTCAAAGGAACTTAATATGCTCTCTCTGGGAAAGGATCTTTTTAAGATGAAGGAGCCTGGGGCAGGTTGTTCTGACCAGCAGGCCTGCAAGTGTTTTTCTTTGGGGATGACAGAAGAATATCCTTTGAATCATGAAAAGTGCTTCATAGTCCTTGACATGAGCTGTATTGATCACCCTCCCTCCTACCTTCCTCCTAATAACTATTGCCATCCTTTGTATATAAATTAACCTTGTAGGCATGACAAACAGCACTTGAATTAGGCTTTAGCAGTATGAAACAAGTCACAGGCACTGAAATGTTATTGTACATTCAAAATAGCCAATCAACTGTTTGATTAGGACTAGATTAATTAGTGGTACATTTCTGGCCCTGGCCATAGGGAAGCATTTAATTTTTGCATTAATCTCCATCTCTTTTTAAAAAGAGTGAACATGAGCATTATATTTAATGTATATTTAAGTATAAATGTCTAAGTGTATTTTCTCTCTGCTGGGCATTTCTAATTTCTCAAAGTACACATTTTAAAACCTTTTCTTTCCCAAATATGCATTTTTAAAGGATCTCCCTATAAAGGACAGAAGATGTACAAGTAGTTTAAAACTTCTTTGAATTAAGAACTGCATTAGAACAGTATGAGTGCTGGTACACAATTTCCAATATGTACATTGATCAGAAAATGCAGTTCATTTACTATCAGAATTCATAAAGTTCTAATTCATGAAGCTTACTGTTTGTCTCTTTGCAGTATGTACATCTACATGGAAGTTCCCATTCAATGTTATAATATTAGGCAAAAGTACTGGAGAGTATTTGTAATATCTGTTCAGTATAGAACTAGAGCATATAAAAAGCAAATGAGCTTACATTCAGGCACACACAATACAGATATAGCAGGCCAGCCCTAGAAAGTCCTTTGAAAGACGTGCCAGGAATTTCTTAACAACTGCCTCATCAGCTCCAGATCTCCAAATATTTTTTCTAGCCTAATTGAAAACGACATACATTTTTTTCCCCAGTGTCCACCTTTTAAGTAGGTGAAACACAGAGATACTTTCCACAGTAGGGTCATGATAAGCCATGAAGAGACAAAGAAACACAAGTCCTGCTGTTTGTCATTTAATGTACAAGAAGCTGGAGGAGAATGCTACTTACTCACTCTGCAGAAGAGAATATAGTCAACAGCAAATAATAATAACTGGTCTGTCATTGTTCTCATCTTTTAATGGTATTAAAAATCTGCAACTTCAGGCAGGTGCCTAGAACAAAATCCCAATATTGTGTGAATGGATTTTTGTTCAACAGAATTCCTCTTTTCTTCCAGAGCCACCTATATACCTTCAGATTCTCTTCCAGAAAACTGCAGAAATCCTGGAAGCATCTTTTGATAGCAGGAACTGAAAAGCAGACAGAAATCACTCAGTTCCCCATTCCACCAATGGATATGCTTCATTGATCTATCCATAGAGTGGAACCATACATTGGATTTTGCCACGCAATCTGCCTCTTGGTTCTTGGATTATAATGACAAAGCAGTAGTTCCAAATTTGATACCCTCAGATACCAACTAGAAGTCTGGATGTATACCTCTAGCACATGTAGAAGGAACTAAATTGGGCAGAACTTCAACAATGAATGTCAGAATTCCTGCAACTACAGGTATCAGAATATACAGGTATCAGAAGTATTATCTTATAATTTATGTTGAATAACCATATTTAACATAAGCATATGGCTCTATCTGATAATAGGAACTACATTTACATGATCTATATGAATGGTTTTAAATTATTTTAATTGTCAGAACAATTGTTCAGAAATTTACTAATCATTATACCAGTGTCTTTGCTTTTTTTGTAAGAAAACAGTCAGCCTGCCCTTTCAAAAAGGCTTCGGGTTTTAAGTATATTAAAATGTGATCACTTTCAAAAGCTGGCTCAACCTGGAGGAAACTGGCAGCTGTCAGTCATGTGCATGTTAAATGAAGGCAGACTTTGTGTGTACATATTGTTACCCCCCAGTTGTCATTGCTGAATTAAATACTGTGGGTTTATTAATTGGGTGGGTCATTTCTAAAATACTGAGCGGTCTTTCCTCTAACTAGCCCATTAACCAACCTGAGTTGCATTTTGCAAAAGTGCATACTGTATACAGATTTCAAATGCCCCCAGGATTGTCAAAAATTTTTCCACTTAACAGTAAGCCTTTAGAACTGAAATTCTGAAGCTGGTGATGGTACAGAAACTTTTTTATTATAGAAACAGAGACACAGATGGAGAAATAACCCATAAAAATGTCACTTCTGAGGTTTTATGGATTGTAGCCGAACCCTTCTTCCACCTCCTTTTTAGCAGAGGCTATTCATAAGACAAGATAAATTAGATCAAAGACACATTTAGTTTAATACCTTTTTTTCCCATCATAGCAAACTAGATTTGCTGAATATGTAGTATGCAGATGCTCTTGTGTAAGTGCCCAATTTGTACTGAGACCATGATGCATGAGGGAGGAAGATTAATTCTTCTCCTTGGGCCCATCATTTCAAAAGATTCACCCTTTTGTGTACACATTTAAAAGGGAAATCATTGGTGTCAACTGGGACTATTTTAACTCCCTGCTTCCCCCTCATACAAGAGGGGTTTGTTTGTATGAAAAATAAAAAGGTAAGAGTAGCTGTATATTATGAATTTAACCTATTATGTACTTGGGAGCAGAATATCTCACAAAGAGGGCATATGGAAAATGGCATGTCTGGAGCTTCTCCCAGTGTTTGACTCTGAAGGGCACGCTAAACATTGTACATATTTCAAAACTTAGATCAGAATGTCAAAAGCATAGGTTTCTAGAGTTCCACGATATCTTTGGAGTGAATTGCATGGAATATGTTTCTGCATTACTTTTATATTTTCTATTGTGGAGCCAAGCCAGCTTTATGTAAGACTGATAGATCAGTTTGGGATTTGTACAAATATTAGTGAAGACATACTATTTAAATTTAGAGCAATTCTGTTCATTTCATCAATATATGAAGCATCAGACAGATAATCAGATACTCTACACTTCAGAATGGATTATTTGGTTTGGGACTTTTTTCAAAAGTATATGTAAGAACTCAAAATAAGCATTTTAGCTGTATTATCCATTATGCCATAATACATAGAAATTGACTTGAATGCCTTTAAGCACTGAATCTGAATTAAAATTTGAAACCACATTTTTTTGGCATATGTAATAGCAGATCATAGTTTCAGGAAACAAATATTCATCTCTTTTGTAAATATCTATAGACCCCCTCAGTAAAAGAACTCCAATTAGCGGGGTCCAGAAGGCAGGCCTTTTCTGCTGTAGCCCCCGCCCTTTGGAACATCTTGCCCCCGGGGGTGAGACAGGCCCCCTCACTCCAGGCCTTTCGGAGGGATTTGAAGACTTGGCTCTGCCATCTGGCCTGGGATGGGGAGGGAGGATGTCAGAAATGGGGTTGGCTAGTCCCTTAGAGGCCTGGTGTGGCCTCTATCAGCCTCTTGGATCTTTTAATCTCTTTTTATCTCTGTAAGTGTGGTTTTTTTATATAACTTTTAATCATGCATTTATGATTTTAATTTGATGTAAGCTGCCCAGAGTCCCCCATTGGGAGGAGATGGGCAGGGACAAGTCAAATCAATCAATCAATCAATCAATCTTAAAACAATCAAGTCTTCATTTACAGATAGTATCTGTCCTGGTGAAAGTTCTAAGGCACCACAACTATGTTTTATCAATGTCTTCATTGGTCCCCTGGCAACTTCTTCTCTCACTTATTAGAGCAAACTAGGCTCCTATTTGCTATACTTAGTAAGGAAGATGAAAGGACAGCTAAGGAAGGAGGCTATACTGTCTTAGTGCCATGAACCTTCTGAAAGATTAGACATCATCCATGGGATAAGACATTGCAACTTTATGGCAAATGGCAAAAAGGATTACCTTAGTTTCTCATGCTAATAAAATCAAACTTGGATAATTAAATTTAGGAAGAAACAATAATTCTAGTTAAAATACATCTATATCTGGAAAAGGAAAGGAAGGAGCAATTGCTAGTGAACTGGTCCATTTTGAGAACTCTCCCCAAGCCAACATGGATTGAATGTTTGAAGCTCTTCTGCTATCTTCTTATTCCAACTACTGAAACCAAGGGAAGTGAAGCATATTACATAGGCACAAGAGGTTCATGGACAGTTAGCACCGTTGGTCAAAGCTGGAGCCTTCCATCAATTCTTCCTTCTGGGTGATACCAAATGGCAAAGAGATTCTGTAGTCTGTGCCTTTGCCACTGGAAGCCATTGAGGAATTCTTAAATAAACTGTTCCTCTTAAGACTCTTCCAAGAAGGCTATATGCCTCTTAGGAAATGAAGATTTTCCACGATTACATCAATCTGTGGTCATTGTGATAGATAACCTATTAGCAAATTATATCTTCAGTCTTCTGAATGCCAAAGTACAGACATTGAGACTTAGGTAATAAGTAAAGAACAATAAACTTAGTACCCTGTATGTAGTCCCACTTGCAAATTTTTGTGCTAGCAACTTATCTGATCCACAGGGCAGTCTCATACCACCTCAGGAAGACAGGAACATTTCCTCAACAGATCATGGTTGCCTCAATCAGCCTTGTCCAGTCTGTTCAGCAAAAATTGGATTCTAAGCTTAAGAAATTTCACTAACAATGATAGCATAGCAGATGTGCAGATTATGACAGCAATTAGATGGATGATTTTATGGGTCTTGTGGCCACTGGAGAGGGACTTAGAAATGGATCATAGCACTTCTTGACTCCTGTGAACAAATTCAGCATCTTGACTTAACTTTTCCAAAACTGAGCAAATGCTTTCCAAGCTGCAATATCTCATTCTGAGAAAGGGAGCACTCTTTGCAGTATCAGATGTTGCTCAGCTTCCAGCACTCCCATGAGGCATTTAATTTGCTTTCCCTATACATTCCCAGAGTGGTGGTTGCCCTTCACAAGAAAACCTCTAATTCTTCATCAGGCTGCATCAGGCTGAACTCATCCACTGCATCTTCTTTTTCTCAGGATTCCCAGACCTCTACGAATTCTGGTGGAAGCACTAAATGTTCTCCCAGTTCAAAAACGATGATTTGCTGAGGCGTAATGCTTTGATTTTTCAGGAAAAAAACAAAACAGAACAGTTTTTATCCTTGACTGGCTTCCAAATTTGAAACCCAGAAAACCAAGCTTTATTTATGGCTTTGCACTTCAGATGCAAAATTTAGGTGCTGAATTTAGCTGAGAACAACTCCAGCCTTTGATGGCAAAGTTAATGGATGATCTGCCTCCAGACAGTTGGCAGCTTGCCATTTCACCTGAAAAGCTTTGGGAGGCTTCATGGCCTGACTTCCTGGTTTACTTGAAGAGCCCAACAGGATTGCTCTGAATACTTAAAGTACCTGCCCAAATCAGCTTCAGAATGTTCAGATTTTTTATATGAAACTAACAAACTCAGACACAGGGTTGATTGTGACAATAAATATGTAATAAGTCCTTAGTAATGACAAGATCCTTACCAAGTTATATAAAAATAACACTTGTTTGCCCAAAGAAATACAGACAGAAAGACGAGAAATACTTAACTATTGTATTCCTGAGAAAAACAATGCACGCGTCCAGAAACGCTACCTTTTTTTGGAAGGAAAAAGGCAAGTCAAACATTACTAGGAGTTTTCTTCAGACTCTTTCTGAATCTGCACATCTCTAGCTTTTGAACTGGGAGGTGGGAGTGCAATTTTGCTGTATTTGCTTTCTGGAAGCACTTCTAAGAGTTAACATGGGATAATGCTGCTAAGAATTCTAATTAAAACAAAGTAGCCGTGTTCCAATAAGCACTTTCCTGTAACTTCTTTTCCCTGCACCGTCATCAAATTTAAGATGGAATTGATTTTTAAAACAGAATTACCTTGGCAAGACCACCATCTTTCTTGATTTCCTATACTGCACTTCACCTGACATTTTGGTGGTTCCCAATAATAACCTTTTAATGGTTTTTGTTTGCATAATTGCTGAAGTCCTGCATGTTTGCAGTGTTATAGATGCAAATAAGATGCTTGAGTTGAGCAAAACAGTACTAAATATATGGCTATGACAAAGGTGTTGGAGGCTGTTTTGTCTTGTTCCCTTACACACATTTTCCTAACTAATGTTGGTCCTGAATCTTACAGCAGGCATTTTAATAGGTTTGATAAACTGTGCTGAATTATTAGCTTCTAGATGATTGTTTTTAGATGTGAAAGAAACAGTGTGGCAATCCAGCAATTTTTAGTAACCCGGCAATGTCAGACTCTGGATTTAAACAGCCATATGCATTACTTGGGGATAAGCACCATTTATATATAAGCTGTGTAAAAGTGACAGAATAAAATGGGCGCCTCTAATTATCTTTTGATCTAAGATCTTATTTTCAGGTATATAGGTAAACTTAGGTATTCAGGCAGAGCCTAGTTTTTCCTATTACATCATCTCCTGCAGGATAATTGCAGGAGAGTGGGGGTAGCTTCAGACTTGGCTACAAAATAAAGCACCAGCTGCTGTCCTAAAAAGAAACGGCTGAGGCCTAGTTATTTTGTGCCCTGGACAATCAGAAGCATTTTCTATTAGACTCCCCAGACACTTCTTTTAAAACTTAATATAGAGAGAGTACACTTCAGAATAAGAGCCAGTTTAGTGGAGTGCTTAAAGACCCCAAGCCAGAAACCGGGAGACTATTTTAGGCACTAAGGTCACCTGGGTGACCTTGGGCCAGTCCTTCTCTCTCAGCCCTAGGAAGGAAGCAGGCCATGGCAAACCACTTCTGAAAATCCTTGCCAGGAAAATCGTGTGGACCAATCCAGTCAGTTGCTAGAGGTCAAGATGGATTCAAAGACACAAAACTAAATAAAACCCCAAAATCAAAACAACCCCCCTACACATGCATGTATGTATTGCACACATGGACAGAAATCAATAATTAGGGCCGTAGTTTCTTTCTGCAAATTTAAATCCAGTAAATAATCATCCCAAAGCAACGTATGACTAATCAAGTTAAGTTTCAGTTCTGAATGGCAAAGTAAATGAAAAATTTGCCTGGATCTGCTATAAAACAATCAAATACAACTAAACAACTAAAGGTTGTTCAATCCTGGTTTTTAAATTGTTATCGGGATTGTTGTGCCTATATAATCTCAATCTCTTTCTCAGTCTCACTGTCAAAAAAAGTATTTCCAAAAACCTTTCTTGGGATTCTGCCTGTGAAGTGAAACTCAAAATGCATATTCTTCCCCTCCCTCCCATTTAAAAGCGTGCTCAATAAGATTGGAAGGATCATCATTTGCAAATGCTAGTTATATTTATTTTTGTTAATAGTAGATATTGGAAATTTCAATTATTTAGGATATTGCTTAATGTTTATATTAGCATGGATCAGAGAAAATATCTATATTTTGGCACAGTGTATACCACAGCAGAGAATGAGAGCGAGAGAGAAAATTTATGACTTTTTTTTCCCCTAGCCTGGGGAGGTTAGAGAAATTCTAGGTTCATGAGTGAAAGACATGCTGACAAAGTGCTGATAGCTGTGATCGTGGGTTTTGTTGTTCTTCCCTTAAATATTTTTATTCTGTCGACACATACAACAACATTCCTACTGGCAGCCTAACATACATCATTTCGCTACCTACACACCCACAGACCCATTGCTCTCTTGAAATACTATTACATTATATTTATATGGATTTAAATAGGAGACATGGAGTTCTCAGAAGCCAGTCAAGGCCACCAAGCTCATCTCAAGGAATTACAGATGCTATCAACACTTTAATGGAACTCAAAACAAGATTTATCTTCCTAATAAAAATATGAATTCTAACATTTTCACTAACAGGACGAAAGCCTCAACAGATAGATATTAGCCTCTGATATTGCAGGAATGAGGCTGGTTTCAGAGTAGACAAACTCCTCTAGATTTTTATTATTTTTCCTTTACAAGCTGCATCCAGGTTACAAAATAATATGAAAAAGTCAGAAGGCAAGCCAAAAATAATAATTTTTTTTTGTTCTTCAAGACAAAGTATATACATGGACATGTCTATAGATAAGAATATTAACATCTGTCTATACTACTGTCAATGTCTTTATTCTTTGCAGTCAATATTCTGTGGTTGCCATCTGTTCTTTGGTTTCAAAATTTCTTCTGGACATATGTTTTGACATGGAATCTTGGATTCTGTATGTCTGCAAAGGGTAATTGTCTATGTCTGATTCATAGAATAAGTAGGTCATAAAGCAGAACTGTATGTTCTGTAGAAATAGATGACAATCACCAATTATTTTCTAAGATAAAGAGAATTACAGGAAGTTGTAATATGATATAAAGGGAGCAACTAAACTGTAAATTAAGAAGCAGTTCTTTGAGATTTTTTTTTAAAAATGGAAATCTGCACAGCAAGTGGCAGCATCCATCTGACCTTGTCTGGGCTTGGTTGGGATACCTCCCTCTTCAGCAGCTTTTCTGGAGTCTAATGCTATCCTCTATATGCTCTAGGCTAGACTGAATGCTAATAAATAAGTAATTACATCCCATAAAAAGGCAACAACTACTTCCAAGAAAACTTCCGCGTTACCATGAAGCCACTAGGAGCCAAGCCCAACTCCAGGGAGATTTGACTTTTTTTCAGGTTATTGAGACCACCTTAATAAATCTGCCACAAAATCCCATTGCACATAATTTAGTCCATCAACAGCAATATGGCTCTCCAAATATTACACTATAGAAGAAGAGTAAAGAAAAATATTTGTAGCTGAGAATTTTTTTAAAAAGGCAACCTAGGCTCTGCATCATTTGATACTAGAAATGAATAATGTGCATTGCACACCATAAATACTGTAGGGTGCGAGATGTCTGTGCTGCAGAGTGGTGATTCCTTGAGAGCTCTGCATGCAGTAATGGGGGGTGGGATTCTTCAGAAGCAGCCTTTGTGAAGCTTGGGATCACACTTTCTCTCTAATGCTTCCAAATATATGCAGTTTACTCTAGTTACAGGCAGCTCCATCTTTGCTTTCATGCTGAGCAATCACCTAACAGAGGATATACTGATTTCCCCCTATAAAATATTAACCCTTATTTTGACATTTTAATTATACATACCTTGTAATGGCAGAATTAAGATCCAAGGATGGAAATGAAAAGGCCTTGAAATATGTGACATTTTCTCTGGCAGCTTTATTAACTTACACTCTCCCCTTCAGCTTCTCTTGCTTTTTAGTATCCTGCCTTGATACATAGTGCTTGCTTCAAGAGTGCATTGAACTATGCTGCCTTACTAGTACTTACTGTGACTAATATTTTCCATTTATGTATGTAATTTAAAACAGAATGCAAAATACTGAATACAACACCAGTTTTGGTGTGCCCACTTTTTTAGAGTTTAAAATGTTTTCAGTTTTGTGTTGTTTTAAATCAATTTCACCAGCCCTAGCCTCTTCTGAAATGTACATCTCACCACCAAATCAGTACTTTTACCAGTAAATACTATAATAATTCCCCCAAATTAATGAACAGAACCATTCATTATTATAAATACTATACTAATTCCCAAAAAATATAGTTAATGAACAGAACCATTCATCCTCATCATAGAAAGGATAATCTCTGAACATTGTATTTTGCATTAACATAGCCTAAACAATTTATTATTAAAGTCTAAACTAGTGGCAATTTCTTGCCTAAAGTAAAATGTTGAGTTGAAACTCCATAGAGATTCAATGAGCATAATATTCCTGAAAGTTGAATAAGAGGAGGCTGTCAGCAGTAAACCCTAGACAACCTATATTCAGCTTGATCTCTTCCATAATCATTCTCTTAGTATTTTGAGAAGCCAGTCTTCCCCCAGAAGTCATGGAAGAAAAACACATGAGAGCAATTTTGGTTAAAAAATAATCTACTTATTTTTGTCTTATTGGAAAATAATCTCTTGTTAATATGTTTTGCTTGATGGCAAATAGACTTCTGATCTCAGAAAATGTGAAGAAAAGGAAAATGTATATGCAAGAAGATTAGTAATCTGATTCTGCCAGTATATATTTGCATATCTGAACTGGACATTGGTAGCTATTGTTATAAAAAATAAGCATTGATGTAATCTTCCTATCCATTATTTCCATTGTACTTTCTTTGTTCTCTCTTCTTCTTAAGGAAGTTAAATAATCAAAACTGACAACATTGTTGCTGACAAATGAGAAGTCATGTTTTGAAAGGAGAGCCAAAGAGGGTTTTTTTTTATAATCAATGCATATATCAAGCCATGGTGACAAAAACTAATAGCAACATCTTACCCAACCCAGACTTTCCACTCAATCACAACAGGTCCAAATTACATGCCACTGCTTATGGTTATCTTGGTCCATTAAGGACTATTTTGTCTTTCTGGAGTGATGATATAGCCAACAGTGACCAGCAAGAGGCAGCCAAAACCACAGCAGGGCCAGGGCAAAGAAGGCTATCCAGTTCCAGCTGGTATTGCAAATACCCAACATGAAACACTGGGTTCAGGACCATGGAGAGTAACCCCATGGCTGGAATGCAGAGAAACTACTCCAGCAATGAGCTGGAATAGGACAGGGTTTGATGACA
Source organism: Python bivittatus (assembly GCF_059951505.1). Taxonomy (NCBI): domain Eukaryota; kingdom Metazoa; phylum Chordata; class Lepidosauria; order Squamata; family Pythonidae; genus Python; species Python bivittatus. The sequence continues at coordinate 20,064,136 of NW_028277035.1, forward strand.
AATCCATGATAGTCTTGCTAGAAATTTCAATTGCTCATAAGCTGTACTGGTTCAAAATGCCCCTTTTTCTGCAGTGCTGGCTTCTTCTGGGTGATCAATGTTGGGAACGAGTCATGACAATTGGAGTATGAGGCCATCCAGTTTACTAAAGAGCCTGAGGTTCACTCTTTTGAATTAGAGATTAGATCCAAGACATAATCCAGACTGTGAGATTTAAAGGCGGGGTGGGTAGGTGGGTTGAAACCAGAGAGATTTTGGAATGATTTAGATATTTCTTCAGAGCTGTTATCACTAGAAATCTCAGAGAGCTATAACTGGACCATGACAGAAATTGGTTTGAAATTGAATTTCTCAGGCACAGTTTATGCTAAGTGTCATTTGGTTTAAAGTTATAGTTATTCCTCTACCTCTGATGCCATTTCATCTAATGATGAAACTGGTGATTAAATAAAAACCAAATCAGGAAAGCTGCTCTAATCAATATTTTGCATGTAGGTTTGGATAGAAGCTCAAGCTTTTCTTTTAAACAATAAAATGCTACTTCAATTTGCAATAAGGTATAAAGCAAGTCTAAAAGTACACATGTAATATGTTTTTCATGCCTCAGCATCCCTTTTTCCAGCTATCAGAAATATGGGAGTTAATGCTATTTCAAGTTTGACTTCTTACATATACAAATTATTATCAAAACAGGCTCAGTTTTTTTTTTAATTTAAGTTCCAGTAAACAAAGATCCCATTTTCCTCATGCTTGCTTAGTTCTGTCTAACAATCTATAATGAATTATTCAATCATTCCCCAGATGACTCCTAAAAGCTCCAAGGAAATGTTTAACTTCTGCTGATTTTTAGTTATGCTGAGAGTAATTTTATTATTTTCAATAGCTTCTGAAAAATCAGGAAAAACTTATTTTTTGGAGGAATATTTATAATTCTTAACTCAAAAATGTGTATTACTTTTCCTAATCCATTCCCCAAGATCACAGCATTTCCTTTGCAGTTATGAAAAAATAAACTCTAGTTCTTAGAACAGATGCCAGAACCATTTTTAACTGCCAAACATGTGCTGCTGTTATAATATTTTATCCACAAGATATTCCTTTTCTGTGAACATTGCACTGATTTAGTGATCCTTGGAGTTTTGGTGATGCAGGTATGAACTTTTTCGTGCATATACAGCCCATATAAAAAATGCTTATCCAGGCTTCATGCAAAGGAGTCCCAAGTCAAGAACTCTTCTTCTTCTCTCTCATTCTCTCCCTCAAAACATACAGAGATAGATTAAAAGAGTATGCTCCTTTTTCCCCATCATATCACCAATATCTTTCCCAGTTGCTGGTGAGGTTGGAGAAAGTTTCTTCAGAATGGCATAAGCTGGGACATCCAGGTCTGCAGTAAGACTGGGGAATCAGTAGAATTGATAGGAAATGCCTTGTCCAAAGACTTCTTTTATTTCTCTTGTACAACACATCTAATGAGCTAAATCCAAATAATACAAATCCAAATAATAATGTATTAATGATAACAAAGATATTTTATCAGATTGCTTCTATGCAGGCTGTGAATTGATTAATCATGTGCAATCTTTAAAGCCACTTCTTTGGTTAGCAATATTTTTATACAAAAATGACTTTTTGTATATCAATTATCAATCTAATATATGCTGATAATGGGAACCAGCAAAATACAGATCTAACATGCAGTTTTACTGGGTACTTGTGTGATAATGCTAGCAGTTGAACAAGAAGTTGACATTCTTCTTGCTTTCCTGGCAGGACATCCGAGGTGAAGAAAACAAACCACTACTTGGTGTACCTATGCCTTAAAATGGTGGCTATTTTCTGAGGAAATGGAGTGAACAGAGGTGTTGGGGAGAGATAAAGATGGGTAGTATTGAGGACTGCAGAATGGGAAGGACTCACGGCCAGACATTTGGCTTGTTTCATCTAGACAATGATACATCTCTTTGGTGAAAATAACCTTGTTGTCACATGCTTGAATTGTAACCTTTTAGCTCAATGTTATTGGTTCTTTGGCTTCAGTCTGCTTTGCAGCAGCACTTCTTTCTTCCTCTAGTTCACGTTGAATTCATTTTTCTCATAAGCACAGTTACTCCATTAATGTAGGAGCACCATCTTCAGAAAGTAGCTTAGGATGCAGGATAGAATGAGTGTTTTTAACAATATGGGTTTCAAGTCGGTGTCCCTACACTTAGTTTGAAATATTTATCTAAAGAAAATCCAGCACTAGTCAAATTATGTAATGAGGGAGCAGCTATAGACTGAGATCTGAAAATACCTTATGAGTAGTTCTAATGAAGCTTTAGGGCAATTCCAGATAAAACTCTTGTTTCTTCATTGGCTCTTTCCCCTAAAGGCAGGGACTTTTGAGGACCATAAATGGAATTCCAAGAGGGCCAGGAAAAAAGTGTATATTTTTATATGTTCAGTGAACTCAAAGCTACATTTTTTACTCCTGTTCATATCCTCCGCACATTTTCATATTCAGTAGTTTAAACCATATATTGAATTCCAAAATGCTATTAAAATCACTGGATTTTTCTGCACCAAGGCTTTTGAAATCCATCTCAATTGTACATAAATAAGCTTCCATTTTGAACATTCACATTTACAATTTTGTGGCTAGCATATATTGCCATATTCAAATAATGAACAATTAAAATATAGCTTGCTGTTCAATTTAATTAGCTCCTGGAAATTAAGCCATGTATTTGTCTTAGTAAGAGAACTGTCACCATCATTATTTAGGAGTTCTGTTCCATGAGCAAAAGAGACTAGCAGCTTGCTTGTTTCATATAACCTTTCAGATTTAATTCTCTCTTTTTATCTATAGTAAAGAAAGCCTGATAAGGGAAAGTATAGTGGAATTAAAAATGTAGATGAAAAAGAAGCTATAGAATGTTTATTTATGGTGAAGAATATGTGAAAGTAACTGATAATACTAGTTATTTGAATTAAGCTGAATAGCTAGATTCCTTTTTTTCAGTGAACTCAGTGAAATCATTGAGGAAATTAAGATGCCATTTTAGTCCAATTACCAGCAGATTTTCTCTTCCTACACTGAGAACTCTCTTGTTTCTAATTTTAAACATAGTAACTTACATTGATATCACAAATGCACTTCATTCACTTTTTCCCATTTCCCACTTTTGTAATTCAAATTAGGATACAATTCACATTGGCCAATTTTACCTCTAGTTTAAAGTGTACCATTTCTTGAAGCATTCATATCTTGCTAAATTATTGTTTAAACAAATCAGTTGTGAAAATAAGTAATGTAAGTAAAATCTCCAAGGCAAATTTAACTTGTGATGACTTCATAGACATAATCATGTAGTTTTCTTGAAAGCAGTATAGAAGTGATTTGTCATTGCCACCTTGTATTCTTTTTTCCCACTGTGCAGTCTGGTTTATAGCCTTTTTTGTTTATATTTTATTTAAAAATTTAATTTATAAGGCCAACCCAACTCAGATCTGATTCTTTGTAGCATACAATTAAAATCAGTACAATGCTGAAAAAAACAACATCCACACACATGTGGAGGAGAGATATAACATTACCAAAACCAACAAAATGAATCAAATGGGCACACCACTAACTTATCCCAGAACTTGGGAAACAAGCCACATGTTTAAAAAATGTTTAAAGGCATGCAAAGATAGTTCAGTCTGAACCTCCAAGAGGATGTTATTAGAGAGGAAAGGCACCACAAAAGAGACAGCATGCTTTTTAGGTCCCATCAGATGACATTTCTTAATAGAAGGGACATAATACCAGCTGGAGACTAGGAACGTTGAGAATCTGGTGACCGGGCAAGTGGTGTGAATATTGGATGTGAGAAGGTGTAATCAGTATCAAATACAGACCTTCTCTGTGTGTGGCCAACTCCCAGATTCCTGCCATATAACCACTCAGATAGTACTTCCTGTTTTATCTCCTTCATCAATCCCCCCCAGCCCCTGCTTCCTCTCCTCCAATTCCCAGGAACCACCTAACACAACCATTTTCAGCCCACCATCAATCTACCCCCGCCCCCACATCTGCCCTAGTGCATTCAAAAGATACTGGGAAAACCAAGTTGTTGAAAGCCTGTCCAAACACAACACACTCCCACCCCACACATTATTTGCACCTCTTGTTTGTCCCAATCACAATGACCTCAGTTGAGATTCTGTCAATGTAGCTTTACAATACAGTGGAATTAGATCATTTGGTTGTGATTCCTATTTGGTTTACCTGGTGAGGTCGACATCAATCTTGCAAGTCTGAAAGTACAATTCTCCTCCCATTTCCTTTACAGTTCAAGAAACTAGGGAGGGTCTCTTTTGAGCATTTTGCCCTGCCCACTATCCATCTGTCTCTTATCTGACCATTCCCTTGGCACCATTTCTTCACCCAGTGTCCCAAGGTCTTTCCCACCTTTCATTACATTTGATGAGTCCAATATACACATCCCACCCAACCCAGCTCCCAATACCTTGATTCTTCACTGCACCATCACCAAAGTCCCTACCTGTAGAGGGGTTTGGAGATAACTTTGAAGAATTATGTAAACATCAACTTAGCCCCAAAAGAGAGGAAAGAATTAAAAAAACCTCAAGACTGTCCTCCCTTGATTCTGTTTAGTATAATTGGTGCAGAAAGAATCTCTGTCAGGCTTTCAAGATTCTGCTATTATGCCCTATAACAACAGAGCTCCAAAATGTCATGCAGTGTGTGGTCCTTGGCCTGGTCTACCTTCAAGGCTGACACTACCTGCCAGAGGACTGGTCTGCTCTGAACATAAGCTTTATCCTTATATATTATAAGAACACAAGTCTTATCCTGGTTGGCTGCACAGCCCAGAACAGCAAGGCTTTGAATAGGACCCCATTGCTGAGACAGATCAGGCCTCCCTGACACTAATGGAAACGTGCCAAACATGGGTAGAATGCCTATGGGAGGGCTGGTATCTCCACTGCTGGAGATTCATTCTTCTCACTCTTTAGCTGCATGCCAACTTGCCCTGCTCTGTGCTGCTCCACTCCTTTTGCTTCTAAGCAGAACACAATCCAATACTCCAATATACATAGGTTTTCCAAAACTCATCCACCCCAAACAAAAGTCTCCAAACCCCAACATTCAACTACCAGCCCCCTCCCCCATCACCTTCCGGGGGAAAAAAAATCCATTCAAGTATTAACCGGACTTGATCTTGTTTAGCTTCCAAGGTCAGCCAAGGGTAAGAGTAAATCAATATTTTCCATTTGGTGTTATGGCTTATTTAATAGTGTATATGATACCTTTTCACATAGCCACACCTAACAGCATTATCCTGTGTCTGTCTAATCAGAAGTAATTCCACTGAGTTGAATAAGGAGTGATCCCAGGTGAGTACACTAGATAAAAGTATACTACAATCTAGATAGTGGGACTCCCTTTGAAGGATGTTATAATCAGGAGCCACAGGCCCTTTTCACAACTACTTTGGAACACTGCTTTCTCAAGGTTAGATCAGCATTAATTCTGACAGGGTAATTTAGAAAAGCTGTTCAGACTTGGCTATCTCAGAAAACTTTTGAGCTCTGATATGAGATGTGGAGCTTTCTAACCTACAGTAAATCATTGATTATGTATTCCTTGGTGTGGTAAGACCAAATTATTCTGTTGTACTATAGTAATGATGGCGAACCTTTTGGGCTCGGCATGTCAAAAATTCAGAAAATGCCTAACTTGACTCTGCTGGAAAATGCTCCCACCACAAACAAAAGAGAAACAATTCTTTACCTATTCATTTATTTTTTAAAAATTCTGTCCAATCACGTGTGTTACTATGTATTATATAAAGAAACGTCAAATAATTACAAAAATGAAATATGAGTAAAACTCAGTTTCTTTGGTAACTCAAACAGGGAGAATAGTTGCTGGGTGTTGGTGAACACTGGTGTGTCACCCAAAACATTGTGGCATGTCACCTTTGACACACATGTCACAGGTTTGCCATCACTGTACTATATCATTGTTATCATTATTTTCTTTTAATGTTTTTACTGAATTTGAGTGATCACCACTTAAAGTTATTTATTTGTTTTGCTATTACATTTATAAGGCTATCCAACTCTACAACACCTCTGGACAGTTTGCAATAAAACCACTAACAGAGTATACATAATAATACAAATGGAGGAAACCCCAGATGTCCAGAAGAAGCAACCATCCTAGTTTTCAAGCTCTTTAACACAGTCAATGTAGGAGGCAGACAAATCTCAGGAAGGATGATGTTTCAAAGGGTATTGTTGTCGCTCTGCACCTTTCTGCACTCATTTGCAATTGAAGCAGGTGATAGGAAAATAGAGAGGGAGGGAGGGACGGAGGGACTGGGCTGTTGAAAATAGAGACAGTGAGGACCTATTTGCAACTGCTTTTTGACTACACATCAGCTGACTGAATATCTGCATATAGTTTTCTGTGTTGGACAACAATGTTGTTTAGTACAGATTGATTTTGTTTGCAAGACTAAATATCTGTGATAATGCTAACTTTCTACAGCATACATTTTAACTGCAGCATACAGTTTAATTACAATAAATCTCCATTCATTGATTACCAAGGGGGTAATATTAAGCTGATGAATATAAAATCTTTTGTAAAAGCGCTATGCTGGCAGGAGAGATTGAGGATGCAGAAATAATTATTTTTAACTTGAGCTTTTTGTGAAGGGTAGCATAGGGATATGTACAGTATGTATTCATAAGTAAGAATAATTTGGTTCTATATTGAATCGGAGGGTTAATTCTCACATTACATAAAAATTGTAGCTCAAGCTAACATTTTCTGGTGATTGCAACATGAAGTATGTGATATCATCCACAATGAGATTCAGGAGTTCCAGAAATAAACTGTGGCTTACAAACTTCACCTGTATGTAGAATTTAGGAATCTCCATACATTATAGCAAAATGTTTTTATTGCTGCTTATAAGCTTGTTTTTTAAAATAATAAATAAATAAATAAATAAATAAATAAATGTACTATGTGTGAATTATACTATGTTTATTTAATCTATCATAACATTAAACTAAATGCAGTGTTCCATGACTTTAAACATACACTTTCACAAGATAAATGTATGTCATGCATATGTTACAAATAAGGCTTTCTCTTCCTCTGTTCTTTCTAAAACTTCCAGTATACTCTTCAATCTATTCTGGGGGGTCCCTTGGTCTTTTGGAGAAGATTAGGGGACCTACACTGGGTCTGCAAGGAGCAGATAGAATTTGATCTGGCCAAAGATACAGTTAGATCTAATGTGTATTATAGACCCCTTGTCTAATCAGAGTTTTCAGAGTTTGTACATGTTTAAAAATAAACACATCTCAACTGTACATTACAAGCTTTTTAAAAAGTGTAATGGCAATATAAAGTAGGAATGTGAATGCTGTTTAGAAAGGATGAAATAAATGAAAAGCAATTCTGTCAGAATAAATAGCTCTACTTGTGACTAGTGCACACATTTGTTCTCTGCTTTATTTTAACATTAATTAGGTAGAAATTACTTGAAAATACAAGAGGAGAAAAGGAGGATGACACTGTGAAATAATTCTTGCATTATTGTGGCTTGAGATTTGATCAAAACAAATGAGATTAATTAAACATCATTCAGTGGTATATCACATTGATTACTGGTTTAAATCATGTTGTGGTATCTTGCAAACAGGAAAACTAATGAAAATTCAAGCTACCAGTAAAATGATTTTCACTTATCACTTCTGGTTACACATTTTGGGTTTAAAAACTGTCAATTCATGCTGCCAACAGTTGCTGATTTGCGTAGGTTAAAAAACCCACAAGTTTTCTAAAAATATATAGAAGCCAGCTATTTCTAACCAGTATTTTTATTAAAATTCAAAAGTGTTCCAGATACACAGGATAGCAATTAGGAATGGCATTTGCTTAGCATTAAAAAGCAAAAGATTGCTGTCTTTGGTGTATCCATTCTGTGAGTCTAAATTCAACTAACAAATGATCAAAAAAGACAGTAATTGTGCTTTCTGCACATTGCAATAACAGCAGTTTTCTGCAGGAACTTTCTTTAAATGGCTTCAGTAAATAGACTTTAAAAACCCATTGTGCTTTATCTTTCATTGTATGTTGCTATATTCAAAAGGTTGGCAGAAAGCAGACACAAACAAGTATGTCTGAATTCAAAGCTTTCAAATCAATTTAGACTAGAAATGATGAAGACATGAAGAAGCGTCTGTCCCAATGCAGTTGCCCACACAAGTTCTGAGCATTCCATACCTGGAAGAAAGGTGTTATGTTGTGATGTAGAAACCTTCTCAGACATGACCCATGGCTTTGGAAAGCCAGGCTAGTGTTAAGATTTTCAGTACCAAGAATCTTTTACTTTTCAGGTCGTAACTACCATAGTCTGACCATGCCCTTTGGTCCCTTTCAGAAAGCTTTGCTTTCTGTTCTTGTATTATGCTCATTGTTCTTTAATCTTACAATGTATTATTTATTTTTACTGCTTTATTTGATACATTTGGTGGGCTGCAACCATCAATAAAATCAGCAATAAGCATTTATCACTTATTTTTTCATATTTCAACATTTATATACTACCCTAATCTGAATGAAACTGGGTGGTGTGCAAGAAGAACACACCCCACATCAGAATATCTTAAAACAATCTACAACAATAATTAATAATGATGATAAATAACAATAGAGTGTTCACAATTACCCAAGGATCCCAAAGCCCACTGAAATGAGATGGTTTTAAGGGCAGCATCTTCCAGAGTGTGAAGGTTACTACCAAGAAGTCCTGCTTTCTAAGATGAGTCTCCTTAATTTTATGTGAACTGGGATCCTTAGCAGGCTGTCTGCTAAATATTTGATCAGATGGACAAATCAGGTTTGACAAGGCAGTCCCTGATACATTCTATTGCTTCAGAATGCAGAATAGTGGATGGGCTATAAATATTTTAATAAATAAATAGGAATATGCTCCAGCATGAGGTTTGAATGGCAAATAGATTTAGGATAGGCCTTGAAATGGTGAGACGTTTTGCTTTTAAAAAATTTTTTTGGTGGAACAACAAGCTATAAAAGAAAATTCCAGTAGCTTGATACTGAAGTGATAGCAGAAGTAGCTCTTTTGCAGATGTGAGGGAGAGAGATAAAAAGAGAGAGAGAGAGATTGAGATTTTAGGGACAATTCATTCATTTCAATGTTTCTTTTATTGCTCAGTATTGGCAAATCATTGAGATATATTGTTCCGCTAGATAGGTAAATACTGCTTATAAGGCAAGGAGAAGAGCTCCCTAATAAATTTTTGATTAAAAAAAGTGACACGTGTAAAACAGCAGCTTCATCCACATGGTTATGACCCCCACCTTGCTTTTTTTTTTTGGGACCCCCTTCTTCTGGACACCCTAGCTTCACTGCTTTTTTGATAAATTAAAACTAATTTATACAATTAGTATCAAATATGTGTCTCTTAATATATTAATTCAATTATTAGTGACAGATGGAATGCAGATAGAGGGCAAAGGCAGCTGAGAAGGGTCATATTAATGTACTTAGAGACCCCAAGCATATTTAATTAGAAATATGTCCAACTGAAATGGATAAAACTTTTATATAAATATAAGGCCAGAGTACGGAGATTATACAGAAATTCAGAAGAACTGAAATCTAATTCTAAGGGAAAAATTACTATTATGTTCTCTCATTCTGACATTTCACCGTATCTATTATTATCCAAATCTTTGGAGATTTACTGAAACCAACTCACAGCAATACTGGTACAAAATAAAAATAATAACAATATCAAAATAGTAGATTTATAAATTTACAAAAACCACCTTCCTGGACACATGCTTCCTGGACACATTGCCTTTAATAAGCAGAGGTTACCACCAGGCACCCAATCAAGCAGTAAACATATGCTAATCAAGGAACTACCAGAGGAGCAAAACAAAACCCCCACCCCCACCAGCACTGGCAAGGCAGGCCACAGCATATAAATAGAGAGCAAACCTCATCCCATTTTAGCATTGAAGATGTTACCTAGCCAGGTAATGAAACGTTTGCAAGAAAAGAACCAAGCTCAGAGAACCCCAAGGACTCCACAGTTCAACCTTGAGCTACACATATTTGTCTTTATGGTTTCTCCAGTTATGCCTTCTTAACCTTAGAGTCAAACCAAGCTAGATCAATGTTAAGGCAAAGGATTTCTGATATAGAAGGCCAAACAGAAACTGCTGCATTTTCTCATAATATAATTGCTAATAACCAAATTTAGTGCCTAAACCAGCTTCGTATTTACAGTATATCATATTATCACAGTCCCCAAATTCAGGGGAGACTTATCTCTAGCCCGATTTAATGTCCTCCCCACAGCTGTTTTGGAAGAGAAATATAGGAAAACCCCTTATGAAACCTGATATTGTCCCTGCGACACAGGTGCCAAAGAAACCACAGCCCATGTTCTCTTGTATTGTCAGCTCTACAGGGACATCCACCACCAATTGATTATACCCCCTTTTATTTAAATTCCCAGGGAACTCTGATAATTTTTATTTGCATTATCTGTTAAACAACCAAGATAAACTTATTTCTCTAAAAGTAGCAAAATTCTGCTACATTATGTGTAAGCTTTGCCCACAAATGGTTGTCAACAGTTATTGGAGTTAGAGGATAATTTTGCTTTCTTTGTTTTATGGAATGCATTTTTATTGGCCAATGACCAAAATAAAGTTTCTGTCTGTCTGTCTATGTTTCTGTAGGTATTTAAAATCTTTGTAAAATCTTCTTTTAATAAAAATTACTGATAGACATTTCAACCCCCCCCCCAAAAAAAAAGATACTTGTACCCATGGCCTGTTCAAAAAGCCAGGTTTTCAATGTTTTTCTAAAGCAAAGTAGGGATGGGGCGAGAATAAGGTTGGGAACAAAATGAGCAATGCTTTGAGCACTTTAGGAGGGGAAGAAGAAGCTTATCATTTGAAAGACAGAAACATTATCCAGTTGTTCTAAATCTTAACAATAACTGATAATGAGGAAGAATAAGAATGGGCATGTTAGTTCACTGTTATCCTAACTCACGTTCAAGATAAAGTTCCTAGTTCTGCATCATGTAGGTCTCCTCCATAAGATCCCTGAACTGCCCCTGCAGAAGTTCTGCTTGACCATGAGGAGTAATGGTGAGATGAGGAGTAACAGAACAAGGTTGTCTTTCTGATTTTTCCTTCCTAGCTTGTTAGGATAAATTAGATTTAGTATAGCTAGAAGATGCTAACCAATGTTATCTGTTCTTTCAAGTAATCTAAGATCCAGAAAATTTTAGTTCCTGCATTTGTTTAGTTCTTTAGTTCCTTCTTAGGAGCATCTGGGGCAGTGGTGTGTGTGTCTGTGTGTGTGTGTAACAGATCTGAAGGCATGATGAGCTGGCCTCTCTCAGTAAAGTTTGGTTATGTTTTATGTAAATATATATATACATTTTCCATACATATAAACACAACTAGTTGGAAGTATAAGAACCTAAAAGCAAATTGTTCAGATTAATTCTCCAATTTTTCAGCAAAGTCTAAATGGATGTGTCTGAGAGAAAAATGTCTGTTACGAATTTGTACTATGCCAATCCTAATTATATTTGGGCACTGAATCAGTATAATTAGGATTGGCATGTAAAAATAAGTAAAACAAAATCCATTTCATTTGTCCTTGGGATCTAGTTCACTGGAATTATTTACATACATTACTGCCTTTAAATTAAGACTTGGTTTTAGTTTTATAGCAAAAGCTGATGGATGTACAGAATTTGAATGTACGTTTTATATTGCTATTATTTCACACAAGAACTTTTGAAATTATCAATATAAATTTATGCTAAAGAAATAATATATGAAAGCAACTGAGAGAGAACTATTATTTTATTGACCCAATATTTCCTTTCTGATGTCAAGTGAATTAAATTTATTGAGAAAATTCCTATTGCTGAAAAAGTCACTTACACTGTAAATCCCGCCTTTTTGTCAGAGAGTTAAGCTTTTATGTATTCTGCTATCACGGAAGCTTATACACAGTTTCATTTTTCAAGAAATGAAATGCAAATTACTTCTAATGTAATTAAAACAGTGTATTACTATATACTGGGTAAATAGTATTCAATGTTGCAATATACGTAACTGCTCATTTCACACTTGTACGGCTTGCACATGTCAAGGCGAGCACTATAAGTCAAATGAAAATTCATATGCTGAGAAAACTTCAAAACACAGATATGCTTTGCACAGAACACTTTGAAATCTCAGAATTTTTCTCTTTGCCTGGACCTCTGTATATCTAAATTCCAATCTTGGGTTGCAGGGCTTGTTAGAAGTGATTTTATATCTCGATGTGCTCTGTTGGATGTTATTTAATACCCTCTGTGAGCATCCCAAACAAAGAGTTTTTAAGTGCATTGCTTTTCCAAGAAATGATGTCATTTTATGAAATAATTATGTTGTGATAAAAATCCATTTGTTCTTCCTTCTACTTCTGAACTAAGTGAACAGTTAGAATCTTCACCAAATGCCAGACCACAGAACCATCTCTCTCAAGCAATGCCTGCTAATCTCTGCTTTAATAATCCTCTGTCCCTGCTTATAAGAAGGGGGATAAATTTATTCTGTGTAGAGGATATTATTAACATTTCGAAGTTATATTAAAGGTTAGAAATATATTAAGAAATGCTGGTGCAATGCCCAATGCAGATTTACTTATATATTTATGTATGTTTTAGATTTATAACCTTGGTTTTATTTTAAATTATTGCTACTCTTTGTTGTGGCCCAAACCTGGCTCACCTAAAGCAACGGAAGCACTTTGAAGATGCAATATAAATTTATTAAATATGCAAACAACTGTGTACACTGAGCTCCCAGCAAAGCATTTGCAGCTTGCTGAGCAGCCCTAAACAAAAGCAGAACCACAGCTTATATGCCTTTGGCCTACTATATTTCATACAAGATGAAGAAAAAGGCAGACATAGGGTAAATTATAGCATGACGTTGGAATATTTTAGATAAACCCATCTGCGTGATCTGGCTATACTATCTTTAAGTTATGATCAATGAATATAAATAATTTGAGTTACTGGGCCACTGGGCCCTGTCCAATTCCTCCCCCTGTCACCACTCAGGGTCAGTTCAGCTTGCTGTGAATGTTTTATTGCGAGGCACTTTAAGCAGTTCACATGAATGGGAGGGGGACATCTCATATTTGTTAGTGAATGCAGCTTTCATGTGTATGGGGGGGAGGTATCTTTTACCACCTCGCTGCCTTTCAAGATAAAAATCCTTTCAAAGGAGCTTACAAGCAGCATAAACAATAATAGGTAACAATATTGTAAAGATTATTTAAAAGCTTGTTGTGATTTGTGTACAGTGCAGGAATTAGACAAATCTGTAGTTCTGTTATGGAGGCTCTTAGTACTATGCATATTTACAGTTGTCTGACATAATAGCTCCACCAGTAATTTTAACCATACAGAGGTAGAGTTGACCTGTCATGCTCACCCATGAGTTCTTTCTTTATGACTTGTTGAGTAATTTATTCAACTGAGATTTTCTTTGAATGTAATAATGCATACCGAGCTGTAACAGAGTTGAAAGGGAGCCAACAATCTACTCAAACGTGTTGAGTAAGCCACAACTTCCCACAGCAAGCCTAGCCATTTATTACTTCATGGATTTATTCATTTATTAAAAATTATAAGTTCTAGGTGTTTTATGAATATTCATATGCAGTAAATAAATAAAAATTATTCAAACCCTTCATGGTCTCTAAGGATCCTACCAGGCATATAAACCTGAAATCCAGCCTCTGAAATTAGCAACAACACTGTCACCATTAGTTTGTTCTCCTACTGCTAATTCTTTATAGTCTGGAGACATGTATCTCTGAGCTGTCAAGAAAGAGAAAGTTCATCTGGGATTTATCTTCTACTGGTGACAATTAGCTTTATGTCCATACAGAATCCATTTAATATGATAAGTATGAAATAATATAGAAGGTGACTGGAACCTTATGGGATTGCCATAAAAATTGACCAGACTTGTCCTTATACCACTGGGCTTAGCCAAAAAGATTGGAAAAAAACTATCAAAAGCAAAACCTCCCAAGCATTTCAAAAAGTGGCTTTCACAAGCACTTCAAAGAATATTATGGTTAAGAAAAGATCCAGAAATATCAGCTTATTTTCTTTTATCTCTCTCTTCGTATAGATCATCCATCAGAACAAACAAGTCAATCTCAAGGGCAATCAAAATTGGGTGTGCATCCAGAGTGGAAAAGATCTAGATAATTCTTGCATTTGTATAGTTCCCATAGGTCAGTTCCACTGACAGGTTCCTAAGCAAAGGTTGTTCCACATACGGTGGTAGGAAACTCAGAAATCATTGGCAGGAAAGAGTTCTTGGAGATCTGTCAAAGCAAAGCTAGGAAGTGGCTGTAATAAACAAGCACTGCAGCAAACCTTATTTATTTCATTGAGGGAGAAACAATGCAACTGATCAAATACATGTTAAGAGACAATGTGCTGGACACCTCATGTATGATAATGCCCAATATAGCAATTATTCCAACATGGATCTAAGTAACTTATCTGCAAAGAATCATGAAAACTGTGTATAGTGGCTGATGTAATGTATCATACTAACCAAAAGCAATATATAAATTTTGCCAGAATTGAAGTTTCTTCTAACAAGGAAAAGTATCAAATCCATACATCTGAATATCAGAACCTTGAAAACTGGAACATGAGAATATAAGAACTAAAACCAGATTTTAAACTGATAGGCAACTATGTGGACTAATATCTTAGGCACAATTGATGTAGAACCAGGTTAAAGCCTCAGCATATGGACAGCATCTATTATTTCTGTTAAACCATTTCAGTCTCTGAAATCTTCTGCTATTCATGTATTCTGAATTTCCATATACCACATATGAAAGGTCTATCAGTTCCAGCCATTTATATTTCAGATCTGTTCATCCTGAATGGATTTGTACTCGAGAATTCAGCACTTCAATATAATTATACTACTAAGATCTATTCTCAAAACATAGGTAAGAAAATCCCACTTTATGAATATATTTATGAACAGAACTGGAAAGTACCTCATCATATTGAATTTAGGAAGCTTCCAAATTTGCTACTCACTACAATAATGAGTACTTTTTTTTAAAGTAGTAATTGGCTTGAATAAATTGCAATAAAATCAGAAAGCAGGCAAGCAGATTCTTGATCTGTAAATTTGTTTCCTCTACCACATAGCAGCAATTCCCTTCTTGTAAAACCGTCAAGATACCTCTAAAGTATACCATAATTCAAGTGAAAAAAAAAATCCTGGGTAGTTTTATCTTAAAAAGGGTTGAAGTATGCAGTGAATTTATGGTATCCGCTGCTATTACCTTTCTAAAGTCAGTCTCAAAATCTAGGATGCCATCTGCCCTACCCTGAAAAAAGTGATATAAATTTTAGCTAATAACTGTGGTTTTCTAAAATCATTTTGTTCATTATATAAGAAAATGGAAGAAAGAATCCAATCTTGGTTCCTGTCATGTTCTATATGCGTGAAGTGGAGGAAGAGGTAGAAATATTATAATTACTTATGGCAGCTTGTGTAAGTAGTCCAGATAATTACTTAATTTTAATAAATACGCTATGGACAGAAAGTTCCTAGTAATGCTAAAATGACTCAACACGTTTACTAATTTGTGCGTCTGCTCATCTTTTCCCTGTTAGCTTAGAATTTGGGTGATAAATAATATAGCTTCTCTATTATAGCATGATAAAGCTGGTACTATGGCAAATGCTGCATTTGACACTAATAGTTAAAAAACAGTGTGATTGTGTAACAATAAAAGGAAGAAAGATACATTGTGTGTCCATGTGCCATGAGAGAAAAGGGCATGTCTTCAAACAATAATTCACCACATTATTTAATTCATAATGAATCATGAGAGGAAAGCAAGGCAAAGGGGCTTTCTGATAGCTAACTTCCCTGTATGGTCTCTCTTCAGACAAAATAGCTGTCCCCAAGTCTGGGTACGAAAAACACTGTGTTCCTCATTTTATCAGGTGGACTTCTGTTTCCATAGGGCTTAGACTCTCAAGCAAGTTAAGGCTATAGATTTCCTTTAAGGAGATGCGGTAAGCAGAATGAATGGTCAAAATTTGAAGGCTATTGAAAAGGAGTATGAAATGGCATATCAGCAATACCACTTTCTCAGAGCACCCTTTTTAGCTGCTCTGCATGAATGCCTCACTTCTCTGTCTTTAAATCATGCTATATATACTGTCTCAACTTTGAGAAAGAAAAAGAAAATGCTACTGCAACCATTAAAATGATAACTGATGGTTGCTTCTGAAATCCTTATGTTATAATGTGAGTATATACTGCAGTTTAACATCTTCAGGGTTCTACTGCCCTTAAGTCAACTTTAATTGGGTGACTTGCTATTTAAGAAAAGCTGGCAAGTTCAGTTAGCCATGGGCTAACCAAATTTCAGAATGAAAAAATGGAGTGGCTGGTGTGGGTCTTCCGGGCTGTGTGGCCGTGTTCTGGAAGTTTTGTTTCCTAACGTTTCGCCAGCATCTGTGACCGGCATCTTCAGAGGGCAGGAGCACAGACAGGATCAGTTCTCTCTGTGCCCAGAACTGCTCCTGTCTGTGCTCCTGCCCTCTGAAGATGCCAGTCACAGATTCTGGTGAAACGTTAGGAAACAAAACTTCCAGAACATGGCCACACAGCCCGGAAGACCCACACCAGCCATCATATTCTGGCCGTGAAAGCCTTCAACAATACAAAAAATGGAGTGCTCAGCTGAAACTCGGGGACTAAGAGAAGTCCCTGAGTGGGACACTTCAACATGTCCCACCTTTCCCCCCACACTACTGAAAAGCAGCCGGCCCACTTGCCAACTTAATTCCTCTTGCCATCAGCTAACAAAGGAATGGGCTTATACTGGGAGGGAAGCTATGGTGGAGAAAGGCAATGACAGTGACATAGCAACTTGGTTGCAAATCTTTTATGGAGATTTGTCAAACATGGTTTACATTTTTTGTTTGTTTGTTTGTTTTTGGCATCCTGAGGAGGATTCCTTTTTGCCCCATGGTAATGATAATTTGAATGATCTTTCAGAAATAAAAGATGGCGTTGTTATTTACCTTACATTTGCAGTAAGCTGTTTAAATAAGATTTATATATTGGTCCTTTTTAAAACAGCTAATTATTTTTGCTATGTAGTTCAATATCCCCAGGGATATTTTTTAAGTACATAATACAGCCTTTGTGAGACAAATTCAGAATCTGGTTGGAAGATTACGTGAGACAGTGCTTCTCTTTGTCAGGCCCGTGAAAAGCTGGCTGAATCACCCCGTCTTTATCTTGAATTAAATGCTGGATGTGATATCTTGGTTTTCAGTATCATGCATTGAAGATAATGTTTTTCCATTGCTTTGCTTCTGATGGAGGGCTGAGCAGTGAAATACCAGTGCCAACTAAGATATCTTGTGTGCCTAGTCCTAGCAACATTCCTCATGGACATCCTACCATAATGAAAGTCTGTCTTCTACATGAAGTTCAAAAGCAGATCAATCCTGAGGAAAACCTAAAAGAAAGTGTCTCTAATTATTTGGTCTCTGAAAGCAATAGTTTAAGATCCAGGATGCTAGGTTCTGTCTTTTCTGCCTATTCAGCTAATGATTTGTTCTTCCTTAAGGAATTGGTTTTCCACAAATGCTAGACTGGCCATTGCTGTGGTGATCATAATCTCCCTTCATATACATCTTGTCTCTGAAAGGCATTCTCTTTGACTAAGGCACTGAATTATGATATCAGGAGGACTGTGTTAAAAATAAAACGGTATGAAAATAACTCCTTAAGAATTACAATAATAACCTAATTGCCTCACATAGCAAATATATGTAAAATGACTTTGGATAACTACACAGTAGCAAAAAGAGGCATGAATTCCTGATTTTGACTGGAATCAAAAGTGAATTAGTATAGGGCCATACATAAAAATTGATTGTGGAGTTGTGGGTGGACAAGGATTTGACTGGGTTCAACCTGTACTGTTCTGCTTTTCTTTGGTGTCTTGTTCTCTTCCTTAAAATAGGAAAAATCATTGTTGGTTGACAAAACAAAAACATTATAAGATATATTCCTTTTTTTAAAGGCATAAAAGCAATCCTTTATGTTTCTGGACTCAAATTCTTTTAACCCACAGTGGCCTGTAACTATGGTTTGCTATGCTATCTAATATATATTTAATTCTCTTTCCTGTTTTAATTCAGAGCTGGAGTTTGGAGGGCTACAATTGGTTTAAATCTTTACATTCATTAAAGACTTGTTCTTTTTATAGAACAAGAGTAACCACTGCAGACAGTCTTAAGCTTTGCAGTATGTAATATTGTAATATTGCCCAGTGATGGGCAGAGGTGAACTCTGTGATATTATAGAAAATATTCTACTTATGATTTTTTTAAAAAATCACCAAAGGCCAGTTTAATATGCTATTCATTATGTAGCTTTCTTTATGTTGGTTGCTTCTTAGCTAACAAATAAACATGCAAATTATAATAAGCATTAAGTTCCTTTCCCCCATAACTTTTATTAAACTTATGTGCACTCCAGAAGTATTATCCATTTGAAGGTAATTCAGATTATTTGATTTTTTTTACAGTGTAAATGTACAGCAGTGTTCTGCATTTTTAATGTCATGTACCAGTTTAAATCAAAATGTAACTGCTATGACATTTTTAGCATACTTTTCAGTTCATAGATACCCTCTTCTATTTTAAATCCCTTATGCTCCAATCAAATAACATTGTTGGTGGCTTGGACATTTACTTAGAAAATTAGCTCTGAATTTTGTTACAGGCAGCTGGTTAACAGAACACCAGAGCACGTTTTCCCAACTCAAAAAATTCTGAAACTACATTCTGGCCACAAGAGCAGGAAACTGCTGGCCACTTTTATTCAGTTTGGGTTTATATTTGCTATGTTGGCATAAATATACAGGCATAGTTTAGAGCAATGTTTCTCAGCCTTGGAAACTTGGAGATGTGTGGACTTCAACTCCCAGAATTTCTCAGCCAGCATCCACACATCTTCAAACTGCAAAGGTTGAGATACACTGGTTTAGACTGTCTTTTGTAATAATTCTGCCTGCAAACTAACTTAATTACTTGAGAATAGAGCCATGATTTTTATTCAGCCCATGCCAATATATTTACATCTGCACTCCATCTAAAATTCTAGAATTCCTTAGGACTGAGGCAGCCAATAAATCAATATATCTTCAATTTATTTGAGAAACAGTTTACTTTTTCCCCAAAGGAAACTCCACTGATCTATGTTATCAACCTTGAAATAGAGAGAACACCCTCTCCCCACTCTGCCCCCAACCTTTAAATAGGTAGTACCCTACATTGATGCTTTAAAAAAAAAAAATCTCTGGCTCATGGAATTTGCACAGACCCTAGCATATGGAGTTTTGTGTTGGTGCTGGAAACAAAAATGACAGTACCTCCAAAAGAGGTACATAGAAAACATCATCTGGACAAGTAGCTCATCTACAATAAATAATCATTAAAGTTATTTCCATTCCTAAAACAAATGGATTGTATAAACTATTTATTTAATTCAATTTACATGGTGTCTTGCATAAACTATTTATTTAATTCAGTTTACATGGTGTCAGGCCCAGACCAAAAACAAAGGGAAACAATCCAACCAAGTTCAGTTCTTTTACTGCCTACACTGTATAGACAGAGTCTTGCCAGACTAAATCTGTACTACACTAACCTAAAAGATATAGTCTGGAAGATTCTAGGAAGTGGCTATTCTAAGTCTCTTCCTCTTCCCACACTCCTGCTCTGGACTGTGTTGCCTCTTGTCTCTCCCACTTTCCTCCTGGAATGCACTCCCTCTTTCCTGAGAACTTGATGCTCTACTGCATTCCATCACATCAACTCCCTCTTCATAGATACATTCCATCACACATGGTCACCTATCTCAATATCATGATTCTGGATGACTAACAACAGTTAAAAAACACAATATCCCAACACCACCACAATAAATACAAATTGTCAGCCAAGGTTAAAAAAAAACAACTCCACAACTATCAGCACAACTATCCCACAGGCTCTGCTGTACATTAAAATCCTCATACTTGATGACAAAATCAGGTCTTCAAGACCTTATGAAAGTCCACCAGGGTTGGGGCTAAACTGATCTCCAAGGGGATGATGTTCCAAAGAACAGATGCCATGACAAAATAAGCTTTCTTTGTGGGTCACACCAGATGGCATTCTTTAAGCTGGACCCATAGCTTTTCTTGTGCTGGAATTGATGGGATGGGTAGACAATAAATGATGTAAACTATGCTTCTCTACCTCTTTCCATACACACACACAAAGATTTTATATGTAAACTATGCTACAATCCTAGAATATATAAGATACCAGAATTATGGGATCTGTGTTTATAAATTGTTTCTGCTAAAGGTACTACAGGAGAGCCAGTTTGGTGTAGTGATTAAGGCATCAGGCTAGAAACCGGGAGATGTGAGTTCTAGTCCCACCTTAGGCACAAAGCTTTCTGGGTGACCTTGGACCAGTCAGTCTCTCTAAGCCTGAGGAAAGAGGAACTTCTGAAATATTGCCAAGAAAACTTCAGGGACTAGTCTAGGTAGTCACCAGGAGTCAACACTGACTCGAAGACACAAAAGCAAAAACAAAAAAACAAAAGAAAAACAAAACCCAAGCATGCTACAGTGAAATTCCTCCTTCTTTTCCATGTTTCTTTGTTTGTTGTGCATGCTTGGTTTCTACGATCTTAGTTCCAGCTGAAAATGTTTATTAGCTTACAGTGCAGATCCAAATTCAAAGATAATTTGATAGTGAGGTATATTTTGGGTACCTTCCTTGCACCAAAAGAACAATGAACTCTAATGACTTTTTAAAAAGTTGAATAAATGGAGAATGACCAGACCTACCATCTGACTTATATTTTCTGCCTTGTAAATGATGCCTTGATAGCTGCATAGGGAATACGTATGTCAGCTTATTCTCTGTCTCTCACACAGAGAATATTCGTGGGTAATTTGTTTGAAAGCATTTGTCTTAAAAATATAATGATAAATGGCATGATGAATTCCACACTGAATTCCAAACCAGTGATAACTGAATATATTTTTTGCCCTCTGATTACAGCTCAGGATCCAATAATGGTTGAGCTTTAATAAAATATAGCGTCTCAAGCAAGATTATAAAATCAATAAGATTTTTAAAGAGAAGCCAATGTATAATTAGTGACATACAGATCTAGCACTCTTTTTGTATAAGAAGTCTGAGGAGGATGAATTTAAAAAATCAATAAAATTTGGTGACTTTCATCTCCTGGACAATGCCCAAAAGGGGTATTGAAATAATCTGGTACAGTAAAAAAGATCACAAAAAGCAAAGAAAAGAATGTTGTTCTCTTCTTTGGAAAGGCAACACTATAACCTTATGTTGCACTCAAATTGATAAGGACATCAGTGAAGTGGGATGTTCATTAAAAATGAAATTAAAATCCATGAATCACATCAAGGGTTTGATCCCTGCCAAGAAAATGAACAGCATATAATATCATTTATCCAGTGGAAGTTACAGTTTTATCCCAATAATTCTGCTAGCCACCTGTCTGGGTTGCAATCCAAGGGCACAACTGTAATATGAATCATGTAATGATAACCAAGTAAACCTACTTTTCTAAATGTTGGTACCATTTATTTATGTGTTCAAAAGTAATTATTAGAGAATGAGACTTCCAAAACAAACTACAAACAATACCAGTTTTGCACACAAGGACACAAATATAAAAAGCCAATGCATCTAGCTCTGTGGAAATAAAGCCAGATATTAGTTATTGAGATATGTATTCATTACAGTCCTTAGGAAAGGCTGGTTTGAACAAGTAAGTTAAAATGGTTTATTATACATTTGCACCAAAAGTATAAGGTGCACAATAGCAGAAAGTAAGTTCTGACAAATGGTGGTTAACCATGAAGAGTGTTCTTTCCTTTCTATATACAGTAGTAGTCTAATAGTTCAAACCAGAAGCCATATGAATAGAATTTCTAAGGGTGACTCAGTATTCAAAAAGTGTGCCTTATCCAAATTAAATTCATCTTTGGATGTAATTAAAACCAGGGACAATCTATTCACATTCAGTAGAAGTAGAGATCATACTAATCTCATCCCCTTCATATCCCTTTCTACATATAAAGGAAAAATGTTTTTGGTGGAAATTTTCCTTTATCTCTGGAGATTCTCCTGCCATTGAGGACCCTGTGTTGCAAACTTAAGTTTCAGCTTAATGTCTCTCATCTGTTTCAAACCAGCATCCAACCTCTCTTGTAGGACATTTGCACTCTTTTCCATAGGTGGAAAAGAGGTGGACATTCATACCATCAGTATCCAAGAGCAGTGCAGGCAAAGCAGCTTCATACAAATAGGCAAGATAACACAGGGGCCAAGACTTAGCCCAGCACTGCATTCTGTGATCAGACAACCTGATAAGACTGAGATCACTGCAAAATTACTCCTTCTGATCTACAAATTAGCTAATCAAGAAAGGGGATACTAACAATCAGCTGAGTTCAACTATTCAGAAGCTATAAAGCAGTCTTATTTTATTAAACTGAAATGTGAATCTATGTTTAACTGAAGCTCCCATTTGTTCAAAGGGTGGAACAAAATGAAGACTATTTATGCTATGATGTGCTAGCAAGCTACTCAGACACATCATGGTTTATTAATGGCTGACTGTGATGTCTTGATATGGCTAGAGTTGGTTCAGCTAATTTAAGATCATTTCTCTAAGTGACATTTCAGTGCTGTACATGATGACTTAAAAGTAATTGGAGTTGAAATCACTGAGGCTCAAATGTTTAGTCCAAATTAGAGGGTTGTTTAAGATAAAAATTTTTCTAAGGTCGAGTAAATAGAACACAAAGCTGCATTCTGACATTTTACGTGGCCCTCAAGGATAAAGATCCTCCTAACATAGTTTCCAATAGATAATATGTATAAAAATAAGATTAACAGTTAAAATATTCTGCCATAATAAATAGTACCCAGAAATAGCAATATTTGAAAAAATCCCAATCTAAGATGTGGGAAGCCACATAAAGTAAGACTTTGCAACCAAGAAAGTTATCATCTGGGTTTATCATGCATTAACACTGATTAAGCTTGAGGACAACGATGCCTTAAACTTTTAATAAATGTCTTATCTACATTCTATGCTGAATGATATCCAAAATGCATAAACCGAGCTTTCTAAAGATAATATTTTCCATTAAGGGTAGTTTTTCTGACTCTACACTTGATAAAGAACTGTTGCTTATACTGGCTTTCCAATTAAATTGCTCCATGGAACATATAGGGCCTATTTACTTTTCCCACCCTTTTAATTTTTATTCCTTTAGTATACAGGAAAAAAAGAAAGAAAAAAGATACAAAAAGGAACAAAAACAAACACAAATGAAAAAAGTATAAAATAAAAACAGCTCAGGATTTAAGCAGAGCATTAAACCTTGACCACATGGAATATTGATCAGTCTTTCTACAGCATTAATAAACAGCCCATTCATAAGCAGAGACCGAACACATGTCATCAATAAAAGGTTTTAAATCTGGGTTGTCATTACCTTTCCATCATAACAAAATAATATTTTTTGCTACACTCCATGCCCAATAAATCCATAGTTCTTCAAAAAGTGATATATTACGGATTTTTAGTATATAATTCAACATCGCAGCCACTTTTTGAACATATTCAGCAAGTATTGGACTTAATGTGTTTTATAAAGTCTAGTATTACTTATGTCCTTTATAGTTATCTATTCTAGTTATTTGTAGCATTTAGATTATTCATTGTAAAATTAATTGTATAGGATTCTGTTGTGAATTAACTCCTGTACTCTGTAATTTTATGTTAATATTTTTATCTTTACCTTATTTTATCAATATGACTTTTTATTTTTATCTCTATTTTAGCATAATTGCTAAGTTATTAGTTCTGTGCTGGTCTATGTTGAAATAAAATTGATTGATAAACCGTATTACTCTTCCCAAAATTACATTAACAGACTTAAGGATTGTGGAGTCCTTGGGGCTCTCTGAGCTTGGTTGTTTTCTTGCAAAAGTTTCATTACCCAGCTAGGTAACATCTTCAGTGCTAGAAGGGAGTGGGGTTTGCTCTCTATTTATATATAGTGGCTTGTCCTGCCAGTGTTGGGTGTGTCTGTTTTTCCTGGTAGTTCCTTGATTAGGGTATTGTTTACTGCTTCATCATGTGTCTGGTGATAATTAAATAAATAAATAGATGTTAAGTAGATGTTACCTAGCCAGATAACAAAATGTTTGCAAGAAAACAACCAAAGTCAGAGAACGCCAAGGACTCCACAGTTCAACCCTGAGCTACATATATTCTCTTCTATTAGACTTAAGGATATTAAGCCAAAATGAAACTATAATGGAGAAGCCCAAATGTGTCATCTTGAGGTGGACAATCAGTCCTTTTAAAACAGTGATCTGAGCAGCATTTCAACAATGGGCTCATTTTTTGGAGGGAGCAACCCACCCTGTGCAGGATGCACAAATCATGAGAATGTAGAGCATCTTGAAAAGGCACAAACCCTAACTCAAAAGCAGATCAAGTGGGCACAATTTGTCTACCCTATAGCAATAAAGAGAATTCCTAAAGGCTCTGCTGCTTCTGTTCCCTGACTTTGCCAATCTTGAAGGACTGACATTATGCAAAATTTACTTAACTGAGTAGTCTGATAGTTTACCAAATTGCTATATTATATCAATAAATTAAATGACTGAAACAACCAGGTGATATAATTTTATGAGGAGCAGACTCTATTCCATTCAGACTGTCCTAACTCCAACAATATTTTTGAGGGTTAGAAATGAGCTACAAATTTCTAATCCTTTGCATGTCTATGACTTCAGTTTCAGACTCTGTTTAATCTTAACCATAGTTTTCGGTGTACTGTTTTGGCAATTGTAGTTTGTGCTTGGTCTGTCAACTAGTTTCTATTTACAGAACAAGCAGAAACCATGTTTTGCTATTTTGTAAAAAATATTGCCATTGCTTAGTGAGATTACAATCTCTCCCTACCCATTCATTCATTCATTCATTCATTCATTCATTCATTCATTCATCACATTTATATAGCCATCCAACTCACATATGTGACTAATCTTGATTCCTGATCCTGATTAGTCGGGGGAGGGGGTGGAAACAGACTTTAAACTTACTATACAAACCTTACAATTTGAGAAGAATTTAGTTTTCCTCCCTCCCTTCCCACCCATATCCCTAGCGATCTGATCAAGCCAGGGGCATCCATCAAAATGATGGATGTTTTGACAACATCAAAATGACAAGAGCAACCAGGCAATTGAAACCATGACCCTTTTCACATGTGTGTGATGCATGCAACACATGTTAAAAGGAGGCAGAGCTTTGATGCCTGCCATTTTGATGCTGTTGACACTCCTTCTCCCACTCCCTTTGACACCCCTGAATCAAAAAAGAGTGATTTTCCTGCTTGAAGTGTGGAAGTACAACTAAGGAGTGAAGCTTTAGTGCCACTCCTTTGACTTTTTTTTTCTTTTTTTCTTTTTTTTGGTGCTTTTGAATCAGTCTTTACTCCTGGCGACTGCCTGGACAAGTCCCTGCAGCTTTCTTGGCAAGATTTCAGAAGTGGTTTGCCATTGCCTCCTTCCTAGAGCTGAGAGAGAGTGACTGGCCAAAGGCTGCTTTGTGCCTAAAGTAGGACTAGAACTCAGTTTCTTACCTGGTGCCTTATCAACTACACCAAACTGACCCTTTGACAAGAATAGTGATGAATGTCTCTATTCCTGCTCATGTCATAATTTGCAGAAGTCTGACTTGCTGAGAAAAAGGAGATGGAGCTCTGTAGGATTTTGCTATGACATACATGGCCTGCAGGCTGTCCATAAAGATTGTATCATCTCCCAAGAGATTTTACAATGCAAGATCTTGTGAGCTGGTCCTTAGAATTATATTTTAAAAAGGATTTAATATAAAACTCACATTCAGGATTAGTTAGAATCAGTGTCTATTATGCTGTAATTTAAAGCAAGTGAACCTCTTTCCTTAAAAGATAAAAAGTGAATTGCAACTTCTGTCGAACTTTCTATAAAGTACTTGTTTTACAAAGAGCATCCTCCAAAACCCCAGAAAACCTTTAAAGGAACTCAGCTCAATAAATTTAATTTAAATCCCTATATAATGCTTCTGTAAAGCCCAGACACTTTTCAAAACATTGAAAGCAAAAGGATGCTCTGCCAATTCCATTTATGCATATGCCATGCCAGAGTATATGTTACTGTTTTAAACATTGTTTCTACTTTCCCTGCATAATATTATTTTCTTCAGTCAAATTATAGTGATTCTCCTGTTTCATTACTGTACATGTCAGCTGAAATACTCTAACTGATAAGCTGTTTTGTCTCAGTGACAATAACAGTTAATCAAAATTTAGAAAAACAAATGCATTAGCATACATTCTGGTGCAGCTACATGCAAGATTAAGACCTGGACTACAAACACTTTAAGCCATAATGTGGTTTGTGTAGTGCGTTGTGAGTCTTACGCAACACACTACACAACTTTGGTAGGTTACGAGTTTGTATATTCTTTGCAAACCAGCTGTGTCCATTGTGACAGTCAACCAATCAATGTTCAACAAATTTACGGTTCGGTTCACCCATCCTATTTGCTTTTGGCTTACCTGACTCTGAATTGAATAAACAAAGGTTTGTTTCAATTTAGTAAACTATAATTTGAAATAATAGTTTATTCATAGCTTTTTAACTGCATTTGGGGCTTACCATGGTGTAGAGACAGGGGAGCATAGTTTTCGTTTTCTGGTTTATTTCTGTTTCAGTTTTTATTATGAGTAATTTATATGAGTAGAATATACTCATACCCTGGTTTATATGCATTTTCATGCAAAATGAACAATTTAATATATTGCTGTTCCTTGAAATAAAAATGTTCCTAAACATTATGAGTAAAAAAG
Organism: Python bivittatus; assembly: GCF_059951505.1. Lineage (NCBI taxonomy): Eukaryota > Metazoa > Chordata > Lepidosauria > Squamata > Pythonidae > Python > Python bivittatus. The sequence continues at coordinate 20,091,309 of NW_028277035.1, forward strand.
TAGGAAATTCTCTAAAATTAAAAATGTCATATTAGTAATGTCAACCTGATATAGAAATTACCTTCAGGTATTGCCTAAAATAGACTTTCTTAATTATAGTATCACATTTTGATAGTCCCTGATGCAACAGGAATATATTTATCAGTATTCATACTGCATGTTATTTGATTCCTGAATGAAATTTAACGGTGAACTCAGACACTTCAAAGTCAATAAGGCAGTGTTTGCAAGATTGTCATAATTACAAACCATTATTATTACAGTGAGGGGACGCGGTGGTGCAGCGGCTTAATGACGCTGAAAGTTGCCGGCCAGAAATGGCTGACGCTTCGGCGGTTCGCGTCCAGCCTTCGCGCTAAACAGGGTGAGCTCCTGTTTCTTCCCCAGTTCCTGTCAACCCAACAGGTCGAAAACTCACGTGAGTAGATAAATGGGGACTCTCACTCCAGTGGGAGGAAAAATGCTGGCAGCGCTTGCACAGGAGTCGGGAGCAGTTGCCGGTAAGCGCGAAACCGTGCTCACCCGAAAAGGGCACGAAGCAACGGAAACCCCGCCTCCTGCGCTCGCCAGCTGGGCTCTGCTCTAGGAAGGAGGCTCTGGCAAACCACTTCCGAAACAATTGCCTTGAAAACTGCAAGGACTCGTCCAAGCAGTCACTGCAGGGTCAGTAATGACTGAGCGCAGACAAAAAAAAAAAAATTATTACAGTAGTGAATTTATTAAGAACATCATGCTACTGTTTTGCTTTGGATTTTTGGCCTTGGATTGATTTATTTTTCTTAGCACAAACTACCCAAAAGATCTGTTTCATTTGCTTAATTCTGTCTTGCATTAACATCTAGCCCCCACTGCACAAATCTGTAGGGACAGATGGCGCATCAGGAAAAAAGCAGCATTAATGATGTGACTAGACACCCTCCTTCCAGCCAGGTACAACTTTGAGTCTCCTGCTGTTGTTTGTCTGATTGAATTCAAAGCTTTCCAGCCTCTGGCTCCTTCCATCTCTCCAGAAAAAGAAAACAAAAGACCACTCTTTTAAGGTCTGAAGGTTGAACTCAGTTATATGATTGTTTAAGTGTTGATGCTAGTCTATCAGAGAGATTTTGGGAAGCAGCAAAAAACAAAACAAAACCTAACAACTTCAGGTTTTAACCAGTCCTGGAACTGCGAGTTGTGCATTCCTGCCAAATCACATTGACATCAATGAATTTATATTTTAAAAATGTATGAGACATCCCTCTCAGTGTTTAATAGTACCATTCAAATAACATATTAATTTTAAAAATGCCTAAAATAAAGATGCATAAATGATCCAGAAAAGGATCAAAAGATGGAAAAGAAGGAATACTAAGAAATTCTTCAAGGCAGATGTAGACAGGCTTAGGGCCACCAAAGACCCCAGAGAGCTTTGAGGATGGCTCACAAAACTCATCCAAAAGTTGCCACCATATTTAATGCTTAATGTGATAGAAAGGGGAATGTGATGAAATACATAGGAATCATATTAAGTCATAGGAGGTGACAGCAGTTACTGTAGCTGAGTTTGGCTATCCTGAACCAGCTGAACAGGGTTAAAATCCCAGTGCTGTGGACTAGACTGGAAGTCAAAAAAAGCATTCTGGAAAAAGGTAGTGGCAAACCACTTCCATACTGTTGCCATGATGGATGCATCCATGACATCACCAGGAGTTGAGCACAACTCGAAGGGGACATTACTATTTAAATATTTTAAGTATAATTAATTAATTAATTTAAACTCAAATCCAATTAAATCACATTTCATTTTTTTTTCTGACCCTGCCCATTTTTTGGTCTAGATCCCACCTACTCTTTTTAGAGTGGCCTCCAACACACTACTCAAATGCCATGTGTAAAAAAACATAGCTATTTTAAGTGTGTTTCTCAATTATCATTTGATTTTATCCTCTTCCTAGTATGCAATTCCACCTCCGCTATTAAATGAATTAAACTTGTGGATTCTCATAATGAATTTAAAGTAAGGAGCCACGCAAATAAAATATATCAAAACAAATTTGTCTAGTTGGGTTTGGCATTTCAATTTATAATGGGTCCTGCTTTGACTAGATACAGTAGAAAATAAATGAATTCTGGATTTAAATTCTTATTGATCTTTGACATTGAAAAAAAAACCTATTCAATCAGATAGTTTTGTTTGGCAATCATTATTTCGTAATTGCTATCTAATTTGGGGAAAACTTTTTCCAAATGAGAGCATTTATCTAACATTATGAGAACACACATTTTTTAAAAAATCATGGTGCATTGCTGATTGTCCACAGTGATTTTTCCAGTAATTTCTAGTTGATTTGTATATGCAATTTATGGAAAGAGATATACACCTTAATAATAACATTACAATAAATAGATGGGGAAATGAGTTATATCTTGTGATATAAACAGAGCAAAGAAATCATCTGGCAAAGAAATAAGCAATTCTGGCTGCAATAGGAACTAGGCCCATTGTGCTTAATGAGGTTAGTTATAATTATAATTATATATTTGCACTATAATAATCCTATGCACACTTATCTAGGATTAAGACTATAATTCTCTTTGAAGTAAGACCCAATTATACCAATGTATGCATAATCTCATATAAACTATCCATGAGTAAACATAGAGAAAATAGCTTTTTACATAATTTATCCTAATGATTTTACTCCTGGAAAACAGTGAATCTGAATATTAATAGTGTGGTTAATGTAATAAATGAAAAACAATAGGCCACAGAGGTCAAAAGGATTATTTGTCTACTGTCTGCCTCAATGTCATCTATCCATGCCAAAGCTCACAGAGGCAGTCCTTGTAGAATCTAAAGATGAATCTAAAGATTCATTATGTTCAGTTTACCCACTTAAATCTTTTCAATTGATTTCTTTCACTAGGATAGAAGTGAACTGGTGATAGGTGAAGTGAGAATACTGTCATGGCCATAGTCAGATCTTTTCCTGGTGAAATGTGAGGTGACTATGGATCTCTTTCCCCAGAAAGAGAGGGACTAATTAAAATAGTCTATCCATGGAGACTATAGAATGTTCCTGAATGCTTTAGGTGCTTTTCCAGGTAATATGGTTTGTAGTTCTTGTCTGCCTGTGGAATAACAAGATGGGAAGGCTATTTTTCCTGAATACCCACTGTGGATAAAGGGGGTCTGGAAAGCTCCTTGGTTTACTGATGAATTCTGGTCAATGAAGTATACTGATAGACAATTAGTATGCATGATTTCATTTGCTGACTGATGGCAGTAGCCACAAAAAAGACTTATTCTTCTACCATCACTGATTCCTCATTGAACTGACCTTTCTCGGGTTGTGGGTAGGCTGCTGATGACAAATGAGAAAAGTTCTTTCAGGGGAAGAAGAATAACATAAAAATAAATAATTAGCTTATAAAGTACTTTTTAATTACACAGTGGGAAACTCAGTTTGGTTAGTTGTATCTTAAATTTATAATGCACTAAATTAGAAATTAAAGACTGGATTCAGAATTTTTAATTTAGAGATTATGCCCTTTCTGAAGTATTATTTCCCTCTGAAGCAAATTCAAAAATTCATTCATTCATTCATTCATTCATTCATTCATTCATTCATTCATTCATTCATTTATGAAAGGGAAGTCACCAGAATGATTTTTACTTCCATTTGAGACTTGAGAGCTAGTTCTAGGCTGGGGATTGAGCCAACTGCTTGCTCCAATTTTGAGGGATTATCACTTATTTAATTTTTAGACCTCCTATCACAGGAGTACCTGGGTGGAACACAAAGTGGCAAAAACACTGCAACAAGTTAAAACACATAAAACATAGAAATTATACAATCATATGTTAAAATAAAATAAAATAATTATTTTGCCACAGTTACAAAAATTAGAATAAAGCAATTTAACACTGTGGGTTAGATACAAAAGTATTTTAAAATGTCCTTAAAAGGCACTGTGGATGGGAGGCAATGCATTGAAAGGATATGAGTTTTTCCATGTAAAACCTACCAGAAGAAGACAATGTTTTAGGAGTAAAGCCAACCATTTGTCAGGTACAGCCTCACCTTCATATCTAAAAAAGCTTCCAAAGGAGAGTTGACCAACTAGGTGGTAGCAGCTATAAATGGAAAGTTAGATCACATCCTGGGGAAGTTAGGTCACATCCTCCTAGATTATTGTTCCATGGTCTCCAACATTCTTTTTCTGAGCAAGGTCCTAGATCAAGTGGTTGGCTTTATTCCTCCAAGCAACTGGTCTACTGCTTGAAAATGCTTCTAGAGGCTTCACTGTTCTGGAAGAATCGTGTACCTGCCATGGCTGGGAACAATTTTGTCCAATTAGAGAAGGATGATCTAACCATACTGATCTATCCTTAAATTAAATTATGTTCTATTCAGATTACTACTGTGCTTTCATGACCAAGCAGTTCTTAACACGTTTTCTGAATTTGCTGCTAGTAAAAAATGCTTAATATAAAATGTTTTGTGTTGTATATTTTGTGAGCCAAAATTATCCAATTTGTAACTAGAACCATTTATATTGCTGGTAGTTACCCATAAAGCCTATGGTAATAAATCTGTTTTGGTGCCATTCTATATGTCTCAACATTAGGATAAAGTGATGCAAAAATGGAATAGGGTACTGTCTTTAGTAGCACTCTAATTGTGACATTCTCTCCATAAGTGGCTTTTTCTTTGTTAGGGTTAAGGGCACAGCATTTAAAAGACTTTTTAAATCTTAAAAAAAAAAAATTTTTAATATATTTGTCTTTCTTTTGACTTCTCATTTTTCTCCTGATTTTCTGTGCATCTCAAGTTTAAAATTCTAAACTGTCTAAAAGTTTAAAATTATAAGTCACATTGGCTGAAAATTGATTCAGAAATGCTTCTAAAAAGAAGGGGTAAATCTTTAAATGCAGTTATGAGGCATTTATATCAAGATCTGCATCACGAAATTAGGAGAAATGCAAAAAATAAGAGAGCTAATTTCTGATCTTTGAGCATTCAAAGAGAATCAACATCCTAGTGAAACTCAGAATGAACTTTTTGTACTGCATCATAAAATTCAAACTGAACAACAACAAACCCTTCTGTACCATTCAGTAACAACTGAGTGTCAAATACCAGTTTGAGTCCAACGCAGAAGTTAGTCTTGGCTGACTTGAAACAACAGGATAGAAGAGAATTGATGTGGACAGGTTTCAACGAAAAGCAGAAGTTAACGGCCTATCAAATCTCTTTAAGTTCTCCAATCAACGTTCTTTTCTGCCTTGGTCCTCTTGACTCTGGCAGGACAAACAAACAAATCAATAGCTCTATAGAAGTGGAAGGCTTAAAAGATGCTTCCCATTTTTAATTGCCTTTTCTAACAAGAGTCATACAGATAGTAGGGTTGTGCAAAGAGTTCACCCAAGCAACATCAAGTGTCTGGAGCAGCTTTTGAAGCAACCACAGAAGTTTTGCAAAAGTCACAACTGTTTTAATTATTTGAAAAGAGGTGGTTTGTTTGCACTCCTCCACACTGTGAAACACCTCCTCTGAATGCATTCCACAGGTACATGTACCAACTACGTGAGAGCAACAAAGAATTCATATTTTATTCCAGCTGCCCTCTGGGAAGAATCCCTGAAGGGAGAGGGAGGGGGGTAGGGGACAGCCCCATTCTCAGGACTCTTTCCTCTTTGCTCCACTGGCTCTTACCTCTAACTAAGAGAGGTTTTATTGGTTTCGTATCATGGATTTTAATTCTGTAAACCCTCCAGAGTCATTGTGTGTGACTTGGATGGCCATATAAATTTGTTTAATAAACAATTAATTAATTAATTAATTAACAAACTAGGATCCTAGAAATGTACAGTACATGTTTTAAAATCATGTGCCACTGTCCCACAAGGTTGCATAGGATGGGAGCGTTCCACGTCCCTTCTTTGCAGCAGTGTTATCTAATGGGACATGGGAGATGTGCCTTCTCTGTTGCTGTTCCTATTACCACCTGATCCTATTAACCTTTTGTATAATGGCAAAGACCTGACTTTTCTCCCATGCGTTGGGCCAAGATGGTAGAGGAGCCTGTTCTGTTGTGGACTATTTGTTATATCCAGTCTTGGCTATGTGCTGATCATGCTTTGTTGTGTTAGTTTTGTACTGTATCTTTTTTACTTTGATTTCTTTCTTTTTATATATATATATATATATATATATTGATGTACTCCAGAGTCAGAAATTACATTTCTATTTATAGGTGTTTTTTTTTTTATCTTGCATGTAAGCTGTTACCCTGAAAAACAGGGTATGAATATTGTATGAAAGGAATAAAAAATATCCATAACTGCTTTCTTTCTACACATGAAACTCTTCTCTAACAAATATTTCTGTGACTAGTTTAAAGAATTCCACATAGGCCAAGCAGTAGGATTAATTAATTAATTCTATTTATATCCTGCCTTTCTACCCAGAAGGCACTCAAACTGGGGAGAGGATTAATTTGTGATAATACATTCAAAGAATCACCCAAGGACCGAGGGAGTAGAATTCATTGTAATGCTGGAACTGACACCTAACAATGGTTTGGCCCCAACAAAAATAATAATTCAAAGGCAACCACTATCTCTATTTTAGTTATTAGGGAGATACAGCATTCAAGGGGAAAAAAATCATACTTTTGTAATCCCTAGCAGCTTTTTTAAACAGAACACAACTGCTACTACTCCCTGTTGGTATTTGTTTTAAATTATATATCTTACATTTTCCATTAACTAAATCTAGCAGGTGGATATTATCCTTTTATATTCTGCTAAAACCAAGATGTCCCTAGATAGCATAGCAAAAAAGAGAAAAATTGCTGGTGTAAAGGAATTTAGCTTTGGGCTCAGGAAGGTGGTAGGAGAGGTGAAATGATTTCTCAGTCCTAAGAAAGTAAAAACAATGAGATTCAGAAGAGTCCCAGTTTGACCACGTTGTCTTTAGAGATGGGCAGTGAAAGTTTTAAGAATTTGTTAATATACCCTAACAATAAAATAGTAGTCCTGGAATTCCTGAAGGGTCTATTTCTTCTGCCTTGCAGGGCTGATGGTGGATGACTTTTTCAATCAAAAATTAGAATCCGTGAAATATATAAATGGGACAACCTGGGCTACTTTGTACTCATTTATAGAAGACACCCTAGCAAACTATAAAATAAAGAGAGAGAAGAGAGAGAGAGAAAGAGAACGAGTGAGCAATAATTTATGATTATGGAATGAAAGCCACAACCTAGAGTAAAATGGCTTATCTCTTGCTTTTTGGGAACCAAGTTTTTGCCATAGTTACACTGCTTCCTAGTTTCTCTAACTGGATGATCGCATAGACAAAGAGATCCACTGTATTCAGTAGAATCAATGCAAATTAAATTAGATATATCTGGCCCCCATTGAAAGAAACCCAGTGTAGTATAGGGGTTAGGGTGCTGGACTAGGACAGGGGAAATCCTGGTTCTAGTCCTCTCTTAGGCATGGAAGCCAGCTCCCTCTCAGCCCAAGACAGTGTCAGGCTGTGAGAAGGTGGCTGAAAAACAAGACCCCTCATCACATCATGCATTGATAAACTTCACTGTAAGAAATAGGTGAGCATAGTGCAAAAACAAGTGGACACTGCAACTAAACAGGACAAATGCTAAAAACAGCAATGTGCCTAGTTCTCATTGAAAGCAATGAGACTTTGTTAATTTCTGATTGACAGCATACTCTTATAGATATATTACTCAGGAATAGGCTTCTCCATATTCACTGAAAAAGTATATTGAATGACATCGTTCTGTGAATTGTGCAATAGGCTGTAACCCTAACACCTATGGATACTTTGGGGAAAATTAAGTGTGACTAATTTCCATAGGGATATTTCTGAATAGACATGTATAGAAATGTGTAACAGGTATCAATTTATTTTTATTTGGCAATAAAGATGGATACTTAAGGGATTAAGGAGCACACAAAATTGTGATGATCAATGTTGCATAAATGTATATTAAATTGGGAATTAATCTATTTACTTCCTGTTTTTCAGTTCTCTTACCTTTCAAATACTGGTACACTTAGTTACTTGATAACATTTGATAAGGTTTTAACAGTGTTCGATGAGAAATACTCAGAGCTAATTTATACAGGACTTTCTAAAGAGTGGAAACTAATTATACTGCATAAACAACAATTAGAAGATAAAAGTTTTCATCAAATACAATCTCAAAATTGTATGCTGAATTGAAGAACTTTGACTCAAGCTCTCTTAACCCTTAAAGCACTTGCACATTTAAATTTACTACCTGGGCGGTATAGAGGGTGTATACAGGTCCTTCTAAATATGATGGTTGGTAAAGAAGTAAGCTGGGGGTGGATGCTGGCATCTTTCCTACCCAGGGGTGTGCTTGTAGGCTGTTTTGAACTAGTTGCAGTGCATATTGAAAAGGCCTATTGAACTTTGGGAGCTGTGCCCAGCTGTGGGAGGTGGTGGTCTTAGAGATCACTGCTGTGGATTGGGATCTGGTGATCTGAGGAGCCTCAGCTGTGATAATCTAAAATACTACCAAGGGAGGGGTAGAGGTGGGGGCTATCCAGAATACTGGTGTTGACCAGAATGTTGTTTTGACTAAGAGATAGGGAAGCTGGGAGGAAAACCTTCCCTGCAGTGAAAGAGCAGGTAGGGAGGCCCTTGGTTTTTACACGGCCAATTTGCACAACACTATGCTGATAAAGTCATTAGGATTGACCAAACTGAGATTTGGCATGCAGTTTGATGTGGTGACAAGACTGATATCTGGACAATATATAAAAGCCAGGATTTAAATATAACAACAGCAGCAGCAGCAGCAGCAGCAGCAGCAGCAACAGCAACTCTTCAAAGAAGGTGAAGAAACAGTGGACCACCTAGTTAGCCGCTGCAAGAAGGTCATACAGACTGACTACAAACAATGGCATGACAGAGCAGCAACAACGGTGCATTGGAATATCTGCAAGAGATACCATTTGCCTGCAAGCAAGACCTGGCGGGACCACAAAACAAAGTAATAGAAAATGAAGAAGCTAACATGCTCTGGGACTTTAGAATTCAAACAGACAAGCACCTGCCACACAACACCCTAGATTTAACAATTGTGGATAAGAAAGACAAAAAAGTCTGGATAGTGGACATTGCAATACCTGGAGACAGCAGAAGAGAAGAGAAGGAACTGGAGAAAATCACAAAATATAAAGACCTGCAAGTAAAAGTAGAACAACTACAGCAAAAGAAAGTATAGATAGCATCAATAGTAACAGGCATCTTGGATGCAATCCCAAAACATCTGGAGCACCACTTGAACACCATCGACATTGACAAAATCACTCTCAGTCAATTGCAAAAGGCAACTTTACTTGGAACAGCTTACATCCTGCAACGATACCTTTAACACCATCAAACAACATCTGCCTATCCCATGTCCTTGAGAAGGACTTAATAGGTGGATAAAAATGCCAAATCCAGTCTAAACAACTCACTGACTGTGCAACCAACAACAACAATAATAATACCCAAAACTCACTTTGGCCAGTGGACTCTGAGGAAGTGAATACAGTGTACTTTGGGTTGAACTTTGCCACTTGTGGGCTAGGCCTAAGTTGTCCTGGCAACTGTGTGGAGCCAGGGGATGCACAGTGAGTTGGATCCACAAAATGATCAACACCTCACTTTTGGAGGTGGGTGATACCAGCACCTCCCTTATATGAAGGTGTGGCACGCCCTCTTCTTAGGAACTGATTACTTGGTATATCTACTGCAATCTCTAACCTTCTTTTTTAAACAAGGTTTCTTGAGATAATGGTAAAAGAGTGCCCAAGAACAAATAGATTATTTGGACCTCTTTCAGTCAGACTACAAGGGACTTGGGCATGGAGTAGAGATAGCACTGAGCACTCTAACTGATTGGGACCTGGATGAGGACCTCTTAACTACCTTTGATACCATTAATCAGGATAACCTTCTTGATCAGTTGCAAGGGCTGGGAATTGGAGACAGTGTCTTCTCAAAGGCCCTCCTATTTCCTTAGTGAATGGTTCCAGATGTTTGTAAGGGGGGAAAAAAAGGAACCCTTGGTGGTAGTTCCCAGTGGAGTACCACAAGGCCCAGGGTTCACACCTATACTTTTTAATGATGCTGCTGGGTCATCCACCAGTTCAGGGTGTGGTATCATCAATGTTGCAGTGATACTCCGCTTTATTATCACCAGCTCATGCTGCTCTGGAGATGCTGCTGATATCTTATCCCAGTGCCTAAAGGCTGTAGGGATCTGCAGGGAAACATGACAGAGTTCTTTTTCATGAATCAAGGTGCCCGGCAGGTGTCACTGTTGTTTCTTAACAGGGAGACACTATTCCTGAGGGAACAGGTCTGTGGTTTGGTGGACTTCCTGGACACATGGCTACTGTTGAATGGGCAGGTAGAAGTTGTGGATAGGAAGGCCTTTGCCCAGCTCCACCTGTTATATCAATAGTGATGATGGTAATTCATGTTTCAGCACTGATGGGTTGGACTACTGCAATGGGGCTGCCTTTGAAAACCACTCAGAAGCTTCAGTTTGTGCAGTTCTGTGTGGTGAAGGGGGCTGAGAACTGGTGATTCTACTGTTTCTCTGGTTTTCTGAAATACCTTTCTGTTACAGACTGAACTCACACTATTGTTAATTTCCTTCTGGAAGTCACTGAAAACCACGCTCTTCCAAAGAACATTTTTAAAAAAATTAGTGTCCATGATCTGGGTCTATTTTTAGATTAATTTTTTTATTAGATTTATATCCTGCCTTGTTCTGCACCACTCAAGTCTGGGCAGCCTACAATAAAACAACCAGTTAAAAACAAATCTAAAATAACAATTAAAAACATATTATTATTACCACTATGTTATTTCTTCTTTTTTGCTTTTTGTTTTTAATGTGATTTTCTTATTTTTATCATTATTTATTACAAGTACATAGTATTATTACTCTTCTTACTTTGGACATTTTAGATTTTATTGGGGATGTTTTTAAATATTGTATGCTACTATTGTAAACCATCAAGATTCTGGACAGATTCATTAGCATTCAAATTTCTCTCCCCCAGCAAAGTAATAAATAATAATAATAATAATAATAATAATAATAATAATAATAATAATAATAGAACAAATTCCTCCCCTGCCTCTACCTCCCCAAATTGTTATGGAAAGTTGCTTGATAATTTTTCATAGGTAATTTCTGTATGTGCATAGACATTCTCAGTCTGAAGGGCTGATCTTGCACAATACCCTTAACCAGGTCAACTGATTTCCGCAACCTGCCAAGTACAGTCACTTTAACCTTAACTATCAACTAAGCAGTTTACAGTTCTTGTTGCTGGCCTACCATGTTTTGTGCAGCTTTGGTTACTAATGATTCAATGTATTATGCAAATCCTAACTTGGGTTGATTCAGTTATCCAATAAAGCCTGTTACATGAATGCAGGTGGGAATCTGTAGAAAGACAGATATTGAATATCTGAGATTGGCTCTATTCCACATTCCCAGTTGTGTGAACTTACATTTACACTTAGAGAACTACCTTTGCTATTCCTAGTCTCCTGTTGGGAAAGTAGGACACCTTTTCTCCCTTTCTGCTAGGTAAGGTATTAAGCATTGGGTGTACAGTAGGAGGATGCAGAAGAGAAGCATTGTACTTTGAGTGCCCAACTGTCTAAGGGTATCAAAGGTTAACCTTGTTAATGTGCAAATAGTATTGGATGAATGTTAATAAATGGCTTCACTTTTCACACCCTGTCCTCTTTCCCCCTTTCTGTTAGGGTTTCTTTTTTATTTATGTAGCTTGTGGCTGTTATTTGAAGTTACTACGGCAACCTGTCACCATCTGGTGTTATAAAGTATGATGAGATTTTGGTTGCTAGGTGCTGAAGTTTGCCATCTCTTTTTGTAGACTGGTATTCTTCTTCTCCCACATATTAGAACTGCATATAAAATTCCAAGGGATTGTAAATTTACTCAACTCTGTATATAATCAAGCTATGTTATTTTTTTTTCATATGGATAATTCTTTACTTCCTATGTCTTATATTTTAAATTATAAAGAATGTTATTTTTAGCTAATGCTTCATAATATAGGTATGCAAGGCTAGCCAGTTCAGTAATACAATTTTTTTTAAAATACTAATCAATCATCTCATCATAATTTCTTTGCTGTCAAAGGGTTTGAATAGTAACTGAAAGAGTATCTCATTTGTCTTTGACATGCTGTTTGACTTTTATGTGCTGCTGATAGATATAAATTCAGTAACATCTACCTTGTCATCCCGCCTAACATCCCCTCCTCCCAAAAAAATCTGGCAGTATCCCATATTTCCAAATAGTGGCAGCCAATTTTGTTAATGGACATTGTTTTTCTTTCAGTTTATAGTCTCTGTCCAATGATGAGAGGTTATTGGGTATTCTATCATTACATTTATGTATATTATTGATTGCATCAACTGATAATAGCTTCATGTTTCTAAACAGGCTTCTTTCCCTTAATATTCTGTTAAACATTTCCCTCCCCAGCCTAATGTTTGCTATGATTATACTTATTTTTACACATATTTGACCTAGTTTCAATCATGCATATTTGTACAGTGACACAGTCTTCAAGAAGTCTAAGTATGGCTGAACTGCCATGTCAAAATTCTGCTTAAACAACTTCATTTCCTCAACTGCTAGGTATTTTGGTATTGGCGTCAAAGTTCTCATCCTTATGTTACACACATACCAGAGTGCATATTACCATCTTTGTGTGGCTGTTTGGGAAAAGCATCTTCACCCTAGGTTCTAGACATCAAATAAAAACTTAAAAAATAGAGGGTTGCTTTAGCTGGATGCTCCTGCACACCTTGAATCTACTATTTTTACTCACTGTAGATTCACTTTCATCCATTTCTTAGTTTGCTGGTTGACTTGTTCAATCCTCTACATTTGATGCTTTGACAACAGTTCCTGGGTAACTCCAAAACAAGAAAGATTACCTGGAAGTCTGTGTTCATGTAGCTTGATTGGATGAAGATGAGAACAGGAGATGTAGATTACAGAACTAAGTGCAAGACCGTTAATGGCAGTATTAAGGGTCAGTTGCTTATAAAGTGAAGTTACTGAACTGTATTGCTATGATAAAAGGTTTCAGCAAGAAAATGTACCACTAATTTGTATTTTGAGCACTCAGTCATCAGTGACTCAAAACTGGGTAGCAGAACCATAATTTTAACCCTCCTGCGAGCTGAACTGTTTTAATAAAACAAAGCATGTCATCAGTTCACACTGTTCCCATTTGCAGTTAGTAAATCTGCACACACATGCAGGACAACAGTGCATTAACAATGCTGCAGTACACAGCGAGCCAGAATTTGAGAGTTAGCTTTTTCAGAGAGATTTACATTTTTAAAATAGTTTTGATTTTGCTGAATGGTATCTTTCTGAAGATGCTGCTTAAGCCACAAGGGATTAGTGAAAATAATTTTGGGAAGGATCAGCAGGAACATTTTGAAAAGCTTTCAAACATGATCAAACAGCTCAAAATCAAATAAAAAGAGCAGTCTTAAATATATAAGATTTTACTGTTTATGTTTATGAGACTTCCTTCTGGTTTATAAAGGCAATACAATCAGTACATTTGAATAGCAAAGCTTATCTTCAAACAATTACAATTTTTAACTCTGTTTTTGCAAGTAGCTGACATCTCCCCACAGATCCAGGAATGTCTACTCCTTAAAAGTAAAACATAATGTTTGCTTCTTAAAAGTAAAACATAAGCTTTTCCTAAGGAGAAGAGCATTTAGTAACAAAAGCTTCAGAAATCCTTACCTGAAAGATCTGGGATTACCTGCTGCAAATCTCTCCTTTTAGACTTCCACAGATAACCAAAGCTCTGAGTAGCAAAAGGGTTACTCCAAAAGCTGGAATAAGTTATCATTTATGTAGTAATTTGCACGGTTTATATGCCAGAACTATACTGGTCTGCTCACGTAGGAATAAATAAAAAAAAGCAGCGCCAACTGAACAGAAGCTACCATATGAAAGTAAAAAAGACCTCTAGTGGCTACAACCTGAAGTTAAAGAAGCTTTATTTCTAGCTTTAAGTACTGTAGTAGACAAAATGGTTGGATATATCAAACTGCAGACAGTTGACACCGACGGGCGACCTTGTATTTGTAATTAAAGCACACGCACACAAATCAAAGTCATACATTTAGGGAGGGGGAATCAGATTTCCCAGGTTAGTTGAATATATAAAATAAAAGTCTAATTAGAATAGCTGAGGAATCGCTGGGTAGCTTGATATGGAGCCAGTCTGATGGGCAGATATCTATCACTTGAATTTTCTTGTATGTAATCTACATGCATAATGTGTTGCTTTTTAGAATTTTCAATTTTAATTTTTTTTTTCCCAGTGGAATTCTGGCAGAACGAAGTTTGGATTAGTATTAAATCCCAGCCATTTCCAGCCTGGGAAAACATGAACCTACCCCTATTCATTAGAGTTTAATACATTAAGAACTGGTCTATCTATAAATGAGAAAAGTAACAGTACATGTATCAGCTTGTGAGTTAAATTTGCTTAGGACTGCATTTAAAAAAACTTAAACATCTCAAGCAGACAGATGACACTTAAATGGATGTAACTGACAGCTCACCTAGGATATGTTACAAATGCAAATCATGTTTTGGGGGGAGAATTGTTAAGCGATCTGTAAAAATGAACTTGCAAGAAATGTATGAATCTTCTCAGAGGGTCCCCCCCCCCCTTGTTCTACTTCTGAATCCACTTTTTGAAAGGGTGACATTTTTATCACCTTTGCGGCTAATTTTAAGATGGTTTTATTTCTTCTCTCTCTCCAATCCTTTTTACACAGCTTTGTTTGCCCAGTGAAATCAGCATTAGGATTTCACAAATAGGATTCCTGTCCTTTTAATGAATACACACGTAATATTTTAAGAGTATTCAAGCATTCTCTAAAAACATACTTTTCTTTTCAAATAATTCTACATTTCTTTAAAATGCATTGTCTCTTTAATTTTTTAAAAATAATATCACATTTCACTGTATCGGACTATGAAATTGTACCTGAGTAGCAAAGCACTGCCCATTTTTATGTCCAAGGCTACTTATTTCAAGAAGTGCAAAGTTTTGAAAATTGCACTTCATGCCGCATAACCAGAAAGAGTTCTTCTTCTTCCATCACATTCTTGGCATGTGTTGATGTTAAGGGTTTCTTGACTGAGCATAATATGAATGTGATATTTTATGTCTTAACGTAGTTAACCTAGATGTATCATCATTGTTAATCTGTTTCTTTTGCAGAGTCATTTTGTGGCCTGCATGACAGCAATCCTGAACCAAATGAGTGATCAACATTATTCTTCATACATTGAAACTTTTCAGACAAGCTCAGAGTTAGTGGTAAGTTGTCACGGGAAACATTCTCAAGAGCATTCATGCCATCTCAAAGTGGGTTGGGTTTTTTTTTTTTTTGGTATATACAGTAATGAACGTTAGTTTATGTAACAGGATTGCCTTTGAAGTTTCAGTCTTAAAAAGAGTAGTGGGAAATCATGTGGATGAATCAGTATTTTGAGTCAATGCTTTTTTTTTTTTTCCAGTGAGGTACTTTCCAGTTTTAGTAAATGTGGTTGTTGTTTTGAATTCCTTTTCCATGCCACGGCAGTGCAACATCATGCAAAAATGGGGCGGGGGGCGGTGGTACAGAATGCTACCACTGATCTGTCTTACTTTTTTATTCTGTTGCTTGATTGCTGCATTCATTGCTAGGCATTTTACGTAATTGGGCCAGGAATATATACAAGCTACATGCAAGATGATTATTGTGAAGTTGAGCAACTGTCTTTTCTGGGAACAAGATTTCTTTTCTGGGTTTGAGAAATGTATGATATTTCAATATAAAGGATAAATATCCCTATTTTATCCCACTAGGACTTTTTGATGGAAACGTTCATAATGTTTAAAGATCTGATTGGAAAAAATGTCTACCCCTTGGACTGGATGGCAATGAGCATGGTGCAGAACAGGTAATACAAACCTATAGAAGGCTGTAGCATTTGCAGCCTTCTAGACAATTTTAAACATAGGTAGCCAGGAAACTCTGAAAACCAACTGAGGCTAAATAAATGTCAGTTGGGAGTGATAAATGAATGGCTGCATTACCTGGCAGGTAAAGCTGTACACTGTTGGCTCTCGAGTTGTGTATGCCTGCTATTAAAAATCACAAGCTTATTCATTATATCTATCTATCTATCTATCTATCTATCTATCTATCTATCTATCTATCTATCTATCTATCTATCTATCTATCTATCTATCTAGATAGATAGATAGATAGATAGATAGATAGATAGATAGATAGATAGATAGATAGATAGATAGATAGATAGATAGATTCTTATCTGCTGTTACAGTTCATCAACTATCCTGCAGTCCTAGGAAGGCTGAATTAAAAAAAAAAAAAATGAAAGTTTTACTAATTACTGATGTGCAGATCTGGTTAGCTCTTCCCCATTAAACTGTTACAGAAGGTGACCTCTGTTTGGAAGTTTTTCTAATTATGTAAGTCAGTAGGAAAAAGGTCAGTAGGAACTGGACCATTTAAGAATCTGCATAAGAGAAACATTACGCATTGAATTAGGTGATCCTTTAAAATATCCTGGTGTCACAAGAACACGGGGCTCTTTGCTATGGAAGAGGAGTCATCTCTGTGTGCAGCCAAATGAGGCCCCTGGTACTTATGAGCCCCAGAATGAACCCTCGCTCATATGCCAAATTAACACAAAATGCTGACCTTTGGTCCCACGATTTTCAGCTAAAAACGTGAAAATAAAGGTCAGAAAGGCAATGTGAAGCCTGAGGTACTTAAAGACTCCTATTCTCAGCATAACCCCCCCCCCCAACTTTATAGGTATGAAAAAATGGACCCACATAATCCAAGGACCTCTTCTAATTTGTCAACCTTTTGGCTATGTTCTGGCATCCAGCATAGAAAAAGTTGTCCATCTGTAATCTGATATGCAATTCCATAGCTAGTGTTTGCATCCATACGGATTTCTAAGAGGAGAGGTGTATCACACAAGATGGATTTTGTTTGTGATTAATTTTTAAGAATCTGTGAACAAAATGCCCAAATTTTCTCCCAGTAGGATCTGTAATGGAATTCTTTTCTCCCTCTATTGGTAATGATGTTTTTAATCTATTTGAATTTATTTCTTCCTCTTTTTTCATTACTATGCTTCAGCTTATCTATTGAGCCATGGAACTTTTATGTATCTTTCAGGTATATTTAATGTGTATCTCAGATCTTGTTTAATATCAGAATCTGGTATTGCTGCATATGATTGAATCTACTGGTATCCTTGCCAAGTTCCTCTTTGATGTATTCTGAATGGAATAGGAAGATGCATACTAATGTGTAAACCTGTTTTCCACATTCCCCCTTGCATTTGGGATCAAACATAATTGCAAATAGAGACAGCTAGTTTTGAAAAAGTAAATGAATGTCCAAGGGCTAGAATACAATACATTTGCATTAGCTTTAAAAGCCTGGAGTTGAAGGAAGATTTGTGGGCTGGGCTTAATAAAAGCAGATTGTCTGGGTCAAATCATCAAGGCTCAGAGGCTTAATTGGAGGGAAAAAGCAGATTTTATACTAATTTGATGAATCCAGGACCGACTGAGGATTACGTTTAACAGTTTTCATTACATTTAGGTATATGCATTTACTTAACATATTTATTACCCATCCTCTGTCTGGAGAATCTTATTGTAATTATGATCCATGTCCCCCTCAAGTATCAGGGTGCTAAACTGTTACAGGTTTATATATATATAAATGATTTGTAATAAATCACTTGTTTTTTGGGGGGGGGGGTGTTTTTTGTATGAGAGAGGCAAAATGAGTATGTGAGACCTGACAATAAAGAGTTTGGGCTAGTTTATGAGTTTTTAACCAACAGCTCTTTGAATTTACATGCTTAATTCCATACAATTTATGTGACTTGTACAAAGATTGAATGAAAAGTAATACCTCCAATTTATAAGGCACCAACAGATGGCAGGACTGACATGCTAGAAACTCTGATGTGTTTTTTAGCTTTGGCTTTTTTACTTCAGTTGGTGGGAAATTGCTGTGAGAAAAGGTTACATTGATGTTTGTGAAGTGAAAGCTTGCAGTAAGTGCTCATCAGGGTGCTTAAGCAGTGTGCCATTACTGAATTTTTGACTACAGGTAGCCTTTGGTTTCTGTCCATTCATTCAGTGACCATTCAAAGATGTGGCAGCACTGAAAAAAATGGACGTACAACTGGTCCTCAAAGTTCCAGCCATTGCAGCATCCCTGCAGTCACATGATCGTGATCCAGGCTCGCGATTACAACATTGCAGGGAGCTGCGGTCATATGATCACCATTTGTAACCTTCCCTGCCAGCTTCCCACAAGCAAAGTCAATGGGGAAGCCAGCCCCAATTGCTGAAGGAGTCCCTCCAAATGAAATTCAATGCTGAATGCAGGTTGTTTATGGTGATGACTCTATGCAGTACTGTGCATTTCTGGGCCAAAAAATATGTAAAAATTGTATACCAGGAAGGGCTAATTTGTGTGATCAGGAATGAAGTACATGACCTTTGAGAGCAATCAACAAGATTCACATGAGAAAGGTTGACAAACTGATTAAAAACAATTGGTGGGTCAAAGACAAATTGCTGTCAAGCTTGGTATTTCAAAGGAACATGGATCACATTATTGATATTCTTCAATATTAGAAGGTTTGTGCAAGATAACTTCCTCACATGCTGACAGCAGAGATGAAAGCTTTCAGAATTGAAATTTGCCAGCAATTGTCATGCTATGAGAATAGATATTTCTTCACAGCATTGTGACAGCCAGTAAAATATGACCCAGAAACTAAACATCACTCCATGGAATATCATCACAAAGCTTTACCTGCAAGGGAGGAGAGATTCAAAATTCATGGTTACAGGTTTTTGGGGTGCAGTTGGTGTTATTCACATGGATTTCCTGGCATCCGTATCAACTCAGAGTATTACACTGCAACACCCAAAATTTTGAAACAATGATAAGGCAGAATTTGGAAGCACAAAAAGGTTATTTTGCTGCAAAATGACAATACTAGGCCTCATACCTCTGTTGAAGGAAGATTTTCAAGTGAGGCCTCAGACACAACTTGTCTCCCATTTTTCATGCTGCTCTTTCATCAGTCCCCAGGAAGATTAAGACCACTTCACAAGTTCACCAAGGAGACAGCACTTAACAACCCACTTGGAGATGAGTGAAGGATTAGGAGCAAGACATCCACATCCCCAAGACTCTACTAATCACATTTCCTATTGTCCTTTCAAGGAGCCCATCATGTTAGTGAGAAACGCAGCCACCCTGGAAGACATTTATGGGGTCCCCCTAACCAACTTTCTAGACTGAAGAAGCTGCTTGGACAAGCAGCGAAACGTATCAAACCAAAAGAAAAGAAGTCCAGGTGCCATGACTCAACCTCCAGACTTTTGAAGGCATCTGTTTCATTAAATGAAGAGGTGGAAAGATTGTCAAAACTTGGTTGAAGATTAAGGACAATTAGTGGATCCCTCAAAGGAAAATTGCTGTCAAGCTTGGCATTTACAGGAATATGTGGGTCACATTGATGTTTTTCAACATCATAAGAGTTTGTGCAAGAAAATCTCTCACAAAGTAGAACAGCTTCAAAATATGGAGTTCTTTCATATCTGACAGCTTTAAAAAGCTTATCCATTGTTGGCAAAAATGTGGTGATTATATGGAGAAGTAAATACAGGTAACAAAAAAGATAATTTAAAGGATTATTTTCCTGTTTCATTTATTAAAATAGCCTTATTTAAACTAAAATTATGGAGGTGGAGGCATTACTTTTTATTTAGCCCTCATAATTTATTATACCTCTTGACTGCTATGGTATTTTATTTTGTCCACACTCAGTTCTCTGTCAGTGTTCAACTACTGTCCTTAGATTGAATTTTAGATATTAGTATTCATTTCATTTTCTAATGCAGGTAAGTTAAAAAAAAAAAAACTTTAATTTATTCCCTGATAATATGCAACATATATGCATATTAAATGTGCTGTAATTTGTTTCTACTCTAGATGATATAATGAGCTCTAGTTATTCTCTCCACACATATTTCTAAGGTCCCCCCCCCCCCGCCCTTACAGGCATGTAATACTTAGCCTGTAAATTGATAGTGAGTAGTGGTTTCATGTCATCTGTAGGGACTGGATTTTTCTCCTTACACTGCTGTTGTTACTTTGTGCACCAATTCTTTTAGACAGCAGTGACTCTGGAAAACATATTTTATGATGGAGATTTCTTTGGAGATCTTTGTAATTTGCCATTTTGAGAGATAAACTATGTCTCTACCAATGTTTCTGTTGTACTGAGTTTACTGAATTTCTAAAAACATTCAGTATTATGGAAATGCCTTACATTTCCTGTGATCTGTTATTCCAAAGGAAGTGAAACCAGTTAAATGTTGAACCCTTAGAACTTCCACATGGATGAGGAACCTGACGTATATAAGAGCAAACTAAGAACCAACTACCACATAGTAGTTGCTATAATAACCACTTAAAGAATTCCAGGGTTCCCACTTTTCTGCAGTGATTTTATTTATTTGTTTAGATTTAGGCACTACTCAACTCCAAAATGTCTCTATGATAGTGTGGAAACAAGTGTTTTTACATTACATCCAGCCATTATATACTGAATGAATATTTTTTTAGCATTGTCATTTACATTCTGTATTCACTGCAATAGCGAATTTTGAGCAAATCTTGCAGTAATAAACTGTTCCAGGAAATACGTGGCACAAACAACAATAATAATTGTACCTAACCATTCCTTATATAGCTAATTGCAATTATTTTCACCATGGAACTGAAAATTCTCATTAAATT
The DNA here is from genome assembly GCF_059951505.1 of Python bivittatus. Taxonomy (NCBI): domain Eukaryota; kingdom Metazoa; phylum Chordata; class Lepidosauria; order Squamata; family Pythonidae; genus Python; species Python bivittatus. The sequence goes on from NW_028277035.1 coordinate 20,112,308, forward strand.
CAAGATACATCTGCTGACCACTCAGTGATATAACTCCTACAAAACTATAAGCATTCAGAGATGCATTTCTACAACATCAGTTGTAGGAAGGAAGCTATAGGAACTGGGGCTTTCTAATCAATGAGAGAGACAAGGCAGGAAAAGAAAAATTTAGCAAGTGCAAAACTGGTTACCAAAATGACAAAGGGGAAACTTTGGTTTCTAGAGCCATAGCATATTGCCTGGGTGTTAGACTGAATCTGAGAGAAATATAGTCAGGGAATACCTTCTGACCTGGAATGACTTCATATCTCTGATCCACTGCATCCTAGGATACTGGAGGAGGTTGCTGGTGGTCTGGAACTTGTATTTATTACATTTTTAAAAACCTACTAAAGAATGAAGTACCAGATGATTGGAATATGGCAATATTTCCTCATTTTCAAAAAAGGAGGACTTGGTAACTATGTGAGGTGTTCTTGACATGAATACCTGGGAAGATTTTTAGATTATATCATAAAATATCATAAAACCATCCCAAAACAATGTGGTGATGAACAGAAATCAACATGGATTTGTCAAGAACTGGTCAGAGTAATCATATTTTCTTTTTTAATCATGCAATTTTCTTAATAGATCATGGAAATGCTATGGACATAATATATCTTGACACTACCAAAACATTGTTTGGCTGTACATAACACAGCTGACTTTAAAACAGTACTCAAAGAATGCTTATTACTGGTTCCATCTCAAACTGAGCAAATTTTCATCTGAAATGCTACAGAATTTCATCACATATTCAGTACTTTCATTAAGGACTTGGGTAAAACAGTGAAAGGAATGCTAATAAAATTGCAGAAGATGCAAAATGGAGTGGGACAGCTTACATTTATCTATTTACATAAATTTTTAAAATGCCTGACTACCAGTAATTCCAGGTGCTTTACACCATTAAATGGCAGAGCAATCAAGTTATACTGTAGAAGACAGAATTGAAATTCAAAACAATTTTAGGTTAGATTAGAGAAGTGGACTGAAAATAAGACTTAAATTTAATAGACACAAATGTGAAGTTCTTCAATTAAGAATTAGGTATATCTGATCTGGTAGTAGCACCTAATATTGTTGATCACAAGCTGAATATGAATCAGTGCTCTGATGCTGCTGCTAAAAAGGCTAATGTAATTTTAGGCTGCATCAATAGAAGTATAGTTTCCAAATGATGGGAAGTAACAGTTCTACTATATTCTACATTGGTCAAACCCACCATGAGTATTCTGTCAGTTCTGGCTATCATATTTTAAGAAACATTCAGAGAAACTAAAAGAGCAATGGGGATATTTTTTTGTACTGTCTGAAAAGATATCAACCAAAAATAGGTCAATTTTTTTTTCATCCCAGAATTCAGGAATAATTATTTTAAGTTATACGAAGGCATATTTGGGTTGAATGTTAGGGAGAAGGTTCCTAACAGAACAGTTTTATATGAATACAACCACCAGAGGCAATGGCGATTTCACTCAGTGTGTTCAAGTCAAGAGATTGGATAACCATGTATCATGGATATTTAAATTTTGATTCCTACATTGAACAGGAAGTTAGGCTTGAACATCAATGGATCCCTTCCAACTCTATGATCTATTCATGAACCAACAGTCATCTCTTCTGTCCAAATATGCCTCATGTGTGTTGAACAACTCAGGTGTCAGTTTGATCCTAAGCTGCTCACTTGGATTCTAAGTGCAAAATATGTAAGGTTTAATAAGTAGTCAGGGAAGTTCAAATGATCATTCTTAAAATTATTATCTCATGGTAGACCAGATTTGGTAGTTTCAAAATCTGAGTATAGGGATTTAGTAAAGGGCACTGAGAAGGAGCTGAGATTATGCTGATATACTGCCCTGCTGTCTACAGTTTCTTCAAGCTGGTAATAATATCTTCCTGGGTTGTTAAATATTCAGGGAACTTCAACATTTATCTGAAACTTTCTCATTAGAAGTGCGATGGAATGGAATTATGAAGGCCGAGCTCAGGGAGACAAACATTTTCTTGATGTGATGGAATAGAATTATGAAGGCTGAGTTTTGATGTCAGGCCTAGCCCAAGATTGATGTCAGGCCTAGCCCAAGGAACTCCAAGAAACCATGCAAATTCAGTCCAGCTATGTTTATTAGCTACAACCTCTAGCAAGAATCTTCCCAGACTAAAACCCCAGTTCCCAAAGTCCTCCAGCCACAACAGTGTGAATTCCTCAGGGAGGTGCCAGTCTCATCCTCTTGATCCTCCCACGTGGTTCTGGCGAGCTAAGAAAATGTTTGTCTCCCTGAGCTCGGCCTCCATAATTCCAGTCATTCAAAATATCATACTTCCATGTCAGTTATTTGTTAATTTCAATATCTGTTGCACACGTGTATCAATGTATAGTCTTGACCTGTGGAATAAGAAGATAACCCAAGTAGTTGATATTATTGGTCCTGAATATCATTTCCTATCACAAGAACTGTTTGCTTTCTGAAGACCTTTGCAAAATGAGATGTTTATTAATATGCTGGATCATCATTTTAAGGCCTTTTCCATGATTGTTCATTCCTACCACAATTGGATCAGCCCAGTATTGTCCAGTAGAATCTTTTCAAATTGTAAGGAGGCTGACACATTCCTAGTGAAATTTGTTGTTGTTGTTTTGCCATCCACTGTGATGAGTTTGCAGAAAACTTTGCTGATAAAATTGCTCATATCTGTTCCAGCGTAGCCTGTTCATTGAGAACTGGCTCTGGGATAGCAGTTGAGATAGTCACTTGTCTAAGTTTGATGGATGAGTTTCATCTTCTTCAACTTGAAGATGTGGATAAGTGGCTTTGAAGACTAAGCAAGCCACTTGTTTGTTGGATACTTTCCCATCCTGTTTAATACAGCTGCCACAGAAGAATTAGACAGCTGAGAGATGGAACCAAAAGTTGTTTCTTGGGAGAAAAGTTGTATTTAAGTTCATTTAAAATAAGGGAATATATCACTTCAGGAAATATATGGAGATCTCACCATCCTAGATAACTGCTGTAAATTGTAGTTCCCAGCATCTCCCACCACTGACCATGTTAATGTTTGACATCTCTGTTCTAGAACAAGAGAATTCAATTCAATTCAAGGCTTCCTTGGAGGATGCCTATTATTTGCAAACATTCCAGTGCTGCTTCAGTCCATTTTCTGCAGCAGAAAGAGACAACAGGTGGCTGCTGCATCCAGGGACGCTGTTCTTCAGCAAAAACTGCAGCCAGTTGTACCTTTCTTGCTAATGACCTTCTGTTTAGATTTTTGCAATGCACTTTGCTTAGGGATGGCTGGATGCTTAAGTGTGTTTGGAATGTGCAACTAATACAATATATGACAACCAGATTGCTTTATAGTATCCACTATTTTGTTGGTGTAGCCCCAGTTTTGCATTAACCAGAATAGTTTCATTTATGGGCAATTAAAACTTCTAATTTTCATCTGTAAAGCCCTACATAGTTTGAGGCTTTGTAGGATCATTTCCTCTCTTAAGAACCTTTCTGCATTTCCCACTATGAAGAGAGACTGGGTTGAGGGACAGGATTTTCTAGGTGGTGTTGGGTCACAACTATAATTTTGATTTTTTGCCCACAAAAAGTTTACAGTATAGGATAATCTGAGTTTTAAAATGGTCTGGAATTCAGTTTTGGGCAAATAATCTTATTTAGAATGTTTTTTGACAGTTTTTTGAAATCAAGCAGTTGTCACCTGGCCTTATTTAGTCCATGTGCTATTACTACTTTTGAAGTTCTACAATAGTTGGAAATAATGGAAGAGTGACTGTGCCTCCTTAACCAGTAGCTTCTGTTTTACATGAAGTTTATTAATTGTAAATATTAGTTATTTACACAACCTTAGTTGTGTAGTATTGGTTATTTACACAATCTTAGCAATAATGAGCTTGAATGTCCTACCCTAGTAAACCACTGGGAATTTGCTTAAGATGAAATTAGTTTCCTGTGAAATTAATATGATCTTAAAATAAGGTTAATACAACAAAATGTGTTCTATGTATTTTGGATACTTCAGAGAGTATTTAATAAAGATTAGTTGAAATCACTGGAGCTGCAACTCAGAAGTTGGAAGATTATCTCTTATGGTTTGAATTTGTCCTATTATTGCTACATTTTGTATTGAAACCAACAGGATTGTTCATATGTCTTTGGATCAACTGATATGTGTAGAGACTATATATTCTTATGGCTGTATCCCTATCCAGAATCTCAGATATCAAGAATTATAGATTTTGAGGGGCAAGGGGTTTGATCCATTTTTATTCACAAATCAATTCCCCATTAGTTTTGTTTGAGAAATCCCTTACACACCAACTATTACCCACTTGATTTACTTTAAGGGAAAAATACAATAAAGAGAATTCCATGAAGAAATTTCTCTTACATGCTGATGCTTATGACAATTTGTACCGACTGTTAATCAAAATAATGTCTTTGTAATACCTTGTCACTTCACAAATCTCACTTCTGAATTGCTCTGCACAGCAGCTCAAACATGTCAACATCTGCATTATTCATGGGTACAGTGTTTCTAATTCTACAGAGCAATGACAATACATTGACCTCAGCTTGCTTTTTACTCCTTTGGGAATATCTTATATTTATATTACCAGTTTATATGTGAGATGTTTATATCTTAGTTCCCTCCGTCCTGTTTTTTTGGGGGGAGAGTTGGGAGGAGGGGTTGGGGGGGGTTGGTCAGTTTAATATAAGCATCCATAAAGTTTCTTATAATTAAAAAGTTTACATTTTAAAATGCAAGGGTCTCTTCAAAATAGTTATTTAAAGACTTTTGTTGTTCTTAAATATTTAAACACCTAGGACAGAGACTCAATTTGATCTGTAACTCTTTTTCAAAAAGTGGCACCTTCCACATCAAATATCATTTTGTTCTGACTTTGTTAAACAAGAATTGCTAGTTTTATATTCTCAGAAATGAAGAACAATCATTGTTTCTTTGTACAAGAAACCTTAAATTTGATTGTACCTTGACAAAAACTAATCTAATAAACAGCACAATAACACCTATACCAATTCCAAAATAAATCCCTCTAAGATCAAAAAGTAAAAACCTGATTGAATGTCTGAGAAAATATACATAACATTTTGCCAGTGGTCTTCTGGATATTTACTGTATTCCATTTTTATCTGTTGTGAACTGTACACTTTGGGGCTTCAGCATCATAACAGCCTTTCTTCTAGACTGAAAGAAAAAATGTAGATTTCAATTGGCTTGCAATTTTCTTCAGTATTTTTGTTATCTTAATATAGCTACTACTTTACCTTTACCACCTTACAGTTTGAAAGCTGTTTTCCCCCCACTAATGGATCAGCAAAGCTACTTGTATTCAGTACTACATATTTCAGTGCTGAATATTTTTTTGTAAGAAAACCAGCACAGTGCATCCCCCAAAGCAGCAGATATTTTCTAGGGGAGAACATTCTAAAAACACCTTTCTAAAGGAGAGTTTTCTTGCTTCTGTAATTGAGATTCTTTATATATAAAGTATACCAATTTTATAAATTGTTGCTAACTTTCAGTGCAATTTGTACAGTGTGTATTCACAAAAAACATAATAGGGTTCCCATATGACCTCTGAGCTTTTTAAAATATTTATGTTTATGTACCTTAGTAAGACATTGAATGATGAGAAGCAATTTGTTGTAATTTCCTGCATTGCTTATACATCTTGAAGCAAAGGATAGGTTTGAGCATATGTTGGTCTTCTTCAGATATAAAAATAAACTGTGTTTTACATTTAAAAACACTAGTGTCTGTCAGTTCTTCTAAAGCAACATATAAAATACAACAGCAGTAAAATTTTAAGCTTGTAGAAAAACATTTGCTGTTCAGAATATCAGCCACTTGGTGCCTTCCTGCCATAATTTCCTTATCCTCTTTCACAACATTTAGTCAGCTACTAATACAGCAGGTATTTCACTGGTATATTTTTCTAAAGATATGCTGATCTAGTGTACTTATGTACTTATGCCCCTTCCCCCAAATTTGCTGATACTTCCTGCTCATGTTTGATAGTACTGTTTCAGCCGCTCAAGCAATAGGACTCATGACCAGAATGTCAAAATAAAAGGAAAAAAAAAATTAGAATTAACTTTTAAGCAAGAATGTAACCATTAATAGCTTGGGGGGCGGGGAGAACCTCCCCATGTAACCCCAACAGGGAAAAAGTACATTCAGTGGAAAGGTTCTTGCCAATATTTTGCACGTTGTGTTGTTTTTCCATTTTCAGGCAGTGCTTAAGACATTTAAAAATATGATCCTCCCACTTCTTGTCTGCGAAGCAGTTTATTCTTCTACCTTATTGTGCTGTTTATGTAGAATAGAAGGTAGATCAGTGTTCATTATCTCTGATTAATATTAATTCTGGTGCTATTGTACAGATATATTTACAAAGTAAATAGATGAAGGCTAGCTCAGCCCTTAGTCAGATTGGTGGATTGCTCAGCTGCTTCCTTCCCATTTCTTTTGTGGTTACACTACCTATGGAGAAATAGCACTGAAGGGCTTTCTGCAGTCCTATCTCTTTGGTACCTTGAATATAGCAGTTCAACCAGCATCCCTGTCATTGCAACTTCCGTTCCCCATTTACCTTGAGCAGGCAGTGGAGACACCTCTGGCAAAGACATTGTCTCAGGAATTAGGGCCCTGAGAAGAACAGTTCATGTCTTAAGGCTCCTTGTGTCTGGGGAGCTGGGATGTTCAGTCTTTAACAGCAACAACAAAAAATGTTCTTCCTCATTCCTGTTTATTGTGTTTATGGCAGTTTAAGAAAGAATTATATTCTCCCAGGTATAGGTGCTAAGCAGTATATCCTGTGATCTATAGAATGTTATTGCTACAAGATTTGTAAACTAAACAAATATTTATTGCTCCCACTTCTCAAAGCTCATGCAGCAATCTCAGTAAATACTTGCAGAAACTGGACAAAAGCTGCCATAAACAGTATTTTTGGCTGTTTTCATGTCATGGCTCTGGATCAATACTCACCAGGTGTAGCAGTGCTAGACAAGGACCTTATACCACAAACTTCAGCATTTCCATACCTTTGGTGACATCAGAATAGCTAAACTAATTAAGGTTGCCAGCTTTGCCTACAGGCTTTGGGGGATTATTTTTAGGTTAAGAAAGGAAAGCAACATGAATAAAAGCAGACCTTGCTGCTGCTTTCTGCTGCACTGAGTAAAGAACATAGGCCAAAGGAACTCAGGAGTGAAGTACTGGCCAGGAATGGAATAAAAAAAAAATCCTTTTTGCTGTTGCACCAAAGGGACAAAGGAGAATTCTGTGAGCAATCATGAGAGTAGGAGAGCAGATAGTAAAAGATCCCCCTTCCTTAATTAAACATTTGCACATCTTTAACTCTCAGCCTCTGGCTTTAGTCATGCTAGTTGAAAAGAAGGGACACTCTGTCTGGACCTTAAGACTATTGAACATAAAAATCCTTAGATGTGCTTAGAAGTTATGATCTTAGCAATATTCATTCTGTATTTGGGGACCAGGAGTATTTTTCAGTGACCTTGACCATCAGCGGTCATTGTCTCTGTCTTCTCCCATCAAAGGGGATATGTTGGTGGTAATGCAGCATATTGTTTCCATGGCAGAAACTCTTTCAGAGCATTCTTAACTTCATGTTTTATGGTTTTGAATCTCCCTAGCTTTTAATGGTTTTCAAACAGCTCTTAATCTTTTTTTTTTTCCTTGGTGCTTTTTAAAAAGTGATTGTTGCAAGTTATTTATTGCTCCCCTATTCTATAGGACCAAAAAAGTGCTGTGTAATTTTTTTTAATCTATTAGTCAATATATTTTTTATCTCTCATCTTTTATTTATCAATGAGTTACTTTCACTCTCATGCTTAGGAGTGGGGGTGGGGGCTTAGTAATTTATAGAACAATTTATTTTAAGCAAATAGAATGCAGAATTCTACATCCTTTGTAAAATATACAGTATTGTACTTATAAAATATAAAAATGAATGATAGGAGTACATTCCCATGATGAGAGAACATTATTTTATCTTTATTGTAACAAGGATGTTTTGGTTAACATAAAATTGATTGTTCAAAAACTAGGGTTTTTTTTAATGTAATCATAAGTGTATATAAAAATAAAACAAACAAAACAAAGTGAATGCTTTGAAGATGATATATACTATAGTCTGCACTGAATTTATTTAAAAATCAAAGTAGATTTATGATAAATTATTTGAACTGAAAAAAGAGAGATGTAGTTTCAAAATGATGCTTAAAGTAAAAAATAGTTGTCTGATGTTTCATTCAAGGACAAAAACAATATAAACCCCCCCCCCCCAATATTATTTCTTTATAGATTTGCATCTGTTCACTCAAAATAAACTAATTCATGTATTTGTCCCAAACAGATCCCAAAATGCTATTCAGAATTTGTAAACCACTAGCTTCTGTATGTCAGTAAACAAAGTTCTGAGTATGCTTGATATGTCAATTTGTATGGCCAAGAATTATTCCTAGGCTGTTCATTGACTCATGTTTTTTTATATTTATGAGAAGAAACATGCTGAAGTATTTCTTCCTTTTGGGATCAAACAGTTTCTGATCTAGTACATACTATTGGTACAGTTTGTCTAAGAGAGTGCTTTTGTGGAGCCATTTGGATATACAACATAGTTTGCCAATTGTATTACCAAGGAGAAACAAGACATGGCAGATGGCCTCTATTGGAGATTGTCCAGGCCAGAAAGTAACTTGAAAGAGCTCTGAAAGAGTTGCCATGACAGTGAAATCTTTCCATCATTATAGAATGGAATGGAATTAACTCATGTGCTGGTCAAGGTGACTTTTGCCATGAAAACTTACAACAGTTGCCAAGGAGATTCACATTTAGGAAGCAGAAGTGTTGAAAACGGTGATTGCCACCAATTCACCTATTTCTTTTGTGGGTTCTCCTTGTTCTCATAGCCTTTGTCTTAAGTATAACCATTCAGTTTCATAGAGGGAATTGATCTGGGTAGCTTTCTGAATGGCAATATGGCTAGTGAGAAGCAAGAGGGCACAGGTAATTGGTCAATTAAAAAGAAATTTCAGTTATATTTATTTACCACTGTGAGCAGATCCTTCATTTATCCCTATGAACAACTTGATATTCTATTGCAGTTCAGGAAATAACTCTGAAATTATATTTTTGTTCCTGTTTTTTATGGTTTTATGATATTTTATTCTTATTATTTTGTTTGTAAGCCACCTAAAGCCACTGGGATTGGCTGGCATATACAATTTTGAATAAATAAAATAAAACCTAATGCACTGTTCAGCATGAGGCAGTTTCACATGACTGAATGTAAATGATACCTCATCTGACAAACTCTGAGCATAAAGCTTTCCTTTCCAAATCAAAAGTTGCAATTCTCAAGATAGGATCTTGCCTACAAACTCTACCTACCAGCATTAGAAAGTTTTGAAAGAGGTAATAAACCTAGAAGGTCTGTTCAGTTTTGTTTTTGAATGAAACATTGTTCTCATTTTATTCCTAGAGGAGGCCTTCATTTTCAAAGAATGCAACCTCAGGAAGAAAATAGTTCAACCTATTATGCATCTGACTTTGAGGGGGAATCTGCTGATTCACTGCAAACCTCTTTTGTATTATTCCAGCAGTTGCTTTGAGGTAGCAAGCTTATTGCCTTCCTCTGCACAACTCACTCTCCTGTGGCCAGTCTCTCTTTCGCTGCCTCTGGGCCTCAAGGTGAAAAATTAAAGTCAGCGCTGCAAGCTCAGCACTTTCTTTATCTCTTTCAGTATGTTCTCCATAGCAGAGTCAACTGTAAGGCCGCATCCTCTTGCATTTACCAAATCTGAACAAAGCCCGGGGAAGATGAAAGGGAAAAGCATTTGTACCAGCTTGTAATCCTTTATGCTCTTGTCGTAGTGGATTCTTTGCCCAAAGGAAAAGAGATGTGTCATGCGCTGTCATATTTTGGAGGAGGGAGTAGAATGGAATGGAGGACGACAAATAGTGCAATTCAGAGAAAGCGTTTGTCATCGGATACACACCCATACATAATCGGTCCTGTTCTCCGTTTCAAAAGGGATGTGTAGAGCTCTGGTTAGAGGTGTCATTTGTGATACTGCGTGTTAGAAAGCAGGGGCAGAATTTGAAATATCAGGGATGTAGTTCTGAGTGCCCAAAGGAGATGTGTGTGTGTGTGTGTGTGTGTGTGTGTTTTAAATGGCATGCTACTCTATGTGTCATAATTCAGAGCTTTTAACATACACTGCTCCAAAACTGGAAGAGAGGGGATTAAAAGTTCAGCTACTATAATGTAAGGCTGCATCCCTTAACACACTTCCCCGAGAATAAATCTTATTGAATTATATGGTGCTTACGTCTATATCTCTATCTCTGTCTCGCTATTGCTATTGCTATCTCTAGCTATATCCATAGATAGATAGATAGATAGATAGATAGATAGATAGATAGATAGATAGATAGATAGATAGATAGATAGATAGATAGATATAGATTTACATGTGCGCTGCAATTTAACAAGTCTTTTTTTTTTTAGCTAAAATATTTATTTTTTAAAAAACCATCAAACAAGACAACAGGATTTTTTTCTAAGTAAATGAGTGCAGAGATTTTAAACTAGATCAGTCTGACAGCCTGGTGTCCTTAAGATTCTATGTTGGGATTCCAATTCTCAGTCAACATAGTGCCTGGGAATTCTGGAAATTGTGGTCACGCCTGGGGACATCAAATGGGAAAGTTTAGCTTACATGAAAATTAGCAAGCAGAAGTTGGGATCCACGGAGCTGTACTAAAAAGGGGTAGAAACGGATGTTTGTCAAACACTGTTTTTTTTTCCTGTGTGACAAATTAGCATTTCAGCTGGAAAATGAAAGTAAAATAAGATGGATTAACAATACTAATTCCTTCTTGAACCTAAGCAGATGTTGGATTTAGGAGTGCATAAAACATTCTGAGTGTTTTTATCAACATTTTGAATGAACTCATTGAATAAAACTCATATATTCCAATAGATTTGTTCTGAAGCCAGAACAAAGCATGTTCTTGCCTAGGAAAAACCTGGCTATTTTGAGTGGTGCCATTTCAAGTGTTCTATTTGTAGAAAACAACCTGAAAATAGGACTTTCCTATCTCAAAATGGGCCTTTCCAGTTGTTACAAGCTTGAAACAAAAAGTGCAAGTTGGAACAAAGCACTCAAGCCACTTTGAGTTTTGTTTTGACATAACCCAGCCAATATTGAATTGCAATGATGGAATGTTTCAAATGCGGATGGTGCATTCTGAGCTCAGAACAAACATTTCCCATCTGTGTAATAGATGAAAAAAAAAATTGCCCCACTTTTTGAAGGCCACTGAAGAAGGATAAATAAGATAAAATATATAGATTAATTCATACAAATATAAATTAATCTATGAAGAGAGAAGAGATGATCTTGGACATATTTATCATCTTCAAGATGTTTTTCATCCTATCCATGTACAGGAAAATGCTTAGTTTCTATAGTGTTTTTAGAAAATCTTGAATAGCATTATTACAGTATAAGCATTAGGACCAGAAATTGTTATTACTGACATATCTAGCAATATTCACTGAGTAAAGCTTGCAAAGCCATAATAAACATGGCACCCATAATATTAGTACTAAACCATAACTGTATTGTTCTTGGTAGAAACTACAAATCTTGCCTACTGGAAAAGGCAGACTTCTCTCCCAGAGATTCACAGCCTGGAAGCAAGATGGTGGACTGTGTATCAAGATGGGTTGGTGCATTTACCTACCTAAAACTGCTTAATGGGATGTTCATTGGATTATTAACAAACAATGACTAATAAAGCTTTTACTGGAGGCTTTCAGAACTAGGGGAGAAGAAACTGTTTTTGTTGAGAACAAATAACTGAAGAGAAACAGAGTACTATTTTCCATTTCATTTCTCACCTTAGGTAGGCTTCTATGTTCCAACTAAACTGAACTGATTTGGATTATGTTTCTCAATTTATTACTTCAAAGGACACCTAGTTGGCTAGCTAAGCCATGCTAATATGATGCACTTTATCATTTTATCCCTGCCTAGAGTAATGAACCTGAGCATAGAATGAATCGGTCAGGCCACTAAACCCAAACCTGAGCTGAATAAATTTGTGAAAGATGCATAATATTTTGTATGGCATCAATTATCAATACATTTTATAGAAGCTAAGGTTACACTGGAAACCTTTTAGAGTGAATTTGAATATTAACATTTCATCACAGCAGTACTAAAGACAGGAGAGCCATTCTCAATTTAATTCAGAATTGCCTCAATATTTAACTGTTTTTTTGGCAAGCCTTCCAACAAAATCCTAGCTTTTGCATTGGAAGTGATGGTGGTAGTGATGATCATTCTGAATTTCATCATAAGACAATCTAGCACTTGTTCAGAAGGAGTCTTTCCCAGGGCGACTGGAGATGTAAGAGATTGAATGCATGGAAAGTGAGTTTTGTACCACTAACCTTCAGTCTACCTCCTTTGGCAAATAAAATAATTCTGGCAGGAATAATGTCACTCTATACAGTTGAATCTAGGAGTCAAAAATTCAGTGATTCACATCATTTTTATCTTATCTCAGCACTTTTTGCTGTCAGTAAATCATTTTCTCTATTGATCTGCTATATCGCTGTACTGAGCAGGTCAACATATCCTACATTTCTAATTGGGCAAGATACAGCTGGGAATTCCCCTGAGACATCTCTTTCTAATATCAATGCTATTTAGCCATAAAGAGAGTGTTACTGTATGCATAGTTTTCTTAAAAGAATAGACTTAGGATGGCTAGATTAAAAGAAACAGAAATCTTTCACTTCCAATACTTGTTTCAAAGAGAGAATTTTACTAGGTATTAGCCACCCTACCAAAAATCCTTCTGTATAATTATTAAAGGCGAGGCCATCTTCATACTGTTTAGGAATGCAGGTGGTCATCTGTTTTGAATTGACCGTTTCATAATTTTGAATATACCATTTCATAATGTTGGAAAATCCACAAAGAAGTCTAGCACAATTTCAAAGTGGCAACCTTTCCTCTTTTAAATATTGTTACATAAATCTCCATGATGCCTTAAAGTAAAAAAGTTGAATTAAAGCGATTTTTGAAAAATTCAACAGTTTGGGGGGGGGGGTATGTCTCAAAAAATGGAAGGACTTTCTTTTGGATTGCAGCGTATCTGAATTGTTTGAGGTTTTTTGCTGGTGAATTGGAAGATGCTTAAGGGATATACTAAAAACTTAACCAATGAATAGCTCCTAATCTAAAAAAAAAAAATCATGTAAGTAAATCACTATATGAAGATGGGATGGAAGGATAGATAATTGAAGAGGCAGGATAGCATGATTTCAGTGTGCAATTTTTTCAGCACAAATATTTAAATGAGTACCTATTTGTAATGGGTATGTCATCACAGAAGGAAGCATTTTACCCTACAAAGAAAATCCATTCAAATTAAATCACCTTATCACTCCAGTGACTACCTGACAAATCTTACCAAAGTTTATGTATCAGACATCTGTGCCTCTGAAAAATTTCATATTTGAAGTAGGTTGACATACTGAGGGTCTATTCCGTCTTGCAGTACTTTCTCATTGTGGATTGTTTTCCTGTTGTTAAACTACAGCGGTCAGAAGTTGACACCTTTACTGGTTTAGCAATTTAGTGGCAACTCCATTGTATTCTAAATGTAGAAGCAAATGCCCACTATAATACCTCCTCCATTGTACTGGTCATTTATTTTATCTATAGTGGCCATTTCAATTTTTTTGAAAAAAACTAACACTAATTTATAGTTTCATTTTAGATTCTCTATATGATGAATATTGGCTGATGCAGATTTAAACTCTGAGAATATCCAAGTATTTTGCCCTGGTGGGCTTATTTGAAATTTTGAGAGTATACTATGGACAATATTACAAAAATTGTTATTATGGTCATAAAACAGCCATTTACCCACTGGCAAATGTGGGAGGTTGCTCCCCACCATTTTTTTCTAACTTTGAACAAACCTCTCTACTTCATCAGCTCATCTTTGTCATTTTTCTGTGCAGGTGGGTACACTTCTAAACCAATCCCTGGGCTGCAAACCTTTGCTATTTTTATTTTCTAAAAAAATGTTTCTGGGGCAAACATTGGGCTTAGAAGAGAGAATAAAGATTGTGCTTGGGAATGAAGATTGTGCTTTAAGCTGGTTTCCTGCTTTGTAGTATGTTAGCTTCTATTTTATTTTATTTTATTTTATTTTATTTTATTTTATTTTATTTTATTAAGAAGAATCTCAGGGGAAAAAATCATATAGGGAATAGAGCCTGGTGGGTACCAAGTGAGACTCATGAAACAGAAAGTTTCATCTAAACATTCTGATGGGTGGTTTATTTAGATCAAACTGTGTGACTGAAATGATGTTAAAACAGCATAGCTCTGCCAAATTTGAGGGCAGAGTTCATTAAACGTATTGTCAGCTTTTTTCAAGTGATCAAGGATGCTTTCAAATTTAATTGTTCCTACTTTTAACAGACATTTTCTGGCTTAACAAAAGCGATCTCTGCGATGCATATGAGCCTGCAACTTCTAATTAGCTCGCTGTGTGCTTGCAATTGCATGGAAATGTTTAATTATGCTGTTTTCCCCCCAATATTTTATTAAAAAAAAAAGAATTAGAAAATTTCATGCAAAACACTATGAATTAAATGATACAATGTTTTAAACAAAGTTAAAATATTCAGGATTCTTAAATCGTCACTATTAACTTGCACAACTTGTCTTCCAAACTAGAAATGTGTGGACCTGGAATGTCATTATTTCATAATCATAGATATCAAGAAAATTATGCAGAATGTAAGAGGAAGTTGTACAGCTCTTTATAAAACATTTTAGTCATGTGATAATATTGATTTTCTTATTCTTCTTGGTTGTAAGTTCTTAGTATTTTATTATTTTGATTGGCTGTATCCTACCTTGTGATCCTTTAATGTAGAAGACGTTATTAATATTGAAATAAATAATCAGGAATACGATTAGTATTTTGAAGATGTGCTAGAAAGTGTCTGGGAGGGGGAGCACTTTAGGAGAAGTTTCTTTACCCTGGAACATAAATTCACAGTCTCCCAATAGTCATGGTCCACTATGGACCAGTTTTATTATTTTATTTGGCATTAGCTGCTGGTTAAAGGTTTATGGAGGAATTTAATCCATGTGCTTAACACAACTTCTCATGAGGGGTTTTCAACTTGATTTTTTTTTTCTTGATGTTTCATTGCTGTCATTTGTTTTCTTTCTGGTTATAACATTAGTCACACACAACGTATTTCTCTGATACTAGGCAACTTATTTCTTTGATATTGAGTATCCATTTTCAGGATAAGCAGGTATAAACAGATACCTGCAACTCAGAAATAAGGATCCATATAAGACACAGACGATGCTATGGCTGGGGTTGTGTTTAACATTTGGAGGCTAAGGGCAGTGATGTGACTAAATGAACCAATGTTGCACGTTGGAATAAGGCCATGACTTTTTCCTGAGTTTCTTTGGGGAAAGGGACTAGTATCTGCAACCTTGACCAAAAGTTTATAACCAAGATTAAAAGGGGGGGGGGGGGACTCTTCCATGTTTTTCTTATTCCATACCTTAGCACCAAGATATTTTCCAAATTTTCAAAGTTCAACAGCAACTTGCTGAATAGTGGTTTGTCAGCTTTTGCTTTTATGGATTAATCCGGGACAGACTTCGCTATGACAGTGTCTTCATTCCACCTGTCAGACTTCACCAAATAGGCAGGATTGCAACCAATTTGACAAGCTCACAAGGATCTAGGAACTCCTCATAAGTAATTCTTCATGAAGAAAGGTTAGAAAGCCCTAACCAAAGAATTCTAGCAATTGCTGTATTTCAAAGGCAAGATCTATATACAGAAATAATAGTCACACGCTTGTGGGTTTCTTTCTCATTCCTGCCTTATGTAGCGGGCTACCTGTCGTCTTCCTTTGGGATGGCTAGCTTGTTTCCATCTGCCCATTGTTTTTTGCAGTGGCCAGAATTGTCACCCTATTGCTATTCCCTGACTGTGTGAGAACTATTACAGTCTAGGAATAAAATAAATGTAGAAATGTATTCCCCTTCATGGATCACTGCCTTGTTGTGGCGAAGGGGCTTGCGTAACTCAGTGAAGCCATGAGCTATACCGTGCAGGGCCACCCAAGACGGACAGGTCATGACAGAGAGTTCTGACAAAATGTGGTCCACTGGAGAAGGAAATGGCAACCCACTCCAGTATCCTTGCCAAGAAAACCCCATGGACAATGTTAAAAGGCTAAAAGATATGACGCCGGAAGATGAGCCCCTCAGGTCGGAAGGTGTCCAATATGCTACTGGGGAAGAGCGGAGGACATTTCCAAGTAGCTCCAGAAAGAGTGAAGCGGCTGGGCCAAAGCCGAAAGGACGTTCAGCTGTGGATGTATCTGGAAGCGAAAAGAAGGTCCGATGCTGTAAAGAACAATATTGTATAGGTACCTGGAATGTAAGATCTATGAACCAAGGCAAGCTGGATGTGGTCAAACATGAGATGACAAGATTGAACGTCGACATCTTGGGAATCAGCGAACTGAAATGGACGGGAATGGGTGAATTTAATTCGGGTGACCATTATATCTACTACTGTGGGCAAGAAACCCTTAGAAGAAATGGAGTTGCACTCATAGTGAATAAGAGAGTGGGAAAGGCAGTAATGGGGTACAACCTCAAAAACGACAGAATGATCTCAGTGCGTATCCAAGGCAAACCATTCAATATCACAGTCATCCAAGTCTATGCCCCAACCATTGATGCTGAAGAAGCTGAAGTTGACCGCTTCTATGAAGACCTACAACACCTTCTAGAACTAGCACCAAAAAAAGATGTCCTTTTCATCATAGGGGATTGGAATGCTAAAGTAGGAAGTCAAGGAGTAATCGGAATAACAGGCAAGTTTGGCCTTGGAGTACAAAATGAAGCAGGGCAAAGGCTAATAGAGTTCTGTCAAGAGAACAAGCTAGTCATAGCAAACACTCTTTTCCAACAACACAAGAGACGACTCTACACATGGACATCACCAGATGGTCAATACCGAAACCAGATTGATTATATACTTTGCAGCCAAAGATGGAGAAGCTCTATACAGACAGCAAAAACAAGACCAGGAGCTGACTGTGGCTCAGATCATGAGCTTCTTACTGCAAAATTTAGGCTTAAATTGAAGAATGTAGGGAAAACCACTAGACCACTCAGGTATGACTTAGATCATATTCCTTGTGAGTACACAGTGAAGGTGATGAATAGATTTAGAGGATTAGATTTGGTAGACAGAGTGCCTGAAGAACTATGGACGGAGGTCCGTAACATTGTACAGGAGGCAGCAACTAAAACCATCCCAAAGAAAAAGAAATGCAAGAAAGCAAAATGGCTGTCTGATGAGGCTTTACAAATAGCTGTGGAAAGAAGGAATGCGAAAAGCAAGGGTGAAAGGGAAAGATATAAGCAACTGAATGCAGATTTCCAGAGAATAGCCAGGAGAGATAAGAAGGCCTTCTTAAATGAACAATGCAAAGAAATCGAGGAAAACAATAGAATGGGGAAGACTAGAGATCTCTACAAGAAAATTGGAGATATGAAAGGAACGTTTAGTGCAAAGATGGGCATGATAAAGGACAAAAAAGGCAGGGACCTAACAGAAGCAGAAGAGATTAAGAAGAGGTGGCAAGAATACACAGAAGAACTATACAAGAAAGATCTTAATGTCCCTGATGTCCACGCTGGTGTGATCACTGACCTTGAGCCAGACATCCTAGAGAGTGAAGTCAAGTGGGCCTTAGGAAGCATTGCTAACAACAAAGCTAGTGGAGATGACAGTATTCCAGCTGAGTTATTTAAAATACTAAAAGATGATGGTGTTAAAGTGCTGCACTCAATATGCCAGCAAGTTTGGAAAACGCAACAGTGGCCACGGGATTGGAAAAGGTCAGTTTACGTTCCAATTCCAAAGAAGGGCAACGCCAAAGAATGCTCAAACTATCGCACAATTGCACTCATTTCACATGCTAGCAAGGTTATGCTCAAAATCCTACAAGCTAGGCTTCAGCAATACATGAACCGAGAACTACCGTACCTATGTACAAGCTGGGTTTCGAAGAGGCAGAGGAACTAGAGATCAAATCGCCAACATTCGCTGGATCATGGAGAAAGCACGAGAGTTCCAGAAAAATATCTACTTCTGCTTCATTGACTATGCAAAAGCCTTTGATTGTGTGGATCACAACAAACTGTGGCAAATTCTTAAAGAGATGGGAGTACCAGACCACCTTACCTGTCTCCTGAGAAATCTGTATGCGGGCCAAGAAGCAACAGTCAGAACCGGTCATGGAACAACCGATTGGTTCAAAATAGGGAAAGGTGTACGACAAGGCTGTATACTGTCACCCTGCTTATTTAACCTATATGCAGAGTACATCATGAGAAATGCCAGGCTGGAAGAATCACAAGCCGGAATTAAGATTGCAGGGAGAATCATCAACAACCTCAGATATGCGGACGATACCAGCCTAATGGCAGAAAGTGAAGAAGAACTAAAGAGCCTCTTGATGAGGGTGAAAGAGGAGAGTGCAAAAGCTGGCTTGAAACTCAACATTAAAAAAACTAAGATCATGGCATCTGGACCCATCAATTCCTGGCAAATAGAAGGGGTAGAAATGGAAGCAGTAACAGACTTCATTTATTTGGGCTCCAAGATCACCGCAGACGGAGACAGCAGCCATGAAATTAAAAGACGCTTGCTCCTTGGGAGGAAAGCTATGGCAAGCCTAGATAGCATATTAAAAAGCAGAGACGTCACCTTGCCGACAAAGATCCGCATAGTCAAAGCTATGGTTTTTCCAGTAGTAATGTATGGCTGTGAGAGCTGGACCATAAAAAAGGCTGAGCGCCGAAGAATTGATGCCTTTGAACTGTGGTGCTGGAGAAGACTCTTGAGAGTCCCCTGGACTGCTAGGAGGTCAAACCAGTCAATCTTAAAGGAAATCAACCCTGATTGCTCATTGGAAGGATCGATAATGAAGCTCAAGCTCAGATATTTTGGTCACCTAATGCGAAGAGAGATCTCTTTGGAGAAGACCCTGATGCTGGGAAAGATTGAAGGCAAAAGGAGAAGAGGACGGCAGAGGATGAGATGGTTAGATAGCATCACTGAAGCAATGAGCATGAAACTGAGCAAACTCAGGGAGGCAGTGAAGGACAGGAAGGCCTGGCGCAATATGGTTCATGGGGTCACGAAGAGTCGGACACGACTTAACGACTAAACAACAACAGAAATGTATTGCCTTAATGTCAGGAAGAACAGGACATTAGAAAGATTTGCCTCTGGTTCTTATTCTCATCTGCCTTTTTGTTTAATTATGGGAAACAGTGTTACTTACTTGTTAGTTCTTGAACCAAGAGTGGTTTTGTTAATTCAAATCATATCCTGTATAGCTAATGGAAAATAATTGGCAAATAAATATAATTTAATAGCTGTGGGTTTTTCATATTGCTAGGCACTACGTAGGAGGCTAATTCTAATGAGCTGAGACTCAATCTAAATAATTAAAGAAGTTAATACTTCTGTTTGGCTGATCAATTAAAAAAAGCCCTTAGTCTTTTAAAAGTAAGCATATAACTATGTCATGGGAAGCATGTGAAAGATTTATTATGCTATATTCACAAGAACAAACTGTAGTTATGCAGCACACCAAAAGACAGCCTATTTGCTGTGGTGAATATTAATTAGAATATATTTCAAATCAGAAATTGAAAGGAATATGTCCTTGTATAAAATGTACCATTTATTATAGACTGTTGAGAGCAATTTGTATTCTAAGTCTGAGTCTCTAGCACATCACCTGCCCTTTGGAATAGCATATTCCCCAAGATTTGGATGGGTGCAACCATGTTGGCTTCCTATAATACCTTGAAAACCTGGCTTTTTCCTGGGCGTTGGGCCAGGAAGTTGGATAAGCCTGTCCTGCCATGGCTTTGGAAGTGAAATATGTGGTGGCTTGGCCTCAGTTATGCCATACTGTGGTGTGCTATTGTGTGCTTTGTATTGGTTATTCTGTTTTTTATCTTTTTAACACTAGTTAGGTCTCCCAGAGCCACTATTTCCAATGTGGGTGTCCATACACGTAATTTGTATAAACAAAAAAAGTTATCATTCATCATTTAGTTTTGCTTTGATGCCAGCTAATGGGATAAAATTCAGAAATACTGGACCTGAATTTCATCTTGTTTTTCTTTAGAGTATTTCTGAGAGCCATCAACAAGTTTTCTGAGACTATGAACCACAAGTTTCTGGAAAACATGAATTTTGAAGAACAAGTAAGTGGTTTATTTATCATTTATAAAAATTCAGAATTTACTTGTTTTGCAGCTACTTGTTTCAGTATTTTTCCAAACTGGTTGGAAAAGGGGATGAAGTACATCTGGAGGCCACCTGGTTCGGCAGCACCACTTTTTCCCCACTTTTTGATCTTTTGATTATTATAAGGTTCTCTGTCTGCTGCTTTTACCAATTTGACTGATTTGGGAATAGACTTGTAGAATAAATAATGATGCAATAATAGGGCATCACATCTAGATAGATTTTCATTAGAATATCAGAACATGCTTGTTTTGAGCAGATACCTTTAATATCAAGAGCTCATTTTGCTTTTGCTATGGAGGGCCTATTCTTGGAACAATTTCCAGCTGAAGTTGAGTGTGGCCCTGTAATGGTATGTGGGAAAGACCTTGGGAGACGGGGTAAAGAGATGCTGCCTAGGAAATGGTCAAGTAAGAGAGGGCACACCCCATAGCTGTATAGTGGGCAGAGCAAGAGGCTCAGAAGGAACCCTCCCTGTAAGATTTCTGTCAGCCTTCCCAGTAGACCAGACAGAAAACACAACCAGATAAGCTTACTCTACTTTATTGTAAGGTTACATGAACAGAATCTTGCAAGTCTGAACGTACAAATCTCCCACCGTCTTCTTTACAGCCTCTTGCTCTTCCCACTATGCAGCTGTGGGCTGTGCCCGCTCTTATTTGACCATTTCCTAGGCAGCATCTCTTCGCTCCATCTCCCAAGGTCTTTCCCACATACCATTACAGGCCATTACACATTCCCACATACCATTACATAACTTATTACAGTTTAGGGGGTGAGTTAAAACATACTTTTTACCCAAGCCTGTTTATGTTGATGGTTTTTTAAATAGTTTTAATTGTTATGCCAAAAGTTAAAATGAACTCTAAATGTCTCTAAGCTGCCTAGAGCCACAAAATGAGAATGGACAGCAGATATATTTCAATTAATTAATTGAAATAATGAAACAATTATTGAGGAAATTACCCAACATATAGAAACGAGTGTTATTTATAGTAAGGCCTCAAGAAGATGAAGACTTACTTTTTCAGATTGAATTCCCACATAATTAAATATTTTAACATAGTGCTTATAGATCTGAGCAACAAGCAAAGTACCAGAAACTTAAATTATCAGACAGAATTTGTTATTGTCAGGTAATTTGAAGCACTCAGTATAAAATCAAAATAAGATTTCAAAAGAGGCCACAGAAAGGACCTTAAGCTTCCTTTTTTACTTGTCCCAGAATGGGACAAGTCAAAATGTGGGCTACAAAATTTATATTGTAAATGTCAATAATATTAATGTAAATGCATGTATAATGAATAATAGCTGTTTTCAAGCCACAGCATGAATGATAAAGCATCATTTTCTTTGCCCTCTTAGATTTAACATACTGTATGCCACTGAGCATGCTGAAAATGCAACGGAACAAAATAATTCCATTTTTCCCCCCCCCCCCATTATTATTTCAATTTTGAGGATGCCTGACTCCATAGCAAGTCTGTGCATCTTATAGATAAAAGTTAAAATAAAACAAAATATAACAAGAAGAAAAAAAAGATAGCTGATGAAGCCAACCCCTCCCCCAAAGCCAGGCAGCCAATAAGCTGCTCAGATTTCATCACTCTATCCAATAGGTGGATATGATTCATCAGTATTTGTATACATGTAAAAGAGCACTGGGTTTTCTTCCAAGTATTATTTTATATTTGAGGGAAGGACTATAGCTGTGCTTATTGGGGGAATCTGCAATGAGCAAAAAGCATATAGAACTGGCAAGCAAAGTGCATGCCCATTTCTTTTTTAGGGGCAGCGCCTAGTTATCTTTATTGCAAACCTGCATCAGAAATTAAATAACATTGCCCATTGTGATTAAACAGTTACAAGTAGTCCTCGAATTACAACCATTCATTTTGTGACCATTCAAAAGTTACAATGGTACTGAAAAAAGTGACTTACGACTGGTCCTTGCTCTTAACAACCATTGCAGTATCCCCACAGTCATGTGATCAAAATTCAGGCACTTGGCAACTGGCATGCAACAATGGCTGCAGCATCCCAAGGTCACACGATCGCCATTTGCGACCTTCCCAGGCTTTCAGGCTTCCAACAAGCAAAGTCAATGGGGGAAGCTGGATTCACTTAACAGCTGCATGATTTGCTTAATGACGCCAGCAAAAAAGGTTGTAAAATCAGGTGCGATCATGTGATGCCTCACTTAATGACTGCACTGCTTAGTGATGAATTGTGGTCATAAGTTGAGGATGACCTATACTGAGTTCTTTGGTTTGGAACTTTCTATATGTTGGTGTTAGAGAAAAAAATTGCTGTAGAAGTGGTTGGCATAAATGCTTCACCAATCTTACAAGAAATATTTGTTTTGGGGCTTTTATTTCCTTTGAAACTTACAAGCAGCAGCCAATGCATATTTATTGATTTTTCATTTACTTATTTATGATCTACCAGCTGGTGTTTCAAAAATTATGAAATGTCATTCAAAGCATTTTTTTTTTTTTTTGCCCAAACCGCCACAATGAAAATTCAGACATCTGTTGCACCAATATCCACTATTTAACAATAGATGGATATCACACATTCCACTGCACAGTTCTAATTTTTCCTTACAAAAAAGACAGGGCATGGCTTTGTATGGATTTCTATATGTGTGTGTTTGAATTGTGAGTGAATTCAGTCATGGGGACAGAATAGGGAAATTTATGACTTTGATCTGGCCCTGAATTTAGATTGATCCTTTCTCTTTAAGAATTGCACAGAAAATGGGATTCTATCAAGTGAGATTTATTCTCCTCATGTAGCAATGGAAAACTTCACACATCAATTTGCAGGAGCGGCCATGTCTCTTTCTCCCTCTATCTTTTCCTCCTCTGTCCCTGCCTTCAGCTCCCCCTTGTGTGTTTGGGCACATTTTTTCGCACATGAGGGCTTGAATATCTCTATAGGGGAAAGAAATATTTCAATAGTTTCTGAAAGTTCCACTTTATTGAATAGCTTAGAAGCAACATGAACTTTGAGATGCTTCCCATTCCTTCTCTAAACATCCCACACTGGCAATTTTTTTGAGGATAAATGCAGTCTTTGTAAATGATAGAATATATGATATAAGAGATGGTTTGGACTGTTTATAGATGCCTTTTTAACAGTGCTATTAGATACATGTAGTACATTGGGTTATACAAAATCATAATACTGTTTATTTGGTCAGTGACCAACAAAATTTGAAAAAAATAGAACAGAAAGGTAAAATCAAATAGATGAAACAAAATATTAGCATAACAAAGATAAAATAACAAATAAAAATGTAACATACGCTACTATAATAGTGTGTTAATTACCTGTGCAAATGTAAATCTAAAATATTACAATCTATGGAGTAAACATACATATCACCTAAAACACTATAATCTAAATCTAAATTACATATTAAATCTGAAGTGATGAATAAAACAGAAGTGGTTATTTTGTGACCAGTTATGCTTATTTTCATCGTGGCAACACAGCATTTGGCTATTGCACAAGTAATAATGGGTTTTTAATCTTCTAGAAGATGGTTGACGCAGAAATTGTCTGGTCTTCCTGTAAATTTACATATTAGGGTTATAAGAGATCCATTTGTCCCCAATTCTCTTAGCCTTCTATAAGCATTTGAATCTGTAACATTGATTAATTTTTCATCCTAGCAAATTATAGTAGTAAATTAAGTGACCCTACTTTTTGATAGATGGCTTCTGTTTTGGTCCTTCTGCAAACTTATTTAATTAATGGTGTTTGGAGGACGAATGTGGGACAGTTTACACTGTGGATATAACTGACTTCTGATGTAAATGCAAGTGAGATATTGCAAGGAAGGTAAATTTGCTAATTTTATAAATGAGAAAAGAACAAATGGCACAGACTGTAATCCTCTTCCTTCTGGTGGTTGATATACAGTGTATGTAGGAAACAAGAATAGGAGATCTTCAGAGATTGGTGGCCTGCTGGGTTCCAATTGGCCCATTTCAGGACAGTTCCCTTCCATCCATCTACTGGGCTCTGTCCCTCAGTGGCCATTTTTCCTTTGGCTGAACATCACCCAGCAACTATTGCCTTCAGGGGAAGAGTTGTGGTGAGAGAAATATTGACTTCATAGAAGAATGAATACAGATCTTACACAAGATTGATATTTCCCTTGGAGTCTTAGAAGAATATCAGCAACACAGGTTCACCTTCTAGTAGGGAGATTTCTTTGAAAGGGCTGCACAAGTACATGGTCAGCAAGGATGCACAGCTGTTTGGGTTTGAAGCAAAACATGTCTTTCAATATTCAGGGGATATTGACATGCTCATTGATACCTATTGACATCTTCTTAAAGAAGTGACAACTCTTCCTGGGCTCACATGGTTGCCCCACAGTCCCAGGATAATGGATGTTTTATTCATTCATTCATTCATTCATTCATTCATTCATTCATTCATTCATTCATTCATTATTCATTTATTTATTTATTAGCAGCACCCAGCTCCAAAGCAACTTGGGATACAGTGCCTCCTTAATTCAAACATATGTTTTTTCCGAGACTACGTAACTACTATGCAAGGCCAGAAAAAGGCACAGGATGTTTTTTAAGGAGGTACAGAAGGAGCACACACACTCTCTCCAAACACCTTTTCCACTTCTGATCCAAACAGCTCCATATTACTACCAGACCAAGTTCATCTGGATGATATGTCTTTAGAAGTGCTTGAGCAGCATAAATAAGGCAGAATACCATTATTTCAACAACTGTCCAATCTCCAGGTCCCCGTATAGTCCATTGGCTATGATGGAACTGGGCCCCACCCTCCAGGTCTCTAATAGCTGTAGCTGTACAAAAGTTCATCAGCCATAAAATTCATACCCCAAGACTCCTATCATACCCCTAATGTTAGAATGATTTGGGTTTTAGCAAAGTCTAGTACCTCACGTTGTCATACATTTGACTGTGTTCTTTATAGTATACCTCTCTGAAGTTTATTAAGAGACAGTTAATATGAATATACAGTATCAGCTCTTTCAACTGATGGAGGTGCAATATGTGGAAATAAATATCACCCACACTTTATACTTTGCTGAACTATTATAAAAATATTATCAGATGGGAATATCTTCCTTGTATGGGAAAACAAGGAACCATTTTGATTATGCTGTTGCAGGTTTTTATATGCAAATTTTGCTATAGGTCAATTTTGCTGTAAAGATACTGCTGTACTGATATTTGTAAACTAGGGACAAAATATATTCCAAGAACATGGAGTTATGTATTTCTGTTTCTCATCATCATGGAATGCGGTCAAAATGTCATCAGTTAGTTATGATGAAAATGAAGTTGATGAAAATCCAGAACTCTTCATAGCCTCATAGTACAATTCTTGAGCTTAGAATAATAGATGATCTTTGACCATATTTTATGTGCATCTTTTAGAATTTAATTTTGTTGA
The DNA here is from genome assembly GCF_059951505.1 of Python bivittatus. Lineage (NCBI taxonomy): Eukaryota > Metazoa > Chordata > Lepidosauria > Squamata > Pythonidae > Python > Python bivittatus. The sequence continues at coordinate 20,138,276 of NW_028277035.1, forward strand.
AGTAAGAAGGTTCCCGCCCCCCCCATAGCATTTATTAACTTATGATACCATAATCCTTTAAATCTGCACTCCTTGGTTGGATATGGGGAATTGTTATTAACCTGGTGTATGCAGAAGTTCTCAGGGTATGCTGTAACTTGTAGTTTATTGTTTATTAGCTAATGGACCCCATGCGAATCTCCAGATGCTACTCAGGGAATGCGGGCCAGCGGGTATAAAAACCACACTCTTGCCTTTTTATTCTAATTGCAATGTAATCATAGCATACAACTTTGCATCATATTAAATCCTTTCTGCTGGCTGCCTTCATAAATTATTTAGGTTTCACACAGCTTAATACCACCTTCCATTTCAAGGGAAATGCATTACAACAATTCAGTGTCCTGTCTTCTGCTCAATTTACAGCTCTGGAACAACTATTTTCATCTTGCGGTGGCTTTTATCACCCAGGACACCTTGCAGCTAGAGCAATTCTCCCATGGTAAATGCATTAAGATCCTGAACAAGTAGGTCTTGTTTTTAATCATTTAAAAGTGATTTTTGCTTCTCATTTAGACAAGAAAGCTGGGATGAAGATAATGACTTCTGTTTTCTCTTTTAGATATGGAGACATGAGACGTTTAATTGGTTTTGCTATCCGTGACATGTGGTACAAACTTGGTAAGTTAGAGTATTTGAAAGCAAAGATGTGCCTCTTCGGGTTCTAATGGGGATCGTTTCTAATAAGAAATTCCACTTGGTTAAAAAATTTTTTATTATATTTATTTTGTCTTATGAAATACCTGCATCCTTATTTACAAAGTATTGTTTGCCTGAATGCCTGGAAGATAGCAACATGCCTAACATAGAAACTTGTACACATGCAACATTACTCAGTATTTTTACAGAACTGGAACAAGGAGACAAAATGAAAATAATATCTTCAGGGTACAAAGAGGAATAAGAGGAGAGCTTTCATTTATATCAAAAAGCATTGTGATCACCTTGAGGACTAGTAACTTCAACAGTTATAGAAAGCTGCCATTAACATGGATTACTCCAGGTAAAGGGAATAACATCCCTGAATGTCAGTGTTAGAGAAAGTTCTCCTTTTTTTTGAGTGTCAGTTTAGAAAATGAGCTCCTGTTCAGAGACAAGAGTATATGTTTTAGATTTGGTTATAGAAATGTAGAGCTGCTCCTACTCCTGTTCTTTCAATTGAAACGTTTATAACTTTTATTGCATTAACAGCACTTTTTGCTTTATTTATATGTATGCAATTCAAAATGACCAACGTGTTCTGTTCAGTAGCATTTGGGATTCCCAGTTTCTAAGCAAATACATAGTACCTGTCCAAGCCTATGGAAATAATGTGTATGGAGGGGACAAGGAAGTACAGTTGAATAAGCTGAGCTTGGACTTGATTAACTTACTGCCAAGTCAGCAGGGATCAAATTGGAGCTGGTCCATCCTATAATTGTAATTCATGGCAGTTTTGCAGCTTGAACGGAAGCTCCTATGCAAGAAAATGGAATGTCTAGCCACCAGGGTTTATCTCATACTTAGCAAGTGTGTCTGTTTGCTTCCATGCAAAGGGAGAATCCATTTATTTAGGTTTCAATATATCAGCATGAATTATATTTTTTATTGCTATCTGTGGTTGTTACTTCAGAACAGGCATAGCTGCATGAGACTATGTTTTTATTTCAGCATAGTAATGCAAAAGATATTTGGATACAACTATCATTATATCCAACACTGTATTGCACTAACATTTTCTCTTGAGATTAGAAAAACACAGCAAAAGCAATGAAAGCAGCTGCTTAATATCGGATTGATACAGAAAAAGATGGAACTTCTGTTACAGCCACACATATTTAAAATTACTAAATGTAACTTGGAAAAAAAGCCCTTTGATTATAAACAGACAATACCATGTTCAATGATGTTATACAGGTTTTCTCCTGAAAAAAAGTATTTGTTTTTCTTTCTTTCACTATTCATCTAACCACCACATTGAACAATTATAATTCATCAGAGAATTTTAAGAAATTGAATTTTTTTCTTAAATTAAAAAGTTGAGAAGTGGTCTTTAGGATTATAGACAAATGGAGACTACAACTCCTGAATTTCCAGTCCACATAGGGTTAGCCATTCTATCTTGTAATCCAGCAAGAATGAAATAGCTCAGTTAGAACAAGAGATTAAAATGATTCGTAGACAACTAGATCCAAAATTTAGACAGAATAAATTATATGCAATAGTGGGAATTGCAAAGGAAGAAAAATATTAAATTTACAGTGAATATCACATTTAGAGGTTAGCTTTACCAAAGTTATATTACTCCAATATTGATTTCTAAAACCGATAATTTATTTTCTAACAACTGATGGAAATGTAATGATCATAATGCCTAGCTGTATCAGTTCAGATCATTTTTTTCATGTTTGGTGGCAATGTTGTAATGCTCAACAATTTTGGAAAATGATTTATAATGGAATAAGACAAATTCTAAAAGTTGGCTTTCCTTCCCAACCTGCCATCTTTCTATTAACTTCTATTAGTATTACTAAACATATTCCAACAAAGTACCCTGAGTTAACTAACATGGTAATAGTTATGAGGATACTGAATTCTTCTCATTGGAGAAGTTATAATCTCATATTTGAAAAAAGAAATCTGATACCGAGTTTAATTTGTCATGCAAATTTTTTAGGATTATAATTCTACACAAGGGCTTGTACTGCAGCTGAAATTTATCTTAATGTAACACTTTAACATGTAAGCCTTGTATCATGTGCGAAATAAGGATAGATTTACATGGCATGAATGGTATGTCTTTTTTTCTTATTTCTTTCTACTTTCAGGCTAGAGAGTTATAGCTGTTAATTTGTCCTCATACCTCAAGGATAGATTTCTTATTTAGTAGGTGGAAATTACTGTAATTTTTCACTTTAATTTATGATTCATATTGTGCTGATCACTGTTATTGATACTTGCATACTAATTTGATTTTAACAATGACCTGTAGTTTTAAAATGATATAAGATATTTAAGTATGTAACAGTAGATTAACATTACCCTTACTCAATTGTTTTAAGTTTTATGATGCTTGTAAATCTCTTGGGAAGGAAGGAAGGAAGGAAGGAAGGAAGGAAGGAAGGAAGGAAGGAAGGAAGGAAGGAAGGAAGGAAGGAAGGAAGGAAGGAAGGAAGGAAGGAAGGAAGGAAGGTCCTGAAAGCTGTACTTAACATCATTTTGAAGCATCCATCAATTTTCTGAATGTCACACAGCCAAGTAAATAGAGGTTTTTTGAAAGATCAGGAGTTTAGTGGCAGGGATCTGCACAGCCAAGCTGTCTCTTCGTCTGTTGTTCTGCAACTAGAAAAGTATAGATTCCCAAGCTTTAGTAATGTGGGAAAGTTTGGAATAAAATTGAGGGACAAAATTACCAACTACCCTTTCCACTTAATCAAAGGTGAATATCTCTAGATGATGCCTGTCAAATTGGGAAATTAGACTTTGCAAAGTAGGTGTAATGTTTACCACCATGCAATTTGTTGCTTGTTGGACGAGGTGCCTTGTCCACACTGTAATGCAGCAAATCAAACCTATACCTGCTGCTGCATATTCGAAGTCTGGTTTTCTTGTTAGAGGTGACATTTACAAGCTTGTTTCTCCTTTTTTCATCATCTGTCATAATTGCAAATGCTTCCTAAGGCAGACGCCTATGGCTCTCTATTTCATGTGGCTTTAAGTCACTGTGCAGCCAATCTATAATAGAGTTACCAGGACATTGTTTCTATTCTGAGCTTTCTAATGGTTGACATTATTCATCCAGGAATGAAAGCAGATGTGTTTTGTCCATTGTGACAGAGACAAGAGAACACGTCAGAGGCTAGTGTAATGTTTTCTCTGATAGATTGGTTTTGATGGGAAGGGATGAGGAAATAGAATTAGTTTCTCTTCCAAGAACATTCAGCGATTAAATGTTTGGAATGCTAACAATTAAGAGAAGTCTGCCAACTCATATGGATTATCTTATATGCAGTACAATATACTTTATATGTAATATTAAACAGACACATAATATTGCAATCTTGAATTGTTCATGGACTGCAACAGCAATGGAGGTTTAAGGTTTTGCAAAAATAATGCAATACTGCCATAGAGAGGACATTTTACTTGCATGCCATACAGCAGCTTTCCCCAACTTAGTGCCCTTCAGATATCTTGGGAATGCAGCTGTCAGAAAAAAATCATATCAAAGCACCAAGTTGTGAAAGATTGATATCTATCATCTCTCTCTCTCTCTCTCTCTCTCTCTCTCTCTCTCTCTCTCTCTCTCTCTCATTATTCAAATTGTGTCATGTACAAAAGAGCCCTTTCTCATGAAGATGTGGGGTTGTAGCTTATGGTTGAATGATTGAGATGAAAACATCCTGGTTGCAATTTATTCATTTACCCATAGTAGAATAACTAAGTGAAGCTGGAGACAGAGAATCAAATTGTAACTAGCAAAAGAACCAAAAACTGATTTGCTATTAGCAGTAACTAGTATTATTCCATTCTGCATTACATGTTTATCTCCTAGTCATTGCTTCTCCCATACTGGAAATCATCACAAATATTTTAGTAACTTATAGAAGATACAAGAGCTACAAAATTGATGTGAGACAATTTTGACATTTGTTGCTGTTTTGTAAATAGTTTGTTTTTCACCTACAAATGTTGTATCAGCAATCTTTTAAAAATATTCTCTCTAAAATCCAGAAGGAAAGTTACAAAATCATTGAATAGATATGTTATAATGTTATTGAAATAATGGTGTACCATTGGCTGATATTGTTAATGTTCTCTTCTGCACATTGTTCCAGGACAGAATAAAATTCGCTTTATTCCAGGAATGGTTGGACCAATCTTAGAAATGACCCTTATCCCTGAAGCTGAGCTACGGAAAGCCACCATCCCAATATTCTTTGACATGATGTTATGTGAATATAAACATACTGGTGAATTCAAAAAGGTATTATAATCTTTGTGTATCATTTGATAGTGTACCTGCCATTATTCTTAATTATCAGATAAATGCATACATTTTATTGTGTGATTCTTCACTACTTCTATATAAAATGAAGGGAAAGAGAAGGTTTGCAGTTCTGTGGGAACTTAGAATTTGAGAGCCCACACTTACAGAATCATAAAATCATAAATAAACCAGTTACAAATCAAATGTATCTCAAGCTTTTGAAATGAATTGGCCACATTATGTAAAGAAGCAAAATATGTGGTTGAATGAAAAAATATAAAACTGGATCTCAGCTAGAAGTCTGCTGCACAGAGGAAATGTATAGATACCCAAGTTTCAGTAATGTGGGAAAGTTTGGAATAAAACTGAGTAACAAAATAGCCCTTTCCACTTAATCAGAGGTGAATCTCTCTAGATGGTGCCTGTCAAGTCTAATGCGGGGTCAAAGGGATTGTGGAAGGGGCTTCTGAGTTTTCACTCTTCATTTTAAAAAAGCAAGGCTCTAGCTTTTGTGCATGCATGTGAATAAAAGCAGAAGAAAAAAAAAACTTACTAAGAAACAAGAAAATTAAATACAAATAAACATACTGGATTTCTGTTCCTCTTGTTCTGTAATTTCCCTGGCTGGTTAGTGCCCTCCTCCCATATGCGCACACATACCCCACCCCACAAAAAAATCTTATAATGAGCCTATGGATTGATAGGTTATTTCCTCATCCCTTGAGTTTTTCTTGCAACTTTTTATATAATTTATTTGTGTAAAACAAAGCCATTAAATCCATCTAGCTTGTGTGGCTGAAGTATTTCATATGTTGGTCTCTGCTGTATTGGCTATTTTGCTGCATCTGCTGCATTTGCTGCTTATGCACTGCAATGTAAAAGATTTAACATCTTTTATCTGGTACTACAGTAAATATTGAGTTACAACTGAAAATTCAAAGGTAATTGACAGTAATGCTTTAGTAAATCCATGATGATATCTGCTTTTGATATCAGATGGAAACTAAGTCAATCTCAATTTAATAAAATCCCTGTGCAGGAGACCACCAAAAATCAAGACTGTAAGCTTCACTAGAAACTTTTCCAGAGATGACAGTGGGAAACCATTTCTGGATAGGTTGCCATTATAGTAAATGTCTACCATATAGTGTAGTCATCAAGAATCCAACTCTAATTGAGGGAATCCTTACCTTGCTTTTTGATGTGTCATAACTTCTCTCTCAGATGAAAGGACTCAGCAATATCTTCAGCTAGGATATATGTGAACTTCATCTTTTTTAAGGCATCATGGTTATATCAGCCAGAACAAGCTGGTAGGTGAGGTGTTGTTGATACCTAAGCACATCACTTTTGATCTAAATCCAGGACTGAAGTTCCTCTTGCTTTTCTATGTTTGTTCTCCTCTTGACTTCATAGTCCTTTATTTCTAATTTTAATTACTGTTCCTTATTCTTGGCTTATAACTGTTTTCTTTGGGGATCTTTGCAAGGAAACAGGGTCAAATAATAATAATAATAATAATAATAATAATAATAATAATAATGAAGAAGAAGAAGAAGAAGAAGAAGAAGAAGAAGAAGAAGAAGAAGAAGAAGAAGAAGAAGAAGAAGAAGAAGAAGAAGAAGAAGAAGAAATATGGATCCTCTACTAATTATTGAAGAGGCACTGAGGTACAACTCAGTCACTAAAGAGATTTATATGGTGCATGCTTTGATTTCCTTCAGATTAAGAATATAGATCAGAAGATGCCAAAAGCTGCACCCTGGGATAGGCTGTAATTGGGTGAATCTTCTTAAAAACTCAAAGGTAATCCGGTTGAGGAATACTCTTCCCTAATGGACAATTGCGACTCTGGGCAGCACACATAGGGTTAAAACCAGTCAAACATACATGATAAGAAATATAAGAAAAGTAATGGTGGCTGAAAACAAACCCAACTCCAATAATAATAACAACAACAACAACAACTCATAGTGATGGGCTCACTTGACCTCAAGACCCCATGCCCAAGACTGTTTTCCTACAGACATTTTGTTACCAGCATAGGTAACAACATCAGTGCATGAGAGATTGGAATTTGCTCACTGTTTATATATAACAGCTTCTCCTGCCAGTCTTGGTTGGGGCGTGGTTTCTTCTTTGATGGCTCCTTGATTGGAACATTGTTTCTTCCTTGGTTATTTATCTGGTGCCATTGTCTGCTTATCTGGGTTTTGCCTGCTAGGAGTGATGTTTGTTTCCTTTCTTGGCTTTTGGTTGTATATTTTAAATGGTATGTAGAGGGGGTTTGTCAGTCTGACTGGGCTGATTTGTCTACTCTCAGGCTTCCAGGAATTCCCTGGCATTTTTGGATTTGGCTTGAATTAAAATGTTAAGTTTCTCAGTTGAAACAGTAGATGATTCAGTCTATGTGTTGCAAGATTAAGGAGCTTTGTCATGTCTTCTGATTGCCAATTGATGTTTGTGGATGTATTCTTCTATCTGTCTGTCCTACATAGTGGCTATTATAGTCCTTACATTGTAAGTTGTAGAAGAACCCTGTTTTTTCTTCTTTGGTAACTGGGTCTTCAGGTGTGCTTTAGATGTTTTTGGATGGATTTTTGTGGTTTGTAGCAATGACCAATATGGGATGCATGATTCCATTACCAGATCGAGTGCAGCTGTTGAACACCCATACCCAACATGTGGTCCTTAATGAATCTATGTTTATTTGGAGAGAGATATGAACGGGGTAGTGTCGTGGGTTGTATCTTTGGCCCAGTGCTCTTTAACGTTTTAATAAATGACTTAGACATGGGTATTGGATGGGATGCTCATTAAGTCTGCAGGCAATACAAAATTGGGGGAAAGATTAATAATACTTAGGAAGAAGACTAAAGGTTCAAAGGGGTCTTGATAGACTTGAATATTGGAGTCTATGCACCAGTATGCAGTTCAGTGGCAAGAAATTTAAGGTTTTGCACTTAGCAGGAAAAACCAGATGTACAGGTACAAGATAGGTGGTACCAGTCTTGGCAGTAGTGCTTGTGAGAATAATATGAGTATCCTCGTAGACCACAGATTAAGCATGAGCCAGCAGTGTGTGGCAGCTGCCAAAAGAGCCAGTGCAATTTTGCGTTACATCCACAGAGGTATAATATCAGATCATGGAAAATGATAGTTCCACTCTATGCTGCACTGATTAGAACATACCTGGAATATTGTGTCCAGTTCTGATTGCTATATTACAAGAAGGATACTAAAGAACTGGAAAGAGTGCAATGATGAGTAAGGGCTTGGAGGCTAAATCCTATAAGAATGGTTAAAGGAACTAAGTGTGTTTAGCCTGAAGAAGAGATGTTTAAGGGAAGACTTAATAGCAACCCTTCCAATACTTGAAGGACTGTCATAAAGGCATGGATTTATTGTCCATGATAAGACAAGAACCAATGGGTGGAAACTTCACAGAGGAAGGAAAAAGGAATTACCTCACCATGAGAACTATTAAGCAGTGGAACAGCCTGCCTCCTGGAGTCATGGGGGCTCTATCTTTGAAGGTTTTCAAGCAGAGGTTGGACAGCCATTTGTCTGAGATGATCTGAGGATTCCTGCCCTGGGCAGGGGGCTGGACTAGAAGACCTCCAAGTCCCTTCCCATCCTAGGGGTCTATGACTCAGTGATTCTAAGATTCACATTTGCTTTTCAAAAAAAAATTGTGGGGGGCACTCAGGAATGGGGAATAATTATAAACAGGTTTAGCAACTAATCTACTAGAAGGTATCATTCAGATCAAGCACAATTTTTAGATACTAAATATTTTTCCTTTCATGTTTCAAGATGAATTATCAATTCAAACCCTTCTGAAAAGCAATGTCTTGAATGTTGCTGCACCCCTCCAGTGCTCACGTACAGTTTTAATTGATATTGATAGAAATTATGTATGCATAAGTCTAGGTAATTTGGATCCATCCATACAATTCAAGGTATAGTGGGAGCTTTGAAATCAAACACTATACGGAAACGTGTTCATTATAATGCCCCAGCTAAAAGAATACTTCTGAGTGATCTACCATTGGTTGCATTTGCTGATCTGATGAATATCTGCCAAAAGAGAAGTAAAAAGAAAACAGCTTGAAATCAAAAGTTATTTTTAGGAATAAAATATTCTGAATACATTGCATTATAAATTAAAATTCTGTTTAAACAAGTGGGGGATTATGATTAATTTTTTTTCAGATGTGCTTTTTTTTAGAAAAGTTTAAGTCATATGCATAACACTGTTTTGATCCTGCAAGCAACATGTATTTATATTTGGGGTTCCCTGTTTAAATTCCTTTAACTTCCATTTCCATCCCTGGATGTGAGCATTTTAAACGTCACTTTTCCTTTCCAAGAGTTAAAATATTAGACAGGTGCCTATAGCAATTCTGATGCTAAATACTTGCTGGTAGGATGTGGATTCACTGTGAACTTTGCTTCCCATGGTCCTTCCAAAGAGACAGGTGGTCCCTTGAAAAATGACATACTGAAGTTATCCTTAAACTGAAATGTAATATTGAAAAGAAGATACAATACCAATATCTATTTGAGAAGAAAAATATTAAGCAGTTGGATGATATTTTGAAGGAGACATGTGTCTTGCCTTTTTGACAGTGTGTTTCTCACTGTAATTTTATAAATATTTTAGGCCCAAGGGAAGAAGATGTTCACATCTCTCCCATCACACTTTAGCTTTAATCCCTTGGCTCCCATCATTTGTCAGTCTGGAGGCAGGACAAGCACAGAGACTGCTCTGTTTTATGGCAACCTCTGGCAATGCAAGTAATACTTTACTTCTGTGCCAGGCAATGATGTGACAGCAACATTGCGCCATTAGACAGAGAAGTCATTCCTTCTGCTCATTTACTGTGGATAGAATGGGTTCTGCAATGAGCTGTCATTGTGTTGAAGGGCCAAATTATGTTACACCACATGTGTTGTGACTTTCTTTTAATGTGTTACACAACCTGAGAAAAGGCACTACTAATGGACACCCACCATGTGCAGAAAACAGATTTAGGCTTTCTCTAGCCATGATCAGGATGGAAATCCTCACTTGTTCCCAGGTTGCAAGACATAAGGGAAACGTTTTCATTGATACTAGAGGAAGCATATTCTCCAAGCCACACAGAAGGAAGAAGAGCCATTTTCGTTTTTTTTTTTATTTTATTATACGTCTTTATTATAAAATGCTATGTACAAGCTACATTAAGTACAACAAATAATATAGAAAATTAAGATCTACAAACATAAATCTGACAAGGACATATAAAAGAAAGGAAAGAAAGAAAGGAAGGAAGGAAGGAAGGAAGGAAGGAAGGAAGGAAGGAAGGAAGGAAGGAAGGAAGAAGAGGGGAAAAAAAGAAAAACCAAAAAAAACCCACCAAAAGAACCATTTAAAATGTGGTTTCCAACTATCAAACATTGTAAATATAAAAGTAAATTATATTACTTTTAATCTCTTGTCTTTGTTTTATCTATTTTACTATCATTTCTATTAAAACAATTCTTTAATATACAAAACCAGTAATCAATACATCATTTTTTCCCACTAACATCAGATAATCAAAAAATGGTTGCCATATCTTCTTAAAGTCCACCATATTTTTATCTTTCATCAAATCCATTAATTTGGCCATTTGTGCTAAATCCATTATTTTAACTGTCCATTCTTCTATCGTTGGTATCCTTTGATCATATATAGTAATAATTGTCTGTGTCTCTTCTCTAACTCTTCATCTATCCTTCCCAATAAGAATAATTCTGGCTTTTTTGTTATAGTCATTTTTAGAATATTTTGTAAAGTCTTATGTATCTGGTTCCAGAAAGTCTTGGCTTTTTTGCAGGTCCACCAAATATAGTTAAACATTCCTACCTCTTGTAGACATTTCCAGTTAGGTTTTGTTTTGTTTTCCTAAGGACACATTTTCCAATATTGTTGATAAGAGACTAAGCAGGTTAACTAACAACATCAAGGGCGTCTAAAGAGCTGAGCAGACCTTACATATGTGATGCTTCCCGCCTAGTAATTGTAAAGTCTAAGTAGCAAAGGACAAATGTAAAAGGAGAAGCCAAAAAGAAACAGAGGAATAACAGAAATCAGAGGATACCAGCAAGAAGTTTTTAACTGGTGGATGAAATGAGTTTGTAGTCATTTCTAAAAAAAAAAAAAAGACAACTTTGTGGAAATATGAGGTTGAGAGAAGATGCAGAGGAGCAGAAAACTGCATCATGATGGGTAGAAGAGGTGAAGTTCTTCTAATAAGAACTGGTAGAGATGAATCTATACATAAGAAAACAAAAGCAAAAAAAGAAATAGAAATGAACAAAAAATACATCCAGGTAGGTGCATTAAGGCAGGAAGCATTAAATGCCTGCAAATATGAAGATAAAGTAATGGGCATAAAAAATGAACTGGGAGCAAACTCTCCATTCCATACATTGTAAAGCAAAGAATATCAGTACTGATACACCTTTGGTATCTTTGACTTGTATTAATTATTATTACAATCAGATAAACATCTCTGGCCCATATTTACTTTGCAGATGTTAATGCTGGGTCAGGTCTTGACACCTGATTTAGCATTAAATGCAAATGATTTTTATTCAGTGCCAGAAAAAAATAAGGTGATTGGCTCAGTGAGTTTGCATTTTTATTTATTTATAGGATGTCCTTCAAAACAGCACTTTTTGAGGGCAGTTTACAGCCCATGAAAATCAAAATAGTCAGATCAGTTCTCTGATGCCACCCCCCTCTGCAAGGATGCTGGGCCTATTAGATCAGCCCACCCCAGACGACTCATGTACCTGACTGGGTTCCAGAGGGAGTTTGGGGTTGTTCCAGAAGGTTTGCTTCGGAGAAGCCATGGTGGTGCCTGGAATGAGAGAGCGGCTGGAGCTTTGTACCGGATCATGCCTGAGCAGCTTCTCCGCACCCATGGATCCCAGAAGTCTCTCTGGTTTATGGAGGAATTAAGGGAGTTGAAGAGGGCAAAGAGATGCCTACAGTGCTTCTGACAAAGAGCAAAGATGATTGAACTTGAGCTAGAGCTGCTATTAGGACCTACCTTGTGGCAGTAAGGGCAGGGAAATGTAATTATTTATCTGCCCTTATTGCATTTGCAGGTTGCCATCCAGCAGCCCTATTTTGGGTGGCCCAGACCCTACCTGAAGGAAGCAATTCTGGGATTCACTTACAGGGCTGCTGTGAGGTATATGCTAGACATCTAGTGGATAAAGTTGCTTGGATTCACTCTGCATTGGAGTCCAGCCTTGGGGCAGGGCCAGTGGAGGTTATGGGGCAGGAGTTTAATCCTATTGAACCTAAGGAATTCTTTTAGCTGTTAGTTCAGCCACTTCCCTGTTAGATCCATGCCTCTCCTGGCTGGTCAAGGCCACCCAGGAGAGGACATGTGATTGGGTCTGGGTGGTGGTTAATTCTTCCTTGAGGGAGGGGGTGGTCCTGCCAGCTCTTAAGGAGGTGGTGGTATGTCCCCTCCTCAAAGGACCATCGCTTGACCCAACTAATCTGGACAGCTTTCATCCAGTCTGCATTTGTGGAGAAAGTGGTCACATGGCAGCTTCAAAAGACTCTGGATAAAGAGGATTATCTGGACTACTTTCAGTCAGGATTCAGGTGGGGTGATGGGACTGAGATGGCATTGACTGCACTCTTGGATGACTTCTGATGAGAGTAGGATGGGAGTAGTGCATCCATCCTTGTTCTTTTTGACCTCTCAGCAGCTTTCAATACCATCGATTTTGGTATCCTTTTGGGCCGGCTTCGGGAGTTGGGGGTGGGTGGCACTGTGTTGTGCTGGTTCTCCTCCTTCCTCCAGGGTCAGTTCCAGCTGGTGTTGATGGGGGGAGAGGTCCAGCCACAGCACCTACTTTGTGGGTTGCCACAGAACTCAGTCCTCTCTCCCCTCTTATTTAACATCTACACGAGGCCACTGGGTGAGGTGATCCAACAATTTGGGGTGAGGTATCACCAACATTCTGATGACGCCCAGCTTCATATTTCCACCCCAGGCTGCCTGAGTGATGCTGTGGATGTCCTGTCCCAGTGCCTGGAGGCTGTAGGGGCCTGGATGGGGTGCAACGGGCTTCGGTTCAACCCAAGCAAGTGGCTATGGGTAGTTGGGCCTTCCAGGTTTTTCTACTTTGGTCCTGGATAGGGTGGCACGGCCTCAGACAGACTCAGTGCACAATCTGGGGATCCTCTTCAACTTACAGCTCCTGCTGGAAAAGCAGGTGATACCCGTGGCTAAGAGGACCTTTGCACACCTTTGGATTGTGTGCCAGTTGCACCCATTCCTGGACCAGGAGCTCAGCTCACAGTCACTCATACCTTTGTGACCTCCCATCTGGATTATTGCAATATGCTGTACATGGGGCTGCCCTTGAAGAGTATTCGGTAGCTTCAGCTGGTGCAGAATGCAGCTGCACTGGTAGTAAATGGTGTCAGTTACTCAGCATGTGTAACACCACTGCTTTGTGAGCTGCATTGGTTGCCACTGTGCTTCTGGATGCAATTCAAGGTGCTGGTTGTCATGTTTAAAGTCCTTCATGGCTTGGGACACAGTTACATGAGGAACTGTCTTCTCCCAGTTGTTTCTATCCATCCAATCCAGTCTGGCAGGTTGGGCATTCTATGGGTCCTGCTACCTAAGGAATGTTGGCTGGCAGAGACAAGGAGGCACTATGTGCCTTTTCGTCCATAGTGCCTGCCCTTTGGAACATTCTCCCTCCAGAGATTAGGATGTCCCCAAGCCTGTTGGCTTTTTGTAAGGCCTTGAAGACCTGGTTATGTGCCCGGGCCTGGGGCCCCAAGTGTGTGAAGGGCCCTGTTTCTTGGTTATTTTAACCTCTATGGGTTATAATATTTTCTTAGCTGCTGTATGTATGTATTTATTTATTTTTATATTGTGATGGTGTTTTGGTTTTAATTGATTTTATGATTGTTCACTGCCCAGAATCACTCGTTTAAGGTGGGTGGCCATACAAATTGAATGAATGAATGAATGACTGACTGACTGACTGACTGACTGACTGACTGACTGAATAAATAAATAAATAAAAGCTATTTTTAAGTAAAAAGATAAAAGATAAAAATAAAAGTCAGAGCAGAAAAAGCAGATAGATTAGTTCAAAAACTTTTTTGCAATATGCATTTTTTTTTAAATGCTAAATTTTAAAATGCCTGGGAGAATGGACATTCTGGTTTCTGCTTGGGATCAGAAAGTATCCGGTAGGCATGTACTGTAGTTACTCCAAGGCAGTGTGTTGCTGATGGGTTGGGGAACAGGAAAAAAATTATATATATTAGATGCCTCTAGAGAAAATTCTTCTGTTTAGTCCACATTTCAGTTGTAGATTTGTATAAGTATTAAACCCATGGGTTTCTTTCCCCTTCTATTACTAATAATAAGAGTCTCAGATACATACCTGAATACATAGTCCTTTATTCTATTACAGAGACCCTTTTTTGCCAAACAGGCAATCACATTCCTCTAATTTTCTAATAATAAGTTTTGCTTTCCCTTTCATTGCAGGACTGAAATTTGTTATTATTTGTTATCCATTGACCCTGATACATCAACATATTCCTAGTCCTGGCCTAAGACCAAACCGAGAATTATTTTGACATTTTTTATGAAATGGAGTTTATATTTTATTAGCACATTAGGAAACATTTATCTTTTAAGATTGCTAACTTACTGCTCTGTTCATCAGCTTGTGCTTCCGGCTCTGTTTCACAAACATTTCCTCATAAACAGCAACATTAGTTTACCATTTACAAATATAATGGCCTGTGTAAATCTGGCATTGTTCTAGGGTTGAGTTTGTTCTTCTAAATTTTTATGTTGTTGTTTTTACACATTTTTACAGTAATTCTAATCCATTCCACTTGAATATTCCTCTCCTCTATCCCATTCACCCAGCGTGATATAAGCATATTTCTGCTTGCATAAAGAAACTTTTTTCCCCCCTTGTCTTCTCCTAGATATTCAACTCCCTAGAGCAGATTTAGAGAAGAATAAAACTCTGTTCCATCAGATGTGTATGTCCTGATGATGGAAAGACATCATTGGATATAATTCTGTTAGGTGTATCTATACATCAGTGCACCAAACATGCCGGATTCCTTACATTATTTTTTAAAGTTTTGAGCAATACTGTGCTTATGGAAGCTATCATGTGGAGGACAGGCCTCTGCTATTCGCACATGTAGCTGCCAGATGCTTCTTAAATACAGCCTAGGTTTATCACCTGAATATTATGAGACACAGAATTAGGTGGTGTCTTGTCAATCTTTGAACTTTCAAGCTTCAATGAAATTTGATTTGGGCAAAAATTGCTGGAAGCAAAATAGCTTCACATGCACCTTGCTTGGATTCATTGGCGCATCAAATAGCATTGACAGAAAGGGCAAATCTCCAGAAGAAAACAATTCATTTAATTTTTCATCAAATTGGCTTCGTCAATGTAACTGTATAACAAATGCTGCTAGTCACTGGATCAATGACCTCTAAACACATAAAGTCACCAGCCTTTAAAAACCAACAATTAAAAGCAATGACTCATCACCCAAGTGAAATTTGCCCAAAAAGAGTTACACAATACTATGGTCATTACCATTTAGTGCTTCAGCAGTTTAAAGCAAAACCCTTTTTATCCAGATGTCATTCTGACTTACTCTCTCCAAAAAATTTTCAGCTCTTTGTTTTCAGAGTAGTTTTTGAGATACCTATGTTCTCTTCTTCACAGGAAATGCCTATATTTTTCATTCTTATAACAACATGGATTTTAAATTCAGAAACTGACTTCTCCATAATGGTAGAAGAGTGAGGTTAATTTGCAAAGAATGTTAGCATTTTCATGGTAATGTTGCTTCATGCTCACCAAACATTTGTTAGCAAACTGTATGCTGAATGCATTAGAATTTATCATGTTATACTGAACTGATTTTTTTCTTACTTTTTGAATTCTCCTTTACACACAGTATTGTTTGGGTGTCTCATCTGAGAAATATTAGTAGTATGTGAAAGTCAGGGCAAGTCATATTAATTTCATTTTATTTTGAAAAATTGATTGAACCATCCATTTTCCTTTCCCTCACTTAAATGAAGTGCATCCACCATAAGTTCGGTATTTCAGAACGGAGGTCCAGTGCAATTCAAGTGAAGTCTTAAACTTTAGGAGTTGCAAACATGATTATCACAGCTACTGTAGGATGAATACAGTTAATTTCTGAATTGACTGAACAAATATAAAAGAGTTAGTGTTTACAACGTGAATTGTCTTTACTGAGTCACATGTCAGTACAGATATGCACCAAAAATTTAAGCAAATCGGCCTTTGGCTTAAAGATCTCAATATAAGAATATCCAAAGAAGCAAAATATTTTCTAATCCACACTATTTTGTACTCTCATTTTAAAATGGCTATTTTTATCATTCTATTTAATAAATAGATGTTAATATTGGAATCACCCTCATGTACTAGTTACTTCTCAAATATATAACAAGTGTTATGACTTTTCAAGAATGGGAAAGATTTTATATTAAATTTCATGGTTAACTTTTAAAATTAAGATAATTAAGGTACTTAAGGTATACTGTGTTAGTATTATTATTGCTCAAGCTTTGCTGCTAATTATTATTGTTAGAATTAGTGCTAATGAATGCTAATTCATATTTTAGGGCTTAACCTGATTATTAGTAGTAATAAACAAAATAATATCAGATCATTGGTATTACATAATTAGATATATCTGAATAGATGTCCAAAGTTTTATAGTAATATTGATATATTCAAAAAATGACATTACTTTTTTAAAAAGCTGATTTTCGGGGGTGGGGGTGCCTTTGAGTCAGTGATGACTCCTGGCACTTGTCTGGATTAGTCCCTGCAGTTTTCTTGGCAAGATTTCAGAAGTGGCTTACCATTGCCTGCTTCCTAGGGCTGACAGAGAGTAACTGACCCAGAGTCACCCAAGCTGGCTCTGTGCCTAAGGTAAGAGTAGAATTCATGGTCTCCCAGTTTCTAGCCTGGTGCCTTAACCACTATTCCAAACTGGCTGTTATAAATGCATGGCATTTAGACTTTCCTCAAGGATTTGATCAGGCACCAGCTTATATTTCAAAAGAGCTCCAATAACCTTTTGATTCAAAATTAGTATTCTAATGTGAACCTATACAGAACTGGCTATCTTAAGACTTTGAAACAACCATATACAGGGTATATCCGTGATGCAACCAGCCAGTGTATTGGTGCCCATAGTGTTGCTGAACAATAACAGGAATGCCTGTTTCTTTTTCTTTTGCAGTTCTTTAAGCCACCAGAAATTGTGATGATAAGCATCAACAGCAAAATGCTTAGCAACAGCAGCTTAATTTCTCATAGCCCAGAATCCAATATATACCACCAGCTTGCCCAGTGTAGCTTGCCCTTGATATAATATCATTTGTACTTGTGTGTGTGTGCATGTAGTTTACAGAGTATTTGTTTTCTGTAATGTTAAAAAAAAAGTTGGTAAGGCTTAAATCTTCCCAATTCATAGAATAATAAATCATAGAACTGTTGAGTCGGAAGAGACCACGAGCATTATCTAATCCAACCCTCTGTAGAGTGGAGGATAACCGTTCATGAGAGATGGCTTTTCAGTCTCTTCTTTAAAACTTCCAGAGATAGAAACCCATAACCTCTCTAAGTAAACTTTTCTAGTGATCTTACTAGAAATATATATATATATATATATATATATATATATATATATGTATGTATGTATGTATGTATGTATGTATGTATCTATGAATGAATGAATGAACGAATGAATGAATGAATGAATGAATGAATGAATGAATGAATGAATGAAATCTTGACAGGCACAACTTATACCCATTATTTCTGGTCCTAATTTCTGTGCTCATGGGAAAATAGATCTTTGCCAACTTCCCTGTATCTTCCCTTTATGACAGCTTTCATGTCTCCCTTAAGTGTTACTGAACATCTCAAATTCCTTCAACATGTCCCCATAGGGCATGTCCTCAATTTCCTGTATCATCTTTGTTGCCATTCTCTGAATGCTGGAGTCCTTGGGGTTCTCTGTGTTGGCTTGTTTTCTTGCAAATGTTTCATTACCCAGCTAGGTAACATCTTCAATACAAGAATGGGATGGAGTTTGCTCTCTGTTTATATACTGTGGCATGCCCTACCAGTGTTGGTGGGGGTGGGGGTGGGGGTTTTGTTTTGTTTTATTTTTTCCCTCTGGTAGTTCCTTGATTAGGGTATTGTTTACTGCTTGATTGTATGTCTGGTGATCATCTTGGTGTTAATCTCTGCTTATCTGGGTGATGATTGCTGGTGAGATGTCCTGGTCTTTTGTTTTCCTTTCTATTGTCTCTTTTGAATAGTGTGTAGATGTTGTTTATCTCTATGTGCCTGTTGATGGCTGCGTTGTCTGAATACCAAGCTTCCAAAAATTCCCTCACAGTTTTGGATTTAGCTTGGTCTAAGATGCTGCGGTTCCCCAGTTGAAACTATGGTTAAGTCTGTCTATGTGTTGTTAAGGAGCTTTCATCATGTCTTCTGACTGCTAGTTGGTTTCATGGATGTGTGCATGCCTTCTGCCTGTCTGTCCTACATGGTGGTTGTTGCAGTCCTTACACTGTATGTTGTAGATGACTCCTGTTTTTTTTTTCTTGGGCTAGTGGGCCTTTTGGCTTGCTTAAGATGTTTTGGAGAGTTTTAGCTGGTTTGTGTGCTATGGAGATGCCATGTGGTTGTAATAGTCTGTTGGTAGTTTCTGAGATGTTTCTGATGTATGGCAGTGTTATCCTAAACAACATCTACACACTATTCAAAAGAGACAATAGAAAGGAAAACAAAAGACTAAAACATCTCCTCACCAGCAATCATCACCCAGATAAGCAGAGATTAACACCAAGATGATCACCAGACATACAATCAAGCAGTAAACAATACCCTAATCAAGGAACTACCAGAAGGAAAAAATAAAACAAAACAAAACCCCCACCCCCACCCCCACCAACACTGGCAGGGCATGCCACTGTATATAAACAGAGAGCAAACCCCATCCCATTCTAGCACTGAAGATGTTACCTAGCTGGGTAACAAAATGTTTGCAAGAAAACAACCAATCTCAGAGAACCCCAAGGACTCCACAGTTCAACCTTGAGCTACACATATTTCCTTCTATTGGTCTCTGAACTCTCTCTGACCTGGAAATGTGATGCCCAGGATCATATACAGTACTCTAGGTATGCTAAGTAGACCACTATAGTCACTTCACATGCTTCACATGCCTTTAATCCTGTGCTTCTTCTGATGCAGCCCAGAACTGTGTTAGCCCTTGTAGAGTGCGGTTCGCAATTTGAAATGGCTGAGCCTATATAAACAAACTTTTCAAACTGCCAACTACTTAAAGACACAAATGCCGAAACACCTTAGGAAGGTATTTACCTGAGCGAGATTTGACCAGCTTGATACAATGGTTAGATATGGGAGGTTCCATTGTATCCCTTATAATGAATGCACTTGTATCTGTGGAGCATCAGAGATAGAAGACTTAGCACATATATTATTTGATTGTAACTTGTTAGAAGGAGAGAGATATGTACCTTGGATCATACATTAACCGAATGACCCATTGGGAACCACATATTAAAACAACATATCTTATGTGTGGTCAGAATTTGAAAATAACATATAATACAGCTCAGTATCTGAGTAAAACAATACAGTTAAGATCTGTATACATGGGGTTGATTGGGGTAAATTGTAGGAGTGACATGGAAATATGATTTGTACTCTTACTTATCTGTATACTTAACTGTTGTATTTTACTTCCACTTTACCTAATTTGTTATTACATTGGGTTTTATTAACACTTTGTGTTTGAAATTTTGAATTTTGATATGGCCAATTAATAAACTTTGATTGATTGATTGATTGATTGATTGATTGATTGATTGATTAGCCCTTGTAGCAGCTGCCTCACATCATTGACTTGTGTTCAGCTTGTCAGTGGACCACTCCCAAGTCCTTCTCTGATGTAATACTTCTAAGCCGTGAATCCCCCTTCCTCTATGTTGTGTCCTACATTTTTCCCTAAATGTAATATCTTACACTTCTCTCTGTTAATGGACATATTATTCCTGTCACCCCAGTCTTCCAATCTGTCCAGATTAGACTGCAAATTCAGTCATCTTCAGTGTTGGCCAGAGCTCTGAATTTTATGTCAACAATCCCGTCATCCAGATCATTCACACACATTTCATTTTGGAATTCGCTTCCTACACATTTAAAAAAGTTAAAAGAAATATCAGTATAGACAGACATCCAAAAACTGTTTTTCAAACACCTTAGAATATTTTTATGCTGTTCCTAATTCAAATACATACATGCAATGTATGATACCTTATTGTACCTGGAATATTGTGAACTCATTCTTCTCACAAGATCTAATTGTTTAGGAAGACATAGAAAATAAGGTTCCACAGATAAAAAATTTCTGTATGTTGTTATGAAATCATATATTCCTTTTAATGCCATTACAACCCTAGTGATAATTAGAAGAATAGTCCTTTTTTTAAAATCAAACTTACTTGACTTTTATGTGCTACAGTTGGGAGATATACATATGAGTACCATAAAAGCTATCAATTTTATAAGAATTAGTTCCAAAAAGGAATTGTGTGCTCTGCTTAATGATTTTGCTTCCTTCTTCTGAACAGTTTGAAAATGAAATAATTTTAAAATTGGATCATGAGGTAGAAGGAGGCCGTGGAGATGAGCAATATCTGCATTTGTTTGAGGCGATGTAAGTACAACAATGGAATACATCATTCAAATGTTTTATATTTTAAATTGTATATTTGTTTTAAAAGTGTGTACTACTGAAAATGTCTCTCTCTCTCTCTCTCTCTCTCTCTCTCTCTCTCTTCAATCCTTCTGTTACTCAGATATTTCTAGGGCCTACTAGGATTTATTAACCAAGTCCTATATACACTTTGTATCAGTAATGTAACCACACCTAGTACTGCAGATCATTCTCTGTGCAGAACATGGTCTGTTTTTAAAGTCCCTTCAGAAATAACAGCATATATTTCTTCTCTAGCCTTTCCAGTTGTGCCATTTATCCCTAATCAAACAGTAGCAAGTATAGCATTTGCCTATGCTCTGCACACCAAGAGATGCTGAAAGACAGCAAATCATTAAAAAACGTTGCACCTGAAAAATTCCAAACATATAGCAAATCTCAGGTACTTCCAGACATCACCATTCCAGAAAGAAAGGGGGAAAGGCACATCACAGCAATGAAACTTATTAGTATGGGTGGATTGCACCTCACTCTCTGGTTTAGTGTAATAAATCCTGTGCTTGCTACTGTGTTCAGAAGACTGTCAGCCACTACCATGGAGATTAATCCAACCTTTGCGCTGAACAGAAATGAGAACATGAGACAAGCTCTCCTTGAAGAAACCCAAGATATATCTCCTTCTGTTTCCCTCTGTAGCCAACCAGATGCCAATGGGAAACCCACCCACAAAACATGTTGATATTCATGCTTGTACTTCCCAACAACTGGTGGTCAGAGATATGTCGCTTCCAATTCTGGAAATAATATATAGCCATCATTAATTGTAGTCATGGATAGTCATCCTCCGTGAAAATTGTGTCTTTCTCTTTGAAAGCCATCCAAATAGGTGTCATTACTGTGTGCTCTCATGGCTGCAAATTCCTTTGTTTCAATTGTGTGCTATGTGAAGATTACCTTGTTTTTTCTGAATCTCCCATAATTCAGCTGGGTCATCCATAGTAAGGGACTGGTCATTGGACAACATCCTATTGAATAAACAATTGTGAAGGAGTATTGTTTTTAGAGTACACAGAATTGAGGTGAAATGAAAATAATAAAAGCTCCACCAGTTCAACAGTTCCATTTGCCCAGCCTTTGGGGACATATTAGGAAAGCACTAAAATCTGGTCTTCCTTCCAAGAAATAACATTTTGTAAGGGAGCATTTTGATCTCAGAGGTACATTTTGGCAGGGAAAAAACATTTTTATGAAATATGTAAAGCTGCATCAATTGTCTTTTGTTTTCTAACTGTGATTAGTTGGGTGGCTATTTCCATACCAGCAATTTCTACTCCTAAGACTTGATTGCAGACTAAATTATCTCTGTCTGTTACTTCTTAATTTATAATACTTGTAAATATAAATTAAAATATTTGCAAATTACTTTGAACTTGAGGGTTATACTATGCACCACTTGGCAAACAACCAAAAGCAGAAGAGCTTTTATCCAAATATATCAGTCAGCCAGGAGAATAAAACGTGGTACTGGAACAGTTTTATCTTGTATCCTACACTACAGATCTCCTCAGGAGAACTGAACTATTCTCTGAAACAGATTTAGGCTGTTTTTGAAGGGGAAGGTATGGGGTAAGAGGAAGCCATCTTGTACAAATGATTGGCTGTTTATGTAACACTAAATATAACCCAAATAGATTCATTCCAAGAATATTAAAGTCACATAACAACTGTTAGTTATCATATTGAAATATATTGATGTTTAATTTTTCCTAAAGAATGGAACAGCTGTTTCAAAACTACACTGACTACATGTATTAGAAACTACAATGTTCAGATAAAAGGAGTCTTTTAATGGGAGAGATTAGTACAAGAATCAAACACAAACCTCTACAGTGGAAGAGTTCTTTTCAGATACAAAAATTTTAGAGAAGATGTTAAATGCATCTGTGGAAAAATATTGTCTTGGAATGTATAAAATGATGATCATCTGCACTTTCAAAATTATAGAGGTGCCTAGAAAATGCCGCAGAAAGCTTTGCAGTATTTCACCTTGACACTTCTCAGTGCTGCTCAATTGAATTGCTACGTGAGATGGCAGAATCTAATGAAATTCAACACATTATAGATTCTCATCTATATTTTTTATCCCTGATTGGGAATAGCCAGAGTGAATAATTGGGGACATGACTCCTGTTTTCTTCCCAAATATCCCAGAAGTACTGGGCTTTCTGAAGAGAAGGTATTTTAGAGCATGGATAAAAAGTGTTAGGGTCATGCAGCAATGGGAATTCAAGTGGGGAAGAGTAATTCACAACACATGACAGCATTCATGGCGCACCTGTTGCCACATCCTAAAGACTCTGCATCTTTTCCTGGGCTTGCATGGGTGCAGTCTCGGGCAAAAGCATGTGTGATTGAAGGAGGTACCAACAGGTACAACCTGTGTGCCCCACATGTGCTCAGAGTCCCCTTTTCTCCTTTGAATCAGATTACTGCACAGCCCTAAATCGTATCTGGCTTGCCATTTAAATGAAAATCCAGAACATATGCTTAGGTAATTAAGATACACACACACACATTCGTTCATTCGCCATCTCGTCTCCCCTTTTCCTTCATTCGATCACAAATTTGTACTAACATGTCATGCAGATTCTCGTTGTTTTCCTTTTACATTTTCAGACTCATTGAGTGTTCTTCAAGCTATCCTAAGATCGCAAAGTCAGTTGAAATGTTTGTAAGCCTGATAAAAGGTCTTTTGGAAAAACTACTGGAT
Source organism: Python bivittatus (assembly GCF_059951505.1). Classification (NCBI taxonomy): domain Eukaryota; kingdom Metazoa; phylum Chordata; class Lepidosauria; order Squamata; family Pythonidae; genus Python; species Python bivittatus. Next base: position 20,161,919 of record NW_028277035.1, read on the forward strand.
TACCGTGCTGTGATGAACGATGAAAGCAAGGACAATCGTATGAGCTGCACTGTGAATTTATTGGTATGTGGTACCTTAAAGTTGCATAAAGTTCTGAAGTTTTGAATCTGAAGCAGTTTACAAAGTCTACAAACCCTTACTGTAATTTAAAGATGGATAATGGTAACAACCATTATAATGACATGACATTATTATAGATTATACAGCAGGGAAATGGAAGCTGGGCTGTTGCCATTTATTTGGGAGGGAAACTCCAACGGTCTAGTCCAAATTTTATAATTTAAAATAGAAACTTTCTTTCATCCACTAAACAATGACATAACTATGCAGAATACACATAGAGAGATGTAACATTTGACACCACGCTATAGGTCTTGGTACGTATTCTCTTCTCCTTTCTGGGTTGCTGTTTTTCATGCTGTTTTCTGCCAGGAGTTGCAGGCAGAATTTCAAGTGCATAGCCATATGAATTGAATTAATTAAGTAATTAAATGTATGTAGCGCTTTTTGAATGTTGAGATTGCTCTGGGTAAATTCTATTAATTTGCAAGAACTATAAGATAGATGAAAATGACTGTCCTTATGTTGTGAATGGAGGGCTAAGACTAAGGGGAAGGCAGGATACCTAATGAGTACATGGATGAGCTAAGTACTTCATTGAGCAATGTACTTCACGACTCACTGTTTATATTAATAGACTATTCTACATCTCTCTGGGGCATAATAATCCTTATTTAATCCACAATCCAAAGGGAAATTGACCTCCCTCCAAGTCATTCTCAGCTGATCACCATCTTCTCCACTATCTTTTCTGTTGCCAAGTATAGTTTGTAATATATGGATTTGAGTGGAGATGGGGATATAGTCCCATACAAAAATATGCCTGTTTCAAATACAGTGTACTCAATATATCCATGCTATAAAGGAAAAAGTATGCAGCAGGAGAGTATATGCAGCTTTACTGTAGTTCTCAGAATCTAAGTGATTTATCTTTCCTCATTTTTTGCAAGCAAAAACATTTTAATAACAATTGCTGTGATGAAAGTCAGTTCTTTCCATAGTTTGCATCTATGCAAGTCAGAGTATCCTTTAAAATCCTCATGATTGCTCTCAGATACTAACTTACTGCTCTATCTTATGACTTTGATGATCATGAATTCTATCCACGCTGGTTTCAGTGGGCAGTAATGTATAAATAATGCATATTTATGTTAACCTTAATTGAAAGCTTTGAGATTTTAGAAATGAAACAAAGCAAAATTATTCCCTGAATAAGGAATTATGCATGTTTGAAGAATATTATAAAATGAACCATCCCAATTGTGCGCAGAAGTAATCACGTTTCATTCATTTTTCCTCCCAGAATTTCTACAAGGAGATTAATCGTGAAGAGATGTATATAAGGTATAGTAATTGCCCTTTTGATTACAGTTGTCACTGAAGAGATCAGTGTTGTTTTTATTCACATAATCTTCAGGTTTATACATGGATTTATAGTAAATATCTGGTTATACATTATTCAGTTCAAATATATATTATACCAGATATATTATTAGTTGTTCTGCAAACGCTCAACACATATTTTGTCTGAGTTGCTCAGTCATATACCTGCCTTATTTAGTTTTGGAAAGAAGAGGGTATGTAATTTAAACAAAGAGGATGATAATTTAAAATTGGTAGATAAAGTACATTTTGACTGTGTTGAATTGAATAAAATCCGTCTGTCACAAATTTTGCAACAACTGTAGTCTTTGTTTTGGAATTAGATAGAAATCAATTATCTGTTTGTAGAAACAATATTTTTTAATCTGTTCAATTAAATGAGATTCTATGACAGGAGTTGTTTTTGCTGGGCAGCATAAAGCTATTCAGATAGAGAAATAGAAACCTTTGCAGCACAAAGCTTTTAAGTAAGTTGTATAAAACCACAGACTGAGATCAGGATCTTTGATTTATGTAACATAAGCAAATTTGATTTTTCAGTTTTCACTTTATATTCAACGTCTTTTGAACAAGTACATTAGAAGAGGCAGGATTGTTAAGGTGGACTATATCGAGAGGGGGTGTCTTCAGAACATCTTACTCCACCAAATTAACCATAGTTTCAGTTTTGATTTTCACAGTCTTTCTTTTGGAACGATAAAAGAATTCAAACCCTTGAGAATACAAGCTGTGTTTTAAATTGGTCTTCCTTTAAAAACTCTAAATTCAGTATATTATCTCAGCCTGTTGATATGTTTGTGTGTCTATGACATTTGTCTGTCTCAGTTACATACACACTCACATTTCATTTTACATAATATATAATACTACATTGTATTATTTACTATACTATATAATACAAACTATATGTGTATGTATACTACAGAATATATATTCTATCTTATTGTATCATATCATCTTATTTTAATCATCTTATTTTTAATTGGGCAGCTATCCGGATATGTATATGTATATGAATATGTGCATGTATGTATGTTATTTTCAGCTTGGAAGAAGAAGGCTTCAGCTTTCACCACACAAAAGCCTTTTTTCAAGAGGTAGTATATAAAGTGCTGAGATTTGAAAACCCCAGGATGTAAATCCTTTTTTATGAGGCAGGACAAGTTAATACATTTTAAGCCTGATTTCCATATAACCAAGTTTTCAAACTTAACTTCAAAATGATAGAAGTTTGAAATATAATGACTGAGCCAACCAATGTAAAACATGATTAAGACCTATTCATATGAATGACACTTCAGCGCCTTATTGCAGGTCTCAAATTTAAATGTTGGCAGTGGTTCTCATCATTTTATGGTGATAGGTCAATATTTTATGAATTCAAAATAATGCTGATCTCAGGACCTCTCTGTTTTCCTTGCTGCTTCTATTTATAGGTATCTGTATAAACTTCGGGATCTTCACTTAGATTCTGAGAACTACACTGAAGCTGCGTACACCCTTCTGTTGCATGCTTCACTTCTGAAAGTAAGTCGTTTATCTGCAATCGAGGACAAGTACTAAAATCTCAAGAGATGGAGGAAATTGCCTGTCCTAACCCAGAACTGTGTTATAGGAAATGACAAGTGATTCAATGGTTATGTACGGTTGTATTGATGGCCTCGGATGAACCTGGATTTGTACTAGTCTCCTATATGCAAATAATAGACTCTCTTTTACAACTAGTAACTATAGTTACTATAAATAGAAGAGTAGGAGGAAATCCAGATTGATCCCACTCATCCATATCTATACACTCAATGCCTAATCCAATGAGAACAGAATCTTGACATTTGGAGCAATCAACAAATAAGGGGAGCTTCTTTAAGGGACACATGTTGTGTGCCTGGGAGGAGAGAAATGAGAAGCAGGGGGAGGGGAATGCAATGGAGTAACCTGAAATAAACCCCAGGTGACTGGTTGGATGCCGAACAGGAGCAGTCTGCCTTCAGTGACATGTTGTATGTATTTCCTGAGTAATAGGTGAAAATCCCATAGATATTCAGTTCAGAGGTACTATTTTAATGAGTCATGTAAATCACAGTTCCTCAGCCTTGGCAACTTTAAGACGGGTGGACTTCAACTCCCAGAATTCTGCAGCCAGCCTTGCTGGCTGGGAAATTCTGGGAGTTGAAGTCCACCCATCTTAAAGTTGCCAAGGTTGAGGAACCCTGATGTAAATATTTTAATTATAATTTGGAAATACATGTGTGTGTGTGTGTGTGTGTGTGTCTGTGTAGAATATTATATGGCAGTGATTTTTTTTAAATCTTTGGTGTGAGTAGTAAGAAGAGTTGGTCAAGCAGTGATGAGCTTTCAGGCAGAACAGCCACGGTCTAGTTTTCTGTTGCCTGATGTTTCACCAGCAGCTGTGGCTGGTATCTTCAGAGGTCGAGTGGGCTGCTTTGTAGTGTATCTCTCAGCATCTCCCAGGCAAGAAGGGTTGGCCTTACTCAGAAACTGTGGCGAGTTTATGGAACAGTATCAAGTTCATTTTTCTTAAAACTTACTTTAATCTGGTCTCTGAGAACCTGCTGCTTCATTAACTCTTCAAATTAAAATTCACATTTCTGTGCATATAAAGCTACTGACATTTCCAAACTTTTACCTGCACATTTGGCACCAATGCATTTGTTCAAGCCCTAATGCTTTTAAGAGCAAAGGAAGGGAAAAGCTGTTGTTGTATGCTGTTACAGATATATTGGCTCTCTGTATGTGTGTATTTTAAAGCCTCCTAGTTTTCTTGGTATTACGAAGTGACCTTGACTCAGGATTTCAATTTCAATTCCATGTTATTCTGGGAAAGCTGCAGAGCTGAAAAAAGCTGGAGAGATGCCAGGATTTCAACTCAACAGGCACTTTCCCCAGGAATAAAGTCTTCTCTCTGGGAGTACAAGGGAGAGAGATCTTTCTTAGTGAATAAAGCAACAAAATGGCTCAAGAAAACCAAAGTCATGACTGGGAAATGGAGTTGAGACACCAATAAAGACCAGAAAGAGTGTTAGATAAAGTATCTGATTGGCAGATTAAGTCAATCTTCTTTATGGAACAAAATGGATTTTTGAGCACAGCATTAAGGAAAAATACAAGATACCTACGTGAGAACTGGACACCCAGCACAACTGAGCTGTGCCATATCAGTGGAAACAACTATTCTTTACTTCTGTTTGCCATTCCAAATGGTGTCCCACTTTTTCCATTATAAATTTAATATAGTTCATGTGAGTTGAATTTAAGGTCCAAAAGTCTTTATACTGATGAGAAGACTAGGACTGTAAGATCTTCAGGCAAAAAGCTGGATGACCACTAGTTTGGCACCAATGAGATATACTGTAGAAAGTTCAAACTCTTTACTGCTCTTGGTGGACAACCAAACTTTTGGAAGCCAGATTTGATAGCCCAAATGGAGATGAATGATGCCCATTTCAAACCCATGTATTTCAGTAGTCAAGGTCTTTCAGATAAATGCAACTCTTACATTTTGTGGTGCTTGGAACAATATTCCAAAATTAAAATCATATGTACTGCATATCAATGCAATGTGTGTGGTGTGTGATAGTTTGGTGGTTCTTACATGTAAATTTGGGCAAGGAGTGATATGTCAAGGAATGAATGCCTGTATGTGTATTTAAAGAGAGGAGTTTTAATGATGCAACTGTCTATGCAGGTTCAAAAAATAGAAGAACTATGCTTGGATCTAATTAAGGATATGTAAAAAATGCCAGAAAGGAAGAAATCTAAGAAGCTGACTTGCATGTTTATATTGCAGCTGACATGAAGTGCATGTATTTTGTACCCAGTTAGGATACCAATCTTTGGTAACCTTTAAAGAAAAAACAGCTAAGAACTTACTTGCAAATTTATTATGAGTTTTTTCTTCTCAGTGGTCTGATGAACAGTGCACTCCTCAAGTCATGCAAACAGAATTTCAGAGTTCACAAACACACCGTCATCTGAAAGAGCACCTATATGAGATGATAATAGAATATTTTGACAAAGGAAAGGTAATTTTATCTTCTTTCTAATTCCTGCTGAGTAGCTTTGTGCTGTGGGTTATAAACTCATTTGATTCATCCAAAGCATTAATGTCTAATGTAGAGAAAGAAATGTCTGTCCAGTAAATCGCCAGTTGGGAAGAATTGTTGGTTTGGACCTCATGTTACGCTACAGCATAGGATTTATGGAAGAATGTTATTGTATGTAGTCTATGACATTTATTAAGGCATTGCTGTGATTCAGACAGTACAGAAATTGTGTGGCATGAGGTGGCTAATGTGTTAATGTGTTACCGTCTTGTGTATTTTACTTTGTAAAGAAGAAAGGCATGCAGTGTTTCAAATTAGGCTGAAATCACTAGCTAACTTAATAGCTGCTTTTAGAAAATGTTTGTATTCCCAGGTAGGCTCTAGTACTTAGTAACACTTTTGTTCTGTGCCTCTGTTGTCATCTCTGTTTAACTGTGGAAGCAGTGCAAAAGGATTTGTGTTTTGGTCAGGCATTGTGAAAGCTTGGTCTCTAGAATGTTTCCTATATATTTGTGACATGAAGTGAGTTTATAATGTCAGTGACTATCATGAAATGAACAGAAGCCCAAGCTTTGCAGATATTATCTGGGAGAAAAAGAATGGTCTCAGTCTTAGAACAGGGCAGGGGATCTCAGACTGCTTGCCTCTTGGATGGGTAACCTCCAGGGAATCCCAGAGCTATGGGGTAAACTGGGAAGCTGAAAAAACATCCAAGAAGACAATATCAAATCATTTCCTCTGTTGCCAAAAAACCACACTGACGTGTCTGTGAGGTCATCAAAATTGAATTGAACTTGAAAGAGACTTTAGATTTATAACTCTGTATAAAGTTAATGTAAATTAGTAGAGCGTTGGTTCATTGAACCATTCAAGACTGAGAAAGCAGGTATCTGAGGCAGTCATATTTCAATAAGTTGGTATAAAATATGAGATGTATGGGTAAATTTTTTACATATTAAAATTAACTGTAACAGGATGATCTGTTCCACAAATTATGTAGAAATCTGAAAAACGGTGAAAATATCACAAAATAGGGCTGTGCAAAATATTCAGAAGAAGCACGTCACAAAGCACATTGGTATAAGCAAAGCATTCCTGAAAGAGTTTAAGTGACAGTGCAAGTCTTCTAAAAGGCACCACTGCTTTCATGCTTAGAGGAGAAGTGCTTTCTTCTCAACAACATGCTTTGCAAGGCCCTTTCACACAGTTTGTCTGGACATATGTTCTTAAAGAGGTGTGCATGAAATAAATCAGGGTTCTTCAATTGTTCTTTCAAGAACCTAATATTGTTGCAAAGGTAACTACAAGCTCTTAAATGCATTGACTCAATGTAGATATTTCTGATTACACAAATGCTATTCTTCTGGAGTTCTAATGTGATATTTCAAAGCATATTGCATAATGAATAAAGATTTCAATAAACTTCTCTAAGGTTATGTGATTATATGTTTGAATGTCCTATTACATTGCAGATGTGGGAAGAAGCAATCGGCTTGTGCAAAGAACTAGCAGAACAATATGAAATGGAAATTTTTGATTATGAACTTCTAAGCCAAAACTTGGTAAGAATGGAATTTTGCAAAAATGTTGTAGATTTTTAGTTGTCTGTAGTTTCAGATTTCTTTCTGAAACCTTTTTGTAATTCAGGTCTAGATTTTTTTTATAAGGTCAAGAACAAGTTTTGTGTAGTGGTTAAGGCTAGACATCAGGAGACCATGTATTCTAGTCCTGCCTTCAGCATGAAGCCAGCTGGGTGGCCTTGGGCCAATCACTCTCTCTCAGCCCCAGGAAGCAGGTAATGGCAAACCACTTCCAACCTTGCCAAGAAAATTGCAGGGACTTGTCCAGCAGTCTCCAGGAGTCAATGCTGGCTCAGAGGCATCTATCTATCTATCTATCTATCTATCTATCTATCTATCTATCTATCTATCTATCTATCATCTATCCAGTTTATCATTATTTCAGTACAATTGAGTAAATAGTTTTAAAACACTTAAGAAAAGTAAATCCAGAACAATAAAATAGATATTTGCCTTCTTTGCCTTGACAAAGAAAAATGGAGGATGTTCTGTAAATCATGGCTTTGTACATTTGGCTGTGACATAGCTAGAAATTCAAAATAGAGTTGAGAAGCTTAATGCCTCCAGAATCTCTGTTTTCCCAGGCTGTGAAGGACTGTAGGGGGAATAAGCTGAAACTAAATCCAGGCAAGATAAACATGTTACTGACTCTGAGGGCTGAATGGCAGGAGATAGTCTAGAATGGGATCTCTTTAAAGAACAGATTTACAGTCTGGGGTCTTCCTGGATCCAGCCCTGATGTAGATAGCCTCATAGCAGCAGTGGCCAGGAAACTCTTATATTCAGTGTCAGCTGATAACTGGGAGGCATACCTACTTGGTTTTTGAGACTTATGCTGCAGTAATTTAATGCTGGATTACTGCAATCGTTCATGGGATAATCTAGAAGACAGTCCAGAAATTGCAGCTGGCTGAGCTGTAACTGCTTTCCAAGCCCAATTCAAGATACTCATGATGATCTATGAAGCCTTACAAAGCTTAGGCCCATGATATTTGCAGCACTACTATTCTCATCACACCTTCTTAGATCATCAGTAGGATTACAGCTTTGGAGGTGAGAGGCTCAAAACATATTTATTTTCCAAGAACATTTATATTGTTGTTTTTATAGATTTTTTTACAGAAATCTGTAAGTTGCCCAGAGCTATTAAGGGAGTTAATTTTCCGGACACATTTTAAAAAAATGTCCAAAATTAGAACCATTGAATTGAGGTGGGAAGGTCAAGGTTTCCAAACTTGTTTCATAATTAGTTGAATTTAGTGTTATGTTACTATTTTTTTTTTCCAGAAGAACAAGGAATGCTAATTCTTTAAACTCCTTCATTGTTCTGAACCACAGACATAAATAAAAATGATCTGACCTCATGATATAAAAATTCATGTGTTTCATTTTAAATTAAAGTTGCCATTTATTTTATAGACTTTTAAAATACATTTTAGATTTGAACCATCGTACTGGCATTTAATTCATTGCCATTTGGAAAATACCACATTGCATCTACATCCTCAATGGCCACTTTAGACAATTATTTCCCGTGGTTAGCTTTCCATCAAGCTATACGGTTTAGGATTGCAACCTGAAATGGGCCAAAGTGTCATCACTTTGTATAAGGTAGCCTGGCTTTGATAACTCATCTTTTTTAAAACTCATTTGCAACTCTAGCCCAATGATACTAAATCATTGCAAATGATATAATTTCAGATTTAATGGACATTTGAGTGTAATGATACCCGCTGTCCCAGAATTATCTGTTAAACTGAGGTTTTGCTGTAGTAATAGATTTACAAAAGGTTATGAAAACAGGGAAAATCAGAATTACATATTTTAAATTTTGGAAAGGTAGCACCAATGTCTGAAGAACTGGTTGTGGGTAATATAATCCCAGAGAGGCCTCTGATATCTCTCTTTCCTTTCAGATTCAGCAAGCCAAATTCTATGAAAACATCATGAAAATTCTGAGGCCTAAGCCAGACTATTTTGCTGTTGGATATTATGGTCAAGGGTTCCCCACATTCCTAAGGGTAAAGTACCTACTCTGTGTACTTCGTCTTTAACAAATTGCAGATTTGTAGTAGCCTTATAGAACACCAATATTCTACAAGTGGAAATGGAGTTATTCACAAAGGGAGAGATTTATCTTTGTGAGGTTCTGCTGGGCAAAGGGTTTCTGTCTCGCAGCTACCTGAAATGCCATTTGTAACAATAGCGAGTGTCACATTTTCAGAAAGGGATTTTATTTATTGTGGGTTTTTTCCCATTGCTTTCAAGGTTAGGAGAAGGTTTATAGTGGGGGTAATGGAGTGATAAGGGAGCATTTAGGATTCTTACAAGACAGTCATAATTAAAGGATGGTTTATAGCTGAAGGGAATTTAATGAACAATAAAATCAACAATATGAATAGCCAAGACAATGAAGCAGGAAATCTAATGAATATTATATCTGGTGTATATTCCTTTGTAATTGTCAATTTCACAGGTGAAATTTCATATAAAAGGTTCTCACATTTATACCTTGACTATTCTCAGAAGTCTTCTTATCATTGGTAATTTGAACATACAAATCTTGCAGAAGTAAACTTACAATTTTCCTCCCTTTAACACCAATACACTTTTAAAGGCACAGTAAGAAGCAGAGAACTCTAGGATCAAATTTCCCTACTGAGATATATTAGATACCTTCAAACAATCAACCCAGAGTCAAGAAAAATGCATTGAGCAATTACATACACATCTTGGTCTTGTTGATATTTTAGAAAGTAACAGGCCTCTCTTCCCTTCCTCAGGCAGGTCTTCATAGACAATCCAGTTGATTACTATGGTCTTGATCTATTGAATGTCATATTCAACTGGCCTTTGTTGCTTTTAAGAAGAATAGTGTAAAAATGGTTGTAATGTGTAACAATGATTTTTTTTCCCAGCAAGCTCACACCCAGGTTTGTAGTCACATAAAGTATTTATCTTTTTTTTTTTTTAACAGAACAAAATGTTCATTTATCGAGGCAAGGAATATGAGCGGAGAGAAGATTTTCAAGCACAACTGATGAGTCATTTTCCAAATGCTGAAAAAATGAATACCACTACACCACCTGATGAGAAACAAAAGAACAGTGCTGTTCAATGTATCCTTAGGAGTAGGGGATATTATTATATAAGCAGAAGTAATTTGAAGTAAAAAATCCTTATTCAAAGTTTATGGAAATATAGAAAATCCTGGTTATTTAAGCCATTTCACATGTTTCCTTTTTAAGGTATAAATTGTTTTACATAATGTATAGAACAAATCCATAATTATATTTCACAAATTTGTCAAGAAACAAGGCTTTGCTATGCATTCAGTAATCAGAAATTAACTGCAATGAAACATAGGACATTCTACTTTGTTTTGGAATTAGAAGCATGTAATCTAAAAGGCTATATGAGCATTCTTGCTTCTTGTAACCAGTAGACTTCTCCTGCCCCTCTTCAGTTGGCCACTGTGGCCCACACTCTACTTCCTTTCTTTAGCAATTCCATAGCTATTAAAACACTTGAGTTAGCCAATACCATAAAGATAATACTTTTATAATATCCTAAAAAAAGTTGCGGATACCTGTATCCTGTATCATGATAGATTCATGTAAATGGTGAAATACATATTCAATCAACCCTCCCAAGAAATTAAAACTTCAACTTTAAATCATTAAATAGCCAACTCCTTGGAGTCAGGTCTGATCATACTATGTCATAAGGCAGCTTTTATCCCTGAATTTACAAATACCTTTGTCCGCCTCTTGTCTATTTTTTAAACACCATTATGTATAAGTGGCATTTCAAGTATTAGCTTCAAGACTAATTGGGGTTTTTCCTCCATTATGCTGGAATGTTCAGGTTCACTTAAGTACAGTATATCTTGAATGTGCAGCAGATACAGAAAAATTGCCACCAAAGTATGATTTATCCTGCTCAGTTTTTTTACTTGAAACATCAGATGTTGGGACTTGATTTTCTGTTTCAAACAATAGACATCTATAAAAAGATGCTCCTGCATCTCTGAAATAAGAAATCTATAATCTTAGTGTGTAATTTAAAGCAGTAAATTTCCTTTTTTCCTTTTTACATGCAGACACAGAATATGATCCAGTGCAAATATTAACAAACACACCCTGGGTCAGAATGTGTATTCTGCTTCAGAAGGAGGAAAATCCACATCACCAACACCTTGCAACATCACTAAATTATGCATCATTACATCTTTTTGCTGACCAGTCAAACTCAAAAACAGTTTGTGGAATGCTGTGTTACAGGACTATGTTGCTAAACCTTGGGACCTCTAGCCCAAATTTTGGCTTTAGAACAGAATACTTCTGCATTGCAACTCATCCTTGAGGACACAATGGTGGTAATATATAGGAACACCTGTTTTCTTAGAATTTCCACTAGCTTAATTTAGGTAGCACGTTTCTTAGTCTCCTACTTAGCGAATCATGGCATGATGTAGCTTGGAAGGTAGATAGAGACTGGCAGCGTGAAAGCCCACTGCATGTACTAATTGAAGTTGGATGAATTCTGAGTCTCTGAGTTAAATGCTTGTCGGTTCTCTTATTGAAATTCAATAAAGGCAGAAGGCATTTATTCTTCATTTCCCTACAGTAATTATACACGACTATAGCTCAAATAGAAATGCTGGAGAAAGGCCATAGTTTCTAAGAGATTTGAAAATGGTATGATAGAGATGTTTCTGTTCTCATTGTATATCCTCATTGCTTGAAGACCTGGTTTATTCTGTTGTAATTCTTTAATCTCAAGTACTCATCAGAATAATAGTCCAATGTTATCTAAAAGCGATTGGTAGGAATGATCATCATCACCTGCCTCCGATTCTCTATGTGGACCTGATGGGGAATTGAATCAAGGTCTTCTGCATATACCCCATCTAAGCAGCTATTGAGACCTGGCCCAATAAGACAAGCATGGCCACCACAGGCAGTGATTCCTCTCTTATGCATTTTTGATCCTCTGAAAAGCTGCTATTCATCTCACACATCATACAGGAAGGCTTCTGAAGGAATGATAAAGAGTTACTGCTTAAAAACATAAATGGAACAACTATACATGAACCCTTTACCTTGAGAACACTGTCTTCTTCTAATGTGATATTCAGTACTTCAGAGTGAACAAGACAACTGCAAACTCCTTTTCTCTATCACAACATAAACAACTCTTATTAACAATATATTCCCATGTCCATCTCACAGAAATATAGTACTGTATACCAAACTCTACAGTGTTAGCTGAAGTCTTTGCACCATATAATTTTAGTGTACTGCTTTGTAAATCTGCAATAATGCATCTGAAGAATAAGATGCCTTAAAGTAGAAGCATAAGTTAAACCACTCAGACATTTCCATGTGAGGACTGTGCCCCAGGTCAAACCAACTCATGATGAGAGTTAAGCTTATTTATTTCCAGCTTTGCTGTAATATATTTGAAATCACACTTAAAGCACCTTTCTTTTTGCTATTCTGAAGCTTTGGAGAGTATGTGGATAGGCCAGATTCCTATCGGCAGAAACTCTTACATTGTCTCTTCCTGATTCCTGGGCTCAACCTATTGTCCCAGCTCCCCAAAGAGGATTCACATGTATAACATATTGCTGAATGCTATTATTTCACAGCTCCTTAAATGTAACAAAGGAATAGTGCTTTGTTGGTTCTACAGCTTCCTCTTTATAGCTCCTGACTAGGGTTTTTTCGACATTACCAGATATCATGCACAAAACATGAAATAAAATCCTGAATGGGATAGCACTGGTCAAAGGCAGTGTTTTACACTTTCCAGGTGATCAGCTAAACATAGTATTGATTGGCTTGCTGTAGGTTGTTCAGTCTGTCAGTGATTGGTGGTAGTGAAGACAAGTGTGGGTCAGCTTCAAACTACTCTTGAGGAATTGGGTTGGAATTCAGTGGCAGTGTAGTAATGCCCCTTGGAGAAGGAAGGAAGGAAGGAAGGAAGGAAGGAAGGAAGGAAGGAAGGAAGGAAGGAAGGAAGGAAGGAAGGAAGGAAGGAAGGAAGGCCGGCTGGCCAATATAAAAGCAGCAGAATTAAGCTAAAAAGTGTTTATCTGAAAATGTGACTAATTGATATCAGTAAAACTAGCAAACACATTTCTCTATTAAATACCCAAGTAATATACTGAAAAGTATGCATACTATAATTCCAACAGGGAGATAGAACAAGATTTCTTCCATGATTGAGGGAGCAGGATGGAATAAGTATGTGGAAAGGGATTTTTTTAAGTCTTCATGCTGCAAGACTCAGGATGTTTTGTGGCTTTCTTAATGTAAATAACGCTTTAGCTTTACAGTAGTTTCTTATTATCTTACAATATTGTTTGCTTTTTTTTTTTTTTTTTTGCTTTTCAGTTAAGATTTTGAAGTGAAAGAACAGAATATTTCTAAGCATTATAGTGTTTATTCAATAGGATGGATTTTTAAAGGCCAATAATATATTGTAAAATGGACACAGAACATCTTCAAAACCTTAAGCCTATCTTTTATAGCCGTGATTTGTAACAGCTTGTCAAAATATCATCTCTGCTTCCACTTCTCAATACTCAACACTCTGCAACACTCAAGCTAAAAGCATTTAAGGATCAAGCTCTTTTTGTTCTTAATTCACCCTTCAATTTCCTTTTCTTCTGAGAAAGAAGACTTGTATACAGATGCATGATACCCCTTCCTTTGAAACCAGATTTTTTTTCCCCCTTATCTCTAAGCTACAAACTTGAAACACTGTTTTGGCAACCAAAACTAAGATCCTCACTTGATTTAGACAGTAGCAAATTCAGTATCCAGATAATGAAGGCAATTGGAATTCCCTAAGTTCCTTCTGACACTATAAGATTTGACTTGCATTAAGGTTTAATCAACATACTTCTGTGCACACGTACTTTTTAAGCTGTATCATAAAATTTACCAAGTTAATTATGTAACATTTTATGTAAGAAATTTCTTGAACAATTGTGGAGGAGATTTTTTTGTTGCCAGATTACTGATTGTGTCCACTAATGGTATAACAGAAGTTGCTATCCTTAGCCCTTGTGGTTTTAGATATACAGTGCTTCACAGTGCAGCCAGTTTTGGAAGAACATCCTCAATTCAAAAATAAGCCAGTGCCTGATCAAGTTATCAAGTAAGTCTTGATTGTCTTATTGACCATATAAAAATTCTTATAACACTAAGGTAGTTTCCATGCATGGTGGAAACTTTAATTTGCATTATGTAGTTCAAGTCAAGCCAGCCTTCCCTCTGGAATAGCGTACCATCTGAGATTAGATTGGCCTTGACCCTGCTGGCCTTTCGCAAAGTGCTGAAGACATGGATGTGCTCCAGAGCATGAGGGTCAGGAGGTTAGATGACCTGTGAGATGTTATTGTTACTGTTGAGTGTTTATTGGATTTGCTCTCTGATACCATTGGAGGTTTTTATGCTTTTGCTGATACTGCTTTTTGTATTGTTTTTAACATGTTGTTAACCATCCAGAGTTGCATTTATAAGATGAGTGGCCATTATCAAATAAATTAATAAATTAAACCCACATTTGAGAGGAATGATCACATATAGGAAATCATTCTCCAGACTTGGAAGAAAAAATATTTCCCATAGCAGCCAGCAATTCTAGAAGAAAGGGAAGAAGCAACACACCACCCGAATGAAACTTTGAAACTTCTTCCTCATAAACTTTCACATTCCCCAGATTTTTTTTTTTTTTTTTAATTTACTGGGTACAATCACTGACAATCTGTTTGCCATGCACGTGTTAAACTAGCAGGGAAATAATAGAACAGGTTGACAGATCTAATGAGTTAAAACATAATTTTGATGATGTTCTCAAGAATGGATTATCAAACCAGGGGGTTCCGTCATGTGAAGAAATGAAAGGCCCTAGAGTCTATTTGCCTTGAGGAAAAAAAAATTGTTTGACTGTTGGTAGATGTTAGTCAATATTAATTGAGCTTTTTTATTTCAATGATAATGTGAGAGCAACTCCCTTCCTCTGGTTCTTCTACAAGGCCACTGAGGGCTTCAGCTTTCCTTGTTTTCTTAATCAAAGTTTAATATATTTAAGAGGATCAGCAGAAATCATCCTCTTCTTTCTGCCTGTTAACATTTCCAGATGAAACGGAGTCTGAAAGGCAGAATAATTGTATTTGAAGAATAAAGGGAAAGGAGAGAGAAATAAGAAATAACGATGTCCTTTGATAATACTGGGGACTCTGGACCATACCTTTGTCATGTAGCTCAAATGTTTTAAATTTATTTGGGGGCTTAATTTGTAGAAGATAATAAAGATTTACTCAAGCTGAGTTTGATTCCTGGTCCATGTACTTTTCTTTGACAATTAAATGGAAGTGATTTGCCATTGTATTCTTTTGGGATTTTATTTTACTTCCCAGAGTAGCTGAGAGCTACTGGCTTTCCTGGTGTTGTCCCATTTAAGTGGTAACCATGCCTAACCCTACATGGCTCTTTCAAGACCAGCCATGGTTGGAATACCCTATCCCCTGCTGTGACTTGTAAGAGATCACAGTTTTTAAATATTGTTCTTAACAGCAGCGTGCTTGGATTACAGTCAATTCTGATTTATCAACTTGGGACGGATGGCTGAAATTTACTTCAAATGTAACTTTAGATACTGGACAATCAATAAGTAACATCTTTAGTTCCCCCTAAGTTTTCTTTTTAATATCCCTCTTCTGGAAGTAACTTTTAAAATTGGCAGCATAAAGCATTTTCCCAGCTGCATCTGATAGCTAATGAAAAGGCCCTTCTACCATGAGACACACAAATTACTGTCCTAATAGGGGACACCTTGAAAGCACACACTGTTCATGTCTTTGTAACTGTCCTTCCATTTGTCATGTTGTCACTACTTAAATTTATTTTTTCCCCATCATTAAGGGAAAATCCTGTTGGTGTACCACCAATCTAACTAATGTTGCCAAATGTAGCTGATTGAAGGGAATGATAATTCAGATGTAATGCAATAGCTGTCATCTATTAGATGAGACTTTCTGAGTTTTAGTTTCTTCAGTCATTTGTGTGAAAATGGGAAGATGGCAAGCCTGCCACAATGTTAACTGTGAAGAAGCATTTGTTAACAATAAAGCCAGGAGGATCGTGGGATCATTTCTTCCCTCTTTGGAGGAGTTCCAACTGTGCCTTTCCTTTTTGACATACTGCTGCCACTATATAATTTGGGTTTTTGTCTCCTTTCTTCTTGCCATGTAATCTTGAATAATCATTGACCTGCTCATTTCTGTCTTCTGCTACATTAAGCCTATTGCCTTTCTGCAATGTTTTTAAGAGAGTTTATTTTCTGTTGATCAGACAGTGAAAGCCAAAACTGAATATATATCAAGGTATCAAAAATAGATATAAAATATCCAGTAGGAAGAAGAAGACTAGCTCCTTATTTCAAGTGTGTGTCAGCATACGCACAGCTGCACCCCAGCAGTCTCGTCATCTTTTTATTCCTTAATTTTTGTTCTTTAAAACATGTTGAGTGTGTCATTACATTATACATGCTCCACAGTTGGAGGGATGCAGGGCATGCATAGGAATTTCTAGATTAGAAGTCCTAATCTGCAAAGCATAGTATGAGCAGGCATCAAGGACAACCAGGTTTTGGCATTTGCAACATATTGGTCAAAATATGCCAATAGTGATCAGACCTGCCCTTATCATTTGCAGGGAATGCTGCATGTGGCACAGATATGACTAAATTAGCATACACTTACTACTAGACTACCTTATTAAGAAGTGTCATGTGAAAACTCCAAGTGTTGTTTGGGCTTTATAGTAGCTAAGGACTATTTGTGTTGTTATGCATGCCATGGAAAACAGGTACTTGCCATTACTTCCCATTAGATTCTTTTTCAAGAATCTTTTCTTACTCTTCACAAAATGCAGGTATTTTATGGCTTTGTGCTTTTTTGAATCTATAGATTGCTGTACTGTAAATGGAGTTGTCACAATAACAGCTGATCTTATTAGGTCTGCAAAGTAGTTGAAATATTACATGTATCAGCATGGAAACTATCATCTGCTTCAAGTCATTTATAGCTTGCTGTAAAACAAAGTGCTTTATGTGGGCCCATAGAAAATGAAAAGGGTGAGAGTTGATAAATTAGCAACAGTAAGAAACAGCATCTGTAGAATTAGATTTCTATGGATTGTTATTTAGAATGCTTGGATGGGCTTCCATGTTCTTTTGACCTTTGAAAATAATGGCAGCTGCCATTGATTTTCATAAAATACTTTGACAAGTGTCACCCTTTATTTTTCCCATTTTTAAACCATTAAAAGTTTTAGCATAAAAACAATAGCTTGACCATGCATTTGAGACAACAGGGCCTACATGCCACCTCTTCCTATTAACTGTAGGTTTGGAAGCAGTCTTCCATGTTCTGCATGTAAGAGAGATATGAGATGGTAACAGGCCAGGAATTAGACTCATCCTCTATGGCTGGTGGCAGAGAAGTAGTTTCAGAGAATCTTCACCTCCCTTTTATACTCTACTATCACTCTCTGGCTAACCAGAGTTTACATACGGGTAGTCCCCATTTAGCGACTGCAATTGGGACTGGCAACTCAGTTGTTAAGCAAAGCAGTCACTAAGTGATCTTACTTCAGCTTTCCTTTGCTTTACAGATCTGCAAAGGTTGTAAATGTAAGAATTGGTCACAAAGTTACTTTTTCGTCACTGTCATAACTGCAAAAGGTTGCTAAGTGAGGCAGCCACTAAAAGAAGATTACCTGTGTATACTTTTTAAACATAAGCCTACTATTTCTTGGTAGTATAAAGAGTGAATTTTGGGGAAAAATAGACATGGAACAAAAAGAAGAAAGTTAAAGAAACAAGAGTAAAGGTAGATAAATTGGAGGGAAAGTATGAGTCCTGAATGAAAATATGTAAAATAATTTTCCTACAAAATGAATATAAAGTGAACATAATGCAATATGTTGTAAAATGTACATCATAAAAATGAAAAGAAGTGCCACAGAACTGGAAGTATGAAAAAGGAAGCTTAGTGAAAAGATGACATGAAAGATTTGTGACATTGTACAAGAGAACAATGGCTAAGAATGAGAGAAAAATATGGGTATAGAAAAGAAAAGATAGCTGCAAAGCATGTAGCCAAAGAGAATAAGGAATGGTTAAGATTGAAAGATTTGTTGCAAAAAAAGAATGATTGTTTAAAAAAATGAAAATGGCTGTGTATAAGAGGATTCTTTTGCCCACTTTATTATATGGAATAAGATTTTGGTATAGCAAGAAAAACATAAAAGTATATTGGATGCAGTGATAATGGAATACTTAAGAAGAGTGCATTGTAAAATAGGAAACTATAGGGTTGGTAATGAGTAGGCGATTAATGAATATCGATTGACCTCCTGTCTGAATTACTACGATGTGTCTTACACAGGTCTGCCCTTGAAGACTTTTCAGAAGTTGTAGATGATGCAAGAAATGGTAGCAAGATTATTACTTAGACCACTCTTCAGTTATTTTTACATGATTTTAGTGTTTTTTTATTGCTTTTTAATGGATTATAACCTGTCATGAGATCTTCTAGACAGATCTCATAAATATTTAAAGTAAATAAATTAAGTAAACATGGGACAAACTGGAAGATAAGCCTGTATCCAAAGCATACCTGCTATCTCCTGTATTCTGTTGTAGTTCTTCAAACTAAGCCTCTTCTTTTTTGAGCTTTCCCTGAACGGAAACGTCCTTTTCTCCATTTTGCACAGACAACGATTAGTGTCTAAAACCCCAGTGGCAACTATGCATGTGCTAGCCTCAACTATGTGTACACTACCCTCCCCTCGCATTAACTGAATTTTGGCTCGGATTAAATGCAACCTGGTATCAATTAATAATTTGCACTAAATCGAATATTGCACTATTCAAACTCGCATTAATTGGGACCTATCCATAGTCACAACCAAGTCAAGGCCCATTGCTAAGTCTTCATAATCAACCTCTGAAAGTCATAGTTCCATTAACATTATAGCTTGAAGGATATGGAAGATATTCCTGCTTATATGTTGGATATTTCTCTCCATTTCTTGTTTACTTTGTGGACCGTAGAAATGTCCTGAGCAATCAACATGATCAAAGTTAGCACCACTTCTATTTACCTATGCAACTGTCTGGAATATGGCTGCATTGTGATAATTTGCTGAGACCATTAGGTACTCATGATAGCCTGAAAAGGCAGACTTTCCAATCTAGGTTTAGACATACCTACAAAGTACAATATAGTACTTTGAGTACAATGTAGACATCTGAGTTAAAAGTGGTTATGGTATATTTAAATTACATAAAGTTAAATTATATTTTCACAGGGAAGTTTGTGGAGAGAAAGTTTTTTAATGTTTCTTTTCTTTTAGTTTTTATAAGTCTAACTATGTGCAAAGATTCCACTATTCAAGACCAATCAGAAAAGGATCAGTTGACCCTGAAAATGAATTTGCTGTAAGTATCTGTTTATGTTTTGAACATGGCCATGTTATCTGTCACTCAGAGGTGACACATGGCATTGGCTCAGGCTAGGCTATGTGCTTCCTTAGTAGGCAGAAGAGTTACAAAATGCCACAGTAGCATCATTGGGCTGGATGAACAGGGTGTAAAATTACTCAGGCCTTCCCTTAGCCTGCGTTTCATCTGTTATCAGCAGGAAGATTTCTGTCAGGGCTGGCTCTAAGGAATTTAAAGCATGCCACAAGTTCTCCTGGCTTTGTAGAATACTATCATCAGAAATAAGATACAGAAGTTGAACACTTTATTCTTTGCTTCCTTAGCCCATCAATTTCCCTTTAAAGAAATTCCAGCAAATTCAAGCCTGAGGATAGAGTCTGCATAGCTAGTGCTCCCAAGGAGTGCTGAATAATTATTACGAAGTCTTGCTATACCCCTATAACCATTCTGAAAGATTCTTCCCATTGCTGATTTGCTGTCGGGGGTGTTGAGACCTTGGGGGAATTTCCTGAAGCATTTTATTCATCTCTATACTTAATTAGGCCAGAGCTAGTATGTATTCTAGAGAGATCCTTGTTGTTTAATAAGCATACAATATCCTACTTGACATGCAACAACATCCTACCATGTCAAATATTACATTATTCAATAAGATTACAGTCTAACTAATATTAGGCTAGCTCATCAACCAACTGGCAAACTGGTACACTCCAGAAACAAGATGAATGCCATCTAAGACAAGATCCTGAAATGACTGGCAATGGTAATATAATGAGAGATGGTACCTTTAGGATGTTAATTATGATCAGACATGAAATAAGATTTTAAATTGCATCAGCTATTTATTCTCAAATGATGTCTATTTTATTATCAAATACAATACAATGTTTTAGAATAGCATATATTTTGTAAATTGTATATTTATTCTACAGAATCATGTGAGATGTTTGGGGTTATACTTACATAATAAGTAAGTCAGATGGAATAATAAACAATAGGTTGGTTATATCGAACAACACTTTTTAAAACATTTCAGATCACTCTAGTTTAAATCAAGTTATTGGCACTCTCTGCCATACCTTTCTTCAGTATCTGGGTCTTGTCCCTCTCCTCTCACTGCTTCTTTTCTTTTCTTTTCTTTTCTTTTCTTTTCTTTTCTTTTCTTTTCTTTTCTTTTCTTTTCTTTTCTTTTAGATAGTATTAAAGTATTCTGGTTTGTAACTGAAATTATGAAATCATCTCTCTCTCCCTCCCTCCCTCCCTCCCTCTCTCTCTCTCCCTCATAATGTTGATGCCAGAAAAGAAATTCCCTGTTGTTTAAATTTTACTTCCAGTAAGCTCTTAACATTCTAACAATATGATTTAACTGGTGTAATGTTTCCTCTCTGTATCTTTTAATAGTCTATGTGGATTGAGAGAACATCCTTTATTACGGCTTATAAACTCCCTGGAATCTTGCGTTGGTTTGAGGTTGTCTCTATGTCACAGGTGCGTATTAGAATTCTGATAAATGTTAATATTTAGCTTAATCTACAGAAATAGAAAGGAAAAACCAGTGCTGCTTTATGAGAAACAAAACAAAGCATTATGTTACCAGGGAATTCATTCTCCTGCTAAGCAAGATGGTTCAATATGCATTTGATTTTTTTGAGATTGGGAAATTCTAATGAAATGCTACCTGCTTTTTGAGTTCCTTCTGAATAATGAATGCAAGATTCTCCCAAGTTTTCCAGTGCATCCTGCTGGGCCATAAAGTTGCAGATGGGACTGATGATGCTCTTGCTGTCTCCTCCATAGACTACAATTAGCCCCCTGGAGAATGCCATTGAAACAATGTCCATGACAAATGAGAAGATTCTGGCGATGATCAATCAGTACCAAAGTGATGAGAACCTTCCCATTAACCCTCTGTCCATGCTTCTGAATGGAATTGTTGATCCAGCAGTCATGGGAGGGTTTGCTAAGTATGAGAAGGTAAGGATTTTAATTACTGTATTTGAAATAAAATAATCCTTCAGTATATCAGATCTTCAATACAACCCATCAATGTCATGTTAGGATGAAAAAAACTGAACAACCTCTTTTCTACTTGCAGGCTTTCTTCATAGATGAGTACACTAGGGATCACCCAGAGGATCAGGAGAAACTAAGCAGGCTCAAAGATCTGATTGCTTGGCAGGTATTACAATGCTGGGCACAATTCTCTCGTTTTTAAAACAATTATTATTCATTTCTCCTCATTCCTGTGCTGATTGATCTCATTTCCAGAGAAGAAGCACATAGATACATAATACATGTATGTTTTCCTTCTGTTTTCCTTTGTTTGTTTGTTTGAAGGGGAATACTTGTCTGAAATGTGATTGGAAATATCACATAAAGGTATGGCATAAAAGTTCTTCATTTATATTTAATGAGTCTCATTTCCCAAACAAAAACATCAGGAACCCCGTGGTGATTATGTTGAATACATACTCTCTAAAAATGCTTATGCAATTTTAAGGGGGAAAAAAAACCCTGACACCATATATTTCTATTGTTTTCAAATAAAGAGATACCAAGTGAAAACACTGATTTTGCATAGGCTTTGAATGATGTTTAATTCTCTGCTATTAACTGTTTCATCAGGATGGGGTAAGAAAATCTATTAACACTCAGGTCTCCTGAAAATATCACTTCTATTTTTATGTTCTTGCTAAAATATCAAATATAGCAACTTTATGAGGGATGTAGCATAATGGTAACACTTTTTATATTTTTTCAGAGACTAAATTATTTTTTGCTTCTAGTCTTTTCTGGGTAAATCACCAACAGTTGTCAGTATCTTCCTTCTGACAGCTGAATCAACAAAAAAATTACTGTTTGCTGTGGAAAAAGCTACTGAGAATGTATGCAAGAAAATACTTAATCTTGGCATTATGAAGTAGGTCTTTCATTTATATGTTTGCATATATTTTATATCAAATTTGTAGTTGTTTCCACAAACACCCCCATAACTTTCCTTATCAGGCATTTTCAAATAGGAGCTCCATATGAAAGGAAAGGAATGGAAAAGCATACTACAATATGTGCTTCTGTCACATTCTCACAGCTCACTATGTTTAAATTGTTTTCAGAAGAATTCCCTATTAATGGAGGCTTCCAACATGATTTAGAATACTAGAAAGTTAGAACTTTAAATTGTTCTGATAATCCTAAATTATTAGTAAATAATAAAGTTATCTGGTGCAGACAACCAACCTCTAAACATGAAGAATAGATCTGTCCATGGTTTCCTTCTCAAGTGTAGTCCCATTGCCTAAAGAGGACTTACACGAGAAACATGAAGATTCACAGTCTTTCTGGATAGAGCAGGTGAGGTATTATGATGGGGAAGCATCTGCATTGTGCCAGTCCCTTGAAAAGCAGGAGACAAAATGATTTGTTAGTAAGAGACCAATTAGAACAGGTAGACAATCTCTGGCTTTTTAAAAAACTGTGTAATGAAGAACACAATTTTGGTGTGAGGGGATGCCTCAAAATGGTGTATCCCAAAATGATGAGAAATTTATACTTCCAATTTTTAACAGCTGAGCACAGAGAGGTTCAATAGCTCTAAGTTCTTGAGAACTGTGTGTAGGCCTGAGGCCATGGATTGTTACCCATGGGTTTAGAGGACATAGCTATCATGTTGATTGCTGATTGAATGGTTACTGGTATGCTCCATCAAGTCGGTGTTGACTGTTAGCAGTGACACAGATAAACCTTCTCCAGGATAATCTGTCTTCAACCTGGCCCTTCAAGTCTTCCAAAGGTGCATCTATCACTGCTCCAATCAAGTCCTTGTTGCTGGTAATCTACTGTTTCCTTCCACCTCCCCCACCATTATGGATTTCTCAAGAGAACTGGGTCTTCACATAAAACATCTAAAATGTGATAATTTGAGTCTGGTTATTTTGGGCCTCGCATGACAACTCTGGATTGATTTGTTGTAGTAATTTCTCTGTTTTCTTGGCTATCTATGGTATTCTCAGGAGTCACCTCTAACACCAGAGTTCAGAAGTGCTAATATTCTTCCTAACTTGTTTCTTCAAAGTGCAACTTTTGCTTCCCTAGAGTGTCACAGGGAAAACCACTGACTGCACAGTTCTAATATTTGTAGGTATAGACACATTATGGCATCTGAATATTTTTTCCAAGTCTTTCACTGCTACTCAACCAAGTGTGAGTCTGTAGTATGTTTCTTGACTGCTGTTTCCTTTACTGTTATTAGGTGATCCTAAAAAGCAGAAACTATCTACCACCTGAATGTCTATATTATAAATTCTAAGGCTGTTTGCTGTACCTCTTGTCATTAGTTTAGCCTTCTTTATATTTAATCTTAAACCCATTTTTTTGCACTGTACTCCTTGACTTTTATTACTAGAGCTTGCAGATCATTTGCATTTTCAGCTGTCAGAGTAGTGTCATCAGCATAGTGCAGGTTATTGATGTTTCTTCCTCCAACTTTAAAAACCCACTCATCTTCTTCCAATCCAGCCTCTCTCAGTATATATTCAACATATAGGTTGAATAAACAAGGGGAGGGTATACAGCCTTGTTTC
This sequence comes from Python bivittatus, assembly GCF_059951505.1. Taxonomy (NCBI): domain Eukaryota; kingdom Metazoa; phylum Chordata; class Lepidosauria; order Squamata; family Pythonidae; genus Python; species Python bivittatus. The sequence goes on from NW_028277035.1 coordinate 20,186,111, forward strand.
ACTCCTTTGCCAACCTGAAGCCAGTCGTTTTGCTCTAATCTAGCTACATCATAAACATTATTACTACTCTGAAAGATTCTCAGATCTTCATCTGTGGCACATTGAATGCTATCTGACCTGAGGACCATCCTCTAGCATTATACTGTCAATTACTTATTATTATTTATGTGGACAGGTGGGGGGGATTGGTAAAGTACAGGAGTGGTTTACCATTAACCTTCTCCCACACAGTATGAAACGATGCCTTTTCCATAGTCACTAAAGTGATCATCTGCTTTCAGCATCTTCTTATACTGCTACTACCAAATATAGGTGCCTGCTTGCTTTGGCCGTACAGCTGGGATAACCTTCATAACCTTGGGTGATCCTTCTGGAAATAGATACTGTTCTCTTGGCATACGTTCCTGCCGTTCTTTGCTCATCCCTTTCAGGAAGACACACTCTCACACGCACACACACGCACACACACACCACAGTGAGGCAACAACCATGCTACTGAGGGTGGAATTTCAGTTCAACTGACTTTGCTTCTGAGCTTACTGATGATTTCATCAGTTAGCAAAATGCTTCCAATGTAACCTTTGCAACACAGTGAAAATATCCACTATGTATCCATAATCAAGTAAATTGTTGGCTTGTAGCACATGTCACCAATCATACTAATCTGGCCTGGTCTGGATTTTCTCTCATTCTTCACCTTAAGAATATATGAAGTATCATAAATCATCCATCTATTTAAACCTTTATTATATATGATTATTCTTAGGAAACAAAAAAATGCAGTTATATTTTTTCTAGGAAGGATTGTACTTCTCCCTTCCGTAATTATTTTCTTGCAGTTCACAGTATGCCATATTGCCACCTGTTTGAAAGGAAAGAAGGAAATGTTGGCTGGCAAATGTATTACAGATCAAATCTTATTACTCCAGTCAGTTGAACATATTCTGGAGAGATGGGGGGTACAGAATACCATGACTCGAAATATTCTTGTTCCTTTTTAGGTTCCTTTTCTTGCAGCTGGAATTAAGATTCATGAAAGAAGGGTATCAGATAGCCTTCGTCCTTTCCACAAACGTATGGAAGAATGTTTCAGGCACTTAAAGGTTAAAGTAGAGAAACAGTATGGAGTCAGAGAATTGGTAAGATATTGTTTCTTTTAATTCTATATGGGTTTTTTTTTTTTTTTATCTTAACAAGAAAAAAATCATGAATTTGGCCTGTGATGTAATGGCATCACAGCTGTTTCACCCAGTATCTATTTGTGATTTAGCTATCGCTTTGTTTGCTCCTTCAAGCAATAGACTTTGTCTCAAAGATTGCTAGGAAATGTCCTTAACTGTTGAAATGTATTTATTTTCCCCACTTCATTAAGAAAATAGAAATAAACCTTATGAGAGCGTGTCATCTAGAGCTTAGAAATCATCATTCTCTTTAAGCCACTGGTCTAATTTTAATGGCTAAGACTTTTGAATAAGAATGAATAATCAGGAATCCTCCACTCTTTTTTTTTTTTCCTGAAGGATTCAAACTGTTTGGGTAATCTGCTTCTGAAACATCACATAGTTTAGCATAATAAAACATAAATATGAGTGGAAGCTGCAGCATAGTTTCAACTAGGAAACTGAGCATCCTAGACCAAGCTAAATCCAAAAACACTAGGGAATTCCTGGAAGCTTGGCACTCAGACACATCAGCCATCAACAGACACATAGGGATAAACCACATTTACACACCATTCAAAAGAGACAATAAGAAAGCTAAGAAGGAAACAAAGAGACCAGAACACATCCTCTCCAGCAGCCTACACCCAGATAAGCAGGGATTAACACCAGACAAACAATCAAGCAGAAAACAATACTCTAATCAAGGAACTACTAAGAAGAAAACCATACCCCCATCACAATTGGTAGGGCAAGCTACTGTATATAGACAGGGAGCAAACCCCACATTCACTAGCACTGATGATGTTACCTAGTCAGGTAATGAAATATCTGCAATCAAACAACCAAGCTCAGAGAGCACCAAGAATTCCATAGGTTATCTATCCTGAACAGGCTATGTCCTTTTCAGTTCAACTGAAATGCAATTATGCCATCTTTGACTATCAGCCGAAATAGAGATGTATTAGATTAGAGGTTGGCAATTGTGTTAGGTCCAAGGGACCATATAGTGGCCAGATGTCTCCTAGCCTGCCTAAAATCTTGCCAGGTTGCTAAATCTTATGTGATGTTTGCAATCTTATCTCAAATTCTTATGTGGGAATGGCAAATTATATAAGAATTTCAAATTCAGAAGTAGGGCTTTGCAAGGATTTTGAATTCTTGTGAAAAATCTCATGAGTGTTGACAACCTGGATTAATTTCAGTCCTTCTGTATGATTTTAATGTGAATATGGTGAGTTATAGATGCTGTTTTTGATAGCATCAGACTTGGGTTAAGAGTTACCACGTAAAGCTTGGTATAAATAAATCATAAAGAGCTGATTATATCAAACTGGAAAATTAATTTAATCTGGTCAACCATAAACCATGGGAAAATTTCCAGAGCCTGATAGTATATTACAATCTGATGAGAGGCCAAGCAAATAGAGACCAGCAGATGGATTTCAGTATTGTTACATGCAGATTATATGGTTTCTGTGCCTTTTTTTATGTATACACTTTTCAGGTACTTCCTAGACTCTATTTTGGACTGAAATTCTCCACCTGTATCATAGCATGTGGATAAGAAATCATCTGTTTTAGACAGATAGGAAAAAATAAATTACTTCACTCAGGAAGAAGTTTCTTATAAATTAATAAGCTCAGGGGATGACAGTATTTAATGTATCAGCCAATACATATGAAAACCACTTAATTTGACCAGTCAAATTCCTCTGGTTTTATCATTTTTCTCGGGGTCTCTGGCATATGCCCTTCCCTGTGAAAGGCAGTTGTGCCAATTGTGTCTTCTCCCTGCATTTGGGATTCACAGGAGAAGCAATTCCAACTGCAAATAAAATTTAAAATGTATCTGAAAATAATGTTGGAAACTCTAAATGGCTTTCCTGCATCTCTTGCCAGGACTGAGTGAAATGAGTCAGGGTGAGAATGGAACCCTAAAGTATGAGATTACATACCATTTCCATATGAGCATTGTAATAACTCTGCAATATTTTAAGCCTAAATTTTCAGGTTTTAAAATAGGGAAGTGGCAGGTTTTTCAACACACACACACACACACACACACACACACACTGAGAGAGAGAGAGAGGGGAACATATTCCATCCAAATAATAACATGTAAAAAAGCTGAACCTCTGGAAAGAAAGCAGTTGATCTATGCTCAAAATATAGTTCAATAATGCCTTTCCTTTTTTTTTTTTGAAAGGAAAACAATTATATTATATAGAGAGCATGTCAAAAAAGAAAAATATTGAATAATCATGGAGACGTGATTTTATCTCAACATCCTGAATCATTAGCACTAGCCACCTTTTTTCAACCTAATGGTTGGAATGATGAAAAAATTTCTCAGCCAATATGAAATTATGTACATGTTTGTGAACATACTTACAAACAAAACAAACCTGTACTTGCTATCTAACTCACTATTCAGCAATAGTAGGATTAACTTATAGTTCATTATGAAGCAACATTGCAGGGATATTTAGTTTAGTATTACAGAATCATCTTGAGTCCCATGTTGTTCAACAAATTGTGATTTTTTTTTGTACTGCTGTGGCTTAAATTTCTTTTTTTTAACCATCTTATCACACACAAACACACATACAAGGAGACACACGCACACATATCTTCCTTTTAATTTTCCAAAAGGAAAGAAAAGATTGACAAACTTCTCCTAGATGTGTGGGGAGTTCTTGAGCTTTCTGTACATACAAATGACCATGAGGGATAAGTTTATAAATATATAGGTGTATAAGTGAAAATAGTTTGTCTTTACATGCAACCAGTTTTGGTGGTGTACACCTTGTCTGGTTTAATTATGTTCCAGTGGAAGGGAAGTCCTTTCAAAGCATGGATATCCAGAATGACTGCAGAATCATGAGGAGATAAATAGCGGGGGGATGAACATAAATATTATTTACTTCCTCATAGTAATTGGAATGATAAAGATTCAAGAGATATTTATATAAACAACTAACTGCAAGTTCCTTCATTATCAGTGAAAGGATCTGTCACTTTCAAGATTCACAGAAAGAAAATAAGATAACAACAACAACAACAATAATAATATAATAAATTAAATAATAAATAAAAATAAGAAAATAAGAAAATAAAGGAACTGTGTGAGAATCACACTTGGAGAAGAATCTTTTTTCAGTTTGAGGCAAATGTCAAGCAATCTGACAATAAAAGAGAAAGATGGAAACAAGAAGAAATTTTAAAGCATACTGGAATGTAACAGGGGAATTAGATGGCAGGTTTTGGCCAAGTGTGATGCATTTTATAACTAAGGTTAAATAAAAGCAAAGTAAAATTCACTGTATTCATCCCTGTAGAGAAAGCTTCTGCTTTGCCCAACTCTGTTGTATTCTTTCCCCACCCAGCCAGCCAGTGAAAAGCAGTAATCAATTTTGCTGTACTCAAAGCTTTTCATGTTGTGTTTTCTCTAAGCCGGATTTTGATGACAGGCGGTTAGGCCGACCAACTTCTATGCTGAGATCGTATCGCCAGATGTCCATTATTTCATTGTCCTCCTTGAATTCTGACTGCACTACGCCAAGCAAGATTCCTGCCGAAAGGTTAGTAATGTGCCATCTTCCTGCCATGAGTTCTCTGCAAGATACAGACCAGGAGGGAACTGTCTACAGAACAGAACAAATTATATTAAGAAAATACAGCACACCACGACTGAACAGAGATAGTAAGAATCTAATCTTGCTTCGTCTAAAATAAAAACTATTACAAAAGTAAATGCTGCTTCTAAAATTAGCAGTGGCAGGCTGACAGGCCTGAAAATTGAAACTGTATTGAAGATTTATTTGCCGTCACTCCAGCACCCATACACATGTTGATTAAAACTCTATATTAAGCATATAGGTAATATTTTTGACTGTTTCCAAAAGACACAACAGCTTTAGAGTATGCAGCTTCCCAAATATTGATGTCACCTTCTTGGATTACCTTTCTGCATAGTTGAACCTGATATGTAACTTCCAGTTGTTCACTGTTGTCTTATAGCATCAACCAGGAAAGTTTTCCTATATTTTGGAGCTAAGTTTTGGAGCCACTCCCTAACCAATAATCATTGAATAAATAAAATGTAGAATTTCTAAATTAAAAAAAATGTTTTTCTAATATAATCAGTATCAGTTTTCCTTTGTTTTCTTATTTATCCCATTCCAAGCCTATTGTAATCATGTCCTCAAGTGAAATCTTTGAAAGTTCTCCAGTACCTTCAGCAAACGGTTAGGACTTTCTCAGGTCACCCGCCTCTGATTTGTTGTCAATTCCTGTTTCATCTCTTTTCTGGCAGAGGAATGAATGCCACTACCAAAAAGAAAAGGCTGCGTAGCTGAAATGTTTTCCCTAACTAGTTTCTGACTGCTATGACTTCCAATTCCTGCTTTCCCTCTGGAACTGCCTTATGTCATTGGATTGCCATATTGGAAAGAACCTTTGCAAGGGAATGGCAGTGCTGTGGGCAGATTAATTAAGTTAATTAATTTGTTTCCATTTACATCTGCAGCTTTGAACTGGAAGTCATGTCACCAAAGGCAACAGAATCTGTGTCAGATGAAAATGGGCGTCTGATAGGCAGCCAGCCTGAAGTGAAAATGAGGAAATGCCGGAAGAGAGAAAAGAGAAGCAGTGTAGTACTTGCAGACAAAAAACCTTCTGAACTTCCTGATGTGAAATGTGTAAGTTACTGTAACAGGGTAACTTTTGTCCGTTTCATATTAGACACATTTTAACCAACCTGTGGCCTTTAAAGTGACATTAAAAACAAAAACGAAACCCCACCAACTTGGATTATTTCAAGATGTAACAGCCAGTTTGGTCAGGTGGCAACATAACATGTTGTGAAGATGCATCACCATGTTTAACAATCTCAGAGAAAGGGAATCTGCCTTGAAATTGACTTTCTCTAGGTGAATCTGCTGGCTGATACAAAGGCAGATGTTGGGTGGGTGTTTGCACAGGCAGTCTGGAGGGGAATAGCTGGCTGCACATCTGTGGCCTCCAGTTCCAACTGAGGTTCCTTCAAGATAAATAGATGCTCACTTTGAATCTTGTTAAAGGAATAAAACATCTTGTTACGACACCACAGCTTTGCAAACTATGCTATAAACAAAGCAAAGCTGAAGACTACCTCACTGGCACCTTTTTGGGCCATTTATCATCTGAGCACTTTGATCACACTAATATATCATCATCCTGAATTTATATAACTTGCACTGCACAATTTTATAATAACCCTGGGAGGGGGGAGAGTTTTGAGTATCAAAAATGCAATATCATTAAAGAAAAATAAATAAAAATCCACATCGGTTCAGCAAAGAAGCTTCATTCAATTTTGTTTGCTGTCAAGAAGTACAACTAAATGAAGATCAGGCTAGATCACAGATCCTTTAGAAGAATTATAGCAAAGTATGCAAAGTTATGTCTGGGCATAAACTGCTTATCAGAAGACCATCACCTAATCTATTTTTTTTTTTACCCCAGGAGTAAATTGGGTCTCTTTTGTGATTGCCTAAAATACAAAGACAAAACATTCAAAGTTTTGTGCTATTCTAAATTCTTGTTTCTAATTTCTACTGAGATTAGAATTTAATTTTCTGTTTTTCAAAATTATGGTGGAATAAACTGGTAATGCTTAGTATGTGCTGGCCTGAGGTTTTTGAAAAGAGTTCATTGTGGGCCCTTATGCCACTTCTTCACTAAATAAGGAAATATAGAATTCAGAAATTGGAAAAATCAACTATCTGATATGAAAAGCTTTTCAAGTATATTTATGTATACATCTTCCATGACCACTCTTCAGATTTTTCAGTTATTGTCACAATGGAACAATATTTAGAATGAATATTATATTTCATTTTAGGATCTGTATTATTTTTGAAAAATGTAAACCTGGTTTCCTATCACATTCTGGCTAAACACACATATGCCAAACCATGACAGATGCTTCTGAAATTGGATATGTGTGTGTGTGTGTGTGTGTGTGTGTATGTATGTATGTGACAAAAACTGGAAGTTTACAGGTAATCAAAGAAAAATATTTTTTTTCCTAAGCTGATCACATCTCATAATCTTTTCTTTATATCCAATCAGCAAGTGGCAACTGAACTAATTCATTCTGAATTACATTCATACCATGATCTTATTCATGTCTATTTTTAAAAAAAAATGAACCTGTATTTAATAGCTTTTACACCTAGGCAAATCTAGTTGTAGATATAGACCTAAAGTATTAAAAGATGCTGCAGTTTGTGGAGAGAGAGAGAGAGAGAGAGAGAGAGAGAGAGAGAGAGAAGATATAGGCATCCTGGTGTTATGAAGATATTTTGGACTTCAATTTCCATGAGCTCCAGCAAGTGCAGCCAGTGGCAGATAGTGTGATAATTATAGTCCAAAACAACTGGACAACAGTAAGTTATGTCTATCTAGTATAGATTGAATTTACTTTCCTTTTTTTCCTCTGTGCCCTTGGGCAAGTCTTGAGCAGAAGGTCCAAGCTGATTATGCTCTTAGAGGACAATTCAAATTCTACTGACTTTAACAGAGCAATTCCAACTGAATTCAACAGCCCTGAATGGCATCCTTAGGTCAATAAATGGCAGCTATTGTGTTTGCTTAATACATTACTGAGTTTATATTTTCTTGAGTTATCCAGGAACAGTTTCTTTTGTGACAGTCTACAATTCAGGAACTGTCCCTTCATACAACTGGGAAAAAAAAATGTTCTTCAATATTACTGAAGGATGCAATCAGATTGTAACTATTTTGTCCCATATATTTAAAAAAGCAACCTATTAAAACTAAACGATTTACTTTCTTGAGTTGTATACTTTGGCTTTTTTTCTTGTTGTTATGACTGTGCAGCTGTCAAGAAAATACGAATTTATGAGTGACACCAACCTTTCTGAACATCTGGATGTACCTCACAAAACATCTGTTCTTAAGCAAATGAGTTTTGCCAGCCGTTCGATGCCAACCATACCAGGTAAGCTAATTAAGACAAGAGAATGAAACCTCTGCAGTTTTAGGCTGTCATTAATTTTTAAAAAAACAATAAAATTCACTCCTGTTCATTTAAAAAATAACAATGCTGTTATGTTATATAATTGTGCCAGATATGAAACAGTGTACAAGCAGTTTCAATTTCTTTTGAATCTAGACAATATATTTTCATGTAGGCAAAACCTACATTACATACTATTATTCAGATATTTTAAAATCCTTCTTGTCCTTGAGAACAGTTTTTTTTTTTTTTGAAGCATCAGCATGTATCTTGGGGAATGTTCTTTCTCTTTCACTCACGTAGACCCACAATCCCACTACTGAAGACTATACAAAGACTATATAAAGTGACTATATGTCACTTTATTCATACAAATATTTCTGTTCCATAATATAGGCATCTGGAATAGAGAGAAAAATAAAATGTAGTGAGCTTGTGGTAAAGGCAACAATTAAATATAGTGTTTAAAAGACAGGAAAGTAGTCAGTGTATATTTGAGGGGTAATCTCATAACTAGTAAATGTCAGAATTCAGCCATATACCTGCATTTCGCATTTATTTGTTTTTTTTATCATTTGTATGAGTGATCCCGGCAATTCCCCTCCTAAAAGTTCAGCATTCACATCTCAAATAAATGGTTGATCTTGCTGAATTTGTGAACATGTTCCAACAAACTGGGAGACATCCTAATCCTTTTCTTGTGTCCAAACTCTAGATGACTAGACTTCTTTTGGAATGAACATTTCCATAACAATAGTCAACTGATTAGCTATCCTGATCTTTGAATGTGTGTTTGAAATAGTTCCCATGTCTGCATATAGCCCCAAAGAAGGCTAATTGAAAAACAGTTTTCTTCAAGGCCAGAAAGAGGAATTGTTCCTCCATGCTGGTGCAGAAATGGCACCACAGCAGTCTTATTTTACAGAAAGAGATGCAAAGAGGATGGTTGGATCACTGGAAATGGATGCTCACTTCCCAATGCTCAAGGAGGCAAGGGGAAGCAGGATGATGAAATCAAATATTTTACAAGTTGCCATAGAATGGCTCTGAATTTTCTTTTTAACTTTATATATTAAATATATTATTTTTGTCACTACTTAAAGATGTTAGGGACAATGCAAAAGTAGGAGAATATTTCTCCTGATGTTTCAGTCTTCTGTGAGGGAGATTTTTGAAGAAAGATAGTGCATTCCATTAGTACACTCTAGTCACAGTTGACCATTTGGGTGAAAATTTAGTCTTCAGCCTTATTTGCAACACACACACACACACACACAATGCAATACACATGGAGAGAGAGAGAGAGATAACCCACTGATGTAAATACTAAGATATATATACGCCATTAATATGAATATACATTATAACACTTCTGAAATGTTCTCTATGATTACCAAGATCCAGACACATCGAAACGGGTCTTTCTGAATGTAAATATTCAGATTTATTTTTGCAATTTACTGATGTGGATTCCACTTTGCAACCGTATTGTGACTATGTGCACTGCACTGTTTTAAAGCTTTAACTCTATCAGTGTGCTGCCCAGCACTTGAAGAAACAAATGTGTCACAGAGAATGAGCCAGACAAGTATCCCACCCATCTTGGAAACAGATAAGAAAACTCTAAAAAGGAAGAAAATGAACCAGATCTTCAAAACAATAGTAAGTGCTAGTGTTTCTGTTCAAAATTTAGTCATTCAAACTTGCTAATATTCTGAAGAGACCTGCCCAATTTAGTTTATGTTGGATTACAGCATGCATCTACTTAAAATGATAAAAATCAGAGCTTTCCAAATCTATACTATAACAATCCCTCACTTTGCATATGTTTTTTGCTTAATTATTTTATTTGATAGCTCATCTCCAAAGAAAAATTAGCTAGAAATGGAAGGGTTACTGACGTTTTTAATGATACAAAATATGCTACTTAATACATGCCGTCTGACCAAAATGCTGGAAATTTTTTGGCTATAGATTGTTGTTATTGGAAAAGGCTATATTTCATTTTTTTTAAAAAAATTCATAGATGATGACTGCATCATCATTTTAAAGCACTTCCAATAGATTGTTGCAATTATTGCAACAATGTTGTAATACTGTAATGAGCACCATCAGCTGATTAACTGGCACAGTTGGGGCATTTATTTAATGCCATCATGTTAAATTAACCAATGATGATTCAGGTCACCTTCATACCTAATATATCCCTCAGAAATCTAGTGACTTGTTAAAAACGTACACATTGAACATTGACCACAAAAAATGTTTTTATGTTAGTTCTCCAGAGACAGAATTTCAGAGTATCAGCATTTTGATTCGTCAAGGGTTAATTCAAAAATAAATTGCACCAAATTTAATAGATTTTAAGTCTGCAGTCCTATGTCCTCTGGGACAATATTGCAGGACCATCAGATTAGGCAACTTTTCTTTATAAGGGCAGCAATACGATTCTGACCTCAGTAAGAGAAACTAGCATCTGATGCCCCCCACAACCTTCCATAAGCCTTTGCCAGTAGCTTTTTCAAGTGTCAGGAAAGTCCGATGTCAGGAAGGACAAGGAGTCATGTGGCAGGGATCATGCTGGAAGGGGCCAAGCATCCAAAAGATTTTTACTAATCCAAGCCCCAAAGTGACCTGGTCCAAAGTGGCTGAAATTATATGCTATCTTGAAAGCTTGTTTAAATTATTTCCACCGTATAATATAGAGAAAAATGAGCAGGAAACTGGGAGGCACAAGCTGTTGCTCAATTCTTCCTTGCCAATCTTATAGACAATTTTAGAGTGAGCTGAGGTGGGACTGTTCTCATAAATATATAGGATTGCTCCATTCATATAGAATCCAGAACCTGAGATTATTTTTGAGACTTGCCAAGAACAGCTCTTTCACAGAGCCAAATAATAGGTTTCATTTGATATGTTGCCTATAGCTATCTATCTTGTTTCTCTTGTTAGATTTACATTTTCCGATCTAATATTCAGAGATGTGAACCAAAACACAGTTCTCTTTCTGAATTTGCATTTTTCAAATGTTGCTATAGATAGCTTTCATTAGTGCTGGAGGAATAAATATTTTTTAGGAAGGTCATCTAACTTTGCACTGGGGAAACACTTCTCTTCTGGTTGTGCTGGGGAAATAAGTATTACAGCTCCCCTCTCCAGATGTTGCATTCCAAGTAAGATTCCTGATAATTAATCAGGGAAAATAAATTATTTAACTGCATATGATGCATCACATATGTGGGTATATATTTCCAGCACTGGAGCAGTATATTAAGTCATATCAAAACTGGACATCTTGCAGGAAGAGGGTGAACAAATCTCTCTTCTTAAATCACTTCTTTCCCTGATAGGAATCACACAACAACTGAAGTTTAAATACATCAGTCACTTAATTGGGCGCGCATAATTTGAGTTCATTCGGGCTTTTTACAATAATGTAGTTCTTGCAAGAAAAGAAGCCATTGAAACTGCTGATTGCCTCCAGGCCCAAGGGATTTACTATGGCATTTGTTCAATTACCTCCCAGAAATTAGTAGGGTAGCCAAAAGATCCTTTTAGCTTCCCATTCCTGGTGGGATATCAGTGGATGTCAGATGCATCTCTGGGGCAACAGTCAGCAGATCTCCAAAATTATCAAAGTATACTTGTTTTATCCAAGTCAGCCTGTTCTTTTAGACTTCAGTGGGTACTTCTTGTGCTTCTGCCACATATCAGTTAGCTAAGCTTCCTGTGTTCTTGGACAGAAGGAGACATTAAAGGCTATCCCTCCAAGTTTGTGATTTCTTCATTGGTTTCCATATGTTATTTGAAAAGCCAGCTATCGTGAGAATTGTCAGAAAAACTTAGGAAATGTTACCATATGATGTTCTGGCTTCACAATAACTGGGGGATTTTAATAGCAGTTCAGGATTAGGAGTTTAACATACAACCCAACCCCTTCTTCTTTGTGCTTAGAATAAGATCACTGAGAAATCCAAACGGTTAAGATCCTAACTTTTCCTTCTCTTCTATATAGTACAAGCCCAAGCAACCTGAAGATGGAAAGTGTACGGGTGAACAGCAATCTGATGTCTCAGAGCTGTGAATAAATTCCACTGTTTGGAAGAAAAGTAATTACTAGCAAGTAAAAAAACCAACAACAACCAAGATTCTAAATTGGAGATGAAGGCTGGCTTAGAATGTTGATAATGTATATACAAATCATTTATACAATCCAGTGTTTTAATCAAGACATAATGTTGTTACATTCCTAAATCCACAACATTGTGTGATATACAACATTTGTTAATCTGTGGGCCAGTTCTTAGGCTCAATATGCTGGGAATCAAGGGACATGAAGTGGTCATTGGAGAAAGCATGGATCTCTCACTGTGCATAGAAAATAGTAACACTGGACTTGATGCTTGTAATTCTTCTGCATTTTATTTGGACTTTATATTATGCATATGGCAGCAAATATATGTTTATAGCTATAATCCATTGCACATGTGTGCTTGATACCACATATTGCAATCCTGGTATACTAACACTGTAAACTGGATCTTAGTTGACCCCACTGAACTGGAAAATGTTTAATGAGGTTTAATGATTTGCTAAAATCATAATTTTATTCAAGCATAGTCTTACTTAATTCCATGGGAGCCATCATTATATATTTATCTACCATTGCCAAAATATTTCCTATGACCTCTCTTCTATATTTGATTTCTTTTTCCTGGAAAAACAAAACAAAGCAAAAGGATGGCTTAGTAACACATTTGTCTCATATTAGGAGGCAGTCTAACTTTCTTGGCTTAAGCAGTTTTGTTCCAAAATTGATCATGCCACTTTTCTCTACTACTACTGTCACTAAAGCCTCAAATTGTGATAGTCCAGCCTGGAGTGTGCCCACAAGTTTATAATTTTTGTTGTTTTTAAAATACTGTTTCATAAATTGTATCTTCTTTCTTTTAGGAAGTCATTTCAAAAATGTATATCTTTACTGGATCATTATGCAAAAATGATGTCAAAATATTCATTAGTTTCTGTAATTTCTAGCTGAAGCATGCAGTACAACTGCTTTGATCTAATAAACATATGATCAAAGGGACTTTTTAAAAAAGTGTTCAACTTCTTTGATTCAAGATGAAGCTGAAAGTTTCTTTGGAATTGCTAAACAAATTGGGGGTGTGGTATCAACTTAATCTTGATAACTGATATTCTGCTGTAATGGAACTTTAAAATGGGGAGCCTAGCATCACTTACTGTTTGTTTCCTCTTACCTGAAACATTTGCTAGCACAAGAAACAATCCAGTCTGAGTTAGGATACAGCTGTCATGGATAGAGGACTTTTCTTTGGAGTCTGCAATAGCTATCTCAGCTCTATATTACATAGGATTAGAGTATTGGAAAATATAAATACACCCATTCAAGTTCTCCTTTTGGTCCTATTACCATGAGAGGTGAGTTTGGTAGGACTATAAGCTTTCCAGGAGATCTGGAATTCCAGAAGAAGTCAATCTAGCCCCCTCTGTGTTATTCCTCCATCAAGAGGCAAAAACATATTTGTTTCAGCAGAAATATAACATACAAGCTGGTTTCACTGATGAATTGTGTAGGTTCTATCTTTTATTGATATTTATTTCATTATGTTTTGATTGTGTCCTTATTTTTTTACTATTGGTATCGTTTCTAATAGCCGATCAAAATTTTAACAGAACATGCACTATCAGATGTGCAGTCTATTCTTCATTCTGAGTGATGTCCTAGATGTAGGCGTTCCTTCCAGAAAGGTTAGCTGAAAACATTTATATGCCATTGACCAAGATTCAGTTACTGTGTGGTGCTCATCATGAGGCAAGATATAAGTTGATCACTGGAAAAAGACAGGAAAAGGGCTTGTATCCAGCCTCAGAGTAGGAAACTCGATTTGCTATTTTGAACTGGCAAGTTTGTTTCTTATATTTGCTTTTCCAGTCCATGTGAAACTCTTTGCAAGGGTAGTTCTGCACAAACGATTGATCGGGTACTGTTCCATTCTTCCAATGTAATTATTAAAAATCAAAAAGAATGACAACGTTCATTTATAAAATTGCTTCATTCCCTTCATTTAGAAAGGACTGCTTCCAGTGGGTAATCCTAATAAAATAATACTTATCATAGTGTTTATAATCTATCAGAAGTCTTTCATTATAGATTGCCTTTAGATCAAGTCTTCAAGTGCTCACTGAGTAGCAATAGAAAGAAATATCTCTACAATCTCTGTTTCTAAATATCACTTTTCCCATTTGCGTGATCTCATACTTACAGCTTAGTAGAACAAAAATCAGATGCCGCAACACGTACAGTTTTCACACAGGAAGTGAATCATGCTGACACCGTGAAGTGTTGAATGAATAAGTTATTATTTTTTCTTTTTTCTATCATCACATTTGGAGAGTGCTGCTCATTGCTTAATATTCATTTTGTAATATACAGGTTTTCCGCTAACATGAAGCTCATTGTTTAGCATACTTGTTAAAATATTTGTATTGAAACAAGGCATGTCAAGTTGAAAGGAGTTAATTTCATTTCTAATTGAAAATACAATATGTCATTTAGGCTCCATTTCTTTCTTCTGTTGCTTGGAAATAGACGATAATGAACCTTGCTTGAAAATGATAACATTGTATGTGACCATGCATACTTAACTTTTAATAGAAATGTGAAAAATCTATTTGATTTTCCTTTTTAATAAAACAAACAAAACCAAACTTGAAATATACATTTGGGAGGCCAGGTAAGTATAATTTGTGCATCAGTGAAACTAAGACTACTTAATCAACATATGGTCATAATTGGATGAGCTACTATTGCATGGTGGCTTACTAACAGTGGAATTCTGCTCACTTTATTGAGAAGTAGCTTTCCACTACACTTAAGGAGCATGTCCCCCCCCCCCATTCATGGGTTAGGGTGAGTAGGGCCCCCGAATGGATGAAGCTTTTGTATATGTTTGTATGCAGTGATTTTAAAAAAGGCTCTTTTTTCTATTTGAATTGTTTCGGAGTCAGGTGGCAATAAACCCAATAAATAAATAAATACAATAAATGCACAGTTAGCCCATCAAGTTCAACATTATCTACTATAGTGACTGGCAGAGATTCTTTAGGATTCTGGATCAGGCTTTTCCAGCCATACTTGACAATAGTAAGGATTTATTTTCCATGCAAAGCATACAGAAGTACTAAAGAGCAATCCTTGCCCAATCTTAGAACTTTCTTAAATTTCATTGAACATTCACTGGTACACCTTATTTGAGTGGTTGAAGGCCATAATGCAGCCCCTTAATCTTCCAGGGGCCCCCCAAAAGGTTCTCTAGTGATATGGTAACACCACCAGGAGAAATGAGGCTGATTCTGTTCTTCCTGATTAGATGTTATAATGGTGAGAATTGGAGCAGAAGGCCTTAGACAGGCAAAGTGTTCCATCCTCAACCCTTATATTCCATTACCAGCACCACTTTTTTTGTAGAGAACCATTTTAAAAATGCATTAAATAATACGATTTTTGGGGGGGGGGGAGAGAGATTCCCTCCGCTCATTAATATAAATATACACCCCACATTAAAAAAGACTGATGAATAGGACAATGAGCTGCAATGTCTTAAGGAATATTAAGGGTCATATGTGCTCCAGCTTTTGCCCATTCTTAGAACTTTCTTAAATGTCACGAAACATTCTTCAGTACACCTTATTCAAAAAATAATCCAAAATGACAGTGGTACTGCTACAGAAAGCTAACATTTCATACATAATCAAAAAGACAATATTACTAGAAAAGTCTAAAAATAGGGCTACTTTTAACTAGGCATTCATAACATGGACTGAACAATGACATATTTTCCCCCAAATCAGGATTAGTTTAATAATAAATATAGCATTGGGATTTGATATTTCCATCACCAGTTCAGGCAGACATTTAAGGAAGCAGTTAATTCCAGTAGTAGCTTGAAAAAGACAATTGGGCTAGGCAAATTCATGTTTCCATCACTTGTATATATTAATATATACTAACAAACCTAACTATATGCCAAAAGGTTTGTCCTGTTACTCTTCTATTTATTCTAAAGAAATTAAAGCCAATTAAGGCTGCAGTTGACCTTTCAGTGCCCATACGTATGTGTAGACACATACACCCATCTTCCTAGATAAGGATAAGGAAATACAACTAAATGTAGTTTACAGCAACACCATTCTTTATATCTTGCCATATCTTTCTATTTTTGCACACCGCCCTCTCTCCTAGCACATCCTGCATTGTCTTTGCTCTTTGAACTGGAAGTTCTCAAACTTTTTTTTTTTCTTTTGCTTATGGCCCCCTTCTGAGCCTCATTCACCTTTTTGACCCACCTCCTAGTCACTATTAGCTGTAAAAAAGGTACTTTATCATCTGCACTGTTTACTAATCTAAACTGTATCATTATAACATAACTGTTTTTATACTACAAAGACAAAGTATTTGTAGTAGCTAATAAAAATAATTCTATGCAGACATAACTGTGTAATAGAAAGCAACATTCTTAAAGTCATAAGATGTCTAGCAGCAGAATAAGGCCCCCTAGAAATATGGCATGGCCCCCTGGAGGAACATATGACCCACATTGGGAATCACTGCTTTAAACTTCTCATCTCTTTCTTTTTCAGATTTCTTCAGCTGCACCCAACCATGCAGTCTTCTCCCTCCCAACCTATTCATTGTTCTTTCA
Source organism: Python bivittatus (assembly GCF_059951505.1). Taxonomy (NCBI): domain Eukaryota; kingdom Metazoa; phylum Chordata; class Lepidosauria; order Squamata; family Pythonidae; genus Python; species Python bivittatus. The sequence continues at coordinate 20,203,024 of NW_028277035.1, forward strand.
TGTATTTGTTTTGCAATTGGATCCTTATTCAGTCTCTTCGTTTGAACAACAACCCCCTGTACTTCTTTCAGTCCACCTCTTTTTTGCACCCATGCATTCATGACTTTACCTCATTTTGTTTTGCCACACACATTTCTATTTCTTAAATAACATATTTTTATAATTCTTCTGACATACCTATTATTGGGGGAAGTGCACTGTTATACATAGACTTTGTCACTTCTGACAAATCTTCATTCATGACCTCATACTACCCATACCTTTCTACCAGCGACTTGCAAATCTTAAAAGTTCTCAGTTTTCCCAGTTTGGTATACATTTTATCACTGTACACAAATGATTCTACCTACTTTAATTTTTCACTATTTATTTATAACTTGCAATTGTTGAGTCCATTTTTCTTGCTAAACACAGCTATCTTGATCATTGATAGATTAATTTTCATAGTCATACTACTTATTGCATCTTAAGGTCTATCTAACATTAGATAGATTCTAACAATCTAATTATTTGGTTTTTCAATCAGCAACATGGCATACAAAAATACACAAACTTCCACATCTCCCATGTACGCATGTCTACCATCACCACAAATATTACTTATACATTTATCTGTAAATACAATAAATAACCAATCATCTTTGTCTGACTCTCTGCTTCTTCCTCAACACTGCACCATTCATTAAGCATTCTATGCATTCCCTTTATCATCCACGCTCTTATTACATTCAGCAACAAACCTTTGATTCCATACTCATGCAGCAATTCATAATTCATCCTATTCATTTTATCATATGCTTCTTCTTCAAATGAAGAAGCCATACATTTTCTTTCTCATGTTCATACATTTCTCAGCGGCCTGCTAAAGAGCCAAACACATCCTCTGCCCATCACAAAGCTTCAGTGCACTTCCTAAATTTTGCTCATTTTACTTCTTGTAGCCTTTCAGTGAATATCCTTCCAAACATCTGCTTAGGCACACTTAATATTTTTTTTCTTTTTCTTTTTGGTATTCACTCTTGCTACCTTTCCCTGTTACCTGTATGGGAAAAAAACAAAACAAAACAAAACTTTATAGAGCAATAGCATTCTTCTAATCACCAGGCACACCAAACTCCAGACACTAAATTTGATATATATTGCATTAATAAAACATAGTTGATATTATTATTCCCCAAGTAGTTAATGGTTTCCCCTTTAGCAGCCCCTTAGAAAGAGTTTTCAGTCCTCAAAGGTTTGGCAGTCCCAGGACTGTGGGGCATGTGGATGACAAAAACAAGGCTTAATACATTATTTTACTGCATGTGGGAAATAAAATATACACAGGTAGGTAAAGTTAAGTTCAACCAAGTTTTTTTAAAAAACAATGCTAGGTGCTTAAGCTTTGGAAGTGTCTCCAAACAGCCATGGAATGAACTGTGGAAAGGCACAGTTACAGAGATAAACCTGTAAAATCCTTTGAAGTTTTGTCAAATATCTGCCTGTATTCAAAGAATACATTGCATTTTATCTTGAGTTCACACTTTCTGTACAGTGAACAGCTATTTGACTATACTAAACAGGATTGCTAAAGCAGTCAGCCTTCTCAGATGCAGTCTAACATTAACACCAGCTAAACAGCATTGAAATTAGTGAAACTCAGTAATAATTAAATATTTGCAGGTATTTATTGAGACTACCTGTTGTTGGACTGTTCTGTTGCAAATGTTTAAATGTAATTTATTTTCTACTTATGAATTGTTATGTTTGCTTAATGCATTTGTTAAAGTCATAGCACCTGCCCTCTGGAACAGCATCTACTCAGAGATTTGTCGAGTCTCCATCCTGACCTTAATTAGTGTAGTAGCCCTTACGATCTATTCTATTCCCAGGCCTTGGGCTAAAGTGAGTGATGAATCCTTTGTGGAGTCTGTAAGGTAGTAGTCATTTCTCCAGACATTTTATTTTGAATTGTGTAGATTATATTGTTTTAAATGTTGTATATTATATGTATATAGTATATGTATATAGTATATGCTCAGAGTAGCAAAGGACTTGGGTGGCTTATCAATTAATTAATTAATTAGGCTCTTAAAGCCATCTTGAGATATTTGACATGGTATCAAAAATGAAACTGTTCACTAAGCTAAAGAGCTAAAGCTGAAAAGTAAAAGACTAATAATCAACTTCTGTATATAAAAGAGTTTGATGCATTTGATAAAACAACTAAAGCTTAAAAATAAAAGGCTAATCATTAGTTTCTATATACACATTTTGTTTTAAGGGAGCAAGTTGCCCTTCCATCCTGTCTGCAAACTTAAGTTGGTGATTAGACAAACTGGTCTTTTCTTAGGAAGTAAGAAAATGAGCTGTGCTAAAAGAGTTGCGAAAAGCTGCATCCTTTCCCATTGTGTATTGTAGTTTCTGCAGAGCAATGGACTGTGGAAATTCTAAATAAAAATAATAAATGATATAAAAGAAAACCAAGCTTAATTCATATGAGTGGAGAGTTGGTATGAATATACTGTATTCTGTATGCACTCTGTGTGGTCTCTGTGTAGCCTCTGTGTCTTGGATATTGCCCAAGTGAGGAAGGGCTATAGAAGGTCACCTACTGTGCTCACAACAGGATTGCCAGATTATAACTTCTAGAAATTGGCAGAAGCACCAGCAGATGATAAGCACTCTTAGTTTTCCCCATCTACTGCCTTAGTAGTGCTATATAAACTGGTTGGATGAATGACAAGTTCAAGTAAGGAATGGGGAGTATAAATCATGGATAGTTTATCTCCTGTTTTGTTATGGCATTTCAAAGAACATTATGAATTCCGAGATACAGTAAAGCAAGGTACTGACAGAGTCAGTTTCTGAACACACAGTTCCATACTGTGCATCTTATTTTTAGAGGTTGTAATGGAATTTACAGGGCCATCTGTCCTGACAAGATTCAACCATTCCACACATTCTTGCAGAGAAGGTCTGCTGAAGGTCCCCACTTTAAATGAGGGGGTCAGGGACACAACAGTATGTTGACAACTATTCCTCTTACAGCATCAAATGTCCCTAACTTCCCAGCCTTTAGGAAGAGCTGTAAGAACCAGCTGTCCTGCCCAGCAATGAGTGCTAATGGTTTGAGGACTGTTATAGGTAAGTAGGTAGGTTTATATTAAAATTAACTCAGGCATATAGACAATTGCAGAAATGGTTCAGTTCATTTCATCAGCTTTTTACATTCTGATCAGTCAGTTTCAGATTCTTAAGTTGGGACCTGTGAGTCACTGCCAGGATTCATGACTTGGTGTGAAGCAGGGTGAACAAGAAGCATCTGCTTCCATAGCTTTCATTCCAACATCTCAGTTCAATAGAGTCTAAGCCACTATACATCAAGGTTAGCATTCTGGTGCTATACCAAGTCTACAGAATTCTGGTAAGCTAAATGTTCATGCATTGACTAAGTTTTGCATCACATTTAAATTGGGATGTAATTTAAAGAGTCACCCAGAGTCACTTGTTTTGTGAGATGGGCTGCTGTATAAATTTGGAAAATAAATAAATAAATAAAATGTAGACAGAATAAGAGTTGCTACACCAAACAAATAATGATGTATCAACAAAGGAAGTAAGCATTCTCCTTCTCAATGTTTTGCTCCAAGAAAGGTGGGGAGGGGACATCTCAGCAACAATAAACGTACTAAAGAAGTGCTGTGGTTTCAAATCCATTCTTTCATTGCAGCTAAATCATATCTTCCCTCTCTCTAGAGAAATATTTCTAGAGACCTCATTAGTTACATAAGTTGAACAGTCCTTTCTCACTGCAGATCATAATTCATGCAACTATGGAAATGAATGTTTAAATATTCACTCATAGTAACGTAAAGTTGAGCTCAGTGACTTCTTGTTACATCTGTGTGGTTTTCTAAGTGGCATTATAGCTCTAGCTTACAATTACTGTATTGCATTTTCCAGTCTAGGCTACAGCTCTGGTATTTCTGGATGGTTTCCCATCCAAATATTAACCAGCTGTGACCTGCTTAATTTCAGCAGTCAGTCAGAGTATAGGGCATTAGTTAACTATTCCAGGTTAAGTTCCTGTGATAACCCTCCAGGAAGATTAAACTGCAAACGTTCATCTAGTTCCTTTACTGTATTATTAGTGAATCTACAAAGATCCTCCTTTGGGGAACATGGAGCTAAAGTCTAATTTTCCTTCTAAGTAAATAGAATATGTTTTTTTTTTTTAAATGTGCTTTTAATTGTTTGGTGTAATTAGAGTTCACACTTTTTTGGGCAGTAAACGCCCTACTGAGTCATGTCTGAAAACCAGTCAGCAATATAAAAGAATACTTTCCCCACATTTCAGCTCCATATATATTTAGATATGGGCTGCATATGTCGTCCTTGCAAAAAAAAAAAAAAAAGTTCTGATGTAGACTTCATAGCAGTTATAATTTTCATATCTACTGTGGCTTCTTCAAATCCATCACATTTTATCTTTGCACGCAAGGGAATTATCTGGATGAATAATGGGCTTGCTCTTCTTGATTAATTAAAATCAAATTAACCTTCCTGATTAATTAAAATTAAAAGCCGCATTCAGGAACAATCTGTTAATTTGGGGGCCATCTAAGTTTTTTTTTATTATTATTATTATTATATTTAAAAAACTTCTTTTTTATGATGTCTGCAGTTCTAGTGACAAACTGACATTGCCTAGGATGGTTTTACTGTCTTTTGCTTCCATTTCTATCATGCATTAATGACATGTGCTATATTTTATTCCAGACTAAAAAAAATGCATTCATTCCCAACAGTATCATTTAGGACATATTTTAAAGCGTACACATTGCTGATTTAGAAGTAGGTATCTGTTCATTTCTATAAATACCTGGATAATTTTGAGGAGCTTCTCCATTCCTAAAAAGGGTAAGGTACCATATCTGAACTAAAATAATAATAACCCAACACTAGATGGCAGTGTCAGAGTGTTCTATATCGTCTGCTGCCATCTAGTGATGTTCCGGTTGTTTGCATTCAAAAATGGTAGCCCTAAAGTTAGCATACAATATAAGTTGTTTGATGATGTAAAGGTTTGGGTAGCAATCTTTAGCAGCCCTGAATATGAGACCACATTTTTTTCAATGTACTCCCAGTAGTGTTCACCAGAGGGGGCTAGTTACCTATATTATTCAAAACTGAACCAGACAAGTAACTGAACAAGGAAAGTACAAGCAAGTAAAATAGACTCCATGTAAGAAAGGGGGTGTTTATCTGTATATTAGGCTCTTTAGAATTGCACTGGAAATTTTAGGCATTTTGAGTACAAACACAAAGAGCCCTTCATTGTAATGGCATTAACGTTCAGGATAAAAGAGTTTCCACAGCTGCAAATTTGCATCCACTTATTGGGGAGGAAGTCTCATTGTGCTTGAACTAACTCCTGAGAAAACCTAAGTAGGTTTGTCCTCTAGGAAAAGTGAATGTTTTTGATTGGAACAATGTTCATCATATAATATTTCTAGACATTTCTAATCCTAAAACATGCTGTTTCTACATGCTGTGCAATAACATGTGTTCAAACTATTATTGTAAATATTGCAGGATACCAGGAAACAGAGAAAATCAAATTACTTTCATGGCAAACTTGACTTAACAGTTGCACTTGTTCTTGCTAAGTTTCAAGGACTTGTCCTGGGGTTAAGAAGTTTACTTCATTTACCAAACAAAAGGGAGAACTTTTGTATGAGAAAGCAATAGCTGTTAAGCCAAAGTGATATCTTAGTGTAGCTCATAGAGAGTCAAACTCTCACAACGTTGAATGAAATAAAAGATTCTTTCTAAAGATATGCATTTTGACATTTATATGTGGATTACCACACAGAATAAAAAGTGTTCAATTATGAAAGCAGGTTTCAGCATGCATAGAAAAAAGTTGGCAATTATTTGTTTTCTTTTCTCTTTCTTTGCTAAAGTGTAAGGAACATTTCGATGAATACTTCCCTACCTCTTGGATGTCCATGTTCAGACCATTACTACCAACTCAATACTAATTCATTAAAGCGATTGCCTTGCCAGTTTTAGAAGTGAGGGTTTCGTATGTGTGTGTGTGTGTGTGTGTTTGTGTGTGTGTCCAATCGTTTATGATGTAGCCCTACATCAGCTTTCTCAAACCTAATATCTCTAGATTTACTGGAATGGCAACTTTAAACATTTGCAGCCAACATGACTGCCACACTGCCAAAAAGAACTGGCTGCTTGGAGTTGATCTTCTTGGAGTTACAAAACTTTAGAAAAGTTAGAGTCTTTGCCTCTTCTCTTCCTTTGCCTTCCTTCCGGCTTTTGTGCTAAGAGTCTGGATGGAAAACACCCTGACTGGGCATCTTAAATTTGATAAGAATGTGCTGCCCAAGAAGAAAACAATTTAGAAGCTAATCATCAAAGCCTACATTTGGTTGAATTTTTACTTATTTGACCATTTGCCTTTCAAAGTATAATATTTAAGAATTGGGAAGATTTCCCTAGCATTTTCCAGATTTTGACAATGAGAAATGCCAATCGTGTGGCTGGACAGATGAATTTGTGGATCTGGCGCTCCTTAAACAGTTTTATATATAACATATATAATATTCTGAATGTCCAAATAACAATGTTTGGATTACTCTTGACAGTTGGAGTTAAACAAATGGTCTGATTAACTGGAAACCTGCACAGTATTTTTTCAAAGGGTCTCAATGATTGATATTCACCTTCCAAAGAATAATATATATGTATGTATGTATGTATGTATGAATGTATGTATGTATGTATGTATGTATGTATGTATGTATGTATTTATATATCAAATTTGTCACCGCCCATCTCATTGAATCAACTGCGACTAGTGCAGACCACTTCAGGTCATAGGTGAGAAATCATGACACTGAATGTCCCTACGCTAAGGTCCAAGTACCCTCCGAAACAACAGACTAGAGAGACTGAAATCCAAGACAAATGAGTGCCTTTTGAGATTGTACATGGGAATAGTTCATGTCAATTCCATATACCTTATGAAGTAATATAATGTTTCCATGTGTGCATGTGTAGGGAGTTGCATGGTAAAATGGGGACCAGTTTCCCCATTTTCTAGCTACCACACCCATTTTCCATGGTGACTGGGGATTATGGGATCTGTTGTCCCAAACCATTTCGGGCAGGGCTTCAGCTAAGAAAAGCTGCCTTCAGGTCTAACAGCCTTCAAGTCTAACCATTATATTCCAATTTCTATTTCACGATATTCTTTGTATTATATTACAAAGAATTGTGGAGTCCTTGGGGTTCTCTGAGCTTGGTTGTTTTCTTGCAGACATTTCGTTACCCGACTGGGTCACATCTTCACTCATCTTGGATTCCACAGTTCAACCCTGAACTACATATATTCTTTTCTGTTGATGTTACAAAGAACGTTGGCACCGTAAAGAACAAAAAATTAATTATTGCTTATGCTTTTGATTTAAAAAAAATCTCTTAAGTCTTCCTTACAATTGCTGCACAAAGCTAATCTTAGTGAAATACTGTTGCTTAAACAGCATGTCACACTTCTATGTTCTTTCTGGATAGATTCTTTCTGCTTTTAACCTAGGCTGTGCAACCTGAAATCCAAAACTGGGGTGGGGGGTGGGATGGGAAAAATGGGTGTGGGGTAAGACGTAGGTTACCTATGAATCAATTTAAATGTAATTAAATACAAAGAAAATAATTGAGTAATTCCCCTTCTGATCTCACTGAAATTGCAATTTTGTAGTGGGACACTTTGGAAGGGGCTGTAAGTTATGTAGCTCTACCATCGGGAGGAAGCTACCTGTGATAGAAAAGCAGCACCTCTTGCATTTGGAGGAATCTTCTGTGATATATTTTCCTAAACAGCAGTGCACTGTGTGATTTTTATTAAACACTCACAGTTAGTTTCCACTGTGCCAGGCATAATTTTCTGCAAAACAAGGGTTGCTCTGTATGTATTACCTCTTTCCTGCAATAATATAGGTTATTATATTTAAGACCCCCAAATTATTTCCCAGATTAAAACATGAACTTGCTTTAAAAAAATCTGAACAGGTAATAAAAATGTAAGTTTGATGGGAAAGCCATCCATTCTTTTTAATGACATTATTCTAGCATGTCCTACCATGTCAGAGTTGCCTGTATTGCGGCATCTCTGGGCAGTCTGTATGTTTTTGGAGTGTGATGGACACTTTTAGCACCTTGTTCTGCCTAAGTGACTTTTCAGGTACATCTGGGCTCTGCCTGTGGTCTTCATACATGTTTCTGCATATAGACATCTTTAGAAGAACCTAGTAAAATACACCTGCAACCTTAAATGGGTTGAGGGTATGGCAATTTGGAACAACACTTTAAAGTAGGTGGAAAGGAAAGGTATGATTACTCCTGATGAAAGATTTATATTGTGGTGCAGCCTCTGAGACACATTTATGTAACTTTGATCTTTAGGTAACTATTTTTTCCCAGTGATTTATATGGATTGTGAACTAATGGATGGATTACCCTGACTGATTTTTTAAAAAATAATGTAATAAGCAACAGCACTTTTTTTTTCCCCTTTCAACATTGTGAAAGAACATTTTCATTGGAGTATTCATTTATTCATCATACGTTTTTATGATCCCTCAAGAATGTAGCTACCAGACACGGGGAAGGTTTATAGAGAGGCAGAAACTCAGCAAGGAGCACTTATCTCAGCATTAAATAAAATGAAAAGAAAAGGCTTCACCTACTGAATTTGTGTTTGCTGCACAGTGGTGAGCAACTTGGGACCTCAGGATCCTTCTTAGTCATATTCAGTAAAAATCTACTGCCTGTTTTCTTGACATTTTGTAGTGGTGAACATGTTGACATTATAATGGAAGGCTTAACAGAGGCTTAATGTGTTTAAAACAAACACAGAAAATCCTACTTCCACCATGAGTGTGACGTAGCCCAGCCCCCTTTGCATTATTTCCTGACTTCCTCCCCCTGTTGTTAAGCATAGCCCGCAGCTCTTCCTGAAAATTTAATCCATTCTAGCATCCCTTTCCTTAAGTGCTGAAAAAGTTTAGGAAAGAGTAAGAGAAAGGCAGTGGACATTTTATGCATAATGCAAGAGTTATGCAGAATTATAGTACAGCTGCTGATTTTTTTTACCATTAATTTAGAACATTAAGCCACACATGAAATTGTACATTCTGTAGACACAATTGCCTACAGAATTGTATATTTGCTCCTCTAGTCCTCTGTTTTGTGTAGAAAGCTGTCTTTTTCCTGTAGGAAATCTGTGCTATGTGGCTTTCCTTATCGTTTATATCTTCATGTTGAAAAAACAGCACTCGAGACATTTCTGGGAGTCATGTATCTGATGAAGACATAGGCAGCGTGCCCATTAAAAGGCGGCAACTCTAAATATGCAATAGTCTGATTTGACATTTGTTTTTTAAAAGTCAATTTTCTTACATCTTTAAAAGTACCTGACATAGGTTTTGTTTGTCTGATCCCAGTGTAGAACTTCAAGATCTGGCCATTTCCTCTGACTGCTAGGGCCAGGTTAAGATGACATAAAAATTAACAAAAAAGTGACTTACATCCCAATCTGGCGCACTCTCACTGGGCAGTAAGTCTTCTTGAACACAGTGGGATTCTCTTCTGAGCAAACACCCATCAGATATGTTATTTCAGAGAACAGCTTCTAAGCAAGTAGCACTTAACTTGTTCCCTAGTTAATGCACAGATAATAGTTTTGATAGCATAAAATATGAAAACTCCTGAACAGGGAAATAATAATTAAAAAAAAAAAGTTCCTCAACTGCCTTTGCAATTCTAAAATTGAAAAATATTAACAAGTTCCTAAACTGCCTTTGTCTTTACTGCTGTAGTCTAGTTGAATTTGAGGAAGAAGATCTTATTTACCTCATCAATTTTACATGCAAGTAATTTTCAGCTGTCTTACTGTCCATCATACTAGTGGAAAATTCCTCCATTCATTTAGAAAAGATAAAGAGTTGTAACTTTCAAATTTGGTTAATGTGACATCTATTACTGGCTTGAGCTGTCAGCATTCCAAAAAAGGGATATCACCCCGATCTCCAGCCTATCAGGATGCATGAGGCTGAGTCTTGGAAAGTAAACCTAAACATTTACAGGTGTATAAGTACTGGAGCTAGCTAGCACAGATGATGCACCTGTCTCAGGGAAAGGACTAACACAGGTGTGTTGGAACTTGGGCTACTGCCAGAGCTAGATTATGAGCTCATTTGATCCACAGATACACTCACCACCACGCTGCAGCCCACAATTTCCAAACATCGGCCAGGAACCACCTGAAATGAACATCTACTATGAAAACTTCTTCCACCCCCAGAATGTTCCTAGTCCGCAAAGGCCCACAAACTTTGAAACAGGGGACTACTCTGCTGCACCCAATCCTTACTTGTGGTTGAATGGACCTGCCATTAATTCTTCACCGTACCTGCCAGGATCCAACGGTAGCCCATACATCCCACCATCCTATGGAATGCAAAGGCAACTCTTGCCCAACATGCACGGCTTGACGGGGAACGAAATGGGCTGGCTCCCTATGCCTTCTCAGGAGGAGCTGATGAAGCTGGTCAGGCCACCGTATTCCTATTCTGCCCTGATTGCCATGGCTATCCATGGGGCACCAGACAAGAGGCTGACACTCAGTCAGATCTACCAGTACGTGGCAGACAACTTCCCCTTCTACAATAAAAGCAAGGCTGGTTGGCAGAACTCCATTCGCCACAATCTGTCCCTCAACGACTGCTTCAAGAAGGTGTCCCGGGATGAAGATGACCCAGGTAAGAAGTTTTCTTAATACCAACTTTGCTCTCCAGTCTACCCTGATTTTGGCCATAAGATTTTCTGAGCCAGATTCTGATTCTGATTCTGTTTTGCTAACACTAAAGACAGGCAGGATCTCTATGAGAGGCTTTCAATATCTTTGGACTTATCTAACCATAATTGCACCACAGTGACAGTAATAAGGGTAGGCTTTACATCATTGCAGCAAAGGCTGGGTGATGCTAAAAGACACTACGGTATTGCTCACTGGGGGAAAATGGCTTGAGACCACTAAACTGTGGGGATGCTTCTTCCTTTACCAAATTCACATGACTTGATATTCACAAATATAATTCCTTAAGCCAGAGTTTGCCAGCCTTTGCTCCTATGCCTTTAACAGTTATGTGATCAGCAAAGGTTGGCAATTGATAATTCCATGCTCTGAGAAACATTACCTGTTGATTAAAGACACAAGAGCATTTTTCCTCTGGTCAGTTGGTTTTTTTCTTGGCTGTGAAATCAGCCGGGTCTTCCTTGTAATTTGTTGGTGGGTGAAACAATTGTTGGGAGACACTTCCAAACACCCCCCATTCCCACCTGCAATCTTGCCCAAGGTCAAATCCTGCTTTGTTTCAGTAAATTCTGCTGATGTTAATTAGGGGTCTGTCAAGTATTTTGTTGGAGAAGTCGTTTTTGTGTGTGTGTGTGTCTGATAAGCACAAACGGTGAAAATAAAAGTTCAGTTTTACCTCAAGGCAACCTGGACAAGGCCTGGCTAGAGTTATTTGAATACAAGCAGCCTCTCCTCCCTCCCTCCCTCGTTTTTTTTTTTTTTTTTTTTAAGGGTGTTGCCCAATCTGCTGCTTTTTCTGAATCCCAGCCAAGCTAAGCCTTGAGAACCAGCTCTTTGTTGGCTATGATTATATTTATGTTTTCTCGCTCTTGTTCTAACAGGGAAAGGCAATTACTGGACTCTGGATCCAAACTGTGAGAAGATGTTTGACAATGGAAACTTTCGGCGGAAAAGGAAGAAGAAATCTGATTGTACTGCCAGCACGGTGTCTTTGGCTTCTGACAAATCAGAGGACAGTGCCTTAAGTGGCAGTCCCAAGGCTCCAGAACACCCAGATATGTTGGAAAGCTCATCGGGGACAGATAGCTCCCCAGAAAAGAGGTCTCCGCCACCACCATCCACAACTCCCTGCCTCAACAATTTCCTCTCCAGCATGACAGCTTACATGAACGGGTCTAATTCGGTGAGCCGCTCAATGCCTCTGGGACTTGGCACTGATGCTGGGGACAAAATGGGACAGAATATGGTAGGCTTCAATTCCTACTCTCCTCTTCCCAGCCACGGGGGTGGAGAGTGGTCCAATTCCATGTCCTCTGGTCATCTTGGCTATAGTGGTTCAGTTCTCAACCAGTTCAATACCAGTTTCTACAACAGCCTTGCTGTCAATAATACTCTGTATGCAAGAGAGGGAACTGAAGTGTAAACAAACAGAGGCCTTGCGACAGGAGGAGGATTGTGTAAGAAGTCAGAAAGAGAAAATATGTCAGGGAAAAGGGCTTCACATGAGCTCCCCTCTTCCCAATTTTTCTTAGACAAACCAAAGATTCTCTATTAACATGTTTCCAGACAGTGATGTTCATAGAATTCAGCGGCTTCAAATCATACAAAGACTTCTACTCAACATAAAAATTGTGAAGAAAAGCACATCCTTTTAACTTGCACATTAGTCAATCAGAAATAATTGGTTCCAGACTTTTTGACATTAAAGCAGAACAGAGTGATCACCTTAAACATAAACCTGCCTTGGAAAATCCACCCTCTTTTTGCTTTCTATGCATTCCATTTAATTAGTTGGATTGAATAGGCTCTCTTCCTTAACTGAAAACATGGCATGATCCAGCTGATACCAAGTATGTTTAATATCTCACTTATTCAATGGGAGAATGCTTACGCTTCTCATCCACTGAAAAATACTTATCCTGGGCTGGAGTCACTAAATGAAATCTACTTTTTCATCAATGTATAGTGATATGCAAAGAAGGTAACCAAGGTTTGGGAGTAAACTTCCATCACCCTTTTCTTAATATCCAGAACATACATAAAAACTTGAGTTTCTATCATCCTATTTTTTTGTTTACAGATATGACTTTTTTAAAATTTACGGAAGTCAGTTTAATTTGCAGACAGGTGAATATAGTCAAACATGTCCTAATTGCGAAAAGCAATGTTGTATGATGTATATGATGTTACATGTTAGTTGAAGAACAAACTGTAGACTTTCTGCACTGTGCAAGACAAAAGAACCTGCTTCTAAAACAAGGTTTGATTTGGTTTTGTTTGGTTTTTGTGTGGGCAGAATGCTATTGTTGTGAAGTCTAATCGAAAAACCTCTCTTGGAAGTTATAAAAGATAAGATACTCACCAAAGTTCTAAACACACATACAGATATATTTTATCAACACCTAACACCTCATGGGAAAATTGCTATTAAATCTGCCTTTTTCTTTTATAAGCCTTAATATATTTCCACTGTATCTGAAATGCTTGTATTTAAAAACCTACGCTTAATTTATATGTTCTTTCCTTATACATTATGTAATAGTGGTTAAAGTTAGGGTGGGAAGTCCTGTTTCTATCAAGAGCTGCAATCGTTTGATGCAAATCTGTGGCAGACTGCCATTCTGCTGGCCACAGCAAGAGTCAAAGCTGTATGGGTTTCCTCCTCTGACTGTTTAATGCCTTCTTTTGTTCTCCCTTTTCCTCCCACCCAGGGGTCTGCATAGATCATGTTTTTCAGCGTTTGATCTTGAAGTCTTAGAAAGGGCCTTTGAAATTAGATTGAGAGGCATTAAGTTGCACACCCCTGGCAAAAATGTGTAGCCGTTGCACACCACGACCCTTGTAAGCCTACTTATTTCCGTGGGGCTTATACTTGATCTAGTAAAAGCCCAAATGCCCTCGGGCAAGGGTGCCAAAACCAAACAAACTCACTGCTCCTTGAAATTCTTATTCTGCCTGTTTTTGGTTCTGATGTCATTATGGGGGGATGCAGGGAAGCCTTTTTTAATAAAATATTTGTATACCAATGTGTGTGTGTGTGTGTGTACTAAGCTGGAAGCATACCATGAGTGCCAAACCAAATAAGATAAAAATGGATGATTGTGACATTCTTTTGACAACTGCTCCTTTTTATGATGGTTTAACTTGCAATTTTCTGCTGGGTCAATCCAGTATAAGGTATTATCATTTGACAGAATGAACAATGCAATGTCTGTCTGCATGCCTGATCTTTTGACTTCAATCCCTCTGAGCAACACACATGAATAGCAAAGGAACACTTGAAGCAATGGGACAAAAATACCATCTGTGGCTGCTCCTGTCTTCCCACATGCTCTTCTTTGATTGCAAAAGTTCTTGGAGGCTGGGTATTAAACAAGGGACAAATCATCTGGCATATCAAAATCAAAAGGACATGATCCGGTCCTTCTGTTCTATAGTGCAGCCACATTAAGTCAGTGCATGGCTCTTTCAATGAAATCAGTAGGATTTGGTGATCTTACTCCCAATTCCTCTTTCAAGGCAAAGGATGTCAGAAGGAGATAGAATGGCTGTGTTTCTAATGTGCAAGTATATTGTGCTATGCCTGGTTCTAACCAACACTGTTTTTAAAAACTGCCTACTCTACAAAAAGTTGAGATTTATTGCAGCCCTATTTGGGGGTGGGGCAAGGGCAAATGGGGAGACCAACAACCATACACATTTGGAGGTGTGAGGATCTAATTAAAATCCATATGATTACAAAATAAAAGGATGCAGGAAACAAAATGCCTATTCCTGCAGTGTAACAGTTGAGATTTTTTTCTCAAGATCTTAGATAAAGATCTTGAAGGTTGGGGCCCTATAAAGCCTCAATTTAAGGCTTTCCGTTCTGCTACTGCAAAGGACTTCTGCCACAAATGACTAGAGACAGACTCAGGAGAACGGGAATCTTACCCCCATACTTCTTGTCTGAGATGCTCCATCTGAATCAAGCAGTCTCAGTGTCCACCCACCCCTGTCATATGGACAGGCAGCACATTTTAGCTGAATTCTGTGATGTGGCTTTGGCTGGTTTTAGTATTTTATGCAAAAGCAAAAGAGAAGCTTTGGTGGGAAGAAAGTGATTGAACTTCACACTGTGGACTGAACCTGGATTGTACTGATGCTAGACTCAGACCAGTGAAGGAGCTCTTCCCATTTGCTCCAAACTTACAAAGTCCAAGGCATTAAATATTGAAAAAAGGTGGAAGGAAAAGGAACTAATACCTAACCAAGAGAGGGTCAATAAATAGCCAAAGCATCTTTGCTTTTCAAAGGACCCTTCTGGGCAGTGAGCAAATGTTCTCACCACAAATCCTGGGATTAGGGAGATATTAGGTACTGGCCCACAAATTCCTCTGAGTTGTCCCTGAAAGCAGCAGGTTCAGTGTGTTAAGGGGCTAAATTGTCCCTGCTCATGATGCTGGCAAGAGATTTTTTTAAAACACAAAGACCACCTTGGGGGTTTGCCACTGCTGTTTTGACTTCCCAGTCTAGCTGCCAGCTGTGGGGTTTCCTGGTCATCTTCCATCCAAGGACTTATCAAGTTTGACACTTCATAGAACTGAACTCCTGCCTCAAAATTCAAGTGCAGCTTGTTATCAACTGGGACATTTTACCATTTTTTTCCCTTAATAAAAAAGTGCCACCCTTTTAAGGTAAATATATGTTTAAAATTTATTAGCCTAGTTTGACGGTTTCCAGAGGTGTTAGATTTTCACTCCCATAATCTGCCAGCCAGCCAAGGCCTAGCTTGCTGGGGGGATTAGCTTTGGTTAACCCTTCATGTGATATGATTTAATTGATGCTTGGTCAAGAAGAAAAAAAATCACATGGAGGATTATAAAGCTTCCTCTGAGCTTCTCTGTTGCTCACCAAGACTGATGCCAATCCCACATCTTTGTTTAACTTGCCCCTTTCCAGCTTTAGCAAACCCACTTTCATACACACAGGTGTCTGTGTTGGCACACTCACTTTTCCTATCCTTTAATCTCTCACTCAGACTGATGGGGAGAAGGTCTTTAAGCTGCAAGACATAGCCAGAGAAGCCATTTCATCACAGAGAGAAAAATTTGGGAGGAGGAAGGATGGAATATTTTATGTTTCACTTTTCACTTGAATATGTGCCCTGAACAAATTGATGCTTTGTCTTCCCCACTAATCTAAGCAACTCTGAGAATGTGTCCTGTATGCAGAAGGTATATATATTTATTCTTTGTTAAGGTCTCAAACAAATTTTAGAGTTAGTGGTTTCTGTGCTGGTAGCAACAGTTAGGATGGATTTTATTTGACTCATGAAGCAGGAAATGCTTTTTCCTATGCAGGAACTTCTGTGCTCAGGAGATAGGCCACCAATAAGCCATGCAGATCTGGGTTTGGATATAGCAGAACGGACATGCAAAGGATATTAAAGAATGAAAGAGGAGCACAATCATTTAATCTGAAAGCCAGTTCTGACAGTAACATTACTGATCTTGAGAGGAAGTGCCCATAGTGACTTGGGAATTCTGGGAATTGAAATCCACACATCTTAGAGTTGCTGAGGTTGGGAAACACTGACTTAGATTCTTTGGAGAGAAAGGCCAGAGCATAGTTGTAGAATGTACTGTATGTATTGAATTCCTAGCACTCTCAGCTGAAGAAAACAATAAAGCAGGGCTGACTATGAAATCCTTGGCCATCAGTGTTGTCAAGTAAGTTAGAACAACCAGTGGCCTCATCCTCTAAAGATGCTCCAAGCTCCAAATGGGGAGGATTTGTTGTGTTAGACTGTTCTCTAGCTCTGGTGGTCAATTTTGGTAGCCTGTTCTGTGCTTTTAAATAAATCTGGAATATATACATATACATATACATATAGATACACACATTGATAGGATGGTGTGAATCCTTCCAGAGAGTTGCTTTGGAATAGGTGGGGGAGTTTCAAATCTCTTTCCAATACATTTAGGTAGTCACATCTTTGTCCTGGCTCACACAGCTGCTTTACAAGCTGCTCCCAGCTGTCTTCACCTACATGTTGCATGGACAGACACTTTGCTTGGTTTTTTTTTTTTTTCTTTTTAATCTCCCAGCAAAGGAGAACAGCTGCACATACCTTCTGAAGCACCTCTTGGAAGGATTTGCACAACCTTCATGTCTATCTCAACCTTTCTTAATTTACTGCTCTCCAGATACATTAAGGCTACAGTTCCAAGAATTTCTCAGCAAACTGCCCATTCTGAAATGTGCAGTCCAAACTCATCTGGAAATGTATGTAATGTATGTATGTATGTATTTAAATTTATGGGCTGCCCAACACCAGTGGACTCTGGGTGGCATACAAAACTAAAGAAAACAAAAACAGCTAAAAACATTAAATCAGACAGCCCAGACTAAGACAATCTAACAGACAGCAAAATCAACCAAACAAAACAGGGGCCATTGAGCAAATAATAAACATCTCTTTGGGGGGATCTGATCTGGCTTTTATCTGAGAGTTTACTTTGTTTTAAAATTATGACAATTCCAAGATGTTTATATTTGCAATACATATTGATTTATGCAATGACAGCATTGGGATTGATGAACAATTCTACTTATTCATATATGGATACAAGAACTGCAGGTGTGAAGTCCTTGACAAAAATATGGATTCCATCAATATTCATATTACATGTACCTCAAAGCAACAAGACAGTTACATATTTGGTTGTCCAAATTAAGTTAAACACCTACTTGTTCTCTCTTTTTGGGGGGAGGGGGACTCTTTAGAGTTCCACGGTTTTACCAGTTACTTAGTTGTTCATCTTTAATTGTATTTCATATAGCCCTGTGATGCAAATACAGGCTTTTTATATCCTATAGATTCACATGCACTTAATGAAATTCATAGTCAACCGATTTATGGGTACCTTAATAACAACTGGATGAATATATACTGTAGGAATGCAGAAACAATTCTATCCTTGACAATGAAGGCAAAACCCTGTGATGGTGTGCTGTGCTTTTTTGTCTTCAAAATATTTGGAGAAGCTTCTCAGGAACAGAGAGAATGTCACGCACAGGATAAGTGCAAAGGCAAATTAATGGGATCCAGCCCTCAATAGAGGAATTGGAGAATAACTGGGATGTGCAATACCTTGCACACCATCAGGAGTTTTGACACTTTTCTTTGAACTTAAACAGCTTATCGTTGGCTGTCACATTCCAAGCTCTGTATATGCAAAAGCCATGCAAATCAGACTTAATTCACCATATTTGCCTCTATAAGGAAGGGAAAGAAAGAAAAATCTGATTTGTGTTCTGGTTGCACCATTAGGCCTATGGAAGGAATTCTAAGAATGCTTTGGGAGTATTCCACTTGCCCTATTTTGCTGTGGCCTGCTCAGTTTTGCATGAGTTTCTTCATAATTTGGTCAATATACTCAGTGTCTGCAAGACAGACATTAGTATGTAATTCCTACTGATTATGAAGATGCATAATTTCAGTAGGATGCCACATATTTGAACAAATATAGCCTTATAGGTTTCATATTTCTTTCCACAAAACCATGGAATGACCTATAATAGTAATTGAATTCTCTCTTTAATTATATGTAACCTTTCTAGATGTCATATGTGAAATATTTCAATTGCCCTTGCTCAGATGCAAGAGAATATTCTGTGTACCACTGTGTGGCAGTGCTGAAAGAAATCTGTCCAGAAATTAGTACCTGGACCTTTAATCTGCCTCTTGCCACTGTAGCAATCTATACAAACTATTGGGACAGTGATGCTACTTAACGGGCTTTTTGGGATCAGGAGTTGGGAAAATGAACCCAGCATCCTTATACAGTATCCTGAAGATCAGCAGACTGGAGTATCCTGCTAGTACTAATGCAATGCCTTCACTCAGTAACAAAGAACTGAGTGAATCCCTCCTGAATCAAAGCAAAGGTTAATCAGAACTTGTAGTCAATGATCAGGAATTATGTGAGTTGTCTTTGGTGGTATGTGAATAGCAGTAGAACACCCATACAAGTGATTTAAAGTATCACCCAGCCATCACTATGGAGATAGAAAGCCTGTCCACATTAATGATATATCACCAGAGCAATCGTTGGAAGGTACTATAAATTGCTATAGTGGAAATTCTGGTTTCTGACAGAGATTGTCCAGATGCTACTGGAAAACATCAAAACAAAATACAAAGCAATAGCCTTCTCATGTTGCTGCTGCTGGTCTCCACACCCACCTTCTGTCCCTACATATTTGGAGGCACGTTGCCTCTGAATCTGGATGTTCTATGTAGCACAATTATTAAAAACTATCACTCCTTTTTATTTAGCATATTGCTTTTTCTCCAGGGAACTCAAGGTGGTACATGTGGCCTTCTTTTGGATTATCCACAGAAGAATCCTGTGACATAAATTAAGACCTTGCTGCTTTTATCAAAATGACAAAAACAATGATATCATACACATTGACTCCACTTCTTTTGTATGTGATATCATTCAACCCTTCACCCTGTTTTCATCATTCTGCCCCCTTTTGCAGGCACCACTGTTTATCTCCTGTTACTTTGAAGGTAAGTTCAGTTCACCTTCTGTAGGTATAAGTAGAGTGTTTGGGAAGTGTGGGTAGGTGTGGATACACTTCCCACTAGCCAGCTTCTACTCGAGATGTTTCTCTCCCAGCAGTTGCCTTCTTCATTAGCACATTCTTTTCTTGATTTCCTTATATACTGTCACTTCTGCCCTTCCTACCCATTTTAGATACCAATTTCTCCCCAGGCTTCCTAAGGAGAGCAGAACAATGCTCCAGTACTTTATCTGGAGAAGATAATCATGTTCTGAAATGTATCTTCTCATTTAATACAGCAACCCTGTTTTTCCTTACTGCAGTGCTTAGAAAATAAGAGATGTTGAACTGAATTTTTGTTGCTAGTTTCTCTACATTGTCAGTTTCAATCCTTCTCCCCTTCTTCTCCATGAAATAAGAGACCTGGTTGCTTAGCAGCTAGTCAGTTTCAGTTAGTCTTTTCTACAGAATTTATCATGGTTGAACTTGTTCAACTTATCATCAGTTGAACAATCATGGTAGCAGCTGCCTCCCTCTTCACTGGAGATATTTATGCCCTGCTGTCTTTCATATAATTTATGTCATTTTCTTCTGCATTGAGAAGATGGGCAAATGGGATGTGGAAGGAGGTACAGACAAAGCAGCCAAGAGAAGTCAAGACAGAATCCTGCAGTCAGGCTCACTCCATCTCAGTCATGGTGCCTGATCAACAAGTGTTTTCTTTATTGGGTGGCAATGTGCTGAAAGGAATTGGCAGCAAAGCCAGAGGAGACAACCAATCATCTTGCTAAAAATGCATGGCATACTCACAGATCAGGATAGCCTGATAGGGATTGGCAATAGACACAGCAAATGTTATGGTGGGATTGTTTTTTGCTGGCTCAGGAAGTAGTGGGGGAAAGGCCTTCCCATAACCTGGAATCCACAGAGATGAAACTGATTTGAGCTAGAGCTTGGTTCAAATGGTCTTGTGAAATCTTCCACCAAATGTATGGGTGGAG
Source organism: Python bivittatus (assembly GCF_059951505.1). Lineage (NCBI taxonomy): Eukaryota > Metazoa > Chordata > Lepidosauria > Squamata > Pythonidae > Python > Python bivittatus. The sequence continues at coordinate 20,223,454 of NW_028277035.1, forward strand.
AAATCAGAGGGATGACTTCTCTAGAGGTTGCAGGCATGTGAGACTTTAAAGTAAAAGCCAGCACCTTCGCAGTGACCCTTGCCACACTCCTGAAAAAAGCTCAAGCAGAGTTCCCTTTGGGATGTAATGGAAGCCTAGGAAGACTGCATCCTGCTGGAGACATGACCCTAGAGCGAAATACCGAACATTTGCATATAGCCCTTGGCTCCCTTACAGCTAAATATGTGCCAAACACATCACCCATGAACATTTTTTTCTGAAATTCTCTTCACCTTTGAAACAAGTTCTAAAGGAAGTTTTTCTATGTCACACTGAAAAAAAAAACTGGTCAGAGGGGGAAAAAAAAGCAAATGTATTTGCTCAGCTGTAGTGTGAACAACACCTTTTATGTTGGGTGAACCCAGACTTCTCTGTTATTTGGATTTAGAACCCTGATTATTCCTAACCACTGGTCATGCTTGTAGGGATGTGTTCAAAAATATCTGGAAGGTCCAAATAAGCATTACAGAAGCTGCGGTGACAGAGTTAGCTTAAAGGACAAAAGTCTACTTTAAAACTGTTATACCTCATCACTGGAGTTGGGTGGCCAATAAATTTAAATAAATAAATAAATAATAATGACTGAAAGCCGTTTCACTCATGGGTTGGGCATAGTAAAACCAAGGGGAATGACTGGCATGGCTGAGGCATGACTTGTTTGGTTTTTTTTTTAATAGTAATTTTATTAAATTTTATTAAATAATAAAATTACTGGGGCATGACTATGCCATTTTAAAGTGGAGATGGGGACAGGACCTGACTTTCTTTCTCTCTGTGGTAAGGGAAACATTGGAAGTTGGAAGGGGAATGCCTATAGAGAGGGTGTTTGGCCAGACAATGCTGTGTCCTTCATGGGCTAATCTGACGGAGCATGCACCTAAGAGAAAAAGGGACAGCGCAACTCTAAGACAAGAGTCCTTCCCCTGTGAAAGAAAGTTACGTGCTATAGGGTATATTTCAGTAGAATTGGTTGATCTGTATATTGGTTTATTACAATTATTTATATGTTGCCCACTTGAATGATTCTACTGCTGATGGGAAAATCCTAATTGTCTTCCACTTTCCTTTCTCAGAACTTTAATGAAGCAAATACCCATTCACCTTATACGGTTATTGTGTCAAATAGCACCATCCCTAACCTCCTAATTAACTAGGATCCTAGCTTGGATTTGCTTTAAGAAGTGACTTTGATGCCATAGAAAGAGGATTTCTTTTTTGACTTGAAATTAACAAAGTAATCTCTAAAGATGATACAGAAATTGGAAAAGTTGTGTGTATAGTGGTAAGGGGTTGCTTTTGGTTTGTTTTGTGGGAAGAACAACTAGGTAACTCAAAGTAATATGTCATTCTAAATGGGACAGGTATTAAACCTATAAAGGCTCTTTGTTGACATATCTGACAGGAAATTGTCTCTACTGGTACAAGCTCATTGTGTTTTTTAGGCTGTAAGCCACATATCTAGCATCCTGATTAATAGTTAGTAACCAGAACTTGAAAAAGAAGTTCCTGCCAGTTTATGGCTCAACATTTCTGTGCTTTGAAAACAAAACTCCAAACTCTGAGAGGAGGGATTTCTTGAACTGCTATTACTCACACCATTCTTTTGTGAGACACTGATGCGGAATAGCACTCAAATCTATTAGAATGCTATAGTGGATATAAGAGAAACAATGATTAAAGAAATCAATTTTCTTAAATCATCACACATAACTTTCCACAAACATGGCCAAGCTTCCATATTCTTAACCAGGGAAAACCAACCCAAAGAACAGAAACCCAAAGAGTTTTAGCTGGAGAAAAACAAATTATATATTACTATCTACTGACTGGAACTAAGACAGGCATTATCAATATAATGTTCATTAAACTGGTGGTTCAGCAGGGTTAGATGCTTATCTAACCTAGAGATTGATTCTCTTTTCCTTACTGTGAAACAGTTAAACAACAGTGCCTAGTTTCTCAACTCACAGCTCAGAACAGAAGTTCTGGGGTAAATCCATTCTACTTATTTTTGGATTTATTCAGATGTTAGCTTCCTGCAGCTTGTATATTCAGCTGGGTACACAAGCCAGAAGTATCTTAAAAAAAACTGCCACATGGGGGAAACAAACTTACTTGGACTTCCCTTAGCTTTAAGTACCCAATCATTTTAAAAAGGCATTCTAAGTTCAATTTATCTTGCAAATGAATTCTATAAATAGCTACAATAGAAACACACTTCTGCTGTTTATAGAACTGAGCTAATGGACCACTGGTTTTACTCAGTTTAAGTAATCCTATGTGTTTCTGGGCAGAGTTCTTTACAGACGCTCACCTCATCACACTTCCAACTTAGTCATATCAACATGCATTATTTTTCCAGAGGAGAATCTGGAGCTCAATTATAAAGCAGCATATGGATTGCAAACAAAAAGTTGAAATTCCATCCCCTGTGGGGCTGAAACAGACTCCTGAGTAAAATCCTGAAGTGGTCTAGCCACTTTCAAGACAGAGGACTAGATGGATCAATGATAGGATTTGGGATAAGGAGGATACGTAATAGATGTGTCAAAAAAGGAACAGGAATCATACCGGTTGGTCATCCTGTATATGCATTCATTGCTCACCTATCTATTGGGTGGATAGTTTTAAGATCTTCCAGGTAAGACATAGGTTTTCAAACAATGTACATAAAAGTTCAGCATTGTGAGAGTAGTGGTTGTCTTTTAAAAATTCAGGATTCTTTTGATGAAGTTTGAGCAGGTTATAAAAACACGTATTAAAGAGTAAATATTGTAAACCTGAACATCACACTTAGGAAGGATTAATGTTTGAATAGCGTATTGGTGTATTTGAGTTTCACTACGATGAAAGGTACTTAAATTGAACATAACATTTGCATAACTTGGGGAGGGTAGTGAGTTTCCACTGAGCGACAGAATGCTAAGGCACAACTGTGCAAGATAATTATGCCATGCAAAGTTCTCTTTTTTTAAAAAAATGGTTGAACTGGAAGGAGTTTATGAAGAAAATGGTGAAGTTAAAACAACTCATCAGTTGAGTAACCTGATTAATTTGCCTGTAATAGTCTGGCACTATTAGCTTATGTTCTGTTAACTACCAGAATCAATTTAAAAAATTTATATGCTAAGAACAGTAACATTCGCTCCCACAGCCTTAACTGGGACAGACTATACAAGAAATATACAAAGTTTATCAAAGGTATGTGCCTCAAGCACCTTTGATGAAGGTATTTCCTTCAACCACTGTTGCTTTTTATACCACCTATTTTAAAAGCCTCATTGCCTTTTCTTGAAACTTTTTATGAAAATGATGCTTTCAAACATTGGTTTCATGCAGATGTTCTCTTTCTCTACAATAGTTTTGCTCTTCCATTTGGTCCATTTAGCTTCTTCTTCTTTCAAAGAACTCCTTGCCTTCTCCTCATGAATAATAATTACATCCCAGCCCCTCATGATAGGTTAGGCTAAAAGAGACTGGATGCTCCCAAAACCTGGGAAATTCCTCATCTACCATTTTCATGTCTAAATCCTAGTGTGTATCAGAGACATTCCTCCTGAGTTTTCTTTGGCATCTGCAACATTCAGTGATACTATTCCCAAACAAAACGGAACATGATATGGCTGCCCCTTTCCTATTTATGCTCCATGAATGGGGGGACTGTAAGTTCTTGAGAGAACCATGTTGCCTACAAAGTTATCTTGTCTCTTAAAGTTCTGGCATAATGACACAAACACACTTTCGCTATTCTAGGCCAGCAGCCTATTCTTCCAACATGTTGCATGTTTTGCTCTAATATTGTGTGTGATCTTATTGGATCCACAAAGTTCATGAATTCTGCACAATAGGAACCTACATACAGAAAAGTTACCAAAATGTTTTGGAGCATGATCTATAATTTAGTAGAAATCTTTTTGCCATAGTAATGTTGCACCACTGGATCTTTGGACCTGGTAAAGTTCCCCTTGACCACTTCTCATATTTGGGGCTGGTAGGGAGGAGGGGAGACAAGAAAGGCAGAGAGAGAGAGAGAGGGAGAGGAACATGCTTTGCTTACTAAGTAGTGGAAGAAATGTGAGTTAGAACTTGGGGTACAGATGTTGGTGCCACCATATGCCAAAGGCTTAGGGTGGGTGACACCATTTAAAGCCCCAGTAGTGATATAGCTTTCACATCAGTGTAAATTAGATTAGAATTGGGCCCTGGTTCTTCAGTGAAGCATGCAAGAGCTAGCCATAAAATTTACAGGCTTGTTATCTATGACCAACTGAAAACAAACACTCATACAGGTGGAGTGTGCCATCTGTTTACATATAAACAAGTGGCCTAATTCAGCCTTAAGGCAATTGCCATAAAGGGAAGAAGGGAGGGGACGCTTCTTCGAGCAAACCAATCCCCTCGGGCAAAAGTTAATTTGTTCAGACCATCTGCAGGCAAGAGAAGGCCAAGGGAGAAAAGTCAGCCAAACTGCAAGAGCTGGATGTTGCCTTGGCAGGGACCTATGAGTGGAAACACAAAATAGAAATCTGCTTGAGCTACAGGTTGAACAGACCTCTGTATTATGGTAACAAGATGGCCCTGAGTCATGTCCCAAGGTTAAACTTGGAGTCTTTAACTGGGTGCTTTTTCTGGGAAAAGGGGGAGATCGCTCCCTTCAGTATTTGCTGGCAAAGGCTACTGGTCCAGAACAAGGCTTGACAGGGTTACCATATTGATGCTTGCTGAAAATAGGACGCTCTGAAGAAGGGTTTGCTTTATTCCACTTGCTGTGCGATGTGCAGCATGCAAAATGTATCCGCTGCTTTATTTCTGCTTTTTTCCCTTCTCTCTCCAGCATTCTGACTTTTGAGGGGTCAAGGGACAAATCCAGTAAAACAAGCCATTAGTAACTGGGGCTGAAGCAGCATTTGCCTTGGTGGAATAGTCTTCTCCTAAACTCAGACAAAAAAGGACCTCCAAATAACAAATGAAGAGTAAGCTACAGGAATCTTTAGTTAGTGCCGGTCAACATAATAGTCTAAAAATAATTGTGTAGTTTGTGGTTCAAGGTGCCATGTGAACATGGCCACAGGGCTGCCAGAATATATAAAAAAGACTGTGCTGTTTCTTTCCATTCCATCTTGCAGTAAAAACTGTTCATTTAAAATTTCCTCCCAGCCCCCCTCCTTCCCCCCCTCCACAGTTCATAACAGGGGTGGGAGAGCTGCCATTGCCTTATTTCTCACTGTAAGGTATAAATAAGTCATGGATTCCTTTGTGTAGGGATGTGTAAAAAGCTTTTGTGCATGGAAGAGGTAGTTCTGGGTGGTGTATGCCTAAACTGAAATATGAGTATTTCATCTGGATGTGAACTGGGTACACACCTGGGAACAGGTGGGAACAGGTGTGTTTGGAGACGCAAAACATGTGTTTGGGCAGAGGCGTTGTGGGGTTGGGGAGAATGGGAAGAAGGAAAGGTCACTGGAAGTGATGATGCGGAGCAGCACACTGCTGAGGACAGGTAGTGGAAAGCAAGGGGCCTGAGTATTGGGGAGAGGCAGGTGAGTGAGAAGGGTAAGGGAAGCAAAGGTGTAGAAAGATTGGTGGGAAAAGCAAGCCAGCCAATTTGGTATGTGCTGCAGGCCTGACAGAGCCATGCAGCTAAAGAGAAATCAAATAAAGGAAAATGTGGAAAAGCGTGTGTGTGTCTGTGTGTGATTTATATGCCAGACCTGAATTCACTACCCACACATTACACTTGATCTTAGAGAAGCGGCTGAGAAGCAGTGACTTACATTCAAGCATGGCAGGGGCATCATTGGCACCCAGCCAAGTGAGGGTGGGGGAAAGGGAAAGGAAGGAGCAAGAACGCTGGGGAAGGAGCAGACATACAGGCCTTGTGGAGGAGGAGGACAACACACCAGCCTTGCCTTATTTGCTCAGCTCTGTAAGATCCCTCTGGATTTGTTCTGTTTTCAAAATCTAGAGCACTCTGGGGTTGGGTTCATCCAAACCAGGACCCCCAGGATGATTCTGCCAAACTGCTAAGCCACAAAGTGATTGGTCAGTGTGCAGGCTTTAGCGAGTTTGAATCTACTGAACAAAGATATACAGTATACCTATCCTAACAGATGTAGTTCTGTGGTCAGGCTTACTTAAAAAAATTATAATGAAGAGTTGTTAACAACTCTTTGATGGACTGGAGAGATGGTTATCCATTTTTCTCAGCAGCGGAAGAATGCAATATTCCAAGGTTGTAATGTTTTCCAAACCACCATCCTCTTTCCCAGTCTTTGAGAAGATCATTACCTTGGACATGTGTTACAGAGAATTGGCTGAGAGAGGAGGTGGGAGTCAATTATTCCCAAATCTATCTGCTGGGATATTCTGTGATTCCTCCCCCCACCCCACTCTCAATTGGTGAGAATCCATGTGACTGCTGGTAAATTCTCATTCAACAACAACAAATACAGTAAAATCTTACTTTAATAGGCCCACATTTAACAGACTTAGGGTTCATTGTCCACCTAGACACCCCCACAAATAATAAACAAGCCCATAGAATCCCAAGTACTCTGGATGAGGCAGTTACATTACTTTTATTTTAAAGTTGTGACATCTTCAATGATTTCCATCATTTGAATAACGATGCAATTACTGCAATTAATGAAAATCACCATAATGATGTATTTTTTATTCAACAGTTTTTTGGGATTAACAGACAGCCTCTAACCCCAAATATCTGTTAAAGTAAGGTATCTCTGTACTTACCTTCCTTTTTAAAAAATATCTACAAGCAGGTTTATTGAATTTTTTTTTTTTAAAAAGATACAATTTTTGCTGTTAAGATTTAAATACATTAGGATCTTTAACAGTTACAGTCCCTGACAAGTCTGCTCATAATTAAGGTCTACTGAGTTAAATGGGGCTTTCTTCTTGGCATGCAGTATAGAAATGTGTTGAAAGTAGAGGTATCCTTGGGGGTGCCAGGGAAGTCAAGATGGTGACTGCACTATTAAAATCCTGCCCCTTTTTTATGCACATCATGGGATTTTATCCATTTGACCTTTAGCAAAAAAGTTTCCCAAGGTACATTCAATCAGTGAAAGAAAGACGATATCTGCACACTGTCTTATAATGTACAATCTGCATTACTTTATCTTTGTCTCTTTCTACATTACAGTTCTTTAAACTAGAGTTAAAAGGTACAGAAGTGACCAACATCCTCTAACTTGGCAGTCTGTTATGAGATGCAGTGTCCTACTACATTACTTTGTCTTCATCATTCAATTGCCTTTGGCTAATAGCAAAACAAAAGTAGGTTCAATCAGCAGTTTTTATACATTTATTCATTCATTTATTTATTCATTTATTTATTTATTAAATTTATATGGCTACCCAACTCACACACAGTGACTCCAGGCAGTTTACAAAGTAAAATCCCCAATGCAAAAACCCATCAACACCCACCCCCTGCAGCATCCAAAAACACAATCAACACAACCACTTGATCAGCTCCTTTTCAGTTTGGGGTCCCCAGGCTCGCCGGCAAAACCATGTCTTCAGGGCCTTCCATAACAACATCAAGGTGAGGGCCAATCTTAATTCATAAGGAATAATACTCCACTGAGAGGGGGCCACCATGGAAAAAGCCCTTCTTCATGGTCCCATCAGATGTACTTCCCTCAGTGATGGGACCTGCAACATACCCAACCTCCCCACTCTGGTGGGCCAGGTAGATGTAACTTTAAGTTATCCCATCCTGGTTTTGCCTCTTGTCTTGTCATATAGTATCTCTTGTCCTGGAGACATACTATATGATTTGTAAAGTTTCTGATACAAGACTGGGAAAATAAAATGAGTTAATGGTAATTGTGTCTGGAAACAGCAGTGAGTTATTCCAGGGACTCCATGGTTGATCCACATTTAACCTGTTTATTGTTCTGAGAATTGTTTGAAGTATGACTTAATCTTGGACCTTTTTGAGCAATTTCTGATTGGACAGAGGCAAAACAAGCAACACGGACAGTATCCAGTTCTGTCTGGCTTTCTGTGGAATAGCATCACTGGCAGAATGATATCCCTTTTCCCAGTGCAACAACCTGAGCCCCCAAGTCTGCTGAGAAGGGATGACACTAACAGACAAATACATGCTTCAACCACTGCTGCAGAAGAAAAGGAGGTTGATGAGCTTTATGGTCAAGCTCAATCTGAAATCCACAGAACATGTGAGCAAGATGTACAGCTTTCCTACACAGGTAAGGAAGAAAACATAGTAAGACTGTATAGTCTAGGAAACATAAATGAAGCAGGAGAATGAATTGTCAGTTTCAGTGATTTCTTCATTGCTAACACATTGTTAACCAAACAATACCTCTATGCATGCAAATCACCAGAAGGAGCACACAGAAATCAAATTGACCATATTATTGGTGCAAGGAGGTGGAAGAGCTCCATTCTAACAGCAAAAATGTGAGCAGAAACTGACTGCAGATCAGATCGTGAGCTGCTCATGTGCAAAGCTAAAGCAGGACGAAGGCAACGATATGATCACATAACCACCATTTGCCCCTACTTCTTTTCCTTTTATTGTAATATTTTAAAGCACAATACATTGTATTATTTCAATGCAGATTTCAATGCAGTAATGTTTCAATAACATGATTAAGGGTGATTAACATTCTATTATTTAAAAAGCTTAAAGTATTGAGAGTAAAAAGAAAAAATGATAACTCTATCAGTATTAATTGCTATTGAGAATGTCAGTGTTATAAGCATAAGATTATTCATCTAAAGCTGAATATATGATAAAAGAGAAAGAACCACTGCAATTAACATTGAAGTATTAGTTATGTGATAATAGTTTCAGTCTTTGATTACTTAATATTAAGATCTCCATTTTACTGTTACTTAGTGTATATATATATATATCTATCTCTATGCTTATATGTTGGAAAAAAGAAATAAAGAATAGATGAAGCAAATTTAACAAAAGGTAAAATACATGAAAGTTAAAATACCTTAAAACTAGGAAAAACAGAAAAGGTAATAATAATTAAAGAAAAAAAGAAAGAAGAAAAAAAGACTATTAATTTATATCTACCCTCTTTTTATACATTTGCTAATTTGCAATATTTGTTAGCATTCAGAGGCCCCCTTAAAAGTCAGGCTGTAGGTGATTATATTTACCATGCTGTGAGATGTGTTGTGTGTATGGGAACCATTCTTGCTTAAATTTAGTTAAACTTCTATTGTGTATATATACTGTTGGTTTTGGCATAGCTGTGTATTCTCCAAGTTTAAGTTCCCGGTCAGATAGTGTTGGGATTGTGTTATTCTTCCTATCTGAGCATACCTACCATTTTCAAGGAGAACATTAGGAATTGCTTTAAGGCCTTGAACCTCATTGATATGGAACCAGAGGAAATATGGAATGAAATCAAAGAAATTGTTAAGGATGAATGTGAAAAGAAACTGCCAAAGACCAGGAAATAGAAGAAGTCAAACTGGATGTCAGAACAGATGGTGGAAATTGCCAAGGAGAGAAGAGAAGTTAAAGGCAAGAAAGACAAAGATCTCAGAAAGGAGTTTAATGAAGAATTTCAGACAGCTGTTAGAAAAGTCAAGTAGCAAGCAGTATTACAACAACAAGTATAAAGATATAAACAGACATAGAAAAATAAGGACAGTTTTTCAAAACATTTCTGAACTCAGAAGGAGGTCTCAGTATGCTAAAGGATTCCACTGAACAGATAATAACCAATTCAAAGAAATTCAAACAAAGTGGAAGGAGTATGCTGAAACTCTGACCAGGAGGGATGTCAACATCCAAAATACCTTGGATGATATTCCCTATTTACAGGAATCTCTAGTACTGTACTAGAAGATAAAGTTAGATTAGCATTCCAATCATTACTAAGTTGGAAGGCTACAGGAATTGATGGAACATCTACAGAAATGTGATACTCAACAGAAGAAGAATCAGTAGTTTCTAACCAAACTCTGTCAGCAAACCTGGAGAATGACATAGTGGCAAAGATATTGGAAGGGGTCAGTGTAAATACTAATATCAAAGAAAGGAGACTTAACAGAATGTGATATTGCACATCAACCCTAATTTCATATGTTAGCAAATAATTATTTGGATTATCCAACACAGATTAGAGCCCCAGATGGAAAGAGAGATGCCAAGTGTTTGATCTGATTTTAGAAATGGCTAAGGAGTAAGACACATTATTGCTAATACATACTGGATATATGAGAAAGCTAAAGAATAACAAAAAGAAATCAGTACAGTGCTTCACTGATTAAAGAAGACCTTTGATTGAGTTAGCCAGGTAAAGCTGTGGAATATTTTAGGAAAATGGGAATCCCAGAATATCTCATTGTCCCCATGTGAAACCAATATGCAGAACAGGAAGCCATAATCTGGACTAAACATGGCAGAACAGGCTGGCTCCAGGCTGACATATGAGTGAGGTAAGGCTTACACTCTCCCCTTATTTATTCAACCTATATATTGAATATACACTGTATCACTGTATTGGGGGAGGCTAGATTAGAAGAAGATGAGTGTGGTTTAAAGTTGCAGGAAGAAAAATCAATAACCTGACTACGCTGATGACACTAAGAGCTAAGAATGGCTTGTAGGCTCTGGTAATGAAAGTCAAGGAGCATAGTGAAAAAAATGGGACCATGATCCTTTGATGGCCAATTAGTTTGGTCTGAAAAATACCGAATTAATTACAACAGGTATAGCAACCAGCTTTAAGAATTTACAATGAAGAAATTCAAGTAGTGATAGTTTCTGCCTTTTCAGATCAACTATCAACAGTGAAGGAACCAGCAGTCAAGGAATATGCCCCAGACATTTGGAAGAGAAGCAATAAAGACCTAGGAAAAGACATTCAGATGCTATGATGTGTCTATACCCACAAAAATCAGTATTGTGTAGGCAGTGGTTTTTCCTCTGACACTCTTTGAAAGTGAAAGTTATACTTTGAAGAAGCAGAACAGAATAGTTCTGAAGACTGTCTTGTTTTTGTTGTTCTCCTCCCAGTTCACTTCTCTCATTGCTTTTATTAATACTGCTGACATTTGTTTTACCCATTTATATTGGGTTTGGATTTTGTTGATGATTGCTGTGTAATATGTTTTCATTTTGCTTTATATTTGATTTTAATATCATTGAGATTTCCAAGCACTTAGTTGCCTAGCTGCCTGGTGGTGAACTGGATTAATATGCAGGTGACTTTTAGAAATAAATATATATATCTATAAGAATGGTTTATTTCTTCCTGCCAGATTAGGTGCTGGGAATTTAGCTTTTCCTGGCTGTCATGTGTGATGAATTAATTACAACACCGTTGCCATGGTGGTCTTGCCTCTAGTTTCCAAAATTGCTCAGGCAAAACAAGATCCCAGTCACAGGGCCATTCATTCATAAAGAGTTTAGAGATCAAATAATTATTGAGATCTGTTTAAAATGACAGTAGTTTGGCCCTGGCAGGAAAGAGATGTCCTCTTTAAAATAAGCCTGTCTTGCTCCAAGCCAAGGATACAACACTGGCGGGATTGTTATGAAATGTCCTGAAGCTGCTGTTGCCTCCCGGTGACGTTTGTGGAGGGTGAGTGTTTGCCATGAATGAAACCTATTTCTCAAGCGACATGCTCATCCAATTGCACAACCCCTTCCAGTCTGGGCAGCAGCAAATGCTCATTCTTCCAAAAACAACAAAAGAAGGAAAGAGGTGAAGCAAATGCCTGGGTTCCAATCCAAATCCAATTAGCATTGGGTTTTGTGGCTATTCTATGGTTAATCTACCCAAGTCTTGAACCAGTCCATCATGGGATAGGCCGTGTACAAAAAACAAAAGTCCCATGCACCATAAGAATGCCCTGTGTCCCTCTTCCCTTTGTAGTGCCTATAATCATGGACAACCAGCATGCTAGGATATCAGAACCAATGAGATGTGCATGTGTCTCTGCACATAACGTATGTTATATTTTATGGAGAATAACAATTTTGGAAACCAGGTTTGAGTTAAATATTTTTTTAAATTATTAATTGTCAGTCTATAATAGGAGCACTATATGAGCAACTGTCCATTTATGTCTTGTTCAGCTCCCTACTCAACCTATATGCAAGTCTGAATCTGGAGTAGCTTGAAACAGGTTAAATGACACTTGGAGAAAAGGCGCCTGTGTAGCCTGGATAGATGTTGCAGGTAGATTCTTTTTGCCCCTCTCTATGAAGTGGATGCTTCTATAATGTACATCTTGCACCTTTATGATTCTTCCCAAAGGAGCATCCTTGTAAGGTTCACACCGCATTCATGCAGGTCCTCTTACTTCTGTTTGGTTCATTGCTTGTCCATGAGCTGGCTATATCATTTTTCTCTTAACAGAATATACTTTGGTGGCTGGTGTGGGTCTTCCAGGCTGTGTGGCCGTGTTCTGGAAGTTTTGTTTCCTAACGTTTCACCAGCACCTGTGACCGGCATCTTCAGAGTACAGGAGCACAGACAGGAGCAGTTCTCTCTGTGCCCAGGGTGATGTGGCCCTTTGTGGGTATTTATAGAGGTCTGGGGGAAGGGGGACTTGGGGTGGGGGGCTCGAGTTACTGAGTGGCTGCTTGTTTTGGTGTCAGAATTTGTGTGTATCTTCCTGGGGATTAGGCAGGGTTTTTTCTTCTATTGAATTGCTAACAAGGGGCTGCTGGGGGTGATTAGCAAGTTCATTGTGTGAACTGTTCACACGTGTTCACACTGTTCACAATGAACTTGCTAATCACCCCCAGCAGCCCCTCGTTAGCAATTCAATAGAAGAAAAAACCCTGCCTAATCCCCCAGGAAGATACACACAGATGCTGACACCAAAACAAGCAGCCACTCAGTAACCCAAGCCCCCCTCAGATCTCTATAAATACCCACAAAGGGCCACATCACCCTGGGCACAGAGAGAACTGTTCCTGTCTGTGCTCCTGCACTCTGAAGATGCTGGTCACAGGTGCTGGTGAAACGTTAGGAAACAAAACTTCCAGAACACAGCCCGGAAGACCCACACCAGCCATCGTATGCCGGCCGTGAAAGCCTTCAAGAATATACTTTGCCTCAAACTACTTAGTTACCAAATGAGACATATTTTATTGAATGCTTTTTCAGACCTGTAAGCCATCATTGTCTGGAAGCTATAATTGTGCTTCCTGATTGACAAATCATTGAATAGGTCACAGCAGGTATGTCAAGATGTCCCTAAACAATACATGAAAAACTGGAGCAACCATTACAGTGAGAAACCTGGGACCCTGGTTTCTTTTCTCCCGTTATTTCTGAAACTTTCAGGAAATTAAAAGAACTGGGAATGTGTCAGTCCTTTTACTGTCTCTTATTCCTCGGAGCAGATAAAATGTAAGTGTCCCAATATCCTGCACACAATTGATTTATGGGCTTCCTTATGACACTGAAAATTTACCTGGGAAGTTGGATGTATCTTGCATCCAACTGCAGCAAACAGCAAGAAGAAAAAACTACAAATGATTGGTAGATTTTCTGCTTTTCTGCCTTTCTCGTTGCCTGAAGTTAAAAAAAAAAATCTGCCAGAAACCTAGCATGGGTCAAGGTAAAGCTACATATTGCATTAAATGCACAGCATATAACTCTGTGTATCTGCTTAAAGAATGTAAACATAGGCCTGTAAAGCTGAGAGAGATCCAAACTGGAACTCTGACATGATCAAACAAAGTAACACCCTCTGAGCAACCGTAAGTAGAAAAAACAAAGATTCTTATTAGGGCATGATTGGGCTCTCCTGCATATAAAGCTAGATGCTATGCATTTAAGGTTGAAGGGAATAACATGTCAAGGAGACAACAGATTGTAAAGCCATATTCACTCTACTCTGTGCAATTTTTCATTCTTAATATTGTCTTTCAGCTCCTAGCAGGACTCTACCTATGGCTTAAGTAAAAGGTAAGATAATAAATCAAGACATTTAGAATTATTCATCAATATTAACATATCTTAATTCACTGTTACTGTTAAAGCAATAGTGTAGGTTAAAAAATTTGGTTTGGATTACAAGCTCACAGATGTCCTGTGAAATAGGCAATTGTTTTTCAAGCACTTGATGGTCTTCAGAAGACCTGCAGAAGGAAGAATCAGTATCTACTGCTTAAAACTGAGATCCATGCAAGTGGATTACAGGAAAATAAGGTAGAACAGATGATAATTCTGGGCCTCTGCTATATCCTGCTATTCTGCAGGACTGGCAGTAGATCAACAGACTTTCTGCTTTGGAATTATTTGACAGCAGCACAATTGTTTCACTTTGTCCTAAAATGAAGAAAGTTTGGGGCAGCAGACTTTTTGCACAGAAATAACATGAACTGTGCATAGTTCTAGTACCTAAAATAAATTCTTTTATTGTAGGATGTGCCTTTTGCATCAGGTTTTGCTCCAGGATTCTAGTAAAAAAAAAAAAAAAAGATTCTGCAAGTCAAATGACTAATCAGCCATGCTACCAGATATACAGCTGGAGGCAACAGCATAGGTGTGATGATAAGCAATTGTCAGTTGGCATCTTCCTCCAAGGAACCAATTCTCTATAGGTTTTTTTTTTTCCTTTTAAAGCATTCCTCTTTCCGACGGCTTCTATATCTGGGCTGCAAACATCTATATGGCCACTAGAGGGAGCAAAGTGCTTTTGTTTTTCTATCTCCTTGCTGCCACTTAGTGGCCCTCTGGATTTTTGCCACCCACCTATATGTAGTAGCTCTACTCTTTGGACAAGAAGGTGTCTCAGATTTGAGCCTGGCTTTTATTTGATGAAATATGTTGCTACATTTGGAGCAACCTCTATTTCTGCCAATAATTGACCAGCCAATTCTACTAAAGGAAATGAATGGGCAACATTCACAAGTCTTGGTAATCATGCTTTTAAAGCCCCAAACTGAAGCATAAAAGCTATGAAAGAAAATATTTACCATGAAAATAGACCTTGGTATTAAAATGATGACAGGCCTGCCACTCTAAAATCAGACAATGAAAGGAGAAGGGCAAATGTTTGCTACTTTCCCATTTTGAAACTTTAGCCATTTCTTCAGTATTGCTTTGAAATCCATTCAGCAGCAGATTCCCCCCTTAATGACTGGGCTGGACATCTTAGTGAATGATCTTCTTTACATTTGTTAAAAGTGTAGAATACAAAAGATACTTATTTAAAAGTTGATTATATGTTAAAATTCCTCTGAGACTAAAATATGTCTCAGAAGACTTGGTTCACATTCCCAAATTGAGGCCTGAAGGGTTCATTTTGGCAATTTTGTTTGCAATGAGATGCATAAGGCAATTTTATGTTTGCAACAATGCAGCCATTCAGTAAGGAGGCCATCAGCCAATATCACAGACTGTTCTGTTATAAGGTCAGCATACAGTAAGCTTTGAGGGAATATTGGCTGACTTTGAAAAACTAAGCAGGATCAGATTGGGTTAATACTTGGATGGGAGACCACTAGGAAACCCCAGGTCTATAAGCTAGACTGGGAAGTCAAAAATATATGCAGAAACAATGGCCACTTCTCTATTGCTAGCTAGAAAACGATATGGCCAAGAAGTAATTGAGATTTTATGTTTTATTATAAAGTTATTTTAACAGATATTTTACTGAAAGCAGGCAATGGCAAACCAGTTCCAAAAGCCTTGCCAAGAAAACTGCAGGGACTTGCCAGGAGGCAAGACTGACTTGAAGGCGCGCACACAGACACAAAACTGCAGGCTGAAAAGCTGATCCTCAAAGAGAAGACAGTCCACAAGATTTTTTTTCTTTTTTTCTTTTTTCTGCTGTGGTTATGGTGTTGGTGTTGGTAAGGGAGGCCTTTATCACCATTCTTGTTTACGTGAATCAGACTTGTTAGTCTTGCTATACTGACTCCTTGCAAGCTGTATTTCCATCACTGTCTGTATTGGTCAGTGCTTACAACTAAACTGGCATGTGGTGCGGTATGCACTGGAATCAGCAGCTTCCAGAATTTCACCCAGTTCAAACCCCTTTTGCAAAGCTGTCCTAAGTCAGCAGCAATGCAGTGACCCACAACTGAGTGCATAACCAAACCGGGAGGACGCCCAGACAAGCTACTGTCTGCCTAGCCGCTGTTCTGATTTTGCAGCTTTAGGAACGTAAAGAGGCATGGCAACCTGGCAAATTCATCTGCTCCCTGCACTGTCTCAAAGGGTCTCTCTAAAATGGGAATGGAGTTACAGCTGTCAAGATTGCCTACTCAAGCAGTAGCTTTTCAAGCATTAACAGAAAGTAGTGAGAAGGCTCCGTTCAGTTTTGCTCTCCCTTCTTCACCAAAGTCCTATGACTAACAGGAGGGCTTTAAAAAGTCCCAAAGAATGGCTGTGAAAGCTATCCAGAGTTATTCCCAGATGCTGCCATGTTTGGATGCAATGCCAAATTATAGTTAAGTGTTAAATACACTCGAGCCATTGGCTTGTAGTTGTCTTCCTTTCTTTCTCCTCTAGCAGGGCTGCACAATGGAGCCGGAGCATTGCCTTCTGGGACTAATCGAATGCCTGAAGTGGGTCAAACAATGTAAATAAGGCCCCCTTAGGGGCCTTCCTTCTTGGACGCAACCTACGTAAAACAAGGGGCACCTCTTCAGATAAAACAGCCCATTGCCAATACTTGAAAAGAGAAATTGACATATCCAAACTCCCTGTTTGCAATCATGCTGACAGAGGAAAGAGGTTTACATTGTTAGCCCTACCGTAAATGATGTTTCAGGGTTCGATCGGTAGCTTTAAGTCAACTTCCGTGATTTTTCTATATATAATTTGTGCCAAAACAGCTTTACGTTTCTTTAGGAGGAGAAGGGTTGAAACATTGTTCTCCTGTTTCTGATCATAGTGTCTTAGGAATTAAGCTTGAAAGAAAGATTCAAATATTAGTCTGACATAAATAAATCATCCTTGAAGAGCATTAACCCTGAAGCTAAAGAACAAGGTGTGTCCTTCTTTTTTTGTAATTCAAATATGGATATAATTCAAATGCACTGTTAACAGATTCATTTGAGCAAATGAATAAGACAATGTCTCTTCAAAACCCTAACAGAAAGCTATTTCATATTTGCATATGTTTTGAATGAAGATTGCCAGAGTCATGCAAACTAGAGACTGGAA
The DNA here is from genome assembly GCF_059951505.1 of Python bivittatus. Classification (NCBI taxonomy): domain Eukaryota; kingdom Metazoa; phylum Chordata; class Lepidosauria; order Squamata; family Pythonidae; genus Python; species Python bivittatus. The sequence goes on from NW_028277035.1 coordinate 20,240,652, forward strand.
AAGGAATGTTCCTTTTAGATAGTTATCTTAAAATACAAGATAAAAACTAATAAATACAGCACTTGGATGGTCTTCCATCTCCTTTAGGCTGATAAGCAATTGCATTTGCATATTTCTTAGGTTGTTTTTTTTTCTTTCTGTCAGTGAACCTAATCACAAAATCTCCCTTTCACTTTATTTGGAATTGTAATGGTCTATAACAATATAGGAGTCTTACTTGGGATTGAAAAGTTGCAAGTCACATAAAATTAGCAGGTGTCCTAAAACTACAGGCTTCCTATCATTCATCAATAGTATTGTTTTTCTGCACAAAAATAATTGAATAATGTTTGAAAGTTGTTTTTTTTAAAATCCCATCTATTAACAAAATTGGATCTCATTTCCTCTCTGGATACCCACATTCTCTCTCTCTCTTTCTCTTCCCCCCCCCCACCTCTCTTTTCTGGCTGTCTGTATATAAGAAAAACAATATGTGAACCAGATGAACATAATGAAAGAGATTAGAAATCAACATTTTCTCTTATTCTTGTGACGGACTCATTGCTTTCATTTGTTTATTTTAATACATGCCTGCATATCTTCAGTTTTACTAATGATTAAGGGATAAAAATATTAAACAAGGTGAGGGAGAAAAAGAGAAATTGCTTGGGATTACTTATTTTATTACACTTTAAAAATGCAGATGACTATAGATAGACTATTTTACCTCGCTAGATAAAATATAGATTTTGTACTCTACTTGATTATGTGTGATGGTTAAGTATGATAATGGCAATATGATTGGAGAGAAGATCTGTGAATGACGATATATTTCCAGACCTTCCATTTTCATGGTTTCTTTTATTTATTTTTCTTTTATTCTTTTACTTAGTTGTGTATAATGTGACACTAATGCATTCTGCAGGTCCTTTTGCATTCTGATATCCATATTATGTTGGCTAGTTCTATGCAATTACAGGGCTGGAAGAGGCATGAATGAAAAGGAGTGTGAATTGTCTCTTCTTGCATGACACCACTGTGCTGAATATAAGGAGTTGCCTTTTTCCAAGTCAGATAAATGATATTCTTAACCCAGTAGTATCTCTTGATTGTGTGTCTCCAAGATCACAGCTCTGCCACTTGAAATCCTTTGACTAGAGATAGCAGAGGCAGAACTTGCTTTGCAGAGTTGTGGCCCTCTGAAGGTCAGATGGTCAAATCATATATGATGTGAAGATGGAAAACAGTTCTGTTTATCTGCTCCATAATTATACCATCCTGCTTGTGCAGACCTGTCTGATTTAAAGCTGCAAGACTACCTGTGGTATTCTAAGATACAGATTGGCTTTGAAAGGCTGAGTTGGGGACGAAAAGAGTTTAGATTCAATGTCATCATTATTAAATGTTGATGTTAATTGTCTCTTCAAAAAACAGTGCAAGTCATCATTGAAGCACATCATTTTTGAAGGAGCCAGTTTTTATGAAATAAGATGAAACAACATTTTGAGATATACATATCTGTGTGTGTGTGTGTATACATACATACTCTGTGTGTGTATGTGTGTGTATATATATAAACCAAATGGACACTGCAGACTTCATAGTTGTTTGGAATGCTTTTAAGGTATATATATATTTGTGGTTGTATTATTTCATGTGCTGCATGAAAAAATATAGTGTTTACTAGAAAATTTGGCTAACAAAAGTAGGGAACTTTAGAGGAAATAATAGATTATTAAATCTAAAAAAACAAACAAGCACACCAGTCTTGATAGCTATCTTATAGAGTAACATAAAGCATATATTGTTTTGTTTTGATTTGCTCCTGTAATTTTGGAGGTTTATGATGCTTTTTTTAATAAAGGTATTCTAACCTCTTTAAATAAAGCTTACACAACAGTGATTCTGAAGAGAAATCACAATTCTGCTGATTGGGCAATCTGTTGCCCAGTTTTCTTGTTAAATGCTAATGCCAAATTTTGGCAGCAACTCTGGCACATAGACTTCAGATAATGTAACCTGTGATTGTCCCTCCTGCACAAAGCAGTGACAAGCCTCAGGTCATATTAAGTGATAGCATCTCCTAAGTTGTTTCATAGGATTGTCAGTTTCCTGGGAGATTGACACTCCCGTTAGAGGAAGCATGCCAAGAATAATAAAATTAAGGCTAAATAATGAAAATTGAGGCTCAAACCTCCAATCTCCCTTCACAGTATATTCAAGAGAGCAATTGGAAGTTGGCACATTAACAAGTCCCATGCCCTCATGATGATGCCAAAGTGATAAAACATTTGTTGTGACATCATGATGCAACCTTCACCCTCTCACACTTGCATTGTAAGCATGTAAGAGTGAAGGTTGTCCTGCAACCTTGTGATGCACGTTCCATCACTCGATCCTGCGGTGAAACTTATGGTTTATGGAAAGGGTAACCCTCTACATTTTCTTTACCTACATTACATTACCGTACACTGATAGGGGGTTGACTTTCAGCTTTATCACTGGGCATACATTTTAACTGTTTTTTCTGTGTAGAATACAAGTGATCAAATCTGGGAACTATCGTGAGCACAACTAGAAAGCTCTTCTGGGACCTCCTGATACAATGGCAGGTGACTGGTTTCTCTTTTAATAAAAATTCTAAACTATTTCCATCATCACGGATCAAAGGCATATTTGGAGCATTTGGAGACAGAAGCATAATTTTGACCTTTATTCATCCTCAGAGTCGGTACATCTTTTGGGGGCTGATAAGGGTGTTAATACTTTAAGTTAGCTTACTTCTAGTCAAGTATTTTTCATTTATTGCAAGAGGAATTTGGATTGTTTGAGAAATGGGAGAATATTCATTTAAAACATTTTGATTTCAGAGTTTGATCTAAATGCATTAGCCTTAAATGGTTTTTTAGATTTAATATCTACCATTCTGAAATTATCATCAACGCCGAAATATATTTTGGATTATTACAAATCGGGGTTTTTTTAAATATACAATTTAGGAGTATTGTTAAGTTATATATTAGTTTTCCACATATTTATTAATATGGTTTTGAAACAAGACATCATTTAAAGAAATGATTTTGAATTATATAGCAATAATTTGAAATAGATCATTATTTCAAGAACTGTAAATGTAGTGAATATGGGCTGTAGCAAAGATCACCCTTTATGATATTAAGATAATAATTTTCAATGATGGATCAATAATGAGTGCTCATTCCCTGCTCATGAACAGGCTCATCTTTCTATATATTAAAGCATGAAAAAGGGAAAGAGAAAAAAGATAATTAGGTAATACTTCAAAAGTGTTCAGCAAAGATCAGTGAAGATAAATGGTTATTAGATGCTAATACAAATTGGAATATCAGTGGTGTTAGTTTTGAATATGTCTCTCCGGATTGACCCTGGACCTGACAATCTGCAGGAGAGAGATACAGTCTGCAATTATGGTATTATCTATAGAGAACTATAAAGTTTTCTTTCAGGACTGTGTCTAAATGAACAACTTTCAATAATTTAACAGTTTAATTGTCCTTATGTCTGAGGTGGCTTAAAAATTATTCTGCTTACTAAGGAGATTCTAGTTTAGGTATGACAATTCTCCTGAGGAAATGTTTAATGACATTATCAAAAAGAGGTGAGATTTTCTTTTCAATAGTTAGTGTTCAGCATATGTCTCTCAGTTTATGTTAAATAGTGTTTTGGTTAAGATTAAGTGAGATCAGCCACTCAGCACTGTGATGTTATTTGCTGTGAAGTGATTTAACAAATGTTTGAACAGCTGTTACCGAACAAATGCTGTTGATGTAAGTGAAGTAATCTTTGCTGTTGTTTCTCCTGTTTAAAGAAGGATATGATAAATCAAGGGGAGAAGACTATAGGTAGAGACCATGTGCTCATAGAGAAGTATTGCATTTCCTGCATTTGAGGATAAGTTAAAGAAAGATGTACGTCATATGCCCAGATATGCCAAGGCTTAGCTGAAGAGCTTGTCCAATCTTTTGCTAGATAAGTACAAAGGAATCAGGGATTACAGCTCCCAGAATCTCCAACCATCAAGGCCATCAGTTTGCAATCTGGATAAATGAGGTGGAGGAAGTTCTGCCAGGAAAAATATTCAAAGTTTATTAAATACTTGAGCTTAATTATCCTTAGACAAAAAATATACCATAGCACTATGTTTGTACATTTTGGCCATCCTAGGGACTTTGGTGTTGGCATCACCTACTGGTCACCTCTGACTTCACTATAAATAACTTGAAAAATGGTATTCCCAATTGCAAATTGTTGGAGATTGTACTGATTGACATCTTCCATTGCAATAACAGTTCTTTTATTTTCATTTTTTGTTTATAAGATCTCTCTCTCTCTCCCATGACTGTTAGGTTAATGGACTAGTCTAAAACCTTTTTAAGGTCCAAGTGTCTATCAGATTATTATCCTCAGTAGTCGGCATTCTTAAAGAATTCTGAATGCTGACTACTGAGGATAATAATCTGATAGATACTTACTTGGACCTTAAAAAGATTTTAGACTAGTAGTTCCCAGTTTAAGAATAAGCTCTGTTCCCAAGGTCTATCCTTAAGTCAAATTTGTATTGAGACAGGATTTATGTTTTACCCAGGAAGTTCTTCCATTAGGGATAATTTTACCTAAAATTTTACCTTTATTAGTTGTTAAGTGAGCTGTCTGCACAGGCAAATTTTTGCCATCTCAACCTGTATCCAGTAATAAGCCATAGCATTTCCAAGGGCAGTCTAGTGATTTGTTTGGTCCTGCCACCCACCTTATCCATCCTCTCCTCCTTTTGCTTCCCTCAATCTTGCCAAACATTTTGTCTAGTCCATTATCACTCAAATGATGTAAGTTTCTGATCATGTTCTCAATGAAGTAGTCAGTGGTTCAAAATGGATTGGATCATTCTTCTTGCAGTCCATTGTATTTACTGTCTCCATAACCATAATTCAAAAGTGTTCATGCTCTTGCTGTTCAAGAAATACTCTTCAAGAGTATGTTCATGCTCTTGCTGTTTCTCAATGTCTAGTTGCTTTAACTACTCTGATATTTGCTGTCCCAGAAATATCCATATCCTTCATGATCTTGTCTAAGTTTGTTGTTGCCTTTCTCCCTAGAATTAATCTCTTTATTTCTTCAACACTCTGTCCATCTTTATCTAGTCTTAAGCCCCAAAAAAACAAAACTCTACCTCTTTCACTTCTTTGCTGTCAAATGTAAGGTCACTAAGCATACCGGTTGACATTACTTCCTAATATTTACCTTTAATCTAGATGACAATTTCCTTTTTAGTTTTTACATAATGAACTTTTTTAAGTCTTCCTTATTTTCAGCTAACAGAATGTCCTAGTATTTTGAATGTTAGTGTATTTTTATTGCAGCTGTCATTTTTTTTTTTTCCAGTCCTGGTGTTGGAAAATATATTTGTTGTATAAGTTAAACAGATATGACTTGCCTTTGCCTTTCTGGTGTAATTTTGGAGTTCTTCCTCCTTGGTGAATTGATTCTCTCACACCTGCAGAACCCACCTGTCCTCAGTATGTATTGTGTACTACTCTGAGCCTCAGCCCTCCCATTTTGACCCTAGCAGGTTCCCTGTTCCTGGTGGCATTGCTCTCAAGATCACTGGAACTCCTGTGGTTCCAACCATGTCAAGATGATAATCTGGTAGGGAATTTATTGTTTTCCATCAGTTTACTTATAAAAGATTTTAAACTTCCCAGAGAAAGAAAGAAAGAAAGAAAGAAAGAAAGAAAGAAAGAAAGAAAGAAAGAAAGAAAGAAAGAAAGAAAGAAAGAAAGAAAGGACGGACACATTGGTTATTTTTTTAATCCTCTGCTATGAAAGCTGATCTTAAATATGTGTTCTATATTTTTCTTGAGGATACAATGTTTATTCTTTTAAGAAATGTCAGATTCATATCATTTAGAACTGGTTATTTAGCTTGTTTTCAATTTGTGAGTTAGGCTTAGAACTTTATCTCTTACAATATCTGGCTGCCTCAGATTTCCTTTTTGAAATACCATGATTATACAGCTTCTCTGAAATCTTATTCTCCTAAAATGCTACTTTAAGTTCTTTTGTCACCACTTGTCCTGCTGTCTCTGTAGATGGTTCTCTGCTTTTGATGTGTTTAACTTTTTTTTTAATTCACATTTTCATGTTAATTAGCAACATGTTCCTCAACCTCTTTCCTGAATTTTTTATTTCCTTCTTGCATTGTTTTTGTTTAAGTTTTTTTTTCTTTGAGCTTCTTTTTATTTTTCTTTCTTGGATACTACTTTCATTTTCTGTGAAAAAATGGTGGTGATGTCATCAGCATGAATCCCAACAATCAAGGAACCATGAGATGTGCTTTTGGGTGAAGATGTCTTACAAATACTTTTCAGTATTTAATAAACCCATATCTTTGAGGGTGCTAATCACAGTCCAACTGATTGTAAAATTTAATGACAGCAGGATCAGAATAGTTAAAGCAGTTGTATTTTTGGTGGTCATACAGAATTGTGAAAACTGGATAATGAAGAAGAAAGAGAAAGAAAGTTGAAATTATGGATTTGGAGATATTTCCTATCATGGACTGCAAGAAAAACCAATTAATCAGTTCTGGAATAAATAAAGGCTAACAACTCTCTTGATAAGCAAAAACACATGTATTTGGATCATGTGATGTGAGTAAATGATGTTGTAGAAACAATGACTCTGCTTGGCAAGGTTGAAAAATGTAGGAAAGATAAAGTAGATGGGTGGGATCAGAAAGAATACTGAAGTGTCCTTGAAAAAATAGTAAATTACTGTTAAAGACAAGCCAAGATGGCAAGCGTTTGTCCATAGAATCATCATAAACCCTGCTGAGTGGCACCTAACTGTCTAAGATTAATTGGAAAAACACGCTCTACTGTTCTCCAAAATAGCCTGTTATGCATCTGAAAATTAGGTTCTGTTTCTTTAATGTTTTCTTTTGAAAAACAAATCCCAATTACAAAGACCAATATTCTGAATAACACTCATAGAAATGGGGTAAGATTGGCTGGTTAATACAATCAGTCAAAGTTAGTCATGTTTTAGGGCCAATATCAGGGAAGTACTTGTATTTAATATAGCTTTTCCTTACAAGATAGCCTTATTATCAAACACACTTCAGGGTTTTTCTTTTAAATCCGTGGCTGTAATTTGACAAACATGGTTTTACTGCTGGGAATGTGTAATCATTGTAAAACATATATTTAAATTTATATTATCACTAAAACTTCTGGGTGCGGAAGATGAAACAAAGCAGATCAACCAATCCATGAATAAGTTTTGGGCCCTGCTGAACTATAGGAAGACTTTTAACAGTGTGGTTTTTTTTGCAAGGGAAGGTAAGAACTGTTGCATCCTTCACGGGTAGCTATGTACTTACATGATGAATGTCCTGCTCCCACCTTCATTTAAACATATGTCTCATTTATTCTGATGGAATTTACTTCTAAATAGGTCTCTATAAGATTGTAGCTTTACTTGAGTGTTTCAGGTAAGAGCGTTGCCTCTTAAGAGAGACAACCTTGAAGGGTGTGGAGGTTTGGGGATGTGGTGACTTGTAATAAGATTGCCTTATTTATCATTCTGTCAAGCAAGACCACTCCCTTCTGTGTACATTTTGTACCTATTTTGTATGTATTGGAAGACAAATCATACTAAAAGAAAATATGATCCTGCTGCAATACAGAGTGTACAAGTTGGTCGTTGAGCAAGCCAGACCTGACGAGGTAAATCACACTGACTTATACCTAGGCATAGCCTAATTCTCACTGAAATGGTAGACCTGCGCCTGGGTTGTATCACTTTAGATCTCAACTGCAGCTTACAGGACAGAATGCTTCTCCATATAAGATACACCCAAAGACTAGAAGTTAAGAAGTAGCAGAGATTTTGTTTGTTTAATATGGCAGCTCACCTCATGAATAGAAACTCTGAGCAGTGAACATAGGATTAAAAGCACAAACAAAATAATGATTAAAGAATCACCACAGTACCTCATGGCCCAGCATCCCATCATGTAAGCATGCCCGTTCAGTATAAAGGGGTACAACTCTGGCATACAGTCCTGTGTTAGTAAGAATTAGGGCTATCTCCCTGTTTAAAGTCAAGTCATGCAGGATGAGAATGAGAGGGGTTGAAATCCAAGATTTCTTGAGAGCATTAGCTGCAGGGAGAATGTTCTAGGGCACTTTTAGTCAGATTCATTGATCAGTATCTTTATGCACCCCTCTAACAATGGAGGCGTATTGAGGATTATTGCTTAGAAGCCTAGCTTTTCAGGAAATAGACGGGGGGAGTTGCTATAACATAATCAGGCAGATGATGCCATCTCTCTAATCAATGCTAATCCACATAAACTAGGATGACAAGTAATCCTCTTCAGGGAAGATTGAAGGTAATTCAACATTTGAGCAGCAAGAAATTTCTCTTTATTGAGGAGATCATTCTTTTTGCTACCATCTCTCTTGATCTTGTTGTCCAAAGGCTGCCCCAAGGGATGATGACATGGAGCCATTAACTTCATATATTGGAACAATGTTGCTATTTGTGTAGTGAAAATATATTTATATCAATATATTTGGTATAAATGCTTACATGAAGTTTAAAAGAACTGTTAAAATATTCTTAGATATAAATCTTGGCCTCTTAACTATACATTTTCCCTACCATGATTAGAAACATGTATTTATATGCAATGTTGTTTTTGAATGTAACTGGCATTATTAATCTTTTCTGTAAGACTGTCAGTTGTGACTTTGTTTCAGGAAAATCTTTTTTATACATTACCCAATTATTATAGCATAATGATTGTGTCTTTAAAAAAAAAATTGAATGGTGGTAGCAAAGAAGGAATCTATCATGTGTGAGCTGGATATTGTACCTTTGTTAATGGATTAGATCTATTGGCAAACCTATATGAAATCCATGGATTCCTTTCATCAGTGGGAAGCTTCTGATCTAGCTATGTTTTAACTAGGGAAAAAAGTGAACTTTATCTAATCCTTCCTCCTCCTCCTCCTCCAATTTCCTAAACTTGAAAAGTCTAGTCTGAAATGAGAGAAGATCCTCTGAAACAAGTTAGGAAATGGGGCTGGTGGCTTCAGAAGAAGTAAGTGATTAGAATTAGCCAACTTTGTCTTTCCCTCTTCCCACTCAGAGGGTTCCAACTAATGGGACTGGGGAGCAGATTTAAAAGGCAATATCTCCAAAGATAAAGTCAGAGAACCAGTATGTTGTTGGGTTAAAGTGTTGGATTAAAACCATGGAGACCTAGCTTCAAATCCATGTTCACCACACAAGCACATTGGATTCTTTTGGGCATGTCACTTTCTTTCTTGGACCGATTTATCTCTTAGGACTATTATACTGTAGAATGGAATCCTAATAATCAGGATTATTATACAATGGAGGAAAAAGTTCATGTATGCCACCTTGAGTTCCTGAAGGAAGGCAACATATAATCTGATGAGCAAATAAAGTATAATAAGGTCAATACAATACAGATAAACTAGTAGTGAAATATTTATTTGTTCAATATAAATGTAGCAAAGTAAAACCTGAAGCAAAACAGGGTTTTTGTCATGATGCAGTTTGGATCTTACAACCTGAACCAATACTGTAATGTCTTCCTATAATTTTCCCTATATAAATCATGCTACCCTAAGTATACTATAAATAGAACAAGGAGTTTTTGGCCTCCTGTTATTAGTTGTTAACAAGTTATGGGATGCCTGAATATGTGCAAACAACACATATTAAAATTATGGAGCTAAATATCTACCATACAATGTTTATAAAGTAACATAAAATGAAGTGTTTCTTGTCTTTTCAATCAGCCATTTCAGTGACAAGATAAGAAAAATCAACCATTCCCTTTTACTTTGTTAATAACTATCTGTATTGAAGGTCATCCTTATAATACATGTTAGGAAGGAAGGAAGGAGAAAGAAAGAAAGAAAGAAAGAGAGAAAGAGAAAGCAAGCAAGCAGCTGGAGCAACTATAAAATGAGAGGAATGAAATATCTGCACAAAATTACGTATCCTGAATGGGTCTGGTTCAGTCCAGATTTCTACCCAGAGGAGTTAACTTCCTGAAAGCCTTATGACCAGCTCACCAGCATCTTTCAAATCCACTGCTAGCAGTAGTCACATGTACCTGTTTTACGTTGCAGCTGGATAGCCACTGATCATTTGTTGATTGCTTAACAATTCATTTTCACTAGCAATTAAAAGTGGACTTGTATCCAAAGCATTTCCCTTCAGGCAGGCCTGAGAATGTAAAGGTGGAGGAGTGTATGTCCTACTCATGCCAACTGTTGAATCACATGCATAGACCAAATTCATCTTAACAAGAGAAGAATATGAGAATTAAGGGATCTACTCTATATTCTATTGTCATATAAGAATTACTATTTTTTGAGAAATCAGAACATTTTCCTATATGGTCATTCATTGCCTCTGTTTACACAATTTAAGCATTAAGGTGGGTAGACTCATCAGCTGAGATTTAGGTTGTAGTTCCCATGTTATATCTATAGGCTTTTCTTGGTAGAAGTGGAAGTTTCTTGTATCTATGTCAGGCCCAGCCCAAGAACAATGAAACAGTCCAGTCCAGTCCCTTTATTGGCTTATACCTTATAGACAGAATCTTGCCAAACTAAATCTATACTACAGCAACTAGTGGATATACCCTGTGAGATTCTAGGGAGTAGCTATGCTGAACCTTTTTTGCTTCCCACGCTCCTTGCGGGCTCAGCTGCCTCTTGCTTCCTCCTCTCTCCTGGAATGCACCCCCTCCTTCCTGATAGCCTTGATCTCCCACATCACTCTCCTCCTCCTAGATACATTCCATCACAGTCTACCTAATCCATAGAGGTTCAGGAAGCTGTGTCCATTACAGGATCAGATTACATGCTAAAGATATAACTAGCAATGGTGTCCTTAATTGTAGCAAACAGTGATGTCCTCACTTAGAAGGTGAGATTGGCCCCATCTCTTCCAACCTTCCAGAAGTCCTTTAAAACTTGGTTGTGTCAACAGGACTGGGGGTCGCAAGGTAATGGTAATCTGATATGGTGGCTGCATTGTTCATAATCTGATGCTCTCTCTTGGCCTTTTCATAATATTAATTTTTGTACTTTTTGTATGCTTTTAAAATTGCTTTTTATGGTCTGTTTGTATGCCACCCAGAGTCACATCACATGAGATGGCTGGCCATATAAATATGATAAATAAATAAACAGAAGTAAATTTGCAGTAGGCTCTAGCATGACATTTAAGGGATTATACTCCACTGACCTGTTGGGATAGTAATTTATGGTATTGCCTTTCCTGTACCTGCAATTTATATGTTCAAATGTTCTCATGCCATTACTTTTCAGCTAGATTACATATGGCCCTCTTCCATTTCACTAAAAGAGAAAAATGATATAGCCACTAACAGTAAAATTCAACATACGAGGGGACCTCCTCCTCTGATTCATCTTGGAGACACCCCCGAAACCCTCATGGCACTGGTTACAATTTTGCAGTAGCACATGTTTGCAGAAAAAAATGCAGTTCCTGGTCACATCAGTGAAGATTTGATTACCAACTGCTCAAGACAAAGTTTTCATAGTTTATAAATAACTAACAGCACTTGCACAAATATTTCTAGATGATTTTCAGTTATTATTTAAGTCTCAGTAGATTAACATTCTCTGTGGTTGCCCCTGTGTGTGTGTGGAAAGAGTGAGACAGAGTCATAATCTAGATTAGTCTTCCCTAGTGTGCCTAGCCTTTGGAGCTGGAGCCCTAATACATTTCAGGAGGCTCTGCTCACAGTCACTCATGCCCTTGTGACCACCTGTCTGGATTACTGCAATGCGCTCTACACGGGGCTGCCCTTGAAGAACATTTGGAAGCTTCAGCTGGTGCAGAATGCAGCTGCATGGGTAGTAAATGGTGTTGAATATTTGACACATGTAACACCACTGCTTCATGAGCTGCATTGGTTGCCAGTATGTTTCCAGGTACAATTCCAAGTGCTGGTTGTCACCTTTAAAGCCCTTCAAGGCTTGGGACTGGGTTACCTGAGGGACCATCTCCTCCCAGTTGTTTCTACCCATCCAATTAGATCTGGCAGGTTAGGCATACCACAGGTCCCATTAGCTAAGGAATGTTGGCTGGCAGGGACCAGGACGCCCTGCCCTGTGGAACATTCTCCCTCCAGAGATTAGGATGTCCTTGACCCCGATGGCCTTTTGTAAGGCCTTGAAGACCTGGATATGTGCCCAGGCCTGGGGCCCAAGTATGTTAAGGGCCTATGCCTACACACACACACATATGCTTGTATTGGTTTTAACTAATATACATGTGTGCACGTGTGTGTGTGTGTGTGTGTGTGTATATATATACACCCACACATACATACATGCTTGCATTGGTTTTAACTGTTTGCTCACCACCCAGAGTCACTTGTCTGAGATGGGTGGCTATAGAAATCTAAATAAATAAATAAATAAATAGATTCCAGAATAGACAGAATGATGTGATAGCTATAGTACCACAACACATGTTTTCTTTCCATTAGAGGACGGATTCATTCTGTAACTAACCACCAGCTTGATTAGCTCTTTAATAACCACCTTGTGCAGGATGGCCATGATGCCTTTAACAGAATAACAGCTGTTAACAAATGTAATGACTACTTTTGAGAGTGCAAACTGACCATAAGGCCTGAGTCCTGTCATCATTTCACAAAGCAATGCTTGTTCCAGGAGAGCCAGCAGTTTTCTTGAGAGTTCACCTTTAATTAAAATCCCCCAGGACAAACTGGCCCATTCAGTTGTTCAAAGTAAAACACATCCAGTCTTTGCATATTCTGGCTTTATATTAGAATTCAGAGAATCAAGGCAAGGATATTCAACACAGAGCTTGCTATTTTTGGAAACCTGAATTTCATACAATGTTATGCAAGTTTATTGATTTTTCTAAAAAAGCAAGCATGGAAGGGAAAGTTACTTAAGTCTGGGTACAATATGTGCATGGGGTAAGGAGGTTAAAAGTTTCCATCTTGGGATTCCCAGTGGCTTTAGGGTGGGATAATTTTTGTTATGACTGCAACAGGGGGAAAAATAGTTCATTTCTCAACCTGTTTCCCAATGTCAGGATCATCTGGGACTCCTGCTGTTTAGAGTTTAAAAGATCATGGAGTTTGTAAGGACATGGTAAGTACAATGTTCACTGTTGTCCACAATGGGGGTCAAAAAAGCCAAGATGGCAGTCAGGGCAGTGCAGTCAAAGACCCATCCTTTTGTATATGCATGCAAAATCCACATATGTATCAAAGGAGTGGGGCTTTAGTTGTGCTGCCACAACCGCCATCTTGATTTTTTGAAACTTTCCCTGGAGACCCTGGTAGCTATGTGTAATTTAGCCAGCAAATAAACAAGTGGGTTGTTTGCTGGTTATGATTGGGTCTTCCTTTTTTGTCTGCAGGTTTTTGTATGTGCAAATAAAACACTCTAGATAGGCTGTGACCTAGACAGATTATCATTGCTTCTGAGAGGTACAGAATGGTAGTAATAGCAGGATGGAAGGATCCTGGGAGTCCATGGAATTTCCATGCCATTTTCAAATCTGGCTACCCAGACATTCCTAGGAAGACACTGGCACGCCACTTGGAACCCCAGCTTGCATTGCTGAAATTTGGCTGCAAAATTTTGCCAGCATAAATTTAACTTTTTTTTTTTTTTTTTAAATTTGGGGTAGTTGATGAGATGTAAATGGCAGCAATTTATATCTGGAAGGCCTGCCTTTTCCATCTCTGGCTCCAGAACCTGCCAAGGAACCCAAAATGGGTCAAAATATTTTGTCCTTCCCCCATCACTGCCTTCATAGTTTTACCTGGTGGCCCCTAGCAGTGCTCAAGAAGATTGGGCAGCTGAGTTGTGGTCTCTGGCCCTTCAAATGTTGCTCATTTCTGACACTGTAAATTAATCTAAGTGCCAGAAAAGATAAAGGAAGTAGCTACTGTATATCTTTTGCAGATAGCTCATAGTTTTGATTTACCTGGACGATGTTCTTCTTACATATATAATTCTATCTTCATTTTATCCTAGTTTTTTAAAAAATCAAGATCATATGTTTAGGCTTTTTCAAAACAAGTCATTTATCTCCTTCCCTTCATATTCTAACCAGGAACTACAAAGTCAGCTAAGAGGAGGCAGCTGGGCTGAGTGAACCAGCAGCAGGTTACCTCTCATTGCACTAGATGGCTTCCAAATATCCTTCAGGCGACTCTGTGCTTTCTACTTATTCATAAAGCAGCACCTGTTGCCCATCTTCTAGCTACTACTACTTCCAATCCATTCCCTGGGCCAAGAGTATCACTGACTAGGGTCTACAACAAACACTGAGAACATCCCTAACTTCTGCAGCCACCGTTGTTCATTCCTGGTCATCCAGAAACAACACAACAAAGAACAGAAGTTGGGGAGATCTGTCTTCCTATTACTGTAAAATTCAAAGAATATCTTATGCTGTCTGGGTATTATTTTAATTGGTTGTCAGCTATAGGTTTATCTCCAATGTTATACTGTTGAAGGCTTCAGAAGCCAGAGTGTTCCAATTAACAATTGTTAATAAATCTCCAGTGCAGGGAACACTTCCCAAAAATCTAAGGTAAGTTAGCTCTCTGTAATGGGAAGACTTGCAAAGATCTAAAATCTCCAACTCATGTCTAGGGAGGTGGTGACTTTCCCAGTGTTCCTGAATTACCATCTATTATCATCAACTATTTATCATGCTGGTTGAAATTGTTGATGTAATTCAGCCACATATGGATGATAGCTGATCTTCTTCCTCTGCTGTAATCAACAGAGCAAATGTGATATTTCTATAATAATTATATTTCTATAATAATCTTTGATTTGGGCAATATGGTAATAGGAATTCTGAAGTGCTTTTCAAAGCGAGTGTTTTCCCATTCTTCTACAAGCATTGATGTTCTCTTACTGCACAGCATTTTTCTCTGGACGACTTTCTCCTCCCTTTTAGTCCTCTTTAGTTTGGGCAGCAGTTGGAACCAAGTTGGCATGCCAGGTGGAGAATCTCTTTGAGTTTATGTCTGTGATGCAATGTATCTACGAAGGGGGAGGTGATGTGAGGGACTGCAATAGTGCAGCAGGTTCTTAAGAAGGAGGGAGCAAGAAGTGGGACAAGACAAGAGACAGTACAGTCCAGAGCAGGAGTGTGGGAAAAGGAAGAGATTTAGGATAGCCACTTCCTAGAATCTCCCAGGATATATCCACAAGGTTAGAGTAGTACAGATTTAATCTGGCAAGATTCTGTCTATCTGGTGTAAGAATAAAAGAACTGAAACTTGGCTGGATTGTTTCCCTGTTGTTCTTGGGCTGGGCCTGACAATGCCTTACATATTACCAATATGTATGAATTTAGATCTAACCAGAGGGATGAACATTCATCAGGGATGTTCTGAATTGTATTCCAGACTTGCACACATGTCTGACCCATCAGGAACACTATTCTGCCAGCACTCTATATTGATGGAACATAGATACAAATTCACAAGAAAAGCTTAAGAAGGAACTTTTGCTACATAACAGCAATAAGGAAATTGTTCTCCGTTTAGTTTGGACTACAACCTTCCATGAGCATGCCTGTGGTAAGGGATTATGGGAATAGTCCCTAAACACACCTGAAATGAATGGTTGCCTTATTCTGCAATACTGCAACCACATCCTACCCTTAGCTAAGTCTCCTACCACTACGGGGAGGATAAATGTGGATCTATACCCAGCCCCTAGAAAGAGGTGAGGTCTGTCAGGACTTCACCTCCATTGTCATTACATTCTTGGGGCACTGCTGAGGATACAGAAGGTCAGGGAGAGAGGAATTGATTAAGTAATAGCATGGTTGGAGTAGGGGAGACTATCATGTGAATCAGGAGATTGCCACCTTAGCTTTTCAGACTTTTAGTACATTTTAATTGTACTTTCTATTGTATTTTCAAGATCCCTGCTCCTCTTTAGAGGTTTCTTCTGAGGTGGTGTTGTTCTACTTGTTTTCATTGTTTTAACAATTTTCAAATGTCCACTGGAAAAACAAATTATTCATAAATGTGTTCAGTGAATGAAAGAATGGAGCTTGGTGTAAGGACTAGGATAGGTTGAGCTAAGTTTATAATATTGATGATGAATATTGTCATCCCATATTCTCGGGCCTGGTTGTGTTTCCAGGGCCCCTGGTTTGGTTTGATTTGTAATGGATTATTTTAGTCTAGGCTCCATATGGGGATGTATGTTATTAATGGTTTTTAATGTTTTGGATTTGGATTTTTAAGCTGCCCAGAATCAAAAATTACAAAATATAAAGACCTACAAATAGAAATAGAATGATTATAGCAAAAGAAAGCAAAGATAGTACCAATAGTTATAAGTGCCTTAGGTCCAAAACATCTGGAGTACCACTTGAAGACCATCAGCATTGACAAAATCACCATCAGTCAGTTGCAAAAGGCAGCTTTACTTGGAACAGCTTACATCCTACGATGTTACTTTTAACACCATCAAACAGCATCTGCCTATCCCAGGTCCTTGGGAAGGACCTGATAGGTGGATAAAAATGCCAAATCCAGTCTAAACATCTGGCTGACTGGGCAACCAATCATAATAATAAATAAAAAGCAAACATTTTCCTTGATGGAATATTCAGATAGCTTGGAACATTTACAATGCTCTGTTAATGTATCTGCTCTGGAAAAATATTTGTACTGCACTTCCTAAAGCCTGACACAAACATCACATTGCATCTCACTCTGCTCTAATTAGGATAGTGCAAAGCATTTGAAATGGGCACTGTCCAAAAGCATGTTAGCATGAGTGAAGTGCATCTTCTTGAATTTTCAAATTAGTCATTTTCTCCAGAGGGTTTATAAGGCTGCTTGGAAGACCTTCCCTAACTGTGCATGTGTGTGTGTGCTCACATATAGACAACACACTGCTACTGCCAGTGAAACAAAGTGGCTGTTCATACACACACGCAGGCATCTGCCTGTGGAGGGAATCAGGGAGAGCTTTTGAAGCAGCTGCCCCAAGGTTTTCGGGGGACATGGCTGCTTTGATGCTTCATGGAATGGTGCTTTGTTCATGATAACATTCTTTATGAAGACCCTCTTTCGAGTGCTCTGTGGAGCCCTAGTTTTAACCATTGCCTTTTTCTTTTGCTCCTGGCAAAGGAAAACTCTCTTCTTCTCAGTTCACCATTTTGAACAAGTATAACATTGAGATTCAAACAAAATACTGAGAATTCATTTCCCTTGTGTTGTGAAGGTGATAAAATCTTGGCTGGGAAGCTGAGAGAACATTTATTTTGTACTGTTGTCACCCTAACACTATTAAATCTCGAGTCTCTTAATCTCTCCCATTTATTCACTTTAGAGTTTATGACATAATGAATTAAAACCACATCAGATTAACATCTTCTTTAAACTCAGGGATCTTTAAAAACACACACACACACACACACACACACACACCTCTCCCCCCACTACCACCCCAAAAAAACTGCAAAAGAAGGAAGGAAGTTTTAAAAGTTATTTTTTGAATGCCAAGGTTATATTATACTTGGGAACTTGGCTCATTGTTGTTTGCTTATATTATCATTGCCCAGAGTTTATAGATTTTACTTCTAATTTTATCCCTGTATGATTTTTATTATTTTTGGCTTGGTATTGCATGGCTGGGTAAGTCATATGCCTTTTTCCCCCTGTTTTAAATAATAGTATTTAATGGCAGTCTCCTTTTAAACATGGTCTCCATCGAAGAATAGACAAGTGTGGGGGAGGTTTATGTAAGTGGTAAGTTTGAACATTCAAGAAGAGTTCCAATTTAACTAGTAGATTTTTTAAGCTGAATGTTGAAGAATATATATTAGATAGAAATGTTAAGCTTTTCATACTTAATGTCAGCTTGGGTGATCAATGTCTGCCATTCCTGATTTTATATGGTCCAACCCCAAATTCTGCAGACCAAAACAACTTTTTTTTTTTTTAATATGTATATATTAACACAATGGGCCTTACAATAGTTGGAGCTAATTTGAATCAAACCTCTGTACAGGTAGTCCTCAATTTACAACCACAATTGGGACTGGAACATCCACTGCTAAGCAATACAGTCGTTAAGTGAATTATGCTCCATTTTATTACCTTTTTGCCACAGTCGTTAAGTGAATCACGTGGCTGTTAAGTGAATCCAGATTCCCCCATTGACTTTGCTTGTTGGAAGCCCCCTGGGAAGGTCGCAAATGGCAATTATGTGATCCTGGGATGCTACAACTGTCATAAATACATGCCAGTTGCCAAGTGCCCGAATTTTGATCATGTGTCCACAGGGACACTGCAATGGTCATAAGTGTGAGGATCAGTTGTAAGTCACTTTTTTTCAGTGTCACTGTAACTTCAGATTATATTCTTGGATTCATAATATTTGGCATGATTAGAATTGATTGATTGATTATGTGCCATCAAGTCTATGTTGATTATTAGTGATCACATAGATAGCTTTTCTCCAGTAGGACCTATCCTCAATCTTCCAATGGTGCACTCATCATGGTTGTAATTGAGTCCATGTACCTTACTGCTGGTCATCGTCTTCTCTTTCCTTCCATTCTTCCTAGCATTATAGACTTCTCCAGAGGGCTAGGTCTTTGCAGAATGTGTCCAGAGTATTATAAATTGAATCTGGTCATTTATGCCTCAAGTGAGAACTCTGAACTGATTTGTTTGTTGTTCTATAGAATTCTCAGGAGTCTTCTCCAACACCAAACTTCAAAAGCATCAATACTTTTCCTACCCTGCTTCTTCAAGTCCAACTTTCATTTCCATGGAATGTCACAGGAAAAACTGTTGCATGCATGATTCTGATATTTGTAGATATAGGCACATCACAGCATCTAAATATCTTTTCCCATGCTTTCATGGATATTTTACTGACTGCTTTTCTGTGGCTTATTTCTTGACTGCTGGTTCCTTTACTGTAGATGATCCTGAAAAGCAGAAGAATCCTTGCCATTTAGTTTAATGAGGCAAATATTTATTTATTGGTCTGTTGAGTTATTTATGTTACAATATTTGTAGCTGACCCCAGTCCAAATGGACTCTGGGTGGACTACAACTACACCAGAAACAACAATGCATTTATACAGAGAAGCAAGCTTTTGATAATATCAGATTTGTAATCAGTGTTGTTGCTCTAACTCAAAATAGACAGAACTCAGCAGTTATAATTTCTATGGATGCTGGGAAAGCTTTTAATGTGGCTTCTGGAAAGCTTTTTCTTATTTTGGGTTCCTTCAGTTTTAAATTTTGGATTGGGTATGAGATTGTCGATCTTTAAATCACAGGGAATTGTTAATGGTATGCCCTCTTCTGGATTAAATTTATGTCACGGTAAACATCAAAGATCCTTTCCATCTTCCTTTCTTTTTTAAATTTGGTTTTATAACCTCTTACCTGAATAATTAGAAATTCTGAAAACATGAATGAATTTACAGTAGAGGGCCAGGGCATAAGATTCTACCACAGAGATGATAAGTTTTAGAGACAGACCAGAGATTTATATTTCTAATTGATTTCATTAATGTAGTTTGGAATTTTGTCTGGTTACTATAGAAATTGATACCCCTGGTTCATAGCAATAATTTAGACAAGTATAAAGATTGGGATTTAAGTTTCTGGTTCTGACTCCTTCATTTATCTTGATAAGAATTCCCAGGAAGCTTTCTAAAGTAGCAAATTTTCCCCTATTTTTATATAAATGAAAGAAGATTTAGATTTGGATTCATTTAGAAATAATTAAGATGAATTTAGCCTCAAGGGTAATTTACATTTTTAGAGATTTCTATGTTTATTCCATAACATTATTTCAAACACATTTTCAAAGTATTGAATACATTTGTTTGGGAAGGCCACCTTGCAAGACTTCCATTACACAAATTACAATTATCTATTTGGTAAGGTGGATTAAACTTTCCATGGTTTCGTTATCATTAGGAATTCATTCTCTCTTCAGTCTGGCTAGAAAAGAGAACTTCAGAATTCAGCTTCTCTGGGGTCAAATTAAGAATTAATATTTTTCCTAATTGAAAGTATTGGGATCCCTGTTTTTTGGGATCAGTTTCAATATGCGCACTAAACACTGCAAGGAATTTATGGAAGATACTGAGTTGGAAATATAATTTGGACATGTTTCATGAACAGTTTACATTATGGGATAATTGTAGATTTCAAATAGCAGGTAAACCCATTTGGGGGTAAACTGGGACTCTGTATGCTTTGGATTAATTTAGTTCTGTGGAAGCAGTTTTTAAAACTTTTGCCAATTTTTTTTTAAATGATTTTCCTCAGAGTGTTTATTCTGAGTTTATTCAACTCAAGCATATGTTATTCAATCTATTTGGTCCAGACTACTGCTTTCGAAATTCCACAATGGTTGGAGATTTTGGTGATTAATATGGTTGTATGTATTTATATGTTTTCTTACATTAATTGTTCACTGATGATGATTTTACATGAATAACTTTTTTGGCTATTTCTTAGGTTAATTACATTGGGGGACATCAAATATAGAAAATGCCATTCTAAGGACATTATCAAATTGGTCATTTATGGCCCCTGCTTGGGCTTTTCTGGGATATCCTCAAATTTAGCAGATTCATAGCCTACTGTTTTTGGTTTGAAAAAAATGAGACCATATTAATGCAATACTTGTTTCTAATAGATGTGATGTCTAGTTTGCTCTATCGTTTCTCTTCCATGAGTTCAAAGTGCTCATATGGGGACAAAATGACCTTGTTTGTGTGTAGGATACATCAATGTGGAATCTTATGTCATGACACCTAGAAAAAATGTGGGAATTGTTCTTGGTTATTTTCCCAAAGTACTACGCCGTTTCCTGAATAATATGGATTGAACAATCTGTTCTAAAGAACTAAATCTATTACAACTCATTGTGAAGAGATTTAATAAAGGACAATACATTTAATTATAGCAATAACTCAGGATCATTTTTTTAAAACCGAAAACAATTTCATTTAAAAACACAGCATTTCCAAACTTACAAGCAGGTGTCACTTTGGGAATGACATCAGCAGTACAAGTATAACCAGTTTAACCGCCAAACATAAATGTCTATAAACAATTCTTTTCATGGGCTCATGTTTAGGCTGGATTTCAAGTTCTTTTCCCCCCCAAAATAAATTCCATTGTATGTAATGTTTGGCAGGCTAAACAGCTGGCCTTGAACATAGCAGGAAGCCTTGTTTTCATAGTTAATCTCAAAGTTTCATGATTGGTCTTCTCAACTATGTTTCCATAAAAAACTAGAATCCTTTGAATGGATACAGTTCAGATTGCTTCCAGCTGTTCTAATATCCTGGATTAGAGTGTAATTCTCTCCTCCATTCCCTTTTGCCATATCCAGATTTCACATTTCAATTTTGACTGCTTTCCAGTATATTTTTGTATTTAGAAAACAAGTTGGATTCCACCCCCAACCCCCAATATTGTTAAGATCTCCAAATGTCTGAAAGCCTTTTTATGCATATATACATCCTATTCCTGATACCAAATGTATTACTAGTATCTCATCTCATGACCCCAGTGTCCTAATTTTGCTATTTCTCACCTTCTAAATAAGCAAAAATGAGATAAACTAAGCATTTATATAAAATAGAGATGAATGGCTTATGCTTTTCCCATGAATGAAGAGATTTTATTATCCTTACCTGAAAAATAAGAGCTGGTTCCTAAGACACCTAGTCAAGTTTCTTATCTAGATCTGAAAGCAACGTTCTGCAAAGCACTTTTTCACTTGTACCATCAGCAGTGTCTGGGGTGGGGTGGGGGCAAGTAGGACAGAATGCAAAAACAGCTTCACACACATACAAGGGGATGGAGCTTCGGTATGATGAGAGAAGCAAGCTCCTGAAGACAACTATATGTATAATGGCTTACTATCTGGACTAGTATTGTTAGTGATATTAATACTATTAATTGAGAAATGATGGAGTGAATTGTTCTGGAAACAGAACTTAATGGAGTCTTTTTGGTACCATTATGATTCAGTGGCTAACACTGGTGATTTACAAATCAGTCTGTTTCATGTCAGTATTACATGGGTTTTATCTGTGACTGTTAAAAACCTTATGAAAATGTATATTTAAGTTAAATGCACTTTTCTCCTCTCCCCCCCACCAAAATGCATTTTTCTATTAATTTCTCCCTTGCATTTCTGTAGCCATAGTTTGGGGCTAGGAACTGCATTGCAAAATTCAAAAACATGGACAGTCCAAAGGAGATAAATTTTTTGATCTGTGAATTACTTCAGAACTAGTGCTACATCCAAAATGCTAAATTGGTCAAGGTAGTGGTAAGAAGAAGAGAAAAGAGAAGCCAGAGCATGTGAAGATAGGAAAGAGAAGACAGCTTATTCACAGAGCTGATTGGTATAGCACCACAATATGGTTTAATGCTGGGGTCCCCAAACTCTTCAGCTCATTGACCCTTTCTTGAAGTTTCAGATTGTTCATTGACACTAAACATTTATTGTATGAAAATAATTTAATAAATACTACTTCAACTAATAGTACTATGAATAAATATAACAATAGAGACAACTCAAGGCCACTCTCGTTGGCAGCCAACCATCCAGCCCTGGGTAACACTGTCTTGCTGCTAGCAACCTCATCTTCAGGACTAGAAACTGGCATCTACAGAGATCCCAAAAGATTAATTGACCCCAATTGGCCTTCCATCACTTATCAACTACCTATTGACCCCCAGGCATTTATCAACCCCTTAGATAGTCCCATCGACCCTTGAGTTCGATATTGTCCACTTTGGAGAACCTTGGTTTAGTATTACAGTGCACTTGAATCAACTCCAACCTTTTCATGTGTTTCTATATAACATGTTCTGTTCAACAACATGCACAGAACAGATGAAGCGTGTTTCAGGCATTACATGTTTGCTGTATATGCATTACATGGGGACCTCCTCAGAACTCACATTAAGTGCATTTTTTGAGCTTAATTTCAATGTATTCAAATAATTCCATTGACTTTGAGGCATCCCCTCACTGAGAAGACTGGAGTAAACAAACATTTGCAAGATTAAGGAATTGACTTAAACAAAACCAGTGATTGGATGTCATCTTTAGCTTTCATAACATGAAAAGCTTTACTTTAAAAGGATAATATTAAGTATTAAATGTTCCCTTCCAAGGGAGAGAAAGGCAACCATATTGCTTATAGGCATTTTGGAGCTCTAAAGCTGAATTGCTCACAAAACAGATGCTATTAAATCCTTAGACAGAATGTGTAAGGGTATTAACTGACGTCTGATTTGCTTTTTAAGCATAACGTGATATCTACACAAGGGAGAACCACAAAATTAATGCATGTTTGGCATGTATGCTTGAGTGACTTTACTAAGCACCCAGGAAATCTACATGACACATTTGAAATCAGCAACAGCTGGTGCAGGGCAGACAACCACAGTGAAGACACATGCTACAGCAATTAGGGTATTAACCTTGCTCAGTCCAACAATTAGAATGATAATATGCAAATGCACTAAAGAGAAAAATGTAGTCTATCAAAATGCTGGCTTAATTTTCAGGCCCCACTGAGTCTTTTAGTATTCACAGCACTCTGAAAGGCTAGGAGCATGATTGCAGCTAGATGGCTAAGCATATGCTTCTTGCTTCTGGCATCTAATGAGCTTAGCAATTGATTTGTTGGTCAATAAGGAATTATCTGATTCTTTATGGATTATCCAGATATGTAGCAGCTAACAATCAATTAGGAGATTTTGTACATTGATTTAATCATGGTTTGTTGTAACTATAGTTTATTGACTAAGCCATAATGGCTTGGCTTATACAACACAGTAACTCATACAGTATGATTTAAAAAATGTGATGGATTCCTACAACACACAAGCCCCAAGTCAAGCAAAGCATGTTATCATTTAAGACAATGTGGGAATCTAGTCAATGACTAATTCACAACTAGGTAACATCTTCAGTGCTAGAAGGGAATGGGGTTTGCTTAAAACCATAGGACTTACCACAGAGACCCAAGAAAAGGCAGGCAATCATACCACAGATCAGAAGAACACAGAATCAGAACCAACTCAAAGCAGAGGACAGAGCAGCCCTCAATAGCCTAAGGAAGGACCAAACCATCATCATCCTCCTAGCAGACAAAGGCCAAACCACAGTTAGCATGGATATATCACAACACATACAAAAAGCCAAAGAATTATTGGAGGACAAAGAAACCTACAGCCCAGTAAACACTAACCTCATACAGAAACTAGACAATCTGATCAAGCGAGCCCTTAACAACCTAACCAAGAAAGGCCAAATCACAAAATAAGAAGAGTGGCGGATGAAAAGCAGTTGGACCCATCCTTCCACACTTCTATGGACACCCAAAATTATACAAATCTGACATACCTATCTGAGCACGTTACAAGGAACCCCAACATACAACACAGAGAAAGAACTTGCAAAAAAGCTTGGACATCTTACAGAGGGGAACAAATATTCTTTCAACTCCCCGCTAAAGTACCTCCAGAAAAATCAAAGATCTAAAAATAGATAAAGATGAAATTATGGTTTCATTCAATGTCACAGCAGTCCTTACATCCATAGACCCAGAACTAGCAAAAGAATCCATCGCAGCAGTACTACACAGTGCACCCAACCTAACCAAATATACTAAGATTGAAATGCCCAGAATCATGGACCTCATCAACCTCTGCCTCACTACCTACTTTCAGTTCGATGGACAAATATACCAACAAATCAGAGGAACACTCATGGGATCACCACTCTCAGGACTCATAGCAGAGATTGTAATGCAGCGTCTAGAAACTATAGCACTTCCACGCATACAACCAAAGTATGGATCCGGTTTGTAGATAACACCATCATAATAAAAAAGGAACAACTAGAGAAGACACATGAAACTATCAACAGCTTCAAAGGAATAAAATTCACAAGGAAAGAAGAAAACATATTACCCTTCCTGGATATCCACATCAGCAGAGGAAATGACAGCAAATTAGAAACACAAGTCTATTGAAAAACAACTCACACTAACCAAGTGTTCCATTATCAAAGTAACAACCCAACCTCTCACAAGAGGAGCTGTGTAAGAGCATTATTCAGATGAGCACGAATGTACTGCAGCAACCCAGAACAGCAGAAAAAGGAAACAGACCACCAACTAAAGCCCTCCAAAGCATCTCAAGTAAACCAAAGGACCCAGTAGCCCAAGAAGAAAAAACAGGAGTCATCTACAACATACACTGTAAGGACTGTAACAGCCACTATGTAGGACAGACAGGCGGAAGACTTGCAGAGCGCATCCATGAACACCAACTAGCAGTCAGAAGACACACTGAAAATTCCTTAATCTCACAACACATGGACAGACTCAACCATAGTTTCAACTGGGAAACTGTCAGCATCTTAGATCAAGCTAAATCCAAAAATGCAAGGGAATTCCTGGAAGCTTGGTATTCAGACAGGTCAGCCATTAACAGGCAAATAGAGATAAACAACATCTACACACTATTCAAAAGAGACAATGAAAAGGAAACAAAAAGAGCAGAACACCTCCTTGCCAGCAATCAACACCCAGATAAGCAGGGATTAACACCAGGATTAACACCAAACAATCAACCAGTAAATGATGCCCTAATCAAGGAACTACCAACTCAGACAATCAAGCAGTAAACAACAGCCTAATGAAGGAAATACCAAGGCGAAAACAACACCCCCACCCCCACTGACAAGGCAAGCTACTGTATATAAACAATGATGAGCAAACCCCACTCTCTTCTAGCACTTAACACATTACCTAGTCAGTTAACGAAATGTCTACAAGAAAACAACCAAGCTCGGACAACCCCAAGCACTCCACAGGATAAGAATGGCTATACTAGTTATGATCATCTCATCCCTTTATGCTAAAAGATGGGATATTGAGAATAAGGAGGCATAGCCCATATACAATAATTTAAAATGATATTTAAAATATATTCAATAAAGTCATGGAGGAGAATGGCTATACTAGTTATGATGGCAATATTCAATAATCTTGGAATATTCTTTACTGACAAACAATAAGGGGAGGATTCTATTGTCCACATGTCTTCCACTAGACCTTCAGGAGGCACCTGATTAACTAATGTGAGAAACAGGAACCTGAACTAGATGGAAGCCTCAGTTTGATTCAGCAGAATTCTTACTATATTCATACTATTTACCTATTAAATAAAAAACAAAACCACCTAGATGAACCTTCACCGAATTATGCCTTGGCTACACACATGCCAGTACCACAGATCTGTGTACTTTTGGTTTAAAACACTGAGTCAGTCAAGCTGCTTTTATAATAAAATGAACAGCTTGTAAAATATCCTGGCAGTTTTTACAGTAGGTGACATGGCTAAACAAACAACAGACAAAGATCTTACAATTTCATTAAAATAATTTACTTCTCACTCAGCCAGAATACTGAGGTGTGAATTGTCCTTTTTCAGTTATTCATTCACAGGCCTATCATTAATCATAAAGAATGCAGAACTCCTGACTTCCCCTATTATGTAAGGTCCTACCTCTTATCACTCTTTATTTCTTCAAGTTACTTTGTTTCACCTGCCTCTTCTTTTGTGCTTTTTCTGATGCTAATTTTTGGGCAACTGACTCCAGAGGCCTGTTTTTAATAAGGAGAGGGGGAGCAGAGGTTTCATCTTCATGGAAGTTCATCCATATTCTTCATTTTTAAGAGCAACATCTGCAATTTAACAGGCTGTGTTGTTGTTGTTGTTAAACTGACCAGGAATTATTTACAATGTAAGAACAAATACCCCTTCATGGATCACTGCCTTGTCGTGGCGAAGGGGCTTGCATAACTCAGTGAAGCCATGAGCTATACCGTGCAGGGCCACCCAAGACGGACAGGTCATGACAGAGAGTTCTGACAAAATGTGGTCCACTGGAGAAGGAAATGGCAACCCACTCCAGTATCCTTGCCAAGAAAACCCCATGGACAATGTTAAAAGGCTAAAAGATATGACGCCGGAAGATGAGCCCCTCAGGTCGGAAGGTGTCCAATATGCTACTGGGGAAGAGCGGAGGGCAATTCCAAGTAGCTCCAGAAAGAGTGAAGCGGCTGGGCCAAAGCCGAAAGGACGTTCAGCTGTGGATGTATCTGGAAGCGAAAAGAAGGTCCGATGCTGTAAAGAACAATATTGTATAGGTACCTGGAATGTAAGATCTATGAACCAAGGCAAGCTGGATGTGGTCAAACATGAGATGACAAGATTGAACGTCGACATCTTGGGAATCAGCGAACTGAAATGGACGGGAATGGGTGAATTTAATTCGGGTGACCATTATATCTACTACTGTGGGCAAGAAACCCTTAGAAGAAATGGAGTTGCACTCATAGTGAATAAGAGAGTGGGAAAGGCAGTAATGGGGTACAACCTCAAAAACGACAGAATGATCTCAGTGCGTATCCAAGGCAAACCATTCAATATCACAGTCATCCAAGTCTATGCCCCAACCACTGATGCTGAAGAAGCTGAAGTTGATCGCTTCTATGAAGACCTACAACACCTTCTAGAACTAGCACCAAAAGATGTCCTTTTCATCATAGGGGATTGGAATGCTAAAGTAGGAAGTCAAGGAGTAATCGGAATAACAGGCAAATTTGGCCTTGGAGTACAAAATGAAGCAGGGCAAAGGCTAATAGAGTTCTGTCAAGAGAACAAGCTAGTCATAGCAAACACTCTTTTCCAACAACACAAGAGACGACTCTACACATGGACATCACCAGATGGTCAATACCGAAACCAGATTGATTATATACTTTGCAGCCAAAGATGGAGAAGCTCTATACAGACAGCAAAAACAAGACCAGGAGCTGACTGTGGCTCAGATCATGAGCTTCTTACTGCAAAATTTAGGCTTAAATTGAAGAATGTAGGGAAAACCACTAGACCACTCAGGTATGACTTAGATCATATTCCTTGTGAGTACACAGTGAAGGTGATGAATAGATTTAGAGGATTAGATTTGGTAGACAGAGTGCCTGAAGAACTATGGACGGAGGTCCGTAACATTGTACAGGAGGCAGCAACTAAAACCATCCCAAAGAAAAAGAAATGCAAGAAAGCAAAATGGCTGTCTGATGAGGCTTTACAAATAGCTGTGGAAAGAAGGAATGCGAAAAGCAAGGGTGAAAGGGAAAGATATAAGCAACTGAATGCAGATTTCCAGAGAATAGCAAGGAGAGATAAGAAGGCCTTCTTAAATGAACAATGCAAAGAAATTGAGGAAAACAATAGAATGGGGAAGACTAGAGATCTCTACAAGAAAATTGGAGATATGAAAGGAACGTTTAGTGCAAAGATGGGCATGATAAAGGACAAAAAAGGCAGGGACCTAACAGAAGCAGAAGAGATTAAGAAGAGGTGGCAAGAATACACAGAAGAACTATACAAGAAAGATCTTAATGTCCCTGATGTCCACGCTGGTGTGATCACTGACCTTGAGCCAGACATCCTAGAGAGTGAAGTCAAGTGGGCCTTAGGAAGCATTGCTAACAACAAAGCTAGCGGAGATGACAGTATTCCAGCTGAGTTATTTAAAATACTAAAAGATGATGGTGTTAAAGTGCTGCACTCAATATGCCAGCAAGTTTGGAAAACGCAACAGTGGCCACGGGATTGGAAAAGGTCAGTTTACGTTCCAATTCCAAAGAAGGGCAACGCCAAAGAATGCTCAAACTATCGCACAATTGCACTCATTTCACATGCTAGCAAGGTTATGCTCAAAATCCTACAAGCTAGGCTTCAGCAATACATGAACCGAGAACTACCGGATGTACAAGCTGGGTTTCGAAGAGGCAGAGGAACTAGAGATCAAATCGCCAACATTCGCTGGATCATGGAGAAAGCACGAGAGTTCCAGAAAAATATCTACTTCTGCTTCATTGACTATGCAAAAGCCTTTGATTGTGTGGATCACAACAAACTGTGGCAAATTCTTAAAAAGATGGGAATACCAGACCACCTTACCTGTCTCCTGAGAAATCTGTATGCGGGCCAAGAAGCAACAGTTAGAACCGGTCATGGAACAACCGATTGGTTCAAAATAGGGAAAGGTGTACGACAAGGCTGTATACTGTCACCCTGCTTATTTAACCTATATGCAGAGTACATCATGAGAAATGCCAGGCTGGAAGAATCACAAGCCGGAATTAAGATTGCAGGGAGAATCATCAACAACCTCAGATATGCGGACGATACCACCCTAATGGCAGAAAGTGAAGAAGAACTAAAGAGCCTCTTGATGAGGGTGAAAGAGGAGAGTGCAAAAGCTGGCTTGAAACTCAACATTAAAAAAACTAAGATCATGGCATCTGGACCCATCAATTCCTGGCAAATAGAAGGGGTAGAAATGGAAGCAGTAACAGACTTCATTTATTTGGGCTTCAAGATCACCGCAGACGGAGACTGCAGCCATGAAATTAAAAGACGCTTGCTCCTTGGGAGGAAAGCTATGGCAAGCCTAGATAGCATATTAAAAAGCAGAGATGTCACCTTGCCGACAAAGATCCGCATAGTCAAAGCTATGGTTTTTCCAGTAGTAATGTATGGCTGTGAGAGCTGGACCATAAAAAGGCCGAGCGCCGAAGAATTGATGCCTTTGAACTGTGGTGCTGGAGAAGACTCTTGAGAGTCCCCTGGACTGCTAGGAGGTCAAACCAGTCAATCTTAAAGGAAATCAACCCTGATTGCTCATTGGAAGGATTGATAATGAAGCTCAAGCTCAGATACTTTGGTCACCTAATGCGAAGAGAGATCTCTTTGGAGAAGACCCTGATGCTGGGAAAGATTGAAGGCAAAAGGAGAAGAGGACGGCAGAGGATGAGATGGTTAGATAGCATCACTGAAGCAATGAGCATGAAACTGAGCAAACTCAGGGAGGCAGTGAAGGACAGGAAGGCCTGGCGCAATATG
This sequence comes from Python bivittatus, assembly GCF_059951505.1. Classification (NCBI taxonomy): domain Eukaryota; kingdom Metazoa; phylum Chordata; class Lepidosauria; order Squamata; family Pythonidae; genus Python; species Python bivittatus. The sequence goes on from NW_028277035.1 coordinate 20,270,776, forward strand.
GTTCATGGGGTCACGAAGAGTCGGACACGACTTAACGACTAAACAACAACAAAGAACAAATAATTTTATTCTGGTAAAATATAAAGGCATTTTAGATTATAGCTCGGACATTTTCACAGGAAAAAATGGGGGGGGGGGAGGTACCAGTTTCAGAAAAGAATTTTAGATCCTTCCTGTTAACTTTATGCTTTTTGGCAGTGTCACCTAAAAATAGATATTTGCTCTTACATTTCTTAGATGATAGAGATGATGATGATGATGATAATGATGATAGAGAACATAGATAGATAGATAGATAGATAGATAGATAGATAGATAGATAGATAGATAGATAGATAGATAGATATTCAGAGTTATGTGGGGTGAGCCAGAGTTGCACTGTGTATCATTATTATTAGATTTATACCTTGTCTTTTTGGAGGAGTCAACTCAAGAAGGCAAACATACTAATATTCTTGCCTCCTATTTTCCCACAACAACAACCCTGAGGTAAGTTGGGCTGAGAGTCATCCCAAAGTCATCAGCTGGCTTTCATGTCTAACAGAGGCCTAGAACTCATGGTCTCCTGGTTTCTAGGCCAGCACTTTATTTGCTACACCAAACTGGCTTTCATACTTCAGAGATGAACTTATAATGGAGGAAATCCATGGTGAGACTTGCAATGCATTCTCTCTTCTCAGAGGGACCACAGAGGCTACATTTCTGTAATTGCCATGTTTTTAGAAAGAAAGCTGGCTGCTATCTGATAAAGTCCTCCATCTCCTGTGTAACACTTTGCAGAGGCAGGTGTAGATCATGTTTGGAATTTGCTAAAACATCTTTAAAATACATACCATTCTTGCTTTAGAGGATGCATTCTGTATAATGCACAGCATAACTATGAACATCACATGAAGATCTCAAGCAAATCCCTGCTAAGCTGTCCCTTGAATAAGCATTTTTCCATGGTGTTTTTAGGTAGTTGGACCCAGCTGGAAAAGAAAGCTCTACAGATAATGGCAATTTATTATTTTTAGGAGGTTCTTTAGATATGAATAGAAAATGCTAGCCCAACTGGGAAAAGAATCCCTTATATAATGCTAGTAATAACTGTGTAGGTTAACATATATCTGACATTAAAAAGCTACATATTAATTTTATCTTGAAATGCAGAAAGAGTAATGAATTCTGCTTTTTCTTTCCCCCTGTCCAAAGGAAAAGCTTCAGTTTTTAATATGTCACAGCCTAGAGTAAACCAAACCATCTCCCTAGTGCTTTATGGCAATTTAGTCATTATGAATCACTCATCCTCTAATTTCATGGCTTCTTTATTTGAAACTAAATATCTCCTCTGAAAGTAAAGTCTGCACATACAATCACCCAAGTGCTAGGCAATCTGCAGTGATCTCACCAACTGTCTATAACATTGGCTTTATCTCATTAGGCTGTTGACAAAGTTAACCCAATGCTCTGATCTTTGCTTTCCAAGGATATAGATATAAATAAGAACAAAGCTATGAAAAATTTGCACGTGGTGTAACATCCAGATTCATACAGTGGTAATTACTAGCAGGGAAACATTTTATCTTTGAAGACCAGCTTTGCTGTAGGACTCTATGAAGAGCTGTATAATAGGGAGGGGAAAATCTTTAAGTGAGGGCCCTTCTCTCCTATGTTGATTCCTTAATGGCATTTAAAATGAAAAGAGGATGTGAAAATATTGGATTGCGTGCCCCTGTGTTTCATATGTGAGATCAGCACAGGCCAGTCATACAGTCCACTCTAAATGGGCCTCTGCTCGTTCCTTTCTGAATGGTTTGGCTCTGGGGTTTGTATGATGCATCTTTTCTTCTTCTTCTTCTTCTTCTTCTTCTTCTTCTTCTTCTTCTTCTTCTTCTTCTTCTTCTTCTTCTTCTTCTTCTTCTTCTTCTTCTTCTTCTTCTTCTTCTTCTTCTTCTCCTCCTCCTCCTCCTCCTCCTCCTCCTCCTCCTCCTCCTCCTCCTCCTCCTCCTCCTCCCCCCAAAGAACAGCATTAAGAATGTATACACTTCAGGAGATGGCAACAGACCTGGGAAATGTCCATGCTGTTCTTTATGGAATATGTGAAAAAACGTTTAATCTCTAAACCAGATTAGTTGCCAAAACAGGCCAAATAATTTGGGTTGAGATTGCTTACAAAGCCTATACAGAATCAGACCTTCTGGGGTTGCACACAATTCAGCTGTGCTCTTTCCTGGAACAGGAGATACTGTGAAAATATATAGCTGGTTTACAAAAAACCAAAATGTATTATTGCAAATGGGAAAAACTATGGTGATTATAACCAGTGGAGCACTGTTGCAGCTAGTTTGTACTAAGCTTTCCACTAAGCTGTTCTATCATTTTCTCTCTGCAGGTAGAGAGAAAATGATCCAGTCTATTGGACGAGCAACTACACATGTTTGATTCAGTATGTATTAGCAGCTATAGTATCACAAGAAATCGCCACCTGCTATTACTAACATATATCACCAGAAACTATTGAAATGTTATAAACTGCAAGCATTTCCATAAATCTTATCTACACCCTTTCCTCAAGAAGCCATCATTTGACCTATTGACTTAAACAATTATTGACTTGCCTCCAACCTGCCTTTCTTAGATCAGTTGCAAAGAAGGTAGTTGACTTCAACTAGAAAAGGCACTTGGGGGGGGGGGGGGACTGATCTTCAGGATCCTTCCAGCCAGAGTTTAAGCCTGAGTATGGTATGTAAACCACATTTAGTGCTCTTGTGGATGACCCATAGAGGAACCTGGATGGGGACAGTGCATTTCTCTGGTCTTGTTAGATCTTTCAACAGCTTTCAATACCATCAACTACGGAATATTTTGGGACTGCTATGAGAGTTGGGGATTAGAGGCACTGTTTTGCAGTGGTTCTGTTCCTTCCTGAGTGGGTGATTCCTGATGGTGTTATTGGAGGAGGAGAGGACAAGCCCTTGGATACTCCAATTTGGAGTGCCTCAGGGCTCAGTTCTTTTCCCCATTCTTTGTAGTTCCTTGATTAGGGCATTGTTTACTGCTTGAATGTTTGTCTGGTGTTAATCCTGGTGTTAATCCCTGCTTATTTGGGTGTTGATTGCTGGTGAGGAGGTGTTCTGGTCTTTTTGTTTCCTTTTCATTGTCTCTTTTGAATGGTAGATAAATGTTGTTTATCTCTATGTGCCTGCTGATGGCTGACCTGTCTGAATACCAAGCTTCCAGGAATCCCCTTGCATTTTTGGATTTAGCTTGATCTAAGATGCTGACAGTTTCCCAGTTGAAACTATGGTTGAGTCTGTCCATGAGTTGTGAGATTAAGGAGTTTTCATTGTGTCTTCTGACTGCTAGTTGGTGTTCATGGATGTGCTCTGCTAAGTCTTCTGTCTGTCCTATCTTATCTTATCTCTGTGTACCTGTTGATGGCTGACTTGTCTGAATACCAAGTTTCCAGGAATTCCCTCACATTTTTGGATTTAGCTTGTTTTCTGACTGCGAGTTGGTGTTCACGGGTGCACTCTGCTAGTCTTCTGCCTGTCTGTCCTACATAGTGGCTGTTACAGTCCTCATGGTGTATGTTGTAGATGACTCCTGTTTTTTCTTCTTGGGCTACTGGGTCCTTTGGTTTACTTAAGATGTTTTGGAGGGCTTTAGTTGGTTTCTGGGCTATGGTCATGTGGTTGGAATAGTCTGTTGGTTGTTTCTGAGAAGTTTCTGATGTATGACAGTGTTATCCTTTTCATAGCTTGTGTTGGTTATGCTATAATGGGCTGAGTGGTCAGGCACTTTTTGATAAAGTTGTGTGGGTATCCATTTTGTTGGAAGATATTGTATAGGCGCATTTGCAGTCATCTGAATAATGCAGTACATTTGCACTCATCTGAATAATGTTCTTACACAGCTCCTCTTGTGAGAAGTTGGGTTATTACTTTGGTAATGGAGTACTTGGTTAGCATGGGTTGTTTTCTGATAGACTTGTGTTTCTAATTTGCTGTTATTTCCTCTGTGGATGTGGCTATCCAGGAAGGGTAATATGTTTTCTTCTTCCCTTGTGAATTTTATTCCTTTGAAGATGTTGTTGATAGTTTTACGTGTCTTCTCTAGTTGTTCCTTTTTTATTATGATGAAAGTGCCAGGTATACATACTGGATCCATACTTTTGGTTATATGTGTAGAATTGATACAGTTTCTAGATGCTGCATTTTAATTTCTGCTATGAGTCCCGAGAGTAGTGATCCCATGAGTGTTCCTCTGATTTGCTGGTATATTTGTCCATCAAACTGAAAATAGGTAGTGAGGCAGAGGTTGATGAGGTCTGTGATTCTGGGTATTTCAATCTTGGTGTATTTGGTTAGATTGGGTGTTTGTGTAGTACTGCTGATATGTATTCTTTTGCTAGTTCTTGGTTTTCAATCATTCTTATCCTCCATGATTTTATTGAATATCTTTTCAATATCATATTTAATTATTTTATATGGGCTATGCTTCCTTCTATCTATTCTCAATATCTTATCTTTTAGCATAATGGGATATGATCATGAGTAGTACTGTTATGATAGAAGGAAAATGTTCGTTTTTTTCCAAATGTCTATCATGTCTTCCCTTTCTTGCCTTTTTCTCTAAAGCAAATCCTCCCTCCCCATATCATTGCATTCCCCTGCGCATTTTGGGTATCTTCTCTACAATATTCCAGGGGCCCAGAGTCATTGAGAGTCAGGCGGCATACAAGATGGTGATGATGATGATTGCATCACATATTTGTACAAAGGCATAGCAATATTAGCATAAGGTTCAACTTCATATTGGCTTGCATGGAAGTCTTCTAGGTTAGAGATCCTAACTTGCATAGAATAGTGTGAGCATGCTTGGAGTAAAACTAGGCTTTGGTTATACTCACTAATACTCTCTGTACTATTACTAGGGAATGGTTCCTGTGGGATGGGTGCTACTAAACCTAGTAACCTAATCTATAATATTTCTAACTGATTAAAATGCTTGATTGACCAAAACCATGAGAAGAGGCAAAAGTCAATATGTATGGGTCCATCTGGTAACAACCATGACATATGGAAGATTGTGACTTGGAATGTAAGAGGACCATGTGGTAAAAAACATAATTAATGAATGAAATGAAATTGATATTTTGTGTGTCTGTGAAATTAAGAGAAAGGAGAAGGGTGCAATAGATCTTAGTAAAGGGGCTTGATTTTGTGGAGTAAAATTTATGAATGCATGGAGGGAAGAAAAGATGTAGATTAAATTATGAGTTAAAGGGTTAAAGTATGTATCAAACATTTAGAATATTATTGATATTGTTGTGGGTGACTTGGAAGTAGGAATTCATAGGTTGGTGATCAATGCACATTATGCTTCATTAAAGTGATAATTTAAGATTCAAGGGTGGCACTGGGAAAAGTTTTCAATGTGCTGAATGAACACCAAACTAGGGGGAAAAGATACTATATTAGGTGACACAGTGATGAGACAAAATCATACCAGAAAAGTAATTGGGCCCTTTGGAGACTCAAGAAAGAAGAGAAAGGTAACCATTTAAAGAATACCTGCTTAGAAAAAATGCTGTTTTGAATATGTGGTTTGCAATGCTAGATGATTCGTATGTACTTAATAGTAAAGATATGAATAGAAATCTAAAAACAGAATTGTTTTGATTGTTTATGATCAAAGGTTGAGAGAATTAGAGAAGGATATAAGGACGATAAGTGGCTCATAATATGGGACAGACTGTTATTTAGTATGGTTAAGGATGAAAAATGGACATGGGAGAAAAACAGAGTGAAATAAACTAGAGTGAAAGTAGAATGATTGCAGGAAGAGAAAATAGGAATTCTATATGAAAGTATTAGAAAATAATCTCCTAACAGAATGAATAGAAAGTAGATGAGCCTCTGGCAGAGTGAATGAATTAAAAATTAAAGCAATGAAATGATTTCAGATGAAACTGACTTTGATGGATTATTGGGAGGTATATATTATGGATTTGTATGAGAATTACAAATGAAATTGAAACAAATGTTCCTGCCCAAGTAAAAATGAATGAAAGGAAGTCATAAATGCTGAGGGAATGTTGAAAATGGCATGTCTGCAGATGTAGACAGCGTGGTGAGAAAAATGTTAAAATATGGATGTGACGTTTGAAGACATTGTTGAGGACATACATATATGGATACTTTTTGTATGCAGACAATGCTGTGTTGTTGGCTGAGAACCTAAATGAGTTACAACAATGTTAGACTGTATGATGCAATGAAGAGTATGGATCTGAAAATTAATGTATCAAATACCAAGGTAGTTGCATTTGACAAGTTAATGGAGTGAACGACAGCAAATTGGGTAGAGAAAGTAGATGAGTTTGTGTACTTTGGCAGATGTTTTGTAAATATGAGAAATTTTAAGACATGAAATACTGGCAGAAAGGTAGTGGGGTGCATGTAGTGGGTTGTTAGTAATGATTGTTGAAAGGAATGAAAATGTCTACAAAAGTATGCTTCTACATACTTTATCATAAGAAAGTGAGAGCTGAATATATCACAAGAAATAAAAATGAATCAAATGCAGTAGGAGGAAGAATAGATGGATGCTGAATAAATGTGGATTGAATATAAAAGTGAAGTACATTGAGGTGGTATGAACATCAAGGTAGAATAAATGGAATCTAATTGCAAATATATGAGAGAGGATTGAATCACAAATACTGTATATAAAGGAAGAGTGAACTGGCCAAAAGGAAGGGGGAGACCCAAAAAGTTGGGATTAGATGGAGTTGATGAGATCCTTAAAAAAACTGACATTTAAAGAAATGCAAATTTATGAAGGAGTATATGGACATGATAAAAGCAAGGATGGTTTGCAAGGGTAGAAATGAATGGAGCTGCACAGTGAATAGTGTGACTATAAACTAGATTTAGCTCTATTTCCTTTTCTTTCCTTATCTCATGCCTTTAATCTCTTTCTTTTACTATTTCTTACTCTGTTTTTGCACTTTGCATCATGTGGCTTAACGTAAAGGAGGATACCTGAAAGGTATGAATACACACACACACACACACACACACACACACACACACTTCATTTTCTGGTTAAGTGATTCTCAACTCAGGCCCCATCAGTATATAAGTACAATTAAAACACTTCTGCTCATTGTATGCAGCACTTTGCATTTACTTACACTGAACTGCTTTTGTCATTTTATTGTCCAGTCTTCACATTTGTTAAGATACTTCTGAATCTTCTTGGAATTCTTTTTATCATGCTGAATAACTGTTCATATCTGAAAACTTGGTCACTTTACTGCTCACCTAACACTGAAAAGTACTGATCCCAGTAAAGCTTCTTTTCCTCCATTATTAGAAAGTCCAATTATCCCTACTCTGCTTATTCTTCTTTGTCTCTTTATATAATTAATACTAAGTTTATTTAAAAGTTGTATATAACCATTGTCAAAAGCTTACAGACGTTAAAGTTCTTTGAAAGGTTATCCATACGGATTCTTCTTCACCAAGCCTTGTCTTCTATATGCTTGATAATTTTATTTAGTAATGCTTCTTCTCAATTTGCCCCTTACAGATATTAGGATAGTCATTCTAATATTTCTTGAGCAAAATCAACTGAATCTGTTTTTAAAAATGGTGGTATATAATTGTTTTTCAGTTTTCTGGTTGAGATCAATCTTACAGTTAAGTTCCCTATTTTTGTTAGAAAATTAGAATTTCAGTTTTGTAATTTTCAGGAGCTCTCAGATGGGTGTCATTTAGGCTCTGGAAATTTCATTTATTTAAGGCTTGAAACTTACCTCTTATCACTTCTGTTTGCCTTAATTTTTCAGACTCCACTCTGATGTCAGTTCAGGCACACACAAATCTTCCCTGTGTCTTCCATATTGAAGGTTAACAGAAACATCCACTAAACAGAGTCACCTGCTGGGGGAGATAGGTGGCATAGAAATTAAATAAATAAATAAATAAATAAATAAGGAAGTAAATAAATGAATAAATAAATAAATAAATAAATAATACTGCAATCTCCTTACACTGACTTACATTCACTAACCTCCTTTGCCATCTAAGAGTCCCAATAGCTCTCTAGACAAATTCCAGTTTCTAATATTTTTTACAAATTGCTTTATTGTTGAGTTTCCTCTTCATTTTCCTTTTCCCTTTCTTTGATTCTGGTTTTAACTTCTGAACATATTGGTAACTCTTGAATTTGTTGCTATCCTTTTTTATCTGAGATATACATTCTATTGTATTTCTGTAAATTTTAAACTGTTTATTCTTTATGGCAATTGTAATTATACTGGGATATGTATAAATATAATTTATAAGTACAGACTTGCTATATATAAGCATATAAGCTGTTGTGTTGTTAGTTCATGATCAGTGATCAAGCATAAGCTTTCTTTCAACAGATTTCTTGAATATGCTTATTCTTCCAACACCGTAAAATGATGCATTTAGTGGCCTAGTGAGCATAACTAGTATATATCATCTCTACTAAGTTATGGTACTAGATCTCTAAGAGATCACTAATTAATGCTATTTCAGCCATGAATTTAGACCTGTTTTTAGAATTTGTTTTTTCTCTTCTGTGACTGACCAAATCCCATTACTTTTTCCCTAGATCTTGCATCAATGGAAGAGAAGGGTTTTTGCTATTATACTTCTAGGATGATATATTTCAAGATAATGTATGGTTTCAAGATTTCATAGGTTTCTTTCTATGTAGGAATAGACAATCCTTCAGAGAGAATAATGATTGGAGAGATAGTTCTGTTCTCATATATTTGGGGCCATCAACCATTCTACGTTACAGCAGTGTCTTTGGAACGCTTTTATTATAAGTTTCTAGTTTGGAACTTCTATATCCCAAACATCCAGATGAAGATAAGAACTGTCCAAGTTGACATTATAAATCATCTAGGTAGGCAGAAGCTTCTGAAATCACTTGCTGCATCCTTGCTGCAGATCATTTGATCACAGATATTTCTTCTGATCCAAAATTAAACTCAGAAGGCAATGGATATTTAATCAGGAAATGTTGTTTGTATTTGTAATTTGTCATGCTCTTTAAAATAATAGTTTATCTCCCTAATGGATTACTTAGAGACTCATGGAAAGTGCTGGCAACTTTCTTCAGTGGTAATAACTGGATCATCTTATCTGGGCTTGGAAGTTAAGAAGGATCAAATCTGACCAATAGTTGGATGGAAGACCTCTGAGGGATTCCAGAGTTGTAGGCTAGACTGAGAAGTTAAAAACAAAAGTCCCAGAAGAAGACAATGACAAACCATCCTGCTGTGTCCCTATAATCACAAGGAGTTGAGGTCATCTATACTACCACTATGGTTCCCTTGTATAGTCATGGTCTTCTAGGATAATTTTTTAAAATTGTTAGTAAGGAAATATGACTGAGTATAGTTAATAATACAATGTTTGGAATTTCACAAAAGCATGCATGGATTAACAGCTCAGGTTAAAACAGTTGCACGTGGTCAAAAAAAGCTTCTAGTTCTTTTTATTTTTTTTTATAATGTTTTTTTTATTTTTACAACAAACACAAAACAAACATGAACAAACAAAAACATAAAAAGGCATAAAAAAGCATCTTCCATTTTATACCGTGTGTCAACCAGTTAAACTCGTTGGTGCCCCTTTCATAATCTTAAATTCTCATATCATCTATTCAAAAATATACTTGTATACTTATCAATTAACAATTATTAATCATTCATAGCTAATCTATAAAATCATATATTACAAAAAATTTTAACTTTCAATAGGATTAGTAATACATCTCCATCTATCTATTATATGTGTATATATATAATAATTAATATCAAATTTCTATTATAAAATTTCCTAATCTATTACATTACTATATTTTCTCATCTAATCATTAATAAAAACAAATCCCGTGTCATATAAAATTGCTTATCTTCTTACTCTAATTTCAAATCTCAATTTAACTCATCTCTGCACATTCCATAATTTTGAATAACTTCCTCCTGCATAAGTACTTTTTAATTTTTCCAATTCTTAAGAGTTACAATTCTAACCAATATCAGTTACAGTATCAATTACAATTCTAACCAAGTTACAGTTCTAACCAGATTTCACTACATGTTATACAATTTTTAACTATATATCTCAGATTTATACTTTATTCCAGCGCTTGCATAATTTTGAGTTCACCCTTTTCATTCAATGTCCCAAAATATCTGGCTGTTCATTCCTTTTTTCTATATTATTGGATAAGAGAAAGCAATAATAAGTGTCCTTTTGAACATTCTGCTTTTGGAAGCTTCTGTCAGTTCCATCATTGTTGTATTCCCCTGATTTTCTCTTTAAACATCTGCAATAGTTTCTTTCAATATTGTTTTACTTCTTCTTTTTGTACATTCTCTTAGTACGATTTTCCATTATAATCTTGTATAATCTTTTTCTCACCCTCAGTGCCAAGAACAAATCTGTCTCTCTTCATTTATCAGTTGATTAACCCTTTTAATTCTCAGTTTATAGGCCTCACAATAATTCCGTTTAATGTTTCTGATTTCTTGTACTATTTCTTCCTTTTCCAATGATCCCGTTTTATGTTTAATTAAGTCCATTTTAGCTTTAATATCTTTTTTTTTTTTTTGAGAGTTTCTGCAGCTCTTCTTCCAATTTTTTATAGTCATCCTCAATAGTTTAAAGATCTTTTTCTGCATTGTGTTTCTCGTATAATCTATTATCTTGATAAACCTTCATTGAGTCAAAGGATTCTTTATCTTTGTTCTTGCCAAAAATAAGAGAAAAAAAGAAGCAAAAGGAGAGAAAAAAAAAAGAAGGAAAAATAAAAAGAAAAGAAAAAGAAGGAAAAGGCTAAGCCTCTTTAAAAAAAAAAATCCATCTGGGGGGGGAATAGAAAGCAAAGCAGAGCTTCTAGCAGAAAAAAGAGCTACTGCCACTAATCAAGGCTCTTGTGACTGGCTCAAACTTTCCATCTTAATGTTTTCAAAGTCGCTTTCAACTCCACTTTCTTGTTTATAGTTACGGATGGCACCTGTATAAACATGCACATCCCACTATCTTTTTAGAAAGCACAGGGTCTTTGAGCGTGCGTCACAATGAAAAGAAAAAGCACTAATTCGCGCCTCTAAATGGCAGTGCAACTTTCTTTCATTTACTTTCTCTTAACTCCACTTTCCCCATTTCAAAGTCAAAAAGATATAAATTTCTTATAACAATAAAAAAATCTTAGTAAAAAAAAAAGGCTTAAAATATAAAGTTATTGAGTATTAAAAAGAGAAAGCCAATCCAGTTAAAAATATATTTTTTTTAAAAGAAAAACATCTTGTCAATTCCACTAAAAAGGGAAAGTTGAAAAGAAAAATTTTCTCCCCCTTCTTTTTTTTAATAGGGTTCAATCTCGCCGCTTAATCCACTTTTCTTCACTTTTAAAAATCTCTTTAAGTTACTTAAGGTGTTCTCTAGGAATAGTTGAATAGTAAAAGTCCATCTCACCCAGTTGATACCCTTCTCTTCCATCTTCCTTTGGAGCTGTCCCGGCTTTCGCAGCCATTTTGGCTGCCTCTCCTCCACCGGCTTCAAGAGCTTCTCCCCGGATCGATCTGGGACTTGCGGCGTCCCTGAGATCCGCGGGACGCGCCCTTTGCGTTCGCCATCTCTACGGGACGGCTTAGGTCCATCGGGACCTCCTCCTACGGGAGGGCGGAGCTGGCGTCGCGGCGATACGGCGGGCGATCCTGGGCTCCCAGGATGGCAGCCGATATCTCCTCGCCCGGACGGTCCCGATGGACCTAAGCCGTCCCGTAGAGATGGCTTCTAGTTCTTTTTAGATGCATAATCTGAACTGGAGATGTCCTAGATCACAGTGCTGATCCAGTATATTGTGATAGTAAAACTGAATGTATTTGGGTTATGAACATATATTTTAATAAATTAACTAACAGTAAAAGTGAGCCTGAGTTGTACCTTTGCAGATTGCATGCAGGGTCCCTGTTGTCTAAATATTCCAGTTTTCTGTGGAATAACTATATATTTTAGTTTGTGCCTAACTAAATATTTAGTTAGGCACAAACTAAAATATATAATTATTCCACAGAAAACTGAATATCAGGGATGTGAGCAATGTACCAGGGATGTGAAAAGAACACTGAAGATAGTATAGGTATACTGGATGCTGTGAGCCAACAACTTAGTCTGATATGCAGGTTTATCAACCTAGTCTTAAAATCACTAGGTTGCAGTTGTGTTATTATAATGAAAGTCAAGGAACGAAGGCCACAGCCATTTCTCTGCAACCAGTGTGAGCCTTGGAGGAAGCTCTTCAGCAAGAACTGCTCATGTATACAAATCCCATTGGCACTGTGGTCACTTGAATGATACACCAGGATTCTGCCTAGTATGAAAGTCAACAGCTTCAAAAAAAAATCATTTAATTATATATATACAGCGTATATATTAAAAGCAACACATATTTAGTTTAATCTGTTTATGCCTTCAAAACCCAAAAGCTGATATGCCAGCACAGAAATACTTAAATGATATTGGATATTTATTAAGTTAGCTACCAAACCAGTTCATCAGTGTGAGGTTTGCAAAGACACACCCACCCACCATGGAAACACTGCAGGAATCCCCCCCGCTGCAAACCCCAAGAAAAGTATTCTGACAGAAGTTAAATCTGTGGTGGAAACTTTTACAAAAATCAAAAAGTTTTGTGTCCAATCTTTCTGCTAAGAAAGGGTTGCAAATCTAGTAGATTCTCCCACTGAAGCAATTTTATTGGTAACAAATAGCACAAGAGGGAACAACATTTTTTTACTGTTACTGGGGAGGAACCACACTATAAGCAAAAAAAGCTTTTTGGGCAAGTGGAAAGTGAAACCAGGTTGATTTCAAAAGCCTGCTAAATAGAACTCATTACTGTCAGATCTGAAAGATTATTAATTAATTTATTTTATTAGATTTATAAGGCCACCCATCTTGCCAAGCGACTCTTAATTCTAAAGGAAATTAAGTTTGAAACTGTCATATTTAATCATTCCTTTCTATGAAAGCAAACTGTGGAAAATTATATGACGTTTTCAAAACAGCAGTCAAGGCAAAGTGAAGGACACGGAATAAGTATTCACAGTTTCAGGAAACTGAAAAATAAATGGGAGATCGGGTCTAATTTCTTATAACACATGCAGTGTCATGATAACATCAGCCAGAAACCACTCTTGCCTTGCTAGAGAAAACTTGTATTTTGCAACAGAAGACAATATCTAACAGAGAGGGGGAGGAATGGCACACTTCAGGCATATACATCTAAGAAATAAACAAACAAACAAATCAACAACAACAACAACAGAATACTTCTCTGCTAGATAGCAACTATGGGGACATTTCAGGTAAACTGCCTGCATGTACAGGAAAGTCTCCTTGCAGCCAAATCAACACTAGGGGCTTATGGGCTTTTGTAGGCATTGCTGTTCTTTCTTCAGAGATGTTTTTCAGCTTCCCAGAATAGCACAGAGTCTGGGAGTTTTAGTGGTCTCCCATTGATGCTTTAATCAGATTTAACCCTGTTTAGCTTTTTTTGGGACCAGTCACAATGCTGTTTACATGCATACTCAAAATTAAAATTACTTAATCCAATGTTTCCAAAGTAGGACGAAAAATATCTTAGTTGATAAGATGTATTAATACTGGCCTGATACTGATTTTGCTCAGATTACAAGGAGTCTAAATTAGTAGATCAACTAAGCTTATTTGATTTATCTGCAAAGGTTAATAAGCAAAGGCACGATTTAATTAGTGATAACAAGGATCAAGTTTATTATTTTTCTTTGTAATTTTAATGTTTAATGCTGACTGAGAATGCAAATAGAACATATTTCAAAATGATATTCCTTCCAATAATAAATGGTTTTGGTTTATCAAATTATAATTTCTCTCACATTTCCTTTAACATGACAGACAGGCATTTATGTGGAGCTTATGATATTATGGAACTTCATCTAAATTTATCAGTAAAATATAGATATTTAGTATATTTACATTAATAGGTTCAGATGTCCCTACATAATTAACAACAGAGCATTCATTGATCTGAACCCAAAAAATCCTGAATTTTAGGAATTAATTACTTGGATATCAAGAGATACGGTCACACTTGATTTTGAGATTCCAACAAAATCAGACTTTCTAACTTTCACAAGAATCTAGAGTTCTATCACCTTGTACCATTAAAAATTTCAATTTATATTGCCGCATGTTATTAAAGTAATGATCTTGGTATGCTTCATTTGCTGAGTAGGGATATACATTTGTTAGGGAGAATATATATATATATATTTAAAAAAAAAACCTTGACGACATGCATTGATGGAATGTTTCCCCCCCCCTTCTTTCACATTGAGTGATATCCATGAAGATGTAGCATCTGCTGCCAGCTTGTACTAACAATTACAAAGAAAAACAAATACGCGTGGTAGGCAGCATGTCTTAGGATGGTTTGAACAGGACTGGTCTGCTTCAGGTTTCAGGTTTTGTGTGTGTGTTTTTTTTTTAGGATAACAGTGTGGAGCACTTTCTTGTTTATAGGATAAACACAAGGAATGGAGTGTATCTGTGTAGCATTAAGGAGTGGCTGCCAACCCATAACATTGTGCAGAATGCAAAAATTCCAGAGCGAACTCCCTCTGGAGAGCTACACTGCAATTTACTTGCATGGGTAAACAATATTTAAGTTGTCAGAGTAGACAAGATGCCAGGTATATTTGGAACAATATACCTGGTTAGACCATTTGCCTGTTCTCCAGCTGCAGGGACGTAACCTGAATGTATGGCATCTTTTCAAAAGCCAGCTTTTGTATTTTATCCACAAAGGCACAATGAAAAACCATGATCAAAATTTGCTGCACAGGCTTATTTTCAGTTAAAGCAGAAGTCTTCATTTTTTAAAGATCAAGTCACTTTTCTCCATCAAATTAAGAGTCAGAAAGTAGGAATAAAATGGTAGCCTGGGGAAGAGAGAGTCAGATTTGTCTAGAGGAAGGAGAACACATGGGACGTGCTCCTCCTGAAGGAGAACAGAATCAGATTTCAAGTACTAATTGTCCTAAAAGTGGCAAGAGAAATGTTATACTGACATCTGGTGAGAACTGACAGATAATGGGGAGCTTCTTGTTTCAGATGAATTATCCTTCTCTGGAATTTACATGGAAAGATCTTTGATTGTGCAATGGGAAATAGATCTCATCACATCTTTCTTTATTATAGTCTGAGATCAATACAACATAAGTTAAAACAACCCAAGTACAATCCAAAAAATATATTAACATTATCATAGTTTAATACATAATGTACCTCTATTTACACATCTGGATATGATGTAGCCTTCTGAAGGCACAAAGCTTAGCAATTAAAAAGGTGGTTTCAGGACACCTGACATTTAAGAAAGCGTCTGGGTAACACTGACTGGGGCAGCCAGATAGTCCTTCAAATTAAATTGAGAATGCAGTTCTGCATAGGATTTACACCTTAGAAAAACATGTTCTAAGGTTTTAAATTTATTTATTTATTCACTTATTTATTCATTCACTCATCATATTTATATAGCTGCCTATCTCACAAAATGTGATTCTAGGTGGCATACAATAAAAAACCATAAGACAGTGATATAAAAACAATTAACAAGTAAAAAAGATTAAAACTATGATTAAAAGATGAGGAGAGGGCAACAGATATTAATAGCAATGAAGCCACCTCAGCAACTCACTGTTCCCTGATGACATAACTACATTTTGAGGAACTTATGAAAAATTAACAGGGATGGAGCCAACCTCACCTCAGTGGGAAGATGTTCCATAAGGCACGTGCCATGGCACAAAAGGCCCATCTCCTGGGTCCCAGGTGTAGCCAGATGTAGCTGCTTAGCAGATGGAACTCAGACCCATAACATACCTCTTCTGCCAGATCTGATAGGATGGGCAGACATAATCAGGGAGAGGTGGTCCCTCAAATTTGACAGAAGCACAAGGACATGTGGTGTGCGGATCCCTTTATCTCTGCTACCTATTACTGCAGAAAGGAGGAATGGAGAGATATAGAAATAAACCATGGACATGTAGTGGAGCATGATTGGCAGTTAAAGAGGCCAAAGCATTATAGGGGGGAAAAAATGCACATCAGAGACAATTCAAAGGAACACCATATATAGGCTTTTACATGCCAATGCTAAAAACCTCTGAGTTAAGGTGAATTTGGGGGGCAGATTCCACCATGATCTCTTCCCCAAAGAATTAGGTCTTAAAATGTATTAGACCTGGGAACATTTTCTGGCCAAAATTCTCAGGGAGAACTAAAGATAGCAAATGAAATCTGCTCAAAGACATCTAGTGCTCAAAATGTTGGGATGATAGCTGATTTCATGATGTTCTCATAGACTGGGAAATTAAAAAGTAACATTGTTAGGGACTCTAAGCAATTAAGTGAAGGATAATAGATAATGGAACCAGCTGGAGGACAGATTACCCTGGGCTTAATCCAATATGCGCTCCCATGTATGCTCTGATATTTCTCACAGTCCACTCTGATGGACAACCTGTTATGGATGCAACCAACAGAGAACAGAACCAATCCATTCTTTGGGTTGATCTCCCTGGAGAGTTTTGAAAATCACTTGGAAGATAAGAGGTGGGCAGCCAGAGACAACTATCCCTCTAAATTATAGGCAAAAATGGGGAGCAGTGTGCCAGCAGATGTATAGTTTCTGGCTATGGGGCAAATGGATCTGATTCTTTGCCATGACTACTTATGAGGTTCCATGCCATGTTGCTCTTCTTCACTGCAGCCCTTGGGAGAGCTCTGTGGATAGCCAGTATGGTCTAGTGGTTATGTTGCAAGACAAGGACCAAGAAGATGATCAGTGGACTGTTTGATCAAAATACATGATGTACCAACCTTCATGTGCAACCTCACAGACAATAAGTATACATATATACCTGTATTTAATACAGCTTTGGACTGCAATATTTTATATGATACATTGAGCAACGGAGCATTGTGCCTAGCTCCATTATGCAGATTGCACAACATGCTTTTGAAACTGAGATGGGATCAGAATCTGTGATTTAAAGTAGAACACAAATGCTTAGTGCAAACCACTACATGGGAATGCACCTTCATGCTATTTTCCTTACCCAATTTGTAGAATTTCATCCCCCCCCCCAAAAAAAATCCTTATTCTGCTAACATTCTCATGTATTTGTAGAGTCTAAAAGATATTCCTAGCCTCCGTACAGTTTCATTCTTGGAAAATGTTAGAAAGCAATTCTTCTGTTACCACAACAGACATATCTCTTATATCTGAGCTTACTGTGGCTATTACTTTTCTTGTTATGTCAGTGTTTTTAAAAAGCAAGTTTAAAAAGTTTTAGAGGAATTTACTGGATAGGCAGCTCTCAGAAGGGGAAAAAAGCACTTGTTGGAACTCAGATTTCATGATGGCCTTAATTTACAGCTTACTTGACCTGCTGAAGAAAGTCAAGATACTCATCCATTTAGCTCCCTGTGGTCTAAACTAACCAACAGCACTTCTCCAAGGTTTGGGAAAGGGTCTTTCTCAGGCTTGCTTTGTGATGCCAGAAGCCATGCACAGCAGATTTTATAATAATGCAGTGGGGAATATTACCACGATAAATAATTTTGATAAATGACACACAAGATATTTTTATCAAAATGGTTGACAGAAGGCAAATGATTGAAAATTATACAAATGCCCTACTAATGGAACAGCAGAAGGTCAAGGAGACAAGGAGGTTGTGAAGAAAACCATAAGACAGGGCCTGAGAAGCTAAGCCTACCAGGGGAATGCTTCAGTAGCAAAGGTCAGGACACATGAAGGGCAAAATAGACTGATTTAAAATAGTGGTAGGAGGAAGAAGGAACAAAAATTGAGTTACAGAGTTATGCTTTTCTATTTCAGAAGAAGGGCGAGGGCTTTGTTCCTTAGTAGTCATTATCATTTGGAAACATAGAAATATCTCCATTTTTATGAGCCACCACTACCTCTCAGGCTATGCTGGTAAAGGTGTGGATAGGAAGATCAAATAGTTCCAACAGAGGTGAAGTATAGTTTTAACTGGGAAACTGTCAGCCTTTTAGACCAAGCTAAATCCAAAAATGCAATTTTTGGAATTCTTGGAAGCTTGGTATTCACACAAGGCAGCAATCAACAGACACATAGAGATAAACAGCATCTACATAGTATTCAAAAGAGACAAAACAAAAGACCAGAACATCTCCTCACCAGCAATCATCACCCACATAAGCAGAGGTTACCACCAGGCACACAATCAAGCAGTCAACATATGCTAATCAGTGAACTACCAGAAGAGCAAAACAGAACCTCCACCCCCACCAGCACTGGCAAAGCAGGCCACAGCAGATAAATAGAGAGCAAACCTCATCCCATTCTAGCACTGAAGATGTTACCGAGCTGGATAATGAAACGAGATTGCAAGAAAAGAACCAAGCTCAGAGAACCCCAAGGACTCCACAATCAAATAGTTCGCTTACTTTGTAATTCTGGAGCCTTCAAAGATTGTATAAAATGGAATTTAAAATAAAAAGCACTGAAACAAGTTTTTTTGAATCTAACCTGCTCAGAGAGGAATAATATACAGAATCAAGAGGACTCAGAGGAAGGTGGCAAAAAGCATCTCTGTTTCTTTGCACTCTACCACTTCAGTATGAAACACAGTTGCTTGACCAATTCAAACAGGATGCGATACTTAAGGCTACAGCCTTAAAAATGCAGCTGTTCATACAACTCTCAGGCTTAGGTATTACTGAAGCCATGCCTCTGCTGAGATCTGACCAGGTTGAATATTCCCATATAGATTGCCTGAATAGCATAATAACATGATCAGAAAGGTATCTGCATTGATACACATTCCTAAGGTTTGTCGATTTCCTTGGTTCAGTTACGTTAGGTTACATGTTAATCAAGTTCGGTTACAATGACAGCACATAGCCAGGCACACTAAAGCCAGCATCCTCATGCTGCTAGTTGCCATAGGATTTGCTCACCCAGCCTTTCACGATAGTCCCCGAGCTTGGGTATGTACAAAAAGCCATCAGGTCTGAAGGTCCAAGCAATAATTCTTAATATTATTTTTCCACCTAGTTCCTTATTTTCCCATATCACAGGTTTAGAGACATATCCCAGCTTTTGAAAACTGGTTGATGCACAACTAAACTTTGTGGCATTGTTTATTCTCCTCTCTAGCTGATTTGTGTCTGGCTATATCTTTTAAATTTTATGTCTACACTGTGGAAGAAATTCCCTTTGAAATTGTTTTGTTCAGTTTGGTTAATGCTTCCTTCTCTGCCCTGGGGCCTTCCAGATCTGCTGAGAATACAGATCCACAAACTCCACTCAGCCTTGGCCATACAGATTAGGAATTCCTCCCAGCAGACCTGGAAAACATCAGGTTGGAAACATTAATATCTCCTTCTCCAAAAAAATCCCACTACTTCTGAAGATACGTGCCAGTGGAGAAACACCAACTGTGATATGCTGAAGGTATACTCAGCATTCAGATGGGCTTTTCAGCCTCGAAGTACAGCTTATCTTACTCTTACCAGAGTTCATTCAATTATTAACTTGAGAAATGATACAAATCTTTGCATTCTTTGAGTAAGGGCACTTCTACCTCATTGCAGTCTCCTTCTGTGGCATTATGCTCGGCAACCCTCCTTTTGGAATACATTATTGTTAATCTTCCAGTTCTATCACTTCATTCACTGCTGAAAAATTCTAAGCCCTGAGAAAATCGTTGATAGTTTCCCAGCTGAGCTGAGAATAAGTCCAGTTCTTCTTTGCTGAACCCTATAGGTAATCTATAGTGTTTTCCTGGATAATCTCTGGCTCACTCACTTTGCACATGATGCATTCCCCTATCAGGTCTCCTGATACTGTGTATCCCCTAGTCCATCTTCTCAAAATACTTTTATGATTGTTTTTATGGCAATTGCAATTTTTCTGCATTAAGTACGTATGTGCATTTCATGGAGTCCTATTATAATAGTTACCAGTGGGAATGGTTTGAAAGCTGTACAACCTGTTTTGCAATACTGTCTCCCAAGTTCTCCTTTCACCTCGGGCAGAGAGAAGGGATTTGGAGGTAGTAAGTTCATTTTTTTTTTTTAAAGGCTACTTTTCATTGTGCAACTATGAATAACCAACCATTCTTTATTTTAAACCTGCACTCTTGCACAACCACAAAGGTGAACAAGCAGTTCCCAGACTCTCTCTCTCTCCCCCATCACTTTTTTTTTTTTTTAAAGTAACCAGTAACATCAATACAAAGGGAGGGGAACCTATGACTATATTTGAACGCTGCACTGTTTGGCGAAATAACCTTGCATTACCACCCAACTATGACCAGCCAGGCATTCACAAGATTATAATTACAGAAGAGCACTGTTATGCCATTAAATGACTATTAGGAATTAATAGAGCTATCGTTAATATATGTACCTAGTGTTTCTAAAGATTCATTTAAGGTAGTGCTCATCATTATATTATGCCTTCATGGATTCCATAAGTTAATGATGCATTGTTTGAATAAATGCTTCCTCCTCCCTTCTGCCAATTAATTTAATGGATAATCCCACACTTTGGTGCTGCATTTGTATTTGTTTGAGATAAATATTATCATTTCTACTTAGTGCACATTGTTAATAATTTTATTAGACTTTGGTTGCATTTTCTTTCCTTCTTTTTCCCCCCAATATAATATGAATAGAGTATGTATACTGCAATGTTTTTCAAACCTGGCAACTTTAAGATGTGTGAACTTCAATTCCCAGAATTCCCCAGCCAGCAGTATAGGAAGAAATGATAAAGACTTTTTAAAAAAAGACTGGAAGCCTTATATGGACTTTTTCTTCAAAGAGGAAAAGACTCAACTGATGATTTATGGATTTGGGGATTAAGAGGGGTTAAAGAGGAAGGGAATTACTTGATAGAAGGAAGGGTGGAAGCAATAATTCTATGTTTTCTTACTTTTCTCATTTTTTTCTTATTTTCTATCTTCTTTTTTTCTTTCATATTATTTCTTTAATTTCTATACTTTTATTCTATTGAACATTGTGTGTGCGTGTGTGTGTGTGTGTACACACACAGAAATTCCATATATATGAAAAACACTGGTATACAGTAAAGTTAATTGTTAAATTATACTGTATTTTTTCTCAACACTTGTATCACATTGAAATTTGGTATTTGTATTTTTTGCTTGCACCTAACATTGTTACTTTATACCTTTTTACTGTTATTCATGGCTTTATATTTAACTTTCCTTTCAGTGCTATCCTGCACACATTCAGAAATAAGTCTGCTGACTTCGATGCCATTTACTTCCAGGTAGCTGGATATAGGAATATAACCTTGGAAGCTTTATTATTCAATTATTTATTTATGAAGTAGATTTTTCAATGGCCTAACAATAATTATGGCCTGGGTGAATGATCAATTGATGTAGTAGTTAAGCATTCTGTGTCTGATAGTGGCCCATCAGATGTATTTAATAAACTCAGGTAGAAGATGTTGCTCCTAACACCTGGTATTTAAGACATGCTTTCTACCATTCCAGAGGTAGTAACCATCAAGACTAGTAACTATTGATCATCTATTCCTCCATGAATTTGTCCAGTCTAATTTGTGGCCATCACTCCATTTGATAGCAACAATTTAAACACAGCTTTATCATTCTTTTTATAGTTCCAGAGTCTCCCACATTCACTGTTAATGGATGACCTGAATCTAATGTGTTTCTGTTCATGTGTACCATTCCACACATGATTTCATATATTTTTGTCATGTTTCTTCTAACCCACCTTTGCCCCATTCTTAAGCCTCAGATTCTATTTTATCATCTTTCCTAAAAAAAAGGACCAATATTTTGGTTGCCTTTTTGCACCTTTTCCAATTTAACACTATCCTTTTTCAAGATTAGTAATCAGAACCTGTGTACAATACTGTAAGTGTAGAATTATATTGTCCATTTTATTTTCACATCACTTCCTGAATTATTTCAAGCATGGAAAAATCTGCCTTTTTTAAATGCAGCTGATCACTGTGTTGATACTTTCATTATCGACACAGTTAACATACTCACCATCCTCCCTTTTCTCATGAGACCCTGCCAGCTCAGATCCCATTAATAAGCATGTGAAGTCTGTTTTTGTTTTATTTTTGACATAGGTGTCTACAGCTAGTCATGATGGCATAACATTTACAACAGGCACATGCAGATGTCATGAGACAAACCCTGCACTCACATACTTGCATCCAGACATTGGACATAAATACATATGTTGTTGGTTTTATATTTTGATGTGGTGTGTTTTTTGCCCCTTGCTGTTCCTTGCCACCCTCACAACCTGGCAGACGCTTATGAACATGCATCAATTTGCTCTTGCTTATACTAAATTAAATGTGCCATCTTGATGTAATTTCACCCAGTTTGGAGAGAGATCTTTTTGGAGCTCTTTGTAATCTCTTTTTATTTTACCTGCCCAACCAGTTAGGCATCATCAACAAACCTGTCCACTTTTCATTCCTCACTCCAGATAGTTTATAAATAAGAAGTACCAGTCACAGTAAGTTCCAAGGAGATTCCATTTTGAATACCTTTTCAATTTGAGAATTTCTCTGATTTCTACTCTGTGCTTTTTGTTCTTTAAGCTACTTATCAATCTAAGAGAGCTCTTAACCTTTTACACCAAGGCTGCTGAGTTTGCACACAGTCTTTAAATGAGGGGTTTTGTCAAAGGCTTTTTAAAAATCCAAGTACAATATGTCTCTTCAATCACCCTGAGTTCTCCTGACGGAAGCCATCTTGGTTCTTTTTCAACAAGGCAGTTTTCTTTGTTTCTTTTCCCTTAATTATAAATTGTAGCATCTACTCCAAGCAGACATTAAGTTAGCTGGCTTATAATTTTCCCTGCCCCCTCCCTTGTTCCTTGTTCTAAAAATCAGATTTATATTGGCTCTCTTCCATCCCTCAGAACATGTCAGTTTTACAGAGAAGTTGCATATTTTTACCAAAAGATCAGCAACTTCACACTTCAGTTCTTTAAAAACTTTTGGGTAGATACCATTGGACCCAGAGATTTTTTTTTTTAATTGGCCAACTAGACTCTTAATCCTCTTTCTGTCTGTGTTCCTTGTCTCTCCCCTTCTGAAAATGGTAGTCAGATACAAGGATCAGATTTGCATCCTCAGTATGAAGACTAAGTAGGGTATTTGTTCATTTTTTCTACAATTTTCCCATCTTTGTATGTGTGTACGCCTTTGAGTCAGTGTTGGAGTAGTCCCTGCAGTTTTCTTGGCAAGATTTCAGAAATGTTTTGCTATTGCCTCTTTCCTAGGGCTGAGAGAGAAGGACTGGCCCAAGGTCACCCAGCTGGCTTCATGCCTAGGGTGAGACTAGAACTCATGGTCTCCCAGTTGCTAGCCTGGTGCCTTAAACAAAACACATCAGTCCCAAACTGGCTCTCTACTTTTAGCACACCTTTAATGCTCGTCATAGCTTTCTCAACCCATTTCCTGTTTAGAATATATTTAATGTTTTGTTGTTCCCTTTAAATTTCTTTGTCACATGTTCCTGAAAATAATTTCTAATACTGTTTATTTACTGTATGCATTTGTTTTTCCAAAACATGAAATTTTTTTTTCCTCTTAATTTGGCCAAGGCTTGCAATTTACGAAGGAAGCCTTCATATCTTTGACAGCCTCTCTGACCCTGCTTGTTAGCCACTCTGGTTTCTTCTTGAATTTGTGGCATTCTTCCTTGACCCAAGACAGTGGTTCTTAAACATTTGACCTGATTATCCTTTTTGCCTATCTTAAATTATGTCATTACCCCCACAAAAAAAAATAAAAAAAAATGGTGGTTTTACAGTGTCTTGGCCACATCAGTCCCAAACTGGATCCTCAGTTCACAAACAAGCAATTACAAATTGCTCCATTACCCCCAGGATATGCCCACATTATCTCCAATTTAAGAACAAATGATCTAAGATGACTTTCTAACTGAAAATCTATTATTATTATTTTTTTTTAAAAATCAAGCATTCTAGAGTGATTGGAGACTTTCATGTTTCCTTTCAGCTATCAATCCTTTTACATTTTGGAAGCCTGTTCTTTGAAATCAAATGTAATAGAGTTTGCTTGCATAACAATCCACTTATCTTCTTCCTAGCATTTTCCCGCAGTTGCAGGGTCTACTTTTCAGATCAATGAATGCCATTTCAGTGTCCTGCCACATCATTGTATATTGCAGTAGTGCAAGTTAAATGCAATACAATGGCATCTTTTACAATTGGTTCAATAACGTTTATGTCCCAGACGTGTTCCTGGCACTACTTGAGATTAAGAGCAGGATCATGTCCCCACTAATGGACTCGTCTAGCTGTTCTAAGGAACAATAATTTTAGATGGATTAATGGAACACATTTAACCAGATATATCAACCCTTCTAGGTAGACCAGAAATCAACTCCACAGGAAGGCTAAAACTACTTTTATTGAAATTGGCTATAATAACCAAATTTTGGAAGTCTGTTTATGTTGTACCTTCTCCTTCTACTTATAGTTCAGTGAATGAGGGAGGAACCTATTTGAGCTGCTTCCAAATGTTATTTGACTGTGGTGGACTTAGGATATGTTTTACCAAAGGTGATGTTATCCATTAATATAACTGGCTTTCTCCCAAATAACTTTTTAAATTTCATTTTCTATCCAAGATCAGTCTGAGTTTGACTCAGTGAAAGGAGTGATAATTTGATAACATTTGGAGATTGTGTACACACCTACAGTGAATTTATAAAAAAGTTTTCTGCATTTAAGAGCTCTAGCGTCCTTCCTTAGTATTGACCTAAACTAAACTGTACTAACTGCACTAACCAATAACTGCTCCCCAAGGCTGCACTGCTGATATTTGGTGGTTAAACACAGAAAAGTGATATGAAGAAACCATTAATTTTCCTTATAATTTCATAACCATCTGCCATTCCTTATTTCTTTTCACAACAGCTGAGATAGAATTTTTCTATATGAAGAATAGAAGTTGGAAATGTATTTACTGATATATGGCGGAATGCTAATATATGCAAAAAGTGAGCAGGAAGTTGATCCAGTGGAGACAGATATATGAATTTCCTTGTTTAAACAGATTTCTTTGAGGGTTAAATTTCATGGTCCTCAGGATAATGGGTAATAGGGAATCTTTTAATGGAAAAACTGAGTACTTGGTATGTATTTGATGCCTGGAGGGGCCATCTGAACATCAGCAGAGAAGTAAATGTTCTTGTAAACAGGAAGTCAATATCTGAATCAGTTCTATTGTTCCTGTAATGTGAAATCTGTGACATTAGGATGGAGAGTGGGATGATTCCTGTTAGCTTCTAAACGTCTACATTCTTGCCAGATTTTGGCATGGGACAGCATTTCTATCAGTAGCATCTTGGCCATGAGCCTGGGAGGTTTTCTTTCCTTCTCTCACATGGAACATGGCTTATCCAAACTACAGAAAATGCTCTGTTCCCAGAGTGATAAGTAGTATGGCACTGTCTACTGTAGGGCCTATAGTGGGGCCTGAGGGCATTGTCTGTTGACAACCACAAATCTACTTGATATTTCTTTTATTGTCTTTCTCTCCTTGTGACAAATTTCTCTCTCTGGAACTGTACTGTTGCAACAATCGTAAAGCATCAGTAAATGAACAAACATTAAACTGAAACATCCTGCCATCTATCTAGATCCCAGCACAATATCCTACTGGAGATGCCTTCAGCTGGCCACCATACAGAGCCAAAATGACAAGGATTAAGTTTGTGTTCATAGTTTTGGTCCCGTTCTACAAACAATGAAAAAGGTATATTTGAAAAGAAAACATACATATAATAGTGGAAATAGGCAGGAGTAAAATACCATTAGAGGTTTATGTTCAGATCCCATTCCCATTCATCCAAAAATAAAAAAATAAAAAGTCATTTTTTGAGCATAAGTCTCCCTGAGGTTGAGCTCAAGTCTTGGTGACTTCATAGACATCTTGTCTTCTTGAGAGACAATAGAAAGTAGTTTCCTATTTGCCTTCCTATTGGATTTTTTTTTTTAACTTCCAGACAGCTGTAGGGTTTCTTGGTGCCCTCCCATTCAAATGTAAGAAACTCCAAGTGTGTGGAGCCTTTTGAAGTCAGCCCAGCTAAATGCTATCACCTAATTGGACTTTTGGGCATATTGGTGCCCTTATCTAAATGCCTTGGGAAGTGGCTTTTCTATGCTTCCCTGTAATATAACAGTGACATGAGTGGAAAGCCTGGTAAATTGACCTTAGGAAAGGCAACTCACCCAAATGCAGAGCAGTTAGAGGGAGAAGGCCCTGGTTAGGTTTGCGTTGGAGAGAGGAGATGTACATGGAACCTGACTATCAGAAGCCAATTAACATGAGAGGAAAACTGAAACTAACGTTCAGCATACCATACTAAATAATATATTATGAAAATCCATTTCCTTACTTCTAGATCAACTGAATCCTTGAGAGATTGGCTCTTACTGAGTCAAGCTCAAGTCACATGGCCATGGCCATGGCCATGGCATTTTCTGAAAGTGATTCCTCTACATCCCCTTTCCAGGAAGTTTCAACTTCCCAATGTAAGCCACAAGTTTGGCATTCTCTGGCATTCAGAATCCCATCCAAGTACTAACCAAGCTTGATTCTGTTTAGCTTGCAAGATCAGACTGTGCTGACCATTATACCCTGCTTTCGTACAATGTTCTTCCTCTCCAGAAACATAGTAAAGCTACTAGTTTCAGTGGTGTAGCACTGCCTGAAGCACAGGTAGCACATTTAAAATTCCAGCAGTGAGGGAGCAGCAGGAAAAAAAGGCTATTGGCATTTTGACCTTGTTCTCAAACTCCCCCCATGCATCAGCTTTGCTACTGTGTGATGGAATCCTGCTCAAGCAGGCAGAGCTCTCAAGGTGCTCAGTCTTGGAGACTCTGTAAGGAGCATTATCAATGACCTTGGGAAGTTCACCCAGTTCAAGTGAAATAAAGTACTGATTGAGTGCTGCAAGCAGCTGCTCTTGGCTAAAAAATGAAATAAAAAAGTGAACAGGAAGCGGTAGAGAACTTGGACAGAGGTTGGAGAACTTTGCCTTTGCTTGTAAACTTATATAGGGATTCTTTCCCTTCCTTGTAAGAAAAAAAAAAGTTGTTGCTAGTAGACACACAATTCTACTTGCTTCTGGTCAAATATATTGTTCGTAATTATTGTTCATTGACAGGTCACCAAAACATTCAATTTTTGATCGAAGCCAAATACATTTCTTGCCAAGTGTCTTAGCCCAAGTTTGTAAATGAGTTCTCCATATCCCAGCCAAATCATACCCCAGAGTACTTGAATCCCTTCTTGGCATTTTATAACTGTCCAGTGAATATCCTTCTGTCCCTATCTCCCCTTCCCTCTCTCTTTCACACGCAGATCCTTTTTTTCACTTATTTGGAAGGGTGAAGTTCTTTTTAAATTTCCCTCCTGCAGCTGTATAAGCATTTGGCATAGATCGGACTGAAGGAAGGCCGAAGCTTCTCAGTGACACAGCAGAGGCAGATCTGTCTGACTTGGCCAAACATGTGCTACGCAAAGGGCAGTTTCTGCCTATTGCAAAGGAAATGTTTGTGCATGCATCTGGGTATGAGACAGAGAGAGCAAAGAAAGAGAGCTGTTTTCCTGTAACTGTTTTATCTCTCTGCAACATTGGAGCAATTCAGCCAGTGGCAGCCAGGCCAATGGTGACAATAGAGCAAATTGGCTACTCTCTGTGGTACATGGCAATATACAATTTTGTAAATTGTATACGATGTACAATTATACAACTCTCTAAATAAGACCTGATGTTAAACAAACACAGAGATCAATAGAGGATCCTTTATAGGAGTTCTGTTTTTTCTCTGCAGATATGAATGATACATATAATCCAGTTCATTAACATTATTAACTACTTAATTCTGCTGTTAACAGAATTCAGATAGGGAAATGAGAATTAGGGTATAATATGTGGATACAGGTTTATATATTCACCTCTTTGTGACTTGCTAGAAAAAGTGCTAGTTAACCCACCCATCTTCCTTCTACTAATGTGCATATACACACTTGGGAATCAGCACTTAGGAAAAGCACATAAAACTGGAATAATACAAGCTATCTAATTGCTTTGTGGCTTAGAGAAGGAGGAGAAGGAGACGGAGACGGAGAAGGAGAAGGAGAAGGAGAAGGAGAAGGAGAAGGAGGAGAAGAGAAGGAGAAGGAGCTACTGCTACTGTGATGGTTGGGTTTCTTTTTAAATATTTTTTCCTGAAAGAGCGTAGATGACCAAGTGCTTGCTTGTAGGTGGTAACATCTGTTTCCTAAAATGCTCCACTGCCCTCTACAGTTTAAATGACAGGGCGAGGGTGGAATATATTCTATATTGGCAAAGGATGAGGCTGTACACAGCACAGTCCTATTCAAGCAAGTGCAAAATATAGAGTGAGACTGAGTATTCATTGATTCACTCTATAGTGCAGTTATATATCTGGCTGGCAGTTTCTTCCAGAAATGCTGTCTTGGGAAAACAATGAGGATGTGCTGCATGGATTGAATGTGCCTAGTTTGGCTGAATGATGAGCAAAGGGGGATGAAATAGAGGGCTACAAATTCAGGAAGGCAAAAAACACAAAGGAGAGCAAACTATTTTTGGTGCTACATAGGATAGAATTATAATAAACAAGGGAAGGATTACAAGCATTACCTTTCTGCTGGATTCATTTCAATGCATTGCTGCTCTGGACTAAGGCCAGCAGACCTTGTTCTGATAGCACATGGCTGTTTTAGCTTTCAGGTGTTGCTCTTTTCTGTTTGCTGCAGTAATCTTGTGTCCATAGCTATACACAGCATTCTAAAGGAAGCTTCTCAAAAAAGCTACTTATGCAAGGGAAGGAGGAAAAAAATCATCCTGTCCAGAATACTTACTTATACAGAGGATTCATTTTTCACAACAGATCCTTTACTGATTTTAAATGAGGGCATGTAAATCTTGGATAAATGATGGTGGGTTCCTCCTCCCCCTTCTTGAAGATGAATAAATAAGTTTACAAATATGTAAAAATTATATAACACTTTTAAAAAGCCAAGCAAGCAAACAAACAACCCCCCCCCCCAAAAAAACAATAAATAGTTGCTTGTAGAAACTTCTGTTGCTGCAGGTTTTTTTCCTGTGTAACTCTGCATTACAGGAAATCAAAGCAGCACAAAACTGAACTAGCTTTTACTTGTTCATATGAATTCAGATTGAGCAGTTTCCTTATTAAACTTTACATATACACCAAAATAAGAACTAATTTATTATTTCTCATCATTGCCTAGTAACTGCCATTCTAGCCAAACAGTCACATAAATAGCAGCAGTAATACCCCACAAAATATGTCAAAATGTGTTCTGTTACATGGAATTTCTTCTCAAATGTTCTACTTTGTATGGACAAATGCCAGCCAACTGTGGCATTCTTGCAGACACCACTGGGTTCCATCTTTTAAAGAAAAGGTAAAAACCTGCAACCCTAGTCAGAAAACATGATTGGGAAGAGCAAAGCATGGATAGAGGAGTAGAACCATATCACAGTCACTGCCCTCTTAATCTGCGTGCTCACCTGAAACTGGAAGAGTGAATCAGAACCAGGATGGTGAGTTTAACCTCTCTTCCAAATAATGACAATCTCCTTCCCCAAGGAAGATAATCTTCCATGAAGTGATCTTTGGGATAGCTATTCTTAACCTGATGAGGCAGATAAAAGCTAAAACATGGTAAGAGCCCTCTCCCCCCACCCCACAAGGACAGAATACAATCCAAAATATGAACAGTAATTGTTTTATTAACTCTCACCTCCCTAAGTCCAAAGCATCATTGTGATCAGAAAAGAACAGGACGACAATGCTAACACTGCGAATGCACAATACTCTAGAAAATTTGCCTTTGGGTTTTCTATGTAACTAGGATAATCCCAAAGTTAAGCCTAAATGTAATAGTGAATCCAGAATCCAGAATCCAAGATTATGAGTCTGGTGATAAAAGTAATCCCTACTGGCCCAATAAAGTGCTTCAGCTTCTCTCTTGATGAGGCAGTGGGACTTAGAGCCATTAGTATTTCGGTTTTCCTTCAATTAAGTTGGCCTTTGGGGTTTATGGAAACTTCTGTCATGGGCAGATATGGAGTAAGGGCTAGGCTTTGAGAACTAGGTTTGGTATATTTAATGACATCCCTTTGGATACTTTGATGAGTAGCTTCATATGTGTGACAAAATAGAAGAAAGAACAAGACAGACCTCTGCAGGTGACTGCAGGGAAAGGTCCAGTGTAAATCATGTAGAGGTTCAACACAACTATTTGCAGTGGATTCAGCACATTTATGTGGAAGCTATCTTCACTATACGAATACACATAAATAAGATTTATGTCCTAATAAGTATGTTTAGAGCTACATTTTAATATGTGTTTGTTGAATTGAATGACTATGTGTGTACAGGCTGTAACAAATATATGTAAGATTACAATATAGTTTGAATGAAGTATCTACAGCTAAAACCAATACCAGATCTTGTTAAAAGTTCTGTATATTAAAAGTATGTTTAGAGACATGCTATGAAATATTTGATATTTTTAGATGGATGTGAAGATTGAGTATCCAAATCCATACTAATTAAGGAATATTTATCTTAAAGAAATCTATGACAGACACTAGCCTTGAATAGAATAGGAAAAGCTTAATGGGCTTTTATTAAAGATCAGTGGAGTTCAAAATTATTAAAGAAGCAAAGCTGTTTTTGGATAAATTGTTGCTCATGAAACTAGATCCTGCTAACCTTCTTCCCTGCACACTGAATTTGCATGTAGTTTATAAGCTATTGACTGCTTTCTTTATTGAACAACACTAGATCACATGAAAATCCCCTCTCACCGCAACAGCTGTCCAGAGAACCCCTTTCTTAATGGCCTACATCTTTTCAGTTTTAAAGGTTATTTAGACTGCAATTCCATGCACATGTGAGTTGAAATACTAAACTCAAACAGATTTCTGAGTAGAGTTGCACATAACCAAACTGTTAGTCCATTTTTTTTCTTTTGTTTTGTTTTTGATGCAAGCTGAAATCATGCTCCACTTATTTTGCTGTCTCATTCTACTGGCTTTGTTTTTTTTTTTTTTTTATTTGCACTCAATCGTTACTGATTCTACGGCGACTGCCTGGATGAGTCCCTGCAGTTTTCAAGGCAAGGTGCTTTGGAAGTGGTTTGCCATTGCCTCCTTCCTAGAGCAGAGCCCAGCTGGCGAGCGCAGGAGGCGGGGTTTCCGTTGCTTTGCGCCTTTTTCGGGCATGTGCGGTTTCCTTCATTGGTAAATACGTCAAACGTTATCCTCCAATGGTTATGGAAACATCCCATGTTATGAGGAACATATTGATTAGTGGTTTGTGCTAAATACAGGAACAGAGATATTTCTATTTCTAAATGTAGCTTGTACAGCATTATTTTTAATGCTGCAATTCTGTGCATTGCTTAAATCTCACTGATGGCCAAGGTAATCCAATAAGATACACGTTAGGGCTGCTTGTCTTTGATTCCCAGGGCACTGAATGTTTAATTGCTCATAGAGAATCCAGATGCCATAGCATTTACATTTTGTACTCCATGACTCTTAGGGTTTTAGCGTATTTGAATATTTTAAAATCTTTGATCTTAAAATCATGATACAGATTTCTATACAGGTATAAAGAAAGCTTGGAACGTTTGGTTCATTTATTTATTTCAAACAATTTCTTCCCATTGTCCCCCAAAGAGCTCCCAAATTGGTTTCACAATTAACTTCCCCCATCTAATTCAGGAAAGTGTTGGAGGGGAGGCTGCCAGCCTAAAGAGAAATACTGTAAAAAAAAAAAGTTTTACCCCTTCGATGAGATCTTTATCTGGGTTCTTTATATTGATAAAGTAAAAAAAAAAATCATTATAGATGAATACATCCTGAAAAAGGCATTCAAATTCTAGGTATATTATTCAAGGTGTTCTTTTAACAGGTTCCACTTTATCTTTGAATATTTTTGGCATCATTCATAGTACTGTATTATTAATTACTTTATTTATATATAACTTCTTTAAAAAAACGTCCAAGCTCAGCTTGACTCCCAGAGTCTATAATAGGGGCAGCTTATAAGTACTGTAAAATTAATAAAGGAATGTGTATGATCTGAAATCATTTCTGAGGCAGATAGGTATACAGATCCCTATTCTGAACATGTTTCATTTCAGATTCCTCCAACTGGATGTGCTGGGACTTCAATTTCAATTCCTAAGCAAATAAATAGAAATTACTTAACTGATTTAAAATTCTAAATCTACACCTGTGACAAGTATACTACATTCAGGAATTAAGAATTTATGGGTAAAATATAATTGAACAGGATCAGTAACTGTATATAAGCAATTAGAAAGGAAAAGAAAAGAGTGGGATATTTTAGAAAGTGACAAAATTTCAGCCCAACTTTAATTTTTAAAGCAAACATATTATGAATTTGATAATAAGAATTCAAGAATTTGTAAAATTTAAATATGTACACAAAGGCAACATCCAGCATATACGAAGAACGAAATCAGTATTTGCAAAGGGTGAAAGGCACTGTTGTATTGGTAGAATACAATCCACATTTTCCCCTTTCATATGTTGACATTTTCAAGATTCTTGTTCAGAATCATGAGAAGACTGGTAGGATCATTTGTAATCTGTCTCACTGGATTACAAAGGGAGAGGACACATCTTCAAATCTTAGGCTAATATCAAGGACCCTTCCTCCTCCCCTGCCTCCCACAGGGCCTAAGTTGTCACATGTTGTGTGGATTCCCCCAACACTCTAGAATGGTTTTAGGACAGGAAAGAAAAGAAAAATTCCACTGTCAGCTGACTCCTCAACAAGTGTTGAAGTTTACCCATCATCACCGGGACATCAACATAACCTTCATGATTGTTTTTTGAGTCAGCGTAATAAACTGAAGGATAATAATTGACATGACAGTACTGGAAAACTCATGATGAGTCTAACAACCTACCTTAGAGCCTATTTTAGATCCTACTATGTGGTAGTGAAGCTGACCCTTATTGGAGAACCATCTAATATAGCATTTCATAAAGTGTGGTCTGAGGGCCCCTGGGGTCTCCCAAGACTCTCTCAAGGATCTGTGAGCTCAAAATTATTTGACAGATACTGAAGATATTTGCAAAAATTAAAACAATGTCATTCTTCTCATTATTATTTTTACTTGTTAAATTTTTTTTTCATGAAAAATGTTTTATTTATGTTAATATCTAATGTGTTTAATATTGTTATTTTTACATATTCAATAAATAAATATTCTATGAACATGTCAGTTTTAACTCTTAATATGGTAGATATCAGTACATATAACCAATACAAACAAAAGCTCTTTTGGGGTCCTCCATAATTTTTAAAATAGGAAGGGGTCCTGAGAACAAAAAGGTTAAGAAACACTAATCTAATAGTTTTGGGTGGAGACATAGAATCTATGTGGAAAAGGTTCTTCTGATCAGTAGCAATAGTTTCTCCTTGTCTGCTTGGATCAGTTACACTTTCTTGATAGTTCAATAAAACTTTATAGTTTGGACATATCTTGAACTAATTCTCAGACCTGAGTTTTCCGAGGTCAGATTGGGCCAGCAAGAACTGCCCAACTGAAATTGGTGAACTGCCTGGGTTCTTTTTTGTAGCATTTTGTTTTGACTACCAGGCTACTTAAACAATCACCTTCTTCTATATGTATTTCTACCAATGAATGGAAATCTTACAAAGAGATCTGTTGTTTTACTAACCTTCTAGATATTCATAAGGTGACAACACATGCAAGGGCCTTCATCTGCTGAAACTCTTAACTCTGGTAGATCCATATGGTTCTTGTATTGCTTATAAGTAGGACACCTTTGTAATCCTTCTGGATATTCCAGCTGCCATGAATTTTCTTGTTTGCTATTGCTTATTTATTTTGTTATATGCCATTTTGGTCTCTTGATGGACATAATATCAGTATTCTACAAAGCACAAATGTTTTACAAAGTTTAAAAAAATAGAGTGCATTTCTAGTACTGTAAAATATTTCACAGCAACTTTTGAGATTCATCCTCCTTCTTAATGAAATTGGAATCTATATTTTCTAAATAAAAAGGTAGAAAATGCAAAATATTAATATAGTCATGCATGAAAAGCAAGATGTTATACACTGGTTTAGTATCCATGCAAGCCCAAGTTTGATTTAACTTTCAAACATCACTTTGATATGATCCTCTGAAAGTCAAGGTCAATAATGGCTATAATGGCATGTTTTGATAACAGTCATATCTCCAGTAACTAGAAAACAGAACACGACGAACTTTTGTAAACATTACATCAGATGTGTTGTTAGAGACAACATGCTTGCTAAAGTTTTCAGAATGGAATGAACCCACAAGTCATATATTTGTGACCTGTGGTAGGACTGTTTCCTGCTAAGACTAGCAAATGGATGGTATAGTACCACTGGTTGCAAGAACTGAAACAATGAAATGAGGCCATCCGTATTTTGTGTAAATAAGTACAAGCCTTCTACAGTTTGAAGGGCAAAAAAGGATATCAGAAAATGCAGGTAATGGAAAATTCCAGTGTGAGGCATTATGGAATATTGGCTGGATTGAAAGATTTCCTTTATGCATGATCAAGAATATACAGGTGCCAATAAAAATGTATATTCTGCCTTCTGGAACATATGCATCATTGAGGGTATTTTACAACAATGAAAATCATTAATAAATGCTATGAAATCCCCCCTTCCCCAAAGAGAATTGTAAGAAAAGTAGCAGCTAAAAGTAAAACATTGGATATTATTTATCTTAATACAAACAGTATGTGATAAACAAGGAGATTTTTGCCATATAGCAAATCATGACTAAGGTACCAGTCTAGTTTCCTACTCAAAAAGCTCCACAATTTAACTATGGACATTGACACTGTTTCTGTAATTCCTATCAACTGGGATATAGAAGAGAGCCCCTCCATCAGATCTGCTAGAATGGGAGAACAGGGCTTAATTTTCCAGGATATAATACAATTAATATAATATAATATAATAAATATAATATAATAAATATAATATAATATAATATAATATAATATAATAAATATAATATAATATAATATAATAAATATAATAGTTAGGACCAGCACTTTATTTCAGTTACCATGAATATAATTCTGTAGGGGAATGCCCATCAGCATTTTTAGTGTTGTGTTCTGGACCGTTTACAGCTCTTTCTTAAAGCATTCAAGTTAGATTCCAATACAGTGTTATCACAGCAAGCCATTTTAAATCAAACCAAAATATTTCTTTATTTTATATTTTATTAGGTGTATGTTCTTTCTTTATTCCAGGAGCCCAGCATGAAACCCATAACAATCTTCTTTCCAGAGCAATAACTTAGTTGAGTACATTGGGCTGAGAGTACTGACCCACGTCAACAGTGAAATTCCAGGTCTGATGGTGAAGTCGAACTTAGATCTCCTAGATCATAATCCAAATCCTTTACCATTATACCATGGTGGCTAACTATATTATAATACTATGATCAGGTCTGATTCAATCTTACAACCCATCTTAGCTGGCTTGCTTGCTTGCTTTATTTATTTATCTATTTATTTATAAATACAAAGAAACTGCACCGTAAATGAATGTTAACTATTCAGAAAACACAGGTTCAGAGCATGTTTGCAAAATGAAACATGATTCTTTAAATCCCAACCACTGGAAATGATATTCCTATATTTTCCCATGTGTCCACATAGTTTATCTATTTTCAGATTACAGTTTATATAATGCATGCTTGTATTAACTAGTGTTTTATATTAATTTCAAACATACCCTTGATAATATTTAAATGCAAACACTCATTTCTGAATGCGTTAACAGACATACACAATCCAACTGGCATTCTGTCTGTTTTCCATAATTCACTAAGAGCCTAAGCAGTCCCTGAAATGAATACTGTTCCTTTCACTGAAAACAGTGGGCTCTGACAACTCTTTAATTCGCTGGATTGCGCTTATGCATTTTTCCACGTAGGTCAAATTTTAATTGTTTTATTTTACTTGTGCAGTTTTTACAGATGAACAGATGGTCATAAAATGTGTTTCAATCCCATAATTCATAAAAACATTTGTTTACTAAAAATATATCAAAGAAAAGATTTTATCACGTATTTCCAATATAGCCCAGCACCAGGTGATTCCAATGTGTGTGTGTAGTGATAAACCATAGAAACTGCTTTGTTCATTCTGTTTTGGCCAAGGCTTTAAGCCTCCCACTGATCTAGAAAGTATCAATACATAGTATTTTCTTTTGGTATTAAAACTAGTAACAAGAAGTATAAATAGATTTAGACTATTTTTATCTAATGATTTTTTCCCCCTTTATTAATATCATAGTGCACCGACATCTGCATGACTGAACCTGGAATGGTTTCAGAGAAATAAATAAATACATAAAGCTCTACAAATGCACAATAAGGAAATGGAAAACTCACCTGTAAGCAAAAAGCCTCATAAATAGTAAAGCCTGCTTTGATTGGGATAAATGGAAACTGCATTTTGTGGAAGTAGACTTGGATTACTGAAGAAAGGTGAGATGGTAAAAGCTTAGCCTCTTTATTTTGTAAATAAGTCGAATATCAACCCATGATTGTACTATTTTAAAAATAGATTTTGTGACCTTTCGTACTGTTTTTGGAAGGGCCTACTGGACATAACTATGGAGAACTTGGGTTAAGATGAAAGTCTTGGAAGTTTGTGGATTTTATTAAGAAAATAATTTCTGTATCTCTTTCCCCTACCTCCCACACCCCTATGATTTGAGAGTGGAATATTAGAATGCTCCAAGAACAGGAGAAAAGATGTCCTATTGTCCTGTTTATTCTTTAATAAATGAAAAAAGTAAAGGTATCCCACCAGATATTCTCCTTTCACACATTTCAAAACAACTTACTTTTTTTTTTGGATCACCTGTTTTTCTGATTGTCCAAAGATGCTACCTTAAGTCCAGTTTTTCCTCAGATTCCAAGGGTCTTGAAAACAAGATTTTCACAATTGGCACATACTTCCAAGTTTTTCCAAGGTTGAATGTTCTCATGCTGTTATTTTATTAATCCTTACTTATGCAAATTCACCAGCAAGCACACACCATACTTTACAAAAGTAAACAAGCAAATATATCTATCCCTATCTCTATCTCTCTCTATATAGAGAGAGAGAGAGACAGAGAGAGAGACAGAGATGGAGAGGAACAGTTACTTATCCCCAAGAATCTTATTGTCATGAATTAGAAAAAATGTCAATGTCATGGCTTTAGATCATCATCCTTATAAAAAGATTTTACCTGATCATTTAAAACTTTATGAGTAAACATGAATCAAATATCTATCTGTCTGTCTGTCTATCTATCTTGGGAGAACCAGTGATATTTTTTTACCAAACACAGAGACTTGATCACTCCCTCTGTCACCTGCTGTACCTGGTAAATAATCTAGACACTTACCTATCTTGATATATTTTTGACTTTATTCCTGGATGTTCTGAATGCAAAATCATTTAAATCTTTTTAAAAAGTGTCTCAAATACTTCTTGAGGAGTTTAGGTAGCTAATTTCTAAAACCAGAGACATGCTGAACACAACTTCTTTCTGTTCTATGTGTTCTACATTGGTTCTTTGTAAACATTTTATTTTTTAGTCACCAAGCAGACATTACTCTAATCCACTGGAATAATACTTTCCAATAGTTTTTTTTAAAATTAAGCTATGTAGACAAAGCCATAATCTTCATGCCTATGGGTCTTCTTAAAGGACTGTAAATAAAAAGAGCAGGTGGCCAAAATCTTTTGGAAATACTCATCCCCCCAAATACTGTAGGATTAATTAAAGCAAATTTGTCTTCCTGTGCTTTGACAGCAAATATTTCAATAGTCTATTGATATTTCAACAACAAAGCTGTTTGTTAATATCAATAGACTATCTCCAAAGCTGGGTATTCCACATGTGATGTGATACACAAAACAATGGAGAAGGAAGAGAATGGAGTTTGACCTAAACGTTTCAGAACAGAATATAAGACAAGTTTACCTCAGAAGTGGAGAATGCAAAGCAGGAAAACAACACCTACAGTGGCTGCAAGATGTCTGTGGCAAACAAGTTTTCAAAAGGATTTTAAAAAATATGATCATGCTTGGTTAATAAAGATGTGACAAGTTTCCAGTAATGGGCAAAACCTATGGGATGGAAGCTGTAGAAGGAGGTATAGGAGAAAGAGAACACAGGAAGCAAACAGCAGAATGGTTTCTCTATAGGGTAACAGGTTGGTAAAAGGGAATATAATGAGAAAAGTGGTATTGTCAAGGACTATATGTCTTAGAGTAATTTACCACAAACATCTGCACTTCACCGTTCAGACATATGAAGGGTACTATGAAGGCAGCACCAACTAGAGCATTTTCAGTTATAACTACACTTATTCTAACAAGTCTCCATTCTAGATAACAGCTGTGGGACCCAAACAACCTGATCTCTAAAAATATCTAAAACTGATGGAAGTATGTTTTCCCCTTTAAAAATAATAATTGGAAGCCAACTAATAATTGTACATAGACAGTATTGAGAAAAAAATGAAAGGCAAGATTTTGCTGTAGTGAACCCAGCAGGGGTTGCAGGATGATTGCCTGCATCTCAACTCAGTTGAATGGGCATCCCCGTTTGCATCATCAGTTTGATGAAGCTGAAATATGGTATTCTAAGTATTAGTTCCCAAAGTGAACAGTTAACTTTTCTGCTTCTTCTATGTACAATGACCTAAGTGACAACTGCAGACCTCAAAGGAATTCCCCTATCAAATATATATATATATATATATTTCGTATCAGACAGTTAACCATTCATAACTTAGACTGTTCTTCCATAATGAAGCGTGTACATATCTATAGTAGTGTGCCATTAAAAGAAAAAATGTTTTCCATGCTTGAAAGGATATATATTTTGAAGCAAATTCTTTTCAAACAAGGTAGACCCAGTCCATATATATAAAGTGAAAGAAAATGTTGTATGATGAGCCATTAGCTGAAAAAGAAATAGCAAGAACAGCATCAAATTTGTGAAACTTTTAGAAAAGAAGCTGCATTTATCTGCTTTACCTTAAAGACAGTATATTTTTCATTAACTTTTAGATGTTAACCATAAATCCCATCTTCCAAAGCACAATATAAGGAAAATAAACAGCTGTATTCCTTGACGCTTCTCCTACTTCTCCCGAAAACATTACCAACATACTGTATTTTTAAATATATACATATCCAGAACTATGGTAAAGGCACATCATCACAGGAACATATATTTTTTATCCATAAAAGAAGTTATTCTTTTTATGATAGGCTCCACACTGTGATACCACAATATCTGGCAAAGCTGAAATATATACATTATTTCTGTCTCTATTTAAAAAGCACAAGTAACAGTAAACTTATATTGTACAACGTTCATTTAGGATGTCACCTTTTATGAAGCAGTGCAAGAAACAACGTTAAAAATCTTCTGGCCTGATTTCAGCTATGAATGCATGAGGTGCACCAAAAATGGTTTTCTTTTCATATCCTTTCCTTAAGCCATCCATAAGCATGGTGCAAAACTAAAATCCCGACCCTGTCCAGGGCACTTCTAAGAAATATGCTTCTTTCTTGAAATGAGTCCCTGCTGGGCAATTTATATAAAGCAATAAAAATCTGCAAGATACAAAGACAAAATATATTTTTGCATATAATATTAGCATTGTCAACACCACGGACTTTATCTACTGGTCGGAGAGGAAATATTCTGCATAGTGTCATTTGTTTGTGGGAATGCACAAAATAGTTTCAACAACTAACACTTGATGTTTCTTTGCAAAATAAGCCTTTGCTGGGTGCTGAAGTCAAATGTGTTTGTGCCCACTTGTATCTGTGCACCCTTGCAAACAACCCTGTAAAAAGAAGAGGAAGGTCATTAACTAAAAAAGTGCCTGCTACTTTTGGATGTGTTGATGTTAATTTTATAGCTCAAGCAACCAGAAAGCATCGGAAGCAGGAGACAGGAAGGGAAAGCTTCCATTTGGTCCTGGCCTGTTAACACGTTTAAGTGCAGTTTAACCCCATCTCGGTCACATAAGAGAAAGTAATAGAAAGCAACATACAGGAGCTTTCCCCCAAGTGCTCTTGTATCTTAGCAGAAGCACCTGGATATACGGAGCGCAGATATGTTGAGCTTTGTTCAAAATAAACAATATGTGGCATGCGTGCTCCAATTTTCAAACGTGTTACAACAGCTAGTAGCATGAAGTCAAGGATGCTGTTTTCTACTGGAAGTATTTTCACCATGAATAATCTGTATTTATGGGTTTTATGTGTATATGTATGTCTTTATACATTATCACTTTTTCACTTTTCTACCAGAAAAGAACAGAACTTCAAAAGACCATTAAAACAAATGGGCAGTTGAATAACTGAGAAAAAACAGGTATTAACATTCATTCATTTATTTATATTTCAGGATGCCACTGGGCAGATAACAATGATTAATACATATGATCATAATCAACACAATGATAAGTACATAATCAACAGCTGACATAAAGCCACAAACACCTATCCAACATAACCATCTCAAGGGCTCTGCCACACCTTCCCAGTAACACAGCCACATCTTCAAGCCCTTAAGAAAGCCCAACAGGGTCAGGGCCAATCTAATTTCCAGGAGGGTGATATTCCAAAGAGCAGGCATCAGTTCACACTCTTTAATAGATGAAACCCATAGCACGCCTCTTCTGCTGGATGCAACAGGGTGAGTAGACACAATCAGGGAGAGGCAGTCCCTCAAATTACCTGGCTGCATGCCATGAAGGGATTTATGGTTAACCACCATCACCTTGAATTAAACTGGAAAGCATACTCACAACCAATACAGCTAGCAGAGCACAGGTGTAACATGGGGGTAATGAGGCACACCCATAATTGAAACCTGCTGCAGCTTCTGGATGTTCTTCAAGGGTTGCCCCATGTAACAGACATTGCAGTACTCCATTCATTTAAAAATGCATATTTTACTTAAAACCTGCAAGCATCACAGACAATCAAGCTTTGGGCAACAAGATTTAAGGTTTTTGTGTTAAGTTTTAAAGCCTTTAACAGTTCAGAGCCTGGGTATTGATGGGACAATTTCTCCCTTCTGAACCTATCCAGCACAAAGATCTGCATGAAAGCCTTTTTTTAAAGATGCCCTTGCTTTCAGAAGTTTGTTTATCTAGCATGAGGAAAGAGTCTTCTATGTTAATCCCAAATTATGAAACAAACTCCTTCAGCAGGTGTTTTTGTTTTTTTTGGCTCAAGGGCCCCATCAATCTTTGTATGTTAAGGGCTTTACTCCCAAAGTGGGCAGGCCAGGACTCAAAGTTGGCAGGGGTACTTTTATGTTTTCAACTTACTATTTTTGTTTTATTAAAGTTTTATTTTGTTTTAAATGGCAAATTCCAAAAAATAAGGCTTCAGATGTTTTCTTCTTATTCAGTAGAGGATGAAAAGGCAATGATATTCTTCTTAGTGTTAGCACCTTCTGCTGACCCTGCAACTTCATTCATTCATTCACTCATTCATTCATTTTAGAATGGATAAAAGAAGCAACTGCTTTTCCTGCTCTTCCAGAAACAGCAAAATTTCAGTTTTGGAACATGGTATCTGGAAATATTTTTACAGCCAGGATGATGGACCAGGAAGCAGAAAATGGAGAAAACAATGTTAGATATAACAGAAGCTATGTGTAGAGAGGTGGAGATATTTGAGGAGATATGGAAGACTAAGGAGGGCAGGAAGCCCCATTAGATGGAAGTCAATGGAACAACCAACATGTGGTGCAGGGCAGATGGAGAAACCAGTGTTGGGTACAGCAGGAGTTCAGTCAGGATAGGAGGAAATGGTTGGGGGGATATGAAGAAGGTAAGAAAGCATCTCTGGCTGCATTTGACCTGCTACAAAACTGCACTTCTTGCACTACTGTCCTAGAAAGTTGCGTTTGGTTTCTTCTCTCTGTAGTTTTAGAGTTCCTTCAGTGTTTGACTGAAATAATTAAGATCATTCTTGCAAATAGTTAGCAGTAATAGACAAATTTACTTCAGCTATCAATAATTTCAAGAACATACATACAAATCAAAGAATGTAGTGGGTGGTGGCCTGATCTACAACAAGGTGTTTTCCTTGTTTAGCTTCCTGTAGTTGGATAATATACAGAAAAGACAAACTGGTATAAGTAACTTCAAGATGATGTCTACGAACTGGCAGAGTGGGAAATAGCATTTAATACTCTCTTGGGCACTCACATATATGCCATGATCATTTGAATCCTTAACGTTTTAAATGTAGAAGTGTTTTCACTAGGAGCCCCATAAATACCTGCACCCCAGTTCCT
This sequence comes from Python bivittatus, assembly GCF_059951505.1. Lineage (NCBI taxonomy): Eukaryota > Metazoa > Chordata > Lepidosauria > Squamata > Pythonidae > Python > Python bivittatus. Next base: position 20,313,445 of record NW_028277035.1, read on the forward strand.
ACTTATGCATATACATGAACCCATACAGACAAAACTTTCAACAGATGTACTTTAGTAATGTACTTTAATTACTGCTTTCTTCTGGCCCTTTCTAAAGAGCCCAATGAGGAGACACTGGAATAATTATTTAAAAAATAAGATATTATTTGTGGTCGCTTCCATGGATGTCCCATATTATGGGACTAAATACCTGAATCAAGGTAGGTCCTGGGGGAACCAACAGGACAAAATGTGTAAGTCTGGCAGAATGGTGCTCTCATATGCTCTGCCTGATGCTGCTTTACAAAAATTAATTAGATTTTTTTTTTCAAAATTACAGAAGAACAAAGAGATGAGGAGCAGACCAGTATATGCAACCAGCGTGGCTCTGCCCAACTCTGCCAACACTAATGGAGGTCAGGAACAGGGAAAAGCATGACACTTCAATATGGCAGCTTTCATTCTACTTGGACCCCCTCAATCCCTCAAAAACTAGTTTTAATCTTACTTTAATCATCACATCTGGTGACCTAAAAATCCCAGGGCTATGAACACCATATGCCAATTATTTCTTCCAACTGACCAACCAGAGAATTCAAAAACAAAGATGAACTAATCTAGTATGTCACAAGCACTATAGAACAGATATTCAACATTTTACTTCTAAGAACTCACTAACAAGCAACTGGAAGGTAGATAAAATAGGGAAGATGGTAAGTACAGTTATGAGTGTAGGCCTTCCCCAACACACACACACACACACACACATATATATACATATACACACATACACACGTGTACAGGTTGAAGCCCTAAAGTTAAATAATGAAACATGGACAATGCTACTCAAACACATAAACATAGGGTTCAATTTGCTACAGTGTATCACAATAGAAGCTTGACGGTTTCCCACTCATACTGTAATACACAACAGTTAAGGACTGGGTCATCTTGAAATGTGTAGAAAACAGTGCCAAAGTGGTGCCTTCAGAGTCCCAGTCAGTGTCCATATTTTTCTTTTTATAGAGACAATGCAATGAAAAAGTCTTTTCCTCTGTATCACAACATTATCAAGGAATAGTTTGGGATGGAAACCTCATCAAAATCACCAGAGGCTTGCACTATTACTCTTGCTATACTGAAGAATAAGCACATAATGTCTTAGAAAAACATAGTTGTCTTTGTTTCCCATAACAGTTTGATTGTTAGTGATATTTTGAAAGTTGGAACTCAGTGATATATCTGATAAGCAGTGCTTGTATCTGATTCTTGATCCCATTAGCCCCAGTATCACACTAATGAGAATATGGTAGCTGGAGTTAGTCTACCAGAAGGATCCCAGATGCATGTTTCTCTTAATATCTGTATTATGATGCATTATATTTTTATTCACTGTATTTTTGCATGAAATAAAAAGTTTTCTCAAAATCATTGCTGACATTTGAGAAAACAAGTCTTGGAAGAAAATTCTCTCTCATTTTAAAATAATCTTATTCTGAATCAAACTGCAGCAAAAATTGTAATGTGATCTCATATAAGCTTTGTGTTTACAAGAAACATTGGTTCATACTTTTACTTGCTTATAAATGTTAATGCATCACAGGCTATTTAAAAAAAAAAAAAGAACCAGAATATTTGAAGAATATCAAGCAGGATGACAATTTCATCCAAATCCTTCCAGATTTTGTAGCTGTTTTCTGTAAGATGAGTTCAGTAAATGCTATGTTCATAAGCAGTCAAGTAATTTGAGCCTTCAATTATTAAAAAGAATAGACCTAGACAAGAAAATATGATATTGATATTGTCATGATATGCCACAAAGTATTTTCTCTGTAAGTCTAGATTGTTTAATTTCTGTCTATATGGAAAATATTCAACAATGCAAAGCTCATTTCTTTTAAGAAACCAAAACATGTCATTTTTAGAAATGAAAATAATTATTAGTAATTCTCTGGTTTTTTTTTTTAAATTTCAACTGATATTTTGATATAATTTATCTGAATATGGAGGCTCTAATTTTGATATAATTTATCTGAACAGGCAACTATCCTGTTATGTCAATATATTTAAAGCTATCAATGGCAATGACCTGGATCTTATGGCATTGAGTTTCACAAATAAAATATGAAATAAGCAATGAAATATATTTTTTAGTCTGTGCTATTGGTTGAATTTCTCATTCAGTAATTCTTTCACACATTTTACCATCTAAGAGTTGAATCATGTCTTGGCTGATGTTTAAAGAATTAATCTTCAGCACCTTCTGTTCTTTGTTATTCCTTTTCATTTTCTCATTTTTGTCTCCTTATTAGCTTTTCTGATTCTATTAAGCACATTGACATTTTCTTGAACTTTGGTTCCTTTCCCAATCTGTGCTACAATATTTTGCCTTCTTATTACAGGGGTTCGAAAAGTTTTCAGAGATCCTAAAAGAGAGCCAGTTTGGTCTAGTGGTTAAGGCACCAGGCTAGAAACCAGGACAGTGACTTCTAGTCCCGCCTTAAGCACGAAAGCCGGCTGGATGACTGGGACACTCACTGTCTCTCAGCCCAACTCACCTCACAGAGTTATTGTTATGGGGAAAATAGGAAGAGAAAGGAGTATCAGATATGTTTGCCGCCTTGAGTTATTTATAAAAATAATAAAGGTGGGATAAAAAATGTAAAAAAAAAAAAAAGAGTTCTGAAATTTTTTTGCTTTACTTGTTCAACTTCTCTTTATTATCTGTAGTCACAGAGATTACCTTGGAGAGACTAGATAGAGATGACAGCTGGAAAAACATGTGTTAAGTCTGAAAAACAGAAAAAGCTTCAGTAGCTAAATAAAATATATTATCTGTTTTTATCCATCCAGCCACCCATTTGTCCACATGCAAATATCTTTTTCTAAGGCGCCATACCCCTATGAGATAAAATGCTTGGTAGTTCGATAAGATTACCCAAGTGATAGTAGGTTATAACAATTTTAAGATCTGAGAAGTAAACTTATTTTGTAGGAATAAATCCAGAAATAATTGGTTGCTCCATAGCCCTTCCGAACAACAGCAAATAAATAAGCCTCCTTTCTATCACAAACAAAACAGTATTACATAGCCTTTGTATATTGAGAATTGTCTCTGTGCAATCCTGTTAGTAAGTTTAGTGGGACTATAATGCATTCAGAAGCTATTTACGCATTCAATTAGTTGTCCAGCTATAGATAAGAATGAAGAAAACTACTGCTTGTGTATGACCTCTGATTAGATTAAAGTGTATAAATGTTCACTTTGTTCTGTGAATGTTTCAAAAACTAAGCATTATAAACTTTCTTTTCTACTGTCATAATTATTTAGGAACTGATACTAATAGTTAAATGTAAGCCATTTTCAGTCATCACGGAATATTGGTGGAGCCAAGTTCCATACAGCTCTGGATATATTCATATGGAAGCATTGCATGGCTGGATAGGACGACATGGGTACTTTCATAACATGTACAGTATTTCCATAAACTGAAGATCTAATACATCTAATATAATTGCTTTAGGGTTCTACAGTAGCTTTCTGCTATTCCTATATTATATACTGTTTCAATAGTGTCATATTTCATTTTGAACAAGTGCATTAGACATGATATATCATCTATAGTGTGCTTATTGCTGAAGAAATAAAAGTTATAAATATACAGCTCTTTCACAGTGGTTTATGCTTCTGCCAATTCAAAGTAGTTTCAATCATAATGTAATGCCAGTTCAAGCATGTATCACCACTAGTAAAGTTATCCTTGGTGCTTCACTCTCTAATAACAAATGACAGCTAATGTTATTTGCTAGCCAATTTATTTATATTAAACTTTAACAAAAAAGAGTGGAAAATAGAATATTAAAATAAGGGATGCTCTGATTCTAGCTGGGCATAGTGGGTAGTGTAGCATGTGCCAATACAATAATGTAAATTTGTCAAGTTGTGTCTTAGGGCAGCTAAAATCCTGTAAAAGTTGCAACCATATATTGGACTGGTGTTAATCTGCCTAGAGTTATTGAGAGTCAGACTGTGTACAAGTTTAATAAATTATTACTACAAATTATTATTAATGATTCTGCTAGAAAAAATACACACTTTTATGTATGTAAATAATCTTTGGACAAAATCTATCATGACTACTTCTTTGCAGATAGCAAATACATAACAAATAGAGTGAATATTGGTAGCTGGTACTGGTAAATGAACCCTGCCTGTTCAACCATTTATGTAGACTTTTAAAATGTAATTGGCAAAAAGATGTGCAAATTATACTATAATGCCTAACCAAAATGTCTTTAGATAGGTTTAACTAAAGTATAGTCTTATCATCTCCATGAGGTAATAAAACAAAGAACAGAAGGAATATACCTTTCTTAGGCAGTTTATCTTTTTATATAAATCCCTACATTAGAAAAGAATATATCAAAAGAAACAGAAACCCAATATCTTCATGCAAAACTAACTGCAATGTAAAACAGTAATCCACCTCTAAGGTAAAACTACAAGCAGGGAACTCTGAATAACATAAACTAGAACACAAATATTTGCACATGTAAAGTACATTTGAATTTCAGAGGTCATTTTGTTTATATAGATTTAGCTCTTACAGTTATCAGCATCAAAAAGCTACTATATTACCCACAAATTAGTAATTAACTTCAAAATGTTGTTACTGGTGCTGTTTGTTTTAGTTTAAAAATGGATTTAATTTAACTTCAGGAGCTTCGGGAGCAAGACTGATTTGAATGTTCCACAGAGTATTGGGAGAGAATAATTTGAGGAAAAATGAACTAATCCTGCTTTGTATTCTTTTCTGTCATGGTATGATTAAGGTAGTATAATGAGTACGAAAAGGGCTTAAGTACAGTACTGCTGTGTGTAAGTGTACACACACACTCTTACGTATTATCAAGTTGAATTAGATGCTATTAGAATGTGAAAGCACTTATTTTAAAAGGAGAAATATTATCATGCTTTCTTTAAGACAAGCTTAAATTTTATTATCTCCTTATATATGAAACCAAACAAACAAGACACCCAATAAAATATAATTATATCTCTGAATACATTATACAAATATGGTTGCTTTGATTTAATGTGAACTAACTTCTTTGATGCAGTTTTCTATGCACCGGAAATTCTTAATGAGAAATACAATGCCATGTTTCATGAAAGGATCAAGTTAATATTAGTGATTTTAAAAATGCATGGAATTTGTAATGTCTTTGCTCTATCATAACTTTGTTTTAAAACCATTGATGTGATTACTGTTAATTTACATTGGGGTCTCTTTGAAAACTATATAGACACTCCAGCTCATTCAGAACACAGCCACTTGGATGTCACTTGGTTATTAACTGGTGCCAGTATCATAAAGCATTGCATGTATTCTGTGCAACCACATTGGTTTCCATCTAGTTTCAAAGTGCAATTCACTCATCCCTGAACTTTGAAATTCTAATTGATTGAGTCTGGATATGTAGTGTTCCAATATAAAATTTTCTGTATGCCATGCTCTTTAAATTGTTCCATACTCTTATCTTTCCAACTAGGAAAGGTAAGAAATTCATTTAGTTTGCTTTTTATTTTTATTTCCTATTTTCAATACATATTCCCACATCTCAAATATTTAATATATAGGGAGATAACATTTCAGTTTTTTCAAATCAGAAAGGATGTATCAGCATGTTTGCTTGGGATAGGGACCCTGGTGTACATCTGCAAACTACTTTTAAGTATTCGGGGATGGGGATGGAGGGGTCTTTCTGGAATACAAAGAATGGAATGAGAAGTGAAAATTAAGCTCAAGTTCTGGGGAATTTTTCCCCAACCGTTACCTTAATGCAGTCTACTGAAAGAAATGAATTACAAGTCCAGTTGAACTGGCATTAAAAATGGGTATTTATGAAAATACTCTAGGATACAGAGTGTAAGTTTTGGGAGTAGTTTAATAAGGTTGTCAGAAGTAGCAAGTTAAAGTCAGAACTTTTCAAGAAACTTGATTTTTATTGAGAAGAAATTAAAACAAAACAAAAAGGTTACACACTTTTATAGAAGGTTAGGTTAAAAGAGACAGAATCAAAGCCACCAAAATCTGCAGAGACAATTGCAAATAGGGAGAGAGGAAGGATAAGTTTGAAATGATAGAGGTAAGAAAGCTGGTAAGACCAAAAAAGAAAGTATTTTTTTTGCGCTTGCCCAAATTATACAGAGAACTGCAAGGGGGTGGGGGTGGGTGGGGGGTGGGTGGGGGACAGATTAAAAACCTAAATAGACTTTATGATATGAATGTACCAGATGCTGAAAATACTTTTTTTTCCTGATTAGCAGAAGGTGGGAGTCTGGGATCTAAGAAGCATGTTCCAATGTATCTTTTAAAAATATTCAAGTTCAGGACTTCCATGAATAGTTTGCATGTTGTTTTGACTGTATGGTGAAAGTATTAACCATCAGTAGATATAAGCTGATTCCCGAGTACAAGTAAGTGGTACAAGTAAGTGGATACAGACTTGTACTGGAAACAGTAGTCAGAGAGCTCATCAGTGATTCCCCATAAAACCAGAAAAAGATACTGAAAGTGGTGCTACAAATTCAGTCCTTGGCCCTGTACTCTTCAATACTTTTGTTAATGGTTTAGATGAGGAAGTAGAGCAAATTCTTATCAAATTTGGGATGGCTACAACTTTAAAAGATATTAATTTAAAACTCATCACAAATGACATAGAAATTAATTCTGAAAATAACAGAACGACATTTAATCAAGACAATTAAATTTGTCATGTAGGAAACAGAAATCCAATGTACAGGTACGGAATGGGTGATATATCCCACATAACACAAATTAGTAATTAGTCCAAGGAAACTGCAGTGCTATAGCTAGCAACACCTGGAAGTATCCCAAGGATTACATAAAATGGTACTGGAATAATAATAATGATGATGCTGCCTGACTCCCAGCAACTCTAGGCCAAATGGAATGCCCCTCTCACTCCAAGTAATAAAAATTGTAAAAAGCATGAGAAATGTAGAAGCATAAGAAAGCCTCTAAGCACTCATTTGGGATAGAATCGGTAATACAGTTGTCAAAACTTGTAACGCTTTCCTGGCTTAAATCTACCTTCTATAAAGAGAGTGATCTCTCGTTTTTTAAGTACAGGTCTAGCCTTTTTTCAAAAGATCAGTAAGCACATGTTTAAGAAAGGAACTCTAACATTTGTCCAGAAGAACACGAGACCTTTGTATATAAGGGGCCCCATATAATGCCTGAATGGAGCTTTCCCGAGAGTAGTTCAGACATTCTACCAGGAGATGCCTCTCCGGAAGTCAGGTGCCCAAGCTGTCTGTGGTCCAAGCCAAAATGGCCATGGAAGGCATTGTCCAACAGTCAGAGGTAAGTGTGCTCCTCAAAAGTGACCAAGGGGAGCTGAGAAGATCCCAGTCTAGGATCTCATCATTGCCAAAATCTTCAGTGAGGCATCACAGAAAGTTAGGTCCTTGGCAAGGCCAGGCTGTGCTGCTCCCTGAATATCAGTGTCCCTCTCTCCCTTTCTGCAGATGCAGAGACAGAAGCCTGGATCTCCTTCTGTATCTCTGAGACTGGAAGGGAAAGGGCCAGGCCAGGCATGGCCATTGCATCCCTCAATATAGTCAATGTCTTCTGTAAGCATCTTCAGCAGGACAGTAACTGGTGCTCAACCAGGTGACTAGTTCCACCACCCCGTTACCTTTGGAGGATGCCTGGGCCTCTACCGCTCAACTCGCTTGCACCAGTTCCTTACTTGTCTGCCCCTGTAAATAACATTCAATTCAGGCTCCGGAATGTGGCGCTTTTCTGGTGCTGGCAAGAAGGCAGGTCTGCTCATTCCCAGGAGCCAGACAAGGAATGGAAATGGTGGCTGGTGGTTGAGTGTCCTTCCTGGCTTCACAGACTTCTGAAACCGGGTTCACTGGAGGGTCTCTGCTGTCAAGCTAATGTGAGGGGCAACCTTTGGAATTACTGAAACAAAAGTGTGTGGCCACTTCACTGGAGTCACAGGGGTCAAAAAAGGGGCCATTACTTCTTACTTTGCCATAGATCAGCGTTTCTCAACCTCAACAACTTCAAGAGCTGTGGACTTCAACTCCCAGAACTCCCATGCTGGCTGGGGAATTCTGGGAGTTGAAGTCCATACCTCTTAAAAATCATTGAGGTTGAGAAACACTGCCATAGATAAACACACCCACAAACATACAGATGAATATCTCCTGCTTTCCTCACACATTCTGCTCTTCCTGCTTTTTTCCTCCTCCCCCCCCCCCCCATTCGTGGTCTTTTTTCTTCGCGATCCGTCCTTCACCTCATCTCCCCTCCTCTCAATCCCTTCACCCTTCCGTCTGTCACTTCTCCTCCTTCCCCGTCGTCGTGGGTCACCGACTTCGCTCTCTTTGAGGCAGGCCCTGCCTTTCACCTTACGCCCATAACCTACTGGCCATTCCGAAAGTCATATTAAAAGTTATGTGCTTATTTATTTTAGACGCTCCAGCCCCTTTAGGCATTTGAGAGTCGTTTGGCTGCGGGTCCCATTTCACTTATACTCTTTCGATCTACGGTCCCCCGCGTGCACTCCGCATAAAACATCGGGGAACTCCTTTTCGGATAGGATAATGCTTTGTTTTATGTCCTGTGGTAATACCTGGATGTCTAACGAACGAATTAGGAGTACTCTTCAGAATCTTCAAAGATCGCGTTCTTAGAACGCAGCTCGCTCTTTCTCCTGTCGCAACCCGCGTTCGGCGTTCTTGAAAAAGGCGTCGTTTTTTACTTTTTTCCGTTTTTTCTTCCGTTTGTCTGGAACGACCCCGCGTGGCCAACGTTGGAATAAAGCGGGAGAAAGAAAAAGAGAGAAAAGCCATTTCGGAGCGGCCTACGCGGCTGAATTCCTACCACTCGTCTTTCTCCCCGCTGTCGCCTTTCAGTGTGCAAACAAGGAAGGGTTAAAATGCACCGGGATGGGCGATATATTTGCTTTCGCTTCCAAAGTGGATGGAAGACTTTTAAACATCTCTTCAGAATGTATTTCATGAATACTTCATCCTCCTCCACCTCTGAAGTCTCATCTCTCTGGTTTATCTCAAGAGTAGCAACAAATTACAAAGAGGAAATTTGGCGTGCCACTCTTATTCCTAATTTCTATTACATGCAGGTTCCTCAGAATTTACTTCACAGGATTCTCAGGGGGTCACTTTGTTCTAAATATATGTATTTTCTATCTAAACCATCACAACTTCAATGGACAATACAGACAGTGATCCGGATCATAACCCAACCTGGCACCAAACAAGCAAATAGAAATTTAGCCTTCTTAAAACGTAATACATAATTTAAAAGAGGAGTGCCTTTAATTTTCCACTATTTTTTTCAGATTAACACTGTATTGTTTACATCTGACTCATACAGAAGATAGCTCTATCTTTAACTATGTAATTTTTGTTAAATTGAATGCTCTTTCCTCTAAGCAGGGTCTGACCCAAAAAAACAGCTTTTGTGAGTTAAAATGTACAAGGGTGTTTATATGTTCACAACATGTTTATCACATGATTCATCTCTTAATAAAAAAAATGTATTTACATTTTATGAGTTCTCATGATGTAATAAAATTAAGCTAAAAGGATGAATATACTTTTAATATCTTAAAATACCAATGGCACCTTTGTGTGCTTAAGGGGATTAAAAACAGTTGCTGGAATTTTTGACATTATATATAATACACACATTTTATATATATGTATATACTGTGTGTATATATATATGTATGTATATACTCTGTGTGTGTGTATGTATGTATGTGTGTGTGTGTATATATATATAAACACACACACACATACATATGTATGTATATACTCACATATATACATGTATATACGTATATACATGTATATACGTATATACATGTATATACATACACATATACACACATATGTATGTATATACTCTGTGTGTGTGTATGTATGTATGTGTGTGTGTGTATATATATATACACACACACACATACATACACATACACACATACACATGCATACATATATATAAAATTCCCCTATCACCCCTATGGGTGGTATGTGTCTTCTTCAATCTCAGGTCCTCTACCAGAGGCCTGGGAGTTTGAGGGTTCTGCACAGTATCTTAGCTGTTCCTAGCACTGCACTCTTCTGGACAGAGAGCTCGGATGTTGTTCCTGGGATCTGTTGGAGCCACTCTCCCAACTTAGGAGTCATGGCCTCGAGTGCTCCTACCACCACTGAGGCCACTTTGGCCTTTACTTTGCACATCCTCTCTAGTTCCTCCTTCAGGCCCTGGTACTTCTCCAGCTTCTCATGCTCCTTCTTCCTGATGTTGCTGTCACTTGGCACTGCTACATCTATCACTACTGCTGTCTTCTGGTCTTTGTCTACTACCATGATGTCTGGTTGATTAGCCAGTACCTGCCTATCCGTCTGGATCTGGAAATCCCACAGGATCTTAGCCCTGTTATTCTCCACGACCTTCTGTGGAATCTCCCATCTGGACTTGGGGGGGTCTAGCCCATATGCTGTGCAGATGTTCCTGTACACAATGCCAGCTACTTGGTTGTGCCGTTCAGTGTATGCTGTTCCTTCCTGCATCTTACACTGTATATATATACATACAGTGCCCCACACAAAATGGGAGGTAGTTTTATTTGCATATATGGTAAAGGAAGTAGATAATCAACTGCCTGCTTTCAGTGACAGATGCTTTGTATGGAAACTGTAAGAGTGTATTTCATCATTCAGCTCTACTCATTGCTATTCAACTACCTCAGTTGTGATTGGAGATACTATAAAATCTTTCAGCCCATTTTCACACAAATAGGTTATTTCTGTTTGTTTAGCAAAATTATGTTAAGCAAGGAGGATCTAATCCATATTCGAATAAAAACACATCTGACTATGCTTTCAGATGCAAATAAAAATCTCCTCCCTGCATGTTTATCTTTGCTCAGAAATAAGCTTTCTGCAGACAAATATGGGACCAACTAAATCTTACCTACCGCACCTGTATTCCTGTATACTTTGCTAACTGTATTTGCAGCTGAATATTGTGTTACACCACTAGGTGGCAGAAATTAGCTGATTTTGACTGATCTTGAAAGAACTGAACAGGATTGAACCTGCTTAGTACTTGGATAGGATGCCAAGAATGTAGGCTAGACATGGGTTTTCAAACTTCTGTTTGAAACCTGTGGTTGTTATTATTATGATTATTATAATCCCAGAATCCCTGATAAAGAGACCTCTAATAATAAAAAATTGGCTACATTAAAGTGAAATTCTTTTTTCACCCTTAGTCTCTCACAGAACCCCATCAAGTTCTCATGGAACCCTAAGGTTCTGCAGAACATAATTTGAAAAACCCTGTTCTCAACTGGGAAGTGTAAAATCATACACTGTAAGAAAGCAATGGCAAACTGCTTCTACAGTTCCATTGCTAAGAAAATAATCAGGAGTCAAACTTAACCATCCTGAAGATCTTACCATTTTATTGTATGTGTGTGAGGTAGAAATAAACTACCATTGTTTGGGGTTTAAAGGAAGAGACTATTTCTCAGCTCTCATTTTAGCCTGGTTAATTCCTTTATAGTTACTACACTTACAGTCACTCAAAGAGTTTCCAGAAAGTTTGAAGAGTTTTGAGAAATTTGTTCTTCAGTCTGATTTTATCTGCATTTTCTTTTCAGATGTCCATGAATGATAAGGATCACCTGCTTGTTATTGACAATGCAATCCAAACTTTGGATAAAGTATCATCTGAAATGAATAAACTTATTGGTAATTTCTAATGCCACTGTTAGAATAAAGATATGATATGAAGAATGGTGTGAATATGAAAATGTTTCTCTCTCTAAATCAGGGATCTCCAAACTCTTCAGCTCATCAACCCCAAAATATTGATTATATGAAAATAATTTAATAAATACTACTTTAACTAATAAAACTATGAATAATAATAATAATCCTTAATAATTCTTAGGTCCTTGGTTAGGACCTGAATTATTAAGTTTCCACCAGTTTTTGACTGTGAATCTAATTGTAGATTACCCATATAACAACAACAAACAACAATAACAATACTTGGGGGTTAATACTGATCACTTTGGAGAACCCTGCTCTAAATGTATATTAATTTAAAAAAATCTTTTTTTCTAATGTATGATAGAGTAGAAGCTACAGATTAGATGTTCTGTTATTGAAACTGCATAATTTCTTAGAGATACAAGTTATCTGATAGTAATGCTACTGATTGTAATATTCCATTTTTTCTTAATATGTTTTTATGTTTTGGAAAAGAGAGGAAATTATGGGAAGGCTTGGAATAGTGTTGTATGGACTTTGTACTTCAATAGAGTTCTATCAATGAGGCAAAGCAATTGTACAACAAAAGTGTTTGTGATTCTTGGGCAAAAAAATGGTACTTCTAAGACTATACCTCTGAAAACATCTGTTTAGGAATAAGCCCCATTTCATTCACAATGCTTAGATATGAATACATATGGGCATTTAGAACTGAGAGATATGAACAGAATACCTTCAAAAGCAAGGTTGTGCTATTAAATCTTGCTAAGTCAGTATTTTTATGTAATGAACACCCATAAATACACATCCTGAAATAATTTTAATACAATTTATGATGGTACGTTGGCTCTAGACTAGGCCGAAAGATACCAATTTGCCAGAGGCTACTGAATTGCTTCTGTGGTTGAGCAAGGATTTGCATCTAGGTAGCCAGTGTCTAGAAAAAACTGCTATTGGAATTACTGCGTCTTGGTTGTGGTGCCAGGTAAGCATCAGAAAACATTACTTAATGCAAACACTGTTTATAGTGATACAGTTACGGAATGAGAGGTGGGCTGCTTATTTATAATTTGCCTTTAGCTGCTTCAGAGCATAAGTCAGGTCTGCTGTACTTATGAGCCCTTCCAGTCTATTTTGCACCATGGTGTCAGAAATTTCTACATCAGAGTCCCGTGCTGATGGCAATAAACCATGGCATTAGAGTGATTGAATATGTTATTACACATGTTTAATTGTGAAATAAAGAATACTGTATGTACTGTACCCAGAGTTTGTGTAAATCAGTAGGTGGTATATCTTACTGTAATACTGCACAGCCTTAAAATGACTGGAATATGCAAGCATGCATTTTAATTGTGATTTAAAAAAAAAAAGCTTCTGTAGTACTCACACAGGGGAAAGTCCCTAGTTTTCTCACAATGTATTCACCTGCATACCAAGAAAAACTTCCTTTCAAATTTCACACTTTTACCCCAGCTTTCCCTCCTACTTCAGTCATTTCCTAAAGATCCCCAACTAACAGGAGGGGGTTTCTGGCATGGAATAGAATTCTTGTTTGAGTACCCACCTCATGGGAAGCATTAAAAATAGCATGCAGAATTCAACAGATGCCTTTTCTTTTTTCTTGTATTCAGAATTCTATTATAAAATGTTGCCATGCATGCCCAATCACAATAGAATCTTAAAAACATTGCTTTTCCTTCTCAGCCTTTCTACCCAAATTGCATTGTGGAAACAATCATATTACTGTTCCTTAGAGCAACAGATACACATAAGATACTAGAAACAGTACAATGTACAGTTGTTGTTTTTTTAAACAATCAAATGTTGCTTTACAGTAAAAACTGAACTCCTGCTTTGTGAGCTCCTTCTGAACTTTAGTCATCCTGTCCAAGCAGATGCTTCAAGAGAAGATGAGGAAAAGAGTCAAGAAGAGTTTAAAAATAAAAACTGACTATTATCTTTGCTAGCATTTCTTCAGTAGTACTGCTTTCTAAAACATGAATATTTAAAATAGTTAAGAGAAAGGGAAAAGAACTTTACCTTGCTGACTTTCTTAATGTGCTCTTATCATAATGTACTTTGAAATACTTTTGCAAATATGTCTAAAGTTCAGTGTCAGAATTACAGATTTTTAAGCTTGGACGAGTTACTAAAATATTGATATGTAGATTGGCATCACTTAGGAGTGCTGTTGGTGTTTTCTTACTCTCTTTTCCAACGTTTTCCATGAAAGCAGTGGGTGTATATTGTGTAAGCACAGAGAGAGATTGAAAATTAAAAAAAAAAAAAAAGTTGAATCCTCTGTTTCTTTTAGGATAATATTTCTGTACTGTGAAAAAAAATCCAGCATACATTGTACTAAAATACTATTTTTTCTAGACACAAAAACCGTGCCTATTTTTTTCTGAATTAATTCATTTTCACGTTATGTAAAAAATTGTATGATAAGTGTTTTCATATTGGAACATCAGCATACATTTCTTGATATACTACAGCAGAATTTATTTAAGGAAATAATCCAATCAATGTTCAATGTTATATTGGTGCAGTAAGGATTATAAAATATTTTGATTTGTTATATTCTTAACTGAGAATGTTTAGTTGTTGAAACAACTGTGGATTAAATAAAATTGACCTGTATAAATGCAATTATTGACAGGTAAATGTTTCATAATTGTTTTCCTGAAGATTAAAGCAAACTTGCAGTAGATAACCAATTTTCTGGAAATGTTTTCTGTTGGGGGGAGGAGGGCCTCATTCATCGATCATTTGAAATATCATGTTACATCCTGCTTTAGCACAATGTGAACAAACCACTGGGGGCTTGCACTAATGCATTCCCCCTCCCCTCCCTTCCTGCTGTGCTCAGAAGTTTTTACTTCTTTTTTTTTAAATCATAGTTTGTCATGAGATTGGCATTAATCATGTTTAGTTTAAGAGAGAAAGCTTCAAACATGGTTTATTCCATAGTTAATTTTAATCACATTTAATAATTGATTCTTATTTCATCCAGATAAATAAACTGGAGGCAAATGCTTCCAAACACTGTATCCTAGACACATAGGAGGAAGGGGATCTTCAAAGTTGAGGTTCACTGTAATTTCTTGACACTATAGTATGCTTTGGTGTGATGTTCAAATGTTCTTTCTATTTCTGGATAAGGTAAGAATATACAAGCTTTACACTGCAACATGTAAATCAAATATCCAACAACTATATTATAATCTGACTTTAAAATATTAATATTCTGTTCCTATCCAAGAAGAATATAATGAATAGCTATTGACCAAATGGTTTAAGTCACTAAAATACTTTTTTCAGGAAATCTACCCCTTCCATCCACTCCTTCATCTTTGCATTTTGTAAGATACATTATGAGATGTCCTTATTAATATGATACATCTTTTGGGGTCATTTCAACTTTTTTTAGCAGTATAAAATAAATGAATAATTATTTGTTTAACTTGGGCACCAAAATATAATAAGTATGTTAATGACAAAAAATACAATCCAGCCAAATTGCAATGGCAATTTAATTGAAAATATACCTGCTAGTAGGTCAGAATGACAATTATCTAAAATTAAAGGCAAATGATATTGAATGATTCATACAGAATTTAATTTACATTCCATGGTTCCAAGAACAATAAGAATATTAATAGGGCTGTCATATGTATTATGAGAGTTCATAATATATAATAGCTTTGTTCAGAAGATACAAATGATAGTGCATGGAAGACTGCAAGAGAAACAATTAGTTCTCTGACAAATGTTTAAGTGGGAAAATGACTACCAAAAAAAAAAAAAAATCCTTTGACTTGATGATTTTGCAACTAACCAATGCCATCATATATGGAACACAATAAACAAATGTTTTCACTAAGAACAGACATTAGCATACATGCTGTTTGATAACATCAGAAAATATCTGTTAAGCTACTTTGAATGAATCTGTTATTATAACATTTATATGGAAAATGTATATAGAACTACTGTCTAGAAGCCATCTTTGTCCTTGAAGAAAAATGTTCAGTAATAATAAGACACAGTCTACTAAGTGTATTTCAGTTCCTGGATATTACACATATGAAATTTTTCACTGAAAGTGTGTACTTAATGACTCCCATACTAAAGGAAAAAAAGGGATAACACAACAATAACCTTCATAGTGTAACATGAAAATACAGATGAGAAATTATCTCAGTTCACCCAATACAAATCTGTTACTTCTTTAGCCTGAAAAGACTAAGTGGAATTTGAGCTTGATCTTCATGCATTTTCTCTTCTAAAGTGTTCCAGCAGCATACGTTAACATGCATTGCTTCCTTGAACATCGATCTTTTCCATCTATCAATAGAAGGGGCATTCGTCTGAAGTAATCAATGATGTCAGCCACTGAAGTGAAGTCCTGTATGATTTACAAAATACCTTTCAGTTATTCCCATCACAGAAATAGTTCAAGCAACTTCATTTTGCTGTCAGAACCTGCAGCAATCAAAATATTAATCAACTAGAGGCCTGCTT
This sequence comes from Python bivittatus, assembly GCF_059951505.1. Lineage (NCBI taxonomy): Eukaryota > Metazoa > Chordata > Lepidosauria > Squamata > Pythonidae > Python > Python bivittatus. The sequence goes on from NW_028277035.1 coordinate 20,329,802, forward strand.
TATTAGAGTAGTAAATGTCTGTTTTAGAGTAGTAAATGTTTGTTCTTTTTGAACTTAACACGAGTTTCAAGAGATTTTTCTTCGTTGGGATTTGAACATAGCAGACCTGACATTTGCCTTCTCTGTAATAATTTCATTTTATGGAATTACTCGTTTGAGGACACATCAGTGGATCTTTAGTTACTAATATTTTTCCAGATTTGATTCTGCTCAGTTCATATATACAGATTTTGGAGAACATTTGAGGAAGAAGCAATGTGACTGTCTTAGAAAGTCCTATGTTTAATAAGCCTGCATAGTGGAAAGATTATGATGTTAGGAGAACGATGCCACAGCATACCTCATTTCCTTTCAAGCTAGTTCCTAAGAAGTAGACTTGATCCTCTTGTTGATAGCGTATCTGGATATTGTAAACTTTGTTGTGGTAAAGCACCATTAGAACAAATGGTTGCTGAACTGTTTTTCTGGAGCTGTCTCTTACTAAAAATGCACCATCCTAAAAAAGTAACATATTAAAATGTTTTTAAGAAAAAGTATTGTCACAACAGCCATATACATTCAATCAATCAATAAATAACTGGAACAGGTTTGATTGCATTTTTAAGTATTTAGCCATTATCTTATACACATATGTACCAGAGTTTCTCAACCTCAGCAATTTTAAGATGTGTGGATTTCAACGCCCCGAATGCCCCAGCCAACATGAAAACCATGTGTCTTAAAGTTGCTGAGGTTGAGAAATACTGATATATAATGACAATAACATTTAAATCTTTACCTGGTTTATATTCCTGAGGGCAACTTCTGCATCTGACCGGGTGATATCAGCAACATACCACTTTTGATTTTGTTGACCCTGATGATCAGTTAGCCAAATGAGAAGAGAAATGCAAAATGTGTTTATTACCATAAAAATGGATGTGAAATTTTGAAATATATTTAGGAAAGTATATATAACATTTAAGATGTGAAATGCTTTGCTGAAAAAAGATTCAACTTCTGGGAATTGATTTTGCTTATGTTGCTGTATATATATGTTTAATGTAAATAAACAAATTATACTACATTTTCTTTAAATATTTTTTTTCCTTCGTTCCTTTTTGAGGCCATTCTAAAATATTTTGCACCTTGCATGTATTTAGTTTAATAATGCTTCTATGCAATTGTCTAAATTCTATCTTAAGGCAGAATTACCAACTAATTACCATAACTGGAGCTTTCACCATACCCAGAAGCATTTTCTTCATCTCCTCTCCTCTCCCCACTACATTTTTTCTTTGCTTAAGAGTCTATCTGTAAAGAAGTTCTGCTAAAGATAAAAACTAGCTATTTTCTTCATAGTATATAATACAATTTTTAATACTACTGCCTTGTAAAGTGATATTATAGGGTTTTTAACAGCAAACAATGATGGAAGCAGAACAGCGGGAAAAATCTAAGTTTAAAAAGTTGTAGTTTAAACAAAGAAGGGCCTTAGTTTGATCTGAGTTTTGACTGTGTACTCTCTTGCGCAGCACAAACTTTGTTATCACATCCCTAGCCCATAATTAGACAGGGTCAAATCATTCTTAACTCAGTTAGCTTTTTCCTCTTTTCTGACACCAGTGGTACCTTGAGGTTTATAAAATCTGTTAGCTTGGACCGTTCCTCACTGGTAAGTTAAAATATTCAGTTATTTTTAAATTGCTATAATTCTATACCAGCATAGAATTTGTTGTCCCTATTGCTGATTCCTATTGTCTCTGTTTTAGTTTTCCACCAAATGGTGGTGTCCTGATCTCATATGGGCAGAGCATGTTAAGCAAAATGATTAGTTAAATCTGGTGGATTTGCTGCTCTTCCCTCTTCTGGATTAAGGAGCTGGCAGGAAACTATTCATAGCATAACAGTGAATGTGAGGATGGGGTGGCCATGTGCCTTGGGGAGGGGGCTAGTTTTGACATGTGGCTTAACTGGGGTACTCTTGCAGATATACTTCCCAACTCTGCAAGCCACAGCCATTCAATGGGCTTGGGGAAAGTGAAAAGTTTCAAAGATGTGATCTCCTGCTATCCTCCTCAGAATGTTGTGCTCTTTCAAAGTTTTGCATCTCTACAATTTTTGCAAGAAACCAACAGTCTTGTAGATGTGAAAATTTTGAAAGACCGCTAAAGAGCACACTAAAGAGTGCTGCTGTTCCAAAATCCATTATTGCCACAAGCCTGCTCCCCAACTCTTTCTGTGGAAGAGGGGAAAAAATGGTATTGGAGGAGAGTGCTTGGAAGGGAGCAGGTGTGCCAGTATTAAGTGGCCAATAAGTGCTGGACTGTACCCATATCCTAACTGATTGCACTATTATCTGCATAGGCAGCACGATATGTCAGATTTATCAGTCTTGGACTGACACTTGATGCTATCAACTTAAGGGGAAACACTACAGGTGGTCCTCGTTTAGTGACCACAATTGGGACAGGCAACTTCATCGTTAAGCAAAGCAGTCACTAAGTGAAACAGTGACTGCGCTTATGATCTTACTTCAGCTTTCCTTTGCTTTATAGATTTGCAAAGATCATAAATGTGAGGATTGGTTGTAAAGTTACTGTTTCATCACTGGTGTAACTGCAAACAGTCACTAAATGAGGCAGTCGCTAAAGAAGGACTACCTGTATTTCAGTGCTTGTACAGGTAAGGGCTACTTAAGGCTATCTCATCCATGGCCTGAGTACAAAATGGAAACAATGTCATGTTTCATGGAGACACAGTAGATTCAGCAGACCAAAGATATTGTTGCTATGGGAAGACTGTCCCATGATTAGATACAAATGAGGAAAGGCCTCTAGTCACCCATTACCTTGAAACAAAGTCAGGTGACTGGCAGTGATTGAAAACAGGCAGTTGAGACAGGATTCAGACTGGCAATGCAGATGGCAAATTTCATGCTGACCTAACTTTCTGCTAACTCGAAGATGGGTGGTGAGTACTTGAACTGAACGGTGGGGGAAAGTCCTTGTTCTGCCTTCTTTTTAATGAAAAATTTGCACTCTGATGTTTTATGTTTTTGTGGAATTTAGCTCTCACTGGCCCTTCATACTAAAGCCATAAAAGCAAGGAATAGCCAAAGGGGGGAAAACTGCATGGCTGAACCTATAAAAAGCCTCCACTTTATGTAGAGGAGATCATATGACAAGTTTCTTTATACATTTTCCTACAAAGCCTCTTTTTTTATTTAAATAGTAAAAGTACACATCTTTGTGCTGGTCTTTACTGTTGACTTCAACTTGCCTTACCTACCATCTTATCATGTCCACACACTGATCCTTTGATTTCACATGTATCAGCTGGGTCTGAGATTCTACTAAATAAATCACCTGCATGTTCCAATATGTATTTAACTTTTCTTGACGATATTTGAATACCTTATGACATTGTTCCACTCCTTCATTATCAGCTTTAGGAAATTCTGCATTTGGTCTACTGGGAATTGGTAATGGTGGTCTGCTATCTGCTGGGTTCTTGGAAAAGGTTCTGGAGAGATTGCCTTCAGAAACATTAAACATGTTTAGAAATTAAAGTTAGTTCACTGAACTGATATTGGGATATAGTTAAGGAATCTATTTCTTGGGAACCAGATGTACTTAACATTGACCCAAAGATTTAGATTAATACTGTTTTGCTGTAGCTTAAATCCAATATACAAATTGATTAAAAATAGACTGTATCATCCACAAACTTTCATAGGGGTGGAATGGGTTCCACACAAACACATTGGTAGCTTACTGGGGATGGGACAAATTCCAGAAATTTTCGATTTGCAAGATCCACCAGAGACATGCTTTTTCACGGTAATGTACACACAGGAGAGGTTACTCCTGTCTATCTGGTGTCAGCAGAGCAGAAGCAGCAAATAGACAAGTAGATGATGTTCACTGATCTTCTGTGATAAATGATGTACTAATTGGTTATAAGATACATAGCATGCCATCTGCTGATCTTTGCCTCCACAAGTAGATAGCCATGGCTATGATAGCTACCTTTCGCTATCCTGCCCTAAATAATGATTCCGTACTCCTTGTATATGTAAAATGACCACACACGCTCTTTAAAGGGCCATCTTAATTGCTCATAAATTTAATACCCATATTTATTGCCATGTAGCTATACATATCCCCACCATTTTGTAATTATATCACTAGTTCAAAATTAAAACAAAAGGCAGTATATGAAGTTGTATATGATCTGAAACTATAGGAAAATATGGAGAAGAATAGTGAATGGTGTTGGATAAATTAGCTTCATGTTTCTTTTTTATCTCATGTCTTTAATTTATTTGTCTTGCTATTTCTTATTCCTTCTCAGTGATACACAGGTCACTGGTGCTTTATACATTTGCATTAACACACATATGTTATGGTTGTCCAACTGAAAAGATTTAATGAGACATTAGGTTTCAATATCTGCAGATTATCTCAAAATACAAGCTCAACATTCATAAAGTATTTCTAAAATACATACTTGGCAGAAGCCGTGGTGGTAATGATACACTTGAGGAAATGCTGTAATAAAAACGAAGAATGATTAGGATATACAGATGAATTCTGATACACTGTTAATCTCCAGCTATAGAAACAGTAATGTTATCAAAAAGTTCAATTTTATTGTCACTTTTTGCAATCTTCATTAAATGTAAATCAGGGATTACCTTTATTCCAATTCTTTATTCTAGAATTCTTGAAAACCACTAATATTTAGCAATACTTTTATAAAAGTACTGTAGGCTAAGAATCATCTAAAGCAAATTCTAATACTGATAGTACTTTGGGAGCTTTAGATGCATCTGGATCAAGCCGGAAAGACATGTTTTAATGGAATATATTGCAATTTCAGCTTTAGACAATACACATTCCTGTTATAATAATTGAAACAATTTAAAGACTTGATTGGCAATCAGTTGGTTAAAAGTGTTTGTTTGTTTGTTTGTGTGTTTATTTATTCATTTGTTCACCTTATAAGGCTGCCTAATTCACTGTGCAATTGTGGGCTAACATCTCATTAAAAGCAAGAGAAAAAAATCAGAACAAAAGTAATCACATACACATGCATATACACGCACACACACACACAATTAAACAAGTTAAAAAAAACAAGTTCATCTAACCTATGCCCAATGGGAAAAACAGGTCTTCAACACCATATGAAAGGCCAGCAAGGTCAGAGCCATCTAGATCTTGTGGGGTAAGCTGTTCCACAGGACAGGCACAGCAAAAGAAAAGGCATACCTCTTGGGTCCTACCAGATGATATTGTTTAATAGAAGAGACCTGGAGCATTCCACTTATCAGATCTTATGTGATAAGCAGAAATTTTGGAGACAGGTGGTCCTGCAAATAACCTCATCTTGTGCCATGCAAAGCTTTGCAGGTAACAACTGGCACCTTGAAGTGTACCGAGATATTTACAGGGAGCCAGCGCAGTTTACAAGCACATACCATGGTATGCTGAAAACTGCCTGTGTTGCTGCATTTGAGCTAGTTGCAAGTTCTGAGTGGTCTTTAAGGGTACATAGCAGTAATTCAGATGGGAGATGACCAAGGTGTGATTGTGAGCATGGCCTTCCAATCTATGAATGAGCTCAATTGGTGCACAAGACTTGTGTAAAGGCCCTTCTGTCCACAACTGCCATTTGCTCTTCCAGCAGGAGATGAGAGTCCAGGAGGACCAAATAGCACACTAGTTCCATGTGGGGTAATGCTACCCAATATAGAGCTAATGATGGAAGGTACTCAAATCAGAAGGGCCTTAAAGCCCACAGCCACTTAGTGTTGCTAGGGTTAAAATTAAAGTATGTTCCTCCCTATAGCCCCCACAGCCTCCAGATACCAAGAAAGAATCTTAGTAGTATAACTTGGTTGGCCTGTGGCAGAGATGTATAATTGGGTATCATCAGCATAATGACGGTATCTAACCACATGCTGATGAGTGAATTCATCCAACAGCTTCATGTTAAGTAGGAGTGTGGAAAGAGTAGAGCCCTGAGGAACTGGGCAAAGCTAGGCACAGGACAAAGGCCTCTCACTCTACCAACATTGACTGGAACTGACCCCAGAAGGAGGAGAATCACTACAATATTGTGTCCCCACTCCTCCTGAGCCCGTCCAGAAAGATATCATGATTGATAGTATCAAAAGCCACTGAAAGATCAAGAAGGTCCAGGATAGATGTACCACAACCATGCTGTTCTCACCAGAGATCATCCACAAGTGCAATCAATTTCCCCTCAATACTATATCCAGATATGAAACCCAACTGAAAAGGATCCAGATAATCTACTTCCTTGAGGGCCCTCTGAAGCTGCATCCTGAACACTTTCTCAATGAACTTCCCTAAAATGGGAAGGTTGGAGACAGGACAAAAATTGCCCAATGTGGGGTCCAGAGATTGGGTCCAGCATTGGTTTCTTGAGGAGGGGATGAACCACTGCCACTTTCTTAAGCAGAGAGGGGAACATATTTTTATTGGGGGAGGGGCACTCTTGATTTCCAAAACGAGGATATAGCTACTACTTTCAAATTGGTATTGTCCCAGAGTGAAAGTTTATCATGTGAATAAAGAATAAAATTATACTTCCATTGGACAGCTTTCAAATGTGCCTTGAAACCTTTAATACAAGAAATATTGTAGATCTGTGGCTAAAACAAGAACCAAACCCTTGCCTCAATGACAAAGGAGTTACATACATATTTCCAATTGTGTCTATACTTTTTGGGGGGGTTGATCACTTATGTTCCATAAACAAACTGAAGCAAAAATGTAAGCTCAGTGATAAAAGCTGAAAGTCAAGAAGTTAAACCATATATCAGCGTTTCTGCACCCCTATATGAGGCTGTATCTTACTTTCCTGGCCCTATTCCATCCTCACTCCATCTTATTTATAGAAATAGGGAAATAGTTGGTAGTCTCAGACCAATGCTAAAACATTTTTATTTGTCTGTTAATTTTATAAATGTATATTAAATTATTATAAGCCTTAGCTGTTTGCCTATTGGATTTCCATTGCAGTAGACCATGCTTTTAGATTAAAAATCTTAAATATATTTTTATGCAAGTTTCTTGTTTCAGACTTCTTAATTATTAAAAGGATACTAGTCTAGCATTCTAACATACTACATCGTTATTAAAAGAATCTTATTTATATAATTAAATGATGAATAATAAGTTGCAGCATAAATTAATTGCTTACATTGAGTTGTCAGTTCATTCAACTAACCTTTCTGTGTATAGATCAGGCTTCGTCTTGGGTGGCAAAGGAACTAAATTAGACTGTGACTTAGTAGTTCGGCAAGGGAAGGTGTTAAAGGGCTGCGGTGATGGCTGTGGAACTGGCCTTTGGGGAATATCTACAGAGAACAACAAAAACAAACAATTGACAAAAAACATTTCACTGGGTGTGCAAAAAGCAAAGTTCATGCTAAGGATCATTCAAAAAGGGATTGAAAATAAAAATGCTAACACTGTAATGCTCTTATCAAATCTGTGATACATCTTCATCTAGAATCTGTTTATGCTGTGATACATTCTTCATCTAGAATGCTGGGCCTGGTAGCCATCTTTGGCTACTGAGAAGGGCAACCAAAATTATCTGAGGGCTCAAACACTTTCTCTACAAGAAAAGGCTAGAATATGTGGAACTCTTTAGCTTGGAAAACAGGCAACTGAGAGGAGACATGAGTTAGGGATATAAATTCAAGCATGGCGTGGAGAACATGGATACAGAAAGTTTTCTGACTAACTCAAAACACTTGTCCAAGAGCCATCCAATAAAGTTGATTGGAAGGAGATTTAAAACACACAAAATGAAGCACTTCTTCACATTAACTTGTGGAATTAATAACCACAAATGTAATAATAGCCATTAACGTGGATGGCTTTAAAAGAAATTGGATAAATTCTTGGAGGACAGCTTTATCAAGAGCGATTGGTCTTGAAGATTCAAAGTTTACTCTGACTTAGGGGCAGCATGCCTCCAGATAGAATTCGCAGGGGAGCAATGGTGAGAATGCGGAATCTATCTATCTCCTCTTTTGAGCACCCTAAAGGCATCAGGTTCACTACTGTGAGAAACAAAATGCTGGACTAAATTGGGCTTTGGCCTGATCCAGCAGGACTCTTCTTACATTCTTAAGCATTCACATGAGCTGTATTATATGCTATAGCAAAATAATTGAGCAAGGTCAACACATTAAAGTCCTATTCGTGTTTGTGTGATGTTATTGGACCATACTTTCTATATGAACATCTAAGAAGACTTCTAATAAGTTGAATCCATGTTGCATGGTCACTACTGGCTCCAAATTTGCTCACTAATTCCATATCAAGTACAGTTTGATAGCATTCTTAGCATACACTATTGTTAGCAATGCAGTGGAATAAGTAAGTGGTTCAATGCAAATTGAACTTAATCCCCATGGAAGTTCCTTCCTTCAACTTCTTCTCCAGAACTAATTTCTTCTGAGATATCTTTGGTCTCATTCCTTAGTATTAAGTTTTAACAGAAAGGAAGACTAAATAGGTTCACTGGGTATTATGATATTAAAGTAAGAATAATACATTACATACTGTCAGGTTCCATCTGAAAGAAACATAAAATAAATTAATATTAGTGTTGCCAGTTCTTTATTGATTAACTGCATGAGTTTCACTCAGTATATCAACATATAACTTGTACAAAGGTTAAAGAAATCAAAGGAAATATATCTTTCAGCTAATGCAGGAACATGCATGTACATGTCATAACAGGCATTATCTTAGAAGAGGTAAGAAATATTTTTAAGATAGCACGCTGCTATGTTTTCCTTCCTTCCTTCCTTCCTTCCTTCCTTCCTTCCTTCCTTCCTTCCTTCCTTCCTTCCTTCCTTCCTTCCTTCCTTCCTTCCTTCCTCCCTCCCTCCCTCCCTCCCTCCCTCCCTTGTAAATAATTTTCATAACAACTTACAATTTGCCTGATTCTGGACATCTATTCAATAAATCATCACATCTGTAATTATTTTATATAGTTTATAGTTTTAGATCTAATTAAGTTTTGCTAAAGATGATTTTTGAAAAGTTTTATTTATGGACTGGGGAAGAATTGATATCTAAGGTCAGCCTTCCTCTTTTTCGAATCCTTTTGGCAACAAATTGATTGGGGTCCTCATAGCTTTCAAAAGGTTAAGTGTGGAGAATGAACAAACATAATGACCCAAAATTATTTTTCCTAGAGACTATTTCTTTAGTCTCTAGGGAATTTAGGGAGGATACTTCCACACAGACACTCAGCTTTGCCCCAGTGCCCTCTGAAGCATTTCTGCACTACTTCGTCAAGGTTCCCCTGTTGCTCACCTTGTTGCCCTCCATCGTCCCATTGAACTAACCATCACTCCCTCCAACTAGCCCAGGTGGAAGTGTGAAGAATGGCAGCCAGACAACCATCTACTCCCATTCTCACTCTTCCATCATTGCATTTATTGTGGTAAGGAAACAAGAATATAGGAGCAGCAGAGTCATCCCCAGAAGTTTCGGGAACTTGGGAGAAAATCACCAAGGTGCCATGGAGCCTTGGCTGCAGAGGAGAGGGGCAATCCTGAGACGCAGGAAGATGGGAGTTCCTGCCAGTTAGAAGCCATCTGCTGTCAAGCCCCTGAAGAAACACTACAAAGCTGTCTCTATGGGACTTCCCTTTCTAGAGAGCCAGGGAGAGGGCCTTGATACAAATACAGTATTCAGAAGCCATTAATTAAACAAAGAGGACAGAAGTGTTTCTTAAATCTTGGGAGGAGAGATAGTATTAAGAAGAGACTCAGGATAATTCCTCTCTGACTGAGGAGAAGCACAATCAGACTTGCAAGACTCTGTGACTATCTCAGTAAAGTATAGCTCTAGTCTTCCTATGGAGTTGGTCTCCTGATCTGGTCTACTTCAAAGGGCTGACCCGCCTGCCTCAGCTTGCAACCACATAGGCACTTTCCCCATTGCTGGGGAGATAAGAGGAGTTTCTTCTACTCTATACTGTGCTGTTGGCAGCACAATGTTGGGAAGGTCTGTTTTAAAATCTTCCACAATTTGGGTAGGTAGCATGTAATAAACTTACTGTAAAAGAAACCAGAGTGTTAAAGGCTCAGCTTCTAATTTATCACTTAAATTAACCCTATTTGAACCCACTTTATTAAGGAAGCAAACAGATCCTGGAAACTAGTTCAAGGATTAGTGAGATTCAAATTGGAAGCTCTAAAAAAGATCAAATATAAGAAGTTAAATTGAGAACAGACTACAGTTGACGTTTTCAAAGAGAGATATTATATACAGATATACTTACTTCTGTCTGTCTTTCAGGCATCTGATTGTTCCTAGAAAACAAGTAAAATTAATAGTACTTTCTGCAAATACTATTTAATAAAATTGTTGATCTATTTAAGAAATAAAATACAAAATAAATCTCAGCAAGTAGAATTGCATTATCAGTAATTGAAATGGCATTTACTTTTCTAGGTAATTTGTTGTTCTAAACAAAGAAAAGTCATTTTGGGCAAAAAAAGGAAGGTAGTTGCTTTGCTCTTCCTGGATGAACTTAAACAGGAGAGTTGAAATACAAAACCTTTACTTAGTGCCTCTGTTTATGCAGTATGCTAAGCCAAAATCAACCACGGTTTAATATGCAGTATGAATTGGACATTGTGGTTTGCAAACCATGCTATATAGATGGTTCATTAAGTAGAATATGGTGAAGCAAACCATGCTTTAACATGTTAGGCAGATTCAACCTTTGCCTATATATCAGTGTGTATATAATTAGCCTGTCCAGCATTGCAAATTAACTTTTCAATATATACCAGAGGAAGTCCTATGCATTCTTCCTCTTGCCAAGTGAATTGCAGAGAAATCTAAACATTAGAGCAGTTTAGGGGGTAGCTGAATCCAAATTCTTTAAACGTGGGCAAGGGGGTTTAAAGAGCAGCACTGATTGCAAAGCCCTGCCACTGAACTTTTCCCCTGTCTCTGCTCCTCCCTAAACCACCTTCCTGGAGTTGTTTTAATCCTAGTAGTGTTCATAACTTATTTCAAAAAAGGAGAAATAAGGACTTAGAAGGCAGGACAGGTAGTCCTCATTTAGCGACTGCCTCATACAGCAACCATTCGCAGTTACAATGTCAATGAAAAAGTAGCTTGTGAATAATCCTTGCATTTACTTCAGGAAAGCTGAAGTAAGATCATAAGCACAGTTGCTGTTTCAGTTAGCGACTGCTACGCTTAATGCCTGAGTTGCCAGTCCCAGTTCTGGTCGCTAAACAAGGACTACCTGTATTATGGGGCAATCCTGACAGATGAGGAAAAATAGCTAAGGAAGGAATTTTCATGCGAAGCATTTATGTCCCCTTCTTTAGGTTAGCAGAACAGATATTAACACACAAAATGGGCTACTGACAATACCTATTTGCATTTCAGTTATGTGACATTCTGGTATATTTGTGTTAGAGCTTAAAAATGAAAATGTGGTTTTCAGAGCTCTTTCAAAAGAACACTAGAGGGCACTTTGCTAACAACAAGTACATAGAATTGTTTTCAAGAGACGTAGCCCACCAGTGCACAGCACCTGTCTAGGCTAATGCTGAATTATTTAAGTTTTACAGATATAGTTACTTTATGGGTGGCAGAACCCTCCTAGAGGAAGGACTGTTTTTTTCATATCTCTCAGTTGGTGGCAGAGGAGGCTTCTGTATCTTTGCTAAATCTTCTGCCAGAGACCTAAAAAGGGAGAGAGAGAGAACAGCATTTGAAGGAGAATTTCTTTGTATTGTGTCAGACTCTTTCGCTAATTCTGATGGTTTATATTACAGAAAATTAAACATTTACCTGAGTTTTGGTGTCAGAGCCTGGAAAGAAGGAAAGACAAGGATAAATAAAAAAGTTGAAAAATAAATTAAAATATTGTAGGAGTTTACTAGAATAAAGCCATCTCTTACCATTTCAGGAAAAGCTCGTTTGCCTTAATTAAAAAAAAAATGAAAAGAGGGAAGAACAATTAGTTATCCATCACTGGATTCAGAAATCTAGACAGCTGCATTGACTTTAAGAGAAAGTCATGATTGAAAGTCAGAGCATATTAACATACTATTATGAAGAAAAAAAATGTAGTAATGCCATCCTCTCATAGAACATGTTAAAATATTCATATTTTACGGAATCCTTGGTGTTCTCTGAGCTTGGTTGTTTTCTTGCAGATGTTTCATTACCCAACTAGGTAATGTTTTCCTTGCTAAAAGGGAGTGGGGTTTGCTCTCTGTTTATATATAGTAGCTTGCCCTGTCAGTGTTGGTGGGGGTGTTATTTTCTCCATGTTGGTTGTTTTCTCCTTGGTAGTAATCCATGGGAACAGTACTACACAACACATCCAACCTAACCAAATACACTAAGATTGAAATACGCAGAATCATGGACCTCATCAACCTTTGCCTCACTACCTACATTTAGTTTGATGAACAAATATCCCACAAGTTAGAAGAACACCCCAGGAATCAGGACTCATAGCAGAGATTGTAATGCAGCATCTAGAAACTATAGCACTTCCATGCATACAACCAAAGTATGGATCCGGTTTGTAGATGATACCTTCAACATGATAAAAAAGGAACTACTAGAGAAGATACTGTACATGAAACAATCAACAACCTCTTCAAAGGAATAAAATTCACAAGGGAATAAGAAGACAACTACACACTACCCTTCCTGGATATCCTCATCAGCCAAGGAAATGGTGGCAAATTAGAAACAGAAGTCTATCAAAAAACAATCCACACTAACCAAGTGCTCAGTTACCAAAGTAACAACCCAACCTCTCACAAGAGGAGCTGCGTAAGAACATTATTCAGATGAGCACAAACATACTGCAGCAACCCTGAACAGCAGAAGAAGGAAACAGACCACCTGTACAACATCTTCCAACAAAATGGATACCCATGCAACTTTATCAAAAAGTGCCAGACCACTCAACCCACTACAGTACAGCACAACCAACACAGGCTATGAAAAGGATAACACTGCCATTCATCAGAAACATCTCAGAAGCAACCAACAGACTATTACAACAACATGGCATCACTGTAGCACACAAACCAACTAAAGCCCTCCAAAACATCTTAAGTAAATCAAAAGACCCAATAACTCAAGAAGAAAAAAAAGGAGTCATACATACAACATACAGTGTAAGGACTGTAACAGCCACTATGTAGGACAGACAAGCAGAAGACTAGCAGAGTGGATCCATGAACACCAATTCACAGTCAGAAGACAAGCTAAATCCAAAAATGTGAGAGAATTCCTGGAAGCTTGGTATTCAGACAAGTCAGCCATCAACAAGCACATAGAGATAAACACACCATTCAAAAGAGACAATAAAAAGGAAACAAAAAGATCAGAACACCTCCTCACCAGCAATCAACACCCAGATAAACAGGGATTAACACCAGGATTAACACCAGACAAACAAGCAGTAAACTATACCCTAATCAAGGATTACCAACTCAGACAAACCATCAAGCAGTAAACAACAGCCTATTCTAGGATCTACCAAATTAAAAACAGCACCCCCACCAACACTGACAGGGCAAGCTACTGTATATAAACAGAGAGCAAACTCCACTCCATTCTAGCACTGAAGATGTTACCTAGTCGGGTAAACATCTGCAAGAGAACAACCAAGCTCAGAGAACGCCAAGGACTCCGCAGTTCAACCCTGAGCTACAGATATTCCCTTCTATTGGTATTCATGTTTTACTTGGAGGTAGAGCACACCCATGTTGCTGTGTGGACAGAACTTCAATGTAGCATCCCTAACTAGGCCTTAACAGGAGAGTCCCCTAAAGGAAATCCTTGTTGTGAGTAGCAGTTGCATGGTGGAGTTCTTTTTCAGACCTCTGTGCTTGATACATGAGGGCTTGGAATCAGGGTAGCTCATCAGGGACACAGTGTTGAGGATGGGACCATCAGTGTACTCTGCTGTTGCTGCAACCCACGACTGCCCTGCTCACATTTGGTTTTATGTGAATGGGGCTGTCACCCTGTACAATAACCCTGTAGAAATGTTTCACATCATAATACGTGATGACAACGTAGGAGTAAATAAATCCATAATTTGGCCAGTTTGATGACAAGAACATTATCTTAACACTGCCTGTTTCCTTTCTCCTGGGTGTATATGATGCAATATTCTCCAGGAAGACCGCAAGAACATTTCAAAGTCATGCTCTCAGATTTGCACTAACCTGGATTCATTTCTAAATGTAAAGGATGTTGAGGTTGAAATTAGAAATGTTCTCTTTCTGGAATGCCAAAAGAAATTACAATGCCCTTTGAGAAACTGCTTTAATGTTAAAGTCCATTAACCGTGCTGCCTTAAGCATGGTGTGTTCTTGTTCTTTTATTTGATAGATCAATCAACTAGCCTCTTTAGGGGAGCTCTCTCTTCCTTGTTGAAAACAAAAATTATGGAGTCCCATTTAAAATGTTCTTGCAAAGAAATAATAACACTTTTTATCTTCAGCTTTATACTTCTCTAAATTTATATTCTGACCTTTGTCCAATTTTTCTGTGGTTTGAAGCATACACTACAATAACTTCTGATATTTATAACAATCTTCCTCATCAGACTCATCAAAATTATATCTCGGTTGAAAAACCTCTTGCTAACACTTGCCCAGTGTGTTCTGAAACTATACTTTTCATCTCATCACCATCTATTTTGTAATAGCCTGCAACATATATTTGTCCACTGCCTTCTCTTTTTTCAGGCAATGAACAAAGCCCACAGTTAAAAAGTGATGGCCATAAATACATACTAACCAGCTCCAAGGCTTTCTCTCTCAAAGGGGGGCCCAGGTCGATCCAGTGGTGGTTTTTTGCTTCTGTCGACAAAAGGAGCTGGTGCTGGAGTGAAACCAAAACAGATATTGGATCAGATATTGTGTTAGTATCTCCATGTATCACTTCCACAACACAAAGTCATCTTACTCACTTTTAGAATTCTAATAACAACTTCGATTCAAGAATTGATTAAGCTTAAAGATTAGCTTTAACTGCCTGGATGTAATAGCACAATTTGGAGTGCTGTTGATACCCACATTTTTTTTTTTTACTCTATCAAAAACCCTTTACAAAATAAAATCATTTTAAAAAATCAACATGTATTCAAATTAGGATTGTGGAAAGGTTGGGAAGGCAGAAGGAATTTTTGCTTTGAATAGTGGAAATATGTTAAATGCAAGAAAGTAAACACACTTACGTTTAAAGAGATTTGCACTTTTGTCTCTGTAATTCTCATTATTGTTTGAAGGAGAACTGAAAGGTGGCTGCTGAAACACATTAACAATAAAATAATAAAACAGAGTGTATTTAACAGTATGGTACCTAACTTGATTTTAATTTGTTGAAATTATTTTAGGACACTCCAGAGGTGCCAACAAGGTATCAGAATGAGCAAGTAATATAGACCTGCCCCTTCTATCTTCCATAAATACCCTTTATATCTGAATGGATATCGAAGTAGGCTAAGATATAAATAAAAAGTTTCCTTCAAGTCATGCTTGAATCCTGGTGACTTCCTACACATGCCTATTTAGGGGTTTTGACAATAACATATAAATGATTTGCCTTTGCTTTCTTCCACACTGTTTTGTTTCTACGTCCCAGGCTAGACTATGGCCCTGCAGGTTGCTCATCCAAGTATCAGCCAGGCCTAACCCTGCTTTGTTTTTCAAGATCAGCCAAGGTTGGGGTGGGGTGGGGGTGCTGCTATTCATTTGACTGAGATACCTCTAAATTTATTTATACTTTAGAATCCTTATACTGAAGAAGGCCTCTTCAACTCTGAGATGCAGAGTATGGCCTGAAGACACTCTATAGAGAACAAAGCAAACACTTCAAGACAGTTTGGGTAAGTTATGCCAGGAAGATTATACAGAAATGCAGACATTGCTATACAGCAGTCCCTCATGAAACAGAAGTAGGTAGCTATGTTTTTAATCCTTAGGAGAAATAAATATAAAAATAAATTATTTGAACTTCCAGGAAACATACCCCAAGGCGTCTGCTTCGAGGTGCTCCTGGTACAGGGCTGGGGCCAGGCCTCTGTGGTGGAATGGGAGGCTGAAGAGACGTTTTGCCTCTCTCTGTTGCAGGTCTATCTAATAAAAGCAAGCACATTTACAAAACACACACAGCCCTTTTCATTGTGTGGGCTATTTATTTATTTAACATATTTCTATGTTGCCACAATCAAAACAGCTCTTGCAGCTTCCATAGGGGAAAATATACATAAAAGACACCCAATATAAAAATAAAAAGCGCCACAATTCAAAGAAGATAAAAATAAAAATAAATCAGGGAAGGTCTCTCCAAAACAGCATGGTCTTTAAGAGCTTCTGAAAGACCAGCCACAAAGAACCTAACCTGACCTCTACAAGGAGGCTGTTCTACAGTGTCAACACTGCAACAGAAAAGCAGTGCCTGAAACTCCCAAAATATGTTTTTGCACCAATTTCTTCCTGTTAGATCTAGTCAGTCAGGCTAAAACTGGCTGGAGAAGGTAGTATCCGTAGGTATCTGGATGCCAAGCCATGAAGGGCTTTATAGATCAAAAACAGGACCTTAAATTGGACCCTCAAAACTGGTGTTATATGCTCCAAATGTTGAGAGCCCCAAAGTATGCAGGCTGCTGCATTTTGGACCACCTGCAGTTTCTGAATATCCTTTAAGGTCAGCCCCAAGTAGAGTGCATTGCAGTAATCTAGACAGGTAGTGATGAGGGCACATCATTTTATATTTATAGACACTTCATTTATTTTTATATTTATATTTAAGGTGGCTTTTCAGAGACTATTAATGAATTCCATAATGCAGTTTGACAGAGCATACGAACATTCTAAAAATGGATTAGAAAGAATTATTTTAAGGGGTCAGAAAATTGTTGCTAGGCATTACTGCTAAATGGAAAAAGTTCTCCACATCTCTTCTGCAAAATAACACATTCCCCCTCTCAATGATTTGAATAATGAACTGCTTGAAATCAGATTTAAAATAGTTACCTATGTATTCTGAAGTGGCCGGAATTGGTTTGGGAGGAAATATAGCATTGCGGAGGATGTCCTCATCATTTGATGGAGGAGGTTCATAATCTGCATCATTTTCATTCTCAGCTTGATCATCAGGCGTTTCATAATCAACACCATCTCCAACTTGATCATCATCTGGACTTTCATAATCATCACTTTCATCCTGTCAGAACAGATGTGTCCTTTTGCTAAAACAATCTATCATATCAAGATTACCTTTCAGAGTACAGAATTAATTCTATCACAAGCCACAACAAAGAGCAATATTTAATACACACACACACTTCAGAAGCTAAGACTCCTATTTACAGAGATTACCCTGATAGGATGGTAGAACAGCTAACCATGTAGCCCTTAATTTTGGTAGTCTGTATAAAGCCTAAAACTCAATGCCTCTGAGATCTGCCCCAGTAAAACCCTCTACTGTTTTCCCCTTTGACCCACAGGTCCTAGTTTGAACTCAGTGGTCCCAGTTCAAGTCTCCTTCCTGTGGACTTCAAACAACTAGAGAATCTGAAACTAGCATAGGCTTATGCTAGTTCCTGTGGCACTGCATATTTTCAAAAATTATTTAATTGTGATATTTATATATTGCTGGCTCCCCAAGGACTGAATTGAAAGATCCCTCATTTAGTTTTGCCAGGGAAATACATTGCTCAGAGAATCCTTGACAATGGCAACTTGGCAACTTGAAATGTGGTATGTTTAATTCACTTGTGCCCTCTCCAAACATGTTTTATCTGTTCTTGAACCTGCATAATATGTATCATTAGAAAGCGGAATTCTCTCTGATATTTTGGCCTTTTTTTTAATAATGTTCTTGAGAAATCTGGATATATTTATAATTTCCATTTCTATGGCTGCTCACTCATGCACATCTTTGGATGGCTTACAAAGGTTAAAAACAATATAACCTTTATATATGTTGTCACATTTTAGTAGCAGCTTCAACCACAAACTCTTAATAAAGTAAAACAAAGAGTACAGTAGCAGTCTTGTCATCTTCACGATAATTCCATTTCTTTCAAAGTTATTTATTGTACTTTAAAACCAAGATTTAAGTGCACAATCTATGTCTAACTAGTGCTTCTTCAAAAATTGCCACTGAGAAATATCATCATTATTTTCATAGCCACAGAAATGGGTAAATTATTCTATATATGGGAGCAATCATACCAATTGCATTTGAAAGTTAAATTAAATTAATATACATTTTCAATCAACCAAATTTATTTTTTGCCTGGGTGTAACTTCCCATGATAACTCTTAAAGAATAAATGCAACCCTTGCCCCAAATCCCAAAATATACTTACAAAGGAGGACCAGCCATCACCATCCTCTTGTTTATATTCTGTGGAAAAACAGCAAAAATCATACATTTCTTAATACACAGAAGAATATAAATATCCAAGTTCGAGATAGTTCCCCATTTAACTGTTAATGCATAGGTAGCAGAGGATGGTGGGACAGCCAAGGCTATCATTTCAGTGGAATACATCCAAATGTTCAACTGAGACCGCCGAATAATATCATGGAGGGATTATCATGATCTATCACATAATATATACAAACCTGATTTTATGTGATAGATCATGATAATCTCTCCATGATATTATTCGGCGGTCTCAGTTGAACATTTGGATGTATTCCACTGAAATGATAAAGCATGAAATTTCAAGAGTCCTGTTTTGATGTTTCATGTATTCAGGTTATGGCCATTTCCCCACCAGTGACTTATAGCATCTTTTGGTATCAGCCTGTCTTGTTAAGGCAATGTCAAAGCTGTCCTCCTTAGTATTACATCAGCACAAGGATGGTTGGATGATACTAAAAAATGCTGTAAGTCACTAGTGGAGATCCTGCCTATATTGTGGATATTGAGTGATGAAAATGCATATCTGAACTCATCCATAGCTGAAGGAGAAATATGACCAAAAAGAGGATGCTAGGAAATGGTGAGATGACATAGGAATATAGCTTCAGATAATAAAAACCCAGTTGGTAGTTGTTATATTACTGTACAATTCGTACAACAGGAAGTACATAAATATGTGGTATTTATTTACTAGGATAGCAAGAAAACTTTGAGATAGGCAGTAGTTCCTATTCAGACATAACCATTAGCACAATAAGCTATGGTTTATCAGTTCAAGAATGAGTATTATTTTTATGTTGCCTACTTAATTCTGATCACGGCAATCTTACTACAACTCTTGGGAGAACATATACATTAAGAACATGCCTTAACAGAAACCCCCTTTCTCGTAAGCTATTTTAAAAAAAAAAACAGGCCATACCACCTCCAGCTCAATTTCAGTACCAGAAACAAGGTTCCAGACAGGGTATTTTATTAGCTGGTCCTGTCCAAACATCATATTATCATTGTGCCCAGAACTATCTTACCATTTCACAGAATGAAGGAAGTGCCTGAAGCAATAGACACTTCAGCGGGTGGGTTAGTGGTAATGAGGTGGAAAATCCAGTTGTGTCCCTCATGCTATATGGCCTCACCTCCTCATTAGTCTGCTGCCCTCATTGTCTAGTGGGAGACAGCAACAATGCTGTAGAAAGATTTAACTGCCAATTTGTTCATTGTACGTGGGACAGAGAGAATCCTATCTTGTCCTTCACTTCAAGCAGGAAAATGTCTTGAATCTGCCCTGTTTGTACCCTGTGCTTTGTCCTCCTGCTGTTCCTTGTCTCCCATCTTCTTAGAATGCTGCAGTTAATCCTGAAAGACTCTTTAAGATGCTATCTATCCACCTTTTATGCCAGAAAAAATGCTGGCATAAAATTTGCTACAATCCCTATCCTGCCTCTGTCTGTTTTGTGTCACCACTGAATAGTGCCGCCCTAACTTGTGAATGTTCCATTTGGTTTTCTCTTCTGTTTTGCTGGTCTTCCCTTTCAGCATGGCACCAGCCAGCCATAAAGATCATCATGAATTAGGACACTGGAGCAGGAATATGTTTAGTCAGGACTCTGCTTGGCTTTTCTAGGCTTCTAGAAGCTCCTCCTTCTATATTCTGTTTGAGCATCTCACTAGTTAAAATAATGTGAAACACACAGGAAGACCCCAGAAAGCCCCAGAAAGGAAGAAGACAAACCCTGCTGTGACTGTGTAACTTGCTAGGAGAACTAAAATTGATTAGCTGTTGGGTAACTACCTTCATTGCTCCCCCAGGACTGGGAGGAAGCAATTGAAATGGACTCATATATGGGAAATGACAAATAAGTAATGAAAATCCAGCTCAAATAATATCCTTCATTATTTTCTGGACACTGGAGTGAGGAAAAACAGAGCTGTTGCATCTTCAGGTAAACACAGTACATTTCAGAGTACTATTAAAGCAGAATAGTGCTAAAGTGGTCCCTTTTCTTCCTTAAATAAAATAGTGGAGCTCTGTTCTGCTCTCCTATCCCTAGTTGGACCCTGGAGAGAAGTTGTGGTTATAAACAGAAAGGTGGTGGATGAGGAAGTGATGAGTACAAAGGAACTTGGCAAACAAAATGCTAATGAAAAGGGTAAACATTGGGAGAGAGATGGTTAGAGTTGAGGCTAGTTAATTACCAGGAGGGAGGGAATATACAATATCTCCCAACACTTTGCAAACCAACTTCTTATCATACCCATTACTGGACACCTAACTCTGCCTCCAAGGAACAGGTGGCAAAGCATAACAGATTTTATACACCTTGATGCACACCCTGATTGTTGAATTATGTTCTCAAGGCAGAAGAATTTTTTTACTGATACAGCTAAAGACTTACAGTTGTCTCACTCATGGGTTTGTGGGAGGGATGACGTTAGAGCAAAATCACATGGTTAAGGGAGAAAGTTGATATTGTCAGGCAAGTGAAAACAGAGCCTATGATTAATCAGTATTGAAACAAGATATGATACCAAGCCTTTAAGCTTGTTTTAATTCTGGGTAACCATAGTTTCAAAAGATCAAATAACAAAAGCAGCACTGTGTTGTGAGTTCCACCCTTTCTTTATGCGTGTTGTGATATCACACACAAATATAAAGGGGTGGAGTTTGCATTGCAATGATACAATGTTCCTTTCATCATTTTGATGAAAGCCTTCAATCCTGGGAATGTCTCTGGGCCTGTCAGTAAGAATGGATGGAACAGAGATAGAAGTCTGAGGGACAAGCAAGATGCAAGTTTTGTAAACAGTCTGGCTTTATTTATTTGTTCAATTTACATGGCTTTGGTGGAAGCCCAAAATATGAGTGGGTTTATAGCTGCAAAATGGGAATCCAATTATTTCTTTTAGTATGTCAGCAGGAGTACAAGTAGGAAAAAGGGTTTTGTACTTGTGCTAAATTTTATTTAATGTTTCCACTCTTCAACTTTCATTGTTTTAAAAGCCATTATTATGTATAAAACTGTTGGCTCCAAGGTAAATTGATTATATTTACTTCTCATTGAAATCATTTGAATTTAACATACTGTGATTAACATTTCACATTGATTTCTGTAGCATTAAAGTACAACCAACGTAGCCTAGAGCCAAACCACAGAGTGGGAATATTTCAAAAGAAAATTGATTACCAGCATGAATATTGGTGCACACAGACAGGCATAATAAATGTTTTTACCTGTATTTTCAGGAGACTTCTGTATCTGTGTTCTGTAAAATTGGAGGAGAAAATAAGCAAATGAGTGTTTTAGATGACAAGATGACAACAAACATTTGGTTAATTTAAATTTCCTGATTGCCCTGGCTTACTGTTTATGGAAGACGTGAATATGTGACATTGTCCCTAATCCAGCCCTGGCCCTAGGGCAGCTTCCACCTCCCTTTTCTTGCATCAAAAGGGGTATGTCTTCCAACTTTTGCCAGCCCAAACAGTACTATGTTGTCTGCCTGCAATACTTCATTTCATTGTAACTAGTGCCTCCACTCCTTCTAGTATGCTATTGTGGATACACCCCCTCCCATTCAGTCACTGGTAGCTGTCCTCTACAGCCATTTCCTCTCTAGCTGCAGTGCTGCCTGCCCTCCTTCAGAAGGACCTTTGCATGTAAAGCCTGGAAGGGAAGTCTCAGGCCCCTATGTGAGCTCCTTATATACCTGAAAACATTGGTGTTTTGGAACACCAGTGCATACCAGTTCCTCTACGGACAAAGCACTGGTCTACCACTAAACGGTTTAGGAATTTCAGCTGGTGCTAGCGGACAATGTGATAGCTGCTCTCATGTTCCTGTCCCTCCCTGTCATCCTCCTGAGACATATCCTATGGGAATATCCCATTTTTAATGTTTTTTATTATTATGTTTGTGGTTATTTTGCTGTATAGTTTTTGTGTTTTTTAAACTATATGCCACTCAGAGTCATGTATGTGAGATGGGCGGCTATATAAATTTACCAAATAAATAAATAAAGGCTGTGCCTGTTGCCTATTCTACTGCAGTTTTACAAATTCCATGGGATACTTAGAGGTGCTGTGGCCACTGGCTGCCAAGATTCCCCTGTAACACCAGTTTGAGATATTTGGGAGCTGGACTGAAATTGACAACCGTTCTGCCAGTTTCCCTTTCTGAGCCAAATGACTAGAAGAACAGTAAGCCTTTTTTTAGAAGAACAGTAAACCTTCCCCCAGGTCTCCTGTTAAATGTCTGTCCAAAAGCAGCCCATCTGACAGATCAGTGGACTAGAGGATGGGTGGAAACTTCATCCCACATACCTCCTCCTCCCACAAACCTGTCAGGTTGCCAATTTTTGGATAGGGGTTTACCAATCTTACAGTAGACTGGTGGACTGATAAACAGATTTACTGTTCTTCCTATCAGTCGGGCTTTCAGAAGACTGGTAGACCTATGTTAGCCCAACTGACAGGTTACTAGTATAAGGCACACTTAGGCAACTTGATAAGTGGTTAAAGCCTCCATCCCAAGCACCCATCCTGACAAGCAGATCTTTTACTGCTTGTAGCTGGGACCAAGGAAATATTCGTCCCTCCCCCCCCCCCACTTCTTATGTGGACAGGACCCCTATTCTGCTTTTTGGCTGAGATTGAATAGATCAACCCTTCTGGAAGCTGGCATACTTTCTCAACTTGTGCCCTGGGTCATAGCACTTTAGCGTTGCCATGCAAATGAGCTCTGAATGTGGGCAGAACATATTAATATCTAGTTATTAGACACATAAAATGGGTGTTTTACTCCAGCTGAAATATGCAGAGTGTGCAAAAGTATATTGTTTAGATATAAATTCAAGTCTTTTAAAAATGCACGCCTATCTAACAGACAAACTGGAAGAATATTGG
Organism: Python bivittatus; assembly: GCF_059951505.1. Classification (NCBI taxonomy): domain Eukaryota; kingdom Metazoa; phylum Chordata; class Lepidosauria; order Squamata; family Pythonidae; genus Python; species Python bivittatus. The sequence goes on from NW_028277035.1 coordinate 20,353,193, forward strand.
TAAAAAGTTAATAGGCTGACAAATTAGACCACTTTGCTTTGAAAACCACAGGAACTTCTACTTAGTCTGTGCACTTTTGGCTTCACCTGTATTTCATGACAGTTCTAATTCCCTTTCGTTTTTTTGAAAATAGGGCAAATCAATGAGGAAAACAGTATATCAGAGAACTTCAGTTATATTAATATCACTAATAGCAACTGGTATTGAATTAGTAATACCAGTTGGTATTATTGGCCAGCAGTGGTTTTCATAGGAAATGATATTTAATTCTATTCCAAAAGACAGAATTAACCACCTTCCCCTGAGAATTTTGCTGTTGTGTTGTGCAGATTGTTTGCCCCAGTGTACTTTTAACAACATTTCCTTTTATTGTTTATAGGCAAAGACCATGAAAACTCTAAGGCACAATTAATGAATTTTTCCCCACTGCTGCATTTATAGAGACTCTCATTACACAGAAATTCTAACAGTCTTCATGTCCCAAAACTAATGTGACTTGTTCCCATGCAAGGGGCAATTATGCCCACAGATAATATCAAATTCTTTCCTAAAACCAAAAAGTTATAGCACTTTTCTTAAAACAATAAAAGCAGAGAATTTAACAGAGCATCACTCTAAAAGCCTTGTACTTACTTCTCTAAAGGTGGGCACTTTTAATACCCTGAAAAGTATCTGCTGTCCCTAAACTATCCCCGGCCCCTGAGTAAAAGTGGACATACTCCACTATTTACAAAACATTGAATTCAGCCATTGTGGTGCTGGGGTGAAGTTGTGGGACTAAGAGCAGCAAAACCCAGGTTAAAGTCCACTCTTGGTCATGAAAGCTCCTGGGTGATTTTGGGCCAATCATGTTCTATCAACTCATTCTACTTGACAGATGGTTTTTCTGTGGTGGAACAAATGGAGGAGGGAGTCCCATGTATGTTTTACTGAGTTCTTGGAGGAAAGGTAGGATATAAATCTAAATTATCATAATGACCCTTTGAAATAAGCTGGACTGAGTACAGCAATTGCCCCAAAGTCATAAAATGAGCTTCCCTGGTTGGGGTGGACTTTAAGCTGGGCCTTCCCATTCCTAATCGAACACCTAATACTGTACCATTATATAGCTGGCCTACTCTATAGCAGTGAAAATGGGCAGGGAATGCTTTTTGCTCTTAGAGTCCCATTGTATGAAACAAGAAGTATGAATTAAACCATCCAGATTACAAAAGAATGGTGCTTGGGTCACAAACCTTTATTGGCAGTATTTGCTATTACTGCCACACAGTAATATCTTAGCTGAACAAAGCAGCTTTTACACTGGACCCAGTGTCAAAAGAAGATTACGGTATTTTTCTTTTTTGTAACTGTCTCTTCCAGACTAAATATTCAGATGCTTAAAAAAAAAAACAAGCTTAACTTTCTGTAAATAGTTTCATTGCTCAATTCACAGGCAAACCACTGGAGTCAGCTGTGAAGCTAATGAGACTAGAAACCCCAGGCACAGAAATTAATGACCCTTATTTCAAGAAATGTGCTCAACATTGCAGTCAGAATGGAGTTGCTGCAATGGAGAACCATGTTAACTCTGCCTTAATCCTTTGCCCTTGAAAGAAGATCTACTAATTAGCAATTGTGTTTAAAATATATGACATGGCACCATTGGCTTGTGAGACTCCCTAACACTTCATCCCACTCATTGGGTGCTGTTTGCAGAGGCAAAATGGCTCAGTAGCATCCTGAGTGTTGCATTACATTTTGCAAAGGAGCACCTGTCACTGAATTACAAGGGTCTACCTCCTGCTTCAGTATGAACAAGAACCCAAGTACTTTCTTTAAAATAAATTCACAAATAAAAACGGGGTCATGAGTGAGCCCTCTCAACTGCAGCTTCATAGCAGAAGCCTGGAAAGGAAGGACTTCCCCAATGAGGACGAAGGAATCGTTTTATGAGCTGGTTTTGAAATCTGTTGGTGAATCTGAAAATATTGCCCAACAAATGGCTTTCAGTTTAACTAACTTAATGTGCTAGCCAGGAATGAAGCTCTTGGCATTTTCTCCCTATCAGCTACAGTTGTGCAGCTGATGGGTGAATAAACCCAGTATTACTATTGAAGAGAATGTAAGTGCCACATCATACATTCATGAACATAATTCTTTATGCTGGTGTCTAATAAGAAGCACTCTGTTGCAATATGGTGATCCCATTCATATGGAGTTTTAAAATTCATGTTGATTCATGTTGGATGATTTGTGCCAGAGTAGCTTTGGTTTTGTTTTTGCTGTGGTTTGGTAACAAATACTGTCTCAGCTGAGCACATCTGAAAGCTGTTGTATTCATCCTAACAGCTGGAGGTACACCCTCTCCTGCCATCTAATGGCAGGAAGTCAGTCTCAAAGATTTTCATTTACTATTTTAACAAGAGAAAGATCCTAAACTCTTCCTACCTTTTTGGAAAGATGCTTTTTTTTTCTTCATGCCGATTTATTTCCTGACTTAGTTTGCTTAGAATGCTGAGATGAGAAAGGAAACAAGGGGTTATTAATAAAATAATCATTATATTAAACTGTATACAGTATGTAGAACTTGTTTATGGCTTAAATGGGAGAAAGAGTTCAATGTGCTCAACTTCAGCTGGATTTACTCCATTTTTTTAAAAAAAAATACAACTATTGAACAGAAAGATTACATGAGTTCTAGCAGGAGAGTGCAAGACAAAGTCAACATGCTGTTACATTTTCTTAGCTCCATGACAACTCCGTTTTTAAATGGAATTGTAGTGAAGGATTAGATCAATTTTAAAGCACACACATACTGCGCAATTACTGTACTCACTGAAAAACATAACAAACTTAATGTTTTAATGCAAAAAAAAGGAAAGAAAATAGACAAATAATAATAAATAATAAACAGGTAAAAGTTCCATATTATCATAAAATTTTTAGTGATATGTTTGAAGTAAGACACATTACATTGAGGTACAAATTATTTTATCAACAGTGCTGGAGACAAAGACAGGCCTAAAAAGAGGAGGGGTTATAGTCCCTCTTTATAGACTAATGCAAAGTAAAAATACAGGTAGCCCTTGCTTAGCGACTACCTCATTCAGGGACCATTCAAAGCTATGATGGTGCTGAAAAAATATCTTTACAACCATTGCCCACATTCATGACCTTTGCAGCATCCCTCAGTCACATGATTGCCATTACAATCAGTAAGCATTGGCCTGTGCCTGACCTGTTGTTCCCCCCACCCCTTTGAGGAGCAGAGAGACTGGAGAGGAAGGGATTACAAGAGAGTAGCTGACACACAATGGGGAATACACATTGAAAGGAATGCATGTGATTAGATATAGCAGCCAGGTGTTGCATTGGATATAACATATCAAATGCCTAGTGAGGTCAGTGAGACTATTAGGGTATAACTATGTGGTAATGAGGCAGGAATACAAGAACCATGGGGTTGTGAAAGAACAAAGAAGCAGCATTTCATGAACTAAGTTTCTTTCTAGGGAGTTACTTTCTTTTGCTTCCCCAGAACTCTGTATCTTGCATACCTTGGCCTTCTAAATGTTTAGCAGCTGAGCTAACAGGGTTCCCCCCCCCAAAAAAATTGTTTTACTGAATTATAAGATACAAATAATACATCATAGAATACAAATATTAGCAGGGAACAGTGGTATTTATGCAATATAAATTAGAAATTGTTAACACTATGATGATTTAGATAAGTTAAACCTTTAAAGATAAGGAGAAAAACATTTGTATCAATGTTAAATACGGTTTCTAAATAAACATAAGGTTGCTCAAATTGTATGCTTAAAGCTGAGTATAACACTGTTGGACAATTGCATTAAATTATTTTACAAATACAAAAAAGGTCTTCACTATATTGTTAGAGATATAGATATGAGAGAGAGGGAAAGGGAAGGGAAGGGAAGGAAGGAAGGAAGGAAGGAAGGAAGGAAGGAAGGAAGGAAGGAAGGAAGGAAGAAAGAAAGAAAGAAAGAAAGAAAGAAAGAAAGAAAGAAAGAAAGAAAGAAAGAAAGAAAGAAAGAAAGAAAGAAAGAAAGAAAGAAGCAAGCTACTTGGAAAAGTCAATATGTATTTGATTTGTGAGTTCCCCCTTCTTTATACTCCAAACAATATGAAGTATTTATAAACATTTAGACCCTCTTAGAAACCTTACTGTATGCATTTGATTTGCCTTGCTGCCTGATGTATTGGGCGTATGAAAACCATTCTTGCCTGAATTTGGTTAAACTGCTGTTATGGATATATGCTGTTAGTTTTGCCATTGCTGCGTATTCCCCAAGTTTAAGTTCCCAGATAACGTCACTGTTGAATCTTTCTTCCAATATTCAGCAAAGTTCATTCTCACAGCTGTGAACATGTATCTCAGTAAATGAGAAATTAAATTTGAAATGAAATCCCATTTTTTAAAAAATAGGTATATAATTCCAGAGTACATTAACAAGAAACATCGAAATTTACTGAGATAACAGTTTTAGTTTCCTTGGGAAAGTGTTTTTGGCTTATTGACCCCACGTAGACACGCCAGTGCTTTGCTTTCCCTAGGAAGACTATATTTGGATTAGAGGTTTTTAACTTGCCCCCCTCTCTCCAAATATCCTACAATATTTAGCCTCATAAACATAGGTGAATCATATTTAAATGCTACTATGAAAATGATTTTCATAAGTGCTTACTGCTTGAGTGGGCTTTGAAAAACTAACCAGGATTCTTTGGAGGATTGCAAACTAAAATTTGTGTTTGGATATAATCTTGGCTTGTAAAGAGAGTGACAAGCAAGTATCTGTAGTTGGAATTAGATGGTAAACTTTCAATCCTCAGTAAATTTTACGGTGTCAAATAAAAAGAGGCAGAGGCAGCTATGGTTTAAAGGTCAAACCGCCTACTTGTATCTCATTATCATTTTAAATCTATATATGCAACTGAGCATTTAGATGTTTCTTTTCCTGTCCATTAAACTAATTATTATTTCAAAAACCACTGTCACCTTTAAATAGAACGTAGTCTTTTTTTTTTTTTTTAAGATAAAAATAAACCAAAAACCTGAGAGGTTTTTTTTAAAAAAAACCTCTCAGGTTTTTGGTTTATTTTTATTTTTGCACAGGAAGGAGGTTAGTCAAAATGCATGTGTTAGGTTGATAATTTATAAAATAGTCATAAATGCAGAATTACGCATTTATGCGTGCACAGCAGTTGCATCATGAGGGGTAAAGAAATTATTCTTTGTATAGTTCAGTTATTACTACAATAGCAAATTTCAGACTTAAAAAAAAAAAAAACATTAAGGCTTAGAAGATGCACATGAAGAATGAACAACCGTTTGTTCCTGCCTTTCTCCTCACTGTTGCTCACTGCCCCCTCCCTATCTAAGCTTCTCCTGATGGTTGAGCTCTGGAAGATGGACTTGCCCAGATTCATGAAGAAATAGCCCAAGTAGGTGAACTTGAATCTGGATTAGTTTTTATTATGACAAGTGCTTGTGTTTTTCAACTCAATTATTGGCTTAAACTGAGTTTTATTGGGGATCCTTTAACTGATTTGATTCTGCAACCTGGAAGATGCAGCTTCGTAAAGATATAAGTTAGTGTGACTTTGCAAGCCAATTTTTGCTAGCACTGTAGATATAGACCTCTAAAAAAAGAAAGCAGGGACTTCTGTCAGACTTGATGGGTTAATAGAAAACTATTCATCCTGGCCAAGTATCCATATGACTGTATGGATTTAAACCACCACAGAGTTTTCTCCCAAGCTTGCTTTAATGCTCTACCATTGGCAGTACTACAGAGAAATGTACAATAATGCTCCCATCTCAGAACTTCATATGAACTTATGAAAACTGAATCTCTAACCCACACATCTCTTTATTGCCTTCTGATTCCACACTCTGATTTGTAACTCCCCTCGTATTTAATACACCTGGTAGAACATCTCTTGCTATTGAACGAGCATCCTGAGACCATTAGGAGAGTTTTAAACTTCCTGTCTATTGACACTGCATTGTATCAGAACTTATTAGAAGCAGCCAAGCTTACTGATATATAATATTTTTATTCCTTATTTTGACTGTTTTTAATCTTAATGTTTCTTTTTAATCTGGTTTTTCTGTATAATCTGATTTATGGTTCAGATAACTAAAACCTAATAGTTGTCCAGATTTTTACAATCCAGACATAGATGCCCTTAATTCATAATTCCCCCTTTGCTGAAATTCCTTTAGAGCACACCCCAGGATGAAAATTGGAATCTTAATTACCTAACTAAATGTGTGCCTTGAAGGTGATGATATGACTGCCCATTTCTTCTTCTAATCTAAACCGATATATTGGAAGTATGCCTGAAATTTAACTAGTTTCAGTGCAACTTGCTTCCGTGTTTGTCCAGCTAATGGGCACTTAGTAAGTTAGTTTTGTTTCCTTTTAGCAAATGGAGAGAGAAGGAGAGTGCAGTTTTGATCAAAGTTTCCATCATGTGTTGTATGAAATCTTGTACACTAAGATCATTTTTCATCTACCTGTTTATCTCGGTTAGTTGAGACAAAGCTCTTATGGTTAAAAACAGTAGTGGAAAAAATAGTAATGCACATTTACAGTTACTGCCACCAAATCCTCAAGGTGAGAGAAAATCCTCAGCCACAGATTGACACAACTACCGGGAAATTTGGGGGACTGCAAGAAGGAACCAGTCTTATCACTTGCTCTCTTCAACCCAGTCGGTGTTATCACATATATTCAAGATGCAAACTCAAGTCCTTTAAAATGTTGCATAATTTGCTCTTGATAAAGTAAACGCAGTTGCCCGTACCACACACACAAACGTCTTTTTCAATCATGTGAGACAACAATAGAGCTCAACATCCAAGGATTCAAAGGATTTTGGGGTGGGAGTGGGGGTACCAGATACAACAACCACCACCACCAATTCTAGAATTTTCAGGTAGGGAAATGAGCAATCCAGTTCAAAAGGCAGAGCAAAAATACAATACCAGTTAAATGGGGCATTATGAATGCGAAACACAAACAGCAAAAGGAGTTTTATGCTGAAGCTTGGCATGTACTGTATGGTGCAGCTGGCCTGTGTGAATAGTGTTTGATGCTTAAACTTTTAACTCCTGTTGGTATTTTTGGGATCATCAGCAATGGAGAGCTAGGTTTGTGCAAAATTTGGTACGCAGAAGGTTTGAGAACGAGATAAAGTGGGGGAAAAGGGGAACTCTGGGTCACTTATGGGTTCTAATTTGTTTTAGCAGCCTGAATGGCCACAGAATGACAAAACCATGGCTCGTCTTAGGTTCCCAATCCTGCAAACACAGAATATGCCTCTCAACATTCAGATACACAGACTGATTCAAGATACACATACCCTAACTCCTAGGGCTTTTGTAAAACTGGTTTTCAAATTTCATGTTTTGGTTAATTTCTAACCTTTCATGCAGAGTGTTTGGTTTAAATTTAACAAGGGGGTGTTCTAACATATAAAACCTCACATTTTATTTGAGTCTAGGGTTGAACGGATCCCCATTTGTCATTCCATTGGGTGCCAGTTTTGTTTTGTTTAACTTATTTTTTCCATCTTGATTTCTTAGGGCTCATCCTCATCCTCACCGTCCCATTGATGTCCTTTCCTCTCATACACAAGACCAAGGAAAAGTATGAAGGCCCCAAAACTGCTAGCCCCCACTGCTTTCCTTTTACTGTGCCTCAGGAATGAGATTGACAGGGTTCTTGCCATCACTAGTGGCCATGTCCTGAGACATGGGATATTGTCTGAGCTGTGACTGATTGCTTTCTGCATTTTCTGAGCTGTCTTGGCACTACTGCAGATGCTATTCCTGCCTCCATTCAACCTTTTCTACCCAGGTAGCTTTGGCTGATGGAGCACCCACAGTCTACTCAAGCTGTAGCCCAGCAAGCCTGGCTACAGAAATGGGCATATGGCTGGAACCCATCTCTGCTTGTTTCTCCCTCCTCCTCCCTTCCCAACAAGAAAATGATGATCTTGTTGATAAGGACCAGAACAATCAACCAAAAGAAAAAAGAAATAAAAGAAGTACAGTATATGATTGTAATTCTCAAAATTCACAGATAGTGTGTCTCATGGGAGTTGTGATCCATTTATCTGAGGGGTGAGAAGTGGAGTTCTTTGGGACTGCCACTTTTTATCTTGTTCAGAAATGTCATGACTTAGAAGTAAGCAGTGAGCTGGCCAGGTTTGGGGCAGGTAGCAAACTGTTCAAGGTAATAGAACCAAACATGGATTGTGAAAAGCCCCCAATCTCTTTAAATTGGGTAAATGCTCAAGCAAATGGCAGATATGGCACAATTTAAGTATGTGTAAAGTAATAGACATTGGGGCAATCCCCACCCCCATCCCGATCTTCACTTATGCACCAATGACATCTGGGCTGTCTGTAACTAACGTCTGTAAAATGATTTAGGGATAAGAGTTGTCTGCAGTTGACAGATTTGAAGGGTTCAGGTTTAACAGAAAACTATTCATCCTGGCCAGGTACCATTTGACTGTATGGATTTAAACCACCACAGAACTTCCTCCCAAGCTTGCTTTAATGCTCTACCCTTGGCAGTATTAAAAAGAAAAGTACAATAATGTTCCCATCTCAGAACTTCATATGAACTTCAAGACCACAAAACACATAAAATAATAAAAAATGAAGAAGCTAAAGTGCTCTGGGACATTAGAATTCAAACAGACAAGCACCTGCCACCTTATCACAATTGTTGATAAGAAAGACAAAAGTCTGGATAGTGGACATTGCAATACCTGGAGACAGCAGAATAGAGGAGAAAGACCTGGAGAAAATAAGATAGATAGATAGATAGATAGATAGATAGATAGATAGATAGATAGATAGATAGATAGATAGATATAAAAAGACCTGCAAATAGAAGTAGAATGACTATGGCAAAAGAAAGCAAAGATAGTACCAGTAGTAATAGGCTCCTTGGGTGCAATCCCCAAAACATCTGGAATACCATTTGAAGACCATCAGCATTGACAAAATCACCATCAGTCAATTGCAAAAGGCAGCTTTACTTGGAACAGCTTACATCCTGTGACAATACTTTTAACATCGTCAAGCAACAACATCTGCCTATTCCAGGTCCTTGGGAAGGACTTGATAGGTGGATAAAAATGCCAAATCCAGTCTAAACATCTGGCTGACTGTGTGACCAACAATAATAATAGATTTAGGTGTCCTCAGTTTCAGAACGACTCTTTGTAGCTCACAACATAGCAGAGAGAATAGAATACAATATGAGTAAGAAAAAAATATAAATAAAAAGCAAGTAAAAATAGATAACCAAATGGTGAATCTGACCAACACAGAAAACTTACAGAAACACATCCCACAAGCCACAGGCACCCTAACCTAAGGCCTGGGAAAACAGTCAGATCTTTTAAGCATTACATAATGGAATTTCCCTTTTTGTAACTGTAAATTACATCTCATACTGTTAATGGGACGGACGCTCTTTGTCTGGGTCCTCTGATGAGACCTGTCCAGTATGGTTGAACCTCTGGGATAGCTCTCATCCTCCTCAGAGCACGCAAGCCCCACAACCAAATCAAGGTAGTGCCTCATTGGGGGATTATTATTATGATTGGTTGCATAGTCAGCCAGAAGTTTAATGGTATCTTCGCAGGGTATAAGCTGTTCCAAGTAAAGCTACATCATCTTCATCATCAGCATCATCAGCATCATCATCAGCAGCAGCAGCAGCAGCACATGCTGAACTAAAATGGACCATCACTTGATGCAGTAGGGCTATTCTTATCTTCTTCTGTTGTGAAGAACCCAGTTTTGATGGCATCCAATTAATTATTTTGAGTTTTCAAACACAGTCTCTTTGATGTGAGTCATGATGCTGATAAATAATCAGTCCTATCCTGCAGTCATTCTGAGAAAGTTCTATCTGGAAAATCCCTTGAAGGGCTGGAACTCTCTCTATGCCCCACAATTTTATGTACCACTGTCATGTCACTCTTTTAGCTCCTTTATTTCAAGCTAAAATCTTTCTTCATAGTAGAGCTGCTCCAACTCCCAAGTGACTTTGCTTGTCCCTACTGTTCTATAAAATCCCTTTTTAAGGTACAGTAATCAGATTTTCACTAGATAAAGTGAGATGTGAAAGATGTCTGCACATGCACACAACACACAAACTAACAATCATTATGCTGAATTTAGAGTCCCTCTGCATTTTCCTTCTTATCTGTTCAATGCTTGTACCCATTATTTGACCAGGGCTAACTATTCCAAGTCCTAACCGCTATGCCAAGTGAATAGCATTAATTAATTCAGTTAAGAAGCATTAGAAGAAATGGCAGCTCTTGTGTAGCATTTTCCTCTGGAGTTTTTCAACCACTAGGCCCATAAATCTACAGCTAAGGAAGGAAGTATAAAAACCACACAGACTGCTTACGAAGAGGAGCTAAGCAATTGATCAAGGAGAAGACCAAGGAGTGATACTTTCTGGAAAGTGTTACTCATATTCTTGTCTCTTTCCTTCCAAGTGGACAGATCGGAGCGATGGTATTAAATGGAATATCCGACAATTTGATATCAGTCTCGGCTAAATACAGCAGAGGACCAAACAACAATTACTGTTGTAATGGTCATTGCCAGAGGATGTGATTTGACTCCATTTTATTACTAAACTATGTTTGTTCTCTATTTTTATATGGGAACCTGTTTTGACCTGGTAATTTCAAAATGTGGAAGTTTCATCTAATTAAAATTAAAAAGAACATTCTCAAGAATTATGAGATTATGAGAAGGAAGTTGAAAATGAAACTCATAGAGTCTGATGATGAAACACACTGCTAAAACTGCATATTCGAAATTAGGAAAGTTACCAGCAAGTCCAAATGGATTTCACTGCAATTAATGAGCGCAGTCAAGAAAATTGCAAACACAGGAAAATCTTTCAGAGATCACTCCATTGAAAACAAATAGAAAAACAGACTGAAGAAACAAATACAAGTTGGATAGGAGCAACAACTAAGTTGGGAATGAGTATTGCTAAAATCATCCAGAAAAAAACATGAAAACAATTATTTCAATGTGAGAAGCAAGAATCTGGCTAAGAAAATGATTGGGTTAGATCATCATTGCTTCTTTGTTGCCTGAAAGAGAAAGATGACTCCAAAAAAGCTGAATGAAGTCTTGAGGTCTGTCTTTAGCAGAGAAGATATGAAGAAAACACCCATGCCTTAATATTTTTATTTCAAGAAAGGCATCCAAAGACTTTGGTTAACAACATGTTTAGGCATTGTTTAATTAAAAATTCAAATAAATTGCTTGGCTAGAGTTCTTATATACTCCACAAATTGTGCAACTTCTTTTTTAAATTTGACTTCTATAAAAAAAGATTCAATAAAAATTCAATATGAATCTTATTTCTAAAAAGGATACTGAAGATGGATAAATGGACAGATTGTTTCCTCTCTTCTCTCATAATATTAAAAATCATATAATGAAATTGATTGAATAAAGATAAAATAAAATATTTTAGTTAATTCAGTATATAAATAATTGATATAATTCCTATGTATGGAATTATAGCTTTAAGCACTGACAGCTTTCACAAAGACTTTCTGAGTGCCAGGAGAATTAGCACAACTAGCTGGCAAGCTTGGATCTTCCCAAGAAGATGTCTTCCTCTCTGATTTTGGTGGGATGCCAAGCCAGGCAGGGCATATTTTCAAATTTGGTTTCTTCTGGTTAAACTCAGAGTAATACTGAATCACTTCTTGTCAGATGATGTACTTTTTCTGCTTTTTGTGAAATGCCAGGTTTGACACAGCTAGTTGGCAAGCTTGGACCTCCTTGTAAAGAACCTGTTCATCACAGGTCCTGGAATAAAATGAGGCTGGATAGGCATATTTACAAACTTCTGAGTAGAAGTAGTCAGGAGATTGTAGTTTATTGGCAATACTCTAAATAATTAACAGAGGCATCAGAAGGAAGCAGGCACAGTGAGGCATACTGGCACACTAGCCAAAAAAGAACAGGCTACCATTGAGAAAGTGGCATTTGATTCCCCTATTCTTAAAAGCATTTGTTAGCCTGTACTCACTTGCACATTGTCAAAAGACTTAAACTGGTCCAATCATGCAGAATTTAAAAGTTTGGACCACAAGTGTACATCAGGCTGATCACCATTGAGCCCCTTTTCAGAAAACCAAGTGGAGCTCCCAAATGTGTTGGCAGGAAGAGCACCAGAGGGCAACATTCCATTAGCACAAGAAAGTTCAAAGTTAAGGCCAGTGGCTGGCCATAATAAACAAGGTGAAAGCCAACAAAATAAATGAAACTTAAAGCTGTATTTGCTTCACCATGTTAAAATAGCTATGATTATTGTTTTGTCAGAGTTTAATGAGTTGATAAAACTCAGTGGCTGCCTGCTGATGTAATGTCAGAGAGCCCATTATACTACTCAACTCTCTGTCAATATTCTTCATGAGAGTGAAGTTGCAACCTCATAGTCATGTCCTCACTTGCATCTTAGCATGCCATAAATGTGGCCTGGCAACATTTATCTTCTGTTGTGACCCAATAGCAGCTAGTCAACATCTAGTTTCAGTCAACAACTCATGAGTGACATAGGTGTAAACCAACCTAAGCTGAATGGCTGTTAAAGTAGCATTTTCCCCCTTATTCTGACAACATCCAAAAGCAGAATCAAAGAGTTTAAAATTTGTTAGACTTTATCATCTATTACATCAAGGTGATAGTAAATCAGGCAAGGCTCCTCCTTAAAAACTCAGGCTTCACTACCTTCTGGAAGGCCATTGTAAGTATTCCAGTCTAGCTTCTAGAGGAAGCTATTCCAGATCATACAGAAGGTCCCATGGTTGACAATGCTTTCTGAACTCAGACCCTTGACCTGAGTTTGATAAACCTCCCCTTTAACACCTCAAATAACATATATCAATCAGGATAATTATTATGGTTTAGCTAAAATGAAATCTTTGAAAGCCTATAATCTTTATAGACTAATAGATTTTTATAGTAATTGGGAACATTTCAATCAAGATCAGATTGAATGATAAGCTACCATGACTCTTTTGGGCAATAGAAATATTAGATCTTCAGCAGCACGGCCCTATAACAATTTTGAGAATTCAATACTTCATTATTTAGAACAACCAAAAGGAACAATTTCAAAAATTTATAAGTTATTATTGCAATCAGAAATAGAAGATCCACCATATGGTTTAAAGGAAGCTTGAGATACTGATCTTGGCAATCCCATACCAGAGACAAATTGGCAGAAGTTATGGAAACTGGGGGGATTCACTTCACCTTCAATGCAAGAACTACAGTGGAAAATTATACATTGGCACTTGACTCCTGTTACTGTAGTTTGGCACATATATATCAAAATTATTCTTCCAAATGTTGGAGAGGTTGACAAAAAAAAAGGTCATTTTTGTTTGTTTGTTTGTGATGGTCATGTGATACAGTTATGCCCCTTTGGTGTAAAATCTTTGGGGAGATAAGTACTATCACTGATCAAAGAACTGCATACTTTCCAGAGCTAGGCTTACTGCACTTATTTACAGGACCAAATCATAAGCTTAAAAATAAAGAACTTATTATTTATTTAATTTTAGCAGCCAAAATAATAATTGTGCAACTTTGGAAAATTCTAAATAACATAACAATTGAGTTGTGGATTAACGAGGCCTCTTCAATTGCTACATGAGAAAAAATCACACAGTTAAATTAATAAGACATCAGAGGCAAGAACCACAATTTTATCAAATCTGGATGGATTGTATGGTTTATTTCAATAGCAATAGACTATAATCTGGTCTACTTTATATATATGACAAATTTTCATATGTATACTACCTGTCTCTTTATTCACGTTGCAGTAGATCTCTTTTGTATTTTTTATATTTTTTCTTTGTTTTTTTCTCCCTATATATATCTTGGAATTATGTTAATATAGTTACCTGATATTGTTTGTTAGAAACTAATAAATATATATTTTTAAAAAATAAAAGTGGGGCACCAAGAATAGCTTCTCCCAGGAAGACTCCCTCAAACAGGCTGACTCTGGTTGGAATGGGTGGATGTGCAGGTACCTTGATGCCAAGCCATTTACAACTTTATAAGTCAAAACTACTGCTTTGAATTACAGTCAGAAACCTACTGGTAACCATTGGAGGGCCTGTATGATGAGGATCATGCGATCATAGTAGAGATGGACAGAAAAGGTGGCAATGAAAAACAGTCTCCTACTATTATATTACCTACTCTCCGGTAAGCAAAGGCTGGATGAACTTTTGTTAGATTGCTAACAAACACATACAAGCCACAAAACAGCAGAGGGGGAGAGGGAATTAAAACAAAATCAAAAACCTACACACCCACTGCATCCTGTTCTTGCCAGGTTGGCAACCTGGCTATTTTCTGCTCTCACCTGAGAGAAAGCCACAATCCAACAACGTCTCAAACAACAGTCAGGTAATGTAGAATTCACACAATTGGGCCTTCACCCCCTCAGCATAACAATGTGGTTATGCAAAAGAAACCCCGTGTTGTTTCTACTTGCATTTCCTGCCGTGCAGAAGTCACTTGGCCTCAACGAGGCTAAAAAGGGAAAAGATGTTTGAGATCGGAGAGACTGCTGAGAAACAACAACTTTAGGAAGTTGCCTCTGTCAGGTTTACAAGAGCCTAGACATTTATAGACATGCGGGGAATCCAAACCAACGGTCTATATAAGAACGTCAAAGGCAGGATGTGCCTTTGATTCCCCTGGCCCTGAAAAACTGAAGATCAGCCAAGAAAAGTATCTCCCAGTGAGAGAGAAGCAATACAGTCTCTCCTCTAGCAAGATCAAGAGCGGCCACTTTCCTTTCCCTCTACCCTTCTCATCCCTTTCCTTTTGCATTGTGTCTCTCAGACTGTGAACTCGTGGCAGGATTGATTTTGTTTCTCAACATCTATACAGCACTGGGGGGGGGGCGGGAACTAGGAGATTTATAACATCATAGGTTTGATCATGCCCGGCTGCTATGTGTTTTTATTTTTGTTTTATATTATGTATTTTGTGTTTTTATTTGTTTTATTGTAAGCCACCTAGAGTCATGTAAAAGTGAGGTGGGTGGCTATATAAATTGAGTAAATAAATAAAAACATCACTATAATACAGTGTTTCTCAACTTTAGCAACTCTAAGATGTGTGGACTTCAACTCCCAGAATTCCCTAGCCAAGCATGCTGGCTGGGGAATTCTGGGAGCTGAAGTCCACACATCTTAGTGTTGCTGAGGTAGAGAAACACTGCTATAATATATGCAGTAAATAATAGGTTCAGTGGGTTTTTTTCCCAATAGGGGCCACTTTGTCAATCACTAGTAAAGGCAGACTTGATAGCACCACAGCAACAGCTGGATGATACTGTAAGTTGATATAAATCCCTAGTGAGGAAACAGCCAGGATCAGACCCATATATGAATCCAAGAAGAAGCTATCGGACTTTCTGGAGTGGCTGGATATGCTTCGGTGAACTAATGAGAGAGCTGACAATGCTTTTTGAACAGTTCAGTGAGCTTTCTCTCTGAGCTCTAATACCCAAACTTCAAAACTGCACACACAATATGGTTTCTTACAAACACTAATTAAGGGCATGATCTGGTAAAATTTTAGAATCAGCGGATTTAAGCTGGCGGCAACTCGCTTAACATTCTCACACTGAAACTGATAGACCTCCACAGAAATGCTCAATGGAGAAGTTTCTGCTCACTCACTCTGGTCCCTCTATTCCCTAGTTCCTTTCTTTTTGCTTGTATCCAGATTTTGGTATGGGGAAAAGGGGTGGGGATAAGGAAAAAAGTTTAAATGTTCACACCCTAACTATGATATCACCTTCAGCACTGCTGTAAGGGGAAGGGCCTTCCTTAGGGCACAGAAGTTTCAGATTCTACCTCAGATTAGTAGCTACTCAGTTCCTAGTTCTCCATGCCTCCAGACCCTGCAGTTATTTATTTATTTTCCTGTCCTCTGGATAGTCTGGCTCTGGACTTCCTTCCCTAAGAGAAGCTGAGAGAAAAATCAGCCAACCATCCAGCCATTCAATAGAGATTCTCAGTAGAGAAACCTTCAGGTCCTAAGTGAATATCAATATGCTCAATTGGGCTTGGGAGCTAAGTAGGAACAGTGATTAATACTTGAATAGGAGACCATTAGAGAACTCCAGAACTGGAGGAAAGACTATGAAGTTGAAAAAGATCCCAGAAGGAAATGGCAAACCAATTCTCTATTGCTGCAAGAAAACTACAAAGATGTGTCTATGAAGTCGAGAGGAGTTAAGCTCAACTAAATGAAGACCTTACTTTTTAACTCCAAGACTTCTTGTGTTATTGGGCACTAGCCACCACTACTTTTCAAGTATGAACTTTCCAGTTTTGAGTAGTTTCCTTATAGCAAATTGGATTTTTTTTTAACTTAAATCAATTTTTAGTTTCTGCCATTCTGATTGAAATAGAGAATGGTTTCTAATCTGTTTGTATGTGCAGGAACCAGCCTTAGAATTGATAATCAAGATAAGGAAATGGTGAATACTGTCTGCTTTTAGAATCAACTAAAACTAAAGGAACCAGCAGTCAAAAAATATGCAGATAAGCATTTGGTAGAATCAGGATGAAGGTCTTGGAAAAGATATGGGATGTGTTTATACCTACAAAGATCAGAATCATGCAAGCAGTGATTTTCCCTGTGAAACTCTATGGAAGTGAAAATTGGAGTTTGAAGAAACAAAATAGAAAGAGTACTGATTCTTTCTAACTTTGGTATTGGAGAAGACTCCTGAGAATACCATGGATAGCCAAGAAACCAAGCAAATAGATCATAGCACAAATCAATCCAGAGTTCTCATCTGACACCCAAAATGACCAGACTCAAATTATCATATGTTGGACACATTCTGCAAAGACCTAGCTCTCTGGAGAAGTCTATAATGCTAAGAAGGATGGAATGAAAAAGAAAAAGCATGTCTAGCAGCAAGGTGGATTGACTCCATTTCCCTGGTGATGGATGGTTGAATCTATTGGATGATCTGATGTCCCAGAGAAAATCCATCTGTGGGGTGACTAAGAGTCAACACTGACTTAATGGCACATAATCAGTATAGCATAAGTCTCCTGACAGATATGTGTGCATGTATATGTGTGAGAAAGGGAAGGAAGGATGCTGGCTCCACATGTAGCACTAAATCATGTTTTGTTTAAACCACGGTCTGTTAAATAAGCCACAAAAGCTGAGTTCTGAGCTCTGTGTCACAAGTTACACCTGATAAATTACAAGGATTATAAAACATCAAAACCAAACAAACCATATTATGGGCTTAATACAACGGATTAACTCAGCCAGTGTATATATAAGATGTGAATGAAAGAGTATTATAAATCAGGTCCATAATGTTTGATTGGAATTGTATATGACTGACATCCATTGCTTTTTATCTTTGTCTAGTTTTCTTGTGTTATATGGGTGACTTATACTCATTGGTCTTGACAAATATTTAAGTGGATGGACGGGTAGACAGATGTATAGTAATGCACATAAAGTGAAATATGACAATATTTTGAATGCTCTGTGCTCCAACAGAATAAAATGTAAAAACATTTTGAGAGCTCTGTCACTGGGAATTTAAAATTGATAGAGCAATAGGTCATAAGTAACTGCTGTGTATTAGCCAACACACACACACACACAAATGGCCAAGGGTCTAATAACATCAAACAAAAACATTTTTGAAAATCTCATAGCAAACAGTGAAAGCAGCCATTAAAGATGGTTTCTGAAATGTCTTCTTGCAGAAAAAGCAACAGAACTGAATCTAGCAGAGATGTCAATAGCAACAGATTCATTTCAACAGATCCCATGAATAGCAAAAATACACAACTCTGATGATTTGTTTGAGGCTTTTTTTTCTTTTTTCTTTTTTGCTGAAACAAATAAAGCAACATTTTTATAGATATATTTAGCAACCTGAATGAGCAACAGCTGTATCTGTAATGCCATACACAATGCACTCTTTTACATTTGTCAATCTGTCTGCAAACACAACAAAGCAGTGTATTTTCTACATTTGGCAATCTGCTGGAAAAAAGCAGAACACAATCACAGAACACACAGTGACCACATTATAATAATATAGAACATGAGTTCACATGATTTATGCCATGCCATGCCATGCCATGCCATGCCATGCCATGCCTGTACAGGGCTTCCAACCTCATGCAATGAACAGGCTTTTTACAGGTCTCCTGTCTTTATTATACGATGTAATGTTAATCAAATCCCCCAAAACCTTGGTAGCACAATTCTGACCCTCAGGTTCTGTGTTGTTCTGCTATGAGCAACACCAGCAAAGCTCTCCCAGAGCCTTTTTGATTATCTAAAACAAAATCAATCTGAGCCTCTGATTGGTCAGTCTGAATGACTGCTGAGTGAGGCCAAAGAAAAACAGTAATTCTTTCTCAATTACAGGACCACCATTCTTCCTCCTAGTGTTAACGTTGCCTTTGTCATGGTGGTTGACAAAAGAACAAAAGAACTATAAATGGGAAAAAACAAGAACTATCATGTGGGTGGTAATAAGGGAAGGTAATTTTGCGTGTGGCAAAACATGTGATCTTGAAGCTAATTCAGATGGTAAAGCTGATACAGGAAAGCACATGCTACTGAAGGGAAAAACCGTATCAAAATATTGCACAAAAGATCAAGCAACCATTCTTGTTCTACAGCACTCCACATCCTGGTGTTCTTGATACATATTGATACTACAAGTCTCAGAATTCCCAGCCAGAAGGGTTCTGCCCATGGTGCCTGAACAGATCTGGGATATTTGTGGAGCAGCCAGAAGCTGTTATTACATATTTCAGAAACTGGGATTATACCACCAGAGAGTTGCATTTGTACCAGAATACTATTTACACTCCCAAAATGTATTGGAACATCTTCAATAAATTGTTGAGTGAATTTGCAAGATCCCATAACAATAATATAGGTAAAATAAATTGCATGTAGCAGCACTACAGTCACAGCAGTTCTGAAGCAATTCATTGGGGACAATAAGAGTGGCTGAATGACTTGGATTAAAAAACAACAACACCTTAAGCCTATGAGTCAAAATATCAATGGATAATGTAATTTATATATTCATACTGGCTGCCTACAACAGAAGACAGGAATGAATGTTGCTTTGCTTGATAACAATTATGCTTTAGACATGCATATTTACAAACCCAACATGCTGTTCCTTTTTGGGGTAATCAGCAGCATTAAACATAGTACAGAAAAAAAGAAATAGTAACCGAAACGTATTAAAGGAATTAGTTACGAAAAGGAAACATAGCTAAATCTAGTTTATAGTGACACAATTCATGGCTCTCCATACATTTCTATCCTTCCCTGATGTGAAAAGTAAAAAACGTATTGTGAAATCTTTTGGATGTTCCTGACATTTCTTGTGATACAACTGAAATTGGAGCTTTGTGCCCAGCTTTGTGAAAGGAAGGGGAAAGGACACTATATTTTGCTAAGAAGTTGTTCTTGCATCTTATCATTGTTTCTTTTTCCTTTAACATTTAACACTAAAATAAATGTTAAAAAATTATAATGGCATCGATGCCATCTAAGTCAATGGCTTTAAGGTCCCACAGTATTTCGTACAGAAACTTAGTCATGACTTGATCTTGCTGATTTCACTGAGATCTGAATACGACTCAGTTTAGATTGTACCCAAGTTCTTTAAATTAGAAGAGGCTGTACTTGGCTATCTACAAGTAGGTTCCAGTAGTATTTCCTATTTGGGCCAACACTGGCTGTATCTTTCAGAAATAGGTCTCTGCCCTCATCTCTACACCTTCGCTGGTTCACCTAAAGGAAATCAATTTTGTCTGATCCAGGGCATGACAACCTGGGGGAAATAAAGCATCTAGTGAGCATGAGCAGAACTTGTGTTCAAGGAGTATATTTTCTTTTTCACATATTTAGCACCAACTTACTGATGACAGAATCAGATTTTAAAATGGATATGATTTACTTACGGAACTTTTAGCTTTGGAAACTTCTGAATATCATTTTCAGACATGCTCTGAAACAAAAACGCAGCATGCTATAATTAGGCTGTGCCATAGTTTTGGTTACTGGTGTTGCCTATCATAAAATAAAACTAGAATTGCAATGGTCACATGAGAGTGATATTTGCTTAAATGTAAGTTGTACTGCTTGATTGACCACATGCTCTTTCCTCATCCTTTAATTTTCTTCCCTAATGATTTACCAATACCTCTTCGTTTTTATTAGCTTATTTATTGTCCATCAATAATGATTGACTGATTAATTTGCATATCCAAAGGAAATGAGATCTTTTGAAATATTTTTCTGAAATTTGTAATAAGGTTTAAATGGTTTTCCTGAACATTCCAGAGATTGGATTAAATAACAAATTTAATTGTGTTCCCTTCCAATTCTACATTCTATGAGTCTATGAAAGTATTGATTCATTAAAAAACTTACCAGAAATCTTTGTCCAGTTATGTTATGCTTCCTAACAACTTTCTCACAGTCCTTGAAGTTTAACTGCAAATGAAAATAAGCATTGTTTTATGATAAGATACTTGTAAGAAACAAAGTTAGCCTGCCATCCTATACTCATATTTGGGGGAATAAATATCATCAAATTCAGAAGTTATGTATAGTTTTGAATTATTAGGATTGCACTGTTAATAATTAAAAGCATATTTGTAACCAGATTTCAAAGTGTCTGAATAAAGCATAATTGGCATGGCTGCAAATTAGACGTGTTTCTTCAGAAATAATGCTAACTTCAGTGGGACTTATGACCCCAGAATTGTTTCTATAATGATAGTAGTCAGCAATAGTTTTGAAGGCTGTTTCATCATCATGAACTGAAAGGCCAAGGTCACAATTTGTCAGAGCTTTCAAATTCTGATCTAACCTGCTAGAGTATGTTTTTTAAAAACCTTCAGTTTAATTGCAGAAAAGGTCATGTAATTATAGGCTCTTAGATCATAACAAAACACAGTGAGAACAGTACTACATTATTTTTTTTTCTTATTTATTGCCCTTTAAGTAGCAGTCCAGAGAAATATTTTACAGCTTCACAACTTATTTAGCCGTAGAAGCCCTCAGCCTTCTCCAGTCCTGGTTTCTTAACAGGAAACAAGATTGAGAATAAACCATCTTTCTGTGCAATCAAAGCTCTGCTCCTTATAGATGAAACAAGATCTTAAGATGAAGGACACTTACATCTGTTTTCACCATACTCATATCATTTCTGGTCAGTCTGCTGATCATGAATGCCCCAGGCCTCCACAAACATAGAGAACCAATTAAGATGGTCTACCCTAGGTACCTAATGGAATCAGAAGGTTTTCACAGGACTGTTGGGAACTTTCCCAAAAATTTGGTGGACAGTTGTGTCTCACACCTGGTTAACCTCTGGAACTTGGAAATGGGCAGAGTGTTAGATGAGATTGTTCCTGCAGGGCCTATGCCCAGTTGCCAGTCCAGTCTGAAAACATCCCTAGAGAGATGGTAGTGGAAAACTAAACGTAGATGAGAGCTCAAAGTCAAGTTTATATGGTGATGATAAGAGTGGCAAATGGCTAATTCTTCTCTGCATTTATTGCATCTGCATATTTCTGCCTAATGTCACTATTTGGATTACCCATCTAGGAAAGGATGAGTGGGACAAAATGCCTGCAGGCCATCAGGATGATTTTGTGGGTGTTCTTGTGGATAAAGTTGCTCATATCTGTTCTGGTTTGGATGTTGTTTGAGCAGATTCCACTGTGATCATTGAGGTGATGATTTGTGTCACGTTCTTTATGGTTGGAACTCTACTACCTGCAGGCTTAATCCATGACCCACTTTATTCCTTCAGGAAGAGAGGTGAGATGTGAGCAAGTAGATTTGGGAAGTGGTAACACATCTTTGAGGGATTTATTTATTTATTTATTGGATTTCTCCACCCCCTGTCTCCCCCACAATAGGGGACTCTGGGCGGCTTACAAAGACATTAAAACTATAAATATATATAAAATGCATAATACATATAGAATTAAAACAATACTAAAAAAGAACAATCCAAGAAGATGGAACATTGGGCCGGGGACAGCCGGCCACTATGGGGCTAGCCATCTCCCTGCTTGAGATATTCCCTCCCTGCCCCAGGCCAAGTGACAGAGCCAGGTCTTCAAGGTCCTTCAGAAGGCCAGGAGTGAGGGGGCCAATCGCACCTCCGGGGGCAGAATGTTCCAAAGAGCGGGGGCTACGGCAGAGCAGGCCTGCCTTCTGGACCCCGCTAGATGGAGTTCTTTTACTGAGGGGGTCCGAAGCATGCCATCTCTGTGTAAACAGGTGGGACGGGTTGAAGTCATAGGGGAGAGCCAGTCCCTTAGGTAGCCTGGCCCCATGCCATGTAGGGCTTTAAAGGTAATAACCAACACCTTGAATTGGACCCGGAACCAAACTGGTACCCAATGCAGCTCGCGGAGCAATGGTGTTACATGGGCCCTTCTCGGGGCTCCAAAAATAGCCTGCGCAGCCGCATTTTAGACCAGCTGTAGCTTCTGGATACTCTTCAAGGGTAGCCCCATGTAGAGCGCATTGCAGTAGTCTATCTGGGAGATAACAAGGGCATGAGTGACTGTTCGAAGGGCATCCCAATCCAGGAAAGGGCATAACCGATGCACAACCCGAAGTTGTGCAAAGGCCCTCCTTGCCATGGCTGCCACCTGCTCTTCAAGCAGGAGCCGTGAGTCTAGGAGGACCCCCAGATTACACACTGGGTCTGTCTGGGGTAGTGCCACCCCATCAAGCGCCAAAGATGAAAAAGTCCCGGATACAGAGGAGCCATTAACCCACAGCCACTCCATCTTACCAGGGTTCAGCCAAAGCCTGTTGCTCCCTATCCAGACCCTTATAGCCTCCAGGCATCGAGAAAGGGCAGTCACGGCATCACTTACAGTACTTCACCTGGGATGGAGATGTATAATTGTGTATCATCAGCGTACTGATGATACCTCATCCCATGGTGATGGATGATCTCATCCAGCGGCTTCATGTAGATGTTGAAAAGGAGTGGGGAGAGAACAGAACCCTGCGGCACCCCACACAGGAGGGGCCGAGGGTGGGACCTCTTGCTCCCTATCAACACCGATTGGGATTGGCCCTGAAGAAAGGAGGCAAACCAGCACAAGACTGTGCCGCCCACCCCCAATTCCCTGAGTCGTCCCAACAGGATACCGTGGTCGATAGTATCGAAAGCTGCTGAGAGATCAAGGAGAGCAAGGATGGTCGCACTTCCATTATCCCGCTCCCGCCAGAGATCATCCATAAGTGCGACCAATGCCATTTCCATACCATAACCGGGCCTGAAACCTGACTGGAAGGGGTCGAGATAATCCGTTTCCTCCAGGACCCTTTGGAGCTATGAAGCCACCACTTTCTCAACCACCTTCCCCAGAAAGGGGAGGTGGGAGATTGGACGAAAATTGTCCAGTACGGTGGGATCCAGGGAGAGTTTCTTGAGGAGGGGGCGCACCAACACCTCCTTAAAGGCAGCCAGAAACACTCCCTCCCGCAAGGATGTAGTAACCACCGCCTGGATCCAACCACATGTCACCTCCCGAGCTGCTTTCACCAGCCAGGAGGGGCATGGGTCAAGATGGCAAGTGGTGGCCCTCACAGTCCCCAGGACCCTGTTCACTTCCTCAGGAGCAACAGGATCAAACTGTTCCCAGATAATTGGATAAGAACGGTCCCCCGGTATCTCCCCAGACCCTGCCCCATGCTCAGAGTCTAACTTGGAATGTATCCGAGCGACTTTGACCTGCAGATGCCCTGAAAATTCCTCCGCACAGCCCTGCAAATGAACCCCCACATCCCCCTTACCAAGGAGGGACCTAGTGATCCTAAACAGGGCTGCCGGGTGGCATTCTGCGGATGCAATAAGGGCGGAGAAGTATTGACGCTTCTCCACCCTTATTGCCACAATGTAGGCCTTAACAGCAGCTCTAATCTGTGTTCAGTCGGATTCAGTCTTTGTCTTTCTCCAGTGGGATGGTATTATGTCACCTGCCTTGAAAGAGGCAGTGGTGCACCTTATCTTGAAAAACCTTCTTTCAGTCTAGCTACATTTGACAATTTTCTCTCAGTCTTCAGCCTTTCCTTTTTAGGGAACATTGTTAAGAAGGTCATAGAGAACCAGCTACAGAGGATCCTAGAAGAAATGGATTATCTACATCCCTTCCAGTCAGAATTCAGTTCCCTTCATGGGACAGAGATGTAATTGGTCACTCTGATAGATGACATTTGTCAGGACTTTGATGGGATAAGTGCACTCATTTCAGTTCAAATGCATCCCTCAGCATCCTTCAATATCCTCAACCATGGTATCTTCTGGATTGCCTACAGGGTTTTGGGGTGGGGACCATTTAATGGCAGTTTTGCTCCTACCTTAGTGGGCAGGTCCAACTGGTAGCATGAGTGCTCAAACCCTTGGATGCTCCAGTGTGGTGTTCTATAGGTCCCAGTGTTCTCCCTCATATTATTCAATAGCTATATGAAGCTGTTGGGAGAGGTCATCATCAGCTTAGGGTGATGTATTCAGCTTGCTAATAACACCCAGTTACCTATCGCCCAGTCAAGCCAGAGATGCCATAGAAATCCTGTTCTGATGTCTGAAGGGTGTTAGAGACTGGATGAGGCAAAACAAGCCCAGATGAAATCCCCAAAAGATGGAGTTGCTGTCTACTGTAAACAGTTCAGCTACTCAGTTATATCAATCTTGGATGGGATCACAATCTCCCTGAAAGATGTAGCCTATGACTTGGGAGTTCTGGATTAATGGATCTGGTTTTTTGTTTTGTTTAGTTGCTACTTTATTAATATCCATTAATACTGACAATATTTTATGTTGTACTCACTTTTTAATATAGTCTTACTATATAAGTCGGGCAGCATATACATTTAATAGCATCATCATCTGACACATTTTTAGTAATACCAATTTCTTAGATATCTTTTATACTCTGTTATCTCAATTGCTATAGCTACTGCCTGTAGTTTTTAGAGGTCTGTGTTATCATACTGCTGATCTATGATCAAAATAAATATTTGCTTGTCTATTTTATTTATTTATTTATTTATTTTAAAAGAGCAGGTGGAAGATGGCTTTTCCCCAGCTTCAGCTCATGCATCAGTCAGGATGTTCTGACAAAGATAACTTGCACCTTGATCACCACACAGCTGGATTTCTGCAATGCATCGTATGTGGATCTGCCTTTGGACATTGCCCAGAAGCCACAGCTAGTACATAATGCAACTACTAGACTGCTGGCTAGGCCAGCTTGTTACTACAGAATTATTAAAGTATCACCTATAAAGCTGCAAATGGCATAACACCCAGATGTATCAGGAACCACCTTGCCAGAATGACACTATCGATCAGGTCTGAACATCTAGTGAGGGCTTGCTGAGGTTCCCACCTCCTTGACAGGTACACACAGTGTGGACCAGGCAGGAGGCTCTTTCAGTAATGCTCTACTGCTCTAAAGCGGTGTTTTTCAAACTTGGCAACTCTAAGATGTGTAGACTTCAACTCCCAGAATTCCCCAGCCAGCATTTTGGCCCCATCCTTCCTGGTTCTCCCTAAGGCAATTAAAACAGTTCTATTCTGATGTGCCTTTGACTTTGAATAATAGTGGGCTCCCATTATGTTAATTATTACATTAACTCATATTCTTTTTTTTTTTTTTAGTTTTTGTTGTCTTGTTTGCCTTGTTGTATACTGCCCGGAGTCTGATTGGGAAAGTTTACAAATATTGATAATATTTTTTTAATGGTTTCTCCTGAGTATAGCCATTATCTGACTGCCCAAAAGCAAAACTGAGTCCAAAACAATCTAATTAGGCCTTTGATAGTGGTTGACATTTCAACCTGAGGAGGTGCGTTGCACCACAGAGGTAACATAATTCTTCTCACTGAACTAAGGAAGTAACTAGAGATACTTTGCATTGTCTCCATGCTTTCTCCAGCAATCCCACTAGCAAGAAGAGGGTTCTGCACATGCATAGAAATCACTTCCAGCAGCTGACATACATTCACAGAAGTTTCTTCCAACTGTGGGAACTGCTAGATGATGCTTTGAATTGAAGCAATGTGGCTACTTAAGTTTTTTCAAGAAAGGTAGTTCTCACAAATCATGCTGGAAGAAATCCCTCTCTTAAGCTTTGAAGAGCCCTCATTCTCATTGCATTAATTTGATATGTTGAGAGTGGAGGAGAAAATCAAACAAACTGTATATAAACCCAGGTGTGCAAAATATATTCTGTCTTTTCTAAATTTAAGTTCAGTTTACACTGAATTCAGTATATTCTTTACAGGTTACATTGCATTAATTACAGTTAACATTGAATTCATTAAAGATTTCAATCACTGACTGATATCTCTCTCTTCTTAAACTAAAACATAGAGCACCTCACTCATATCCTTGCTGAGATTCTTCCAAGCAGTATACATGTTAGCCAGAGGGATAAAATGGATCCCTACTTACTGCTCATAAATACATACAACAGTTCTCAATAAAAATCAGAGTCCTGCCCTCTAGCTAGATAGTAACTAAACCATAATAACACCCACACAATCTCATCCTGAAGGATGGCCCAGAAAGGTTATTGTGTCCTGAACACTGCTATAAAAATATTTTAACAGACCAAGAGAAGACCACCATGTCAGAAGTCACATATAGGACCAACAGAACTGACAGGATGGAGATGGACTTGTCCTGTCTAGCTGTCAGCATAGGTCATCAGTGAGACAATCAAGGAATTCCACTCCCAAAATTCTTTTAGAAACTAACAGGGAAAAAATACAAAACTAATAAATATCTTGATATTCCTGAACAATAATATCATTAAAGTAATGTTGATACTACCCACCAAAGGGACTCATCTATGACTGGTAAATTTGATACAGGCTGGTGGTTCAAAACAGTGTACTCCAAAGACAGCTTTTAAATTTTAATTTAAGGTAATTGGAAAACCAGCCTACTCCCGATGACTTTAATTAGCCAGGATTAGGCATGGGAAGCGATTGACCTCAGCTGGTGAGGAATGAGCATGTTGCCCAAGTTGAAAAATTCTGATAATAGCAAGAAAAGGACATCTAAGGAAACTTCCATTACAGTTACTCAAGAGGTGATCTAGCACTGGAGAAAACAGAAAACACAAGAAGAAAACTAAAACGGGCTTGCAGTGACTTTCTACATTGTTGATTGCACAATCAAGCACTAAATTGAAAGTGTGTCAAACAAAGCTGCAGGACAGACAAAAGTTGAATAGGACTTTGCACAGCAACCCATTGCTGATCAGCTGTGTTCAGAATTCTCTAATGCATTAAACATCAATGTAGTGAAAAGGTCAGTCCCTAATTTGCTAAATGTGTTCGTTTAGCATAGGCGACATCCAAGCAACCTGCTTTCAGAAGCATTTTAACTACAAGACTTACACCTCACCACAAACAACTTCTCTACTTCTAGCAATCCACTCTGCTATAAAGCAGTGCACCCACAGAAAGGCTTCCAGTTATATATTCCTAGTAGGAAAAGAGTGAGAATCATGAGGCCTAAAGTTACAGTTGTAAAAAGGGTTCCCACCTAGGCAGAGCCATTTGGGGTAATATTCAGATAGCAACTGGCCCAAGAGACATGAGAGGAAGGTTTTGTTTGCAAAGCGCAAGGCAAGCCCATAGTGCTGTCATAAAAGAAGTGCTCAATAGGGCTTTAAAGAGTGTTGCAACTCTGCACTAGAAATCAGATAGACAATGCTGATGTAATTTTGGTTTTGGTTTTGAAATCACATTTACAGTGTTTACTGACAGAAAGATGAAGCTCTTTCCTCAAATAATTACCTAGGAATTGGGGAGGGGAAGATGTTAAGATCATCCTACATTCTGCTGAAGAGAGTACTGTAGAAGAAAGCAAAAGAACAGACAAGTGCAAATGATAACAGAGCTTGCTGGTGAAAAACTGGAGGCCTTGAAAATTGAAGAATCACCAACTGCTTGCTTGATTAATTTAACCCTGTTTAAACACCTATATCGGGTTTCCTTCATCCAATTTTTTCTTTTTCTATTCCTTTCCCAGTAGAGATCTCCTTTCCCTTCACCCTATCCTGCCTTCCTCCTCCTTTACCATTTCTGTTGGAAGAGAGGATGAGAATATATGTGTGTGTGTGTATGGACACTTTTGGGCTTCTGTGTGTGGCAGCAATTTGTAGATACATATGACAAACAAGTTGGCAGATTGAGGATCAATTAAAATGTGGTATTTTACTATACAGGCAATTAATTTTAATTTGTATATACTAATTCAATGAATTAATACATATTGATCTGATGAGTGTCAAAGCCACTGTCCTGGACAAAACCCAGAGCATCCAGGAGTACATCAGTAAGATGGCACCCAAAGATGAGCTGCTGAGAGAATGCCTCAGGCAGCAGCAGATGTGGGAGGAAGTTCAAGTGGAGGAAGTACCATGGCAAGACAAGCCCCTACATGGGATGTACCATTGACAGATAGCTGAGGTGGCTGACATTGGGAAATCCTATCAGTGGATGGAAAGGGCTGGACTAAAAGACAGCACTGAGGCACTGATCACAGCAGCACAAGAACAGGCACTAAACACCAGATCCATAGAAGTAGGTCTATCACACTAGACAGGACCCAAGGTACGGATTGTGCAAAGAAGCCTCAGAGACAGTCCAACACACTGTGGTAGGGTGTAAGATGCAGGCAGGATCAGTGTACACTGAATGGCACAACCAAGTAGCTGGCATTGTCTACAGGAACATCTGTATAGTGTATGGGCTAGACCCTCCCAAGTCCAGATGGGAGATTCCACAGAAGGTCATGGAGAATAACAGGGCTAAGATCCAGTGGGATTTCCAGATCCAGATGGACAGGCAGGTACTGGCCAATCAACCAGACACCATGGTAATAGACAAGGACCAGAAGATAGCAGTGGTTATAGATACAAGTGACAGCAACATCAGAAAGAAGGAGTATGAGAAGCTAGAAAAGTACCAGGGCCTGAAGGAAGAACTAGAGAGGATATAGCAAGTAAAAGCTAAAGTGGTCCCAGTGGTGGTAGGGGCACTCGGGGTTGTGACTCCTAAGCTGGGAGAGTGGCTCCAACATATCCCAGGAACAACATCAGAGCTTTCTGTCCAGAAGAGTGCAGTGCTAGGAACAGCTAAGAGGCTGTGCAGAACCCTCAAACTCCCAGGCCTCTGGTAGAGGACCCGAGATTGAGGAA
Source organism: Python bivittatus (assembly GCF_059951505.1). Classification (NCBI taxonomy): domain Eukaryota; kingdom Metazoa; phylum Chordata; class Lepidosauria; order Squamata; family Pythonidae; genus Python; species Python bivittatus. Next base: position 20,382,590 of record NW_028277035.1, read on the forward strand.
GACACGTACCACCCGTAGGGGTGAAAGAGTTTTGTTTTTTTGTTTTTTGTTTAATATTACATATTAGCCTTTCCCTTTTTTGGAGTGAGGCTTTTGACAGCTTTATACACTCGTACATATATCCATCCACATAGATAAAGAGTTTGTGTGGAAACATTTATTGTACGTTCCTTTGTGAAATTGAAATTGCTAAGATTTGTTTCAGCTGGAATGGTCAAGCTGGAGAAGTGTGGTACTGTATAAGATTTTTGTCTTTGTTAATATGTTTTTTTCTCATTTATTTATTTATTTATTCATGTCTATTTGTATAGCTGCCCATCTCAAATACATGACTTTGGGTGATTTACAGCAATTAAAAAAAAACAATATAAATAAACAGAATGTAATATAAAAACGTATAAAAAACCATATAACACAATCCAAGCCAAGGTATCTAATTTCCTTTTTGGTGGGATTGACTTAAATTGACAATCATATTCTTCTGCAGTCAATACAGAAGATTTTTTTATTGCTATTTTGAAAAGATCGCAACTTTTGTCTGAATCCTTGGATGTATTTTGGATACAGTGACAAGACCTCTTTTATTATAAAGGACAGTCCTTTATTTCAGAAAGCTGCCCTTTAGATTTAATTTAATTATCTATTTTCTTGATTTTGCTCTTGAATTTTCCTTTCTAAAGCAAAGTTATAAACATACATACATACATACTTATTTAATCCTTATGAACCTCTTTCAGATTTGCCCCTTTTTCAAGTTTGTCCTTTATTTTTTCCAAGAAAATATGGTCACTGTAATTTTGGAGGAAGCTAATGGAGCACATGTTGCATTCAGAAGATTCCAGGTTCAACCCCTACCATCTCCAGTTAAAAAAACAGGTAAGAGCTGGCAAGGAAGATAAGATCCAGCACCTATTAATATAGATGGCATTGGCCATCTATAACTCACAAGGGAGAACCTTGTGAAAGATGTTTGGCTTTTAAGATGCAAACAGCATGAAAATCAAGCTCTTTCAGCAAACAGTTACAATATTTTGTGCTTTTGTGCAATATTTTGTGCGTAATATTTTGTGCAAAACCAGAATGTGCAAAACCAAATATTTTGTACAAAACCAGATTGTGCAAAACCAGATTGTCTACTGACATTTTTCATACAATGAATACAGACCTCAACTCTGTAAAGGCAATGCAAGCTATACCTGGAATATGCAAAAGTAATCAGTAAAAAAAAGGACGAGAAACCCGTCCTCAGTTTTTACAAAGGCCCTAATCTGTGCATTCATTTGAACTACACAGAATTGCAGTCAGTTGCTGGGCCACTGCAAAGCTGTCACTCTAGCTTGATTTATTCTTGACTATTGCCTGGGGGTATAATAAAGCTGAAAGAGACTAATTGAATCTGTCACGGCTAGAAGACCTGTAAGTCCAAGGTAGGGTAATTGTCAGCTCCTGCTGTCTCCACTCCGGTCTAATGAAGTCTGCTGCTTGGTTTAACTTCTCTGAGACTGCTAACATGGTATTCATCTGTGAAAGTGCATTGCTATGAGTTGTAGGAAAAATAAATTAAGCTGTCGTAGCCACATAGGGCAGTCAAGGCAGGAAGTACTGTATCTCCTGAAAGGTACATCAAGCTAAGCCTGAAGTATTGATCCTAATACTGAGGGGATAGTACCTGGGGTACCCAGGCAGCACCTGATCACTTGTCATAGTTAACACAATATTAAAGAGACAGTGATTGACATAAAGGGGTGGAGGGGGAGAAGGAAATCTAGTGAGACCACAAGCTACTTCTGGAGTTAAATTGTTTTTAGTGCTTCCCATTGGCCCTAGAAGCCATGTTCAAAGCTCTGCAGTATGCTACACAACCTATGCACACTCTAATTCAATTTGAGGGATGGGGAGATGGCATTTTATGGGAAATGCAGGCAGCCTTCCACATTCACTACACAGAAATGAGAGCATCAGGGCATGATCGTGTGAGTGTTCTCTCCCTAGCACAGCAACACCTCTTTGCAGTTTGGTTCTCGTCCTTCTTCCAAGAGTTAAAAAGCTAGAAATACCAAACTATGCAGGAGTGCTATAAAAAGCAGAACCAGGTGCCTCTGTTTCTGGCCTGGCATTAATTCCCAGGGAGAATAGTGAGAAATGTGTCCTTTGCTTTATTTAAAGCCTTCAATTCTGGGCCTTCAAATAAAAAGTCAGCTAAGCTTCAAGCTTTGCTTTGAGGGAGAAATTCTACCTTCAAGGCCTAGATAGATTTGGATCATGATACAGGTTGGATCCAAATAATCTGGCTGCTTGTAGCTTTAGGTCTGGAATGGCAGTCATTCACTCACATTTTACAGAGAAACCAAATGACTTTATTGCCAACCAACAGAATTCCAGGCTCTTATTACCAATAAGCGGAATGAATGTAGAAGATAATACATCAATTTCTCCCTAGATGCAAGCTAAGATTTTAAATTTTCTTGGAAGGATCACTTTGGAGAGCTGCAGTTACATGAAAATATATATGAATAGGAAAATGTATTTTCTGGATATGAGGAAAATATACATTTTGCAGCTCAGGCTTTCCAACTGGGAAAATTGGGAATGGTAATTGGGAATGGTAAAGATGAAACTGTTCAATTTAAATGAAACTTACCCTCCTAAAGTAGTCTGCCAAGTCATTTGGCGACCAGCGAGCTACTTCAGAGCGATAGGGCGTGCTTCGTGAATCCATTTCTGTTCCTGGCTAGCCAGTGAGGAAGCAAAACATGTTAACCTTGGCTGTGATTCACCATAGGACTTCTCCCCAGCAACAACTGAGACAGGAAAAATACAGCAGATCCACTGAAATAATTTAAATTGAATTGAATTCCTAGGTTTGGGCTCTCCTTAGAAGTGTGCTGCAACTGAAGACAGCAAGGTTTCCGGTATGAGCTGAACGGTCTCTTTCTCAGAAAACCTGTCAGCAAGTTAGTCAGCCTCGCCACTTCCTTTTTTTGAATCTAAATATGTAAATAAGGAAACCCAGTGGCTCAACCCCATTATTGCAGAAGAAGGGTTTGAAAATAAAGAAATAATGTTACCTTCAAGAAAAGATATTATTTTGCTCAAATGCAACAAGCTAGGGATCAACACAATGGAGGGTCAATTGCCTTGTGCAAAAGAAGATAACATCTTGAGATGTTACCCAGTTGGCAGATTGAGATACTTTTTGAATTCACAATTAAAAAGAAAAAAAGAGGGGATGGAAAGGAAAATCCCAGAAATCATATACAACAGTAGGAGATAAATAAGCCTGCCTGCCTACCCGCCTCCTTCCTTCCTTCCTTCCTTCCTTCCTTCCCTCCCTCCCTCCCTCCCTCCCTCCGAATCATTTTAATGAAACTTACTGTATATGTGAAATAGCATTCCAAAATTTGACACTCATCTCTGAAACCTGGACAAATATAAACCTCCTGCTCTGGGGCGAAAAGATAGTTTGTAAATATCTGCAGTCCTGTTTAGCAAAGTCAAAAGATAGCCAAAGATCAAGCACAAAACGATAAAGTGCCAGAATGTGGAAAGTTTATGTCGATCCACTGAATGAAGCCTAAGCTTGTTTAATGAAGCTTTATTGAATAAACCACAATTATCCGGCTTCACAAATAACACTGAGTCAGAGACTGTGATTTATAAACCAAGATCCTGGATTCATACTACGTCCAGCTGCATTTTGATTCAGTACAATGGGTAAGTCCAATCAAAGATGCAGGCACAAGCAAGCCTGCCTCGCAGACACTGTTCTAGCATTATGCTATACAAAATGGAAGCCCTTGTGAGGGGTGTCTCCAAGTTAAAAAAAAAAAAAAAAAGGCAAGTTGGCAACCACAACTGTGCAACTGGAGCCCCATCTTCTAGTCTTTTTGGATTCATCCCCTATGGGTGCCTCTGGCAGTGCAACTTCAGCTGTTAGTCTTCCAATATCTTTCAAGTACTGTAGAACATGCTATCCAAAGGCAAAGTGAAGATGTGAAAATGATAAATAAACAAGTGAACAAACAAAGTAGGGGATCAATAAAGTCAGGACTATTCTTTGTATTTATTATTGGGTGACGTAAAAGTACATGAAAAGAACTTCATGTAGATCTCTTTTAGGTTTATGTTTTCCCAAGTACATTAACAACTGGGTTAGCGTCGGTTAGAAATGTGTGTAAATTATCTCATCCTATATTACAATGATGAATATTAAGATAGTATAATGATATTTAAAAATTATAATCACTGTGGTGATTTTTTTTTACTTCTCTTTCTTATCAAGAAATACAAAAACAGACAACATGTAGCTCTGTAAAGACAGAAATCATAGCAAACTCCCTGTGTCACCACAAGAGGGAAGCCAAACTCAATTCTTTTCATGCGCGTAGAGGATTTGTTCATAACTTGCATGAGGAGGATGTCAGCATTTAAACATGCAAAACAAATGCACTGTCATCAAGTAGAAACAAAGCAGTGCCCTCTAAAAATATAGAGTTCCCATGGTTCCTAGCCTGCAGAGGTATTTAGGGAATACCCTTTTACATGGCCTTGAGTTTTTCTTTTTTGAAAAATGGATGAAAACAAATCCATTAAAAATCTGCCTCCATTTTTCTTTTGTAGCTCTTTTGAATATTACAACTTTTGAACACAATGCCTTGATCTATGTAGTTCTTAAAGTAAATTACCTAAGTTTTTTTTTAAAAAATTGCAAAATTCTCTGATGTCACTCTTTGTTACATACATTTCCCAGTGTATATTTCTGAAATGCAATATTTAAAAACAAGTATTCTTTGTAGCAATCTGTCATGAACAAATACGTTTTGTGTGGGTTTGTTCAGAGAAAAGGGGATGGTAGGAACTTTGTCCAGTATTGTTGTCTGTTTTGCGGCGCAGTACTTTTCTTCTTCTTTTTTTCTTTTTGGTGGGTTTTACAAATCTGTGGATTCCACAGCAATCCATGATGTCACACACACACACACACACACACACACACACACACACACATACTGAATAGCAGATATGAAAGAGTGAACACCACTCATCTAATCCTTCTGTAGTCCTTCCGTCACTGAAGCAGTCTGAAGTGTTTTTGATAGGTCTTATTTCCAACTACAGGGTTTTGTGCTATGAAGAGAAGTTGCACTAACTCAGACATGGGATTACTACAGTGGGATCTGCAGTGGGATCCAAAAATGTCAAGATGGTTATCATGTTCAACACAAACCCCACCCCTTTTGTATATGTATCAACATCACACACATGTACAAAGGATGAGGATGGCCCCAACCCTGCTGACCTTTCGTAAGGCCCTAAAGACCTGGTTCTGTGCCCGGGCCTGTTGCCCTGAGTGTGTGAAGGGTCCCATCTCCTGGTTGTGCTAACAGCCATTGATTATGACATCTTCCTTAGCTGTTGTGTATTTTAACTTTTGTATTTATGATGGGGATTTGTTTTTAATTTATTTTAAGATTGTTCGCTGCCCAGAGTCAGTTGCTGAGATGGAGGGCATACAAATTGAATAAAATAAAATAAAGGGGTGGGGCTTCAGTTGCATAGCTGCAACTGCCATCTTGATTTTTTTGACCCCTCGTGCAGACCCTGCTGGGTTATTTTTCTTAAAGCCACTTAACTCTTAACCAATTTCAACAGCTTTGTTGCCAATCTAATGCTGCACTTTCTGAATAATTAAAACTTTTCCCCGACTTTACATAAAGGAAATAAGCGTAGCTAAAAAAACAGCAATGGGACAGTTTCAGCCAGTAAATCAATTTCTAAATAGAGAGTTAAACTCCTGTCTACAACCCACATCCTCTGCACTGGGCCACTCTTAAAGTGCAGTCCCTGAGAATTAAAAACACCAGAATAACTTTGATTTAGGCTCCAAGCCAAACTTCAACAGTACAAAAGCAAACCAACCAATAAGTGGAAGCTGTCTAAATCCAAAGACAATTCCCATTCCATATGTTGAACTGAGCCAATGCTTTGTGTGTGTGTGTGTGTGTGCCTTGGCGTCAGTTTTTGGACTGGACTGATCCCTGCAGTTTTCTTGGCAATATTTCAAAAATGGCTTGCCATTGCCTCCTTCCTAGGACTGAGAGTGTGTGACTGGCCCAAGGTCACCCAGCTGGCTTTGTGCCTAAGGCAGGACTAGAACTCACGGTCTCCCAGTTTCTAGCCTGGTGCCATAACCACTAGGCCAAACTGGCTCTCTTCAGATACTTTGCAGTGATCTAGATTTGTGCAACTGAGGTGTAGTGGCTGGATAAATGTTATTCAAGAGCTAAACTCTAAGAAATTATTTCATTGATTCTTCTGTCAAATCACAGCATATATACAATTTTGATCAGCCGAAAGGGCAGGAGAAGAAAAATATGGTTGGATGTAATCTGGTAACCTTCACCAGATTACATTCTATGATGGAATTCACTTGTTAGAAGAAGATTCTGTAAGAAGAGGAAATGAGAAGAAACAACTTCCCTGACAGCAGTGACCACCTGGAAGAAAATTTCCTGCTCTGGAGTTTACTGTAGCATACGGGCTCTGTCTTTTCAATTACTGCCTTTAAGCTAGGACAGGAAAGGTAATTTCAGGTTTTTGCACTTTCTAGACAAGGGGAAGAGAAAGGAAGGACCTGCAGAAGTTGGATTCCAGTCTCTTTGCAGCCAGAGCAGCACTGCAGCCTCACAGTAGACCTGCTGGTCCAATTGTAGCTAAGCAAATTGTTACTCCTGCCTGCATCATCTCCAGCTTCCTCCTCCATGCACCATGGACTGTCCAGATGGGATATCATCATCACCATCATCATCAATTAAATTTGTATGCCGACCAGTTCTTAACAACTCTGGGCAGCAAACAAGGTCTTCTTCTTCCATTTTTCCAGTTACTACTTTCATACCAGAACACTTGGATCCAGCTTCAATCTGCCTCAGCAGCAGGTTGGTGTGAAGATGGAATCTCTGTTGTGAGGACACATTGTCAGAGGCATATTTGTGCTGTGGCAAGCAAGCAATGGAGATGAGCCCTCAACTTAGAACTGGGGTAAAAACTGACCTGTTGTACTACAACTCCCAACAGCCTTAGCCAGTATGGTGAGTAAGAAGAATATTAAGAGATATAGCACAAGAGGGTTCCTATGCCAGTTTTATCTGTAGCCCAAAGCTCACAGCCACCTCTGAGTAATAGGCTTGCCAAAGGAAAGATTGAGAACATCACTTTAAAATACCAACTTTCATGCAGGCAAACAAGCCATGAAAATTCAGTACGTGTTATATTTTTTGTTTTTCTTGGGCACCTCTTATTCAGAGTGTCCTTTGACCCTGTTATTTTTATTTTTTATCTCGTCTTTATTATTTTTATAAATAACTCAAGGCGGCAAACGTATCTAATACTCCTTCTTCCTCCTATTTTCCCTACAATAACAACCCTGTAAGGGTGAGTTGGGCTGAGAGAGAGTGAGTGGCCCAAAGTCACCCAGCTTGCTTTCATGCCTAAGGTGGGACTAGAACTCAAAGTCTCCTGCTTTCTAGCTTAGTGCCACTAGACCAAACTGGCTCTATTATTGTTTGCATCAAGTTTATAATATGTTTATCCATGAAGTGGCCAAAAACCATCAATAGGGAGTAATGACTATGCTCCCTGAACAAAATGTTTTCCTCTTTGCAGGAGGAAGAAGTCAAAGAAGATCCATCTAGAAATGGCCAAGACAAGGAACCTTTGGCAAGAAGGATTAGCTAGAAATGGTCAAGATCACCCATTTGATTAGAATATCCAGTGCAGAGGTCTGAAATGGACTGATGGTCTAACCCAGATCAGACCAGAGATAGTGCAATTTTACTTCATGGCTTGATTTAGTGCCATCTCAAGCAGCCTAGCATGGCAGAGGATCACAAATAACTTTAAAGCTAGGTCTCCATGTATGGATAAAATGTAACACGTATCATAGAAACCAGAGCAGAGAATTTGAGCAAAAGGTAAATATGTAAAGAGGTAAAAATAAAGGTGTACTAATGATGTCCATGTAGTTCTCTTGGCAACAGAAGTAATTTGTTTTGCCTTTTCTAGAACTTTCATCTCCCTGTTAAATTCCTTTGTTCCGATAAGGTCTTGTGCAGCTCTGACACCCACTTTAGGTACTGGTGATGGACAGAAGACATTCTCATGAGATACAATCAGGTTTACCTTCCCACAATTTTTATGTAGCAGTTAAAAATGAGGGGCACAATCTATTCCATCCATAGGAATTGGGATTTGAAATCTCTGCTTGCATTTTACATTTGGAGATGGAAATTTGGTGAGGCAGTTTCAAAGATTTCATACGTTTTGCCTGTGAAAATGCAGAATTAGTAGATCACTAAAGACATCTATACTGTTTCCATTTACATTCCCATTTTCTTTCTGTTTCTGTTTTTGGTTTGATTTTTTGCAGAGACTATCTACTCCAATGTTCTCCCATCCAAAGGAAACTAAAACCTGTAATACTGCCTGGCATTCTCACTGCTTTGGGAAATTGGGACTAATTAACAAAGCAAAGGCAAGGTTGAAAAGAAGGCAAAAGTAATACATAGGACTGCAGTGTTAGCAACCAACTCACCGTTGAATAAGCTGCGCTACATTGTGAAATCATCAGGGTGTTGAGGCTTTTTTGACTAAATCCAAAAACCTGCCCTGTTTGTCCTATATGAGATAGAATGAAACGTTTGAAGCTACTTGCAAACCGCTTTTGAAGTATGATGCTCGAAGACATTCAGATGACCTCATTAGTCTGCATACAAGTTCACCTTCATGGAAAATGTTTCCAGAAAACCAAAGGTTATCCAATTGTGTTTAGTTTCCTATTGCCAAAAGAATATGAACATCAGCCTAAAATACTATAAACTGTGATTGTAAAGCATGAAGCTGGTGTGGGGGGAGTGGGGAATCAAATAATGTGGGGAGCTTAAGCATAGGAAAGACATTTCAAAGAAAGGAATTTTAGAACAAAACAAACTCTCCTAGAGAAAATGTACTTTCTGGCTAGTGGCATACCTTTCTTATTAGTATAATACATGATCATTTATGTAACTTTATTAGTGTTAAGCTTTATTTTATGGGAAGATCATTCAAGCAAGGCAAAGAGGGGGAGGTTGGGCTGATTTGCACACTGCCCTGTAATTAAATACCAACTGCAATCATGTCTCCCGCTACTTGCACTAGTAACCAAAAGAAGGCAGGGAGATTAAATCTTCCAGAAGCGAAGCCAAAAAGCAGAGTGGCAGAAACTTCTACCATGCATCCATGCTCTTAATGTTTCCAATTTGTGTTGCTATTTGTGGTCTCCTATATTAAGGCTGTAATCCTAAATATGTTCATTTTGCAAAAAGCTGTGATAAATACAGTGGGACTTATTTCCAAGTAAACATGTACAGACTGTGTTCAAAACTACTGTTTCTACGGAGTCAATAAAGAGGTCTTGGGGTTATGCTAGGTCTCCTATTAAATGTAAGGCCTCAACCTGATTTATTCTGTGTTGACCCCTCCTCAGCTTCTCTTGATTTCTTCAAACAAAAGAGGTACTGTGGATGGCTTCACCCAGGGTTGTGACTTCTAAAAAGGAACCAAGCCTTCCTGGGAAACTCAAACACAGTGAAAGTAAGACCACCTCATGATCTTGGGCATAAAATTGGCTTACTACTAACCTTTGACTATGTTACAAAAATTAAAAAGTTACAGTGGTGCTTAAAAGTTTGTGAACCCTTTTGAATTTTCAATATTTCTGCATAAATATGACCTAAAACATGATCAGTTCTCCACCGAAGTCCTAAAACTAGATAAAGAGAACCCAATTAAACAAATGAGTCAAAAACATTATACTTGTTCGTTTATTTACTGAAGAAAATGATGTCTTAAAACAAGTTCCCCAAAATTCCCTTTTTTCAATTTTCAACTTGCCCTCTGCCACAGATACTTCTGCAGCCTTGATGTTATTTAAGGAACAGTAAATAAATGGGAAGCTTCCATGCTTCCAAACATCTGTGTTTCCAACAATAATTCTGGGTCCCAAATAGAGAGGCATCCTTAGAAAATAAAATAGTGTTTTCCTTATAAGTGTGATACTGGTTCAGAAAACAGAAAAAAGGAATGTAAGCAGAAACAATAGACAGCCTCCTGAAAAGTTAGAGGGGATGGTTAGGAGCAAACCTACCCATTTTCTTTCTAGTTAGTATCTATTCTGTGACTGACATAGTGCCCACCCTGGGAGCCACTATGTAAGGGTGTCTATAATAGGTTCTCAAATTCCCAAATGAGTCCACCAGCAAAAAGAGGTGGGGGATCCCCGCTCTGAAGAATTTTTGCCAGTCTTTACAGAGTGGACCTTCTGAGCCAGATGGACCAACCGTCTAATTTTGCATAAGGCAGTTTTCCAATGAACATCTTTTCCTGGCATAATATGTACTTAAGGTACTAAATCAGAATGACAGCTGAAATTTCCAGATGCCTCTTAATATACTTGCTCAATACTGTTTTTGCAGCTGAGGTGAGTCATCATCACTTCTCTGCTTAAAGACAAGGTTCTGTTCAAGGACAACAATGAGAAAAAAATCAGTACCTTCTTCCACCCTGCAGCCTATCTTTGTATTTTAAAGGAAGAAAATGATTTTATAAAGGCTGTCAGGATGTCCCTGTTTTCATTGTTTTCACTTTCAGCCCTTAGCAGCAAGATTATGATTCCTGCCAGCAAAATAGGGCCTTACTGTGCAATTTTCCTGCTAAATTTATGGCTTCTCTCTTCTCTTCTCTTCTCTTCTCTTCTCTTCTCTTCTCTTCTCTTCTCTTCTCTTCTCTTCTCTTCTCTTCTCTTCTCTCCTCTCCTCTCCTCTCCTCTCCTCTCCTCTCCTCTCCTCTCCTCTCCTCTCCTCTTCTCCCCTCCCCTCCCCTCCCCTCCCCTCCCCTCCCCTCCCCTCCCCTCCATCACAGCTGCTTTTCTATTGATCGCATCTTCTTATCTGAACATGCCATTCTGATATTTAAGTCATGCTTTTGCCTCTGCCCTTGACTTTCTCCTCAGGACATAATATTCAATAAATTGTTTGAAAGTTGTGCCTTAGTTTTCAGGGCTGATTTCATATTATCTTCATTTTCCCCTCTCTTGAATCTGCAACTCAGAGTGGCATTGTCCTGCTCTGTCAGACTGCAGACTCTTAGCATTCCTAGGTAACAATCCCATTCATCTAAAGGATGCCAACTTGAAGAAATCAGCTGTGATTGAAATTCAAAAGGCATAAATCATGCATTTCCTTCCTACCAACTAAGGTTCTTTCCAGTTTGAGAGTTTCTTAGTTTCTGGTTGGTAGTTCCACCCAACAAGAATTTGGGAAAAAAATAACTGTGCAGTTAACTCCTCATTCATCTGAAGCTATTATCCAGTACATTAACAGAAAGCTTACAGTGTGGGTGATTCTATTAGATTTTAAACAATCAATTAATGGCTATTTGTAGAGAACATATGTGTCAGCTATATAGAATTCTTTTTTATAAGCCTTTGCTCCAATTTCTGTGATCTGTTCCAAATAAGAGTAGGTAGTTTCATATACTGTGTTAAACAAGAGTTCATTTTAACTATGGCTCAAGGATTTTCAAGGGAAAACACATTGCTGAATGTGGGACACTGATGCAAAATGAAGGACTCAATATCTTGGCTAATACTTGATCCTCATTTTAACTCTAAATTTAACTCAATGATAGACAATGTTTCCTTACATCTCTTCATGCCAGATATGGGTGGCTTAAAAAACCATTGCTATGAATTGCAAATAAGATTATTTTCATTAATCTGGTATGACATTTTGATTTGTATTATTGTGCCTCATTTTTATTGCTGTCTATTGTAAAGCCTATCATATATAATAACGATGAATACAATTATGGATGAATGGATTGCCCCATAATTTTCTTCTTAAAATATGAGAACCTGCATAGAAACTTGCATGCCCTGCAAGAGAAAATACATGCTGAATTCTGCTATATTGAAAGTGCCATTTCTACTGTGATGACATTGGTGGAATTGCTCAGTAGCCAGTTTAAGAAAGTTGCTATTGATATACTTGGTTCAAGGTTGAGTGCCACTGTCTTGATATATGCATATTCTTAGGCTGTGGGCAAGAACATAGGACATTCAAGGAACTCACTCTGGTTCTGAACATTAAACTCTGATTCAATCCAATTTATCTTCCATCTTTTCCAGGAAAATTTCCCTTCAACAGTAGTAATTGTTACATATGATAATTACTTGTAATGTCAAGTGTAATTTTTCCACTCTAAAATACAAGGAGTGTGATCTCCATTTCCCTGAAACTAATATAGCTAAGATTAAAATAATATAAATATACTTTTTTAGATACTGTCACTATCAGCTGGTGTCTCATTTGAGTTTCCAGATTAATGACTTCTCATAACTAGATCATCATTTAATCCAAACAGGCATATTTGGGTATTCACATATTGCTCCAGACAAAACTTAATATTGGCATCAGAATGATCCCTTACAGTATCAGGAAGGAAAGGAACATTAATAACTTTAGCAACATACCTCCATCTCATTGAATTCAAAGTAGATGTGCCCATTAAAATTGCATCATTAAAATGATCTCTCCAAGCAATTTTAGTTTCAGTGCATCAGCTGCAATTTCTCTCACAAAGAACGATAGAATGTACTTAATTCTCAAGCTATCTAACCAAAGTTAAAAAAAAAATTAAAGTACCTTTAAATTGATACAATACTTGTTTTTCATTACCTTCATATGAGCAAACCTGCCTAGAGATGTAGAGTTGACTAGGAAACGATAACCTTTTCATCAGTCCGTCTTAAGTGACATGTAGAGAGTCATGTTCCTTCTTTTTCCTCCCAGCAGACATTTGGAAGTGAAAACTGGCTTGTGTCTGAGCAGTACAACTCTCAGATAATAAAGAATGAAGCTGGAATGGAAAACGTGCAAAGGACAAAAAAGGACACCATGTTCCATAATGCTAGGGCTACCAGATCTGAGCTGCAAAGTTTGGGATGACCATTAGATGGCATCAAAACGATATACTGTACAGTAAAACATTTTCTCATTGCTGTCATCTAGTAATCATGACGATTTTTGCAACCCAAATCAGTTTTCTTCCAGTTTCATCTAGACCAGTGTTTCTCAACCTCAGCAACTTTAAGATGGGTGGACTTCAACTCCCAGAATTCTCCAGCCAGCATGCTGGGAGTTGGAGTCCACCCATCTTAAAGTTACTGAAGTTGAGAAACACTGGTCTAGACCTTTAAAAGCTGTAAAAACTATATGTGTATAGTTCTGTATTAGCTTGAAAGTCTGCTCTATGTCTTATCCCATGGATTTTTCTGATTCTGCATGGGGTTTTGTATTTAATGACATTTGCAGGACTGTCAGTGCTGAGATTTTAATGACTGGATCGAGACAAAAACAACTGGTGCCATATTTTGAAGAACCAGGGAGGATTTGAGTAGCAATGCCAGATTCATTGCAAGAGGAAGGGGATAAACGGAAAAGTGACTGGCCAGGAGGCAGCATCTTTTGCTCCCACCCTCCATCATCTTTTGTGAATGAAAACAAGCAATGGAGATAAAGAAAACAACTGCAGTTGCCCAGGAAAGTTTGTGGCAGACACACACAGAAGTTAAAGGCTACTCATACAGATGAACTTCATGATCAAAATCCTAAACTCTCATTACAATCCCAGCAAGAGGGGAACAATTTAAGCACAGCAGGTATCCTTCAGTGTCTGTTGGTTTCTGCCATTCCACACTTTGCTTTAAAACAACATAATAAAAACTCAAGTATAAAATAACTGATTTTCAAAGTGGAATTTGTGGGGCTTTAAACCTAATAACTGACATATTATCAAGGGTTCAGTATAATGAAATTGTCCAATGAGGGGAAAAACATTAAATGCTTGCAAACAGCCATTAATCATTCATAGGTTGATTCTTTCTCCCAAAATATATCACATCTGATGGCAGGGGGAAGGGGGGTTCTATGTTGGAGAGAGAAAGACCTGTGCTATATATCCACCTATATCTTTATCAGGACCACACAAATCCTTCCAAAGAGATATTCTGGAATGTGCAAGAGTTGTACGAAGCCCTTCTTTTTGAACAGTTTTGAATACTTCAAATGAAAAGGCTACGCCAGCACGGACATGAAGGATACCTGAGAGCAAGCAGCTTCTAAAGTAGCTACATGAGCTTAGAAAAGGATGTGACTGCTTTAATAATTCAAAAAGAGGTGCATCATACATCCTCCTGTGCATTCCAAAGGACCTATTTCAAAGGATTTGCACAGATCTATCTAATCTATCTATCTATCTATCTATCTATCTATCTATCTATCTATCTATCTATCTATGTATCTACCTACCTACCTACCTACCTACCTACCTACGGTATATCAAAGGACATTTCTGTGAAGTGAGATTAGCCCCTTGCCATACTAAATATTATTAATGAGATGTAGAGGCATAAGAATGTAGCAAACTCTTTATGCGGCCATAGAGCAACATATACAGAAAATACATTTTTATTTAGATCTACACATTTCTCATTCGCAAGTACTGCACTAATTAAATGTACATTTGGCATACAGAATGTATACAGTTGTCCCCTAAGTGCTTTCTGGAGATGTCCTGTAGGCCAACATTCCCAAATGGAATATGCTCCTTGACTCCCTCTGCCCACCAGTGTACAGGGTGCTGAGATCATGCACAGCCCTGCTGCCCAGACTACATGAGGATAAAAGAAGACAGTAGATACATCCCCAACATTTAAAATTATAATTATTATATATCATGCAGCTAATTTTGAGACATATATTTTTCAAGATGAAAATTACTGCTGGCATAATGAATTGGATAAAGATTAGGTAGGAAATATACAAGACAGCAAGCCTGAGTGAAATTTTTAGAAGGGGGGTAAAGAAAAAGTGAGCTAAACACCTTCTTTCTCCCCTGTAGCCTTGTTCAGCACCCAGAAATTCTGAACATCAACTTTTGTGCTAAATTTCTTTACCCATTCTGATGTCAATAACAGCTTGACTCTATCAGCACTGCTGGATCTTTGTGTGGAATCCACATGGTTTGCTCAACTATAATTTGTTTAGTAAGCCACAATTAGCAGCATCCATGCTATACCAAGTGTGAGTTGTACATGTAGTAAATGTTTCTTTCTTCTCAGTAAAAAAATGTAGGTTAAGAGCCAGACCTAATGAACATTTCCCCCTAAAAAGAGGTGTCAACAATTTTTTATTGGAGTGAGACGTCGTCATTATACATCTCGCTCTAATATACATGTAATTAATATACATCTCACTCTTCCCTCTGTGACTTTGTAGAAGCATATAGGCTGTTCTGAATAATAATTATCACCTTTATTGATATTATTTTATGCAGCAAGGTAGCTGCTTGCCCTATGTGGTATTATCTGAATAGAAGAAGTGTGTGGATGAGTGTGTGTGTGTGTGTGTGTGTGTGTGGAGGGAGAGAGAGAGAGCTCTCTAGTGAAGCTCTGGCATTAATATGAATTGTATTTGGAATAATCCATCAATCCCACTGGCAGTGCATTTGGGAAAAGTTCTTTATTTTACTTTGGTAAGATTATTCTTGTTTTTATATCCAGCCAAGAACCTTAGGAAGTTTGTTTATTTTTGAAATGTAATTTACTATTTTTTTTTTAAAGAAAAAAACAAGTATGGCATGATTGTATTCATTTCTATTAAAACTCTTCCCTCTGCGACCTTTGTAGAAGCATATAGGCTGTTCTGAATAATAATTATCACCTTTATTGATATTTATTTTATGTAGCAAGGTAGCTGCTTGCCCTATGTGCAAATCATTATTATGCAATCAATAGCTGAGTTTAGCTGGTTGGAATGGAGTCCAAATCCAATTTAAAATCAAGCACTTTTTGTTTGCTTTTCAGCTAAATGGCTTTGCGTTTGAGAAGACTGCCCTTCAACATGAATCCTGTGAACGTGCTCTTTCACCATCTATTTCCTGATTTCAGAACCAGTTTGGTGTATTGGTTAAAGGCACCAGGGTAGAAACCGGGAGATGGCGAGTTCTAGACCACCTTAGGCCCAAAGCCAGCTGGGCAATTTTGGTCCATTTGCTCTCTCTCAGCCCTAGGAAAGAGGCACTGTCAAGCCACTTCCAAAAATCTTGCCAAGAAAACTTCCTACTCAGTGTAGGAAGAAATAAAGTTAAGTTTCAGTTTTTTATTATGTGGTTCAGTCTGATTCCTGTAACATTAATAACAGAGTTTGGATGACCCTGAAAAGCTAAGTACCAAAACTGTAAATTAAAGTGGGAAGGAAAAAAAAATATTGGAAAAAGGCAGTGGCAAACTACTTCTGAATCAGTGTCAAGAAAACTACATCAATATATCCATGAACCCACCAAGAATTGAGGGAGGGAGGAGTGTTGATGTGAACACAGCCAATTTGTGTGGAGCTACTCAGCCTCTCTTTTCTTAACACACAAGGTTTGGAAATCCCATTGCAATATTATTTCTAACAATATTATACTTTTTATTGCTACTGAAATGTTTCTTTCAGAAGCATCCACGGTATGGGTATTTTACATTTGCAAAGTGGAAATGTTTCAGTTGAAACGTTAATGTCCATTTGCATAATGAATATTAATTGACAGTGCTAATTTAAATAGGTAGGCTTTCATGCTTGGGAAAATATGCCAACCATTGTAACATGTAAATTCTAATGTTGAGCATGGGCAAATAACTGACAAAAATACATCTTTTGGATCTAGCCCTCTTCCTTTAAGGATACAATGAGTGACAGCTATGATTAAATGCATCATCTTTATGTTTCAGTTTTCAAGGAAGATAGTAAAATATGGTTTATGGGTGACAATGTTGCTATAGTTACTTGCTCATCTGAGTCAATCATACCAATCCACAATGGAAGCCACAAATCTTCATCACAGAGGAAAGCAAATATTTACCAGTCTCTTAGCAGTAGGAGATTGTGCATAACATGTGATCTTGTTCAATAAAACAATTCACGTGGTAATCTTCTCAATGGTGAGGAATGTGCCAGATTTCACAAAAGTTTCCTGCACTAAGCCACGCTTGCTTCATTTCCTTGTCACCATGCTGCTACTAATTAGTTTGGCTGGATTTTTTTTTTTTTAGATTGTGTAACTGTTGCATCTTTTTCTGTAATGGTATTATGCTTTATTATAATGCTATATTATCTCTGGAAATATTTACATTGTGTTCAATGCTAAACCAAAACTCTTTATTTTTATGTAAGCTCTGCTAAAACAGAAGTCACTGGTGGGTTTGTGAAGTGTTTTCCCGCAGAGATTTCTCAGAATCTCTTGAACTCCTGTAGAACTTATTCTCGCCATATCTGCTACTAAACCTTCTGCCTGCAGGGCTCCAAAGCACCTCTCTCCCTCCTGGGATATCTGATATGAAAAAGAAAGAGAGAAAAACATGATGAACCTTTCATAGCTTTTATTTATAACCACATCCAGACATATTAACCATATACACACCAGCACAATAGAAACTTAATACTAAGCAAGCAACTTTGAATAACTGTCCTTACCACACCCTTCCCAAATGTGCTCCCTCCACTTATTTCTGTGAATGTCTCAATGCTGCTGCTGCTGCTGCTGCCAAGGTTCAGCATCTCAATGCACTTTTCTCCTCTCTCCTCATCCGAGCACCTTTTTCCCTTGGGCTTGATCTGAAAACTCCTTCTCAGCTTCTCACAGTGAAACCTACAACTCCTAACACCACACTGATGCAGCTATCAATCATCACTCAGGTATTTCTTTATACGAAGCTTCCTACCCTTTTTCCTTCACTGCTGGCTCATGACTACTCTTTGTAATGAGACGGTGGAGAACCTACTAGTTTCCAACACCCTTCTTTTCTCCCTTTCTTCATACACCTAAAGTTAGGGTCTTAAATAGGTTTCTGAGCTGGTTATTATTTATTTATTTATTTTTTAACTCGATTTAGAAGGCCACCCAACTCAGTGTGAATTGGGGTGGTATTTAGAACATTATCTTGCTGCTACCACCCAAACCATCTTCTTGTCCTCCACTGTATCCTTCCTGACTTTTAGGCTGGAGCTGGTTAAATGATAATCTGGAGTCAGCATGTCTAGCAAGAAAATCTTCCATTTTTTCTCCAAATCTGTACTTCCATCTCAAAAGACCCTGTTTCTCATGTCCTACAATTTAGCTAGGTATCTTACAGTATGTATTAATTGTTCTTGTCTTGTACCCAACTTCCCTGCAAACCACTGGATTGCACTTAAACAGTTTAAAATCGATATTTAATTGTATATTTTCTTTCATTAATTTGAATGGCATAGATTTGAATCACAATATTAGGAAAAACTGGTATCTGATAGATAACTATGTTTTGGACTGTGCTGTAAACCAAGAATACCCAATCAGAACATTTCACATCCAAATTTACAAGGATTTCTCAATGATGTTAAGCCATCAAAGGCTCTGGAGTCCCACCAAAGGAAAAAGCTTATTAAACACATATATTCTGCATGCTAAAGCTGACTGAATCTCTTCTTGGTGCACTCTATTCTATACATAAAAGCTGATTTTCTCCTTTCTTTGCTCAAAAACAGTTGGAGCCTTGTTACATTCTGGCTGATAGCTGTATCCAGTCAGGGAGGCTGGTGATTATATTAGGCAGTAAGATTTAAAACACATATGCAAGAAAAAAATCTAATTTGATTTTAGACTGTAACAATTCTATTCAGTTTTATTTCTGATCGAATTTGCTTGAATCACCTACAGAGGATATTTGGAGGCACCAATCCTCAGACCAATGTCTGCGGATACATTTAGTTAATTTTTGTTTTTCTTCGGCAGATAGCAAAGACTCCTGTTTTTCTGTGCCAAATCATTTTTGCTTTCTTAAGGCTGTTTTGTGTGCTCTGACTCTACGCTGATAGACTTTGGAAGGGAATTGGGACCAGGATTTTCAATGAAAAATACCTTTGTTCCAAATATCATAGCCCTGGGAATGCATTACACTGGCTCTGTTCTTATGGCACATTGAACTACAAGCTATCCAACCATATTTAACCTAAATGTTGTACAAACTTAGCCATTAGAGTTAGCTTATGGTTCATTGTGTTATGCTAACAGGGTAACTGAGAAACCCATAGTTCAGTTAAACATGGGTAGGTGCTGGAAATGGTGGTGGAAGAAATGGGAAGCCACAGAGGAGAGACCTCTGTCTTTACGTTAAATATTATTATGTTAAATCCTAACTCCACTTCTACACTGAGAGGCAGAGAAAGGAAACAGGTTCAAGTGGCAGGGAATTCCAACAAAGACAGTTCTTAGAAACAAATGGATAAACATCAGCTAGCTCAGTGTTTTTCAAACTTGGCAACTTTATGATGTGGGGACTTCAAGTCCCAGAGTGCTGGCTGGGGAATTCTGGGAGTTGAAGTCCACCCATCTTAAAGTTCTCAAGTTTGAAAAACACTGACCTAGATCATAGTTGCCTCATGCTGGCCTGCCCTGCCAAATCATCCCCCGCAAACCTAGTGTTACTACCACCAATGTGCCTGGGTCAAAAAGTTTGTTTAGTATCAATAGCCTGCTGGTGTGACATAGAAATATTACAGTATCAGCACTGTGGATAGAGCATCTCTCAGAGCTTCATCCTAAATAGGTGGATAGTCTCAGGGCCAGGCCATTGGAGATGCAGGTATAACTTAGTCATCACATTCATATTTCTTAGTTCCACTATATTTAACCCTTGTGTTTCTAAAACAATATGAGATGCTTCCAGATTCATAATATTCAAATTCTATCATAGTGTTTAGGAATTAAATATGTAGCCACAATATGTATGTATTATACAGTCATATTTCCAATTAATTTGACATGTCTTCACTAGGGAAAATAAAAAAAAGAAAAATTCATAAGATAAAAATAAATTCAAATATTGGAAAATTCATAAGGCAAAATAAATTCAAAATAAATTCAACTACCTTTCCTTTTACCTCTGGAGTGCTACAGATGGCTTCTCTTTCTGATATGGAAAATTAAAGAGAAATCTCTGCCAGTAAATCTCAGAGCACAGCTCTTCTCTTCAGAAAGAGTTTCTTCTTCTGTTGGCTGGGTTGATCACGATGTTTTCTAGGGCTGGCCATTACTAGTAGGGCCAGAAAGAGATGCTTGTAGGTTTTTTTCCTGCTTCCTATGCCAAAATAGCATGGCAGGTTTGTGGGACCTTGTACCTTGACTGATGGAACATGGGAGACAATATTTATGGCTCTGCTCTTGGAGATTTTGCTTCTCCCTGTATGTGTCAGGATGGAAGTAGCTTTAGCAAGGTTACATAGAAGTGTGTACACAGCACTGCTCTCTTGGTTCATCTAAGGGGCCACAACAGTGTGATCAAAACTCTGCCCATTATGTGCAACACACAAAAAAGTGAGCAGAGCTTTGATCCCACTGCAGAGGCCACCTCTTGACTTTTTTGATCACACCTTTAGACCACACCCTGGCCCATATCATGGTCGCTATAATGTAGCGCCTAAAGAAAACTGCATATCTTATTTATTATATTTGGTTTCAAAAGTTGCCATTAACTCTTTTTTTCAAATAAGTCTTATTAAAAGAAGATTTTACCAAGATTTTAAGAACTACAGAAACATAGAAGAAGAAATAGAAAAAGTAAGAAATTATAAACAGGTAAAATAAAAAGTGAAGGATAGCAAGAAAGAAAGAAAAAGGAAGATATCTAAAGAATTGACTTCCGATCTTCTTTGCAGCAGTTACGAACATAGCAATTCCCATCTCCACCCTCTCATATTGCATATCATGATTCCCTTTTTTCCATAAAAAAACCTTTTTAATAAATCCTGGAATCATTTTTATTCATTTTCAGCAAAAAGTCCATAAAGGGGTTCCAATTTTTTATAAAATGGTTGCCATTAATTCTTGTCCCACTTGCTTGATGCTATTTTTATCCCAACTACCTGACAGACATTTCAGGCAATTTTGCTTTGTTTTAATTTCAGAAGATAGCTAAAGATTTATCCACAGGCTGAGGAACAGACATACAACATTTTTAAATGATATTAAAATGGATCTCTTCCAACCTCATATCAGAAACAGATAGTTTCAAGGTAGCATTAGGGACCTGGGCACATGGGACCTGAAGCCTTGTTTTACACAGATGGGCTAAAAGGCAGTGGCATGTAGACAAAAGGAGAAAGCTTGGCCAATTGTTTGTCACCAGCCTTTTTCTAATTTGTGAAAAAGGAAGCAGCTGGAAGAGGGAGTTTGGGTTAATTTTAGTACTCAGTGTTGCTGATACTGCAAACTAAATAATATCCCAAGTGTAACTCCAAGCAGTAGGGAAAAAAAGAGGTCCTTAGGGCCAGCTGTGGATACATCTTTAGACGTGTATCAAACATAACAAAAGCTGGAACAGAAAATAGCCTCATTTGGCGCTTGTTTAGTATCATTACCAAGCCAAATTGAGGAAATGAATGATTTGGCCAAGCAGCTGTGATCAAATCAAGCCTTTAGCAGGAATTGGAAACCTAGAGAAATAAATAAATATATGGTCATTGTGAACTTTTATTAAGCCAGCGTTGCCCTAAGCACAAGAAAATGAGGGTTGGGGGAGTAGACCCTCCCCTTCTTGGAGAAGACCACATCTAGAAGTGCCTCTCCCTGTTTCTCTCCATTGCAAAATATTCCAGGGATGAGTTCTTTTCTTACTGAGGTTCCACTTGGTTTCAGTAATGGGCCTGAAAAAGCTCTTTTCCTACAAATTAAATCAATCAATCTCAGCTAAAAGTGGGTTTGCTTACTCAGAGCTGTTTCTTTCTAGAAACATACTGTGTGTGCTGAGGTTAATTGTGACTTTCAAAGACATATTTCAAGAAAATAAGCATGTTGATTGGTTAACTATTTTTGCAAAGCATAATACAACAAAGTAATAACTGGGGCATACTCCTTAAAAATAGCCAGGACTTTTAAACCCATATTATTTCAGCAGGAATATTCAGCAGAATATTCTTTCTGATTGAAACTGATAGGGCTTAAAAGGTTTGAATGTTGGATGGATTGTGTCCTGAAGCTAAAATTCTGCAGACAGATTTTTATTATAATAAATATTTGGCCTTTTTCAATCTGTGTCTAAAGCTTCTATTTCCTCCAACCAGCCTGGCTCTGTTAATTTTGGTGGATAACTTCATATCCAGAGCCAATTATAAACATAATTGATAAACTTTATTTTTTATTTAATGGGGGTGTCTCTTCTTTAACTTTGTCTTTTTATTGAATTAAAAGAGTATCTAAAAGGTTATTAAGCTATATTTCAGGACATGGACCTTCAAAACATTATGAACTTAGCTTTTATATCACCTTATGTAGGGGCAGCAAGTATAACTTTAGTCTATCCTTTTTCTCTAAAATTATAGTGCTGAAACACAGCCAGGTCTTTTCACTGGCCCAGTTTATATGCTGCTTTCTTCAATGTTGTCAGTCAACAAATCATTCTGTATTTATAGTCTGTTTGCCCTTGCAAGTTAGGAAAGGCTGAAATTGTGAATCATTTTCTCCTGCATTGCCTCTCCTATATGGACTTTTCTGTTTTACTGGTATCATCTATACTGTGAGATATTCCTGGTAGGGAGACTGAAATGTAGTTATCACACTTTTAATCAGGACAATATGTGGCTATTTCTAGCACAGTAGCCAACGTCTATACCATCATATATTCTGCACATTGTCTGCTGCTAGAGGACTATGATTTTATAAAATGATGAGCAAATACTTTGGAAAAATTTGATTACTTATATGTATGTATGTATGTATAGAACTATAGAGTACAATTAGAAATATAACTTGGTCAACTCTTGGGGCTGCCAAGTTTGTTTAATTTCAAGGATCTATTAGCATAGAAACACATTGATTATTTGTCATTCTTTAATTGTATAGGTTGATAGAAGAGCCTGCTAACAAATCTTGGAAATGCAAGAAGGCTCATTTTGTCTTGTTACAAACAACAGCCTTGGATATTGGAATGGTAACTTACAAATTTAATTTACATTTATTTATTTTATTTATTTATTAAATTTGTATGCTGCTGACCTCTCTCCCAACGGGGGGAGATAATATAGATAATAAGATGGGAGATAATAATAATCATATTATTATCAAATAATATGATTATTTATCATATAAATAATCCAACATATAGATTTAACAGGGATTTGCAATTATGTTGGACAAGGTAGCATTTTGATAGCCCTGATTAGTATTAGGAATAGTCAAGCCAAACTTTGCGCTTTTTACAAATATAAAGCTTTGAGTATAATTCTTTAGGACTTTCCCACTTAGCTCTCTATAGCTTTCTTATGCAGAAATCCTATTATTAATCTTCATCTTACATTTCTAGTCATAATATTGAATAACATTAGTGTAATCAGATGCAGCAAGTAGAAATGATATCTCAGACACAGTATTGGGTTCATTCATATCGGGCAAATATAAAATCCTTTTGAGGAGGAAGATAATTTGTTTTTTGAATAATGAAAATCAAGGAAGATCTAACTTGTTTGAAATTCAGCAAAGCCTTTGTTCCTAGACTCTGGAAGACATGAGACATGGAATGTGGTTAACTATGGCCTCAACAGAAATCTACTATTCACAGTAATTGAAGTTAACTGAAATCATAACTTTGGTCATTCTGGGAATGGAACTGAGGGTTAGTACATGTTTTTCATGGTAAATGGTAAAATCATTATTGGGGATATGTAATCTAAAGTGAACATACAAAATAATGATTTTCAGTGTCCTTAAGCTTAATTCTCTACTCCCCATGAAAAGCTACTACAGCAAGAATGAGGATAAGATGACAGTATTAAAAACTTACATCTATTCATCCTAACTTAGAGCTAAACAGCATTTGCTATTATTAACCCACAGAGATAGCATAAGTTATCAGTTTGTGAGGTGAATATGTCCTAAATTAATATCCTAAATTATTAGTGGTTCTTTTATTTATTTTAATTTGTGACTCTGAAGAGGAAATAGTGGATTTCCTTTCCACTGTCTCATACAGATTGGGTTCATATATTGAACTATGCTAGATTTAATTTAACCCTGGTCTTTTGAATAAACCATTATTGGCAGGGTTCACACATCACATTAAGTAATTAACCAAAATTTACCAAAAACAGCTAGGGTCATACATTGCATTAAGCCAGAATCAAACAAATAAATGTGTGTCAGAGCCCACAGTGCATCAGAGCCCAGCCGTAGCTTCACTAATTAATAAAATAACTTGATGGCATTTATTTACGAATCACTGTTCTGTTAAGCATCTGTGCTTTGTTTGAACTAATGCATTTTTTAGACCACTTATGATCAACCTGGTTATGGGGCCTTCTCATTTGATCAGTATGGACTCAAGGTGGCCCTTGTCTTCCTTGAAAACCTCTTCCATTCCATTCTGTTAATCTGGGCCCAAAGAAGAGAGTAATCATTCCCCTTCTTTTAGATCAAGTGAGGATGTTCTTCCTCATACAGTTGGATGGGGTGAGAATTTGGGGCAGTGAGGGTGGAATAAGCTTTAGAGAAGGGGAAAAAGCTTACCCTCTTTGAACATCTGTCTTTGGTGTCATCTTTATCTGCACCCTTGTTCAGTTCCCAGACATGTTTTAGATTGTTCAGCCTACCTAAAGAAATTTTAAACCACCCTTTGTTATATCACTGAGTCCAAAACCTCTTGGTGATTTAGAATAAAAAGAATTCCACTAGAATGAGTTCTTGCCATAAATGGCAAAACATAAGACAATTATTGCTGAAGAACCATTGAATATTATGAAAAGTAAACCGTGTGATTGTTTGAATATTTTGATCCTGAGATAAATTCAATTACTGCTTCTTTAAATTCATGAAAAACCTTTTCAGGCATCCTTTAGAAAACGAAGGATGGGCACCTTTGAATTTGAAAACATACTGTGAAACTCCAGCAAAATGGTGGCTCCTGAGGTCAGGTTACTTGTTCACAAAATAGCTGCCACAGTAACTGTGATCAGTGACAATGCACCTATTTACCAAAGTCAAACTTGTGAGGATTATCTCTGCCAAAGGCAGTTTGCCTTTCTCTTCTTTTCTGAGCAAGTGGACACACTGCAAAATGCAGCTGCCCACCATTTTTATTTTCTAAGAAAATGTTACAGTCCCCAAAGGCATTTTTGAAAATAAATTGCTTCTGAATGCTGGCAGTTTGTTTTCAGAATGCCAGCTTCCCATTTAGCTTCGTTTAAATTTCTATTTGTTTAAAAAAAAAAAAAAAAAGGCAAAAATAACCAGTCTATGACAGATTATAGCTTTCTCTAATTTATGAACAGTTTGAGCAGGGAAAAAAAAATAATTGCCTGATAGAAGTGAAGGACTTGAAACCATTGTCTTTTCTCATCATTTTCTTTTCTACCCTGACTTTATGTACTGTGCACAATTTTTACTCTACAGCAGTGTTTCTCAATCTTGGCAACTTTAAGATGAATGGACTTCAACTTCCAGAATTCCCTAGCCAGCCATGCTGGCTGGGGAATTCTGGGAGTTGAAGTCCATTCATCTTAAAGTTGCCAAGGTTGAGAAACACTGCTGTACAGTATGTGCATTTCAAGAACATAGAACTCATGATTCAGGACCAAGAACAGCTCCCTTCCTTTTCTCCTTTGTCTCTTAGTTGTTGTGATGACAAACTTAATTCAAATGCTAATATTTCTATATGGTTTGCTATATTTACTTTAAAATAATTCATGTTTTGTTCTGAAGTGCACAAGTGTAGCTTTCTCCTCTTCACATGCTCTGTTATCTAGTGATCTCTCATCAGAAAGTTAGAAAGAATGCAAGAGCCGTGACAAATGCATTCTAAATAGATTAACCTTCTCACCCACATAAATGAAGTCCATCTTGTTGTGCTCTGAATGAAACTCCAAATCTTGATTTTATTCATATTGCTTTTGTTATTAGAATTAAAATGCAATAGGGTCTAATAGGGAGGGGAGGATAGAATTAAAATAGTTGGGATAAAATTAAAATTAAAGATGCTAGCTATTGCTCTGGCTGGAAAGAAGAAACAGATTAAGCATCTTTCTCCAGCTGATGTGGCTCAGAAGGAGCAGGCCAATATAAGAACTCTTGTTAAAGAATTGGAGATGTTTGCTAATCAAAAGCATGAAAAGGGAACTTAATATTTTAGCCCAAAGGCTGAGCATTTGTGGAGTTTTGATTTTGCCATGCAGGAGCAATGAAATACGTCATAGAACTGGGATGGGTTTTCATTTCCCTTTTGTGGATCCAATTAGTGCTGAAAATCAGTTATATATTTCATCATTTGATGTTGGGATGAAAGAATATAATGTGAGCTCTAAAATAGATTTAGCACAGTTTTAAAATGAAAAGAAAAAAACACACCCTCATTTCTACAGCTCTATAGGAGACTTAACTTTTTATCTTTTATTTTTGAATCTTTAATCTGCATTCACATTTTAAAAAAATAGTTAAAGGTATTTGGGTTTCTTATGAGTGACAGACACTTACCGGCATAACATTTTTCTTAAGAAATCCACCATGCTGTTGTTCTTTGGGTAATACAAATGTGCTATCAATTTTTCCTTTGCTGAATGTACTTTCTGAATACCAAAGGCTTCTTACATAGGGCTTGATTAAAATGTTGGAAAGGCTCAACTTAACATATCTTTTTTTGCTACGTAAATTAATAAATATTAATTAATATAGGGCTATTCTCCCCAATCTCAAGAACACAGTATTCTAGTTCCTGTCATACAGTCTCCTTCATATTGTCTCTTCTTGCTTTCCCTCAAACATTAAATGAGGCCTCCAGATATTACCCACCCCTTATTAACAAGAAACAATCAACAAACACCATGAACTTTAGATCAATTACTAGGATTAGCTGGTGATAGTTTTTTGAATTGCCATATACTGTAAGTATTATTTGCCCAAACACGCCTAGTAGCCATAGGATTAGTTAAAACACCTTTTGACATGTAGTCATGGGCTGACAGTCCTAAGTATTTTAGAACTCTCTCTAGAACTAGAGGATTTAATAAACAGTTTGCAAAATAATAAGCATACAGCAGTTATTGCCAATGTTTGCTACATTTTACCAAATTAGATATTGAAAAATATAGGGAATCATGGCATAAATAATTGAAATATCCAATATATAATTATCAGTATAAGGACATTTGGGCTTGTATATGCCACATTTCTGTGGATTTAGAATTACAATTTAAAGGCTTAAAAGAAGCTCTACCTCCGATGTGGCCCAAGTTTCCTCAAACCAATCCTGTAGTTGCTCATGGGAATCCAACCCTCTGGTGACAAAGTTAGCATCATCCAATGATTCTTGCATTGGAGCAGCTTCATTCAGTGTCACTGAGAGTGGGAATTATTTGTAATTTTTGAGGAACATGTTGGTCATTTTCCATTTGGGCCTTCTTATGGTATAATATGGAGATGCTTTTAGGAGTAGATGTGTGGCTTTCTTTATCACCAAGGGCATCTGGAATTAACCTGGATTTAAGGGTAATTCTTCAGGAGATCCTCTTCTTGCCCCATAATTTGTAATTAAGGACTCTTAATTCAACTTTCCTGTGATTTATACTGAGGCGTATCCTCTTCTTGCTTAATAGAGCAATCTCACCTAGAGAGCTTTGTGATGTTCCAGATAGCAAGGTTTGACTATTTGGGTGTCTGCTGCATGAGGGACAGAATGTCCTTTAATGAATTGGTGGTTATGATTGCATTTTGTAAACTTGGTTTGATATTATCAAGGTCCTATATTAAGTTCATTTGCTCCTCCTGAGAAGGCATAGTAAGAAGTTGCATCGAGTGAAATTTATCTCCCTCCTTCAGCCTGATGGATTTTTTCTGAAGAAAATTAGGTGGAGCAATGTTATCAGAAATGGGCCTGGGTTATCCTCCCATTCTGCCTTGGCAAGCTTCCTGGGAGTCAGGAGGGGGTGGACACAGATATTTTGAAATACTCTAGTTAGCACAAGTCCAAGTGCTTGAGTCTTAACAGCATTTGGGTAGTAGTGGTTGTTGAAATGACAGTACAAGCCTTTTAAAGCCTTGGCAGTGTGGAAGCCATGTTATCTCTGTTAGTTCGGTCGGTGTTACTTTACACCTAAGTAACTGTGACGGAGATTTCCGGATGGCCCTTTCGTATTCCATCTTTGACTATTTATGTGGAGCATTTCTATATATAGCATGCCTTTCCTCAGTTGAAGTACATATATTTCACATGGTCCTTCAGTGCTAAGCTTTGAATTTTGCTTATCAGCTGCCCTAGAGTATGGCATACTGCTCACACTCTTGCGGGGGTGGGGGGATGGGGGCTCTTGCCTGTATTGCCATTCTTACCAGCTGCCTCACCTTCCTTTACAAGGCTAGGGAATCTTTTTTCTACTAGCGTTTTTACTTCCTCTAACCTTTTGTTGGCCTTGAACAGCTGATGAAAGATAGATATGATTGTGTAAGCAGTAAGCAGGCAGTTTTTTGCCACTGAGGACAGATCTGTGTTCCTCCGTCGAATGAGCTACCGGTTGAATCCGCTTCATCAGTCTCAGATTCCATTCCAGTGATTCTCCCTTTTGTCTATTACAATTAAATCCTCATCAGAGGATGAGAGCTTGTCAGAGTCCTGGTCCAATAAGGTATGATCCTTATCAACGGTTGATTTAAGAGGCAAGGTGGACTTGCATGCCTTCTTTTTGCTGTTCAGGCAGTCCTGGTTTTTTGGTTGCTTTTCTTCTTCCAGTCATTTTGAAGTTTTTCTATGACACTTCTTTTGCAGTTCTTTGCCTTTGTCAAGTTGCTATTCGTACTCCTGCCAGGCATGTTACTATTTCTGGTCCCTCACTTCTGATACTTAATAAAACTCAACAAAACATAAACTTTTAAAAACATAAATGTCAAACAATGTAATTTCAAGAAAAGTATAAGAGGAGTGGGTTAAGAGGTGAGTTAGTAGTCTCAGTCCTAACTATTATCCTAATAATCTTAGAAAAGCACGAAAAGCTTATATATTAATATATATATATATATATATATATATATATTATATATATTATATTATATTATATTATATTATATTATATTTAAAAAAGCATATAAAGCATACATACAAGGTTGAATTATTGTTTATGCATCATACAAAAATTAGATTAAAAATGAAAGGGAAAATAATTTGAAAGATGAACTGAGGCACAGACAGTTAGATGCCCATCTACAATTTTGTACAGAGAAATACAGAAAAAGAAATATTAGTTAACTACTATAATATCACAGCAGACAGAATGTATGCTAACATGTTTATGACAGATACTGGGAGGCTTCCGGTTGAGAGCCATGGAGAGCTAAACATCTTTTTTGCTGTGGGACAGCGTTACGACAGAGATTGGCACGGGATGCAGGATCCTGGCCACCAAAATGCTCTCTGGATCAAGGAGAGATCTTTGAGATAGCCCATGTGACTTTGCACAGCCACTCCTCATGAGTAAACCACAGGAATTGTCATTTTGTGGTTTGCCTATGGGTCGAGTGGCTGGGAGTCAAGGGAGGGACCATCTTTGTTCATGGTCATTAATGCCACCTTAAGGACAATAAGCTCAAGCGAGCCTCACTTC
Organism: Python bivittatus; assembly: GCF_059951505.1. NCBI lineage: Eukaryota > Metazoa > Chordata > Lepidosauria > Squamata > Pythonidae > Python > Python bivittatus. The sequence goes on from NW_028277035.1 coordinate 20,412,334, forward strand.
TTAACCACTTTGGATTTGTTTTGTTTTTTTGCTACCTTAAAAGGATTAACACCCTTCAGAAAGGCAAGTTATATTGTATTTGTTAAGTGAGTTACCTTCTCCTTAGAGAAAGAACTTTTAAATACGATTTTTAAAACCTGTTGAAAAATATTACTTTTTGGATTAAACAGCACAAAGGGGCTCAGAATATGGACTTTAGAAAGTTTACCAATGGATTAAGGGCTCAGATGGACTTGGAATTATAATTTCAAATGCCCGCAAAGAGCTTTGAATTGAGGAAAAGAAATTTTCTCATAGGAAAAATGGTGATTGTTTTGAGTTTTTTCATAATAAGAGAACTTTGAAGGTTGGACCCTAGAGGGAACTAGAGGATGAAGAAAATGGAGCAGAAATCTATAACACAAACTTGGGAATATTTGTCTGCCAAGCTTCTTGACAAAATAGATAAATTTCTTGACAAGATTGACAGAGCATGTGGTAATGAAATTACAGAACAAGAACAAGTTGCAATGGATGATTTTGAAATTACTTTGAAGGGGGACTTAAATGTAACAAGTAATGAGAATGACATGAAGAAAGATATGGGCACACAAATGGAACAAATGGATGACTTATTCCCAAAAGGAGTTATACAAATATTGAACCATGAAATTGACTTGGATAATTTTTTTTTTTAATTGGATATACAAAATAACTCTGTTAAGGATTTGAAGGACTTTATTAGAAGTGACAAACAAAAGGACAAACTTTACATTGGATATACAAAAGAAATCTGCTAAAGTTCTGAAAGGTTTTTGGCTTGAAACACAGATGAACAGAAAACTAGCTCTGGGACTCTTTTTGAAGAGGTTAAAATATATTTTTTTAAAAAATCAGAGAAGGAATACAAGGTTGACTTATTCGACCAGGGTCAAAGGAGAAAAATAGTTACATCTGGTTGCCCTTACTGGACTTTTGCTGATGAAGAACGACTGACGAAGCAATTAGATTTTGTCTTTTTCATTCAATAGATGAGATATGGGGTGAAGAGAGATTATGTTGTATTTAGAGATAGTGATAAGCTATTAAGATTGCCTTTACTTGCTGGGATGAAGGGAGAAGTTGCTTCTTTCCTTTTCCTTTTCCTTTTCTATTTTTCTATTTTTTTCCCCCTTTCACACTCTCTTTTTCTTTTGCATTTTTCTGTCTGTATTTTTTGTAGTCTGTACTGGCTTTTATTCTTTTCATTTTTAATTCTTAATAAAATTATTTGGAAAAAAAAAAGAGAGAGAACAGTGAAAGACCCAGTAAGATCTTAGCTAATCACTTAAAGCAAAAGAAAGATGGGGCAATGATTCCAATTATTAGAGGTGAAAGAGATGAAATACATAAAACTTCAATGGATATAAATTGTCAATTTTTAAAATCTTATTCAGAATTATACAGTAAACCAGAGAATGTATTGAATGAAGATATAGAGGCCTTTTAAAATAAAATTAACCTACCACATTTAGATGATACATAAAAACAACTTTTAGTTGCTCCACTATCTGAGGTAGAGATTAAACAAATAATTTTAAAAATGGCAAGTGGTAAAACACCAGGATTAGATGGATTCCCTCTCGAGTGATATAAAACATTTATAGATCTTTTGGTGCCAAAACTTTGTCAAGTGTATGAAGAGATATTTGATAAGAGAATTTTATCACTGGCATTTAATCAGGCTTATATCACAGTTTTACCAAAAGCAGGTAAAGATCACATTCAGTATGCTAATTATTGTCCAATCTCATTGATTAATGTTGATACAAAGATTTTAACAGCAGATTTAGCAACTAGATTACAGCAAGTTATATCATTCGTTATTATGAATGATCAGGCAGGGTTTATAAAAACTAGGCAAGCAGCAGACAACATTAGGTTAGTTGTAGATCTAATAGACTTAAAAAAAAATAAAGATCAATTTGTAATTTTATCACTAGATGCTGAAAAAGTCTTTGACAAAATATATAAACAGTACATGTTTGCCATACTAAACAGATTTGGATTTCCTTTGGAATTCATAAAATGGATCAAGATATTATATGAATCACCCACATCTAAAGTAAAGGTTAATGGCATGTTTTCTCCTACTTTCTCACTATTTTGAGAAACTAGACAAGGATGTCCACTTTCACCCTTGCTTTTTAATATCTGCATGGAACCCTTGGCTTGTGTTATTAGACAACATGGGAAGATCTACAGTATGTTCTTCAAAACATATGTTACTACAATGTCCTATACTTACTAAGTTTTGGAAGAAAGTAGTGGATTATATAAATATGATTGTGAGACAAAAGCTAAAATGTTCAGAGGATAATATTCTCTTGAACTTATATACCTATCACGTGGAATTTGACAACTGGACGATGTACATGGATTCTCCATGCCCTTATTATGGCCAAAAGAGTGACAATGCAGCATTGGAAAGATAAATGTATGGCCCCATTCATTCAATGGATTGAAGATCTGATTGCACTTGCCACTTAAGAGTGGATTGCTATAGACATAGACTTTGTATGGATAAGTATAATGAAATATGGGACTCATTTATTTAAAATATAGTAGGTTAAAAAAAATGATAGTCATATAAGTGTATTAGAAATATATATGTACTTGAATAATATTTGCATTAGATAAGTATTTATAGAATTGTAACTGTTTACTGTTATAATGACATATCATACTGTTTTTTTCCCCTTTGTCATATTTCTTTCCCTTTGTTGTTAAAGCACTTTTTATGTGTTTTTTTCTTCTTTTTGACAATGTATGCGTTTCCATAATAATTATCTTTGTGTTTTGTTCCTTTTCCTTTTCTTTTGTTATTATTTTAAAAGGAATAAAAAAACAATAAAAATAAATGATTTTCAAAATGAATTAAACAGAAACACACTAAAACCAAATAAAAATACAGGATTGTAAGCATCAGTTGATCACTATATTGCAAAAAGCAATGTTTCAAAAGGCTACGTTATATTCAATTCAATTATATTCTGGAATCCTCGGCAGTTCCCTATTGCCAGAAGGAGTCCATGGCGCTGGGCCCTTATCTGCTTCCAGGCACAGCTATAACTCATTATGTCTTACTTCCGGACTGCGTTTTAAGTGGCCTGGAGCTACACTCCCAATAGTCATTTGTGGGGCCAGGACAAGAACTACATTTAATTCCCTGTCACTTATCTTTACATTTAATCAAGCACAATTCACGTAATCACACTCCGGTCATGGATTTTATAATTCCCCTTTGGTCATGTTCAAAAGCATAAATCTGGTAACTGCTTTTGGAAACCTGGGAGCTATACTTAAAGTGTGGGGGGAGGATGGGTGAGCAATTCTTCTTCCCTCCAGCCCCATAGTTATAGAAGAAATGCTTGGTCTTCCCCAATACGGATTTTTTGGCTGGCCTCATGCAGGAATTAAAAGATGTACTCTTATCCTGTCTGAAGCATGTATAGCCTGAGGACACAGAATTTATCTGAGTTAAAGAGAAAAGCTACTCTGCAAAGATGTTAACATAGTGACATTGATTCATTGCTGCAAGCATATTAGTTAGGGATGAATTTCATGTGTAATTGCTGAGTTCTGACTTCTGGATAGATTTTCCTTCTCTCTTGACTTTTTCTTGAGAACCTGGCGTGCTGCTCGGCTTCTCCCGCTGCTTTTAATCTCCCACTGACAAATGGGTGCATGGATTAGGACTAATATAAAGGAGTCAAGGCTTCCCATGAGGGCATTACTCACTCCTACAGACAATGGCTGTAAAATGCAGACTTGGTGTCTGTATGGGTATAGATTGCCATTCCTTGAGACCTAGAGGTTTCTGCTGCTATGTCTGGACTGCGGGAAGACAACTGACTTATCTGCTTTGTGAGCTCTGGAGGAGAGAGTCTCCATGAGTGCAGGGGTTTCCTCCTGGTTTGAATTATAAAATTATCAGGCACACTCAAGGCTAACTGAGACCATTTTTGTGAGTGCATTATATATGGAGAGCAGGCACACTGTATAGGCACAAAACTTACAAAGAAAACAGGTTGTTCCCTGCCTGGTCCAGAAGAAGCTAAATTCAGTGCAAATATTTAATTATTATTGTATGTGCCTGGACTACAAAGAAAATAGGCTTTGATGGAAGAAGCTGTATTTCAACACGTGGATGTCACATACTTGGCTGAAGTGACCCGAGTAATGTTGTGTCATTGAGACTTCAGTCCTTTGTACCTATTTCTGAGTAGTAAGAAAGGACTGGAGAAATGTGAAAGGTCTGAATGATTTGCAGTAGAGCAAAACCAGATTCTTCCACTGTGCATTCTCTTTTTGTTCTTCTATCAAATTTGATTGTCCCTTTATTCTATATCCTTTCCAGTAAATCTTTTTTTCTCTCTCTCATCTTGCTCTAGCTGGCAAACTTGGGTTCTAGTTAAAAAGCTTGAAATCTGCCTAGACTTGAATGAATATATACAAGAATTGGAGGAAACTACAAAGTATGCAGTGGCAGCCCCATCCCAATTGCATTCAATGTATTTCTTTTTATTTAAAATTCAAAAATTAACATTTAACAATTAACAGTTCTTTTTAAAAGTTAATTATGATTTATATTAGAATGAAACGTTAGAATGAAGGTTGTGTTTTATGTGTTCTATGGTTTTTATATTTTTAAAGCTGCACTGGGGTGGCATTTAATTTCGTTGTACGAGAAGTACAATGACAATAAAGATTACTTACTTACTTACTTAAACGTGTTAAAAACTGAACTTCCATTTCAAACTGTGAAATTTTTATTAAACATATATTCCTACAAAGTTTTCTGAAACACTCTGTATATGCTAACTGCCACAAAGACACACTGTGCTTCTTGTTCGTTTGATCCCTTCTTTGCAAGATGGTTACAGTATATTGTGAGAATATCTTTTGATCTCCAAAATATCTTGGTATCTTAAAAGTAAATCTGACAAATTTGACAAAGAGTTCAATTCAATTCTGATTAAATTAAATTTCCAGATTGTACAACATCCAAAATTTGGGTTCTTTTCCCATAAGATCTTCATATTTCAATTTTACAGCATTTCCTAAATGTTTATATAATGCATATAGTACTGATTACTGTTCCTGATGTTTATATTCTGTTTGGAATGATTGATTATGTGCCATCAAGTCATTTTTGACTTCTACCAACCAATCAATGAAATCCTAAATTTTTAAAAATTTCTATGACATTTGTCTTTCTTTCAGCAATAGTCCTTTCCCCCATGCATAGCTGATAACCCTGAATGCAGCAAACTGGCAAATAATACAAAATATTTTATAGCTACTATCTTCAGAGGACATTAGTAAAAGTAAAATATAATCATCTATTTTTTTCCCTTTTAGCATTTCATTAATACAGATAGGTTGCTGGTGCATATTAATAGTTCTAGAAGTTTTTAAGAGGGAAGAAGAGAGCATTTGTTATCAGCTAGATGCATCTATCCATGTTCCTTGAGCCCTCTCCAACACTTTTAGTAGGGGAAGAATATTCCCGTAAGGGATGTTATAAGTGTATTGATCAAAAAAGTCTATACTGAAGTCATTAGACTCCAAACGTCAAGCAAGCAAAGGACACTTTGTTTCTTGTGGGCATGTTTTCCTAGCTTTCCCAACTTCTCATGAGAAAGATTTATTTTGGTCTTCCTGGCAAGTACAAATAATAACAAAACATAAGTGAAGTTTTTTAGAAACTGGACACTGGAGGGGAATACTATAAAGATTTTAATAGAAGGGGGGGAAAGCCTGATGTCAATTAATACTGAGACTTACAGAATGATACAAAATGTTAAAACATTGGAAATATTAAAGGAGATCTTTGAAGAATGGAGCCAGAAGTTAGTAACTACAATATCAACACCCTCAATAATAATGTCTGCTTCTATGGACAGGCTATGTCTAAAAGATGTTAAGGAATGACAGATGTGGAACAAATTTTCTCTGATAAGATAAAGAAAGTACAGAATGGGGAACTACAAATGACAGGCCAGGAGAATGATTTGGAAAAGGAACTTTACTGAATATACAAAAGAAACTGGCTGAAGTTTTAAAAATTAAAAGGGAAATATAAATAGTAAATCAAGAGAATGACCTGCAAAATGTTTTCTTATTGGATCTACAAAGTAGGCTTGTTAAAGCCTTGAAGAAATCTGTCTGATAGGATAAAGAAGTATTAAAGGGAAATGAACTCCTATGACAATATTTGATTGAATTAAATATTAAGACTGTTAGACATAAAAGAAAGGAATATAAAGTTGGTTTATTTGATCAAGGTTAAAATAAGACTTTTTTTTTTTTTTTTGCAATGTTCTGGCAACCCTTTATGGAGTTTTTGCTGACATCAGGATTGAAGATTTGATGTTTTATGGATTTACTTATAGATAAGGGATGGGATAAGTGATGCAGAGACATCTGTTGAAGGGGGTGAAGAGTTATTAAATTAGCTTATACTTGTTGTGATGAAGGCTGAAAGTCACTTGTTTATATATTTCTTTTCTTTTTCTTTATTATATACTCTCTCTCTTTTTTCTTCTTTCTTTCTTTTTCTTGTTTCCCTTTCTTTCTTTCTTTTTCTTGTTTCCTGTCCTTTTTATTCTTTCTTTCCATTCTCTTTTCTTTCTCTAAGTTTAGTTTGTATTATTTTTTACTACTGTAATTAAAATTCTTAATAAAAATTATATATATTTTTATATGGACATGGCCCAAATTGAGTATACAAAGTTTTAGGTAAAGAGCATATTCTGTAAAAGACTGTACATATCTTTTTGACATTTTTATTTTTACCAAAGAACAGAAAGGGTCTGTAGTTTGCTTTATCAGGGAGATGTATTTGACACAGGTAATTTCTAATTGCTAATTATAGAAATTATAATTTATAATTATACAATCATGCCTCATAAAATAAAAAAAAGGTGTGCATATATATGTTTGCTTATACTGTATGTATGTATGCATATATATATGTTTATGTGTGTGATTGTGCATATGTTTTTACCCAGTATTTTTGCATAATGTGTTAAGAGTTAGCTTCTGAATACATTTTTAAATGTGCATGAAATCCATATTTAAATATAGATTTTTATATTACAGGTAGTCCTTGACTGATGACCATAATAGGGACCAGAAAATTTGTTGTTAAGCAGTGAGGTCATTAAACAAGGCATCATGTGATCATACCCTATTTTACAACATTTTTGTGCCAGTCATTAAGTGAATCACATGGTTGTTAAGTGAGTCATGTGGTTCCCCATTGATTTTGCTTGTCGGAAGCTAGATGGGAAGGTAGGAAGTGGTGATCACGTGACCCTGGGATACTGCAACCATCATAAAAACAATGCAGGTGCCAAGCTCCTGAATTTTGATCATATGACTGTAGGGATGCTGCGATGGTCATAAGTGTGGGGACCAGTCATCTCTTTTGAATCACTTTTTTTAGCACCATCGTAACTTCGAACAGTCACTAAATGAATGGTTATAAGTCGAGGACTACCTATAAACAATAACTGCTGTAACTTCGAACAGTCACTAAATGAATGGTTATAAGTCGAGGACTACCTATAAACAATAACTGCTTTACAAGTTTACTCAGAAGTAAATCTCATTAAATTTACTGGGAATCATTCCCAGGTGGATAGATCCCAGCCATAAGCCATACATTTTGAAGAACTGTGATGCAACACACACACACTCACATGCAAAGTTCTTGTCCATAGTGGCATATTATGTTGGATTTATTCCAATTTTTCTGAAGGGGATAGAACAAAGTTCTAATATAATTCCCCCATCCCACAAAAATTCCTACTCATATTAGCAAGTTCCAGATTTAAACTGGAAGTACTACAAGATTCTCTGAGATTCCTCATTTCTGCTTAAATATCAGCTTCATTATTACTAGCAGAGAGTGAGTAATCTAGCTTCCCATCTCAAGTCTTTATGGCAAATTTTCCTGCCCAAAGTACTTTCATTGGAATATAAATGTGGATCATCAGTTTGTTACTTTGCAATGTAATGATGGGAAATCTTAAGCTACTTGCTAGAAGATGACATGGATGCAACCGCACACCACATGCTCCTTGAGACCCGGGTAGTTCAGTGCACTTCCTTGGTATAAATTCCAGGTTTGGAGTACATCAGAGTATCTTCAGCCAGGAGTTTTTATTTAGGTTAACCTAATTAAAGATGTTTACAATCAGTTACAAAGATATCCAACTGCCATAACAATAAAGACAAAAAAGACAAAACTTTAGAAGAACAATTGGATATTCGGAAAGCAACTCCTAACATTCCACTTGCTAAGAGAGCATTCAAAGCTTCATTTCTTACATGCAGGATGGACCTTCTGAATGTTGTGCAACCCAGTGGAAGTTAGTCTCCCTGGGCAAAATATGGCTTTCTAAGTGGGGTATTGCACTTTCATGTAGAAGAGCAAGGCATGGACCTTGCATGTTTCTTTTGTTTTCTAGAACTATCTTTGCTTCTTTCTGCCTAAGGAGCTGGTTGCAGATTTGGAGAATTTGGAAACAATATTAAGATGGCCTCCTAGGATTTCCTTGCTTTTTGTAGGCATCAACATTTCTTTCATATGGTGTATAGGTATATATCCACACAAGACAAACACACATCTATAACTTTTGAGTGGAACCTTTTCCAGGGTTTATTACAAACCTGTCCAAGTAGGTTTCTTAGGGCCAGAATGGAAATGGTTTGTCAACAATGGATGGTGTTTTGACTTCTCAGTCCAGCCTATGGTATACAGTTTAGCCTAGTTTTCCCTAGTGATCCAATTAGTAAACAGGTCCAACCTGGTTTGAACTAAGAAGCAAGACAAGCTAGACCTATACACACACACACACACATACAAATTTTAATTTTGATTTCAAAAGATTCCTCGCACAGCTACCAAATGAAAATGTTTGGTCGAGTAAAACTAGGATACATTAAATTATTTTAGCAGAGGAGAATAATAAAAAAGTAAAACAGTAAATAGTAAAATACTAAAATGAGAATTATATAAATGCCAAGACCATCAAGAACAAAGTTAAGGTTTAAAAGTATCTGAAGAAAAATGCAGTAGGGATTTCCCTATGAAAACAAATTTTTAACTGAATTTAAGAAATAGAAAGATTTTTCTTTTTGGGTCATTTTTGTGGGAGCATAACGAAATGAATTGCATACTACTCAAAATAAAGCATAAAACATTCAGGCTATTATATCCAATAGCAAGGAACTATAACAATTGCAGCTATCTTAAAAAGTCCTTCTATAAAATCTCTTTCAAGAACAAAAAAAGATTACCAAAAGATTGCTGAGCAATAGATCATTCAGTCATTGTGTTTAGTAGAACCCTGATATCTTGAAAGGTCTTGAAAGGTTCCTTGCCATACAGAATCCTTTTGGTATGATTGTTTGGGGACCATTTCCTTACTCTTGTGCTAACCAAAAAGTTGGATATTGTAATGGACTGTGAGAATAACCTTGAGGAAGAGAAGGAAGAGCTGCATCCATGGTCAGATAAAAGAAATTTCAGCCCAAAGCAGGAATGGAACTTGAGAAAGTGTCTCGGACTCAACCCTCCCTATTTCTTTTTAGGATAAAGGTGGGGAGGGGTAGGCACATTCAGAGTTGCACAATTATGTTTCTGTAAGCCTGTAATAAAGGTAGTTTTAGTATTCATGACTTGGTGTTTGAATCTGGTGTACCTTGAAGGGCTAATAGATATCAAATGAGCTGATACAAGTGAGGCAGTCAATACCTATAAAAGAAATAGCACTTGGGCAGCTTCAAGGATAGTCTATGATAATGTTGCCTCACCCTTTGCACAACCCCATTGTTCTACCTAAAGTGACTTTGTGGGATGGTATCTGCACTACTGAAACATCGTACAACAGAGTTTAAAATCTGATTCACACACGGTGTCAAACCATAATATTACTTGTTTCCTTGTGGCTTAGCATATGGTGTAAACCCAGATACTATGGTTGATAAAACATGGTGTGCAGCCTAACATGATATCTGAATTTCTCCTCAGTGTTTTTGGTATAACTTGGTCACTCTTAGTACAATGGAAGCAAAATAATGACTTTCAAAGATATCATATAAGGAAAAAAAAAAGCATCCAGAAATGTTTCAGTTCTTCTTTGAACAAAAAGTGTGTGTGTGTGTGTGTGTGTGTGTGTATAAAATAAAGTGTTCACACTTCTTCCTCTTGAGTATAGGGTTTTGCATATTCACTAAGGAGTAAATTTTTCTGAGTTCCATGAAGTGTATTGCTAAGGGCCTTTCCTCACTACCAGGTTACAGCGCTAGGCACCTACCCTTGAGTCAGCAGAAAGTGTTAGTTATCCACATGACGTTTGCAGTCCTTATTGCTGAACCCTATCCTGCCCCTTTTGCTTCTCTTCCCCATCAGTGCCTATGACCTGCCTTCCCTCCAAGATAATGGGTGGCAAAGACTAGCAGATTTTATACCCTTTGAAGCTGCCCTTGGATAGTGTTGGACTAAGGGGTGTGGGAAGAATACTGCTATAAGACTGGTACAGCTCATGACTTAAGCATGTCTCACTCAGAGGATGAGGATGAGATGGAGGCAACTTCATGAGAACATGACAGAAAAAAAGACTTTGCCATAGCGTGTTTGGGCTGTGCCTGGGTGTAAGTGGGGCACAGCTTAAAAAGGTTCCATGAGACACTTATAGATCTAAAAATGCTAAACATAACCTATGTGAAACACCCTTTTCAAGATATAGATGGCCTACAAGTCATTGTTGACTCCTTGTGACTGCCTGGACAAATCCCTGCAGTTTTCTTGGCAAGATTTTCAGAAGTAGTTTGCCATTGCCTGCTTCCCAGGGCTGAGAGAGAGTGACTGGCCCAAAGTCACCCAGCTCACTTTGTGTCTAAGGTGGGACTGGAACTCACAGTCTCCAGGTTAGTCTGGTGCCTTTAACCACTATGCCAAACTGGAGCAGAAATGTTTTGTGTATGTGGGATGGAACAGAGAATTTTTAAAGTACTGAACAGAGTAGAGAAAAATATTCCAAATTAGGTGGAGTCAAATGATTGTCTCACACATTGGCTTGGTTCATATGTTATTTGCTTAACTTTGGTTTGTTGAATCACCCACTATTGGCTGAATCCACACAACATAAGCCATAATACGGTCAGCTTAGTTTTGGCTTAGTATGTTGTATGAAATCAGTCATTACTTAGCAGCAAATCCAGATTTCTCATAGATATGTCAAAATGACATACAACTTTTGAATAACTATAGAGTTGCAATGGATGGAATGTTGCACATCTAGAGAATTTTATATATATACATGCCAACCATGCTACTCCTTTTCAGGTCAAGTAGTGTTATGCAAAAGGAGTAAGAAATAGTAAGACAAAGAAAAGGCTTGTAAAATGAATTTACACCTTTCACTATAACTTTCTATCCTTGCATACAGTGATTTATTTATTGTCTTTTGTTATTTAGATCTCTCAACATTCTGTTTTTTAGAATCTCAAAAACTCTATCCAAACTCATTTTTCTCAGTCTTCCCTTTCTGCTCCACCCATTCATTTTTCATACATACATTTCTTCCAGAATTTAATCCTCATTCATTTTCTCTTTATATGTCAATGTACCTCATTCATACTGGTTACTATTTTTGTATACAGTCTGCTTTAAACTCAAACTCATTCATTTTTGACTCTATCCCTTTTTGTCTTAAGTGCATTCCCATGGCATCTCTCTTATTTTTATGTTTGTCCTATATGTTTCATTTCTTGAAAGAAGCAAAAATGGCTGTTCATGTGGTGATGCTTCTGCTCACTTTATTATATGGAAATGAGAATTGGGTGTGTCAGGAGAAACATAAAAGTAAATGAATGGAGTGGGAATGGAAATGGGACATTAAGAAGTGTCTGTGCTAAAACAAGAAGTATAGAATCAAGAAACAGTGTTTGAATAAATGTAGGTTTAATGGTAAAGTGTATGGCCAGCAAGAAATACAGTGAGATGGTTTGGATATTTAGAGAGAATGAACAAGGATTTGATCCCAGAACAGGGAGATGAAGGATTTCTTGGTGAAGTGAAACAAAATTAATGCTTGGATAGACTTGCTGAGATCCTGAAAAAGAAAGAGGTGAAATGATTAAAGAGCACAACATAATGTATGAATGTAGTAGAATCAAGAATGGATTGATTGATTGATTGATTGATTGATTATGTGCCATCAAGTCATTTTTGGCTCCTAGCACATAGATAGATTTTCTCCATGACAATCTGTCCCTAAACTGTCCTTTCAGGTCTTCCAGAGGTGCACTCATTGCCACTGTAACTGAGTCTGTCCACCTTGCTGCTGATCATCCTCTTCTTCCCTTTCCTTCCACTTTTCCCAGCATTAGAGCCTTTTCCAGAGAGCTGGGTCTTCACATAATGTGCCCACAGTAATTTGAGCCTGGTCATTTGTGCCTCATCTGAGAAGGATGTTTCTCAAGGATGGTTTACAAGGATAAAAAGTTATGAGACGGTATAGTAAATGGTTTTGGTGTAAACCACTTTAGCATGTTTCCTTTTCTTCATCTCATCTTTTTAAAGATTTTTAGCCTTTAATTTGTCTTATTCCTTTGTGCTTTGCTTAATGTTGCTTACCCAAAAAGAAATAACATGATGGGTTTTTATGCAGCTACATATGTTCTCTACTTCAGAGACTATCTCGCAAGCCAATGCACTGTTGCCCACCAACAAGGAGCTACAGTATATGCAGTTGCTGGCACAAACTCAGCCTTCTTTATGTCATTTTAAATGTAACTGAACATCCTGTAGGTCTGAATTTCAGATTTCCCCCATAGTCAAGAGGTTCAGAAAAGCTGAACGTCCTATGAACAAAATAAAATGTTATGTACATAATCTATATGTTCCATAATTCATTTTAGTCACGGCATTGGGATTACTCTAGTGTACAAATCTGTCCTGGTGTGCGCAGGTGGCGCAGGTGCAGCATTGCCACTTGTGACTCACATTATAGTCAATGAAGCATCATAAGGTACTAAAAAAGGAAGTAATGCAACACTATGCATCGCCTTTCATAAAGTCTTGAGGAATAAAAGATGCTCTCCTAATAAAGTTTTTTGTCAAGTCTGTGTTATTACCACTTGGCTTGCAAAGTATTTATTTCCTACTCTCATGTCTCAACAGCAAGCTGAAGGCAGGCAGGCAAAACTGATGTAATTATGTCCTTTCTTTCAGGAAGAACCTTATTTATTTTGGCACAGAAGGATGGATTTTGGCATCAAGGTCACTTGGAGGCTAATTACCACCTGACAGTCTAGGTATATCTCTTGCTCACATTTATCCAGTCATAGGGCAGACTACCAGCCTACCTAAGTTGGGTACATTTTGTAGGAATTTTCTCCGACCTGCCTTTGCCAAAGCAGCTGCGATGGTTAGAAGCTGGAATTAAACATTGGAGGAAAAGGTTGAACTGGGAATAAATACTGGGGCAGTTTTTCACCAATGTGGCTTTGGCGCTTTTGCATTTCAGGCTTTCTATGTATAGTCAGGGCATGGAAAGATAGCCAGCACTTTTTCACAATGCCAGCACTACTCTTTTTCTGACAGTTTCTATGGCAGGTACCATTTAATGGCAAGTATAGCTTGCGCAGGTACATGGCCATATTTATCTATGATATATTATCCTATCAAGAGTGTATCATCCTAATAGAGATAGCATAGGGACTTGAAAGTTAGTATCAGGATGATTAATTCCTCCTGTTGTATGTGGTGGTGGTGGGGAGGGGGGAATCTCTTTGCTTTGGGGATAAGTGTGAGGCTTGCTTTTTTGGGGAGGGGAGGGAGGGTGTGTTCAGTTTCTACTAGGGCAGAACTCCTATGAGCCAAAAACTAGAGAAGTTGCCAACTTTTCTTTGAAACTGCAAGGTGTCACATAACAATCTTCCGAGGTGCTCTTTTCCTACAGTGGTAAGATTAATTTAACTTCTGCAGAGACGAGAGCAAGATCGATAAGGGGGCGGGGGGGGGGCGGGGAGCAGCCAGCAGATCAAATGTTTGGAGACGAATGGAAAGTCAAAGACCAGTTGCTGCTTTCCTAATCAGCAGCATCGCGCGTTAACCCCTGCGGGAGCCCGCCGAACCTGCAGCGGACGTCGGAAGCAGCGCTCTCGGTGGGATACTGCAATTTCAGGAAAGAGCCAGCCCAGAGGCTCGCTTGCTTCTCTACGCAGGGTAGCAAATCCTTTCCAAGCACGGTCTCCTTTTCGAGAACAATCGCTTCCCTCGTTTCTGAGGAGACAGACAAACCAGGGGGGAGGCCGAAAGAGGCTCAGCAGCGGCCGTTCCTCGCCCCCCTGCCGGTCTTGATCTTCCTTGCGTAATTTCCACTGTCCCAGAAGGCGGTCGGCCAAGCGTGGTGTGGCAGCGAACTCCTCGGGCTGCTCCATCTTACGGGGCATCCTTCAGCTGGGGCGGGGGATCCTACGAGGCAGGGAGGGAGCTGTACATTTTACACGGGGTAGCACCCCCGCCTTGGCTGCCACCATTGCTGGAAGCTCGGCGCGGGAGCCTGGTTTCCCGGAGCAGCGAAGGGCCGCCCCCGCTTCAGCTGGGAGTTTTGCGCTCTCGAAGTTGGCGAGGACTTTTCGGTCCAGCGGACAGCCGGGCCTTCCTCTGGAGCCATGAGCGGGTGCTCGAAGCGGTGTAAGCACGGCCTCGTGAAATTTGCCCGCACCCTCTTCAAACTCGTCACGGGCACTCTCAGCAAAGGTAAGGCGCGGAGTCGTCGACGTGGGGACGGCAGGCCAGGAAGGAAGGAGGGACGGAGGGAGGCAGGGAGGGAGACGGGCGAGTAAGCGAGCGGGCGCCGTTTGCCAGCCATTGGGTTTGGTAGCGGAAGGGTCCCGGTCCCTTCGGAGAGGTGGTCGCGCTGTCGCGTTTGGAGTGCCGCGAAGGGTGGGCCACTTCGCGGGTGGCTGTGGGTGGGCCACTTCGGGGCGATCGCTGGGGCCCCGGACGAGGGAGGCGGCGGCGTGGCAGTCCGCTTTTCCAGGTTGCTGCTGCTGCTACAGCTGTCTGGATGCAGCAGGTCCTGGAGGTCTTTGCTCGGTAGTGTTGATCCGCCCCGGGCGGAAATATTTTAATGCCCAACTGAGGGGGTGTCGGTCAAGGGGACCTGCAGTTAGCCTTGTGGGAAAGGGCTCCATCGGGACAGTCATTCCTGCTCGCGCGGCTTCAGAGGCTGCGAATCGCCCTTTGCGTTCGCCCCAGTAGCGCAGCGGCTGGAAGGCGGCGTGAAAACACCTCCGCGAATCTGTTCATTCCTCGGGGGGAAGACTTGGAGCCCCCTCGCTGTGTTTCTGTCTTGTTTTTTCCTCACCCTCAGTTGAAGCCCGGCCGGGACAAGTTTGATAGGCTCTGAATGGAATGGAACTGATGCTTCTCCAAAAATAAAATCTGCCCTCGTTTTGATTAACTTTCTCTGAAGTTGTAGTCATAAGGAATGCTTCTGCGGTGCTCTTAATTGCCTGAAGAGTTCTGTGATTTCACACTTGAACTGTTTGATGATGGCTAATGGAGACTTTTTAAAGTTTCTTTTATTGGGTTCAGCCAACAGGAATGCAGATGTGAAGTTGCATGAGGATTATCTGGTGAAATTGTTTCTTTCTCTCCCTTTATTTTTCCCCCAAAACAAAACAGAAGCTTTGAAAAACCCTCTAGGAACATTATAAGAAATTAAGGCTTGTTTCTTGTGCAGCTTGAAGCCTCAGGTGTGCAGTTGCTTTATTTCATTTATTGGGGGGGGGGGGTGATGTGGTCGAGCTTTGGATTTTATGCCTTCTCCCCAAAGAGCTGAATGTGTGCCTGGAGATGTTGGGCTATGCAATAATATTTCCACTCGCTTCGTAAATGATAGGAAACTTAATGCATTACAGTAGATTCCTTCTCATTTGAAACAGTTAGATTAAATGACTCAATAACTGGCTTTCTCTCCTGAGGAAAACACGCTGCACAAAACATGATGATATCAGTGGAGTTGCCTTCATTTTATTTATTTATTTATATAAATACACACACACACACATATATATACACACACACACACATACATACATATGCACATACACACACACACACACACACACACGTTTCCTTATATATCTGTTTCTTTCTTTGCGGTACCTGAAAGCAGAAGAGAACAAGTTGAGAATCTGGAGCAGCTACCAACTTCTAACAACTGTCTACTGTTGGCCATGCTCGCCTCGCCTCTTCATTACTGCCGAGGTGGCTTGGTCATGAAGAGATTTTGAGAAATGGCTGGGGGACAAATGACATGCTGAGCAATCCCATCTCAGTGCTGAGTTAGAACTGGTGGCATTTGGACCTCTGGCATCCTGGTGTGCTAATTCCTACTGCTGCTGTAAGGAGTGCAGCCATTTGTGTCCTTGAACCTTGCACACCGAAAGAAATGATGCTTGTTAACCAAAATATAGAGACCCTTTTTTCTTGTTGTTGTCCTTTGGTTCAGCTGACCTCTTTCTGGATACCAGCTTTATAGCAGTACACAATAACCCTACTGTTCCCTAACTACAAGCTGTTTGTTTCTGTACCATTTTAACAGATGGGCACTTTTATAAGATAATTACCTTTATTCTTTCTTTGGATGCAAATTAGCAAAGTTGGGGAAATGCTGTGCTGCCCCCCCCCCCAGCAAATAGTAAACACAAATCAGTAGTAACATGCAAGAAAGGTAATATAGCTGCAGAAGATTAAACCAGGTTTTAAATAAAGATTTATGCTGCCTGATTCTGAACATGTTTACTGTGAAATCAGTCCTTTTAAATTAAGTGTTTATTACTATTCCCTGGTCAGTAGATTATTAATATTTTGATCCTCATAAGTGAGAGACACATAGAACAGAGAGAGTGAATATCATGAACTGCAACTAGCATTATATAGCTTTCATTGTAATCATTGTAAATCATTCTAAAGGGTATAATTTCCCCTGCAAGGTATTTAAGGATACTGGTTTTTCAGATTTTCTAATTCTGTTGGAAAAACTCCATGCGAAGCTCATCCCCTTAAAGAACTACGACTCCCAGGAAGCCCTGGGATAAGTGGAAGAGTTTTGTCAATATGAATCTGGATTAAGAGTTAAAAACTTGCTGAACTTCTATATATAAGCTCCTCTAATTAATTTCTGACTGCATATGGTGCTTCATATTAGTTAAGTGTGGCAAAGCTGGTAAACTATTCCAGATAGCATAAATTACTAGCAAACATCTCATGAATTATAAAATACTGTTATTGGCACACTGCCATTATTGTGCTCTTGTGTATTTTGATTTACCTGTTCATTTTCAATAACAGCGTCTCATTTCAGAGCTGCAAAGATTAAATGTTTGTGATCTCTAAGGAATCAATTTAATCACATTTCCCCCCCCTGCTATACATGGCTTTCAGACTAGAAGGCATGGACTTTGTATGGTACAAACATGAAGAAGTTGCTATGTAAAATCTCTCTCTGATCTTGTGCAATTAGTGTTGAACATTCCAACATCACAAGTTAGGAAAACCTGAACTAATAGGATCATTGCTCCTTAACAGATTATAGATTTTAAAGAAATCTACCTGCCTTGAGTAAATAATCAAACTGCTGTTATTAGGCATAATAAATGGTGGTGGTGAGAAATGCTTTTATGTGGACATGATTTCTTCTGCCCTGGACTCCAAGATCACCTTTGACCAGATATTTATTTAAGGGTTCTCTCCAGTGCTTCCAGTCCTAGCACAGATTTGGTCACCCTCTTTCCTTGATATGAACATTTTTCCCCATTATCTTTTACAACCACAAATTGTAATTCTTAAAGAGACCTGCCTAAAGCACAGTATATACTGTACACACAAGGTTGAATAACTCAGCAATGCTATAATATTGAAAGAAAAGACTTCTCCATGGAGTATTTTTCTCTCTATGTGATTTATCCTAAAATGTGGTTTATCTCTATGTGTATATTGAGGGCTGAACCATTCAAAAGGAGCAATAAAAAAAGCTAAGAAGGAAACAAAATGTTCAGAACACATCCTCTCCAGCAACCAACACCCAGATAAGCAGGGATTAACACCAGACAAACAATCAAGCAGAAAACAATACCCTAATCAAAGAACTACCA
Source organism: Python bivittatus (assembly GCF_059951505.1). Taxonomy (NCBI): domain Eukaryota; kingdom Metazoa; phylum Chordata; class Lepidosauria; order Squamata; family Pythonidae; genus Python; species Python bivittatus. Next base: position 20,430,541 of record NW_028277035.1, read on the forward strand.
AGGAGAAAACCACAGCCCCACCAATGCTGGCACGGCAAGCTACTATATAAAAACAGGGAGCAAACCCCACACTCACTAGCACTGATGATGTGACCTAATTGGAGCTCTGCAAGCACCAACCAATCTCACAGAGCACTAAGGAGTCCACAGTTCAACCCTGAGCTACATATATTCTCTTGTATTGTTACCCTCTTCTCTTCTCTTCTCTTCTCTTCTCTTCTCTTCTCTTCTCTTCTCTTCTCTTCTCTTCTCTTCTCTTCTCTTCTCTTCTCTGAATATGTTTGCTTTTTTCCAACCTTTTGGCACTTTGCCAATTCTCCTGGAATTTCCACAAATTACAGTCACTTCTGCCAGCTCCTTCAGCACCCTGGGATGTAAAGCATCTGATCCCAATAATTTGCTTAAGATAGCAACGTGGGTTCTTTTCATACCTTTATCAAACCTGAGGTCTGTTTCCTTCTTCCTTAGTCATGTCAGGAAGGGCTTTTTCCCTCTTGGGAGAGAAGGGAAATGAATACCTCCATTCCCAGGTATTACTTCTCCACATTCCCTGTGCAACAGACTAACAGCTTCTTCAACACTTTATTTGTGGAGCTTCTACCCCTTTTCATCATATATTGTACTCTTTGAACCTTTGGGACTTTGTTCTCATGGAATCAAACTTCCAATTTGTACTCTTCCTTCATTATCAGCCCCTGCTTCTATACATCTTGCTTTTGCTTCTCAGCTTGCTATTTACTCCTATATGGACTTCTTGAAACTTTTCCTAGTTTGCCTCCTCTGGGAACCATTGGTGCCTATGCTTTTGGAATCTTCTTCAGGATCTCCATCCCTGTTGGGCTGGTTTATCTTTTAGGATATCAAGACATAGTATGCTGACCAGTTTTCATCTGAGTTCATAAAAACCTGGTCTTCTGAAGCATAAGGTACATGATATATTTCTGTCAGGTTTTCCTCTATTAGTTATCTTGAACTCTAACACGATACAACTACTTTTCCCCATGGTGCCTGATACTTTCAGACCATCAATTAATTGCTCTCTACTTGTCAGGATTTTGTCCAGGGTAGCTGACTTCCCTGCTTCTTTCACTTTCTGAAAAATGAAAGTCACCACAAAAGATGACTGAAATCTGAATCTTTAGTCTTAGGTGAATTATTTCCCCAGCAGATATCAGGGTGGTAGCACTTTACCACTTTACCACTTTAACTTATCTTCTTGAAAGTCTGATGAATTGAATTAGAAAGGCATTGTCTACATTCTGTGCCTGGCTAGGTGGCCTAGAGTAAACTTTCACAATGGTACTACTTTTATTTTTTATGCCTTTAATCTTTTTTTTTTTTAGCTGATGTTGAATACAAAACTTCAGTTTTACATCTTTAATAAGAATCAAAAATACAGGTGCATTTGTAAGAGGAAATATAATTTATAGTACCAAACAGAAAACACTGAATGCTAAGACAGTGCATTTGCACACCATATATCTATGATACACAAAATAAAGTAAGACAAAGCAAATTGAGTTCAAGTTTCCTTATGATACCATATAGAATTGTGAACGTTGCTACTTGATTGAAGTAGAGTTTTACTGACTGAAATTTCTTGGTGATGAAAAGTTATTTTTGGATCATATTTATTTCCCTTATTAATGTATACTCCCAAAATTTTCTTCTCTCCATTTCCATTGCTGCTTTTACATCTGTTCTTGGGACTAATGAGCTCTCCATGGCCTTGACATTCCATATGTACAGACTGAACCATTTGAGGTCCTATCTGATGAATTCTTATTTGCCTGCCTGTTCCTCTGCAATTAAGGCAGCATTCTGCTGCACCTTTGTTGACCCCTTGGCTTCCACATTTGTCAGAATCACCTTTTTGTGTACAGACAGTGTCCTTATTGCTCCCCTGTACATGTCTTTTAGAGTTACTAGTAACTGATGAACAACATTTTTGTCTCTCTTCTTTCTTTGCATTCTTCCACTTCCTCCAAAGAACATATCAAATATATCCTTGGGTGACCCAAAATGTCCACTACCAATTTCTTTTAGGGTTTGTTCATTATTTTTATCATACAACTTTCTTTTCTTGGGGTCAGGAAGGATTTCATAAAATGTGTTTGAGCTTTTCATCTTTATTAGGGTTCTTATCTGGACGTATTTCAATGCAAACTTCCTATAAGCCTTTTTCAGCTCCTTCTGCAAGGTATTAGGTTTACCCCAAGCTTATCATAGCATCTGGTCTCCTTCACCATGATGCAATTGATACTTTGTACTGAAAGACTGATTGCCTTCTCCCTAAGTCTATTCATGGCTGCTGCTGAGTCTCACCTTTGCCTCCATCTTTCTTTCATATAGACAACTGTGACTGTTTTGGAAAGTTCTGAGATGATCTCAGGCTAGGTAGTATTCAGGGTATTTTCTTTTTCAAGGAATTCCCATACATTCCCAGAAACACCACCCTCTACATTGATATCTTCTGTCACTGGTATTCACTCTCCTTTAATTTTTCCACAGGACTTCCATATACAGGACTTACATATTTATTCATAGGATAGGACATCTTTGTATACAAGATCACTCTGCCTCTCTTTCGCTGGAAGTATTTATTTTTGAATAAAAATATTTTCCAGACTTGATATATCATTTTCTTGACCTTGAGGCTATAGGAATTTAATTTTAACAAAGCAGGTCTCCTATGCATTTGAAGAACTGGATGTAATTTATCTTCCCCACATTTCTTCTGTACTTTAAGAATTCTCTTCCTACCACTCATTCCATTGGCGCTCCTTTTCATCTACCCACAACAAGTCATGAGCAGTCCAACTCAGTTTCTATTAGTCTACTGCAAAAAAACAAAAACAAACAAAAAACAAATGTGCATGATGTGGCCACACGGCCTATACATTAGCACAGCTTTAGATTTTTACTACATTACAAGCAAAAATCATGTTAAGATTGTATGCCCAACTGCTATCTGAAATGTAACTGCTATCTGAAATGCAAAGACCCAGTAGCCCAAAAAATTAAAACAGGGGTCATCTATAGCATACAATGCAAGGATTGCAACAGCCACAGACAGGCAGGAGACTAGCAGAGTGTACCCACGAACACCAACTAGCTGCTGAAAGACATGGTGAAAACTCCTTAATCACACAACACATGGACTGGCTCATCCACAGTTTCAGCTAGGAAACTATTAGCATCTTAGACCAAACACAATCCAAAAAATGCTAGAAAATCCCTGAATCAGTCTTCAGTAGACATATAGAGATAAACCCCATTTACGCACCATTCAAAAGAGGCAATTAAAAAAAAAACCTAGAAAGGAAACACAAAGACTACAGCACATCCTCTCCAGCACCCAAATAAGCAGAGATTAACACCAGACAATCAAGCAGAAAACAACACTCTAATCAAGGAACTACCAAGGAGAAAACCACACCCCCACCAGCACTAGCAGGGCCAGCTACTGCATATAAACAAGCAGAAAACCCCACACTCACTAGCACTGATGATGTTATCTAGTTGGGCAATGAAACGTCTGCAAGCAAACAGCCAAGGTCAGAGAGAACCAAGGACTCCACAGTTCAACCCTGAGCTACTGATACACTCTTCTATTGGAAATGCATTTTCATGGAAGACACACACTACATTCATAAGAACAAACTGACTCCCTTTTCTCATCTTCAATTGGCTTCTACTTTGAGAGTTTTGAGTCTCTTATTTTCAAATATTTCTCTTCCCAAAAAATAGAGTTGGGCTTTATCTGTTGTTGACAAATAGAAATTCAACAACAGATAAATAGAAAGGACTGATTGATGGAAATGCTCTAAATGGAAGATATGGAACAGTAGTTTTTGGTACAGTGGGGCAGGGAACCTCTGATGCAGCTCAGTCCTGCTAGAACAGCAGAGGCCTCTGACAGTGACTAACTTGGCCAAATAATATACCATGATGGAATTGCATTAGGAAGGTTGTAGTGATATAAAAGAAATCTGATGAGTTTGAAATATAATTTGCCAAAATAACTTCCTGAGATGTAGACTAGTAGCAAGACACCTCCATTAGAGAGCTAGATTAGTTTATTTTAATAAACTATTTTACCATGGACATTTTTATTTTTATGTTCTTTTTATGCATAGTTTTTATTACTGTAATCCAAGAGGAATCAGTGTTTGATGTAGCAGGTTATAAATGAGCTTATTTTATTTATGAAGCACGGGCTTACTTCTAGTATCCGTTGTTCTCTGACAACAACAAATCAATGTCTGTCTTGAAAAGACATCTATAAGAGTTTATACTTGCACAGGCTGAGTACAGAAAGCAAAACAGTAATTATAGCACTGCTATGGATTGAATTAGACTGATATGCATCCCCTGAAGGAGCTAAGACAGCTTCAGCAAGTTTAAAAGTACCTTTTCTCTATTTCATTTTCTTTTTTTTAGTAAGGCTGCAATATACATTAAAAGACTTTAATGTTTATCATATATAGCGAAGGAGTGCTATATATGATCAGTCTTTATCTTCCTATTTTTTCATGGAAGCAAATGATGGCTTAGTTTTCACGTTATGCAAATCTATCAAGTATGTTTTATTTGTTACTCAAATTGTGTTTACTAGCGAATTGTAGCTTACTATGGCTTACTTAGCATATATTCTAGGGAATTGTAGATGCCATTTTAAAATAGAGAATGCCTGTTCTCAGGCATTTTTCTTGATCATTTATGGAAGAACTATATATTTTATTGACCAATCCATGGGTTATATTTTCCTCTTAATACTGAGTGCTAATAGTGTGGCTGAAGAGCAATTTGCACGGAGCTAAAACTGAGGCAATGAAATGGTTGTATGCCTTCTGATTTCCTTATAAGAAAAGGAAGGAAATTTATTAATCAGATGAGGGATGTTTGAAACTCACGGGCTTGTTTCTTGAAGGGAAATATTGGAGGGAAGAGTACTGCATATGAAAGCTTCTGGTTTAACTTTCATCTAGGTCTGTGGAAAGGGAAATCATGTCATGAACCACAAAGTTGTTATTTTTTAAGATTAAAACAGTAGGCCTATGGGAGTTGGCTGGACTTTGCCTTGTTTAGGTGACATATACCAGGGAGATAACATGCTTATTCTTGCAAAAGGAAAGAGACAGCATGGGTCTCCTTGTGGAGTAGCTCTGTGGTGCTTCAAGATTTGGTCTAGCAGCTCCAGGAGCTAGAAAGTCTTCTCTACATGTGCTGTGAATATACAGAAGCCTCTTCTAATGCTTCCAGCTTCATAGCAGGTTAGAAGACCTGTCAAATGAGGCCTTAGGTAATGCAAAGCAACATTGGAGTTTTGCTTCTTTTGAAATAATGGTCAGGGACTACATAACTTTGCAGAGCGGCTAAGGTGAGATGAACAAGCAAAGCATCCCTTGGAAATTTTGCACAGTTCTGGGATGCATCCACATAGCCTGCTTGTCCTGATGCAAAGATGGCCCACTAACTTTTTCTTGAGAACAGGAACATACAACATCATCCTCAACCTGACCCCAATCCATTATAAAAGCAACTTCCATCTTTCTCATCTTGCTCTTAGTCAAAAGTAGCACTTTCTGACTTCTGCCACCACAAACAGAATTGTGGTCTGCCTGTTGCATTCTAGTTCATGTAGACAAATGCCTCTGCTTCTGTTGGTTACTGTGCACTGTAGCAGAAATGAGGAAGGTTCCTCTTCTCTGGTCAATGGTTACTGTTTTCCACACCATGATCACTTTGCCTTGGGTTGCTGGGCTGCCTGCCCCTGTTTGAAGGGGCTTGAACCCCCCCCCTTTTTTTCCCCTAATACAAATTAACCAGTGGCCTGGTGAAATGGTGGGCATTTCCTTTTTCTTTTACCAGGTGAAATTGACAAGAGTTCTGCTAGTTTCTCCATCTAGCTCAAGAGACAGGAAGAACTGCAAAACTGCAGTGTTCTCTTTTCCTTTTCCTCTACCAGTCCACTGGTGGACGCCCCAGAGTGGACAGTGTCAAGTATAAGGGGGAAATCAACAGAGAGGGGGTCTGCAAAAGGTTGTCAATGGACAATATAGGTTCTCAAAGACTAGCCCATGGGAAGGAAAACAATTGCTGTTTTCTTATTTTCCACATTTAATTCCTTACCCTGAAAAGGAATAGCATAATATATATGTATGCAAGTATATGTGCATGTAAAAATAATAATTTCCTTGAACAGACCTTAAGGTGGTGTAGCATTAGTTTTGGTGCTAAGTCTTAGGAAATAAAAAAGAATACAGACTGCTCAGTTAATTTAAAATACATACATACATACATACATACATACATACATACATACATGGGAAATCTGAGGCTGGAATACAAGAAGGCTATAACTAGAACACTGAAAATGAAATTATTGTAGAAAATAGAAAGACAGTTAAAGAAAACTAATGTAGATTCATCTTTCCTTCAGGAAGGCTCCGGTCAATTTAAGGAAGAAATCTTAAATGAGCTTCACCAAGATATTAAATGAATCATAAAATCATAAGTAATAGAATCACAGGTTAGAGTTTATCTAGTCCAACCCTGTGCTCAGTGTCAGATCCACTACAGCATCTTTTTGACAATGATCATGTACCTTTTGTTTAAAGAAGAAAAATCCACCTCTTCATATTGAGAGCCTGTTCGACTGACAGCTGTAGAGTCCATAAATTCCTTCTGATGTGTAGCTTGAACTTACTTCCTTGGAGTTTTAATTCATTGGTTCTAGTCTTGCCCTCTGGAGTAACAGAGAATAAGCTGACTCCATCTTCTGTGTGACAGCCCTTCCAAGATTTGAATACTGCTGTCATATCTCCCCTCAGCCATCTTTTCCATAGGCTAAATGTACCCAGATCTTTAACCATGTCTCATAGGTTTGATTTGCAGACATCTTAGAACGGTGACAGCCCTCCTCTGAACTCCAGTTGCTGGCATCCTTTTTTAACTCTAGTGCCCAGAACTGGACAGGGTATTCCAAGTGGGGTCTGATTAGAGCAGAATAGAGTGGAACAATTAATTCTTTGATCTGGGCTATGTGGTCTTCAAGAGAAGATGTGTGTTTTTAGTATCTGCGTCATGCTGCTGGATTCATATGGTCTACAAAGACACCCATGAGGTGACCACAAAGTTTATAGAGATGATATACTCACCTAGAAGTCTCATTTAATTTGAAGCCTGATTTTCTTTTACTTCTCTCTCCTTGGCTGACAGAGCCCTTCCCTCCCATCTTCCCCTAACAGAGATACCCTACTTGCTGGCTTGTTGTCTTTCCCACTCCTTTTTGCAGAGAGACCCTTGTAGCAAGATGGCCAGACCTGGCCTTCCTCGGGCAGTTGCAACTCATTTTCCTGGCCAAGCCTGGCCTCCCTGCTGCTCCTACCCAGAGAGCAGGGCACCTCCACCTCAGAAGCAGTGCCCACTGGGAATTACAAGGACAGACTAGGGTTCCTGGATGGTGTTTGGCAGAAGAAGCCTTTGGATGTTGACAGCGTGGTCCAGCCCACAAGACCCCACTGTTGCTGGCAGACCTGCCGGGCTAGGATGAGTCGATTTGCTGCTCTACTAAGGCCGCTGGGCCAATCCCTTTCTGAAGTGCTTCCCGCAGTGCAGCCTTAGCATTCTGGCTTTGCTAGGCAATATGCTAAGCATCAACTGTGGTGAGCCATGGAAAATAACTTGGAGGGCCGCAAATTTGAGACTCCTGGTCTATGGTCTGTTTTTGATGGCATTTACATTTTTAAAACCAGAATCAAAAGCAACCATTTCCCTGAGCAGAACCTACTGGGTTTGAACAAGATGGTGACCTGTTGCTAGAGGAGCTATTGGAAGATGAGTTTGCCTGTATGGCTTTCATTTTATCCACACACAGCAGCAGTAGCGCAGCACTTTCCTCATGTTGCTTTCCATGACTCCCCACCCCCTTTGTGAGTGAAGGAAGAGCAAACAAATGAAGTACCCCAGGAGGGAACAGAATATAGACAATTTGAGCTCCATCAGCACCTCTCTATCACGATCCCCTTTAGAACTTGACTGCAGATGGCGGACCTCTTTGAAACTGGGATGCAAAAAGGGGTCCAGCACTTTTTCTCACTGCATTCTAATGACTTTTTCAGCTTTTTAAAGCTGACATTGATGGCGCTGTGTTACTTTTCAGCAACACAGGAAACTTTTCTGGCTCCCTTAATGGAACTTGTGCATGTATAAATCGAATTCTCTTTGAACTCCTAGCAGTGTTGAGTTCCATTGATCATGATGTACTTGACTTAAGGCTTGGACACTTGTCTGCCTGTAGTCTTGGATTTGGTTCTGAGGGCAGTGGTGCTGTGATAATTCAGAATGTGTTTCAATATTTCAAATGAAGTCCCAGTTAAATATTGGAAATGTGAAGCAACATGCGCACCCTTGGGCACCCTCCCCAAGCTTTGCCACGCCTCCTCCACATCCCTTTGTACCCCCTTGCTCCCTCCCCCACCCAGCAGCAACCACTCCAACCCTCACTGCACTTGCACCACTCCACCCAGCCGTGCACCCCTGCACGGCCTCCCCCATCTGGCAACAGCCACTTACCTGCCTGCTGGCCTGTTTGCAAGCCGCTTGGGACTTAACTTCCTGCCGGCTTCCTGGTTTTGGTTGTGGGAACCCAGCAGGAAGTTGGAGGAGGTCCTCACCTAACAACTGCTGCGATTCAGTTAACATCAGCAATTGGGACTGCAGGGATTACCACCACTAAGCAATGCAATTACACCTTATGACCGCATCACTTAGTGACAGAAATTCTGGTCCCAACTGCTGTCATAACTTGAGGAGTACCTGTATGGATATTTTAACAAAGGAAGCAATAAAAATGTATTTCTTGATATGCCTTGTGTATATTTCAGGAAGCAGGCATAATAAACTGGCTGTTTCTGACTTCATTATGAAGTACTCTTCAGATCTGTCTCTTATTCTTGTCTTTGAAAGTTTTACTTGTTTATCTGTTTTCTCCTCCTCCCCCCCCCCCCAACATACAGATTGAATAAAGTTCAGGTAGTACTTTTAATTCAGGAAAGGTGAAAAAAATAAAGTGTGATCTCAGGGATGATGGTTTTGACGAAGGTTTATTTGGATGACCTCATGAGGGTTTCTCTTGAAGTTCTTCCAATCCTCTCATTCTCTCTCTCTCTTATCACTTAATAAATCAAGTAAAAGTCTCTGGGTTAAAAATGCAACTCAGATTCTTCAGTTTGGTCTAATTCCTTAACATTAGCTTTTGTAGCCAATCAAACTAAATAATGCATTTGGAATCAATTAGAAGTTTATGAAGCCTGCCTTCTACTGTCAGCTCTCTGGTCATGAAGGGCATTTTTTTTTTGGCTGAAGCAATTGAACAAATGAAGAGTTTGTCTTGTGCATAGTGCGTTATAGGTAGCCTTTACTCAAACTGGACCTATTTTTTGTTTCATTTCAAGTGATTCTGAAGCTCTGACTTTGTATCCCTTTGTTCCACTGGGGTACAAGTATTACTTGTATCCCAGTAGAATATATTACATATATTACAGTAGTAATATAGAATATATTACTACTGTAATATATGCTATATCCTCAGGGAGTGTGTAAAGTGTTTTATTTATTTATTTTTTTGCTCCCACCTCCTTTGGTGCTTCTTTCCCCCCTTCTCTTCTGTCAGCTTGACAAACATCTGCCATGACCTCCCCATTATTTTCAAGGGATCTTTTACCTCTGAGTTGTGTAAGGAAAGGCCGAGAATAATGCTGAGGTAGAGGGCTACCTAGTATAAACCTCATGAAATAGGAAAACTCAGAATATTACAGCTACTCCTGTGATGGAATGGAATTATGAAGGCCAAGCTCAGGGAGATAAGCATTTTCTTAGCTCACCGGAACCGCGTGGGAGGAACAAAAGGATGAGACTGACACCTCCCTGAGGAATTCACACTGTTGTGGCTGGAGGACTTTGGGAACTGGGGTTTTAGTCTGGGAAGATTCCTGCTAGAGGTTGTAGCTAATAAACATAGCTGGACTGAATTTGCATGGTCTCTTGGAGTTCCTTGGGCTAGGCCTGACATCAATTGTCCCAGACTAAAACCCCAGTTCCCAAAGTCCTTCAGCACAACAGTGTGAATTCCTCAGGGAGGTGTCAGTCTCATTCTTTTGTTCCTCCCACACGGTTCCCGTGAGCTAAGAAAATGCTTATCTCCCTGAGCTTGGCCTTCATAATTCCATTCCATCACAACTCCATTGTATTTATTTATGTATTACATTGGATCAGTTTACATTAAAAGTAACCTGATTTTCAAGAATTGTCTTGTAGAGCTGATTGTCTCAAACTGAATTCACATGGCTGCTTAATGTCAGGACAGAAACATTTGCCCCATTTATGTAATTAAAGGAAATAACAACAATAACATTACAGTTATCTTCATGAATTAAATCCTTCCACCTCATTTGCTATATACAGCAACTGACCGCTCTATATACAAACTGGAATTTTATCATTTCTAGCAACTGTGCAGTATTTTATTTTTGTTTAAGGCAACCAATATTTTAATTATCTGAAGGGAAAAGCCAGGTATTCTTTTTCTTGGAAGATAAAAGGCAAATGCATATCAGTAGTTAATGTATGGTCAACAGATTGGTCCCAGTCCTCCCCATTTTAGTGAGTTGAATAGTATTTCTAACTAGAGAAATTATTTCTAAATATATAGCTATATCTAAAAATGGCATGTGCAAAGGTTATGCAGCTCTTTCTTTGGTGATACATAGTGTCTGTCTCTCTTCAGTGATTTCTCATTATAGAATCATTGTTTTCAGTGTGCCTTTGTAAGCCATTCTAAATCTTGAATAATTGGCATCACCACCACCACAACAAAATAGATTGTGTTGGAAGAAATGCTCTTGAATATCATTTTTGTAGCTTATCTACATTTATAACCTTGTTTTGTCTTAGAGAAAACATGATGCTAAAACTTAATGATTAGAAACATTTCTCTACTTATCTGAGAAAAGCACTTAGTCAAACAAGACTTAGTTCCATAGTAGTTAATAGTACAATCACTCCTCCTGGCATATCTAACAATGGCTCTGAAATCATTTCACCTTTTAAATCATTTAGCAATTTTTTTTAAGGAAAAAAAAGGGGGATATTGGAGGGCACTAGTACTGTTGGTTGTAACCTTACTTGCAATTTGGTTGACAGCTGGTTGTGAGTCCAGCTGTGGCATAGGCTTCTTTGCATAGGAAATCAGGTATGTACGGCCAACAGGTTGAGAAATCTTTTATTAATGACTGATATATACACCTTGGCTTCTTGCCAGTCTAAAAAAAAAAGTTCATTAGCATGGACTGGATTCAATCCATTCCAACTGCACTGAATTAACTCTAGTGTGGAGCTTCAGTGTAATGTTATCTGCTGCAGTATTACTGTCAGTGTGTGTGTGTGTGTGTGTGTGTTTACATTTGTACCCTTACCATAGAGTAGATGAGTAGAAAACTAGATTAGGCTGAACATCTAATGGAAGCTAAATTGAGAAAAGGAAGAACTACTTCACACAATATATGAAATTACTGTTCACTGATTGTCTGATAGACACCAATATAGGTGGTTTTTTAAAGTGACCAGAAAAATTAATGGAGGATATCTAGTAGTGTCAGTCTTTGGGGTGGTCCAGGCAAGAAGCACAACAGTGAACACTAGCTCTACCTTTATTGTAGGTTTATATTAACAGAATCTTGCAAGCCTGAAAGTATTTATCTCTTCTCCTTTTACTTTCTGGAAAACTAGGGAGGGTCCCTTCTGAAATGCTTCCCACTCCCTCCCTCCTTCTGTGGACTGAGATATTTTTTACATGATGGTTGTCTAGTCTGTGGCTCATCCTCCTGTCTCCCAAGGTCATTCCAATATACTATTACAAGTAGTCTTGAAAGATGTACACTTCCTTCAGAATCAGATAGCATGCTAAAAGGATTAATTGCTAGGATCAGACAGTGTAAAAGGGCTAGTGCTCTACGTCCTATGGAGTCCTTGGTGCTCTCTGAGCTTGGTTGTTTGCTTGCAGACATTTCATTACCCAACTAGGTAGCATCATCAGTGCTAGTGAGTGTGGGGTTTTCTCCCTGTTTATATACAGTAGCTTGCCCTCCAGCTTGACTCCTGGTTTCCCCCCCCCCTCCCTTGGGCCACTGGGTCTTTTGGTTTACTTAAGATGTTTTGGAGGGCTTTAGTTGGTTGTTCTACCATACATCAAAAACATCTCAGAAACAACCAACAGACTATTACAACCAGACAGCATGACTGTAGCACACAAACCAACTAAAGCTCTGTAACTTTAATCCAGTCCAACTAAGGACTAAACCAGCCACTATGTATGACAGGCAATAAAAAAGCTAAGAAGGAAACAAAAAGACCAGAACACATCCTTTCCAGCAGTCAACACCCAGATATGCAGGGATTAACACCAGGCAAAAAATCAAACAGAAAACAATACCTTAATCAAGGAACTACCAAGGAGAAAACCACACCCCCACTAATATTGGCAGAGCAAGCTACTGTATATAAACAGGGAGCGAACCCCACACACACTGATGATGTGACCTAGTTGGATAATGAAATATCTGCAAGCAAGCAACCAAGCTCTGAGGGCACCAAGGATTCCACAGTTCAACCCTGAATTATGTATATTTTCTTCTGTTGGTGCTACAGCCTGCTTGTGAGCTTCCAAGAGGCCCCTTGTTGGCAACTCTGTGACACAGAATGCTAGACAAAATACACTTCTAGGCTGATCCATCAAGGTTTTCTTTTGCTCTTCTACAGTAGAAATATGTATCTGAAAAGTGATTCAGCTGTAAGTTTGAACAGCTTGAAAACTATCTACATTTAACGCATGAATCAAGGGAGCAAAAAATGTTGGACCTGTCCAATGATCTGCGTGGCTCATGTATACAACCCTCAGAAAAGCTTTCCTAGATTAAGCTCACTTCCTTTCTAATCTAGTTTTCTGATTATTCTCCCACACAGGCTAATCAGATATATTGGAAAATTGACAAATAAGTCCCGCCTCCCCCAGATTTGTATTACAATGTGAGTAGGGTAGATGTGGGTCTTGCTGTGAATAAAACTGAGGGCTAATAACATATCATTATGTTTGTTCAGTGTTTTTAAGAAGTCTGAAATTGCTTTGATCCATAGATAATTTACGATGTTATGCCGCATTGGTGGTTTTAATAGTTGTCTTTTACTATCACCTTCTGCCAGATTGCTTGTTTCAATAGCTGTCCTTTATGCTTTTTTTTCTCTTTTGATTGCCTTTATTCTGCTGCTGCCACTCCCTCAAATTTTTCAAAGCAAAGATGGATGGAAATGAAGAAATAGTCAGTTCAACCTTTATTGCATTAATTTGCTCCATTCCATTACCACTATGCTTTTTTTGTTTCCGCATCATTGGCTGATGAAGTGTGGAAAACTTGTAATGTGCTAACATTATTTCTTATGGTTTGTCTTACTGAAGAAGAGTAGAGGAGATAGTCTTTGGAAGCAGTTTTTTTTTTTTTTTTTAAAGCAACAGGTAGATACTCTTAAAACTAGGGATGAGGACCTAATCGTTCAGATTTTTTTAATGCTGGTCTGGTCTGGAATGATCAATATGCTAGTTGCCTCTCCTATCTTTAAAGAATTGGGATGCCAGAATTTTTCCCAATTAGGGAAGGAGGATAATAGGGCTGGATTTAAGAGAGGGAGTTTTTAGTTTTAGCAGAGGGGAAAACACCAAATGTAAAGAGAATGGCCAAGTAGTAGGACAAGTTGTCAAGGGAGTCACATGTCCTGAACCTGGCATTCTTGAACCTGATGCCTTTCAGTTCTGATTGTTGGAGCTGAAATTCAACAGATCAAGATGGCATCAGGTTGAAGAACACTGGTTTGACTATCTGTAGTAACCTGAAGTATTTCTCTAAATATATAAGGATGATGATAATGATGATGATGTTGCTGAAGATGACAATGGTTTTTTCAGTTGGTGTTTCTCCTGCCATTAAATTTTATCTCCTTCTGCCAAGGGAAGTTCTTTGGTTTCTTTCTAAATTTATGGAGGTGTTTATTATAGTCCTATGGCTTTGGTTACATCTTACTGACATAATTGATTTTCTTTTTATGCCTGCTGCTCCAGTGATTTTATTTGTGCGTGTGTGTTCTCCTTTTCTATCAATTAGTACAATGTCTGTTAGAGTCTGGAAGTATCTTTGGTTTCTTTGTAATGCAGTGTGGTGTATAAATGTGCAACATATGCAATAACAGGTTTATGGTAATATATTGCGAAACGAAAGAATGACTCAACCGAGAATTTAAAGTGTTAGTACTGTCTGCCTCATTCTGTACACATACCTCTTATAGGAGCTGTTATAAGGGAATAACTGAGTGGCAGCTCTCAAACTTTCATTTTACTGCCATGTCTTTGAAAATCCAAAGTCAGCATGTTTCTTTGTCATGTCCATAAAATCCTGTATACTCATGAATGCCTAACTGCATTCCAGCAACATTATCTGATGCAAATGTTATTGCAAGGCAATTATCATTTAATGCATATCATTTTCTACTTGGCTAAGGTTTGTAAGGAAGCAGATGAATACGGCACTGTTTTGTCTTCACTTGGATATAACTATCCTTGGGATTTCATGGGTGGTCTCCTTCCATTTGAGTGTTGGGTTACAAAGAGCAAAGAGCACTGAAAGATTAGTATACATCTGCGTATATTAGCATGTTTATTTATTTATTTATCATATTTTTATAGCCGCCCATCTGATGTAGTGACTGGGTGGCATACATAATAAAACAATCAAAATACATTAAAAAAACCATTAAAAGCAACCAATTTAAATTAGAAAGATAAAAACAAGATAAAAACAAAATTAAAAATGGAATGGCAGAAAAACCTACAAAAAGTGCATTCAATTAACTGTCATATAGCCCTCTAGCTGGCTCTACTCTATCATGCGAACCCCAAGCTAGTTGACAGAACCCTGTTTTAAGGGCCTTCCAGGATGGGGCCAGCCCCATCTCAGGGGGAATGATATTCCACAAGGTGGGGGCCATAGCAGAAAAGGTCCTTTCTGCCTAGGTTCTGCTTGACAAAACTCCCTGACTGACGGGACCCGCAACATGCCTTCTCCTGCTGGACATATATACACTTGAAAGCTCATAACAAATCCCATGCTTCCCACATGAACTCTAAAGTAGTTCCTAAGGTAGACACTAATACAACTGCTTGATCATTAATCAAGTATGTACGCTCGGTTCAGATACTCAGGGATTATGCCACCAAGTGGTGGGTCCTATCCTACATATAAGACAGAACATTTATTCCTATTTCTGATTTGTTACAACTGCTGACATGAGATTGAATTCCTAGCCCCCATTATTGCTTAAATTATTGGGAAATGTATAAGGAATATATAAGGTAAATGTACTCCCACCAACGATGGAATGTGTTGGCTTGCACAGAAAGGGGAATTAACCTGGCACTTTCAATAGTATATGTTTCTTGTGATATGACATTCTCCCAGCTGAACTACTTTAAAGTCTATTAGAAAGGAATACTATGAATGGTTGGAGAGAAGCAGAGGACTTATTTGCTTATTTATTTGATCCTCTGACTTTTTCCTCTAATGAATGCTCAAGACTTTCAGTGATGGACTACAAGCTTTTCCTGCCAAAAGAATGTTTTACATGATTATCTATTATAAGCTTCGCTGCTGATAGTAAATCTGCTGCCAGTTCTTACTCTGCTCTTGATTAGAAAAAAAAGAGCCCATTAGTGTAGTACCATCTACAATGGATTTTTTAATTCCATAGGAATTTTGTACAGTGAACTCTGTTCTTTGAGACTTGTGTCCTGTATTCATGCTCTGATTAAGGCTGAGATTCTTCCCAGAGGAGAGAGTCATTTGAAACAAGGTTTGTCTGGAGAGGAAGGAGGTCTGACTGAGTATGAATCAGATTCTCTCCAGTCCAAATCCTGTATTTTTTCCACTGGAACAGATGCAAATGTCTTCATGTTAGCTGAAGACTAAGAATGCATTAAAGTGCAAGTAGGACAGAATTTTAGCTACAGGAAATTGCACAGTGGGTCCAGCAGATTAAATGAGTATTCTGTGAAACTAGGGAAATGATCCCATTCAGCAACTGGTGCTTCTAAGGATTTTTATTTGATGACTTTGGAAGCAGTTACTGCTGAAGCTTTCTTTTCTTTTCCAGTGAACAAATGGATTCGGTAAAAGGTTCTTCTTTTCCCCCATTCCTGTTTGCAGCATTGTGATTTCTAGTATAAAAAGAATGGTTGTGCTATTCTTGAAAATAATGATGCATATGAAGTTCATCACTACTTTAAACTTGTTTGCATATTTCAGAGTAAAAGAAATGTGGAAATAAGCCAACATACAACTCCAGCAGGAATTTATAGAACCAGATGTTATTGGTAAATGGAGCCCACGCCAAGCAGGAATAATAGAAGAAGCTATACTTCTGTCATGTGAAAGTGAGACTTTTCTATTAATTATTTATTTATGCATCATATTTATGTGGTCACCCATCTCACAAGCAAGTGACTCTGGGCAGCATCCACAAAGCTAAAAACAATATATACAAACAAGTATTAATATTATTATTGTTAAAAACTTTAAAATTATAAAAGGTACAAAACTAAAAAATAAAAAATATTAGGTGAAGGGTAGGAGTTAATTACACTGGAACCATCTCAATATTTCACCAGTCCCCTGGGATCCCCAGGCCTGATGACATAATCTGGTCTTGAAGAACTTCCAGAAAGTTAAAAGGGATGAAGCCAGTCACACTTCGGAGGGGAAGAATGTTCCATAAAGCTTAATGGTGGTTCTCTTATTTGGCTGTAAGAGAATCAAACATTATGCTTATTTGGAAACTCCTAGTTGCATATGACAAAGTAATATGTCAAGCATATCACTGGCATGGCTGTAAAATTTGGCTCTCCAGACACTTAATGTCAGGCCTAGCCCGAGGAACTCCAGGAGTCCATGCAAATTCTGTTCAGCAACGTTTATTAGCTACAACCTCTATCAAGAATCTTCCCAGACTGAAACTCTGTTCCCACAGTAGCTATGAGAACAGAGTGAATTCCTCAGGGAGGTGCCAGCCTCATCCTCTTATTTCTTCCTCGCCCTTCTGGAGACGAAAGAGGATGCTTGCCTCCCTGAGTGTGGCCTTCATAATTCTATTCCATCACACTTAATTCCTTATTCAGGAATAGGCTTACTTCGCAGTAGGCACACAGATATGGCTTGGCAAGATTAGTCTTATTAAACACAGGAAGTAAGTTATAAGCACATGGAACATTTGGCCACTATAGTACATTGTAATCAAAGCCCTTGTATAAGTCTGTGCTCCCTGGTTTAAATGTCAGGTTTTTTTCTTCCCATCTTTCTGAGTCAATGGATACTTGACTGTTCTCTTGATAGTCTTGGGGGGTATCTAAACTGTGTTGATATAATAGTTCTCTTTAGCCTGTGAACTGCTGGTCCCTGCCTTGCTTCAATAGATTCTGTACATTGTTCCAAGAAGTAAGGAAATTGCAAGAACAGTCACTGTGGATGGAAACCTTGGTTTATGGCTTAGGATCTTGTGTGAATCCAGCAAATTGCCATGCATTCAAGTAAAACCTGGATAAATAAGGCATGGCATAGAGTAGATTCACCCCCCCCCCCCGAGGGCTGCCCTTTCTGTTTGTGTCTTGCCTGCAGTTGTAGGAAGCATGACTAGTGAGCAGAATTTTTAAGTGCTGTAACAGTGGCTTTTGGAACAGGCCTTTTTCTGGCCCAAAGTGTTTATATATTCTCTCTGCTTCTCACAGAAGAACAGGCTTAATGTTTTGCCATCAAGGGTTCTGGAAGGCAGGTTTAGTCACCTTTCCTTCCAGCACTGACTTTGCCCCTGTTGTTGATTAGCATCACATGCTCTGCTGTACCATTTATGGCATTTGGAACTAATATCACACTTATATTACTCTGGAAGAAAAAATATTTTTCTTTATTAGCTGATAAATTCTTACAAAACTTAAAAAAAAAAAAAGTACAAAATGCTATTCAATCATGAGAGCTGTAAGGAAATTCTGGGTATAATTAAGTTCTGGCAGATTCTTTCCATGCCAGAAGACAATTAGCTATCCACTTCTCTTTTTATTATTTTAGTTTTATTAGAATTTTATTGTTTGATGTTTTATACAGAGTTCTGGTCTATGACCACAAATAAAATGTGATTGAGAAGCAAGGCCAGGTCCAACATTTTTTAACCTTTTCTTCCAGGAGAGTTGCTGAAAGAGTGAAATTGGTGACGTAAGCACTCAGTTTTGCATTTTACCTTACTAGAAAGGAGAAAATGATCCTAAAGTTGGGCCTTAAATGGTTTTAAGGATGCCTTAAACTTTGGTAAGAATTGAGGCCCTCATTTGGTTCTTTACTTCCCCAGGAAGAAAGTTTTCTTTAAAAATTAGGCTGTACTCTGGAGGCTACGAATAGGGCACCAGTATATTGAATTCATCCTGTAGGCCAGGATGTTGTTAAAATAACCACCTATTTTCATAGACTGTCATGCATACACAAGTAGAGATAGGGTTACCATGTAAGATTGGAAAATGGTGTGGCTGCTTTAATGTTTCAAAAAGAGGTGCATCACTTGTGCTCCCCCCGTCCCAAGCACCTTTTTCAAAGGTGTTGCGTAATCCTACAGTTTGATACTGTCCCAAATGCAATTTCAGCTAGTCCTACATGAAATCTGCTGTCTAATTTCATGAATTTTTCTTCTCCTACACAAAAGGCATCTATTTTTTTTCACTGCATTGTTTTAGAATATCTTTAGATGGTATATTTTGAAGTAAGCTTGTTGCAAGGTGATGCTGCTTTTATACTATATCACAGTTCTCTATCTCTTCCAGTCTTCTGCTATTTTCTTCTGCTCTCTAATTTGCCTGATTTTGAAAACAAAAACAAAAAACCTCTTAGGGAGGGCTTTCCTTCCCTATCACTTTTCCTCCTTGGGATCTAATTGATGCACAAGAAGCCTGAGAGGCTCTAGGTTCTGGGAAAGATAACAATAGAATGAGAGATGGAAAATACTTCCACCTCAGGGCCTACCCATAAGTCATAAATAAGGTAGGTTCAGTAGTGGAAGCGTCATTTATTTATTTAATTAATTTTAATTTACTTAAAAGATTTGTATGGCTGACCATCTTAGAGCACCACGCTGGGCGGCTTACAACAATAATACTATAAAACTACAAACCAGAAAACCAGAATAACAAAAACTAAATCCAAGAACTAAAAATACCTGGTGCCTCAGTTATCTCCTAGGATGTCCCAACAACCATCCATAGGCTCCCATCACTCTACCCAGCACCTAGGTAAAGGTCTTGATGGCCTTCCAGAAGGCTGAAAGGATGGGGGCCTGTTGGATCACCAGGGAGAGGGTGTTCCACAAGGTAGGGACACTTTTATCAATGTTTTGGTCTCCTTAGGGGTGGAAGAGAATGAAATGTCTTTTTTTTATTAAATTGAATGAAACTAACTGAAACACTGTGGAATTTTTGGGGCAAAATATTGTTGTCAACACACTGGTAGTTCTACCCCAGCAGCAACTTAGTGGCTGTTGATGAGAAGGTTTAAAGCATAACTGTTGATCTTGAACTCCAGAGTGGTTGGCACTTTGTACTAGACACAGAGTAGTAGCTGTCTAACACAATGACAAGACAATGTTATAATATTGGAGCATTGTTTAATCTCACCCACATGATTAGGAGACTGGAAATATTCTTATTTCCTGTTGTTTTTGGCCTTTTCCTCCAGACTTCAGGATCTGACTTTATGCCTCAGGTGGAAGTTGATGCTCCTAAGTTCCTTGTTTTCCTAATTGGAAATAATTGAAAATGGGAAGAATACCATTTCATTGTGATCAATAGTGAATTATTTTCTATATACTGTTAGACTGCAGAACAGTCAATGCTATAAATCTCTATTCTTCCAGAAACTCAGCCATGCATTCAGAAACTAGATAACAGAAGAAATCTCAAGAGTTTGATACTGCTAGGTAAATTCCATTATTGGAGATAAAAAAGGATACAGAAGATTTCCCTGATGCAATACAGAAATCAACCCACCCATTTATCTATTTATCTGTCTATCCCAGGATTTAAATCTGAAGCTTTTTCCTCCTGTTCTTTGGGTCAATGGACTTTTGGCCATTCTCTTTCCATCCTTGCGAGTGGAGTGCACAGGACTGAATAATGCTGCACCCTGCCTTGTCTGATTCAGCCTTTACATTTCGATCATACAGAACATGTTTTCTGTCCTATTGCTTAACAACCTAATTCTGAGACCTAAGCTTGGAAACTAGCTATGTAATAATTCACAACTTGTGGGCTTGTCACCCTCTGCAGGAGAGCCATATTTCCTCAGTTGCCAACTCCCAGTGAGATGTTTATTGGAAGATTTTTCAACTGAGCTTGACAATAAAGGCCAAATACCCAGGGGGTCTGAATGAAATCACTGACACTCCTATAAGTAGCAGAAGATATTTTAAAACAGATGTTTTAATTTGTAACCAAAGCTAGCTGGATCCTTTCTTTATAGAGCAGATAAGAAGTATGTGCACCCTGATTTTTAAGCTTATAAAAACCAATTAAATAATTCAAAACTATTTTTAAAAATCAGAACAAGTTAATAAGACTAGTAAATTTAAACTGCCAGAAGGCTTATCATTGGAAAAGTTGAACTATCACATAGCTCAGCAGTGATATTAAAATTGGCATGTTAGAGTTGTCCATATGGTTCATGATAACTTTGTATTTTTGCTTCTAGATATAAATGTGGCTTTTACAGTATTTTCCCATGTGGTACTATTAGTATAATAGATATGCCTCTCCAATTCTCAGTTCAGTTCACTGTTCTATAAAACAGTTGTTTATTTCTATTTACATCTGCTTTAAACTTGCATTTCTCTTCTGGACATCTGTAAATTCTAGTTAGGAAATGGCTCTCACAACCACTTTTCTAATTTTGCAGATAATACCATTGGTAGCAGTATATACTGTGCTTCAAACAAATGAATTTTTCCCCTTGTGATAATAAGGAATGAATTGTCTGAAGTGATTGGAAGACAATAAAATTAAATTCCTTTCTGAATTTGTTTGTATTAGTCATTTTAGCATGGCCTTATAATAATCCAAGTTAGAGGAGGTATAATTTGGAGAGAGGGAAGAATTATGGTACTAGGAAAAAACAATTGTCTCTCCCCTGCCCCTTAATTTGTTCTTTATCTGTCAAAATCCTCATTGTTCCATATCCTGGAAATGGGTTTTGTATTTTTAATGCCCCACTAAGCTTTTAATTCAATAATTATATGTGAAATGGGAAGGAGGGAAGATTATCTTAACAAAGATATGCCCTAGCTTTCTAATGCTTTTTCATTGCTCCAGAAGGTTTACAAGAATTAAAAATAAAACAAGCCTATAAAAGACACAAAGTGCTGTAAAAATGGAAATAGTCTTTGGGAGTAACAGCACTTTAAAAGGAGAACTGCATCCTTGCCTAATTGGTAAGAATACTCTTTCAGCATGTGTCAGTTGGTAAGTTAAATAAAAAGAGAAAGGAACTGTTTCAGATGTACTGAGCAGGTGCCACTTCTGCCAAGGTGAAATCAGAATTAGATCTAAAAAAACCCCAAGCCCCTTGATATATGGGGAGGTAGCCCTTAGGCATCTTGCATTCAAATCAAGAAGGGCTTTAAGAAAAGGAATTTTTAATGCTTTGAATTGGTCTTGTGAACAAATGAGCTACTGTAGAAGGTGGTGTAGAATAAGGGTGACAGGATTCCAGGATTCCTCTATTAACCTGGGTGCTGCCATCTGAACTTTCTGACCTTCAGATGGAGCCCCCTGGAAGAGTACAGCGAGTCAGTCCGTCTACCAAAATACTGTATGCCGTAGTCATTTCTGATCTGTTAAAAAGTGTGTGTAGCTTGCACATTAGCTTAAGATGGTTGTAGTAATCTTCCCTCCCTTCTAAAGAGAATGGAAGATTAGAATGTCTTAACAAGAAGAACAACAACAAGAAATGTGGGAGGAATTAAAACTGATAGATTAATCCAGCTAGACTGAAATCTTTCAGTGTTGGGTAAGCTCTTAAATTTCTGTGGAGGTTTATCTTTAAGGTAGCTAGCTTATTTTGAGTCTTGTCCCAGAACTATTTAGAAATCTTAGACAAGTCCTGCTCAGTCAGATCAAAAGTCAGTCTGAGCCCACATCCTGTTCCACAGTAGTCAACTAAATATCTCCCTGAAGCTTCTTGGGTTGCTGTTCCTTAAAAAAATATAGTATATAGTATGCTGCTTTAATCACAGTATAGTAACTGCTGGAGTTAGAAAATACAGAGAATATTGGTAGCTATATCCTTTTTGAAGTAGTCCATTGTTTTATTTTATATTTTTACAGTGGGCTTTATTTATTTATTTATTTATTTATTTATTAGCCTTATAGAGCTGTCCAGGTTATGAAACATAACTCTGGGTAGCTCACAATCATATTCTATTCTCACCCCTGTGGATAAAGTCTGAATAATTTGAACTTCTGTTTATTTAAGCTTTAGGCAAGAGAAGTGTCATATTGTAACTGAATACAGAATTTAGGATGGTCTGGAGTTGCAGTCCTTTGCTGCCCTGAATTACGGCTTGGAAAACAGGAATGAGAAACACCTATTATTCTATATTTTCATTTTCTACTAACCAAAGTTAGTATCAGGTATCACCTTGGGTCATCTTGAGTCAGTTGCTCCGGGATTACCACCCTCTGATGGATCTGCTGCTGTGTTGGTGGGAAGGGCTAATTTGAACAGGAACAGGGAACAGAACACATGGTGCCTTTGGCGCACAGTGTCTTCTCACCCCCCTGCCCCAGTTTATTAAAAGTAGTATTTTTATGTACTTTGTTGACAGTTGTCCTTCCTCCCAAATGATCAGTACCTGCATAATTAATATTTAGAAACCAGCGATTTTTTTTTTTTAATTTAAGCAGACATTTGGGAAATGCATTGTGGAAGATATATGTGAGCATTGTTAATAATGTTATGTTTTGGGGAGGGGGAGTTGATATTATGTGTTTTAGTATTTTTGTATGATGCATTGCTTTTAAAAGCCCCTTGGATTCATTTTTTTATTGTTGGTATATTGGTCTATCAAAATGAAAATAGTAGTGAGGCAGAGGTTGATGAGGTCCATGATTCTGGGTATTTTGATATTAGTGTATTTGGTTAGGTCAGGTGTGTTGTGTAGTACTGCTGATATGGATTCTTTCACTAGTTCTGGGTTTATGGACGTAAAGAGAGCTGTGACATCGAATGAAACCATAGTTTCATCTTCATCTATAGACAGATAGATTCTATATGTGATTTTAGCCTTGAGGTTTGATGATTTATACTGTGCAATTCAGATCTGGAAGTCTCTGTTTAAACGTGACATATGAATTATTTTCTGTATTTGATTCAGCTGATTTGTGGATAATATCCACATTCAGGTTCATCGAGCTTTCCTGCCCTAAGACCCCCCCTGTGGATTTGATAGGTGGATTGTTCTGCTTGCCATTTGAATGCAAGGGCTCTTGTGAATTTTCATGTGGCCTATAGTATTCTCAGAGGATTAGTCTCTCCTCAGGGGGAAGCCAACACATGCTTGTACTGCCACACACTTGAATTTGTACTACAGAAAATACAGAGAAATGATAAACTGATCCGGCTCAGTCTAACACTTTCATGTACCCTGTGCTCAGAGGAAAAATACTTTCCAAATGAGTATTTATCTGTAGGTGTATATTTATTTTAAACATTTGTACATCCCTTCTCATTTTAAAAAAAAAAATCCTGTTATGGTTTATAGTATTGTTCCCTATGTAGGAGTGCTTTCATTTTGCCCCTCCCACCTCTTGCACAGGAAGCTTCTCTTAACCAAATCTTTCATGTTTTTAAGCATATGACATTAAAAGAAGCCTTGAAGCAGCATGCAGCTTCAGGGTCTCGAAAGCCGAATCAAACTGATTTGATTCTTGGCATTTATTTCAATTTATGTAGTTGCCCATCTCAGCTGCATGACTCTGGGTGGCTTACAGTTGAAAACTAGAAAAGGAACAAGTAAAATCTTAACACATATTTTAAATGTGTATAAAACCATATGCAAACTACATAACCCATGGGGGGGGGAGATGGGCAGAGATTAAATAAATAAATAAATAAATAAATAAATAAATAAATAACAGAATCCACAGTAGGGTGGGGGCCAGTGTGACCAGGCTTCTTGTTCTTCACTTTTAACTTTCCCCATTCCTTCAAGCATAAAGCCATTTTTCTGGGCAAAACATTTATTTATGCTTGGACACTTAGATATTGTAGAGTGCTTTCCATGTCATTTTTTTTTAAAATGCAGAATTCAAGTTGATGTTTTCCTAATAGAAATAGCAAAAGACCTTCTGAAATCTGAAATGTTAAAAGGGGATGTCCTTCCTCTCTCAAACTTTCCATGTTCTAGCTCAGAGCTGCAGGCATAAAGCAGTGCATTGCCTGTAATTGATTACAGAGTATTGTGCAGAATTGCTACATTGAGAATGCACTGGGGCGTACAGTATCTGAAACAGAAATATATACATGTCTTTATTTGCCAGTGTATTTATTGCTGTTGCAATAGAATGCTTTAGGCAGTTGTCACTGGTGAACAGGGCCTTTAATTTCAGAGTATAAAAGGAGGAACTAAATCATCTTGATGCTCCATCTGTGTTTTAATGAGAAGCAAAACGGATGTAACAGAAGAATGGTCCCTCAATTTGTTTCTCAGTCCTTGTTCTTTTTGATGCAAAGATAGCTAGCTATTTTCCCCCAGATGTAAAGGCAAGTAATTTAACTTTAGTATTATGTTTCAGTCCTCAGCTTTGAAATGCATTTCTCTTCCAATATGTTACCTTGCATTGATGGCCGTCAGCCTACTGGCATGCTGCTTTTCCTAAATCCATCCCTTTTCTTCTAATTTTATTCTTGACTTGATTTATTCATTTGCCTTGCCTTTTTCTGTTGAAAGTATTTTTAGTAGGAGAGTGTTTCAAATCCAAGGAAAACAGATCATCATCATCACCATCATCCCTCTGCCCTCAGGCAAAAACATTTAGGCAGGTCTTGAAATTTGGGACATGTTAAGTGTGTTTAGTGTGTTTTTATGATATGCCTGAACGTGTGATAAGTTTTTAGAAATTTGTGTTACATATTTAGCTGCTTTGAGTGCCACTTGTCGGTGGAAAGGTGGAATATAAATGTCATGAATAAATATGCACATTTATTTATGTATTTCATATTCCAATTTTAATCTTCTTCTTGTCACAAGCAATCTGCACATCCTTATTTCTGCTGTTTACTGTACAGGGGATCATGAGAGTGCTAAAAAGCTCATGTTGCTGAAAACACGTACTTATTCTAATATATTCTGAGTTCAATAGAGTTTACTGTCAAATAATGGAGCACAGGTTTTAATTTTAATCCATGTTTACCTACAATGACTTTTCCATCTGCTTTGTGTTGGCATTCTAAAATAAAGGTGAACTTTAGTATTAATAAATCTATTTACAACAGGAGTAAGCAAACCTTTTGGGCTGGCGAGGAAATTTAAAATTTTAAGAGGAGGTTGTGAGTACTTTCACAAAATGGCTGATATCATGGCCATAGTTTGCCACAAAAGACCCATCCCCGTCAATTGCTAGGATACTGTTTACCGATTTCTAGCTTCCTTTTGCCTTTTTTTTCTTGCAGTAGACACACTTCCAAACACATTTTAGATTGAGGTCACCCAACATTCATTTTCTTACAATGGCTGTGGTATCTGTGTGAGCACAGAGGCATGCTTGTAGATGAAGAGAATGCTAGAGGCTGACATTTTCAGCATGCCGGCTTTACCCTAATATTATTTTTAATTAAAAGAATCTGTTTAAAAAGTACAGTGACTCAGGGATCTGGGGGGCACCAAGGGTGATGTTTATGACCGCTGGCACACTGAAACCCATGGTCATAGTGCTGCCTACCAGTGTAATAAATGTTTGACCTTAATCCCTCCTTTGTGATTTTCTATTACAAGAATTTTAGGGTGCAAATCTGTATATCTGAATACTGTATGCATTAATGAATGCATAAACTTAAAATAAAGACTTTGTATTGCTCTCCAAGACCATTAACATTTTGCACATTTTTCTTCTCAGTTATGTAAATGCTGTGCGGATCCTTTTCTACTAAACCTATAACTCATTGTTAAGGTCTTTGAGGAATATCATGAATACGCAAGCTTTGAGTGCTAAGCTGTTGCTTAAAAATGCTCCAAAATGATTTAGGTGAACTTTCAAAAAGAGTAAACAAGTTGATTTCAAGGTAGTTCATGTATCCTTGCCTTAATATATTGGCAGAGATTATTTGGGGGCATTTATCATCATCACATCTAGAGAATTACCTATAATTGCTGTAGCTGGTTAGTTTTCTTCCTGGACCACTCACGTTTAATATCTTGGAAGAATCCCAGGAGAACATTACTATTTTGAGATCACCCTCCATCCTAGGGTTCCATAAAAACAATGTTTTTATGTTTTTAATCTATAGCATTCTGGATAAAAATCTATCTACCTGGACTCTTTAGATAAAAATTAGAACATTTCATATAGTGATGGAAGCAGACAGTGCTACAGCATATTTTTCACCATATTATATTCCATTATATGTGCATGATAAGAATGGTCCAGTATTTCCCACAGCAATTGTAAAATATGGGTATAATCAGCCATATCAGCCTTATCTATATAACATAGATGTGTATTATTATTTATATTATTATTTGTATTACTGCATGACTGTACATATTATGTACATTAATTTGTTGGAGTTGAAAAGTATGGAAAAGGAATTACTCAGGAAAGCAAGCAAGCAAACAATCAACAAAACAGAACAAAATATGAATGTTTTCTCCAGTGGAGAAAAACTGGAATGAATAATATAATAAATGTATATTGGTTATGGTATATACAGCCAAATTGTGAATTAATTTTTAACTGGAAATTCTTTCCACCAAATGCTATTTTAACGAGCAGGCTAGTTTGATCTAGATGAGGTAAATAACAAAATGCTAAGGTTCTTCTGAACGTGGGAATCTTTAGGGAAACCACTTCAGATTTACTGACTGTAGTATTATCCCTCCAGTAGAAGAGTACTAAGATCAGCACGAAATATTCATGTAGGGGAGAAACAGAGTCTGCTGTGACTCATAAAGAAGTGCTGACCAGAAGAAAAAGAAAAATCCCCAAACTCAACCATTTTATGCCTTTTAAATGGGATTTTGTTTTAGTTAAGAGTGGAGGTATGGAATGTTGAATTTTATATATGTTAACTAATGTTATATTTTAGAGCCTTGTTTGGACTTTTTGTTGAGAATTGAATGGGAGAAGGGGTTACTTACTTGATTTGCCTATTATTAAGAGATGGGTTATGGGATGAAGTGGTTATATTGGTTAAATGAGAGGAGGTGAAGAGATTATGGAATTGTTTATATTTGTCATTACGAGGGTGGGAAATTGCTTTTTGGGGGGAGGGTTTTTTCTTGTTTGGTTTAGTTTTCTTACACTTTTTTCCTTCCTTTATTCTGCTGGTAGTTTTTATTGTTCTAAAACTTTTAATAAAATCATTGGGGGGGGGGAAAGGAAAATCCCCAAAATCATACTTAAGTCATATCCTAATCCTCCCAAGAGGGAATGTGGGAGTTAAGGGAATGTGAGAATGTGGAAATGTTAAGGTGCTGAGCTAGGACTGGGGAAATCCAGTTTCAAGTTCACCCTCAGCCATGAGTGACTTTGGGCCAGTCACTCATGGCTGAGGGTGAACTTGAAACTGGATTTCCCCAGTCCTAGCTCAGCACTTTAACATTTCCATATTCTCATATTTCTCTCACAAGGTTGTTGTTGTGGACATAAAGTGAAAGGAAGCATCCAGATGAGCTGACTTGAGCTTCTAGAGAAAAGATGAGATATAAATCTAATCAAATAAATAAAGATTAGGTCAATTCAAGGTTAAAAACAACAAGAACAAGAAGATTCAAGCTTTGGAGTCCTCCAGAGCACTTCATCGGGTAACAGGATAATTGTCACATGGATGGTCCTTTTATTTGCAGAAATGATCCATGTATTCAAGCCAAAATTACTTTATCCAATCAGGCTTTTGCTACAGATTAAGGGATGGTAATTTTATAGTTCAGTGCAAAACGATGAGTGGGAGTGGTGGTGGTGAAAATGATGATTCTCATTCTCTCCCAGTATGTTGAATGTGATGTCAGGCCTGATTGGAATCAGACAAAAAAGCCCAAGAAATGTCAAAGTCACAAGTAGAAATCTCAAGCCAGAGAGAGAGAGAGATAGAGATGATGATGATGATGATGATGATGATGATGATGATGATGATGATAGATAGATAGATAGATAGATAGATAGAATAAATTTTAATCAATTTTCATGGCTGCCCACCTTGCAAAGATGAGTCTGGGAGTGAACGCAGAAACATCAGTATAACAATAAAACATTAATATAACAGCAAAATATAACAATAAACGATAAACACATTAATATACTTTTGTCCTTACTTGACAAAAGTGAGGGAAAACGTCCCATTTATGAAAGAGAAAAATAATGCCAACCAAATTCCCAAAAAAGACTTACCCACTCAGTAATAGGATTTTTGTGTTTATCATAAGTTTCTGACTGAGTACTTTCCATTCTGATAGTTTCACCCAATATTTTTCTGTTTCTGCTGACTACTGTATACATACTGTATATACAGAGAAATATTTGCTGAAACTTGTTTGTTCAGTCCTAATATGAACTGTGGAAGGTTCCTTACAGAAAAACTGACATTATATTATAAATTTTTTGTACCCAGATCATCACCTTTTAAAAATTTTCCTAAACATTTTTATGTCATTTTAAGACTTTTATTATTTTACTTTTTCTGTGTTACACTTTTGCTGGTTTTATTTTGTCTGTACTACTGCTGTCCCTCCCACCCTACCCCATATGAGCCTGTGATGGTTTTTAAATTTTTATTGCTAATTGCCCACGGGGTGTTACTAATTGAGTAGTATAAAAATCATGTCATTAAATTATAAAAGAAACTAGCAAATGTCACACAATGATTGGTTTAGCCAAGAGTTTCTCTTAAACAAATTGTCATCTACCATGAGTTTATCGAGCACGTAATGACAGTGTTCCTGCCTGGCTACAGCTAGCAATATGAGCTCTTCATGCAATTATGTTTCACATTTCTCGTGGAAATCTGAGATGTGCCACTTTGGAATTGGGTCGTAAAATATGTCCCAGTGAGTTAAAAAATCTGCTTGTAATATACAGACCACTAGCATTTACCACCTGTCATGTAACTGGTCCTCCTGCCTGTGCATTTTCCATTCAACATTTGCACAAGTCAGAAGCAAGATCTTTTTTTGTAATTTAATTTGTATGTGGTGTGTATATCCCTGTTTATTGTTTTTATTCTCTTTTTAATTGTTAGCTGCCCAGAGAAATGTGCTTGAGATGGGTGGCCATATAAATTCAATACATAAATGAGATACACACATGCGTGTTTGTGCGCATATACTGTATATCCCCATCAAATTAAGATTGATTTCTGTTGGGTAGTGATATGGAACTAGTTTGCCACTGCCTTTTCTAGGATATTTATTGGACTTCCCATCCTGGGGTTCTAGTTGATGTCCCATCCAAGTACGAATCAGGACAGACCCTGCATCAGCTTTTTAAAAACAGCCAAGGGGGGCTGTGTTGTGTTGTGGCAGGGTTTGATGCGGAGTGCAAAGTGACATTCTATCTATAAAGAAGAATTGTCCCCATAGTATAAGCCTGTAAATGTGCCAGCTGTCTATTTTGTGCATGGATTTTCTTTTTGTTTCCTGTGCAACCAATTGCAGCAGAAGATGCTATTCAGAATGACAGCATTGGTATCTGAAGGCTGATAAGAAAATAGACACGTACTGTAATTGCAATGGATAGCAAGCAAGTGCAGTCAGGTGACAGATTATTCAGAAGCTTGCTGCTTTAGAGGACTTCCTGTGAAGATTTATGGTGAACCAGATGTCCCTGAAGGAGTGGGGATGGCATTGTGGCAGAGATCGGCAACCAGATGGTGAATTCTGGCCAGCGCAGTCTTTCCAGACAAAGGAGAGATTGTGAGATCACCCACATGCACTCTGGACAGCTGCTCCTCAGGAGTAGACTGCAGGAATGGAGGTTTTTGAGGTCTGTTTGTGAGTTGTGAGGTCTGGGAGTCAAGGGATTTCCACCAAGCTCACAGCTATAATGTAGCCTATATGGACACAAAGTTCGCCAAGCCTCAGTTCTTAATCACTTTTGGAAATTGCTTCTTAACTGCTTTTCAACTATTAGGAACCTTTGGATAGACAAGTTTTATAACACTGGGTGAGTTTCCTTCAATTCTTAGTAAAAGAAGTTTTAAATATAAGTTTAAGGACTTTAAAATCTTTTTTTTTTTGAATAAACAATAAAAGGGTGATTAGAAAGTTGATTTTGGAAAGTTACAAACAGACTGAGGCTCCAAATGGATTTGAAATAAGAATTTGAAATTAATTATAAGAATCCTTCCTGTGGGAAAATGCTGCTGTTTTCAATTTAGTTTTGAATTCCTAAAAAAAAAAAAAAGGTAGAAATCGACTTTGAAGGTTGGACACTAGAGGGAACTAAAAATTACAATTAAAGGAGAAGAACACTTAAATTTGAATTACTAATGCAGAATGGAGCAAACTACTTTAACATTGAAGGATATTTGTGAACAATGGACCAAGAAGTTAATTTTAAGAGTATCTGTCATTATAGGTAGACTATGTTTAAAAGATGTTATGGAAGAGGAACAAGTCATACCAGACAAGAATGAGATTGATCTGAAAGTGGATTTAAAAATGACAGGCTACAAGAATGATATGGAAAAAGATGCTATACTATATATACAAATGAAAGTGGCTGATGTCTGAATAATTAAAAGGGACATACAAATAACAAATAAAAAAACTGACCTGGATAACTTTCTTATATTGGATTTACAAGAGAGACCCATTAAAGATTTGAAGGATTTTTGAGAAGGGACAAAGAAAAAATGAAAAGAAATCATGTTCTAGGACATTATTCGAAGGAATTAAAGATCAAGATGGTTAAAAGGAAAGAATATAAAGTTGTTTTTTTGATTAAGGTTAAAATAGATATGTTGTTATCTCTGGTAACCCTGAATGGACTTTTGCTAACCAAGACTGAATGATGAGGCTTTTAGGGGTTTGTTTATAGATAAGAGATGAGATATGGGAAGACAAGATCATTTGTTGTATTTTAAGAGAAGGTGATAAGTTACTAAAATTGTTTATGCTTGTTGTGATGAAGGGGGAAGTCATTTCTTTATATATTTCTTTTCTTTTTCTTTACTATATTCATATTTTTTCTTTCTTTTCTATTTTTTCTTCTATATCTTTTTCTTTTCTTTTCTGCACTTTCTATTTTTTCTTTTTATTCTTTTCTTTTTTTTAGTTTACATTAGCTTTTATCTTTTTAATTGTAATGTTTAATAAAATTATTATTCAAAAACTAAGCTTGTTGCTTTAAAAGTGCAGCTGAGTCATAATACTTTAATCTCAGATAGCCCAAGTACAATAAAAGCAGTAGTCTCCTTTTTAATAGATTAAGAAAAGCAAATAGCTTTACAAATAATTACAATCTATAGTCCACTGAAGAAGTTGCTTAACTGCACAGTTAGCAAATGAGCAAGATTCAAAACTGAAACTGGGCCTCTGAAAAGCTGTGAACATTTAAAAGAAGTTATTGTCATAATGCAAGTGAAGCGAAAATTAGTTCTGTATTAGCCCAAGAGACTGAGCCCCTAATTAGAAAGTTCCCAATTTAATCTTACTGCACAAATTTGATATATTTCAATTCAGTATTTCTATCTCCAATATTTGGGAGCTGATATTGCCAGCTTTCCTTGCAAGACTTGTAGAAATTAGAACTACAAATTTTGTTCCAGAAATATGTATTGGTCTTTTTAACCATAAGATAAATCCTGGAAATTGGAAGCAGGATTTTCTTTTAAAACAGCTTCACCCAACTTAATGCTTTCCCAGTATCCCAGCCAGTATGACCAGCAAAGAAAGTGGTTAGAAAGTCTAAGAACTGGTTTTGCTATATACCTAGAGAGGTATAGTTAAGAAAAAGCTGTTTTATAAAGAAATCTGTTAAGTGAATTCTAAAAGATTCTGTATGTTTGAAAGATTCTGGAGTTTGCCTTTTTGATGTGCCCGCTCAGGATTCATATAAAAGGGGAGGCTCCCTGATTCAGCATTTTCCATTTCTGTTTGTGGGCTACAAAGAGACAGAACATGCTAAGAAGGTGAGGCTTCTCTCTTTCCATGTGGTTTTTAATTTTGTGAGAGGAACAATGTCTCTGGAATCTCATTTTTTCTAGGCATAGACTGAATACAGGCAGTCCCCAGTTTAAGAATAAGTTCCATTCCCAAAGTCTGTCCTTAAGTCAGATTTGTATGTAAGCCAGAACAGTATTATTGTAGAATACTGTATAAGTAGTATTGTGTAGTGAACTTGAACCATTGTGTATTTAACTCAATCATTGTGTATTTAGCTTGAATTTTGCTACAATAGGCTCCATTCTTAACTATGGGTCATCCATAAACCAAGTGTTCTTAACCCGGAGACTACTTGTAGTGTGACAGTGGGGGCTAGTTTGAAAGATTGGACCATTGTTTTTTTCTTTTGCTATATCTGCACTGTAGAGAAGCTCTAACAGAGATAAAAGATACAGAGACAGGTTTCTTCCCGCATGTACTGTATTTATCCAATTGGAAAATGAAAGGTTTTTCCCATCCAATTAGCTGCTAATTGGAGGTTAGTCTTATATTCCCTGAGGGCTCATCCACGCATCCTACTTCATCTGTGTGAAGATCCCTCACTAACTATTTTGTTGAGGACATGAATGCAGGACATCATCTTGAACATGCCTCCAGTCCACCATGAAAGATGCCCTTCCCATCTTTCCTTGCTCTGCTACAAAAGTAAGTGCTCCTTTTAAATTTCTGCTGGCACAAGCAGTCTGTGGAGGTCAGTTTAGAAGCAGGGCCTGATGTAATGGGATGTAAGGATAACCTTGAGGAACAGGAGGAAGAGCCACAACCAAGACAGTGGTCAGATAAAAGAACTTAGAGTCCAAAGCAGAAATGTAATCTGATAAAATGTCTCAGACGTGACCCTCCCTAGCTTTCTTAAAGATAGAGGCAGTGAGGGTGAGGCACATTCAGACTTGCAAGATTCTGTTGCTGTAACCCAATAATAAAAGTAGTATGGGCATTCATAACTTTGGTTTCCTAGTCTGGTCTACCTCAAAGGGCTGACACAGCTCCAGTTTTCAACTGAGGTTACCATGGACATTCCCCTACTCTGGTCTGTAGCTGCTGATTTTCAGGACATTTGACAATGCGACAATCAGGGGTCTCACACAGTGCCCCAATGTAATTTCTCCCAGTGCTCTTCCCACCCATGAAAAAACCCTTCATGTATGTAGTTGTAAATGGATAGTAGCTTCCTTCACACAAGTTAAGGGCACAGATTTCCTCTGCTAACATGCTGTTCCCTTTCAGCCCTAGTTTCCCCATCCTTCATATTGTACAAAAAGGAGATTCTGGGGAAGGTTGAAGGAGTTGCTACCCATGAGTTCTACATGTGTCCATGTTAAAAGAATTTTAGAAAAAAAAAATTCTTTTAAATAGCATTAGTAATAAATGAACTAAAATGACATTTTTGACCCTCCCCTCCTAACTTTTTTATTAGGCAGAATATGCTTATCTTGGAACATTTTTGTTTACATTTTCTCTACTCTGTTCTTCTGATTAAAGTAGTTTAGGAAAGTGAAGATAAGGTAGGTATAAAATTAGACATCCATCCATCCATCCATCCATCCATCCATCCATCCATCCATCCATCCATCCAAACCTTTCCACCTTTACTTGTTTCTGGAAAATGCAGCATGTGCCAGGGAAGCTAAAGTTTCTGTTCATATTTCTGTACAAAGTTGCATAAAAATATTGTTTTATGTGAAATTCTACATGATGTCCAAAATGAATTTAATCTATTTCCCTCCTCTATCTACTTCTGATTTAGTTTGCTTGTTTTGATTGTGAGTGATATATCTACCAGCACAACAATGTCAGTTTGAGGAATGATTTCTTGCTGAGATAAATTCTACTTAAATATGAAGATAAATGGATATGTTTGTAGAGGATAGAAAAACATAATAATTGTAGTGTTAATCTTCTCCTGTAACTACTAGTTTACAGATTACTTTATATTAAACTCTCTGTAAGCAGAATTTGGCTGCACATCAGACATCAATCTTGCCAAAGAAATTTAGCACATCCTTCTCAGAACAACAGTTGCGCATGTCAGTGGTTAAGTAGAGCTTCTCAAAAGAAATTTTAGGTACAACTACAGTTTTGTAGATCTTGGTCTTCTCTAATATATCCAAGGCCAGGTCAGCTCATATAATACATTTCCCATGTGAATGCATTCCCAGAAATAATTGGGAAAAGTTATGCCTAGAGTGTGTTTTTGAACAGTTGAAAGAGTTTATAATTCTTCAAATACTGTTGTTCATCATGCAGTGTATATTGAATGTTTCATGCTCTAGATCACAGATTAATAGTTTATTTCGGTTGAAGTTTTTTTGTGGATCTTGTGAAGAAATGTTGGGTAGTTCATGTAGGCAGGGCAAGGGGGAAATGGATGTTACGAAAAATAAAACTTGTGACCCAAGTATAAACCACATTAAAAAAAAAAAAACCTGTCTGTGCACTTGCCTAGAACTGACACTCTTCCAAAATTTGTCCTCCAATTTTAGTTTCGTTCTTCCTTCTGCAAAAAATAATAATAAAAAAAAATCTCAAGATGCTTTTGAAATTGTTTGCACTTTCACTTACTAATACATTGGAATCTTTTACTAGTATGATATTTAAGCATTTATAGCAGAGAAGCCGCCCAGATGGAAATTCCAGCTGAAGCTGTTGAATCTGCTGGCAGTTCAAAGCAAAAGTTAGAGTGGAACTGCAAACAAGGAAGAGAATAAATTCACAGACGAAATACCGTAATGTGCTCGTGGTCTGTGTTAACTTTAGCAGCTTTTCAGTGCATGGCTGGAATTCAGGTTGAGATTTTGCAGATGTATGTCTTCATTTTCTCCTGTTACAACAATAACTAAAGACCACTGGGTCCTTGGACCACCTTGCCACACTTGGCCCTCTGAGCAAAACTGGCGCAGAAGCTATACCAGAAATGAGTCTATTCTAATAATAATAATCTTTCTGTTTATTTATTGTGAGAAACACCTTGGAATATTTCCATCTAAAATAATACTGTTAGATCAGGTGTGTTGAAACATTGTTCCCCAGTGAAGTTAGCAAATGATAACTTTAAAAT
Source organism: Python bivittatus (assembly GCF_059951505.1). Taxonomy (NCBI): domain Eukaryota; kingdom Metazoa; phylum Chordata; class Lepidosauria; order Squamata; family Pythonidae; genus Python; species Python bivittatus. The sequence continues at coordinate 20,466,164 of NW_028277035.1, forward strand.
TATTGCATATCCTGATATTTTTCTTCTTTACAGCTGTTGGGTCACAAATGTAGCCCACAGGCTCCAATCAATTTTGGCATAATCAAACAATAACAGTAAAAACCTAATAATCTAATAACCCAAACTTAAATGTAATCAAACAGTAACAATAATAAGACAATGCACTAGATTTTGTTTCAAGCAGACCAGTTTCTCTTTTACCTAAGGTCCTGGTAACTAGCTAAGGAAAAGACGTGGGACTTGTTTCATGCAAAATAGATCTGCATCTTAGCACTGATTATAATGATAGGCTAGCTTCATTAAACATAGCTTATAACATAAATTTAAATGCCTGTCCAGTGGAAAATAATCTTGGTTAATTTAACACTTAAAAAGAATAAAAAAAAATATTTTCACACAGATAAATAATTCTAACAGCACTTCACCATATTTCACCAGGTAGAATCCTGAAATGGCCTGTCTTAAAGCTGGGAGAGTCTTTTTGTAATCCCTAGTGTAAAGGCCCATTTCTTGAGGCTTCAGAATTTCATGCTGTTCCTAAGGATCTTAGATGGATCCTTAATGGTCCTCCAGAAATTGCCATAGAATTGTAATTTTAAATGTGACTAGAAGAAAGCATAAATCAATGCATGTAAAACAATCCCATTTGTTTTTGATTTACTTTTAATTACGTTAACATGTAAAGTAAAACAATTTAGCTTTTGCTGTGGTTCCTCTCATTTTTTGAAGTGTAGCTATTCAGCATCCTCCCGCAAGGCCCAGTGTAGCCCTCAGCTTGAGAAAAGTTGTGTACTCTTGTTATAGTGTTAATCAAGCCCTTGCCTTTACTATCTGGTGATTTAATGAATGCAATCTTATTTTCTTTGAAAGTTGAAGAATGATCACTCTTGAAAAGTTGAAGCCCATATCTTAAACATCTGTTGTGTTGGTAGGAAACTAGAAGCTTGTTTTCTTCATAATCACTTGTTTTTTTTAAAATCCAGTGATGTCTGAATAACATTATCCTGATGACTTTTGCAGTCTAGTTAGTTTCACAAGCTGCATTTATGCCATAACTATTTTAAAGACTAAATGCTGTTTTCCAAGTGCATTCATGACATCTCTCATCAGATTGATTGTGCTTAAGTCTTTGGGATTTATCACCCTACCCCATTGTTTATTTTTCTGGAAAAAAAACTTGTACAATTTTAATGTGTGATTCGGAGATACTTATATAGTTAATCAAGAAAATGTTTTAAGTTTAATTTATTGCAATTCTGAGTGCATACATCTATGTGCACATCACCATAATTTGTTAACTAACCCAGTTGCTTGTACTCATGCATCATGATGCTCTATTAAGACTTAGAAATATGCCAATCCAAAACAGAGAAAACCCCACTTTGTCACTTAGTGCAATATGTGAACCCATCTTGTGTGCATAGGGGTGCAAATAGGTTTATAAATCTATTTATTTTATTAAATTTATAAGCCACCTGACTTCAAAGGACTATGGGTGGTTTAGCTTTTGAAAATGTAAGGAAGAATAAAATAGATTTTAAAAAACATGCAGATCAGGAAAAAGGAAAAACCAGCAGGGGCTCAACAACCATTCTAGCCTGAGGCATAGGAGAACAGTCAAATGTTCAGGGATGATGACAACAACATCAGGGCTGGAGTCATATGAATTCAGGGGTAGGGGGGAATAAATAAGATAATTTTACGCAGTTGTAATGAAAGTGATATTTTAGATTTAAAATAGATATTGTATTCATACAATTACTTCTTACATGATTTTTTTAAAAAAGAAAGCTAGCTAGAAGCCACAGAAACCTCACATGAGGATCAGGTGGTAAGGACATGGCACCATTTAGTGCCATATCAAAAGAGGAGTTTCCAGATGTTCTTTGTGCAATTGCTCTCATGGCCCATAATGGCTGGATAAGAGCACTGGTATGGATGGCCGCAACTATTCAGTCTATTCTGAAGGCAACTGGCCAGTCTGGAATGTTTCTGATGCTTATTGTTGACCTTTGTCTAATTTACAGGATGGCTTTCATGCAGTGGATCTGGTTAGTCTGCATTAGTGAATTTTTAGAACTGTTGTTTCCTCTTCCTTCTTTCTTCTCCTCCCTCAAAAATCCATATATGCTTGCAAATGGGCAGACACTCTTTCAGAAGCCGTTCACTCATAACCCTCTTCTAGCAGCCTGATGTACTTTCATTGCTCCTGTTGTCTCGTACGTGATGAATGATGAAAGTAACAGGCAAGACGCAGACTTGAAAGATGGTGTGTCTCCTTGTAAATAAATAAATAATCCCAATTCCCTCCCAAACCCCATTTTCTGACTGATTCTCCCTATTGGTGAAATGTCAGTCCTATATTAGAATCACTTTGCCCTAACACAAGCCTTACAGGTCCCAAGCAGTGCCAAAGAAAACTTGAGGCAAGTTTATTCTATCAATGGGAGACATTTGTTTTAATGCAAGTTTATCCAATGCATACTTCCTGAGCACAAGTCATTCATCTTACATGGAGCAATAATTGATCAGTGGAAAAGTCACCTAGATTGGAAATAAAGTGATGTGTCTAACTTGTTTTTTAACTAGAACAAAAGGCAGCACGAGGATTTGCAGGTATTTTCCTGCTCCAGTGTAAGTTGTTGAGGATATAAGTCTGGGAAAAAGTTCCTCCTCAGTGTTCTTGCATACAAAGCAACTTAATTCAATCTTCATTTATTAATATATATCAAGGACTCTGTGCATATTCAGCAGACCATAGTTTAGTCTTACATGAAATGGCAAAATGTCTGTAAAACTATAGCGTCATGGATTTTAAGAGAATAATTGATAAGGCTTTATTGGAATACAGGGAAACCTACTGAGAAATTGCTAACTTGCTTCTTCAAAGCAGTTTAAGATATCTTATTATGAAATGCCGTAACAGCTGAACAAAGAAAATGCTTAATATGACATAATGAACACTTTGGAGATACAAAGGAAACTGCACATCCACGTGCAAGGCTACACAGTAAACTATTTAGAAAAATGCTTTGAACAATGTCTAAAGACCAAATATTGGAATTATATCCCTTGATTTAAGATTGAAAAAAGTGATGATGTAGAAAAAAGGAATTGTAGAACTGTATGATTCAAAATTGGAAATGAACTTATACTTTTTCCCTATTAATAAAACAGGGCTTGATGTTTAGGTATCTAGAAGAATTTATTTACTTAGATTTAATTAATGTTAAATTATCTTGCATCTCCTCAAAGATATAATTTAGTATTAATCATTCATTGCTTGAAATATGTGTTGTAGCATTGCAGGTTTAAATGATGCACTTTTTGAAAGGGCAGATTTGGGGAATTGAAGTCCATGGATAAGATTAATGATGAAACAGTTCTCAGGACAATGTATAATTGTAAATGGTTTTTGAAAAGGGCAACATCAGTTGAACAGCCAGCCCAATATTGGAAATACTTGACTGGGACTTAGATGAAAAAACTCTAGTTTTCTGATGGGTTGAAAATGTTGAATACATGAGCTATTTAAAAAATGCTGTTTCCTATTATGTGGGTATGAACTTCAGTTCATCAACATTTATTGCTAAGAAATGATTACATTCATTTTTATGTCATTTGTTGACATTGAGCTTTACAGCATCAAAAAGGAGGTTCAGCCAAATCAATCCTTGTGATCAGTGGGGTGATAGATGTCGCAGCCGGATCACCCTCATATTACAAAAAAGAGGTTGTGAGAAACACCATTTAAGCTGGGTGGTTGTAAGGCAGTCATTCAAAAACTAAAAGAAATATGAAAGAAAGTGCAATTACAGTACAATTAAAAACCAGTTTAAAAGCCTGGGAAAATAGATGGGTGTTTACCTGGTGCTGAAATTATACTAGTGTGGGTGTTAGTTGAGTCTCTCTAGGGAGAGAATTCCATAAAAGTTCTCCATCTTCTAGAGGCCCACTTTAACCTCCTGGAGAGGACCTGGAAGAGGACCTCATTAGATGATCTTAAGGTACATGAGGGAGATAAGATTGAAACCCATACAAAGCATAAAGGGTCTTCTTCTGATAATGCAGTTCAGGGTACAGCCACAAGGCTTTCATTTTCATGACCAGTGGGGCCAGCAAGTTTGCAATAAATGAGTAGTATTGACTGGTGCTATGACAAGGCAGTTGAAGGCAGCTTGGAGAAGTGGATTAACTATTCTGAATGGTGGCATCTGCCCCTGAAGAATCTTCTTGTAAATATTCAATAAATTGTTGTCATCACTGTAAACTGAAGGGAACATTCTTTCACCTTCAGTGGGAATGGGATAATGTTTCACATTTTTGAAAGGAAGTTTTTAATTGGATGTCATTATATAACTAATAGAATATTAACTTGTCTCCAAAGTTAGGTTTACTGCGTATATTTGATAGTTAAATTAAAAAAGCAAATTAAAAAATAGCAGCAAAATAAAGTACTACTACATAATATATATATCCAGATAATATATCAAGGGATAGATGATATGGTAAGATTTAGTCTATAGCACTGCTTGAGAATTTTCCTGATAAAATTCATTGGCTGATAATGCAAAGAAACACGACATTCTCCATGATGGAATGGTGGAAAAGATAAGCATCCTTGTAACACTCTGTTTCATAAATTGTGGAAAACGTCAATGTACCACTATCATGTAGATTTTAAATTAAATTAATAAAATTGAGAACAAATGCGAACAGTAGGTAGGGAAGTAGGGAGGTGGATGCATGGATGGACAGTTGGATGAATGGATGGATAACTCTGAGTGGCTAACAATAGTTAAAAGCTATATAAAAAGAAACAAAATATAAAAAAACATAAAAACATATATACTGTACATAATCAGCAGCTGAAGTACACCAACCATTCAACATGACCACTGTACAGGCTCTACCACACACTCAGACCCCCAAGCCCGGTGGCAGAACCACGTCTTTAAGGCCTTGCAAAAAGACAAGAGGGTCAGGGCCAATCTGGTCTCTGACAGAAGGATCTCCCAAAGGGTGGGTGCCACCACAGAAAACACTCTTTCCCAGGGCCGTGCCAGATGACATTCCATAACATGTTTATGCATGTTTCCCTAGTGTAATAAATTAACTATTTATTTGATTTATACCCCATCTTTCCACTCTGGTGAATTCTCAGATAGGCATCTGGTAAAGATATTCCCTAATACACTTTTTAACTTGCAAATCTCATTGCAAAAGTACAGATTTTTGCAATAAGATTTGCTGTGTGTCAAAAGTACAAAATTCAGATTTGAAGTAAACATTTTTTTTGTATGTTTATCCATGATTCCCATTGCACAAACGAAGAAGCATAACAAAGCCCCAACTTCTGAATTATGCTCCCCTGACTAATGATGTGAAAGTCCGCCTATCTATTGCAACACTGGGGGCATTATCTTGGTTAATTCCTTTATTTCAAATAGTTCTTTTCCTAGCCTTGTTTTTATGTAAGCTCCAACCTGTTCTTTAAAGGCCAAAACTGTCATTGTTTTTAGTAGTTACAGATAGTCCTCGAGTTACAACCATTTGTTCAGTGACTGTTCAAAGTTATGGTGGTGCTGAACAAATTGTTGTTACACCAGTCCTCAAAGCTTCAGCCATTGCAGCGCCCAGAATGTCACACAATCAAAATCAGGCTCTTGGCAGCCTGCCTGCACCTGTGACCACAGGGGGGCTTCAACTCTCCCCATCTGGCTATCCCCCCCATCTCTGCCCTTTTGGTCATCCTGCAGCCTGCCTGCACCTGTGACCACAGGGGGGCTTCAACTCTCCCCATCTGGCTATCCCCCCCATCTCTGCCCTTTTGGTCATCCTGCCAGCAGCATTCCTTGGTGGCCGTGGTGGGGCTGGGGCTGAAGTAGAGCCCCAGGGCCTTCAGCAGACTTAGCCATCCGCCACTGCCCCCAGGCCTCTACTTCAGCCCCAGAGCTGTTGCCACTGCTGTCAAGGAGGGTTACCTCAAGTCCTGCACTGAAGCCAGCCACACCAGTGCCACAGTGCAAAGCCCCAGCTGCCCCCACTGTCCCTGCCACCCTGCATACCACTTGCTCTGCTGGCCCTGCCAGCCTGGCCGCTCTGCAGTTGCTGGCCCTGAACACCCTGCTGGCCCTGCTACCATGCTGGCCCTGCCACCCTACTGGCTTTGCTGCCCCTAGCTGACCTTCGCTGTCCTCCTCCCGCTGCTGATGAGGCACATCCAGCCTGGTCCTATGGGAGGCAGCTGCTGGCCATGCCAGGCCTTCCCAAGACCGCTTGTGGTGTTCTCCAAATAGTGCGGGCTGTTCTTATGATGCGTTAGAAGACTTCTGAGGCCCTCTAAAATCTCAAGAGAAGGCTGTGCCCACCGTTCTCCAAATTGTGTGGATCATTCTCGTGATGCTTCGGAAACTGAGCTCAGGGCAGCAGGGTTGGCAGGGCAGCAGGGCCAGCGAGTGCAGGGTGGCAAGACCGGAAGAGGTGGTGGAGTGCAAGGTGGCTGGAAGGGCAGAGATGGGGAGGAAGATGGGTGGGTGGGGGGAGTTGAAGAGAAGGCAATCCTTTAACTTAATGAGGCTCAGGGATAGGAAGGGACCAAGCTGGGAGTAGCTTGGATTGGGATGGGTTCTCACCTAAAGACTGGTGGGATTCAGTTAACGATGGCAACAGGGAGTGGTGGGATTGCCATCAGTGTGATGCATTGATATGACATTGTGCTTTACAAGCGCATCACTTAGCGATGGAAATTCCAGTTCCAATTACCGTCATAACTTGAGGTCTACCTGCATTTTCCCATGAAAATGAAACTTGATCTTGCATTTATCATTTTAACTTCTCTAGCCAATTAGTTCCTTTGTCTGAGAGATTTTGTTCTCAAAAACACCACATTCTTGTGCCTTTTGGAAACAATGTTAAGGATATATATAATTATAAATTATATATAGGCTTCCCTTGAATTCCATCTTTTACTCTGAAAATTAATTATACAGAAAACTAATTATATAGATAATCAGATTATTCAGCAGTGTCCTGCTAAATTATCTGAGGGCGGATGTAGGGAAGTTTGGCCAAGAGCAAAACAGAAATCCAAGGTAATTACTGACCATCTGCTTGCTTGACTGCAAGATCTCACTAATAGCTTTCTTGGTGATAGTGCCTCAAATTTATTAAGGTTTTTGAATAAACTTTTCTTGGGTGTTTAAAAGCATAGACAAAAAACACTGCTGAAACTTGGAGGAATGGAGCTAACCAACTGGTGTGCTGAACCTGGGCCTCAGGGAATATATATCTGTTTCCACTCACACAACTCACTGTAGGTCTGTACTGTGGGGTTTGTCAGTTAACCAAATAGCTGGAATACCCCTTGGGTCTTCCACATATAGTAATCTGAGTCCATCAGTTGGCTGTGCCCTCTAGTGATATCCCTATCTAGGTATACAGATTGGTTGTTCAACCATCTATCAGTATTTCTGCTGTTCTGCATTTACTGTATTTCCACTCAATCACACACTCCATCGTATCATGTCTAGCCATGCACCAATGTCCAGGTTATACCCTTTATGTTCTCTAATTAAAAATATACATATGAAGACTAAGAATCATTCCACGCTTCACTGTATGTTGATTTTTCTTTTTTAAACTTAGATTTTAATAGATGGTTATAAAATCCAGCATCTTATTCTCAGGGAAAGAAATGGAAAAAAAAAAAAAAAAGGAAAAAGGAGAAAGGAGAAAAGAAGTGCAAGGAGAAATGTTTTCAAAGACAGTGCAGTGACTTCCTTTCTGAAATCTGATTTCAAAATCTCATAACCAGCTGCAGTGTCCTCTCAGAGTCCAGAAGCTCTTACTTAGTACTTTGTTGGCTTCTGGCTGCCAGGACTGGATAGAGAAGGGATAATTGGTGATGATTGTTTGATCCCAGGGGATGAAGTAGTCAAATTTGCCTTCTTTCTAGGCTTCTCTCTCATTTGAATTCTGGCCTCCAGTGTCACATCTCAACTCATCCCTCTCATTGTTTCTCCATACTGTATATGAAATGGGTTCTTGTCCTCTTTTTTCAAATAACTTTTTCTCCATATGCCCAAGTATTTTCCTAATGACTGTAGTCAGTTATTTGTGCTTCAGCGTATTATAGTTAGATTATACCCTGATATGTACCTGCTAAATCTAAAGAAAGTGTGAATAGGGAGGGGAATAAGTGAGAGAAGAAGCTTCTCTATTCCACCAAAAGGCGGTCTTGTATAATTATAGGAAAGCAATGTAAGAATTAATGCTTTTGACCTGACTTCATTCATTATGCATATCAATAAAGAGTTCAGTTAGAATGACCTAGTAATGATATTACTGAATATAATAAAGAGGGCATAGAGTCCCACAAACCAGTTCACAAATGGGGCACTCAATTCTAGACAATTACTGTGGGGATCTGTATCAGTCTACCCAATCAAGAAGTTTGTACTGTTCTTCAGATGGCAAATGAAATCAGAGAGGCATCTACAAAAGAGAGAGTAAAAATAAATGATTTTGTAATGTTCACACAGACCAGAAACATTATATTTTTGGATGTGACAAGTAGATCAAATTTCTAGGCTCATGAAATGATTCTGCCTTAGAAAAACTACTAGAGAAGATATGGCCTTGGATTGGTCCTAAGTAGAGCCCAACAAGGGGAGAAAAATAGTGAATAAATTAGAAACTGTGACAGTGCTGTTATATTCAACATGAATTGGCTTATGCTAGATTTCTATGTCAAGTATGAGATGATTCTTATTATAAATAAATCCTTCAAAAGCTTGGGCCCCAACTGCCTGGGCGGGGGGAACAAAAACAAAAACAGCTTCTTTGCAATACAGTAATCCAAGAGCTGCAATCTTCCAATGAATGCCTTTTATGTTTGTTGCTGTGGAAAGAACTAGGACTTTTTGGTGGCAGCTGAGCATTATGGAACTCCTTCCCCCACTGGTTGGTGTGATCTTATCTGAGATGTTTTAAGAGAAACCTAAAAACATATTTTTACACCTTAGATTTCCCACAATAGCAGCTTCATTTTAATCTGCTGTTTGGTCTTTTAATCCTGATACTGTGTTTTTATGGTGTTCTATGATTTTGTGTTTTTTTTTTTTTTGGATTATGTGATCTACATGGTTCAATTACATGGTTATAATGTTAAAAATGCATTATGATGCTAAAATTCTTATTTTTAAAAATTTGATTACTTTTAGTTTTATTTGTAAGAAACCATCATTGGCTGACTTAGATGCCTGACTTTGAAAGCCTACACCAATGTAGTCATCATAGGCTGACTTTGTTGGCTGAGTTTGGTATGTAACTATCCAAAATAAATGAATAAATATTGACCTTTATTTAAAAAAAAATGTGAAATCTACTCACGTTTGATTTCAATAGATTGGTGAACAGAAAGTTGTAAGAGAAAGTCAAGAAGTATCTCAGGAATATTTGGAGCTCATTACAATGACAATAATAAATGCAAGGTAGAATGTATGCCTTAGACCCAAGGAACAATGGTACACAATCCAACCACATGCTAGATCACATGAGCAGCTTCAGAGAACTGACTAGTGGGGGGAAAAACCTTCTCCTGCTTCAAAAAATCTTGCTCAAATGAGGTAACAGAAAATAACATAGTCTGTTAAAAAAAAAAATGCAGACAGTTGTAAATAAGATGTAAAAAAAAAAGACGTTGAGGATGATAGGAAAGAACATACCTCATTGGAGAAGAGATGCATGAAAGAGAAATTGTGGAGAAACAAAATGAATTCTTTGTTTCTCTCTTAATTGCTGAGAATTGAAGACTTGATAAAAAAAAGTTTTGTAGTTGTATTTTTCATTGTTGTTTTTATAATTCTAAATGTTTAGCTTTTTGGGCAGAGGTTGAAGGGTATTTCAGAGGGGCCTCAACATTTTTCTTTTTAATCTAATGGACTATGGCCCCACTCATGATTTCCCTCTTTTCATCTTCCTCCCATAATGTTCTTGTAAATTTATATTGGATTTAATTGTGTTATCTTTGTATTTAGAATGGCATCACAAATTACATCATAGTGGTCTGGTGGAGGATAATTTATAAATACAGTGGTACCTCGGGTTATGAATTTAATTCGTTCCGTGACTCTGGTCGCACCCCGAATTGGTCGCACCCTGAAGCAAATTTTCCCATAAGGTTCAATGTAATTACCGTTAATCCGTTCCGGCGTCCGCAGACCACACAGCAGGGCGGAAAAACAGCCACGGACCACATGGCAGGGCAGAAAAACAGCCGTGGACCATGCGGCAGGGGCGGAAAAATGGCCGCGGACCACGCGGCAGGGCGGAAAAATGGCCACGGACCACGCGGCAGGGCGGAAAATGGCTGCGGACCATGTGAAACGGGCGGTAAATGGCCGCAGACCACGTGTCACGGTGGAAAATGGCCGCGGATCTGGTTCGTAACCCGAGGTAAATTTTTGCGGCCGGAGCTGGTCGCAACCCGAAAAGTTCATTAGCAGAAGCGTTCGTAACCTGAGGTACCACTGTAAACATACAGATGAGTATATATAAGAGGTGCTTTGTATTTTAAAAATGAGCATTTTAAGAAGGCCTGATACATGTCCCAAGAACTGAGCATTTTCTAGAAGATCATTTGGAGCTATACTTAACTGGCAGATAAAGTATTTAATATATTGGGTAGTTTTTGAAAATCAATACCTTATCCTGTAACATGCAAGGATAATTATTATTTGGAAGTGAAAAATTAGATTTTAAATGCTAAATCTGCCAAAATCAATATAGCCAACTACCAAACTCTTTTATTCTCAATGTTAAAAAAAACTACATTATTTATTTGGGTCCACATTTTGCTTGTGATGTTTCTCATTGAAAAATTAGCATGGGATAATTGGAGAATTTGACAATAATTTACTTGCATATGTAAGTTTCAGCTGAATTTGAAAAGCAAGAAGTTATTCTTCAGTGGTTTGCCTGGATTTTCACTTTAGTTTCAGGTGCCAAAAATACAGCTTTTTGGAAGTGAACACTGCAGTTAGGTCTCAGCATGGACTGAGTCTTTGGACCATGCTGTGAAAGTAACTTGAAATTTGGAAGCTCTTGGCTTATTAAAGTACAAAGAAGCAGATGTGTTCAGTAAATATTTTGGTAAGTTAGTAGCTTTATGGTATTTCTACAGACCTGTTCTTTAGTACAACCTGCACACTTAACATGTTCGTACTTCGCTAGGATGCACTTAAAATCTCCTTGGATTATGTATTATTAGTGTTCCTCTCCTTTGTGTATTTCCAGCTAGATTTCTGCTGCTGAAAATACCAGGCAACTGATATGTACCCCAACTTTTTTTCCATTATTTTTTTACTTTCACCATCAAGCATTATTTGAATCCCCAATGTCATTTTTTTCAAATTCATTTCAAGAAATTCTGTTATAAAGGAGATCTTACTTTCTATTCATATATTTAATTCACGTTGGTTCCAATCTATATAAACTTCCCTGAGAATGAATTCCACAGGACTCAGTGACCCTTGCTCACAGTACCCTTCCATGCTCTCTCCAAGGCCTCAAATGTACAAACATTTTCTGGTTTCTCCGGTTTCTTGCAAATTATGACAATGTTTATTGTATGTTTGGTTTTAAAGATACTTGTAAATAGCCTTCTCCAACTTGCTACCCTCCTGGTGCTTTGGTTTGGAACTTTCAGAGTTTCCAGAAAATTGGCCCAATCCTCTGGAGGACGCTGGGTCAGAGAAGATGCTTTGAAATATGATGACATTCATTTCTATTACTGCACAGATTTAAGGACACACTCACATACTTGCATATTAACACATATATGTAAGTGTAAAATATAGCAAAAGGGCAATGAAAGTATTTTTTCACATTTTTATATGATATGTGACCTTTAGGTGTGGTAAGTTTTTCTTTTTAGATAATATCCATTTTGAATTCAAATGAATAAAAATATAAGAAACTGAGAAGAACCTGTGTCCAACACTGGAACACCTAATGGCCATGCATGTAATGCAATGAGACTTGGGTGATATATTCAAATACTTAAGTTGTATACACAAAACAGCTAAACAGAAGGAACAGCATGACCTTTGGAAGCAGTATTCATTTGCTCCTAACAAATATATAGATTTTTCACATTTGGGAGTGTGAAATAATGTTCTTAAACACTGATGTTCTTTCAGTTTTCAGCCTTAACACGTATAGAATTGTGTTCACAAAGAGGTGGTCTATGATCAACAAAACTTTCATTGGGTCTAGTTTAGGTTGAGGTCACAAACTTCAGAAGGGTGAATTTGGAAATATGTGCCCGGGGAGAATTTGGTCTGGTCTTACTTTTAAATCTAAATCAGGGATTTTCTGGAGCAGTGATGAAATAGAAGTAATCTTGTGAGAAAGGAAAAAACGCTGAATTAATTTAGGCTGTTCGAAGCAGGTAAAATCCCTTGAACCAACCCACACTTTATGCTGTACTTTCTGTTGCGAGTGCCAATTAATTATGGTAAAATAAGTGCTTTGCAGTAAGCAGTTGTATGGCACCTTTTATTTCCCAAGTTTCAATAAAGCCAAATAAGAAGACTTGAGATGAGGCTTTTAATTAACAGAGGTTTTATTGGCCAAGGAAACCTTCTGGATGGCTCAAGGAGTGTTGCCCAGAACCACACCTTGTAAAGCAAGCAACAAAGATTTTATAGGCATATTCAGATGAATTCAGATAGTACATCCCCTCATATCCATACAAGGGAATTTTGGGATGACCCAGGGAAAAGTAAAGGTGGGCCTAAAGAGGTGAATCTAAGTTTAACTTTTTTCTTCTGGTTATCAAGGAAATACCTAACTTCTTTGGAATTTGGTGCCTCTGCCTGCCTGGTACGAATCTAATTTATAGCTTACTTTTTCAGTCAGGCATCTGGCTAATTGCTTCTAAAGGAAATGGGGTGGGGGAATGTTGTGCTCTCTTGGAAGGCAATCAGGCATTCAACAAAGAGATAAGGTGGGGGAAAGAAATGCTGTGCTCTTTACAAAGCAAGTTAATCCTTTGTAAATAAGATAAAGTGTACTATCACATGCATGCCCACACATTATGAGAGAGTGTAAAATTGTGTATCAAAACAATGCCCTTCACAGTGAACAGTTGTTCATTAGAAAACATTGCACAGACATCATTTCCTTAGCTCAAGCTGCCATTGGCCCGATAGTTAGAATCTGCTTTTAAGAGGCTTCTGTGAATGTGTTAACTGTGGCTTTAGGCAACTCACAGGCAAGCAGCTGTGCAGTTCACTGAGCACTAAAGCTATAAATGTTAGCGTAATGCACAGGTAATGATAATGACTACAGTAGTGCATCATAGTAATTTGCTAGTACATTGATTTTTTTATAGTGCTTGCTTCAAGGGTGGTGAAGAAAACCACATAAACCACACCTTGAATAACCTAATTAAAATAAACGCATATTTACTCCCTGCAGATTCGTTACAACAGAAAGATTTATCATCTTGTACCCCACAATGCTTAGATAGATAGTTTTGTTACCAAGAGTTTCACAGAATCTGCTACTCCATATAACAGATTGGAAGCTGATCTTGCATGGGTAAAACTGCTGCATGCTGCAATAATTTTGTATACTTCAAATACAAAACATATATTTTTACTATCACCTGAATTTTGTGATGACCTCTAAGGGAGAAGCTTAGGAAAGAAAATGTAAGTCCTTTCATTTACTCATTAACTTGGGGTGCATTGGGCACTCTGATGTTCATATTTCTTTTAAATGAATTTGAAACACGGTGCTTATCTGTGTTGCCTGCTTGTCATGTCACCACAGTGGGCCAGCCACCATTTCTGGAGGACAGAAACAGACAGTGTCAAACTCTGCTAATTCCATACTCAACCACAAAGTAGAACTTGTGGTACATTTTTCAGCTCTACTTCTAAAGCACACTTTTCCATGTTGTGTTGCCTAGAGCACTTCTCTATGTCTGGGATAGCTTGATCCAGTTTGTCTGGGCTAACCCCAGAAATTCATTAGCTATTTTCACAGAGGCAAGAAAGCCCCTTCAGTTGAGTCAATGCTTACATGGTCTCTAGTACCTTTTGGGACTTTTTTTTTCTAGGAGTGCTATAGTAGCACAATGGCTACAACACTTGTCTTATAAACAGAAGGTTGCTGATTATTCTGACTTTGATACTTTCCCTGTGGTTTTTTTTTTTTAATGTCCATGGTGCACTGCTTCATTTTATTTTCCAGATTAAAAAAAATCAGTAAAATAATAAATAAGCAAAACATTTGAAGTGTGGCAGGTTGGCATTGTTTCTGGATGGGATGTTTATGATTTCTGAAATTCTGATGGGCAAACATATGTTGATGACTGTCATCATACAAAATCTGCAAATGTACTCTAAATATTAAGAATCTTTTGCAGAAAGGAATACAGGTAGTTCCCGGATTAATAACACCCAGTTTATGGATGACCCATAGTTAAGAATGGAGCCTATTGTAGCAAAATTTAAGTTAATTACACAATGATTTCAGTTAAATACACAATGGTTCAAGTTAATTACACAATACCACTTATACAGTATTATACAATAATACTGTTCTGGCTAATATACAAATCTGACTTAAGTTCAGACCTTGGGAACAGAACTCATTCTTAAACTGGGAACTACCTGTACTTTGGGTTCTGTTTATTCCTGTAATTAACCACTTTGAGTGGCAGGATGAACAAGTGAAAGCCAAAGAGTGCATACTTTGAAAAATAGACTCCCATTCTCCCACAAAGGCCTTTGCCCTTCTTTAAGCTGTATGTGTTTCACTGACAACTGTGAGATGTAAAATTGAGTGAAAGTGCTTGTCCATTCACAGGATGGACAGGAGAAATTGAATTCATTAGGATGGCATCACATAGCCAAATCCAAATGTCTAAATATTAAAAATACCCTCATCATAAACTTTTATAGAAAACTAAGGAGTGATTTTCATGCTGTAAGGGTCACGCTCATTACAGGATGACCCCATACAACCAGAACAGTGTGGGGGCAGTGCAGCAGTTAATGTTCTCCTTGGTGGTTGCTGCCACAATCGCCTTTTCCTCCTTTCAACGGGAATTTAGGAGCAGGCCATAAAAAAGGAAAAATGCTTTTCCTTACTATGTATTGTCGAAGGCTTTCACGGCCGGCATACGATGGCTGGTGTGGGTCTTCCAGGCTGTGTGGCCGTGGTCTTGAAGTTTTGTTTCCTAACGTTTCGCCAGCACCTGTGACCGGCATCTTCAGAGTGCAGGAGCACAGACAGGAGCAGTTCTCTCTGTGCCCAGGGTGATGCACAGATCACCCTGGGCACAGAGAGAACTGCTCCTGTCTGTGCTCCTGCACTCTGAAGATGCCGGTCACAGGTGCTGGCGAAACGTTAGGAAACAAAACTTCAAGACCACGGCCACACAGCCCGGAAGACCCACCCCAGCCATCTTTTCCTTACTGTTAATAGAAAACAAAGGTTTAAGTCCACTAACTAGTAGCCATTCAGCTAAGTCCTGAGCTTTCTGAGGTGTGTTTCTAGATTATAATCCCCAAGACACAACCTGGCATGAAAAATGTCTGTTTAAAATAATATATACTTTATTAGAAGTCAAAAAGGACAGGGAAAACATGAATGGGTGTTGGGCTTAGAAGAAAAGGATTGAATCCAAAGAGTAAGATTAATCAAAAGAACACCAGAAAGTGTCATCTAAAACAGAGCTGAACCTCAGGAAAAAAATAGCTGTGGAAGGAATCAGGCAAGTTTTTGAGGACATCTAAAATACGTTTAAATTTTAAAACTGGTTTCTCATCATTTAGAAGTCTGTGTGTGATTGACTGTTTCCTGAGTCCTGGAAAATTTACATTTTACAATCCTGGAATAGGTTCAAGTTCCTACTTTCTTTCTTCATCCCAGAACCAAGCTGCTCTTTCCTTGGGAAAATTCAAAGAAGAAAAGCCTCTAGCAAATTCTCCCCCTATTATTTGACTTCAAAAAAAATGGGGAGCTCTGTCTCTCACAGATTTAGGCAAATGGCTCTTCTAGGCTCCCATGTCAGTGGCAGAACGGGATTAGGTTACAAGTCAATGATGGTCATTGTGCTTTAACAGGAACCTCTCAGTGTAAGGTTGTCTTGTGATAGTGCATATGTCTCCTCATACATCTTTTGTAGCTGCTTGTTTTCATGCGAAATTAATTGCAGAAATCTAGACTTCATTGCTAGAAGAAGGCAATGGCAAACCATTTCTATATTGCTGCTTAAAAAGCTACACTGATGTGTCCATGAAGTCACCAGGAGTCAAGCTTAACTCTGGGACTTTACATTTTTTTTTTTAGCCTTCACAGAGTACAACAGACCTAAGCCCATGTACATATCCCTGCATTAATTGCTGTTTTTAATAAATCCATAAAATAATCCAAGAACATGTACACATTCAGTGATCATGTTGATGAAAATTAAATCAAGTGTCTCACCCAAATTTCTCACGATAACCTAATGCCTAAACTAGAAATATTAACAAAAGGTTTTCTCATATTTAAATAATATATCTAAATTTGTAAAAATGTAATAAATTCAACGAATATCATTTGAACATCTCCCATCAGCAAACCTTATCCATATTTTCCTTGTCTTTGTTACAGTTTTGTTTATCCGTAATGTAAACTTGAGAAGTTACTCCCAATTTGCCTCAAATACAAAAGTGAATTCAAAGTCCAGGCCTAAGTTAGAGCAAACTATATGCGTGTTCTGTGTTGTGTAGCAGAGACTACAGCGAGATACTGACTCAGTTTCACCATGATGATTATCAAGATTCCACCAATCAACAGCAGACTTGGCCAGGCAAAAGCAATGAGAAGGCCTTCTGGGGGATATAATCTCTTTAAAAGGACGCTCTCTTCTTTTCTTGATGGGTCATAATGACAAAGAAATGTCTGATGCTTTCTGAAATTGTCTCTTATCTTTTCTACTTGCTGCTGAACTTCTCTATAATTCTCCATATCAGGAGGAATATAGGAGCACTGCAGAAACAAAGAAACAAAACTCAGAATACTGCTTTTTGCAATGATTTTGCTGAGGATATACAGTCATTTTGGGCTATTTTTAATCAATGCTGTGTACTAGTATTGTTTTTCTGCATTGCGGTAGTTGTGGACTAGATTATGAATATGTACACAATTGCTACTTTTGTAGGGCAATCCATGAGCTTTCCAAAATTACCCTTCATTTACTTGAAGTTAACCAAAGTTTTGCTGGGGGGTGGGGTGGGAAGAGCATAACTCAACTTATTCTTACAAGCAATTAAGGCATCAAAAGCTTTTTCCTCTGCTGTGATTGGAACTAAAGGAACTACTACTTCTACAGGTACAGTATAGGATTGTGGGGAAAATGTTGCTAGAAAGAAACTGTGATCATGGATTTTTTTTTTTTTTTGCTCTTAATCAGAACTATGGAAATACTATTTTTTATGTGAGTGTAGGTAGAAAGGGGAATTAGGAATGGACTAATATGTTTGCCAGTAAGTAGGATTTCTTTCCAACTCGAATTCTGCTCTATTTTAGTTTTTTTCCCCCTCTTCACACATGCCCATGTAAGTTAAAAAAACAAAAATAGACTAATGAAATTTTACTGAAGAAGCGGGGAAATATAGCAGGATTTATTTTCTTTTTTTTTTTTTAAGGTACTTCCAGTTTGTTCATTTTGGGAGAAAATTTGAGGATTATACTTACCATTTCTGTTTTGGAATTAAGTATTTGAACTTCCTGTGAGCTCACCTTAGAGCCATGAAGTCTCTGATAGCCAAACATTCATATGGGTTGTAAACTGAGCTTTCACTGAAACAGTGAGCACTGTGGCTATCCTTGCAATTTTGATAGTTAGATTTCATGTATAGTTCGCTTCTTTATAACTTCCCACAGATGTTTGATCTGTAGTCTTAGGGCGTAAATCTTACTGAATAAATTGGGACGTAGATAGTTATTTATAAAAGTTGTAATTTCAACCTCCCTTAGACTGGAATATAAAAGTTTCAGCTCATGTTTTCATTTTTTTTTTTCCCAATAAACACAAAGCTGGGATACAATTTCATGAAGAAACAACCATAAACAGTTGGAGTTAAAACTGACTAATTCCTCTAAACATATATTTTAAACTATAAATTCCTTGGGGGGGTAAACATATATAGAATAATGCTGTCAACATTATAGCATGCTGAAATGTTAAGCTAGCTACTGATATCAGGAACAATTGAAATGTTGGTGAGATGAATTTTATGTTCTGCTAGGAGTAGTATCAATTATCTAAAGAACAAATATTATAAAAAAAAGCCTATTATAAATATTTTAAAAAATGCTAAATATTTAGCATTAATAGGATTGTATGGTATCAGGGAAGGGAAGGAAGGAAGGAAGGAAGTCCACTGTTATGAACCATATGGCAATCCAGTGCCTTGGGCAGAATGTCCAAGATATTATTGTAATATAAAGTTTGCAGTGTGGTTATTTTTATTCGCTAACCTAGGTTTTGAAGATAAACGAAGCAGCATTTCTAGCTTTACCCTGGAGATCCAATTTTACTTAAGATGAATTAGCTCAGAGCAATAGTTCATTTAACTGACATAAAAAGCTGTCTCCTAAATTTAGGTCTGTTTAATTGAAAAGTAAGACAGGAAATCTGAGGCATACCCATTTTGAAGGAAGTAACCTGATACTGAACGACTATTCCTAAATTCTCTTTTTAATTGCTCTTGCCTGCTGGAGATAAAATGTGTAAACACCATTTCACAGCTTTAAAGTAAATGCTGAGCTGCCCATTAGAGAAATTTGCTTTATTGTTTTTATCTACAGAATTATAGATTGCTGGCAAATGATTTTCTGCCAGGCCATGAATTATGGCAGGGTGATGGATTCCACAAGAAATGAGCCTGAAAATAAGGGGGTGTATAAAATGATTCACTCTAAAGAAGAAGGAGAGGAAGAAGAAGAAGAAACAGCTATATCTGATGGCAAATGATGCAGCTTAAAGTATTTGATATCATTCTGAATTGCTCTTATGTATGTTAGAGGGATAAGCATGTTTAGTTTTGCTCTGTTATAACCTCAGATGATCTGCTTAACTTTGAATTCTAGAAGAAGGTGTGGTTTTGAAAGGACAGAAATAGATGTCGCACATGTAGCCTTGCAGTACTGATACTGAATGATAATACAGTGGGGAGTGTAACATTGATGGTTTGGCCAAAACATTCTTTCAAAGCTGCTTTGTGAAATAGAGTGCCCCTCCATGTTTTGGGACTGATGCAAAGCCAGGACAAACTTGTTTTTATGGAGAACTTCACTAAGGCAAAGTGAAGCTGCCTTCCATTGACCTATTGCTTAAGTACCTCTGAGCCCAAGTGATGTCTGGCTTTATACCAGCAGCAACTGTATAAATACTGTCAGAATTGTAGACCTCTGGCAGGCTAGGAATACAGGTTTGTGGCTGAACAAAATTCACTACTGTTCAAAAATCCCTGTTGTTTGCATAATCTGTCAGGACAGACATAACATTGCCACAATGTTTGCGTCAATGATATTTCAGGACATGAAATGATAATTTGGCAAAGATAGCCATTGTGTCACCGTTTATTATATCCCATCTTGCAAGTAGCCTGATTAGAATTTGCTGAGTAGCAGTAGAACTTACAGATTTAATATCTAGCACTCAAACCTTGGGATTTCGGTCCACGGTCTCCTCTGTGTGGTAGAGCATTACCACTTGCCCTAAATGGGTTAAATTCACATAGACTTCCAGACAAGGATAGCGAAAAATATCTTTATCACCAGAGCCTTCATTGAATGAGCAATGGACTTTTTCCTTGATGTTAGCTCTCACCAGGTTGCATTCGCTTTCTTCAGCCCAGACACTGCAGAGACAAATTTCTTAAGACATTATTTATAATTTGACCCTGGTAGTATATAAGTATCTGTTTCTGATATTGCCAGCACATCCTGTGTAAAAAATGGGGTGACACAGAACAGTATTAAAATTATGTTGTCCATGTGAATGAAGGCAAATATGGACTTTTGGCAAATGAATTCTATGGCAAAAATATGTAAATTGTTCATTATATTCAATTATTTTGAACATAAATTTTCCCGTCATCCTGTAGGTCTATAAAATGTAGACTTTTAAAATAATGTCTGTGTTTTCAGAAGTGTACTTGTGTTAGTCTGTTAGACTTAGAGAAAAGCAAATTTATACATGCATTTTTGTGGACTGTAATGAATTATAGTCTATGAAATTTATGCAATAAGTAATATGCTTTTTTTAAAGTAACACAGCCATCTTTATTTAGTATAATTCAGATAATTAAAAATTGAATAAACAGATATCTCAGAACAAATGCATTAGAGATGTTGATTATGGATTTATTAGAATTGGTTCAGGATTCCTTTCCACATTCACATCAGCTTGAAATAATACAAAACAGAATGTTGGTTCCTAATGTGATTTGATGATTCAAATGGAGATAGGGATACTCTCTATAGAAAAATCCTACCTGGGATCCCATGGTGCCCCAGGATAGAATCCATAGCAACTTTAGGATCTCTGACTGTTAAGATAAGAAGCAGATTTCATGCAATTGCAAGGTATCACCAAGGCTGTCGAAGGAATACCCCTTTGGTCTCATGAAATAGAGTGGCTATGAGTAAAAGCTGAAAAAAGCATAAGGCAAGAGAATATTAGCTGCTAGAGAGATGAAAAGAACAACCAGAAAGAAAAAAATAAAGCTTTTATGGTGACATGTGGGTGACCTTTACAGAATTCCAAATGTTCTTAGCAGCTTCCTCCTCCCCAAGATTGGGGTCCACTTTAGCCCTCCAAATGTGCCACTGAACTCAGAGTCCTTATTTATGCTGAGGTCAAAAATATATGGAGGAATGACTTTTTCTCCTGGAAAGGAGATAACATAGTGTGTGACATAGATCTTTTCAGAATTAGATGTTTGCTACCCCAGACTGCCTCAGAAGCAGTAGGAGTAGACAGCTGGACAAGGTTAAAGAATAGTGGAACTCAGTGGCAACCATGGGGGTTTGTTCAAATCTGCAAACTAGCAGGTATGGTGACAAGATCAAAGCCCTGCCTCTTTTGCAGTGAGGTTGCATGCATGCACAAAAGGGAGAAGGCTTCAGCTGCAACACTCTGCCCACCAGCATGCAGATTTTTATACCCTTCCTGTGGATGCCTGTGGTGGACATTATGGATGACTAAGAGCTCAATTTTTTTTGAGAAGGTGCATTTGAATACAATTAATTTAAAAAGAGATGATTGTTGTAGTTTGTGAATAGATTGTATAGGGCTTGTAGTATTCTTTATGAAGAATTGTAGAAGCAAAGGTTTTTCCAGAATTAAAAGGATTATTTGGCAATGCTGAAGGGATAACCTGGTTATTCTCGTGTGTATGTGTGTGTGTGTGAAAGAGAGAGAGAGAGAGACCTCCTGTATCTAATGTCCTTCATGTGCTTTGGATTACAGCTGCTGTCATTCTTGGCTGGTGTTATTATTTCCCATCCTGATCAGGTATAGTGGGAGTTGTAATCCCATGCATTGAAGATTACTTTGTTATGTTGGACTGATATGTTAGATAGAGGAAGACCAATCTTCTAATGTGAGCATTATTAAACTTGGGTTTGCTGCATTACAAACAGCATTTTCATGGAAATGCTCCTAAAAATATTTGGATTATCTAAAATGCTGACAGTGGGTCATGTTACCTTCACTGAGAAGAAGAATTTATGTAAATGTACAGATGAGTGTAACTTTGCTAATAAAAATCATGGATGACTTTGAATATTAGCTTGAAGATGGAGACCATTTGCTCTTGATTTTAATATTCTTTTACAATGCCCAAACAGTGCTTCTCCTCCCCACCCGCATGAAAATGCTTCCTCTTCACACCTCATCACTGTTTAATTTTGTTATACTGCTTTCTCTATTGGAGATCCAAATCCAATGATATTAACTCTACATGATCTCATGATCTACTGACCTCAAGGGGATAGTAGGGAGTGGATTTACTTTACTTTAATTTTTTAATAATAATAAATGAATTAAATTTAATTTAGTTAAGGATTTATTCTGCATCTTCTTTTTATTTACCACACTGCCTGCTTTTGTCTAAGAGATTGCTAATCTGAAGTCACTTCTTTTTTGCCTTTGTTCTCAGCACATATAAAGAGAGCCCATGCTTTAGCATTCTTCTCCTGAGAGGACTTAACTATCAAGGTGCTAGGCTTTGCCTATCCTTGTCATCTGTTTCCTGGAAATAAATACCATTCTCAGGTCAGATTCCTGCTGCCAGGAATGCCGTCTCTCTCTCTCTCACGCACACATGGATGCACACACTGTTTCCATCCACAACATTCCTTCCCTTCCTAGGTCAGGTGTCTTCCCCCATTCCATCTTCATCCTATTTTCTCCCTTTTTGCTCTTTCTTCTGAAATGGAGGGAAATACATGTGGGTATGGATTTCTGTGTCTGGTATATGCAGATAGAGATCAGTTGGTTTGGTAAAATGGAGTGCCTTATTTTACATGCAGTTAGTTTGATTAGTAGTTATTAATTTAATTAATATTAATTTCCTTTTTTGCCCTTACCCTGCCCGTGTGTGTGTATGTGTGTGTGCATTTGTATACACACATGCACCCACCTATACATATGTGTGTCACCCACAGAGGTTAAATAGGAAGAGGAGCTCCAGAATGGGTTTCTGTTGGGGTTGTCAGTTTCATGTTAACGGGCTAAGGAATATGGGCATTACCAGGATTTTGGGGCATGCTTGGATTTTCTTCAACCTATTCTTACAAGTGGAGCCTTGAGGAAAAAAAAAAAAGATGGAGAGATCCTGGCCCAATTATATTGTTGCCTCCAAGTACTACAAGTATTCAATTTTTAACCACATGAAAGAAAGATTAAAATATTTCTTGTGTTCTAGAAGCAAAAGCTTCTTCCATTTAAATAACACTGATTCCAGTTTAACCATTTATGTTTCAGCTTTCGTATATTAATGAACATTAATAAACATGTAAGATTCATTTGTATAATCCAGCTAGCCATTCACTGGAGGTGAAGATCTCTATTAGTATCCTTCCTTTCCCCAGCATTTTAAAGGGGCACATAATGCATGAAAACCTATTAATATAGTTTCCCCACCTCTGCAAAACTCTGAAAGAAAGAAATCATGCAAATAAGACATAATTTTTGTACATACAGATCCCACAGCACAGAAGAAAGACATTTTCCAGTTTTTCCATTAAGCAAATGTCTTCATAGTCTGGTATTGCTGGAGCTGGGAGTTGTAAGCTTCCAAATAGACTCACTTGCTGCTTGAAAACAGACTTTTCTGCATGGTTTAAGAAATAAAGTGTATAAAGTCTTTTACCTTCTTTTGTGTAAGGGCACCAGGACGATACCAATAAAGAGATACATCATTGCTGAGCAGGCCATCATTCCCAAGCCTAGGCACAGGGCTCTCGTCTCCCCTCGTTTTTGTGCTGCCACCAGCTTTTTCCCCAACATGACTTCCCGGAATGCTTCTGGGGTTCTTATCTCTGCCTAAAAATATAACCAAATCCATCAGGTGTGCTCTTATGATAGCTCCACCTAACAGTAAACTCATTCTCATCCCAGAGATTTCACATAACTTCTTTTAATGTTGTTCAGTACTTGCTTTCCAAAAATGAAAACTCAAAAGCAAGTCCAGTCTTGCAGGGCATGCAATAGTAATTAATTGCATTTACTCGCATCTTCAAGGGTAACATCAGAAATCAAACATCAGATGCTCTGACTGTCAAGTATTTATTTTTAGCAGGAACAGTTTAGTGTTTCCATTTGTAAATGCTGATGGTTATTGCATCCAAAAATCTAAATGGCATTACATTTCCTGCAATCACTGGTTCTCATCCCATGCACTGGCTGCTTTGTGTAGCTTGAAAATTATTACATGCTAGGATGTGTAAGTTCAACATTGCTCGGCTGAAAGGTTTGCTTCCTGACTAACTTTTTGTAGGTTTTAGGATTTGGCGAGGTAGAGATAATGCTCAAATACTAGACTAGTTTTCCAGATAGTGTGAGAATATCTGAATTAATAATATTCCTCCCAAGTAGAATGAAGGCACATTCTTTGGGGATGGAGTGGGGAGATGACTGTCCCAACTGACCAATAGAGAAATGAATGGCTCACCCAAAAATGAAGAGGGGAGGATATTTGGCCCATTTTCCCTGACAGCCATATTAAATGCAGAAAAAGTTGACAAGTTTGTAGTGTTCAGTTATGCTAGAGACTCAGTTAAGGATGAATGTAATTAAAATGCATAATTTTCTTATGCATTTACTTTTTTGCTAGCCAATACGTGACTATCCTCACAATTTTCTCTTGATACAAAATAGCTTTAGAGGAAGAGTTTTTGTCAGAGCTGTGACAGAGAGAATTAAGTCCTCCTTTCTCTACTGTCTGGTTTTCAGGAATATTGTTTATAAGTTGGAGTGAAGAGAGATTTATTTGAGAAAGGCAAATCAGTGATGTTGGGCTTGGTGGCAATGGAAAGGCCATGATTCATTTTATTTCACCCTCAGGCTCCCTTTTCAATTGAATTGCAGTTTTGCAGAATCCTCCAAAGTCATCCAAACAGCAAAACTATAACAATCCTGAGAGAGTATATTTGTAAAGTCTGTCAGCAGCCCCAGTGCCATAACTTTTGGACCTGCTGTGAACAGGGAACTAGACAAAATACATCTTGTATTGGAAGCCTTTGAATAACTTCTAGTTGAAGATGCTATGAACCTAAAATATGTCAGCTTCTATTCTGGGAACAGTGCTGTGTTGAAAATTTCTTCTATATTACTTCCCCATCCATTCTCTCTCAGCCTGCTGGATAATAAACGGCTTTCAAATTTTGATATGGTCCTCATGTGTTAAGTGCAGGGTTCTGGAGCTTTAGATTCCTGAGCTAAACTACTGAGGTATAGGTTAGATTAGAAAATATTGAGGTAAAACAGTGAATCTGTAAGATGTGATTTGGACCTACTTCTATGTGGAAGTGCATCAGCAAAACAAAGGTCAAGAAGATATAAATCTGTGGCTACCTTAGCCAAGACTGTGTCTCTTAGAAGTCTCTGAAATGGATAACTGCTGTATTCTTTTACCTGTATTTTATGCTGCTATGTTAGTGAAAGAAAGTTTTAAGCATTATGTTGACCCTGAATATGATGAGTACAGAATAGGGCTACTGTATCTTGTTTTCAAAAGTCCAAAAGACCACTGGGAGGCGCATATATATAATGAATATATACTCAGGGAAGCTGGATAGGAAGAAGATGAGCATGGTTTTAAAACTGGATGAGGAAAAGTCAATAACCTGTGCCAAGCTGATGGCGCTATCTGATAGCTGAAAATGCAAACAATATACAAGCTCTAGTAGTGAAAGTCAAGGAGCACAGTGAAAAAATGGGACTAAGGCTAAATATAACAAAGACCAAACTAATGACAACAGTTACAGCAACCAGCTTTAGAACTGGCAATCACGATATCAAAATGGTGGAGAGCTTCTGCCTTTTAGGATCAACCAACAATACTAAAGGAACCAGTAGTCAAGAAATATACCACAGGCTAGCACTTGGTAGAGCAACCATGAATGCCTGGGAAAGAATACTCAGATGCTGTGATTGTCAATACCTGTGAAGATCAGAATAGTGCAAGCAGTGGTTTTCCCTAAGATTCTATGGAAGTGGAAGTTGGACTTTGGAGCAGCAGGTCAGAAAGTGTATTAAAGTTTTTGAACATTTGTGTTGGAGAAGATTCATGAGAATACCATGGATAGATAAGAAAACAAACAAATGGATCATTGAATAAATCAACCCAGAGTTCTCACCCATGGCACAAAGATCAGGCTGAAAGGATCATGCTTTCAGATACATTATGCAAAGACCTAGATCTCTGGAGAAGGCTCTAATGCTGGGTGAGGTAGAAGAATTCAATTACAATGACAGTGGGTACATGATTGGAAGATCTAAAAGACTAGGTTGAGAAGAGATCCTTCTAGAGAAAATCAATGTGGTTGCTAAGAGTTGGCACTGACTTGATGGCAATCAATCAATCAATCAATCGATCAATCAATCAAATAAACTACAAATTATAAAGGAGCAGTCCACCATTTAGTATCTGTAATAACTCAGCTTAACTCCTGCTTTCTTATAATCAGGAATAAGGAATTTACTTAGGCTAGGAATTTTGTTTTTATGATGTATTTTAATCCTGAGGTATAGAATTCCCACCCTCTCATTAACCAAGTCCTTTATTTTGATGAAATAGGAGCCCTTTATGCTTCAGTTGCTAGTTCTGTTTGTTTTTTAAATCTTTTGAAGTTATCCTTCAAAAGCTGGTACCAGCTATATTTTGACAGAAAATAAAGCCAAGTGCAAATATTTTATTTCTTTATATATATTTGCATCAAAATTCAATATATGCTGTTGGGAAAGTGAATTTACTGCTGAGTTTACTACTTCATATTTTTGCATTAATATTCAGTATATGCTTTTCTGTATTCTTCTCTTTAAATATCCCACTTAAACTGTTAGCTGCACTGCACTGTCCCAAGAATAATTCAAGTAACATAGAACAGGAAGAACAGAAGATGAATCCCAGTGGATCAGTTCTGCATTCTTTTTGTCATGTAATTTATATATATAAAATAAAACATCACTGCCATAATTACCAGGCAGAAGGCTTTAATTCTAATGTTTAAACATGATTACTTTATTTTTTTTTTATTTAGAGAGTCCTACATCCTGGTTTGTAGTATTCCTGGTACATCAGTTTATCCCCTTCTTGGACTCAGTTTTTATCATGTTAAGTTTTTTCCCCCCTAGGCTTTGATCTTTTCTTTTCTTTTAAAAAAAATATATTTTCATCGATTTATATGTTGCTCTTCTGAAAATATTTTCAAAAAGTTCACAAGGAACTTGAACTTATTTATTAAATCCATTAATTCACCTTATCACAATGTTCAGCATGAGTAATAAAAAGGTACATTTTAAAAACAAATCGCCAAAAGAGCCCTCAACACAAACAGTGTAAAACAGCACCTCGTTCCATTAAATGCTACATCAAGCAAGAAAGAAACCATTGTCAAAGGCACTTAGGTATATTAAATCCACTTGTTCTCAGGATTACTGAGATGTCGATGGCAGGAAACGAAGTATAACTCTCCTCCACCTTATTTCAGTCCTGCCATCATGAAGTCTAGGTTCCTGTAACTTTATCTGCCCGTCCAACTGAATCTCAAATTGTCCTGAGATATGTATGGTTCCTCCACCACAGACAAGAAAATATTGTAAGTCCTTTTCCACAACAATTTTACAATAGTTATTAAACATGAAAATAGATAATTCATTCTTTAAAATGCACTTTCATAACAAATATGATTTTTAAGCAATAGATTAATCTATTTTTCTGCTGCTTCTTTATATGCTGTTATGCTCCATATGTTATGCTGCATAATTTAAGCAGTGGTGCTTATTTTCTATTCAGAGGAGATACCAGAGCCCAATTCTTTCTGGAAACCACCACTCTTTCCTTAATCTCTGAAATAGCAGTCTCTCTATGAACAATATTATATATTTCTACAAATATCAGTTC
The DNA here is from genome assembly GCF_059951505.1 of Python bivittatus. NCBI lineage: Eukaryota > Metazoa > Chordata > Lepidosauria > Squamata > Pythonidae > Python > Python bivittatus. Next base: position 20,493,871 of record NW_028277035.1, read on the forward strand.
TCTATGTGCCAGTCTGTATATAGGCAAAAAAGGCAAGACAGAGGTTTGGGAACTGAAAAGTTTGGGAAAGTTTCAGGCTTGTACGTTTACAAAAATAGTGAAGAAAGAATGCAGAGAATTTGGCTAGGTTAGGGACGAAGTGGAGAATGAGTGAGAAGGAGCTGAGGTTAAATGGGTTATCTTTGGAGACATCACTGTTGAACAGGAATAATCTCTGTTATAACATTTGGTTGCAGGTCACATTTTTGTTTATCGGTAATTGATATATTTCAGTGATAAATACATTGTTGATAACAGAACTGCAGGGATGACCCTTGATATGAGACAGTGGAATAATATTTCAACCTAAATGTCGCAATCAAACAATAATCACCCTAATATACTAAAAAAAAAAAAAAGTGAAATGCAAATTAGATGTTGAACAAAATGTACTTTAAAGAAATTCATTTAATTTCTGATTATCTGAAACTAGAACATTCCCCACTCCCAAAAAATTGCTACTTGTTTGCTGCAAATGTCTACCTATCATAACTGGCACCCTAGACATTTCTGTACTTTCTACTGTGTAAACTTGCTACAGACATTCTCTATATTAATTTGCATTCTAAAATGTCATTAAACCACAATGAAAATGAGAACATCTCAAAACATTGAATCTTTTCCAGAAAACAGAAACGGACATTTCCTTTTCATTAAATCATTAAATGATATTTAATTATCACTAAACAAAACTACAGTGTTGCCATTGCATGTCCATAAAGTAATGCTCAGAGCCTTAACATTATAAACATGAAATTGTTCAGTTTTTTTAAAGAATTTTTGTATCAGCAAAAAAGGAAAATATCTGTGTTTTTGTTTGTTTGCTTACTTAAAAAAAAAGTTTAAATGTTTCTGAAAACTGTTGTGAATCAGGATAGGAAAATACAGTTCAAGAAATGTTAATGTATTCGGAAATACTGTACCACACGGGCTTGCTGAAAACAAAAACTTCAGAAGTTATACTTACAGCCTTTGAAATGTGGCGTAGAAGTTCATGAATTTTTTGAAAGATTCTGATCTGCAAAGATCTGCTCCATGCTGGCACAAATCTGTAGCTGTAAAACAACTATCTTACTCAGACCTTGCTCTTGCTGATTTTTGGAAATGGATGTTTAGCTAACTTTCTTAGTATGAGATTTCTACTACCATAAATGGTAAGGTATGGAAATGTGCAGGCTTTTCAAGATTAATTGCTGCAGTGCAGGGAGCTGATGTGTTATGAACAATTTCAAGCTGGCATTGTCTATTCCTTTGTACTGGAATTATACAGTGGAAATGGAAAGATCCCTGTTTTGTATGTCATATTGTAGCTAAATATAATCTCCATACACTGGTTGCTTTTTCCAAACATTAATTTTAAAGAGAATCTATTATTTTGTAAATATGTATCATTCATGCCTAGGCCTTTACTTTTCTACATCTCATTTTATATTATTAAGATAAGGTTTGTGTTTAATTGTTCTTTATCTGAGTAACAAAGTGTAGATACTCTTGGACCCTAAAACATGATAAACCCTTGGTGTTGTCTTGGTGATTATTATTTTTCCTGATGGCAACACATCCCTCAGCAAATGAAAAACCTAAGAACAAAAACATTAGAAAGATTTTGATGAGAATGGGCCAAAGATTTCCCCAAATTTAGTTTACTTGATCATTGCATCCTGACTGCCACCTTTTGGTCAGTTATGTGGAAGTTAAGTTATTACTAAATCTCTCTGATAATTACATGTAGAATATTTAAATACCTTTTTTTTAAAAAAAAAAGTGCGTTCATGTGATTGCAGATATGGATGCAAAAGGATTTAGAATGGTGGAAGAAAGAAGGACATGAATGGTCATGTTTTAATACCATGCTTTGCTAAAAGACAGCACATAAAATTTGAGAAGAAAGAGGATGTTTAGTACTGAAAGATTCCAGTGAAATATTGCAAGCAAGACCCCAATATTTAAAAATATGTTGCTCTTTAAAGCAGATATGTCTCTTTTTGGAATTGTACAGTGGTGTTCCACATGTTCTGCACGATCCCTGGAAAAGATGCTGCTGAATTAAAATTGTTTGCTGAATTAAGTCTGTGTCTGCACCCCCTGCACACAAAGCACCTTTTTGGAATCAAATCTGAAGCACTCAATTGGCCTACATTTTAATCCATTGATTAATATTGGCAGGTGATAATAAATTAAGTTTAAGAAATAAAATATTAGAAACCGTAACATTTTACCTGGAGCTTAACTCCAGCTAGCAACAACAACCTTTGTGGAGCCTACCCTGTCAGGCAGAGCAGTTGGCCCTACTTTTTCAGCATTCAGTTCCAGTTCACCTCAGGGGACCAGGAGCACCAGGCTAGAAACTGGGAGAGTGTGAGTTCTAGTCCTGCCTTAGGCACAAACATTGGCTGGATGACCTTGGGCCAGTCACTCACTCTCTCAGCCCAAGTCACCTGACAGGGTTGTTGTTGTGAGGAAAATAGGAAGAGGAAGGAGTATTAGGTATCTTTGCCACCTTGAGTTTATTTATAAAAATAATAAAGGTGGGATTAAAAAAAATCTAAAATCTAAATCAAATGAAAACACCATTTGAATAAGAGAGGAATGTTTTCCACAGGTATAATCCATCCTGCTACCATTTGAGCACATAGAGGTGCTAAAAATCACTGTGGAGTGAAAGATAGAGTGTTCATGATTCAGATGAAGAGAGATTCTCCTTGTCTTTCCCTTCCTCTAAATTGCAAGAATTGATCACCAATCCAGCACTTTGGGCTGAATAGCATTTCCTACTACTTAGTTATCCGGGCTACTTTTCAGACAAAGCAGACAAATCCCAGTACTCCTGAAGATTACTCTGTATTAGCTAAATGTTGAGATAGAGGAAAAAGAGGGAAGGTAAACAAGTTACTGTTTATTCAATCCTGTTTAGAGTTCCAGTTGAGCACCCAGAATCCTCAGCGAAGGCCACACTGGCTCAGGAGTCCCAGAAGTAGAAGTCTACACATCCACGCCGAGGGTAGTTTCTGTAAAAAGTCTGGAAGCCATGCATCGTTCTGCAGGCCTTCCTTCTGATTTGGAGTACAGGAAATACGCTGAAGATCTGGCTGCCGATTTCCAACCAATGTGTGAAATGGGGACTGTTTCTTCTTTCGTGCAGTTTTGCTGATGACTTTACCAAGAGAAAGTCAGAACAGCTCCTGGAACCTTGCCATGTTAGAGTCTTGCAACACAAAACAGAGAGCTTTGTGCCAATGAGAAGACTAACACACTGACATTGTGGAAGCTTTTGTGAATCCTAGTCTACTCATCAGAAGTCAGGAGTACTGCATCCAGTGTCTTTGCAGCTCCTTTGCCAATGGGGCGAATGACTTGATTAAATGAAGCATGTTAGGCAAAACAATTGTTATTAAAAAAAATCTTTTTACGTAGGTGCATTTTTTAAAAAAGCAATCAGAATGAAAGTGATGGTTAAAGTCTTTCTTAACAGCTAGTTTCAGTTGATTTTAAAAATGTGATTATTCTTAGGTAGCTTCCTTTACTATTTAGGATTCTGACTATTCAGTATATAAGACTTCCTTAATTAAGCATTTATTGTTGTATCAATGTATTTTTTTTAAGACTTACACAGCTATCCCTATTACAACAACCCTGGGTGCTGCACAAAACAGTAAAAACAATAGAAACCCCCAAACCATAAAATAAAAATCTATAAAACTATAAAAACCCAAGTCACCCCAAGGCAGCACTCTCCCATACATCCACACCCCATCTTGCTGGGCTCCAACCTCATGCTACCCCAATGCTTCTGGTGGGAGGCAGCTCTTCAAGATCTTACAGAAAGCAAGGAAGGTGGGGGCCTGATGGATCTCTAGGGGAAAGGTATTCCACAGGACAGGGCAGGGCAGTTACAGAGAAGGCACACTTCCTAGGTCCCACTAGATGACAGCATTTTAAATAAGGCACCTGGAGTGCACCCACCCTATTTGACCTGGTGGGATGGGCAGGTGCTCTCAGTCCTGCAAGGAGACTGATCCCATGCCATATAGGTTTTAAAGGTGATAACCAGCACCTTGAATTGCACCTGGAAAGAAACTGGAAGCCAGCGCAACTTAGACAGCAGTGGTGTAATATGAGCAAAATGTGGACTCATGTGCTGCCACATTCTGGACCAGTTGTAGTTTCCAAATGGTCTTCAAGGGCATCCCCATATAGAGTGCATTGCAGTAATCCAGCCAGGAAATTGTATGGCAGTAGCCTGAATTTTTGAAATCTCAAGTGTTCTCCTTGCTCACTAATTATATATGGTGGTCACTCCCCTTCCATGTCAATCCATACATTTGACAATAGTCTGTACTGTAGATTAATTTGCCTGTCTACCCAAGCATTGGCTTAGCTTCCCTTTTGAAATCCAAGGGAACAACTCCTAAATAGGGGTGGATAATTCCCAGCAAATAACTGTCTCATTCCTCCCCTCCCCTCCCCTCCCCTCCCCTCCCCTCCCCTCCCCTCCCCTCCCCTCATTAAAGCACTGATCCAGGCTACAACCTGCAATGGCAGATCTGAGGAGGAAAAGAAGGAAAACAATAATATAAATATTACTAATATTAGTTTTTTACTTCCAAATTACCTTCCCTCAAACTGGTTTTAATTTCATATGGAAAAATAAATGGCTGTGAATCCATATATTTCCTTCTCAGGGACTAATCCAGCTGGATTGAGGATGGGATTTATTATTCATTAAATATTCCAACTCTTTCTGTTGCAAAAATGTCAAACTGTGTAATTTTATCAAAAGGCTGCGACAAGAAGAAAATGTCCTCCACGCTTCTGGCTGTACACACTAACAACCACATTTTGACTGTATTTTACTGGGCAACTGTTTTAAATTCAGACAGTACATACTAAAGGAAAAAAAAAAAACCCTTGTGAGAGGAACTGCTGGTGTATCTAAACTGAGTAATCTAACTGCTGGGTAGATAATGTTTTTGGCTAACCTATGCAATGATAGATACCATATGCAACTAGCATATGCAGAAAAATGTTGGAATTTATTTGGAAAGGTGGATTAATATAATTTTTAGTTTAACAGGGGCTGAGGGGCGGAATCTCTCTTGCTGCTAAAGAGTCAGTGAACTATGAAATCAGAACATTTCTAAATGAGAATCTTCAGAAAGTGACTGTAGAGAATCCTTACTTTTTGCAGATAACTAATTGGGGAGAGTTAAAAAAAAAAAAGGCATAATCCCATATGATAAAATGGAGGCCACAATGTTAACGGGGTCACACATTTCACACAGAAAAATAAATCATGATTTAAGGCGCTGGATAGTACGTAGATAAAATAGTACATACTGTAGCTGAGTAGTAGCCTGCAGAATTGTGCTGGTTTACAACTTGGGGGTGTAGAAAATTGATTCTCCATAGTGTAATTCATGGTGGGTTCCAAAAAAGGAAAATTTTAAAAATCATATAATAATTAAGAATAAATATTTCAGCCTCTGTTAGGCAAGCAGGCTTGTCTCTACCTTTAAAAGTATCTGGAAGACTTTTCTTCAGAGAAACGTGAAATCTGTATGGAAATTTCATTTGGCTAGGAAGTCTGGACTTTTAATGTTGAAGATTAATATATATATATATATATATATATATATTTCCTGTAGTTCGACAGAATAGGAGTGGGAGAAGAAATGAAAGAAGAGGATCTGTCATGGGATCAGGGATGGTACAAATCTCAAGCAGGAGGCATACATATCAAGTGTTTTATTATAAAAATACATTGGTTTTTTGTTACAGAAGAAAGACTTGTCACTTTCAATTTTACAATATATTTCTCTCCTATGTCTATTATTTTGATGGGCTATTTTAGTCTTCTAATCTCGATGAGGTTCTCTTTATCTCTATTCTAACTTTTATCGTACCATTTTTCCTACAGCTTCCTAAATTCTTACTAGCTGATTTTTATTCTTTGTTTTCTATCTATAGCTCTATAATATTCTTATTTCACTTTTCTGTACTTAGTCTTGTGTGCTACCTCTATCTTAACTTAGTCCTCTTCCCAGTCTTGCACACTACCAACTACTCCTTTGACTGTATTTATTGCTGGGCTGGTTGTGCTATCAGCTGGCTCAGCTAGACTTGACCATCATGGTGTCGGAGCAGCTGCTGGAGTTGCTTGACCCTGTCGCATAGATTTTCTCTTTTGGAAACACAGAAGATATGACTTCCACATATTGTCATGAATCAATCTGATAAGGAAGAAGAAGAAGCCCAGAAGACATCACCATTTGATCTGGAACTGAGAAGAATTCCATCCAGCAGTTGGCAAAAGAAAGTGGAACACCCTTGAGTCCACAGTAACAAATGAACATGTGCATGGCTTTTTGTATCCAGCTCATCATGAAAGAAAGGAAAGGAAAGGAAAGGAAGAAAGGAAGAAAGTCAAGCTATTTGTATCAGAGCAAACCAAAATAGAACAGAGGCAGAAAATACTCTGATTATAGATGCTTCCCGTCATAACTCAGACAGCTGCTGAATCTTAAAACTGGTTTCTGATGTCATGAAGTCTGTGTTTCTTCTGTTCTTGGAATATTGCTCTGCTTTTTGACTTGCTAGCTGGAATCTTATTACTTTGAGGTGGATTCCTTTCGTTGTACCTTTGGCTCCTGATTTATGAAGCTACTTAGGCTTAACTCGCTGTGTTTCATATACTTACTGAATGTGCAAGGCTTGTGTGGGAGAATGATGTGTTTAGCAAAGGGTCACTTCTGAAAGTTTAATACAACAGCAAAATGACATGAGAAGTTCTCCTTTAGCTGATGGTGTCCCAAGTGAGGTTTGGCATATTAGTGAATAAACAGCTAGGGTATTTTTCATGATACACTCAAACTGGCCAGAATTCTGTTTGCTGTATTTCATCTAATTTCTAAAAATTAAAATTTCTCAAGGCTAGCCTCTTCTACCACAGATTAAAGTGTGAAATTACCAGGGCAGAGGTTATTGTAACAAGGCTGTCCTATCTGAGAAAAACCACAGTTGGTGAATATGGTGAAGCTGATGGAAGGTTCTCAGGTCTATTTATTTATATTGAGAAGCATCCCCAAGTATCTGTATTGTTTATTTCTCAGTGCAAGAAGTTATCCTGGATGACTTTTAAGAATGTGTAGGCAAGGAGTAAATTGACATGTATTGCCCCTTTCAAAAGACTTCTTGGTTTTATCCCAGTCCGCCCTTTATTCAGCCTTTACTGAGCCCAAATAGCAAACCAATACTTTACCAGTTTCACCAGATTGAGATGACATTTGGATTGACACCTTATGCAAAACATAGAAACTCAGTCACTGGTTTCTTTAGCTTGTGAAAATGCCATGGGATTAAAGAGAAACATCTTCCCAATCTTCTAAATTTATGTTGGTGTTGCACAACACATTGAGGGAAAATAAATCTAGATACAGGTAGTCCTCAGGTTACGACTACTCATTCAGTGACTGTTCAAAGTTACGACAGCACTGAACGAGGGGGACTTATGACCAGTCCATGAAGTAGCAGCCATTGCAGTGTCCTAGTAGTCATGTGATTACAATCCGGGTGCTTGATGCCGGCTGGCAATTATGACATTGAAGTAAGCTGTGGTCACATGATCATGATTTCTGAGGTCTCCTGCTGGTTTCCCACAAGCAAAGTCAATGGGGAAGCTGGCAGGAAGTTGGAAGTTGCTCCCACTGCTTTTTCACCCACCCACACTCTATAGCACCTCCCCATGGCACCCTCAGCCCCCCCGCGACACCCACACACCCACCTGCCCGTGGGTCCCCCCTCCATACCTCTTACCTGCAACTCTCACCTGCTGGCCTGCTTGCCTGGAATTCCCACCTCTTTCTATGTGATCCTGGGGTTATGACAGTAACCAGGACTATAAAGACTTAAAGTGCAAGAATTCAGGAAGCACTGAAAAATATCATTGTCATAAAAGTAGAGGTAATCAATGAATGATAGAGTTCAAATAAAGTGCAGGAAAGTGGTTCCTAATGTGGCAAGATTTCTAAAAAAATCCCTATAATTTCTTCCTATCACACGTGTAGGAAATACCTCATAAAATCCATTTCATTTCACACATGATTACTATAGTGATGTAATTGTGTAAAAAGTCTTCCAAATTAAGGCCCAGTTAAAAGAAAATAAAAATAGTGGTTAGTACAAACAATGTTTTATGCTGATGCCATAACTCTGGTTCAAGATATTACTATTCTCCAACCAAGGACTTAGTAGAGTAGAGTATCTCATTTGTTCTCAGGAATAATAGTCTTGTCCTTATCACTTTTATGCAGCTGAAGACAGCTAATTCTCTACAAGTAATGAGTGATCAATGAGTTTCCTCTTTATCTTAATGCTAGGTTGTATAAAATGTGGACCAGTTAACTTGCTGGACAGATAAAGTATTCCTTCTCTTCCTACTTACTCAGAAGATAGCAAATTAGAATACTGTGATCTGTTCTCTATCAAGAACCTTTCACTGATGCAAGAACTAACAAGGAAATCTGTTTCCTCTCCCTTTAATGTTTCTTTCATTACCCAGGCTAATGAAAATTTATGATCATTCTCTCTATATAATAAGATTGATGGTGCTTTCACTGGAGCTACAAATTTGGGGTTAATTTAAGACCCCATTATATAAACTTCATTGTACACTTCTCACAAATTTAACAAGATTACTGCAAACCATGCCTTCATCCTAAAAAATTTAATCCACTAAAAAGTAACATTATGAGGAATGTTAACCATGCTTTTATCATAACATTTGTTGGACTAACTGACTATAAATTACAGCAACCTTTTCCTGAAGCAATGGATGCAAAGGTTCATATTTTTAAGCCACCTCAAAAAAGGGGAGGAGGAGGAAGAGGAGGAGGAGGAAGAGGAGATGATGATGATGATGGTGGTGGTGGTGGTGGTGGTGGTGGTGGGCGGGAGTGGGGAGGAGGAGACAGTTCAGTTTGCCAGGCTTCTGAGGCAGAGTCAAGCTCAAACAAAAGATTTTGATAATAGAGAGGATTCTAGCCCTCTTCCTATGTTCTCCAGAAATTTGAGGACTCGAAGTAAACAGAAAACAGATGCCTCCTGGCCTTACCCTCTGTATTCTTGTGTACATCTGTCCAGCCCCTATGTCCTAGATATCCTTGTATCACACAAAATGGCTATATAATTTTTAAAACAAATAAATGAATAAACACCTTATGATCACAGATTTTATTTTATTGGGGTCAGTAATAGCAAAGATAATTCTACTGTCATTCACACCTGTCTGTAATCCAAGATAGTAGATCTAGGGTTGCCCTGTCTTTCCACCATTGAAAAGTGGGGAAATTAATTTCATTCTTAAAACATAAAAAGTATATTTTACATTTCTTAAGACTTGGTCCCATTGTTTTTCCAAGTCTGGATATTCCAATTATTCATTCTACATTTCAAGTATATACTGTAACTAAAGTTAATCTTCATCCAATTTTCTAATTCCATGATAAACTGAATTGGTGGTTTCACATCAAGTGCTCTGTCCCTTATGGACTCTAGGAAGGCATCTTGTCAGTACATATTTCAATTGTATATACTGCTAGGCAAAAGCTATGGATAGGTCATAGCCAGAAAGTAATCTCTCAAAATATTTAAAATAACCATCATAAATCAACTGATATAAGATACTTATCCCTCGTTTGGCCCAAGATTTCTAATAAAACATCTTTCCTGCTATCTTCAAACTTGGATTATTCCATAGCATTTTCTCATGTGATTCTGAGTCAAAATTTAACTGCTTACCTATTAATAACTAAATATGCTTAGCAGATTGGCTGGAAAAAAAAATCCCTGTTACTTTGATCACAAAACTTGCAAAGATTTCAAAGGCATCACACAGTCTATAATTGGCCCCAAAGAGGGCAATATTCAGAAAAGCTTGAATGAATGAAAGCCCAGTGATAAAGCTGAAAATGTGGTAGATAGCCTCCATCACTGTAAGGCAACTGCAGTTTGGCCAAATATATTTGAGGGATTTTGGTCTGCCATGAAAACATTCTCAATAATTGATCGTGCTGTATTAGGAATTAACAGTGGAATCCTTCTTAAATATTGCATTAGTCTCAATACAATATTCAATGGAAGTCTTTACCACAAATTTGTATCTACTGAAGTTGTACCTATAGACTTGTTCATGTTTAATTCATGCACAAATCTATAGCTATATAATATGTATCATAATATGTCCTTGACAAATTCCAGACATCATAATAGATGCAAAGATGAAGAGTACTATATATTGATCTAATGAAATATTTGAACAAAACTTATGTCAAAATTTTCCACTACACAATACCGAAGGTCTTTTCTGCATTCAGTGAGACCACCGCTGCAATTTTCAATTCAATTTTTCTAATTATCAGAGTGTCAATTAGTGATTTAATATTGCTTGGTAACCTTTTATAAAACTGGACTGTTCAAGATGGGTAATTGAAAGCAAATTGTCTGTCATCTACATGCTGGGGTTGCTGTCAATATTGTTGTATCAACATTTAACAAGAAAATTGGATGCTAATTTGCGCAGTTGGTAGGATCTTTACCAAACACAGTTATTTAAGCCTTTGTCATACTTAAGGGTATGACAAAAATTATATTTAAAAATACCATAAAATATTGAAATAAAAAGGGAATATAGCACTCAGTAAGGTAACCATCCAAACCATGAGCTTTTCCTTTTTTCAAAGATTTAACAGTATATAATCAATTTTTTGGAGAGATAAAGTTGCAACTAAATAAGCACCTTGATAATGCGTAATTTTAGAAAGAGGTATATATTAAAATTATTTTGTTAAGTTGATTAGATTTGACAGTGTTATAGAACAATTTTTTTTAAAAAAAAGAATATTGTTGTTCTTTTGAATCAGAATAATTATAAACTTTATCCTGGGCATATTTAGAAGGAAGGTTACTATTTTATGTTGTAAATGTTTCAGTTGAAAAGATAATACCTTACTAGTTTTTCATCTTGCTTTTCATCTCTGATTCAATGAATATTCTGCTTCAAGCACATACAGGGAATTATGACCCTGTTTGGCATAAATAAGACCCTTTTATAATTCTAGTTAGGTCATTTCTCATTTGTGTTCAAAATTCCTTATTTTTTTCCCTGGAATTTTCTTATTTAACTTTTTGTTTTTCTTTCTCCATGAAGCATAAGCAATATTATGTATTTCTGCTTTAAAGCCTCCCCAGCAACTAATACATTTGCAGAATGTCCGTTCTTCAAACTCTTGTTTCAACTTCGTTATAAACATGGATCCTTTAATGATATATCATGTGGAAAACAATGAGAGGACTCTTTCTCTTAGTAATTGTTAAGGTCATTCAGGCATGATCAGATATAGCAGTACTGCCTGTATTTCATTAAGTAATCCATTCAAATAAAGATCAAGATATCAGAAAATAATCTAGTTGAGTACAACACTTATGTGGAATTGGAAAGAAATACATTCTTATTGCAAAGGATTTAAAAATGGACTAAGAGTTTCCAATCTGACCTAATAAGCTTGCATTATGAGAATTAGATTTAAGTAATTAAATATTAAGGGTAATATTCTAATATAATAAGAAATCTAAAACTTGATTAAAATCCATATAGTTACAGTAAAAAGATGCTCAAAACATATATATATATATATTTATATATATATATATATATATATATATATATATTGTGCCTTCAAGTCAGGGTTGACTCCTGGCGACTGCCTGGACCAGTCCCTGCAGTTTTCTTGGCAAGATTTCAGAAGTGGTTTGCCCTTGCCTGCTTCCTAGGGCTGACAGAGAGTGACTGGCTCGAGTGGTCCATGATAACAGCTGGCTTCAGGCCTAAGGTGGCACTAGGTCTCACAGTCTCCTGCTTTCTAGCCTGATGCCTTAACCAGTACACAAAACTGGCTCTCCAGAAGTATATGTAATATACTTTAAAAAACTTAGTTATGGATACTTACTGTGCATTTGTTAAAAAAAAAAAAAAAACCTTAAATACCATTTTAACAAAAAAAAAATCCTTCTAATTTATTTTGTTCCGCTAGACCTTGGACACCTGTTAATCAAAATTACCAAAGCTCTTGCAGATTTTGAATTTCCACTTATGTATACTTTATCAACCCATCTCATACATTAGAGATTTATTTATTTATTATTAAATTTATATGCCTCCCATCTCCCCCAGAGGGGGACTCTGGGTGGCTTACAATTAAAAACCAAGAAAATAAAATGATAAAAATATAAATACTGCCTGGTTAAGCAGATTTGAATATAGCTTTTTTCATTCGTAGCCTCCTTTTGCAAAGCATTAACTGAGTGTGCACAGGCTTGTAAGACAGTGTGGTATAGTGAGTAGAGCTTTGGATGAGGAGCAAAAGATCCAGTTTCTAGTTCACCCTCAGTCACAAAGGTGGGGGTGAGGGCTGTAGGGAAAACAAGAGAAAGGATCTTGACCTCCTGAATGAAAGGTAAGATAGCGGTGCAATTAAAAAAAAAAACATGGAATTTATCTCACTGGGAAATTGCTCTGTGATTCTGCTCGTGCATCTCATACATTTTGGAGTCTCTTGCACACTTCAGCTCAGGGTTTAAAATGCTGCTGACTGCATTGGTGCTGTGTTAGCTAAATTTGAGCAGAATTCCTGCATTTGCTCTTTCAATTGGCACAGCAGCTTTCTTACACAATAAGAAGTCTTGCAGGTCTTCTATATTTTTATAGTCTTTACAATCACGAGCGTTTGATCAGTAGAATTATAAGAGAACAGGAAAGCAAGCGTCTTCTCCTTTAATTATATCACCCAGAGATGTTCATAGAAATGGTTTCATGGCATGACAATACAAATTTCCTTTTCAATATGTTTCAGGAGAAAAGCCACTGGGGTCCCTATACTAGTGTAGAAGATGTTTCAGTGTTGCCCTCATGAGATCTATAATGCACTTCATTAAAAATTATTTCTAGTAATATAGTTACCTAACTATACCTCATGCACTTTAATTTGGACATCACAGCTGCACAAAATTGTTTTATTAATCGAATGAAGCCCTTTCTAGGACTTCTAAGGTTACTTAATGGCATCAGATCCAGAGGAAAAGTGAGAAAGGCCTTTCCCAGTTTCTGACTGGTTGCCATTTGGATGCTGAGGATGAACATTGGAAGTGAGGAGCCTATTTGATCCAAGGAAGTGCTGCAGGCAATGTAGCTACATTAAAAAGTAAGATTTTCCTACCACACAGTCTCCACAGATTGAAAAAAAAAATGTCCCTGTTTCTGAAGTTCATCCTGAACACAAGAAAGGTAATGAAGAGGTACACATAGTGCTTCACCTGAATTAATTTAAATCAGACAGTGGATATTCAAGGTCAGGACTGCGGTTTAAATTGACTGGAAAGTTAAACTCTCTAAAATATATATATTATAATAACACAAAATGTACTTTGGAAGAGAACATTTCTGCATCTGCTAGGATCATTGTTGGCATACGCAAAGTCATGTTTCTTAATATCCAGCCCCTCCGTGTGACACTCATAAGGGCTGTTTGATAAGTGGCATTTTCTGTTCTATTCTTGTTATAACCAAGAGTATATCCTTGAGGGTGAGTTGTCATTTGAATAAAGCATCTTTCTGCTGTGCCAGCATCATGGTACTTCAAGCTTGTGGAGCATCCCCTTGAATAAATCCTCTCTTCACACCAAATTATTTAGTTTGCCTTCCTGTTTGGTCTAGTAGGGGGCAACACCTCTCTGACCTTGTTTGGGCTCTGAAACCAAGGAGACCTGCTGAGTGGATCGGAAACCACTGGAGATTTCCAGGCCTTCAGGCTAGAAAGGACAGAAAATAGCCCTGATTTGTATGATGCCAAAAAACACAAACATGATTTTGACTTAAGAGAAAGTAAACTTCTTGCTTTGGGTGTCTATACACATGAGTGCTCCACTAGTTAAACAGGTGACAAAAGCATCATCAGAACTGGCAGATTGTTGGGACATTTTTTCATGCTTGGTGGATGTATAAAAAAGCTAAGAAAAATTTGGATTCAGATACATACGTTGATACAGAGGATGTTAAAGATCAGTATTCAGTTGAAGCTAGAACCTTTCCTTTTAGGACTAATGGATAACCAGCTAGAAAGAAACAATGGAAGATTATTTCAATATATGATTACTGTGGCAAGATTTCCATATGCACAGAGGTGGAAAGATTCAACACTACCCACTATGGAGGAATGGTTGGTGAAGTTGACAGATTTTGCTGAAATGGATAAATTGACTTCTTTGATTAGAGGAAATACATTTTCTACATTTATTGACGACTTATGGACTTATGGACGTTTTGCATAAAAATGAAAAAAAATGAATTTGTGATTTATGGTTTTGATGATTAGGTAGGACAGATTATAGAAATAAGAGTAATATGAGGTAGCTTTAGAGAGAGAAGTTAAAATATATTTGTACTTATAACTGCTGTGAAGAATAGCAGAGCTACTTCTTTATATCTTTTTTCTTTTCTATTTTTCTTCAACTTTTTTCTTTTCTTTTCTTTTCTTTTCTTTTCTTTTCTCTTTTCTTTTCTTACACTTTTTGCTTTTTCTTTTATTTCTTTCTTTTTCTTTCTTTTCCCTACTTTATATTAGTTTGTGTTAGTTTTTATCTTTTTGCTTAAAAGTTTCAATAAAAGTAGAAAGAACTGGCAGATTGCTGGTTTGTTGGACATCTTCAGATTTATTCAAAACTGGACATTTCTTTATCTTTCCCTTCCACCATCCCTCAGAGTAGAAGGTATGCATTTTTGCAACATCCTCATGGCTTGCACATTTTACAGCATGGTAGTTGAATTGGGAATCAATTTTTTACCTTCCCCTATTATTTCAGTCTTATCCACTATGCTACACTAGCTGACATCATAGTGAAAATATCCCCCAAATTTATGTATGTAATATGTATGTATGTATGTATGTATGTATGTGTATTTATTAAATTAATGAGAAAGTCTCATAAAGCAGCTTACAGATCAGCAGAAACAAGAAAGAGCCTGCTTTTAAACTTATGATAAAAAGGAAGCAATAGGTCCAGCCTGTGGCCCCTGCTCTGTGGGGTGCGGCAGGACTCAGTGCTCTCTCTGCTCCTTTTTAACATCTATATGGAGCTGCCGGGTGAGATCATCTGTCACCACGTGATATCATCAATATACGGATGATACTCAGTTGTACATCTCTGTCCCAGGTGAATTAAGTGATGCTGTGGATATTCTTTCCCAGTGCTTGGAGGCTGTGGGGGTCTGGATGGGGAACAACAGTCTTCAACTGAACCCTGGTAAGACAGAGTGGCTGTGGGTTTGGGACTCTTCTGTATCTGGAGCCTTACCATCTCTGGTCCTGGATGGGATTGCACTGCCCCAGAAAGACCCGGTGTATAATCTGGGGGTCCTCCTGGACTCATTATTCCTGTTGGAGGAGCAGGTGGCAGTTGTGGCTAGGAGGGACTTTGCTCAGCTTTGTGTTGTGTATCAGTTGCACCCATTCCTGGATCGGGAAGCCCTTCTCTCAGTTACTCATGCCCTGGTCATCTCCTGTATAGACTACTGCAATATGCTGTACATGGGGCTACCCTTGAAAAGTCCGGAAGCTGCAGCTGGAGCAGAATGTGGTGGTATAAGCAGCTATGGGCGCCTCTAGGGCTGTGCATGTAACACTTTGCTGCATGAGCTGCATTGGGTACCAGTTTGCTTCTGGGTCCAATTTAAGGTGCTGGTTTTGACCTTGAAAGTCCTTCATGGCATAGGCCCAGCTTACCTGAGGAATCATCTCACCCTTGTTATATTGACCTGTCCCATCTGGTCCAGCAGAAAGGGTATGTTACAGACCCCGTTGGCTAAAGAATTTCAGCTGGTGTGGTCTAAAAAGAGAGCCTTTTCTGCCTTTGCCCCCACCCTGTGGAACATCTTGCCCCCTGAGGTGAGATTGGCCCCCACTGTCCTGGCCTTCTGGAAGAGCATTAAGACCTGGCTCTGCCAACTAGCATGGGGATCACATGGGGTTTTGCAGCACTGGGGGTGGTTGGTGGTTTGAAGATGCTCTCTCTGCCTTTTAATCTTTGTATATTTTTGTACAGATTTTTATTGTTTTTTTAAATCACTTTTTTACTTCTAAACCTCCTAGAGTCACTTGTACAATGAGATGGATGGTGTATAAATTTGATAAGAGAGAGAGTGAGAAAAGGAAGGAAGGAGGGATGGGAAGGGAAGGGAAGGGAAGGGAAGGGAAGGGAAGGAAAGGAAAGGAAAGGAAAGGAAAGGAAAGGAAAGGAAAGGAAAGGAAAGGAAAGGAAAGGAAAGGAAAGGAAAGGAAAGGAAAAAGGGATGGGGAGAGAAGAGAGAAGAGAAAAAATTACAAGGTTTTTCCTATTACGATAAAAGGGAGAAGGAAGCTAAGAGTAATCTACAATATGATAAATTTCTGCTGGCATAAGGGAAGCCAACTGACCAACCAAGGAAAGGGAACTCCAAAGTCAAGCCAGGAAGAAAGTAGAGGTAAACCATTTCTCTGTTGCTGTCAGGAAAACATTTAGAAACATTTGAGTACCATTTAATGAGAACCTCAGGTTGGAAAGCATTGTTCTAATTACAGAAAAAGGACTCTCAACTTTCATGAAAAGATCTGAGTCTACTTAGAACAGACCCACAAGGAAGTCTGATGATGCCTATAAAAAGGACTTTTACAAAGATGTATTTACCTGAAACATGGAAGGTGAAAAGCAAAAACCAAGAGAAAAGTACTGAGCTGGATGCTTTAGGAATTAATGAACCTACTACAACACAACAGCAAAAGATGTTGAGGATTTCTATAGCAAATTGCAAGAGTTATTAAATGCAAGCTATGTGAAGGATATGATATTTCTAATTGATGGTCGGTATGCAAAGGTTTGAGAAACAGAGGAATCTGGAATTATTAGCACATTTGAATTGAGAAAATATAGTAATGTGGGAGATAGGTAATAGAGTTTTGTGAACAGAATTCTTTGTTTCAGTACACCTGCTTCAAGCAGTATAAATACAGACTCTATGCTTTTATATCACCTGATGCATTTTGGAATTAAATCAATTATGTCAAAGAAACAGAAGATGGAGAAGCACAAGCCAGTCAGCCAGGATCATTCTGGGGCAAATTCTGCAAAAAGCCATGAATTATGTGTGTCAAATAAACAGATTAATCATAGAAAATTAATGTGAGTATGTGTGCCTGCAGTCTTTGACCTGGAAGAGTACTTTAAACATTTGTAAGGAACAGACTTGATAAGCTTATATTATGCAAAAGAGTATCTGAGTTCATGAAAACAAATAGAAGTAATACAGTTTCTAGACAGGCAAAGATCCAAGTGGATTTCAGAACAAGCTATCATGATTGTCAAAGAAAGACAAGATAAAAGCCTTGGCATCAAGGATATGTAATGGGCAAACAGGACTTCCAACATCAAACAAGAAAAGGTATGCCAGAACCCATGCTTATTTATCTGAAAAACCTTTGCAATGAATGAGAAGTTATGGTAAGAACTGAACAAGGAGAAACAATTCCATTCCAAGAAACAGAATGAAACAAGAATGTGTACTGTCCTCACATCTGTTTATCATATGCAGCAAATCCTTTTTAAGAATGGCAGGATTGGAAAGGATGATGGGGGAATCAAAATAGGGGGGCAAAACAACTAACGATCTGAGACAGTTATTTGTTAGAGACCTACATTGCCTTTCCTCCAAGAGCTCAGAGCATTCCGTCTTCCAATATTTCCTATAGGATTGTTGTAGTTTGGAGTGAGAGAGTTTATTTGGCCCAAGTCACTCAGTGAACTTCCATGGCTAGGGATGGATTTGAACCTGAGTCTCTCTGGACCTAGTTCTAAGTGAAAAGAAGGAAGACTTCTTTCTGCTTTCCATATTTAATGTTAAATATTAAGAAGATAAAGGTAATTTCAAGCAGCATACCATACAGGTAGTCCTCAGTTAACAGCCACAATAGTGATGGAAAATCCGTTGTTAAGTGATTCAGATTTTAAGTAGGGCATCACGTGACCGTGACCGACTTACAACCTTGCTTTTTGCCATGGTCATTAAGTGAATCACAACTGAGCTTACGATTTTGCCTTCAGTTGTTAAGTGAAACAACAGGTACAGCACTTACCTGAGGACATTCCCTGCCTCTTTAACTTTCCCAACCTTTGTCCTGTATGTGATAAATGGCAACAAAATGTTTTGAAAGTACTGTAAAATGGATCTCCATGATTCTAAGGCAAAAAGATAATTTCATAACATATTTTTGTTAACACTGCATTTTAGCAAACTAAAATTAAAAATTGCATGATAAAACAAAGAGCCTTTAAATTTTTTTTCTAGTACTGATGAGTTGGGATCCAGAATACCGTATTGTACTTTAAGAATCCTCCCAGGCTTGTCTGCTCCCAGCAATATACAGTACTGTACAGTAGTTTGCAAATAATTATTTATAGCTTAGTTCTTATGCAAATCCACCAAACTAGATTTATAAAAATATGAATCATTGTTAAGCAAAATATGGCTTAGAAGAATTTGTGAATACAGCTGTGATGGCTTAGCGCAGTGTTGCAAACCCAATGAGGTTTACAAATTGATTCTGGAAATTCAGGCAGAAGCAAAATGAAATTCAGCTGGGATGAAGCCTTGGGGAGCTAACCAGGGCCTTTCTGGGAGTCTGCTGCCAGATCATTAATTTTGCAGATCCCTCTGTCTGATTAAGTAAACTCTGCTCCATAAGAGTTTATGCAACCAAAAATTGTTTTATTTTAAACTTTCTTAGAACCCCTTTTGTTTTAACCTCTGGCAGAATTGGGCTTCTCCTTACTGGCTCCACTGCAGTACAGTATAGTCAATGCAGGGCTTTTTGTTTTCTGCAGCCTCCCTTGTGAGAGGGTTAATCATGTCCAAATGCTAAAAGCTTCTGCAAGCCTCCAAACAATGTCCTCTGCCCTTGTCTTCCTCAGAAGCAAATTGGATTCTTTCCAGCCTGGGCCTTGGCAAACAGAGAAGGCTTTGTATCAGAAATAATTCTCACCCAAGACCCATAGTTTTAACACTGGCACATGATCCTTGGAGGAGAGCTTGTTCCTCAGGAGCTGGATCATCCATGATCAGCTCCCTGCTGCCACTCTTACAGTATTCCTTTGGATACAGCTGGTTAAAGTAGATAGCAGACTACTGTATGAAGTTGAGGGTTAAGGATTCTCCCTGCAACAAGGAGAAGAATGTGAGAATTGTTCTTCTCTGTAGAGCTCAGGGGGGCATGGTGTTTAAGGGATCAGTGGAGGAGAATGTGCTGTGAACCACTTTCTGAACGGTACAGTATTTTGATTTTATCTGTTTTGGAAATTACAGTACAATACTGTATTGTACTGTATTAAACTGTAAATACTGTATCCATGAGCTATCTGAAGCTGAAAATAAAATTCTCCTTTCTTTCAGAAGTAGCTTGGAAGGTAGTTGTTGGAGAAAGAAAAGTCCAAACCAAGTTCCTTGGTTTCTTGGTACCAAGGTGTTATTGTGATGGAATGGACTTATGAAGGCCATGCTCAGGGAGATAAGTGTGTTTTTAGCCCCCAACAGGAGCATGGGAAGTTCAAGAAGATGAGGCTGGCACCTCCCTAAGGAATTCACAGTGTTATGGCTGGCTGGCTTGGGAACTTGGGTTCAGTCTGGTGAGATTCTGTCTTGAGGTGGAAGCTAATAAACGCAACAGAACTGTATTTGCATTGTCTGGTGGAGTTCTTTGGGCTGAACCTGACATCAATCTCACCAGACTGAACCCAAGTTCCTAAGTCAGCCAGCCACAACACTGTGAATTCCTTAGGGAGGTGCCAGCCTCATCTTCTTGAACTTTCCACACTCCTGTTGGGGGCTAAGAACACACTTATCTCCCTGAGCATGGCCTTCATAAGTCCATTCCATCACAGTTATGCTGGTAATATTCACAGTCTACCCACCACCCTTGCTTAACTACTGCAGAGACACCACAGGGAGAATCACATCAGACATCTCAACTCTTGTGGAAGAAATAAGTTATAAAATAAAAAATTATAAAATAAATTATAAAAATAATAAAGGTGGGATAAAAAAATCAAATAAACAAACAAATAAATAGCTCAATTAGGGCAACAGACCTTTAGGAATATTTTTATGAATATTCGCCTCCCCACCTTCCCGAATTCTGGCCATACAGGTCTCTAAATCAGGGTTAGGGTTAGGCTAAAAAGCCATAAAAACAGTTTGCCAAGTTGAATATCAGGAGTTTAGAGAACAGATAGACAATACAGTAACTCAGACAGCAATACTGCTTCACTAGTATTTTATCCTCAGGTTGGGTCTCTGCCTTCTGCATAATCCAGTCATTTTCTCTCCCACACAGAAATAATTGTCACACATGCAGACACAAGAGTGCACACTCAAGAGAATATATAGTCCCCCAACTCCTTCTAGCAGAAACAACAAAAAAGAAGTTGGGGGAAGGGTAGTTACATTGTCCTTTGGTAGTTAAATTAGTTTAAAAAAAATCAAACTATAAAGCAGTGTCTTGGTTCTTGCTTGCAAAAAAGGCATTTGATGCCTTTTAAAGGAAACCTGAATGTCTCCTGCTCCCTTCCCCCCACTCATTAAACACAGTATTTAAACCCTACATCAATTAAGCATCTCAATGTATCTGATGACATGAGCTGCTGCTACTAAAAGCTTATGCCTTGTAATAAAATCTTTTAGTCTTAAAAGATGCTACCAGACTTTTTCTGATTTTTAAATACTATTATGACCCCTTTCTGGCTATATGCTTTGCAGACTTTTAGGAATGGGCAATATTTATTTAATTGTGAATGTAAGATTGCTAGCTTCATGTGATTACCCATTTGGATTTATTTGCCTATAGGTTGTGATCAAAACTTCATGAAAATTAATTGATTTTAAATTTTACTCTTTTTTTTAAAGATAAGTTATCTTTATCATCCTAGCATATAATCAGTCATTTAATGGAGTATGGCCCAAGGCAAGAAGACTTCTTTTCAAATAAATGTAAGGATTTTTCCAAGGAGAGTATTTAATATCTTTATATATGCTTCATTATTAATTGAAATTGTTTAATTTAATCTTCTCGGTAATAGTCTCCAATCAGACAAAATAGGGATTCATGAATTCAGTAGACAATGAACTGATGATATTTTCTATAGATATTTCAAACTTTAAAATAAAGTCTTAAAATCAAATGCATTTGTGGAAGCCTTTAAAAAAACCTGAGCAATACATCTTCATAAATAATTATAAATCTATATATAGTAATGCTCCCTAAAGAAGTTAAAAAAGCAGATCTCTTTCCAAGTGAAGGGAACCTAAAAAGAAATAACTTCTTTTTTTAAAAAAATCCATCTTTACCAAATTACTAAGTCAAAAAATTATATTCATGTTCTCCTTTGGTTATTAAACTGAATGGTTGAATGAAAGTACACTAGGGAAAACAAACATATGTATCCACCACAATCTAAGCACTCCTTGTTGCGGTCATTAAGCAATCTCCTATGTCATTAGGTAGACAAGCAAAAGAGCTATGTCCTTCAGCAGACAGCTGTTTTGCTCTGTCCTCTTTCCCCTCCTCTCTCAGTGGTGTGCTCCATTCACCGCTTTCACTCCGGAAAGAAGACAGAGAAAAAGAGCTGCCTGCTGAAGGATTTCAGAGCTGAAATTCTTCAGCAGAAGCTCTTTCACTCTGTCCTCTTTCCCTCCCCTCTGTCAGCAGTGTGCAGGAACAATACTCAAAGAGTGTCCTCTTTCCAGAGGGAAAGGATTGCCTGCTGAAGGATTTCAGAGCTGTCATCCTTCAGCAGGCAGATCTTTTGCTCTGTCTCTTTCCCCTCCCCTCAGCAGTTTGAAGGAATGGGGCTCAAATCTTCAGGATCTAAGCTCTGTATTTGCACATCACCACATCCCCTCCACTTATAACCTTCCCTGTCAGCTTCCAATGGGGACGCTGGCAGAGAAGATTTCAAATTGCAGTCACATGATTGTGGGGTGCTTGACAACCAGTTGTAAATGCAAGCCAGTTGCCAAGCACCTGAAATGTGGCCATATGACTGGGGGGGGGGGTGCGATGCGACATTTTATGATGGCTGTCATAACTTAGAACCATCATTAAACAAATGGTTGTTAAGCAAGGACTACCTGTATGCACATATGTGTAGTAGTAGTAGTAGTAGTAGTAGTAGGGATAATAGTAAGAAAGTGTAGGTGATCATCTCCTGTCTATATTATAAACCAGTTAAGTTGGGATGGTAGTTAGCACTATGGCAGGGAAAAAGCAAAGTGATTTATAAGGGTTATATTGCAATTTCAGAAATCTTTTCCACAATCCATTCTGTGCAGCATAAACCCACTGTGTATACCTGCATTGCAGCAAAGGAGCTTCTAGAACAAAACTCAAGGGACTCTACTACAAGTTAAATATCTTAGACAAATTATAAAGCTGTACTACACAGTTGTCAATTATTTAACTCTGTTCTCATCAGTGATTTTTACCATTAAGAAGAATTATCACTGAAATTAAAAATATTCTTTACAGCAGAAATATATTAATATAAGAATGCATTAAATTCTAAGTAACTATAAAGAGCTTAGTTGAAACAGAATAGTATTAGAAATGGAAACCAAATTTAAGCCCAAATAAAGCATTTTTGTTCTGTGCAGGCAAAGAAAGCTTGTTGTCTGTACTGTTGATTTATCCGATACAGGCTTCTACTGTTGTTCTTTTAAAGATCTCAAATCATAATCCCCACATCATTAATATTTGATGTTTTTGTTTACTTTGCCTGTCTCAATTGAATAAAATAATCTGGCTTCTTTTTACACCAGGTTTTTCTATCCATGTCTTCCCAACTTCATCAAACTTCTGAAATGAACTGGCACATAAGTAAACTTCAAGAATTTTCTGTGAATCTTGAAGTTAAGGATTCAACAAATATTCTTATATTCAGCACCTTAAGGTTCTACTGTACTTATCAATCACTTGAAATAGAATTTAATCAACTTTAATTCATTAGAAGAAGTTTGATTATATTAGTAGCTGAATTGACTTGGACTTGATTTGGATTCAAGTTTCAGTTTTAAAGTGTAGAAGGACCTTGTAATTAAACCTTGACACCTAAATATACAATAACTGAAAGTGGAAAATCCACTGAATTTCAATACTTTACAAAGATTTGTTTTGTTCATTGTTTATCAAATCAGTGGATGTGTTGTACCCAAGTGACTGTAAATTCAAGATTTTTGGCTACTCTTGGGCAAGGTGCCTCAATAACCCTAAT
Source organism: Python bivittatus (assembly GCF_059951505.1). Taxonomy (NCBI): domain Eukaryota; kingdom Metazoa; phylum Chordata; class Lepidosauria; order Squamata; family Pythonidae; genus Python; species Python bivittatus. The sequence continues at coordinate 20,517,307 of NW_028277035.1, forward strand.
TTCTTGCATAAGCCCACTTTTTCATTACTGAGCCTTCCTCTGGAATCCAGTCATCACTCATGGCCCAGTGGTGGTTTTTGCAGTTAAGTAACATCACCAAATAAAGCAAGTGGTAGGGTCAGCAACCCATGGAGGTTGAGACTAGGAGCATGGACCTGTTAGAGTAAAGCTTTAATTCTGCAGCTGTTTGGCTTTAAAAAGTAATTGTTAGAACCCACATTCTATTTTCTTTTAGTGTAAGCACTCTAATACAGTATATGAATGATAAGAAAATTTAATTATTCTTTTAAGAAAACTTGACCATGAACCAGAAATGTGTTTGGAGAAACCAAATAGTTCAGAACTAGGGTGACTCCTCTCTGGATCTGACCTAGAGGCTCTTGTTTTATTTCCTTATGATCTGTAGAACCATATTCTGTGATGTGATAGAGTGGGTGCCTGCTTTTCTCCCAGGACAGCATGCAACCTTCCCCCACACCTGAACACCCAATGGGTACAGGTATCTGTCAGTGGCATGGAGGAAGGTTGCATACTGTAGTAGGAGGGAGAGTCCCTCTACAGTGTTGTCCAAACTTGGCCACTTTAAGATGAGTGGACTTCAACTCCCAGAATTCTCCAGCCAGCATGAAGTCCCAGTTGAAGTCCACTCATCTTAAAGTGGCCAAGTTTGGACAACACTGCTCTACACCATTCAACCCATGGCACGCCCATCAGACCATTTTTAAAAATGGATTTAGCACTAAACCTGTGTTGAGCACTTAACCTGTTGATAATAGTGAAATGGGAGTTTCCCTTTCCTTGCATCATGTTAACTCTCACACTGTGACCGTTGTAACTGTTGTAACTGTGGACAGGTAGAAATGGAGGGGTATTTGTCAATACAGTTGCCAGGGATTAGGGATGACTTGCATGTAACTAAGCCTTTCAGGAAACTACTGTGTTGGATTTTTTTTTCTTTTGAACTGATTAACTATTACTAAAAAACTGTAGAAAATCTGATGGACTGCTGTAAGCACTCTTAATAAATTCCACAGTACTACTATTATTACTAGTACTACTACTACTATTAGAAAAGGCATTATGAAAATTTAAGCAGATGTTAATGGGCACAGCCAGCTGTTTGATGCCATAGCTTGCATCATCCTCTGTTATCAGCATGAATGAAGATACAGTCTGTCAGATGGGAATATCTGTGGTTTTCCAATCTTCAGATAGAAAACCTTTTGCTGGTATCAGCAACACAGCTCCTCCTTCCTTCATAACCTAACATACTGTATTTTCTTATTGCTCAGCTTTGTATTGTAGCTGAGCAATACAAAGATTGATTACCTTTGTAACACTGGTACAGAAAAAAGATCAGTTGATTAGGTAAAATAAATACAGAAAAATATTGCAGCTGTGAATAAGGTGCTACTAGTAGGAATCAGTTTGTTTAGGCTGAAATGATTCCTGTGATGCAGATCAAAGCTAGCAATGGCTAATGAAGTCCACTTGGAATATATTGATTTGACTTTAAAATAATGGAACTCTCAAATGCTTTCTTTGCTCTGAAAAGATAACTATCTACACTTAAGGGAAATTGACAACTTACTTTGTGGTCTCTTGAAGGAGTTCTAGATTTATAAAAGGCATAGTATATAGATCAAATGTTGCTCTCCAAATGTTTTGTACTTCATTTCTCATCACCTTCTACTAGCATGTCCAATGACAAGGGATTATTGGAGCAGTATTTCCTTTAAGGATTTAAAAAATTATGTGCCTCCCTTCAAAACATATTATCTTTCTCAGGGCAGCTTCAGGACACACTAAAAGCCAGTATCTTTAAACTAAAACCAGAAGCATCACATACACAATAAAACAATAAATCAAAGGAAATGTAGAAAGAGTTCCTAAGGAGCAGGAATAAGATTAATTAACATGTTTGTTTATCTTGGCCTTTTAAATTACATTCAGGATTTTATTATTTTAACACATTTAGAGTACACTTGTTGGATTTTATGTTTTAATTTTTTTCTAATTTGTTGCTTTGATGTATTGTGCTAAGTAATAATTTAATTGAAATGACTAAACTTGTTCTGTATGCTTGAGATCATAAGCTTATTTCTTGCTCCAATTTGCACTCAGCTTTTGTCATTTAGTTCTAACGCAGGTTAAATTTTCATTTCCCTCACCTTTCCCTCTTTCCTTTCATTACTAAATTTTTGCCATTCATACATTAAAAGGTCCTTCAGCGTTATAATTTAGAATAGAACTCGTCTGGAAGGAGACAGCAGTCAGAGTCCCCCCCCCCCTTTTCCAGGGAATTTTAAAAACTATCATTGTCATCTAGATGTAGATTTTATTAGGTTTAGTCATATCTATAGGCTGAAACAGGTAAGCATGTCTTCTCATAGGGAGTACTATAAGCAGTACTGAGAGCAAGATTACAACAACTTGTTCAGCACTGATCCCTCTTCTGACATGCTGAATGCAGGGCAAACCAATCTTCAGTTATGCTTAAAGCATGGCCATGTATAAATATATTACATGGTTGTCCCAATTCATGTTGCCAGGGAACTTCAGTGCATTGTCAACCCCAATGTCAGGGCTGTTCATGGAATTATATGTGCTGGGATGAATTCTAGATCACTTCAGACAGTTCAAAACTCATATTAATATTAGTAGACTGAGAAGTTGAGTTCAAATTATGTGGGTGGGTCTAAGCTATGTGGGAAGAATCTATGACTTGCATGCCTTGCCTTGCCCTGCCCTGCCCTGCCCTGCCCTGCCCTGCCCTGCCCTGCCCTGCCCATCCCATCCCATCCCATCCCATCCCAACCCAACCCATCAGCTGCAGCTTGGACAGAGCCTTCATGTGTTCTTCTCCATACGCCAGCCTTTCAGTGTTGCCATATAGTTCTGGAAGGAGCTATGTTGCTCGAGAACATTAGACTTGCACTACTAAACTCACCAGGAACATGCTGAGTTTGGGAAGGGTGTTTTACCTCCAAAAAAGGTTTTAATATACCTGTTTCATTTGGAGATTGCCTTTCCATGTCAACCATTTTATATCTGCCATTCTTTTCAAGCAAAAATAACTCCCTACCTATCATCCTTTTGGACTGAAGTATAACTGGAAAATTGTAATATAAGAGAGAGATGGATAAGAACAAACTGAAGATTCAAAGATTGAAAATTAAAATTACAAAAGTGACTGTGCTCTGTTCTCTGCAGAAATGACCACATCCATTTCAGCCTTTCTCTTCTCTTCTCTTCTCTTCTCTTCTCTTCTCTTCTCTTCTCTTCTCTTCTCTTCTCTTCTCTTCTCTTCTCTTCTCTTCTCTTCTCTTCTCTTCTCTTCTCTTCTCTTCTCTTCTCTTCTCTCCTCTCCTCTCCTCTCCTCTCCTCTCCTCTCCTCTCCTCTCCTGGTGACCTCTATCTTTATCAGTTACTGCTACTTTCAGGATCTTCTGGGGAGTGAAAAGTATTGTTGCATACAGTGCTAGTGTTCAGAAGAGGTTATAAAAATTAAATTTTTTCCTCCTCATCTTTTCAATAATAGAAATAGTGCTGTTCCACACAGGTCAGTGAAAGAGACTGAAAAGGCAGGCATGCCTTCCTCCTCTTTAGCCATGCGGTTGCTCATCTGTGAAGGTGACATGGGAATTAATGTATAAAAATGTTGAAGAATGCTCTACTCACTCACTGTGAACTGTCTCTCTCAGATGTGATGATTTTATCACCAACTGAACTGACATAGGGTTTATGATTTCCTCAATGACTGAAGGAAGTGATGGGCTTAACACTAGCTTTCCAGATATTTACTCCATATTAAAGAATCAGCTTAATTGGCAATAGGCTTTCAGACATATACGTTCAAGCCATATACTCAGAGATGATTTGTCCACTACAGTAGCCCCTATGCTCCAGGGTATAAACTCTAGGATTTTTCCTCCAGCCTTTTTGAATTATCAGATACTTGGTTGTTCTTTTGATGGCTTTGAGAAGCACCTGATCTGTGCTGACATAACAGTTTCTCTGGCTGGGAATCACTGGTCCCGTTATTCATTACAGAAGCATAATGCATAAGTCTTGGATCTGTCATCTGCAGTTTGGCTATCTGAATAGCAATCTCTCTTTGCCTTTCAGCAGAGCTCCAGTATGTAGGTAACTGATAGCATTTGTTTAACTTTTTCTAACTGCAAATAAATTGACAAGAACATAAAATGCATGATCAACATTACAGTTATTCTGTAATCCTCAGCACTTCCCTTCCCATTTCAGTCTGTTGGAGTGAATGTAAGCCAGGGTCCTATGGTTATTGCTATGCTGCAAAATTCTGGAGAACATTATAAGCAGTGTCCCACAGTGGGGTACCAAGCAAGTTCCAGCTGCAAGATTTTGAGCTGCATCACAATCAAGTCTCAGCAAGCAGCAGGAGGATTTTTACAGCACTATTTTGTTCTCTGCTGTTGCTTGGCTATAGATGTGGTTAGTCATACACAACTACTAGGAAGATGTCTTGTGTTGAACAGAGCATTAAAACTACTTCTTGGTGTCCTGTTTCAGCAAAGATTGATTCCTGGTCACTCACAATCCCCAACATGATATTCAAGAAATCAATTTGAGTCCCTCAGCAAAACAACAGTTAAGCAAAGCATGGTTTCATTCAAATTGTGGCCCCATTTTTTCACAGCTGTCTTTTGTAAACATCCCACATGGTTTTCCTTAAAATAATTGTGGAAATGATGGTGCACAATTCACCTTCACTACTAGAAGAAGAATATTCTCTTCCTTGCTTTACTGATTTAATTCCCTTTTTTACCCACTGTACAGTAGTTTAATCCTGGTGCTATTTTGTCCACCCTTCCATAGTTTAATGGACTTTTGCCCCGCAGTTCTCAGTCTTGAGACTGAATGTTGGTTATTGACATAACTGTCATCTCTGCTCTCAGCTTCACTCCCATGAGGATCAGAACTAAATGAGCCAAATGCTTAGACATTTAACAAAGTTTAACGCTCTCTTTGGTTAAAAGAGTATATGTAAAAATCTGTATTTTAATAAGAAGTACTCTAAAAAGTATTTTTAAGAATATGCAAGATTGAAACATTTTCAGAAGAATCTGTTTAAAAAATTGCATTGTGTAAAAACAAGGACATAATAGATTTATTAGTGAATCTGTGTGAAAATCACCAGATTGGAAACAGACTGATTCATCTGTCCTTAAGCAGTACTTATTCTAGCCTTCCCTGTGTGTTCTACTACAAATCCCATAACTCTAAGTCAACATTGCAGTATTGTTGGAATCCAAGTGCACCATCGGGAAGGTTAGTTTAGTCAGATTTCATTGTATAACTCTGATACTCTTTTGACCTGAAGAGCAAACAGTGAAACAATTAATCTGTTTGGAAAGCACTTCCCAATTAATTCTTTAGCCACAGGGGTGCTTGAGAGAGACAAATTTCTCTTAGAGCTGAATTAAAACCATCACATCATTACTGGAGCTCTTTGTACCTAACCAGACAATTTCAGAAGAAACAATGAATAATCTCTGTCTTTTTTTCAGGGGTGAACATGTGGGGATGGGTGAATGGTTGAGCTTTTAGGAGCTTGAACAAAAAGACAAGTTTAATTAAACATGGGAAACACAGGAGAGAGAACTTCCAGAAATGATGAGCATAAGAAATTCTGGCTAAATGGGCTTGGTGGACCAAACAAACATGAGCCTGGGTGCTTTGCACCAGCCCTTGTTCCTCAGTAGACACTCCAATTCTTCTAGCACCCACTATCCTATTTTGCAAGCTTCAGTGATGGTACCTGGGATTTGAATCCAAGTCTCATCATTCCTAGTTCAACACACTGGCTGCTATGCTATATAGGCTTTTGCTAAATTGTTGTATAATAGGAAAACAAGCCATCATGTTACATGTCTTTTGTACATTGTGCAAGTATATAGGATTGGCTTTTTATTAGGGTTCTTAGGCTAATATTTTATAAGATCTGCAAAACTGCAAATTCAGATGAATCTGCAACAGCATGATATAGTCAATGCATGGTAAAGAAGTAAAAGATCACCTCTTCCTGCTTCGAGCCATATGGAAAAGACAGAGTAGTTTCTGCCAATTATTCTTTGCAATATGTAGTTCAGAATCTCTTGAGAATAAGGCAGCAATCTGAAGTATACTTATTATGGAGCGAATCCCAATGAATTTATTGCAAATTAGTTCTGAATAGACTTGTACTTGAGCGGTCAATGAAGCATGTTTAGATGTTGTTCTTCCCTGGTGTTATTTGTAAAGCCATCTTCCATTTCTGTCCCATTCGTTTTTCAACACATGTTCAAAGACACCATGTTTTTTGGCATGTTACTGTCAATGGCTTGGAGTCTGACTTCCATCTCTGGGGATGAGCCCGTAGACGGGTGAAGGAGTAAGTGAGGGAATTTCTCATATAAATTCAGAAATCCTACACACATGACTTCCCCCTCTATGTCAATATGTTCCTTACCTCAGGAAACATGGCTGAGTTATGGAGAGATTAATAGGTTTCTCTTACGAAAATTGGTGTTTGATGGGGGATTGGAATGGAGTGCTCTCCCCACAACTGGACAGAACTTGACAAAAATATTAAAAATCACTCAAGGCAAATTACCAAAAGTTTTCTTTGATTTGATGGACAGTTAGGGTTGATATATGGAGACAGAAAAATGGCAATTCAAGAGACTATACCTACTTTTCTGAAAGACATAGATCCTTTTCAAGAACAGACATGATTTGGATTTCAAAGAACTTGGCTACTAAGGTTTTTAAAGTAGAGATATTACCAAAGACTCTTTTGAATCATAATTCGGTGAGCTTGGTTTATAAAGGAAAATTGAATTCTTTTAGATGGAGACTAAATTAAATGAATTATGTAAAGCAAAAAAAATTAAGTTTCCAAATAAACCAAGGAAATGGCTACTTATAAATTATGAAAAGAAAAAGTAAAGAAAATGATATTGAAATTACACGAGGGAGATACTGTATTAATGGACAATGCAGCCATACAAAAAGCATTTCATCAATGTATTCCAATTTATATAAAGAAAGTGACATCTCTCTAGAAAAAATAGATCAATATCTAAAGGAACAAAAATTTACCAAGGATTACAGAGGAACAGAGATAGATTATGAATGGACCTACAACAATAAGGGAAGTTTCTGAAACTATAAAAAAGATTAAACTAGGAAAGTTTCCTGGACCAGATGGATTATCAGGTTCTTATTATAAATGTTTTGAGGATGAACTTTTACAACCTTTACAAAACCCAATGTTACAAACCACAATGGTTCTCTTATTTACATTTATTAGAAAGATTTAAAGTAGACAAAATAATTTATGGTTTTGAACAGTGTAAGACTGAGTTTGAAAGAATTGTGTACAAATGATGAACATGTCATTGCTAAAATGTATAAACTTTTATTGAAATTTGAAACAGAAGAACAAGTGAAAGATAAAGTAGTCTAAAAATGTTGGTTATAATATACAGATGGAACAATGGGAAAATATGTAGTTGAAAGGATTGAAATTTATACTATGTTATAATCTTAAAGAGAATTTTTATAAAATGATGTACTGTTGGTATATGTCACCAGAGAAATTGTCTAAAATGTATAAAGGTGCTTCAGACAACAAGAGGAGACATTTTATCATGTTTGGTGAACATGAAAAAAAGCTAGAAATTTCTAGGTTGAAAGACATACATTGATTCCAGGGATTTTAAAGATTAATATACAATTGACACCAGTGGTTTTTCTTTTGGGACTGATGGACAAACAGTTGGAAAAAAGTAATGGAATTTTGTTTTTATACATGATAACTACAGCAAGATTATTGTGTGCACAAAGATGGAAAGATTTGGCACTACCCACAATGGAAGAATAAGAGAGGGAATGAGAAAGAGATTTGTAAATACTTGATTTTACTTTGAGGAAATCATCTGACTTACTTTCCAGTGGATGACTGTAAGTGTATCCATCATTTATCATATCTAACTGATCAATTATTACTGGTGGAATTACAATAGTCACTTTCTATATTTCATGTAGCAATTAATATTTTTGATCACCAGCATCTTGGAAGATATTATTATTTATATAATAATAACAATAATGGTATTTGTATTTGGTTTTATTGTATTTTATACTGTTTTTATTGTATTTTAACTAATATTTATTAGTTGTTTTTATTGTAAACTGCCCAGAGCCACTTCCTTGTGAGATGGGCGGTGTCTAAATTTGAAATATAAATCTATCAATCAATCAATACATTTTGTATTCTGATATTATTTTTTGTACAGGGAGGGTTCATGTCAAGTAGATGAACTAATTTCTCCATAGGTAAATGCTGGCATGTTAATTTATGAAGCTACTATAAGAATGTTCTTTAAAGTTATTCCTTGCTGTAAGATGTTTATTTGCCAAACCTTGTGAGGAGAAAAAAATGTGTTCTTGTCTTCTGTATGTATTTCTTCTACTTTAAGGACCCCCCCCCCATCCACTAACCAATGTTGCTCTAATATATACCATGCAGCCTATATATGTGCTCAGTTAACCTACTATTTTAGTTTATTATGTTAGGTTGATGAAGGCTGGGCAATTAAAGTTTTTTCTCTGAGTGTCTGCAGTTATTTGCTCTAGTTCATTTCATGCTTACTTAAGGCAAAGGACCTATGGCTGTATTTACCTAGGCCCAGGTTTGAAAAAAGGAAAAAGAAAACTCCTTCAATGAGCCACAGGTGGATTGATTTAAAAAAAAAAGTAAAGAAAAACCTAGTGGGAAACTTGAAAATTGAAAAAGTTTGGTGCTGAGCCAGGGATCCTTGGCATGTAAGGTGAATGTGATAACCAGTATGCTACTGCAGCCCTGCTATAAGACAAGCTACATCAGAAATTAAGGTGCCAAACTGAGGAAAATGCAAGAAAAGAACTTTCTTGGGGTTTGCTGGATATGCACATGTGTACATTTTGATGCTTTAACTTTGGAAATGGCATTAAGTTTTTCAAAAAGTATATATAAGTACTGCAAGTAAAGAACAGCAAAGGGCTATTTTGACACAAACACTGTAACTACTACACTACAGGGGTATTATTGGCTATTTTTGGAGGAATTATTTGAGTATGTTCTTCATTGCCTTGCCCTATGTCCTATAAGAGCCACCCATAGTGAGGAAAGTGATTTATACTTGCCTTCCTGGCATGGATGGGAGGGTAAGAAGCAAGAAAATCCTCCAATCAGGGGGCATGCTAAATATACTTTGGACAAAACACTTAACTGTCCCTGTGGCCAAAATGGAAGAATAGGCTAACATCTGGAAGGAGATTTCTCAATCTGGCTTCTTTTTAGCTCGTTTACACTGAGGAAGCTGATGGTGTCCAAGTAGAAGAGTCCATGGACTAATGTCCCAACTCCCTCATTTGGTGTCTTTGGGACTGCCTCTGTCTCAACCTTCCTCACAGGGTACCTCTTGCATATCCAACCTACACACCTAACCTAGAAAGGCAGGCTACCTGAATACATGATTAAAATATAATCAGCATTATAAATACATACCATTTTCTTTCTAGAATAATACTGATGCTATTTAACGTTATTCCTTAAACTTGGGTTGGGCTGTGGGATATAATACTCAGGTGTCTAGGGCTTCATCAAAAAAGCTCAAGACATATACTGCTATTTTGTCAGAGAAAGTATGCAGAATTTGGTATTCCTTAAGGCAAAACTCTTTTTAATGAAGAGGGAAACTTTCCCTAATGAAGTAGTGAAATAATTGCAAAACAAAACAGTAATAAATAGTTTATATTACCTTAATATTTGCTCACAGTATTTTAATTGCAAGCAGCATTATTGACTGATTTGCTTGAGCCAAAGGATAACCTACAAATTGAAACGTTTTCTCCATTTATTTGACTCTGCTTTCCTTTTCTTTCCTAACTGTGTTGGCTCGAATTTAATGATCCAGCTTTGGTTGCCATGGTGCCAGTATTAAAAGACAGATTAATGTTAAAACATGGAATAGATGCATAGATAATAATCTGGAGTAAGTGTAATCCTATACTTTAATGGTCGGTGTGGAGGAGATGACCCCTCAGCATTTTTCTCTGGTAAAAGTTCACTCTACGGGAGGTCATAATTATCTGCTGTGAGGACATGAACATAGCTGCTTTGTGGGACTAAAGAAACTTCACAGCATCCACTGTGGAGCAACTTTCCATGTTTTAAGAGTTTTAGAAAGTGTGTGATGAATTTGTCTTGCAATCAGTCCAATGGTGAATCCAAAATTGGATTAGAATTATATGTGAGGAATAATATCTGAGGCAAGTACATATGTTTCATTTGGCATAACAATCTGACAGCACATCTTCTGACTGATACACATATTTTATGAAGGTATTAATCCTATCTTAAACCTACTTATGGATCAAACCTGGAAATGAAACAAATGCATTGGCTTCAATTCACAAAATAATCCCTAGAGTAACAGAATCAAAACAAAACTTGCTGAGTTCACAAGGTCTTGGTCTGGTGACCTGTCTTTATAAAAACCCATTTATTGAAGAAATCATCCAACTTCTTTCTTTGAAAACTAGTTCCATATACTCACAAAAATCTTACAAGAGTTCAGTGTGGATAATTGAGCCAAATTTGGGAGACAGAAATCTTAAGAGCAGTCAATAAACAATAAAAGGATAGTTTAACTCCAGTATTGGATCTCTAGGCATTTTTAAAAAAGCAGTCATTTGTTCTTTTAACCAAAAGCAGCAAATCTAAATCCATTTAAATAGGAATATGTCTGTTGATTCTGAAATACAATATGCTGAATCAAAAGCTATATGCTTTTGATATGTTATTCATGCAAGTACGTGAATAAAATGTTACTTAGTTGTATGGTTTAGCTGCTAATTGTTCCAGTTCTGCCAAATGACCAACAGTGATGCATTCAACCATATCTTTATATGGATCCAATTTATTTGGATTTAAAGGTGGGATATAATTTGAAAACAGACATTGCTAGGAGAGTTCCATTTTGAAATACAAAATAATAACAAATGGCACCTTTTAAATATATATTGAGGCCTCCCCCTTAAGTATGTGCAACCTTTAGTCCAGTATGGAAGTTTCTTGTGAAGTTGTTCCTAAGGGCCAGTATTTCAGAACACTAAATATTTCAAACTACTATCACTTGAAGGACAATCAGCTGAAATGTGCTTGTACATTTCTAATCCCTAAATGTTGTCACATGGAGAGTATCAATTTTTCCCCTTCTCGGAAAATATGTTGTCTTCCCTTGCAGATTAAACTCAAGCTATAATGATAGCTTGGAGACAAAGTACAGCCATTAAGTACATGCGTACAAAACTAACCCGAAACTGGGACATGAAGTCTGCAGTGTGTCATGGCTTCACCTGTTTGCATGAGCCTGCCCTGCAAACCAAAGGGAGTACAGTTGAGTGTGTTTTCCACTCTCTTTATGGTGAGAAATGAGCATATTACAAAAAGACATGGAAATAGGGAAAGTAAAAGCCCTCATTTTCTTTTATGCAAGCACTAGATCAGAGCTGAGAGAATGCCTATAATTAGTCTTGAGTTCCATCTGGTTTGAACCCGGAGCTTGCATGCACACATCTTTTTTTGTTTTTTTTTAAACTTTAAACATTGATGAGAGGGGAAAAAGAGCTGGGTGTGGGTAAGGGCACCTCCCAACTTTGGTTGCAGGCCATATAATTCAAATTGTGCTCTTAATTCAGAACATAATATATTAATTGTTACATTAAATTGTTCTTACTGTTTGGTATTCTGAGACATTTATTGCTTTCCAAATCACATATAACCATCCTTTTCTAGCCCACTCTTAGACCTATTTTCTTTATAACAGCCTCTATTCATTTTAATATCAACTGTATTTACTTGTGATTATTAAGCTACTGTTGGGAATTTGTTTTCTGCATCAAGGCTCTTGTGGTATGGTATATATTTATAATGCTATTAGTGGCTTTTTCATCCCTTTTCTGTAATGCAGAAATGGTTTTCATCTTTCCCCTTCATCCATTTTACATGTGTACTTTGGCTGCAAGATGAAGATCCCAGTGGGTAAAGGATTTAAAGGAATGCTAATCTATCAGAATGCTATTGAGAGAGGTAACACTTGTTGACCAGCTCTTAGAGATTCACAGTAATAAACAAAGTACTTTTTGTTTACATGATTATATTTCCAGCTAGATGTGCTTTATAATAGCAGATCAAGCTGGAAATATAACACTTCATAAAAACTCACCTATTTGAGAATGGAGGACCCAAAATATTCAGTTTCCCCTGCCTGACCCAGAATGGCTTGGTCCAGGTGGTTTGGCATGGTCTGGTGGGCAAATGGATCATTTTGGACGTCTCCAGAATGAAATGAGAAATGAAAAGAGACTATTATAGTTGGATTTTAGTATGTCTTTCTGGGGTGGCTTGTAATTCTTCATCTACTGCCCTTGCTTTTAAAGATTTTAGGAAAAGGAGATACTGTAGACAGGACTTGCCTTTTCTTTACACCAAGGGAGTGCAACATATGGAAGAGAGAGGAATAATATGGAAGAGAGTAATGCATTTGGCCTTTGAATGGCAGCTGCATTCTCAAAAACGGTGTAGCCAGAATAAACACTGAATTTGATTTAATTTAAATTAATTAACACTTTTTTTCAATATATTATTTTGGGCACATTAGCAATTACAAATCAGTAGCACATTTTGGGAGATAACTTTGGTGGATGGCAGAAGCTGCTGAGTCCCACAACTGTTCCCATCTACCTGCAGTGAAAACAGAGCAATGGCAAGGCTGGATGTAATTAGCCAAGTCCTTTGCTTTCAACATATTAGGAAAGGGCCCTGATTGAGTGTGGGGAGATAGCCATCCAGTTCAGGTTAGGTCTAATGTCAGATATGACACAGATTTCATTGCACTGAATAATACTATCTTGCAAATTTTATTGAACAGGTGGTTTTAAGCAGTTAGTATATTATGCAGTCTACCCAAGAACTTTGGGGCTAGCCTGCCACCTCTCCACTGTGATTGAAGATGCTTCTCCATCACCAAAGTTCAAATAAGAGTCAGTGGCAGGATCAGCTTCAGTAAGCAGCAGCATTTTTTGGCTTTGCTCTCAAGCAGCACAGAGCCTAGGGTGATCTTCCCCACTGCGTATATGATATAACAGCTTTCCCCAGTGTGGTATCCTCCAGCTTTGTGGCCATCATCCCCTAGGCAGCATGGTCAATGCTCCTGTGAGTTGGCAACACCTAAACAATCTATCAGTTGTTTGACCAGATTACAAGGTTACCATAGATATGGTATTTTCATGCACAAATAAGAAGACATTGTAATAAATCTTCTATCTTCCCAGTAGAGATATTCTCCACCCCCACTATTTTGAGGATCTAGCATTTTAACCTTCTATTTCACATCATTTGAAGAGCCACTTGCTGTTATAATCTTCCCAGTGAGCAAAGACAAGTTGATTTTGCAATGAAACAAGCGAAAACCACAGGAGGCAGATTAGAAAGAAATAAATGTGCACTTCAACTTTTGTGAATGATATACAATTATGAGACTAAGTCTTTTCCTCCTATGGTGAAACTTCTTCAAGTACAAGAAGTTATTAAAATACATTGTTGTGTGTACCATTTGAATTGAAAGGCTAAAAAGAACTCTATCCAGGAAAAAAAAATAGGCTGGTGTGTTTGTATGTGTGTAATTTTCAACTATAACTGAAATATATTGACAAAATAACATTTATACAACAAAACGCATGGCCTCTGAAGAATATTAGTGGCATTAGATGCAGTGGAATAAACAGTATCACTAATGCAGTGCCTTTTCTGGGGAAAATTGTGCACATTTAAATATTAAGTCATGGATAGGAACTGTTGGTTCACTTCCCAACAATTTGCTAGTACGGTACTTCAGCTATAGATGCTATTAAACGTGTGAAAACTGTTTTGAATTCAAAATCGTTTGAGTCTGAAACAGACTGTCCTGATTTCCCTGTAGGTATTCCAATGTTGTTGAAATTACAATAACTTGACAGAAGTATTCCACGCTTGAAACACTTTAAGTAATGGTGGAACAGCTCAAATTTGTAACAGTACATTTCTAGAGATTGTAGTATACACTTGCCAGCTATCACAAAATAGGAGCCACCAGTTGAGGTCAAACATGATGCAGCAATAAAAACCACAGATCCTATGTGGTGTTCAGAATGAAGCAATGCTAACATTATTTTATATGTTTATAGTGCTATAATAGCATACATATAAAATGCAAAGAAGGAAAGAACACCCACTCCCAGTTAAAATGGAATGAGAAGAAGTGCTGTTTATTTCATCCCTCAGGAAAATCTGGCATGATATTTGTATGGGAAATCTGCTGTTTTTGATATTATCTTGTAAAGCTTTTATATGATCAGTAGTTGGATTTAGAGATTCTGAATTTTTATTTAAATTATTCTACATATACTATGTAGAATAATTTAAATACATTATTTAATAGTATATATTTATTTAAAGTATTCTATATATACTATGCATATTCAACTTAATATGCATAGTATATATATTCTTCTGTTAACATTACACTTCTTTCACTTGACTGGAAAATATAGGTTTAATATGAATTTATCCAATAACCCAGTTTTTCAAGGCAAGATACATAGGCAACCTCCCAGTTGCTACTTGATGTATCATTTTGACACATCAAATCCAATGGGGTTCTTGAATACATGGATTTGATTAGAGTTAATGAAAATTGACATGGGAAAGTGATAAAATAATTGGACTATGACTCATACAGCTCATAGCAACATTAGTGTAAAGTTAAGGTGTCTGAATTTGTATACTGACAGAAGAAAAAGGTCACATGCAAAGTATTTCAAGTGCAACCAGCTCTAAATGTAGTTTTCTCACTTAATTTCATGCACTGATACACTCCTTTAGAAGTCATCTAGAGTTTTCTGTACTTTTTTCCAGTAGCATCTCCTGCTCCCATTACCAATGTTTCCTGTATCAAGCAGTTGGAAAAACAAGAGCATTGTTATAACTTTGGGGAATGTTATTGAATGGATATTTTATTAATACTCACTTAGGCACTAATCCAAATGGAATGAAAAGTTGTAGACTTTAAAACTGTACAGATCATGACCATTATTTTAATAATTACCAGTGATAATTTCAAACAGTGGCTTGACATTCTCAGTTTTAATAAAGGCATGAAGAAAAAACTGTTTTTATATATTAGTTATTGTAATTTTAATATCTTGTGCATTAATAGATGTAAAATAATCTGAAGTATTTTAGATTCATTATTAATTATTAGGTTTGACCAAGAAGCAGCAGTCACAAGTTTTGTGTATGTCTGTTTTTCAAACACAAAACCAACATTGGTGGCTGGTGTGGGTCTTCCGGGCTGTGTGGCCGTGTTCTTGAAGTTCTGTTTCCTAACATTTCGCCAGCACCTGTGACCGGCATCTTCAGAGTGCAGGAGCACAGACAGGAGCAGAGAGAACTGCTCCTGTCTGTGCTCCTGCACTCTGAAGATGCCGGTCACAGGTGCTGGCGAAACGTTAGGAAACAGAACTTCAAGAACACGGCCACACAGCCCGGAAGACCCACACCAGCCATCGTATGCCGGCCGTGAAAGCCTTCGACAATACACAAAACCAACATTCTTTATGGAAGATGGAACTGAACAAGAATTGCTTTGAACCGGGTTCAGTGATATTTGAAAATTCCATTCTGTAAAATGATAACTTAAGTTGTGGCATTTGTTAGTTTGGAGTATTTGCCAGTTCTTCATGCAATTCTTAGCACTAGCTGTTGTGATTTATGGCATCTGAGAAGTGTATGTTAGTTGGCATTTGATAGGACCACATTATTATTTGTACTTTCCAAACATGGACTAAAGACATTTCCTGATGCTAATCTACATGAATAAAAGAAATACTGTACATGGGTAGATGTTCTAGGAGCCATTAGCATTCTGGCAATGAGGCACATATAGCATTGGAGTTTCCTTATAGCTAGGCAGTCCCATCTTCTCCCTTACAGCCATATGTGCTTTGCACAGACCAGGGGTTCCCAACCCCAGGGGGTGTGAGATAAAATTTCAGAGGGTGCAACAAAGAGTGTCTTAGTGGTGAATCATCACTCAGTCAGCTGCCAGTGTGCCTTAAGTACCACATCTTCAAATGTGATATTACTTTCCTAGGGGTTGCGAATATTAATCAAATATTTTCTAGGGGTGTGGGGCATAGAAAAGGTTGGGAACCACTGACATAGACAATTTGACTTTTTACTTTCTCATTCTACAAGATGCAGTATTTGGGCTATTTCACAATAGCGCAAATGTATGGTAGACAACTGGCCAGGACAATGTAGTAGGTCTTAACTTTATCTTATGAGCAAGTCCAGCTGTTACATCAGAGGTTTGGAAGGAAAGAACAGCAATAAAGAGGAAAAATACTTCATCAAGAGATGATGGAACCCCAGAGGCTTCAGATCAAATTAAATCAAACCAAATCAAAATTTAAGGCTTAAATCCAGGCTCCAGTTGCTCCAAGCCAGAATGGAACCTAATTTCATTTGGGAAGTTGTGTTTATTACCAGGGAAGGATAGAGGACATTTTCCCTGAAATGTTAAGGTTTATTTTACAGTATGTGGTTACAGTCTAATCTCCATTTTTGGTAGTGGGGTTAGTTATATTTGTTTGTTATATATAGTTATATTTGTTTGTTGAGTGAACATTTGAATTTCTATTAATATGGAAAGAATCTTTCTTCCTTTAAGTGCTTGAGAGATTAAATTCCAGGCTGTCCTTATAAGTAGAATTTAAAAATGAACATGTATAAGTAGAATTTAAACCTGAAAATATATTAAGAAACATATCCTTTGAGAGATGATACTGACTTTGGTTGGCTTCTCAATTCCTTTTCCCTCTCCTAAAAGCTAATTTGTTTACTCAGATGTAATGCAGTTGATTCCATTTGGTCCATAACAGTATTTTTGTGTTTCTTTTAACTCCAGAAGGCTTCATATTAGGTACATAAGCAGCAAATAGTTATTGAAGGCTAGTACAACTCAGTAAATATTTGTCTGTGTAACATGGGAGTCATCAGAAATGGTCACATCTGGGATCCCCCTCCCCCAGGAGATATTTATGATTTATGATGTTGTAATCAGGTTCTGCTAATTCCACAATAATATTTGGAAGGAAGGGAGCACGGGCATCCACAAGGGAACAATATGGAGCAAATGAAGAAATGTGCATTGCATGGAGTTTGCCTAATGGCAATATGAGGCATGTTGGTCATTTTGACAAAATGTCAGCATGTTTTGGCCACCCCTGAAAGAGAGGAAATTGCTTCAGGTCATGGAATATTTAAAATAGGTGAGAAGATAGTTGGACAAATTGATGGTCAGAGTGAATTTATAGTAGGAATTTATTCCTATACATCTTCACAGGGCGGTGAAGATGGGTAGCTTTTTGATGGCCAATGACTGCTTTTTTTGGAGGGTTAAAGGCTTCACTGGGCAGAATGATAATGTGAAATGTGCAGGGCTGCATCATGTATGTGGCTGTGTTTTTTTTCCTTGTGGGATATGCATTTTTAAGTGTGTTAATCCCATTTTAAGGCTCATATTACAGGTTGCCTACCCTTCCTATGATGCAAGGATAAACAACTATTTTGGGGACAAGAACTGCATTTAGTTACGGACAGCTTTTAGTCCTCACAAGTGGGTAGAAGAAGACGTGGATAGAATGAAGCTAAGTAAATATATAAATAATTGGTTACTAAATTAAACACATGAATCAACAAAATGCTGTGGCTGCCAGATGCTTCCAGGGGGTTTTGAAGACAGGCGTGAACACCAAAATAGACAGAACCACAACTGCCATATTTATCTTTGACATGATTACCAAATATTTTTCCTTTAAATTTAAAATAAAGTCTTATGGCATATGCATGCATATATACACACATCTTTTGGTATGGATATCCAACATTTTGGATACAAAGGCACAAGAGGATTCAGAGCATGCAACTCTTTAAAGTGGCCATACCTTTTCCCAGGATAATGCAGCTCCCTGTATACCTTCCTGTCTTGTGGTCCTGGCAAAATATATGTTTAGTTTAAGGAGTGGCAGAAAGTTGTGACAACGGTGCCCTATGTGCTCTTAAGGACCTTTTTGCCTTGAAGTCTAAAGCACTGAAACCCTAACATTTTGTCACTGTGGGGTATTTAAAAACAAGGAAAAGATGCAATTTTAAAAAAACTAAAAAGTAAAACAGAACAATTCTAAAAGTTTCACATGCTTTTTTTAAAAAAATGCTAAATAGCTAGAAATGGTTTACCTGCACAATTACTGTAATATTATGACCTTAATATTGGTGGCAATCAAAGCCAAATACTTTTAAGGATGGGGTGGCATGTGGCCCTGGGGCTAGAAATTGGAAACTTTTGTTCTAATGCCATTAGAAGGCATGCAATGGAAGAGATGACTGTTATGCTGTGTAATTAAAAACCCCTTATTATCTGACAAGCTGATATCAGTGACAAAGCAAAACAGTACTATCTTCTCTTCATGGAGTAGGTGCTAAAGCAAAGTTTTTTCAAGTCAAACTGGAGTCCTGTGACTTTGTGTCCATATAGTGGTGGGCCACCACTATCTTCCAGGAGGTTTTTTTCAACTTCCTGATCTATCTTACAGCCTTAGAATTTCATGTTGACCTCCCATCCAAGTAGTAACCAGGTCTGATCCTACTTAGATATCAGATCAGCTAAAGTTGCTTAAGACTCCTGTATTTTATTTTTGAAGTGGAGCATATACTTTGCATATAGCAGAGCTCAGATTCAGTCCTAAGCATTTCAAGGTACGGGAAGAGATGCTCAAACCCAGGAGAATTTTACTGGTTAGTATTAACAAATAGTTTAACAGTTCTGGGCTAGAGAGCCAGTTTGGTGTGGTGGTTAAAGTACCAGGCTAGAAACCAGGAGACCATGAATTTTAGTTCTGCCTTAGGCATGAAGCCAGCTGGGTGACCTTGCGCCAGTCCTTCTCTCTCAGCCCTAGGAAGCAGGCAATGGCAAACCACTTCTGAAATTTTGCCAAGAGAATTTAGGGACTTGTCCAGGCAGTCGCCAGAAGTCAACACTGACTTGAAGGCACCCAAACAAACCCTGGGCTAGAGGAACCAATAGTATGAGTTGTTCCTCAGTTTTGTACATGGTGATTTATATATTTCTCTGAATATTTCACTATCTGCTATACCTCATATTGTTCGCATAATTGCACAAAAACATAAAATACAAGCCGTGGTTACTATTGCAAGGTAGCATTCTTTATATGCGCTTACCTTTGTGAAGTCGTTAAAGCACTGCCATTAAACAAGCTATGACAACCCCTATGTTTGTGAAACAGCCTGCTTTGTCTCAACAATTCAAAACAAATGACAGCATGGCCAAATTAGAAACTTGTGAGGGCAAAGGATGAGGAAATGGAGGAACAGCAGTTGATGTACAACAACAAATGAGGTGACTATTTGCAGCATGGTGAAAATAATTTTCCTAGCCATGCAGACAGAATTTATCTTGCTAAAAGCAAATATCAGAATTTGAGAATGCTTATTATATGGTCTTCACCACAAAGCTTATTGCATAGCTATTCCATAGCATTAGATTCAGTCCTTGTGTTTCAGTGTATCTGAACTTGTAAAAGGACTTCCCTGTAAACGGGGGAAGTCCTTTGACCTATTCAAGAACACATATTGAGCGCAATTATGGAAATAATTCCTTTTTAAAAATATTTTTATTAAAGTTTATATATATAAAAACTAATACAAAACTAAAAAAAAAAGCCCTACAAACAAAAAGAAAAAAAAAGAAAGGAAGAGGAGAGGAGAGAAAAAGAAATAAATGTAAAAGATGACTTCCCCCTCCCTCCAAACAAGGATATGCATTAACAGTAACTTAACACCTCCTCTATTGTTACTAAAAAAAAAAAAAAAAACTCTTTATCTCCTTTCTCATCCCTAAATAATAACTGAATTATAAAAAATATTCAACAATCAATGTAATCAGCAAAAGGATTAAGAATGCCAGTAATAATAAACTACAAATTTTAAGCTTAAACAAATAGGTCAATTTTGCATTTTAGCTTCTAAATTTTTTCTGAGATGTGAAACCTAAAAGAAGTTAAACCTAAAACTTAAAACCCTTAAGCATTCAAAAGACCAATAATAATCACATATGTGTTTTAAACTAAACCAAATAAATCACTTTTACAGGAATAAATCATCGTCTTACAGTCCTGGTCAGAAAAAGAAAATTCAATATTAACAATCCAAGATCAAAACATGGACAATTTAACCTTGATCTGATAAATCCACTCTGAATTCCTTTCTCTTCTTTTTGAAAGGCTCAGTCATCAGTCTCTTCTCCAAATAAAACCCCAGATAACAATCTCTTATCATTCTCTTCCTATCTATTTTCAGAAAAGGTTTCAGAGATTTGGTATTTCCCTTCTCTGTGTCCAAAATAGGATAATTCTCAAAGTCACTCTTCCAGTCCATTACATCTTCTTTCTCTATATCATTCTCATAAGCAACTTTGAGTCCATCTTCAGATCTACAGCATTTTTCCATATTTTTCATGTCTCTCTTATAACCTGGCATTTCTTTAAAGTCCATTTTAGAATCCGTATTCAAGTCATCCTCCACTGCTATATTGTCCAGTGAAATCTTTTCTTCTTCTACAACCTCTGTTAGCCCCAATTTTATAAATAGTTCCTGGTTACATTGATTCCAAACAGCAAAAATTCTTCTTTGGAAGAAGGATACCCATCCATTATGTTAAAAAATTGTTAGCGTCTGTTCCTTCTAACCTTGAAGGCTCTGTCTTATCTTATTTTCTTGCAATTAAATCCAAGTTCACTTACTGTATTTTCTTAAACATTTAAAATAATCCTTAAAAAAGCTGGTTCAAATCCACCTAGCCTCTTAATTGTCCCAATCAACATTCTTAATTCCCTTTTGCTGTTTCCAAATGTTAAAATATGTCTTTTTGATCTTTAAACTTACTTTGGTCTTCTTTCTCCCAGGATAGTAGGAAATTCTCCAGGTTTGTCCTTCAGGAGGTTTTAAATCACAAATAGGCAGTTTATGATTTTAGTTAAAAGAGGAAGCAAATCTAGTGTCCATTTGAAGGCTCTGCACCATGGCTTGGGCTCAATGTTTCCCTCAACTCCCAGACCACTCCACCTGCTAGAGATTGCTAGATAGCAATCTCTTCACAGGGAGTCTCTGTAAGGAGTACTGTGGGTGATCCTGTTGATCTCCTTTATCTGGAGATGACTCTGAAAAGCTGGACCAAGGCCAACTCCTCTAACTGTCATGGGTGTTGGCTCCACAAAGAATGGAGCTGTATTCAATCAGCCATTTGTTCCCTTTCAATAAGCTTCAGTGAAAGCTTATAATGTACTTTTTAGCAAACACATGTTCATCATTTGTACATAATATTGTCTCAAATTCCATCTTATGTGGTTCAGTTCCAGTTATCTTTTTATCTAAATTAAATCTTTCTCTTAATTGTATACAGTATATGAAAACCATTGAAAACTAAATCCCTCTATGATTAATTGTTCTCTTGATTTCATTTTAAGTTCACTATGTTCCTGAATTAAGAAATCTTGGTATTTTAACCATTTCTCTTAACCCGCTGTTTCTGTTCTATAAAATGCTTCTTGTGCTGAAAATAACAAAGGCATCTTCCAGCAGAGCCTGGGATTATATTTGTTTCATACTCTCCATATGGCATTCCTAACATAATGATTTTTAAAATCTACATTAACTTTAACTTTATCATACAATAAAAAGCCATGCCATCCAAACCTCAAATTATGATCTTCTAATTCTAATATCCTTTTATTTCTCAATATCAACCACTCTTTCATCCAAATGGTTTTGATATTCTTGAGCAGATTTAATGTGAATATACATAAGGATAAACAGAAATTATAAACTGGACTTCCTTTTATTCTCACTGGGGATTTCAATATAGAGTTAAAATATTTGCTTTGAATATATTGGTTCCTCTTAATCAATCATCAACTTTATTTCATCTTCAGAATGTCCACATCAGTGTATGAAAGGTCAAATCTACCTGGTTTTACTCAGATTACTATTGTCCCAACCTCATTTTAATTTGGGTACATTTCCATGTCAGTTTGCATATTTAGCAAAATTGGAGGGAAAAAAAGATGATATTAAAACTGATACTAATTTCGTGGGATAATTTTCTTCCTGTTTTAGCATGCATATTACAACGTGCTCTGTAGATGTTCTTCTGACATACGCACATGCACAATTTGGGATGCAATGTTGCTTTTCAAACTGAATCACACGTTTCTGACAGCTGCAGATTTTGGGCATGTGAGTGTCTTTCTGCCCCTAACAGAGCAAGGATATACAACCTGAGGCTCTAGAGCTGCACATGTTGTGCAAGAACATTGGGACCTCCCCAAAGATTCTCATTTTTAAGTTATCAAAGAGAAGAAGTTATTGAAAACATGAGGAGCCATCATATTAACTATATATAGTTAAATAAACTGCATTCTAATTAGAGGGAAGGGTAAAAAAATCACATTTGCTTTTGTCCTGTCCTGCTTCTGTTTTGGAATGAGGCCCTCTGCATGCTATAAAAAGGGTAAATATGGCCTTTAACCCACAAAAAAAATTGCACTCCTGATAAAGGGGTTCAAGGGATAAATATTGGGTCAGCATGGAAAAGAGTCAATCAGAATTATTATTTCCTTCATTCCTCCAAAGGAATTTTGAGAGCCTTCTTTTGGTTCCTAGTGCTGTTAGTATTTTGGACCTTCACCATCTCAGTGCAGTGCAAACAGTTGCATTCCTGCTTTGAGTGTCTCATGATCCTCTGCTCTCCTTGTCCAAGTTTGTTTGGAACTCCCCAAAGAACTAAAGCCAGACAGAGCTTCCTTGAAGGATAATCTGTTATATCACTTCAGTTTCATTTGATTGTCTCCAACAGGGAACTAATCTTCTAGAGAGTCAGCATTCCCAAAGTGCATGGAATCCAGACCTCCAGACTGAAGGAAAGTAGCTGCAAATATGTAACATTTGTTTGCTTTGGCTTGCTTGCTTGGTCTGGTGGCCTGATGAAGACAAATGATCTTAGAAGACATGTGTGATATCCCGGTCATCTTGTCTGCATCTTTTCATTTCTGATAAAGATAAATTACTGGCTTAGAACATCTAATAAAAATTCTGAAATCCTTAATAAACATGGAATTTCAAAAGCAGCTATAGCATCATGACGGAACATCTCAAATAAGATATTTAAACTGAATACATTGCCAAGTAGCGTTCTCAAAATTCAATTTAAGGCTTCAAAAGATTTTTTTAAAGTTCTTTCAATAGTGCCAAGTTCATTCTAGCTGACAAAATCATGGGAAGCCCAACTTGTCTCCAATGTAGCAGTTCTTTTTGTAAACTGAAACTTTCTTGTAACATAAATTTTTCTTTAGTAAGAAAATCAAAACTATGCTCATGAACCAATCGTTTTCATTTGCACCTTGCAATAAAAAAATTGTATGTTTATTGGACAAGGAGAGGATTTTTTAAACAAAAGAGGACAAAGTGAATATAGAATAAAGAAAATTAACAAAGAAGCTGTTTGTTCAGATCAATTGGCTAATGCTAATTATATATAAAAAAAGAAAAAAAAACCAATGTTATGCAATTACCCAGGAAGAAATTGATGGTGAGACAGAGTGATATGGAGCACATGATAAAACTAAGGATATCTTTTCCCTTTAACATTTCTTTATGTTCCAGTACATTGTATTTAATGACCAAAGTAGCCTGAAAACAAAGATCACTCTTGTTTGAGAATAAACCTGCCTATTCTTAAAATTCTCCTCCCTTCCTTATACATGAGGATATTTTATATATAAGTACCAAATAACTGAGAGCCAGCTTGGTGCAGTGATTAAAGGCACTGGATTAGAAGCTCTGAGACTGTAAATTCTAATCCTGATTTAGGCATGAAATCTGGGTGACTTTGGGCCAGTTTGGGCCAGTTACTCTCTCTCAGACCTAGAAAGAAGGTACAGGAACATCCTAAAAAATGTTCCCTTAGAAACGATATAGACATGTTCCTGTAGCCACAATGAGTCAGGATGGACTCAAAGGACCATAACAACAACAAGTAAATAGGAATTGAGCAGGCTTCAACCCATCTGCTCTGCCCTGGGGAAGTGCAAATGAATTACGTCACCCTACCTCAGGACAGCTTGCATTTAATGCTAGTTTATTACAATGCTCTTGATTTTTTTTTTAAGTTAACCCTATCAGAATTCTACTGTTCCTAATTTTGCCTTAGTAGGCTTTTATGATAAGATCATACATATGGCAGTGTGAGAAGAATTGATGCATCTGGATTCTGCTGTCCATTCTTCACTTCGCAGTAAGTGGGCCCTCACCTGAAGGTTTCTAACCCTTGGTGACCTTTAGTATTACCAGGCTTTATTGCTTCTTACACAGGTCAGAATTTACTACAATGATCAGAAGTAATACTGCAAGGTAGGGGGCAGGGAGATGGGATGGGTTTCATCAAAAAGACAGTTAGGATGAACTAAGTGCTTTCAAGCATAACACATTATTTCATGCCCTTTGTTTTGTTTTTTGTTTTTAATGTGCCAATTAATAAAGGTTTTTCACTTGCTGTGTTTTATTGTGTGGCACCTAGATTGCAAACAAGGACATAAAAATCAGAAGACAGTCTCATTATGTGAGCAGCAACCCCATTGCCAGCTATTAGATTGCTTGCTTTGATCTTGGAAACAAATTGCAAATTCCCCGAGGGACACAGTTCTCTGCTTGCATTCTGTACAGCCTATATAAAAGACCAGTGGGGGAAAAAGATGATCCCATAATTTTGTGCAGTTGTTAAAACTCTGAGAAAAAGTAAATACAGTGGGGAACTGTAAAATGCTAATGCTTAGCTGTGTGTCTGTAACTTTTAGCTGTTACCATCTCAAATGCCAGCATCACCAAGCCTTCCCTGGCTGGACCTTCTGTTCCCTTAATCTTAGTTTTTCAGCTGTGAAATGGAACAAATAATGACCAGTGCAGCAGGACTGCTTTGAGCATGAATTGGGATGGATTTGGACCTCATTCATAGTAATGAACATTCTACCTGTTTATTTTGATTCCATATACTGGTCTCTTTAGTATTTTCTTATGCATTACATTTAAAGTTTTATCATTTGGGCATAGTTAATGTAGTCCTTGAAATTGGTTGCCATATTTAGCCGGAAACAACAAACTATGGTGCCTGGTTTCATAACTGTCCTCTTAAAGGGAAGGAGCCAATGAGCGTGTTACTGCTAATCAGATCTTATGGCTCAATTATGTTTTGCAAATATGTCTAATAGCATGACGTGGAAACCAAACCTCCATGGCTTGTTCAATAAACCCTGCTTTTAAGAATATTTAATTAGTGTTATCTGTGAATAGAGTCACTTTCAAGAATCATCTTCAGTGCAGAAGAAAACACAGTTTATGCCTGTGACTTTCCATCACTCATTTTAACAGGAACTCTGTTTGAACTAGGGCTCTACATCTCATCAGAGTGAATTCTCAGATGCTTCTAAAGGATTTTGAAGGTGATCTTTCTTGAGTGGGCAATGATGAATTTACAATTTCAGGAGTCTTCATGTAGAAAAGTAGACAGTATGTCTGCAAAAGCAGACAAACTAACCAAGGTAAAAAGAGGAATGGAGTGACTGATAACATCAGAATAAAACAATGCATACACTATATGTTGAGCAGGGCAAAGCAGTTTGCTAAACTAGTGATCAGTGTTAGGAGAAACAAACACAGACGGTCCTTAGTTTTTCTTCATGTGTAGTCTATTTACAAATACCAGTAGAGCGACTTACATCAGGCAAAGAACTCAGTAGCAGATTGAATTCAACAGCAACATAGTCATAGCAGAGAGATAGAGAGAGCAAAAACTTGCTAGGCTCTCTTTTATACTACTTATAGCCAATCAGTTTGGGTTAGCTATGCCTAAGCTTTTTATCGCTCACACCTGTGAGTGAGTGAGCCAATTTGACTCTGTTTTAGCATCAAAATTTATTTCCCTGACACTATATAACTCAGACCCTAAAGAGCCCAAACATTGTACAGTTGCTGGAATGTAATAACCCGACATCATCATCATCAATCTACTATTAGAGGGGTTACTACATATGTGTGTTAGTGTGTAGGTTTAAATGGGTTTATATATGTAGTGTGTGGATTTATATATGTAGTGCCCTCACACACATACAGACTGTTTTACATTTGTATATGTGAAGTTTAGAATATTTGGATTCTGACGGATGTGTGTGTATAGAGAGAGACTTTTACATCTATATTGTAACAGCATCCCTGAGTGGTACACAAAACAGTAAAAAAAAAACAAAAAAAAAACCAAGCCCCCCCCCCCCCCAATTTTCAGAATAAAAAATCAATAAAAACTCTATAAAAACTCATGATACTCTGGGGCAACAATATCTGAAAATCCAAAATATTCTAAGGCTTCAAGTGTACATTTAATACCTTGCCAAGCTGCATCTCTAAAATGTATAAAATTTTCATAGATATTTTCCATAAAATACTGAAGGGAATAACAAGTCTTGCCACTTAGACCCATTGGTTTGGTTGAGCAGATTTGGCTTGGAAAAGATACATAATTTTGTCCAGGAAGAAATACAGGCACAGATGTTCTCCTTAAAAAAAAAAAAATCAGAAATTAAAGATAGTTTAAAACTCTCTACATCTACATGTATTGCCCTGAAATCACCTACTCAAAATTATTGTATTCTCTATTCTGTACATGCTAACTCCATACCATCATGTTAAAAGAAATGAAAAAAAGTCATTTGTGGATTTCTTTGCTTTCTGCCAAAGACATGAATCAGATTTCTGGAATCTTGTTTCGAGTCGGACCTTGGGTCAAAACTGACAGCCCTAAACTCAATCTTATTTGATTTGCTTTATTTTCCAACTTCCCAAATCTGCTCTTCCAGTTGGTGTAATTTACAATGTGAATCCAACTTGAAGTTTATCAGATAATCTTCTATTATTTTCCCAGTTTACAATCCACCAGTATGTTGGAAAACCATAATGGCAACAGGCCTGTTCAAAACTCAATGTGGTCACCTTATTATACAGAGTCTTCTGATTATTCAGCATTTCTTATGAAATCAGACTGCAAAAGAAGGCCTGAGTTAGTTTTTTTTTTCTCCCTGCTTGCCAGATGAAACCTCCAGACAGCCTTTTGCTTAACTAAAACAGAAGGTTGGCGTTAGGTACTGCGAGATCTTAAAAAACGTTTTGTCCTGTAGAGCTCTAGGTTTTGCTGACTTCCCCAAAATGTTCTGCATTGTCAGCTCCCTGAAAGTTTGGTCCTCTGAGCTAGATCATCAGCTGATCTAGATTAGCATAACCCCAGTGACTGCAAGTGAGCTGAGATGTTGTAGCCACATTGAGAGTTGTGCCTATCATTTTCTGAAGTCAGCAATAAGCAGTGCAGGTGGGATGGGAGAAAGGAAAAACTTAAAAAAAAAATCTTAACACCCAAGAATTGCTGCACTCTCTTTGCTGATCACAGTTTTCATTAAATAATGTCAGAACAGGAACAATGCCGAATCAGCAAGAAAAAGCTGATAGTTTTTTTCCCCAACTCTAAAATGAAGAGGCCAGATTCAGATTGTAGGATTTAAATGGGAATGGAAGTAAGTCCAATATCATACTGATGGAATTGCAGGGAAAGAGGGGGAGAGTACGAGGGAGCAGACTAAGACATGCCCATTACAGACTGTAAGAATTCTCTCCAAGTTAAGCAGTTTGAGGATTGCCCAAAGAATTGTGACAGTCATGGCAGGAATGAAATGCCAAGGCTAACCCAGTTCTTCTCCCTCTGTGTGCAGGCCACATGCCAAACAGGTTTAGCCATGAAGCACCTCCTGGTTTCTGGGCCCAGAGCAAGGGGTCAGATCAGGGTCCCCTTATCCTAGGATTATATACTGTTCCCACACCATGCTGTAATCAGTCAGCCAGCCAGCCAATCCTAATAGAGACCAAGACAAGCTATAGTCAATTTTGAATAATTCAAATAAATTCTGCTACTTGTCATGATCTAACTAACTTACACAGAAAAGGAGAAAAAATCCCCCTTAATGCCTTGCCTTAAACAGAATTAAAAGGTAACATGGGACTGGTTGAAAAGTAACTTTGAGGAATGGCTAATCAGCTAGAAGAAGCAAAAAAATAAAATGAATAGCATAGCATAGCATAGCATAGCATAGCATAGCATAGCATAGCATAGCATAGATCAGTGGTTCCCAAACTTTTCTATGCCCCACACCCCTAGGAAATGTTTGATTAATGTTTGCACCCCCTACAAAAGTAATATCACATTTGAAGATGAAGAAGTCTAATTTCTAATGCAGGTGAATCAATTGAACTTAAAAAAAAAAAAAGCTTTTAACTCAGTGCATAAAATTGTCACACCCCCTGAAATTCCATCTTGCACCCCCTAGGGTGCAGGCACCCCAGGCTGGGAACCCCTGGCATAGATCCTCTCTTGGCAACATGATTCGCATTCACGCATGGATAAGTGGGGGATGCCATTTGCCACCTGGAAGAGGGATGGGTGGGAAAGGACCCATGAAACTTACAAGACTTCAGCTATTCTTTCTCCTGAGGCTGACACATGTGCCACTTCCCAAAATGGCTCTTACAGGGCAAAGCTGCACCCAACTGAAATTTCCCATAAGATTTCTTCTTTCTGCATCTCCAGTCCCAAGTAAGGTACAGGCAAAATTCCATTCTGTAAGGATTGGGGGTTTCCTTTTTTAGTCTTGGATTGACTGTTGCTAACATTGCTTCTGTTGCTAAAGCTGGTGTGCTCAGTGGGGGGAAGATGTCTCAGCAGAAGTGTAATTTCTTTTTGGGGTAGGTCTGTTAGGTACAGCGGAGGTGTGATTACATTCCACACCAAAAATATACACCAGCGTTAGAGAGATTTAAAGAATGCAATTTCCTTATCTTGTTCTCCAAAGAAATCTAGCCAGAAGTTATAAAACATATCTGGCTGTTTATTGAGAAAAATAAAACTACATAAAATACAAGTTTCATGCAAAACATAGAAAAAATCACTTCTCATTTATGTGGCATCCAAGACTTATCCAATATACAAGTTCAACAAAATCTCTAGCCAAAAACTCTCAGAGAAGAGGTACACTACTTAGTTATTAGTTACAACTACATAACCTATAAAATGATTACATGATGACTAAAAACCTACTAGCAGTGAAGCATACAATCACCCACAATTTATTGGAACTATGCACCTCCCCTTAGGTAACTAGCATGAAGACGCCAATAGGTGGCAGTAAATAGCAGTATACGTGCAAACTAGAAGACCAGTGCAGGTGGCGTAACTTCTGCAGCCAAAACAATTTGTTTGAAGATAAGCAATTTGTTCTTTTTCCCATGAGAATATCCTAACAAGGTCTTATTAGTTGTTTTCTGAGTTTAGGCTTTTGGTGGAATTCCCTTGATATCTGAATTAATACTGATGGGATCATGTGCATGTTTTGTCTGGGTATTACCCTGGAGTAAAGAATTTCTCAGTGAGAATATGCATGTGACAGAGCACAGCTTGACTGTGTTTGTAATCCCCACAACCGACCCAGAGCACACACCTGTAGGGTGTGGCAGCATGACACAGCACAAACCACTGTATATAACAAAGTGCACCATGGGTTATAGTGTGGCTGGTGATAGGGGTTGTGGCTGGTGTTGGAGTTCTGGAAAGTAATTAGGGATTTGCAGGTTGGTGTCCATTCTGTATATATTGTACAGTAAACGTCTGTGTGCAAGTTTTCTACATTGGACTGTGGACTGTTTATTTTGTCTCACTCACGGAGCACCACTGTGCGGAGTGTACGCTGCACACCCGGACATGTTTTTTTCATTTTGTAACTTTAAAAAAAGTTTCATACTGGATAGGAAAATACTATATATACTAGATGGGCTATTCTTTAATAAAAAAAAGTTCTGGTGTTCCATTTATCTGCATATATGGATTGATGAAAGTATGACCCAAGTGCCGCGCCTTGCATCTTATGACCTTCTTATTTATACATAAATAAAATAAATCTAGTGCTGCTGTAGTTGCAGTTTTCTATCAACTCATCAGAGTCCCTGCTCTGGGCATAGCACAGCCTTCCAGAGTTGGAAATGTGGATTTTACTTAAATGCAGAGGAGCTCACTCAAGGACATTAGTCAAGGCACAGACTACAAATGTAAGCCAAGGAACTGGACAATATGTAGGAGCATTTTTGCAATGGTGGGGATGGATATGTGATTGTCCTCAGTTGTATCCCATGTAAGCCACCCAGAGTTGCAACTGGCAAATTGGGCAGCCATATAAATTGTTTAAATAAATAAATAAATCTAACCTAGCACTTTGCCACACTGCCCATGCAAACATATACATTCCTGTGCAGTCGTATATGGCTCCAGGAGGATATTTGCTAACTTGCATGTTTAACCTCCTCTCTTTTCCAGCCTGTATGTCCATCCTGATAATGAGATACCATGGTACCTTTCCCATTAAAATTCTTCATATTATCCCACCGCTTCCTATTTGAGTTACTTGGCACTGTGTGCATATATATTAAAGCGTGTATTTTACCTTGCCTTATACGTTTGAGGCAATTTAGACATTTTGAGATGCGTAGGCCCTTAGGAACGGATACAAAACAAGCTAAATGTATCTTGAAATATGAAAATAGATATTGCATCACTCTTTCAGTTGGATGGTTGTTCCCACCCAAGAGTATGAGCACACCTGGATCAGAAACAAATCCTAACTTACACCAAAAGCAATCTGGCTTTAGAATCAATGTATGAAAAAAATAAATAAATAAAATCACCTTATACTGTCTCATCACCTGCTTCTCCCAGGCAAAGCGATAAGATAAAATAGCAATTCATCCAGAAATATTTAATTTGCATTTGTACGTGATCATATCAGTACCTACAGGCCCAATATTCTTAACTCACTTGTCCTCCAATTTTCTAAAGATTTTTTTTCCTCTGCTAAAGGAACCTCTGTTTTTCTATTTTATTTTTGCTTTTTTAAAAAAAAAATGGTGGTATTTAGCACTAACTTTATTTTGTAAGGCATTTTAGAGAGTGCTTGTTTGCCGTTATTGTGAATTGGTATAGGGCTGTGGTGGTCTTGTTTTATTTTTCTATTACGTATCTCCTCATCATTCTGAACTTTCCAGGGCTGCTGATATTTCATGCCTTGAAAAAGCCCAGGGGGGTACAGAGTTTCTCCTGATATTTTCTGTAGGGAACTCAGGCAGTCTGCAAGAGAGATGATTGTACAATGAAAAACTGGCCTTAACTTATGCACCACTTAATCATCTTCTTCCACATTAAACCTGTGAGGATTTCAGCCAGATTTCCAACTTCTTCTTTTTTAAATGAGAACAATGTATTTTCTTTCAAACTGTATACAGGTAGTCATCGACTTACAACCATTAGTTCAACAATCATTTGTTTGAAGTTACAACAGCGCTAAACAAAGGAACTTATGACCAGTTCCCAAAATTATGGCTGTTGCAGTACCCCCATGGTCACATGATCAAAATTCAGGCCCTTGGCAGCCCCCCCACAATTATGACCACAGAGGCACTTCAACTCCTCCACCCGCCTATCTCCACCCCGCATCTATGCCTTTCTGGCCCCCTGCCACCCTGCGCTCTGCTGCCCCAGCTGACCTTTGCCATCTTCTTGCTCCCACTGCTGATCACATGAAGCTTTCTTCCCCATTTTGCATATGGCAGTTTCCTCGGGAGACCTGGGGAAGATTTGCACAAAGGGGCTTTTTGGTGCACTGCAGTTCTGGGGCTACAAAAAGGAGCCCCAGAGCTGTAGCACAGCATGAAGCCCA
The DNA here is from genome assembly GCF_059951505.1 of Python bivittatus. NCBI lineage: Eukaryota > Metazoa > Chordata > Lepidosauria > Squamata > Pythonidae > Python > Python bivittatus. The sequence goes on from NW_028277035.1 coordinate 20,549,401, forward strand.
GCTCCCGCCCAGCCCAGCAGCCAGGCCGGGCATACCTCATCAGCAGCAGGAACAAGAAGACGGTGAAGGTCAGCTGGGGGGGGTGGAGCACAGGGCAGTAGGGGTCTCGGAGTGCAGGGGGTCGAGGGCAAATGCAGCTGGGACTGGGCTGGATGCTGGCAGGGTGCAGGGCAGCCAAAAGGGCAGAAATGGGGGGAGATAGTGGGTGGGGGGAGTTGGAGTCAGTCCCTTACCTTACTGAGGCTTGGGGTTGGGAGGGAACAAGCCCAGAATGGCTTGGATTGGGATGGGTCCTTGGCTAATGCTCAGCGGAATTTGCTTAACAACTGCAACAGGAAATGCCAGCATTGCTGTCGCTAAGTGATGTGGTCACATGTCTCGCTTTATGACCACATCACTTAGTGATGAAAACTCCAATCCCAATTGTGATTGTAAGTCAAGGACTACCTGTAAGAAATGGCTGAAAACAATGCAGAGAACATTTTCAGCACAGCATTAACTGGAATGCACAGTATTTTGTGCATCTGCTTTTTTTGAGAGAACAAATATTCTGTCAAACATGGTTTTGGAAGAGAAATAAGGATCTCTGCTACAGATAGTTAACTAGAGCAATTCCCCTGGCTGGGGAATTCTGGGAGTTATAGTCCATACATCTTAAAGTTGCTGAGTTTGAGAAACATTGTACTATAGGATAGAGAGGCACGTGAGAAAAAAACAATTGCACTTGCTTAAAGGAAAGCATGTTGACTATAAGGTGTACTAAGGTGACTATATTGATTTGTAAGGTGATTGTAAGGTGACTATATTGATTTTGTCAATATTTGTAAGGTGACTATATTGATGACAGCCTAGTCACTTTGTGTGAGATGGGCAGTTATATAAATATGATAAATAAATAAATAAATAAATAACCATTATTCGTGAAGAAGGTTCATTCAGTGTGGATTAAGAATGTGTTTTTTAATACTACGCTTTTGTGGATTTAGAAGGAGTCAGTTTGATGATATTGTACAATAAAAATATTAGGCTAAATGTTGAATATTATATGCCCACTGTACTTTTGTTTGCCATGGCCCTGAACAAGCTATGGGTAATAAACTTTACATTAGTAGCCAAATATCTAATCCCAGGAATTTCGGTGGGACCTAATTGTGATAAATGCTAGTTGATCCAGAAATCATTTGTTTCAATTTGGAGATGTTGTTGGTGAGCAGTGATGAATTGGTGGTGATACTGAAACATTTGCTTAAAAAGCTGAGCTCAAATTTGGTTTGATTTAATTATGAATTAGGTATAATGTGCATTTAGAAGTGTGCTAAGCATGGTATGAGCAACCTGTAGTCCTTGAACACTTGTTTGTGATCCCAGATCACCCTCTCATTATGCAGTTGTATTTTGGCAGTGATTTTCAGAAATGTATGTAACAATTTCTTGACATAGAATAGAAAAGAGACTAAAATGGTGGCATAGACCTTACAGATAGGTCACCAAAACCAAGAACCAAACTACCTCCAATCTGGGAAATCATCTTTATTTTATTTTATTTTATTTTATTTTATTTTATTTTATTTTATTTTATTTTATTTATTTATTTATTTATTTATTTATTTATTTATTAAATTTATATGCTGCATATAAATTGAACCTTTTAACCTCTTAACCTAAGCATGATCCAGGCTGATCTACTTGGCATCATCACACAGTTCAAATGTTGGAAAGTTTCCTTGCATAAAATGTTACACGCACATATTCACACTCAGTCACAGCACGCTGGGGATAGCATTTCGGCATCACCTTTTCTTTATAGAAATTATTTTTATGTTTGTTTTTATGGTAGACTGTTTTATTAAGCCTCCATCTGCTGGGTATGTTTCAACAGATCTGCTTCCGAACTTTGCTTCCAGGAGGAGAGCTGGCAAGGCGACTTTGAACATTAATTCAAATTCATATATCTCTGTAGAGTGCATGGAAAATAGCCTTCAGAATCCATTGTTTTCTTTAAAAGCTGCTTGCTGGTTGAAATTAAAGCACTCCCAAAAGATTTATGGCAGTTTACACTGTTCCAATCATTCCATCATTAAGATTTTCTAATTTTAATGTTTTAAATAGAAAAATAATCCTGTATAAATTTTGAACATTTTTGTTGCTGGCTATCAGGAAAAATGAGAAGCACTTCTCAAAATGCATTCAATCTAGCATTGTTGTAAAGTTGTAGAATATTGCTGATATATTGATTATAGCACTGGCCTTTTAATTGATAGACTCTATAAGGGCTTAACTGCACTGCCCAGTTGTGCTGTTGCCAGAACTGGACAATAACCATTTTTGAAGGGCTGGTACAGTCAAGGTTGTTCTGTCCTCACCCTCCTCCCATTGCAAAGAAACTTACAGTTGCATTTTCCTGCTATGGTTTCAAAGTGCTCTTTTCCCCTTTGTCAGCTTGAATGCTTCTGTCCTTTTGGGCTGATGTGTTTTATTTTGTTAAAGCTAACCCTAGCAGTTCATTGGCTGCTTCACAGAGGCAGGGATACCCCATTAGTTGATTGCACAGCACAATATAGATTTCTGATTCTTCTAAGTGAGAGACTACATTAAGAAGAGAGAGATAATTTCAGAATACAGGTAGTTCTCATTTAGCGACTGCCTTGTTTAGTGACCTTTTGCTGTTACGACGGTGATGAAAAATATCTTTGCAATCAATGCCTGCATTCATTACCTTTGCAGCATCTCTCTCTCAGTCACATGTTCACCATTACAGTCAGTTAGTATGAATTGTCCTGAGTAAAATTGTAAGCATAGTCACGGTCATGTGATTTTTCACTTAGTGATTGCTTTGCTTAATGATTGAGTTGCTGGTCCCAATTGCAGTTGCTAAGCAAGGACTACCTGTAATGTAAAGCTGGTTGGTTAATGATTCTGTTGGAGAGATTAGTAATATTACTGTATATGTTTTTAATAGAGTTTCTATTATTTTTGCTCTATTTTGTGATTATGACATTCAGTAACTTATTCAAATACATGTATGTGTATCCATAGGCCACTGAAGTAAAACCTCATTTTGTATGTCAGTTGTGTCAATTACAAATGTTTGATAATAGTCATAGATCCAAAAGTACAATCAAGATACAAGTATCCTTCATAAAACAGTGAGATGGGCAATGACATATTTGAATTATAAAATAAAATAAAATAATATATAAAATAAAAACAGTTTATAACAGAAACTAGATTGTTCAGATCCAGCAACTTATTACAGCAAATGCTACTTTTCTGGAACCTATGGAATACTGGTCAGAAGAAATATATAGTTGCCTTCTGAGGTCAACTCAAATGGTTAATGGCTGGAGGGGAGACTAGGTTTGACCTCTAAGAATTATATATGGGCCAGTTCAAGAGTACATGTGCAATTGATTTAGTTTTGATACCTTTTTTTTTTTTTGCATCGGTGGACAGCTGATAGCCAATAGGTTCTGGAATTTGAAGTTAGTAGGTTCACACCAGATTGAATACCAAAAAGACTATATTGATTATAGGTTAGGAGAATTGCAAAGGATTAAAGATGTTCCATACTACATCTCTTCAGCTTGTCACGAACAACCAAGATGACAATGGACAGACCTCTTGGAGCTTGCTGGCTGCTATGTAGCACTTTCCTGGTTCCCCAGGTCTGTGCCAAGGTTCAAATCAACTGGGGTTGTCATTTTTGCTACTTTTTCAGAGGATGGGGCTGTAAATAGCACAACATCTGGAGATATTTTGATGGTACATCTTATCAATGACTTGATTGCAGTCCAGACAATTGACCAACTACCAAAGATATTCTAATTAAGGCATTGTTCTTAGCATTTTGTTGCTTATCCTCCTTTCTCTAGCTGTGGAGTATGAAGTACAAGTTGTTATTTTTGCCTCAATTATTACAGGCTGTTATGTAGTTATGAAGCTCAAAAGGTGAAAGTGATTATAAGATAACAAGATAATACAATGTATGAGGCTTGTTATGAAACCCTTTATAACAAGGATATAGGAAATTTATCTTATATGTGTAAAGAGAAAAAAGTGGGTCACACCACTATCTCCTTTTGCTATTTCTTCCACAATTGTATAATAGGTATCTGAACATAAACATAAATGATTTTGGTAGCTGATGTTATTAAATCTCCTCATCTCAAGTTTTTGGTTAAGATCAAATGTGCCTAATTAACTTAATTTATGATGTTTCTCTGACTTCATGTCATTTGCATAATTGTATAACCTGTAATTTATGCCATTTGTGTAAATATACACAGTTTGAATAATCATGGAATTACACAAAAATGCACATTTATATTAAAGACATAAATTGCATCAATTTTCCAGCTTGCTTTGGAAACAGCATTTGAGTTTAAAGTCCAAACTGCAGTTTTGTCCATTCTTCTGAAGTTGACTCAGTGGGAGTCACTAACATAAAAATTTTACTGTACATCACAGTTACACAAAACAAATAAGATAGTAAATAAATAACTGCATCTCCTATGGGTTTTTTTTTTACAGAACAACAGTAGAACAGCATGCGTGTCACACACTTTTTCCCACTTCACATGAGCATTCTCTTTAAGCTCTTAGAAGTGTTACCATATTTTTATTTCAAAAGCATTGAGGGTAGGATGTTAAATCAAGACAAGGAAAAAAAAAGACTTTTTGCAAAATAAATGGCTGATGTTATGAAAATAAAAAGCTAGTGGAAATCCTCTTCTGTGAGGCTCCCACCTGAGAAGGAAGGAACTATGGGTTTTGTGAAGGTCTGTATTGAGTTTTCACTTTTTAAACTCAGTTTTAGTCCTCTTGAGACCCAGAGTTATCAGATTATGGCTAAATAACCCACATTGTCTTAGATCATTATTTTACTTGCTTCCTCCAGAACGAAACACACCTGTCCTGCAAAGGCAGCATAGAAGTAAGAAGTAAGAATTAGCTTTAGCCATTAATTGAAGCAGCAGATTCACACATGGGCTTTGTAGGGATAGTGAAGCACCAAATACCCTGGAATACAGCAGTTAAGCATTTTTGTTCCCAGTTATATATAGTTTTTAAACACAGACTTGGGATCCAAACATCATTTGCCTAATTATCTTGGCTTTGAAAACCTTATAGCTGGTATAGGTTCAGCTTAGTATAAACAAACAAACAAGCAACACATAAAAAAGCAGAGCATTCATATCCATGCCGTATCAGAGGAATCATGCTTGCTTTCTCAGGAATAACCTCAAGGTATTTGAAAAATCTAACCTGATTTACCATCAGTTATCCATCTGTACTTGTGGTTTGCAGGTTGCTGAGTGAAAACCACCACCTTTGTTTTGGTAGAATTAGTGTCAATTTTTCTTCTGATCAGTAAGAGCTTTGTGGCTGCTCCTCACTATACTTGGAATTATTGTAAGGACAGCTATATCATTGGCATTAAAACAAAAGAATTGACCAGCAAGCTGTGGACAGTCAAACTGCACTGTAGTCAGTGTTGGAACCACGGAGTCAACAAGAGAAGGGGACTGAGAAGATATCCTCATTTAATATATTTCTAGATACATATGTTGGCTGATAAACTGCACTGGCTGCCACAAGTAATGTACCTTGGGATGTCACCATGTGGCATCTTAATTAACAGCATCTTCCATTGATTTATGGAGAGGTGTTCCAATTTCCTTTAGACTCTATCTCTGGAGACCAAATCAAATGCTGATGTTTAAGTCCATGTACACATATAACATGCTCCACTGGGAGTACCCATACTTTTCTTTCTCAGATTGTGAAGAATAATAAAAAGGTAAAGTTTGACTCATGGTGACCTTGCTGACATGTCTACCTCATTTTCTTGGCAGCAGTAGTGAAGTGGTTTGACACTGCTTTATTCCAGGAGGGCTTTTTGAGGGATGTGGGGGTAGGGGTTCAGCCATAGGATTCCCCAGAAAACTCTAAACCTAAATGCTAATTGGTCCTGACCTGCATAGTTTTCAAATCCAGCAAGGTGTTGCCAACTGCTGAGATTAGATGGAACACTCTAATGTAACATAGAGTTTTCTTCTCTAAACCCAGTTTACTTCTCCAACAAGATGTTCACCTATTTCTCCAATTCAGTGGTTTATAATAAAGAAGTTAAGCAGAGAGTTTGTTGATCACACTCAGCAAATTGACTGAATAATTAACCAGGTTAGTTCTGTCTCTTTTCTTACAGATAGCAGATCATTTCATTCCCTGGAAAACTGCAGTACATAATCTAAATGAAGAAACAAGGTCACCAATCAATATCTGCTTTCAATATCACAATAAATATCTTTTTTTTTTGTCATTGTTCATACCTGGAGCAACTGAGAAGAAGGGCAAATTCACTTCAGATAAAAAATAATAATGTTTTTGAAAGAAAACCAGTATAATTAGGAAATTCTACTATAGCCAGGCCCAGTAATCATTCATGGTTGTTACTAGCTTTCAGATATAGCAGGAAACATTTATCTTGCTTGTTGTAGGAAATGCATCTTGGAACTCACTTTTACATTCCTTCATTGCAAACCTGGATTTGTTTTCAGCTGAATGAGCTGGTAGGATATAATTGTGCTGATCTTCTATTTCCTTCTAGCAGTCTGCTAACCTATTTAGTCAGTGATCCATGTGCCTGGCCTGGGCCAATAATGTTTGTTTGTTTGTTTGCTTGTTTAGAGAGACAGAGTAGTCCTTCAGATTCAAAGAAGACATACTGTTGTGCAGTTTATCTGTGGACACGGAGGTGGCTCTGCAGATCCAGTCTGGAAGCACAGAGTCTAGCACAATGGGGGCATTGGAAGTCCATTGTTGCAGTAACTGTGGGTGTTATTCTGTGATGCCACTTATGGTTTTCTATCAGTTTTTGGGGGTACCTGTCTTCAAAGCTGGTGGAGGCTTTACGGCACAGGGCTCACCAGTGGGTTCTGTCAGCAGCCATAGCTTTTAGTTCCCTTGGTTGGATGACACAGTGGCGTAGGGTTTTTTTTGCAGCCTCTTTGTTGTGCTTAAGTGGCTGACCTTGAGGTCTCTTCCCAGACTCCAGTACGCTATAGGCCTCCAAGCTGGAGACATGGTCTTGCCAATGAATGCCGAGGATGGAGTGGAGAGTGGGCATGTGGAATTTCTCCAGTTGTTTGATGTGCCTTCAGTACAGAGTCCAGGACTCTTATCCATATAGGAGAGAAGGGATAACCACAGCTCTTTTAGCTTTGTGGAGATAAGGATATTGTGTTGATTGAACACTCTGGTATGCAGCCGTCCCAGTGCCTGGCTAGTCTTACTGATCCTGGAGTCAATTTCTTTGTCCAAAGTCCCATCACTCAAGATGATGCTTCCCAAGTATTTGAAGCTGTTTACATTTGTCAGCTGGGGGTCATCAATGATGATGTTGACCAATTATTGACCTGTTGACAAAATATATGTTGAAAAATATTGATCTGGGCTAATAATGTATAATTGTTATATTTACTTAATTTAAATGTGTTCTCTTCAACTAGATGAGTAAATTTAATGTTTGGTAGTTTTTACTTTTTACTTTTTGTTCTTCTTCAGGCTCTGAAGACAGAAAATAGTTGGATCAGATTTAAAGTTGAGACAAAATTATATTCTGTGGCTGATATGAAGCACTTTAAGTTAAAAGAGCTGTGTTGAATAATCTAGATAACACTGCTCTCTGCTGTTCACCGATTGCACTGACATATGCTATAAACAGTCCATGAGCAGAACTAAGAAAGAATCACAACAGGCTAACATAAGAACATTACCAATTCCTCAGTTGTCGTATAAACGAATTAATGTGTAACTCTGAAAACATCCTATATGTTCTTAAAATATAACTAGGGTTAACCTCAGGGTTTGTGGCTACTGAGTCATTTGCCACAATTGTTACTTCAATTAAAAGCAAATTCATCTGCATTCTTTAAAAAGGTTTATGATTTTGGAAAAAGTGGGCTAGTCTATATATTTTAGATTTGCTGAGTTTCTCATTTTACTGTCTGCAAATTCTGTTTGGTTCTTATGTTCATGAATTTGACAGGAGAGCTTTGTATCAATATTATCTTAATTCAAATACTGCTTGTCCTAGTTGGTCCTGGCCCAAAAAAATCTTAAATGCCTTTTAATATACTTTTCCGAACGTGCACACTTTGCATTTGTCAGAAATATGCTTACTTTGATATGTATTGTTTCATAATATATTGTCAGTCCTTTGATATATGTAAGTTATAATAACAAAATCTTGAAAGCCTAACAGAGTCTCTCTTTCCCTCCCTCTTGTACCAAAGAGAATCGAAGTGGGGCTATCTTGGGTATCTTTCTCGCATTGTCCTGTTATCCTGGCTAGGGTCAGGTTTTACTTTTAGCAGGTTCATAATAACTGGTACTCTCTGACAGCACTTAAAGAAATTTCATCAGACTTAAACATGTCAAATTATGTTATAGAAGTTTTTCAGAAACTTTGGTGAAATGTAGAACAAATAAATACAGCAATTCATACCTGGCCTATCTTGCCTTTTTTTCCTTTTCCTTTTCCTTTTCCTTTTCCTTTTCCCTTCCCCTTCCCCTTCCCCTTCCCTTCCCTTCCCTTCCCTTCCCTTCCCTTTTCTCTCCCTCCCTCCCTCCCTCCCTCCCTTTTTTTTTGCCTTCAAGTCACTTTTTGACTCCTGGCAACTGCCTGGACTAGTCCCTGCAGTTTTCTTGGCAAGGTTTTTCAGAAGTGGTTTGCCACTGTCTTTTTCCTAGGGATGAGAGAGAGTGACTGATCCAAGGTCACCCAGCTGGCTTTGTATCTAAGGCAAGGCTAGAACTCATGGTCTACTGGTTTCTAGCCTGGTGCCTTAACCACTACCCCAAACTGATTCTTACAAAACCTTCAAATCATTGTTGACTCCTGTGACTGTCTGGAGAAGTCCTGCAGTTTTCTTGGCAAGGTTTTTCAGAAGTGGTTTGCCATTGCCTCCTTCCTAGGGCTAAGAGAGAATGACTGGCCCATGGTCACCCAGCTGACTTTGTGCCTAAGGCAGGACTAGAATTCACAGTCTCTCGGTTTCTAGCCTGGTGCCTTAACCCCTATATCAAACTGGCTCTCTTTTCTAAATTAAAAGGCCTGAAATACTGTAATTCTTCCAAGACAGTTACTCCAGTCTGCAGAGTAATATTGGTTGTTCTCTTTTGTGCTATATACAGTTTTGCAATGTTCTTTCAATTCCTTTTGCTAACCAGGGTTGTATATGACATTGTAAATAGGGCCATACCAGAGAATGAAACACATTATTTATGTGAATTATTTCCAGTTTGGATATGTGCCCAGCTACAAGATGTCCAGGCTTGTTATAGTCAGGCTTGTTTGACAACTTTTAATTTTTTTTTTCCAAGTTAGTGCAAAGTATTAAGTGGGAATTATCATTAATTTAAAAAGGCAGTTGATGTTAATCAGATCTGATGATAAATGAGGCAAGAGTACTTTCTTCTCAGCCATTTAATGTAGCAATACATTGAAAGAAATTCTGGACAAATGAATAATTTCTCTTAGAGCATTTTGTGACAGGAAGGCTTCCTATCGATTTTTTTTTTTAAAAAACCTGGATTTTATATTTATCAAGTTACATTTTTCAATAAATAGCTTCATTTTGGAATCTAAAACAGCTGGAAGATTCCATAACAGAAGCGCATTTTTTCATGTTTCCCAGGGGAGCAGAATAATCATTTCTAATGAATTTGCTTAATATGCTGTCTCTGAGCTGACCGGTTCCATAGGCATGCAGTAGAGTGCAGCACTGTCCTTTTCTATATCATGGCAGAGGCTCAGTTGTTCCTCTAATCTGCAGCATGCTATTGAATCACTTGCAGTGCTTAAAGCCGGAATGAGCTGCAGGCAAATACAGCACATTGCTGCAGTGTGTCTGGGTAAATAGTCCTTTGACCAGAATAAGAGAGGTTTCTGTCCTGGCTTAACCATGTACATTTTTACAGCAAATCCAGAATTGGTTTGCAGTGATACAATGCTGAAAGTAAAGCCTCCTTCACTGCAGGAAAATCATGAATTAATGTAGTGGTGGAAAGAAGATGCTAGTCCAGATCCTGCTTAATATCTAAAATGAAAAATAAAAGGGAATAAGGCTGTTGAAAGCAATATCCTTTGATCTAGAAATATTTCCTCTCTGTTCAGAGGAACATACTGTATGTTTCGCATATGTAAGACCCTCCATCCAGCTCTTGGCATTTGCAGGTAGATTAGGGCCAAAAAACCCTTTACCTGAAAGCTTAGAGATGTTCTGACAAGCAATCCTGAGGTATTAGCCCAGTTTTCTCTAATCTGATGCCCCACAGATATGTAGGATTACAACTCCAGGGTCCGTGTTGATTGAGAATTATGGGAATTGTAACTCAAACATCTGGAGGGCACTGTGTTTGGACAAAGGATGTAAAGCACTTTCATACCTTCCAGTTTAATTCTGGACAATAAGTGGAGTATGCCACAACCCACAATATGGGCTCACTGACTTATGATTTCCTCATTCTTACTATCCACATACTGCTGCAACTATATTAACTACTGCTTAATAACAAGTGTCCATGTAGCATTTTATCTTATTTATATTTTTTTAAGGGAGCCATTAGCAGCCAAAAACCTTCAGAGTACCATTATTAATTGGTTTGGTGTGCATTACATGTGTTTTAAATAACTTGCTTTCAAAATTATGTAATCATCATCATCTTCATGGAACATATTTCATTTGTACTGTGTGTTTTCTAAATGCCCTGTAAGCATCACACCTACCAATATGAAACTTGACCACAACATTAATGTTCAAAGATCAATAAAGTGTGTATATTGAATGCATTATTATAGATAAGGTTGTTTTTCCTTCATTTAGACAGAGATCACCCAGAAGAGATGGAAGGTTTATATAATTCATATAAACTTCAAGTGAGTTGTATATGGGGCCAGAGGCAAGTTCTGGCAGAATCCTTGGTAAAATCTTTTAACAATATGACGGGAAACTAGAACCCCTGGATCTAGTGTGGTGATTTGCTTGATAGGTTGCAGGTACCTTTGCAACAAGGGTGGCAGATAGCAGCAAAAATTCCATTGTAGCCATTGCATATAAATACTCATAATGGCTCATTGCTTGCCTTTTGCAATCACTTATCATGGCTTGTCTGAATTTTATATATCTGGGTCCCCAACAGAGACCCATGGACATGGATCTGCTCACAGACATCTCCCCTGATGCTCTCTGGGCTCCAAATCTCAACTCTTGTTTTTCTGACCCCGTATGCCACAGTGGCAGCCGTTTAGTGAATGGCTGGCACTGTGAAGGGCCTTCTCATTACACCACCTACATGATGTCCCCAAAATTCCAAATTCCACTGGCCAGGAAGATTGATACAGATGATTATGTTAACAATGGGCAATAAATTTCCCAAGCTGAATTTCCGTATCGTTTGAGTGTTAAGATTAAACCTTGTCACAAAATTTTACAATATGAAATCTTTGGGGAAGGCAACTCATCATAAATTGAACTGAACTGAATCTTCTAGTGAGCTGGTCTTTGTAGCCCTTTAGCTTTGATCACTGTAAAATTAGAGAAGCTGCTGGTGCAATTAGCATAAAATGTGACTGTATTGTGTTTCTCATGATTATATTATAGGAGTGAATTACTAATTAGATTGCTTTTGATTTTTTTCTTGATATTCACAGCTCCTGGATTAGTTCTCAGAGAAAGATAATCACATGAATTTTAATTTTGTTGAGAGGTTAAGACATTGGAGGACTCCTGGTTATGGGTGTAGTATAAATTTAAATTGTTCCTAGATTTTTTTTCTATTTTAAAGGGAAAAATGCATAGTTAGATAAAGGGGAGGTGATTTCATAATTTGTTATCCCAGATTCTAGAATTGAAAAATCCTTTGATTCTCTTTCAACATCAAAATATGTTTCCAACTGAAATATGAAAGGGATTTGGGCAAAGTTAATTTTGTGCTGTAACTGTTGAGTTTTAGGTAAGCTAGATATCTCTCAGTTAATCTTAATGTTTGATTAGCAACAACATTAATACATTGTCAGAGGCCTTATTTTTCTCCTAGTCTCTGAATATTTTCTACTAAATGGATCGTTTATGGACTTTAGCATATGTAGAACCTCCTGTGTGTTATCATCCTGCTTATCACTTACCCCAAGTTGCACATACTAGTTTTAAAAGACTCTCAAGGACATTGCCCAGTGGAGATACGTAAACTGTGCATTTAAAAATCTAAGTTGCTAACCTATGTGATGACGGAAACTGTTACAAGCACAAACATGTAAACAGATATAAAACAAACAAGCAAACAGACAAAAAACTACAAGACGCTAATTAGCCAGTTCCAAATATCAATCTCCCTATGTTTCTATTATCTTCATAACTTGCGATGTTCATGATTACTACACAACAATCACAGAAGCTTTGGAAAGAGAAAACAATGCATGTGAATGAAAAAAGAATAAAAAGTTGAAAATAGAAAGCTATGGAAATACCTATACACTTTGATCTAGTGCTTTGCTTCCTGAAAAGATGGGAAGACCAACTGAGTGGATCCAGATTCAGTAGATCCACTAAAATCAGTTGCAATTAAAGATCTAGCTACCATGACTATTATAAGCCTCATTGATTGATATGTCTAAGGTGGACTAAATTTGGATCCAGTTCAAGATAAACAAGGAAGATTTAGTTATGTCCAGAAAGAGGATCTGATAGTTTGAAGATATTATGAACATGATCAGAAAATGTTGCTTGGGCTATATTAAGAAAAAGGATTCCTTTGAATTCAGCTTGATTCTTGGTGACTTTCATGGACATGCCCATATAGTTTTCTTGGTAATAATATGGTAATGGAACTACATGAGATGTTTTTTGTGCTTCCCAGTCTAGACTATAGCCCTGCTGTTCACAAGCACTCACTCGGGATGGCCGTGCTTGGTTAACCGGGTGCTGTTTCCTGATGTGGAAACTGCAAAAATTCCAGAGTTATTTTATCCTCAGGTGATCATTCTGAAGTGATCAAGCTGCCCATTTTAGATCATAGTTCAGGACAGAGATATACATTTTTATAGTCAAAAGGAGCTGGACTTTGATAGATAGAAGCAAATAATGTTTGATAACTAACTAGACAGGGACAGTTAGGAAATTAAAGAAATGTCAGAGAGTGGCAATTGAATCAGAATTAATTTAGAGCAGAAGCTCAATATAAATAAATAATAGCAGCAGCAATTCAAAATCTTGAGAAAATAGCATTTCCAGTTAATCAAGATCAAGTGTGCAACTGAGTCTTTAAACGAAATTCATTTCTGCTGAAGGTGAATTCTAATTCAAAGAGATTATTCCAGTGTATCAAATAAACATAACTCAGAGACAGGCTGAATAGTCTAGCATCCATGAAGATAAAACTGTGTGTTGGGATCTTTACTTATTCTTAGTAAATATTAATCAATGGATAGTGGACATTTAAGAATAGAATTCAGTTGGGAGGGCGGAGCTGGCGTCGCGGCGATACGGCGGGCGATTCTGGGCTCCCAGGATCGCAGCCGATATCTCCCCCCCAGATGGTCCCGACGGACCTAAGCCATCCCATAGAGATGGCGATCGCAAAGGGCGATCTGGGACACCGCAAGTCCCAGATTGATCCCAGGAGAAGCTCTTGAAGCCAGCGGAGGAGAGGCAGCCATTTAATGACTGCGAAAGCCGGGACAGCTCCAAAGGAAGAAGAAAGAGAGGGGTGTCAACCGGGTGAGATGGACCTTTACTATTCAACTATTCTTAGAGAACACCTTAAGTAACTTAAAGAGATTTTTAAAAGTGAAGAAAAGTGGATTAAGCGGTGAGATTGAGCCTTTAAAAAAAAAGGGGAAAAAAATCTTTTCTTTTTAACTTTCCTTTTTTAGTGGAATTGGCAAGATGTTTTTCTTTTAAAAAAATATATTTTTAACTGGACTGGCTTTTTCTTTTCAATACTCAATAATCTTTTATCTCAAGCTTCTTTTTTGATTAAGATTTTTCTATTGTTATAAGCAACTTATATTTTTTGATTTGGAAATGGGGAAAGTGGAGTTAAGAGAAAGTAAATGAAAGAAAGTTGCACTGCCATCTAGAGGCTCGATATAGTGTCTTTTTTTTCATTGTGATGTATGCTCAAGGACCCTGGGCTTTCTAAAAAGATAGTGGGATGTGCATGTTTATACAGGTGCCATCCGAATAACTATAAACAAGAAAGCGGAGTTGAAAGCAACTTTGAAAATATTCAAGATGGAAAGTTTGAGTTAGTCACAAGAGCCTTGATTAGTGGCAGTAGCTCTTCTTTCTGCTAGAAGCTCTGCTTTGCTCTCTATTCCCCCCCCCAGTTGGATTTTTAAAGAGACCTAGCCTTTCCCCTCCTCTTCTTCTTTTTTCTTTTTCTTTTCTTTTTTCTTTCTCTTGGCAAGAACAAAGATAAAGAATCCTTTGACTTAATGAAGGTTTATACAAGATAATAGACTATACGAGAAACACAATGCAGAAAAAGATTTTTAAACTATCGAGGATGACTATAAAAAACTGGAAGAAGAGCTGCAGAAATTCCCGCCAAAAAAAAAAAAGATATTAAAGCTAAAATGGACTTAATTAAACATAAAATGGGATCAATGGAAAAGGAAGAAATAGCACAAGAAATCAGAAACACTAAACAGAATTATTTTGAGGCTTATAAACTGAGAATCAAAAGGGTTAATCAACTGATAGATGAAGAGGGACAGACTTGTTCTTGGTACTGAGGGTGAGAAAAAGATTATACAAGATTATAATGGAAAATCGTACTAAGAGAATGCATAAAAAGAAGAAGTAAAACAATATTGAAAGAAACTACTCCAGATGCCTAAAGAAAAACGAGGGGAATACAACAATGATGGAACTGACAGAAGCTTCAAAAAGCAGAATGCTTGAAAGGACATTTATTATTGCTTTCTCTTATCCAATAATATAGAAAAAGGAATAAACAGCCAGATATATTGGGATATTGAATGAAAAGGGTGAACTTAAAACTATGCAAGCGTTTGAATAAGGTATAAAACTGAGATATATAGTAAAGAATTGTATTTGATTGTAAATGTTTTAAGAGATTAGACTAAAATTCATACATGGTTGGATATAGTAACATATAGATTTTAAACTAGAGATATTTTTGTTGAAACATGTAGTGAAGAATTAAGTATGTTTTGATAGTGGTTAGAACGGTAACTTTTAAGAATTGGAAGAATGAAAAAGTACCTATGCAGGAGGAAGTTACTGAAAATTATGGAATGTGCAGAGATGAGTTAAATTGATATTTGAAATTAGAGTAAGAAGATAAGCAATTTTATATGACACGGGATTTGTTTTATTAATGATTGGATGAGAAAATATAGTAATGTAATGGATTAGGAAATTTTATAATAGAAATTTGATATTAATCATTATATATATACACATATAATCGATGGATAAAAATGTATTACTAATCCTATTGAAAGCTAAAATTTCTTGTAATAAATGATTCTGTAGACTAGCTATGAATGATTAATAATTGATAATTGATAAGTATACAAGTATATTTTGAATAGATGATATGAGAATTTAAGACTATGAAAGGGGCACCAACGAGTTGGTAACTGGTTGACACACGGTATAAAATGGAAGATGTTTTTTTTTATGCCTTTGTATGTTTTTGTTTGTTTATGTATGTTTTGTGTTTGTTGTAAAGAATAAAAAAATGTATTAAAATATATATATATATATATATAAGGAAAGAATAGAATTCAGTTGAACTGCTGGATAAAATTGAACAGACTAGGCAATACAATGTTGCTATCAAATAATACTCTCCTCCATTAGCAGCGGCAACAGCTTCTTTTTCTTCCTTCACTATGAAGGAAGATTTCCTTCAAGTCAGTCTTGACTCTTAACAGCTGCCTGAACAAATCCCTTAAGTTTTCTGGGCAGGATTTTAGGAAGTAGTTTGCCATTGCCTTCTTCCTAGGGCTGACAGAGAGTGACTGGCCCAAAGTCACCTGGCTGTCTTTGGGCCTAAGTAGGGCCTAGAACTCATGGTCTCCCGGTTTCTAGCCCTTGTGTCTAACCACTATTCCAAACTGGCTCTCTAGGTTCATTTAGGAATGTAAATAAACAGAAATCCAGTAAAGAGCCTCTTTCATCTATATTAAAGTTTAGCTCTGTCATCTGGGTTTGGTAGGATCTGTGTGCATGGAGATGGTAGGGATCTTGGGTTGCCTAGCCATTCTTACCTGTTTGTGTTTGCTTATAAAGCAGAGGTAAGGAATCTGGGGGGCCCCAGAGGATGCAGAAATACAGTGGTGGAAGTTGGGATGCAGCAATAGCTTGAGGGCCACCTCTCTTATAAAGAATGTACATAGACGTATTCGAACATTATAGTATTTGTCCTATAAAGATTAAAGTCACAACTCTATGCATGTGTTTTCTCTTAATCTCTGATATCCACTACATTGTTTTTCTTCCATCGTAAGACAACAACTGTTAGAGTCCTGTGATGAGAACTTATTTTGAAGTTTCATGCACCAGTTGCCTACCTGGCCTTATCTGTTTGACATTTAGAAGATGAATCATCAGCATTTTTCTTGTTTGTGTTAGAGTGCTATCTGAACATTCAGATCTCTCATATAACTAACATGAGGGTGATCATGCGAGAGCTGGCGGGAGGCAAATAATATTCTACCCTTTTCTTATGGTTCTGGAATGTATATTAGACAGAGCAGAAGAATGGAAATAGCCTGATGACACAGAAGGGGAAGGAGATGGAGAACAGAAATCAGAATGTTGCCCTTTCCCTGGTGTGAAAAGAGACACTACATGGATACAATAAAGGATACTGTTTATGTTAGAAGGTGCTAATATCAGTAGAAGGGAGTGGGCTTGGAGCCCTTGTAGAAATGTAAAATTTAGAGGCACTGGGTCAAACCATAGCAAGGTCATCCCATGTTGTTATCAGATGCTGCATTCCAGCTATAAAGGTCACAGTATGATTTACATTGCTTTCTGTGTAACAGTTCTGGGAGGGTGTAACCCTATAACACTGCTGAATTTGGGGCTCTTTTGGATTCTTGTGGCAAAAAGCCCAGTGATCACTGTCATTTGTGCATGCCAATAAAAGATGCCTTGTTGCATCTATTTCCAGTCATTTGGGTCTTTAATTTAAGTGAGCATTTTTCTCACAGGTTGGAAGCCCAGTTGGAGGTAAAGGATAGAGCAATGCACTAGGGAAACTGTTTTACTGACCTGGAGGATCCCCATATGATTTAGAACCCTGATTATGGAAGACAGTAGAATCAGTATATGTGTGTATGTGTAGGGAGGAGTAGAGAAAATGCAGTTGCCCCAGAGATAGAGCACTCAGCCCCATTTTCTTTCATGTAGTTATAATCGCATGGGGGGTCTAAATAAGGTAGTAGGAATTTGGGATAGCTCTTTTAATGTCAGTCTCTTTTTAAGGATCTTGTAGCTCAGTATTTTTGATATACAGTGTTGGTTTTTATTACTGCACTTAATTTTTTAAACATAGATTTGAGACACCAGCTGAGCTCAGAATGCAAGATACAAGTGTAAGCCTTAAATACTGTTGGAAATGAGAATTTTGTTAAAGGCATTAAATGCCTACTAGTCCATGTAGAAACACATGCCTCTTAAAGAAAAGTATACAACATTTAATTCTTTTCATTCTTTCATTCTTTTAAAATTTCATTCTTAGCAGGCTTTGCTGATGTTTAAAAGCCAGTAAGATTTGGCTTAAGATATTCCTGATTTCCTCTTCATATGTCTTTCATGCATTTTTTAAAAAAGAGCTTTTCTGGAGAAAAAAGGATCTAACAATTATAGCTGTTGTTTCATGAGATGCAGAAGGTGTAGAGCATAAAGCATTTAGGCTTTCAAAGGTTCATCAGTATATCTACAAACATTTATTTGCTTTTTTGTTCCCTTGCCTGTGGGAATTAAGATTTACTCTTGGGTAGAGAAGATCTCTTGAAATGGAAAGGCTGTGCTAGAGGCGACTACTGGAGGAAGAACACCACATTTCAGATTGATTTCCCAGAAGACCAGAAACTGGGAAGTCTGAAAAGCCTTTGATATGATGGGAATCAATAGCACGGCTTCCCTAAATGGAACACTGGCATGACTTCTCTCCTGCCTACCACACATTAAAAGCAGGTTGGAGGCTGTCAACAATGTCAAGAGACTCTCCTCAGTTACTTTCTTTCAAAAAGAAATTTGCTCTCAAAAGTGTATTGAAGCAGTAGAAATTAGGGGGCAATGACATCTAGCTTGTCATGCTAAACCTGACCACCAAGGGATGCATTCCAGCTCTTTCTCCAGGAAAACTGCATATGTGTATAGATGTTGAGTGTGTGAATACTGAACGAGTCATCCAGAAATCTCTGGGTCATTATTTCAGGTCACATTTCCCTTTGTCTGGCTTGAAATCAGAATGTGATTAATGTCTCATGTATATCGCACAGAGCAGAGGTGTGTATTAAAATCTTTGGTGCATCTGGAAAAGACTTAAGGGTTGCACTTATTCTTGCATGCAGAATGCTTCTCGTCTTTCCTCATCACTTTGGCTCCTTATTACTGCTCTCCTGCACCTTACTCCCTCATGGTTAGATAAACGGTACAGGGATTGGAATATGTATTCCAAAGAAAGTGGTCATATCTAAGAATAGTGACTAGGAATAAGAAAGTCAGTCCTTGGAAAAATAAAAACAGAATTCTTTCAGTAGATTTGACTGTAGAATTAAACGGCATAAATTAAAACAAAGGAATATTGACACATTTGACCTTTATATTATATCTTTATAATTAGGAAGACATGCAGTTTTGGTGTACCTTTCTTCCCTTTTAGCATGCGAACTTTGACTGTCATTAAGGTGATGTTGGGGAATATTAAACTAGGAGGGATTGTATTAATATTTTATAGCATATTTATGTTTATTTAGTACTTCCAGGGTAATAGCATCAAAGAAATAACAGAGTATTACCTGAATATTGTTTCTCACTATAGTTTGAAAGTGGCAGTCCTGGCAATGCATCTCAAAACCACAGCCAGTATTCCAGCTTTCCATCCTCAGTGCCATATTGCTTCCTACAAAAGTAATATGTTACCATTCCAAGTTAAGGTGTTGGACGAGGAATGTGTCAAGACCTGGCAAGCTCAAGAAACAAGAAGCACTTGGATTTCTGGAAATATATTTATTGCTAGTAGGTTTTATAACAGAATCTTGAAAGTCCACCAAAGTGCAGTAATTCTCCTGTACTACTGATACCCAGTATCATTAATGATATAATATTATAATATAATATGAGTCTTTTTCTCTCACTTCCCCTTCTCCCCTGGGCTGAAGAATCTCTTACCTACTGCCCTTGTTTCCTCCCTTAACTGTCTTGTTCCATCACAGAGTGTTAGGTATGCCACTCCGAGCTCATGAATGAAACAAATAAATAAATAACAAATAAATTATTATTAGTAATATTATTATTGCCAGTAATATTTTTAATTATTGCCATTATTTCTGTCAACCTGATAATTATTTACTTCTATTATCATGAAGACAAGGGAATTTTAGCCTTACCCTTGCCAGGAACTATACTGGGTATAATTTTCCTACCTATTAGTAATGGAACCATTTAGCTTTATCCTTGGTTATGTTTTCTGTAGCTCAGTGTTTTGTGAGAATCCAGCCAAGATTTCATTCAGTCAGGTAGCATGCAGGACAGCTGATGAACATCAGGACCTCTCTTGCTCCCCCAAACTTCCTCTCCCTTCCTCATTTATTTAGCATACTCAGTTGCTTTTGCAAACTCAGGATCACCTACAATCTGATAGATAACTCCCCACTCTTTCTCTGAGGCTAAGGCAGCTTCTGCTTCCTGAGTCAACTGGTCTTGTGGTGGAAGACTGCTCCATCAGAGGTGATTCACTGAAGGGCTGCTCAGCTTGGAAGGATCTGGTCCAGCTATGCTTGTTGACAATGCACATTAAGCTCTTCTGAAACTGATTCTATCATGGCAAACCTCAGTGGCCAACTAGTATAGAGACTGATGTGAAGATGAGAACAAAGAAAATTTGTTGCTGATTCTCGCTCACAGAAACAGTGCAGTGCACAGCTGGTATGATATAATGACATTATGTACAATTTTCATTTTTTTCATGACTATCCCATCAGTGGGGATGCTTATATTTATGGCAATTTTTTTCCAGATCTCATTTTTTTTCTTTTTTAAATGTTGTTGATTTTAGTGCTAAATTGTTAAGCAGATACTTTGTGTGTGTTGATTAAACCCATTTATTGTTCTTTCTTAATTTTTATACTTAGTTGGTCACTTAATAACTAAACTAAGGGGGCCTTTAGTTAGCATATGTCTTTAACACAGGGCTGGAGAAAGGGGAAAAAAACAGTTATAGATATCAGACAAATACGTAACTGCCTTTTAAACTTTCACAGAATTTCAACCAACAGGACCACAGTAACAGGCAGGGATAGCTAGTTAATCACAATGATAATGTGTTTTGAAATCTGCAGATCTTCTGAAGTGCTTGAAAGCAAGAATTCATTACATGTCTTCAGCTTCTCTCATCCTCCCCTCCTCTGTATAGATATTTTACCCAATAAATGCAAACTAGAAAGATGAAGTTGTACATTTTATGATTCTTATTCCCCCAAAGCAGTTCTGTTGACCTTAGGATGTAGTTTTGATCTTAAATGCTAGGCAGTATTTCTCCCTTTCTCTGTTTTTGATTTGGAGATTTACATAAAGCCTTACTTGAGGTTCCTTGAAACATGAAACAATCACCATAACTATGTCCTTGGAGATTACAGCTAAGTGGATGAATGTGACTAAGCTTTAAATATAAAAAAGAAAATAAAAAACAGCCTGCAGGTAGAGGCAATGTAGAAACCCACAGAAACGAATAACCTTGCTATGTCAACTCTCAGTATATGTTAATAAGTGCATGTTGTTCTCAGTAGCTGTTTGCATAAAACAATCCTGTTTTTCTCTGAGAAAGGATTTCAGTTTGATGCATTGGTAAATATTTCAAGTTAACCACTTCTAATAGTTCAGAATTATGCAGTATTTATATTCTGGTGATGCAAAGGACTTTTCTTGAAGTTGGCTTATGCTTTATAGCTTGAGAATGTTCATGACATATTTATTAGAGGTAGAACAGTTTGTTGTTGGGTGTGCATATGAAATTTGCCTGATCTTATAATCAGATGCTGAATACATGTACAATTAGAGGTAAATGACTGATGCTTGACTGGATGGATAATAGACCACTTGTAATGGATGAGCCCATATATTTCTATTTGTAAATGAAATGTCTTAAGGAGTATATATTTGTTTAGATAAGAGACTGAAGTCTGCAGGTTGGGAGGAAAAGTTTTGGGAATTGAAATAAATAAAAATGGTTCACATAAACAGGCACACTATTGAATGTTCTTGTTAAGGAGAGATGAAGAAATAGCATAACACTGGGGACTATTTTGTTTAGGACAAACAAGTTAGGAGGCCATCATAGTACTTTAGAAAACTATACATAAAGTAGGTGGAGCAAGTGGATGAAAAGAGTTCCTTCCTCTGTCATACTAGAACTGGGGATCATCATCCAGTAAAGCCAGTATTCAGAACAGGTAAAAGGAAATACTTCCCATGAAGGATAGTACTGTTATGAAGTCACAGTAATAAAGGGAACTGGCAATAAAGTGAGATTAGATAAATTAATGGAGAATAAGGTTTTCATTATCCCAAGAGCTAACCACCATCTCCAGTATATTTGGAGATACTGAAGCTGCTGGAGAACTTTGGTGAAAGACAACTTTTCCTTTGTCATACCTGTGGGTTCCCCATGGACATTTGATTGACATTATGCAAAACAGGCTGTCGTTTTTCATTACAAAGAAAAGAGTTTAGTCTGTAATGCTGTTTTGCTATAAACAATAACTATTACTATGACTTTGGATATTTCTCTAAGCAGTCCTAATTATGGTAGCACCAAAAAGTGGGATGTAAATCTTAGTTACACTTTTTTTCTGGATGAAATAGAATATATCTATTTCAATCTAGTTTTAGCTCCAGTTTGAGGATTGAAATAGAATTGGTCACCTCAGAGACTAAGAAGCTGAAAGTGAACCAGGAACTGGAGCTGGACTTCAGAGCATATCCTGTTTGTTCTGCTAGACTTTAGAACTTTTTTAAAATGTTGAGTTGTTTCTAACAAAATTTAAGAATTCTTAGACATGCTGCTGAGAATTCCCAGCCAACATAATTCTGTGGGTTGTATTTCAGCACATCTGGAAGATACTAAGCTGAGTAAAGCTTAGGATATACTGTTGCATCTTATATATGTACATTTCTGAAAAATAGGAACTTTGAGAAAAGATATGCTATTCATGTCAAAAGAAATAACAGCATTCATGAAAAAGATGAAATTTCCAAGTGAAAACATAACTACAATTACTGATTAAAGCTGAACATTGTTAAAAGCAGTGCATTGTCATTACTGAAGATGGTTTCCATAGTGAACATCATTACTCATATATGCTCTGTTTTTCTCAGCTTTTATCTAGAACTGAATATTTTATCTTAGTACCCCTTGAAAGTTGTAATGGAAGTGAAGGGTTTTATCACAGTTCTTCAGCCCATGTCCACTTTCACTACTTTAAAGCATCGCCAGAACTGACTTAAGGAGGTCACAGGGTACGCAGCAGTATGTGAAAATGGGCTCTAAGTGAGCAATCTGATGAAGTAAAAGTGAAGAGACTACGGCTTCATGCCTCTATCACTTTGCCCAAAAGAAAGTCAAAAGAGTTTTTTGTGAGTAAGGGCTTCCACGGCCTAATTTAGCTCTAGGTCACCCAGTGGGTAGGTCAGACCACTAGAGATTTTGAGCAGATTGGTCATGCACTGGCTAACACAGCTCTGTTAGCCAGGAGGTAAGTAGGGCTGATAAGGTTATT
The DNA here is from genome assembly GCF_059951505.1 of Python bivittatus. NCBI lineage: Eukaryota > Metazoa > Chordata > Lepidosauria > Squamata > Pythonidae > Python > Python bivittatus. The sequence continues at coordinate 20,572,448 of NW_028277035.1, forward strand.
CTCTTAAGTTTGCTCTTAGTAGATATACTATATCACAAACAAACGTTAATTGAATAATATTTTATCCCACAGTTCCCATAGTGGCTGTTGAGTTAGAACAGGAAAGAATTGGGTATTTCTAATACTGTAATGCAAAACTGCTGCAGTTGGAGTAATAGTACTTTTTATAGTTCATTGTGAAAATAAATTTTGCATCAGGGCTGATACATATTTTGAAAGTAAAACTTACATTGGTGCCACTTAAAAATTTAAACATTGGTAAGTTAATAATTAATGTTGTTATGAAAGGAACAAACACCCAGGATCTCCTTACTAAAGTATCATATGATGGTGGTTTTAATTTTCCTGATTTTAAACAATATAATTATTTGTTCATCACAATCAGGTATTGGGTTGGAAATAATATTGAATATTGTGGGTTTAGCTTGAGATGTATTATTTAATAATTCTACAATCTTGGAAACCTATTGGTAGGAATTTGGTTACCTTTCCAGCAGGAAAAGTGGTTGGATATATTTGGGCCTTATGGGGTAGAAAAGAGCCAGTTTGGTGTAGTGGTTAAGGCATCAGGCTAGAAACCGGGAGACCATGAATTCTAGTCCTGCCTTAGACACAAAGTCAGCTGGGTGACCTTGGACCAGTCACTCTCTCTCTCAGCCCTAGGAAGGAGGCAGTGGCAAACCACTTCTGAAATCTTGCCAAGAAAACTGTAGAGACGTTTTCAGGCAGTCACCAGGAGTCGACACTGACTTAGGCATCAAAAAAAAAAAAAAAGGATAGAAAACTTAAATTTGATTTTTCTTCATTCTTGCCCATAAATTCCTTCCCTTGACTTTCTTCAATTTAAGACAAATAGGCCCTCCACTTGTAGCATTCTAGAAACAAAGGCTAAAGGATAATTTAGGTAAGGAATGTGGGGTGGTACATATAAGTACCTGTAAAAGAATAAGCATTATGTTTAAAATGTCAGTTTCCAGTGCCAAAGATAGGCAAATGCATTGGTTTTACTGTTTATTAAAAACGTTGATGTATCTGGATGCCAACATGTTGCATTCAAATGAGATTAAGTATTAACTATTAGATACAGAATAATATATAGTGTTTTGTATTCCTTCACATGCAGAGTGTTTAATTCATTTCATTGCATGTATATTCTGCTTACTCAGATACAACAGTGTATCCAAGAACCCTCATCCTCAATATGATCTCCAGTGAGCATTATTATGTTACAAAAATCTTTATAAAGGAAATTAATTGGAATAGCTTTCTGTGTTGAACTTACTTCACATCATTATCCCTCAGCACCTGACCTACAAGGCTCTCTTTTTTACAGCTAGCTAAAGGGAGTTGTTTTTCTCAGCTTTGCTCTTGAGACATTGTTATATTTCACAGGGAAAAAAATCACACTTCTTGAATCAATAGTATTGCCAGGGGGACTTCTGGAAAAGAAAAAAAAAAAAAAAGAACAACTCTGAGAGAGGGAGAGAGTCTGTCTCAGTTTTTCTATGCTAGTGTCCTTTGGATATCTGGTTTAATGAAATGGAGGTTGGGGTCTTGAATGATCTCCATGAAGTCACTTGGAAACTTCTCTCCAGGTAACCAGCTAACAGCTTTAAGGAGATGCCTGACAGCAAGCAGTTAAATTATGATATGACTGTGCAGGTCACTTCAGTGCAGATGATAAGGGTGTGTGTGTGTGTGTGTGTTTAAACTGCAGTAATTCAGGGAAGTCTTCCAATGAGCCAGACTGTTTTCTCTGGATCAATGACATGTTCACCTTTTCTTTATTTTATTAGTGTTATTTCTAATGGCAAAACAGAAATTTCTTCCTGCTCATCATTACATTGGGTGATTAGCAGTTTATTTATGAGAGCAGAAAAGGTTTGTGTTTGGGAAAAAGAGTTTCATTGCAAAAAGAAGTGAACAAGCCAAGGAACCCTGGATGCCCAAGAAAAAGAAATTGTGTGTGTGTGTGTAAAGCTTAGAAACAAAAACAAAATGCCTGCTGCTGCAAAATGAATTTGATTTTCAACAGGCTTTCATTTCATATCTGATGTCTCTCTTTCAAAAGTCTATTATATCAGAATATGTGTATCTTCTCCAGGAGGTTTGGGGGTAAACAGGGGAGGGAAATCTCTTTTATTCATAGACTACTTTAAAAAGAACATTCAATCCCCTTCTACCTTTTAGGAAATAATTACTAGGGAAGGGTTTGAAGTAAAAGCAATAAAACAAAGACTGTATTGACACTGAAAATGATTGATGCTCTTCTTTCTACCCAAGGAAGAAAGGGCCTTTGTCTCCATTCTCCCAGGATCATTCTTGTGGAATAGGATTTGAGTTCAGAAATAGTCCACCAAATGTGGCAATATATATATATGGTATCATCATTGTTGGTTTAGTTCATGTTAGATCTATGTCAGTTTCACAAGTCAATTCAGACACCTGCTCCCTCACTTGTTGGGTTAATCTATGGTGTTAATGATTTATAATATATAAGCACATCCTTTGAATGCTTTGAACATATTTTCTTTGAAAATATACACTGATTTGCTATTTAATCCTATATTAAGCATTTGTTGAGTACATTATGGTCCAGACTTCCAGCTGAAAAACTATTAAAAATAAGTGAGCAGTTCAAAGGAAAATTAAATTCAAGTTCACACATCAAACCAGTTCAGATTAAAATCCACAAAGTCTAACTTCCTGGGGTGCTCCAGAGAAGTCACCTTACTAGACAAACAACTAGCCAACCCATCCTTGCTGTTTTAGAGGCTAAATTCATCACTCCTTTCTTGGGGATAGCACCGAGATGTTGCACGGGTCCATGTCATTTGATGTAATAATACCTGTGACCAATTTTATTTACAATCCTTCAAGGTTACTGCAAGGAGTTAGGAGCTCATTTTATTTGTTACTGCATGTTCTGTAAAGATCATTGTACTGGTTAATCTGGTTAATCTTATAGAGTACAAATGGAGAGTTACTATCTTGGTAGGGGGTTGATTTGGAACTGCTCAATTGTCACCCTTTTCTCTAGTCAGGTTGCTCCAAAGGTTGATAATTCGGAGAAGGTATTGATCCAGCCTTTGTGAATTTGTACATCAAAGGCATGATCTGCATGTTTCTATCTGATCTATTGGGACTTAATTACCCATTGGAATTCACATTTTACTAAATATTGCAGCACAGTTCTCATATTGCATAGATCTCTCTCTCATATCTATATGAGAGCTGTGCACACTTTGAAAATGATTGGGAAGTATTTTGGACTTCACATGAATGCAGGACCTCTATCCTATTCATTAAAGCATGCATGTCTTTATGGGAAAGGGCTTTCTATGAACCAGAAGAAAATATTCTTCTACTTTTATGAACTGAGTAATTAAATAGCACATCATTAATAAAAATCTGAAATTGCGATCTCTCTTTTTCAGACTCCTGGTGAATGAGTCCCTGATCTCAAACACTAAGCACATTTGGCTCTATTTAGGACTTGATTTAAGACTACTTGGGATTCTAGGGCATTAGGCTACACTAGAAAGTCAATGGGGGGCGATGGGAAACCATTTCCATATAAAGCTAAAAAATCTGCAGGGATGCAATCACCAGGAATTCAGAGATGAAATTTTCATGCAAGTGAGAGATTTATGAGAGAATGATGTGTGTTGGAATTCATAGAAATTGGTTTAGGTTTTTTTAAAGCTTTTCTTTACATTCTGATTTTTTGGTTGGGGAATGATCCTATAACTTTGTTATCTAGGAACAGGCTGCGATGAACAGCCATGCCAAATTTTAGGCACAGAGTTGAGGTTTATTTGTGCAAAGAGAATGGTTGTTCACAAGGAATGATGAATGTGACAGAGCTGATTTCCATGGGGGCTTTGGCAGAGGTATACAGGATGAATGTGCTAGTCTTGCTTTTTTCTTTTTTTTTTCCTTCATTATTTTCTCCTGCTGGGTAGTGCTGTAAAAACAGTGGCTGGTATCCTCTGCAACTGTAAATTAGATATCACCCAGTAAATAAATAAACAATTTCTTAGGCAGTTTTGATGCAGCTTAGAAATTACTGTTGAAAGATTAGTAGGTGACAACACAAAGGAGGAACACTTTAAGGAGAGACTGAAGGGAAAAGATTCTCATTTTCAAATGGGAGATAGTACAAAAATAAGAGTGAAAAGGCACCAGAAGTTTTAGTTCTTCTCCATCATATGTCATATGAAACCAAGAGCTTTGCACAGCACTACGATCGCCAGCTTGTCTTGCATCAGGGCCTCCTGCTTTAGGCAATCAGAGCAAATACCAAGTTCCGTGCAATTCAAACTGTTTCTGTATAAAAAGGAGCAATAGTCATCCCTTTATATAGAGTTCCATTCAGAATACTTGAAACCTAGATAGTGTGACAAACAATACCGTAGGGCAGGCCCGCACAACATAGGTAATAAATAAGTAATAAATTCACTCCCGCCACCACCACCTTGCTGAGTCCCTCCACGTCTCACCACCGCTACCAGCTTCAGTGCTGTTACCATTCCTTTAGCGACCAAAGAGCTGATTGGCATGCTAGGTGTTACTTTGTGGCCTGCAATGATTGTTCATTTATCAATGTGTCCCTGTCCACTCTACAAGTTGTGCAGGCCTGAACTAGGGGATAAAACTGTAGATGCTAGAGGTGGGGTTGCTAATGTTTGGGGTGATGAATTTATATGGGACATTTCCTGTTGAATCTTGGCTTCAAAAGCATGTTGATACCAAAGACGTGTATTGATTGAGATGCTTATAACATTTTTGTTTGCACTTGCAGAGCTGTGAGAAGATTGTCGTAGCTTTGGGTACTTCCTGGATTATATAAATCCCAACCATTCTTATCAGTTTTTGTGCAGAACATTCTGTTTCAGAAATCTCTTGTGAAGAAAATGTAGTAATTGAGGTCAGATGTAATCGAAGTCTTGATGTACTATACACTGAGGACTGTATTAAATGGGCAGCATCCATCTGGAGATTTCAGCTGTTGCTTCAACATTATCATCATCATCATCATCATCATCAATCACTTGAAAATTAGCTATGTGTTTACAATTTTGATCCCCATTTCTCTATCATCATCATCATCATCATCATCATCATCATCATCATCATCATCATCACCATCATCACCTAGTAATAGCTATATGTTTACAATTTTGAACCCCATTTCCCTTTTGTTCTTTAGTGATGGACTTCCTTGTTCCAGAAAAAAAAAGTTCTATAAAGACCTCCTCTTAAATTGCTGTATAGTTTTGGGAACAGATGTATGATTTATAAGAGAGGCTGCATTGCCTTCTGAGCTTTCCATTGATCTTAATCACTGCGTTGTGGAACTTGAGGTACTATCCTTCACAATTTTTCTATGGAAAAAATAAGTTCATCATCTGCAGGTGAACTTCTATAAATCTACGTCTTCACATGTAGTCAAGGAGGGTAGGCAATTTATTTTTGAAAAGTGTGGCTAGGAGGCACACAAGGTATAACAAGATTGCATTCGAAATTTACCTGTAGAAGTTATTTACATCTGAAAAGCTTTGTTGATCTCTCAACATTCTGTTCCTGATATGTTTTTGAAAATTATCATAGTTTTTATATACATACGTGCCTAACTCGGTGCATGTTCCCTTTTCTTATACATGTGTTAGAGCAGTGAAGGATCAAAATTCTGAGAGACTTTGGCAAATGAGGAAAAGAAATCAAAATCATGTTTAATGTGGTGGACAGTAGTGTTCATGGGGGTGGGGCTGATGTTAAAAAGATTATAGTCTCAGCAATCCTCATCCTCATCATTTTTCTATGTGCATTCTTGTCACACACATTTACAAATGGGCAAGGTTTCATTCATGGAGCTGTGACTGCCATCTTGACTGTTTTGATATCTCCCCTGGGGATGCTACTGGTTGTGGAGTATGGCATAAATATTCAGCATAGATGAACTGATGAATATTTGGAACTCATCACAGGATAAAAAGTTCTGTACTGTTTGGAGAAGTTAAGCACTTTTTAATTTACAATTGGGTTTGAAAACAACAAACACACAGAAAACAAGATTTCAGAATGGTTTTAAAGAACATAAAGGAAACGGGGGGAAAAAAAGCAAGAAAATGAAATAAGCAAAATAGAAAAAAATAGAAGACAACGGTATTGAAAATATATCCTATATCTGTGGACAAAGTAAAGAAACTTGATCTAACATTTCCTTGCATACAGGAAGAGATTATTCTTAAATTAGCAGTTTTATGCTCATTTTCATGTAGAACTGCACCCCTATACTCCTGTTTTTCATGCCTAAATGATCTGTCTCCAAAATATTGGGGATATTACTTGACATATCATACTAAATGCTTTCAGTATACTTTTCCATTATTGTGCAATATGTTTTCGCCATCCACTTTCTAACTTACAGCTTGAGTAAATTGATGGTTATACAGAACATCAATATTTTCAGAGCATTGTTCAATGATTTTTTTCAAGTTAGCTATGCTTCTTGGCAGTTATGAGTTAATGTATATTGATCTGAGTACTTTATTAATATCAAATAAGATTCATTTATAGTGACTTTATTTTTCCTGTTGGGAAAAGGTTAATGAAATATATTTGTATGGTATCAGGGCAGCTGAACAGTTAAGAAGCTTGGTTGGCAATTGGGATGAGCGCTATGAGTACATATTTCACATGGCCTTTTGCAGAGAAAAATCTGTTTATTGTTTATTTGAGCATGTTGGCTCTAAGGAAGTAGGCAGAGTCCTCACAACTGTTTGTACAGCCACTTGCATATTAGATCAATGTCCTTCCTGGCTGCTTATGGTCTCCCAGGAGGTGACATCTCAGTAGATTCCAGTGGTGGTGAATTCATGCTTGAGGAAGGGGCTGATTATGCCTACACTGAAGGAGACAGTGCTGAGCCCCTTCCTCAAGAAACCATCACTGGACCTTCAATGTTGGATAACTTCCAACCTGTTTCCAAACTTCCCTTTTGGGGGAAGATTGTTGACAAGATGGTCAGCCTGCAGCTTCAGAGGATCTGGAGGGAGCAGATTACCTGGATTTTTTTCAGTTGGGTTTCAACCCTGGGTAAAGTATTGAAATGGCATTGCACATGCTTGTTATATGACTAAAGGCAGGATGGGGATGGTGCATCTATCCTGGCCATCCTTGATCTCTCAGTAGCCTTTGATACCATTGATCATGGTAAACTTCTCAGCTGACTCAGGGGGTTGGAAATGGGAGGTATCATTTTACAGTGCTTCTTCTCCTTCCTTCAGGATTCTAGCTGGTGTTGGAGAAAAATCCAGCCCTTGGCCCCTGCTCTGTGGGATACCTTAGAGCTTAATTCTCCTCTGCTCCAATTTAACATCCTCATGAGGACGTTGGATTAGGTTATCCATCAGCATGTGGTTAGGTATCACTAGTATGCTGATAATACTCAGTTATTTCAGTCCCAGACCACCCAGGTGACACTGTTAAGGTTTCGTCACAATATCTGAAGGGTGTAGAGATTTGGATGAAGGAACCCTAGTATTACGGAGTAGCAGTGGATTTGAGATTATGACATTGTTATGAAAAGAAACAGAAAGTGACTGGGTACAGACACCCTTGAATCATTTGCATGCAACAGTTCTTTCACAGATTTCCTTCAAATGTTTTCTGCACTTAATTTAAAGTTATTGTTCTCAAATACTCAACACAGGATACTTGGTTAGAATAAAAGATGGCCACTTTGCTGTCATAGCACAGAAACTTGAGATCTATGAAATCTATGTGGGAATTGCAACTCCCAAAATTCCCTTCCATAATGAAAGTTGTAATGCCAACATACCTCAGCATACTAAGTTGGTAGAACTTCTATCCAGAGTTCCATCCTAAGATAAAAAGGAATAGCATCCTTTGCTTCTACCTATGACTTTCAAGTACTGCTTTCAGGAATGTAGTCCTGTGTGCTACAGAAGTAATATCCACTGAACACAATAGGGTGTATTTCAGAGTAAATATCTGTATGCTTATGTGTAGTGAAATAATAGAAATGACCAGCATCCACACTGCAGGGTGCCAATACCAACCACACTCAATTATAATTCATGGCTAAGATAGGTACTATGTTTATCCTCATTATATAAATTCTTAAGCATTAGAAGCTCATCTTGTAGTAATTATATTCTGTCTTCTCATATATATGAGAAAATATATATATATTTTGTCTGCGCTCAGTCATTACTGACCCTGCAGTGACTGCTTGGACGAGTACTTGCAGTTTTCAAGGCAATTGTTTCAGAAGTGGTTTGCCAGAGCCTCCTTTCTAGAGCAGAGCCCAGCTGGCGAGCGCAGGAGACGGGGTTTCCGTTGCTTCACGCCCTTTGCGGGCGTGCACGGTTTTTCGCGCTTACGGCAACTGCTCCCGACTCCCGTGCAAGCACCCCCAGCGTTTTTCCTCCACCGGAGTGAAAGTACCCATTTATCTATTCACGTGAGTTTTCGACCTGTTGGGTTCTCATATACATTCTTTTAAAATTATGCCTCTCCATTAATAGAAAAAAAAATCAAAGTTTTATTGTGTATACTTAATTGTGTATTGTTTCCAAGTTCTACAGTTTTTGAATTATTTGTGTTGCTATTTTCTGTGTCTTCTCAAATATATCTGTGATAAGGAAGGCAGAAAGTCACTTAATAATATGTTGTCAGACTTATTATTACCTATGACTTTTGAGACAAAAGCCTGCCAAGTTAACAAAAGCTGCAGTACTAGTTGGCTTGATGGAGTTGAAGCTGCATCTTTACCAGCATTCACTCCACTTCTAATTTACTGCTTTCCTTCCCATGTGAAGGCATCTGCAGCTTAACATGTGTATCTTCATTCAAGGGCATGCCATTTCTTCAAACGCCTTTATTCTTAGATTCCATTTCATAGTGCATGAGAAATGATTGGTAACAAAAAAGAAAGCAGGCCTCAGAATAGGCAACTGTAGAAGTGTTTTGAAGAGAAGAGTGTGACAGCATTAATAGGTGCTTAAGTGGTCCTATTTTCCTTGGAGATGCTTGCTGCACATCTCACTTGTGTCAAATTAGTTAACAGTGCTGCAAGCCCGGGGATGAAAAGGTCACTAGGAGAGTCCTTCAGCACCCTGCAAAGATATAAAAATTGCTCATCTTTGCACAGTTTGAGTGTTTTATCTCCAGGGAAATGCTTTCAAATGATTCTACTGCTTGCCCTTCACACTTTTGACTGCCTGAGGTTAATGCTGAATTACACCTAAAGCTATATAGGAGCACTTCAGTTTAGATTATAATAAATCATTAATTCATCAACTAGATTTGGGGGGGGGGGAGGAGAATACTGCATGCCCTAGAATATAGTTCTAGGTCAGAATACATAACTATCTTTTGAACCATGCTATCTTCTGAAGTTTTTAATGTTGGAAACCTACAAAAGATTAATTTGCTTCAAATCAAAATGTAATAAACTATAAATGGGACATTACATATTGTGATGTATATGTGTATGAGAACAAGGAAACTCACCAGATGGTGGGTATGAAGATCTGAGATGAGGAACCAAGAATCCAACCAATCACACATCTTCCAGAGTCCTTCAGGAATGGGTAGGATGACAAATTGCACAAAGCAACCAACCAACCAATAAATAGCATCTCTTCCCTACCATCCAACGGTGATGTCCTCTTTTTCTTTCTTCTTTGCCCAGCGTCTTAGCTGCACATGATACAGTAAAGACCACAGCCTGCCTGATGTATCTTGCAGCTGCTGAACTCTTTTTTTATGTCTCTGCATTTTACAGACATTCTGCCATATAAGAAATTATCCTTTTTCCTGTTTTGTTCTTCTCAAGTTTATTTTCTCTCATTTTTCCTTCAGCTGTCCTCTCCACCCTGCAGGTTCCATGCTCTCATTCCTCTTACCTAGCATACATACCAGCTCTCCCTCAATTCCTTTTTTTTTCTTTTTTCTTTTTCTTTTTTTGAGCTTCTGCTAGATGTGCTTTGTCCATATGTCAGTGGGTTGAGGAAGGCTAGCAGAAAGAACTGTAAACAATATTTCAAATCTAAAGGCATCACTTTAGTGGAGAGAAGTCTTAACTATGATAGGTGGAAAGACGGTTTAGGATACAGCAAACTAAGCCTCAGTGGCTGTACACAGTGTGCATTAAACCACAGTGTGGAGTAGTAACTAAGGAGTTGTACTAGATAAGAGAGGAAAATTCAGGTTCACCTCGACTCTCAGTTATGGAAGCTCACTGAGTGCCTTCAGGCTTAGCCATTATCCCTTGGTCAACCTGCAGCCCAAGGAGTGAGGAGAAGTGGAGAGAGAACATTTCATCTTCTGCCTTGAGTTCTTGGAGGAAAAGTAAGATGTAAATGTTTTTTTAAAAAGTAACAAGGAAGAGAATAACAACAATAATAGGTTTTTTTTAAATTGGTTTTTAATTAATAACAAAAAAGAAAAAAACACAAAAATAAGTGACAAAAATACAACAAAGAAAATAAACATTTAGCATAAAATATCATTGTAACAGTAAATAGTTACAAATCTATATACATATCTAATGCAAATATTATTCAGATGCATATATATTTCCAATACATTTCTATAACTATCATTTTTTAACCTACTGTATTTTATATAAATGAGTCCCATATTTCATTATACTTGTCCATACAAGGTCTGTGTCTATAGGCAACCAGCTCATAAGTGGCAAGCGCTGTCAGGTCTTCAATCAATGGATTGGTATAAATGAAGCTGTACATTTATATAACAAGAATAATAGTTGAATATTCCAGCTCAATAGTTCAAGAACACATCTCCCATCATTCTGGGAGTTAACAGAGCAAGTGGTCATATTCCAAGTTCAGATACTCTTATATGCAATAGATTGCTTTTACTCATTCAGACTTGTGATTGTGGTTTGACACAATACTTGATAGCTCTCTGGGTGAACTCAGGGAAGTGGGGAATATTTTGTGCTGTTTTTCCAATATCTCGTTGCTTCTCATGCCATAGATCATTTGCTCATGGTAGCAGCAGGATTGGAGGGAAAATCATAAATGTTTTGGGAAATGCATTTCCCAGTCCTGTATTCATCCCTGCCATATAATCAGGTGCTCCAATGCTCTTTTACAGTGGAAAGGTCACACTATGTATTTCTATTTTATACCATAGGCAATCTTCACACCAGCAAAACAGAAAACAAAAAAGCTGCAATCACAATAGCTATCCTGAGTTCCAGGATGATGGTCTGGGTGCTTTAGGACATTATTATGATTGTCTATGTGAAATACTGTTTATTACAGAAGATCTGGTTTATTTTATTTTTGCTTTTCATGACTTTTTCCAAGGAACTAAAATTATTTTGGGGGACATGGTGGCGCAGCGGCTTAATGACGCTGAAAGTTGCCGGCCAGAAATGGTCGACACTTCAGCGGTTCGAGCCCAGCCTTCGCGTAGCAGAGTGAGCTCCTGTTTCCTCCCCAGTTCCTGTCAACCCAACAGTTCGAAAACTCACATGAGTAGATAAATGGGGACTCTCACTCCGGTGGGGGGAAAAATGCTGGCAGCACCTTGCAAAAGGAGTTGGGAGCAGTTGCCGGTAGTGTGGAAGACGCAGTCACCCGAAAAAGGTGCGAAGCAACAGAAACCCCGCCTCCTGCGCTCGCCAGCTGGGCTCTGCTCTAGGAAGGAGGCTCTGGCAAACCACTTCCGAAACACCTTGCCTTAAAAACTGCAAAGGACTTGTCCAAAAGCAGTCACTACAGAGTCAGTAACGACTGAGTGCAGATAGATAGATAGATAGATAGATAGATAGATAGATAGATAGATAGATAGATAGATAGATAGATATTTTCTCTAATTTCTCCTCCATCTACAACTCAAGAAGAGAAAGCAGCAAATTGCATGGCTTAGAGGTGAATTTCCTACGTCCGCTGCCGAGAGTAGAGAGCCATAATTAATATTAGAATAGTTGCTGGGTTTACAGTCAAGCGAGTTCACAAGAATGCTCTCCACAAAATAAAAACATTTGATTTTGGAAAGGCTTTGGAAATTTTTTCTCTTAACTGTATTTAAATTAAATTAAATTACAAATTGTATTACACCCATGTAATGCCACTACTTCAAGACTGAGATGGGCGGCTATACAAATTGAATGAATGAATGGGGGAATAAATAAATAAACAAACAAATAAATTGTATTGGCTTCCAGTAGGCTAATGGGTGAAATTTAAGAAGCTGATTATCACCTCTAAAACTCTACATGGCACAAGACTGGCTAATTTGTGGGACCGCCTGTACCCAATTATTTCTGCCTGTCCCAGGTGCTCTAATATGATGGTCCCTTCCCTGAAGCAATGCCATCTGGTGGGACCTAGTAAGTGTGCCTTCTGTATTGAGGTGCCTGCCCTTTGGATCAATGTCTCCCTAAAATTCCTGGTAACCTTTAGGAAGGCTTTAAAAACTTGGTTGGGTGCTGGGTCAGGATGATAGATAAGCCCATCTTTGGGAGATGGATTGTCTTTTGATGGGCATCAACATGTATGCTATTGGTATGTCAGTTCCTGCTTTGTTTTTGTTAATATTTTTGGTTTTAATTGTAATTTGGGTTTTTCTGTAATAATGTTTTGTTTGCTGCCCAAAGTCCTGATCAAGTGAGTTGGGTGGCCATATAAAATCTACTAACTAACTATATAAATAAATATAAAGCCTACAGAGATTATTTCTGTTTTATTGGTTTATCTATTTCTAAGTCAAATGTATAGTCTGTTCAACTCATAGCAATTCTGTGCAGCGTACAAGATTAAAATAAAGTACTCCCAATTACCAACAAAGAACCAAACATGTATCATTCCTTACTTATAACTTGCAGCTACAAAGTCAAGAGCACTAAGGAAGGCAACTTTTAATTATGTAGTTGGTTTTGATTCTGTACAGTCTGTACTAGAAGTGCATCAGATTCCTCAGTGGCCTCATACTATGGTGAAGTTGTGAGTGCTTCACAAAGCAGTGAAACTGTTAGTGGCTAGGTATCACATATTATAAAAGAATGCTGAGCAATTAGATAGCCTTTTCAACATCTCTTTATCTGTTTCAGTAATCTCTGGAGCAAGAAGGCATGACAGAGTTTCCAGTGGATTTTAACAAATACTTAATTTTCCAGGAATAAAACTTCTGTAATGGAATTAAGTGTGTGTGAGAGAGAGAGTGTAGAGATAGAGAAATCATTGTCAACAATCAAGGTTAAGAAATAGAGCAAGTCTTCAGAGTTTATCTAGAGAGATTTACAGAAGCTTTGCTTCATTTTCAAAGTGTTATCTGTTCCTGAAATAAGTGGAAAGTAGAGAGAATTGATCAGAAATTAAATCCTGGTAAAATTGCTTGTACCAGCACTGAGGAACAAAACAGAGCGAGACCTTATGTCCACTGAGTTCTTTTGAAACTTGAAAAATGTAAATTAAAACCTTTAGGGAATTTAATTTAAAAGTAGCCTATTGAAGTAGTAAAAAACAAACAAACAAACAAACCCTAGTTGTCACTGTTAGAATTTTACCAAAATTTAATTATTTATTTTGTTTGCTTCCAGTTAGATCTCTAATACTATCTTCAGTAAATGGCAGAAAGCCCCAAAGCAATTTCTTTTCAATAAAGAGTAATTAGAATTAGATATTATTTGTTTTATACTCATTCTGTCAGGGGAGATGGAGTATTGCCAGCTCAGCAGTTCATTATGGAACTAATGTACTGGGACATTTAGTCTCACTAACCCTTATTAAGTGGGCTTTGGCTGTAACAGACAAAAATCTGAATTTGGACTGAATTCAGTGAATCAATGAAATCACTCTAGACAAAGTTCATATAGTTTGCATAATTTATATCAATTTTATGTGATTTATGTAAATGACCACTTTATGTAAATCACATAATAAGGTTTGGGGGACTTTTGTGCCTTTGAGTCAGTCTTGACTCCTGATGACTGCCTAGACAAGTCCCTCCAGTTTTCTAGGCAAGATTTCCAGAACTGATTCACTGTTGCCTTCTTCCTAGGGCTGAGAAAGAGTGATTGGCCCGAAGTCATCCAAGGCAGGACCTAGAACACACATTCTCCCAGTTGTTAGCCTGGTGCTTTTAACTACTACACTGGACTTTCTCCCTAACAAGTATGTACATTATATCAATTTGGATTTAATAGATATTCATCTTTAACATCTCTTCCTCTGAGGTGGTAGGTTAAATCAAGGTTTTATTTATCTAAGTTATATTGGACGATCATTGTGACCTATGAGAAAGTTATTTTAGGAGAAGCAAGTACATATTATATTTATAATTTTGCTCCTTTATTATTAGTTTATTAGTTTAGTACTAATAATACTGCTTTATTAATAACAATGCCCTTGAAACTATTTTTATTGGAGTTCTTTAGACACCTTGATTGTTACGTGATTACCTCTCTCCTCCAGATTTAGTCTGGCCTGTGCAGAAATCCTGAGGGGAACTACTTAAGGTCCCCATTGTACATACAAACGCTATTCGCCATCTTGTTATGTAATCTGCCAGACATACAATCTGTATTTGCGGTGATAACCTGTGGCAAGGAGGTAGATGAGAAAATGTTTTTCACACATACACATAGTCTTTCATACTTTCTGTTTTTAATTCATACATATTTTATATCTTCTAGCTTTTCATAATGTTTTTAGATTTTTATTTTTACTCTGAAGTATCCTCTTTGCTTTTTAAGGACTGTCCCCCATCGTCCTTATGCTGGTCTGTGACAGTAATAAAAATTTGATTTGATAGACTCTCATGGGGAGAGGTAGTTGAAAAGGATTAAGGAGCTGGCAGGAAATGAATAATGTTGAAGGAGGAGGAGGAGGAGGAGGAGGAGGAGGAGGAGGAGGAGGAGGAGGAGGAGGAGGAGGATAAATGGCTACCAAGCAAATATGGAATAAGGCAGTTCAAACTGCTGAAGTTACAAGGATTCCAGAGTGATTCAAGGTCACTGAAATGAGGGAGGATGTAGTGAGGAATCTGTTTTCCCAGTGCAGATGCCTGGAGGGAGAAGAGAATCTGAAGAGGAAAAAGATCAAGATTGCATGAAGGGCAAAAGTTGCCAGGTAAGTTAAACTGAAGCCCTTGAGTTGAGTAACTCTTTGAGGAGTTAGTAAGAGCTACATGCTAAATTACAGCTTAGGATAGGCACACTGTCATTTTATCAGAGGCAGTCCTGTTGCTAGCAGAAGGATAATTTCTGAACTGCAGAGCAGTTAGGTCATAAAGAGATTTGCTATGTGCTACCCTCTTTGAAAGCAGACCCAGAAAGTGTAAAGGGGGATCTTGATCTGTTTGTGTCCAATAGCTGAATGCCGCATGCATTGTTATCTGGCTAAAACGTGGTCTGGTTCACAAGAAGATATTGCAGGCTGTCTTCTGTCTGATCAATCTTTAGACTCATTACAAGCCCTTTAGAACTTTTGCTAAGAATATTATTATAGTATTATTCAGCAATTCATGTTTATTTACATCACATATATACTTGACCTGCTGTAAGAATGTTTTCCTTCTGTAACATTTGCTCATTGAAAGCTTTCTTTTTAAAGATTTATTTGCGTTCACCCACAGAAAGACTATAACAAATATATATGGTGCTGATATATTGGAAGCACTTTCTGTTTTGCTGTTTAACAGTTGCAATCTTTCCATTCCAGTTACGTGTGACAGATGAAGGATATATTTGATTCTTATGCTCAACCTCATTCATGCAGAAAATAAGGGCCCTTTTGTTTCCTAAAATGAAGCAGGTCGCTCTAAGCAACATTCTCTCCTGACTGATACACTTGTGATTTCTGAGCTTTGTTGGCTGATGTGACATTTCTTGAAAGGCAGAACAGAAATGTTTAAAACAAAATAAATAAATAATGGGAGACGGGAAGAGCAAGACCGATGGGGGGGAAAATCCAGTTTCTCTGAAATAGATTTCTGTAGCCTCACTCCTGGTTGATGTTAAATGACCTTTGACCTGTCACAGTGAAATGCATGAATAACAGAATGTGACTAAATGGATGAGGATCAACATTTCATATCTAAACTTTCCTTTCGCATACTCATTTCCCATTTTCTATTCCCAACTGCAAGGAAGGATGTATCAGGAAAACGTCCTACTGTTAATTGTAATGATGTTCATGATTATTAGATCAACTTAACCCAGTCAAAAATGATTTAATATCTCATTAATTAATCTTATTTTTCTTGAGTCAAGAGAAAGACTTAGCCATATAGCAAGCATGTGTCAGTAATATTTAAAATTTAAAATGTGGGATATGGGACCAGAATCTCACAATATGAAATTGCTTAGCCTAAAGAATATGCAAACTTCCTTAAAGTGCCATTAACATAAACATCTTGGAAAATGAATATATTTGCAAAAACAAAAAAGGGAGGGTTAAAAGGATTTTTATTTTGTTTTAGTTTTGCTTTGTTTTGTTTAAATGTTGACTTAGACATCTTAGGTATCATAATGCTACTGATGATGTGGTTTTTTTCATGCTCTATAATTATTGTTTTTCTTGAGTGGAACAAGAATTGTAAAAAATTGTGAAAGATTTGTTTTAAGCATTGTGTAGCACTGGGGTTTTCCATTTAGTCACATTAACATATATAACCTTTGGGGAGTGCTTAGGACAAGCAAGGGCTTTTTAATCATAATGCTGGGAATTAAAACACTCTTTGTAGAGCACTGAAGTGCTTCTGCTAAGCAATTGCTCAAATTGAAGGAAAGTGCCAGATCAGGAAAATGTTTTAAAATCATTTGTCAGATTAAAACATCTAACTTGGGTATTGTGCTGCTTTCTTGACCATTGCTTCATTTCAATGAACTTTCTCTGGCCACCATTTCCACTGCTGCCACATCATCTCAACTGCATGCTGGTGTAAAGGCTGAGAAACTTGAAGTCCTGATCATAGGAGATGCTATAACTGAGAACTAGGTGTGAAGGCATCCATCTGTGGAAACATCTGGTTAAGTAAAGGAAAGGCACGGGGACTACTGAGGAGGGAACAGTCCCTGAAAGGAAAAGGCAAGCACTAGTTGATCACTCCACATAGGAGCCAGCCAGTAAGGCTTCCCTTCCTTCCATGGATTGGAAGAAGCAAGGGAACAAATAGGTCTTGTAGTAGCCACAATTCAGACCAAACACCAGGCCAGACCCATTTCAACCCACTGCAACTAGCCTGTAATTTCTGACCTTGGGTTAAGAAATAGCTGGGAACAGCATGGGAGACCAGCAGCTTCGGCTGCAGTGTGGAATTCCCATTAAGAATTAAATTAAATTAAAATAAAATGAAATAAAAATCCATGATCACAGAAAGGGATAATTATTGCACCCCAAATATACTTAGTATTGCCTTTCCCATCTCCAGCTCTACAGTTTTTACCAGTGTTAAAGTTTAAATGTCTGTTCTGTTTGACTATGCGTTTTTAATATATTTTGTATACTGAACATATAAAAATGTGTTACATATATTTTAAGAATAAATGAATGAAACTAGGGCTGATGAAGGAAAAACCCACTAAATTAATGTATTAAATTAATTCATGGATATAGATGCATGGATGTGTTTGTGTGTATGTGTGTCTGTACAGACAAGTATGGAGAGAGAAAGAGAAAATGATTAAAGAATTGACTTAATAAAGAGTTTAATGTCAGTTTGGTGGCAATTCCTTAGCATTTCCATTGGCATTCCAATGTTTGGTTGTATCACTTCTTAGTTGTAAATGCAGAATGGACACCAGTTTGATTACAGAAAGGTTTTTGTTCAGAATGCTCCTGAACTGGAAATGTATTTGGAATCAACTGGTAGTTGTCCATTTTGTAGCTTGCTTATTCATTCATTCATTCATTTAAATTTATATGGCCACTCATCTCAAACAAGTGACTCTGGGCAGCGAACTATCATAAAATTAATTAAAACCAATTACAAACACAATACAAAAAAAGTAAATATATACAGCAGCCGAGAAAATTTATAATCCATAGATGTTAACATAACCAGGAAACGGGGCCCTTCACACACTTGAGACCCCAGGCCTGAGCACATATCCAGGTCTTCAAGGCCTTATGAAATGCCAGCAGGGTCAGGGCCATTCTAATCTCTGGAGGGAGAATGTTCCAGAGGACAGGGACTACAGCAGAGAAGGCATGTCTCTTGGTCCCAGTTGACATGCCTTGGTTGATGGGACCCGGAGCATACCCATCCTGCCGGACCTGACTGCATGGGTAGAAACAACTGGGAGAAGACAGTCCCTCAGGTAACCTAGTCCCAAGCCATGAAGGGTTTTAAAGGTGACAACTAGCACCTTGAATTGCATCTGGAAACACACTGGCAACCAGTGCAGTGGTGTTACATGTGTCAAATATCCGACACCATGTACTAGCCACACATCTGTGTGCATTCTGCATCAATTGAAGCTTTTGAATGCTCTTAAGGGCAGCCCCATGTACAGTGCATTGCAGTAATCCAGATGGGAAGTGACAAGGGCATGAGTGACTGTGAGCGGAGCCTCCTGGTCCAGGAATGGGTGCAGCTAGCACACAACCCGAAGGTATGCAAAGGCCCTCTTAGCCGCAGCTGCCACCAGCTCTTCCAGCAGGAGCCGTGAATCCAAGAAGACCCCCAGATTGTACACTGAGTTCATCTGGGGCAGTATCACCTCATCCAGGACCAAAGGTAGAAAAACCTTGTCACCGGAAGGCCCAAACACCCAAAGCCACTCAGTCTTGCTTGAGTTGAACTGAAGCCCATTGTGCCCCATCCAGGCCCTACAGCCTCCAGGCACTGGAACAGGATATCCACGGCATCACTCAGGTAGTCCAGGATGGAGATACAAAGCTGGGTATCATCAGCATACTGATGGTGCCTCATCCAGCGGCCTCACATAGATGTTCAATAAGAGGAGAGAGAGGACCAAGCCCCGCAGCACCCCAGAGAGTAGGGGCCACAGGCTGGACCTCTCCCCTCCATCAACACCAACTGTAATTGAGCCTGAAAGAAGAAGGAGAACCAGCACAACACAGTGCCACAGAATCCACAGAAACTCCCCCACCTTCTCTCAGTCTAAATCTCCACACCACCATCCTGCTGCAACATACTAAAAACCAACTATCATCGGCACCTGCTCCACAAACACTCCCAACCTCGGCCCCATCTTAAGGGGAAAAAAAAAAAACACCAAAACAAGGGCTTAGCTGAAATAAATCCTTCTTTGACTGTACTCCCTGATGGGTAGTGGTGTTTCATAAATAGTTGTGATGAACAGCAGGCAGGCAAAGAGATCTACAAGGCTACGGCCACAATTAACAGTGTTATGGATGAGAAGCTATCATGTGAATTAGATTGCTGTTCTAAATAAATAAAGTGGTTTATCTATTTAGATAAAGGGGATCATATTTAATAGGCTTCTACATTTGGTTTGTAAATCTGCCATTCTTTTCCTTTGATTTTTTTCTGTGTCTGTCTGTCTGTCTGTATGTGGATAGATAGATAGTTCCACTTTTGTTTCTTTTACGTAACACACTAATTCCTTTTTATTTGCTAGGATCATTCTAGACTCACTCTCTCTACTCTCTTCCTCTAAAATGGCCTAAGAATATTTAAACAATATATTACAGTGATACAGTGTCTAATTAAACTGAGGAATTCTGTCTTAATGGTTCAGAAGCCTTGAGTCTTGCTGGAGGATTATGGGCTCCATCATCCTTTACAATAGGGAAAAACAATGTTTGTAGCTGACAGCAACACAATTATAACTTGGAAAAGGAAAGGCTGGAATTTTCAACTCCCCTTCCCTTCCCTTCCCTTCCCTTCCCTTCCCCTGAATGTGAAGTGTTTTTGTTTTTGTTTTAAGTTTTTAAAATACATGTGTTAAGGGCCTTGGAGGTAAATTATCTTACTATCTTAACCAAAAACCACAGAAAATGTTGGCAACTTGCTCCCAGGCCTCCAAAAAAGTGTCAGGAGATACATGTGGCCCATGAGTCATCAATTTTGTGGTTTATAGCCAGCCACTCTCCCTTTCCTTTCAATTAGGCACCCCATTCATTGAACAAAGAATTTAGCCTAAGTGGCATGGCTTCTCCAGAATTTCAAACAACCGTGAAACTTACCAGTTCAGAATAAATGGTATTGGGAGCAAAATATAATTTTGCTGAGCATCTTTGATGATAAAGAAGTTTAAGTCTAGAAAATAATCTACTGTTTCACTTTGAGGAGTTAACTTCACTATAAAGAGTAGAAAAAGGGGAGGGATTTAATTCACTTATTCTGAGGCTGTCTTTTAGAACTACACTTTTTGTTCCAGGAAGACAAGACCTATCACACAGAAAAGTAAATCGAGGCAAGCAACTTTAAGCTCTTGTGAGAGATGGAGGGAATCCAAATAAATCCACACAGCAGAACAAAATCTTTTGGACTCACATTTTCTATTCCAGCACTGCACATCTCATTGCAGAAGAAATTAAACTCAGGCAAGCAACTTTACAATCCTGTGTGTAAAAGTGTGTAGACATAGCAAAAGGGCATGTTCTGAGCTTTTTAACTCAGAAAAATTAGAGGAAATGATTTTCTCACACATCACTCCCATTAGAAGACAGCAAACCCTACTCTCCCTGCTTCTCAATCAGCAAGAGGACCCCGATACCTATGTCAAGTCTCCTCTGAGTCAAGCATAATTCCTTGCAACTTCACGGAGATGCCTGAGTTCTTGGCAATGAACCAGAAGTGGTTTGCCATTTCTTTTTCCTCTTTTAATTTCCAGTCTAGCCAAGAGTGTTGGTACTACCCATTGGTCACCCATCCAGCTCTTAACCAGGCCCAACTCTGCTAACTTCAGAGATGTCAGCCAGATGCTGCTCCTACTGAGAGAGATGACCAAGTACATCTCATTTATTACTCTGCCATTCAAGACAAATGTTGGAATGCAGTTCTGGCTGAAATC
This sequence comes from Python bivittatus, assembly GCF_059951505.1. Lineage (NCBI taxonomy): Eukaryota > Metazoa > Chordata > Lepidosauria > Squamata > Pythonidae > Python > Python bivittatus. The sequence goes on from NW_028277035.1 coordinate 20,593,464, forward strand.
AAGCTATCTTTCTAGGCAATATGCCAATGTGTCATTAAAAATAAATTAAGGAAGGAAGTCATCATTTAAATCAAAACACCTTTCACTGTTGAGTAGAAGAGGAAAGAAATCATCTTTGCATCCTGAATATTGGCAACCTGTCCTTGGTGCACGTAGGGCTGCAAAAAACTTGCTCTTTGCAAAGCTTTAGTCTGCATTGTTTAATTTCTTTAATGGATCATCTTTCTGATCCCCTCCCCTCCAGTAATTGTACTCTTGAATGTTAATGTCTCTTTACTCAGAGATAAAAGTAAGACTTTCTCACCATTTAACAAAGAAGTGAAGAATATTTTGCTTCATCTTTTTTATATTCAGTAATAGAATTAGCTGACTTAATCTTGGCTGGTAATTCTATTTCATCTGTTTCTATGAGAAAGGGGAAAAAAATCAGGATGCTACTGTATAATTCAATCCAATACAGCATGGCTGATGATTGTGCTTACTTATGTCACTCAACTGATACATGTAAAAGCTGTATCAGTTGAGTGTACATGTAAAAACTGTATCAGTTCTGATTGATTCTGGGAGCCTGCCATTCATATGTGTCTCACAATGAGACAGAGTGGTCCACCCTGGCATCTTTGCCAAAGTCACTTATTTTGGCAACACAACACTATGAGTGAATGGAAATGCCAGGAGCATTTGCAGAGATTTTGGAGATACTGTAAACCAGAGTTTTTCAAATGTGGCAACTTTAAGATATGTGGACTTCAACTCCCAGAATCCCCCAGCCAGCATGAATTCTGGGAGTTGAAGTCTACACATCCTAAAATTGCCAAGTTTGAAAAATACTGCTGTAAACTATGGAACTATGGATGGTTGCTAACTGTAGGTCAAACTGACTATTTAGAGATGGGTGTGAAACTTTTTTATTTAAGTGACTGGAAAAAACTATGAAATGGTTTACATCTGGACCTAGCAGACTTAGGACTGACTAGCACAGAAAAAACAGTAAGTTTAAAATAATGTTTATGCTGGGTTTTGAACCAGCAATCTTCTATATAATATATTTCAACACTGAGTTAAAGAGAAGTTCTAGAAGAAATTAGAGATCAGGGCAACTATTGACTCAGGTGAAGAAACATTTCTTCTTCTGCAGAATAGCCAGTGAACTGCTGGGGTTAGCCTATTAGAGTGCTCCAGCCAAACCAGAGAGGATCACATTAGACAATATAAAGGAAAAACAGTAGTTTAAAACTGCAACAGGAAAATACACCTGGGGGTTGCTTTCACAGTGAGCAGAGGGTGAAAACAGGGAGACACTGTCTGTTTCTGCACTGGGAAATGCCTCTTCTTGTACAACCACTGAGTCTCACTTGAGCAGCTGTGCTCCATGGACTTGAACTTGCCTCTCCCTGATTCTAGTCCAATAACTTAATCATTGCAGCACACCACACTGTAACCTTCAAAACTCAGTCAGAGCAAAATACAAAATCAATTATGTATTATGAAATACAGTAACACTGTGTGTGCTTGTTACCACCATTTATCTGTTGCTGGAGAGGGAAGGTTGGCAGATACAGTTAACATGTCATAAGCTCTGGGCATATGAACACTTGAGCTGGAAGAGATGGCTTTGTACCTCTTCGTCCTATTTCCCAGTCTTCTGGATTCTTTGAAAGTGGTAGCTCTTTTCATGACCGTGCACGAGATGGCTTGAGTGGAAAGTTCTAGGTCTGATAAATGTATATTTTGTTCAAAATCTTCACAAACTGTTTTTCCAAGGTTCCCAATCTTATTAAGATGTATATAACCCTACCCGGAATGCTTGAGGGAATACTTTAGTCCAGAGAAGAGAAGTTTAAATTGGGACCTAAAAGGGTCTTCACATTTAAAAACTTATCAAAGAAAAGATGGAGATTTTTTTTAATGCTGCTTCAGAAGGCAGATTTCATATAAACATTCAGAGAAACTTCCTAATGATGGGAACTATTTTAATATACAAGAAATTATTTCTGGAGTTTGTAGGCTACATGAGTGCATTCTAGATAGATGTAGATGTAGATATATATTGAAGTGCCACAGTTAAGTGTCCTGTTGTTCTTATGAAAACTTTTCTTTAAACAAATGTACATGCACAACAATGGTTGACTGTAATGAATTACAGCCTTAATTTATTTATTTATTATTTATTTATTTACCATATTTATATAGCTGCCCATCTCACACAAGGTGACTCTGGGCAGCGTACAACAATAAAAAAAATACATAAATACATAAAAACAACTACATATAAAAAGCAGTAAAAATACACAAAACAGGAAGGGATAACATTAATAAGGGACCATCATAAAATCTCCCTGGTCCCCTGGGAACCCCAGGCCTGATCACATAGCCAGGTCTTAAGGGACTTATGGAATGTTAAGAGGGATGGGGCTAATCTCACTTCTGGGGGGAGAAGATTCCACAAGGCAGGTGCCACAGCAGAGAAGGCCCACCTCCTGGGACCCACCAAATATAATTCTGTGGCAGACGGGATCTGCAGCATGGCTTCTCTGCCAGATCTGATGGGATGGGCAGATGCAATTGGGAAGAGGCGATCCCTCAGGTAACCTGGCCCCATGCCATGAAGGGCTTTAAAGGTCAAAACCAGCACCTTGAATTGGAGCCAGCAGCAAACTGGCAACCAGTGCAGCTTGTGAAGAAGAGGTGTAACATGTACCACCCTAGGGGCACACATAACTGCCCACGCCACTGCATTTTACACCAGTTGAAGCTTCTGGATACTCTTCAAGGGCAGCCCCATGTAGAGCGCATTACAGAAATCCAAACGGGAGGTGACCAGGGCATGAGTGCCAGTGATTAGGTCCCTCTGATCTAGGAATGGACACAACTGGTGCACAACACGAACTTGTGCAAAGGCCCTCCTAGCCACAATGGAGTCATGAGTCCAGGAGGACCCCCAGATTGCATGCAGGGTCTGTCTGGGGCAGTGCGACCCCATCCAGTACCAAAGGTGGCATAACTTTAGCACCAGAAGGCTCCAGAACCCACAGCCACTCAGTCTTGCCAGGGTTCAGTTGAAGCCTGCTGTTCCCCATCCAGACCCTCACAGCCTCCACGCACCAGGATAAGACATTGCTTAATTTGCCAGGGGCAGAGATGTATAATTGGATATCATCAGCATTCTGATGATACCTGACCCCATGGTGACAGATGAGTTCATCCAGTGGCCTCATGTAGATGCTGAATAGGAGGGGTAGAGCACCGAACCCTGTGGCACCCCACATAGCAGGGGCCAAGGGCGGGATCTCTCCTCCCCAACCACCACCAGCTGGAATCAGCCCTGGAGGAAGGAGGTGAACCAGCACAACACAGTGCCGCCCACCCCCAATCCTCTGAGCTGATCCAGAAGGATACCACAGTTGATGGTATCGAAAGCCACTGAGGGGTCAAGTAGGGCAGGAATGGATGCACAACCCCACGTTATTGATATATGCATGTCTGTAAATATACATTTTGTATGTTTGTATGTTTTGGTTTTTGTTTTTCCCAACAGTTTTTTCTTCTTTTTTAAAATGTTGTGTATTCATTTTTATTTTCTTTGTTTTTTTTTAATTCAGTTAATAAAAAACTATTAAAAACTAAATGTGCATGCACAATTCTTTGTGAGAGGAAAAACACTTTGAATATGCTTTGAACAATTAAAAAGATCAAAGTTGGATTCTGAATTACTTGTCTCAGCTTTGCTTGCAGTCAGCAGCTATGTTCTTATCAGGCAAAACACAATTAGATTTGGAAAAAATCAGAGAAGCAGAAGAGATGCTGATCACCAGGCTTCTAAAATATGTCTACCATTCACAGGAAAACCTCACAGTGCTTCATGGTTCAAAATCAGAACAGAATAATAGGAATGGTAGACAGATTTTGTCAACAAATTAACAGAGTGTTTTGCAGACATAAGGGAAGAGAAATAGACTGATGGAGAATACTTAGCTTCTTTTCACCCTAATACTGGGAAGCTCTTAACTAACAAGGGCAGCCAAGAATTCTTTATAACCACATTTAACTAAAAGTTTAGGAAAGATATGGATGCCTACAGTGTGAAGGTTTACGTGTCTGTTATAATGGTAACAAATGGATATAATTGCATGCTAATTGTTATGTTATGTTATCCCATAAATAACACTGAGAAGTACTTTTAATCTTGCTTTCTCACTCTGCATGTTCCAGATTCTGGAAATTTGGATCACATGCAATAGCACAGGATGACTTCTAGAAGCTTATCAATCTGGCAAAAACAAAGTCCAAAACAGTGCAGTTTGGGGTGGAAAAGAGCCAAAACATTTGAGTACTGGATGTGATCTATTGGAAAAAAACATGTATATTTTTCTTTGGTTATTTACACTTCTTCCCCACCCCCACCCACCACCAAAAAGCAAACCCACACCTCCTTAAGACTGATTTCAGCTATGCCCTTAAAAAAAAAAACCTTTCTATTTATGGCCAAACACCCCATTTCATAGGGAAAAGAATTGTGGAAGGATCTGATTGAAATATTGGACAAGTAGCCTTAGGAAGGGGAAATAATGACTTATTTCATCTGGTTTTGTTACTTAAGAGACAGCTGCCCTATTCCTTGTGAGTTCTGGAGAGGAAATCATGAAAGAATATGGAGCGAGGAGTACCCAGCTCCTAGCAAGCAAGAAGGCATGTGATGGGCATCTTCTACTTGTCCAGGCACTCTGCCCTTTCACTCCTGTAGACAATTCCAAGGAAGGCATTGGTCAGTGGCTAAGGGGGACAGGAGAATAGAGCAATATATGTCACTGAGGATATAGTTGAGAGAAGAGTCAGAATATGTTAACTATGTATAACCAAATTAATTAATGAACCATTGTTGTTGTGGGGAAAGTAGGAGTATTAGTTACATCCACTGGCTTGAGTTATATATAAAAAAGGTGGGATAAAAATATCACCATCATCTTCATATGCCATGGTACTGTGAAAATGTATAGCTTTATGCCATGCATCAGTATAAATGGACATGTATGAGAAATGGAACGTGTGAAACTGGACTCAGAGTAGGCCAAAAAAGCAAAAAGATATGCTCATAAAATTTCAGCTACTAAAGAATGTGGAAAAGGATCAGAATTAGGAGTTTAAAGAAGACACAACACATTCCTTAAACAACAGGTGGTTCCCATAGGAACTGGATGAGGCAGTGGCACTCTGATGGAAAAGCAGCAGGATGTATGAGGTAGGATTGGCTAAGTTTTGATGGACTGAGCAAGTCTTGTTGAAGGAACAAGTTAGGAGAAAAGGAGCTCTCTGTGGGTGCCCCACTTCATTTTTTCTAGAACTCAAACCATATGCATTTGTAGAGGAATATATATGAGAAGAACTTTTGGTTCAAAAAGTGAACAATAAACTTGCATATGTAAACTTGTAATTATTTCTGTATGACTGAGTGGTTAAAAAAGAACAAATAGCACTGGAAGTGCTTTATAACCCAAAATGTGACAAGCTGGCTGTCCGTCATGGCCAGGCCCATACAGGTGGCCCTCCTTTCCTCAGGTGAAATGAAAAATATAGTGCCATCGGATGATGTCCACAGTCAGATGCCTCTATACTCCTGTGGAGAATGTCCTGATAACCAATACAGTGTCATCTCTAAGAGGTCAAAAGTCATCCTTGATATTTCTGGCCCTTGTTCAGCCTCACAACAGCTGTTGCATTTTCTGGGAAGGCACACCCTCTGTTTCCTGGTGTTCAAGGAATGATAATCTCTTAGGCTTGTTTAGTGAAGGGTCTGTAACAGTGAAAGCAAAATGTCCTCTTTCTTCTCTCCTCTCACCAGTTTTTCCTTTCTCTTCTACATATCCACAAAGATTACATTACACCACCCAGATGATGGCTAGATGGGTTTGGCTTCATGCTATAAGGGTAGAACAGATTAAAAATCTGACATCTTTCCCTAATTTGAGTAAAAATGGGAGGTCTCTGCAAAATTTTACAATTTCATCAGAATACCTAACAAAACCATGCATGTACAAAAGAGGCAGAGCTTTTATTATGATGCCATGACCCCACATTTAGTCATTTGCCTACACATATAGCCCCACCTTGTTTCCTTGTAGATGCTCATGGGAAAGGGACCAAAAAAAAAAAAAAATGCCAAAAGGTCAACTGATTGGCATAAATGGCATTGAACATGAAGCACATATTCCATCCTCTGAAAGCATCTAAGAATTAGATGGAACAAAAGTAGAAATGTCAGTAAAAAAGCTGCAAGCATGTGAATTACAGTGGAAGATATATTTTGTATTATCACACAGATGAGATGCACTTTTAATAACTGATTACATCACTGGTTCAGACAACATGCTAAGAGTAGAGCTGGAAGTTATCCAGTGTACCAGTACATTAAGTATGTCATGACTTTTGAGCATTGTGCAATGTGTTGTATCTGTGTTTGGTTCCCATATTCAGTGAAATAGTATTATGTGTTTGTGTATGTACACATAAAATTATGTGTTGTGTGTACATAAGTCTATATTTGACTCTGTATAGTGCTTGTAGTGCAATTTTATTGTACTGTAGTGTGTTGTGCTAATGAAGAGTCACTTCAAACACTGGTGAATTTTTTTTATTATTTTTGTTCTTGTCCTTCATATATTTCAATTAGCAATAATTGCATCTAGGATTAATCTTATTAGCTATAATACTGCATTGAACAAAGCTTTTGTTGATACGTGTGTGTGTGTGTGTGTGTGTGTGATATTTATGGTATGTGAATAGAAGAGAGAGAGAGAAAGTATATGATATATATTAAAGTATGTATGTATAAATAAATATATTATGTGAGATATACAAACACATTATATAGATATACAGATTTCATAATGTGCTTTCTTCTTGCTCTCTGTCTCAAGAAAATGTTTACAGGTACTCCCTGACTTATGTAATCATTCCATTCTAATAAAAAAAAATGTATAACGTCATTTAAAAAAAAATCAGAAATGAAACTTACAACCTTCTTGAGAAATGATTGGGTAAAGGATGGTGTAGAGGAAGGAAGGAATGACCTTGAGGGACAGGAGACTTGCAAGATTCTGTTACTATAACTTTAAAATAAAAGTAGTATTGGCCTGCATGACTTTGGTTTCCTAGTCTGATCTACCTTGAAGGGTTGACAGGTTGGTAGAGGAAGCCTCTGCATTATGGTCTCCTTGTAAGAGATGTTGGTCAATCTAACGTCTCATTCTGTAGTATTCATTCATAAACCACATGCCCCTTGAACACTCTAGATGTTGCTTATGGAAATATAATTAGTTTGATTTATGGTTCCTTAACAAATAAGTAAATGAATTTGCATTAAATCAGGTTTATGCAAATCAGGTTTTATGGAAGCTAGGGAATGTCTGTATACCTGACTTTTATTAGTCAGTCTCAACTCTTACTGCTTTTATAGACATGTCCATATTATTTTTGGTAACAATATGGAACTACTTTGCAACTGCCTTCCTCCAGAATGTTTTTTTTTTTTTTTTAAATCCAACCCTAACATAAATCCCTGGCTTTCCTGATCCTGCTTAGCTTTTTTTGATGCATCTACGGTGATGGTCAGAGGATGTAGCTGTGCTAAAGGCAGATTGCTACATATTATTGAATTGTTGTAGAGTTGTACTTCATGACTACTTGCAGATAGGCTCAGAGGAAATGGGTGGTCTAAATAAGCCTGGCTCAGTCAGAGTTTAACACTGCGAAGCATCACAGGAAACTTACATAGCACAAGGGAATAAATTTCAAAATTCAAACACAAATTCCTTCTTAGACTTCTTACCCCTGAAGCATCTGTTCTTCTACTTTAGTTTTCGTGGACTCCCCTTTTTCCTAGAAATTCCAAACCTTACTCTGAGGCTTTGGGAAAGGTCTCTTCTTTTATCAGCCTCCATCTAACAACTTCTGCCTTGGTCTTAAATTATGAAATATTCTTTCTTCCAAAATATAATGGAGGATCTATCTCTGCACAGAACATCTCTCTCTCTCTCTCTCTCTCTCTCTCTCTCTCTCTCTCTCTCTCTCATGAAGTTGCAGATTCTATACCTGCATTTGTCTGGCAGTAGGTAGGAAAGCTTACAGCCTGACATTTACAACAGAAACTCATTGTCAGATAATTTTGACCTGGTATTTTGTTCCTGAGTTAAAATTGAATTTCTGCCTGTACGGTTACAAGTCTCCATACCAATATTGACCTGAAGACCAATCCAAATTGTGGGTGCAGAGACTGACTTGCAAATGAATTATAACCTTTATAAATTCTGTGGCACATGGAATGAGATCTTATTTTTCCATGAGCTGGCTTTTATAACATGAGAACAAATTGGTATTTTTTTGGTATTGGAAATGTATTATTTGTTTCTGTCTGAAACATCATTTATTATGTATCTATGTGTTTGTAATTTTCCATATATCTTGAATTAAAGGATAGTTCATTTTTTTCATGAGACTAAGATTACCTTGTATCTGAGAACCTCAATTACATTGCATATTTGGGCTTTTCATTGCGGTATTTGGTTGTCTTTATTACATGACAGTTGGTTTTTTCCTGTTTCCATTAGGTTCAGTAGGATCTTAATTAAATGCAGATTTTAATTCAGTGTGTGCTTAAAAGGTGTTTTTTTTTTTCCTAGTTCCATTTCTGCAAATTCCCCTTCCAGTTAATGATAAATTCAAATGCAAAGGCTAACTCATTAACAAGGTATCCAACACTTTCTCACAGCAATTCTATTCTGTGAATGTATCAGCAATTGGTACGGCAGGAGATGTTAATAAATTATATGCCTGCTGTCATTTCCTAATTCTTCCCTTCAATCATAAAGTTAACTAAATAACTACTATAAGCATCATGTTAGTACATGACGACGACCACAAGCTATGAGCACTGCTGTAGAAAGGCCAGCTGAGAGTAAGGGCATAATTTGAATATGAAACTTAAGTAGAAGTAAGGAGGCTTTATGTGGGTCATCTCTTTCAGGCACTGTGATAGCAACACACACACACACACACACACACACTATTAGCTGGTTAGTACCAGAAGCAATCTAATGTGAAGGCAAAAGGCCAGCTGGCTAACAAATCAAAAGTTTAAAAACCTAAATGGATAGCCTGGTGGCTTCTTTCAGGGCACAGACCACTGAGACTAAGAAAGATGTGTAGATATTAGCACTTTATTGTAAGCATTAGCTCATAATCATCTGTTTCTAATCACCTGATTCATAGGGCTTGGAGGATTGATTGATTGATTTGTTTATTTGGCTAGTGATTTAGTGGTAGTAGCATCTAGCTTCAGTGGTTGTAGTTCCTTCTTTTAATTAGTAGTTCTGGTGACTTAGGAAATGGAAAATTAAACTGTTTCTACACTTCAGCAATACCTAATTCAAAGGACCTGAGATTTCATTAAATGCAGTGGACTGTCATGGCCTTCTTCACTGGCTCTTCATCCAAGAAATGGGAGAAGGACAAGATAAAGTCCAGATAAAATACTATTGAGCTAACCAGGTCATAGCACTGGAGGCAAGACAGAACCAAGGCTCACAGTTCCAGACATTGCAGCAATGAATTTTGACTCCAATTCAGCTACAGAACTGAGAAACGAAAGTGCTAGGTTGCTTGTGACTATTGATTATTGAAAGTAATGGTCTATCTGATCATATTTTCTGAATAGCTCACTTCCTGCAACTAACTATGATCAATACCAGCTATACTTGGATGCAGCCCAGCAATTTACAGTATTTCAAATTCTGCCTGAATGTCTGATAGCATTCAAATGCTTAAACAACGTATTGTTGTCTGTCTGTGTGGTAAGCTGTGCAGCACTTTAAATTCAAGGCTAAATGGTACTTCAGAATGTGGGGGGAGGGCACATGTAGCCCATGTCTGCAGCTCCTTACACTAAGTGCCTCTTTTCCTGGAATTGTGATGCACTTGTGGAGGGCAGACATATGATCTCAGGCGAAGATGCAGCTGCTATAAAGAGCTGCAGACAGGTGTTATATGAATGCCCCAAAATACCTTTTTACCTTTTTGAATCTGAAACATTGCAGAGCTCTTTTATGTATTCCCTACCTCTTGAATAATGTCCTACTGCTCTACACTTTGGATCTTGCCTGATAATACAGAGCTTTGTATTATGAGAGAAGAAGCATCACCAGCACTGTTTAATTTTCATGAGAATCATCGTGAATCAAATGTGGAAAATCATCAAGAAGAAGCATTAAGATACACTGGCTAGTGAAACATGAAGGAATCTGGGTAGAAAAATCTGACAGCTCTTTGATAGAAAACAACCTTACTATATCTCTGACCCAAGTTATCTAGTGACGTGTATTAGCAAAAACATCATGGTCAGGAAAAGTCATAAATATATGGTGTCAAAGTTACATTCCTTATGCGATTAGATAACATATCTAAAAAAATGACAGAAAAGTTGTTAAAGGAGGCACAACACAAATATTTCAGATATTGAGAGACTGATTTTATTTATGTCCATCTACAAGAGAAATACATACATTGATAAAGATGTTTGACACAAGATAATTTGATGATTTGGGAGAAAATATATTCTTTCAGGTTGTCTGCTCATAAATATCTGTCAAACGTGAGACATGAACTATTAAGTCTGTATAATATTAGGAAGGATATACTGTAAAAGGACAACCCATTTCTTCATGGTTCTGTCTAGTTTGGCCAGACCTATCAATTATTTACAAGCTGTGATGCAGAAATGCATTAATGATTTGATTAAGTGAATGCTCTGCCATGCCTGAACTAACTTTGAAATGTTTTGATATTGTTTTTATCTATTTAACTTGCAATAGGTTTGAGAATGGTTTAATACTGTATGTTTAAGAACCCATAGAGGCATATATCCCCAGGGAAGTTTGACAGTGTACTTCAGAAACATTAAGCATGCCTGGTAACTGCTAAGCTTTTGTGCCTTAACAAAAATATAAGGGGCTTTTTTGAATATGGCACAGCTGCTCAGAATATACATGAATCCTGAGCTGGACCTATACCTTTGCTTACAGTTGTACTGTGAGTGCGTCCTATAATGCTGACCTTGGGCTACTTGACCATTATCTTAACTCCTTGGGACAGTATATATATTTCAGATGTGTTCTCTCTCTCTCCCCTTCTCTTTCTTTCTCATTTTAAATATACATCCATATGCATGTTGAACATATATTGCGCCTATGCTCAGATTGTTCAGACTGTTCTTGCCTAATTTAAGTTCAGTTAGATTTTGCTTCTTTCTATCCATTATATCAACCAACACGAGACTTGTCATCTCTCTTCTTGACTTTCAGCATTGTGTCCACAGGTTTTAATCGGCCTCATTTACACTTTGCCATTCACCTCCTCTTGTTCTGTCACCTTAATCTGCAAACGACTGACAACTGTTTCATAACATGCACCTAGAGTGTTGTTATTTTGACAGCTGTTTTTGCTCAACACTAATAGCAACAATCTCATTGCCCTGTCAGTGTAAAGAAGGGTGGCAATTAGCCCATCATTAGGACAAAGACTATTCTAGCATCTGCTGTTTCTTTTTAATGAAATGTCTGTATGGACAATGTAGTTGGACTTTGATTCTGCATCTGTACTCTGATCTTCTAGCAATGCTGAATTCTTGATTCTGGAAAAATTCTCTTAACTGTTCAAATTCTCAAATCCAAGTAAGTCATCAGTAGGAAGATCATAAAACAAACTGCTGTGCATTAGACCAAAAGGCTATCTAACTCAGCATCCTGTTTTTGTTATATTAGAATCCCTGACTCTTTAACATCTGTGTCTGACAAAGAGGGTGATCCAGAGGGCCAGGGATTCCCCCATGTGAGAATCTACTACGGCTCTTTCCGTTTTTTCAGTCACAGAAACAGAAGATGAAACATCCAAATTTCATTTACAATCAATCAGTTGCACTGCAGTCAAAGTTTCAGTCTAAATGTATGGTCCTTTAAGACTCAAACACTTTTAGAGTGAGTATGTCTGCATTGCCATCTGTACTATTTAAGAGCTCAGTTGGTGGTGAATCACTGCTGAAGCAATTTCACAGAAGTGTTTTGTTTAGTTTCTGATTTCATCCTCCATTTTGTATTGTTTTGTTCCAAACTCTGGTTCTAGTTTTGCATATGGTAGACCTTGCTTAACAACTATCCTGTTTAGTGACTGTTGGAAGTTACAACGGTGCTGAAAAAGTAACTTTACACCCAGTCCTTGCATTTATGACCATCACAGTGTCCCCATGATCACATGATTGACATTTGGGCACTTCACAACTGGCAGGCATTTGCAAACATTACAGCACTCCATGGTCACATGATAGCCATTTGCACACTTTACAACCAGCTTCCAACAAGCAGAGTTAATGGAGAAGCCAGCAGTAAAATTGCAAGTTACATGATGTCTTGCTTAATGATCTGTGGTGATTCGCTTAATGACCAAATGGGAAGTGATGTTCTAAGTCCATCACAGTCACATGATATTTCACTTAGTGTTGCTTAGTGATGGAGTTTCTGGTCCCAATTGTGGTCACTAAGTGAGGACTATCTGTAGTTCTTTTGTGGATTCCCTTTGGTCTCTGGGCTTTTGCTAACAATTCTGGTTTTGCTTTGCATTCTGTTCTGCAGCCTGGGTAGAATAGCAGAGGCCATCTAGATGCCTATAAGAAGACCACATGAGAGAGGGAGAAAACATTCATTTGTTCTGAATTTGGTTCACAGTTTCCAAACTGTTACTCAGACTGGAACACATTTGTGTGTACAACCTATGCTATGTATGAAGAAATGTTGACAGTAATGTAAGTCCATTTTTGTGCAGCTTTTTGCACCCTAATACAGGAACTTGTGGATGAGAAAATAAGAATTTCAGTGAAAGAATATTGACAGATCCACCCTTTCTTGTCCATGAGCTGGACATGAAGACAACGGTTCTGTCTTCCATTCTCCAACAGCAGCTTCTCCATACTGCTTCTAATCTTAGAAACGACATAGAGTAATGATGATCAGTAATTATAAGTTTGTATTCAGTCTTCTTCTAAGTGATACGTTGGTCTACATTTGGTCCTCTGCCCTTGTCCTTGTTCATAACATGTTTAATAAGACTGATTCTTAAAGTGTAACATTACATAACTATTAACTGCTTTCAGGGAAGGATCATTGATGCTGGACAGTGGAGATAAAACTATGTACAGTGTAATTAAAATAGAAGCTATCTCCTATTTTAAAATTTAGAACAACCAGAGTTCTGTTATTGTTTATAGTATGCCTTGGTATGACATTAGAGGTTTATAGATAATGGAATGGGGTGATACAGATAAATTGACTTATTTTTCATAGAGTTTGGTTCATTAAACTGCAATTTAATTTCTGTATTCTGAATTGCAGTTTAGAATACACTGGGAAAAATACCTAGAACTGGATTATTTCTCTGTAAGATTGGATGCTTTAAAACATGAGCAGATTCATTCATATCATGCTTCCTAATAGAGAAATCACTGCAATTTGTCACATGGAGAAAGTTTACATAGGGCCACCACAACCTGATATTCAAATTGTATGCTATAGAAGGGTGAACTAAAAAAAATTCCAAAAGCCCCGCAGCATGGTTTTATATATATAGAGAGAGACCATCTGAAAAATAAGAAATACAATATTGTGAGTACTAAAAAAGAGGGATGGGGGGGGGGGTCCTAAGTGGAATTCTACACCAGGGCACCTTGCATGCCAGCAGTGGCCCTGGTTTTACAAAATATATCAGGTGAAAATACTGCAGTAAGGATAACCTTTGGGCGGCCTAGTTTGTTGTCAAGCTCAAGAAACAAAAATTACTTCAATTTCTGGAAAGTTCTTGATTGCTAGCAGGGTAATGTCACAGAATCTTGAAAGCTTACTGTCATGGGTTCTTTTTTAAACCATACCCAATTAGATTGACCAAGACTCGAGAGAGACACAAAAGCACCAGGCCCAGGACAGGTGGTTTCTTTATAACTCCCTATAAGGATTGGGGAGATGTTTCATTTAACTTTTATATGTTAAAACATATAAAAGTGATATGTGAGTGCTTCCTATATTATGTTCTATTGCTATCTCTATACTATTACTATGACAGTTACTATACTCTATACTATTACTATTCAATTACTATTGCTATGATAATGTTTATACTATATACTATTACTATTCAATATACTATACTCTATTACTATTACCTATTACTCTATTACAATTACCTATATACTATGTTCTATACTATTATTAGACTGACCCAGTAATAGTATGCATCAATGTTTTTTTCTTAAGCCTGTTCTAAGTCTCCTTCCTCTTTTTCTGTTACGGGCCAGCACATAGAGCTCTTGCACCTTTTTGATGGTGTGCTTGGTCTTGCTTTGTCTGTACTTCTTTTCCTCTCTTTTGGACCATCCACTCCTTCTGAAGGAAAATCACCTTCTTTCATTTGGCTGCTGTACTCAGTTTGCTGGTGGCTGCAGAGCTCCAAAACACACGTCTTCTCCCACACTGGGTGAAGGTTGCTGCTTTATTGGCAAGTCTGCTGTGCTGATGCTTGGGGAAAAGCATCATACAATATAATATGAGTCTTTCTCTCACTTCCCTCTCTCCCCTGGGCTTAAGAATCTCTTATGTACTGGCCCTGTTTCCTCCCTTCACTGTCTTCATGCCCCCTCTGTGTTCCCATGATCTATCACATCTGTATTGACAGGGACCTCCATACCCTGCCCCCAATTTCCCACCTGAAAAAGAATGATGATCATTTATCTTTCTAACAGTAAATACACTCATCATTATCTTCCCCCCAAATGCATAGACTAAAAGGTGCGATGCAAAGAACAGGTCTGAGAAGGGTGTGTGTAAGAGAAGGACTTTCTTACTGAATATCTTCATCTTTTTGTTTCCTTATATTCAGTAATAAAAGATTAAATCAAATCTGGCCTTATTTTTTTCATAAATATTCTACACTTTTTAATTAAGACCAAAAAAGGAGAGAAGTTTAAGAGTCATGTTGACCTATTCAAAACTACTCTATTCAAAAATATTTTGAAGGACTCCTTCAGAAGAAAAATGGGAAAAAAAGTGAAAAAGAAATATTTAACATGTAATGCTTTCAAAATTGTCTAGAATGAACAACTGGCAACTAATACTTTAAAAACAGCAGTAAAGAAAGAGAACAATTAAGGCTGCAATTGTATATGACTCATAAACTAGGAGGTAAGTCCTCCAGAATAGGAAGGAAATTCTATAAATGTATAAATGCAACAGCAGGTTTAAAAGAACAAATACTGTTGTATAATATTAATGGTACTTTTTCACAATTAAATATTAAGCTTGAATAACATGAACATTTTAATTTGTGCACATATGCACAAAAGTATGCTATTTTTGTATGTGAATGAGAGTTTGATAATTATTAGGAAAAGACAGTAGCCACCTAGAATCTAGTGAGTAGGCAGCATGTAAATTGTTGTAATCAATCAATCAATTCAGGTGTTGCCTGAGTTATTATTGAGAAAAAGAGAGGGGGTATAGAGAATTAAGAACATGACCTTGATGAATATAGGTGAGATCCATTACCAAAACGATGAGGAGAAAAATATATCTTAAGCCCAAAACATGCAGAAGGAACGCGAAGCATCTCAGACAGATCCCACCCCTATTCACATGAGTCTAAGAGGGGAAGGGGTATGAGCATATGTCAGACTTGCAAGATTCTGTTACTGTTGCCAAGCTTAATAAAAGTAGTTTTAGTTTTGCTGTGGAGTTGATTTCTTGGTCTAGTTTACATAGTAGAGCTGATGGGGGATACTTTGTATCCATAAATAGACACATTTACTAATTGTGCTCTTTGTGTACTATAGGGATTATTTCATGACACTGTTTCCTTGATTTCCCACTGACTGATGTATTTCAGCATCCATCCTATCTAACTCTGAGGAATGCTACAATAATTAAAATGTGAATCAAACTGACAATGAAATGTCCAGTTTTTTGGTAGCAGTAAGTAAGGGCGTTCTGTCATTTTTTTCTCTTCCAGTAAACTCTTCTAAATAAAACTTTCCTCTAATTAGTGCAACATGATGTCTGTCAATGTCAAAAGAATTATCCTTTTGTTCAAGGTGTACTTATCCTTCATGGAATGAAAAAACCATTTGTCCAGAAATGGTTCCAAGCATATGTAAGTCAGCAGTCTAACATTTGGATAATTAAATGTTCAGATAAACAGAGGGTTCTCACTGCCATGCCACAGAAGCTTCTGTGAGTATAATGTTGATATTGTGTATTACATATGCAAGTAGTTGTTATATCAATCATAAGCCACTAGAATATGGTAACACTTGTTCGAATATTCTGTTCAAATATTCTTCATAATAGTCATTGCTTCATAATCAAGCAAATTAGATGCCATGAATGGAATTCAATTCCTGGTCACCAAATGGACTAATGTTCACCCTCAATTGCATCAAAGCAATAAACTGTGTATTGTTCAATGTTTTTTACATAATTACTCCTGTTAAGGCAATTCCTATTCTCTTAATATAGCCTTTTGTACCCTGGTAATTGATAATTGATACACTGTGAAAATAATAGATATATTTTTCACATATGCTCATACTTAGCACCAGATCTAGGCTTTTGGAGATGTAAGTACAGATAGTCCCTAGTTTAAGAAAGAGTTCTGTTCCCAAGATCTGTCTTTAAGTTGAACTTGTATGTAAGCTAGACAGTATTATTGTATAAGTAGTATTGTGTAGTTAACTCGAACCATTGTGTATTTAACTTAAAGTTTGCTACAATAGGCTCCCTTCTTGACTATGGGTCATCTGTAAATGGGTGTTCTTAACCCAGGGACTACCTGTAAGAGGTATCATGTCTGTAATAATACAGTGATAATCTTCTAAAAAGCTGTACAATTCTACTAGAGAAGTTTGAAATGATGACATGAGTTAAAACAACTCACATATAGCTTTTCTGTTATGCGAAATTGGTGAAAGAATTTTAGAAGGACGCAAACTTTGAGTGGACTGATGATTTGTAATGTATGTGATGATTTGTAATCAATATGTTTTGAATGGATATTGAGTAGATGATTTTTTTTTCCTGATGAGATAATAATGCAGATGTGAATGAGAGTCCCTACATTTTATAAAGTGTCTGACAAGTGATAACCATCACAGCTGAGCAAATGATGTCTTGATACTGATGTAGGCAACTCACTCTTGGAAAGCCTGAAAGTCCCAGAAGATAATTGATACATACACACACACACAAACACAGATATATACATATATGTATGGACACTAGCTTCTGAACTCATCCACCATAAATCTTTCATAGTAAAGAGAACTTTACTTTTTCAACCCAGTTAAGTTGCATCACTGAACAACTTGTTTAGAACCATCCTGAACTGCCAAAATGTTGCTTTCGCTGTATATAAGGAAAGTCTGCATAATGGGCATGAATCAGTGATTTGTACCACCCTGATATGTAAATTAGTACTGTGTGGGCTATAGCGTTCAATATAATGAGCAAAAGGAATGTTAAATGTAGGGTTGTCACAATGACATTAAGAACCATATAATTCATCCTATTTTGTATGGTAGTTTTGATGAGTGATTCAAATGAACCCTCTTACCACATACATGTATCATGTGGAAAAGACAATAGGATCATATCTATGAATTCTAGTCTCCTTTCTCAAGTACTTTCTAGTCCCTCCAATGATATGCACATGTTCCACATAGCGTCTTATTAAAAAAGTTCATTTGCAAATACTAAAGCCTATCAAGAATCTTGCAAGGCTGGGTGCCCATTGGATAAAAAACTTTTATTATGGCTGTAGGCATTCCTTTTCAAACAGTATCATATAAATCGTAGCTCTTGGGATGGGAACAGTGGAAGAATCACACTGACCCCATAAAAATTAGATATAGGAAATGCAACTGAACATGCCTTTTATTTCTTGTTGCCAATCAAGTATAGAAAGGTAACTGAAGCCTTAAATAATTTTGGGGCTACCTTTGAGAAACATCTAAAAACTTCAGTTGGTCCAAAGTATGGCAATCAGGCATATTTTGTAAGATACCAGGAACATACTATTCTGATGTTGAAAGACCTGGACTGATTCTACAATATAAGGACTGCTTCTACCCTTAAAGGCCTGTTTGACTTAGGCACCTATCATCTGAGGGATCAGATAATCTTGGTAAGAACCTGTCCAGACATTCAAATAATTCTGTAAATGCAATGGCATCCTTGTTCTCCAGAACTCCCCCTGGGATGACAATTAAAAACAGTTGCAGAAGAATTTGCTGGTACTGCTGCTGTACATGAATTAGCTTCCGTGTGATCTCAAGTCCTGAAGCTGTGCGACAGATATATAAAGTTACTCTTCATGGTCTAGGGAGTCACTGGTAAGCATATAGTCCACAGCCTTATATAATAAGTTCCTCTTTACACTCAACCTGACCTCTTCAAAAGACAACCTACATAGATAAACAGGTTTATGCTTTGGGGAATAACAAACAAACCACTGAATGATTTATCAAAACTTTTCCACTATGTTTTAGATAAGCTGGGATTTATTTCTGACAGATCCTCCAGGTTGCACCAACATGGATTCACTTGCACTTGGAAAGGAAAAGACTCTGGTTTCTTTACCAGGATAGTTTGGACTATGTGACTCTGATGTCGTCATAGATTATCCCAAGTCAGAATGGTGATTTTTCTTGCATACCTTGCCAGTCAGAGGTATATAAATAACATTTCTTTGCTGAAGAAAAATCAAACAGCACTGAAAGTCAGGCTTTACCATAGATTTCCCAATCAATGTAAAACATTCACAAAATGCTAGTATATAGATTCACATTCGTTCCATTGGTTCTACACTGAAAGTGGCAGAACAAGTGATTCCTTAGCCATTGGTACCATTTGCCCATATATTTTTCTTTTTTCTCTTACTTCTTTGTTCCATCCAAAGGCATGCTTCATATCTTCAAATCCATGCTAGTTCTCTTCTCAATATTACTGTTCCTTGTTGAGGCCTCCCTTCTACACACTGTATATAGGAGGTCTGGAAAAGGCATAGTGTAGACTCTTTCACACTCCAGATCCTCAATTCCTCATGGCTCTCCACTGCAGGAACCGAACATATACAACTGAACATATTAGACTTTCCATTTAAGCTTCCACCTAATGTATAGTAATTGGAAATGTATAGTTATAGAGGTGGGGATAGTCTCTGAGTTCCTTGAAGGAAGTTTTCTAAAACTTATGTCTTCAACTATAAATATTTTATTTTCCACACATGTAGATTTCACTTGAGAAATAACTATGTTTTAAGTTCTTGTTGAAGGCACTGTAACTATTTGGGGGGATGATCATTCTTCTCTCAAGCAGCATTTCTTATCCCTAGAAGAACCATCCAAACATTATTAGAATTTTTGAGCATAGCCTATATATCCTAACAAAAGAGATAGGTAAAGTCTTCTCTGCGTTGACTTTGAGTATGAATATGTCAGCCTTATTATGGAAGTCCCTTGATATTCTCTTCTTCTGATATGCTTTTCATCTTCCCTATTGCCCTATTACCTAGTGATCTCCCATCCCAATACTAAACTGGACCCAACCATGCTTAGCTACTGAACCTAGACAAAGTCAGCTAGCTAAATAACAGAGATAGCGTCCCAAAATAAAGAATAATAGTCTGCTCTGAGTTGACAAAATCATGAGCGGTGTGTTTGCATTAATCAAACTAAGCACATATTATACATAACAGTGGCACAGCACCTTCCTTTTATTTTCTCTTTTGAGTTATTAAGTCTCCATCATTATGGGAAAAGGAAGCAATATATCCTGTGTTGATATCTCTACAAAAATAAGGGAGATTAGCTTTGCAAGTCTTTAAGCTTCTCTTCAATATAGGCACATCTGTTTATGCAAATTGGGTTTTATTGTTTTTTGTTTTTTTTTTGGTTACTCGGCCAATTCTGGTAATCACTTCTCACTTTATTGTTACAGTGCTGCTAAGATAACTTAAGAATGTAAAATGACCATTGTTAGGAGCTTCAATGAAATTAAAATAATTCATTTTAATTACTGCTAAAAATATTCTCTGTAGCCAACTGGCAAATATGAAGAGTAGAACAGAAGAAGATTGTGGGGGGAGGACAGTGCTTTGCTGCAGTCTTCACAATAAATGCAAATTGTGAGCTAAGGTAATCAGGGACAGAGTGGTGGAGGGATGAAAGGAAAGAAACAAGGTAAGTATTAAGAATAATATTGAAAAGTATCAATTTTAATTTTAAATGAGAAGGAGTTTATCAGGTAGAATATACACTCAGGTGTATGCTCTGAGAAATGATACCTAATTGTGTCTTGAGAGGCCGCAGCAACAGAAAAGCAGTTTACACATCCCTGTGACTGATTTCCATGAGGCTGGTGACCAAATGTAAATTGGGACAGCATTTCTGAGTCCTGAAAAAAGAAGGGGTACACCTGTCTGTAACAAAGATCTCTGTTTAAACAAATATATGGACAACGAAGAAAGGTACACTGTTTACACAAAAAGGAAGAGTCATGGCATTGTCAATTTTTTTAAAAGTGAAAAAAATAATACTAGAGTTGAAGTTTTTGAGATTTTTTTTGCACTACAAAATCAACAATAACTTCTTAAAAATCATGTTTTCTACACAATCTCAATTCACAATTCACAACAGTATGCAGTGTTTGGATAGACAAGCATTTTTGTCTCATAGTTGATCAGATACTATTTTTTATCAGCTTTAGCTTTGAAAAATCACACCCCCCTTCACAGTTCATTCATTCCAAACACTTTTCTCTTTGGACAGGAATCTCTCCTCAATGTAACTGAATTGGTTATTCAGTTTGGCATATGCATTTTGGTCCACAATTAATAAATCCATTATACAAGAGAAACATTGGATATAGAATTGGATTGTCCACAATTAAATCAATGCAAAATGATTTCTTCTTCCATGCATGACTTCTTAGGCCAGATGTGATGTGTCCTCTTGCTATTATTCTCAGTTCCTAAATCCATCAAATTATATATTATGACATTAGTGTGAAAGTGTGCCATACACATTTGCAGTGGTGCACAAGTCACTCCCTCCTCCTACAAATTTTGTCTCAGTGTTTGGTTTTTGCAGAACATCATTCCAAATGGTGAACATCAGTATTGTGTCACTTTGCTAGTGATTTTGCTGCATGGACAAGTAATGGTATGTCACCTTCAAATTTGTTGAATTTCAGAATAATACTCATATAGGGCTCTAATTCCATCATTTCATATGGATCACCTTGCTTCTGATACATTTTGAAAGACATGGATTTTTTCTTTATATTCTTCTTTAATCTTGCCATTTTTGTGGTAAATAAAAAATATGCAAGTAATATGCAAGTAAAGATTTCAAAATGCACACACATAACTTCATCTGCCACAGTGCAACACACATGCAGCAGCAGATAATCCAAACAAATTCAGGCCACAGGTTGCACAGTGATGGGTTCATATCACCATGAAATTTTACTCTTCTCTCTGTAAGAATTGCAACAACTCTTCTCAATCCAGTAATTTTATCTTTTGCAGTACTATACTAATATTAGCATTTTTCCAGCAATTATCCTGATATTTGCATTCTTCCAACAATCAAAATCAGTTTCAAATTTATTACAACATTTGCTGCTGATGAATAGTTTACACACAGAGCGATACAGTTGACTAATTATCTGGAATTTTCCCATTTCCCAAGTGTCTGTTAAATTTTTTCTTCATATTTCTTGCCATGGAAAAGTCAGAACGTTAATATTGTGAGACAGACTGACATCAGCAAAATCAGATCTCAAATTGGCAGTGTCTTTTGTCCAGGGTGCAGAATCACTGGGAGGCTTAGGCCAAACAGAAAAGTGAACATCTGGTGTTAACATGGGAGTTTCTGTGGATATAATTTCTTTTCAAAGTAACAGTGGTCTGTTATTTTTTTTTATCTGATCCCTCTATGATGGAATAGGTTTCTGCTTCAAGAACTGCACTTCACAAAACTTACTAGCATCCTGACCCCACTGCCATTAATAGTGATGTCCACTGAAGTTACCCACCTTGTCCATGAACTTCAAAACAGATCCCTTGATCGACTTCAGTGCTCCATTCTTCTTTTCTCATTTCTTCCTCTTCTCATTTCATATGATACGTGTTGTAATCTCTCTCTCTCTTCAGTATTTTTTTCTGCATTCAATAATGTTACTATAAAAGCATATACAAGTAAGAGGATTAAATTGTCACGCCCAATTTAAGTATTTTTATTATTATTATTTTTAAGTACAAAAGAGAAAAATTACAATCAGCCTCAAATAAGCTGTTACATATTGTAATATTTGGTCATCAGAATGATAAACTGTGAAGTGTAAACTCCCTATTCCATATCCTCATTAAGCATTATTCAATTTCATTCATCTGATGTAACATCAATTGTCCATTCTAAAGATGGCAGCACATACTAGTGACCTACAAGTTGTAATATTCGTTGGCAAACATATTATTATATCACATATATAATTTTGCTGTGTGAAAAAATTGAGGTCATATGGGACCTATATACCCGTAGAAATCAATACACCCCTAACAATGCAAAAAAGCTCATGAAACAGAAGGGCTACTGCCCACAAGGACCTTAATCCAGCCCTCCCTAAAGGGTTTCTATCCAACCATGATTTATTCTGTTTAGCTTCAAAACCCAGACACAACCAACCAGGTGTGATTGTCACTTTTTTCCACAGTGATTTTTAAATGTAGAAGTCCCCTGTTTATTTTACAATAACTTACTTGACTGATTATTTGCAATAGATTGAAGTTATTGCAAATTATCAAGGCAGTGTCTTGAAATATTCTTCAGGAATTTTTCCTATCAGAGGCAGTGCTGCCAATATGGACTCTCCCTGGCTGGTTAACTTGCTTTGTCTCCTCAAGCAGAAAACCCCACAAAGGTCCATTTCCCTCCCTGTCACTAAGGATGCTTTTGTCACATCCAAAATCAGCTGCCTAAGATTGGTGCCTTATCTGCCTTGAATTACAGGGCAGGGCAAAGCAGATTGCTGTTTTGTTCCACTCTGCATGTTTTGGTAATCCAAAATGTGGCATATTTGGAATTGGTCTAGCATGTTGTCTTAAGTCAACCATTGTGGTGTTGGTTCATCATGATTTCCAGTCTTAGTGTATTGATGGAATCTAGCTCAATATTCAGTTTGGTTTATTCAATCAGCAATAACTATATTAGGCCATGGCTCAGTGCAACATGTGAATTTAATAAATATTCTGTGGTATATCAAGATTACATTGAGGATCCACTGAGTTGGATTTTGGATCTGAAAAGACTCCTTTTAGTTTTATTGTACTTTTTTTTCTGTAGTAACATCAATGCAAGTGAATTCTGACAAAGGGAGACTCTTTAACAGTGTTTTTCAACCTTGGCAATTTTAAGATATATGGAGTTAGCACACATATCTTAAAGTTGCTAAGGTTGAGAAACAGCGCTCTATGACATTTGTAATGAGTCTAGCATAGGTAGGCCCTTTAAAATGATAAAACATCCTCCTGAAACGTATTCACAGGGATGCCAAGACTTATGGCCCCTTTCCTGTTTCCCTTTTCTGATACTACAGTTGTAGTTTCTGTACCAGTTTGCTTTGGCAGGAAGGATTTGGTGTGATCAGTCCAGATATTTATATCATATTCTCTACTCATTGATATTTTCTTGTCCTTGGAATAGACCCTGGTTAAAGCAAGGCACAGTTCTCTCCATAGTCTTGCACGCAGATTACCTCGATGGGAATGGACAGAAGAAATGCCTGAGCTCTTTCAGATTATGAAATCACTGTGCTGTATCCCCGTGTAATCCTCTAGAGAAGATAAACTCTATCATTTGCAGAACCAAATTGCTGTTGGAGCTTAATGCCACTCAGGTAGACATCCCTTGCTGCATTTAAGGGGCCTCCTTCGGTGCAGAATATAACAACGCTAATGCCAAGGAATCTCAAATATTTGCTTCAAGAAGCAATTAAGCTATTGGTGCCAGCATGCGCTTTCATGTTTTATCTGAGGACACACTGCTAGGATGCTCCCTAGAATGAAAATACAGGCAACACATTAAGTTGCCCTTTACTTCAGACAAATGCTCCTTTTCCTCTGCTTCTCTCCTGGATTTTGTGCCAGAAATGCTTCCCTAGCAGGAACGCCTTGTGGCTGGTTTTCTGTACATGCTTGCATATGCTCTCCAATCTCATCTGGCTTGTATTACAGTACAGTAGGACTAACTAGTGCATTTGTTTACCAGAAAAGTCAAATTGTTGAGGCTCTCCTACACAGTTTCTGAATACCTGTAGGAGCCTATAGTTACTTAAAGCTACTGTATGTACGGTGTCTTGGGTGCTGATCGGGGCACCACATTTCAAGAAGATTAAGTAACAGGAAGATGTGTAGGGGAAAATGACTTTTTGCTACAGCAGGTCTGGGAATCATGTATTTGTTATGCTTGGCTTGAAGAAAGAAGATTCGCTTTGATAGATTAGAAAGTTGTCTCATGCTGAAGACAGCACAGAGTAGTTCTCTTTGTTCCAGGAGGTAGAACTATGTAGAAACACAATGTAGAAACTAAGTGAACATTTCTCATAAAAAGAACTGATTGATGATTAGATAAACCCCCTAGGAGGCCCTCCAGAAGTTGAAGGGCGTAATTGTAGGCTAGAAAACCATCTGTCAGGAATGTTTTTGGTTTTGGGTTTTTTTTTTTTGCATCGGGCATTGCAGGTTCATCATTTAGCTGGGGGCCTGTCTGGATTATCTCCATAGCCCTTTTCAATTCTCTGGTTCTAATATCAACTTAAATAAGCCAATGCACAAAAAATATCTGTGTTCTTGTAACTCATTGCTGGTAACCAATGACATTATTACTTTTTACATTTTTCAAACCCTTAAAATATTTTGTAAGCAGCATGATCTCTGGTTCTTTTCTCAATACATTTTTAAAAAAAAGCTGGTAAGAGAAGATTTATATTAAGGCTTTGTTGTAACCATTATGCTTCAGACCACAAATTTGTAGCAAACAGTAGAAGGCTATTTGGAAGCAAATGCAGTCTGCAGAATGACCACTGTGCTTACAAAGAGGTGCAGAGCTGTTCAGTGACCTGATTTACCAGCTGGCATTTCTGATCAGAGTACTTAAAATGCTAGGAGATGCAGGCAAACAATTTGGGAAACATAACTCTTTTTTTATCTTTTGTCCCATCAGCCCTACCTGAGCAGCAAATTGTCTCTTTCCAGCTAGGCTTATTGGTTTTGAATTGAAGAGGAGATGAAATGAGCTCTTAACCTGTCTGGCATTTGTGGGTTTTCTTCCCCTCCCTTTTGTGTTCTGCATACAGTTCTAATGTGGCATTCCCCTAAGTATTCCTCAGCACTTCGTTTCTTGGATTGATGGCTGAAAGTGAAAGCCCAAAGGATTTTCACCTGCCAGTCATTTGCAGATTTCTATGGAAGTGCAAATAATGTTGAGATGAAGGCTATTTGGTGTGGCTATGCAGATCCCAAATTAATTTAATAGGTCACATTCATTCTTGCTTTACACAGGTCATGTCATCTTGAACAAGTAATTTAAGCACTACTCTTTAAGCATTCCCCTTACAAAATGGAAATAGCGTGCCATGCAGTACAGCAAAGGCAAGAGAATACCCAGAAATAAATGAGTGAATGTATCTCTGCTCTAGTAGCTTGCTCCAGGGTTACAACTGAGTGAAAATGGCACTTTTACTGGTTGATGTAGTCTTTTATTGCCTGCCTGCCATTAAAATTTGAAGATGATGGACAGGCCTGTCTCTTTTTAATCTTTCAGTTATCATGCGATCAGAGCCATGTGGAGTTAGATCTTGTGAAAGACCAGTCTGCTCTTTGGGGTCTAACTTTTTATAGTCACTGGGCTTCATGCTCAATCTACCTTACAGCCCTGGAAGCCAGCAGTCTTATGTAGCTAAATTACATTTTGCCAACTGCATATATTAAAACATGACACTGGACTGAGATAACAGAAACACTTAGACCTGTTGGCATTGATTACTTTTTCCAAAGTTTTAAAATTTCTTCTTCAATATAATTTTAGGAAATACATTTTAGCAAAATACTGTCTTTATTCATGGTGTTGGTTGGAAACATGAACTTGGACAGCAGATCAAGGCCTCCCAACAAGCCAATAACAGCTCTAGTCAATTGTTAAATGTAAACTGTCTCTGCATTTCATTCATTCTGATAATAAAAGAGGATAAAAGAAAGTACAAGAGCTTCTATTTATCTAGCAATTCTACTCGTCCTTCGTAATCTGTTCAAATGATCTCAGAGCTTCTGGGCCTGTTTTTGCATGCAATTTGCATTTTTATTTTTGCCTCTGAAAGTCAAGGAAAAACCTGGCAGCTTTATTTATCTGCACAGTTTATGGGATGGCTTTCAAGAGCTGGGGAGAAGTTTTGCTTTGGGCCCGTGCAGTTATACTAATAAATTGTTTAATGATTTTTTCATAGAGAGAACTCTCTTTTCCCAAATTATTCTTCCTATTACTTTCTACGTTGTTGATCCTGCTTTCAGTAAGCAGGTTTGGAAAGATAAGCTTTAATTATAAATTAAACCTTTTAAAATGCTCTCAGTTTTTCAATGAACTTGGCTTTATTTTGGATGTGTCATTTAATGTAATGGTCATCCAGATTGGATTTTATAATATTTGAACCTTTCTTGATAACTCTAGGCCTAACTGGCATCATTTGGTGCACCACAGACCTAGAAACCTCTGTAAAGTTAATTATCAAAGTCTCAACAGAAGATCAGTTTTCCTGGATTAATTTGAATTGGACTAGTGGAAAGGACAAACACACACTCAACTTCATATTTTCCTAGATAAGCAAGAACCAAATCAGCCTTTGGGTTTCTCATGTACCTCTTGATGTTCATTTCCCAAAAATGTGATTGGGTTGGGCTGGGCGTAGCAAGTTGTTTGAATTGTGGCTTGTAAATATTGTTTTGTATATCATGGTTTATGGCTTAGCTTATGAACCTAGCCATTGTAGTTTATCCCAACATATGTAATTAAAATAAATCATAGTTTAGTGCAATGTGTGAACCCAGCTTTTTCTGGCTTTTTTTTAACTACTGCACCAAATTAGTTCTCATATACACGTTACACATGCATATATAAATGTATATATATTCAAAATTGCAGGCATAACAACCAGCATTAAAATAAAATGTCCTTTCTTGCATTTTTCCAGGTTTGGATCAATAATGTCCGCTGCAGCTACCACTAGTGTAGTGGTTACATAGAGAACATCACCTGTTCAGAACATGTCAATTTTTAAAAATTATTATTACTATTTTTCTTTTCCTGAGCTACCCATGTCAAATTACAGGGATATTCCTAGAAGAAAGTAAAGGGCAGCAGGCAAACCAGATAATAGCGCTTGAGTTTATACAAGCTGGAAAATACTATTTTCAACACAGAGCAGGAAAACATGGGCAAAGATGGGGGTGAGTAGAGGATGATAACATTCCTGACCTGCACAAACAGTTGGTGGCCCCTACTCATGATAAGGCAACCTGGCAGCACAGATATGCCCTCAGACACAAATGTCCTTGTGGCATGAAACACCTTTATCACCTTTTTAGGCTGAAGCACCAGTTACAGTAATTTTTAGATAGAGATAGCTTTGCACCAGTAATCCATGCCTTGGTAACTTTTCGTTTAGATAATTGCAGTGTGTTATAGTGGAACTGCCCTTGAAGATGGTCCAAAAGATCTATTAGGACAAAATATTGCAGGAAATATAAAGTCTGGAGTTAGACATAAATATATGATGCCACTCTTACAGGACCTTCACTGGTTCTCAGTTTGTTTCTGGTCCCAATCTAAAGTGCCAATATGAAGCTCTGAAGCCTTTAGTGAGCTATAAAACATGGGACTGAAGGACCTGAAATATGTTTTTTTAGTAACTTCCTACCCTTTCCTAGGACTAGATTTGGAGGCCCTAATCTGGGTGCCCTCCTATGTGGGAATAGACTGAGAAATCCAGGAGTGGGCCTTTTCTGTGCTCGCCCTACCCCACCCCACTCCATCCCCAGCAAAATGCTGTTCTCAGGGACTTATAGCAGGTGCTGGCTCTATTGGCCTTTGAAGTCCAGATAAAGATAGGTTTATTCTCCTAGACATTTCAGTCAATTATTATTACATTGATTTTAAAAGTCTTTGCTGCTTAGACACTTTTTCACTACTCAAGCTATGTTTTCAGTGTTAGATCTTTTGTTAATGTGCTTTATTTTATCTTTTAATTATTTAGAATTTTAGTTGGTGATTTTGGTCTGTTGTAAACTGCTCTGGGAAAACCAGCTTTGAAAGGCTGGCTAAACCTTTCAAAAACAAATGAACAAATATTTAATTGTACAGCAAAACACTTCGACTCCCTATTTAACCAAATTAAATATTTATGTTATAACATAAGCCGAAGTATAGTAGTATTCCTTTCAGGCCAAATGCTTTGTCTCTTTACCAAATTACTTGAGTAAGGAAGTTTGATTTTAGCTAATAAATGCCAAGAGAGGCATTAGCAGTTTTTGTCAAGACCCCCAACTCTGTGCTGCTTTCTGCAAACCATGATATGTCTGTGGAAGTTAGATATTATGTGAGATACTTTTTCAGCCATCAGAGACTCTGGAACTTTTGGTTTCCCAGGTAGGAGTGTTTTGAACTGTTGTCCATAGAAAAGTCAGTTTGCCAAAGTGGGTATAGTGCTATATTTACATCAGTAAAAGCTCTTTTGGATGCCTGTTTGAGATTAATTTGGGTGCTGTTCTCTCACTGTGTGTGTGATTAAGTGAATGGCCATAAATATATCTATTTATATATTGTCCTCCCTTCTAGTGTGAAATTCAGCAAAGCAGGAACATGATTGAATTCCTTTTTTCAATTGAGATACAATCACCTAGATCAGTGTTTCTCAAACTTGGCAACTTTAAGATATGTAGACTTCAACTCCCAGAATTCCCCAGCCAGCATTCTAGGAGTTGAAGTCCACACATCTCAAAGTTACCAAGTTTGAGAAACACGGATCTAGATTGTGGATGTTTTCTTAACTTAGGTTATTTCTACATAGATAAATATCACATTTAAGCACCTATAAAAAAAACCATTAAACTTCACCTAGACAGTTATCAAAGGCTGGAGAAATGCTCTGTTATGAAATACTTGTCTATCCATGTCATGCACAATGAGTTCCACTTTGTTCTTTAGAGTGGGAACTGTGACACAGAGCCAGGATACCGTTGGAAAAGTTTCAGCAGCTGGACCAATGTATCCAAGGCTGTGGCGGAGTGGAGAAGATACTGTGGTGTGCCGTGAGAAAGCTAACTGTGCAGCATGAAGAAATAGGAATTGGCACTATGCCATGCAGTGCCCAGTATATCTTTACACTGCTATCAGGATGTATAAGTTGCTGGTAGCTTTGGCTGCCATTAACTGAGTCCCCAGTCTTAAATGTATTTCACTAGGATTAAGTCCCACTAAGGAGAGCTGCCCTCATATCCAAGTAAACATGCACAGAACAGTACATTATGTTCTAGTAATATAAATGTATGGAGTCCAATATATGTTTTCTTTTTTGGGACCCAAGCCAGGTCATAGGGGCTGGAATAGAATCCAAGTGGGGTCCTGTCATCCTCATTATTTTAAAAGGTAGACAATGCATCTTATGGCTGTTAGCAGATACGAAGTATCTGAATAAACAAAACATGGTCTCAATAGATCAAGTCTAAAAGCCTTTGCCAAAACAGAATGGCGATAAACACAGGTTTTCTAGCTTTATGGCAAGGCCAAGAGGCCTATATACAGAAAAAGGTAGAATAGCTTCCTATTAGAAGAAACTTCAAGAGTTATGGAATACACAAAGCAAATGTGAATGGCTCTCTACCATGGTTGCTAGGGAACGCTCTGGCCATAGCTATTTAATTTGTTGTTGTTCGGTCGTTCAGATGCTTCTGACTTTTTGTGACCCAATGGATAACAGTTCACAAGAATCGTCTGTCAATGGCTGCTTCTTTGTGTTCTTAAAAGCTCATGCATACTGTATAAGCACCTCAGCAATTTAGTAGATATGTGCAAAATATATTGTTCTGCGGATGGAACATTTCAGGATAAGTACATTTTTGGGAACAGAGATTTGTGGGTGCTCCATATAAAGTCTGCCCAGAACACCACAAACAGCTTTTTTCCAGAAGATTTAGTTCCAGAAGATAGTCACACCACATTCACAACAACCAGATTGATGGAGTCTCAAAACACCCCATATGTTTTGGTCTCCTCAGAATATCCCATGGTAGAATAATGGGTGTGTACAAGTAACAGACCTTTTGTCAAAATAATGAATAGTGTGTCAGAACAAAGAAATGAATTGTGTGTCAGGATGTAACTATGCAAGCTCTGCCCCATATATACTTTTCTGCAATGTCACAATGCAGGTTCCAAAGGAGTGGAGTTTCTATGGAGTTTGTTGCAACTCACATGTCATCATTTCCCCTCTGCCCCATGGATACCCATGGCCAGAACAGTATGTTTTACAGATCTCTACAATTTAGTCCTTTGCTTGCCAACTCAGTATGATCTGTTGCCATTGCTCTTCGAATGATTATTTTGGTGTTTCCAGAACTTAGCCCTTCTGTTAATGTCTCAGTACTGATTTAACTTTCACTTGTGTAAGTTTACCAAAGGAAATATTTAGAAAACTACAGTCAAATTTAGGGTTTTTTTTTTACTTTATGTTAATCAATAAAATGAATATAATTGCAAACATATACACAAATGAAGGTACTTTGTTTTGTGATCTCCATTAATAGTTCTAAGTTTGTATAGGGATGTCGGGGTCAAGTTAGGGCTGATGCTGATCTTGGCAGCATCCTTCTTTCTTTTTTTCTTTTCTTTTTTTAATTAAGAGATGTGTTGGCTGAGCATTCTTTCTTTTTGTCTTTTGCATATAATACTTCACAGCTGAAGTAACACATGTTGTCATCAGAAAAGAGCTTTCATGAGGCTATCGAGTCCAGGCCCTAAATTTATCTAGTTGCACTGTTCTTCGGTTACAATTACTCCTTGAGCTGAGGAGCAGTGGGGATTTGGATGGAACATCAAGATAAAATTTGGCAAGGCTGTGACCTGAGCTTCATACAATATGACATTTTGGTGCAGTACAACTATATTTTGGGTGCTGAGAAATACAAAAGGGGCTATGGGTAGATCCTAAGCTACAAGAGGCAGATGGCAACTAATGTGCTCCCTGCTGATGTTCCATTTTTCACACTTGAAGCAATTTAGAATAAAATAATAAATCATAAGAAAATTAAAAATTAAAACCTCTATTTCAACTGGAAGATTGTTTGCTATGAGATTATAGATTGCTGTTTCTAGGCACTAGCCATGAATGAAGCTATAGAAATAACAGGCAGTTTGATAACTACATTCCTGCTCTGCTCATATCCTTCATTATTTCACTCCAAAAATGAAAAAGAGGTACCCTTTTAGTTATTCTTTTGGCTTTTGCCAATTATTTTCTTTTGGAGTAAAGTCCTCCCCAAATATGGCCAGATTTCTTACCTTTTTTGATGACATCTTTCTATGCAATTAACCATGTCATGATGTCAAGCTGTGTGCATGAATCGTAATGGGGTAAGTTATATATGACATGTGCATCATGATAAGAATAATTACTCACTGACTTTTAAGGGCCAAGATTATTATTCAGAGCTGTGCTTTTTACACTACAGACCACTCTCAGAAGAAACAGTTTTCTCTTACAGTAGTTGTTTATGCAGGAGAGAGGATTTATTGATTTCTTGCGAGCTAAATTTTGATACGTATGTGACCTATCCAGAGTCACCTCACTCACTGTGCTCCCTTGATGGTTGTCATCTTTGGCTTCTCTCTTCTACTCTCTTTAATGCTGTGCTATCATTTCTTTTACCCTATCCTTTTTTGTTATTTTGTGCAATTTAATGGGGAACAATCTGTTTTTTTTTTCTTTTTTCTTAGAAGAGAAGAAAAACTTGATGAAATTCTCTCTGGTGGGATGTGGAATGTGTGCATGGCATACTCTGTTATGAAGCAGCTAAGATCTTCTCTAGTAGTCTATAGTCTCTGCAATTTCTCAAGCTTCAATTAAATCTCTAGAGAAGGTATGGAAAGGGAACTCCTCCAATGGGGCTTTATTGAATTAGAAACCACCTTGCCACAAAGGAGGCTGAAATACCACCCTCCTGAGCATGTGGTAGAAAAACGGAAGCCTCTTTGCTGAGGAAAGGCAACTCTTTAGAAATAGGAGAGAAAAATCCACTGCAGTTCAGCTGCTGGCATCTATGGATACGTTTGCTCAGCTTTCAAGCATGCTTTACCAGTCACAGCTTAAACTTTCATCCTATTTTAGATAGTGAAATCCATGTTGTCTGTGCTATAATTAGTATTGCCAGTTGCCTCTGAAGTTTGAAAAAAATAGATATTTGAGACAAATTTGTACAGTTCCATTTAGGTGAAACTATTGCAGGTATTTTAGAGAATATTAAGAAAACTCTAATAGTGAGTAATGTTAAGGACAAATATTACAGATGTTTCTTGGGCTTTGTCCAAATATATTTGTTACTGTGTTGCTTCTGGCAAATTAGGTGAAACAGCTACAGACATTTCAGAGGACAATAGAAGAGAATATCTGTAGCTCAGGGTTGAACTGTGGAGTACTTAGTGCTTTCCAAGCTTGGTTGCTTGGTTGCAGATGTTTCATTACCCGACTAGGTAATGGGCAGATTTGCAACTCCCAGAATTCTTAACAAGAGTCCTGACTTAAAACTTTTGAGAGTTACTTTAGTTCATCATCCTCTTCCTTACAGAGTATGAATGAACATGGTTCTCAGCAGTGGTTTCCCCAAGCCTAGCACTTGGCATCTAGAGAAATACCATGTCAGTTTCTGGACCACCAATTTAAGTCTGCATAAGCACAGTATTGTAGTACTGGATTTGGACTACCAAAAGTTGGTTAACTTTTTAGCTTTTTTTTTTTTTAAATACACTTCTTTTGGTTTATCTAGTTCAATAAAATTAACATTCATGGGCCAACATCTCTCACAGTTTAATCGTGGATCTTCCTCACACCTTCTTGTTGACCAGGGATTGGATTTGCTCTGCCTACAAATGTGCCCTATACTATTGTGTTACTTCAATTCTATTGAATTTTAGGTATATATTAATATATGTTAATTTTAGACATACTTCATTATTTTAGATATATTACATATACCTAAAATACCAGAAGTAAAGAGCACCAGGGAATCCTATGTAAAAGCCAAATATAATTTGGGGGTGGGTGGATACATCTTAGTCATAAATCCTGTGGTTAAGTATTAATTTGGCCTATCTGTTTAAAAAGTAGTAGAAAGATTCACTGTTGAAGGGTAGAATACTCAGTATGCTGAAATAATAATAATAATAGCCATTTTGGGCCATGAGAGGAAAAAAAAACCATAATAGTATCATTATTAGAATCAATCAAGATGACATAAAACAGTGGGCCAGCTTTTGAACTCCCCACACCTCATTATCAAGCAAAGTATTACAGAAAACATCAGATACAGAAGAACAAAAAATTAAGCCAGGTGAACAAAAAATTAAGCCAAAAATAATTTTTCCCTGTCATCCAGCTGAACTCTTTAGCTTTCTCTTCTTGGGCATCAGAGCTCAAATCTAGAGTCTGCTCTTTTAATTATTGGTAACTTAGAGAACCTTTGTGCCCTAGTATGGGACTTTTCCTCAAGGAGATAAAGATGAAATAATATGTACAGCAGTAATGAAAGGATGAGTGACCATTCTAACTTCAGTACTTGGACCTTACTTTCCTCTGGCATGTCTCCATTTTTCATTCTTACTGTGAAATGATCAACCTATGTAATGTTAGGCAGCAGCTGAATATACAAGTGTAATCTGTTTTCCCTTAAACCTGTGGACATAGTCCAGATGAAGAACAGCATTTACCCAATTTACTCACAGTGAGTGACTGACAGGAAAGACGGAGGTTGCATTTTAAATATGAATAATAAAGAGAACGGATATCAAAATAATAATGATCTTTCAGGGAATTGTCCATTCTATACTACTGAGAGGGAATTTCCATTCTATACAATTGGTATTCACTTTTGCATACCTCAAATTAACTGCTTAACTCAAATTAAATGCACATGCCATGTATGTCTCTGGTACACAAAAGGAGAAAATTGGACAGACTACAGCCATGATAAGATTTATTAATTGCGTATTCTTGTTGAAATAAGTTGTCTCCTTATGTCCCTGCCTTGGAAGACTTTAAGACAGTGTTATTTCTTGCTCCCCACCCCACCCCCACCTTGTATGAGACCATTTAATTAGCAGGAATGATCTTTCTGCAGAACCACAACTTTGACATCTGCTTCACTCTTATTTTTCATTCAGTAAGTTCTCATTCATTCGTTCATTCATTCATTCACTGATGATTGCTACCCAACCCGATTCCTCTGGCATCCCTGGAGACCTTCGCCATGCCATCCCAAATGGTAGCTCAATCTACAATGGAAAAGATGCATTGATGCTTTCTCTATAGATCTACAAGCTTCTGGTTGCAGCCATAAGGGAACGAGAGGAAGAATTAGCCTGTGTGTTTGTGTGGCTGTGCTCCAGTAAATATTTTGATGCATCTGCTGCCAGCACTGGTCTGAGGGAATCTACCTAGCATTTAAATTTTGATGGCGAGCTGTTTTGAATAATAAGAGTGCAGCCGGCTGTGAGTCAGTGCATGTGTGTTGACTGAAGGGGGGAAAAAAATCTAAAAGCTTAATGCCTGCTGAACGCTGAGCTGCAGTGCTTTGCTTTTACCACCACTCCTCCTCCTCCTCCTCCTCCTCCTCTTTCTAGTAGATATTCCAAACTGATTTTTTTTTTTTGTCTTGCTCACTGAAGGGGAGGGAGGAACAAAAAATATTATAGCCCCTCACCCAAGTAGCAGTTGCAATGGGTGCTGTAATGGGCACGTTCTCTTCTCTGCAAACCAAACAAAGAAGACCCTCGAGAGGTAAGGACCGTCCCCCTCCCCCTTACCCCCAGGTATTATTAGTGGGGATTCAATGTTACCCTTTTCCTTTAGAAACCGAGGGGATAAAAAAAAGAGCAAAGCATGTGCCACTTGCAACTAACGCCAGCTACGCTGATCCGTTGGAAGAAATTTTCAGCAAACGATGGAAGGCTGTACATGTGTGTGTGTGTGTCTGTTTCTGTGTTAGGGGCTGCAGAAGGAAAAAATGGGTAGCTTCATTGGGGTCATCGTTGTTTGGAGGAGGGAAGGTGCTTCTCAAATGTTGTAAAGCCAGCACACAAACATGTGTAAGGCGGAGAACTATAGAGGTAGCCAGCTGTGCAGAGCAGTTGCAGGAGAAACCTGTTTACTCTAGGTCCCATGCTGTGTCGTTCCTGAGGGGTAGCATCGGCACAGGACAAAAGCATTTATCAGCTGCCTTTGGGGATCACTTAAAAAAAAAAAAAGAATGAGACCT
Source organism: Python bivittatus (assembly GCF_059951505.1). Lineage (NCBI taxonomy): Eukaryota > Metazoa > Chordata > Lepidosauria > Squamata > Pythonidae > Python > Python bivittatus. The sequence goes on from NW_028277035.1 coordinate 20,629,176, forward strand.
TACTGTTAATTTCGATAAAGATGGGTAAGAAATGCTGCCAGTGGATGTCAAATGTTTGTCTTTTGGAGAGGGAGGGAGAAAGAGTGATATATTTTCTGAGGAGCGGAAGTGAGAGAGCAACCAAGCAAGCAACATTTCAAGGATCTCTGTCACCCTAATCCTTCTTAAAATCCTAAAATTGGAAGGATTTGTATATAGCATGCTAATGTCCTGCAAATATCCACTGTTGGGAGTGGGTGGCTTTTTAGTTCTGTTTCCTGAGTGGTATTAACTCAGTGTTGCAGAGTGTTGGGAAGCCCAAAGTTGGAGGTTCACTAAGGAGTAGGATGAAAGAAAACAAGTTGTATAAAATGGCAGTGGATTTTATTTTGTTTCATTTTTTTAAAATCAACTTTAGGCATTCGATTCTCTCAAACTAGCTCCAGAAACGGCGTAAGAATGTGAATGCTGTGTGGACAGGATCATAACCTTTGGAAGTGATTTGTCTAAGAGTTGTAGGCAGGTTTTTAAAAGCAAGCTTTCTTTTCATGGGAGAAGAAGATCAGGTCCATAATGGCAGGGATGTGAGAACCAGTTTGTAGATCCACACTCATTGTGGACTGATGGAGTAAGGACATGTAGTGTAATGGAAGTACGATGATTGAAAGGGTCAACTTATCCAAAATCAGAAACCCTTTCTTAGATTTTGGCTGCCATCCTTCCCACAACTTTCCTAAATCCCATTGAAGTGAACAAGATTTAAGTGGCTTACAGGTATGCACGGTTGCCGCCCAGCTCTTCTTTCATAGATACTAGCATGAAGGCTATTGCTAAGTAGTACTTCTACAGCATCCTAATCCATATGTTAAACCTGTTGAGGTGATAGGAGTGCTTTAGAACTTAGCTGAGCCCTACTGAAATAATTTTGCTTGGTATACAGTAAATTAATATGGAGTATTATCTATCTTTGATGCCAAAGATCCAAGTTAAAAATAACTAGTGCTCTTTATTTTTCTGCATGCAGGCTGCCATTATGACTTAATTTGAAATAGTGGAGAACTTATTCAGAGTCACTTTGAGTTTGCAATTCCCTCCTTCCCCCATTTTACAACAGGTGGTCCTGCAGGGGAGGAGTGAACAGCTTGAAATGGCTGGTGACTACATAACAACAACAACAACAACAACAATAGGAGGTCTATTGATATTTGGCCCTGGGGGGTGGGTAGTGGTTCTCTTTCTCTTCCAGCTGCAAATATCAGCAATAATTTTCCTAAAAGTCTTTTTTTAAGTAGTGCTCTTGGAGATGCTGATATCAGGCTGAAAATAATTCTGGGCTTTCCTGAAGCCTGGGTAATTGTTCTTTGTTAACTTCTAAGTTCTTAAATAGATGTTTTGCCCTGGCCTCCAAAGGGTGAGAGAGAACCAAGCTTTTCCTGAAGGTCAGGATGGAAGAGGCATATTCACCAAGATGGTGATCCAGGATTTGTGGATTTTTATCCCCTTTCCTTACATTTTTTCTGAGGTGGACAAGTTACCTTTCCTTGCTCCATGACTTTAAGAAAGAAGCCAAAGTGTTACTGCAATCAGGGCATCTCTACTTCTGTCCTTACCCAAATAGGGGCCATATTGCCTGCCTGGGCAATAAACTACAGCATCATTTAGCTGTGTTCCCATGTGGCATGGCCCCTCTTTCCGCAGGAATAGTCACGTAGCTGCTCTACATCAAGTTGTTGGCTACAGTGGGAGTAGGGGAAGGAAAGAGCCCTTGCCAGCTTTCCAAGACTTTAGTGCAGGAGATCCACTAAAATAACAGGAAGTCACTCCCAGACTTCATGTGGGTTGAAGGACTAATGGAGTGAAATGGGGGGGGGGGTATTTCAGCAGTACAATAGCTTTGATACCAATTAGCAGATTTTAGAAACCATCAAGAAAGCAGTTTCCATGAACTAAACAAGTAAGTAGTGTCACTCTCTGCCTTCAGACTGCTGCCTCGCACTGTGGAAAACAACTAATGATGAAATGTTAAATCTTAGTTGCAGTTTCTCAGGAAGCACATGCTGAGAAAATATTGCATTTTGGTTCCTGCTGCAAAAATACAAAAACACCAGTGAGCTGTAGCATTCCATAAATCCCCATATGTTCATTTGCCTATATATTCTCATATGTCAGTGATAATTTTCTGGAGGCATGAGCAGCTGATTGACTGTAATGAATGTCAGGTTTCCCTTTCACATGATACTGAATGCTGGGAGAGGAAACTGCAATCAAATCTATTGGTCTTAATCCTATATGTAATCTACATGTGGTAGCAGATGCCATAACGCCTGTGGGCAGAAAGATCTTCCCTGTATGAAAAAGCCCCCAATTCAACACCCCATTATAGATGATCATCTACAGTAGCATGTCGACTTTGAAGATTTCAAGAGGGAATTGAAACATCCCAAAATTATTTTGCTGTGAGGGCAAGGCATTGTCCATGGTGACAACTTACTCCTATCTCCTTAGTTTTTACTTTTCAAGACCAGCACAACTTTTTACACTTTTCATGTTCAGCCTGCTGTCTATACTTTTTTCTTCCCTAAAAGCCTCTGCTAAGATTTGCTTTCAGATGTTGTGTGTGTGTGTATGTATGTATATGTGTGTGTGTATATGCGTGCGCACACACATGCACACACATACCTACACATGCACACAGACATACACACGTATATGCTACTTTTTAAAAGTTGGATAATGATATCTTGATGAGGTGGACCACATTCCTACATCTCGGAACAAATACATTGGAAAAATAGGTAGAGATCTCATCCATTTGCCCATGGATTCATAGGATCCATACATAGGATCCATACATAGGAATGATGTATAAACATCATTGTTTATACATTATTCCAATTAATTTTTCCTATAATAATTTATCAGGATAATGTGAACTCTATACTTTTATAAGTTTTGATGAGAGGTTGTGAGTTGAAAGGTTGGATCATATGGAGCAATAACGTTATCTCTACCTCTAAAAGTTATTATCTGCTGTCTAATGGAATAGCATGTAGCCATGCTATCCATGGATATATCAGCTCCTTTACATTATCTACAGTCAACAGCATTGAGTATGTAAATGTGACTGCAGACATGACAAGTCAAATGTGATTTCAGATGCGTAAATTACTTTTCACCTATGGTGAAAAAAATCTCAGGAAACATGGAATCAGTAGCTTCAAGATTTTAGATTTTAGAACAATTTTCTTCAGTTCAAAAAGTTGATCTTACTCTTATTATTTGACCATCATGAGTTTTTTGAGAATGGTAACTGTGTTGCAGCCAAAATATCAAGGAGACTTTGGCCACTTTAAAGCCCAGGGATACAATGTTATTTAGAGTGGTATTTTTGGGTTTTGTGGGTACACCTGAAAGTACTGTGGCCCTTTTACAAAGTTACTACTTGATGGGTTTGATCAGTCACAAAGCACCCTTCCCCAAAGGGTGAGTTTTGTTTTGTTTTTTCCCCAAATCCCCTCTAATTCCCATAGTGCTCCCAATCGTTATTGGTGGGCACTCTAATCATTTGGCTGCAACCACCTTTCTATGTTAGAAGAATTTGTATGGAACCCAAAGGTTCTTGGGGAAATAAAGATGATGCTGAAACTGGTGCTTTGCTTTGTATTATAGCAGTTTTACATTTATTTAATTAACAGCATTAAAAAATAGAAGTCAGCATACATTTATACTGAACCAAAGCCAATACATTATTGACATTGTATGTGCACCAACACATGAATGGAGGTAGGTCTAGGCCAGATTAAAGAGTGCCACATCTGAAGTCACATCTGTGGAAAAGTTCCACAAATTATCAGAAACCAGAACAGGGACATTTATAATGAGAAGGAGATTATGATGACTTCATGTGCTTTGGCTTCCTTGTGAGCCAAAATCCTAGCCTAGTTGTTCTAATGGAAGCCAGAACACATACGTCTGTATGAAGAAAGAGCCAAAATCTCTGTTTGTGTGTTGGTGGACCCACACTTTTTATTGCATATGTAAGATTTAAAAGATAGTTCCAGTTCCCATTCCTTGGCAGGATTCACATATTGTGCAAAGTTACTGAATTGTTGGTTTTTGGCTTAGTATGACATGGGAATTTATCCATTATAGTTTACCAATAGCATTACGTATGAACCATGTCATTATGGCTTCTTCAATAAATCACTGTTTAAAATATCTTTGCTTAATATTATGTATAACTGAAGCTTGGGTACCTGATAAAATTAGCAGACCACATTGTTAGAAGCCTTAAAGAGGTAGCTTGTTTGATATTTATGTACTCTATGGGCTAATTCATACAGTAATCTGAACTCTTTAAGATCAGTCTCTACAGTCTACTGTTACTCCATAACAGTAAATCCCCAAATTTGATTTTATGAAAACAATAAATATGAATGATACCTAGGAATGATAAATGTATCGTTCATAATTAGTTTTGTTGAGTAGCCCTCTTCACTCAAAATTCTTCTGTCATCTTGGTAAAACTATGCAGAGATCACTGGACCATAAAACTAAATCTTAGGTATTGTAGACTTGTTTGTTGGTTGGTGGGCTGATTTAAAATGATGCTCAGATTAAATTAATTCATGGTTCTGCATAACAGGAAAAATTTTACCAGGTTGCACTTGTCACCATTGTTGTTATGGTGTCAGACTTGTAAAATTGTGCAGCTTTTACAACTAGAATTTGCATACTCGACTTTTATGTGACAAACGAGAGAAACAGAGAGGACTCTACTGGCAAGCAGTTGCTGAGTTTGAAGAAATGGGATGTTTGTGAGGTTTTGACTGAGGGGGAGGAATGGAATCAGTCATTGTGATTATCTGTGTCACAGGTTAATTAGGATGGCAATTAGAAACAATACTGCTATTTACTGACATTTAGAGAGTTTGCTAAAAGCATTTGAGACAGTTTCTCAATAAAGGGTTAAATCTTTTTGATCCCTCCATATGAAATGTCAGAAGAAATTATAAGCAAGCAGTTATGCTATCATTTCTTATCACTCATTAGGGATCAACACAGGCAAATGGCTTACCCTGACCTTTAAGCTACAGGGCTGACAAATATAGGGCATTTTCATGAGCAGCACAATATAGGATCCAGGAGATGCCTAAGACATTTATTTGTTTGCTGATTTATATAGTCATCTATCTCACATATGTGACTCTAGGCAGCTTACAATAAAATGCATAAAACAGATGGAATATATAATATAAAAAAGAAAAACACATAGCAGCCAAGCATCATAAAATGACTATCAACAATGGGCTCTATCAGACACCCAGGGCCCGGCACAAAACCAGGTTTTCAGGGCTTTGCAAAAACCTCAGAAGGGATTACGTTGGAAGTTGGATGACATACTGTATATATTTAATAAATAATTATAGGTCGCACAGTCAGCCAGATGTTTAGACTGGATTTGGCATTTTTCTCTGCCTATCGAGTCCTTCCCAAGGACATGGAATAGGCAGATGTTGTTGTCTGATGGTGTCAAAGTTGTTGTTGCAGGATGTAAGCTGTTCCAAGTAAAGCTGCCTTTTGCAATTGACTGATGGTGATTTTATCAATGCCGACAGTATTGGGGTGGTGCTCCAGATGGTTAGGATTGCACCCGAGGTGCCTATTACTATTAGTACTATCTTTGCTTTCTTTTGCCACAGTCTTTATGTATGTATGTATGTATGCATGTATGCATGTATGTATTTTCCAAAGGGCAGGGACCATGGCAGAAAAGGCTCATCTTCTGGGCTCCACCAGCTGACACTGCCAGAGCTGGTGGGACAGGTAGAAACAGCTGGGGAGAGACATTTACATCTTTTCTTTAGTTCTTTGGTTCATCCAGTTGCTGACAGATACAGCAAATCTATAGTTCAAAAGTTCACACATGGGAGCAAAACTTAGAAATTGCTTACTGGTTTCTTTTCTAGCCTTTCTCTGTTATTACACTGCAGCTCTTCTTCAAAGCATAACTGACAACAAATAAATGCTAATATCTGTGTGCTCTGAACTCTTCCAATGTATAAGTGTCTGAATCCAGAGAGGTGGGATAGAAATGTTTATAGATCTGAATATCCAGTGAACCTCTTCTACCAGAGCAATAATTCATATTTTTCCTATAAGCAAGGTGGGAGCTGCAATGCCAGTTGCACACTCTTGTAACAGTAGTGCTTCTGTGTTCTATTTCAGTGTTTCTCAACCTTGGCAGCTTTAAGATGCATGGTCTTCAACTCCCAGAATTTCCCAGCCAGCAAGCTGGCTGGGGAATTCTGGAAGTTGAACTCTACATATCTGAAAGTTGCCAAGGTTGAGAAACATTGTTCTGTTCTATCCTGGAACAGCAGTCTACTCTTGCTGTTACATCATTTCCTTTTGTTATTTTCTTATCCCCTGGAAGCCTTCCCTAATTGTAACTAGATAGCTTTAAGGAGACTAATTCTGGTTTTATTGCATTTTATCCAAGTTTCTCCAATTGGCATTCACAGAATCAGAACTTTAATTGTGATCTCCCTAAAACCTTTTAGAATGAAGAACAGAATATATACATATCCAAACTGAATGACTAAAGCAGTTAAAGGAATCAAATAGATGGACTCTAATAAAGTTGGAAGTGATTTTCTAATCAAAGATGGTAAGAGTCACTTCTGGCTATCAGTGCTTTCTCAAAAAGTGGCCAATCCAGACGCACCCCCAAACCATGAACTGAATCCTTCAAAGGGAGTGAAACTATCCAGATTAGCACAGTTTATTTAAGCACTCCAAATATCTGGCAAGTTTAATATCAATTTCAAAATTCACATTCATTGTTAGTTTTAAAATTCATTTCATCATTCTGGAAAGCTTTAAAAATGGAGCGGTTGCATACTTCAAGCCTGATCTTTGTGGCAGAGAAGATCGCATGTATTACATGAAGATGTTCCTCAAATATCAGCATATGTTCTTGAGACACTGATCTGGGGATTAGAAATCCTATCATGCTACATAAGCTACATGAGACCATCCAATTGACATACTTCGCAAACATAATAAGATGTTCTTGGGACAGCACATACCTTTCTGAACAAGAGAATAATATTAAAGTCTGGAATAGGTTTAGCTTCCTGCATCTGTCATTAACTGTTTTATTTTTCTAATGGGGGCAACTTTTAGTCACAGCTTTATTAAAACATGATAGGATCTTCCAGAAGTTAATTGGTACTTTGGGGGCTCAATCTAGCCTGGAGACCGTCACTGGCCAAGCAATCTTTGCACTTCCTGTTCAGTGAATAGGAAAAATGTTAAGTACGAAAAGAAAGCCTCCCACTACTTAGTGCAAAATAAACCCGTGACCCTATGTAGGGAAAGAAGGCAGCTTTATGTCAGACAAAGCTTTCATAGCTAGCATTCTGTTAAATCCAGAGGGAAAGCAGGAGACCATCCAAGGAACAGACCTTTGATTGTGCTTTCCTTTTTAAGTATGCTTTCTGTTTGTTTAGAAGCACAGTTTGTACTTGTGGGTGGGAATTCTTCTACCCACGGATTAAAAATGTATGAAAAGCAATTACGGGTGGAGTGTTCTAAAGAGGAAGGATGGACTGGGGTGGGGAGGAGAGCACTAAGGGACAAAACCATAGAAGGGAAAGAAAAACAGCTCTCCTGGAAGTCCAGGAATAGGAGTTGTAGGACTACTAGAACTTGGTTACAAAAATGTCCACTGGATGACAGCAGAGAGAGACAGAAAACTGTGCTCCCCTCTGGTTATCTACACTTTTGCATGCCTGGTCTGGTAGCCTGAGAGAGAGAGAGATGAAATTCAATTTTGAAACTTCCCTTGTTTCCTTACAGAATTAGATACAAGAGTGGTGTTTGTAGTCTTGATGTCAAATTTAATTCAATATCATATGAAAATTTGTTCTCAGTATGAAGTGAGGTTGTAATAAAGAGGTCTGTGTATCACAACTGCTCATATCCAGCCCCCACATAACTGGAGTTAGGGAGAAGAATTCACTGATACAAAGCATGATATGATTTCCAACAAACTAGAGTCTTAGAAACTCAGTGTAGAGAGCTGGCATAAATGCCATATTCAGTGATTCAGGGTTTTTTCCCCCTTCTTTTTATTTGTATATAACAAATTTCATTATAAAACAATTCTAGGCAGATAGTCAGTGCTTATAACTGATTGGTAGTTCATCTCCCAAAAAATTCTGATTGCCCTTTCAAATCTTTGTAGCTTGTATAAAAATCTACTCATCGGCCAATCACATTTATCACTGTGTTTTATAAGTCAAGCTGTTCTTTGGAGTCCTCTTTAGGGGAAACTTCTGCTTAGACTCTCTGGTTTCTCAGATAATTATCCCTTTTTCTTTCTTTATGCAAAGATCATTATACAACAATTGTGAATTATAAAACTAATGTTGTAAAGAGTCTTGTGAAGTATCTTGCAAAAAGTATAGTATCCTGATTGTAACCTCTGACTTAATTGAGAAAGGCCCTCTGACTTCAATGGAATTTATTTTAAAAGCTTTATTTGGATATTTATATTCAGAAGAAGTCTTGTATAAGTATAAAAAAATAACAGTTCAATCGCATGTACTTCCCTTACAAACAGTTGAAAGGTTATTTAGATGACCAACCAAATAACTTTTGTTGCCCCTTAACCAATCAGTTCAAATAGGAAAACGGATGTTAATTTAATGTGAGGAATAATTTCATTACAATATAAAGTGATCAACACTGGTACAAATTATCACAGAAGGTGGTGGATACTTTCTGAACTCTATAGATATATAATTGATACGATCTATGGATCTGAGTGTTATTGGGGCTTGAACATTGTCTTTTTCATTTTAATGGTTTTTGATAATTGCATTGTGTTTTTATTCTTGTTTGCAGCCCAGAGTTCCATCTGGTAGATGAGCAGCCATGTATATTTGTTTAATAAATAAATAAAAATTAATTAATTAATTAATCAATGCTGTTTTGGATCAAGGAGAATGAGCTAGATGAGATACTTTTCTGCGTACACATGAATTACTTATAACATTCCTTATTCCTCAGAAGTCTGGGGAGTCGGGCAGCATAAACAGGTGGTAACATCTAGATGACCTAGGCTGATCACTTGATTGCTCCTAAACTAATCAGGATTAGACCTAGTTAGAGCTGAATGAGGACCATCAGGAAATCAAACTGCTAGGTTGGGAAGTTGAAAGAACATCCTGGAAGTAGACAATGGCAAGCCACTTCCATATTTCCAAGAAAACTATATGGACATGTCCATATTGAGTTGCAATGTATTCCAATGTTGCTAAAAATGCCAGTAGGAGTTGGCTGACTTTGACAGAGCAGGTTGAGAACTTTTTAGTAAAACACATACTACTAACACTTGTTCGTTCCAAAGTTTGTAAAATGGACTAGGAAGGGTGAAAGAATTCAACATGCAAAGGTTTAGAAATCTTTTGGAAGTATAAATCAAGGAGATTCTACTGCAGTAGATTTAACTTGAATAGATTCTATAGTAATAGATTGGTTTGAATAAATGTTTATTGCTGGATTTATTGTATAATATATATTGAACTGGGAAAGATTTTAAAATGGAAAAATGGGCAAAAATATGTCTATAAAATTGATTATAACATTTCAAACAGATGGTATGTAACATCTGTGCAGATTCAATACAAATTTGAAAAGTGGTACAGTAATGAGATTTGTTGGAAGTGGTGTAGTGAATCTGGCATCAGTATTAGATAGCTGAGCATCATGATGGGCATAATAGTGCTTTCGGTGACTGGAACAAGAGATGGGGAAATAGCACTTCCATCTGCATTGCCTGATATTATACTTACCTTATTTGGAATCTGGATTGGTTCCTAGATTAAGCCCTGGATTCTTGGTTATAGAGATGGAGTTTGCAGGAAAAGAAAGGATCTCAAGCTTTTCCAGCTAGAGGGAAGGACTTAAGACTTCTTGTCCAGTGGAGGAAACTACCTTCCTTCAGTATTATGCTCTAATTCCTGGTGTTGGTTTTCCTGTTATGACCATTTGGAGAGAAGAAAAGAGAGAGAGACAGAAAAAAAAAAAAAAAAGGAGGAGGAGGAGGAGGTGGAGGAGGAGGAGGAGGAGGAATGCAGAGTTGCAGCTGTCCACCAGCTATTCAGCATACTGGCTAGAAATTATTGCCAAGAGGGCTACATGGCCAAGCTGAGGGAAAGAAGCTGATCAGTCAGCCAAAGGCAGCAGCCTCCAGCATGGAAAAGAGAGAAGCATGAACTGGAGAAGCAAATGAGCCCAGCAGGAAGACCAGGAGATCCTAGAACCTCTCCCCTACCCCAGGTCATAAAAAGGACCAGAATGGCAGCTATGGCAATCCTATGGGAGGCAGTTAAAGTGCAGAGGCCAGGAAGGGTGGTGGAGCAGCAACCAACTTCCCCACAACTGCAACGTGTGACCTCTTTTTGATCTTCAAGGACTCCATCAAAATGGCAACAGGAGAACTGAAGGATAAGCTGCAACATATCAGAGGAGGAGGCAATCACCAGCATAGTGGCCAGGGGACTAGAAAAAAGAGTAAGTCTTTGTTAGATCCTTTATATCCATGCAAGGAGCCTCAGCTGCCTTACCTCTCAAAGTTTCTGCAGGATCCCAATGGACTATTCTGCTGGTAGCAAACAAGTTATATCTTCTAAGGAAACCATGGGATGGCTAGCTATAGCTAGCATCAATAAGCCAGTTGTAGTCCTAATTTTCTAAATCAGTAGTTCCAAGAAAAGGGGTAGACACATTCACAGAAACTAGTGAGTGAACAATAGATGGGGCACTGAAGTGAATCATGAGGCATTCATACTGGGAATCAGGGCCACAGCTATCTCCTCCATCATTGCCAGAACTTTAGAAGATGAGATATGTTATCTCCTCCCAGAACTGATAGCAAAACCAAAAATCTAAGCAATATCAACTGGTCAGAACTCATGGTGGTCACTTCTATGGTCTGCTACAGTTGGCAGCCAAATTTCTGTCACCTAGAATGGTCAGTGAAGGGGCTTATGACTCAGCCATTGGGGGAAGGTACCAGTCAAAAGACAACCTCACAATGAAGCCTTTCTTGTGCAAGAAATCAGTACAAAGCAAGAAGGAGAAGTTCATGTAGCCTCAAGGATGGAGAAAAGCAGATACAAGAAAAGACCTATATTGATCTTTTGTGTCAAAAACCAAACCCTTCATGTAGATGGAAACAAATAAGGAAGCATACATTGAGGCCTCAACCTCAACAGCCGAAGTATCCATATAATAGGCCAGGAAAAAGAAGCAAGAGCCAACGTAAGTACTCCTCAGTGTGACATCATTGCCTTCCACCTGACAGAAATTTTGGCATACCCGGAAACATACCTCCAAAGACAGATAGATGCTAGACACAGTCTTACGGGGATAGCATTTCAGTATTTGCTTTTTTGTCTGTCTGTTTATAGAATTTGTAACCCATTCCAGTCCAGAGACTCTGGGTAACATACAACAGAGTAAACACATGAAATAAGTTTATGAAGCTAACCAAGTCACTCACTGTGAAAGATAAATAAATAGATTAAAATGCTGTAGAATAAATGCTGTATTTTATCAGAAATTTTAAAATTTGCTGTTGATTTCAGAAAGCTTGCAGAATATAAAATGGATCCATCCAGAACAGAACATATGACCAAAGAAGCTAAATTCCAAAAATTTCAAGTATAGAATTAATCTTCATATAAAGCAGTGAGATGTTTAGGACTATTATTCCCCAAATATTCATGATTATATTATACTTTGAGAAGTTGAAACCCAGGCTGCTGCTGCTGCTGCTGCTGCTGCTGCTGCTGCTGCTTCTTATCATCATCATCATGATCATCATCATCATCTGATCTCATCTTGAGATTGTTAAGAAGATAAAATTCTTTAGAACTCTGGCTCATTGACTTTTTTTTTTTTAAAGGATATTCCATTCCTGAATATTTGATAATTCTTAATAATATTTCACTTAACATCATTAGGACTTGTGTTATAATATTCTATCAGGGGAAGCAACACTGAGATAATCCAAAGTATTTCAAAGTCCCCTACCTAAATTATTCTAATGATACCCCTGGATCACATTATGTGAAAACCTAGCTCTCTAGAGAAGGCTCTAATACTGGGAAAGGTGGAAGAAACAAGAAGAACAGGATGACCAGCAGTAGGACTCAGTTACAGTGGAATGAGTGCACCATTAGAAGACCTGAAAGACCAGGTTAGGGGCAGATTGTCATGAAGGAAATCTATCCATGTGGTCACTAAGAGTCAACACCAACTTGATGGCACATAATCAATCACCACTGGATCAAAAATTATATTTGACGTATTATAGAACAATATTGTAAGCTTATGCTGACAAATTCCCATGTTCTAATAGGAGAATGTTTATTTCCTTATTAACAGTATTTCTATACTGTGAACTTCCAAAGAGTCTAAACAGGTAACAAAGTTAAAAAAAACCAAAACTATTTGCATACTATATCAAATATTCTGCCCTGCTAAATGTTGAATGATATATGATATAGATATTTCATTGAGTTTTTACTGGCAACTTGAGATAAGCAGGCATCATTCAGGAAATATAAAGTACAAGATATGTATAAAGTGATATGTTTTTATATTTTATGTGTGTGTGAAGTAATGGGAAAGAAAGAAGTGCAGAAATTATAGATGAAATAATGGACTGTTGATGGCATGATGGATGGTTCTACTCCACCTTGAAGTAAGTTAATTGACTGAAACAGGTACTGTAATTGCATAAGAAATCTAACAATGTGTTTACTTCCTCAGATGAAACCTTACCGTTTTCAACATTCTCAACACCAAGTGCAGAAATAGTTTAAAGGATCCCACAACAGTAAATATGATGAAACCAGAGCTTTGTTTCTCAGTTTGCATCAATTTAAAACAAAATTATTTAACAGCTAATACAAAATAATGCCTAACACCTATGATTCGAATAAAATGTATTGGGGATGTGTCATTTTAAAAATAGATCTTGAATGTATTTGTTAGAATTGCTACAAGATAAAGATTTTTGGTGGGTGATCTGTATGTAATTAGATTTCATTGATATTTTGCAATGTTTTTAGATCCCTTGATAGTCTTTTTGGATAATTTAAAGTATTTTGGTTCAAATTAAAAAAAAAAAAAGCACAGGCAAATATAGTCTTTCAAATAGACTGTTCCCAGGCCATGTAGAATTTTATTCATCATGCTGGTTGTTTGAACTGGATCTGTAATTGGACTAGAAACTAGTTAACTAGCTATACTGCAATTTATCAAGCAGTCAAATGCTCCCTACAACCAGCCCAAGTCTGTAGTCAATTTGTCAGTATTCTCAATCTGTAGATGCTTTCAAACATTCCTCAAAGTCAGTTGCACATATACAGTATTTCTCAAGGGGAGCTTCACTTCTGGAGCATCGTAGTCCAAATGGAATGAAAGATATTTATCATAGTGTTGGCAGAAAGAATTGGCACACAAGCCTTAGCAATGCAAGTACACACCTGATCCTTGCTGAACGGAGGAGTACATTCAGATTCAAGAGAAATACAACTTCTACCCAGGCAGATTAAATCCCTATCCCCTAATCTGAATTTCAAATAGCCAGGAACACACCTGTATTGTCTGAGGGCTCTTTCAACAAGAAAAATCTGTACTGGTTTGAAAGCAGCTTCAGGGTTCCCATGACATCAGCAGCATTTGAGAACACAGCTGATTTATTTCTAACTCAGCTGTAGTGTATTGGAACTGTGTAAAGTGAGGGGATTTGTTTTCTTTTGTTGAGATGCTATGATCTCAATTACAGTAGGAGGAATTTTCCAGCTTCTGAACTTTAGATCCTGTAAGGGAAATTTTAGCTTAATGGCTTTGCAGACCTTCCTCAGTAGCCTAGACATAATGAGTAGCATAAAACCAACCCGTTTAGGGTACTTCATTGCTTCTCCTCTTCCTTCTTCTTCCTTTTTATTTTACATAGAATGGAGGAGAGAGAATTTTATTGCTATAGGACCTGCAGGAGGCTGGGGATAAAGCAATAATTTTTCATTCCTTGTCTCAGCTTTTGTAGTTAGCAAAACTGAGGACAATCAGGGGTTGCCTTCAAACTGCTTCTGAGGAAACAATGGCGGTATGGAAGTACCCTGATTTAAGCTTCAGATTTTTTTTTTTTTGTCCTCATTGTTTTATTATTGATATCAAACATGGATTAAAAGTTAAATAGCTTCTATAATTTTAGGTGGAATAGATGTAGAGTGCTAAGACATTGTTATTTACAGAGTAGGTAAAGGATCTAATAATACCTATCTTTCCAGCACAAGGTTGAATTCTGATTTCATGGAAAGCATAAACTACACCTTTCAGTTCTTTGGCAGCAATAAGAAAAACATTTCCCAAGATAAGCAGCTCTCTGAGGGCAAGTTGCCAGTTTCTGCAAAATCTGTAGCTGCTTCAGCTTTATGGAAGAGATCCATCTCATTCCCCATGTTATTCAAATTTCTACACTAGAGTTCCAAAATCTTCAGAATCTTTGCAATTGGCAGTTGAGTCTGGCGTTTTACTGGGCTTTTAGGAGACTGATGGATTTATGGTTTTCACAACTCAGCTTGGAAGTCTCTCTTCCATGTCAGCATAGATATGGGGTGTAGCACTATACTCTCATGTAATATAACCATCTTCTCCTCATAATGAACAAGCTTTTTATTTCCTGTTCCTCCCTGATTTGTTTTTCCTTACCACTGACTCCATCTACTGATTCTAACTTTACAAAACTATCTGATATAGCACTAGACAGACTGAAGGGGAAATAGTATCCCAGGTAAATTGCAATTTCATGGAGAATCTGATGTGAAACACACTAAATCCCACTGAATACAGATGGCATTCACAAATAGAATCCATACAACATAATAAAACAGTAAACAATTAAAATATTGATTAACATCAGATGGGACTAAACATTTCAAACTTTAAAACACTACATTGTAGGAAAAGCACAGGAAATAAAAAGGCTTGGGAGTAAGTATGAGGCGGAACTTTTGGGGGGCTAGTATGAAAAATGCCTGCTCGCAAGTAGGCCACAACTCCAGGACCTTCAGAGTGTTCTTAGAGTTCAAGTAGGAATATAAAGGAAGTGGTTTTACTATTTTATTTTGAGGTAAAACAAAACCGAAAGATTACACTGTAATCATATGCTCCTCATAAATTATTTGTGAACTGTAGAATTGTATGTCATCTCTAAAGATGTAGTTTTTACATGTGGCATCATAGAAAGAAAGCAACTGGCAACTTATTCAACATTTATATTTCTGACACTTTCACAGGAAATCGTTCATTAGTTACTGTCAGGTAGGCTTTAACTCTGTTTAGATGATCATTGATGTTCTTGGAATATGTGTAAAATTTATATCTTGATGGACAGCACCATCAAACATTTCTGTACACTTTCTAAGGTAGCAGCTGCTTAGCCATATAATTAGCAAGGCAACATACAGTATGCTGGAAACAGGACAGAATTTCTCCATCATTCCCCTGAATCTCCTAAACAATCCTGCACAATAATCTTTAAATTTAATCTACTGTCAAAAGTACAAGGGGAGAAAGTAGATGCTCTATCAACCATGTTAAAAGGAGATGAACATGTCAGACCTATTTGAATTAGTCTTGATTTAATTTTAATTAGATAGTCAAAGCAGTTGTTATTCAATCTGAGTATCTAAGGCAAAGTTCAAGGACAAGCCAATGTTGTGAATGCTGCTTTGAGATTTGGTTCGACAAAAGATCTGTCCATAAGCTATAATGAGTAAGCATCAAACCACCTGCCTTTTTTCTTTTGGCAAAATGAGATGAAAATAGCAGGGATGATAGATGTTTTAAAGGCCATTAACTCTTCCAGGTTTCACTGGATAACTTCACTACAGTAATTTTTTTTAATGATTCTCCCAATACTCTTTTAAGACAGAGATAGCAGAAATGAGGGAAGGACAACACAGCAGCCTTCAAACTATATCCAAGAAAGTTGTGCCAAACTGATGCACAAAGTGTCCTATTGCAACCTAAAAATTAAAAAAAAAACTTTCAAGCTCTGTTTAGAAAGTAAGCACTTTTCCATTTGCTTTTCTAGAGTGCCACGCTTGGCATGATGCTGAAGACCATTAACTTATCCTTTTGGTGGTGGGCTTTGCTGCTTATGATCACTAGGTTTTCCAGAGTGCTAAGAAAGTTGGCATGCCTGGTTAGTAAGCTTGGCCACTTCTGGAAAAGACCCTCTCATCTCTGGCTTCAGCTGAGTACCAAGCCAGGCAGGACATATTGTCAAAACTTCTGGGGAGCATTTGGAAAAACAGTCATGGATTTACCCTTGTTGGGTAGTAGAGCTTTGCTCTGCCAGATCACTAGGTTTATATGGGGTGCAAGGAGGATTGGCAAGGAGTCCGTCATCACTGGCAGGGCTTGGATATGTTAGGTTTATGGTTTGTGGGCAGTAATCTATATTCATTAGCAGTCTCAGTCTCAGTCATTTTATTTCGGTCATTGACCAGCAAATATTCATTAGCATAAATTTCAGAAGCTGGCTAGCAAGTGAGATACAGTGCCAGAGAAATAGGCTGGCCATAGAAAAAGAGGCTGGCATAGCATAAATGGCATTCATAGCCCTGTCATCCCCAGTCTTAAACTTTAGGCGAGCACCTGGCTCTCCCTTCATTGTTGAGAAACCTAAACCTGTCCCAGTTACGCACAATTTAAAAATAAGGGTTGAGCCAGGCTTATGTACCAGTACTTACAGATGAGTGGAACTCCCAGTGTGCATATAAGAGTCAGTGTGGCGCAGTGGTTAAGGGGTTAGACTAGAAATGGGGAGATCCAGCTTATAGTCCTTTCTCAGCCACAAGAAACTCACTGAGTGACTTTGGTCTGATTTAGCCCAACTTATCTCACAAAGTTGATGTTGTGGGGGGGGTGGGGGGGGGAAATGGGTCTTGTGCTAAGCTTAGATATAAGTGATCAGCAAATACAAATCCTACTATGCTACACTAGTTCTGTTCACAGGACTGGCACAGCAACTTGAGCAGATGACAAGCAAAGTTATTCCATATATAAAAATGAAGTTGCAACATTGTATATTATTTTCAACAACCTTACAAACAGCAAAGAAGCCACAGAATCTGCAAAACATCACAAAAGTCTTAGAAACACTTTGAAACTGCCTGATTCAATCACCTGCTTCAGTCCCTGCTTTGAATCCCAAATCTGGTTTAAATGTTAATCTAGCAGCAGAGGTAACTGCAGACCTCATGTTACCTGCATGTTATGTTTAACTGTGGAAGAACTATTGATTGAGCCCCATTACAAATCACATATTAATACTTTAATATTATAAATAATTAAAATGCTTTCTAAAATTAAATTGAGATTATTACTTTCAGATCTAAATCCTTGCTATGAGATGGGTGGCTATATAAACGCTTCAAAAAATATTTAAATCTGTAACATCTGCTATTATAAATTGCTAAATTTTTAACACCAGTGTATTTATTTAGAAGTGATAGCCATTCTACTGTTCATTTCTTACATGTTACCATTACTATTTTGCATTTCTTACAAAAGAATGTAGACATTTACCAATCTGTATCTGGCTAGCTTTCTTTATGGCCTGATTCAATGTATTATTTTCAGAGATCCTCTCGGGAAGATGGGTGATTTTCTTTGATTTCACAAGTTTGTCCATGGAATAAGAGATGGGAAACGTGGCATATGTTCTTTTGTACTGTAATTTTTATCCTGAAACTTGTTATGAATGATTGCCATATTGTTAGCCAAGTTACCTGGAAAAGGAAACGTTCATAGACATCTGTAGTGATCTGTGTGTATATGCAACAGGGGAGATGATGCTTGTACTGTATCATGACAAATGTTCTACCATTTTGGCATCATAATAGCCAAAAATAGACGTCTATGGAAATAATGCCATCAACTTGAATCTTCATGAGTACACGCAGTACTGAAGTGATTTGCTCTTGCCTTTTTTCCTTTTTTGTATCATTTTTTTAAAGCTTCTCATCTATAAATATGGGAAACAAACACTGGCTGTGTTTTAAAGCTTCTGAGCCATACAGATGGGAACCAAACATAACATATAAAAAAACATAACATATTTTGCAATAGCAAAATGGAGAATAGTTGTTTTTATCTTACTAGCAGAAAAAGGCTACTCCTTCACTGTTCCTCAGGAGGGTTGCTTTCTTTCCCATCCCATTTCTTCTCTGGTGTCCCACTCCTCCAACACTCCACTTCTAATTCTTTCTGTTGGGAACTCTAAGAAAAACATCAGCAGATCAGCTGAGGACGTCTGACTGAAACCAAGAGCAACATTAGTGTTTCATTGAAAAATGGAAAGGAAACCGTGTGCATGGAAACTGGGCTCCAAAACGTTCTCCTAAAAGTGCTTCAGTAATGCGGAAGCATTCACAAAATGTTACTGACACTCCTTCCTACCAGGGGCAACAATAGAGCAGGGCTTGAGAGGGAGCATCTCGAAATTAGACCAATTCCCACTCTGGGAATAGCACTGGAAAATGTGTATTGACGCTTTGCACCTAGGACAAAGAGCTTAGTGTATGCCTGATTCAATGAACATATCATTGTTGAAGAATTGCACACTAAGTGTGCAGAAATCACATTTACATGGTGTGATAGTCTTGAGTTTCTTGCAGCTATTCACAGGAAATACAGTTAAGTTGTATAATATTAAATATGATAACATTAGTATAATTATTGCTGTGCTGCTATTTCCAGATACAGATATGATAGAATTTGAAAGATTTGGGAGGGGGAAGTTAATGCGTTTGACACGGAACAGTTTGCATCAAAAAGATGAATACACTTCTTTTTATTTGTTTAATTGTGTGATTCAACTCTTCAGTGCTGACACTTGAAAGTTGTCTTCATTAACGCAGTTTGTTTTATTTTAAGAAAAATAATAGCTGTAATATTTAAAAATAGGCAGGCTATTGGGTATGATGTGCACAAAATTAGTGTTATCAACATGTCAGAAGCAGGAAATACATGGCCATATGGTAATTGGTGGGAAAATGGCCAAGGCAGAAAGCTTAATCTGCCATAAATTCAGTAGCAGAAGGTAGAGAGCAACAGTTCAAGAATTCTGAAGCTAAATGAAATCACATCCTGGGCTCCCGACTCCTTGTCCTTCCCAACATGCTTTGTTTGTTTCATTTATGCAGAAACCAGTAACACTGTAGGCAGTCAGTGGCCAACCCCAGGCTGCTGGTGACAAGAGAGGACCAATCATTGTTTGCGGCCACTTCATTGTTCTGGTGGAGCTGCTTTTGAGCAGGTCTGCAAATTGGAAAACCTAGATAATATTATCTGGACAAAACCATGCAGGATAAAAACTAACATGTTTCCCAAGAGACTTTGCTGCCAAATGCAAAGGGTGAGATAGCACTTCTATTCACTATGGGTAGAGAAGCTAGCTGAAATGACACCTGAAAATGGCATTAAGTTAGGACTTTTCACCTCATCTGAGAGAAGCACATTAGTTTAGGAAACTCCAGAGGGACTGTCTTCTAATAGAAAGGATGGTTGGCAGGCTCAAAACTAATAGCTGGGGAGCTGTCAGTGCTGCCCTCAACATCTGCTGCCTGAAACTCATCTCTCCATTACTGCCTTAAGGACCACAAAACCAATTTTCAAGAAGCAACAGTTAAAGAGGATTTACTGAGCCTACTTATGGGTTTCCCTTTATCTGTTTTCAAAATGTGTACTGGGCTTTTGAACTGAATAATTCAAAATTACAGCTGTTTTATATTAGTTTATTATCTATCTATCTATCTATCTATCTATCTATCTATCTATCTATCTATCTATCACCTTATGTTTGTGTGAAGGTATAAATAAACAGTAATGTATGAAAGATGGAGACCCACTCAGAATAGACCACAGAGACAAAAGGGTTTGTTGAGGAAGATTTCAGTTTGTGCAACATGTGGAAAAATACCAGGATGAGGACTTCTGAAAAGGCACAGCAAAAGATGGTTCTCAAAATACAATTTGGGAAACTGTAGTCTTCACATAGAATGAGGTCATAATAGATGTTCCACTTCATTATTTCTGGAATTCAAACCTAGCCTGGTAGAGGTGACATGTGACATCCTGACTTCATGTAACTGCAAGATGTTGGCACATATGCGACAATATGTTGGCTTCTTAGGTCATCTCTAGATTAGAGATCTTAGCTTTCATACATCATTGGGATAAAACTGGGCTTTGTTTTAATTTTTGGTAAACTGGCCAAAATGTGCTGAAACTAAGAGATACTGCCCTTACAATTACCAAGGAATGTAACATGTGACACAGTATGACTGAGACTGTTAACCTAGTTCACAAATTATGTATATTACTAAAAAACATTATGTGAAAACCTTAACTGACCAAAGCCATGAGTGGCAGAGATAAATTTCTATAGGCTCATCTGGTGACAGGGCATATAGAACATGGTGATTTGGAATATAAGATAAATGTATAGAAAAAAGCTTGAATTAATGAATTAAATGAAATAAAGAGAATGGTAGGTTTTTTTAAAAAAGAAGAAAAGGTAATGTATGAAGCAGCATATGGGTGTGGTAGAAGATAGTTGGCAAGTACAAAACATTATAGAGAGGTATAGTAAATAGCATTACATGAATACAGTTAGATTTCCTTTTATTTTCTCTAATCTCCTGTGTTTAATTTCTTTTGCTCATGACTTCTTACACTCTTTCTGCACTTTGCATAAGACTGCTTACCCCGAACGGGAATAGCATGATGAATATGTATGTAGGTAGGTATCCAGGGTTTGTCAGTAACTAAAACTTTTAGTTCAGAAAGTGAACAATAAGCATCACCAACCTGCATTTGTTTTGGGAGGTCCATTGTCTCTGGATACATAAGTAGCATAACAAATTAGAATACATAAAGACTGTCTTTACAACTCTGCATGGGATTATGGAAGGGAAAATACTGCTATGGCCTGAGTAGATGCTTGAGAGAAGGCAGAAGGAGAGCCACTGGCATCAGAGAATTGCAGGATGTCCTGCCTGTGCTCTGAGCTGCCCCAGCAATCCTGCTCTTGCCTGAAGGCCGCTTGAATGAGAGAGTGCACATTAAACAACTGCTTCTGTTCTTCTTTGCACCCAGATGCAGACATACGTGCCTTCATCAAGGTATGTTGGTCTTCATCACATTTGGCTGGGTCCTGAAAGTGGGAGATTGCTTTGTTTGAAGTTGATGTGGTGCTTGAAGAATCAGGGCCCCTTTTTGGAACAAGAGTGTTACCCAACTTATCACAAGGAGCTCAGTTGGTGCTTTTGCAGGATATAACTCACAGGCTTGTAATATGAGCATTGCATGTGATGCTACCACCTGCTTGCAGATGTTACACATTCAAAAATATGACCTGGTCTCTCTTAGTCATTTTCAGGACAATTGGCTGCTTCTCCAGGTCTGGAGGACTGTCACATTGCAGCTTGGTTCCCTTTCTCTTATGCCCTCTCAAGAAATCTTCCTATTATTTTTTCAAGCTTGGCAAATATTTGAATAATTAAAAGCCCACCTATTTCTTTGTGACACTAAAATAACCCAAGTGATATTTTTCTTCCTGTGAAGATTGCAAAGGTGGGGAAGAGTCATGCTGCTGCCCAAGAGAATTTAGTAGGATGGGAAGTTGGAGAGTGTAGCTGTGAGACAGGAAGAACTGCTCCAAGAAGTTGACCTTTTCTCCTCTGAATGACATCCAGCCTTCTGATTCACACCTGATTACCAGCCTGCAAGACAACGGACTGATCTACTTGAGGTGGATCAAAGTATTAATGTTTGGCCATTAACAGATCCTGTTGGAAAAAACTGCAGGTATTTTTTGGTAGGCCCCTGACAGATCCTTCAAAGGGTGGTTCCCTTAACCATCTGCAGTTTCCTGAATAGATTAATTGTTCCTTCACATCAGCTCTCTCCCTTTCCCTCATTCCTATTATTCTGTTTTCTTGCTTTATCCTTTAGCCTCAGCCAAAATGAATTGACTTCTGGATAATCTAAAAAAAAAAAAAAAAACTGGGCACTTTCTGGGTTTTACTAAGTCATGAGTGCTTCTTCTTTAAACAATGCAGATCTGAACCATCATTTTAGTTTTGGTATTTATTTGCTTATTTTCATTTCAATATCCACATGCTTTTTTGTGGGGGAATGGCAATGGCAACACAATGATCTTTTCTACCTGCTTTGGTTACATTCACAACAGAAAATACATTCCAACTTTTTAGAGCCAATGTGCCATCTAACATATATGCTGGCTGGTGTGGGACTTCCGGGCTGTGTGGCCGTGTGCTGGAAGTTTTGTTTCCTAACGTTTCGCCAGCACCTGTGACCGGCATCTTCAGAGGGCAGGAGCACAGACAGGAGCAGTTCTCTCTGTGCCCAGGATGATGTGGCCCTTTGTGGGTATTTATAGAGATCAGCGAGGGTGCCTGAAGGGGGTGGGGGGGGGTTAACGAGTGTCACCAACTTCCAGAACTCCACACAGAGCTATAACATGAATAACTAACACAGCAAATAAACTGTTGAGTGTAGCATTAGCAGATGTACACTTTCACATATTATGTAAAGCCAAACATTTGAACAGAGCGTATTTGATGACTTGATGTTTGATTTAGAACATTTACTTTCAATAGTTTTCATTACCATTTTTGCATGAGTATGTCCATTCAGTTCAGCCGCCTGTTGCTTCATTCCTCTTCCTTTACCCCCATCTCTTCCTTCACTGATTCACTAAGTCTCCCTTTTGAAGTGCTAATTTTTTTAGTGTAACTGCCTGCTCCAGTTGGAATCTCAGAACTTACCTGGCCTAATTTTGGTGGAATTATCTGAATGAACACTTTCTTTGTTCTTCAGTTGCCTGTCAGAAGTGAAGCCAGGATGGATGAATTGAATATTTACCTGAGGATGGTATCAATAGCTAACAACCTATGCATAGCCAAAAATAAAAAGCTTATGAATTGGAAGGGATAAATGAGCCAGAAGTCTGAAGAAGCAGGAAATGAGCAAATAGATAATGGAAACAAAAAAGCAAACACAAGAACAAGTGTGTAGACTCAGGTTACATTTCAAAGTGACTAGCTTGTCAAAACTGCTTTTTCCTTTTTACATATATTGCTGAATATCTGAAATTGCAAAACGCTAGAAAAGCTCAGTTTCAGGTGGGCTTCCGTGGCAAGACAGAACACAGAAACAGTAGAAGGAGCTGTCCCTGACATCACCAAGATATTTTGATATTTAAAATAATACTGTATTTAGGTGTTTTGCTTCAAAACTCAGGAGCAGTCTACTGTAGGACAGTAATAGTTCATCAGCTTTACATTCAGAAGCTCCAGATCTTCTGGTAGGAATGAAAAAAATCAGTCTGAAATTTGTGGAGTTTGGTTTAGTCTGGTTTAGATTGACCAATGATATGACTCAGTATAAATCTGTTTTCTATGTTTGTTTTTTTTAATAGATGCTTTTTGATTGCAACAACTGTTAGGATATTTCTTATATTTCTGTAGCTAAAGCAACATTTGGAAAGCAATTTGCAAATATAGCATGTCTCTGAATGGTCCAACTTGATTTGTACCTTTCATGCTCATTTCAAACATTCTGCATATCATAGTATTGTGTATATTTTTGTTCTCTTCAATATAGCTGTGACTGTTGTTGATGATAATGTTTTCTTCCATCACCATCTCAGTTCTTATGTTTGTCTCTGAAGGAACTTTTATCTTTGTAAGCAGGAAATACTCTTATTAAAAATCATTTCTTCCTACAATGCTTGCATGATCTCCATCAAAGACAGAGTTGGTTTCTTAAAAGAAAGGGAGATAACAGCTGTACTCCTCACATTCTGAGCATTTCTTGTACAGATAGATCTATGCCTAGACTGAATTTGTCCATATGTGAATGTTTGTCATAGGTTTAACTTGGAGATGACATGAGTCAGAGGTAGGGTGATACAGAGATCCCTTACAAATGGGACTTTTGTTAAAAAAAATTATTTACAACACAAAGAGTTTAATTTCCTTTTTATATGTTTAGAAGTTATTGTAATTCTTTGGTTCCTAATGTGTATTTTCTATAGGGGTAGTCCTCAGTTAGCTAATGCCTTGGACAATTTGCAGTTACGATGGTGATGAAAAAATAACTTTGCAGCCAATGCCTGCATTTATGACCTTCGCAGCATCTCTGTCTGTCACATGTTCACCATTACAGTCAGTTAGTATGCATTGTCCTGTGCCCAACCTTTTTTTTTTTTTTCTTTTTTTCTCCCCTCTCAGAGTGGAAAGATTGCTTAAACAAGCTGTCTCTTCCTGACCTGTTTTTCTCCACAGTGCAGCACTTCCCTAAAAAAGTGCTAACTGCATGTTAACAAGCTCAGCTCTATGACCTTAATTAGTTGATTAGAACCCTCCCCGAAAGCTGCTACCTGAAATTGACAGGAGCTTAATCAGTTTCACACCAGCGCATTCCTTTCCATGTGTGCTCCCCATTGTGGGCCTGTCTATTCTCGTAATCCCTTCCTCTCCATTGAATGTAAATAGAAACATTAATTCCCTTCATGATAATTATCCCAGCACTGGGGTGAGCATTCCAAAGGGCGGGGAAGTGGGGAAAAGGAAAGCACAGTGGTGTCCTGTGATTTTTCACTTAGTGACCACTTCACTAACAACTGAGTTGTTGGTCCCAATTGCAGTTGCTAAACGAGGACTACCTGTAACTTCTTAACTCTTTCTATAGTTGTCTAATTTTTAAAATCTATATTCCCACTTTATCTATGTTGTTTATACTATGCCTCACAATTTCAAGCTTATAATTCTAGTTCCATAGTTTTCAATATCTGTTACCTGATCCTGCTATATATGTTTCTCACTTTAACCTTCTTTTTTCTGTCTGGCTTTTAAGACTTATCCCTGCCCAACCCAATTCACACTGTACCTCAGTAACTTGTGTGGCCTCTGGTTGATTGGTTGTTGCATGGAGAGTTGAAGCAGTCATCTTCTGAAAAGCTTTCAGTACTGTCAGGTATTTCAAGTAGGTAGTGTCTAGGCCCCTGGGATCCCTTCTGTAATTGCTTCCATCTCAGCTGCTTGGAGACATGCTACACATGGGCTGTTTGATGACACTCTGAGAACCTCCCCAAATGCCTATGTCTGGACTTCCATCTGGGTGCATCAGAATCTAGGCTATATGCACTTGTTAACACATGGGCTTTAGCTGTCAGGATCTGAGCAGCATGAAGAATTAGTGGATATCCTGTTGTTCTCTTCTCTCCTGCTGCAATCTTCGGATTTCTTCATGTCTAACATCTTCCATTCTCCATCTTCTTTTTCCACAAACCCATCATCACAATCTTCTCTTCAAACAAACCCCTTTTAAAGGTCCAGTTTCAAAAAATAAGGGCATGGGAGTTAAAGGGAATGGGGAAGGAGGAGTGTGAGCATTTCAGTCACTGTGCATCCTGTCACATTTTTTTCCCAAAACATAAGCTGAGGCAGCCTTTCATTCCCTCATTTCCAACAGACTTTGTGCAACTGAGTTCTGCTAGTATCAGCCTAAATGCCTCCCCTTGTACAGCCTGACTGTGCAGAATAAAGAGCTATTTCTCTGACCTGGAAAACTCATTATGAAATATACAGCCTTGAATATTTCATTTCATTTACTTATGTATATTTGTAGCCATCCATTTTGAAGGCTTAGAGGACAATGTATGAATAAAATAGAATAAAAATATAATTGCTTATATACTACAAAATTAAAGCCTATCCCTCATACCTAGTATAATAAAAAACACTTATCCATGTAGCTATCTTGTTGCTACAGAGTGCCACTGCAAAACAAATTTATGAACAATGAGGGTTGAAATAAATGGGCAACTGAGCCAGAAAAGGAGAAGGGTATGAGATTTCAATTCCCATTTTTCCATCAAGAAGACCATATTGGCTGAGAATTTTGGGAGGTGAAATCAAACAAGACTAGAGGACACTATGTTAAGTCAAAATGTTTTAGTGGAAGGAATGGAAGCCATGGATGCAAATTTAAAGGAAAGAGAAGCTTCTTAACTGATGGCAATTTGACAGTAGTACTAAATTGCCTTAGGCATCTCTAAGTTCTTTTATGCTGAAGATGTTTAATTAAAGGTTAGATGGCATTTCTATATAGCAAGATTTCTATGGCGAGTAGAGATTGCTCTAGACAAACTCTGAACTTCTTTCCAATTCTTGAATCTCTCCTCACTTATTCAGCAACCTACGGGGGCACTCTTTCAGGAACTGCTTTCAAAACCTTTCCAGCTTTGCCTGGCACACTAGCGCTGTCAAATTCTGTGAAACATTTAGAAACATACAGATGAATATAGGTCCCCACTCCAACCCATCTTCCTTTTTCTTCCAGACAGCTGGATATCTTCATTTTCCAGAATTCTGGGAAACCTGTGGGCTGAAGTCCCAACATATCTGGAAGCTGCCAGGTGAAGAAATCTGCTTTATCATAGGGACACACAATTATTCTATTGGTTCATATATCTCAGTAGAACAATAGGTGATGGAACTATGATTAATAGAACACACTCCTGTCCTGGAAACATTGTAATTTATGTGGCTTGTGAAAATACTGTATACAGAACATCAGAACATTAACTTCTATTGAGTAGAAGTCAAATCAAGAAAGAAACGAAAAGCAAGATTTGGCTCTAAGATATAGTTGTGCATGGCAGAATATTTCAATGGAACTGAAGAATTTATTCTCAGTGTAGTGTTAGTCAATGTAATTTCATGAAAAAGTAGGTATTCACATTCCATTAGATACTGATCTGATAGATGAGTCCATGATAAAAGCAGGATAGAATTAAGTATTTATTATTTATTTGCAATTCAATTTGTAGTCTCATTTTGACTTACTAAAATTTTCTTTGGGAACATATCTTACTGTTTAGTCCCAAAATCAATTCCTCTGGTCTGCACTTTTTCAGTTGTATCAAGATTGATTCTGAATTAGCTGTACAAGGCAGGGAAAAATGGCAATTCTCCTAAAGAGCTGCCTAATATCAAGCCATATTTTGTCCTCTTAATTCAGTGCTGCCTAAACCAGACTTCCCAAATGGATTTCAACTTCCAGAATTATTCAGCCAATATGGCCATCGCAGATTTTTCTGGAATTTGAAGTTCCCAGTTCTGGAAGATGCCCAAGCTGGGAAAAGCTGCCCTATACTGACTTTCAGATAAGATCCAATCCAGCCATATATGGAGTTGCCAGAAATTGAAGCTGGAACTTTCTGCTTATAGAGCATATATTCTATCATTGCGTTGAGCCCTTCTCGGTTGCATTAAGCATTTATTTGGTGGAATGAAACAGAGTGAATTCTCAAGGTTGTGCCTGGTACCCCAGTTATGCTCCCTATCTGTTGCAGTACACAGAAGAAAGAAAGATTGGAGAAAATAATGCTAAATAATGCTATTTAAAGGTTAAAAAGCAAAATATGGTTTTTAAGGAGAACAAATTCCATATTATTTAGAAAAGTAGCAATGCTTAAATTTCATTATGTATAGTATGAGCAACACACTTTTTGAACTTCTTCTCTGGTTAGCTTCTGCAGAACATTTGGCATGCAAAGGATTTACCCTTTTATTTCTTATTCATCCGTTTCAACTCTTGTCAGCCTGTCTGCCTGAGTTATTTGTCTGAGGAAGAGAGATTGATTAAAGCAATTGTTTCCCAACTCTACCCAAGCTCGTTTAAACAATAATCTAAAAGCTGCATAAATGAAAACAGAGAAGTCATCTAAGAATGAACAACATAGACATGATTTGTTTTTCTTCTTCAGAATCAAATCCTTCTTCCCTATAGGTGTCAGATCAGTTGTTCCAAGCATTTTTCCTCTTCGCATGCCAGGTTTCTCTGGTTCAACACCTCCCTATTCACTGTTGAGAAACTGTGATGGAGGAATCTGAATTCTGTGAAACTGTCAGATTCTCTAATGGGTAATTCAGAGTTATCTTTCCCCCTTTTTAAGTTTAATGATAAGCAAGTTTCCCCTCTCCAAAAGCCATCTACTGGAGAAAATAATACTATCATTCAAATGTATATATTTCTGTATATTTCCCTCTCTCTCTCTCTCTCTCTCTCTCTCTCTCTCTCTATATATATATATATATATATATAGAGAGAGAGAGAGAGAGAGAGAGAGAGAGAGAGAGAGTCCACATTCAATCGTGACCAATTCTACGGCGACTGACTGGACGAGTCCCTGCAGTTTTCAAGGCAAGGTGTTTTGGAAGTGGTTTGCCATTGCCTCCTTCCTAGAGCAGAGCCCAGCTGGCCAGCGCAGGAGGCAGGGTTTCCATTGCTTCGTGCTTTTTTCGGGCATGCGCGGCTTCCGCGTTACCAGCAACTGGTCCCGTCTCCTTTGTAAGGTGCCACCAGCATTTTTCCTCCCACTGGGGTGAGAGTCCCCATTTATCTACTCACGTAAGTTTTCGAGCTGCTGGGTTGGCAGGAGCTGGGGAGGAAGCAGGAGCTCACTCTGCTGCGTGGAGCTGGGCTCGAACCACTGAAGTGTCGACCATTTCTGGCTGGCAACTTTCAGTGTCATTAAGCCGCTGCGCCACCACGTCCCCACTATATTTCAATATAAAAAGCACCAAAACAGAACCCTAAAGATTTGTCTATGCATCAATCCATTCAGCATCTTTCTGCATGAAACCCAGGCTGTTCAACCTCACTTGCCTCTCCAATGTCTTCCAGTTTTCTAGCTCTAATGTTATACAGGTTCATTTATACAAAGATATCACTGCAAGTCATGAGTAAAAGAGCACTGGAAACTTTTAGTTTAATTTTAATGCATTTATTCCCAACCAGATAGGAGCATAGTGTGAGTCTTAAATAATAGACCTTGAAGTTTCATTTTATGAGGTTGATTGAGAAGGAATTAAATGTATTTGTTTGCATGAATACTACTTTTTTCTGCAAAACCATGTTAATAATTTGCTTGGTAAAACAATATAGCCAAAGCTTCTTAAGTGGTAAAAAAACCCTACAAGACAATCCATATAATTTGGCTCAATCAAATATTCCATAATTATATCCCAAATTAAATGTTCAGAATTTCAGCATCGTCTGCTAAAATTCAAAGGTGGGCAGAACTGGCAGAAAATAGATGAGCTACATAAAAGTC
The DNA here is from genome assembly GCF_059951505.1 of Python bivittatus. Lineage (NCBI taxonomy): Eukaryota > Metazoa > Chordata > Lepidosauria > Squamata > Pythonidae > Python > Python bivittatus. The sequence goes on from NW_028277035.1 coordinate 20,658,463, forward strand.
TAGTCACCTTCAGGTAGTCTTTGACTTATGACCATTTGTTCAGTGACCGTTCAAAGTTATGATGGTGCTGAACAAATGGTGGTTACGACTGGTCCTCAGAGTTTTGGCCTTCCTAGCACCTCCATGGTCATATGATTGCATTTACAATCAGTTGCCAACCATGTGACAAGGATTGCCATTTGCAACCTTCCCTGCCGGCTTCCCCATAGAGTCAGTAGGGAAGCTGGCAGGGAAGATCACAAATCACTGGGGTAAGTCTCCCTCACCTGCGCACCCTCCCCAGCCTCTCTGTGCTCACACTGCACTAGCCACTTGTGTATCATCCCTGACCTGCATCACACCCCTGTGCACCCTCCCTGACCTGTGTGGCACATCTTGCGCACCTCTGTGCACCTTCCCTGACTTGCACAGCACCTCTCGTGCACCCCCTTGCATCCTCACTCGCACACCTTCCCCAACCCTGCCCCACACACCCTCTCACTCACTCCCCCACCCGGTAGCAGCCACTTACCTGCCTGCCGGCCTGGGACTTGCAACTTCCTGCTGGCTTCCCCACTGACTTTCGTTGTGGAAAGCCAGCAGGAAGTTGCCTCACCTAACAACTGTGGGGTTCAATTAACAATGGCAACCAGGACTGCAGGGATTGCCATAGCTAAGCAATGCACTTGCACTTTACAACCTCATTGCTTAGTGATGGAAATTCCTGTCCCAATTGTCATCATAAGTTGAGAATTACCTGTAAATAATATTAAGAAACTCACATTGTCTGGGGAGATGTAGAATACCTTTCTGGTAATTCCTTTGTGAGAAATTTTAGTGAGAAAAATGGTAGGTAAGCAGGATTAACTTCTTACCACGCTGTAAGCAGAATTTGATCTATGGGCCAATATTCTAAAGAAAGACTAGTAGCTTTTATGTGCACTTACTTCTTTAAAAACAGTGTATATGTAATTTGGTCATGATGCTCAGGAACATTACCGTGTGTCTTCAAATTCTCTGAAGTTGCAGTTCCATGCCCATTTGCTTCATGGGCTTATGTAGGAGTAAGCATGTGCTTTTTGGCTAAATCCTATTTATTATGTTCATAACTGCCATTCTGTGCCCTAGTGATATACTTCACTGAGCACAGTTGGACTTGCTTCTGAATAAGCATGCAGAAGATGGCACTTGGAAAGATTTCGTGTTCATTTTCTGCACTAGAAACCAGCAGAGAAACCTATTAACCGCAATAGAACAGAGTAAATCGAATGATACCTTAGAAATCCTCCAATTCATCTGAGCAACAAGGGGGCACTTGCTCCAGCTGAGAGAACAACTAGGCATCTGCCTTAATTTCTATCCTCTAGTGGACATACTCATGTGTCTTACTTTAGAGAGAGCTGCCCTGTATTTGAAAGGGTACTCTCTTTGAAAGATTGTTCAGTCCAAATCTGGTCTGAACAAGGAGGAATAACTCATTTCCATCAAGAAACTAAACAGGCATACAGATAATCTGATTCCATTTCCCCATTTAAATTCTTATAATTATATTTGTCTACAAGTACATCTGTCCATATTCACATTTATTTATACTGATACTCCCTATACTGATAACACGGCTCCCAAGCTCTGGTTGTATGTGTATGGCCCCAGAATTGCTTAAAACTGATGTGAAGATATAAGCACGTGCAAATTGTAGTGTAAGCCCTAAAGGGGGTTTCAAATACAGTCGTTTAAACAAAGACAGATATCAATACTCCTACCTAAAACAAAAAGCCCATCACAGTCCAGTTGTATTATAATCCCACTCCTTGCAGTTCTTGGGCCCTTCCCAAATCTTATGTATGGCCCTCAACCATTAAAAAGTGCCCAATTGTTCTGTTTTCTTTTTGAAGTAGTATCTGTACCTCAGGATGGGAGGAACTATACCTAAAACAGTCTTTTTGCATATTTTTCTCTTACGCTGTCAAGTATATGACTCTTTCTAGTACTGTTATTCTATTAATAGTACTTTAATTTTACACAAAAACATAAAACAACATTCAGAGGCCTACTACACCTGTCTAGATGATTCACTTCTTCCAGAATTCTCTATATTTTATTTGTTTGTTTGCTTGTTTCAATTTCTATAGCCGCCCATCTCAGACAATAGACTCTGGGCAGTGAACAATCATAAAAACAGTAAAAACTAATACTAATACAAATATATAGGCAAATATATATACAAATTTATATACAAATGTATAAAAATTTCCTCTCACCCCTATGGGTGGTACGTGTCTTCCTCAATCTCGGGTCCTCTACCAGAGGCCTGGGAGTTTGAGGGTTCTATGCAGTATCTTAGCTGTTCCTAGCACTGCACTCTTCTGGACAGAGATCTCTGGTATTGTTCCTGGGATCTGTTGGAGCCACTCTCCCAGCTTAGGAGTCACAGCCCCGAGTGCTCCTACCACCACCAGGACCACTTTGGCCTTTACTTTCCACATCCTCTCTAGTTCCTCCTTCAGGCCCTGGTACTTCTCCAGCTTCTCATGCTCCTTCTTCCTGATGTTGCTGTCACCTGGCACCGCTACATCTATCACCTTCTGGTCCTTGTCTACTACCACGATGTCTGGTGGATTGGCCAGAACCTACCTGTCCGTTTGGATCAGGAAGTGACACACGATCTTGGCCGTTATTCTCCATGACCTTCTGTGGAATCTTCCAGCTGGACTTGGGAGGGTCTAGCCCATACCCTGTGCAGATGTTCCTGTACACAATGCCAGCTACTTGATTGTGCTGTTCAGTGTATGCTGTTCTTGCCTGCTTCTTACACCTTGCCACTATGTGTTGGGTTGTCTCTGAGGCCTCTTTGCACAATTTGCAAATATATGTATACACACACACACACACACACACACATACACACATATATATACACACACACACACATACACACATACACATACTACTAAAACTCTGTGTGTAACCTTTAAATGGGCCAAACAGTGCTTTGTAGGGCAACAGTTCCCTAACAAGGTACCTCAAATGGGCTAACTTACAGAGTGTAGGGACCCATGACTCCTGTGGGAATTAAATTTTGGAAATTTGTTGCCGATTCAGCACTGTTCTGCTGCTGCTGTTCAGTGCTGCCAACGGGGTCAGCTGTGGTCATGTGATTCACATTTCCAGCGTTCCCTGACAGCTTCCCACAAGTCAGTGGGGAAGCCAGAAGGAACAGATATGATTGCCAATGTTCCTTGCCACATTACCACTAACAAAATCTTAGCTTGTGGGAAGCTTGCAGGAAGAAGGTCAATGGTGAACCTGGCAGGGAAGGTCGCAAGTTGCTTGGGTAAGTCTCCTCAACCCATGCGCTCTCCATAAGTCCCTTTGTACTCTCACTATGCCAGTCAGCTATGGTCACGTGATCCTCTTTTTAAACTGTCCCTGACAGCTTCCCACAACTCAATGGGTCCTGTACCTGGGCAATCTCTGCCAGTCCCTCTGTGCTCCCACTGCACCAGCCACTCGTGCACTCCCTTGCTCCATCCCCCACCCAGTGGCAGCCACTTACTTGCCTGCTGGCTTTGGACTTAAAACTTCCTGCCCGGGAAGCTTGCAGGGACAAAATCAATGGGGAACCTTTATGGGAAGGTCACAAGTTGCTCAGGTAAGTCTCTCCAACCCGAGCATTCTCTGCCAGACCCTTTACACTCTTGCTGTACACCGGTCAACTCTGGTCACATGATCCTCTTTCTAAACTGTCCCTGACAGCCTCCCAAAACTCAGTGGAGAAGCTGGCAGGGATTCTAAAGTGTTCTAAGGTGAGAGAGGAAGGAAAAGGGAGGGAGGGAGAGAGGAAGATTTCTGACACTCCGTGCCAGCTTTCCACAAGCAAAGTCAATGGGGAAGCTGGCAGCAAGTTGTAAGTCGACCATACTCCCACTGTTTTTTAACCTTGGTCATTCTGTTTCTCTGTTTAGGTAAGGAAATATCTCAGAAATGATGACCCAATGGGTCACGGGTTATCTAGCATATATACATATTCCTTCTGGTCCTTGTCTCTCTGTCTGCCTTTCTCTCCCTCCCTCTCTCTCTCTCTCTCTCTCTCTTATATATATATATATATATATATATATATATATATATATATATGCCAAGAAAATTATAACCTTAGGTATCAATACAGCCAGGAAACAGGCCCCTTAATGCACTCAGGGCCCCAAGCCTGGGCACATAACCAGATCTTTAAGGCCTTACAAAAGGCCAACAGGGTTGGGACATCCTAACCTCTGGAGGGAGAATGTTCCAGAGGGCAGGGCTATGGCAGAGAAAGCACACCTCCTTGTCTCCACCAGCCAACATTGCTTGGCTTATGGGACCCAAAGCATGCCCATCCTGCCAGACCAGATTGGACAGGTAGAAACAACTGGGAGCACATGCTCTTCTATAAGCTGATAGAGGGCTTCCTCTATAATCAACGGTGGTGGCAGCCTTCTTCCCTCCACTGCATCACTGATCACCACAAAATGCCTGGAGCATCTCCAAGGCAAAGCAGTCAATCCATCCATCCAGTGATCCAACAATCCAGCCACTGCCACCACTGGCTTCAATCCCCCAAGGCTAGTTCTCCAAGTCACGTGGGCCAAGTTAAGGGAATAAGCCCCGGGTGCCACACTCAATTCTGTCCCAAGCCACTAAGCAGCCCAGGAAGGAATACAAACCACACAGGCCAGATAGAGGGCCAGTCCAGCTTGGTCTGGTTGGGAAATGACCCCAAGAGACTTCTCCACCATCCAAACCAAAACAATAAGCCTCCAACCTTCAGCAACATACTAAAAACCTCCAGTCAACAGCACCCATTCCAGACAAGCATACTAACTCAGTGCCATTACGAAAAAAAAAAAGAACTTCCCTAAAAAGAGAGAATTGAAGATGGGGAAATTTGGCATCTAATATAGGTGCATCCATAGTCATCTCCTTAAGAAGAAAGTATACCACAGCTGTCTTTAAGAATACAGGGACTTCTGTTACCCATGGTGTCAGTGGTCTGGAGCCAGGTCCCCATCCTCTCCCTTTTTACCCGTATAAGCCAGGTGGTGTAGGTATCTAACCCACAGGTGGCATAGTTCATCTTACCAAGGACTTTCTATACTTTCTCAGGATCAACAGATTCAAACTCTTATCAGCAAGGATTGCAAAATGTCATCCTTGGCATCTCTGTCCAGCCAGCTTTCAACTCCAGGTGAACATGAGTGATTTTATCTGCAAGGGCTTAGCTATCATCTCACAATAGTCCATTCTCCAGGCCCATTCTTCCCTAAAAAAAGTGTAGCTCACCTTAAAAATCAAGCTGCTACCAACATTTTCCAAATAATAACATTTTTGCTAGAGTAGGATTCCTTTTCCCAGCAGAAAACTAAATCTTTTGGTTAGAGTGGTTGACCTTATTGAATAAAACCATTACTCTTCCCCACCCAAAACATACACACACACATACAGAAAGAGGGAGAGAGAGAAAATATAAACCAAGATGAGATATAGGTAGCTGAGCTCATTTTCCAAAATCTAGATCACCTCTTTGTCAGTGTTCTCCTAAAATTATTGAAATTTGATGTATTAAAACAATAAGAATACTTAGTCATCCATCTGGGATCATTTGTATTGCAGGAGGGCAAAGAAAAGTTTCATGTTGTGTAATTTTCAGTTGTAATTACATAGATTTCCTACTGCTTTATTATAATGATTTTAAAATATCAAAATCTTACGTTAGGTTTCCACCTTAGGTTTAGGAGAAATTATAATTATATTAGAGTCCCCTAGGCTATCAAACCCAATTAGTATGACATTTTCCATTAGATATATAAGTGGTCTCAGTAGAAATAGGCAAACATTAACACTTGAGGTAACAGCCCGAAACATATTTACTAGGGAGTACACTCAATTGAATCCTGCTGGACATAATTCTAAATAAATCTGCATTCTTAAAAGTTGCCAGTGTCTCTGGACCAGAACTTGGCAATAAAGCTTGACTATAAAACTTGCCAACCTACCCTTCTATATCAGTGGTTGAAGTATAAACTTGAATAAACCTCATATTAAAGGGTTATCTGTGAAGTCTAAATTGATACTTTACAGTTACTGACTGCTTTGTACCCAAGCACTGTCTTTGCTATATCTTGCCTGATTATGGAAGCAATGCCATTCCGTCTTGGTCTTCGAGTCCTGAGTAGTAAACAGTAAACTGAAAGTGTCCAGTTCCATTCCATTTCACTCCATTGATGCCTAAGTTGTCAATGTGTAGTTGATTCATTTAATCTTTTGCTGTGGTGAACTTTCCCATATTCATCTTCTTATGTTCCGTGTTCCCATTGTAATTCAGTTTTTGCAGCTTCCAAATTTCTTTTCCTGCATGGCAACATCAGCAACTAGACATCCTGAAGACTTTAGCTTCATCAAAAGCACCATCAGTACTCCAAAAGATTCACAAGTCTTCCTCAGTAGCATGTTGAGTGCCATCAGACCTGAGGAGTCCATCATCCAGGACTATATTGTCAATCGCTTTATCTTCTCTATGTAAGAGTTACCACATTCAGCGCCGAATGAAACTCTCGTGAAACACAGGTTCAGCCAAAGAAGTTTACTCGGGTGTAATGCAGGTAGATACAAACAAAGCCAGGGTTGGTTTGGCGCAATTACATAGAGCAGTTTTATAGGGTTCCCTTCTTGACCCAGAGTTGCCCCTTCTTTCCCGCCCTTTTTCCCATTGCCTAGGTTACTAAGTGGCCTGGGGTATTTCTCCCTCGCCCAAATGGCAGATTCAGCCGTGTTTCCTTGTCTCTCTGATTGCTGTCCTTTGTCTGTGGGGTTGTTGAGTTCGTTGGGCTTTTCTTCTGCAGGCTAAGCCGGGAATTCTTGATTACTCCCTGATTGCTGCGCTTCCGAGCCGCTGCGGTTTGCTTTGCCTGGGGCGCTTGAGGGAAGCCGGCTTTGTTACAAAGTATCTGAGTTAAGTGCCGCCACCTGCCAGCAATTAACTTGTGGTTCGCCTGACTTCCCTTTTTCCGCTGCCCTTGGGGCGGTGAAATTGACTAGGGGTGGTGAAACTGAGCAGCTGCGTTCGTGCCAGCTGAATCTGACACTCTATCCATGTGGTTTTCATGGTAAAGTACAGGGGTGTTTTATTTATTTATTTATATTTATTTTATTTATACATTCGATTTATTCTCCGCCCATCTCCCCCCAATGGGGAACTCTGGGCAGCTCACAAAGTACTGTACATATATAAACCTAACAGTGAGAAACAGTGAGAAATCTTACAATTAGTGCTATTATGCTATGTGACCAGCAGGGGCCGCTAGGGGGTCATCCGGGCTTTTTCCCTCCTCCATAGATCTTTTTACCATTGCCTTTTCCTGCACAGTATGAAATGATATCTTTGCCATTGACACCATAGTGTTAATCTGCCTCCAGCATCTTCCTATATCGCTGCTGCCCAATATAGGTGCCTGCTTGCTTTAGCTGGGCAACTGGGATGACCTTCTCACCTTGGGTGACTCTAATGGGTATATATATCCTTGGTGTACACTTCCAGCATCCCTCCCTCATCCGTCCCAGGAACACCCCCTCCCTTGCCACAATGAGGCAGCGTAATAGGACCGGAGGGGGGGTGCGTCTCATACTTTGTACTTAAAAAATATTCAATTTGATCCTTTTAGAAAGGTTAAACAAGGATAACAAAAGACAACAATATCTTCAACGGTTTATCAAGTGTGTGATGATTCATGTCAAATAATCTCTTCCTATTATATATTTTAAAACATATAATTTCTTATATATTAAAAGTGAACATTTCCTGCATTTCCTGATTGTATCAGTAAATAGCTAAACAATATGGTTCTGCTCAACAGGTATAGTGTACTGATATATTTGCCTCTACCATTCCTAATAACAACTTGGGTTCTTTATATATTTCTATTGTTTCCTGAGTTCTTGCAACCCTTGATTTTTTTGTTCATATCATTTTTTTTTATACCATTGCTTACAAAACATGCTGTAGATTTTGAATGTGGTCATGGAATTGTCTTGAAGCAGAAACTAATATATTGCCTATTTAAGCAGAAAAACTCTGTGATTAGCATATCCTATTCAGACCCCAACTTCCTTGTGCTTTTTAATATCATTCTATTCTTTTTTATTTAATGTACTGAAGTTGCTTTGTCATACTGAGAGAATAACTTTAATAAATTACCCTGTCAGAGTTGATTCCCCCAGATTTTCTGAATCAGTGGGGCCTCAGAAGAGTAGGCTGAACCCTTCCCAGTTTAAGACTGGATTAGGTGATTCAAGGTTCTAAATAATAATTATTATACTAGACCATTTCCATCATCAACACAATTTCATCATCAACACAAAGAAGGCAAAAATCCCCTTGATATGAATGTTCATTGAGGCCTTGTTTTTCCTGGACCATATCATGCATAGTATTTGTAGTTGCGCAGATCAGAATTGTTGAAGTAGAATGACAATTGCACTGCTGCTTAAAAAGATATATATTTAATTAGCAACCCTGCTGTAAAATTATTCTAAAAGCATAAAACAAGATGAAGTAAACATTGTTAATTCTAGGAGCCTCTAAAATAACCATTCAGCCTTAATTCATTACTACTGGCAATGACAGCTAAATTAACTAACAAGCTTTTACTGGCTCAATATTACAGAACCAAACTGCAGGACCAGAAGCTGTCTGTATAAGGATAACAGAATTTTCATTAAAATGAATTAACTTTCATAATAAGGGGCAGTGTTTGGATTTGAGAGTAAATGTATAATTGGATTGAAAATGGAAGGCAAGTGAACCCTATTTTTATCAGTTTGAAGTAATCAATATTCTTTTGTGAGTACAGTATTTTAAAAAGTCAGTGATTATGAGCATTTGAAACTATACAACATATAATGGATGCCATCATTACTCCTACACACTGTGCAGTCTCAGAAACATCCAGGTTGAAAACATTTCTCCTCATTCAGAGCTCTCTGTTTTCACTGGAGCTTAGATAGTCAGTCAGATCTTAAACAGAGCTGTTCCAGCATAGGGTGGGATTGAATGCAATTATAGAATGGAATGGAAAGGAATGGAGTGGAATGGAATAGAATTTATTTACATTAAACTAAACCAGAAAGACAGTAAGAAATTAATACTGAAATAAATATTAACAAATGAGGTTACAGTTGTCAGTTTTAAGAGAATAGAATTGTTCATGCATCAAAAATAATTCAGAAATATAGGACTTTACATGAGCACAGCTTGCTTCTGCTATTCATTAAAGTGGCCTAACTGTTTTTTGGCTTCCATAAGAACTAGGAGGAAAACTGGCACTCATTCAAGTTAGTGTGACTCTTAAAGCAGTAGCATTCTTTTTTTTTTCCTCCTTTCCTTTCCTTTCCTTTCCTTTCCTTTCCTTTCCTTTCCTTTCCTTTCCTTTCCTTTCCTTTCCTTTCCTTTCCTTTCCTTTCCTTTCCTTTCCTTTCCTTTTTTTTTCCTCCAGGTTACCAAAGAAGCAGGCTGCACTCCTGTTAGTGTACATAACTCAGGAGTGGCTGTGGTTCTTTTAGGCCATTCTTATAGCCTGAAGCAGCCTTGCAAACCCTTTTAAGTTTAGCCTTTACTGAAAAGAGAACGTGGGAGTACCTGACTTAAGAAGATGACCAGGAATTGTTGTCCCACAATTGTTCAATCGATTTGTCCACTGGAACCATTCTCATCACGTTGCAAAGAGTATCTTAACTGACAGCATGTTGCTATACAAAATAATATTATTTCACTTAATAGCAACGCATTGTTTGGATTTGATACCTTGTGCTGAGAATTCAGTTCATCCAGTAAAGGATAAGGTTGAGGCAGAGGAACACAATTTGTTATTTTCCACATACAGTTACTTATTTTTCTGGTGTTTCTTGATGTCTAGGTATAGGTTTTACAAGTTAACCAAAATGCCAACAGGGATGGAAGGCTGTGTACCTGTTATTTTTATTTTAGTTATGTATAAATCACATTTATAGAACTCCCCATCTCATATAGTGACATTTGCCTGCCAGTAAATCCTACTCTTCTCAGTGGGATCTATAAATAAGCAGATAGGTCACCCTTTATACATCCTTTAGATATGTTGGGACTACAAGTCTCAGAATTCTCAGCCAGTATGACAGTGGACTGGGAATGGTTAGAGCTCCTGTCACAAGGCATTTGAAGAGCTGCCATTGTAATAGCAACATGCTCAGAATGCAGAGTAGCATTCTGTGACAAGAAATACAGCTGGCAAATAGTCCATTACTTGATTTATAGCATGCCTATAAAGGAATGGCAGGAATGATGAAGATGCCAGTAAAGTGGAATAGGATGTCACCAGAAGATAGACTTTATTGGAACTGGCTAGTTAAGAAGACTGCTAGATACATGCTTCAGATTGAGAAGGGCAGCAGGAGGAGACAACCTGGTGTTTTAAGACTGGTTACCTGAAGCTTCTGAGTACAAGGGGCTTCTTTGCTTAGACAGATGATCATTTCTGTACTAACATATATTTTATTTCTGCATTTGTAATCCTTTCTTTTTTACTGAACCATTGTTAAAGATGAGTACCAGGGCAGACCTCGTTCAAATATTAAAGTCACATTATTTTACATTAAAAAAACAAACAAAGGGTTTCCAGATCAATTTGGGGTAGCTTTTCTAAATGCAATTCTGGTTCATTATAATTTCGTCATTGCAAGGGGATACCACTGTACAGAAATTCAACTCAGATGAATTGATTTATGCAATATATAAGCGCTACAAAAATGTATATAACCTGGATTTATATAGTCTTACATAATTGCAGCTCTGCTAGATTTCTGCATTGAAATTTAAACTCAGATGTATTTATCTTAGTGAAACTGTGAAATGGATATTTACTTATTTTCTTAGAATTGAATTTTGATGTATTTGGCTTTGAATCAGAAGTGTGAAAGGTTTAAGAAGGTAGATTTAATCTGGGACAGAGAATTCAACTAATTTTCTAGGAAATTGCCCAAATGTGTTTATTTGTGGTTCCCTTAAATTACAGTTTCAAAATCAGAGAACTTGAGGTAGGGCTGTGCAAGCTTCAAACAGCATCCCCCGCCCACACTTTTTCCCCCCAGGGTTCTGCACCGAAAAGTTGGCAACTGCTTAAAGGAGTTGATTCATTAAAGTTAATGAGACTGTTAAAGGAGCTGTACCTTTAAAAAAAATGGGGCTGCTTTAATAAATAACTAAGAGACATTGTGCTCCTGCTCATGCAAGATCCAAAGCAGTTCTTCCAAGTCAATAATGAAGCCCTACTCTGAAGTCCTCTACAATTACAAAAAAATAAAATAAAATAAAATCACGAAATAGACATATCTAGGAATCCCAAAATGACAGATATCTCTGAGCTGCATTATATCACAGAACTTTGGGTAAATAGAAATTTCTGGAAAACCTAACAATTCCCTTTGAAAAACTATTTAGCACATGTTTGTAGGATTTTATTATTGAATTAGTAGCTGTCAACCTAATTTGATGTGAAAATGATTGTGGCATACGTTTGCATACTCCAATAGCAACAACAGTCTAGAAAATAATTGGTTCAATTAAAAACAACTTCATTTTTTTCTTCCCAAATGCATACTCCCTTACAGGGAGTATATGTGTGAATATTTACAGAAGGAAGGAGAGAGAGAGAGGCAATATTAAAAAAAGCTGGGAAAAAAAAAACTCAGAAGCCGAACAACTTTCCACAGAGCAGCAAAAACGTGTGCTGCCTGTCACATTAAAACCAGAACACCTTCCTTGAAACTCTGACAGTTTCTCAGTGTGGCCTACCTCTCTTTGCTGCTTCTGGAAGCAGAGGTATCCCACATGATCTGATACTTTAGTCAAAATGACCAAAGCCATTTTGCACTGTTATGGCACAAGTGCTGCCCATTTGTACATATGTGCGGTATCACAACGTTCCTAATTCTGTGACACTGCTTTGGTCTTTTTTCCCCCCTTCCCCATTAAGACCTTCTGTGGTCTCTATTCTGAAGTGACACTTTGTTTTCATAAAACACTTTCGGGGAATGTTGAATGCATGACATTTTCCTATCCACTGAACTTGGCTAAAAGCGTTCAAGCCTCATGAGTAAGATCAAAGAAAGGAAGAAAAATGATTTGTGATTACTACAAGATGAAAACAGGATATATTTATTTTTTAAACAATACTTCAAACTGTTTTCCTTATAGTTCATATTCATATTGTGAAGCTCTTGTCCAGTTTGCAAGCCTATAAAGGTGCTTAGAGGACTTCAGAGTAGGGCTTCATTATTGACTTGGAAGAATTGCTTTGGATCTTGCGTGAGCAGGAGCACAACGTCTCTTAGGTATTTATTAAAGCAGCCCCACTTTAAGGCCAATGTATGCATGTGTGTGCCTTTGAGTCAGTCTTGACTCCTGGTGACTGCCTGGATGAGTCTCTGCAGTTTTCTTGGCAAAATTTTGGAAGTGGTTTGCCATTAGCTTCTTCCTAAGAAGGCCAATAAATAAATTTTATTGTGCTGTATACCACACTGGTTGCTTTATGAGGAAGACTGTATGAATAGATGAAGGTAATGATGAAGGTGAAGCTATAAAGAACCACCGAAAAGCATTGCAGCAAACAACAGGCTTGCTCTCCTCCAGCATGTAGCAGAGCTCACAAACAATCGAAAGGCAGTGGCCAGAGATGTAGAAAGACTGGTGGAGCAGATGTTCTTTCCATGCAGAAGATCATACGTTCAGGCTCCCAGCAGACTATGGACAAACCAATGGCCTTTCTTGAGAGCCTTTCTGTGTGATCTGGAACAATTCCCTAATGACTGACAAGCACAAATATAAAAATAGGGCACGTGTATTTAAAATGAAAGAAAACAAATAACAAAACAGCATAGAATATAAATGTTGGCAGTAAAAAGTAAAAGTGCACACAAGCCAGCAGTTAAGTCCTTTCCTAGGATAAAGCCTGGGGCCAGACTATAAATCAGCCTTGAAGGCAAAGATCAGAAAAGAGGCCAAAAGAAAGCAAGAAAACAAACTGTTGGGTGATTATTGTCTTGAGATACCATGAAACTGTTACACATCTGGCCAGGGCTAAAATAATTCAGTCTGTTCTTCCTGATCCTCCACTGAAGCAGGCATTGAGTTCAAGAAGCACCATTCCCTACTCCACCACATAACTAAACTGCTACCTACTGCTTTTTCTCATACTCCCCATCAGCAAAAGCAAAGTTACTTTTCATCACTGTCATAACTGCAAATGGATAGAGGTGTACAGGTAGTCCTCATTTAGCTACCACAATCAGGGCCAGCAACTTGGTTGTTAAGCAAAGCAGTCACTAAGTGAAACTGCAGCTGTGCTTATGATCTTACTTCAGATTTCCTTTGCTTTACAGACCTGCAAAGATTGTAAATGTGAGGACTGGTTGCAAAGTTACTTTTCATCACTGTCATAACTGCAAATGGTCACTAAACAAGAACTACCTGTATGTTCACTAAATTTTTGGTGGACAGTAAAAGTAAATGTATGGCTATTGTAAAGTACAAGTAATCCCACATTCTATCACTATGTATGTTCTAAATAACATTTTCATAATCTTCTTCCAGAAATGTGAAGGCTAGAATAACTCTTCTGAAATCAGGGGGTTTTTTTGCCTCCAAGTCTCATGTTACTTTATAGATGACATAAACAATTTATAGTAGCTCAGGCAAAAACTTCAGCTGCTTGTGAAGAAAATTAGTAGAGAATCTAGGGACTATGCCTAGGAACATGGCATACATAATTTAAACAACATTTTAATATGCCTAATGGCAAAATAAATAATGTAACCTTGTGAAACTACCTTATATAATATTGCTAGTGAACATAAGTTATTGAGATATGAAGTCTAATAAGGAGATGTAGAGGACATAAGCTTCTCCTGAAATAATGGGGAATTTAAGCCTCGGCATATGCTATATTTGAGTCAGTCTTAATGTATAGTTATAGAGGAGTACTGATATAACCATGAAAAGGAATTATGAGAGTTCTGCATTGTGGTATCTGGTTGTTTAGCCATAGCTGAGGTCTGTCCCTCTGGTCTATATGTTGGAGCAAGGCAAAATGATGTAGGACCCACAGGGTATGTGGTTAATGTATATGCTAGAGAAACAGATGAGGATTGATTAATAGACAGACAGACATACTAGACCGAAACAGTTGAGCAATATTTTTTCTTTTCTTTTTTTTCTCCCTGAGGTAGATACATAATTGTGAGAAAAGAAAAATACTCCCCAATATCATATTTTAACAATGCTGCATTATGAAGTTACATAGCTCTAGCATCAATACATTTCTACAGGGAGGAGAGAAATTACAACCTCACATTTTATCTCTATAAAATTAGGCACAGATAATATGTGTAAGAATTTTCTTTAGGATTGCTGACTGCAAAGGTGTCCAGAGAGTTACACAATATTGACCGATGCATGACATTGTTAAGCAGCAGGACTGGGATGCATATGACAAGTGAAGCAAATTGTTTGGGTTGAGAATTAATTAGCTGAAAAGACAGTAGTAGTAATTGATTGCTACTAATGTGAAAACTGTAAAAGAGAGAGAAAGAGAGAAACCATCATCGGAAGCCATTGGATTTCAGCTTTGATTTGAAGCTGATCGATATTTTTGTACTGTTCAATGTTTTTTACTTAAATAGCTTAGCCTAAATATATATTTTATAAGCAGGCCTTTTAACTTTTAATGGGGCCCACTAAATTAATTGTCTAAATTAAATATACAAAGAGAAAGCTTTTTCGGGAAGTTGCTTGACCGTAGGCACTCAGCACAGAGCATTTTTATCTCCCTCTTAACAGGTCCTCTGTGAATTGCAGAGATCTCCTCTTCCATTGTGTTCTGTACTGCACTGCTGTTCTGTTTGCAAATCATCTCCCAAAATTACAGAATAAACCCCTCTTCTGACCTTTATGGCTATGGCAGCCTGAGGGGACCAGACAAATAAACATCAGGAGTATTTCAAAAAAATAATTGGCTACTGAGGCCATTTCACTGCTTTGCTTTGCTTTCATCCTTCCTGCTCAAATTCATCTTGCACCTACAGCCCAGGTAGAAGATGGGAACTAGGCCAGAGTTGAACCCCTAGGTGGGGAGAGAAACAAGGAGAGAAGCTCCATTTGCTTTCTCTTAGCTTTTTCGTTATTCTGCTGCTTCCTGCTCAAATTCACCTTCCAGCTACAGTCCAACTGAAGGCATTGGGGTTGTTTTTAACAGCCTATTTTAGAGTCCATTTAAAAAATCCATAATTAGAGCTGAAGCCCTTCAAAAGGCATTTTATATTAAGTATTTTATGGATGGCAGGAGTGGGGGGAGAAAAACTAATGAAAATGGGGGAGTATCGTAATAGTCATTTTTGATTTTGCATATTTTGTGAATATTTCAAAACAGAGCTGAACAACTTGTGGGGGGGGGGGGAGAAGGGATACATGAATACATTAAATACCACTGAGGTCCACAAAGAAATACCTGGCATGCTGATCAAGCAGAGCTGGTTAGGAGGTGTGCAGTAGCATGTCTTTTGAGGTTGTAACAGTGATGAATGTATCATTTTTAAAAAAAATGTTGGTGGGCTGCAGAAGGCTTAAAAATTGAGCCATCCAGGGGAAAGATTTTTTTTTTTTTAGATATAAATACAAATGGGCTCATAATGATCTGGAATGGAAATCAGTTGGGAAAAAAACAATACCTTGAATGATACAGGCCCTTTATCTCAATTAGAAAACTAACCTCATTTCCATCCTTATGCTTTACAATCCACATAAGCAGACATTCTCCAGTCTGAAAGGCTCAAAATTAAATAAAAATGAGAGAGAGCTAATTATTCTGTGGCATAGTTCTGTTCCTCAGACACCTGCTTTTTTTGAGCTGCAGTTGCTTCACTATATGAGAATGAAAATCAATTTCTCTCAAGCTTGCCACAATGATCAGTTTTCCCAACTCACTGGGTATGCACTTAATCAAATACTATTAAAGAACATTACTTTTGTTTTTACATCTGGATGTTTTACATTCCAGATAGGTAAATAAGAAAGTATATAGTTTTTTTTTCTAAAAATAGACAATTTGCAAATCAGAGTTGTGTTTCCTTACCTGAAATATGGAAAACCCAAGGATATTCATATATGAATGGGAAATATTGTCAGCTGGAAAGAGATGAATTAGCATCTGTTTGTACAGATTTCAATTTGTGGATGTAATGTGAGCATTTATCATTACATTATGAATAAATGCCACAGCAGAAATCTTTAGGATCCATAGATATATACTTCTCCCAGCTGCCAATCAGAAAGTTTATATTGAAAGGCCAGAACAAAATCAAGCATTAGTTAAAAATAAACGGAACAACTAATCTTACCTGTGCTCATTCTGACTCTTGGTGCAAAACAAAACAACAAAAACATAATGAAAACAGGAAAGTGTCTTGTGACTTCTTAAATATCAACCATGTTTATCACTGTGTAAGCTTTTGAGGATCATACTTTACTGCATCAGATGCATGGGGCCAATCACTCTCAGAGAAAGGACTCTGATGACTTAGAGGTGATTGGAGAATAGTGGGCTGCAGATAGTATCTGGGAAAACTATATAATTTGTGTATCTCAAGATGCCTTTTTTCAGGGTCCCATTTCCCATACCTTTTAAAATATTTGGCTTTTTCAAATATTAAAGCCAATTCAGGGCTTCAAAATAAAGGAGATCCTTGCATGTTCTTTTGCTCAAAGGCAACATGAGATGCAAGTATTGCTGGGACTTCTGGTGTGGAAGCAGAGTTAAGACAAATATATGGCTCTGATTTTTTTGCAGTCCTCTATGTGTGATAGGCTGTGTTTCCTGTTTCATCAGAACTGGTTATATTCCACCTATACATATTGGCCTTGATATTCTCTGCCTTGCTTTGGCCTCTCTTGCTGGGTTCTGGGTTCTGTACACCCTTCCCCCCTCACCTGGCAAGTAAGTCAAAGGTCTGTTTCAACTCAATAAATGGCATTTAGACTTTAATGGTATTGCTTTGGGAAACCAGTAGATATTCTTCAGTGAGATGAAGTAATACAACTAGAATTGACACAATCACTGTACCTACAAGCGATAAGCTCCTAATTTATTTAGCTCAAATTATTATAGATTTATTTTAGTCCTTGGAGGCTTTTTAAAAAAATGTATTTTCCCTCCTCCCCCTGGAAATTTATTGACTTTGACTTAGTTTCATCTAGCTTATTATGAAAGCAGCTCTCTGCCAGCTAATACTGCAAAGAAGCACATTAAACAATAATAGGTGCTAGAAAAGAAATTATCAGTCAGATTTGATTACATATTTCCTTGGAAAGCAAACTAAATTCCCTAGTGTGAGATCTTCATGATAACAAGCAGGATGCATGCAAAATTTTCAACAAAGATCTCATTGTAGGAATGAGCATATTTACCACAACTCATCATTAGATACCTCACAATAGAATTCATAACTGTAAATAATTATCATAGCAATAGAGGGAAAAAATCCCAACTGTTGTATAAAATTCGTTACTGGTCTAATTACTAGCAATTGGCTAACCTTTTGTTACAGATATCACTTTGGAATTAATATCCCATTTTGAATGAAGCAAGTTTGCAATCCATTTGTAATATTCCACATTAATATTCATTAAAGAGCAGAACACAGCCCTTCAACTTTAAAAAGCCATATTAGTTTTCCAGAATGACAGACAACTGCGCTTGACAATTAACAGTCATCAAAAAAGTTAACAAAGTGAAATATTGGGACATTGCTATAGAAATACTCATTTACCACAGAGGAATGCCAACTCTTAATTTTAAATGCTGTTAATGATAAATGGGGTGTGGATCAATTTCTGCCTTTGATTTAAAAACACCTGAATACTTCTGTTCATTTCTTAAGCCTTGCACAGATTGTGGCAACAACTGGCTGATCCTCTTTCCTACAGTAATTCAAGGTGCTGGTCGCTACCTATAAAACCCTACATAGCATAGGGCCCAGTTACTTGAGAGACCACCTGTCTCCCATAATATCTACCTGACCACTTTGCTCTTGTAGGGTTGGCACGCTCTGGGTTCCTTTGATTAAGCAATGCCATCTATCAGGAACCCAGAAGCATGCCTTCTAGGTAGCAGTGCCTGCCCTCTAGAATGAGGTTTATCCTGAGATTTAAATGGACCCCACCCTACTGGTATTTCGAAGGCCCCTGAAGATGTAGATTTTTGCCCAGGCCTTTGGCAAGGATGATTGAAGCCCCCTTTCTTCTTTTTCTTTGTTCCTATCCAAGTTTGCTATCTCTGCCATCTTTGTTCATTTTCTTTTCTGTTATTTCCTTGTTTGTAATTTTTTTTTTTAATAATCTGTAAACTACCCAGAGTCGTGGGGAGTCAGGCACCATATAAATTTAATAAATAATAATAATAATAATAATAATAATAGTAATAATAATAGTTATTATTATTATTATTACAGTAACTTTAAAAGTTTGCAGCAAGTACTAAAACTCTGTACTATCTTGCCATAACAAATGCTTTAAGAAATGCTTGGTATGAAACATATAAACTAAGGATGCACAGATCATGCTATAATATATCCATGAGTATGGTCACCAAGTGTAAATTTACAGTGATATATGTATAAGCTGTTGTGGTTGTGGTGGTGTCTTCCCAAGAGGCAAAGGAAATCTTTCCACATGTTTACCCAAAGATAAATGTGGGGAGGCAGAAGAGTGGTAAGATTGCTTTTAGAATGTAGCAGATCATTACAAACACTGAGATTATTACAAAGCGACAGTCACCATTGGCGAAAGCCATATGTATTCATTATTTACAGTACTCATAAAAAGGATTTACATGTTTTATATAGTTTCTTTTGTAATGAGTGAAAGAATCTTTTTTTCAACTCAGGAGTATGCATTAAATTGACAATTTTATTTTGTATATTGATCTAAGTCCTGCCTCAAGTCATGCCATGCGGATGCAAAATTGTATTTTATTTTAGCATTCTATAAGCAAGTTACAGAAGAAGAACATATGTGCTTTCTAGAACGGAAACTGAGCTGTAATTAGTTAATCTATAAAATCACCTCCCAAAAATCTTGATCAAGTTGCTCTGGTCTAAAATAATTTAAGAGAGCCCGTTTGGTGCAGTATTTAAACCACAAGGCTAGAAACCAGGAGACAGTCAGTTCTAGTCCTACCTTAGTGTAATGGTATGTGAGAAAGACCTTGAGAGACAGGCAAAGAGATGCTGCCTAGGGAACAGTCAGATAAGAAACAGCATAGCCCACAGCTGTATAATGGGAAGAGAAAGAGGATCAGATGAGATTCTACCTAACTTCTCAGACTATAATGGTATGTGGGAATGAACTTAGGAGATGGGGGGAAGAAATGCTGCCTAGGGAATGATCAGATAAAAGGGGGGGGAGGAGCGCACAACTGCATAATGGGGATAGAAGGGAACTCAGAAAGGATCCTCCCTAACTTATCAGGCCGTAAAAGAGATAGCAGGAAATTTGTACTTTCAGACTTGCAAGTTTCTGTTAATGTAGCCTTACAATAAAGTAGAATTAGCTCATCTGGTTGGGTTTCCAGTCTGGTCTTGAAGGTCTTTGAACTTGAAGGCTTCGAGCAAACAAACAAAAATAGCCTAATCTGTTGTATCTCCAAAAGCGAGACTTTGAATGCATGCGTAACCTTCTCTCAGCATCATCTCTGAACCATTGGAGTAAACTTGGAGAAGAGAGGACAAAGTAGTCTCAAAGTTTTTATTTTTACAAATGATCAGCTCTTATATTCAATTGTTACTTACTAAACAGAATTACGATTTCTTCCTAGCATTTATTTCCATGTTATTGTTTAGGACAGCGTTTCTTAAAGTGTGATCTGCAGACCTCTGGGGGTCCCCCAAGGCCCTCTCAGGGTCTGCAAAATCAAAATTATTTGCTAGATATTGAAACATTAAAAACAATGTCACATTATTATTTTTTATTTGTTAAAAAATATAGGTTTTTTTCATGAAAAATATTTTAGTTATGTTAATATCTAATGGGTTTAATACTGTTATTTTTACCTGATTCTATAAAAATATTATTTTTACATGATTCTATAAATAAATATTCTATGAATGCATCAATTTTAATTTTTAATATGGTAAATATTGATAAATATAATACAAATACAAACAAAAATTCTTTTGAGGTCCTCCATAATTTTTAAAAGTGAGAAGGAGTCCTAAGAGCAAAAAGTTTAATTGACACTGGTTTAGGAGAATACTAGTTTGTGGCAGTTTCTTTCAAAGGTCCAATTTGCAAAAGTCATTTTGCCCATATCACTGAAGTGAGAAGTCCAAGAACACAGAAGAATTTAGGGAAAAATAACAATACGTTTTTGAAGCTACCAACACAATGAGATAAAATTATTGCAGCACTTTCCTTTACTTTCTAATCTGTATCCTATTTGAACTACACTGTTCAGAATTTTAACACCGCTTTCCTAAAACAGAATAGTCTGTTTATTCTTTTGATTTTCCCTCTTAGTGGGGTGGATGTGGTACAGTGCAATGGGGAGAGTGATATAAAGGAAATTCCTTTGGAACAAATGTATTTCGGGGTCTATTGTTCCTTTTCTTTACTAAATTATGGTCTATTTACATTGTTCTGCTTTTAGGTTTGTTCATCCATTTCTGCATGAATGTTTGTTTGTTTTTTAACAAAAAATCCTTGAAAAACTGTTTTTGTGCTTGCTCTTCTTTAATAGGTATATTTTGGGAGCATTTTTTTTTTACTTTTGAACTTCATGACAAAATTAGGAAAAAAATTTGATTTTAGTGTATAATACTCTGCAATGTTTTTAAAGTAAAAATCCTGAGGCTAATGTTCTTGAAATCAGGAAGAGGTACTATTGAAAAGACCTCAAGGGGTTGAGCAAAGCAAGGCTGAGGACTCTTTGTACTCTGGGCACTTTTGCCGTGCTTCTAAAAGGATAGACTCTCCTTGGAATTCTGAAGTGAACATCTTTCAGATTTTCTCCTCAGGTTGTCTAATTGGGCTATAAACCTTTGCTGAAAGGCTATGCTTGTCACTTCTGAAATCTTCTCAGAAAGTTTCTGATAAGAAGGGTAAGCAATTCTTTTCCCCCTTTCCTATGCTGAGTCTTAATTCTGTGAGCTCTGTTTCATTCTCTTTGTTTAATTCTATTCATCCAGATAAGAGTATGTTTCCTAAAGAATTAATTTAAGTACAAAAGAAACTCTGAGTCTTAAGAGAATTTATTCACTACAGTAAGCAAATTCAGTTGAAAGAATTATCCTTTACTTAGTGTGAAATATGTTACATATTGTTTCTGGGTAATTTTGTGCACGAATTCAGCAGGTGATGTTTTTGAAAATGACTTCACTTCTTTGAGCTTTCTGGAAGAACTGGTAACTCAATTTCATACATGCAGTACACGCACATACCCATTACATAATTCCCTTTCATTATGCAAAGCTTAGAAAAGGAGTAAGAAGAAATACTAAACCAAAGAAATTAAAGATACAAAATCACAAAAGAATAGGAAATATTGCTTTCTAGTTTACACTGACACCATTAATCGGTTCATATTAATTTACAGATCAATATTTCTTTTTGCATCATTCACTGCAAATTATCTGAGTTCTCAGCCAAGGACACAGCATTATCTGCATACAAAAGCAGACATATGTTCACATTCCTAACCAACACACTTCTAATGTCACCTCAAGTATTTCTTATACATTTGTTCATGAATACATTGAAAAACAAAGGGGATATCACATATCCTTGTCTTACCCCCTATTCATTGTTGAAGCATTCCTTAAGCATTGTCCTTGTTCCCACACAAGCTTTATTTCCATTATATACCATTCTTACTGCATTCAGCAACTAACCTTCAACCCATGCAAACATCCCATAATTCAAGCCTATTCACTTTATCACACTGACCGGTTGAAGAGCAAAAATAGTGTGGGGTTCTAAGTAGGTGTAGTTATGTATGCTATATATAACTATACACGTGTAGAGTGAATTATATATGCTTTTGTGTGACTAGTTGTATGTGTATGAGTTTAATTTAGGTGAAGAGAGGAGGGTCTGTGACATACTTGTGAAGAGAGGAGGGTCTGTAACATATTTCACACTAAATAAAGGATAATTCTTTCAACTGAATTTGCTTACTGTAGTGAATAAATTCTCTTAAGACTCAGAGTTTCTTTTGTACTTAAATTAATACTTGTCCCATGGATTATCATTAAGGATCCTTAATTATTTTACTTTTGCTTTTTTGTCATGGCTAGTCCAGTATCTCTTTGAGAATCAGCACCTTGCTAATTTTCACTGACACTAGTATGTGGTCTCAATTCGTTACCCAGAAAATTATATTAGAAAATGAGGAAGGAAGAGCAACTAAATCAGAATTCCTTAATAATGAGCAAGGCATTAGTAGAACTTTTTCAGTCAAGTCAGTCTCTCTTGGTTGTATCATAGCTGCTGTACAACCCATTCTCCATTTTTTTTAAGAATAAATGCGTAATTCCTCACATGGGTCTAAATGCAGCTTCCTTACCTCCACAGAATAGATACAGGTGAATAATTTAATGCATATGATGAACAACAACAACAAAATTTTACATATTTATTTGCTGTATGCAAAGAAAAGCAAAGAGAAAAGAAAGAGAACAATCTCAAAAAATATCCCTCTTGATTGGATATATAGCTAGAACAGAACTAGTATGTGTATGAATTATTAAGATTTAAGTCAATGTACTTAATAATGAAAGAGGAAAGGAAATTAATCATATAAACTAGCATATGAAGTACACATTTCTAGCTTTAAATTCCTCTTAAGAATTCCAAAAAGATCATGACTGACTTTCTTTTTTTTCTTTTTCTTTTGGTACATATGTAAGTAATCTATGGCTAAGAGAGAAGCCTCATTAGCATGCTAACTATACAGAAATGGGCAGCCCATAGGTTTAAGAAGATTTTCAACACAATTTTATTCTGTGTAAAGCCCTGACTGGCTAAGCTTTATGTGCCCTTGACATCTCATTTAAAATGGCATTTACACAGGGCTCGGGAGCTTAGTTTAGATCTGTATTGATGGTTATAATTGAAGTTGGAGGTTGTGAATCAGTTGTCTAAACACTCAGTGATGTTTGAGAAATAGATATTGCCTCTTCTTCTTACACACAAAGGATTTGAAAGACGTGCAAGTGTGTGCAGTTCCACAGAAGTACCTGATGTTAACAATAGATGAGAGCAAATACTGACAACCTCCTGGCTCCTTCAGTGTTTACATAAAATTCTAAATTAGCCTTCCCAACTTGATATCCTACCCAAGGTGTTGGAGTAAAACTCCCTGAATTCCTAGGTAGCATGATCAACTGAAATTATGGGGTGGCTGTCCCTAAAAAGTGGTGCTAAATGCTCCATCAAGGTAATACAAATGTAAGAGGTTCATACTTCTTTTTCCTTTTATTTTTAACCTGCCCCTTCAAAAGTCTTCTTGCATTATCTAGACGAAAGACAGTAACTTTCCCCCCCCCTCTGGATGACAGGTATTGCATGTATATTATGGCAGTGAATGAATGTTGTCATCCCAATTTTGTCACACTTCATGATATCCACTTTACTAGCAATTAATGCCATATTAGGTCAGCAGTTTTAATAATGGGACAAGGAATGGATCCTAAACATTTATACTAAAGATTTGCTACATATATACTATTAGTGTCTTGTTTTTTTTTTTTTTCATTTTTCAGCTTTTCTTCAATCCACTTTTTATCTGCATTCCCACGTGAAAACAGCTCTGAAATGATTAGATTATTTGAATTCATTTTTAAGTTATTAAAATACTTTGCCATGACATTGTACACGGAGGCCTTGTTTTGCCGAGATTGGTAAAATGAGCAAAAAATAAATGTACTAGGACGATGTCTTCTTCTCTGTGGTGGTTTAGGTAGAAATACAAGTTTCCTTTACTATTATGTGGACAGATAATGTTTGTCCAAGAATTTATTTTATGGAAAACCCCCTCGCCCCACAAAAAGACTATTATGTAGTTTGTGCCAGCATAATTAAGTTGTGCCAAAGGTCTCAAATAATGCCAATGCTTCTTCCCACCAATATCCCTTCTGTCCTTACTCATGCATTTACCATTGTGTTATGCAGCTGTTGTAATTGTGTGTCTTGTCTCGCATATCTGCCATAAATATTACTATTTCTATGTGGGTCAAAATGGCTATCAACATTTGATACCATAGCCACCCCCCCCCCTTTTTTTTTCCACTAGTTCAATGTCTCACTTTATGCAAATGCACTTTATGTGAACTTTTCAGGGAATATAACCCTGGTATAAAGTAAGGGAAGCCTGTGTTACAAAGCTCCAGCATTCAGATCATTTCTTAATTTCATACACATTTTCACCAGTTTCTTTCTGGCAAATAATTGCTTAGGGTACGGCCACATCTTCATAGCACTGATTTAGTGAAAGGGCATTTCCTTAAGACACCCATTTTACAAGAATAATCTGGCATGCTCTGAAAATTGCAAATGTAACCACCATCCCTAAAAGCTTGGGAACCTCTCTATATTTTTTATCAACTAATTTCTGCCTCCCACTGCAACATACACATACGTATATCAGTATACTGCAAATTTAAAGGGAAAGTATTGAATAAGTAGACAGTGTCTTCAGTTTTAATACTGCCACTAATCTTCAGAAGTTTTTCAGAAGCAATTAGTTCTGCAAAATCAAGGGATGGTATGCAAGTAAGGTAAATAAGCAGAATAACTGAAACTATAACATATGTTTACTGTTTATAATGTTTATCACAGAGCCTGGCTGATTCACTTGGTGTGCCTCACGAAGATGTGGTAAATTGTGCAGGGGGCCCTGTATTGGTTCCTTGTACATATCTTACCAGCGGGTACTCCAGTGCAACAATGATGTAGAACTTGTGCTCAGGAAAGGAAGTACTAGTATACCCTTAATACATAATGTATTACGTATGTAATACATATCACATAATGATACCCTTTCTCTTTCCAGGCCCCCTCATTCAAGACAGTGTATCTTGTTCTGAATGGCTGAATAAGGCCAGGGACGGAAGAGAACTGGCTATCCTTTTGTCAAAGAATAACAAAGTCTCTCAAGCACTTGATGCAATGCTCCTAAGCTTCCTTTGCTCCATTATATCCCATGATATGTGAAATTGTTTTGGGGGTTAAAATGGGTTGAGTAAATGTGGTGCAGGTCTAGAAATCAATCTGATCTTATAGGACTATATCAAAGCCTGTACAGTACTAGGGCAATCAAGGAAGAATAGAAGTGGTGGGTTTCTTGGCATTTTTCTGGTGGTTACCGTTATGTTATTATAATCCAAAAATGAAAGTGTCTCAAACAAAGGAAAAACAAAATGCAAGCTTCCCCCTTTTTTTCTCTTTTGTCTTCCTGTGCCCTTAATACCTTTGTTTCTAATGACACTCCATAATTGCAGTTAGCACAAGAGTCAACATCTCCATAGTTACAATCAGCATCACAGTCTGGTTCATATTACCTTTATCTTTTGTTTGTAAAATCCATCAGTTGTATGCACTCTTTAATAATAAACAAAAGCATTCCCACAAAGGTCCAGCTCATTTGTCTAATTTAATTCCAATTTGTTCAAAAGTACTTTCATCTAAAAAATATTTCAAAATAACTGTCCCCTTAATCTGTTCTAAACTTTCCTACATTGACTCCTTGTTAAGCTTTTTGCCAAGAGTTTTTAAGTCTTTAAAACCTTTTTCTTTCTTTATTCCTTTGTACTCCCGAAAAAATAATCACTCAGCAAGTGGAATCTTATTCTGCCAGTCAGAAAATCTCTTTTTAGGTGTAAATTAATTACATCCCAAAGTGGTTAAGAAATTAGGCTCTTGCGAACCTCATCTCCATATAAGCTGCATTATGGCTGTGAGTTTGATTGAAATCCCTCGACTCCCAGCCACTCAACTCATGAGCTGACTGCAAAAATCTCAGTTCCTGCAGTCTGTTCACAGGGAGTAGCTGTCCAGAGTACAAGGAGGCAATCTCACAATCTCTCCTTTTTCTAGAGGGACTTTGCTGGCCAGAATTCGCTGATCTCTGCCCCAATGCTACCCCTGGTGCTCCAGGGACATCTAGTTCACCATGAATCCTCCCTTGAAGCTATATGTGACTTCCAGAGCTGGTGCTGCTTCCCCAGTGTGCTTCAAGGCTCTGAAACAGGCCAGGAGAAGCTGATAGCTTGAGATGTTCACGTGGGCTGTAATAAGCTTTGAAAATCTGGGGTACACAAAGGCCTTTGCCCTAAATGAAGAAAGGCTAGGATATTCAGGGTGCTAGCATTGACAAAGAAAAGCAATGAGCTTTATGGCTGCGTTTACATAATTTGCAATCTTGTTCCTCACTAAAAACCTGTCATTTTCCAAATATATTTAGAAGGCCCAGGTTCAGAAGGTTGAATTACAGACAGTTATAGAATGATTTTCATTACATACCCAAGTCTTATGCATATGGACAGGTAGTGTTCTTGTAAATGAAGAGGTGGTATGTTCCAGAAGTTAGTATTTGTGTGAGAATTAAAAAGGAGCTAGAAATGAGATTTCTATCCACTGTGAATAACTTGTCATTGTCACATTTGCCACATTTCTATCAACTGTTAATTTTCTGAGCTGGGCCTCATAGAATGGCACTCATAATTACCATACTGTTCTTGCTGCCAATTCTACCACCTTTGCCAATAACAGTAAAATCATTTCTTTACATACAGTACTTTGACCTAAGAGGGATTCCATAGTACCCTTCCTTAATTGAAGGGTGTGATTTTCTACTGGGGATCATTTCCTGCTGGGAAATGTATATGTGCCATTGTAATCAATTACCTCTGGTTCTATCAACAAAAATAATATAGAATATATATAAATTTTAAAAACTATATTTTCTGAGTTCTCAAAGAATCATTCAAATTGGCTTGTAATTGTAATTCCTTCTTGCTTTGGCAGATATATGAACATGAGTACAAAATACTGTATATCTGAAAGAGTATCTCTGTTTCTTCATTGGACGTTTTCTTGTTTTCTTGCTTTCTCTCCGCCTTGTAATAATTACTGTGATACAGTAGGTTCTATATTTATACGAAGCCAGCTTATCAAAGAGCAGTACCACTAGCCTATTTTATTTATATTTCAAACTTGCCTGAATTATACCCCTTTCTCATAGCTTCTAGCTGCGTCCCCATACCTGTAAGTGGCAAACATCATCTTCCTCTTCTTGAATTCCGTCTGATCAAGGTCAGAATGCAAAAAACACCCCCTTGCTTTTTCTGCCATTGTTTTCTATGATTTTTCTCAACTTTCCAGTTTAGCCTACAGCTCTGGTGATCTCCCATCTAAGAGCTATGCAGTCCTAATCCTGCTTAGCCTCTGAATGCAGACAAGATTGTCCAGGTGCAGTTTCCCACAAAGACTGACCAGTACATACAGTATCATAAATTAAAGACAGAAAGAATATGGGTAAAAAAATGTAAAATGAGGGACCCATACTGAAGTGCCTATATATCCTATTTAAAAATTAGAAAAAGACAGGAAAAATCCATACAGATTTGTGAAAAGTTTATACCATTAAAGAAGGCAAATTGATCCCCCCCCCCCTTAATGCAGGGATCAGTAACTGGGTAGTACAACAGATATTGCAGAACTGCAATTCCAGGATTTCTCACCATTAACAAGACTGAAGATGCTGGGCATTTTAATTCAGCAACATTTCGCCCATCCTGGCTTAGCTGGAAGCTATCTACAAATTAATTACTGAATTTAATTGAGGAGCATGTAGCAGGAATGAGAAGTATTTTCCCAGGGAAAGACATTGGGGTATTTTTCTAATCCTGATCCAATATTTTCCATATCCCTCTCCCCATGGGAATCATTCTAAACCTACTCTGCCATGATTGAAGAAATAGTACCAAGTCCCTGAAAACTGAAAATAAATGACAGTTGGGAAAAAGAGATAATTGATTTCAGAATTAAGTTCAAAGAGTTTGCACAAGGTTTAGACACTGCAGAGATGTATTACCTCTGTTGTCAGACATATCAGTCAGTCATTGTTTGACCTGAGCTGAATAAGAAGTGTAAGTTTGATAAGGGTCTAGATGCAAGGGGAAATGTTGATACAGAGAGCTATATTCCAAAATCAGATGGCAGTCATTGGGAAGAGCTGAAAATAAAATCAAAGTTGAAATGTTAATTAACTAAGACAAAGTATCTTTGGTTTATGATAGATAACTGTGTTACCTATGTTGCAGCTTCCCTCAACCAGAAAATAATGTTCGGTTCAGGAACTGGGTCTGCACAGAATACAGAACAGTTAGCTTGATCGTGGCACTTCAAAAATCAAACTGGAATCTGCATCAAAAAAGACGTTTACTATACTCAATGCTGCTCTAATTGTTTTAGGATGATATCTGAAAAATGCTGCCAGAAAGTCAGTATGAGTCACTTTGCAGACAGAATAAAATTCATAGCAGATTTTGGCAAAGAACTGTACTGCACAAGTGGGTGGCTGAAGATTATTAACTGTATTGTTATGTCTCTTATAGTGCTATCTCTGTACTTGGCATACACAAGCACTTGCAGGGGCAATCATAATTTCAATAAAATAAAAATATAATTAGAGTCTTAAGGAAAATGTGTCAACATTTCCCCACCCTTCTACCATCACACTAGCTAAATCAAGGTATGTTAGCATTGCCAGTTTGTTGACGAAATGCTTGGCTGCGAGCATGGGGAATATCTGTTTCCTCTATGCACATTTTGAAGATTTCTCTCTCTCTCCCTCCCTGTCTCACATTATTGATAATCACATGGGAGAGAGGATTAACATGGCACTGTAATTATTTAATCTACAAAAAGACGTTTGAGGCCTGTTTAGCCAAAAGGAAACAAAAACACCATGTTTATAATGATACCTTTATTTTGTACCCGGAAAGTTAAATCTGAATAGCATGGTGTCTGAGTTCCTGACTCAAGATGCCATGGAAGCAGACTAAAGCAATAGTCTGACCTTCTGAATAAGCAAATATAATATACCCACAGCTCTGGCCTTCAATAGGGTGTCTCTTAAGTATGCAGTATCTTTCCAATGGTTGAGCAACCAAAATGAGCTGATTATATATTAAAAGTCTGTAGTATGTATTGAAAGGGATGCAAGAGGAGATCTGGCTCTGCTCCTTTCTGCCTCATTGGTGAATGGACTACAGGAGTAAAGGCATGCACAGAAGATCCATATAAGTAGCCATTTACAATAAGAATTTCCAATGGGATGTCCATAGACACTTGAACAGCATTATCTGATAAGTGGGAGCATCTGTAGATCACTGATCTTGAAAATTTAAGTAGGGCTGAAACTTGTTAGTACTTGGATGGAAGTAGGAAAGTAAGGAAGTAGGAAAATCTCAAGGCTACAGACTAGATTGAGAAGATAAGATCAGATTCTGGAAGAGGGCAATAGCAAATCACTTCCATACTGTTGCAGAACAGGGCATTTTGATTTGAGGGAAACTATAGTACTTTTTTACTGGGAGAAATCACACCATACATTTGTATCAAATTAGAAATCTAGAGAAACAGAGTATCATTTTTTTTTTTCTTACCATTTGATGAAACACTTCAGCAGCCTTTCCCAACTTGGTGCCATCCGCATAAGTTGCACTTGTCATCCCATCCCATGTCATGGTGACTCACAGCTAATGTCAATAAGAATATGTCCAGATCCCCAAAATTTAGAGATTTGTATACCAGCAGACTGGGGAGACAATCAGTAAATACTTATATTAAATTCCTTATTTAATACTGGTGTTAAATACTTGTATGTATTATGTCAAATGGCATTTTGGTTTTTTCAGGAAATAGAATGGAAAAATGGGAGTCTGGCAGGCTCATATTGACCAGCTTCTCAACTCTGAACACCTGTCAGTTTTGTAAAACAGTCACACTTTATATGCTGCATTTCTAGAATTTAGCTCTTACTAGACAACCTGTGACCCACTGTGTCATCATTTCAGAGTTATTTCCTTACCTAAAAAGAGAAACAGAATGACCAAGGGCAAAAAAGCAGTGGGAGTGGGAGTGACTTGCGACTTGCTGCCCGCTTCCTTGTTGATTTTGCTTGGGGGAGGCTGGCAGAGAGCATCAGAAATTTTCCTTCCTTCCTCCCTCCCTCCCCTCCCTTTCTCCCTCCCTCCCTCTTCCTTCCTCCCTCCCTCTTCCTCCCTCTTCCTTCCTCCCTCGTTCAAAAATTGTTGCGCTAGGATGCACTGTTTTGCCCAGTTGAAGGTTACAGACACAAGAGTTTTAGTAGCATATAGATATGCTACTCAATGTGCAAGGTAAATGCACAGACCTGGTGCATTTTATCAGTCCTAGCTGAATACTGAATCCTTGCTGAGGAAAGACTATACTATACCATAGAAGGAATACTCTGAATTGCATGAAATTACTTTATAAATGGTCAAGACATTATGTGGAAGAAAAAAATGCACTTAGACAATAATGTGGCATAGTTTGGATCAAAGCAGGAGAATGGATATTTAAATTGTCCTAGATACAAAGAAGTGAACAGAAAAACACTCCAGCCTTAACCATTGGAACCAAGACTGTGGGGAAGCTGCATTCCCTGCATGTTGCAGCAAGAGGAAGACCAATAATTTTCCCAACCCAGTATCCACCCATGCCAAAATACTTTTTCCTGACAGTAGCCCTGTCATTAGAGAGCTGAAGGGCAAGATGTTAAAGCCTTATTCATTGACCAGCATAATAACTCTGGCCTCAGAATTATTGACTAGTAGAGGAAAAAACACAAATTATATTCTAGCAAGAGCTGTGTATAAAAGCCAGCACATTGTTCCCTTTTCTTTCTGGATTTGATGAACTGATCTCTCTCTGTTCTTTTTTCCCTTCATTGTACTTGTCTTTGTGTATCTTATCATTTTAGACTATGAGCCTCAGCAGACCCTCTCTCTCACATCATCTCTCTCTCTGAACCCTTTTGGGAGACATTAAGCCCTGGAGATACAGATTATCTGGGCCTGTTTCAGTTTGTTTCAGGCACAGATATGGCACCAAGACAATATTGATCTCATTGGTGGGTGATCTTTGGAGAGAAGGATAGGAGTAATGGGACCTGCCTGATGAGGCTTGATCACTCAATTACCTTTGATACTGTTGATAATAGTATCCTTTGCACTGCCTCTAAGGGTTGGGAAGGGGGCACCCTTTTGCAGTGATTCCTCTCCTTCCTAAAGCTGTAATTCCATTTGGTAGTGGTAGGATGGAGAGATTCAGCCATAGGAACCTCACTTAGGGGTTTTTGCAGGACTTGAAGCTCTCCCCACTCCTGTTTAACATCTACATGAAGCAAGGTTGTCTGTTGACACTGGGTCAGGTATCACTGGTATGTTGATGATACTCAGCTTTGCATCTTGATCAAAGTGCTGTCCCAGTGTATGGAATCTGTTAAAGTCTGGATGGGAATGAATAGTTTAGGATTAATCCCAAGAGTAAGGGTTCAGAAGCCATCTTTAAGTTAATGTTGTACTTGAAGCTTATGTTTATACTTCATAACCTGACTTTGATTCTCAACTCATGAAGTAATACTTTCTAAAGTTGTTTCTGTTCATTTTTCCTTTTTTTAAGCAACCATAACATCATCTATGTTTAGTCACCAATACTTGTTATTTTCAAGTTGCTAAATTTAGCAACCATTAAAATCACACCATGTGATATATCTGGAGCAGTGTACAATTCAATCTGAATTAACTTTCCTGTCCCACCTAAAAAAGAATTTCAGATTGTTCATTATTGCTATTCTGGCAATAATAGCAACAATTATTATTGCCAGAATAATAGAAAAAGCAAGTTGTAGACTTCATGTAGGATCCTGTAAAAAACCCCGAGTTTCCTGAAGTTTTTAGCTGGAAAATGAGAACCAATTTAATCTGGTCCTAAGGTTGAGAAAACCACTCAGAAGCAGGAAATTTAGGATCTCTCTACAATAGTAACTGCTTGAACTGAAGGAAAACTTTACTGCCTCAGCAAGAATTTACCCATGGCAAATTAAAATAGTATTGATTTGAAGTGCAATGAATGCTTTGATATTTCCATTGATTGAACAGAAAGCCGATTTAAAGCAGAAGAGCATATCCACATCTTGCTAGGCTAGTTCATGAATTATGAATCAAGTATGTCAATAGCAGCTGTCTCTGTCTTAAATATCAAATCAAGACTCGGGGTGGAGTGAATTGTTCTCTTAACTTGGAACATGAAACAACACTGATACATAAGTTAAGAGAATGGAACTACATTTCTTACTTCCTTTAGTGGTGTGCCAGTTAATGGAGAGATAATTATAATTCAGAGTAAAATTGTTCTGCTTCTTTTACACAATGCCTTCAGTGACTCATTGAAAAAGCCAGTGATGTGCACCAAAGGATGTTGCATTGTTCCTAAGATTCTGAACCCTTATGAGCAGAAATCATGGCATAATTTTTTTGAAACATTAATCTAGAATATTTCATTACATAGTCTATCAGTTAGTAGCTCAGATGGTTATTAAATATTTTCTTTGTGTATTTACGTATGCGTCTTTTAGACCAATTATTAAATCTACTATAATAGTATATCTCTGATACTCATATATCATTTGAAACCATTTGTAAGAAGTCATAACTTACTGCTTCTGTATCACACAATGTAACATTATCAACGCTTGTCAGGTGTGCCCATATTGCTATTTCTTTATATCATGATGGAATCATCAGTATAGTACAGAAATGAGTTTAGGATTGACAACATTGAGTGTCACCACTGTCCACTGCAGCTTAATACAAAGATAGGGTGGTGGTGGTGAAGAAGGTACTTAACTGCTTTGTTTACTGTTGAAAGGAAATAAAAACAGACAAACTGCATTGAAAATCATACAAACTGCCAGTGAAACAATTGGCTGCTAAATGTGTTGAAAATGAAGACAGTAGGAATCCTAAGTATAGCCCTATGTAATGACTTAGGGATGAACTAAAGGAATGACAACCTGTAGTTCTTTAGTCACCGTTTGCTGATCCTTGGAGCCCTCTCTGACCATGACTGCAGAAAACCAATGGCATTTGAATCTAGAAACATGAACATTGTAATGGAAGCCCTAAAATAGGCACACCATAGTTAAGACAACAGCTACCACCACCAGAGGAACCTACCCAATCTCAGCCTTGCTCACAGGTGTCCTCCTACTTTGCTGCCCTCAACCTCTTCCCCAAGGTATTCAGTGTGGCCCTTGGTGCCAAAATTTGTTCCCTCCAGCAACAGAGGTGTTCATAAGGAGAAAAAGGCATAACTGATTTGTATAATATGTGATAAAGAGAATCTGATCCAATTATTTCAGCCCATCTCAGACATTAATCATTTGAAAGGTATATTATTATTGAATACAGCCTTCAGTAAAGATTGTCTATCAAATTGTTTAATTGTTATTAGAACAGCCATGAAATAAATTAGGTCCAGGTATGATCATCTCTGGGAGAGTTGCCGACTTTGATTATAGGGGGATGTCTTAACCCTGCAAAAAACAAAAAAACAAACTCCTTGGAAAATTCATATTTTGTGTGATTTCGTTGCAAAAGCCTGAGTAACAGAGAAAGTGTTCTTTCCTATACACATCTAAAATACATTTAATTCTGCTGATAACCATCCTATCCATATAGGTAACTGGCACTGTCAAGAAATGTGGCCTTTTCTGCAATATGCATGCAACAGCCTCTTTTTGTGTGTGAGAATAAATTTACTATTTGGGTAATTGATTTTAAGAAAAGAAATATTACCTTTAGTGTTAATTTCTAGAGCTAGTGATTGCTCATTGGCATGTGGACTGTCTTGTGCTGGAACAAAGTCTACATTTCAAAACGGCTAAATAACAAGAGCTGACTTCAGAGCTCAGAATTTTCTAAATGTTAAAACCATGCTAACTAGAAACTGTTCTGTGGATGTCTGAAAAGATCAGCATTCAAATGCCAGTGAGATTTACAGAGCTACTGTAGACTACGTATTCCATTTTAATTGCTCTTTAGTTTGAGATTTCTAGATCAGAAGGCAAATTAGTTACTATCTGTCATTATTTGTTTAATTTATTCTGTGATAAATTGCATTTCTGGAAGCATCAACTTCTGAAGATGTTCAACTGTAAAGCTCATTCGGGCAGAAGAAGTTCTCTGGTGGGTTTTTTGTTTTTTGTTTTGGTATGCTCTCTCTGTCCCATTAGAATTTGCTGAAGGGTAACTGTAGGTATTTGATTTGGACTGTGATCATTATTTATGGAAGGGAATGTTCCATCCTATGCCATTTTTATTGAAAAGTAATCTCTTGTCCCCCATCCCCTTCTGGACATTAATACAACAGCACAGTGAATCTAGTGTCAGATACAGCTTCCTAAGGGAAATGTTCAGTTTTGTGAAATTCTTTAAGTACCCATAAAATTAATTTGGAAATATTTGGGGGTTCTATTGTGAGTTAAATCCATAGAAATAATCACTCTGTGTCAGCTGAGCTCAAATTTCCTCTGTTGGCTTTGGAATATTTTTACAACCAATTTATCTACCATGCTACTCATATAAGTCTCTCCTCACTTTGGAGAAATGATACTAAAATCACTCTCTCTGCTCCCTTGTGACAAGTTAAGAATGATTTTACATACAGTAATGTTACCTCTCCAACTAAGGAATTACTTTCCTGAGACTGTGCTCCTTAAGTGTCCTGCAAGTTCATATGCCTTCACTATCTAAATTATTTTTAATCTTCTGAAAATATTTTCTTAAACTGAGCCATATTAGTCTCTGGTAGCAAAAATCAGCAGAAGTCTGGTAGCAACTTTCTCTTCTTATAAATTTTATTAAAAGGCAAACGTTCCCCCCCCCCCATCTGATGCAGTGAACTGCTGCTCACAAAAGCTTATGCCTTTTAATAAAATTCTGTTAGCTGGAAAAGGTGCTATTAGACTCCTGATTAGAGAATTTGGGAGATTTTCTTAAATGAAATAAATTTGTTTTTCAGTCTCTTCATGATTGTAAAATGAGTATAATGAAGCATGGGCTGTAAAACTTCAGGATGCCCTTCCAAAATATATTGGTTGAAATTATAGCTCAGAGATAAATATATAGTTCTAGGCTTGAATCACTTTGCTGAGTTGAATATCATGTCACTCTTTTTTTGAGGTTCACGTTGCAGGCAAGTGGGGGCTGCTTGGCAGCATTAATGGATTTAAAGTCATGTAAATTTTCAGCCGTTTGTCACTGTGTTGACTAGAAATTGATTAGATTTATTTTTAAACTTAACTTGAGCAGCCAACTTATTAAAAGCTCAGCATTTTAGTTTTATGAGACCTGAGGCCTGGGGATAGCTTTTCTTCAGACTTAATTAAAGCTTCTCTACTGAGGTGTATCTTAGATCTCTTAACAAGCATTTGGAAAAGTTTGATCTCCAGCTCATCTTTATATTATTGCAATAATTTTGTAGTATCTGAGTCAAAAGGTTAGCTATGAAAACAGGACAAAATGACTAGTTTATCAGCAAGATTATACTTTCAGTACTATCCAAAATAAGTGTACTATATATACAAAAAAATAATAACTGGATATGAACTGTTCTATTGATGTAGTTTAGAAGAGCTATGACTGCATTTGTTTTTTGAATTTCCCTGACAATGTTAACTGCTGTGAATAAATAGAGGGCAGATCTGGCTTTGCTATTAGCCAAAGTGATACAGTTGTTTCAGGCATCAATATACTGTGAAAAGGCAACAAATTGTTTATTTGTTTATAATAATACTTTATTGCCAAGAAAAGAAAAAAATGTTTATTGGGTTTTCTGATTCAGTTGTCGAGCTAAGTTGGACAGTCTTAGATGCTCTGACCTGCAAAGTTGGGTGGGTAGAAAATCCAAATCCTTTAGAGACAATAGCTTAATTAGATTTTAAAAAGTCATACAGACTTCTAAGAATTTTTTGTTAGGCAAGATTATTAGAAGCAAGAAAAATAGGATGAGGGAGGGAAAAAAGTAGTTATTTTTTTCCACGTAATTGTTTTATCGCATTATAAGATACGAATAATACATTATAAAATACAGACATTAGCTGGGTACAGTGGTATTTATGCAATATAAATTAGAAGTTGTTAACACTATGATGGTTTAGATAAGCTAAACATTTAAAGATAATGAGAAAAAGTTTATATAACTTTAATGTCTAAAATGTTAATAAACATAAAGTTGTTTGAATTGTACAATTAAGATTAAGTGTGGCATTGACAGACAATTGTCAGCCCTTTGAGGTAGTCCAGACATGAAACTCAAACCAAGGGGGACGCGGTGGCACAGCGGCTTAATGACGCTGAAAGTTGCTGGCCAGAAATGGTCGACGCTTCAGCGGTTCAAGTCCAGCCTTCGCGTTAGCAGGGTGAGCTCCTGTTTCCTCCCCAGTTCCTGTCAACCCAACAGTTCGAAAACTCACGTGAGTAGATAAATGGGTACTCTCACTCCGGTGGGAGGAAAAATGCTGGCGGCGCCTTGCAAAAGGAGTCGGGACCAGTTGCCGGTAAGTGCGAAAAACCGTGCGCACCCGAAAAGGGCGCGAAGCAACGGAAACCCCGCCTCCTGCGCTCGCCAGCTGGGCTCTGCTCTAGGAAGGAGGCTCTGGCAAACCACTTCCAAAACACTTGCCTTGAAAACTGCAAGGACTCGTCCAAGCAGTCACTGCAGAGTCGGTAACGACTGAGCGCAGAAAAAAAAAAAAAAAAAAAAGACAGGAAACCCAAACCAGGAGTACTAATATCACCTTAATTGTAAGGTTACAGTAACAGATCTTGCAAGCCTGAAAGCACTTCCCACCTCCCCTGCCTTTACTTTCCAGAGAACTAGGGAGGGGCCCTTCTGAGATGCTTTCTCCACCCCATCCCTCTTTTGGTTCAGATTTCATTTATCAGACTGTTGTCTACACTGAGGCTCTTCCTCCTGTCTCCCAAGGTTACAGGTATTCTCACAACCCATTACATCAATTGCAAAATACTCTGGTTTCTCTTCAGGTCATATAAATCTTTCGCCTTTTACTAAAAGGGTCTGATTTTTGAGGCATGTCTGTCTAAGTTACATTGATTGTGGTGCACTAGTTATGGTATGGAACTGAGACCAGGGAGACCCAGATCCAAATTTACATGAAAACTTAGTAGGTGTCTGAAAAAGCATTCCAGAAGAAGGTAATGGCAAACGACTTCCATAGTGTTGCCCAGAAAGTTCATAGACATATCCATGAAGTCATCAGCAGTTGAGTTCAACTTGAAGATTTTGTTACTTTTGGTAACAAAAGTCAGTCAAAGCCAAATTGGATAGGATTACCTAGTTATGGGATGGAAAGTACTCTCAAATAATAGAGTCCCAGCAAAGGTGCATAAACTACAAAGGCAAATAATAGGTTTATGTCTTTGTCAACTACACTTTAGAAAAATAATTGCATTAGTATAGTGCAGCAAACATACTGTTCTGAAATTACTTATATCACATCTGTTCAACTTGTTTGGGTAGAAGAATGGTCACTAAAACTGTGATTTTTCCTAATGGAAGAAAAACAAGAATCCAGAAGCATATACTGTACAAGACTTACAACTCCAAGTGAGATTCTTTTTGACAAAGAAGCAAAAATGCTTTCAAACTCTTGAAGAATTTCAGATTGATTTCTATTTACATACTATATTAAGTGATATTTATGTAGTAACTGACCTAGGGTTTTTCAATTCTGACCTAGAATTTTTCAGCAGAAAATTGACTCCTCTACTATTATAAATTCAATTCTGACCTAGAATTTTTCAGCAGAAAATTGACTTCTCTACTATTATAATTTCCATTAAGAGCATATGATTTGTAATCTCATTCTATTCTATATATTTATCCTTGCAAAAATCTGGAATCTAAGAATTGTATACATTGTAACATGAGACCTTACCGCCTTAATTCTCCAGGACACATTTTAATGTTCTTCCATGTATGTATTAAATGGTACATTTAATAACTCTTTCTAATCTACTTATTTGCTCTTGTAGTTCTGAAACATCGGCTACAAATGTATAATGTGCTTAGTGCATTTTAAAACGTGCTTTATACATTTTATGTACTGAGAGTTGTGTTGCTGGTTCTGGGATATAATAAAGTTACTACTACTATATGGCAATAGTTCCAACAGTACTTATTGATAAAAAGGATGAATAAAATCTAATATTGAATTCCATATGGCATACAACAATTTTTAGTAGCTTAATTCAAGGGAGTATCATCTTTTTGTAATCATTTCTGTTTTAGGCTTTAAATTAAAAAAAAATTGTGATCACATATATCTCTTACAAGTGGTGGCTAGAAACATTGGGTTTACTTTTTTTCTATAAAGCTCATCAAATAAATTAATTTCTCCTATGAGCCTGAGAGGCTCCTATTTAAAAGACAGATGCAATCTGCTGAATTGTCCCTGCTTTCAACCACAGCTAGCTGTCAAACACAAAGAAAATAGCCAAAAGATACAAAGAAGGAATGATTAATTAATTAAACAGATGCTAGGTCTTATATCCTATGCCTCCTTATATCCCAGCATCCTATGCCTCTGACCTATTTCTATAGGTCAGAGGCATAATGACACAAGTACCTAAGTCACATCATTTTGATGAAATTGTGACAGGCCACCTTGAAATACTGTTTGAAGGGAAGAATAACTGATGGAAGTTTTCCAAAAACATAATATTGCAAAAGTCCATCTTCAATAATAAAGGCTCATCTACATGAAACTGCTGACAGTATTCATTCTGACAGCTGAGCTATAACTGTTCTAATCCAAATTGATAGTATAGAGCAGTGATTCTCAAACATTTTGGTTTCAGGACCCCTTTACTTTCTTAAAAATGATTGAGGACCCCAAACAGCTTTGGTTTATGTGGGTTATATCTATCGATATTTCCTGTATTACAAATTAAAACTGAGAAATGTTAAAGCATTTGTTTAATTGACTTTGCAGACCCCCTGAAAGGGTCTTGGGGACTCCAGTTATTTCAGAATGCACTTCCTAAAGTTTGGATTGCTGGAGAGTTAGAACACCATGCACTGATCCTTCCAGGCTTAACTCAGCTGATGTTTGCCTTTAGCTACCTTAAATCTGGGGTAGGCAAATGTACTGACAAAAAGACTGTCAGGGGAACTTCTCCATGTGGATTTTCCTTGCCAGCCAACCAGCAAAGTATGCCCTCAGCAACACATGCACACATTCATCAGTAGACAGACACAAGGTTTGTTCCTCTACCAGGATGCTGCCTGTCAGTCCATTTTAATATTTTTTATGTGCCAGTGGGCTGGAAGAATTGGGCTTCATCCACCTATTTAAAAAAAAAATTTCTATAATAATTTATAGGGCTTAGGAGAATCTCAGAAGCATTCTTACCTTAATGTTGCTATTTTTCTTTGCATTTACTGGTTAGTTCATTTGTTGGTTGGTTGGTTGGTTTTAAGCAAACTAACAGGTGGGGCAACAAACTTGGTAAGCTTCAAGGGAGGTCTGTATGGGCATATGTCATTTGCTCTATTCTAAATAATAAGAAAGCAAGATATCTCAAAAACAGCTTTCCTTACAAATAAATAGGCTTATGCTTATAAACTTATTCTGATTATTTAGAAAGGAGAGACTACAGGAAATCAATGTTTAAGCAGAAAACAACTGTTGGGCTACCCAAATAATTTTATTAATGTGTGTATGTATGTATGTATGTATGTATGTATGTATGTATGTATGTATATCATTTGTGCATCACTAAAATCAATTGACTCATGGTGGTCATAGCAGAAATGGAAAAAAAAATCTAAGTCTTTGCATGGGTACTGTAACATATAATAGTACTGATAAAGAATATATACAAAATCATTAATGTAGATATCAGTTGCATATATCAAAATCTCCTCGTTTTGACTTATGGTAATGAAATCAGGATGTATCTTCCTCAATTCAAGAGTAATCCAGTGCCCTGCCAATGTTTTGGATGCAATTTTTATGTATGGCTGATGGGAGTTAATCCCAGAACATCAGGAGAACACCAAATTGTCAGGCTTTGTTCTAAATGATTGTCATTGATGCCACTTTCTTTAAAACAATTTGAATGAGAAGGACAGTTCAGTGTGAACAGTATGGAAGAATATCAAATAATGCTCCGCAGTAAGTTTCAGCCAGTGAAGACTCAGTTTGGAAGAGTTTTTTTTCTCTCTTGTACAGATAAAACTGGCATAATATCTTTGAAGACTAAAACAGGATAATCCAAATAGCTCTTGCTTGAAACTAATGCTCTCTGACAGGAAATCTACTATGTCAGCTTCCCATATCTCAGAAGTACAGAAGCGTGGCCACTTCTAATCTGCCAACTGAAACTACCTGTGGCTTTGATGCACCTGTTTTGTGAAATGCAGTTTCGTGTTGGGCCACTGTGTCAATATAGAAGATGTAAATTGCTGCTTGAATGTAAACTAGGTCAACTCTGATAATTCTTGTTGAAAATAAAATCTGATCTTTTGACTATTAGAGGACAAGTTTCTAAAGCTGTATGCAAGCTTTGGTTTATAAATTAGACCCTTAAAGAAGAGTGCATTGTACAATTAAGAGCTTAATCCCAGTATAATATTGTCTGCAGAGTTCCTGTATTCTCACTTTGCACCAATGGCACTGTGGTACTCCCTTTATTTATGAATCTGCACCATGCAACCCAACCTCTATTCAATAACTTAGTAAGGGGGCTGT
This sequence comes from Python bivittatus, assembly GCF_059951505.1. NCBI lineage: Eukaryota > Metazoa > Chordata > Lepidosauria > Squamata > Pythonidae > Python > Python bivittatus. The sequence goes on from NW_028277035.1 coordinate 20,699,424, forward strand.
AGCAGTGTCACACACTGCATTGTCTAGGAAGTTTATTCTAGGCTTGTTCAGCACTTCTTTCTCAATTCTCTCACTTGAGCTGTGTAAATATATTGGAATTGCATAATGTGCTTAACACTAATTTCCTGAAGCATAGGCTAGAAGGAGTGTCTCTGATGAGCTGATATAGCTAAGCATTTTACCGAATTTCACTGAAGACATTTTTGAACAAGTATGCAGAAGTATGTAGTGGGTTGGCCCCCTCAAGCTTGGATCTCTAAGCCTTTCCTCCAGAATTCCAAGTTTGCACCCACCTATAATCTTGAGGAGTGGAGTCTAGTCACTACCACCACCCACTCTTTCCAACCATATTTCCTTTCTGAGCCTTTCAGGGAGGAGGAGGAGGAGGAGGAGGAGGAGGAGGAATCTCCTTTCTCTTGGTTTCTTAACTTCTGTGACTAGCAGAGTGTCTGGCTTGCGAGGTAAATTACATTACCTGTCAGAATGAGACTGCCAGTTCAGAGAATGATACAAGTTGTTTATAAAGGAGTTTCAGGTTAAGTTGTTAACTAAGATCTGAAAGCAAGGACAAACAGAAAGGAAAATCTCATGAATTCTGCATGCTTCAACTCACAGATATTCTTCCAGGCAAGGATACACATCCAGACACATACACAATCTGATAGAAAAAACAGGACTAAGGACACAAACACATACAAAACTTTCAAGATCAAACCATAATAGAAACAAATAAAAAATCTTAATTCATATCTAGCACCCTGGATGGTTATTCTCTTCTGGAAGGCAAAAACAAAGCCCCCTGAGACAGAGGGAAATTTCCCTACTCCTGACTGGTTTTCAGAGTTTGAATTTCTCAGCCTTAACTGGCCTCTGAGATGGGGACCTTCTGTAAAACGGAAGAGGAGGAGAAAGAAAGCCTTTTCAAAATGGAAGACTCTTATCCTAGTGGACCAGTTCAAAATATGTGACGGGAATGATCATTTTCCTTCGCCTGTTCTCCAATAGATAACAGGCTCTATTTGGGGCTTTTGTTTGGTGCACTGATGGACTGTTTACATGGATTCAAATTTAAATGGCTGTACTCAAGATTATAGTCCTTCAGTGGTTATTTGCATCACAACTACTCATGAATCTGTATCTACATATTGCAGCAGACAAAATTTTAATTCTTGTTTCTCTGACAGCGTATTTCATTTTATTTGCTAATCCATAACAAAAATCACCAGCTCCAATGTATGAAGAGATCTGAAATAATTGTTATTTACATTTGAATTGTTAATATAGATTGAAAATTGAATAAGTTGTGAAACATATTTATTTATGGTCCCAAGGTCGCTGATGAATTCATGAACTCAGAGTTGGCTCTGAGAAAGTGGATGAAGTCAGAAAGCATTCATATTTATGTTATTGTGCCTTTGGAATTAGCAATTACTTGTTTTCATGTGTGAATCAGAAGACATTTGATTTGAAATGTGAGTTGAAATTTTGTGTTGCTATAAAGCAGTGTGAGTTGCTTTCTTTCCAAACATTCCTTGCTAACTCGTGCTTAATGATAATCCTGAAAGCAGAATGCTACCCTATGTTCTAATGTATGTACAAAATATTATGAATATTGAAAGGCACGTATAAATATTAAGAATATGTTTTTTCAGGAATTTCAGGAAATAAATATAGATAAATAAACACGAAATTATCTATGAATAAAGGCCATTGGCATAACTCATTGTCTAATTAAAATCCATGCAAAAATATATTTGGGAAGCTATATGTTAGAAAGATGGATACAAAACATCAGGAATAACTACATTTTGTGGTGCATGTGAATGCCATATCTAATGGAATATATTAAGTACAAAACTTTAGATATTAGAGAAATTTATGAATGCCAGTGGATGTAGAACACAAAAATGTGCCCCCCAAATTTGAAGGAACAAAATGATATGTAAAATTGTTCAGCACTGATAAACCTTATATAGATCTGTACAAAATAACTAACGAATGCTGGTTGTCTCATATTGGTGATTGGCAATGTTTACCATTGTACTGCAAAGAAAATTAACAATACTTCCTGATAATTATTCTCACAGTGGCATAATTTTGCACAGAATCTGGCACAAGATGACAAATTGGTTTCTATTTTCCTGATCCTTCCTGCACTTCCCATTCTTTGTACAAATTCCATAGAATTTAAAGCATGCCAACATCACCTTTTGTTATTAGTTTTGTCTTTAGAGTTTGTCTTCAACAGCATGTTTTATTGGAGGTTTAATTGTTCCTCAAATATTTGACATTGTCTTAGGATACTAATGTCTTTCTATTGGAATGGAGGCTATGTTAGAAAGATTTTTTTTCTATATCTCAATGGGGAAAATAAAGCATAGGGTGTGTGGGGGGGGTGAGAGAGAAAGTGGTATATATAAGCTTCTGGAAAAAAAAAATATTCACTTTGTCTTGTAAAAAGTATTCCTTTCTATCCCCCAAGGTGTTCTTTCTAGTTTATCACATATCTTGGAGCTTTCCCTCTGTGTATGAGTGTTTTTATTTTCTTTGTGCAATCAATCTGTAATTGATCTCACAGTGATATTCTGTTTTCTTCCTCAGTGATAAGCAAGCAGAGAAGAGATATTTTAAAGCCTATGTATAACTGAATATAGCTTATACAACTTATTCATTACCTTAAAAAGAGAATAAAAACAACATATTTGTTTATTACATAACCCGATAGACATTTCCAACGATGCCCAATTTGAATGTTTTGATAAACACACTTTAGCAACCTGACATTATCCCATATCTTTATGAGAAAATATTCTTAATTATGTTCTCTAAGTACTATTCATTACAGTTTATACAATTAAAAAAAAAATACAAGAGGCAATACATACCACTAAAAATCAACCAGATAAAGAATAAATGTTGAGCAAGCTAGATTAGACAGGTACCAATGGTGCAAATTTGTTTCATTCATCATTGCTTGGGCTGTGCAAACATGTCTTGTGTTCCAAGAGGTCTCTAGTCTTTGGCTTCTCAATTAAATCATAAGGGAAGAGATCATGAAGGGACTGTCCCACAGCTCAAGAATTTTCCATGGATTTTAGGTGAAGAAACATAAGTGTCAGGCTGCAGAGCAAGGGAGAGATATGGAATAGAAATGCATACTGACTGCCATCTCACAGAATCTAGTAAGCCTCCAAGAAATGCTGACAAACTTCAGAACCACTCTGAGAATGTGATAGAGCAGTGTTCCTCAACCTTGGCCACTTGAAGATGTATGGACTTCAACTCCCAGAATTCTGGGAGTTGAAGTCCACACATCTCCAAGTGGCCAAGGTTGAGGAACCCTGTGGTAGAGTAATAGAAATCTCTCACACAATAGAACACATTTTTTTACAGAATTGAGGTAAGTTTTTGCATAGTATATCCACAAAAAAGTTTTGCTGGAAAATATACGAATAAGGAATTGATCCCAAACATGTATTGAACAGCAGCAGTTTCTTCCATTATATTTTCTATAACTTCTAAATGCATTGGACTACAACTCTCAGAATCCTTTCCTTTTCACTATGCTGTTTAGGGAAGTTGAGAGTTCAACCAAAACATTGGGATGGCATCAGGTAGTTTTTCTCATTCTGTCTCTCTCTCTCTCTCCCCATATATAACCTATGAGTCAGACATGATGCTCTGTCTTTCTCTTAAAGGTCTAAAGTAAATAGGCTCCTTCCCTCCTACCGAAGGCTTTCTTTGGATGGTGATCAACCAGTGGCATCTTGATGGGAGTGGGAGAGGGTATTGAAAAAAGGCAAGATAGCAGTCATGCAGCATAATTGAAGCCCCGCCATTTTGTACATGCATGCAATGTCAATGCATGTACAAAGGGTTGGGGCTTCAATTATGCTGCCATGGTTGCCATTTTTCCTTTTTTGACCCTTCTGCAGCTGGGAATAGCTGAGAACAGCAGCAGCAGCAGCAGCAGCAACAGCTGTAGGGGAGAAGGGAGAAGGATGGGTCACCATGCTGGCTTGCTAGGACATACATAGTCAGCATGAACAAGGCCAGTGAAGATAGAATACCTTTAAAAAATTACTGCTGTTGTACTCTTAAGTTTGATACCTAATAAATGAGTGGATAACTTGAGGCTTGAATATGAGTTTTAATTTAAATATAAAATGAAGTATATATGTGCATTTGTGCATTATTCACCAGAATTTTTAATTATTCAGTTGTGCTGCTTGAAACCTAGCTCAGTTATAGATTTACAGTGGCATGCTTCAACTTTAGACAAACTTAGGTGAATGTTGTATCTTTGGAGTTCTCTGAAATTCAAACATGTTATCAAAGGCCAGAGGCATCTGCAATAAATAGCAGTTATGTTTAACTTGGACTTTCCAGTCTGCCTCCCAGGAAACTAAAGGGATAGGCATACTCATCATTCTCTGTTATTTTGACAAGTACCCCAGTTTATTACTTAAATGTAAGATCATATGCTGTGCAGAAAGTTGTAAACACAGAACAGATTTTTAAATGCTAAATTAACCTAAACATACCAAGCTCAGCAGAATGCCAAGTGAATCAGTGAATCTTTTGGTAGTGTTACCAAAAGAACAACAGACTCCCCACCCCAAAATAATAATATAAAGCCAATAGTGCTTGCCATACCCGATGGAATGTTGTTTTAGCTTTTGCGGTAGGATATGGTTTGAGCATCTGTTATTGAATTCAAAAGCTTGTGTTGCCTGGATACATTGAGTCAAACGTTTGATTGGATGAGAGAAATCCATTTATTTGAACACTGACAGCAAATGTCAGAGCTCTTCTTAGCTTGTTTGTCTTCATTCTAGCTTTTTCCTTTAAGTAGAGAATCTCAACTGATGCTCAAGATGACATGTTTTTTCAGATGTCTTAGTCTGAGGGGATAGGCTAAATCAAAGGAAACCCATCTGAGAAGGTATTCCATGACAGCCTTAGAACTGTGTGCTTTGAAAGCCCTATTGAATAATCTCCCTTTTTGACTTTTGGTACAGACTTTCAAACTGAAATTTCTGATTAATATTCCCAACATTTACCAGTTGTTAGATATTGCTCAGGATAAATTTGAGTTGAAGAATAAAATAAAGGTTGCAACCAATGAGAAAGTATTATAGGAGTAAGCAGCATTAATTATCCTCACATAGATTGGATAAATACATGTTCTGTTCACAGAAGTAATGTTTTTTGGTGCCCAAATGACTGTACTTTAGGATGGTTGTTCTCTCAACCATTCAGAGAAAAACTGATTCTTGGATTAATCCTAAATGCTGCCCAGGACTTAGTAGGAAATGCAATCTTGGTAAGAGATGCAAATCAAAATAAGGACCGTGGTGCTAACAAATGTAACATCCCTGTAAGTAAATGATTGCCAAGGAAATCCAGCATGGTTGCATCTGACTTCCAACAAAGGGGCTTCTCTAAAATTAAGGAATTCCTGAAAAGGATGCTTACGGTAAAGTCAACAACGTTAGCCTTCTTTTAGAGCACAAGAAAAACACAATAACAGTTCAGCTTGAATGTATCCTATTTGTCAGGAAAAGGGCCACCAGGTGCCAAGAGGTCACTAGTATGGTTAATGAAAAGTGTCAAGGAAGCTCTTAGATAAAAGACTCTTCTCTAAGTCTTAGCTGGGGTATTGCTGCCTTCCCTGAGAAAAAGACAGTTGTGTAAAACACTGAACAACTACCCAACGTCAAGACCACCAAGCACTGCAGAAAGTAACTCTTAATTTGTGGGAAGAAGAACAGCACTGTGGGTTTGAACCACTGCAAGTGTAAGAGGCACTTGGACATTCACACTGGTAAAGGGGAAAACAGGTCCAATATCCTGACTGTTAAAGTATACTGCTGTTAATTTATAAATTACAAAATTAAACTGAAATAGTTAATCTTATAGAACAATGGAAATACTATATCACTGCTATTACAGTGGTACCTCGGGATACGAATGCCTCTACTAACGAACTTTTCGGGTTACGACCAGCTCTGGCCGCAAAAATTTACCTCGATGTGTGAACTCCGCCTCGGGGTACGGTCATTTTTCCGCCCTGACACGTGGTCCGCGGCCATTTTTCCGCCCCTGACACGTGGTCTGCGGCCATTTTCCCGCCACGCTGCATGGCGCCTGGCTGTTTTCCCGCCCCGCTGTGCGGCGGCTGGCCGTTTTCCCGACCCTGACGCGTGGTCTGCGGATGCCAGAACGGATTAACGGTAATTACATTGAACCTTATGGGAAAATTTGCTTCAGGGTGCGACCAAATTCGGAGGGCGGAACGGATTAACCGGATTTACATTGAACCCTATAGGGAAATTTGCGTCGGGTTACGACCAACTCGGGATACGCCCAGAGTCACGGAATGGATTAAGTTCATATCCCGAGGTACCACTGTACTAACAGAATCTTACACAGCTGAGACGTGGATGGATTCATGTTCTCAGCAATTCATTTTCAGGAAAGGAGCCACCCTCCGTCCTTAGGGTTCTTTTAAAGATGTAATTGTATATTGTCTCCTGTTTCGTATAGAAGGCTTTTCAACTTATGACAGTTTCTATGCTTGCATTCATTAGACTCTAGCCACCTTTTCTTTGCCTACTACTTATTATATTATGATGGAATTCACTTTTCTTTTAGAGCAAGCAAAGAAAGCTCCTACAGAGATCAAAAGGGGGGAAAAAAAGCCATTTTGCAATAGAAAAACCTGTCTTGGTTTGTTCCTGTAAAACTTGGATGTCTTTTCTCATCCTTCTCCATGTCTCAGCCTGTATGTGTAAAGCAACAGTTTATATCCAGTGCTCAGTTCCTTGGGATGTCTTTGTGGGGAGGAAAGCATCTGTTCTAGTGGTTAAGCTAGAAACTTGGGAGACTGTGAGTTCCAGTCCTGCCTTAGGCATGAAAGCCAGCTGAGTGACTTTGGGCCAGTCAGCCCAACTCACCTCACAGGGTTGTTGTTGTGGGGAAAATAGGAAGAGGGAGGAGTATTAGGTATGTTCACTGCCTTGAGCTATTTATTTATTATTAAATTTATACACTGCCCATCTCCCCCAGATATAAAAATAATAAAGGCAGGATTAAAAAATCTAAAAAAGAGAGCTGATATTCCTTTTATCTGAAATTTCAGCGTCATAGTGTGAGGTCGTTTAGATAGAATAAGCACTCTGACTTGGAATTAGTTTATGAATACATAACGGTTGGGTCTCCTCCATTAGTTTATTTATGCTTGCAGACTGCTGAACACATGATGCTTTTATAGAAACAGAGAAGGTGATGGACTCAATCCTCTTCCAAGTTAAGGACTTATCTCATCTTTTTTAAACTGCTTTAATGCTTAATCAATAAGCAAAAAGCCTCTCTTTAGATTACTGTGTTGGGTGTCTCTTGATTGATTCACTATACAGCTGAAAATGAGAAAAGAGAAAAAACATAATTCCCCTTCTCCTGAGAGGGATAGCTTCTTAAGTAGATAGAAGATGCCTCAGAGCTAAGTGAGAAAGTTACTAAGAAACTCAGGTGGAGTCATTTACCACTTTAGAAGCTCCTTTCCATGATTATACACTTTTAGAATGATTGAATGTATTTAGATAAATATATTAGTGAATAATTGAAACAGTCTTGATATGGTATATCAAAAAAATTGTGGAGTTTGAAATCTTGGTAGCTGGTTCTCATTAAATAAAAATTACTCAATGTAAACATTTTGAAAAACAACATGCCATGGATTTGGAGAGACTGGTCAGTAACTAAAGGCATTCAGGGCGAAGTGGCCCTTAACAATGTCTAAATCAGAGAAACAATTTACAATGTTTAAATATTCCTTACCGTGCTGGGCAACATCAATCTATAGTAGTCTTCATAGATCCATTTATATAAGATTTTCAAACTGCAGTCTGTATACAAGCTTGCAACTAAAGCTGGTTATTTTGTGGGGTTTTGTTTCCGTTCAACACAAACACTGAGTCCTATTGTTGTGAGATTTTTGAGACTTAGAATATGGGATCACAGTCTGCATTTGTCATGGCAATGAGAATGGTGCTGGAATGGAAAACAGATCTTAATATTTCCAGCCCTGTATCCACAATTTATTCGGTACAGAAGTTATTCAATAAAGCTCAGATGGTAACTAAACAAAGTGGGATTTTTTTTTCCTTTTTCATTTATCTATGAATTCTGGGGTAAAGATATTTTTTTCTTGAATATTTTTTTCTTTTCTTTTTTTCTCGAAAGGCTGTGGAAAAAATGTGTTCTTTGGGGATCAGCTAAGTAGCAAACTTTTAAAGTCTTTTTTTTTTTTTAATTTTCTACTTTTTAGATGGAAATGGGTTACCATGGCTTCTCTTGCATTTCAAGCGCGTGTCATTCATTCAGTAGTTTTAGATCCTTTTTTAGTTTTTGCAATGATTTTTTTCCTTTATTTTAAAGTCTTTTTCTAGTTTTAATTTTATTTTGTTATCTGTGACTCTCTACCTTTTTCCTTTTAGTTTTTAAAAAAGTTTGGCTTAGCTAAATAGATTTTTTTTAATCCTCTGACCTGTGAAAATACTGAGGGTGGGTGGGATTGTTACATTGCAGGGTGTTGCTATTATTGTTGTTGTTTTTACTTATAACAACTTTAATTGTCTCATGTAATTTAAAAGGCTTTAAATGTCCTTCTAAGAGAGGGCAGATACTAGATTTAGCAATTTAAGAACTCAATTCTTCCATATGTTGGTCAAACAATTAACTGAACATTTGTAATCCACTAGGCCAGTAATAACTCTGATGAATATATTTTTTACAAATTTACAGTAGAAAAAGAAATTAGTGATTGATAAAAATACTTTTTGAAATAGTGGCAATTACATGTTCAATAATCATATTCCATTTATTAATTAAATTTGCCTTCCTCTTGACTCTTTATGGGCAGAGTCATTGTGAATAGGGTGATGCCTTGCAGTGGTAACTAAGACTCCTTTTGGTCTGTAGACTGAAATAGATAGGGTGCTCTCTAGCGTGTCTCTCCATCTGCAGGCTGGATTCACAATTCACTTGGCTCCTTTGAGGGGCAAGTAGGAATGTGATGGGCTGAAGCCAGGAGGTGGTCAACACCATGTTTCCTTCATCCTTGTAGGAGGCTGTGATATACCCCATCCTTAAGAAGCCCTTTGTAGATCTGTTCAGTTTTAACATGTACCTCCCAGTCCACAACACACGCGCGCACACACACACACACACACACACACACATCTTTTTGGGCAGGAGTTTGTTCAGAGTGTAGTAGAGAGGCAACTATTGAGTGCAGAGATTACTTGGAACATTTTCAGTCAAGATTCAGGCATGAGCACTGGATGGAAATGGCATTGGTTGCACAGCTTGATGAGCTTTGTCAGAACATAGATTGGGGTAGATACTGTATATAGCTTAGATGCAATACACTCTGTGTTGGGACACCTCTGAAGATCACCCTGAAGCTGCTTCAGTACAGAATGTGATAGCCTGACCTAAGGCAGGCATCATTCATCAGGAACATATTATATCACTGCTTAAAGCCTTGCACTGATTGCCAATAAGCTTCTAAATGCAATTCAATCTACTTACTTTCGCTAAACTGGTGGTTAATTTTCTCTGTACACTGATAAATTATATCCAGTGAATCATATAAAGCAGATATTATGAGCAAAAGAAATGGCCTGTTAAATTATTGGCTTCTTGACTGAAACAGCTATCACTAAGCGATATTAATCCTACTATTAAGGAAGTTTAGGGTAAAATATACAATATTTTACTTGTATACTCAGCTTTATAGTTATATGTTAGGCTGCTGAGGAAAATCTTAACCAGTTTTAATATACTATATCTTTCCAGACATTACACAGGAAGAAATTGTTTGTTTGGTTGCACCTATATCTCTTTAGGAAAGAATATGAGAATAGGAAAAGGTCCAGGTCCTGATGGCAATACAGCTGTGTAATTAGTATAAAATGTTTTATCACTAGTATATTATTCTAGTAATCTAGGACTAGTAGTATTTACTACTTATTGTATTTGTTGTAGCAAATTTGATATTTCTCTTCTATTGATAATTCCCATGATTCCATGACACTTGCTTATATTCCACATTCATTTGATCATAGAGTCTTTAACTTGTTCAGTTTCTGAATTGTATTTCAAAGCAACTTATGAACGTTCTGAATTTTGTGTCATATTCAGTCTATATTACTTATTTGAAGATACTGAAACCAATGAGCTGGTTCTAACCATTCTGAAGGTTGCAATTTCCTTTAATGAAGCTTATATAACTATGATTCTAAAGGTTAATAAATATTGGGCTGATTGTGTTAACTATTGCCCAGTGTCCTTGTTGAATGTCAGTGCCAACATTTTGACAGCAACACTGGCATTCAGACTTGCCTTTTATTATCCATCCGGAGCAATCTAGTTTTACAGTATAAACAGTCATCAAGCCTTGGATAATATTAGAATATTAATTGTTATGGTAGATATACACTCAGAGAAACTGCAAAGAGCATTGGTGGACTCATGATAAATGCAGAAAGGACTTTATGATATGGGACAGAGGAAATTTTTAGAGCAAGCTGAGGCCAAATATGCATTTTGTCCAGTGGTGTACCAGCTCATGAGAGCTAATTGTTAAATTTTTTAGAAATTTTGCAAGCCAGTTGAGAGCAGAGCTGAATAATCATGCCTAGTATGGTGATCAGCGGTTTGGCAGCTCCCGGTGGAGCACAACAGTGGCAATGGAGCCTGCAAAGCCAGTTATACATTTATTAGCACAACACAGATTTCTTCCCTTTTTTATTGATTGGATTAACATGTGGCTTCTTATCCTTCTGCCAGGGATATTCCAAGCAGAATTATTTCACATCTCAAGATATCTCATTGAACCTATCAAGGATGTCCTTTGTCTCCTCTTATATTTAAGACCTAGTCCTATCTTACTATCAATCAATGGCTATTCTGGGCATAAAAATAACTCAAGTTGAACAAAACTCTTATTATTCTCCAATGATATTTACTTTATGTCTTACTGATAATTATGAATGTTCTATACCCAAATATATTCATATAGTACAACAGTTTCATAAACTATCAGGTTACTCAAATAATGTAAGTAAGTCTAGAAATGGGGAGACCCACGTTCTAGTCCACCCTAAATCATGGAAGCTCACTGGATGACTTTGGGCTAGTTGCTGTCTCCCAGCCCAACTTACAAATTTAGAAACTTACAAACTCGCAGAGCAATCTTCAAATTGTAATTAGCTGTTAACAATCATAGACCAAAAAATTAAAATATTAGCTGTTTGCTAGAATTGTGAAATAAGGAGACGGAGTGCCCCTTTTATTGAATCTAGGATAAGATTGGAAGAACAATTTCCTGAAGCTGATCCAGATTGGGACTGCTGTGTCTCTGTGTCACCACTGAGTCACCCTCTGGGGTGGGTGGGCAGCATATAAATTTAATAAATAAATAAGCAAATAAGGAAATAAATAAATAGGGACTTCAGTGCCTCAGCATTGTACATAGAACTAAAAAGGACTTAGTTTCAAGAAACATCACAGAGGACTTATCCACACAGTTTGTTTGGCATGCTTTCATCCTGTCCTGGAGCACAGAGTTTTGATGAATTGTACTGCTGCTAATGTGCATCTTCAATATGCGTCTGGAACAGGGCCATGCTGTGTTGTCTGTACAGCTCTTCCATGCAGCACTGTAAGGGAGTGATAGGCAGTTTTCCCTTGCTAAAATCCAAACTTTGCCAACCGCAGGAAAAGCCATCACCAGTCATCATACAGAATGTGTGCTGGGGAGGTGTTTGTAAGCTCCCAGTGCTCTGTCCAAACAACTATTGATCTAACAACCACAAGATGGCAACAAAGAGTTGGCCGAAACTGATGACAACAAAGAGTTGGCCGCCATCTAGTGGCTGTCCAGATTTGCGCAGCTACCTTGCAGTGATAAGTGTTGTGGAAGAGCTGGCATTTGAGAAATCACATTACGGATTCTCAGTCAAAACATAGCATATATAGAGCTCTGATCATCGAAAAAGGTAGAAGAGGGGGGGAAATGCTAAATGTTGACTACCTGTACAAGGTTACATTCTACAACAGAGTGAACCTTTTAAAAGCATATTCCATGAATAACCAAGGAATGAAGTCTTCCTCAAGAGCAGTAGCCAGTGGAAGGGAATTCCCTACTGAGTAGGCTATCAAAGCACTAGAGTTTAGTCCTTTTGATTGCATTTTCATTTTAAGCCAACTACTGATAGTCAGTTTCAGGGCTTTGCACTCTGCAGGTCAGTCAGTCAAGCAACCTGTGGGATTTCTCAGTCATGGACTAAAGAATTGGAATCTCCAATAATGCTTCATCAAGATTTGCAAGTCCTTAAATACATTAAACTGATATTGACAGATCTAAGACTAAAATGAATTTATCCAAAAATCATATTTCAAGTATGTTGGACTCCCCAAAGCATGTATTTGAAAGGATGGACGTCAGATATTCTTTGTTGGAGATGTAAAAAATCTGAGGGATCACTGATCTATATGATCTGGTCTTGTGAACTATTGGTATCCTTTTTGAATGTGTCCATAAGTAGATTCATGGGGAAATCCTTAAATGTTAAAGCTGTTGATGTGATGCTGAATTGTATCAACATTTTGAAATCTGACTGTCTTTGTGGAATTATAATTGTACCAGGCATTGGAGAGGAGGGGCAGAGGGGTGCTAACAGATTTATTCTCAGAAATTGGAAAAGTGATATTATTCCAGACATTAAAGTTTGGCTTTTGGAAAAGGCATTATTTTTGACTAATCAGAAAACAAAGTGTTATGTTCTTTTTTGGTAGAGATTGCATAATATTTTACAACAATAGAGTAGTATTTTTATGTTTTTTTTTAATTTCTATTTGATAATAGTTTGGTGGTACTTTTATTTTTTTAATATTTATTTATTTATTTTATTCGAGGGTAACAGTGGGCTACCTATGATGTGGCACCCCCAATAGGAGAACATGTCACCAGGAAATGGTAATTGGCTGTTCTTCATGCTGCTTTAAGCAGGCCGTGTGGATGAGACATTAAACCATGTTTAGCATCTAACTGCACTGCTGGCAAGTCCACTGAATTTTGCACCACAGAAGGGGGTGTGCACATGTGGATTTTCTATTAACATTTTTTTAAAAACTCTATCATATATTTTGAATTTTATGTATGGTACTGAGTTTTTTTAGCACTCAGCCAGCAAAATTATGAGGCAGATTCTTCTATCATTGTTTTATAAATAATATTTCTTAGCCCAACTGCCAGTTACTGCTCATTGCCTAGAATGTAATTCCAGGCATTGGCAAAATATGTAACTTTTTATTTATCTTTTTTTTTTAATTAGATTTTAAATGTTCAAAATCTCATGTGAAATGCAGAGACTTCAAAGGAATTAAGATTTTTATTTTTAAAAATTATTTTTAGCTCAGAGAGTTATCAAGATATCTTGCAAATATTTTGACACCCATGAGCATTTTGTTGCCAATTCTTGCACTAATCTCTCATTTTGTTGTTGTCTTCAGATTCCAGATGGGGAAAAAAAGCTATCTGACTTGTTCTAGATCATAAAATTTGCCTTTCTGCAATGGAGTATAAATAATAAAACAAACTAATTTGGAGTGCCTACACCTGAGCTGTGATTATCATAATTATTTATTGTTTGGCAAGGCTGTAGGAATGTCACATGAGGTGCTTAACAAGCAGAAGGCTGAGACTTCAGCACTGCAGGTTGCAATCATTATGAATCTTCTGTTTGCATATATGTGACAGAGCAGTTGCAAACACTGCTTCATTTAGCAGGTACATTTTATGTGTGCAGCAAATGCCATTTTGCAATTAAGATGTTTTTAGTGATGGTATCATGTTATTTCTTATGTGTCTATCTGGACCAGAACTGGGAATCTGGCATGATGGTAGAAGAAATATATGCCTGTTTGATTTACAATAGCAGAGTAAGGACTGGTACAGAGTTAATTGTATTTTTGCACTCAACTGCATGATAAAGCAGATCTATTCCCACCCCTCCCCACAATAATCAGTGTAGATCCTAGGTTATGGTGGGTAAGCTACATTTCCTTAAAAAAAAAATTTATCCATCCTCCTTCTTTAGAAGGCTGCAGAATGTAAGTATTATAGCAAAAGAAAACCTAGATGAATTAGAGCTGTTGATGCCTTCACTATTATTGTATTTCATGGTAATAAAAAAACAACAACAGAAAATACATTTCTTCAGGCAGTTCTTCTGGGAAATTATCTGGAAAGGGAAAATTTAATGCTAGCGCTCTGTTTCAGCTCTCAAAACAGATTTATGACATATTGAGATCCTTGAGGAATAGGCAATAAGACTCTTCTTTATTTTACTTTAAGTTAGGAAACATACATGTTGTGCAGGCAGTGAGATGTGACACTGTAACACCAGCAAGGTGGCTCTTTAAAGCTGGGGATGAACATGTCACAATCATAGATGGTAGTGTGATGGCTCTCTTCCCCTTTTTCTCCTTGATGGTTGGTATTTAATATAGCCTGCCTTTGATTTGGGACAGCCAATTTGGTGTAGTGTTTAAGGCATCAGGCTGGAAACCAGGAGGCCGTGAGTTCTAGTCCCACCTTGGGCACAAAGGCAGCTGGGTGACCTTGGGCCAGTCACTCTCTCTCACCCCAAGGAAGCAGGCAGTGGCTAACCACTTCTGAAATATTGCCAAGAAAACTGCAGGGACTTCAAGACTCACTATAATAATATTGATTTGTGAGGTAAAATCCTGCCATCATCAATAGCCTTGCCCTCCATTAATTTGTTTAGTCCCCTCTTTAAAGTCATCTAAATTCATGATGAAGACCATATCAGAGGGTAGCAAATTTCATAGTTTACTTATATGTGCTAACACACCACATTCACGCCATCTATAAATCATCCCGAACTCCCTGTACCTTGCCCAGTACCAGTTTCCAAATGTCACTAACCTGGTGGTATACTTTCTCCCTGATGAAGTTGCACTAAAGGACTGGTAGCTACCCAGATATTCTGGGCTGGGGAAGGGGTCTGTTTCACTCCAGCTAGTTGACTTCCTCCATTCTGCAGGTGTCTCTGGTACCTTGCAATCTCTGTTGGGTGATCAGTGGTGATTGTGTAAAGACATTTTTTTTAAAAAAAATCCCTGTTCCACCAGAATCATTTTGATTGCCTTTTTTGATCTTTTTCATGGGTTACTGGATTCTCAGGAGCAGATGTGGAGGCAGAAAGAAAACCCCTCTTGAATCTGTGGAAGTCTGCCTGCATAACATTGGATGCTGCTATGTACTGCAGGTTTTTAAATTTCTTCTCAGGTCAAAATACTTGAAGAATTTGATTTATAATATTGCTGTTTTATGAAAACCTGAGCAATTATAGTGCATAGCATAATGATTGCTTGGATGGACCTGGTTCAGCAGCTTGCAGTCAGATTGGCCAATGAGCCAAATCAAGCATTGAGTCCTGAGCTAAATCCTTCCTTTCTTTACAATGGTAAAGGGTTCCAGTCAGTTTCAGTACTACCTTGTACAGTACTGACAACACTCTGGTCCTACGCTCCTCTTCTGGTTCCATCACTGTTACTGGGGATACTGCCAGGTGAGCACACATAAAAGAAAGAATACCATTCTCCTATGACCTGTCTTTTCCCATCTTTCATAAACTTTTCTAATGCTGAACTTGACTATAATAATAAGTAAGTTGCATGTCAAATAAAGAGAGAGGAGAGATGTGCTGTATTTGGAATCATAGTGTAAATGGAGCTGAACAGACCTATCAGCATTTGGTCTTTAATAGTAGCATTCATTTACATGTCTTTCTTCTTTTTACTTAGGAAAAGCCAGCATAAATTGGTCCTAATCCTAGGCCATGGAGCTTTAGCTTTAGCACAGTTGCCACAGTCTAGATCACCACCTCCCAATCTATTATTTGCCTTGTAAAAAACAAACCAACATTGACATGCAAATTGCCAGTGCAGGTATTTAGACCAGAGCAGCAACAGGGGAACCCACAATATGAAGATTCCAGTTCAGATTGTGAACTCCAGACTTCAAGTAAGAAACGTCAGGGCTGTAGCTGTGTGTTACAGATGGGAGACTTAAATGAAGAATGCAGTCTTTGTTCTCAAATAAACTACTGAAATGGAACAAGGTCTGTTGTTCTAACTATGCATAAGCTAAAGACCTCACAGCAGAATTTTATGAGAACCAAGGTTTTCATAAACCTTTCCATTCTCATACATCATTTCATCATTTCAGATTTTAGTTCTGAAATAAAATAGAAAAACTGAATCCACATTAAATAATAAATCAAGTAACAAAGCTGTTACAAGTCAAAAAGCATATTTTCCTCTCCTTTATGCACTTGCTGCTCTGGTGTGCTGGAATGACACCCAGATTCCAAGCTCTTTCTGGTTTGAAAAAATAAAATAATTACTGAGCCCAGAAATAAGCTGAAAATGGGTGCAGACCAAACAAAATGAGCATGATATGTTGTAAACACTCTGCCATACTCAGACAGCAGCATTTTGTACCAGATGCCATTTCCAGGCTCCCATTGAATATGAATATCTGAACACCTGAACATCTCTGGCAAGCACTGATTTCATCCAGCCAAAGACTGAAAAAACAAGTTCCTTACAACAGCTACCACATCTGTAGATCTAACAGAAATAGATCTGTTCTATTTCTCAGCTCACAGAGTAACCTCTCCCCAAGCTATGGACTTCCTAAACAATATTGATCAATATTCTGGTTATTTTCTCCTGCAGCTTAGTTGGTTTAGGAATGGAGTAAAATCAGAAGCCTTGTAAATTATTTACAAACAAAAATGCTTATTTATCTATAAACTACAAAAAAAAAAAAAACCCTGTAAACTGTTGATATAAACATCTAGAAGTAGATCTTGCATGACTTGTGACTTGAAATACAACGTTCCCTAATTTCTCAGCTTAATTCATTCCTGAATACTCCGTGAATGACTATTGTCATCAGTAAACAAGACTGCAGGGATAACTTAGAATTTACATTAGAATTTGCAAGAACTGAACCTTTTATTAATCTTGAAGCTACAGACAGAGAGAGGAAGAGAGAGAGAAAAATATTATTTCATTCTGACTTTGAAACACTGAGGAATATAACATCACTGCAATCAAGTCATTTTAAAAAGTTCCATTACAGTATATGACATTAGATAAGTTAGGATTTCAAAATGCTTGAGGTGATCATAGGCTTCCTCCTATGGAATTGTCTAATATTATCAGGCATTTTCCCTCAACATTATGGCTTTATATTCCTATCTTAAAATTGATTCTAATGGGGTACCGATCTTCAAGATGAAATATACATTGGCTCAGGCTTAATTTGTATCACTGAATATTCTATCATGATGGTACAAAGTCCATGGTTTCAGGGCTGAGGATGCTCTGACACAATCTGTGTTCTCGGTGTCAGAAAGAAACACTAAATTATTAGCATTATCTTCATGCAGGCTGGCCCACAGAATCCCTACTGTGTAAGCCACACTCATATAACAGATAATTGTAAGATCCAGATAAATGCAGTTTATTATCTGCAAGTAACAAGCAAGGAGAATTAACGTCATACTTTCACACCTGCAAATCCTTTATCACCATCTAAGGAGTTTTAGGTATGAATTAGACCATAATAGAGAGGACTGTATTTTTAAATAGTTTCACATATTGGCATATTCTGTGCTGAGTATCTTGGAAACAATTAAGCTCCTGTCTTTCCCCCTTCATTTAGCCCCCTCTTTGACATCTTGATCTTTATTCTAATGGAAGTGTATACAGTATCTTTAAGCACTTTATCCTGTTCATTAAAATTATTCAAAGGATGATACTGAATGTTAGTAGTCTGTAAAATTATTTGAAGGGGACTGCTCAAAATATTGAAGCCCCATGTTCAGTCAAAGACTTGTTCTGGCCACTCTGAGGGCCTTGCAGCATTGTCTGAGCCTCCATATATATGGACAGACAACATTTCCACTAGATTTGCTGCCAAAAATGAAATGGCCAATATTCTACTGAAAACTCTCATTCACATGTGCATATGGCAAGGGCACTGTCATGTGCAACCACTAATCCTAAAAAATGAGGTGGGGTGTGTAAACTATGGATTCTACATTGTATTTCCAACAAAATGGAGAAAGTATTTTAGGAATAGGGAGGTCTGAATGGCATGAATTTATGCACAAATGATATTATCATTTTATAATTTGCAGGGAGGGGGCAAATGACAAAATATGCAATGGAATTCTCTGAGCCTGGCAATAAGAATGAACATTTGCAAAACAATGCAGAAAAGAACAGGTGGGTGTTCCATTATGAGATCATAATGAGGTAGCCAGCTCCCCTTTAAAGAGAGAGTGAGAAAGAGGATCAAAACACTAAGGAGGATCTGTCTTTCTATATTTGCTGATAAAAGCAGGATTAAAGTATGCACATTTTCCCAAGATTCTGTAACCCAACCCTTTTCCCCTTAGAAACCTGTCTAACAAGACTTTGTGAAAATCTAGATTTCTTGGTTACATATCTGACATCATCACAGAAATGCCACAAATTACATACTTGTATGCAATCAGGCTGCAAGTACATAATAGTGAAACTTGCATGATGCTGTCACTGCAGGTAATTATCTTGGTATCATTGAGGTTTACTACAAATGCAGTTGCATGCATTCAATTATTATTATGCCATTTTTATGCCAGTATGCCTGTATACTGACTTTTGTCTGCAGTTATCCAAATAAGTATTTTTTTCTATGTAAATTTCCCAAATGTATGCTTTTTTTAAATAGCAACTTTCCTAAATGTACCTTCCTCCCAGTAGCATCTCCAAATATATGCATTTTTACATATATGCAAAATTATATACCAATTTTGAAGTAGGAAATACTGTGAAATAAATATAAGTGGATTCAAATGAATTGTATGCTTGCCGATGTTGCCTTTGTTTCCTTTTGGAAATTGTGTCATTTGGCTTGAAATGAAATATATGACAGATTTATTTTACATTCCTTTGTTAGTACATTTATAACTGATGTATAGAAATGTTTATGTTATGTTACTATTGCATTGGACCAGCAAATTATACCTAGCAATAATAAGAAAGGAAGAAGAGATGGAAGCAAGGACTTTTAGTCTGCTAAATAAGTAAGGAGGCTATTAGGGAAGTGGCAAAATGAGGGAGGGTTGGGAAGCTAAATACAACAAAGGGTCCTTTGAGTTACAAAGACAAAGAACTGTCCATGTGGAAAGCAGACCTGATATACTTCATGCAATTTCAGGAGAGGGATTGAGGGAAGAAATAAACTTGATTGGTATGATTATCTAATCTCAAAGGAAACACAAGGAACCCTTGAAAACCCACCATTAATTATTAATTTTGAAGTTAACTTATACATTGACTCTGTTGTGTATGCTATATTGTTTCCTCTATTAACTGGGTGAATCTTTTTTTTTTTTTAAGAAACTCAATATTGATGTAAGCTATCCTAGTTTTTAACCAGCATTTGAACACAAGCATAAGTCTTAATCAGGAACTGGACTGAGAAATATAATATGAATCACTAACCATTCTGATTCTTCCTGGTTATTCTTGGCTCAAGGTAGTCACAGACCATGACACAGTGCTCTAAACTGCTGGCTTGTCCATGGGAACCCAAAGTACTTAAAAACCATTCTGATGAGTCATATCTGTCCCCTAAATGTCAGAGGGTATAACTCTACAGCTGCAGAATTATAACTGCGCACACAAGCTGGCCATGTCTTGTGCCAATTAACTGCCAGAATGGATAGTTGGAGTGTAGCATTATGAATGAAAATGGATCTGGTATGCAAGATTACTATTCTGTCTGTGCATATCAGACAAGATATTCATACAAGATATGCTGGTACCAGCTAGGAAAAATTCACTGCCAACCTGGAAACATGCTCTGTCTAGGGATAGATGAGGTGGCATGGATCCTGAGAAAACTCCAGATGAATCATGGAGCTGGGTGACAGCATGGACACAATGGGAGAATGAGTCCCTGCAGGGTTCCACAGATACAAATATTGTGGCTCATTCCTTCAGACTTTTGATTCCAGGACAAAGGCTGGCCAACTGTGAAAGCCATGCTTCTGATACACAGTTGCATAAGTGTACTTAGAATCAAAGGATACCCTGTGTAGAAAGGGTGTGAATAATTCAGGAGTGAAGAGTTTCTTCCAAAGCTTTAAACTGATTAATTTGAAGCTGCCATTATGGTTCATTGCAAGGTGCCTGGTCACTATCATCATTATATATATTAGAGATGACATCTTCCCCCATTTGGGGGGTATTTTCAGTCTTATTGCAAAGAAATTATTGGAAAGTTATTGTTACATTTTTTAAAAAAATATTATTTGCTAGTTATTACCCTGTTTCCTTCCAGGAGCTCAAGTCTGCAAAAATAGTATCCTCTCCTCCAATTTTTCTTACAAGAACCTTGCAGAGTACTATAGGCTGAGAGAATGCGATTGGTCCAAAGTCACCCAGTAAACTTCTGGTTCAGGGTGGGCTTGAATCTGCATCTTCAAGATCCTAATTCAGCATCTTAACCTCTACACCAGGCTGGAATTCTTAAATAAATCAGTATTTATTACTGAGGTCTGAATATTCAAAAGTAAACACCACTTAAAGAATTTATTCTCATGTCTACAGAGTTATAGAGGCTTGTAGCCTCTGATCGTTTCATTTCTTGGAAGAATTCATATGAATCTAGTGGGTTTTTCCCCCTAGTCGTTTTTAAATAAATTTAATAAGCTCTTGAACTGAGACATGTTAACTTAATAAACAATATTTATTGATGCTATTCCATCCTACTTAAGGGACAGGATCTCTTAATATAACTTGTTTGTTAGACCATAAAATAACTGATGTTATTCTGCCAATTAATTAAACTTTGTGCAGCAATAAATATTGGCAATGTTTGAAAGAGCTAGAGGCTACTTTTCAGAGAGAAGTTAGTGAATATTTTTCTAGAGTTTTCAGTGATAATTCTTCAGATTTTAAGGCTATTCATTATGGGATTCTATGTCAAAGCCAGCACTCTGAATGGTACTTGGAAGCCAGTTACCATGTAATGCAGTACCTGCAAAGCTGCATTGGGCGATATGTGATTATGGTAGTTGTCACCCATCAAAAGGCTTCCTTCTGTACCAGTTGTATCTGTCTATCTACCTGTCTATCTATCTAGCACATATATGACTCTGGGCAGCTAGCAACATTTTAACATGCTAAAACTAACACAGATAAATAGAATAACAGTAGCAATAATCAATATAATACATTGGCACTGAAGTCTGATTAAGAATAAAAAATAAAACATGCAAATCATACAAACCAGGCCCATCTAACATCCAAGCCTGAGGTTTGGAGGAGCAGCCAGGAATGTAAGGCCTTACAGAAGGCCAACATAGTTGGGGCCTTCTGGATTTTGGGGAGTGAACATTGTTCCCCTAGGACTGGTGCTGTGGCAGAAAAGGCATGCTTCCTGGGTCCCATTACATGACACTGCCTCATAGATCTCTGTAGGATCTCGTGGGATAGGCAGAAACAATTGGAGACAGGTAGTCCATCAAATAACTGAGCCCCATGAAGGCTTTATAAATGATAACAGCACCTTGAATTGCACCCAGCAGTTTACTGGAAGCCAGTGCAGTTTACAAAGCAGTGGTGACAGATGGGCATACCATGATGCCCCTAAAATTGCCTGCGTTACTGCATTCTGGACCAGTTGAAACTTCCAAATACTCTTCAGGGCAGCTCTATGTAGAACACATTGCAGTAGTCCAAACAGGAGGTGACTAAGACAAGAGGGACCATAAGCAGGGCTTCCTGATCCAGGTAGAGCTGTAATTGACGTACTAACCAAAGCTGGGCAAAGCCCCCCTTGCCACGGCTTCCACTTGCCTCTCCAGCAGTAGCCGTGAATCGAGAATGGAGCCCTAAGGACCCATAAGATGTACATCTGGTCTTTACGAGAAATCCTATCTAATTCAAAGTTCTGCCTGGAAGAGATAAGGAACCTGATAGTTTCTAGACAAACGACACCTCTATCTTGCTGGGATTCAATTTCAGTTTGTTTCTTCCCATCCAGTCTATTACAGCCTCCAGATGCCAATCAATATTTTACTGGCCTGGGGCAGTGATGTATATTAACTACACCCCCCCCTCCCCAGCCAACTGATGATTTTTCCTAGATATTTATGTAAATGTTAAAAGACAGAGGTAAGATATGTGAACAACACAATAGCAAACAAAGGTATTGAGGATCTGCTTCAGATATTCAGAAACTACTGGTTTAGGAAGGAGCAGAACTACTGTAGAATTGTGCCCCCTCCTTTCAACCCTCATAGGTAGTCCAGAAGAATTCCATGGTCAGTAATACTGAAGGTGTCTGAGAGATCTAAAATGTCCAGATGGGGCAAATTCTCCCCATCCAGGCCCAGGTGAAGGTCATCACCCAGGGTGATTAGGGCTTGAATTCTGACTGAAAAAGATCCAGATATTCTGCTTTCTGCTTGAATGAGACACCTAAATGTAACATTTATATTGCTACTCAAAACTTAATGGAATTTCAGAAACCTATCAGTACTACCAGTAGTAATGATGGGACTAAGGAAGGTAGGCAACCATCTACCAGATCTTGCCCAATAATTGTAATTTGGAATAAGGGGTTCAGCAAAATGGGATAGATATGACAAATAGAAACATACTGTTGCTTATATCTACAGGATCTCTGTAATATGATTGAGTTTTTGGTTTGTTTTCCTAAACTGGCAGGTTGTTTGCTTGAGGCATAAATGAACACTACTGCACTGCAATTTCTTACAGATTATTTGAAAACATGTATCAGAATACAGTATCTGTATTCTGCAGTATCGTTAAACTAAAATCCTTGCAGTTACATGGAAAGGGGGATTTTATTGAAATATGGAAAGATAAGATAATTCTACCTGTCTTTCACTAGCAAGATGCCTTAATGCAAAACTGATAGTAGTCATATTCTTCTAGCTTATCTAATTCCATTTGCGGGGGGGGGGGTTAATTATATAATGTTTAACAGTGATTTATACAATTTCTCAACCATCTGCAGATAATTATCAAATTTCTTAAGGTCAGAATGTGATATTATTTCATTAAGAGGGGAGGAAAAAGAGGCACCAATTCCAAGTGTTTCTATACGATGCTCCAGATGCAAGAAAGGTAATTTCACCATGAAATTGTTCAACAAGGGAATCAGCACTTCTGAGACTACCACCATTAGGGAAGCTTGCATTCAGAGAATCGCACTATGGAGGAAGCAAAAGCCAAACCAAGCCAAGCCAAGAATTAAAACAATTACTTTGGAAATGACCACCAAAGGAAAGAAGCAACTGAGAAATAGCCCAGACAGTATTCAACAGTGCAAAAGAAAAAAAAAGAAAAGAAAAGAAAAGTGGGGAAACAACAAAACAAGGTAGGGAAACAGCAACAAAAATTGTCTCTTTCCTACCACCTAATGATTCTCCCAGAGCTGTAAGTATTTCTTTACTTAAGTACAAGCTTGCTACCTTGAGAAAGAAGACTCTACTTTCTCTCCAAAAGAGGTTGAAGAAAGACAACACTTGCCTACCTCCATATCACCCAAAAAGATTTGTTATAGCCCTAGTTGCCATCAGCCATGAAATGTTGGAGGGAATAGAAAGGGCACATGATAATCACTCTTCAGAGACCATCCTAAAGGCTCTAGGAGAGCTTTGTCTACTTACAGGTTCCACAGTTCAGGCCATTTTTGTTTCCCTAAATGACATGCTAGTAGTTGCCATGTCACGTCTAATGATGCTCACTTTAGCTCAGGTTGTAAATGCCATTTGGCAGCCTTCCATCACAGATGCAGACATACAGAAGTCTATCAAAATAATAAGCCATTTTCTAGATAAACAATCATTTATATTTTCCCAGATATAAAACATAGCTGTTATAATGATGGAAACATTCTCTACCTTTCAGCAAGGATGAGCAATATATGCTTTTCTAGTTGTTGAACACTGACTCCTAGGAAACTTAGCCAGGAGGCCAGTGATGAAGATTGATGCAGTGCAATAATGTTTTTTAGAATGAAATGTGACTATGGGGAAGAAATGAAAGTGAGACAATCAGAAGTACAGTATGTACTTTGTATTGAATAAAACATTGGCCATGGGGAAGATCCCTGAGGAACCATCTAATGAAAAAGACAAGCAAAAGTTATGATTCATCTCAGGCAAAAGGATTTATGGGCATAATTCAGAGGTCAGTTTGTTTCTACCTTCTCGTCATTTAAACATTAAGATTCTTGACATTTAGATAATAAGCCAAGTGTAGAAAATGGCTTTGGAGTTAAGGGTAGATAAAGAAGAATATGTCTTTATGAACATAACATTTAAAACTAATTACTGGACCAACAGATTAGAACTACTATCAGCTGCCAGCTGTCCCCAGACATTTAGTTGCTCATGTTAAAATGAGAAGCTCTGATTGAATAGGAAAATGTAGCCATAATAGAAAAACATGACTAGAATATTCATAAACATAAATTTAATCTAGTTTTAAATTGATGCAGAATGTACAATTCATTTATACTTGCAAATGTATGTTAGGATAATTTGCAAACTCATATTAAATTTGTATTCATAAGGTACTGTCCATTTTTTTTTAAATTAAAAAGCAACTACTGTGTATGGAGGTAAAGAGAGAATAAGTTTAATAATCATGCTGAAAATTAAGAGGAAGAAATACACACACATGTACTACAATCTATGAGTATCTATTTATTTTATAAAAATAAAGTCTGTTGTTATATTAACTGCTCCCATTCACTAAACGGCATCTGCTTGTGACATTGGGAAGGGGAAAAGGCTTCAGGGAGGGAGAGGAGATGTGTTTCTGCAATGTTAAAGTAAAGCCTCCTTCACGTCAAGCTAGACTCTTGATGATTTCATGAACAAGCTTCTAGCCCACCCAAGTACTATCCATGTCCAAACTTGTTTAGATTTTCACGATCAGCCAAGATTGCTTGGCTGCTGGCACCTAGATGCCACCTCAGTGTCTGAAATATTGGACTTGCTAGGGCTGCTGGGGACATTGGCTGAATCAAAGAGAACTTTAGAAGACATTGTATTATCCAAAACAGTGGTTATATCATTCAATCTTGACTATTCCTATTCAGTTATAAAGAAAGTAGAGCAAGGGAAGAGTCTGTCAAGCCATGGAATTTTGTATGAATCCAGAATTGAAGGAATTTGAAAGAAAAATATGGAAAGTAATATTTGGGAACAAATATTGGCTAATCACTGTTTTGCTTAATAAAATCAAACATTGAGAATCTAGACAACAGAAAGGGGATCGGCCTTCCTATAATAATTCTGAAGTAAATATTTCATTTTCCAGGCAAGAACATCTAAGTTGGACCCTTGCTGATAATTTAACAGAACTGTTCTCTGATATATAAAAAGTGGTAATCATTACTTGCACTAATTTGCATTATGTTTTACATAAATTTATCACTTTTCCCATTTCAGTAACACTATACTTTCAATGCAGAACTATTACTGAATTCATTTTCATCATTTAATTAAAATATATTAACCAAATAAATCAATGTGTTCAGCTATAGAGCCCAATCTATAAATATCTCAGTGTGTGTGTGTGTGTCTGTGCATGTGCCTTTGAGTCAGCCTTGACTTCTGGCGATGGCCTGGACTAGTCCCTGCAGTTTTCTTGGAAAGGTTTTTTGGAAGTGGTTTGTCCTTGCCTTCTTCCTAGGGCTGAGAGAGAGGGACTGGCCCAAGGTCACCCAGTTGACTCTGTGTCTAAGGCAGGACTAGAACTCCCGGTCTCCTGGTTTCTAGCCTGATGCCTTAACCATTACACCAAACTGGCTCTTAATTGTAATGCAGGTTACAATAAACAATTGCAAAAAATCAAATCAAATCATGAATGGTTGCTACAAGGAGAGCTTTTCAGGTACAAACACATATTTTTCCCTTGTATTTTAAAGCCCTTTTGTAGCCATGATGATGAAATGATAGCATGTTGGGGGGAGGGATTAGATTTTTTTATCCCGCCTTTATTATTTTTATTTTTATTAATAACTCAAGGCAGTGAACATACCTAATACTCCTTCCTCCTCCTATTTTCCCCACAACAACAAGCCTGTGAGGTGAGTTGGGCTGAGAGAGAGAGTGACTGGCCCAAAGTCACCCAGCCAGCTTTCATGCCTAAGGTGGGACTAGAACTCACAGTCTCCTGGTTTCTAGCCTGGTGCCTTAACCACTAGGCCAGACTAGCTCTCCTCTAAATATCTACTCCAACTAAAATTCATTGTTTTTATAAAACTCATTCTGTAGTAAATATGCTTTGGTTATCTTGCTTCAAATTGCAAATAAGAACAGCTCTGTAACTCCATACATTTGATCCTACTAATTCTGTGCGACTCTGGGCCAATAATGACTTGATTATTTGAATTTCAACCTGAAGCTCTTTCTGTTTTGCCTACCACAGCAAAGGACCACAGAAAACTGTCTTACACTTAAGGGTATCATATCTCAGCTACAATATCCAGTCAACCAGTGGGTGGCAACAAAGAATGACTGACAATTTTTTGCTGTCCTTTTCTGGTAATTTGCCTTGCTGCAACTCAGATCTGGTCATGCTAGGTGAGAGATTGGCCTCTCTAGGTCAGGATTGTCTTGATACTGAACGGCAGTGGTTTTCCAAGATTTCAGGGCAATTCTTTTCCCACCCAAAGTGGAAATACTATAGGTTTTGGCACATTTTTAATTTAGTAGAAATTAATAAAATGCAACCTTTTTCTGCCTTGCGTTTTTAATTATTTGTATAGTGCTTAGTTGTAGCACTATATATATACAGTGGAGCATATATAGAAGCAAAATACATATAACCTTATTTGATTAGATTTTCTAGGAATCCGGAGCTGGGGGTTAGACAATCATTATGCCTTTGTTGGGCATTAAATTTAAACCAGGTGAAGTAAAATCATTTTCTCTGTTATTGTGATATTGCCATTTCTTGGGGGGGGGGGGGAGGACTATCAACTTTTCCATTAGAGACATTTTGCAACATATTTACAACCATATTGAAATATTGAAATCTTTTCCTATTTTCCAGAAACTTGCTCTGTCTGTGACCAATAAAAATCTCTAATGTCTTTCTGGTTACCAAAAAAACAAACATATTTTGCTTTGTTGTTTTATAGAATGTATTTTTATTGGTCAATGACTGAAATAAAGTTTCTGTCTGTTTGTCAAACAAACATATCTTGGGATCTAATATAATGGCGGAATCATCCTTATCTTATTTGAATTGGGGGAAAAAAATCAGTCCCAAAAGACTCAGCAACCTTACAAGATCATCTCATATATAATATGTTCCTATTTCTTTACATTTTCTCCAACACACAGGGCTTATAGTAGAACTTATAAAGTTGAATTTCCTTGGTATCAAATAGTAACCATAAAATACTTTTAGAAAAGAATATGTATAGCTCAGGGCTGAACTATGGAGTCCTTGGGGTTCTCTGAGCTTGGTTGTTTTCTTGCAAACATTTCATTACTCAGCTAGGTAACATCTTCACCAAGATCGAAATACCCAGAATCATGGACCTCATCAATCTCTGCCTCACTACCTATTTTCAGTTTGATGGACAAATATGCCAACAATTCAGAGGCACACCCATGGGATCACCACTGTTGGGACTCATAGCAGAGATTGTAAAGCAATGCCTAACAGCTATAGCACTTCCCCACATACAACCTAAAGTATGGATCCAGTATGTAGATGACACCCTTGTTATAATAACAAAGGAACAGCTAGAGAAGTCACATGAAACCATCAACAACATCTTCAAAGGAATAAAATTCACCAGAGAGGAAGAAAACAACACGCTACCCTTCCTGGATATCCTCATCAGCAGAGGAAACAACAACAAATTAGAAACCCAAGTCTATTGAAAAACAACCCACACTAACCAAGTACTCCATTACCAAAGTAACAACCCAACCTCCCACAAGAGGAGCTGGGTAAGAACATTATTCAAACGAGCACAAACTCACTGCAGCAACCCAGAACAGCAGAAAAAGGAAACAGACCATCTATACATCTTCCAACAAAATGGATATCCACACAACTTTATCAAAAAGTGCCTGACCACTCAACCTACTACAACACAACCAACACAAGCTATGAAAAGGATAACACTGCCGTACATCAGAGACATCTCAGAAATACCAACAGACAGTTGCAACCACATGGCATCTCCATAGCACACAAACCAACTAAAGCTCTCCAAAGCATTTCAAGTAAACCAAAGGACTCAGTAGCCCAAGAAGAAAAAACAGGAGTCATCTACAACATACAGTGTAAGGACTGCAACAATCACTATGTAGGACAGACAGGGAGAAGGCTAGCAGAGCGCATCCATGAACACCAACTAGCAGTCAGAAAACATGGTGTAAACTCCTTAATCTCACAACACATAGACAGACTTAACCATAGTTTCAACTGGGAAACTGTCAGCATCTTAGACCAAGCTAAATCCAAAAATGCAAGGGAATTCCTGGAAGCTTGGTATTCAGACAACGTAGCCATCAACAGGCACATAGAAATAAACAACATCTACACACTACTCAAAAGAGACAATAAAAAGAAACAAAAGACCAGAACATCTCCCCAGCAATCATCACCCAGATAAGCAGAGGTTAACACCAAGATTATCACCAGACATACAATCCAGCAGTGAACAATACCCTAATCAAGGAACTACCAGAGGAACAAAACAAAAGCCCCACCAGCACTGGCAGGGCATGCCACAGTATATAAACAGAGAGCAAACTCCACTCCATTCTAGCACTGAAGATGTTACCTAGCCGGGTAATGAAACATTTGCAAGAAAACAACCAAGCTCAGAGAACCTCAAGGACTCCATAAAATACTTTTACTAAGTTTCCCTAATTTTGGCCAAAATCAATTTCAATTGTTCTCCAGCCAGTAAAAGGTAAAAGGAGTTTTATGTCTGATTCCCATGTTGCTTTTAACACCTTTGAAAAGTTTCTCTTCCAATAGAATGTTGTAAACTTTTGAAATTTGTCCTTTCTCTCCATTAGGTAATGAATTTAGCCTAATTTCAAATATACTCATAGCTCTAATTGTTTGGGTCCCAACTGCTGGAACTGTAGTAAAATGCAGATATTAATGCTTTTGAAACCATGAATGAGCCGAATTACCTAAAATGATTTATAAATGTGTGTTACCTAAAATGATTTATATACAGTATATGTGTTACTATTGTTCCGATCTTATAACATTTTAAAATAGTGAAATCCCATTGTCCAGCTGTGACACCATTTAATATTATCTTCATCATGAAAGGCATGATGAAATATAAAATGTTGAAGGGTGGATGGTTGTGGAGTTAATTTAGAGGTCCATCTTTTCCAAATTTTGAATATATTCAGAAGAAATGTATTTGGAATATATTTCATTTTTATTAATTTATTAAATGTATAGGCTACACTACCCTATCACAACTGCAATATACAATGCAAGACAATTTAAAACATTGCAATATCTAACAATACCAAAAAAAAAATTAAAAACCACAAATTCTAGCAAGCCAATCATCCCTTAGGAATCCACCTTACGATGATGATGATGATGTTGATGATGATAGTTGGTTGCACAGTCAGCCAGATGTTTAGACTGGATTTGGCATTTTTATCCACTTGTTGAGTCCTTCCCAAGGACCTGGGATAGGCAGATGTTCTTTGATGGCATAGGAGTCAGCCTCCACTTTTTAGCCACACAGAGAACCACCCTCTAGGGGAAAGAAAAAAAGAAGAAGAAGAAAGAAAGAGAATGACCTGTTGAGATTCCTTTCAGTCTTCTTTTCAATTTAATAAAGTTTGGGATTGTTTTCCCTTTTGTATTTCATTATTATCCTTATAACTGATTGGGCCATTTTTACTTGTTTTATACAGTTTTAAGCTGTGGTTTTGTATTTAAACGGATTGTCAATTGCTTCAAAGATTGTCATAATGGGAAGCAGTATGCAAATATCTTGAATATCTAGCTAATTAGCTAGATAACTATCACTAAAGCATGGGAAAGCAGGATATTCTCGCTAACATTGTGTATTTATTTCTTCTTTCCTTTAACAAATTTATATGCTGCCCACCCCTAAGTGACTCAGGGTGGCTTTCTATATATATGCACAACAACGTAATACAATCAGCAGCAAAACAAAACCTCTCAAAACTCTTAACAGCCGGAATAAAACCTAAGAGCATTGATAAGCTCTCCCCACCTGATAAGAATGCAGCAAGGTGCCTCAGCATCTGGTGGAGCCATTTAAACCTTCTTTAATGAAACTTTATCTGATGCAGAAAAAATGACTGGCTAGATCATCAGCACTCTCTCTGGAAATTCTTAGCCGAACTGGCCTAGAGCCTATTTAATTACCATGCTAGATTGAACTTGTGCATCTGGCCTGGAATGCTGGAGCATTTTTTAATATCATTAAAAAATAATTCAACTCCCTTTCAACAGCAGCACCTGCTTGTACATATTAAAAGATGGAGAAGCGGGATTCAGTACAATACTACATGTTTATACAAAAGGTTCATGTGGACCTGAAGGGAAAACCTTTGTGCTGGTTTGGTTCAGGACTGAATGGTATTCTCTAAGGTGAATCTATAACCAAAATGAGCAGTAAGAAATAAAGAGCAAACAAACCATTTACAGGTAGTCCTTGACTTAAAACCATTTGTTCAATGACAGTTCAAAATTACGATGTGCTGAAAAAGGAGACTTACAGCTGGTATTTGGAGTTGCAGTGGTCCCAGCATCCCCGTGGTCACATGATCACAATCTGGGTGCTTGGCAACCTGTTCACACTTATGACTGGTGATCACATGATCTCCATTTGCAACCTTCCATGCCAGCTTCCCCAGAAAGTCAAAGGGGAAGGTGGCAGAGAAGATCGTAAAGTTGCTGGGGTAAGTCTCCCCCAGCTGTACACCCTCTTCAGCCCCTCTGCACTTGCACTGTGCTGGCCCCTTGTGCTCCCCCACACATCCTCCCCAACCCATGCAGCACCTCTTGTGCACTCCCCACACTCTCCCTGACCTGCACAGCACCTCTCATGCACACCCTCCCTGATCTGTGCAGCACCTCTTGCACACCCCCATGCACCCTTGCACATGCCCCCTGAGCCTCCCCTCCCCTGTGCATCCCCTCACTCACTCCCCCACCTGGCAGCAACCTCTTACTTGCCTGCTGGCCTGGGACTTGCAACTTCCTGCTGGTTTCCCCACTGACTTTGGTTGTGGGAAACCAGCAGAAAATTGCCTTGCCTAATGGCCATGGGATTCAGTTAATGACGGCAACCAGGACTGCAGGGATTGCCATTGGTAAGTGATGTGGTCGCACTTTATGATGCATCGTTTAGCGACTGAAATTCCGGTCCCATCTGTCATAGTAAGTCGAGGACTACCTGTAATTATTTAAGGCAGATACTGCTAATTCCATGTCATATATGCATGGAAACCTGGAGTAAAAAATATGAAAATCAATATTTTTTTTCATGAACAAAGGGAGAACATGCATGATTATTCATTAGCTTGGCAAAATACAAACCTCAAGCACAGTTGCATTTCAAAGTGAATACATGTCCTAGCCTTTTATAACATAGTTCTATGAGAGCTACATCTCATGTTGAGAGATGGGAAAATAAACTTTTTGTCAGCCTTGTGAGGTAATCCAGACAAAAAGAACACCCAGAAGTATTAGCTCTAACTTTATTGTAAGGCTACATTAACAGAATCTTGCAAGTCTGAAAGTATACCTCTCCCCCACCTTGTCTTTAGAGTCCAAGAAACTAGGGAGGGTCCCTTCTGAGATGTTTGTCATGCCCCCATTCATTCTGCGGACTCAGCTGCTGCTTTTCTGACCGTTGTCTAGTCTGTTGCTCTTCCTCCTGTCTCCCAAGATCATTCCCACATATCATTACACTTCCTCTCACTGCAAGAACAGTTCAGTTCATTCAGACATGGATAGATACCGCAACTCCCCCATATGACTGCAGTTTAGGATAAAGGAATAATAAAAACAATAAATTAAAACAGTATTTTTTTTAAGTCATTAAAAGTTGGTGATTGAGAAAAATAGAACAGAATTTATCCAACATTTCTACAGGTCCGGCTGAAACAACAGGCATGTAACAGCATCGCAAAGATGTAATGATACTTATTTCATGAATTTTAGGGAGGAGAGCATTGCAGAGCGCATATACCACTACAGTGAAGACTTGCAAGTTACTGCAAATTTAAGTTCTGCCTATTTCACATATGCAGACAGATTTTTCCTAAAAATCTTAGTGATGGCCTTGTCAGGTTTCATGTTCAGATCTTTATATGTCATAAGCAAAATCTCAAAGCTGGCTCAGAATCTAACTGGCAAAACCAATGCACTTTCTTCAACAGAGGTGTAGAGTGAGCATCAAGGCCGGGTGCCCTACTCAACAACCTGGATTCTGTATCAGCTGGAGCTTCTGGATCAGATTCAAGGGTATCCCTGTATTGAGGACATTGCATAATTTAAAATTGAGGGTACCGGAGTATGAACAATAGCTAGCCTGTCTATGTCCAGAAAAAGAAATAACTGTTATAACAGGTAACAGACACTTATAAGTACAGAAATTACTTGGGCCGCTAATGAAAATGGTGAACCTAGGGACATGCCCAAATTACATACCTGTTCTTTCTAGGAAAGTGCAACTCTATTTGGAATAGGCAGACTTCCCCATTTGTTTACCCAGGAATTCACAAAGATTCTGTTTTGTCAGAATTCCATCTCAATGTATTATCCTTACCCACTCTAATACTAGGTTCAGAAATTGTTTCACAATGTTCACAACTTCTCTGGTTCAGATGTTATGGAAAGCTAGAGATAAGTGTATGAATGACACGTATCCCCTCAGCTTTTACTCCAAGAAACTTTATATAGAGGTTAAATAGTGCTGTGAAGAGTCTTGTAAACAGCATAACTGCCAGAGTTAAGCTATTCAGTACTATTTACGGAGATCTCCCTGTATTCTGATTGTGTGGAAAAGTGATGGAATTTTCTGTGATGAAACTGAACTGAGGGATATTGTATGGTGTAGACTTGGCAATCTGGAATGATTGTGATATATGGAAGAGTTAATATTGTAAATATTGATATCCAAGGAAAAAAAACTTATGAAAAGGAGATAATCTATGCTGTGGAAATGTTGAAAAAAAGATAAAGGCTGCAGGTGTAGATGGTATAACTGGAGAAATGTTAAAATGTGCATGTGGTTTGCTTATGGAATGGCTGTAAGATTTGTTTAATATGTAATGAAGATTGTATCAGTGTCTGATGTTTGGAAGAATGCCATTATTGTTCTATACAAATGTAAAGGTAATATGAATGCAAACACTACATGGGAGTTACTTTGTTCAGTGTTCTGAAAAGGAGTTTGGCAGAATTCTGATTGACAGGTTACAACAGGTAACACTGAGCAAAATTTGGAAAGTAGGATTCAGCTTTATGATTGGGGGGGGTTGTTCTTTTTGGGGTTTTGTTTTTTGTTTTTTTTGTTTTGTTTTGTTTGCTTAAGTGAATTGGCTTGAATTATGGAATGCTTAGTGTGAAAAGAAGGTTATTTGATGAATGTGGTAAGAATAGGATCTGATGAAAATAAAGAACACATGGGAATCAATGGAATGCTTAGCAAATGGCTCACCACTGAACAGGGAGTAAAAGAAGGATATGCATGTGATGGCATTAAAGGTATTTTGGCTGAAGACATGAATGAATTTATACTTTTTCTATTCCGAAGACCCCATGTTCTTGGCTGAGCACTGAATGATTTACATAATATATTAGACAGAGTATATGACACAGCTACAAATATGGATGAACATTAATGTATCAAAGACTAATTGTGTTTGACAGAGAAAGGAAAGGAAATGAACCTTTGCAAGTTACACATAAATGACAAAAAAAATAGAGCAAGATGACTTTGTGTATCTTGGGAAAATACTAATGAGAAAATGGAATGGAGACATTTTAAGTTGTACAAATGCTGCTGCGTGTAGTTTGTATTTAATTGTGTCCTGCGTGAATAGCTGCTTTTTTCTGTCCTAAATCAACAACAGCAACAATCACAAAAACTATTCCCTGTCTACTTTCTACATGTTATGTATGATTTACGTATGTCCCCATGCAGTCCCCATTTTTAACTCAAGCGGAAGGACCCAGACCTAGCTTCTTCTCTTTGGGTAGGTCTCTAAGCCCCACAATCATTTTGATTTCCTTCTGTAGCTTTCTCAGCTCTCTTATGTCATTTTTTAAATGTAATTACCAGAACTATGCACAGTTTTTCAGATGCAGGCGGACAATAGGTCTCTGTAAAGGCATTGCAACATTGGCACATTTATTTTCAGGCCCTTTCATAAGGATCCCTAGCAGGCAATTTCCATTTTTCACAGCTTCTACACACTGAATTGACATTTGCATCTGGAGACCCACTATGACCCCACAGTCTTTTTACTGGGTAATTACAAACAGCTTAGGCCCCATCAATGGATATGTAAAATTATGGGGGATTGTCCCAATGCACATCCCTTTACTCAATATTTATCTGAACAGCATAGAAACTGCAGCTACTTTCCAAAGGATGCTTCATGGCTGAGCCTCTGAAATCACATGTTTTATATATGCATTTAGAGTACTAAAATTAGTATTGTTTCTAGGGCTAAAAAGTATAGAAAGTAGCTATGTGATCCTGGGAAAACATGCAGCAGTTTTAAGGTATTATAGACAGATGCTACATTTGTGGCCTCAGGTGTTTTGAAGCACATTATTGGAATCTCATCTGAAGCATACCCTTTTAATTTTTTCATTATTAACTCTGCTATGAAAGGTTCCTATGCTAATGAGATCATAAGGCCTTACAGAAACTTGACTTAATGCTGTTATTATTTAACTTTAGGGGCAAATGAGATAATGTCAATTATTCAATGTCTGTGGCAGGACATTTTTAACCCTCGCTTGCTGTGTTCACATATATCTCCATTTATAATAGGTTAGGTCTATAAGCTGCACATTTGGAACAATCAGGATATTGCATTGCTGGTTTTTGTTTTTTTGTATTTTTTTGGTAAGTGTCTTCGAGTCAGTTTTGACTCCAGGCAACTTCCTGGATAAGTCCCTGCAGTTTTCATAGCAAGTTTTTTTGGAAGTGGTTTGCCACTGCCTGTTTCCTAGGGCTGAAAGAGAGTGACTAGCCCAAGCTCACCCAGTTGGCTTTGTGCCTAAGGCAGGGCTAGAACTCACGGTCTCCCAGTTTCTAGCCTGCTGCCTTAACCACTACACCAAACTGGCTCTCTACAAGGAGAGGCTTTGTAGGTTGCTATTTTTTCTGTCTCTTTCAGAACTTGCTACTCTTACTGTCAGCTCTTGATCAAAAATTTGGAACATTTAACTGCATATAGGGAAAGTTAAATCAGTGTCTAAAATCCCTATCAGTTGAGCAGTTTATATCATATTTATTTGACCAAAATAACATTTTCGACTCTGCAGCATGCAACATTCTGCAGAGATCTACAAAGTTGTACAAGGCCTGGAAGACTCTACTTTCTGATGTGGTCACAAAGTTAGCCTTTTTAAAAACTTCCTTGGCAGAACCTAGTGCTTGAAAATTCTGCATTTAGCTAGATCATTTAACAACACGATTTTCCACCAAGCAAATCACCATGCACCTGTCACATCCATCTTGAACACAATTCAAACAATCCTTCTGTGATTGCAAATCAAAGATCCTGGGGTTCTTCAGCAGAATTCATAATTACAAATGAAACTTGGCTACTCGCTCATGGAGGAATGTGTTAGCTCTTTCTCAAATATGCAATTAGTATGCCCTGAGAGCATAATAGATCTCCAGCTGTTTCTCTACTTGTGCTGCTAAGCTTTCAACTTCAGATGATAAATGACCACTGTTATCTGGGAAATAGACAGATGGCACACAGTGGCAATCTAAATCTGATCTGAGGCAGATGCTGTGGGAAGTCTTACATAAAGATGGACAATGTGTACATTGTACATTGACTCAATTGGGTTCCATGAAGCAGTATTCAGGAATTGAATTGAATGGTAGAGAGTAATCACCTAAAGATCAGTATAAACAATGATAATACCTTGAGCTGATTATTTATTTGGAAAAATAGAAGCATATGTTGCTCTTACTGATTATAATAGATTACTGTAATCAAATGACTGATAACATTTGGGTTTTCATATGATCCTGCATTTTGGATCCTTCCAAAGAAATAGACACAAAAGATTGTCTAGGTGAAGTGGAAAATAAAAATGCTTCTGTATTCTGAAACATGTCACCATTAAAAATACAGTTTTAGATATATTATTGTTCTATAAATATCAAATTACTATCCATGGATATTGAAATATTTAGTTGAGCTGAAATAAAGCCAGCAATAATTTATTTTAAGATTTACCTTGTTATTTCTTTAAATATATTCTTCAGTTTATTAAAGCTGTTGAAGCTGCCGGTTTGTAACCAATTGCTCTTCAATAATTGCAGTATTTTAAAAAGCCAGTCACTATTACAAGCATGCCAATTTGTTTCAAAATGTATAGTACATGGAACCATATATGCAATGTAACAATGTTACTATCATTCTATTCTGGATATCATTATATACATCTTAGACTTAATGGGAATTACTCTCAGGCGAGTGTATGTGTAGGATTGCAGCATCAGAAAATAAATTGAACTTAGTGGGGCTTACTTTTGAGTAGGCCAGTACATTAATGGATAGGACATGGAAATAAGGAATAATGCTTGCTATTAAAAGGACAAATGTAAAACTTCTGTGGAGGTATTTTCACAGCCACCTATTTCAATAGCATCATTAATTTTTAGCTAAAGGGTTTTCTTCCACTATAAAGACAATTTTCTGGAAACATATCCTTTGGCTTTTTAATACCATTATTCTGGTCAACATGCTGACTTCCCATAATTATGGTTCGGTGAATGTGAAGCTGGAATTATCTTTCCATGTTAGTTTAAGTGTTCAGCTAATACACGCTGTCAAAACATTTCCATTCATCGTTTTAGTGTTTTTTTTCTTGAAACTTATTTTTATTTCTTCTGTATCTTGGGATCCTTCTTTTTCAGCTTGTAAACACTGACATTTTATCCATAACAATTCAGATGAGCTCTAACTATTTGAAGTGGTGAGCCTTTTAGGGTGAAGGACAGTGTCATGAGTAAATAAATATTTGTTCCTGCTTATTAGGGAAGGAAACAAAAAGTAAATGTGTGGATATTATAAGTACCTGGTACTTATAATAAAGTTACATAGGTTCTGAATTTCAGAGATATCAAAAGCTGTGTCCCTTGGATTGTTTAATTACATATGCTAAATCAATATATGGATCCAGTCTGTTGAAATGTTGGTCATTTCTGCATTTAACCGGTAGAAAGAAAAATCAAGTAGAGTCCATTAGAATGGGAGAACTATTAGAAGTAAACATTGAACATTGCTTCCTCTGAGGATGAGAAGTGCTATTTGCTAAAGCAACTTTAAAGATTCACTGCACTTACTGAAAAATTGGAGTTTTTCTTTTAAATGATATTTTGCACATTTCAGCCCTGTCATTATATTTTACCCATTTGCAAGGTATAATGAAGTACTGAACATTTCAAAAAAAGATTCACACGTGTAAACAACACTGCTTTATATCCATGTATCATTTTCTATTTGTAGGGAAGTGTGAAAGTTATCTGCACTTGGGACTGTGTGTGGGCTGCTACTTCATCATACTGAATGTAGGATTCATCTTGAATTAATTCAATAAACTAATGTAGGTCTGAGACAACCAGTGCAGAAACCACGGGAATGCCAAATTAATGGTGACCACTAAAAGAAATGCCTTTCTTTGGGCCACACATTCCTGCTGGCCACATGTCCAGAACACATCAGAAATTCTTTTATTTTTTTAAATAAATCATTTGATTTATTTTTAAGTAGAGTATTTGATCCTTTCTATAGGGATATGCATGGTGCTGCTATAAATATTCTGGAAATTATATGAAAGTACTAGAATATTTCCAGCCTTCTTCTGCTCTGTTCTGCTTTGGAAGATTGCTAGTGCTCCTGGGGAGTTTATTAATGAAGGGGAGGGAGGCCCGTTATGGATATTTCACCTTCTTTAATATTTCCTAGGATAGCACTGGCCTTGGATCTGGAAACCTACAGTTCTGATTCTGCAAGAAGCATGGTATTGTCCTGTCTTTTCTTCTTTCCTTAGCTCATCATCAATATTTGTTCCCAATCTGCAGAAGGTTCAGAAACATTGGGTATTTGTGATTGCTGACATTTTTTTTTACAACCATCTTTTATATAGCATGTGCCATATTCCTAAATATTTACGTAGGGGCTGATGCTGAAACTTCAAACTTGTAACAATACAAAAATAAAAACAGTGATCTTTCCTGAGAACTTAAGCCAGACAGGAAACTGCACTGACTTATTTTCTGAAAGTCCTGCTACAGGATAGTATCCATTAACATCTTGACCTGACATATCCTTTTCCCCGCTAAGTTCTTCAAAGCAATTTCTTCCAACACTTCTTGCTGTGTAGAGTTGCCAGTCTGGGCACCTCAATCTCCTAGTTCCTTTCTCAGATGAGATTTTTGGGTTACTGCCAAATGCTGCATTTCTATATCTTTCAAAATAACTGCCAAATCTATGCCATCTGCTAGGCTCTGCGAGAGTATTTTTTTAGGTTGCAAGAAGCAGTGGAATAAATACTTCAGGATCTGATTGCTGAAGTTTTTACAGAGAGTTAAAGGTATAATTTGACCTGAAGTTTCAGAAATTCAGAGCCTCTTTCTTAGCAGGGAAGAAATTAAATGTTAAGGTGAAGCATCAGAAGCAAGGAGACAAGATATATTTTCTATAACACAGTAAATTGCTCCTAGGGACTACAAATCAGAAGTTGGCAATGTAGCAGTCAAAGTCCTTGCCCCACCTAAATTTAAAAATGGGGAACTGGTGTGGTGGAAATCTTTATTTACAAGGTCCCACTGACATTCTTAGAAAATAAAAACATGCTGGGCAACTACAGCCTAGTTCTTGATTTGAAAGTGTACCCCCACACATAGAAAGAAGGCAATTTAAACTTTGAACTAAAAAGATCAAGAAATACACAGACTCTGGGAAACAGCCAAACTAGCATTGGCTGAAAAGCTCCATTATAGCCTTAAAATGTTAACTTTAATTATTATTAAATTAAAAGATTATTGATAATTGGATTAAAGTATAATTAAAATCATCTTTGCCTGGCATTAGGAAGATAATACAATAGGCAGCAGTCCATTTTAAACTGAATCATCTTATAATGATTATTCTCCATATTTTTTATCAGTTCCTTTTTTATCATGCTAAAATTAGAATTTGGAGGATATTTTTTAAAGGGCCGCAGATTATGTACCTCTGCCTCTAAAGAGCAGTATAATTAGTTACTACAACTTCTACTAAGATGGCAGTGCTAATTCTGAGAGTATACTTACTGTTGCATATTTTGTCACAAACCTCTTTGATGAAGGTTTATATGAAGCACTCCTTCAAAGCTGCTTTGTTTTACTATAAAATTAGTAATTTTATTAAAGATTACAATGTACAACAATAATACAAACTAAAAGAAAAAAAGAAAAATAGAATGTGTAAAAAAGAAAAAAATAGAAAATAGAAAAGAATAATAGAAAAGAAAAATAGAAATGAAAGAAAAATAAGAATGTAGTAAAGAAAAAGAAAATAAATATATAAAGGGACTTTCCCCTTCAACACAACAAGTATATAAACAATTTTAGTAAGGTATCACCTTCTCTTAAAATACAACAAATGATATCTTCTTCCCATATCCCATCTCTTGTCTATAAACAAATCCATAAAACCTCACCATTTCAGTTCTCATGTCAGCAAAAGTCCATTAAGGGTTACCAGAGATAACAACATATCTATTTTAACCTTGATCAACCAACTTTATATTCCTTCCTTTTACTTTTAATAACCTTGATCTTTAGTCCCTTCAAATAATGTCCTAGAACTTGATTTCTTTTCATTTTTTTCTTTGTCCCTTCTCACAAATTTTTCAAAGCTTTAACAAGTCTCTTTTGTAAATTCAATATAGGAAAGTTATCCAAGTTTCTCTCTTGGTTTGTTATTTGTATATCCCTTTTAATTATTAAGACATCAGCTGGTTTCTTTTGTATGTCCAGTGTAACATCTTTTTCCATGTCATTCTTGTAGCCTGTCATTTTTAAATCCACTTTCAAATCCATCTCAATCATGTTAGGTAATACTTGTTCTTCTTCCATAGCATCTTTTAAACATAGTCTATCTATAGAGGTATACACTCTTAAAATTAAATTCTGGATCCATTGTTCAAAAATATCCTTCAATATGTCCAATGTTAAAATATTTTGCTTCATTCTGTATTAGTAAGTCAAGTTTGAGTGTTCTTCTCTTTTAATTGTAATCTTTATTTCCTTCTAGTTTCCTCTAGTATCCAGTTTTTAAAGGCTTATCTTATTATGTTTTCTTTTTCTTTTTCTTTTTTTAAGAATTCAAAACAAAAGCATTTTCCCACAGGAAGGATTCTTTATAATTAATTCCAAAATCTTATTTCAAATTTATCTGGACCCTTAGCAATTTGTAACTTTCTAAAATCAAAGTTTTAATCACCCTTTTGCTGTTTGTTTTTAAAAAAAAAAAAGTCCTTAAACTTGTAGTTAAACTTCTTTCTCTAAGAATTGAAAGACTTTCTGAAAACAGTGTTTTCAGACTTTTTGATTCAAAGGTTCCTAATAGCTGAAAAGCAGTTAACAAGCAATCTCTGAAAGTGATTAGAAAAGGAAATATGCGAACCCACTGTGGCTTGAGCAAGATGGCTATTCCCTCTTCTCCCAGAGCTCCAAACCCATCAGAGACCGCTGTCTTGTGGTCTCCTCAGAAGAAGCAGATGTCTGGAGCACTGGTGGGCAATCTCAAGTCCTCTCCGTATCTGGTCTACTGGCTGGCTCTTCATTCCACGGTGGTTGTCGGCCCTTCAAAGCTGCTTTGTGAAGCAAGAAGATCCTCTTTGCTGTTTTTTTTTTTTTTTTTAAATATGCTTTTTCCTAGAAAAGACATTTGGCCCTTTTTTGGAAAAATGCTAGCTAAATTGTATGAGTGTGCTTTGATATGTAGAATAACTTCCTACATACAAAGTAAATCTGATGCAAAATTTAATTATAATTGAAAATCATTGG
Organism: Python bivittatus; assembly: GCF_059951505.1. NCBI lineage: Eukaryota > Metazoa > Chordata > Lepidosauria > Squamata > Pythonidae > Python > Python bivittatus. The sequence continues at coordinate 20,740,936 of NW_028277035.1, forward strand.
ATTATAAAGTTATATATTGATTTGTGTAATATCCAATATGTGGGGGTTTTTATCTATAGAATTAAGTTTTAGTCTGATGCTTAGTACTGATTTCACTTATTGCTTCCTACTTATAGTTTTGTCAGTGATTAGTACTTCTATCCAAGTGTGTTCAAGTCCAAGTCCGAAAGGGATAATTATCTGTATCTTAGTTCCTGTTTTTTAACAGTTCCTATATTTTTTCTTATATCCTTTTCTCTTTCATTCTTTCAAATATTAAATTACATCAAAAGTGGGGGGGGGGGGGAGCAAAGCAAAGCTGCCATACATGATCAGGCAGTTCTTTAATGTACTAGAACTGCTAGATAAAAGCACCTAATTGAAGAAAATGGCACTGTTTCATCAACCCCTCCTCAAGACAAAATACTGCCACACTCAGGGCTAGTAGCTAGAATCATCAGCTGATAATAGTGCTTATTTCATGTCATTTCTCTGTGTAGCAGCTTTAAACCATTAGGAAATTACGCAGATGAGGTATGATGGTGGCTACAGTGGGTAAGAGCTGTACTTAAGATTTCGGGGGGGGGGGGAGTTCTTTCCATCTCTTTTCTCACTGACGGCTCCAGTTACAGTTTCTAAAATAAATCAGGATGAGATGTGTCCCAAGTCATTTTGTACCAAGTGACATTGCTCAAAGCTTTGTTAAATGGATAAATAGCAGTTGGTAAACCTGACGCTTTTCTAAAATATAGTAAAAGATTTAAACAATGAAATCCATATTTAACCAACAGGAGCAAAGCTTTATGACAGCAAAGCTGTCAGAGTTGAACAGGGTTTTTGTTTTTGTTTTAGGACAAGTGTACATACAAATTCCGGCTGTCAAAATCTGTCCATTTTCCCATGAAGAGAAAGGCTTATATGTTTTGTGCAGATCTGAATGACAGAGAGATCTAGGCTTTATAAAGCATAAACAATCACAACAGATTTCAGGCAAGCCCAACCACTGAAAAACACATGTCAAATTAAATGAGAAGGTTTGGAACGGGGTTTAGCCCACTGAATGCATAATGAAATAATGCTTGAAAAAGAGTACTCAGCGTAAAATTGTAGGCTTTAGTATAACCACACATGCTAGGAAGTAAAAATCAAGTATGTAGGGCTGCCATCTTTACTAACATGCTGTCAACAGTGAACAAATGAGAAAGGAGGTAGAAGTATCATGTTTAATCTATGAAATAAGGAAGTGAATTTGATTAGCTTTTTAAAGAGAAAACTGAAGAGAGAATGTGATGCTCTGTTCAAGTATGGGAGGGATGTTCTATAAAAGAAGGGAATGACCATCACTCTGTTGTTTCAGAATGCAGAACAATAATGGTGGAATAATGAAGTTAAGATTGCCTCTCCCCAGTGGTATCTACCTGCCCTGTTAGATCCGGCAGGAGAGGCATGCTCCAAGTCCCATTTACAAGGGAGTGTCATCTGGCAGGAAGAGAGCCTTTCCTGTCATTGTGCCCACCCTTTGGAACATCATTCCCCCAGAGATCAAACTTGCCCCAACCCTGCTGGCTTTTCACAGGGCATTGAAGACCTGGTTTTGCCACTGAGTCTGGGCCCTGGTGCTGTGGGTAAGCCCATTTCTTGGTTATATTGACAGTGGATGTTTGTTATGTGTTGTTGCCCAGCTGCTATTTTATGTTATTTATACTTTTAGCTTTATGTTTTCAATTGTTAGCCATCCATAATCATGCAATCGAGATAGGCAGCCATACAAATAATCCAATCCAATCCAATCCATCCATCCATCCATCCATCCATCAATCAATCAATCAATCAATCAATCAATCAATCTAACTAAAGCAATAGCATGAAAAGAAAAACAACAAACAACAACATTCTTTCTTAATCATAATGACACCAAAATGATGCAGATCCATCCTGAGAAATTAACCTGATAATATCAATATGCTTTCCTTGAAATAAAGGAATATTATTTTAAGTCAAATGTCAGTGTTTTGTTGATTTATATTAAAATGAAGTGTAGTCCACATTGCCATGGAGGAGGGTTCTTTTTCTTCTTCTGAAAGAAATCTCTTGTTCTGTTTTGCTTTTATCCCTATCTAATATGTACAGTAAAGAGTGCAGAAATCACCCTTGAACTGTTTAAGGAGACTTTAGATTTCCTTAATCTAAATTAATTAATTAATTAATAATGTTGGCATTTTGATTATACAATTTCTTCCCACTTAGGACATGGTTACTGGCAGCAGGTGATCAAGGTATAGTATTAGAGACCAAGTAATGATCTGAATGTATGTAATGCAGATAAACTAGGTGAAGGTAAGCAGGTTAGCCCAATTCCTGAATTCCATCCAAAAGTCCTCTTAAAAGTTCCTTGAATCTCACCACAGGAAAAAGACTGAGTATAAGTTCAATAAATAAATGTATAAACAAAGTAGGGAAAGCATGCAGGACATGGCTTCTGGAATTCTTTTCAACTCCTTTACCTGCAGTGGCCATAGAAGAGTTCTCTATTTTCTTCTGTTTACAAAATAACTTATGTACATGAATTTGAACAATTCTGGCATGACAGCTACCATGACTGCTTAGAGTCTTCTCTTTTCTTCTCTAGAAATATGCAACTCCTTCAACTTTTTCTCATAAGTTTTTCCTTCCAGGTTCCTTATCATGAAGGGTGGAAGGAGAAATGCCTGTTGTCTAGTGTGGTATAGCGTTTAAGCTGTTAGGGAGACCCAGGTTCAAGTCCACCCTCACCTACAGGAGCTTACTGGGTACGTTTTGGCCAATTATGCATTCTCAGCCCAGTCTGTCTCATAAGGCTGTTGTTGGTAAAATAAGAAGAGAATGATATGTGCAGTGCGTTGAGCTTCTGAATGAAATGTGGGATACAAATCTAATCAATTAATAAATAGATGGATAGATAGATCAGATTGGTTGTTCTTCTCTGGACATGTTCTGTCTTGTCAATGTCTTTCAGGAGTGTTGACATACTGCTTGCTCACATCAACATCTGCCTGGTTACAACTTTCATAGCAACTTCTCAGATCTAATGGAGGCAATCACATCAGTAATCCATGATACTACCGGCAAGATGTTGGGGCAATTACCAAAAAAAAAAAAAAAAATTGTAGACAGCTAGGTAAATTATGAAGGATGGGGAAGAAATATCTCTAGTCCAGTGTATACTCAGAGTCTAAAAGATACACATTCATTTTCTGCAATTTTTAGACTTAGGTTCCTTTGGATATTCTTTTTTTGGTCTACCTGAAAATTCAAATGTATTTTACTTCTACATTTATTTCTCCTAATATATACATTTTTGCATGCATTTCTTTAGCATAACCTTTTGTATTCCATTTTCCCTAAAGTGTGCCTTTTTATATCAGAAAACAGCTTGACAAATATTAGTTTGGAAGTCTGGTTGGTTTCTATTATTGTAAAATGCAAATAAGGCTAATTTTATGAAGCGATTCTCAGGTGGGCCATCTCACTTAGTCCCAGGGTTTTCTCATGAATAAAACAATTTACGGTAGGATACTGAACAGATGCTCACCAAATTAAATCATTATCCCCAAACTCATTCTTAACCAGTCTAGAATGATTCACTCATTACCACTGAACAGATCGTATAGGAATAGATTTAAATGAAACACCAGTTTGTCACAGAAAATTCTTTCACCTGTCTCCTTAAAACAACAACGCACTGAGATGGAGCATTTTATGTTAAGTATTTTTTAAATAAATGCCCTGCCAGGCAGTAAAAAGTCAACCTGACATTAGAGAAACAATGGAATAATCAATCACCACAATGTACACGGTAGAACAAGTGCTATATTTTCAACCATTCACCACTGCTGTCTTTCCAGCAACCATGTTTCTTTTATTTGCAAGCTATATTAAAGGTCATACCATGGGACTGGAGATTGTGTAATAATTTTTTTCTAGCTGTTCCATAAGAGCAGTAAGGATATTGCATTTATTTCAGTGACTATGACTAGTCAGTATGTATCTGTATTCTGCCATGCATATACATTCACACTACCCTGATATTCTTCTAATGAGTCAATGCTTTTACAAAAGGCATTTCTGAATTCAAATCATTGTACCCATAGACTTAACTATCTCCTCAAGTCCAGTTGTAGAAGATGCTACATAAATAATACGTTTGTTTATGTGAACGATTCCTCTTTAACATGAACTCAAATGTGAACTGTGAGATTGGAGTTCTGAATATTACTAGTTATTAGCAAGAACTTTGGAACAGAGAGTTGGAATGATTCATGTTAATAAATCAATGGTCATGGTCTTATTTGTTTATTAGGCACACTTTTATGCTGCTTGAATCAGTTTGACTCTAAGTGATACTAACCTTAACAGTCATAATACAATCAATAATATAATAACAATAAAAATAATCAACCTCATCCTTGCCATCAAAATCTCAGTAACATACACCTGATCTATATTCTCATTCACAACCAAATCATGTATGACATTGGTCTTATTACAGATAAACCTGTATTCAGTAGCATCAGCCAAAGGCAAATCTCTGGCAATCTAGATATCTATTCCCAAGTTGAGACCAGAAGGTCAGAAGGCAGGATTGAGCTCAAGGATCATACTATATATTAAGTGTATTTTGTATTATTTTAGGATGAGACAAATTAAAAAATATATATTATTTTTCACGTTTACTGGGAACCTCATAAAATGTTATAAAATGGGTGGCTGTTAAGTTCATTATGTTGAGATATAAAATGTGTGAGAGGACATTTATTCATATGATAGAGTCTTGTCCTATTCTTGCCCCCATTTGATTTTACATCAATAATCATTTGTTAATGTGGTGTTACAAAGATTAGTATGGTTTAAGAATATGGATGTACATATGAATTATAAAACAAAAACTTGGAACTTATTACAATAAGAATAATTATAAATGTATTGAATGGGGCGGGCATAGCAAAAAATTATCACTTTTAATTGTTGTAAAGTGTAGTCCCAATTTTCAATCTTGAGTTGCCAATATGTGTTTACTTTCTATTTATGAACTAGCTATAAAGTAATATAATATAATGACTGCTCAATATTACTCTAAGTGATGAAGTTTTAATCTATTAATTTAAAAATTAGGCTGATTTTTTTCCTATATGTTAGATAATATGTTTTTGCTGTTTCCTTTTTTCTTCTTTTGCCTTATTTCTCTTTGTGTTTTTTTCTCCTATTTCTTTTTCTTTCTTTTTGTATGTTGAAGAAGAAATAAGACAAGAATAATATTTTTAAAAACCAGTAGACTACATCACAATATTAGATCCACAGGTACAAATCTTGCAACTGTTTGAGATTCTGTTTTTACTCATATTCCATGCTCAGGACTATGCTCAGTCTGCATCAGCTGTTTGGGGGAATTTTAAGAGAAGAAATATAATAGAAAAAGCTCAAAGTTTCTCTAGTCCATAATTCTGTTTCCCTAGATGTTAAATACAGAGGCCCATGTGAAACTTCCAAACTGATTGTCTGGCATGCTGTCACTTCATTTGCAACTGGGACTTGCTGCCTCTTCACCCAGCTACTCTTTTTAGCCTTCTGATGTCATCCAAGTGACTCCTCCCTCCACCAGTTATTTGTTGACTGTTTATTTGATTCTCTCTGTCTCACTCTCTCTTTATTAAGAACATGCAATTTGCAGGTTTCTTCAGAAATTGGAGGCAAATTACTTGAGATTAAAAAAATATCCTGGAGAAATTGATTGGGGTTTGATGCTCAAGCTCTTAAAAGTTTCTGTGTCAATTTTAGTGCATTTAATCATGTCTGTAATGTCACCACCCCTTTTATTGTCCTGGCAACTAGAAAAGACATAACTTGAGACTAAGGAGAAAAGGGGAAGGAGAAGTGAGAGAAAGTAAAACTGGTGGTACTGGCCAATGCCATTTTGATTATATAAGCAACCGCACTTGCAGCCAAAACATCAAAGTAGAGAAAATGATAGTCCTATGGGGTCCTCATGCTCAGAGGCAGTATGGCACCAAATGCCAGATGCTGAGGAAAAATTATAGTAATATTTATTCACTTCTTTGAGGCCTCTGTTGGATCACTGTGGGAAGCAAGATGCTGAACCAGAGGTCACTTAGTCTGATTTACCAGAGTTGTTCTTACAGTGCATTTGGATTTTCTTTTTTTTTTTTATCAAAAATAAGTTGGACTATGTTTTCCTCTCTTCTCTCATTCAGATGTGTGATTTAAGAAAGTTGACTGTCATTTCACTTCAGGATCCACAATATCTGTTGATCAAAGATGACTGTAAATTTTTAAAGGGGCATTTTGTTTTACTTCATTACCTGAACCTATTGATCTCTTCAGGCAATTTCACTATTATTGTAGCAAACCCGTGTGCAGAGCAAGTGCCTGGCAAGTTCCCTGAAGAACCAGTTTAGAATCTTGGGCTAAATAGCTCTTTCCCAGAGGGCTGTTGAGTAGATAACTTGATCTAGGTAGCACATGAAATCTTAGAGGCCACTAGAGATCACCACTGCCTTTGTAGCTTTGCAAGAAAAGTTTCCAAGCAGTATTTGCAGAAGGGAAAGGAAGGAACTAAGCTAAGTGCTGGGAGAATTTTGCTTTTGTATAAAATACATTTGATATAGGGAAATATCAAATTAAATTGGGGCAGTGTTCCTATCAGATGCAGCATCAGACTGTAGAATGACCTAATCTCCAAGTATTTCATCTGTTTCAAGCATTATGCTTCTGTCTAGCTGTACTTTGACAACAGATCAGGTAGTCAGACAGCATTAACTAGGAGCAAGCTTTAGTTTGGTCACTTCTGAAATGCATTTCATCACTTCTGTCATGAGATCCAGCAGATTAAGCTTGCACTAGTCCATCATTACCTCCTCTCTCATTTTCCTAGTTTCACTTTCCTAGGTTCTCTTGTCAGAAAGCCACTTTTCACTCTTTATAAATCAAAAATATTTCAAGGGTTTCAACCTCTCTTTCCAAAGGTTTTTCTGTGCATGTGTGTTTGTAAAAACAAATCTAGCTAATGCTTTAAATGTGTTACATAGTAAACAACCTCTGAAGGTCAGACATAATAGCAATTGAACTCAGTCCAAAAAGCAAGAGAATTTTTAGAAAAGTTTAAAGGGGAACTGGAAAAAATGCAAATGGAAATGAAAAAGGGCCTAGCACTCTGGACTCTGAACAGCTACAAGAAGAAACTGAGGGAGAGACCACCACATTAAGCATTATAGGTATTGACTTTTCTAAGTTTTTGGCGTAAATAAATATTATAAATGCCTAATGTGCGATATAAATGGAGCAAATGCTCCCCAAAAATGAAGAAAATTATTTCACTATTTTAAAAAATTGAAACAAGATGCAGTCTGTTTGCAAGGAACACATATTAGAAAAAATGATAAAATATTTGATTTGCAAAAATTTGGGTGAAGAATTTATTTGGGTGAAGAATTAAAAAGAGAAATGGAGTTGTTTTGTATATAAACTTCCAATTACAACCAGAAATGATATTGACTGATGATTATGGTAGATATGTGGGGATGGAAGCTACTTTGCATGGGGCCAAGACTTCAATAATGGGAATTTATGCTCTAAATGAAGACAAAGTTACTTTTTACAAAGGACTTATGGATAAGTTAATGGACTTACCATATGAAAATTGGTGTTTAGTGGGAGGACTGGAATGGAGTAATTTGTCCACAAAAGGACAGAAACTCTGAGAAAGATATTAAACCGACACAAGGGAAACTACCAAAAGTTCTTTTTGATATGATGGACAGTTTATTGGCTACTAATGTTCACAAAATGGAGATATTGCCAAAGACTTTTTCAGACCATAATCCAGTGACTTTAGTACTTAAAAGGAAAACCAGTTCCTTCAGATGGAGGTTAAACAAAAAATTGTTGGAGAAAGAAACAGTAATAGAAGACTGTAAAAAGAAGTTAAAAGTATTCTTTGATAATAATCTTAATAAAGGTACAGATATAAGAATGGTTGGGGTGGAAGTAAAGCTTTTATGAGGGAACATTTCATACAGCATAATAGCAAACTCAAAAAAAAGAAGGAAGGAAGAAGGGAGGGAGGGGAGGGGAGGGAGGGGAGGAAGCAAGGAAGGAAGGAAGGAAGGAAGGAAGGAAGGAAGGAAGGAAGGAAGGAAGGAGAGAAAACACAGGCAATTTTAGATCAGATAAAAATGAAAGAAGAATTAAATTCCCAAAAAGGAAAATTATTTCACAACGGTTTAAACTTTTACAATGGCAGTTATCTTTGTTACCAGTAAGTGAAATGGAGGTAAAAATGTTTGTGCAAAACAAAACAAAACAAAAATGCAAATAAACCAGGGAAATGGTTGGCATATAAATTGAGGAAAAGAAAAAAAAATGATATTAAAACTACACGGTGGAAATACCATAATAACTTATAATTTAAAGATGCAAAAATATTTCATCAATATTACTCTAAATTATATAAAGGAGAAGAAATTTCCCCGGCAAAGGTTGATAAATAGTTAAAGAAACAAAATTTACCAAAAATTACAGAAAAACAGAAACAATTAATGACTGGGCCTATAACAATAAGGGAAGTTTGTGAAACTATAGAAAAGATCCAAATAAGGAAAGCGCCTGGACCAGATGGTTTACCAGCCTCTTCTTATAAACATTTTGAAGATGAACTGCTACAAGCATTTCAAAATATTATGAATTCTATTTTACAGACTGGAAAGATACCTGATAGTTGGATAGAGGCCAATATAGCATTAATACTATATAAAGAAGGTCAAGATTTGACCTCACAAAAAAAATTACCGCCTGTTATCATTACTGAATAATGATTACAAGTTATTTACAATGATTTTAGCTGAGAGAATGAAGATGGTTTTACAGGACTTTATTCACGAAGATCAGTGTGGGTTTCTACCTAAAAGACAGCTGAGGGACAATATTAGAAATGTATTCAATATTATGGAATACTTGGAACAACATTATAAGAAAAAAGCAGCATTATTTTTTCTTGATGCAGAAAAGGCCTTTAACAGTTTGAATTGTTTAACTTTCTTGTTTAAAATTTTGGAGGATATGGACTTTGGTGAGCATTTTATCAAATGAGTAAAAATGATTTACACTTCACAAAAGGTACAGATAACTGTGAATGGGGAATTAACAAAACCTTGTAAGATACAGAAAGGGACTAGACAAGAATGCTCCTTGTCACCACTGCTATTTATTTTAGCTTTGGAGGTATTGAATAGAGGTATAAGGCAAGAGGAGAGAATTGCTGGAGTGAATATTAAAAGAGAAACTTATAAATTACAGGCGTTTGCTGATGACCTGGTGATAAACTTGGAAGATCCTCTGGAAGGAATAGAAATATTAATGGAAAAACTAAAGGACTTTGGGGTATTATCTGGCTTTAATAAACAAAAGATGAAGATGCTAACAAAGAATATGAAAATGGAAAAACAAATGGAATTAATGGGAAAAAAATGGTTTTAAGATTGAGAAAAAAGTGAAATATTTGGGTATCGCTATGACTAACGTGAATTGTTAAGATGTTGGAAGGATATGTTAAGACGTGGAATGAAATCAAGGAGGACATGTTAAGATGGGAGAAATTACAATTGCCATTGTTGGGGAGAATTTCTGTAGTAAAAATGAGTTTTTGTGAAGGATGATGTTTTTATTTCAAACAAAACCTATTTTGACAACTGATGTACCATTGACACAACGGCAGAAAGATACATCTAAGTTTGTATGGCAAGGGGAAAAAAAAACCAAGGGTTAAATATAAAATACTTCAAGATGTAAAGGAATGAGGAAGACTGGGACTGCCTGATTTTAAACTGTACTTTGCTGCCTGCTGCTTAGTGGATGAAAGAGTGGGCTGTGCTGAGAAATGCCATACTGAGAATATGGAACAGATATAAACCCAAACTGTGCCCAAAAATGCCTTTATTGGCCTCAGCACAAGAAGCATTTTATAGGAAAGAAAGAATAGGCAAAGAAAAATAGTTACTTATTGAGAGTTGTTAGAACAGGAACATGGAGAATATAAAATGAAATCAAGAGAGCAACTGGCTGAAGAAGGATTTAGTTTTCAATGGTTTGCATATGCACAGTTAAAAGAAAGATTTAAGGTAGATAATAGGACATTTGGAATTGAGCAACAGAAGACAGAATTTGAAGTTGAACTATGTACAAATGATGAACATTTAATTGCTAAAATATATAAATCTTTATTGAAATTTGAAATGGAAGAACAAGTGAAAGAGTGTATGATAAAATGGACTAAGAACTTTGGACATAACATGCTGATGGAACAGTGGGAAAATATGTGGTTAAAAGGATTGAAATTTACATTATGTTATAACCTAAAGGAGAATTTTTATAAAATAATGTACCATTGGTATATGACTCTAGAAAAATTGTCTAGAATGTATAAAGGTACTTCAAATTTATGTTGGAAATGTGGACAATGTGAAGGGTCATTTTATCATCCCTGGTGGACTTGTAAAAAAGCCAGAAATTTTTGGGTTCAAATACATATAATGATACAAAAAAGATGTATGTATTCAACTGAAACCAGAACTTTTCTTGCTGGGATTAATGGACAGTCAATTAAAGATTATTTTTATATATGATTACTGCTCTGAGACTATTATATGCACGAAAATGGAAACACTCTGAAATATCCACATTGGAGGATTGATTGGTGAAGATGACAGAATTAGCAGAGATGACAAAATTAACTCATTTGGTTAGAGAAAGATCAATAACTACATTGATTAGTGACTGGAAAACGCTTATGGACTTTTTGCTGAAAAAAGAGAAAAATAAACTTGTGATTTATGGCTTTGAAGATTAGAAAGGATAGCTTATGGAAAGAAGGAAATTATTATGTAACCTTAGAGAGAGAGGATAAAATATAAATGTATCTATAATTGCTGTCAAGAAAATCGGAAGCTGCTTTAGAATCTTTTTTTTTTCCTATTTCTTTTTCTATATTTCTTTTTCACTTTATTACTTTTCTTTATTCTACTTTAATTCAAAATTTTTACTGTTTTTAATTCTGTTGAAAAACTTCAATAAAAATTATTAAAAAAAGAAAGAAAGAAAGAATAGCAACTGGACTTCCCTTTCCCTGGTGCCATTTTCATACCTGCTGCAGTTCCCAGAAGCATTTACGAAGCACCATTTTTCAAGCCATTAGAGCATTTGTGTTGTTTGCAAGGCTCATATGTCTGCTTCAGACATTTTTCCTGGTTTTGTGCACATGCGGAGACAATGCGAGTTCTTGCAAATCATACCTGCTTTAATAATTCAAAAAGTGGTGCCTTATATGTTCTCCAACACACTGCAAAGCATCTTTTTTGAATGTTTTACAGAGGGCTACAGAGGAGACAGTGATGCTTTTTAATGTACTCTTTAGTAGGTCTGTGTGAAGTCTCACAGTGGAGGTCCATTTTGATTAAGTGTTTGCCTTGCTGATTGAAGATTGTTTTCTGCTCATGTACACAAGGCTTTTCTATTGAAGAGAAGCCACCCAGCAAAGTAAAACGGTCCATTTTTATACTTTGACTGGAGGCATTGAAGTAGAATGCTTTGATTTTCCACGTCAGAGACCTGGTTGACTCCATTAATCAGAGTTGGGGCTCTTCCACAAAGCAAGGAAAGTAGTGCTTTCCATAGCTCTAAGGATGCAGCTATATAGAACATTGTGGTCTTGCTAGGCACGGTCCCTTGTCATCCTTTTCTCTCAAGTTCTGCAGGTATATCCTGTGCCTCAGTTCTCCTAGGATGCATAATGCCAGGACAGAGACCTAGTGATCCTCTAGATTGGTTCAGCTCATACATATCCTATAAGCCATAATGTAATTTGTTTTGTCCCTGGCATGAGGCTGCTGTGGCTTAGCCCTGCATGTGAAGCAGGACAATATGGCACATTTAGTAGACAATGGATCAAATCCAGGCTTAGTATTGAGTTTGGTAAGCAATTATTGAGAAAGTAGAGGAACTCACTAAAGCTCACCATTTGGGCCACTGTCCCCATTTCTCCCACAAATTTTCATTCTACCTGGTGAATACATAAATTGAATCTGTCATCAGTCTGTCTGTCTGTCTGGAATGACAGCCATTGTCCTCTCCCCTTGTGCTGATAAAGAAGAAATTATGTTTTATTGACATTTAATATATTGCTGTCTAACCATAATTGCCCTTAAAGCAACAAGTCTTCCTACTTGCTCATTTGTCAAATTCCCAGCATTAAATTCTTAAGTTATAATTAAAGTGAATAAGGAAATTGTTCTTCCTACAAGAGCCTCATTATTCCAGGCTGATTAATGCTGCTTCAGGCTGCATGTTGAGGATGGAACCTATAGAATTTAAGAGGCAGCAGTAGCTTTTCTATGAGATTTTCAGGCAAACTCTTCTGTTCAATGGGAGAATATAATTTAGCATTCAATTGCTAAGGAAGGCTTAACCATCTCATTTAGATAAACATGTTCCATTTAATTCTATAGATTTGAGGGAGGAAAGTTTATACAAAAAAAGCATTTGTAAAGAACCTAATTACTGTTGGTCGTTGTGAGTTGCAGTTATTTTCTATATGGATTCATCTGGCTTTGAGCAGAAAAAGCTATAGGATTTATGGGTAAGCGGGTGGGGATGATTTTTTAATCAAGATACATTCAAATGAAGTCATATTATCCTATAACTTTGGAAAAACAACTTGGCTACTAAAGATGTTCAGAGATCCTGAAAAATCAATAAAGTCAAAGCTTTTCAGAGAAGCTTGGTGGTTGGATTTTTTTCTATTTTCTATTTGCTCTAAGTTCAGTTAAAATGTGTCTTCATATAGCCAGAGAAGAAGCACTGATGGCTAAGGTGGCACAAAATGAAATGCAAAAAATTAGAAGAGGAATCAGACTACATTTCTTGGAGATAGGTAGCATATAGATGACTCTCCTTAGGCCAATTACTTACCCAAATAGCTCAACGCTATAACTAGCACAGCTGTCCAAAATCTTTGCTAGAAGATTTTCATACATACCTGCTATCTGATTGTTTTAATTGAACTGGGACCCCCTGCATATGAAGTATGCATTCAATCACTGGGCTATGGCATTCAAATTCTGTTTTTGTATATGAAAAAAGAACGTGATATAGAAATAAAATAGATCAAAGTCCTGGATGTTACAGAGGACCTAGGAATCAATGAGTCCCACAGGTCACTCTGAGTGGAGAGTTGGCATTTTGCCTCCAGTGGAATTTCATCCCAAATGCATGTTTTAATTTTGCCATCTGTTTTGCATAGAACATGTATCAGTTATGCGGAATGGATGCAGTAAACTATTTCCATCCTTGATTGCAATATTTCATTATCAATGACCTTAGTTATGCCAATGGAGCTATTAGTGATTAATCCATCCCCAAACAGTCATTATGGAGCCTGTAATGAATATGAATAAGGACCTTTTTCCCTCTCTAAAAGCTCTTTTGCATTAGCAACTCCCTGTTTTATAGATTATTCAAATTTAACCATTGTTAATATGCAAATTTACAGTAGATAATTGCCACCAGAGGGGAAGAACAGAGTGACCCTTGGGTTCTGTTTAGAAAATTGGAAATGAAGGGTGATTAATGCAGTGATATGAAAGCATTCCTTTCTTGCAGCCTGAAGATTGTGTTCTTTGGGCCAGCTTTTCCTATACTTTTGCTCATTCGTACTGAGCATCTTCAAAGAATTTCAAGGACAAACAATCTTACATGTTATCTTCATCATCAGACTGCAGTGCTTCTGTTGTTCTTTCACTATTTCCACAAAACTCTGGAGAGTATACCTTCTAGTGCAGTTGTAAACTTTAACCAGCAGATTTACTACAGGAAGGAAAAAATAAATGTTCATCTGCTGAACAGTTTCCCCCAAACATCTTTTCTTCCTTTAGATATGGTAGCACTCTCTTTGGTAAAAATGGAAAACCCACTGGCTCCATATGGCCTCCAAAGCCCTACTTGCACCCTTCTGAGAGGGAATTTGCTCTGATTTCCACCCTGAAAAAATCTCTCCACACAAAACATCTAGAAACTACGCTGCTGAAATCCAGTAGCAAAATGGCTCCAGACACCTCTAAACTGAAACAAAAACAATTATCTTCCAACAAGACTCATCACTTTGCAAGGGGATGAGGTGCACCATTGTGGCCTGCACCCTCTGGAGCAACCTCTAGCATGCAAAGTTACAATAAGGCCTGACTCAAGTTAAGCTTGACTTCTGCTAACTTTATGGATATGTGTTAACCATGTTTAATACAGCCCCTTTTTTGGCAACAATATACAAATAGTTTACTACTGCCTACTTCTGGATTTTTTTTTTTACATTTCCCATTTATTTATGTATTTATTTATTAAATTTATATGCCACCAATCACCCCCAGAGGGTGACTCTGGGCAGCTCACAATTTAAATCCAAAACAGTAAAAACAATAAAAATATAAATATCCATATTAAAATTAACTAATAACAATTCTAAATAAAAAGACTATATACAATTCAAGATGATGGGGGGAGCAGTATCAATTATCCCACCAGCCAATTCCAACAATGAGAGCCCCCATCAGGCCCCCAGGCCATCTGGCATAGCCATGTTTTCACACTTTTCTGGAAGGCCAGGGGGCGGACTGCACCTCAGGTGGTAAGCTGTTCCACAGGGCAGGGGCCATGGCAGAAAAGGCCCTCTTCCTTGAATGGTGGGGTGGGGGGAATGCCGGAATGAGTGGGGCAGGCTGATATAATGGGTATGAGATGTTATAGATGTCAGATAACCTGGTCCTGTGCCATGAAGGGCTTTAAAGGCAATAACCAACACCTTGAAATGGACCTGGAAGCAAATGGGCAACCAATGCAGCTTGCGTAACAGAGGTGTTATATGTGCCACCCTAGGGGCGTTCAAAACTGTCTGTGCTGCTGCATTTTGTGTCAGCTGTAGCTTCCAAATACTCTTCAAGATTATGCACTGGGTCTGCCTGCAACCCCACCTCGAACCAAGGAAGCTTATGGTTTTGGAATTTCTTGATGTTCTCTCATTCCAGTTCCAACCAGGTCTAACCCTTCTTAGTCTTTTCAAGAACAGCCACTTGCCATGACTGCTATCAAAGGGTCAACAGCAATTCACGGATCAAAACTGCAGTTCCAGTTGTTTCCAGGAGAAATGGCTACTTTCGAACCTGCTCAGGGAATAGGAGTCCCCTGTACCTGCAGAGGAAACTCAACAAGAAGCTGAAAATGTGGAGATTTATCTGCCTGTGTGTGGATGATTGTGGTGAAGTCCTTGAGAAAAGTGAGAGAGGTTTTTTTGATGCTCATCTACCCATTGAAGGAGATCAGGTTCCTTCATGGCAGCCTGGAAAAATGCTATATCCACATTTGGTTATGTTGTTGAGTGAAGTGTAAAGATCCATCCTTTTCAACCATGCTGCCTGTTCTCAGGCACAGATGCATCATTATCCTACCGATCTGTCCTAAGTTACAATTATCTGCCTATTTGCTTGTCCTAAACACTGATATAGTATGGTATAATCTGTCAGGCCTAGCCCAAGGAACTCCAGGAGACCATGTAGATTCAGTTCAGCAATGTTTATTAGCTACAACCTCTAGCAAGAATCTTCCCAGACTGAAACTTCAGTTCCCAAAGTCAGCCAGTCAAAACAGAGTGAATTCCTCAGGAAGGTGCCAGCTTCATCCTCTTATCTCTTCCTCGGCCCTCAGGAGACGAAAGAGCATGTTTCCCTCCCTGAGTTTGGCCTTCATAATTCCATTCCATCACATAATCCAAGCCATGCTTTCATATTGGAAAAACAATGGCATCCTCCACCATATTTGAAAATAGCAAGAAGTTAGGAGTGCAGGCAAGGCTATATGATACCTAGAGTACTACTTTCCAACTCCTTAATATTGTTTGCCCCTTAATGTCTACCACCATTGTGCTTGTATATCTCTGCCTATGGGTGAGTTGAGCCTTCCTCGGCTACATAAATGGAAGTGCCAGGAGTTGAATCTGGAGTTTTCTGCAAGCAAAATAAATATTCTATAACTGATCAAAAACCACAAATAATCCCATATTTTTATATGTGAAACCAAATAAATTCTCCAGGAGGAGGTTAGTTACTTTATCCAGTTCTAATTACATAGTTTTACTTTCTTTGGTAGACATTGTAGGAGGTGACACTGTAGTGGCCAAAAATCAGAAGGGGTCTGATAGCAACTTTTTGTGTTAACAAATTTTATTAAAAGGCATAAGATTTCATGAGCTATAACTTATTTCATCAGGGCTGGGGAAAAAAGCAAGTTTTAATAAAGTATATAAATCTAAAAAGGTTCTATCAGATTCCTTCTGATTTTCAGTTTCTTTAGTAGAGAGCACTGGTTATTCATATGTTTGTTTTGGTGTCAGTTTAGTAGATATTGTATGCTTCATATTGTTTGTATGGCACAAAAGGGGAGTTGAAAACCTTGTCTCCCCTTGAATAACATGAAAATCAATATACCAATGTTATACCACCTGCCATGAACACTAGTTGCATTATTAGCAAGTGAATGCTACAACAGAGAATCCACACCGATGGATGTCTTTAGACTTTCACATGCTGTGGCTTTCTAAAGGACTGAAATGTTCTCCACGAATCTCCTACTGTTTTGATTTAGACTGGAAAAAAAGGGGTTTCAGGCAGACTGCTGCCCTGCTCTACCCAAACACAGAGGCAACAATGTTTGGAAAGATAATTTTTAAGAATTCACAATGCTGGGAGTTAAATCTGGCCCAGTGAATTGCAATCTGATGAAACTTTACCAAGTGACAACTGCTTTATATTAGTTTTCAGTTTTTCAGTACCCATGGGTCAGTACTGAATTATCCTATAAAAGTAATGGTAAAGATTTACCCAAAAATCTCACACAAAGAAATATTCATTTATGGTGCACTTCAGTCAAATAGAATATGTAGAACCTTGCACGGATTACATGGCACACTTGATTTACACTCTTCCTGACAGCTGGGTTTGCGGGCCACTCCCACTCCTATTTTGCCCATTGAATCCATATTGCTGCACAGTTCTAGTGGTTATAAAGTACTAAAGAATAGAAGACCCCATTTTTTAAACTTCTGAAAGAATAATTGTGCTTTTAACTGTAATAGAAATGAATGACATCAGAAACTATAAATCCTAACATAACATGGTTTATGATTTTGGAAGGTCAAATTTACATCAGACCATTTTTTTTTTCCCTCTCCAGAAATTTGCTTAGTTGAGTTCCCGAATACCCTTTTCTCAAGATAGTTTTACAGGCAACCCCACCCCACCACCCCTTTCACTAGAGGACAGAAGGAAATAAATCAACTCCACTGTCAGGCCTCTGATTAAGTTATTCAAGAGCTGAAATGATTTTGTTTAATGGATATTTCTCATCACTACGTATAGGCAACTGAATAATCTCTAATTATCAAGCTATGTTATTATTTGGAATTCAATGAAAAAGATTAGAATAGAGCATCTTTGACATCCGTGGTGCTTTGGGCAATATTTCTTTGGAAATGAAGCTAATCTGTTTCCTCTTTCTTTCACATTTTTCTGTTGCAGCACCTGCCCTTTGGCAGAGCATCTCCGAGAGATTCATATGGCTCTTGCCCTACAAGGGTGCCACAAGTCCTTGAAGACCTGGCTTTGCTCCCAGGCCCAGATTAGGTTGTTTGTTGAGCCCCTGGTGGTGTGGTTTGGTTTAATTTGGGCTTTTTTGCAATTTCAGGGTGATTTCTCCAGGCATACATGTCCTTGTCTCCTTTTACTTTTTTTAAAATTTGTTTCACTTTTTAATTGTGTAAGTCATCCAAAGTCATTTGGGAGTTGGGCAGTCTTCAAGATTTAATAAATAAATTCAATATATATCTGTTGTCCCAAAACTGACCTAAAAACAAAAAAGTCTCTAGAAAATACCACTGGTATTGCCTAATACCAACTCTTGACATCCTAGAGCAGTTGACAAGGCCTCACCAGCACTGGCACCTGCCTAGTGATGGAATGATGTCAAATTTGGAAACAAAAATGTCCAACATTTCTGCTGTCTCAACTGAAAAAACTGAAAAGCCTATTGAAATAAGGAGGAGTCTCACCAGAAGACCCACTGCCCAATAACCCCTCAAACATGGTGTGGAGAGTAAAGAAGATGACCTTGACAAAAATATTCAAGAACCATCATCTAGGCAAAAGGGGCTGAAATATTTTTTAAGCCCAGAGCAAAGCCATAACACTTGGAAGGGACGCAGGCAGATGCCTCCCTGATTCACTAGAATATAAGAAGGGGGAGGAGGTACAGCACAATCAGACTTGGAAGATTCTGTTATTACAGCCAATCTCAATAAAAGTAGTTTTACCTTCCTATGGAGTTGATTTCCTGCTCTGGTCTACCTAGATATCTTGAGTCAGCCCTCCCTAAAGTAGAAGTGATAAAGCAAGCTGCAATCTAGATGGAAATGCACTAAGAAAGGGCAGCTCTATTTTGCTTGCTTTACAAAAACTATTTTTCTCCCCAAATATATCTGAATGTTGTAAGACCTTTCAGACTCTCTTGTCTGGGTTTCATACTAATTCAAAGTTGGTGATAGAGTATTGTAACACGATGATTCCTCCCCCTCCTCCTCCTCCTCAAGTTGTCCATAGCAGTGTTCCCCACAGAAAGGTCTGTTTATGTGGGAACTATGCCTGAGATAAAGTGCAGTGCAAAAACTAGGGCATTTCTGGGAGGTATCTGTATGTGGACAGTACAGAAGATACTAACAGCTGGACAATACTCAGGGTAACATATAGGGGATAGTATTCTGTAGATCTGCTTGAATGAACCTCTGATTAGAGAGAAAAATATGCCCTGAGTGATATTCCTTCTCCAACTCTCAGAGTAAAAAAAAAACATCAATGGCAGTGGAACTTTCCCTTCCTGCCACCATTTTATTTCTTCACAGTTGCCCAGAAGAGTTCTGTCACCATCACAGATAAGACACTCTCTTATTCCGAACTTAGTTGTGAATAGGATGACATGGAGTAATATTTTGAGGTCACTTCTAGTACAGGTTTAATTCAAATATTGTAGTCATCATTCCCCCTTGCTGTTTTGGGGGGAAGAAAAAACAAAGAAGGAAAAAAGAAAGAGTAGAGGATAAAAGAGAAATCTGAAGGATTAACTGATTTAAAAGAAGAGTCAACAGTAGGGTAATCTTCAACTTTTCCTATTCTATTCCTTGCAGGACAATTGGACAGATGACTACATGCATATCTTCTCTTCTGTTGCTTTTAAGAAAAAGCTAAAGCATTTTTTGTTGAATAAGACACAATGGACTGGAATCATACATAGTGTTAAGCTATTAACTGTGGTCATGATGCATAATGGTTGAGTTCTATGGCTTTTTAAAAGGAATGACAATTGCCTTGGGTCCTACACATGGAAGTAAAATTTAGCATTTGAAATGTTCAGATGGATTAATACTTCTCCTTCAACCAGCAAAACTAATTAGCTACAATGTAATGGTAAGAATTACTTTAGCTGTTCAGACTTCCCCCCACCTCACTGTTCTAGGCTATTGATTTCAATGGAGAAAAAACAACGGCGGGAAAAAAATTACATTGATGTAGAATAGAGTGTAAAGAAAGGGTGTATGTAGGGAGAGAGAGGTATTCCAATGAACTTTGTGTCTCCTGGGCTTCTTACAAATGTTTGCTTGATTCACAATACGCTGAGCTAAAGCCAAACAAACTGTATTATAACTTATAAATAAAGCTGTACTATGGCATGCTTTGAGAAGCATGAATTTCCTACTAGCTGTGGGCTGTGCATTGGAACACAGACCTACCATCTCTGTTCTACTGCTCCCCTCCCTCCTTTTTTTCTCTCAGTCTAGAAAACAAAAATGCCTTGGCTTTGTTTCAGAGTGGAATAGATTGCGTGGCATACAACTGGCTGGCTTTCAGTGTTGAATGAGGTATAGCTTTAGGACAACTCTCCCTTTACTCCTGAGGCTGAAAATAGAGCCAGAACATAGGCTGCTTGAAGCTGCAGCTAATCTTGCCTATTCAAAAGCTAACTTCCAATGCCAGTATGCTTTAGGGGGCATTAGAGAGATCCACCTCATGATATTCCATCACCATACCTTTTTCAGGTATTCTGAATTGGTTCGCTCAGATTCATCCCATACAGATAAATGGCAAATTTACAATTGGATATAATTTTTATAAAGTGAGGACAATAATAAGTATTTCAGGTTTGGCTCAGATGTGCACTGATGTTTGTGCAGAAATATCAACAAATTTCATGCAGTGTATCTACAAAATTCAGACTGTAAAGGCATTTTTTTTTTTTTAATGAGACTAGCACAGAACAGTAGGAAATGAAGTAGCAGCTAATCTCATTTTCTATGTGTATGTGAATGAATGCATGCATGTGGGTGTGGTCTTTCCTGGTACTATCGGTGATGCAAAAAATGTGATTTTGTTTTCTATTTCAGTGTAAATTAATGTGATTTGCTCCTCCAGATTTCATACTAACTTATGAATAAATGCATTTGAAACTCAGATAGAGCAAAATTGGAATGTTCCATCTATGTCTAAATTGATCTGATACATCTATATTTGGAAAACTATGTTTTGGTCATTCAAATAAAAAAGGGGGGAGATTGTATAGGCATAGCAATGACAGGCTTAACATAATTTCTCTTAAGAAGCTAAACAAATGAATTCTAGTAGGGTTATCTATACAAGCCTAATTTAGCAGCTCTACACACGTTATCTAGCAACAGGATAGAACAGGGACAATCTGTGTTCTGTTCTCAAATACAATGTGGTGTTAAGCTACACTATATGCTACATCTTGTTTTCATGGTTGTCCTTATTGGCTCTGAAGAATGTTTGAAAAAAATATATACTCCTTTTAGTCTACTGGGTATTCTTTATATTTCTGGAGAGGCCTTAATAATGAATATTCATTCATTATGATATTTATGCACTGCTTCAGTACAACTCTAGGTGGTTTACAGTGTATATAAGAAAATATAATAATAATACAATAATATAAATATGACAATCTATAACTGTAATAAAACATAAATGTATATTGATGGCTCTCTGGAAAATCCAAGCCTTTATACCTTTCCAGAATGTCATAAGAGTAGGAGCCATCTCAGCATCAAAGGTAGCTGTCCCTTTAGATGGCGAACTTTACAGAGATCCAGATGTTGTCAGTACAGCACACTCAAGACTGACCAGGAAGCAGGTGGCCTCCTGCATTTTGGACCAGCTAAGATGTTGAGGTGGTCTTTAAGGGCAGCCCTTGTAGAGCAAATGAGAGGTATCCAAATGAGAGATGACAAGGGCATGAGTGACAGTCCTCAGAGCATTTTAATTTAATCTTTACTTGAGGTCCTGCACATCCAAAATATATCCATTTAATATAGTTTTTATATCTTGCCTTGCAGGATATAACTCCTTCATGGAGAGTTTTACTAATAACATCCAAATATATTACATACACCGTTATTTATTTATTTACTTACTTATTTATCATATTTATATAGCTGCCCATCTCACATAAATGTGACTCTGGGCGGTGTACCACAATTAAAAGCAGTCACAATTTTAAAAATAAAGTGTTTATTGTTTATTAAATATTAAAGATGAAAGAGCATTGGAGCCTTTCCATCGGCAGTTAAGTGGCCTGGTGGACTGGCAAGTAGGAAATACAGCTAATGTGAACTCCAGCATCCCCCACTCACCTAGGGTATGAGAGCCAGCTATTCATCTACAGTAGCTTTATAGACAACTACAGGGTTCAGTTTAGGCAGATAGTAGTTATTTGCAAGAACTTTGCAATAAAAGAGTTGGAACCCAATATTAACAAATCAGTCATTAAGTGTCTTAAAGAATATTACGTTTCTTGTGATCCAAAGAGGAAGCTAATTCAACAGAAGATTCCCCCCGCCCCCCATCTTATTGGACACTCAGAGAATGTTTTAAAGAGATTGGCTGTCAACCTCAATATGCTGGAAGTGTAAAATAATGGATGAGATACTAATGCATAGGACCTGGGTTTAATTTTTGCTTAATATCCATAAGTCATTAATATGGTTTTGGGAAGAGGAATACAGTTCTAAAGATGTGAAAGTGGTTTTGAATTATATACCCCGAATTTGAATTTTTCAGCTATGGATTTATTGAGCGTAGAGGATAGCAAAGAAGATTACTCTTTTACAGTGGAAAGACAGTGCCACCCCAGATTTACAGTCTCTGACTGATTATATGTGTTCACTTTCTGCTCATGAATTCACTCTCTATCACTTTAATGGAAAGATGGATCAATATTATTCAGTGCGGTCAAGGTTTAACACTTTGTTTAAAAACTGAGATTTTTGGTATATATGTATTTTATCTCTTTTTTCCTTTTCCTTTTCTTGCATTTTATTAGTATTAGTAGTATTCGTTCTATTGTTTTATTAGTTCGCATTATTATTATTTATATACACAACAACATGAAATCACACCTGCCAGTTCTTTAGTTGGTGTTGGTCTTCATTCACATTGAGTTCTTCCCAAGAACCTAGGATGTCATAATATATCGGCATAGTATATGCATGGATCCAAGCAATGTGGCCTTTTGTAATTGACAGATGGAAATTTTGTCAATGCGCAGATTTTCCAAGTGCCATCCAAGGTTTTTTGGTATGGCACTCAGTGTGCCAATAACCACTGGGACCACCACTGCCCATTTATGCCATAATCTTTAAACTTTGATTTTCAGATCTTGATTCTTTGTGATCTTCTCCAATTCTTTGTCTTCTATTCTACTATCTCCTGGATTTGCCACATCAATTATCCA
Source organism: Python bivittatus (assembly GCF_059951505.1). Taxonomy (NCBI): domain Eukaryota; kingdom Metazoa; phylum Chordata; class Lepidosauria; order Squamata; family Pythonidae; genus Python; species Python bivittatus. The sequence continues at coordinate 20,763,853 of NW_028277035.1, forward strand.
CACTTTCTTCTTTTCAACCACAGTTAAATCTGGTGTGTTATGCACCAAAACGTTATCAGTTTGTATTTGGAAATCCCACAATATTTTAACCTGCTTATTTTTTACTACTTTTTCAACTATACATTCCCACCAATTTTTCATTACTGGCACATGATAATTTTTACAGATGTTCCTGTGAATCACTTTTGTTATGTTGTATTATGTCAGTGTTTACAATCAGTTTGTGTGATCTTCTTGCATGAACTCAGTATATAATCTACTGTTTCATCTGCTGCTTTGCACAATCTGCACTTTGAATCATTTGATGATTTTTCAATTCTGGCCTTGATTGCATTAGTTTGAATAGCTTGCTCTTGAGCAGCAAAAATCAAGCCATCAGGTTTTTTGTTTTTTTAACATTCCAGTTGTAAGCCATTGTAAAGTTTTATCTTTATCCACTTTATTCTCCATCTTTTGTAGAAATTAACCATGTAATACTTTTTCTTGCCAGCATTCTGTGTTTTTATTACATGATTTCGATATTCATGTTTTGTTTCCTGTGCATTCAGTAAGTTCCAAAGTTTAACTTGCATCAGTGCTTGTTCTTGGCTGTCTTTTACATAAACAGTCAATGCACGCTTTTCTTCTTTGGCAGTTTGACTTGAAGTAAACCTCTGTCTCCATTTCTGCGGGGCAGGTATAATCTATCAAAATCACTACAGGGATATAATATGTGGTGAATAGTCATTAGTTTTCTTGTTTTTCGGTCCAAACTGTCCAGTTCAGCTTGTTTCCAGTTAATAATTCCAGCAGTGTATCATATTACAGGTATGGCCCAGGTATTGATGGCTTTGATGGTGTTTCTACCATTCAATTTTGTCTTTAGCAATTTTCTTACTCTTTGGATGTATTCTTTACTAATCACATTTTTAACTTGTCCATGCTTGATGTTATCCAAATTGTAAAATGCCCAGATACTTGTAGGCTTCATCCTGATGGCTCCTGGTGGTTTGGCCATTCAGCATTTCAATTCCATTACTGTTCATGATTTTACCCCAATTTATTGCTACTATAGCACATTTCTCTAGGCCAAATTCCATTGCTATATTTGTGCTAAAAATTCTTACAGTATTTGTCAATGACTGGATTTTGATTTCTGATTTTCCATAAAGCTTCAGATCATCCATATACAGCAAATGTGAATTTTATTAGTATTTTTTGTTGTTGATAGCCAAGATTTGTTTTCTTCAAAATCACTGAAAGGGGGATCATAACAATGACAAATTATAAGGGTGATAATGAGTCACCCTGGAAGATGCCTCTCCTAAGGGTGATGAGCCCATATTTTTCATTTCCAATCACCAATTCTGTCTTCTACTGCTTGATTATTTTTTCTATAAACATTCTAATGTTTTTACTGACACCAGTTGTTTCCAGATATTTGATGATCCAACTATGTGGTAATGAATCAAACACCTTTTTATAATCAATCCAGATCATACATAAATTGGGTTTTCAGCTTTTGCAATTTTCTAAAACCATTTTATCCGTCAGAAGCTGATCTTTTGTGCCTCTGCTTTTCCTTTTATTTCCTTTCTGTTCTATTGGAAGGATGTTATTTCCTTCTAAATAATCTTGGATGTTGTCCACTATTATACCTGTGAGTAATTTAAACATTATAGGCAAGTATGTGATTGGCCTATAGTTTCCTGGTGTTGTCCCTTTCGCTGGGTCTTTTTGAATCAGATAAGTCTTGCCAGTTATTAACCAGTTGCTGATGTCTCCTTTATGTAATACTTCATTAAGCTGTTTAGTTATAATTGGATGTAAGCTAGTCAGTTCTTTGAGCCAAAAGCCATGCAATTGATCATTTCCAGGAGATGTCTAGTTTTTAATCCTTTTCACTCAACTTTTAACCATTTCTGCTGTTATAATTAGTTCTTCCATTTGATTTTTACTATATTCATCTTCAAATTATTGTATCCATCCAGCATTTTTATTATAGTCTTTTTGAGTTTCCCATAGATCTTTCCAAAACTGAACTGTTTCCTTTTTGTTTGGTTTTCCATTTTCAGAATTTCTGTTGCCATTTATACTTTGGTAGAATCATGTCTGGCCTGATTGAAATAGCTGATTTTGCTGAAATTGGATGATTCATGCCTCGTAGTGTTCAATTTTCTCAAGTATTGATGTTATTTGTTGCTTGATGGTTTCCAAAGCTTCTTCAATTTTTCTGATGCTAAGCCAATATTTTTTTTTTTAATTAGGCTTATCTCAATCCTTACATTCTTCAATTTTTGCTCTTTCATGTTCTTTAAATTACTTGCATCTGATCTTAATTTCTTTATCTTGGCTTCCAGTCTGATCTTGTACTTTGGAACTGAATATGATTTTGTTTTTGCTTTTCTAGTTTTGATCCCCAGTTCTTCTGTAATACCACTGCTGTACTATAGGCAAGCTGTTTGATAGAAGTTATTTTAATCCTTGCAAGTGCCTTATTCACACCCTTTATTATAGGTGCCAGGTCTTTTTAGGGCACTACTTTCAGAGCTTGCAGTCTTTGTCTTTCTACTGGCAATTCTGCATACACCATAATTTTCTGCTTTAATTCTTCCTGTTAGGGGGTCAGTTCATAGGTTGTTTCAGTGCTGACCTGTACTGCCTCTGTTGTTATTACTTCTTCTAAGTTATCATTTCTGTAGTTCATATCTGCTGTTTCATCTGTATTTCCAATTGTTGTTATCTGAGTTTCTTCTACTATTCTACCAGCTTCCTCATCAATGCCATGATTGTTTTAAATATTCCTTAAAAAGAGCATGCAGAAGATGATGAGGACAGTGCTCCAGTCCCACTCACTCCATCTCCAGCCTCCCCTTCTTGAAGGGAAAATTCTGCAGTGAGAGCTAAAACCAGGAGTACAGCAAATTGCTAAAGAGCAGCAAACTCACCCCAAATGAAGCCCTTGGTGGTCTGTGAAGTCCAATACTGGTCTTTCTTCTTATGTTTGAAAATAAGAGGTTAATCAAGTGGACATATACATGGCTACACTTTATTTTATATTAACCTTTCCTACAAAACAGTGACATTATTTCTAAGTAAGTTGTATGCTTCATAATGGAAATGAAGCATTGATGGATTGATGGATTGATTGTCATTAATCCATAAATCCATCAACTGATTCTTAATGACCACATGGAAGATACTTTCCAGGATGATCTGCCTTCAAAGTTGTTTTTAGGTCTCTCAGTGGTCCATTCATTGCTTCATACAGCTGTCCTAAGGGGTTCCCCATCAGACCATTAAGTACATTCTACACTTAATGTCATTGCACCCTTAAGTGTTAAGCTATCAACACTTGACATGACTGTGGTGTGCTAAATGAGGTTACTCACTGGGAATGGGTCAGGGTGGAGAGGGTCATTATACTCTCTGTGTCCTTTTTCTAACATCTAAAGAGTTTTTCTGCAGGCATCTGTAAGACTTGAAAGGATCAGGTAATCTTTTTTCAATGGTGATGGAGATTTTCTCATGATAGTTCTCTTTAAAACAAACAAATAGCCCATGCCTTGGGGTGGGAGGTCTGTGGAACCCTGGTGGTGATTTTTTTTTTTTTTTTGGTTAGAGGGGGTGTGTTGTCCAGATGCCTGGGATTGTCTTTTTATTATTTTCCTCTTATTGTTCTTATTTTGATGTAAGCCACCTAGTCATTTGGGAGTCAGGTAGCCTCTAAATCTCAGAAATAAAATACAATTAAAATGTATGTCATTGTGTGTGTGTTTAGAGACTCAGTTCTGATTCAGGTTCAATGCAACTGTGACATTTTGAGTTGGGATTCTTTTCCACTTCACTGCTGTGCTAGAAGGATAGGTGAGGACAGGAAACAAACTGGGTTCAGTTTGATTTCCCGGATAAAATTGTCAACAATTAGCAATACAGGAACATTTGACATTAAAATGTTGATGTTATATTAACATACTATTCCAGCTATATTCTAAATGTAAATATTGCAATACTAATCTCAATTCTTAGCTTTGATTGGGACATGAGTAATAACTTGGAAAGCTTTTGGTGTATGCAGAAGGTTGGCAAATAGGATACTTCACCCTATTTGCTAGTTGAAATGTTTGAGACAGCTTCCAAGTAATTTTGTAATAGTACATTAGTAGTCAGGACCATAAACATCCCTAGACATGTGCAATTTTTCATGTAGAGCCAAACTGAAAAAAGTTTTAGAATTGTGCTCATGTTGACATCAGGAAGGGAACAGAGCAGCCCTGTTGGCATTATAAAGTTACGTTGATATAGCTGCTGCTTGGAAGGACAGTAATTTCTCCAATATGACATTTGCTTAAATTGTTATATAATGTACAAAGTGTTGTGGAGTGGCTTATGAAAACCTGATCCTTGACTAATTTATTCACATGTTTTCCAAAATGGCTTGTGCTTTGAGAAATCACTTGATTAGCACCCTGAGTGCAGCAAAAAGTGGTTATGAAGTTAGGATACAGAAAATATGTTGATTCAAGGGAGTAATTTATTTCAATCAAAGCACATTTTTTTACAGCATCAGAACTGCATATATGCAGATGAAATATGCATGAGGTTTTAAAATATGTAATTTCCATATAAAATGTTCTTTTTTGTTTCAACCAAATTGGGGAAAAGTTAGAGAAGATATCTCCACTGGCATAAGATTAGCACAATAGATATTGCAGGTAACTTCATCACTTTTAATATGCTGCAACTTCAGGTACCAAATTGCTATTAGACTATTTTAAATGTTTCCCTGGAAAATGATTATTTAATCTATAATATGGGAATGTAACTGAGATGTGGAACAAGTAGATTCCTAAGATCATTATAGATTGACTGAATTAAATAATACTTGCATCCCAATAAGTCTGCTTAGGATTATAGTTTAATATTTTTAGGAATATAGAGCAATTATTATGACATAAATGAGAATATGTTGAGAAATAACAACCTGCATTGCATTTGTTACATTTATAACTACTTTCAAAATCTACCAAAACACTGGGAAATGTACATGATCTTACTTTACTACCTTTGATAATTGTATTCAAACATCCTTATAAAACAACAGGATCATCCTTATCTTCCGTACATGCTGTTGATATGCAATGTAGCCAGCATAGAGAGCGGTCAGTCTGCTTTCCCATGCAAGAATTTAGATCAATAGTTAGAGTTAGGGCCAATTACAAGGGCTATAATTCAGAAACTGCAGGCCACTTAGATGTTAACAGAATTATGATTTCCTGTGCAGTAGAGAAATGTCCGTAATTAAACATGATACAGACAATGCACTGTGAATACTGAAATCCTGGACTTAATAACGCATTTGTTCCCTTAAGAAATTATTGGGAGTGCTACAAATATATCATTCAACTCTTGTGAAATCAAGCACAGAGTTAGTTCACACAATAATGTTTGTGACTGTCCTTGGACATGACCATGACTGCAAGCATCCTGGGAGATTAACTATTGAAATGGTGACCCTGCCTTGAAGCAATTTTTATAATCATAACAGTCCTTTTCAAAGCCATCAAAATGGTAATAATGGCTGCTAAGTGTATTTTATGTTCTGCTGTGTCATGGTCTGCTTCTTCATTTATTCCTATCAGACTGAGCAGAATTCATGCTGAGGAAGAAAAGACCGAAAACTAAATCCTCTAAAGTTTGAAGATTTAAAAGCCATGCCTTGTCAAACCTACTGGGGCACTGCTTTTTGTGCTGAAGACCGAAAGTGAAGCAGGAGTTTTCAAACTCTTTTCAGCCCATGAAACGTGTTACCTTTCAAAAAAAAAAAAAAACCAATACCCCTGATTAAGAGGCAAAACCCTAGTCAGAGAAAATCAGCTGCCTTCGAGTTATTACACTTTTTTTCCGTAGTTGTTCATGGAACCCCATCAAGAACATAGCTTGAAGAACCCTGAAGTCAGTTGCCAGGTAACCCAGAGGACACTTGGTTAGACATAATTGTTGTGCAGTTCTGTGAGAATGAGATTTAGTTATCAGGTTCTTTTTTCTAATTTAAAACATTCATACAGTCCTTGTTATGAGCCTGTTACTTGGATGGTGGTCAGAAAATGAAGTGAAATGATGTCTTTTTAAGATCCAGAATAATCATTTATCAGACCAATCTAAAGTGCATCTTCAAAGAATATAAGTTCTAACTCATATAAGCTATTTTGAAGAATGTTACTATTATATAGAAAATAATAATGTGCAATCTATAATAAAACATGTTTTGCATTTATAAAATATGCAAAGCTATTAATCAAAGGCCCATAATATTAGAACCATCTATATGAATTTGTATTTTCATATATTCCCAAGACATAAAGTACTCAGGAGAACATTTTCACTTTCCAATATGTTGCCTTTTCTGTCTTCTGTGCTAGGGATTCTGTGTATACCCCAGATACTCGCAAGGTACCAAGTTGTCTGCTTTTTAAAAAAATTGATTCAGAACTGTTGAAGTTTCCAAAATTCAGTTGTAAATGTACAATAAAAACATATACCCACCCCCCAAGTTTTTTCCCCCACTATGCCAGTGTTTTAATTCCTGGACTAGGAAAAAGAGACAGTAAACTATATTATATCCTATATAAAAAGGCAGGTGGAAAGTAGCCTTGGGATTAAAAGGATATAGCCCACCCAATTATTGCATTTTCCCCTAAGAAACAAAGTACCAGAAGGATTCTACAAAATGTAAAAGATAATTATTTGCCTCAGCAGGATTAAGTTATTAAAAAGGATTTTGATATTAAAAATGAAAGAAAAGCTGGTAGTTTGCAACAATATACACTCTGGGAAAAATATTCAGAAAGGAAAATGCAAAAATGCAACATGTTAATACTGATGCTTACAATAAAAATAACTCTAATTAATTGCAGCATCCATGAAAATAAAACCTTTTCACTGAAAATGTGTTTGAAGTAATGTTGGATTGTGCCCAAGTATGAAATGGCATAGGTTTATTTTATGATTCAAAAATTTATGGACCACAATTTATGAAAAGAACAAAACAGTTTCTTTTACCAAAATAAGCTTACCAAAAGTAATAAAATCTAGAACATCAAACATGTCCCCCCCTCCAGTTACAAAAATACTGAAAATAACTGAAGACCAGGATGAAATCAGAAAATAAAGCTAAGAATTTCAAACTCAGCTTGATTCCTGGTGATTATGTGGCTATAGTTTTCTTGGTATTTCTATGGAAATAGTTTCAGTGTTTTCATCCTTTGGAATTCCTGCTTGTCTCTCTTGAGGCAGTCCCTCAAGTAACCAGGTTTATGCTATCTAGCGCTTTATAGGTAACTAGCACTTTGAATCACAGCCAGAAGCAAACTGGCAACTAATGCAGCTTTTAAAGCAGAGGTGTTACTTGGGCATACTGAGGCATGGCCATCACTGCCCACACCACTGCATTCTGGACCAGTTGAAGCTTCTGGGTGGTCTTCAAGGGCAGCCTCATGTAGAGTGCATTGCAATAGTCATGTTGTGAGGTTATCAGGGCATGAATGACTCTGAAGGCCCTCCCAATCAAGGAAAGGGTGCAGTTGGCATACCAGATGAAGGCCTTCCTGGCCACAGCTGCCACCTGCTCATCAAATAAGAGCTGAGAATCCAGGAACACCCCCAGATTGCAAACCACTCTTGAATGAGGAAGTGTATCCCCATCCAAGGTGAGAGATGGAGTATCCCCAGAACTGGGTGGCCCAAATACCCACAGCCACTCAGTCTTGGTAGGATTGAGTTGGAGATGGTTCCTCCCATCCAAACCTGCACAACCTTCAGGCACTGGGACAGAACCTTGACAGCCTCACTTTCCCAGCCCAGGGTCAAAAAATATAATTAGGTATCATCAGCATACATATGATACCAAACCTCAAACTGTTGGTTGATCTCACCCAGCGGTTTGAAAAGGAGGGGAGAGAGAATAGAACCTTGCGGCACCCCACTCAGGAGAGGCCTAGGGAGTGATCTCTTCCTCCCAACCAACACCAATTGGAACCAATTTTGGAGAAAGGAAGAGAACCACCATAGAATGGTGACCCCAATCCCCACCCATGGAGCAGGCACCAAAGGATACTGTGGTTAATGGTATCAAAAGCTGCTGAGAGATCAAGGAGCACAAGGATGGATGGGCCACCTCTGTCCTGGCTCTGCCACAGGTCATCTACACGGATAACCAAAGCTGTCACAGTAATAAATCCATGCCTGAACCCTGACTCTTCTTATCTACTTTGGGATCAATCAAGGTCAAGTAGTTAACAGCATGATTATTTAAAGTATTATATGAGGAAATGATCAAGTGGTCCGAAGAGTCAACTGCAAAGGCTTATTATAAAATATATGTTTTCCATAGTAATCACTCTAGTTATTCTATAGAGGCTGCTTTACACATACATCAGTTAATGTACCATGCAGGAGTTTAAATGCAGCTTATTCTATATTTCCATTAACACTATAGTAAAGGGCCTATTTACATCATTGCCTATATGCTGTTTATCAGCAGTGAAATGGTGAATGTCATTTTTGAACAATAGCAGGATAGAAACCCTATTTTATTTTATTTTTCTTTTGTAGTCTACTTCAGATATTTTGACAACTAAAATGCTTATGTTTTATAGTTCTGGTTAACACTGAATTGAGAATAACTTCCTTCAAGAGGGTAAAAGTAATTTTACAAAAGTAACATATTTTTTGTATAATTCATAATATTAAGTTGTTAGATGATTGGATCTAGAAAAAGCTGTCTAGGTGCTTGTTATAGCATAGAGATAAGGCCATAGCTTTCCCTTGTCAACTGCTTCCAGAATTTGTCACTCAGAGGTCTATGAACTCTGGATACTCAAGGCTATTGAATGACATATTAACCTGTGGTAGGTATTGTAGATGACTCCTCCTCCATCTCTCCTGGAAATTCCCCAGGTTGCCCAATTTTGATATTAACAAACCTGAGGTTTTTTCAATTTGAACCATTATTATCTTTGATCATGTCTGTGTTTTATTATTTCAGTGTAAGTAGACAGAGGGGGCTTAAACTATTATAAAGGGTATGCACAATATTCTATCAATGAAATAGAATTTATTCAGGAACATTTGGATGAACCATTTCCAGGTCAATCCAATTCCAGAAGTCTTGGAATGGAACAACTTCAAGGCTGGATCACTTCTGAAACACTCCAAATGGTTTATCCTGAAGCTGGAATGTTCCAGTAGTGAATGATTCAGTAGTGAATCTTCTCTTTTTTTGCCCCTCTGCTGCAATTTTTTAGAAATGACAACAGTGATTTCCTGTACTGAATCTTGGAAACTTCAGTTTGTTATCAGATCTAACATCCAGGTGTAACAGGTGAGCATGGCATTTGTATTCTCATTATTTGTTGCTGAACATATCTATTTCCTGTCAGTACAATTAACTCCACTGTAAGGTACAGTCTGTGAACAGACTAATCTGTTCATTGGGAGCTAAAACAAAATGAAGAATCAGCCTATGGTGGTGGAAAGAATAACTTGGAAATTCTCTCTCTCTCTCAACTGTTTCATTAGTTTATATTTCACTGTATTTCTCTTTTCTTCTGTCACTATTTTTTCTATATTCTCTAGAATGTAATAGATTTTACTTTTTTTTTTCTTTAGTTGTAGGCATATATTTCATACCCAAGTGAAATGGGATTCCCTATCAAATCACCAGAACTAAATCTGAACCTTTACAAAGTTTTGTGAACATATGCTATAGAAAGTCAGAATGTCCATCTGCAAAGAATTCTGCTTTGGATAAGGTTTGTCACTTTATCAAAATCTGAACTGAACAATATCAAACTGCTTCTGTTGTTCTCACTGAGAACATGAATCTCTCCACTTGCTTGGTCATTATGATAGGTTCAAAAATTACCTCTAAAACTTGATCAGGCAGATATTTTATATATAACTATCTTCTGCATCACCATCAGTTCAGATCTCTATAGATTTAAGTTTGAAATCAAGCAAATTGCATTTAATTGGTTATTCAGCCTTAGAGGCAATTGTATTCACTGGGAACCACCAAATCATAAATGGCAAAAGTTTATTTTCCATCTGTGGAGCTCTGCATTTGGTAATATACAATATCATTTAGATTTGGGTTGCTTTCTATATTGTCACTGTTGACCTAAACAAAACTCAACAGTTTGTCCACATTTATTGGATTATTGATTTGAGTATAAGCAGGATGTACCTTGTTGAGCATGAGGTCTCCATTGCTGCCCCCGCTAACCAAATAAGTGTATTTAGTCTCAAACAAATGTGTCTTTGTCCATACCAAATCCAGTTACATTGATGCTTCTCAATTCTTCATCACTATCCAAATCCTAAAATTAAATCTTATCAACTGTCTGAAAATGTTATTTGAGTGAATGAGGGCTTGACATTCTTTTCCTTCCTTCATCTCTTTTTCCTTCCTTTATCTCTTTTTCCTTCCTTCGTCTTAATTTTCTTCTCTGTCTTCTAAAAAAACTCACTGTTATGCCCAGGGTTTTAAAATTGTCTTAACTCATACACATAATCAAAACAGTTTGAATCATTGGTAGGTGAGAAACCTTGGGCTTTCAAATTTCACTTTAGACTTATGTTTGACTTGAATTAGGTAGCCACCAAATAAGCTGGAGTTTTTCCACTGTGAAATTAAAATCCAAACTAAATTATGTGACTGATACATAAAAGCTGTGTAAAATTTCATAAGCATCAAGAGTGGAGTACCCTCTGCCCTAGTGCATAAATTTATGCAGAAGCATCCATTTCCACTCTGTAAACTTTAGCAGAATTTTTGATTTGACCTTTTTGGGTCAATAAAACATACTTGTTACATACATATATTACATATAACATGCCTGACTGGGTGTTTCTGAACAGTAACTTATACAACAACTTTTCCGTACATATGAAGCAAGTTCTTTAGTGAGGACTAAGATGCTGTATTACAAATCGAGGGCTAAGCATTGCAAGCTGGAGAAAACAGCAGAAAGTCCTAGACTGTTTTCTCCCCAGATACATACAGTGTCTTCTAGAGTCATCCAACCATTATGGACCAAAAACAGCAGTAATGAAGAGAGCATTTATATCACTGATGGCTGAGTTTCACTAATGGGGAAATGGCCCTAGACAGTTTCCTTATTATTCCACCTTGGTGGCTTAGTACAGGAAAGAGGAGAAACAACTGGCATATTCTTTATTGCACTGCAGAACTACCATTGCAGAGAACTGCTGCTCTGTTCAGAACAAACCATATGATTCAAGAGGCCTTTCACTTCTTAGATGTTTCATACAATATTGTCAATTTTATTCACTTGAATATCTCAGCAAGGGTGGATATTTTGAAAATACAGTGAAGCATCTCTTCATTTTCTGCTGCTTCTGTTACTTTTGAATAAACTATTCTTTGATGGCTATATTCCACACATGGGAATTCTCCCATCAGATCTCTGTTACAGCTATTCAGTTAAAACATCCTTGTTTTCCTGTATGAAGAATTCATGCTCATCTTGTTTGAGCAACTTTTTTTAGCCTCCTTTTAAACATCCACTTCCTAATTTCCTCTTTGGTCACTTTTTTCCCCTCTCTATAATGGGAATTTTGGGGTGAGGTGTTGCTTGAAATAATATTTCTTTAGCTTTGACTCACTAATTGCATTTAGTTTTCATTTCAGGTACATCGTTGAGTATTGATTTTGACTTGCAGATTTTACTATTAATGATGATGATCACATCAAGGCTGTATTTCCTGACATCTGTGGAGAATTGTGTTCTAATGGTTGTGTGAGATCTTGTGTTTAGACACAAATTTACCTGACAAAATCAATACTTCTTAAGTAACATTAACAGCTAATATTTATGTTAGCAACAATCCAGTACTTGCTTTCAACACTATGTATCCTAATTGAGATCACATCACGCTTACTTTTATACTTCTCTCTTAGAGCCATTTTGGAGATCATTCAGATCTAGGAGTGAGAGTTTCAGTTTCCTCTGAATTGGCCATTGAAAGAATAGCTCATCCCCTTGGTTCCTAAATCCTGAAATGAATTTTTCCAGGAGTTGTCTAAAGAAAGTTAGTAGCATTGGATTGCCATCTAGTGTTCATAGTGTTCATAGAAAGGATTCAGAAGCATGTGTTTTTCATCAGTGGCTTTTCTATTCCAAGAAAAGGAAATGCTAACGGCATGCATCTAAATATTGATAATAAGGTTAAAATTTAAGGAGAGGGAACAGGGAAATTCAGCTGATGAAATAAGGAATGTGAGTAAGTAGTTTTTGTTCATAGTGAGCTTAATTGGAAGAGAAGCTCCATAAAATTAAATGCCTGGCAACATGAATGTAAGGCTATGGACACATTTAGAAAATTATAGATATTTAGGATATTAAAAAAATGAATTAGATTGCTAGTCCTAGAAAAAGCACTCATACTTTATTCAAGAATAGTACAAAATAGATAGCTGAGATTAATTTCTGCCCTCTCCATGGCCATATCAAATTTAAGCTAAAAAATGGTATTAAGTTGTTATGTAGTTTCACTTGTAAAGAAAAGACACAGTGATTTCTAACTGAAGATATATAAAGTTGGGTATTTAATATTACAACTTTTAAAGTGTTAGCATTTGTATTTCAGAAGAACAAACAGTATGCAGTCTGTTAAGTGTATATTAAAAAGCCATGCTTTGTTTACATTTTGCAATGGAAAAGCAGCATCAGCATTATTAAAAAGGTGTAAGATATAGATATTCCAACCCACATCTGTTTCCCTCTTCTACTTCTGGGAAAATAGTGCACTCCTGAAAATTTGGCCATCCCTGATTTTATACCCTGAGTGCACATTATTTTAAAAAATTGATTATATGGTATGGTAATGGACTTTGCCATGGGGACAGATTGGACTACAGAAAAACAGTCAGTTAGAAATTATGTGCAAGCTTTATACAACTTTTATTTTGATATTACAGCCTTCCCAAACTTACATCTTTGGGATGGAGAGGTATCTAAAAGATGGCCAGTAATGGCACTTGGGTGGCAATGTATCTGTAATGGTATGTGGGGAAGACCTTGGGAGAATGGCCCCAGAGATGCTGCCTAGGGAATGGCCAGGTAAGAGACAGCATAGTCTGCAGCTGGATAGTGGGTGGGGCAAGAGTTGAAGAAGAGACCCTCCCTAATTTCTTGGGTTATGAAGGAGACAGGGGGAAGAATTGTACTTTCAGACTTTCAAGATTCTCTTAATATAGTCTTACAATAAAGTAAAATTAGCTCATCTGGTTGTGTTTCCTGTCTGGTCTACCTAGTAAAGCTGACAGTAACCATGCAAATGCTGTCCATTATTTGCTTGTATCAGATAACCTGACACAAGTACATCATTATGGCATTTATGTAATTACATCTTCATACATTTTTTGTCATTTTAGCATCCCCAGGGTTTGCTGCAGATGTTGCTATGTGCTGGGAGTGCAGCCAGCCAGTAGCTAAGCTAGCTATGAATATTGCAAAATGTAGTTCCAATATTTCTCAAGGGTACAGTAGAATGCTGCCCTGAAGTTTCTAAGAGATCTTCAGGTGAACGTCTCTCACCGGCATGGTGCTATTTGGGTCCACCCCTTTAGAAAGGGAAAAAACAATATGACCTCAGCACATCAGACAGATAATTACAGCATAAAAGTAATTTTACTGAATATCAGGTATAACCAAGTTTTTGCTTCTTTAAGTTCCAAAGAGCCATATTTGACATGTTCCATTCTATTTGTCAGCTTTTGGAAGGTTTAAATGAATTGTGCCATGATCATAAATAAATCTGTGAGAAATACAGTGTATTTAAGACAAATCTTTAGGGTTTTTTTGTAAACAACTGTATTGTGCTGGTCTTTGTGATTATAATACACTTTATTTCTCTATTCAGCACTGAAAAAAGTACAGAGCTCTGCAGAAGTTGTAGATCATGAATCCATGTGTGGTCCTCCAGGTGTTCTGAACTACATCTCCCAGCTTCCTTCACTGTTGGTCATGGAATACCAAAATGGTCTGAGTCTGAAATTACTGTGGAATTCAGGGCTGAGATAGGGTTTGAATAATGGCCTGATCACACTCTCATAGGGGAGGGTAACTTAAAGTTACTTAGAAGAATCTATGCTTAGTGCTTAATTAAGAAGTTTCACTTGAATCTTCTGTGTGTTGGAAGACCATGGAATCATGGGATTACCCCATCACATGTACTGCCACTTTACAGATTGTGAGGGAGCCACCATACCTGCATATAGATGTACACAGAACAACTTCATGAGAGGAGGAAGTCTGATTGCAAAAGAATCTTTCCTTCCATGGAAAAAAGTTCTACATTCACATGCCAAAAAGCATACAGAAGCTCCTTCATATAAGGGTGGAGTTATGCAGCCCTAATATTTTTTCCCTCACAAGTTCTTATAAGCTATGAGTTGGCTCAAGTATACTCCACAGGTAACAGAGAATAGGATTGCAGCCTCAACTATTAAGCCATATTTGTTTAGGCATGTTTTTCATTTGTGTTTCGGGTCTTCAGGCTAGTATTTTACCAGAAGTGAACACTTCTGTGCTAGTATTTCCCATTATCTAGTGGAAGTCCTACAGTTAGTGAAAAGGATAATATAACATTTTCATTTTCATGTCTCTTGAATTGCTCAGGGGATGCAGTGTTTAATGGCCTTTGGGATTATAGAGATCTAAAGTGTAAATTACTTTGGATGAAGAAGAATTTGCCACTTATAAGCTTTGTATCCCCTCCTCCTCTCCCCCCAATTGAGTGATGTGCCAAATCCTTGTAATTAAAAGAGGGAAAAGAAAAAAAATCAGTTGCACTTGAGCAGTTTGTTCCTGAACAAAATAGGGCCTTAAGGAAGATTTGGCTACTATACTCAGTAGAAAATATGTCTTGTGCTTCTCCATGGAGTATTTACCATTTTCTTTATGAGTTTCTTCTCCATGGATCACCTAATGAAAATGCTTGTCATGTATCCCTTTTTGAGTAATAAGCAGGCCTAGGATAAGGTGAGGTGTTTTATCAATGGCTTATTGTATAAACACCTGCCAAATTTATATCTTGCCCTTCCTGCAAGGATATCAGGAGAGTCATTTTATTCTCACAAAAATAATGAATTAGGTTAGACTAAGTAGGTAGCTAAATCATCCAATAAAATTCATGGATGGTTGCAATTGCTAGAGTTGGTCTCTTGTTCCCTCTTGACATCTCTAGAAGTTAAACATCTTGCTGAGCATCTTCCTCTGCATATCTACACATATGCATGGGAAGGAAACAGTCATGAAATTCAAGCTTTCACCTAGGTCAGGTTTATCCTCTGACACTTCCAGTTAGTAGTAGTCTCAAATAGTAAGACTACATTCCCGGAGAGACATTGCCTGTCAGAGTATGGACAGGAGAGTATAATGTCCTTCAAATTATACTGAACTGAACTCCCATCATCTATCACTGTTGGGCATTCTGAATAAGGCTGATAGAAGTTAAAGATTAAAAGCATTTGGAAGGCACAGATTTTCCCTCCCTGAAGAAGACAGTTTTGGGCTGGGTTATTATTATATGGGAATGCATTTGTAAAAGCAAAGGCCCCATGTAATGCATAGGCTGCCAATGGATGCACCACAGTACTGAGGTTTATTTAAAGTACTGACAATATATTGTTAGGTAATTTTGTTTCTCAATATAATTTCAACTAGAAGCATAATCTACCTTACAGTTTTAAAATAAAAATAATAAAAAGCTACTACAGAGTAAGCCTACCAAGTACATAAAGGACATATTGCCTTCAGCAACATGTAGGAGTAGTGAATCAGCACTAAAGTATGCCGTGAAGAGAGAATTATTGCAATATTACTGTTTAAATTTGTAAAATAACAGAGTATGAGATAATCATGATTCTTCTCCCTATACCATTAGAAAAAAACATTAGAGTTGTGAGTGGGTAGCACACCATTGTAGAATGATGATGAGAAAAATATGTTTTAAATTAAAAAATGGTAGCCACGTGCAAAACAATTGCTGTGCCATTTCCATTTGCATTTTATATCTTACACCCAGACAGACCACACATTTTCTGCATTTACCCCAGAGAAATATATGTTTGTGCTAACTGATTACTTGTGAACTGAGGGGTGGGGATGGGGGTAGGGAGCATCATCTGACATCAGCTGATAAGAAGAAGCTGGTAAAAAAATAAAGGAACAACAAGGTATGAAATGGCTTCCTGCAAAGAATGGGAGGGGTTGTTTGCCTGGTGAATTTAACCCTTCTTGTGATGCCTAAACAGGCTTTTTGCTGTTGTTATTTCTTTCTGGGCTGGTTATCTCCTGCCTTTGTCTCTTCTCCATCTAGTTTTTTCTTATTTCCCTTTCCTCCTCTTCCCAGTGCACCTACCCCTTCCTCTCATTGGTTTTGGAGTGTTGTTTGGCTTCTTTTTTTGCTATTTCTGAAAGGAGAAAGGTGAATGTGTACGTGTTCAGTAATTCTGTACTTGAGAGTGGCTTGTCTATGACAGAAAATGGTTGGTGTGTGCAGATGAGGACCAATTCATTTCATAGTATAAGCCTTTATAAAAGGTTTACAGGCAGCGGGGTCTAGAGGATTATATATCAAAATTGGCTAAATGGTGGTTTGAGCATTGCAATAAAAGCCCCACCATTTTTTATTGTGCATATCAAAATATTCCATATAAAAAGAGGTGGGGCTTGCATCTTAATGCTCCAGATGCCATCTAGTTGATTTGACTCCTGCCTGCAGAGACTGCTGGTTACAGGCAAATCATGCATTATACATGCATACATATATTTACAGACATATAGTAGTGCCATCAGAGCCAGGTTGGTGTAGTGGTCAAGGCACCAGGCTAGAAACCAGGAGACCACAAGTTCTAGTCCTGCCTTAGGCACAAAGTCAGCTGGGTGACCCTGGGCCAGTCATACTCTCTCAGCCCTAGGAAGGAGGCAGTGGCAAACCATTTCCAAAATCTTGCCAAGAAAACTGCAAGGACTTGTCCAGGCAGTTGCCAGGAGTCAAGACTGACTCAAAGGCACACACACACACACAAAGTGCTATCAGATCTGGGCTACAAATATTCACACAACCAAAAGATAGCTCCAAAGAGGTACAGAAGCTTCTTTGCTGTCATCTAGTCTTCACCCTAGTTTTTGTAGCCAGTTATGGGAGCCCTAATGTACGCAAGAGTGTCACAAGCAAAATTTATGGCAGAGAGGGAAAATCCCTAGATGTTTCAGCTAGAGTAGTCAAGCCTAGATTGATGAAGTAAGGAAAATGGATATTCCACAGAGTTTTTCTCTAAGCTCAATTCAAGCTTGCTTTCCTTCAGTTAAATGTGGCATTTACAGGGAAGTTGGTTGTTTCTCTGACATATGAGAGATCTATCTTACATAATGCTGTTAGCAGAAAAAAAAAGGGATGTCAGCCAGCCTTCTCCCTCCCTACACAACCCCACATCGTGAAGGGTATATTTTGCTTTGCTTTTCCCCTCCAGCATCTCTCTTGATCTTTGCTTTTAATAGTGTCTGCCTCTAATTAATTTGGCTGTTGCAAACTCCAAACACAGATGAAGTTTTATGCAGATCTGAATGCAGTTATCCATTGTAGTGTGCACTTCTCTGAATTTTGCGATGCAGTTTTTAGCTGAAACCTCATATAAAGTTCATTAGGGAAGCACATTTAAGAGAGAACATATTTATATGAAAATTTAGAAATGCATCTTTAGAGAGGAAATGCATCTTTAAAATACTATTTAAAAGTAAATGTTCATATATTCATTTAAAAATTCAGTAGAGGCATAAGATGGATAGCAAAGTAACATATATATTTTTGCATACTGTTCAACATGAGCATTCCTGTACAGATTACAGATGGAGGCAGAATACTTTTTTATTTGTGCTGAATCATAGTTTATCTAAATATAGCACCAAAAGTAATATATGGATACAGGGGTTTGTGGATTTGTTTATTAAGCTGTGGGGAAATTCCATGAGTCTTTCTGATAAATATGGTAAGAAAGTTCTAGAGGAATGGAAACATGATTTATTGGCATCTTGAGCTTTAACAGGCAGCAGAGGGCAGCATTAGACCTGACATTTTATAGAAGTGACAGTTTGAAAGGACTGTGGTTTACATCTACTGCACCTGCTTAAGCTATTAAATTAGTCAAGCTTGTAAATAAGTTTAGCTGTTAATAAAATATTGATGCTATAATAAATTTCTGTAGCAGAATTTTATTACTTTTGGTCCAGTAACAATCTTATTATTCTGGAATGGTTCAAAGAGGGAAATAGTCTAGTTGTCAAGCAGAGAGAGAGACAGACTGAGGTATTACTCTTGAAAATGTTACGAAGCAATTTTGGGTGGCAAGCTGTTCTCGTGGAGTCTTTCTTCAGCTTTCAGCCCAGTGTAATCCTCTCATCACTGGTTTGTGTTAATGGAATAAAATGTGGTTAAGTTAATGGAAGATGATAAGATAGCCCCAGTTGTATTTTATAGCATGTTTTCCACAAATAATTTCTGCTCATATATTAATGCAACTCACATTTGTTGAAAATATTTCTTCTGGTAGGGATAATGTAAATAATGACCTTTGCAATTTTGCAACAAGGGAGAACTTCATTCAACCATTCAGATTAAGAGACCTCACAAAATAATTCCTTCTACAAGGGGTTCTGAAACATATAATTGAAGAATTATAAATGATTTTTTGCCGCCGCCACCCTCCCTACCACTAAACAAAATTAAGTGCCAACTGGCAGGAAATGATTTACCAATCACCAACCATTTACCCAGTGTTGCCCTAATTGACAGGTAGTTTTGACAGACAGCTACAGTAGATTCATGGGTTTAGCTGTCTCTCAAAACACCCTCTGGGTCTTGGTTTTCACTGTGCCTGTGCCAGCTGGCTGTGAGTTTGCTCAATCAAGATAGGAATATTGTCAAAGTTGCTTTGGGCTTTGGTTCCCACCTCCTCACCTCCTCATCATTACAGGCATGGGTAGGCAAGTGGGACCAAGTTTTGGCAGGGCTCCCAGTTTGACTTTGCAAGCTTGATCATCTTAAAAATAAACAGTGATTTCTCCCTACCTCTGGTACCTACAGTTTGATCATTCTTGCCTTACACCCTCCACATTAAAAAAAAAAAAAAGATGCAGAAAGAGCCATCAGGCACTTCAAAGAACACACCCATAGATATCAATAGATATTCACCCAAAGAGAATATTTCATGGTGATCATATTTACAGAACTAATCTTCATGGCACATCGTTTCTGGACTGTCTCTAGGCAGCACAACACCAAGATGGGTGAGGGAGAAAATCTTTCCCAAGTGCCAGAAGTAGGGCACGGCACAACTCTCTCCTTGTTTCAGGAACGATCGTGTAGTAAAGAAAGTAAGAGACATGTGCAAAGGATAAGGAATTCCTAAATCAAGGAACCTTTCCTACCTGCAGCCCTGCTTGTGGATCTGTAGCAAAGGAGAATTGTGCTAGCACAGGCTTTCTGGTCCATGTTTGTAAGTGGAGCCAGGACCATCTGTATCTGTTTCTCCATCTCTGACCATTACTGCTGGCAAATTGAGAATCTAGTTGCTATTGATTTACAACCATAGAAATGTGCTCTAAGTCTGTTCTAATTTGACCATTTTGGACCACACATTTAATGTTTGTTTAAAAGGGATGCATAACTGTGAATGTTTTTCCATGTAAACTATATTCTTTTTGATTTGTTGAAAATTCAGGGATATAAGCCTGCCCACTGTACACTTACCACAGTGTACATTTTGCCTTAAAAAGCAAATCATTTCTGAAAGAAGAGCTGAATATTTAAATAAGTTTGTGGCTTGGTAGCATATTAGTATTAACTCTGTGAATAACAGTAGAATTTACCTGTAGAAGTAGGTACATTTGTGGTGTCTGGTTTCATCATCTTTTTATCCTTCTCCAATATGGATTTGCTGGCAAGATTACCTTGTAGGCCAACATACTGTTCCCCTCATCCCATCAAGTAGGAGAGACAGGCAGTGTGCTGACACATACTTAGAGTGCTATAAAAATGTTGAAATGCTTTACTGAAATTAATTTACTGCGCAGAGAATAAAGGAATGGAAGCGGACTGCTTACAATGCTATACAGTCCTATCAAATTAGCCTCGTGATTTATAAGATTGTAGATCCCTACCTGATAAGTTTTCCCTCTAATGTTTGCCCCAGGGAGACAATAAAAAAGGAGAAATGGAATCAGGAATGAATGTGCATCTGCTTTAGTTATGTATACCGTGCTGCAGGGATATACAAGACCCAAGACCATATATGGTCCTCCAGTAGTCTGAGGGATAGTCCCTGGAGCCCCTCTAAAAAATTGCCATTGCATATATAATTTGTAATTTGATGGAAGGAATGATAGCCCTTAATACAGCTGTCCGGATGACGTGTGACCCTCAGCTGAAAAATGCTTTTGCACTTTTGCCCCATGGCAGTATAGAGTATGAAGTATGCAGTATGGAAAATGAGGCACTATGCCAATTTTTTTGCAGGAAATTTCAGGTCTGTGTAGTGTATGTGAGATTTTACTACTAGTTGTGGTTGAGCTTAAGCATTATAATTGATTCAGTTGTCTTGAAACAGAGTGGCTACAGGCAGATGTCTCCAAATACCTGGTGGGTTTAGTTACAAGTGGCATCATGACAATAATAATTTTGTAATATGAAAAAAAATGGCTTTATTCAAATATGTTGTGGTTATTGAACTAATAATAGATATACTCTGATTTAGTTCAAGTACACAAGGCACATTGGTTGAGTGTTTTCTCCTCCCTCTTCTGCTTTATACTGAAATGTCTAATTGCTTTGAGACTGATGATACAGAGATGTAACATTAAAGGACAAGTGAGTCCGCTTGTTATGGATGTGATTGAAAATTCATTTCCTGTTCAAGAATATCAGTTCCATAGTAGCAGTTAGATAATCTTCTCCCTGTCTTTTCAAAAATGGAAGAATACAAATTAAAATGGAGCAGAAAGGACAGGCACACTTTGATATGGTTCTGCCAATGAATATTATGCAAATAACATTGACAGAGGAAAAAATCAGAGTGACGAGGTGGCTCCAACTAGCCCAATAGTACATTTTGGCATAGGAGAGATCTGGGGTAGCAGGGGACTTGGCACACATAATAGATTTTCTTTGAGCAGCATATTCTTTTCAAATTAAATTACCAGAATGAAAAGGCAATTGCAATTACTTATAAACAGACACTTTATCTCTCCATAAATAAATGATCAGAAATTATCAGAGCTCATTCTGCAATGATTTGGGTCTCTCTTCCATGATGTGAGTGATTATTTATTTTCCCATTCTTGCTGACACACATTTGTGCAGAAACTCAAGTACTAATCAAAGCAATGACTATGTTTCTCTTTTTCTTTGCAGGTAAGTCAGAATTGGGCTATTTGGTGAAATATGCAGTTTGGGGATTTAAGGAACCAAAGTAAGCCTTCTTCAAGCTGTCGCAGCCTGTTAACAAGGTTAGACTGTCATCTTAAAGTTCGCTCTGCCCCAGCTATTTAAGCAACTAAAATGCAGATTATTCCACCCATCAAATTAACAATAATCAGTGCTGTAGTGTAAGATTAGCTCTTATGCATTCAGTGGTGGATTGTATTCAATTGAGTTTGTTTTCCAGATTGTTAAGAGATTTCCTTGGGAAGCCTGAATCAAAGCCTCACAGCACTACATCCAAATGCCTCTAGTGTGCATATTTTTACATGTATATGCCATATAAGGCTGATGATTCTATTTCTGATTTCTTCCCTTATGTATTAGCTCTTTCTAGAGTTTTGGGTCCTTCCAGCCTGCCTTGCCCCAAGTTAACAGGCCATACACTGAAAAGCTTACTTTGAGGGCCAGTTGAGAGTGGCTAGCTTCCTCAACTCATCAAGCCAAGAACATTGCTTCTCCTCCTAACCATTATTGGACTGCTGTGGAACAGGCATGCCTTGCTTCCTATTTGGCCCATGCTGCTCTAAACAACTACTGCTGCTACAAGCAAGTTCTCTCATGCATCTTGGCATCAAAACCAACCCCTTCAATTCATTGAACCAGTTGTCATATTTCCTTTTGCCATCATGGTGCTAAAACTTATTTTATTTCAGGGTCCACCACCTCTTGCTTTTCTCTCCAGCCCAACCAGGTACTCTGAAATAATGCCCAAGTAATAAAGTGTACAGAATTGGACCTCATCTACGGGAGGGCAGCAGGAACTGACTGGAGTTTCTAAAGGAAGTGGCATCTTTGCCCCATGAAAACTTAACCATTTCTTGTATTCTGCTTAATTTTCTTTACTCATTACTCTTTCCAACAAATGAAACTGTGTTCTAATATTAATGGGTGGTTTTGATTTGGCTTAGATTGTCTTTCCTTTGTCCAGGTGTGGACTGTTCTATATGAAGGAGTTGATGGATGTTCCCTAGAGATGTATCAAGTGTTTCCTTAATATTGTGATTAGCAGGTTTTATATATTCTTTAAAACAATGGCAGGGCAATATGCACTCACAATAAACAGGTAGGTGAATGTGCGTGGGAACTCAGTCTGAAATGTGTAGAAGTTCATTTTGTGTATTTCAACTGTGCATGATTACTAATGTATCATATTTCCCAATGGGCTCATCATTTACAAAACTCTAATTTCTGCAAATGAATGAAAATGCTGTCCAACTTTAGTCATGTTAGTGCTGGATAGACTGGGTTTCTTGCTTTATAGTGCAGTGCTAGCAGGACTTCCACACATGCTTTGGCATCTTCAGGATTGTTTGTAAGCAAGAGGGTAGAGAATATCAGCTACTTCTCTGCACATGTGCAAATATCAGCTACCTTTTTCTGTTATAAATCTGCTAACCAAGGGCAGCAAATGATGGCCTCTTGCAGACAGTAAGCACACATGTGTATTCAGGAGAAATTCCATAAGCTTAATTATTCCAAGATTCTAATAATCATCATAACTCAATTTTTTTAAAAAAATGTGACAAAAGTTTTGTATCACATTGTTTGCAACATAACCAACTATAGGACCTCTAAATTACAGCACTAATAAGTGTCATCTCACATCCATATCTGGGGATCTATTTAGATACAACAGTGCTGAAAACAGGGGCATAAAAATAGCATATACTTTTTTTTAAGAAAGAGCATAGGTCTTTTGCATAACTGTTTTGCATAATAAGCTTGTGTCAATCAGTCTTAATTGTGTTGGTGGTGTAACATTGCATTAGAAGAAGACAGATTGCATTAAAGTACTTAATTGGTGAGCAAGTGAATAAAACCCAAACAGTATTAGCCTTCCACCCTAAAAGAGCTCTGATGGGCAAAAATTTTAATATGATACAAGGGTGTTATTTAGTGGATCTGGTCCAATTCAGAAGAACCAGTTGTTGTTGTTGTTGTTGTTGTTTGTTCTTCCTAAATTTCCTCCTAAGGGTTCTGGTGCTGGGCCTATGTGCCTACTCAAACAGCCAAGTATTTTGTCTTCTGTATCTCTTCTATTTCTTGCAGGAGAGGACAATGTCTCTCAATTGGGGGGTGGGGGGGCAACATGTTGTGTGGCTTGAAGTAATTATGTTAAGTATGGGTCAGAAAGCAGGAATAAGCACTGCAGCCGGTCTTATGCATTTGGGGATAGAAGAAATAGAGGTGAACCAAATGATTCAAAATAGAAGTGAATCTTGTTTCCTGATTTAAATAACACTCTTGATACGGTGATCCAACTCATTGGCCAACTCTTTGTGTCAGTGTCATAAATCTCATCATATCACTCGACCTCTTCAGCATTTCCATATGTGAAAGTGAATCTGAAATACTGTATATTGCCTGTAACAATGCCAGGAACAACAGGAAAGGTGTCATGCCTGCAAAGTGCTGAAAGGCTGCAGAGCACTTCTGAGTCATGTGATTTGATTTGCTACTGTGAAGGAAGTTCCCCCTTCGATCTGTGAATTTGTTTCAGTGAGGTGATTCCATTAAAGCTTTGCTGAGTCAGAGCACCTCTTTGCACAACCCTACGGGTTAAGTCAGGAGTTTCAGACTCAAAAGCAGATAACTGATAACTGGCAGCTCAGATTATCTAATAACACTCCTCTGCAACAAAAGCACTGATATAAGACTGTGGCATCGGATTGGCCATGTGGTGTCACATGTTTTCCCTCAGTTCTAGGCCATGATATGAGAAGCAAAGCTTGTGATGGAGCCAGAGATCCAAGTGTTATTTGCCAGGTCACCAGTGCCAGCTGCACAGTGCTTGATACTTACAAAATCAAAATGCTAAACATAAGCACAGAGTCCATGTGAAAATATGTCTTTGGGAAAAAAACAGAATATGGGTGTAGGTGATCTATCCAAAATGGGAGAGGCTGTTGAGGAAGGAATTCTGAAAGCTGAAGGTCAGAACCAGAAGAAACCTGGAATTAAGAGGGAAGAGAAAGATGGATGAAAACCATCCCTTCCTCATTTACTGAAGGGTTGAGTCAGAAAGGAGAGCCTTAAGGCTCCACAAGAATACCTGAGATACTAAAATCCCTTTCTATTAATCATCATTTGGGGTTCTGTCATTGGTCACTGAAAGGAAAAAGTCATATAGAACAGCCTTCCCTACCCTGGTGTCTTTTTGGCTGGCTGGGAGTCTTGGAAATTGCACTCATCATATTTGAAGAGCCTGTGCAGAATAAGGCTATGAACAGCAAATGTACTTTCCTTTTGGCAGGAACAAAAAGTCATATTTTTAAGCTAAAATTTACCAGTTTTTAATACAGTTGTCAGGTAAGCATTTTAAACATTAAAATTGTGCCAGCGCTGTTTATCTTAATGAGGAATTATTAATTTTTCATACAACTGTGGCTGCTACATTTATCCCTTCACCCAGAAAATTGGATGGGATTATCGGTGACATGGGAACAGAGAGAGAATGATAGAGAAGAAATTATCATTCAGAGTGACAAGTTGTTTTTGTCTACCCAACACTTCTGTGCCAACATAATAGCAAAAATATCACAAAACAGCAGATACTAATCAGCACTGTTGAGAAATGGCTTGTTAGATCACCCATCTGCTTTACAGTCAATTTTAAGGCTGTTGGTGTGAAGAAGAAAATATTGGGGAGGGCAAAAAAAAAAAAATCATGCATACTAATCTAGCAGCTAGAAGGGAATGGTTCACCAGCTGGTTGCTTCTTGAGAAATGATACAATCTCTTATTGAAATGCTTACTAAGCAATTGCTGAACTGCAATTTCTGGTTCTTTGAGCTTTGTCCTAATTATCCTTGAATCCGATATCTTTTTCTATTACTCTCTTGTTACTCTGAGAATACCCCTCTCTGTTTATAATATAGCTCTGCCTTTCCTTGGCACCCACATCTTTCTTGTCCAAACTCTACTGCAAAAAAGAATAACTATTTTCCCCCCAAAACAAGCATACATTTAAACGATTAACCAATGGAAAGAATCATAATTAGAACTCAATATTGATGAACCCTGTGTGGAAGTACTGCAGTTTTGAAAGGCAGCTAAGAGATACATAAAATAAAATGTGTTTCCGTCATTGGTGTCTATATTAACTTTGACTTGGGTTCAACAGACTTTCAGAAAATGTAAACAAACGACTGCTATTAGAACAACTGTTCAACCTGTTATAGATTTAGCAAAGGCTGACTAATATAAAAAGTCAGGTTCCTTCTCACTCCATCAAGTACTTTTTCAAGTATTTTATTCCAACTGTAGATTTTTTCTTTCCTCAGCTTCTTAAAGTACGTCCTGTTTGTTAAATGCATCTCCCTAAATTCCTCATTCCCTGCCCCAGCTCTGTGGCTAGTTGTCTTCCAGAGTCCTATCCCCTCCATTAGGCAAACAATAAGCTTTATTCCCTAAACAAACCTAGTGGCAAATGTGGGCAGAAATTTTATAGATATGGGACATTTAGAATTCCAGTCCAATATTGTTAGAGGTCTAGCAAAAGATGTGGGCCTTATTAAAGTACAGAGCAGTAGTTAGTAGTTTAGAACAGTAGTTAGTAGTTTGTAACCACTAAGGTCAACTTTCTGTCTGAATTAAGATATTGGGAGGAGCTAGCATGGTTTAGCATTCTGCCCTTCTGGAAAGGTTCACACTACTCGGCTGTATATTGTATATTGTACACCATTGTTAATCTCTATACATATTGTTACTCTCTATACATATTAAGTAACTTTGTTTCCCTTCTAAGTGTAATCTTGTATAATCTCACCAGGGATGAGGTGAGTACCTCACCTAGCTTCACTCCTGGAAACGTTCTAAGTTGTGTGTGACTTTTTTTTTCCTGTCCATGATGAAAAAAGCTGGTTTTCTAGAAAGGAGCATAAAGGCCATCAGGAAAAAAAAAAAAAGGCTTTGATTTGGTTGCTTGCTTTAGGTTCCAGAGCAAAAGCTGCCCATTTCCATTTGAGAACCTTGAGGACCTTGCTTGTGACTCATTTCAGAGAAGGCTGGTACCAAGAAAAAAAGAGTGAGCAAGTAAGCAAAAGAAATGCATTTAGGCTCATCAGAGAGACTATTAACCTCTTGTCAAATCTGGCTTGTAAGAAGGCCCTGCTGCATCTTCATTTATTTGTTCCATGCTACTTAGTTAATGGGAACATGACTCTCACTATACTGAAGCATATTTACTGGTTTCTTTTTTTCCAAATTAATTTCTTTGCTAGAGAGCTCCACACTGAATTATTAGATGAGGACAGAAGCAGGTTAACTGCTATCTGGTATAGCGATTCCTGAGTTTCCTATTAAGAAACATTGAATTTACAATAAATTGGAAGAACATGAGCATTTGCAGCTAGTTGTGGAGCATATTCAACATGGTGCTGTGCTATGTTTTAAAATCCATAGCTAGTTCTCTAATATTACAGAAAGAGTGCCATTCTGTTAATCTCTACCCTAAAATTGACTTCAGTGGGGCTTATATACAGCTAATTGTTATAGGATTATTGTGTGAGATTGCAGCTTATGCATACTTACCTGGGGAAGGGAAATTACATTAAATTTAGTGAAACTTTTGTAGGAACCTGTGAAGCTGTCTTAATGTGACTCAAACTACTAATCCCATATACTACTGACACTGATCGGCAATGGTGGGTGTATTTTCAGCCCTGCCAGGACTTGTTGCAGATTGAACAGGGGACATTCTATATTTCACAGAATACATTCTGCCAATGAACTGTGGATATAACATTTGAGCAGGTGGGCGTAGGCTTAGATACGAAATACAAAATTGATTAAAGCATGTAGGATCCATTTTCTATTTGCATAACATAATATGAAGCTGGAATGTGATATCCCATATTGTTAACCTATAAAACAGCTGACTAGCTTTCATATTAGATTACCTTGAATTTTGGTTCCTGTTAGAAAAACTAGGAGTCAATTTTTTGATGTTGTATGGCATTGGTAAAAACAATCTCTGTGTCTTTAGAATGATCTAACTTTAATGGGCCCAGATCCTTTCCAGTTCATCCTTTTGTTACACAAAGGTTAAGTACTTCCACATATAAACAAACCAAATTAAAATATGATGTAAGTTACAAAGAACAGAACTGCAGTATAAAAGTGCATGAATAATAGATGCATTTTACATACAGTAAAGTTTACACCCTGAATCTGAACCCTCGTTGGCAAGCCTGTGTGAATTGGATCTGTTCTAATTACTTGAATGATTTCAGTATAAATTCCTTCAATCAGAAGTATTTGATTTGAATATTTAAATCAATCTGAGCATCTGAATCACTTTGAACTTGATTCAAAAGTCTGATTTGATATAGACAGAAGGGTCCAAGAGGACAAAAATGGTCAATTGAAACGTATTTAACATAGGTACTATTAAAGCTTTGCTAAATTAAATCAATGTGGCAATGACTTGCATAGTCCTAAAAAATGGACACAGCTCATGTATCTTAACTATAAATCTGCCTTTAGCCAGACTCTGAGGGAGTAGGAAATGTACTTGGTAGCCTCTAGATGAGTTGAGCAGTCCATTCAACCAGACTGAGTAAAAATTTTGGGAGTAACAGTCCCCCCCCCCAAAAAAGCCATAAAGGTCATCAGAAAAAAGTTTTACTAGTGCAATCTAGTGACTAGATTCACATATTGCCTCAAGCCATAATGTGTTTTGTTTGATTTTAGCTTAATATGGTGTGTGAATTCATCAAACCATGGCTTATTCATCAAATTGTGGTTAAGTCATATCACTGGACATGACTGGATATTAGCAACCCCCCCCTTTTTTTTAAAAAAAGTTATTGCATGCGGTCTTGAAAGAATTTTAAATGTTAGTGTTAGAAGAGGTCATTTA
The DNA here is from genome assembly GCF_059951505.1 of Python bivittatus. Taxonomy (NCBI): domain Eukaryota; kingdom Metazoa; phylum Chordata; class Lepidosauria; order Squamata; family Pythonidae; genus Python; species Python bivittatus. The sequence continues at coordinate 20,792,261 of NW_028277035.1, forward strand.
GGGCCCCAAGTCTATTCCCTTGTTCTGTGCAGAAATCCAGTTAAAGCAGCCACAACTGTCTAGCCTTATATGGTGGACACTCTACTTCTCTGAGTAATTGATCCCACTGTCAAACTTCTCTTCCTGTTAGGAATTCTTTTTCTAGCTACTGGAACATGCCTTTTGTAATGTATGTCCATTCTTCCATGTCCTGCAGTCAGGGATGATAAGTAGCAGGTCTTGAGCCTCTATGGTGAGACACTCTTTCAAGTATTTGAAGAGTGCAATCATATTCCCTGTAAGTTTTCTCTTCAGATGCCAAACATTTCCAGTGTCTTCTCCCTTCATACGGCTTAGTTTCTGATCGCCTAATAATCCTTGTTGCCTTTCTCTGAACCTGCTTGAGTTTGTCTGAGTCCTCCTTAAAATATTTTGCTCAGAACAGAGTAATTGAAGTACAGTTTGACTAATGCAGAATTAGGTGGAGCTATTAGTTCTCATGATCTGGAAACTATTTTTCTCTTGATGTAGCCAAAATTGGCTTCTCTTCCTCCTCCTACATTACTAGTGCTACTATTACTATCTACTCCTACTCCTCTTCTTCCTCTATCACCCTGATGACTCATATTCATTTTGCATTCAGTTTACAGAATTATTCTACATATTTAATAAAACAGTATTACAGGAGTATTTATTATAAGCCAATCTGATTTCCTGAAATAGGGTGGGATATCAAACATATACCAAACCAAGGCAGTACAAGGGTGCAACCCATAACATAGCAAATGGTATGACTAAAGAGTGATTGCTCCATCAGTCTTGCCAACTTGTCAATCATTAGATATGTGGACTATAACCCCAGTGAGACAGACTGCCTTCAAATAACCTGAGAAAGTATCCAGTTAGGAAAGGCAGACCAGGATGGTTCTGGTGGTACTTCATCAACCAAAAATGAGACCATAACAGTATAGTAAAGTGGTACTTGAAAGATTAACCCACTGTTTTCTAAGCTCTCTAATGTGAAGATGCTAATATTTTGCTTCACTTTTTAGCAAAAGTAATCTACTTTGGATGCATAAACAGGAATGGAGAAAAAAAAAGTTTATTATAATGTAACAGGTACAGTATTGCAGTACAGTTGCATCCCATGTTTGTACACAGCCTGTTACTTCATTTCTTTGATTGTGAGTTAGAAAACTTTGAAAATGGATATCAAGCATTATTGATCTCACCTCTATTGATGTGTAATAGTAAGAAGTAAATGGGGTTTTGAAGTCTACAGGAGAATGTAATGTCACTTTCTCCTGTGTATTATAAAGCACAGAAAACCAATAATGGCCCTGGACTGTTAATGGCCATAATAATGGCCCTATTATTCTTTTGAACTTTCATTTAGCACTGCATTAAAATTGGAAAAGGCAGCAGTTCATGTATTCTAAGGCTTAATTTGCATTTGCATTAAATTCTCAGTATATTGGATTATACGACTGTAAGGAATAAAAAGAAAATCATTGAGTGTCAGTTTTGAGCACCAAATAAATTGCCCTTGAATATAATACTTTTTTAGCATTTCAAGAAATATGAATGAAATTATAGGAATATGGAAATATTGAACTGACACATTCTGCCTGAATTAACTTCAACACTGTTGGTTTTTTTTAAAAAAAAATATTATTTCTTTTTAAAATGTACCCATGGGCAGAATAAAATTAAATCATTATTCAAACCATAATAAAGTGTGGGTTGCACTTATTTGGGGGATGACTTTTTTTCTAGGAAGGATATGATGGAACTCATATGTAGGCCTGGAACTGAACAATTATTTTCAAAGAGTCTAAGTTTGTATTATGAACTTGCAAAAAGAGCAGCTCAGATGCTCCTTCTTTTAATGTAGAATTCCAATCTGCTGTTTCTCCCTACCTTCTTGAAGCCACTGTTCCCTTTTTAGGCCTCTGCTGATCACAACTTGTGTACTGCAATGGGGAAAAAAGCACAGTGAGAAATAAAAAAGGGATTTAGAAAAAGAAAGAAAGATAAGAGACTATGTTGATCTGTAACTTTTAATGGAAGCTTTTTGTTATCAGTGACTTCAGTGTTTAGAAACACTGATAAAACTTAAAAAATCAGGCAAAAGGGATCATCCTGCTGTTTCAGACAGATTTTTTTTAAAAATTTTCCCTGGAATCTGATCAAGAACAGGATCTTTTAACCAACAGTGCTAAAGACTGAATTCAGCGGGGGGGGGGGGGGGGGGGGGAGGGGAGGAGAAGTAAGTAGTAGTAGTAGTAGTAGTAGTAGTAGTAGTTGTTATTCCCTGTCAGGAATAGAGAATTACAGTGTAATGCTGAAATGAGTAATGCTGTATCACGAGAGGATCTCAGAGATTTACAGTAATTTGATGTTCAAATCAGAAACATGAACAATCAATCAATCAAAGTTGATTGATTGTTCAATCAAAGTTGATTGATTAGCCCTTAGGCCATATCAAAATTTCAAACAGAAAGTGTTAATAAAACCCAGTGTAATAACAAATTAGGTAAAATGGAAATAAAATACAACAATTAAGTATACAGATAAGTGAGAATACAGATCATATTTCCATGTCACCCCTACAATTTACCCCAATCAACCCCACGTATGCAGATCTCAACTGTATTGTTTTACTCAGATACCGAGCTGTATTATATGTTATTTTCAAGTTTTGACCACACATAAGATATGTTGTTTTAATATGTGGTTCTCAATGAGTCATTCGATTAATGTATGATCCAAGGTATATATCTCTCTCCTTCTTATACAAGTTACAATCAAATAATATATGTGCTAAGTCTTCTATCTCTGATGCTCCACAGATACAAGTGCATTCATTATAAGGGATACAATGGAACCTCCCATATCTAACCATTGTATCAAGCTGGTCAAATCTCGCTCAGGTAAATACCTTCCTAAGGTGTTTCGGCATTTGTATCTTTAAGTAGTTGGCAGTTTGAAAAGTTTGTTTATATAGGCTCAGCCATTTCAAATTGCCAATCTTACTAAGGGTGGCTATATCTTTCTGCGCTTCTATGTCCAAGATTCTTTGAGCAGCTCTCTTTCTGTCTTGTTCTTCATTTGCACCAGAGACTGGAAGACCGCAGCTTCTTATATAATTTGTTAATTGTATAATCCAGGAGGTCTGTGATTGGGATTTTATTTGCTCTAGAAGACACAACTTTGGAAGTCTGTCAGTCTCCATTTCATTAATTTTGCACCAATAGTTATATGCTCTGGTTTTAGCCAGTGAATCGATTGTATAAATACCCAGTTCGGCCCTAACTGCAGTAGCAGAGGTCCTTTTGTCTACACCCAAAATACTTCTTAGGTGCTGGGATTGTGTTTGTTCTAATAGTGAGGTGGAATTTAGGCCCCAAACTTCTGCTCCATATAAGAGCTTACGGGTAACCTTACCTTTGTATACTTTGATTATTGGGGCTAGGGAACCTGGATAACTATGATTTTTTAATTTAAGCAGTAGATTTAAATATGCCTTTGCTCTGACTGAGCTCTATTGATGATGACAAACCCAGGATCTAGTCTCAGAGAAAGTTACGCCTAGGTAAGGGAAGGTGTTAACTTATTTGATTGGTTCACCATCTAATTGCCATCTGTGTCTCTGATACTGTTTTCCAAACACGATAATTTTTTATTTTGATTTATTAATGATTAAAGAGTTATCCTGACAATAGGAGCTAAATCTTCTTAACAGCCTACGCAGTCCTACTTGCGAGTATGATAATAAAATATCATCGGTGTAGAGCAAAATGTTGTAATATGTATTTAGGACCCTAGGCATGTGTACCGTGGGATCTTTCATTAATCCTGATAAGTCACTGATGCATATATTAAATAATAATGGTGCCAGTATGCACCCTTGTCTTACCCCTTAGTATGTGTTGATCCTATTTGTCATAGCTCAGAAACATGAACACTTATCTGGGGAGGTGTTTCCCCCAGCCCAACTAAGGCTTACTTTAGCAGATGATATGAATTACTTTGATCAATGCAACATCACTGTTAAAACATAACTCATGATTAGGATATCAGGATACCTAAAGATGGAAATACCAATAAAACTGAATAGCAAAAGAACTGAGAGCCCCCTTTTGTCTCTTGCTGCATATAGCTACTTCATGCTAAATCATATGAAAAGCAACTGTTGAAAGCCTTGATCATGGCATTCTGCCACCAGTGTCTTTAGTAAGGGCATGGAGCCTTGGGCACACCTTTTCCAAATCCATTTCTTGTCTCCTTTCATAAAGAAAAGCCTTTCCCAATCTAGTTCTTGCCAGGAAGGCTAAGGCTAAGTTTGAGTCAGTTGTAATCTAGCACATCTAATGAGCATCGGGCTGATGAAGAAGCTCTTTCAGAAACTATGAAAACCTTGGCCTAAAAGTTAAAAAGTGTCCTGGGATTTATTGACATTAAACACCAGCAAGGGCTGCATACTAAGAGTCTGTTAGCTTGCAATTAAAGGTCCAGCATAATTAATTCAATTCCAGTCATTGCAGGGGAACAATACAATGTTATCTAAATGTAAGCTGGAACTTCTACATCTATAGATTTTTCCATAGTCATGCTGTCTTCAACAGCTCACAGCAAAATGGGATTTGACTGTGCCAAGGTAAAATACAACAGCTATTAACAGCTACTTTTTAATGTTGAGAAACCTTCCAACAAAATAAGTAGCAAGCTCCTTTGTTACTGATGTTACCTTCTTTCTTAGCCAGATCCATAGGCTTTTAATGGCTGATGATTGTTTAAAAACTAAGACTAGACCCCCTTCATGGGAACTGTGAAGTCACAGAGACACTTGGAAATTAAAACAGTAATACAGTATATGTATATCTGACCCAAAATTCCATGTAGCTTATGGATGAGGAAGAACAGAGCACCAGTGAGCTACAGGAAGGTAAAATGTAGCTTTGGGGAAATAAATGGAAGTAATTACGTAGGCTGAATGCAGTGCAGTGTTTAAAAAGAAGAAAGTGGAATGGTCTCTTCCTTCCTCTTATTTCAAAAAGCAGTTAAAAACAGTAATTTTGGAGAAAGCCTTCAGGGAGGATGTATGACAGAAGAGATAGTAATTAGTGAATCAGTGGAATGAAAGATCAGGGAAGCTATTGGATTTTGTGCCGGATTTATATTTATGCTTTTTGTGTATTATGTTGTAAGTCACTTAGAGTGATTAAATAAGGTGACATACAGCTATGGTGAATTTTGTTTTCTCTGATGATTTGGGAAGGGGGAGTAGTTTGTGGAGGAAGGACCTATGCTTCCCTTCTAAGATAAAATGTAATGCTATACCTTAAACCCTTCCAACAGCTCTCCGTGATTCCCATTCTTAATGGCTATTTGGAGAGGCTCTACTGAAACTCATGGTCTATTTGGGCTGTATAGAAATCCAGATTCAGAGAGGAAAAAGGTGACTTAAAATGTGCAGGAATGTGCACATCACACCTGTTAGCAATTCCTTAAAGACGTGTCCCTTCTTGTCTCACACAGCACCATGTAATCCCAAGAAAAAACACATTTGACTTAAGGAGACTCTAACCGATGGCCTCTCTTTTCTAATCCAGATCTCTGCACAGCCCTTTCATCTCATCTCCATCTCCATCTCCATCTCCATCTCCATCTCCATCTCCATCTCCATCTCCATCTCCATCTCCATCTCCCTCTTTCTCTTTCATTCATTCCAAACAGGCTGAAAAAATAGCATATTGAAGTGAAGAAATGAAATTGATTCACTTAGAAAAAAGATGCCAAGTTTTGAAAGAATTTATGTTGGGTCTAGTGCTTTTTTATCTCTATTCATGATTTTCTTAATAGAGTGCAGTACAGTATATCAAGACCAGGTTAAATTAGATTGGGAGGAGTTGAAAATTGTTGAGAGAATAGAATAAAAAATGATTTCATAAAGCAAAGGGCAACAAGATAGCCAAAAATGTACTCAGCAAAATCAAATATCAAAAGTTTGAAATTATTCCCAGATGTGTGTTTATGTTTAACCTTCTAGCTTGAAACTTCTTCTTTTTTTCTCCTGATTTTGAAAACTTTTTTTCACCATCTGCACATTTTCTTTGAACCTTCCTGTTACTTAAGGCTCATCCTTAATATCCCCCTCACTGCAGTAAGAACATACCCCAGTGATAATTTTATATGACATAACAATGATTACTGGGCATGTTCTTGCTACAGTTAGAGGCATGACCTCATGACATTGCCTTCATCTCACCTTCAGCCCACAGCTGAGGCTGCTTAACACTGACTTTAGCCATCCCAATTTTAGAGTAGTGTTTTCCCTCTTCTCTGCAAGAGTGGGCTCTCAGTCTGATAAAGATTCAACCAACTGTTGTCTAAACAACCCACAGCTGCAGCCTCCCCCTTTAGCAGGGAAGAGACTCCCTTGTTCTAGTCCACCATAAGACTATGAGAAAAAGACTCTCTGCCTTAAAGTGCACATGGACGTATTGGTTTTAAACTGAAAATAGTTCACTTGTTGGAATTCTTTTTCATTACTACTGTCATCATAATCATAGTAAAGAGAACTCTGCAAAGTTTGTCCTTGGGGGAAAAAAACACTTTTAGTTCAGGTGGCCTGATGTTCTCCAAATACAATTTTTGCCAAGGACTTGATTGTTGATGATTCAATCAGGGCTGGGATATGTCCAGCTCCTATTGGCCACTTCAGGCTTCTGTGGGCATACCCTTTCTCCTTTGATTTCTGGGCACTGCCCACTATGGACATCTTAGCTTTGGCTGCAAGAGGGACCAGACCCTTGGCTCCTGCAGAAGTATCTGTCCGTGTAATGCCTGATTGATGCTTTCCCAGCTGCTTGTCAGGTTTTGTCTGAGTTCCTTTATATACCCAAGTTTAAAGCTACTTTGAAAAAGCACTACAACTGTTTTTGTAAACATGGCTTTAGCAGGCTTTTTTGAAAAATGATAGCTCTGTGTTTAAAAACAGGACCAGCCCTCTCTTGAGAGAGCGCTAGTTCTGTGCTGCACAGAATGATGATTTGAACCAGGAAAGAGAGCTGAGTGTCTTGCTGATTCTGTCACCAATGAGTGCATTACAGATTTTAGGCTGGTTTTCCTGACAAGGGGTTTGATGTGGTAATACATTTTATTGTTTTTATTCCTGGAGGGGGGACACCATTTTGCCTAATCTTCTACCATTTTGCCGATATCACAGGGTACTTCCAGGTGCTGCCAGCAACTGGCATCCCCTTGCAGCACTAGCTGGCAAGGGAGCTTGTTCATGATCAGTAGCTCCCCCTCACCTCACCGCACTCCCTCCCCTCCTCTGCCACAGTTAGCCTGACTAACAAATCACAGGCCTTAAGGAGAGAGATAAGGTGATGGAGGAGGAGGGACCTCCAATGCTGTTTGCAGTGCCCCCTATAACTTGCCATCTGAGCCAACTTTGGACACCAGTTTAGTACCTTTTCAAAAGAGCTCTAGAGTTGTGATGGAAAGTGCTCTAGAGCCATGTTTAGGCATCATTTCCTTGTAAACGATTACTTAGCTTTTCTAAGCACTCACCTACACTTAATCATCCCTGTTTCATTGCACATTGAGGAATGTGGTTTAAAATTGCTTTTCTTGCTTGCAAGAGGGGAAATTTTGTTTGTGTGTTTCTTCATTATACCAATTTATCTGGCTACTAATTCACCATGCAACATAGCACAGGTAACAAAAAAATAAAAATAACAAATTTAAAAAATGTAAACATATCAGGTCAAGGACAGTATATAGATTCAAAAGAATTAAAATGGGCTCATGTAACCTCCTGTCCCAGAGCTAGGGGAAGAGCCAGGTCTTCAGTGCCCTTCAAAAGCAGGTAGAGTCAGGTCCTTCCATATCTTGGGGGAACACTCTTCCAAAGGGCAGGTGTGGTGGTAGAGAATACACATCCCCCAGGATGTTTGAGTGATGGGACCCAGAGCATGCTGACTCTGTCAGATATTATCAGATGAGTACAGGTATTTGGAGACAGGCAGTCGTGCACATAGCCAGGCCTTATGGCATGAAGGGTTTTATATATGATGACCAGCACCTTGAATTGCACCAGAAGCCAACTAACTAATGCAGCTCACATAGTAGCAGTGTTAATGGGCGTACTGAGGTGTGCCCATTATTACTTGTGCAGCTGCATTTTTGACCCGCTGCAGTTTTAAAGTGATCTTCAAGGGCAACCCCATGTAGAGTGCACTGTAGACCAAAGCGTGGGTGACCATGAGTAGGCCCCTCAATCCAGGAATGGTCACAGTTGGCTATGAAGAGCTCCAAACAATCAGAGATCTGATTGTGACAAGGGACAAATATTAACATTCCCCAACTCCAAATCACATTACCATTACCCTGAGACAAAAACAAATCCCACTGTTTATCAGGACCTTGATTATTTCAGACAAGTCCATGGTTGCTGTGGGGGCCATGAATTCCCAAGCAGCTTCAGAGAAAGCAGGTAGAAGTCTTGCCAGTATCAACCTCCCAGAGTCATTGGGAATTAGGCAACACATACATTTAATATATTATTGTTGGTCACACAGTCAGACACAGTCAGTTTAGACTAGATTTGGCATTTTTATCCACCTATCGAGTCCTTCCCAAGGACCTGGGATAGGCAGATGTTGTTTGATGGTGTAGGTCGCAGGATGTAAGCTGTTCCAAGTAAAGCTGCCTTTTGCAATTGACTGATGGTGATTTTGTCAACGCCGATGGTCTTCAAGTGGCGCTCCAGATGTTTTGGGATTGTACCCAAGTTGCCTATTACTATTGTACTATCTTTGCTCTCTTTTGTCACAGTTGTTCTACTTCTATTTGCAGGTCTTTATATTTTGTGATTTTCTCCAGTTCTTTCTCTTCTCTTCTGCTGTCTCCAGGTATTGCAATGTCCACTATCCAGACTTTTTTGTCTTTCTTATCAACAATTATTAAGTCTGGGGTGTTGTGTGGCAGGTTTGAATTCTAAAGTCTCAGAGCACTTTAGCTTTTCCATTTTCTATTACTTTATCTGTTTTGTGGTCCCACCAGTTCTTGCTGTCAGGAAAATGGTATTTCTTGCAGATATTCCAATGCACCATTGTTGCTACTTTGTCATGCCATTGTTTGTAGTCAGTCTGTGTGATCTTCTTGCAACAGCTAACTAGGTGGTCCACTGTTTCTTCAGCTTCTTTGCAAAGTCAGCATTTGCCGTCTGTTGCTGTCTTCTTGATTCTGGCTTTGTATGCATTTGTTCTTAAGGCCTGGTCTTGTGCAGCCAGAATTAGCCCCTCTGTCTCTTTCTTCAGCTTTCCTGGTCTTAGCCACTGCCAGCTCTTGTTGTTATCTGCTTTGCCTGCTAGTTTTTCTTTTTTGTGTGTGTGTTCTGGCCATATAATACTTTGCCTTGCCATGTCTCTTTTCTATTCTTCATTTGGTCTTTCTTATAGGCCAGTTTGGTTTCTTTGGTATTCAGTAATCCTTCATGGTGTACTAGGTTCAGTGCATCTTCTTCATGTTATTTCTATAGGGCATCTTGATTCCTTCAGTTTTCACTATTTTTCCCCTGTTGATGGTAAGGGTGGCACATTTGTCCAGTCCAAACTCCAATGCAATATCTTGGCTGTATATTTGGACAGTGTTAAGCAGCAATTCCATCTCAGATGGCATTTTTCCATACAGCTTCAGGTTGCCCGTGCAAAGGAGGTAGGATAGCCTGGCAGATGTTTCTGATGTTTGATAGCCATGGACTGACTTGTTCAGTATTGTTAACAGAGGAATCAGTACAATGACAAACTGTAGTGGTGAGTCTCCTCGAAAGATTCCTCTCTTGATGTTAACCTCTCCCAGTCTATCGCCATTGACCAGCAACTGTGTCTTCCATTGTGCCATTGATCTTTGCGCAAAGCTTCTGATGTTTCTACTGACTCCTGTTATTTCTAGGCATTTGATTATCCAGTCATGTGGCAGGAAGTCGATTGCCTTCTTGTAATCAATCCAAGCTACATTCTTATTGGTCTTCCTTCTCTTACAGTTTTCCAAAATCATCTTGTTGTTGATGTTGCTGCTGCTGCTGCTACTGCTGCTATTCTTAACTCCACTGTCAAGCTAGCCACAGCACTGAACAGCTCAGGCAGGGAAGCCATTATACAGCAGGGACCAGTACAGGAGCAGCAATCTCATCTGTTTCCTAGAGCCCAACTTCACAAACAGGATCTTTCAGGCAGTTGTCTGGGCAGCAGTGTTCAAGAATCTCCCAGAAGACAAGAGCCAGTCTCCCATTCCTGCCTTGGGATCACAACTGGTGCTGCACTTGAAACCTAACTCAGGTGGGCACATTCCAAGTGGGAACCCCCTTCCTCCATTCCCATCTAATACAGTACATACCAGGTCAGCCTGCTCATAGATGAGGACGGACTTAATGCACATTGACCTGGTATTTAGCAGCAGCAGCCTTGAGATCAAGACTACTGAGGCTTCAGTGACCAGGCATTAGGGTTAAACCCAGGGGGCTAGAAGTTGGTATTTGTATAAGACATCAAGTACACCTTCCCTGAGAACTGCCCACCTCCTGTCTCCCATCATATCTTCCTCTGCCTATCACCCCCAAGTTGTTCATGCTTGCCCCTTCTCCCCCCATTAGACTAACTCCACATGATCCCTGCTACCACCACCACCACCCAGTCCTAGAGGACCATCCAACTCCCAAATATTCACCATTCCCTAGTTGGAGGGGCTTACCAAAATCTTTTGGTTCACTTCTGCCTGAAAAACTCAGCAGTTCCATGATTCAGACAAGTCAGTTGCTGCCACCTCCCCCACCCCAGTCCACCCCCAACACCACAACTCACACCATCACCCAATTTTGGACTAGTTCCTGCCAGGACCAAGTGAGCGCACAGAAACAATCCTCTCAATCCTAATCTACAGGCTGGGATGATCAGTGAAAGAAACTGTTCCTCCCCTCTGCCACCTCTGACCCAGAGGAAAAACAAATGCCCTTCACCTCACTGATCTCCAGTCTCTAAAAACAATCCACACAATCCTTCCAATCCACAGTCCAAAAGTCCTTGTCTTCTCATTTCCAAATTCTTCTGTTGCCACAAATGTAAACAACATAAAAAGCACTATCAACAGGTAGCCCATGCAGCTGGTAGCCTATTTCTTTGCAGTCCCAATGACACATAAAAGAGGTAAGATGGCTCCTACCCAGGATGGTGAGGCTCCAAAGAAGTTACAGAACTCGGGACTCAGGCCAGCATTCCACTCAACCGTCAGCTTCATCCCACTCCCGCTGTCCTTTTCTCCTGGCTCCTGGTCACACCCCCCCCCCCACAGAGGCCAGGTGTGTTTGGGTTGTTGCCACTGCCACCACTGAGCAGTTGGTCAAAAACACTGTTGCTAAGCAAATATTTGTCACTGCCACCACCTAGGAGCTGATTGGCAGCACCTCCAAGCAAGCAAATGCAGCTACCATAACCAGGTCAACGACTGATCTGTGGCACTGCCATTGTTGCCACCAAACAACTAACCCACTATTCCAGCTGCATCTCCAGCCTCCCCTCCAGCTCCAAAGCTGCCTTGGATGGTACAGTTTGCATCCAGGCACCTGTTCCCAGCAGAACCACTCTTCTCCAGTTGTCTGGAGGTTCTGATCATTACCACTTCCACTGCTACAGAAGCCATCAGTGTTCCAGTGGCATCAGAGGACTCGCTGCACCTTCTACAACCATCTCATTCTTCCACCGATCATCACAAACACACCCAACCATCCAAGTGCCCTCCTTACAAGCCACCATTTCATCTTGGCGCCATTACAAATAAATAAACAAACAATGAAGAAGCCAGCAAATCCACCCATGGCTTTTCTTAACTTCTCTTCCAGTACCACTGTAAGGATAGCCCCACTTGCTGGCCTTATCAGTGACGTAAAATAAAGCCCAATCATCAGGGCACTGCAATTTATGACAACTTATGGTTCTGCTGGCTCTGGAACTGGTGGATTTCACTTTAACATGGCAGTTTGGCTGTACTCTTAATTTCTTCTTTAGCTTCCTTTCCTCTCCAGTTTGCTTTACATATTCTCATGAATGTTAGAATCTTTCAGTGTCAGAAGTTTATATTTTACTGTATAATAGAGAACTATTTGTCAGATGTCATACTGAAGGTGAATTTCACTTGTAATTGAAAGTTGCTGTTGAAAATTTATGTCCCAGATGTAGAGGCTCTTGCAAGTATGACAAACGGATCCTTCCAGATCAGCAATCTTCCAGACCAAATCCCTGACATGCAGTGTCTTAGCAGTACTGGTTTTTCCTTCTTACCTGTGAACAACTATAAAAGATGAGCCAAACACTTTTATCCCACTATGTGTCCACCCAGTCTTCAATATGCAAAAGATTATTGAATAATGTGTTCAGTTAAAATATGGATAGGTAATGTGTAATCCTCCAGATGTTCTGGATGTCCAGTTGCAGAGATGATGCATATTGCAATCTAACAACGTACACACCTGATGCTGGCTCATATGGATAGAATGGGGATCTTGTTCATATAGGCTCCCTATCCTTTCCATCCAAAATGTTTGAGGTGGAAAAATCCCAGGTTAGTTGTCACAAGAGATGACAATATCTATGCCATGACTCTCTACTCAAATCCAGTTCAGGATTTAATGGTGGCTTTGACAAACATAGTGCTATTCAAAATGTAGGCTGAACACATATTGTAGGGCATACTTTCAATCTGGTTTTGAGGATATGATGGATTGGAAGTGAACTCATTAGACTGTCACCCTTCATGTATGGGTGTTTATGTATGTTTGCATTTATGTATGTTTTGAAGTTGCAGCAGATGCAAAACATTGCTGCCTGACTGTTAAGGAGAAGAATTAAGTGGATAACACTGATTCCCCAGAAGCTACCCTGGCCCAAGTCACAGAGTCCTAAATCATTAGCAGCATCCACCAGTCTTCATGTTAAGATCATCTTCTTTGGGGGTCTTACCTGTGGTTGTTGTTCACAGCATAATTATGAGAAATAGGAACTTTCACTTCGGCATTTGTAGGGACCAGACTGTCTTTCAGAATAAAATTGTTTAATTGTGGTATAGCTAAATGCTGCATTTCATTTTATTTTGTAAAAATTGTTTTACTGGACAGTGATTCTTGCTTCTTCAGAAGGAAAAATAGCTTATAAATACAGTAAAAGGAATAAATATTCACCACTGGCTATTTTTCAAACTTCCAAAACAAGTTAACCGGGAAATGTACACATGTGAGTGATCCACTCTGTAATCAGTCACTTATTTTATTTTAGACTTCTGCCCATAATGTTGCAAAGCAATTGTAGTAGCTATAGCAAAATAATTTAATGCTATTGCTTCGAGTGCACTTATTTTAGACTGAATTCAAAGTCATACACGTGTTTTTTCATGCAGTAATGGAGCTCTGTTTACAATGAACATATTGAAAAATGCCATCAGATCTAGTTAAGCCACTGTGTTATAAACTTTGGCAGAAATGGGGGGGGGGTGCTAAACAAAGTACCTCCTGTATATTCTGTTGCCTTAGAGACTGAAACATCTGTATCCGTGCAGGCAAGTGATGCAGACATGGTAAGATATGACTTCCTTGCATTCCTCTCTTCATCTTGCTGTCAATAGTACTGTTTTATGGGGGCAATGTGTAGGGCTTCCTTTGCACTGTAGAGTAACCTGGTTGTATAGCATAACTTAATCCAGGAGAGCATTTAATGAAGGTCTAACTCCAAAGTCAGCATGCTCTCCTACGAAAAGATGCTGTCACCCAAATAATTTTTCAAGATGAACTTGGAGGGACTTGAAATGATTGTTGTTCTGGTGATAATTGTGGCATTTGTGAAAGCCCTGGAACATATGGGGCTGCTGGAAGATACAGACGAAGGTAGGATGCTAAAGAAAAATTATGGGGGGGGATATTGTAGGAAAACCTTTTGTCAGAAGGATTATCAGTTTGATATTACCACCTGCAATACAGCTGGGAAGGAGAAAATTACAAGTGAACTGCACTTTTCATAATGATTTTTAAAAAGCCATCTAAGAGAACCCTAGATCTAAATGTTTGTGTGTCTGTGTGTATATATACATATATCTGCCTACTTGTACAGTCTGTGGCTTTGTTTTCAACAAGTGAGGGAGTAAACTAAATTAAGCTGCTATATAATTTATTTTTAATAACTTCATTGCACAACAGTGTGTTATGCATAAATGGTAAAAATGGTATCTTGTAACCTCCAATCTCTCAGTTTAGCAACTTTGTTACCACAGTCTATTTCAAAGGCAACTGCTACAGTAAATCTTGTTTACAAAATATGTTTTCATGCCCCAATAATATGTAAAGCTTTTTGCACGGCTGTTCTTTCTCTGTATGATCATATTTTTTAGCAAATTAATATACATCCAAAATCTTTCCTTAGACTTGGGAGTATGTAAGAAAAGAAAAGAAAAGAAAAAAACTTCACAAAAATGTCAATATCCAGTTATGGAATATACTTAGATCCTGGTGATACAGAAACTCTGACTGTTTTGCTTTTGATACTATTGTAGAGAAAAGTATACTTATGCTGACATAAAAACAGAAATAGACAATATAAAAATGAAAGTGCATTTAAAACAATGAAATAGAATACAATTTTTAGAAGAGAAATAAATGTTGCTGATATAGAAATTGTTTATATGGATTATGCATACTTTGGAGATGCAATTATATACACACATATTTATTTAATATATAAACATGGAATTTATTTTCATTCCAAAGTCCATAGCATATATTACCCCCCAAAAAAGTTTATTAATATATGAAGCAGTGAGTGATGGTTCCTATTATTTGGTGATTCTTTGAAAACAAAACTTCATCAAAGTTTGTATGCTTTAATTAATATTTAACTTGCCTGTAAATATGCATTATTCTTATAATAATATCATTGTATCATATTAATTTAAGGTTTAGAAAGGAAAATACATAATATTGAAGCCATATACTGGACATGTATTATACTGAATTTGTTGTTAGGATGATCATTTCTTCCTATTAAGATTGCTATCTATATTCAGGCAGGAACCGCACGTAGAGAAATACTTTTATTCTGCCTTCCTACGGCTTCCAAGAGGCTGTAAACACACATCAGAGAAGGTTATAAATGAACTGTGAGGACAGTAAAATTCATCTGCAGCCCCACTAAGGGATTGTTTGTTTGTGGGTTTTTGTTTTTGTTTTTCCATTTTAAGGAAAACAGATCCTCTGTGTGAATACATTTACAGAAGTAATTTGATATCCCGTCAAGTATTGAAACGGAAAAAAATGAGATGCAAAAAAATTCTAAAGATTTTCAGGAAGGTTGCATGATTACACATTTTGTTTATATAGGATACCAGAGTGCATGCTTACTTTGTTTACATATGATATCTGTGTGTGCACCCACACACAAACACAAAGATCTTATATATAAGGAATGGATGCAACATTATACCTGTTTTAAACTTGTTTGAAACACAATATTCCTCAGTGTAATTTTTTTAGTATTATTATTTGGCTGGAACTGTCTGAAAATATCTTCATTTCTTTGGTAATACATGTTCTGCTGTTTCAGGTCATGGAAGGTTTAGATTTTGTCATAATAAGAGCCCACCCCTTTCACGTGGTCATAAAAAAGGTAGAAATTATACTGCATAGCTGGTCCAAATTCTGAATCTTTTCTTCTCTGCTCACCAAGTGGCATGTTCCCTGCCTACTTCTATATGGGGGAACACTACAGTTGACATGGAGGTTTTCACACACAGAGATGTTACTATATACCGGTTCAATTTTCAGTGCTGGGAGCAGAAGTGGAGAAGGCACACATTCATGGAGGCAAGAATACTGTCATAGTCCTGAAGTACCTAAGGAGTTCTTTAGATATATAATGCACACAAAATATTTGGTACAGGCACACCTTACATCTGAGCAAGGGATGTTCTTTCATCAGCTCTGCTAGCCCTGCAGACATGGAATAAAGAGCAATTTAAGGAGACGGAATAGGAAAGGTTATGAGTTCAAAGGTTGGAAAAGTTACTGAACAATGTAATATAGAACAAAACAGTCTCAGAACAAGTGCTATCCTACATGGTACTGGAGAAGCAGCTATGAAACATTTAATTTAGCAGCAACAGTGCACAAAACCAGGTTACTAAATGATTTTTTTTTTTACCTGTGGCTGCACAGATGTTTTAATGAATATCGTCTAAGTATACTATGAGATATGAGGATTTCAAGTTATTCTTGAATTCAAGTGGTTTTCTTAAGCTCTTAGTATTCTTTAACTCTTGCACGATTCACATTTCAGGAATTAACAAGAGCCACAAGTTCTTTGCACTATCCCCTTGTAAAAGTGTACAGACTTCAATCCTATTTTTCCCCTTTCTAGAAAAAACTTATATATACTAGAGTCAATTTAGCAATTTGCTCTTTTAAACAGGATTTTCTACTGATTCTTTCAGAAAGAGCTAATAAAACTTTGGACTCATGAAATATGCTGTTTGATAGACCTATAGAAAGATGACCAGAAATGTGTTTCCAAAAGGTAACAAAAACAAAACAGACATTCTGAATTATCTGTTCACTGATATCACTAAAATTAAAACAAAGAACAAACAACAGATGCTAGCTGGAAATTCTCTGAGTTGCAGGTCAAACATCTGTAGGGCACTAGATTGGAATCGTTGCTTTATGAGATGGTCCCTTGTTGCAGTACAGCCACTGGATTGTCCAAGGTCACACAGTACTAATGGAAAGATAATTATACCAGTGCAAAGAATGCTTCTAAATTCTGGAATTGATACCTCCCCTGTAACTCTTGCACACATTCTCGAAGTTCACTGTATTTTCAGGAGTGGATTTAGGGAGGCAGAGTGGGGTGCAGCAAAAAACTATAGCTAGGAATGCCTTGTAATATTAACAGAGTTGTGTTCACAGTTGGTCCCTTGTGTATAAGTAGACTTATGTGTATAAGTAAATTATGACATCAGGTTTATAGTATGCAATAGGTAACTTTCAGGTTTGTTGCTTCTTTTTAAGAAGTTATTAGCTGATACTGCCTTACTATTTTAAGACACTTAGCACTTTGTGGGACTATTTATTCATTTATTGAGCTCAGGGCAGATTGCAACCAGCATATTTCGAATCCCAACTTTCGCAAGGAATTTATGGAGCAATGTAGAATTTTGTCTGGATTCAGAAATGATTCAGCATTTCATGTGCTGAGAATAGTATTTTGCTCCACATGGGCCTTCTATAGGTTGGTGACTTTGTTTATTGAAAATACATTCATTGATCTACTTCAGTTCTGTTTTTAAGTGACAACTTTGTGCAGATGCTAACTCAGATATCTGATAAGGTAGGTATTTTGGTTTCTACTTTAGAAAATCTCTGTACTATTAGATTTAGACCTTGACTGATCCAATAAAAGAATCCAATAAGGGATCATTTTCTGTATCTAGATCCTTTCCTTGTCTTTCTCCAGTATTTTTTTCAATATGTGTGTTTTTCAGAGTCTAAACAGGATTGATGTAGCTTTCATGGTATTATCGTACTCTTCTTTCAGCTGAAGTAAAAATACTCCTTTTTCTTTTGGCAAATAGAATATCCACTATAAACATAAACTCTGATTGGTGCTAGTTTTTATGTTCTCTTTAAAACTTTTAATAAAATTTAATTTAAAAAAACACAAACTCTGTAAGACCAGATAAGTGAGAGGAACAGTGATTGATTTCTTGCCTTTCAAACAAAAGATAAAAGAGTGCGACATCTGGATACATTCCACACACCAAGAGTGACAATTCCTGGCATACAAAGAAGGCCAACCATAAATGGGTCTGAAGTGCTCCAGCTATTGCTCTCAAGATTGGAGGACAAAAAAAGTGCATTTAGATGGAATTATAAATGTAGCACACTAAACAAATATGCAGATTCCAGGCTCATTTGAAGCAAAACAACTAAACATAACCTAAAATAATAATTTATTAGGGAGTTAAATTATGTAATAAGTAAATAAAGCTCCATCAACTTACAGTAGGGTGGGGTAACTTATGGCCCCAGAGGTGCATGCCACCTGCACACTATCCTTTGTCCCCCTCTCCCACTTTGTGGGTCTTTCTTTCTTGGCACCTCTTCTGCCCATAACTGCTGAAAAATGACAACACCATTTCCCAGCCTTTTATGGAAGCCATATATAAAAATTATAGTCATAGCCTTAAACAGGCACATCCTAGTTAAATAATAAGCAAAATATTTTTACAAACTTTTCAAAAAGTAATATGAGGTCCCTTCACTACTTTGTAAACCTCAGCCCCCTAAAAATATTAAATGTGGCCCTTGCCAGCAAAATGTATGTAAATTTTATAGTATAAAATACAACTGTGGTACAAAGAGAAAAAAGATCTCTGTCATCTTCTGGTGCTTCATAGTCCCATAATATATCCTCCTGGGCACTCAGGCTATATTTTTAGCTGTATGTAATAAAAAATGAGAACTGTGAGATTTGCATGTGTTAGATATTTTACTCTCTTTGAGCTTTGTAAAATTTATAAGAAGCACCCACACATTTCCCACAAATGATTTTTTTGCATCCAAAGCTGCTTTTTAAAATTTTACTTCCTCTTCATTATTTATTTAAATATTTTCATATTGCCCTTCATCCTGCAAATAATGAGAACCATCTTAATAAAACCACATCAAATACAATCATAAAAAGCCAGCACTTATCTAAAATATATGACTTAATAAGGAAATTGGAGATTAAAATGCCTGAGCAAAATTTTGATCTAGCAATGAAAAGAATGAAATTAACTTTGGCAAATTTCCAGAAGTCAACAAGGATTTGTCAAGAACAAGACTAACTTCACTGTTTTGATCCAGTAGCTTCCTAATTAGGTTATGAGAATGTTGTAGACATAATATATGATTTCAATTATTATTGATTTCAGCAGACCATTCTGATTAGCAAGCTAGCTGAGTATAAGCCGAATGGTATATTAATTAAGTGGAAATTAAAATTTGTACTCAATGAGTGCTCAACAGCTTCTCATTAAACTGGAGGGAGCTATTAAGTGTAGTACCACAAAAGTCAATCTTGGACTCTGAATTAATTAACATATTTTTCCCAATAATTTTATTAAAGGTTATATTACACAAATAAAACTAATACAACTGCATAGTACAGAGATACATTAATTTTTTTAAATTTAAAAAAGTGCAGAAAAAGGAAAAAGAAAAAAAAAAGAAAGAAAAAGATAGAAAAAGAAACCTCCTCCTCCATCCCCAGCAAGTATAATCAACATTAACAACTTATCACTACCTCTTAAAATACAACCGAACACTTCTTCATTCCATACCTCACCCCATTCTCTATAAACCCATATCTAAACCCTTGTCTCTCCATATTAATCAGCAAAAGTCCAAAAGGGTTATCAGAAATAACAGCATTAAGTATTACAAACTGTATCTATTACACCTGATATGAATCCTTCCCTTTATATTTATATTTCCATTTCTATTTAAACAGATCTCCCCTATTTCCTCTCTTCAAATAGTCAAAGTCTACTCCCAGTCAAAAACAAATAAACATTACCAGAAATAACTATCATCATCTAGTCCCAATCAAAAAAACATTAAAGATCACCATAACTAGCAACCCATTATTTTAGCCTTGATCAAATAAACCAATTTTGTATTCTTTCTTCTTTCACCCAACAATCTTTAAATTCCTTGAAGTTCTAACATCTGCTTTCTCATGCTCTCTTTGTCACTTCTCTCAGAGTTCCTGTCATCTTTGTCAGGCTCCTTTTGCAATTCTAGTGGGGCAATTCCATCAAATCCCTTTTGTGAATCCAGTATAAGAATATAATCCACATTGCTCTTCTGATTTATTATTTGTATATCTTTTTAAAAATTTTAATTCATTATCCAATTTCATTTGTAAATCCATTATTTCCATCTGCTTCTAGTAGGCTGTAATTTTTAAATCCACCTGTTAGTCAATTTCAGTTTTATTCAGTGGGGCTTGTTCCTCTTCAATAACACCTTCTGATTCTACTATAAAGTTAAATAGCTCAAATACTTCCAGCACTCATTCTCAAACATGTCTTTTAAGGTAGCCATCTGCTGCCCTCTAGTGTCTAACTTTCAAAATGTCTTATCAAGTATTACAAAGTATAAATAAGAAAATTTTCCCATGAGAAAGGATCCTTTCAATTAACTTCAATGTCTTAAATCCATCTGAGCCTTTAATCCATTTAAAAATTTCCAAAGTCAACAATAATCATCCTTTTTGTATATTCCAAAAAAATATTTTTTGTTACAAATATTTAAACTTGTAGTTAAACTTTTTAAAGGATTGAGACTCACGCAGTGATTTCAATAAAACTCGAAGATCTAAAGGTTCTCAATCTTTAAAAAAAAAAAAATCAAAAGAAAGAATTAAATCAAAAGCGATTAAGAGATGAACCTTGGTTGAACTAAAGTCCATATAAGCGATATTAGCAGCTATGAGCATGATGAAATCCCGCAACTCCCAGCTGATCGCAAGCTGACCGCAAAAAATTCAGTTCTGCTATCTGCTCACAAAAAAAAAAAAAAACCCAAAAAGCTGTGTGGAGTATATATGGGTCATTTTGCTTCAGAGAGATTTTGGCAGCCTGAATCCCACATATGAGTGCTGTTTTGGGCAGCAATGTTTTCCTCTATCCTAGAGGAATGTCAGTTCACCATGATGGCTCACTGGAAGTGCAATTAACGTATTTTTCTTAATAATATGGAAGCAGAGTGAAAGGGGAAAAAATTGCAGGCGACCCTAAATTAGATTCTATGATTCATAGAAGCCATCTAACTAAACCCTTACTCCATGCAGGAATCTCAGTTAAATCATCATAAGTTATCTAGCCTTCAGTTGAACACTTTCATGAAAGGGAGCCCACCACTTCACTGTATAATTAATTCCACTGTCAAACTGCTCTTACTGTTAAGAAGGTCTTCTAATATTAAATCAGAATCTGCCCTTCTCTAAAATAAATCCATTTTTTCTGTCCTTGTCTCTGAGAATAGGTCCTGACCTTTTTCTGTGTATCATCTTTTCAAGTGTTTGAAGAGTGCTACTATGTCTCTACCATGTCTCCTTTCAGTCTTCTTTTTTTAAGGCTAAATCTCTTTAGTTTCTATTCCCCTGATCATGTTGGTTATCCATCTTTTAGCCTGTTCCTCCAAATCATTAATAAAATTGTTGAAGAGTACAGAGCCCAGAATTAAAACTTGTGGCACATCACTCATTTAAAAATGGGAATAGGGTTGTATTAGCAAGACTTGGCTTTGATAAACAGTGACATATTCTTCCCTCCATCCATTGGAGTGTGGGGTGAGGATTTGTACTTCAATCCTTCCCTGGTTGTCCCAGAAGGTTGGTGTGGAAGTGAGAAACTGGTCTGTAATGAAGGGGTGGTGACAGCAAGGGTACCTAATTTCCCATTCACTGTTCATCCTCACATACAAGTTACCTCAGAATCTGAATACCTAAAGGGAGAAGCTGGTTTGATCCTGGTGTAACTTATTACAGATGCCGCAATATTATGTCCCATAATCAATATTCCATAATAGTAAAGGTTCTCACTCTTAACACATAATGGGCTGGTAGGAATGTGTGTTAAAGCAACAATTCATTGAACTGAACACCTGAAACAAATAATTAAAAAATAGACCATTTATTTCATTTGCTGCTTATCACAAAAATGGAGGCAGAAGTGGTGCACAGGAAGGCTATGTCAACCTTCACTTTGGACATTTGATTTGGAAAAAACAAACAAATTTCAGAATTAACGTTCCTTTAAAAGTCAGGTCAACAATTTGAACTGATTTGACTTTCCAAATCAAACTATTCCAATTGAAGTATTTAATTCAAAACATCAAATTAACTGACTTTTTGAGTTGAATCCATGCTGCAGACTGAGTCAACTTGATTCAATCAAATCAGCCATTCAAATCAGATTGCAGCCGATCATCATGTCCCCAGTATGCAGCTGTCTTTTTTAAACAGGAGAAAAGTACAGAAATTGATTCTAGATTTCCTATTATACTTAGTTTCAGATTTTCTACTGCAATACATTTTATTATGTATCTTTTTTTTAAAAAAAGAAAAACTCATGGTGATAGACAAACATTTTGTGGACTTTCCATTTTTTTGTACTGTGAGATTGCAGATATTTCCTAATGCTAAGAACATATATGACTTAAAAAAAAGCTTTTTAAGTTCAGGGGTGTACCTGACATGATAATAAACTACGTTCTTGTGATTAATATGTATTTGGAAAGAAGCAAGTAAAATTTGTGTCCATTGAAGATACATTTTCCAGATTACAATCCCTTCTAAAACCAGCTCTGCCTCTTTTAGAAGTCTTAAAATTTATCCAGATATGAGGATCCCCAGGGCTCAATCCTCTCATCTATGTTATTTAATATCATGTAGCTGCTGAAAGAAGTTATCTGCTTATTCAAAGTGAAGTGTCACTAATATGCCAAGAACACCCAGTTATATATTACTACCTCAGGCCAAGACTGAGATGCTGAGGAGATCTCAAACCAGTGGTTGGAAGCAGTCAGGACTTGGGTGAGATAAAACAAGCTCAGGCTAAATGCTGCCAAGACTGCTCATTGCCAATAAACATTGCACATTCCTTTAACATCACACTCATTAGCTGCTCTCATTAGTGTTCACAGGGTAGCAGTCTCCCTAAAGCAGTTGGTGTGTGATTTGGGAGTCTTTCTGGACCCATGGCTCCTATGGAAACAGCAGGTGGAAGCAGTTGTCAGCGGGCTTTGCTGAGCTTCAGGTGCTATGCCAGTCCTGTCCCTTCCTGGCCAGGATGGCTGTGAATCAATCATCATATGGTTAGACTACTGTAATGTGTTGTATATGTTAACTGTGAAGACAGCTTGGATGCTACTGCTGGTTCAAAATGCAGTGGCAAAGCTCCTGATGGGACAGTCCCATCAGAGTACAATTACACCTATCTAAGGTCAATGCATAGGCTGTTGGCTAGCTCCCAGGCTCAATTCAAAGCATTAGTCATCACTTTTGAAGCCCTTAAAGGAGCTGCACTACATTATATTAGACAATGCCTTGCCAAAATAGAATCTGTGTGGCCAGTACAAGCACCTAAAGCACCTATTGATGGTTCTTCTAGTCTATGAAGTCCATGGGGCATAGGCCTGATGACAGGCCATGCTCTTTGGAACACCTTACCCCTAGAAGTGAGGGTGTCCCCCTCCCCCCTTGTATTTAGGAGATAAGTTAAAACCATGTTATTCCACTAGGCATTCAGCCTTAGTTTGTCTTGGTGCCTCTTGTATATTTAATTTTTGTTTGTGCTTTATGTTATGGTTTTAATGTATATACCAGTTCTGTTGTTCACCAGTCTGTGTCCTACTTGATTAAGGCAGCTTATAAATATGGCAAATAAATGTGAGAGCACCCCTCATAGAGTAATTTGAGATGATGGTTCTTTATGTCTTTTAGCTCAGCACTAGTTTAATCCAACCTTTTCCTAGACCCATCTTCATTCATCTATGTGACATTTTCTGGCTTCAGGCCTCATCGTGGAAGGGTCTATGAACTCTCTTGGCAGGATTGAATACTTTTGTTTTTCCTTTAGTATTTAGCATGTGATGGGCACTGAAAGAATTTTTAAAATTCATCTTAGTTAATGCAACACCACAGTCTAACCACCAACAGACTATTGAGCAATCCTCTTGGAAAAGTGCCTGTTAGTAATATTAATGAAAGTTAGTAAGCTGCTGGGAGAATGACCAAGATGGAAACTAATCTTGAGAAGCATCTGTTATCTTGGATATTTGTCCCTGATTTACATCTGCCAGGCAGTGATAGTGGGGGATGGGGTGAACGACAAAATGAGCATTGCATAAACATAAACTACAGCATAAACTCTGCCTCTTTTGTATGTGCATTGTGATATTGCATACCTGCATGTAAGGGACCTGCATTGTGACATCATGATACCCATTTCGTGATTCTGATGAAACTGTTGGATGCTAAGCAGATTTGTGAGTGTAAATGGGCATGGCATTGTTTGCACATGAAGGTCCCAGGTTCATTCCCATTTGCATATTGAAGTACAGTAGCACTGAATACTGTATTTGAATTATAATACGGCGTATCATCTTTTGTGATAACCTTCATAACTGTTGTTTTATTAAACTACAGACAGCTATATTTAACTGATACTGGGGGATTAGGGGGTGAGAATTGGTGATTTTAAAAGCCCCATTCCTCTTGTTGTTCAGTCGTTGTCATGTCTGACTCTTCGTGACCCCATGAACCATATCACGCCAGGCCTTCCTGTCCTATTCCTCTGCCTAGTCATTAACATTACTCAGACAAGACATTAGCTCTCAGCCCAACATATTTCACATGTTAGTTGTAACAATTGGAAGACCTATAAAAATTGCATACCTAGGAAAGTACAGAAGAAATTTCAAGGATTATCAAATTAATTATCTCTATTAATGACTTTTTAAAACTGTGGATACATACTTTTCCACCTGGAATCATAGGTTGTTCTTGTTGTTTTATGTGTAGTGATTTCAGAAGGAGACACTGCTGAAAAATATCTTTTCTTTGTAGCATGAATCAACCATAGCATTTCCACCCATTAATTCCTAAAGGCATGTGCTTCATCACATCGGCATCTTCTTTGGGGAAGGTCATTTGACAGACAACCTTGTGGACTAAAAATGATTGATTATATAATGAAAAGAGGTGGATGGCAGCCGAAAGTTTTTGATTCAATTTTCAGAATGTCAAATATAAAATTTGCATAGATGGTATTACAAACATCAGTTCATTCAGACTCAAAGCACTAGTAAATACTAGTAATAAGTGCCTCATAAAAGCATGCAGAGTTGCACATAAAACATGTGATTTTAATTATTTAAAAAAACATCACTGCATCAAAGCAGGTACAGATACATAATAGTGTATCTGTAAATAAGACAGCTCCTCCTCCCCCCCCCCTTTCCCCATATTGGTTCTGCATTAAAAATCAAAAGTAACCTGATATGGAAGATGTTACAACTCCCACCATGCTTAGGATCAGGGAAAGAAGATTGAAATGATCTAGGGTTCCTACTTATTATCAAGTTGACCTGATACATTGAGTTCTTGGATTGTAGAGTAGAAGTTGTAGAGTTATAGAATATAACATTTGAACTGTGTGAGATGTAAATATATTGGAATAAAGATCAGCATGTCAAAATAAAATCAAGTAAGATAAAGAAAATCAGAAAATAAAATTAATAAAATAGAATTAGTGGTCTAAGTTCAAACTGACAGAGTTGTCAGATTTGCACCAGTTGTTACTACGTGTTCACTGCAGCCACCCAAAATTTGATTCCTGTGTGGATAGTAGCATGGATGGAGTCTAAAAGAAGAAGATGGATGTAATATACGTCTGTCCTTTTTGGGAGATGTTGCAGGAGGGTAGAACAGAGTCCTTACACAGATTCCTGAAAAATTGCAATGAACCAGTACATGTTGGGCAGTTTCAGTTTCCCAAAAGTCACATAGGCAGATGCGGTCTCTTAATGGGGTTCAGGTGAATCTGCCCTGCAGTAAAGCTGCTGGAAGCTCATTGTGCCTAGCTCTAAAAAAATGCCTTCCTAAAAAGGCACTTTTCTCCACTAATCAAAAACTGATGCAAAATATTTCTCTTTGCACACATTTCATATGTTGAAAGAATTGGGGATTTTGTTCTAATTTGAATTTTTCATGTATTGTTTACTACTTGATACACTGGGATGGTTCCTAATTTCTTCCTTTGTTTTGTTTGATATCATTTACTATTAGTTGTGTTCTTCTGGTTTTTATTTTTATTTGTAGTTTATTCTTAGATTGGGGGTATATTTTTGGCATTGGGGGGTTACAAATAAATAAATAAGGATTTTGTCTGCCTTTGGATAAGTCACTGGCTAAGATGGGTACTTAGTCCTGGATTCATAACAAAGAGGATCTGAGGGCAGCAGTTTCCTTTCTTTCTTTCTTTCTTTCTTTCTTTCTTTCTTTCTTTCTTTCTTTCTTTCTTTCTTTCTTTCTTTCTTTCTTTCCTTCCTTCCTTCCTTCCTTCCTTCCTTCCTTCCTTCCTTCCCTCCCTCCCTTCCCCTTCCTTCCTTCCTTCCTTCCTTCCTTCCTTCCTTCCTTCCTTCCTTCCTTCCTTCCTTCCTTCCTTCCTTCCTTCCTTCCTCTTCTTTGCCATGGCCAACATTCAGTGTTGTACTGTACCAAGATGTATGTGGGTTACAGACTCCTGATCTCCATTCTCATTTTCAAATGTCATGACCCATTTCACTTTTTTTTAGGTCATATAAATATGAGTGTTAGATTGTTCAGAAAAGTGCATTAGGATGACATATTGCAAAAATATACATTAAGAAAAGTATGCGCAAGAGTGCATCTGTTTGGAGAAAAATGTATGGAAATGTACATACTGTGCTTTTTCATGTTGAGTTTTAAAATAAATGACAAAATGGACAGAAATTGGCTGAAAGAAACTTTTTGTTGGAAATATGTGAAACTAATTGAAACATTAATTGCAAATCCTTTTGACACACAAAAAATATGACACATAAGGATGGTTTATCTACACAGTTTTGGAACTACCTAACATCTCCAAATTTCCCAACCTTTCCTGTAGGTTCTGA
Source organism: Python bivittatus (assembly GCF_059951505.1). NCBI lineage: Eukaryota > Metazoa > Chordata > Lepidosauria > Squamata > Pythonidae > Python > Python bivittatus. The sequence goes on from NW_028277035.1 coordinate 20,819,034, forward strand.
TTTCACTAATGCTAAAAAGAAAGAAAATGCCAAAAGTGAAAATATGCATAAGTGCTACAGTGGTTGCCCATCAGATCTAAAGCCTAGGTCCAAGGAACTGAAACACCTAGGTCTGGAATTCCAGTACCTTCATATTTGCTATGGATGAAGGTTTGGAGCCAAGACTTGGGTCCACTGTCCACTTGCTACATAACTACTAGTTATCTATATTTGTAAGGGGAGTCTCAGAAGCTCAGTGTTTAAAACTAGAAACCACATTAATTTATGACACACCAACAAAGGCTGTTTAATTGGTGAATGTTTTTTCCTCAAGTGGCATTTAATCTAAAACCATCACAGAAGATTGTTGTCTATCAGGTAAGAAACAAAGCTATCTCACCTGACCCATTGCCTTCATCTTTTTTCAGCAATCCTGCTTTAAAAATAGTTGGTAAAATAGAGGAATAAGGAGGTCATCTCTATTACTCTCCTTCTTCATTTTATAAGCCCAAGTTTCATTTACTATTACTGCCCTTATAAACTATAAACTCAGATTACTTGTTTAAAAAGTACATAACTGACATCCACATGGCATTAGAATTAAACACAGATTTTAGTTTAGCCATTTTAAAATTCTGACTCAAAGAAAGATCATTAAATTTTTGGTGGCATTACCATCAACAGTTCATTGGAGGTATGCAACCTGGTTCTGCACAGTTTATTTTTTCATTATTGTTATTGATCACATGGCACAGCATGTGCCATGTGATCAACAACAATAATGAAAAAACCCCCCTATAAAATTCTGCATTTAGTATAGATCACTCAAGTAAACACAAACACAGCAAAAGCAATTACAAATGAAAATCCATCATCTTAGCAAGCGATAAGGGCGCTAGTACAACATTGCCCACTAAGAGTCCGTCAGCATACTAAATTATTCATCTCTCCAAAAATAGCTGGAGCTTTACAAGAAACCTCCCTCCATCAAGAACACACAAACAGTCCTTTGCATTATCAATCATGGGATTCACTTGCCAAGCCTACCCTCTTTGAAAGTGCAAGCTTGTCTTTGAATTTCACAGTCAGAAGCAAGATAGTGAGGGTAGGAGAGGAGAGAAATGTGAAAGCAAACAGTATAAACTAGGCCAGTGAACATGCCTGGGGCGGCGGGGGGGGGGTGGGGGAGTGAAGTTTCATAATGAAACTGTATTTGTTGTTTTATCTATAATATTTATGTAACAGTGATATTTTACAATAATATACCAGAACACATACAGTATATTTATCAAAACTAGGATGATGAAGTCGTCTTCCCTAGGACCTGCTAAATTACTGAGTCTGATCTCCTGCTCAGTGAAGGGTCCAAATGAAAGTAACTACCAGATGACTGTCCAGTCTCTCCTTGGATATCTAGGGAAGGGAAACGTGCATCTCCTTCAGCCATTAGTTTGGCTGTCAATCAGCTCTTAACTTCAGAAAGTTTTTCCTAACATACAACTAGAATCTATATTTATGTAGCTTAAATTCATTATTCTGTATTCTGTACTATGAAAGGATAGAGAACAGCTCATTGCCTTCTTCTAGGTAGTTTCCATTCGGGTACTTGAAAAATGCTACTTTTTCCTGCCTTAGTCAGGTACTTTGAAAACTGAACATATCTAGTTCTCTCTGTTTCTCTTCATAGGATTTCGGGCAATGCCACATGGGGTCTTGGCACTACTCCACAATGAGATTGGGACCTTCCTGCTCTCATACTGTCACCTGCACTCAGCAACAGATTTATTTCTGGGTCAGTGTGGTGCATGCAAAATTGCAAACATTCAACAACAAAACGCAATAGTGAAGTTCTGCACAGCTTGTGAGCGGTCTTTTTCCCATTGTTAGGCACTCTTGCTCACTCCCACCTCCCAGCAGATGGGCTTCATCGAACATTGCAGTTTGCTGATGGGCCCTTAAAAGAGAAAAGAGGCTTAAGAACTGTGCAGATCCCCTGTACAATGATCAGGCAGGGTCTTTTACAAATAATCAAACAACTGTACACTATCCCATTGATTCCAGTTTAAAGGCAGCTGGGATTGATCTGGGCTGTTTTGATCAACTGCAAATCCAGTGACTTAGATATTCCAATTTGCCATTTTTTGCCTGGAATCCAATAATTATTCCACTTGAATTCTTGCTTTCCCCTCTTCGCCCAACTAAGACTAGAAGAGGAGATGGGTCAGATGAGCACAAAGGGCATATAGGGCATTCTAAGAACAGAAAGGAACTTATTTCCACTTTAAAAGCCCACTGGATTAATTAAGCCAACTGTTACAAGGCCAGTACAGCAGCTCAGGAGTTGACCAACGTAGAATAAAATGGAAATATTGCTTCCTGTGATTTGGAAACTGTACTTCTACTGATACAGCCTATGATTGCATTTGCCTTGTTGACAGTCACATCACTCTGCTTAGTCAGATTCAGCTTGTGATCAGCTCCCATTTTCATGCATTGTGGAGATGGCCTTGGTCATGCTTGTCAATGACCTGTGTCAGAACCAGGATGGAGGTGGTACATCTATCTTTGTGCTTCTTGATCTCTCAGTGCCTTTTGACACCATTGACCACAGTATCTTTCTCACCCAACTTTGGAGATTAAAAATTGGGGGCACCATATAACAGTGGTTCTCTTCCTTCGTGGCCAGTTCCAATCAGAGTTGGCTGAGGGAGAGCTCACTCCCTAAGCCCCTCCTTTGTGGGGTAGCACAGGGCTCAACAATCTCTCTCCTCCTGCTTAACATCTACATGAAACCACTGGGTGAGGTCATCTGCAGGTTTGGGGTCCAGTATTATCAGTATGCTGATGATAGCCAATTATATTCTCAATCCCAGGCTGCCGGGGAGGCTGTTGAAGTGTTGTCCCAGTACCTAGAGGCTGTGTGAGCCTGGATGGGGAGGAACTGACTCTGGCTTAATCCTACCAACACTGTTGGGACCACCTAGATGCACAGATTTCTTTACTCCCGGATGGGGTTGCACTTCCCCAGTCAGGAGTGGTATACAACTTGGGGTTCCCTCGCTCAAAAAGCAGGTGGCACTTGTGGTCAAGAGGGCCTATTCACAGTTCTTTCTGGTGCACAGTTACATCCTCCCCTGGAAGAGTCATCACTCCAGACAGTCACTCACACCCTTGAAGACCACCCAGAAGCTTCAGTTGGTCCAGAATTCTATGGCATAAGTAATTATGGGTTTGCCTCAGCATGCCCACATGATACCTCTTGTTTGCAGGCTGCTCTGTTGCCAGAGTGCCTCCAGGTGCAATTCAAGGATCTGGTTATTACCTATAATCCCTACATGGCATACACCCCAGTTATTTGAGGGACTGCCTGTCTCCTGCAGTTTCTGTCATCTTTCAGGACCCAGAAAACGGGCCTTCTCTGTAGCGGTGTCTGCTGTCTGGAATGAGCTCCCCCAAGAGATCTGAATGGCTTGCACCACAATGGTATTCCAGAAGGCCTTGAAAACCCAGGCCTTGGGATAGCGGAGATGGGACTCCCCTGTTTGTAAAGTTTTATGTTTTGATATTTTGACTGGATTGCCTTCTTGTAATAATTTTGTAGTTCTTTTTGTAATTTGTTTTTTGTATGTTGCTTTTTATTTTTGTGAGCTGCCCAGAGTCACTTGGAGTTGGACAGCATCAAAAATGAATAAATAAATGAACAAATAAATACTATTATCTAACCTTGTATCCTCCATCCTATGGCAACATACTTCCTTTTTTCCTAAATAAAAATATCTATTTCATTTCAGTCTATTACTTTCATTCCACTTCTTTATTCTATCAATATAATTTAGAATCTTGCCCCTCCTTTCTCCCACTTAAATTTGTCTCATTTACAAACTTGGTAAGTATTTTCACTGCTTCTTCATCCAAGTCATTCCTTAGCTTTTTTTGTTAGCTTTTTTACATGTCCACCAAAAATGATAAAAAGTCCCCTTGTTAGGATCATGAGATAACTCCTCATGCATTTATCAGTCTCACATTGGAGTCTTCTTCAGAATTGCCCCATGTAATGTATCTCTTTTTCTTAGATAACATTGAGCCAAAACAGACATTCATCCTTTTCTTTGCAATCTGTTACCTTTTTGCCATCTTCACTGTGCCATTGCTTTTATTCTCTTTAATTTAGAAGCTCCCCTTTTTTGTTCTTGGTGTTCTTTTTTAACCTCTTCTTATTCTGAGCTTCCTGACACTATTTCTACAAATCTAGATTAACTGTATCTATTATTTCTTGTTGATTTATCCTCTTTTTCCACTTATATGCATGTTTTTTAATTTACCAAATGTTGTGTACAGCCATTTTTCCAATCTTCTCTCATTTTCCTCATTGGAATTGTTTTTAATTTTGTTTTTAGAGTCTCCTTTTTAAAGAACTCTCACCCATATTGGGCTCCTTTTTCTATTAGATTATCTCAGGCTTTGAGATAAGCCAGGTCCTGCAGCAGATACCACAAGGACTACTGAAACTCTGCTTTACTGTTGTAGGGTATAATAACAGAATCTTAAAAGTCTGGCAGAGTTTCCCTCTGCTCCCTCTTATACCAAAGAGAATCAGTTCAGGGTTATTTTGAGTCTCTTTCTCATGCTCTGTCCTTTCTCAGGACTGAGTCATTGTTTACTTTCTCTTAACAGTTCTTGCATTCCTTCATCAAGTTTATATCTGTACTACTCTACTTCCCCTGTCATGAAGTTATTTTTCTGGCTTCTTGAGCTCCTATATTCTTATCTAAATTCTTATATGCAAGTGCTTTCCTATATGTCCAGTGCTGGGATTTATGATAGATGAAAGAATTACAAGTTCAAATGCCTCTTCTGTGAAACTCCCTGGATGATTTGGGGCCAGTCATTCTCTTTAGGCTCAAAGGATCATTGTGAAGATAAAACAGTAGCAGAGGAAAGAATTGTCTGTGTTATTTTAAATTTCCTAGAAGACATAGGGTATAAAAGTAGTAATGTAATAAATAACCAACATCTCCCTTTTAAAAACTCTGAACTAATGTTTGGCAAAAAATTATATAAATTTTGTTATGTTACTAATTATTCTCTTAAAGCATATTTTTAAACACATTGGTGGCTTTTTTGAATCCAGAACTGCCTTAGATTATTCCGAATGTGCAAAAACTGGCAAAAAACTACTTTCTGTTTTGTAGGTGAAGTCTTCATACTAATTTTGCAAACCTCAATTTCTTCAGATATCCCTAATAAAAACAGAGGACGTATTCAGCAGATACTTGGAATTTACCTCCATTCCTAAAGCATTGAAATATGTGTTCAAATATATGATATATATATATATATATATATAATTTAATTTCAAAATACACTGTTTTAAAGCTGGATGGTCAGGGTTAGCGGATGATGTGTGGAATAAAAAATGATAAGCAAATACCATTTGTACATTAGTTTTGGAGTTACAGATCAAAGAATTTGTATTGGAATTTGCAAATATTAAACCCTTCAGTTTTGCAACGTTGTTATTCCCAACGCTCATCAGCTTACAGTCTGGCCTTCCACAGACATGGCATCTTCCAGAAACTGTCACATTTTTTTCAGTAACAGGAAATCTTACTTAAATGAGATTAAGCATGTTTTCTGGTTTTGTGTCATTTTTGTTCCATGCTGAATTGCAGGGTTGGGAGTTACCTTTTATCCATGATTTTGTCGGGCAGAGTGATAATCACAAACACTCCTGTTTGTGCAGAGCGCAGCAAAAACTCCAGGAAAATATTAGCCATGAAAGCAAACACAATGCAATGTTCATTTCTTGTTTCCCAAAGAAATCCAGTCAGAAAATATATACTAACTGGTGTTTATTGATACAAATGCAAAAATCCATAAAATGCAAATATCATACAAAATATAAAGAAAAAACACACCTTCTCATTTAATTGTAGCATCCAAGACTTATTAGCAACACAAGCTTAACAAAATCTCTAGCTACAAACTCTTAGAGAAGAGGTACACTACTTGGTACTTTGTTACAACTACGTAGCCCATAAAACCTACATAGTGGCTAACACTAAAACAACTAACAACTACTCAGAGAGGCTGCACATTTTCCTCTCCTTGTATTATAGCTTTATGCCACCCCCACTGGGTAACTAGCATACACACGCCAATAGGTGGCATTAAATAGCACAATACACAACACACAATAACAGGTGTTTTTCACATGATCTCTGTAGTCAAAATATTATTTGTTATTGTTGTAAAGATAACGGGATGAATCCTTTCCCATGAGAATGAAAATCCTGACACCCCTCTCAGCCCGTTTTCGACACAACAATTACACGTTACAAAAATAATACAGACAACTGATTACAACAATACAGAAACAATTACATTTATTCAAATCCAAGTCTGGTTAACATTGTTTCATGTTGTACAATAGGCAATGATTTGGTAAATACATCTGCAAGATTTGCTTCAGATACACAGTACACAAGATCAATGAAATTTTCTAACATAGCTTGTCTTACATTTTTGTACTTTACATCCACATACTTAGTACGAGCTTTTAAGTTTTCTGTTTTAGTTAACCCTATACAGGTCTGGGAATCTTCATGCACTGTGTAAGGCAATGACACTTTGATGCCTAAATCAGTGAATAATTGATGAAACCATCTTAATTCACAAATTGTTTCTGACAAAGCTGTGAATTCTGCTTCTGCAGTAGACAAGGCAATTGATGTTTGTTTCTTTGCTTTCCACGCAATTGTGGATTCACCAAATTTACAAACAAACCCAGTTATTGACTTTCTGTCACCTTCTTCTGCAAATGAACTCTCAACAAAAATTACAGGCTTTTCAGACCCTTTGGTTAGCATTTTGAGACAAAAATCTACTGTACCTTTTAAATATCTCATTACCCTTTTTAATCCTTGCCAATCATGCTCAGTTGGTTTAGCTACTTTACGGCTCAAAACTCCAACAGCATAGGATAAATCAGGACGTGTCCATTGGGCTAGGTGAAAGATTGAACCTATCACAGAATGGTACACTTCAGGTTTTTCACACAACTTTTCACATGTCTCATGTTTTAAAAAATCACATGTCACTGGGGTCTTTACAGGTTTTGCATCTGACATCCCCATCTGTGCTAACAACTGTTCTATCTTTTTCTTCTGACTTAGATTTCTCCATTTTCAGTTCTATGCACTTCAATACCAAGGTAGTATCTTAACATACCCAAATCCTTCATTTTAAAATATTTCTCCATTTGCTTTGCAAATTCTTTTACCAAGTTTAAAGAACCAGTAAAAAGACAAAAATCATCAACATAAGTGATAAGGACTGTATAACTTTCTCCAGTTCCTCTGGTGTACACACATAAATCAACTAATGATTTCTTGAAACCAATTTCTAACAAAGCTTTATCTAAACATTGATGCCAACATCTCCCAGCTTGTTTCAATCCATACAGTGCTTTACGCAACCTGTAAACTTTCTGGGAATCCCCACATGAATATCCTGGCGCTTGTTTCATGTAAACAACTTCAGGAAGATCAGCATTTAAATAAGCTGTATCCACATCAAAATGATGAACAACCATGTTTCTTTGTGCAGCTAAGGCCAACATTACACACAATGATTCAGGCCTAACTGTGGGTGCATATGTCAGGTTGTAATTCACAAACTGCTCTTGTGAATAATCTTGTGCCACCAACCTAGCTTTATACTGCACAGTATCATCAGGTAAAAGCTTCTTTCTAAATACCCATCTGGAACCTATGGCTTTTTCTGATACAGGTAAATCGACAATTTCAAAAACATTTTGTTTTACCAATGAATTAAATTCTGTGTCCATAGCAATGTTCCATTTATCTTGCTCATCAACAGGTAAATCTATCATTTCTTTGAAGTCTTTTGGTTCGCAAGTGATGTGACATACTCTCACTTGTTGAACAACAAACCTTTCAGGTGGAACCCCTTTTGTTATACGGGTTGACCTACGTGGAATCTCAAAAACGCTTTGTTCCTGTTTTTCACTTTTCTCTTTTGCCTGTGCCTTTAACTGCTCAGCTTCAGCCGGCAACTCCTCCGCTGCCGCTTCTTGTTTTATCTGTAGAGAGGGGGGTGCATTGGCTGCTTGCTCTCTAGCTAAGTCTGTGTATGAAGGCAAAATGACTTCTGAATTTGCATGCAGCCTTTGCCATTTCCAAGGCTCTTCAAAATTACAGCTTCTGGAAATAACTACTCTTCCATTTCCTGCTGAAGATCTATATCCTTTAGATTCTCCTGCATATCCAACAAATCTAAGATGTGTTTTTGGTTGGTTTTTCCTCCTTTGAGCCTGAGGAATCTGTATGTAGGCAAACATTCCAAACGTACGCAAGTGCTTTAAGGAAGGATATCTCCCATACAGCAAAAAATAAGGACCTCCATTCACAGCTGAATTCCAGTATCTATTTGTGAGAAACACTGCTGTTAACATTGCTTCACCCCAGAAATGGGATGGCACATTAGCATCCTGCAGTAGGCTATCTTTCAAAACCTTCAGAATGCCAACCTTGCGCTCAGCTACGCCATTTTCTGCAGACACACCAACATTTGTTAATCTGTGGAAAATGCCTTTTCTACATAGCCAGTTTTGAAACTCATTGCTTACAAACTCACCCCCTCTGTCCGTTTGCAAACTCCCTACTTTGTGCCCATGTTTTCTCTCAACAAAAGCCACAAACTCTTTGAAACGAGAGAAAGCTTCAGATTTCTGTTTAAGCAAATAACAAAACGTGAAACGTGTTTTATCATCTACTAACACAAACATAAATCTTGCTCCACCTTCACTTAAAGGAAACGGACCAGCCAGATCTGCATGCACAAGATCAAATGGTTTTTTTAGCAATTCTGCTACTTTTTCTAGCAATAGGTGCAGATTTTATCTTAGATTGCTTACACACAGTACAATCAAGAAATTTTTCACACTTCTTGAATCTCAAATCTGGATATACTTTTGCCATTTTTGACAAACATTTCCATCCTGGATGTCCAAGCACTCTGTGATAATAATGGATACAATTATCATGCAAAGACACATTGCCAGTGCAACTTCCAATTAACACATCTTGTTTAGGAAGCATTTCATACAGTTGATTAACCAATTCCCCTCTAGCACATTCAATCCCCTCTTTACTTACATAGCACTCAGAACCTTGGAATACAACAGTATACCCAAGTTTCGTTAATACAGGGACACTGAGAAGAGAATAATCAAGTGTAGGCACACAAAATACATCAGAAACCACTTCCCCCAAACAAGGAATGAACACGTTACCTTGCATAGTTACTTTAGCTATAGAACCATCAGCCAAGTTAACTTGTTGAATTTTAGGCTTGCATTTGGTCAGTAACAACTGCTCATTATTTACAATGATTTCACTACAAGCAGAGTCCAACAACCACTTATCAGTACGATGTTTGTTTCTGTTAGACATCAAGGCAGACACATTCTAGTACTTGCTTGCTTTTTAACAAATTGTCCTTTTCCATGATGAGGAGCCTTTCTGGAACTCTCAGTAGGCTGATTTTTCATAGGACAGTCTTTTAGAAGATGTTTGGTAGACTGACAACGAAAGCATTTCCTCACCATGCACGCAGTCTCTGTGCCAGTAGAAGAGCGCTACTTTAAGTTATCAAGCTTCTTCTTTGATGGTAATTGTAAATCCCTTGAACTCTGAATCTCTTGCAATCTGTTTGTCAGGTAATCAACAGTAAGATCTGCGGGCGGTAGGACATTCACAGTTTCTACAAGCATATCAAATGAATCATCCAGACTCGAAAGTATTATACATGCTTTTTGATTCTCGGGAAGCTGCATATTCCGATCTGCCAACTCAGCAAACAAAGTTTGCACCTTGTTCAGATGCTCAATCACATTAGCACCTTGCTCCAATTTAAGGTTATACAACTGCTTTGACAAACTTACGATGGCAGCTGAAGTCTGTCTTGCATAGATTTCACGCAAAGCCACCCAGCATCCATTAGCAGTCTCCAAATTACGAACATGCACTAGTTCTGAAGACTCAAGTCCCAATATAAGATTATCATATGCACGGTCAAGCAAAACTCTCTCAGCATCTGTAGGAGCTGCTGGCGCAGGATTGTTTACAACTTGCCAGAGCCCTTCTTTCATGAAGAAAGATTTCATCTTTATACTCCATGTCTGGTAGTTCTTTGAATTCAATCTTTCAAACGGAAGACTCACCATTGTCATTGCCATGTTTTACACTTTATAACAGGCACTTGACACAGAAAGAATCCAAACTTCAAATGAAACGTTGACCAGATGCTCACAAGCAGGGTGATAAATCCATAAATCTCCCGTCACTTAGGAATTTCAGTCCTTGCTTCCAGCACCGGCATCCACAGCAAAACAAGCCTGGAATTTCACGCCTGGGCTAGCACACGCCTGGGACAACAGTCCTGGGACTAGCACTCCTGGAACCATAATGCTGGGACAATACTCCACACCTGGGCCGGCATAGCACCACTGGCCATAACCTGGGCCCATAACCTGTCGGGTAGAGTGATAATCACAAACTCCTGTTTGTGCAGAGCGCAGCAAAAACTCCAGGAAAATATTAGCCATGAAAGCAAACACAATGCAATGTTCATTTCTTGTTTCCCAAAGAAATCCAGTCAGAAAATATATACTAACTGGTGTTTATTGATACAAATGCAAAAATCCATAAAATGCAAATATATACAAAATATAAAGAAAAAACACACCTTCTCATTTAATTGTAGCATCCAAGACTTATTAGCAACACAAGCTTAACAAAATCTCTAGCTACAAACTCTTAGAGAAGAGGTACACTACTTGGTACTTTGTTACAACTACGTAGCCCATAAAACCTACATAGTGGCTAACACTAAAACAACTAACAACTACTCAGAGAGGCTGCACATTTTCCTCTCCTTGTATTATAGCTTTATGCCACCCCCACTGGGTAACTAGCATACACATGCCAATAGGTGGCAGTAAATAGCACAATACACAACACACAATAACAGGTGTTTTTCACATGATCTCTGTAGTCAAAATATTATTTGTTATTGTTGTAAAGATAACGGGATGAATGAAATGAGAATGAAAATCCTGACAGATTTACCCTACCAGTGGTTAAAACAAAACAAAACAAAACAAAACAAAACAAACATTGTAGTTCTGTGATATTGCTGAAGCACCACAAGGGAAACTCTTAAAGTGGCAAAGTCAAGAGGCAAGTCATGTTGTCAGTAAATTTCAATTCTCTGCTGATATAGCATCCAGACAATGCTTGCTTACAGCACATACAGTTATCTCAATCTTTGAACTTTTAAGAGTAAGAATATAATAAAGAAAAAAGAAAAGAAATATATAAAGTGACTCCCAACCTTCAACACAAGTACAGACAAATTTAGTAACTCTTCACCCTCTCTAAAGTTACAAGTATTTATCTCTTCATCCCATATCCCATCCCTTATCTATAAGCAAATTCATAAAGCATCATCTTTTCAGTTCTGGTGTCAGCAGAAAGTCCATAAAACATAGCCAGAAGTAATATATCTTATTTTAACCTTGAACAAATAAACCAACTTTATATTCCTTCCTTTTACTTCTAACAATCTTAATATTTAGTTCATTCAAATATTGTCATAGGATTTGATTTCTCTTCATTTCTTCTTTGCCCCATTGTACAGAGTTCTTCAAGGCTTTAACAAGCTTCTTTTGTAAATCCAGTAGGAAAAAATTATCAAGTCACTTTCTTGGTTTGTCATTTGCATTTCCTTTTTAAATTTTAAAAGCTCAGCCAATTTATTTTGTAGATCCAGTGAAACATCCTTTTCTAAAACATTATCTTGGCCTGTCAGTTATAAATCCACTTTCAATACCATCCCTATCTTGTCAGATATAATGCGTTCTACATCTGCTATTTCTTCAATAGCATCTTTTGGACATAGCCTCTCCATAGAAGCAGACATCGTTATTGACATTGTTGATATCATGGCTACTATTTTCTGATTCAATTCTTCAAAAGTATTTTTATTGTCATAACCATCTTGTAGGCCTGTATATCTTTCCTCTACCTAAAATGTTTAGTCCCATCTAGTGTCCAGTTTTTGAAATCATGAAATTATTTATCTATGTTGTGCCTTGTAACCCCAAAACAGGATCTATTTCCCAGGAGAAGCTGTTTGTACTTTACAATTAATTCCAAAATCTTATTGTAAAAGTTTCAATATTCCAGTTTTATCTGGACCCTTAGTGCATTTATAACTTTCTAAGATCAAAGTCTTATTTAGCTTTTTGCTGTTTATTTCAGATTCTTTAAATTCTTAAGCTTATAATTAAATTTTTATTTTGTTCAGGATTAAAGGCAGACCCAGCATTTTCAAACTTGTCATTCTGAAGGCTTTAGTAGCTTAGAAGTAGTTAATGAACAATTTCTGAAAGTGATTAGAAAGTGAGGTTTGCAAACTTAGTGTCCTTTAAAGTCTCCGCTGTGGTTACAAGCAAGATGGCTAATCCTATTGTCTCCCAGCACTCAAACCCATAGAAAACCACTGGCCTGTGGTCTCCTCATGGGGAGCAGCCAGCTGGAGCACATGTGGATGATCTCCCTTTCTCTCTTTGTTTTGTTCTTTGATCTTTGCCGCAGTCATCAGCTCCGCCAATCAGTTCCATACCTCCCCTGGGAGCCAGCTATTGGGCAGTTTAAACATTTTGATAAATATATAAAATATGTTGAATTCTTTAATTTTTCATATGGAATACAGATACTATGTCATTATTATGATTTATTATTATATCATCATTCTTGCTCCTGCTATTGTTGTTATTAACATTCTAATGGGAAGAGAGTGAGAGTTGTGAATCAGGATATTCTTTTACTCTTGTGTCTCCAAAATCTAATGTAAAGCAATAAGAACAAAAATAGAAAAAGAAAAACTTGCACCTTGTGTAATTAAGATTTGTTGAGGTTTTTTTTAACCATCATTCATATGCTAGAGCTATTTTGTTTACATTGTATCCTGAAAATAGGCACTTTGCCTTAGGGATAGTTTGTTTTTCCAGCTGTATCAAAGGGTAATTACTTTGTTCTTTTTCTAATCAGAGAAGAACACACTATTTCCAAGCTTGAGCTCTTGCTACCATCCATCATTTAACTTGCTGGATGATAGCAAGCCCAAAGGCACCACGAAAACTGATGAATGCTTCTTATCCCCCGAGTTGATGGAAGAGCAATTGCTTTATATGGCATAAGATCCCTGTTTAGAACTGACTCCTGGCTAGGGAAATCATGATCCCTATAAAAAAAAAGGCACCAAGTCCAAGTAGCTTTTTCAGTTGTGAACTTTCTCTTCATTGATGAAATTATAAAGATGCAACAGACTACCTTTGAATATTCAGTTTATGGATATCAGCACATATTAATTGACCAGGTGCCTTATCAGTCAGATGGTTAATTAAGTCTTTTCAAAACTGGGATTCCTTCTCAGTCTGAGGCTTGTCACTGTTCTTGCAGAAGTTATTATGTGAGGCATTTCATGAGCTTACAAGATTTCAGCCATTAAATACATACACACACATTTTAAACTTAAATTTAAATTTGGGAGCAGAATGATGGTATCATACTGAATGAGGGATGATGGTTGTATGGCATACACATAATAAATATAAGATCAGAGTAATATTCTAAGTTGGGGGTTGAATCAGGCCTAGAATTGTTCAGAAGCTTAGACTCCTCTGTTTCATCACTTTTTCCATCAGCTCAGCTAGCATAGTATAACTTTTGTATGATTTAATTCTTTTGAATTGCACAACTATTTGTTTTGGAACTGCACATTAGAAAAATATCAGCTTCTATTCCCAATCTACCATATAGTAAATGCTTCTTAACTTTTTATCATGCATGGACAACCCATAGGTCAAAGATTGCATGTTACTGTCCAGGGTCTTGCCTGAAGCTTGCCACAAATGCTGTACTGCTTGTGCTATTGTCCAATGTCTCCATGTGCTCTGTTGCTGTTCCCACAAATGCAATTCATACCCCACTTCCCATGTCATTTGGTGCATTAGGCATAGAAAAGGGTCTTACTTCTGGTGTCCATCTAACCATTTGGAAGGAAAGGCCCAGGGACACAAATTACCCCATGTTTTTGATGAGATTAGGGGCAGATGAACGTGAAGCCAGTGCATGGTTTGTTCCTTTGTTTAGTAAGTGTGAAAATGTACTAATACTTGTATACTCATTTCTGGCATGAAAACAAAAATGGAGATAAGGGTAAAGATTCCTATTCCATGGTAAATATCTGAATAAGGAGGTACTTTCTCTTCATCTTGGCTTGCATATTTTCTCCTTTCCTTGTCTTGTTCTGTCTTCTATAAATACTGAAAAGAAAAGAAAAAAAATCCTTAGACTGAGACAACATCATCTACTGGTTGAAAAACATGACTTAATTTGATATTGAGTTTCAGTCAAATATAATGATTAATGAAATAAATCAATTTAATTTTCTGCTCTTCCATTGTTTTAATATTTTCCCACTTCTGGTGCAAGCATTCCAAAGACAACACCATAGCCAAAGGAAAATCACCTTAGGTCTGACATTGGGAAAAAATGCAGTTGGTAGAAACAAACATTTTTTAAAAAAGATATATAGAAATGTATATGTATACACACATATATTTCTGCCTTCAAGTCGTTTTTGACTCCTGGCAACTGCCTGGACAAGTCCCTACAGTTTTCCTGGCAAGATTTTAGAAGTGGTTTGCCATTGCCTCCTTCCTAGGGCTGAGAGAGAGTGACTGGGCCAAAGTCACCCAGCTGGCTTTGTGCCTAAGGTGGGATTAGAGCTCATGGTCTCCCAGTTTCTAGCTTGCTACCTTAACCACTACACCAAACTGGATCTCTTTTTAAACATTATTTAGAAAATATTCTCTCCCTCCTCTCTCCCTCCCTCCCTCCCTCCCTCCCTCCTTCCTTCTCTCTCCCTAGCTATGGCAGTCTCTTCTGTTTTCCCCCTCTAAATTATAATGAGATTACATTGAAATAACTAGTAAATTGGCAAGTTCTGCTTCTTAAAGTAGATGTATTCATTTGCTTCCTGCCATTGCCTTGGGACAGATTAGTAACAATCTCTCTCTCTCTCCCCTGCCCCCAATCCCACTTCTCATTTTCTTTAAAAATCATGACTGTAATATTGCTAGTACTGTTGCTTTGAGATGTTTTAACCAATTGTAAATAAGGGAAAGTACAAAAACATGTTCTGAATTAGAAAGTAGCCAGCTTTTAACTATGTACATGCTCTGGGTCATATGTAACCCTAGATAACAGGGCAGAATTATCTGCATATCTTGCTTTCATTATTAACTATATTAGAATTTGTGGAAGAGTCAGTTCTTTCTCAGAGCAGCAGCTGTTCTTCCTGAGACCTTCTGTCAGTGTAAACGAGAGAAGTTAACAACACTTATGCATGGAAACCTTTTCCACTTGTGTAGCTGAGAATTAAGAACCTCCCCTCAATTTCTGAGCATTTTATTTCCACCTGCTTTTATTGCTATCGTTATTTTTGTAATCAGTAATGATTTGTCCAAATGCTTTACAAGCCTTTATGGGTGTTAAGCAAAATGAGTAAGGAGGCAAAGAAAACGAACTTGTAGATTATCTGGAAATCCCAAAGATGGAGCACAGGAGATACAAGACATAATTCATTAGCCTCTGTTCCTGCATGTGAAACAGATTTTGGTTTGGAAAAATCACTGCACAATTAAACAATAACAGTGGTACTCCCATAACTTGCAAGTAACAATATGATCCTAGCAATATTATGTCAGCATGACTGCTTTGTGTGTGCATAAGCAGCACACTCTTTTATATACATTGTTGATTACTGCTGTGGGAGAATATCTTAGGACCAATAGTTCTCATGTACCACAAGTACTAACTGAGTAAAAAAACTAAAAATATTATTATTGCTGGTCTTACCTTCTGTAAAAACACAGAGGCATGATGGTAACTATCTGTAATGGTTGCCTGTCATAGTCATACTGTATATAAATTATTTGGAAACCACCAAATTAAGTGGGATTTAGTCTCAAGTACTTCCTTCAGGATTCATCTTTGTAAACATGCTATTTTCTTGGTACATACTAGATTCACAGATACTTCATAATTCAAATAGACTAAAATCTGGGGAATCTTGGATACTATGGATAAAGTAATAATTTTATTACTTCAAAGTAAGTTATACTGTATATCATAATGTTATATTATTGATGATCATATATTATTATTTTAATGTCACATATTGTTTTGGAGGCAAGTTATTAGTATATAATGTGATTGATTTCATTAGCAGATATTGATGTATGACATAATACAGATAAAATGCATTTCTCATACTGCAAACACAGTATGGAGACTGCTATTGGAGCAATCAGCCACTCTAATTACACTTCTCTTCCTTCCATTAGTGTTTGTGATCCTTTCTGTGCCTTATAAATCATCTATATGTGAGCTGAGCGTCTACAACTCCCTGGATTTAATTCAATAAAAGATTAAAAATAAAACAAACCAAGAGATGTTGCAATATGCTGCCAAAGATTATACTATACAGATTTAAACAAGTTATATAGACCAATCACCAGAGGGAGATAAAGATCCACATTGCACTAAACATCTATGAAATATTGGAATATAGAAAGTGTTTCTGGCTGATACACTTGAGAACATCACTGTTGCTAGGTCATTGTACGATATCAGTTGCACTTAAAAATGACTATATCTTAAACTGAGGAATGTGTGTATATGTCCAGCCTGCTTTAATGTTAGTAAAGCTGTTTTGGACCATTTAAGCTTTTTAAAAGATTTATTTAAAAATATTCAATCCAATGCAAACATTTGATGTTTGCAACTTTTCCTGATGTTTCTTTCTTCAGAACTTTTATCCCCAGGTTCACGTTGTTTTTAACATAAATTTAACATAAATTTCTCAATAGGTTTTCCCATGTCTTTTTTTAGCCTAAATTTCTCCAAAACAGGCTTTTTGAATGTAAATATCTTTGCTTTGTATATGTAACTTTCAGAAATATACCTTCTTTGACAGATGAATCTTTTCTGAATACATGTTTTTGTCCAGATCTTTTGGATTGCAGAAAGATAGTTGCTAACAGACTCCATTCAAAACTCTGGGCCACCTGTTCTGGCTCCTGAAGACATCTGTGACAGATTCCTTTTACATTCCTATTTAACTTATACCTTATTCTTCAGTCTGTAGGAAAATTCTCTGTGTGCCAGTTTGCGCCAGGCTCAGAATGTTTCATTTCATAATGAGGTATTAAAAGTCAGGGTGATCTCTGGAGCCTCATGTCTGAAACCCTGGCCCAAGCAGATAATCATTGTAGAATAGAGAAATGGAGAATGTGGAGGTTTACGAATATGTATGATGTTGAATGTGGTTTAGCTATGAGTAAAATAATGAGAGTGAAAAGCAGGCAGCTGGAACTGTGAACTTGGAAAGCAGACAGGCAACAAAAACAAGACTTGTCTTTTTCATGGTGTGAAAGGGCACAATAAATGCCCTTGCTTATGGTACCTGGTGTTAGTATCTAAGGCAGGAATAGGTTAGAGGAATGTAGGAGCACCACAGTAAGGTGATCTCCTTAGTATTATCCAAGAATTTCCAATTATAGAGATCATGGTGTGATTTACAATATTTTCTTCTATCATTCCTGTATAGCCTATGGCTGTATATAACCTGTAACCTTGCTTTGTTCAGGGCTCTTCTGTCTTCCTTTGGCGAGAAGCCCAGTGATCACTCTAGTTGTGCATGACAATAAAAGATCGTTGGTTTCACCCGTTTCCAGTTGCTTTGGTTCCTTATTAAAGTGGGCATTTTCCCACAACAGGAACTAAAACAGAATGTTGTTATGTAGAATGCTTTTGTTTAGTCACTCTGCTCCATTATCCCTTTCCAGAAGGGAAATAATGCATATAAAATATATATCATAGGAGAAGCTATCTACAAAAATAATGTAAACGTTTGTGGGGTATGTATTATATAAGGGAGACATCCCTGCTCAAATGGAGTTAGACTTCTATTATGGACGTTTGGAATGGGTTTCTAAGAAATGAGTTATGAGACCAATTAAAAATAACAGATGAAATGACTTGAACGGATACTAGCAATAAGCTTCAATGTTCAATGTTTAGTGTAAAGTAGAAATAATTAGTTTGTGGTTAGCATTTGGGGAAACAAATGGAAGGGAAGGGCAGAATACATCAAACGTTTTTATTCCTGCTTTGTTCATTTATTGTTTTTGTATTGTTATTCTGCTGTAACTTTCTTTAAAAATTGTTTAAAAAGCAAAAAAAGAAGACAATAGCCCCCCATAATTTTAGAATTGTTTAGAATTTAGACATTGATGAGTTCTTGGTGCTGTCTTGGTTGTTTTCTTACCAGGCTAGGTAACATCATCAGTGTGAGGGAGAATGATGTTTGCTGCCTGCCAGTCATGGTGGGGGTGTGGCTTCTTCTTTGATGGTTCCTTTGCCCAACTTTGTGTGGTGCACCAGTTACATCCTTTCCTGGATCAGGAGGCTCACCGGTCAGTCACTCACTTCCTGGTCATCTCTCAGTTAGACTATTGCAATGTGCTCTACATGGGGCTTCCCTTGAATAGTATCCAGAAGCTACAGCTGGTTCAAAATGCATCTGTGTGGACAATCTTGGGTGTCCCAAGAACAGCACATATAACACCTTTACTGTGGGAGCTGCATTGGGTCCAGCTTGCTTCCAGGTCCAATTCAAGGTTTCATAATCACCTTTAAATCCCTACATGGCATGGGTCCAGGTTACCTGAGGGACTGTCTCACCCCCATCACATCAACCTATCCCACCCAGTCAGGCAGAGAGGACATGTTACGGACACTGTCAGCAAGAGAATGTAGGCAGGCGGGGCCCAGGAGGACAGCCTTCTTTGCCATTGCCCCGCCCTTTGGAATATTCTCCCCCCAGAGGTGCAACAGGCTCCTACCCTCCAGGCTTTCCAGAAAGGATTAAAGACCTGGCTTTGCCAGCTTGCATGGGGCAACAAGAATCTTACTCAATCCTGGGGGTGGCTGGTGCCCTGATGACACTACCCAAGCTACTTGCCAATTAACATCTGTTCTTGGATTATATATATTTTCTATTTATTCAGGACCATTTTGTACTGTATTTTTAATTGATTTTAACTTCTCTATAAACTGCCCAGAGTCATTTTTTAACAAGATGGACAGTGACAAATTTGATATATAAATAATTAAATAAATTATTGACATTGATCAGACTATTGTTTCTTTTCTGATGGCTTATCTGGTTCTGGGTGTTGGCTGCTGACAGGATCTGTTCAAGGCCGTTTGTTTCCTTCCTAGGCTTTTGATTGTATCTTTTAAATGGTATTTATCTCTATGTGTCTATGTGGCAATGAGTGCATTATTGGGAGACTTGAAAGAACAGGTTAGGGATAGATTGTCATGGAGAAAATCTATGTTGTCGCTAGGAGTTGAAAACAACTTGATGGCACATAATCAATCAATCAATCAATCAATGTGTCTATTGATGGCTGATTGCTAACTGCCCAGTAGTACTAGAACACTCATCCAATAGTATGTGCTTTAACTCTATGGCTATTACCAGTTTAGTGTAAGTCTTAAATAATTAATGCATATTATTTTATTCCCTTCATAATTTCAATCTGATTGTTTTCTAAATGTATACAGCTTGAGCTATGGCAGAAGGGGGTATAGGAGGAGGGGCAGGGCAAGAGGTGTTGAGAAGTCAAATCCACTCCATTGTGCAGCATCATTATGGGCAGATGGTTTTCATGCCAATTGGTGATGTTCAGAAAAGGGAGACCAACACAGCCAAAGAAATCCAACCAATTGCTTTGTTTACCATGCGCTGCACATGCAAAACCAGGACAGTAGCATTTGGCAGTGAAGCAGAACAGATGTAATAGGAGCAAGATTGGTTTTGCCAACTCAGTGATAAATAGATTGCACTTCAATAGTGAGAAAAGGCCAATTGACTGAAAACAAGATATTAGACATGTAGACCTTTATATTAGTCTGTCTTTTACAATCGCTGGACCAGTAAGTATTGTTAAAGAGCAGGGTCTCACTGAAAGTCATTTGCACGCAAGAAGAAATGTTCCCAGGCCTGATTGGATAGAGATCTCAAAGTGCCAGTAAAATAACCTGATTCATCTACTTGAGACTCTGGAGTTCCAGGTGCTATTAACACTTTTTTTTATGAAGCAAAGGGCCAAAAATAATCTAATCTGATCTGATCTGCTCATCCACAGTGGACGTTTGATTCAGAATTTCAATTACCTTCTTCCTTGTTTTCATCCAGATTTCTGATTCCACGTACTTTATGAATACACAATTGGGGGGGGGGGAGCTTGAACACATTGCACAGGAATGTATGGACGTCTGAAGTGAAGACCGAAGGCATAATTCAGATCACTCTTTATGAATTCAACCTACAAAACTAACCATGTACAAAGGGCAGTATAAAATTATTGTTTATTTTGGAGGTCTAGGAAGAGGGCCTTTTCTGCCACGGCGCCCATGCTGTGGAACAGTTTACCAGGTGAGATGTGGGCTACCCCCACTCTCCTGGCCTTCTGAAAAGGTGTAAAAACATGGCTATGCTGGAGGGCCTGGGGGAACATTGCTGGAACTGGCTTGTGGGATGACTGATACTGCTTCCCCCATCCTCTTGATTTCTATATTGCTTTTATAGATTTGTGATTTGTGATTTAATCAGTGGGTATTTATATTTTTATTGTTTTTATTGTCTTGGTTTTTAATTGTAAACCACCCAGAGTCACCCTTTGCGGAGATGGGTGGCATATAAATTTAATAATAAATAGATACATAAATAAAATGTATATGCCCGCTTAACTTGCAGAATGTGACTCCATACAACAATAAATATAAAGTCACAGTACCCAGACAACAGCAGCAAAACATGTAGTTGGAGCACACCAACGTGTACTCCACCACCCACAACAAGCTCACCTAACATTTTGGCCCCAACACCTGGGGGAACAGCCAGGTCTTCAAAGCCTTCCTGAAAGCTAACAGGGTTGGGACAGTCAAATCTTAGGGGGAGATTGTTTCATAGGGCAGAAACGACAACCAAAAATGCTGAAAAGGTTTTCAAGCCTCACACATCATTACATATCTGGTACAGTTTTGAGCATTTTCCCTCTGAAAATCACTACTTTGTTGCTACATCTCATGACACTTTAGCAATCTCACTCTGTCTCAGGTAAGAATACTGAAGTCTCATGGAAACTCATGTGAGAGTGCCAAATTCTGAGAGATTTACAGCTCTCGTTAGTGATTTTTTTAAAAAATGTTTCTTTTAATTTACTTTTATGGGGCTATGAATATTGTTTGAAGGAGCAGTGGACAACCTCATGGGCATCGTGTTACTGATGCCTATGTTAGCTAACATGAAGTAACTATATATCAGTACATTTGGGTCATTCCAATCCAAAATATTCTAATGAGTAAAACCGATTGAATTTATTAGTAATCTGGTCTGACTAAGCAGACATAGGATTAAGGGTATATGTCTGAATGATGCTTGGAAAGATCAAGCCATTCCAGGGTATTTTTAAAACTGCAACTTTAGTCCTGGATAGGGTGGCACTGCTCCAGGCAGACCTGGTGCACAATCTGGGGGTCCTCTTGAACTCATGGCTCCTACTGGAAGAGCAGGTGGCAGCCATAGCTAGGACGCCCTTTGCACACCTTCAGGTTGTGCACCAGTTGTGGACTGGGAGGCTCTGCTCACAGTCACTCATGCCCTCATGACCTTCTGTCTGGATTACTGCAACACTTTCTACATGGGGCTGCCCTTGAAGAGCATTTGTATGCTTCAGCTGGTGCAGAATGCAGCTGCACGGGTAGTAAATGGTGTTCGATATTTGTCATATGTAGCACCACCGCTTTGTGGGCTGCATTAGTTACCAGTATGTTTCCAGGTGCAATTCAAGGTGCTGGTTGTCACCTTGAAAGCCTTTCATGGCTCAGGACCAGGTTACCCAAGGAACCATCTCCTCCCAATTGTTTCTACCCGTCCAATTCAATCCAGCAAGTTGGGCATGCTACAGGTCCCATCAGCGAAGGAATGTTAGCTGATGAGGACTAGGAGGTGTGCCTTCTCTGCCGTAGCCCCTGCCCTGTGGAACATTCTCCCCCCAGAGATTAGGATGTCCCCGACCCTGTTGGCCTTTTGTAAGGCTTTGAAGACCTGGCTATATACCAGGGTGCTCATGTGTATGTGTGTGTATGTCTGTATGTTTGTATATATATTGTTTGTATTGGTTCATCTGTTTGTATGATTGCTCACCACCTAAAGACACTTGTCTGAGATGTACAGCTACAGAAATGGAATTAAATAAACAAACAAATACAGCAATAACCATAAGTGGCAGATTCTTTTTCTTTTCTGAGAAAAGGACACATTAAGGTGAAAGGTATAGAAGTGTAGATAATACAGAAGACCCCAAAGCACACAACTGCTCGCAGTAAATGGCCTTTACTTCTTTGTTTAATTGTAAGAAACTAAAATTCGGATTATACATTAATATGAATCTAGTATCCAAAGAAGAGAATAGTTTTAGGCAATACAGGAGGCATATTTATAATTCAGAGAACACAGATGCTACTCATTGGCTCTGAACTGAAGACCTAATTGGTAAATGAGTTTTCTGAGTATTCATAGTACAGCTAATTACTTGGATTGGACGCCTCAAGGAAATGGAGTTGTCATGCTGAGCATGGCTTCCAGCACTTTAATGCTTTAGGTTTCACCAGGGGAAGGCGATGAGTGCAAGAGAGAGTACAGGGAGAGAAAGTTAAGAATTCTTGATAGCTTCCCCTCTCCTTTTCTGGAAAACACTGCTGCTGAAGAGAGTTCTAATATCTCTTTTGCTAAATTGTAGTACAGCAGGTGGTAGCACCAGCCTAACCTTCTTTAGCAAAGCATGTCAGAGCTGGTGGGCACTTGGACAGGAGGACACAAGGAAATCCCAGGGCTATAGGTTAGAGAGAGTGGTTAAAAAAAAAAAAAAGATCCTGTAGGAGGAGAATGGCAGGGCTTCATCTGACCGGGACCAATTTACAAGCTCACAAGAACTCTAGAACTCCTGATAAGTAGTTTTTATAAGCCATAACAGAAGAATTACAGCGGCTACAGTCTTGCAAAACAAACTCTGTTTCTAGATGCCCTATTCAAACCCTTTTGCATCCTCTGTAACAAACTTCTTGGGACTGGCTTTGGGTAAGGGGAAGGTCTGGGTTCCATCTGTCCCTTAGTAGATAGTCTGACCTTTATTACGTAGTCCTTCTCTGACTGTGTGAAAAGTAACTCATAAGCAACAGCAAGCAACTTTGGTACTGTTGCCATGAAAATGACAAGGATATGTCCATGCAATTGCCAGGAGTCAAGCTCATTGAGAAGGAGACTTTTTGGAAAAAAAACAGGTACAAAGGAGATCTCAGGCTAGGAGTGGGGTTGCGGTAAGAGCATCAGATTAGAACTGGGGAGATCCAGGTTCTTCAGTGGGTAATCTGCTCATTGTCTCTCAGCTAGTCTACCTTGCAGGCTTGATGTAGATTAAAATTGGAAGGAAAGAGGCTACAGTGAGCTCTACTTAGAGAAAGCCAGATTATAAATTAAATAAACAAATATTATATGGTACACAAACCTGGTTCATATCTTTGCGGTTGCAGCTGCTTAATGACAGGATGCATACTCTCCTGCTTTAGATTCAAGTTAGTTACCTCTGCGCTTCCCTTATTATTCTAATGTTATTTTCCATTTTCCTTCATACGTCTTTGGGGAAATCTACAATTCATGTTATGGATTCATACTGAAAGTTGCATCTGTCTAAAAAGAAACTAATTCTGTAATTTGGATATGAAAAATGCAGCATATATAATAATATTATGTAGTAAAAGGCAGTGCAAGATGTACAAGTTGCTTTCTGTGACAAAGTTATTCATTTTATTACATTTACAGACCAAGAACAAAGGAAAACACAAGCGCATTATGTACCAATAGACAAAGTAAGAAATCAGCACATTAGGGAGATGGAATTAGTGGTAGACATTAAAAAGTTATCAGCCTTCTATACCTAACACAGCTATTCCAATCATCAAGCCCAAGCAAGTTTCAAACAGAATCTTCTAAAAGCAATTATAATGGAGAAGAATTCAGCACTTTAGGTAGAAATTTCAGTAGATCAGTAGAAGTGCACAACCTCTATTTCAGGCCAACTCAGGCACTGAATGAGGAAGTAGAATACTGATATTTTCTTCAGCAAATGATTGTTGGTAAACACTTTAAAAGTTATTTTCTGTGGGTGGGTGTTTCTTTTCATTACAAATGCTCGCTCTTAATTTTTTAAAAGTCGTACAAGGAAGAAAAAAGGGTACTTGTATTGATTCTGTTACTACTGTATTCTTAAATGCAAAGTATTTTAAGACCTTTCATTTAGGGCACTGTTTTTGAAATGCTTCCACATGGAAATAACCCATATATCTCCTGTTAACATGTAGGGCCTGCTGATGCAGTCATTCTGTTTTCTGAACTTCATTTTTCACCTCTAAAATGAAAAGAAAAACAACAGAAAGACTCATCACTACACACAGTTATTTTGCCCTTTCCACCAACTTTAATGAGCATATAGTATATAGGCAAAATGCATCTGAGTGCAAGTGATGTGCCATAAATCCAGGGTGTGATCAGGGAACTGAAAAGGTAAATCTTGTGATGAGAGATTAAGCAGAGATATACCAACCGTAGTACAGCACTGTTGTTCCCCATCCTTCTGCACATAATGGAAAAGCCCTTGCTATAGTGGAACTTGCCTTTATGGTCTCAGTCCTGCTTTCTGTGTGATAAATTTATTTTAATGTTTCTAAAAATGAATAGCTAAGGAAACACCCTTGGTGTTGCATGAGAAGATGAGAATTTGATCAAGTAAGATGTTTAAGGATCTACTCAATTATTTGTTGTATGATTCCCACTTCTGGCCTTTTACAAATGTATTATTTTAAAAAAAGCTCAGAAAAATCAACAGGACAGAGTTCTACTTAACATGTTTAAGAATGCGCTAACCACCTGCAAGCCAGTTTCTTCATGACTTTTTATTTTTCAGGTACCTCGTGGCAACTCAAGCATTATTGAATTGATTTTTTTAAAAAGAATCCATCTCAACCCAGTGCCTTTAATTACTTCTTTTTATAATTAATTGCTAAGAGAAGTGGGAAAAGACTTGTCTCTAAAAGTGGATGGCTTGTCAAAGTAGCTTCTAATTTATGTCCTGCAGCTACAGTACAGCCTTTATTTTTACTTGATTTGTTTTGTATTTCTCACATTTGATTCTAATGTGTTGTTTTATGTTATCACAATAACACTGGTTGAGGGAAAATCCCTGGAAATTATAAGCAGAGTACTTGTTCTGTGGAGATAGTTCTTCCTGTTTGTAGATCGTATTAATCTACTTAGTTTTTATTAGATATGTATCCCACCTTGCAAAATTGCAAAACACTGGATTAAAAAAAAAAAAACTTTAAAAATAAGGCAGCATTATTAAAAGGCTGGGGACATTAAAGATGTCTTTACCAAGAACCAAAAAGACAACAATATAGGGAAGAAAAAGGGAAAAAATGCAATATGTTAAACACAGTACTATACTATCATGATCCTTTTTTCTTTTTTCTTTTTATTAAGCCCAACTGAATATTAATTATTTTTTTTAAAAAAATTAATTTTGATGCAAAATTCTAAAACTACATAAACAAAAGTTACTGTACATACCATTAAAACCTACAATCAGCAACTTGGAGACAGTTCTTATATCCTTAAATTCAATCTTAAATTCGACTGACATTTCCTGACTCATGTAAACAATCCATATGATTGCACCCTGTGGCACTGATTAGCTTGTTGTCTGCACTAGGTTGCAATACCAACGACAGGAGGTCTCAGGGAATCTGCAGACTAAGAGTTAAATTGCATTTGAAATAATTGCATTGCTATTTGGTCCATTTCTAGCTATTTGTGCTTTGGTGCAAAGGACCTGAATCGGTGAGAGTAAGTCCTTCCAATCTCCATGCAGGTCTAACTCAGCTTATGACAAACCAAACGGTGAAAGGCTGGGTGAGTAAGAGGGTAACAGGAAAATGTTCTGCTCCTCTCAGTAAAAATCCCCAACTGAAAAATTTCTCCTTGTACATGTGCAGATCTTAGAAACCCATCCGAAGAGAACTATGACATCCCTCACTCCTCTGTTCTCTCTCTGTCCCCTGTTGTAGAATTTCTGGAGAGCAGAAAAGGATACGAGGGGTGGGACAGGATATCAACATCTCTGTATCTGTGTACACAGAGATGCATTCACACATTGTATGTATGCATGGTTTCTGAATCTGAGGGGCCTGAATAATGGATCTAAACTGACTTTACCTACCCAGCCCTAGTGGAACTACTCTTCTGGCTTTTTGTATATGTGCTCCCCAAAGTGCTTGCTTGCAAGATCCTTATTTTACTATTGTTCCTTGCCTACAACTAAAAAGTCATGAGATACGTACCTAATTAATTCACTTTTTCCTCCCACTTCAAATGGTTTATTCTTCATACAGGCTTCCCAATTATATACAGATAGAACTGGTACCTGTCCATTGCTGACATCTTACCTAAATATTGATTGTCTATATGCATGTAGGAGACCACTGATGTGATAACACTTTACAAAATCCAAGAAGGCATATCTAAAGTTTGGGAAGGAAAAGGAGATAAACAACAGAATAAGGGCAATAAGATGGAAGAACAGATAATCGCATATGAAAGCACATGAAATCGTTTCATTTACAACTGTTACCTTTAAAGCCAGCTACCAAAAAACAGGTATTTATTTAAACATTGATTTTAATGTGTGCTTTTCATTCTGAAAGTCTACTGTATGCTGGGCAAATTAATATTTGAAGTTTTCAGTGTAAGTACTGAAATCCACCGGTAACAGTAGACAAAATTGGATAGTTAATTCCCCTGAAGCCTGTCTTACTGTAGCTCTACGGGAATGTGTATGTATTGTAGATGAACAAGTTTGTTATTTAAATCATGTATAAGATGGCATTTGCCAGGTATGTATATATGTACAGTATATGTATGAATTAAAATGCGGTAGATGCCATGTTGTACAGGATGCAAACGTCCAACGGGGCAGATGCCATCATGTCATACACACCCACATGCACACTCATAATATCGGCTTTTGAGGGTCTGCCATGGCAGCAGAAAAACCCAACAGTGGCGAAATCTACAGAATGTTATATCAACATTGCAACATTCATATTAATCATGAAATGTGTGAAGTTCCTTGGGGAACAACATTTAATTCTCAAATAAATCAAAACGTGTCAGTGAACTAGTGTAATCCTTCATTAATAAAGCCTTGTCTATGAAAGACAAATGCTTGGAAAATGATAAGATTCAAAGACTTTATATATTGCATACAAATAATAATAATTCATTTTCCAGCAAACATCACATTAAATTATATTCAACATATGCACATCTAGCCCTGATCATTCCCTCCACCCAAGGCCTTCTAGAGTAGTCAAAAGCTTTCATAAGCCATAAGAGTGGGAAAAAGCCTCATGCTGGTCCTCAGGAGGAGAGCTCCCACAGACCATGCTCATTTTCAAGCCCCTTCCTGCCATACTTTTGGGGGTCTTCAGCAGGTGTTCTCTGCTCACTTGGACAAGACAGGCAGAATCTGTATGGAGTACCAGGTCTCATAGATATCCAGGCCCTTTATAAAGCTTTCTAAGCAATAACAAGCATCCAATTCTATTTAAAGGAAGTGAAGGCATTATAGTTTAGGCCCAACACCATTTCCTTGGTTTGTTCTTAGTTTGTGTCTTTGATAAATCTCTTGTCACTTTAGTTTTTGTACAGTGGTTGCTATTTTCCAAGACAAAAAGAGAACCGAAAGAACACGTGTTTTCTCGATATAGTTGAATGCAAGTTGAGTCAAATGAGCAGTTTGCATTTAAGAGTCCTATATTTTATCTGCATTGGACAATCCTCTGGCTTGCACCAAGCCCAGCACTTAGTCACTGAAACTTTAACAAAGAGAAATGAGAGCAGCACTCTTCCTTTTTCTTTGAATGCCTTGGCCAATACACAGAGCTCTACTGCTTTGAGGCATATGCAGGTTATGGACTCCCTGACTCTGACTTTCAGCCTATAATTGGCTTTGAGAAATGTGCTCGGTAGTACATTTTAAATGTATTTTTGGAGAGTGAATTATTGTTCTCAAACATTTTAAGACTTTCCAGAGAGAGCCTTTTCCAAGCAAATTGCCACTTCTCTGAAAGCTGTTATTTAAGGCCAGCAACAAAGTTTATAACTTTCCTGGGCAAAAATAGAGAGAAAGGCATTTCTCTAGAAGTTGCAAGCTTAATTAATTGCAGTGATTTTTCCCCCTTATATAGCAGAATTAAGATTCATTAGTGCTAATACAGAGATTATAATAGAATAACTTCAATTGTTTACATTTCTTGTCTTTGACAAGATGCAGGCAGCAGCAGAAAACCAATAAAGCAATTTCAGTCAGAGTCATATTTGGACCTATTAATGTTGAATATTATTTAAATTTTGAGAGCACTTGTCTCTACAGTGATGCTGGGTGGCTTACACTTAAAAAAAATAAATGAAAACAACATATATCAAAGAAAAGACAAAAACATGAACCACAGGAGCTGAACCAGCATTTTAGCCCAACGTTTGGGAGAATATACATACCAGTTGCAACTTTGACTTGGAAGATGCATTTGAAATTCCTGAAAGGAAAATCAGCTATGTTTGCTTCTGTATTTTGGGCAAGGCTAGAAGTATTATTCTGCCCTTCTAAAGTCCTGCCAAGGTTGGGGGAGGGGTCTCATCTCCAGATGATGAGCTTCTAACTGTGGGTAGAGCTATTTCCTGAATGTCTCACTTTTCTTATTCAGGATGTGGTAAGCATCCGTTCCACCATATGAGCACACGCTGAAAGCCTTTGATGTGCTGGTTTCAAAATCTGTAGAGAGTTCCAAGTACAACAGGTTCCCACTGTCAACATTTATCCTCAACGTTCAATAGAATGTTGAAGGGACATGACAAAGCACGCAGAAGAAATTCATCTTTATTATTTTGCTAGGTCTATATCCTGTTTTACCTTCAGGAGCTCAGTTATATGAGGATCATCCTTTATGTTATCCCCACAACAATCTTGTGAACTAGGTTGGGCTGAGAGATAATGAAGAGCCTATCATCAGCTATCAGAGGACTTGAACCTGCATCTCCCTAGTCCTAGCCCAACACCTAAACAATTACATTACACAGGCTTTCTCGTATATCACACGTGTTCTCTTCTTTCTGGCTTCATGTGATAAGAAGTGTTATTGGGCCTCATACAATGAGAA
This sequence comes from Python bivittatus, assembly GCF_059951505.1. Taxonomy (NCBI): domain Eukaryota; kingdom Metazoa; phylum Chordata; class Lepidosauria; order Squamata; family Pythonidae; genus Python; species Python bivittatus. The sequence continues at coordinate 20,848,574 of NW_028277035.1, forward strand.
GCATTATGTCGGTGTTATTATCAGTCTCATCAGTTCCTAGAAAAGTATGAATTCATATAATTGATTCCTAGCTTTATACAAATATCCTCAAAGAAAGCATGGCTCTTTTTTTAATTGTAGGAAAAGCACATCTTGTCACTGGCTTTTGGGATATGTTGATTTTCATACTTTGCTTTATTTTGAGGGTTGTAAAGATCATTGCTTTGGGTCTACATTTTTCTACTACTATTGTGGTTTTCTAATTCAGTTAGAATATTAGATTTCATTAAATATTACTGGCTTTCTTATTTAATGAAATAAAATTATTTCAGTGCTTCAGATGACCTCCAATTCTTTTTGACAGATTTATAAATAGAAAAATTAATTTATGACAGTTCTTTCAGAATATCACCCATCTCTTTAATTTATTGGAAGATTTAGACTTCAGCCTTGTGCATGTTTATTTATAATTATAGTTCCATTGAACATATGGATGAAAGAGAAAAGTAGTTGATTCCTAAGTCTTTAGAAACACACATAGAAAGGATCAAGGTAGTCATGACAATGCAGCCTTATTTCGGTATGAGCACTTGAGAATTCCCACCAGATTACCTTTGTTAGTGTCTTACTAACCATCAGTGCTCTTTCATTCATTCACTTATGTGAATTGTTGAATTTCTTTGGTCTGGATATAAAATAACATAAATCATAATAGGCTGAAAAAATTAAGGTTCTGAAAGTTTGATGGTAGACATTCATTTGTTTTTTTGTTTGTTTAATGTGTCTCTGTACCACTTCCCATAAATTTGCATCTTGAAGTAGTTTACAGTACAATTGTTAAATGCATGAATAAAACAATAAATCAAAACTATATAAAAACATATACATTAGAAAGGTGATGGAGAGCAAAAAGAAAGCAACCATTAACCAACAGTAATTCACATATATGGGTATAATTTTTATAGCTATAATACCCACACAAAACATACAAGAAAGCACAAAACAATATATTTGTTAAAATTAAACTCAAAATAGATAAAAAATGAAAAAAAGAAATGAAAACAAATTGTGATATGTACTGTATGTGTGAAATGAAAATAAGTTTTAACTTAATATTCTACCATTCAATTTTACGCAACCCAAATTCTTGCAAAACATCAAAACATTTTGAAAAACTGATTGACAATAAGCTCATCTAACACATTAATACCATTCTTGGGCCCATTACTCAGAAACAAGCAAAGAAACAAACAACAACAGGATTTTCCTGTGATTGTCCAATTAGGATTATCCTGAAGTAGTCATTTTCTTTTGAATAAGGATCATAGTTCAATCAATTAATTCAACTCAGTTTGATCAAATATCAGAAACAAAGACAAAATGACAGGTAAATACCAATAAAGTAAACATTGCCTTAGGAGATTCATATAAGCCTATTAGGGTAATTTGTTTTTAGATATTGGCAGATACCATGCCAGAATTTGCAACCAAAGTTTTCTGATCTGATAAAATAAAATTAACATAAAATTTGTCAGGCCAGCTTGGAGCATCCAGGGGGTGGGAGGAGGCATTTTCAGCTGTTACAATAAAAGAAACAAAATGGGATCACATGATGGATGGATTCAACAGCACTAGTGCTGCAGGGGGAGGTATGGCAAGTTATAAGGACTTTATTAAATTTCTCACTAAAAACTGCTGTTGTAAGATGCTAAATCTAGTTACAAAGAAGTTGTTGGCATGGCAAAGTTACTGTCATAATATAACTAGCCAGTTCCTATCTCAGATATTTAGTTCATTCTCTGATGGGTTCTGAAATCAAACTACACTCGCTTTGTTATTTTAGTCTAAAAACTTTTGTCTAATCATTTTCTTACCATGTGTACATGTTTAAACTTCCAGACTAAAGTCTTCAAGGTATGAGTTGCAGTTTTGAATGCTGAACAAAAGAATGAATTTTTGCTTAACATTCATACAGGTAAAGCCTGGCTGAAGAAAGATGAATGATGAATTAAACATCAATAATGGTTCAGTTGTGATGATCTATTATTTTATAACATGATCAATGTCTCTCATGATTTATAAATCATGAAGGATCCTCCCTCCCCATTCTCTCTTACTTTCATCTCATTTTATTTCTTTCAAGATGCTCAGGTAGCATATAAGATAAATTAAACCAAATAACTGGTGCAAAGTCATTCAATTTTTCAAAGCAAGCCAAAATGTTGGTGACTTATTGGTTGTGTCTGGATACCATAATAGGTCAGAATTCCACAGAATTCTGATTCACTTTGAATTATCTGCTTGGCCTCTTCTGCCACTGGCTCAACAAACTGCAGAAGCTCAGATATCCAAACCAGGATTCCTGGCTTGTCCCTCATATTTGCTATATGAAACAGGAAGACGACACATTGTGTATCAATCCACAGAGCATGTGATTTCAATTCTTAACTCAGATCCATAATGTTTTTAAAAAGACTTTAATATGTGAACAATTTCACATATTTTATATTTGTTATGAAAGTGTGATCCAAATTGGGTGTGAAGTTTTATTTTACATATTTACATCTATTTAGCTATAGATGTTAGCTTTATACCTCTAAATGTTTTTTTTCTCCATCCACTTCTTTTATGACACAAAATACAAAATAGATGTTGGGGAGATTCATTTATCACTGGCTCCCAAGCTATAGTAAGTCCATTCACCATTGGCTCAAATCCATGACACATAAAATATCAAATTACTGTTGTGCACTCAATAGTGCTATTTTACAGTATAGACACTTAGGTGGCACCTTTCTTAGTTACAGTTCTCTGCCAAGAGTTATTATTTATATGAATAAGATGGTTCTTCTTATCCTCAAAGACAACATTACTTAAATGTTTTATTTGGTTTAATCTTCACAGATGCCTTAATTACACCAATTAACTCAAGCATTGCTGAGTTCAGAACAAATGACAACACTAGTTGTATTGCAATTAACTTACCACTTATGCAAGTAATGTTTTCAAAATATTTAGGCATTGTTGAGATCATATTATGTCTTCCAGATGAAAGAAATGTTTGAACTTCTCTAAACAGGTCCCTTCATTTGAGAAGTATAACAGAAGAAATGTTTATCTTCTCAAATGAAGGAACCAGTTTAGAAGCGTTTAAAATCTTGTTAGCATCAGGGATTTAAAAAAAAAAAAAAAAAAGGGAAAGCCAGTGTTTTTCACACTGATTTAAAGAAATTAGAAGAACATTAGAACACTAGGAGGAAAAAGAATTTTACCTAATGAGTTTCTTGACACATGTCTATGTGCTCTTAAAAGATCTTTTTTTTTATTTTACCCTGTTTTACCTTGCCTTTATCTTTATATTTTATAATTTTTTTTGTCTAAAGACAGTAGGACAGGCTTCACCAGTTCATTTTTAATAGTGAAAATTTTTAAACACTTTGTGGAAGAAGTAAGAGAATGGGGGGCGGGGGGGGGAAGAAGCGACACAGAATGAATTCAGGAATAACCATCACTTTAAAGCTTTCAAAGCAACCGAAAATTGCTGACTATTTAGCACCAAAGAATGAGTTAAGTAAATCTAATAATAATAGTGATTGTAGAAGCTTCATTTATATGAATCAACAGGATGTCCTGGAGTGGGATTTGAAAACAGAGATTGAACAACAACAACTGTTAGATCTCTCTACCTCTCTTCAAGAAGATCAACAAAATGCTTTTACAACACACTCCTCTCCTGAGACCACTGCCATCCCTCTGGCAAATTTGGCCTCTAATATGGAGGGACAGGTAAAGAATATCACAAATGAGAGTGCCACAGACTTTATATCAAGACAATGTCTTTTAATAGCACAGACTGTACTCTCTATTTTGACTATTTAACAACAATAAACAATTATGTGGATTCCTTAAAAAAGTCTTTTGAGGCTTTTACTTAGAAACATTTAGACAAATTGACTGCACTTATGGAGGAACAAATGAACACTAGGAGAGAGCAGCCTGCAAAAAAATCATAGCCATAGCAAAAAACATTTGAACTCCAACTGTAATACCAATAGGAGAGAAAACTCCTCATTATTGTGCGATGAGAAGAGGGAGAGGGGAATTGGGAATCCTTCAAACAACCAGGTCACCCTACATATTTATCTTAATAGAGCTAAAAGGGGTCGCTGGGATACAAAAAGAGCTATTGTTCTATCCTTCAGTCAACTCCTCCACTGTCAACCCCATCTGATAGACTTACAGGCACTGGAATGGCTACCCACTAAAAGGGAAAGTAAAAGAGTTTTGCTGACATTTAAATGCTCTACAATCCCTGGTATGCAGCTTAAAATGAAACCTGTTCTTGGTATGTTTCAAATATTCCCATTATGTGTGTTTCAGGATAATAAAATATGCTCATTTTTTTATCCATCTATGCAAGTTGAAGATCTCCTTCTAAGCTCTAGGAATGTTAAGCTGCCCACCCCAGATAGCCTTGAGAGGTTGGCCTTGACAAAAAGCAACTCAGATAATCACCTAAAGTCAAGTGGTAACAGAAGGGTTTCAGATGAAGCTTTAGAAGCACAGCCGATTCATTCTTTTGGAGCATTGCCAAATAGTGAACAAGGTGAAATATTGGAAAAATTAAGGAATTTACAGCAGATACTGTTAACAACACATATAGCAGCAGAACCTCTTAGTAGCAATATCTCCTAAAAAGGATTGCAATAACAATAATAACAATCTACAGACACCTTTGATACATTTTGACTTAACTGAGGATTTTCAACAGAAGAGCAACCAGAAGGAAAACGATCTGGCAATTCTAACAAATGAAGAGGGATTGAAACTGCAGCACCCAATTAATGACTGTATCTCCTCTGATGCAAGTTCTGGTCCATGACGTACCAAAGCTTTCCTTCTCTCTCAAGCCACAGTTTTACCAAATGGACTGCAGGCTATAGGGACCCCTCAGAAGAAAATTCTCAATAGTTTGGATGAACCCAGTGCCATGAACAGTTTAGCAACACCTCTATCAATCAAATATTGGAGACCTCCAGACCCCCAGATACATTGAACCTAAGATGGATGACCCTAACACCAGTGTATTGGAGTGCCAGGTGAAGACTCACATGGCCACTAGACAAACTATTGCAATAAAAGGAAATCAACATGGTGAAGAATCACATAGTCCTGGTAAGCTGCTTTGCTGTGTAGAGTCTTCAAGGAAAATTCAAGTCACTAATCAGTGTGTATACCTGAATATTTCAGGTTCCCTTGATCTCATATTTGCAGAAGAATGACTGAATGGGATACATTACAACCCACCCTGAACTAGTTTCTCTTCTTGCTCCCCTATAGGTATAATTAATGATACAACTATTCATATATTAACTTGGAATCTAGCAAGAACAAACTATGTGGTTTACCTGAATTTCTGCCCAATTTTGGTCTGATTGCAGTATAAGAGATGTGGTTAACAGCTGGAGATGAACATATTTTGATACCTGGCTTTAAGTCCTGGGTCACCCCAGCATGGAACACACAAGAGAAAGGCCTGGCTATAGAGGGATTGGCATATTGATCAAAGAAGAGCTAGGATGGAAGGGCACAGAAATTATCATAGATGCTTCTTCACCTTTTTGCTTAGCTCTTACATTCCAATATAAGGCCTCTGTGATGTTAAATGTTTATATATCCCACAAACATCTACATATTATTCCCCTGATATATGGGTGAACTTAGAGCAAACCTTGATAGAGTTAATCTCAAAAATTCCTAAAACAGTTGTAATTGTTTTGGGAGATTTTAATGTGAGGCCGGGGCCTTCTATACATGATCACATTAGTAATATGAACATCCCTAAAGAATTCCACTCCCTTTTACCTTTATGGTCTTTTAGGGACCAGAAAAGAAATGCAGGTGGTATATAGTTGTTAAACCTGGTATCCAAATGCAACCTGCAAATTACTTATCATCAAGAGAAATCAAGTAGCACTTTAGATTATATATGTGTTTTTCTCAGACATCCAGGTTTATGTAAGAGAAGATAGCAACCACCAACTAGTTGCTGTAAATTTCTGTGGGTGTTCAGACCTCAGACCCCATACCGCAAATAATAGATGGGTTTCACTTCAGCTAGAGATCCATCAAGACAGGAGGATAAAATGGGCCAGAGTGGATGCAATGGCTCTGACTGAATATATGAATTTTTATTAAGCCCTGACTCTGGTAGACACAGTTACTTCATCATGTGCAGATGTTGACTCTGTACCTATAGCCTATGAAAACCTAAGTGCAGGACTAAGAAAAAAATTAACTAAAAAGGCCCTCCGCAGAAGGTCTCAGATAAAAGGCCCTCATTGGTTTGACTCAGAGTGTCATTCCCTAAGAAAAAGATTAAGGCTAGCTATGCATTTAGCATGGAACTATCCATCAAATAATAACCATGCTGCCATGTTAGCACTTAGACAAGAATATAAGAAAACTATCAAGCACAAGAAGTCTCACCATTAGTCCTCTCTCTGGTTAAATTTCAAGTTAGCAGCCAAAAACCCAAACCCAGTCTTTTTTTGGCATTCAGTTGCAGGAATATTGTGGGAATGAAAGTTCTCCCTGGACATCCCTATACTTTCCTCCATGTGGGAGGAATATTACAGCGAATTATTCACTGCCTCATGTAGCAGTGGATTAGAGGACTCTCAGAATTATCTACAAAAGGCCTGTAGTCCCTCCCCACCCTGGTCTCCAGTGACTGAATGGAAGACTAGAGAACTCATTCAGACTCTGAAGTCCAATAAGGCTCCTGGGGAAGATCTTCTACCCCCTGAATTATTCAAATGTCACATTAACTGGTCAGCTCCCTTACTCACAGGGTTATTTACTCATGAATAATTCCTGGCAAATTCCATATGGTTGGGAGCTCTCTATTGTGGTCCCCATTTACAAAGGGGGTCATAAGGGTGATCCCTCAAATTATAGACTAATTAGTCTAATTGACATTGTAGCAAAATTGTATGCCAAATATCTTTTATACAAGATTGAGGACTGGGTAATTGAAAAGGGCTTGCTGCCTGAAGAGCAAACTGGATTTAGGCCTGGTCACTCTATTATTGATAACTGTTTTATGTCATTTAATAGAAAAATAGACAGCTAAAGGGAGCCAACCTTTTACAACTTTTATAGACCTCAGTGCAGCATTTGATTCAATCAGTAGGTACCTTCTTTGGAAGCAATTTATGGAGCTGAGCATGGATCCCAGATTCCTCTCTTAATCAAGACATTATATTCAAACTCATGCCTAAGGGTACGCGCAGGAGCTCATAGTTCCCTAACAGAGATAATTAGCACCAGTAAAGGGGTCAGACAAGGATGTATACTGGCTCCCATTTTGTTTAATCTGTACGTTAACAATATCATAAAGTCCCTTCATTCAATCAATATACATATGCCTAAAGTTAAAAATAAATATGTAAATATTCTGCTTTACACAGATGACATGGTATTGATGTCATACACCCAGGTAAAGATGAGAAGACTGCTGTTCAGGTTTAGTTCATACTGTATGCTCAACTATCTGAACATCAATAAATCTAAGACCAAAGTAGTTGTTTTTGGGAAAAGGCAGACTAGATATAACTGGAGCCTTGGTAGGGAACATATAGATCAGGTTAAGTCCTATCATTACTTAGGAATTATTTTTACAAAAATAGGTTCCTGGCTCCTACAGTTTAAGAGGAGTTATTTAAGGGCTACAGCCTGTGCCAACACCATAAGGCAGCTGACCAATCAAAGGTACCCAGGTTCTCTAATTCCAATCATAAAGGTATACAACAGCAAAATAGTCCCAATGATTACATATGGCACAGAATTGTGGGGATATATAAATGCCCCCTTATTGGAACTGATTCAGTTCGCTTTTTTGAAATGCATTTTGGGGTGGACTGCTTATACCAACTCCAGCAGTAAGGGCAGAGTTGGATATACCCCCTATACAATGTCATCTAGTAATGACTATTGGCTGAAGATCTTATCTCTGGACCCAGATAGATTACCCAAGCTCTGTTTTGAAGAGCAGATGCATAACATGCTTCCTCGTGCTTGAGTTGCCCAACTTTCAAATGCCATCTCATTATATGGATTCGCCATCCAATTCCCAGTCCAATCAACTCAGAAGGCCAAGAAAAGTTTCAAAAGGGTGACGGATGTGGCTGCCCAAGAGGATATTGCATCCCTTAAATATGTTAATTCCTTGAAGTGGCTGGCTCAGCACAAACCAGCCTCCCAGTTAGAAAAGTATTTAACAACTTACTTGGCTCAACACGTTAGAAGAGCATTTTCTAGAGCTCATTTCAAACAACTAGACTCTGTGGTAAGATATGGGAGGTTTCATGGAGTTCCATCTGAAGAAAGACTGTGTATCTGTGGCACACCAGCTGTTGAAGGCATTGCACATATCCTCTTTGATTGCAAACTGTATTCTGCAGAAAGGACCATTTACTTAGTCTCTTGTCTTACTTTTTGCAGGGAACGAACCTGCATATCCCTAGTAAGACTGCAAAGGCCATTTTGAAGAGGACAAACTATCTAGAGCAGATTGGGATTAACTGTAGGAGTGACGACTTATTATGAATATGTCCTACTGTTTTCTTTGTATTTGTATACTTGTATAAGTCTTATACTTTTGATATGGTCAGTTGATTAAATCAATAAAGTTTCTATGTATGAGTTTCTCTGTGGTATTTCCAGAAAAGCATGATGGGAAATGTATTTTTCCATCACTATTTTTTTTCATCCAGAGTGGTGGTTCTTAAATATTTTGGTCTCAGGACCCCCTTACATTCTTAAAAATGATTGAGGACCCAAAGAGATTTGGTTTATGTCAGTTATATCTATCAATATATACTGTATTAGAAATTAAAAGTGAGAAATTTAAAAATATTTATTTATTTGACTTCACAGCCCTCCTTCCAAAGGGTCTCCAGACCACACTTTGAGAACCACTGATCTAGAGCATTCATCCTACTCCCATAATTCAATCAGTTCAGATACTATGAGCAATTGCCAGCCCTTTCTCAGAGTATGGGAGTGCTCTGAAATATAAGTAAGGAGGGAAGAGTTTAGAAAGGCTATTTTAGTATGCTCAAGGACATATCCTTTTACAGGAACACAGAAATTCTGCTTCCCCTTTGGATCCTGTTTAACAACAACTATGCAGCAAAGAAAACTTCTATCAAGCTAAACTCATAAATTATTCTACTGGTCTAGACTACTAGTGTAATCAGGTCTGAGAGGCCCCTCAGGTACACACATTTCTGAGTCCTCCATTTCTCATTTATCCCCCATTCCATCTCCCACACTGGTATGTTTTCTCTTTCTCTCTTTACACCCCTTATTTCTCCTCATCCTGTTATGAGTAATAACTCCTGAAATCTTTCTCCAAAGAGCTTCATAGGTTAGAGAATTCTACCAGTTTGAATTTTTAAATCTAAAGAGAAATATAATTAAAGGAATTGCTTGAAGGATGTAAAGAAGAGAGGAGGAGCTGAAGAAAAGAAGGGAAGTAGAAAAGAAGAAACACAGGAACATGGTGATAGAAGGGAATATCTGGGTATTGACTTGCTGTGGGCCATCTAGTCAAATTACTGGTGAGCTACTTTTCATATATTCATATAGTTCTTTTCCTCAATTGCTCATCTCTCCTTCACATCCTAGCTAACGCTACAGGTGTTTGTTTCCCATAAAATTCTAAACTCAAGCTATACTCAAGAAATTCAGCTTAGACAAGGTAAAATATTTTGCCTTGCTTTGCAATATTGTGTAAATTTCAATTCACTTATAAATGTTTTTTTTTCTCTTGCACAATTTGTTTCTCTCCAAATTATCCTCATCGACCTATGAGGCAGTATCTATCCATGACTCAGATCTGCATTTCTGTGCCGAGGGCGTGTTATCCTTGTGTTAGCCCCAGTGTTTATATCTACTAGTGCTTGTGATATCCAGATTTTTTTAAAGATGCTGTAAAAACATTTCCAAGGCCTGCAGTCCATCTGTTTCATTATTTCTAATAATGCTGTTGGATATCAGTATTTCTTTCTCAAAGAAAATTTAGCCTTTGGAGTAGAAGTTCCTGATTTGGGGAGGGGAATACAAATGAAGCATATATTTGGAATAATGAAGCAGTTCCGCCATCTTTTTTCATGCTTGAGTAGCTGCTTTGAAGGTTTTTCCTGCTTGTTACCTCATGCATTTACTGAAACTGCCATTTTGTTTCTTTTTCTTTTTTCCTTCAAAAAAGCAAAATGGCTGTCTGTGCTGCTGAACATCCCCTATCAAAAATTACGTGGGGGAAAACTGTGAAATTATAGTAGCAAAGTTCAGCCACTTGGGCACCCAAAATTCGTAGCAGAAATGTGCCTTTTTTCTTATTTTGGAGTAGGAATGGAAGCCAGAGGTCCCTGAGAAGTTAGTTGTTTTACTTCCCAGGGGCATACAGTTACCATTCTTGCCATTAGCAATCCCACCCCACCTCCCGGCAAATAAGAAAGGCCAAAAGGACTGACTCGAATGTTTATAGTGATATAATAGGGTTCCCTGTAGCTCCCTAGAATATTGAAAAGCAGAGTTTTGATTCTAAGCCCTTCAACGTTTCCCCACCCCTGGTATAATTGTGATGTTAGATACTATTTCCAATTATTTTCTTAATAATCATCAATATGGAATTTGCCTTTTTCACACACTGAGTCCAAAATTCACACACCCGGTCAGTACTTTCCATCAAATTATTCACTGCAGTCTCTTGGTCACTGATGGATTGCATCTCCATATAGATAGATATGGATATGGATATATAGATATAGATATAGATATAGATGATATATAGATATGAGGGATTCCCAACCCAAACTAATGTGTACCTCCACATAATTTTGGAACAAGATAAAAAGCACTGGTCCCAGTGCAGATCATTGGGAAATTTACAAGAAATGCCAGTTTCTGTTTCCTACTCTTGGTAGATTTGTAAGTATCCAATCCAATGATGGATTTAGAAGAATTATCTTATTATCCTATAACTGTTAAGTTTCCTTGAGCACTCCTGAAAGCTTCCACACAAGTGCTCTGTACTACTTTAGAACTGCCATTGGAACCAAGTGATCTCATACAATGGTCTGCTTTTAGGAGCTGAACTAATTTATTTCTGGTTATTGCAAATGGCGGCAGCGTTTATGCTTTCCTCTGAATTGCTGATGTGGGTGATAATTTTTTCCATTGGTGAGGATTCTTGTGTTTTTTCCCCTTATCTAACCTCTGGGGTTCAAACCAGATTTAAATCTCTTTCTGTCCTCACTTAAAGTGACATGTTCCTGGAGGTTGCCTCTTCCAGTATTTGTTGTTGTCTCCCCCACCCCCATGCAGAAAGGCTTTTAAATGCAACAGAGGAAAGGTGTTAGGCAGCTAGGAGGCCTTTAAGAGATTTCAGGGCTTTTCTTTATATTTTTTACAACTGATCTTCCCTCAGATATTTTTGGCAAGAGAAAGCCAGTTTGGTGTAGTTGTTAAAGCCACCAGGCTAGAAATTGGGAGTTCTAGTCATGCCTTAGGCACGGATCCAGCTGGATCACCTTGAGCCAGTCATGCTCTCATAGCCCTGGGAAGGAGGTAATGGCAAGCCGCTTCCAAAATCTTGCCAAGAAAACTGCAGGGACTTGTCCAGGCAGTTGCCAGGAGTCAACACTGACTTGAAAGCACCCCCCTGCCCCAAAATCTGCTAAAAACATGGAACAGGGGAATTATAATTTATTCAGTTTCCTTTCTGTTAGAGATAAGTGCAAGGATGATGAGTTTTTGTTATTCTATGGCACAGACTGAATTACATTCTTTGCAGTCTCCTATTAATCAGGAAGAGGGTGAGGGCAGGTGGACTTATAGCACTGTCCCTGTGTTTTCTCCATTTTGAGGATCACAGGTTTGATTCAAACTATTTTGAGGAAATGGGGCAGAAATGTTGGTGTAGAAATTCCCTTTGTCAGAAATCTATATAAGTCTTGTCCGTTAAATCATGAACCCTCCATGTGTAAGTTTGTTTAAACCTTTGAAGAATTATGAAATATTAATGAGGTACAACTTAACTTTTGCACAAGCCAAGTTGAGTCTATTTCGCCAAGGCTTGATCTTCTATGTGCTTGTGCATTTAATAATGTTTCCCACTAATTTGCCAAGTGGGAGAAAGTTATACTAATTTGTTGATAAATAAGTTGCATCCTGCATCCCTGTTTAAAAATTGTTGTTGCACTGGCCATTTTACAGTTCTCTGAAGGACATATTACATATTTCTGTTAGAAAAGTTAGCACTTTCATACCTACTGGATTTGCATCCTTTCTGAGTGCTCCTTTGAACCCCCTTGTCTACTAATGGACCACAATTTCTGCATATTTTAGTCTTATTGTATTTATCACTATCTTCATTTGATTTATTTCTCTATTGTATGTTTATGTCCCTTAGCTTGGTGCTACACTAGTCATGATGTTATTCATATCTTTAGACTTTCTCTTAATTTTTTAATGAATGGCTGGGAAGGAGGGGGTGAATTGGAGCATGGCTGTAGCAGAGCTACAAATTAATCCTTGGCCTAACAGACTTTAATGAAAGCTTTCTTCCCATTGCAGTTAGCCAATACAAAGGGGCTAATTGCAGGATGGACCCTCAGCAGAGCTACACAATTAAAGAACCTTCTCCCATGCTACAATTTTAATCTAGTTTCCACTCCCTCTGCTACTTTTTTTTAAAAAAATCAGACTCTCCCAGGCCTCAGAGGAGAACCTGTCTAGTCTGAACCTTACTTTTCATTTTCCAATCTGTTGGCATCACAAATAGTACGCTATTGCTATACCTTCCTGCCAGCTGCTGTCTAACCATGTTTACTCAGAAGAAATTCCATAGATTTCCAGATGACTGTGTTTCAGGTTACAGTACCATCTCAGAGAGGAGCCCTCTCCCTAAAGGAGTTGGGCTAAAAGTCCTCTTCCCTCGAAACCCATCTCCTGTTGGGTTCAATGACCAATGTGAATAATAAAATGGAGCCAAAGATTAGTATTCCCATAGCAAATTTTAATGACACCAGAACTGAGGTTTTTTTAGCACTAGACAATTCAGTGAGAATATTTAACTTTCATAATTGTAGATGACAAATCAGCCATAATAAAAAAAAGTTACTCTGCCAAATAGCATCACATGGCCCGGTTGAGGAGATGACCTACCAAAGAAGTAGAAAGCTTTTTATCATGACTCCTCTCTATACAAATAATTTCTGGTAGGTAAATTGTTTTTTTTAACAAGGTTTGTGATTTTGTTTACTGACATAATAAGCATAGCAAGACAGCGTGTCCTATACTTTCCACTTGTCTGGGCCTTGGAATTTTTTAAACTCCATTTAAGGAATGCAAAATTCATCAGAGTAATTTCTAATATTTTAGCATGTCATTTATATAGTGGTTTTACTGAATTTTGACTTTAAGATGGTTACTCACCTTGAGCTGTTGAAATGCCCTTTTCCTTCTTCTAATAAACATTGCCTTTGAAACAGGCCATCAGAATAAAGCATTTTAAAAGCATGCTCTTTTTTCAAGGCCTGATAGAAGTGGAAAGGCTGAGGAATGATAAAATGTTGAATCATCCTTGAAGTTTCCATAACTGAAATTGTGATTTAATTGAAAATGGCTTCCCCCTCCCTCCTCAAAGGACAAGATAAAAGCAAAGCCTAGCAAAGAAAGGGGATGGAAAGATGAAAAAAATTGTGAGAAGCCTAGCAAATTCAATTAAAAAATACAAAAGCAGGTACCACAAAATTCAATGGAAAGGAAGTGAGCTTTATCAAAAGTATGTGCAAAAGTTACCCATTATTTGAATTAATATTTTTACCTTTATGTTCATGATCTTTCTTCACAACATTGTTAGGATTCGTTTTTTCCAGATGATTAGTAGCCGTGTCAGGCTGTGGTCTAAAATGAGATGGAACACAGCAAATGCAGGCTTATGTTTTCCTCCCCCTCTTCCTTCAGCACAATTAGGAGGAGGAGAATATTCCATTTCAAATTAGAATAAACCCGTTTTAAAGTTAAATGAAACCCTAAGTTGTGGTTCATAGCCATTGTCAGTAAAAGTCAGCTTCACAAACAATTTCAGGAATTCAGGAATGATAGGTCATGCCCTTGACACCTTTATTTTCTGAGTCAAAAGAGTATTTGTATGGTGTGATGGGATGTATAAAAGTACATTATTTTTCACCAGAGCTTATGTATAATTTTAATTTCTCATTTCAAAGTCATCTGTATTACATTCTATAAATGCTGTAGTTGCAGATAAATCTACAAGCAAACCACGATGTAATAGAATTCTTTAAAAAATGATGGGTTTCTTGCAGGATATATGAGTCAGAGCCAGTCTGAGGCAAGCACACTCTCCTTTCCCTCACCAATTCTGCTATGTAGCCAAAGAAACTTTCAGAAGACTCTGGGTTAAATCTGTGCAGGTGAGTCGCACCTGGCCTCAGGAAGGTGCTCCCTATTACTTTTGAAGCCTTCTTCAGCAAAATTCTTGGGTTGTGCAGCATTTCAGGTTCAAAGAGGAGAAGGTGTTTCAGTTTGCACAGAGTGCTGTCAGCAGCTGGATCCCAAGAAAGTTGGTTTGGATTAAGGAACTGCTGATAGATGTTAGGCAGCTCTTAGACTGGAAGAGCCAATGTGCAGTGTATACAGTATGTAAAATACTCCTCTGGCTGGTGGATATGCTGGAGGAGGCCTCTAAAGCAGCTTCTGAGAAATGAGGGACTGTTGTGTTGGTTTCCAAAACAGCTTCAAAAGTGTGTTTTGCTTGAAGCATCACTGAAGCAAAAGACCCCTTGAGGCTTACCTCAGTGAGGGTTCCCCCCCACTTTAATATTTTGGCTGACTAAGAAGTCATTAAATGAAACTTGCTGAGAAATGCCATGCAAAGAAAACAGCTTAATAGCCCTGATTCATACAGATTTTTAAAACAAAATAGTGATATCCAAACTCCAGGAACAATGGTTTCTTAGCGACTGTCATGATCATAATTACAATTTTATTCTAACTTCTCAGAATGAATTACAGCTAGCGCTCTTTGCTTTACACCTATGGATAAGCACAGGTATACACTATGCATAGTCTCTTAAATTGCCTTCATTTCATTTACATTGAAATTGGAACATTGAAACATTTAAAATTTATTGAATTATTTGCAAGAGTTCCCTCTCTACTTTTCAAGGTTATTTCATTCCCTCAGAAAGATGCAGAAAAAAGCTTGCCTCTTCTGCAAGAATTTGGCAAATCTATGGCAGGATTTTCAACCCTGATTGCTCATTGGAAGGATCGATAATGAAGCTCAAGCTCAGATATTTTGGTCACCTAATGCGAAGAGAGATCTCTTTGGAGAAGACCCTGATGCTGGGAAAGATTGAAGGCAAAAGGAGAAGAGGACAGCAGAGGATGAGATGGTTAGATAGCATCACTGAAGCAATGAGCATGAAACTGAGCAAACTCAGGGAGGCAGTGAAGGACAGGAAGGCCTGGCGCAATATGGTTCATGGGGTCACGAAGAGTCAGACACGACTTAACGACTAAACAACAACAACAATGGCAGGATTTATTCCACTTTTATTTCTGGTACCAATAGGGACCTTTAAAAAAAAAAAAACTATTTAGAATGGGCCCATTTTTCAGTGAATGCATAACTAGGTCAGTAAAGATTAAACCTGTCATTTGTGTGAGCAGCACCCCAGGCCTAGTGCCAGTATTCCTAGTCCCAATCCTTCTTAAAGATAACAAAAATAAAAAAAACAAGAGAGTTGCATGCTGTCCATAGCTTGATCTGGAACTAGCTTCAGTTTCCCTTGATAGAGGCCAGAAATGTCTTGACAGCAGAACCTTTTTCACTTCCAAATCAGGAGAAAGGCTTGCCTTTTCTGTATGGAAGGTGACAGGAGATGGCAGGACAACTGATGGGGGAAAAAAAGAGAGTTGTCTCATTTTCTGGATAGGTGAGTTTCTATGCCTATTAGAACCATTAATGGCTTTTGTTTCTGTCCTGAATACATGCAGCAAAGGCATTTGTTTTTAGAATTTTCATCATCTGGTGGTAATAAAAAAGTCTTACTCAAAGAATATAAATTCTATAACATTGTTATGCTGACCATTAATTATACCTCGATGAGAGGCTTTTTCTTAATATTTTGGCTGACTAAGAAATCATTAAATAAAACTTGCTGAGAAATGCCATGCAAAGAAAATAGCTAATATTCAAGTTATATTTATTGTATTACCAGATAATTGGAGAAGAAGGTACCACAATATTAGTTGATGCTGTAAAAACATAACTCTTCTGTAGTAATTGTTTTTCACTTTAATTAAAGGAGCTGATGACCTGGCAATATCTAAATGTGCTAGAAAATTATGTGGGGTGGATCCACCATTCCATTCATGGGAAGTTTGCACTGAAAAAGAAGAAAACTTTTACCCATTCCATTTTGTCCCCTGCAGTCCTCAAAATTTTTGCCCTGGGGGGAAACTTTTGAAGTGGAGCAGAGAACTGTGCACAAGGGTTGCCCTCAGGATGAGGGCATCGTTGTCCGTTCTTCCCTCCAGAAATGGTTGCCAGCTGTGGCGAGTAAGGAGGATGACCTTGATGGAGATAGGCAAGCTCCACTGCCAAGGCAACAAGGGGCAAAACATTTTTTTTTTTAAGTCCCAGAATGTCCAGATAATGTTTAGAAGTGTCTCAGACAGACACCTTCCTAATTCACTGCACTATAAGAAGGAAGAGGAGGTACCACACAATCAGACTTGGTGAATTCTCTTATTATAGCCAGTCTCAATAAAAGTAGTATTATCTTTCCTGTGGAGTTGATTTCTTGGTCTGGTCTACCGAGTGGGGCCGACATCAGCCAATTCTGATGACAAAATAAGAGGTAAGTCTGGATCTGCTTTTAGAATAACCAATATAGCAGATTTAATAACTTCATTCAAGCATATTATAAAACTATTAAATTTTTCGTATTATCTTCAGCATTTTGCCCCCTTTTTTGTTGCCTCTGGGTTAGGACATGAAGGAAGGGAAAAAATGGAGATGCTTAATGGATAGAACACTTTTTCACAATAATTATAGCTGATTAGAAAATTGCCCTTTCAAAGAATAGAAATCTCAAGTATTACTAGTTATAAGATGTCTATTTTCCCTAATTAGACAAGAGAAAAGTTGCACATTTCTTTTGTATGTTTTTGTCACATTATTCCTCTTTCTGGCAGTATTCTATGAAGAGCTAAATTGCCTGTCCTGAGGAAAGGGCAAGAGTACCATTATTTTGGAAGCATAACTACCCTGGTGCTCATGCACTGAGCATGGTAGCTTGGTCACCTATTCATTCCTATTAGTTATCTAATCATTGCAGTGAAAGACCAAACCAACATATTTGTTACTTTGTTAGTTTGCAATTCTTTTAGTCAAGTGGTGAAAACATTGGGTCTTTATGATGACTTTTATAAGTCAAAACAAAAAAGCTCTTGTTGTGACACCACTTGAGGAAGGACCGGATATATGATTCTGTTGGGCAGTGGGCGGCAGGAATGGCTAAGGCCCATATTCCTCTAGAGGAATAAGTGAAAGGTGTAAACACATTCCTATTAATCTCTTATACTGCCCCAGTCAAAGAGGTCCCAATTTAAGCGGCAAGATTGATATGTGCTCTTTACTCATGTTTAATTGCATGCAATACAAAAAAATAGGGTTAACTGTACAGTCCTTGGAATTCTCTGAACTTGGTTGTTTTCTTGCAGAAGTTTCATTACTAGAAGGGAGTGAATTTGCTCTCTGTTTATTTACAGTAGCTTGCCCTATCAGGGTTAGTGGGGTGTGTTTTTTTTCCCTGGTAGTTCCTAGATTAGGCTGTTGTTCCTGCTTATTTGTCTGAGTTGGTAGTTCCTTGATTAGGGTATTGTTTACTGCTTCATTGTTTGTCTGGTGTTCATTCTGGTGTTCATCCCTGCTTATCTGGGTGTTGATTGCTGGCGAGGTGGTGTTCTGGTCTTTTTGTTGCCCTTTTATTGTCTCTTTTGAATGAGTTTTTGTTGTCTCTTTTTGAATTGTATTGTCTCTTTTTGAACTTTCTCTTCCCTATGCTACTTAGGGAAATCTAAAGGAAGAGTGAAGAAAAACTCCATTTCAAAAACTGAAAGTGGATTGGCCAAAGTGACTTTTGTATTATCCTTACTCTAGTCAGCCTTGGTCCCAGTCAAATTTTCTTAATGGTAGTCCTTCCAACACAGTAACTGGGCCAAAAGTTAGTATAGAATCCCCACTCACATTTCTCAGAAAATACCTGATATCACATGAACCCTTGCACCAAGAAAAGACTAGCAAGGCATCATGATATAATCAGCCTCTTAACCACTGGTTACACAAAACAGCAATGGGCATGGAAGGAAAAGTAGGGGGGGGGGAGGAAATTACCATACTCCATACTGACTCGCTCTGGCTGCCTTCCTTTCAGCAATCATTTGCCCAACACCCCTCCAGTACAATAATAATCCAGTATCACTTGCCCCCATCTCTCCCCCAATAGGATCACAAAGGGCAGGGTTCAAAGTGCCAGAGTAGTGATATGTGCTCTGACCTTAGCTCTGCCACTCATGGACTGGATCCCTGCCCCGCCTGGTTAATTAAGGCAGTTGGGATGGGACTGGCAGTTAGATTCAGGCTATACTTATTGTGTCTTTGAGGGAAAGGGAGATGCCAGAGATCCTTAAACTGGTTTACTTACTTCTTAAGAGGCTATAACTGGATCTAGCAAAACTGCATAATATCATCCTATCTATAACATCTCTTTGAAGGAAGGTTATTAAGAAAATGGTGGGGTTGAAGCATACAGATTATCCGAACCCTTGGCAAACCTGGTTGGCCCTTGGAATGGGACAGAAACTGCCTTGGTCACACTCATGGATGAACTATGGTGGGGTTTGGATGGAGGTAGTATGACCATCCTTATCCTCATATACTTTTCAGAATCTTTCAATACTGTTGACCACCGTACCCTTCTGGATTGCTTATGAGGGTTATGAGATGATGATGATGATGATGATGATGATGATTTAAACTTGTATGCTGCCCAACTCTCAATGGCTCTGGGCAGGTTAGAGTTGGATGTACAGTGGTGGTTTCACTCCTACCTAAGTGGGGAAGTCCAGAGGATGGTTGTAGGCAGAGAGATCAAACCCTACAACTATTTTGTTATGGGGTGCTCAGGGTCCAGTCCTTTCCTCTATCCTGTTTAATGTCAATATGAAATATGGGTAGGAGAGGTCATCTGCTGTTTCAGGATGAAATATTATCAATATCCAGATGATACTTAGTTATACATGTCTAACCCAAACCCATTGGGCAATGTGGATGGAAGCCATGAGCTAATGTCTGGAAGCTATTAGGGTTTGGATAGGGAAAATCAGATTCAACCCAAATTAGACATAATAGCTGTTGATTCAGAGGCTGACATCTCTGGATCTGGATGGAGTTGTGCTCCCCTTGAAAGGCCACACTCATAATCTGGGAGTCCTCTTGGACTCACAGCTCCAGTTCAAAAGCAGGCAGAGACCGTGGCTTAGAGGGCTTTTGCACAGTTTTGGCTGGAGTGCCAATTGCAACCTTACCTGGAACAGGATGCACACAAGATGGTCGTTCATGCCCTAGTCATCTCTCAATTAAATTATTGTAATTTATGCTAATTATGTAACTGAAGATTACCTGGAAACGTCAGCTGGTCCAGAATGCATGGCGTACAAGTTTAGTGGTCAGTACTGCCACATTATACCTCTGCTATGCAAACTGCACTAGATTCCAGCAGGTTTCTACATGCTGGTCACTATCTATAAAGCCTTATATATGGTTTGGACCCATGTACACTAGGGACAATATTTCCCCAATAGTTTCTGCCTATCCTATCCAGACAACTATGGAGTGCCTGCTAAGGGTCGCTACCTACTAAGAGGTATGATGTGAGGACTGACCACATTATCTGTAGCAACTGTAGAATAATTTTCCCTTTGAAGCATGGAAATCCCCATCCTCATGACCTTCCAGAAGCAGGAGAAAATGTGGGTCTTCTAGAGGTCCTTTGGGAATTAATTGTATGCAGTAGCACCATTTTCTGTTGTATAATTTTAGCCTTTTAGTTCTAGATACTATTTCAATTAATTTTATTCTGATTTTGTACTCTGTTTTATTATGTATTATTCTGTAAGCCACCTAGAGCCAGGCTGGTTTCAGGCACCCAACTAAATTTAATAAATAAGTGCCCCACACCTTCCTCATCCTCCAGGCATCAGTCCAATATCTCTGACATAGCCCATGAGGAAGTAAACATCAATCCTAGTGAAAAATACATCCTTTCATGAGGGAGAAATGCAACAACAGAAGAGACAGCCATCCCCAACCACAATAAGAACGAGGCCTGGGCATGCTTCAAAAATAATGTGGAAGAAGTGTTTTGGCCCTGGTTAGGGTTACCAGACTTCCAGCCAAAGGAGGACATGTCCTCCATCCAGCAGGCATAGCCTTAAAATCAAATATTGTCTGGCTTTTTGAGTATCTAACAAGCTTATCTCTACCTGACCAGCTTTTCTGCACTGGCACTCCCCTACTAAGTGCTAACCACAACTTAACAAGCTGGGCTCTGTGACCTTAATTAGTTGATTAGTACCTTCTGGCTGGCTTGTGCAGCTGTCTGAAATTGACAAGACCTTAATCAAACTGAAGACTGTTGCCTCCTAATCAGCTCTAACACATTCCTGCAATTGGAAGAACAGCCTTTCTGATGGTGGAAGAAGTAATTTCATATACATGTAGGCCTAAGTACATTTTTTTCCGTTTTTCACTGTAATGTTTGTCAATTTAAACAGTTTGTCCTCCTTCCCCAGCCATTTGTCCTCCTTTCCCATTGTCCCTATCCTCCTTTACCTGTTCAGTTTTCTGGTAACTCTACCCCTGGTGTAAACACAGCATTTCTTTGTCATATATTAAAAGAGCCCCATCTTGTCCAGGTTTCTGCAGGAATGTAAAGAAGTGGTGGGGCTGCTTTAATTTAAATGAGTGGAGTTCTTAAAGCAGAAGCAGCTTTTGCTCCCGCTCCTGAGAAATCTGAAAAAAGCCCAAGCTTGTTCAAAAGAGTCTGAAATATGCATATCAAGACTTCCATCATCACAATGGCTATTTTCCCACAAGATGCTTAATTTGCTTGATTGCTGGGGCCCTGTTTCAGATTCCTGTTCATTGCCTCCTATTAGAAGTCCCAGGTGCTATTTCTATGTCTATCAGTGCATGTGTGTTTTTATAATCTATGGGGTGTTATTCTGCAGATATTTTCCAGCAACGAATTTTCATTTTATAATACTTCCTCAGAGTAGACTTCAGACTTCTCATTTGTGCCATAGAAACAGAGTTCTTAAAATCACTGGGGAGATGCAACTGCTAATGTTTCTGATCCAAGTTTTAACAAGAATGATTAAGAGATTTTAAACAATAAATCCAGGATGAACCAAAAATTACTCTCTTACATAGCTTTCAAATTAAAACATTGCAAGCCATGACAAACCATTCTTTCAGGGTATTGCAAAATCCCAGGACGAACCAGTTAATGAAAGATTAAAGACTGTTTTCAGGAATTATCTCATTTCCCCTTGAATCATTCCCCAATTCCCAGTAGCTAATTGTTTCTACCCTCTGCTCCCTCTCAGTCACTAGCAATATATAACTGTATGAAGCCAAAATAGAGTGAATAGGAGACAGTAAGTTCTATTTTCTTTGCAGGTTTCTCAGTGTTCACTTTTTTCTCTTGCAAAAAACAAAAAACAAAAAACCCACCCTTCTCAACAAGTCAGAATAAGGATCTGATTTACCTCTCTGTATTTCAGGCGATGTTCAGTGTAATGTGTAGTCAAACCCTTGGTTCTCCACCATGGTGAGATTATGTTATCATTACACACCTGTTACAAAAGTGTACTCAATCACATTTTAAAGATTTTTATACCAAGGTATTGTCACCTAATGCTTTTGTCTATGAGATGGGCAGAGACGGGCAGTGACAAATTTGATAAATATATTTAAAATTTTTAAAAATAGTTTGCCTTGCAACCCCATGTGACTCCTAATTCCATCCTATCCTTCATTTTTAGCAAGCTAAAAGTCTGACATCATTGCATGGCCATTAACTAGCAGGCAGGTCTGTGCAGAAGTTACAGAAACATATGCCTTAAGAATAAAACAAAGCTTTCCCCAAATGCGATTGGTTGCAACTGTCTCTTAAAGTCAGGTCTTTCTGAAAGTAAAATGATAGGTTTAATCCATCACCACATAAAAGAGGTATAAAGAAAGAGATAAGCCTCAGATTTTTTTTTTCCTATGCTCCTGGATATATAGAAACTTCATACCAAAGATTTGGTGCATTAGTCTAATGAGCAATAGATAATTTTACACAGTCACAGCAGATTATAAAAAGCAAAGAGCCATTTTTGATCAAAAGCATACCTACGTTAATGGTGCTACAGTAGAAGGAATCTGATTTATTGTTCTACCCAGTGAGCTTGCCTTGTCTCAGATCGGTCACTTTTTAATAATCTGCATGTGGCTTGAGCTTTCTGCTTTTGAAACTATGTATCTAAGTGTGTTTTTGAAATTCCTGTGTTTTAGATAGGATGAAAAGAATTCAAAATGCTGAAAGGCATCTGACCTTTCATTACACTTACTTCCAACATTTTGATCAATCTAATTTTTCCTTTGGCTAGTTGATTTTATTTATTTTGAAAGCATTTCTTGAAGATTGCTTTGTTCATCTTGGCATAATATGAGATGGCGACTGCTATTCAGAATGTGTGTAGTTACTGTTGGTAGAGAGTAAGTTTATTGCAAGGCATGTTCTAAAGGCACAGGATACAGCATCATGCTGAACCTAAGCAATGCTGAATCCTGTGTCTATGAGAGACAACACATATTACCTTGTGATTACCTACTGGACATTTGATTACAGAGGTGATTATCCAGAACATAGGACATGGTTTGAACTATGTACTCCTCCCCATTTTGATTTTGGATTACTGTAAATTAGATGACACATGGAAATATTATATATATATATATATATATATATATATATATATATATATATTCGATCATTTAGGGATGCTGTAAATTCAAGTTCCAGGGTAACATTGGTGCTACGAGAACTTGGCTAAAAATGTTAAGATCCGGTATAGCATAACAACGAAATGTTGTATCTGGTAGTTTATTTACAGTATGGAATCTGTCTCGATTATTATGTAAGTGAATGGAGTTTTTCAAATGCACAATAAAAAAAAAAAGTGATCAGTGATAGAAGGGGCTGATCTGTAAGATAAAATTCATTTTCCTTGAGCCAATGTACGGACATGCAGTAAAAATTGATTCATGTAATATGGTACTTCTCTAGAGAGTTCCCTGCTGACCCATACCTTCTGGATTTGGTAGAGAGAAATGAAAACAGATGTGAATTCTAATGCGGTGTGACTTTCCAGATGGTCCAGTCTTTCGGGATTCATTTGGCACTAAATTGTCTCCACAACTATATGAATATTCATCCAGGAATTATGTTTTCTTCCCACTATTTAAGCAGAAGTAACTATAAAACTGTCAGGAGAATGTATTGTCGAAGGCTTTCATGGCCGGCATACGATGGCTGGTGTGGGTCTTCCAGGCTCTGTGGCCTTGTTCTGGAAGTTTTGTTTCCTAACGTTTCGCCAGCACCTGTGACCGGCATCTTCAGAGGGCAGGAGCACAGACAGGAGCAGTTCTCTCTGTGCCCCACAGAAAACTTCCAGAACACGGCCACACAGCCCGGAAGACCCACACCAGCCAACTGTCAGGAGAACTTTCAGGAGAATTTCTTGCTACTCATACTCCTATCATCAATCAGCTACTTTGTATTGTTTTCAGAGCTTATTTTTAGTATGTTCATGATTAAACAAAATGACTTGTAGTCTTAAAACTCAACAGACCAATTTTCTTTCATCAAAGTTTTACACTGATTATTTTACTTTTGGACCACTCTTCCTCCCTCAGTAGCCTATCAACTATCCACAATTCCTGTTTTCAGGGTTTTTGTATTGGGCATCACCATTACTTGGTATGGAGCAGTGGAAAAACAGTTTGTAGTGTCCCAATAATCGACAGACTCCTTAATGTTGTCAAATTTTTAAACATTTTTAAAAGACTGCTCATTTTGCTGCACTATAGATTTTTGTGCATATTTTCTGCAATTAATGTATTTAAATGATATATGGCTACCATAATATACACATTTTTCTACACAATTATTACTGCCACATATATTTTCCCTATGCCACTTTTCCCAATGCTTTTTTAAAAAAATGCTCTTACATATGTGATATTTAAGTACAAGGAAGACTATGCCTTCTCTTTTGCTTGTTTTCTCACTTTGCCCAAATCTAAACTGTTTTAGCGAACTTTTCTAGGGGAGAACAGCAGAGCAGAGATTCCATTTATGCAATGCACTATTCATTCTGTCAGATTCAAAACAAAATAAATCCATGACAGTTTTCCTTATTTGGTTTAGCCTTCATTGGTGCTATCACAGGAACTGAAACACTTCAGCAGAAGTTTATTGATGGAAAATTAAGGTCGTTTGTCTGGACCAGTCTATAAGCTTTAATTAGTTCCTAGCTTTAGATCAAAGAAGAACCCGGACCCAAGAAGGAAAGTTTGTTTAACAGAATTAAGAGTGGCATTAAGATTTATGCAGGTAACATTAATTGACTTGACTAGAGTGAAAGCCAGATTTAAGTGTCAATATAAATGTCTGTTATCACAGATGAATTAGCACTTTCAGCTGAAACAGTTATTCTGGATTTAAACTAGGATAAATGAGATCAGAATTTGGTTCTCTGTAGATAAGCTTTTTAAAACTGCTTTGGATAATGCTGTCCTCTTTGAGTGGCTGTCTGAAGAAAGGAGAAGCCACCAATTTAAAATTATATTGAACCATTTCCAGTCACATTTAAATACAGTTATCTAAAACAGCAGTAACTTTTTTTTTTTAATGCTTCTTCTCTAGCTCAGGCAAAAGATTTGTTTATCAAACTAATTGTGAAAATAGGATTTGCAAGGTTATTCAAAGGGCAAGGTTACCACTAATATTGTTATAGTTCTGGGGTTCATCAAAGACTGGTATGTGTGTTTGGGAGAATTAACTGATTAGGGGGACACAGAACTTACATACAGTATATCAAAACATAAGTTTATAGTTATCAACAGACTAAGGGGTACTGTTTCTATGCTATGGCCCTGGTTCTACAGAATTATCTTTCCCCAGAAATTTGCCTCATTACTGACCACTTTTTGTTAAGAACTGAGCTCTTCCAGAAGACTTTTGATGGTGGCTTAGATGATGATACCTGTTGGTTGTGTTAGAATGCTCCTGCTTTTTATGAATGGTTTTAATTGTTTATGGAATATTATTTTTGTGGATGTTTTAATCTAGTTTAAACTGGCTTAATTATTTAATTCTTCATTAGATTCGTAGGGATGTTTGATTGTATTTGGTGTGTGGTAGACCACCAAGTTTCTTGATGAAATATGGTGGCCAATAAGACTGATAAATTAAGAAATGAATAAGATGTACTGATAACTGTCTGGAAATTAGAGTCTTGACACCACTTTGCATGACTGGTAATGAATCCCCGGTGTCTGCTATAACTCCACCAAAGATTTGGACAAATATGATTTGGAGCTAAATCTAGTGTAATTCTGGAATGGTAGCCTTAAGACACAGTTGGCAGTCTCTGAGCCACTACATATACCCATGCCTTAAAAAACCCACCAGAAATAAAACAAGTGTTTCTCAGCCTCAGATACCTAGGCAGCTAAAAAGTGAGACAACACAAGCAATAGCTCTAATGTCAACTCAATCAAGCACATTTGGAAACATTTTGGAAGATACCAAAGGTCATTTGTTCTCTATCCATAAACTCAGTGGGGTAGCAGCATAGCTATTTATTTATAATATTTGCTAAAGAAACTAGCTGTGATATCATTTTGTTATGGTCCTTTCAGGATTCTGGGAAGAAATACAAATGCATGTCACTTCCTTCATGAAGATTCCAGTTGAATTATAATAGATGTCAAGAGTTTCCTGGAATTGCATGGTGGTGGTTTTAAAAATGTCATAACTGAAAAAGTGATATTCAAAAATATGTAGTCCTTTAATGAGATGTTTACTTTATTACCATTTTCAGAATTGAAGTGCAATAGTTTCAATTCAGTTCTAGTATAAGTAGTCAAGGACTCTAGCCACATTAAATGGCAATAGTTTCAATTCAGTTCTAGTATAAGTAGTCAAGGACTCTAGCCACATTAAATGGTCTAACTTGGAAATGGATTCTCTAAAAATTGTCTAAGAAGCTGGATGGTGATTTCTACCAGGTAGCAGCAGTTTTATCTGGTTTCTTCATGACATAACTAAGGCCACAAGGAGTCCCAAAAGGACCAGGCCTCCAACAATGCTAGTCAGACTGGATAGGCTGTACTTAAGTACGCTGTTCCCCAACACTTCCAACAGCAATGAACTATTAACTCATAAATTATGGGCCATGGATATTAAGTTGATTTTTCCAGAATTAATAGTATTAAGTTTTTAAATCAGCTATAAATTTGTAATTCATAAGAAGTGGGAGACTTTAATTCTTGATCTGTAAATAGTACAACATTTATGGTAAACTTTCCACAAAGACAAACCAACTGGAATACTGGTTTTTGTTTTGGTTTTTGGTTTTGTTTTTGGTTATTAACAGATTTTTAAAAATCCACTACAAAAGTGGCTGTTAAACTTTCTTTTCTGAAAAGAGAAATATAAGAAAATGTATATAAAGCAGTGTTTATTCATTTACCTGAAATTATGTGACATACATAATGTTCCATTTCCCTGTTACATTTATATTTATGTTTTAGATTATAATGACTATGGGGCTAATCAATAAAATAAAAATATTTGCTACAAACTGATATGCATTTTATGCAGAAACTCTGTCTTTGCCAGACTTCCAGTCAACATACATGATTTATAGTATATTTTTGAGATATTGTCATTATTAAAGTAATTGCAAATCTTGTCTTAAACTATATTTACATATTATTCCTTTATTGGTGATTTATCTATATAAGGCAATTTTTCTGTTTTTTCACTCTTTGGGAAATGCCCTTCCTTCTGTTATTTTCTATTTTGCTAAAAACACATTATATTACAAGTCTACCCCTGATTTAACAAAAGAAAAACCAACATTTATTTTTTAGTCCAGTAAAGCTGAGAAATGCTTTATGTCAGCCTCTCTTCACAAGCTTTTGACTTGAATAAAATTGTAATTATAGAATCTGTTTTGAATGCCTTTATTGAATGTTTTCCTTGCTTAATAAGCATAGCCAAATCTGGATCTCGCTGTGATTGATTTACAAGAATGATACATTGTAGCAAAAAGAAATAAAATATGCATTTGAAAATCAAGAGGATAAGCAGGTCTGGGGAGCTCATTCTTATCTAGAATCTAGGATTTTAAAAACATTCTAATTATTAATTTCAAGATCCTGAATCAATGCAATGCATATTCTCTACTCAACTTGCCTTCTTTATGTATGGCAGTCTATCTTTTCATTATTTCTTTCAGAAAGCAGAGTTTTATCAGCTTCTGCTTCTTTTTTGATCTGCAAAAGATAATAGTCTTGTTCATGCCACATATTCATTGGTATAAATGCATGAAGACAAGGGATAAAAATGCAGGAGCGTTCATTACTAAGAGGTATATTACAATTGTACAACATTTAGATGTATAATAGTGCTGTGTAAATAATTTGAAATGGGTGTTTTGGAATGCATGGGAAGTGTACAAAAAAACTATTCTCAAATTGTTAAAGGAGCCACATCTTTTTCCAGATTGTTCTGGAAGCCACTCCCAGCAGATTGCTCATGCATGTCCATCCACAACCACTGGGATAAAAGCCTTCATATTTCTCTGTGTTCCAAAAGCCGCTCTTTCAAGGGATTTGCAGAACCCTAATGTATAGTTCACCTCATAACAAACATGATGTTTGAGTAGTAGTAACAGATGGAATCTCATCTGCATATTAACATTTACTCATACAGCTAAGATCTTTAAAAAAAAAAAACCAACAACTCTCCTCAGGCTGCCTTCTAAGACACACTGTTTTTCTTGAACACTATGGTCAACCTTATGAACTAGTAATGATTTAATAAAATTTTCTGGTTAGGAGGCTAATGCTCTTGATGAGATCTTTCCTGCTATAAACCTTGGAGTTGTGGCCATAGATTACCAAGGTTCTCCTTGATTGCTTCAATTATTGGCATTGCACTATTTTGTAAACCTCCCAGTTTTATACCCTAAGAACTCAAAGTTCTGCCTGGATGTAATTGATTTTCATAATTTATGATGTCTATAAGGTTATGCTTTTTAGTCAACATAGAAATTAGAAAAGAAAACTTCCTAAATTAACATAATTCATACATGCTGAGCAATTTACAGGGCAAAGGTTTACCTTTGCCCAGAAAGAAGAACAGAAAACAACAGCAAATAATTTATTTGCTGTTTACCATATCCTCAAACTTAAGTCCAATAATACTTAGGGAATTAAATGTTTATTCCTAATGTCTACAGACAGCAGGCACAAAAACTGGCTTATCTGAATTTCAGATCAAGAACGAGCCTTAAGGTATATGTAGAAAGGACTTTCTTCCTAGATGAGGATCGCTGAGAGGGGAGAATGGCTGTCTATGAAAGGACCAAGATCTCTATCAGTATCCAATAAGTGCCAGTCATTTATAGATTTCATTTTACATTGTTCCAAAACATCTGCCTGTGGGGAAGTGTATTATATTTGTCTTTGGCTTAGAAGAACCAGCTTTGCACTAAATTGGGTAAAGACTGTTCACCAAGAAAATTTAGATAAAGTGCAATTTCTATGTTTAATATTTGTGTGAGACACACAGGGAAAGAGACAACTGAAAGCAGCAGTCATTATTTGTAGCATGTGTTCTGCTACCACTGCTCTGCCTTGCTGACCTAAGCAAGGACTTTTCCCAGGTGTAGCAGAGGACTCAGAGTTCTGAGACACAGTATCCATAGAGTTCATGGATTGGCAATGTGCTCAAGTTTCTCTAGGTGTTTTTGCAAGGTGGATGTTAAGTGTAACATGCCCTGTTTCTCTGTTCCAGTCTTGTCTGCTGAAAGTGTGTCAGACATGAGGATGGAGTGATAGTCATCCCATGCTACACATCCCGTCATCTAAATTATAGCCTCTGCATTTAAGCTTGACAGGCATTGTGACTGCGTACAGAGTTTCTTAAATCCGGTACTCCATAATTTGCCAGGATTAGGAGAGTGTGTGTGTGAGAGAAAGAGAGATTGTGAGCAAGCGAGCTTACCATGGAGAAAGAGCAATTAAGTACACAGAATGTTGTCCTATCATAGAAGGGAGAGGTATTTGGGGTACAGGATCTGAAATAAACCTGATCTTCTCCTTCCTCTTCATTCCTGGATATCCTCAGCAGCAGAGGAAACAACAGCAAATTAGAAACCCAAGTCTATCGGAAGGCAACCCACACTAATCAAGGACTCCATTACCAAAGTAACAACCCAACCTCCCACAAGAGGAGCTGGGTAAGAACATTATTCAAACGAGCACAAACTCACTGCAGCAACTCAGAACAGCAGAAAAAGGAAACAGACCACCTATACAACATCTTCCAACAAAATGGATATCCATGCAACTTTATCAAAAAGCACCTGGCCACTCAACCTTCTACAACACAACCAACACAAGCTATGAAAAGGATAACACTGCCGTACATCAGAGACGTCTCAGAAACTACCAACAGAGTATTACAACCACATGGCATCTCCGTAGCACACAAACCAACTAAAGCCCTCCAAAACATCTTAAGCAAACCAAAAGACTCAGTAGCCCAAGAAGGAAAAACAGGAGTCATCTACAACATACAGTGTAAGGACTGCAACAACCACTATGTAGGACAGACAAGCAGAAGGCTTGCAGAGCACATCCATGAAACCAACTAGCAGTCAGAAGACATGATGAAAACTCTTTAATCTCACAACACATGGACAGACTTAACCATAATTTCAACTGGGAAGCTGTCAGCATCTTAGACCAATCCAAAGAGGTGAGGGCATTCCTGGAAACTTGGTATTCAGGCAAGGCAGCCATCAACAGGCACATAGAGATAAACAACATCTACACACTATTCAAAAGAGACAATAAAAAGGAAAACAAAAGACCAGAACATCTCCTCACCAGCAATCATCACTCAGATAAGCAGAGATTAACACCAAGATTATCACCAGACATACAATCAGCAGTAAATGATACCATAATCAAGGAACTACCAGAAGGAAAAAATAAAACAAAACAAAACCCACACCCTACCAACACTGGCAGGGCATGCCACTGTATACAAACAGAGAGCAAACCCCATCCCATTCTAGCACTGAAGATGTTACCTAGCCGGGTAATGAAACATTTGCAAGAAAACAGCCAAGCTCAGAGAACCCCAAGGACTCCACAGTTCAACCCTGAGCTACACATATTCATTTCTATTGGTCTTCATTCACACTCATGGCCATAATCTCTTTTTAATTATTCTTATGCTCTGCTGTGTCAGCTGAGAAGCTACAGGAATGAAGAGTTTCCCTTGTGTAAACATACAATGGTGGTATAATTCAAGATACATTGCAGTAGCCTGAGTTCTACTAGCTTATCTTCAACTTTAATTTGCTCTCCTAATCATCTGTATCCAGGTTACTTCAGGTGCCTCAATTTCCTTAGCCACAAAGCATGAATGTTTCAGTACAAATATAGTTCTGCCCTTTTCCATGACACTTCACCTGAGATTTGGTTGATGGGGATGAGTTGACAAGGCCTTTTTGTTCTGGTACCTGACAGGACTCTGCAGCACTTTGAAAATAATTCATAAAAGGTATTTCAGTGTGTGCAGGAGCACAAACATAGTCTGCAACTCTTAAAAGCAGCTCTATTTGTCCTATTTTTGCATAGCATCCTTCTGCAAGATCCTGGCAAGAAGACACAGCTGTATTAAAGAGATGCCTTTCTAAGTACCACATTTTCATCCCCACATGCTCAGGAGCACATCATCCCCTCAAGTACCACATTTCATCCCCACATGCTCAGGAGCACCATTTTGGAATTTAATCCAAGGCATTGGACTACTCTAGTACTCAGCACTTGTTCTTGACAAGAAGTTCGCCATATTATGCTCAGTCTGTCATGCTATTCTTGGTGAAAGAAAGGCAAAATGAAAGAGACAAAATCAGTACTGTATATTACAGTTGGGACATAAAGCAACACCTGGAAGAATATATCCATTTGGTCCACACCAAACATTACTTGTTATCGGCTGAGATGAGGGAGGGAAGAAAATATGACTTTTGCAGGATGCAAAAATGTTCAATTCGTTCACCTTCAGTCAGAGTTTCATACCTCCTTCCCTTCCATCCCTGACCTCATCTCAGTGGTAGTTTAGATCCCAGTAACTGCCAGTTCAGAGTAGTGGTTAAGGCATCAGGCTAGAAACTGGGAGACCGTGAGTTCTAGTCCCACCTTAGGCACAAAGCCAGCTGGGTGACCTTGGGCCAGTCACTCTCACTCAGCCCTAGGAAGCAGGCAAGGGCAAACCACTTCTAAAAAATCTTTCCAAGAAAACTGCCAGGCAGTTGCCAGGAATCAACACTGACCTAAAGGCACCAAAAAACAAAAAAGAAGCTTGTCTCCATGAGGGCTACTGCTATAATTTACTTAAAGAACTTAAACATCCAATTTTTTTCAGCCCTGACCTCTGTAACCAACCAATCGCAGACAAAGGAAATCCTAATATAGTGTCTTATATTTAGTACCCTACTGCTATTACCCAATTAGAATGATTTGCAGGAGAGTGAAGAAAAAAGAAAAGAAAAGCTGTGGGAACTAGTGGTAGTTACCCAACTATCTCTGGCTGTACTACTCAAATTGGGATGCAGGTTGAGCTGAGTACTTTTCAGTAACATCTTGCAATGCTGGAAACAAAGCAGACCCCCAAATTAGCTTGTTTTAAAAAAAAAAAAGAAATTAGCACTTGCACAGCAATTAGGCTCCTCAATAGAATTAGCTAAGTTTCTCTTTTAATCAGCCCACAGAGAAACAACAGCAGCTGTCTCAATAAGGAGCCCAATTTCATTTAAAAGCTGGACTTGCCTAACCACTTTAATCAGGTCAGCTGCAACCTGGCATATGTATCTACAGAAAGGGCTAAGCTTGATTAGTTTTAATCTGAGTAATTTGAGGGGTAACTTAGTGTGTTGTGCAAATTTGTGGGAGTGGGTTGATTCTATCACCAAGCTAAGCCTGCTGTGTGAACTCAAGAAGCTGAAAACAGGAATATCTCTGCTGCATACACAAATGAGCTATGGTTCTCCAGCTGATAAATCCTATCTGGAGTTATATTTTGGTGTTCAGATATTTAGTCCTAGTAGCAACATCAGGAAGATTATTCAGTTGTCTCAAGAATGGGAAGCCAGTAGCATTTCAGGAGATCCTGAATTTTGCAGTCCCTGGAGCTGTTCTCACCAGGTTTAGGAGAATATTTGCTCCCATCTCCTTAGCTCTCACTTAGCAAGACCCTGCCACAGGCTTCTCCCCTCCCACTCAGGAAGCTACCCACACCACAACACAAACCCAAGGGAGCCACCATCACCCACCCTTCAGATCTTCCTGTGGTGCAACTCTTTCAGTGGGACACTAATGTCACTGGAAAGTTCTTAGGTTAATCTACAGCAGTTGGAGGTCCTCATATACCAGGACTCAGTATCACCAGGACACAGTCAGTCAAGCTTCCCAAGGGGCCTCCCACCTGACCTCTCCCACCACATCTCACCGCCCTACAGTGCACCTTTAGCAATCCTTTCCACACAATATCCTATGGCTGACCCAACTGAAAGGGAAATCTGGAGCTACCATTCTATACTTCCCCTTCTTCCCTCAATCTCCTCAGGCTCACAGTTTCCATCACTGATGCTGCTCAGGGAGAGTCTCAGTGCCCTGAGCAATAAGAAGTCTTTAAATAAAACAAGCATCCTCCATCAAAACCAAATCCTCTGTTCTCAAGCACAGCCCTTCTCCCAATCACTCTGTTCTTCCAACAAGTGCAACCTCAATCTGTATTCTGGCACCAGCACTGATCTTAACATCCTCCCCCAGCTGCTGGTTTCTAGGCAATGGTGGCACCACTCATTCTGCTCCTCTGATGCCATGGTTGCTCTTACTCTGAGCGCTGCTCAAACCTTAGTCAGGGACTTGTCTTCTCTGATTTGACTCTGCAGAATTGATTCCACCTAACAGTCCATTTCCTCCACTCCAGCAGTCTGGTATCTTCCTCAGATGGTGCATTTCTCAGTTCCCAGCTATTTCTGACCAACTTTCTTCCAAGTATTCACTCCTCTCCATAGCTTTCCATCCAGCTCCACAGCTTCTTCCAATCCACTCTCAACTCAAAAAGTTCACTTTATGTCAGCCTTCCCAGATAGACCAGACAGGAATCACAACCAGGTGAGCTAATTCTAATTTATTGTATGGCTACATTAGCAGAATCTTGCAAGTCTGAAAGTACAAATCTCTCACCGTCTCTTTTATAGCCTGAGAAATTAGGGAGAGTCCTTTCTGGGCCTCTTGCTCTGCCACTATCCAGCTGTGGGCTATGCCCTCTCTCATCTGACCTAGGCAGCATCTCTTTGCCCCTCTCCCAAGGTTTTTCCCACATACCATTACACTTTAATAGCTCTTATACTTTCTCTTAAAGTCTTTGCTATCACACTCTTTTACACCTTCAAAATGACAACTCTATCACATCTTGCTGAAAGATAAAGTTTGATGTTTAATATCTGATGCTGTATGTGCAATTTGGAGAGAGACAACAACTCATGCAGGCAGAGTTCCTACAATAGAACAGAGTTCCCATGTTCAGCATGTCTGCCTTATTTGGCTCCTGATCAAAGGAACTTTTAAAATGCACCCAGTGGAACGCACCTGCAAAATCTTATTCACATTTTCATGTGCAATGCACAAAGTTCAAAAGCAGCTGGATGTTAATTATGGGATATGACTCTTCCCACTTTACATTTCACATAAAACACCAAACCATGGTTTATTTGAGCATGGCTTCTTAAATGAGCCAAATGTCTGGGTTTATGCCAAGTTAAAAATTATATGCACATGCTAACAGAAACCCAACAAGCCAGGTTATAGTGAAGTGTAATGAAGAAACAAGGCTTAATTCCATTCCTATGCATACAAACTTCTATTGTATCAGATAAAACTATTTTGAAAGATATATCAAACATATCATGCATATAGAAAATAACTGTATCATATATGCAGGATCTTCAGTTTCCTAAGTTTTTGAAATAATTTGATAGGTATATTTTCAGGAAGATAGACTGAATCAATTGAATTTCACTCATTAAAAATATTCCAGGCGGTGTTATAGTTTATAGTAGGATTTATGTAAAAATCCTTCAAGTGATTTAGACTCAAGCCTGAACCGCCTTAAATATTGATAGAGTTTGCCTGTGCTTGGATAAGCATCTGATCATATCATATCTCTTGAAATACCACCTATCTTTTATTCATGGGAAAGTATTGGGAGAGGAGATAGCTTTGATCTTTGGCCAGTGAGCAAGAGTAGCTAGAAAGTAGTATTTTATCACCCTGAAGCCATTTGATTTATATGTATGTAGTGATGCACATTTCTGATAAATCTGTAGCACATTTGGGTTATAGTAGCAGAAATGTTCCTTTGAACATGAGTTTTTCATACATCCAAAAACACACCATTTCAGATCTGCCGAGTGTCCTTCCAAGAGCTACTCCAGTCTCTTAGAACATGTCAGTACCTGAGAAGCTGTTGTACCATACCAAGTGTCCAGCAGTCTGCTTTCAGGTTCTCTTGAACACTTATCTACAGTGCACAAAAGTAATACTCTGTCATTCTTTATTCTCCTCATCAGGCACACAGTCACCAATTTTCCATAACTCTTAACTCTTGTTGGCTAAATTTCCATGAATTTTGATTTTGTTTAAAATGCTAGCAGTGGCCATCACCACTTCTTAAGTAGTGACTGTCTTAAGTTGATTATGGTTTCTTAGAAGAGGCATGGAATAACATTTCCCTTTGCTTTGTGATTAGTACTCAATTTCCCCACAATTGCATTTCATCTGTAATAGCTATTGGCAGCCATATGTGGCTGTCATCCACCCTTCCTAGTATGTAAGCTATGTGCAAAGCAGTTGAAAGCGGTGCTTTGCAAAGCATGACAATTTGTCTGAAGTACTCCTCTTTGAAGTATTACTGCAGTCCTGCTTCATAAAGTGCCTTGTGCACCCTAATAATATATGCTTTTTTTCCCCTACACTTTGATTGAAAGGATGGTTAAGATTTATAGGCATCAGTAGGCCATCAGCTCAGACCTGGACTTTTGCTTTAGAATGACTAAGTGAATGTAAATGTTTATCTAAAGACTATTGTTGCAACTAGGAAAATATCCAGTGAGCAAACAGATTTCTTCATGAACCTTGAGAAATCAGATTGAGACAGGGTGATTAATTGGCCACAAATTGTAACATCCTCTGCCCTGTAGTGTATTGGTGCTCTTGCTTGTTTCAAAATATGCTTATATCAGAAAAATGATTTTGCCAGCACTCTGGAGAACAAACAGGCAACAACTTTCTAGCAGAAACTCTACAGTCATGGAACAACTTTTCATAGCACAGACCTGTTAAATCCAACAAGACTGTGACCCTAAACACACTTATCTGGAAGTCTTAATTAACTGAAAGTGATAGGCTTCTGCATAAACATTAAAAAAACAGACTCTGTGCAATGGAGATTGCCATTGGATTAAAAAGATATTTGTCAAGGAAAGTTTTAGTTTGTTTTTGTCAACTTAATTTGCATACTAAGATAAAAGGGAGTTACGGTATGAAACAGGTGAATTCCTTTGCTTTTCAGTGAGGCATGTGTGTTGTAATAGGCATTATATTTAGAACTGGGATTTCCACCTATGTCCTGGCAGCCAGACTCTGGTGGCTTCTGAAGCAGAGTGGGGAGGTAGCTAATGTTAACTGAAGCCAGGAGCACATAGACCCCTTCTCTTGTTTTCTCTTACAGATCAATGCAGCAGAGAGCTTCCTCAGGCCGGCATCCTTTATTTTTAAGGGAAAAAAACACAGAGCTCTTAGTTTAAAAACACACAATGCACTCATGAAGAGACGTAATGTATTTACCCCAAAAACAGCTTAGGGTTTTTTCTCCAATGCCTTTTAAGATATAAAAATCATCTTAGATTCACAAAAACTATGATAATGGGGACATACATGTTTCTTCAGTCTAATGTTCACTTTGAGGGTGGGGATTAGTTTTAAATTTGGGGAGCCCTTTTGAGATGCGTATGGTACACTCAGGTCAATTTGAGGTAAGAATTCAAGCCTTTGAGGGTCATCTACTCATCTGGCAAGTTACAACCATAGCTACTCAATCTTCCATTTCCACTTGGGAGGCACATATTCAGGCTGTGCTGAGTGAAGGTGGCACTGCATTGGTTGGTACTGAAGGAAGGAAAAGATAAAAAGTGTGCTCCCTGTTATGTCCATGATTTCCTTCCCTCCATCCATTCTCACCTACCAGCAGACAGAACAGTGATGAAGATTTGAACTCACCTTTTCAGTCATTGCTTCCTACTAGCTCAGCTGTTTTCTAGCCCTAAGCTCTATGGTGACAGGCCACAAAATGGCTGAGCAGTAGAGGAAAGACAGGTACCTTTAGAGTGTTCACTCATTTTGCACCCAAGCCAATAACTATTTCTTGCATCATAATACAATTTCAACTACAAACCTATGCTCACCTAAACAGGGGTAAGCCCACTGGATTTTGTAGAACTTAAGAAACATAGATATAATTTTCTGGATTTCAATATTTTAAGATCTGTTTTCTTTCATACTTCTTACAGTGTTTAGGAACAGCTCTAGAGAACTCTGATTACAGGCAGCATAAATCAAACATCAACAATAGATGTACATAGCTAATGGGTGGCTTAAAATCATTATTATAGCAATTATGTAATGTTGACGCCATTCTGAAAGCAGCAAATATTTTATTAAGGATGAAAAGAGCACAGCCTGATCCTAGCAACTTCTAATATTGTAAAAGAAAAGTCACGTCTTTAATTGGAAACATAAAAATCTTTTTTCAGTTAAGTAACTTTTGAAAGTGGCTTAAAAAGAACAGGTTGCAATGATAATTTTAAAAAATCAAACTGAAGTCTCTAGAGTTGGTGCCATAATTTTAATTCTTGGAAATTGTAAGTCTGCAAAGAAATACGTGTAGTAACCATTAGCTATAGGGGTAAATAACTTAGAGAATGTTTTTTGCTCCTGTGTTTCTGGAGAGAATAAATAGGGAATATTCTCTTTGGTATGAATTATAAGGAGTCTGTTCTGCAACAGATTACCTCTCTGGAGATATTAATGTTCATATGAGCTCTATAGCAGGCTAGCTTTGATTACAAGAGAAATTTGTCTCTCAGAGCAAATATTACATTATTGGCTAATGATGGTGTAGTAAAAATGTGAGATGCTCAAAGGATAAAGAAAATCCCTGAAAGATTTTATAGATCTGTTGAATATTTTATATCTGCTAAATCAGGGGGCACACATATTTAGTTACTCAGTGAATATTTATGGTAACTGTGGACACCCTTTGGCTGCATATCTATTGGAGTTTCTTTGTCTAAATCATCTCCAATTTCTTTCCCATCCTTGTAGAACTCACAATTCCACAAACATTACCAAACCCATCATCCAAAAATAGTCCCTCAGATGTAACTTTAGAAAGGTTAAAATATAGTTGTACTTGAAGCTGTGAAGAATAACAGAAGCTATTTCTTTATATCTTTCCTATATATCTTTCTTTATATCTTATTCTTTTTTTCTGCTTTCTTTTATTCTCTTTTCTTGTTGCACTTTTAGCTTTTTCTGTTATTTCTTTCTCATTTTCTCTGTTCTAATTTAGTTTGTAGTAGTTATTATTGTTTTTAAAACTTTTAATAAAACTTATATAAAAAACAAACGTCCCTCAGGAAAGATTTGCCTTAACAGCAAAACTTTTTTTTCTCCAAACTTGTAGAAAGAATTCATTGCAATCTTTTCCAGAAATCATATCCTATTTTAATTCATGACTCCCATTTCATCAGATTAGAAGAAAACAAAATATTTCTTTATTTGGCTGTTACTAGTACATTTCTCCACATTCTCTGACTTCTTTAAATATAGTTTTAGTCACCACATGAATAATCTAATGTTACAAGAAATGTATCTTGTTACTGACAATAAAAAATAAGAAATTGTGGTTATGTTTGAAGTGTTTGGCATATGCAAAATGTTAGTCACACAGTGTACTTCAGACACACATGTTCTTTGATCCAAACAATATTGCATAATTTTTAAAAGATTTTTTATCCTGCCTTTATTATTTTTATAAATAACTCAAGGTGGCAAACATATCTAATACTCCTTCCTCCTCCTATTTTCCCCACAACAACAACCCTGTGAGGTGAGTTGGGCTGAGAGCGAGCAACTGGCTCAAAGTCATCCAGTCAGCTTTCACGCCTAAGGTGGGACTAGAACTCAGAGTTTTATGCTTTCTACCTTGGTGCCTTAACCACTAGACCAAACTGGCTCTCTTATCTCCCACTTATGTAATAGTGCATTACACCATGATTTGCTGTATTCAACTGTAATGATCTAGTATGAAAAAGGTGACCTTAACTTAGTTTGCTGAAATACGCAAGCGGGCTAAAAGGAGGAGTTTCAAAATAATAATGGTTTTGCCTGCAATCCCAAACACTTTTGTTTCTGAGAAAAGGTATTGCACTCTTTAGAATGACTGATGCACACTTGAGCTTTAAAAGTAGGAAAAAAATACATCCAATAATACTCAGAGATATGCCTCTGGTGCTCTTTAATGAGTAGGACAATATAGTAGAATGAGTTGAAGAGAAGATGTTGCTGTTTAGAGGGGGAAACTAGCTTGAGTTCAGTTGGAAAAGAACTCCCAATTTTTTGAACACCTGTGAAACTATTGAGAATATGTGCCACCTGATTTTCTGACTGGTGCAAATGAGCACCACTAAAATTATACATGGAGAGTTCAAATGTTTGGTGTGTTCACTTATGACATCCTTGGATTTCAACCATAAGCAAGGTTTAATTTGACTAGGTAGAAGATGACTCTCAGTTTGCGGTTGTATGAACTGATTGTATGGTCTCTTTAAAATAGAAATGACCACATAAATAACCTCAATAGTTAAATTCATAAAGCTTGAAATTATCAGAACTTGTGAAATTTGGTTCTAGGTAAATAGAGTCCCAGATGAAACCCACCTGTTCATCAACTTTTCGCTCTCTGATTCATGTATAAGGTAATGCATTCTAATTAAAGTTGATTAAAGTTTATCAGTTTAAATAATCACCTCTAAAATGTGTATTATAATTGCATCTTATCTGCAAGATGTTGTTGGAGGCAGGGTAACAAATATATATTTGCCCGTCTGTTAGGCACCTTCATGTCTTATTGAAGTATGTACAGTAGTTGTCCGACCTGCATTTCTTTTCATTGGCTCCATTAATTCTCACTCCAGTCCATGCCTTGGGTTAAAAGCAACTACAGCATACATAACATAAAGCACTTTGGAATAATGTTAGCATAAAAGCTACTTTAGTTTGACTAGATCTCAAAGAAGTCCTGTTCCAGCCTTCAAATATAAGGGGCTGCTCAGTATGTGAATATTTATATGATTGTAAGTGTATGTAAGATGGAAACTACTAGGTCCTTCTTTGAATGGAAGCCAATGTGCATGGAGTCCTATGTACAAAGGCTTTCTTCATGCATGGATACGCATGGACAGTTGAGTATCAGTGAAAGTGCCCCCATCTTTTGCCCCTATTACATATTTAATGCATGCGGTAGTTTGTAACAATCTGTGATCATAATGGAACATGTTTTTTTGTCCGTCATTCTCTCTAGTCACCCAGTAACACACTGGAAAACTGCTGGTAAGTCTGATGAGTATCTCCAGTGCTCTTCAGAAATGAAATTTCAGCACAAATATTTGGATTTTGGCAACTGTTGCTTTCTATCAATATGCTAGCAAAGTAAGTTGTCAGAACTCTATTCCTGCTTGCTGATTTCCACTCTATATTTACAGTGAGCCAAGGCTATCCAGAAGGTGCATTTTATCAACAAATTTATTTGGAATAGTTAAGGCTACAGGGAGAAAATAAGGATG
The DNA here is from genome assembly GCF_059951505.1 of Python bivittatus. NCBI lineage: Eukaryota > Metazoa > Chordata > Lepidosauria > Squamata > Pythonidae > Python > Python bivittatus. Next base: position 20,889,050 of record NW_028277035.1, read on the forward strand.
CTAACACCACTTGATAAATCAGTAGCTAATGAAATTCAAGTGCTGACAGATACAAGATGAAGTGTTTGAGATAGAATAATTGAAATAATTCCTGCATACTGGCATGTTGCATGTAAGCTAGCATTATCACAGAATATTCAGAAAAAAAGAACACATGTAAAGAAGAGAGATAACTGAGCAGAAATAATATATAGTGCATGGACTGGATGTGGTGAACCCACTGAAGGGTAAGTGTCATAACATAGAATTATCATTGCTTGGGGGTCATTTTCTTAGATGTATCTCTGTTTTAAATGAAGGTTGCTTTCCTCCTTACGGATTAGGTCCACAGTTAAGGCTCCAGGGTTTGGCATTGCTCCTGGATGCCCAGATAGTGTCAGTAGCCAAGAGCACTTTTCATCAGCTTCAGCCAGGAAAGCTGATTTCCTTTCCTGGAGAAAACAGGCAGAGCTATCCCCATGCATGCTTAGTAACAGCCCAGTTACATTGTTCTAATGCATTTTGCATGGGACTGCTTTTGATCCAGAGACTGGAAACCGCTGCAGTTGGTTTAAAATGCAGCGATCCAATTGCTGATGGTTGGGCTTCAGAGGGACAATATAATTCTAATGTATTTCCATCTTCTTTGCTTTCTTATTTGTTTCTGGCCACATTCAAAATGTTGATGCTACAAGATTTGTAGCCATGAGCATTCTGTGGCAGGAAACCAAAAAGGCTGCTTTCACATGAAATAGCCCATTTATTGTCCGTAAGACTCTGGATGGCATACAACGCTAAAACGTAATAAAACAGTAAAAGACACAAACGGCGTACATCCTGAAAAGGCAACTCCACAAACAGATAAAGTATAGGGGCTCTATACCCATTCTAACCCAATGCCTGGGGTAACAGTTAGGTTTTCAGAGACTTCTTGGACATCAGCAAAGTGGAAACTGTATGAATTCCAGGGGCTGGGAGGAATACTGTACTAGAGGAGAGCACCATGGCAGAAAAACATACTTCCTGGACCCCAGCAGATAGCCTGATTTAATCAAAGAAATCCAGAGTGCACCCACATTTCCTGGCCATACAGGACTTCCTGGTCATACGGGGTAGATATTATCAGAGATATGCAGTACCTCAAATAACCAGGCCTTATGCACTTGAATTGCATCTGGAAGCCAACTGGCATCTTGCAGAGCAGTGGAATCACATGGGCATACCAAGGCATGCTGGACCACCTTTAGCTTTTGAAGGATCTTCAAGTGCAGACTCACGTAGATTGCATTGCAATAATCTACTCATAAGGTGACTAGGGCATGAGTGACTGTCTGGAGGGCCTCTAGATTCAGCAACAGATGCAACTGACGTATAAGATGAATCTGTGCAAATATCTTCTTGGACATAGCTGCCACCTGCCCTTTAAGCAAGAGCTGCAAGTCCAAGAAAACCCCCAGATTGTGTACCAGTCCCAAATTCGGAAGTGCTACCCCACCCAGGACTAAAGACGGAAGATTTCTAGGTTGAGGGGCCCCAATGCCCACAGACACACAGTCTTGCTAGAGTTCAGCTTCAATTTGTTCTTCTCCATCCAGATCTTCACAGTCTCCAGACACTGGGACAAGACTTTGCTAGCAATACTTGATAGGCTTGGGGTCAAGATATACAGCTGGCTATCATCAGCATGCTGATGGTAACTGGAGCCCAAACTGATGAATGGCCTTACCCAGTGGTTTCGTGTAGATGTCGAACAGAAGGGGGCCTTGCATGCAGGCCAACTTCAGTATTCTTATCCTGTGCTCATCCCTACTATATGAGGCATGGGTATAAAATGAAGCATTTGCAGTTGTAGTGCATTGTAGAATATTCATGCAAGAGACATTTTATAAGGAAAATTTATATTTTATAGCACTGTGCACTGTTTCATAGCAGGCAGGTAGTACTGGTTGGCAACCCCTTGAACCCCCTATGTCTTTTCCTAGGGCCATGCTGCATTTGGGGAGGCAACTGCACAATCCCATTAAAAGCACCTGGAGGCAGCTACCAATCGTCTTTTTGTGAATGCCCCCACACGCTAGCGAGCTCTTTTTCTCTTTTGACCTGTCACATAGCCATAATATCGAATATCTCCTATGGATTTGTTCTGATATTATTGTTTTATCATATTACTTTTAGATTCCCAAGGCCTTTGGTTCAAATGGTGGAGTAGAACTGGACTATAGCTAAAGACATGCTTTGCATGCAAGAAGCATCAGGAGGATGCCAGAAAAAGACTTACGTGAAATACTGCAGAGCCAGTACTAATTCAGCTTAAGATACAGAGCTAGAGGCATAAATCATATGTCAGGCATATCATTCTTATCTAACAGAAATAAGGCAGATAGAAATATGGACAGTTTCTTCTATATGGCTGCATATCAGTTGTGGCAATCCTTTCTTTCTTTAGTTTTAGGACTCTGGACTTGGTTTTTAGAAGTGCCATTTTCTACTTTTGTCTCTGTTTAGTACGTTCATTTTTATATTGTTCTGTATATTTGTTACATTACCCTGGAGCCAGAAGGAGTTTAATAAATAATTTTACAAATGGATATGTTCTTCAGTATTTTCATATTGGAGGGTCACCTTATCTCCAAAAGGGAAATCCATTTCCAAAAATAATAATAGCGGCTTTGATAATGCAGAATGAGGAGGATAAGGAGCCTTCAAAAGAGTAGGCATGAAATTGGGAATGTTTACTTAAACAGCAATCCTGTTAGAGTGATCAGCATTAGAAATGACTTTGGATAGCACTGCTTGAATCTCATTGCAGATATACTTGTTACTATGAATTACCCTCATTCCCTTTTGCAATACTTTAAAGATATATGTGAATAATTCAGGCAAATGATACTAAAGTTGAGTGTTGATAGCAGCTGGAATTCAATAAAAACCCTGACAGAACCCTGACAGAACTAGAAATAGCAGTTAGGTCACTGTTTCCCCCTAGAAATCTTGATAGAAAGAAGATGTATACCATTAATCAAAATTATTCTACAGAAAGTAGAATTGGAAATGGTGTTCTTTTCATAGACAGTATTCTTTGTATTCCATGTGAGGCAATGCAGAACAGCAAAGAAAGGTACAATGTATTTTTCACAAACTGTTAACACAAACATAGAATCAGGGGCTTATTGAATTGAAAGGGGTTAAATTGCAAGATTATAACCCTTAATATAATATTTGGGAAATTTATCCTTATTTTATACTAAGGTAGAGTGAGATTAAAAGCCTGTTAAGGAATTGATGGCCCTAGTATTACATGTTTTCTTTGTGTAAATGATTACACTTTTTTTTTACTTCATTGCCCAGTAACAAATTAATGGTTCTAGAGGCTCAAGGAATGCACCTGTACACATTTTGGAAGCTAGTACCTAACAATGGGTGTATGGCTGGAATGGAGATCTGTTTATCTCAGAGCTGTACCAACCTTACAATGCTTTTAATACTTGAATACTATTTTTCCATTATAGTGTAGTGCCCAATAGTCCTAAAACAATCATGCTATCCAAAACAATTTCATAGAAGTGTAGAATTGCAGAGTTTGGAAGGGCCATTCAGATAATTGATGCCAATCACCTGCTCAGTGCAGAAATCCAACTTAAAGCATTCTTGGCAGGTAGCTTTGTAGCTCTGCTTATGCAGATGCAGGAAAAGGGAGGTCATCATTTCTCTTGGGTCTACTGTTGAACTGCTCTTCCTGTTACTCCTATCATTCATATAATTGTCGTATGCCACCCAGAGTCACTTTGTGTGAGATGGGCAGCTATATAAATGTGATATATAAATAAATAAAATCATTCAACCCTAATCTGGCTTCTGATAACTTGAGAATCTTTGGCATTCTGGATTGATCAAGAACAGATCACAGCCTTCGCTAGGACTCCTCTTCAGTGGTGTATGAAGAATCTTGGCAACCATTCTGGCTTGTCTGAATCTTGGGGGATTGTCAGGCCCAGTCCAAGAACAACGATGAAACAGTTCAGTCCAGTCCAGTTCCTTTATTAACTTACACCTTATAGACAGAATCTTGCCAAACTAAATCTATACTACACCAACTAGTGGATATACCCTGTGAGATTTTAGGGAGTGGCTATGCTGAACCTCTTTCGCTTCCCACGTTCCTCCTGCAGACTGTGCAGCCTCTTGCCTCCTCCCTCCTCCTGGAATGCACCCCCTCCTTCCCAATAGCCTTGATCTCCCACATCACTCTTCTCCTTGTAGATACATTCCATCACAGGGATCCCCTTTTGGAATAGTTAAAGCAACTGTGTCTTTTTCCAGACTTGTGTGGCAGCTTCTCATGGCTGCTTTGCCAGCCAAGTGGAGCGGCTGTGCCTGCACCCACTTATATAAACAGTTGGGAGCAGTTTCTGAATGAACCTGGGAAAAGGTACACAACCCTCCTTTTGCCCCTCTTTCAAGGATTTCTTGTTGTTGTTCAGTCATTAAGTCGTGTCTGACTCTTCGTGACCCCATGAACCATATTGCGCCAGGCCTTCCTGTCCTTCACTGCCTCCCTGAGTTTGCTCAGTTTCATGCTCATTGCTTCAGTGATGTTATCTAACCATCTCATCCTCTGCCATCCTCTTCTCCTTTTGCCTTCAATCTTTCCCAGCATCAGGGTCTTTTCCAAAGAGTCCTCTCTTCGCATTAGGTGACCAAAGTATCTGAGCTTGAGCTTCATTATCAATCCTTCCAATGAGCAATCAGGGTTGATTTCCTTTAAGATTGACTGGTTTGACCTCCTAGCAGTCCAAGGGACTCCTAAGAATCTTCTCCAGCACCACAGTTCAAAGGCATCAATTCTTCGGCGCTCAGCCTTCTTTATGGTCCAGCTCTCACAGCCATACATTACTACTGGAAAAACCATAGCTTTGACTATGCGGATCTTTGTCGGCAAGGTGACGTCTCTGCTTTTTAATATGCTATCTAGGTTTGCCATAGCTTTCCTCCCAAGGAGCAAGCGTCTTTTAATTTCATGGCTGCAGTCTCCATCTGCGGTGATCTTGGAGCCCAAATAAATGAAGTCTGTTACTGCTTCAATTTCTACCCCTTCTATTTGTCAGGAATTGATGGGTCCAGATGCCATGATCTTAGTTTTTTTAATGTTGAGTTTCAAGCCAGCTTTCGCACTCTCCTCTTTCACCCTCATCAAGGGTCTCTTTAGTTCTTCTTCACTTTCTGCCATTAGGGTGGTATCATCTGCATATCTGAGGTTATTGATGATTCTCCCTGCAATCTTAATTCTGGCTTGTGATTCTTCCAGCCTGGCATTTCTCATGATGTACTCTGCATATAAGTTAAATAAGCAGGGTGACAATATACAGCCTTGTCGTATTCCTTTCCCTATTTTGAACCAATCGGTTGTTCCATGACCGGTTCTAACTGTTGCTTCTTGGCCTGCATACAGATTTCTCAGGAGACAGGTAAGGTGGTCTGGTACCCCCATCTCTTTAAGGATTTGCCACAGTTTGTTGTGATCCACACAATCAAAGGCTTTTGCATAGTCAATGAAGCAGAAGTAGATGTTTTTCTGGAACTCTTGTGCTTTCTCCATGATCCAGCGAATGTTGGCAATTTGATCTCTAGTTCCTCTGTCTCTTCGAAACCCAGCTTGTACATCCGGTAGTTCTCGGTTCACGTACTGCTGAAGCCTAGCTTGTAGGATTTTGAGCATAACCTTGCTAGCATGTGAAATGAGTGCAATTGTGCGATAGTTTGAGCATTCTTTGGCATTGCCCTTCTTTGGAATTGGAACATAAACTGACCTTTTCCAATCCTGTGGCCACTGTTGCGTTTTCCAAACTTGCTGGCATATTGAGTGCAGCACTTTAACAGCATCGTCTTTTAGTATTTTAAATAACTCAGCTGGAATACTGTCATCTCCACTAGCTTTGTTGTTAGCAATGCTTCCTAAGGCCCACTTGACTTCACTCTCTAGGATGTCTGGCTCAAGGTCAGTGATCACACCAGCGTGGACATCAGGGACATTAAGATCTTTCTTGTATAGTTCTTCTGTGTATTCTTGCCACCTCTTCTTAATCTCTTCTGCTTCTGTTAGGTCCCTGCCTTTTTTGTCCTTTATCATGCCCATCTTTGCACTAAATGTTCCTTTGATATCTCCAATTTTCTTGAAGAGATCTCTAGTCTTCCCCATTCTATTGTCTTCCTCGATTTCTTTGCATTGTTCATTTAAGAAGGCCTTCTTATCTCTCCTGGCTATTCTCTGGAAATCTTCATTTAGTTGCTTATATCTTTCCCTTTCACCCTTGCTTTTCGCATTCCTTCTTTCCACAGCTATTTGTAAAGCCTCATCTGACAGCCATTTTGCTTTCTTGCATTTCTTTTTCTTTGGGATGGTTTTAGTTGCTGCCTCCTGTACAATGTTACAGACCTCCGTCCATAGTTCTTCAGGCACTCTGTCTACCAAATGTAATCCTCTAAATCTATTCATCACCTTCACTGTGTACTCACAAGGAATATGATCTAAGTCATACCTGAGTGGTCTAGTGGTTTTCCCTACATTCTTCAATTTAAGCCTAAATTTTCCAGTAAGAAGCTCATGATCTGAGCCACAGTCAGCTCCTGGTCTTGTTTTTGCTGTCTGTATAGAGCTTCTCCATCTTTGGCTGCAAAGTATATAATCAATCTGGTTTCGGTATTGACCATCTGGTGATGTCCATGTGTAGAGTCGTCTCTTGTGTTGTTGGAAAAGAGTGTTTGCTATGGCTAGCTTGTTCTCTTGACAGACCTCTATTAGCCTTTGCCCTGCTTCATTTTGTACTCCAAGGCCAAACTTGCCTGTTATTCCGATTACTCCTTGACTTCCTACTTTAGCATTCCAATCGCCTATGATGAAAAGGACATCTTTTTTTGGTGCTAGTTCTAGAAGGTGTTGTAGGTCTTCATAGAAGCAGTCAACTTCAGCTTCTTCAGCATCAGTGTTTGGGGCATAGACTTGGATGACTGTGATGTTGAATGGTTTGCCTTGGATATGCACTGAGATCATTCTGTCGTTTTTGAGGTTGTACCCCATTACTGCCTTTCCCACTCTCTTATTGACTATGAGTGCATCTCCATTTCTTCTAAGGGTTTCATGGCCACAGTAGTAGATATAATGGTCACCTGAATTAAATTCACCCATTCCCGTCCATTTCAATTCACTGATTCCCAAGATGTCGATGTTCAGTCTTGTCATCTCATGTTTGACCACACCCAGCTTGTCTTGGTTCATAGATCTTACATTCCAGGTACCTATACAATATTGTTCTTTACAGCATCGGACCTTCTTTTCGCTTCCAGATACATCCACAGCTGAACGTCCTTTCGACTTTGGCCCAGCCGCTTCACTCTTTCTGGAGCTACTTGGAATTGCCCTCTGCTCTTCCCCAGTAGCATATTGGACATCTTCCGACCTGAGGGGCTCATCTTCTGGTGTCATATCTTTTAGCCTTTTAACATTGTCCATGGGGTTTTCTTGGCAAGGATACTGGAGTGGGTTGCCATTTCCTTCTCCAGTGGACCACATTTTGTCAGAACTCTCTGTCATGACCTGTCCGTCTTGGGTGGCCCTGCACTATATAGCTCATGGCTTCACTGAGTTATGCAAGCCCCTTCGCCACAACAAGGCAGTGATCCATGAAGGGGTCAAGGGTTTCTACAGCTGTACTATATAGTCTGATTGTGATATAAGGCTGCTTCCTATGTTTATACTGTTAACAAATTCAGGGAAAGTACTCTGAATGTTCAAAAACATAAAAAGATGAAAATGGGAATGTGTAAAAAAAAAAAGTTTTCTCTTACAACTTCATGTGCTGGCTGCCATAGGAGAGACTTCAGGGATAGGGAGAAGTGAAGTGCAGTGATTCCTCATTGCTGTCTTTGGTCTAACATGCCCTACAAAGACTAACACAATAACATAATGACATTCCAAGGAATATTCTGGTATGGAAATGAAACAAATAGGGTCAGAGTTACAGAATTTATTTGGGCTAAGAAAAGGAATATAGGATATGCTTTATAATAAGTCATTCTATTTGTCCTCTAGCTGAATTGTTCCTGGGAGTCATTGCAAGCTATCATCAGGCTCATAAGGTCATCCAGAAGTGTCATTTTGAAACTGGTTAAGTTTGTATTATTTCTTTTTTACTGGAAATACATAAACTCTGTGGATTAATCTGGACACTTAACAATTAAATAGAATCCAAAATATCTGATTGTGCTACTGCTCCAAAGATACCAAAGAGAACATCATCATTTTTTGGTTTTCATGTGTATCTGGGAAACTTTCCAAGCAAAATTTGAATGTGCTTCATACCTTGAATCTGAATGTTGTTCTCTGGGACATAAGATTTATCAGTTAAGATGCAGTTTAGATCAGTGGGGAGAAAGAGAGGTGGTATCAGTACAAAACTTAAAGTCCTTATAAGTACAGTTTTCTAAGCCTGGGATGATACCTATTCTATTGAAAATTTATGAGATATCTATAATAATAGCAGGCAAGGTTATGTGTGGATGGAAGATCCGTATTTTACCAAGACCCTGAATAGGTGCCTCAGTCCTCCATTAGTTAGGGCTGAATGCTCTAGGCCAGCAGGCAGGTTTTATTCATTGCCATTGTAGTGAATGGGCAGACAAGATTCCATCACTAACTGCCAGCCTGTCTGAGTTTCAATCCACATTCAAGCCAATTGAGGAGTGGCTTGGAGTCATAAAGACAGGGAGGTTATCCAATCTTACACTGTTTCTGATAGAGACTTTTAAAACAAAGGCAGAAAATGGTTACCAGAGTTAGATAAAGGAGAGAACTAACATTGTCCTCCTGATTAAAGATTGAATTCTATAAGAAATTGGAAAAGTCCAGGGAGGCAAGCAGAAAACTTTTGCTTCAGGAATCCATTTGTTCCTAAGAAATAGGTAAACAAGTCTAGTCAGAAGACTGTGTTAAAATTTTAATCTTTATTTTCTGAGAATTTATTTCCTCCATATAAACGCAGTGACTGTACAGTTTATATAACTTGGAACTTCTTTATAGCAAAGTTGCCTCTAAATTAGAAGCCATCAGTATCATCTTGTGGTTTGCCAAGAGCCTTACATTTTTCTTTATATCTGTGTATGGGGAATCCTTTTAAGTCATTATCTGTGATTTGAACAGCTTTATCTTTTATCTCCTTTATGACTGAAAGGTTTTGCATGTGCCTACTTAAAGATAAAAGGACGTTTTGCATTCTCTCTTCTCTTTTTTTAAAAAATATGAAGTTTGTCTATCGTCCAAAAGGAAGGGGGGGGGGAAGAGCTGATTTTCCCTAGCCATACACCTTAATGCTGCAGGGCCATTATATAACTTATATTATTCTCATTTTTTTCCTTTTTGATTTACCAGAAAAAGAACACAGGTTGTGGGAGCCCCTGTTTCTCTCACACAGCATAGCTAGGAAGAGATTGTTAGGTGAGGTGCCTCCTAGAAAATACATCGGGACAGTAAGAACTACCAAGCTGCTACTCAAGGGGCAGAAGGCAGGGCAGTGGGTAGAAGTCAGGAGACTTCTCAGAGAAGAGATGGAGACCTCTGCCCTGTGTGTTCATTGGCTCATTCGGGTCACTACATGGTGGCAGAGGTAAAACGCTGAGAACACTGGAGGTCAGCCATTTTTTTCTTTCTTTTTTCCAATGAAGTTGTGTGTTTTTGTTCTCTTGTTTTTAGAAAGGACATTGATGTTTGGGCCTTGGACACCAGGCTGATGATTTTCATTTATTTATTTTTCTTTTGTCCAAAAGTTATTTTCATGTACAGCTTCTGGTTTCAGATAAGTTAGTGCTAGAGGATAGAGCGTGCCTGTATACTATTTTTTTTAAGAACTTTATTAAATATCAACAAAGAGTAAAATATTAGGAAACAGAAAAAAAGATTGAGAAAGGAAAAAGATCAGCACAGGAACGAAATTCAAAGTGCAGAAAAGAAAAAGTAAAAAAGAAAAAGGATAACTTCCAACTTTCTTTGGTACAGGTGCAAATATATAATACATTTGCCTCTTATTCTAGTGTTTAAACTAATACAAAGTATTTCTATAACCATAAACAATATCAATCATTAAATCCCAAAATTAGTTTCATTTCTTTCAGTTTCAAGCAAAAAGTCTAAAAGCGGTTTCCAAGTAGAAACAAAGACAGTCAAAGTCTTTTCTTTAATCAAAATGGTCAGTTTTGTCATCTCCACCAACTCCATTGACCACTCTCCATTCTTCAGTTGTAGGCATTTGTGAGTCCTTCCATTTCTGCACATGTAGGAGTCTCGCTGCTGTTATCATATAAAGAAATAAAGTTCCATGTTTTCTTTCAATCTGTTTATCCACCATACCTAAAAGAAAGACCTCTGGTTTCAGCTGTACATCCATTTTACATATCAAATCCCAATATATCTTAGGCTTCTTACAAGTCCACCAAACATGATAAAAAGTACCTTCACACTGATTACATTTCCAACATATATTTGACACTCCCTTATATATCTTAGATAATTTATCCGGTGTTAAATACCAACCATACATCATCTTATAAAAATTATCTTTCAAATTGTAGTTAAGTGTAAACTTCAAACTTTTACTCCACATATTCTCCCACTGATCAAGCATTATGTTGTATCCAAAATTTTTTGACCCCCCCCAAAAAAGCTTGTCTGTACGCTGTTGAAGAGGAGCAATGTAGATGAGTTCAAGGGATATCAAGAAGATCAGAGCTTGCCCAAGGTCCACAAGGAGATGGAACACAATCTATCACTGTCACCAAAACTCAGAATTTTATATTTTATGTAGCATTTTATTATTTTTTAATTATATAGAACCAACTGGCAACTTTTACAGAAGATAGTAAGGCACTTAAGAGCACTACTGAGCCATGCTTTCTTGAGAGTTTCTTCAAATGATTTGGTGGGATCAGAAAGCCGAGTAAGGAAGAATGATACAAAATGGATGATAATGCAACACCAATTACTGTTACTACTGCCAACGTTTTAAAGAATTTTTGTGACCCTGAGAGTAGCCCTCAAATAATTCATTTTGAGTAAGAAGAATGTTATGAAGCTTCATAAATCTTATGGCTAGTTTCAGGCATGGCATCTTAGATGGGTATGCTTGACATTTTAGCGCACCTCAGGGCCAAACTAGTCTGCAAACCTGTGCACCATCCTACTTCTTTCTTTTAGTAATCAGTTATGCAAGAACAGACAAAAGTCACCTTTTGGTTTGGCTCTCCTGAATTAGAATGATACCTAGATCATAAAGTAAAGGTTGGAAGGGAGATGATAAAGCATCTGGCTGGACACATTTTATTTTTACTTGTTTGTACTAAGCAACTCAGTACTTTTGATCTCTCTTGTATTCCTGGAATGGGTAGCATATACTCCTCTCCAAAGGAAGGTGTGGCAGGTTTTCTCCAAGACTTTCTTCCATTTTTTCTTCCAGTAGAAGAGAATATATGTAGCTCAGGCTTGCATTGCAGAGTCCTTAGAGTCCTAGCTAGCAGTGAAGAAGTTACCTAGCCGGGTAACGAACCATCTGCAACAAAACAACCAAGCTCAGAGAACTCCAAGGACTCCATAATTTTCTCTTCCGTTTCCTGAATCTTGCGCATGAATTGCCATTTTGGAGGATGAAGAGAACTGACACCAAATATGAATCCAAATGAAAACCATGTTGCCCACAAGGAATAACTTTGGATAGGTTCTTCATATCCAAATCCAAACAATAATATTGTGTGTGTGTGTGTGTACATGTTTCCAATATGAAGGGGGAGGGGGGGCGGAAGCAATAAAAAGTTATATAGCAACTTGCATTGGCTTTCCCCATTCACAGTCTCCAAATAAATTCTAAGGAAAAGGAAAGCTTGGATGTATGTTAATAACCAACTTACCACCTTATCTTTGATGGTAGTGTAAAATGAAAATCTGGATAACTGCAGGAATTCCACCCGTACTGATTGCTCCTCCTTAGAGCAATCAAATCAGAATGCCGTATAACTAGATAGAGGTTCACAAGCATCAACTTCCATTCCTGGAGAATTGTGTCAGTAGGGAAGATGATTTATCACTAATGTTGAAACATCAGAAAGAAATATTAATTTCTGTAACACTTCAGTAGTTATTTCTACTGGAGGAAACTTAAATAATAATTCTAATTCTAAAACTCAGCAGGGTTGTTACTCCTTTTTCTGAAATAGTACTTGCTCCCCCAGGGATGAATATAATCTGGAGATACAGATTCTTTTGTAAGAAATAGGAAGATGGCTTGATAGAAGTAGAGATGAAGATATGGTCTGTTGTCTTGCAATGTGATTGGGAAGATTCTGAAATATTAAAAACATGCTTTCAATCAGAGACCACAGTGGGCAGAAAAATGACTAGACAGTACTACAGGAATGGGGTCTCTATCATATCACCTTAATGTTTCCCAAGTCTGTCTTTAACTAGGAAGGATCTGGCTTCACAATTGCACACAGTTCCTGGGTGGGAGTATCAAGAATAGAAAACAGAATGTAAAATCCATGACACAGCTGACAAATCTGATTCATTTCTTGGTTCTTCCTCTGCCTGGAAGGAACCAAGCTTTTGAAAAATTGCATGCTCTCAAGTGCCAGATGAACTGATATGCCAATACACTTAAAATGGCAATGCCTGTTTATTTCTTGCATGAAGATCCTAAATAACTAAAGTTGGGCTCCACAAGCAGTATCCTTGAGAAGCTTATTAAACTCAAGCTATCTCTTTCAGGACTTAAAATAAGAAATTGGATGTGTTATTATATCAGATGGCACTTCAGAATACACTTGCAATATTTCTTCTGCCTTCTAAGATAACGTTTTCAAATTTTTCTCTTCTGAATGGATATTTCTGTGTTCTTGCACTTACTTTTGCAAAAGCAAAAATGTAATCTTTTATTAATTATTTGTCTGAAACTCACCTTGTGTAGACATTTTACTTTTCAAGAGATTCAGAAATATTTTAAATACATTTAAACTATCCAGTTATACCTGCCTAGGAATGACATCTCTGGCATCATAGAGTGGATTTTGAAAAGCATAGCTGGCCATACTAAGAGTGAGATGATACTGTGCATGCTGGTCCTTCCGTGTCACACACACACATGCACACACATGCACACCACATTCTTTCATTTTTAGATTTTGCAGCATTGAGTGCCAATGTCTGAATGGGAAATTTATATTGTGTTCAGTGCAGCACCAGTAGAAATCTCATATTGTTTGTGCCTATGCTGGATGGAGATGTTGGGAGTTAAGATAATTGGGGGAGAACAAAAAGGCTTAAATCCACATGAGTGTTCAAGTTGGATTGACAAGATTGTCCTTTAAAGGGTATGTTTGTTGTGTAAAACAGCTTTTATACACACAGACACAGAGACACACACAAAAACCTGGAGATAAGCTTTTCATCATTACTCTTTAATAGTATCATTTCCGCTCTGAAGGTACTTACTGTTTGTATGTAATTTAACACTGCAACAATGTTGTAAGTTGTTCTTCTAAGATTCAATAAATACAATTAGATTAAACAAAGAAAGAACATACTGTATACGAGTGTGTATATCATGGGTCCCTGATGTATGACCTTATGTAGTTAGAGAATCACATTTTCCCTTCCAAGATCTTTATAGTCCTTTCTGTGTTATCCAAGGGACATATTTTTAGGGGTTTTTAAAAGAAGGAATGGAGGAGAAATTCAAACCAACAAAATTTTGAAATAAATACATGTATACTAACATCAAGCCTGTTGAATATATCAAAAAACCAGAATTTCTAGTATGTGTTCATAATTATGTGAGATGATGTACAATCCAAAAGTTATGCTCTGAAAGGCATATAGTACCAGAAAGTAAGCACAAAAGTAACTTTTACCAAGCAAATATGGTTTGCAACAAAGTATACATAGTAAAAAAACTGCACAGAAAAATATGTATATTAGGGGAATTGGAATCATATACCTGTGTCCCACTTTCTTAACATTTAAAATTAAATAAGACATGCTTACATGGAAAATAAATTTACATGAACAAAGACAATATCAATTCAGCTTCCAGTTCTCCAAGCTAAAGTCCCTCACATCTGAAAACATAGGCTGGATTCAAGCCTAGATTTAACTATCTGAAAGGAAAGACAAAGCAAGGACAAATATCTAATATAGACAGGGCAGGAGTCAGCAGCCTTTTCAGATGCTGGATAGCTACTTTTAATAAAATTAAAAATAATTTTAATGAGACTGAAATCTCACAAAACTTTGGGGAGCTTGCTGGAAATCTTGTGAGACTTCAAGACAAGAACTCTGAAATCTTGGATTTCAGCATTTTCAGATGTAAAACTTTTTAGCAGTCCTAAAAATCTTGTTAATAAGGCTTGACGTGACCCATAAGGGCCTGATTATTAACCCAGGACAAAATCCATATGCTTGTTTTAGCTATGATCCACTTGTGACATGTTAAAGTATGTTACCATCTCCCTGTTTTAATGTTAACTGACCATCTGCCAAATAGTGGAACTGAATAACTGGAAGGCTGGTAATGGTGTCAGCAGTAAGCAGGGCAGAGGTTTTGCTTAGCCCAGTCTTGCAACTTCTTCATGTGACCCCTGGGCATCTTTGTATCCATCCGTTGGACAGTCCAGACATTTCTGAATGGAAGTCTTGAGACTCAGATCTCTTACTTGGGTCACCAGGAAGAGTACATTAGGGGAAAGGGAAGAGCATCTTTTAAAATTCCTACCAGAACTCTCACCACATCTTCCATCATACAAAGCAATGAAAGCTAGAGGAAAAACAGAGTTAAACAAATAATCCCTAGTGGAAAATAACAGCTCCACAGACACTGCTGTGTGACTAGCGATATGGAGTTTTGTTCTAAATGAGTGATACAAACTGCTCTGGAGAGGCAGAAAGAGTGAGAGAATAAATCATCAGTTAAAATATAGAAATGATAAGACTTAAGAGTGGGTATTGGGGGAGGGGGAGAGGCAAAGGAAGAAGGAAACAGGGAAAGGGTGAGAATCACACTCCTGCACGCGGAGAGAGACAGAGGGATGAAAGACGGAAAATGAGCCTTGCACTAACAGAGCAGCAGGAAGAAAAGCATCAAACAGCTGATTTTCCCCCTGCTTCCAACTCCTGCCTGCCGCTTTCTTAGCACACCAGATCGGTGTGCTACCTTAAAGGATGTGGAGCAAAGGAGAGTCGGAAGGGCTCCAGACTTTAGGGATTGTGGTGGTGATTTGTTCCTCCCTGAAACTTTTGCACTACCTTGGACTAATAGACTTGTCAGATGGTAAGAGTTTCTACAAGTTTCATTGGCTCCTCAAGAGTTGTTTGTGTCTGTGTGTGCAGTTGTTTGTGTCTGTGTGTGCATGTGAATATAATATAATTAATATCATGTAATATAATAACATGCTGAGATTACAGCCTTATGCCCGCTCACTTGGGATTAAAACTCATTGAAATCCTGAGTAACACATCCATAGTATTGTGGGATGAATTTGTTTGTTTTAGGAAAAAAATAATCTTTGTCTGGTTTTATGTTCGTATCTCCTTCCTACTTAATTATACAGTGCTGAATTTTGCTTTGTGCTTTTTGCAGGCTTCTGGAATTCTCACTGAGGAGTGCTTTAACTTTTTTTTTTTTAATTATAAAAGTGTCACCCTACTTCCTCTAAATATTACTTTATTACCCCTGAGTTCTTGTTTGGTAGAGTATGCCTCCCTTGGGATGTCTGTACATCAGTTAATTTTAGGAGTACAGTGGCAGGTATTAATGATGTCTTAACTGCCTGGACCTAAGCATGTTTTTTTCACAAGTAAGTCTCAGTCAGTTGTGGAGGACATGTTTTCCAAAAAGGGTACAAAAGATGATGGTGATGATGATGACGATGGTGATGGTGATGATGATGACAATGATGGTTCTGTATTTGGTGCAAAGGGCATTTTAACAAGTTAGTGGTAGAAATAATACAGAAACTTTTCGGTTAAGTAAGTTTTCCCTCCTTTTGTTGAAAATGTTGGATACTAGTTTGTTGTCTGATATTTATTGTTTAAATGACATTTAACAGCCAAATCCCATATTCCCTTTATAAGACATTCCCATGAGTTTTTTTTTTTTTTTTTAAGATATCTGTTGACATGTTAGTGCTTAAAATTAAAGTAAATGTATCTAGGGAAACCTTTGTTCCTGAATCTATAAGATATCAAGGAAGAATTAAATACGAAACAGAGAGACATAGTTGATTACCCCAATCAGTTTCTTGGGATTCAGTTAGTGATACATGTGCTCTATCATGTAAAAGAGCACCTCTCCCTTATGTAAACTATCACTGTGTCTATACAGAGTTTTTAAAAAGTGCCTTGGACACCAAAGAAATAGCAATGCTATCCTATAATTTTTCTTCCCTTTTATCTAGGTATTATGTACATGTTCAAAGATGTTCACAAATCTTTGAGCATTACGACTGTAAACATGAATGTAGATCAACTGACCCTGATATGAAATCAAATGTAACAAGCAACCTATAAAATGAAAAGGCTATTAATAAACCAACAAGGTAGATGCTATCAAGAAAGGGACTCACCTTGGTGGACTCTGAAGGAAAACAGCAGCTTATATTTGGAATATCATCCATATGAATGCAAGGCTTTCCCCCCCTCTTCTTCACAGTAAATCCATCTGTGAACTTCTATGGTTACCTGGAAGATAAATCAGTTGTCAACAACCTGTCCCTATAAAAATCAAAGTACTGTAATAACATTGTAGAGGAAGCTCTAACATAATGCAATGCCATATCTTTATAAAGTATACTGACAGCATAATTGCATTTTAAAACCACTTTAATTGCAGCCATTATAAAATCCTGGACTAGATGAACATTTGAAACAAGTTTTATTCAGCTTCACTTAGCTAATCTGTTTTAGAGTAGTAACGTTCAACTTCATTCAAATCCTGCCATGTAGTATGTATCATATCTTTGCAGTAAGCAGCGTACACTGTTCCAACATCTCTCTGTGCTACTAGACTGCATCTCTTCTGCAGCTCTGGTTGTTAATTGCAGCTACCTCTTCGGTTGTAAAAGTGTCCTCCTAGGATTTGGCAGTATGTTTTGCAACATGCTGTTAAATAGCTTCAATGTTCTGGGTTTATTTTGTCTCCAGCCTTCTAAAATTTCTAACTGGAGCCCAGAGCCATGCCAAAGAGCACCTCACATGAAAAGAATCTCCTAGAATAAACAAATTGTATTTGCAGTGATGTCACAGAAATAAGCTAATGAAAATTCTAGACCAGACTTTCCCTTTCTAGTTTCCTTCAAATATGCTGGGATGCAAGAATTGTAATTCAAATACTTTTGAAGGTAGAGGTTTATGGAACGTTTTGTAGAATGTTGGAACAGTGGGTGTGATTATCAGTTTGTTTCTAATCCAATGTTTGGGTGAAAGTAAACTGGTCAATCAAAAATATTAGTAAGACTACAGCAGGCAAATCTATATTGGAACAAACTTAAGGAAGAATAAGCATGGTTTATGCAAAGGAAGACATTGCTTCATTAAAGTTTTACAATGTCCCATGTTTATTTTTTATATATATATATATATATATATATATATATATATATATATATATAAATTTATACTATTTTTATTGTATTTTAATTAATATGTATTTGCTGTTTTTATGGTAAACTGCCCAGAGCTACTTCCTTGTGAGATGGGCGGTGACCAAATTTGAAATATAAAGAAATAAATAAAATTTATGGCATTTCTAGCCTGACCTTATCCTGGAAGACTCTGGGTGGCAAATTGTTGACTGAGCAGACTTTGGAAAAAAAGGATAGATAAAATTAATAGGTCTGTTAATGACTGTTATTCATAATATGTAAGTTTTGCTACAAAATATTGCAGGCTATCATCATCCTTAAGAGAAGTTATCTTGTTTAGTATTCTAGGTGCCCTAGAACAAGAGCTTTGTAGAGCTCTTCAGACATTTGGTGAAAGATACATATTTCCTCAACCATACATTTTCCCATCAAGATAGCCTACATCCGTGTTTACCCTGTTTTTAATTTTCTTTACTTTTTTGAAGAAAGCAAATTTTTCAACTGACATTCTAAACCAGTGTTGTCCAAACTTGGCCACTTTAAGATGAGTGGACTTCAACTCCCAGAATTCCCCAGCCAGCATGGGCTGGCTGGGGAATTCTGGGAGTTGAAGTCCACTCATCTTAAAGTGGCCAAGTTTGGACAACACTGTTCTAAACAATTGCTTTCAGCCATAAGTCTGTTTGGCAGAGTCATCTGACCCTTTTAAGACTTCCTACAACACACAGGAGGGAAGACAAAAGTGAGCATGCAAGTTGTGTCTCACTATGTTCTCACCATTTTCCTTGAGTTGAGGCTGAAGTTCTAAAAAGGAACTTTTTTCTCTGTCCATTTAGAAACTGAGATTCAACGAGGCTCCACAGAAATTCACACTGCACTTAGGAGGGTGAAAATAGGCCAACAGAAGGGTGAAGCCAGCAAGCATGTATAGGTTGTGATGAATAATTTCCTCAATTCCTGTAGAAGTCTCCTGTGCCAAACTGCTAATCTGTATTATCCCCAATTCTTTTCCTGTAGGCTGAACTCTCATTCATGCACTGTAAACTCACTAATTCCTATCAAGTACTCACTGAGTTTTTAAAAATGTATTTTTATTTTCCCACAAGGTTATGTACTTTAAGCATCATATATATGTTGATATATATGTTGGAGGAGACCCTGAGGATGAAGAAACTATTATTTTATTTTGAGGTGGACCTCATTTGTTTTCTTATATAAGAACTCAACTTTGTGAACTTTGCAACCCTTTTTTGAAAGCCAAAGAATATACATGAATGCAAAATACAAACAGCCTGCTAAGTGAGTCACAGTCACTATTTTGGGGGAGAACGTCTATCTGTTTCATCTAGTCCTGCCTGCTATCTCTTGAACTCTTGTGTTAGGAAAATACTAGGACGGCTTCATTATATCAGTGACCCTTTTCCAGCCAAGCAGCAGTGAGTATGTTGGGCATTGCAGCCAATCATCTTTGGAGATATTTTGTGCTTCCTCATCTTGATAATGCCATCTTATTCTGTGTTTTCTCTTCTGAATCCCTTGGAGGACTGATTGTGCAAGTCTTCATCATGCCACAGTTCACTAGGTTGGAAGGTTCAAAGAACACAGCTGACTGAGGGATACAGGTTGGATTCACAAATGACCCAGTGCAATTCTGGGTTAAAACTGATCTTCTTTCATCACAATATGACCAAATTAATAGGTTCACAAAACTTATTGGATCCTTAACCAATCTAATTAAGAATGTTATATAAACCCAGTGGGTTAGCCCATGGAAATTTTAAATGAAATTAAAAAAAGAAAAAAGCAGGAAAAGAACCCCTATGTAATGGTAAACCACATACGCACACACACATACAGTAGATACACGAGTTCTAAATTGACCCATAAGATTTGGTATAATTTATCAAAGACTTAGCTCCTAATCCTGATTTTTTTTTCTTATACAAATGTAATATATAGATACTTGAAATAAATTAATAACGTAAACTGAAAAGCTATTTTGTGCCTCAACAGAATCTTGTTTGATATTGTAGCTGTTCTCAATACCTCACAGGATTATGATAGATGTGCCAGAGATATATCATATATTCAAGAACTGCAAGCTAGGAAAATTTGCATTCCATACTAAATAATTGCAAACTGGCAAAAACCACTAGTTTAAAATGAAGTTCCAAACCTTGTGAAATGCCTTATCGTGAATATGGAAAAAGAGAAAAATCAGTAATAAGAGCAGTGAAGATGGTTTCTCGTTGTTTTAAATCACTTCCAGTTAAATCAACTGAATCACCCATGTTTTGATGATCATGAT
The DNA here is from genome assembly GCF_059951505.1 of Python bivittatus. Classification (NCBI taxonomy): domain Eukaryota; kingdom Metazoa; phylum Chordata; class Lepidosauria; order Squamata; family Pythonidae; genus Python; species Python bivittatus. Next base: position 20,909,007 of record NW_028277035.1, read on the forward strand.
AATATAATAGACTAGGCTGCAGCCCTGAATGGACTTATCTGGAAATAAGTCTCACTGAATGTAATAAGGCTTATTTCTGACAAGATGCAGATATGTTTATTTTTAATCTAATGGGTCATTGCCTGAGGTTTTTAAAAAACATGAGGTTTCTATACAGATTAAACAAAGATACTTTTTCTAGTTACACTTCCTAAGATTTACATAATAGTATACATTATTAAGTATACCTGAACATAAATGTACTGGGGATATTTCAACCCTAAAATGTTCTCCCTCAAAATGGCCGTTTTGAGCATTCCAGCTTCAAAACAGCCTTCTGAGTGGCATTACTTGGCATGTTTTGATTTCTAACGCTGTCATTGGAGCCTTAAAACTTTTCCATGCAAATAATTACTTTCTTATATTCCTAAGACTAAAGACATTGAATACAATGAGCAAACAATCTTAGTAAGACCAAAACATCAGGAAGAGGCTGGTAGCATCATTTCTGACTAACACGTTTCATGAAAACCCATAAGCTTCGGTGAGCTACAGCTTCAGCTACAGCTACAGCTACAGCTCATGAAAGCTTGTTTTTTTTTTTTTAATACAAGTTATTAGAAAAGGTGCTACTGGACTTACTCATGATTTTTGGCTACCATAGACTAACATGGCTTTCCTTCTACAATGTCTTTAGTAAGAGCAAGAAATGTTTTGTTATAGCCCTTTGACATAACTAATATTCACTGATATATTGCGAGAACTTTAGCAGGCAAAGCAACAAGAACTTTTTCATTTACTTACCTCTGCTAGATAAGTTTAATGAGTTTGGTTCTTATTCTCTTCTCTTGCCAGAGCCACTGTCAATCAATTGGGTAATCTTTTATTTCTCGTAAATATTATATATACTCTTGAGAGGTGTTAATATTGATTAAATAACACAGTAAGATATAGAGTCTTCACTGAGAATCTTTGTTTACTTTTCTGGGAAGTTCAGGCTGCAGGTAGTTAGCTTTTGATGTGACAAATCCTCAGATCTCCCATAACAATGCCTTGTTTCTACCAAAAATCTGTTCTCCAGAAGAAGAAATGATAATAAAGAGGTCATAAGACATTTGTCAGGTGTTATAGATGATACATGTGGCTTGTAAAGATACCAGGTTTCTAACCAATTCCTGAGGCTTAGGAACAGGAAAGAGCTGCAATGTTTTAGGATTTAGGTCAGAACATATTTTATATTTTAGGCCAGAACATTAGTCCATATAACTCACTACTGACTACCCAGATGGCAGCAGTTTCCATGGAGATGATGGCACTGAACCTGGGACCTTCTGCATGCAAGGCATGGGCTCAATTATTGATTTGCAATCTTTGCTCTAAATTAATTTGTGTCAGTTGATTCACTCGAATAATTATTTGCTGAGGAGACTGCAATCTTTGATCTGTAAAGTTTTATAAGAGGAATCATCCTTTGGAGGAGAAGGGGGAGAGAAAAGTTGCACTCACCAAAATATCTTCAATGCAGCTATAACTATTTGTTTTGTCCTGAAATATACAAAAATAGAAATGAAGCAACAGAGTACCCCTGAACTTCTCCTGAATCCCTGCCCCAGCCACTTAAGGTTTTTCTGTACTTTCCTTTTGGGCTCCTGCTCAGAGAGTATAAGGGTCAGTCAACTGCTGGACTAGATGTCCAGCTCATTTGTGTAGTAAGATTGGGTTCCCTCTGTACAAAACTGTAAGCCCTTTTAGATCTTTATTCAGAACATGTATATGAATGAACATGAACGAATGAGTGTTAAATGAATCCTTTAAGCTTGTTAAAGTTATTTTTCTTAATAGTATTTTATTGAAATTTTAAAGTTACAAAGTTAAAAGTTAGAAACGTTAAAGTTATTTTTCATGTGTTCTAGTTTAGTTCATCTTCAGAATCATAAATTGTTGCTTAGGATTTCATTTTTGTTAGAGGTTTTGGTCACCAAATGTCACATTTGGAATACTGACAATCTCGGTAAGGTTAGAATCATGAGGAATGGGATGATAGCATTAGGTAGAAATCTTTTGATTTCTGTCCATTAAAAGAAATATTGCTTAACAACGGTGAAAATATAAAGCCAAACTAACCTGCAGAATAATGTAGAACAATGTAGAAGTGAACTTAGTTTAAACTGTGGGTTATTGAATTCTTCCACAAAACACTGTTTGTTGAAGCAGTATTGATTAGAAAACCCCATCTTATTCCACTGCCATTTTTAAATCCTTCCAGAAATGTTCATTTTCAGAAATCTTTTATCAATTAAACAGGGTATTACATTTACTGAAATTGCTAGCATTTCCATACCCTAGTCAGCATAATGCCTGAAATGAACAGAAGAAGAAGAATCTAATGGTGCATGACAGAAAGCTATGTTTTTGAGCAACCTGGACAGGTTTCACCTTATCATTTGTCTCAATGGACAGTTGACTGGAAAGCTGCTCTGAGCTTTTTATAGGAAAAAAATGTGTATAATGTTCAGTTAGTTCCAGGGAAAAATGAATACGTTTCTGCCCACATGTGGGCATTCACTGCTTGTCAGTCAGCTTTACATTTACATTTTACATGCTCTTATTTTTTCAACTTATGTTCTTTCCCTGGTGCACTACTCAATTACTACCTGTCTTTCTGATGACATGTACAGACTTTCCTTCCTATATTAGCTATAGAGGATATTATTGAAAATTAACTGCAGAATATCAAGTTCTTAACTAATTTAAAATCACATTTTAGTATTCACTGGGTCAGGCTTTATACACATCTTTGTATATAACATAAAGAGTTTGCTTATGTCTGAAATATTGTGCTCTTATATGAGGTTATGGAAAATCTAGCTGCTGGTTTTAGAGACATTACCACCTATTTGCAAACAAATGATACATCAAAGGTGGTAGCTTTTATGTGGCTCAGAGCTACATTGCGTTTCAGCTGCCTATTGAGACAAAAGATGCAATTGCAGGTAAAAAGCAAGAGATTTAATCCTTTAATTATCTTCTGCTTTGTTACTATTCTTAACGCTAGTTACAGTACTCCATGAACCCAGACAATCTGTTGCCCCCTTTTCCATTCTCATATTTAACTAGCTGTGCCAATTAATTATTGTAACGTAATAGTTGCATTGCTATTATATTCTGGGCATGTAATTTTGCATTTGACTATTCAGCAATCACACCATGAGCAGCCTTTCCCAACCTGGTGTCTTCCAGATATGTTGGATGCCAGTACCCATAATCCCAGGAAACCAGCATCTTTTCCAATAAATCACTGGTCTACAACCATTCTCCAATTTCATTTTCTAAGAAAGCCTATGGTGGAAGTAGGTGAAGCTCAAAGGAATGTTTGGAGTTAAGATGATGCTAAAGATTGGAACACTATTTTGCTGCATCAATTTTATTTTTCTAATGAAAAGAATCACAAAAAGTTGGGTGAGGCAGGGAATCTGGTAGGCACCAAAGGAGGTGTTCATAGGTACTAGGTTACCCCTCCCATGGTACAGCCTTAAAGCTCAGTACTACTTCTAACTCTTTTACCAAACGTTCTACTGTAGCATATAATTAGACCTCATTTAAAAAAGAGAGAATTGGAACACATTTCCTCCAGATCTACACAGGGACTTGAACAAAGCATGAGAAAGCAACCTTCCTAGTCCAGAAGTAACCCATAGCTTCAGTATGGCAGATCCCCAAGAGTTCCATAAATCACCTGCTCTTCTGCCTGCCTGCCACCTGACAGATTGTATCATTTATCAGTTGGGCTCTATCTGTTGAAAAATTATTCTGTCCTTGTGCTGATAGAAATTTTATCAACTTATGCTAATGTCCATTGGCTTAATGAGTCATTCTTCCTCATTTTTATTTTCCTTTCTTTTATATATATATAAGAGTAATAGGAGTAGGAGTAGACTTATTCCAACGTGTAACTGCAAAACTGTTTTCATGTTCTTTCTTATATCCCCACAATACTGGGATTCTACAACTCTCTTAAGATTGAATTCCCATTATAATAACGAGTTGGGCTAGACTGCTTGTTGGTTAAATTGGGCCTCTTGAAAATATGACAAGAGTCTTTCTCCCTTAGCTCTGGCTCCTTACATTTTCTTCTCTCTGAAGAAAATGTCAATCAGCCACTCCTGCTAGGGGAAAGTTCATCTGGAGGTTGCATAGTCTTTGATGGAAACATTTTAGAGGTCCTCCTAGGCCCATATCCTACATAGAGGGTGATTGGGCAAAGAAGTCTAGATTCATCACAGATGGGGCAAGATGCAGCTATTCAGCCATGTTCTTTTGACTCAGAGACTGAGCTACCAGCAACAGAAATCTACTTCCATCACTTTCACTTCCACAACTCTTAGGAAGAGAGAGAGTTGTTGCCTGAAACTCCACCAGAGAAAAACAAAGGCAAGAAATTCTTCTTAAACAATCTGGATTCTATGTGAACCCTGTGTAATTTCTCCTCTTGCTATAGACCAGAGTAATTTCATTTTATTAGAAAGTATTTTGTAAGTCACATAGAGAACCTCTTGTATCCACAAAATACAGTACCCTAAACAATCTCTCTCTCCCTCTCACTATTACTTCCTCCACTGCATTCTGACCTGTCCACTGGTGCTACAGTCCTTAAACTATTTACTTCATAGACACCCCCCCCCCCCATTAACTTTACTAGGAATAAATGGCCAGAGAACTGTGACTCTACTATATTAGGTTTCCAAACTCTACAAACTAACCATATAGAGGTGGTAAGCTGATGTCTCATGCTGTTTTAACTTTTCAGGCTGGCTTTATTTCACATTTCAATAGCCATGGGTTTGAATAGGCTATTGATTTCCTCCACTTATATGTGAAGGCCATATTCTTGATCTCTTAATCCCTAAGGGATTAGTACATTCTTACTATTACACTCAGGGTATTAATGGTTTAAATTATTTACTGCATTGCTACACAGTGTAACTATTAAAATTTTCTGCCTGCATTACACTTCAGAATTATGCATGCACTATGTGCAGACTGAATACTCTTGTCACGTTGGTTGACATTGTTTACAGTTTATAGCTATCTAACTGAAGATGTATTCTAATGCCAAGTTTTTGCCCCCATAAGATACAATTGTAGTGGCACATAATAAGCAATACCAGATCCCTGCTTTGAAACCAGCTGGCAAAACTAAAATGGTACCTAGCAACTCACAGTCCCAGCAAAGGAAGGCTGATTTTAGGTTCCTTTCACCAATGGAAGTATGATTTAGACAAATGTTATGTGCATGTAGACAGGCTGAAGAGTACAACTCAGGGGAATAAGGCTTTATATGTGGAGGCCCTGGCTAAGGAGAACTTCCAATCCCATTTTGAAAGGATCATCAATCTTATTGCTGAGAGAATTACTAACACTGCTTGCCTTTCTGTGGTGTCCCATTTCTGTGGTCAGCTGCGATTGGATTTTGTACATCACAGGTCTTCAAAAGGTACCCTCCGGATGACAGGGACATCAACAGCTGCTTACACTGAGTCTGAAGTTCTATTTCAGCAGATCTTCAGGCCTCGTTTTTTGTCTTTCCTGAGGAATGGGAATTGAGCAGGGGCCTTCTGCAGGCAAAGTCAGTGCTCTGCTGTATAGCCTTTTCCCAGAACAGCAGAGTATAAGGAAAGTGAAAGACTAAGAAGTGAAGCTGCAGCGGAAACACAGAAGCAGGTGGTGTCAAATGTCTTCAAGTAAAGCTTTCTTTTCTGGGTTTTTTTTTTTTTTGGTCTGCGCTCAGTCATTGCTGACCCTGCAGTGACTGCTTGGACGAGTCCTTGCAGTTTTCAAGGCAATTGTTTTTCGGAAGTGGTTTGCCAGAGCCTCCTTCCTAGAGCAGAGCCCAGCTGGCAAGCACAGGAGGTGGGTTTCCGTTGCTTCGCGCCCTTTTCGGGCGCGCGTGGTTTTTCGCGCTTACCGGCAACTGCTCCCAACTCCTTTTGCAAGGCGCCGCCAGCATTTTTCCTCCCACCGGAGTGAGAGTACCCATTTATCTACTCACGTGAGTTTTCGACCTGTTGGGTTGACAGGAACTGGGGAGGAAACAGGAGCTCACCCTGTTTAACGCGAAGGCTGGACTCGAACCGCTGAAGCGTCGACCATTTCTGGCCGGCAACTTTCAGCGTCATTAAGCCGCTGTGCCACCGCGTCCCCCCTTTTCTTTTCTGTAGGAAGTCTGTTTTTCCTTCCTCGTTAGCCACTCAGTCCTGAAGTGATGATGATGATGATATCCATTCAATAGTGTCTGATTCTTGGCAATTCTATGGACCAGCTTTCTCCAAAAAAAAAAAAAGTTCTGAAGTACTTATGTTATTCATAAGCTTTTCTCTTAATATAAATACAGGTTTGTTCTGTTCTTTTCAATGCAGATTGTTCATGTTTTGAGCTGTGATTTGGACAGTATTTTGGGTATGTAGAAAGTAGATAATATACTTAATTTTATCAGTTGTTTTTGGTTTTGGGTTTTTTTAGGAAATAAAGTTTTGTTTGACCCTGGCTACCACATGAATAGATAAGCACATGAATGTTCAAAAATATTTTGAATGCTCACCTTAAGCATGGACAAGAGATCATCTTCATGCAGTTAGCTGAAGAATGCTTTCATGTTAGTTCCAAGAATCCCTAGGGACTCTCTTCACATCCGGCATAAGCTGAACAATTTGTAGTCTTGTTATCCTACTGAATTTATAATTTCTACACTGGTCAAGATGTTGGACTTGGATCTGGGAGGTTCAGGGTAAAGTTCATGCTCAGCTGTGAAAGTGCACAGAAGGACTTTGGGCCAATTATTATCTCTTACCCTAGCCTACCCTGAAGGATTAATGCTACTGGAAAAATTGAAGGAGTGATATAAATCTAATAAGACTAAAATATACCCAGTCATTTTGCTAAAAAACTACTACTTATAAAAAGTATGTTATCTAGATTCAAAGTACATGAATCAGCACACCAGTTCTGCATGCAGTTAGGGATACTTGAATCATTTGATCATTGAAAATTGCTACGAAGGCTGACCTGATTTTACCTTTTAGGCAGATTTGCAGGTTGAATTTTAATTACTCTCTGGGTGTTCTGATATAGTCTTTTAAGAGGAAAAATACCTAAAAATAACTGAAATGGGGTGTATATGTCCAGATTAATGAGAAACCAAAGAAATGGATTTCTGAGTATAAACATTAAGCAAATGTGAGATGAGTAAGAGTACAGCCTAGTCACCCATCCTGTTTCAGTATAAGGAAGGAAAATTACATGCCTGAATGCAATAATTCTAGTTAACCAAAAGGAAGATTATTCTGATTTTAAAAAGGTCCCCCCACACTCTCAAAAGAAGGGATACTATGCAAAAGCTGTGCAATGTAATTGCATACTTGTTTGTGTGTGAACATGTGTGTGCATGTGTGTGTCAGTATAGATATCTACTTCCTAGAAGCTGCACTCCCAAAAAGGTCAGGAACCAGTTTTTAAAAGAATATCGATTTAACTCATAATTGTGGATTAAAATGAGGTGTCTATAAAATAAGATATCCCGTTCATAAAAGAAACTGATTTCCCATCTGCTTATTCCAGCTATGTGCTCTGACACAGAGAACTGCAGAACTGCACACATACATACACAAGCGCTTCCCTCTCTCCTCGCAGCAAAAACACTAAAAAAGAAGAGGAGAAATATGATTGACAAGAGGGTAAATGAAGAGACCGCTTGGCTGGGAAGGAAGGAAAGTGAAATGGGGTGCAGAACTGGAAGGAATGAGAGGAAGGGAATATGGCACTGGAGAAGGAAGGAAGGAAGAACCCAGAATTTAGGCTTTACTTAAAATTCATCAGAGTGAAGATGGCTCATCTTGAAAGATATCCTCAGTAGTGCCGTCTGCAGCCATTTGTTCCTCCCACCTGTTGGTTTGTTTTCAGCAGAGTCTTGAATGTAAGATGTCCTCCCTGCCACCCCACACAATTCGCCTTGCACAAGTTATTCACAAGGACATCCACATAGGAACCAACCTTGCAGCCTCCAGGTGCTGAATGAGTGGTTTTCTTTGCCCGACCATTTTATCACCAGCTGTCAGTGAATATATTAATTGGGGGTTTCTAACCATACTATGCATACACAGTGAGAGTATGAAAAATTAAATGAGGCTGAAGAACTGCTCTCTTCCTGAATGATGTGAGAACACAAAGTATATTTTACGTTCTTCCATTAGGATCGAACTGTAGTTTGCAGAACCTAAAAGCTGGCCTCTTCTTTCAACAATTAGCGTGACCACCCACAGGCAAAGGCATTTCACAAATCTATGGCCACAGCATGCCAATTACGGCTCCCTGCATGTACCCATATTCAGGAACTCTTGAACAATGGGAAATGAGTCCCAAGTCTTCTATCAAGAATGCACTGGTATTTTGTAAGTGCTGCAGAATCATATTAACTGAACAAAATGCATAGAGTTGAGAGGACGGAAGAAGAGGCCAGATCACTTAGTTTCCCACCTAAAGGCATTTTCATTTCTCTAGACATACGGCACCTAACTTGGCTCTTCAAAAGGGAAATGTTGCCTTCCAGCATCTGGCTTTGGTCCTTGTAGGCAGAGTGCAGTCTTTCAGTACCCAGATCATACTTTGCCCGAACGTGATGCAGCTCATAATAACATCCTCTGACAATCTCTAGCCCTGATGCTAAGTCAGGGTCTTTGATTAAGAACTGTCTAATACGATTGCTGTAAAATTGTCTTCCATACTTTTGAGGGCTTTGCTGCAGCTAAATCGTTCAGGCAATTCCCTAGAACAGCAAAATAGGTGGAGTCCTTGAAATGTGGCCACCAAATGACAATTTTTAATGCTGCTAAATGGAAACTATTAAATAGGGAGTAATCCTGTTTATTGTATTTATTTTTATCACATTTAAATATAATTGAAATCAAAGTTCCCTTTTGCCTTACTTAGTTCTTTGTTCTCACTCTGCTTATTTTCTAGAGTATATCCTACAGCGTATCACTCAAAACTCAAATCCATCCATTTGCATTAAAAAAAACAACCCAAACCCTGCATCCCTGGTTTAGGGGAACCAGTGGAAATCCTGCCAGCTTCACTGCTTAACCATATAATTGTGAAATTGTACTCAAAAGCAGCTATTGGTGATAGCTATTATAGTCATTGTATATACATATACCCCTAGGAGTGATTCACGCATCCGTGATCCTCAAATTCAGCATGAAGTAGGTGAGTTGCATTTGCGGATGAAATTCCACAGACAGAATTGTCATATCCTAAATCCTTCATATTAACTTGAATACTGGTACTTTGTAGGTATTTGCTTGTAAAACAATACAGTGATTTGGAGGTAAGAGGGTATATACATCCCTACTTCTCAATATCCTATATATTGTCATGTTTGCATATTTCTGCACAAAGATCCACAAAGGAGCCTGTATTCATACAACACTTTGTGGTCAATGCATGAATATTCAAAAACGGGTGCAGAGGGATTTGGGGAGACAGGTTTATATATGCACCCATGTTTCTCAACCTATTTAGCTTTATTTATATGTAGACATATAAACTAACACAGAAGTTTATACATAGATAAACTCCATAAAACTAATCAGTTTATGAGGGAGGCACATTCCCCAAAATCCAAACATTTAGGTACCTTGGATTTTCTTGAGCCTTCGTTATCACTGTATAGTTTTGAACCCGGCTCAAAAAGGAAATGGATGGAATGGTCATTCTTGCTCAAGATGTTTAATTTAAATCAGTGTTTTTCAAACTTGGCAACTTTAAGATGTGTGGAGAATTCTGGGAGTTGAAGTCCACATATCTTAAAATTGCTAAGACTGAAAAACATTGATTTAAATTATTTAAAGCTGAGGCCCAGAGAATACATGCCATTGGGAGATCTGTAAGGAAAGAACAGGATATGACTGGGTGGTTGTGATGCTTCTCCTGCCTTTAGGATTAAGAGATTGGGAATCTCTTTATCTGCCTTTAGGATTTTGAGATTGGGAATCAGAAGCATTTGAAGATTTTTGCTAGATTTTTGTTTGTTTTGTTAGAGGCATTACTTCCAGCAAAGTTTGCCTGGTTTCTAGAAGGACAAGCTTCTAGGCAAATTCACAGCAGTTCTTGCCTTGTGGTGCAACGATTGCAGAATTGCACGACAATGATGAACAACTGTTTGCCTATGCAGCTGCTGCTTAATTGCTACAGACCTTTGAACTCAGCATGGGCTTGGAGGACCTTCCCTGGTATTTGAGATTGGGAATCAGAAGCATTTGAAGATTTTTGCTAGATTTTTGTTTGTTTTGTTAGAGAGATGTATTTGCTCATTTTTATTTGGGAACTAAGGAAGTAATGTTTAGATTTACAGTTAATGTTCATTGAGTTCATGATTCTTGGGTTTTCTTTTCTTGGAAGTATAGTTCACATTAGATGGGGTTATAAGATTTTGGGCATATTCAGCAATTGCTGTGAATATACTACTCACCCTAAAGTCCTGTCAATCAATTTCATTATTTTCTCTCCAGCAATAGAAAAATCATCCTTCTTTCCATATCCTTCCTTGGAATGGATGATAGATTATACCTATACAGGGTATTCATGGGCTTCAGTAAAAGGGTGGATTGGGAGGTGATATTCCCTTAGTACAAACTTTTTTTCTTTCAGGACCCTTTCCCACTTTTCAAAATCATGGAGGACCCCAAAAGAGCTTTTGTTTGTATGGGTTATATTTATCAATATTTACCATAGTAAAAATTAAAATTGAGCCATTCGCTGCCGCTTCTCACAATTGTTTGATGGGATTTTTATATTGTATTATTTTTCAACATAGGCTGACAAATAATTTTGATTTTGCAGACTCCTGAGAGGGTCTTGGGGGACTCCCAGAGGTCCTAGGACCACACTTTAAGAAACACTGCCCTAGTAGAAGGAAATTCAGCCTTCATTGGAAGAGCTAAGAGAACCCTGTTCCTCCATCTTAGAGTGGGCAGCAGTACCCGGAGTCGCTGTGTCAGCACTAGTACCCCAAACTTAGGCTCTGATTCTATAGGAGTAGGTTGGGAGAGTGTTCAGAATAGTTGATGTAGTTTGGACTCGCTGATGGAAAAAAATGAGTTTTGATTGTATGCCCCATCTTGGTAAATTGTCTTCTTTTTGTTAACTTGGGTCTGTGATTACAGTACAACTATCGTATTGTAATTGGCTGTCTTGTTTGTTCATTTGTTTTTCTTAAGGGAAAAGCATTCAGTTCAAATCTGAACTGGTGAAAGATGTGGTTTGTTTTAATATTTTCTTAGCCTGTATTTTCTCTCCTGGTCTTATTGGTCCTTTAGAAGTTGCTATTTTCCCTGTGGTTATATGCAAGACCTTACTATTATCATTGGAATGCAGCCAAGGATTAAGATATCCTTCCCTGATGCTGGAGCATCAGCACAATAGCTGCATTTACCATTTGAAATAATAGTGTAAATACAATCTTGGATTTTGCTCAGTATCTCATCAACTTTAGCTTTCAACAGCATATATGCGTGCATTCATGTGTGCGTACAGATTTACACCATTCCCTTTTAAATAGAGAAAAACTAGGGGATAATATGGCCCTTAGAAATTAACAGTTATAAACCTATTAATTTGTCCCCCTTCATTCCATAAAACGTAAGTGGCTTCATTATAGATTTTTGTAAGCATTTAACAAAATTGTTATTCTAGTATGAGAGAGACAGACAGACAGACAGACAGACAGACATTTATTGGGTGATAACTAACAACACAGGTGTCATCTTTTTTAAATGAACACTCATTTCAGAGACCCTACTTGAAGCATCAGCAGGCTTTACTAACTGATTTCATGACTCTCAAAAAATAAATAGCGGTTGTTGTCGTTGTTTCTGCAATGTATGGTTTGTAAATAGAATGAGGAGACAAATTTTGAATTTCATGAACTAGGATGAAAACTGCCCCAAAGCACAGCTGTTTTAGATCACATCGCTACAATTCATTGAATAAATCATAGTGGCAGACTTTATAATGCCCTTTGTTGTGCTGCACTTGGTTTTGCCAAAAATCACAGACTTATATTACCATGTTAAAAATTCAAGAGTTTTACAAATTCAGAAATGCTGTAAAAGGGAGCCCGAATGGTGCTTAGAATTGCATATTCGAGCCTCATGAATTTGGAGAGAATGGAACAACAGGGCACTCAAAAATTGCAAGAGGGACCTTTGGGAACATCAAAAATTATATCAGCAAGCGTTTTATGGTCCCCCCCCCCCCAACACAGCAGCAGCGTTAAAGTAAATACAGTATATTGTTGAAAAGCAGTAAGGACTTTTTTCCTGGCAAAGAGCATGTTGCAAGAAATGGAGATTATCTGCTGCAGCTATCATTGCCTTTTTGGCGGGGGGGGGGGGGATATTACATGCTTTTGCTGTCAGAGTTCTCTCCCTCACCACCACCACCCCAAAAAAAATTAGTTGATGTAGGAGACTGATTTGAGTCCATAGATAAATCTCTCTCAGCCTCAGACCCATTCCAGTCTCCAAGAGAAGAAATGCAGACCTACTCCAATACTGCAGCCTCCAACCGGATGGATGGATGGATGGATGGATGGATGGATGGATGGATGGATGGATGGAGGGATGGGTTATATGTGCTCAGAATGGCTTACAAGTGAATGATCAATGTTCTGGTGAATGTTATCTATAACTCATGGACAAGTAACATGCTTTTGTATTCAGAATGTCACAGGTTCAAGGCCCAGCATTTCCAGATGGGACTAGAAGTCTCACTTAAAATTCTGAAGAGCTAGTCACTATTGACATCTGGGAGTTCTTCTTACTAATGAGTGCAGATTAAAAAAAAAAAAAAAAAAACAGACAGCTGTGCTCATAGTTTAGTTATACCACTGTATCCCAGTTTGTACAGTGCAATAAACAACAACTAATTCCATCATCCAGGTTTATCAGCTATGCCCAGTAACAGAGAAAATGCAGCTCCACAAGCACCTTAATCAACAGTAAGCTATTAAGACAAAATTCTGAAGAATTCTGGCTTACGTTCTGCATAAATGAGACCAATTGAAGTGGCTGACCTTGCAGAATATAGTCTTAAAACAGACTATACATTGAGACTGCTTTGAATGTTATTGTTACTGTTAGGAAATTGATGCATTATAGTCAGGGCTCTACTTCCTTGTCTACCTGGTTCTGCAACTGTACATTCATTTCAGTTGTGAACCCTGAATGATCCATATCTAAATGGAAACATATTGCCTGCGGGATTTTGAGAAAACTCCATTGTTCCATGAGAACTTATCAAATTCCATATAGAGAGCTAAAGTAGCCTTCCTGAACCTGATATCTCCAGGAGATATTGGGACTGCAGATATCAGAATTTCCATAACAATTTCAGGTTATCTTACTTATGGATCCTGGGAAGAGCAGTTGGGGTAGGTTTGCTAAGTGACTGGGCATGGGAAAATTACAAGAAGGATGCAAAAAGAAGTCTGGGGGAAAAAATATCAACTCCCAAATAGGTAATTTTTTGCTTAAGTTTATCTACCATGCCCTCTTTGCAGTCAAGTTGGTCATCTTGGAGCAGGTGTATTACAAGACTGTGTATACACCATGACATTTGCACTATTGATCTCGTCAGTTGTATTCCATGTGTGCTTAAGAAATCTTATAAGAAAACTTGGGGAAGGGATTGGTAATGAGGAAAAAAGCAGAAACTGCTCATGCACACATGACCTGAAATGATTAGAAATAAATCCCTTCAGATAAATCAAGGCATTATTCAAATAGTAATTTGTGCTATTTCCCTGCATTTATATTAAGCAAAATGCTGCATTTTCCCCTCTAGCTTTTACCTTTTTATCCCATGGGATATTAAATATTCTATGCCGTTCTCCTTGACTGATACATTTAATCAAAATTTATACAGATAAAAATGAGAAGCATGAACAAAATAAAACTAAATGCAAGCAAGACTAATAGGCTCTTCTCAGATAAGTAGGAGGCTTAGTTATGTGAGGCATACAGTGTATAAATATTTGAGACAGAACAGCTTAAATTCTGGTCTGATGATTTTTTTCTGCTACAAGTTAATTGTAAAATGCTAGACTAAATATTTTCTTTTAATTCACAGAATTCAATGCAACCATATTTCCTAAGACATATGGAATATGTGTATTAATGCTTTGAAACATGGTGCACTATATTTATATATATATATATATATATTTATATATATATATATATATATTGCACTCTCTCACACACACACCAGAATTTTAGATTTACTGCAGTGGTATAACCAATGTCTTGTTACCAATTAAAATTTGTGTGAAAAAAATGTCCCTGTATTTTTATAAGTTTTTCTTGCTCTTTCATATCTGTGCAATATGGATGAAATATCTTGAATGTCTTTGTTTTAGAAACTCTGCTGATAAGTTGGATGGGTATCCAAATTACATGTCCTTTTCTTTCAACAAGATATCAATCTGGATGTGCTATTTCCTTTTGTTAAATAAATGGCGTACACAAATGATAGGACTGATAAATACACATCTGAGATAGTACTCTACTTTATTTGTACAGAAATGTGTCTGCTCTGGGGATCCAAGCCTATTAGTCATTTCATCCTTACTAATTAGATAGGCTCTATTCACACTCTGTGACTAAACTGGATCCACTTCTACGGCAAACCATTTATGTAATGCAAATATGAAGAAGTGGCATGTCAAAGATAAACACTTGAAAGCTAGTCAACATGGGAATTCTTGTTCCAGGTTTCACTCAGTAGGACAATTCAAGGTCAAAATCAACATAAGAGAGTAGAATCACTCCACAAAAACACAAAGATGGATCCAGAGTTCAGAGCCATAGTGTCTAGTATCAGCAGCAAGTCCAGGATCTCAACAGCAAGTCATTGTAACTGTTATGGCAGGGATTGAGTAATATAGGTAGTCAGTGTTAAAGGTGACTACTCTTCACAGCGCATTCGGAGTCAGGCTGCCACAGAACTTGCTACACATTTGAATGAGTTCAGGATAAGACTTTTAGCCCAAGTATTGTTCAAGGATAAATTGTGCTGCTAAATTTAATTATGGTTTTTGGCCTTCTTGAAGACAACCACCTATTTTGAAGAAATAGCCAACTGCTGAATAGCTCTTGAGGGTTTTTCCAGGCAGTCATATGTGTCTCCATCTCTGTTCTTGGCCATTCATGTCTGATATGGCGGTGCTGTCATGGACTTGATGGCAATCTGCTATTTCACTTATTTGGTTTATTTGCATGAAAATATTATTGCCCAAGATTACCCTAGGGCAGTGATATGCAAAAACAGCCAGAATTCAGTGGCTTAGGCAGTGTTCTTTAAAAAAAAAAAATCAGAAACAAAACCTTCTGGAGCCTGATGGACCCTGTAAAGTGGCATTTGATTTGGCCATGGTAAAAGAAAATTGGTGTGGGGCCTAACCATTCTTTAGGTCAAGCTATGACAAAGTGATTGAATGACATACCACCATCTCCCCAACTGTGTCTCTGGTTGTAAAGTGTAATTGTTTTAATAAATGGCCCTCTAAGTAACAAACAACTTCTTGGATTTACCAGATCAATCCTCTAGTGCATTCAGCAACTCTGATGACACTGAACTACCTCAGCACTTTGTGCAGGATCCATCTTGTTTACGTAGGAGAGTTAGGAAGTTGAGATGAGAAGTACAGCAGAGGAATTTTCTCCTGCCATATGTTCTGCTTTCTGTAATGTGATCACATTATAAATCTGTTTCACTTTGCTCAGCCAGCTGGGGGGGGGCAGATGGACACTGTTCACTCCTCTGAAATATCAGGACTCCGAAGAGTGAACACTGATCCTTGAAGAGACATAATGGTGAAGAAAACCAGGATATCTTTTGAAAAATGACAAGTTTGACTGCTGTTCAAAGTGGGGGAATGGGAGAGAAAGATAAAGAGTAATGGCTTGATTTGAATGGAAATAACATGAAGATGCTTTCTCAAAAGTGGTTGTAAAAAGGAAACATCTAGACACACTGGTTTTATTTTCCAGTGCAACAAATAATTAGCTCAGACAATAATATTTGCACATGCAGCTTTACCTATATTGATCCAGCTCTACATGTGTGCAGTAGCCACTATGCATATGCATTTAGAATATGTGGATCAATGAAAATTTAGTCCATGCATGGGCTCACAGACTACTCCTTTCTTGTTTAATTTCTCAGCAATTAATTAAAAATATATAATAGTTGACAATCATGATCATGGATTCTGTACATATTTTTCTACATGTTATATATTTTCTGTGTAAATTCTGTATTCCTAAATATACATACCTTTGTAACTCTAATACATGTTTTCTTCTAACTACTTTCCCCTATACTGTATATGTTTCAGTTAAACATAGGTCAATTTCAATTTTTTAAAATATAAAATGATTTTCAGGTAACTTTCTGAAATATATACAGATTTTATATATATATTGTCTAGCTGACAATGTTAGGGAACATCAGACAGTTCCCTGTTGCCCTCCTGCATTTTGAGACAAAATAAATCAATGGATTTATTTTATATCCTTAACATGAATATGCCTCCATCAGATAGTTTGCAATGGAACCAACAGCCTTTTAACAGGCAATGTTGAGAATGAGAATGGAAATGTATTTCCCCAGGCCAAGTATTACTGTTAAGAATCACTATTTTAAAAAGAAATATTATTGGGGGGGGGGATACATGCACATACAAACCAAGAATGACCTGGTCCAGCATCTATTTGTGCTTACAGTCTATCATCCAGTAGGGAAAAAATGCTTGGAAATAAATTTATAATGTAAGATATAATGTTGGAAAAATTGAGCTTTATTTTGTTTACTTATTTATAGTCAGACTAAGAGCCTTTTAAGGAATGACTACCTAGGGGGTGGCAAGGAGGCACAAGTGAGAAAAATGGATCATGACATCATGATTCTCATTTCATTATTTTGATGAAATCTTGTCTTGCTGGTATTATACATATTCTTTGTGTGAACGATTTCTAAGTTAAACTTGCTCAAGTGAACTGTTTTCTGATCCAGGAGCTCAGTGTTATTAACTGGTAACAAATTAATGGTTCTTGAGACTCAACAAATGGGGCTCTAAACATTTTGGATGAAAATATTTAATGTAATTTAGCCACAAATGGGTGAGTGGCTAAGACAATGGGCTGTTTATCTCTGAGCTGTATCAACTTTGCAATTCTTATAATACTTGAATACTATTTTTCATCTTAAATTCATCTTAAAATAGGCCCTAAATTATGGTAAAACAATTATGCTATTAAAAAATTGCACAGGAACATAGAATTATACAGTTTGGAAGGGTCATTCAAGGCACTGCTTTCAACCCCCTGCTCACTGTAGGAATACAGATTACAGCATCTAGGACAGCTGGTAATCTAGCCTTAATTTGAGCACATCCAATGAAGGGGAGCCCATCATCTCTCTGGGTGATTGGTTACACTGTTGAACTCTTCAAAATATTAGAAAGTTTTTCCTAACATTCAATTGGGATCCTGCAATTTAAAGACATTATTGCACACCTTGGATTCTTGACCTTCTGCGTGACATCCACTCAGGTATTAAGAATGCTATTATATTCCACACCTCACTGTTTTGTTCTCAAAGCCAAACAGTTTCATAGTTTCTATTTACCTGTTTTGCCCTTTTCTGGATCTATTCCCATTTAAGAGGGATTCAGACAAACCATGCTGCCCAGAACAGAATACAATATTTCAAGGAGGTCTGCACCATGCAATAATGTGGCAGAACTACTGTTGCCCATGATTAAGAAATTATACTTTCATTAATGCAGCTTAAAATTGCATTTCCTTTTTTTGTTGCCACAACACATAGGTGATTCACATTTAGTTTGTAATTAATTATTATTCCTAGATCTTTTTCATAAGTAGTATTCCCAAACCAATTTCCCCATTTCTCATTATGCATTATAGAATTTCATTCCATTAAATTTCATTATATTATTCTGACCTATTTCACCTATCAAGTTCACTTTGAATTTCATTTCTGTCTCTTAGTATGTTAAGTATCCCACCAATTTTCTATAATTTGTATATTTTATATTCCTTCTTTTGTCTTATTTCTATTCATTTATATAAATGTTAACAAATACAGATCTCAAGGCTAAATACGGGATCCAAGACTGAACCTTGTTATCCACTTGACACTGCACTCCTGTTTGATGAGACACTGTTGAAGTGCATTCTTTGAATAAGCTTTTTTTAATCAGCTGGATATTCAGTTAATTATTATTGACATCCAATTAATTGCCATACTTGTCTAGATTGCTTAATTAGAACATCATGATTAAGCAATCATGATCTGGCACAGAGTTTGCTGATCAAGATCTGTTACATCTATCGCAATCTACTAGAGAAGTTAGTAGAAAATGATGTAAAGTTAGTTTGCCTAAACATGTTCTTCACACATCCATGCTCTCTTCTAGAAATCACCTAATTATTTCAAGGTGCTTAGAGATTGCTTACTTTATTTGTTACAGAATCTTCCTAGGTATTAATATTTTTTCCCCTTGCTTTTGAAGATAAGGACATTTGCCTTTCTTCAATCATCTTTCATTTCATTGGTTCTCCAGGATTTCTTAAAGGTAACATATAAAGGTTCAGCAAGACTAACAGCAAGTTCTTTTAGTATCATAGGGTGCAATTATCCTGTTCCTTGAGATATAAATTAATTCAAAATAAATAAGTGATCCCTGACCATCTTCCTATTAATCTCAAGCTTCAATTCTGCCACTTTATCTAGATCTTCATGGAAGTAGTAGAATACTTACTCTTTTGTTAGAGAAAACCAACCCAAAATCTGAACTAAATAATTCTATCTTTATTAGCATTTTGTCATATTTATTGAATGATTTGTATCAGCCACTACCCTGTGGAACACCCTCCACCCTGAGATCCAATAGGTCCCCACCCTCCTAGCCTTCTGGAAGATCTTGAAAAGTTGGGTTTTTCCCTGGGCATTGGGATAGGGTGAAGCTGGCACCTGGTGGTTTTTGTTTCTTATGTATTGAGAAATGTTGGTTTAGGGGTATTTTTTTCATGGATATTAGTTATATATATATATATATATATATATATATATATATATATATTTAATGTTATTCTTGCCATGAGCCACCCAAAGTTATGGCTCATAAGATGAGCAGCCATATAAGTCTAATAAATAAATAAATACTGGTCCTTTTCTCCTCCTTTTACTTTGAATATATCTAAAGAAGTCTTTTTTGTTGTTGCTGTCCTATTGTAAGCCTCAGCTGATTCAGACCTTTAGCACTTCTAATGCCATCGCTACCATGTAAGCTGCCTACATCTACTTTTGATAACGTGCCCCTTTTTATCTCCTCTGTGCATATGTGTGTGTACATGTATGGCTTTCAGATATTCACTAAGGTTTCTATGTAATAATCTGCACTTCATCTTTGTCTTCCGTTCTTTTTTCCCTCATTGGTATTATTTCCTGTTGTGTTTTTAGTATCACCTTGTGTGGGAACTTCTACCTTTCTTGAGCTACAGCCATAAAATAGAGCTTCTTGCCATAAAGTCCTGCTTATCATTATTCTGTCTTTATTAACATCTATTTTCTTGAAGACCAAGATACACATTCATTCATACTGAGTTTTAGCTTCCTTTAAAATCAAGAATTACATGTTCTCTTCCCCAAATGATCCTGCTACTTCTACTTCATTCCTACTAATTAATAAACAATAGCTGATCTCTTATGACTCCCTCTACTTTCCAAAGGCAAAGGTGTCAGCAAGACAAGTAAGGAATTTCTTGGAAAGGACACACTTGGCAGAATTTGTCCCCAACAGATGCTGGGTAAATTAAAGTCCTCCATGATTACTACTTGATGCCTCTTTGAGTGATCTGTGATTTGTTTTTGGAAAGCATCTTCCATTTCTTTCTCCCTGGTTAGGCATCAATAGTAGATAGTCCATATCAAATATGGAATTGTACCAGCAGTTGAAAAGAAGGGTGCTATCCTGAGTATAAAAGGTAGCAAATGCCGTGATAAAGCAAAAACATTTTCCAAAAAGAAAATGATTATTACATAGAAGTTCAGGTATTTATACTTTCCATTCATTGGATTAAAGGCTTACTTCTGCTTAAACTAGTTTGAAAAATGAAAAATCCCACATACTTTGGCTTTTCATGTACCCATTTTAAAAATATATTTATATTTTTTCTAATATGTCCCAACTATTCCTAACTGAACTTGCTATTTAATTGGAGATTGAATTTTGAATTTGAATTTTATGCCTGTAGTCAGTACCAAAACTGGTACACTGATACTTAACCCAGCTTACCTTAGAAATTCTCCTGCAGAAATTTCACTTGAATGCTTTTTATTGAATAAAATTCAGTTCCTAAAACCCAAATTAAACAAAAAGAAAAATGTTGGGCAGGTTCACAGTTTTCAATGCCAAATTTGAATAATGCCACATTGTGTAATGTTAAAATGAACCAGAACATCTCCTCACCAGCAATCATCACCCAGATAAGCAGAGGTTACCACCAGGCACACAATCAAGCAGTGAACAACACCCTAATCAAGGAACTACCAGAGGGAAAAAATAAAAACAAAACCCCCACCCCCACCAACACTGGCATGCGCAGTATATAAACAGAGAGCAAACTCCATCCCATTCTAGCACTGAAGATGTTACCTAACCAGGTAACAAAACGTTTGCAAGAAAAGAACCAGAGAACCCCAAGGACTCCACCATGTTAAAATGGTTTGACACTTCTCTGCTGCTGTAGCTTGGTTCTGTGTTAAACAAATATATATGGATTTTTAATAATGTTGTTTTGAACTATTTTAATTGCAGAAAGAAAAAAAACTTTTGGGATGTTTTACTGTATTGATATGGAGATATTAGATCAAGTCAGATTTTGTACATGCCTTTTCTTTCTTTACGTAGCAATCACCCATTTTCTGTTTCTATTGCTTACAGAAGGCAATTGAGCAATCTCATATTTGTCTATGTTCTTAGAAAAATGGATAAAGGGATGAATGAATGAAATTCTGTTTTATACTTAGCTCTCTTCCCATGTTTAGTGTCAAATAAATGCAGCCATTAATTGCTTTAATTGCACCAGGAATCTTGCCTCTGTCTACAGTAAATGGATGAGAATGTAAGATTAATCCAGTTTTTTGTTTGTTTAGGAAATTTGGTTAGGGTTGCAAAGAACAATTAAATGATCAATTTAAATCAAACATCATTTTCTTTTGAGGCCTTTAAAACTGGAAATTTAAACTCTGAATAGACAGCAAGAGTCCATATTACCTTAATGTTTTGTTTAATTTGACTAATCTTTCTTTTTCTATTGTACCTAAAACAAAGTTGATCCACCCTAAATGAAAAGTTTTTTACTGGGAAAATTTAGGATGAAATCTATCTATCTATCTATCTATCTATCTATCTATCTATCTATCTATCTATCTATCTATCTATCTATCTTAGTTTAGTAGCTTAGTATCTTTACGGGTTCAGTAAAACTATATTTTATCAAAATTCACCCAAAGTACTTAACTTCAGCTAAATCATGCTTAAATATTATTAGTCAGATTCTCTTTGCCCTCAGCAACTCATTTGCAGTCCTCAGAGCCCTGTTTCCTGCAAGGGGACAGGGCCAAAATGTTTGTCCAAAGCCTTGCTGAAGAGTAAGACATATTGTCACCCCTTCAAAGAAAACCTTCCAAACTTACCAAGCACTGTGCAGATTTTTCTCTTCTTTATGCTCCTCTAAGGGGCATAATTGGTGCCTGAGGTCAAGAGCATCTATTAGACACTTAAAACCTTGCAAACTTCCATAAAGCACAGAAAAGGTGTTCCATGAAGAACTGCCCTTTGCTTCACACCTAAGTGAGGAACAGCAGGTCCTTTACAAAGGATGCAGTGCCTCAGCAAGTCAAATCCTGCCCATCTCATACCATCATCATATTATTATTATTGTCTAGTGACAAATTCATATAATTCAGCTATGATCCCAACATGCCACCACAGACTGATGCCAACATTTGGAAACATTTCAAAATATGAGTTTTCCTGCTCTTGAAATATGTAATAGATTTTGATCATGTAGTTCCAATCATGCTTTCTTGGGACTGATCTGATAAGAACTTTCTATTCTGTGAACATTGTAAGACTTTTTACTAAGTAAATCCATGAAGACTTTTGGTATTAAAAGATTTTGCTCAGTTCTCTTTTTTCTTGGATCATTTTTCTTCATCAGCTTAGTTAAACCCATGCTGTTAATGGTTTATTTATTCTGCATCTAGGGACAGAGAAGCCACTAAGCCTTTCTCTCTCCAATTTGTCTTTTGTCTGGGTTTTCTTTGCTCCCTTATGGTATTATGTTCATCATTTATCATTGCCTAAACAGTAGAAATATGAGGAGCTGAGCACAATCCTTTTAAGTACAACCAAAAAGTCTCTAAGACAATCACTTATGGATGCAGAGAAATAAAATTAGCTTTAATCATATTGGATCTTGCTGCCTCTAAGAAAAGTCTTTCTAACTAGTTGCTGGTCTTCCTGTTCTTGATAGAAATGTTGAATCCCTTCCCATCTGTTTTTAGGCTACAGATGCATCCTTTGTCATCCAGGCTTTCTCCCACATGCTTTGGTTCCTGACTCCTTCTGTTAATTCATTCTTAATTTTATTAGATGGAATGTCTGTCCTTTCCTTCCATGCAGCTTCCTTGCATAGTTTTCTAAATGCTGCCAGAGCTACTGTTCTTTAATCTTGGACAGTAAAACTAACGATTTCCTTTTGAATCCTAACAATAGAGCTATACAGCAGGGTAGCATTATCAACTTCATATTGGACAAAGGAGCCACAGCTGAAAGAGCAGTGGCTTAAGAACATAAGCAGTGTCCTGCTGGATCAGAACCCTGGTCCATTTTGTCCAGAAGTCTGTTCTTACAGTGGCCAGCCAACTGCACAAGGAAGCCCACTAGTCTCCCAGCAGATGGCCTTCAGAGACATCAAAGCTAATAGCCATTGAAGAAGACTTGCAGAAGATCATTATGGAAGGGCTGAGTTTTGAAGCAGAAACTTCAAGGTTCAACATTCCCTCTTGAAGTCACTATGATATAGTATCAGTAACAATGAAGGATAAGATCAGTGTGTTTCCCAAGTGCAATAGGTTTCTCTACAATACAATTTATTTCTGCATTTTTCCACTGCTCTTAAACACCAAATACTTCTAACCCTAATCCTAACTCCTAAATCAATGAAGCTATATTTTATATAGATTTATATAACTTATTCAGATACAGCTTTGCCATGAGAGTAGTAACCAAATTTTTTTTTTCAATCTTGTTTTTCAAAGATGGTTTTCAATTTTGCCTAGCAGCTAGTTCAGACTTTAGTTATGATCTGCCAAGCAAGTGGCAAAGATAAGAATAATATACATTCTCTAGGATCACATAATTGGATAGTAGGTCTCATGCTTCATTGGGTTGAATTATTGTTATTAGAAATCATTGAAGATGCCTTTTACTACATCAAGGGTTTGATTCAGGTATCCCTTCAAAGCAAAGTCACAAAGCCAAGTAATGCCTGTTTTAATTCACTGAGTTGAAGAAAACTGTTAGCCGCTGATAGTGAAATGAAGTGGCCAACTGAGTCAGACTGTTGGGCCTGCCTATGAGGTGAAAGCACCTTGTGGGGGCCTATGGTGGGCAGTCTGCTTCCCTTAAGGGCTTATGGGTATGTTTTTGCATGTATGCGGAAGGCCCTTCTCTGATACGAAAACTAGTTTGTGCAAAACCAGAATTCTAATTAATAATTTTCTCTGAATATATTATACCTACTTCATCTCAACTTCGTGTAGTTGATTGTCATAGAGAAACCACAGAATTCTTGCAAAATAAAATAAACCAATTTGGCAGTTAATGCTTAATCCACATATGTTGAATGAAAATTCCTCATTGGGAGCTTCAGCTCTCCCAGGGATTTGTAATCCCATTCATATTTGTTCGGGCACACAGTGAGAGAAAAAAATTGATTAGATCCCAAGTCAGAAAATGACTACATCTTTGAAACCCAATAGGAAAAGCTCTATAAGGTTTCATCTCTTAGAGTTCACATATTACAAAGTTCACCCATCCTTCTCTTGTGCAATCATTTCTGATGCCTTTGTTCAAACATGCTATATTTATGATTTATCATCAGCTGGATGTCTCATTCATTTTTCTATCCAAATGCTTAAAACATGCTGACACTTAGAAAACCAGGGCATTAATAAATCAAGAAACTCCACTCTTTTCACTGAGGTCAAATCCTTGTTAACTGCAAGAGTTCTGCAGGGAATAAGACGTTCATTTGCAATGCATTATCTGAGCTCATCATAGGTTCACTGTAACCTTTTCAAGAAAGGAAAGAAAACAATTAAAACTGAATAACTTCATTTATAATTCAGAGTGCTTTGGCAAGGTCTTTGTTTAATAAGGACATTGTGAAGACTCTCAAATCTACTTCTGAAAAGGGATCAGAGTTTGATAGATTGACTAATTTTGGCTAATTTGGGGAGCATATTCTTTTTTGGATGGTATCTTCATATTTTACTGCTGTAGTTCCAAAATAGCTAGATGCTAGAGGACAGCCCCCAAGGTATACTGCCCCCAATTCATAATTGCAGGTCCCAAACAGTGCACTCTATGCCCTTCAAAAGTATTATACCATCCATTTCTGTCAGAGCTAAGATCTATTACCTAGTGTATGAAAAAGATCTACTGAAATGATTAGGAGGTAGATAAGCTACCCTACCAAAAACAAAAACTTAGATTGTCTGATGCTTTTGAGCTTGGGGTGAAAGTAGATATGGGAAGACATAATATAGTTATATAAAAATATAAATGGAATGGACGTGATTATAGATTACAATGTTAGAATTTGGGGTCACCCATTAAAATTAATGGAGGGATTAGAATCAATAAAAGGAAGGGCTATAATGGATTAGAATCAATTAAAGTAGTAGAGGAATTAAAATCAATTAAATGCATTATTTTGTTTTTACAGCACATAGGTATGGTGGAATTCCTGCCCTTGATGTGATGATGGTCCCAATTTACTTGGGCTTAATAGGCTTTTTGATAAAAACATGAAGGATTGGTCTGTTGATATTTAGTACTCTTTTGGGCTATTTGCTCCCTCTGGACTCATGGAATCACATGCTTGGAAAACTATGTACTATAAAAAAAATGATTGAAGGGAGTTATCACCTTCTTGTGCATGTCTGTGAACTTCCTGAATATATCTGGCCATTGAATCACATAGAATACTGGACTAGCTACCTGTTAATCTTCTGCATCAGGGCTGTTTTTAAATTATTGTGCTCTTATTGTGAACAAAGAGGTTCTCTGCAATTTATGTTACTAGAATGTTGATAATAGAAGAGTAGAGTTCGATATGAAATGGTGTTGAGTGACAGTGGGAGTTCTGTCTAGAAATGCTGAGATGGAGACATACAAACATCTGATCTTTTTCAAATCACCAAGTTTTGCAAAGTTACAGCAATCAAAGTCCACATGCTTGCTATCCTAAGACATGAAACACCCTATTGCCTTTTATGCAAGCTGTGTAGGCCAATGAGAGCAAAAAAAGAAAAGAAAAGAAAAGAATTAGGGAGTCTTTATATCCCTCAAAGTAGAAATAAAGGTTTTAGCTAGGTATCAGTCAGTCAGAGCCAAACTGGACAGAAATACCATGTGTGTGTGTGCTCATTTTCAAATAGTAAAGTCTGAGCAATAACAGCAGATACAACAGCTTCATATCACACAGTAGCGGGGGTATCACCTGGTTTCCTGAGTGGCATTAACTCTGGGATGTTCAATGACAGCTTGATTTTCATCCAGTTTCAGCCTCTATTCCACAATCCCAAAAGCCTGGGGCAAACAAAATTAAGATCTGATCTGCAAGGATCATAAATGCTACACATCAAATATAATTCCAGAAAATGGTAGCTTTCATTATCCATTTATTAATTTAGTGCAATCACTTGGAAAAACTCAGCAAATCACCATTTTCAAATAAAGCAACAAAATTTGCAAATAAATCCAAGAGTAAACTTTTTAAAAACAGTAGTTTAAAGTATTCCACAATTGGCAGTATTTCATTAAAAGCATATTGGAATCAAACTTTCCTGGGAAGGCTATATTCAAAATCCAAATACCGGCCACTCTCTTTTGCCAATTCAGCCAGTAAATGAGGTCTCAGGTACCTTTGCACAAGAACAGGTTATTCCAGAGATATAATTTCTTATTACAAGAAATTCAAATAAAAACATATTTACTGGGTATTATAGGAAGAAGAAGAAAATCAGTTTTTCTTGAAAAAAGAACTATTAACAATAAAATTACTACTTAAGGCAGCCAAGGTTGCCTTCCAGATGTTCAACTCCCAAAATTCCCAGCCAGCATGGGAACTGAAGCTCAGCACATCAGGAGATCACCAGTTTGGGGAAAAGTGTTTTAAGGAATGTCTGCAAGTAAGGAGTGCCGAAAGGACCTATAGATCTATAGATCAACTTATTCCTATAGCTATAAAAACCTATAGCCTTAATAAAACTGAGCAGTCCTGCAGAATTATTACAAATG
Source organism: Python bivittatus (assembly GCF_059951505.1). Lineage (NCBI taxonomy): Eukaryota > Metazoa > Chordata > Lepidosauria > Squamata > Pythonidae > Python > Python bivittatus. The sequence goes on from NW_028277035.1 coordinate 20,935,720, forward strand.
TGATTTATTTTTTTAAGATTTTTTTTTTATCCTGCCTTTCTTATTTTTTATAAATAATTCAAGGCAGTGAACATACTTAACATTCCTTCCTCCTCCTATTTTCCCCACCACAATTACCCTGTGAGGTGAGTTGGGCTGAGAGAGAGAGAGAGAGACTGGCTCAAAGTCACCCAACTGCCTTAGTGCCTACGGCGGGACTAGAACTCAGAGTCTCCTGCTTTTAGCCTGGTGCCTTTACCACTAGACCAAACTGGCTCTCATCTATGGAAGCTACTTTGAATTTTTTAAAAAAACATTCCAGAAGACATTGTGGCATAATGGGACTCAGTTTCTTGGCATTTAGAGCAAGGTTATGGAACTTGTGGGATGTAAATAGATGTTACTATTTACTTACTCCCAGCAAGCCCAGCCAATGTGACCAGTAGTAAGGGATGCTCAGTGGGAAGCTTTAATTCAGCAATATTTGGAGGACCACAATTTCCCATTCCATAATAAAACAAATATCAATAGGTTAACTCCAGTGTATGTTACAATGATATACAACTAAGTGAACAATTTGACTTCCATAAGATGTGTTAATACCAACCAATTTGGACAGCTTTGAGTAAATGAATGTCTTCCAGTATTAGAGGCAGTAAGTTTCTTGATAGCAGCTGATGAGCACCAGAAGTGGTAGCAGTGTGTTATTGTAACAATGTCCTGATTGTCGGTTTCATATTGGCAGTTGGCTGGCCAACATGGAGATTAAATCTCGGACTAGATCAGCCGTTAGTTTGATCCAGCACTGCTTTTCTTGTATTTCTGACAACTCTCTTTAAAAATAACTATAAGGCGGAAAAGAGTCTTGAAACCTATGTTTGTGCCTGAGTTTATCTAGTTGTTGTTTTCCCCATCAGAAAATGCATTTTATTTCTGTTCTACCCATTTCTAAGTATCCCCTTTTTACATATCAATTAACATATACAGTTTTTATTCAAACATGTCCTTTTTGGACAATATGTAAATAGCTCCTATATCCCAGTTGCAAGAGAAATTCTCCCTTGATAGAACTTTGTGGCTACTGAAGAAGGAAGAGCTGCAAAGATGTGAAATCTGAATGCATTCTTCATTTCTTTGTCATCTTGTGAAGAAATTTTAATGATCAAATGTACTGTGTTCTTTACTAATGAAAACTCAACTTCCTGGTTTTTGGGGTATTGAGGCTGGCAGAAAATTAGGGAGAATCAAAGCTTTTTTGCTATTTCTGACATTTTGAATGGCCTAATAAAGGTAATGGCTAACTTCAAATTCTGGGTGTTATTTTTACAGGCCCACACAGCCACCTTTGCTTTTTACTTTCAGAGGTACTTTCAAAGGATGAGCATATTTTAATTTTAATTGTACTATGCAGTTATTTTTCAGATCAGCATTGAGAGGAACTGCATGCTAATACATTTTGTATTTTGCATTGTTCATTCCCACAGGACTGAACGATTGGTTTATATGAGAAACTATTTTGAATTAGCAAACTAGTCATGGGAAATTGGGATTTTCCACAGGTAGCAGAAAGAGAAGTTGTGTGAGAGGCATGCAATAATCCCCTGTTCTGAATGTTAAGATTAAGTGAAAAAAAAAAAATCCTTTCAGTAAATTAGCAAATCTCCCTTGCACAATTTATACCTGCTCATCTATCTTCACTTTTGTCATTGAAGGCGGTGTTATATTTCTGCTTCTTGAAAGAGATCTTATCACCCAACTGAGCCATAAAAGAAAATATTAGCTAGCATAGATTCTGAATTACTAGATTTATAGGGTCTTTTTGTTTGGCTGCCTGAGTAATAAGAGACAATAAAACAGCTTTGCTGAGCACTTGAGACTGCAATCTGTTTTCTTTCAAGAGTCAATGACAGTGTAGCATTACACACTGTCTGATTCTCATCTTATTCACTGCAATATAAACAGAGGGTACATCTATCAGATGCAATGTCTGTTTAAAAATAAGACAGAATAGGGTAAGGTGGTTTTCCAAGTGTCTTTTCATTTTTCCAAGCTCTGGGGAAATTAGATGACATGTTGTATGGAAATCTCTTGATGTTTTCATATTTTATTTTAAGATTTGCTCAGAGTTATAAACCAAAAATAACAGAAATAAAAAAAGGAGCTGCATGTATTATGTAAACTGTTTAACTCTTTTCTATTGCTTTTTTTTCTTGTTGAAAAGGGTGCAGTATAGAAAATAGAATATTGGACAAGAATGAAGGAGGTCTGAGTTCAAATCTCTATTTAATCAATAAACTTGTATGGTGGCTTTGAGTTAATTACTCTAACTTAGTCCACACATTTTCTATGAAGATAAAACCAGAGTATTTAAAAAAAAGAAAAAAAGAAAGAAAAGATGACATTAGAGAACATTGTGTATGCCAGTTCGGATCCTGGAGATAAAATGGAATAAATGCAATAAATATGGATATGTAAGAGCTCTAATACAGATTGGGGGAGGGGGGGGCTTGAAAAAAATCAGCTCATCCTGCATTGATTTTGAGCAAACAGGAAATGAAAAAGAATAGCCCTCTTTACCTATTGCTCTTCCACTGCCAGTGCTTCTTCTCAATAAGCAAACAGCATAATCACCCAACATATTGCATTGTTTGACCATTTTGATTATAAATACCGAAGAGTGACCCGAAAACCTCTTCACTGCCCAGAGCACTGAATTCTGATACGTAGAGCTACAAAATAGCAGATAAGTATTTGTGATAGATTATAAAATTCTCTAGAGTTATTTAAGGTGCAATGTTAACCATCTTGAACTATTGGGCAAAAGAAAAAAAAAGGTAAAAAGTCCCAATTATTGAATGAATAGATAGATCAAAGCTTCTTTGTATTTTTATTTATTTTCTTGGTATATTTATTTATTTTTACATGATGGCTGAGTTCACATAACCCTCCTTAACTGAACTGGTTAATTGTGGTATGGACGTAGCTACTGTGTGCATGTTAGAATAGAAATAACATCAGAATGTTAACAAATATTTAGCCCTTTCTGGTGTTTTTCTCCATTTTGCTTAAGATCAACCCACCTCCAGCTGATTTTCCACCTAGCAGCTGCACTTCCACCATGAGTAGCACTTGGTTAATTTTAACTGTGGTGCATATGTATTTGTTAGCATGTTGTGTGAACTCAGCCTGTTGGGTTAGTTTATGGTCAATGCACTGTATGAACCCAGAAAATGGGTTAATTCCAGATTGAAAGTTGGGCAAACTCACGCTGTTTCTTTTAAATGTTTAGTTGGAATTCAAAAACAGCCACTTCAACATATTGGTGAAACTCTACATTAAAGTACAAAACGCTCAAGAGAACCATAAGCTTTAATTAGGAGGTCAATCAGCTAAATGTTCATAATTAATCAGTGAAATTCAGTTTTAATTGGAGAGGTGAGAATTTATAGGCACATTTGTTTATCGTTTAAGGCTATTTGCATTCTTTATTACTACTGCTTTACTGTTGAAAGGGATTAAAAAGAAAAACCAAAGGAATACATGGGATCTTCTTATACTCCTTGTACTTGGCATTGCCTGAGATTTTGATTATTAAATAACTTAATGCATGCTTCCTTCTCTATGCCCAAAAGGTATTCATATTGAGTTTTTATAACTGGTTGTCTGAAATCAACTAAAAATTATTTACTCTACAGGTAGTCCTCGCTTAACAACCACAGTTGGGATCAGCAACTCTATCACTGAGTGACACAGTCATTAAGTGAGACATGACCATGACAGACTTATGACCTCACTTCCTTTGTTAAGCAAGACATCATGTGACTGCAACTTGCAATATTACTGCCAGCTTCTCCATTGACTCTGCTTGTCAGAAGCTGGCTGTGAACTGTGTAAATGGTGATCACATGACTGTGGGACACTATGACAGTCATAAACACCTGGTGGTTGCAAAGCACCCAAATCTCAATCACATGACCGCAGGGATGCTGTGATGGTCATAAGTGCAAGGACTGGCCGTAAAGTTACTTTTTCAGCACTGTCGTAAATTTGAATGGTTGCTGAACAGGGCAATTACTAAGTTGATAATTAATCATTCAGACAGGATGTTATAACAACTTAAGTGTGAAAGAGAAATGAAATGCAATTAGCTGACCTGTAACAAACATTAATCCATAGATTATAAAATATTTGATGCTAATTCAAAATGCATGCAGACAAATATGTAAGCTGTTTGGTTACTTAAGTGCTTCTTTCATTTTATTTTTGCTGTTGCCTGACAAATGTCTTAACAGCTTGACAGTTCAACATCTTCTTTCATTACATAAAATATAAGAAGTTAGTACTGGAGGTCCACAGGCATAACCAAATGAATATATTGTTTGTTTTGTCACTGGCAACACAAACTCTGAAAACTGGTTAGTGCTTCAAATTATAATGTTCTGACTTCACTAAGAAAACCCAGCCACATTTAATTAAGAAATATGGATCTTTTCATTCATCCAAGAAGGATCCAAAGTAAAGAGAGAAAAAGAAAGTAAAAGTTTTATTTTATTTCACAAACAGTCATCTTGCCTGTAGTAAATAATTTCACAGTGGTAATTTTATTGTGCAGCATGAAACATTATAACTTATATAACAAAAGGTGTTTGTTTTGGGGGGGGTTGTTTTGTTTTTGTTTTTTGTGTTGTCAACAGAATTAAAATGAGCATATTTTTTTTTTAAAAAGGGAAAGTCGTGAGTAACAGACAAGGAAAGATGTTTTATAATCCACATATTTTAAATAACTGGTAATCCTCCAAAGCATGGTAGGGAATGCATGATCTGTGGGCTTCCCTCCCCCCTCCCCCAACATCAACATCTCCAAGACTGCACTACTGAAATCTGGCAGCAAAATGCCAAAACGAAGCAAGTCATATTTTACTGACCTCAATGAAAAGTGAATGGAAAATACTGTAGGCTTAAGATCCATATAAAAGTAATTCCCCAGGCTTTCCCTTCAAGATTGTTTCTGGTGACTTGATGGCATTATCAGCCCACCTCCTACTTCATCCCTAGTCTGCCAAACAAAATTGCTTGCGCTGTTCTAAAGGAAGCTCCATATAAAGCTGCAGAGTCATTGCTATAAAGAGCAATTAGGCAACCTGAAAAAACTGAGGTGTATGGGCTGTTACAGATAAAGATAGTCCAAATCCACATCCGTTCCATCACTTTAATTAAAAAGTAAAATCATGATTATGCATGAACTTCTGCTTGCCTTAATCTTGTAACTGTCTGCAAAGGTTGGAGTAAGTCTGGAGGAATTATTAGGGAAGTGATATGACTTTTAAGAGAAGAATTATTTATAATTCAGCAAGGTGGCCAAATGTTGATCATGTTTCTTGTTCTATTTTTTCCTTTAAAAAAAAAAAAGCCAAATCACCGTTCCAAGTAGCTGCCTTGGCAGAGCTTGGCAGTTCTCCTGCCGTTCACTTTGGAAATCTGCTATGTTTTGTCTGCTTGGAGCAACAACTTAGCTTTTTTTGAAAATTAAAATGAAAAGGAATTGACTGTATGTTTCCAGGTAATTGATCCTTGGACAACTTGCAACATTTTAAATAATCCTGTCCAAAGAATAGTCATTCTATCTCTAGTGTTTGAGTAAAGTTTTCACCACCCCAGAAAACATAGGATCTTCACCATGATCATAAGTCATGTGGCAGCCATGATGCCAGCAAGGTACAGAAAAAAGTAACCATACGATTAACTTTAGAATAGCAATCCCTGCTCCAAATTGGAATACCACTGACAGCTTATTGAGGATAGTTTTGATCTACTCCACAGCATAGAACATTCTAACAAGTTTTGGATTGGATTGAATTTCTATTAATTCCCACAGTTTCAACCAGGGAATATGATGGGACGTTCAACTGATAAATCTCCTATAAACTATGACTGTTCTATTCCATGATATGGGACTTTTCATTGTACATATTAGCAAACCATTAGCTACCCTAAGACAATGCATGTGAAAAGTTCCTACCCAAGGGCAGTTCTTCTACCCTACAAAATACGAATGTCATGTCATTCCTATTTCTTTTCTGTAGCTCTCTGAGAACCTGCCATTTCTTATCACAATCAACCGATTGCTGAGCTTTTCAACTACTGTGGTCTCTGGAGAATTAATATGGTGGGATGATTGCATTTGCATGGTAGGTAATTGAAAACTTTGAAGCCAGGTAGATCCCTAATAGAGGTTATGGACAGGGATGCTTGAGGAACAAATTATCTGAAAATTTAGCAGATCTGCATCTCCTCAACAAGTAATCGAAAGAAAAACAAATCAAAGGTTGATCAAAGAAATTATGTCACCTCCTTGCCTTCCCACGGAAAATTGTCTTAGCTTTGCAGCTTGGCATGAAGCACCTCTTTAAGGCAAAGCTTCACCACCTCACAAATGGCTGACAAACAGAGTGTTTGTTTGTAAACTTACTCCTGTGCTTCATGGAAAACAGATTGTAAAAGTAGGCTGCAGCCAGTAAAAACTTTTTATTTCATATGGTTCATCTTCTATTTAGCTAAACTGTGCTTACAGATCTTGCCAACCTTGTGTCTACTTTTTCACCCCATGAAAAAGAAGGTGTGGATTCCTATAAATGTCCTATTTATGTTGGGTAATCTCTGCAAACCTAATGCTGTAAAAACCGGAACATAATCCTGGCTTACACCCCCTTCCCCATTTGTATGCTATATTATCTCTTTAATAATGTAGATCTTCATCCAATTATTCATACACGTAGACTTTTTTTTTTTGCTTAGGAAAGGAGATATATTTCTGAAGTTTTCTTCATTGTTTGTATTGAGAGCTACATTTATTTTGGTTTTGGGGTGAAAGTAATTCACTTTCTGAGACTGAGAGGCCAATAGTAGTTCCAATTCCTCCCCCCCCCCCCGCCCCCGGCCCATCTTCCTACAACTGAGAATATGAGGCTCTTTTACTTGCTCACTTTGTTTCACTATTCTGTTGTTGCTTTAGCACTAGAGAGAATTAGTGCTGGCTCTTTATATACAGTACTGTGCAAAAGGTTTAGGCAGGTGTGAAAAAATGCTGTAAAGTAAGAATACTTTCAAAAGTATATATTGTAATTGTTTATGTTTATCTATTTAAAAATGCAAAGTGAGTGAACAGACGAAAAACCCAAATCAAATCAATATTTGGTGCAACTACCCTTTGGCTTCAAACCAGCATCAATTCTTACACTTACACACTTTGTACACTTGCACAAAGTCAGGGAATCTTGTAGGATTAGAGTCAGGTATATGATTAACCAATTATACCAAGCAGGTGCTAATGATCATCAATTTCATATGTAGGTTGAAACACAGTCATTAACTGAAACAGAAACAGCTGTGTATGAGGCTTAAAACTGGGTGAGGAACAGCCAAACCCTGCTAGTAAGGTGAGGTTGTGGAAGACAGTTTCATGTCACAGGTCATATACCATGGCAAGACTGAGCACAGCAGTAAGACACAAGGAAGTTATACTGCATCAGCAAGGTCTCTCCCAGGCAAAAATTTCAAAGCAGACTGGGCTTTCAAGATGTGCTGTTCAAGCTCTTTTGAAGAAGCACAAAGAAATGGGCAACACTGAGGACCGTAGACGCAATGGTTGGCCAAGGAAACTTAATGCAGCAGATGAAAGACACATCATGCTTACTTCCCTTTGACATTGGAAGATGTCCAGAAGTGCTATCAGCACAGACCTGGTGGAAACCAGTGGGACCCATTTACATCCATCTACCATCTGGAGAAGTCTGGCCAGAAGTGGTCTTCATGGAAGAATTGTGGCCAAAAACCCATACCACTGACATGGAAACAAGGTTAAGTGACTCAACTATGCATGAAAACATAGGAACTGGGGTGCAGAAAAATGGCAGCAGGTGCTCTGGACTGATGAGTCAAAATTTGAAAGATTTGGCTGTAGCAGGAGGCAGTTTGTGTGCCAAAGGACTGGAGAGTGGTACAATAATGAGTGTCTGCAGGCAACAGTGAAGCATGGTGGAGGTTCCTTGCAAGATTGGGGCTGCATTTCTGCAAATGGAGTTGGAGATTTGGTTAGGATCAATGGTGTTCTCAATGCTGAGAAATACAGGCAGATACTTATCCACATGCCATACCATCAGGGAGGCATGTGATTGGCCCCAAATTTATTCTGCAGCAAGACAATGACCCCAAACATACAGCCAAGGTCATTCAGAACTATCTTCAGCATAAAGAAGTCCTGGAAGTGATGGTTTAGCCCCCACAGAGCCCTGATCTCAACATCATCGAGTCTGCCTGGGATTACATGAAGAGACAGAAGGATTTGAGGCAGCCTACATCCACAGGAGATCTGTGGTTAGTTCTCCAAGATGTTTGGAACAACCTACCTGCCAAGTTCCTTCAAAAACTGTGTACAAGTGTACCTAGAAGAATTGATGCTGTTTGGAAGGCATAGGGTGGTCACACCAAATATTGATTTGATTTGGGTTTTTCTTCTGTTCGCTCACTTTGCATTTGGTAAATTGATAAACATAAACAATTACAATATATATTTTTGAAAGCATTCTTACTTTATAGCATTTTTTCACACCTGCCTAAAACTTTTGCCCAGTACTGTATTTCTTTGGATATGTCACCCTTTTTGAAAGTTCATAAATATATCCTCTTCAGGCCACCATGAGGACATCAAAGAGTTCACTGGAGTTGGAGTGTAAACTGAAGATCTGGTTGTCCATAGGGAAATTCTGTAGAACAAACTATAAAAATATAATCAAACTATGCTCTGTCCACCTAACAGAATTATACAAAGAAAATGAAGCTGTTATGAACAATCCCTTATACAGAGGGAGCCCAGATGGTAGGGTTCACATATATTTTATTTTATATTTGTTGTATATTTTCTTTTCTTTTATATACAGTACATGAAAGTATTCCAATTTGAAATTTTAAAGCTTCATAAATGATCCTGAAATCAAGTTGAAATTCAAAGCTGAAAAAATGTACACTGGCCTTAAATGGATGGGGTCCTGGGCAGTTCCAGAGATGGAGTCTTCAGAGCTAATCTTAAATTCTGGGAAGGTGATTTAGCCAATGCACTAGTAGAATACTAGGTAAGAACATTAACATCATTAACTTTCTTATATAAAATGAAGCTCCATATAAAAGGTGTTACAACAGAAATACTAGTCAATGCCCATCTTCTGCCAAGCACAGCTTCTTTAATGGAATTGAGGCTATGGAACAGATTATTCTCCTCCCTGCACATCCTCAACAAACTGGATAATGTCCAGAAGTGAGATTATGGGAAGGGGATACTCTCTGCTCCAAACCCCACTTTCAATACCTTCTGACAGTCCAGTTTTGAAGGAAGCTGGTAATAATTATTCCCAATCCTCTTTGACACAATGGTATTTCCTCTTCTCAGCAGGAATAGCGGTGGAATCCTTCAGTGTACAAATGGGAATAGAATGGAGAGGAGGCAGATCAGCTCCAGAGAGTTTCACAGGTTCTTACAGCTGAAATGGGCTTATGCCTACCTTGACAGATTTCAATGCCACCACTTTGGCACCATGTTTAATTAACTCTAGCAAACTTTTGCCAAGGCATCATTTCAGAAGGAGCTGACAATTACGACAAATATATTCCCAAACATCTTCAATCTCATAGTGATTTTTTTCCCCCAAACTATCTTCTGAATGTTTCTAGGCAGGAGGGAGCTAGATAAAAATCTCTGTTTGGTATTGGTACTGGTACAGAAATGAGATAAGGGAGGCAGAGATCTATTAAGGAGTTTATAATAGTCAAAAAGCTGCTTCTATAAAACCCACACTAACAAGATTTCTGCATTTCCCCCTTGGAACCTTCACTGGCTGCATTTTTTAAAATTGTTATTATTCATTGTCTTAGCTACCTAGCTTTTTCCTTTTAAAAGCACAGCAAGTTGACAGACAGGCATCAGAAATTTTTCCATCTACTCTGCATCTCAAATCACCAGATCACAAAGCAAAGCAGTAGCCCTACAGCAAATGATTAAAGCATAGCTGAATTATAAGGGCCATAATTTGTTTTATGTATTGATTTTGTTTTATTGATTGTGTGTCACAAAATTAATGTCAGCTCTTAGTGACTACATAGATAGACCTTTTCCTGGATTACCTGTCCTTAATCTGGCCCTTTAGGTTTCCCAGTGATGCAGCCATTACTACTGTAGAGTCCATCTACCTTGCTGCCAGTCGTCCTCTTCTCCTCTTTCCTTCCACCTTTCCCAGCATGGTAGACTTCTCAAGAGAACTGAGTGTCCAAAATATGATAATTTGACCTTGGTCATGTGTGCCACAAGTGAGCTTTGGGTTGATTTGTTTGATGATCCATTTATTTGTTCTTGTGACTACTACAGTATTCTCAAATGTCCTCCCAATGTCAAAGTTCAAAGTGTCAATACTCTTTCTATCCTGCTTCTTCAAAATCCAACTGTGATTTCCATAGAGTGTCACAGGGAAAACCATTGCCTGCATAATTTTGATCTTTGTAGATGTCACTACATCTGAGTATCTTTCCCAAGGCATTCATTGGTACCCTACCAAGTGCCAGTCTGATTGCTGGTTCCTTTACTGTTGATAGTTGAAACTAAAAGGCTGAAGCTATCCATCACCCACCACTTCAGTAGAGGTAGTCCTCACTTAACAACGGAAATTGGGACCAGAATTTCAGTCGCTAAGTGATGCAGTTGTAAAGCATGACATCACATGACTGCATCACTTAGCAATGGCAATCCCAGCACTCCCTGTTGCCATCGTTAAGCAAGGACCATCAGTGTTAAGTGAGGACGACCTTGCAACTTCCTGCCAGTTTCCAACAAGGAAAGTCAGTGGAGAAGCCAGCAGGAAGTTGCAAGTCCTGGGCAGCTTGCAAGCGGGCTGGTGGGCAGGTGAATGTTGTGGAGTGTGGTCAGGTAGGGGGGGCGGGTGGCTGCTGCAGTGCAGTGCAGCACAAGTGTGGCCAGGTGGAGGGTAGCTGCTGCAGAGTTCAGGAGGGCGTGCAGGTGGCTGCCATGGCACAGCATGAGTGGGGCCAGGCCAGGAGTGGCCTCTGTGGAGTGTGAGAAAGTGCACAGGTGGCTGTTGTGATGTGGCACAAATGCAGCCAGGTGGTTGTGCACTATGGAGTGCAGGCAGGGGGTGCTGCAGGTGTATAGTACCTCTGGGAGTCGCATATTCCATAAATGGGGGCCACTACAGAAAAGCATAGCATCTTGAGCAGGCCCTTGAAGACGTCCAGACAGTATAGGCAGAATCATATTTAGTAAGGTGATCCCTCATAGTAGCATCCTACCTCCCCCCCCCCCCGCCAAAAAAAACCCTGCTGCATCCTGAACTAGTTCTCAGTCATCTTGAAAGGAGCCAAGGAAGAGATTTTTTTTTTTATGGAGACTTTTTTTACCCTAAAGTAGAAAAACAGAATCCCTATATTGCTAACAGATTTCCTCACTTGTGCTGTGGCAAACATTCTCTTCTACTGTACCAGATCCATCGTGTTACAGGTGGCTGCAACACAGAAATAGTGTGAGCCAGGCAGTCCAAGCACTTGATGGAAGTAAACACCGTAACAAGCTGAAGAATGTGTATCCAGTATAAAAGCCAAAACTAAGAGCAGATGATTTAATTTTATGTAATTAGCTGGTTTTCTGAAAAAAACCAAGGATCACATGTGGCCTGGTTCACAAACAATGCTACTTCATGATGGGATTTGTTTTAGTCTTATCATGAGGTAAGAACCCCTTCTAAGAAAGAAACTATGGTTTACAAAGCACAGTGGTTCGGTTCACATACTACTGTAAGCAAAAACAGACCACAAGATGGCTTAGGGCTATGTCTCAGTAAGCCAAATATCTGGCAAGCATGCTCTATGGATTGAGCGGTGTTAACTTTAACAATACGTGTGCAATTTAGCAAGTTGCAGTTTGTAATATGAATGCAAAGTGACCAATTAAAGCTCTTAAGAATAACAGGAAAGTCAGGCACATGACAAGCCGTTAACAATGCAAACTTTCTTCATGCATTTGCTAACCCTTTACGTGTACCTGGTGTTTCTTTCTTCATAGGAATGACAGGATCTGTGGTTGATTAAATTGCTTATGCCCCTACTGAGAGTGTTAATAGAATTTTTGTGCAATTCCAAAGTGGCTGTAAATTGCAACACTTTCATGCCACACCACAGGTTGCACTTGGATAAATAAGACCTATAAACAAGACACAGGAGATCTGTATCATAGCTTTTAGAGAACTGGAAAAAGCTGGTTGTTATGGTCCAGAGAGAGAGAGAAAAAAAATCAGAGGCAAAATTTCATATTCATAGCACAGAGCAGAAGGCAACAAAGCAGTACTGAACAACTAGATTTCCACAGAAGCAGGTTTCTGTATTATGAATTCAAGGCTGGGAAAAGTGTGGCTGTTACTCTGAGAAATTCTAACTAGTTCTAGTTTTCTTTTAGGGGCTCACCACTCTCTCATTTACAGGACTTTGAACTGAAACATGGACAGCAGTGGGCGCGGTTTGTCTCTTTCTTTCTACTTTATTGCTAAACGCTTTATTTCTCCTTAGGAAAAACTTAACTGTTTTCTGTTATTGATACAACAGTTGATAACTTTGGATAATAAAATCAGAACTGACCTGAAGTAGGCTTTCTTTGCAGGGGTCATTCTTCCTTTCTACTGCTGACCAGGAAACAGAAGATTCAACTCTTCCCTGTTGGAAAAGGGAACCCTAATCCTTTCCGATTCCCCTAACATGGTCTTGAAGCTGTGCGAAGGGTGTCCTTTCATGTCATTAAAAGATCCTTATGATTTCGGGAATCATTACTTCTCCAGTTGTTATGCTCTCTCTCCTCTTCCTGTGAACCTTTTCTTGCAATTGCATGGCTGCATGAGCAGATGGCCTGTTGTCTTCCTGTTTTGTCTTGTCATTCATTGTCCTGTGATTTCATATAAGGCTTTATGTTCGGTATCTCTACCTGGGAAAGACAGCAGGGCCATTCGAGTGAAAAAGTCCACATCCAGCAAACAAAGAACGAACATACCATGTAGAACATAGGGCCCCTTTCATTTTAAGAATAAGATCCCATCAAGTTTTACAGTGACATTTTTGGGGAAACAAAGGTTGAAGTGTCTATGGCCCTTTTTTGTTAAATTGTTTTCTTACTTTTTCCTAGAATTCGCCCGGTGGTATTACCTGTCTCAGAGAGGTAAAATTTAAATCAATTTGACTAACTTTCAAAATAAGTTTTCCCCCTTACTATTCTAATAATGATATAAATGGTTGTTGCAGCTTCCTACCTCCAAGGGTCTGTTTGAATTGGAAAAGTAATCTGGGACTTGGAAGTCACAGGTACAGACCATGCTCATGATCTACTACAGAGTGCATGTGCAGATACATTAACTCTTAGTTTGCACAAAATAGCTAATGATGAGCTATTTCAAAAATATCTAACAAAGAAAACCGACTAACACTTTGGCATGAATCAGCTGAGTCCTTCCACCCTCTTTCTCAGCCCTGTCATTAAGACCCAGTCCCATTTCATGGATTCTTAGTAAGACTGTGTGGATGGAGCACAGTCCAGAGGAACATCTGGTGTAATACCTCATACAAAACAGATTATTGAGATATAAAGTCATGAAGTGTACCGATTGTGGACATACATGATGATCCATGCAAGTATCTGAGGTAAAACTATGTGTGGTTAGAGCAAGCAAGCACTTCACTAAGTGCTTCTATAGGCAGGGAAGACCCTGCACTGCTCCAAGAGGCACCCTCATTGCTTTTTCACCACTGCCTACAATCTGGTGGTGGCTTGTTGCAATCAGCCCAAAGTTATGGCTGTTCTGCAATCAACAGAAGCAAGATTTTTCTTCTCCTGCATGCCTCTGTATCAGAAGAAAACCCCTGGCAATCATGTGTCTCCAGACCTTTGCTTTGCAACTGAAGATGCTTGTTCCCTGTCATGTCCCCAGCCTCCCAGCTTGGCTTCTCAGTATGGAGGAACACGGATTGCAGCCATAGATGGTAAGGTCACTGGTGTGGGTCTAAGTGTGTGTCCTGAATTGGGCTTTAAGATACATTTCTGAAAACTGGTAAACCAATCAGGTCTTTATGTGATACAGCTCACTATTACAATCCAAATGAATGTATCCTGTTGAAGTTACTGTTTTGTAGCTTGTTCACTATGCTTGTGAATGCATAAGTATTCAGAGCCACGAGAAGGTTACTTCGAATCAGGTTATTTAAACAGTGAATTAGGAACCATTTAAGTAAATGGAGATGATTAAAAAAAAGTTCTCTGAAACCATGGCACCAGCCATGAGCCAGAAGTGAAAAAGGTCTGTGAAGAGCAAGGAGGATAGCATGATGTGGAATAATATGTTCTGTTGTTTCCCTGACTTTTCTTCTGTAGCTATTCATTCTGCTGAAAAGGCCAGCTATAGCTTAGAAATGAAAAACAACTTTTCTTTTTAGGGTAGTTGCAATTAAAATTTTAAACAAGCCTTGAGTAGCTATGTATGCTGGAACAAGGCTTTAAGCTGGGAGATTTTTTAAAAACAATTATTTTAAGTCACTGGCAAATGGGAAATAATTCTAAGATTTATTCTTAACTTGTATCTAATAATACATACTTTTTAATACATTTCACCTATAATATCAAATCTTTCTCTTATAATGATAAATTTGTCCTATTTGTACAGTTCATGGCAGTTTTATTAGTAAAGATGGATATTTCAGGTACATTTTTTGTGCATATAGTCAGTTGGGTAAATGTAAAATTCCTTGAGTAAAGGAATTTCTTGGGTAAATGTAAAATTCATTTATATATCTCCTTAAAGGCTAATAAATAATATATCTAATAAATCTAATAATTTGATGTGAAAAGATTCTGGGTAGTATAGTTGGATAGGAAATCTAAATGCTGTTATCAGAAATAATTTCTGCCACATCTACATTCCACCCTTAAACTGCTTCTGTTCTAATTTTGTAAATTGAATTATTAAATTGAATTTATATATAGAAAGTATCAAAATCAGATACATGAAGGGACAACAATCAGCTTTAAAATAAAATTTCCTCTCTTACGGCCATGTTGGCCTTTAATGTCTTCTAAAACAGGGTTGTTCAAACTTATCCAAGCTGGAGTACCTGTTTCTTAAATTAAAAAAAAAAAAAGATCAGAACCCCTGATCAAGGGGATTGCCCTTTCCACCGTACCTTAACAAAATTGCTATGGATTCTCTTGGCTGCATTTAAATGAAAAAAACTATGTTCTATAACCAAAAATTCTATAATAGCATAATGATTATAACACTTTTCTTGAAAGTAGAAATTTGCTGATCTGAAACCCAGAATATTTTAATTACTATTTTTCTCCCCTGAGCTAGTTAATTTTCTCTGGCCTCTTGTCTTCATATACAATGCAAGTCCTGCATTGCACCATTTCATCATTTTTCCAGTCACTTGAAGTAGAAGGTCAGCTCCCAAATAGCCCAAAATAACATATAGGCTAAGTGGTGCATATTTGGATTTATTTTTGAACAGCCCAAGAAAAATAGCTAACACATGGGGGTGGGGGGGAGCCAGTAATAAAAATAAAAAAGTCTGCCAGGTTTTGAACCAGTAACCTTCTACCTACCAGGCAGGTGTTACAGCTATGGTGTTATTGTAGCATTATTGGTAAATCTAGTTCTGGAAGACATTAGAGATCATGGTAACCATTGACTCAGTGGAAGGGCATTCCTATCTCTGCAAAATAGCCAGTAAACTGCTGGGCTTAGCCTGTAACAAAGTAAAGCACACCAGCTAAAACTGACACCCATTCCTGCCCTCCAAATATGGTTGTTTGCCCATTCTGGTGATGGGGCAATCAGGCAGGGTGAATAAACCCAAAGAGGAGATATCCGTAATTGGTTTGAAGAAAGGGGTCTCTAATGAGTATGCTAAACTATGACATGTAAAGTTGTATAGGAGTAAAATAAGTGTAAGATGATGTTTTAATGTATATTGGCAGAAGCCATCATAATGTGAATGGATACTAGATTCAGACAGTTGTCACCAAGCACATGCCTAAGCATTTCCTAAGTGTTACCAAGCACTCCATTTCCTAAAAGCTTTTTGGCTACTGCGGAGATATACAGCTTGGGCTTAAAAGCATGTCAGCAGGATAAACTGTTATACATGCCTCTTTTACAGTAGACATTGTGTTTAGCATCATACCTTTAGACTTCAGCTAATGGATCCGCAGATCATTCCAGGTGCATTAAGCTGAAATCACTTACAGATGAGGCACTGACCATTGTTTTTAGTGACAGAATATTAATAAGAATAAATTTTAACAGTAACTGTTGGATACTGATCAACTGTTCTTTAACTTCTGCCAACAAGTGAGGTCAAATGCTGTCTAACCGATAACAATTCATAAACATTTTAAATCTTTTACAAAGTGCTTCTGCAGATAGTTTTCAGTTACATGAGATATCAAGTGCCATACAGTATTTCAGGAATCTGCTTCTTAATTTTGTATTTAAAAAAAATAATAATAATTGTTGCTTCTGTTGTAGTTATTATTTACAAAAATTCTGTCCTGCTTTATTATTAAAACAATCCCCAAGTGGTACCAATAAATTAAAAATAGTTCACAATAAATTAAAAACAATTAATGGTACTGTCAAATGCAGTTTAAATTCATTACTTATTTGTTACCTCTGCCAGTGATTAGCCTAGAACAGTGGTACCTCGGGATACGAACTTAATCCGTTCCGTGACTCTGGGCGTATCCCGAGTTGGTCGTAACCCGAAGGAAATTTCCCCATAGGGTTCAATGTAAATCCGGTTAATCCGTTCCACCCTCTGAATTTGGTCGCACCCCGAGGCAAATTTCCCCATAAGGTTCAATGTAAATACGGTTAATCCATTCCGCCCTCCGCCCGAATTTGGTCGCACCCCGAAGCAAATTTTCCCATAAGGTTCAATGTAATTACCGTTAATCCGTTCTGGCATCCGCGGACCACACGTCAGGGGTGGGAAAATGGCCGGGTGCGGCGCAGCGGGAAAACGGCTGGGCACAGGGCGGCATGGCGGGAAAACGGCCGGGCACGGCGCGGCGCGGTGCAGCGCGAAAACAGCCAGGCGCGGCGTGAAAACGGCCGGGCGCCGCGCGGAGGAAAAATGGCCGCGGACCACGTGTCAGGGGCGCAAAAATGGCCGCGGACCATGTGTCGGACACAAAAATGGCCGCGGACCACGTGTCAGGGCGGAAAAATGACAGTACCCCGAGGCGGAGTTCGCACATCGAGGTAAATTTTTGCGGCCGGAGCTGGTCGTAACCCGAAAAGTTCGTTAGTAGAGGCGTTCGTATCCCGAGGTACCACTGTACCTGTCTTTAGGACCAAACCTATCCTGTCTGGGTTTTGTGAGAAAACGGTATGATCTCTGTGATCATTATTTCTGTCCCATTTATGAAGTTATACAATTGGGTGATTGTGCACAGTTCCATGGTCTTTAAAGATTGTTCTTGTTACAACTTATTCACAGCTCATGATTCATTGTTATTATAATGGAATATAATACTTCATTTCACATTTAAAATGGGAGGTAGGTTTGTGTAGGTTTATTTATATTGATATATATATACATGATATATTGTTCATATTAATGCAATGATTTCAATAAAGTTAAGATTGTTTAATATAAACAAATTTTGTCATGCTTAATATCTTTACCAGATAGTTTATCTGTACGGTTTTAATAGGGTACATTTCCCCCCAAAAAACTATATGAGTAGATGTATGCATGGCCAGTCTCAGAACTTCAAAGTGAATTGGTCCATGATCATTTAAAGCTTGAAAAGGAAAATAGACCAATGTATCTCTTTTAATCCCACTTTTCTTCCAGGAATTTAAGATGGTAAACGTAGCACTCCTCCTCCAATTTTTCCCTACAACAACAATTCTGTGACAAAGTTTGGGCTGAGAGCAAAAGACTGGTCCTAAGACTATTCAGGGGTGGGGGTACACTTGAACTTGGATCTCCCCAGCCTAACACCTTAACCACTGCACTACATTGGCTCTTGTTTCAAACTGTACACAAAAACATAAATCAAGCAGTACCCTTCATAGGCAGCCCAATTAAAATACTTGGCTCACTGTAGTCAGATATCAGTTATCCAAGAGAGGTTGTAGCTAGAACATCAGACACAGCATCTAACTATTACCAAGAATCCAAGAACTTCCCAAATGTTTAAGTCCACTTCAATGGGGAAGCAGGTCTCCATCCAGAATAGGCTTATTATCAGTACTTAGATCAATTCACTTGTCAGTCATTGAGAACTCAGTTTTTATGCCTACCTTCTGGAATATCATCCCCCTGAGATGAGGCTGGCCCTGACTCTGCTGGTCTTTCCCAAAGTATTAAAAACCTTGCCAGCTAGCTTGGGGCCTCTGCAGTATTGATGAGCTCATCTTATGGCAGATGAATGGGGGACATTGTGAAGGTTCTTGACAGCTATTCTACGCTTTTGATGTTTTTTAAATTGTGGTTGTTTTATCCTGTTTTTATTTTGCTTTTAATTGTTAGCCTCCTAGAGTCATGTATATGAGATGGGTGGCCACCCAAATTTATTAAATAAATAGATAATGCATACTGACAATTATAGGAATCTTACTTATATCCTATACAATAAATGAAAGAAATCCAAACCACAGTAATAGCAAGAGGCTGTTGCTATCACCCTGGAAATATCTACAGATCATATACAATCTGTAGCTGTTGACTGTGCCTGTAGTGTGGAAGACAGCAGGTGTCAAACGTCTTCACGCCCTGGCTCCATTTATTGCTTTGGGTATAGCTTGGTAATTGGAGCTGCTACCAGAGGCTGCCTCATCTGGTGTCTACCCTATAATCTCAGGATGTGAGAGAGAAAGGGCTCTCACCACCTGTGTTGCCTTGTCATCTCTGGCCAAGGGTGGTTTCAGATCTGCTCTGAAGAAGCCAGAAGCATGGCTAGTGAAATATCAGTATGTATTCATTGGCTCATACACCAGAACCTGGACATCACTCGCAATAAATAAATAAAAAATGACCTACACTTTCTTATATAGCTGCTAGTTTCTCATCTGAGAACACATTTTAACTCAGATGCATTTTATAGTACCCACAAGTTCATTCACTTAGATTTCCTAGCAAGTGTGGAAATTTACTGCAAAATGTAACACCTCTTCTCCTCCATTTCATTCTGAATAAATTGTATGCTTCTATTGCTATATTCTAATCATGGGAGTTATCCCACCAAGTCTCAATTATACTTATTAAGTAATATATGCCTTCGTCTTAATTACCCATACTCTAAGCATTAATGTTTAAATAACAAAGGTCATGAATGTTGAGCCAATATTCTTTCTTTTTTTTTCATTGTGTACTTTAATAATCCCTATTGTAGCAATGCTCCCATTTCTTTCTACCATGTATGTCTTTATCTCAAGTCCTTACTTCAAGGTTTTGTCTTTAACTCCCCAGGATTCAGTTCTTCTCAAGTTTGCCATGCTTTGACCAAACTGCTTAGTTATGCCATGGGAGCTGGGTCAGTTAAGAAATTCTAAACATTACCAAGAATAATGGCCTCAGTTTGGATCTTGAAACACCGCTTCTTACTACTACTAAATAAAAGGCATTCAGTAACTTGTTCAGGAATTTGCCTGCAAGGAAAGAGGGTAGAATATAAGAAAACTCCTACACCTAGAGTCTAACAGCATATAATGATGGGAAATAAAAATAGTTCAGCTTGGATCTTTTTTGGGGGTGGGGGGCTTCAAATTAGTGTTGAGTCCTGGACAAGTCCCTGCTGTTTTCTTGGCAAGCTTTTGGAAGTTTTTTGCCCATGCCTTCTTCCTAGGCCTGAGAGAGAGTGACTGGCCCAAAGTCACCCAGCTGGCTTTCATGTCTAAGGCAGGACCAAACAAATTGCATTGTTCCCCATTGGGGGGAGATGGGCGGACAATAAATCAAATGTATAAATAAATAAATAAAAAATTTCCAATTCAGTACACAAGCGAGAACACAACTCTAAGGCTACTTGGGCTGCAAACTCTGCATAATCCATTAGATGGCAGCAAAAGGTTAGACTATTATGTATCTCTTACTGTCATTTAATGGCCATCTGGATTTTTGCCACCCAGATATGGTAGCTCTAGAACTGGCAAAAATCTTCATTTTCTGAATTTTGGTTGAGGTTTAAAACTCAAAAGATGCATAGAAAAGTAGACTTAAAATGTGTTCCAAAGAATGCCCCTAAATACATATATTAGTGAATTTGCACACAAAAATCTCTACAGATTTTTATGCTGAATTAGATAGTTATTTAAAAAAATCAGAAAGTGGTGCAGAAACTGGCCAAACCAAACTTAATACTGAACAACGGAAAACTGAGCAAAATCAGTTCCATCCCTTCTTAACAGCAGGTAAATGTAATAAATATGGAAATGAGTAAAGAAGACAGAATATATAACCAAATAACTTCAGTCCCATGTTGCCATTCATCAGCTGCAGATCATTGCTGGGCCAAAAGAAGGGCTGGATACCCACAAATGGAGCTGTACTGCAAATTCGAAAAGTTCAAAGGAAAAAAAAAAAGTTACATAGAGTCAATTAAAGCTTGACAGGAAAAAAAGGATAAAAGGAAAGAAAAGCACACCGCGTTAGTATAGATTAAAGCCACCCAGTGGAACAAGAAAGGCTTTTACAATAATCACAGGAGTGAAGCTACATCAGTATTAAATGAGACCTGCTAGAGTTTGTGAAGTATCTGCACTGCATATTGATAAAAAGATGTAAGTGCAATTAGGAAAGGACAAAAGCCTTGATGATTTAGCTGATAATAACATAGGAGGGGCAGCCATGTTTTAAAAGAAGTCAATTCATGGTATTGATCTTTAGTGTTGAAAGATTATTAGGTAAAACATTTTCTATAATGACCGTATGGCACCATAGATTCTCCTTAGGACTAAATAAATAAAAAAATATAGGCAAAAGTTGGATGGTAACCAAAAAAAAAAAAGCAGTAAATGTTTGCA
Organism: Python bivittatus; assembly: GCF_059951505.1. Taxonomy (NCBI): domain Eukaryota; kingdom Metazoa; phylum Chordata; class Lepidosauria; order Squamata; family Pythonidae; genus Python; species Python bivittatus. The sequence continues at coordinate 20,956,821 of NW_028277035.1, forward strand.
GATAACCTTCACGATTAGCATGTGAGGGATATCATTTAGGGAACATTTTGGGATCTTCCTGATCATTAAAAGGTCAAGATATCCACTTCCTCTCTGCTGTTGATCTATATTTAAACAGGCCTTTACATGCTATAACACTGTCAGTAATGCTCTAGAAACCTATTGCGCTGTCAAGTATTTCACAAAAAACCTTTAAAAAATATATTTAAAAAACACGTTTTTGCTGATTTGCAAGTTAACAGTGTGAAGCAATAAGAGACAAAAAGCCCTTTCACGCTTTCACACCTTCTGAAACTCAATCCTGACTATTTCTGTGGATGTCATTTTAATAAAGTAATGAGAAGTCAATTAACACAATAATAGTATTTTTTTAAGAAGTGACATTAAGTTTGATTCGATGTCATAATAATTTTACTCTGGAGGAAATCTCTGCAAGAGGGGACATGGAAAATGTAGTCCAGGATGCTTGATCACAGCTTGCTGCCATTCATTAAATCTTAGCGGCCCCCATCTTTCCTTTGGGAAACAAACACTGAAATAAAGCTAGTTCCCTGCAGCAGAACTGTAGCTAAAATCTAAGGCTAATGAGTTTAGAAGGACGAAGAAAGCTGTCACACCTTGTTTGCTATTTGCTTGCTTGATTTCTTTTGTTCCCCACTGCCTTGGAGAAGGAAGCAGTTCACATTGGGTAGTTGACAAAGAATAACGTAACATGCTGAAAGATAACTGTTTCAGCAGAACAGGAAGAAAAGGAAAAACATTTGGCTCAGCAGAACCCTGTCTTTGGGAAACATCAGGTTAAAGGCCCTGGGCTGTGCACAAAAGGCAGAGATAAGCATGATGAATTACATTCTGGAATTTAAGGACACCACTCCGTGGACTTTCACCATGATTTGGATTTCTGTTAAACCAGGGATGGGCAAGCCATGGCACGTGGATTTCAGAAACCCACCCGGTTGGCCCAACTGTCATGTTTAGACCCGTGTTTTTGGAGTTGAAAGGATATTTTTTCTTGAGGGTTTTGTTTTAGTTTTTTAAGTAGCAAAATGGGTGCCTTAAGGCTCTGGCTTTATCCTATGGGGATCGGGACAGGTTATAAATACTGTAAATACATACAAATGTACATATACTTCACTCCTTAATCCCTCCCCCAAATCATGATTAGTATATAAACTACTAAGTGCTACCGCACAGCTGCTAGACTCCTATCATGCATACTTAGGGTAACTTTAATGACTGGAAACTATGAAGAAAGAGCACCTCAAAAAAACCAGCTGAGCTTGACAACAAATTTGGGGAGTGTCCACATGGCTAACACTTCTCTGCCTAGGACTCAAACAGGTATCTCTGCTTGGGACACTACAAGCATCATACATCAAACGCTTAACTCACTTCAGCAGCTGAGGATGCCAGGCGCTAGGCCCTCACACAGGTAAGCAAGGGAAGCTCCAAATTTAATCTCTTTTGACTCTGACATCCTTTGCCATATCTGAATATGAACTTCTTAGTATTACTAATATTTGCTAGTATTACTGTAACAATTTTTCCACCACTCCCCAGAGGGAGGAGTGGTGTCTCCCATTCACAAGGGAGACATTCATTCTCTCTTCCAGGTAAGTTCTCTCTTGCATCAAATTTATGAATTCCATGCCAACTACTGCTACTGCTGGCCAAATTCTGCTGTGCACTTTTGCCTTGCAGAAGCCTAGTCTGAATGCAGCAGTGCAACGGGTGATTTCTAATAGCTTCCAATTGAGAGGGGGCTTTTCAGGTAGCTGCCGCTAATTGCTCACCTTTCTCCTTCTCTCCCTCACCCCTTACTCTTCCTAGGCTGCCGTCCCAGAAGGACAAGATCCATCCAGCAACTTCTTTCGTGAAAACTGGATGGAAGTTCACCCCATAACCAGCAACAATGTCCAGGATTCCTTCTTGCTGTGTTCTCCATGGGGCTATGCTCTAGACAGGTTCCTGTACCTTCGCAGGCTCCATGAGAAATAGTTAGGCAACAAGCGAAGGTATTCCTAACAAGGAACTGGGACCATTAGGAACACTGTGTCTGCTATCTTACTGTTTGTCAAGCCACAGAAGTCCTGCTGGAGAGACTGATTGGCAACCTCACACATGTGCCTATCCATTTCAGGTTCTCCATCCCATTGTGTTCAATAAAGGCTCTGATTTTGCCACATGTGTTGTTTCTTGTTGCTATGGTGGGGTAGATAGGGATCACTGCCATACACCCTAGCAGGGCCTGGAATAAGCTGGTCCCAAAATGAGATTGTGAAGCAGGACAGAGAGTTTGCTCAACTATAGTCCCTAACCTGTGGATGAGGATGGGGTTTGCTGTCATGAAAAAGGAGGCAAACTTGGGGGAGGCGTCCTGGGATAATTAGCCCATAGATAATCTGAATGCATGGGGAGGCTTTTCAGTGTTTCTAAGATTTAAATATAGTACTTCCTATATGAACACATGAAGCAATTCCACTGAGCTAAGGTTATTTCTGCTGGAACTTCATGCTCATGGCATCAGTGACTTGGCTTGGCATGAAATAGGCCTCTATCCAGGTTTCCAAAATCCATTTTCAATTTTGGGGTGTGTGCATGTGTGTGTGTATGTATGTATGTACCCAGAGAGAGAAAGAGTTTGTGTGTTTTGGGGAAGAGTTTGAGATAAAACCCGGATATAATATGTTCACAGACACTATCTCTAGTATGAATGATGCTTATTTCTGAGACATAATTTATTAATGTGGACAAGAGATCAATTCTTGCTCCATGCATTTATCTCCATCTATCAAAACCACAAAAACAAAGTCTTCCTTTAATTTCAGACTATACCAAAGCCTCCTCTACTATCAGAGCATTAAAGTGGGAAATATGGGAGAACAGTATATACTGGTTAGTTGAAAATAAATAGCTATCTACTAAGAGTGCCCCACCCTTCTATGTGTCTTTTCATTACAAATCAGCTCCAGAGATGACAAAACAGGACAGGGATGTACAAGTTCAACATGTGTACTTGAATCCTAGGAAGGAAGGCATTTCACATGGCTTGCAAATAATGGAGTTTGAAGAAGTAGGATACAGAATGTTTAAGAAAAGATCTCCCAAGGATTTCAGTGATATCAGATTTGTGAGACCCACCCACATATGCTCCATAAAATGGAATCTATATATGGAACTGCTAGCCTCTATCTTGGACCAAAAATCCACAGGGGAAAAAAAAAGTGAGACATTTGGAAAATGATGTATATTGGTGACTGTTGGTCTTAGCAGGAGACAGCACCTGGGCAGGGCCTGGTTAGTACTTGGAATAGAGATCCCCAGGGAATCCCAGGGCAAGGGACAAAATTGGGAAATTGAAGAAGCATCCTGGAAGAAGGCATATTACTCCAATATTGTTGCCAAGAGAATTACATGGAGAGTTCTGTTAAGTTACCAAGAGTCAATCTTGACTTGAAGAAGGCTTCACCTTTCTTTCTGAAAGTTGGGTTCAAAATGTAATAGTTGTCACTGAAGAATGCATTAGGGAAATTTATGTTACAAAGTTCATTATTAGGGTAATTTATTTTTAAAAACTCACAGAATTTATATTAACAACTACATAAGTTGCCTATAGAAATTATGGATGTTAAGGAAAGTTGTAAACCACAGTGACAGCAGCTTTTCCACCATTTTTTAAAACTACATATCTAAAAAGATCTAAGCAGATTAAATTGATATTGATCTGCATATTCCCATAATGAAGTCAACTTCATAGCTACTTAAATGTTTTCCTTTCATTTTCATCCTTTCCGATGTCCAAGTGATGGATTATATATGGCCATAGAATGCTAGAAGGCACTTTTCTTCAAGTCTCCAAGCTGATGCAAACTACATAATCATCATTAGAAATACATACAATCAGAAATATAGGGGAATACCTAATTACATTGAAATTGCTCCCTGCTCATTATCGTAGGAAGTTACTGTTCCATCTATGGATAAAATATATGTAATTAGTAACAATGTTCAATTATTATAGGGAAAAGCAAGACTTTGGGGAACAGGAATGTTCTCCTTCCTTTCACCTGCCTCTCACTTTAAGGACATACTTATTTATTTAGGTTTCTAAACCATTGCAATCATGTGATTCTTGGCAATATCCAAAAGAAATTAGCAACATATAATCATAAAATATCTATCATAATGCAACAAATACAGAAAGTTAAAACAATTAACTTAGATCAATATAAACATATATAGAAAATCCTCAGGATGAGCACTGGCTTAACTTCTTCTAGAAGAATAATAATGTCAGAGCTAATCTAGCTTCTTTTGGGGAGGCTGTTCTATAATAAATGGAAGATATACTTACTTCACAACCTATACATTTCAGCAACTTATTGCCTTTTTGCTATTTTTCCACTTAGCAGAAAAAAGCACGTATTTGGGGCAATAACTCCAGGGAATCTGCATTGGTCTTTGATAACATTGTATTGGCTATAATGTCTTCTCCAATTCTTTTGTTGCACAACAAAAGAAAAAATGGATCTTCATGCCTGCTGAATGTAGACATTGTTCATCCTGATCCTAAATATATTATGTGGAAGTAACTTATATCTGTTTAGTGGTACATATTGCCGTATTAGTGTGCTTGGGATCACAGCTTTTCGTCTACTCTGTTTTAGCATGTTGGGTCCTTGTTCTACCTGCAGTCTGTGATATTGTTCTAAAATATTGCTGCATGTTGGAAAATATTTTCAAGTCAGTGGGCATGAATTCGGGCACTCTTATCTTCTGATTGAGTTGGAAGCATCTTAATGTATTCAGGAATATCTTAGAGTATTACCATGACAGTGCAATAATAAGTGGAATAATAACTTGTGCAATAATACCTTTTAAAAAGAAATGTATGATATGCCTCTATTTCTTGGTTTTGATTTTATGTTAAATGGAATTGGATGGGTATACAGCTGTGTTTAATATGTAATTGTGTCCAAAATTAATCGGTTTTAATTTAATTCCTTCCATTACTTGTCAAACAGTATGGTGTTCCAAATCAAACTGTGTCCTTGTTTTAGATAAAATTGAAGATGAGTTGGAAATGACAACAGTATGTCATCGACCTGAAGGATTAGAACAACTTGAGGCACAAACCAATTTCACAAAGAAGGAACTTCAAGTGCTTTACAGAGGATTCAAAAATGTAAGACGGTAAAACATATTTATCATGAACTGACCATTAAACCAGGACAGGAGACAGTTTTTCTGAAGTCCTTTAGATCCAAGATTGGAGAGATATGAGGAATTTTTAATGGCACAAAGATAAGTTTAAAAGGATAACAGGCTGAAAACATGCAGTTCATCTGTTACATGTAGCCAATAATGTAATTTTCCTATGTACAAAATGAATGACTTAATAGCATTGTAAGTTTGCAATTTCAGCCAAGATGTTTATTGTTTCTTCACTGTATCATATTAGATTTGGAATAGTCCGTTGTTATTTTTTAGTGTTTGGGATATCTTGGAAATATTTTGTATTTCCCAATTGTGGAGTAGGAAATTCACATTTAGGTCATATCTTTTTAAAATGTTTCCAGCTTTTAAAATTAATTGCTGAGAAGCTGGACATATCTGTACAGATTGTTGGACAATAGCATAATGAAAGGTCTACCAAAATAGCTATTGCACAGAGAAAGAAGGTTCTGTTTTCACTGAAGGAAGTTCTTTTTTCCTTTTCTGGTAGTATGAAGCTGGTTTTTTTGGGGTGGGGTTGGGGAGATGGGGTAAGGTGACTACTACTGGGGCCTGAAAGATAAAATGTTAACTTTCTTTCTTTCTTTCTTTCTTTCTTTCTTTCTTTCTTTCTTTCTTTCTTTCTTTCTTTCTTTCTTTCTCTCTCTCTCTCTCTCTCTCTCTCTCTCTCTCTCTCTCTCTCTTTCTTTCTTTCTTTCTTTCTTTCTTTCTTTCTTTCTTTCTTTCTTTCTTTCTTTTTCTTCATACTTGGGCCAAATCCTACTCTCCAGAGTGATAGCTCACTGTTTAAGGTGCATATTAAACAGAATCACACTAATTAATAATTTGATTCTGCAACAGTTTTTTTTTTAATTTATTCAGACAGAACGATTACATTGTTTTGACTATGTATATTATCAAATGGTAGCGGATTCAAAGGAACCAAATTTGGGAAGACTGAAAAATTGCCATTTTTTGCCATTTACAATGTAAAGCATTACAGTTTAAGACCCCTTTAAGTTCAGTGAGAATACTCATAGATAGATATGAGCACATGCATATACATATACATATACATATACATATACATATATAGATAATCTTAGTCTAAAATTATATAGTTTGTGCAGCTTAAAATATACAAGGTGCGCAAAACTGTTGAGCTTGCAGAGAAACACACAGCTATCAGATCAAATTTCTACTTCAGCACTGAACCATAAGTATTTTTAACTGAAATGTGTTAACCTCATAAAAAGCAAAATGTTTCATACATTAATTTTTGTTGATAACATATAGATTGTGCTGTAGTAAAGTCCTTGCTTCATTATTCATCCTGATTCCAATCTTTCTTATGTGGTTGTATTTTGCTACACTTCATATCAATCAATTTGCTAAAGCTTTCCAGGATAGATCCAAATCTTGGTATATGGCAAACCAATTACATGCCTACACAATTCAACATGTTCAAACAGAAATAGTAAATCAAATTGGCTAGGAAATTGCTTTTATTTGCTGGAGCAAAATTTGACAATTTGAATAAAAGCCTGCATGTATTAGATACATTATTCTAGGACTATTATCTTTAAGAAATCAGCAGTATTCACGTACCAAAAGATGTAAAAACTTGAGTGCCCTTAGCCAGGGCTGGGTTAAGGCCAACTGATGCCCTATGCACAGCCCAACAATGGTGTCCCTCGGTCCTTCCATTGCTTAAATGACAAGACATTAAGACTCATTAAGTGCTGAAAACTGAAGTTGAGTGTGGCAGTTAAAGAGTTAAGGGCATGATAGTTAGGGGAAAAATTTTGTGGTGCCCCCCTTCCCTTGGTTCCCTATGATGATTACATGCCATCAAGTCATTGCTGACTCCTAGTGACCACTTAGTTAGATTTTCTCCATGATGGTCCATCCCTAATCTGTTCCTTCAGCTCTTCTAATGGTGCACTCATTGCTACTTTAACCTTGCTGTTGGACATCCTCTTCTTCTCTTTCTTTGCACCTTTCCCAGTATTAGAGCCTTCTCCAGAGAGTTAGGTCTTCACATAATGTGTCAGAAGTAAGATAATTTGAGCCTCGAGAGAGAATACTGGATTGACTGATGCCCTAAGCACATACTTATTGTTGTGAGGAAAACACTCACTAAAAGCAAAACCATTTTGGACATAGAAACAACAAAGTATACTTTATTGGAAATACTTAAAGTGAGTCCCTGGGCTCCCTGCTGGCAGACTGCAAGAGAGAGCCCTGAGCAAGCCCACTCCCCACATCATATACCTTGGCAATAACATTGAAACACTGGATATTGCATATCCCTGATATGCACAAATTTCTGGTTATATATTTTAAAGTATTGTGCATAATTAACCAGACAGAATATTCATCAAAATTCCTAATGAACTAGTTTTGTCATACTTATGCTGTTCCAACAGAAATTACATTAAGGGGTACACCTGCTTGGTTTCCCAAGGAATAAGCTTTAAGATTTAGCTGCATTAAGTTATTCCCTCTGCTGCTAATGAGATCTCTGGAGCATTCTTGACTCTTATGAAACAAAACTGTGACCATTTAGGTACAAATGAATTGGAACTAGTAGATGCATTTGAAAGCAGTCCAACCACTGAGAATTAAAAGTACATGTTCACATTGCCTTTTTATGACATTCAGAAGGTTTTGTTCTAATCTTGACAAAAATTTCACTGAAGTGCCAAAAATGAAAAATTAATGGAGGAAGAACATCAAGAATTTCAGCTGTGCAGGAAACCAGTGTTATAGTTCAGGCCAAACATGACAGCACTCTGAAAAGTCACAGCTTGAGGGCATCCTCTGGCAATTGCATAGTTCTTTACTCTTTCTCCCTAAAGAACAAAAACTATGCATTGACAAAATCATGTTCAGTTTTGCATAATGTGTATTTGCCCCTTTGTATAAATACAAATTAGAAATGATTATTATATTTTAAATAGAAATATCAAACATCTTTGTAGGCACTGTGACACCAGGTGATGTATATGTCTGTTAGTCGGTTTTTTGAACGCTGACTCTTGATGGTCAGCTTCAGTGTCCTTGGTTTCCTTTTTTTAAATGGCTCTTTACCTGTAGATCAGACTTGAATGGGACAATCCTTCAAACTGAGAATAGTTCTGCATAAAGTAGAACGTAACCCAACTAGGATGATCTGCCTGTGACACCTGTCATTCCATTCACCGCCAGGATTGATTTGGAACCAAGACAAACATATCCAAGTGACATTTAGTAGGTTCAATCACATTGCTTCAAGCATAGATCTTTACAAAACTTCCAGACTTCCAATCCTTTTCCACATGTACCTCTCCATGATCTCTCACTGCTTCTTCCATTTTTTTCTTGTTATCCCCAAAAATGCAAGATTAAGATCACAAACACCTATCAATCTAGATGTACTCTTGTGCCAAAAATGTCCGTACTTTAATAACAACAAATTCATGATGGGTTTCTGATCTATAAATACAATTACAAAATAAACGTCCATTTTATAATTTGGTTCTGAATGTCCCAGTTCCTTTTCTTTAGATGGTGGCCAGCTGCATCTTTTGGACAAAGAAAAGTAAAAAATGCTAGGAAACATTTTGAGTGCAAAGTACTTCCCCCCCCCCTTCTTTTCTTTTCTGAAGAGCATATGCTGATTTATTCTGCTTAAAGTTACTTTAAAGCTTTCCAATAAAATCAATAAGGCTTAATATTGCTTAACCTCAGTGAGATTGAATTCATTTGTTCCTTCAAAAGCCTCTTACTCCTCAGCACTTCCATTTTTGCTATTGTTGCTTGTTGGCCTGCTAGGGAGGAATGACTTCCCTTCTCATTTGTTCACCTTTGGCCAAGCATCTGCTGCCCCAAAGACATTTAAATGTCTGAAAGGCAAATGCATCTTTTCCTGGGAAATTTGCACTTCCAGATACTTCATTAGGTACAAGTGCAAGGCTTTTGCATTTGCCTTAGGGCTGATCTATCTTGGGGCTGTGGTGCTGAAACCAGGATAATGCAGACAGGAACAAAGAGAAATGAGAGTTAAAGGTATTCTAGTTTAATGATCAGTTCTCTCCAGTCTCTCAATAAGTAAGCAAGGTGACCTAGGTGAACATGACTGCTGTTGCACTAGAACCAGAAGGCAGAGCCACAGCCTAAATCTGGTTAACAGCACAGAAGAGCACTTTTCTGGCTCCAGGTTTGTTTCCAACAGCCACGGGCAGTGCTAATACAAGTAATAGTCACCTTCTGTAGATGAGATCGGAATCTTGTCAACAGAGTCATGCTGCACGTTTATAGACAGTTTTGTCTACAGGTAAATTGCAAAACAACTGTCTCTTCAGACAATCAATTTTTCCCTAATTAGCTTCGATTCCTGCAGTTCCTTTTTTGTGGGGATCAAATGGAATTAATTGCCGAAGGGGATCCAGCTCAGAATGGTTTCTGCAGGTCTTTGTTCCAGGTGGCAAAATGGATTTTTGCACCACTTCCAACAGAACAAGGATTATAAATTAAACTTGATTTTCACTGCAGGGCAGTGGCAAAAGAAATTGCTTATTGAGCAGAGAAGGGAAAGCATTGATTAAAACTGCTGGAAGAGAGTTCCTTGGGTTCTAAGCATATAGTGCTCAGTGGTTAGAAATATGATAGCAAGAGTGTTTTGGGGAGCGGGTGATATTGCAAATGAAAATAACAGCTTTACTCCTTGTTTCCCAATAGGAATGCCCTAGTGGAGCTGTTAATGAAGAAACATTCAAACAGATCTATGCACAGTTTTTCCCTCATGGAGGTGAGTGGCAGTATTTCTATTTTATTTATTTAAGAACAGCCAGCTTAAAATGTGGAACTCATGAAAGTTATTGAAAGAGAAGTATGGGAACTGAGAGAAAAGGAAAGCAGGAATAAGTGACTTGTGCAGAGTGGCAAATGGCCATAAAGTGGAACCAACTATGCCCTTTCATATCATGGCTTCCAGGATCAGAAATGAACCCAGAGCACATTCAGTTCAGCTCTGCATATGTTTACTTCCATTATTTTAATATTATAACTTTCCATTGCATTTGTGTTTTTCAGATGCTAGTATGTATGCCCATTATCTCTTTAATGCATTTGATACAGCGCAGAATGGATCTGTGAAGTTTGAGGTAAAGAAATCATAAGTGGTTAGTTATCTCTGCCTGATTTTACTGAATATCATGTTTGTAATTGCTGATATGATGGCTGACTGTCCTTAGTATGGGCAACAGACATTAGTTTGTGTTTATATGTATATGCGTGCAGGTCTCTGTGGGCATGTACAGATACACATACATGAGATCATTATGATCTCTTTAGTTATTTCCTATACAAGTCATGTGAAAATTAATGGAGGTGATGCATGAGAATGGGTTTTTGTGCTTTTTACCCTTTTGCATCACTATTTTACAGTGCAAATGTTTGGGGTAGTTGATTTCATCAGCAAAATCCCACCAAGTTATGAATTCCAAAATGGATAACTCACATCTAATTCAATATCAACTCACACCTGATTCAATGCCCACCCTAGACTTCTTAAGCATGCCTAAAGTATGGCAAATTTTCTACCACCTTGTCTAAAGTCAAACAGGCTAAAAAGCCACATTGTTTGGAGACTTTAGCAGTGCAATCATCTGACTTCCCATCCTTTCAGCTGCTTTGGAAAGGTTGCCATATAGGCAGAGTCTATACGAGTCATATTGTCCTGACCTTAGAATTAACAAAGGCATCGCTGAGCTGAGCATTTTTATACAAGAACTTGGTTCTAATAAAGCATCATTTGCAAATATTGCTCTACCGAAAGGCTCAGAGAAAGCATTTTCATTCAGTTAAAGCAGATTTGTATTCAGTTAAAGCAGACTTGTATTTGTATTCCTGAATTCACAGGATTTTGTGATGGCACTCTCCATTCTTTTGAGAGGAACAGTTCATGAAAAGCTACGATGGACATTTAATCTCTATGACATAAATAAAGATGGCTATATAAACAAGGAGGTAAGGTGGTTTATAGTACTCTCCAAGCTGTTGGCTGGCTGATTAATCCTGCAAAATGTAATTCAGGTTTGGCATGGCTGACTGAAAGCACATCAACCTAGCTAGCAAAAAGCTTTCTATTACTACCTCTGAATTAAGTCTTTCTAAAGAAAAAAAATTAATGATAAATTAGCTTTTGGTATATATAAGTCATCAGTATCTGTGCATTTCTAACTACCTTGCCAAATATCTGCTGTACAAAATATGGACTGAATCAATGCTAGACCCATACAGCCACAGGGAATTAAGCTATTTTCCCATTCCCAGTTGGAACTAAAATCTGCCTTGCTAGAAGGAGGAAGGCTGTTTTGTCCAGAGATTGGTCTCACTTCCCATGTTGCTTTGGTTCAGGGTTAGCTGAGAAAACTACTCAGATAAGGAATGCTTAAAATAAGCAGGAAAGGGAGTATTACAAACAAGCATCTAATTTTTCTGGAATTCATTAATAAAACAATTAGTTCCTTTTAAAAAGTTTAAAAAGTGCCATAGCATTCAGCATACAATAAATTATTTTATTGTTTTTATAAGAATTAAGACAACTTTAAAGTGCCAGTATGAGATAGATGGTGAGAGAGAATGAGGGAGAGAGAGCACACTATGCTACCCGTGTCACAGATACAACAGACTTACTTAGGGTTTTTAGGCCATACTTACAAACCGTGTCTGTATGATCACCATGCTGAGAAGAGGTTGTCTGAAGGGGTTTCTACTTGCATCCATCCAGTTCAGAAAGAGTTGAGTTGAGTTACGTTATGTTACCAGAATTCCAATTATGCTTTGAGTTGTTCTTCTTATGATTCAAGTTATCGTAAGTGGAAGATCAATACTGACCTTCCCATTCAACTCAGGGAAGTTGGGGATGCTGAAGAAAGTGGAGACAGGCCCTGGGCAAGCCTCCTCATCTCTATTACTGGGGTTCATGTACCTGTAACATCAGAATGGACAATAAGCATTAAGTCTTGCTTCATTCTCTCTAACTGCAATTAATTGAACTGAGGCATTTTATCTTTGGCTAGATCACGCCTTACATAGGAAACACATCTGTATAGATATTAACAGAATTAAGAGGAATCAGACAGTACATGGAACTGAGTAGTGTATGTTGCAAAAACAACCACAACAACATAGCAAAGCAAGAAGCAATGTCTTGCCCCAGACAAAGCTTTTTGGAAGAACAGAATGCCTGACTTGCATCTCAGCAAATCATTTCTTTGGAAAAAGATGAATACAAAGAGAGAAGTTCATAGTGCATTTATGGCCGCAGTAATAATCTCACAGACAAATTCACAATGCACAAGGCATCATATGCCAACTTGGCCATTTTAGCCCTTTACCCATTTACATGGCAACAACTTCCCTCAATATGTTCAATAAATTACACAAGCTCATTATCTCTTTTGAGCCGCATGCTATGCCAGGAAATGTTTGCAAGGAATTGCTGTGCTATTCTTTGAAATGGAACAGGCAAACATCAGAGTCATCCAATAACTGGGTTGAATGTTGTGACAGTGAACAACAGCACAGTCCCTATATACATTACTCCAGTGCTAGTCCAACTAAGTGAGGCTTATTCCCAATTTAATTAGAATAGGATTGCAGACTGAAATTTCAGAAATCTCTATTGAAAGTCTAAAGGCTATGTTGTGCTTTCCAAAGGAAAATGAATGACAGCCAGATCTTCGTATTCAAAAACTAGCATGGATCATGTAATAGGTATACTACTGTTTTCATTTTTTGTAGGGATTAAAATATTTTAACAATGACATATTTTTTTAAAGAACGTAAAGTAACAATTACCTATTAGCAGGGATCAGCACCGGACAATCAGGCAGAATAATAATCTAATCAAAAATTATAATCTAATCAAATCTCACCAAGGAGCAAACTACAACCCCACCAAAACTGGCAGGCCAAGCTACTATGTACAAACAGGCAGCAAAGCCCACACTCACTCACACTGATGTTACCAAGCTGGGTCATGAAATGTCTGCAAGCAAACAACCAAGCTCAGAGAACATCAAGGACTTCACAATTATCTATTACTTCATTGGCTCAGTTAGTAAAATGCACAAAACAACAGTAAAATGCCCAAAGATAATTTATTGAAAAATTTCCAGAGAGTTTGGGATTAGCAAGTTTATTAAGGCATACATTTGATGGATTAGAATCAGATGAAGCATGTGATAAAGTGAATGCCAAGTCCTTGAAGTTTATGTCATAATAAATGTGTTAGCTTTTAATGTGCTGCAAGATTTGGTTCTTGTTTTTGGTGAAATAACAGCACTTGGCCATCTTATTGCTTATGTAAATGAAACGAACAAAGGGTTACATCCAGAACAATTGCCATTTTCTTAGGTACATGTAATCATTGATTGTACTGTATGATACAGGAAGCATTGATAAGACTGATTGGGTTATATCTAGTGATGGATATTAATAGATAATTTCCACCAGTCATTGTTAACTACAGCCTTTGGTGCCAACTAAAAAACTGCTCTTCAGGATTGAAGTAATGCTCCATAATAGTAAGGGATTCAGCATAGGGAGCAAAAGGAGACAGGAGAACTGCAAAAATGAAATGACACATCTTGGATAAAGAGAAATGCTTTTTGCTAATGCAAAACTGTCATTAGATGTAAATTAGTTATAAAAATATCTGAATCTTATTTAGAAATAAGTATTCAGTGAACTGATATGCAAACATAGTTATCAGGAATCTAGTCTGTGGTCTTGCAAATGCCAGTTAATGTTCAACATGTTCCTTACAAGATCTCTGACAAGGCCAAGCATATCACCAGCTCCGGTCATACAGAATGAATTTCGTTTCAGGTAGAAAGATTTATTAAATTCATAGTTACTAAGCAGACATTTTCTAATGAAAGGACCAAAACATGCATATGCATACATATACATATACATATACATATACATATACATATACATATACATATACATATACACACACACATGTATTACTCTACATTTATGTTTTAAACATTTCATTTGAAAATGTCTATATAGCAGCTATGAATTCAATAACACTTTATACTTGAAACAAATCTTATATGCTATGATTTGATTTCAGCACATGTGCAACTTTAAAACACAGCCAACCAGTTTGTTGCTGTCAGAAAACTCTGAATAGGGAATTTTTCCATATACCAGTATTGTTTTGTGGTGGAAAATAAACATCCCCCCAAAAAAAAAACAAAAAATAGAACTGTAGGGTGTATTGCCACAGCCATATTGGATTTGAAAAGTAACTTTGTTTGAAATCTCTCTTGTGTTTTAATTGTCACAATTTCAGGAAATGATGGACATAGTAAAGGCAATTTATGACATGATGGGCAAGTATACTTACCCAGTGCTGAAGGAAGATGCTCCAAGGCAACATGTAGAAGTATTTTTCCAGGTAATTTTCATGTGTTTATATAAAACATTTACATTTTCAGTCATTTTATATTTGGAGAACACAGTCTGTAGACATCTGCAGAACTGTAGAGCTGTACTGAGAGCTTCCAAGTTGAAAATTCCACAGCATTTCTATATTATGCTTCAAGACCAATATGAAATCAAAGTGTTTGTATTTTACTTTATTCTTTTCTTTCTTTATAGAAAATGGATAAAAATAAAGATGGCATTGTAACTTTGGATGAATTTATTGAGTCATGTCAGGAGGTAAGGATTGACTTCCTTCCTTCCACACTAAAACCAGTCAAGAAATAATCTTATATTGTAATCACTATTTCACATCATTTCAATTTATTTATTTTTATTTATTAATCAAATTTATATAGCCACTCATCTATCCAGCAAAACTCTGGGTGACAAGAGAACAAAAACATAATCATTTCATCACCCGTCCCCAATGAAGTCGAGGCTCACCATGAAAATCTCAGGTCATATATAATGTGCACATACCCACGCCAGAATCTTTGTATCTAACATCTTGGCCCCAGTGCCTGCAAAAACAGACAGGTCTTTGTGGCCTTCCAAAAGACCAGTGTAGTTAGTGAGAGCTTAAAACTATATGACACATTCTACCACTTCTAGGAAAAAATAGGGAAGTCAACGTGTATACAAAGGGTTGAAATCTGCACAGGGTTGAAATTTGCACAGATTTGCACAGATGAGAAGATGGTACACAGAGGAAACGATGAAGTCTAAGCCACACAATAAATTGTGAGGTTGAAAGTAAACATGAGGAAGAATCAACCTTCTCTAAGAATATAAGATAAAATGCCTGATAAGAAAGCATTTTATCTTATATTCTTAGAGCCTGGTAGGGCTTAGTAATACAGAAGAGGACTTGGAAAAGTTGAGGCAGGAGGAGCTTCTTTAGGAGTCCCATCCTAAGTAGAGCTCAATACGGAAATGATCAAATGCATGAATATTTCATTCAAAAAAATTAAAATAAATCTGTTAAAATATAACCCCCCCCCCCAAATATTTCTGTATTTTGGATTTTCCCAAAGACTCCCATTAAGTAGGCCAGGGATTCTCAAACAGTAAGTCAGGTTGTGCTGCCCACCCACCCCCACCCCCGGTCATGAGCAACTTTGGGAAGGCGGAATATATCTCCTTATCAAACTTGCACAGGCAAAGCAGGTACACTCTGAAAACTCCGTCTGGGCTTTGTTCCCAGCTTTGGTCAAGCAAAGCTCATGTGGGCTTGCCAGGCAAAGCAGAATACATTTGGCCCATGTAGGCAAGACAGGAGCATTTTCAAAATTCCTTCTGGGATTTGCCTGCCCAAATCTGCAGTGGGCAGCTGAAGTATTGCAAAGTTTGGGAAGCCTTATGATAAATAGATGAAAATGTAATTATTAAGAGTAAATGGTCAGCTCTTCCTTTTTTGACTGCAACTAGGGTTAAAACCTCATGTGCAAATGTTTTTCCCACCCCAGACATAATTGATTGATGCAATATCCTTGTTGTGATCACGGTGTACGGTATCTACATTCACAAAGGTAACAGTTAACCATAAATTGATAACCCTAACTCTAATCCATATGGTGTGGAAAAAAAACATTGAGATAGCTGAAACAAGTAGAGATAATTAATTGGTGCATGAAACTCATTAGCAGGCAAAAACTTTTTGGTGGGCCAAAAGAACAAAAGCCAAATGGTCTATTTATTTCTTGCGCAACTCTAATCCCAGTGAAATCATTTTTATTCATTGGGAGAGGGGTGGTCAGCATTGTCAATACTGACCAAATACATGCACTGACTTCCTGAACAGAAAAGAGTGAGGGCTCAAATAAACATTCTACTTCTAATTTCTCCAAGTCCTAAAAATATCCTTTATTCTAGAGGCTTTTTTTAAACTAAACATGGAAGGATTTACCCTAAAAATTGCTTCTGCTGCTCTGCTTCCTTGATTTCGACCCTTTTAGTACAGGCAGTCCTCACTTACTGACCACAATTGGGACTGGAGCGAACCACTGCAGGTCATTAAGCATGATGTAATGTGACTTCCTGCTGGCTTCCCCACTGACTTGCTTATTGGAAGATGGCTGTAAAGGTCACAAATGGCAATCAGGTGACTGTGGGACACTGCAACCATTATAAATGTGCACCGGTTGCGAAGTGCCCAAATCATGATCATGGGACCGTAGGGATGCTGCAAGTTCGAGGACCAGTCATAAACCTACACTTTCAGCACCATCTTAACTTCGAACAGTCACTGAACAAGGCAGTCAGCAAGTGAGGACTACCTTTATATTCCAATAATATCATAAGAAGGCAAGTATAGTTAGTACTTTGTTAAAAAACTGAAAATTGTAATTCATCTGCTTCCTAAACGTCTTCATTCCTCCAGTGGCTACATAATAGTCCTTAAATCCTTTTAAGAATAACTTGCATTTTCAAAAGAGATTTCTAATATTCCCTTAGGAGATCAGTCTACATTCTCCTTCATTAGAGCAGAGCTAAACATTATTAAAAGTACATAGCATATATTTTATGGTTTTTTTCTTCCTATAATTGTTGATCAGAATAATACTTGATTATTAGTTGCTTTGCTGGGCCTTGTAGATCTAATAAAACATTTCACATAAACACTTTTTCAAATAACTCTTCATGCTTATGAATACTAGGTAGAATACAAAAATTTGTTAAAAATGCCATAAATATAATGAAAATACATGTGTAATAAAAATGTAAAGGACTACCTTTATATGTAAACTAGGGATCTTGAGTGTCTTAGCTCTTCCTCTGCAGTCCTGTGATGAGTACTGTCATATTTTTATTATAAGTATTTGCTTGTACATCTCAGGCTTCCAGTGGACAATTTAATCTGATGTTAGCTTTATTTTCTGTACTTATAATTAGCTTGTAAAATTTAATTTCCTTATTTTACTGAATATGAGCATTAGAATCACCATGTTCAAAATTATGATGGCAATTAATATCATTTCAGTTTCCCCATTTAGCATAATGTAACAGAAAATATAATAGCAAAATTATTTACAGAAAATGCTTCAGGAGAGAGAAAATACACTCTGTTGAAAGGAATATATATATATATATATATAAATATATAATACTGTTCAGAAACATCTGCTCCCCCTTAATTCACTCAGTTCATAAAGATGGAGCAAAATAAAGGGGGGTAAACTGAAAGATGGAGCAAGATTTTTCATTTCCTTCTTTCCTTCAGAAGAAATGTTCTTTCCCTTATTCTTTTAAAAATAAGGGAATGCTTATTCCACAGATAGAGTTTCTCCATGATGATCTGTCCCTTACCTGCTCTTTCAGGTCTTCCACAATGCACCCATCACCACTAAGTCTATCTATCTCGCTGCTGGTTGTCGTCTTCTTCTATTCACCTTTCCCTGCATTAGAGCCTTCTCCAGAGAGCTGGGCCTTTGCATAATGTGTCCAAAGTTATCCTTTCTGTACACCAAAGTACAGGAGGATACAGTTACCACATGTTGCTGCAACTACATGTGCACGCATGTATGTGCACACATGGTTAATTTTTTAAAGAAGACAAAATAAACAAGTATGACCAGCTCTCCTTACAAGACTGATAGCATTTCCCCTTTAATTAATGATTATCTGTGAGAGGCTTCCTATTTTTTCAGGCTTGGTTTCATCTCGGCAACTGGTTCTTTAAAGTTAGGTTAACCACCCTCATCCCATTAGAATACCAAGCAGACATGGGCAGTTTTTTCATTCCTTCCCTTTCTGGTTTCTTGTATTACCAACTGAGCAAAGCAATACCAATTATACCGAGTATGAGAAACAATTTTGTCAGAAAGAGAAATGTAACATTTAGAGTAAATCTATTAACTCCTACCAGCATAAATCCAACTTTGAGTCTATTTTATTCAAGTGCAACCCCCAAACAAAAGCAAACTAGTTGTACCGAATCAGCAGGTCAAACTTGTAGAACCATTCAAATTTACAATCACATTTCCTTATCTCCAGGAAACAGGCCTTGAGATTAGCAAAAAATGAACATTCTCTTAGCACATTCTGTAGTTCTCCTAAATCACTTGTTCACCTTAGTTTCAGCATATTTCACTGCCCTTCTGTTCTGGTAGAGAAACACCAGCTGCATCAAAGGTCTCCTCCTTCAGCATCCATCTTTACTCAGCATTGTTTGATCCCTCATGCTAATCCTTTCCCAGATTATCCTTTTTCCCCTTTTTAATTTTTTTAAAAGAATTCATCAGATTATCACAGGCCCCTGGCAACAACTACTTGTCTGATTCAGATGAGGACCATCCCTTCATTATAGAAAGCAGGGCTCAGTTTCCTTGGAATCCATAAACTTGTGTCTGCAGATGGTAGAATCATTTTTAAAATCTTTTTATTTCATAAGAACAAAATCAAATTAGAACAAAGGTATTAGAAACAAGATTTGTTGTCAATAAAAACTGACAACAAACTCATATAAAAGAAGAGGGAGAGGAAGAGAATCTTTAAAAGAAGTACAACCATTCACATTTTTTGACACCCACAATCAATCTTTCCTTCCAAAACAGTATACGTACACATAAAGGTAATCTACTAAGGAAAATATTATTAATATCAGTAGTAAATGGTAACCAGATGTGACTGAATATTCCTTTACTGCAGAGTTTTTCAAAGCTTTATTCTTAATTTTTCAGCCAAGGCAACTTCCCATACTTTGAAATACCTCTTATATACTTTATATGAGATGCACTTCAGGTTTCCAATGTGTTGTAATAGCAAACCTAGCAGCTAACAGTAAAAGTTGAATCAACTAAATTAATTTAATTAAGAGTCTGTGTATGATTGCAGCTGGGTATAATTGTGATAAATAAATACTTTTCTCATACTGATATGCATTAGGAAATGTAGACAATAAACCAACTTCATGATTTATTATAAAACATTGTTAGGTGATTTCCTAAAGCACTAACTGGTTGGACATCGTCACCAAAGTTGGCAACATATATCAGTTTGTTTCTACAATCCCCGGAAGAGTTGTAATTTATGTAGCATTCTATAATCCTTAATAGCTTGCTGAAATAGACCAAGGACTCTCCTTAGAGTTTAAAAATTCAAATCAGAATCTTATGTCAATTTTTCTGTAGGCACTGACATCCCCAACGTCTTGACAACAGAGTTGCTTGGGCTGGTGGGTTGGTTTTTTCAACTGATTCTCCAGGAACAAAATGTTGCTTTTTGCTGGAGTTTTTGCTTATGCATAGGGAACAACGCTCTCACCCACAAAGTCTGCTAATATTCTGTGGCCGTATTAACACTGCAACAAAAAAACACAAGAGCATACATAGAGTGTACGTGCACACAAACATACCAAAGTTCAGGAAATCAGCCAAAGTAATATAGAATTCTCACATTTTAAATGCATCCAGAAGCTTAATATTAACAAGTCACAAAACAATTAGGATGTATACATGGGATCACAGTTCAAACTGAAATTTTTACTGACTTCTCTGTTCCAGAGCAACATCTCACACATTTGCTCCATCATACATTCAGTTCCATGCATGATATAGTGTAAACCAGGTCTCTGTATGGGCCTTTAAAAAAAAAAAATCCTCCATCAGTATTGTAAATTGGACAAAACTGTGTTAGCAATATAAATATGTATGCTGTATTTTCTTGTTGTTTCCAGGATGACAATATCATGAGATCCTTACAGCTTTTTGAAAATGTCATGTAACAGCAGCTGAAAAGCAGCCTAGAAATCTGAGACTTTATATGTACTGAGATCCTGAAGAAAACAAGTCAAATTTTTTCTCCCCACCATCCTTTTTGATGAAAGCTTTTTACTACTTGGACAGACTCAGTGTATAAGGATTTTGTATGTTACCGCAAACTGAGCTGTGTCTCTGAATGCAACAAACTCAATCTTGCCTCTCTCAAGAGACACTGACTAGAATTTATTTCATTTGGAAGCATGCTAATAAAATCTGACCAGAGAGACCTGCTGCTTAAAGTTTAATAAAGTATTGAAGTTTAAATTATTA
The DNA here is from genome assembly GCF_059951505.1 of Python bivittatus. NCBI lineage: Eukaryota > Metazoa > Chordata > Lepidosauria > Squamata > Pythonidae > Python > Python bivittatus. The sequence goes on from NW_028277035.1 coordinate 20,977,556, forward strand.
AAACAATATTCAACATTCTATTAGCTAATCACAAAAATTCTGCTGCTTTGGCTCTAGCAAGCTGGATTGCATATGGTAACACAGCATCAGTCGCTTCTTTAATCATCTGTTGTGAGCAGAAACTCTTTTTTGTATCACCACATTGTGATAACATTTTTCCTTTGATGGTACTAGAAAAGTTTGTGCTAGTTTTACAAGCTGACACAAATATAACATGGTAAATGGGGGGCTTAATTCATTTAGAACCTGTCTGGACAATTATTTATTTATATTTATTGCACAAATTTTGATTGTGCAATAAATGTAGAGCAGTGACTAATTTATTACACCAGATTCAGGCATTTTTATTGAAGGAGAAGCTTTCCATTCAGTGAGATTGCATTTTCCTAGCATTAAGACATTGCTGAAAACATACATTTCTTTTCACCACTAACAAAATCATTGCAATCTGGAATCTGCCTGCAAAAGGGGATTTCCATACATGCTAAAACTCTCATTTTTCAAGGCAAAGATTTGTTAAGCTTCTGGTCAGTTTCAAAATTGCCACAATCACCTCTTCCTCCCACCCAGAGCAAGTGTTCAAACATTGCCTTGATGAGTGATTAATAACTTGGTGTTGAGCTTGTGCAAGAGAAGAGATACCAAGGGTGAAACTGAAAAGTATGTGTAGGTGTGTTTTGACACATTTTGCTATTTGATTACTAAGTGCCAGCTGTTGTGTGAGTTTTGTCTGCAGGCTGAGTAAAATAGAGTACATCTTAACCAATAGAAAAAGGAAAGAATGAAGGTCAGTCAATGCCATGATCTACTGTATGGATAAGGCCAGTGTTCTCTTGCTTTTGACTTTAAAAAGCATTAAAAGAAGGTGTGTTTTGAAAGAGTGCTTAAAGGACTAGGCTGTACTTGGAACCAATTCTCTACCTGCCCCATTATTTACTAAACCTGTGCATGCTTTGGAAATGGTTTGGAAAAAAAATGCTTTAGAGTTGACATGAGCATATGACTTCTCTGGTACTCATTAAAACAGCCCTTTTTTCCAGTCTTCTGCATGAGCCTGAAAAATTATGCAGCTGCCTTAAGAGTCAGATTAACAAATTGGTTCATTAAAGATGCACTGCTTTAACATGTAGTAGAGAAGTGATACTCTCACAGGAATTCGAAAATATTCTCATAGAGTGGTTAGCCCGATTTAATCATTCCCTTTTTTGCTTTCAAAAAGTCCAGTTTAGGTTTTTCCTCTGATGCCCTCTGGTGAAGGTTCACATGAGACTGAGAGTCATATAAAAACATGCTATACTTTTTACAGACAAAATCAGGTTAGTATTTAGCTAAATAGGACAAAGTTGTTTGCCTTGTTGCTTCCATTGGCCTAAAGGTATAGAACAGTGTTGTCCAAACTTGGCCACTTTAAGATGAGTGGACTTCAACTCCCAGAATTCCCCAGCCAGCATGGCTGTCTGGGGAATTCTGGGAGTTGAAGTCCACTCATCTTAAAGTGGCCAAGTTTGGACAACACTGGTATAGAACCAAGCTCTGAGCTTCTGAAACGTTTCAGAGGGATGGAATATCCAACATTTCTAAGTCATTGCCCAGTACATCATATAAGATATTATTTTGTTTGACATAAAACATTCAGACAGTCTATCAAGCCTTGTGTCAAGCTAAGGCCCCACTGAAATATGCAGACATTTCTTTGTATATTGTGTGCCTAGAGTTTTCAAGCACAAAACCAGTCATAATGATTTCTGTATGCTGAAGCAAAGTCACTGCATGGTTCATAATTTCATAGTTAAAGCAACTTAAATGTAATATATGTTCCAGGATATAGAAGTCTTAGAATTCCAAGCCATCATTAAGCACACCTTGATTTCACTGGAGCTGAAAGTTCCAGTTTTTAATACAAGGGTATTAAGACTCAGGATAAATAACTGCTGCTTAGAGACTTTGGGGAAAAAGTGTTTGCATTGTTTCTAAAAAAACAAAAACAAAACAAAACTTTCACACATCCTATTGATGTTTTTGCCCTTTTCAGATGCAAATATTTCAAAATAAAAATTCAACCTGTTATTTTGAGCTGTTTTGTTAGCAGCACAAAACTTGGCTGATGCTGAAAGGTATGATGAAAGATAGATTGGTAGTTTTAAAATGAAATTCGAGGTTTCAAAGCCCAATATTGCATTTCAAATTGTATGCAGTATATATCATTCACATTATGACAGCTTCAGTCAACTAAAGCTAATTATGATAGGCTGTACATTACTATGCCGATTTTCTCAAATGGAAGTCCCATGAAATGCAAATGGAACAGTGTTTAAGGTTACAGTCCTAATGAAGTAACTTTAAAGTAAATTCTATTGAAAGCCTTGGGAGTTTACTTCCAAATAATCTTGGTTAAGATTGCTCTTACTGATTCAAATACAATTGCTTTCACAGATTTAGCATTTCACATCCATACATCAAGTATAAACAGAAACTCCTAATTGGACTTATTGGGTGTTGCTTATTTGCCCAGTACAGTCTTACAAGGAGACATGAGGGAGGGAGGAACCCAGAAAGAAGTCATCCCTGGATTATGAATGGGAGGGAGTGCTTACATGACCCCAACACCTTTCTTTTACTGATGGCCTTCTCCATTCTGCTTATCCCCTTAAGATTTTGTTAGTACAGGTTTTGTTCTAGCAAGATTGTATTTGACTTCAGGTAAGTGAAATAATGGGCCTGGTCTGTGGTCAAGCTAGGCAGGAAACAAGAGTCAAAAGATTGGGAGATCCCTCAGCCCTGGTGCTTCAGGTCTGATCTCTCTTTGTCCACCAATGGCAGATAAACATGCAACTAGCTTTTAGCCTGTCATCCCCAGAGGCTCCCAAGCCAACTTGGAAGGAAAGACATTATATACCAATAGGGAAACTGTCTAATATGGGATTTGCATCCTATGCTGCACCAATATCTCATGTTAGCCATCACCAATAAAAACCATAGCCACTATTTTCCCAGTCACTGCAAAAGTGTATCACCCCACCTCTGCCCACAGGCCAGATTTAACTCTCCTGAAGCAGTCAGCTGTAGAACATGGCAATTTTTATCTGAGATTGTCACACATGCAAAAGAAAAGAAAAGAAAATATCAAACATTTGTATTTAAAGCTATACAAGAACTAAATCTAAATTTGATTTCTCGATTTAAGGGGAAAAAGTTCAGATTGTACATTTTCAAATACACAGGAATGAAGTTATTTGAAAAGTAGTGTCAAGTCCTTGATTTCTCTGGGGAAAAAGTACCTAAGGGCTGCAACAAGTAGCTTTCCTTATATTGTTCTATCTTGTGACCATCATATTTTCAATAAGGTTTTAGCTATATTTTTTACAACAGATTATGTATTATTGGCAAGGAAAATATATTTTAAAACTGTCATTCATAGTTCTATATTTTATAAAACACATTAACTGTAAAGTCTTTATACAGAAAGTTGTAAAACTGATACTAGAGTAACTGGATTTGTAACATGATGGGCATGTTCTCAGAAAACACTGCCCTTTAGATACCCTTGTAGAATACAGTACATTTGGAGGTTCGATCCCCATTGACTCCCTGGTTTCTAAGTGTCCCTTCTGTGTCTGGCTCAACTGCTCTTTAGTCCCAACACCTCCCAATATCTACTGACAAACCTTGGAAGCATCATCACCATCAAAGTACTGTAGGTATAGAGATCTGCAACTTTCCCAGATGGACTCATGTGTTTCCCCCTCTAATCCAACCACCATGGCCTTTCTGCAAACTGAAACCATAGCAAGGGATTCCCTCTCTGCACCTCTCTCTCTCTTTTTTGTAAATTAGCTGGCAAGATTTTCTTTTTTCTAATGGCTTAGTGTATGAAACATTGACTGCTTGGTCCACTTCCTACATCCATTCACATCTGTTCTGCTATACAGCAGGAAAAAAACTGCAGATTGGGAATATGGAGTGGGGAGGAGCATTAAATTAAGGTTATGAATCTTTGTAAAGATGGAGTAGACAGCTATAGGAGCAAGAGGTAAGGAAATTAAGAATGTTTCCCCAGCTTCAACAATTTAAGAATTGTTGAAGGTGAGCTAAACTAATTAAAATGATAGCCATGTCAATATTGCTTCAGTATGAAGGAGTTAAGTAGACACTTAATTTTTCCATGAAATTTAAACAAGTGTAACTTTATCTGAATCAAAGTATATATCAGCCTTTCCTCAACATGTGGGCCGAGGGTGATAGGATTTGTAGCCAAATATCTGGAATTTATATATTAGAGCCACAGCTCACACATTTTAGATATGTTTAGCTGCTGCAATAAATTAAATATATATCTTGCAGAATTCATCTTTTGAAAATAACTCTTATGAATTCCTGTAGTAGAGTTCTTTGTCTAAAATCAAGAGAAGAGAAAAAAAGGGTTATACAACTTCTTATTCCAACATATTTCTCATAAGTTCTAAGGCACAGTTGTTCAGAGAAAGACTGAAAAAGTCAACTGGGGTCAGTGGGGAGAAAAAGATTTTAAACTTCTCCTATTGCAATTCCACTTTTTGTAAATCTTTACATTTATATAAATCTGCATATATAATAAGTGTATCAGATTCAGTTAAATTCTGTGTTGGATCCGAGGTCTTCATGTTCTGAAGCTCCATGAAGATTCTTCAGTGTGACCCAAACTAAATTGGTATTAAATTGCTTTCTATAGAGAGAGCAACTGTGCCTACTAGTCCAACATTGTCAAAATCTAGGATCAATCAATAAAATGAAAGAAAATTCATTGTTTTAAAATAAAAGATCAAGCAGTTAGTTCTAACATTTCCTTGACATTGGTAGGTTTTGTTCTTTTGAAAAGTCTAAAGCACTTGCATGCTATACCCAGTTTAATCAAAAACTAAATCCTAAAACTGATCCTGAGGTTTTTGTAGGCTGGTCAAGTGGGAAGCTTGCTTCATACTAAGGCTCTGAGTCAAATCAGCAGCTGGCATTCAGACAACTTGTTCACCCTCAGAATAGCTGCCTTATAGATTAAGTTGGAGTATTTTGAATTAAATAATCATCATCATCATCATCATCATCATCATCATCATCATCTAAAGTCCATCCACCAATGTAGTAAGGCTACCAGATGTGATGACCTACTAGATGGCAGCAGAAAGAGGTCTCCTTGCTGTTATCTAGTAGTCCTCCAAATCTAGTAGCCATGATTGTAATAAATCCTTTGCATTATTTGTGCCTGCCAACTTTTCAATCAACCTAATACCTTTGGTAAGTAGGTTGAGATTTACTGTGTATTATGCTGCTTAGTAGTAAATGCACATATAAGTAGTCTGATGATCTCCAGGGAGGTGGAATATATGCTCCAATTCTAGATGACTTTGAAACCCCGAATGAGAAGTGGTATAAAAATCTTGTTGATGAGTCTAATAAGTTACATGTGCGTGTTGATCAATTTTTAAATTTCTTTTAGTGGGACATAAAGCAGGGATATAATTTCCTTAGACTTTCTGTGTACATCAGTTTCTATAGCTGCACATATTTTGTGTCTCTTAATTTTCCATGGATTACAGCTGTGCTACACGTGCACATTAGTGCGGTCTGAGCTAATATATTGGAACCAGCAGAGATGAGGATAAATTTGAACTACGGGGCAAACATTAAGAGCCAGGCTGTAAATACTTCCTCTTTCTTTCCCACAATGAACCAGTTTTCCTATTACTCATCTCTTGCATATCAGAAAGCTCTAGAGTTTCTTCCAATACTACTACTATGCTAACAAAAAGGAAAAAAATGAAATGAAATGAAATGAAATTCTACCCTCTAGAATTTTGCTAGCTAAGTTCCTTTGTTCAGTGTTGTTCAACATCTTCTGCTGTAAGAAGGTATAACTTTTATAAATCAAAAGGCCTTGCAAGGGGAGAAGGTTAACATGGCATGATAGGACTCTTTTCCTAGCCCAATTGACATCATTGGCAAAACCGGTGACTCCAGCAAGCCCTTGTGGAACTTATCTCCTATCTGCAGTGATGCTTACAACAGCTGCTAGCCAAAAATAACTAATGTTACTTTTGAGGGGGGTCTTTATTAATGCATGTCATAAAAAGGAGACTGAAGCCATTATCACTTTCTTACAATATTAAATTATAAACTCTGTTATGATGCCAGAGTCCTTAATTACATTTGTTTCTTTTCTTTATTGTTAATGAGTTCTTATCCACGAACAAAACCATGATTATAGCATGTAGCCTGACTAATAAAGACAGAAATGCATCATTCTTGATAGTGCCATTTAGTATTAAGAAATGAGCTCATATACCATTAAGCATGTTCTAGCCAATTATGTGCTACCCTAAAGTGGATGAAATCAACTACCTGTAGAAAAGAACTAAGCATGGGCTTAAATCTGCAGTCGAATCCAGTTTACAATCTGTATAAAAAGTGTCTAACGTAGTCTGGATCATACCCAGTATGAATAATTTGGAGCTCAGAAGCGCGATCATTTTCCATAATTGCAATATGTATGACAAAGTATTGATGACAATAACTGAAATTCCACGATCAACTAATTTTGCATCATCCTGAATTTTACATGCAATATATAGAAGGTAACCTTGGACTAGAGATTTAAGTTTTAAAATATCAGTGCTCTTCATTGTACAAAACTGCTCAGAATTGTAATTGTTTCAACAGTGTCTAAGATATGTCAGATCATTAGTCATGAGTTATTACAATTAAATCAGGAAAACCATTTTTCCAGGTGTTGTTTATATACATTAAGGGCAACAGATTGATAAAAATAGAAATGGTAAGAATAGTGATGCAAAAAATTAATGTGATTGTTGCTGTGGATGTTAGTTTTCCTGTTACTCATTTCATTCGCATGAGTAACCATGAAGTATGCTGATTGTAATGGTTTGACAGAAGATATTTGCATTGTTCAGTTGGAATGGCAGATTAAAGGCATCTTGGAAATTTTGTTCATACTCCCGAAAAACTTCCTCAGTGTGTTGACATTAGAAATGTGCAGTAGTGTTACAGCTTTTCCCTGCCCTGTGCAACTACCACCATTGCTTTTAAGCTCATCAGAAAAATTAACAAACATTCATGATAAGTAAAGCCATTCTATTGAACATATAGACTATGTGTTCCACTTCCACAAATATTATGATCAAACAGCAATTTGTACAATATTTTGTTGAACATTTTCAAAGATTTTGGTTTTAATAATAAAAATATAATATGTACATAAGGTGATGTGCCTGTCTACTTTATGAGTATTCAATCTCAACCTTGCTTGGGGCAGAGGGACAAGATTATAGCAAATTCTTCCAGGAAAAGGGGAGTCTGTCAGATGTTCCCTGAGTAGGGTTGGCCTTACAGACACACAAACGGTCAACAAAGAAAAGAACCATTGGTAAAGTCTAATGACTTTATGAAAATTTGCAAAGGCTAGGTAAGATGACTGAATTCATTGGCCAATGATTGGTGAGGAACAGGTCCTGAAGGTGGGACAGATATAAAAGCTGCACTGCCCATAGCTACCTTTATAAGAAATTATTAACCCATACATCTCTACATGAAGTAGAGTAATTTTATGTGTGCTTATTCAGAAGCAACCCCCATTATATTCAGAGGATCTACTTCATGGTAATTGTCTTAAGGCTGCCACTTTCATATGGATGTGGCAGAGACCCTTGTAAAGAGAGAAGTGGGGAGCTGGCTACTGAGTAACTGAAAACAATCCCTGGACTCTCCAAAGTTGTAAAGAACCTGGGAAAATTTATTCTCTGAGCATTCAGAGACAGGGTCTGAAAACAAAAGTCTTTGGAGTTTCACCAGTCAAAACTAAGAACTCAAAATAACATTCAAGATAATGCCTAACCAAAGAGGTCAACTCTTCTGGAGGAGCAGTTTGCTGTCCTGTGTTCTCACCAGCCTCAGCTGTGGGCATATAAGCAGCTCCTTACCTATACAGTCTCTTATTCCCTTCCTCCCCTATGAGGAAAGCTTTTCTTGCTTCAGGAACCAGCTTTCTTTCCTGCCTGGACAATGAGTTGCAAGAGAGCCAGACAGCATGGAACACTGAATGAGTTCTTATATAGGCCTGATAAGAGTAATCCAGCAGAGGCTTTTTCTGCAGGCTTCTCTTTGTTGTCCTGAAACATCTGCCATCTCCCTCAACCCTTTTCTCCAGTCCCTACCACCTACTTCTTCAGCAGAACAGCTTTTAGGCTCAGCAGGCACTCATAACCCTGCTGCTGTGGCTTGCAAGGAGCCTGGTGTTTTCCCTTCACCACAATGGAAATTATTGTCCTCAAATGGATCTCATTGTGCAACTAAGCATCACCCCTAAATCCACATGACACTTCTCTTTCAGAGTAATCCTGTGTATGTTTACTTATAAGCGATTCCCATTATATTCAGAGGACCTACTTCACGGTAAGTGTTTTAAGACTGCCACTTTCATATGAAAGTTATTATTCTCAGGTGGACCACCTTGTGCAACTCAGTATATACTCCCATATCCTTCATGATTTAGAATAACATTCACTGAATTAGTCTGTTGTTTGATTGGATTAGATTTGAAAAATCTATATTCCTGTCCACAGGAGCAGGAAAAAAAGAACCTTGCAAGAAACCTTATGTGTAGAAGACTCCATTGTACTCATAGCTGGGATCTGAGCTTCTGATACAGAGACAAAGAGAGAATGGAAGGGAGAATAAATATAAAAACATTTCAGGAAAAAAGAATCCCATGAAAAGCTGTACTATTGTAAAACATGGGAAAGTTGTAGCTGGATATTTCTTGAGGTCGTTTCTCGTGCAGATGGAAAAGTTGTATGAAAATACAGCGAAATATCATTTCTTGTACAATGAAGCAGAAATTGGACATCCTTTCTGTCAGGACTGTGAAGGACAGTTCAAAACATTCATCTTTCTTTCTGTTCTCTTTGAAAGCTGTTACTACATTCAGTATGTTACAAGATACTGACTGGGTATCAACATTTTTTTTCTGCTTTTCTTAATCTGAATCTGTCACCAACTGCACATCAATAAGTATTCATTCATGTTTGCAAAAACATGTGTTTCATGTTGTACCATGTAGAGGTTGGAAGGTTATTTTTTTCCCCTAAACCTCACTGAATAATAGGGCTGGATTTGACAAAGGGTACCAATGTTGGTATGGAACTGTGTAATCTTGTTCACTAAAGATAAGATGCATTTTTAAAATTAGTTTTTTTATTTTTAATAGTGGAGTACAAATGACTAAAAAATCAATAGAAAAGGCACTTGAGACAAATCTAGACATATTGGTGGTAATTAAAATAAAGTATACATAACAAAAAGAAAAAGAAGGGAAAAAACTAGTTAAAGGGGGAAAATGATCCATATGCTATATATTTTGTATTAATACAGAATTTATTCAACCTTAAGCTTATCATTAAATCTAGACCATATGGAAACATATTGCTTCATTTCTCATTTTTAGAATATAGATAACAGAGTCATAATTTGAATTCATCCCTTGGTAACACAATGATAAATGCATTTCCATTTATGTAATATCCATATTTTAGGAATTTAGTTGAACATAAAGTATATCTTTATTATAGCTGATTTTGCTTCCAAGGTATTCAGTTATAACTGCAGCCATGCTGTACATCAGTTGGTTTGTTTCTTGCAGTGAGCTGGTGCTTATATCTGATATTACAGTATTGGCATTAATACTTGTGCTAGCTTTTTCTTTGTAACAAGTTTCAATGCAGGCAACCTTATTCTTTTGTTTTTGTGCTGTTCTAAATGCTCAGTTATTCTTTGTTTCAATTCCTCTGATTTTTTTAGTTAGAGGGCTTTGTTCTTTCTGAGCAGAAGGCAGAGGAGAGGGTGCCTGGTTTGGGAATGAAAATGATTCAATAGCTATGCTGGCTTTCTCTACTGCCAACTCCCCCTGGTTTGCCTCTATGGTCGAGCTACTTCTGGCAAGGCTTCGATTTCTTTGCCTTGGGTAGACTTTTGCAGTTCTTCCAATTCTACTTCTATAAATACTTTATTTCTTTTATAAATCAACATTGATCTGCTAGCCTCTGTTCTGTTACTTCTGATTCTAGATGCTGTTCTTTCTAGAACTTGTGCATTCTTTTCAGATATCCTCTTCTTGTTGGACTTGATTTGTAATAGCAGATCATTATTTCTTTGTTTTCAGTCTTTGTATATTTTTGACGGGTAAACAACTTTTCTTCCAGTAGTCCTGCAGCTGCTGGCCCTGGTTGTTCAGCCAACAGTCCTGAGTCCTGAGTCCATTTGTCACCAGATATCCAGGAACTAGAATACCTAGTGTGGTCCTTGTTGACCTGGGCAATGACGGATCTGGTCCTGGTTTCTGTAAATTACATCTCACCATATTTTTATGGGAGAGGCACTCTTTGTCTGGCTCCTCTGATGAGACCTGTCCAGTATGGTTGAACCTCTGGCACAGCAATCATCCTCCTCAGAGTATGCAAGCCCCACAACTGCATCAAGATAGTGCCTATCCCAGGTCCTTGGATAAAAATGCCAAATCCAGTCTAAATATCTGGCTCACTGTGCAACGAATATATAATAATATATTAAACTTTTATGCTGCTTGACTCTCAATGATTCTGGGTGGCTCAGAACAGTCAAATAAAGAAATTACAATAAAATCAATCAAACATAAAAAATAAAGATAAAAGATGGCAAGCACAATGAAGTAAGGTTCTCTTTCTCCCTCACCAAAGGCCTGGGTGAAGAGCACGGTCTTCACAGTTCTTCTAAATAACAACAGAGTAGGGGCTGTGATATATAACTAGTGTTAACCTTTATTCAGTTGTGTTTTTTTTAACTTCTGTATAAAACTGAATTTTTTACTTCACTTCAAGCACTCCATGTCTTAAAGATCCTAGGATTTCAGGAACCTCTGAGGCTGCTAAAGCTTCTAGTCCTTACTGTTTTGGTCAGTACATGCTTCAGTTGTATATATTGTCAAGCAGATATTATGGGTAAATCATATTCAGAACACAACCGTTCAAAGTCTTTAAATCAACCATTATAAATCAACCAATTTCAGATATTTGTCCTTTGTTTGGTCCAAGCATTCCAGTTAAACATTTTGGATTATTCCACAACATCAGTTTCTCACGTGATTCTGGATCAAGACCTAACCACTTACCCATTAATAACCAAGTATGTCTAGCAACTTTCAGGGCTGCAAATGAAGATCCCTGGGTTACTGGGATCCTATAACTTACCAAGATTTCAGAAGGGTTACACACTCTTCAAAGAATCCCAAAGACAGCAATACTCAAAAAGGTTCTCATTTCAGAAAAACAGAGATGTTAAAATGAAATTCAAGTGACACAGCTGAAAATCTGGTAGATTAAATGCCTTCATCATTAGGCAATCTCAGTTTGACCAAAGATACTCAAGCAGTTTTGACCTGCCATAAAATTTTCCACATTAATTTGTCTATCTGAATTTACATTAGAATCTCTCTTAAAGTATATATTAATCTTGATGTAATATTCTTTTTAATTATGTTAATATTGCTCCAGAGTTTTTCCCATCAAGCTATATCTAATGAATTTGTACCTATACATTTAGACATATTTTGTTAAGCATATTGTTATTTATTTTGAGAAACGTATAATCACAAGTATTTTATGGAGTCTATACAAATTGCAAATCATATTTCTTCAGGAATCTATAGATCCCAAAGGCAGTAAATTAGAGTTATTCTAATTAACAGTGCACCCAGAACATAAGCCGTATCACTGTACAACTTCAACATACTTTGGAAATGACATGGCACAGTTCTCCAAAATGGCCATATCATAGGTTTATAGAAGCATCCTATATTCAATATTAAGTGCCACCACATGCTTAATATCTTGAAGCTGCTTAATGAAAGAAGTCAATGGTTCAAGAACCAAACTGAAGATTAAGGGAGACCAGGGCATCCTTGTCAGATGTCATGATATAACTTGATATCATGAGAGACAAAACAATTCGTGATAACTCTCGCTACAGGGTTGTGATGCCAAATTTAAACGGAGTATAAAAATCATTAAAATGGTAATTAATACATTTGGGTTTAATAAACCCCAAATATATATTGCCTTCAATTCCAATATATATGCATGCAACACTATCTAATTTTGAGAACAACTAACAGGTCTTTTTGGAGTACTTCTATCTAGCTGAGAATCCTAAGTTAAGTTAAAATCACCAGCACGAATTATATGTTGATGGTTTGCAGAGTATAGCTCAGGAAAAATCTGTTCTTGGTGGAGCCATAAAAGTGACGTTAGATAGCTTTACTTTTTTTAAAAAAAGAGTATCCTTCACTGTCACAGTGTTTATATTCCACTTCAATTTTAGAATTGTCATTAAATGTAATAGTTGTCCTACATGGTTATATTTGAGCAATCACTAATACAGGTTTGCCCAATCTAGCACCTGGGCCTCAAGAAAAGTTGTTCATTGTGTGTTTCTTGCAACATGATATCTGCTTGTAACACATCCAGGTTATTACAATTTTAACCTTTTTAAAAAATGCCACTTAGTTACCAGCTGATTACTGGTGCCGTGCCCCCCCCCCATGTTGCCAAAATATTTCTCAAAGTCAGTTTCCCAATATTACAGACATCTTGCACTGTAGTAGCAGGTACATAAATAGAAAGCATTTAAATAACAAATATGGAGCTAAACTGAAAGAAATTAAACATAAAACAAAAAAATGTAATAAAGAAGAAAATATCCACCATAACTGTACTATTTCAAAAAAGAATAAAGGAAAAAAACCTCCATTTTAAACCTCGAGTTTTGTAGGTAACTGCCCCCTGCGTCTCTGACTCTGAAAATAAAGACATAAAAAGTAAGCTATAAAACGTATATACAGTAGTAGCAGCAACTGTTAAAGAAAAGAAGAGGAAGATCAAAAAAACAAGATTGTTACTCATCAGATAAATGCAGAACTCGTATCAGTTAAATGCAGAACTTCTAAGAATTCCACAACAGATGAGCTTGTAAATATTTTTTTCCCCCCTCTCTCTGTCTCTCTCTTCTCCAAGAGAAAAACAAAATTGCTGGATATAAAAAAAGTATGTAACTTTCTTCTTTCTTGCTAATGTCCCTGCCACCTCAAAGCCTTTTCTTAAATTTGGTACTTGTAAAGGAAGATCTGGGTAAACCATTATTTTACTAGCGTAATATTTCAAGTTGGTAGTTTGTCTTGAAAGTTGTAAAAGCTAGTTTCTTGATGCTGGACTTCAAAAACTCTCTTCAGATCACGTGAATCTTTTGCCTTTTACTACAGATGAGATGCACTGAGTATCCCACAAGAAGTGTATCTTATACTGACCAAAGACAAAGTGCTAAATCAAAAAGATTCATAGTAAAATTCATAGTAAATATTTAAAACATACATTTATTTCTTATTTTCTCATCTATTGGCCTCCAGTTTTTTCATGATCAATTAATTCAATTATACAATTGCCATTATGCACTGGCTCCCAGTTTCTTTCCGGGTGCAATTCAAGGTGCTGGTTATTACCTTTAAAGCCCTACATAGTATGGGGCCAGGTTATTTGGGGGACTGCCTCCCCTAAGGGTATCTGGCTGCTGCACTAGGCTAGATAGGGTGGGCACACTCCAGGTCCTATCTCTTAATGTTGTCATCTAATGGGACCTAGGTACATGCATTTTCCTTAGCAACCCCTGCCCTGTGGAACACTCTTCCTTCCCCCTGGGATATTGCCATCCCCCACCTTTTAGCCTTCCAGAAAGTGGTAAAGGGGTGGCTTTTTCCTCAAGTGCTAGGATAGGGTAAGGATAGAGCCCAAGGACTGTGTAGATTGATGCATTGGATATGATGGTTTGGGGGCCTGGTTTTCTTGGTTTTTCTGTTTTGATTGTTCTTACTGTTTTTAGTTTTATTATTGTTGGGAGCTGTCCAGAGTTGTATTCTACAAGATGGGCAGCCATATAAATCTTTTAAATAAATATATTTTTGTGTCTATGGAGGAGTAGGTAACTATGTTCAGTGAAGATTGCTCTCAGGTGAGGTACAAGACTGCACCTTTACAGAACATTTGCTTAGAATAATGGCTGATTACACTTAACATCAGACAAATGTATACTGAATTACAGAGACTGGAAACATACTTCTAATGGGTCATAGCTGGTCCAAACCTGAAGGTAGAAATCTAATTTTGGATGTCTCCCTGGAGCATATTGGGAGTGGATGGGTGGTAAAAATAGTCAACGTGTGAATGAATCCTGCCCTTGTGTACATGTGTTGATGTCACACACGTGTACAAAAGGGGCAAGGCTTCAATGACGCAGTCATTGACTTTTTTGAAGCCTCCTTTGGATATCCCCAATGTCTCCTCACCAGCTTCTGTGAAAATGCTGCAGTGGTTACATCACCAAGGCTGACGTTTTAATGTTGGAAATAGGAAAGAAGGCAGATAGGGAAATGGTCCCTAAGGCATGCTAGAGAATGAGAGAGAGAAACCAATGCAGAGTGTGAGCAAGCAGGCACGGGGAGAAGAGAAGAAGGAAAGGGAGAGAAAGACTGATAGACTTGTGCATATGCCGTGAGAAAAGGGATGTGATTATAGGGAGCAAGTGGGTTAATGTCTAGGCTTCTTATGCTCCTTGCTCAGCCACGTACATGGTTGGCATGTGTATCTTGACAAATTTAGAGTATAGTCATGCAGATCTTGAGAGAAAAAAGATTCCCCAACCCTGCAATGCATCCACTCTTCAGGGCTGACATAAGCCTCTCCTCTTCCAAATTCTACATGCACAGAAATGTACTTCAAGGCTCACCTAAGAGCGGGCAAGCAGATCTTTCCAATACAGACTGAATATGCCCCACATCTCAGCTTTGGAGCTGGCTTTGATTTATTTTATTTTTTAAGAAAAAAACCACATGGGTCAAAATACAAAATAATGCAACTTAATGCTTGTCAGAATGCTGCTCTATAACATAGCAGGACCCACGGTATTGCATGAGTTCAGTTTTGGAGAAAAAATTGTTAGAAAAATCCTTGGATTTGCTTTCCTATGGCGCCACAGTGTGGTTACTGATTGCTTTCATTTAAAATAGAGCCTTATTTAAATATTATCTTGCAGAAGAGATGCCACACTTTCAATTTAATGATAATATATATTCTAGTAATGCAATTTCTCTACTCATGACAGAATGTAGCACCTCCTAAAATCACTCTCTGTTCATTTCAGTATTGCTTAGCCATAGGGAATCATCTCAAAGATATGGGGTATGCGAGCTTCAAGATAATTTCCTGCTTGTTCTGCATGTCCCAAAATGAACTCATTAAATCAAAGGTGCCTAAACATCAGAAATTAATTTATGACTGATGATGCAGAACTAGAGATATACGAATATGTACCATTTGCTTTCCACCATTTTCAAAATATTTGGAATATTAAAAACTAAAATAGAGTAAGAAGGAAAAAAGAAAAAGGAAGAAATAAAGAGAAAACTAAAGTGCAAAAAGAAAAAAAGGAAAGAAAAAAGGATAGAAGGTAAAATAGAAAAGAAAGAAAAAAGATATAATGAAGCGGCTTCTGATATTCTTTACAGCAGTTATAAGTACAATTGTAGATTTACCTCTTTCTCTAAAATTACATCATGACTCTCTTCTTTCTATAATCTATCCTATCTAATTGTCAACACCATAGATTGTAAATTCATTTTTTTCTGTTTGTACAAAAAGTCCATAAAAGGTTTCCAGTCAGCAATAAATGTAGATATTGTCTTTTCTCTGATCAAATAAGTCAATTTAGCCATCTCAGCAAGTTCTATCATCTTCACCAACCATTCCTTCATTGTAGGTATTGCCAGATCTTTCCATCTTCCATCTTCATTGTGCATACAATAATCTCACTGCAGTTATCATGTATAAAAACAAAGTTCCATGACTTTTTTCAACTGTTTATCCATCAATCCCAAAAGAAAAACCTCTGGTTTCAATTGTATATTAATCTTTAAAATCCTCTGAATCAGTGTATATATTGGAATCCAAAATTTTCTAGCTTTTTTACATGTCCTCTTTCCAACTCTCTGGCATTATTCCTCCCTGTAGGATATAGTTCATCATGTTTTGTAAAGGTTGTACAAGTTCACTCTCAAAACATTTGTAATAAGAACCTGATAATCCATCTGGGCCAGGTACCTTTCCTAGTTGAGTCTTTTTTATAGCTTCAGAAACTTCCCTTATTGTTATAGGTCCATTCATAATCTTTCTCTGTCCCTCTGTAATCCTTGGTAAATTTTGTTTCTTTAGATATTCATCTATTTTCTCTAGCAAGATATCACTTCCTTTATATAAATTGGAATAATATTGTTGGAATGCTTTTTGTATGGCCATATTGTCCATTAATACAGTATCTCCCTCTTGTAATTTCAATATCATTTTCTTTTCTTTTTCTTTTCATATTTTATATGCTAGTCACTTCCCTGGTTTATTTGCAAACTTTTTTTTTGCTTTACATAATTTATTTTTATTTCCATTTCTCTTACAATAATTGTTGCTGTAAAAGCTTAAATTGTTCAGAAATATTTATCTTCTCTGGAATTTTTTTAAATTCTTCTTTTCTCTTTATTTCAACCAAAATAGCTTGTGTTTCCTCTTTTTAAGTTCACTATTATATTGTATAAAATAACCTCTAATAACAGCTTTACTTGCGTGCCAAACCATTTTTAAATCAGTGCCTTTACCTAAATTATTTTCAAAAAATTCTTTTAATTTCTTTTTACAATCCTCTGTTATTACTTCTTTCTGTAACAACATTTTGTTCAATCTCCATCTGAAAGTATTAGATTTTCTTTTATTAACCAAACTCACAGGATTATGATCCGAAAAAGTCTTTGGTAATATCTCTACTTGAGAAAGCTTAGTACCAAGTTCTTTGAAATCCAAATCATGTCTATTCTTAAAAAGGATATATGATTTTCAGAGTTTCTAGTGAGGATTTATGGCAAACTAGACATCCCCAAAGGAGCAGGGATGACACTGCAGTGGAGATCGGCAGCCAGACAGTGAATACTGGCCAGTGAAGTCTCTTTGGAAAAAGGAGATATTGTGGATCACCCACTTGCACTCCAGACATCTGCTCCTCATGAGTAGACTGCAGGAATCTAAGTTTTTTCAGTCAGCTTGTGAGTTGAGCAACTGGGAGTTGAGGGATTTCAACCAAGCTCAGAGCCATAATGTAGTCTATATGGACACAATGTTCAAGAGAGCCTAATTTCTTAACCACTTTTAGATGTAATTAATTTACAGCTAAAGAGATATTTTCTCATTGGCAGGATAAGATTCCACTTGGTGAATTCTTATTTTTTCTGGATTACAAAGGAAAAAAGAAAAAAAAAGGTTTTAAAGAGTTAAGAACTTTTGGCAAAAAGCTTAACAAGGAGTTGATGTAAGGAAGTTTAAAATGGATAAAAGGGACAGTTATTTTGAAATATTATTTTTTGCTGAGTTGAATCTGTCATACATCTCCTGCTTCATGACTGTTGTCATTAGATACAAATTCCACCATTTTCTTAGTAGGCAATGTCTCAGTGAAGAGAGCATACACATTTGAGACTTCAAAGGAACCCAATGAACTTACTAATTCATCCACCTGTAAAATTCCCCATTGTTTAGAGCCCTTTAAAGATTGTGGCTTGGGGTTCTATGGGCTTGTCCTTGGTTGCTTTTTCTTATTCCACATACTAGTCAGCCAGTAATTTTTAAAAAAATGAACAGCTCTTGGCAGATAAAAAACAGCCTCACCAGTGTTCAAGGGGGGAAAATGTGGTTATAGCTTAACAGGCTGGAGAAAGAAAAAAAAAACATTTCTTAATACCCAGCTCCATGCATGAGCTGTTGCTGTGTCATCATCTTAGTATTTTTTAGAAATTATTAAAAGAGGAGTGCTTTTCATGCTGTCATATCTATCAGCAGCAATAATGGATAATATTTATTAAAGAGAGTAAAGAAAGTAAAGAAAGAGAAGCAGCTGCTCTTCACACACACAGACACCCCCCCACAGAGAGAGAGAGAGGAAATCTGCTGATTCATTACATACTAGACCCTGTTAAAGGGACCACACCCTACGCATATGAGGAGAAAACATTCATGCTCCTGCTAGACAAGAAGTTTTAGTCTTTAGAACTGTCATAATCATTATGAATATTGTGAAAAGGCAGCCTAGAGGACTCCCCCTTTATGTGTTTGAGAGGAAAACCATAAATGTTTAGGGGCTACTTAAAAGGTTATATATAAAAATGTATGATACATATAAGCATTACACAAACCAGCAGAGGGAGATATAAACCAAAAAGATTAAAAATACCAATAGTTCAAAAATTATGCCTACTTAAATACAGCTTACATCCTTTTCACTGTTGTTCTTTAGCAGTATTAAATGAATCTGGAAAAAAAACATTAAGGCTTATTTATCCAGGAATAGGTCCTTCCCAGTGCTATAATAGAGCAGACTTCTGAGTTTAAAAAAGAAAAAGAAAGAAAGAAAAAAGCTTAACTCTATGTTACATTATGCTTATTTTCTTATTTTTCCTGAGCATCCCTGACGTAGGTATGCTACTTTACTCTCAAACTACGGGACAAGGCTAGTAGCAAGAGTTGAAGGTTACTGAGATATCAAAGATCAGAAAGTAGCTGATCGTAAGAATTATAAGAGAATGGTTTAGTTTCCAATATCATATTGTCAACAAAAGATTTGACTCTTGTGTTTCTGGCATTTACATACTTAACGAATCACACTGTTCCCCCTATGATGAGCAATATTATGTAGAATGCAGAAAATTAGCAAGAAATACTAAGTCAAAGAAATGTAAGGCATTAAGTAAGGTTAAAAAAAGGAAACATACCTCAAAACTAGTTTAAAACAATGCAGTTTGATATCCCTCTGTCCTTACAAACTACCCTTGTTTCCATCAGGTCCATATACCACTTCATACACTGTTTTTTATTTTTTCACCTTCTCACTACTTTGTCTTTTAGGATTTTATTAACTCCATCCAATCACAGCTTTCTCATTCTTTCCCTTCCCTCAGCCCATTCACCCTTCCATCATGTATTTTTGTGATTCAGTCCTCAGTCATCATTCTCTCTGCATGACGAAAGCACCTCAATGTACTTTTATTGTGCTGGGCACCAACTTTTGTATTCAATTTAGTTCTTTCAATATTTTCTTTCAAAAGAATTCAATATTCATACTTTTTTTTCCCTGCAGTTCCTTTGGGTCATTCTTGACTCCTGGCAACCACCTGGACTAGCCCCTGCAGTTTTCCTGGCAACATTTTCAGAAGTGGTTTGCCAATGTCTCCTTCCTAGGGCTGAGAGAGAGTGACTGGCCCAAGGTCACCCAGCTGGCTTTGTGCCTAAGGCAGGACTAGAACAGTTTCTAGCCTGATGCCTTAACCACTACACCAAACTGGCTCTCATTCAGTACCTACTTATTCTTGAACCTCTCTGTTCTTGTTTTACTACACATACTTCTTAAATATTCAATTCCCACTGCATTCATCTTACATTTATGTTTCTCCTGACATACTCAGTTCTCAGTTCCATATAGCAAAGTGAACAGAAGCACACTTATATGCACATTCATTCCTCACAACTGAACTACTCCCCACCTTTCTACCAACATTTGCACAGCCAAAAATTCTCCATCCATTTTCCTATTGCTAAAAAACATAAAGGCACATTAATTCATCTACTTGCTCTATTCTTTTACCATTTATGTATCATCTTGCAATTGTTCATTCTACTGTTCCTATGAGAAAGAACTATCTTAATCTCTGATACATTAATTTTCATATCCTTATTCCTCACTGCACTATACAATCTACCTAACATTTGTTGTAAACCATTTGGGTTCTCAGCCAATGACACAGCATCTGCAGACAAAAGTCTACATATGTTCATGTCCAACTGACATAGCTCCAATGTCACTATAAACATTCCCTATACATTTGTTCACATATACATTAAACAATCAAGGGGACATCACACCTCCTTGTCTTATTCTCTGCTTAGTGTTGAACTATTTGTTAAGCCTTCAATGCAATGCAGTGCTCATTCTAATGCATCATTAACTTCCAGTTTTATCATACATAGCAACCAGCTTTCAACTCTTTATTTGTATGGCACATTTCATAATTCAAGTCTATTCAATTTATAAATTTTTGGATTGATTGATTGATTGATTGATTGATTGATTATGTGCCATCAAATCATTTTCAACTCCTAGCAACCACATAGATAGATGGATTTTCTCCATGACAATCTACCATTCAATTTATATACCCTTTTTCTAAATCAATAAATATTCAATTCATTCTCACATTCATACAATTCTCAATGATTTGCTAAAAGAGCAAATATATTCGGCATAAAGCTGCATTGCACTTGTCATAGTTTGCTTATTATACTTCACCTAACTTTTCAAACAGAATTCTGCAAGCACACTTAACAAATCAATCCCCCTAGACTTTGTATTCACTTATAGTATCTTTACCTTTCTACAGGGGAAGAGTAATGACATTCTTCTGATTGTCAGGCATAAATGTGGTTTTCAGACAAACATTCAGACAAATTGCACAACCATTTTATAAGCAACCACACCCATATTTTAACATTTCTCCAGTTACATTGTCCACTCCATTAAACCACAGGATTAACTTGAAGCAGAACAGAATGTAGATAAAAACATTTTACACTCACAAAG
Source organism: Python bivittatus (assembly GCF_059951505.1). NCBI lineage: Eukaryota > Metazoa > Chordata > Lepidosauria > Squamata > Pythonidae > Python > Python bivittatus. Next base: position 20,998,343 of record NW_028277035.1, read on the forward strand.
CAAAATGTATTTGAGGAACTGCCTCTTTCCAATCACATCTACCTGTCCCATCATGTTCAGCAGGAGGGGCATGCTCCAGGTCCCATCAGCCAGGGAGTGGCATCTGGTGGGACCCAGGAAGAGTCCTTTTTCTGTCATAGTTCCTGCCCTGCAGAACATCATTCTCCACAGAGATCAGATTGAGCCCAACCCTGCTGGCTTTTCGTAAGCCCTTGAAAATATGGTTTTGGCAATGAGTGTGGGGATTCAGGAGTGTGGTAGAGCCTATGTAGTGGCTGTATTGTCTGTTGTGGATGGATGTGACTCTCAGCTATGAATTTTGCTATATGGTTTTTATATAGTTCATATGGTTTTTTAATTGTTCTTAAATTGCTGTATTGTTTTGGTGTTTTTTATATGGTTTTTAATTGATTGTGAGCTGCATAGAGTCATATATTGTAAACTGTCCGGAGTCACTGTATTTATTGCAGAGAGAGAGAGAGAGAGAGAGAGAGATGGGTGGCTATATAAATTGGGAAATAAATAAATAAAATACAAAGGAGCAATTGAATGTCACCCATGATATTTTGTAAAATGTACAGTATAGTATATTATGGTCAGGAGGTTTTAATATCTAGAATAATCATATTGTACTTGACTGTAAGTTGCAATCTAGATTTACGGCAAAATTTAGCATCTTGATTTTTGAAGCAATGTGGAGTATGATGTTTGGGATCTCATTGTTCAGAAGATATATAACATAGAATTCATTAGAGTGTCCAGGAATATTCAGATCCAGAGGCAATATTGTGTTATTACATGTATCTGTATAAAAAGTACATAATTTACATGTCATCTTTATACAGGGACCATACTAATTTTCTGTGTCTCAAGGGAGCTACCCTCTCCATGTTCCTTATATAGGTGAATGCTTACAGAGAGAAGTAGTAAGGTTTGCACTGCTTTTCTCCACTCCTTAGGAACTGTTTTCTGGGGCAGACTGGGATACAAGTCATTACAACTGCCCTTATGTATCACTGCTGCCAGAAAATACAGCTGTTACTGGGCTGTTACTGAAAGTGTATATGTTATCAGCTACTTTGCATGGAGATGTTAACATTTACCATCAGTTACTTTGCATGGAGACATTTTGAAATACTTGGACAATATCCTAGAAAGATATACTAGATGATAATTAAAAAAAGATTAGTGCCTTACTTAAATATTTTGCATTTTTCACTAGGAACATTTTTTTCTTGTCGACTTACATCAGAAAGAAATTTAAAGAACTGATGTGGTTGGCAATGTTATTCTATTGGCCTTTTGGTAGCAGCATGGACATGTAAAGCAAGCAGACAAAGAGAAAAACAAATATTTATATCTAGAGTGAAAAGGCTGTTTTGAAGGATTTAGAACCAGCTGGAGATGATATTCATCTATATATTTTTGTGTGTATTTGTTTATTTACTTGATTTACCTAGCCACCCAACTAATGTAATCACAACTCCAAGCAGCCAGGTCTTTAACACTTTCTTGAAATCCAGCAGGGTCGAGACCAATCTGGTCTTAGATGGTCAGCTGTTCCAGAGGGCAGACAATGTGCCCAAAAAGCCAGGCTTCTTGGGTCCTGCCAGATGGCATTCTTCAATTGATGGATCCTAAAACATGCCCCTCCTGCCAAATCTAGTAGAGTGAGTAGAGACAATGAGAGAGAGGTGGTTCTTCAAGTATCCTGGCCTCATGTCATGGGATTTACCAATGATAACCAATTGAATTGCACCTGGAAGTCTCCTGGGAGCCAGTGCAGCTTGTGTAGCAAAAGTGTAATATGGTTGAGTCAAGAAATTCCCATCATGGACTGCACCATTGCATTCTGAACCAATTGCAACTTCCAAATGCTCTTCAAGGGCAGCCTTATGTACGGCACATTGCAGCAGTCCATTTGGGAGGTGAGAAAAGTTGAAGTGATCATGCAAAATGCCTCCTGGTCCAGGAAAGGGTGCAACTGGCACACAACATGAAGTCCTCTCTCCACGGCTGCCACCTACTTCTCAAGAAGAAGCCATGAGTCCAGAAGAACCTCCAAATTGCACACTGGTTCTGTCTGGGATAGTGCAACCCCATCCAAAACTAAAGATGAAAAATCATCAGATCCACTGCCCATATGCTGAACATTGTTTAGAGGCATGCTTCATACCAAATTGGCTACATTGTTTCCACATACAGGTAGTCCTCAACTTATGACCATTCATTTAGCAACCATTCAAAGGTATGGCACTGAAAAAAGTAACTTACGACCAGTCATCACACTTATGACCGTTGTAGCACCCCTGTGGTCACATGATTAAAATTCAGGCACTTGGCAACTGGTATGTATTTATGATGGTTGCAGCATTCTGGGGTCATGTAATTGCCATTTGCGACCTTCCCAGACAGCTTCTGACAAGCAAAATCAATGGGGAACTGTGTGGTTCATTTAACGACCATATTATTCACTTAGTGACCATGTGATTTGCTTAATGACTGCTGCAAAAAATGTAAAATTGGGTGCAGTCACGTGATGTCTCACTTAATGACCACGCCACTTAACAATGAATTTTATGGTCCCTATTGTGATCATAAGTGAAGGACTATCTGTATTTTGCTCTGCTTCCAAGCTTCTTTGCATGCTGGGCTGGTCCCTTTGTAAAGGCCAAAGTCATGTTTCTCAGTAGAGTCTTCTGGTCTCATTTGTTTCCATGAGCCTTTATCATGGTTAATGGAGTATTATCACTGCTGTGTCCCATAACTTTCAACTCTGAGCAAACTACTTCTGCTGCCTGCCGTATAAGAATAAGTAATTATCAATAATTACTTATCTTTCTTAGTCAATATTCTTGCATTTCACGCATTTGTTTCTTCTGCTTCAAACACATTTCAGTCAAAGATTCAATCAACATAGCAAAGTCACAAGATCAATTCTTTAGTTTCAGGCTTGTTACAATTCTTGCAATTGTCTCAGTCTCTTTTTGTAGGAGACAATCTTTCCTATGTTACATTTTTTCATGGTACAGAATCGAACTCACGTTTATGAAATAGGGCTTTATTTCAGGAATGTAAAAATAATATACTCATCAAGGGTATCTGCTCCACCCACTGTTAGGAACAGGACTGTTTTCTGTTCATCCTCTTTTTCATGACAGCCAACTGCTCTCAATTTTTGTTGAAAGTGTTCCCATTGGCCTTCTACAGTTCCATTAAGCTTCAGTTCTGGTGATGACTTCAAAGCATCCATTTTTATTTTGTTTATTCATTCTGAGGCTATCAGTATACAGTATACTGTAGATCCGATGGCACAATTGTAGCCTTTTTGCTTTATGCTGACTCTGTGGTTTGATTAGGTAGTAATATTCATTTTTGCTAGTTTTCACAAGCTAGAAGATGTTGTGAGGGGTTTTTTTGGGGGGGGGGGGGGGCAACTCTGGATCTCTAGCACACTGGAATTCAGCTTCTCTGGTGGCACCAGATATTCATTTCTGAGGAAGCACAAGAGATGAATTGACTGTGTTTATTATAAATCAGCTTGGACTCAGCTCTGACCTGAAGCAAAAAGGAATTTAAGATTTTGAAAGGAGCATAAGCAGCCTATTCACATCCTCTGGACAGATCAGTTGATCCTGTTTTGAATAAATAGTCTTGTTGGATTTGCAATGAAATTAATGCGTCATGTAAACATATTTGTACAGTGTTCCGCATTATTTAATAATGTTGAAGAGATTAGCACACATATTAATACAATTCTGAGACAAGATTTATTATTCTCAGGTATTCTTATTCTTTTGAACTAAATTACTGTTGCATGGAAATTGAAATCTGGGCAAAGAAAGTGAATTCACTGTGTCCCTTTTGTTGTTCAGTCTTTAAGTCATGTCTGACTCTTCATGACCCCATGAACCACATCCCGCCAGGCCTTCCTGTCCTTCACTGCCTCCCAGAGTTTGCTCAGTTTCATGCTCATTGCTGCAGTGATGCTATCTAACCATCTCATCCTCTGTCATCCCCTTCTCCTTTTGCCTTTAATCTTTCCCAGCATCAGGGTCTTTTCCAAAGAGTCCTCTCTTCGTATTAGGTGGCCAAAGTATCTGAGCTTGAGGTTCAGTATCAATCCTTCCAATGAGTAGTCAGGGTTGATTTCCTTTAGGATTAACTGATTTGATCTTCTGGCAGTCCAAGGGACTCCTAAGAGTCTTCTCCAGCACCACAATTCAAAGGCATCAATTCTTCAGCACTCAGTCTTCCTTTTGGTCCAGCTCTCACAGCCATACATTGCTACTGGAAAAACCATAGCTTTGATTATGCGGCTCTTTGTCAGCAAGGTGATGTCTCTGCTTTTTAATATGCTGTCTAGGTTTGCCATAGCTTTCCTCCCAAGGAGCAAGTGTCTTTTAATTTCATGGCTGCAGTCTCCGTCTACAGTGATCTTGGAGCCCAAATAAATGAAGTCTGTTACTGCTTCCATTTTTACCCCTTCTATTTGCCAGGAATTGATGGGTCCAGATGCCATGATCTTAGTTTTTTTAATGTTGGGTTTCAAGCCAGCTTTCGCACTCTCCTCTTTCACCCTCATCAAGAGGCTCTTTAGTTCTTCTTCACTTTCTGCCATTAGGGTGGTATCGTCTGCATATCTGAAGTTGTTGATATGTCTCCCTGCAATCTTAATTCTGGCTTGTGATTCTTCCAGCTTGGCATTTCTCATGATGTACTCTGCATATAGGTTAAATGAGCAGGGTGACAGTATACAGCCTTGTCATACTCCTTTCCCTATTTTGAACCAATCGGTTGTTCCATGACCTGTTCTAACTGTTGCTTCTTGGCCCGCGTACAGATTTCTCAGGAGACAGATAAGGTGGTCTGGTACCCCCATCTCCTTAAGAATTTGTCACAGTTTGTTGTGATCCACACAATCAAAGTCTTTTGCATAGTCAATGAAGCAGAAGTAGATGTTTTTTGGAACTCTTGTGCTTTCTCCATGATCCAGCGAATGTTGGCAATTTGATCTCTAGTTCCTCTGCCTCTTCGAAACCCAGCTTGTACATCCGGTAGTTCTCAGTTCATGTACTGCTGAAGCCTACTAAAAGATTACTCTTCAGTATTGAAAAGATAACTATATGGTCCCAACTATACAATGGTCTGCAGGATTGATATTATCAGCAACTTAGATTAGTTATCAATGATTATAATGACATATGGCTATCAGTCCTTGAAATAGCTGGTGTGGGTCTTCCGGGCTGTGTGGCCATGGTCTTGAAATCTTGTTTCCTAACGTTTCGCCAGCACCTGTGACCGGCATCTTCAGAGTGCAGGAGCACAGACAGGAGCAGTTCTCTCTGTGCCCAGGGTGAAGTGACCCTTCTGTGGGTATTTATAGAGATCTGGGGGGGGGGGTAGATCTCTATAAATACCCACAGAAGGGTCACTTCACCCTGGGCACAGAGAGAACTGCTCCTGTCTGTGCTCCTGCACTCTGAAGATGCCGGTCACAGGTGCTGGCGAAACGTTAGGAAACAAGACTTCAAGACCACGGCCACACAGCCCGGAAGACCCACACCAGCCATCGTATGCTGGCCGTGAAAGCCTTCGACAATACAGTCCTTGAAATGTTTATACAGAACTTTTTTATATATATGTATATGTAACCATGAAGCCCAGTATGTTTTTGTTCCTTTTTGTTTTATTTGTTTTATTTCTTTATCACTTTCTGTATTGCTTATATTTTCTTTATTTTTGTTTCGAATTAATAAAAGCAAAAAACAAGCCCTATTCATTGGAGTAATCGCTGCACAAAATATAATTATTTTGAGATATTTACATACTGTATGACCGATGAGTTATATATATATATACAGCATCTGTTCAAAGCCTATTCTTACTGTTATTTATTTATCTGTATTTACATTGCAATACTATCCAATAAGTCCAACTCAAAAGATGTAGCCTAGACTTTCTACTATGGAATAACTTGGCTGTACAATGGCAATAGCCCTCTCTCTCTCTTTTTGTAGAAGATAATGTCATGTGTGTTCAGTATGCAGTGTAATGTGAAGAATTAACAGCAGAGCTGAAAAATCCTCTTGTCCTCTACCTATAGGTTTCTTCACATAGGCAAACCCTGAACCTGTCATCTTACATTTTCATGCCTAGATGAAGTGGCTCATCCACACCCTTTACAAACTGTCTTTAAGGTGGACTTTGAAAATTTAGGATGACTGGCTAATGGATTGCCAGTTGTGAATGGAATGTATCTATGAAGGTGGAGGTGATGTGATTGAATGCAACCAGGTTCTCAGGAAGGAGGGAGCACATTCCAGGAGGGAGGAGATAAGAGACAGCACAGTCCGGAGCAGGAGCGTAGGAAGAGGAAGAGAATCAGGATAGCCACTCCCTAGAATCTCTCATGGTATATCCATTAGGTTAGCATAGTACAGATTTAGTCTGGCAAGATTCTGTCTATATGGTGTAAGCAATATTAGAACTGAACTTGGCTGGACTGTTTCCCTGATGTTCTTGGGCTAGGCCTGACACCAATGCAATTTATCTATAAACACACAGAGACCCAGGAAAAAAATTATGCAAAATGCATATTAATGTAATGGTGTGTGACGAAGCCCATTTCCTGGCTATGTTGAAGACCTTTTATGATTCTCTGGCTGCTGTGTGTTTTTATTTTTTTAAGTTAATTTTAGAACTTGGGTCTATTTTTATTTATTTGAAAGTTGTGCACCACCCAGCATCATGTATTCAATTCATATAAACTGAATAAACAAACAAATAAATACATTTGGGAAATATGCACCAGCGAGTTACGCATTTTAATGTAAACTTTAACAAATAGCTGTCAAGTTTGATGAATGAAATTCACAAAAATGAGAAACTGAAAGAAACTGGACTTGGCCATTCACTGAGATCCCTAATCTCAGTGGCACACAAGTTTTATTTCCATTTCCTGTTCCTTGAGCTGCCAGTACAAAGATTGTACGTTTCATTGCTGCATTATTTTTTACCTATAAGATCTATGGATAGAAGTGTTACTCATGTTCTAATTTACTTTAACAATGACGCTATGAAACCAGTGAAATTTGTCTGATGTCCTTACTGCAGTCCAGTAAGACAGAGAGCAATGCTTCTTGCTTTTAGTCTGGCATCTTATGGTTGAGGAAGATGAAAAGAAGTGGCAGCCAGTAACAGAACTATGGCTGGCAAAAATGTTCATATCTCCCCTCCAAATAACAAAATGTCCCCTGCTTTATAACCCTGGGGTGGAGGAAAGTGGAAGGCTCTTCAGTTCAGGCTTAATATTTTCTGCTTGGGGTCCAGTGAAATGGAGTATCATCAAAGGAGGCAGGTTTCCCTGCAACAAATAAGCTGCTGGTACAATGGCTCCTAAGATAAAGCCTTAACGGCCTTCTCTGTTTAGTCTCATGACTTAATAGATTTGGATCGATTTTGGGATCTCACTTATTGCATTATGTAAGAGATAGAAATCATCAGATGGGATTTCCTTGTTCTATCCCAAACTAAGTCATTCGTAATTTCAGAAATTTCCACAGGAGACAGAAATAGTTGTCTGGTTGCAAAAACACCTTTACATTATATAGATATATATAATTGCACTGGTGATATTCAATTCCTTTATCCTTTAGAAAACTTCCTTCATTGCCATTCCTGAACCACACTGAGAAAAATTATGTATTTTAGATAGCCACTATGCAATAGTAAAAATTGCTTGGTTTCATACTCTGGCCAAGAAGGGGATAAGAGCGGCTTCTTAGACTTTCTGTAAGAATTCCCATGATATCCCTGAAGTGCACAATAGAACTAGGGGAAAAAAGTGAATCTGGAGGGGGGATAACTAGATAAGTGGTTTTATCGATAGAGAATGGGATGAAAATTTGCATTGCCCCAATCACTTTCTCAACAAAAGAAAAGTTTCATTTTCAGAAAAAGCATCTGCCTTGCTGGGACACATCATGATTTTTTGGCCAACACTCTGTTCTTCAACAATGATCAGCACTTGTGATGCCTCAGGTTTTTTTCAAAGACCATCCCCAACAAATATCCTTCAAATCTTCTGGATTTTTCTTTTACAGTTGAATCTTAAATATATAGGTCATACTTTTGAACCATGCTGTGAAGATGACCTTTCTGTACTGGGACGTTAAAAGAGTATCCCTAAACAATCTACAAATATTCCTTACCTATAGTAACACTAACATCCCAGGCTGTTCAGATTTTTTCTGCAATAGGAAGTTTCCTATCTCTGTGCTTGATGCATGCTTTGCATACACTATATAGTTGCACTTTCTTTGAAGTTTCATGAAGAAGCTAGCAGGATATAGGAAGCTTTCATAAGCTAGGTAAAATAACCTGACTGCCAACAAAAGATTTAAATTTTGGGTGAAAAAAATCTAAATGAAATTAAAATTGTAGATTAAACAGTTGAAGGATATTTAATCCCCCCCAATGCTACTGAATATTCATTCATTCATTCATTCATTCATTCATTCATTCATTCATTCTGAAATGCACAACTCTTGTAGCTCTACTGCCACAAGTCAGTCTGGAGAAGCTTGCCATACCCATATCTTGCAGAATGAATGAGAAAGAGTCCAGGGATAGTCAGTGAAGCATTTTAAAGGAAATAGGTAAGATCACATACAAACTAAGGATATACAACCTCTTTTTCACTTCCAGTTCTAAGAGGTTGGACTCCAGCCACAGAAGCCTGAGGCTATAATTACCTTAGTGATTTTCTTGTAAATACCACTTCTTCAGAAGTGCTATTTGTTCTTTATTTAGAAAGGAGTCATCCCTTGAAAAAAACACACATGATATTTCACCTATCTAGAAGATGAAATTTTGTCTGTTTCAACTTGTAGAACACACCCATTTGGAGGGTACTACCAATAAATTAGTCAGTAAAATCAACCAGCCTTCTGACTAAATATTACATTAGTCTTGAAGGGCTTTCCACAAAGCAAGCAATGGCATCTATGCAAACACTTGTATCTTTCTTATAGTAATTCTATTGAACATTGCAATTAAAAAAATAAGATCTAATACAAACTTAAAAAGAAAAAGAAAAGAAAAATAGAAAAAATAGGAAGTGCAGAAAAGAAAGAAAAAATAGAAATAGAAAAGAAAGCAAAGATAAGAATATAATGAAGGAAAAAAAGAAAAAAAAGAAATATATAAAGGAAATTACTTCCCCCTTCATAACAACAGGTAGAAACAATTTTAGTGACTTATCACCTTCTCTTGAAATACAACACATAATCTCTTCTTCCCATATCTCATCTCTTAAAGCCTTGTTGTTCAGTCCTGGTCAGCAAAAGTCCTTTAAGGGTTACCAGAGATAACAACATATCTGTTAACCTTGATCAAATAAACTAACTTTGTATTCTTTTCCTTTACTTTTAACAATCTTGATCCTTAATCCTCTTAAATAATGCCCCAGAACTTGATTTCTTTTCATTTTTTCTTTGTCATTTCTCACAAAATTCTTCCAAACTTTAACAAGTCTCTTTTGCAAATCTAATATAAGAAAGTTATCCAGGTCACTCTTTTGGTTTGTTAAGACATCAGCCAGTTTCATTTGTATATCCAGTGTAGCATTTCCTTCCACATCATTCCCATATCCCATCATTTTCAAATCCACTTTCAAATCAGTCTCAGGCCTATCTGATAAAACTTGTTCCTCTTCCATATCATCTTCCAAACACAGTCTATCTATAATGGCAGAGACTCTTAAAGTTAACTTTTGGATCCCTTGTTCACAAATTGTGATGGAATATATCTACGAGGAGGAGAGCGATGTGGGAGATCAAGGCTATCAGGAAGGAGGGGGTGCATTCCAGGAGGGGAAAGGAGACAAGAGGCAACATAATCCACAGGGGGTGTGTGAGAAGAGTAAGAGATTCAGGATAGCCACTCCCTAGAATCTCACAGGGCATATCCACTAGTTGCTATAGTATAGATTTAGTTTGGCAAGATTCTGTCTATAAAGTATAAGCAAATAAAGGAACTGTACTAGACTGGACTGTTTCATCGTTGTTCTTGGGCTGGGCCTGACACAAATATCTTTCAGTACATCTGATGTTAAGGTATTTTGCTCCATTCTGTGTGTGTGTGTGTGTGTGTGTGTGTGTGTATATACTTATATTATATAAGTATATTATATAATATATAAGTTATATTAAAAATAACAGAGCTAACATCCTGTGGGACTTCCAGATCCAGACAGACAGGCAGATACTGGCCAATCAACCAGACATCATGGTAGTTGACAAAGACCAGAAGACAGCAGTGTTGATAGATGTAGCAGTACCAAGTGATAGCAACATCAGGAAGAAGGAGCATGAGAAGCTGGAAAAGTACCAGGGCCTGAAGGAGGAAATAGAGAGGATGTGGAAGGTAAAGGCTAAAGTGGTCCCACTGGTGGTAGGAGCACTTGGGGCTGTGACTCCTAAGCTGGGAGAATGGCTCCAACAGATCCCAGGAATAACATCGGAGCTCTCTGTCCAGAAGAGTGCAGTGCTAGGAACAGCTAAGATACTGCACAGAACCCTCAAACTCCCAGGCCTCTGGTAGAGGACCCAAGATTGAGGAAGACACGTACTACCCATAGGGGTGAGAGAGGAATACACACACACACACACACACACACACACACATTCAAAACAACAGCATTTTCCCACAGGGAGGATTCTTATCATTAGTTTCAAATCTTATTTCAAATCCATCTGGACTCTTAGTCCATTTGTAACTTTCCAAACTCAATGTTCTAATCACCTTTTTGCTGTTTATTCCATATATATATATATATATATATATATATATCCTTAAATTTGTATTTAAAACTTATTTCACTAAGGATTGGAGGAAACTCACCCAGTGTAGTAAAACTTGCCATTATGAAGGTTCCTAATATCTGAAAAGCAGTTAACAAGCAATTTCCAAAAGTGATTAAGAAAGGAAGTATGAAAACCCACTGCCCTTTGAAAAGGTGCTGATTGTGGTTTGGGCAAAGATGACTATTCCCTAATCTCCCAGAACTCTAAACCCACTGGAGACCACTGTCTTACACTCTCCTTGCAAGAAGCAACTGACTGGAGTGCTTGTGAGTGATCTCAAGTCCTCTCCTTGTCTGGAGAGGAATCCTGAAGAGCCAGTCCATTCGCTGGCTCTTCATCCTGCTGCATTCGTCCACTCCACCCTCAGCGGAGCCATCTTCAGTTCACCATTTCTTCTCTGGAAGTCCCTATACAAGCATTTATAAACCACTCATCATGCTTTTTAGAAATCCAGAGCAATATTTGTTTATAAACTGCCCTGAGTCCTTGAAAACAAATGGGTATACAAGTGATTATATAAATGATCAATTACACAACATATATAAAGTAACAAAAAGCCTTAATAATTAAATCCCCTACAAGCTGAAATACCTGAGTGAAAAACAAATGCCTTTGTCTGATACCAGAAACATTGCAATGCAGGTGCCGAGTGGATAGCTATAATGTGTACAAATGCCAAAAGGGAAGCAGGCAGATGGGTAGTTTGAACGAGGCATGGAAGCAAATAGAAGGCTAACTTCGGAGTAACTGGAAACACGGATTTGCCGGCTGACCAGGAAATAATAGCCTAAGTAGTTCTGTGTCTTCCTCTACAACGCAATTTGCAGTAAATACAAAGTGGTCATAAGGTAGATAAAAGCACCATCACCAGTGAACCTGTGAAGATCACACAATTGCACAGTTACAGAGATTAGAAAATGAAATCCTGACATCAACAACGGCAATACCAAACACTTCCTTTAATATATATAACTAATTTGTATATAAATCAACCACATTAAATCTTCACCTTTTCCCCCTTTCAGCTCAGAAAGGAAGTTGCTCGTGTGACCCATACGTATCTCTCTATGCAAATATTCCCAGTGCAATAAGGAAAAGAAAGCTTCCCAAATGTTATTGATTTCTAAAGTATGGAAGCTAACACAGAACAATCTTCTACAAAACTGCTGGATCTTGTGAAAGAAAGTTATCTCAGAAGTTAGAAATTAATCTAGCACATGATCTTGATTAATACCTATTATAATGCCTGTTCATTATGATGTATGGAAGCAAGTAGCAGTCAAATGGGAAGCTTATTGTTAAAAAATAAAAAAACCTAAATTGGGCAATCATGCATTTTAAAATTCAGCTTTCAATGATGTAACATATTTTTACATTTTAAAAGTGATTTGGAGACATTGCTAAACACACTGCACATTTTTCTTACCTCAATTAGGGCTTGCTTTTCTGAGCTGCCATATTAAAATCACAAAATCTTTATTCCCTTAAGGAATTGCTGCATGAAATGAATAGTCCTATAAACATCTTGTAGGTATTGCCTAACTGTAAAAAAAAAATCAATTATTAAATCAGAACAAAGAATCAGTCCAGTCTGATAATATGACAACAACAACAACAACAACAAGAACACCATAAAGGGTGAATGAGGCTATGGGGGAAAAAAAACAACAACTGAATTTGACCATGGAGTAGAGTGTCTATCAAATGGCTGTTCTGATGAGGAAGTGATAGAAGCCCTTTAGTGATGTCCAAACTAGATACAATGAACAGCATCATGATGGCAAACTGTGTCACCAACCTACACGATGATGTCAGTAACAGCTGAACTCATTGTAACTCCCTGCCAGAGCTTAGAATGAATCAACAGCTCAAGAATGGAAGGAATAGAGGCAAAAGATAGCATATACATTTATTGTATCTATTTAAGCATTGTTAAGGAACTCAGCTATTGTTGCTTAAAAACCAGCATGCATGGTGTTCCACAATGGTTTGGAAAAGCATTTGTATGAAGTGTAAATCTGACTAGGTGCAATCTTTTAGGAAGTTAGATAAATGAGTAACATCTTATTCTTTTTCTTTTGATCAATACTGTTTCCAAATATTTTAAAATGGCATGTGGGAATTTTAACTAAGGCTGTGCAGTGACCTAGGTTCAAGTGGGAAAGATGTAGAATGCTCACTTAGTGTCTGTTGGCATTCCTTAAGGCAGTTTAAAGCAGCTGCTTCTTTTCCTGGGCTTGTGCAGCAGCAGTAGAAGTATAAGTGTGCTTGATTTTAGGAGATGCTAATAAGCATTACACAAGAGCTGCTATGTACTCCACCATTTCCTCTTCAAATCCCAGTTGTTCCCCAGCCCTCCTATACATTGCTGTCCTAACAACAAGACTATGTAGTCAGGTGGTATGCAAGCTTCAGAAATGACTTGGAAGAAGTGCTTCAGAACATGCAGGATTATGAGCCCAGCACCTATTTAAAGCAGCTGCATTTTTCTTCACACTTCTGAAAAAGTACTTGGTTGCTTTAAGGAGTTGATTCATGAAAGTCACTTTGTCTTCAGTGCTGCTCACTAAAGTAGCCAAGACTATTTTCAAGCTCGCAGGGAAGCCTAAAACAGGACATCTCTGTTTTAAAGAGGTCCTGTGCTCATATTCCTACAGATTCCAAAGTACTGCTTCTAAATCATTTTGAAACATTCACTGTCCTAACAGGCAGATTAGGCAAAAAGCCAAATTTTGTGGCAGACTGGAGATATGTGCTTTATATTTACCGTAAGCTGCGACATGCCGTAATCTGCTCTACTTTCTGAAAATAATTATTTTTCAGACAAGCTAAGTGAAAACGTATATAGCTAAAAGTTGAAGAGGTAGATAAGAATTTAAATAGCTAAAAGTTATGTTGCAATGATAAACTGACAATCTTCACTCTTGTATTTTCTTCAGTAAGTAAAATGGGCTGAAATTACCAAAGAGAATGAATGCAATGCTTCCACAAATGATCGGCCATTCCGTAATGCATACGGCGATTCATTTCATTGATATATTCTCTCTGTGGAAAATTGGTTGTTTTGGGTTCTTTACTTTAGAATATTAAGTACTATGTTATGAAGACTAATCTGAGGGGATCACACTGACACCTGATGACAAACATCTGCTTTCACATTTGGAAAGCACAGATCTACTGAAGACTGTCTTCTCTTCACTAGCAATCTCAGAATGAAGTGTGAAAAGATAATAATGATTAATTTCCTAACCATCTCAGTGCCAATTTCATTATATTGGTGCCAAGTTTCTATGTCTGAAACAAAACATTAGATTATCTAGCCGGGTTCCTAGTAATATATTTCTGGGAGTTTTTTAAAAAAAATCTTTGGTTGTTAAATTTACATAAAGTAGAAGGGGAAAATGAAATAGCAAAGAAAGAAACTCTCTTTATTACAGAACAGGAACCCTGTAGAGCTAGTTATACACTTCCTCTGATGGCGTTTGTAAATTTCTACACTCTGACCACAGAAATAAGAAACATGAACTTGTCTGGTGAAAGTTGCATAAAGCTAAGATGTCCTGAAAGTTGTATGGCTATTATTAACTGCACACAATGAATTTACAAAGTTCATGAATGCACAGTGTACTAATGCATGGTATGGCCATCACGCATGTTTTTTATTTATGTCGTAGCCAGTATTGTTTATCCAGTAGTGAAAAGACCACTGGTGGAGCCCCTCTTTCCCCTTGCAGCCTCTCAAGAGGACTATTGCAGTGCATTCAACCTGGGGTTGCACTCAAAGACAGCTTAGAAGCTGCAGTTAATCCACAAAGTTATGAGTATAATTCTGCTGCACGAGCTGCATTAGTATTCTCTAAGGTGCTGGTTGTTACTTATCATGCCCTTCATGGCACAGGGCCTCACTGTCTAAGGGAGTGACTATCTTCTGTCGTTTCTGCCTGTCCAATAAGATCCAACAGGCTGGCATGCTCCAGGTCCCATGTTTAAGGCAGTATCATCTGATGGGATCCAGGAGGTGTGCTTGCATGCTGCCTAGAGCTATTATAAGTTGGGCAGCTTTACAAATATGATTTATAAATGAAAAACAAACGAATAAGTGCCTCCCAATCTGAGCTATCAAGTTGTGAGAATCTCCAAAGTAAATACCAGATGGTATAATGGAAATCAGAAATCCACTCACATGACATGCATATAGCCATTTGTCCCAGTGATATAAGACCTTGAGCATGGCATTGCTATTATTTTTTTCTAGTGCTATTAAAACGTACCTGCTGATTTTTAATAAAGTGGAACATAATACAGTAATAGAAAGCATAAGAAAATATGAGTCTAGCTCGTTGAGTCAGCCCTGTGCTAGTACAGAGACATGGATCCTCCCCCAGCCGTTCTATAGGTACTGCTTTATTCTGGATCAAAGCATTGTATTTCATATTTGGAGTTTCACTTTATTTAGACAGTAGGAAACCCAAAGGAATATCAAACCCAAAAATATAGGCCTATGCCACAATCTCCACAGTGTTCAGAGCTATGATCTTAGGAGAAGGTGCAGGCTGCTTTTAAGAGCTGTAGATAGGGACTGTGTTTTGTGTCTCTGCACACTATAAAGCAACTTTTTGGAACTAAGCCTGAATCGTTACATATTTATACTATAAACATTAGTCAGATCTAGCATGTACAGGATGAACTGAGAAAGTTGTCAGTGGCTAGTGGAAGACAAATCAAGTAGATGTTAAAATCCCAGGTCACAGCAAGATTAAATGTCCTTGTCACCCATGTCTGCATTCTTGGCAGAGCGACTTGAGTCATAAGAGAAGAATGAGGAACTTCTTGTTTATGCTATTCATAGTATGCAAATAAATACAAAGATCCTAAGCATATAATGAAAATAAAACTTTGCTTCCTAGGAAAAGACAACGAAATGTGATTAAAAGCAGAATGAGAAGTGAATTACATCAAAAACCTAGACTAAAAATGAAACAATTGTTACCCACATAACAATTTAAGCAAGTAACTTAAAACAAAGCTTTTTTTTTTTTTTTTTTGTAGTGTTACTATATTTTTGGATTGTTGGTTTTATTCTTGATAGCTTTATTTAAGATTGTTTTTTATTGCTCTTTTGTAAAGTACTTTGGGATCTTCTAGGAAGATGGAAAACAAACATGCGAATAAATAATAAAGCTATTTTGGGAGATAATATATGTTCAGTTTACGAGAGTCATAGAATGAAAGGATATCATTCTTGGGCAGTAGAATAAACTTCACCGTTTCTAGGCGCAGGTGTCAAGCCCTGGGTGGTAGGCAGGCTTAGGAAACAAGAATCACTTTGATCTTTACTGGTAGTAGAGCAATGTGGTAGAATCTTAAAAGCCTACCAAAGTAATTTTCCTGTATGACTTAGGGTAATTAAGGCAGAATTACTCTTGAGACTCTTTCTCATGCTTGCCCCCTCCTCTAGGCTCAAAACTATCTTGTAATGACCCCATTTCCTCCTTTAACTGCCTTGTTACCCCTTCTGTGACCCCAAGGTCTGTTAGGTATTCCATCACAACAGTTGAGGATTGTAAAGATTGTCAGTGTGAAAAAAGGGATTGCTAGAAAGTTCACCTTCAGATTAAATGTGCTACAAGTGGAGAATCAAGCTATGTCCAAAGACAAGTAGCTTCAAATGTCGTCTCATCCTTGAAACTCTCTGGGTGTTCCTTGGGCTAGTCATGTCAGCATTGTTACAAGCGTAATAAAGTAAGTAATGAGAATGTGTTACAGTGTGTGCCTTAAAGAAAGGCTTTGAATTACATGAAGTATAATTGACATAGCACTGACTGAGGCAGAGTGGTAGCTCCTCTGAAGGTTAGAGGTCTATTTGGTAAATGTATGAAAAGTGTCATCTGAACAGCTAAAAGGTTCTTGGATTCATCAAAACATCTATGATCAAGTGTGCCTGGCTTCTAGGGGAAGACTCCTAAGGGACAGGGTGATCAGGCAAAAGAGGCTTTGTTCTGTTTGTGGTTTACATTTCTGGGTGGACTGGGGGTGTAGGATGTGCATCAAAGAGCAGGGGCTGAAGTCACTGGAGGAAATCAGGTGATAGAGTTGAAGAGAACACTGGAGGAAGGAGCAGTGTGTGCCTGAAGACCCAAAACAATATCAGAAGGATATCTGGGCAGCAGACTGGTTGGTAAAGGATTGGACAACAAAGAACAGGAGCTACCTAGAAAGGGTAGCCCAGGAGCAACTGATTGAAAAAGCATAACCAAGATTTCCAGAGTTGTTGAGAATTGGGTGGCATACAAGTTTAATACAGATAGTCCTCACTTAACGACCCTAATTGGGACCAAAAACTCCATTGCTGGGCAATGTGGTTATTAAGTGAGGACCCCACATGACCACAACTTATAATGGCATTTTCGGCATTTTTGCGTGGTTATTCAGCAAGGACCACACAGGCTGTTAAGCAAGGACTTCATGTGACTGTGTATTGCAACTTCCTGCTTCCTTCCCATTGACCTTGCTTATGGGAAGCCAGCAGGGAAGGTCACATATGGTGATCACGTGACCATGAGATGCTGCAACAGTTGGAAATGTGGGCCAGTCACCAAGCGCCTAAATTTTGAACACGTGACCATGGGGATGCTGCAATAGTGGTAGGTGCAAAGACCGGTCGTTCAGCACTGTTGTAACTTCAAATAGTCAAACAAGTGATCATGAAAAGTGAGGACTACCTGATGATGATGATGATGATGATGATGATGATGATGATGATGATGACGATGGTGATGGTGATGGTGATGATGATGATGATGATGATGATGATGATGATGATTACATTCCAAGAGGCTCAGGAAAAAAGAGTTATTTTCTCTCTGATTCAGAAAAGAATAAACAGGTAAGTAAAGCTAAATAAAGAAGTTAACATAACATAATGGTCTGGTGGATAAGGGAAGGAGCTATTGAAACAGTTAAGGAATTGCAGGAAGCTCTGTAAATAAAAGTGCATTACATTGTTAAGCTTAGATTATTGTATATTGGAAAGTTAAGCACAACTTATTTAGTTTATTTGCACTGTAACAATAAACATTAATTTGGTCCATATATCTGGATTATTTCCTGTCTATTTCTCACATTATGACAGTGGAAAAAAGTGGATTTCAATAAACAGAAAAGGATTCTATGGCAGGAGAAGCTAATGGGAAAAGAAGTTTAGGCAATTCCTAAAAAGGAAGTTGCTAAAAGAACAATTGCAACATTTCCAACAGGGGAGGAAGAAAATGTGGCTTCATAGAAAGCTTGCTGAGGATTGAAAACAAAAAAGGACACATACAAAAGGTGAAAATTTGGACAAGTTTAGTTCCTAAAGCAAATGCACTATATATAGTTACATAGAGTGCAAAGGTCCATGAGTTTAATTCCTGATAGAGGGTTTGAACCCCATAGAATCTCTTCTGGCTACCCATGTCTGATGAGTCTCCAAAGGATGAAATTGGTCACATGGTGCCTTTTGGTGGTCAGTGTAACTGAAAGCACCTGACAGGATATATACTATGTGAAAATAGAGCATTCTCCCCACTCCCTGCCACCTTCCAAAGGGGTGGAGGTGGTAGAAGTCATGCAAAAACCATACATGGGGCCATGGCATAATGGAATATCTGTATCTCTCTGCTCTGAGAGCTTAAGAGAAGGTGCACTATAAATACATCCCTTCCTGCAACTGTAGCATACCATGAACTAAAGCTAATGCATTGCATATAGTCATCTAAAGGGCAAATGTCTGTGACTGCAATTCCGGGTAGAGGGTAAAATAAGATCTTGCTACCCGCACCTGAGGAATCCCAATACAGAGAGTCCTCAGGTTATGACCATTCGTTCAATGACTGTTCAAAGTTACGACAGGACTGAATGAGGGGGACTTATGACTAGTCCTTGAAGGTGCAGTTGTTGCAGTGTCCCCATAGTCACATGATCATGATTCGGGCACTTGGCAACCAGCTCACATTTATGACAGTTGTGGCATCCTGCAGTCATGTGATTGTGATTTGTGACCTTCCCTGATGGGTTCCTACAAGCAAAGTCAATGGGGAAGCTGGCAGGAGGTTGCAAGTTGTTCCCGCAAGTCACTCCCACAAGTCTGCAATCTTCTTTGGTTCCACCAAACAATGTGAAGAGCACATTGAGAAATCCTAGAGGATGTGTAAAGGCCCAGATGACTGGAGGATGACCAGTGTTATCCCTATCCCCCAAAAGAGGTAGAAGATTAAAATAATACATACTAATCAGTCTGATATTGATATCTGAGAAGATGTTTTGATTGATTATGTGCTATCAAGTTGTTGTTGACTCTTAGCAGTCACATAGATTTTTCTCCATGAAGATCTGTTCTTGTCAGGCTCAACCCAAGAACAACGATGAAACAGTTCAGTCTTGTACAGTTCCTTTATTTGCTTACACCTTCTAGACAGAATCTCGCCAGACTAACTCTACTCTACAGCAACTAGTGGATATACCCTGTGATACTCCAGGGAGGGGCTAGTCTAAACTTCTTCTTCTTCTCACAGTCTTGCTGCAGACTGAGAAGGCACTTGCCTTGTCCCCCTCTCTGGAATGTACTACCTCTCTCCTGACACCCTTGATCTCCCATACCAGCCTCCTCCTCGCAGATACCTTCCATTATAGTCCTTAACCTGGTCCTCCAGCTCTTCCAACAGCATACTCATCACTACAGTAACTGAACTTATCCTCTTTGCTGCTGATTGTCCTCTTCTTCTCTTTCCTTTCACTTTTCCCAACATTAGAGCCTTCTCCAGAGAGTTAGGTCTTCACACAATGTGCCCAAAGTAGGATAATCTGAGCCTGGATATTTGTGCCTCAAGTGAGAAATCTGGCTGAGTTGTTTGATGATCTATTTGTTTGTTTTCTTGGCTGTCCAGGGAATTCTCAGGAGTCTTCTCCAATATCACAGTTCAAAAGTTCAATACCTGTCTTATCTTGCTTCTTCAAAATCCAACTTTTGGTTCCAAAGAGTGTCTCAGGGAATAGCATGCTTGCATGATTCTGATTCTTTTAAGTATACAGTAGACACGTCATAGCATTTGAATATCTTTTCCAAGGCCTTCATGGCTGTTCTGCCAAGTGCTAGTCTACTTCTTGTCTACTTGTTCCTTTACTGTTGATGGTTCAACCTAGAGGGCAGAAGCTATCCACCACTTCAATATCTTCAATGTCATTTCTAAGGGTGGTTGTTTTACCTACTGTCATTTGTTTGGTCTTCTTTATATTTAATTTTAGTCCCATTTTTTCACTGTACTCCCTGATTTTCATTACTAGGGCTTGCACATCCTTTTCATTTTCAGCTATCACAGTAGTGTCATTAGCATAGCACAGGTTACTGATGTTTCTTCCTCCAATTTTAAAACCATGCTCATCTTCTTCCAATCTAGCTTCCCTTAATATATTATTCAGCATATAGGTTGAATAAATAAGCCTTGTCTCAGTCCTTTGCCAATCTGGACATACCAGTCTGTTTCACCATGTCCAGTCTATACTATGGCTTCCTGACCTGTATATAATTTTCTCATTAGGACAATGGGATGTTCTGGGATTCCTATTTTTCTGAGCACTTTGCATACCTTGAAGTGATCAAAATACTCTAAGGGTTTTTTATAACTGATGAAGCACATTGTGACTTCTTTTGATATCCGTAGGCTTTCTCAATTATCCTGTGTGTCTCATGTTCCTTGGCCTTTTCTAAAGCCCGCATGAACATCTGGCATCTCTTTTTTCCATGTAGAGCCCTAATCTGTGTTAGACAATCCTAAGTATTCTTTTGCTAGCATATGAAATTAAGGATATTGTACAATAGTTTGCACACTCTGTTAAGTCTCCCTTTTTTGGTGTTGGAATTAAGATTGACCTCTTTCAATCTGTTGGCCACTGTTGTTCTCCAGATTTGCTGTCATAGTTTGGTTAGAACTTTACTGATTCTTCTTCTGTTGCTTGCCATATTTCAGTGAGTGAGAAGATGTTAGAGCAGATTATAAAGGGACTGATCTATAAGCACCTTGAAAATAATGTGGTAATTACTAGATGTCAGCATGGATTTGTCAAGAACTAGTCTTACTGGACTAACCTTATCTCATTTTGGGAGTTGGGTAACCTTGATTTCAGCAAAATATTTGAAAAACACCCCATAAAATTCTGACTAGCATGCTAGTTAAATGTGAACTGGATGGCATGTTAGGTGGAAGCATAGCTGGCTCATAAAATATACTGAGAGAGTGCTCATTCACAATTCTTCAGTCTGGATGAATGCACTGAGTGGAATGTCACAAGATTCAATTCTTGAATTGGCTATTAGGAAGGAATGCTTATCAAAGTTAGAGAAGATACAAAATGGAATGGAATAGCTATAGAAACAGTCAGAAATAAAATTCTGAACTCTTTTGATAGATTGGAGAAATGGGCTAAAGACAACAATGAATGTTAAGAAAGGTAAAGGAAAGCTTATGTGCATAGGGAAAAAAGCAATCAAATCCATAAGTTAAAGAGAAGGCTGAGATTGTGACTTCATTTACATCCAGAGACTAGATAACTGAAAAATACACGTTCCTGAAATGGGGCAATACAAAGAAATAGAAATGATAAGGAAAGATGAAAAACAAAGTAAAATAAAGCAACAATAAAATAAGAGATAAATACAAATGAAAAATATATGACAAGTAGAGATTGCTACATTTTTAGAGATTGTTCTTAACAATGGCATGGGAAAAATAAAAATACTGTATAGGATATTTAACATGCAGTAGCTAAAAAGGTGAAATTATCATTCCTGAAAGTAATAGCGATTGCACAAAACCTGGCTACCTTCCAAGATATTTTGGCAGACACATCAGCCAAAATATGGCAAGTTTTTTCCTGTCAGAAAAGCTTAATACTTCCAAGACATCTTTTCCTGTGCAGATGGCCTGGTGTAGCTGGATAGTTGCAGGTATCAAAGACCAGAATACGAAACAGACACTGTGCAAACCTAAAGCTGCTTTGATTAAAACAGCTATAGAAACAGAATGTTGCCATTCTGAATGCTTCCTTTCTGCCCTCTTCTATCTGATTATTGTTTTGGTAGCAGATCTTCTCTCTGTCCATCAAGGCCATCCTCCTTATTCACTACAGTAGAAGAACAGAAAAACTTTATCACTACGCTTTCCAGCTCTCTACTCTATCTCATTTGATAGTCCTTAAATGTCAGAATTTGAGCAAAGGAATATATTTAACTGAGTGTCATACCAGAGAACTATCAGCTATTTTCACTATTAATGGAGAATGATTGCTATAAAGTTGATTATTTAAAATAGTTCTGCTAAATAAGTTGATGTTATAAAAAGTACTAGCAGCTCAGCTATCCCAGAATATATATTCTTTATACAATTCCTCCTCAACAGATCACCTTTAAATGAATATGTTGAATTTAAACACTGTGTCAATCATCAACCCCCATTGTTAAGCCCATCTTTGAACTGAGGGTAGAGTTTCTCTTTTAAATAAGAAATATAAAGTTTTGCCATTTTGTCCCAGTCTGGTAGAGATATCACCAAGAAGTATTACAGTGAAGTTCAGGTACATTAGTAACCATCCAGCAGATAAAACTCCAGTTTATCCTAATTATTATTTGAATTGATTCAGCAGATGCTGAAGGGGGAGGTAGACATTAATAATTTAAAATGTGCAATGGCCCTAACCAGTGAGACAAACCTCAGGTTCTACAATAACCATGTAGAATTTGTCTAAGATTCAGTTGCTTAATCAGCCTTGGATTCTGCCTCCCCTCAGAGTAGGAGTGACCTATAAAGAGTGTGAGGGAAATCTTTCCAACTCAGTCGACTCAAGCTCCCAAGTTGTTTTGAAAGAAGACAACCTCAAAGCTGTCAATTCAGATTCTTTAAAAAAAGGATCACTTCTTTTCTAACACTATCCAGAAATAGTCAGAGAGATCAGGGAGATTGCCTGCTTGCTTAGCAGTCAATCCAGTGAGATTACTTCACAATCCTCCTCTATTAGTTAGTCTAGCAAATACAAGGGTGGTTCTGTTGGTTTTGGGGAGTTAAGAGTTATTGATTTAATCTGTAAAGAATAGACTGTCTCTCTAGAAATTTCCAGTGCCATCCTCAGATCTGTAGTTTCCTATAGGTTTAGGGTGAAATCTGACTCCTGCTTTACAGCCCCTAAATTGTACACCATGCAGTGATCTATTTGATTATGACTTAAAATCCAAAGAGTTTTTCAGACCCCACTTCCTCCAACATTTTAAGTAGTTAAATCATCATGAATTAATTTGAATCTTAATGGTTGGTTGATGCAATCAAAAGCTTTTCCTGCTGGGCACAGAAGGTGGACCCATAGACAGGTTGGGCGGGTTTCAGATGAAGCTGTTTATTGAAAAACTTTGTTTGCATAGTAGCATCCATCAAAGTTTGCAAAGAAGCGGGCTCTGCATATGGTTTTGCCAAAAATTGTTTTAAATCACCTAGCTTGCTTAAAAAATTAGTCTGTACATCTTTTAGGAGAAGCCTAAAAGCATATTTCAAGTGACTTCCTCAGCAACATCTCCAGGCAGGGGCAGTTTTAATAATTTATTACGGTACTCACTATCTCTTTTCTGGAAGCTCTCCTTCACCTGCTCTGTGGCATTATCAGGACTGGTCAGCTTGCCAAATTTGTGATTCTGGACAGAGTGCTCTCTTGCCAGTGTTACAGAAGACACAGGTTGGATATCTTTTGGAAAACTCCAGAAATGTACTCATTTTAAAGAAGATTGGGGGAATAGCTGCGTTTTTAAATTTTATCAAAATTTTGTTGTTGTTGTAAACACTTCCAGCCGTTTCTAAGTCCATCTGAGACATTCGACAAGTAAAAGTTAGCTAGGGAAAAGATAGTGGCTTTCCAAGGGAGTCATTTTCCTTTATTAAGGAGCATAATTTGGTCTGCTTGAAACACACAGGCAGAATGCTGATCTTGTTTCTGGGTGAAAAACAGGATCCCTCTCTGCTTGTTACCTCCACATGTTGTTTCATTCTGTAATAAAGTGCAGCTCAGAGATCTTTTTTATTAGAAAACCTCTAACTCCCTTCTAAGCTGCCCTTTGAGGAAGCAGTGAAAAGAATGTTGAAATAATCTGAATTGTTCAGTTATGATCACAAGTTTTTTTTATGAGGTCAATCAATGTTTCAGCAAATCAGAGGCCTTGTTACACTCTAGGTGTATATCCAGAGAGATTGACTCAGACTGCTGCAATTTAGGCATATCCTGACTAGTAAGTCTGGCAGTCATCTGATGTGTCTTTCTGAGGGAGGGCTCCTTTTCTATCAGGGCTGAGGAGGAACAGAAATAACCTCCCTTGCTAGTGGTTAGAGAAAAAACATTATTATCATTTACCAGTTTAGACTTTGTGGGAGGAAGCAAAGACCTCTATGTTCAGTTGTTTGGAAGATTTCTGGGGGCTCTGGTGTGTGGGGAAAAAAAGCTTGCTCTCTTCTTCCTCTTCTGGATAAGCAGCTCAGTCAATGCATTTTGTATAGGATGGGAGAAACCTGGCTTACCCTTGCTGGCTGCGGAATTCTGAAAGTTCACACATCTTGAAGTTGCCAAGGTTGAGAAACACTGACTTACACTGGCACTCTTGGTAATGGCCTTCTGGAGATGAGCAAAGATTGAACTCTTCCAGGGGGCATTTGGGATGTGATCTTTTGCCATCATCACTTGGTCTTTATTATATTTTTGTTGCTATTGTTGTTAGCTCTTTTTTCCAGTTTGTTTATTTACAGGACTTACAGGCTGCTCCAGTCAACTGAGTCCAAGTGGAACATTCCTCCCCAAATCTGTATTTTAGGTAAAAATAAATACCAAATATCCAAAAATTAAAACCAAGATCATACACTATAAAACCACTAATAATAATAATAATAATAATAATAATAATAATAATAATAATAAGCCAACCAACTCCCAGCGACTCTGGGTAGTTTACAAATTGTTTAAAATATTAAAAACAAGGAAAACGTGAGACAAAAGGAAGGGTAAAGAAGGGAGGATGACTAAACTGGATAGGAACAAAGGAAAACTACCCACATAGTTTGAAGGGAGCTTCAGTCACCCTCGCCAAAAGTCTGGGCAAACAGCCAGGTCTTCAAGGCCCTTCCAAATTCCAGCAGGGTGGAGGCTGTTCGAGTCTCAGGGGAAACTCATTCCAGAGGATAGGCAATGCTACAGAGAAGGTGTGATTCTGCCTATATCCATGAGGAGCCCAACATTCCAAAAACAAAACTAAAAATAGGTAATCATCCAGAGGGATAGTCATAGTAGTCCTACTCCCAAGGTTTAGTGAAAGTCCCACAAACTTTCTGGAAGTCAGGAGCGAATGAGCTATCTGAATATCCAGGTGCTAAGAGAGGATCTGGATTTTTTTTTCTGCTGTTCATATCATGGTGGTTTTATTACATTTGCTTTTAATTTTTTCTTACAGGAGATGTTTTTACTGTATTTTATTTTGTGGTAAGCAGCTGGGAGTCAGAAGGATTTGGTGGCACACAAATTTAATAAAGAAACAAACACTTGTGAAAGAGATATTGGATTGCTATTGTTTACTAACTCATTGTGAATGAAGAGTGTGATATAGCTTCAAGAAAGCCAAATGAAATGCATCAACAGAATGTATGCTTTCAAAATCACAAGAAGTGATACATTCTGCACCTTTATTCTGCATTTGTCAGGCCCCAACTCAAGTACTAGGGTTTTTTTATGAATGATTCAGAAAAACAGGAACAGATTCTGAGAAAGACAATGAGGATGGCTAGAAAATGAGACATTAAGTCCTGTGAGGACAGTCTGAAGGAAGTGGAACTTTAGCTTTTAGATGGCATTCTTCAAATACCTATAAGGATGTCAAATAGAAGGTCGAGATTAGTTGTCAATCATCTGAATAACAATTCAAAGATAAATTCTCTACTAAGTGGCGCAATACCAAATTTGCTCATGGATAAGCAGAAAAGGTAACCCTCACATTTTTAACCAAAATATCATGAAAAACATGCCACCCGCAGATAAGCAAAATTTTTGTATGTTTTAATTTTCACAATTGGCTTATCTGCAGCTGACACATTTTTCACGGTATTTTGGTAAAAATTTCAGGGTCAGCATATTCGTGGATGGGCGTATTCTTGACTATATACAGGTACTTTTAAAAAGTATTGCCATATATACTCACAGGTAAGCCCATCTGTGGATAAGCCAAACCTAATATTGTGGGTGTATTTTGCACCTAAAATTCTCAGCTTATCCACAAGTATATATGGTAAATCTGCCCAGGCTTTGTAAAGAAAATAAAAATACCATTACAATACCTTTGTACATCGGAAATCCAGGTGAAGAAGCAAACCACTTTAGAGACATCTGGTTCCTTACACCTTTAGTAACTCTGCTGTTGGATCTTACAGGTACCTGGCTCTCCTTTGCGACTTATTTCTGTGATTCTAACAAATAAGGAGCCTTACTTGCTTGGAATATCGTTACATTTCACTGATTACCATGATGCACCTGCTGCAACAACATAATAGTGCTTTGGGATTTGGAGGACAGTTTGTGATGCCACCTGTGAAAAAGAACAGGAAAATGAAACCATTAAATGCTTGACTGGCTGGTGACTAGGTTGCTCTAAATACCCAGTTTGCTTGATAAAGAGGAAAAAAGGGCACAGACAGGTTCTTTCCCCATAGCTGTGGTGGATGTAACTCTGCAGACCATAAGCAGCACTTTTGTGGCATGCAACAATTGTCTTCATCTTCTAACTTCAGCTAGCCAGGATACCTCCAACTGGCCAATGGGGATATTAAAAAGAGCAGCTAGCATTATTCTTCCCTTATGATGGTGTTTTCTTCATGACGAAGGAAAAAAAAAATAAAGCCCCAACTAAACATAGCTCAGGAAGAGAAACAAAACTGCCCTTTGGAGCAATCATAGAGGATAGAGGGATGATGGAATTGCAGAACATATTTGGGCCTTGTAATTTGGTGAAGGAGGAGCAATCCGAGGATTTGGGGGGTGGGGGGAGGACAAGGCTGGAGTTCCCACCAATGGGAAACAATTTGCCCTGCAGCTCCAGAGAGATACTGTAGAAGCGACTTCTTAGAATTTGGGCTGAGAGAAACAAGATGTTCTTTAATAGGAGAAATGTAAGGTATTACATTTAGGGAAGGGAAAATATACAAGATGGGGAGCTATGGCCTGGAAGCACTACACTGGAGAAGGACTTGGGTATAGACATTGATAACAAGATGAATATAAGTCAATGGTGTGAGACAGCTGCTTAGAAGAGCTAAATGATAGTTGCATTAGAACAGTGTTGTCCAAACTTGGCCACTTTAAGATGAGTGGACTTCAACTCCCAGAAATCCCCACCCAGCCAGGCTGGCTGGGGAATTCTGGGAGTTGAAGTCCACTCATCTTAAAGTGGCCAAGTTTGGACAACACTCCATTAGAAGAAGCACTGTACCAAAGACACATTAAGTCCTTATTCTTCTCTACTCTGACTGGTGAGACCACACTGAAGTACTGTGTATGATTCTGGACACCACTTTTCCAGAAGGATATTGACAGGTTAGAACAGGCTCAGAGAACAGCAATAAAGAAGATACAGAGACTTGACCATATGCCCTATGAGGACAGATTAAATGATGGGATGGTCAAAGAAGATCCACAAAAAGATATTAAATCAGTGTTCAGATACATTGAAGGAGTACCTGAACAGGGAAGATAGTCAGGAACTACTTTCTATTGCTACCAGAGAAGTTATCTGGAATGTATAAAGGCATTTCAAATGTATGTTAGAAATGTGAACATGAAGGGACATTTTTTCATGTTTGGTGGACATGTAAAAAAGCTAAAAAAAAAAATTGGATTCAAAACATACTTTGATACAGAGGATTTTAAAGATTAATATTCAGTTGAAGCCAGAACTTTTACTTTTAGGATTGATGGATAAACAGTTAGAAAAAAGCCATGGAAGATTATTTCAGTATATGATTACTATGGTGAGATTACTATATGCACAAAGATGGAAAAATTTGGCACTACCCACCATGAAAGAACGGTTGGTGAAATTGACAGAACTTGCTGAGATGAACTGACTTCTTTGATTAGAGAAAGGACAATATCTACATTTATTGATGACTGGAAACCCCTTATGGACTTTTTGCATAAAAATGAAAAAATGAACTTGTGATTTATGGTTTTGATGATTAGACAGGACAGATTATAAAAAGAAGAGAGTCATGATGTAACGTTAGAGAGAGAGGTTAAAATATAGTTGTATTTATAACTGCTGTATAACTTCTTTATACCTTTATATCTTTCTTTATAACTTTCCCTTTTTTCCTACTTTCTTCTATTTTCTTTTCTTATTGCACTTTTAGCTTTTTCTGTTATTTCTCTCTTTTTCATTTTCTCTGTTCTAATTTAGTTTGTGTTAGTTCTTATTGTTGCTCTTAAAACTTTTAATAAACATTATTTTTTAAAAAAAGGAACTACTTTCTGTTGCCACAGAAATTAGGACCAGAAATAATGGGTATTATTGGCAGTGACTTAGATTTCATTTAAATAAGGAAAAACTTTGGAACATTAACACCTGTACAACAATGAAACAGTCCAACTATGAAACATCTGAAGGTTTTTAATTGGAAGCTAAGCAGTCATCTCTCAAGGATGTTTAATTAGTTTATTGCACACTGTGGAGGGTTGAAGTAGATGATCCTGGTGGTCCCTTTCAACTTCATAATTCTATGATTTCTTCTAAAGCAAGAGGCAAGCTGATAGATAAGTGTCATGCATGAGAGTGAATAAAGGTGTGGAAACGAAACAGCAACACAGTATTTTTGTGGGGGAAGAAAGAGAGGTTGCATGCTGAGGGGGAAAAAAGATACATTCCAGGAAAGGAAAAAAAATGAGTGTTTGAGAATGAAAGACAGAGATTGTGGTGTAGAAAGAGAATATGTGGGTGGATGAAGAGAGTCTGGATTCTTGTGTGGCTGAAAATGGTGTATTTCTGGGAGAGAAAGAAACTCTGTGAGAGAAAGGAGGATATGATAGGAGAACTGTGTTGTGGGGGCAGGAAGCAAATAAACATTTGTGCATGTGTGTGTGGGTGCATGTATTTTTTATACAGAAAGGAAAGACGTCTGGGAAGGAGACTGGAGTTACATTTCAGAGAGACCATCCCACTTTTATTTAGAATTTTAAAGGAATAAACTAAAATAGGGGCTAGGCTGCCATCAGCAGTCCTATTATATCACATAAGCCTGGGGCAAGAAGAAGTGGGGAACATGTAGTAATAAAGCTATGCTGGCCAGTTGATCCCATTCCCTCTTTCCCAATATCAGATAGCTGTTGCTGCAGAAGTTTCTTTTGGAGTAAGATATGCCAAAAGCTATGACTTCACCTGTCTGGCACATTCCCATTATCTAGTCCTCAGGGAATTTACACAACACTCCATTTTCCTTTCCTTTTGGCTTTCTTTCTGTCCTGATTGTTTTGTTTCACTTGTTAATTCTTGGCTTTTCCAAAAAGGAAGAAATAGTATTGGCTGCACTTTCCATCTTTTATGCTTTGCTTCAGAAGTTGTTAATGCTCTTCAGATTCTTTGAGGACTAGTGTCTTCTTTCTGGTCTTGGCCAAAGTAACCAACATTGGATATTCTGATCTTGGATTGGCATCTCTACACAAGCATTTAAAGGGACACTTCACAAAACATGCTGGCATAAGTAAAGCACTCTTTCTCACATTAAAGTAGTTGTATCCTTTGGAGGGGCTGGTACAACTCCTTCTCCATGTTCTTTGCACACGTGTGTGCATGCACAGCTACTTCATTTCACAGGCAGTCCCAGCGGAAGTCTTCTCTAGCATTCCCACACATTACAGGTAGCTGACGAAAATCTTTAAAGCAGCTACATTGGCCTTTAAAGTCTTTAAAGCACCTACAATTGATCTGCTTTAACAATTCAAGAGGGTTTTGATCATGCCAACATGCTTTCTGAAGCACAGCTTTCTAATGCTTTGCATAGCCCTATTACAGTGTGCGTGTGTGTGGGTGTAGTGCATATGCAAAAGTATGTGTGCAAAGAGAAAGAGTGCACATATTTGCTATGAATATATGCCTTCAAAATCATCTGTGTTTTGTCAAGCTCGTAGCCTTTTAAACTTCACATCTTACGCAGTCCCACACTGAAGACTCTTTCAGTTATCAGAATTGTATAAATCCTTTTCTCTTATAAGACATTGTCATTTTGGCTAAGGAACATTTAAAAGTCCTGGAGGAGGAGACATCTAAGCAGTGGAAGTGAGCTTCAGCCATCATTCAGATTAGAAGTTCATAAAAAAATAAGTTAGATATTACTTTCCATTTATTGTAAGTCTGTTCAATAATTATAAATGAATCTTCCAATAGGATGCTAATTTTTTTTTTTTTTAATCTGCGCTCAGTCGTTACCAACTCTGCAGTGACTGCTTGGACGAGTCCTTGCAGTTTTCAAGGCAATTGTTTCGGAAGTGGTTTGCCAGAGCCTCCTTCCTAGAGCAGAGCCCAGCTGGCGTGTGTAGGAGGCGGGGTTTCCGTTGTTTCGCGCCCTTTTCGGGTGCACGTGGTTTTTCGCGCTTACCAGCAACTGCTCCCAACTCCTTTTTGCAAGGCGCCGCCAGCACTTTTCCTCCCACCGGAGTGAGAGTACCCATTTATCTACTCACGTGAGTTTTCGAACTGTTGGGTTGACAGGAACTGGGGAGGAAACAGGAGCTCACCCTGCTAACGCGAAGGCTGGACTTGAACCGCTGAAGCGTCGACCATTTCTGGCCAGCAACTTTCAGCGTCATTAAGCCGCTGCGCCACCGCGTCCCCTAGGATGCTAATATCTAACGATAATTGTGTACAAGTAGTCCTCACTTACTGACTGCTTGTTCAGTGACAAAGTTGCAACAGTGCTGGAAAAGTAAAGTTATAACCAGTCCTCAAACTTGCAGCTGTCACAGCATCCCCACAATCACATGATCATCATTTGGGCACTTTGCAAATGATGTACTTTTACAATGATCACAGCATCCCGCAGTCATGTGATTGCCATTTGCAAGCTTCACTGTTGGCTTCCAACAAGCAAAGTCAATGGGGAAGCCAGCAGTGAAATTACAAGTCATGGTCACGTGATGTCTCACTTAACAATCGTGGTGATTTGTTTAATGACCATAGCGAAAAGCAACGTCTTAAGTTAGGCGCAGTCACATGATGTCTCACTTAGTGACCGCATCACTTAGCGATGGACTTTTCGGTCCCAGTTGTGGACATTAAGTGAGGAATACCTGAACATTAATTTTAAAAATGATGGAAAATAAAAGAACGAAAATCCCACAGTTCATGATTTAATTATGAAAATATGAAAATCAAAATTTTTGTTGAGAAATTTATTGAGCAAAGAAATTTAATTTCTTTGTTATGTAAATTGGGCTGCCTGATATAGATAACATATTTATTATCTAGATTCATAGACAGAAGGTCCTGGTTAAGTTTCATATGATTTCAATATTTTTCACCACACCATCCACCCGAGTCTTGATCACGCCATGCAACAGTACAGTATATCTTCCAGAGACTTTGGTAAAAGCATATAAGGGCATAACCACACCACTTTATATTGTAAATGTACTGATTACTATACATCTTACACACAGACATTTGTGGGGACCAAGGAGGGACCAGTGAAGAAATATGTGTCACAATGTCATAATACAGACTGCACCCTTTATGTTTCTGCCTATGATGACATGGCAAGTGCAGAAGGATGGAGCTTGTGCTAAGACATTACAATACAAGTTTTGTTATCTTAGCATCATGAAAATTAGGAACAGATGCCAATGATCCTACATGCTTCCTGCTTCTTCCCAGAACATTATGTAGTATCCACTGTCTGCAGCCACATCCCATAATATTGCTGTATCCATCCAGATTCATCACATTACACATCACAGTTGTGAGATTTACATCAGACATTACTCAGGTTAAGCAGAAAATGAAGCCAGGGGAGAGGTGGAAGGAGATATGAAAGGCCAGATGATATCCAGGGATAAATTGCTAGAGTTCAGACTGAGAAGAGAAAAAAAAGGAACATAATTTTTGCTTAAAACTCTCAGAGGAAATTATCACCAATGATGTCTGACAAGAATCTCAGAGTCACGGACAGGATTTCTGAATACCTTCTCAGGCTAAAAGAGTTATTTATCAGCAACCACAGTGTATGCCACAAAGATACATCACAGGGAACCAACTCTATGGCAGGTTTATTGCTAATGTTGTTCCCATAACTATGGTACAAACCAGACTTGTGCAATATATGGATGCTTTGGATTCCTGCATCGGCCAGGAGTTCCTTAAAGGAGTGACACCTTTCTGAGGTTTGCATGATGGCTGTTAAGGCTCAGGAAAATACGTCTTTAAGAAAAGAAGGCATCATATAGGCAGCCACGTGGGGTATAACTATTTTAAGAAGGAGCCAAAAGGTATAGATCCAAAGCACCCTTGCCCACTTCATATATGAACAGTGCACACTTCTAGTGGCAACTCTCTTATAAGACTTAATAATAAAATCTATAACATACACAATTTGATATCTGATGTATTTGTCAGCAGTGCCCAACCTATTCTACATACATTCTATTGTACGTGAAAAGGATAGATGAAAACAGCCACTTAGAGCTTCCTGAGTCAAACTAGGCTTGAAAGCACATTAGCATTCAGTTCATTGCTTCAAGACCTGTAATATCTGATCTACAAGAAGTGATGCCTTCCAGCTAGTGATTGGCCTCCCGCCATCAAACAGCCTGTCTACACTCTCATGCCAAACAAACTCCCACAACAAATGTGAGGTTAGCAGATTAACTCATAAGAATCCACGCATAGGGTGAAGTCCTGGCAATTCCACACTGCAGCATAAGCTCCCTGTTGTTCCCAGCTGGTTCCTGAAACAATGGAGTATATTCATTCTGGGCTGCAGTGGTTTGGCAACGGAGGCGGGCTTGGTGCTTGGTCCAGATGACAGCCACAGCAGGGCTCTACTTCTTGCCTTTTCCATCTCTGCAGGAAAGTAAGCCTCTCTGAATTGCTGGATTTTCCCTTTAGGGATTGCTTCTGTCTCACTGCTCCCTGTCCTCTTACTTTGGTTCCCCAGAGGTTTGCAAACAAGAATGTCTTCAGACCACCTTCCTACATTCTCTCATTTCATATTAATGCAGACCTTTTCTTTTTCTTTTTCTTTTTCTTTTTCTTTTTCTTTTTCTTTTTCTTTTTCTTTTTCTTTTTCTTTTTCTTTTTCTTTTTCTTTTTCTTTCCCTTATCGTACGATCATTGCTGTGATACTACAGTGATAATAGAAAGCCAGTTTGGTGTAGTGGTTAAGGTACTGGACTAGAAACTGGAAGACTGTGAGTTCTAGTCCTCCTTAGGCATGAAAGCTGGCTGGGTGACTTTGGGCCAGTCACTCTCTCTCAGCTCAATCCACCTCAGAAGGTTGTGGTTGTGAGAAAGATAGGAGGCGGGAAAATTGGGTATGCCATCTTGTGTTGTACAAAATAAAGGCATGATATAAATATAATAATAATAAAGAAAGGAACAGTTTGTTCCTTCATTGTACTGTGGGCCCATAGAAACATCAACAAAGAATGGATGGTTCAGCTTCAGAAAAGCAAAGGAGTTGCATTTACTGAAATTTTGTAGCTTTGTTCTAATGTACTTCCATTAGAACTTAAATGTTTTGTTTTTTGGGGGGTGGGGGAGGGAACCATTGTAGTACAATAGTCACAAGATAGGAAAAAAAGGACAGTATGCTTCACTTAACCTGGGCAGAAACCAAAAGTATGTCCATTGAGAAATGTAAGGGTAGAATGGACATATGCTGGCAGAAGTGATGGGAAAAACATGGTAGCTATTTTGCTGGACTTCACAATCTTTATTAGATCATCTGGAAGACACAAGAGGAGGAGGAGGAGGAGGAGGAGGAGGAGGAAAGAAGGAAGAAGGAAGGAGAAGGAGAAGGAGAAGGAGAAGGAGAAGGAGAAGGAGAAGGAGAAGGAGAAGGAGAAGGAGAAGGAGAAGGAGAAGGAGAAGGAGAAGGAGAAGGAGAAGGAGAAGGAGAAGGAGAAGGAGAAAGCTGACCTTGGATGAAATGGCCATACAATGTAACAATCACCCATTGGAGGAGAGAGTGTGTGCCAAGCGATATAACCAATTTAATTATCATTTCAACCATCAAGATCACATCCTTAGTCTCCAGAGCTTCAGAAAGACCACTAGTTTTAGCAACTGGAAAATCTTCCAGACCATTCAAGAATCCTTCAAGATATATTAGTCTAAGAGTGGACCATTATTTGTGTGACACATGAGAAATCTTTCTGGAAAATCAGTTTCACAATCAATAGTTGAACAAGTCTACTAACTGATATGATGAAACAGTTTAGGCTGATTAGCAAAGTTTAGATGGTAGTTCTTGAATGTTAGTATATAGTTCTTACATTCATTTGTCCACTTATCACATAGCAATCCACTTTCCATTCAGCATTCCTCAGGTATAAAAGCATGTGCCTGTACAACAAGAGTTCAATTGTTTTCACAGCTAGCAGGAAAGGTACAGGATCCACTTCAGAAAAAAAAAGAGGCATTGTTTCATTACAGTAATGGAAAAAGAAATGACTTTTTGTCTCATGTATTCATTAATTTCTATCCTGCCTCTTCCCTCTAACATAGGGTAACTCCAAAGGAAGTCAGCCTAAGGTAAAATATTAGGATTGTCTTTTCTGATTGAGAGTGGTTGCTTGAAAATCTCCAGGGCAGATTAGAAGTAAATAGTACTAATGGTGTGCCTTAACCCTATCTCAATGCAGCACCAGCACAGACTGGAAGACTGGGGTAGAGGTTCACGCAGATTCCATAACTCTCTTCAACAGGCCATTTCACTCTGGCGCAGAATTTGAAGATTTGTGTCTAATTATTGGATCATAGAGACAGAATGAGGATGCTGCTTGTATCTTGTTGACCTTGCTACTGAAGAATGGCTTATCACCAAAACTGGTAGAGCTATTCATATTTGGAAACTTCAGCATACACCCTGCATTTCCCTGTCAGCACTGGCTTAGGTCTTTATGGCTGCCATGACATTCACAGGACTTCTCAGTACAAAATGGGGTATATCCCTGATCTGCACAAGCTGTGAGAGTGGGATGAAACCCAGGGTTGTCATCACCTGTTTGTAATGAATCAAGAGGATACAATTCAGTCAGGTTTGGACTGATAGCCAACTGATTCATCTTCAGAGATAGAGGACCTATAATGTTGGTGCATCCCTAGAGCCTTATGGATCTGAAGGATTCTGAATGTTCTGAGGGGTTACAAAATGATTCATCAAATAATCCCGTCAAGGCTCTATTCTTTCCATGAAATGACAAGATGAGATGGACAGTTAACATATCTTTTCCATCAGTGTGGAGCTATAATGGCTTCCAGGATTTTAGAAGATCTAAACAATGATGCAAACTGAATAATAGTTAGAACACAGATGGTAGTAATCTCCATGTGAAGATTGTATTTGTTTATTTATTTTTATGTTACTGTTCCTCCAGAAGGATCCCAGAGTAGTGTATAAAAACTATACTTTATAAAAGCAGTTTGAAAAAAATACTCACCAATAAAATAAACACCCACAAAGGAAGACATTAAAGCAATGGGTGTACAGTGGTTTGAATGGAGTTCAGATACATCAGCAGTCTGATCTGGGAACAGAAATTACCCTGTAAGTACTCAAAGGAATGTTTTCGACCAGCAGTATCTGCAGGGGTTTGTCAAAATAAACAAGATGGTGGATATAGTGTCAGCAAACAAGCCCCACCCTTTCTGAATGTTCCTTGATGTCGCATGAATGTTCAGAAAGGTTGGGCTTGCATCAGAATGCTCTATCTTTCTGACTTTGACTCTCACTCTATGGTTGCTGCTGTCTTCAACTGATATTTACAGCATAATACGGGGCCAACCATAATTCCTCTGAGGAGACAGTCCTAGAACTGTGGCCTGCAAATGAGAAGATTCTACTGTTAGCCACTTTACTGTGAGCCAGGCCCACTGGTGGGTCATGAGCAGGGAAGCAGTGTTTTAAACCCTTTGGCTCTGAGCGATTTTTGACTTTACAGACTAATGTCTGTATTGTGAATTGGGCCATAACTAAAAGTAACAGGAGCAGTGCTTTAAGGACTGGCATGATGTTGTCTCATTTAGCTATATCACTAAACCACCAGAAAGCTGCATTCTGTTCCAGTTGTAGCTTTTGAACCATCTTCAAAAATAGTCCACATAAAGTGTGTGATAATAATGTTGTCATGAGGTTACTAGGGCACAGATTCCAGAAGCTAAGTAGGCCTGATCCAGTACTAAATTGCATACATTAATTACATACAAAATAAAGAAATAATCTGAGCATATTCTACTCTGATTCAGATCAATTTATAAGAATAAACCAGTCTTGTTTGCCCTGATGGATGACCTTTATCAGAAGTGAGATGGGTAGCACAACCTGTTGATCATATACATAAATTTTATTAAAATTCTACACATAAAATAAACATAAAACATACAGAAACATATACAGAAACATAAACCTGCAAATACAAAACTAAACATCTAACTTAAAAAACATATAGTCTAGTTCTGCCCTTCACTTTCCTCACAGATCCATTAACCATTTCTTATTCTTTTATACTGTTGTAATACTATTTAAATTTTCTGTTATCTCTCCTTATTTAATCTATAAACTACTTTATCATCAAGCTATTTATCTCTACTCTTATAATATAATTCATAAATGGATTCCAGTCTTTAATAAAAGCCTCTGTTGATTTCTCTCTCATTAGACACGTCAGTTTTGCCATCTCTGCCAAATCCATAACTTTAGATATCCAGTCTTCATCATTTGGAGCTTCTTTATTTTTCTTTATTTTATATATTTTATATATTCTTCTTTATTTTTCCATTTCTTTCCATGGATCTTGTGATCATACACAACAATAAGACACTATTCCTTTTACTCAGTTCTTCTTCCATAAACCCTTCCGGTTTCATCTGAAAAGGGATTCCTGTTCTTTTCACTAATGTCCCATGGATCACTGCCCAAAATTTTTTGGCCATTTCACAAGTCCACCGCATATGATAATAGATTCCATCCTCCTTTCCACATTTCCAACATTTACTTGAAATGTTCTTATACATTCTGGATAGTTTCACAGGTGTCAAATGCCATCTATATATCATGTTATAAAAAAAATTCTCTTAAATTATCGCACAGAGTAAATTTAATATTTTTAGTCCACATTTTTCCCAAATATCCATGCCAATACTGTGCCCAAAATTTAGTATCCATCCAATATTACATTCTTTAACTTGTTCAGCTTCTATATCGTATTTTAACAGCAATTTATAAATTCTTGTGATTATGTTTGTCATCTTTGCATAATTCTATTTCAGATTCATTCATATTCCCTCCTATACCTCCTCGTTTCACATCCTTTCCAATTTGTGCCTTTATTTGTACATAGGCAAACCAGATCAAATTTATAATTTCTGTACTTAACTGCGCTGTAGTCTTAAGAATAGGTTTGCCATCTATAAACATCAGCAAATCCTTATAATTTAGCAATGGAGGCAAATATGTGTAGCTCAGGGTTGAACTGTGGAGTCCTTGGGGTTCTCTGAGCTTGGTTCTTTTCTTGCAAACGTTTCATTACCTGGCTAGGTAACATCTTCAGTGCTAAAATGGGATGAGGTTTGCTCTCTATTTATCTGCTGTGGCCTGCTTTGCTAGTGCTGGTGGGGGTGGGGGTTCTGTTTTGCTCTTCTGGTAGTTCATTGATTAGCATATGTTGACTGCTTGATTGTGTGCCTGGTGGTGACCTTTGCTTATCTGGGTGATGATTGCTGGAGATGACTGCTGGTGATTGAATTCTGGTGAGGTGATCTTCTGATCTTTTGTCTCTTTTGAATAGTATGTAGATGCTGTTAATCTCTATGTGTATGTTAATTGCTGCCTTGTCTGAATACCAGGCTTCCAAGAATTCTCTTGAATATTTGGATTTGGCTTGGTCTAAAATGTTGACAGTTTCCCAGTTAAAACTGTGGTTGAGTCTGTCCATGTGTTGTGCAATTAAGGAATTTTCAAAAGGGACAAAAGATCAGAAGATCGCCTATAACAACATTAACTATAACATTCTTCTGGACAAAACCTGTGTTTGGAATTCTGAGGCAGATGATTACACTCATTCAGTTCTTACTTGCATGGCCATTGCTGGATGATTACACTAAATTGTGTGGCAATTAAAATATTTGGTTCTGCTAACCCTAATCCTAACTCTTACCTTTTTCCATTTTATTCCCCAGTGGTGTTTAACATTAATATAAAGTGAGGGGGGCTGTAATTAAGGAATTTGGACAGCCATCAGCCCCTAAGTGTTCTCCCTCTGCCTTCTGAACCCAGGATCATTGTTTTATTGAGATGAAATGGCAGAAAAGGTGTGAAGAAAGAAAAAATAATAATCTGCCTATAATAAAATAATAAAAAATAATAATCTGCTCCTTCCCATAGGAAGGAGCCTATGTTCCGATCTACAAGGCAGAGAAGTGTCTGTACTTCTTCATCCTGCTGGTGTTAGTGGGTTATCATTCAGTGACCCACATAGCCCACTACCTGTAAAGAATAAGAGATGACTTTGATGGAGATATGCACGATCCATTGCCAGGATGATGAAGGGTGAAACATATTTTAAGTTTACAACTGACTCCCTAAGCAGCTGTGACAGACACCTCCCTAATTCACTGAACTGTAAGTAGGAGGAAGGGGTACAACATAATCGGACAAGATTTTGTTATAGCCATTCTCAGTAAAAGTAGTTTTAGCCTTCCTGTGATTTCTTAGTCTGGTCTACATAGTGGAGCTGCTACTACCATCCTACCTGATAGACTGGAAGAACTGCCATCAGACCACTGTGATGCACTGCACATTTTGGCAATATGTTATGCACAATGTTTGCCACTGTGATATATTGAGCAACATTTTTGTCAGCCTGAGGACTCTGATGGTAGATAGTAGACTCTGATGGTAGAGTGCTCTCTAGTGTGAATTCATCCACCTGTGAATTGGACCCATGCCCTCTTGGCTTCTGCATGGGTGGAGAGAGATGTAAGAAACTGGATCCAGTGTCTCATTGGAGGAGTCATGAAGAAGACAGTGATATAACTCCTTCCTAAGATGCTTTCCTTGGAACCATCAATTTTAGACAACTACCATCTGGACCCCAATCTTCCCTTTTTAAGGAAAGCTGTTGAGAAGATGGTGAGGCTTCAGTTGCAGACTGCCCATAAGAGGCTAAGTATGGGGACCCATTTCAGTCAAGGTTCAGGCCCAGACAAGGGATGAAAACAACATTACTCATCCTAGTGGATGCCCCTCATCAGCACTTGGATGAGGGGGAGTGTGTTCCTCGTTTCTTTCATTTGCATTGCTTATTGCTGGATCTTGATAAAACAATGGCAGATGTATCTGTGTGTTGCTGGCGCCATGAATTATTGGGCTTCTTTTATTAGTCATTCTTTTCCACTTGCTTTTCAGTGACTCATCACCCTTCATTACATCTTCTTTTGTTAGTTAAACTCATTAGAGGGCTTGGACTATCAGAATTTTGGCAAATTTCGGAAGACAGGAAACCCAACCCACTCTAACCCAGCCTTTTCCATTTTTCTGTCTCCTTCTGGACACTTTTTTGCCTAACCTTTTTTCAGGAAGGATTACCTCATTTAGCAATACTTTTGCCTCAGGGCAGAAATCTTCTATAAAAGGTAAGCCTCAGTTGTCTCAATTCATAGCTGAAATCACTCAAGAGAACTACAAAGAGCGACAGCCAGCCCTGACCTTTTCTCCTCACTTGCCAGTCATTTGCTTATCTCAGAGAGAAAGATCTTTGACACACCTGGAGCCTGATTCCTCTCAGCAGTCTGGACTTTAGCTCAGTGAGTGGAAGAAGTCTGTCAGGGCGTCTACTAAGTTGAACTTGCAGTTACAGCCCCAAGGGGCCTTACAGGAGCTGAACAAACCTCCTGTAACACATTGCCTTTATAAAGTTTGAAAGCACAGACTTCTTCCATCTCTACAAGCAAACCTGCTGAGTTGGGTTTCACAGCCTGGAAAAGTTAGCCAGGTTCTGGTTGGATCCAGAATCAGACAAAGTAATAGTACACCAATAAGCACCCTTGGAATTGATCTGAGTTACCAGCTCCAGGAGAATCGTGGCTTCAGAAAGCCTAGGAGCACATCAAACAGACCTAGGCAAACAGTATCAGCAATAACAATAGCAATAGGACTTCCTATCTTCCTTCCCATCTAACTGTTGGAGGAACCATCTAACACCAACCTTCAAGACCAGGACCATGCAAGCAGTTCAGCACTGAAAAGGAAAGGTGATTATTTTTCCTTCTCTCTGTCCCTCTTTTATACAGATTTTGTTTTATTCTCCATTAACTAGGTTAAATAGATCCTGTACAAAAGATACTCCTCCCTTAGTATATGTTATGCCTGTGACTATGGAATGCTATATCTTGTAAATTTCTCTCCTTCATTGCTGTATCAGAAAGCCTAAAATATTCTGGCTTTTGTTGTGGCAAGAGTCTGTTTCTTTTTCTGCTTTCTCCTTCTAGAATTGAGCACTCTGTAAAGTAAATAACTTTCTGAAACCTCCTCCAGTTTCCTTGTCACTCTCTGAACTCCTTCATCTTTCTCTCACTGAACAAAATAGTGGGGTGAATTCTCCATATAGATGATTAACTGCCTCTTATTTGTTTGCCTTAGATGCCATGAGCCTCAAACATTCTTTGGGCTACCTCCCAGATACATTATTAACTGTTTATTATTTGATTGCTGTATATATCATTAATCTCATTATTTAAAATTGTATTGATTATTAATTACAGTTTCATTTTTGGATGTTGGAAATGCAGAAGCCTGGTTAATAACCTATATTATCATGAGAGAATTGATTCTGTGGGGAGGCCCCAGTTTATAATAGGGGGAAAGGGTTCTCTAGTCTGTTCTTCGAGCTTTCATAGTCTTCTGAGGCATGTAGTTCCATAACAAAGCATGCCCTTTTCCAGTTCTTCTTCCTCCAGTGACAAAACTGGACTACTGTAGAATACTTTACATGGCACTGAGGTGGGAAGAGAATGCTTGGAATTAGGTTTCCAAAAGAAGTTGATTCTAATGAACAGATTAATCGGTTCTGAAATTTGCTATCAAGCCATGTTCAAGGAGCTTGTATCACCATACAGTATATGGTTTAGGATTGTTCTTAACACATTCATAAAAATGAAATCCTTTTCCTGTTCAGTTATAGCAGAACCTTATCTGCTTACACAAGCTTTCAGCTGAATCTATGCTGTTGTGTCTCTTGTTCTTATTCAATATTTTAATTAGTTGTATAAGCTTGTTGTTACATTGTGGTTTCTAAATCTATTTTGTACCTTATTTGGGGATGATGCTCATAAAAAAAGTGGGCACCCAATTTCATACATAAATAAATATTAATTATTATCAGCAGGTGAGGGAAAATAAAAACAGTCTTGATAGTGGAGGCTGAGATAACAAAGTCTGCATGTCTGGAAAACCAGTTCTGAGAGTCAAAAGGCTCTGACTCATTTTGCCAGTGCCACAGGGAAGCAGGATAAAATGGAAGCTTCTATATACTCTAAATTCCCCATAAAAGTTTATGACATCATAATGGGAAACCATCTTGTAATTTGGAGATTTGGAGATTTTAATGAGAACTATACTCTCATATATATGAAAATTCCATAGTTTAGATCCCAACACAATTTCTAAGAATCTAGGAAGTTCCACTCTCATATAGAATTCTGATCATTCATTCATTCACTCACTCACTCATTCATTCATTCATAGACTGCTGATTCTCCCTCTCTCAAAATGTGACCTAGAAGCCCTAAGGGTGTGCGATCTCCTTACATCCTTCAGGCCTATGCCATTGAATTAGAGCTGCCATACTGAGGACCAACATGAGAACTAGGGTCCTATCCATATTCCTTTGAAAACAAGTACAATTCTCCTTGAACTTGTAAAACCTGATAAAGCAATCCATCTTTGCAATGAGAATTCTACTCATTCCCTCATGAAGTCAGCACCTGCATTCAAAGTTCATCACTTGTCTTCAACACTATCAACATAGCACAGGTTATTGATGTTTCTTCCTCTAGTTTTAAAACTACACTCTTCTTCCAGCAGCCTTGTCTCACTCTTTTACTGACAGAGGCAGCTGTTTTGCTATGTTCCATCTGTACTGTGGCTTTCTGACCCATGTATAGATTTTTCATGAGGAAGATATATTCTGGGGGTTCCCATTTATCTAAGTACATTCCACAGCTTGAATACCTTTCTATAATAGGTATTCAAGCAGATATTAACTTTTTTGGGTATTATTTGACTCTCTTAATTATCCAGCATTATTAGCAATAATGTCTCATGTTTCTAAAGCAAGCTAGAACTTTTCTTATCTCTATGTAGTGCTTTAATTTTTGTGGGATGATCCTAAGCATTATTTGATAGCATGTGAAATTAAGGATATTGTATGATAGCTTTCACACTCTGTTAAGTCTCCTTGTATTGGAATGTAGATTGACCTCTTCCTGCCCACTGTATCATTCTCCAGATTTGCTGGCATAGCTTGGTTAGAACCTTTACTGATGCTTCTTCTGTTCCTTGCCGTATTTCAGTAGATACTCCATCAATTCCTGTAGCCTTCCAGCTTGGTAATGACCAAAGTGCTGATCTAATTATCATCTAATACTAGAGATTCTTGTAAGTAGGGAATATCTTCTAAGATATAAGGCAAGCATCCGCTGACAACTCTATTGTACAGAATGTCAGTATCCTCCTTCCATCTTTGCTTGATCTTCTTGGAATCAGTTATTGTCTGTCCATTGGTGTCCTTTAGAGTATCAAATTGGGGTTTGAACCTCTTTCTGAGTTCAGAGATTTTTTTGGAAGACTTTCCTTGTTTTTCCATGTTTGTTTCCATCTTAGATGTCTTTAAAGATGTTGTTTTAATATTGCTTGTTGTCTCTTCCAACAGCTTTCTGAAATTCTTTCTTAAGTTCCTTCCTGAGATCTTTGTCTTTCTTGACTTTGGCTTCTCTTCTCTTCTTGGCAATTTCTAGTTTGTTCTGACATCCAGTTTGCTTTCTTCTGTTTCCTGATCTCTGGCAGTCTCTTTTCACATTCATCCTTAACAACTTCTTTAAGTTCATTCCATAGTTCCTCTGGTTCCCAGTCAATGAGGTTCAGGACTTCAAAGCAATCCCTGATGTTATCCTTGAAAATGCTGGGGATATGCTCATGTTCATATCATAGAAACTGGTTGGCTTTCTTCTTCCACTTTAGTTTTTGAACTTGCACATGAGCAATTCATGTTCTGTTCCACAGTCAACTCTGCCCACACCTTTGCTGTTATAACTGAGCTATTATTCTACCATTAATACAGTCAATTTAATTTCTGTATATTCCTGTCTATATATGTAGGAATTGTTTGGGTTGTATGAAGACTGTGTTAGCAACAATCACTGGATTGACAGAAATTTGTAGATTGTTTTCCTGCTTCATTTCAGTTTCCTAAGTCATGCAGTCCAACTACTTTTTCCTCCTTAATATTTCCAATGTTAGTATTCCAGTCTCAAACCACAAACAGCAAATCTTGTTTGCATGTTCTGTCTATTTCAAATCAAACTTGATAATAAAACTCATCAACTTTCTCTTCTTCTGCATCAGTGGTTGGAACATGAACTTCTATAATTATCATATTAAAGGGTTGTCCATGATGTCTAATTGATATTGTTCAGTCATTGATTTCATTTTAGCCAAGCACTCTGCTTGCTGTAATCTTTTTAACTATGTAAACAACACTGTTCCTTCTTTGTTTTTCATGTCCTGAGTAAACAGTGATCTCCTGACTGAAAGTGTCTAATTGCACTCCATCTCAGTTTGCTGTTGCCTAAGATGTCAATGTGTAGTCAATTAATTTTATCTTTCACTGGGTCGACCTTTCCCATGTTCATGCTTCTTACACTCCATGTTGCCATTCTAATTCTGTTTTTGCAGCTTTTCCTGCATGGCAACATCAGCAACTAGATATCCCAAAGACTTCAGT
The DNA here is from genome assembly GCF_059951505.1 of Python bivittatus. Taxonomy (NCBI): domain Eukaryota; kingdom Metazoa; phylum Chordata; class Lepidosauria; order Squamata; family Pythonidae; genus Python; species Python bivittatus. The sequence goes on from NW_028277035.1 coordinate 21,042,520, forward strand.
TTAGCCACTAAACACTGGTAATACTCTGCAAGACCCTCAGCTCTTCTTCAGCTATATGTTGAGAGCCATCCAACCTGAAGTGTCCATCATCCAGGACATTATCTTAGATGCCATCTATTTTAATTAATAATTTAAAAAGTATTTGTATTTTAGATCTTGTTGCCTGTATTAGAGTTGTATTTTATCCTGCTTTTAATACATGTGAAAACAGACCTTTTAAAATCCATTTCATAGTAATAGGTTCAGTTATTTCCATTTCTCTAATTTAGAATACATTCTGGATTCCCAGTGAGGTCACTCTAAAACCATAATGTAAATGCTTGCATTGCCTGGAAGAAAATTAAGCAGGAAAGGAAATTCCTGTTGCATAGTATAAATGTCAGTCTAATAATCCTATTTCCTCTCTGAGAATTATTAGGGACTCCCAATTTTTACATAGTGTTTCTTCTGTATTTAAATTTTTATTGCTTGCAAAAAGGGAACTTATTCCATATGTTGTAATTCTGTGGCCCTGTGGTTTAAGCCAAATGTTTTTCTGGTTTCAGAATTTAAGCATATATAAGGCAAGCAGTGTTTATATAGAACTCAGTTCAGTGAAGCTACACTACTATTGGCAATAGCTAGCATAGCTGAAAAGGTAAGAATGTATTTATTTTTCTTCCAGTTAAACTTCTACCAGGATAGGAGCAAGTGGCTCTTTCAGGCAGAAAGGAAGTAATAGATGGCAAACTACAGGCCTTTACTGTTCAGTGTATTTGTAAATTATTTGATGAGAGATTATAAAATATGATTATCAAATGTGTAGATGATGTAATAATAGTAAGGATAGCAAACACTTTAGGGGACATTATCAGGATTCAGGAAGATTTGACAAACTGGAGCAATGGGTGGAAACCAGCAAGATTAATTTCAATAGGGACAAATACAGAATCCTTCATCTGGACAGGAAAAAATCAAAGGCATGAGTATAGGATGGGAGGCAAAACCACGAGCAGTATATGTGAAAAAGATCTGAGGGTCTTGGTAGATCATAGTTGTGGTGATGCAGCTCTTTGAGGAAAACATGCCCAGGAGAGCAACCAAGATAATAAAGAGCTTAGAGGGAAAACCTTACAAGGTATGATTAGAGATTAGAGATGTTGAGTATGTTTAGCTTAGTGAAGAGAAGACTGTGGGGAGACCCTCTTTAAGCTGTCATGTAACAGATATCGCACACTTTCTCAAAGACAGGACAAGGAACAGTGTGCTTATTTTTCAAGAATGCAGCTTTCTGTTGGACTTCAGGAAAATTGTCCAAACAGAAAGAGTTGTTCAACAACAGAGCATACTTCCTCAGAGTGGTTGAGAGCATACCTCTGTTGGAGGTATTTAAGTAGAGGCTGGATGGTCACCTGTCAAGGTTACTGTAGTTGTGGATTTCTACACCATATAACTTTAATACTGCCTATTAAAACTATTTTTACTTGTAGTCTAGATTTCCATAAATTATCAAGTTTAAGAAAATAGTATGAATCTTTTTGTTTGGTATTAAAAATAAGAGGATCAAAACTTTGGATATTTTTACTTTAGCTACTTTAATGTACACAGGATCATAGAAAATAAGGTTGGAAGGGACTTAAAGGTCCAATCACCAGCCCATTCTATTTTTCCTTCCAGTCTTATTACCTTGATTGTTTTCTCCTGGACACACTCCAGCCTGTTAACATCGTTTCTAAAATGCAGTGCCTAGAACAGAATGCAAGATTCCAGGCATGGTCTGACCAACACAAACTGCTGATCTCTCTTGATTTTGACATTATAAAGTCAGCAGAATATAGGATAATGATGGCTTATCTTTGATTATTTTACTTCTATGATGCCTTGTATTATTGTATTCTTAGATTACAGAACAGATTTTTATCATTGCAGAGTCTATTGTTATTATTCTAAGATGCCTTTTCTTAAACAAATAAAAGGCAGGTCCAATAACAACACAAAGAAAATAGTTAAGCTACATCAATTATTCTACTGTATATATGAAAGAAAGACTAATTTCTTCACTCAAATAATTTAAAATGGGAAAGTCATGTCAGATTTACTGGAAATACAGTAATAAATGTAGATGATTTTTCCCCCATCTAATCTTCGTAGGGGTGGGACAAATAATCTTCTCCTTCTCCTTCTCCTTCTCCTTCTCCTTCTCCTTCTCCTTCTCCTTCTCCTTCTCCTTCTCCTTCTCGCAACTGAAATTATCACAAACTCAATAATTTTCATTTTCTTGGCATCGAGCCTATTCTGTTTGCAACATCAAAGAACCATCGCACTTCCCTGACCATTCAAATATCAGAGGGAAAGGTATAAGTGTATGGTTTCTGAATACTCTGATGCCTCATACTATTTTCAGTCTATCTTGCTTGGTGCAACTCTAGACTCTATAGTTTCCATGATGTAGTTTAACCCTTGTTTTTAGCAACTCACACATTCTATAGGACAATTTTTGCCCATGGCTGTATTAGCCATGAAAATGGTAGTCGGACTTAAGGCTCTGCTTGCTTCTTGCCTTGATTGTAAACAACATTACTTTATTAAATCAAAGATTACTGATCCGAACCAAGAAAACACTTTGCAGGTAAGATCCCAGTTCATAAGATACAAGGGAAGCCAAGATAATTCATAATGTAAGTAAATCAATGAAACTTCTGGATCCCACATTTATAAATATGCAAGCCTCTTAAGCAGTTATAGATGCAATCAGATACAGAATTGCTTTTCCAGTCTTTCTTTTTATTTATTTATTTTTGTTTACAGATGACATTCACCTTATTTATCCTGACGTTTACACTGGCTTTGGTTGCTCACAGAGAAGCAACACAAGAAATGAGAGGAGATGGTATGTCACTGAATTTTTGAATGAAATTTTGAAGTAGTATATTACAATGTATTAATTACTTGATACAGAGCCCACTTTTCTTCCAGGAATTTAAAGTGGCATACATAGTACTCTTCCTCCATTTTTCCCCCACAACAATCCAGTGAGATAGGTTGGAGTGAAACTGCCCTGAAGTCACTAGTAAGCTTCCATGGCTAAGGATAGACTTGAATAAGGGTCTTTTTGACCAACACCATTACTACTACACCACATTAGCTCTTTGTATGGTTATACTGCAGAGGCCCTAGAGCATTTCAAATGCAATCCCAAAGATTTATTTCTCATAAAACTTTACCATACCACATTCTATAAGCCTTGTAATCCTTAGCATAACAAAAAACAAAAACCCTCTCTACAAACATCCTGTGCATCAGAGGGAGTGCTTCATAGGCCGATCATTCCAAATGACGATATTGCTTATATCCATACGTCTCTTTTGAAGAAAATTTTATTTGTTTGTTTGTTTGTATGTTCTTAAAACCAACTCTGGGCAGCTTACAACCAATAAAACAATATAAAACCAGCAACAATAAACTAAAACAGAAAAACCTGGTGCTACCACCACACTTCTCATCTCACTCTGACTTCACCTTATCCAAGCAGCTGAGGGAAGAACCAGGTCTTGAGTGCTGTCTGGAAGGATAGATTTCATGGGGCAGGGTGTTTCATACAGCAGGGGCTGCAATGGAACAGCCATTCCCAGGACCCACAAGGCAGGCTTAACCTTGTTTTGAGGCTCACATTACATGGGCAAAATAGTACATGTCTACTAGGTAGACTACATAATATTTTACAAAGCACTATAAAAATACCCTGGACATTTCAGTAAGACAGGACACCAGAAATAATTCTGTTTACAGAGGTGTCAATTATTTTCAGGCAGAAAGATAATTTTATGATAGATTCTGTCCAAGCAATATATATCCAGAAGTCAGAGTTTCACTCACAAAATTGGGGGGGGGGGGGGATCTCAACAAGATATCAAAAACTTGCCAGCATGCTCCAGTATTTTTTATTTAATTAATTTTATAAAAATACAAAATATAAGCAAAACACCAAGATACACTTTTTTTAAAAAATAAGCAAAATAACCCTTACCCTTAGAGGGAAAAATGATAGAAACCGGGGGGGGTGGAAGGGGGAAACCCACACAAACTAAACAAAAATCTACCTTATATATTAAACTTATCAATAGTCACTGGTTTTCTAATAAATACCATATAATAATATGGTATAATCAAATACAAAATATTATTGTAAAATATTGTAAAATATCTCCCAAAGTAGTTCACGTTGCTTCATTCTTTGATTAGTGAAGAATATTGCCTTTTCCAGGACAGGTAAATTACACATTTCCAAATCTAATCCTTAACATCTGGAATAATATCACTTTTCAGTGATATTGAAGTATAATTGTTTTAGCCACCCTCCATGCAGGATAGAACCATAATTCCTGATAAACAGATTCCAAGGCGTTGCTATATAATGTAATACCACATTAACATCTTTAACATTTAAAGATTTTTCAATAAATCTACCTATGCACATTAAAATACCACTCCAAAAACATATCAGATGATCACAGGACTATATCATGCGCATCAACAAATGCCCAAATTTTGTACACCTCCAACAAAGAAAATCTGATGTCTATCCTTTCAAGTACATTTTTGGGGAGAGTCCAGTACACTCTAAATACAATTTCTGATGAATCAACTTTAATCTCAAAATTGTTCATACCATTCTAACATTTTTAAGAACATAAAGCCATTGATGGGGCATTATTGGAGATTCCAATTCCTTAGTCCATATTTGGAATATCTAAGAAATGTCCACTTTAAAAACATTCTTAAGCTTTTGCTAGAGATATGTTATGGGTTTTACTTCTGTTGAGGATTCCATCAAATAAGGGGGTTTCTCAGGTGCCCTTGAAGAGGCCTAAGCATCTGGCTTATAGTGAGCTGTTAAGCTGAAAATCCTACCACTGTTGTGAACTAGGATACCAAATTCAATTTGAAGCTGGGAAAAAAATCCTTAAAACAATCATGATGTAATAATTGATTTAAAGTCATAATCCTAGCTTCTGCCCAAACTTTCCAATAAAACATTTTACCACCTATGTTAGAGTAGAATTAAATAATTAAATACCCACAAGTTTCATTATTCAAACCCACACTTCTGAAAATAAAATACCTTTTCTGCTATATGTTGTTCCAAGAACTTGCCATGAGTGCAAGGGAAGTAGACAACTTCCCAGCATAGCTGTTCCTCAGTATATCTTGCTACAGTGTGTAAAGAGAAGCAAATGAAAGAAGATGTAGTTGTCTTCTCCTGGTCCAGTAACAATAGAAATGTAGAGGACGTATTGTTGCATTTCAAATGGCAGTGTTTTCCAGGATGGTCTGATCTTATTGATCAGGTCAGGCAAAGGCAGGAAACCAAAGGAAGGGAAGAAATGCCTCATTTTTTCTCTTCCTTAACAAACACCGGCAACTTTCACACATGTACAGTACTAAGCTCTATGACAGTAACAATGAATGACCTCAGGTATTACAAAGGCATATTGCAAACGTTGAACAGAATGTTCTGTTCCACAAGGCTCAGGATAGAAATGAAAATGTACTAAATGATAATGTATATGGTGTCTATGCTGTTAGCTATTTGTAACTCTGTGCTAAAAGTAAAGAATGTTATCACATAACAGATGTCAATGGGAGTAAAATATGGGGGAGAATATTAATCTGTATTCATGCCAAGTTTTCTTGCTGGCCAGAAGTGGAAACATTGTCTTCCCCAACCCACATGCCTTATGAGATTCCTCTGAAGCAGCTGCCTTCTGTTTATAGGTTTAGATGACAGCTGCTTAAGGAAGAGCACTGCTTCGATTTGCACGTGGTGTTTTGGTCTGCTCTGTCTCAATATCTTTACTTTCTTAAACAAAGTGCTGTAATGTAAGAATGCATTAGCATTTTCAAGGAGTCCATCACTGGGCCCTAGATGAACCGGTTGGCCGGCCAGTGCCTGCTCTTTTAGGGTTTTACGACTTAATTGTTTTGCAATGTTCAGTCCACTTTGTAGAAATCCGGTGGTCTTCAGATAATTCAGCACATCCCGAGAAGTTGACACTCACCTGCAAGGCACCTGAAAGTCTGCATGGATTTGTTTATTGGAAGAAAGACTTGAAATGGGCAGGAAATGGCATGACTTTGAAAATAACAGTCAGGGAGACTCCAGATGCTGGCAATTATACCTGTTGGAGTAACACCACACACGAGCTTCTAAGTTACACTGTTGTTTATATTACAAAAAGGGGTGCAAATGGAGAAATAGAAGAATCAGTTCTCAAGTGTAATGAGACAGGTAAGCCTCTGAGCAGTATAGATACTGTGGAATACTGCTTCTTCTTTTCTCTTTTTTTAATGTATATATTGAAGAAATTTTTAACAAGATAAAAGCAATACACATATTAGAAAAGAAACAAAATAAAAGAGAATAGCAAATAAATAAGAAAGAAAACAGAAAAAGAAAAAGAAAAGATTATAGAGAAGCGGCTTCCAATCTTTTTGACAGCCATTATAAATGCATTTATATTTTACCCCCTCTCTCTAAGGTTACATCCTAATTTCCTTCTTCCATAAGCTACCCTTTCTAATTGTCAAGCCTATAAATCACAAGTTCATTTTTTTTCTTTTTTCAGCAAAACATCCATAAGGGGTTTCTAGTCACTAATAAATGTAATAATTGATCTTTATCTAAACAAACAAATTAATTTTGCCATCTCTGCTAGTTCTGTCATCTTCACCGACCACTCCTCTATTGTGGGTATATCAGAGTCTTTCCTTTTTTGGGCATATAGCAGTCTCGCTGCAGTGATTAATATAAAAATATTCTTCCATGGCTCTTTTTTAGCTGTATGCCCATTAATCCCAACCAGAAAAGTTCTGGTTTCAGTTGAATGCTAGTCTTCAAATTCTTCATATCAGTGTTTGTATTTGAACCCAATTTTTTCTGGCTTTTTTACAAGTCCACCAGGCATGATAAAATGACCCTTCATGTTTCCACATTTCCAACATTAATATGAAGTACCTTCATACATTCTAGATATTTTTTCTGGAATCATGTACCAATGGTACATCATTTTATAGAAATTCTCTTTTAAGTTATAATGTAAATTTCAATTCACTGCATGTTTTCCCACTATTCCAACAATATGTTACATCCAAAATTCTTAATCTATTTTATCATACACTCTTTCACTTGTTTGTCCTCCATTTCAAATTTCAGCAAGAGTTGATACGCTTTGGCAATTACATGTTTACCAATTGTATATAATTCAACTTCAAATTCTGTCTTCTGCTGCTCAATTCCAAATGTCCTGTTATCTTCCTTGAATTTTTCTCTTAGCTATGCATATGAAAACCATTGAAAACTAAATCCCTAACAACTCTTGTTAAGTTAACCATTTCTCTTCACCTGCTGTTTCTTTCCTATAAAATGTTTCTTGTGCTGAGACCCATAAAGGCATTTTCTAACAATTCTTACTCAGTTTAGAGTCCCTGTAGGTGAAACTTAGTCCAGGAGTCCCAATTCTTCCAGGGTTCTGAAAGGATTTAGCAGGAACTCCCAAGAGGTCATCCAGAAATTCCCTGAAGGTGTTCAGGAGTCTCTCAGATTCCATCAAACAATCTGATAGGTTTATTTCTATGGAGTAGAACAGCTTGTGAAAGCTAAATTTCATAATGAAGTGATCCAACAATGACAGCTGAGCCAGATTACAGTACTCTAACCTACTTACTTGACCAAGGGCACATCCAGACTGCATTCTTAAGCTGCTCCTGTCCCATCCTCATGCTGACTGAACTCTAAGCCACTTTAAGAAAATTCTGTCCAGATCTGGATGCTGGACAATTCCGCAGTTGTTGTGCCATTCCAGGCAATTCCTTTCCTTTCTGTCTTACTGGACATGCATCCATGCATATTACATTTTGAAAAATGCAATACTGTTGACAGAATTAAAGCATCGAAGTGCAGGTACAGCAATCAGGTTTAAGGTAAATATTCCTTTCTTGCATTTTTCCCAGCTGAGCTCCAAAATAATTGCTGCAGTTACTGTTACCAATGATGTTCCACTAATAACATTTGCTTGACATGCAAAAAATCAGTTATTCAAAACCTGTCAATTTATTTTAGAATATTTTTATTTCCCAGAGCCAACTACTTTATTGCTTTTTCTTTTTCTTTTTCTTTCTTTTTTTTTAAAGTTCATTGGTGTATGTGTGTGTGTATGTGTGTGTGTGTGTGTGTGTATATATATATATATACACACACACACACACACACACACATACATACATATATACTATCACAGATACTATCTATTAGTTTTGCTGCTACTTGAGGCCAAAGGATTTCACCTCAGTTCCTAAATAGCCCAGCATTTAGCTAGGGCTGGTAAAAAAAAAAAAAAAAGATTTTAGCATTTGAACAATGTACTGGTCAACTTATTTTAAAAAAAGGGGGGAGCAGTATAAAAATAGGTAGCTGGGGGCAAGTAGCAGGTGATATTGCTTGTTCCTGCCCCACAGATATGATCAATGGCTTATACTCACAATAACCTGGCAATGTGGATATCCCCCAAGTTAAGAGTGTGCAGGGGCAGCCATATGGACTTCATAGCAGTCATCAAGCTGTGGCCACGTTAGGAAACATAGCTTCAGCATGACTGTTGAGGTCCTCAAAACTATATTCAGTCCAAGAGGATTAGCTAAGGAAGCAAATGCTCTGTATACCTTATAGGACCCCTAAACTGTCCAATAGCAAGACACTATCTACAGACCCTTGACACTAGGATTCAGCAGCACAAGAATCCCACATGTGGGATATAAATCAGGAATGCGGTACAATGATGTCTTGGGCAGAACTTCAGTTACAGAAAGCCCTGTCCTAAATGCCCATATACTGCTACCTTCTGGCAATCTTCCCACATCCCAGAAGAACAATCAGTTCCTTTCTGGAAAAGGGAGAAGCAATTTTTCTTCCCCAAAGGAGAATGGAAAGGATTACTTCCCCTCCCCCACCCCACCCCTTCCTTTGCATGGAGAAACTCAACCTATTTCTTGATATACAAAAACAAGGTTGCTAACAATTCCCTCCTTCTTTGTAGAAAGGGAATAGAGTGAAGGGGTGGAGATGGAGAGGGTTTCTCTATCCAAGAATGTATTTTAGATCTGTTTGGAATATTGTAAATATTGTTTGGACTGGTAAAGAAGAAAAGCTGGCACTAACAAGAGCAAGGAGTGGCCATTCTTCTTTCTGCCTTTGCAGATGGTTGGAAGGAGAGAACAGAATGAACACTCAGAAACAAACTTGAGAACACTTTTTTTTCTCAATCAGAATTATTCTGACTGATTATCATATGATAAAAGGAATTATTCTTCTCATGCATTGTGCTTCCAGCAAACATTTCATTCATGTAATGTGTTTCTCTTAGCATGATAGCTATCTAGTTCAAAAATCACTAATAGTATCAGTCAATAACATTGGAATGGACAGGGAAAACACAACTGATCAAAACCAACAAATATTCACAATATTTGTAGTTAGATAGAACTCAGGTTAAGAAAGATTGGTTTACTGTGTATTGTACTATATTTTGCTTGTGTATATTCACAAAATAATCTCCTATATCTTTTTATTCATCTTGATGCTTTCAGTGCCCTGAAAATGCCCTGCATTAAATCATAAATTAGAAATAGTCACTAGCATGCTCTAAAACATCCTCCATTCTAATGCCACTTTATTTTTCCCCTTCTAGTTCCACAGCAAAGAACCTGTTTCTATTGTGAAGCAAATAATTATTCTGGGAACTTCACATGCTTTTGGGAAGCACAGAGTCAGAATTCAGAGCTGAAGTTTAAGATGGAAGCTGAAAGTGGAAGTGAAGTGAAGTAAGGCATTTAATCTATTATTCTATTGCAGGTATAACTGTTTACTGCAGGTTTTAAAAAAAGGTTGAGAATCAGGCACAGATCCATAGATTATATACATCTTGCAAATATCCAGTTCAGATAGGTGTCTGTGAAGGAGGGACAAGTGATGAAGCCTGAATTGTGACATAAATCCTGCCTCTTAAATACTTGTGTGCAATGTTGCAGTGCAAGTACAATAGAGCAGCAGTTGCATCATGATGTCATGGTAGAATTAGGAATGGTTGTTTATACACTTTAGAATGGTATCAGTTAAGCCCTAACTAATAAAATCAAATTTGTTAATGAAGTAGAATACATAGTAAAGCAGCGTACATGAAATGTTCATTAAGAGATGGAGAGAAGAATGTGCCAATAATGTTATGGCTGATGGCATTAGGCCTGTCATATTGTCTAAGCTGGGGCAAAGTTAACATTTATGTTTATTACAAGGTGTAGTTTTTATCTACTGGTAAAATGATCTAATCCATGATATGATAGAGCTACTAAATTTTCTGATCCCATGAGAGAATTGTGTTTATTAACAATAATATATGGGTAACCTTCTAGAACATATTTTCTGAAGTCTGTATTTAAGGATTTTCATTGCTGAAGTTTTAAACATGAGAATTAGTCAGGGTTTAAAAAAAGAAGATGTGGAAATCCCTGCTCAGTTGGATCTTGGTTTTAAATACAGGCCTGCATCAGGAACAGTAATTTGTGAAAATCCCGAGAATAATTCTGAGGGAACAAACCCAGAACTATATTCAGCTTCCTGCAGAAGAGAAAATCCCTGTTCATTCACTGAGGAGTATCAACCAATTATGTTGTCTCTGAACATTTTCAATAAATATGTCTTTGAAAAACATGCCATCAGCTTCTTCATCAAGGACATCTGTAAGTCATGTAAAATACTTTATTTTATCAATTCAATGGGCTGAGGGAACGACACAAAAAAAAACCCACAACTATTTCCATGGTCAAAGATAATTTCTTCTTTTGGCTGCAATATGTAATATGGACAGTAGAGGACAACATAAATTCTTCCATGAGCTTTTCTGAGAGGAAATAATGTTTCAGTTCCCAATCAAAATTTCTGAGTGGCTTTTTTGAAATCAAAACAATCTGCTGGAAAGGAATAAACAATGTGCTTATCCAAATTAGGGATGTCGAATAGTAACCTCATTTCAGGAATAATTTTCACATCTGAAAACCTTACTGCCCATCAGGCTTATAATGTCTTTCATTTTTCATATAGTTTAAAGTCAAGTCTCTTTCAAGTTGAGTTTGACTTCCATGGCTTTATGGTCACATTCCAGTAGTTTCTTGTTAACAGTCTGGAAACGATTTGCTATTGCCTTTCTTCTCCCCTGTCTAGTTCTCAGAACTGGGAATTCCAGGTAGTCTCCTATCCAAGTACTAACCAGGTTTGGTCTTGCTTAACCTTTTTAGACCTGCCAAGGTGAGCATACAGACTAGTTATTTTCACAGAGTATTGACATCATTTACTCTTACACTTACGGTGATCAAAGAGTATAAAATTTTAGGCACAGTATGTAATCTGGGTGAGAAATATTACACCCTCTGAATATACTGGACTACAGCTTTCTTTATCTGATCATTAGCCATGCTGACTAGTGCTTCTGGGAATTGTAGTTTAGGACATCTAGAGGCCCTTAGGTGTCCTAATTCTGATATAGGCTACCCAGATTTTCATACAAAATAATAGACTTCCAGAAACATATATATCAACACAGGAACAATATTGACCTGGTAGAACAATTGCTTTTAGGTTCTTATTCTGGAATCCTTACTTTAAGTTGATTCCTGCCATTTTTTTGTTCCATACCAAAACAGCAGGTAGCTAATATGCATTCACATCTCAGCCTTAATATAAATTTGAACCCTCTGAGCTCTTTAAAATGATAAGTATTAACAGTATGTAATACTGTAAAAGTCTAACTGAAATAGATAAAGTTACAGATAATTCATTTAATTGTCTCATGCAGTAAAGCCGGATATTTCTCAGTGCCAGGTTACCAAACATGGCATGTTGACTTGGTCACCTCCCCCAACGTGGAGCACCCCAGTGACTTATTTTGGGCTGACTTACCAGATCCAACTGGTTTCCAATAACAATGTAAAGGTAATTCTTTTTTCAAGCACATATTCTTTCTTTGAAGATATTTTAAGGCACACAGTTGCAGAACTATGACAATAATAATAATAGGAAATAAGCTAGTTGATGATCTAGGAGCAGACAATCTGGTGTAGGCAGTTCTGCTGTCCTATAGAAGTTTCAATACAAATCTCTGAAACGTTAACCTTTAGCCATTTTGGCTGAGAATGAGGTAACTCAAAATACCTGACGAGTATCACGTTGCCTATTTGTTTTATCTCATTATATATATTTTGGTGAATTAAATGTATCTTATGAATTAAATCAAGGATCCAGTTTATTAGGTATGTTGTTTCCTTTCCAATAGTAAACCTACAGATACTTCTGGAGTGCTTGAAAGATAGTGATCTTTTTTTCATCTATCCATAGCACTATATTCAGAAGAGCATTGCCTCTGAATATGGAAGGTTGAATAATATCAATCATTCA